>NC_064642.1:522669434-527669434 GCF_023864345.2 Schistocerca serialis cubense
CAGCTCGTAGAAGTGACTTCGTCAGCGAAAAGACGGGGGGAGCCATTGATGTAGTTATGGTAGACACGTCAGCACCAGTGCCGATTAGGAAAACGAGCCGTGACGAAATGTCAGCCATGTACAAACGACCGCTCGGCCAGATGGACAAGTGGACAGAGTGCAACGTATGAGGATGCCTGTGAGGTTCCCTGCAGGACTCGGCATCTTTTAGGTCCTGCGGTCGGCTTTTGTGTACTGGCAAGATAATTGACACTTCTTGGCATTATCGCCGAAAATCTTGTAGTACCTAGCAGTGCGAATGAGTCAGATGCAGTGGTGGTGATGACTGCGGCAGTGGAGGCATATATACCATCACATATGGCGCGTGGGTGATCCTGGAGTGCTCGGACGGTGGAGAGAACGAGCGGATACTGTCAGGCGATGTAGAAGGCGCAGAAGTGAAGCGAGCCCTTCCTCTGCCAGCAGACGGCTGGTAAGCAGGAGCAGTTGTGCTACCTAGTGGTGAGTAGTGAGCTGGTTGGTGTTGTCGTAGCAATGAATACAGTTGGTCTGCAATGCAGAGACAAGAGCTGATTGACTCGAAGGAGTGTGGTAGCAGGTGGATCTGTAGGTTGGTAGGCAATTTGGCAGACCACACCACCCACAGAATGATGTCCGGCATGGTATGCTCACTCACAAGTAACTGAAGGTGGCGCCAGAGTTGTGATGGAGTTTGGTCCCCCAGGTGTTCCTCATACATCTTGATGATTAATTCTTGTGGTGAGCAGGCGAGTCGTTCCATGATCATTTTCTTCGTGAACTCGCACTTCGGTTGAGGCAGTGGTGCGAGGAGTAGATTGCAAATTAAGTCCAAGTGGTCATGGAGGTGCGTGATGAGACACAGGAATTTAGAGTGGCCGTCGGACATGTGATGCAACTCAAAAAGATGCTCAACAAGAGCAAACCATGTTATAGGGTTGTCTCCGTATAAAGGTGGCAGCTTCAGCAGATGACCTGGGGGAGGTGGCTTTGATGTCCCTAGGAAAAGCAGCTGGTCCATGGCAGGAGAGGCCATACAGCAGGCCAGCATAGTAGGCGTGGGTGTGTTACTGGCAAGAATGTCCGTAGCAACGGCGGGTTGCATTGTCCTAGACGTGTCGTGAAAACACAATGCGGCTGGCACGGTCGGTACCGTGGGAATGAGCTGTTGCGCAATACCTGTAGGGGTTCCGTAAACTGTACCATTATTACTGTCTTCTTTGTGGGTGAGGTTCCTGTTCCATCATTAGTTGCTGCTGCCCTCTGATGCCACTGGCCACTGCCTCAGCTTCACTACTTGATGATTAGTTGATACTGACTGACTGTTACTGCTATTGCCAACCTTTTTTATGCCTTTCAAAGGCCTTTCATACTCAGATATTGTGTCTTGCATCCACTTTCCCCTCATTGGCAACTTCTTTTCAGTGTTTCTGAAATATTTCGTGTCTGTATGTCCGTGTTGACTGACTTCTAGTAAGTACAGAGTTCTTGGTTGAAACTTTCCTAGATAGTGGCCGGGACCTCTTCTTCTTGTGTTATTCTCAATGCAGTTTTTATTCCCAGACAATATTTTTTCACTATTTTCCTTACATTGTGTGTATAAGTAGACTGCACTAATGTCTTGCTCAGAGTTTGTGGCTAAATATTCTCACTTGACAGTTATGATTTATAATTAAAATATTCTACAGTCATGATGCATTATACTCAGTGCACAAATAGATAAAAATTATAATTTTGCTAATAATGATAGCTGTTGAGCAATGCAATCTTTCTGCATTTTCTCCCTCCAGCAAAGGTTTGCTTCACCTGGTGTCTCATCACAATAGCAACAGTTATCCAGCCATTACCATGCTGTGCAGCTGTACTTTTGGTAACAGTAAAGTTCAAAACACCTCCACAAAATGTAGATGGGCAGTGAGGGAACACTTGACCTCCAAGACCTGACGTTGTAGTAATTTCAACATCATCTATTGCCTTATAAACAGAAATGTGCGAACGCCTAAATCTCCTCCTATAGCGGGGCATGCTCTCTGTGTGGACTTTGATGTTGCTGCACGCGCGGCTGCATGACGACTGACGCCGTTTTACTGATAACACCACTTATATAGCAGAGCGACAGGAAGTCCTTATCACTTCCGCTCTGTTTGATTTTAGTGCTCGCGGCGGCTTGTTAAAACTAGAGCCGCCAACTTTATTTAATGTTTATAATAATAAGCAATATCACCAACAACTTTTATGTCATAACAATTTCTGAATCCTTTGACCCAACTGTTGCTATTGTACGGTACAATGGTAGTACCGTTAGAGGTGTTTCTGGATTGGAGGGTTTCAATACCAGAGATGTTATTGCTTTTCGTACATTTCAAGTTTGTGAGGTGTACAATAGGGATAATGGAGCTTCTTATTTTACTAGTAACATGGCTTTTGTTTTGAGGACTCGCAATCATCGTAAAATAAATGAACAAGAGGGTGTTTGTCTTCGGGTCAAAGGATCTGGAAATTGTTATGACATAAAAGTTGTTGGAGATATTGTTTATTATTATAAACATTAAATAAAGTGTGTCCTTGAACCTTTTTCCCTGTTTAAAAAAAAAAAAAAAAAAAAAAAAAAAAAAAAAAAAAAAAAAAAAAAAAAAAAAAAGAAGAAGAAGAAAACTACACATTGATCTTGCCAAAAGCCGAGAAGTGATTCTTCTTGGTGTTGTAGCACTCAGGGGCACTCTGGGATGCTCTCTCTGTGAGGCACCTCTAGGTAACTCTGTGGGCTACCGCTAGATGGCAGCAGCAAACTGCGTATGCACAGTGTTTGGTCTGTGGTGCTAGGGTCTTTGGGCAGCCGGGAGGCGGGTGGTGTGGAGCGCGGCGGCTCTAGTTTTAACAAACCGCCGCGAGCACTAAAATCAAAGAGCTCTTTCTCACTGATATCATGGAAACACTCCCACGACACTTCAACCAGTAAAGTTTGTCCACATCCATTAGTCTCTATCAAGTGTTTAAATGACCATATATGGGCATGAAAATGCTGTTGGAATTTCAGGCGACTGGTGACACAGGATTGCACTATTTTGGGTGACACAGGATTGGACCATTTTGCCCTTGCCTTCAGTTATAATTTACCAGCCATAAAGTCATTTCAGTGTAAACATCCAAACGACATATTCCTAAAAATGGGGTTCACTGCCAGAACAGAAAAGGATTATGGCAGAAATTGGTGAGAGCTAAAGACAAAAAGTTAGGCATAAATGCTTTATAGTTTAGAGGATGTGGAACTAGCACTGGGAACCCATATGGCAAGGGTATTTAAGCAGCTGCTGAAGTCATTGACATTGTGGTGTGTGGCATGTTCAGCAAATGGGTGGTTAAGTTTGTAGTTAGCCACAGTTTTGTGGTGTCCAACATGTGCCTTGGCAGCTGGCTGGTTTTATGTCGACATATAATTCTTGCATTGCCGGTAAATGGCATGGATACTTGCACAAATAAACTTACCTCAAATTGGATAAGACGTACCTGTGGCAAGACTGTAGCAGGAGGCTGTGGGTGGTTCTTTGAGTTGATAAATAACTCAGTCTGAAATGTTCTTTCATTGGCAGTGGCAGGAATTCATGGAAGAGCCAAGCTCCAGGTTTAACACCACTTGTTGTTGACAACATCTAGATTTATTTTGTGAAAACATTTAAAATTTTCCTTTACAATGGAATGAAGCAGAAAGCTAGTTGTCAACAACCAATAATTACAGAGCGCCAGAAGGGGTTAAAATTTGAATTGAAATTTATTCCCTCTTTTTTTTTTTTTTTTTAAATTACAAAAAGATCAACATCAATAATCACAGAGTGCCAGAAGGCTTAGCATTTATTTTAAAATCTCTCTTTAAATAATTTACAAGATCAAAATCAATTATAACCAAGCTCCAGAAGGCTTAGAAATTGACATAAAATTTTTAATTATCAAGATCAATATAGAACCCCAGAAGGCTTACAAGGGAACCTCCCCATCACACCCCCCTCAGATTTAGTTATAAGTTGGCACAGTGGATAGGCCTTCAAAAACTGAACACAGATCAATCGAGAAAACAGGAAGAAGTTGTGTGGAACTATGAAAAAAACAAGCAAAATATACAAACTGAGTAGTCCATGGGCAAGACAGGCAACATCAAGGAGAGTATGAGCTCAGGAGCGCCATGGTCCCGTGGTTAGCATGATCAGCTGTGAAATGAGAGGTCCTTGGTTCAAGTCTACCCTCGAGTGAAAAGTTTGATTTTTTATTTTCAGACAATTATTATCTGTCCTTCTGTCCGTCCGATGCGAGGTAACTGCGCCATAGTATGGGGACGCTACACCTAAACAAACATCGAAACACGCGACGTCAGTCGACTACAGCGCACGGAAGAGAGAGTATTCCTGCTAACGAGGTTCCCTGGCTGGCAGTTGACTGTTCGCTACTTTGGACGAGAGTGCATTAAATACATGAGATGTATTCCGTGGGGTTTTGCGATGCGGTCGCAAAACACAGACACTAAACTTATTACAGTGAACAGAGATGTCAATGAACGAATGGACAGATCATAACTTTGCGAAAATAAAGAAAGTAAACTTTTCACTCAAATTAAAAATATGCTTTAACGGAGATAGATCAAGATATTTTATAATTCTTCCATCTCTCTCCCTCTCCCTCTCCCTCTCCCTCTCCCTCTCCCTCTCCCTCTCCCTCTCCCTCTCCCTCTCCCTCTCCCTCTCCCTCTCCCTCTCCCTCTCCCTCTCCCTCTCCCTCTCCCTCTCCCTCTCCCTCTCCCTCTCCCTCTCCCCCTCCCCCTCCCTCTCTGTGCTTGTGTGTTTGTGTGGTGAACTAAACTTCCCATAGAGTTTAACTTGATGAAATTTAATAACTGTCTGATGGCTTGAAATGTCTTTTTTTGCACAATTTTGAGGCTTGATTCGGGGATGGGATGGCAAGCAAGTGCAAATTTAACGAGGAATGGAAGATTAAGATGGTCCCCAGGACAGGGTATCGCAATAAGCATAAGTGCTTAACTTAAGTGACCAACAACCCACAACTGCAACTCAGCACGGATTAGTGGTTCTGATGAGGTCCTAGTACCAGCCTCCACTCAGAATTGAGACCGCTTCTTCTCCCATCATCAAGTCAGCCAGCTGGTGAGGCACACTAGAACAATTTGTTGGCTGGTCGGACAACCATCAGCTGGGTCAGCGTACAATATGGCTGACTAGCCCAGCCTGCAAAACTGACAACCTAATGTTAGTGTTAGATCAGCTTAGATAGTAACCATGTAAAACACAAGAATAATTCACCATTTGAACCTTTTGCAAATTTGACCCCATTTTTATTTTTAAAAATTACAAACATTTAAATAAGATTATAACACTTAAGCCCAAGAAATTATCAGAGATAATTGCAGAAAACTATCATTTATGCCCAGTACTCTGAAATATAATACCTATATTGACAAACATTGAAACAAGAGGTAATACTTAAACACAAGATTAATCCAAGGTAATTACAAGAAGTTGCCTCCAAGATCCAGTACTCAGACAGCATTAAGATTGACTACTCACTCAAAAGTTTCACTAGATACAAATATTGTGCCCTACCAATATAGGCCCCCCATGAACCATGGACCTTGCCATTGGTGGGGAGGCTTGCGTGCCTCAACGATACAGATAGCCGTACCGTAGGTGCAACCACAACGGAGGGGTATCTGTTGAGAGGCCAGACAAACATGTGGTTCCTGAAGAGGGGCAGCAGCCTTTTCAGTAGTTGCAGGGGCAACAGTCTGGATGATTGACTGATCTGGCCTTGTAACACTAACCAAAACGGCCTTGCTGTGCTGGTACTGCGAACAGCTGAAAGCAAGGGGAAACTACAGCTGTAATTTTTCCTGAGGGCATGCAGCTTTACTATATGGTTAAATGATGATGGCGTCCTCTTGGGTAAAATATTCCGGAGGTAAAATAGTTCCCCATTCGGATCTCCGGGCGGGGACTACTCAAGAGGACGTCGTTATCAGGAGGAAGAAAACTGGCATTCTATGGATCGGAGCGTGGAATGTCAGATCCCTTAATCGGGCAGGTAGATTAGAAAATTTAAAAAGGGAAATGGATAGGTTAAAGTTAGATATAGTGGGAATTAGTGAAGTTCGGTGGCAGGAGGAACAAGACTTCTGGTCAGGTGAATACAGGGTTATAAATACAAAATCAAATAGGGGTAATGCAGGAGTAGGTTTAATAATGAATAAAAAAATAGGAGTGCGGGTAAGCTACTACAAACAGCATAGTGAATGCATTATAGTGGCCAAGATAGACACGAAGCCCACGCCTACTACAGTAGTACAAGTTTATATGGCACTAGCTCTGCAGATGAAGAAATTGAAGAAATGTATGATGAGATAAAAGAAATTATCCAAGTAGTGAAGGGAGATGAAAATTTAATAGTCATGGGTGACTGGAATTCGACAGTAGGAAAAGGGAGAGAAGGAAACGTAGTAGGTGAATATGGCTTGGGGCTAAGAAATGAAAGAGGAAGCCGTCTGGTAGAATTTTGCACAGAGCATAACTTAATCATAGTTAACACTTGGTTCAAGAAACATAAAAGAAGGTTGTATATATGGAAGAATCCTGGAGACACTAAAAGGTATCAGGTAGATTATATAATGGTAAGACAGAGATTTAGGAACCAGGTTTTAAGTTGTAGGACATTTCCAGGGTCAGATGTGGACTCTGACCACAATCTATTGGCTATGAACTGTAGATTAAAACTGAAGAAACTGCAAAAAGGTGGGAATTTAAGGAGATGGGACCTGGATAAACTGACTAATCCAGAGGTTGTACAGAGTTTCAGGGACAGCATAAGGGAACAATTGACAGGAATGGGGGAAAGAAATACAGTAGAAGAAGAATGGGTAGCTTTGAGGGATGAAGTAGTGAAGGCAGCAGAGGATCAAGTAGGTAAAAAGACGAGGGCTAGTAGAAATCCTTGGGTAACAGAAGATATATTGAATTTAATTGATGAAAGGAGAAAATATAAAAATGCAGTAAATGAAGCAGGCAAAAAGCAATACAAACATCTCAAAAATGAGATCGACAGGAAGTGCAAAATGGCTAAGCAGGGATGACTAGAGGACAAATGTAAGGATGTAGAGGCTTATCTCACTAGGGGTAAGATAGATACAGCCTACAGGAAAATTAAAGAGACCGTTGTAGAAAAGAGAGCAACTTGTGTGAATATCAAGAGCTCAGATGGAAACCCAGTTCTAAGCAAAGAGGGGAAAGCGGAAAGGTGGAAGGAGTATATAGAGGGTCTATACAAGGGCGATGTACTTGAGGACAATATTATGGAAATGGAAGAGGATGTAGATGAAGGTGAATTGGGAGATATGATACTGCGTGAAGAGTTTCACAGAGCACTGAAAGACCTGAGTCGAAACAAGGCCCCGGGAGTAGACAACATTCCATTGGAACTACTGACGGCCTTGGGAGAGCCAGTTCTGACAAAACTCTACCATCTGGTGAGCAAGATGTATGAGACAGGCGAAATACCCTCAGACTTCAAGAAGAATATAATAATTCCAATCCCAAAGAAAGCAGGTTTTGACAGATGTGAAAATTACTGAACTATCAGTTTAATAAGCCACAGCTGCAAAATACTAACGCAAATTATTTACAGACGAATGGAAAAACTGGTAGAAGCGGACCTCGGGGAAGATCAGTTTGGATTCCGTAGAAATGTTGGAACACATGAGGCAATACTGACCTTACGACTTATCTTAGAAGAAAGATTAAGGAAAGGCAAACCTACGTTTCTAGCATTTGTAGACTTAGAGAAAGCTTTTGACAATGTTGACTGGAATACTCTCTTCCAAATTCTAAAGGTGGCAGGGGTAAAATACAGGGAGCGAAAGACTATTTACAATTTGTACAGAAACCAGATGGCAGTTATAAGAGTCGAGGGGCATGAAAGGGAAGCAGTGGTTGGGAAGGGAGTGAGACAGGGTTGTAGCCTCTCTCCAATGTTATTCAAACTGTATATTGAGCAAGCAGTAAAGGAAACAAAAGAAAAATTTGGAGTAGGTATTAAAATCCATGGAGAAGAAATAAGAACTTTGAGGTTTGCTGATGACATTGTAATTCTGTCAGAGACAGCAAAGGACTTGGAAGAGCAGTTGAACGGAATGGACAGTGTCTTGATAGGAGGATATAAGATGAACATCAACAAAAGTAAAACGAGGATAATGGAATGTAGTCGAATTAAGTCAGGTGATGCTGCGGGAATTAGATTAGGAAATGAGACGCTTAAAGTAGTAAAGGAGTTTTGCTATTTGGGGAGCAAAATAACTGATGATGTTCGAAGTAGAGAGGATATAAAATGTAGACTGGCAATGGCAAGGAAAGCGTTTCTGAAGAAGAGAAATTTGTTAACATGGAGTATAGATTTAAGTGTCAGGAAGTCGTTTCTGAAAGTATTTGTATGGAGTGTAGCCATGTATGGAAGTGAAACATGGATAATAAATAGTTTGGACAAGAAGAGAATAGAAGCTTTCGAAATGTGGTGCTACAGAAGAATGTTGAAGATTAGGTGGGTAGATCACGTAACTAATGAGGAGGTGTTGAATAGGATTGGGGAGAAGAGAAGTTTGTGGCACAACTTGACTATAAGAAGGGATCGGTTGGTAGGACATGTCCTGAGGCATCAAGGGATCACAAATTTAGCATTGGAGGGCAGCGTGGAGGGTAAAAATCGTAGAGGGAGACCAAGAGATGAATACACTAAACAGATTCAGAAGGATGTAGGTTGCAGTAGGTACTGGGAGATGAAGGAGCTTGCACAGGATGATTAGCATGGAGAGCTGCATCAAACTAGTCTCTGGACTGAAGACCACAACAACAACCAATATAGGGCATTCATCAACAGTCTACAGTGTCAGCAACATGACAGCCATCTCCCTGTGCGGCCTGGGCTAACAGACACCCAATTGGATGGCCAATATAATTCTAAAACACAATTTAAAAAAGCAGTTTAACAACTCTGCACAATAATGACTCCAGTAGGACTCCTCTTAGTTGGACTCCATCACAGATCCACCAAAAAGCAATACCACAAGCAACTCAAACAATACTGAAACCAGTCATTCTGCAGGAATAGAGATGAACTGCAAGTAATCAGGGGCACACAGAATCCATAAGTCAGTTTGTAAGGTTCCCTTGTGCATGTAGTTGTGACTTATTAATTGTGCAGTGAAATACAGATACATGGTGAAGAATGCAACATTATGTTTTTATGCATGAAGAGCTGACTGCCAGTCCTTTAACCATATTAATGGATATTGCTACGGTTAACATAAGATTAAATTTGTCATGGACAACTGCATCATCTTAAAAATGCATGAAATTCCAACTCAAAATATCCACTAACTCTTTAATGTGTTATATGAATGGCTCTGTCATTTATTAATTAATTTGGAAGTTCAGTTATTGCAATCCTCACTTTAGGACCAACAAACTGTACAAAAAAATTATCTTTCTGTAACAATTGTTAAATTGCCCATTAGTCTGCAAAAAACTAAAAATAATTGTTCCTCACTGAAATTAATATCAGTCCTAGCATGACTACTTTGTTGTTCTCACATATTGCTATTATAATATTAAACAGAGTTTCAAATAAGTTTTACAGTGCTGGGGAAAACTGCACATTCATTAAACAGAAGCACTATGCAGAAAAGTTATAGCAACTTGTCTAATACAGATATTGGGCCCCCACTCATCATACAGTTAATTGGAAATAACAGCAGGCTTTGTCCAAACACAAGCTCAGTCCAGCGCAAGTAAACAGCGGAAGCAGCAGTTGTAGCTCACTTTGTAGAGGTAGAGTCAAGTAATGGCAGCCAGCAAAAGAAAAACTGATTGCAAACTAGCCGGTGAGTGGGTTTATATTGGCCCTCAATGGAGTTTCTCATGACCAGCCTACGATATATCTAGCTGCCTTGCCGAAAGTACCATCACTGGATGTGAGGAATACTATGCATACTGATATGTCCGTATCTTCCATTTGCACATCTGCTCGGGTTATTAAATCAGAGATGTAATTCCAGTCAACACTAAGATGCATATTAAATAGATCTTAATGTTTCCTGTGCTTAGGAAGCATTTAAGTATATAACATTGTATGGAATGAATGAAGGTACACAAATACTTTGTATGGAATATTAGATGAAAACAGCAGCTGAGTAGTGTAAGCAGCAAAGCAGTGGTTTTTTTCCCCAGAAGCTCTGTGCTTTTTGTAATATTTATAAGATCTTGATTTACAGTGTATTGAATAATATGAGTTGAATGGCAGCTGTGGTAGTGGGTTATTACATGATTTATGGGTTGTTAGATAATTTACAGTAGTAGCCTGCAATGGCTTTCTCCTTGTTAATGTACATCTTGACTTTCAGACTCCTGAAGGTTCTTCTTCAAGATAGGGTTTATGAAACAAAGTGTGTGAATGAATAAGTGAATTATTAGTTACATAATTATTTTACTTTTTTACATCACCATTTTCATTGTAACTTTCAGTTTTAGTTGTGTTCCTGTTCTAAGACTTCTATGAATTTTCTGTCTTATGCTTTTTTTTTCTTATTTAATTTCAGCTGCGGCATGATATGATTGACCAAAAGGAGGGAGAGACAGAGCTTAGTGTCAAAATCCACTATGATGAAATGGTAAGCATAATATTTCTTTGTGTTTACTATCTTTCTGATCAAAGAACATCTTTGTCACCACCATTTTTCATTCCCATTAAGCTGGGTGTGGATCCGCTTCATATGTCTGTAGCACTGCAATTGCTACAATCCAGAGGTCTCCAGCAGCCTTGTTTCTAATCTTAGCTCTGTTCAGATGTCTTTAGTAATTTTATCTTTTTTGTTTTATATCATTATAAATAGGAGGTATGGTTTGCACAGGCTGAACTTAGAAGTGGGTGCAGTTATGGAGATGTTCCATCCCAAAGCATCTGAATTTTTAAGTTTTTTATATTCTGTTCTCAATCTCTTGTCTTGGGTTTGCTGATTTTAAGTCCCATTTTCATGAATTCTTTATGCCAAAGATTTAGCTTGGTTTGTACTTCTATTTCTCTCTTGCCTCAAGTTACGGCAAAAACAAAATCATTAGCTATTGGTCCCTTTCTTGTGCCTTTCTTGTGACTTCTTTTAAAACTTTATTCATTTTGATGATGAGGAGGAATGGAAAAATGCTACTTCATTTCTGGAACCCACTCCTTATTTTGAACCAAACTGATCTTCCTTTTAGTACTATTTCACTGTTCTTGGTTTCATCATATAATTATCTTACTGCTTCGATGATAGTACTGAAGTGAGAACATGTGGGTATCGCTACTTACATGTCAGTCTTGCAGTGAGCTGACTTACTGTCGCACCCATGCACTTTGTTCAGGATATAGGCTACGGTGATAGTATGGTAATGGGAACTGATAAGTGCACATTTGCTGATAATGATTTGTGTCTGCACAGATGAATAATAGAATGAGTGACAAAAATAAATCAGATCACAAAGTCCATTAACCAGTGACTGCGATAATTTGTGTTTGCATTAGAGTTCCTCTCGAACTCTGATCTCAGAGGATGAACACACCTCGGTGATGAGTGCATCATCTGACTTCATGAGCATAGGAGAACAATGGACTCATGTCTGGAATGAAATGTGCTTTCCTTGTGATTGCAGGGTATAATGTATTTCGTGGTCCTGATGAAGTGAAAGTGGAAACAAATAGAGAGTGCCAAACAAACTTCTGTACACATCTGTAGGGAGCTCGCATTAATCTCAACCCATGTGGTCTGTGGATTGAAGTTATAGACTCTCAAAAAACACATCTGTACTGTACAGTGGCTCAGTTAACACTCTAATTGTTTTCTGCCGATCCACGCCCGTACATGCCACACCTTACCAGAATTTTGCCTATTAGTAGGTATGTGCACTGATGGATATCTTATGCATCTAACTCAGGCTGGCTATGAGTGGCTTTGGTACTTTCATGCATTTTTGCGGCATGGCTGACAGACAGATCCCACCTTGGAAACCAAAGCTCGGAAGCTGCGAGAAAGTGCAGGTGCGAATCTTGTCTGATAGATGTTTGTTTTGGCATACTTCATTGTGTTGCCAGTGTGAGGGCCTGTCAGGGGTGATTGGGCAGTGGTATGTGCTGTCAGCATGCGGGTGCATGGTGAGTGTGTCTTCATGCAGCTGGCTAGTGACAGTAGCAGCAGGCAGCTTTGCCTATCAGCTGACCATAGCAACAAGTGGCCAGCTTCAAGACTGTGAGTCACTTAAAAAGATGTCATCTCAAAAAAAAACACTGGATGAAAGGGAAATGAAGTAAAGTGTTCATGAATTTCTTTACTCATGTGAATGCAGTGTTGTCATGTGGATATGGTTCCTGGGACTGTGGTACACAAGCCCAGGGGTACAGGGGTAGATGTCTGGAGCTTGATGGGAAAGGACACGGAAACTCAGCACGGAAGGTAATCTGGCATCAACATCCAACATGGTGGAGGCACAGGGAAATGAACACAAGTCCAGGAGCTGAGACAGACAAGCCACTGGTTGCGAAGGAGATGGTTTCTGGAGCTTGACTGGAGACGATATGTTGACAATGTGGCTCACTGGAGACAGCATATCTGCAGCAGATGATGGCTGGGGCATTGTTATGACGCAGCACAGGTGTTTGAAATGGATGCAACAGCCAGAGTGCATGGCATAGTCCACTGGTAGCTGTGGTGGTGGTGGCCTAGGCGCTTGTGGTGAGTGCGGCCTGTGCAGCTGTGGTGGCTGGCTGGGCAATATGGCTTGGGGGACAAGGTGCACATTGTGGCACGATGACAGCTGGTGGCATGCATGCGTCATGGGTGATCACGAGTGTGGGTGATTCCTGACTGATGGCAGAGGAAGCATCATCCACTGACAAGTCTTTCACTGGATCGAAGACATGAACAGCAGCAGGAGCAGTCAAGATGTAATCCAGCTTGACTCGGTTGATCGACACTATGTTTGGCTTGCCACAGCACTTGATATTGAGTATTCTGTTGCTGCAGGTGATGGTGTGGTGTGGTCCCGAGTACGGTGGCCAAAGTGGTGGCTGTACTGTGTCAGTACACTGCACGCCATATATGCAGCACTGTAAGTTGGCATGAACAAACACTTTGCCAGTGTGATACCTCATCAGTGCATGCTGTCATAGGGGGGCCATGTGGGCACGCAGATGTTCTCCCAAGGGAAGGGCCGACACATCATAGGGTGATGGTATCTCCTCCATAAAATTACCAGGGGTGGTGAGGGATTGTCCATACAAGAGGCCAGCAGGTGAAGCACTGATCTCTTCATTCAGTGTTATTTGCAGACCAAGCAGTACCAGTGGGAGTGCTGATCTCCAGGAGACATTGTGGCAAGTTAGAATGGGTTTAACTGTTCACTGGAGCTGCTCGACCATACTGTTAGACACCAGGTGGTAGCTGGTAGTTCTGTGTAACTGCACACCAGACAGTTGACTGACTTGTGTGAACAGCACACAGTGAACAGCACTATGATCCATTGTGACGTGAGTGGGGCAGTCAAAGCATGCCACCCAGATGTCAATGAAGGCAGGGGCGATGGTCTTGTGATTTCAGCTATGGGTGTTGCCTCCAGCCAGCATTTGAAGCAGCAGCAGATAACATTTGCTAGAAAGGGAGCAGGCCAACAATATCCACTTGGACATGTGCAAAATGTTCTGTTGCGTCAGGAAACGCACTGACGGGTGTGCGGATATGCCTCCCGACTTCAGCATGCTGGCGTACAGTACAGGTGCATCTCCATTTGTGGCAGTCTTTTTGAAGGCCTGGCCAGATGAAATGTGTGGCCATGAGCAGCACAGTGGTGTTGATGCCGGGTTGGGGATGAGGTGCATGAGCAGCACAGTGGTGTTGATTTGTGGCATGTGTGTGACAGCCCATGGACACTGTCGATAGCACTGCGCCGTAATTTCTCCAAGAGAAACAGGCAGTGTTTGCTGTTGAAATGTCACACCAAATTTTTTGGGCAGAACCAGGAATAGGCGCTAACTCAAGTTATATGCTGCTGGAGGTGCCCTGGCAGAGCCTGTCCAGTTGTTTGTCATCCTCCTGTTCTTGGGCAATGTCCTCAAAG
The DNA here is from genome assembly GCF_023864345.2 of Schistocerca serialis cubense. NCBI lineage: Eukaryota > Metazoa > Arthropoda > Insecta > Orthoptera > Acrididae > Schistocerca > Schistocerca serialis. The sequence continues at coordinate 522,683,639 of NC_064642.1, forward strand.
TTCACAGGAGGAATGATAATGGCACAAGCAGGGGGCAAGCAATCGGTAGCAATGTTGTTGATTCTGTAAGTATGGTAGATGTCCATGGAGAACTGTGACACATACTCCAACTGCCGGAATTGGCAAGGTATATACTTAGTATTATTAATCTGAAACATTTGAGTTAGGGGCTTGTGGTCAGTGAAAATCATGGAGGGAAGGGCTTCTATTGGCAGGTGGGAGTACCATATTTTACGAACTGTAAGATGCACTTTTTTCTTCGAAAAATTGCCTCCAAACTTCAAGTGCATCTTATACTCACAGTTAACATAAAAATGCCCAGTGTTTGATTTAAAATACACACCAGTCATAGAAATGGCCATATATTCAATCACACAGGAAACCTATCTCTATCCAGAAACATTGCATTCAACTGGCAGCAGCAGTGTACCGATGTGACAAACATGAGGTGTGGGAATTCACAAGCCTGCTAAGACAGTCTCCCTCCCATGCTTCCATCACAAAACCTGGAACACTGTCTAGCATATGATGCATCATTGCGGTGTACCGTGCCAGTGAATTTCAATTGAAAGTGATTTGTGTTATCAGTAACAGTACAATATTTTTTTTAGTAGCTAGTTTTATAATGGAAAAAATAAAAGGTATTCATATGATGTGGGCTGAATGCAAAATGGCCAAAACAAGAAGATGATGTATTGAAGTTTAGTCAAGGACACCATCAAAATGCCACTGGAATTAATACAAAAATGAATCAAGTACATGCTTGTAAGGTAGCACTACAGTGGAACTTAAAAGACTTTAAGCATCGAGTTGGTTAGTGCTACAGGTTTATGAAGCATCATGGATTTAGCATGCAAATGAAAAACTAAATATCTCAGAAAATGCCACAAGAGTATGAAGAAAAAATATTATTTTTCCATCACTTTATTATTCAGCATTGAAAGAAAACCAGTGTGGAATTAAGCCAAATAGCAAATGTGGACAAAGCTCCTCCGAAATTGGATTTCCGAATAACATAACTGTTAGTGCTAAAACTGTAACTATAAATACAAGTGGACCTGAAAAAATGCACTACACTGTTGTCCTTTCATGTTGTGCTGATGGTACTGAACTTAATCCAAAGGTCATTTTTGAGCGCAAAACAATGCTAAAACCTTTTTAATTACCACCAGGTGTTGTTGTTGTTCACACTCATGATAAGGGCTGAGGGTTGGATGAATGAGGCTGATATGAAATTATAGATTAACATCATCTGGGAGAGAAGGAAACATGTTTCATTATAGAAGAGTTCTCTTCTTGTGCTAGATCAGTTTAGCAGTCATTTGAAAAATTGTGTGAAAGTGAAACTGAGCTAGGAAAACATAGATCTTGCTGTTATTCCAGGAGGACCTACTTCACAATTGCAACCTCTTGATGTCTTGATGCTTTTCCCCATTGCAGCTGTCCAGTTAACAGGAGCCCTTCGCTTCAAGTCGCCCTGTGTAGCACTGCAGTCAGAGGTTCTAGCACTTTGGCGGCATTGGGTAGATGGCGAGCTGTACCTTGTCTAATAGTGGTGTAAATCTACTAGGGGTGATTAAATGCCCAACAAACTCAGTTTGTCTGACCCCACATATGCTTTTCAAGGTGTCAATGATGATGCCAGTCTTGCTGAGATGCTGAAAGATGGTCGTTAGATGGCTTGATGGAGTTTGAGCGACTTCAAATAGATGAGGATGCTGTTGAAGTATGTGAAACATGACAGTAAGCCTCATAAGAACCTATCCAGGAAACACTGCCAGGTCTGGGCAGCATTCTGATAATTGGTGTTCTGTGAATGTTTTCAGGTGCCATAGGATCCAGTGTGAACCCCTTCACACAGTTTTGCTAAATATAACTGAGTCCACCAAGGTGTGACTAAAATCCTGTTGGTGCACCGTTCATGTAGTTAAGGCACAATAGTCTCTACATGGGTGCCACAAGTGCACTAAGTGCAAGGCAGAGGACCATGGACTGCTTGATGGTCAAAATATGCTCTGTCACAACATGGCCTCAAACACAGGCTTTGCTACAGCGAGTTTCTCAGGCATGGGTTGACATGGACAGCTCGAGGTGGGTGGGCTGGGCGTAGTTATGATGTGGTGGACTGTCGAGTATTTTACTTCCTTCAGTGCACCAAGTGGGTGAGTGAGCTCTGGAAATTTGTCTAGTATGTTTGTGTACTATTTGGATGACTTCAATGGATAACACTGAAGAAAATGGCCGGCCGTCAGTGTCCCACTATTTTCAGATTTGTTGTCAAATTGATCAGCTGGGCATTCGCAATGTCAGCCAATAAGTTGTAGTATTTGAGGAAATCTGCACCCAGGATTGGGTTGTTGATGTGAGCCACAGTGAATGTCCACATAAATGTGCAGTGCCATCCAAGGTCCAAATCTCAGTGATATGTGACATACGTTTTTTTTGTTGAATTGTCTGTTGCAATAAGAGACAGCAACTCAGCCTTCAGATGGTCTCTTAGCATGGATTGGGGAAAAATAGAAAGATTGGAACCCATGTCAACAAGGTACTTCACTCTGCCTGCCCATTCCATTTTGAAGAGATGCCTGGATATTGCTCTGCAGCCAGATGTACCTAGGCCTGGTTGCAGTTGGCATTTTGGTGCTAGCAAGCAGGCCAACACTTTGCCGCTTTGATGTCAAAGTGTGAATGATACCAGAAAAAACCACTCTGCTGCTGCTCTGGCATCATCAGTGTACACCAGAATGGCTGGTACTGTGCTGCTGGTTGCACAAGCTGGCTCAGTGGCAGTGGGATCAGCTACCACTATGGCGCATGCTGTCCTCTGTCTGTGAGTGGGCCAACCAGTGGACCTGCATGATGAGTGCTGCCATCTGTGTGGCCAAGTATTTTACTAGGTGGTGCAAGTCAGGATTCAGGCCAGTGGCTGCAGGAGACACTTGGCACTGTGGAATCAAATTTGCGAGTTGATCTGTGGCATTGTACAGTGCTGTGACAGTGCTATTGGGCACCATGCACCTGATCAGCCAAAACCCATGATGACATCCAGCTGCATTTCTGTTTGCATGGCAGTGACTGCCTGCACATCCAGATAGCACACAGTAGTGAGTCCAGCAACATGTTGGACAGTGTGAGGCTCGACAGATGGCGCAGAAAGTGAGATGGCCTCTTTTCACCGCATTCCTCTTGGTGCAGGAACTGATGTACTCGTTGTTCCTGTAATGATGAAGTTCACTGGATTAACTCCTCTTTTAGTCACTTATATGTAGACTGCATTGGCGGGACAGTGATAATGTGTCACACTTTAACCGTGTGGTGTTGATTTAGCTATCCCAAGAAGCATCTGAATGTGGTGAGGTCATATTGGGTGTTGTTGCTCAGAAAAACAGCCTCCATGTTGCTGAACGACGATTGGGCCGCAGGGCTAAAAGGGCGGCAGCCTAACCGCACCCTTCCTATGCTTGTTGCTGCTCCTGTAACAGTGGGTGGTGGTGGTGTGGCCATGCTTTGTGTGTGGAAGTTTTCCTCAGCTGGTTCGGGGTGGGCAGAGACCATGCATGCAGAGTGTGCCTGTAGCTTGCTCTCCAGCCTCTGTTTGCCTGCTAGCAGCTCATCTATTGTCTTTTGTCTACTGTCTATTGTCTTTTGCAGTTCTTCCAAAGTCATCATCTTGCTTTAGCACCTAGTTCTTGATGATTTGTCCATAAACAAATCACTCTTTGTTTACAAGGATGTAAGTGTTAGATCACTTGTGGTTCTGCTACATTCACACTGATGAAAGTCCATCACCACGTATTTAGCCTAGTTATCATGTTGGGGTCACCAGTAAAGTGGGAACATGTGGATATCACTGCTTACATGCCAGTCATGCAGTGATCCAACTTTACTGTCCCACTGAAGCACTTTGTTCAGGATTTAGACTATGGTGATGCTGTGGTGATGGGAATTGATATGTACACATTTGTTAGAAATTTGTTTATTCTGCAAAAATTACTAAATGAACAAGTAACAAAAATGAAATCAGATCACAGCGTCCCTTAACCGGTGATCGCAATAATTTGTGTTTGCATAAGAGCTCCCCGTGAACACCTCTCGTGGAGTGTGTACACTCCTCGGTGACGAGTGCGTCATCTGATGGTATGAGCACGGGAAAACAGTGGACTCGTGGCCAGAATGAAACTAGCTTTCCTCATGGTTGTGGAGCACCATGTGTTGCGTGGATGTGATGAAGTGAAAGTGGAAATGAACAGAGAGCACCCGACAAACTTTTGTATATATCTGTGGGGAACTCACATTAAGCTTGACTCACATAGTCTGTGGATTGAAATTATAGAGTCTTGCAAAACACATCTGTACTATATATCATCTTAGTTCACACTGTCACTGCCTTTTGCTGACACATGCCCATGCGAGCCACACATTGCCAGAATTTTGCTTACGGTAGGTATGTGCACCAACAGATTTCTGATGCAGCCAACTTGTGCCAGCCATGATTGCGTCTGATCCATTCACACATTTCTGTGGCACGGCTGCTCCTGTATCAGGAACTTTTTTAATACTAAAACATTCCCATATAATCCCAGTTATTCTCATCTAGCATTCTCGTGCCAAAAGTTGATCTTTAAAGTCCAAAACCATGTTAACTCTCATCACATATAGTATCAATAACTTTTCTTATTTTATCCCGAGGATGAATTCATAGATTTTTACTCCATGGGATAACAGAGTTACATTTGAGTAGTTGGTGCACTTCTTTTTCAGTAATAGACTCCTGACAAGCTGCTTCGGGTCAAATTAATTTCTCTTTCAAAATTCTACTTGGAAGTGTGTAAAACCATTGGTGCCCAATCTGTGCAAGATCATTTCTTCATTGAATTTGCCTTATCCAACAGGCTTATTATTTTTCATTTTATATACCACTATCCTCCTTTTCCCACCAGATCAACCTATCTGTGTTTACACTAACACAGTCATGTAATTCATTTTTAACAGAGTTTTATCTCTGTTACACTTTAATGAAGTTTCTCCATTACACTTCAATAAAGTACCAAAACGCATATGGGTTTTCCTCGTCACTGGGAAGTTGAACTGATTGGGTAGATTCATTTTCAGTACTTCTACTCTTTATAATGTTATTTAACAATTTTTTATTCCTATCTGATGTTATTCTAGTGTCCAGAACTTCCTGGAATTCCTGATTCTCAGCTTCAGCTAACTGTAAATCGCTTCTCATTTTTCTGCTTGTAAACTAAAACTTATCTTTCGCTGCACCTGAATTATCGTGTGTGTGTGTGTGTGTGTGTGTGTGTGTGTGTGTGTGTGTGTGTGTGTGTGTGTGTATGTGTGAGTGTGTGTGTTGGCTGATGCAGAGTTTATAATGCATTGTTCTTACTTGTGATGGCCTTTTTAATATCCACATTCCACCAACCTATTTTCTTAGGTTTTTGTATGTGACTCTATCATCTACATATCTACATCCCACATCTTTTGTAACTACCACCTCTCTCGCAAGAGTGTATCACTCTTCATATTATGATTTTAGTTCTTCATCTGGCAACATCCTTCATCAAAATTTTTCCCTTTTCACTTGATTCAGAAAGCTGCCACATTTTTATTTTGGGGTGCTTTTGTTACAGGCTCTGATATATATATATATATATATATATATATATATATATATATATATATATATATGTGTGTATATATGTGTATGTGTCTGTTTGTGTTTCTATCGACCTGCCAGCGCTTTCGTATGGTAAGTCACATCATCTTTGTTTTTAAATATATTTTTCCCGTGTGGAATGTTTCCCTCTATTATATATATATTGCCTCTGCACTTCCACCTTGACTGACATCTCTGCCCAAACTCTTTGTCTTTAAATATGTCTGCTTGTGTCTGTATATGTGTGGATGGATATGTGTGTGTGTGCGAGTGTATACCCGTCCTTTTTTCCCCCTAAGGTAAGTCTTTCCGCTCCCGGGATTGGAATGACTCCTTACCCTCTCCCTTAAAACCCACTTCCTTTCGTCTTTCCCTCTCCTTCCCTCTTTCCTGATGAGGCAACAGTTTGTTGCGAAAGCTTGAATTTTGTGTGTATGTATGTGTCTGTTTGTGTTTCTATCGACCTGCCAACGCTTTCATATGGTAAGTCACATCATCTTTGTTTTTTTTTAATATATATATATATATATATATATATATATATATATATATATATATATATATATATATATATATGGTAAAGTATTTTCTGCTGAAATCATTTGGAATGACTTTGAATTCATTTATGGCCTTCCATACTGCATCTGTTATTACACTGGTTTTTTAATCTGACATACATCTTTTGATCTTATTGAAGTCCTTTTTCTTCAAGTGGGGTTGCCCACCATCAGGTTGTTTCTTCATGCAAAGATTCAGTAGTTTTTTCCTCTCTCTGGATTCTACTTACCAACCCTGATGGCCCAATGTACATTAAGATCCTGTTCATTAAGGGTCAGACACAAGCAGACACTTGTAAAGGCAAATCTGCCAACTTATGTATTAAAATTGCAGTGGGCAATTTTAATACATAAGTTGGCAGATTTGCCTTTACAACTGTCTGCTTGTGTCTGTGTATGTGCGGCTAGATATGGGTGTGTGTGCGAGTGTATACCTCTCCTTTTTCCCCCTAAGGTAAGTCTTTCCACTCCCGGGATTGAAATGACTCCTTACCCTCTCCCTTAAAACCCACATCCTTTCGTCTTTCCCTCTCCTTTCCTCTTTCCAGATGAAGCAACCATTGGTTGCAAAAGCTTGAATTTTGTGTGTATGTTTGTGTTTGTTTGTGTGTCTATTGACCTGCCAGCGCTTTCGTTTGCTAAGTCACATCATCTTTGTTTTTAGATTTAAGTAATGATTTATATACATGAAAAATAAGTTGTGAACTGTTTTATAATCTACATATATTGAATATCAAAACAATATTGTACCATTCTAGACTGAAGATGTCATAAACTAAAAGGTGAAATGTGTCTGAAACAAAAAATATTGCAACAAGAAAAACACATTTTTTATTTACAAAACAAATATTAAATCACATTGTTTCCTTGGGAACATAGATATCCTTAAATCAACACTTCTGAGATAAATTATTCAAGAAATGTGAGCTGGATGGCACGGATATTGGTGTGGATGTTTTTTGCTTGCACCCACATTGCCTCAGTACATGCTATCCCTTCGGTTACCAAACATTAATGGTTACTGCACAAAGTGTTAACAGCGTTGACACAATTCAATGAAAATTCCCTTTCATAGTTCTACTGAAAGCAGTAGGTAAATCCCCACCAGTCACTATTTGCATGACAATCTCACACAATTTAAACATGTACCATATATTGAATTCTACAGTTTTTCTATGATTAACTGCAATTGAAACGTAAGCAACTCATTAATAATCTCTTCCCTAAGCTAATTATAGTAAAATACAAATATTTATGTTTTGTGCTTTAACATATTATATTCACTCAGTATTTGTTAGAATTTCAGTTTACAAAACAGATAAGTGACTTAAGTGAATGTTTCTCATTGAAATTCAGTAGGTATTAAGTAAGGACTAAATTTTCATGCTCAGAATGTAGACATTTTTAAGACAAATTACAAATAGTTGTTGCCAGTTTAAGATAGTTATGCACTACAACAACCCTAGACAGTTGTTGCATTTGTGTAATATTGTGAAATAAAAATAGTGTAGTTATAATTCAGACTATTCAGTAGAAACAAAAGATAAATTGAAGCAGTGATATTGCTGAAAGATATGACCATGAGAATAGTCAAATCCTGAACAATAAACCTTGAGCTTGAAACTTTTGGGATACAAACTTTGAAAACAGAGAGAAATTCTTATGTGCTGCAGAAAAAAATAACTTTCTGCCTCTCTTGGATCAGAGGTTATGAACAGCAACTAGAATGTTCAAAAGGGTAAAAAAGGAGAATTTGACATTGAGCTCGAATTGGACTATACAACAATGGTTGACCAACTCAGCTCCTGATATCTCAATGAGTTTCACTTCTCTAAGGTAGTATGGGTAGATATATCACCATGTTACAGCAACAAACCCTAAAACCATTCTAAGGCATCCTTTTGTATTTGCAAAAATGTGCCATAACAGTCATACAACTTTCCAAAGTGATATTTGCAACAAGGCTCAGAGTAGACAAGAATCTGGTCACCATGTTCCATCCATCACTCCTAAGAATCTTCACTTTCACGTTTGGCTTCTCAACTGGGAGAAAAAGCAACCACAGCTGTCAGACCTGGATTATATTGATATATTCAATAATTGTCACCAGTGAACATGTGTTGCACAGGATGGGACTTTCCAGTGTTGACACCTTCCTATCCCTCCCAAATTCAGTGGGATAATGCATCCACTGAGAACAATTTACTGATGGTAATGTGTTTGTACAAGGTTCCTCAAATTTTCTGAAAAATGTGCTCAAAGCTATCTGTAGCTTATGTGGACACCACTTATCTGTAGAGTGGCTGTACAAATAACACTGTCTTTTGTAACCATGGTCACTGAAAGCCCTATGTAGTTCTCATATTTCAGTAACAGACTGTACCAATGAAATTTTGGGTATACTCATAAACCATTGCATAAAATGAAGCACAGTTGCTAAACACTCCATGCAGCTGAATACCAAAATGTGGAGTGAGTTTTTTGCAACAGCAATTTAACGAAGAACAAATAGCTGCAAACCGTTTAATGTCAATGTAATTATTATTTCAGAACATTATATTTCTTAAAAATAAATCTGTAGCTATGTGTTAGTTTACACTGTTAGTTGGCACTTTGCTTTTGCAGAGGCGTGTCACTACTAGAAGACATAAATATTTTTATAATCCAATAGAAGGAACTCCATTCTCTCTTGGTCTTGCCATTCCAGAAGGTTATGGGATGTATGAAGTGAAAGGTGAACAGGAGTTGAAACTGCGGCCTGTAAATCGTAAGTCTTTTTTAATCACTTCATAATCTTTTCTTTGTAAACTCTATTTCTTAATATAAAATTTGTAATCTAGCAATTCTGCATGTGAAAAAATGTTTTGTGTGAGTATTTGTGTACTTAATTTCTATGTTTCTTTATATTGTTATGGGAAGGCAAAACCAAAAGATGTGGGGTTAATTAAGACATCATAGAGACCATCCAAATAAAGACCCATCACACTCTAAGGTAGCTTCTGGTCATATGTTCATGCCTCCTAAAAAGAGTAAAATCTGCATATTGATACCACACACAAAAAAATAGATTTCATAAAAGAGAATAAATGATAACTTAGTATGTTTCCAAAGTCTTTTACATTTTAAGAATTCATTGAGGCTATTAACAAGTTCAAGAACAGAAATGGAGCAGTTCTGGACATATGTGCATTGGATGACAAAAATAATTTGAGCCATGGGTGAAAGTATGGTTATTAAAACTATTCAATAATCACAGTTTTCCATCCAAGATACCTGGAATACAGAGGAAAAGCAAAATTACAACAATACATAAACCAAGAAAGTATCTACTTGATCTCCAAAATTACAGATCCATCTTTCTCCTCTGCACATATTAAAACCCTAGAGTGATTAATTTTGAGTTAGTTGAATTACTGCAAAACTCAGAAAAAATTGGTCATTGGAAAAGGAAAAGTTGCACATCACCCAACTTGCATTTGGCACAACATATAAAAATATTTTATAGAAGCAAAAAGTGATATGAGTTGTTTTAATTGAAGCAACTGTATCCAGTGACACTCTTGATCATCATGTTCCTTTAATTAAACAATGGAAAATCCAGGATGGAATGTGTCAATATTATGAGAAGGGAAGTTGCTACTCACCATGTAGCAGAAATGTTGAGTCGCAGATAGGCACAACAAAAAGATCTAATAATTATAGCTTTCAGCCGTTAAGGCCTTTGTCAACAATAGACAGACATACACATTATTAATCCAACATTATACATGAAAGCTTTTCTTTTCTTGTAGCAACACTATGTATATTAATTTAAACCATTACCTTTTCCTATTTGTGTGTTCGTGCTGCTTAACAGTGATGTCACTATTGGCTGACTACATCACATGTCCTATGCTCCAAATATCCGCTGTCATTGGCTAGCGAGATGGCTTGACACGAGCTACGACTGGCTTAAAAAAAATCGCATCACAATCTCGATTTCAATCCTTCAGAAAGTAACATGTTGTGTTTGGTGGAATTCGTATTTATACTTTCGTAATATGAAAATATGCAGTATACATCTTTCTAAAATGTTTTTTTTCCCCTGAGTTTCATTATTTAAAGTGCCGGGAAATTCTACGCTGGTGTATAAAACCACAACCATTGAAAGGATTAATAAGTTTTACAGTTCCAAGGAAAGGTATACTGTTACTTAACACGAAAAAGTGTATTTTCATCCAGGAGAAAGTGTATTTTTAACTGTATTTTTTTCCTCATCCACGTATACACCCTGAATAATTTCTCGACTGCTAAAAGCCTCAAGCTCTGCTAAAGTGTCTACTTTAGGAGGAGCTTACTGTAGCAGGAGCTCCTTCTTTAATGCCCTTTCTTAAGTACTGCAGTGCATTATGCACAGAGGCCACGCAAAATCACTTGGGCTCCTACTGCATTCTTCGTACTAATAGCAATACTCATCCGCAGAAGACTGAAGGGCCATGCAAAATCACTGAGGCACCTACTCAATCTTCGAACTAATAGCAATATTATCAATAGCTTTATTTACTGTAAGGCATGAATGCCTTCTCCTCCTATAATAAGGTGGCATCACTAGTCTGTGTCAATGCTGCTGCAAGTGCGACTGCTCAATGACTGATGCCGTCTTAAGAGAAAAGTCGCTTATATAGCACTTCCTTATGTAACCACAGTGCGGCTTACTTGAGCTCTGCTGGGCTAAAATCCACTTCTGGTAGGTTGCTTAAGCTACACTGAGGTTAGATAAGGAAGAGCTATATAAGTGACGTTTCTCTTAAGACGCGCTTGCAGCAGCTTTGACACAGACTCGTGATGCTGTATTATTATAGGAGAAGGTGTTCATGCCTTACAATATATAAAGCTATTGATAATATTGCTATTAGTATGAACAATTGAGTAGGTGCCCAAGTGATTTTTCATGGCCCTTCAGTCTTTTGCAGATGTGTATTGAATTTCACACTTACAAACACAGATGCTAATGGACATGCTAACAGGTAAGTTACTGTGGCTGCAGTATGTGGTCCTAAAATAAACACTGTAGCAAGGCTGGAGACTTTTAACAGTCGTGAAATTATTGTGTATCGGACATTTCAGATATGTGAAGTCTATAACAGAGATAGAGGTACATCATATTATATGTTTACAATGCCTTTGGTTCTCAGAACAAGGACTCATTGTAAAATAAATGAGTCAGAGTCTGTGTTCATACAGTGCCAACGCATATCTTTTGTGTTATCATTCAGGCATCATTTCATAAAAAATAAAAACTATTATTTCTCTCTGCTTTGACACTGACATTATTTATGAAAAAAGTAGAACAGTCAAGCCAAGTAATGCTCAGAGAAGAATATCAAGATTTTAAACTGAAGGCTGATTCTAAATGGGTTTGCTGGGATGCAACACTGGGGAAGTCACAGAGGTCCTCTCTTCGAGTTGGACAGGATTCTCAAGCATGAGCAGCAATAGGAAATATCCAGCATTCTTTTCCAATGATCAACAAAACTATGAGTGTTGATATTGTTATAAAAAAGTAAGTATTGTTGCTAAGTAGTTGGTTCTCATTTACAGCAAAAGTAAGGATTACTTCAAGTAATATGCAGTGAATGAAAAGATGATTGTGAACTTTTCTTCATGAAAGAATTCAGTTAAATAGGATCAGGTAGTAATAGTGAGCAGGGCAGGGAACCATGAGGGGTTAATGAAGGGGTTCACAGAAGTTTTGTTGTAGGTCTTCTGTCTCGTGGCTGGTTTGATGTCGCCCGCTTACCTTCCCCTCCTATGCAAACCTCCTCATCTTAGAGTAGCACTTACACCCAACATCCTCCATTTTTGGACTTACTCCAGTGTCTGATTTTGCCTAGAGCTCCCTATAGTACCATGGAAGTTATTCCCTGATGTCTCAGCACATGTCCTATGACACTGTCCCTACTACTTTTCAGTGTTCTTCATACATTCCTTTCCCTGCAGATTCTGCAGATAACTTCCTCCATTTTTCAGTCCACCAAATTTTTTTAACGTCCTGCAATAGCACCAATTCTGCAATGGTTTGCTTATCTTATTTTCTGATTTCCTAACATTCCATGATTTGCTTCCATACTGTGTTCTAAATGTACATTCTCAGAAAATTTCCTCCTCAAATTATGGCCAATTTTTGATACTAGCAGACTTCTCTTAGCAGGTATGTCTTCTTTGCCTGTGCTAGTCTGCTTTTTATGTCCTCCTTACTTTGTCTGTTATGTATTATTTTGCTTCCAAGGTAGCAGAATTCATTCACTTTGTCTATTTCTTGGTTGCCAGTTTTGATGTGAAGTTCATCACTAATCTCATTTCTGCTACTTCTAATTACTTTTGTCATTCTTCAGTTCACTCTCATTGTATATTCTGGACTCATTAGATTATTTATTAAATTCAGCAGGTCCTGTATTCTGTACTCATTGAGTAATAGCAATGTCATCAGTGAACTCTATTATTGACATTCTTTCACACTGAATTTTAATCTTACTCCTGCACCTTTCTTTTATTTCTGTCATTGCTTCTTCAACATATAGACTGATCAGCAGTAGAGAAAAGCTGCATCCCTGCCTTACACCTTTTTTAATCTGAGCACTTCATTTTTGGTCTTCCATTCTTATTATTACACTGTACGAAATATTACAGCCAGGTTTCCTGAAATTATTTTATTGTACCATTACTAGTTTTGGGCCCAAGCCCATCATCAACTGATAGCATTGCCTTCTTTGCAAGGTTTACATTTGTGTCTTCATGGAAAGCCCTCCTTTACATAAAATTAAATCTTGCAAAGAAGTCAACACTTCCATCTGATGATGTGCTCAGGCCCAAAACTAGTAATGGTACAATAAATCATTAAAAAACGCTAGTGGCTGGCTGCCATATTTCCTACTTGTGGCTTATGACGGCAGCTGCAGTGTTCTGTAAACAAAATGGATTAAATAATTCTCATAGTTCTCTGTTGGTTTCATACATATTGTGTATTACCCATCTTTCCCTATCAAACAATGGAAAATCCAGGATGGAATGTAACAATATTTGGAAAAGGAAAGTTGCTACTCACCATATGGCAGAGATGCTGAGTCACAGATAGGCTCAACAAAAAGACTCTCACAAAGCTTTCGGCCATTAAGGCTTTCGTCAACTGTGGTGATTATATGGTGAGTAGCAAATTTCCTTTTCATAATTTTGTTACATTCCATCTTTCCCTTAATTTGCACCTATTTTTCTGAGAATAGTTAACATTTTCCATCATTTTACATTGTTAAATGCTTTTTATAGATCAACAGATTCTATGAATATGTCTTGGTTTTTCTGAAATCTAGCTTGCATTATCAAGCACATGTCAAAACTGCCTCCTGATGCCTTTAACTTTCCTGAAGTCAACCTGATTGTCAACTAACAAGTCCTAATTTTTTTCTAGTCTTCTGTAGATTATTCTTGTCAACAACTTTAAGCCATCTTTGAGATTGTGTGGATGATATTTTTCTGAATATCTGATGGCATGTCACCAGATACATAGACTCAACACTCAACAAGCCAGCTTGAATAGTCACTTGGTTGGCACTCCCCCCCCCCCCCTTTCCCAATGATTTTAGAAACTGCAAAGGAATGTTACCTATGTTTTCTACCTTATTTGATCTCATATCTTCCAGAGCTATGTTAAACTCTAATACTGGGTCCCCCATACCTTCCACATTGACTCTCACTTCTTCTTCTATCATGTCATCAGCCATTTCTTCCTGCTTATACAGGCCTTCAGTGTGCTCTTTCCATCCACCTGCTCTGTCCTTGTGTTTAACTGTGCAATCCCTTTTGCATTCATAATGTTCATGCCTTTACTTTTAATTTCAGCAAAGATTGTTCTGACTTTTCTATATGCTGAATCTGTTGTTCTGACAGCTGTTTCTTTTTTAAATTCTTCATGTTTTTTCCATTTTGCTTTGCATTTGCTGTACTTCCAATTTATTTCATTTCTATATGACTTATTTTGCCGTATTCTTGTCTTTTGCTGAACATTTTTCCTCTTCATTCTTTCATCGTTCAATTGAAGTATTTCTTCTGTTGCCCAAGGTTTCTTCACACCAGGATAAGATTAATATAATTGGGCACTGGCACTCCAAATTGGGAGCAGGCTATCATTAAGTTGGAAACCTTTTGGAGATGCTATCGAAAGTGGTCTTACAGGTGTTGGAAGGCAAGGGTTTCAATTTGGAAGATGTTAGTTGGGACTGAATACTGACATTATCTTGAGGAAGGAGCAGAACTGTTTTTAGGATGCCTTTGCCATCAAGATTTGATTCTCCAGTATTTGTTTACTGATACATAGGGCTTGGAAAAATTCAAATATTTGAAGGTCATTGTGATAGGAAGGGTGCGACCAAAGTGGAGGAAATTTTTGAGGTGGTTTCTCCATGACATTCTTGATTGAACATGAAATCTAAATGTTATAACAAATTTCTTTGGTCTGAAAATATTATCCCCATAGGTTGAGTTTCCACAATAAATTATCTAAAACTATTTAGTGAATTGAAATATTTAAAATAAAACTAATTTTTTTCATCTTGAGGATGAAATGCACTCTTGTGCCCGTTCTTGCTTGCAAATAATTTTGTTTTTGGACAGATTTTGCCATGAGCAAACATAATTTGGTCTTCTTTTTATCCAGACATCTTTGTTGAAGTTACAGCATCATCCGTGTTTTTTTTTAGTTTTCTTTCTATTGTAGGAAAATTGCTCTTTATTGTCTGTACATATAGAGTTCAAAAATTGCAGTTTTTTAGAAAAGTATTCATAAATTTGGAAACAGTCAAAATTTTATATACAGACCTTGTCTACACATGCTGAGGTTATTGTGGCTTGCTGTGTTTTGTGTCTGTGTGTTGGTGTGTGTGTGTGTGTGTAGGGGGGGGGGGGGTAGGGGGGGGAGGCTGTTTGAACATGTGCATGCACACCCACACGCGTTTGTACGTGTGCATGTGTGTGCACGTATGTGTGTATGTGTGCACATACCTGTGTTTATAGATTTGGGTCATTTGACAGTTCTGTTAGGTCACAGAATAGAGATCCATTGCAGAGAATGTGTACTCATTTACTGTTTCATTTCCTTTGTTTTCCTTCATCTGTGGGTTTGTTATGGGGGTATGTTGCTGCATTTGAGAATGTTGTGTATATGACAGTGTCTAGTAGACACCATTACTGCTGTTAGTTTTTAAGTGGCTTATGTATTTATTATTTTATAATTACTTATGTTCATTACAACACATGTAAAAGTTGCCAATTATTATCCTACTAATCAATAACTGCTGTCAGAGCTGTAATAGGTTTGCTGCAACAGAGTATGCTGTTAATGTTTACAGTGCTCTCAGTATCTCACCCATTCTTTGTGTTGTGCAATGAAGATAACACTCTCATTAAAGAGTTCGTTAATTGTTTTGATACAATATGTTCTGAAAGATAATGGGCACCAGTGCATTTTAATGATGTTTAACTTGTGTCGTTAAACCCACTTAAAACTGACTTAAACAAATACAAATCTTTATGTGCCTTTTATACAAGGTGCATGCAGCAGTTAGGAATACATTAAGTTTTATAAAATGCTAACCTTCCGTTGTTAATCTCCTTAGCTATCATTCAGACCATTATACATTTTATTCATTAGTGCTGAGACTCCCAGTAACAGTTAGTAGATTACCATATTGTAAAATTATGAAAGATGTTGTCATTGTATATATCTAAATAACTTTTAATGGCACTGTTTTAAACACTATCAGAAGCAAATTACATTGATATAGAGTAGTTTTCACTCTAACTGACAAAACTTTCTTCTGTTACAGTTACAGAATTTTTCAAAGGGAACAACTGGCGAGTGCATCCAGAATGGTAATTACTGATAAGATGTCTTTTGTATGATGGTTCTAATTAATGTAATGAATTGACAGTGTGTTCTTAGACCTTTTATGTTCACAATCCAGTTTGGTGTTTCCGTAATGAAGGCCATACTTTGATTTTCAGGGTTTACTGTGAATACAACTATGCCTCTGAAAATACATTTAAAACACCTGAAGAACAGGTGCTCCATTTTTTGTCAAGAACTCGTAAGCCTGGATGGAAATGGATGTCACTGAGGCCAAGATCACCACTCAGAGATGGGCATCCTAATATGAAGAAAATGGAGAAGGACTCATATTTCTGTAAGTGTATGTCCCTGAAAATGAATTTTGACATTTAACATGCAAAGAACCAAACTAGCAGTGATAATTATTCTGTAATCAGTCAGATTTCAAATGTCTTGAGGCAGTGAAAAGTATCTAAAATAGTGACAGAGTGAAATGTCACAAAATTATGCTGTACGTTACATGTACAGTGGAAACACTGTAAAAAGCAAAAATTAAATTATTAAAAAATGAGTGAATGGAACTGCAATAAGTGAAAACTATTACGTGAATGAAGGCAGAAACATAAAATAATTTGCAGTAGCAATGATGTGAAGATTTAAAGTTCAAAGAAGCAAGAAAGGAGGATGGAGAGTTTAACATTCTGCTGATGACAAGATCATTATCAGCAGAGCATAAGCTCGACCTAGGGAATGAAACTGGCTACAACCTTTTCAAAGGAATCAACCCAGTATTTGCATGAAACAGTTAACATAACAGTGGCAAACCTTAGTCTGGGTGGTGGAAGGGGGATTTGAACTGCCATCCTCCCAAGTATGCATCCAATCTCTTAACTATTGTGACACTTGGGTAAAGTGAAGTTCATTGAAAAGAGAGTGTATAGTAAAAGATAAAAAATTGTTAACAAAGTTGGACATATGAGTGCTTACATTGAATCAAAAGAGTTTTATATAGAATTTTCTCCTTTGCCCAACTCCAAATCATGGAAGTAAGTAAATGTCTGAATGATGTCAGAATGAAAGTAAAGTATACATTCCAGTACAGAGTGAAAAATTGTCGTGCGCAGAAGGTCTGTGCAAGACCTCTAGGTGTTACAAGTGACCAATACCTGTCTGCTCTGGGCTACTACTGCAAGATAGGTAACAATGCATCCTTTTGTAGAGACACGTGTATTGAACTCAGCTTTTTAGGAAAATTTAGAAAGGAAATTCCAAGTAACGAATGCTGAAGTCGAGTAATTAGCTATTTTCTGTTATTAATTACAAACAGCTATACAAGAACTGTGTAGGCACTGCACAGGAGCTGTGCAAATTTCAAGTCCTAAAGGGGTATAGGGCCACCAGTACTAACTTAAGAGGAGCAAGCCATGAAATGCAAAATCCCATGTGACACTAGTTGGGAATTGACTGTCACAGATTCTGCATATCTGTACTTGCTGCTTTATGTTATAAAAAATCATGAGATTTCATAGACTACTTTGTTGTCTTAGTTTCCCACTGATGAACCAAAGTCTACCACCTGCTTTACCTTATGTAATTATTTAATTTAATATCCCTATAAATTATTACACTTGGGTATTTATATGAGTTGACTGATACAGTTATGACTCATTGATATTGTAATCATAGATTACTACATTTTTTAGTTTCGTAAAATTCACAATTTTATGTTTCTGCATGTTGCCAATCTTTGCACCACTTTTAAATCTTATCAAGATTTGATTGAATATTTCTGAAGTGTATTTCAGACATTATTTCATTATATAAAAGGTGTTCCATATTGATTTACACTTTATTTTTCCCATCATTCATGGTGCACTACTTGACTCATCATTACAGTTGCTAGTATGCAGTACTTTGGTCTAACTGCAGGTGGCATGCCAAGCAGTAGCATTAATAATCGTATTAAAAGACAGTCCTAGATTGCAGAACTGTAGTTATTGTCTCAAAAATGACATGTTTCAGCCAGGTAGGGCATCATCGGGTTATCTCGTGTAATGTTGGTCATAAATCATAGCAACACAGACTAAGACCACACACATAAACTAAAAACTTGGTCCTGGAACAAGATGCCAGTGGCTGATCCATGCTCACACACATTATATACAGCGTCAGTAGATGTAGTCCCTGCACAGTGCAGCCCATTTTTCCACCTGCTATCATTATTGAGAAAATAGCATGAGGTGTGGCAGTGAAGGACAGCACTGGATGCCGTGGTTTCCATGGGAGGAGGGTGTATACTCTGAGGATATTCTCAGGCAGTTGGTGGTAGTGTATGGAGGCTGTGAACCATCATGAAAATCACTTCTGTATGAGTTGAAGAACCACAGGTACCATTGCTAAAATGAGGTTCCAGGTACTTCCACACCCACCATATCCTTCTAACTTGGCCACTTTAACTTATGTAGGCTTTCCTCAAACCACTTTTTTGGAGTCTGTTCACCAAGTTCAGGACAGCTGCTCAAAGGTCCAGGAAGTCTGTGATTGATGTCTGTGCAGATGTCTCTTCAAAGCCCTAAAAAGGTGGCAATCAAAATGGGCCAGATCAGTCAAATACAATTGGTGTGGCACTACTTGGAGCCCCATTTCAGCAATGGCAGCCATAGTTTTTCAACTCATGTGGGACAAATGTTGTCATGTTGCAAGAGCACTTATCATGATGGTGCACACTCTCCACAAACTGCCACCAATTGTCTGTGAATATCCTTAGTTTTTACACCCTACTTCTACAGAAAACATGTAGTCCAGCATTGTCCTTGTGATAATACCCCATGTTGTTCACTCATGTAATAACAGTAGTTGGGAAATGGGCTTTACTGTGGATGGATTACACTTCTAGTGATTTTCCCTGCCACCTATGGTTAGACAAAAATACTTCATACCTGCAACTGTAATGAGAGTCAAATGGTGCACTATGAATGATGAGAAAAAATAAAGTGTAAATCAATATTGAATATCCCTGGTAGGTAGCCATGTCATCTGCAAAAAGTCTGAGGTTACTGTTAATAATGTCTGTAACATTATTAATATTCAACAAAAACTGTGAGGGGCCCAACGTATAAAATTGTATGAGGCACAAAAGTAGACTACAATCCATGCTACAGTGTAAAATACATTTCTCACAGCACTCACTGTTTGAAAATATACACTGTATTTTAATAAAATTAACAAGAAAAGCCTGTCCAATTCTACATGAAGTTTGAGGACATAAGTTTTCAAAGCAAATTTATCTGAGGCAATGACACAAATGGTTTTTCTACAGTGTAGGACAGAGCTTAACAATCTACAGATCCTGAGCACAAGTACCTGTGCCTGCTTGGGCACTTGCACTTCCTCACAAGCAGATTAAAAGTCATAGTAGTGTCAGTGAAACAAAATCCATCATTCAGAACAAACCAAATACAAATGTAAATAAGTTGCTGGATGTAACCTCCACAGAAAACAAAAATACACGCAGCAGGAAGTGAACAACAAGCAAGGACCCAGAAGAAATTCAACAGTAGCAGGCGTACAGGGCTGCAGGGTTACAAACTGGCTAAAACCACTGCAGACACAGCAAAAGGAATAAACTGTAATAAAAACAACTGTGCTACAAACTGGAAAAACTGGTGAACAGTATAGGTTTACTTTGAAGCCTACTATGCAAACGTTCGAAAATTTCAATACTGAAAACAGAAACAAAGTCATAATAGAAACTTCCTGGCAGACTAAAACTGTCTGCCAGACTGAGACTCGAACTTGGGACCTTTACTTTTGTGAGCAAGTTCTCTACCATAGAGACAAATGCTCTCTACCTTAGAGCACTTGTCCGCGAAAGGCTAAGGTCCCAATTTCGAGTCTTAGCCCAGTACACAGTTTTAATCTGCCAGCAAGTTTTACATCAGCTCACACTCCCCTGCAGAGTGAAAATCTCATTCAGGAAACAACCCCCAGGCTGTGGCTAAGCCATGTTTCCACAATATCCTTTCTTCGAGGAGTGCTAGTTCTGCAAGGTTCACAGGAGAGCTTCTGTGAAGTCTGGAAGGTAGGAGATGAGGGGCCATCAGAAGTAAAGCTGTGAGGATGGAGCATGGATCATGCTTGGGTAGCTCTGATGATAGAGCACTTATCTGTGAAAGGCAAAAGTCCCGAGTTTGGGTCTCAGTCTGGCAGGCACACAGTTTTAATCTACCAGGCGGTTTCATATCTGTACACACTGCTCTGCGGAGTGAAAATCTCATTCTGGAATGTCATAATAGGCACTGGCAATGAAAAATGATGAATGCCATATAGCAAAGAAGAGCCTGGTTTCACCTTAGCAAACTAAGAGGTGGCATCATAACTAATACTGTAACTAGCTTCTTACAAAATACTTTCCAAAGTCAGAACAGTTTTACAGTTGAAAAATTAAAATGAAGGTATCAAATAATAGATTCAAAATTGGTATTCATTTCAACTTAAAAATATATAACAATGGACAAAGATGTAAAAATATATAATAATGGACAAAGATGTAAAAATATATAATAATGGACAAAGACGTAGGCCCAAGAATGTTATTTTAGTATCCCTGCCAGCAGATGTCCCGAAGGAAGCAAGTGAAATGGCATGGGTAGAACAGAGGAGTAAAGCCTGCCTTGAAGGGTGCACACATCCCAACGTATCGTGAGTGGCAGTAAGCGAAGTGGGCAGTGCTCCTTGGAGTTAGACTGCAGTGGCCATAGCCTAACACTTGTGCTGAGAGTTGACATGTGCTCAGGCGTGGCCAAGCTGTTCTAGGCGCTACAGTCAGGAACTGCGTGACCGCTGCGGTCGCAGGTTTGGATCCTGCCTCGGGCATGGATGTGTGTGATGTCCTTAGGTTAGTTAGGTTTAAGTAGTTCTAAGTTCTAGAGGACTGATGATCTCAGAAGTTAAGTCCCATAGTGCTCAGAGCCATTTGAACCATTTTTTTGTGCTCAGTCATTAGGCGTCCTTGCCAGCCATGTGCTGATTTATTGTCATGTACTTATCTCTATGGGTATGCGCACTCCACTTCCAATAATTCAATTTGCATGGTGAGTAAATTCCATTCAAAGGTTTCTGTTCCCCAGTTGGTACCAAGTCAACATCGGCCTGAAGTAACATGCCAACTTTGTCAAGTAGTGGAGTTGCCACATCTTCTGCAGGTACTAGTTGATAAGACATTTTTTATTCCAGAGGATGCCCAGTGATCCAGTGAGATAAACGGCGAAGGCCAAAAATATTCCAGTAGCGAAGGAAA
Organism: Schistocerca serialis cubense; assembly: GCF_023864345.2. NCBI lineage: Eukaryota > Metazoa > Arthropoda > Insecta > Orthoptera > Acrididae > Schistocerca > Schistocerca serialis. The sequence goes on from NC_064642.1 coordinate 522,705,016, forward strand.
TGTGAGCACTGAAAATATGCAAGCTAAGTTACACACAGTGTAAATGTACAGTGTCTTAGGGAAAAAGGGTTTCATTATCGTCATTTGTTGCGGAAGTGAGATGCAATGTATTGTGTACCTTATATATTTGAATAATCCACACCCTCAAATTATCCACATACCCTAATTTTGATGGAAGTAAAAATTTTTTTCTTTAATTTGTTTTCTTTACCAAAAAAAGTTCTAGAATAATGATTATGTGTTCAAAATTACGTATAATATCCACTAGTTTGAAGAAATGTGTCATAATCTTCACCTGCTGTTGGACAGGTTGATAAATTATTAAAACACAACTGATTCAGCAGTGTATAGCTGGCCAGTCAGCAGGCCTGCCGGCTGGCCTATTATCCGGGCGGCCAGCCAGGTAACATTATCCCTGCCAGCTTACTGTAGGTCTAGCTACAGTAGCAACAAAAAGAAATGTGAATTACCATGTTTAAGAGTTTAATGTTAATACCATATGTGCAATAAAATATTTTAGTCAGTACATATGCTCCCTTACCTCTCTATTCATCATTACTTTCATAATCATCACTAGTGGGAGAATAATTGTTGTTGTCATCATCTTCCCATAGAGTGTTGTCCACTATTTCATACAGTGAATTTGTGATACCACATTTTTTGAAGGATTTTTCCACCAGTGGTTGCTGAATGGAGTCCCATGCATGTTTCACCCACTCACAAATCTGGGACAAATCCAGGCGTTTGATGTTTTCACTCGGTGTGAACTTGTGGTTTTCATCAGCCATCTATTGTGTGTATCGCTGTTTAAGTGCAGCTTTGAATGGCTGGTTTATACACACATCTAGTGGTTGTAGGATGGATGTTAGGCCTTCAGGGATAATGACTAGTTCAGTTTTCCCTTTTTGTATCATAATTTGTCTTGCACTTCCTTAGTTGTATGTCCATGGAAGCTGTCCAGGACCAACGTGTTACGGGAATTCAGTAACGCATGAGGGCGAGATTGCCAAGCGTGTGTCACCCAGTCAATCACATGGCCATTGTCCATTGACCCTTTTAGATTCACTCTCACTAATATGCCTTTCAGTGGTGTTTGCATAATAGTTTCCTTTTAAATATTGCATAAGGTGGTAGCTTTAGTCCATCTCCAATTACACACAACATCACTGTACACCCTTGCCTCTCACTGCCACCAGTTCATATCATGATGTTGGATTCTCCTCTCGTGTTCACAATGTTGTCAAGCGACATCTCAAAATTGACTGGCATTTGATCTGCGTTACCAGTTTGTGATAATATACAGGACTGTTAGCATCACAGATTTATCACGTTACGATGAAAATGCACCATTTTTTCACCATAATTGCCTGGAAGCTGTTGAGTGATGGTAGTTTTCCTCCAGAATCCTAATCTATTTCAGTTGAATAATCTTGATAGCCATCCCTGGCTAATTTTGAAGCTGGTAATGCTTAGTTATTTGGATTTAAGTTGGCAAATTTCACTCATCACCGAGCCATCCCTGGCTAATTTTGAAGCTGGTAATGCTTAGTTATTTGGATTTAAGTTGGCAAATTTCACTCATCACCGTGCATCCATTTTGCCGCTTCTCATCTACAGAGCCTTTTTTTGAGGTCCGGATGCTTCACTTTTTGTTGCAAAATGCCTGGCAATTACCCTTAGTTTCTTGAAGCAACGTTTTGTTTTTTTGCCAAATGTGAATACAACTCTCACTCATGTTGTACTTTCTTCCCACTGCACAGTTTCCAATGTTCTCAGCTTCTTCAATAATTTTCAGTTTTTCTTTAGCAGTGTACAAGTGACAAATGAGAACTTGTAGCCATAATTAACAAGTTTGAAGAAGTTGACAATCCTTCACTTCTAACGTGCTACTGATGTGTCACAGACTGAGGCCACAATAATGCAATAGTATAATGGGATCTATTGTTGGAGGCAGAGCAGTACCAACCTTGTTTTGAATAATTTGTGCAACCTGGTTTTTCACCCTTAAATTTGGGAAGAAATGTGTGGATTATTCAGTTATATACGGTATGTGAACACTGTCTAGCCCATTGAGAAACAGGATACTACAGACATATTGAATATGCATGGTATAAGGAAACTTCTAACCATGGTGTTGTGTCTGTGTATGCAAATAGTAAGCTCAGAGACAATACAATTGTTGTAAATAACTTGTGAATGACCCTCCCAGGTGACACTGCCTTATCGTAGGCACCTTCAGTGCTGGGCTGGATGATTTGTGTGCTTTGATGAGGTTGAGAGCCATAGCATAGCTACTGGCAGGGTCACCCAAGCTGGAGTGGTCTCGACAGTGGAGCCAGACGGAGTGTGTCCCACATCATAGGGTAGGGGTGACTCTACAGCCTAGGTCATCAACCCCTCTAGGGGAGCTAACCATGGTCCTCCAGATTGGGGGTTGAGTGCAGGATTGATACCCCTGGCTTGTAAAAAATCTGTTATTGCAAATAATTCAACAAGAAATGCCAGACTGCCCCTATATAGACAAACTGTGCTAGGAAACAGGAATATGTATTTATTGGTGCTTAAATTTGGAACATGGAACATGTGTACGCTGTTGCAAACAGGAGCAATGAATAGTATTGCAGAAGAGATACTAAGGTATAGAATGGGAGTTGTTGAAGTGCGGGAAATCAGGTGGAAGTGAAGAGGAGAGATTTATAAACAGAAATTCTCCGTGTACTGTTCAGAAAATGACAAAAGACAAGGGGAGTTTGGAGTTGGGTTTATAGTCTCCAAGGATATGCATAGATCAGTTATTGCTTTGACCCCATGTAATGAAAGAATATGTACTCTGTGTATGACAGACAAATTTCACAATGTGACCTTTGTGGATGTATATGCACCAACAGAAGAATCAGATGAAAATACTGTGGACATCTTCTATGATCAACTACAGAAGATGTGTGACAGGATACCCAGATATGATTCCAAAATAGTTCTTGGTGACTATAATGCAAAACTAGGAAAGGAAGAGGCGTTCAGAAATGTGTTTGCTAAGAAAAGTCTGCATGATGAAACTAATAATAATGGTAAGAGGTTTGTGCAGTTTGTTTCTGCAGACAAGTTGAAGGCAGTAAATACCTGTTTCACAAGGAAAAATATGTACAAAGGGACATGGAAAATATGAGGAACAAATGAAGCAAACCAAATAGACCATATAGTGATATCAAAGAGATGAGCATCTGATTGGAAAATGTGCACACTTTTCTGAGGAGCTAATTCTGATTCTGACTATTACCTAGTAGGAGCCAAAATGAGACAGAAACTTGCCATGGTTGGCAGAGGAAGTAGTACCAGAGTAAAGGAATGGAATATAGAGCAACTGAAAGATATGTCTACTGTTCTGGAGTACCAGAACAAATTGAGGCGGGAGTTACAAACAAAAGACGGTGGAGATGATATGGACGAAGAATGTAACTCTATTAAAGATGTCATTAAGACAACAGAAGTGAGGAGACTTAGGAATGAAGACTGGTATGATGTTGAATGCAGACAGGCAGTGGAACAGAAGAAGGAAGCATGTCTGAAATGCTTGCGGTGGAATACTAGGCCAAAAAGGCATTATATAATGAAAAGAGAATAGAGGCAGAATGGTATGCAGGAGGGAAAAAAGGGAAGCCGTGAAGAGAAAGGTAGAGGAGATGGAATAGCACTACCAAAGGAATGAAAACGGAAAATTCTACAAGAAAATTAAAGAACTCAAGAATATAGACCAAAAATAACAGCTTGTAAGGACAAAGAGGGAAATTTGCTGACAGATAAACAAAATGTTCTGGATGGGTGGAGAGAATACTTGAAGGGAATTTTGGAAGGCAATCCTACCAGGAATAAGCAGCCACTCTATTATACCATCGACCCAGAAATAGAGGAACCAACATTAGAGGAAGTACGAAAGGCAGTGTATTGTTTAAAAATTGGGGGCACTGATCTTCATAGGTGGATCTACAAATTATTAAGTTGATATGGAATCAGAAAATAATCCCAGAAGAATAGATCAATACACAAGAAAGGAGACAAGACCTGCTGCTCAAATTACTGAGGAATTACCCTGCTGAATGTAACCTACAAGATCTTCTCTAGTAGACACATCAAGAAAAGTTTTGCATCACCTCGGTTCCAAGAGTTCCTATCCTTGTAACTGCCCCCAGTGTAAAACCTGTCCTATGCACCCTCCCACCACCACCTACTCCAGTCCTGTAACCCGGAAGGTGTACACGATCAAAGGCAGAGCCACGTGTGAAAGCACCCACGTGATTTACCAACTGACCTGCCTACACTGTGATGCATTTTATGTGGGAATGACCAGCAACAAACTGTCCATTCGCATGAATGGAAACAGGCAGACAGTGTTTGTTGGTAATGAGGATCACCCTGTGGCTAAACATGCCTTGGTGCATGGCCAGCACATCTTGGCACAGTGTTACACCATCCGGGTTATCTGGATACTTCCCACCAACACCAACCTATCCGAACTCCGGAGATGGGAACTTGCTCTTCAATATATCCTCTCTTCCCGTTACCCACCAGGCCTCAATCTCCGCTAATTTCAAGTTGCCGCCACTCATACCTCACCTGTCATTCAACAACATCTTTGCCTCTGCACTTCCGCCTCGACTGACATCTCTGCCCAAACTCTTTGTCTTTAAATATGTCTGCTTGTGTCTGTATATGTGTGGATGGATATGCGTGTGTGTGTGAGTGTATACCCGTCCTTTTTTCCCCCTAAGGTAAGTCTTTCCGCTCCCGGGATTGGAATGACTCCTTACCCTCTCCCTTAAAACCCACATCCTTTCGTCTTTCCCTCTCCTTCCCTCTTTCCTGATGAGGCAACAGTTTGTTCGAAAGCTTGAATTTTGTGTGTATGTTTGTGTTTGTTTGTGTGTCTATCGACCTGCCAGCGCTTTCGTTTGGTAAGTCACATCATCTTTGTTTAGCTTGTGTCTGTATATGTGTGGATGGATATGTGTGTGTGTGCGAGTGTGTGTCTATATATATATATATATACACTCCTGGAAATTGAAATAAGAACACCGTGAATTCATTGTCCCAGGAAGGGGAAACTTTATTGACACATTCCTGGGGTCAGATACATCACATGATCACACTGACAGAACCACAGGCACATAGACACAGGCAACAGAGCATGCACAATGTCGGCACTAGTACAGTGTATATCCACCTTTCGCAGCAATGCAGGCTGCTATTCTCCCATGGAGACGATCGTAGAGATGCTGGATGTAGTCCTGTGGAACGGCTTGCCATGCCATTTCCACCTGGCGCCTCAGTTGGACCAGCGTTCGTGCTGGACGTGCAGACCGCGTGAGACGACGCTTCATCCAGTCCCAAACATGCTCAATGGGGGACAGATCCGGAGATCTTGCTGGCCAGGGTAGTTGACTTACACCTTCTAGAGCACGTTGGGTGGCACGGGATACATGCGGACGTGCATTGTCCTGTTGGAACAGCAAGTTCCCTTGCCGGTCTAGGAATGGTAGAACGATGGGTTCGATGACGGTTTCGATGTACCGTGCACTATTCAGTGTCCCCTCGACGATCACCAGTGGTGTACGGCCAGTGTAGGAGATCGCTCTCCACACCATGATGCCGGGTGTTGGCCCTGTGTGCCTCGGTCGTATGCAGTCCTGATTGTGGCGCTCACCTGCACGGCGCCAAACACGCATACGACCATCATTGGCACCAAGGCAGAAGCGACTCTCATCGCTGAAGACGACACGTCTCCATTCGTCCCTCCATTCACGCCTGTCGCGACACCACTGGAGGCGGGCTGCACGATGTTGGGGCGTGAGCGGAAGACGGCCTAACGGTGTGCGGGACCGTAGCCCAGCTTCATGGAGACGGTTGCGAATGGTCCTCGCCGATACCCCAGGAGCAACAGTGTCCCTAATTTGCTGGGAAGTGGCGGTGCGGTACCCTACGGCACTGCGTAGGATCCTACGGTCTTGGCGTGCATCCGTGCGTCGCTGCGGTCCGGTCCCAGGTCGACGGGCACGTGCACCTTCCGCCGACCACTGGCGACAACATCGATGTACTGTGGAGACCTCATGCCCCACGTGTTGAGCAATTCGGTGGTACGTCCACCCGGCCTCCCGCATGCCCACTATACGCCCTCGCTCAAAGTCCGTCAACTGCACATACGGTTCACGTCCACGCTGTCGCGGCATGCTACCAGTGTTAAAGACTGCGATGGAGCTCCGTATGCCACGGCAAACTGGCTGACACTGACGGCGGCGGTGCACAAATGCTGCACAGCTAGCGCCATTCGACGGCCAACACCGCGGTTCCTGGTGTGTCCGCTGTGCCGTGCGTGTGATCATTGCTTGTACAGCCCTCTCGCAGTGTCCGGAGCAAGTATGGTGGGTCTGACACACCGGTGTTAATGTGTTCTTTTTTCCATTTCCAGGAGTGTATATATATGTGTGTCTGCTTGTGTCTGTATATGTGTGGATGGATATGTGTGTGTGTGCGAGTGTATACCCGTCCTTTTTTCCCCCTAAGGTAAGTCTTTCCGCACCCGGGATTGGAATGACTCCTTACCCTCTCCCTTAAAACCCACTTCCTTTCGTCTTTCTCTCTCCTTCCCTCTTTCCTGATGAGGCAACAGTCTGTTGCAAAAGCTTGAATTTTGTGTGTATGTATGTGTCTGTTTGTGTTTCTATCGACCTGCCAGCACTTTCGTATATATATATATATATATATATATATATATATATATATATATATATATATATATATATATATATATATATATATATATATATATATATGCCATAATAAAGAACCAAACATAATACAGTACTGGTACTGAAAATTTACATCCCAAAAACCTCACTGAAAAGCTGAATATCAGTTCGAGGCATACTGCACTGGGAATCTTGACATAGGAATGTGCACTTTAAATATGCACTTCAAATGTGCACATTTCAGTATGTGTCACGAAATTCTGATGCTCTTGGAATATCCTCTGATGTCTTGTTTCTTTTATGATGTAACGTAAGATCTTTTAATGTTTAACACATACGAACATGTGGGCCTCCTACGTCATCGTAGCTGCGCAAGCGTGGCAGCACCTGTTACCTGGCGCACTCTGGCAGCTGCTGAAATGAACCTATTTCTAACAGGTTGTGGGAAAATATTGCGGATGATGGTTTGAAAACTGTTACTTTCAAAGTAAATTTCCTTTTACACAAGTTGAACTATGAGCGAGAATTTATGTCGTTATTGAAATTTTACGGGCACATTTGTGTGATATATCTTAAAATGTAATACGCTCATAAAAGACCAACATTATATGTGAAAGCTTAGCTTCTCTTCCAGTGTATTAACCTTAGAAACCAATATCATATGTGAAAGCTTTGCTTTTCTTGTAGCAACTCTATGTAAATTAATTTAAACCATTAACATTTCCTGTTTATGTGTTCACACTACTTAACAGTGATGTTGCTATTGGCTGACTACATCACGTGTCCTAAGCTCTGAATAACCGCTGTCATCGGCTGGTGAGATCAAGTGGCGTGAGCTATGACTGGCTTACAAAAGCACATCGCAATCTTGATTTCTATGCTTTGGAAACTAAAATGCAGTGTTTGGTGGAAATCGAATTTATACTTTTGTAATACAAAAATATGCAGTGTACATGTTGCTGTACATCAAAGATCTTTCCAAAACATGTCTTTTTCCCTGAGTTTCATGTTTGAAAGTGCCGGGGAATTCTACATCCATGTATAAAACCATAACCATTCAAAAGTATGATATGTTATACAGTTTTGAGAGAAAATATACTGTCAGTTAACAGGGAAAAAGTATGTTTTCACTCGGTAGACAGTGTATTTTTAACCGAGAAATCTGGGAGAAATCCGGGAATTTTTTTTCCTTGTCCACGTATACACCCTGGTTTGTGTGTGTGTGTCTGTTTATTTTTGACAAAGGCCTTATTGGCCGAAAGCTTATTTTGAGACAGTCTTTCTGTTGTGCCTATCTGCTACTCAGCAATATTTCACAAAGCATTAAATTCTTTTAGAAAATTTAATTGGCAGTGACATTATGTCACTCCACACAAAAGAATTTGGAAGTGAAAAATGTGATGGACCTGACTGTACACAGGAAATTATTAAACTTACAAGGAAGCTATCTGAAGAAGATATGGAAGATGAAGAAAGATAAATGGAGTTTGCTGTTCAAGTGAATTACAAAATAGCTTTGCTTTTAACAAAATGTCTGTGCCCCTTTGAAGATGGTAGTTTGAAAAAGGATTGTGTAGTAGTTGAAATGGAACATTTATGCTCATCTCAAGTAGAACAGTTTCAGATGGTGTTTATATGGAACATGACCATTATGCATTGCATACAGGGCATGACAGACGACATTCAGAGCCAGCTTGCAAATACAGTAGTTGTAAAGATTTTGCGTCATATTCTCTAGCTTTTGATGAAAGTGTTGATGTAAGGGGCTCAGTCTAGCTTGCCATTTTTAGAAGAGATGTTAATAAGGAGCATGAGGTGAGAAAAGAGCTCCTTGATGTGGTAGCCTTGAAGAACACTACAACCTGAAGTGATATTTTAGGTTTAGAAATCAAGGTTTGTTGCACGGCTGAAGGAGAAAAAGCAAAAGCTGTCATTGGCCAATGAAATTGGGAGTCTCCACTGTACAGTTCACCAGGAGCACTTAATGTGCAAAGAGTGTTAATCTAAAAAATGTGATGAGAGGTGGTATTCATACAACCAGTTATCTAATGAAGCATGAACTACAACATAGGCAATTTAAAATCTTTTTTGAGAATACTGAGAGGCAGTATGGTAGCCTGCCTTATTACACTGAGGGTTGCTGGTGTAGTCAGGGTGAATTAATAAATTGATTTTTCCCTCTAGTAGATGGGATAAATATGTTCATGGAAATAAATAACATGTTTTCCTGAATTGAAAGATCCCTCAGGGAAAAGCATTCTTGCATTCATAGCAGAGTCAGATAGTCATCTGAATGCTTTGAACATGTCACTACAGGGTAAGCATGTGGTGATTACTCATTTTGTAGATAGTTTATGAGCTTTTAAAATGAAATTGACACTTAGGGTGACAACTGGAAAAATAAAATCCAGCTCATTTTCCTAAATTATCGTCCTTGCAAGATGATGTTGTTAACAAAGACTTTTGGCATTACTCACATATATTAATTTCCCCAAGGAAGAATTTGAGCAATGTTTTCAAGATCAGACAGCATCAGAAAGTGATTTTGATCTGTTCTCCTCTCCATATGCGGCAACTTTTCAAATAAAAGCTGCTGCCTCCTCAGTTTTACTATGTAGGTTCTACTTAACTGCTAGTAGTAGCTTAATATTTACTTGATTACAGTTATATTTTACAAATACAATATTTTTATCCATATAAATACTGAGTTCTATTTATGATGCATGCAGCTTTATAATAAACACTGATTCTTGTTGTGTGTCTGACAGAACTTTTTAATCTCTGTTTCTCTATATTCAGATGATTTGCAGAAAGAGTGGCTAATGAGTTATGTTTTTAATTTTCTGTTGAAGGGGCAGTAGTTCCCAGTTTCTTGTTTTATGTCATATGGGAGCTTACTGAATATTGTACCACCAGATTACACAATTTCATGAACAAGGAGGTTGAATTGAATTGAATTTTATTTGATCCTGTAAGATTACATCGTGTACAGTAAATGTACGTGTAATATAGGACATGTCAAAGTATTAAAATTCTTTATCAATTATTTTTCTACACCTTTAGCTTACATTTTTACATCACTGATAATGAGTAACAATATATACAAATTTAATGGCATAAGTATTCTGCAACACTGTAAAAACTCTTTTTCAATGAGATAGTCTTTAAGTTTCTTTGTAAATTCATTGTAAAGTACACTATCTTGCAGGGTTTTGGGCAGACTTCTTAGTAGTCTGATACCAGAGTACTGGGGTCCTTTTTCTAGCATTGCCAGTCGGTGGGGTATGCTCCGTACTTCATTCTTCTTTCTTGTATTGTAGGTGTGTACATTAGCATTTGTAATCCAGTCCTCACTACCTTTTGTGATGTACATTATTGTTTTGTATATATATAATGATGAAAAAGTTAAGATACCTAAATTCTTGAAACAGTTTCTGCATGTTTCAGAGGTCTTTCTTCTTAAAATGGTCCTAATTGCTTTTTTTTGTAATGTGAACACTCGTTTTGTCTCTTGTTTGTTTGAGTTTTCCCACACCGTCACTCCATACTGTAAGTATGGTTCGAAAAGTCCATGATACACTGTACACAGAAGGTTCTTGTCTGAATACTGTGATAGCTGCATCATTAAGAATATGACAGAGCTCAGTTTCTTACAGACATTATTAATATGTTTTTTCAATTTCAGTTCATTATCCACAAGAATACCTAAGAATCTAGCAGATTCTACTTCTTCCAGCCTTGTTCCGTCAACCTCTAAATCCATGTCTACAGCCTTTTCCTTGTTTTTAAACACTGCATACATAGTCTTTTTTAGATTTATAACCAGTTCATTTTCCAACAGCCATTGAGCTGTGACATTTGCAGATATGTATGCTCTTCTCTCAAGCTGTTCCATATTTTGGTCACTATTTAGTATTGTCATGTCATCAGCATACAATATTTTCTTTTCTTCCTTCTCAACACCTATATCATTAACAAATACATTAAATAACAATGGCCCCATTACCAAACCCTGCGGCACTCCATATTTGATGGATTTGGTTTCTGATTGGTACGAGTTTCCTAATGATACATACTGCTTGCGGTTGCACAAGTATGATTTTATCCATTCACCTGGTTGCCCCCGAATGCCATAGTTGCTTAATTTTTGTATCAGCATTTCATGGTCAATGGTGTCAAATGCCTTTGAAAGATCCAGAAACATTGCAGAGAAAACCTTTTTCTCATCTAAGGACTGTAAAATGTATTCTGTTAGACTGACAATTGCTGATTCTGTAGATTTACCCTTTCGGAAACCATGTTGTGAGGTCATGAGAATGTTATGTTTGTCCAAATAGTTAACTAATCTGGTATACATAAGCATTTCTAGGATTTTTGAGAAACCTGATATCAGTGAAACTGGTCTGTAGTTGTTGGGATCATCCTTACACCCTTTCTTGTACACTGGCACTACCTTCGTTATCTTCAGTTTTTCTGGAAAAATTGCATCTCTGAAAGAACAGTTTGCTATGTTCAGCAGTGGTGTTATTATCTCCTCACATACCAGCTTTATTACATGATTTGATATTTCATCATCACCAGCTGATTTCTTGGACTTCAGTTTCTGTATAGTTTTCCGCAATTCATCTTCTGTGACTGGTCTTAAGAACATAGTACTGCATGATCTTTTTGGTACCTTAATACCCTTCTGTTTTTGACTATTTCTTTCCAATTTTAGGTTTTCTACTACACTGATATAGTTATTATTCAGTATGTTTACTATTTCCATACCATCTGTGACCACTGTGTTGTCTACTTTAATTGACCTAATACCTTCTTCTTTGTTTGACCCATCTTTTTCCTTTCTTTCAGCATTGTTTGCATTCCAAGCTGCCTTTGCCTTGTTTTTTGAGTTCGCTATAGTGGTGTCAATTGCTCTTGCTTTCGCTTCTCTTACTGTTTTTCTATACTTCTTTTTTAACATTTTATAGTTTTCAGCTTCGCCCATCCGTCTCACATCCTGAAGCTTCCTTCGCTGTTCTAGTATTTCACTCGTAATCCACTGTGTTTGATCTTGATGCCTTTCTTGTCTCTTTACTTTGGGAAATTCTACATTAAAATGGTACTTAATTGTTGAAATAAATGCATCATATTTTTCATTTACACTCTGGGCCTGTAGGGTTTCATTCCAGGTTTCCTTACTTAACATTGTTCTAAAGATGTTGATATTTTGTTCACTGATGATCCTAATTTCTTTGGTTGTTTGTTTTGGTTCTGATACTTTGTCATTACTTCTGCAAAAGCTGATTAGTTGTCCATGATGATCAGATATTTCTGTCTGAACTACATGTGACTCATAGTTACACATATTAGTAATTATGTTGTCAATAATTGTCTCACTTTGTGAAGTCACTCTTGTTGGTGCAGTTATTGTCACTTTCATGTTATGCTGTATTAACAATTCTTCAAAATCCTGTCTTATTTTTGTGTCTTTTCCCATGTCAATGTTGAAGTCTCCACATATAATAAGATTTCTCTTCATATTCATTCGCAATAAGCTAGCAACTTTTTTTAGAAAGATGCTAATATTGCCACATGGTGACCTGTACACACAAAACACTCTAAAATCCTCTGCCACTATACCAGTAACTTCAAAGTCTTTTTCTCTAGCTATGGGAAATGTAGCAGCTTCACTGTTTACATTCTTTGATAGAGTACCTGTTTTAATATATATACAAACGCCACCACCCTTATATTTAGATCTGCAGAAGTAACTAGCTAGTTTGTAGTCCTTTACTGCCACATTATGTATTTTACTTTCAGTTAGTCCATGTTCACTTATGCATAATATGTCTGGTCTTACTTCACTCAGGAGTACTTCTGCTTCTAATTTTTTGCTACCAAAGTATTGAATATTCTGATGAAGTACTTTTATGTAATTTTTCTTTTGTTGGTTTACATGTTGTGAGCTGTATTCTGGGGCAAATTCTTTAGTATCGTCTTATTTTGTATGGTGCTTATATTTTTCTTTTCCAGCTGGAGTGTATGATTTTTCATCCCCTTCAGGCCACATTAGTTTCCCTTGCATCTAATGATTTTGCAGACATCTGCAAACATTCTGCTGAACGTTACAGACCCCAGTCTATTTAAATGCAAGCCATCCTTCGCTAGTGAGTTTCTACATAGGAATTTGTTTGGGTCTATAAAAATTGCCCCAAGACGATCACATTGTTCTTTAAGAGCACAGTTTATTTTGGCGATATATTTTTCACTCACCGACCTTCTGTTTATGATTCCGCTAAGTATCAGACGAGATCCTGCATACATATTTCTTGCAGTACGAATCATGTTTCTTGTTTCGCTTGCCATTTCTTCCTCACTGCTGCTCCTTAACGAATTCGTCCCAACATGTATAAACACCCCATTATAGTTATGTCTGGTTTCAGAATCTGGTTCTGTAGTATCTTGTCTTGCATTTACCATATTTTTAAAATGTTTACCGAGTTGATGCGTTCTAATACCAGGTCGTACGTCGATCTTGCAATTGGGGACAGCGATATTCTTCAGCAGCGAATCGCCAATTATTAAAAAGTCATTTTCCTTTTGTTGCGTATCTGTCGCCTTGTTTTTCCTTTTGCTGTATGTCACCACCTTCCATTTATATTTATCTTCCGGTTTTTGGCTTACTGAGTTTACCGAGACATCAACGGGAACACTTGAAATGTTGTTTTTAAAGTACGATCGGTCATTCGTATTTTCGCGATCTTCTTGCTTTTCCGTTTGATGGCTTTTACACACACAGGACTTCTTTTCTTGTATTAATGTATCGTTTTCTTTCTTGATGGTTGAAAGTTCTGTTTTTAATGCCTCAATGTCACTTCGTAGTAACTTTATAATTTCGTTTTTTGTATCAACTGCACTTAAACAACCGTGACATGTCCACGGAAAATCATCGCTGACGAACTTTAGATTTACTTTCGCGCACTTTTCGTGTAACCAGAAGTTGCATTTGATACACAGAATACCCTTCATCACACGCTTTTTACATTCTCTACACGAAGAACTGTTCATTTTTTGCCTTTTTAACGAGAGACAAGCGTCACTACACTTTCCTATCGGCGCCATCTTTCTCCAGTGAAGTGCATATGCAAATCATGATAGTACATCAAAATATAGTTGAAAATTATTTTTATTGCCAACAACAGAACCCATTAAGGAATTTGTGTTGGAAACTGAATGTAAGAAATCATAGATCTGCAAAAAGGCTTTACCAAGATATATTGTTGTTCACTTTGCACACTGTTTTTACTGCTCTCTTCTGCTGAACAAATACTTTCTTTACTTTAGATGCACTATTTCAGAAGATAATTCTGTAAGACAACATGGAGTGACAATATTCATAATGAGTCAACACTCTTGGCTTTATGTCAACACAGTGAGAAATGCTTCCTTGGGTATAACAGATTGAACTGAGTTCATTGATTAGTTTTTCCACGTGCTGACATTGTTTTGTCTTGTTATTCAGTTGAACACTAAGGAACTTTATACACTGTGCTTCATTAAGTACTCTATATCTGACCATTAATATATACTTCTGTTGTTTGTTTGAAATTACGTAACATGGGTCTTTGTGAGATTAAATCTTAAACTATTAGCTCCGAACCATTTATGTGTAATCTAAACTGTGTCTGCTAAGGTTGAGTCTGGATCCTTCATTAGTAAGTGTGTGTCATCAGCAAACATTACAGTTTTTGAACTGATCTTTAAGAGTCTTAGACAGCCATTTGTTGTAGATTCATAGAAAATATTCTGAGTCAAATGTAATGAGGTATCGCACACAGAATGACCTCCTACATGTCCACTGCCATGGATGCTGAAAACATCTATCTTATGAAACCCAACTCACACTTTTCTCATGTGTCATGCTGAAAGCCATGAAAAAAGGCGGTCAGGTAGATGGAATATTTCTTAATTTTCAAAAACCATTTGAATTTGTGCCACATCTATGCCTATTATCAAAAATATGATCATATGAGGTATCAGGCAAAGTTTGTGACCGGATTGAGGATTTTTTGCCAGGGAAGATGCAGCAAGTCATTTTGGATGGAGAGTCAGCAATGGATGTTGTAGTAATTTTGGGAATGTTCCAGGCATATGTGTTGGGACCCATGCTATTTATGTTGAATATTAATGACCTTGTGAAGAATGTAGATTCATTTAGTAACCTCAGACTTTTCACAGATGATGCAGTTATATGTAACAAAGTACTGCGTGAAAGAATCTGCACAGTTATTCAGTCAGATCTTGATAAGATTTCAAATTGATGCAAAGATGGACAACTTGTTTTAAATGTTCAGAAGTGTGAAACTGCGCACTTAAAAAAAAGTTGTATCCTGTGACTATAATATGTATGGTTAAAGGTTGGAATTGATCAATTCATACAATGAACGTAACATTTTGTAGGGATATGAACACACAGTCTCAATCATAGGTAAAGCAGGTGATAGAGTTCAGTTTATCCGTAGAATACTATGGACATGCAATAAATCTACAAAGAAGATTGCTAACTAAACATTCATGCAACACATCCTTGAGTATTGCTCATCTGTGTGGGACCTGTACCAAATAGAACCTCACAGAGGAATCATGAATGGAAGATTATCCTAATAAAGTGAGCACAGAGGCATTTAAATAGTCTCTTCTTCCCATTTTCCATATCTGAATGGAATGGAAGAGTAACTGGTACAATAGAAAGTACCCTGTGCCATGCACATCACTGTGGTTTGCAGAATATAGTTGTAGAGATGGATGTAGATCATTGATGTAGGTTAAAAAACAGTCATTATGGCACTCCATAGGTTATGTTCTCCCTTTCAGAAGTTATTTTCATGCCTGAGATACAGTCTGTTGGAGACAACTGGTGCTTTCTGTAGTGGAGGTAAGCATCCATCCATGTAAGAAGGATTATGTAACTGTTTGGTTTGCTGAATAACTTTTTGTGGTCCACACAATAAACACTCAATACTCCAGCATGATAATTTTTCTTGTTTAGCTGTGCTAGCACATCATTTGAGATGTGTTGTGTTGTTTTCTCTGTGGAGAACGCTTCACAAAAACCAAAACAGGTCAGTTAACAAGTTCTGCTTAATTAAATGACTCAGTATTCTGTCATACTCCCCTTTCTCAAGCAGTTTGGAAAGGCTGGGAGGAAATATATATATAAAATTCATAGCTGTTCGAGACTTGAAAAAGTCTCTGGAACCATACAGTTTCATTTGACTAAATCACCTATGCCTGAGTTTCAGGCAGGATCCTTGTTTCATTTGATGCTGAGGTGCTATACCAGTACAGTTGGAGAAACTCTGCAATGCAATTCAAATTTAGGGGGAATACCAAGTGGGCTGAGGCATGAATGGGAATTTGTATTGAGGAGGGAGGCATGCAGGTTAGTCTATGCAGTTGTGCAAAGCCACTGTGCTAGTGTGGCGTAGTGGTTGGTGCACCTGCCTAGTGAGCACGAGACCTGAGTTTGAATTCCAGACTCGGTACAAATTTTCAGTTGTGGCTTCAGTGTGTGTGTGTGTGTGTGTGTGTGTGTGTGTGTGTGTGTGTGTGTCTTTATTTAAGTCTGTCAGGAAATGTGCCCAGCGTCATTAATAGATTACAAAATAGCCTAAGTGTAATCTTGTTAAATAAGCACAAGATTTTGATGTTTACCTAGAAATGTAATCACAGCCAGCGGAATCATTACTTTTTAGTGACGCGATGAATTCTGTAACCTACTTAGGGGTTTAAGAAGGGATTAAAAACAGCCTTGACAACAATAAAACATTTATTTGTTATGGTTACTGGTTTCGGCTAGTATGTGACCATCTTCAGACCATTTATACCAGGATGGCAGGTCATACGGTGAACAGAGCAGTTGTCTGGTTACAACAGGTGTTGTGTGGTAGGAGGAGTTCGTGGAATAGAGTGAGACAGGTCTTTTGATAGATGACTTACTGGTTGTGCCACAAGGTGAAAGGATTGAAATAATTGTAGTCATATAGCTGATATTTCCACAGGAGTACACACTGTCATTCTCAAGGCAAAACTGCAGCATGTCACCTCTGTGCAAGAGAATTTAAAACTTTCATTTGCAGAACAATTCCAGAAGGATGACCATACAAACATACTCACACACACACACACACACACACACACTCACACACTGTATACACTTGTCCCATCACACTAACCATAGACGAAAACATACTCTCTCTCACACACACACACACACACACACACACACACACACTCACACACTGTATACACTAGTCCCATCACACAACCATAGACAATCGACATCAGAAGTTATCGATAATGAAAATTAATAATGAATAGGTGAGGTAGCGTTCTGTTTTTTGACAATGGTGGGAGCAAAATTCCACACAGAATTTAAATAAAAACCTCAATCTCTATTTACAAGGTTACTTGCTAATTTCATTTAAACTGCTTCTTAAATAACCCTATCCCAATAGCTGCAAGTCATGCCTGAATGTCTGGTTTGTTGCATACCAAAGTTTGACCGGTGCTGACAATGTTCTACAGTAACAGATTTGCTTGGATATTGTGTTTGTGATGTGTATGCTCAGTACACCAGTCCTCCACAGTTCTGATAATCTGCCAATAATGCCGTGCCACAACTGCGAGGAATACGGTAGACACCCACCCTACACAAACTAAGATCATCCTTTAGAGAACCTAAAAGGACCCTAATCTTAGATAGTGATCAAAAAACACATTTCACATAATATTTCTGCAAAAATACAACCTACACCATTGGAAATGCTCGCTGCATAAAGCAAAAAGGTGCCAACTCGTTATTATCATCACTCATCCTGTGAATGGTTGGTCAGTAGCACGACTCATGTCTAACCTGTCTCTCACTGTAAGCATTGTGCAGAAAAGTGACCTTAAGATGGGCTGATTCAGCCAACAAAGTCTCAGGGTCTGAGATGATGGTGACCCTGTGAACCAAGGTATGAAGCTCCCCTTCACACTGAGCCAGGTGGTGACAACTATCAGCCTGTAGATAAAAGTCAATGTGAGTAGGCTTCCTGTAAATGGCATGTCCCAATGTGTCATCAACCTTTCTCCTGCCTGATATGCCAAGGAAGGGAAGGCAGCCATTCTTCTCCATCTCCATCATGAAACAAATATTAGGGTGGATTGAATTCAGGTGTTCTAAAAAGTCTGTCAAATTCTCACTGCCATGAGGCCAAACAACAAAAGTATCACCTACATATCTTAAAAAAAAAAAAAAAAAAAAAAAAAAAAAAAAAAAAAACACACACAGGTTTCAAAGCTACTGACTCAAAGACATGTTTTTTGAAGTCTTCCATAAACAAGTTGTCAATAATGTGCGGCAGTGAACTTCCCATTGCAATTCTATCTGCTGCTTGTAGCACTGGTTGTTGAATAAAAACTAAATGGAAGTCAATGCACATTGAAATAGGTTTGTCAAGCCTAACCTCAATCAATTGTAACCAATCAGACAGAGGAACTAATGATGGGAGAGATGGCGTCAAAACTTACTAGAATATCATGAGTCATTCAAACACATTCTCTGTGATTGATGTAATATAATGCTTACACTGACTGATTAGTGGGCTCCGCAGAGTTGCAAGGTGTTTTGCTACACAATATTACTCACAACCAGCCTAAGAAGAATCCCTTCCTTGTGGACCTTAGGCAGGCCATGAAAACTAGGGGGGGGGGGGGGGGGGGGGGCCATCACAATAATAGTCGTGATATTCTCCTGTGATATGGAACTTTCTTCAGGAGCCTGTTAGTCTTTCTCTCACTGATCCTGTGATTTGCTGAATCAGGAAGTAAAAACTCCAGCTTTGAATGCAATCCAGCTTGTTCAAAATAACTGTAACATTGCCATTGTCCACAGGTGAAATAACAATATCTGGATCAACTCTAAGAGAAAGTAAAGCAGTCGTCTCAGCTGCTGTTATGGCGTCATGGTGTTAGGTGAATGTGTCCCAGTCAGCACACAGTATGCCTCTCTCCTAGCTTCCTCTGCAACTTCAGGAGGTAGTTTAAAAACAGCCTGTTCAACAGAATTAATAAAATCAACCACTGGCAAACACTTGGGCTTCAGTGTAAAATGTAACTAGCATGGGATAAAGCTGCATCATGAAAAGCTTTCTCTGTTGATATATGGCATGATACTATGAGCCATGGAAATTTCTCACTTCACCAAACATGGGCAGTTACAGAATGAAATTTCCAATCAGAATGTGACTGTGGAAAACACTGTCCAGCCAATCATAAGAAAAAGCTGACAGTTTTGAAGCAGTCATTAAATGAAACTGCTGATGAGTGTAATGGATCCTGTATGTTCACTTAAGAGTTGATCTGGATATTGTTATTTTACCCATGTACAAGGGTAATGCTACAGTTGTTCTCGACAAGCAGGATTGTGTTTAAAAGGTGTAGTGTTACTATCTGATTCAGCGTATCATGGTACCAATGCTGACACCACAAAAAGTGTTGAGTGAAAGACTGGCAGTCTCCTGAAGAAGAGTTCCTTGTTGCAGAAGATTATCAAGACTCTTCATTTTTATTGTGCTGTTCCTTCTAGGTTATATAGCTTTCCGAAAGTCAACAAGGAAGAGATTTTTTCTTGAGCCGCTTGTGAGTAACATCGTTGCTCCACCATATCTTGTAGCAAAACACTTTGCTACTCTGTTGAGCTCACTAGTGTGTTGGCGTGACCATCACATTAAGGGCTCAGTGGATTTCTTACATTGATTACAGAAATACATATGGCTGAAACTGATATTCTAGTAAGTATGGTTGTGGTCTCTCTCTTCACTTGCATTCTTCTGTCTGATTTGCTATGATTGATTCAGGTCGGGTGTGGTGTTGAATTAATGAATCTATTTTGACATGTGTTAACTTCCATTTACTTTATGTTCGGCGAACAGTATTAAGATCAGCAAATGGAGCTGCAATTGGAAACCTGATGTAACCTGTTATTGCCATTTTTTTTTTTTTTATGGAAGACTCTGAGAAAAGTGTCTTGGAATCAACGGCTTTGAAACCTGTGTGTTTTTTCAAATATGTAGATGACAGTTTGGTTGCCTGGCCTCATGACAGTCAGAATTTGAGTGACTTTTTAGAACACCTGAATTATATCCACCCAAATATTTGTTTCATGGTGGAGGTGGAAAAGGATGGCTGCCTTCTCTTCCTTGATGTGCTGGTAAGGAGGAAGGTTGTTGGCACATTGGGAAATGCTATTTGTAGAAAGCCTACTCACATTGACAGGTTGATAGTTGTCACCATCTGACCCAGTGTGAAGGGGAACTTCATACCTTGGTTCACAGGGCCGCCATCATCTCAGATCCTGAGACTTGGTTGGTGAATAAGCCCATCTTAAGGTCACTTTTCTGCACAATGCTTACAGTGAGAGACAGGTTAGACATGAGTCGTGCTATTGACCAACTATGTATAGGGTGAGTGCTGATAATACTGAGGTGGCACCAAATTCTGCACCCATTTTGTCTTACACAGGGAGCATTTCCAATGGGGTTGGTTGTGTTTCACAGAAGTACGTTGTGAAATGTGTTTCTTGTCCACCGTCTAAGATTAGGGTACCTTTAGGTTCCACAGAGGATGATCCTGGTTTGTGTAATATAGGTGTCTACTGTATTCCTTACACCTGTGGCATGTCATATATTGGACAGACTGTCATAACTGTGGAGGACTGGTCTACTGAACATAAGTGTCACACAAAATTACAACAGCTGAGCAAATCCACTATTGTGGAACATTGTCTTGGCACAAGTCATCTTTTGGAATATAACAACACAAAGATTGTGGCCTGTGCTTCCAGCTATTTGAGAGTGTTATTAAGGAAGCAGTTGAAATTAAATTAGCGAGTAATCCCATAAAAAGACTTACAGATTTTTGTTTAAATTCCATGTAGAATCCTGCTCTCTCCTTTGTCAAAAAACACAGGTGCAAAGTTAATACTACCCTCACCCATTGGATGTGAATTTTCACTATCGACAACTTCTGATGTCAGTTGTCTTTGGTACTGTGATGGCACTAGTGTTCACAGTGTTTGTGTGAGTGTATGTGTGTGTGATCTGCTTTCTGGAATTTCTGTGCAAAACTGAGTTTTTGAATTCCCTTGCACAGTACTTACTTGATACAGTTTTGCCTTGAAAATGACAGGGTATGCTCCTGTCAAAATATCAGTGGTTGTTGACGACATCGCGTAGCTGTAATCCTATGTTATTTGAACATTGTATATGCCAGGAGAAACTCAAGTCTCACAAAATGAGAAGAATTCTGGGGATAGAGCACGTAAGAGTCATAAGAGTGTGGGAGGGGTAGAGAAGGAGGGTAGGGGAAAAATGGGAGAAAGGTGGAGGTGAAGGTGGAGATGAAGAGGGAGAGTGAGTGGTGGAAAAAGTGGAGAGGGGAGGGAGATCAGTGAAGAATGGGGGAGGGGCAGGGGAGGAAGATTCATTGGAGAAGGCAGTACATGATCTGGTCAGGAAAGGAATGGTGTGGGCAGAAGAGGGAATGGGAAAGAAAAGTAGAGGAAATGGGAAACAGTTTAGTGGAGATATAGGCCAGGGGGATTGCAAGAGCACAGAATAATGTGGCGAGACAATTGCCACCTGCGTAGTGCAGAAGAACTTGTGCTGGGAGGGAGTATCTAAATGGCCCATGTAGTGAAAAAGCTGTTGAAGAAATTTGTGTAGTGGTGTGCACCATTTTCAGCTACTGGATGATCTAGTTTGTGGTTCACCACAGTTTGGCAGTGACCATTCATGCAAGTAGGCAGTTAGTTACTTTTCATGTCCACATAGAATTCTGTGCAGTAATTGCAGCATAGCTGATGTATAACATGGCTGATTTCACATGTGGCCCTGCCTTTTATTGGGTATGATATGCCTCTGATTGGACTACCATAGGAGATGGTGGGTGGGGTATGTGGAAGGTCTTGCAGCTGGGCCAACAACAAACATGGGGTGTAGGACAGCAATAGGGTTGGACAAGGATATGCTGTATGTTGGACAGGCAGTGGACCACAATTGTGGGTGATGTGGCTAGGATATCTTTCATCTTAGGGCACAAAAAGAGTTAGTTGAAGCTGTGATGAAGGATGTGGTTGAGCTTTTTAAGCCCAGGGTGATATGGATTATCAGAGGAGTGCTTGTCAGTGGCTGGTTCACAGCCATAAGGCTCTAGACTCTGAGGATGACATGGCACACAAGATGGTTTATGGATGAACTGGGTATGGTATCGTCTGTCAATAAAGGAGGTCATCAGTATATTTAGAAAACTCCTTCTTTCTATTGCAGAAGATGCAGCCACAGATGGCAAGGCTGTAACAAAAAGTGTTGTAGACATGGGACAGGTGACTGCTGTCATGGTGGAGTTACTACTGTTGGGGGTTGGTGTCCTTGATATGAACAGAAGTATTTTTGGACCCACCTGGGAGGTGAAAAGCCACAGCTAGGAAGATGGTTCATTTTGGTGAGAAGAACCAGGTGAACCAGATTTGGTAGCAGATGTTCAGGTTATGGAGGAAAGAGTGAAAGTTGTCCTTGCCATGAGTTAAGATGAAAATGTCATTAATGAATCTGAAGTACCCAGGGGGTTTTAGGTATTGACTGAAGTATACCTCCAGATGGCCCATATATAAGTTGTTGTAACAAGTAACAAAATGTCTACTTGCATGAATGGCCACTACCAAACTGGTGAACTGCAAGCTTGACCATGCAGTTGCCAAACATGCTGCACAGATGACTTGAATGGCTGCATCACTACACTGGTGAACTCTATACTCCCTTCAAGTGAAAATTTCTCTGAACTATGCAGGTGGAAATTCTCTCCTCAGAATATCCTGCACTCTCGTGGCCTCCTGGTGTAAATATCCACTAATCTGTTTCCCACTGCCTTATCTTACCCTTTTCCTTCTCACTCCTGTCCACACCAGTCCTTCCCCGCCCAGATCATGTACTGCCTTCTCCCACCACTCGTCCCTCACTTTCTTGTTCAGTCCTCCCCCCCCCCCCCTTTCCATTCCTCTCCCTTTCTCTGTCCCATCTCTGTCTCCCACTTCATCTCGACCTTCTTCTTCTTTTTTTCCCTCTCTCCTCCTCCCCCCCCCCCCCCCTCTCTTGCTTTATATCTCTTATATGCTCTACCTTCTGAACTCCTTTTGTCTTGTTGTGCAGGCACTGAGTCATCTGTCAAGAGATCTGCCTGACTCTACCCTACCTCCACCAGTCCAGGCAACTGCATTCACTAAACAATAATCAGTTATCAGTCTGGCTGCAGCTGTGGGAATATACGTTTGGGTGTATTTGTGGTTGTATTTGTGAATGTGTGTAGTGTTGCTAGAGAAAGAAGAAGAATTCGCAAATTATTTTAAATACTGTTTTCTCTTACTTCTTTCTATGCTCCATCCATCCAGTCTGATGTAGGTGAATAAATGTTTTCCCCCTATTTTGAGAAAATACATATTAATAGGTGAAGCTACTTCACTTGAGATGTAACTTGTGTTCTAATATTATGAGTACACAGAACTCTGTAACATGCAAGACACTCTGTGCAAGATGTTGGCCAAGAAGGACCCTGCACATTTTGACTTGTGAGTACAATAGTTCTTCCCATACTCACAATTCATGTCACATGTATTGAAGCCCATTTTCTCTTGATGTGATTGTAGATTCTTGCCCCTGTTGTAATCTGTTTTTTAACTTCATGAATCAGCTTACTTTGTGTGTAGGAAGGGAAGCTGTCCAACTGTTATCATCCTCTGCCTTGATGAAGTATCTTCTTCCTATGTTCCAGTAAACCCACTATGTACTGACAAGGAACTCTCCTGGAACGCTGTTGAGGAAGAGTAGAACTTCCATATAGCGAGTACACACTCTCCTACTCCACTTTAAACACCTCATTATTGGCAGCCACTTCTATTTATAGGAGGTCACAATATTCCAGCTAAATAATATAGATTATATACTGGTATTAGCTTTAAGCAACCTTCTGTCACCCTGTATTTTACATGGCAGCTATTTATTTAATAGAATGAAGTAATCATAAAGTATCAAATTGGGATCAAAACTAAGATTTCGCCCATAAGTAAATATTCAGCTTAAATTTTCCTGTTTCAGGTGACAAGACATTGATGCAGTCTCTTGTGTATGATGCAGTGATTACAGATGGCCTAGAACGGCAGACTCCTTCATCAGTTGGCCAAGATACAAAGTGAGTACAGTAAGTTACAGCAAATGTAAAAATCTATATATGCACCATGCACCACCACCACCAGTACCATCACCATCACATTAAATATGTGTTATTTTAGATGTACACTTTTTGAGTCAGTTACCACAAATTTGAAATTTGCACAGCAAAAATTTATATGATATTGCATGGCTAAAACACCATTCACAATAATGTGAAGCACATTTTTTGATATTAGGTTTGAATTATTTTAAAATTTAAAGCAATGCAGTAAAACTGGTCTCCAGCAAAGTTGGCATCAAAGCCATTATGTAACACTCGATTTAAACTTACAGCTTGGCTCACTGTGAATTTGCTGGATCGATAGATAGCAGTCATTACACATATAATAATCAACCACAAAAAACCTGTTTGATGTAATTACACACTTAAACAAGCCCACTAAGTCTTAATCTGTTTGCCATGTCTATATTGCATAGGTGCTTCACATCTGTCGCAAAACACTCTAGGGCACAACAATATTTGATTGGTGACTAAACAATTTGTTGATTACTCATTCCAGAGAATGGAAAATGCACAGTCCTCATGCTTACATCTGTGCCATGTATTTACTTGCATTGTTGTCTTATTTTCAAAAATAACATGCTTCAGTTGGAAGAGACTTATAGTGGTGACAACAGTAAAATGTAAAACTAAGAAAAATCAGTAATTCTGTTCATTATTTGTTGACACATCTATGAGCGTATAACCAATGTAATTTATTCTGGTGATGAGATGATCTTTACTTACTAAGAAAGTGAAAACTGTAGATGTATTATTATGTATGTGCAAAGAAATCCGTTATGACTTTTGTGCTATAATGCAATATTTATATCCCTTGAATTTCAAACTTAATTTACTGTTGCACCATGAGTGTTTATTGGATGTCTTAATACTAAGGAAAGTCATTTCACATAGATAACTGATTCCTGTACTTCAGACTGAATCTTTTACCTACAACAGTTTCAACACTGTTACGAAATTTCCTGTCAGAATGAGACTGTGGTGCATTGGTTGTTGAACCCACATACATCCTTTTCACGGGTAATGCTTTTATCAGCAGTGTTGTTTAGGCATGTCTAATGACTCCAGTTAAAGCTTCTGCTATTGTTACTTCTTCCTTTCCAACTCCACACAATCTGTTTTGGGTTTGGAAAGATGCAGAAGTATACTGATAAACTGAAGCTTTAAGCTGAGCAGTGAGATTTGACTTGATGTCACTGATAGTAGCAACATTGCTCACAAGAGGTGGGAGTATAATTACAGGGCTCAGTTCAGAGCACATCTGTAATCTGTCAGGAAGTGTCATACATGAAAATTTTTCTTGCAACTCTGGAGGTTCTTTTTCCAAACCAAATTCCTAATAAATATTAATGAAAGAATTTTCTTTATTTTGTACAAGAAATGAAGGAACAGTTTCTCATTTTCTTCCTTTCCCTCATAGTGCAAAACAACTAAGAGTATTGGACAAAGCTTATGGCTAAATTAACATATTGCCATCTATTAAATAATAGTTTAATATTACAACCATCAGATATCCTCAGCCCAGAATTTTAAAGTTGTGAAGAGTAAATCAAATATCTGGTCAATGTTCAGATGTCAGAAACTAAGATTCTTGATTTTTTTGTTAATTAAACATTAGCCAGAAGATTTTTAATTTTTTGGGTAGAGGATAAGTTAAAATGCCACATATTGTTTTCCATCTTGTAACATATTCTGAGTCATTAGATTGCATAGCATTTCACAACAGTATTTTGCTCATATCTTATTAGGCTACCGGTATGTGAATCATTTACTGTTTATCATTCAGAAGCATTAAAAAAAGTGCTGCAATTAGTTATAATTTTATAGTTGTAATCAGAAAATTGTTAAATATACTCTCATAGACAAAATCTCATAAAAGCACTATGGAAACTATATTTTCCCAACAGATTAGGAAATTAGAAGGGAACAAAAAAAGAAAACTGATGTGTGAGTTATAATAGAAAGGTAGATGAAGCCAGGAATATGGGGTGTATGAGGTGCTACCTAAAATATCTTGAGAATTTCATTGTACTGGTCAAACCAGAAGCAATATGACATCTGCCACTAGATGTCGCAAGGTACATATCTTAGCTATTGTGGCACAAAGTTGCGTCATCTTTGGTGCATGCAATTTTGAGTTGTAGTGGTGCATGTCAGGATGTGCCTCAGTGCTTCTGCAAATTGTGAAATGGATAACATGAAGAAGCAATGGGTTTGCATCAGATTCTGTTTCAAGTTGAAGAAACTGTAGCTGAAACCCACCACATGCTGAGAGGGGCATTTGGTGGTAGCGCACTGAGTCAAGCAAGAATATTTGAGTGTTTCAAGAGGTTCAAGGAAGGCCTAGAATCTGTGGAAGGTGACAAACATTCCAGTCAACCATCAACATGTACAACGCTGGAAATGGTCATGAAACTGCATGACTTTATTCACGAAGATCAAAGGCAGACAATTCACAATGTTTGCAACAGACTTGAGCTGTCATACTGTATATGTCAGTGAATTCTAACCAATGTGCTGAACATGAGATTGATTACAGTGAAGTTGGTCCCTTGCCTGCCCAGCATTGACCAACAAAACCTCAGGATTCAGACATGTACTGAGCTGCAACAAAGAGTTTGAGAGTGACCAAAATTATTATCCAGAGTCATAACAGATGATGATCTTGGGTCTATGGTTATGATCCTGAAACAAAGCAGCAATTATCACAATGGAAAATGCTGTTCTCTCTGCCGGGCGCGATGGCCGTGCAGTTCGGAACCGCGGGACTGCTATGGTCGCAGGTTCGAATCCTGCCTCGGGCTGGATGTGTGTGATGTCCTTAGGTTAGTTAGGTTTAAGTAGTTCTAAGTTCTAAGGGACTGATGACCTAAGATGTTAAGTCCCATAGTGCTCAGAGCCATTTGAACCATTTGAGCTGTTCTCTCTAAGGCTGTCAAAAGTTTGACAAGTTTGTAGCAATGTGAAGTCAACACTGATCATTTTTTTTATTTCTGGGAAACAGTGCATAAGGAGTTTGTTCCACATGGTCAGACTGTCAATGGTTAGTTTTACTGCAAGGTTTTGAGGTGACTGAGGGAAAATATTCAGTGTAAATGGCCAAAGTTGTAGAAAAAGGAAGACTGGTTCATCCACCATGACAATGCGCCAGTGCAGACATCAATCATTGTGAAGGAATTCGTGACCAAAAACTACATGGCAGTAGTACCCCTCCCTCCCTACCTACCATGCCTAGCTCCATGTGACTTCTGCCCATTCCTGAAGATGAAAATTGTGTTGAAATGGCAATGTTTTGACTTTATTGAAGACATTCAAGTGAAATCACAAAGGGTTCTGAACACTGTTCACCATGCACTCCTTAAGGACTTCCAAAAATGGCCTGAGGTGACTACTTTCAAGGTGACAAAAGACATTAAGAAGTAAGTATATTTTTCTGATTTTTTACAGTTCTTGGATATTTTGGGTAGCACCTCACATACAGGAATTCAGGGATACAGAAGTGTAGCTAATAAAGCACTCACTACTATGATTTGTAGCCATCAGTGAGTTCTCTGACCGGCACTCTTGTTTCAGCACAGGTGTTTGTTTCACCTACGAGCACTCGGGGGGGGGGGGGGGGGGGGGGGGGGGGGGGGAAACAGTGAGAACTTCTTTGCTATTAGAGACACACTGTGGCTATCATAAATTTGTCACATTTTATAAGTTACAAGTTATTGCTGTTTGTTAACATGTTATATGTTAATAAATGTTTGTTGATCAGATTATACGAGTGCCGATAATTTGTGTGCTATCATGGCTTGTGTACCCAAACACACGCGTAAGTAATTTTGATGGATATTACCGTAGCTGTTCTGACATTGGTGACCCTGACGAGATAAGCCTATAGACACTAGAAACAGAAATACAAAGTGTCATGACTGGCCAAACGATTTTCAAACTACTGAAATGCAGGACACCGCAGATGGTAAAGGTCCAACATTGTCACGACTTGTCCTTTGTTTTCTGTCATTCTGGCCTCAAAATCCAGGGCTTCAGTTTGTGCACTTTGAAGCTATTTTTCATTATGCAGGACTAATCACAGATACTATGAAGTTTATGCTAATGGTCAGTCAGCTCACTCACCACTGTGTGGTCAAAGACAGTTGTTTCACTGAGTGTCTGCATCACATTGTTTCACTGAGTGTCTGCATCACAGCAGGAGAGCATGCATCTGAGACAGAAAGCCATCACAATACCTCAGGCTCCTACATAGTAAAGTATACATTGGAACTGTACCGAAAACATTATGTCTTACAGTCTCTACCTCCTCCAGCTCAGGTTAAGGCCATTGTAGCATTTTGTATTGAAATGCCCTTGGATACCATCAAAGATCTGTCTGACAGGCATCAGGAAGCAATAATGCTGCCATCAATCAGTAGTGCAGCAGTGCTGTGCAACAGTGCGATTGCCTGTTAGGCAAAGCGGACACTCTGGCTTGCCAAATGAACAAACTGCTGGCTCAATGCAGTTATAGTAAGGTTAGAGATCATTACTGCAGAAGATCCTGCAGTTGTTCAAGAACTAACTCACTGGCAGTACAGATCAGTCACCTACAACATGTTGGTGTCACCAGATATTTGGGGATAAGTTGTGCAAACATACACAGTAGGGGCAGTTAGACAAAGGCACATCCAATTGCAGGACAGTCTCTCAGCATCACTATATTAGTGACTGGAAGACCAGACAGAAATTTTTTTTGGACAAAGGCTCAGATTTGTGCATTTGTCCAAGAAATTTTCTGTATAACTGCTGGCCACCAGGTTTGTTAATCTTCCTAGCACTAACAACTCATCAATAGGCACGTGAAGTACAGAATGCATTGAGCTGGACTTAGGGCTGTGTCAGACCTCCATCTGGAATTTTATTGTTGAGCCTGTTATGGAGCCTATAATTGGAGCCATCTTTCTGGAGTATAACAGTCTGTTACCTGATGTAATGAATTCACAGCTCATCTACTGCATCTACAGGTGGATTCTGACACAGTACAGTGACTCACAGCCCCAAGCTGGTGTAGGCAGCAGGAAGCAGAAATGCCAAGTTGCTTGAACAGTTTGCAGCCATAACTTGATCACCCAATGTGCCGAATGAAGTATGTCACAACATTGCACATTCTAGCAAAACAACTGATGGCCCACCAGTTTCAAGCCATTCTAGAAGCTTAGCTCTTGGTCGTCTAACAGTTACAGAAATGGAGTTTAATCCAATGCTAAGGGATTTATTTACCCTTGTTTTACTCCTTGGTCTTCACTCCTCTATCTGATACCCAAGAACAGTTCTGGAGAGATATCCAGTTCCTCTGTTAAGGAATTACAATTATGCTCTTAGTGATGCAACTGTGTTTAGTGTGCTTCCTTGTGCAAAGGCTTTCATGCAAATTCCTGTGATGAACTAAGACATTCCAAAGACTGTTGTAATCACTCCATTCAGCTTATTCAGAAATCCTCATATGACATTTAATCTACACAGTGATGCTCAGTCATGATAAAGGTTCATTGTCTCTGTGCTGCAGGACTGTCATTCTGCTTTGCATACTTGGATGAGCTTGGCTTTTTAGGCACACAAGAACAGCATCAACAACACTTCACTCACTCACACATTCACTGGTCATAACGGACTCGAGAGTCTATTATCGCAGCAACGTATTTTCGCCATCTGTCCCTGTCTTGGGCCATTTCCTTCCATTCACCTTCAATAACAAGGCTCCTCAAATCAGCCTTCACATTGTCCTCCCATCTACGCCTTGGTCTCCCCATAGGACGTTTTCCCTCTAAGTGCCCTACCAGTACTCTGCGTGCTGCCCTGCCCTCATCCATTCAAGCTACGTGACCCACCCATCACAGCCTACGTGATTTAATAATGCTGTTTATGTCAGGGCTTGAATAGAGTTCATGAACCTCTTCATTATGCAGTTTTTGCCACTCTCCGCTAATGTCATCCCTTTATCCTCCGAAAATTTTCCTCAAATTTTTGTTTTCAAATACTTGAAATGGCTTTTCATTTTGCACAGTGAGAGACCAAGTCTCACACCCATACTTCATAACAGGTAGAATAATAGTTTTGTATATTCTATCAGGTATTTAGTTTTGTCTTCACTTATCCTTAGACCTACATCTTCACTAGCCTTGATTAACGCATTCACATTTGCTGTTACAGATTCTTTCCTAGCGCTAATGATGTTTAGATCATCTGCATACCCTAATATCTTAATATTTCCATTTAACTCCACACCCTCTGAATTATCTGCTGCCATTCGTACAATATATTCTAGGACTAAATTAAGAAGTAGCGGAGATAGGGCATCTCCCGGCTTAAGTCCGTTCTTTATTACAAATTCTTCTGACTCCAATCTCCCCACATGTACTCTACCTTTTCTGTTTTTCAAACTCATTTCTATAAGTCTAACATACTTCTTTGGTATTCCAAGTTCCAAAAGAATTCTGTATAATTTTGTTTTCAGTACTGAATCATATGCTTTTGTAAAATCTATGAAAAAAATATGAACTGGTTTATTGTATTCCCATTTCTTTTCCAAAATTTGACGCAGGGTGAATATTTGGTCTATAGTTGATCTGTTCCTCCAAAAGTCAGCTTGGTAATCCCCCATAATTTCATCTGCATATGGTGTAAGCCTGATTAGCAGAATATTCGAGAAAATTTTGGAACATACTGGTAATAGCGAAATCCCTCTATAATTACTGCAATCCATTTTGTCACCCTTCTTAAAAATTGGGATCAGAATTGACTCCTGCCACTCTTCGGGTTTCATCTCTGAGTTCCATACTTTAGTTATCACTTTGTGAACTACTTCCACCAATTTCTGTTTCCCATTTTTAACTAATTCTACAGTTATGCAATCTGATCCTAGTTCTTTATTGTTTTTTAATTTGTTGAATGCATCTCTTACTTCCTTTAACCCCAGATCACGTAAGAAACAGATTGCCCGATCGCATGGTCTAGCAGGCAACCCTTGTCAGGGAACGGCCACCAGGCGGCAACAGCGTCACACCCTTACTTGTGGAATCAACCACTAGATGGCACTCCGTTCTGTGAAATATGTGGCAACGTCGGCCGAACGCGTGCAGCTTTCCACTATTTGGCGTCTGTGAAGTACAGCTGTTTCTGACATACCGGTGGTAGTGAAACGTCATGCCGAGGGCCTGCGAGTATATCAACTGTAGAAGGAGTAGACGAACAAATCCTGAACTAAAAATGTTCAGATTTCCTGTCAAAGATAAAGAAAGGTTACGCGAGTGGATTTTAAATTCAGATAAATCAATATATTAGTTACGAGTAAGAATTGATAAAGGGCCCTAAGCATTCGATCCTATCTAAATTTTGTCGATCTTATATTCTGATATAACGTGGCAGCCCTTCCTGTACAAGAATCATATCATATAATTTTTAAATGAAATCTTGGCTGCGATTTGGACTTTTTTAAACTGTTTATTCACTTCACTATCGTAATTTTGGCTGTAGAGGCATCTTTGTGTGCAATGTGAAAACTGAAACCAATATAAGATATGGATAACAAAATGCAAAGCATAGTGTGGTAACATTTGGTAAACAATTAAAGAAGCATTACTTTACAAGACTTTTCCTTGGCACTTTAAAATGGCTCTAGAGCTGAAATCGCAACAGTGGAATACATGAATAATAGCGATCATCTAACTGCTAGGTCATCGGTCCCTCTAAATCCTGGTATATACTAGAGCGAACGAAGTGAACGAGTGTAAAACGTCGTTTACACTGCTGCAAATAAGTATTCATAGATAATTCGCCAATGTTCACTGCCATTCGTTTATACGTGTGAACAAGCGTTTATACTGGAATGAAGGGAAGAGAATAGAAGAGAACGAGCATAGCATGCAAACTATAGACGCTGCCTATTTTAATTTTTTTTATCTGTGCGCAAATAATCCTCACACAGCTTTCACTCGAAAACAACAGATAGTAACAGGACTGCGCGAGTGCGGATATCCCCAGTAATAACTGTGTTGCAGATAAAAGCGTACGTCTGTTGCGAATGTTTGCGGGTTATCTTTAAACTGCACAAAGTAAATTTTTGACATTATTATGGTTTGCCGTCTGTGGCTCTTCAAAGTTGACACCGCCAAAATATGCTCGAAAAACACGCTTTTACTTGTATATTACTGCGTTTGCAGCCCCCTTTCAACAACAATCCAAAATTCATCATTTTGTGCCACTCTTATATCATTTAGGATAAGTTACAAGCAAAGTAAAAGAATTTAAATTTGAAATGACTGTTACTGAAATATGTCAAGCCTTAATTCGCATCACAACCGAGTGCGGATATCAGCAGACAAAAATTCAGGCAAGGCACAAGTCTTTTTTCAGAGCAGTGGTGGGTTAAACTGCTTTACATAACGTTAATATCTCAGAATGCGGATAAGCAACTTGGCAGATGTGGATAATGATCTTGTGGATGCGGTGCACATACGGACGGCGGCATTTTTCCTGTCCGCGCAGACTTCTAGTTACAGCTACGATGTAAATCTTTGATACTGAGATAAGATTATTTTGCCCGCTAGTTTTGACAAAGCAAACAAATGGCGTAGGAAAATAATAATGTCGGTAACGTCAGGACGCGAAACCCACTGCTCAGTGCAATATTTGTCAGTAAATTAATGAATTATATTTCAAAGACGAGAAGATTTTGAAAATTTTCTAGTGTTAACCTGCACGTGGAGATCTTTTTTACCACCTAATCCGTATCAGAAGAGCTCTATAACAACGAGGAAAGAGACGGCATGGAAGGCGAGTGTAAAACCTATGCGACTGCAATACAGTCTGCATTTAAACAGAGAATTATTTGTGTGTTACTTTCCATTTATTTCATTTCGCATATGATTGTGAGAAGTATCCCTACACTAGAAATAAACTTGGTTTGTAGAATTACAGGAGCTAATCTACATTCTTCGATTGAAAACTCGGAAAAAACCGTAGCCGATCATGGTCTACAGTCAGCTGTGTGACGAATGCAATTCGCGCCCAGCGCTCTAGCCGAATGCAAATCAGCGTCATTCAAGTCACCGAAGATACAGCATTGCCAATTCCGTGACATAGACAGCTCAGTTAGCATTGTAGCGTCCCCTGCGACATCTGTTGACCGACGGGAAAACTATTTTTACGGTTGCCTGTTCCGCCGTAAGGACGGTCAATCTGTTTCGTACGTGATCTGGGCTTTAACGTTGGCTCAGGTATCTGGGGTTCTGCTGTATGTATTTCGTATGCCTGCTCTTTTCCTGCTTCCTGGTGTACATTTAATAGATACTCAAAATACGCCCTCCATTTACTTAATATAGCACTGGAGTCTGTAAGTATCCCCCCGGCATCCCCTCGAAGTGCATTTGTCCTAGCCTTGAACCCCTTCCTGTACCCATTTATGTCTAGGTAAAGTTCTGTAATGTTTTTTGTTTTACTGTTTGTTTCCATTTTTTTTTTTTTTTTTTTAATTTGATTGTTCAAATAATCCCTCTTCTTTGCCCGTAGCCTACGACCAACTTCCCTTCTCATGTTCAAGAACTCCTCTCGTTTTCTGTCTCCCATTCAATCCCAATCTAATCGTGCTTTTCTCCTTTCCTCTACCAATTTCTTGCATTCCTCATCAAACCACAGTTTCCTCCTGTTCTTCTTAATTCTACCTATTGTGACCTTTGCTGCCTCTTTGATATTATTCCTCACAGTGATCCACTGTTTATTTACATCCTCGTCTTGATCTTCGTGTGTCCTGAGAGCATCAAATCTATTTGAGATTTCTATCATGTCCTTCTTCTAAAGTTTTTATCATTTAGCTTGTCAGTGTCGAACCTAACAAGTTCTGCATTGTGACACCTTGATGTTGCTGTAGATAGCTGTTGGTGAACTTTGGCAACTACAAGAAAATGATCAGAATTGCAGTCTGCTCCCCTGAAAGTCCTAACATTTTGTATACTAGTGCACCATCGCTGATCTACAAGAACATGATCAATTTGGTTTCGGGTGCGTCCATCTGGAGAGACCCAAGTTGCTTTATGAATGTCCTTCCTTTTGAAATATGTGCTCTCAACAATCGTGTCTTCTGAAACAGCAAAATTAACCACCCTTGTGGCATTATCGTTTGAAATGTTATGCAAACTTTCTTTCCCAATTGTAGGCTGGAATACTTCCTCCTTCCCTATCTTCACATTAAAATCACCTATGATTAATTTTGTATCGTACGAGGAGAACTCATCCCACAGTTGATCTAGTTCTTGATAAAAGCCGTCTTTAACAACCTCTTCAGTGTCCTCAGTTGGTGCATGTACATTAATTACTACTAGTCTATTCCACCTGCTGGACAACACTATAATTGATAGTCAGTCACTAATGAACCTTATATCTCTGACTGCATGAAGCACTTTTCTCTGTACTGCGAAACCTGTTCCGAAAGAGCTTCCGCACCTCCATAGAAAAATGTATAGTTACCCCTCTTTATGCTACCCTCCCCCTGCCACCAAGTTTCTTGAATAGCTGTAATGTCTATATATGGTATCTATCTAATTCATCTAATAATGTCTGGAACGTTCCTGACCTGTTCAAACTTTTAACGTTCCATGTTCCCAACCTGAAAGTTCCTTTTGGCGTGAATCTCTTCGAAGTTGGTTCCGCCCAGAGATCCGAATGGGAAACTTGTTTACCTCTGGAATATTTTACTTCAAAGGGACTCATGCCCATTAATGTTGCTGATACTTGATGAATATATTTGATAGTAAGAGAAGAAGAAACATGGATGGTTCATCATGCCATCACCTGCTCCCCACCAGCTGTCCGCGACTGCTTATTTTTTGTATTCGCAGCTACCCTTCATATCTGAAGGCCGTATCCTCTATCCGCAACCAGGGGACGTGCTGTGCTGTGGTGGTAGGGGCCCACAATACAGATCAGCAACACTTGATGAAGATTTTCAAACACTTATAACAGCATGGTATGGTTGAACACAGCTAAGTATTTTTCATGGTAAACCTCAGTTACCTTTTTGGGCCATCTGCTTTTGCCTGTGCGGTCCCTGCTGCTACCAGAGAAAGGAAGCTATCATGAAGATTCCACGGCCATAAACCGTCATGGAAGTATGCCACTGATAAAGGATGCTGAATTTTTACCAGCAACATCTACCACGATCAGAAAAATTGCAAGAACTACTAACAACAGCACTTACTGGATCCAAGACTAAGGGGAATTCACCTATCCACTGGACAGATGAGATAAGCCTTGCTTTTAGTGCAGTGAATCAAAGCTTAGCAAATGCTGCACTCTTGGCATATTCTGCGTTGAATGCACCGCTTACATTAAAAGTTGATGCGTCGGACAGCTATTGACGCAGTGTTGCAGCAGCAAGTCAGTGGTGCTTGGCAATCACTTACCTTCTTCTCATATAAGCTCTCTGCTTCTCAGTGGAAATAGAGTGTTTGTGATCATCATCTTTTGTCTGAGTATGGAGGCCAGAGGACTTATAGTATTTATCAATCACAAGCCATTTATCTATGCCTTCAGACAGAATAATAACAAATGGTCATCACAGTAATACAGTTTCCTGGAATTTATTGCTCATTTCAGCACTAATATTCACCATATTTATGGTGTAAAAGCATGGTCACTGACTGTCTATTGTGAGTTAACAATGTGACCAATTTCATTGATTTTGTTCATCTCATGTAGGCACAGGAATCTAACAAGGAATGCCATAAGCTACTGCACAGTGTATAGTCCAACCTTCAAATACAACTTGTTAACATTCCATGTTCTGGAATATTTTACTTCAAAGGGACTCATGCCCATTAATGTTGCTGATACTTGATGAATATATTTGATAGTAAGAGAAGAAGAAACATGGATGGTTCATCATGCCATCACCTGCTCCCCACCAGCTGTCCGCGACTGCTTATTTTTTGTATTCGCAGCTACCCTTCATATCTGAAGGCCGTATCCTCTATCCGCAACCAGGGGACGTGCTGTGCTGTGGTGGTAGGGGCCCACAATACAGATCAGCAACACTTGATGAAGATTTTCAAACACTTATAACAGCATGGTATGGTTGAACACAGCTAAGTATTTTTCATGGTAAACCTCAGTTACCTTTTTGGGCCATCTGCTTTTGCCTGTGCGGTCCCTGCTGCTACCAGAGAAAGGAAGCTATCATGAAGATTCCACGGCCATAAACCGTCATGGAAGTATGCCACTGATAAAGGATGCTGAATTTTTACCAGCAACATCTACCACGATCAGAAAAATTGCAAGAACTACTAACAACAGCACTTACTGGATCCAAGACTAAGGGGAATTCACCTATCCACTGGACAGATGAGATAAGCCTTGCTTTTAGTGCAGTGAATCAAAGCTTAGCAAATGCTGCACTCTTGGCATATTCTGCGTTGAATGCACCGCTTACATTAAAAGTTGATGCGTCGGACAGCTATTGACGCAGTGTTGCAGCAGCAAGTCAGTGGTGCTTGGCAATCACTTACCTTCTTCTCATATAAGCTCTCTGCTTCTCAGTGGAAATAGAGTGTTTGTGATCATCATCTTTTGTCTGAGTATGGAGGCCAGAGGACTTATAGTATTTATCAATCACAAGCCATTTATCTATGCCTTCAGACAGAATAATAACAAATGGTCATCACAGTAATACAGTTTCCTGGAATTTATTGCTCATTTCAGCACTAATATTCACCATATTTATGGTGTAAAAGCATGGTCACTGACTGTCTATTGTGAGTTAACAATGTGACCAATTTCATTGATTTTGTTCATCTCATGTAGGCACAGGAATCTAACAAGGAATGCCATAAGCTACTGCACAGTGTATAGTCCAACCTTCAAATACAACTTGTTAACATTCCATGTTCTGATGTCAGACTATAGTGTGACATCTCCAATAGATGTTCTCACCTGTTTCTGCCACCCACTTTGTGCAGATGTGCTTTTGATAGCCCCCACGGCATACGCTACCCTGGTGTCAGAGCGTCGAGTCACCTGGTGTGCAGAAGAATTGTCATGAGTGGGCTCATACATGCCTTCAGTGTCAGCACAG
Source organism: Schistocerca serialis cubense (assembly GCF_023864345.2). Classification (NCBI taxonomy): domain Eukaryota; kingdom Metazoa; phylum Arthropoda; class Insecta; order Orthoptera; family Acrididae; genus Schistocerca; species Schistocerca serialis. The sequence goes on from NC_064642.1 coordinate 522,742,171, forward strand.
TAAAGTAGCCCATCATGTGCGTGTGCCCACTGGAGAATTACCACACACAGTAATGCACATTGATGTTGTGGGTCCAGTACCTCCTTCTAATGGTCAGTGTTATCTGATGACTTGCCCTTGATCATTTATCCATTGGCCAAAAGCTCTATACCAGCTGACAATCTACCAGCCTTTACCCTCATTTCAAATTGGGTTTCTCACATCAGTTGTCCACTGCACATTACTGAGGAACATGGCCAATGATTTGAGTCTGAGTTACTTATTAAGTAACTCAGCGAATTCTCTGGTACTCTCCATAACAGGACAACCATTTACCACCTGGCGAATTCTCTGGTACTCTCCATCACAGGACAACCATTTACTACCTTGCAAGCAGTTGTGTGGTTGAATGATGGCACCATTCTTTAAAGCTTGCATTAATGTATCCCACCACAAGCAGGACAACTGCATTACCATACAGTCTTGGACTTTGCATTACTTACAAAATAGACTTATTCTCATCAACAGTGGAGCTTGTATGTGGCAAAACATTTTGAGTGCCTGGTGAATTCATCGATCTGAGATCTGTGCAGTTAACGGATCATGACCCCATTTGATTTAATTTGTCATGTAAGGAACGACATTGCATACATTCACCCACATTAATCCTCCTGACATGGAACGGCACCTACCTTCATGCATCATGAGCTGCAAACATGCATGTATGCTATGTTATATACAGACGGTGTCAGATCATCTCTACAGGCTGTGTACATAAGCTCACATCAGGTGATCAAAAGTGGAAAACAAACACTGGATATTGTACTAAATCACTGGATATTGTACTAAATCATAAAACTACTATTATCTCAATTGACAGGGTAAAACTAGCATATGTATATCCAGAAATGCCACATATGCTTGTGCCTCAAAACCAGCTCAGCATCAAGTACAAGTACTACCACCCAAAACAGATGCAGAAGTATGAACTTCAAGCATTGATTCATTTTAGAGCAAGATATTTGAATGATGCTCCACTTCTCTCTACAAGGCTGGTGTAGTGAATAAAACAGTCACCCACTTTGTTTCATAGCCATTAGCAAGCTCACTGGCCAACTGCCAAACTGTCAGAGGTGCTCTTGTTTCAACGTTGGCAGTTGTTTTGTTTATAGATTCTCCATGGGAACAGATAGTGAGAACTACTTTGCTACTAGTGACATATCACGCCAAGTGTAAATATGCCACAATTAAAAATTGCAAGGTCTTGGGTACCTTCAACATGTATGTCTTAATAAATGTATGTCTTAATAGATGTTTGTTGTTCAGATCTATAATAATTTGTATGCTATTATGGCTGATGTGATTGAGCAGATGCGTAAGCAGTTTGAATGGATATTGTCATAGATGCTCCGACAGAACAAAACATTACACAGTTTGTCTGGTACTGAGCGCCACGGATTTCGAATCCATGTCAGACAGAATGGAACTCGATGATCACTAGAGGTCTTTGGAGCAGTCTCACTGTAAGCGGTGGCTGCATACGCTCCTGGCTCCAAGTCTAACTTGTTTGTTCGTGGGCCACTACTATTCTGTCCCGCCGCATTTTCTTTAGCAGCAACCCAATGACCGTTCCTGTCACGGTTACAACAGCTTGTGACTGAGAAATTTATTTTTGATTTAATCTGCTTCTCATTAAGTCCAGCTATACTGATGACTTTTAAATATCTAAGAAGCACATTGTTAATTTTATATCTAATGTGCAATGTTCAAGAATTTTATTGTTAGTTGATGTAATGTGTTACTGGAACACAGCCCACTTGTCATGCAACATATGTCACGGTTGCTAATTAGTAGAACAGTGAGTATAATTAAGCTATGAGTAATGTCAAATCCCGTTCATACAGTGCTTCCATCATTGAATAAAAATACCAGGTATGATGTGAACTAAGCATAGCTTCATAAATGAAGCCTACATGTCCAAGCAAATGTTCAGACCACCCATTCACAACTTCAGAAAGTACCCCAGAAAATGCAAATAGCTATTTTACTACCTACTTCCAGTCAAAAACATATGATTTACTCCAAAGAAAATGTGTATATGAAAGTAGTTTGGAAGATACACAGAAAACTAGTTGTGGTCATTCTGACATCATCATATCATAAACACCTAACATAAGCAATATCTAGCATGTTATCACATTAGATCCTAACTATATGCCTAAAAATGAAATCTGCTGTTGCTCAATCCTTTCATTTGTCATCTTGTGCATAAAAATATTATTGTGTTATTTATATGAAAAATAAATGACATATAATTATTAATCTACAGTTGACTGAAGTGTGTTGCATAGACGCAGGTAACAAAAAAAATATTATTTACATTAGCTTTCAAGCTCTTGCTCTTTCTCTATTGGAAGAGTACATATTCACACACACAACCCCACAGACAACCAAACTCAGTACTAACTGTTGATTGTTAATAGCAGTTGCTTAGGCAAATGGATGTGGAAAGGAAGTAGGCAAGGATGTATTAGCTGAGGGGGGGGGGGGGGGGGGGGTAGTGTGAGGCAGGTCTTCTGACAGATGACTCAACAGCTACACAGGAAAAAAGAAGTTAAGAGGGTTGAACATGTAAGAGACCAGTGGGGGGAGGGTGGAGGAGAGAAAGGTGGAGATGAAGATGGGGGCAGAGAGGGGGGGAGAGAAAGGGAGAGTGCAAAAAGGGGGAGGGGGAGGGAAAAAGGGGAGAGAGAAACAGGGTACAGATGTGGGCATTTACCACCTCCCTTCTACCCTTCTACCTCTGTCTTCCCTCTGAACTCCTTTAATCTTATTATGCAGCTGTTGTCTAATCTGAAAAAAGACATGCCTCACTATTCCATTATTCTTGCCTTGTGCATCCTTCCCGGTCTGCTGTCCATCTCCTTCTGCCCAGGCAACTGATATCGCTAATCAGGTTAGTCTTGCTGTGTGTGTGTGTGTGTGTGTGTGTGTGTGTGTGTGTGTTGTTCTACTAGAGGAAGAGCGAAAGCTTGAAAGCTAATGTAAACACTGTTTTCCATTCCATGTTTCTGAGTGACATGCATCAGTCATTTACAGGTGAGATGTCGCCTATTCTTTATAAATATTAGTAATAAATTTGTAAAACCATCATGCCTGTCTGCTTATCTTTGAAAACACTAATCTCCAAAACTACTAGATGAATTTTCATGAGGCCTTTGCAGGTAGCTTGATCATATTTGGGGCACCATATAGGCATTAGTTTATCAAAATCAGGTCCTGGAAAAAAGACATGATTTACAGTTTCACTGATACTTTCTTGTCTGTGTGTCTGAAAATGCTAATCTCCAAAACTACTAGACAGATTTTGTGGGCTTTCTCTGGTAATTTCAACATAGCTAAGGGCACCATATAGGCTATATTTCATCAATATCAGATCACAGAAGAAAAGAAAAATTATACATATTATAAAAATTTATGTATGCATATTTGTACATTCCACATCTCATCCAGAATCAGTGGACAAATTTCAACCAGACTTAGTACCTATATCACTTACTCTCTGGAATGAATCACTGTAGGGGCTGAGAACCCCTGTCTATCCAAGGGATAAAGGTGGGAATGGAAAAGAAGTGTAGGCCATGACACGCAAATATCCAGATTTTATTAATCCAGTGTTTGAGAATGAGAGCACTTAGTGACTTGCAACAATCTTTACACATAATGTCAAACCCTTACAAAACTTTTTTTCACTGACACCTCCCATGTAATGATGAGAGGAGGTTTGTACTTCATTTTCTCTGTGTTGTGGCACAACTTGACTAGAAGAAGGGATCAGTTGGTAGGACACATTCTGAGGCATGAAGGGATCACCAATTTCGTGTTGGAGGGATGCGTGGAGGGTAAAAATTGAAGAGGAAGATCAAGAGATGAATACACTAAGCAGATTCAGAAGGATGTAGGTGCAGGAGTTACTGGGAGATGATGAAGCTTGCACAGGATACAGTAGCATGGAGAGCTGCATCAAATGAGTCTCTGGACTGAAGACAACAACAACATTTTCCCTGTTCATTTTTCTATCAGGCATGAAATTTTAATTTATTGCTTCCTTACTGCTAACTGTATTCATGACACATTTTGCACACAGTGTTCACACATACCACTGTATTTACTTGCAAAATTATATCATTGTACAACATTCAGATCAGGATATGGAAAGCTGCCACATCATGCATAGATACTTACTGATTTGAAGAGTATTATGAGAATTAGGGACAAATATTTACTCTTCGAAAAATCTATTTACTCTTTGACTTTTGAACCATATTTGTGAAAATGCTTTTCTTTGTTGATTTATGCTATGTGAGGCAATTGAAAGTAATGAATAAAATGCGTATACAATCTTCAACATGTTTATTCCATGCTTACACACTATTTGTTGCAAAATTTATAGCTGCTATGTGCACTACCCAGTCTTTGAGAATGAGAAAACTTAGTGACTTGCAGTAAACTTTACACATAACTTCAAATCTTTAGAAAACTTTTTCTCAGTGGTGACTCCCACAAAATGATGAAAGGAAAGAAGTTCATTGCTTACCAGATATCTGCTCTTCATGTTGCAGGTACGATGTCATGACATATCTATTATTGCTTCTTTGCTACTGTCTCTATTTGAAACTCATTAGCAGGCTCTCTCTCTTCCTCTCCATCCTTCCCTCATTTGTTTGGTCCTTATTATACAATCTTCCTTGATTAACACACAAATGTCTTCTGACAACTAATAACATAAGAACACATTTGCACATCCACTGATGAATTCTGAGCCATAAGATCCTCCTATGCCCCTTTTGATAACTCCAGCCTGTTTGGACAACCAATTCTTGGCCACCAACTTTCAAGTGTGCTCCATGTTCCTTCTTGGGGGGGGGGGGGGGGGGACAGCTGGGTCAGCAAGACAATACTGCCTGGCACTTTAGGTCAGGACACATTAACTGGCATTTTAGGTCCTGACATGTTCACCGTGTTCATATATTTATTTGGGTGTTCTTGTTCACCCCTTTCAGTATTACCTGTTACTCCAAGTAATTTCTAATTGTGTATCATGCACTAGTTATGAAGAATGCTTTAGTTACCTTTTTGAACAATTGTGCTTTGAACACTTCCATGGGCAGTTTATTACACAATTTTATTCCATAGAAAATACTGTTTTGAGATTTTTGCTTGTTTTTCCTTGGTAAATGTAACTATATTGGCACTTGTTCTATGACTGTGTATAGAACTATTTGTGGAATACTTAGCAGTGTTATTCCTGATATGCGCCACTGATCGAATAATGTACTCAGCTAGTATAGTAAGGGTGCCCTGTTTTTCTCTTCATAATGAGCCTGACTACTACTACTACAAGTTATTACTCATAAAGCCCATTTCTGCAATTTGTCCATGTTTTGTGCCTTTTATTCTCAGAAAAGAATCAAATAGGTAAAAATTGAGTGTATGTAGGAATCATACATCACCACAAGACACTGTCTGTTACAAACTGTAGATAAAGCCATAAGAGCATAACATGGTGATGACATTCTTGTAGCCAGTATCTTTGTGTGCTCATTCCATGTTAACTGATAATCAGTATTCATCCCTAAAAACTTCGTGCTTGTTACACAGTCTATAGATTTCTCATCTATGCCTAATACAAAGAGATTTTTTCCCTCTTTATGCTGAAGTGCATAGAAAGAGCAAGAGCTTGAAAGCTAATATAAAACCTGTTTCCATGTTGCATGTATCTGTGTCACACACATCATTGAGCTATAAGTGAGCAGTTGCCTTTCTGTTGGAATTTCCATTGTTGTTATTGGGTTGTTTGTAAATCTTACCAGTTGATCCATCTTGTATATCACCCATGGAATCCGTGTGGTTCATTAAGTAATTGCAAAATCTTCTATCATATATTGTTTCATGATTTGATGTAACAGAAAGCTAACTGCAATATGCTAAAGCCTGGTTTTCATTTCTTTTGAAACCTATTCTTCAGTTAATGTCGTGTTTATTTTATTGTTAAGGTAGCTGATTATGTGTTTGTTTACCTCTGGGATTTCTGCAGGAAAATTCTAAAAAAATATTGACAGTAGAGATATATTTTACATAACATTCAACAATAATTTCAGTAAAAATGTAGATAAAGGAGTGAAATTGGATGGTGTATACATCGATAGTGCAACTGTTTACAAAATTAAGAACTTTTGGTTCAGTTCCATGTGTGGCACAAAGATTTAACGTGCTGTAAATGTTCAAATATTGAGAAATTCATACACTTCCAAAATTATAGTCTATATTCATGCTATTTGTAACATGGACATGAATTCTGTCGCATTTGTACAGAACTAAATGTACAAATGTTATCACTTATCAGTTTCTCTTATAATATTTATAGTCTTCTCCTGCAATCTATGTAAAATTTGTGAATTGCAGGTAACTGTGGTACTCTTTCTTTAATGAATGCCAAGAGATCTAAAAAGAGGCTAGGTTTGCAAGTTGAGTGTAATAGAATTTTTCCTACATGTCCACCAATACTTACTGTAAATTCTTCCAGTGCATCTCAACACGAGTGTGACTTGTGTAGATAACTCTTATGTTGTCACTCACAAGATTTAATGTGAAAATTTTTACCTCTGATGTACCTAAATGAAGAATATTAGTGACATAGAGGTTGTAAATAAAATTAAACTTGAAATATTTTAATAATGCGATGGTAGTCATGTGGGAAGCTTGTCATTGTTGATGATTAAAAAGAAAACCTACTCGGTCTTTTTTCATGAAACATGATCTTCACTCAGCTCTCAAAATTATTGTTCCTTCACATATGATTAATAATGGTCAAATTAAATGTCACTGTTACATAAAATCAACAGTATTGTATAGCAGTATCCTCTGAATGTTATCCTGTAACCCCAATAAAGTTCCATATCTGTGTGTTTGCAGTTGTTATCAATAAATTATTTGTCTTTGTTACTGTAAGTTGATCCTCCACAAGACTTTCTGATGTAAAATACTATGTAAGAACAGTGGTGTATCTACAGTGGTTGTGTTTCCACCAGTCTTAATGAATGATTTTCAGTGATATAATGATGTGTCTCTAAATGAAGTCTTCATTCGCTACATTTTTCATCTGTCACTAAGGAATATATCAAGTGATGATATTGTTCAATTGAAGCTATTACAGTGATGACAAACCCTAACTGACAGAAGTCTCAGTTACATTTGAGAGATTACTGCTTTTTCTTAAAAACTGACAATTTTTTTACAGGAAGTTACAAACAGAAAAGTGTGTTACTGACTGTGTATTAACTAAGCAGTTATTTAAATGATAGCTGCTGGTTTATAGCTGCTGATGCAGGTGTGTCTGTCGTGTTGATTTCATTCTGTATTTATTACAGTTACTTGAGCAAAACCAGTGTTTGAAATATTTTTCTTCGTCTTTACAACCATAAATTGCATCTCTGAATCTTAATGAGGTTAGATGTGCATAATATTTATCCACAAAGTAGTTTCCTATAATCTCAGTTAATATTACAGAAACCAATTTTTAATGCCTCATTACTGTACTAGACAAGCACCAATGGATGCTGTATGCTGTTATGTTTCTCTAAGTTAAGAACTGGTTTACATAAGTCTACTCACAAAAAAAATGTGAAACCTAAAATTTTACATGAGATCTAAATGTGCCATTGTTTACTGTGCAATCTCCTTTGCTCAGTCTTCTATCAGTTTTTAATTACTTCTATTGCCATTTTGTTCTTATGATAATCAATGTCATCTGGAAATAACTGCTTTATTTATTCATTTTTAAATGAGTAATTACATAGTTTTGGAGTTGTTCGAGACAGTATTCCAGACTACTCTTAATATTTGTCTAAGAATTTGTGTATATACACTATGTGATCAAAAATATGCAGACACCCACAAAAACATATTAGGTGTATTGTGCTGCCACCTATTGGTAGGTACTTCATATCAGTAACCTCAGTAATCATTAGACATCATGAGAGAGCAGAATGGGACACTCCGTGGAACTCACGGACTTCGAACGTGGTCAGTTGATTGGGTGTCACTTGTGTCATATGTCTGTACATGAGATTTCCACACTTGTAAACATCCCTCTGTCCACTGTTTCTGACATGATAGTGAAGTGGAAATGTGATGGGACATGTAAAGCACAAAAGCGTACAGGCTGACCTCATCTGTTGACTGACAGAGAATGCTGACAGTTGAAGAGGGTTGTAACGTGTAATAGACAGACATCTATCCAGACCATCACACAGGAATTCCAAACTGCATCAGGATCAACTGCAAGTACTATGGCAGTTAGGCGGGAGGTGAGAAAAGTTGGATTTCTTGGTCGAGCGGATGCTCATAAGCCACACATCACACCGGCAAATGCCAAACGATGCCTTGTGGTTGTGTTGTGGTGTGGTCATGCTTTTCATGGAGGAGCCTTGCACCCCTTGTTTTTTGTGTGGCACTATCACAACACAGGCCTACATTGATGTTTTAAGCACCCTCTTGCTTCCCACTGTTGAAAAGCAAATCCGGGATGGTGATTGCATCTTTCAACATGATCAAGCACCTGTTCATAATGCATGGCCTGTGGTGGAGTGGTTACACAACAATAAAAACCCTGTAATGGACTGGCCTGCACAGAGTCCTGACGTGAATCCTATAGAACATGTTTGGGATATTTTGGAAGGCCTACTTCATGCCAGGCCTACTGACCAACACTGATACCTCTCCTGAGTGCATTACTCCATGAAGAATGGGCTGCCATTCCCCAAGAAACCTTCCAGTACCTGACTGAGCATGTGCCTGCGAGAGTGGAAGCTGTCATCAAGGCTAAGGGTGGGCAAACAGCATATTGAATTCCAGCATTACCGATGGAGGTTGCCACAAACTTGTAAGTCATTTTCAGCCAGGTGTCCGGATACTTTTGATTACATAGTAAATGTAAATATTCAGAAATCTAAAGTATTTATTTGTTTATTTATTTATCTGCTTATTTATTTACTTAATATTATGAAAATGATTGCTACTCACCACATTATGGAGACACTGAGTCACAGATAGACACAACACAAAGACTGTCAAACAACTAAGCTTTTAGCAAAATGGTCTTGATCAGAATTAGACAACACACACACACACACACACACACACACACACACACACACACACACACACACTTGACCATAGTATCTGGCTGCCAAGGCCAGACTGCGAGCAGCAGCACATAATAGGAGAAACACTCTTGGTGTTGGGAAGGAGGAAGATGGGGTGCGGAGGGATATTGGGGTAGGTGTGGGTGGGGCATTGGTAAAGTGCTATTTGTGGGAGCACACAGGGATAAGATGGAAAGAGAATAGGGCAGCTAGGTCCATTTGGCAGTTTGGAGGGGGGGGGGGGGGGGGGTAGCAGTGGAAAAGGAGAGAAGTAAAAAGACTAGGTGTGTTACTGGAACAGAGGGTTGTTCAGTGCTGGAATGGGAACAAGGAAGGGGATAGGTGGGAAAGGACAATGACTAATGAAGATTGAGGCCAGGAGGGTTATAGGAACACAGAGTTCCCAACTGCACTATTCTGAAAAATTGATGTTGGTAGGAAGGATCTAGGTGGCACAGGCTGTGAAACAGTCATTGAAATGAAGAATTTCGTGTTGGGCAGTGTGTTCAGCAACTGGGTAGTCCAGCTTTTTCTTGGCCACAGTTTGTCAGTGGCCATTCCTGCAGACAGATAGCTTGTTACTTGTCATGACCATGCAGAATGCTGTACAGTGGTTGAAGCTTAGCTTGTAGATCAGATGACTGATTTCAGAGGTGGCCCTGCCTTTGATGGGACATGTGATATTTGTGACTGGAGTGGGTGGTGTTGGGCTGATGTATGGGACAGGTCTTGCAGTTAGATCTAGTACAGGGATGTGAGTCATGAGACAAGGGTATGGGAGCAGGGGTTGTGTATGGATGGTTGAGGATTTTGTATAGATTCAGTGGGCAGTGGAATACCATTGTGGGAGGGGTGGGATGGATAGTGGGTAAGACAGTCGTCATTTCAGGTCATGGCGAGAGGTAGTCGAACCCTGGTGTAGAATGTGATTAGTTGCTCCAGTCTTGCATGATACTGAATCACAAGGGTAATGCTCCTCTGTGGCCAGATAGTGGGACTTTGGGAGGTGGTGGATGGTTGGAGAGATAAGGCATGGGAGATCTGTTTTTATACCAGATTAGGTGGGTAATTACAGTCTGTGAAGGCTTCAGTGAGAACTTTAGTATATTTAGAGAGGGACTGGTCATCACTGCAGATGACTAGGCTAGATGGAAGGGACTTTATGGTATGGAATGGGTGGCAGCTGTCAAAGTGGAGGTACTGCTAGTGGTTGGTAGGTTTGATATGGATGGAGGTACTTATGTAGCCATTTGCCATGTGGAGGTTAACACTGAGGAAAGTGGCTTGTTGGGTTGAGGAGGATCAGGTGAAGCAGTTGGAGGAGAAGGTGTTGAGGTTCTGGAGGAATGTGGACAGGGTGTCTTCACCCTCAATCCAGATCATGAGGATGTCATCAATGAACCTGAACAGGTGAAGGGCTTGGGATTCTGGGTGGTTGGAAAGGATTTCTCTATATGGCCCATGAATAGATTGGCATAGGATGGTGACATGCGGGTGTCCAATGCCATACCCTGGGATTGTTTGTAGATGAGAAGGGAAAGTAGATAAACGAGAAGTAATTGTGTGGTAATAGGCTGAATGTATTGGTCTATGAGAGCAGAGGTTCTTTCTGTGGGGATACAGTAAATGGCTACAGTGGGGTGTAGAGGGCAGTTGGGTTTATGGGCATTAGAAAAAATATGGAAGGTAGTATTGTGGGGAGTGACAGGTGTGAGGAGAAAGTTGGACTCTGGGGAGAGTTATGGAATGGGCCTAAGGATTTGAGGGGAGCCTGGATACCATTCTTTGTTTCTGGAATGGCCTTTCCGCTACTGAACAACCTTTACTAGTGCTCGATGGGTTCCAAACCTACAACCTCCTTGCCCGCATCTCGTGGTCGTGCGGTAGCGTTCTCGCTTCCCACGCCCGGGTTCCCGGGTTCGATTCCCGGCGGGGTCAGGGATTTTCTCTGCCTCGTGATGGCTGGGTGTTGTGTGCTGTCCTTAGGTTAGTTAGGTTTAAGTAGTTCTAAGTTCTAGGGGACTTATGACCACAGCAGTTGAGTCCCATAGTGCTCAGAGCCATTTGAACCATTTACAACCTCCTTCCTAGTTACCATGACCAACTATATCCTCACCCACAATTACTTCTCCTTTGAAGGCATCACATACAAACAAAACTGGACATGGCAATGGGTGCCTGCATGGCATCATCCTATGTCAACCTATTCATGGACCATATAGAGCAACACTTTCTAACTAGCCAGAATCCAAAACCCCTCACCTGGTTCAGATTCATCGATTACGTTTTCGTGGTCTGGATCAAGGGTGAGAACATCCTATCTACATTCTTCCAGAACCTCAACATGTTTTCCCCCAACCACTTCACCTGGTCCTCCTCAACCAAACAAGCCATCTTCCTTGATGTTGACCTCTGCCTCAAAGATGGCTACATCAGAATCTCCATCCATATCAAACCTACTAACGACCAGCAATTCCTCCACTTTGACAACTTCCACCTATTCCATACCAAGAAGTCTTGTCCATCCAGCCTAGCCATCCATGGCCATCGTATCTGTAGTGGTGAACAGACCGTCTCAAAATGCACCAAGGATCCCACTGAGGCCATCACAGACTGTAATAACCCACCCAACCTTGTTCAAAAACAGATCTCCCATGCCTTATTTCTCCAGTCACACACCATCTCCCAAAGTCCCACCATCCAACCAGAGAGTGGCATTCCCCTCATGACTCACTACCAGCCAGTACAGGCGCAGCTGAATCACATTCTTTGCGAGGGTTTCAACTGCATCTTGTCATCCCCTGAAATGAGGGATGTCATACCACTATCTGTCCCACCCCTCCCACAATGGCACTCCATCGCCCACCGAACGTATACAATATCGTAGTCCATTCCTACACAGCCCCTGCTTCCAACTCCTTGCCTCATGGCTCATATACCTATAATAGATCTTGATGCGAGACCTGTCCCATACGTCCTCCCATCACCACATACTCCAGTCTGCACCAGCATCACCTATCCCATCAATGGCAGGGCTACCTGTGAAACCAATCACGTGAGCTACAAGCTAAACTGTAATCTCTGTGCAGCATTCTACATGGGCATGACAACCAACAAGCTTTCTGTCAGTATGAATGGCCACCAACAAACTGAGGCCAAGAAACAGCTGGACCAACCAGTTGTTGAACACACTGCTCAAAATTAAGTTCTTCATTTCAGTGACTGCTTCACAGCCTGTGCCACCTGGATCCTTCCTACCAACATAAGCTTTTCAGAACTGCACAGTTGGGAACTCTCCCTGCGATATATCATACATTACCATAACCCTCCTGGCCTCGATCTTCTTTAGTCATTGTCCTTTACCCACCCATCCCCTTCCCGTCCCCATTAAGCACTACACAGGCCTCTGTTCCATAAACACACCCACATTCGTTTTACTTCACAACTTTTCTACTGCCCACTCCCCCTCCCTCTGCTTCCATCTAACGTCCCGATTGCACCTAGCTGCCTCATTCTCCCACTTCATCCCTGTATGCTCCCACTAGTAGTACTTTACCATCCTCCTCCCCTACTCAGCTATCCCTCTTCCTCCTCAATCCAGCCTCCTCCTTACTGTCACTACCTCATCACACGCTGCTGCTCGTAGTTGGGCCTCGGCAGTCAGAGAGAGGTTATGTGTGCCTGAGTTGCATGTTGTGGTTTGTGTGTGTGTGTGTGTGTGTGTGTGTGTGTGTGTGTGTTTTGTCTAATTCCGATGAAGACCTTTTTGGCCAAAAACTTACTTGTTTGACAGTCATTTTGTTGTGCTTGTCTGCAACTGAACCTCTCTGCTATATGGTGAGTATCAATCTGTCCTTTTCATAATAATGTCATTATTCCATCCTGGATTTTCCATTGTTTGTTTTCTTTGTTCTTGTATTTATTTTTTTTATGTTTGTATTTCTTTCTGTTGTGAGGTTTTGGATGCTGTCACATGAGTTAAACCTGTGAGGCAGTGAAAAGAATTAAAGGTGGAGAGAGGGGGAGGGAGGTTGAGGGGGGAAGGAAAGGGGAGCAACTATTGATGTCAGCTACCATCCGGACTTTATGCAGAAAAAATGTGTGCCGGAGCAGGTTCAAAACCCAGAATCTTCTGCTAACTCGGTAGTTGGTTGAACCAATGTGCCATCCAAACACAGAGTTTATTACTGTTGCTCACAGTATCCTGGCATGCCTCCTGGCCAACCCACATTCTCACCTAGCATCACCTATCTGCTGTCCCTGTCCCCATCTTCCTGCTGTGCCTGTCCCCATCCTCCATGCTCGCTACTTTGAGATTCCCACAGAAGGTTGAATGTAATTGTGCATCCACACTGAAAGTTGGACATACACCATGAGGAGTCTGCAACTGTGTTATTTGTTATATAAATTGAAGGTGGATAGGGCACAAAGGAAAGGAAAGAAAAAGAAAAAGAAGGAACTATTGAGGCCAGCTGCTCAGTGGCAATGAATCCACCGCCTTCAGTGCAGATCCACAATTACGTTTGACCTCGAAAGTAGCTCAAATGAAGGACATGTACAAGGACTGAGGATAGGTGGCACTAGGTTGGAATGTGGGTCGACTGGTAGGCATGCTGGTATAGTCTACACAATTGTAATGAACTCTCTGTCTGGATGGCACAGTGGTTAATGCAACAGCCTAGTAAGTAGAAGATCCTGGGTTCCTATCCTGATCCAGCACACATTTTCACTCATTGCCACTGATTCCACATAAAGTCCTGAGGCACCTAACATTAGTAGTTCTTACTCTTTCCTTTCATTTCTCCCCACTCCTCCTTCAACTTACATAATATATACAGCAGCTGCAGATTCCGCGTGGAGTCTGTATTTTTGGACATGACTGAAAGAAGAGACATCATGCATTCACTTAATAAGAAGACTATCAAGAAACGTGGGCCAGCCTGTCGGAGTAAATGCTCTGACCACCCATTCAGGACTGCAAAATGCTCCCTTTAAAGTCGTGGCTCTTGCTATGTTGCTTAGGTAACTTTGTGGTCTATTATTGGGAATTTATCCAGGACATGTAAGATTTAGTATCAATTTGGAAACATGTGGCCTAATGTTTGTCAAATTCATAATTGTTGACCATGGATAACCAGTTCAATATGTCACCATTGGTATGTTGAGCAGTGGGCATACAGTGAGTAGTGATGGTTTGCTAAATTGTAAGACCCATTGCACTGTCTTTGCCTGTAGCTATGACAAGCAGCTGAATCAGGAAAACAGCAGCTGTTGATCAGTAATTTGGTAGAATTTGGTATGATGAAGATATAAATGGTACTTCCTGACTATGTAAATTAAAATTATGGTTTCTTTTCCAAACTGCAGATAGTTTGGCTGAGTTCCTGATAATGCACTGATCAGCCAGAACATTATGACTGCCAATTCCTGCTGTCACTATAAACCCATCCAGGCACTAGCAGTATCACCTGGTGAGGAATGACAGATAGTCAGTCACATGCATGGTGCGCGTGGTATCAGTGAGCATGCTGTTTGTGTGTAGACTGGGGAAGATCCATGATCTGTGAGAGTTTGACCAAAAGTGGATTGTGATGGACCAGACACTCACCATGAGCATTTCAGAAACTGCATGACATGTAGGTGTTTGTGGAGTTCTGCAGTATGTCTTCAGTATGTGGAGTTCTGTGGTGAATGTCTTCAGTACGTGGAGTTCTGTGGTGAATGTCTTCAGTACGTGGCAAAACCAAGGTGAAACCACATCCAGACCTTGTGGGATTGGCTGGCCACCCCTCATTACAGATGTTGGACGTAATAGGTTGGGCAGACCGGTAAAACAGGAAGTCATTGAACTGTGGTGGAACTAACATTAGACTTTCATGCTGGACAGAGTACAAGTGTGTCTCAACACACAGTGCACCGAACACTTGTAACGAAGGGCCTCTGCAGACAATGACCCACACATGTGCCAGTGTTAACACCACGACATCAGCAACTATGACTGAATTGGGCATGTGGCCATTGGCACTGGATGTTGGTGCAGTGGCATGGTCTGATGAATCTTGATACCATCTTCATCATGCCAATGGGAGGGCATGAATGTGTCATCTTTCAGGGAAATGGGTCCATGACACCTGTACGGTGGGATGGAGACCAGCCGCTGGTGGCTCTATTATACTCTGGGGAACATTCAAGTGGGCATCCATGGGTCCAGTGGAGCTCTTGCATGGCCAAGGACTATGTTACAGTGGTTGCAGACAGTGGACACCCCTTCATGACAATCATATTTCCCAATGGCACTGGCATTTTTCAACACGATAATGTGCCATGTCACGTGGCCGGGAATGTGATGGAGTTGTTTGAGGAACACAGTGGTGAGTTCCAATTGATGTGCTGGTCCCCACCCCTTGCCAGAGCAGAACCTGGTTGAAAACATCTGGGATGTGATTCAACGTGGTGTGTGTAGATGCAGTGCCAACTCGCTCCAGCAACCAACCAAGGCCCCACTGCTGCCATGTCATGAAGGGTTGTCGCTGTTATCCGTGACAAAGGTGGACATACCAGCTATTAGGTAGGATGTCATAATGTTCTGTTGAACAGTGTATTTTAGATGTGAAGACAATTTGCTGTTCCAGCTGCTGGTTTTTTGTTTCTGCAATAAGACCACCAGTGCTATGCTGGGTGGCATCATTAGAGCATTTGACCTTTTTACCCAGAGGGTACGAGTGGTTTTGATAATGGTTGGACGTGAGTTACTGCTTTAAATGCAAGAAAACCTTTCAGGCTACCAATGAAAAAATTGATGATTTTTTTTCCTTTATTTTATTTGTGTGTTTGCAATATGAACTGTTTTGCAGGGGAAATGTGCATGATAATTCATTTTTCCAGAAATTATTTTTGTTCTTTGATATTTTTTTGGAGGCAGTATAGGAACTATAGGCTGTGTGCAGACATAGGGAGGAATCTCCTTTTTCTTAGTGCAGGCTGACAATTCTTGAACTACATGAAAAAATGTAAATTATTTCAAACTAGGACATGAACAAACTTTATTCAATATGTAAACATCACCCTAGATATTCGGACTTAGGTTATGACATGTTTGATACACATGTCATCATTGGCGATGATGTGGAGCAGACAAATAGAGAAATTCTGCATGATCCGCTGAAGTGTCAGAACATCAATGCTTCTGATGACCTCTTGAATTGCTGTTTGCAGCTCAGCAATGGTTTTATTCTGTACACCTTATCTTTAATGTAGCCCCACAAAAAGGAGTCGCATGTGTTCAGATCTGGAAAATACGGCAGCCAATTGAAGCCCATGCTAGTGGCCTCTGGGTACCCCAGAGCCAGAATGCAGTCCCCAGAGTGCTCCTCCAGGACATCAAACACTCTCCTGCTTCAGCTGGGTCAAGCTCTGTCTTGCTTGAACCACATCTTGTCGAAATCAGTGTCAGTTTGGATAACTGGGATGAAATCATTTTCTAAAACCTTCATATAGCATTGGTAATCACTGTGCCATCAAGGAATATCACACTGATTATTCTACAACTGGACAGTGCACACCACACAGTCACCTGTTGAGGATGAAGAGACTTTTTGATCATGAAATGTGGATTTTCAGTCCCCCAAATGTGTCAGTTTTGCCAATTGACAAACTCATCCAAATGAAAGTGGGCTTCATCACTAAACCAAACCATATTCACGTCAAAGTCCTGTTCATCAATTCTGTGGACAATAGTGTTGGTGAAACACAACCACTGCTCCATGGCCCTGGGGCTTAATGGCTAATGGGTTTCAATTTTGTATGGGAAGAGTTGCAGGTTTTCAACAACAATTTGTCACAGTGTCTCCCAGTTGATTCCCACCTTTTGTGCAGCACGTCTGATCATTTTTCTGGGGCTGGTTTGAAACACAGCATTTGTCTTCTCGATGTTTTCAGGCATTTTCACCCTTTTTGTATGACCAGCATTGCCAACACTGTCTTCATGGATACTACCCATTCTCTCAAACTTACTTATCAAATTCTTGGTTATTAGTGCACCTGGAAATTGGTCACAAACTTCCTTTGAGCCCCAATTGGGCTGTTATTGCCCACTTTGTAGGCCTCCACAAGTGTTATATGCTCAGGCAAGCTGCACCATGACTTTTCATGTGCAAATGGCCGATAACAACAAGATGCGTGCACATGCACATGCTACTTTCCATGATGCTTCACGGTGAATTGTGCAGTTTGAATGTCCTAACCCAAACTGTTCAGAAGTTATGATGATTGTATTTCATATTGTTCAATAATTGTCATCATGTTACACGTTTGCATGAAGGAAACTATATTTATCTAATTTACATTGCAGGTCATCAGTGTTGCTTGAAGAGCATTGCTAGATTTCTTAAATGCTGTTCTCACTCTGATCCTATTGTAATGATATCATCAACGTAATGTGCACGCTATGTAATGCCTTGAATTAGCTGCTCTGAGTATCTCCAAAATAAGGTGGGGAGATCAAAATTGTAATCTGTTGTATTTGTTCTGTACAAATGACGTATGTCACAAAATCTTGTTGGAAGTAAATGTCAGCCAAATCAATTTTTGAAAAAAATCTCACCATCCACCAGTTTAGATCCAATTCCTTCTGCCACTGCGTGGGATGTGAATGTATGAGTATACGTGACTGAGCATTTACTGCAGCTTTCAAATCATTGTATAATCTTATAGTTCAATTTGTTTATGGTGACCTCTGGGGCTGCCCACTGACTGAATTTAATAAGTGGGATTATTTCTAATACTTTTAATCTGTTGGGTGAACAGAGAAGTTTTATGCACAGTCAGCTGCTTGTAATTACTGTCCAAATCATTGGAGGAATTGAACTAGGTACAAGATATATTTGTTCTTTGTTTTATAACTCAAATAAAAAAAAAGCATCTGAAAGGAATTATGTTGACACTTCTGGAAGGCTACTTGACCTCAAAGTGGAATTATTTGTTGGCTGTAGGTTAGAGCTTGGTGTTGTTCTTGTGGTGTAGGTTACAGCTTGGTGCTGTTCCCATAATTGTTTTAAACTTTCCTGCATATACTTGTTAATGTATGCCACTGGAATACAATCAGTTGTGTATGCCTGATTTCTGGGTACTTATTCCAAGTTTGTATACCTTGACTATCATGCTATGCATTCCTGTGCTTGACATGTGATATTTGTCACATATTTACAAGGATGTTGTGTGCTTATCCATCTGGGCTCTTGAAAAGGAGCAAATACTCGAAAGTCAGCAGCAGTGCATAGTAAAGTACTCATTTCAACTAACTGTCTAATGGAAATGATGTCTTTCTTTGATATATTCTCAAGCAAACTAACAAACAGAAAACTAATCCATTGATTAAGGATTAAGTTTTAACTGTGCAGCTATTTAAGTGATAGCTGCTGCTTCACAGTATCCTACACAGGATTTGTGCTAACTCCAGAAGTTTGACTAACAGTAAGCTTATTGTGCTGTCTTCTTTGCTTAAAACTCTATCAGGCTTAATTACTTGTGAGGCCCTTCTCTTTCCTTATGATAACCAATGTTTTCCAGAGACTAACAGTTTTATTTATTTTTTCTAATTACTAATCCCATATTTGTTTAATTGTTAGTGAATCTTCTCCAAACTGTTCATAACACTTTTTATGGGGTTTGTATATTGTATGTAAATATTTTAAACCTAAAGTCTTGTGATGGGGTGTCAAGATGGCTTGTAGAGGGCAAGTGATTCTACACTGGAGATGAATATGGGTGCAGCAGAAGAAGGCAGTCCATGGATACAAATACCCTTTATTGTACATTATTTATATCAAGTGTTCACTGATACTGTATCAAGCTCTTTGCATGTCTTGTGTTACTGAGTCTATAACAGAGCTGATGCTGGAAATTGTTGTCATCCCAGTGAAGGTGGTCAAGTGACAGTAGGGTGATCCAGTGCTCTGAACTCCACACCGGATGATCAATAGCTATGACTGGCTGCATTAGACTTCAGTGGCATAGGGCTGGTGGGACTTTGGTTCAAGCCTCAGAACATGGGGAGGCGTTTGGTTCCTGCTGAGTTGATCCGCATGGGTGCAAAGTGCAGGGCTGCCAAGAGATTTGGCAGTCAGGCAGTAGTCAAGGGTTCAAGGCTTGGTGACAGTGCTGCCAACTGTCATAGGTGCATCATTCTCTTTACAGCAGTGTTCAACACAGGTGGGCATCATAATGTAGATCAGCTGTCTGATGCTGACTTGCTGGCCCCAGGGAGTTATAAATTCAGCTGTTATAAGGCTGATTATGTGGATGTGGTAGCACTGCTGCATTCTTCGATCACGGATCTGATTGTTGCCATGTCAGAGTGGTGATGCAGCTTTTGGCTTAGGGTAATCTTTTTTCATTAGTCATTAACTGCAGTGGTATGTGCCCAGAACATGTTACTGTGGTTATAAGCACTGTTTGGTTCATTACAGTACTTATTTATGTATGCATTTATTTCATGTGCCAAGAATAGTGTCTTCAGGCCCTCTTTTACGTCTCACCAATGTCTTTTGTTAGTTAACAGTACGGTGTACACAATACTTGAGCTGTACACAATAATAATTGACACAGTAATGAATGTGTGGTTTATTAAAATTGTAATAAGTAATTTCCTCATGACATTCTTGTTAAAGTGAGTAGTGGCACACTAACAGAAATGCATGACAGCAGTACATAAAGAATCAAATCCGGAGAAGAAGGTTACTGGACTGGGAAATAGAGGGAAATAATGGAGCAAGGTTAGCAGTTGACATGAAAAAAGAAAATAGAAATAGCTAGGCTTGAGAGAAGATGTATAGTGTTGACAATGAAACATGAATAATGGTTCACTGTTAAACAGGTGGGATGTACTGAAAGGGATTCCTTGCCAGTTGTAATAGATGAAGCTTTAATCGCCTTTTAAATGCAGAACGGTATTGAATGATACATTGGTTACTGGTTAATTTGTTGTAGAGTTGTATGACTGAAATGGGAAGGGAGATGGAAAATATTTACCATTATGCGTAGGTATGACCAAGGTGCTGGATGTTTCAGATCTTCATTTGCAGCTATGAAATAATGATAGATATTTGATTTTTTAGGAGAGGTGTTAATGAGTCGAATGACTAAGAACCTGACGTACAAAATAGAGCATGTGAAGGTCACGTCCAGTTATGTCCAATGTAAATGAGTTTGTGAAGGACTGACATGTATATATCTTATAAAGTCATTCAAGGCTATCTCAAGTGGTCTTGAGTTTTCACTATTTGTGCGATATTGAACTACATCACAGTAGTAAATATGTAATAGTACTACTGTCTCAACTAGTTATTGTCTTACATAGGCAGAAATATTTTTCTAAACTTTTGGATTGCATGTAATCAAGAGAGAGGTTTGCTACATGCTCTGATAATAAGTTCATCCCGGGTTAGTTGCTCATACAAAACTAGACTGAGATTTTATTTTTAATAAGGCAATTGGACACCATCAAGGAGTATAGGAGGAACTGTTTCATGAAAATGTTGTGGATCAACTTTCATTTCAGTAGGAGGATAACCTGTGACTTCTTTGGGTTTAGTTTAAGCTCCAGGTTTTCTGCCCACTGTGATTCTGAATGAAGTTCAACATTCATGCTTGATATGGTATAAGTAATGTTTTTTGGACTGGTGCGTTGATAAAAGTGGATATCACTCATTAATATCAGTTTTTAAGATATCTGTTGTATCAAAGTATTGCACTGTTGAGGAATTCAGCTATTTCTTTTCCATTAATAATGTAGTGAAATAAACTCTGTCAAAATGGTCTCTTCACTCCTTTACATGGCATGTTTGATGTTGTCAGTCACTTTAGTTAATGCAGTGGCTGTGTCACAGTGTTTTATAAGTTTTAAAGCAGACCAAATGTATTCCAAGACCTTCAATATTGCAGGTAATATGCTGATCAGCCTACTGTCACCTAGTGATTTTGATGCTTTCTACTTGGTGAAATTTGTACCACTAATTTGAAAGATTGAAGGTGTCTGTAAGCATTGGAATAATAATTTGGGCACCAATACCTATGATCTTTCCATATTCCATTATTACATATTGCTACAAAAGAGTCTTGCAATTGATTTCTATACGGTGTGTGTAAGTAACACATTCACTTATGAAGAAGAACAGGGGGGGGGGGGGGGGAGGAGGGGCACAAAACAATGCACCATGAAGGATTTATGTAAATTGGTAACAAATTAATATTCATACAGATATCGATAGAACATGGAAAATTGTATACTTCAGTGGCCGATGGATGAATGAGTGACGCTGCAGCACATTTTCACCATGCAGTTGGCAAGGATATTAAACATGAGACATGTTAATACCAGGACATAAAGTCATTGTGAATTTCATTTTGTGTATTCAGTTGGACAGTAACTATGCCTGACAGACAGGCACATGAACAATATACGTAGATGTCAGCATTTGAGAGAGGATGTGTAGTTGAGCTCAAAGAAGCTGGTGAAGTAATTGGCAAGACTCCACTTGAATAGGAGTGATGACACAATTCAGGGATTTTGGGAGGTATGGTTGAACAATGGCCAAACAAAGCATCTTGAACCATTGACCTAGAGGGACAGCAGAACGTGAGGACCAAGAAATTGTCAGAGAGCACTCAGAGCCACAGGTTCATCATAATCATTAATCCCAATTGCAAATGGCACTTCAGTGATCACAAGGACCATTAATGGGCAGCTCACAGAAGACCCTTGCACTAACTGCCATTGCCCTCTGTACATCAAGAAGTCTGTTTGCAGGGGTTCGGGCTCATTTGGCCTAGACTCTCATTGACTGGGGTACGATTGTCTTCAGTGATGAATTCCACTTCGAATTGAGCCTTGATGACCAGCAATGACATGTCTGGAGATGCCGTGCAGCAATGACATATCTGGAGATGCCATGGACAGCGATGGGATACCAACCTGACTGTCACTCTCCATATGGCTCAACAACTGGGAGTGATAGTGTGGGGTGCCATTTCATTTTATAACTGGATCCCTTTGGTTGTTACCCGCAGCACTCTTACAGCACAGTGATATGCTGTCACTATTCTATGCCCTGTTTTTCCCTTCATAGCAAGCCATCCTGGTCTTACATTTCAGCAAACTAATGCCCACCCACACATGGTGAGACTTTCTAGTGCTTGTATTCATGTTAGCCAAACCCTATCTAGGTCCCTGGATCTCTCCCCAGTTGAGTGTGTTTGGGGCATTACAGGGATAACCCTCCAAACAGCTTGCAATTTTGACAATATAATCCATCAGTTGGACAGAATTTGACATGATATCCCTCAGAAGAACATCCAATAACTCTGCCAATTAATGTCAAGCGAAATAACTGCTTATGTAGGGGGCAGAAGCAGACCAATGTGTTATTCACTTTCTCAGTTTGTGAAGCTCTTTCTCTTGAATAAATCAACCAATTTTCCTGAAGTTATAATTATTTGTGTGTCTGTACATGTACAGCAGATCTACCAATTTCTGCCCCATTCAGGTCCTGAAGCTATGCAACAGGATTTGACTTGCTGCATATAATAGAATGGGCATGCCTGATTTTGTGGTCACATTTGCTTTGCGTTACTTTGCTCTGTAGTCTCCTATATACAAAGTTCAGATACTGAGTTTTATCTGATGCTTCTATGTGAAGCATCTCATTTATTCATTATCTGGTGTGGCTTCATAGTAAACCATGGAGCAGGATTTCACTTTATTTTGAATGTTGAGGAGTGTGTTTTGCATATGACAGCTCATTTCTTATATCACACCATTGGACATTGTGACTGACCTAAGTTTCTGTATATTTTTAGACGAGACTTCGTTGGTAGAACAGGTTGTAAAACTCATAAAAATGCACTGTTAGTAAGTGTATGTCGACATGAAAGACAAACAGCTCTGAGGCATGTCTCATCCTGTCCACGTCCAATGAGACCTGCTCTATTGCTAGTACCAGCTGCCTGCACGTGAGACAATGTCCTGTGTTCACTGCATTAGACATTCTTCAGCAATAACCAAGGTTAAGGCTATCCAAGGTGTACATATTGGTAAATAAATACAAGAAATACTTAGGACTATAGTTCCTGTAGTCTCTTCAAAGGGAAACTGAAACAAGCTGTATAAACAAGTTCTAATTTGTTCATAATTAATACAAGCACTTATACCAATCCTAGAACACAAAACCTTATACTTTGTGTGTGTTAATCAGACACAAGATGTTATTGTACATTATTCCTTTACAGAAAGTATTTATCCCAAATTAGCTTGTAGATCTCTCCATTTTTAATTAATGTATACACCTGTATTATCAAGAGGCTAAAGGCTTTCAGATTTGCAATTTCAAACAAATTCTTAGAATAAGCACCATAAAAAAACACTATAGAATAAAACATGTAGTATAAAACAATTAAAAAATAAAACAATTTTCAACCTTTATACATACCTCATCATTACCTAAAGTCTAAAATTTTTGTAATGGAATTTGTACATGTATAGTAATGTTCCTTTTGCTGTGAAGACAAGGTAAAAAAAGTTGTACACAAGGCTGAGGTTAAGTCTTGAAGTCTGTGGTGGGCTTAATTTTTGGGAGATCAATCCTCAAATTTTTGCCAGCAGTGTGTACATTTGTGTGCTTATTAAACTCCATTGTCTGTCATAAAATGTTATATGTGATTCCAGTTTTAAGAAATTTAAATTATGATTGTAGTGGTAGTAAAATGTTATTGTGTTTAGAACATTGTATGTATTGACAATATTTCCACATAATATAACAATTAATTATTTATATACACCTCTTTCAATCACCTGAATTGATTCACTACCAGAAATAACTTTAGTTACTTGAGATATCTCATTGTTTCATTCTCAAAAGGTTTCAGTGGTCTCAGAATAACTGTTTCCACTTTCATGCTCTACTTTGGTCCCATTTTTCTATATTTAATTTTACTGCATTCAAGGATCCCTAATTCCTCATGAATTTACACTGTAAAGATTAAGATGAAACCAAAAACAGACTAATTTTTAATGTTTTTAACCTGTGCTATAATGTAAGATATTTAAAACTTTGCTTGTCTGATTTCATGAATTTGTAGACAACAAACATAACTTAAGTGAAAACGTACAGTTTTACAAGAAATTTATGTTTTCTCTCTTTCTCAAAGACACACTGACTATACTTAGAAAACTAAACTTTCGCATTAGTTCACATATGCGAGTTCATCCATAAATAAATATGTATACACACATCTTACATGGAACTTACATGCCAAATATATCAACTTTCATCATATTTGAAAGAAAACATACACAATTACATGCATTAATGTATGATAACACCAATAGTTTCATAAACCTAATAATGCCATTGTGTCTAAAATATATGCCATGTGAGATTCAAGAGCCAAAGAATTTCCATATTAGGCATCTAGGTTTTCTTTATGGATGACCTCACCTCATGTCATGGTATTAATATCATTTTAACTGCTGGAGACCAGTCTACTTGTGAATGTGTTTCTGTTTCAGTTTCCTTCACATTTTAGTATGAAAGGCACACAATTTTAGCAATTGTTCATGTATGTGTATTTGTTCTGCACTAACTGTTAATACCTCCTGTTCTCACCCACTAAAGCCCGTTAGCCATGCTGATGGCTCTACTTCACAGGTAAAGTATAGTTAAGTGAATAATAAATTTGTATATTTTTATTAATTTAGAAATTACTTAAGGTATACAAACTTGGTATTGAAAAGTTTGGTATTTCATTCAGTGCTAAAAAAAATACATAGTGTTGTGTCAGATATTGGACCCAAAAAGTCTAATTAGCAATTTAATAGAACATTCTTTAATTTAGAAACATTTAAACAACAATTTTAAAGGTAAATAAAGTTAATTACTGTGATCAGTGGTAATGAATCTTCAGAAATATCACATGAAAAAAAAATCAGATACAACATTAGGAAAAATCTATATAAAGATAATAAAGAAGTCACGTAACTTTAAGCACACTGTTCATCTCAAGTCAGATTGAAGGTATTAACCAATATTGTAACCTTATGAACATGAGCCTTCATTACGTCAGACTGACATAACTTAGTGTTTGAGGTTCTGTTGTAGACATAAATTATCTCCTTATACCAATAATATGGAAAAATTATTTTATTTCTCTGAAAGAACAGAATCATGAGACCTAATTCCATGTATTACAGCTTTCTCATTGAACTTACTGAATAGGCTTCAGTAAATGACCATGAACACTTGTTTTTTTGACATACTCCTTTTCTTGTCCACTGTGATATTAGATTGGGAATCCACCTTTTTATGTGATTGGATCTTACAAGAATTCTACTCTTACATTACCTCATTTGAACTTCCAGTTTCCTTCCAATGAGGAAGCAAAAATGGGTGTATGTGTTGCAAAACAAATACTAGTATGCCAAGCTGTGATGACCAACCAGGTGTTAAATATTTAACTATCCTACTGAACACATTAAAAAACTGACAGAAAAAATATCTGCTATTTCCTTTACTTTTTTATACTTCCAGTTGTGATGATCCAAATTGGCACCACTGTCTTATGTATCTGTATCACCCAAAGATTCATGGTATGTCTACTATTAAACATCATGTCTCTAGAATGCCCATCTACCTCTTTTTCCATCCAAATTATTAATTTTGTTCTAACAATTTGTAGACCTATCAGACCAATCTTGGAACCATGAATGTGGAACTCAGGAAATATCATTGGTCAACCAGTAATTTTATGAGTTCTTTGTAGGTAGTTTTGCTGAATGCATAAGGTGTCGAGCTGTGATATCATCCAAACTACTATGATGTATTTCAGGCCAGCCTTACGCCTAGCCAGAACTTTTTAGTTCGCTATGACAAATGAAGTTATTGTCACAGTTACAAAATCTTTCCCTACTGCTGACTTCCACTTTTAGTCAGTACAAATGAGGTAGCTCGCTGGCTTCTTGCCATGAACTCCAACATTGGACATCTGTGAGCTCACTGTGGGTTGAGAGTAGAATGACTGTAGAGGCCAGGCAAGGCTTGTTATATTATCACATGGATGAGTGTGCTCAGTGCACATGATTGGCTGCCACCAGCCAAAATGACAAGCGGATTGCTCATTGGCTGTCCATGAAACATGATGTTATCTGGCAAGTGATAAGCACACATTGAATGTGTGGAAAGGTAGCTCTATTAGCTACAGTACCCTCTTAAGGTCACTGTCACTATTGGTCTTGCTGAATGGCTGCACCTTCTGATTATGCAACCACTGATAGTGTGACGTACAAAGGGATGTTGCCAATGAGCTCAAGAGGACATAATATCCCTCTCCCTCATGGGAGCAGAAGCAAAGCACTTTAGTGAGGTCTGGAACTGCAGCTGGTGACATCTGTCTAGTGCCCAGTTGTTGGTTGATGTCATAGTAGGTGGCTGCCTCTGGGCAGCCAAACAATGGAACACCCCTTTCTCCTCTGCTGGAAGGTGGGACAATGGCTCCTGGAAGTGAGAATGGTTCTCAAACAGGGACGAACCGAAGGAGATGATGCATGGGCAGATGGGTGGTTGGTGCATTCGGACCAATCTACTCACAACACTGGTGTGACAGTAAATGCTCAGACAGAGCACTGCACAGAAGGGGAGGGTTGCTGAGAGCACCGGGATTGTCGCAGCAGAAGATTGCAGACCTGGAGGCAAGGTGCAGCCCGTTGAGCTCATGAGATACTCACAGCGATGATGTGGCCCCAGGAGAAGAGCAAGTAGAAGGCAAGCTGATGGGAAAAGAGGTGTCCACCCAAAAAACAGCAGCATTAGGACCCTTTGTCAGGGCTGGTCGCAGATGGAGGTCTGCCCAAGGTGCCACTGCGGAGGCGTATCCAATCAGCTGCATCAGATGAGGGAGATTCCTGCAGTACGAAGTGAGCATTGGGAACCCAACAAAATGGGTAAGGAAGGCCATCCATCACATAGATTCACTGATGCATCTGGGTGAGGGGGTAGGGGGGGGGGGGGCATCTGTTGGTTATCCCACCACATGACGTACAGATAGCTAGTGGAAGCATCCAGAATGGCCATCCAAATTGTATCCCAAAGGGGCCCCGTGGAGGGAGAGGAGAGCTAATACCCTGGTGTCAGTGACTCCAGTCCATTCAAGTAACGAGGCCACCATTTGCCACATCTGAGATTTGTACGTGGTTACTTAAATCATAGACACAGAAACTCAGATGCTGGAAAAGATCAAGGTTCCAAAATGTTAGCTGGTGTTCATGAGCGTACAACAAGAAACTGTGCTAGCACACTGATTGTACAAGACAATTACCACAAAGGGGCACATTGTGGTTATTGTATGAGACATTGGGAGTAACTAATGAAACCAGTGGTGGAGAACCAATAAAAGCATCAGTATTCACATTTGTAATAGATCTAGTATCTGTGTGAAAATTTAAAAAAATGTCCATCAACGTCCAAATTCCCAAAATTCAGTGCAACAAGTGAATATTATTTGGAATAAAATTAACATTTTAACAAACAGTTTTATCATTATCTACAGTATGTGTAGCAGAATTTACATTAGAACAAGTATTACCACTAGAACTTCATAATTGAATATGAAACAGCCTATTTGTGAGGTTGTCAATATAAGAATCACTTCCCCAAGCCTGAGGTGATGAGCCACTTAGACACATTGGGTTACCTGAAACACCAGAAGGATCAATACAGCACAATTTGTGTGAACAAACATCAGCTTCATGAACCTGCAGGTAGAAAAAGAGACATTGTACGTTCTGAAAGGACAAGATGGCCTGATGTAGTGGATGAATCAGTGAGTGCAAGATGACTGGCGGTGACAGGTGACGACGGCATGTGGCAAGTCCTTGTTCCATGGTGTAGCCCAAGGCCATGGTGGTGAGCGACCATCAGATGAAGTGGAGTCCAGGTTCTGAGGCATAGCCCAGCGTGTAGCTGGTGGATGACCTGCAGGAAGGGTGTGGCCTAAGGTCAAGGTGGCTGACACTGATGATCTGGCTGATGACAGTTGTTAACAGCAGGACACTAAAAAGTCGTCTGAAACACCTCAGAATCATTGCATTGAAATGTCTGTGCAGGGCTTTGAGCTTGTTCAAAAGCATGCACTTTGGATAAACAGTTAGTTAATGAGGAGTTGCACAAGTGGATGAGGTTGTTACAAAACCATGAGTGTGGGGTACAAACAAGTAAAATGTCTTTGACCGCAGAACCTGCGTAAGACTTGGCACAGTTCAGATTTCCACATATAAACTGACAATCATGGGTTAGGCCTTGCACGGAGATAACCTCGTATATGAATGAAAAACCTTATGGATTGCTGCAGCCACAGGAAGGTTTTCCTGAAAATATGTGTTTGGATGTTGCATTATGTCTGTATAACTGCATTGACTCTGATGCTTATCTGGAAAAGGTCACTTTACAAGTTGAAACACAGGAGCAGCAGTAGTTGACAAGAAAAATGCATGCTTTGCTACATCACTATGAGGTCCATAAGCAGCAGAGTGTCAATCCAAGCAGTCCACTTGCCCCACTCCAGGTCGAATGGGGAAGCGTGGAGGTGGACACTGAACGTCTAAGTTGTGCTGCAACTCGTCCTTCAGGTGGTGCAGCAGTTGACCCTGAGCAGCTACCAACTTGTCCAGCTTGGTCTGCAGGAACTGGTTCAGAGTAAACATGGGAACAGAGAAGTCCATTGATTTTGGCATTCGGAATAATACACAAACGATAAGGATCCATGGCATGGAACACAAAACTAATGCCCAACAAGGAGCAAATTACTGTCATGTAGATGGCCACAGATCAATGCAATGCACTGGAAAAGAGCCAATTAAAATGTTCACTACCTGAGCAATGCAGGAGAAGCAGAAGCTTCATACCACAATACCGAGGAGTTGCAAAATGTGTAGGTTTCAAATCAAAATTGGCTGCAGCACTGTTATGATGTGTTTATCTGTCCAGTAACTTATCACTACAATACAACTGCACCAGTGTAGTGTTGGAGAAAACTACACAAATAAACAGTCCTTTTTTATTTATTTATTTAGATGTGGAGGCCTCCCATGCCCACACTGGCATGATGACCAACTCAAAAGGTCTACTGCCATCTCTGCATAAGTTTTAGTTTCCACTAGAGTGAGTTGTCGCAGGATGTGGGTACTGTGATTTTTGCGTACATCTGGTTGCGGTTAACCATTAATACATGCTCATCTGGAGATAGATTGAGTCGAAGTCGAACGAAGGGTAGCAGTTTGAAGGGCAGAGGAAAAAAAGGGCGAAGGCAAGAGCCAAGTGGAAAAAAAACCTCTGCAATAATTAGGTCGGGTGGTAAGAGCAGTAGCGGATGTCTTGCTGCCTGCGATAGGTCATGCAAGGGTAGGCTTTGTTAGTAGTGGCTATCATGCATGTCAATACCTTTGACATTGTGCAGTGCTGTTGCTCAGTGGCTGCCGCTGGGTGCTGGTGTTGAACTCTCGATCAGCATCAGCAACCTGCAACAGTTAGGTTTATCATTGTTTTGTGTCCGATAGGTCATATATCAGATGCACAGTGTAGGGTGATGTTGGCGATTTGTTTGTGCATCATTGGGCGAGCTCATCAGTTTCCCTGCTGTGGCCTGTTGATTGGCTCTAATAGCAGCTGGTAGTTTCCAATCAACGTTGCTGATATGCAGGAGCTTGCTGACGTTTGTTGCTTCTTGGTGTATGTTGGCTTGCCATAGGTGGTAATGCCCTAGCTAGTAGTTTCAAGGCGGCATTCATTGTGAAGATCCATGGTGCGTGTGCAGTGTGGAGCATTGCTAATGCTTCGTAACACTTTGTTCTATATGATCTGCGGGTGGCACAGTTGTGTAGAAGCTGCATATCCCCAGATGGGAGCTGCATACGTCATCAGAGGTCTAATCAGTGTCATGTATATGGTCCTCGACACCCTCCTATTCAGTGTGCTTCACCTATTGACCATTGGGTAGAGTTGTTTGAGCCTCACATGTGCTCTTTTGGCAATGTATTCGATGAGGTCCCCCCATGTAAGTTTCTGGTCCAGCCAGACACCGAGATATCTGACTTTCTCTTGGAAACGTATTGGGCGTGTATGTAATATTATCTGTTACTGTGTTGATGTTTGCGCAGTAGTTTCGGTCTATATGTAAACAGAACTGCTTCACACTTGTTGACGTTTACTTTAATATGCCATCATTCCAACCGAGGCTCGGCAGTTCTGAGTGCCATCTGTATTCCTGAATTAATGTTCAATGGTTTCCAATCTTGTGCAAGGATGGCTGTGTCATCCACATAGATGGCTAACGTTGTGTTTTGTGTTTCTGGGAAGTCGTTAATGTACAG
Organism: Schistocerca serialis cubense; assembly: GCF_023864345.2. NCBI lineage: Eukaryota > Metazoa > Arthropoda > Insecta > Orthoptera > Acrididae > Schistocerca > Schistocerca serialis. The sequence goes on from NC_064642.1 coordinate 522,772,768, forward strand.
GTTGAACAAGATGGACCCTAGGATGCTTCCTTGGGGTACTCCAGATTGGATACCACGTTGTGTTGATTGTTTGTCCTGCACGTCAGTGTTGAAACATCTGTTCATGAGATATGAGTGTATGAGACATACGAGTCCGTTCGGGAAACAAGCTTTGCTTAGTTTGCGTATAAGGTTGTTGTGCCAGAGATGGTTGAAAGCTTTTTCAGTGTTTGGGAACATGGCCCCTGTGGCTTTGTTCATTTTGTAGCTGTGTGTTATATATTTGACTATGTGGAGGAGTTGTCGTGTTGTTGAGTGGTGATCCCTAAAGCTGAACTGCTCCAGTCTTAATGTGTCATTGGCGATGCAGTGCCTAGTGATGCGTTTTAATATTACCTTCTCAACAATCTTGCTGAGTGAGCACAGCAGACTGATGGGTCAGTAATTTTGTGGGAGGGAGTAGTCTTTCCCTTGCTTCCTGAACATCAGGACCTTGGTCGCCTTCCAAATGTCAGGGAAGTGTTGGTGTTTTAGGATGGCATTCATTATGTGTGTAAGGTATCCTACGGCTCTATATGTGAACTCCTGGAGGACACAGTTTTGAATGCCATCAGGCCCAGGGGCTTTCCTGTCCAGGTACCATTACTGTATTTATTACAACACTCAAACAGAACATAGAACCCTGGTATAGGCTGAACACAAATATCTCTTCCTGGAAGAGGTAGCTTAGAAAAACAAAGCCTGCATTCTGACGTATAGTGCAAGTCTGATTGCTCCTCTTGCAAGATTGTATACACCACTTTATATTCTGAGATGGCTTCGAAGACATCCACTGTACTGGCAGTGGTACCACTGACTGATGACTGTCACAGGAGGTAGCTCAGTGGTTTCTTGGTGTGGACTCCAAGTGTGGACTTCTGTGAACTCACTGTCCTCACTGTGGGCAGAGTGTAGACTGACTGTAGAGTCCCAGCAGTGCTGGTTATATTAACATGAGAACACTCTGTCTGCATGATAGGCTGCCACTGGCACAGAGGAGGGGCTGCTTGTTCATTGGCTCTCTGCACAATGTGATGTTATCCAGCGAGTGACTGGTCTCCACAGAATGCACAGCAGTGTAGTTCTGTCGGCTGCAGTTCCCTTTCAAGGCAGTCATCACTATCAGTTGTGCTGTATGATAGCACTTGCTGATTATGCAATTGGTGACGCCACACCGCACAAAGGGATATTGCCAGGCAAGTGCTGGAGTGTGTAATACAAATGTTCAAGAACCAGTATTAAGTGAATGGTCTAGTCATACTCTACACCCCCTGCATATTGCTCCCATAGGGATGCTGAGGACAAGATTAGTTTAATTACAGCATGCATAGAAGCAGTTAAACAGTTATTCTTTCCAAACACCATACACAAGAGGAATGAAAGGAACCATAATATATGGCACAATGGGAAGAATAATCTGCCATGCACTTCATAGTGGTTTGGAGAACATGTGTGTAGATGTAGACACCTACTCTCCTTGTTACAAACTTTCTTCTTTATCTTGTGTATCTGTCAGTTTATCTGTTTTCACAATCCATTTAGTCTTTAAGTAATTCTTCACACTATCACCTACCTTCTTCTCCCTTTGTGTTTGTGTACACCTAACTTATCTTCTGTTTCCAGTATTTGTCTAGTCAGTTGCCTACATGTCAATTTAGAATTAAGCTAATTCATACAATTTTTACTTCCAAGTTACACCATATATCATGTGTGCCTTTTTTAGAGGGGATTTTAAATGATTTGTTCTTCAGAGCTGTATGTTTATGTTTGGTATTAATTTTCTTTCATATTTGGCTGAAATGAAATTACCCCTATTATTTTGTTTCTGCTATTTTACTCCCATTATTTCAATTTCAGACTTTTCTGGTCATGTGTTTCAAGTTGGAAATTTAACACAATTATTCAGTGACAGGCTGATTTGGTAAATTATGCAGAAGTGCTCTGTCCATAAGTGAAATTTTGTGTGTATTCTTTCTTTTAATTGTGAAAGATTTATCACCACTGTTCATAATTTGTAGGACATTAGTGAATGTTATTGCAGTTTGCAGTTGGGTCCAAACACTGAACATATTGCATTAATATAATTGCTTCTGAACTGTGAAGCATGACTTTTAAAGACATATTATCATGTGAGTAAGAATTTGATTATCAGGCAATGAAAAGGCAATCTGAAACAGAAAAATGTGAAAGTAATTGAAAAATCAGGTAAATCTTATTAGACTTTGATTTATGATCAAAGAGGCTATTTTTTCTGCATCTATTACTTTCACTTAAATGGTTATAATACCTGCATCTCAAATAATGACTAAAGTCAAAGGCACTGATCGGTACCATTGCTCACCATTTTTAAGTTCCTGGGAAAATGGGGAAACCTTCCTCAGTGTGTAAAAAATATTCTCCATTTGGCTCTTTAAATTGTTTTCCTGTATAGATCTATCATTAAATTTGTCTTATGTGTGACAGCTGCACCCTCAAAGAGAATGATTTTTTCTTATGGGAATGGTTTTCCTTAGAATATTTCAAACTGCTTAAAGCTCAGTTGTCATTAAGTGTTAGTATGGACTATGAAGAAAATATTTTATGCCAGAAATGAACTGGAAAATGATTTTAATTGGTACAGTCCTTGTAATGAGGAATGGTGACATTATGTAGTTTCTTTTTTCATTGGCTTCCAACTAAAATGATAAGTTGCATTTACAGTGCTTAATCAGACAATGGAAAATTGAGGATGGAATAATGACAATATTATGAAAAAGGTAGTGGCTACTCACATATAGTGGAGATGCTGTGTCGCAGATAGTCACAACAAAAAGGCTGCTGATAAAAGCATCCAGCCAAACAGGCCTTCCTCAGAATTAGACAACATACAGGGTGGTGCACGAAATGTGTTACCAATTGTTTCTTTCACAATTTATGACACACATTAGATAACCCACTGGGATCTCTACTGCAGTACCAGCAGAGCTTGGAAAAACAAATGAGTTACAAAATGATGTGTAATTCATGATACTGCCGCTAGGAGGCTACTAAGCAGCAATGGCTGACAATGGAAGACTGACAACACAGCAACGATCGGCAATTGTGTTACTTTTTCATGAAACGAAAAGCCTTGTTGTGACTCAGAGGCGTTTTCGACAACAGTTTAACACACGGTGGGTCCCTTGCAAGAAGACCATCCACAGGTTGTATGATAAATTTGTACAGGAAGGAACAGCATTGGAAGTGAAGCGACCTCGGCCTAAGCCTGTTTGTTCGCTGGAGAATATTGAAGCGGTACGAGTTGCTGTACAGAGAAGTCCCGGGAAATCATGTAGAAAGGCAGCAGTGCAACTGGGAATATCCAGATGCTCCATTCAACACATTATTAAAGGTGACCTTCATATGTACCCATACTAGATGACCTGTGCACAGAAGCTCACTGAAGAACACAAGCAGCAGAGACTACTGTTTGCTCAGTGGGCGGAGGATAGGGAAGAAACTCTCAACAACGTTTGGTTTTCAGACGAGGCGCATTTTCATTTAGATGGTGTGGTTAACAAACAAAATGTACACTTTTGGGCCACTGTGTTTCATGAACAACAGTGTGGGCAGAAATTTCCAGCCACGGACTTATTGGACTCTTTTTCTTTGAAGAAACTGTGAACAGCGAGCATTATTTGAGCATGCTTTGCAATAACTTCATTCCATAGCTTCTTGCTACTGCCTTGCCCTTCAACATGCAGTGGTTCATGCAAGATGGAGCAAGGCTACATACTGCAAACACTGTGTTGGAGTTTTTACATTAGCATTTTGACATGCAGATCATTTCACTCAGGTTTCCAGGTTGCTTCAGTGATGGACAAAATTGGGCCCCCAATAGTCCAGACCTCAATTCATGTGACTTTTTTCTTTGGGGGTACCTACAGGAAAAAATTTTCCTGAAATGTCCACATGATATAATGGAGCTCAGAAGACTTATTCTTCAAGCTTGCAGTGAAATTACGGAAGACATGTGCCGTAGGGTAATCACTAACTTCTGTGTTTGTTTGAAGGAAGTTAGGAAACAAAATGGTGGACATATTGAGCATGTGTTGAGTTAGAACAAATCTCCATCAATGGCTCTTCATTGTAGTATATGTTCCTTTTAGATTGTATTGACAACAAAGTTTATATTCAAAAACAAAATGGTAACACATTTCATGCACCACACTGTACACACTAATTCTGATGAAGGCCTGTTTGGTCAAAAACTTTGTTCAATGCAAATGCAACTCACACACATGCTGTATATGTGAGTTGCATTTGTGCAAGTGTGTTGTGTGTGTGTGTGTGTGTGTGTGTGTGTGTGTGTGTGCGCGTGCGTGTGTGTGTTGTCTAATTCTGATGTTGTGTTTGGCTGAAAGCTTTGTCTGACAACCTTCTTGTTGTGTCCATCTGTGACTCAGCATCTCTGCTGTATGGTGAGTAGCAATTGTCTTTTTCATAATGTTGTCATTTACTGGTTTAATGTGTGCAACAAGGCTGCATTGCTAAGATGAATGGTGATTTTTAAAACTAAAGACTACACACACCCTACTCAAAATTTACAGAACCGGAACCTGAGTATCTCAACAATTGCAGCAGAAAGCAATATCTCTTTAGTGACTGAGAAACATTTTATCTTGAAGAAAGATATCTAGGTTATTCAAGCCAACAAACTCTTCCATTTTTTAGTGTGACTAGATGGCTGTACTGTCTCAGGTATAGGTCAGATATACCACCCCTCAACAAGTGACACTAATTTGTTATTTTGAGATGTGAATAGTGTAGGCAATTGTATTAATGATTTATGTTAGGAACGTTAACATTTTGTGATGCAGGAAGTTAGATAAATAGATTTTGTTTGATGGGTATTTCACATGGCCAATTTTTGTGAAACCTGTTTGCAAGAAAAGATTTAGTAAGGAGAAAATACATTACATATAGGACCAGCCTGCAGATGATGAATGAGTACAAAATTAAGGGAGATCTTGCAAGTTACTAACAAGATTTTTAACTATCCCTTCTTATTTGCAGTATGGTTTAACCATTACCTAAGTTAATAATGTAAAATCTTTGATGGGAGTAATTTAATTGATTTAATTAGACAGCCTTTGTTATGTTACTGAAAAATTGCTAGCTAGAAATTGCAAAAGCTGACAATGCTATGCAGAAATATATTTAAAAAATAGGTAATCACTATGCCAGTGTTTGGAACAAAGACCAGAATAATGACAGTTTATAATGTCACTGCAAAGAGCAATGGCTGCTTCATTATCAGAGAGTATATGAACTTTAAGGAATCACATAGTGACATGCCCTTTTATTCATTTTCCCTTTCCTACAGGCGTTAAATGTTGTGTATTGGTCTTGGTTTTCTCAATAATTTTCAAAATTTAACTGATGCACTGCAGAAAGAAAAGAATAGTGCTGTACAAGTTTACCTTCATATAAATTAGCTTTAAATAAACATATCTGTGTCACATATTCTTACCTTTTTCCTCACTCTTAACTACTTGTATGGCAGCCATCGTGTGTCATAAATGACTTCATTATTAGTGTCACCCATAAAGTAGCAACCTAACACCTAACTAGCAGTGAGGAAGCCTTTTGAAAAGAACCTGCTCCAGCACTCGGTTCTGGCAAAGCAATTTTGTACATGTTGATGTGCATGGAAATGGTTGTGGCTTAGCTTACTTGCCTTAGATAAACTTCATTTACAGTAAACTGTACATGAAGGATATACTGTCAAGTATTATGAAAGAATTCACTAATGCTGCATAATTAAGTGTAGCATCTCTTCTCACTTGATAGGCTTAATTTATTTAAGCCACAAATAATCTATCATTTTTTTCACACTCTTTAAATGTTGTTTAGATATACAGTTGTTAATTCCTTGCGATTGCAATGCAAACTGGTTAAAAAATATGTAATCATGATAGTTTGCTGTATCATCGTGATGTTTTTTTCTGCACATACAGATTAAAGTTAAGGCTATTTTGGGGGAGAAATGTTTCATCCCATTAGAGCCTAACAGGTTTTTGTGCAGATGCATTTGTGTACATCTGTAGCTAAAATAAACTGTTAAATCTGCGCGTTTGTGTGAATTCTAAGGGACAAAACTGCTGAGGTCATCAGTCTGTTGAATCTGCATTCTGTGATGTAATGGTATGTGAGAAGCAGGCACAACATGGCAAGCTAAGAGCCAGAGAAACATAAAAGCACAGTGAATATTAAACCACAACAAATCCATGCAGTATGTAATGTTAAGCAAGTTATTTTTGTTTTATATAGTTTGTCTCATCAGAAGTTTCAATGATGTTATATCATCTCATAACTTATTTCCCATTGTGTTTTCTGTATAAAGCAACTTCACGGGCTGAATCTATTTTAAAGAGTGGAGAGATCTGGGAAAGTTTCAGTTTCTTTGTGAACTTAAATATGAGTGTACTGTACCTTCTTATCATCACTTATGAGGGACATAATTATTACAAAATGTTTCAGATTGTCTTTTCAATTTCATTCACATTTCTTGCAGACACTAAAATGTGTTTTATATGCCATTTCCATGTTAATTGGTTTTTGTTCACTGACACTAGGGTAGCAAATAGAGATCAACCATATTTTTGACCATAGTGCTGCAAAAGAATTATTATTTAAAGAAGTTCAGTGTTTAATATGGTTTTTCATAAAATTTCACCCTGTATATTGTAGTATCCACTAAAAATTAAAATTCTATGCACTCTGGATGCAGTAAGTATTATGTTCATTACTGAAAAGCATTTTGTAGTTTCTTGTTATTTGAAAGTGTGGTTATGCTCTTGTTATATAATGCAATGTATGAGTAGTTTCCACTATGCATTATTTTGCTTTTCCCCAACAAACCATATTTCTTTCTCAGAAAGAAATGCTAATTTTTAATGTTTTTAATTTTTTCAATGACTTAATTAATGTATTTCTTATATTATTTGTAGCTACCATTGCCAAGCTTATACCACAAATTATACAAATGTGTTTTACATAAAAATTAATGTCTAGAGGAGTGTGTAGATACATGTAACATATTTCTCAATGAAGTAAAATACAAATGATAAAATCTGTACCAAATTTTTTGAGGTACTGATACACTATTAAAATGATATTCCTAGCTCCATCTGACCTGCGATCTATCAGCCTGTTGCATTCTGGAAAATGAATTACAGTAACAAATCCACAGTAGTGCATTTGTGAGGCTATAAATCTTCACTTACTACTTTGTGACTGTGACCAGGCTGAAAATGTTTTGGCCATCAGGTTTTGCAGAGCAGAAAACAATATTTCTGGCCAGAAAGAAACTTATTAACAGGTATTTTCTTTTGATATTTCCTGTATCTAGAAGGAGAGCTGTCATTTATCAAATATGTTTTTACATTAATACATTTCACATCCTTACAGGTCTTCCAGCAGGCTGGGGCCTACAAAAGAAAATCTCTTGAGCCTTTATTGTATGTTTATATTTTTTCCTTTTTTAGGTATGAAATTTAGTTTATGAAGTTCATTTTGACTTAGTCAGAAATATTGGTTATCCGTACTGACTGCAGAAAGAAGTCATTTATGATTGCGTTTTAAATCATTGTGACTGCCGTGTGTGAAAAATTTATGTAAAACATTATAGATATTGCATGTTACAAGAAAAAGCACATAAAATAGTATTGAATATGTGTACATGTTCTTGATGGAGGGGTTTGTGAAAATCGTAGTTAATTTGTACATATAAGGGATGATAAGCAGTTGTATTTAAAGTTTGATACACTTCAGTTTACCTGTAAATTGCTTTCCTGCTTTCCTCCATCAGATTACAAAAGAAAATTCTATAGTTCAAATTCTGTGGACCATGTCCCCTTCTTCTTCTTCTTCTTCTTCTCTCCCCCCCCCCTCTCTGTCTCTCCCCCCCCCCCCCCCTCATCCACCACCGCTTTCATTAAATCATAAAGTATTCTGTGCATCATTTGTGTCTGGAGTTATTATTTTTATCTGCTTTCTTATTCATAGACACTCATGGTCAGGTGAATTAAATAGACCTACACAGTAGCATTCACCATCCTCTTTTTCCTTCATGATAACAGCAGTTGCCAGTCATAGAATCCACAAGACACTGGAAGTGTTTGGGTATCATTCTGATCCATGAATGTTCAATTGCTTTCAGTAAGTCACAGAGATTGTTCAGTGTCCAAATTTTACAAATTTCTTATTATGTAAATTGAAAGTGGGGAGAGGAAGGGGAGAAAAGAAAGGGATAGAACTATTGCTGTCAGCTGCATCAAGACTTAATGCAGAATCAGTGGTGCCAGGTGAAAATGTGTGTCAGACCGGGATTCGAACCTGGGATCTCCTGTTTACTAGACAAACATGTTAACCACTGTGGGATCTGGGCACAGTGTTTATCACAATGGCTCTATTTTGGCATGCCTCTCAGCCGACGCACATTCCCACCTAGCACCACCTATCTGCAGTCCCCTTCCACATTCTCCATGCTCGCTACTTTGACATTGCCACAGGAGGTTGGACATAGTTATGCAAGTCCAAAAAACAGACACCATGCATCCATATAATTGATTCACATCTGTGGGGAATGAATCCACTACCTTCAGTTGAGATATACAACTATAGTGGACCTCCTGCGGAAATCTCAAAATAGCAAGCTTGGAGGACACGGATGAGGACTGTGGATAGATGGCCCCCAGTGGGAATGTGGGTTGGCTGAGAGGCATGCCAAGCTAGTTTGTGCAATTGTGATAAACACTGTGTTAAAGTGGTGCAGTTGTTAACGTAACTGCCTAGTAAGCAGCAGATCCCAGTTTGAATTCTGGACCGGCACACATTTTTGTTTGTCATCACAGATTCTTCAATTTACATAATATGTATCACAGCTGCAAATTCCACGTGGTGTCTGTTCTTTCGGACATGTCTAAAAAACAGACACTGTGCATTAACATAGATACACATTTCACTCAATAGTGTGCCAGATGATGTCAATGGGATTGAAGTCAGGTGAAAGCCTCATGAGCCCTCTTATGCTTATCAAGAGATCCTTAAACCATTGGGACACAATTTGGGATTGATGGCATTGTGCATTGTCTTGCAGAAGATAAGCCACTTGTTAGGGTCCTGTTGGCAAAGAAATGAATGCATGTTATTGGACAGTAGATTCCCATATCATTCACCCCATTTAGAGATGATGGAAGTTGTATCAGCAACTCGAGTTCAACCAACGCAAACATCCCACACATGAAAATATCTCCACTATCTACTTAAACGTTGCATGTTGGCAAGTGGAAGACGTTATCTCATGTAGCTTCAGTGTATGTTTGTCCTGCCCCATCAGAATGTACAAATGTGTACTGAAACTCATTCGTCCAATAACAATTCCTCATGTTTACTTCTGGACTTGGTGGAGAGAGATCCACATGCAGTGGTCATTTGTGTACTTTATAGCAAGGAGATGGTTTTAGATGGTATGACTGCTGAGCTGTTATTCCAGCAGTGAATTAGTGAGTGAATTGATACATTGTAGTTTATCTGATCATTGCTACAAACCAAAATAGTCAACAGAAAGTTCTGTCACCTACATGTTTCTAAGTGCAGGTGACACCGGCAGTGACAGTATTCCCAGAATCGAGGCATTAGTAATACACCTTTCATATGGTGGCATGTGGAAAGTCCAGTGACTGCATGACCCACATGCATCAGGCATCCACAATCTGACTGTGATCAAATTTACTGATAAAGCATGTAACATACACAGTGCAATTGACTGTCATTCCAACATCCAATATAAGGTCTGCTGATATCATAGTCATGAAACATGTTGAACTATTCTGTTTGCTGTGCTGACAGGAGGCCTCTCTTCAAAAATTATTTTCTCAACTGCTCATCAGTGTACACAATGAGTAAGCATATAAAAAAATTGAGACTGTACTAAAGCTGCAGATAAGTAAATAAATATGGCAAAGATTAATGTAAATGGATTAGCAGTCTTTCAAACTTTGCTACTGTTTCTTTGAAATGTCTTAAGAATGGTATCAGAATATAACATATAATTAAAATGGCATGCAATATGCAGAGAGCATCAGTGGAGAAGAATTGCATCAATAAATGCCACGTAAGCAATGGGTGAAGGTAAGGACCATTCTTCAGACTTCCTTTAACATATTCTTATGAGTTACCATTTTAACAGAACAGCTACATTGTATTTTGTATAGTGCTTTATTTCAACAATTTTTAAATGTAGCTGTGCTGGCTGCAGTGACTGACAAATAGAATGCAAACTTTATTTCAATATAAATTGATAAGGATGAGTCTTCTGTTCCTCACTGCAGCTAATTAACTTGAAAATTCATCCTTATTCTGCATTCTACCTCCCCATCTCCTATGTTCTTGTAGCTGGCTATCACAATGTGTATGTTTTATGGTGAACATTACTGTTCAGATTTGTTCTGTGGGAGTATGTAGTCATCGTCTACATTTACAGACCGCAAGCCACCATACTGTGCATGGTAGAGGGTATCTTGTACAATTGCTAATCATTTCCCTTCCTGTCCTAAATAGAGCAAGAGGAAAATGACTTCTATATGTTTCCATATGAGACCTAATTTCTTATATTTTCTCTTTATGGTCCTTACATGAAACATATGTTGGTGGCAACTGAATTGTTTTGCAGTCAGCTGAAATGTTGGTTCATGAAGCACCTCCATAATATTTGAGTGATGACTGAACCTATTGGTGACAAGTCTAACAGCCTGTCTCTGAATTGCTTCAATCCAACCTGTTGGGGTTCCAAAACACTTGAGCAATGCTCAGGAATTGGTCGTACTGATGTTCTATACACAGAGTCTTTTATTGATGAACTGTACTTCCCTAATTTCTTCCAATGAACCGAAGATGACCATTTGCCTTCCCTGTTACCATCCGTATGTGCTCGTCTTCTCAAGAGACAGTGAATAAATTTAAAAACTCAAGTCAGTCATTTACAGGGTGTAAATTTTAAGTTGACAAACCAGAATAACTCAAAAAATAAGCTTCACATGAAAAAATTTGTAGAATCCAAAGTTGATTATTTTTGAGGGGGACATCTGCTGCTGCTAAAATTAGCTCACCGCCCCAGCCCCCAGGGAGTGGGGCGGGAGGCAACTTTAAAATTTAAAATGGGAACACCCATTTTTTATTGCCGAATCAGATTCTACATAAAAAACTACATACATTTTATCTTAAATATTTGTTTTGAGTCTTGGTAGTTGGCGCTGTAATTCAAGAAAATCCATGTTCTCATTTTTGCATGGAAAATGGTTACGGATAAATAAAAAATACTTATTTACTTCATAAATTTTCATTTGCTAAAACTAAAACTCTGCCTCTCTCCCCATAGGGTGGGGTTTGAGAGAGAGAAATTAAGAGTTTTACAAATGTTGACCCACCCTATGGGGAGGGAGGGAGAGTTTTAGTTTTAGCGAATCAAAATTTATGAAGTAAATAAGTATTTTTTATTTATCTGTAACCATTAAAGTTGCCTCCCGCCCCATCCCCAGGAGGCTGGGGTGGCGGGCTAATTTTAGCACCAGCAGATGTCCCCCTCGAAAATAATCTACTTGGGATTCTACACATTTTTTCTTGTGAAGCTTATTTTTCGAGTTATTCTGGTTTGTCAACTTAAAATTTACACCCTGTATATAGCATACTCTTCTCATAATTTCCCTTTCTATTAAAGCACATACTCTTTTATTTACATTTCCTGTTTTAGTAGCAGTTCCTGCATTGCGTTATTCACTGCATGCAATGTTTGAAGAAATATAAGGTGTATAATTGATAAGTTGACAGTCGTGCAGTATTTTCTGTTGGTTTGACGTTTATTTTGTAACACTGATTTCCACTGTTATAATCTCTAAAGTGCAATATATTTAGGAAATGTAGAAAAACTATGATGGTAAGGAGACTTCAGATTGATAGTCTTCTATGTCTGATCATTGTCAAGGAATCCTGCATGAAGTACCATGAAATGAGATGTGTGATTGCCAATTTTATTACTTGTCCTTTTATGAATAGTTAAGGAAGAGAAGAAAGAAATAAGAGACAAAAACAATGCATTACCTACAGGCGCAGCCAGCAGGTCTGTTCGTCAGTCAGCAACACAAATGAAGCATAGGGCTGGGACTGGTGCACTGATGGAGCCTGAATTAAGAGCAAAGCATACCAACTCAAAGCAGGAGGCTTTATGGTACATACACAATTTGTCCTCAGGGTTTCTAGAGTATTTTTATTCTTAAAAGATTCCGACAAAAATCAAAGGTGTTGTTCAGTTTTCTATGTAATCTCCCTATCTCGTGCATCATATACAAAAAATTCTCAGGGGAACAGCTGGAGCATGGTGGCAAATCATAATACAGGGTTATTACAAATGATTGAAGCGATTTCACAGCTCTACAATAACTTTATTATTTGAGATATTTTCACAATGCTTTGCACACACATACAAAAACTCAAAAAGTTTTTTTAGGCATTCACAAATGTTTGATATGTGCCCCTTTAGTGATTCGGCAGACATCAAGCCGATAATCAAGTTCCTCCCACACTCAGCGGAGCATGTCCCCATCAATGAGTTCGAAAGCATCGTTGATGCAAGCTCGCAGTTCTGGCACGTTTCTTGGTAGAGGAGGTTTAAACACTGAATCTTTCACATAACCTCACAGAAAGAATTCACATGGCATTAAGTCAGGAGAGTGTGGAGGCCATGACATGAATTGCTGATCATGATCTCCACCACGAGTGATCCATCGGTTTTCCAGTCTCCTGTTTAAGAAATGCCGAACATCATGATGGAAGTGCGGTGGAGCACCATCCTGTTGAAAGATGAAGTCGGTGCTGTCGGTCTCCAGTTGTGGCATGAGTCAATTTTCCAGCATGTCCAGGTACACGTGTCCTGTAACGTTTTTTTCGCACAAGAAAAAGGGGCCGTAAACTTTAAACCGTGAGATTGCACAAAACACGTTAACTTTTGGTGAATTGCGAATTTGCTGCACGAATGTGTGACGATTCTCTACCGCCCAGATTCGCACATTGTGTCTGTTTACTTCACCATTAAGAAAAAATGTTGCTTCATCACTGAAAACAAGTTTCGCACTGAACGCATCCTCTTCCATGAGCTGTTGCAACCGCGCCGAAAATTCAAAGCGTTTGACTTTGTCATCGGGTGTCAGGGCTTGTAGCAATTGTAAACGGTAAGACTTCTGCTTTAGCCTTTTCCGTACGATTTTCCAAACTGTCAGCTGTGGTACATTTAGCTCCCTGCTTGCTTTATTCATCGACTTCCGCGGGCTACGTGTGAAACTTGCCCGCAGGCGTTGAACCGTTTCTTCGCTCACTGCAGGCCGACCCGTTGATTTCCCCTTACAGAGGCATCCAGAAGCTTTAAACTGCGCATACCATCACTGAATGGAGTTAGCAGTTTGTGGATCTTTGTTCAACTTCGGCCTGAAGTGTCGTTGCACTGTTATGACTGACTGATGTGAGTGCATTTCAAGCACGACATACGCTTTCTCGGCTCCTGTCGCCATTTTGTCTCACTGCGCTCTTGAGCGCTCTGGCGGCAGAAACCTGAAGTGCGGCTTCAGCCGAACAAAACTTTATGAGTTTTTCTACGTATCTGTAGTGTGTCGTGACCATATGTCGATGAATGGAGCTACAGTGAATTTATGAAATCGCTTCAATCATTTGTAATAGCCCTGTATATGAGCACATTAGGTTGCCATCATAAGGAACATACACAGTTTGCGCCACAGTGATAACAGCCATTCACATATCTTCAGTATTTCTGCCAATAATTTTCTGTATTTCAAAGAAAAATAGATTCTGGAGACAATATTTTTCTACTCTTGTGAGCAATATTTATGTGTGACAAGTTAAAACAGCATACCAGAATAGGACTCAAACTTGTGTATCTACAAGGGCAAACTGTAAAGTTCCCAACCTGGTAGTGAAAACAACAATTCATGCTTCCATAGAAGCTTTATATTTCAACTTAATCTACTCTAATATCAGTAAATTTCATCCAGTGGTGTTCCAGTGTCATTATCCCCTCTCTGTAGTGTTCCTCCAGAAGTGATGCGAAGTACCCATCTACAGCCACAATGGACCGAAAGTATTTTGTTTGCTTCATGACTTCTTGATTGGATGAAAAGTGTTTAGGAAATGGGATGGATGTTTCAGCACTTCATAGCGTAAGTCCCTCAATTTCCCCACTGCAAAGACACTTCCATGGACAGGAGAATTGCCCTCATGCTAGATAATTTTTCTTCTTTAAGCTGGGTCAGTTTACATGAATCCTTGCATCCAGTTTAATTGTGCAGAGTAGTATTCTCCAGTTATGGTTTTACCTTTTACTAGCTAGTCAGTAAAAAAAAAAAAAAAATCTTTCACATCCCAAAACACTGAACCATGATATTTTCCACTGAAGGCACTGTCCTTGCCTTCTTTGGAACTTAAGAACCAGCTTTTATCCACTGCATAGACTGTTTGTTGGATCCAAGTGTGTAGCAATCAATCTATGTTTCATTCACTGTCACATACCTATGCAAAAAGTCACTTCTGTTTCTCTTAAAACACAACAAGCATTTTTTGGAACATGTCATGTAAATGTTTTAGTGAGTCATAGTGAGCACATGCAGCACCTATCTTGCCCGAAGGGTTCTCACATTTAGTTCCTAGTGCAAGATGTGACCAACACATTCCTTTGATATCCATGGAATATGTGCACTTTCACATGCCTTTATATGCCGGTTTTCCAAAATCATATCATGCACCTTGTTGATGATTTCCGATGTGCTTATACTTTTTGGTCATCCTTCATGTGGATCATCTTGGCCGCCCATTTCTTCACAGTGGAAATTGAAGGAGAAGACCTGCAATACACATTCACGAGCTACAAATGACTTTTGGTCAGTGTTAAACCATATTTTACGAAAAATTTAATCACTGTATGATACTTGATTTTTACCATATCCAACACCATGTGCACTACAACTGCATGAAACAACTGCCTACAGTTGACTGCTACCTGGGATGACCTGCAGTTTTACGTGTCATCTTCTAACACTTGCACCAGTGTAAGGGGGAAAAAATCATGTAAGTAGTGCTGTGATTTATGGGTGAGTGGAGAACTTTTCAGGCAGCCCTTGTAAATGGCACTACTGGTTATGATATGAAGTCACGTGCCATGGACTGATTGAAAGTTGTGAATTGCTTCAGTTTTCTCCACAACTCTGTAAGGTAATGCTAGAAGCCTGTGGTAGGCTGAAGCTTTGAGTTGCTCCATTAAGTATGTTCAGATAGCACAATTTTCCGAGTCTGAGTCCTTAGCTTGTATATATACTAAATGTATCATGTAGTACCACTTTAATCCATGCTGTACAAACAGTTCTGTCCTCTCCACAAACAAAACCCATTTGAAGTTCAACAATAATGATTTCTTCTTATAAACACTTGAATATAATATTTGCCTTGGAGGGAGGAGAAACCTCTGTACTCTCATAATTTTCTTGACATGTGTGTGTGAATTGGCTTCCATAGATTTCACCATAAGAAGAAGTTTTAGACGCATGTAAAATATTGCTGACCTGTTTACTATGCACACATTTTATCTTGGCTCCTGTACTCACTAGTTCCCAACAGATGAAAGTTGAGAGACTTTGGATTGGAAGTATTTTTGCATCAGGTCACTATCAGAGGATACTGTGTGCAGTTGCATTGTGATAATCACAGACAAATGGTGTGTGTAGCATCACTGGCATGTAATTTATTGAAATTAGAAGCATTCTTCTCTCTGCACACTCGTCTCCCCATTGCAATACAAGTGTGGGATAGAGACTGCTTCCTTCTCTTGTACATTCTCCTTCTGCAGTTGACCAAGTTAAAGTTGTGTGTAATATTAACCTTGGCAGGTATCATAAGTTGTTTGTATATGCCATGTTAGGTGTTGTTAAAATCTAACATTAATTTTATTTATGTCACAGAGATATTAATCTGTTAGTAAAACAGTTTTTTTCTTGGTGTTTGTGTGTGTATGTGTGTGTTAAGTAACTGGAATCTTCTCTGTCCACAGAAAAGCTGTGAATGTACGAAGAAACAAAAAACTTCAATATTTTGATTGCAGTGTGATTTTAAAACTATTGTTTAATTAATCAGTGCAGGCTGCTGGTCATAATATAATCATTTATATTTTTATACTTAAAATATTCTAAGGATTTTTTGTATATTTTTATTGTGTTACTCTGTAAGAATGGTAAAAAAAGTGATGGCAACACTGTTGAAGAATAATTACATGCATATATTTGGACTGGTAGCACATTTATGCTGTTACTAAAAACCATTGTTGATGTATGGGTCAGCCAGAATAGTAATTTTGAAATGATTGCTTGTAAGCTGGAATGATTTTGAAGCAACAGTGTCTTTGAGGTGCTCTATGTGATATTTGTGAAATTGAAAAAAAATTGTGAAAGATGAAAAGCCAAGGGATTGAAATTGAAGTACTATACAGGATTACAGTTGGCATGTGGAAATGATGCACTGTCATATTGGATGGTAGCGTGACATTAAATGGAGTTTTGTATTAGGTGAGCTGAGCCAGTTAATTTAGCCCTCATTGGTTGCCTTCCCAAGATGGAAGAGAAATAAATGTTAGTACATGACCTCTAGAAACTTATTGCTGCTTGACTGTCTGTGAGTTGTTCCACGAGGTCAAGTTATATTCCCAAGCTGTGTGATACAGCCTACAAGACAAACTGAGATATGAGCCAACATGATTATGAAGGCTTTACAAAAATGAAAGAATCCTTTCAGTGCATCACATATCTAGATTTGCCCTCCTTGATATATAGTGTTGTGCTGTCCATCAACAAAACTAATTCGAGTATTATCATACACATCCTACCATGGATTTTTCAAATAGTGAAGATCACAAGTGGAGATTTAATTTAAAACCATTACTATTTTTGTCACTACAAGTTTGGTGTAAAGTTTATCCTCGCTACATTGCAGCCACTTTCTTGGTAACCCTTATATTATGAATGTGTATCACTAACAGCATGGAATGTGTCATGTATACTTTATGTAAGTCCTCCTGATTAATTTTTATGTTGCCATGAAGAAGAATAGTCCCAACCAAAATGTATGTGAACCATACTACAATTAAACAGTGCACATTTTTATATCTTTCCTGTCTGCTATGTTGATGAAAACTGAAAATACAGATTTTTTTCATAATTGTAGTCCTGGTGCATGAGGAAAGAATATATAACTACACAAAATTGAATGTGATGTTGTAATACCCCAACTTGTCCACATGCACAAGCCCATGTCCCCATGGTGTTAAGAATGGATCACGGGTATCATAACCGTAAGAGAAAGTGAAAGTGTTCATTCTTTTGTGCAAAAATATATTTTTCTTTGGTCACTAATGTAAAGTTAACATATCAGATAGAGTAAATACTAAAACAGTTTTACTGTAGCACCTATTCCTTTAGCTAATATCAATGACTTTAAAAGTATTTGCTTCGACTGTAAGCTACAGTTTCTTTTAGGTCTCAACTGCGCTAACTATGTAACACAACTAGTACTGGATTGATGTCGCTAGTTTTACACAATAGCCTCCACGCAGCACCCTTGTCTCCTAAGCATGGCAAACAAATTCCAAGAGAGCATCTGCTGGAGAATTATGAGCAAGTCATCTCTTATCTACTTTCAACATCAACCTACACATTCTCTATGCTGTACAAGCCGAGTCATTTGCAACTCAAGGAGCTCACTTCCAGCCATCTCAGAAAACCAGTCCCTAACCTATTTAATGATCTGACAATCATCCTCAGACAATTTAGGAGCAAGACCGTACTGAACTGTGACAGATATGCGATGAGCATGGTACTGCTTTTCCGAGCATGTGTACAAACATAACAATCTATCTTTTGTTACACATTGTTCGAAGAGGTTTCTAATGAAAAATGTTGCTTCAATAGTTGCAAAATGGTGTCTCATTATGCAGGGCAATGTGTCTTATTGTGGAACTGCACAAAATTAAACATGGAGTCTCTTCAATCAAATCTTTTCTAACAACCATTTATGCTTTTGTTTTCTGTTTGAGAATGAGTATTATATTCTTCTGTGGGTTGGCAGAAATAAACCGAGACCACCCAAGTCCAGTTATTTTCCACTTAATATCATCCCTTTCCGTGGCCCTTGGTACTTGTCACTAGTGGCTTTGAACTTACACAAGTCTCAACTGGTACAACACAAGTTTCATGTAAGGGCCCACCTACATTACAAATAACTTTAAATCATTGATGGTGTTGTCAGAGAACACTTGAGTGTGTAACATGAACTGTGACATATTAAGTAAGACTGTCATAGACCAAAATAGCTGTAGCAGTCGTTGCTTACTGAGGAGCCATTTGCCTCATAGGCCACATGTCTTACATTATTTATTGTCTCAGCACATCAAATTATTATATAATATCTACAACACTAACATGCTACAACTTTTAAAAAGTAAGGCTCAGTTTCAAGAGTAGATTCTAGAAATCTCAGCATTATCTTGGACAATATGAGTGGGACTGTTTATACAACAACAAGCTCTTTTTTCCATGATATACAACTTCAAATGAGTAGATCCTCTATGTACAAAATCATAAAAAGCAGTCTTCCGATTCTGTCTTTGACCTAAGACATTCTGGAAGACATCTCTGCCAAGTTACAGTGAGCTGCACCTCTCTTTGTATGTTATATATTGTACACACATCAAACATACTGTGTAAGTGGCTTATGAGAATTTCATTGTAACAGTACCTAATGTTTTGTGTCCTCATGTATGTTCATATCTTTGTCATAATGACACTACACAGATATGCTGTGACTGAAAGAAGAAGTATGCCGCAGTTTCAGTTTTTGTGTTGTTAAACATTGTAGCACAGCATACTAACAAAGTCTTTTTCAGTTCCAGATCGAAGTTATGCAGATTATACATAGAAGCAGTTATTAATAAAGTATATTTTTTGATTTTAAATGCATAGGGCTTAAAGTTTACTACCATATTCAAGATGCAGTTAGTGCAGTGGACACAGCAACATGTTCTTGGTACAAGAGTCACCAGCAAGTGTACTTAAGAGTGAGCAGCAATGAAGCAAAAAGCTATGTTTTATTTTATAAGTTATATATGGTGCAAATTGTGTTTAAATTGAGGAACATGTACAATAGAGACCAGAGGCAGTCAGTTGTTAAGACACTGAACTCATATCCAGGAGGACGGAGTTTGCTCTTTCTGGTTATCCTGACAGGTTTTCCATAATTTTCCTATATTGTTTCAGGTAAATGTTTCCTTCATCAACACCATGGCTGACTACTTGTCCCATCCTAGTATTTTTACATATTCTGTTTACATGTACAGGGTGCAGTGCGAGAACTTCCTTATTTCAACTCCATGTCATACAATAGCTGTTACTCATTGTTGCCTGTGGTTGAGCACATTCAATAGGGCGAGACTCAGTATTTGCTTTTAAGGTTAGTGTAGTAGCAGTCATGCAGTGGATGAGAAAGGAGCACTCATTTGCCATAGTGACTTACTTTTTCAAGGCCATTCAGTCATTCATTGCACCCCAGTGAGCATTCATGCAGTAGTTTAATACTATACCTGCAGGTCATCTTCCTGATTGAAATTGATTGACATGTGGAAGGTCATGTTTATGGATACTGATAGTGTGCAAAAAAAAAAAAAAAAAGAAACCAGGACCTTCAAGAACCACCAGGACACTAGAAAGTGTTGTGAACGTGGTGAGTTTGAATTTTCCCCTCCCCCCCCCCTCTCCCCGCCCCCCCTCCCCCCCCCCCCCCCTCCCAAAGTGTTATCCGTACAAACTGGTGATCACAGTTAAACCATACATTTTGTTAAAGAAAATAAAAAATAAAAATAAATGAATAAATTTGCACGTGAAGCCTTGATCAAAGGCCTGCCTCATAATGCCCTTGGGTTGTTCTGCTATGAGGCACATTTTAATTTGTCTAGATGCATCAATAAACAGAACATGCAAGATAGGAGTGACACAAACCTGCAAGAACTTCATGAGCAGCACCAGCATACAGAATAGATGAGTGGAGGGGAAAATATACTTCTGTGAGCAGTTTCATTACTACTAATTCTGCACATCATTGAAATAATAGATTTGACTATATTCTGCCATCATGTATCATTCTGGGAAGTGCAACACTGCATTAGAACCCAGTCATTGTTAAAAGAATCAAAGTGATGATCCTGTCGATTTAGCCAGACTTACTCATCACTTTTTGTTTTGGCACTAGTTCACCTGTACACACTTCATCAAAATTCCTTCATCTGCTTTCCCTTTTCCAAACCAATTTTATTTCCTTTATCTTTCTTATGATTCTTTTTTCTTCCTAACTATATTTTAGAATTTTTACATTGATTTGTTTTGTAAGCCCTTTATACTGCTAAATCTTAGTCTTCTCTTGGAAAACTTTGGATCAGATAATGAAACAACATTGCCCTTTTCTATACTTGATTGCTTGCACTAGTTTTTCACTCAATACAAGGTGAAAGAAGAGGATGAATTTACTACTGAGTATGCTGTTTTGTACTTAAAAATACACTCCTGGAAATTGAAATAAGAACACCGTGAATTCATTGTCCCAGGAAGGGGAAACTTTATTGACACATTCCTGGGGTCAGATACATCACATGATCACACTGACAGAACCACAGGCACATAGACACAGGCAACAGAGCATGCACAATGTCGGCACTAGTACAGTGTATATCCACCTTTCGCAGCAATGCAGGCTGCTATTCTCCCATGGAGACGATCGTAGAGATGCTGGATGTAGTCCTGTGGAACGGCTTGCCATGCCATTTCCACCTGGCGCCTCAGTTGGACCAGCGTTCGTGCTGGACGTGCAGACCGCGTGAGACGACGCTTCATCCAGTCCCAAACATGCTCAATGGGGGACAGATCCGGAGATCTTGCTGGCCAGGGTAGTTGACTTACACCTTCTAGAGCACGTTGGGTGGCACGGGATACATGCGGACGTGCATTGTCCTGTTGGAACAGCAAGTTCCCTTGCCGGTCTAGGAATGGTAGAACGATGGGTTCGATGACGGTTTGGATGTACTGTGCACTATTCAGTGTCCCCTCGACGATCACCAGTGGTGTACGGCCAGTGTAGGAGATTGCTCCCCACACCATGATGCCGGGTGTTGGCCCTGTGTGCCTCGGTCGTATGCAGTCCTGATTGTGGCGCTCACCTGCACGGCGCCAAACACGCATACGATCATCATTGGCACCAAGGCAGAAGCGACTCTCATCGCTGAAGACGACACGTCTCAATTCGTCCCTCCATTCATGCCTGTCGCGACACCACTGGAGGCGGGCTGAACGATGTTGGGGCGTGAGCGGAAGACGGCCTAACGGTGTGCGGGACCGTAGCCCAGCTTCATGGAGACGGTTGCGAATGGTCCTCGCCGATACCCCAGGAGCAACAGTGTCCCTAATTTGCTGGGAAGTGGCGGTGCGGTCCCCTACGGCACTGCGTAGGATCCTACGGTCTTGGCGTGCATCTGTGCGTCGCTGCGGTCCGGTCCCAGGTCGACGGGCATGTGCACCTTCCGCCGACCACTGGCGACAACATCGGTGTACTATGGAGACCTCACGCCCCACGTGTTGAGCAATTCGGCGGTACGTCCACCCGGCCTCCCGCATGCCCACTATACGCCCTCGCTCAAAGTCCGTCAACTGCACATACGGTTCACGTCCACGCTGTCGCGGCATGCTACCAGTGTTAAAGACTGCGATGGAGCTCTGTATGCCACGGCAAACTGGCTGACACTGACGGCGGCGGTGCACAAATGCTGCGCAGCTAGCGCCATTCGACGGCCAACACCGCGGTTCGTGGTGTGTCCGCTGTGCCGTGCATGTGATCATTGCTTGTACAGCCCTCTCGCAGTGTCCGGAGCAAGTATGGTGGGTCTGACACACCGGTGTCAATGTGTTCTTTTTTCCATTTCCAGGAGTGTAATATTTTGTAGATGCTGTGCTGACAAATTTGTTTTTCACACGCAAATCTTAGTTTGCAAATATTTTTTCATTTGTAGTGTTTATCAACTATTTTTTTCTAAGATTGATTAATTTTATGCAACAATTAGGGATTCTACAGATAAAATGTAACCTATTTTAAAGAAATATTAATGACTAATGTTAACAAAATTTATACTTTTCAGGTATATTTAGTGCTTAAAGAGGACATGATTTTTCATGATTTGATGCTAACATATTAAGCCAATGGGTGGCAAAAGAAACTACAGAGCTAATCATCATAAATAATTTATATTTTATTTCTTCTTGTGTTAATATCTTTCATTTACAACTGCATGGTTCAGTAGAAAGAGATTTTATAAATTTGCTGTGTTGTCGTAAATCTTATTACATTCATACATATAACAAAAGTTTGTAATTGCCACTATTTTTAGGAATTCAGTCTTAGTGGTTGCATTGATCATTCCTGTTACAGTTTCTGTGTGCATCACACCACCCATTTCTACCACTGTCTCCTTGCTATCCTAGTTCCCATGACATTTGCTCTATTTCTGTCGGAATATGTACCTCTAGCCATTGTGTTACAATTTGTATGTATTTTCTTAGAATCTGACAATGTACTACCAATTGAATACTTCTTTAGCCAGGACAATTTTAGATCTGAAGTCATGACAAATTATTGCCAGTTTGTTGCTGGCCTTGAGCATTATTTCCTTTACCCATACAGACACAAACCTTCTTGTACTTTTTAGCCATATGCGTGAAATCCTTTTGATTGGAATCTAGATCTTCAATAAATCAGTATCATTACCCATTTCATGGGTAATGCAGGAGTAGGTTTAATTATGAATAAAGAAAAAAAGGAGTGAGGGTAAGCTACAACAAACAGCATAGTGAACGAATTATTGTGGCCAAGATAGACACAAAGCCCATGCCTACTACAGTAGTACAAGTTTATATGCCTAGCTCTGCAGATGATGAAGAAATTGATTAAATGTATGATGAGATAAAAGAAATTATTCAGGTAGTGAAGGGAGATGAAAATTTAATTGTCATGGGTGACTGGAATTCGAGAGTAGGAAAAGGGAGAGAAGGAAACATAGTAGATGAATATGGATTGAGGGTAAGAAATGAAAGAGGAAGCTATCTGGTAGAATTTTGCACAGAGCATAACTTAATCATAGCTAATATAAAAATGCAGTAAATGAAGCAGGCAAAAAGGAATACAAATGTCTCAAAAATGAGATCGACAGGAAGTGCAAAATGGCTTATCAGGGATGGCTAGAAGACAAATGTAAGGATGTAGAAGCTTATCTCACTAGGGGTAAGATAGATACTGCCTACAGGAAAATTAAAGAGACCTTTGGAGAAAAGAGAACCACTTGTATGAATATCAAGAGCTCAGATGGAAACTCAGTTCTAAGCAAAGAAGGGAAAGCAGAAAGGTGGAAGGAGTATGTAGAGGGTCTATACAAGGACGATGTACTTGAGGACAATATTATGGAAATGGAAGAGGATGTAGATGAAGATGAAATGGGAGATACGATTCTGTGTGAAGAGTTTGACAGAGCACTAAAAGCCATGAGTCGAAACAAGGCCTCGGGAGTAGACAACATTCCATTGGAACTACTGACGGCCTTGGGAGAGCCAGTCCTGACAAAACTCTACCATCTGGTGAGCAAGATGTATGAGACAGGCGAAATACCCTCAGACTTCAAGAAGAATATAATAATTCCAATCCCAAAGAAAGCAGGTGTTGACAGATGTGAAAATTACCGAACTATCAGTTTAATAAGTCACAGCTGCAAAATACTAACACGAATTCTTTACAGACGAATGGAAAAACTGGTAGAAGTCAACCTCAGGGAAGATCTGTTTGGATTCCGTAGAAATATTGGAACACATGAGGCAATACTGACCCTACGACTTATCTTAGAAGAAAGATTAAGGAAAGGCAAATCTATGTTTCTAGCATTTGTAGACTTAGAGAAAGCTTTTCACAATGTTTACTGGAATACTCTCTTTCAAATTCTAAAGGTGGCAGGGGTAAAATACAGGGAGCAAAAGGCTATTTACAATTTGTACAGAAACCAGATGGTAGTTATAAGAGTCGAGGAACATGAAAGGGAATCAGTGGTTGGGAAGGGAGTGAGACAGGGTTGTAGCCTATCCCCGATGTTATTCAGTCTGTATATTGAGCAATCAGTAATGGAAGCAAAAGAAAAATTCGGAGTAAGTATTAAAATCCATGGAGAAGAAATAAAAACTTTGAGGCTTACTGATGACATTGTAATTCTGTCAGAGACAGCAAAGGACTTGGAACAGCAGTTGAATGGAATGGATAGTCTTGATAGGAGGATATAAGGTGAACATCAAAAGAAGCAAAACGAGGATAATGGAATGTAGTGGAATTAAGTCAGGTGACGCTGAGGGAATTAGATTAGGAAATGAGACACTTAAAGTAGTGAAGGAGTTTTGCTATTTGGGGAGCAAAATAACTGATGATGGTCGAAGTAGAGAGGATATAAAATGTAGACTGGCAATGGCAAGGAAAGTGTTTCTGAAGAAGAGAAATTTGTTAAGATTGAGTATAGATTTAAATGTCAAGAAGTCGTTTCTGAAAGTATTTGTATGGAGTGTAGCCATGTATGGAAGTAAAACATGGACGATAAATAGTTTGGACAAGAAGAGAATAGAAGATTTCAAAATGTGGTGCTACAGAAGAATGCTGAAGATTAGATCGGTAGATCACTTAACTAATGAGGAGGTATTGAATAGAATTGGGGAGAAGAGGAGTTTGTGGCACAACTTGACAAGAAGAAGGGACCAGTTGGTAGGACATGTTCTGAGGCATCAAGGGATCACAAATTTAGCATGGGAGGGCAGCGCGGAGGGTAAAAATAGTAGAGGGAGACCAAATGACGAATACGCTAAGCAGATTCAGAAGGATGTAGGTTGCAGTAAGCACTGGGACATGAAGAAGCTTGCACAGGATAGAGTAGCATGGAGAGCTGCATCAAATCCATCTCAGGACTGAAGACCACAATAACAACAACCCATTTCATGTGGCCCTGCTCTACTTATCCAAACACAGTGCTTGTAATTATGTGTGAAGATGAATCAGACAGTCTGTGTCCCTATTTCTTATTAGCCAAAATAGGGTACATACAAGTAATTACAAATATATGTACTATTCTACATACTTTACAGTATTTTTCAACATAGTCCCCACACTGACTCAGACACTAGTGCCACTGCAGCACTAAATTTGAGATGCCCCTGTGTATTTTTCCCTTCTTTAATTCTAACAGAACTGAGTTTATGAGATCACATATTGCTCGTTTTGTACAGAAGCCAAACTAAGCTGGTATTAAATGATTATTGTCAGAATGTTATTCAGTGTTGTGATAGAAGCAACCTTTACACAAAAAGTATTTATCATTAGGAGGAGGGAAATGGTTCTACAGGATGAAAAGTATTTAAACTGACAAACTCTGGGAGGTTGTAGGGGACATCAAAACAAATGTTTTTCCCTAATGTCAGTTTTTAGTATGAGGAGTATTTCACCCGGTAGAGGAAGATTTCTCTGGCAGCAAATTAATTAAACCAACAAACACTTTTCCATTTTTTATGACCAAGAGACAATAACTAGGTAGCAGATACGACCCAATTAAACAGTCTTCAACAACACCGACACACACATTAACAAAGAACCGCACTTCATGAGTGCTAGTAACTGTGGCATGTGGATTATCCTCACTCCAAACATGTGAATTGTGCATGTTGAAGACTCCATCACACCCGAGTGTTGCTTCATCGGTAAACAACACAGAGAATGGAAATGTAAATTGCAATTCACACTGTTCCAGGTACCACTGTGAAAATTGTGCTCTGGATGGATAATCAACCGGTTCTAGGTTGTGGACATGCTGTAAGTGAAGTGGACATAACAATTGCTCTCGAAGGACTGTTCTTACGTTCATCTGATTCGTCCCCATGTGACGTGCAATTGCACGAGTGCTGATTGAAGGATCCCACTCCACATGCTGCAAGACAGCTTCCTCAAATTGCAGCATTCTTACCGTGTGACGGCATCCCTGTCCAGGTAATCTGCTAAATGACCTGGTCTCATGCAGACATTGGTACACAGCATCAAAGGTCGTATGATGCGGGATACGGCGATTAGGATATTGTTGTTGATAAACCTGCTGTGCAGCTCGTCCGTTGTGGTGCGCTAGGTAGTATGCACCAACCATATCAGTGTACTCACTCCAGGTGTATCGCTCCATTAGTAAACAGAGACAATGCACTACTAGACTGGTGGGCAGCAGTTGCCTACAACTGAAGAGCATAATACGCCCTCTAACTACTGAAGATTGTAATAAGGCCTCTATCAACTGATGAGCATAATACAGCCTCCAACGGTTTAAATAATCCTTGTAGGAAAAAATGACATTAGGGAAAAATATTTGTTTTGATGTCCCCCTATAATCTCCAAAAGTTTGTTGATTTAAATACTTTTCACCCTGTATAATTAGAGGTCATTTACTTACCTCCATTTTCATGGACATCTGTTGTTGCTGCATATTTCAGTCTTTCAGGAAGTACATCTTGATCCATTGACTGATTACAAAGCTAACTTAAGGGAAACTACCAAATAAGCCCAAGAATTGAGTACTTTGGTTGAAATACTATTATAAAGAAAAGTTTTTTTCCATCCAGTGACCTCATTATTTTTGTGATACCTTTGACATGTCTGCTAATAGCATGGGCAGTGCCTTTATAATTAAATCAAATGGCTGTGCTTTCAGTTCCCTGTTTTTTTCCTTTGTTTTCACATTTTCTTAAAAAGAATTCATTGAATTTTGTTGCCAGTGATTTGAATTTAACGTCAGATGTCTCACTACTATTGTTATCAGTGTTGAATTTCATTTGACTTTGCAAATTTATTCTTTCCATTCCTAATAATACTCTAAATTATGGTTGCTTTGATATTGGGATTTTGAAGTTTTTGTATGTGGTGTGAGAATTTTGCCTATTAGATGTCACATCAAAGAATTTTGCAATACAAACAATTGAAAGTCCAGGTAGGAGTATCAACAAAGTAGGATAAAACAGATTGCTGCTTACCATAAAGAAGATGTGTCAAGTTGCAGACAGGCACAATTAAAAGACACTTACATAAATCTTTTGGCCATGGCCTTCATCAGTAGAAGAGAGACAGATGCCATATGAATGGTGTGTGTGTCTCTTTTACTGATGAAGGCTTTATGTAAATGTATTTTAATTGTGCCTGTCTGCAACTGAACATATCTTCTTTACGGAAAATAGCAATCTGTCTTCTCCTACATTGTTAATTTTGCAATACAGCTTGTTGTGCATCTTATATTTTGCTTAAAGTTAGTCCTATGCAGCTAAAACAGCTCTCTCCTCCAGGTGCAAAATACTTTGATCCTGGATGTTAGGAACTCCTTCGCTTAGTTTCTGCTGTGTTTGTCCATGATCCTTTGTAAAGGAAATCTGAATTCAAAGATTAATAATGTTGAAAGAATATTTTTAGCAAAGAATTAAATTTTGTCTTCTGCCATGTGCCATTGCCAATTTTTTCCAATTGTTCATCCAGTAAATTCTGAATAATATGAGTCAGCATTTGTAATTCTGTGTAGCTGAACCTTTCCCTTCTTAGCTAAACCTGATTCATTGGATACTTATCTCTGATATACTGATAAGTATTTCAAGAGAGTAATTACATGCTTTTGATATTTGTTTATTGTTTTGCATTCACAATAGTGAATATGAACAACTATCATTTATGTAAGGGAATGATGACAGTGAAAATCTATGCTTGACTAGGAATTGTACCTGACTTTCCCGCTTTACATGAGCAGTCACCTTCACCACTTTGGCTATCTGTGCACAACTCACTGCCAAACAGAAACTTCTGTATGTTGTTCCTGTATCACAATCTGTATGTGTACACACATTATTTAGTTCCCATACAGGGGAGAACATTTTAATTGAAATCTACTGCCTGATATTGGCGGATAAATACTGTGTTGCAGTACCTGTGTTGTTAAAAAGAATGATGCAGTGTTCCTTTGGACATGTGTACATGTCTGAATAAACAGGCACTGTGACAACTACAGCCATTGTGTAATACATGAAAATTTATTCACAGTTGCAAACACAGACAACCATCAGCTGTATGAGGTAATGATGATAATGAAAGTTTGTGCCAGGTCAGAATTGAAACTTGGATTTCTGTTTTTGTGAGTGGACACCTTAACCACTTGGCTATCAATGCACAACTCATGGGTGGTTTCCAACCTCCAAATGTCATAATTCCTGCATCACAGCCTGTACTCATTCACACATTACGTAATTCCCATATGGAGGAGGACATTTTAATTAAAAGTCACTACCTGATATCAGCAGATAAATAGCTTTGGAAAAAACTTTCTAACATATAAATTTGTATTCTATACTAACAAATTTCTGCCTTTCAAAAATATTTTTCTTGCTATTGTCAGTCGCCATTTAATATCCATTATCAGCTATTTTGTCATTCACATAGCAAAACTCATCTAGTACTTTTAGTGTCTCATTTCCTAATCTGATTCCCTCAACATAATTTGATTTACTTTGACTACAATCCATACCATTGTTCTACTCTTGTTGATTTTCATCTTACAATTTTTTTCATGATATTATTTATTCTGTTCAAATGCTCTTTCAAGTCATTTGCCATCCAGCAGTGTTAGTATGTCAACAGGAAACATTAAAATTTTTATTTCTTCTCTGAAATTTAATCACCCTTCCAAATTTATCCTTTGCTTCCTTTATCACTTGCTCAGTGTACAGACTAAATAATAATGGGGATAGTCTACAACACTGTCATACTTCCTTCTCAACTACTGCTTCCCTTTCATGCACTTTTACTCTTGTAACTGCAGCCTAGTATCTGTACAATTTGTGCATACCTTTCGCTATCTTCTAAGATAAGTTGTAGGTCAGTATTACCTCTCATTTTCCTACATTTCTCTGGAACCCAAACTGATCTACCCTGAGGTTGGCTTCTACTGGATTTTAAATTTGTATGTAAACAGTTGATGTCAATGTTTTGCACCAATGTCTTCTTAAACTGATAGTAAATTAATAGTCACATCTGTCAACATCTGCCTTTTTTGGGAATTGGAATTATACCTGTCTCATTTATCTTGCACATCCAGGTGGATTAGTTTTGTCATGGCTATCTCTCCCAAGAGTCACAACTATTCTGAGTGAATATTATCTACTCCAGGAGACTTTTGGAGCTTACATCTTTCAGTGTTCTGTCAAATTCTTCATGCAGTATCATATTTCCCCTGTCATCTTCAGTTACTTCCTCTTTCCTTATTATAGCATTGTTTTAAAGTTCATTTCTCTTGTATAGACCCTCTATATATTCCTTGTATCTTTCAGCCTTTTCTTCTTTGCTCGGTACTGGGTTGCCATCTGAGCTGTTTGTGTTCATACAGCTGCTACTCTTTTCTTCAAAGGTTTCTAATTTTCCTGTAGGCAGCATCTATCATACACCTAGTCATGCATCTTTACACAGTCTTGCATTCCTCCTCTACCCGTACCTGTTTAGCCATTTTGCCTTTCTCTCAATCTACCTTTATAGATGTTTGTATTCCCTTTTGCTTACTTTATTTTCTGCATTTTTGTATTTTATCCTTTTGTCAATTAAATTCAGTATCTTGTATGTTACCCACGAATTTCTACTGTACATTGTCTGTTTGCATTTTTGGTCTTCTGCTGCCTTCACTATTTCATTCCCAAAACTACTTCTTCATCATCTTTTGTATTCATTTCCCATGTTTCAGTCAGACATTACCTATTGTTCCCGTTGCAACTCTCAAGAACTTCTGGCTATTTCAGTTTATTCATGTTCCATGTCCATAATTTTCTACCTTTCTGCACTTTCTTCAGTTATAATTTGCAGTTTACAATCAATAAATTATGGACAGAATCCTCATTGCCCTTAGAAATGTTTGCAGTTCATAATCTAGATGCGAAATCTTTATCTTAGTATTGTGTAAGCTATTTGAAACCTTTCAGCATCTCCAGGTCTCTTCCTCTTATACAACCTTCTTTATTCTTAAACCATGTGTTAGCAGTGATTTTGTTATGCTCTGCGCATAATTCTACCAGGCAGTTGCTCTTATCATTTCTTTCTCTCAGTTCAAGTTTTCCTATTGTTTTCCTCCTCTTTGTTATCAAATTCACATCCCCACAGCAATTAAATTGTTGTCTTCCCTTAATTATCTGAATAATTTCCTTTATCTCATCATACATTCTTTTAATTTCATTGTTATCTGCAGAGGCAGTAGACATATAAACTTGTACTACTGTGGTGAATTTTGGCCTTATGTCTATCTTGGCTACAATAATGCATTCACTATACTGTTCATAGTACCTTACCAGTGTTCCTGTTGCTTATTCACCGTTAGGCCTAATACTGCACTACCCCAATTTGATTTTTATTTATGAGACTGTACTCATTTGATCAGAAGCCTTATTCTTCCTGCTACCACAGTTTACTAATTCCTATTATGTTTAACTGCAACCTATGTAGTTATCTTTTTAAATGCTCTGACCAGTTTGCTTAATTAAGGGGTCTAGCAATCCAAGCTCCCACTCATAAAATACAAATTTTGTTTTTCCTGAAGTTGACATCTTCCTCAGTAGTTTCTACCCAGACCTGAATGGTGGACTATTCAACCTCTGGTGTATTTTACCTGATAGGATGTCTTCATCATTAAACCACGCGGTAGAGCTATGTGGCCCTTGAGAAAAATTACAGCTTTTGTTTCTCCTCA
This sequence comes from Schistocerca serialis cubense, assembly GCF_023864345.2. Lineage (NCBI taxonomy): Eukaryota > Metazoa > Arthropoda > Insecta > Orthoptera > Acrididae > Schistocerca > Schistocerca serialis. Next base: position 522,803,762 of record NC_064642.1, read on the forward strand.
CTTTCAGCCATTTGCAGCACCAACATAACAAAGTCAAGTTGGCTGATATTACAAAGCCAGATCAGTCAATCATCCATACTGTTGCTGTTGTCACTACTATAAAGGTCGCTGACACTGTTCAGCAGCCACAGTTTTATGTTTTATCTGGCATGCCCACGGATATCCCTCCATTGTGATTGCATCTTTGCTATGGCTATCTGTATCACTGAAGCACACAAGCCACCCTGCCTCAGCAAGATTTGTGATTATGAGATTGGGGAGGGTTTTTTTTTTTAATACAACCTTTTTTTTTTTTTTTTTTTTTTTTTTTTTTTTTTTTTTTTTTTTTTTTTTTTTTTTGCTTAAAGATGTAGATTTTAAAGTATTTTTAAAAATTTTAAGGAATTTAGATTTTACTTGAATAACTAGACAAGGGAAATATACATTTTCAGAAAAGTCACACATACCTTCCACATGATATCTGAGTTTTAGTTTATTCATGTTTCATTTTATATGCAAGTGCTTTATGTAAAAAAGTCAAATTCTTTACCTAGAAAATTGCAAAGAATAAGGGAGACTTTGTCACCAAGAATTCTCAGTCAAATGCTCATTGTGAATACCATAAGAACCTCATGCTTTAGAATTATTTAGCAAATGTGGATCTTTCTCAAGTTCATAGCAAATTCTGCAGCTACTGCCTCTGTGATATACAATGCAGATGTCACATCATCTGTAACACTTACAGTAACTGTTGCAACAGCAAAGTCTGATGTGGTTAAAAACATTGCTCAAAATGAGTGGGAAGTATCAGGGCTGTGCCGAAGCCATGGCAAGAGAGGCACCCACCATTGGTGCCAGTATAGAGGGAGTGCAAAAACTGACTGAAAAAAGAAAAATGATATACATGAGTTACACATGAGTTCTCCTGCCCCACTTGTTCTTGTCTTCTGCCTTTCTGTTCACATGAGACTGAAAGTGCATGATATTATCATAGTCTCATTTTGTCCAAGTAGTAAAGAAAGAAATGACTGCTACTAAACATCCATGATGTGGGTTGTGTCAACAGCGCACATGTTTCATACAGCTGCTGCCTACATAGGTAGTTCATGTACAACAAGTGAGAATCTCAAAGGTTGGCCACTGAGTTTTGAAGTAAATAATATCGTTTTTGCTGATTTTTTGCCAACCGAGGACTGGAGTGAAACTGTTTAAGCAAGACTACCTCAAAATATTTAATGTAATAGTGAATGAAATGGGAAACAGATCTTACATAAAACACACCATTTATCTCAGTTTCATTTCTTGTCAGGAAAGCTTAAATGAGAGCACTAACACAGATTCCTGTTGGGATATTTAAAGTTTTCTTCTTATTCTTCTTCATCTTCTTCTTTTTTTCTGAAGTACAGGTTTCAAGATGCTTTGCAAACATCAAAATAGCTTTGAGGATATTTATGGCAGTTTCAATGTAGTTTCAGCAAATTAAAGATGTTAAACTACTTCAGTTTGAGTATAGGAGAAGCAGACTGTCAAATTCAGCTATCTTGTCAACAGAATACAACACAACCACGAAATTTTACTTCAACAACATTATCAATGAGTTTTCTGTGCTCAGAGCAAGTAAATGGAATGACCTTGTCCTTGGCATCCATCCATTCTCAAAGGGTGATGGTGTAGCATGCTTGATTCAGAGTCTGCAATGTCTGCTGTGGCTGAAAAGTCCCACTCGAGAGTGGCCATTCCTACTGCAGTTTGGGCATGTGAGATATGAGAAGCTGCTCTCCCTTTCTGTCTTGTCTTCTTCCTGATTTATTCTTGTGTGCATTTGTCTTCTGCAAGCTTGACCCTATTTCGACAAGTTGGTCGCCACCTGAAAGTAATAATTCAAGAGAGCATGCTGGAAAGTAATGCTATGTGAAACTCTTAAAGATTTTTAAATAAAAACCTTTTATTAACATTCTACATCTTTATTCTTCATATCTACATATTTGCAGTGCTCTGCTGCTAGAGAGCTCCAAATTGGTGAGTGAGTGTAACATGACAGTGTCCAACATAACTATATCATTGCATGAGAAAGAGTATACTGTAATTGAGTTTAGAATTTGAAGAGTTTGTCCACACGTGGAGCACCCTCTTCTTCAGCATGACAGTGTTGAACCACACAAAGAATGCTGTGACATCTGCAACAATCCAGCACCTTGGGTATACTGTCATAAATCATCCTCCACACAGTCCTAATATGGCCCCATCTGATTTTCATCTGTTTTCAAAACTTAAAGAACACCTTCAAGGACTTTAATAGTGATTACATGGTGCAAGCAGAAGTGAGGTTGTGACGCCATCAACAGAGTTCTACAGTGATGGTATTAGCAAACTGGTCTCTTGTTGGGAGAAAATGTGTTTGTCACCAGGAAATCATGTTGAGAAATAAAATTTGTAAACATAAAGAATGTTAATAATGTTTGCTTTATTTAAAAAGCTGTAAGACTTTTCACATAAAAATTTCGACGTGTTACTTTTCAGCATATCTTCATAATAGGAGCAAATAAAATTTATTGCTTATTGTACATCATGATAAAATCAAAGTACTGTAGCTGTTACAAACAATAGGACACAGATTTTGTTTTACTTTAAATTCTTTTGATAAATTTGAGCAACTTGTAATTCTATTTACTACAATGACACTTTTCATTTCTTTCTTTTCTTCCTTCATCCATGTAGCTAATTTAAGTAATATTTTTCAATAATGCTTCATATTTATTAAACCTATCTTTCAAATTACAAAATTTTCTATATCTGTGTAGAAATAATTACAGAAAGGTAGTTTTAATGGGGACGGGGGGTGACATGTCCATGACAGGTTAAAGTTTTGTGTGAGTTTAAGAGTTATGTGTGACTGCCATAATATGCAAACAGCAACAAAAATATTTTTAAATGCACAAATTCCTTAAAATTCTTAAAATAAAAGTGGTACTCATTATAATCTCTTCACAATGGAGTGAGAAATTGTATGATGACAGAATAGCAGAAACAAACTTCGGAATGAACTGATTCTGAATTGCCCCTGGCATAACCAAGCAGGGACTCTTCTGAACTGTATCTCATTCTACAGGAAGGAAAAGGGTTACATTAAACTTACATTATGCCTTCCAATATTTTGGAGCATTAATTTCTACGTAGCTCACAGGGTTAAGGGATGTCTTGGCAGAGTGAAGTAATACATCATTGTGTGTGGAAACTGTTACAAAACAAATACGGTTATAACTGGTTATGTTGAACAAAAATGGTCAAACTGAGATGAAAATACAGTCATTTTATTACCAGCTCAAAAATGCTCCTGTAGGAACACAAAAAGGCAAATATGCCCTTCTTCAAAAGACTGACAGAAAATTGGGGAACCAGCTGCCTCGATCCTCATTCCACCTTCCTCACCCAAAATTGTAGCATGTTTCTGCAGTAAAATGGCATTTCTATACTGGTGTATTTTGCTGCATCATACAATAGAATTCATAAGTGATAATGAGGTCCTATTACAAAACGTTCCAGGCAGAACTCTTGAGAACAGCACAAACAATTAATAATAGCACCATCTTCACTTTGTTTGATACCACAATCACTATTTTCCACCCATAAGATTGAGTCTAGTATGCTATTGAAATTCATTACAGTTTCTCTCCCTTTCATTTTTCATGATATTTATAAAATACTAAGAAACAGCAGCACATAATTAGATTAATTTCATTCAAACACTTCATTACAATATTCATTGCATGATTATTCATTGCATGTCACAAATTCTTTCTCTGCATGAGCTGTTTCATAGCAGATCTGTTGTGGTACAGTGTCCATTAACAAATACATCACAAATCATATTGGTGCTATAATGTTCTTGATTTTCATTATAATTTTCTTTTGTGAGTGACTGAGATCCATTTCATATAGGTCTGTGTTATTTTTTTAGTCAGTTCTATCACACTACACTTTCTTTTTCACTCATTCTTACCATTCATTAATCTAGCTCAGTATCCAATATTGGTTAGTTATTTATTATTAGCTAGAGTTCTCTCATTAGAGGACATTAATGTAGAATCTGGAATCAAGTCCCTGTTATGAGAACAGAGCCATCAACAAGAACTGACACTTCGCATGTAAAGTGTATTTCTAAGTACAGACAAAAGTACAGATGGACATGAATTGCCTGCCACAGTAGAGAGTACATCCATACATACATATATAGAATGTTGTAACATATACCATGAATAAATCAATCCCAGAAACTTCCAGAATTACTAGTACGTATTAAACTATAAATGTAATAGAGAGAAACATTCCACATGGGAAAAATATGTCTAAAAACAAAGATTTTGTAACTTACCAAACAAAAGCATTGGTACGTTGATAGAGACAATAACAAACACAAACACACACACAAATCTCAAGCTTTTGCAACCCATGGTTGCTTCATCAGGAAAGAAGGAAGGAGAGGGAAAGACGAAAGGATGTGGGTTTTAAGGGAGAGGGTAAGGAATCATTCCAATCCCGGGAGCGGAAAGACTTACCTTGGGGGGAAAAAGGGACAGGTATACACTCGCACACACATCTCTGCCCAAACTCTTTGCTTGTGTCTGTATATGTGAGGATGGATATGTGTGTGTGTGCGAGTGTATACCTGTCCCTTTTTCCCCCCAAGGTAAGTCTTTCCGCTCCCGGGATTGGAATGACTCCCTACCCTCTCCCTTAATACCCACATCCTTCTGTCTTTCCCTCTCCTTCCCTCTTTCCTGATGAAACAACCATGGGTTGCGAAAGCTTGAGATTTGTGTGTTTGCTTGTGTTTGTTATTGTCTCTATCAACGTACCAACGCTTTCATTTGGTAAGTTACAAAATCTTTCTTTTAGATATATTAAACTATAAATAATTATATGAGGTGATAATTGGACTGCTGACTTGCACATCACCATCCTAGCAGCTACAACTACTACATTGTAACAGGTAATGCACAGCATGTGGCATTGCTCCCCCTCCTCTTGAAAGCATGACCCATTGTTTCACAGTTATCTGTATCATCCTGGACCTAGATGAAGTCAGTGGCCCACTGTATGATGGCACTGTGAATCTTGTAGTTTTATGCAGATAACACAGGTGATGTGTCACAGCTTTTCTTTCATTGATGTAAGATCGTCATCCTCTACTTAGTGTTTGACCATCTGTCAAGCGACATATGATTTTGTGAAGAGGAAAGTACGAGGGTCACTCCAAAAGAAACACACACTATTTTTTTTTTAAAGTCCGTCTTTTATTCTACATGTTTGAAAGTTTTACAGTGTGTAGAATACATCCTTTAGGAACAATATTTTCATTTCTCCACATAATTTCCATCCCTCTCAACTGCCTTAAGCCATCTTGGAACCAGCGCCTGTATACCCACAGGGTAAAATTCTGGACCAACCTGTTGCACCCACTGTTTGGCAGCGTGCACAAGGGAGTCATCATCTGCAAACCTTGTTCCACAAAGAGAGTCTTTCAGTTTCCCAAAGAGATGATAGTCACATGGAGCCAGGTCAGGACTGTAAGGCAGGTGTTTCAGTGTTGTCCATCCGAGTTTTGTGATCGCTTCCATGGTTTTTTGACTGACATGTAGCTGTGCATTGGCGTGCAACAGCAAAACATCCTGCTTTTGCCGATGTGGTCGAACACAACTCAGTTGAACTTGATGTTTCTTCAGTGATGTCACATATGCATCAGAATTTATGGTGGTTCCACTTGGCATGATGTCCACAAGCAAGAGTCCTTCGGAATCGAAAAACACCGTAGCCATAACTTTTCCAGCAGAATGTGTGGTTTTGAATTTTTTTTTTCTTGGGTGAATTTGCATGATGCCACTCCATTGATTGCCTCTTCGTCTCGGGTGAAAAATGATTGATAGAGCCATGTTTCATCACCTGTCACAATTCTTCCAAGAAATTCATCTCCACCATCCTCATACTGTTCCAAAAGTTCACTGCATACCATTTTTCTCGTTTCTTTGTGAGCCACTGTCAACATCCTGGGAACCCACCTGGCACAAACCTTTTTAATGCCAACATTTTCAGTATTCTACAAACACTTCCTTCTCCTATCCCAATGTAGTGTGACAATTCATTCACTGTGATGCATCTGTTAACAGTCACCAATTCGTTAACTCTCTGCACATTGTCTGGAGTGTGTGCAGTACGAGGCCTTACACTGCGAGGACAATCCTCAATATTGCCGTGCCCGCTTTCATCATGTAACCTGCTTGCCCACCGACTAACTGTACTGCAATCGACAGCAGCATCTCCACACGCCTTTTTCAACCTCTTGTGGATGTTTTCCACTGTCTCGTTTTCACAGCACAGGATTTCTATGACAGCACGTTGCTTCTGACGAATGTCAAGTGTGGCAGCCATCTTGAAGACGTGCTGTTATGGTGCCACACACGGGAACAGGTTGAACTAAGTTTGAAAACAAGCGGGAAGGATGTATCTACACACTGTAAAACTTTCACACATGCAGAATGAAAACTGTATTTTTACAAAAATAGTGTGCATTTCATTTGGAGTGACCCTCATAGTATGTTATTAATGTTTCTGATAGCTCAGCCTTCCACAAATATGCAAAAGTCCATTCTAGAGCACGTATTTTGTAGCTTACAGTTCAGTGTGAGGTGTTATAAGATTCACCATCCTTATTCTAGACATCCAAGGTCCACATACATACTAGCTATATTGCTTCTTCAGTTCTGGTGACACATGATTTATGTAAGCATTCTGAGCATCATCATGGTGAAACAGAAACAAAGGTCTCCTTTAGTTTAAGCCTCCTTATCATGGATGAGAAAAAAACTTGTAGTGCCTTGCTTTGCTGTGTTGTACGTAAAGTTTGCAATAGTCTCAAACATAAACATACCCGTGGAAAGCATATTTGCCAACAATATCTTAAAAGATCTCAAGAGGCCATTCATCTGTGGGTGGTGGGCAGTTGTAATTCATTGAATGATAAAATTACTTCTTACAGTAGTCTTGATTTAAACATTTTTACATGATCAGAGATCATTACAAGAGGTGCTCCATACTTCAAAATTATGTCTATGATAAGAAACCTAGTAGTTTTCAGAACTTTGGCAGCCAGTACAGCCTTGGAGACAGAGCTATGTTTGAGGTAGTTAGAACAGAAAATTTACAGCCATTTGTCTTCTTGGGAAACAGCCCAAGTGGTTACTTCCAGTATGGAGCAGCTGCAGAAAGAATTGGTATCAGATGTCTTGGGAGGGAGTAATTGAAGGACATTCTTCTGTCATTGGCATTTCAGAGAGTAGATTTCATAATGTTTGACAAATCAGTTGAGACCTGGACCACAATACCTACTTCCAATGCTCACTGTGGCCTTTCTAAATTATAGTGTCAGAGTATCATGAAAATACTTCATTAACAAGCTGGTGCAGTGAGCAACCATTCCATACCATTGGGCCATAATTCCTTTTATACAATTTTCCAGTTATTAATCTGGATTCACCTTTGCTTCTTCCTTCTCTAAAAAGTTTATGATCTTCAGTAACATTGGATATTCCCTTTTTTGGCTGCAAGGTTCATTAGTGTTGGTACGACTGGGATACCACCAGCACTCTCTAAAGGATTCTACAAAAGGCATCAGCATCTTTGTGTTTCCATTCATTTTAATACTTTATTGTGATGTCGTATTTCACAAACTTCAGTGCCTATCTTGCTAGTTATCCTGATGGATCCTGTAAGCTTACCAACCAGTATAAAGAACATTGATCAGTCACAACAGTGAATGGTCTGACATGTAAATAAGTTTAAAACTTACTAAATGCCCAAACAACTGCTGCTACCTTTCTCAGTATTCTCATCAAGAAGTGCTAGGAGTGTTAAAGATGTCAGCACCTCCTCAAGGATTCAGAAAGAATTTTCGTGCTCCTCACTCCAAGAATAGTGTCTACTCACAGCAGTTCTTATAGCAGCCATGTATTACAAATGAAACCCTTTATGAAGTGACTGTACAAGGAGCACATACGGAGGAAGCCTCTCACATCACAAATGTATCGAGGAGCTGTAAACTTTTTCTGGATAAGGACGGACTTTGTTTCCATTAACTAACTGCCTCAGTACTTTTATTTCTTGAGCAACAGTCATCTAGTTTCTCAGATTCAGGTAAAGGCCTGCATCGTAGACAGTTGTCAAGTGGCTTAGATGCTCTCCAAGAAAATGGTTTGTCATGCAGGACCAAAGATATTTTATTAATTCAAGATGTAAAGCAGATTGTTTGTATTGCATTCAGAGTTAGCTGGAGTACTGTCCAGCGCAAACAGCTTAATTTTGAACTCATGGAAAGCAGCCAGCATTATGAAAACAGTCTCTTCCTGGTCAGCCTCTTAAACATCCTTCTTCCTGTAACCAATCTGTATATCCATAGAGGAGAAATACTTCACCCATCTCAGACAGTCCAAGTTGTTATCAGTTCATGGCAATGGATGCCTATGTTTTGGTGATTTTGTTCGGCCACCAGTAATGGATGCAGAAATACCATTTGTCATCTTTCCTCTCCATGAGGACCGCGGGGGAGGACCAAGGACTGTGTAACAGCTGAATAATGTCATCCCACAGCATTTTGTGTACTTCTTTCTGAGTTACCTAATATTTATCAGGAGATGTACCATGTGAGTGCTGACTGATGGGTGAATGATCCCTAGTGTTGGTATGGTGTTTGACATTGAGTCATCTGATCTGCCTCCAATACACTGGACTTAAATGCACCCAAATTGACCAACACGCACAAACTGTTTCCTCAGAAAAGCCGGGACTTGTTGGCAGCTGGATAGTAGATACAACAGACTGGCACTCATCAATGGTAGGGCAACATGATTGTATGTTCATAACACTGAACTGAGCTTCCTGGACTGGTATACATGTCCCTATGCCCATACCCTTAGGGATGAGCTGCAGCTGTTCATCACAGTTGGTGTCCCTGTCCTCTCCTTATCAACTTGTTGTTATGGTGATGAACATATATTTTTTTTTCTGTGAGGCTGAATATCTTTTTGTCCTTATGTGGAGCAAAGGAGGTTAAATTAAGCACCGAAACTATGATGGTGAGATAAGTGAGTGTTCAGTCATAGACAACTGCCTAAAGCAGTTGTTGGTTGCATGTACTGAGAGTAGCTTTGTAAATCTGGAGATCCAGTCTTTCACAGACAGTGACTACTTGTGAGGTGTGCAAGAAGTCCCATCCCAGGGTGACATTATGGGTCCATTGTGGTAAAACAACAAAGTCAAAGGACTAGGTTCTGTCCTTCTTAGATATTCTCACAACATAGATCTCTGTTGCTTGGACATATTTTCCCTGTGCAACATTTAGCACAATAGCCATGGAATCTCAAACATGATTATATTCTGGTGGTGATGAAAAGTATCTGGTATCACATAATATAACAACCCAGAATTGACTAACATGTGGACAGATTGATCATTGATGATTATGTCAATGAAATTTCCCAATATATTAGCAACTGTCATCTATGTAAGATTTTCATTTATGGCTGCCTCACTGCCACACATGGTTAGCTGATTTTGTTTCCTGATTTTGGTGGTAGTGGCCTGTTAGAGAGTAAACTCGAAGAGTGTGAGCTGTGGGACTCAGTGTTGGTTTACCTTGTAGAGATTGGGGACAGTTATTGACAAATTGCTTCTTGTTTAACATCTTACAGTGTAATAGCCATCAAACCCTCTATTTCTTCCTTTAAAAAAGTGTGCAGCATGCCAGGCCATCAGCAATGGGAACATACCAGCATGTTGTCCTCCATTCTCACACAATCTAATTAATGAGGGAGCCAGTTATATTTACATCATTGACTACCTTGGATGATGCCTGAGAGCTGCAACCAAAGTCTGGGTTTTCCAGCTCTATTCCTCAGTGTTGGTTTACCTTGTAGAGATTGGGGACAGTTATTGACAAATTGCTTCTTGTTTAACATCTTACAGTGTAATAGCCATCAAACCCTCTACATCTTCCTTTAAAAAAGTGTACAGCATGCCAGGCCATCAGCAATGGGAACATACCAGCATGTTGTCCTCCATTGTCACACAATCTAATTAATGAGGGAGCCAGTTATATCTACATCATTGACTACCTTGGATGATGCCTGAGAGCTGCAACCAAAGTCTGGGTTTTCCAGCTCTATTCCTCAGTGGTGGTTTACCTTGTAGAGATTGGGGACAGTTATTGACAAATTGCTTCTTGAATTAGCAGTGCTGCCTTCTCTTGGCTGGGATTGATACTCAATGCTGCTACATCCAGTCACCTGGGTTTGATAATAATGTATGTCATAAATCCTCATTTCCCTCTTCTATTTGCCATATTAGCAGTGTGAGATACTTATGGTTATCCAAGACTGCCATCAGTATGACATTCAGAAGTCTGTCAAACACCTGTTGGTGTGCTCTTTTCTGTTTCTTTTCCTTGGCATGTTGTGCTGACACCACTTGATGAAGTCTTCTGTTGTGATGACTCCTCAAAACAAGTTCTTGATAGACATCATCAGCCATGCCCTTCATGAGATATAAAATCTTATTCGCTTTTTTGTTCCACTGTGTGACACAGCACCAAACACTATTTGTGTATGACTCTATTGTCTCTCTGTGGTGTCTGGCTCTATTCTTCCATTGTTCTCTGACTGTGCATGCCTGCTGCTGCTTGCCACCAAGAAAATTTGTCCCACCTTTTGAGCTTTTTCTTGTTGTTCTCAAATCACTGATGGGCTGTACAGTCCAAGTAAAGGTAGCCACTGGGAAGAAGCATCATGTTGCAGTTATAACAATGAAAATAATTAATTATTGATAATGTAATGTAAACGGACAGATAAAAAGATATACTCACCAAGTGGCGGCAGCGGAACACACACACAGTAGGATTTAACTTTCACAAACTTTCAGAGCCAGTGGCTCCTTCTGGTTGAAGAGTTGAAGGGGAAGAATGAGGGGTGAAGGAAAAGGACTGGAGACATTTAGGGAAAGGGGTACACTTCAGAAAAGTCACTCAGAACCCCAGGTCAAGAGAGACTTGCTGGATGGGCAAGTCTCCCCTGACCTGGGGTTTTGGGTGTATTTTCTAAACTGCACCCCTTTCCCTAAATGTCTCCAGTCCTTTTCCTTCACCCTTTTCCTTTCCCTTCAACTCTCCTGCCAGAGGAAGGAGCCACGGGCTTCAAAAGCTTGTGAAAGTTAAATCCTTTTGTGTGCCACTTGGTGAGTAGATATTTTTATCTGTCTATTTACATGTTTTGGATAGCAGTACAATCAAATCCCTTTAGCCATTTTGTCTGTTGACTCAACATTTCCAACATACGGTGAGTAGAAATCTATCCTTTTCAAAGCATTGTCATTATTCCATCCTGGATTTGCCATTGTTTTATGGGAATTCCTTTTATGTTATTCCATAAAATGTTATTATGTTATCTTTTCACTCATCATACTGTCCCCTTTTTAGTATAATTAATCATGTGTGGTGACTAAAGTGGCTGGTTTTCACTGAACATCTTTTTTATTTGTAGTCTATTCTTAACTGCCCCGTTTCCAGTAGGCCTAAGCATCTGTTTTATTATTGTCAGTATTTTGACAAGAATGGATTGCTACTCACCATAAAGATAACACATTGAGTTGCAGACAGGCACAACAAAAAGACTACTACACACTGAGCTTCTGGGCAAAACCTTCTTCAGAAAAGAAATTACATGATCTGTTCTTTTTGTTTTTCCAACCTGGACTTTCCATAGTTTGTTTTTTTATTATTGTTCTTTATAGTTAACTCATCTGTTCAAACTGTTTCTGGAGCTTCACTTGGGCAGAGGTATTACAATTTTTTAACCTTTCTTCCTTTATCATACCTTCTCTTTTCCACCTGTAGCTTTTCAGAGGGAAGCAACTGGTTTCAAGTGCTGAAGATTAATTATCATTATGGGCTGCTGCTGTCAATAAGTTTACTAATGCCTTTGCCTTGAGTTCTGTATTTTCAATAAAATTTATGTTTTCTTCTGTGGAAAAATGTTGACATCACCCAGTAATAATGTAGTTACTTTATCTAAGATCTGCACTTTTTAGTGGAACATAAATGTTTCCTGCCTTGGAAGAAATGTCATTATGTTATACCGCTGTTTATAAGTTGACTGATGCCTCTCTCATGAATATGTCCATTGTGTTTAAACATTGTATTTTCAATTAAATTTTTTTCACTGCAAAACTGTGGACCTTTATCAAATAATGTAGTTACTATTATCTAACATGTGCAGTTTCTAAATCAATATAAAATGTTTTTTCCCTTAGAGGAAGTTTTGGTTGCATATGAAAAACTGTTGATGTCTTTATTCATTAAAGAAGCTTGGTATTTGTGCATTTGCATTTTATGCAAATATATATACATATATATGCAAATACATATATATTTGTACCTGTCTGCTGGTATGTTATTCACTGTATTCTTTTTGCTCCTTTAGCTTACAAGAGAAAGTTTTCATTGCAAAATCCCAGGCCATTTTTGTGAAATTAATCGATTATTAATGAACAGCTTGTAATAGAGGATTGTTATATCATTTGTGAATTGTTCTTGGTTTTGAAAATGCGTAGAATTTTATATTTGTAGTTGTGAAAATTCATGTTTCTCCTAATTTTACATATTATATCACCTTTAGAAATTTTAACCTATTCCAGTTACACTTCAGGCTGTCATACCAGCACCAATATCTGGCCTGGTCATTTTTTTTTTATTTCTACAGTGTGGTAAACAACAAATGCAGCTACTGGCAACAAATGGTGTAGCTCATGAAGCAAACAGTATACTCATAGAACATGTACATGAGCATCATAGAATGATATGACATTTGAGTTGGTTCTTCCCATCTGGCATCAGTCACCTGCATTCTTTTTAAAGGAATTTTTAATGTCATATGTTTCCTTTCAGATTCAGTGAAGAACTTAACCAAAGCAAAAGCAGTGCTTCCAGCTGTGATGTACTTTCTTTTCAAAACCCTGCCAAATGTATAAGATTTGTAGAGTACTGTATGTACAGAAAAGAAAGACTTTCCAAGTATTTTAAAAATAATATGTTACTTTGTCCTCACGTTCTTTCCATTCAGTATTGCAGTCTCATTAGTTTTGTAACACATTTTCCATCTTTACAGACAAGGATACCAAATGTTTGGGGTGACATTATCATTCATAGCAACACGAAGTGGATTACTACGTTGGCAAGATCATATTCCTCCTAGTACAACTGACAGCAGTCAGCCAATACGGTAATCTAAGATCAGTATGGTAATCTAAGATTTGTGAGATATAAATGATGCGTTTGAACTGAGTCTTAATGCCCATATACTTTCATTTTTACTTTTTTATTTCAGTCATTTTAGTGAAGATAATCGTCGTGCAATTGATGAAGTTTGGTACAAAAGGGCAGTTGACCAACATAATATAGAACCAGAAAGTTTTGTTTTCTCTGTTCCATTTGATATTGGTTCGGTGCCCAAAACCCTGGTAACAGCAACACACGCAGTTTTTGTAGAATCAAAAGGTCATCAAGCACCAGCTGCTGTGGTTGGGCTCCAGTTCCAACATTCCACATTGGCTGCTCACTTCCTGAATATTACAGCAACAGTAAGTAACATACTAACTATTTGTTCTGATTCTGAGTCTGTTTCTGAAGAAAATAATAAAGAGAAGCTGAAAGGGAACATAGCATATGTACATCAATTAGTCGTGTATTTGTGGCCAGCATACAAATGACAAACCTGCGTTAAATTTTTTTGGCACTCTTGTCACAGTGATTCTCTTTAAAACTTCAAGTTTTTGACACTATCCACTAATGTACTCACCAGGAAAGAAACTCACTTGCAAAGAAGTAATAGAATCCCACAGCTGTGAATGACGTAGTTGTGCCCACTGCGAGTAGATGTTGAATTTGTGTCACTGGTATGATGCCATCTGCAGCATCTTTATTTCTGTCATCCTATATACACTCCTGGAAATTGAAATAAGAAAACCGTGAATTCATTGTCCCAGGAAGGGGAAACTTTATTGACACATTCCTGGGGTCAGATACATCACATGATCACACTGACAGAACCACAGGCACATAGACACAGGCAACAGAGCATGCACAATGTCGGCACTAGTACAGTGTATATCCACCTTTCGCAGCAATGCAGGCTGCTATTCTCCCATGGAGACGCTCGTAGAGATGCTGGATGTAGTCCTGTGGAACGGCTTGCCATGCCATTTCCACCTGGCGCCTCAGTTGGACCAGCGTTCGTGCTGGACGTGCAGACCGCGTGAGACGACGCTTCATCCAGTCCCAAACATGCTCAATGGGGGACAGATCCGGAGATCTTGCTGGCCAGGGTAGTTGACTTACACCTTCTAGAGCACGTTGGGTGGCACGGGATACATGCGGACGTGCATTGTCTTGTTGGAACAGCAAGTTCCCTTGCCGGTCTAGGAATGGTAGAACGATGGGTTCGATGATGGTTTGGATGTACCGTGCACTATTCAGTGTCCCCTCGACGATCACCAGTGGTGTACGGCCAGTGTAGGAGATCGCTCCCCACACCATGATGCCGGGTGTTGGCCCTGTGTGCCTCGGTCGTATGCAGTCCTGATTGTGGCGCTCACCTGCACGGCGCCAAACACACATACGACCATCATTGGCACCAAGGCAGAAGCGACTCTCATCGCTGAAGACGACACGTCTCCATTCGTCCCTCCATTCACGCCTGTCGCGACACCACTGGAGGCGGGCTGCACGATGTTGGGGCATGAGCGGAAGACGGCCTAACGGTGTGCGGGACCATAGCCCAGCTTCATGGAGACGGTTGCGAATGGTCCTCGCCGATACCCCAGGAGCAACAGTGTCCCTAATTTGCTGGGAAGTGGCGGTGCGGTCCCCTACGGCACTGCATAGGATCCTACGGTCTTGGCGTGCATCCGTGCGTCGCTGCGGTCCGGTCCCAGGTCGACGGGCACGTGCACCTTCCGCCGACCACTGGCGACAACATCGATGTACTGTGGAGACCTCACGCCCCACGTGTTGAGTAATTCGGCGGTACGTCCACCCGGCCTCCCGCATGCCCACTATACGCCCTCGCTCAAAGTCCGTCAACTGCACATACGGTTCACGTCCACGCTGTCGCGGCATGCTACCAGTGTTAAAGACTGCGATGGAGCTCCGTATGCCACGGCAAACTGGCTGACACTGACGGCGGCGGTGTACACATGCTGCGCAGCTAGCGCCATTCGACGGCCAACACCGCGGTTCCTGGTGTGTCCGCTGTGCCGTGCGTGTGATCATTGCTTGTACAGCCCTCTCGCAGTGTCCGGAGCAAGTATGGTGTGTCTGACACACCGGTGTCAATGTGTTCTTTTTTCCATTTCCAGGAGTGTAATACTAGACATACTCCCAAGTAGTCTCTTCATGGCAAGCACATGCTTCCACACATTTCTGAGCGTGGTGCCTGCATATCTACAAAAGCTGTTGGCACACATTCTAATTTTCACAGCCTTTTTAATGATAGTGTCTCAGTAGTTTGAAAAGTGGGCTAGGATCCAGTCTGCTTATTCTTTAGCAGTATTTGACAACAGTAAAGTTTTATAGGATTCTATAAATGATGTTTGGTATAGTGCTGAGAAATGGTCCAAACAGTCTGTTCCACTTAGCTGCTGCCACTTTCAAATGGTGTATGTTAAACACCTGGGACTTTGATGGCATGACTATCCTTCACAGGGCACAACATTTCTTTGATTTTCTGTGGCAGCTGAAAGATTGTCTTAACCTGTGTTTGTTTAAAATTCACCCTATTTTTCTGGATGTTGCTCCATGAAACAGCAGGAATATTGTACACTCATCCCATTGTGTTCCTTGACTGGAGTTGGATATGCATTTTCTGCAGAGATCTGTCTTGATTGCTTCTGCCCAATAGGCATATTATCTGAACACAGAGGTTAGATTTTTTCTTTATGGTACCAAGATGGTGATCATCTTATATGCTTTTAGCTCTATGTGTCAGTGTTCAGGACAGTTCCATTATGGGCAGGCTGGTGGAAACTGTATCCATTAAGATACAAGTCCATTGGGTCAATTTACTATGCATTTACAGGACAAGTAGACCAACTAACTACTACTCATCTAGAATGTTTAAGAAGGGTAGCTTTTCTTATTTCTCCATTTATAAAGTAAACAGTGTGCTGAGATGTGGGCTGTCCTGTGATTAGTGAAGAGATGAAATGTTTTCTTGTCATGCATTCAGATCAAAAAGGAATCATCAGTACAATAATAAAAACAACATGAGCAAAGAGAAGCAATTTTTAAGGTATGCTTTTCAAAATTCTCCAGGAAAAAGAAACTATACCTGGTGAAAAAGGTGAGTGTGTGGCCATTCTGTTAGCCATTTCATAATATCTGTCCCTTTAAAAAATGGTCAGTGGTGGTTATCATAGTTAAATGACAATATATTCAGTGACTTCTGTATCTTAAATGGAAATACTTCTAAGAGCCATACTTTTCAGTCCTTACAGCCTTGTACTGTTCCAATTTTTACCACCATCTTCATTAATTTCCAGTAAGCCACTTGAAATGTCAGGGGACTACCCAGGATAAAGGAACAACTAAACAGGCATGGGAAGGGTGCAGGCCATCAAGTCATTTGTTACTTTACAAGAGTCCATCAATCTTGTATTTCACAGATACCAAAAGCACTAATAAAATACAAATGATGATAGCTGTTTGTGATTAACACAATGAGTGACAATAATTAATGCCAGCAACAGATTCAAAAAGTCAACAGCAGCTCAAATTTCAGCAGAAAATTAGATAAAATAACTAAGGAAAAGCATTCGGGCAATTACTACAAAAGTTCTTCAGTTAAGCCAAATGATGATTAATTAGTTAATTCAAACAAATAAGATGCACCAATTTAGGAAGGACTAACAAGCAATTAGTACAATGAAATATAACTTAAACATCACTTAGCACTGGGCAAACAATGACAGCAATAATGCTAAAGATTACTATTCTCACATTTGGCTGCTCAAAGGGGATGCTTGTTATTAATGTATATAACTTCCAAGAAGTGTAGCAATATGAAACTTCACACGTCTGGTATCTGATTAGCTGAGGCCAGTAATGTAATAATGTTTTATGCAAGAGCACAGGAATGATTCTCAACACAAATATCCAATATGTGATCAATGATAGAAGCCCCTTGGGCATAATCAAGATACTGATGTGGAATAAAAATAAAATATCATTTAACAAATTGAGCATTACATCAATATTAAAGTTTAGAATAATGGGCACTTCAGGTTCAATTAACGCGCAGTTGCTACAAGACAGAAACTCAGCTTATGAGGGATGCCGAAGCAAGCCAGGAGGCCACAGCATCTCAGAGGCTACAGTGAGATGGGAAGCGGCATGCCGCATGTGCGCATATACGCAGCCAATGAACTGGTGAGTAACAGCTAACACCCTGGGGAAGTGCCTCCAAATGCCATGAACAGTTCGGAAAGCCGAGAGCAAACAAGCAGACATCTGATTCATGCAAAATAATCATAGAATGTAAAAGACAAGAAACTCAAAATTAATCTTTCAATAAAATATAACAAGAAGTTAGTGGAATAACGAAGAAATCACAGAGCTACTCGAACACATTAACATAAGTGACTTAAAAGATAACAGGCAAATCTTGAGCACTAACACTCAAACACTTAGAATAGTAATTGTATTTAGAACAATAAATATTCATTTTTTTGAAAGGGGCAAAATGTCACCAAAGTTATGGAACTTAATTACTCAAATGAGGCAAATTCACTGGGCTGCTTCCGTTTGCGTAACACAACTGCAGGAAATTTTATAGTCATTACATCAGTCAGGGAAACAACAGCTTCCAATACCAATAAGACTGTTTCAACCTCAGTGGTCACTAATACATGTAGTGGCCTAGAATATATGACAATTAATTTCAGGCCCGAATGGGGAGATAAGCAGGCATTGAACAAGTTGCAATTAAAGGAAATTTTAAAACACATAAAATATGGCACTCAGATAATTTCAGACAGAGGCACAAGAAAGTAAATTTAATACTTGAGACAAAGTCATAGAGAAAAACAGGCAATCTTGCATAGCGGGAGCAGTTTCAACAAAGGAGCACATATGTGAATCAAGTAACGAGTACCTGACCCCCAAAGGGCAGAACAGATGGCACTAGAAAATGAACAGCACTCCAACACCCACCTCAGTAGCTATGCCTCCTTAATCCATCAACATTAGACCCAAGTATTGCTGCCCAACACAGCTGTACTGACCTCCAGCTACTTAGACAACCATCAGCCCATAAGCTCCATGAACAGCTCACCATACATCACATGTGCCTCTTGTCTTTCTCTCACTGACAGTGACTGACTGATTGCCTGCCCATATGGTCAATAACCCTCTCCAAGAAACAATAACCAAAGGGTCAACTAACAGGCAACCAAGGCGCCACCCAGTGACTAGACAGAGACGGATTGCGCCAGTAGAGAAATATGAAAGAACATAGAAAGAGCCGACACAGCCCATCACTACCTTCTTAATATTAATTCAAGTGCCTGTCTCCTTGGCTGAATGGTCAGTGCACCTGACTGCCCAGCAGCAGGCCTGGGTTCAATCCCCAGCTGGATTGGAGATTTTATCTGCTCGGGGACTGGGTGTTGTGTTATCCTCATCATCATTTCATCATCATCAACATGCAGTCACCTAATGTGATGTCAACTGAAAAGACTTGCACCTTGGCTACCAAACTTCTCCATGTGGGAACTTCCAGCCATAAATGCCATACGATCATTAGGTATGTTTTCATTTAATTCAAATTAGTTACTGGTCGAAAACTCTGTTTTCAGTTAGTGCCATCAAACTTTCATTGTCTGTAGTTGTAAATAGCTTCTATTGGCTCTTTCAAACAAATTTTAAGCAAAAAGTATATATATTAATGCCAGAGTAATTTATTCATTGGCTTAACAGCACCATATCCATAAAGAAATAGTAAATAAGCTTGAGGAGACATTGATTTTCATCAAGAGGTTACTTAAACTGAAATGGACAACAGTGACTAATGTATGCATTAATATTTTTATTGTTGTGAACTTAATTCATGTTGTTTATTTTAATGAATGGTAATAGTATGAAGAGTGTTTCAGTAGGAACACACAATTTGAACTTTTAGCAAAAAATTAGTTATTTGAAAAGTTGAAATATTTTTTTAAAACACATCAGTACGCAATTTGGTTTTGGTTGTTGTGAGTAACAATATTAGACAAATATCAGCCAGGTACTCATTGTACAAAATTTTTATAGACATTTTCACACAATTATGAATGTATTTCCACAGTGATTCATTCAATTTTGTTCTTTAACTCAGAAATAAGCAGGTTGTTCACTTATATAGTTGACTTCCTGGCCAACTCTGGTCTCTAAGGCGAGAGATGACATGATCTGGAAATTTATCATTCAATAGTGCATGTGATTCATGCATGATATGACAGTATTTTGCTAGAGCCACTTGTTTTTGCAGTCCATACTCTCCGATTAGGTCCAAAGAATCTCACTTTGGATTTTGCAATAATGTACGCCATTCACTATCACTGCATTACATGTAATATTCTCCAAAAAATATAAATCCCAATCCTCCTGCCAGGCCAAAATTCACTCCAAACAGTGGCTTATTGTGCATTCATACAGAAGTGTTTCATGAGGATTCTTGTTTCTTGATAGAGCCATGAAACTGTAAGTGCCCCTTATCACCAAAGGTAACATTGCTCATAAAACAGTCAACCAAATTTTGGTCCTCTCACATGCAATTGGTAGGTTCACCGCTTGCAAATAGCTGATAATTTAGTTGTTGTATCAGTTGAACATCATAAGGGTTTAAATGAAAATTGTTTGTCAGAATTAAGTGCTTGGTGCTCCTCAAAAATTTAATTAATGTGATTTAAGGTGAGTCAGGCTCAGGGACTTTGGACTACACTCTCATTTACTGTGGCAGTATTTTGCATATTGACATTGTTCTGAAGTGTTAACATCAGTAGGTGAATCACTTTTCTCAAACTTTTCAATTACCCATCTAAGTGTTGATGAATTGGGTACATTTTGCCTAATGAAAAGGTCTGCCATTCACAAAGTGAGTCTAAAGAACTTCCCCTGTACTTGTAATAAGTTTTGCCAATAATAGTGCGTTGTCCAATGGTAAATAAATTCATTTTCTCTAACAACAATCTCTCTAAACAACAACTTAACAATTGAAAATGTTGCCAACAGATCAGAACAAAAGTGATGCAAAATTTAAAATGTGCATTCTTATCGAGACACCCTATATTTCTAGTAATTCAAGAGTGCAATTGGTACGTGCACTAGAGGTGGAGGGGACAGGAAGGAGGATGTAGGGCCATACTTCATGTCAGACTTGCAGTAAATGAGAAAATACAAGGGTTGTCAGTAAAATAAGGTTCCCCTGGTCCTGCAGTCATGAGGAATGCTGGTACGCAGAATCCAGCAACACTGGCATATAGCTTGGTTCTCCTTCTCCCATTTATCACCCTGCCAAGCTCTCTGTGATGCACAATCTTGGCTTGGCAGCTGTTAGAGATGGAGATTCCACTCGCATATCACACCAGGTGCCAATTATGGTCCATTATTCGCTTTTTGTGTACTGCAAAGACTACACTGGTGGACATTCATTCCCAACTGTGTGAAGTCTGTGGAGAAACATGTATGAGTGTACAATATGTGCACAAATGGTGCAGAGAATCCAAAGATGGATGTACAGACTTCCATTACGAACTGTGTTCTGGGTGGCCATCGGCTTCTGACGAGATGATTGTGAAAGTAGAAGAAGCAATGCTGAAAGACTGGATGCTGCTTTGTGAGATAAACACTGGTGTCAGCAAGATCAACATTGACAAAATTTTGACAAGCAATTTAGGGTATGCAAATCAGAGCCGAGAATGCTTACAGAAGGCCAATCCCATCAACAGATTTGGATGGGATACTACTACACACCTGCCCTACAGCCCAGACGTAGCCTGAAGTGACTTCCGTCAACTGAAGAAACACCTGGGTGGGGTGAGGAGTTTAAAAAAGAGGTTTTAAGCTATCTTTGTGGCATGATGGGAGAGTTCTATGGTGCAGGCACACAGAAAATGGAACACAGTGTGAAAAAATTCACTAATCTCAATGGCAATTATGTCAAAAAATAGGTAAAGGTTTAAGTTTTCCACATGTGTATTATTCAATGCCAATAAAAATGTTATTCATTGTGAAAAATAATTGGGAACCTTATTTTACAGACAATCCTCATAGTTTTGAGAGTTCGTAGCAAATGGCTCTGTGTACATTTGCTACTAGTCACTGTCCATTAAATGTTCAGTCTTTCTTCAAACTGACACTGAATTATTATGTTTTTCTCTTTTGTGGGGGCAGGGTGTGAGTTCAGAATGCAAAGAAGTTTTTCTTTTTGTGTAAGGGGAGGGTCACAGCTGTCCTCCCATGTTTCTCACTAATTATGTCCTTGATAGAATTGCTGCTGACATACTCATATTTTTTATATGATTATTGACATTTATTGGTTTGAAAAGCAGTGATGAAGGAATCACCAGACAGAATGCATGTAAATTAAAGCAAAACAGTTGTAAGACATTTTTCATGATTTCTGGTAACAATTTCAGCAAATTCCAGCTGAACTTTGATTTATCCTCAGACAATCAATTGGTTGTGGTATTACTTCTATTTTACCTTGTATATTAGTTAATATGGTGAAATCTGGATTATGAAATGACAAAAGTACTGGCTTTAACTCTGTTTATTATAATCACTATTCAGAACACAAAATTATCAACTTCTATTTATGCAGCCCCATGTGTAAGCATCATGTCTGCAGTCATATATAATGTGTCTCCTCCACTTACTGTCATGGTACAGACTGCTCAACTGCCACTTATTGCTAGCTCACCCAGACATTGTCAATAACTAAATGACAAAGATAAAAAATTACATGGGCATGTAAAATATTTATTAGAAACATATAGCAATATGCCCCCCCCCCCCCCCCCCCCCCCCATGAACCATAGACCTTGCCGTTGGTGGGGAGGCTTGTGTGCCTCAGTGACACAGATAGCTGTACCGTAGGTGCAACCTCAACGGAGGGGTATCTGTTGAGAGGCCAGACAAACGTATGGTTCCTGAAGAGGGGCAGCAGCCTTTTCAGTAGTTGCAGGGGCAACAGCCTGGATGATTGACTGATCTGGCCTTGTAACATTAACCAAAACAGCCTTGCTGTGCTGGTACTGTGAACGGCTGAAAGCAAGGGGAAACTACGGCCGTAATTTTTCCCGAGGGCATGCAGCTTTACTGTATGGATAAATGATGACGGCATCCTCTTGGGTAAAAAATTTTGGAGGTAAAACAGTCCCCCATCCAGATCTCCGGGCGGGGACTACTCAGGAGGACGTCGTTATAAGGAGAAAGAAAACTGGCATTCTACGGATCGGAACGTGGAATGTCAGATCCCTTAATCGGGCAGGTAGATTAGAAAATTTAAAAAGGGAAATGGATAGGTTAAGTTAGATATAGTCGGAATTAGCGAAGTTTGGTGGCAGGAGGAACTAGACTTTTGGTCAGGTGAATACAGGGTTATAAATACAAAGTCAAATAGGGGTAATGCAGGAGTAGGATTAATAATGAATAAAAATTAGGAGTTCAGGTAAGCTACTAGAAACAACATAGTGAATGCATTATTGTGGCCAAGATAGACACAAAGCCCACACCTACAATAGTAGTACAAGTCTATATGCCTACTATCTCTGCAGATGATGAAGAAATTGAAGAAATGTATGATGAGATAAAAGAAATTATTCAGATAGTGAAGGGAGACGAAAATTTAATTGTCATGGGTGACTGGAATTCGATAGTAGGAAATGGAAGAGAAGGAAACGTAGTAGGTGAATATCAATTGGGGGGAAGACATGAAAGAGGAAGCTCCCTGGTAGAATTTTGCACAGAGGACAACTTAATCATAGCTAACAATTGGTTCAAGAATCATAAAAGGAGGTTGTATACATGGAAGAAGCCTGGAGATACTACAAGGTATCAGATAGATTATATAATGGTAAGACAGAGATTTAGGAACCAGGTTTTAAATTGTACGACATTTCCAGGGGCAGATGTGGACTCTGACCACAATCTATTGGTTATGAACTGTAGATTAAAACTGAAGAAACTGCAAAAAGGTGGGTATTTGAGGAGATGGGACCTGGAAAACTGAAAGAACCAGAGGTTGTAGAGAGTTTCAGGAAGAGCATAAAGGAACAATTGACAGGAATGGGGGAAAGAAATACAGTAGAAGAAGAATGGATAGGTTTGAGGGATGAAGTGGTGAAGGCAGTAGAGGATCAAGTAGGTAAAAAGACGAGGGCTAGTAGAAATCCTTGGGTGACAGAAGAAATACTAAAATTAATTGATGAAAGGAGAAAATATAAAAATGCAGTAAATGAAGCAGGCAAAAAGGAATACAAACGTCTCAAAAATGAGATTGACGGGAAGTGCAAAATGGCTAAGCAGGCATGGCTAAAGGACAAATGTAAGGATGTAGAGGCTTACCTCACTAGGGGTAAGATAGATACTGCCTACAGGAAAATTAAAGAGACCTTTGGAGAAAAGAGAACCACTTGTATGAATATCAAGGGCTCAGATCGAAACCCAGTTCTAAGCAAAGAAGGGAAAGCAGAAAGGTGGAAGGAGTATACCGGTATAGAGGGTCTATACAAGGGCGATGTACTTGAGGACAATATTATGGAACTGGAAGAGGATGTAGACGAAGATGAAATGGGAGATACGATACTGCGTGAAGAGTTTGACAGAGCACTGAAAGACCTGAGTCAAAACAAGGCCCTGAGAGTAGACAGCATTCCATTAGAACTACTGACGGCCTTGGGAGAGCCACTCCTGACAAAACTCTACCATCTGGTGAGCAAGATGTATGAGACAGGCGAAATACCCTCAGACTTCAAGAAGAATATAATAATTCCAATCCCAAAGATAGCAGGTGTTGACAGATGTGAAAATTACCGATCTATCAGTTTAATAAGTCACAGCTGCAAAATACTAATGCGAATTCTTTACAGACAAATGGAAAAACTGGTAGAAGTCGACCTCGGGGAAGATCAGTTTGGATTCCATAGAAATGTTGGAACACATGAGGCAATACTCACCTTACACCTTATCTTAGAAGAAAGATTAAGGAAAGGCAAATCTACATTTCTAGCATTCGTAGACTTAGAGAAAGCTTTTGACAATGTTGACTGGAATACTCTCTTTCAAACTCTAATGGTGGCAGGGGTAAAATACAGGGAGCGAAAGGCTATTTACAATTTGTACAGAAACCAGATGGCAGTTACAAGAGTCGAGGAACATGAAAGGGAAGCAGTGGTTGGGAAGGGAGTGAGACAGGGCTGTAGCCTCTTCCCGATGCTATTCAATCTGTATATTGAGCAAGCAGTAAAGGAAACAAAAGAAAAGTTCGGAGTAGGTCTTGAAATTCATGGAGAAGAAATAAAAACTTTGAGGTTCGCCATGACATTGTAATTCTGTCAGAGACAGCAAAGGACTTGGAAGAGCAGTTGAACGGAATGGACAATGTCTTGAACAGAGGGTTTAAGATGAACGTCAACAAAAGCAAAACAAGGATAATGGAATGTAGTCGAATTTAGTCGGGTGATGCTGAGGGAATTAGATTAGGAAATGAGACAATTAAAGTAGTAA
This sequence comes from Schistocerca serialis cubense, assembly GCF_023864345.2. Taxonomy (NCBI): domain Eukaryota; kingdom Metazoa; phylum Arthropoda; class Insecta; order Orthoptera; family Acrididae; genus Schistocerca; species Schistocerca serialis. The sequence continues at coordinate 522,828,600 of NC_064642.1, forward strand.
AGGAGTTTTGCTATTTGGGGAGCAAACCAACTGATGATGATCGAAGTAGAGAGGATATAAAGTGTAGACTGGCAATGGCAAGAAAAGCATTTCTGAAGAAGAGAAATTTGTTAACATCAAGTATAGATTTAAGTGTCAGGAAGTCGTTTCTGAAAGTATTTGTATGGAGTGTAGCCATGTATGGAAGTAAAACATGGATGATAAATAGTTTGGACAAGAAGAGAATAGAAGCTTTCGAAATACGGTGCTACAGAAGAATGCTGAAGATTGGATGGGTAGATCATGTAACTGATGAGGAAGTATTGAATAGGATTGGGGAGAAGAGGAGTTTGTGGTACAACTTGACAAGAAGAAGGGATTGGTTGGTAGGACATGTTCTGAGGCATCAAGGGATCACAAATTTAGTATTGGAGGGCAGCGTGGAGGGTAATAATCATAGAGGGAGACCAAGAGATGAATACACTAAACAGATTCAGAAGGATGTAGGCTGCAGTACGTATTGGGAGATGAAGAAGCTTGCACAGGATAGAGTAGCATGGAGAGCTGCATCAAACCAGTCTCAGGACTGAAGACCACAACAAGAACAACATAGAGATATGCATCAGAAAACCACTATCCATCAAATCTAAGATAACATAGTTTGACCAAATACATAAGAATCTTATATAGTGTACAAAGATCCCGTGATTAAAAATGCAGATTGTATGCATAATGTCTTGTAATCTCAGATGAAAAACTGCTTACATACTACACAAAGTTCCTGTGATTAAAAAATGCATATTGAATGTATAATGTTGTAATCTTACATGAAACACAATGTATACAAAACTGCCACCATTATTTTCAGCAGGTTATAAACTATCTGACTGAACACACGGTGTATTGCAAATGTCATAGGTTGTGACATTAATGTATTACAGAATTTGAATTGTGATGACTTATTTGGCTGCATGGAAGTAGTTGCTCACCCGAGTGTTGCTTCTAATATGGGGTACAATTGCAAGTTTTTATATGAAAAGTTTTGATGAAAATATGGGACCAGTTGAAAAGTAAAAAAGTGTTACATAATGATATGAAACAGCCTGACATAAGCCACAATTGGGCATGGAAACTAATTCTATGGTGACAAGTGAAAAGTTGTCCTAATCCGGGACTTGAGATATCTAAAAGACTGAACATATCTGAAAGAATAGACACCATTCTTCATCCCACAGTCATACATATACATGATGAAACAAAATATTCTGACATCGGTCTCAGTTGGACACTGAAATGAATTCAATAGTCACAAATAAAAATTTGTGCCAGATTTCTTGTTTTATGTGAGTGGTCACCTGAATCACCATGTCTATCCAAGCACACTTTCTGTCTGACTCAAATTCCCACCTTGTTGCACACTACTTATGTAGCACTTTCTGTTTGCCACACTCATTGCTCGCCACATCATGCTAGATTGCTCCAAGAGTTCAGGAAGAGAGTGCATCCACATTGAAATGATATTATGCCCATCAAGCCGTGTCTATTTATATATGTTTGGCATCAACATATCTGAAAGAACAGACACCATTCTTGATCCTATGGCCATACATATACATGATGAAATGAAATATTCTGACATCGGTCTGAGTTGGACATTGAAATGAATTCAATAGTGACAAGTAAAAATTTGTGCCAGACTGGAACTTGAACCAGTGGTCACCTTAACCTCTTAAATTATCCAAGCACACATTCTGTCTGACTGAAATTCCCATCTTGTTGTACACTACTTATGTAGCTCACCCTGTCCAGCATATGCATTGCTTGCTGCACCCTGCTGAATTCAGGAGAGAGAGTACACCCACAGTGAAATGATCTTATGGCTGTCAAGCCATATATGTTTACAGATATGTGATGTTTATTCTTTCAGACATGTCCAAAAGTACAAACACCATACATATATGAATATATACAGCTTGATGGACATAAGATCATTTCAGTGCAGATGCATTCTCATTCCTGAACACTTGCAGGAATCCAATATGTGGCAGCAAGCAATGAGTGTGTTGGACAGGGAGCACTATGCAAATAGTGTGTGACAAGATGGGAATTTAGATCAGACAGAAAGTGTTGTTGGATAGTTGAAGTGGTTAAGGTAACCATGTGCATAAAGCAGGGAAACCAGGTACGGCATAAGTTTTCACTTGTCACCATTGTATTCATTTCAGTGCCCCATTAAGGCCATTGTTAGAATATTTAATTTCATTATGTTTACATATGGCTGCAGGTTCAAGAATAATGTCTGTTATTTCAGACATGTCTAGAAGAGCAGAAACACACACACACACACACACACACACACACACACACACACACACACACACAGAGAGAGAGAGAGAGAGAGAGAGAGAATCATGTCATAAGGAGCAAACATTTCATACTCTTGGCACTAGAAAACCACCCTGATTAATCAAATAGTTGCTTGCTACCAAAACATTAGCAGATACGCTATCTTTTATCTTTGGTTTCCGTGGTTCATTAGTGCTTTCCTTGTAGAGGACTGTGTATCGACAGTATTTCATGGTGGGATTATATGACCTATTCTTGTTTCTGCTTGAATGCTGACAGTGAAATTTTGATTAGTGTTTGGTCAAATAACCTACTCTTTGGTCTTGACTAAAAGAAATGCCCACACATCGATTACTTACTGACAAAATTTCATTCTGAGAACTCACACTTGAGAGGCAGATGATATGATACTATTAGTGCTTAGTTCTGTCAGCAGCTAGCATCAGTACAAAGATGTACAAGATATAATTACTTGCTGATGAAACTGTATTCTGAGAACTCACATTGGAGAGATGGTTGAAGTGATACCATTAGTGCTTAGTTCTCTCAGCAACTAGTTTCACTGCAAAGATGTACAAAACGTAATTAGTTGTTCCCTTCAATTTGAATGGAGTGATATTAATTTGACAAGCGCTAGGCCACAAAAAATGCCAAATACTTGAAGTTTCCTTGCAGATTAAACCATTGTGCTACACCAGGACTTTTGTGTTACGTGAGCCATGCTCTTACCAATTCAGCTGACTACAAATAAACTGCAATCTTCCTTCTCAGCTTCACAAAGGTATAATGGCAGAATAGAAACTTTGAGAGTGGATCGTGTTTTATGGATTGTGATTTGTGGCTAGGTAGCTCAGTTTGTAAGAGCTTTGCCTGTAAAAGAAAAAAAAATCCACATCCTGGTGCATACCACAGTTTTAATCTGTCAGTAAGTTTTCAATTCTTCCATATCCCGCTGCAAGTGAAATATTCATTTTGGATAACAAATACTTTTATGATACAATATCATGTAAAACAATACATGGGAAAATGTGACAAATACTGATGAGAAACAGTTAGCTAGCAAACATAGTGTTTCTTCAACAGGCACTTTTGTAAATAAAGGTACAACATTGGGACTGATCACAACATCATTTTCATGAGTTTTTTGTGTTACTCAAGTGCAATGAACCCCTTTGTTCCATGAGACCTACTTCATGGTTCTCAACTTATCAAATAACATCAGTGGCTCGTCAGGTACAGCAATCTTGAAAAAACTGCTACTGCCCTAAAACAGCAGTACAAAGAAGCACAGAATCTTGTTTGTACAGACATGGAATATAGCTCTTATTTCAAACTGCTGAGACTCAATTGCCAAAGGCACTTTGGAAATTAGAATGTGTGCCAACAACTTTAACAGAGATGCAGGATGCATTGCACATGGACATTATACTTTGTTGATGGAAATAGAGATACTGCGAGTGACATTTCATCATAGACACCAGTGTAATCTCTGGTTCCAGTGGCCACTTCTACATTTGTTACATGTGTGCTATTCCAATACTTGTTAACAGTCAATTGCTCAATTGCTTTTCTAATAAAGACAATGGCAGATGTTGTCTAAAAGTCTGGCTTTTCATAGAGATTTCTTACAAGTACATCGAAAACGGTTAATATGACAGACTTTTGTGGCCTTGGCGTCATTGTCTGTTAATACAGTTTGAGGCAGGCCTTCTCTTGGGAATCTTTTTCTCAGTGACCAGAAGGTGGGTTGTAAAGTGGTGGACCTCATGTTTATCACAAAAGTGTAACTTAACAATATGTCCATTACTACAAGCCACACAGAATTTGAGAAAAGCCTTTAGAAGTCTAAGTGTGTTCTTTCCCATGGCTGCCATGATGCTAGCAGTGATGCAAAGTTGTATGGCATGGCTGCTTGATATTCTGCACACTTGGTACATTTGTGAATCAGATGTTCAATGTCTCTGTTAATCGCGACCAATACAGATGTTGGTGCATAATGTTCAACATGTGTGTCGTTCATCATTGAGCCCAATGTAGAATACATAACACTTGGGACCTCCTTGATTGGAGATTGACCACACTGAAGTCATTGCAATATGTAGCCAACAGTATAGCTCCATCAATAACTGAAAGAGGGCCTGCAGCAGGTAAGTTACATAGGTTGGTAACTTGGGAGGCCAGCATTTACTAAAAAAGTGAAAGGCGTGCTGAACTGCTGTGTCCTGTTGTGTGCCACAGTGTATTTTGGTGGCTGTTATGGGAAAATTTTGTGCATTGTCTTGGACTGACAAGTTGATCAGGAAGCAGACACTACTGACAAATGCTGTCTCAAGACCCGTTGATATGCAGGGCAGTGTGTCAGAATCAGCGAATTTAGATGTAGACTTACAGTGAATTTGGAATTGTATCTACTGAGAAGCAAGGCCCATCATTTTGGGTGCTGTGCTGTTCACTCTGGAAGCCTATTGCATGGCCTGAATATTGCCACTAATGGCTTATGATTGGTTATTAGTGAAAGTATCTTTGAAATTTGATGTATAGATTTTTACAATTATTTGAATACATGAGTCCAGGTATTCATCAGTAATTTCTTTCCCTAGTAAGGACCACATGAAATAACTTATTTCTTTTGTCTTTCTTTCTTTCCAGTATTTTTTTATTATTTCCATATGTTTCTCCTCTTCTTTCATCTGTCCATATCACACCTGTCTTTTTCTTTGTTTTTTCATTGAAACCCATGAAACTTTTTACTTTTTCTCTGAACTTTTCTCTTTCTCCTATTCCTTCCTCTGTTATTTCAATTTCTGTCAGATATGTTTTAATTTGTCTGATCCATGTCATTGATGTTTTTTGGTGTGCGTCATTCTCTTTTCATCTAGCCTTTTTAAGTATACAACTCTTCTCTTCCTCATTGTGTCTATTCTAGTTTTTCATAAACTTCTTTATTAGTTCTAAATTTCCATTTCTCATTCTCATATTTTGATCCAAAGACTTTCCCAATTATTTTAATTTCCTTCTTTTCTATTTCATGTAATTGTTTAGTTGTATTTAACGAAAGGCATTCTGAAACATAAAGGCTTTCTGGTTTAATGACAATGTAAACTTGGAGTTTTGCACTTGTAGATTTCTTGCTAAATTTTTTGTTAGTTAAAGGGCCATCTAAGTTTTCCTTGTATTTGATAAGTTAGCTTCTTTCTACAGATAATTTTGTTGTAAAATTTCACCTAGATATTTAAATTTTGGAGTCTTTTTTTTCATTATTCTGTAATCAGTTTCCAAGTACTTCTTGCCTCCTTTGCATCTGTCACATACTCAGGGTTTTTTCCCCCAAAAGATTTATGTAGCCCGCTATTGAAGCTGTCTCTTGTAGGAGATTTACCTGCATTGTTGCATATTCTATAGTTTCAGCTAAGATGGAAATTTCATCTGCAAAAGCCAACAGTCAAAACTCAGACTATCCTATTTTCTCCAAATTGAGATTGTTTTAATTCCTTCTTTTTCTTCTGTTCTTTTGGTCCATTACTTGATTGCCTTGTCTAGCACATAACAGAACAGCAGAGGGGACAATTCATCTCCTTGCATTACCCAGTTTTGATCTCAAAAGCCGTGGAGATTACACCTGAAAATGTGATTTTCTATTTTGAATTTGTTAGTGTACTTTTATGATTGCTGCTGCCTTGTTGTCAGCTCTAAACTGTTTTAAGGTGTTGAATATTGCTTCCCTTATGCTTTTTGAAGCCTGCAAATGTTATATAAATACTTTTGGATCTTGTTCTTCTATACCTGATTATAAATTTCAGATTCAAAACTTTTCTTTGCTTATTTTTAAATAAATTCACATTTGAGAATAGTGACATACAAATCATTTTTAAATAAATTCACATTTGAAAATCGTGACATACAAAGCTATGTAGCTAACAAAGACGTTACCCGAAATGCAACTCTAACTAATATAGGGAATTAGAGGCCAAAGGTTTTTGGGCTCTGCAATACTTTAAAGATGTTGTTGTTGTTGTGGTCTTCAGTCCTGAGACTGGTTTGATGCAGCTCTCCATGCTACTCTATCCTGTGCAAGCTTCTTCATCTTCCAGTACTTACTGCAACCTACATCCTTCTGAATCTGCTTAGTGTAACTTGGTCTCCCTCTAGGAGTTTTACCCTCCACGCTGCCCTCCAATGCTAAATTTGTGATCCCTTGATGCCTCAGAACATGCCCAACCAACCAGTCCCTTCTTCTTGTCAAGTTGTGGCACAAACTCCTCTTCTCCTCTATTCTATTCAATACCTCCACATTAGTTACATGATCTACCCATCTAATCTTCAGCATCCTTCTGCAGCACCACATTTCGAAAGCTTCTATTCTCTTCTTGTCCAAACTATTTATCATCCATGTTTTACTTCCATACATGGCTACACTCCATACAAATACTTTCAGAAACGACTTCCTGACACTTAAATCTATACTTGATATTAACAAATTTCTCTTCTTCAAAAACACTTTCCTTGCCATTGCCAGTCTACATTTTATATCCTCTCTACTTCGACCATCATCAGTTACTTTGCTCCCCAAATAGCAAAAGTTCTTTACTACTTTAAGTGTCTCATTTCCTAATCTAATTCCCTCAGCACCACCCGAATTAATTCGACTACATTCCATTACCCTTGTTTGCTTTTTTTGTTGTTCATCTTATATCCTCCATTCAAGACACTGTCCATTCCGTTCAACTGCTCTTCAAGTCCTTTGCTGTCTCTGACAGAATTACAATGTCATTGGCGAACCTCAAAGTTTTTGTTTCTTCTTCGTGGATTTTAATACGTACTCCGAATTTATCTTTTGTTTCCTTTACTGTTTGCTCAATATACAGACTTAATAACATCGAGGAGAGGCTACAACCCTGTCTCACTCCCTTCCCAACCACTGATTCCTTTTCATGCCCCTTGACTCTTATAACTACCATCTGGTTTCTGTACAAATTGTAAATAGCCTTTCGCCCCCTGTATTTTACCCCTGCCACCATTAGAATTTGAAAGAGAGTATTCCAGTCAACATTGTCAAAAGCTTTCTCTAAGTCTACGAATGCTAGAAACGTAGATTTGCCTTTCCTTAATCTTTCTTCTAAGATAAGGTGTAAGGTGAGTATTGCCTCACGTGTCCCAACATTTCTATGGAATCCAAACTGATCTTCCCCGAGGTCGACTTCTACCAGTTTTTCCATTTGTCTGTAAAGAATTCGCATTAGTATTTTGCAGCTGTGACTTATTAAACTGATAGTTCGGTAATTTTCACATCTGTCAACACCTGCTTTCTTTGGGATTAGAATTATTATATTCTTCTTGAAGTCTGAGGGTATTTCGCCTGTCTCATACATCTTGCTCACCAGATGGTAGAGTTTTGTCAGGAGTGGCTCTCCCAAAGCCGTCAGTAGTTCTAATGGAATGTTGTCTACTCTCGGGGCCTTGTTTCGACTCAGGTCTTTCAGTGCTCTGTCAAACTCTTCACGCAGTATCGTATCTCCCATTTCATCTTCATCTACATCCTCTTCCATTTCCATAATATTGTCCTCAAGTACATCGCCCTTGTATAGACCCTCTACACCGGTATACTCCTTCCACCTTTCTGCTTTCCCTTCTTTGCTTGAACTGGGTTTCGATCTGAGCCCTTGATATTCATACAAGTGGTTCTCTTTTCTCCAAAGGTCTCTTTAATTTTCCTGTAGGCAGTATCTATCTTACCCCTAGTGAGATAAGCCTCTACATCCTTACATTTGTCCTTTAGCCATCCCTGCTTAGCAGTTTTGCACTTCCTGTCGATCTCATTTTTGAGACGTTTGTATTCCTTCTTGCCTGCTTCATTTACTGCATTTTTATATTTTCTCCTTTCATCAATTAAATTCAATATTTCTTCTGTTACCCAAGGATTTCTACCAGCCCTTGTCTTTTTACCTACTTGATCACCTGCTGTCTTCACTACTTCATCCCTCAAAGCTACCCATTCTTCTTCTTCTGTATTTCTTTCCCCCATTCCTATCAATTGTTCCCTTATGCTCTCCCTGAAACTCTGTACAACCTCTGGTTTAGTCAGTTTATCCAGGTCCCATCTCCTTAAATGCCCACCTTCTTGCAGTTTCTTCAATTTTAATCTACAGTTCATAACCAATAGATTGTGGTCAGAGTCCACATCTGCCCCTGGAAATGTCTTACAATTTAAAACCTGGTTTAAATCTCTGTCTTACCATTATATAATCTATCTGATACCTTTTAGTACCTCCAGGGTTCTTCCATGTATGCAACCTTCTTTCATGATTCTTGAACCAAGTGTTAGCTATGATTAATTTATGCTCTGTGCAAAATTCTACCAGACGGCTTCCTCTTTCGTTTCTTACCCCCAATCCGTATTCACCTACTTTAAAGATACAAATCATTTTTAAAGTTATTATATAAAATTCAACAAGTGCCCTATCTATGTCAAAAACATTTTCAGTGGAAGAAGATAGTATTCAGTTGTTCATGATTAGCCCAAGGCAAAGACACAGACTGGATTACCAGTGAGATCATTTTGAAATCTGTAAACCGGTGATTGAAATCTTCCCTCAAATTGGAAATTGTTGTTGCAAGACATTCACTATCATAAGGGATCTCATGTTCTTATATATGGGTCTTCAGAGTAGGGAAGTGTCTTAACCTACCTCTTTTAAGACAGCACTCCCGTAAACACCATTTATCAGTGAAAGAATTTACTTCAGGTACCGTGTCAGCAATATCTTTGTCATTACCTTGAAACTTCAAATTTAGCACATTAAGTGTTTCTGTTATATCAATTAAGAAAGAAAAATTCATAAGGTAGTGAGGATCTTCAGTATAAGCTGACAGATATTCCCTTCTAGCTCTTGCAGAAACAGTTTGATAGGCAGTAAAAGATTTTGGAAGTGTTGCAGTACATTTCCCTTAATGAGCCAATGCATTTCAGTATGGGGAAGTAAATCTCCATACTGCAGTTCCAGTTCATCAGCCACATGTTTGAAAAGTTTTCTTTGAAAAGAGTGAGATCTAATTTTGTTGAATGTTTTCACAACAGTTTTCATAGTTTGATTAAAATTTAAAAACTTAACACCCAGAGACAGCTGATGTAAAAACTGATGTAAAACTCTGGAAAACTTTCATCTCTTTGGCACCAAGCAAGAGAACTGTTTTGAGAGTCACTTAAGGCTGGAGCTCCATGGTAATGCTTACAAGCTATCTTCCCAGATAGGATGGCTTGCTTCACGGTAAAAAATGTAACTTCTCCTTTTGCAAAGCCTTTCGAAGAAATTACTTTCAAAAGTTCTCTTTGACAGTGATATTATTAAAAATCATCCTTACAGAAACTGGCAGGTGAGCAGTGCCAGCTGCATCATTGCAATCACCTAATTGTGTTGAAAAATAACAACTCACATACAAGTCTGTTTTTATCTGAGAAAAAACATCATTAGATATTGTTTAAACTCCTCTAGTGACTGTTCTTGATAAAAGTTGAAGGGATTCAATGGAAGCCACAGAGCAACATTGCTGCTTTAATGAGAGTAAATATAATTATTTAAAACTGCAAAAAAGTAATGTTCACTATGAACTCTCATTGAGTAGTCTCATCAAAAATAAATAATAAAAAAGGTTCCTCCACTAGGTCCAGAGCATGATGTTCTTGTACCAAAAATTTAGACTGAAAAAGTCAATGAAGTTCTTGGATGATGTAAACTTAGCAGTAGAATTTAATACTCAACTTTTCAGTCTTCATTTCTGCTTTGTTGCTGATGTGCTGTTGTCCATAGTAAGTTGCTGTAAAAAGTTGTAGCAATCTTGCCACATCGCAGAAATCATCAATGAAAGTTCAGGCATTGCAATACTTTATTACTGTCTAGGCAGTGTGGAGCAACGAACAACTGGCATTATAAACTGACTACATCTTTACTCTCTGAAAACTGGCTACAATCTGCACAATGACAGTGCTGTTGCACTTCTATTTATACTTTTAGTAACAATCGTTAGTATTGTTTAAGATGCAAATTTACAAAATTGCAATAGAAAACTAATAAATAGATATAAGCTGTGGACCATGTAATTTAGGTACATTATTTCCTGATGATTATGTGTAGGTAGTTTCCCAAGTAAACAGTTTAGAAATGTGAAACAAGATAATATATGGAAATTGTTGTTGTTGTTGTGGTCTTCAGCCCTGAGACTGGTTTGATGCAGCTCTCCATGCCACTCTATCCTGTGCAAGCTTTTTCATCTCCCAGTACCTACTGCAACCTACATCCTTCTGAATCTGCTTAGTGTATTCATCTCTTGGTCTCCCTCTACGATTTTTACCCTCCACGCTGCCCTCCAATACTAAATTGGTGATCCCTTGATGCCTCAGAACATGTCCTACCAACCGATCCCTTCTTCTGGTCAAGTTGTGCCACAAACTTCTCTTCTCCCCAATCCTATTCAATACTTCCTCATTAGTTATGTGATCTACCCATCTAATCTTCAGCATTCTTCTGTAGCACCACATTTCGAAAGCTTCTATTCTCTTCTTGTCCAAACTATTTATCGTCCATGTTTCACTTCCATACATGGCTACACTCCATACGAATACTTTCAGAAATGACTTCCTGACACTTAAATCAATACTGGATGTTAACAAATTTCTCTTCTTCAGAAACGCTTTCCTTGCCATTGCCAGCCTACATTTTATATCCTCTCTACTTCGACCATCATCAGTTATTTTGCTCCCCAAATAGCAAAACTCCTTTACTACTTTAAGTGCCTCATTTCCTAATCTAATTCCCTCAGCATCACCCGACTTAATTAGACTACATTCCATTATCCTTGTTTTGCTTTTGTTGATGTTCATCTTATATCCTCCTTTCAAGACACTGTCCATTCCATTCAACTGCTCTTCCAAGTCCTTTGCTGTCTCTGACAGAATTACAATGTCATCGGCGAACCTCAAAGTTTTTATTTCTTCTCCATGAATTTTAATACCTACCCCGAATTTATCTTTTGTTTCCTTTACTGCTTGCTCAATATACAGATTGAACAACATCGGGGAGAGGCTACAACCTTGTCTTACTCCCTTCCCAACCACTGCTTCCCTTTCATGTCCCTCGACTCTTATAACTGCCATCTGGTTTCTGTACAAATTGTAAATAGCCTTTCGCTCCCTGTGTTTTACCCCTGCCACCTTCAGAATTTGAAAGAGAGTATTCCAGTCAACATTGTCAAAAGCTTTCTCTAAGTCTACAAATGCTAGAAATGTAGGTTTGCCTTTCCTTAATCTTTCTTCTAAGATAAGTCGTAAGGTCAGTATTGCCTCACGTGTTCCAGTGTTTCTACGGAATCCAAACTGATCTTCCCCGAGGTTGGCTTCTACTAGTTTTTCCATTCGTCTGTAAAGAATTCGTGTTAGTATTTTGCAGCTGTGACTTATTAAGCTGATAGTTCGGTAATTTTCACATCTGTCAACACCTGCTTTCTTTGGGATTGGAATTATTATATTCTTCTTGAAGTCTGAGGGTATTTCGCCTGTTTCATACATCTTGCTCACCAGATGGTAGAGTTTTGTCAGGACTGGCTCTCCCACGGCCGTCAGTAGTTCCAATGGAATATTGTCTACTCCGGGGGCCTTGTTTCGACTCAGGTCTTTCAGTGCTCTGTCAAACTCTTCACGCAGTATCGTATCTCCCATTTCATCTTCATCTACATCCTCTTCCATTTCCATAATATTGTCCTCAAGTACATCGCCCTTGTATAGACCCTCTATATACTCCTTCCACCTTTCTGCTTTCCCTTCTTTGCTTAGAACTGGGTTTCCATCTGAGCTCTTGATATTCATACCAGTCGTTCTCTTATCTCCAAAGGTCTCTTTAATTTTCCTATAGGCGGTATCTATCTTACCCCTAGTGAGATAGGCCTCTACATCCTTACATTTGTCCTCTAGCCATCCCTGCTTAGCCATTTTGCACTTCCTGTCGATCTCATTTTTGATACGTTTGTACTCCTTTTTGCCTGTTTCACTTACTGCATTTTTATATTTTCTCCTTTCATCAATTAAATTCAATATTTCTTCTGTTACCCAAGGGTTTCTACTAGCCCTCTTCTTTTTACCTATTTGATCCTCTGCTGCCTTCACTATTTCATCCCTCAAAGCTACCCATTCTTCTTCTACTGTATTTATTTCCCCCATTCCTGTCAATTGCTCCCTTATGCTCTCCCTGAATCTCTGTACAACCTCTGGTTCTTTCAGTTTATCCAGGTCCCATCTCCTTAAATTCCCACCTTTTTGCAGTTTCTTCAGTTTTAATCTACAGTTCATAACCAATAGATTGTGGTCAGAGTCCACATCTGCCCCTGGAAATGTCTTACAATTTAAAACCTGGTTCCTAAATCTCTGTCTTACCATTATATAATCTATCTGATACCTTTTAGTATCTCCAGGGTTCTTCCATGTATACAACCTTCTTTCATGATTTTTAAACCAAGTGTTAGTTACGATTATGTTGTGCTCTGTGCAAAATTCTACAAGGCGGCTTCCTCTTTCATTTCTGTCCCCCAATCCATATTCACCTACTATGTTTCCTTCTCTCCCTTTTCCTACACTCGAATTCCAGTCACCCATGACTATTAAATTTTCGTCTCCCTTCACAATCTGAATAATTTCTTTTATTTCATCATACATTTCTTCAATTTCTTCGTCATCTGCAGAGCTAGTTGGCATATAAACTTGTACTACTGTAGTAGGTGCGGGCTTCGTATCTATCTTGGCCACAATAATGCGTTCACTATGCTGTTTGTAGTAGCTTACCCGCTTTCCTATTTTCCTATTCATTATTAAACCTACTCCTGCATTCCCCCTATTTGATTTTGTGTTTATAACCCTGTAGTCACCTGACCAGAAGTCTTGTTCCTCCTGCCACCGAACTTCACTAATTCCCACTATATCTAACTTCAACCTATCCATTTCCCTTTTTAAATTTTCTAACCTACCTGCCCGATTAAGGGATCTGACATTCCACGCTCCGATCCGTAGAACGCCAGTTTTCTTTCTCCAGATAATGACATCCTCTTGAGTAGTCCCCGCCCGGAGATCCGAATGGGGGACTATTTTACCTCCGGAATATTTTACCCAAGAGGACGCCATCGTCATGTAATCATACAGTAAAGCTGCATGCCCTCGGGAAAAATTACGGCTGTAGTTTCCCCTTGCTTTCAGCCGTTCGCAGTACCAGCACAGCAAGGCCGTTTTGGTTATTGTTACAATGTGAATTACATTTGATTATTTTATAAGCAAAATGTAAGTTGCATTGTGTTCCTAACATAAATTGGATTTACAAATTAAATATACTTTCATTTAATAGTAGCCACATAGTTCATAATGATTTTCAGGGCTGAAAAACAGTATATTTTTATATTTGTAATAAAGAACTGCATAATTTCTCTTTAATTACAAATGATGTTGCAAGTATTTTACATTTCTGACCTACTGTATGCAAACTTTGATGAAATAATGCATACATTGTGAGCAGATATGAGGCAAATATAAATTCTACTGAACACTGGTAATCATTAAAGAATTTAGCTAATTAGTGGCTTCACTGTTAACAAAAAATTTCATACCATTCACCGAATCTGGATATTAAGTATACTACTTCAATCTGATGTAGTCATGAGCTTGCTATTTAGCTTCTAACCAGAACTTTCTTATTAACTGCGTAGTAATTAGTATCAAATTGCAATATTTGAATGTTTGAGAGTATTTTATATGCATATAAAATGGCTCTTTGGAGGTTGTTCTGTAACAGCTAGCTCAGACTTGTTTTTCAAATTCTGAAACAACTCATTGGCAGGTTCTTGAAATGCTTCTTTTATGAATTCACCATCTTCACAGGGTTTCCTCCTTTTTGCCAATACATTTGAAAAAGAATAAGATGTAAGAGTGTCAGCAACACTTTTGTCTACTGGTTTTGTGAACAGTTTTGCTGAAAACTTAAATGGTCTTCAAGTTTCTTGATTTTTTTTATTTTTGCCATTCGTAGTATAAAGGAAACTTGGCATTCAGACTTGGGTAAATATTTTTGAAATGTTTCTAACATTTCTCGTTTTCACAAACCGTATAGTAACTTGGCACAAATAAGTGCATGTGCCATTTCTTTCTGTTATGAAAACTTCACGTTCCCATTCGGAGTGAAGATGATAAATTTTACCTTTTTCTGATACTCAACTCATTGTGAATGAAGTTACACTACCTATTATTTTCTTGATACAAGGTCACATTTGAAGATAGTCACAAAATCTCCATGATGACCAACTACAAACTTTGAGATAACTTTCACTTTGTCATAGTGAACAGGGATGGTGTTCTCAAAAAAATGGCTCTGAGCACTATGGGACTCAACTGCTGTGGTCATCAGTCCCCTAGAACTTAGAACTAATTAAACCTAACTAACCTAAGGACATCACACATATCCATGCCCGAGGCAGGATTCGAACCTGCGACCGTAGCAGCAGCGCGGCTCCGGACTGGAGCGCCTAGAACCGCACGACCACCGCATCCGGCGATGGTGTTCTCACAAAGTGTGTCAGCATATATGCAAGCTCAGTGTTTACAGCACACAAAAACTATTTACAGCATTCTGCATATGTCCGTTCCATGCGCTATTACTTGCAGAAGTTGGTAGTGCACTGTAGTGGCATGAAACTCAACAATTTCTCTCAACATGTGCCAAACCAATAATGCACAAAGATAAATCAAATAATGTAGCAACACATTGTGTGCAGGTGGTGGCTGATTGAACTAACGCAAGAAACATAATGGGGTATGATTTTTTGCACACTCAGTACTCAGGTATCTGCCAGATAAGCACTCACGATCTACCAGTAGATTGTGATGTTGTCGGCTGCTGCTGTATCTAATGGCTAAGGCCTCTCATACCATCTGGGAGTAATTTATATGGGCAGGTGTTGACATTTTTTAAGCATATGTGATTGGTTGTTCAACCCCTGCAGTGTTTGCCTGAGGTGGTACAGTCCCTGTGCCATAGAGTGATGCATTGATTACCAAGATCAGTGGTTGATTGGATTTAAATGATGCTAGTCATGGGGCAGATCAGGGGTGTTCTTTCAGATGGCCTTTTTTTGCACACTTCAAGTCAGTGAAGGATCTCGTCTCGCCATTGTCTGCTGCCACTGGTAACACTGAAAACGCAATATCATGTGGCGCAGAGTGATACTTGCAGCCTTCCTTCAGCGCCAGATGCTGAGGAAGGTGGAGCAGTGTCCGATGGCGGCAGACATGAAGCAATTCTGCTGGCAGTGGTCGTGCTCATGGATGCAAATGATAGGAGGCAAGATACAGATGCAAGGCTCGATCCCTGTTGCGTGTGTTGCAGTTTGGCCATCTGCTGCTTGAAGGTTCTGACAAAACGCTCCACTTCTCACTTTGACTGTGATGGAACAGTGCACTAGCTACATTCCGTATGCCATTGCGTTCACAGAATGTTTCAAATTCATTTGACGTGAACTTGGGGCTGTTGTCTGACTCTATGACTTCAGGCAAACCTTTGAGGCAAAAATAGAGGACAGTGCTTGAACTGTACTACATGACATTGTTGAGTTCATTGGCACAGCAAAAGGAAACCTGCTATAAGAGTCTACAACAATCATACAATGAATGTTCCAAAAAGGACGTGCAAAGTCTATGTGCACATGTTGCCATGGTGATTTCGACTTAGACCAAGCAGAGAAGTTTTGTGGTGGAGTGGACTGATTTTCCACACATGCGTGACACTGTGACATCATCTGTTCTATTTTGGTGTCCATACCCTGCCAAGTACAGTGTCAGCGCGCTGTTTTGTTTGAACGGTTCCCCAGTATCCTTGGTGAAGTAACTACAGTTCCTTTTGCAAAGCTTTAGGGATCAACACACATGACTGTCCACTGTCATTTTGAACAAGAATCACATCTTGCTGTGTAGTGAGGCTATGCTGATGTGCAAAGTATCAGTGCATTACAGAGTTCTTTATGCTATGCAATGAGTGAGGCCTAGATGTGCGAATGTATTTTAGCAAAATGTTCAAATCTGAATCAGCTTCTGTGGCCTGTTAATTTTCCTATAGTTCAGAGGAAATGATTGAAGCAATTCAGAATTGTGGGCATTGGTGTGATAACAAGATGCAGCAGAAGTGTCAAAGTCTGTATCAGGGTCAATCGGAAGATGTGAAAGTGTGTCCACGTTACCATGTTGAGCTGTCGGATGATACACAACTTGTATTGGTTTTGAGTCAACAAGAAAAGCCCATCATTGCAATTTTTGGGCAGTTTGTATAGGAACCGGCTTCATCGTATGAAACAAGGACTGCAATGGCTTATAATCCGTTACTAAGTAGAATTTTCTGCCATACAAATGGTGGTGGAATTTGGTGACACCATATGCAATTGCCAATGCCTCTGTCTCTATTTGTGAACAGTTACACTGAGCTTTGGATGACACTTTTGATACAAAAGTAGTAGGCCTGTCTTCATCACCAAATCTGTGCAAAAGCATGGCACTGACTCTGTAAGTGGAAGTGTCAACTTGCAGCACAGCTGGTTTGTCAGGATCAAAGTGAATCAAGCATTGATCACTGAGCAATGCATCTTTATAAGTTTTTGAAAAGCTTCTTGGCACTCATCTGTCCAAACAAAGGGAATGTTCTAGTGATGCAAGCGATGCAATGTAGCTGCGATTTGTGCAGCATTCAGAATGAATCGAATATAAAAGTTCATTTTCCCTAAGACTGAGTGCATTTCTGTGACATTACAAAGAACTAGCAGGTCATGTATGGCTAACAAGTGTGACTGAGGAGGATGTACACCGTGATTGTTTATGACATGACCAGGATATTGCAACTCAGGTTTAAAAACATAACACTTGTCCGGTCTAAACTTTAGTCCAGCATCAGATAACATACTAAACAAAGCATGCAAATTTGCAATGTATTCTTCAGGTGTACGACCAGCTATGACAATATCATCCAAATAATTTGAACAGTTTGGTACTTGAGCAGTCAGCTGTTCCAAATAGAGTTGGAAAATGGTGGGTGAAGAAGCACTGGCAAAAGCAAATATTTACACAAGCCCAAATGAGTGTTCACCACACACATGGTTTGAGATTCTCCATCTAATGGTATCTGAAGATATGCATCACGTAAATCAATTTTTGAAAAGTAGTGACCAGCACCTAATGTGTCCATGACATCCTCTGGGTGTGTCAATGGGTAAGTATCAATCACAGTTTATGGGTTGACTGTAGATAAAGTCAACCCAGAGGCGAATGTGACCTGAAGGTTTGGGAAGCAAAACCAGTGGACTTGCCTATTAACTAGCTTGTTTGGATGCAATAGCTCCGCTATCTTGCAGTTCTTTAAGTTCAGCAACCACTTTGTCCTGTAATGCAATGGTAACATTTCTGGCCTGGCAAAATTTCAGCTGAGCATTGCCTTTCATAGTAATATTAGCAAAAAACCTTCAGAAAAGAGTTCAGGGAATTTTTTCAACAAGTCTTTGGCATTGAATGCAGTCACTGACAACACATTGTCCTGAATGTTAGAGCCAAACTAATCAAATGAATCAAGGCCAAATATGATCTCACACTTGTATAATTATAGCACTGTAAAAGTCACTGTTCACGTAAGTGAGCGATACAAGGCAGGCAAAGTACACGTTACAAGAACAGGAATGTCTTGTTCATTATAAGCCATCAGGTGCGTGCTAGTTTTAGACAGGCACATGGAGCCTAACAGTTCATATGTGATACGATTCAGTAATGCAACAGAGGCACCCGTGTCCAATTGAAATTTCACACGTTTTCCACTAAGATGCAGATGAACAAAGAGTTTGTTGGACTGGTGTGGCATTGAAGAAACTGTTTGCTTGCTAGTTTTGCTAGTGGCTGCAGCGGGCTTTGAATATACTGTCTTGATTATATGCCCCTTGTGACTAGATTTTTGTGAGTGGGCAGAATTCTTATGTTTGTTCTGCTGCAAACATACAGATTGTACGTGACCTTTCTTACCACAAGTGTAACACTGTGCTTGTCTGGACAGGCAATCTTGGCATTATTGCTGTGAATAGTGCTTGCTGTTGCTGCCTACTGGGCTGGTCGTGAGCAAGGAACGGCTCAAACTGATGAATTGGTGGCTGCTCAAATTTATCACACGCTATAGTACCTGAATCATACTGATCTAGAATTTGCACTACATGATGAAATGATGGATCTTACTGTCTCAAAATCTGTTCTCTTAGTTTGACATCATTTACATTGTACACAGTCGCATCACACAACATAAAATCTGAATATAAAGCACCACAAGAACCTTTGAATTTGCATTTCCTCATTAAACCCTGCAAATCTGTTACCCACTTGCGATAAGTTTGTTCTGACCTTTCCTTGCAATGAAAGAATTGGAACCAAGCTGCCATCACACTCACTTGTTGGTCATAATATTTAGTTAGAGCACCTACAACTTGATCATAGGAAAGTTCATTTGGAGTGGCATTAAGGAACAATTTCTGAATGAGACAAAAGACTGCACCTCCTACCATTGACAAAAAGTAATGTAGTTTTACTGTACGTGATACTTTGTGAGGAAAACACATTGTCACATCTTCATAATGTTGCAACCATTTGAGCTGTACCTTGTTTAGGAGGATGGCAGTCTGCTGCATCTGAAACTGAAACATCTGTGTTAGCTGTGTTGCATCTGTCACTTGCAGCTGAGATTCCTGAGCAGGGGGTGGGAGATGTGGATTGCTCATTTTGGAATAGGCAAATGCAATAAACAGACTATGTAAAAATTAAGCACCCAAATGAAGAAAATTTCTGCAACACATTCCTGAAAACACTGAATAAAAGAAACACTATGTTATTTCTCCTATATCATTGGCACCATGTTATCCATACATCTCATTGCCATGTTGTTATGTCTAGGAATCCTGCATACTCAGTTCGCTAGGCAGTCAATCAGACAACTCATATTAATGAGTTTTAGTACAATAAGAGAAGTAAAAATACTTCACTTTGATCTGAGAATTCTTATAGTCATTTATACCTGATCATCCACAAGTGCAGTTATACAAATGTGTCGCAAGCAAAGGGCAACGTACAAAATAATCGGTATTCTTCAGAATAGACAAACACAAGTAACACTTCCGGTCCTGGTGACCACTGATAACAACAGTCTGTCAACTGAACTGCAGTGACTACTGATCTTTAATTGTGCTACGTAGAGATTGCTAATGAAGAGGCTACGATGCATTGGCTAGCAAAATGTCTAATGCTGAAGCTGCTATCAAAGTGGGCTGCCACCAGTCAGGCATGAAGCTTACGTCTTCTTCACCTACTGGCTGCTGCTATCACATTGTCATCCTCGAGGGAGGCTGGTCAGTGTACGATTGGATGATCTATTCTCACATCTCACACTCTTCTCTGTCATTCCCGACTGGTGTGCTGGCGTTGACTGTATATTGTAACAGTTACCATGTGCAACTAGTTTCTGTGTAGGTAGTGATAGCGTTGGGATGCCTAAATGTTGAATGTTTTCACATTTATTAGCATTTTAGGTGTGCCTGCGTCAACCTGAAAAATATAGTCTCTGGACCACAAACACTTGTATTGAAACACCAAGTGTGTCTGCTATCTCCATCCTTATGCTGTTTATATCCAAGCATTTCAGATGGGGGCCTGGTAGGCATAAGCAGTTATGACTCTTCTGGTACACCACAGCAAGGTACCTTTCACATCCACACTACATAGATTGCCTAGAAATGGGGCAGTTGAATTGTTTGTGCATTTGGAAACTGTCTTCACATGACGGGAGCAGTTGGCTTTGAAGTTATCTGTTGAGGAAGACTTGAGGAAAGTAGGTGGGAACGATTCTGTTGCCTTGGCTTGGCGTAGGCTATATTGGAGGTTGCCAATGTAGCTGCCTGTGAAACCTTGAATGATTGAGTTATGCATAGGACTTCTTCCAGTGCCAGGCACAGAAGTCTTAATACTCATTGTGAACAATTTCATAAAGTGAGAATTAAATTACAATTTCCTGATTGAGTGAATTGGCATACAACTCCTTATGAGCCGATTTGTCACAGACAACTTGACATTTTCAACTGAGTCCATGAAGATGCGTCCACCCATGCTGCATGTGATTGGTTTGGCCTTTTTTGTGTTGATTAAACTGCAGAAAGACTGACACTGCATGACTTATTTTACTGTAAGTTGCCGGTTAGTTACACAAGTCCTGAAAAGGCAGGGGGACCAAGTCTGTTTATGGAGACAGCTTTTGCAGTAACTGGAACAATTCTGACTTACCCCACAATAAGAATGAAGCATACTGTCTATGACATTAAATGCTGTAAGTGTTGCCTTAAATGGTGAAGGTGTGCACACCAGTCATCTTTTGTTTCCCTGTAGGCTGGAAATGGTGTAGATGGTGGTGACAGGGATGGGGCCATAAGCTGCTATCTTCCATCATGAGGTGGCTGGCTGAGCTGCTAAACCAGTATATCCATCTGTTGGTGGTGTCCCACCTCCTGAATTCCTAGTTGTTGTTGAAGCCAGATTATTTGCAGCTGTTGCTCTAATAGCTTAACTGGGCCCATTATACATGCCACCAAGTTTCTTTTTCAACACATATTTATTGCAAACTCACAACAGTTCGCAGTACAATCACATACAGAGCCCAGCAGTGATCTGGAGTAAAGTCCAGGAACTGTACTAACTCATAAATTAGACACATATTGTTGGTTTCAGGGTCTTTAAGGCAATGTGGGACAGAGTCCAATGTCAACAATCACTTGTTAGTCTGAAAGTTAATCCTTAAGCAGAGTCTACTTCACAGCAATGCATCTGATGATGTTTTCAACTTGAGGTGGATGGAACACAGTGAAAACCAAACACAAAGTGCCTTTAGGCAATCTTGGCCAACCTTATATACAGCTGTGGATTAGCAGAACTACCCAAGTCACACTGTGGTGCCATTGTGGCCTAGAAATCACATGATGAAAGGTGGCATCATCTTGGCTACATACTGATAGTGTGGGAACTAATGTCAGGTTGGAGGAGCCCTCCACATTATTGTCAGCAATTTCCATAACCAGCTCCACGTTTATGTCTGCTGACTGTACACTAGTCTCAGCATGCCCTCTCTGTTGTTGTGTCTGTCCACTGAACTAGCTCCATATTTATGTCTTCTGTTTCTGCCTGGAATACAAGAAACCCATCATGAAAGACTTGCCTCTAGGCAAGAAGGTCATTAGCTATGTTTCTTAGTCCTCTAACATTCTGATGCTCCACTGTTACATTATTGCAACAAGTACTTGTGTGTGTGTGTGTGTGTGTGTGTGTGTGTGTGCGTGTGTGTGTGACCTCTTTTGAAGCAATATGCCTGAATGAAGTACTGGGGGTTGTAATTAAAGTGCAGATACTCACAGATGTCTAGTGTGGGCTGTGATTATCATATGATAGCAAAATGTCGTACATATGATAATGCATTAATGCAGAAACAATTAACAATGGAAAAAAATTAGTTCCAATTTTGGCCATCAAGTGCAAATCTGGCTCTGTGAATGCAAGAAAGACATGAAGAAATGTTTCCATATGTAATGGATTAGGAATGGAATGTGGGCAGAAAAGATCAAACAAATGAGAAAGGCATAATGTTGGTCTTATTATTAATGGCTGCTTACACAATTTGTTCAGTATGAGCATTGGAGGTGGTGACAACATCATGCATCCATAAATCAATGTGATCAACAGTTATTAGCAGCAGTTCCAGTGGCATCTGAGCAACAGATTCCTGTTGGTCATACTGGGCTTCAGACCAGGTGGAGACTGAACATGTCCCTGGTAAATGCTTTCTTTTAGATATCGCCATAGCCAAAAGTCACATGGATTCAGATCAGGCGATCTTACAGGCCATGCATCTGGAAAATTTTGAAGATAACACATTTGCATCTGTGGCCGCATGCGCAGTCGTGTGGTACAACAGTATAAAGGGACGAAGCAAGCACTGGAGCGGCAGTCTTGCGGCTCACTCTGAAGATGGCTGAATGTTTTACAGCCGAAATATTAGAAGAGGAAGGAGATTTCTTGTGGCTGCACACCTGAAACTTAATGGAACAGTCTTTGTGCCGCCAAAACCTGAAGATTCACATTTGTAGAAGTTTGCATTAAGCAGATCTTTCACTGGGTGAATGAGGTGAGATGTCATCACATCTTGCATGAAAACACTGGTTTCCACTGTTTCCACTCTTCCAAAGCAGAAGTAACATGCTCTACGAGGAGGCCTCAGTAACATGCAGAAGTCACAGTACACCTGACAGGCCCTCTGAGTGTATTCTCTTCAAAGAAGAATGGACCAAGAATAAAGGTGCTTGTGAATCTACACTACATAGTCACATAAGGAGAGTGCAATGGCTCTTCATGCACAATGTTTGGTTTAACAGTACCAAAATTCGACAATTCTGTGCTTTCACTGTACACTGTTGTGTAAAATGTGCCTCTTTACCTCATAGAATATTGTCTGGCCATATATCATCAACATGAGTCCATGCCGAAAACCGAAGAACAAATTCAACACATTGCTGTGAATCTTGATGTTTCAGTAGCTGCACGGGCTGGATCTTGTGCAGGTTCCAGTGTAATATAGACGCAGAATTTTCTACCCTTTTGAGGACAATTCTCATGATACTGCACAGATACTACCCAGAGCACATTCTACATGGTCAGTTACAGCAACAGCAACCTCGTCAGTAACTTCCACTGGAATAGGGTGCCTTCCTCCTCTAGGTGCCACACCAAGTTCATCCATGTTTTTGAATTTCATTATCATCTTCCTAGAACCATGTAATGACATTGGGCTTCTTCTCAGACCTTTCAGTTGGTGATACTCTCTCCATGCAGCAATGTATTTGCTGCGATTCAAATAAAACAGTTTTACTAATGGCACACAGTCTCTTCTTGACATCCGTACTGTTCACTCATGTTATAGAATTTCAAATAACAGTGTGGATGTCATACTGTCATACAAATAGTGTGCAGTGCTAGATTTTGCATCTAGTGGCCAAAACTGGAACTAATGAACTAACTTTTTTCCAGTGTAAATCAGTTCCGCACTAACACGTTAGCATTTCTACCAAGTTTCACTACCACATGGACCTCTGTGAGTAGCTGTACTTTAATTATAACAGCCTGATACTTAACTTACAAAAGGCTTACCTCCCGCACCTGTAATCACAAGAATATTACCAGTCATGACAATGCAGTGTTTAATATTTTCAGCTAAGCTATCTTTCTTCCTTTTGGTGTGGTGTGTGAGTCCCCACCTCTCAGTAACAGCTACCAGTACAGTGTCAATCTGAGCCCCATCCAAAGTCAGCAGAAATATGTATAACTTGGCTATTGGCTTTGTTTATCCATTGTTGAACGTGCTGTGCTAGAACATTAAAAATGTCTTACATTTGTATCCAAGATAGTTGTGCTTAGCTTACCCAGGTCATTTATTCATGATGTGATTTTTTTTGACCATACTGTTGCCTGCTCCCTGCTCCTCCCAGTTTTTGATAGAATAGAATAGAATTGAATAGAAGTTTATTGTCTTGTAGCATACAATTTCAAGTAATTGACTTGTCAAAACACAAAAACTGGTTTACAGTTTTCCTTATAATATCAGTAACATAATATACAGTACTGAATAGCTACTTAATTATGCAATTAATAATTTTTCTTCAAAAGTGACAAACTTTTAAAAATTAACAGTCCTAAAACTTGCTCTCTCCAACTCAAATTTTCATGTTGTCATTTATGAATTCTTCTGCTGAATAGTAACTTTTTGCACTAGTTTCTCATATAAGGATTTTTCCATGTTTCTACATTTATGCTGAGCAATTTTCTTTCTTTCATTTTGTTATAAATTTTCATACCCATATAATGTGGAGTTTGATCATAAAATTTTAAATGGTTGGTGGGCAGCATACAATTATTTTGATTTTTGGTGTTGTAATCTTGTTGAAAATGATTTTCTACAAATAAATCAGGATTACTGTGTGCAAATATAATCACCTCATATATGTATAGTGAGGAAACACTTAATATACTTAGATTTTTTAGGAGTGTATGACATGATTTTCTTCGCCCTACATTGTGCATATTTCTAGTGATGGTTTCCTGAAGTTTTAGTATTTGACACACATGGTTTGAGTTACTCCAAAATACAATTCCATACCTTATTACTGACTCAAAGTAGCTGTGATATTCTACTTTTCTTATGCCCATACTGGCAGCATTGTACAATAGCCTCATTGTAAAGGCTTGGTTATTTAATTTATCTGCAAGTTACTGTATGTGTGATCACCATGATAAGATTTTTATCTAGTTGCATTCCTAGGAATTTCACACAGCAAATCCTGGTTTCTGTGACTGACCTGAATATGATTTAATTTCGCTTGTTTTGTTTTAAACTGTATTAACTGAGTCTTTTCCTTATTTAATTCAAACCCATTTAAATAAAACCAGGTATCTAATTTTTCTAAAGTATTTAATACAACTTGTGGACTTTGATCAATACTGTTACTTTCAATGATCACAGATGTGTCATCTGCAAGTAAAAATGAGGGACACTCAATACTAAGTGGCAGATCATTTATGTAAAACAGGAATATAATGGGACCTAAGAGAGAATCTTGGGATACTCCATGTGAAATTGTTTTCCATTTTGAAGTATAAGTTTCTCTCTTTGATGATATATCCAGTCTTTGTCTTTGGTTGGTTATGTAGGATTTAAACCATTCTAATGCTGTGCCCCTAATTCCATACTTTTCCAGTTTACAGAGTAACAAGGAGTAATTCACACTATCAAAGGCCTTTGATAGGTCACAAAAAAATTCATGTGGCATGTGGTGAGTTGTCTAGAGATGAGCTAATTTTGTCAACAAAATGATTTATAGCAGATACTGTGGTTTTGCCTTTTTGAAATTCATACTCATTTTTTGAGATTATTTTAAATTTTTCTATGAAATTTTGAATTTGTATGGTGACTGCTTTTTCAAATATTTTTGATAGTGATAGAAGAAGAGAAACGGGGCGATAATTTCCCCTATGTTCTTTTGTGCCTTTTTTTAATAGTGGTTTAACTACTGTGTACGTCGGCTGGTCCCGGCAGAGGTTCGAGTCCTCCCTCAGTCATGGGTGTGTGTGTTTGTCCTTAGGATAACTTAGATTAAGTAGTGTGTAAGCTTAGGGACTAATGACCTTAGTAGTTAAGTTCCATAAGATTTCACACACATTTGAACATTTGAATTGTGTACTTCAGTGTGTCTGGAAAATAACCTTCTTGAAGGGACTGGTTAACTATTGTAGTTAGTGCTGTGGAATTATTTCAGAGACTGTTTTTAACACTTTTGTTGATATCCCATTCCATCCTGGTGATGTTTTGCTTTTTAGTGATAGTATCACATTTTCTATAATTTTTATAATAGTTTTGTAAACATACCGAAAAATTCAGCTTCAAATTGCTCACTGTTGAAGAAATTTTCCTTGCCTGGGTAATGTTCTGCATTGATGTTTGATCTGTTTGCATTTATAAAGAATTCATTAAATAATTCAAAAATTTGATCGGGATTTACAATAGTTTTATCCTCTGTCTTGATTTCAGAAATATCATAACCTCTACCTGTGGCACCTGTTTCAGCTTTTATCACTGACCATAATACCTTTGATTTGTTTTCACGATCCAATATAAATCTATTATTTGCCAGTTCTTTGGCTGCCTTTACAACATTTTTCAAAATATGTTCGTAATTTTTTACATAGGTAACAAAATCAGGTATTTTGTTATGTTTTAGTTCCCTATGTAGTCATCTTTTTCTTGCACTGGAGATTTTTATTGCTTCAGTAATCACTTTACTTTATTTCCTACTTTTCTATGATGTACAATTTCGTTAAAAATGTGTAGAAAGTTATCCAAGAAAGTAACAAAATTTTCAGAACATGAAATACTATGATCAATAGCCCACTCCACCTTATTTAATCTGTGATGGAATAAGTTCATGTTTTTTTGCTGAACTGGGGTTTGGTGTAGGTTTTATTGTTCTTGGTAACTCCATAAATGGAGCACAATGATCAGAAAGTTCTAAATCTAAACAAAACTTATTTGCCCCATTATGAGTATAATTGGTTAAAATATTATCTATACATTTTGCAGACATTTTGTTAACTTGAGTAAAATCAGTGAAATTTGCACTGAAACCTGATATTTGAATCATATCAATGAATTTTGTTGAGTTATTGGCTTCTCTGGCTATATCTATGTTGAAATCAGCAGTTATTATGACTCTTTTCAAGGTTTCTTTTTGAAGTTTTTGCAATAGATACTGGAATTTCGACAAAAAAATGTTTCATTATTTCTGCACATTGAATTCTATAGACAGATAAGATTACAATATTTTTACCTAACTCTATGCAATGGCTTTCATAGATACATTCTTCATTAATGGAATCAAAATTGAATCTTGCTCTATATTCCACTGATCTTTCCACAAGTATGCATGATTCTCCTCATGTTAAATTACTCCTACAAAAGCTGCTGGCAACAAAAAAATTATCAAGGTTATTTAAGATTTTGATACTATCCTTTGTAAGCCAGTGTTCATTCAAGCATAGAAGCTTGATATTTGGTATTTCTGACAAAATGATCTGCAAGTCATTAAGTTTTATTTCTCTGTCATTTGTGGAGTTTGAACGTAACCCATTTATTTTCAAGTGCATTATAAATGTATTGTTACTTTTTTGAATATTCCTAACGACATCTCTTTTGAAATTCTGTTTGTGTGTTTTCATTTCAACTTCATTATCAATTTTTACACCCCTGTCTCTGCATACTAGTTTCCCTTACTAAGTATGAAAGACAAATACCACTGTACATATTGCTGAATGTTGCTGATCCTGGCCTGTTTGCATGCAGTCCATCTAGTCCTGCAGATTTATCACTGATAAATTTATTCGAATCCATGAAAACTGCACCAAGTCTTTTGCACTGCTCTCTGATGCATTTTTTTTTTTTTTTTTTTTTTTAATCCTGTCTATGTATTTATCACTTACCAATCATCTATGCAGGATACTACTAATAATTAACTTTGATGCTGGGGACACATCATGTGTCAGTGCTTCAATATACTTTACTACTTTGCTGAGGCCTAGTATTGTGTTTTACAGTACATGTGATATGCTATCCTGATCCTAGTTTTTCCTGCAGATGTTGGCCTACAGTCCTTGCATGATGCTCCCACGAATCAACCACTTTGTTTTCCCACTCAGATCAGTTTCAAAAACTGTCTCTTGTATTTTTGTCTGTGGTCTGCTGCACCCTACTTTCTTGTATAGCTGGAAGAGGCTCCTTCCCTTCAGTGTTAACAAAGTTGCATAAATCACTCCCTTTTTACACCTTTTCTGTTACCTTTTCCAATACCCCAATTGTCACCCCAACCTCATCTTTTTAATTTTTTTCCCACTTGCTCTAATACAATTTTGTGACCTTATCTCTCCTGGAAGAGCATAAATCTGCCTGTCCTTTAAGCACATCTTATGTATTGTAACAGTCCTGCTTACTGTCTGGAATTGGAGGTGACAGCGATTGTTAGTCATATTTGTGCATCTTTCTTGTTGGCTGCAGAAATTATGAGGTGACTTTATTATTATTATTATTATTATTATTGTTATTATTATTATTCCACACCTCTATACAATCATTTTTCTCTAAAAATAATCTTCTGCTGGCCAGATTTCATAACATTCTTCAGTTATTCATAAATCATTGGTCCTCAACTTGACATAATTCTTACAATATGCAACACCTTAAACCAGCTTCAGCTAAATGCAATTGCAATTTCATGAAAATCACAATGGACAACAATCTGCTCAGAATTATTGATAATGGTAACTCGCTCACCAAAAAATAGAATAGTATTTTAAATAATTTGTCCTGCAAAATGCAAAGATTTTCCATTCTAAAATCTGTAAAACACATCTCTTTAATAATTGCTATTGAGGTATGTAAATTTTCATTAGAAGTAAATAGGTACTGTGATTTCCTTCAATATCTGTGGTTCAAGTGCCGAAGTTTTGACATCTTATACAAATAAAAGCATTTCAGTTAGTACTGAATACTAGACTGTGCTAACTGTTGACATTCTGAACTACTGGTTTGTGTCTTTGTGAGACCCAAACAAAACTACTATTAAAGTATTTTCTATTTTAAGTTATATCAAGTGTCATTTAATAATTATTATTGTAGGCTGGAAGTCAAGCATAACCACAAATATATAATTACATACTCGAAAAAAGATCATGTGTTGTGTTGTTTAGTAAAAAAAGTGTTTCACATTGTTCAGTAGATGGATCTCAGTCTGTCACATTACTTTGTCCATGGATAACCTCATTGTATGTACTTTCTTCTGTCCCATTGTAATTGTCTTGTTGAAACCACAGTTCACACATCCCCACACATAAATTCCACACTATTAGCTAAAGTTCAGTAGCATGCACATTTGTTACTCACAGTCACACTATTGTAAGTAATGGATGTATATGAATCTACTTTTTAATGGGTTGTTACTGTTGGGTTAATAGTTTTGTGTACATACATAAACAAATTAGTCATACTGGTTGGAACTTTTAACACTGAAAAACATTATATAAACTTAATTGAAATCAAACTTGTGTTGATTCCTATTGGTAAGAACTATGTACTTAGTCCTTAGCCTTGTTAGTTTTTCCTGTGTTTATCATAAAACAAATTGAAGCCTGAATTCATGATTGCCCTTCACATGAACTTTTCATTTTTTGTGAATGAAATGACTAAAGAAGTGAAACTTTGTTCATACCAAATTAATAACTTCATGGTAGCACAAAATGACAATGTCATTTCCAGTGGAAAGATACGCCAGCCATTCAGTTTCACTGAAAGGAAAGCTTTTAACAAGCAGTTGCCCACAAAAGTACCACATGCCTGAAACTTCCTGACAAATGAAACCTATGTACTACTAGATATGGACTTGAATATTGATTTCTGTGTTACATGAGCAGTGGCCCTGCTGATTAAAATATCCAGCCCTGCTGCAAAACAACAAAAATGATTCATTGTGGGTGCAATTGGTACAGCACCATTCAAGAAAATATTATTGCAATTTATGAAAAATGACATTATGTTAGTGACCTTATAACTAAAAATGTGCAATTTTGTGTTCCTTAAGTTAGTCATCTGTATTATAAAATTTGTGCTTTCTTGGTGATTGTTGCATGGTACTGGAGAACTTTCAAGCATATATTTGGTTGATCACTACGTAAATTAAATAAAAAATTGTTTGTTTGTTCTTAGTGTTCAAACTGCAAGAAAACGTGTGTATCTGATGAACTGGACTGCTATGTACTGGACAATAATGGATTTATTATTATTTCTGAAAGTCTTGATAATACAGGAAAGTTCTTTGGTCAAATTGATGGAACAATAATGGACTCCTTGGTACAAGATAAAATTTATAAGAAAGTTGCAGTTTACGATTATCAAGGCGCCTGCGTTGATCAGAAATCTCCATATAGTGCTGCAGGAATTCATGCAAGTGTAAGTTAATATTCAGATCAACACTTCATATGAAAAATAGGTAGTTTTGTAATCATTTGAATTTATATAAGTAATGAAGCAATGAAAATTCTGAGCACTTCTTATTCCCGCAAAAAGTGGGAGCAATATTATTGTTTATATTTACAGTATTAAATACAAATGTAAAGTCAAATCAGAATAATGTTACAGGCTGCACTGCATTGGATACTTAGATAAGTGCAGCCTTCTGAACCATCACAAGCAGTGTGTAAACCAAATAGTTCAACTTTAATTGTTTAATAATCTTCTTTAAATTCTGTGAAGTGCACCAGTTTCCAGACATCATGCATATTTTCAAGCACATTCACTAGCAATAGGAATTTGTGGAATGTGATTGAAAACTGATGTGATATCTGAAATATACACTTGACACAGAACTTTTATTTATTTATTCACATTTTTTGCATGGAGCCTTCAGTATGGTGACTTTTGCAAACATCATATGTATGACTCATAGTGTTACAAATAATAACTATAAAAATCAGTAATATGTATTAAAATTCACTACCATCTTTACAAACATCATTGGTAGTTTAACACATACCATAAATTGTAATTTTGATGAAACTGCCCAATTTGTTTATAAAAACAGTTGGATTTTCGTATGTCTAGCTTGTAAATACTTTGTGTTACAGTCCACCAGTGGATTCTTACTATTTGTTGTTCTAAAATTCATTGGATAAACAAAGGCATTCTTTAATTTAAAAAAAAAAAAAATATTATCTTTGATTTGAACAATCTATAGCTATCAGTTTTCAGGAAATCTGGCAGGTTATTATATGATATCATTCCAGTCTTTCATTTTTAATTTTGTTCTTTGAGTACATTTTGAGCTGCTGTTGTGATCATGTATATCCTTACATTGGTTTTCTGGCAGACAAAAGCCATAATTAATTTACAGAAGTACAAGGAATAGATTGTAAAGTATTTGTGGTGTGTGGAAGGTTCACAGCAAGATTCTCTGGAGCTTAGTCCTTTTATAATACTTAATTACTCTTTTTTTTTTGTACTGAGCGAGGTGGCGCAGTGGTTAGACACTGGACTTGCATTCGGGAGGACGACGGTTCAATCCCGCGTCCGGCCATCCTGATTTAGGTTTTCCGTGATTTCCCTAAATCACTCCAGGAAAATGCCGGGATGGTTCCTCCGAAAGGGCACGGCCGACTTCCTTCCTTAATCTGATGAGACCGATGACCTCGCTGTCTGGTCTCCTTCCCCAAAACAACCCAACCCCTCTTTTTTTGTAGCAGCAGTAGATGTTAAGGTGTGCACCTGTGCAGCATTGCGTCATATTTCTATGCAGTATCTAAGAAGTGGGCGGAGTTTCTGATAGATGAAAATATTAATGTCTTTTTATATTTATTATTCCATAAATTATTATAACAGATATTAGGATAGCATGTTTATTTACACCACTCTTATATTTTCCAAACAATTTTTTTTTTTCAATCAGTGATATGCAGACATTTTATATGTATACAATTTTTAAAATTTGTTCATTTTTAATTTGCATTGACAAACGGGTCAAACTTTCATGATGTGGAATGGTTTCAAAGTCAGCAGTAGAGTAATTGAAAATGACACACTCTGCAAGTGTGTGTTCACTAAGCCAACACATATGAGTTAAGTGAACTTGGAGAATAACTGTTGCTGCTTGAGTACCTTTCAGAGCTGTGCTTGATGCTCAGCCATTTTTCCATCAACCTTAAGGTTCACTCTGACCAGTTTCTTACAAATCTTCCTGATGCTTCAAATTACTTTGCAAAAATTACACTTGCAGTTCAGTAACAATATCCCAGCAGTACCCTTCCATATACATAGAATGGTGAGCTAGTTTATAAAATTGACTAATTTGCTTTCTGCACTATATGTAAGGAATAATGTCCAGCTTTTAAAAATGATTATATAGTATGGATTTAACCTCTGCTGGGTGCAACAGTTTATGACTAAAATCACAAATTAACCTCGATGCCCTTGACTAGGATTCATGTACATCCTTATTATGTGCAGCTGTTTCTACAGTTACAGTATGGAAGGTTCTGGCAGAATGTAAAAGAATGTAAATAATTTAGGAGTAAAGGCAATAACCCACCATATAGTAGAGGCGTTGAGTTGTCGACGAGCACACAGACTAGGCTTGTGGATGAATACATTTTTGAGCTAGAGGACACACACACACACACACACACACACACACGCACACACACACACACACACACACACACACACCTATACGGCTATGATCTCTTAGGTTTTCTCAATTCTATTTATAATGATGTGCTTCTGAGCATTCTCCCAGCAGAAAGTCAGGAAACACCCTGTTATTCAATATGACTTTTTATTAGATGTGAAATTTATGTACCGAAGGATACTAAAACTTTACCTTTATACACTGCATCCTTCACTGATATTTCAGGAACTTGCTTTGTCAGGAGATAATAAGTTAGCTATTTCTGAGTATGATTATCTTTGTTTAGAACTCTTCAGTGCTTCCCCCAAACCATTTTAAGTTTATCTGCCAATGCATGATGATTCTTTTGCATCTGAACGTATGAGATTTAGCTGTGTGCCCAAGGAGAGGTTAGCTATTAATGTGGTGTCCATGTTTCGTACATTTTCACCTTTTTTCCAGAATTTAAAAATATTACTGACTTCATGTCACTATGTTACAACAAATTGACTGAGATTTGCTTGAGCCTTTCTCCTCCTTCCAAGCCTTGTCTGCATTTGTATTTCTTTTTTAACTTTGTTGCTTTTAAATGTGTATAAAAGGCTATCTGTACTACTCCTATTGCTAAATTGTAAAAATTCTCTCTCTCTCTCTCTCTCTCTCTCTCTCCCTCTCCCTCTCCCTCCCTCCCCACCACCCCTCCCCTCTCCTCCCTCCCTCCCTCATTTCCAAATTATATATTTGCCAGTTTCAAATTTTACTTTCCTTTTCAAGTGTTTTTAATTTTTCTTGTGTCTAGTTCTTAACCAGAATCAACTGTAACTGTTGACACTTCTTTAGGCTTAACAAATGTGTCATTTGTGCCCTGTTCATACTTTGTCACTTGCTTAATCTGCATCTGGCTGCTCTCTATTTAATGAATCGATGTAACACCTCAATAGAGCACTGCTTGTTGGTCACTCCAGTAGTTTTTTTGACTTTCTGTGGGTATGTGTTATTGTGAGCTGATTTCTCCTACAATAAGTATGAAAATCACCCCAAAAAGAATAAAGCAGGGTGCATAATTGAACAACAGGTCATGTTAGGAGCTAGAGATAGTGATAATAACCAGGAGTATAATTTTCTAGAGACATAACTCTACATTGTTGAGAGCCACTGGATAAATTTCCCAGTCCATTTATCTACTTCTCATCCATGTAATTGCCAATTAATTGAACCATTAGTGTGTACTGAAGACAAAAACTAATACCCTCTATTTCCTATCCTCATACCTCAACACATCACCTTGAAATGAATGTGAAGTTAAATGTAGTTCCAAGCATGTTACAGAAAAGTAATTGATATTGCTCTGCTACAAGCAAAGTGACCATTATAACTTCCTGGCAGGTTAAATCTCCCTCCTAGCCCATAAATGGCAGTCAATAATAGCATTGGCCCTGAAAGACACGGTCCTGGATTTGATTCTCATTTTGGCATACAGTTTGAACCTGCCACAATCTTCTGCAAAGTGAAAGCTTGATTCTGGAAAGTAATCAACACTTTTAATTCCTCTCTGCAGACAGGTAATTGTGCAGGCTGAGCCAGCTGCCTGAAACAGTCAATACTCATGTCACACAGCATCATAGGCTCCGACACAACAAAAAATGTTGTGGTTCAATTCTCTTTTTTTTTTAAGCTAGAGCTGTTGATAATATGGATGTTTTAATTTTATTTGTTTATTTATTTTAAACTTTGAGATAAATTCTCAATGACTGACCTAATCAATAACATTACTGATTATGGTGCAGTCTGGTACAACCATACACAGAATAACATCCAGAGTAGCTGGTATAATGTCACACAGTGTCTTTAAACACAACACTTAATCAGTCAAAGAATTCATCAGTTGCCAGTTTTTCTTCTTATATCATTACTGCTGACACGGTATACATGAAGTAGCACCCAGATAAAATTTTTCATCTTATTAGGAAAATTTGTCAACACTTAAATAAATAAATATATATATATATTAATGATAATAAGTAACAAAAGTTAGTGCAGACTGCCTGAAATGTGATCTTCCTTTGCAGCCTCTCCTGCCAATGAAATGGTTCCTGCAGTGGGTTGTCAGCAAATTTCTTTGGTTATTGATGAAGACAAATGTCTATCAGCTTTGGGATCCTAGATGGACATTTGCTGATGATGATGGTATACTGTAACAGACTTTTTACACATTTCAATATTTATTATGATGAATAGATGAAACAGTCTCAAGTTTCAGTCAACAAAATTATGCTATATATTATTTGTTAATTCCTAAAGTTCTTTTCAGCCTCAAAAATGATGACTTCTCACATCTTGTACTGCCACTGTATCATTCTTCAGCTGTCATATTTTCTCTATGTTTGTATATAAAAACAAAGATGAGGTGACTTACCGAACAAAAGCGCTGGCAGGTCGATAGACACACAAACAAACACAAACATACACACAAAATTCAAGCTTTCGCAACAAACTGTTGCCTCATCAGGAAAGAGGGAAGGAGAGGGGAAGACGAAAGGAAGTGGGTTTTAAGGGAGAGGGTAAGGAGTCATTCCAATCCCGGGAGTGGAAAGACTTACCTTAGGGGGAAAAAAGGACAGGTATACACTCGCACACACGCACATATCCATCCACACATACAGACACAAGCAGACATGGTCTTTAAATATGTCTGCTTGTGTCTGTATGTGTGGATGGATATGTGCGTGTGTGTGAGTGTATACCTGTCCTTTTTTCCCCCTAAGGTAAGTCTTTCCACTCCCGGGATTGGAATGACTCCTTACCCTCTCCCTTAAAACCCACTTCCTTTCGTCTTCCCCTCTCCTTCCCTCTTTCCTGATGAGGCAACAGTTTGTTGCGAAAGCTTGAATTTTGTGTGTATGTATGTGTTTGTTTGTGTGTCTATCGACCTGCCAGCGCTTTTGTTCGGTAAGTCACCTCATCTTTGTTTTTATATACAATTTTTCCCACGTGGAATGTTTCCTTCCATTATATTGATTTCTCTATGTTTGATTTTACAATTCATTACTTTAGCAAGTTGACCTTATGGACTGGCAGTCTTTGATTTTTTTCATTTTTATATTACTTGATGGTCCATGCCTAGATTCAGATTCAAATTCTTTATTAGTCATTCAGCATTATTACATGCAGTAGACTTCATCAGTTCACTTAACCTATTAATTTTGTAAAATACATTTTTACATATTTAAGTTGATACTGGACATTTCTAAAAATTCTTTTAATAGCATGGGTTAGTTAACAAGAAGTTGTGTAACTTTTTTCTTAAACACTTTTATTAGCATGCTTGAGGCATGTCTAGACAATTTGTTGTATATTTCAATTGCCATATACTAATGACTATTGTTAGTTTTTGTTAATCTATTTTGCGGCATGGACAGAGAAGTATAGATTTGTTACACCTAAATTTGGTAGTTCAGCAAGTATATAGTTAACACTATCACAAATATATAGATTAATAACTGTTAATTTTCTATGTTTAATAAACATTGGTTTGCATTGTGTCCTATTATCTACTTTTACCATACCTCTGATTGCTTTCTTCTGGATCACCAGAATTTCATTAATTTTTTGTTGTTTCCTCTGAGTATTAACCCATACCTTAAAACAGATTGAAAAAAAGCAAAGTACACCATCCTCACATATTCAAATGCCACACAGCATCAAGTATGAAACCTAAAAAATTTGCTATTTGTTTTTCTATTTTTACAGACTTTGATAATCTGAATCACATATTCTGGGTCTTTTTCTCATTTAGCAGTAGACCATTCACATTAAACCATGATGTTGCATTTTCTTTTGCCAAATTCATACTACTAACAAGGGTATCAAATACATGGTTCACATACAGAAAAGTTGTATCATCTGCAGATGTATATGTCTTTATGTCTATGTTTCTTGGTAAGTCATTTACATGTACAAGGAATAGAAGTGGTCCTAATTTAGATCCCTGGGGCATGCTGTGTTGAACCTCAATTGTGTTTCACAGCTGACTTCCTGAACTCATGACTTGCGTCCTTGTATTAAGGTATGATTTGAGGAGTTTTAAACTTTTGTCACATATTCCATTGTACTAAAGTTTAGAGAGCAAAACAGAGCAGCCAAAACAGCCAAAGTCCTTGCTCAGATCACGTAAGGCTACCTGAATGTGAGCATGGTCCTTGAATGTTTCTCACAAATAGTTCTGTGGCTGGTATGGTTGACTTTTATTTTCTGTAACCAAACTGTGATGTGTTTAGCATATCATTTAGTTCTAGGTATTCATACATCTGCTGACTCATTATGCCTTCAATGACTGTGGCTAGTCGTGGAATAAGAGAAATTGGCCTATAGTTTGCTGGATCAGATTTGCTACCCTTCTTAAAGACTGGAGTCACCTTGGATAGTTTGAGAAGTTCGGGAGAAACCCCTTCTATGAGAGACAATTTTATCGAATATGTTAATGGTGCTGCAATGTAATGTATTATTTCTTTCAATAGATAGTCTGAAATATTAAAAATATCTATGCTATATGAATTTCTTATTTCTTTGACAATTTTAAGAACTTCATCTTGAAATACTTCTTTGGAGTGTTTCAAGGAAGGTTTGGCCTGATAATGATTAAGGTTTGTGCTCTTAAGATACTCCATATATGTTACATTGGGTTTACTAATCAACTTTTTGATTTCATCAACACAGCTTACAAAATATTTGTTGAATGTGTCTGATGGCATTGGGGCTGTCTTATCAAAGTTTTTGAGTTCACATTTAATGGTATTGATTACTGACCAGGCTGCTTTGCATTGGTTTTTACTATGTTTTTATGAGATTAGTGTTGTATCTCTGTTTTGCCAGTAGTTGCTCCTTATTACACAGTTTCTTAGTGGTTGTTTCAAGGTCCTTAATTTCATTAGAATTATTTACTTTGCCAAGGCACTTTAACAGCAGTAGCTTATTTTTTAATGTTTCCAACTCCTTGGTGTACCACAATTTACCCTTTCTTGTTTTATGATATTTGTTTGAAATAAGATGAGTTTTCAGCATACATTTTAAGTAATTGTGGAATGTTTCATGAATTGTTTGAGCATTGAAATAATTTGTCTCGGTTAGTTATGCTCAGCTGGTGTGTCAGTTTTCTGAGATTGTTTTTTGTTAGTATTAAGGTATTAGATAACTTTTGTACTGCCTTGTTCCCATGCCCTATTATAAAATGTATTAACTCTACTGTTCACATGGAGTGGTCTGGGAAATCAAATTCCTGTACACTGGTGGCTCTGAATTTACATGATGGAAATTGTGCTGTTTTAGCATATTCAGTAACTCATGTACACTGAATTTGTTACATGGTACATCAAATCTTGAATTAATGTCTCCCCCAGTTATAGTTACATATTTTTCCACTTTGTTCTGTGGCAGAGTGCACTGCGCAAATTATCTAAAAACGTTTTTTCATCTGGGTCAGGGGAATGGTTAACACATACTTCCATTAGTTTCGAAGTGTTTCTCTACACATGCCCAACTAAGATCTCATGCTCTAAACTCTATTTCATTTGAAACATAGATAACAGTACCACCATTACGGTACTGGAATCTGCAAAAACTGTTTCCATCTTTGTAACCTTTTGGTATGTGGTATTCTATTTGTCCTGGTTTAAGCCAATATTCAGATAAACATAAGAAAGAATACTTATTTTATATTAATGGTTTCTCCAGTATTTCAGCTTTACTTTCAAGACCCTGAATGTTTAGAAATAAGATTTTGTTGTTGCTGCTGGTGCTGCTGCTTCTGATGATGGTGTTGCTACTGTTTCACTTATTTCTGGTGTTTGCTCTTCCACAACTACTGTGCTGTTCTGTGAGCTGCTTGCATTTGGGATGTTCACTTGCATTAACAAAACTCACATTTGTCTTGGAGGGCTGTAGCTTCACTGAAGCAAATTTCCCATTTGAGTCTCGAGGTAACCCATACATCTTGTCCTGAGATGTACGACTCCTGTACCATCACACTGCACATTTGAAATTTTATTTAGTACATCCAAATATTTTGTTACATTTTCAAACAGTCTGCAAATATTTTGCATCTCTACATTTACACTTTCAGTTTCTTTGTTTACACAGGACCATTCTCTCAAGTCATAAAGATGTGGCACTGAAGAAACAATAATGTGTAATGAGATTAAAAAACATTTTTTTCATTCCTTGCGTCATCGTTTGATCCTGCCAGAAAGACAAAAAAGTTCTTTTTGCTCAATTAGGAAATTTCTTCCTGACTCATTGATGGGGCACCACTGCTTTTCACTCCTGGCTTTATTATGCAATTAAAATTCTGACTGCTTGTCTGCCGTAATTCAGTGGCCATATTTCACCCTTGGCTGGCTGCATACAGTTCAATTTACATGTACTTGCTATTCAGAGCTTACCGATTTTCTGTCTACCTTTGCTGTGTGCAATGTATTTTTTGGAACTTTTTATTTTGTCTTTTTTGCTAACATAAGACTTCAGTTTTGTGAAGCAGTGTGATAAAATTCTCTACAAAACTTGAAAAATCACCTTTAAAAATTTCTAAACATTAGTAAGTACAAAAATACTTTTGTTATCATATTATCCTTACTTGTAACAGCATGCATCATGTGAGATCAGTGGTTTGATTCTCACTAGATTGAACATACCTTTATTTAAATTTTGTTTATATTATTGTATGAAAATATTAATCAACAAATACTGAATCATAATTTTTTAACAAAATTAACATCCTTCTATATTTAATTTCTGGTCATATAAGAAAATAAAAATTTGGTACAAACATCCTAAATGCTTCATTGTTAAATGGGAAAAAAAACGCTTCAATAATACCGTCCAATCTCTACAAATAAAAAAGTATTATATTTTCTATTTGATGTTCTACATATTTGTACTAAATTTTAATTTCCTGCCAGTACTCAGATTTCATGGGATAAATAACTAAAAACAATAAGGCAGCAGTTTTATCTAAAATTTATAATCCAGTATTTATTAGTTGTTGTTGTTGTTGTTGTTGTTGTAGTGGTGGTTGTGAGTCTGAAGACTGGTTTGATGCAGCTTTCATTTGCTAATTCACATATCTATTTGTTAATAAATATTAAATTTAGATAAATGATAAAAGATTTCTTGCAACATTAGCATAAAAAGATCTTCCAGGCAGTGAGCTTCAAATCTCATAAGTATCAAGAAAAGCAAAGATAGCCAGAACATAAAGTCCCCTTGTAAATAGGATCTTGAGATGAACAACCTACAGCAGCACTCCTTACAGAAATAAAATGGCCTCTGTTATGAGGCTCCAGAAAATAGCTGTAGTAAGATCACATGATTGAGGTTAGCTAACTTTGCCACTTCCACTAGCTGCCCCCCCCCCCCCCCCCACAAAAAAAAAAAAAAAAAAAAAAAAAAGGGGGGGGGGGATTTGTGGTGACAGACTTTGACAATTCACAGGGGTTGGACAGAAATATGGAAACACCAAAAACACAACACATTACCAAGCCCAATATGGTATGGAAAACCAGTTGGCTTTCAAAACAGCTTTCTCATCTCAGAATAGATGGATAATGTCCTGTATGGTTTTCAAGGCAATATGACACCATTCATCCTACAAAATGGTGGCAACTTCAGGTAACAATGATGGAAGTGGATAGCAATCACACACCCTTCTCTCCAAAGTAGACCACAAAGGCTCAATTCAGCAATATTGAGATCTGGTGAGTGTGGTGGCCAAGGGTGATGCGACAATTCATCCTCATGCTCACAAAACCAGCCCTGGATGATGAACAGAGGCCCTGTCATCTTTGAACATATTGTCCCCATTGGGCAACAAACATCGTACTATAGAAGGAGCTGATTATCCGAAATGGTCGCAGAATCCTTGGCAGTAAGGTGACCTTGCAGAGTAACCATAGGGCCCATGGATTACCATGCCCAAATATTCACTGAACCCCTACCATATTTTACTCTTGGGATATAATCTTGGCCAGAAGTGATGAAGAAAAGGCTACTGCTAGAGCGGAGAAGCAAAACCATCTGCCTCTGCTTCAAATCTATTTCTCTGAAATAAACTATCTAGATTGCTTATTTTTTTTTAAATGTATTACGTCATTTCTAAAATATTTTGGCTACTCACATCATCATGCCCCAGCTCAGGACCTCTGAAACAAAATTAAGTATCAACATGTAGAAAATCTTGTGCTATATAGGCAGCTGACATTCAGCTTTGACAAAGGTTTACTCCGCAGTGACATTGAACTTCATTTTCAGAGTTCACAGTTTGAGTTCAATGGAGGTAGTAGATAAAAAATGCTATGGAATAATGTAATAAACAAAAGCTCTTAAGCAATATAGACCTTAAGTTCATAGACATTATTGACTCATTTCAGGAATTTGTTTACTTTATTGATTTTGAAATTTCTCCACATCCACTTTTCACATGAAACAAGTCAATATCTCAACAATGCCCACCAGCCACAATGAGGAGTCCATTCCTACCAAGCAGGAGTTCTTGAAAAATGATGCTTGCTATAAGAGAACCTGATATCCTTCAGTTCGCATTTGTGGCAACAAGAGGTGCCCCTCACTCTCGATATTGGTGCAACTCACCGAGGCCACGTGAAACTGATCACCAGTTGCCAACATTGCTTCCAACTCATCCATCAATTTCCATTAATGTTTGCTGGTGAAAATTACTGGCAAGTTTAGCACTTGTAACCATAGAAACAAGAAAATTATTAATAGCACTGCTGAAAACTAGATGCTGGTCACTTCCACACTGAAGAATGTAAGAAAGTGTCCTGAGTTCATGTAAAAGCTAAGTAAAGAGTTTACTGTGGATGCTGCTGCAGATAGCTATCAACTCCACAAGAGCTGCTGCACTGACAAGGGAACATTCCCTAGTGTCATTGAACGATCTTGATGAAACGTGGCAGATGTGTAGAGGGGGCAAAATAGTGAAATATCTATCTTTTTATTTGTGCCCAATTTCACTGTTCACTTTTAAGAGGCAAAGCACACAAAGAAAGGTAATTTGACACATAAGTTTAGAGGGAATAGCTTCAAAACCATGAAATTTAAAAAATTTGTTTAGTATAAAAGTTGAAATGTAACTAACATTCTTGAAAACTGTATAATCAACTTCTGAAGAAATTTGAAAATTTGCAAATTACACCATCATTAATGAATTTTCCAAAATAAGAAACTTTTGTTACAATGTGAATTAAGGAAGCTATCAAGGTACCAACATCCTTGTGTAATAAAGCTGGTTCTGTAATACAATTTTTTGAAAATAAGTTGTACACAATGTGCTGTCAGAGTATGTGCAGCATCCCTAATTAAAATGCCTAGATGTTAATTATTATTCTAATTATTTGTTTTACTTATTTTGGTTTATGTTTTACACTGTTATTTGCATTGTACTTTTTTCATTTTTTAGTTTACCATTTCAGATAGGTGTATTTTATTAACTGAAAATAATAATTGACCCATTATTATGATACAAAATCATTGCAGTAATATAATCAGTAAAGAAATGCATACAGCGTAATGCTTTTTTACACCATGCATACATAATGAATAAGTTTCTCCTGCACTAGGAAATACAATATCTGTCAAATATTGTTTGACTTGTTCA
This sequence comes from Schistocerca serialis cubense, assembly GCF_023864345.2. Lineage (NCBI taxonomy): Eukaryota > Metazoa > Arthropoda > Insecta > Orthoptera > Acrididae > Schistocerca > Schistocerca serialis. Next base: position 522,870,472 of record NC_064642.1, read on the forward strand.
GATGTTGGCTTACCAAATTTTTATGTTGTCACAATAACATTTGAGGCTTCATAAAGAGATTCTTGGATCAAACTCTCCATTAGTTTCTCATAAAACTATGAAAAGGGGGGTAAGCACTTTGTGAGCTACAGAGACTGTAGGCTCAATGTGTAACTGTAAGTAACTGATGACAATGACTGCACCATGAATTCAACTTTCATTGCACCCTTTTGGAAAGAAGTACATTCAGAGTGTAACTGCAGGTTGAATCCATTCCGATAAGAGTTATACACATTTCAGCCCCTTCTGAACTTGCACTACAAATCATAAAATGACCTCATTGAGATCATTTTTGTCATTTATATTGTGTTTAATTGTAAACCTTATTATTTTCCAAGATACAGTTTCATGTTCCTTTTTAAAATGCAGTAGCCATTTGGGGCTTAACTTGAAGTTGTGTAACTTTAGTTCTCTGTTCATTTGCAAGGCCCACTTTTCGAGGGCAGTATCATGGATAACGAGTTGATGACCCATGGCCTCTAGTACTTTTTGTGAAGTCCAGTGGCATATTACCTTTAACTTATCATATTTTGAGCCATCATGAAGAACACACTTTCCCCAGTGATACAGCTGTCTCACTGACATAACTTTGTGATCTTTATGTGCCCAGATGAAAGCAACCTTTTTCCCTTGTTTCTGTTTTTCCAAAATTCAACTGCATATTTCTGGTATTCAAAATTTAATTCACTTTCTGAAGAAAGACATTGCCTGGGATGAAAGACTCTTCACATGTTTTGCAGACAGGTACACAATCATAATCAATCATTGTTTCATCTTAGAGCTCTGATCCATCAAACTATACCCATTATCTTGTTCCACAATAGTCGAATGCTCATCAATGCTGTCACAAATCAGTACTACAATGGTGTCTTTCAGTTCCACATCCTGTGAACTGAGAGAACTCTCAGGGAATTCCATACTGCTGAAATGATCGTTTAGAATTTGACAAATATTAACTGGGTTAATGATCAGTATCTTCCCAATAGGCATGTGTAGAGCATCTCATTGCCAATTCGATGCTGCCTGTGTTGTAGACCTGACTTGTTCTGCTCATCTGCTGTGATTGTTTTTGCTTGTGCTGTTTTCTTTTTGTTTAATTTTTTATGATGTCAAGTTTAAGTGAACAACACACAGCTGTGAAATTTTGTTTTCTACTCAGCAAAAATGCTGCTGAAACTGTTTTAATGTTGAAAACAGATTACCAAGATGATGGTATTGGAAAAACTCAAGTGTACGAGTGGTTTGCTCAATTTAAAAATGGCAACATGTTGACTGATGACAAACCTCATTCTGTAAGTCCATCAACTGCCAAAATCGACAAAAATATTGAAAAAATTTGAGAGCCTTTGCTGACAGACCATCAACAGACAGTTAATCAACTGTCAGAGATTAGTGGCAGACAAGAGACTGGTTCTTACACCATGACACTGCAACTGCACACACAGCCATCTCTGTTAGACAGTTTTTGGCTAAAAATGGCATGGTTCCACTGCCTCACATACCTCACTTTCCTGGCCTGTCTCCATGTGACTTTTCTGTATTTCCATGCATGGAAAAGGGCATGAAAGGACACCACAACACTGAAGAAGACAAGAAAAAAACAAAGGGAGGAGCTATCAGCCATTTCCAAAGATGACTGCAGAAAATGTTTTGAACTATGGAATTAGTTGTAATGGAGGATTTTTTGAAGGGGATAAGATTTTTTGTAAACAACTTAAAAATATGTAAATTTTAAAAAATAATTCTTGTTTTTACTGGGTACCCCCTCATACACAATAAAAAGTCATACACCATTGGGAAACAAGTTTGTTCAACACAGGTTCAGTGAAAACTGAGAAGTACAGGCAGTCTGAAGAAGAATCCATAGAAATATCTGTGTTGATGAACACGTCCTGAAATCCACTTGATGCAAAGAACATTCTGTCAGAGTGGGGTCCTGAAGAGGTCCGGGAGTTGCGCAGTGATGTGTAGTTCCATAGTAGTAGTAAACGGCAGATGAAGCTGCTGCAGAACCGTCAGCAGCAGCTTATACAATAGGTGGCACCAACGAGAAGACACCAACATGCGCGTTTCTCAGAGACTCACGTTGTTATCTGTGGTGTTTCCATCTAGCTGTACAGCCTTGTACCCCATGAGCTGTTAGTTGGTGAACCTCAGTAGACTGCAGGCCATGAACTGCATGCATCTCTGGGCTGTGGCTAGTGACAAGTGGTGTCAGACAGGGCCAACTTCTAGAGTTGGTAACAGGGTGTATTACTGCATGTTACAAAATTTTATAATCTTCAGCTAGTTGTCTTCAGAAACAGCTATTAATGTATGAAACAAATCTTGAAACCACCATTGTCATGTCATGAACAACTTGTGCAAAGACTGTTTCCGACAGGTAGCATGCCGAGCCGTACATACTCAAATGCTTTGTCCCAACAGATCAGCTTTTGCTGATGGTGCACACACAGTTTGTGAGACCTTCTCTTCAAGAGTCTACAGAGATGCACCACAAAGAGAATGTGACTTATACGATTCAGCCATCAGTCTCTGTAGCCGTCAAACTGTTTGTGCCCCTTTTCATAGTTTTAAAAGAAACTAAGGGAGAGTCTAGACCAAGAATTCAATAATCTCTTTATGAACCGCCAAATGTTCTCATGATGGCATTGAAATCTGGTAAGCTAACATCTAAATGAGACAAATGATATTTGACAGATGTCTTTCCAAGTGTGGGAGAAAATTCATTCATTTTTGTACTTGATGGAAAAAAACATTATGTTGTAAGCATTTCTTTACTGATTTTCATTACTGTACTATTTTCAATTAACAGACTACATGTATGTGAAATGGTAAACTAAAAAATTTACAGTGTAATACAACAACTTAAAATATAAACCAAAACAAGTAAAAAAATTAGAATAACGATGAACATTTACATATTTTAATTAGGTATGTTGCACATACTCTGACAGAACATTGTGTTCAACTTATTTTCCAAGAATCTTATCACAGAAACCAGGTCTGTTGTACATGGATGGATGTGACATGAAAGTTTCTTTAATTCTTCTTGTGACAGAAGTTTCCATTTTGCAAAATTCATCAGTGGTGGTGGGGTAATTTGCAAATTTTCAAATTTTTTTCAAAAGTTGATTGTAAAATTTTCAAGAATGTTAGTTACGCTTCGGCTTTTATATGAAGCACATTTTTTAATATTTCATGGTTTTGAAGATATTCCCTCTAAATATAATATGCCAAATTACCTTCCAGAGAGTATTTTACCCCTTAAATGTGAAATTGGGCTCAAACAAAAAGATACATTTTCCATTATTTTTCCCTCTCTACACACAAAGTCTGATCTTGTTTCATCCAGATCATTCATTGATACTTGGAAATGTTACCTTGTGAGATTAGTAATACAGGCCAATGAAAAAAAAATTAACTTCTTTTACCTTGATAGTTGATGTTTATAGATATTTACGAGCTGAATCCAAATCTAGCCTTAGTGGTGTTTTTTTTTTTTTTTTTTTTTTTTTTTTTTTTTTTTTTTTTTTTAAAAAAAATCACCCATAGTTTTCGAGCAATATGCTTTTTATTATATAGTATAAAAATTCTACATTATAGGGTAAATGGGGAAATTAATGAAATACTTTGTTACAACATAAGCATGATTTGTATTTACAGTAAGCTTCTTAAAACAATGATACGTGTTAATAGAGGTTTCACTTGTAAGCTGAAACTGTTTGTATTGTCTTTCTTTCTTTCATTCTTTGAAGCTTCTTGTGTAGCTTTTTCTACGATGAGTTGCTTGCTGAACTTCTCGGTGAAGTGGCCAACAGTAGTCCCCCATGATGTTGGTGTTCCAGCAGCCTTGGTAACATTTTTCCATCACTTTAATGTCCTGGAGAAAATGCTCTCCTTACTCCTCACTAACATCTCTCATATTGTCCAGGAAGTAATCAGGGTGACTGTTCAAAAAGTGAACTTACAGGCTCATTAAACATCCTAAAGTTTTAAACTTCTTTAACATTGTAGCTATAATAGAAACATAATCTGGGTCCTATTCAGGTCCTAAGAACTTTGTAATGACTTATTTGAATGATATCCATGTTTATTTCTCATTTAACGTCATTGTGTGTTCAAAGTTAACATCAAACATCAATTTTTCTAATGTCAGGTCTGACAAAGATGCCTTCTTTTAGTTTAGCTTCTAAAAGGTGTAGAAACTTTTGGCAGAGATACTTAAAGCATGGTCCATCTTTAGGCAAAGCCTTTACAAACTGTTTCATTAGGCCTAACTTTATATACAGAGGTGGTAGGAGTATGTTTTTCGGATCTACAAGGTTTTTGAGTAGAATGTTCTTCTCACCAGGTTTTAAAGACTCCCTCACAGACCAGTTCTTTCTGCACCAGTGTTGTTCCCTAGCACTACTGTCCCATTCACACAAGAAACATGGAAATTTGGTAAAGCCACCTTGCTGACAAAGGAGCAGGCATGTTACTTTTAGATAGCCACATATCATCCAACCATGAGCAGAATAGCCTATTTTATTTAGCACTATTTCTAGGTTTTCATAGCTTTCTTTCATATGTATAGAATGTCCAACAAGTATAGATGCATACATGTTACCATTGTAACAAAACAGCCTTTAAACTAGTTTTGGATGAATCAATAAACAGCCTCCAGTCTTTCTTTTTGTATTAAGTACCAAACTCATTCATCAGACTGGGAATGTCTGAGCAGTACACTAAATCAACTTCTTATTGATAAAACTTGGAAAATTGCTGCTCTCTCTTTCTACACATGTATATGCTGGTTCCAACTGCCAATAAGTTCTTTTCTTTTAATCTAGAGCCAAGCAATTCAGCTTTTTCTTTCGTTAAACCCAGATCCCTAACCAAATCGTTAAGCTCAGTCTGAGTAAACAATTTGGGCTCTAGACTTTCTGTGTTACAATTGAAATCATTATCATCTGGTTCATGTAAATCAGATTGTACACCAGAAAATACTTCTGTTGGAATAGAATTTAAATCATCTGGTGGTTCAGGAACTGGCAAATCTACACCACCCCCTATTGGTCGCATGGCAGATGGAAGGTTAGGGTAGCTTATTACCTTCTTGTTTCTCAAATTATGACCAGTAATGTCAACACTGTAAAAGTAGCAATCATCAGAATGATTTCTTCGCTCCCTCCATATCATAGGAACAGCAAATCTAAAGGCTTTTTTCTACTTTTTGGGCCATTTTCTCAGATCTTCAACACACACATAACATACCTTATGTGGTGCCCAAGATTTACCTTGATCACCAAGTTTAGATCATAAGTATAATACATAAACCTTTTTCACAGAGTCCACAATGTTTATTTGTTGTTTTTAATCATAAATTCACCACAAATATAACAAAAACTGTCAGCAGAGTTTTTATGACGATTAGACATTGTACTGAGCACATCTACAGGAAACAGGAAAGTGAGGTTAGGTTGACAGTAAACAAAACACAATCTGTTAACACAAAAATAGAATCGACCTTTTTTTGCTAGCAAATGTTTTTCATCTGTGTTACCAACATCATCTATGTTCATAACATATTTTAACTATATAAATGCTGTTAAATTCTTTAAAAAATCGGTTAATGTAATAAATTTTACTGGAAAATATGAAGAAATGGTGGGTGATACAGTTTTTTAAGTATCATATTTTTATTTCCCACCCTAAAAAAACATAAGAATAAGGCATTTTCAGCAAAAAAAAAAAAAAAAAAAAAAAAAAAAAAAAAATTCCATCATTGGCCTGTGTTATTGATCTGGATGACACTGTGAAAACGTCATACTTCTTGCTTTCACAAACTTAATAGCTACTGTTCTGCCACATCCTTAGCTATGGAATTTAGAGGCTATTGAAGAACATAAATCATCAGAACACCAATTACAATTTCTGTATGTATCCCAGAAAATTACTTACTTATTTGAATTTTTTTCTGGGAGGTTATAATTCTTTGATGAACATAGCAGTAAGTTCTGAATGGTCTTTGACAACTGTAATGAACAGAGATTGAATGTCTAAATAAATTTAGTTGTAAGCTGATTTGTTGGACTTCTCCAAAAATGTAATTCATCTGTTAAAGAAGTTGATTATCAAACGCTCCTCCATCCCTTTCATGAAAATAATTCTGACCAATCAAGACTCACAAAAGAGACAGGGAAGGTTAGAAGTAGAGAGTATTAGTTGTTACAAGTCTGTTAGTTCCACAAATTTGTCCAGCAAACTTCAGTGAAAATGACAAAGACAGATATGTTTTACATCATGAAAAAGATCGGTCTTAGATTCTATGACTACAACTTCCAAGGAAATTAAGGGCTAAATTACTATCTTCCATAGACATAAAAATGATGCTACAGTGGTGACAGAAAACTTTGTGCTTTTATGCAGGCTTACAGGCAGTCATTCTTCCTAAGTACTTCTTAATAGGAATTGGGCTAATGATACACATGCGCCATGGATCACTCACCACATGCCATACATAGACTTGCTGAACAATTATACATAGTGTGTCAGGAAGAATATACACACACACACACACACACACACACACACACACACACACACACACACACACAAACATAGCAGTAAGTTCCTAATGGTTTCTGACAACTGTTTCACTCTCCCAAGTGTGTGTGTGTGTGTGTGTGTGTGTGTGTTTTCCACATCTTCTCATAAATCACTGGAACAATCTCAACAAAACGTGGGACACACATCTCTTACTGCCAGGCAACAATCATTGTGCGGGTGACAAACTCCTATCATAGTTCAGGTTATATGACATCTTAAAGACTGAGATCTGTGAAAAACTGCTGCATCATGCATGACATTTAAATTTATTACTTCTGTGCTACTAACTCTATTCACAATAAATTTCACAAGAAGTATCAACATACACCGCTAAATGCACCAGCAAAATTATATCGTGTTAGCACACATAGTTCATGAGATATGCCATCATAAACACTGAGATGTGTGAAAAAATCCTAAATTCTGCATGACATTTAAATTTATTACTTCTTTTCTACTAAACATATTCTCAAAATATTTTTCAGACAGTATCCACATATGGTTCTGAATGTACCTACAAAACTGTATCACTGTTTGACTCATAGATCAGGAGATACTATGTCATAAATCTGAGATGCATTAAAAACTGCCGCATTGTATTGACATTTACATTTATTACTCATTTGCTACTAATTCTACTCACAACATATTTTGTAGACAGTATCCACACTTGCCACTCAATGTACCTACACAAATACATAATTGTACAACACATAATTAGAGAGATATGATGTCATAAACCCTGAGATGCATGTAAAACTACTGTATTGTACATGACATTTAAATTTATTATTTCTTTTTTGTTAATTGTTCTCTCAACACATTTTGCAGACAGTGTCCACATACACCACTGAATGCACCTACAAAATTATATCATTATATGATCCATACATCTGGAGATATGATGTCATAAATACTGAGATGCATGAAAAACTGCCACATCATACTTGATGTTTAAATTTATTATTCCTTTGGTGCTAACTCTGTTTGCAACATACTTCACAAAAAGTATCCACATATGCCACCGAATGTATTACACAAATACATCACTGTATGACACATAGTTCAAGAGATATGAGACCGTAAACACTGAGATGCATGAAAAATTGCTGCATCATGCATGATATTTTAATACATTTATTCTTGACTACTAACAATATGACACTCATTCAGTCAGGTCAAATTAAGGAATCCCGAACACCTGATAGCACTTTTGATAGCTTCCAACTGTGAAGCGCAAACTGCTGTAGGTGATACAGTAGACGTCTGTAGAGCTATGAAGAGGTGTTGCTGTAGAGATTTTACAAAATCGTATTGTATACACATGAAGCAGATAAGCTCAGTGCACAGAAACTCTCCAGGACTATGTTCCTTAATTTGGATAGTGTACTTATTTTGGGAAAAGTTAGTATGGACTAATTTGAATAAAACATTTCATATAAGATGTGTCCAGCTTTTGTAGGCTACAGAGATACAGCTGTTAGAACATAACTCAAACAAATTCTGACGGAAGGTCTTAAGCTGGCAAGTGACTAATTTCAAAGTTGATTTTCATGAATTCCAATGCAGGCATCAGTGCATTTTTGTATTCTCTTGACAACACATGTAATTCTGCTCAGCTGCTCTGTTTGCCTTTGCATTCTTTTATGGGGCAACACTATTCAAAATTCAAACGATCAGTTTCTTTGTAGACTTCACCTTCAACCATCCCCACAGGTAAAAAATCTACAAGGCAAGTTCAAGAAAACTTGGTGGCTAAGAAATGTGACTGTTTGTGCCAATCCATCGTCGAGGGAATGTTAGGTTTAAATGATTTGCCTCCTGTTGACTAGAAAGTGCAGGGGCCTCATCGTGCTGGAGAACATACCCATCCTGGTTGACAAAGGAATCTCTTCAGTAATGTTGGATAATTGTATTCAAGAAAGCCAAGGTAACTGGGCCCTGTAATGCAGTGCCTTAACACAACAGCCCCAATCAACTGTCTATCATATCACACTACACATTTACAGAGAAGTATTCTTGAAAATGTGCCTCCACATAGGCAGATGGGGTTGTGTTAGACTGACAATGTGAGTTATAAGTATCACTGATACCATAATGAGTGAAAAAGAGAGTTAATGGAACTATTTGGCAATTTGCAATTAGCCAACAAAAAAATTCCAGTCATCTTTTTTCTTTCCTTCCCAAAGGTGTTAAATGTGCTGTAAATGATAAGAAAAGAGGCTGTGTGTATATAATGTCCACCATATTTGTATATATGAGACACTGATACACATTGTTGCAAAGTGGATGGAATACTGCAATGCCAAGGCACTTTGGAACACAGTGATCCACTTATCATCCCAAAGGCAAGCATCTGATGATGCATCTAATCTGCAGACTTCCCTGCGCTTTACATCAACGTGTGGAAAGAATCTAGTAGCAACTTTTCACTGCAGCATTTTGTCACTCATCTGTGCATACCACTGCTACCAGACAGTGAAACATTTCAGTATGAAGGTGCTACAAATAACTGCCTGTCTGCAGTGAATGGGTTAGTGAAAAGTTTGGTGACAGAGTGCTGTGGATCTACGTACTGGGTCAGATAGCCTCCTCCAGCCAGCCACCAGGTGAGATCAGAGGTTTGATGCCATTGTGCTGCCCATGGAATCCAGCAAAGCTTTCACCTAGCCCCATAGTCTATGCTAAGGGCAATCATTCCAGCCTGCAAGAATGCTGTGCTAGCACTAGCTGGCTGCCAGTGCTACTTAATACTGTTTGAGTGTGCTGTCTCCCAGCAGCATTCATGACCTTCAGGAATGACTGTCTCTGCTAAGATGCTGGACTGACATTGAGCTGTGCCCACCTGACAAGTTGCAGGCACACCTGTAGCTGCTCTAGCTTCATGAATAATAAAGAGTCTTCTGGAGCTCTGTCTGTCTTTCTGTGACTACATTCACCTCTGGCTGTTTCATATAGTCCCCATCAGCCTATTGAACCCACAGACCCCAGGTGGGAGAAGAGCTACACCATCCTTACAACCAGAAGAATGTCTCCCCACCACGCCATAGTGGTCACAGCACAATGATACTATTATAGTGTAGAAATTCTGTGTGTGCTTGTTGAAGAACTACATTGTACCAATAGAACAATGTCTTCTACTTCATCTACACTGTGTTCATTTGTGCATCCATTTGAAGCATGGCACTGGATGCTGTGCCAATGTCATACAGTTTGGCACAAGCACAAGTAAATTCTCTAAAATTTGGTACTTTGAGGTTAGCAAGTTATCTCTGGTACTCTCTATGAGCAGCAGCAGAATTTCTGCTATGGAACACATACACAAATACCACATTGGGTACTCAGCATTTGTAAATACATGCAGTGTGCTACATACAGTAGAATAGGCCAACAAACTGCAATCACAGTTGAATAATTGTTTTTTAAACTCAAACACAACTTTGCAACTTGAACTTGAGAACAAACAATGACATAGATAAACCCACAGCAACTGAAGTACCAACATGTGAAATGAAAATATGTTTCTATAACTAGCTGTATCTCTTTAACAAGAAATGATTGGACACATGTTATGTGAAATGTTTTTATTCAAATAAGTCTGTACTACCACCTCTAAAATATTTACTATTCGTTTTGTAAAACCTTGTGTAGTTATAGATATTTATTACAGAAAAGACATGGGATTGTGGTGCTCAGTGGGACAAACTATTACTTCAAAATAAATGTTGATGAACATTTGTGTTTGATATAACTACATGTGAAATGTGAGAGTATATCAAATATAAGCAGATGCTTACTAGTAATACACTGCTGACCATTAAAATTGAAGCATCATGAATGTACCCTACAAGAAACTACTTGCTCGGATATGCAAATGATTAGCATTTTAGTGCAACTGTGCAAAGTAGATAGGACAAATGCCATCTATATTATATGTATAAGGAAGCATTGTACAGTGGATTTCTCACTTAGAAATTGCATTTAAATGTTGTTTGTTTGTGAGAAGGCCATATTATGGCTCAAGTAATAAGGAGAACTGTCTACTGGCACTTGCTGTAAATTGACAATGGCCGGTGGGCATTCAAGGCTGATTTATTGTTCCATGATATTGCTGTTGCAATGATCAGAATCCCATAACTATCGTGTGCATATACGAGGGCTATCCACAAAGTACATTACGTTTTCGAATTAAAAATAAATAAAGTATTGGAAATTTTTTTATTATATACAGATGAAAGCCACACTTAAATACTACTTTTCTACATAGTTGCCATTTAAATTAAGGCACTTATCGTGGCGATGGACGAACTTGGAAATTCCTTCGTCGTAAAATTCGGCCGCCTGCGCCTTCAACCACGTGGTTACCTCTTCTTGAAGCTGTGCGTCGCCATGAAAACACTGCATAGCCAACCACTTCTTCATTTCTGGGAATAAGTGGAAGTCACTTGGTGCCAGGTCGGGACTGTACGGCGGATGAGGAAACGACTCCCACTTAAAAGATTCGAGAACTTCACGAGTGGCATTTGCCGTGTGGGCCCGAGCGTTGTCGTGAATCAGCAAGATCTTTGAGTCCAACTTTCCCCTGCGCTTGTTTTGTATTGCTCTTCTGAGGTTGTACAGAGTTTGGCAATACCTTTGAGAGTTTATTGTAGTGCCTCTTTCCAGGAACTCCACAAAAATCACACCTTTTCTGTCCCAAAAGAGGTAACCACGTGGTTGAAGGCGCAGGCGGCCGAATTTTATGACGAAGGAATTTCCAAGCTCGTCCATCGCTACGATAAGTGCCTTAATTTAAATGGCAACTATGTAGAAAAGTAGTATTTAAGTGTGGCTTTCATCTGTATATAATAAAAAAATTTCCAATACTTTATTTATTTTTAATTCCAAAACGTAATGTACTTTGTGGATAGCCCTCATACAATTAATATGCTCAGGAGGGCCATACTCAGTGCCATGCAAGGTACCAAGCAACTGGTGCTTGAGGGGATAGACACATTTTGCAGTCAGCCAAGTGGTGTTGTACAGTTGTATCGCTTTCACTTACCTTGAGTCAAGAAACGTTTTTTTTTTTTTTTTTTTTTTTTCTTCTTCCCATGGGTTGCCAAGAGACTCACACATCATCACTAGCCAGTCACTATGATTGGTGAACTCTGGTGATATAGACTTCAAGCAGCATCAAATGATATACACACATATGTCAACCAAGCTCAATTCAACTCGATACTCAGTAGAGTTACAACTATTGTTGCTCTCAGAGCCAGAGGTGGCAGCCCTGTGTACTAAAGTCACATCCTACACATCCCCAAATCACCTTAAAAAAATTAAATTATGTTTTTCCTCTTACTCTACATACATACAATAAGTAAAATTTGGCTATTTGCTAACTTCTGGTGTTGCAATTTTAATGGCTAACAGCGTATCATTATGTTGATCATTGAATTAAAAAGTACAGTTGTTTCATTTTTCTTTGTTGTCTCCTGTCCTGTCTACATTCTTTCATAATTGGGAAAACAGTTGCTTAATATCTTAAGAAAAAAATAAGGAAATTGGTTGAGGATTTTATGCACAGATTTTATGCACGTAAGTCATCTGCACCAAGTGCTTACCTGAGTGGCTGAAATGTGGGGAAGACAAGTCGAGCTGTAATGGTAACTGTTATAGAACAACGGAACACATAACAGCCAACATTTCCAATGTTGTTCTAGAGATACAATGTTTATGTGATCAGTTACAGTGCAGATTTGAGGAACAAATGCCTTGAACCTATTGACTAAGTTCACAGTAGTAGTTCTTATGAATGGTCCCAGAGGAAATCAACTAACAGAATGCAACTGCAGTGTCAGGTCATTGTTGCGAAGACTTTTGCAGCCTACACAGGGGCACCTGTGGTGCTCCTGTGCATATCCACACAGGGATGAATCCAGCCAGTGTATGGGAAAATTTTTGGCACAACTGTGGCAAATGTTGTATCTTGTGACATACGTGTGATTTCAATCCACCCTTCATTAACCATGATATACAAGAGTAAGGTTTTCATCCCCGTCAAAATTATTCCTTAAATACTTTCTTAGCTAGTATCAAACAATGGAAAATCCAGGATGGATTGTAACAATATTATGAACAGGAAAGTTGCTACTTACCATATCTCGGGGATGCTGAGTCGCAGATAGGCACAACAAAAAGACAAAGCTTCCGGCCAGTAAGGCCTTTGTCAAAAATATGCAACAGACATATATGATACACACTCAAACAAATGCAACTCACACACATGACTGCAGTCTCAGGCAACTGGAGCCACGCTGGCAATGTGTGTGTTTGTATGTCTGTTGTCTGTTTTTGACAAAGACCTTATTGGCTGAAAGCTTTATTTGTGACAGTCTTTTTGTTGTTCCTATCTGTGAATCAGCAGCTCTGCTATATGGTTCTTAGCTAGTATGATGTTTCCATGAAATTTTAAGCACAGGTGTTCTCCTTTTATATTTACTCATTTCACAAATAACGTTAAAGTCCTTTACTGTGATCATGGTACAGAAATGTAATGCATGTACTATCATTTTAACAAAGTCAACACCTTTTTTGAATTGTTTGCATCAGTGCTTCATCTAAGCATATTGCTGAGCTTCTCCTCTGACCTAATTAAGTAAATGATGATAAATTCCTACAAAAGTAAATTTTTGTTCATGCAGAAGTGCACTATGATGTGCAGAAAAACTAGAGTGTACTCTTTCTCTTGCCCAACAGAATAAAGTGTTTCTGTAGGAATGTGATAACTCAAACCATAGCTTTCTCATTCCATTAAGATGATATATACAATGTGAACAAATGTTATAAATGAATAAACTAATATGTCTGTTACAACATCTACAGTAATTACTATTATAGACATACACCTCTTATGAACTCAGTGCTTGGAACAATTAAAATTCATCAAAAGTATGCCATATTTAAAAAAAAGGCTCATTTCTGTTTGCTGCACCTTTACTTCTTAATGTAAAACAGTTGGACTGCTCCTGATAACAAAGTTTGTTGCAGGAACTGCATACACTGAAGTTGAAGCAGACACATTTGTAACAAGAGATGAGGGTGCTTCCCTTCCAACTAGTGAAGGATCTCTTCCTGAGAGACAAGGCTATCATACTTACATGACACCTGTGGTTCATCACATAAATCCAGCAAATAAGACACAACCAAGACCATGTGATAAACGAGTAGATCTCTATATCTTACAGCCAGATCGACTTAATATCAATCCACTGAAAGGAAAGCTAACAAACTGCCATTCAACAGGATGTGAAAGGTAAGTTCAACCTTCTTTTCTTATACGTTGGCATTGTTAGTTTTGTAGTTATAGGTAACTCCTCTTTTCCTCCTTAGAGCTGTATGTGCCTTATGTAACATGACAATCTCACTAACTGAAAATGTCTTGTTCCCTTTCTTAGACCTTTCAGTGTTCAAAAAATACCTAAAAGCAATTTAATTCTGTTGGTTGTTGACACTCTATGCCCATGTGGCAGCAAACAACTTAGTATAGTACCACAGGAAGTAACTTATGATTCTGTATCTGAAGCAGAAGGAGCACACTGTCGTAATAAGCCACAGGAGGCAATGTACAGAAGAAGGCCTCCAAAGTGTATGAATTATCACCCAGAGGTAATAAGTCATTTATCATTTATATGTCATTCGTACTAAAATATCCTCACAGTATTATAAATAGTCTTGCTATAATCTCAAAACTTGAATAATTTATGTGTTTGCTCTTTTTGTTTACATTTACTGTGTAGCTATTGAACTGACAATTTGACATAATTACATTGTGCTTCCTTGGTTTCCCCTCACACATTAGCTGATACACATTAATCTGTTATTCTCAGCAAGCTGTGTTCTATTTATTTTAATAAAAGCCAAGAAATTCATTCATTTTCAGTTCATGGAAACTTAGTGATAACTTATGTCCTTGAAAATTGATATTATCTTCTGTTTTCATTAAATTATGTTTAATGTAACCAAGCAAAATTGTTGAACCACACCTCTTTGTGCAGATATATGATGTAAATGTAAGGGATGATCAAAATGTTTCTGTTTGAAGGCCATGAAGTCCAGAATCAGTTAGCCAATCATGCAGATTTATTGTGAGCATTGAGACAATCATCCCACTGATGCTCCAGGTTGAAACATCCGCTTAGTAAAACACCATGTTGTGCTGCATGAAGGAGTCCATAACTGTCTGCGGCCACAAGTTCTTATCCAACAGGAATTCTCCTCCGAGGCCTTTTTTAAGGGACTGAAGGTGTGATAATCGCATGGGGAGAGACCAAGACTATAGGATGGATGCCTCAGTGTCTCCCACTTTAGTTGGTGCTACCTCTGCATTACGACATAAGCAATATGGGGACATGCACTATCAAGAAGTTGCACCACCCCTTGTCGCTCAGTTTGAAATTGCTGTCCTGTTGACAAAATCATGTACTCTTATTTCCTCTACTTCTTTGGTGACTGAATCTGAGAACCCACTGGCAATTGGCATTGCACATCACCTATGTCTGGTCAAACCTACAAGAATTTCTGAGAAGACAATGTCAAGTTCACCATGTAGGTTAGAAGAAAATAAGGTGCCTACTGTTCCTAGACGTTCTGATAATGAAGACCCCTGATGGTGCATTGGAGCATTCTGTCTATAGGAAGAAGACACACACAGACACATAGCTAAACAACACCTGCCATCATCTAGCACAGTGAAGTCTGTGCTCAGCATATTGGTACACAGAACATGAGCTATGTGTGACAAGGAAGGCCTACGTACCAAGTTATAGCATTTAAGTGAAATCTTTCAGAGGAATGGTTGCTCTGAGACACAAACAAGATGCACTCTCCAGCCAAGGAGGGAGAAGAAAATAAACACTCTAGAAGAAGAAACTAAGTACCTGGCATTCTTTCCACAAACAGGGTCAGCCAGAGCCAAGATTGCCAGTATAATGGAGAAACACAACATATAAACCATTTGTGCTCAGTGGTTAAAATGCAGAATATCTTTAGGTCAGTGATAGGCCACCTAGGGCTATGGGTACCTGGCTATGCCATGCCAATGAATTCTGGGACTTAGTTATCAAAGAAGTGAATGCAACAGAGGCAATGGACAGAATAGACAGGTGTAGCCAAGAATTGACATCTGTAACTATTCCCTTTCACCCCATTGAAGCCCCCCCCCCCCCCTAACCCCTCCAACAAATCACAACATCTCTTCTGGAGGTATGTGATTGGCCCACCTGTTGACATGTTGGGCCTTCACTAGAGTCATTTGCAGTTCAGCGGCTGTGAAGAAACCAACTCAATGTTTCACCTGACGATGATGAGCAGGAGTTTGTCGAAATGGTATGACAACACATTGCAATGACTTGGGTGGTAACTCAAGAAAATTTCATCAACCATATAAATTGCATTCTGCAAGGATACACATGACAAACTTGTATTTACAGGTGTTTAGAAGGAATACTAATGACCTTTAAAGCTGTAAAACAAGTGTGTATTATCTCCTTTGTGATTGAGACTGTTACACACAAGCAAGAAGCAAAATGTCCAAGATCAAATATGTCCTCATCTCAGAATAGTAAAGTCAGCTCAATTCCTGTAGCAGTATTTTGGTATGTAGGAATATGAGGAGTATTGATGCAAAAGAGTAACAAAACAAGGAAAATAGAAAGATTAAGAAACTTCAAGATAGATTAAAACTGTATGTCAGACCAGGACGCAAAACTAAAACCTTTGCCTTTTGTGGGCAAGTGCTCTACTGACTGAGCCATCCTAGCATGACTCATGTTCCAGAAGTAAAATACAATGCCCATAGTTCTCTTTGCCAGTTTGATTTTAGATAATGCCGTACTACATTGAATGCCAATTTCTCAGTTCGCAAACACTGTTAAACATCCAACTCTTATGTTTCATTTCTGATTGATTTATTCTGGAACATAATATTATTTGAAAATCTTGTGTGCTTGATGCTCTGCAGCTTGAAAGTATTTGTCAAAAGACATCTTGTTAACACCTTGAGCTGATCATGGAGTTAACAAGCTGTCTTTCAACGAACATGATATGATTATTTAGTTCCACTGTTTTTATCAATGGCTGTACACTTGTAGTTCACCTGCATAGGGTCCGTCACATGATATGGAATTTCATAGAGCTACTTTCATCAACCGTAATTACTGAGAATCAGAATTTGCCAGAGATATTTTGCAGTTCTTCTACCTTACCGCAGGAAAAACTAAAATTTTCCACAGATGACATTTATACAATGAGTTCTGCATCATTCAGCAATAGTGTGGACACTTACACATTGTTTTTCACCTACAACACACTCCTGAAATTTTAAAATGTAATATTTTAATGTTACATCTTAGGAAAATGCTAAATCTTTGCATTTTGTTTCAGGAAAGTGAAATTAGAGCCTGTGGCCATGGAAGTGTTTCGTCCTTGTCTCCTTGGGTGCTACTCTACTGTTTATTTATGTGGACTATTAGGGCAATATCAGTCTCCTTATGACTGACTGTTTTATAATAAAATACCATTTTCCTGTGTTTATTTTTCTGTGAGTTTGTCTCAAGAAGAGAAATAAAATGAATGTAATTACAAGCTATTGCTGCAATGGTATGACAGTGACATTACAGCAGACTTAATAAAAAGTGAACATCAATTATTAACAGATTACGTTCAGCCTACAATAACATGAATGTTTTATTTTTATTGTGTGTAATTTCAGACAGGTGCTACAGGATTTTGTTAAGAAACATCAAGTTTTAAATGTTCATGGAGGAAGTGGTATCTTCAGTGACAATTATTTTCAATAACATTTGTGGGATAGACAAAATATCACTATATATTTAACACAGTGGGCTGTGTAAATCAGTTTATTCATTATCAGACAGTCATACTTTATTTCTTACATTAGAATGAAATGTTTTACTGTTGGTGTTCAATGGTATTAAGTTATTTGATCATCTAAAAAACTGAGATGAATTATTACTGTGGATCACAATTTGGACTGGTACCACAAGTACTGTGTTACTACTTCCTTCACTCACCAGATTCTGTTTCTTTACAGAGAAATGGTGTAAATAAAAATGTAATTTGTATACAAAATAATATCATTAACTCTGTTAAGAAATCATTAAAAGTTTTATGTTAGTGTAGATAAGATATCTATTAGTTCCTGAATTATTTATTTTCAGAAATTTTAGTCTAGATATATATATGTATATGTACTATGTATCATTTTATTTTAATTGTCAAAGAATGTTTGTCCCTTGGACTGAACAATACTTTATTTTTTATATAAGATTGTAGTGGGTTGTTTTTGAGCGTATTGTGAAAAGCCTATCAAAAATGTGACACTTCATTTTGGTATCAAAAAAATTAGTTGAATTTTTATGTGCTATGGTGGATTGATTGAAGTCTTTCTGTTGAAGTATGTGTGCTGTCATAACAATGTTATATTTCTAATTTTTCGTTTTTAATTATTCTTTTCAAATTTGTGAAAATAATTTCCAAATTTTCATTAATTTTACTCTCAAGAGAGCCAATTTGTTATATCAATACTTCACAGAAAACTAATTTTCTTTGTAAGACCTAATGCAAAATATGTTTTATGCAAATCAGGGGTCGTTGGATTGAAATAACCTGCTCTTGGGTCCACTATAAAGGACTTGATGTTCAGCTCATCATATATCATTATCCATTTTCTTACAACCGTAAACATAATGTATAGCACAATTTTCACAAATCATTTAAAACAGACTGCCCCTTTTGCAATGATCAATACTGTAGATTAGTAGATGCTACAGATTTTTACATCCTAAATTTTTCGTAGCTACATTGGTTCAAACCTACAGAAGCCAGCAAGAAGTAAACTTAATACTTTTTAAAGAAAAAATTCTTCTGCTCTTCAGCTGTGCCAAACACTTAAACTGACATTGTTTTAATATTTCAGGCATAAGTACTGCAATACAAACATATCCAGATGAACATATCTCTGCAAATAAGAACCAATCATTAAACATAACATTAAATGAAACAACTAGACCAAATCTGTTATATGGAAAAACTATTAATTATCCATCAATTTCAAGTAGTAACCTTCCTAATACATATCAGTGATATTAACCACTACAACCCTTATCCCACTTCTGATTTTCTTGTGCAGTTCGATATTGTCTGTAGATCATTAAGTGTTAACTTATTAAATATATATATAATTATGCCCATATGCTTCAGATGGACTAGGAAAAGAAATGCTTTTTCTGGAGTGATGCCCTCTTGATCTTCCCCTGCATCTGTTAATGGAGAATGAAATGCACTCTGTATTTGAAAAGCTCCTTGAATGCCACCAATTCTTAACAGTTACCTAGGCTAAGCCTCATCTATTTACAGAAAGATGCAGGATTTACTTTGCCATGTATGAAAGATACAGAAATTAATCACTTAGAAGCAAATAATGAAAGTATTGTAACAATGAGACAATAAGTTTAACAAATAGACTGACTCAGCCAGTTGTATGCAGACTCGCTGTTTCTGCTGCACCAAGAAATACACCAAATATCTTTAAATAAAAGTATTTGTGTTTATTGTTTCTCTCTGACTTTGAACCCAGCAAATCTTTAATGGATAGTTTTAGGAAGATACACAAAGACTATGTGATGATAAGTCATTGCAGAAAATGTTCATTATTGTTCAGAAGAAAATGGTTTTATATTAGCAAAAACACTGGAACTTTGACACTACATAATGAGCACAACAACGCAAACTTTACTGTTAGAAATACCTCAAAGAGTAAAAGGAAAAATTACTACTACAAATGGTATGAAACTTAATAGAGACATACATTTGTGTTGAATGTGGTTGTTCATACTGTAACTTTTTATACCAGTATTAAGAAATCTTATAAATTAGAAATACAGTAGAAATGTGTGCATGTTTCTGTGTGTGAGCATGTTTTGCATAATTTCTTATATGTGAAAAGTACCTCATACTGATACACAATAAGAAAAAAAGATGTACTTTGTAATCAGATTGCATTTCTGTGGTGTGCTATATGTACTGTATGTATCCTAGCAGTGCTCCATGGCCATTACAGCAAACCATACCTCTTCTGAAGGGATAAGAGGAACATCAGTTACCATCCTCAAATGACCTGCGGCCTACTGTGCAAAAAGAAACTGCAATAATTTATTTGTGTCAGAATAAGCTGGTGCAAATCTCAATGGAACAATAATTGGACAATCCACCTTCAATGAAAGAAAAACTTATAACATAAACAATTCATGTTGCTGTGAATAAAGGTTACAATAATGAGGTGGTGATAAATTATAGTGAATTGAGATTTATTTTTTAATCTCTATTTATCAAGAAACTTACATAAAAGGAAGCATGACCGTGTGTTCATCAGTGCACAAATAGTAAGAAAGGTGTGATGACTGAAAGTTTTTCCTTGAGTATTCTATTGTTAAAGCTAAAAAGTGACAGGGAGTGAATTTTCCTTTTTAATTGTTTACCAAGTACATTTTTCCATCTCACAGTAATTTTTAAAAGTCATATGCATTTTTCATGCATTTTGCCTGTGCTCTGCCGTGTGGTTATGCTATACTATATGGTGTGATATACTTACAGGGAGTATTAGATCGTGGTGGTCTGTTACAAAAGAAGGCTTGACTTTTGAAGGGAAGGAAATTGACTTATGAATTGCATATTGTTTGGATGCCTTAATGTGGAGAATGTGTGAATTTTTACTCCAAGTCTGTTGATTGTTTGCTAATTACTCTTGCAAACATTATGTCTTCCATTTAAATTATATGAATAAGAGATCAGAATAAAAATAGTTATTGAATATAGTGAGGAAAGAGATGAATAAAAGTAGGTGGATGAATGGCACAGTTACATTTAAATAATTTATTTTTTGGTATTATTGTACTAAAATATTTAAATAAAAAGCTTTGATTATACAATCCTTGTACGTAACTGCGGTGTTGTAATAATGTGTGGGAAATTTGAAACCTTTTTGTTCAAATTAGTTTTGTCTCATGTGGAAAATATTATTATGGATTTTATTGCAATGTTTTGTGTAAAATATTAGCAACTGTTAGCTTCAATGTAATGTTAAAATTTGTATAGATTTTAGTGCTTGGAATACCCTACAATATTCCTGCTGTTTGTGGGGATATGGACACAAATGTGCATCCCCTTGTGGTTGGCTATATGAAAACCTGAAAACATTTTGTGTAAAACACAGAAAATCAGCAATAAAAATTAATAAAAATATTTCTCTACATCAATTTATTTTGATTTGTTTTGTAATGAGTCTAACATTCTACAGTGAATACCAGAGTGAACTGCAAACCACCTACATGATCATATGGCTGCGTATCACACACTACTTATTAATGAAAAAATTAATCATATTACAAGTATTTTTATCAACTATAATTCCATTTTTTCAGTGGTTCCTTAATTTAAACCTTTTATTTATGTATAGAATGGTTTTTTAAAGTACTATCCTGTTTTTGGAGGTGGAATGTATTACATATTATCTGCAAAGTAGTCCTCTGCTCGACTAATTCTTATTTCTGTGTGCAACACATTAGTAAGATATGTGGTTTTTACAAAAGAAAAAGACAAATAAACTATATCTTGTGTAATACCAGTTTCTTGGACCTCCTCTGCAGGAAAAATTGTGACAATATGTAAAATAAGTATAACTCAGAATAAGATAGAAGTCTGGTTAAAATGTGATTTTGAATAAAGATAAAAATACCAAATAAGTTCCTTAACTATAGGTATTATGAATCACCCTCAAAAAAAAAAAAAAAAAAAAAAAAAAAAAAAAAAAAATATATATATACTGTGTATCGGGAAACTCAGCAGTCATATAAATGTCAACAGGAATTTCATCAATATAAATGTCAGCATCCTCTACCAGTATCTAAATGTCTCAGCACAGAAAGGAAAAGAAAAGTTTTTACACTGTTTATTGAAGTTTGTGAAAGAAAATTTTTATTGTGGGAGCCACAGTATCTGGCAAATATGTTGATTAGAATGGTATTTATTACTGTTGTGTACATTTTATACATTTACAGACATACAAGATAGACAATGAAAAAATGCCTGACTGTGTGCTACAGAATGCAAGAAATATGTCCCTTTGGTTTAACCAGCCATATTTCATGACAAAAATCTAAGTCAGTATTTCACAAGCTACCATATAGTAACTATGAAGATGCTGCAAAATTCAAGGAAGCATCTGAGGTTTTATATTAATTTTTAAGACTATATACAGGATGAGGGCTAGGAAATGGAATTTTTTTTAGTTGATAGTATCAGTGACTGAAGTTCACCAACTCCCTCTACCCTTAGCCCACACATATAAGTTTAGTTGCAGTGGATAACTGCAGCATTGAGCATTATGTGTTTGCCATTGAAGAATTTATATGAAATGGGTAGTCTATCATGATCACTCAAAGTGCTTCCTGTTGTCACCTTAATCTCTGTGTGCATGATGTGCTTCCTTCCCACAACACAGTTTTGAGGTGGGTGAATGATTTTCACACTTTTAGTAACATGAAAATGAACAAAAAAGTGGCCATCATCATACCACAAAATGTTAATCGCATAAGAGTGTCTGTTATTCAAAGTTGGAGCCAAATAACAATATACTGCTCTCAAACACTTGGAATTGCTCGTAAATGTCTAATCACAATCTTGAACAAACATCTGAAATTTTATCCTTACAAAATCATGTTCATTTGGAATCTCCTTTTGTCTGACTATTTTCCACATGAACAATTTGGTGTACACATGTTAGAAATTTTAGAGGATGAACATGCAGTGGTGATGTTTACGAGGAAGGCTTATTTCCATCTATACAGCCATGTGGACTAATAAAATTACCATCACTGGGCACCTAGCAACCCACTAGGTTTACACCAGTGCCCTCCATACAGTGAAAAGGTAATTTTATGGGCGGGATTTCCAAAATTGGAATAATTGGACCCTATCTTTTAGGAAAAGAGAGAAATGTGGCTGTGATGATGAATTCCAAGTGTTTGTTGCTGTGCTTCCAGACTTTTTCATCGTTCACCTCGATGAAAATGGAAATGACACAGAGAACAAGTGATACTGGTAAGACAGTGCCACTGATGGTATGGCAAGGATTCCACTGGACTTTGTGTGACTGATTTTGCCTGGATACAAATTACAAAGGATGGTGACATTCCCTGACCTCCACACTCCCCAGATTTCATCCCCTATGACTTTTTTCTTTGGAGTACTTCAAGTCAAAAGTATAGGTCAGTAAACCACAAACCATCACAGATTTGAAGAGTGCCATCAGAAATGAAATTGTGGCAGTACCAAATGATATGAGTGATGATTAACTTCAAGGACCACATTAACAAATGCACTGTGAGTGAAGGTCATCATCTGCATGACATTATTTTCCACATTTGATTTGTTTCCTTCTGTTACTAAAATTTACCAAGTTACTCGGTACATTGTGCTTATTTTCAATGCAGTACAATCAAAATTGAAAATTTGACAAGGTTTTAAAATTTGTCCATTTCTTGTCCACCACCCTGTATTAGCTGATCACTGGTGAACAAAATGAAAGTACAGAAAAAGGGAGCAAAACTGAGCTATGATCATGTTGTACATATGTTACAACAGCTTGGGCAATCTAACTACTCAACCATATGATTTGACAAAACTGTAAATAATGCATAAAAAAGAATATGACAATTTATTGGTCCTACATAGATGAAATTTTCTTGTAAATATGTTGCTAGTTTATGTGTTTATTGATTCTCATTACAGTTTGTCCATAAGTTAACAATATTAAGGTATGGAGTGTACTTACTGAAAGTAGTTTTGGAATCTCCTATTCCAGCTGTGGACTGTAAGTGGCATGAGCGCTGTCAGCAAGTTGAGTCCCTCAGAAGTGACTTACTTCTTTTTCTGTGTAGTTCAAGAGACACTGGACATGAATAATACTTATAGTTATGAAAATATGTAAAATATTCATTCTAATGTGTCATTCACCTGCTAAAAGCTTATCTTGCATTGTGCAGAATACAAAATTATTTTTTTATTCAATCCATTAAGATCTCGTAGCACATAATTGAAATATAATATCAGCGAGGAACTGTCTAGATAATGATGGTACTGTATTAAAATGACAGGTTTTTGTCTATCCTTAGACCATCTTCAGACAGCATCATCAGCTGAAGCTGACGAAATGTGCAACAGCCAGTTGACCTCAGTTTCAGTGACTGAGGTCAGCTGGCTGTTGTACACATCGTCAACTATAGCTGATGGTGCTGTCTGAAGGTGGCCTAAGCATAGGCCAAAATTGGTCATTTTAATAAAGTACCATCTTGATCTAAATTGTTTCTTCAGTGATTTTATATACATTACAAGATTGCTGCTTCCTGAAAATGTTACCAAAAATGTAATTGAAATACCACATGGCAGTAACAAAGAAAATCATATGGGTGTGACATGTAATCAATAAATGTCCTCATATTCTCTTCCTCCAAATACTGCACTAATGATATAATGTTTGTACTGTAGTTTAAATATAAGTAATCCAGTAAGGACTATGACTGGGAGGAAATTATAAGTGTACATACTCTAGGCCTTTCTTTTCATTTTATTTGCAGTTGTAAAATGAAACCTAACACTTATTGGCTAACCAAAAACCACTTAAAACATACAAACAAGCAAACAACGGAAACTCCAGACCGGAATATCAACTATATAAGGGAAAGATAGATAGCTACCCATCACAAAGATGACACATTGAGTTGTAGACAGGCATAAAGAAAAGACACTTGCACATAAGCTGTCAGCCAAAGCCTACTTCAGAAAAGGAAACAGACACTCATTCAGCAAACACACACACACACACACACACACACATTTGACCGCAACTTGGACTGGCAATCCAGTACAAGATACTGGAGAAGACATTTGTGTGTGTGTGTGTGTGTGTGTGTGTGTGTGTGTGTGTGTGTGTGTGTGCATGTGCGTTCCTTTTTTGAAGAAGGTTTTGGCTGAAAACTAATGTGCAAGTGTCTTTTCATTATGCCTGTCTACAACTCAATGTGTCATCTTTGTGATGGGTAGCTCTCTATCTTTTCCTTATATTCAAACATTCCGTAGCCTCAGTTTGCAAACTAAGCACATCCAGGGGGTATTATTCTTACAAAGCACTTTTGTGTAGATGCAAAATTGTCATCAATAGTTGTTGGCTCTTGTATCATTTTTGGACCATGTATCAGCTACTTCAATACTAGATCAGGATGTGCACTGTATTCATTAAGACTATTTTCTGTGTATCAGGCTCTTCAATAGAAATTTGTATTCTCAAATGTCAGCACCGTTTGATGGAAAATTAATATCAGGATACTGTCTTTGACATTTATATTTGCATAATAAAGTAATGGAGTTGGTAGTGTTGAACTCATATGTAACAGACCTAGTGGTGTTGAACTTACATCAGGGCGTGTTGGCACATGCTGATTCCAGCTGAAAATTTGAATAGGTGGTCGAACTGTGCAGTGAGTAAGTTCAAATTTAAGTGGAAACAGAGTGTAACCAAGTTTATGAACTATAACAATTATCCATCCCTATATACCAAAAGCAATTACTGCTAGTAATTAATTCGTGCCACAAATTTTGATGTTCACTGTAAACTTATGACCTCTTAGGGGAAATTAATAACAAAATACCTGCAATAAGTGAAAGTGTTTTATATTTGTAAAATCTAAAACTCCTTTTTCAAACTGTCAGTTGCTACAAGGTTTTTGGAAAACTTGGTGCCAATATTGGCTGTTCTTATCATCCCCCTCCCCCCCCCCCCCCCCCCACACACACACACCACACAAGCAAGCCAAGTGATACAGATTGTTTAAGATATGCTGTAAGAAAAAAGGAATCAACTCACAGATTATGTTTGGAGCTAGTTACAGTAGAGAACATATGTGTATGTAATTGAACTTTGAAACTAAATATTTTGATGCTACATATTGGCACCAGAAATATCATTATTCTCTGTTTTTTACTGAGAAATTGTCATCATATATTACTACTGATATCAAAAGAGGTCCTTTCTCATTATTACTGAATGGTTTCTTTTATTAAATAAGCTCAGTACTTCTTTGCATCAGAACTGCCTCATCTCATCTCTCATTTGACTTCTGATAATAAGAACTACAGATGTAAACAATCCCAAGTCAATGTGGATGACAGAAATCTCAAAACAGTGTCATAAGCATTGTTTACCTGCAATTACTGCTGAAAATTTACCTTTTTTGCATACAAGGGTCATCAAGAAATTAATTCTCCCTATTTACTTTTAAAGAAATAAAACATATTTACGTGAAAAATGTCATAAGCAACAGATACAGCAATGTTTGTGCTGTTTTCTAACATTTTCACCCACCAGAAGTTAGATATTTTTCATGTCATGGGAGTAACCTTTTTATTTCTGTGTTGCAGAAGTCTGCGACCTGGGAATGGGACTACCACATGAAAGTTATCTTCAGATCTTCATTATTTTGAAGAAGCTGACCATGGAACAAGAATTTCTTGATGAGCAAGAAGAGATGGAAATCACTAGGAGCAAGATCAGGATTGTATGGTAAATTATTATCTAGCTCCTGCCCAAACTTCTTCAGAGCAGTTATGTGTTGCGCTATATAAGGTTGAGCGTTGTTGTGGATCAGCACAACAGCTGCTCTGAGCATTCCACATCTCTTGTTTTTAATGGCCCATCACAATTTCCATGGTGTTTTGCAGCAATGGTGAGCATTCATTGTTTCAGATCTGAATGAGAAGTCCAAAAGCAGAATGTCTTTCTTGTACCAAAATACCATGTGCATCTTTCTGCTCCAACATAGTCTGCTTGAACTTCATCTTCACTGGAGATAGACTGTGATAGTAGTATATTTACTATTGCTCAGAGTCTGGGCTAAATTGAGCAACTCAAGTCTCTTCACCCACGATGATCCTGTAGAGGAACTCATTGCTGTAATCATGGTACTGCTGCAGAAAAGTCAGTGCTGTCCCTAAGAAATTCATTTTGGGGGTGAATGTCAGCCTTTTTGGCACGTCTCTCACACACTTTCTTGGACAGCAGGAGCTTAGTGGCAATTTCATGCAACAAGGATCACGATATTTGTAAAGATGGGTGCTGTGATCCATAATCATTAAGTGATGTTTCTCCATAACACACTGCTGCACTGGCTCCACAAGGTCATCACTGATGATGGATGGCCGCCCATTTGCTCTTCAATATGGGCGTTTTGCGACTTTTGGAAAAGTGACTACACCAAAGATGCACAGTCAGTTTGCTTATGACCTTATGAATTAAGAAAGAATAAGGGCCGACATTTTCAGCCACTGTTGCAGTGCTGCTAACTGTTGTATTCACTAAAGGAAGTCTCGTGCCGAATGTCTAAGGTAGCATAGAAGTGAACCTTGTAACACTGAATATGTATTGCTGTGTAAGATAGCTGGCTTGCACACTTTGCAACATGTGTGATCACAGTGTGTGATTTATAAAATATTTAATATTGGCAACACAATATGAAATTTGGGGTGATAAACATTTATTAAAATAATATATATAATAATAAACTTTTATAGGTGGATGCAGGCACTTATTTAGGACTCCTGATGCCCTCTCCCACTACTTGAAATACAGATATTTATTAAAGTTTTCTAACATGTAGGCATGATTTTTTTCTGTGCAACACTTAACTTTGAGTTGGAAACCTAAAACTATGCTTTTATAAAAATTACGAACACAAAAACAAACAAAATCTCTTACAATAAATATAAATGCAAACACTAAATTGTGATTTATTACAACCAAACAGAAACAAAAACAGCTTACATTGCATTTATAAAGGTACCAGAGGGCAAAACATTGATTATTTTTTAACTAGGGGTTTGTCCTTGCACTTTCATTAACAAATATGTTTATGGTTTGTTCATTGTCCAGTTTCACTGCAAAGTCTGATTCAGTACCAAAGACACCAAGATAACTAACACTACCCTGTTTTTGTGATGTTTGTAAATTAATTATTTTCGTGCTGTACAGCAGAAAATAGTCTTTTTATTGAGCAACTGGAAGCATGAGTACTCAAGTACATTTGAAGAGCTACGTTTGAATTTGGGTAAGCATTTTCTACGTTGCTATCTTCAGCATCTTGCACAAGTCTGTAAGAGAGTATGACACATTTTCATTCTCTACATCTGAGGTGTAGCATTTGAAGTGCAAACTTCAGATGCAAATGCTGAGTCTTCAAGGTCTGAAGTGTAGACTTGCTAAGTCAGGATGGGCCTTCCTAGATTTCAAGTGCAATCAGCTAAGACAAAAACATAAATGTTTCCTTATAAGAAGAAACTCCACTAATTAAGTTCTTCAGTCAAAGAATTTTCTGTTTTTCTTTTTGTGTTCATTATCCTGAACTTCACTTTGTTGAATTTTACTAATATTACAAAAAGATTCAAACTTTTTCTCACTCAGATTCTTGAAAACCTCATATGTGATTTTCATTTTTTACAAGAAACCAACTAAGGAACTGTACATCAGAACAGTGACTAAGTCCATGACTACTGCTTGTAATTGCTTACTTACAACATCGAATCTTTCAAGAACTGAATCCCAAATTACAGTCATAAATGATGTCTCCAAGTTACACATTTTCTTCATTATGTCTCTAGCTTAAGATTTCAATAAAGACTTTTCACTTCCATTCTTAATTATTGACAACAGTGCTCTGATTATTGCTCGCCATCTTTATTCGAGCTTCTGCAAACTTCTTCTCTAGCATACCATCAGGTTATAGAGAGGAATTTAACAGTCAGGGTTGTTGTGTCTGAAAAATGTGCTTAAATGAATCCATTGTTAACTAGAATCATGAAAGAAATTAAATATTTCTTGCAAAATGTCTATAAAAGAAGTGGTGAGCTTATAACTTTTTACTGCACTCGAACCCACCAAATTCAGTGTGTGCACTGAACAAGGAATATTGTACACATAAGTCTTTAAGTCTAGCTTACCGAAATAAATACCTGACACCTCATGCTTTGCCATACCTCTGTCCTCTGTAGTTCATTATGCCCAATCCACGTCTCTCTAGAAAGTGGAATATTGCATATGCCAGATCCTGGCCACTGTGTCTTGGATTGGATATAATTTCAACAAATCACTCTTTTGTTAATCCCAGTTTATTGGCAAAATGCAGGACAGTGCTTAATTCATTGTTGTGTGCAACATCAGGACTTGAGTCAACAATGAAAAATAATATTTAGCTACAACACATTTAGCCACTATTTCTTCAACCAGTCTCTTCTCCATGATTTTGATTATTTCTTCATATGACACAAATGACATTTTTTCCTTTCCAGGATCCTTATATTGTGACACGAGGATAGCAAGTAATGGATCATAAACATTAGAAAGCTCCAAATACTTACTCCAGAAAGGTAATCCTTGAGAAGAATGTTACTTGACAACAGCAAAAAATGTCAAGGTGCAAAACTTTCTCCAACACTTCTTCTTTCCTTTCCCTTTTCTTTTTCTGGATAAATACTGAGCCACAGGCAGTCACTTTCTTCTAGTCATTATCTTCAGTGATTATCAGGATATTGCAAAGCAGCATCAATTAATGACAGGGTAGGAATCACATTAGAAGTCTCTTGTGAATTGATTTAACAAAACAAACTGAAGCAAAATTTATTCACTTGTTCACATGACAATCATACAGTGTGCATCTGCTATGATTTGCTGTCATAGTTGCACATCAGATGTAAAACAATTAACAAAACTGCAATGACAAGTTAATTTATCATGTGACTCAAAGAAGTTAAAAGAAAATCTGTTTGTAAAACACAAACTGAAAGTTTCAAAAGTATGTTGTTTGTTAATGAACAGGAAAAGAAATGTGCATGAATATGTGGTGATAAGAGCTTATTAACAAAATCAATCTGGTGTTAAACACTTCAATGCCATGTTAACCACACTGTAACATAATTATCAATCAAAACTGTGTAAGAACACTATCTAATAAATTATAAAAGAACTCATTAACATCACTATGTCAAATCATTTCTTGCCTTTGCTAATGGCGTCAAGAATAACCAAGACTAATTAACACACTTCTGCATGTATGGCAATTAATATTGCCTGGTGAGCAGATATTTAAACTTCACAATATAAGGGTGTGGGGTATTTTAAGCACACCTTTTGAAAAATGTTGTAATCTAGCCAGTTACTTTGTATTTTAAAATTTTGAAAAAAAAATTACTTTTAATGAATTCTTCTACCACATTCCACAAATGTTTTAAATTTTTCTGTTGAACTTAATCCCAAAGGTTTAAACCTTAGTAGTAGAAGTGACTTTCCCTGATGAATGCCATATTCAGTATTTTCAGGTTCAGGATCTTACTTACACATCAGTATGTCTTTAAAAAGTATGTTTTGAGAAAAAATCAACATCAGTTAATGCAATTTGTATCTTTTAATTTTTTTTTGGGAGGGGCATAAAGTAACCCCCTTCTCCCTTTGTAGTACATGTCATTGAACGTTTGTTGATATTGCAAAGAGTCAGCCAAAAAATATTTTCATTTTCTGGATCCTACTAACACATCAGTACCCCTTTAAAAAAAGTATGTTGTTAATGTTAAGTCAGAAACAATTAAGGAATACTGCTTTTTAAATTTTTTTTTAGATGACCATAAAGTACATGCCCCCCCCCTCCCTCCTCCCCCGCCCTTGTTAATGTGCATCATGGCAAATTCGTTGCTATCGCTAAGTTTAAATTTTACAAATGTGCGCATGCTGCAGAAACTAATCAGCACTGCTAATATGCATCAATTTTTCCCTGTGAGTGGGAGGTTTAAATTTTAGAATCTTTTTTGATACCTGTGGTTTGCTACCCCGTAGAACCTGCTGCTCTGGGCAGCTGCCCAGTTTGCTCACCTCTAAATATAGCTTTGGGTTTGAGGGTGCATGGCATGGGAGCTCAAGTCTAACCTTGTAAATAATCTAACACACTGAAAAATGGCTGTCTGTGACAACTGGCAAGTTCAGTCTTTGAATCTGAATTTCACTAGACACCCAGTGTTTAACTATCTTACAATAATTAATAAATAGAGGCTTCCTATGGCTGTGGGTGATCAGCATGAGCTGAAACTGGAACTGTAGCATGAAATAACTGAAGAACCACTACTGGATCCACAGCTGTAAAACTGCAGGAAACAGCTGAGTGTCATTGCATTTCTCCATTTATGTGTGACTGGTGAAATAATCTTGAATCTATGATCCTGTTGGCAAAAGCAGAAAAGTTGTTCCAGTATCAATGCTCCCTATGGTGACTGACAGAGCTGAGGCTCTGAAGGTTTTGGGAGAAAAGAAAAAATATGTCACAGATTGCAAGTGCCATCTAGGCTGTGATAGATCAGATCTCAGTGTGGCACAACACCATGAAGAGGATCTGCTTGGTGGCACCCTCTCATGATATTGCTGTGTGCCATATGGGTATGTACACAGCTTCCCTTGCTTTGGGGTGGGGACTGATGAAGCTGGTTTCATTAGCTTCATGCTTCCTCACTAACTGATGTGCGAATATTGTGGGTGCACACATATTGCTCCCCCTGGAATTGGCATATGCCCTGGCACCACAGAAAACCACACCCAAAACTGCAGTCAAGGGACAGTTAAGTGTTCGGTCACATCAGTGTCCATATGCTTGCCTGCAGGATGAGGCACTAATGACAGTTACAACTTGTCTGGCTGTCATATGATCACAATGTCATAGCTCTGTTGCACATATGCTGTATTTCTGACTGCATACATTTGCTTAAAAAAAACTGTGAAACATAAACTCAGGATGGCTGTCCTACATGACAATCATATGTTTCTTCATCTTAACAAAAGTATAAGTTTCTATCTCTGAAAGTATATGTCTATCTGTTTAGTTCTGCAAATTCTAACTCATATTTTTGCAAAGTATTGGACTCAGAATAATATCATTTGTGGTGCCGTTATCTCATACATGCAATATGAAATGATTTCCCTGCCTTAGTTTTACCAAGACTAATTAATTTGCAAGTTTCTTGCATATGGATGAAAAATGTTTGGAATTTTGTTGAGTTTTGTCTGACCATTGCTTAACTGAAGTAGGTTTGAGACATGTTGAAGGACGATGATGTTGCATGTGAAGGGCCACTGCTTCATATGACTTGATAAGCTAAAGGTTGATATGTCTGATCATTTGTGAGATATCATACAGCTAGAATATTGACATTTGACACTGTTCTTCAATCTGAGAATAATCTATTACAAGCAGTGTTCTTGCTGTCACACTATGCATATTAGGTCTATATCCCATAACTGCATAAAAGAAGAAATAATTTTGTTTATTGTATTCTATCAATGACTATTTCAATCAAGAGGTGGATTATTTCACTTTGATTGAAAATACCATTTATTTCATTTTTACACTTTATGAAGATCACTACAGGATGTGGGGATGTCTACAGATCTTTATTGAAGATTTAAAATTGTTATTTTAACACAACAGATAAGGGTAATTTGAAGAGGTGTTGTGAACAGAGAACTAAATTTTACAAACACTAAACATACTGTGTCTTGAACAATTGATTGTTAGCTGCACAATACATTTTGAAAGTAAATTACTTTGATACAAAAAAGCTTTCAATATTCCAAAATTATAGACCTAGAATATCTTTTTATGTCATTAACATGATATAGGTGCCAACTTTTTTGAGTTAACTATCTGAAATTACATCAATATGTGACTAAATCAAGTGGATTCAATGATTTAGGAAATAAAGCTAGAAAATGTTGACAAAATATATTTCACTTCATATATCAACAAAAATATTGGTAACCAAAAAGAAATGCAAAGTAGGGAAACAATAAATATCTTTGAAAAGTCTCTTAGGCTCATACCACTTTGATGTGGGTAGAAGGTAACTTCATTTTCAGAATTGTTTTTGCTGATTGACTACAACAATGAATACACAAATTGTTTTTGAGTGTGGCTCAACAGGCATTATAATTAGTTAAAAACTAAGACTCAATCTCATCTCCAGACTAAGATATCTGGAGAGCATAGGATTGATCCTCAACTGAAGGTACCATATTCTCAACTGAATATCAACATAAAGTGAGTGCAGTTCAGCAAACTATTGGAATCACAACACAAATATCTACAATTTAAACATAGTATTTAAGGGGATACGGAATCACCTATCCCCGCAATGTTAATATATGCCTACTATAGGGAACATTTTCTCACAAACTACTGGAGACAGAGAGGTAAAAATTTTACTGTATGTGCATTCATATGTTACAACAATACTGAAACAACTGTTTATTGTGAAAGTATTTTCTTACAGAGATATTGTACATTTATTTTTAAGTAAATTTTTTCCATCGCTTTTTACTAGACTATCACCCCTAAGTCTTTTGTAAATCAAGTAATTAAAAAATCGTTGTTTCAGTATGTAATAGGGACCTATGTCACTACGTCATAAAAATTTCAGACTTCTAGGTTGACCAGTACCTGAGATAATGTTCCTAGATGAAGTAAAAAGTAAACTTACGGGAAACGGAGAAAGAAGATTAAAACATTCCTGATCCGTAGCTAATACCCCCTTCACAGTCTTCATAATCATCTTCAAGTCTTCTTTTGGCACCCCTCTGCACCTGTCTTGCTTTTTTCACTAATGTCTTGATTATATTATCAGCATGCCTTAGTCTGTGCTGATCTAAAAAGAACATAGCACGTACCGTACAGGAACCAACACACATACCCAACTTTTGAAGGACCTGGCATTTAGTTATATTTCCAAGATTGAAGGTTGCCACAGCATCATACACACCAAAATGTAGTGTATTAATTCCGACAAACACTGTTTTTGGGAGACGATGCCATATCACACTATTCAAGCACTCGTTGGGGTTCTGCGTTTTTCCGTGAAGACATTTCATCAGAAGACTTCTGTCAGCCAGATCTCTGAAAATGGGCTTTATTTCTGCCATGATGGCTGATGGTTGACTTTGGTGGTGAATGTATTTCTCTCCTGTTGTTAGTCCCCTATTGTATTTACACCAGCCGTTTTCACCTTTGGGGCACAAACCATGTTGTGGATGCTCATCCGTGGATGCGGTGTGGAAATATAAAGCCCATATAGCTCTCCTCATTTCTTCAAGATTGCCTGTATTTTGCCTGATTGCAAGGCCATAGCAGTTCTGAATGTGGTCTATTATGGAATCAGTCAATCTTCCTCTGCCATCCAAGGTTTTCCCATCATCTAGTTTATTCCCTTTCATAACTGATTTTAACCTTCTCAGCCTGGCACCCATTCTCTTCTGCACATGTCCTATACATTCAAGTTTGCTTATATTTACACTGTTCCCATATGGTTTGCTTTCCAAAACTTCTTTGAATGCTTTAGAGTCACCATCTCCCAGATATTTGACATAGCGAACATTATACCACTGTGAAGAGCGATGAAAAATTTTCTTCACCCCAGCAACCTCCATGCCACCACTACTACCATAATAATTAGCAATACAGTCATCACTGTGTTCATTTTTCAGCCTGCCTGTGCACCTACAGTATTTAGACATTATTGCAACATCAATAACCTTGCCAGTATCAACACTAGTTGCTGTTACAACACCATTGTTGGAGGTGTGGCCCCTTTTCTGCCACGTGCCATCAAACGCCACTGTGAGGTCACGACTGCCGTCATTTTCTTCCACTGCTTCTTCCACAGCAACCTGCATTGACTTCTGTGCTACATCTTCAACTGCAGATCCAAGTACAGAATTGTAAGCTTCAAACTTTGAAGGTGCACTTGGAAGATTTAGAACACCACATAGCATATCACCAGCTGCTTTGCCCTTACCAATTGCTCGCAATCCATAAACTAACCTAATATTTACACTATAAAGTTCAGTTTTCTTGTATCCATTATTTACAGTTACTGAAACCGAACTTGGAAACTTACAGCTGTATTTACAAACACTGCATATTAAATTAAACTGGGCAGCCAGGCCAACATGGGATTCTACTTTCAGAGAAACGTTTCCATGACATTTTTTGCAGCACAAACTGTTTTCAAGAGCTTCACACAATATATTCGTATCAATGAGTTCAAAAACTTCATTCCCTCTATCAAGTAAATTATATTTCTCTTCCAAATCTCTTAGTTTTTTATGAGAAGCACTGTTTTCATTTGGTTCGGCAAATCAGTAATAAGTGGATTCACATTTTCCAACAGTGATGATGATAAACTGCTTTGCTTTGCTAATGAATCATTATTTCTTTTCTTTTGCCAGTTCACACGCTTTTTAAATACTTTTGCTTTAGCTCTAGGCATTTTCACTGCGAAAAATGAAGCACTAAATACGAAATAACTCAACAACAACTACTTTCTTATATCACACTGTTTACAAAACAGTCCCGCCACAAAGTCAAAGAGTAACTTGAGGAAACCAGAGAGAAACATTTTCGGGCAACTAGTGTATAAATAGTCGCTGGAAACCGGGATATTTGAATTCATGTCACTTTAAAGGTACTGCCAAAAAGTTCATGGTCAGCCACGAGAGACGTGTATAACTAAAGCGCAATACCCGATCTCACAAATATATAAAAATAAAATAGTTATAATTGTAGTAGAGCTATGTATGATACGTCATTTTAAAGAGGAAACATGGCAGAATATAATACGCCAATAAAAAAAATTCGATTTTTTAACCCAAAATCCGATTCCGTATCCCCTTAACTGTGTCACACTAAATGTTTTCCAGAAGATTGTAGTACTCTGCTACCACTATTAATGAGTGACTTACTGGTAATTCAGTTTCTGCATGCTGATCATTATAGTACAGTACACATTAAAGAAACAATTACCAGATACAGGCAATTTAACGATGGAAGAATTGCACAATCTGCAGATGCCAGAGAGCCATAATTCAGTACATAGATTGCAACATAACACTTGCTCCTAAATTCCACTAACAATAAGTCTATTTAGTTGTTTGTGATAAAATTACCAACATTAACAAGCCGATTAGGAGATATAGGCAGTGAGTATTGATGAAAATTCATCACCGTCTGCAAAATCCGTGGTACGTTCTGAAGTCTATAACTAAGTAATATTGTCACCACATGACACTTACTCCACCTATGCTAGGAGAGTGGACTTCTGATAGTATATGTGAAGGAGTGAGCCCAGACTGATCAGCCAATCAGGGTATATGGGTAATTATACTATGGCCAGCTGCAGGTTCTGCCATAAGTAAATAAATATTTGTCATTGCCACATGCCACTTACCCTTCCCATAACGATGAGCTTCTCTAACTGTGTGTGTCAAAATGAAGCCAGATTAAGGACTCTGTTAGGAGATACCAGTAAAAGCAATTGAAAGATCAGGAAACTCAGTACAAGCAGATTCTTATAAATTTCAAGGCCTAACACTAACTCTTTATGTCACTCATACAATCTAAGACACAAAAAAAAGGAATTATCTTAATGGCATGGAAATCAGTAGATGTGATGTATAGTCGTGCTCAAAAGTATCCGAACGACTTGAATTGCATTTCGCCTGATTCGAATGCAACCCACATAGCGCAGCTGCCTAGCAGATCCTCTAGTCGCCCCTCGGTACAGTCGTTTGACTATTGAAAATGGTTCCAACAAGTCACCTCTAGAAAACACTACTCTGTATCGCCATAACTCAAGATGTAAAGTAATACGAAGGTACTACAAATATCAGGGAACATCTTATCACAGATAAGACGGTTCTTCAGGCTTGTAAGTTCACATTTATTACAATAAATGACATACTCGAAATGTTACCACTCTCATTATTACGTCAGATAGGTAATTCACGCACTAAGTTGGTCGTATTCATGATTTCCTCATACAAATAACATGGCGTACTTATTATTTAACACAAAATGACAAAAAAATTTAAGTTATTCACGAGCAGCTAGTTGAGAATATGTATGAACTTCAAATAACACAACGAACCGTCTCGTTCTGCATATGGATTCAAACCCAGGATAACCACTTGCTCACAAACAGCCATTGATAATATCTTTATAGAAAAGTCAAATGAACAAAATTATATTACAAAACCAATAGTCAATGGCCTCTCAGACCATGACATGCAGTTCCTTCTGTTAAATGTTAATACTGAACAGGATATAAAATCTGTTAAATCTGAGCTCAAGAGGGTAATCAGTAAGCCAAAAATTGATTATTTTAGGACACTCCTCAGAGACATTCACTGGACTGATGTTTACAGTGCTCATGGCATGAATGAAAAATATAACATTTTTGCTAATAAAGTGCTTACCTTATTTGAACACTGCTTTCCCCCAAAACTTACCAAGGTTAGAGCAAAGTCTACAAAGAAGCCATGGATTACTCGAGGAATAGGGGTATCTTGTAAAACAAAAAGAAAACTGTATCTGTCAATCCGAAACATTTCCAATGTTGATGCTATAGCACATTATAAGAAATACTGCAAAATATTAAAGACTGTAATACGGATGTCAAAGCAAATATATTACAAGGAAAAGATAGTCATATCAGATAACAAAATAAAGACAATATGGGATATAGTGAAGGAGGAGACCGGTAGAACCAGACATGAAGAGGAACAAATAGCATTAAGAGTAAATGATGCATTGGTGACAGATGTGTATAGTGTTGCAGAACTTTTTAACAAACATTTTATAACTGTTACTGAAAAGATGGGGTTGTCAGGTTCGGTAGATGCTGCTATGGATTACCTTAGACCAGACATTTCAAGTAACTTCCATAATATGAATTTGACCCTCACTACCCCAACAGAAATAATGTCCATCATAAAATCTTTAAAATCAAAAACATCTAGTGGGTATGATGAAATATCAACAAAGTTAATTAAAGAATGTGATTCTGAGCTAAGTAACATATTAAGCTATCTGTGTAACCAGTCGTTTATCAGTGGAATATTTCCCGAATGGCTGAAATATGCTGAAGTTAAGCCACTGTTTAAGAAGGGAGATAAAGAAATAGCATCAAATTTCCGTCCAATTTCACTGTTGCCAGCATTCTCAAAAATTTTCGAAAAAGTAATGTACAGTCGTCTTTATAACCATCTTATCTCAAATAACATACTGTCAAAGTCACAGTTTGGATTTCTAAAAGGTTCTGATATTGAGAAGGCTATCTACACTTACAGTGAAAATGTACTTAATTCATTAGACAAAAAATTGCAGGCAACTGGTATATTCTGTGATCTGTCAAAGGCATTTGACTGTGTAAATCACAATATCCTTTTAAGTAAACTAGAATATTATAGTGTAACAGGAAATGCTGCAAAATGGTTCAAATCTTATATCTCTGGCAGGAAACAAAGGGTGTTATTAGGAAAGAGACATGTATCAAGCTATCAGGCATCATCCAACTGGGAACTAATTACATGTGGGGTCCCACAAGGTTCCATTTTGGGGCCCTTACTTTTTCTTGTGTATATCAATGACCTTTCATCAGTAACATTACCAGATGCCAAGTTTGTTTTGTTTGCTGATGATACAAACATTGCAATAAATAGCAAATCAAGTGTAGTCTTAGAAAGATCAGCCAATAAAATATTTGTAGACATTAATCACTGGTTCCTAGCCAATTCTTTGTCACTAAACTTTGAAAAAACACACTACATGCAGTTCAGAACTTGTAAGGGGTGTCCCAAGAGTATATGTCTAACATATGATGACAAGAAGATAGAAGAAGTGGACGGTGTTAAATTCTTGGGATTACAGCTTGATAATAAATTCAACTGGGAGGAGCACACCACAGAACTGCTGAAGCGTCTTAACAAATCTCTGTTTGCAATGCGAATTTTGTCAGACATAGGGGATATAAAAATGAAAAAGCTGGCATACTATGCTTACTTTCATTCCATAATGTCATATGGGATTATTTTCTGGGGTAATTCATCAAGCCAAGCTAAAGTTTTCCGGGCACAAAAACGTGCAGTAAGAATTATATGTGGTGTGAACTCAAGAACATCCTGCAGAAGCCTGTTTAGGGAACTAGGGGTACTAACTACAGCTTCCCAATATACTTATTCCTTAATGAAATTTGTCATTAAAAATATATCACTTTTTCAAACCAACAGCTCAATTCATGGAATCAATACTAGAAATAAGAATAATCTTCACAAGGATTTAAAGTCACTTAGTCTTGTACAAAAAGGTGTGCATTATTCAGGAACACACATTTTCAATAACTTGCCAGCAGCCATAAAAAGCTTAACAACCAATGAAATTCAGTTTAAGAGAAGCCTAAAGGATTTATTGGTGGCCAACTCCTTCTACTCCATTGATGAATTTCTGAGGAAAACCAACTGATTTGTATATAAGTACAACATAACTTCTGCACAATTTCAGTGCAGTAATGTGTTCACTGAAAATTTGTGTGTGTGTGTGTGTAAGTATAATCTAACTTCTGCACCATTTCAGTGCAGTAATGTGTTCATTGTAAATAAGTATTACAGTAGTTGTATTACATGTTTCTTACCTTATAAATAAATATAAAACTTTTTTATTTTAAATTCAGTGCAATAGTATTTGTAAAATGACTCTTAGTGTTCATTAAAAAATGACGATCATTCCACTTGGGACCTGTGGAATGGTACATTAGCTTATTTGTTTTAGTTTAAATATTTGTCATGTATTGTTGTTTTTCTGACATGTTCCACATCCTGGAGGACCTCCTCACTACGGATCAATTGGAATGAAAGTAAATCTAATCTAATCTAATCATGCAGACTAAGCAAAGACTTCGTGACTGACGGAGACTAACAGTCATTCCTGGCTAGGCATACAGAGAGTAATATACCTCGATTTTAGACAGTACCAGTTAGCAAATATCAACTTTAAATTACATAACGTAAACATTGTTAACGGACGCGAATTCCTACCTAGCATCTGTTGTCCTTGTTAACGAACTACGAGAGATGTTAAATATTGCTTCTTCACAAGTAACTTACTTGAAATGCCGTGAGGTAAAGCTTTGTGTTGGACAGGGATTCGAACCCAGAACCTAATTGGATTGTCATCGAAGCACAATCAACTGTGACATATCGGATTTTCTCGGCAGTAGCTAGATGTTTTAACTGAAATGACGAGGCGAAACATTAATTTTTGCTTTCCCAGGGCTCCAACCTGGCACCTATCGCTGTTATATTCTAGAGAAAACGAACGTTAAAATGGGTTTGTTACACCAGCAGTGACATGTGAGCATGTTTGAACTAGAAATAATATGACGAAGAGCTCAGTACTGACTGGGAATCGAGACCCACACATATCGTTGTTGACTGCACACAAAGAGACGTCAGCTACCGAATTTTTCTCCACCAGCAGCTCGGAATAGCATCCTTGAATTTACAATGATTTCGCAAACAGTTCTGTGTCTCACTGGGACTCAAAAACGTCAGATGCCGTTAGCGCTGAAAACGAATGAAAATACATTAAAAACAAAAATTATTCCCCACCAGCAGATAGGTGTTACCATGCTAGAGTTTGATAATACATAATGAAAGTTTTAGTGCCGGGTCAGGATTCGAACCCTTTCACGCGCAATATGTGGAGATGTTGAGGAATCTGCAGTTTTGAACAAACAACAAATTGCAGTCGAGCTGTAGTCACGAAGGGATCAAATTCCGCGTTAAGGGCGGTCTGAGTTGCATTCCCAGATCAGAACCAATTTTATCGACATACAAACGCTCAAATAAAAGATGGAATAAGTGTCCTGTGACCCTACATTGCGTTTGTTTCGTCACCAGAAATAAATAACTAGTATAAGAAAGGTTACTGCTGATAGAGTTTCTACGTGACGCAACTCCTGACTTGATTGTGGTTCAACCTAACGCCTACTTGGTAGAGAAGAAATATCATGTTTAACGTGAATTTCAGACCACAATGCCATTATACCTTCTTCACTTGGCGTAGCCAGAAGAGAACAGAATCTGTCTCTCCTTATCAAAAATCATCAGCAGAAGTTGGAATCGAACCCAGACCATAAGTAAATGAACCTAGCATCAATCCAAGAGACCACCAAAGTCTCTTCTCCATCACTCATTATTCTACCATAACAATGTTGCGCCACACTGGATGAGAATTCTGACACACAGACTCCTTGTAGTGGTTTGCAGCATGTTCAGTACATCCATTTACTTGGTTGACCGAATCACCATGAACTAGCTGCCTCGACTACCCAGTGCATACATTCGACTCTTTCGTAATCACCGAAATAAAATCACGTAACTGACATCTACACAGAACTGCCAACAGTGTAGGATGCAGAAATTTAAACAGGAAGTGTTCTTTTCAACTTGAGCGCTATCTGTTTGTTAAAAACGTCGTGCAGTGCAAAAGAAAAGCTGTAACTGTCTGTCTCTCAGAAGTCTAGATCCGGCCATATGCATTATCTCACAGCACTGTGCGATGCGAAAGTTCTGGAGGAATTGTTGTTGAGTTCTGGAGATGTTGTAGCTATCTGTCAGCTAGTAGCGTAACAGTAAGCGTCGCGCACTGTTGACACGACGTCGCGAGTTTGGGTACATTCACTGCTACACTTTTTAAACCGCCATACTGCTGTCTGCTGAAGTTATCGATCTAATGGAACTTTGAACATAATTCCCTTCACTTCTCAACCCAAAATAGTCGCATGTGGAAAAAGGGCTAACTTGTGCGACATTTTGTTCTTTTCAGGTTTAATACACTCCTGGAAATGGAAAAAAGAACACATTGACACCGGTGTGTCAGACCCACCATACTTGCTCTGGACACTGCGAGAGGGCTGTACAAGCAATGATCACACGCACGGCACAGCGGACACACCAGGAACCGCGGTGTTGGCCGTCGAATGGCGCTAGCTGCGCAGCATTTGTGCACCGCCGCCGTCAGTGTCAGCCAGTTTGCCGTGGCATACGGAGCTCCATCGCAGTCTTTAACACTGGTAGCATGCCGCGACAACGTGGACGTGAACCGTATGTGCAGTTGACGGACTTTGAGCGAAGGCGTATAGTGGGCATGCGGGAGGCCGGGTGGACGTACCGCCGAATTGCTCAACACGTGGGGCGTGAGGTCTCCACAGTACATCGATGTTGTCGCCAGTGGTCGGCGGAAGGTGCACGTGCCCGTCGACCTGGGACCGGACCGCAGCGACGCACGGATGCACGCCAAGACCGTAGGATCCTACGCAGTGCCGTAGGGGACCGCACCGCCACTTCCCAGCAAATTAGGGACACTGTTGCTCCTGGGGTATCGGCGAGGACCATTCGCAACCGTTTCCATGAAGCTGGGCTACGGTCCCGCACACCGTTAGGCCGTCTTCCGCTCACGCCCCAACATCGTGCAGCCCGCCTCCAGTGGTGTCGCGACAGGCGTGAATGGAGGGACGAATGGAGACGTGTCGTCTTCAGCGACGAGAGTCGCTTCTGCCTTGGTGCCAATGATGGTCGTATGCGTGTTTGGCGCCGTGCAGGTGAGCGCCACAATCAGGACTGCATACGACCGAGGCACACAGGGCCAACACCCGGCATCATGGTGTGGGGAGCGATCTCCTACACTGGCCGTACACCACTGGTGATCGTCGAGGGGACACTGAATAGTGCACGGTACATCCAAACCGTCATCGAACCCATCGTTCTACCATTCCTAGACCGGCAAGGGAACTTGCTGTTCCAACAGGACAATGCACGTCCGCATGTATCCCGTGCCACCCAACGTGCTCTAGAAGGTGTAAGTCAACTACCCTGGCCAGCAAGATCTCCGGATCTGTCCCCCATTGAGCATGTTTGGGACTGGATGAAGCGTCGTCTCACGCGGTCTGCACGCCCAGCATGAACGCTGGTCCAACTGAGGCGCCAGGTGGAAATGGCATGACAAGCCATTCCACAGGACTACATCCAGCATCTCTACGATCGTCTCCATGGGAGAATAGCAGCCTGCATTGCTGCGAAAGGTGGATATACACTGTACTAGTGCCGACATTGTGCATGCTCTGTTGCCTGTGTCTATGTGCCTGTGGTACTGTCAGTGTGATCATGTGATGTATCTGACCCCAGGAATGTATCAATAAAGTTTCCTCTTCCTGGGACAATGAATTCACGGTGTTCTTATTTCAATTTCCAGGAGTGTAGATGGCCTCTATCGGCACGAATTAGTAAAATACTAATCAATTAGATTTCGATTGGGTCTGTGTTTGATTGGTATGCTGTGTCATACTCAAGTGGTATGCAAATATGGCATTTCATAAATCAAGTTATGTATTCCTAGAAACCCAAAATTTGTTTGTCAGCAGCGGAAAGAGGTGATACCTCTTGTGCATGCCAACATGCGGTGTATGCGCCCGCAGAGAGACAGGAGGGGCCGAAGGGTCGACCTCCATCGGGCCAGGGCACCCGACGGGCGAAGATGACATACGGTCCGGAGCGGGCAAGAGTTCCATGTCGGAGGACAACTGGTCACGTGAAGCGATCGGCGGCGCGTGACCCAGGGAGGCGCCAGGCGGTTGCAGCGACGCGTCCACTGCGGGCGTCGCCGGCGGGAGAACAGGCGGCGGCTGCGGTGGCGGCGGCGGCGCGTCGCCATGGGGCAAAATGGAAGGCAGCGTCGGTAACACCTGGGGCCGAGGCGAGCCAGTAGATGGGTCCCCAGGGCACTGACCGGACGGCACCGTCGGTGAAAGCAGACGGGGAGTGGCAGATCCCGTGCGACGACAGAGGCGCAGCTGATTGAGATGCCGACGCACCTCACCAGAGGCCCCCAAACCAGATACATAGCGCGGCCGAGGCAACGAAGAATGCGCCCTTCGAGCCAACGCCGTGTACCTCGATAGGGGGTGGCCGGCCGAAGTGGCCGTGCGGTTAAAGGCGCTGCAGTCTGGAACCGCAAGACCGCTAAGGTCGCAGGTTCGAATCCTGCCTTGGGCATGGATGTTTGTGATGTCCTTAGGTTAGTTAGGTTTAACTAGTTCTAAGTTCTAGGGGACTAATAACCTCAGCAGTTGAGTCCCATAGTGCTCAGAGCCATTTGAACCTCGATAGTGGCGGTAGTAGACAACGTCGCCTGGGGCAAAAGCAGGTGTCAGCCGCTGCACAGGAACCTGATGCGGCGGATGCAGCAAAGACATCAAGGTTCGAT
Organism: Schistocerca serialis cubense; assembly: GCF_023864345.2. Lineage (NCBI taxonomy): Eukaryota > Metazoa > Arthropoda > Insecta > Orthoptera > Acrididae > Schistocerca > Schistocerca serialis. The sequence goes on from NC_064642.1 coordinate 522,914,397, forward strand.
GAGGGCGACTGTGGAGCAACTCACCCGGCGAACGACCATCTCGGGGCTGAGAGCGATACGAGGACAAAAAGAGCAATAACGCGTCCTCCCGAGAATGCGACTCTTTCAACTTCAACATCTGTGACTTGGAAGTTCTGACCAATCGTTCAGCGGCACCGTTTGACTGTGGCGAAAACGGCGCGGACGTCAGATGTTGAATACCATTGGCCTTGCAGAATGACTGAAATTCTGCGGACATGAATTGTGGGCCATTGTCGGAAACAATAGTCTGTGGAAGACCTTCAATGCAAAAGATAGCAGATAACGCTTGGATGGTGGCAGATGACGTCTTGGAAGACATCCGGACAACAAAAGGAAAATTACTGAATGAATCTACCACAACCAACCATCGAGCATTCCAGAATGGACCAGCAAAATCGATGTGTAAGCGTTGCCAAGGGGAAGTGGCTTTTGGCCATGCAAAGAATGTCTGCGGTGGTGCTGATTGTTGTGTGGCACACACCACGCAAGAAGAGCACATATTCGTAATCGCGGCATCGATTCTGAACCAAGTACAGTGCTGACGAGCCAGTTGTTTCGTTCTCACTATACCCCAATGTCCTTGGTGGAGAAGCTGTAAGACAGAGGACTGTAACGAACATGGTACCACGACCCTGGACTGATCATTATCAGAACGCAACAGCAAAACACCACGTCATACAAAAAGTCTCTCCTGGTGAGCAAAAAATAGGCGAACCAACGGGTCCCCGATCCGTGACTTTGACAAGGGCCATTGCGTAGCAACAAAACGCAGAACGGTAGCAAGGACAGGGTCGGCAGCTGTGGCTGTAGCTACACGACGAAAATCAATCGGAAACGATTCGACCACGTGATCGGTTTCCAAATCAATGAACATGCAAGCAAGTTCAGAGGAATCGAATGCTCTATCCTCAGCAACAGGCAAACGGGACAACGCATCGGCTTTTCCGTGCTTAGCAGTGGACCGATACAAGATATCGTAGCGGTACTGCGAGAGGGAAATAGACCAGCGAATGAATTTCTGCGCTGTATGTGGAGGTACAGGCTTATGGTCTGTGACGATGGTAAAGAGACGACCATACAAGAAATCATGAAACTTTGTAACACCAACCACGAGAGCCAATGGTTCTTTCTCGATCTGTGAATAATTTCTTTGCGCAGACGAGAGAAATTTGGACGCGAACCATCTTTGCGCGCAAGCACAGCACCGATCCCGAAATCCAATGCATCCACCATCAACAAAAGGGGCTTCCGGGGATCGAATGGCGTAAGGCAAGTATTGGAAAGCAACGCCGATTTCAACTGGCGAAAGGAGCGTTCGCATTCCGTCGTCCAGACGAACGGAACACCTTTACGGCGCAAGCGATGAAGCGGAGCTGAAATGGAAGAGGCATGCGGCACATATCTGTGATAATAGTTAATTTTTCCCAGCACACTCTGTAGCTACTTCAAATTCTGCGGCGAAGGCAAGTCTTGTATTGCACGGAGGTGCTCGGGACTGGGATGTATGCCTTGGGCATTGAGTACATGTCCCAGGTAGGGCAAGTCACGAGCAAAAAACACACATTTGTCCTTCCGCAAGCGAAGACCATTTTGTCGCAAGACCTGAAATAATGTTCTGAGATTGGCTAAATGTTCTTCTTCCATCTTTCCGGAGGTCACAATATCGTCCAGATAGTTTGCTGCAGTAGGGACCGACGCACAAACAGTTTGTAGATATTGCTGAAACAATGCAGGGGCGGATGCACACCCGAATGGCAGTCGTTTGAATCGATACAAACCAAGATGCGTGTTAACCACCAACGCGCTGGGATTCTTCATCCATCAGTATTTGCAAGTACGCATCTGCTGGGTCCAACTTCGAAAAATATTTACTCGGGCACAGTTTGTCAAAAAGATCTTCCGGGCGTGGTAAAGGAAAAGTTGCAGTCACTAGTTGTGGATTCACTGTTGCCTTGAAGTCCACACAAAGTCTCAATTTTCCGGAAGGTTTTGGCAAAATTACTAAGGTTGATGCCCACAGAGAAGCCTGCACACTTTCAATTACACCTTGTGATTCCAAATCGTGTAATGTTTTTACGACCTCATCACGCAATGCGTGGGGAATATTGCGTGCTCTGAAAAATTTTGGTTGCACGTTTATGTTCAGTTCCAAATGTTTTTTATAGTTCTTAGTGCAACCGAGGCCCGGTGCAAAAATGTCTGCAAATTCTTCACATAGACGAGAAACACTATCTGAAGGCACAGTCTGGTTCACTGATAGGACCTGATTTACTATAGACAAGTTAAACAACTGAAATAAATCGAAACCAAACAAGTTCACTGCAGAAGAAGAACGAAGGACATAAAATGACACAAGTTTTGTTTGTCCTTTGTATGTTGCAAGAAGGCTGCACCGTCCTAACACAGGGATATCTTGACCTGAATAACTAGTTAACTTAACATTTGCAGCACGCAACAGAGGTGTGCGCAACAGTTTGTAAGTGTCTTGATTGATCAGTGAAACCGCAGCCCCAGTATTGAGCTGGAATGGTATCACTTTGCCGTTAATGTCCAAGTCCACAAAAAGTTTATTGCCCTGCTGACGACGAGAGCGACTGTCTCGTGCAACGTGAACTGACACTGGTACAAAATCACTTGCGACTTGATGGGAGTTCCGGCGATGTCGACGCACACTATTTGTGGGACGAACACAGTCACTGTTAGAGAAAGTGGCACTGGGTGGAGTGGAATGAACTATATGAATTTCCATGGGCGAAGTTTCACGAGCCTGAGTATCCTTGGTTCGATTCCGATTCCGGCGCGAAGCAAAGGGCCTGGAATGGTTTTGAGCTTACGTTCTGAGCTTTTTGTGGCAAATACTTTGAACATGTCCTTTTTTATTACAGTAAAAGCAAATAGCTTGGCGTGATGGGCAATTCTCACGCAAATGTCTAGTAGCACACCGCGGGCATGATTTTAGCACTGCATTTGCTTGCCGGCGTGGTACATGTGGCTGAGAGCCTGGCGGCAGCGGCGTGGCCAGACGCGAGGGCTGTTTACTGTTCCGTGCAGCTCGCCCGGCGGGCCGGTTAACCTGACACACGGGTGGCGAAGTTTCAAACGATTCCTGAGCAAAGTCAAGTGTGTCCTGCCGATCCAATATGTCCATCACTTGTTGGAGGGAGGGATTGACTAGTTTCAAAATCTGTTCCCTTATACGAACATCAGAAACGTTCTGCGCAATTGCATCATGTACCATAGTATCTGAATAAGGGAGTCCACATTGACACTCAAAAGCACAATCCCTAATAAGGCCTTGCGAGGTTGCAACCCACTCCCGATTTGTCTGACCTGCCGTATGTTTTGTACGAAAGAAGGTATACCATTTGGCAACTACATTGACTGATTCATTGAAATATGCATCTGTTGTTGTTGTTGTGGTCTTCAGTCCTGAGACTGGTTTGATGCAGCTCTCCATGCTACTCTATCCTGTGCAAGCTTCTTCATCTCCCAGTACCTACTGCAACCTACATCCTTCTGAATCTGCTTAGTGTATTGATCTCTTGGTCTCCCTCTACGATTTTTACCCTCCACGCTGCCCTCCAATGCAAAATTTGTGATCCCTTGATGCCTCAAAACATGTCCTACCAACCGATCCCTTCTTCTAGTCAAGTTGTGCCACAAACTTCTCTTCTCCCAAATCCTATTCAGTACCTCCTCATTAGTTACGTGATCTACCCACCTTATCTTCAGCATTCTTCTGTAGCACCACATTTCGAAAGCTTCTATTCTCTTCTTGTCCAAACTATTTATCGTCCATGTTTCACTTCCATACATGGCTACACTCCATACAAATACTTTCAGAAACCACTTCCTGACACCTAAATCTATATTCGACGTTAACAGATTTCTCTTCTTCAGAAACGATGTCCTTGCCATTGCCAGTCTACATTTTATATCCTCTCTACTTCGACCATCATCAATTATTTTACTATCTAAATATGCATCTAATGCAGACAAAATTTCGTCGTAGGACAGAGTTGCTACTTCGCGTCGGGGAAATATTTTGACTATCACACGGTAAATTTGTACGCCGACCGAAGACAACAAAAACGGCTGCCGCTCGTTACCTTGAATTCTGTAGGCGGCGAGATGGAATCCAAATTGGCGTGACCACTCCGTCCAGCTTTCCAGTGCAGCATCAAAAGGACGAAAAGTTGGTGCAACTGCGTGTTGTGGCTGCGTTAGCGGTGGAGCGGCGAGATGGAATCCAAATTGGCGTGACCACTCCGTCCAGCTTTCCAGTGCAGCATCAAAAGGACGAAAAGTTGGTGCAACTGCGTGTTGTGGCTGCGTTAGCGGTGGAGCGGCGGCTGCCGCGTCGTTTTGCATTGCACGTTGACCCTGGACGAGCTGCCCAAGGGCATCCAGTAATGCCTGCGTCTGCTGATTCTGTAAGCGATAAAATTCGGACAGTACATCTGGAGATGGTGGCGAAGCCATTACACAAGTAAATCAGGGCAGTATAGTTAAGAACGCGGTATTGCCTCGTCGCCAATGTTGTGGTTGGCAGGAGAGCCAACACCGTGTTACTAGATGAAGCCGAAAAGCACGCGTTTTAGCTCACGCAGGCTGGCGTGAGGTCTGGAACAGGACAAGGAAATTAGACTTTAGAAAAAACGGACGTAGCTGGCGGAATACTTAACTTTAATCCATTAATGGTGAACGTCGCTCTTGACGGTACATGATTCACAGTATCAATAGTAAATGGTAATGGTGCCTTGCTAGGTCGTAGCAAATGACGTAGCTGAAGGCTATGCTAACTATCGTCTCGCCAAATGAGAGCGTATTTTGTCAGTGAACCATCGCTAGCAAAGTCGGTTGTACAACTGGGCGAGTGCTAGGAGGTCTCTCTAGACCTGCCGTATGGCGGCGCTCGGTCTGCAATCACTGATAGTGGCGACACGTGGGTCTGACGTATACTAACGGACCGCGGCCGATTTAACGGCTACCACCTAGCAAGTGTGGTGTCTGGCGGTGACACCACAGTTTGGCCAGTATTTTATGTGTTGTGCGGCTGTGTTTTACAGGTACTCGTATGTGTGTTGTTCGTATATGGCACTCAGCTAATTTATTTACTCCAAAGAAAACCCAGTTCAAGTGTCATTCCGAATCTTGTTCCATGCCGATAAAAAAAATACGCAAAAAAATAACTCTAAAATGCAGAACTAATGTCCAAGAGCCAGATAGTACCAAAATAAGCACATAGTTTAATTGCAATATAGATGACCCGAGCCACTTGGCCCCTGGCTAATGCAGTGACACAGGACATCACACTATAGAAAATACGTTCTTGAGTGATTATCTACATCATTACATCATTCAAAACTTTTATCTTGATCTTGTGGGACATGCACTTCTGATATGAATAGTGCACATTTATTTACAACTAATCAGATATTTTGGAGCCAAAGGATTAATGAATAATCTTAAAACTAACACAGTATCTGCAAATTCTGTGTAGAAAATTATATTACTATTTACAATTTATTACGTGAAATGTCTTTATAAGACAGGTTTTGGCTTTACAAGTAAAATGGATTTTTGGCAAAACCATTTTTTAGCGTCCTTTAAATGCATTTCAGCTTCTCCTTACAATATCCATATCAATGCACTGAGACTTTTCTTCTCACAACTAAATTTACTGTGTACATGAAAATAGAAATGAAACACTTTGGAATCCAAAATTAAAGCAACAAACTGAAAATTTGCAAGATTGCATTTATTTTGCCACAAAAAAGTGTAAACAGGTGATAGTAAAGTAGAAACAACGTAAAGAATACAGAACGTATACAACTGCAACATGCATAACGGTGGACAAAAGTCTTCCTCCCTTTTTTCCACAACTTAACGGATTTGCACACACATTCCGACAACTGGTTAATGTGTTCAGTAGAGCAGTACAGGCAGCAATACGTGCCTGACAACAATGGGACATGCTGTGAATGATGTCATAAATCTTACGTTGAGGCAATGACGACAATTCTTCCTGCAGGGCTGCTCGCAAATCTTGGAGAGTGTTTGGCGGGTGCTAACGTGATGCAACCCCTCTCCCTAGGGCATCCCAGACATGCTCTATGGGATTCAGTTCTGGAGAGCGAGCAGCCCACGCTATGCAGGCAATATCTTCCATTTCCAAGAAAAGGTCAACCACCCGTGCTCCATGAGGTCGAGCATTACCGTCCATCAACACGAAGCCTGGGCACGAAGCACCTCTCAACAACCGCACATGAGATCCCAAGATCTCGTCACGATACTTTACACCTTGCCGATTCACCCATACAATTTCATGAAGAGGTGTTAGAGTGGTCAAGATAATATCCCCCACACAATTAGGGATCCTCCTTGATATCGGTTCCCAAAATCGTGTTCCACGTTCCTACCAGATGCGAACCCGTTGACAATCACTCTCCAGACCAAATCGGGACCAATCTGAAAATAACATTGGCCCACTGTACTGCCGTCCAAATGTCATACTGATGACTGCACTCTAGGCGTTCCTTTCTTTGAAGACGCGTCAGTTTTCCGACTCTGCAGAAGCCTTCTGTACACCGTTTGCCTCGATACAACACGTCGAGTGGATGCTGCGATATCAGTTGCCGTGCAGTACTTAGGTGGTACCATCGCGCCCTTAATTCAAATAACGGTCCTCTCTTTTTGATGTCAGATGTGTTTGGCCCTGCCCTGATCTTCGGGATACAGTTTTGGTCTCTATAAACTGTCGCCACATCCGAGAAACAACAGAAAGACTCACATTAAGCCATCGGGCTGCACCAGTTTCCGACTGTCCTGTTTCCATTCTTCCTAAGACCCTCCACCGCAGAGGATGTGGTAGGCGCCTTCTCTGTGCCGCCCTGTCTGTGACTGTGCACACAGCGATCGTGGATGTGGGGCTACCCAGCAAACACCACCCCGTGTGTTAGTGCCCTGATGTCATCGTTGGCTTGGTTGTCCGTTGAGCGGAATGGCATCTTCTGTGCAGAATACGATACGGATATCCGTTGACCGTCTGTATGATTATATCGTGAATTAGACACAGGATCGGAAAATAGCGGTTTGTTGCTTTAATTTTGGACACCGGTGTATTTTCACAGATATATACAATACAAATGTCATGTTCACGAAATAAATTTCCTGAGATGTTAATGTGGGTATAAACCCCTAATTTTATTTGATAGGATGTTTCATGAGGAATGTCCACAATTTTTTACGGACCAGTGTACTTTAGCTGCCACTTCTCATTCTTCTTTTTCAACAAGGAGAGTTTAAAAATTGCTTTTAGTAACACTCTGTCCCCAGTTCGGTACATTTTTTTCCTACCCAAGGGTTTATCATGTTTATGTTTTCTGAGTTTTGCATGGTGAGCTAACGCAGCTTCAGCGCGTTTTAATTTTTCCTCAAACACAATTATTGTTCTAGGCATTCGTGGAAGGGTTTTAAACAATTCATTATTTTCATGTGCCTTTAACATAAGTTATGCAGGTGTGAAAGTGGTGGGGAAGTGTGGCAAATTGTTAATAATTTCCTCGAAGGGTTCTATATATTCTATCCACTTGATCTGTCTGTGAGGTATATAAGTGCTGATAAATCTATTGAATTGCCTGAATACTCTTCCAGTGGGATTCTCTTCCGGGTGGAAGTGTGATACTACAATTTACTTAAATTTTTGGTTTTTCAAAAAGGATTTCGACTTGTGGCTGATAAAATTACTGGCATTGTTAGAAAGTATTGCACAAGGCTTTCCTATCTTAGGGATGTAATCATTGGCAAATGCGTTTGATTGTTGCTGTTGTTGTGGTCTTCAGTCCTGAGACTGGTTTGATGCAGCTCTCCATGCTACCCTATCCTCTGCAAGCTTCTTCATCTCCCAGTACTTACTGCAACCTACATCCTTCTGATCTGCTTAGTGTATTCATCTCTTGGTCTCCCTCTACGATTTTTACCCTCCACGCTGCCCCCCCCCCATCTTCCCCCCCCCCCCCCACCCCACCCCATGAACCATGGACCTTGCCGTTGGTGGGCAGGCTTGCGTGCTTCAGCGATACAGATGGCCGTGCCGTATGTGCAACCACAACGGAGGGGTATCTGTTGAGAGGCAAGACAAACGTGTGGTTCCTGAAGAGGGCAGAAGCCTTTTCAGTAGTTGCAGGGGCAACAGTCTGGATGATTGACTGATCCGGCCTTGTAACACTAACCAAAACGGCCTTGCTGTGCTGGTACTGCAAACGGCTGAAAGCAAGGGGAAACTACAGCCGTAATTTTTCCCGAGGGCATGCAGCTTTCCAATAGCTTTACTGCGTTTGATTACGGCCGCAAAATTGGTGGTTTTCGTAGCATACAATTTCATATGTTTTGTAGTAATAAGTGCTACGACATACTTTACGCTCCCACGTGATTTTGGCAAGGTGTCCTGCTATGTCAGTCGCCATGGTCTCAAGTGGTTTAGTTGGCAATATTGCATGTAATTGTATCCGAGAACATACAATCGTGGATTTGGCTGTCTGACGTGTTATACAGTTTTTCAATATTTGGTGGATGTAACGTTTCATACTGGGAAAATAACAATAAAGTTTGAGTTTCTGATTACATTTGTTATGTCATAGTGGCCCACAGGAGAACTGTGTATACCATACCAAAGGCTCTTGATATTCAAAAGGAATACATACACACCATTCATCTTTTTCTGCATCAGGGCGCCACTGTCTAAATTGAAATTTGGATTTACTGGTTCATGAGCTATTGCTTCAATAATTGTGTTCTACTTTGTGTCATCTTTCTGTAAGGCCTGCATGTTACGACACATATTCAAATACACTACTGGCCATTAAAATTACTACACCAAGAAGAAATGCAGATGATAAACGGGTATTCATTGGACAAATATATTATGCTAGAACTGACATGTGATTACATTTCCATGCAATTTGGGTGCATAGATCCTGAGAAATCAGTACCCAGAACAACCACCTCTGGTCGTAATAACGGCCTTGATAAGCCTGGGCATTGAGTGAAACAGAGCTTGGATGGCGCGTACAGGTACAGCTGCCCATGCAGTTCAACACGATACCACAGTTCATCAAGAGTAGTGACTGGCGTATGGTGACGAGCCAGTTGCTCGGCCACTATTGACCAGACGTTTTCAATTGGTGAAGGATCTGGAGAATGTGCTTGCCAGGGCAGCAGTCGAACATTTTCTGTATCCAGAAAGGCCCGTACAGGACCTGCAACATGCGGTCGTGCATTATCCTGCTGAAATGTAGGGTTTTGCAGGGATCGAATGAAGGGGAGAGCCATGGGTCGTAACACATCTGAAATGTAACGTCCACTGTTCAGAGTGCCGTCAATGCGAACAAGAGGTGACCGAGACGTGTAACCAATGATACCCCATACCATCACGCCGGGTGATACGCCAGTATGTGGATGACGAATACACGCTTCCAATGTGCGTTCACCGCGATGTCGCCAAACACGGATGCGACCATCATGGTGCTGTAAACAGAACCTGAATTCATCCGAAAAAATAACGTTTTGCCATTCGTGCACCCAGGTTCGTCGTTGAGTACACCATCGCAGGTGCTCTTGTCTGTGATGCAGCGTCAATGGTAACCGCAGCCATGGTCTCCGAGCTGATAGTCCATGCTGCTGCAAACGTCGTCGAACTGTTCGTGCAGATGGTTGTTGTCTTGCAAACGTCCCCATCTGTTGACTCAGGGATCGAGACGTGGCTGCACGATCCGTTACAGCCGTACGGATAAGATGCCTGTCATCTCGACTGCTAGTGATACGAGGCCGTTGGGATCCAGCAAGGCGTTCCGTATTACCCTCCTGAACCCACCGATTCCATATTCTGCTAACAGCCATTGGATCTCGACCACCGCGAGCAGCAATGTCGCGATACGATAAAACGCAATCGCGATAGGCTACATTCCGACCTTTATCAAAGTCGGAAACATGATGGTACGCATTTCTTCTTCTTACACGAGGCATTACATCAGCGTTTCACCAACCAACGCAGGTCAACTGCTGTTTGTGTATGAGAAATCGGTTGGAAACTTTCGTCATGTCAGCATGTTGTAGGTGTCGCCACCGGCGCCAACATTGTGTGAATGCCCTGAAAGGCTAATCATTTGCATATCACAGCATCTTCTTCCTGTCGGTTAAATTTCGCGTCTGTAGCACGTCATCTTCGTGGTGTAGCAATTTTAATGGCCAGTAGTGTTTGACCTCCTGTATGTATGTTCTTTGAGTAACAGTACTCTAAATTCAGTAGTCTGGTGAACAAGCTCTGAATACTCGTGCAATCCTTCCGGTAGGCGAGATAGCGCGTCTGCTACCAAGTTTTCCTTTCCGCTAATGCGAACAATATGAGTGTCAGTGACAATAGTGCCAAACGCTGATGCAACAACTTAACAGCTCATGGTTTCGACATTTCCATAATGGGTCATCATCAGTTTTTTCACCATCTGGATCACGTCAATGGCGCCTGATTCGCTGTGGATGCCTCATTCACTGAAACAGTAACAGTGATTGAGGCATCCACAGCGAGTCAGGCGCCATCGCCGTCATCCAGATGGTGCAAACTCCGATAATGGCCCGTAATTAAACGGCCGGAATCGGTCAGAGGTTAAAAGCGGCTTCGATGAAGACTGTTTTTAAATAATTTTATCACATTAAGATCGCTGTTCTCCGACAATGTTATGTAAAATTATAAGATCTCTCACACTCCGATACAGTCCTACTCTCAAACCCTATGACTCTAATGTCCACATTGATGCCATTAGTATCCATCTGGAAAACGCAAGCACCTAGTCCGGAGAATGACGCATCTGTCGTCAAACAGAAGTTTTTACTCATATCCGGGTGATGCTGAGCTTGTGCATTTACCAGAGCATGTTTGATTTTATCAAACGCAATCTGGCACCCTGTTTGTCCAACACCAAGGTGTGTTTTTTCTAAGTAAGCTTAATAGTGCTTCATTATTAAGCAACCGACTCGGGACAAAGCGACGAAAGAAAGAAGATAATACTAAGTATGCCTTTAGGTGTTTTTTACTACAAGGAGGTGGCACGTTCTTTAGTGCCTCAGTCTTACTCGCTTCTGGTTTCTTACCTTTACGTGTTATGACATTACGTAAGAATTTTATTTTGTCCATTCCTAATGTGAATTTCTGCAAATTTGCAGTGACACTCGAATTCTGGAACTTGTGACGTACTCTGTCAAGTAACTCAATATGCTCGTTCCACGTTGCAGTGGCTATCAGCAGGTCGTCTTCCGATACTGTTACTTTATGCAGTAACTCGGCGACCTAATACTGTGTCTAGAGCGGTGATAAACACACCAGCACTCACATTTAACCCAAAGGGTGGTACACGAAACTGGTAACTTCTGCCGCTGAAAATGAATGCGGTCTATTTTCTTGATTCCTCGTACAGCAATATCTGGGAATAGCAATTTCGTAAATATATTGTAAATATATCGATTACTCGTGCATCCAGCACTGAGCGTAAACTACCTCTTGGCTTGGATACAGGCAACAGAGAATTTACTATATGGAGATAAGGAAGTTTCTACTATTCCCCATTTTAACATTTTCTTGATTTCTTTGTGTACAGCTTCTCTCTTGGTCCAGGGGATCGAATAGGTTGTGTGACAATACGTTTCATATGGCTTAACTTGTATGTGGTATACCTACCCTTCTGTTATACCTGGTTTTCCTGCAAAGACTTTTAGTTATCTATACAAGGGATAGCATAGCTCATGTCACTGCTGCTCACTTGAGTAATCTCATTCTAAAATCTTACCTAGTAATACTGCATCGAGATCTTGATCGTTGTTGCCAACATTAGTGCATTTGGTTACGTCAGCTAGACCAATTGAAGTACTACCTGTTAGTTGGTTGATTTGGGGAAGGGGACCAAACAGCGAGGTCATCGATCCAATTGGATTAGGTTGTTGTTGTTGTGGTCTTCAGTCCTGAGACTGGTTTGATGCAGCTCTCCATCCTACTCTATCCTGTGCAAGCTTCTTCATCTCCCAGTAACTACTGCAACCTACATCCTTCTGAATCTGCTTAATGTATTCATCTCTTGGTCTCCCTCTACGATTTTTACCCTCCACGCTGCCCTTGATGCTTCAGAACATGTCCTACCAACCGATCCCTTCTTCTAGTCAAGTTGTGCCACAAATTCTCTTCTCCCCAATCCTACTCAATACCTCCCCATTAGATACGTGATCTACCCATCTAATCTTCAGCATTCTTCTGTAGCACCACATTTCAAAAGCTTCTATTCTCTTCTTGTCCAAACTATTTATCGTCCATGCTTCACTTCCATCTATTCTCTTCTTGTCCAAACTATTTATCGTCCATGTTTCACTTCCATACATGGCTACACCCCATACAAATACTTTCAGAAACGACTTCCTGACACTTAAATCTATACTCGATGTTAACAAATTTCTCTTCTTCAGAGACGCTTTCCTTGCCATTGCCAGTCTACATTTTATATCCTCTCTACTTCGACCATTATCAGTTATTTTGCTCCCCAAATAGCAAAACTCCTTTACGACTTTAAGTGTCTCATTTCCTAATCTAATTCCCTCAGCATCACCCGACTAAAGTCGACTACATTCCATTATCCTCGTTTTGCTCGGTTGATGTTCATCGTATATCCTCCTTTCAAGACACTATCCCTTCCGTTCAACTGCTCTTCCAAGTCCTTTGCTGTCTCTGACGGAATTACAATGTCATCGGCAAACCTCAAAGTTTTTATTTCTTCTCCGTGGATTTTAATACCTACTCCGAATTTTTCTTTTGTTTCCTTCACTCTTTGCTCAATATACAGATTGAATAACGTCGGCGAGAGGCTACAATCCTGTCTCACTCTCTTCCCAACCACTGCTTCCCTTTCGTGTCCCTCGACTCTTATAACTGCCATCTGGTTTCTGTACAAATTGTAAATAGTCTTTCGCTCCCTGTATTTTACCCCTGCCACCTTTAGAATTTGAAAGAGAGTATTCCAGTCAACATTGTCAAAAGCTCTCTCTAAGTCTACAAATGCTAGAAACGTAGGTTTGCCTTTCTTCTAAGATAAGCCGTAGGGTCAGTACTGCCTCACGTGTTCCAACATTTCTACGGAATCCAAACTGATCTTCCCCGAGGTTGGCTTCTACCAGTTTTTCCATTCGTCTGTAAGGAATTCGCGTTAGTATTTTACAGCTGTGAATTATTAAACTGATAGTTCGGTAATTTTCACATCTGTCAACACCTGCTTTCTTTGGGATTGGAATTATTATATTCTTCTTGAAGTCTGAGGGTATTTCACCTGTCTCATATATCTTGCTTACCAGATGGTAGAGTTTTGTTAGGACGGGCTCTCCCAAGGCTGTCAGTAGTTCTAATGGTATGTTGCCTACTCCGGGGGCCTTGTTTCGACTCAGGTCTCTCAGTGCTCTGTCAAACTCTTCACGCAGTATCATATCTCCCATTTCATCTTCATCTACATCCTCTTCCATTTCCATAATATTGTCCTCAAGTACATCGCCCTTGTATAGACCCACTATATACTTCTTCCACCTTTCTGCTTTCCCTTCTTTGCTTAGAACTGGGTTTCCATCTGAGCTCTTGATATTCATACAAGTGGTTCTCTTTTCTACAAAGGTGTCTTTAATTATCCTGTAGGCAGTATCTATCTTACTCCCGGTGAGACAAGCCTCTACATCCTTACATTTGTCCCTGCTTAGCCGTTTTGCACTTCCTGTCGATCTCATTTTTGAGACATTTGTATTCCTTTTTGCCTGCTTCATTTACTGCATTTTTGTATTTTCTCCTTTCATAAATTAAGTTCAATATTTCTTCTGTTACCCAAGGATTTCTAGCAGCCCTCGTCTTTTTACCTATTTCATCCTCTGCTGCCTTCACTACTTCATCCCTCAAAGCTAGCCATTCTTCTTCTACTGTATTTCTTACCTCCTTTCCTGTCAATTGTTCGCTTATGCTCTCCCTGAAACTCTGTACGACCTTTGGTGCTTTCAGTTTATCCAGGTCCCATCTCCTTAAATTCCCACCTTTTTGCAGTTTCTTCAGTTTTAATCTACAGTTCGTAACCAATAGATTGTGGTCAGAGTCCACATCTGCCCCTGGAAATGTCTTACAATTTAAAACCTGGTTCCTAAATCTCTGTCTTACCGTTATATAATCTATCTGAAACCTGTCAGTATCTCCAGGCTTCTTCCATGTATACAACCTTCTTTTATGATTCTTGAACCAAGTGTTAGCTATGATTACGTTGTGCTCTGTGCAAAATTCTACTAGGCGGCTTCCTCTTTCATTTCTTTCCCTCCCCCCCCCCCCTCCTCCTCCAAACTATATTCACCGAGTACGTTTCCTTCTCTCCCTTTTCCTACTAATGAATTCCAGTCACCCATGATTATTAAATTTTCGTTTCCCTTCACTATCTGAATAATTTCTTTTATTTCATCATACATTTCTTCAGTTTCTTCGTCATCTGCAGAGCTAATTGGCATATAAACTTGTACTACTGTGGTAGGCGTGGGCTTCTTGTCTATCTTGGCCACAATAATGCGTTCACTATGCTGTTTGTAGTAGCTTACTCGCACTTCTGTTTTTTTATTCATTATTACAACTACTCCTGCATTACCCCTATTTGATTTTGTGTTTATAACCCTGACCAGAAGTCTTGTTCCTCCTGCCACCGAACTTCACTAATTCCCACTATATCTAACTTTAACCTATCCATTTCCCTTTTTAAATTTTCTGACCTACCTGCCCGATTAAGGGATCTGACATTCCACGCTCCGATCCGTAGAACGCCGGTTTTCTTTCTCCTGATAACGACGTCCTCCTGAGTAGTACCCACCCGGAAATCTGAATGGAGGACTATTTTACCTCCGGAATATTTTACCCAAGAGGACGCCATCATCATTTGGATTAGGTGTGAATGGGGAAAGAAGTCGGCAGTGCCCTTTCAAAGGAAGCATCCCGGTGTTTGCATGAAGCGATTTAGGGAAATCACGGAAAACCTAATCAGGAAAAGCTGAGCGCAGGTTTGAATCGTCGTCCTCTCGAATTCGAGTCCAGTGTGCTAACCACTGCGCCACCTCCCTCGGTCTGCCACCTGTCAGTGGAGGTTCAATACCTACAAACTTGGTTTTCACACGCTTTTGTTTTGAGCAAATCCAGAATTATACTTTTTCCATCAACTGTAATATAGCATTTACTTGCCGAGAATAGTCGATTTTTGCGCCCTTCTCTTGCAGAAATCTTACACCAATAATACAGTTGGCTGACAAATTCTCAACCACCAGAAACATGTAGTAAAGTGCTCCATTTTCTGTCACTATTTACAAATGAATCTTTCAAGTAATATTCTTAGATCTGGTGCCTATCGCATCGATAATTGTACAATTCTGTCCAGGTAATGTGAGAGGTGTACTTTTCTCACATATTTGTTTAAACAATTTATAAGAAATAACGTTCGCCGATGCACCGGTGTCAATATTACTACTGTAGGTACTTTACCTGGTTCAGCTTCAGATGCAGTCTGCACCACTGTCTTGTTTTCCTCTCTGCAGGAATTTTCCTCAGAGAACAATTCATCACGTACATCAATACCGTTATTATAACGGATCAGATTGATCCTTTCTTGCTTATTGCCCTCTACACTATTCCCGACCGCTAGATGAGGCTCAATGTGATCAAAATTAGTTTGTTGGCAGGCTATTTGAAGGTTTATTACTTTCAATCACTTCAATTAGCCTCACGGGTTGGTTTTGCACCCGCCAGTTCAGTGTTATTACTGTTAGTCTGATTTCTTTGGTGTGGGTTGTTATTCTGTATCGAATGCTGTTGCCCACTGTTTCGTGGTGCAGTATACAATTGCTAATTCCTTGCTCGTTGTTTGCCCATTTTTGTGGCGTTATGTTGTTACCCTGATTATTGCTGTGGTTGTCATTCCGATAACCAGGATTACACTGATTATCATACCTTCTTTTCTTTCCGAAGTGCTGTCGGTTTTTACCTTCCCGTATGTGGTTGTTTCTGTAACATTGCTGTGGTGCATTTCGGTTATTTCCATTCCCACTACCGTTACCGTTTCTGTTCTGGTTTCGGTTCTAGTTCCTATTACCACTGTTATTCTGGTACGCATTGTCCTTACTATTAGCATGCCCGTTTTATTGAGTCCATGGCTTTGTGTCCTCATGTAACATGTCTATCGAGTCAACAACAGACATGAGATGATCAATGTCATTTTTAGGAGCATGCAAGAGTTTTTTTTCTTAAATTTGAAGGTAATTTTGCCTTTAAAATTCGAATAACAGTTTTTACTGATATGGGATCATCCCAGTATCTTGTCTTACTGATATATTTCTCGAAGTACCTATGTATACTACCTTGTTAACTGTTGTAACCGAGCGAGGTGGCGCAGTGGTTCGACACTGTACTCGCATTCGGGAGGACGACGGTTCAATCCCGCGTCCGGCCATCCTGATTTAGGTTTTCCGTGATTTCCCTAAATCACTCCAGGCAAATGCCGGGATGGTTCCTCTGAAAGGGCACGGCCGACTTCCTTCCCCATCCTTCCCTAATCCGATGAGACCGATGACCACGCTGTCTGGTCTCCTTCCCCAAAACCAACCAACCAACCAACCAACTGTTGTAAACTTCAGGAGAGTACACTTCTTTTCTTAATCACTCTTTCTGGCCTGTAGACCAATACTTTGACAAAAATGCTCTTATGTTTCGCATTTCTCTATAATTTTTAATCCCACAGCGTACCTTCGCCTTGTACATGTGAGGCAACAAATTGTTTTCTTTGGGTGCCTATCCATGATATGGTCAGTATCCTTCCGAAACTCTTTATGAGAACAACGGGGTGTTGCCCCTTCTCTCTTGTAACGGATGTACGTCCGAAATTGATGATGCTTGAGCAAACTCTCTTGCAACAAGCGATTCGTCAAAGCATTTCTGGGCCGGCCGTTGTGGCCGAGCGATTCTAGGCGCTTCAGTCCGGAACCGCGCTGCTGCTACGGTCGCAGGTTCGAATCTTGCCTCGGGCATGGATGTGTGTGATATCCTTAGGTTAGTTAGGTTTATGTAGTTCTAAGTCCAGGGGACTGATGACCACCGATGTTAAGTCCCATAGTGCTCAGAGCCATTTTAACCATTTGTAAGCATTTCTGGCCCTCGTATCACATGATGAATACCCGTCATTCGTGTAGTGTTGTACGGTGTTTCTCTGTGCAACACATCCGACTGTGGAGATAGTAAATGCATATGCGAATTGTTTGTCGCCGCTGCTGCTGGGTGTCCGCCTGCATAATGGCGCAGCTGACAACTCATGGTGCAATTTGCCTACTTGCTCTTCCACGTCATGCCTCCACGTTGGAAGATCACGTTTTAGCATCGTTTTAATTTGTTCTAACTCTGTTTTTACATCAGCACTAGAATTTTGAATTACGGTGTGTAATTCAGTCCTAAGCGCTTCGCGAACCTGTGAATCCTTTTGACGCAACCAGTTCACGAAGTCACTATTATTTCTGTCACTTTGTGCTGCTGAGCACTCGGTAACCTGTTTGTCTTTGTCATGCAACCAGGTAACAAACTCTTCATTCCGCTGGTCACATTGCAACGCAATCTGTTGTACAGTATTTCGCAGTTCAGATTGCGTTTGTTTCAGTTCGCTCACTTCCGAGTTCAACTGCATTACCGACGCGGGCATGTGTTTATATGTAAGTTGTAACGCAGCAAAGTTATTAGTAACAGCCTCTATCTTCGAATTTAGTTTTCTTATTTCAGCGGCGTGCTCTTCGGCTAGTCGCCGTAAATCTGCACAAACTTTTCCTCCAAGCATTCGAAATTAACATTCATCTGGTGTTAAATTTTATCGCTTATTTGTTCCTTTTGTTGATTTGCAATTTGCTGAAAATTTTCGTTCATATTCTCCTGAATATGCGTACTAATTTGTTCGGCCTGCTCTCGCGCAAGGTGTATGAAATTTTCATTCTTTTGGGCGGTTTGTTTTTTCGCAAGTTGTTCAAAATTGTCCTGTATAAAATCTGCTAGTCCCTTATACAATTCAGGAAAAGAACCAGACACAGGAGTTGGTAATTCAATCTTGGCTTCTAATTCTGCCGGCCTCTCAGCAGTGCTTGGGGCAGAACTTGTAAACTCTGGTTCAACGTCCGGAATTTGCCAATCGTCGGTATTTAATTCCGAATCGTGTACATTCTCCTCGTCCTCATACGTCGGTCCTTTCCTATTTTTCCCATGTCCATGAGTTATATAGACCAAAATGCTAAACACATAAATGCACTTTTCTACAAACAGTTATTCTACATCCGAAAATCGCTTTCAGATGTAATAATTACCAATGAAGCTAAACACTCTAATCACGCGTAGCCATTACGCGAACCACTAATAAATTCCGCCATCTTGTGGTGCGTAACTTTCATACATAAATATCTAAAAGTCACACTAAATAATTTTATAAATTCACACACGAAGGGAGTTCCGGCCCATCTATTTTCTAGCACGAAGTACATCATTTGGCACTGGATTGGTTCAAATAGCTTTGAGCACTATGGTACTTAACATCGGAGGTCATCAGCCCCCTAGAACTTAGAACTACTTAAACCTAACTAACCTAAGGACATTACACACATCCATGCCCGAGGCAGGATTCGAACCTGCGACCGCAGCGGTCGCTCGGATCCAGACTGCAGCGCCTGGAACCGCACTGCCACTCCGGCCGGCTGGCACTGAATTAATTTTTCTTACATTACAGTTGCGATTTATTATCGCGTTATTGCTCCTATTATTTTCGTTTTCTTGGTTCACTCTCTTGATGTTTCTCAATTGCAGACATTAGTTATGTTTTTCTACATGGAACAAAAAGTACATAGTTACAAATACGAAATTGTAAATATTATATGCACTGTAAAATTTCATTTATTATTTATTCCTTGGTAGTCCTCGTCTGAGGTCGCCAATTTAACGTCACCGCCCGTTAATTGTGATTTAATTATTTTACTTGCAATTAATAAGGAAGGCATTTTCGGGTTGTGAACTATTTTTATATTTAAATGAAAAGTAATGAGGGTGAGTCTTTCACATCACGTTATGAACTACTGAACCGATTTCAATCAATCTTGGTGCCCATTGTGGCGTTAGCTGTGTTATTCAGTGGATTGGTATTTAACTAATTTGTAAATGAAAATGATAATCTTATTTTATTACATTGAGTAATTACTAAATAATTTTTCTCCCGGCTAAAGATTTGGTCAAGTTGCTAAAGAACTCCAAGTTAACGTTGTGTTAAAGTGTTGTCTATAAGTTGTGTAAGTGTCACTAAATCACAGTTCATGCAAGAAATTCTATACAACTATTGATTGTGATGGAAAGTTATCTTCAGCAAAATGATCATTAAAACCACCGAATATCAGCCGCGCACAACACTGACGT
Organism: Schistocerca serialis cubense; assembly: GCF_023864345.2. Classification (NCBI taxonomy): domain Eukaryota; kingdom Metazoa; phylum Arthropoda; class Insecta; order Orthoptera; family Acrididae; genus Schistocerca; species Schistocerca serialis. The sequence continues at coordinate 522,933,937 of NC_064642.1, forward strand.
ATGTTACCCGAAACAATATTCTTCGCAACTCGTGCGTAATTAATTTCGGCTCCATACATCAGCTAGAACAGTTTGTTATAAGGATCGTGCTACGAGCACTGTTTTTAAAGAACCAATCTGTTTCGAATTATTTTCATTAAAATGAGTTCGAGACCACTCTGATGGACATATGGGTGATGTGACAGTCGCCCATGCTGGATTCGGTCTCCGGACATTGCGGGTATTTGAGCTTCCGTTCGAGGTGCCTCAGGATGTGGTCATTGCCGCTTTCCAACCATATGGCACCGTCTTGGGTCACGTCGCGGAGAAGTGGCAAACATTTACGACCTACCCGTATTAAATGGCGTCCGGCAAATAAAAATTGAGCTGACGAAACATGTCCCATCTTACCTGCTGATTGGCGGTGTGACAGCCATCGTCATGTACGATGGACAGCCACGAACGTGCGCAGGATGTGGCCAGGAGGGACATGTACGTTCCGAATGCTTGCACCGCCGTTTAATAAAGACGCCGTTACGTGAAGAGACCCAGGCTTCGACTGTCCCGTCCTTACCTATCACCTACGCCACGGTTGCACAGGACCCGGTCGTGCGACTCCCGATTGCGCCAGGAGCATCGTCAACGCCACCCGCCGCAGCACAACGCGCCGGCGACACAAGCACGGCGTCGCCTCCTGTGCCCGCTTCAGGACCGTCCGGGTTGCAGACCGAACCCGATGTTCCTGTTGGAACCGTGGACGTCGACCTCGGTGTCGTGCCGACGTCTGCTTTTGTCCAGACGGGCTCGGCGTCAGACGACGGGCGACCACATTCTGATTCAGAAGGCCACGTCAGAAAACAGCGGTCGCCTCGCAAACACAGGAAACGACTACGAACTCCTTCCGATGACGCCCTTTCTCAGGCGGCCCCGCGAGATGTCGACCTGATGTCTGACGGTGATCTCCCACATTGCGTCCAGTCACGCGATGCAGCAGCAACAGGCGCCCCTCCTGTGACGCCTCCTCTCCCAGCCTAGGACGTGTCCTCGCCGTTGTCAACGAATGATGACGGAGGTCCCCCTGCCACTCATGTTGCGGAATCCACAACACCCGTTCCGGAAGTACGTAACCGTTACATGTCCACGTCGTCAGCTTCCTGGGCCGATGACGTTGAAGAAGAAGTGGAACAGACTGCCAGCGTGTCTGCACAGGAGTCCACCTCGGCGACACTGGGGCTGGCGCCCCGCCAGTAATTATCACCACTGCGGCACCATCGGCGGGTCTCCACCTGCCGGCTACTTCTACCGCACGTTCTGCAAATACTGAGGATGGCCGTACACAGCAATATCGTATCACCACGATGAATCTTGCCACCATTCGTGCCCCCCATAAACTGGCCGTGTTCCGAGACACTATTTACTCTTCGGATGTTGACATAGCACTCTTACAAGAGGTGTTTGTGGCTGACTTCCTAGTTCCCACCGGATACAACGCCCATGTTTCCCCCGCATCCGACACCGGTAGTGGCGTCGCCATCCTGCTAAGCGATGGACTCCCTGCAGAGGTCGTCATCTACCTCCCCACTGCGCGAGGTATGGCCCTCACACTGTTCGGCGTGCGTATTATTAATATCTACGCTCCGTCCGGCACTGGCCGCCGTCATGACCGACAAACTTTTTTTGCCGAAAGTGTCACATACCTCTTCACAGGTCCGCAGGACGATTTGGTACTCGGTGGGGATTTTAACTCGACACAAGAGCCCGCGGACCAACTCCCGCGACATTCACCTTGTGCATCTCTCTCAGTGGTCATCGACCGTCTACGACTTGTTGACACTTGGGAGAAGCTCCACGGAATTCAACCGGGCTATACATTCTACACCTCTCACTCGTCAAGCCGCATAGATCGCATCTACGTTACCCGCTCCCTTGCTGATGGCACACGTCATACGGAAGTCTGGCCCTTGGCATTTTCAGACCATGATGCGTACCTCTGTGACGTCACTCTCGCCCGACAGCGAGTGTGGCATAGTCGTCGTCTGTGGAAACTCAATGTCTCTCACCTGACCTCCTCAGACTGTCGCCGTATGGTCGAAGAAGCGTGGGCACGCTGCCGCCATCGTCGAGAAGCCTATGACTCCACCTTGTCATGGTGGCTCTCCTGTGCAAAGCCGACCCTCAGGAAGACACTGATGAGTTATGGGAAGGAATTTAAGGCGTGGCAAACTAATACCCTGCACTTCTACTACACCATACTACTTGACTGTGCCCGGCAGTCGATGGTCCATCGCACGAAGGCGCAGATCTCCTTGATCATGCGGCGTTACTTGGAAGGAACTGTTGTCCGTTCTCGTGCTTCTAACCGTATCCCTCAAGAACGTCCGTGGATGTACCACCTCCTTCAGGAAAGACAACGACGACGACGAGCTCTGATCCAAGTACTCACTGATGTGGAAGGGCGCCGGCACGACGCCCAACAAAGCATCGGTCGTGCTCTCCATGCTCATTTTGCCGGGATATACGCAGCCGTACCACGTTCTACAGCACTTATCACAGAAGTCGCTCAGCTTACTACGAACACTCTTCCGGAGGATGCTGTGTATGACCTCCAAGACGACGTAACTTTAGATGAAGTGGTAGATGCTATCAAGGCGGGTTTCAATAACAGGTCTCCTGGACCTGACGGTATACCCATCGAAATTTGTTAAAGTTTTCACTATTTGTTGGCTTTCACGTGGACGGCAAACGCTCAAGAGATGATGTCACCGATGACAGTGGTCCCGAGCACCTTTCTAGAAGGCATTATTATCCCCGTACATAAACCGCACGGGTTATCGAGGGTCCAGGACTATCGACCAATTTCTTTGCTCAACAGCGACATGAAAACATTCACACGGCTACTGGCATCACGACTCAAGAAGGTCGCACGTTACGTCACATCCTGCGACCAGACTTCCCTAGGAGGCGACAACAACATCCGTACGGCCCTTTGCCGTTACAGAGACATGATAGCATTAGCGCATTATCAAAGTCTCCCTGGCGCCTTGGCTTCACTGGACTTTAGCCAGGCTTTTGACCGTGTTGACCACTTCTATTTACGGACAGTTCTTCAGCATATGGGTTTTCCTGACGGTATTGTCACAGTGGTTATGCGCCTGTTGAGTAGTACAACCTCTAAAATCATGCACAATGGTCGCCTCACACCGCCCCTGGTGATCGCACGATCTGTACGACAAGGCTGCCCTCGTTCCACGATTTTGTATGCTTTCGCCTTGGAACCCCTGCTCCAGGGCATGCGCCAACGTTTGGAAGGTATGGCTGTGCACGGCCACCGTTTTTGTTGTACAGCCTACGCAGACGACATAGTACTATATCTGCGCAGTGAAGATGAATACGAGCAGCACTGACATGGGTGGCGACTTACGGCGAAGCGTCGGGGAACTGCCTCATCGTGTCAAAATCCAAGGTCCTGCTCATTGGTGAGGGCTTGCCGGAGAGATGCGTTGCCCCCCTTAGTGTCGCCGCCACTATACGATGTCTTGGACTTGATTTCGCAGCAGATCTGCGCCGCTCAGCGACTATCAATGGTAGACGCTTGCTACAGACAATCAGAGCAAATCTCGCAGATCACCGGCTATGAGCTCTCGACGTTATCCAACGCGCGCAATACGTGAACATGTATCATGCTTCCCGTATACCACACGTGGCTCAAGTCCTACCAGTCCCAAATCTCCTGGCCCGACGACTGTTGATGGATTTCGGCTCCTTCGTCAGCTCGGGGATGTTATTCAAGGTGCAATATGAATCCCTTGCACTGCCACGAAATCGTGGCGGGGTGGGACTCATCCACGTGCCGACTCGTGTCAAGGCACTTCACATCAGCTCCCAACTAAAAATTTGGCTTCGTTGCCCGCAGAGCCTTACTAGCCTCCTGCTTCACAACTTTGCACTGGCCTCCTTGTCCGCCCCAGTACTGGTATCGACCATTCCAACCCCCTTTTATTACATACAACGATTTTTCCTGGAGTTCGGTTATGTCTACCGGTCCTTACCACTTACACGTCTGTACCTCACGAAAACAGTCTCTGAATTATTACAACAGTGCCGCGCGTCCAACCCCATCGAACGTAAGTATCCACAGTACGTGTGGCGCCACATATGGAAGGCGTTCCATGCGCGTTTTCTCGAATCAGTCGCTCAATCAGCGTGGTACATCACCGTGAATGGCAAACAAGTTAACCGAGATCTTCTACACCGCATCCATCTCGCCGATTCATCCCTCTGCACCCACTGTGGAGTGGATGAAACGGATGTCCACCGGTTCCACTGTGGCACAGCGTTCGACGTCTGGACACTTGCGCGGCGAATTTTGGCGTTTCTTACTCGACAGACACCAGCTCAGATCGACGTCCACATGCTTTTGTACTCCGATAAGACTTTCTACCCCTCCGCCAAAACTCACTCTGTGAATTGGATCTGTGGCCACACGATCCAATATCTTTTTACTTCTGGCGACAAGTCTACGCTAGGATATTGGACTTATCTCGACGAACGACACTGCGTCCTGATACGCAACCCACGTTATAAGCAAAATTTTTCCAATTTCTTACGGAGCACCTTCGATGACCCACCTCGTAGCTGGAACGTCCAAGCCCTGAGAAGCTGAAAACTATATTAAATGAACTGAACTGAATAGATCTGCTACCCAGAACACACGCCTACGCAATGAGAAGACACGTTTGGACGAGCTGGACTGCTGTAGGCGGAGACACTTCAGGAGCTCCTGTAAGAACTGGTCTTTAATAAGTCGCACGAAGACTTTACATTAAAAAACAAAAAAAAAACTTTTCCTTATTTATTCCTCATAATTTGTTCTTAAAGGAAAAAGAATTTTTATTTTGGCTTTGAGAAACGTTTTTTTTTGTTCCAGAATTTTTGTTTACTGGAAGGAGAAACCAGTATAATTGGAGTATTTGTTTTCTAAAATAATAATTTAAAAAAGATAACTGAGTGGTCAGCGTAACGGATTGCCGTCCTACGGACCTGGGTTCGATTCCCGGCTGGGTCGGGGATTTTCTCCGCTCAGGGACTGGTTGTTGTGTTGTGTTCATCATCATTTCATCCCCATCCGGTATGCAGTTCGCCCAATGTGGCGTCGAATGTAATAAGACCTGCACCAAGGGGGCCGGACCTGCCCCGCAAGGGGCCTCCCGGCCACCGACGTCAAACGCTCATTTCATTTCCAATATATTATGATATAGTAGCATAGATATAAAAATCATCTGTCACTTACGACTCGTGCAGCAGTGATGAAAATCCAGGAAACACGGTTAGAAAGTTGGGGGTGGTTAACCCCACTCCAACAACAATTACAGAAGGATGGTATGCAACAAACTCCAAAGGAAAGAATGGAGATGTTCAATTCGTGCAGATCTAGCGCGCGAGCAAGGAAAGCACATGAAACGCGCCTGGGTATTTGTCATCGATAGCTATTCAGAACCTCAGCAGTACCCGGGGTTCCCTCTAGGTATTGAAAACGAGAGAAAAACCCATGAGGCGCATTGCTCCCCACCTTTCTAACGTAGGGTGAAGTGTGCTGATGACGTTTCAGCCTTTGTACGATTTTGGTTGGTTTATCTCCTCGGACTTTAGAAACGTCGCTATTGACAACTTGGTTCGGCTCGGAGACAGTGCGAGTTCATGCCTTTAAACCTGCGCCCAGGAAACGAGTTGTTAAAATGGCGGATCTTACCCAGGTTCTATTTTACGCAATGTAATTATTCGATTAGCTTCGAATAAGTCGTTACGAGCGAAGGCCTTAGAGTCGTTTGACCCGTCCCTAGATGATATAGCACAATTAGCACGGTCGCATGAGTTGTCTGTGGCAGCCCACGAAGCATTCGTTGTTGACTGCACGTAGCGGAAGTGGAGTGTGGTCTTTCCCGTAGGTCGTCGTAAGACAACACAGAAGGCTCTCGTTCCCTAGGGTCCGACGTATGTGGTCAGTCTTTGCAAAGAGGCGGCCTCGCATCCAGACTATTAAGAGACGTAGAATGGTAAATATTAGGAATCTGTTCTCCCCACCACTGGAGCAGCCTTCACGCAAACGGCGCAGTGGTCGTCAGAATAGCTGGTCCGGTATGAGAGACAGTAACAGCCGTTGTTCATCGCCGCCGGGAAGTTCCTTCGATTGTTGGGCTTGTCCCGGTTGCTACCCCAACGTAGTTCACGGAAATGTCCTCATTTAAATAAAGTTTGTTGCCATTGCAACCACAAGGGCCACATCGCTGCTGCCTGTGCTATGCGACGTCTTATCGTGATCTGAAGATTCTTTTCAAATGTTATAAACGATGATTTTAGTGAGCAACCACCCATTCTCATATCCTTATTCTACATATGTTTTTTAACTCAAAATGTAAAGTATATATTTGCACGGAGCTTTTTTTTGTGATTATTAGTTGATGGAGGAGCACTACTCCCCATACCCAGTGTCGGAATTTCAGATGTTCTGGCGTGGATTGTGAGAGCGTTTAAGAGCCAAAGGAGAAAGGCCCGCCGGCCTGGGTGGCCGAGTGGTTCTAGGCGCTACAGTCTGGAACCACACGACCGCTACGGTCGCAGGTTCGAATCCTGCCTCGGGCATGGATGTGTGTGATGTCCTTAGTTACGTTTAAGTAGTTCTAAGTTCTAGGGGACTGATGACCTCAGAAGTTAAGTCCCATAGTACTTAGAGCCATTTGAACCATTTGAGGAAGGCTGTGCAAACTATGCTGGTAGATGAGGTTCTTTCACATTTCTTAGCCATGTACCGCACTATCACTATAAATGGATTGTGATCCTGTATGTTGTTGGATCTTTGGAGGCCTACCCTCGCTCCCACCACTCGTGTTTTATGTCCTGTTTCCGGAATGGCGTGCTGGTTTGGATCGACACGCTTGGGTGTCAACTGGATTAGCCAGAAGGGGTGATAGTCTAGCACAGGGGTCGGCAACTATTTGAGGTTGCGATCGAAGCCAATAGATGTACGAAACACAGGAAACAAATACAGCCATCATACGAGCATAGAAATGCACTGCCTCTCCAACTCCGGGTCCTTCAACCTGTCTGGGCATCAGTATTCCCCCTCAGCATACAAGGCAATGGGTCTCGCAGCAATGATTATTGCAGAAGGTCATTGTGGCATTAATATTTCGCAGTGCAGGGAGAGCAACTAGTGGAGGTTGAGCTACTGTCTCTGATACCACATCGTCCACCGAACACGCAAGTAAGAGATGTACTTTGAGCTGCCCTTGGCTCCAGAAGCCACATCTGAAGATACTGACGTCCAGATGGACCCACTGGCTGGGCTTCTAGCACCTCTCTCTCCCCTCCTTAGACGTTTCAGACATGTACTTATGCATTTTTGCTCTTATGTTCTCGGTTCTGGGGCAGAGATGGATATCCGCACCAGCCGCTAATGCCCTGGTAATGAAGGATGGGGAACCAATGGTGCTGGCAGCTAGTGAACCGGTTACGGCGGCTACCGACAGGGTGCTCCTGCGTCATGTGGCACAAAGTTGAGGTAGCCGCCAACTCGCTTTTAGGGGTAGTTCTTTCTCGGTTTTCTCTCTTGTCATATTAAGTGCACTCCTAGCAATGTTGACCAGTTGTCTATTAACGCCCTTTCCGCACCAGTTGGCTACAATTTGACTACAATCATGAGCTGGGTAGCCCTCCGTTGCAAGCAGTTACCAAAACAATGATCTCCTACAGTCGCCAATGAATTACGTTGAGGAATCAGTTATTTGTAGCCGCACCTGTCGAATATTTTCGGGTTGGACGCTTTTACGGCATTCAGTTTCCAAGTTGTTGATCACATTTATTTAACGCATTCAGTCCGTCCTTTTGACGGCCTTGAGTAGCTTTTGTAGTCCCATACACAGCTGTTGGAGCCAACGTCGGGTAAAGCAAGAGATTTTCTGGCTCACATTCAGTTTGACCCAGCTGCAACCCCTAAGTTTCGCTGTGCTCACTCTTTCATATCTGCTATGGGTGTGCAGTTAAAGCTGAATTAGACAGACTGCAGGGTATACGGGTTATTTCACCTGTAGCTCTGGGTCAGTGGGCAACGGCATAGTGATATTTGGGAAAACCAATGGGATGGTTCGGCTGTATTGCGATTTTAAACCTACAATTAATTCCGATATTGAGGTGGAAGTTTATCCAGTCCTTCGCATCCAGGAGCTATTGGCATAGTTGGTGGTGGACACCATTTTTCGAAAATCGAGTTGCCGGCCGAAGTGGCCGTTCGCTTAAAGGCGCTGCAGTCTGGAACCGTAAGACCGCTACGGTCGCAGGTTCGAATCCTGCCTCGGGCATGGATGTTTGTGATGTCCTTAGGTTAGTTAGGTTTAACTAGTTCTAAGTTCTAGGGGACTAATGACCTCAGCAGTTGAGTCCCATAGTGCTCAGAGCCAAGCCAAAATCGAGTTGCGAGACGCCTATCTGCAGTTGCCCCTCGATGCTGAGTCACAGCAGTTGCTTGTTATTAACATGCTGTTCGAGCTCTATAATTTTACCAGGTAACCTCTTGGTGTTCCGTCAGCCCCGTGAATTTTTCAGCGCTTTATGGAGCAGAGAGTTCACCATATTCCATAGTGTGTAACTTATCTGGATGATTTAATTGTTGTAGGTGTCACAAGGGAAGAATATTTACAAAACTTACGGGCAGTGTTTTAGGCGGTGGAAAAGTATAAGATTTTTGCTCTCAGTGTCAGGTATTTAGGTTCATATGGATCAAATGGCTCTGAGCACTATGCGACTTAACTTCTGAGGTCATCAGTCGCCTAGAACTTAGAACTAATTAAACCTAAGGACATCACACACATCTATGCCCGAGGCAGGATTCGAACCTGCGACCGCAGCGGTCGCTCGGTTCCAGACTGTAGCGCCTAGAACCGCTCGGCCTCTCCGGCCGGCCTCAAGTATTTAGGGTATCTCTTAAGTAAGGGGGGGGGGGGAGGGGGGCACTGATTACCATGTCGCAGCCACTTATAAATTGCCTGCCCCTCAGAAATTGAAGGAGCCCTCAGAACTTGAAGGAGCTACAATCGCTCTTTGGCATGGTAAACTATTATAACTAATTCATATCAGATGCATCGGAGGTCGTGCAACCTCTCAATCAGCTTCGTAAGAAAGGTGTGAAATTTATTTGGTCTGATGCTTGTCAGCGTGACTTTTTGCGGCTGAAACATTATTTACGTCCTGATTCTTACCTTGCTACCTTTGACTCAAAGAAGAGGTTAATACTGATTAATGGCACACAGTACGACGTACTGCTGTAGCATCTAAGATCTCTCGCCTGACAAAAACAGTTACTCTCTGAATAGAGAAGGAGACGCTGGCCATAATGTATGGTGTTAAAAAGTTTCATGTTTTCCTGTATGGCTCAAAATTTTCCTTGGTCACGTATCATAAACAGTTGGTATCGTTGTGTAACCATAAGGCTAGATTCCATGACAAGACGACGCAGAAATTGCAGCGTTGGACATTATTTCTTTGCATTTATTTTTATGACACCCATTTTCGGCTCACCACCAGCATGTGAGTGCTGATAAGTTGTCTAGGTTGCCCATGTGTCCCGCTATGGGGTTTGACAGTAGGAAACAGTTTGTTTAGTGATTGACAATGCAGTAGACAAAGCTGCAAGACTTCCCATAGTAGCCCTAAGTCAAAACTCATTGTCACGCAATGTTTTTGCAGCAGTTCAATTGAGGTGGCCCGCACGCCTTCCTAAGGACGCCCCTCCTGATTTTCGACGTTATTTCAGTATGAAAGAGTGGCTTAATGTATGTCAGGTAGTGTTGTTGCTTACCACAGAGGATGACGAGTGCCGCATTGTAGTTCTGCCTTTACTCCATGCATGTGTCCTCCAGTTGTTGCATTCTTCTCACCGAGGGCTGTCTCGCATGAAAATGTTACTGTGATGGCATATATATTGACTTACGACAAGCACGCTGATGAAAAGTGCAGTGAGACAGTGTCGCGCTTGTTTGCGGAGCCAAGCAGACCCTCCCCAGAAGTTTTTGCTAAAGGTCTCAACCGCCTCAACCATAGGATAGGGTACATGTGTATTTTGACAAAATCCGGTTCTTTTATTGGGGAGATGTAGTTGATACTGGTAGACCCACCGTCGAACTTGCCTTATATAGCACGGATGTCCACCACAACAGTGAGATCCACCATAATGACACTCACGACTGTGTGCACAATAGAGGGTGACCCGGCCATGCTGGTTTCTGACTACAGCCGCCAGTTTACGTCGTTAGAATTTCAGGTGTTCTGTTGTTGCAGTGGTATCCAGCACATTACTATTGCTCCCTTCCATCCAGCACCCAGATTGGAGGTGGAGGGGATGGTGAGGACGTTTAAGAGTGAAATGGGGAAGACGGTACAAACTATGCTGGTAGATGAGTCTCTTTCACATTTCTTAGCCGAGTACCACACAGTCACAGTAAATGAGTCTATTCCACTGGAGCTCCTGCATAGATGATGATCATGTATGTTGTTGGACCTCTTCCACCTTCCTCCACTCCCACCAGTCATGTTTTACATCCTGATTCCGGAATAGTGTACTGGTTTGAGTCAACACGCTTGGGTGTCAACTGGTTTAGCTAGAAGGGGTGATAGTCCAGCACAGGGCTCGGCAAATATTTGAGGTCATGGTGTATGTGTATGAAACACAGGAATAAAATATGGTTTTGACACGAGCACAGTAAGCCACTGCCTCAGGACCAGCTCCAGGACCTTCAACCTGTCTGGACGATATCAGTGTTCACTCTCAGTGTACAACGAAATGGGACTCACTACCCTTGCACAATGATAAATACTTAAGGCTACGGTGGCATTCATATTCCACAGCATAGGGAGAGAAACTGGTGGAGGTTGAGCTGTTCTCTCTGGTTTCACCCCAGCAGCCTACTGAACATGCAAGGAAGAGGTGTCATTTTGAGCTGCCCTTGGCTTCAGAAGGTAAACCTGAAGATCCTGATGTCCAGATGCACTCACTGGCTGGGCTTCTGGCGCCTCTCTCTCTCCCGTCCCTAGACGTTTCAGACAGAGACCTGAGCATTTTTGCTCTTATGTGCCCAGAAAATGGGCAAAGGGGGGAGGGGAATAGATACCCGCACCTGACACTAATGCCATGGTGATGAACTACGTGGAACCAATGGTGCTGGCAGCCAGTGAACTGATTACGGTGGCTGCTGACATGGCGCTCGCACGCCATGTTTTCTGGCTTGTGTACGATTTTGATTGGTTTAGCTCTTCGCACATTAGAACTCTTGCTGTTTACAATTTGGTTTGAGTCAGACACAGTGCAATGTTTTCCTCCCAGTTTGCAAATTCATACTTTTAAACTCATACCCCAGGAGCGAATTGTTAAACTGAGCATGGGCTCTGGAGTCTGTCATGAACTGCTAGGGTCTGGTTCTGAGGTCCCAAGACAACCTGTGTAAGTGATCGGGTGTATGCGATAGCCCACGTACATTGTCTGGAGATCATGATGACATGCTGAGCCATTTTTCCAGAGCCCACAGCAGCACTTCATCATCCAAAATGTATTGGACAAAAACAGACCAGGTCGTGTAAGAGCAATTTTTTTGAGGTCGCAACAGATAGAACAGCATATGCTTTATTTACTGAGACATTCTTTATAAGTTTAGAATACTGAGTGAGGCATTCCCCATACTGGCATGGGGAATAGTGCCTCTACATCAATTAATAACTACAAAAAAGCTCTGTACAAGTATATATTTTAAATTTTGAGTTAAACATGTATATAAAATAAGAAAATGAGAATGGATTGTTACTCATTAAAATCATCATCTATAACGTATGGAAAGAATCTTCAGATCACGAATACACATAAAACCTATAAAGTTTCAGGAAATGAATGTAAAAAACAGTTTTTTATTACAGCTTCTGTGACTGCAGTTGTAGGAGCAGCAGGACATGCACATAGACCACTGCTGGCTTCTTCCTCATTGCTGCTGCAGCTTTTTCACTTCATCATACAGAATCAACGATGAGCTGGTCCCTTATATATGTGCCACTGACTGGGGTGGTGTGGGAGGAATGAGCACTGGGCAGTCGCACTGGAGCTACCTTGGGGTTGGTGGCACACATGCTGTGCTGCTAGGGGAAAGCTTGTGGGGCGTTGGTTTATTATGAAAATAAAATCATTTGTTTGTCATCCAACTTAGTATCATTTTTATATTTTCAGAAGCACACAAAGTTTGAATCATAATTACTATCATTCCTCCTCAGATGATAGGTTGAAGGATACCCATACTCCTCCAACTTCTATGTTGTGGCGTGTTCGTGAATATCAGATATTAATGAAGCTTTCTCACGATCTATTAAATGTACAGTTGTACTTGTATGGTCGAAAGTCCTTAGGATTATCGTCCTCTCCACACAGATCATCCTCGGGTCGTTCAAATGTATTCCGTGATAATTACTTGTTGATAATAACTTGTTGTTTTCTGTTTATTTACTGCTTTTCACACTTCTGAAAGGCTTCTGTGATGCAACTTTTATGGAGAATGTTGTGATAACGCATCCATCATTTATGGATGCAACGAATACTATATTGTTGAGCATAAATTGTCCACATTCGTTGCAGAAAACTTGAGTATCGATGACAATGCTTATGCTTTGAGATATCATCGCGGAATTCTTTGGAGATGCCCCATACCTACGCATTTATAGAAGTTCTTGTACAGCTCCTGTGAGTGTTGTATAATTTACCACACGGTCATTAAAATTAATACAAATGCTGTTGTGTTTAATGGAAAGTATTTTGAAGCTCTGAATTCTACATGAACATTGATAGGGCCCGATTTTACCGATTCATTCTGTTTGGAGCAGTTTATAATGGCAGTGGGTGCTAACTTCATAGATTCGAATGGACTGAGCATGTATCTGAATTCTTGTTTCACTGTCACTGTCACTGCAAGAAGAGTGAAACATTGCCTAACTGTCAGACAGCTGTGACTGTTGTTACTCAATCCTGTTGTAGATTATCCTATGGATAGAATTGTGAATTAAGGTACAGTAGTTAGTTTACAACCATTGAATTCACTCGAATGACATTTCGGATTTTTTCTCCCAGCCAGTTTGTAGTGCGAATGTGATGAATCAAGGCATTTGTATATGAAATGCTCTTTTAATAGCTCTTGTTTGTTGGAGTTGTTCGTTAATACAGACTTTTCAAACAGGTCCCATGAAAAGAAACTTGAACTCAGCTGAACTTCTACACCCAATATCTGTAAATGCCTTACGTGTTCCTGATTTGTTATTGAAATACAGGACACCTTCCACTCAAATTCATCTGTCATAACCTTATTTGTTTCAGTCACAAACATTCCCTGAATTTTAACATTGCTGACTGTTGCACTTAGTACTGTACCATATTGAGTTCTTATTTTACAATGATGAGAACATATTTCATATCTTTTGAAGTATCCATAGCAGCTTGAGTGGTATACACACTCTAAAATATTTATATTCGTTTGTTGATGTTGAGTCTACTTTTTATGTGGATCTTCTTGTAATTTCTAAGCCATTTAGGATTTCAATGTGGAAACACATGTTTTAAAGATTAATGTGACCCCTACATTAAGAGTGATTTCAGCACCATTCAATTCTAATCTTATTTTCTGAAACTGGCATGTGAAGACATTATGTATGAGATGGGATGTTGTTGTAGGACTTCCATCTATTTTCACAACGTTATATGTATAGGAAAGTGTTACTTGGGACTGTTAAAGTATCCTGATGCTGAATGAGGATCAAAATTTCATCACTGTTATTAAAAATTGATGAATCAAAAGGCTTGTGTGTGAAATATAACCAATTCATCATGGTCCACTGGGGGAATTACAATGAGTCACATAACTGCAGTGTCTAGCATAGTATTTTAAGGAAATTGCAGTTCTTCCATGTTAGCATGTAGTGTTTCTGCTGTGACGTGGTACACGATTGGTTGCCTGTATTGGTTTTATACTGTACACCCATGCGACTTCAAGTGTAAATGTATTTTGATTCCATCATTGTGAAAGATGACAGCATGTCTATCTTGGTCTACAATATTCAACTCAAAATTGTCTAATGTCTGGAAGGTCACTCACGGGTATAAGAAATTCACAGATAGTTCAACAGTTTTATACCCAGGAACATCGTCAGGTAAGAATTAGTAGATTGTGTGGATCAATTTATTGTTGGGATACGAATTTGTTGAAATATTGCAGGTAAAACAAATTGTGTTAATCAGTGGGGGGGTACAAACTGTTTTAAATGTATGTTTAAAATATCAAAATCGTATGGACCACAGTGTATTTGCACAGATTTGCTACCTCCTCCATGTAGTTTACAGTTTGACAATTAATCAAAGTGATACTTCATCCTCCCTGGCTAAATCAGTTGGTGGTTAGTAATTTACAAGTAGTACTGAAGATTATGCTTTTCACATCAGAGTGCGTGGCATCACAACTAAGACTTGACAGTGAATGGAGGTATAAAGATTGTTTTTTATATATAATTTTTCTTCTTTGCAGCTGTTAGGAGGAATATGAGATGTAAAGCTCCACACACATATATACTAAAGTTTTGATAGTGTCAGAAATTGTAAAGTGCATGGCTGTTGGCAAAGCACAAACGTAGTTCTTCAGGTGGTTGATGGTCTTCAAATAAATCAACGTAGTAGATGGTATTTTGGTTTTTAACCTGTGCTATCCAATGAGGTCTAGATCCCCCACAACATCTACATTTACAATTCCACATTCTTTTAATTTCCATATGTTGTTGTGGTCTTCAGTCCTGAGATTGGTTTGATGCAGCTCTCCATGCTACTCTATCCTGTGCAAGCTTCTTCATCTCCCAGTACCTACTGCAGCCTACATCCTTCTGAATCTGCTTAGTGTATTCATCTCTTGGTCTCCCTCTACGATTTTTTCCCTCCACGCTGCCCTCCAATACTGAATTGGCGATCCCTTGATGCCTCAGAACATGTCCTACCAACCGATCCCTTCTTCTATTCAAGTTGTGCCACAAACTTCTCTTCTCCCCAATCCTATTCAGTACTACCTCATTAGTTATGTGACCTACCCATCTAATCTTCAGCATTCTTCTGTAGCACCACATTTCGAAAGCTTCTATTCTCTTTTTGTCCAAACTATTTATCGTCCATGTTTCACTTCCATACAAGGCTACACTCCATACAATTACTTTCAGAAACGACTTCCTGATACTTAAATCTATACTCGATGTTAACAAATTTCTCTTCTTCAGAAATGCTTTCCTTGCCATTGCCAGTCTACATTTTATATCCTCTTTACTTCGACCATCATCAGTTATTTTGCTCCCCAAATAGCAAACCTCATTTACTACTTTAAGTGTCTCATTTCCTAATCCAATTCCCTCAGCATCACCCGACTTAATTCGACTACATTCCATCATCCTTGTTTTGCTTTTGTTGATGTTCATCTTATATCCTCCATTCAAGACACTATCCATTCCGTTCAACTGCTCTTCCAAGTCCATTGCTGTCTCTGACAGAATTACAATGTCATCGGTAACCTCAAAGTTTTTATTTCTTCTCCATGGATTGTAATACCCACTCCAAATTTTTCTTTTGTTTCCTTTACTGCTTGTTCAATATACAGATTGAATAACATCGGGGAGAGGCTACAGCCCTGCCTCACTCCCTTCCCAACCACTGCTTCCCTTTGATGTCCCTCGACTCTTATAACTGCCATCTGGTTTCTGTACAAATTGTAAATACCCTTTCGCTCCCTGTATTTTACCCCTGCCACCTTCAGAATTTGAAAGAGCGTATTCCAGTCAACATTGTCAAAAGCTTTCTCTACGTCTAGAAATGCTAGTAACGTAGGTTTGCCTTTCCTTAATCTAACTTCTACGTTAAGTCGTAGGGTCAGTATTGCCTCACGCGTTCCAACATTTCTACGGAATCCAAACTGATCTTCCCCAAGGTCGGCAGCTACTAGTTTTTCCGTTCGTCTGTAAAGAATTCGCGTTAGTATTTTGCAGCCGTGACTTATTAAACTGTTAGTTCGGTAATTTTCGCATCTGTCAACACCTGCTTTCTTTAGGATTGGAATTATTATATTTTTCTTGAAGTCTGAGGATATTTCGCCTGGCTCTTATATCTTGCTCACCAGATGGTAGAGTTTTGTCAGGACTGGCTCTCCCAAGGCTGTCAGTAGTTCTAATAGAATGTTGTCTACTCCCGGGGCCTTGTTTCGACTCAGGTCTTTGAGTGCTCTGTGAAACTCTTCACGCAGTATCATATCTCCCATTTCATCTTCATCTACATCCTCTTCCATTTCCATAACATTGTCCTCAATTACATCGCCATTGTATAGACCCTCTATTTACTCCTTCCACCTTTCTGCTTTCCCTTCTTTGCTTAGAACTGGGTTTCCATCTGAGCTCTTGATATTCATACAAGTGGTTCTCTTTTCTCCAAAGGTCTCTTTAATTTTCCTGTAGGCAGTATATATCTTACCCCTAGTGAGATAAGCCTCTACATCATTACATTTGTCCTCTAGCCATCCATGCTTAGCCATTTTGCACATCCTGTTGATCTCATTTTTGAGACGTTTGTATTCCTTTTTGCCTGCTTCATTTACTGCATTTTTATATTTTCTCCTTTCATCAGTTAAATTCAACATTTCTTCTGTTACCCAAGGATTTCTACTAGCCCTTGTCTTTTTACCTACTTGATCCTCTGCTGCCTTCACTACTTCATCCCTCAAAGCTACCCATTCTTCTTCTACTGTATTTCTTTCCTCGTTTCCTGTCAATTGTTCCCTTATGCTCTCCCTGAAACTCTGTACAACCTCTGGTTTAGTCAGTTTATCCATGTCCCATCTTCTTAAATTACCACCATTTTGTAGTTTCTTCAGTTTTAATCTACATTTCATAACCAATAGATTGTGGTCAGAGTCCACATCTGCCCCTGGAAATGTCTTACAATTTAAAACCTGGTTCCTAAATCTCTGTCTTACCATTATGTAAACTATCTGAAACCTGTCAGTATCCCCAGGCTTCTTCCATGTATACAACCTTCTTTTATGATTCTTGAACCAAGTGTTAGCTATGATTAAGTTGTGCTCTGTGCAAAATTCTACCAGGCAGCGTCCTCTTTCATTCCTTAACCCCAATCCATATTCACCTACTACGTTTCCTTCTCTCCCTTTTCCTACTGACGAATTCTAGTCACCCATGACTATTAAATTTTCGCCTCCCTTCACTATCTGAATAATTTCTTTTATTTCATCATACATTTCTTCAATTTCTTCGTCATCTGCAGAGCTAGTCGGCAAATAAACTTGTACTACTGTTGTAGGCGTGGGCTTCGTAGCTATCTTGGCTACAATAATGCGTTCACTATGCTGTTTGTAGTAGCTTACCCGCATTCCTATTTTCCTATTCATTATTAAACCTACTCCTGCATTACCCCTATTTGATTTTGTGTTTATAATCCAGTAGTCACCTGACCAGAAGTCTTGTACCTCCTGTCACCGAACTTCACTAATTCCGACTATATCTAACTTTAACCTGTCCATTTCCCTTTTTAAATTTTCTAACCTACCTGCGTGATTAAGGGATCTGACATTCCACGCTCCGATCCGTAGAACGCCAGTTTTCTTTCTCCTGATAATGACATCCTCTTGAGTAGTCCCTGCCCGGAGATCCAAATGGGGGACTATTTTACCTCCGGAATATTTTACCCAAGAGGATGCCATCATCATTTAACCATGCAGTAAAGCTGCATGCCCTCGGGAAAAATTATGGCTGTAGTTTCCCCTTGCTTTCAGCCGTTCGGAGTACCAGCACAGCAAGGCCGTTTTGGTTAGTGTTAGAAGGCCAGATCAGTCAATCATCCAGACTGTTGCCCCTGCAACTACTGAAAAGGCCGCTGCCCCTCTTCAGGAACCACACGTTTGTCTCGCCTCTCAACAGATACCCCTCCGTTGTGGTTGCACCTACGGTACGGCTATCTGTATCGCTGAGCCACGCAAGCCTTCCCACCAACGGCAAGGTCCATCGGTCATGGGGGGGAATTTTCATATAATCTCAGGCAATATATTTTGCATAAACTCTGCGCAAAATCTTGGAATGCAGAACTTTCTTACGTATTTAAGTATATCAGTCTTAGTAATCAACCTGTTGGCTGCTATAGCCTGAAGCTTTTGTTTTCTGAGCCATCATTAATGAACAATCCCAGTCCATGTCAGCATGGTTTTAAATGTAGACCTTTTCCAACAGCCACAGGTATTTTTCACCTCATCAAGTTGTTCTTGAATGCTTTTTGTATTTTTCACTATTTGGGTGATGGATGCCGCTCCACCACTTACTGATACAATAGCTCAAAATCCTGCCAATGTTGTAATTATGAGTGGAAGAATCCACTGAATGTCTGATGTACTGGTAGCATTTTAACCAGTCTTCTTGTTATTATGATCAATGGCACATTTAGCTACTGGCAATGATGGCTAACCCACTTGGGTTTCCTTTAGTGGACAATGAACTGTGTTCATAACTTGGCGAAAATTTATAATGATACTCAATTTAAGTTTGACACACATCGTTTTATCTATGGAAGAGCGACTTTTCAGAAAGTGTATTCACAGAGAGTAATATTTTAAAAAGAAGTGAAAAGCTTGTACCAAAAAAAGGATTATATGAGTTTTTCGAATTACTCACAGAATACTTGTCGAAACTTCCTGGCAGATTAAAACTATGCTGGACTGAGACTCGAACTCGGGACACAGTTTTCATCTGCCAAGAAGTTACATATCAGCGCACACTCTGCTGCAGAGTGAAAATAGCATTCTAGAATACATGATGATAAACATGTGGTTATTACAAAGTGAATTTTTTGTTTTAATCTCAGGATAACAGGACTTTTGTGATGAAATAAATGTGGTTTTTGTATTCCTTGAACAAATTGCCTTTTGATGTAAGCTGTTTAGGACATAATGAATTTGATCAGTTTTCAATAACTTAGAGCTAGTTAACACATTTCATTTTTTAAAAAAATTGACTTTTTGGTATTCAATAAAGCACTTTAACGCCAGAAATATTCGTTTACGAAATTTCTTTTCTGGTTGGCCGACAACAAGTATGTCCTCCAGGAATGTCCTCAAATCGGAAAGCAAAATCACATGTATTGGAAATTTCCTTTTAACCGAAAAAGACAAAAACAAATCAATGATAATTACAAATCCACTTCCTATTAAACTCTCCATTTTGAAAGAACAAATATTTTTCATCTGACTTCCATATTTCTTACAGCTGGAATGAAAAGGACGAAATGTACACCACAATGCCATAATACTGAAAGTGAATACTAACTGGTCAGTTAAAAGGTTTCGCTTCAATCCACTGTTGTTACATTACAGCCAACGTTGCTTAATAAAACAAAATAAATTGAACTGATGGGTGTTGTGCAGTTTGATTCATTTGTACTAGAACACAAAACGCTATTTGTTGTCTATGATACTGTTTGAATCTATTTTTGACGGTTTCAGACTCCGTTTGGACTGGATATGACTGTAGGAGTTCGAAGAGGGGGTCATAAAATGTATGATTTCATATCAAACTCAATTTTGCACCCTAGTGGACATTAAGCATTTTGAAAAGTTGCTACTCAGTGGTAAATGTAGCAATATTTGTCCTTTACCAATGATTCCTCTTGTAAGCATTTGCTTAACTTTATCAGCTAAAATTTGACATGCAGCATGCTGTTCTATTTTATCTTTGCTTATGGCATATGCAACATTGTGTTCTCTGCAAACTTCATTCAACATATTTGTTGACATGATAAACAAATCCAGTAGTATGTCACATAGCTCCGAATAAATCGGGACATTAAATTAACCAAAGTAATACGAATAACGAGTGAGCAAATGGAATACCGCAGACTAACACAAGAATGCCTAAATGCATGTCATACCTTCCCACCGTGAGACAGACGCAGTTCCGAGGGGAGAAACGAGAACAGAAGCCGAGAGCAGAACCGTGTTAAGCTAGAAGGCCCTACGATAAGGGACGGATACCCACGTCGCCAGCTAACCACCAGGACCACCCCCAGTCCATATTAAAAGGTAGAACCCTCCAGAAGAACAGTATAGATCTTACGATAATACTAAAAGGGTCACACCAGCCGCAAGTTTTAGCGTGAGACTTTTTCGCGTCTCTGTTACGTTGCAAACGTTAAAAACATTGCTCCACCACGAAAAGTAACCGCCAGGACCACCCCCCAGACCATGTTAAAAGATAGTGTCCTCCAGAAGAACAGTATAGATCTTACGATAACACTAAAAGGGCCACACCAGCTGCAAGTTTTAGCGTGAGACCTTTTCGCGTCTCTGTTACGTTGCAAACTTTAAAAACATTGCCCCATCACGCAAAGTATAACGTTTCTCATTGGATAACAGAATTTTTGTAGGCGGAGCTTAAGGTTAACATTGAGACCCTGATTGCTCAGATGAAAACACAGCCAGATAGTTTTTTTTAAACCAACTTCGGTAAATTGTAGTAAGCAGAAGTTAGGAGAGAGTTGCTTCCGAGATGGCGAGCTGTCTGGAGCTGCGCTGGCCACCGCCCCCTGATGAACACCGACAAGGTAATGAATGCACGCGATGCAGTATTTTTGAGCGCATAAGGCTTCACTCAGAACTGCAGAAGTCTCATCTGTTACATCCCCTTTTTACGTAATACTAGTGTCGATCGTCAATTGAAGCTCATGGTATTCACATTTACTGCATAAGTTAAAATCTGAAACGCGATGATTTTTCTGTTATATGATTATTGAGAAGCCACATCAGCCACTGTAATTTACGACAAGTTAGATAAGTAATTAAATATAATTGAGGGTCACTGTAGACCATTTTGATAGTTTTCTCTTTTGTGAAACTTAATTTAAACCTAGATTATAGATGTGATATGGCATAGGTCATCCTTCGATCCATTGTAGAACTTGGAAACCCACTCAGGGAATATTCGTTCACATTTTTGTTGAACGCAGTTGGTTTTTATCATCCTGTTTTAAAACATTTCCTTTCATCAATAGTGCAATTTATAAACAATGTTTTGTGAGTAGAATAAAATTTCCAATGGTAAACTTAACTGCTTTTTCGACGTTATTTTACCAGCTAACTAAAAATAGGAAAGCCTTGAACCCCTTCCACTAAATTTAGTTAGTATTAAGATTCTTTTACAGGGAGTGCAGTGGAGCTGGCGCTGAAATCATTAAGTATTTGGTTATATCATCGCTAGTCTCACTGAACTCTTCTGAACTTTACATGTCATGTGTGGTCTGGCGTCTCCCTACCAGCAACAGGTCCCAGGTTCAAACTAGTCAGTTCCTTAAAAAACACGCTCAGAGCGTCATTGCCCGAAAGTGGTAGGGAGACACGACATAGAACAACAGACACCACGCAGAATGTTAGATATTAATTCCCTTACTCCATATGATGAACCGTTGTAATATGACTGTATTCAGTATTTTGAAGATCCTTATAAGAACATCAACTGATTTCGTGTTTCTTGTTTGATTTACTGTTTGATTATACTGCTCAGTTATTTGTGAAGGTATATCTATGCATTTGTATGACCCACAAAGACTTTAAAGGACCCCTTTGTCTGTTTTTGTTGTTCTGTCGAAACGTTCCATGTTATTTGCTTTCATCTGAGAGAATGTTGATTAGTGGTGTATACAATGCTGCTCCAGTACTGCCTTGAAGTATCTGTTATAAACATCCTCACCGTAATTGATCTGAAGGTTTACTGGAGAGTGATTCGTCCCCATCTGCAACAATTGGTCCACAACCTGTGCAACTGCCTGCCCTATCTTTTTTTATTTTTTACAGATAGATCCAAGAGAATTTGGAATATTTATCAGTAACTGCTAAAATGTACTTGACACCTTTTTTGTTCCATGAATAATGCTTCATATTTACAAGCTCCACCTGCCGTAAGTCTGCCAAGTCCCATATTATAACATGCCTGTGCAGTAATGTTTTGCATGTTGATTTGTGTAATTCTCCACAACAACCGTCTCCATAATTATTCTATAATGTATCTTTACCTGAGCTCTGAAATATTTGTAGTTTTGTTTTTAAGTGCAGTATTTCCTGTGGTTGCCAATGCTGTGAGCAGTCTTAACTGTTTTACTAACTTATTGCTATCATCATTATATACACTACAGAGATCAATTGTCCATTTTTTATGTTAAATGTCAGTAATAGCAGCAGCACCCTGATCCTCTAACGATGTTTTAATAATTTTTTAAATTACTGTATGAGCTTTTTATTATCCATGTTGGGGAATTTTTTGTACTATGTAATTCAGTTATACAGTTTTAATTATTTCCCTAATATCTATCATCTTTCAAAGTTTTTAAGAATATTAGGTTTAGTAAGCCTTTCAAATACTCTATTTACAATTTGTATTATGTGCTTTGTTACGCTTATAGTTAATGCATGAAACATACGGTTCCTCTCCGATGACTCTGTGTTTCACCTATCTCATTATTGCTGTGACAGTTAACGAAACTGTGATCGTATCATCTCCACTATCTGGTTGTTTGCATTGACGATGTGATCTTTTAAAGAGTTTCAGTGACAGGCTTAAACATTTCTGTGAGAAATCTGTCTCTCTCACACTGTCTCAGTCTTAGCAATCCTAATTTCTGTCAAATCACATTACATATTTCAGTGACTTTGCATCTTTTCGTTGTGGTCGACATTGTATGTGCATTAAAACAGAAACAACTTATATACTCCACAAACTAATTGTTTTTTCTTACCTTCATCTCTGTTAGCATGTTTTCAAGTACCATAATCTTTGAAACGAAAATATTAATTATAATCTAGAATTTATGGAATTTTGTGTTAATCTGTAGAACATTTCTCTCTAATTTTGTACTAACAGTCCCAGTATGGCTTCCTGCCTTCCCACAAATAGGTAGGGAGATACGACATAGAACAACAGACACCACGCAGAATGTTAGATATTAATTCCCTTACTCCACATGATCAACCGTTGTAATATGACTGTATTCATTCTGCTAGTCTTCCATTATGGTGTTCTATTCTATAGCTTTCCAGTGCTTGTTTCACACTTTCACTTTATAGCAGTATAGTTAATACTTTTGTATGAATTTATAATAACATTCATTAATTCAGCTCTCAATATTACATAAGTTCAGTTTTCAGGAGGTTTTATATAATTGTATTTGTCCATAGTGTGCTGTGTATTGACACACTTACATCTCGTTAGACTATCTTCACAAAAATTCCTGGGAGTTTTATCTGTATCATACATCATTCAGCCATCATATTTTATCAGTAATCACAAACTCAAATATGTGTGATTCCAGCAATCTCCACAGTCAAACAAAAAACATTTACCCCAAATGACCATCTAAACAGGAATATTTTTGTACCAATTCCTTGTTTCACGGCACTGTCATCAAATACAAGCACAACATTTGGTTTTTCTTCTTATGGTATGAAACAGCAATGCTTTCACGGAATGTCTTCTATGTCGCACCATCAGAGCCTGGGAACAACTGATCTAATAGTTGGAACTTCGTGTGAAATAACGTTTTTTAAAATGCATATACATATTTGGAACAAACTCCATCAGGGTATGAGATTACATAATAAAATTCGTCTTGCTACAATCTGACAGGGCTGTAATTATGGATCATATATCGCTGCACTGTATTGAATCATTCTCCCTTTTGTCCATTGTATTGCATGGCCAGTGAGTTACTAAGAAATCTCTGTAAAGAAGATATTTCATACATCCACTCATGATATTGATATGCTGCTACATCAGGAAACAATAGCTTTTATAGGGGTGAAAAAACACATGACAAACACTTTTCTGTTTATTTAGATACATCATAAACTTTTGCATACATCTGGATGTATGAAAATGCTGAAATATGATTATAATTCTGTGCCTACATCAGCGTGGTGGTGCCACACATATTATTGTTTCATATTGGCGCACATCAGGTGCTGTTTAATGGACACTTCTGCTGGCTGTGCATTCTGACATGGAATCTCCACAAAATTCTTCTATAGTTTTTCATAGAAGCTATTTACATATGAATGCCAGCTGACATGTTTATCAAATTAAATCCGTAAATACACATTCTTGTAAATACATGCATTCTGTGTCTTCATATACCTTTACAATTCATGGGACACATGCACTCATTAATTCCCTCTCTCTCTGTCACACACCCACACCCACCCACCCACACACACACACACACACACACACACGCGCGCGCGCGCGCGCGCGCGCGCGCCTGCACGTGCGCTGACACATACACAAACAGACCCAAACACACATAGATATGCGTCATATACTGGACGATCAAAAAGTTTCCATTAAGAAGGCCGCACAGTCCAGAATTGGTATGTGAATCAGGCAAAATCGCTGTGAGCATTGAGGCAGTCATTTCACTGACAAAGAAGGTTAAAGATGCCCATTTGGTAAAGCACTATGTCCTGAAGTCTGTAACTGTCTGTTGCATATTCTTCATCTGGCAAGAATCATCTACACTTCAGATACTTTTCTAAGGGACTGAAGAATGATAATTGTATGGGGAGAGATCAGAACTTAGCATGGGTGCTTGGCGTTAACTTTTGCTTTACGACATTTTCTCTGTGAGGACATGCATTTTCGTGAAGCAGCAGCTTGCACAACGGTTTTCCACAACTGTGATTTTCGATGGAAATGCTGCTCCATATACATTCTTTATTCTACACTGAATGTCTGCTGATGTTTATCCTTTGGCAGTCAAGAAAACAATAATAGCATTTTGGTCCTGTCTGGACACATTTGGTAATAAGTTGCCACAGTTCACATTTACATAATTATCACACACTTATTTTGAAGATGCGAATGCTGCACTAATCCTTGCCTACATATCAGTGCTTATATACGCATATTAGAGTCATGCTATGTTGTATGTATGCTCTAGAAATGCCCTCAAATGGAAACTCTTTGATTGCCCCTTATGTTGAAATTGCGCACCAATTAATACTAATACTTAAATTTCGTCTGGAGTTTTTTATATGCTATGGCATGGAAACGATCTCTTGTTTATGTAACTGAAAACGTTTTTTTCCAGTGCATGGTCATTATCGCCGTTGCACAGATCAAAATCCACCATAACTTAAAAAAGTTCAGTGTCTTTATTTTTGCAGTGTGACTTGTTGTAAATGGGTGCTGGGAGCCAGAGGCAGAAGACTATTATGTACCCCAACAGGAAACACTTGGCACCTTACTCACAGCATGATCTAGCTCATCTACATACTTGAGGGTCACACACACGATTCATTATTATGCACCCTACACTGACACCTATGTCATAGATAGCAGCTATTCTTTTCAGTTTAGTTGCCTCCGTAGGAAATAAAGATGATGTGCTGTATATGTGTTTCTTCTTTTCACCTCAGACTGATGTGCTTCACTCATGATACAGCTGGGGATCATACAAAATCGTCTCAGAAATGACAGGACCCCAGCTGTGGTGAATGCTGCTACAGAAACGTATGATACAAGCTGTAAGGGAGTGGTGGTGGGACAGGATGAACAAGTTAAAACTGGCGAGAAGCTTATTCAAACCAGCCATGGTGATGTTCGGATGGGGTGAACTAGTCGAAATCTGCAGGGATTTTGTTCAGACCAGCCAGTAGGGGAGTGGTGTTGGTAGGACTTTTGAATAAATCTGCTCAAAATTTGCTGAGGAATCTACCACAACTGCTGGATACAATATATCTGTTATATGTAGTGCTGCCTGTGAGGTCAGAAGAGCACTGGCGAAGAAACAGCTCATTATCACAAAAGTATTTTTTCTTTGACAAACATTTCATCAGTATTTGGCGACTCCGCCCCCTTCAGAGATGCTATCAGTCAGCTGACAGTGGCTCCACCCACTGGTGCTCCGTAAGTTGTTTAAATATTATTAAAGTAATGCACGCTCATGTAAGTGCTAAACTACTTACTGCCATCTTGCAACTGTGCCACTATTAGTGGTTGCATGCACAATTGTAGCCTCGAATTGTTTAAAGTTCCCTGCATAAACCGCTCACTTTACACAGTTGTTTAAATAAATTGCAACGCTGCACATTTATTCCATTGCAGTAATGCGACTAACGTATCAGGATATTCTCCACAGTTCTGGTATAGGTAGGAACATATGAAAAACTCTGACAATAAGAACGGACAGGATGACAGGATAAGTGTCAAGACATAAGGCAATAATTTCTTTGGTACTAGTGGTAGCTGTGGAGGGTAAAAACTGTAGGGGAAGATGAAGATTGGACTACATACAACAAATAACTGAGGACATGAGGGACATAGGAATTCATTGCAGGCTGCGCTGAACCAGTCAGAAGACTGATGACTCCAGAAAATATTTATATAAAGTGCAATTGTTTAAAGGGCGAACTCCCGCCCACATTTTGAATCCCAAAAGTTATGATGAAATGTAAGCAAAACGAACATGATGGGACTGAAGTCCAAAATTTTCAGCACCAGAGGTCACTTTGGGAAAGAGGTGAGAGAAGAAGGTAAGTGATGAACCTGAGGAGGAGGGGTGACTTTAATGTGTGAAGAGTGGATGTGACCATGATGAGTGATTTGAGAGGGGATGACCTTGAGGGTACAGGGGGAGGGGGTGACTTTGAAATTATGGTATCTGACTACTGATGTTGTGATGTTTATCGAAATAGTTAAAATAACATATTGTTGCACTGCAGAGGGCTGTCACTTTGATCTGTGAAGTGTGTTTACAACTTCATGAGGTCCTTTACATCATCTTTATTTCTATACTATGTACCTTGTGACTGTCTTGCAGTCTTATTATGAAAACTACCTGTAGTTTTTGAAGAGTCCTGTGTAGTTTCTGCTCATCCAATTTCTGTCTCTTGCAAAATAATAAACAAGGGCAATTGTTTCAATAATTTATGCAATTAAGTATACATTTTGTTACTATTTGATATATTTTGAGTTTAATGTAATTTATTATATGAATAGACATTTCAGATATTTGTATTCACAAAGTAACTTTTAACTCATCTTGAGATCCCTTACTGAGGCACATCTCCAGCTGGACTGTTTCTTCATTTCTGTCCTGAAAAAAATATATATGTAAGAATTCATTAATATCAAATACATTTCTTAGTCACTAATGTAGGATGGACACTAAGAACTGTGAGTGAACAGTGGATGTTCATCATAAATATAAGTTTTTAGCTGTACAATTTGTCTTCCATTGTTGCAAGTTCCCACGAATGTTCTCATATTTATATGTCCAAAGGCTACAAATTAAAAACTAAAATAAAAATATTGCTTTGAGGGAAATTCAAGCCTGTGAACGAAAAATTGTGGACATAAGGACATTTTCGCGAGATTATCTGTCATATAATGACATTTTTTTCTTTCTTATTTCATCAGGATCTAACAGGCAGAACCAATTTAATGTATCAGTGGTTCAGTATCATTTTGCGTCTGTGGAGGTGCACAGAATGTAATTTTTTCCGTCTTATTTCATCAGAATCTAACAGGTAGAACCAAATTAACTAGTCAATGGTCCAGTATCATTTTGCGTCTGTAGAGGTGCACAGAATATAAACTCGATGTTCCCTTTGAAATACTGTAATTTTTATTCATCAATATATTTGAAAAAGACATTGGAAAATGCTAGACCTAGTTCCAATAAAATTTTCTGAGCGTATGACCACTTTACGAGTTAAAACGGTCCACTATTTTGACCACAAGTGTGGTGTTGATAGTAACAATGTATACTACTGATCCAGTTTCAGTAGCAATGGCTCAGGTAAGCTGAAATACAATATTTCCGGAACCTTAATATTTCGTTATTTGGGTTTTGTAGAGCAACTTGAATTATTTACATTTAACAAGGATAAGAGAAGGGGGTATATACCCTAAGAATATCATTTTATCGCCTTACTATTGCATTAATGGCTGGTAAGACTGACTGTTGGTTGCACTCCACAAAAGACTGAAGTTCCCTAATCGAATTTCTCTTATCTCATGAACGTTACACTAGATGAACATGGAAGGAAGTAACTCAGTTTGTTACTCCTTTCCTCTCTGGGTGCACTCATTTCAAGAAAGAGCCTTGTTCTCCAATGTCTCCCGCAGGAGACTGTTCAGTATTTCTGCAAAACTCTCATGTTAACTGAAGAACCAGTGGGAATCGTGCAGTTCAAAATGGTTCAAATGGCTCTAAGCACCATGGGACTTAACGTCTGGTCATCGGTCCCCTAGACTTAGAACTACTTAAACATAACCTAAGGACATCACACACATCCATGCCCTAGACAGGATTCGAACCTGCGAGCGTAGCAGCAGCGCGGTGCCGGACTGAAGCAACTAGAACCGCTCGGCCAAAGTGGCCGGCTATGCAATTCATCTTTGACTCTTCTCTATCCACTCCATCAGTACATTGTAATAAGGGTCCCTCACTAATAAACGATAGTCGAATATCGGTTGAACCGATGTTTTTCTGGTGAACCCGCCGAAAAGTCAACCATTTACACATATATTTTCAATACGATCTACTAAAATATGTTAAATATGGCACAGACAGGTAAATATCTGTATATTCACTGGAAGTTTTACATATAGACGGACAGTTGGAAGATTTACTCCGGAAAATTATCGGACAGGGAAGGCTAGACACTAAATTTGGTCGTAGTGTGTGGGTATAAATGAAGGGGATCATGCGTCACAAACTGTGGAGATGAGGCTAGGAGGAGGTGGATGTTAGGAGACACAAATGACGTAGGGGGCAGGGGTGTAAGCCGAGTCACGATATGATGAGGAAAAAACTAAGGATATACGGAGAGGGAGGTAGGCAGCTCTAATGTGGGGAGTGATGTGGAGGGAGGACTTAGTTCTGACTGGATGGATGAAACTTGGAGTGGATTTCGTTGTCTGGGAGAGGAAATCGACTGAGGTTCCTTTAGGAGAGCGTCTAGCGATGTAGCATTGATGGGATGTATCTGTATACAATGGCACCATATTGGGACTGAGAACTGGAGGGGAAACCATGGTGATATAAGAGTCATGTGTACATATAGTATACAGTATGCAGAGGTGTCTACTGTGTGAAATGTGGGATAGGAATTTAATGAGGTGCCGAGAGATACATATTGTGAAAGATGAAAGGATTTGAACTTCGGTGGAGCAGATATCTAGGTATCTCAAAGTGCTAGAAAATGCTGGCTTAGTACATTCAACTGGACGAACCACAAACTGGTGTGTTAGGAACAGCAACATTAACCCCATGCATAGTAACACCTATAGTATTCAGTTTAAGATGTTGTTTCATATATTCTGTAAATGATTATTATTATCTTTTATGCTTAATGCTCATTGTATAACTGTTGTACGCGTTTTGTTGAGAAGGGCGACGTCTATCCGCCACTATATGAAATATATGAAGATGGTATCTGTTCTTTTGGACGCGTCCGAACGAACAGATACCATCTTCATATAGTTAAGGCTAACTGGCCATTGACCTTCTTCTTTTGTGCTGGATGCACATGCATTGCCCGAACTCTTACGGGACTTGGTAAGATTGTCTACCATGAGTAATGAGTGTAATGGTCAGGGGCAATACGAATGTAGTGTGTGGACATTAAGTTGGGAATGTGGGTCTCACGGGGAGCGTGCAAGAGATAAATCACTCCAGTCACCCTATCCTCTGTGTCCTCGGTGGCGCAGATGGACAGAGCCATGTATGCAGGAGATCCTGGGTTCGAGTCCCGGTCGGGGCACACATTTTCAACTGTCCCCGTTGATGTAAATCAACGCCTGTCGACAGCTTAGGGTCTTGATTTAATTATCATTTCACTATATGAATGCCTGACCACGAGTTAAATTTCTTAGAGTGACAAAGATATTAGCTACAGCGCTCATTGTGGCAGTCATCGCTAACGCAGCCGCCATGTTTTTCTTAGTCAAACCATTTCGACAGGCCGAGCCACTGTTTGTATTTGAAGTTTTAGCTATTCTACTTTTAATGAAATATTTAATTTTTCTGGGGGAAATTACTAAAAATGTGAAGTTAGAATGCCTTCTATGTCTTCAGCATCCAAGTTCACAAATTTTAGCAACAAAACGGCAAATATTTTATCTTACAAGTAAGTATATTAGTATAGCTCAGCTGATTTTAAAGAAAAATATACACATCAAACAAATGACCAGAGGAGCCTTTTGTCCAAGACAATAGCAGCTATCAATACGTTTCCTTTATATCTACAAAAGAGAAAAGATAAAATTAAAGTGAGCTTTCAACAATTTACAATACAGTACAATAGGATGTGGAATCGCCTATCCCTGCTATGTTAAATTATAATATTATAGAGATATTTTGTAATTGCCTTACAGTAAATTTTTTTCCATCACTTTGCAGTAAATTATCACGTCTACATCTTTTGTAAATCAAGTAATTCAAAAGTCATTTTTTAATATGTACAAGAAACCCATCTTACTATATCATAAAAATTTCAGACTTCTAGGTTCAACAGTAGCTGAGATAATGTTCCTAGAATAAGTGAAAAGTAAACTTATGGGAAACGGAGAAAGAATACTGAAACATTCCTGACCCATAGTTAATACTCTCTTCACACTCTTCATTATCGTTTTCAAGTTTTGTTTTGGTAACCGTTTGAACCTGCCTTGCTTTTTACACCAATGTCTTGATTATATTGTCAGCATGCCTTAGTCTGTGTCGACCTAAAGTCAACATAACAAGTACTGTGGAGGAACCAACACACAATCCCAACTTTTCAAGGAACTGGAATTTAGAAATATTCCAAAGATTGAAGGTTGCCACAGCATCACACATTCCAAAATGCAGTGTATTAAGTCCAACACACAATGTTTTAGGAGACGATGCCATAGCACACTATTCAAGCATTCATTGGGATTCTGCGTTCTTCCATGAAGACATTTCATCAGAAGACTTCCGTCAGCCAGATGTCAGAAGATGGCCTTCGTTTATTCCATGATGGCTGCTAGTAGACTGGCCGGCCGGAGTGACCTTGCGGTTCTAGGCGCTACAGTCTGGAACCGCGCGTGCGCTACAGTCGCAGGTTCTAATCCTGCCTCGGGCATGGATGTGTGTGATGTCCTTAGGTTAGCTAGGTTTAAGTAGTTCTAAGTTCTAGGGGACTGATGATCTCAGAAGTTAAGTCCTATAGTGCTCAGAGCCATTTGAACCATTTGCTAGTAGACTGTGGTGATGACTGAATTTCTCCCCAGTTGTTAGCCCTCTATTGTAATTACAGTAATTACACCTATTCTTTTCACCTTTGGGGCACAAACTGTTTTGTTACAGGTTGCTCATCTGTGGATGCGATGTGGAAACACAAAACTGATATAGCTTTCGTCATTCCTACAAGATTGCCTGTATTTGGCCTGATTGCTCATAGCAATTCTGAATGTGGTCTCTCTATAAATTAGTCAGTCTTCTTTTCCCATCCAAGGTTTTCCAATCATCTAGTTTTTTCCTTTCATAATTGTTTTTAACTTTCTTAGCCTGACATCCATTCTCTTTTGCACATGTCCTATACATTCAAGTTTGCTTATGTTTCCACAGTTCCCATGTGGTTTGTTTACCAAAACTTCTTTGAACGTTTTGGAGTCACCATCTGGTACATACTGGACATAGCAAACATTATACCACTCAGAAGAGCGATGAAAAATTTTTTCACCGCGGCAACCTCCATGCTACCACTACTACCATAATAATCACCATGTCATTTTCAGCCTACCTATGGATATACAGTATTTGGCCATTATTGCAACACCAATAACCTTACCAATGTCAACAGTAGTCGCTGTGACAACACCATTGTTGGAGGTGTGGTCACTTTTTTGACATGTGCCATCGAAAGCTTCTGTGAGGTCACTGTTGTCATCATTTTCTTTCACTGCTTCTCCCACAGCTGACTTCTGTGATACATCTTCAACTGCAGATTCTAGTACATTGTTGTAAGCATCAAACATTGAATATACACTGGAAAGATTTAAAACACCACATAGCATATCACCTGCTGCCTGGCCCTTACCCAATGCTTGCAACCTATAAACTAACCTAATATTTACACTATAAAGTTCAGTTTTCTTGTATCCATTATTTACAGCTTACAGCTGTATTTACAAACACTGCATATTAAATTAAATTGGGCATCCAGACCAACATGGGATTCTACTTCCCGAGAAACGTTTCGTTGATATTTTTGCAGCACACCCTGTTTTGAAGAGCTTCGCGCAATATACTGCAAATGAAGCGCTAAATACGAAAAAAGTCGACACAACAACTTTCGTATAGAACACAGTTTACAAACAATCCAAAGTCAAAAAATCAAAGAGTAGCTTCATGAAACCAGAAACAAACAATTTCGGACAAATAGTGTATAAAGAGTTGCTGGAAAGCGGGTATTTCAATTCATGTCACATGAATATACTGCCGAAAAGTTTACGGTCAGCCATAATCGAAGTGTATTAAAAAAGCGCATTACCCAATTTCAAGGATCTATAAAAATAAAATAGTTATAATTCTAATAGAGCCATGGATGATATGTCATTTAAAAGAGGAAACTTGGAGGAATCTTATAAACCAATAAAATTAAAAAAGATTTCTTTACCCAAAATCCGATTCGGTATCTCCCCACACTTCCAATTTCTTTAGCTCTTCTTACAATTTTTACAAAGACAAATCATGAGCGCTTGGCACGATCTGGATACTGTTCAACATACAATCGTACCGTTGCGCTAATAGTTTGTCGCCATTCGCCATAAGCGATATTCACTTTCTCGACTGTCGTATAGATTTATACACTGTGAATGTCTCAATAGGTTTACGAGGAAGTTATCTGATTGTTACAACAGCAGAACGCAGACTGATAGGCTTCAATCGTACAGGCAAACACAAGAACCACACCTGAATTATGTGTTTGTTTACATTTGGTATAACAGAGCAGAGGTTTGTGGAACCTCTTCTCCAGAAGGCGGGACAGCGATGTGCGACGCTTTTAGCCTGATACTATATGATCAAGTCCCATACCCGTTATGTCGTTGAAGTTCTCTTAGAAGTTTCTTTCAAGTGCCACAGATAAATGTATATAGTTCCAATGGAAAAGAAAACAAAGTCGACATCGTAATTGGGCGACTATAAACGGTAAAAATTACCTGCGAACGTCAGGAAATTCGCCGCATTGTCCACTATAACTTGGCAAAAACCACACCTCGATATATTTATTCACTCTGGGTATATGTGTGGCGGATAGTCTTGGCTGTCTCACACTGTGTAGGGGATAAAAGTGCCCGTGTTTTTCAGAGGCTTTTCTTTTGTATATATCGAATATGGCTTACTAAAAGCGTAGTAAATTAACAACTGATTGCTTAGTCAACCACAACTCTTTTTCAAATATTTTTAACAATCAAAGATTGTAAATTGCCCAAACATACATAAAAATCTTCTCATTTTGTCGATAGTAGTGCTGTTTCTACTTTAGACAAAACATGGAAATATTTTGCGATAAAATTAGGTTCAAAGTTGCAAATAATTTAAATTATTTATAATATGTGCTGATTTATAAATTTACATATTAGGCAGTTTTAGTGTCTCTCTGGCCATGATTTCCACGAAAGCCAGCTCAGGGTAACGTTTGATCGCAAACTAACAGCGGAATCGCATCTACTAACCACTCAATAGGAAGTCCACAATAGACCAAAACTACTTACCAGCCGAACATGGAGATTGCGCCCGTCCACAATCCCCCCATATCTATAAATCTCTGATGCGTTTCACCTTCCGCTATCAAGTGTAGCAACGATTTACGCTCCTTCCGATTTCTAACAGGCTCTATAGATCCATAACTCCACTCACTCCGCTTAGCCTTTCGGATACGTTTACCCTCCCCTACACGAATCCTCTATTAACTTATAAAATGCTCCCATCCTCCTTCCATACTGTACATCTACGGATATTATATGTTACCGGTAAACGTGACACTAACCATCCTCTAGTTTCCCCATGCTCTCCAATTCTAGTACTGTGCTACGTCTGTACCAACACATTCCCCCAGCACTACATCTTCACATTCGCTCCCAAAGACACTTTAATCGCATATCCCTACCCGACCTTGAAATCCGCTCACATATATAACTTTTCAACTATGTCTAGTAGAACGCGTCCCTCTTCCATTTGTTATGGCTACCGCCCTCACCCGTTCCCACCACCCACATCTTAAGGCTTGGCTTGGAACCTCAACCCTCATCACGGTCACAGAACCCTCAATCAAACCCGCACCACGTAAAACCCCTTACTGCATACCATCCAAATACCCAAAGATCCCCTACTACTCTTACCCCTGACAATCTACATAAACTCATGACTTCATTATTCTATGATCAAATATTTTAAACAAACAACCAAACAATGTTTTATCTTTCAACCAACGCAAGTTACAATTTATATTTTATTTTGTGAAAACATTTCATTTGTAACTCTATGTACAAAATTTTTTTATATGTTTTAAATTTTGAAAAAGGACTGACAGGAGAATAAGAAATTGTAACTGTTGACAGCCTACCCTTCGTTCGCGTGGGGCGAGCGGGATGAAATATGGAAAGCAAGAGAACATAAACACAGCTTTTACCCGTAAGAAACAAGTATTCCAGTTGCTGACTTACAATTGGTACATTCAAAATGTTCAAATGTGTGTGAATTTCTAAGGGACCAAACTGCTTCGATCATCGGTCCCTACTCTTACACACTACTTAAACTAACTTACTCTAACTTATGCTAAGAACAACACAGACACGCATGCCCGAGGGAGGACTCGAACCTCCGGCGGGAGGGGCCGCGCAGTCAGTGACATGGCGCCTCTAACCATTCTTTGACACGAGATCTAAAGACTGGCTCGTTGTTGCGTTTCACTCGTCTTACCAACTGACGGGCATTTGGTTAATTACTTCGTCTTCAAAAGATGACGATGTTGAAAAATTCTGACGTTTGTGGCTCTGCTAAGCTGGGAACAACTTATTTGTTTTTTCGTTTCGTTATCACACCAGTGTGT
The DNA here is from genome assembly GCF_023864345.2 of Schistocerca serialis cubense. Taxonomy (NCBI): domain Eukaryota; kingdom Metazoa; phylum Arthropoda; class Insecta; order Orthoptera; family Acrididae; genus Schistocerca; species Schistocerca serialis. Next base: position 522,969,132 of record NC_064642.1, read on the forward strand.
TAATTTCCTATTCAGTTTCAGTTAGTTCGTTAGTTGGCTTCATGTTCCATGTATTATTTATACGATAAATCGTAACGATGTGGGGCGAGTCTTTTTACATTCACATCAGAAATTATTTTCTAAATGTAGCTACACGCTGACCATTTACAAGTGGCTTTGTTAAATATACAGATGTGATTCAGTATTTCTTACCCATCAACTTTTACACATAAAATAATAGAAATTCTTCTATGGCGTGGAAGGAGATATCAAAGACTATCTTTTTCAATTTTTTTGTAGTTTTATTTTGCTGTCTGTCAGATACGAGTATTTTATATCACTGATTAAATGATCAAAAATTTTGGTTGCAGCATTTCGTACTGAAGACCACCTGAACGTGGAGTAATGAATTTCATATTTTCTTCTGGTATTGTAATTATGTGTATCACTGTTCCTTTGGAACTGCAGTGAAACTCGTTAAATTTCGATTACACGGTACATCACACAAATTTAAAGGCTGTCAAATTGACTTAAACACCTAGTAACTGCAGTTATGAACAACTGAAACTGAAACGATTACACAGATGTTATCGTGGGAAGTCAAACCATTGACTACATTTTATTTGCAGAACGCTTAGAAGATGCAGCATGTCTACTGAAGAGTCTGCGTGCACTACTCTTGTTCGTTCTCTGCTAGACAATTGCTGTGGCGTATGGGATCCTTACTAGATAGGACTGACTGAGCACATCGAAAAAATTCAAAGAAGGGCAACTCGTTTTATGTTATCGCGAAATAGGAGAGAGAGTGTCACGGATATGATAAGCGAGTTCGTACAGCAATCTTTAAAATAAAAGAAGTTTTCACTTGCGGCGAGATCTTTACATGAAATTTCAAACGCTAACTTTCTGCTGTGAATGTGAAAATATTTTACTATCGCCAACCTAGATGGGGAGAAATAATTATCATACTGAAATAAGAGAAAGCAGAGCTTATAAAGAAAGATTTAAGTCTTCATTTTCCCGCGCACTGTCAGAGAGCGGAACGGTAGAGAAGTTCTCTGAAGATGGTGCCAAAAACCCTCGCACAGAACTTAAGTTTGGATTGCAGAGCAGTCACGTAGATGTAGACAATTTAGAACAAAATTCATGAGGGGTAAGTGTACTGTGAAGCAGTAATCAAAATTCCTAACTCCTTAAACGTATGTCTACAAGACGAATTTCAGCTCGTTTTGGGCGATGAGGTCTTTCTTGGTTAATGATTAGCTAAGCTTAAACATTATTTCATATTTTATTGAATGAAAATTTGCAAAATTTATCAACTCACTGATTTGTCTCTCCCAAAGTTTTGCAGTGATTCTAAGTGCAAATGCGGGTGAAGTAAGTTGTTTTAGGAGTTCCAAAACGTGCTTTTTTCCAATTTAAATTCTTATCAGTGTCGAAACCTAAGAATTCTGAAGTTTCCACCTTATTTCCTCACCACGTTAAATTTATTACTGGCACAGTACCTCTAAACGTTGAAGAACTGAATATGTCGGGCCCTTTTTAAATTGAGAATGAGACTATTCGTAGAGAACCAGAACTTTTAAGAATATTGTTAGCATTTCTTCTGTTGCTATATGTATGCTTTGATTAATTACAGGTCTAGTATCTTCCGCAAAAATAACTAATTCTGCTTATTGTATATCAGATGGAACGTTATTTACAGTTATATGAAGAACAATAGCAGACCTAAGATTGAGCCTTGGATAACCTCATACGTGATTTCTCCCCAGTTAAAAGAATCTCCCCTCTTTACATTGACAGAATTACTAAGTAAAAATTTCTGCATTCTTTTGGTTAGATACATTATCATTGGCTGGATTTACCCTCAACAGCATAAAACCACAATTTATCAAGGGGAATATCGCTATTCACACAGTCAAACGTTGTAGATAAGGCGCAGAAAATACCAGGCGGTGCTATTTTGTTATTCAATGCTTGTAAAATTTTGTGAGTCGACTTGTAAATGGTATTTTCAGTTGAGCAACTCCTCTCAAATCCAAACTGTCGTTTACTGAGGATATTACTGTTTCTCAGGTGAGATACTATTCTAGAATATGTCGTCTTCTCAACAATTCTGGAATATGATGTCGGAAGTGAAACAGGTCGGTAGTTACTGACATCTTTCCTACCACCTTTCTCCTAGAGGGATGCAGCGATGGTATATTTCAGTCTCTCTGGAAAAATACCTTAAATTAGTGATGAATTACACATTTCAGAATTATTAAATGAGCACAAATCTTTAGTTCTCTGCTGGAAACATCATCCAATCAGATGAGCTTTTGAGAGAATATATAATTTTCTTAATTTTAGAAGGAAACGCTAGTGATACATTCACATAATTGAATTTCATAAGCGTTGCTGTTTCGGCATTCTGCGGTGATTTTCTCTTGAACTGTTCGACCCTATATTTTCTATTACATGTAAGAAATGCTTGTTAAATATATTTACTATCTGTGTCTCATCATTTATAGCTCTTTCATTTAATTCAGTAGTCATGTTGTCCTGTCCTGTGACAAGTTGTCCTGTCTCTTGTTTCACTACCTTCCATACAGCCCTAAGATGTTGGCGGAATCACTGATTTCTGACATAATGTGCATGTCCCTTGAATTTTAATTACTTTTCTTAGTAATCTGGTGTAATTTTTGTAGTGTGCAATTTCTGCAAGATCCCTACTAGTTCTCGCCAACAGATACATTTCCCTTTTCCATTCATAATACGCTTCCATCCTTATAGTGATTCATGTTTTTTTACATGGCTGTTTAATGTCCTTTCTAATTAGTTTATGTGGAAATCTATTTTCAATTAATGTTACGAATTTTTCGCGGAATAGATTAAATTTAATATGAACATTTGGTTCACTATAAATTTCATCACAGGTCATCTCTGGCTTATTTAAACGTTAAATTATGTTAGTGCACTAGATACCTACTTCCTATTTTATGCATTCGTAAACTTGTTTTGTTTTTTCGAAATGGAGTGAACAAACTTTCCCGTTGTTGTGTAGATGTATGATATCTTTCTGCAATTCATCATAGCTTCTGCTGTTTGATGTCTACAAGTATTTCTTGTTAATGGAATGAAATGTTATTCTGAAATAAGTGACCGTAGGTTACAAGGAAATCGTAATCAAACAGTCCTGTAACGTGATGTCTTATAATGTTGTAGTCCGTAGGAAACCTACAGAATGACAAATTCAGTGTTTTCTTTTTTGGTATTGCTACTGTTTATTATGCTACATGGGCTCCCTTTGTACAGATCAAGTTACGAATCAATATAAACGACACTATTCGCAGTTAAGGGTAGAAAATCGGATGCACATAATTACCGGCCAATTTCACTGATATCGATTTGTTGTAGAATCATGGGACTTATTTTGTGTTCAGACATAATGACCTTTCTGGACTCTGAGAAGCTCATCTGCAGAAACCAGCACGGTTTTAGGAAACAGCGGTCATGCGAGACACAACTGGCCCTTTTTGTGGATGATAAACAACAGGTTCTAGATACCGGCTCCCAGGTTGATGCCATATTTCTCGACTTTCGGAAGGCGTTCGACTCAGTTCCGCACTGTCGCTTGCTACAAAAAGTGAGCGCTTGCGGTCTGTCCGATGACATATGCGGTTAGATAGAAAGTTTTCTAACACACAGAGAACAGTATGTCGTCCTGAATGGGCTGACAGAAACAAGCGTAACATCAGGTGTGCCCCAGGGCAGCGTAATAGGTCCGCTGCTTTTTACGATTTACATAAACGATCTGGTTGATGGTACTGACAGCGGCATTAGAATGTTTTGCCGATGATGCTGTAGTCTACAGGTAAGTAGTATCACACTAAAGTTGTGAACAAATCAGTAAGGATTTGCAGGAAATAAATGCGTGGTGTAATGACTGGCAGTTATCTCTCAATATTAGTAAATGTAACCTACAGCGTATAACAAGGCGAAAATCCCCATTATAGTACGAGTACAAAATAAATGCCCAGTCTTTGGAAGCGGTAACATTGGTCAAGTATTTGGGTGTAACTATTCGAAATGATCTCAAAAGGAATGGTCAGATTACACAAACAACGGGCAAAGCGAACTCTAGATTGCGGTTTATTGATAGACTCCTGAAACGATGCAGTCCTTCAACAAAGGAAATTTCTTACAATACGTTAGTTCGTCCAGTCTTAGAGTACTGTTCGTCTGTATGGGACCCTTACCAGTTGGGTCTGATTCAAGAGACTGAGAAGGTCCAAAGAATAGCGCCAAGATTCGAAACTGGTACATTTAGCCTTTGCGAGAGCGTTACAAATCTCACAGAAAGTTTGAAGTGGGACATACTTGCAGATAGACGACGCGCAAAACGGAAGTGGCTGCTCACTAAATTCCGAAATCAGATCTTCTCCGGGGATATAGAAGGTATATTATTACACCAACTTTCAAATCGCGCAGTCATCACCATTCAAAGGTAAAGGAAATTAGAACTCGTACTGAGGCGTTCAGACAGTCTTTTTTCCCTCGTGCGATCCGCGAGTAGAGCAGAGGGGGGGGGGGGGGGGGGGGGAGGGGGGAAATGTGACTTTGGCGCGAATTGTGCCCTCTGCCACACACCGCTTGGTGACCAGCGGAGTATATATGTAGATGATGTAGATGTACTATTCGCTATTTCAGAAAACCGAACACCCACTACAATGGTTCCATTTAAAAGTAATCACCAAACGCGTTGAGATATTTATTTCACTGGTAGACGAGACGATCAGTTTCTGTTTCGCAGGACATGGTCGGCTGTTGACGCATCCACAACCGTACCCAGCCTCGCACTTCCTCGTCCGATTGAAACCAATGCCCACGTATGTCTTTCTTCAGGTCATCAAAGATGTGAACATCACGCGGTAAAAGATCCAGGCTGTACATAGGATGTTGCAGTGTTTCACGACTAAATTGCTGAAGCGAAGCAATCGTCCGATTGGCAGTCTGTGGGCGGGCTTTATCGTGCAACAGTATGAACCCGTCCGACAACATTCCGACAGCCCTAGGGAAATCGGAAAAGCCAGCTGTGGAAACATCCCACGTCACTCCCTCCAACGAAATACAAAGCAGTTCACACAAGTTCCGGTAACGTCCTGATGATCTCATTCTTCCTCTGCAGGGGCCGTCCGCTCGCTGTTACTCGAGCGTGGGATGACAGTTAAAGCGCAGCGCTATGAAGACACTTAACAGAAATATGGACGCGTCGTAAAGTTAAAACGCCCAGGAACGCTGTCGGGTGGAATCATCCTGTTGCATCATGACGCCCGCCACCACACTGCCAATCGGGCGGAGGCTACGTTTCAGTGATTTGGATAGGGAACACTGCAACATTCTCCGTGTAGCCAGGATCTTTCACAGTGTGAGTTTCACATCTTTGTCAACCTGGAGAGAGACATACGTGGACGTTGGTTTCAGGATGAGGAAGTGCAAGAGTGGGTAGGGTTGTGAACGCGTCAGCGGCCGACCGCGTTCTCCCATTGGGATAAAAGTCTTAATGCGTGTGGTGATTATACTTTTGAATGCGACCATTCAATGGCCCCGTTGTGGCAAGTGTTCCGTTATCATTTGTCTGGTCCTCATACATTTGAAAACACGTTTGTTATCTGTCAGACATTTTATTTCCATTGGTAGATTGTCAAGGAGTTTTATAACTGCATAATTCACTCCTTTCTGTGCCGATGTTAAATTCTTTACAGTGCAATGCAGATAATTTTCCTTTTTAGTGTTGTGAATGTCTCTGATATTCTCAACTCAGATGTACAGTTGATAACAGATTTCACATGTGAATAAATGTGCTATGAGGCTGTGATTAACGTTCCCAGCTAGTTAAAGATATGCAGGATGTACCAATATGAACCCCTCATAAAACTCTTATTACTTTCTTTCGTGCAATGAACATTTATTTTTGTTTGCCTAAGTGTGGAGTTACCCCAGAGTATCATCCTGTAAGACATCATGGGGTGAAAATATGCAAAATTTGCTAACTTACTGACTTCTGTATTCCCAAACTGGGCAATTATTGTTCCGAAAAATACTGTAAAATAATTTACAATCGATGAAGAGGTGGATGTTGAGGTCTGTACTTCATACAGAAATAATACGTAATATGTAAAAAACTAATGCGATGAATAGCTTACATTTGTTAAACAGATACAATTTTTAAAATAAAACAAAACAAAATTAAGGTCTTTATTATAAAACAAATGCTTATTAGACATTATAACTTGGGACTAGAAATTGTGGTGCACGATTAGACGCAAGCGCGCGCGCGCGCGCGCGCGCGCGCGCGCGCGTGTGTGTGTGTGTGTGTGTGTGTGTGTGTGTGTGTGTGTGTGTGTGAGAGCGAGAGAGAGAGAGAGAGAGAGGCGGGGAATTATTTATTGTGTTATGTAACTATTAGTAAATGAAGGCCGGTTAGCCCTGGCACACACTTCATTTATGCGTGAAGCCAGTAGTTCTACATTATTACGATACATCATGTATGCAGTTCATGAAGGGATTATCAATAATGCGCACTAAAATGATGAACCTCCGTTGTACTAACCTCAAGTCCAGGGCTGGACTCTTGGCGCCGCTTTCTGGCAGCCAACTCGTGTACCAGCGCCACCTGTGGACATTAGCGATGACGTCATACATAAACACACACACAGACACACGAACACACACACACACACACACACACACACACATATATATATATATATATATATATATATATATATATATGGTGAATCACCTAACGTTACCGCTGGATATATTTCGTAAACCACATCAAATACTGACGAACCGATTCCACAGACCGAACGTGAGGAGAGGGGCTAGTGTAATTGTTTAATACAAACCACACAAAAATGCACGGAAGTATGTTTTTTAACACAAACCTGCGTTTTTTAAAACGGAACCACGTTAGTTTTGTTAGCACATCTGAACATATAAACAAATACGTAATCAGTGCCGTTTGTTGCATTGTAAAATGTCAATTACATCCGGAGATATTGTAACCTAAAGTTGGCGCTTGAAACCTCCGACGTTCAATTGCGTGTTGCAACAAACACGGGCCACGGTCGGCGAGCAGCATCTGCAGGGACATGTTTACGATGACGACCGTGTTTACGAGTGTGGCGTACGTAGTGCACTGTTGTGGTTTGGTCTAGCTGTCGCAGTGTCCGCATGTAGCGCTTGCTGCTATTGTTATTCTGCATTCGTCTCCGCACGCAGACCAACTGTAGTACACCGTGTTACCAGACGTCTGTGACAGTGTATTGTTGTAGGAACTGTGACCATGGTGTATTCTAACTCTGAAAAGGCGGAGATGATACTCATCTATGGCGAGTGTCGACGAAATGCAGCTGAAGCCTGCAGGGTGTATGCAGAACGGTACCCGGACGCAGAGCATCCAACGTGCCGCACATTGCAAAATATCTACCGCCAACTGTATGCAACAGGTATGGACGTAGCACGCAAACGGGTCCGTAACAGGCCCGTCACAGGAGAAGCGGGTGCAGTTGGTGTGCTAGCTGCTGTTGCCATGAACCCACATATGAGTACACGGGACACTGCGAGAGCCGGTGGACTGAGTCAAAGTAGTGTCATGCGCATACTGCATCGTCACCGCTTTCACCCGTTTCATGTGTCGCTACATCAGCAATTACATGGTGATGACTTTAATCATCGAGTGCAAATCTGTCAATGGGCATTAACAGAGAATGCGTTGCAGTTCTACCTGTTTACCGATGAAGCGGGTTTCACAAACCACGGGGCAGTGAATCTACGGAACATGCATTACTGGTCCGTGGACAATCCTCGCTGGCTCAGACAGGTAGAGCGACAGCGACCGTGGACTGTAAATGTATGGTGCGGAATCATTGGCGACCACCTCATTGGTCCTCACTTCATTGCAGGGGCCCAAACAGCTGCAACATACATCGCGTTTCTACAGAATGATCTGCCAACGTTGCTCGAAAATGTCCCACTGGAAACGCGTCGACGTATGTGGTATCAGCATGATGGTGCACCTGCACATTCCGCAATTAACACTAGGCTGACCCTTGACAGGATGTTCAACGGGTGTTTCATAGGACGTGGAGGACGCATAAATTGGCCAGCCCGTTCTCCTGATCTTACACCTCTGGACTTCTATCTGTGGGGTACGTTAAAGGAGAATGTGTACCGTGATGTGCCTACAACCCCAGAGGATATGAAACAACGTATTGTGGCAGCCTGCGGCGACATTACACCAGATGTACTGCGGCGTGTACGACATTCATTACGCCAGAGATTGCAGTTGTGTGCAGCAAATGATGGCCACCACATTGAACATTTATTGGCCTGGCATGTCGGGATACACTCTATTCCACTCCGTAATTGAAAACGGAAACCACATGTGTACGTGTACCTCACCCCTCATGGTAATGTACAGTGCGTCAGTGAAAAAGACCAATAAAAAGGTGTTAGCATGTGGACGTAATGTGCTGTTCCAGTCTCTTCTGTACCTAAGGTCCATCACCGTTCCCTTTGGATCCCTACGTAATTCGGTGCTCTCCGATACACACGATCGAACGGCGGAGGAGTGGTACTCAAGCGTCAACTTTAGGTTACAATATCTACGGATGTAATTAACTTTTTACAATGCAACAAACGGCACTGATTACGTATTTTTTATATGTTCAGATGTGCTAACAAAACTAACGGGGTTCCATTTAAAAAAAGATAGGTTTGTGTTAAAAAACGCACTTCCGTGCATTTTTTTATGGTTTGTATTAACCAATTACACTAGCCCCTCTCCTCACGTTCGGTCTGTGGAATCGATTCGTCAGTATTTGACGTGGTTTTCGAAATATATCCAGCGGTAGTGTTAGGTGACTCGCCCTGTATATACTGTAGAATACCAACGTAACGATATAACAGAGTGCAACAAGGCATTGTGCAACCTGGTGATGGCTCCATAAAGCTGTAAGCTGAGTTTACATGGAATGGGCTGTAGCCTCTGTTCCAAGTTAACCTCTCGTCGACTGGAAATGGATTTGTCCGGCTACTTGGAGATCATCTGCTGTCTTTCATAGACTTCATGTTCCCAAACAACGGCGACACTTTTGTGAATGACAATGCTCCATGTTGTCAGACTATAATTGTTCTCGATTGGTTTGCAGAACATTCTGGACAGTTCGAGCGAATGATTTGGCCACCGAGATCCCCGACATGAATCCCATCGAACATTAATGGCTCATAATATAGAGGTCAGTTCGTCCACAAAATTGTAGACTGGCGGCGCTTTCGCAATTATGGACGTCTAGAGAGGCAGATTTCGGCAGAGGACTTCCAGCGACTTGTAGAGTCCATGACACGCTGAATTGCTGCACTACGCCGGGCAAGGTCCGATATTATGAGGTAACCCATGACTTTTGTCACCTCAGTATACATTAGGTTAAAAGAAAATTCTTTTCCATCAAATAAATAATTATTGTCAGTTGCTGCATGTAAATAAATAGCTAAAATTTCAGTGTGCGTAAAGATATCGTGCGGGCTACCTTTGGAACGCAGTACAGCAGTGATTCTGCTTTGTACGGATTCGACAAGTCCTTGATAGGTATGTGCCGGCAGATGCCCAGGCACAGGTCGCGCAATTCTCGCGAACTTCGGGACGGACGTTTGTGGGCGCGGAGATGGTGCCCAATTGCTTTCTAGACATATTCCATCGGTTTCAGATCAGGCGAGTTTGATGGCCAAGACATCAAAATGAGTTCACTATCACACTTCCCATCCCACTGTAGCAAGGTTATGGCAGGGACAGTCATTCTGTTGGAAGATGACATCGCCGTCGGGCAAGATACGGACCATGAAGGGATGCTGGTAGTGGCTGCACCATAACGAATATCAAGTGTCAACTTGGTCTGTAAAATAACTTTGTTCAAATAGCTTTTAAAATTATTTGTGTGATAGGTGTTCTGTTCAAATTTGTAAACTGGAACACCGAGTCTTTATACTTTATTATTGTATTTTAAAAAGATTTACACCAGCGGAAATTTATAAAACTTGGTAAAATGTAAATGTCATGTGACTAGGGCCTCCCGTCGGGTAGACCGTTCGCCGGGTGCAAGTCTTTAGATTGACGCCACTTGCGCATCGATGGGGATGAAATGATGATGATTAGGACAATACAACACCCAGTCCCTGTGCGGAGAAAATCTCCGACCCAGCCGGAAATCGAACCCGAGCTCTTAGGACTGACATTCTGTAGCGCTGACCCTTCAGCTGCCGGGGGTGGACATAAAACTTGGTGAAAGTTCGTAGGAGTCCGCTCCTCCGTTTTGAATAATTAAGAAATGCATAACTGAAACCAAATGTGCCGTACTTCTCTTGAAAATAACCCACGTAAGGAAAGTCCCAAAATTGAAGACACGGATGAAAACACTAGCTATTGCCACCTAGAATAACACCTAAAGCATGACAGGAGCTGAAAAGTTTGTGGGACAAAAGTTGGATGGGACAATGGGGGCCATAATATGACGATGGTTTTTGTTGCTAGGTGGGGTCGCTTTAGTGATACGAAGGTCACTTTTTTAATGGGGTGTTGTAGTTTGGTACTTATTTTCTGATAGCTGTTGTCGTGACGAATCCAATGATGTGTAACAGTATGGTCTTTGAAGGTTAGCAAAGGTCACAAAGGTGGCATGAACGTCCATTTACAGAAGGTGTTCGAAGTGATGATCTTTGGTATCAGTGCAGTGCTACAATCTTCTTATCATGGATTGAGTGGTGTTCCCTATCACATCGGCACTTATCGAAGCACATGAGCTGACAATTCTCTCTCGCATATCTTCAGGTGTAGTTGGAGCGTCTTTATAAATAGTGTCTTTTACGAAGCCCCACAAGAAGAGGCGTCAAGTCTGGCGAACGAGCCGGACAAGACACATCTCCTCCGCGTCCAATCCAACAATTTGGGAATTGTCTTTGCAACTCGTTTCTAGCCATCAGCGATAAATGTGCCGCATACCCATCGTGTTGATACCACATTCTGTTCCTTGTTCCTAAAGGTATTTCTTCCAACAACAGATCTTTCGTGCAGGAATGTGGTGTACTTCTTACCATTAAGATTTCCTTCGATGAAATAGGGGCCTACAATTCTGTCCTCCAGAATCCCACATCAAAGATTCACCAACCACGGATTGCAGCTTGCCGCAGCCAAAATGGATTTTCAGTTGCCCAATAATGCATGTAATGCAGATTAACATTTCCATGGTTCGTGAATGTAGCCTCGTCAGTAAATCAAATCAAATTAATAAATCTGTCATTCCTCTGAATCTGAAGTTGAGCCCATCGGCAGAATGCAACGCGACGCATACAATCCGTACTAGTTAATTCTTGGTGGAAACTGATATGGTAAGAATGATATTTATGGCGCGCAGAACACGAACAGCACTATTCTGGCTCTTGCTAGATTCCCTTGCTATTTGACGCGAAGTAACACAAGGGTCTCGAACCACAGTGGCAAGAGTACCAATTTCCGTTTCCTCGTTAGTAACTTTCCTTTGCCGAATATGTTTCCGATGCGTTAAAGATCCACTTGTTCTCAATTTATCATACACATATTTAAATGTACAACGTGTAGGGTGAGTACGTAGAGGATGTCTTTCAGCTTATAAGTCTCTAGCTCTCACTGATTTCGTTCGCATTTTCCGTAAATGAGATGCATATCGACTTGTTCTTCGAAGGAATACATAATTCACATTCGCTTGATTCGACGATACTAGTTGTACCGTTCCTGTTAGTGTTGTATTGCGAAACTGCCAAATTGTGTTTACATGTCAATGGCACGTTAGATGGAAAAGAAGACTGCAGCACTGCATTGATACCAATGGTCATCACTTCGAATACCTTCTGTAAATGGACGTTCATGCCCCCTTTGTGACCTCTGTTGACCTTTAAAGACCTTACTGTTGTACATCATTGGATCCGTCTCGATAGCCGCTATCAGAAAGTAAGTACAAAACTGTACCATCTCATTTAAAAAAACAAAGTTGACCTTCATATCTCTGAAGCGACCCCACCTAGCACCAAAAAACCAACGTCATATTATGGTCCCCGTTGTCCCATGCAACTTTTGTCCCACAAACTTTTCAGCTAAAGTGACCCACCCTGTATAGAGAAAGTTCACAATACTGTATTCGATAATACTCGTAGGCGATTAAAGGCGAACGAAACAACGGACGCTGTAGGTATACACGCTGTATATTCAAAAGCATCGACTTGCCACTGTGTAATGTGTAACTGACCATTAGATGTCACGAGAGTCGGATCTGCTAGCATAAAATTAGGTGTAGAGTGTTGTGTTGTTAGTAGAAAAGCAGTAACAGCAGAACAGGTCGGTCAGCAGAGCTTAGTCACTTAGAACCTGCATTAGTCATTGCATGTCACTTGAGAAACAAGTATATCAGGGAAACTTCAGTTTTTGGAAAGCTGCCCAACTCGACTTTTGGTCATGTGATAGAGAAGGGAAAACGCGATGGAATAACTACAGCAAAACCAGACCAGGCAGATCTCACGCACTGACGGACAGGGAACGTCGATCATGGCGGAGGACGGTTAAAAACCGCGCGGAATCGGCAGAAGGAATTATTCATTAGCTACAAAGTTCTACCACATTCTACATACGCTGATGCGCCAAAACTTTATGACCACTTTCCACCACAAGACTGAATCCAGCCTGGTGACGCTGAAGGTACATTAAGCGGTAAGCAAAAGGTATTAGCGGACCAGAGACGAACGGCTAATCATTCAGTCGAAGATACGGGCCGCAAAATGGAATAAAATGAAACTTCTGTGGCTGAAAGGGTATGTGATGTTATTTTATTGATTACAAAATCGAGTTATATTTACAAAGGAGCCCACTCCTCAGTACGATGTTGAACTGTTCTGGCCTGGATGCATGCACCGATTCGCTCAGGAAGGACATCACAAAGCAGTTGTATCCTCTTCTGAGGTAAGCTGGCCCGCATCTCTTCTGGTACTTGATATCGTGGATAATGGCACTGGGACGGAGGTGACTTCCGGGCTGGTTCCAGACGTGTTCCATCGGGGACAGATAGGGAGGTCTTACTGCGCACGGTAGCATTTCAACATCACGCTGAGAGTTCGTAGAGACACGTGGCATTTGTGGACGTGTACTGTCCTTTCCAAAAATTGCACCACGATACCGTCGCATGAGGAGTGACACATGAGGATGCAGGATGTCCGTGACTTATCGTTGTGTCGTCAGAGTTCTCTCAGTCGCTACAAGCCGTGACGCGAAGTCATACCCTATGTTTCCCCACACCATGTCCGCCCTGATAGCTGAATGGTCAGCGTGACGGTCTGTCGTCCTCAGGGGCCCGATTTCAATTCCCGGCTGGGTCGGGGATTTTTTCCGCTCAGGGACTGGGTGTTGTGTTGTCTTCATCATCATTTCATCCCCATCCGACGCGCAGGTCGCCCAATGAAGCGTCGAATGTAATAAGACCTACACCAAGGCGGCCGGACCTGCCCCGTAAGGGGCCTTCAGGCCAACGACGCCAAACGCTCATTTCCATTTCCCCACACCATATCTGTACCTTTCTATATCACTGGAAGAACGGTACCTGTTCCCAGGTCCTCGCCATACTCGCTGACGATTGGCATCTGGAACAGTGCAGAAACGCTTTTCATCGTTGAATACAATGCTAAGTCATTCGTCAACAGTGCTTGCCTCCCTTTCATGGCACCACTCAAAGTGCTTCCGTCTGTGTTGTAGATTAACAGCAGCCTATACATGAGACAGCAATTCCTAGTCGGGTTGCCGCCAGTCTCCGACTACTGGTATGAGATGACACAAAATGTTTCAGGGAGTCGTTCGTTTGTTCTCGGAGAGCTGGCGCAGACGTTAAAGGCTTATGATGTGCTCTGTGCACAATGTTGTGATCCTCCTTTGGGGTGGTCAGACGTGGTGGACCGAAACCTTGACGACAAGTACGTCTGCACTCACGTTCCCACGCAGTCCACCATCGGGCCACTGTCAAATCCGAATGTGCCACAAATCGGGATATTGCACGATTTGACCAGCCGGTCGAACGGAGACCCATAGTAAGGCTTCGTTCCGGTTTTGTCGATGCTGATATCACGACTGCTGTATCTCGTATGCTTCGCAGTGATCACTCAACATTTGACTCTCGTCGCGCCCATTGTCTACCCTATCAGGCCTGGCAACAATACTACGAACAAGTCTAATGCACTCTTTATTTTACCTGTCACAGGGAATTATAAGTCATTTACATACCCGCCATGTGTCAATTTACATTGACAACCGACCATATTTTCTGGGTGCTTCACATTTCCTTGTCAGGCACCGTAATTTGAAGGAAGGAAGGAAGGAAGATTGAGTTTAACGTCCCGTCGACATAGAAGTCATTAAACACGGAGCGCAAGCACCCTTTCAAAGGAACCATGCCGGCATTTGCCTGGAGCGATTAGGGAAAGTCACGGAAAACTTAAATGTGGATGGTCGGACGCGGGTTTGAACCGTCGTCCTCCAGAATGCGAGTACAGTGTGTTAACCACTGTGCCACCCCGCTCGGTATCGTAATTTGGTGTTATACTTATAGCTAGAGTTCAGTAAGTTTACACCGATAAGCCAAAACATGACCACTGCCCGCCGCGACGTTGGATACCGCCTGGTGGCGTTGAGGGCACATTACGCGGTGACAAAAGTATATAAGAGGAGCATCGTAGCGAATATATGGACTGCAGATGGGGAAATCTATTGAAGTAAGCGACTTTGACAAAGGGCAGATTATTATTACGCAGAGACCATTGTGTTAAGTATAATAGTGTATCTTGTATCATTAGTTGTCGACGTATAACAAAAAAATTGACTGTTGATGGTAATAATTTAAGTAAGAATGAATGCTGCCTTGTTTAAATGTGGCAGGGTACTAATACACAGCGTCACCGGTGGACAAGCGAGAGGGGAGTCAAAGCAACAGCTGAATAACAGCCGAGCATAGCACCTGGAAGGTGTGGCGGTGGAACTTTAAGTTCCGTGCCACCCTCCGACGGTGGAAATACAGAGGAGGGGGACAGTAATGCGCCAAATCTATGGTAAAAAAAAAATGGCTGGACGAGAACAGGCCACTACTAGTGACTGTACGAAAACTAACAGAAAAACGTGGTCGTATTGGGCCTGTCGTCAGTCATAGCCCGAATCCGAGTCCTCCAGGATGGTGACAGGAACGGGGTGTCGGTGCCAGCGCCGTGGAACGGTGGTGCCGATGGTTTGGAGTCCTGCGACCGAGTCACGGAGGGCGTCCACTTTACTGTATAGTTGGCGAGCCTTACGGCAAATGGTCGTCTTGAGAAGGGCCGTATTTGTCTCCTCATGCAGAGTGACAATCCTGGTGAGCCGAGGGGCGTGAAGATTCCACCACAGAACTTTATTCTGTAGGCCCTGGAGAGTCAGCATCCGGGACTCTCTAATCGTGGCCCACGCAGAGGAACCATACGTCAGTGAGCGTAGGACAAAGGAGCGATACAGCCGGAGCTTGGTATCTAAATTCAGCTCTCGGCTGGAGAAGAGCGGGTACAAGGCCTCTGTCAACTTTAACCCTTTATGGGTGACGTATTCTGCGTGGCGGTGGGAGAAAAGTTTCTTATCCAACCAGACTCCGAGATACTTGGTAGCTTGGGCCCACGGGACCCAGACGCCCCCGACTGAGATGTTATTGCGGAGTATAGGGCGCCTTTTAGTAAAATACACAGCCATGGTTTTGGCGGCATTGAGGGCAATTTTATTGGAGCGACACCAGGTGACTGTTGCGTCCACTTGCGTCTGGAGGCGAGCAATGAGTTGATCAGGATTGCGGACGGTCGTATAAAGCGCCGTGTCATCGGCGTATTGCGCCAAATGGCTTTGACGGAGGACGGGCATGTCTTTGACATAGATATTAAAAAGAAGAGGGGACAGCAAAGAGCCCTGAGGGGTACCCATTGACATGTGGCGTACACTGGAGCGCTTTCCCCGCTGAGCAAACGAGGAAGGTTCTCTGGTGAAGGAAATCATCCACGATCTTATCGTAGATGTCAGGGATGGGCGTTTGCGTCAGAATTTTATACATCAGGTTGTCCTGCCAAATCTTATCATAAGCATTCTGCACATCCAAGAAAACCGCTGCTGTCGACATGCTGGAATCAAAACCCTTGCTGATGTGCTCCGTGATCCGGAGAACTTGCAGTTCAGCGGACAGGTAGGAGGTAAACCCAAACTGTTCTGGACGGATTGTCCAGGCTGCCGCTGGGAAATCTAGGTAACAGGCTACACTGAAATAAATAAACAAATGCCAAACCGCAGTAACATAAAGCTGATATTGTACAGAATGTTTAAAAAATCCTTTTACAGATTTTGGAGACGAGTTCGTTATACCAAAACAAGAAAAAGTTTCATATAAACGTAAGATCAATATTCCTTCGTTTTCGAGTTATTAATGGAATTTGACGTCCAACGGCTTTCCAGGTTCAACCCAATAACATTGATCTATGCAAAAGTTTGATTCGTTGTGTCCTAGTTGGCGTTGTGTCGTCAGGGAGACTTCTTTACATTCGTCATTCGTCTCTCTTCAACGCATCAGCCGTGTAAATGTACTTACTACAGGTACTGAGTTAACTGCTAGCGCCCGGTTCAAACATGGGGGGATATTCATTTCGTGAGCAGACAGACATGGCTTTTATGGCAATGGACACGAGGGCGCCCGCTTGTATCAGACGGCATTTTCAGATCGGAAACAGCCGAGTCATCCAACCTTTGGTGCTGTGCATATTCGCGTTACTGAGACAGGATCCGTAGCACCACAGACAATTGACCGAAGATAACCACGTGTTGCTCGTGTGCCTGACCAGCAAGAGCATGTTCTGCGGGCAATCGAAAAGGAGTCAGCTATAAGCGCACCAAGTGGACCTGTCATGTGGTGCACCTCCAAATCCAGCGTGGAGCTTACTTCACGACCAGCTCATGTATCCCTATCATCTTCAAAGTATGCAGGGCCATAAGCTTGCTGACCATTCACCACGGGAGTACTTTTCCCCTTCCGTTGTTTTTCTCTTCAGTTTTGTTTACAGACAACCTTTCGAAGAGATGGAATAACAAATTTCCACAACCATCACATATGGGCCGGTCGCAGTCCTCATACTACGATGTAGGGTAGATATCATCATCAGTTTAAGTTTATGTGTCGAGTGGAACTGTCGGTGACTGCCTGGTAGGGCATCTCGTCTTACGGTTTCTTTCTGTCTGCAGGGATGTTATTCAAAACACCCTCCAAGAAGTGCTAGAGGATGTGTCCCTGCAAATAAGAGGAAACATTTGGTGTATGCATGATGGAGTTCCAACACATTTCAGTCTCATTGTAAGGCAGACGCTTTTCTCGTCAATGTGGAAATATGTTCCGCTGACAAAACAGTACGATATCTTGTCACAACGTATTGGTTGTGACGAGATAGCATAGATAAAGTGCTCGAAATTATTGGTTTCAGAATAAGTAGTAACTTAGATCTTAAAGACATTATGAAAATATAACAACTGGTATTGCCCAGTCTACCATGACAGATGGACAGTCAGAGGACGACAGGTTGCTTGGCCTACACGCTCCCACGACCTCAGTCCTTTGGATTATTGTCTCCGGGGGCACCTAAGCAATTGGTCTATTCAGTAGACAACCCAGCTGCAAAAACTCTTCATAGGCGTGTCATGGAAGCCCACGAAACCATTCGAAGCCGTCGGGGAACATATTTAAAGAGGCGGCAGGCCACGATTAGACGAGTGCTTGCGTGTTTAGAAACAAGTGGAGGGAATTTTGAGCATTTGTTATGAGTTTATGTGTTAATGAGCTGCAATCATCTACACTGTAAACTTCCATTAATAAATCAAAAAGATGGATTTTCGGACATACGTTTGTATGAATTTTTTTACCAGGATGTTATACGAAAACATTTTGAAAGTGACTCTGTACCAGTCTGTATTTGTACTACGGTTACATGGCTTACTCTTTGACAGTAGTTGACGCAGTCGATGTTATCGGTAAACACAGGAAGATTGGTTTCTATTGGAATGACACTAGTTCTTATATTTTCTTAATGTCGGTAGAGGCTCTTCTCGTCACTGTGGGAATATGTCCCTAAGACAAAACAGTACATATCTTGCGGCAACATCTTCATTGTGAGCAGATAATATAGATAAAGTACAAGAAATTACAGGTTACAGAATAACTAATAACTTAGATAGGACCCGTGACGGTTGGCAGTGGGATTGGAACAATGGAAATACGGCATATCGGGTATGCAGTCTCCTTCCGAACATCGGAGAGAGATTACACATGAGTCAATCGTCCCAAGCAGAGGTACAGTTCATTTTAGGTCAAGACATTGTCCTTACCCTCAATACGTACGTAGAATACGAAAGAGACCGTCAGGGTTATGTAATTGTGCTGATTTGGGATTCCCTGAGAAAGTTTTACTTTATTATTTTATTTTAGACGTCTAGTTTCGTAGGGCCAAATCGAGAAGCAATTATTCAAGATCATGGAACGAGTCAGTATTTGAAATTACAACAAAATGTTTATTAAGAAAAAAAGACAAGCCATAAGATTATGTAAAAGCAATCAACAACATAACAGCTTCATTTTTCGAGGAGCACCTCGACATAATAGAAAGAGTAACCCATAAGGAAACTCTTCAGTTTAGATTTGAAAACGCGTGGTTTACTACTAAGATTTTTGATTTCTTGTGGTAGCTTATTGAAAGTGGATGCTGCAGTATACTGCACGCCTTTCTGCTCGATTCAAATGCAGATTAGATTTATGCCTAATATGAGCGAAAACTGCTAATTCTTGGGAATAAGCTAATATTGTTAACAGGAAACGACAGTAAAGAATATATATATATTGAGAGGCCGATGTCGGAAAACCCAGACCAATGAACAGGCCCGTTTCTGAGCCAAAAGTATTCTTTATAATGGGAAGAGTTGCCCCAAAATATAGTACCGTACGTCATAAGCGAATGAACATAAGCAAAGTAGACTACTTTTCGTGTCGAACTATCATCACTTCAGACACCGTTTGAATAGTGGAAACGGCAGCATTAAGTCTCTAAACAAGATCCTGAACGTGGGCTTTCCACGACAGTTTACAATCTATCTGAACACCTAGAAATTTAAACTGTTCACTTTCACTAATCATAGGCCCATTCTGTGAAGTTAAAACATCGGGATTGTTGAACTGTGAGTTATGAATTGTAAGAACTGAGTGTTACTGTGATTTATAGTTAATTTATTTTCTATAAACCATGAACTTATGTTTTGAATTACTCTATTTGAAAGAGTGCCAACGTTCCACACAACATCATTTACTACCAAGATAGTGTCATCAGCAAACAGAAATATTTTAGAATCACCTGTAATACTAGAGGGCATATAATTCATATAAATAAGGAATAGGAGCACTGATATCTGGGGCACCCCCCCCCCCCCCCATTTAATCATGCCCCACTCAGACACCACATCATAGCCTTTTTGACACTGGAGAATGACCTTTTTCTGTCTGTTATTAAAGTAAAAGGTAAACCAACTGTGAGCTACTCCCGGTATTTCAAAATGGTACAACTTCTGAAGCAATATTTTGTGATCAACACAATAAACACCTTTGTTAAATAAAAAAAGATGCCTAGCATTCTAAACCTTCTGCTAAATTCATGCAGACAGAGAAAATATAGCATTTTCAGGAGTTAAGCCACTTCTAAAACCGAACTGTACGTTTGATAACAAATTATGTGAATTAAGACTATCAATTATCCTTACATACACAGCCTTTTCAATAACTTTAGCAAATGCTGGTGTCATAAAAATAGGTCTAAAATTGTCTACATTATTCCATTCTAGCTTTTTATAAAGCAGCTTGACTAATGCGTACTTTAGTCGTTCAGGAAACTGATCACTCTTAAAGGAAGAGTTACTAATATGCCTAAGTACAGGGCTAACATGTGCAACAGAGTACTTTAATATTCTGCTAGGTACTCCATCATATCCATGAGAGTGCTCAGTTTCCCCCTTGTCAGTATCACAAAGGAGTATTTCAAACATCAGTCTCGGAAAGGCATTTTCCAAGAGGTAGCTGGGAGACATGAAACTCCTCAGCGTGAAGTGACGTTCCTAATTAGTAATGGCGACACACTGAAGTTCCTGAAGGTTGTCACGAACGATGTATATAGAAATAAAGTAAACAAGTTCTGAGAAGGTATGAAAGACAGAGATATACGTTTAAGATATGTTAGCAGGAGATAGGAGATGAGTGAGAGGGAATATACGAATGATGAGGAAGTATGAAAGGAAAGCGGTAGTACTGATTATGAGGAAATGATAAAATCAGAAGTGGCGCTACAACACTGTGCGATCAGTGAAGTGTTGGTTGTGTCGGTTTATAACAATGTGTGTAACTGTAATTCAGTTTAAAATAAAAACATTAGTTATCAGTGACAGCATCGTATTGTAATTTACAAATAATTGCTAGATGTTCTTGCCGAGTCGCTCAATAACTTGAAAATAAATTAAAATAACAGTTTTAAATGTTTCAGACGTGTTACTGGATATTTTAGCTGCCTGTCTTTTTCTGTGGATGGGAAGCTGGCCCGTAGGATAACCCCCAACCTGGAGGACCAGGATTTGTCGTCAGGGTTTTATTCCACTAGGGAGATTGGCTTCACCACGCCTCAGAGTTCCTTGAGAAGGAGGAGTGTTTAACGTCCCGTCGACAATGTGGTCATTAGAGACGGAGCACAAGCTCGGATTAGGGAAGGATGGGGAAGCAAATCGGCTGTGCCCTATGTAAGGAATCATCCCGGCATTTGCCTTAAGCGATTTAGGGAGATCATGGAGAGCGCGGGTTTGAACCGTCGTCCTCCCGAATGGGAGTTCACTGTGCTAACTACCGCGCTACATCGTCCTGCTTAGAGTTCTTCCTGCCCCTTGATGAAGTAGGTGGGAAAGGAATAACTAAGGACTGCAAGAGACTCTGAGCTAGTTAGTTCACCCATCGGCCCTTGCGGCCAGGACCTGTCAGCAAGGGTGATCCAGTCAGCAGCTAGGCTACCACCGAGCCACATCGGGAGCACACAAACCTTGCAGCCTGAGCGGTGAGTACTTCGTTAAAGAAAAAAAGGGTCGCCGACGACGTAACTGGCCAAATTATGTGCAGGAGACAATGTAGGCAAGGAATATGATTGCTGAGGCAAGCCAAGACGGAAGAAGATGGCGCTCGGGTACGAAGAAATGGCACCTGTCATAGAGAATTCGCAATAAGAAGAAGAAAAGAAGAAGAAATGATTATATTAAATTTATAGGTCTAATATATCTAGAAAATGAACAGGCGGCTGAAGGATACGCTATTTTCGCACTCAGAGCAGGGAGAATTCGAAATGTACCGAGGTTGCCGCAAACTGGACGTCAGCTAGTAAAATTTATACACTGAACCGCCAAAAAACTGGTATACGCACGCGTATTCAAATATAGAGATACGTAAACAGGCAGAATACGGCCTGCGATCGGCAGCGCCTATATAAGACAGCAATTGTCTGGCGCAGTTGTTAGATCGGTTACTGCTGCTACAGTGACAGGTTATCAAAAATTGAGTGAGTTTGAACGTGGTGTTATAGTCGGTGCACGACCGATGGAGCACCCTCTCCGTGGTAGCGATGAAATGGGGAATTTCCTGTACGACCATTTCATGCGTGTACCGTGAGCATCAGGAATCCGGTAAAACATCAAATCCCCGACATCGCTGCGGCCGGAAAAAGATCCTGCGAGAACGGGACCAATGACAACTGAAGAGAATCGTTCAATGTGACATAAGTGCAACTGTTCCACAAACTTCTGCAGATTTCGATACTGGGCTACCAACGCAAACAATTAAACGAAACATAATCGATATGGGCTTTCGGAGCCGAAGGCCCACTCATGTACACTTGATGACTGCACATCACAAAGCTTTACGCCTCGCCTCGCCCCGTCAAAACCGACATTGGACTGTTGATGACTGGAAACATGTTGCCTGGTCGGACGAGTCTTGTTTCACATTGTATAAAGTGGATGGACGTGTACGGGTATGGAGACAACCTCATGAATCTATGGATCCTGCATGTCAATAGGGAACTGCTCAAGCTGGTGGAGACTCTCTAATGGTGTGGGGCGTGTGCAATTGGAGTGATATAGGGCCCCTGATATGCCTAGATTCGCCTCTGACAGGTGACACGTATGTAAGCATCCTTTCTGATCACCTCCATCCATTCATGTCCATTGTGCAATCCGATCGGCCGAGCAGTTCTAGGCGCTTCAGTCCGGAACCGCGCGACTGCTACGGTCGCAGGTTCGAATCCTGCCTCGGGTATGGATGTGTGTGATGTCTTTAGGTTGGTTAGGTTTAAGTAGTTCTAAGTTCTAGGGGACTGATGACCTCAGATGTTAAGTCCCACAGTGATCAGAGCCATTTGAACCATTTGAACCAATTTGACCGACTTGGGAAATTCCAGCAGGACAATGCGACACCCCGCACGTCCTGAACTGCTACAGAGTGGCTCCAGGAACACTCTGAGTTTAAACACTTCCGCTGACCACCAAACTCCCCAGACATGAGCATTATTGAGCATATCTGAGCTGCCTTGCAACGTGATGTTCAGAAGAGATCTCCATCCCCTCGTACTCTCACTGATTTATGGACAGTCCTGCAGCATTCATGGTGTTAGTTCCCTCCAGCACTACTTCAGATATTAGTCGAGTCCATCCCACGTCGTGTTGTGGCACTTCTGCCAGCTCGTGGGGGCCCTACACGATATTAAGCAGATTTACCAGAAAGACCATAGTAGATACCAATGAACTATGCACCACATTGTAGAGCATCTCAAAGAAATTATACTCCCGCATCAGAAGTGCCAAGTATCGTCGCCAGAGTGCAGAATGGTCGCAGGAAGTGAAAATGGCGACTCCACAGTAGCGCGTGCATGCAGTTGTGTGGTTTGCAGAAACAAAATCGTCAATTACTGTGCAAAGAAATTATCGTCGTGTGTTTGAACGTGATCCACCTGATGTGAAAGCAATTAAGGAGTGGTATAGGAATTTTCTGGCAACAGGAAGTGTTTTGTAACATTCTGGCGTTACGGCGTTTCAGAAGAGACAATGGAGGACTCAGAGAATCGTTTCTCGGAAGCCCACATAAGTCAATTCGTGAAGCATCTGGGCAACTTGATGTACCTCGATCAACATTGCATCGTGTAGTTCACAAGTGTCTTCGTACATGTGCTTACAAAGTGCAAATTCTGCAACATCTGACGCCGAACGACAAGCCACCCGGACAAAAATTTGCTGCGCATCTGCTGCAGCGTATTTATATGGATGCCAGCTTCCTGGAAACATGTTTATTCTCAAATGAGGCAACCTTTCATCTATCAGGAAGGGTTAATAGGCATAATGTTCGGATTTGGTGCTCGCAATGTCCGCATGTTGTCACTGAACATGTTCGAGATAGCCTTAAACGGGCTAATGCACGAAAGGATTGTTGGAGCGTTCTTTTTCGCGGAAGAAAACAGTGAATGGGTCAGTGTATCTGGACATGTTGGAGCAGTTTGTGTACCCTCAGAACAAGACTTGCAACCCAACATCATTTTTCAACAACATGGAGCTCCGCCGCATTGGTCAACAGCTGTTCGCAAGCTCCTGGACAGGAAATTTCCCAATTGTTTGATCTGACGCGGATTACCCATTGCCTGGCCACCACGTTCACCCGACATTATGCCGCTTGATTTCTTCATATGGGGGTTCGTGAGGGAGCGCGTGTCCTGGGTCTTTGAAATCAGGGAGATCTGAGTGGGACAATGTTCAGCTAATTCAATATAATTCAATCTATGCAAGATGTAGCCTCTTTAAGTTATTAAATACGTTTTTAAGAGGTGTTTCCATGCATCTCTGACCGCTGCTGTCTTCTGCCACTTAAAGCCCGCAACTTTCCTGAGTTCCTTATCCCAGCGATCAGGTGTTCTCCCTCGAGGCCTTCCTTTTTCTCTGGGACTCCAGTCTAAAACTGATTTTGTCCATCTTCCATCCTTCGTTCGTGCAAAATGTCCAGCCCACAGCCATTTTAGAGTCTTTACCCGTTCTATAATGTATTTTACTCCTGTTACTGCTCGTATGTCTTCACTTTTCTGTCGATCTTTCTTAGTGAGACCTAACATTGACCTATCCATTGATCTCTGAGCAGTTCTAAGTTTCCTTTTGAAAAATTCATTTGAAGTCCAAGTTTCACAACTGCACGTTAAAACTAGTAGGACACACTGATCAAAAACTGTCTTCTTTATGTAGACTCATATGTTGGATTTCAATCTGTTGCATTCTTTTCGTAAGTCCTCCAACCCCGTTTAATTCGACGAAAAATTTCAAGTTTCAAATCCCCTTTTGTGTCAATTAATTGCCCCGGATAAACTTATTCTGTAACATTGTTTAGGATGTTGCCGTTGAATGCTGCTTGTCCTGCAGCACAACCTTAGTTTTAGAGTGATTTATTTTAAGTCCAACTTATTGACAACGATCTCTTAAGTCTTTTATAGAGGACTGCATTTCAATCTTACTGTTAGCTAGGACCACTATATCATCAGAAAATCTCGTATTGGTGAGCCTTTTACCATTTATCCTTATTCCTGTGTTGTTCCAAATAATTTTGGACATAGCCACCTCGGGAACTGCTATAAATAACTTCGGGGATATAGGATCGCCTTTTCCAATGGGAAATCGGGACTTGTTTATTCCTATGTTGGCAGATGCTACAGACGTGTGATAAATGTTGCACAATATGTTTATATATTTTGTTTACACTCCTTGTTCGGGTCAAATGGTTCAAATGACTCTGACCACTATGGGACTTAATGTGAGGTCATCAGTTCCCTGGAACTTAGAACTACTTAAACCTAACTAACCTAAGGACATCACACACATCTATGCCCGAGGCAGGATTCGAACGTGCGACCGTAGCGGTCGCGCGGTTCCAGACTGAAGCGCCTAGAACCGCTCGGCCACAGCGGACGGCTCCTCGTTCGGCCAGTATTTATATGAGTGCAGTGTGGCTGTCAGTATATATATATACTTGTTGCTAAGTTATAAACTTATTATTAAATTTTCAATGTGCGCCATATATTGTGCGACCTGCTTTAGACACACAGATGGGCAGCTTTTATGACTGCTATAACTATATTTTCTTATTGTTTTGTGTAATCTCAGTAGCTCTTGCAACAATTAGTACGAGGATGCAGAAGTAATAGAAACAGGAAAACGAAGCAAAGTTGCTGTCGCCTGTCGACGCGAAGTTAGTGCACAGAAGCGTGTCAGTTGCTTTGAGAAGTGAGACGGGGCAGGGAACCTCCGCGGCGACAGCTGTTGTGACGCGAGCAGAGGACGGCTGTGCTTACGTGCTGCTGCGGCTCTGCCCGCTGGCGCCTGCGCTGCCGCTGCCCGCCGTCCGCGTCGCCGTCGCCGGCGGCGGCCGCGGCGTTGGGGTCCGGCGAGGCGCTGATGCGGATCTCGGGCAGCGCCGAGCAGCCCGCCGGCGGAGACGTGGCCGCGTCCTCCTCAGACGTCGCCGACGACATGCGCAGCGTGCGCTTCACCAACCTCGCCAGCAGGTCTGCCAGCAACGCAGCACCGTAACGCTTCACTACTCAAAACAGTATATGACGACTAACACAGCGTATGCATACCCATGGCACACAAAACACTTCAGAAAACTGTTGCAGAAGCAACGAAAAAAGCATGCCAAATTCAGAAGAAAGCAAAATCCCCAAGACTGGCTAACTTTCACGGAAGCTCGAAATTAAAAAAAAAATGACTCTAAGCGCTATGGGACTTAACATCTGAGGTCATCAGTCCCTTAGACTTAGAACTACTTAAACCTAACTAACCTAACACACATCGCCGGCCGAAGTGGCCGAGCGGTTCTAGGCGCTACAGTCTGGAACCGCGCGACCGCTGCGGTCGCAGGTTCGAATCCTGCCTCGCGCATGGATGTGTGTGATGTCCTTAGGTTCCTTAGGTTTAAGTAGTTCTAAGTTCTAGGGGAATGATGACCTCAGAAGTTAAGTCCCATAGTGCTCAGAGCCATTTGAACCATTTGAACCACATCCATGCTCGAGGCAGGATTCGAACCTGCGGCCACAGCAGCAGCGCGGTTCCGGACTGCAGCGCGTAGAACCGCTTGAAATTTAGTGCGGACGTCAATGCGAGATGCTTTTAATAGAATCCGCAATGAAACATTGTCTCAAAATATGGTAGCTCTCCGTCTTCAGGCCACAAGTGGCCCATCGGGACTATCCAACCGCCGTGTCATCCTCAGCTGAGGATGCGGATGTGGAGGGGCGTCTGGTCAGCACACCGCTCTCCCGGTCGTTATGATGGTTTTCTTTGACCGAAGCCGCTACTATTCGGTCGAGTATCTCCTCAATTGGCATCACGAGGCTGAGTACACCCCGAAAACTGGCAACAGCGCATGGCAGCCCAGCTGGTTACCCATCCAAGTACCGGCCACGCCCAACAGCGCTTAACTTCGGTGATCTGACGGGAACCGGAGTATCCACTGCGGCAAGGCCGTTGCCCCTCAATATATGGTAGAAAATTCAAAGGGATTCCGGTCGTATGTTAAGTACACCAGTGGCAAAAAACAGTCAATACCGTCACTGCGCGATAGCGATGGAAATGTTACCGATGATGGTGCCACTAAAGAGGAGTTACTAAATACCGTTTTCCGTAATTCCTTCACGAAAGAAGACGAAGTAAATATTCCAGAATTCGAAACCGGAACAGCTGATAGCATGAGTGACATAAAAGCAGATATCTTACCTGTTGCGAAACAACTCAAATCACTTAAGAAAGGCAACTCTTTCGGTCCAGATGCTATACCAATCAGGTTCCTTTCAGAGTATGCAGCCTTTCTTCGCAATCGTATACAATCGCTCACCTGACGAAAAGTCTGTTCCTAAAGACTGGAAAGAAGCACAGGTCACACCAATATTCAAGAAAGGAAATAGGAGTAACCCATTGAATTACAGACCCATATCACTGACCTCAATTTGCAGTACGATTTTGCAACATATACTGTACTCGAACATTATGAATCACCTTGAAGAAAATGACTTATTGATACATAACCAAAACGGATTCAGAAAATATCGTTCTTGTGCAGCGCAGCTAGTTACTTATTCCCATGAGGTAAAGAGTGCTGTCGACAAGGGACCTCAGATAGATTCCATAATCCTAGATTTCCTCGCAGAGAGGTCACAGTTCGTAGTGATAGATGGTAAATCATCGAGTAGAACAGAAGTGATATCTGCCGTTCAACAAGATAGTGTCATAGGCCCTTTGCTGTTCCTGATTTACATAAATGATCTAAGTGATAATCTGAGTAGCCCCCTTACATAGTTTGCAGATGACGCTGTAATTTAAAGTGTACTAAAATCATCAGACGATCAATCGCAGTTACAAAATGATCTAGAGAGAATTTCTGTATGGTGTGAAAAGTGGCAATTGGCACTAAACAAAAGTGCGAGGTCATCCACTTGGGTACTAAAAGAAATCGGATAAGTTTTGGGTATACAATAAATCGCACAAATCTAAGGGCTGTCAATTCGACTAAATACCTAGGAATTACAATAAGAGCAACTTAAATTGAAAAGACCACATAGACAATATTGAGGGGAAGGCGAAACAAAGACTGCGCTTTATTGGCAGAACACTTAAAAGATGCGACAAACCCACTAAAGAGACAGCCTACATTACACTTGTCCGTCCTCTGCTGGAATATTTCTACGCGGTGTGGGATCCTTACCAGGTAGTATTGACGAAGGAAATCGAAAAAGTGCAAAGAATGGCAGCTCGTTTCGTGTTATCGCGCAATAGGGGTGAGAGGGTCTCTGGAATCATACGCGAGTTGGGGTGGCAGTCACTGAAACAAAGGCGGTCTTCTTTGCGGCGAGATCTATTTACGAAATTTCAATCACCAACTTTCTCTTCCGAACGCTAAAATATTTTGTTGACACCTACCTCCGTAGGGGGAAATGGTCATCATAATAAAATAAGAGAAATCAGAGCTCGAACGGAAAGATTTAGGTGTTCCTTTTTCCCACTCGCTATTTGAGAGTGGTATGGCAGAGAAGTGGTATGAAAATGGTTTGATGAATGCTCTGCCAGGCACATAAGTGTGAATTGCAGAGTAACCATGTAGATGTAGAAGCAGCTCTGCAGGAAGTATCTACAAGCTCCAGTCACATTAATGTGACCGCTGCCTACGTTCAGCAATAACCTCTCACAGACGGCAAGTGGCAGCACTACGAGTGGAGGGAATATAAAGTGTATCGGGGGAACTTGGAAAACGTTGCAGTCGTCGGCGTAATGTGGAAATGGAGCGAATTACCTGACGTCCAAAACGACGTGAGCATTTGCTTTTGGGCCAAGGGTGGTAGCATTCCAAAGCGACTAAGTTTGTAAACTGTTGGTATGCCGCCACGGGTAAAATATACCGTGCAAAATTGTGCTACCCAAAAATACTTAGGGGCAACTATGGAGCACCCGGACCCATAGATGACAGGGATGAACGTCGGCTGCAGAGATGTATACGGCCCAATAATCGTGCTACTATGGAGCAACTGACCACCAGATAAACGGAGGGGCTACCAACGACACTACTGGCCATTAAAATTGCTACACCAAGAAGAAATGCAGATGATACGCGGGTATTCAGCGGACAAATATAATATACTAAAACTGACATGTGATTACATTTTCACGCAATTTCGGTGCATAGATCCTGAGAAATCAGTACGAAGTAAAACCACTTCTGGCCGTAATAACGGCCTTGATACGCCTGGGCATTGAGTCAAACAGAGCTTGTATGGCATTTTCAGTTGGTGAGAGATCTGGAGAATGTGCTGGCCAGGGCAGCAGTCGAACATTTTCTGTATCCAGAAAGGTCCGTACAGGACCTCAACATGCGGTCGTGCATTATCCTGCTGAAATGTAGGGTTTCGCAGGGATCGAATGAAGGGTAGAGCCACGGGTCGTAACACATCTGAAATGTAACCTCCACTGTTCAAAATGCCGTCAATGCGAACAAGAGGCGACCGAGACGTGTAACCAATGGCGCTCCATACAATAACGCCGAGTGATACGCCAGTATGGCGATGACGAATAGACGCTTCCTATGTGCGTTCACCGCGATGTCGCCAAACACGGAGGCGACCATCATGATGCTGTAAACAGAACCTGGATTCATCCGAAAAAATGACGTTTTGCTATTCGTGCACCAAGGTTCGTCGCTGAGTACGCCATCGCAGGCGCTCCTGTCTATGATGCAGCGTCAACGATAACCGCAGCCATAGTCTCCGAGCTGATATTCCGGGCTGCTGCAAACGTCGTCGAACTGTTCGAGCAGATGGTTGTTGTCTTGCAAACGCCCCCATCTGTTGTTTGAGGGATCGAGACGTGGCTGCACGATCCGTTACAGCCATGCGGATACAACGGCTGTCATCTCGACTGCTAGTGATACGAGGCCGTTGGGATCCAGCACGGCGTTCCGCATTACCCTCCTGAACCCACCGATTGCATATTCTGCTAACAGTCATTGGATCTCGACCAACGCGAGCAGCAATGTCGCGATACGATAAGCCGCAATCGCGCTAGGCTACAAGCCGACCTTTATCAACGTCGAAAACGTGATGGTACGCATTTCTCCTCCTTACACGAGGCATGACAACACCGTTTGAACAAGCAACGCCGGTCAACTGCTGTTTGTGTATGAGAAATCGGTTGCAAAGTTTCCTCATGTCAGCACGTTTTAGGTGTCGCCACCGGCGCCAACCTTGTGTGAATGCTCTGAAAAGGTAATCATTGCATATCACAGCATCTTCTTCCTGTCGGTTAAATTTCGCGTCTGTAGCACGTTATTTTCGTGGTGTAGCAATTTTAATGGCCAGTAGTGTATGTCTCCTCAACGACCATTCAGCGAATGTTGCTGCGTGTACGCCTCAGCAGCAAGCTCCTGGTTCATGCACTCATGCTGAATGCTGTTCGTTGGCGTCGAAGGCTGGAATTTGCACGCCAATACCGCAACTGGGCATTTATTGAGTAGGGACATGTGGATTTTTCAAGTGCTCCATCGGACAGATGGCCTTTGGTGTGTACGGCATGAAACGTCTGAAAGCAAAAACCCTGCAACAATCGTCGAAAGAGTCCATGCTGACGGAAGGAACGTTATGGTCTGGGGAATGTTTTCATCATTCTGGAAGGCACAATGGATCAACACAAATAAGCATTTAGCCTTGGGGGCGATGTCCACCCCTACATGTAGTTTGTTTTTCCTCGGCCAGATAGCATTTACCGGCAGGACAACGCAACGTGTTACACAGCTCGCAGCATCGTGACTGGTTCGAAGACCACCAGGACGAGTTTATCGTACTCCCCTGGCCACCAAACTCCACGGATTTAAATCCGATGGAGAACCAGTGGAACCACATCGATCGGGCTGTTCGCCCCTTGGATCTTCAGCCGAGAAACCTATCGCTGCTGTTCACGTTACTGGAGACGCCATGGCCCCACATCCTTGTCGGTATCTTCCAGAACCTGTTCCTGCGCGTCTCACAGTGACCCGCACTGCAAAAAGTGGTTATTCAGGCTTTTGACAAGTGGTCGCAATAATATGACTGGATAGCGAGTAATCTCACATGTGTACAGTTGTATTGTTTGTATTGTATGGAACTGGGGACCTAGAAAAGACAGAGAGGCTTCATCACCGCCGTAGCCCTCAGTGATTCACACTCCCACAACAGGCCACAGCAGTCCATTCACCCCACCGCCGCCCCACACCGAAATCAGTGTTATATGTTTACAATGCTTCCAGTCTACGAAAATTTTTAATGATTTTTAGAGTTCCGTACCTCAACGAGGTGGAAACGGAACCCCTATAGAATCAATTTGTTGTCTTGTTTGTCTTTCCGACTGTGAGGACACCTTTTTCTTAGGAGCGGATAGAGGTATCAATCTGAAATTTATGTCGAATAGTAAGATCTACGGTCCCTTAGCGGTGTAAAAAAGTTAAGCTCCTAAGTCAAAGCAGTAAAAGATACTGTCGTTTATGTATCATATTTTCACACTCGCAAACTCGCTCATCAAAACCTGTAGATGAACTATCTGTACGATTAATTAAGTTTGTACGAAATCCTAAGATCGCGAGTCCTCCTCTACTTGGCCTGTCTTCCCATAATTAACAGCACACACCAACAAAGTGGGCCGTTCTTACACAGACTAGCATATCCTACCATCCAATACACAACTAAACGATCTTACTAACATATGCATCCTCCGTCAGCTCAAAAAGTTTCGGGCCCGGATTAATAATAATAATAATAATAAAAACCAGAGAAGGAGATAGTAGTTTTAATGCTTCATATGTTCTACGTAGTCTCCCCTCACTTGAGTGCAAGGCATAGAACGTTCATACAGCCATGCGAAACAGAAAAGTCTTTCTTTGGGTTACGTCGTCAAAGCCTTGACCCTTCATGTGAATTTCTACACTTCTTAGTTTTGTGCTACGTTCGAATTAATAACACCATGTCTCGTCACCCTTGATGATTTTCCACAGAAAGGAACAGTGTTCGTTTTGCGTCTAAATCATGACGCCGCAAGCGTCAACGTATCGTTGTTTTGCTTGGGAGTCGAGAGATGCAGGACAAACTTTGCACACACTTTTCTTCAAAACATTGCACAGAATATCTTGAAAACTTGATTTAGAGGTGTTGCTTCATTGCAATTTGTAGTACCACGACGATGACACACTGTGGCTTCACGTTCACTACTTAAGAGTGCCTACTCGGAACTGACTGGTCGAGTGCACATATGTTGTTTACTGTTGTTAGTTGAAGTTGCCACCGTAGCTACTGCACTGAGGTCACCTGCAATTCTCTGGATAGACTGTGCATAATTTTTTTTTTCTTCTTCATCTACACTTCAAGTACTAGGGACTTTTACATGTTACGTATATGGATTTGGTGTCTGTTCTTTCGGACATGTCCGTAAGAATAGACACCATTGATGACCTGCAGCCATCTAGAACGAAATTAGAATAATATTAATACCTTCAGCTGCTACCGGGCGTTGATATATATCAACGGGGACAGGTGAAAATGGGTGCCCCGACCGAGACTCGAACCCTGGATCTCTTGCTTACAGGGCGGACGCTGTATCCATCTGAGCCACCGAGGGCACAGAAAATAGCGCGTCTGCAGGGACTATCTCGCGCACGCCTCCCGCGAGACCCACATTCTCACCTTGTATGTCCACACACTGCATTCGTAGTGTCTCACCCCAACATACTCATTACTCGTGGAAGACATTCTTACCAAGTCCCATAAGAGTTCGGGGAATATGTGTGCATCCGCACAGAAGAAGGTCATGGCTGGTGCTGCCAGAACTATATACTTATATGGATATGGTGTCTGTTCTTTCGGACATGTCATTTCACGAGTGTACCGTCAATACATGGAATCCGGTAGAACATCCGACATCGCTGCGGCCGGAAAAAGATTCTGCGAGAACGGGACCAAGAGAATCGTTCAACGTCACAGAAGTGAGACCCTTCGGCAAATTGCTGCAGATTTCAGTGCTGGGCCATCAACAAGTGTCAGCTTGCGAACCATTCAACGAAACGTCATTGATATCGGCTTTCGGAGCCGAAGGCCCACACGTGTATCCTTGATGACTGCACGACACAAAGCTTTACGCCTCGCCTGGGCCCGTCAACACTGACATTGGACTGTTGATGACTGGAAACATGTTACGTGGTCGGAGGAGACTAGTTTCAAATTTTCTAGAACGGATGGACTTGTAGGTGTATAGAGACAACCTCATAAATCTATGATCCTGCATTTCAGCAGGGGACTGTTCAAACTGGTAGAGACCCTGTAATGATGTGGGGCGTGTGCAGTTGGAGTAATATGCGACGCCTGATTTGTTTAAATACGACTCTGACAGGTGTGATAAACCTTTTGCATTTCCTTTATGTTTTCGTCTTCCTTAAAGGAAAAGAGACAAGATGAAGCGGTAGCCCATCATAGAGCCTATGCCTACCGTCATGTATTTTTTGACTTTCAGTTGTTAATAAACAGAGGATTTTTTCTGGTACCGGTAGGAGGAAGGAGGGATTCGCGCTCAGCTAATGAAAGAGTGAGAAGCACGTCAATTTTTTAGCGAGTAATTGTAGACCGCCATTTTGGGGTCGCTATGAATAAGTGAGGAGTGTGGATTTCATATGTGCACCGTTTAGAAAAATACAGTATTGTTTTATTAACAGAAAGGTCGTGTGAGTTGTTATTTCAAATAGTACAATAATTACAATAACTGAAGCCCACCTGTGTACTTTGGAAAATTACGAAGATCCGATAAGCTTAATAGGAACACGGTCAAGACTTCAAAGGTGAACGCGGCGACCAAACGTAGTATTATAAAGAATGGTAACCACAAACCTACAGCGGAGAAAGAAACTACTCCGCCCTGCAAAATAATATGAACTAATACGGGCTTATTTCCAGGCATAGCTCAGCTTATTGTGCTTGTCATTCACGCCGAAAAATTAATCTCATTAATTCAATACATTTTAAAAAGCCACGCATTTTATTATCATCTATTCCATTATTTTATTATACTATACAGGTGACGCGTGCTTAAGCATCCTGTCTGATCATCTGCATCCATTCATGTCCGTTGTACGTTCCGACGGACGTGGACAATTCTGGTGGGACAATGCGACACTGCACACGTCCACAATTGCTATAGAGTGGCTCCAGGCACACTCTTCTGACCTTAAACACTTCCGCTGGCCACCAATCTCCGCAGACACTGTCATTATTGAGCATATCTGGGATGCATTGCAACGTGCTGTTCAGAAGAGATATCCACCCCCTCGTACTTGTACCGATTTATGGACAGCGGAGTTTGAGTTGGTTGTGTTTGTAGATGTCGTCTTGTTGTGTTTGATGGCGTCCTCTGTGTGTGTGTGTGTGTGTGTGTGTGTGTGTTGGATGGCCGGCCGAAATTTGTTGGTGATAAGTAATTGTTTTTGGGGTCTATTTTTCTCGAGTTGCAATGTTTTGTGTATTTATTGTGTATTGAATGTGTTTTAATGTACGTAGGGATGTTATAAATTTTAATTTTTGAGGTGTTGTGGTTTTGTTTTTGTTTTTTGTAGTTATAGGTGTTGGTTTTTTCCTATCAGTAGTTATAGTTGACCTATATAGGTCAAGGGAAATGACCGATTTCATTTTTTGTATTTTTATGTGTAGGTATAGGTGTTTTGGTACCGTCAGCTGGTGTCGAGGGAAATGTCTGATTCCAATTTCCGTAGTTTTTGCTGTAGGTGTTGGTGTTTTGGTATCGTCAGCTGCCGTTGACCTGTGTAGGTCAAGATCAGTGTCCGATTCCCGTAGATTTTGTAATTTTTTTTTGTTCGTCATCTTGTGTGTTTTGGGATCGTGGTGTGTTTCTTTTTTTACTGCTATATTTAGCTTGTCCCCTTCCTAAAACCCCCAATTTCCCGCGGTTGTCCCGTTAGTTTGACTGTATTTTTGGAGGGAGATGTTATTGTCTTATTTATATGTATTTGTTTGTTGCTGTGTGTATGTAGTGATATCATAGGCGCCATATTGGAGACGTTTAGAGTAGCCATTTCCGCCATATTGATGACGTCATGGGTCAAAGCAGAAGGGTGGAATCTGACACTTCCGTATTCCCCAAACCACAGTGTAGCAACACTTTTGTGTGATCGCGGGGGCCCTACACGATATTAGGCAGGTGCATCAATTTCTAAAGCTAAGTTGCTCAATATTAAGTAACTTTTCAATTTGTTTCTTAGATCTCCTGGCAGGAAAACCGTTACAAGACGAAGCCAAGCAGGAAGAAGAGCGGACGGAAGCTCACCGCTACCGGTGATGCCGCCGGGCAGCGCGCCGTTTCCGCGCAGCTGGTGGTCTGTCCCGGCAGCGGCCGTGGCGGCGGCGGCGGCCGCGGGAAGCGCGCGGCGCCAGCGGGCGAATGGCGTGGCGCCGTCGCCTGCCGCCGCGGCGCCGCCGTCCAGCCGGCGGTCCGCCATGCGGAACACCTTGCGCCGCTCCTCCGTGCGCTCGCGCCGCAGCTGCACCTGCCACGCACGACAACGGCACATAACTACCAGACCACTCATCTGCTTGGTGCTCGTTTCTACTACACCTACCGAGCGAGGTGACGCAGTGGTTAGCACACTGGACTCGCATTCGGGAGGACGACGGTTCAATCCCGCATCCGGCCATCCTGATTTAGGTTTTCCGTGATTTCCCTAAATCGAACCAGGCAAATGCTGGGATGGTTCCTTTCAAAGGGCACGGCCGACTTCCTTCCCCGTCCTTCCCTAATCTAATGAGACCGATGACCTCGCTGTTTGGTCTCTTCCGCCCAAACAACCCAACCCTACTACACCTGTAAATCTCCGTTTCTTTAAAGATCTGAACTCCCATGTTCAGGGAGCAGCACGGGAACATTATAAAATATCATAAAACAAGAAGTATCAATATTATGAAAAGGATAGTTGCTACTCACCATATAGTGGAGATGATGTGTCACAGATAGGCACAACAAAAAGACTGTCACAAAATAAGCTTTCGAACAACAACGCCTTTGTCAAAAATAGAGGACAGACACACACTCACACTGACGCAAACACAACTCAAACACACATGACCACAGTCTCTGGCAGCTGAAGCCAGTCTATAGCAGCAGCAGCTGTCTTTTCTGCTACCCCCCTCCCCCCCCCCCCCCCACCAATCTCTCCACCTCCTTCTGTCTAACCTCCCGACTGCACTTAGCTGCCCTACCCCCTCGTCCCCGCACGCTCCCCAGCAGCACTTCACTGTCCCCCACCCCTACCCTGCTATCTTTCCTCCTCCATGCCCCAGCCTTCTCCTCGCCGCCACCCAGTTGCCTCTCCCATCATGCACTGCTGCTAGTGATCGTAGTCTGGCCTCAGCTGCTAGAGACTGTGGTCACATGTCTGTGAGTTCTATTCCATGATTGCGTGTGTCTGTCATCTATTTTTGAAAAAGGCCTTGTTGGCCAAAAGCTTATTTGTGACAGTCTTGTTGTTATGCCTATATGTGGTTCAGCATGTCTGCTATATGGTGAGTAGCAACTATCCTTTTCATAATACTGTTAGGCTGGCCGAGTGGCCGAGCGGTTCTAGGCGCTACAGTCTGGAACCGCGCGACCGCTACCGTCGCAGGTTCGAATCTTGCCTCGGGCATGGATGTATGTGATGTCCTTAGGTTAGTTAGGTTTAAGTAGTTCAAGTTCTAGGGGACTGATGACCTCAGAAGTTAAGTCCCATAGTGCTCAGAGCCATTTGAGCCAAAATACTGTTACATTCCGTCGCGGATTTTCCATTGTTTGAAAACAAGACGCATTGGAGATAGCAACTGAATTCTCTTTTCTTTACATGGAAGTATATTTAAACTTTTATTTCATTAGGTTTTGAAAACGATATCTTGAAGGTGGCATCCGTTCTGCTCACTGCATTAGGACAGTCGAAATCGTAAGCTTTGGTCTACTTTGTCCAGCGGCTCTGTCTATGTTGATAATGGCAGCACGAATGTAGTTCCTCAGCTTACCCAGGGTGCGTGGGCGACTGGGATGCACCAGTGATTTAGAGATGGTTCCATAAGAAAAAATTGGAGTGGGCTAAATTTGGCGAGAGTGCTGGCACTGAAGATCGCCCATCAAAGAGATGTTCGAAGAAGTCTCCGCGCAAGACAGTCACTCATGTTCGTGCCGAGTGAGCTATGGCGTCATATTGTTGGAACCAGACATGCGCCACTTTCATTCGAGTTCTTAAACAAAAAAAAAATCTCCTCAATCATCTCATAAGTGACCGTGACTGCCCTATCGATCTGTTCAAAAGACGATGGGCCAATAATGTCGTGTTTGATAATGCACACCAAACAATGACACGTTCTGTATGCAGAAGCTGCTCATGAAATTCTAGGGGATTCGTGCCACTCCTATACCGCATGTTTTGTTTAATCACGCCTTCATACAAATGCAAATGTGCCACATTGCTGAAGAACATAAGGGCGACATGAGGGAGGTTTTAGATCTGGGTTCCGCGTGCATTTTTCCGTGAAACAAAATTGCGTGGATTAAGTGTGTCCACCAGTGCCAGTCTTTATGTATGAAGTTTCAAGTCTTCACGAAACATTCGTCTCACTGTACGATCAGTAAGTGCACGAACAGCTGCATGTTTGCGTGCAGATCGCTTAGGGTTTTCACTCGGTGTTTTCTAATGTACTGGTGGGTTCTTGAAGGTCCTGGTTTCTCTTTTTGCACACTGTTTCTCTTTTTGCACACTCTCAGTATCCGTAAGCATGTCTACCCAGATAACAATCGATTTGCGATAAGGAACACGGACTGTAGGCGCGATATTAAACTGTTCGCTGATTGTCGCTGGGTTGCGATGACCGAACGGGCAATGGAAAAATAAGTGGTGAACGAGCTCTCATCTCTCGTCCACTGCACGATCGCTGCTAAACTAACCTACTGAATACGCTCAACATCACACAAGAATGAGTAACAGCCGTTGTGTGGATCGCGTTTCAAGTAAGAAAGTTCCCGCGCCGCACCCTGTATAAAAAAAGTCTGATTGCAAATGAGTTAATGAGCAAAATATTTGACGTTAATCACATAAGTGCGGAAAAGTTTGGTAAAGATTAAAAAGTATTCTTAAAATTTGCTGGAGGTCGCTAAGCGGTCTCATTATGAAACATTGGATGATTATAGTCTGGGTAATTTGCACCCCATTTTAAGCAAAACCTAGTTTTCCACGCATCTCAATGTTTATGACGTCGTATCTCCTGAACTACGTGTTGTACAATGATATAATTTTGCAGGTACCTTCAGCGATATATGTAGATACCGTCTTCAAAGTGTGTTCCGACTAGAGTAATAAAGAAGTAATAAATTAAAACGTCATGCCTGATGTTGAAGTTTTAATGAGCGCCATTTTAAGCAATACTCATTTTCCACGCAGCTCAAAGTTTATGACGCCATATTTCCCGAACTAAATGATGCACATTGATACAATTTTGCAGGTAAATTCAGTGATATATTTGGATTTTGTCTGAAAACTGTGCAGGGAATAGCTTTTGCACTGAAGAAGTAATAAATTAAAAATTATGTCTGATGCTAATATTTTACTGTATCAAAAATGGTTCAAATGGCTCTGAGCACTATGGGACTTAACAGCTGTGGTCATCAGTCCCCTAGAACTTAGAACTACTTAAACCTAACTAACCTAAGGACATCACACACATCAATGCCCGAGGCAGGATTCGAACCTGCGACCGTAGCAGTCGCGCGGTTTTACTGTATCAACAGTGAAAATTAGCAAGTGATAAACTTTTTTACTTTCATCGTTTGGTGAGAAGTGACAGCGAGAAGAAGTTTAGGTAATGTTTGAAATTATGCGCGCCTGCGAATAAGCTACCTCAAGAAAAACGCATAGTTTCTAACTGTAATACGTGTCTTATTATGTTAAACTTTTAACATATGAGTATACCTCTTAATAGGTGCGTTGTGAGAGCATATTAAGTCCTTAAATTCGGTCAATAATTATGTCAAATATTGAAAATCAAATTTTTGTTACCCTTGAAAGCCGTAAGATAGGCAACAATGGTTTTGGGTGCCGGAATAGTTGCTTGGTAACATATCAGTGCCAGGCAAATGAAAACTAGGCACATAAAAAAAATAAGCCGTAAATTATTTCAAAGTAATCGCCACAACTGTTAACACACTGATACCACTGCGATACGAGGTGGTCAATCCCTTCATAGACAAGTAGACGTCCACGAATGTCTTTCTTCAGAGCTCCAAAAATATGGAAATCGGACACTGAGGGATCGGGACTGTATGGAGGACGTGTGGGGACTTCCGAGTGGCACTTCTGCAACGTTTTTGAAACAACCTTGTGTTGAGAAGCCCTTACACACCCTCCACGCAGTCCCGATCTCTCCCTATGTCACGCCCATTTTTTTGGGCTCTTGGGACGAAGAGATACACGCCTCGGTACAACCATGGTTCCCCAGACAACCGCAAATATTTTTCCGCGGAGACGCTGACTGTCTCATCACACAGTGGGATTAATGTATTAACAGTTTTGGCGATTAGATAATAAACAGTTTGCTTACTATTTACCCATCTGTCTTGTTTTCATCTGATCGCCCCATATAGATTGTTCTGTCAGCTGACGCTATTACCTAAACTAGACTTGCTACTCGAGCACCACAAAGGGTCTTCATAGAATTTGTCAACCTAGAAAAAGCGTTCGATAATATAAAATCGTGTGACATGTTCGACACTCTCAGAAAAATAGACGTAAGCTACGGAATAGACGGGTAATACACAAAATTTACAAGAACGGAGAGAGAAAAATAGTGTCGGAAGATCGAGAAGGAAGTACTTGAAAATTAGAAATGGTATAAGTGAAGCAGTCTCTCGACCCTACTGTTTAATCTATACATCGAAGAAGAATGACAGAAATATAAGAAATATTCATGATTAGGGTTAATATTCAGTCAAAGGATATCAGTGATAAGATTGGCTGCCGATATTGCCCTTGTCTGCGAAAGTGAGGAAGAATTGCAGGACCTGTTGAATGGAATGGAAGGCTAATGAGTATACTATGGGCTGAGAGTAAACATAAGAAAGGCGAAAGTTATGAGGACTTGCAGAAAGCAGACTGATGATAACTCTTGCAAATTTGACAAAAGTCATGGGATAGCGATACTCACATACACAGATGGCGGTAGTATCGCATACACGAAGTGTTAAAGTTCAGTGTACTGGCAGAGCTGTCGTTTCTACTCAGGTGATTCATGTGTCAACGTTTCTGAGGTGATTATGGCCGCACGACGAGAATTAACAGATTCTGAACGCGTAAAAGTACTTAGAGCTGGACGCATGGGACATTTCATTTTGGAAATCATTAGGCAGTTCAATATTTCGAAATT
The DNA here is from genome assembly GCF_023864345.2 of Schistocerca serialis cubense. NCBI lineage: Eukaryota > Metazoa > Arthropoda > Insecta > Orthoptera > Acrididae > Schistocerca > Schistocerca serialis. The sequence goes on from NC_064642.1 coordinate 523,009,311, forward strand.
CACAGCGTCAAGCGTGTGACGAGAATACCAGATTCCAGGCATTACCTTTCATTACGGACAACGCAGTGGCCAACGGCCTTTATTTGAAGACCGAGGGTGGCGGCGTTTGCGTAGAGTTGTCAAGGTTAATAGACGAGCAACAGTGCGTGAAATTACCACAGATATCGATGTGGGACGTACAACGAACGCATCCGTTAGGACAGTGTGGCGAAATCTGGCTTTAATGGGTCATGGCAGCAGATGACTGACGCGAGTGTCTTCGCTAACAGCACAACGTCGTGTATAGAGCCTCTCCTGGGCTCGTCAGCATAACGGTTGGACCCTAGACGACTTGTAAACAATGGTCTTTTCAGTTGGTAATGTTCGAGTATGGCGCAGACACTACGAAGCCATGGAACCAAGGTGTCAACCAGGCACTGTGGAAGCTGGTGGTGACTCCATAATGGTGTATGATGTGTTGACATGGAATGGTCTGGATGCTCTGGTCCAACGGAACCGATCATTGACTTGAAATGGTTATGTTCGGTTACTTGGAGTCCATTTTCAGCCATTCGTTGACTTCATGTTGCCAAACAGCGATGCCCCAAGCCACCGGGCCACAATTTTTCGCGATTGGTTTGGAGAACATTCTGGACGGTTAGAGCGAATGATTTAGCCACTCAGATCGCCCGACATGAATCCTATCAATCATGTACGGGACATGATGGAGCGGTCACTTCGTGCACAAAATCCTGTAGCGGCAATACTTTAGCAGTTATGGACGCCTAAAGAGACAGCGTGGCTCGGTATTTCTGCAGGGGTCATTGACTTGTTGAGTGCATCCCACGTCGAGTTTCTGCACTACGAAAGAGGTCCAACAAGATATCAGGAGGAGTCTCATGACTTTCGTCACCCCCATGTACATCAAAATCACGAAGTAGACGGAATGAAGGTATTCTGCTACCTTGGAAGCAAAGGCGGACATAAAAAAAGCAGATTAGCACAGGCAAAGAGGGCATTTCTGGTCAAAAGAAGTCTACTAGTAAAAAAAATTGGCCTTAAGTTGAAGAAGAAATTTATAGGTAAGTACATTTGGAGAACAGCATTCTATGGTAATGAATCATGGGCTTTGGGAATGCAGAAAAAGAAGAGAATGTGTGTTGTGCTATTGAAGGATGCTGAAAATTAATTGGACTGATAAGAAAACGTCAGCATAGTCGAAGTTGATAGCGTACGTCTGCGTGGTGGCGCTCCATTAGGAGATAATGCGTCTCGAATTCTGGTGGGGAGAGATGATGGCATATAGTTCCTGATCGGTAGTCTTCGCGCCACTGTCTTGCATTAAGTTCCAAACTTCTCCACACTGTCTCATGAAGTGAGAGCATGTGACACTCTTGGTGGTGATCCCACATCAGATGGTGAACTTAAGCTCAGCGGTCATCTCAGTAATACTGAAAAGGAGTAGGCTCTGCGCCGACATTCAGATTCACCCTCTCCCTTCCCTTGATCGGAAGCGATACAAACACAACAGTGCGTTGCACAATAGCTCATCACAGTTCTGCACGGCACAGGTACACACTTGATACTTGGTAACAGGTCGAAAGAAGGCAACGGCAAACACTATGAACTTGTTTAGAAAGGTGAAGTGGCATTCCTGCACCTACTTCCTCATGCTCATTCTCCGAGTATGGAACTGCTTTGATACGGTAAAATAAGAAATGGAGTGGTTCTCCGCACAGTTGGCGAGGAGATACAAGCAGAGTGGACAGATTGATTCAACATGTACATAGACGGCAGGCAATAGCTTCCATGGTACATGGGCGAGCTGTAGGGGGTAACACCTGCAGGGGAAGACAGGGACTGGAATACATACGAGGGCTATCCACAAACTACATTACGTTTTGGAATTAAAAATAAATAAAGTATTGGAAATTTTTTTTATATACAGATGAAAGCCACACTTAAATACTACTTTTCTACATGGTTGCCATTTAAATTAAGGCACTTATCGTAGCGATGGCCGAGCTTGGAAATTCCTTCGTCGTAAAATTCGGCCGCCTGCGCCTTCAACCACGTGGTTACCTCTTCTTGAAGCTGTGCGTCGTCATCAAAACGCTGCATAGCCAACCACTTCTTCATTGCTGCGAAAAAGTGGAAGTCGCTCGGTGCCAGGTCGGGACTGTACGGCGGATGAGGAAATAACCCCCACTTAAAAGATTCGAGAACTTCACAAGTGGCATTTGCCGTGTGGGCCCGGGCGTTGTCGTGAATCAGCAAGATCTTTGAGCCCAACTTTCCCCTGCGCTTGTTTTGTATTGCTCTTATGAGGTTATGCAGAGTTTGGCAATACCTTTGAGAGTTTATTGTAGTGCCTCTTTCCAGGAAATCCACAAAAATCACACCTTTTCTGTCCCAAAAGACAGTCGCCATCACCTTCCTTGCCGACGTTGTCTGCATGCATTTCTTGGGTTTTTGGGGGGAATTTGTGTGCCCCCACTGCATTGACTGCAATTTTGTCTCGCAGTTCACATGCTTAACCCATGTTTCGTCACCAGTAACGATGCGATCGAGTAATGAGTCGCCATCTTTCTCGTAAGCGTCCAAAAACGTTAATGCTGCAGCCATTCGCTGATTTTTGTGAATCTCTGTCAAGATTTTTGGTATCCATCTTGCACAAAACTTGTGGTAACCAAGGTTTTCGGTAATGATTTCGTGCAACAAACTTCGTGAAATTTGTGGAAAACTCATAGAGAGTTCCGTTATTGTGAAATTACGGTTTTCACAGACCGTGGCATCGACTTTTTCGACAAGTTCGGCAGTCACTATGCTGGGTCTTCCACTTCGCTCTTCGTCATGAACGTTAGTTCGGCCATTTTTAAATTTTATGACCCATTGACGCACTCCACCTTCAGTGATTATGTTGTCCCCATACACTTCACAAAGCTACCGATAGGTTTCTACCGGTGTACAGTTTTTTGCAGTCAGAAACCTTTTTACAGCACGCACTTCACACTTCGCGGCATTTTCAATTAACGCTGACATTTCAAACTGCCACAGTAACTCAACGGAGTACAGCACGAACCTCTCACTAGCACGGCAGGATGCCGACTGAGCGGCGGAATGCCATGACACCAAGATGGCCGCGCTAGCCCCGCCCCTAACGGACACAAACGAAAACGTAATGTGCTTTGTGGATAGCCCTCGTACAACAAATAATTGACATGTTGAGTGTAAGTGCTACTCTGAGTTGAGAGGATCGCACAGGAGAGGAAGTCGTGGAGGGCTACATCCAATCAAAGTACTGTTGAGAAAAAAAAGAAAAGGAAAGAGGAGACAATGGTGGCAGCGACGTGAACCTACCTTGAGGTCGTTGTTGGCCTCTCGCAGCGCGGCGGTGAGCGACAGCAGGTAGTAGATGATGAGGATGAGCAGCACGAGCAGCGGGATGACGGTGGAGGGAGAGAGCAGCAGCTCGAGCGGCCGGTGCAGCGAGGCGGGCAGCGCGGCGGTCACGCTGCTCGTCACCAGCTCGTAGATGCGCCGGTAGTTCGAGAAGGGCCCGCAGTGCCACGACGGCGCCACCCACACGATGGCGTAGCCCACCGGCAGCACGCACAGGAACAGCATCGTCAGCAGCAGCGCCAGGTAGAAGTTGTTGGACCGCGAAGCTCGGAACACCACCTTGTCGCACACAACCACCACTGAACTATGCAGCAGTGCCAATATCCGACAGCTTGGTTGTCTGACTTTTGTCGATAAATCTGGGAGCAAGTTCCCCCCCCCCCCCCTTCTATGTAAAGCTCAAAGCAAAGCAATATGTCAAGCTCGCACAAAATAGCATGGCCCGTGAGCAGAATCGCATTGAATCCTAAGAGCTGCGCGATTCTACATTTATTTATTTATCGTATGGCAATACACACACAGGGTGGTCCATTGATCGTGACGGGCCAAATATCTCACGAAATAAGTGTCAAACGAAAAGACTACAAAGAACGAAACTTGTCTAGCTTGAAGGGGGAAACCAGACGGCGCTATGGTTGGCCTGCTAGATGGCGCTGCCATAGGTCAAACGGATACCAACTGTATTTTTTTAAAAATAGGAACCCCCATTTTTATTACATATTCGTGTAGTACGTAAAGAAATATGAATGTATAATATATAAGAATATACACCCTACAGTTGGAGGTTAACTTTATCGTTTACGTAGGTTTCAACGTTAGTAATAACGTCTTCTTCAGAACCTGCAACAAGTTAATATTATAATGCGCTAGTAAATTATATTAGATATGGTCATCGCCCGCAGCTCGTGGTCGTGCGGTAGCGTTCTCGCTTCCCGCGCCCGGGTTCCCGGGTTCGATTCCCGGCGGGGTCAGGGATTTTCTCTGCCTCATGATGGCTGGGTGTTGTGTGATGTCCTTAGGTTAGTTAGGTTTAAGTAGTTCTAAGTTCTAGGGGACTTATGACCATAGATGTTAAGTCCCATAGTACTCAGAGCCATTTGAACCAGATATGGTCATCCTACAGGATGCAACGTGTAGTACTTACATAAAATATTATTTAAATGTTTGTCTAAAACAGGCAATGTCCTAAGTCAACTTTATAAAACTTGATGCATAACCATAAGGTTTTGTCTCTACTACACTCCTGGAAATTGAAATAAGAACACCGTGAATTCATTGTCCCAGGAAGGGGAAACTTTATTGACACATTCCTGGGGTCAGATACATCACATGATCACACTGACAGAACCACAGGCACATAGACACAGGCAACAAAGCATGCACAATGTCGGCACTAGTACAGTGTATATCCACCTTTCGCAGCAATGCAGGCTGCTATTCTCCCATGGAGACGATCGTAGAGATGCTGGATGTAGTCCTGTGGAACGGCTTGCCATGCCATTTCCACCTGGCGCCTCAGTTGGACCAGCGTTCGTGCTGGACGTGCAGACCGCGTGAGACGACGCTTCATCCAGTCCCAAACATGCCCAATGGGGGACAGATCCGGAGATCTTGCTGGCCAGGGTAGTTGACTTACACCTTCTAGAGCACGTTGGGTGGCACGGGATACATGCGGACGTGCATTGTCCTGTTGGAACAGCAAGTTCCCTTGCCGGTCTAGGAATGGTAGAACGATGGGTTCGATGACGGTTTGGATGTACCGTGCACTATTCAGTGTCCCCTCGACGATCACCAGTGGTGTACGGCCAGTGTAGGAGATCGCTCCCCACACCATGATGCCGGGTGTTGGCCCTGTGTGCCTCGGTCGTATGCAGTCCCGATTGTGGCGCTCACCTGCACGGCGCCAAACACGCATACGACCATCATTGGCACCAAGGCAGAAGCGACTCTCATCGCTGAAGACGACACGTCTCCATTCGTCCCTCCATTCACGCCTGTCGCGACACCACTGGAGGCGGGCTGCACGATGTTGGGGCGTGAGCGGAAGACGGCCTAACGGTGTGCGGGACCGTAGCCCAGCTTCATGGAGACGGTTGCGAATGGTCCTCGCCGATACCCCAGGAGCAACAGTGTCCCTAATTTGCTGGGAAGTGGCGGTGCGGTCCCCTACGGCACTGCGTAGGATCCTACGGTCTTGGCGTGCATCCGTGCGTCGCTGCGGTCCGGTCCCAGGTCGACGGGCACGTGCACCTTCCGCCGACCACTGGCGACAACATCGATGTACTGTGGAGACCTCACGCCCCACGTGTTGAGCAATTCGGCGGTACGTCCACCCGGCCTCCCGCATGCCCACTATACGCCCTCGCTCAAAGTCCGTCAGCTGCACATACGGTTCACGTCCACGCTGTCGCGGCATGCTACCAGTGTTAAAGACTGCGATGGAGCTCCGTATGCCACGGCAAACTGGCTGACACTGACGGCGGCGGTGCACAAATGCTGCGCAGCTAGCGCCATTCGACGGCCAACACCGCGGTTCCTGGTGTGTCCGCTGTGCCGTGCGTGTGATCATTGCTTGTACAGCCCTCTTGCAGTGTCCGGAGCAAGTATGGTGGGTCTGACACACCGGTGTCAATGTGTTCTTTTTTCCATTTCCAGGAGTGTATTAAACAAGCTGTAGAAAATTCACTGTAAGTCCGTTGTATGGGCACACAAATGCTCAAACCCAAGATCAGACCAAGAAATGGTTGTCGGTTCCTTATATAGGTAATGTCTCCTACAAGATAGGGCGCCTGTTGAAAAATTCAGGTTTTAATTTCATACTCGACGAGTAATAGTTTAAAGCAAAATTTGGTTCATTCCCTTGAGAAAGACGGTGACAAGTCAGCGAAATCAGGTGTGTATAAGATTATGTGTGATGATTGCCCATGTTATTACATAAGTCAAACAGGCAGAGCTATAGCAGTAAGGTTTAAAGAACATCTTACAATAAAGGACGTAGGAACACAGGGGTCAGCCTTTGCGGAACATCTGGTGCAAATGGCTCATACACCTAAACCTTTACGTGACATAGAGCTACTACATCATGAAGTCAAGGGATACAGACTCGACACCCTTGAGTAACTACAAATTTATGCACACCTAATTACAGATAGAGGCAAGTTACTGAACGATCAACTGTATCTAAAAAATAGGGCATACTTCGAAGGCTTCCAGCCTATACTAGGTTCACAAAAATTCATAATGCATGTGACCTCACAGTTTCTGTAATAATTGATCCTTTCCTACACATGTTCATACGAGATTTCTTGGTCAGTTTAGAAGGCTCTGTAGTAGAATGTAAAACGTAGTCATGCTGGGTACTGTAATTAACTTACAATAGTAAAATAGAAAATTAATTCACAGCAAAAAGGTTATCTGATGCGTGCGTAATAAGAGTTTGATTCCATATGTCTCGCGCATGCGCGCCACCCTCTGTGAGGCAGACCGCGAAGCCCTCGCGGTCCGCAGTCTCTAGTCACACGACGAGGCCCATACAACGGGCTTAAAGTGAATTTTCTACAGCTTGTTTAATAGAAGTGACAAAACCTTATGGTTATGCATCTGGTTTTATAAAGTTGACTTAGGACATGGCCTGTTTTAGGCAAACATTTAAATAATATTTTATGTAAGTACTACACGTTGCATCCTGTAGGATGACCATATCTAATATAATTTACTAGCGCATTATAATATTAACTTGTTGCAGTTTCTGAAGAAGAACACCCTCCATCTCCTTTCCCAACACAACTTCCACCGTCTACCACTCCCGGATGATGAGCTTCGCCCTGACATCTACCCTTCCTACCAACTCTAACCCTCTCTTCCTGCCTCCTCCTCAGGGCTCCCTCTCCTCCCCCCCTCCTTCTGAGCGGATTTCCCCTCCTACTCCCCCTCCATCTCTTGTGCCTTCTTTCAGTGTCTCTGCGCTCCCTCCTGCCCTGTCTTCCCTTTTCCTCTCCCGCCCCATGTGTCTCCTGCCTCTTCGTGAACCCACGGTTGCCCCTCCTCTCTTCATCCCGCCGCTTCCCCAGCTGCCCCATGCTCTCCCCTCCTTTTCCATCCTCTCTGACCTTTCCCTCGGCAGGTCCCACCTGGTAGTTTTATTCTTCGTCGTGTGTGCTCCAAGTGGGTTTTAAGTGTGTTGTTTCGGAGTGTTTTTTATACTGTGTGCATGCGCATCCAGTGTCTTCTCTGTGTTTTAAGAATCGACAACTATGTTTTTTAACTTTCTGGTGACTTTTTTTAACTGTCCCCTATGAACGTCTACATGTCAGTGTATTTTTCCCTCCATTTTCTCCCCTTACTCTGTTTTATGTTCCCCTTTTTTACCTCCTTATGTATGTATTATTTTATTCTTGTTTTAGTTGTCATGTCACTCGGCTGAAGAGCGGCGGATTGTGCTGCTGACAGCCCTCCCCTGCCCATATGGGGCAGGGGAATGAAATCACAATAAAGAAAAAAAAAATCTGAAGAAGACGTTATTACTAACGTTGAAACCTACGCAAACGATAAAGTTAACCTGCATCTGTAGGCTGTATATTCTTCTATAAACAATGTCAGTTTTGTCGCTGCATAAAAGTGTTAAAAAAAAGAATGTTTTATTGGACCACTTTTTTCGCTTTGTGATAGATAGCGCTGTAATAGTCACAAACGTATGGCTCACAATTTTAGACGAACAGTCGGTAACTGGTAGGTTTTTTAAATTAAAATACAGAACGTAGGTACGTTTGAACATATTATTTCCGTTGTTCCATTGTGATACATGTACCTTTCTGAACCTATCATAAATGCTTAAAATGATGTCCGTCAACCTCAATGCATTTGACAGTACGTGTAACGACATTCCTCTCAACAGCGAGTAGGTCGCCTTCCGTAATGTTCGCACATGCATTGACAATGCGCTGACGCATGTTGTCAGGCGTTGTCGGTGCATCACGATAGCAAATATCCTTCCACTTTTCCCACAGAAAGAAATCCGGAGACGTCAAATCCGGTGAACGTGCGGGCCATGGTATGGTGCTTCGATGACCAATCCACCTGTCATGAAATATGCTATTCAATACCTCTTCAGCCGCACGCGAGCTATGACCCGGACATCCATCATGTTGGAAGTACATCGCCATTCTGTCATGAAGTGAAACATCTTGTAGTAACATCAGTAGAACATTACAACATACATTGCACCATTTAGATTGCCATCGATGAAATAGGGGCGAATTATCATTCCTCCCATAATGCCGCACCATACATTAACCCGCCAAGGTCGCTGCTGTTCCACTTGTCGCAGCCATCGTGGATTTTCCGTTGCCCAATTGTGCATATTATGCCGGTTTACGTTACCGCTGATGGTAAATGACGCTTCGTCGCTAAATAGAAAGCGTGCAAAAAATCTGTCATCGTCCCGTAATTTTTCTTGTGCCCAGTGGCAGAACTGTGCACGACGTCCAAAGTAGTCGCCATGCAATTCCTGGGGCATAGAAATATGGTACGGGTGCAATCGATATTGATGTAGCATTTTCAACACCGACGTTTATGAGATTCCCGATTCTCGCGCAATTTGTCTGCTACTGATGTGCGGATTAGCCGCGACAGCAGCTAAAACACCTACTTGGGCATCATCATCTGTTGCAGGTCGTCGTTGACGTTTCACATGTGGCTGAACACTTCCTGTTTCCTTAATTAACGTAACTATCCGGCGAACGGTCCGGACACTTGGATGATGTCGTCCAGGATACCGAGCAGCAAACATAGCACACGCCCGTTGGGCATTTTGATCGCAATATCCATACAACAACACGATATCGTCCGCACTGGTGGAATGTTATGTGATACCACGTACTTATTCGTTTGTAGCTATTGCAGCGCCATCTATCACAAAGCGAAAAAAGTGGTCCAACTGAAACATTCATATTCTTTACGTACTACACGAATATGTAATAAAAAATGAGGGTTCCTATTCAAAAAAACGCAGTTGATATCCGTTTGACCTAAGGCAGTGCTATCTAGCTGGCCAACCGTAGCGCCATCTGGTTTACCCTTCAAGCTAGGCGAGTTTCGTTCTTTATAGTATTTTCGTTTGATGCTTATTTCGTGAGATATTTGGCCCGGTCACTATCAATGGACCACCCTGTCTAATGATTACAAATTCTACACATCAACATTTAAGCACAGCTCTCCAGCATAAAATGCCATAAATAACAACAGTTATAATCGGATATAAAGGTCTTTTATGTATTTTTTAACATCACTCGTCGCTGTGAGGAAATCTTCGAAAGGATCCTTGTAGGCATGTGCGGGACGTGTCGATGCAAAATGAGCAACTGTCTGTCGTTCTGCGCCACATTGACAGGATGGTGACGAAGATTGGCCCCACTTGTAGAGAGTGTCTGCACATCGTCCTTGGGCCGTTCGGATACCGTTCAATATAGTCCAAATTGCCCGAGGCTGGTCGAATCCATGGGGTTTCTTCTGGATGCTGGGTAGCTTCATGCAGTGTGGGGAACAGTTTTGCTGCCAGCGGCGTTTCTATTCATCGATAGGACTGAATTCAGTTTCCATGAGAGTCCTGGCTGTGACGAGAGCCGGATGTCATGAGCTTAGTCTTTTTCACTACTCATGGAATGCGTCGTCCACTGTCGGAAGATCGGTGTTATTAGCAGTCCTCTGTTATTCACGCAGTAGCGCGCTCTTCTGTCTTATATCAGGAGGTGGAATGTGGCTCAGTATGTGGGAGTAGATCGTATTGACCCACTAACAATGCGCATGGTCTCTTTAAGTTGTACGTATATATTTTTTATGTGTGGACTACTACGCCAGACAGGCGCACAATACTTTGCTTCTGGGTTTATAAAACCGAGTGCTGAAACTGGAGACTGTCTGCTCACGATACCCAACGAGAGCCGCAGAGTTTACGGAGAATGTTGTGTGTGGTTTTGACGTTGGCACACGTTCGTGTCAAGTGCTCCTTAAAAGAAAATTTCCTATGTAACGCGATCCCAAGGTATTCTGGGTGCATATTTTGATGGGGTTTGTCTCCTTCGAAATAGATATCGATAGCTCTATGTGTCAAACTGTTGGACAGATGAAAACTTGAAGCGTCTGTTTTATTTGCGTTTGGCTGTAACCTCCATCTGCGGAAGTAGTGGCTTAAGATATATTGATCAGAAGTTAGGATTTCTTCAGTTCTTTCAAAAGTCTTGTGTTGTGTAGCTATTGCCCAGTCGCCTCCATAGCCAAACATACTGGACTGTGTTGGAGGGATATCAGATATATATATATAGATTAAACAAGAGAGGGGCAAGGACGGATCCCTGTAGCAAACCATTATTCAATACTTCTTGGCGGTAAGTGTCTTTTTCTGTAGTTACAATAAATGTCTTTCCAGTTAACATGCCAGTTAGTTTTGTTGTCCGTTTACATGGGTCAAATTGCAATAATTTATGAAGGAGTCCATGTCTCCAAACTGTATAATATGCTGCACTTAGATTGACGAAAGCAACTGATGTTTTCTGCTTCATTTGGTATCCTAGTTCAATAAATGATGTTAAAGATAAGACCTGATCAGTGCAACTCCATCCTGGACGGAATCCAGCTTGCTCGATAGGAAGGTTCTGAAGGATTACTGGACTAATCCAACTGTATAGAATTCTTTCAAGGAAGTTATAAATAGTTCTCAACAGCGCGACTGGGCGGTAGTTCTTAGGCTGGTCTGGTGTCTTGCCCGGCTTGAGTATTGCTATGATTTTCGATTGCTTCATTTTTTTTGGGACTGAACCAGACATCATAATAGCAGAGAAAAAATCCGCCAACCATCTTTTTGCATAGTTCCCACTATTCAGAAGAAGTTCTGGGTGGATTCCGTCACTTCCGATCTTCCGGGTTTCAGAGTTTTAAGAGCAGTGGAAATTTCAGGACACTTCTTGAGAAGTCAGATTGTTCCTTCGTGTTCTTTTTGAGCAGTGTAAGTTTGCGCCCGATGTATCTGGTATGAGTTCTATCCCTTGGTGATCTTGATGTGAACAGTAGATGTGAAGCAATGTTGTTAGCAGATATTTGAGTGTTGTTCTTTACTTTAACTTTGTTTCCATCCAACTTCCTTAGTAATGACGATGCTTTCCTACTTAATGTTTGAAAATTGAGTGACTCAACAGTCTCTGTCCACCTAATTCGTCTGGCTGTGTTGAGCTTATGAGGTAGGTTATCCGCTGTTTCCACATCCTCGCTTCTTAGAAATCTATCAAATTGTTTCTCAGTAGTTTCATTCCAACCTGGAATACATCGCTTCCGGTAACCCCTAGAGATTGCCTTCTTTGCTGCACTTATCATTGCTCCAACAAGCCTCTCACAGTTTCTTGCTTTTGGGGGTATCCAACCAAGACATTTGCCCAGATTTTTATCAAATACATACCATGTAGGTCGTGGAAAGGATGAAACGAATGGGGTATTTGTCCCTATTTCACTTAAGATTAGGCGGTGTTGGCTGTGTGGAAAATCGTGTAATACGAATCGCGAACTTTGGAGAGGTAATTTATTTTCGTTAGTTGTTACAAAGCATAGATCAGGATTATACTCCTGTCTGCAAGCTGCTGAAACGATCGTTCCTTTATCCTTTGCATCAAACACCAAATATAAGCTATTGTCTTCTCCCCAATTTACAATGGCTTCATCATTTCCATCACTTACTTTATACTTCGATTGAGTACGATGGCTCTTAAAATCTCCGAGGTATATGGTGGGGTGTTAAGATAACGGGATGAGGTGTACACGCCAAGGATACCTACATCTACATCTACATTTATACTCCGCAAGCCACCCAACGGTGTGTGGCGCAGGGCACTTTACGTGCCACTGTCATTACCTTCCTTTTCTGTTCCAGTCGCGTATGGTTCGCGGGAAGAACGACTGTCGGAAAGCCTCCGTGCGCACTCTAATCTCTCTAATTTTACATTCGTGATCTCCTCGGGAGGTATAAGTAGGGGGAAGCAATATATTCGATACCTCATCCAGAAACGCACCCTCTCGAAACCTGGCGAGCAAGCTACACCGCGATGCAGAGCGCCTCTCTTGCAGAGTCTGCCTCTTGAGTTTGCTAAACATCTCCGTAACGCTATCACGGTTACCAAATAACCCTGTGACGAAACGCGCCGCTCTTCTTTGCATCTTCTCTATCTCCTCCGTCAACCCGATCTGGTACGGATCCCACAGTGATGAGCAATACTCAAGTATAGGTCGAACGAGTGTTTTGTAAGCCACCTCCTTTGTTGATGGACTACATTTTCTAAGGACTCTCCCAATAAATCTCAACCTGGTACCCGCCTTACCAACAATTAATTTTATATGATCATTCCACTTCAAATCGTTCCGTACGCATACTCCCAGATATTTTACTGAAGTAACTGCTACCAGTGTTTGTTCCGCTATCATATAATCATACAATAAAGGATCCTTCTTTCTATGTATTCGCAATACATTACATTTGTCTATGTTAAGGGTCAGTTGCCACTCCCTGCACCAAGTGCCTATCCGCTGCAGATCTTCCTGCATTTCGCTACAATTTTCTAATGCTACAACTTCTCTGTATACTACAGCATCATCCGCGAAAAGCCGCATGGAACTTCCGACACTATCTGCTAGCTAATTTATATATATTGTGAAAAGCAGTGGTCCCACAACACTCCCCTGTGGCACGCCAGAGGTTACTTTAACGTCTGTAGACATCTCTCCATTGAGAACAACATGCTGTGTTCTGGTTGCTAAAAACTCTTCAATCCATCCACACAGCTGGTCTGATATTCCGTAGACTCTTACTTTGTTTATCAGGCGACAGTGCGGAACTGTATCGAACGCCTTCCGGAAGTCAAGGAAAATAGCATCTACCTGGGATCCTGTATCTAATATTTTCTGGGTCTCATGAACAAATAAAGCGAGTTGGGTCTCACACGATCGCTGTTTCCGGAATCCATGTTGATTCCTACAGAGTAGATTCTGGGTTTCCAAAAACGATATGATACTCGAGCAAAAAACATGTTCTAAAATTCTACAACAGATCGACGTCAGAGATATAGGTCTATAGTTTTGCGCATCTGCTCGACGATCCTTCTTGAAGACTGGGACTACCTGTGCTTTTTTCCAATCATTTGGAACCTTCTGTTCCTCTAGAGACTTGCGGTACACGGCTGTTAGAGGGGGGGGGGGCAAGTTCTTTCGCGTACTCTGCGTAGAGTCGAATTGGTATCCCGTCAGGTTCAGTGGACTTTCCTCTGTTGAGTGATTCCAGTTGCTTTTCTATTCCTTGGACACTTATTTCTATGTCAGCCATTTTTTCGTTTGTGCGAGGATTTAGAGAAGGAACTGCAGTGCGGTCTTCCTCTGTGAAACAGCTTTGGAAAAAGGTGTTTAGTATTTCAGCTTTACGCGTGACATCCTCTGTTTCAATGCCATCATCATCCCGGAGTGTCTGGATATGCTGTTTCGAGCCACTTACTGATTTAACGTAAGACCAGAACTTCCTAGGATTTTCTGTCAAGTCGGTACATAGAATTTTACTTTCGAACTCACTGAACGCTTCACGCATAGCCCTCCTTACGCTAACTTTGACATCGTTTAGCTTCTGTTTGTCTGAGAAGTTTTGGCTGCGTTTAAACTTGCAGTGAAGCTCTCTTTGCTTTCGCAGTAGTTTCCTAACTTTGTTGTTGAACCACGGTGCGTTTTTCCTGTCCCTCACAGTTTTACTCGGCACTTACCTGTCTAAAACGCATTTTACGATTGCCTTGAACTTTTTCCACAAACACTCAACATTGTCAGTGTCGGAACAGAAATTTTAGTTTTGATCTGTTAGGTAGTCTGAAATCTGCCTTCTATTACTCTTGCTAAACAGATAAACCTCCTCCCTTTTTTTACATTCCTATTAACTTCCATATTCAGGGATGCTGCAACGGCCTTATGATCACTGATTCCCTGTTCTGCACTTACAGAGTCGAAAAGTTCGGGTCTGTTTGTTATCAGTAGGTCCAAGATGTTATCTCCACGAGTCGGTTCCCTATTTAATTGCTCGAGGTAATTTTTGAATAGTGCACTCAGTATAATGTCACTCGATGCTCTGTCCATACCACCCGTCCTAAACATCTGAGTGTCCCAGTCTATATCTGGTAAACTGAAATCTCCACCTAAGACTATAACACGCAGAGAAAATTTATGTGAAATGTATTCCAAATTTTCTCTCAGTTGTTCTGCCACTAATGCTGCTGAGTCGGGAGGTCAGTAAAAGGAGCCAATTATTAACCTAGCTCGGTTGTTGAGTGTAACCTCCACCCATAATAATTCACAGGAAATATCTACTTCTACTTCACTACAGGATAAACTACTACTAACAGCGACAAATACGTCACCACCGGTTGCGTGCAATCTATCCTGGGTGTTTGTATACATAAATTACTGTTAGTTCTCCTATTCCACAAGCTTGATCCGAAGGGGCAACGGTTCCAGTTGTTTCCTGCCAACCTGCGAAGTTCCGAGCGTTCTCGCTGCGGTGAGCTCATGACAGTTGTGCGGAGTGGGACTCGTGTGGAGATGGAATGACTTGACATTTTTGCGGAGCGCAAGATGCTTTAGGTAATGGACCTCGGGACAGGCTGTTGCAGAAGTAGGGTATTCTGTCCTGCTGTTCAGGACTTCTACGACTGTAAGACTTCTACGACCAGCGGCTCGATAACAAGCATACGCCAAGATGTGGAATTGCAGTGGAAGGCATCATTGTAATAACATCACTGAAAGGTGAAATCAGTGATAAATTCGAGGGCTGGAACATTAATAGTGGCAGCTATTTATTTACAATTTATACAAAGTAGATGGTTTCAAAGTTTTACTGTTCTCCAGAGAAGCCACCGGCATTATGTATAACTCGTTGCCGGTGATGTGAAAGTCGCTCGTAGGGTACCCTTAGCAGCGCCAGTTGTGCTGATGGTTCGAGTGAAGCGATCTTTTGCCTGAAGAATCTCTGTAACAATTCTGAAGCGAATGCCACTAACTGCTTCCTTCAATTTCGGAATAAACTTGCACTTAGAAGGGTTTAGGTCCGGGGAGTGTGGTAGGGCCGCATCGATCGAACAAATCAGTCACATTTAAATGCGAACATTTTAGGTTAGGCTTTACCGTGACTGTTATTGACATTAAATGAAACAAGTATACTGTTATCAGTCACCGTTTTATTTATTTCCAAGACGCGTTTCAAAATCTTCATCATCGGGTGGATTTACATTATTTAGTATGACATTTGTGTGTGTGTTGTGTTACGAGTTTGGAGGAACTTGTCACAATGTGACAGTATACATGTGATGTGTTACGACAGCGAATAGGAACCTGTGACCACTGGAGGCAGTGCCACATGTTCCTCCAAAATCGTAGCACAACACACACACACACACACACAAATGTCATACTAAATAATGTAAATCCACCCGATGATGGAGGTTTAAACCTTTGAAACGCGTCGTGGAAACAAATAAAACGGTGACTGGTAACAGTAAACTTGTTGTTTCATTTAAAATCAGTCACAACGTGCGCCATATGCGCCCTTGTAGTCCTGCAAATTGATGTGTGGGTCCTGCAGAAAGTGTCACGGCTTCTTTTTCTAAGCTGCGCATTTTTGGAACACGACATGTTACCAGCTTAGAGAAAGAATCAGCGACACTTTCTGCACGACCCACCCATAAATTTGCAGGACTACTCGTGCGCATACGGCGCACGTTGTGACTGATTTGTTCCATCGATGGTGCTGGGAAGTGCTGCACCAACCACCGCATTCCCTCACTTAACCATTTGTGTCTTCAGTTTGATTCCTGTATTGAAGGAACACTTTATGGCATTCACTTTAGAACTGTTAACAGAGATTTGTCGGGCAACGGATCGTACCACTTGAACTATCATCTACGACTATCAAATCGCTTGCAACAAGTTATACATGATGCCGGTGACCATTTTTATGTCAGTAAAACTCTGAAACAAGTATCTATATTGTATAGGTCCTAAATAAATAGTTAACACTATTAAAGTTCCAACTTTCGTCCGTTAATATAAAAAATTCATCCCAGTGTTACGCATTAATAAAAAATGTTGGAGAAGACGCAGACTACCGTAGCCATAAGTCTGACCGATTAATTTTAAAGTTAGATAGGAAAAAGCGAAAAAATTAAGAAAGGCTTTGAAAAGGCTTCAGAGTGACAGAAACTTAAAATCATTTCTAACTTGTGTGGTCAATAGAAATATCAGTGAAGAAGAAAACGCCACAGCCATTGGAAATTAAAGATAATTGAAAATAACTGTAATGAACTTCATACTCATTGGCAGTCTTGTAAATACAGGGTGTTTATAACTGAATATCGGGGTTTTAACGCTTTATAGTATTTATTATATTAAACTTACAGTTATAATGACATGTCAAATGAAAGAGCAACTCAAACAGTTTTACCAAGAACCTTATAAATGTTCAATGTGAGCACCGTTTGTCACACGGCACACATCAAGTCTATAGCCGAATTCTTCCCAAACATTGATAAGGGTGTCTTCAGTGACTGTAGCAACAGCTGCTTCAATCCGGTTTCTTAATTCAGGGAGGTCTGCTGGTAGCGGAGGCAGGTACACACGATCCTTGATGAAGTCCGAAAGGAAAAAATCGCATGGTGTTAGGTTGGGTGAACGTGGAGGCCATGCAAAGCAAGACCTGTCATTGGGCCCCTTGCGGCCTATCCAGCGCTCGGCTATAGACTTGATGAATGCCGTCTGACAAATGGTGCTCACATTGCACATTTATAACGTTCTTGGTAAAAGTGTTTCAGTTGCTCTTTCATTTGACATATCATTTATAACTGTACGTTTCATGTAATAAATATTATAAAGCGTTAAAACCTCGATATTCATTTATAAACACCTTTTATTGTAAATAGGTTTAATGGGTGACGAAGAAAGATTGTCTCCTCGTGATGCTTCCTGGAGACGAAACAAAATCGGCTAAATGTCTCTAGCAATTTGTAAAATATTCGCCACTGAAGATCTACAATACTGCCTAAAGGCTATGTGTTTTCTAGGAAATCATCGCGGCATTCACCTCGAGAAGTTCTTAGAATCAAAGTCTATATGGGTGGTCACTGAGGACAAAATTGTTGTAGCGTAAACACATGCAAATGTCATGCAACTAATTCCTAGTAACACGTGCTGTAGACTACAGCACGCTGTGCTACACTGCTAGACTAGAAACAAATTCTTAGTGTTCCTGTACGCTATGTGTGAAAAGCCGCTTATCCCAGCGAGAGCCCCAAGTGTCACTCCGAACGAGTGTTCCAACCCCATTTCTGTCTTTTTACTAAATATCATGTCATCGCCATCTCCACACACAGTAATTAAAATGGAAAGTTCTTCATAACCAGATATGTGTAATAACATGAAATGCAACTAAATTTATGCAAAGCAAACAAGAAAGCAAGGCTCTTATTCAAAGTGTGTCTGAGATTTAGGTGGTAATGACGAGCAGGCTCTCAAGGGACTGATACATAATTTTCATGTGACACATGTTGTTTACTTTACATTGTCTGTATTGTTCCAAGTGAATTTGTCCACTGTTACATTTTTACCCCATTTTTGTTTTACGAAATCTCATTCAGGCAGTGTGTGGTCAATCTTGTTTTGCTTTGGTTGATACTTAATGCGACTATAATCTTCTTTCGTACACTAGTGAGAAACTATTGACGTTGAACGTCTATATGTGTCGAATTATTTTTCGTATCGACTTAAGCTGTTAAAACGTTTGTTTACAGTCTCGCTAGCTGTAGTTACAAATTATGCGCGATATACGTTAGACTTTAACTGTCGAATGGCACCTCCCCTGACGCACTGTGTTTGAACAACAAAAGGCCCAACGATACCTCTGTTCCCTTACCTACTGCACCGTCTGCTTGGTAACCCTCACCTGTAAGTAAGGTGTAGTAAAGCCTAGTCCACACCAGTACCTTTTTGCGGATCTTCGTTGTGGGGCTGCATCGATTCAATACTTCCCATCTGTTCAGGAACAGTCCCGCGACAAAGAGTCTTGTCCACACTACAAGGGGCAGTTCTGCTCGAAATGTATTGGGAACTAGTCCACGTGTGTCGATCTGCTTCGCTTTTATTTCTAATTTAAAAAAGGAAAAAGAAACAGTGTGGTTCCAGAACACAGCGAAAGTATGTTTTTTAATTATAAGGGGTACTTGAGCATTGTTCTGCTTACTGTAGCTGATGCCATCTACAATTTCATTATTCTTGGATGTGGTGTGTCAAGGAAGAGTTTCTGGTGATGGAGTCTTTAAGTACGGTATACAAAACTTTTATGAAAAATTAGGTAATGGAACATTGGGTTTGTCTCAACCCATCCTACTGCCAGGGAAAGAAAACTCCGTCCCGTTCGTGTTTGTAGTAGATGATTCGTTTCCTACGTTACGAAATTTGATGAAGCCACATCCTGGTTACAACAAAGGATCATTAGCACGTGCTGACAGAATATTCAGTTACCGCTTGAGTCGTGCACGCCATATTACTGAAAATGTTTTTGGGATATGGGCCGCGAAATTTCAGGGTTTACGGGTAACTATAGTACTACATCCTAGTAAAGTGAAAACTGTGGATGTTGCAAGTGCCTATTTGCATAATTTTTTACGATACCATTCTCGAATATTCTGTTAGGAACTTTATACATGGAGCGTGGAGATTAGAAATACAAGAATCGCAACTTTACCGAGGAGATCTCCAAATGAAGTTCAGGAAATCAGAAATGAATTTAGAGATTATTTTGTATCATCTGAAGGTCCAGTGCCTTGGCAGAATGAAATTATTTGGAAAAAATATAAACTACGTTTTCCTTCTCCTTGTTCAAACTAAAACAAAAATGAGTTGAAGCTCATAACAATAGCTTATTTTCTATTCTCTTACCTTATATTCTCCTACACCAGTACTATGAGTTCCTCTTAATTGATTAGCACGTAGGAGAAACGTGAACGGTTCATATCCGAATCATGAACATTTTTGGGAGAAGTTACACTTTCGTCCAATTCCTTGTACTCCCACCGAAACTGGCTTTTCAGATTGTGACTTTTTCCCATTTCCGCTATCAAAATGCGAAATTTTTTCGACAAACTTTTTAACGCCTGACCTTGTTTGTCGCGGTTTCTTTGTTCGGTAAGTGTGATGTCCCACAGGCAGTTGTTAACTTGAAGATCTTCAGTTAGTTTCGAAACAGTTTCAGTTGTACACATATTTGAAAATATAAAATACAGCGACGCTAGACGACGACAATAGCATTGACGACTACGTGTGCCACAGTGAGCCAAACTTACCCCGAACACGTCCACACTTGCCATGTTGAGCAACATTGTTTCAGAGACTCCTGTCTCAATAGGATTCAAACTTGTATCACGTTAGGCCCGCAACACATCTGGGCACATGGGACCACGTTGCAGGTCTGAATCACAGCTGTGTGCTGTTTCAGACTCGATTCAACCGTGCAATGAAGATGCGAAACATTGAGTCTCGGTGTAGACTAGGCGTAACGATACAGCTCTGGGCAACCTCCATAAACAAATGTTTCCTTTATATTTTACTCGGTCTTACGTAGTGACTTTAAATTGGTAATCATATGGTAGCGTTACACAAAAATTCAGTGCGACGGACTATTAATACTACGATAAATGTAAAATACCTACGAGAGAGATAAATACTCTGTGGAATTTAAGCATCTCCGTGCGAACTCGATAAGAAAGATATATAGACTGTATTAAGCTACGGCAAAGAAATAATTATTTCATGTTGGACATAGGAAGGCAGATGTTCTATGTCGGATTGAGAGGAGATTGTTGGAAGCCTTCATTAAAGCGGTAATCTATGTTTTATTGTAGCGAAGAAAATTAATACATATAAAAGCATAAAAGGAATATCAGGTGAGTAGAGTTCATAACCCTTGATCATTTCAAAAGAAATATTTAGTGATTATAAAGACGTATGTCGTTCGGAAGTGTTGTGTGGTTTGATGGTGCGACCCTGCAGTTTTACACGGTTTTGGGATTAGTGGAGAATATTTCACCGAAGACCTAAATAATTTCACAAACTAAAGTTAGACGCCACATTCCATACAATGACATAGCATAGCACTTGGCTGTGCCGATCGATTTCCGCAGAGCGATAAATTATCTTTAGCGATTTCAGGTGGAGAAGTTCCAGATCTGCTGCTGCGAAACGCATATGTTATAACCGTGTTCTTTACGTTACGGAGAGCAGTAAGCAATATATACATCATAGCCACCGCAAACATAATTAAAAGGACTCAACTTAAATAAAAGGAGCAAACAATGAAAAGGAATCGCTAAACCAAACCATAAATAAAAATCAATCAATAATAATACCCAACCACATTAATAAAACGCACATTAAATAATAGAGAAAACAAAAATAAGAACTTTAAACTGTTTCAACAATAGTAAATGTTTCTGTTACACCATTGAGTTTCACCGGCCGGAGTGGCTGAGCGGTTCTAGCAGCTACAGTCAGGAACCGCGCGACGCGGCGGTCGCAGGTTCGAATCCTGTCTCGGGCATGGAAGTGTGTGATGTCCTTAGGTTAGTTAGGTTTAAGTAGTTCTAAGTTCTAGGGGACTGATGGCCTCAGAAGTTAAGTCCCATAGTGCTCAGAGCCATTTGAACCACTGAGTTTCAATGTATGAGTAGAAAGAGGACAGCCGAAAATGGTCGTCGATAGTGGAGGGTCGGGGCTTGATCGTGACGAAATGACGTCTGTGATCGTTGCATTTTGTGCTCCGGCGTCCTTGACAAATGTGAAAAATATCGTGTGAACAGCTTTACTGTGTTTAATGGCAGTGTCGGTTTACCTACGCAGCACTTGCTCCTACGCCAGCGGCACTGGCTAGCTTCTTGGGGTGTATTAGTCATTGTCAGGTTTGAACTAGAAATAACAATAATGTTTGGGATTAATTGCATGTATGAAGTATTTATAACGCACTGGAAATAAGTACACCGCTAACTTTAAATGGGACGTCTTCAAGCCTTTGAAGAGTACTTTCAATTGAGTACTACTTTATTAATACACATTTTACGTACATCGTAAGAAAAAAATTGGTAGAAGTGACGTACTTGTAC
Source organism: Schistocerca serialis cubense (assembly GCF_023864345.2). Taxonomy (NCBI): domain Eukaryota; kingdom Metazoa; phylum Arthropoda; class Insecta; order Orthoptera; family Acrididae; genus Schistocerca; species Schistocerca serialis. Next base: position 523,030,901 of record NC_064642.1, read on the forward strand.
AAACAAATGATTAAAGTTTCAGAAAAATTGAATGATTTTTTTTTTCAAGAGAATAGAGCTTCACAAATTGAGCAATTTAGTAACGCGTTGGTCCACTTCTGGCCGATACTCGAGCAGATACTCGGCTTGGCACTGATTGATAGAGTTGCTGGATCTCCTCCTGAGGGATGTTGTGCCAAATTCTGTCCAACTGGTGCGTTAGATCGTCAGACTGCAGAGATGGTTGCAGGTCTCTGCCCTTAAAGCTCCAAATGTTCCCCATTGGGGAGAGATGAGGTGACCTCGCTGTCCAAAGTAGGGTTTGGCAACCATGAAGAAACTCTTACCGTGTGCGAGACATTATCTTACTGAAAAGGAAGTCCAGGATAGCTTGCCAAGGAGGACAACAAAACGGGGAGTATGATGTGGTCATCGTACCACTGTGCTATAAGGGTGCGGCGGATGACAACGAAAGATGTCCTGCTATGAAAGGAAATCGGACCGCAGACCATGAGTCCTGGTTGTCGGGCTGTATGTCGGGCAACAGTCAGATTGGTATGCCACTGCAATCCAGGGGGGCTCCAGACACGTGTTCGCAGACAGTCGGGGCTTAATTTGAAGCGGGAGTTTTCAGTGAAGACAGCCACAATCCAGTCAATGAGATTTCAGGTTGAAGACGTATCTGGAGACACCCTAGGCAGCGGTGGAATATCAACCTGACTGTCGCTTGCCATACGGCCCGACAACATAGAGTGATGGTCTGGAGTGCTCTTTCATAGCAGGACACCTTTGGTTATCATCCGCGACTCCCTTACAGCTTTGCTTTAAGTTATTAACAAAGCTCGCCTTAAGAATATTTGTAGCTGCATTATTGCACCAAACGACATAGGCCTCTAAAGGAAACAGACAGACAACTTGAACAGTCAAAAACTCTGGTATTTATGGGCTTGAATTAAGATTCATTATCATCTAGTTGATTCTTAGTGTTGTTTATGAATAAAAATGGTGTTTCCCCTTCCCTTCGGTAATTCGAAGTTCAGTCTCCCCTTTACAGTCTCTTTGACTACCAAGTGTCATAGCTTTTCTGTGAAGTTTTCCTGTTTCCTTTAATGTGTAACCAATCCTAGGATACCAGTCTGCTCATCGACTAACAGCCAATGACACAGTTTTAGGTTTCCAACTTTCACTGTTTTTCCCGCTTGCAACTGTTGTTACGTGGTGGCTTCTTTTCTTGATTATCCATTTTAGTACTCGAACTTGATTGTAGCATATATGTGCGAGAGCTGCCTCTGTACTCTCCACAAATTACAACCGTCTTATTTCAACTAATAATGTTCAAACTTTTCTTTTGTTCCACAGACGTCATGAAACGTGTTGATATTTGATTATTCTTTGTTTCATTACTAATGTAAGATAAGATTTCAAATTGGTGGGACGACAGGCAACTTGCTTTAAAGGTACAGATATGTAAAACTTTGCATTTCACAAAACGAAAAAACGTAATATTCTATAATTACAAAATCTGGTATTCACAGCTGTAATCAGTCAATTCGTACCTGGGTGCAACAATATGTAAGGGTACAAATGGAACGGTCGCATAGGTAAAGCAGGTAGCAGACCTGATAGAGTTCTAGGGCAGTGATTCAGTTTAAAAAAGAAACTGCTTAGAAAACGCTAGAGCGATTCATCCTAGATTATTGCTCACTCCATGGGAGCCGCGCTCAGTTGATAACCTTCGTCCCTGTTCACAAGAGCCGTGCGGTTCTAGGCGCTCAGTCCGGAACCGCGCGACTGCTACGGTCACAGGTTCGAATCCTGCCTCGGGCATGGGTGTGTGTGATGTCCTTAGGTTAGTCAGGTTTCAGTAGTTCTAAGTTCTAGGGGACTGATGACCACAGATGTTAAGTCCCATAGTGCTCAGAGCCATTTGAACCATTTTTTTGTTCACAAGATTCTCGTGGACCCGTATTTCTATTGATTCTTTAATGACGCTGTCCCAATAGCTCCCGGCTCGGCACAGCACCCTGGTGTTCTCGAAATCAAAGGTGTGGTTTTCTTTGATGCTATGTTCAGCTATATCAGATTTCTCTATCTGTCCAAGTCGGACATGCCTGGTGTGTTCCTCGCACCTTTTAGAGATGCAGCGCTGCGTTTGTCCAATGTACTGTACACCACATTCGCAGGCAATGCTGTATATACCAGGTGTGTTGAGTTTGAGTGGGTCTTTAGCTGAGCCCAGCAGCTCCTTCGTCTTCGGAGGTGGTCGGAAGAAAGAATTTATGTTTGATTTTCTCAGTAGCCTCCCGATTTTGGCTGATGTGGGCCCCAAATATGGACGAAAGGAGAGTCTCTTGTTAACTTTCTTTTCCTCTTCCTGAAATTTGTCAGCCTGTCTCCTCTTCAAGGCCCTACCAATCTGTGTTTCACTGTACCCGTTTTTCCGAAATACCTCTCTTAGGTGGTTTAATTCGTTTGAGAGGCTTTCTTTGTCACAAATGACGCGCGCCCTATGTACCAAGGTGGACAGTACTGACTGGTGTTGCGCCGGATGGTGGCAGCTGGTTGCATGCAGGTACAGGTCTGTGTGCGTCTTCTTTCTATATACTGAATGGCCCATTCCTGGACATACTGATCAGGAAGAAAGCGGATGGCACGCTGGGCCATTTAGTATGTAGAAAGAAGACGCACACAGACCTGTACCTCCATGCAACCAGCTGCCACCATCCGGCGCAACGCAAGTCAGTACTGTCTACCTTGGTACATAGGGCGCGCGTCATTTGTGACATTGAAAGCCTCTCAGCCGAATTAAACCACCTAAGAGAGGTATTGCGGAAAAAAAGGTACAGTGAAACACAGATCGGTAGGGCCTTCAAGAGGAGACAGGCTGACAAATTTCAGGAAGAGGAAGAGGAAGTTTTTCCATATTTGGGGCCCATATCAGCCAAAATCGGGAGGCTACTGAGAAAATCAAACATAAATTCTTTCTTTCAACCACCGCCGAAGACGAAGGAGCTGCTGGGCTCAGCTAAAGGACCCACTCAAACTCAACACACCTGGTATATATAGCACTGCCTGCGAATGTGGTGTACAGTACATTGGACAACCGCAGCGCTGCATCTCTAAAAGGTGCGAAGAACACACCAGGCATGTCCGACTTGGACAGATAGGAAAATCTGCTACAGCTGAACATAGCATCAAAGAAAACCACACCTTTGATTTCGAGAACACCAGGGTGCTGTGCCGAGCCGGGAGCTATTGGGACAACGTCATTAAAGAATCAATAGAAATACGGGTCCACGAGAATCTTGTGAACAGGGACGAAGTTTATCAACTGAGCGCGGCCTGGAATCCAGCATTAACCGTAATACGCCAGGAACGCACCAAGAACCGTCCAGCTCACGAGACGCGACCGGAATGCTCTGACGGAGACACGACCGGCGCACCTGCTTCCCCCTCTACCCCGCCCGCCGGCTCCTCTGGACCCAGCCTCCCGCGGCCTGGTGGTGGGGGGCACGCCGCAGGCATATAGGGACCGGCATCCGAAAGTCTCGGCACGGAAAGATTCTTTTCGTGTCGGTCTATCGGCAACCTAGCAGACCGCTAGACGAAGCCGACTTCGACGTCCTGCTGTCGCTGGAGGGGCGAGCTTCCATTTCCGGGGATTTCAATGCGAAACACACCGAATGGAACTCGCGAACTGTTAGCCGCAGCGGGCGCCGCCTCTCCCGCGTTGTTCACCGCAACGGTGCGATCACCGTGGGGCCGTTTGACCCCACGATCTTCCCTGCACGGGGACAGCCCGACGTGCTCGATATTGCCCTTCTGAAGGGCATCGGGCACTTCGCGACCGCCGAGACGCGCAACGTCCTCTCCTCTGACTACGTACCGGTCATTTTTGGCCTCGACGTGGCCGGAGCTTCTCTTCCAGACAGCCGTCCGAACTATTGCAGGCTCGACGCCGATCGCTTTCAGATGAAAGCCCTCGAACTGCTCGAGGACGCGCCAAACCCCGCCATGGTAGGGGCAGACGCCGCCCTAGCATTCTTCATCCGAAGAATACTCCGAGCAGCGGAGGAAGCCACGCCGAGACGTCGCCAAGGACCACGAGACTTCTCGCGACAGCTACCGCGCCCTATCCTGGACGCGATCACCGAGAAGAACCGACTGTTTCGTGAATGGCAGCTCACTCGCCAACCAGACACGAAGCGCCGATTAAACCGCATGAGACGGGAAATTAAGGCAGCAGTCGAGCATCACCGGAACCAGGAATGGGAACACCTTGTGTCTACCCTCAATCCTGAGGATGGCAGTGCATGGAGGGTGGTAAAGTCCTTCCTACGCCGGCGACAGCGAATACCGCCTTTACAGGTCGGGAACGACTTCGCCAGCGACCACGACGCGAAAGCCAGCGTCCTGGCTGACGCTTTTGCAGCAAACTTCACACCGGTGGCCGACGTCATCGACGACGACCACATACGGCGGGTCCACGAGCAACTACCAACCTTCACCGCCGCAAGGGAGGAAGGCGACGTTATCGAGCCGATAACGGAGGAGGAAGTTGCTATGCAGCTTCGCTCGCTGAACCCCAAGAAGTCTGGAGGCAGCGATGGCGTCACAAACCTCCTGCTGAAGAACCTTCCGCCGGGCCTACACCGGCAACTTGCCGATGTTTTCAACGAGATTCTCCGATCGGGTGACTACCCCTCTGCGTGGAAACACGCGGAGGTCGTGGCCATCCTGAAATCCGGCAAGGACCCACGCCAGGCATCGAGCTACCGACCCATCAGCCTACTCCCGTCCCTCTCGAAAGTTTTCGAGAGGCTGTACGCGAGAAGACTGATGCGACGCGTCACCCAGGAGGGCATCATCCCGGACGAGCAGTTCGGGTTCCGAGAAGAGCATGCCACTTCCCACCAGCTCTTGCGGGTGGTAGAACCGACCATGAGGGCACTGGAAACAAGGGAATTCTTTGGCGCAGTGTCCCTCGACGTCTCCCGAGCGTTTGACTCGGTGTGGCACGACGGTCTCGAGTTCAAACTTTTTGAACAAGGGATACCGACGTCCCGCATGACGCTACTGCGGTCGTACCTGTCCGAACGAACCTTCCACGTGAGGGCTGACGACGGTACGTCCACAGACCGGCAGATACGTGCAGGGGTGCCGCAGGGGTCGGTTCTCGGCCCCTCGCTGTACTCCCTGTACACTGCAGACGCGCCGAAAGTGGAAGGAGTCGAACAGGCACTGTACGCTGATGATACAGCCCTGTTCACCCGCAGCATGAACGCCCAAGTGCTGAGAAACCGCCTCCAACGCCGGTGCGACGCCTTGGGCTCATGGGCAACAAAGTGGCGGTTGAAGTTCAACGCCACAAAGAGCCAGGCAGTCGTCTTCACTCGAAGACTTCTGCCGCCAGGGCTTACGCCGCTCGAAATCCTGGGAGAAACTATCCCATGGAGTGGGACGGCGAAATACCTAGGGGTTACCCTAGACCGCAGGCTCACCTGGAAGCATCACATCCGTGATGTGAAAGGGAGAGCAATTGGACGCCTCCGCGCCCTGTATCCGCTGCTAAACCCGCAGTCGTCATTGCCACCGCAACACGGCATCACGCTTTACCTAACATTGGTTCGCCCACTGTTAAGAGTATGCGGCCGTGGTCTGGGGGAAAGCCGCAGATGCTCACATTGTGACTCTGCAACGGATACAGAACCGCGCCCTGAAGACTGCTATGCATCTTCCGAGGAGCTTCTCGACGCGCCAACTCCACGAGGACACCGGGATCCTGCCTCTCCGAGACAGGTTCCGCGCCATCGCCAGGAAGTTCTACGAGAAGACGGGACGCTCCCGCAACCGGCTCATCCGTGGACTGGGGCAACAACCTCATCACAGGCCAACCACACGTTGGCCTGACCTGCTGAGGGATTAAGTTTTGCTAATCCCTCAACAGAATTTGTCTCTCTCTTTTTCAGGTTAAACCAGACAGGAGCAATCGACAAGAGTGGTAATATATACACTCCTGGAAATTGAAATAAGAACACCGTGAATTCATTGTCCCAGGAAGGGCAAACTTTATTGACACATTCCTGCGGTCAGATACATCACATGATCACACTGACAGAACCACAGGCACATAGACACAGGCAACAGAGCATGCACAATGTCGGCACTAGTACAGTGTATATCCACCTTTCGCAGCAATGCAGGCTGCTATTCTCCCATGGAGACGATCGTAGAGATGCTGGATGTAGTCCTGTGGAACGGCTTGCCATGCCATTTCCACCTGGCGCCTCAGTTGGACCAGCGTTCGTGCTGGACGTGCAGACCGCGTGAGACGACGCTTCATCCAGTCCCAAACATGCTCAATGGGGGACAGATCCGGAGATCTTGCTGGCCAGGGTAGTTGACTTACACCTTCTAGAGCACGTTGGGTGGCACGGGATACATGCGGACGTGCATTGTCCTGTTGGAACAGCAAGTTCCCTTGCCGGTCTAGGAATGGTAGAACGATGGGTTCGATGACGGTTTGGATGTACCGTGCACTATTCAGTGTCCCCTCGACGATCACCAGTGGTGTACGGCCAGTGTAGGAGATCGCTCCCCACACCATGATGCCGGGTGTTGGCCCTGTGTGCCTCGGTCGTATGCAGTCCCGATTGTGGCGCTCACCTGCACGGCGCCAAACACGCATACGACCATCATTGGCACCAAGGCAGAAGCGACTCTCATCGCTGAAGACGACACGTCTCCATTCGTCCCTCCATTCACGCCTGTCGCGACACCACTGGAGGCGGGCTGCACGATGTTGGGGCGTGAGCGGAAGACGGCCTAACGGTGTGCGGGACCGTAGCCCAGCTTCATGGAGACGGTTGCGAATGGTCCTCGCCGATACCCCAGGAGCAACAGTGTCCCTAATTTGCTGGGAAGTGGCGGTGCGGTCCCCTACGGCACTGCGTAGGATCCTACGGTCTTGGCGTGCATCCGTGCGTCGCTGCGGTCCGGTCCCAGGTCGACGGGCACGTGCACCTTCCGCCGACCACTGGCGACAACATCGATGTACTGTGGAGACCTCACGCCCCACGTGTTGAGCAATTCGGCGGCACGTCCACCCGGCCTCCCGCATGCCCACTATACGCCCTCGCTCAAAGTCCGTCAACTGCACATACGGTTCACGTCCACGCTGTCGCGGCATGCTACCAGTGTTAAAGACTACGATGGAGCTCCGTATGCCACGGCAAACTGGCTGACACTGACGGCGGCGGTGCACAAATGCTGCGCAGCTAGCGCCATTCGACGGCCAACACCGCGGTTCCTGGTGTGTCCGCTGTGCCGTGCGTGTGATCATTGCTTGTACAGCCCTCTCGCAGTGTCCGGAGCCAGTATGGTGGGTCTGACACACCGGTGTCAATGTGTTCTTTTTTCCATTTCCAGGAGTGTATTTCTCTCTCTTACAGGAACCGCAGGAATGACAAATTTTGTCTAAACTGCACCACCACGAGCCAAGGACAGGCTCGTCATTCCAGCGTCAAAGTCTCGGCACTTCGCCAGAAGATGACGAGTATTTCACTCGTCGAAACGTTGCAGTTTTAAGACACCGCCACCAGGCTGGAAGCCCGAGAACTCTTCGCCACCTTCGGGCATGGTTAACACTTGGTTGGGCAACCCCCCCTCCACGCCGCCATGCGGTTTTGACCTACCGGGGTGCATTCAGCCTCATGATGCTAATTGAGGAGCTGTTTGACCGAGGGCTAGAGGCTCCAAGTCACGAAAACCGACAACCATATCAAAAAACGATGACGCCAGTCGGCTGAGGATGACACCGGGAGGTTGGTACCGTTGGGCTTTCTGTGGCCACTCGGACGTAGCACGCGATAAACAAAGGTTACCTCGTGCGGCACGTTGCAGGTGAGCACGGCCCAGGAGCGCAGGTACATGAGGATGACCAGCTTCAGCATGTTGATCAGCGGCAGGCCGGGCGAGAAAAACATGCCCATCCAGACGGTGCCCTGGTTGTAGACCAGGTGCAGGATGTTCTCGGCGATCTTGAAGTCGCCGTACTGCGGGAACTGCTTCTCGAGGTCCCAGCACCAACAGCCGTTCAGCCCGCGAACCAGCAGCGCGCGGATGAAGTCGATCACCAGCGTCGACGCCGCCGTCACAACCTGGTGGCAGCGACACAGCATCTGTAGGATCCGCACGGTGCAGGGAACTTTATTTAGCAAAGCTAGCGAGGTGGTAGTGTGGAGTAATTCTCCAGGTTTCGGCACAAGCATTTGTTCAGAACGCTAATCGTCTAGTACGAAGGTGTACTCACGTGAGCTCCCAACTGCAGAAAGAAATCTTTCCAAACTAAACTCGCATCTGGAAGCGCGAGACAGTGTTGCAGGGGAAGCCGTGCCGTTGGTGGGCACAAATGTCTCTGGAATGGTTATGAACGAATTACAATTAAACTGTAGCCGAATAGTTAGTGTTGCTGCCGTCAGTGCAGACGGACCCGGGTTCGATACCTGATACCTCCTCCCATTTATTTGAGGGACGGGGGTCTGGAATGGAGTCCACTAAGCCAGAAGCGGCCAAATAAGGAGATGCTTGAATAAAGACGTAACGACTTCAACAGGATTCACCTGCTGGCTATAATGGCTGGAGGCATTCGCATAATGCTGATCATACTGCCTTGTAGGCAGTAGCTGGCCAGTCGGAGCAGACCTAAGGACTAATACATAAGTTGTGTTTACGTTTACGTTAATAATGAAAACATACGATGTTACTGCTAAAAAATGACAAAAATAAATAAAAAAAGTTAAAAAATGGTTCAAATGGCTCTGAGCACTATGGGACTTAACATCTTTGGTCGTCAGTCCCCTAGAACTTATAACTACTTGAACCTAACAAACCTAAGGACAGCACACACAACCATGCCCGAGGCAGGATTCGAACCTGCGACCGTAGCAGTCCCGCGGTTCCGGACTGCAGCGCCTAGAACCGCACGGCCACCGGGGCCGGCTAAAAATAAGTCATTGTTAATATCATTAATAATGTTTTAAGGAAGTTGTCAAAATGATGTGCTTCAACTGACTCTTCCCAACGCCTGACACATCCTATACGAAACAAAATATTGTAACGGTGATACAAAAAATAAAATTAAGGAGAACGATAATATCAATGTTATTACCGGCCTTCAAAATCACAATTCATTGCTTTCTGTTGAATCTTGTGCTCTTTTTGAGACTGGTAGATTAGCCATGCCATACGGAAAATCCGAAATGTAGTGCTTCATGAAACCACGAAAGAAATTATTTCCTGCAGTCTTCTTGTTCCTGTTGAACTGACGCGGCAACTTCAAATGTTTCTCTAAATCATAAACTAATTTTAAAAATTCTATTTAAGAGCAAAAATAGTTGTCTAAACTTTTAAGGAAATTGATACCTCAGCTTCCCGTTGATCAGTGGAAGTCTTTTTGAACCTGCCCAAAGCAGATACCATTGCCTTACTGTCGGCTCTTTTAAGGGCAGCAACACGCTCTCATAATGAGCTCTGAGGGACAAAAAGCGCCCTGCTGCTTACCTAATACTGAATTTTCCAGCTAGTACGCCACTGACAGGATTTTTAATGGTCTACTCATCCTATTTTGATTTCTTTGAAAATGTCTATCTGACAACTATTCCTGAAAAATTAAAGACTGTTTCAGCTGTTTGCAGAACTGATTCTCTGTCTGTACTTGGGGTCAAATGTAGTGTTCGGGACAGAGACCAACGCGATAGCTTTAAAAAGACTTACTGCTATTCAGATAACGCTATCTTATTTTTACTTCATGCAAATCTTAGTTGAAATTATAATACCTTCGTTAAAATTATAAAAGGGGGTTCAAAATTCATATGTCGGACATTTGTAGATCACCAGTATCAATGCATGTTCACTTAACAATGGATTTCTCACCACTGCCAAGAAAAAAGGAAAGTGGCGTGAGAAATAACACGCAAGCGTTTTATGATACCACTTCAGCACACTCAATTCAGCCTTATAGCATGTGAATGTCTAAACCACACCTGTCCGACGATGGGACGAGCTCCTCTGTTAGTTCGCCGGCCGCGGTGGTCTCGCGGTTAAGGCGCTCAGTCCGGAACCGCGCGACTGCTACGGTCGCAGGTTCGAATCCTGCCTTGGGCATGGATGTGTATGATGTCCTTAGGTTAGTTAGGTTTAAGTAGTTCTAAGTTCCAGGGGACTGATGACCACAGATGTTAAGTCCCATAGTGCTCAGAGCCATTCCTCTGTTAGTTTGAAGAAAACATGTTACTGATTTTGTCAGTAATCGCCAAACATACATGATTTGCCCCATCTAGTACAGATCTTGCGTTCTCTTGAGTCTCCAACGTCTTGATTTAGTCGACTGCCGGCATAGTCGACTATCCAAACCATCAAGTCGACCGATGAATATTGTAACGAATCAGTAATTTCGCATAGATGAGAAAACAAATTAAATTAAAATAGCACTGACAACCCAGAGCACAACCAAAATACAGTGAGTGGGCAAAAATATGGAAACGCTGCAAAAAATGCATGCTTCAATATAACTGCAAATGGTAGCCAAGCCTGCAGGTTTCGCTGTTGTATTTGACCATGCACGGCACCTGCGCAATGTCCTCAATAAGTTGCAAGTCTTAGTCACGGTCAGAACAGTGTTCTGTATACTTGTGAGAGCATTATGTCGGAGCTAAGTGCATCCTATCGCTTGCAAATTGTTAGTACTATGGTTGGTGGTTCTGTAACCAACGCAGACAACGTGCTTGGTGCTTCAAGAGGCACCATATCGAAGATTTACACCGATTATAGGTAAGGTGGTGAAAGGCTATTCGCTGTCACAGTACAGACGAAAGTGTCTGTTGGTTGATTGTGACAGACGGTCATTGAAGAGGACGGAAAATAAGAGGACGACTCCTGCAAAAATCATGCAGGACTGAATGCCGCAATCGCGAACACTATTAGGACCAAATCAACACGAAGGTAGCGCCATAAACATGGAATTGGACTTCTGGCCGATTTTCCAATCCCAAAGTGAAACATAGGGGCGGGCGGGGAGCGAGGAGAGGAGGGGGGGGGGGGAAGGATTTGGTGATGATTTGGGCAGCTATAGCACCATATTCCATGGGGCCCATGGTTTCTCTGGAAGGATTATGTGGCCATTTTGTCTGGTCAGATCCATCCTATGGTACAGTGTTTCTTCCCCAATGGTGATACTGTGTTCCAAGACAACAGGGCCGCTGTTCACACAGCTCGCGTCGTCTCGGAGTGATTTGTGAACAAGAGGATGCATTTTCGCATCTCCCCTGGTCACTGCAGTCATCAGTCTGTGGTCCACTTTGGATATAAGGGGAGCGCGATCGTTATCCACTCGCACTATCGTCGCCTGAACTTGTCGCTTCTTGCAGGAAAGATAGTACGGGGTGTTCAAAAAGTCTCTCCGCAGTGCCGCATTATTGTTAGCCGCGCGAGCCATATGATTGCTCGCCTGCCAAGTGGACTCTCCCAACATTCCACTGTCTCGTTTATCTCACTGTCAGCCAGCGTCAGTAGTATCGTTGGTGTGTGTTGTTAAGCGTTGACGTGAACGTTCTAGTTCCTTTGTTCGTTTGTTTCGTTTTTGTCAGTGTTAAATTGCTAACCAGTGAAGAACGTGTATTTTTAGTCGAACAAGTGTTCAAAGCCGGCGACAAATACACAGTTTCAGTTTGTCAAACATTTAATTCAGTTTTCCCGGAGACAACACTCCCACATCGCGATGCTGTGTGAGATCTCATTAACAAATTTCGAAGTACGGGTTCAGTGACAGATGCACAGAGAAGTGGTCGTCCTAGCGTTTTGTCTGAGGATAAACTGCTCGATATTTCCGATAAAATGACCATGAGTCCGAACAAGTCAGTAAGAAAACTCGCCCAGGAAATCGATGTTAGTGTCAGAACGGCGCACACCGCTGTAAGGAAAAAAATAGAACCTTTCCCATACATAGTAACAGTCGTGCAAGAACTGAAAAATACTGATTATGGCAAGAAACTGCATTATTGTCAATGGTTCAAAAATTTCGTTGAGCAAAATGGAAGTGATTTTCTTAATGAAACGTTTTTCACTGATAAGGCGTGGTTTCATTTATCCGGGTACATGAACTCGCAAAATTCTCGTGTTTGGAGTACTGCAAATCCATTGTGTATTCATGAGGAACCACTTCATTCTGTGAAAATAGGAGTTTGGATTGCAATTTCTAGACGTCGGATTGTGGGTCCCATATTTTTCAGAAAAAAATAAAGGCACAACGGTAATGGAGTGAGTTTCTTTCCGGTATTTTCACTGCGGCATACGGCACGCGCGGCTAACAATCATACGGCACTGCGGAGAGACTTCTTGAAAACCCCGTGTAAGAGTCCCTTAAAAACCATACGGGTATGCATTTATCCATTCTGAGATCATTGGAAGCTGTTCGAGTGCCAGTTGTTTTCCTACACCGTATTAGGCATGGTAATGTGTCCTGTGTTTGGCTTTTCCATATTTTTGTCTACCTGCTGTACCTAGCAACTTGGATTCTCTGCTCTGGGTTTCAGTGTTATGCTGTGCCTGGGGTGTGACGCGAGCGCTTTGCCCTACCAATAACAAGACATCACAGGGTCTCGGAAATGACTACTGAAAAGGCCAGAATATTGATACAGGGGGAAGGGGGGGGGGGGTCTCCCGGCAAGGTAGCTAGCAAAGACTGCGTGCATAATACTATCTCAGAAAATGAGAAAACAGGAGTAGTTTGAGTAATACATCAATGTTTACGATCAACGATAAGCAATAATGAGAGGAACGTCACTTTGAAAGTGCTGTTGCAGCATAAAATACATTCAGTTTGACTTACCAAGTCCATGACGGTGAGCTTCATGAGTTCCTGGCCGAACATAGTTTCCCAACAACGGTCTCGCAACCGCTCCCGAATTGTTTCGTTCAACTGTCCATCCAGCGTACCTGTGACACAATATATGAGTTCAAATGGTTCAAATGGCTCTGAGAACTATGGGACTTAACTTCTGAGGTCATCAGTCCTCTAGAACTTAGAATTACTTAAACTTAACTAACCTAAGGACTTCACACACATACATGCCCGAGGCAGGATTCGAACCTGCGACCGGAGCGATCACGCGGTTTCAGACTGAAGCGCCTAGACCGCACGGCCACACCGGCCGGCAATGTATGAGTGAATAGCTTCCAATGAAAAAAGGAACTGTTACCGTTTGCATAACATTTTATGTCACTAAACACAATACTGATATAGACAAGAGTATACAGTGGTAAATAGTCTTCACAGGTTTGCCACCGGATAACGTTGTGCAAATTCCACAATACTTCGTTTGAGCAACTGTCAGACATCTTCAGGTGGTTCAACTTTGCTGGTGGCTAGCCATCCGATGCCAAATCAGTGAAGACTGTTTACAACACACGAGTATTCGCCGGGAAAGCTTGAAGAGTTACAAGAGTATACAGTGTTGAAAAAAGACTGAAGTTGTTATAATTTCAGGACTCCGACCAAGAGGAATCTGTATAGGGTCCTATAAAGAATTTAAACCCGAACTAGTTTCACTTCTAAACAGAACATCTCGTGAATAAGAAATTATTTCATGTGAACTCACTTCGGATTAAAAAAGAAATATAGGAGAGAACTGACCTACAGAAAGAACTCTCTGTATCTACTGCAGAATCTAAACATAAATTTTGTATTCATACACAGGCGTCGTTCTTGAACAAACTGATGTCTCCCATTTTATACTCAGCATGAAATCCAAGAATGTAGACTGCACTAATCTAACGCCAAATTAATACACGATATCCTACAAGTCACAGATCATTGTAACTTGGTGAACTCTGTTTCTCATAATTCAAAACAGTTTTAAATTCATTGTCATACAAATGAGTATCAAAGATAATGAATACATATGGAATACCTATGAAGATTTGTGACGACTGGATCTGTTGACAATCTGAGCGTGTGTCAGCCAAGTGTGACGTATTGTACAATGTTCATACTCCGAACCTTCGACTTGCGCTTCAGATACATTACAGCCTAAAGCACTCGACCAGTCTACAGTAGAATGAAGTTTTTGGTTGTTAATAATTTGACGAAATTAGCACCTTCCTGAGAAGCTTTTCTCCTGAATCTGTTTTCCTTCTGCTGATTATAGTGATCTAAATTATGAAAAGTGATCTCTCGAATTCAAATGGATTACAAAATTCAATATTTATGCCTTCACGGGGTTGAAGAACAGGTGGTGGCATGATTTCAGAGAAATATAACATAATGCTCATGTATTAGGTTGCTTACTAGCCGGAAGACGAACTTTCTTTCTAAACAGCTGTGGAATGACTAAATTAAGTACGGTAGAGAAATATTCCCAGTCGGGATACCCCTGCCACATTCCCCCCCCCCCCCCCCCCGCCCATTATCCCATCTCTCTGGTATGTGGCCGAAAAAAAACTTTAATATCACCCAGACCTCAGACAGTCTATCCATCAAAATAGAAAAAAAATGTATTAAAAATAACGCATAGTGGTACCGTGCGGAGCTCTAAATAACGTGGCTCAGCAGTCGTTGTCACTGTGGTCTTCAGTCCGAAAATGACTTGTTGCTGGTCTCCACGGTAGCCTATCCTGGTCAAGTATCTTCATCCCCGAACATCTACGGCAACCTATATGCATGTGAACCTATTCACTGTATTCAAGGCTTTGTCTCTCTCTGCAATTTTTACCTCCCAAACTGACGGTTCCTTCATGCCTCCGATTGTGTCTCACGATACGATCTCCTCTTTTAGCCAAGGTGTGGCATGGATTTCTTTTCTCTCCAGTTTGATCCAGTACCTTTACTGGTAATCCGATCTAATAATCTAATTTGTACCATCTTGCTTAGCACCAGATTTCAAAAGCTTCTCTTCTTGTCTGAATTGTTTATCACCCATTTTTCACTTCCATAAGAGACAGCACCTACCCCCATGAACCATGGACCTTACCGTTGGTGGGGAGGCTTGCGTGCCTCAGGGATACAGATAGCCGTACCGTAGGTGCAACCACAACGGAGGGGTATCTGTTGAGAGGCCAGACAAACGTATGGTTCCTGAAGAGGGGCAGCAGCCTTTTCAGTAGTTGCAGGGGCAACAGTCTGGATGATTGACCGATCTCGTCTTGTAACGCTAACCATAACGGCCTTGCTGTGCTGGTACTGCGAACAGCTGAAAGCAAGGGGAAACTACAGCCGTAATTTTTCCCCAGGGCATGCAGCTATACTGTATGGTTAAATGATGATGGCGTCCTCTTGGGTAAAATATTCTGGAGGTAAAATAGTCCCCCATTCGGATCTCCGGGCGGGGACTACTCAAGAGGACGTCGTTATCAAGAGAAAGAAAACTGGCGTCCACGGATCGGAGCGTGGAATGTCAGATCCCTTAATCGGGCAGGTAGGTTAGAAAATTTAAAAAGGGAAATGGATAGGTTAAAGTTAGATATAGTGGGAATTAGTGAAGTTCGGTGGCAGGAGGAACAAGACTTCTGGTCAGGTGAATACAGGGTTATAAATACAAAATCAAATAGGGGTAGTGCAGGAGTAGGTTTAATAATGAATAAAAAAATAGGAGTGCGGGTAAGCTACTAGCAACAGCATAGTGAACGCATTATTGTGGCCAAGATAGACACGAAGCCCATGCCTACTACAGTAGTACAAGTTTATATGCCAACTAGCTCTGCAGATGATGAAGAAATTGATGAAATGTATGATGAGATAAAAGAAATTATTCAGTTAGTGAAGGGAGACGAAAATTTAATAGTCATGGGTGACTGGAATTCGGTAGTAGGAAAAGGGAGAGAAGGAAATATAGTGGGTGAATATGGATTGGGGAAGAGAAATGAAAGAGGAAGCCGTCTGGTAGAATTTTGCACAGAGCACAACTTAATCATAGCTAACATTTGCTTCAAGAATCATAAAAGAAGGTTGTATACATGGAAGAATCCTGGAGATACTAGAAGGTATCAGATAGATTATATAATGGTAAGACAGAGATTTAGGAACCAGGTTTTAAACTGTAAGACATTTCCAGGGGCAGATGTGGACTCTGACCACAATCTATTGGTTATGAACTGTAGATTAAAACTGAAGAAACTGCACAAAGGTGGGAATTTAGGGAGATGGAACCTAGATAAACTGAAAGAACCAGAGGTTGTACAGAGTATCAGGGAGAGCATAAGGGAACAATTGACAGGAATAGGGGAAAGAAGTACAGTAGAAGAAGAATGGGTAGCTCTGAGGGATGAAGTAGTGAAGACAGCAGAGGATCAAGTAGGTAAAAATACGAGGGCTAGTAGAAATCCTTGGGTAACAGAAGAAATATTGAATTTAATTGATGAAAGGAGAAAATATAAAAACGCAGTAAATGAAGCAGGCAAAAGGGAATACAAACGTCTCAAAAATGAGATCGACAGGAAGTGCAAAATGGCTAAGCAGGGATGGCTAGAGGACAAATGTAAGGATGTAGACTTATCTCACTAGGGGTAAGATAGATACTGCCTACAGGAAAATTAAAAAGAGACCTTTGGAGAAAAGTGAGCCACTTGTATGAATATCAAGAGCTCAGATGGAAACCCAGTTCTAAGCAAAGGAGGGAAAGCAGAAAGGTGGAAATAGTACATAGAGCGTCTATACAAGGGCGATGTACTTGAGGACAATATTATGGAAATGGAAGAGGATGTAGATGAAGATGAAATGGGAGATACGATACTGCGTGAAGAGTTTGACAGAGCACTGAAAGACCTGAGTCCAAGGCCCCGGGAGTAGGCAACATTCCATTGGAACTACTGACGGCCTTGGGAGAGCCAGTCATGACAAAACTCTACCATCTCGTGAGCAAGATGTATGAGACAGGCGAAATTCCCTCAGACTTCAAGAAGAATATAACAACTACAATCCCAAAGAAAGCAGGTGTTGACAGATGTGAAAATTACCGAACTATCAGTTTAATAAGTCACAGCTGCAAAATACTAACGCGAATTCTTTACAGACGAATGGAAAAACTGGTAGAGGCCGACCTCGGGGAAGATCAGTTTGGATTCCGCAGAAATGTTGGAGCACGTGAGGCAATACTGACCCTACGACTTATCTTAGAAAATTGATTAAGGAAAGGCAAACCTACGTTTCTAACATTTGTAGACTTAGAGAAAGCTTTTGCCAATGTTGAGTGGAATACTCTCTTTCAAATTCTAAAGGTGGCAGGGGTAAAATACAGGGAGCGAAAGGCTATTTACAGTTTGTACAAACCAGATGTCAGTTATAAGAGTCGAGGGACATGAAAGGGAAGCAGTGGTTGGGAAGGGAGTGAGACAGGGTTGTAGCCTCTCCCCGATGCTATTCAATCTGTATATTGAGCAAGCAGTAAGGGAAACGAAAGAAAAATTCGGAGTAGGTATTAAAGTCCATGGAGAAGAAATAAAAACGTTGAGGTTCGGCGATGACATTGTAATTCTGTCAGAGACAGCAAAGGACTTGGAAGAGCAGTTGAACGGAATGGACAGTGTCTTGAAAGGAGGATATAACATCAACAAAAGCAAAACGAGGATAATGGAATGTAGTCGAATTAAGTCGGGTGATGGTCAGGGAATTAGATTAGGAAATGAGACACTTAAAGTAGTAAAGGAGTTTTGCTATTTGGGGAGCAAAATAACTGATGATGGTCGAAGTAGAGAGGATTTAAGATGTAGACTGGCAATGGCAAGGAAAGCGTTTCTGAAGAAGAGAAATTTGTTAACATCGAATATAGATTTAAGTGTCAGGAAGTCGTTTCTGAAAGTATTTGTATGTAGTGTAGCCGTGTATGGAAGTGAAACATGGATGATAAATAGTTCGGACAAGAAGAGAATAGAAGCTTTCGAAATGTGGTGCTACAGAAGAATGCTGAAGATTAGATGGGTAGATCACGTAACTAATGAGGAGGTATTGAATAGAATTGGGGAGAAGAGGAGCTTGTGGCACAACTTGACAAGTAGAAGGGACCAGTTGGTAGGACATGTTCTGAGGCATCAAGGGATCACAAATTTAGCATTGGAGGGCAGTGTGGAGGGTAAAAATCGTAGAGGGAGACCAAGAGATGAATACACTAAGCAGATTCAGAAGGATGTAAGTTGCAGTAAGTACAGGGAGATGATGAAGCTTGCACAGGATAGAGTAGCATGGAGAGCTGCATCAAACCAGTCTCAGGCCTGAAGACAACAACAATAACAAGACACAGTGCATCGGACCAATGCCACCAAAAAAGACCTTCGTAAAAGACAACCTACATTAAATGATTACAGATTTCTCTTTTTAGTAAATGCTTTTTTTGCTGCAAACGGTCTGCATTTTGTATCCTCTCTACTTAGGCCGTCGTCAGGTATTTTATTCCCAAAACAGTAAAAGTCATGTACTTCTTATAGTTTATTTCCTAATCCAATTCCCTCAGCATCGCCTGATTTGATTTCACTTCATTACATCATGCTTGTTGTACTTTTGTTCATATTCGTCCCGTAACCGCTTTTAATGACATTATTCATTCTATTCAGCTAATTTTTCAAGTCCTCTGCCGTCCCTGACATAAATACAACGTCTTCAGCAAACCTGAATGTTATTATTACCTTTTCATGAATTTTAACGCCCTTTTCAAAAATCTCTCCCGTTTCCTTTTGCTGGGCTTGTTCATTGTACGCACTGAATAACATCGTGAATAGGCTACAATTCCATGCCACAACCTTCTCAACCATTGCTTCTCGTTTTTTTCCTTCAACACGTATCATTGCAGTTTGATTTCTGTATGAGTTACAGGTTACACTTAGTTCCATGTATTTTGCCCCTGCTACCTTTTAATCAGTGTTTTCCAATCAACAATATCAAAAGCTTTCTCTAATCTACAAATGCTGTAAATGTAAGTCTGACTTTCTTAAGTCTGTCATTTAAGATACTCGTAAGTGGTAGCGTCTGTATTGCCTCTCGTGTTCCTGACTTTCTGCGGAACTCACGGTCGGCTTCTACCAGTTTTACCATTCTTTTGTAGATAGCTCATGTCACTATTGTACAAGAATAACTTATGAAACCGAATGTTCTTTAATACTTACACCTGTCTGCAGATGCCTTCTTCGGAAATGGGATTATTACATTCTTCTTGAAGTCTGATGGTATTTTGACCTCACATATACAAGGATAAAAATGTATAAGGATAAAAATATGGAAATACGAAAGACGCAACAGATTACAATGGCTAATACGGTGCAGGGAAACCGTTGGTACTCGTATTAAAAACAGCTTCCAATCGTATAGTAATGGATAAACACAGTCCCTGTGTGGGTTTCAAGGGAACCTTATACTATTCTTCCTGCAAAATAGTGACAAGTTCAAGTAACGATGACGGAGGTGGATAACGGTTACGCACCCTTCTCTCCAAAGTAGTCAACGAGGTCTCAAGAATATTGAGATCTGGTGACTGTGGTGGCAAGGGGAGATTCGCCAATTCATCCTCTTGCTCTCAAAACCAGTCCTCTACGATGCAAGTGATGTGAACAGGAGCCCTGCCGTCTTGGAACACAGCATCGCCACTGGGGAACATTTTGGGATGGACCTGGTCAGCCAGAACGGTCACATAATCCTTGGCAGTAATGCGATCTTGCAAAGTAACCATGGGCTCATGGAACACCACGATATGGCTGCCCGGATCATCACCAAACACTCGCCATGTTTTACTTTTGGGACGTGAACTCCATCAAAAGTTGGAAACAGTGTGGAGCAAGACTCAACCGACCAAATGATATTCTTCCATTTCTCCATCCAGATTTGATGACTTCAGAAACACATTTTCCTATTATGGGCATTTATATAACTGATGAAGGGTTTCGGGATTCCAGCTCTTTGCAGTTTCCTGCTTATGGAGCTCCCTTCGTGTTGTTTTGTTTCACGATTGCGACGTTCAGTTCTGTAGTGACATTCGCAGCTATTGCTGTCACAAGCGACAGTCAGTCACAATCGCTCAATACACAGTTTCGTCCGCATTGTGATTTAGTGAATGAAATTTATCCGCTTTCCAGCGAGTATGTGGCACAGGCCTACGTGTAGTGCCTCTTGGAATAGCAGACACTTCGGGTCTCTTGCTTACGGAAATACCCAACATACGAGCACCACGTTCAAACTCATTATCTCCAACATCAAGCACCCATGGTCTAGTAGCAGCGTCTTTGGTTACTAATCAAAACGTCCTCGGTCCCGGCTTCGAACCTGCCACCGCTTAGATTTTGAATAAAAACTATCAGCAATGACTGCCTAAGACTTCCGGCATAAGAAGCCATCCTCATTCTGCGAACGGCCTTGTGAAAGAGGGCGGAGCGGCGGATAGCGGTTCAGGGTACTCCTTTTCCCTTGGGGTGGGAAACGGCCCGTAAGAAGAATCAGCGATGATCAACGGCGTGAGGATGCTGAAGGCAGTTGAAAACACTGCATTAAAGACGCATGATGTGTATCCACAGGAAATGTGGCCTGTAACTGAAAAATGTCGTGATGATCTCTCCATTGACAAAAGATTCCAGAAGAGTTCCCCATTCGGATCTCCCAGAGGGGACTGCCAAAGGGGAGAGACCACGATAAAAATATTGAATATACAACGAAAGGATAACTTTCTCCGAGTCGGGGCGTGGAGTGCCGGAAGTTCGAAGGTGATAGCGAAGCTATAAAATCGGACAAATGGAAATACTAAGGCTTAGTCTAGATGTAGTGGGGTTCAGTGAAGTGAAATGGATAGAAGACAAGGATTTCTGGTCAGATGAGTGTAGGGTGTTATCAACAGCGGCAGAAAATGGTATAACAGGGGTAGAATTCATTATAAATAGGAAGGTAGGGTAGAGAGTGAGTTACTGTGAAAAGTGCAGTGATAGGGATTTTCATGTCGGAATCGACAGGAAATCAGCAGCGACAGCGATAGTTCAGGTATACAAGTCGACGTCGCATGCAGAAGATAATATAGAGAAAGTGTATGATGTTGAACGGGAAGTTCAGTAATTAAAGGAAGATTAAAATCTAATAGTCATGGGCCACTGGAGAGCGGTTGTAGGGGAAGGTCTAGAAGAAAAAGTTACAGGAGAGTGTGGACTAGGTAGTAGGAATGAGAAAGGAGAAGCACTAATTGAGTTCTGCAGTCGATTTCAGCCAGTAATAGTTGAATATGTGTTCAAGAATCACAAGAGGAGGAAGTGCTCATGGAAAGGGTCGGGAGATACTGGAAGATTTCAGTTAGATTACATTATGGTCATGCAGAGATTCAGAAATCGGATACTGCATTGTAAGGCGTACCCAGATCAAAACGTAGTAGTGAAGAAGAGTAGGCTGAAATTTAGCACACTAGGCAGTACGAATCAATACGTAAAGAATTTCATTACGGAAGTACTACAGAATTAAGAGATATGCTTGAAGTTCTCTAAGGTTGTAGATACTGCGATAACGAATAGATCAGTAGGCAGTTCAGTTGGAGAGGAATCGCATTTCTAAAAAAGGGCAATGACGGAAGTCGGAAAGAAAAAAAAATAGGTGCTAAGAAGGAAAGCGCGAAGAAACCGTGGGTAACAGAAGAAATCCTGAGAGTGAATCGAAGTAAGAGAAAGGTAACGAGAAATAGCAGAAACGAGAACAACAAGAAACTTAACCCTAGGACTGATGGTCTCAAAGTAGATGAAGTCAATGAATTCTGCTACTGAGGCAGCAAAATAACCCATGGCTGACGGAGAAAGGAGGACATCGAATGCAGAATAGCATTGACAAAAAGGGCCTTCCTGACCAAGAAAATTCTCCTAGTATCAAACATAGGCCTTATTTTGAGGAATAAATTTCTGAGAATGTACGTTTGGAACATTGAATTGTATGGTGATGAAACATGAACTATGAGAAAACCGGATCAGAAGAGAATCGAGATGTGGTGCCACGGAAGAATGTTGAGAATTAGGGGGAATGATGACATAAGGAATGAAGATGTTGTCCATAGCATTGGCGTGGAAAAAGGAGCATATGAGAAACACTGACAGGAGATAGGACATCTGTTAAGACATCATGGAAGATCTTCCATGGTACTAGATGGAGCAGTAGAGAGTGAAAACTGTAGAGGAAGAGAAAGATTGGAATACATCCGGCAAATAATTGAGATCGTAGTGACAAAAGTCATGGGATACCTTCCTGTGTCATGCCGGACCTCCTTTTGCGCGACATAGTGCAACAACTCGACGTAATATGGACTCAACAAATTGTTGGAAGACCCCTGCAGAAATATTGAGTGATGCTGCCTTTAAAGCCGTCCATAAGTGTTGCTGGTACAGGGCTATGTGCACGATCTGACGACTCGTTTATGTCCCATAAAAGTTCGATGGGTGTGCAAATCATTCGCTCGAGCTGTCCAGAATGTTCTTCAAACCAATCGCGAACAATTGCGGCTCGGTGACATGAAGATTGTCATCGATAAAAATTCCATTGTTGGTTGGGAACATGAAGTCCACGAATGGATGCAAAGGGTCTCCAAATAGCCCAACGTAAGTACGTAATGTTTCCATAAGGTGAGGTTTAACAGCCGTAAAGTATTTTATAAAGTGAATTTTAACCTCCAGCTGTTTATTTTTTCTATCAGTCATCTACCGGTGTAGGTTATTAACCATCATCCAGGACGTAGGGCACGACAGATTAGTTAAAAACATCCAATATTCCTTTGAAGCTGAACAATATCAAAATTATCCAGTGAAATCGTACAGACACCTGACCAATTTGTCTTGTCATATATCGTGTCGAATAGACAGACATGTCTGTCTATTTAGGTCTATGGTCCAACCGATGTAGTAACGAACGCAGGGGAGGCGCTGCAAGTGAAGTCGTGCAGTTAGCAAAGGCAGTCGCCCTCTGTCGTCTGCTGCCACAGTCCATTAACGTCAAATATCGCCACACTGTCCTAACAGAAATGTTCGTCGTACGTCCCACATTTTTTTCTGCGGTTGTTTCACGCAATGTTGCTTGTGTGTCAGCACTGACAACTCTACGCAAACGCCGCTGCTCTCGGTCGCTAAGTGTAGGCCGTCGGGCACTGCGTTGTCCGCGTTGAGAGGTAATGATTGAAATATGGTGTTCTCGGTACACTCTTGACACTGTGGAGCTCGGAACATTGAATTCCCTAACGATTTCCGAAATGAAATGTCCCGTGCGTATAGCTCAAATTACCATTCCTCGTTCGGAGTATGCTAATTCACGTGGTGCGGCTATAATCACTTCGGAAACCTTGTTACGTGAATCACCTGAGTACAAATGACATCTCTGCCAATGCACTGACTTTCTGCACTTTTCATACGCGATATTACTGATATCTGTATATATGGATATCCCATGACTTTTTTTGTTACCTCAGTGAATGTTCAAGCATGCATTTCTCGCGCTGTTTAAATATTTTTGTCCACGATCTGTATCTACAAACCATCAGTCATCCTTATTGTTTTATTATTGTAAACTCGTCGATGGAATTTCAGAATTCCAAAATTTCATACAGTTTCCTTTCCACAGCTAGCAGTCCTATATCAATAAACGTCTCTCGGTAGAATGGCGTTTCTGTATATGTTTTTATAAGTCTCACATCGAGAAAAACTGCTTTAGTTTGTGGCAACTCCTTCTAGCAATTTCAGAAGAATTATTCGCGCAGTAAGCGCATTAGGAAATGATGGCATCAAATAATTTTTTGTTGTATAGAATATATTATTGATGTACATTGATGTACCTGACTGCAGTTCCACTGCTCAGATCTCTGTAAGTGACCAATTGTTTGAAGAGTGCATAGCTATCGATATCCTTAAATCGATCATTCCCTTTCTTCTTGCCTTTCTTAACTAAAGGGAACCATGTCAATTACGATATTCGACGATTTTTTGCTGTGCGACATTTCTGTTGCCTTCGTCGTATATCTCACGGAAGAGAGACGGGAAAAAGAGAAAAGACTCAAGGACGCTCACAGAGGCATACAGACAGTCACTTTCCCTTCACTCACTATGTTCATGTGATAGATCAGAAAATAAATCTTGCCCATCACGCACTGCACATTCGCACAGTGTTTCGCATATCCGCAATTGCAAGGAACGGAACTTGATTGTTTCAAAATAATGTCTACATTTATTTCTCGGAATCCAGTGAATTTAAGTGAATTGTGACAGTCCCGTAAGCTTTCAAATTACACTACTGGCCATTAAAATTGCTACACCACGAATATGTGCTACAGCCGCGAAATTTAACCGACAGGATATGCAAATGATTAGCTTTCCAGAGCATTCACACAAGGTTGGCACCAATGGCGACACCTACAACGTGCTGACATGAGAAAAGTTTCCAACCAATTTCTCAAACACAAACAGCAGTTGACCGGCGTTGCCTAGTGAAACGTTGTTGTGATGCCTCATGTAAGGAGGGGAAATGCGTACCATGACGTTTCTGACTTTGATAAAGGTCGGATTCTAGCCTATCGCGATTGCGGTTTATCGTATCGCGACATTGCAGCTCGCGTTGGTCTAGATCCAATGACTGTTAGCAGAATATGGAATCCGTGGGTTCTGGAGGGTAATACGGAACGCCGTGCTGGATCCCAACGGCCTCGTATCACTAGCAGTCGAGATGACAGGCATCTTATCCGCATGGCTGTAACGGATCGTGCAGTCACGTGTCGATCCCTGAGTCAACAGATGGGGACGTTTGCAAGACAACAACCATCTGCACGAACAGGTCGACGACGTTTGCAGCAGCATGGACTACCAGCTCGGAGACCATGGCTGCGGTTACCCTTCACGCTGTATCACAGACAGGAGCGCCTGCGAAGGTGTACTCAACGACGAACCTGGGTGCACGAATGGCAAAACGCCATTTTTTCGGATGAATCGAGGTTCTGTTTACAGCATCGTGATGGTCGCATCCGTGTTTGGCGACATCGCGGTGAACGCACATTGGAAGCGTGTATTCGTCATCGCCATACTGGCGTATCACCTGGCGTGATGGTATGGGGTGCGATTGGTTACACGTCTTGGTCACCTCTTGTTCGCATTGACGGCACTTTGAACAGTGAACGTTACATTTCCGGTGTGTTAAGACCCATAGCTCTACCCTTCATTCGATCCCTGCGAAACCCTACATTTCAGCAGGTCCTGTACAGACCTTTCTGGATACAGAAAATGTTCGACTGCTGCCCAGGCCAGCACATTCTCCAGATCTCTCACCAACTGAAAACGTCTGGTCAATGGTGGCCGACCAACTGGCTCGTCAGAATATGCCAGCCACTACTCTTGATGAACTGTGGTATGATGTTGAAGCTGCATGGGCAGCTGTACCTGTACATGCCATCCAAGCTCTGTTTGACTCAATGCCCAGGCGTGTCAAGGCCGTTATAACGGCCAGAGGTGGTTGTTCTGGGTACTGATTTCTCAGGGTCTATGCACCCAAATTGCGTGAAAATGTAATCACATGTCAGTTCTAGTATAATATATTTGTCCAATGAATACCCGTTTATCATCTGCATTTCTTCTTGGTGTAGCAATTTTAATGACTATTAGTGCATGTTAATTAATGTTGTATCAAGATCGTTAGCGTATTGTCAAACCTTTATTTTTGCCATATGATGATATGTATGACACTTGTCGAAATGTCGCGATATTCCATCACTTCAACCGGACTGGTGAGGCAAGAAATTTTCACCGGTAGTATTCAACGAGAAAATCTACATTTATACGTAAGACCCTATTATGAATCAGTTTTCTGGACTCGTAAAAGAGCTATCACGATTTTCATAATAAGTATCGTGACATTTAAGCCTACGTCGTACCGCTGGAAATCCTGTTTTCAAATTCAGTTCTGCAGCTAAGACAAGACAAACGAGAAGCTTTTGAAACTGTTAAGTACATTTGACATTTAAGTTAATCGGGCGCGAACAGCTAATGCTGTAAGCTATTACGTTGGTGCATAAGTTCATGGCGTTTTTATTTTGCTTGTTGGTATTACGTTTATATACGTGGAAGAGGCCTGGAGACACTGGAAGGTTTCAGATAGTTTACATAATGGTAAGACACAGATTTAGGAACCAGGTTTTAATTTGTAAGACATTTCCAGGGGCAGATGTGGACTCTGACCACAATCTGTTGATTATGTGGTGTAGATTAAAACTGATGAAACTGAAAAAAGGTGGGAATTTAAGGAGATGGGACCTGGATAAAATGAAAGAACCAGAGAGAGCATTAGGGAACATTTGACCAGAACCGGGGAAATAAATACAGTAGAAGAAGAATGGGTAGCTTTGAGAGACGAAATAGTGAAGGCAGAAGAGGATCGAGTGCGTAAAAAGACGAGGGCAGGTAGAAATCCTTGGGTAACAGAAGAGATTCTGAATATAATTGATGAAAGGAGAAAATATAAAAATGCAGTAAGTGAAACAGGCAAAAAGGAGAACAAACGTCTCAAAAATGAGATCGACAGGAAGTGTGAAATAGCTAAGCAGGGATGTCTAGAGGACGTAAGGATGTAGAGGCATATATCACTAGGGTAAGATAGATACTGCCTACATGAAAAATAAAGAGACCTTTGGAGATAAGAGAACCACCTGTATGAATATCAATATCTCAGATGGAAAACCAGTCCTAAGCAAAGAAGGGAAAGCAGAAAGGTGGAAGGATTATATAGAGGGTTTATACAAAGGCGGTGTACTTGAGGGCAATATTATGGAAATGGAAGACGATGTAGATGAAGATGAAATGGGAGATATGATATTGCGTGAAGAGTTTGACAGAGCACTGAAAGACCTAAGTCGACACAAGGCCCGGGAAGTAGACAACGTTTGAGCTGCTGACAGCATTGGGAGAGCCAGCCCTGAAAAAACTCTTCAATCTGGTAAGCAAGATGTATGAGATGGGCGAAATACCTTCAGATTTCAAGAAGCATATAATAATTTAAATCCCAAAGAAAGCAGGTGTTGACAGATGTGAAAATTACCGAACTATTAGTTTAATAAGTCACGGCTGCAAAATACACTCATGCTCACAAATTAAGGATAATGCTGATACATGGTGGAACAAGTAATCTGGTGGGCGGTTTGCGGGTTTAAATCACTTCGGGGTATGACCATGCGGTGCACTTGACCTCGGGTCGTGGGACGGTGGCGCTAGCAGCAGTCCACATAGGCAGAGGTGTGTTGGTGCATGTCAGAGGACGGTGCAGCGAGTAAGTGTGCTGACGTTTTCAAACGTGCTAATGGTTGAAAATGGCTCAAAGAACACATATTTATGACGTTATGAGGGGTAGAATACTAGGGTGACTGGAGGCTGGTCAAACATAGCAGGTCGTAGCATGGGCCCTTCGTGTGCCACAAAGTGTGACCTCAAGATTATGGCAACGATTCCAGCATACAGGAAACGTGTCCAGGCGCTACAGTACGGGACGTCCACAGTGTACAACACCACAAGAAGACCGATACCTCACCATCAGTGCCCGCAGACGGTCACGGAGTACTGCATGTAGCCTTGCTTGGGACCACAGCGCAGCCACTGGAACAGTTGTCTCCAGACACACAGTCTACAGACGACTGAACAGACATGGTTTATTCGCCCGGAGACCTGTAAGGTGCATTACACTGACCCCAGGTCACAGGAGAGCCCGTAAAGCCTTGTGTCAAGAACACAGTACATGATCATTGGAACAGTGGTCCCAGGTTATGTTCACGGACGAGTCCAGGTACAGTCTGAACAGTGATTGTCGCGTGATTGTCGCCGGGTTTTTATCTGGCATGAACCAGGAACCAGATACCAACCCTTAATGTCCTTGAAAGGGACCTGTGTGGATGTCGTGGTTTGATGGTGTGGGGTGGGATTATGATTGGTGCACGTGCATCCCTGCCTGGCTTTGACTGCAACAGGTCAGGTGTGTCGGGACGTCATTTTGCACCAACCCAATAACTGCATTAACATTTAATAATACTGTCACGATCGTGTTATTGTAACGCTGACCGTTTTGTTGGAATAACATTAATATTTTTCCTTAGGAATACCTGAAAAAGTGGTCATCAGAAGCTGATCTCCAGCGTGCATGCCGGGTATGCATCCCTACTAGAAAACGCTCGGACAGCGGTGGTTGGTTTTCTGGCAGTAGATTTTGAGTTTTGACTACGCCACTTTCCTCTTGCAGCAATCGCATTTAGTCTGCCGCTGGTGTGAGGGAATCCTAACAGATAGCAGAGACAATACCAGGTGAAATCAATATTGTCGCCTGTCAGAAATTCTAGATGCCGTGGTACAATAGACGGCTGCTAACTGCAGGGATTGGGCAGACCTACTTGACAATGTCTGCCTTGCCGATCGGCATTCCTCAATACTCGTCAGACAATAGCGCCGTGGCACAGATCTAACTCCGCCTGTGCCTTTGTCAGCGACTGTAAATAACTGCAGCAGAGACATTCTTATTTAGCTTATGCACTGTTGTTGTTTCAATTACTCCTAGGGCGTGACCTGCCATATTGTGTTACCAGAGGTTCAATAGTAGGTCGTAGAATGGTGCAGTTCTGTACATATCACTGCAAGTAGCTATGTCGTCATCCACGTAATTATTACACAGCATAGATTTTTCCTGAGCGATTCACGCTTACTCTGACGACGTCCAGTCGACCGTTACTTACAGCCTATACAAAGAGAGACCGAGTTACTAATCAATTCATCTATATTCCCATCAAAAATTGTAAAAGCTAATGGAATTACGAACGATAGGAATCATTTGTCGATTTGTTCGCATATTTAATAAGCCATAAACTCAATACACATGTTGGTCCCAATTAATTACGGGCAAAGTACTGAAACTACACATGTGTTCTGGAAGGATAGGAGTATCATAAAGTAAGGTCTGTACTATTATGTGATTACCCTAACTTATTTTTATTTAACCCTAGGACGCCCAAGCCTTTTTTTCTAACTTGGATGCCTAAGGGGAAAGGGGGGGGGGGGGGAAGGGGGTTCGGCGCGCTCACAGGTATTAAATAAGTTTCCTGACGAAAAATTACAACTTTCAAAATGGTTTATGTATTGTAACTAAGGCATCGGTTTATAAATGTTGTTAACTGTTATAAATATTGGATTGAGTGAATAAAAAATTGACATATTACAACACAAAATACAGATGTCTTCATATACAATAGACTACTCTGAGTCCTCAACTTCAAGATAAGAGACACACTTCACAATTTTTTCTGAATGTGTGTTACACACATGTTTATGACACTGTCCACAATACTGTTTTGGTTTACTTAGATTGTTGTACTTCTGCGTCTTTGTTTTAGCTTCTCTTACACAAATATGGCACCGACCTTTCCCTGCAGGAGGCTGACGTGCTTCTGTTGTCACTTCTTTGATTTTCTTTTGTAGAATAGTCTCAATATCTATGCTCCATCTGGAACGACCTTAAAATCAGAAAGAGCTAACTTCTTTAAACAAGACATCATATACTTGTTACGCCGCAACCCAACCCAGTTGATAATTAGTGGTGATTTCAACTGTGTGATCCACAGGAAAGACCAATTGCCAAACTTTAATTACTGTAGAGAACTACATGATCTGGTGCGTCACCTGCAGCTGAAGGATGCGTGGGAACTAAAATTTCCTACCCTGGTAAAGTACACGTACCTGACCACCACCGCATGTAGCCGTCTAGACCGTTTGTACATCTCTGAGAACATTTGCCAACATATTCTGGACGCCGATGTCATTCCGGCTAGTTTCTCCGACCACTGCGCCCTCTGTGTCACGATGAATCTGGCCAAACAGCACACTAAATGGCATAGGATTCCGTGGAGCTTAAATGTTTCTATTCTCGCCGATGCCTTGCTACAAGATGTCATCTCCACGACATGGGCGGATTGTCTCAAGCAATGCTGCAGATATCCGAGCAAGATAGCCTGGTGGAATGCTGTGGTCAAACGGAAAATGCGATTATCCTTAAGAAACTACAGTTGGCA
This sequence comes from Schistocerca serialis cubense, assembly GCF_023864345.2. Lineage (NCBI taxonomy): Eukaryota > Metazoa > Arthropoda > Insecta > Orthoptera > Acrididae > Schistocerca > Schistocerca serialis. The sequence goes on from NC_064642.1 coordinate 523,060,936, forward strand.
ACGGGCGCAAAATGTCAAACGCACGATTGATTTTTACCAGACAGTTCTGCGAGAGTTGTATGCGACTACGACACAAACCAACACACAGCCGACGACCATCAAACAAATAAAGGCGAAGCTTATAGGCATAAACCGAACGCAGCTTGAAGGACTGAAGATCGGATCTAAAGCAAAATCGCTTCAAGAGGACGAACTTGCATCGCTGTATCACCTCATAAAACATCGTGCCCATCGCAAGCGAGCTTTTATCGGGGAGCTGGACACAAATGATGGACTCCGTTTGACCCGACAGAGTGATATTCTTACTACAGTTTACCGGTACTTCACGGATCTGTACTCGCAATGCTATACATATGGTGATGACGGCGGCGATATCGTGCCTGCTCTGCCTACCGTAGTCACGCCTGCGGACAACACGGCGGTCGTACACGATTTTGCTCCAGACGAAGTCCTTGAACTGATTTCTGGCTCGCCATCGAATAAATCCCCTGGCCCTGATGGTTTGACACGGGAATTTTATGTGCGTCTCTGGCCCATAATCGGACACGCATTTACAGATGTTCTCAATGAAGTGATGCGAGGGAGTGACGGGCTGGCCGAAATGAAGGAAGACCGAATTGTATTGATACCAAAAAGCAAACACCGAAAAACCTTAGATAACTTCCGACCTATTAGTTTACTCAATTTTGATTACAAAACCTTTGCCAGAGCACTCAATAGCAGATTGTCTCCGTTAATGAAGCAAGTGATTCACAACCATCAATCATGCTTCCCTGGTCGCACTATTATGACGCCCCTGTCGGAATATAGAGATGTAATAGCCATAGCGTCAGTCACTAACGTGAATCTCGCATTGCTGTTTATCGACTTTTGCAAGGCTTTTGATCGCGTCCGCCACGAGTACCTCCTACAGCTACTGCAGCGGTGTGGTTTTGATCAACGGGTTATTAATGTCGTGCAACATTTCGTCACGGACATTACAACCAGAATCAGCGTAAATGGACAGCTTACTCAACCCATCGAGGTCCAAAGAGGAGTGCCGCAGGGGAGCCCTCTCTCTATGATGTTATTTGTTTTATCGCTCGAGCCGCTCTTACGCTCTATTCATGATAAACTTGCAGGCCTTTCGATCGCCGGGACGTCCTTCTAGGTTCGTACTTACGCCGACGACGTCGGAGTGTTACTGCGCAACGACGGAAACGTATCAACCCTCAAGGCCGCGGTAGACGAGTACTGTCGTGCTTCCGGTGCTAAAATCAACGCCGGTAAATGCACCTTTGTCAACATTCGAGGATTCGACGCAATTATTATACCTTGGACGAAGCGTGTCGAAGCCCACACCACTCTGGGGATGATTATCGACAAATGCCCGCTAAAAATGAATGCAAACAATTGGAAGCAGGTCACCAATAAAATGCAAGGTGCGATCTATGAAAATAATTGGCGGTCCGTTAACATTCTCCAACGCATACGACTCCTCAGCAGTTATGTATTCAGTAAATCGTAATATATGGCTCAACTATTTCCAGTCCCCAAGATGCAGGCCAAACACGTGATGAAACTCTCTAATAGATTTATCTGGCAAGGGCATCTGTTCAAAGTGAAATACACCACGCTGACGTCTTCCAGACAGGCCGGCGGACTCAACATGCCTGACATTAACCGAAAGTGTACTGCGTTATATATTAAACGAATCACCCATTTGTTGGACAAGGAACCTCTCAGCGTAACCAGTTGGCTCTTCCGAACCTTACAACCCACCGATATGCACCCACCCATTGATGTAGGTAAAATACATTACAAACTACGACATGTCTAGCAGTTTTTTCTTGAAGTAAGCTATATTGATGGACATCATTTCAAGCAGGATTTACCGACGACGCACTTGTTATTAAAAAGATGGACATCTCCAATAGTCCGGAATCCCATTGAACTTAAATACCCGAGTGTTCATTGCAAGGCAGTTTGGGACAACATAAGTTTAACCGTCCACACTGCTGAAGTGGCGTCCACATGGTATAAAGTGGTAAACGATGTTATACCCACTAATGAAAGGTTGCATAGAATCAGCTTATGTGACAGTGATAAATGCGTCCGCTGTGGTCTGGTCGACACCTTACACCATCGCTTCACTTGTTGCGGTCATCTCATTAACTGGAAAAGGGTGCAGCAGAGGCTGGGCCTGATTACCCGCAGCAGCCCAGCCAGCCACTGCACCGACATCCTGCTCTGGCCGGACACGAAACATTTTCCCGCTACCAAGAACAACACCGTGATGTGGATGTTAGGACAGTTTGTGACATACATCATCATCCACAATAGTGAAGATAATCTCATTACTTTCGAGGCTTACATGAGAACGGCACGTTGGAAGATGAAACGTTACCCAAATTTCAGGAAGATGTTTGCTAACATGTTAAACATAATTTTTGTAAAACAAGGCGTAGGGTAATTCTCCATGCCGGTAAGGACACAAATCACGTGCAAGACTATGTAGCGAACAAAATACACAACGAATAAGGGGTTACACCTGTTCCTAGGACTGCTCCCGACTTCTCAATGGTGTTATTAACTTCATTCTGACATTTTCATTAATTTATGTTTCCTGTGCATGTCTTGTTATCCGTTCCTTTGAGTTTGGACGGTTATGAATCAAATGACAGAACTGCCATTCTAGTTAAGACAGTCAATTATATATACGTTTGCGTTTTGGTTCTATGTCTCTGTCTGGACTGAAGAGGCTTTGTCAGTTTACTATTTTTGTTCCATTTTGTAAGCTTAAAAATAGCAATATATTGAAATGTGTTCTTCAAAAAAAAAATCGATTGAACAATTTGGTTAGATAACCCTCCTGCATTGGCACTTCTTTCTTCTACCTGCAATTTCACTAGTTCCATCCCAGCTGGCAGAAGATAAAGTTTCCGTTTGTTTCTTTTCATTCCATCTTGGATGTTGCTGGATGAATGTGGTGGTTGCATTGATAGTACAAATGTCGATGAGAGAGTAAAATACAGATAGAGGCCATCTCTTTGTTACCCTCTTGCAGGTGTACATACGCGCCATTTGGTTTATGGTATCAATTCCACTTTTAGTGGAATTGTAATATGCATTAATCTCAGTTTTATTCTTCTCTCCTCCAACAGTGCCTTTATCTTGGTGCATTGTAGACAACATCAGTAAGTTTTAACTTGGATTCGTTTTTGCTATGTAGTACACCAAAGTTACTGGATGGGTCTGTGAACAAGAAAATTAATGAGTATAGCGCTCGATTTGACGTGTTCTTCATTATGCCTAGAATATGCTTCCTGTTTGACTGGAGAGTTCAAGTTGTTGTTGTGGTCTTCAGTCCTGAGACTGGTTTGATGCAGCTCTCCATGCTACTCCATCCTGTGCAAGCTTCTTCATCTCCCATTACCTACTGCAGCCTACATCCTTCTGAATCTGCTTACTGTATTCATGTCTTGGTCTCCCTCTACGATTTTTACCCTTCACACTACCCTCCAGTACTAAGTTGGTGATCCCTTGATGCCTCAGAACATGTCCTACCAACCGGTTCCTTCTTCTAGTCAAGTTGTGCCACAAACTTCTCTTCTCCCTAATTCTATTCAATACCTCCTCATTAATTATGTGATCTACCCATCTAATCTTCAGCATTCTTCTGTAGCACCACATTTCGAAAGCTTCTATTCTCTTCTTGTCCAAACTACTCGTATTTATCGTCCATGTTTCACTTCCATACATGGCTACACTCCACACAAATACTTTCAGAAACGATTTCCTGACACTTGAATCTATACTCGATGTTAACAAATTTCTCTTCTTCAGAAACGCTTTCCTTGCCATTGCCAGTCTACATTTTAATCCTCTCTACTTCGACCATCATCAGTCATTTTGCTCCCCAAATAGCAAAACACCTTCACTAGTTTAAGTGTCTCATTTCCTAATATAATTCCCTCAGCATCACCCGACTTAATTCAACTACAATCCATTATCCTCGTTTTGCTTTTGTTGATGTTCATCTTATACCCTCCTTTCAAGGCACTGTCCATTCCGTTAAACTGCTCTTCCAAGTCCTTCGCTGCCTCTCACAGAATTACAATGTCATCGGCGAACCTTAATGTTTTTATTTCTTCTCCATGGATTTTAATACCTACTCCGAACTTTCCTTTTGTTTCCTTTACTGCTTGCTCAATATACAGATTAAATAACATCGGGGATAGGCTACATCCCTGTCTCACTCCCTTCCCAACCACTGCTTCCCTTTCATGTCCCTCGACTCTTATAACTGCCATCTGGTTTCTATACAAATTGTAAATAGCCTTTCGCTCCCTGTATTTTACCCCTGCCACTTTCAGAATTTGAAAGAGAGTATTCCAGTCAACATTGTCAAAAGCTTTCTCTAAGTCTACAAATGCTAGAAACGTAGGTTTGCCTTTCCTTAATCTTTCTTCTAAGATAAGTCGGAGGGTAAGTTTGCCTCACGTGTTACAACATTTCTACGGAATCCAAACTGATGTTCCCCCAGGTCGGCTTCTACCAGTTTTTCCATTCGTCTGTAAAGAATTCGCGTTGGTATTTTGTAGCTATGACTTGTTAAACTGATAGTTCGGTAATTTACACATCTGTCAACACCTGCTGTCTTTGGGATTCGAATTATTATATTCTTCTTGAAGTCTGAGGGATTTTAGCCTGTCTCATACATCTTGCTCACCAGATGGTAGAGTTTTATCAGGAATGGCTCTCCCAAGGCCGTCAGTAGTTCTAATGGAATGTTGTCTACTCCCGGGACCTTGTATCGACTCAGGTCTTTCAGTGCTCTGTCAAACTCTTCACGCAGAATCGTATCTGCAATTTCATCTTCAGCTACGTCCTCTTCCATTTCCAAAATATTGTCCTCCAGAACATCGCCTCTGTATAGACCCTCTATATACCCCTTCCACCTTTCTGCTTTCCCTCCTTTGCTTAGAACTGGGTTTCCATCTGAGCTCTTGATATTCATACAAGTGGTTCTCTTCTCTCCAAAGGTCTCTTTAATTTTCCTGTAGGCAGTATCTATCTTACCCCTAGTGAGACAAGCCTCTACATCCTTACATTTGTCCTCTAGCCATCCCTGCTTAGCCATTTTACACTTCCTGTCGATCTCAATTTTGAGACTTTTGTATTCTTTTTTGCCTGCTTCATTTACTGCATTTTTATATTTTCTCCTTTCATCAATTAAATTCAATATTTCTTCTGTTACCAAAGGATTTCTATTAGCCCTCGTCTTTTTACCTACTTGATCCTCTGCTGCCTTCACTACTTCATCCCTCAGAGCTACCCATTCTTCTTGTACTGTATTTCTTTCCCCCATTCCTGTCAATTGTTCCCTTATGCTCTCCCTGATACTCTGTACAACCTCTGGTTCTTTCAGTTTATCCAGGTTCCATCTCCTTAAATTCCCACCTTTTTGCAGTTTCTTCAGTTTTAATCTACATTCCGTAACCAATAGATTGTGGTCAGTGTCCACATCTGCCCCTGGAAATGTCTTACAATTTAAAACCTGGTTACTAAATCTCTGTCTTACCATTATATAATCTATCTTAAACCTTCTAGTATCTCCAGGGTTCTTCCATGTATACAACCTTCTTTCATGATTCTTGAAGCAAGTGTTAGCTATGATTAAGTTATGCTCTGTGCAAAATTCTACCAGGCGGCTTCCTCTTTCATTTCTTAGCCCTAATCCATAGTCACCTACTACGTTCTCTTCTCTCCCTTTTCCTACTACCGAATTCCAGTCACCCATGACTATTAAATTTTCGTCTCCCTTCACTAACTGAATAATTTCTTTTATCTCATCGTACAAATCATCAATTTCTTCATCATCTTCAGAGCTAATTGGCATATAAACCTGTACTACTGTAGTAGGCGAGGGCTTCGTGTCTATCTTGGCCACAATAATGTGTTCACTATGCTGTTTGTAGTAGCTTACACGCACTCCTATTTTTTTATTCATTATTAAACCTACTCCTGCATTACTCCTATTTGATTTTATATTTATAACCCTGTATTCACCTGACCAAAAGTCTTATTCCTCCTGCTGTATCTAACTTTAACTTATCCATTTCCCTTTTTAAATTTTCTAACCTACTTGCCCGATTAAAGGATCTGACATTCCACACTCCGATCCGTAGAACGCCAGTTTTTTTTCTCCTGATAACGACGCCCTCTTGAGTAGTCCCCGCCCGGGGATCCGAATGGGGGACTATTTTACCTCCGGTATATTTTACCCAAGAGGTCGCCATCATCATTTAATCATACAGCAAAGCGGTATGCCCTCGGGAAAAATTACGGCTGTAGTTTCCCCTTGCTTTCAGCCGTTCGCAGTGCCACAAGAGCAAGGCCGTTTTGGTTAGCGTTACAAGGCCAGATCAGTCAATCATCCAGACTGTTGCCCCTGCAACTACTGAAAAGGCTGCTGCCCCTCTTCAGGAACCACACGTTTGTCTGGCCTCTCAACAGATGCCCCTCCGTTGTGGTTGCACCTACGGTACGGCTATCTGTATCGTTGAGACACACAAGACTCCCCACCAACGGCAAGGGTGGGGGGGGGGGGGGGGGGAGAGTTCCTACTGTACTAAATTTGTAGTCTTGGTATAACTCTTCCACCAAATCCACCGATGTGTAGTATCGGTCTGTAGTAACATTTCGACCAGTATTTTTCATAGGTGCTACCAGACGTTTGACGACAGCTGCTCAACCCCGTTCTTCTTTCGACAAGTTCTGAACATTACCTGCATTGGGTTCCATATTCAATACGTATCTCTCAGGTGCATCGGACATCATACGTATAAGGATGCTATACTTGCCCAGTTTATCCTTCATAAATACTTTGAAGGGGCAGCGCCCTCTAAATAAGCTGAGCATCTCATCAATCGTGAGGTGGACCCCTGGTTTATACAGTAGTGGAAACCTATCATTCACTTTGTTGAAAACATCACGGATCGCTGTGAAGTTGTCTGCTTCCCTTCTAAGCTGGCGGGTACTTTTGTCATCAAACCTTATAAGTTCCTTGAGACGTTCTCTTGCCATAATACCCTTGTAAACTTGCCGACCCATTAGGTCTGACCAAAGATCGTGTACACTGACATAATTGTCCTTATTTGCCCCCATAAGTATCAGGACTCCTATAAAGGCATACAATTCTTTCTCATTAGTCAAAGTAACATTTCGCCTAACTGCCTCTTCATTTGAATGTTTTACTATAACATCCATGATGTCAGGCGTAATAAGTAATTTTAAGGCTTCTCCAGGTGAATGGCAAACATCAGCTGGAGTTACTTCTACCTGCTCTCTTACATATTAGCAACAGACCTCTGAGGAATTCTAGGCTGTGTGGTTACGTACCTTCTTCTAGACTTGGCCACAATAACATCCTGATGGTCACAGCCTGAAGCTGCGCTATCTTCATCTTCTCTAACATCCACATCACTTTCCCGATTTGAATCATACTCCATAACACCATCCTCATATTCACTTTCACTCCTCGGGTCAGAATCTTCATCTAAAATTTCATTCAGAACTCTTTCTAGACGAGTCACGAATTCTTTTAGTCATTTCTAAGTCTGGGTGTGAACAGTAGGGAACTGCACTAACTCACTGCAAGTTTACAAGATAAATAACAGCTGACTGACATCAACAATCACTTCCTCTGAAAGTGAACCGGTTGTTGTGAATATCAAGAATACCAACCAACAAAAAACTAACTTGCATTGTTGTAGAGATGAGAAATACGAAATCCTACTAAGGGAAATTTTCTATAGCATGGAAGCCTAAGGGGGGGGGGGGGGGTTGTTGGACCCATAATAGGTTCATTTATTTTTTCTTTCAAAGCAGGAATTTTCTATAAAATATACTGACACTAACGTTTTATAAAATAGCCAACAAACAATAACTCAAAGGGGATATGTAGTATGAAAGTTACTTGGGCAAAAGCTTGGTCATTAGGAAAATAACTGGGTACTTCGGTAGAGACTAATATCTCTCTCATCTGATTCTCATGGTCCCACCGCGAAGTACACATCAGCAAATATACTCCGCTAGCCACCAAGCGGTGTGTGGCGGAGGGCACAATTCGCTCCAAAGTCATATTTCCCCCTCTCTGTTCCACTCGCGGATCGCGCGAGGGAAAAACAACTGTCTGAACGCCTCAGTACGTGCTCTAATTTTCCTTATCTTTGAATGTAGATAATTGCGCGATTTGAGAGTTGGTGGTAAAAGTATATGCTCTACATCCTCGGCGAAGATCGGATTTCGGAATTTAGTGCGCAGCCCCTTCCCTTTAGCGCGTCTTCTATCTGCAAGTGTGTCCCACTTCAAACTATCAGTGAGATTTGTTACGCTCACGCGATGGCTAAATGTCCCAGTCACGAATCTTGCCACTATTCTTTGGACCTTCTCAGTCTCTTGAATGAGACCCAACTGCTAAGGGTCCCATACAGACGAACAATACTTTAAGACTGGACGAACTAACGTAGTGTAAGCAATTTCCTTTGTTGAAGGACTGCATCGCTTCAGTATTCTAGCAACAAACCGCAATCTTAGTTCGCCTTGCCCGTTACTTGTGTAATTTGATCATTCCATTTGAGATCATTTCGAATAGTCACACCCAGATACTTGACGGATGTTACCGCTCCCAAAGACCGGATATTTATTTTGTACTCGTACATTAATGTGGATTTTCACCTTGTTCTACGCAGTAGGCTACGCTTACTAATATTGAGAGGTAACTGCCAGTCATTATACCACGCATTTCTTTTCTGAAAATCCTCATTGATTTGTTCACAACTTCCGTGTGTTATTACTTTCCTGTAGACTACAGCATCATCGGCAACAGTCTAATGCCGCTGTCAGTACCATCAACCAAATCGTTTATGTAAATCGTAAAAAGCAGAGCGGGCCTATTACGCTGCCCTTGGGCACACCTGAAGTTACGCTTGTTTCCGTTGAAGTCACCCCATTCAGGAAAACATACTGCTATACGATGCAGAGTGCAGAATTATCATACTGTTCCTCGAATTTCGGTTCGCTAAAGTTACGCAACAGGATACTGCAAGTCGGACGTTGCCTGTTTTCCAAAATTTCGTTACACTTTCCGCATATCGACCTGTTGCGACCTCCGCTGCGCGTTTCCGAAATTGCGACCTCATCAGAGCGTTTCTAACATTGTTCTAAGTCTTAGAGCCTGCTTGCTAGCGATTGCTAACGCTGCAATAGTACTCTACAGCTGATGGCATTACCTTCTTGAATGTGCTTTCCTTTTTACCAGACCCCTTCAATTAAATTTAATTCTTCTATTTGTTTTTCATAATACTGATTTTCATGTGCGGCGTGTTTCATTTAGCATTTTTGTCTTGCTCCTGATTGTTTAAAACATTTATCCGTCATGATAATAAGTTGCTCTTTTTGGAACAAATACATTGCACTATGTATTCTTCCGCTTTCACTGGAATCTCATTGGATTTCCGTTTCACGTGGGACTGCAGCCAAGCTGTCTAGAGTACTGTCAAGTACGATAATAAGGATACGTATCGTGCTGTGCGTTACGCGCACATCGACTTAGCGATAGTACGGGACAACAGCTTTACCTGCTCATTTAACTTGGACAGCACTGGCCGATCAGCTGGTACAGCTAGCTTGCACTGATGTGGCCAGCTGCAGTTCTCACGTAAAAAGAGACGAGCAGAGGAGCAATGTGGCTACGAATGTCATTTAATTTTTAAGCAGAATGAAATAATACACTGAAAATATCCTACTGTACGCTCCTTAGACGACTAGACGAAAACCGCAACACGTTATCGTTTTTAGCCAACGTACTATTGTAATTAAAAACAAGAATGATGAAAATTCCCGACTTAACAATAGGGTAATTTTTCTGCATAAGCTTTGTGTAATGTAAGAGAGTATCGAAGGATTTCACCGTATAGCTAAATACTGAAGCCACTGAAGGTATTACTTACAGTCAGTCGTCTGGTAATCTCTTAGCTCCTTCCTTATCCGAATCCGAGAAATACGTTTCAGTTCTCGAAGTGTTACCTGCTACGTTGATAACGCGCCTATCAACAACAGAATCCACGAATCCAACCAGGCGCAGCATTTTCTCTTCTTCTTTTATGACGAGCTGTTCTATATCCCTCCAGCATTCGTCAGAGACGTGTGAAAAACCTGCATGCGTTAGGTCCAGTACGTCTGGCAGCTTAGCAGTCTTGTTACTTCTCGGGCCAAATCCCACACCTTGGCTCTAGATCAGTACTGTTGGGTTCATATTGCAATGGTACAGTACCAAGCGTAAAAATGCAGCATTGTATGATGTGCTCGATGCTGTGAAAATGATTCTTTTTCATATCTCTACGATACTTATCTAACTCCGTAGTATAAGGCGATGGACATAGTCCAGATAAAGAGGATCTGGTTTTTCATTTCTGCCTTAAAAAGTAAATTGTTATGTTTTCTTAATTTAAACAACTTTTATGAACCGGAACAGTCTTTCATAAAACATCGATAATTAAGAATTTATATTTGAAAGGGAAACAGGAATTTTGCGTCCAATATGTAATTAGAAACAAGAATACTTGCATTATTCATAAAAAATGATGATGAGTTTCATAATTACGATATGAAGGTATTTCAAATTGAACGAGGGAAAAAAAAAAGAAAAATGATTCTGGAGAGAATTGAATCATCGCACGAGTACCCGTGTGTTCGTCACAACCCATTACGCTACCAACTGCACTACACGTTTTTACTTTTTTCTTTTTGCTTTTTATTTTTTATTTTAATTTTTCTTTTTGCTTATGTTTTTTGTGTTTCTTGTTTTATTTTTTATTTTTTGTTTTTAACTGGTGTATTTTTTGTTTTATTTATTTATTTATTTCCCTTTTTTGTTTTTTGTATTATAGTTTTTAACATACTCTCAAAGTGGAACCGCATCCTATTAATCAGTTACTCTCTCTCTCTGACTTTCTCTCTTTTTTTTTCTTAATATATATATATATATATATATACAGTGAGACTGATTTTATTCCACCACCTGAGGCTAACTATATATCAAGAATTATCTTTGCTAAGACAACATGCAGGACGCAAGAATGAGGTCAGGGTGAAGTCTTCAAATCTAGATTGCGAGACTAAATCAATACGGTTTATGATATGGATTGCATTATATACAACGCCGAGAAAACATCAAAGCCGATTGTCACCGCAAATTTATGAAAAATGGTAAGAACAGCCTGTTTCTCGGCACTTTTTAACTGTGTTCCATGCGCGTGTTTCACTACAAAATAGAAAGCAGCCTCAACCATTTTCGTACTGTGCATTAACAGCGCGACCATCAGAGTACATCGCTGCAGAGGCTGTGACTGTACACAATTTTTGAAATAAAAACTAGGTAGCTAAAGGATGGGAAACTGCCTCTAAAGGCGGAAGAATCAGCAATGATCAACGGTATGAGGATGCAGAAGGCAATGGAAACTACTGCATTAAAGACACGTAACGTGTATCCGCAGTGGCCAGTAATTGAAGAAGTGTCATGATGATCTCTCCATTGGTAAAAGATTCCGGAATAGTCTTCCAATCTGATCTCGGGGAGGGAACTGCCAAGAGGGAGGTTACGACGAGAAAAAGATTCATTGATCAACGAAAGGATAATGTTCTATGAGTCGGGGCGTGCGATGTCACAAGCTTGAACGTGTTAGGGAAACTAGAAAATCTGGAAAGGGAAATGCAAAGGAATCTAGACATAGTAGGGGGCAGTGAAGTGAAGTGGAAAGAAGACAAGGCTTCCTGGTCAGATGAGTACAGAGTAATGTCAACAGCAGCAGAAAATGGTATAACGGGAGTAGGATTCCTTGTGAATAGGAAGGTAGGGCAGAGAGTGTGTTACAGTGAACACTTCAGTGACACAGTTGTTGTTATCAGAATCGACAGCAAACCAACACCGACAATGATAGTTCAGGTATACATGCCGACGTCGGAAGCTGAAGAAGAGAGAGAGAGAAAGTGTATGAGCACACCAGTGGGAAGACGCGATCAATACCTTCACTGCGCGATAACAACGGTGGAGTCACTGATGACAGTGCCACTAAAACAGGGTTATTAAACACGGTTTTCAGAAACCCCTTCACCAAAGAAGACGAAGTAAATATTCCTGAATTCCAATCAAGAACAACTGCCAAGATGAGAAACATAGAAGTTGATATCCTCGGAGTAGCGAAGCAGCTTAAATCACTTAATAAAGGCAATGCCTCCGGTCCAGATTGTATACCAGTCAGGTTCCTCTCAGAGTATGCTGATAAAATAGCTCCATATTTAGCAATTACATACAACTACTCTCACCTAAAGACTGGAAATTTGCTCAGGTCACACCAATACCCAAAAAGGGAAGTAGGAGTAATCCGATGAATTACAGGCCTATATCACTTACGTTGATTTGCAGTTGGGGTTTGGAACATATACTGTATTCGAACATTATGAAGTACCTCGAAGAAAACGATTTATTGACACATAGTCAGCACGGATTCAGAAAATATCGTTCTTGTGAAACACAAATAGCTCTTTATACTCATGAAGTAATAAGTGCTATCGACAGGGGATGTCAAAAAAAATGGTTCAAATGGCTCTGAGCACTATGGGACTTAACATCTATGGTCATCAGTCCCCTAGAACTTAGAACTACTTAAACCTAACTATCCTAAGGACATCACACACATCCATGCCCGAGGCAGGATTGGAACCTACGACCGTAGCAGTCGCGCGATTCCAGACTGAAGCGCCTAGAACCGCTCGGCCACACCTGCCGGCTGGAAAAGTGTGCAGTTATTCACATGAGTACTAAAAGAAATCAGATAAATCTCGATTACTGTAAGTCACACAAATCTGAAGGCTGTAAATTTAACTAAATACACTCCTGGAAATGGAAAAAAGAACACATTGACACCGGTGTGTCAGACCCACCATACTTGCTCCGGACACTACGAGAGGGCTGTACAAGCAATGATCACACGCACGGCACAGCGGACACACCAGGAACCGCGGTATTGGCCGTCGAATGGCGCTAGCTGCGCAGCATTTGTGCACCGCCGCCGCCAGTGTCAGCCAGTTTGCCGTGGCGTACGGAGCTCCATCGCAGTCTTTAACACTGGTAGCATGCCGCGATAGCGTGGACGTGAACCGTATGTGCAGTTGACGGACTTTGAGCGAGGGCGTATAGTGGGCATGCGGGAGGCCGGGTGGACGTACCGCCGAATTGCTCAACACGTGGGGCGTGAGGTCTCCACAGTACATCGATGTTGTCGCCAGTGGTCGGCGGAAGGTGCACGCGCCCGTCGACCTGGGACCGGACCGCAGCGACGCACGGATGCACGCCAAGACCGTAGGATCCTACGCAGTGCCGTAGGGGACCGCACCGCCACTTCCCAGCAAATTAGGCACACTGTTGCTCCTGGGGTATCGGCGAGGACCATTCGCAACCGTCTTCATGAAGCTGGGCTACGGTCCCGCACACCGTTAGGCCGTCTTCCGCTCACGCCCCAACATCGTGCAGCCCGCCTCCAGTGGTGTCGCGACAGGCGTGAATGGAGGGACGAATGGAGACGTGTCGTCTTCAGCGATGAGAGTCGCTTCTGCCTTGGTGCCAATGATGGTCGTATGCGTGTTTGGCGCCGTGCAGGTGAGCGCTACAATCAGGACTGCATACGACCGAGGCACACAGGGCCAACACCCGGCATCATGGTGTGGGCAGCGATCTCCTACACTGGCCGTACACCACTGGTGATCGTCGAGGGGACACTGAATAGTGCACGGTACATCCAAACCGTCATCGAACCCATCGTTCTACCATTCCTAGACCGGCAAGGGAACTTGCTGTTCCAACAGGACAATGCACGTCCGCATGTATCCCGTGCCACCCAACGTGCTCTAGAAGGTGTAAGTCAACTACCCTGGCCAGCAAGATCTCCGGATCTGTCCCCCATTGAGCATGTTTGGGACTGGATGAAGCGTCGTCTCACGCGGTCTGCACGTCTAGCACGAACGCTGGTCCAACTGAGGCGCCAGGTGGAAATGGCATGGCAAGCCGTTCCACAGGACTACATCCAGCATCTCTACGATCGTCTCCATGGGAGAATAGCAGCCTGCATTGCTGCGAAAGGTGGATATACACTGTACTAGTGCCGACATTGTGCATGCTCTGTTGCCTGTGTCTATGTGCCTGTGGTTCTGTCAGTGTGATCATGTGATGTATCTGACCCCAGGAATGTGTCAATAAAGTTTCCCCTTCCTGGGACAATGAAATCACGGTGTTCTTATTTCAATTTCCAGGAGTGTACTTAGGAATTACAATTACAAATATTCTAAATTGGAACGATCACATAGATAATATTGTGGGTAGAGCAAACCAAAGACTGCGATTTATTGGCAGAACACTTAAAAGGTGCAACAGATCTACTAAACAGACTGCTTACAGCACACTTGTCCGCCCTATTCTGGAGTACTGATTTTGAGTGTGGGATCCGCATCAGGTGGGACTGACAGATGACATCGAAAAGTACAAAGAAGGGCGGCTCGTTTGGTATTATCGCAAAATAGTGGAGATAGTGTCACAGACATGATATGTGAATTGGAGTGGCAATCATTAAAACAAAGGCGTTTTTCGTTGCGACGGGATCTTCTCATGAAATTTTAATCACAAGATTTCTCCTCCGATTGCCAAAACATTCTGTTGGCACCCACCTACATAGGGAGAAGTGATCATCACGATAAAATAAGAGAAATCAGGGCTCTCACAGAAAAATTTAAGAGCTCGTTTCTCCCGCGTGCCGTTCGAGAGTGGAAAGGTAGAGAGACAGCTTGAAGGTGGTTCATTGAACCCTCTGCCAGGCACTTTATTGTGAATAGCAGAGTCATCATGTAGACGTCGATGTAGATGTGGATATTGAAAGGGAGACGAAAATCTAATACTCATGGGGGACTGGAATGCAGTTGTAGGGGAAGGAGTAGAAGAAAAGGTTACAGTATAATATGGACTTGGGATAAGAAATGAGAGAGGAGAAAGACTAATTGAGTTCTGTAACAAGTTTTAGCTAGCAATAGGGAATACTCTGTTCAAGAGTCACAAGAGGATTAGGTATAATTGGAAAAGGCCGGGTGATACGGGAAGATTTCAGTTAGATTACATCGTGGTCAGTCAGAGATTTCGAAATCAGATATTGGATTGTAAGGTGTACCCAGGAACAGATATAGACTCAGATCACAGTATAGTAGTGATGAAGAGTAGGCTGAAGTTTAAGACATTAGTCAGGAAGAATTAATACGCAAAGAAGTGGGATACGGAAGTACTAAGGAATGACGAGATACGGTTGAAGTTCTCTAAGGCTATAGATATAACAATAAGGAATAGCTCAGTGAGGAATGGGCATCTCTAAAAAGGGCCATCACAGAAGTTGGGAAGGAAAACGTAGGTAGAAATAAAGTAACTGGGAAGAAACCATGGGCAACAGAAGAAATACTTCAATTTATCGATGAAACGAGGAAGTACAAAAACGTTCCGGGAAACTTAGTAATACAGAAATACAAGTCGCTGAGGAATGAAATAAATAGGAAGTGCAGGGAAGCTAAGATGAAACGGCTGCAGGAAAAATGTGAAGACATCGAAAAGAAAATTATTGTCGGAAGGACAGACTCAGCACACCGGATAGTCAAAGCAATCTTCAGTGACATTAAAAGCAAGGGTGATAACATTAAGAGTGCAACGGGAATTCCATTGTTAAATGCAGAGGAGAAAGCGGATAGGTGGAAAGAATACATTGAAAGCCACTACGAGGGGAAAGATTTGTCTGATATGATAGAAGAAGAAACAGGAGTAGATTTAGAAGAGATATGGGATCCAGTATTAGAATCAGGATTTAAAAGAGCTATCTCTACAGATATGCCTCAGCAGAAAGTTACACTATTGAGAGAAGAGGGACCACAAGACTCTCACAAGTCGCTATTTTTAGGGTTCCGGACCTCAACTGGTAACGGAACCATTGTAGGATCGCTATGTTGTCCGTCCGACCGTTAGGACCTCCTTTTCTCAGGAATGGGTAGAAGGTATAGATATTATTCCATCAGAATTTCTAAAATCATTGTGGGAAGTGGCAACAGAACGACAGCTCACTTTGGTGTGTAGAATGTATAAGTCTGGCGACATACCATCTGACTTTCGGAAAAGCATCATCCACACAATTCCGAAGACGGCTAGAGCTGACAAGAGCGAGAATTATCGCACAATCAGCTTAACAACTCATGCTTCCAAGTTGATTACAAGAATAATACACAGAAGAATGGAAAAGAAAATTGAGGATGCGCTAGATGACGATCAGTGTGGCTTTAGGGAAGGAAAAGACACGAGAGAGGCAATTCTGACGTTGCGGTTAATAATGGAGACTAAAGAAAAATCAAGACAGGTTCATAGGATATGTCGACCTGGAAAAAGTGTTCTACAATGTAAAATGGTGCAAGACGTTCGAAATTCTGAAAAAAGGGAGAGGCGCGTCGTATAAAATATGTACAACAGCTGAAGGAATAATAAGAGTGGACGACCAAGAACGAAGTGCTCGTATTGAAAAGGGTGTAAGACAAGGCTGTAGCCTTTCGCCCCTACTCTTCAATCTGTACATCGAGGAAGCAATGATGGAAATAAAAGAAAGGTTCAGGAGTGGGACTAAAATTCAAGGGAAAGATATCAATGATACGATCCGCTGATGACATGGCTATCTTGAGTGAAAGTGAAGAAGAATCACATGATCTGCTGAACGGAATGAACAATCTAATGAGTGCAGAGTGTGGACTGAGACTAAATGGAAGAAAGACGAATGTAATGAGAAGTAGTAGAAATGAGACCAGCGAGAAACTCGACATCAGGATTGATTGTCACGAAGTAGATGAAGTTAAGAAACTCAGCTACCTAAGCAGTAAAATAACCAATGACGGACGGAGCAAGGAGGACATCAAAAGCAAACTAGCAATGGCAAATAGCATTCCTGGTGAAGAGAAGTTTACTAATATCAAACATCGGTCTTAATTTGAGGAAGAAGTTTCTGAGAACGTACGCCTGGAGTGCAGCATAGTATGGTAGTGAAACAAGGACTGTGGGAAAACCGGAACAGAAGAGAATCGCAGTATTTGCGATGTGGTGCTACAGACGAATGTTGAAAATTAGGTGGAGTGATAAGGTGAGGAATGAGGAGGTTCTGCGAAGAATCGGAGAGGAAAGGAACATGTGAAAAACACTGATAAGAAGGGGCAGGATGATAGGACATCTGTTAAGACATGCGGGAATGACTTCCATTGTACTAGAGGGATCTATAGAGGACAAAAACTGTAGAACCACTATCAGAAGACCACATTTTTTAAATCAAACACAACATTCGTTACTAGTAGAGATTTACCGAAGATTTACACTAACCCATTTCTAAATAATTTTGCTACATCACTACTTCCAAAGTTGAGGAGGAAGGAGCAGTTTAGAAACGCAACTCCAAGAACAGCGATTTGAAGTTTTTGGCTCTCCAGTTTCCATCTTAACGTAAGGAGTACAAACGCATAACGTATATTACCGGAGATATTCTATACTTCCAATAACCGAGGTAATTGTGGAGATGTGTCCTGTGATAACAATGTGCTGAGTGAAATAGGACTACTTATATATTGTGATAGTGACTGGGCCAAATATCTCACGGAACAAGCATCAAACGAAAAAAACTACAAAGAACGAAACTCGTCTAGCTTGAAGGGGGAAACCAAATGGCGTTATGGTTGGCCCGCTAGATGGCGCTGCCATAGGTCAAACGGACATCAACTGCGTTTTCTAAAATAGGAACCCCCATTTTTACTACATATTCGTGTAGCACGTAAAGAAATATGAATGTTTTAGTTGGTCCACTTTTTTCGCTTTGTGATAGATGGCGCTGTAATAGTCACAAACGTATAAGTACGTGGTATCACGTAACATTCCGCCAGTGCAGACGGTATTTGCTTCTTGATACATTACCCGTGTTAAAATGGACCGTTTACCAATTGCAGAAAAGGTCGATATCGTGTTGATGTATGGCTATTGTGATCAAAATGCCCAACGGGCGTGTGCTATGTATGCTGCTCTGTATCCTGGACGACATCATCCAAGCGTCCGGACCGTTCGCCGGATAGTTACGTTATTTAAGGAAATAGGAAGTGTTCAGCCACAAGTGAAACGTCAACCACGATCTGTAACAAATGATGATGCCCAAGTAGGTGTTTTAGCTACTGTCGCGGCTAATCCGCACATCAGTAGCAGACAAACTGCGCGAGAATCGGGAATCTCAAAAACGTCGGTGTTGAGAATGCTACATCAATATCGATTGCACCCGCACCATATTTCTATGCATCAGGAATTGCATGGCGACGACTTTGAACGTCGTGTACAGTTCTGCCACTGGGCACAAGAGAAATTACGGGACGATGACAGATTTTTTGCACGCGTTCTATTTAGCGACGAAGCGTCATTCACCAACAGCGGTAACGTAAACCGGCATAATATGCACTATTGGGCAACGGAAAATCCACGATGGCTGCGACAAGTGGAACATCAGCGTCCTCGGCGGGTTAATGTACGGTGCGGCATTATGGGAGGAAGGATAATTGGCCCCCATTTTATCGATGGCAATCTAAATGGTGCAATGTATGCCGATTTCCTACGTAATGTTCTACCGATCTTACTACTAGATGGTTCACTACATGACAGAATGGCGATGTACTTTCAAAATGATGTATGTCCGGCACATAGCTCGCATGCGGTTGAAGCGGTATTGAATAGCATATTTCATGACAGGTGGATTGGTCGTCCAAGCACCCTACCATGGCCCGCACGTTCACCTGATCTGACGTCCCCGGATTTCTTTCTGAGGGGAAAGTTGAAGGATATTTGCTATCGTGATCCATCGACAACGCCTGACAACATGCGTCAGCGCATTATCGATGGATGTGCGAACATTACGGAAGACGGACTACTCGCTGTTGAGAGGAATGTCGTTACACGTATTGCCAAATGCATTGAGGTTGACGGACATCATTTTGAGCATTTATGACACGTTCAGAAAGGTACATGTATCACATAGGAACAACCAAAATAAAATGTTAAAACGTATCTACGTTCTGTATTTTAATTTAAAAAACCTACCTGTTACCAACTGTTCGTCTAAAATTGTGAGCCATATGTTTGTGACTGTTACTGCACCATCTATCACAAAGCGAAAAGAGTGGTCCAACTACAACATTCATATTTATTTACATACTACACGAATATGTAATAAAAAGGGGGGGGGGGGTTCCTACTAAAAAAAAACCGCAGTTGATATCCGTTTGACCTATGGCAGCGCCATCTAGCGGGCCAACCATAGCCCCATCTGGTTTCCCACTTCAAGCTAGACATGTTTCGTTCTTTTGTAGTTTTTTCGTTTGACGCTTATTTCGTGAGATGTTTGGCACGGTCACGATCAATGGACCACCCTGTATAGTGCTAAAGCTGTGATATAATTTCGGAAGGGAAGGGATATAGTTGTAAAATTCGCAGGAAGCATTGCAGTGTCTTAAATTTAACTTTTCATCCAAAGATAAAACATTTCTCACAGCACCCTATTCAACAACAGCCTGCCATAACTTTATTCCAGAGATAGCACGGTTGCCATGCTACGCCACCCAGTTGATGTGTATTAAACTTGACGGTTTAATTGCATCGCAGATAATTACTAACGTATATAAAAGTGAATTGGTATGAAACGTCCTCGAGAAGTTGTAAAACAGTTAGACTGAAGCATGTGATTTATTGAAAAAGGATCGTAAAATTTTAAATGGACAATTAAAATGGGAAAGAAAGAGCCATTTGACAGAGTGCGCGGAACGTGTACGAATTCATTGCTACAAGAAGTAGCACGTGACTGTGAGGTACGAAATTGCATTTCATAGTAATAAGAAGTGTGTACTGTGGAGAACATGACTTCGTCCAGACGAAGACTACATTGAGTTACACGGCTTACTGAATACGTTTCGTGTAGGTCATCTGGAGAAACGAAAATACTGAAACGGTGGTTTGTGTGAATATCCCTAGGGGCCGTATTTAGTACCTATAGATCCATGCGCTAAATATGTGGTGCAGGGGAAATTTTGTGATATCTAAATCCCATTAAATAGCATTCTGGAGCAATTATCGAATAGAAACATATAACGGAGTCGGAAACAAAATGCTAGAGTTGGCAAAACATTAATCCAACAGTTAGCTGAAATATACGGTGTAACACACATTAATAGAAATGGCCATAGCCTAGACACTTCTTCGCTTTTAACCCCTTGAAGATATCAAATACCCTGTTTCAACAGAAAGAAATTAGTGAGCATACATGGTGCGGGAAGGAGCAAGATCCTTTTTCATTATTAAGATTGCTAACCCCAGAATAACGCCACGTCTGAGTGACATAGATATTTTTAGAGGATTCGATATTGGCGCATATCCCTTGATGGTACGGTCTAAAATTCAGTTTTGGGACAGATGGAGAAAATCGAGACAGATAAATTGGCCTAAACGTGTAGAAAATACCAGGTATACCTCCTGCAAACGGAAAGTATTAGATTATCAGACAAGGGTAGCTGATAAAGTGCAAGAGATACGACTGCAGAAGAGAGGTAGACCATCAAAAAAGCAGTTTTGAAACAGCTGACAAGTTTCTTGGTAAAAATACAATATACAGAAGAGAGACAGTCTTAAAAAATTGGGAACGGATTGAAAGAAAAAAACAAGCATACAATATTAAACTACAATCACACTCTCAAGAACATCTCATATATAACAGGAAAAGAAACGTAGCTAGAAATATACCAGAAAAAGCAACAGGAATCATGAGAATGTTTTATTAACGTAATTGAAAATCACATCCACGAACAACAGTGGAAAGCATAATGAGACACACGAATCATAAAGATGAAGATACATCAAAATAAATATAATAAGTTTAGAACGATGGGAACAGTATTTTAAGAATCTCTGGTTTGACGATTCAGTGGTGGAATAATACTGTAAAAATTGTGCAACCAACATAAACATAAAATTCATCGAAATGAATGCATTATATTCATCAATGCAAAACCTGAAACACAGAAAAGCAACAGGGACAAAAGTCATAAACGCCGAAATGCTTAAATACGGAGATCTTTCACTCAATGAACGTACGCTACATCTCATTAACGCCTGTTAGACTGCCGGTAGAGTTATTGTGGAGTGAAATTTGGTTAAAATTTTTTCCATCTTGAACAAAGGCAACAGAAGGGATCCAAACAGCTTTGGAGTAATTAGTCTCGTTAACACTGGCCATAAAATCTGCAGCATCACCTTAAGCAGTAGACTAAACCTTATCTCTGATACAATTTAATTAGAAGAACAAATAAGTTTTTGAAAAGAACAATTCTGCACTGATGGTATTTTCAGTCAAAAACGAGTGGTAGGGGAAAGGCAAGAATTTAACTTAAAGACGCACGCAGCATTTGTAGGTTATGATTTCAAGGGAAAATCGCCTATAAGATTTAAATTACAATACATAACGTAATACTAGAATAGGTCATGCACTTTATCTCGGCTGTGACACACAACGAAAATTGATAAAAAGATCGAAAAATTTGACGCAATCTGCGGGACGGTTACAAATACACTTCAAAAGAAGCCGCCAAACAGACACAGATGAAGTCTCACAAAGACACGGCAGTATTTACTGCGCTCTATGGATCTGAAACCTGGGTTTCCATCAAAAAGAATACGAGTAGGATCCAGACTGCAGAACGGAGATTTCTTCGTAGTGTTAGGGGCTGGGCCAGAGAATATCCTTCAGAAATTAATGCATTAGAAATGAGTCACAAGCGGATGCAATACGCAAGGAAACAGATTTAATCAACAACAGATGGTGGGAACATGTAGACAGAATGGATGAGAATAGGTTTCCAAGACAAATTCTTGGCAACAAACCTAGGACAGGAGAGAGGGGAAGACGACGGAAGAGATGGCTCTGTCTTATTGTCCGGACCAGATGAAATCACCTAACCTATGAAGGCAGAAGAAGAAGATAACGCAACATTAGGCGTTTATTAATTAATTTTGTAACCTTTTACTCTGGTATTTATTATTTGACGAATTTGTGAAACTAAAAAAAAACAAGAGAATATGCTTTTAGCACTCGCACTTGGTAAATCACTCTTTCTTTTTATGATCACTTGTTTGTATTTCATGGCAGTGTATAATTACATTTTATACAGAAAAATACAAAAAAATGTTACAACAGCAGCTCTATTTTGCTTTTAAATCGTTATTCGGCTACAGTGATGGCTACAGCTGCCGCAATTGTTCTGGTTATGGTGCGTCAAAGATAGGCACAGTTGTCATAATGTTTTAATAGGGATATAGAATAAAATGTGAGTTATTTACAATTTACATATTTAGTACGACGAATAATAATTTTTTAAAAAGTAATCGTATTTAAGATAAATGTATTTGTTTATTTGTTAGAATGTCCCACTCAAATGTCCGTAGGGGTCACATGGCCTGTGTCTGACTTAACGTGTCAGTATCCGACGCTCTGGGTCTTAATGCATCTTGCACAAATCTATCGTTAACGATTAAAGCTATCTTAGGAGCTCAAGAATCTCAATGTGGCCTCAGAAAGTAAAAATGAAATATAAGTTCAGATTTGAACGAAATTAGATTTGGAAGAAATGTGCTTTGCACAAGATAGAACTCACTTCGGGCTATCAATATTTCGCTAAACATCTTTTTAGAAGTCTTAGCGGCTTAGCCAACTCAAGTCACACGCGGTTCAACGGACGCCATTAGGAATTTGACGCGACATTTGAGAGGCGAATAATGATTTAATTTGTATCAGCTGCCTACTGAAAGAGCCGATGAGACCATGCAAAATAATTACGTCAACGTGTTTTGGTATTATAACGGAGTCCGCACCACATTATTAGATCTAAGAGTTTTTTTATGTTTAATTTTTGAGTTGCAGGCCTAAATTTCCTCGGCATAAATGCGGCTTGCGACTGTCGTCAGTCGGCCTACAGGTAGAGGAAAAGGTGGATACTATTATTTCCACATAGCAGTCGTCCCTGCCCCGTCCCCAGCCTTACGGAAATGCTGCTTTCATACTATTGTCCTCCTCCCTCTACTCCTTAAAAAAAAAAAAAAAAAAAAAAAAAAACTACTGGAATCAGTTCCACCGCCTCTCGTAGGACAGAGGGAAATGTCTAAGTTCCACAGTATTTTTTGTCCTGGTCGGAAGCTACAACAGGCGTTACAGCCCTGAGCTGGAACAAATTAACAACCCCCGTCCGTTCCACACCATCAGCCATCTATTGTCATATACCGGGTGATCAAAAAGTCAGTATAAATTTGGAAACTTAATAAACCATGGAATAATGTAGATAGAGAGGTAAAAATCGACACACATGATTGGAATGACATGTGGTTTTATTAGAACCATAAAAAAACAAAGTTCACAAAATGTCCGACAGATGGCGCTGGACAGCAAAACGTCAGTGACTGCGCATGACAATCGTGTATAAGAGGAGCTGTAATGAGAGAGAGAATCAGATGCGCCAGCAGTCGAAGCATGTTGACGTTACCTGAAAAGGCGCTTTTAGTGAAGCTGTATTATCAGAATGGGGAATGTGCTAGTTCAGCGTTACGATCCTACCGCCATAGGAAGAGGATTCGAAACGGGTAAAGGTCCGTTGACAAATGCAGCTGTCGCGAGAATGATTTCGAAGTTCGAAGCCACGGGTTGTTTAGACGATAGACCGCGTAGTGGCCGACCGAGCACAAGGCATAATGCAGCCGAGACAGTTCAGGAAGAAATGGAGATTGTAGCGGGTTCGTCTATGCATGGGGAAGTCAGCGCTCGTGCAGTCGCACGTCGCACCGGCATTCCATACACTATTGTTTGGTTGGCACTGAGGCGTACCCTCCGATGCTATCCGTACAAAATCCATCAGCATCATCAACTGTTACCTGGCGATTTAGTGAAGCGGAGGGCATTTGCGATGTGGGCGTTTCAAAAGCTGGCGGAAAATGACGTTTGGTTGAGTAACGTGTTGTGAACCGACGAAGCTCATTTCACGCTCCGAGGGTCTGTCAACGCCTACAACTGCAGAATCTGGTGTACCGAAAATCCTAGAACTGTCGTGGAAACTCCATTGCACGACGAGAAAGTCACGGTATGGGTTGGATTTACCACATCTACCGTTATCGGGCCTTTTTTTCTTCGAGGAAATGCGTGATTCTGGTTTTGTAACAGCTACCTTTACGGGTGAGAGGTACGCCGATATGTTACAGAATCGCATCATCCCCAGCCTGGCTGATAAACACCTACTGGAACGTACAATGTTTATGCAGGATGGCGCTCCACTCCATATTGCTAGCATGTGGAAGATCTCTTGCGCGCGTCGTTTGGTGATGATCGTGTGCTCAGCCGCCACTTTCGTCATGCTTGGCCTCCCAGGTCCCCAGACCTCAGTCCGTGCAATTATTGGGTTTGGGGTTACCTGAAGTCGCAAGTGTATCGTGATCGACCGACATCTCTAGGGATGCTGAAAGACAACATTCGACGCCAATGCCTCACCATAACTCCGGACGTGCTTTACAGTCCTGTTCACAACATTGTGAGGAATGCTGGTGGACATATTGAGCATTTCCTGTAAAGAACATCACCTTTGCTTTGTCTTACTTTGTTATGCTAATTATTGCTATTCTGATCAGATGAAGCGCCATCTGTCGGACATTTTATGAACTTTTGTATTTTTTGGTTCTAATAAAACCCCATGTCATTCCAAGCATGTGTGTCAATTTGTACCTCTCTATCTACATTACTCCGTGATTTATTCAGTTTTCAAATTTATACTGACTTTTGATCACCCGGTACATATTAGAGTTACTGCCAACTCTCCACCCCCTGTAAATTAACTTTCTATAAGTTTTTATATACATATTTAGCAAATTTCACAATTTTGTAAGTAGGTTTAATATAAATGAAGCATAGCGAACCTGGGACTGATGACCTTAGCTGTTTAGTCCCCCTTAAACATCCCAACAACCACCACCACCACCCCAATCCACTTCCCTCCCTCTTCTCTATCGCTTCCACTACAGCTCCTCGGGCGCAAGTACTCTCTACTCATAGCGAACCTAATGTCCTGTGAGAGTACGGGCGTTTAGCTGACACATAACAGTTCGATGCTTTAGCGTATGTCACTTACACTGATGCGCCAAAGAAACTGGCATAGGCATATGAATTCAAATACAGAGATAAGAGAACAGGTAGAATACGGCGCTGCGACCGGCAATGCTTGTATAAGGCAAGAAGTGTCTGGCGCGGTTGTTAGATCGGTTACCCTGCTGCTGCAATGGCAGGTTATCAAGATGTGAGTGAGTCTGAACGTCAAGTTATAGTCGGCGCACGAACGATGGGACACAGCAGCTCCGAGGTAACGATGAAGTGGGGATTTTCCTGTACGACCATTTCGAGAGTGAACCGTGAGTGTCAGGAAACCGGTAAAACATTAAATCTCTGGCATCGCTGCGGCCACAAAAAATTCTTGCAAGAACAGGACCAACGATGACTGAAGAGAATCGTTCAACGTAACAGAAGTGCAACCCTTCCGCAAATTGCTGCAGATTTCAATGCTGGGCCATCAGCAAGTGTCAGCGTGCGAACCATTCGACAAAATATCAACATGGACTTTTGGAGCCGAAGGCCCACTCGTGTACCCTTCCTGAGTGCACGACACAAAGCTTTACGCCTCCCCTGGCCCGTCAACACTGACACTGGACAGTTGATGACTGGAAGCATATTACCTGGTTAGATGAGTCTAGTTCAAAATTTTATCGAGCGGATGGATGTGTATGGGTATGGAGACAACCTTATGAATCTTTTGGTGGAGGCTCCATAATGATGTGGGGCGTGTGCGGTTGCAGTGATATGGGACCCCTGATACGTTTAAATATGACTCTGAGAGGTGACAGGTACGTAAGCATCCCGTCTTATCACCTGCATCCATTCATGTCCATTGTTCATTCCGATGGGCTTGGGCAATTCCAGCAGGACAATGCGATACCCCATAGAGTGGCTCCAGGAACACTCTTCTGAGTTTAAACACTTCCGTTGGCCACCAAACTCCCCAGAAATGAACATTATTGACCATATCTGGGATGCCTGCAACGTACCCCCTCATACTCTTACGGATTTATGGACAACCCTGCAGGATTCATGATGTCAATTCCCTGGACCACTATTTCAGACATTAGTCGAGTTCTGGCCACGTCGTGTTGCCACCCTTCTGCTTGATTGCGGGGGCCTATACGATATCAGGCAGGTGTACCAGTTTCTTTGGCTCTTCCTTGTATCTGCATGATAGAATATTCCCAGTAGCCTTACACGAGATACTTACGCAACACAGCCGATGAACAATGGCGGAGTACGTGATAAGTTTCTTTCTTCACCGATTCTGTGGAGACTTCCTCATTCCTTATCAGTTCATCCGATTTGCAACATCCGTATATTGCACCCATTTTAACTCCTTCGACTATCTTCTTTTCCGGTTTTCCACAGTCCATGACTCACTACCATCAGGGCTAAGCTCCAAACGTACATTATTAGAAATTACTCCCTCAAATTAAGACCCATATTTATTACTAGTAGATTTTCTATTGTCAGGAATGCCGTCTTTGCCGTGCTAGCATTCATTTTTGTCCTCCTCTCTTCGTGCTCAATGGTTCATATGGCTCTGAGCACTATGGGACTTAACTTCTGAGGTCATCAGTCCCCTAGAACTTATAACTACTTAAACCTAACTAATCCAAGGACATCACAGATCCATGCCTGAGGCAGGATTCGAACCTGCGACCGTAGCGATTGTGTGGTTCCAGACTGTAGCGCCTAGAACCGCTCTCTTCGTACTCAATGTGCTATTTTTACAAGATAGCAACAGTCCTTCATGTCGTCTTCTGCGTGGTCCCCAGCTTTAATGTTAGGCTTATCGCTAATCTCAATTCTTCAGCTGCTCACTATTTTCATATTTATTTGGTTTACTCTCAGTTCATAGTCCCAGCTCATTAAACTGTTCACTCTATTCAATACGCTCTGTAATTCTCATCGCTTTCAGTAACTGTAGAAATTGCTTTCGCAAACCTTTCACTGATACCGTTTCACACACAATTTTAATCACTCTTACGGGTCTTTTTCTATTTTCATCGTCGCTTCTTCTATGTAGTCTACAGTACGTGAAAGATTACTTTCCTACTTACACCCTTCTTAATCCAATCTCTTCGTTCTTTGTCTTCTGTTCTTATTGTTTCTTCTTGGTTCATATACGTATATTAAATGTTCCCTACAGGTTCATCCTGTTTTTCTGAGAATTACGAAGATCTTGCGCTATTCCACATCGACGAAATGTTTCTTTTAGGTTGACAAATACTATGAAATCGTGTTGATTTTTCTGAAGTCTTACTTCCATGGTCAATCGTAGCGGCAGAACAACCTGTCTGGTACCGTTACCTTTCCGAAAGGCAAACCGATCTTCATGTAAAATATTTTCAATTTTCTTTCCCAGTACCAGTGTATTAAAGTATATTATTCTTGTCAGGAAGCTGGATGCATAAACTGTGAAGGAGACTGTGTGATATTTCTGGCACTAATTTGTCTTTTTTAACTTCAGAACTATGAGGATCATATTTTTCCATAAATCTAAGTGTATGCCTACAGTCTCATGGACCCTTGATAGAAATTAGAATAATCGTTAGGTTGCCTCTTCTCCCAATGATTTCAAAACTTCCACAAAAATAACGCCTCATACCAGAAGTCCTATAACACCCATTACTGATGATTTTTATTAACGATGTAAGCGGTGACTGGGTTAGAACCACGGTTCCAGAACGTTTTGATTAATAATGAAGGACGCTTCTCTTAGACCACAGTTGCTTTTTTTTTTTGCATTTTGTTCGTTGTATTTGGTTGTGGCGAACGCTACATGACATCCGTCGAAGTTCGTTGTTGATCCTTTCACTCAGTTTTTTATTACAGAAACCAGCCAGCTCTCTGACCGAACACGTTGAGCTACTGAGCTACCGTGCCTCCAGTCGCACAAAATGACACCGACAACTGCGTGCGTTTACTGTCATAGGCCAAGGAAAAGCCTCCTTCTCGTAGTCAGAAGAGAGGAACGCGATGAATAGGAGAATTCAAGAAAATCTCCCTGTTAATTAAACCATTTTTCTTTCCTGCTTTTCTTCCAGTCTATTTCTGCGCTATCTCTGTGGCTGTGGGGCAACCGACTGGTTTCAACAACCGAGTGGCCAGCCGACTGTTTTTTTTTGTGCAGTCGGTTTTTCCAGTCGAATGAATCTGGCCTTAGTGGTGATCAGCTGTATGAATGTTTTTGACGCATTCTCCTGGTGTAAGTGATTTCACTTGATGTGAGACGACTCTCAGACGCTTTCATTAGTAATACGGATGTTGTAAACACAGTCTCCGTGTTTGAATGATTTGACCTTGTACCGCCCCCAGTACAAATATTACAAAAACTTGAAAGTGGTGTTTGGGAAAAAAAGTTTAACATTGGATTATACGTCAACATTAACCGCTCAGGTGAAATGTAATTTTCTCTCATGTGTATTATTATTATTATCATCATATAAAATTCTGTGCGTCATTTTCGAGTGCAAAGAATAAAAAGAATGCACTCTGACAATAATGGACTACCTAGATGGTAAAGGAACCATCTTTTGTCATCTTTTATCCGTTATCACTGACTCTGTTGTCTTCGATGCGAGTAGTCGGACATCTTGGCGAGTGCTGTTGAATGTAAGTATTATTGTACTTGTAATCAGATAATATATTAGCTTCATGCTATTACTTACTTTTAATTGTAAGAGGTGAGGCCTATCTCATGTCCGCTTCCTTTGAATATCAGTAATTCAAGTTATTTTCAGCTCAACAGTTGCAGCGGCCGTTGCAGCCACAGCCGCAATAATGTGGCAATTTTAGTCTATGAAATTAGCGGAAGCGAATTATTCATCCGCTTCAGTTATAATACACATTTTTTCCACAGCCGCAACAACGGAAGACATGGCTTAAGATTTTTATTTACAGTTTAACAGCCGAAACTCAGAGCCACGACTCAGAGTACAATGCATTACGAAAGAAAATGGTAAGAAATTATTCTCTTGCGCGTGTGTGGGCATATGCAAATAATAATCAGAGATCTCATGTTTGAGCAGAAACGTTTAGCCAAGACAAGAACTTAAAAAAAAAGTTATTTCCTTTTTCAAATTACATGTAACGTGTTACAGGGTCAGTGTGTCATACAATTATTAACGTGATTAATGATTTTGCTAAGGATTAACTTTCATTGAACAAACCGTCTTACAAAAAGCAATTTAATTCAAATCAAAGAAAAAAATCAAAATTAAACTAATAACCAAATTAGCAATTTTGAGAAAAGCCCACCTTGTATTAAATACATTCACAAAAAAAGAAAGAGAAAAATATTTTATATTATCATAAATCACACGAGAACCTGTAGGTACTTGCTCAGCCTTTTTGGTTACATATGAAGTGTGATAAGGGTTACCACTATTTTAGAAACAAATAACGTATCTTATCTCAAGGAAAGGTGAATAATTAGGGCATTTCTAAAAATGAAATACACTGCAAGATAAAAAAAACAAAAGACGACGCACCGAGAAGGAATTAACCGAAAGGGACGGAAATCGGTAGCTCTGATACACTTGTACAGACAAACAAATGATTACGGTTTCAGGAAAACTGGATGATTTATGGAAGGGAAACAGCTTCGCAAATTGAGCAAGTTAATAACGTGTTGGCCCACCTTTGGCCCTTATGGAAGCAGTTATTCAGCTTGGCATTTATTGACAGAGTGTTGGATGACCTCCTGAAGGATATCGTGCCAAATTCTGTCCAATTGGCGCGTTAGATCGTCAAACTCCCTACCTGGTTGGAGGGCCCTACTCATAATACTCCAAATGTTCTCAACTGCGGAGAGATCCGGCGACCTTGCTGGCCAAGATAGGTTCTGGGAAGCGCGAAGACAAGCAGTGTGCGAGTTGGTGTTATCTTGCTGAAATGTAAGCCCAGGATGGCTTGCCATGAAGGGTCACAGACGTACCGCTATGCTGTAATTGTGCCGCGGATGACAACCGAAGGGTTCCTGCTATGAAATGAAATGGCCCTTCAGACCGCCACTCGTGGTTGTCAGGCTGTATGAAGGGCGACAGTGGTTCAAATGGCTCTGAGCACTATGGGACTCAACATCTGAGGTCATCAGTCCCCTTGAACTTAGAACTACTTAAACCTAACTATCTTAATGACATCACAAACATCCATGCCCGAGGCAGGATTCGAACCTGCGACCGTAGCGCCGCGCCGTTCCAGACTGTAGCGCCTAGAACCGATCGGCCACTCCGTCCGGCTATTGAAGTTCTGTCTCTCTCTCCATCCCACTGATATGTATCCATCACCGATGATTCTCTCCAGTAAATGCGGAGGTAATGTGATCAGAAAGCATATACATACAATTTTTTAAATTTTTCGGTCACTTAATCACTTTTAGACCTATACCACCACTAATGGCTCTGAGCACTATGGGACTTAACTGCTGTGGTCATCAGTCCCCTAGAACTTAGAACTACTTAAACCTAACTAACCTAAGGACATCACACACATCCATGCCCGAGGCAGGAGTCGAACCTGCGACCGTAGCAGTCGCGCGGTTCCGGACTGGGCGCCTAGAACCGCTAGACCACCGCGGCCTATACCACCACTAGTTCGAATACTTTTTACGAAAAATAATTGTCATCATTCGTTAATCTTCTTTAAATTTCTTTAATTAATTTAATTTGAGAATATGAATCATCCATGTAGACGATGTATATTTCATAGTATTCATCTTGAGGCCAGTTGTTACTCCTGGTGGACCAGAGGCGTGCACACTTGATTACAAACTGGTTTCTAGATATATGTTTAATTGCGAATTTGAAGTACCATTCTGTAATATTAAATACTACTTCATCACGACCGTGAAATACGATACCTGTTATTTTTAACGGGCTGTGAAATATAATCAGCTTTGTGCGTATGGTTGACATTTATGCATACGTAGCTGATGACATAATTTTCTGACAATATTTTTATCTTGCACACAAGTAAATGGCTGGGTAAATGTTAAGGGCTGGATTAAGATGACTTTTAATTTGTCGATACCATTACGTCTGTCAGGAATACGGAATGAAAACTCTCTCTGACATTTGATAATGTTGCTTTCTTTTCCACGTGCGCCTAAGGGAATTTTTACTCTCACCTTTTTACTCACAACACTATATTAGTTTAATTACTTATGCGTTAATTCTATTCTGGAACAGCTTAGTCCACAGAAATATGATAATCATTTTAAATGATGAACATGAGTATTACTCTGTTCAATATTAAATGAATATGTGTGGTGCATATTTTAACTTTGACGTACCCTCTTTGATGTCTTCAATTACCGCAGGCGTTTCAGTACTCTGCTTTCCAACAACGGACTAAAGCGACTGTTTTTCTTGTTTCCATTAATACTTGGCGGAGGAATCATATGCTGCCCATTCGGTACAGTTCTGTGTCTGCAGCACAGAGCATAGATTTAGTGCCAAAAAAACTTCATACTTTAATACTGTTGGTGTCCCAGGCAGCAAAAAATGCTTCAAATGGCTCTAAGCACTATGGGACTTAACATCTGAGGTCATCAGTCCCCTAGACTTAGAACTACTTAAACCTAACTAGCCTAAGGGCATCACACACATCCATGCCCGAGGCAGGATTCGAACCTGCGACCGTAGCGGTCACGCGGTTCCTGACTGAAGCGCCTAGAACCGCTCGGTCACAGCGGCCGGCTCCCACGCAGCAGAAAAAGCTTTCAAAATGTGTATTGATTATTTCTTGTTACGTTTAACGTTTAGGAATAATCTGAATTTCTCCCAAGCAGATGAGATGATGCCAACTTTCCAAAGACAAAGCGTAGGGAAGCCGCATATTAGGCGATCTTTGCACCCCGTTTCAGCTTCAAGAGGCGTTCGCGTGTGAAGCCCAGCTGCTTTGCTCTGTAGTTAGCGGCGGCGGTCTACCCGCTCTGGGATTCTGCAAACCATCGTCCCCGCACGCACGCATACATACACACACACACACACACACACACACACACACACAGACACAAACACGAGCGCTACGGCGTCCTATTGAGCGGCTGGTATTCAGGGACGTACCGCAGTTGTTGAGCAAATGTCAACACAGCGGATACAGCGCGTGACGTGCGTAA
The DNA here is from genome assembly GCF_023864345.2 of Schistocerca serialis cubense. NCBI lineage: Eukaryota > Metazoa > Arthropoda > Insecta > Orthoptera > Acrididae > Schistocerca > Schistocerca serialis. Next base: position 523,093,384 of record NC_064642.1, read on the forward strand.
CGCAGTCGCACGTTACGCGCTCTGCTTGCAGGGCGTGACGGCCGCCTGTTAACAACGGACTCGACGTCCACTGAATTTGGACCAGGTGGAGGGTACGAGCGACATTGTAGAAGGGCCGCACTTCGTAAAGCTACGTCTAAAATAACCCACTGTAAAGCTACAGCCGGCCAGAGTGGCCGTGCGGTTCTAGGCGCTACAGTCTGGAACCGAAAGACCGCTACGGTCGCAGGTTTGAATCCTGCCTCGGGCATGGACGCGTGTGATGTCCTTAGGTTAGTTAGGTTTGTGGGTGGTTTTTAGGCGGTTTTCCATCTGCCTTGGTGAATGCGGGCTGGTTCCCCTTATTCCGCCTCAGCTACACTATGTCGGCGATTGCTGTACAAACAAGTTCTCCACGTACGCATACAGCACCATTACTCTACCACGCAAACATAGGGGTTACACTGTTCTGGCGTGAGACGTTCCTTGGGGGGGCGGGGGGGGGGGGGGGGTCCACTGGGTGCCGAACCACACAATAACCCTGAAAGAGTCGTTCGGTGTGGGGTGGCGGAAGGGTGAAGTGGACTGCGGTAGTCGTCGTGGGGTTGTGGACCACTGTGGTGGGGACGGAACCTCTCCGTCTGTCCTAGGCCCCCGGTTAACATATAATACATACTATACAATGCTATAAAGTATTTGCAGTATTCTACTACCGTGATTAAATGAGAGGAAATACACACACTGCCTTCGTTCAGTCATCTGGAAAAATATTGTTCCAGAACCAAATTAAAAAGAGCTCCAATTGCACTGTTCACATGCACTGAAGTATTCAGGAGGTATCTTTCCACAATGTTGTGCGAAACTTAACGACAAAAGTATCTTCCGCATGATGTTCCACTGCCAAGGAAGATCGTTCGATGAAACTTCGACCGTACATAGCCAGAACTGGTAGAGTATACTACAGAAGGTAACTGAAAGAACTATCAAGTGAGATGAACGGAAAAGATGCTTTCATTCGAAGACGGTAATTACACTGACGTCACCGTAATTTGTTATGGTCCCGTGGACACTACAAAATGCGAAACATGCTTGTTAATAGAGAATCTGATCACCAAGGACAGCAATGCATGATATGCAACGTCCTTCCAACCTGGCCACAAGGCTGGTAAGATGTTATTATGGTAGAGCGTTCCATTCCTTCACCAGTGCGGTTGACAACTACTGGATGTGCTGCAGAAGTTTTCCCTAGCGCATCCCACGCACGCCCGATGGAGTTTAAATCGCGGGAATGGGCAGGCCAGTTCATTCGTCGAATAGCCTCGTGTTCCAAGAATTCTCCACCTACGCAGTATGATGCGGTTGCGCAATGTCCTCCATAAAAATGAAGTCAGGCCCGAATGCAGTGCTGAAAAGGCGCATCAAGGGGAAGGAATAAAGCGTAACAATAAAGTTGACTGGTGAGTGTGCCATGTTCCAAGGTTTGGAAGTCAGTATGCCCATAAAACAATACACCTCTCCCCACCAAAACAACTGGACCAACAAAACGATGAATGCTCCACAACGATCGTGGGTGCTTTACGTGTCCCCACCTTTCGCCATACGAGGGTGGTATAGCATTGTCGAACAAGACGGTTTTGTAGTCCAGGTGATATGGTGTGGAAGCCATCATTTTGCATGGGTGCACTGGCCTCCAGTGAGATGTGGTGCTACACAAGAATGTTGAAAATAGTTGGTCTGGTAAGGTATGGAATGAGAAAATTCTGCGCAGAATCGGAGTAGAAAGGAATATGTGGAAAAGACTGACAAGGAGAAGGGACAGTTAAGACATCAGGGAATGACTTACCGTCTTCGAATGAAAGCATCTTTTCCGTTCATCTCACTGGATAGTGCTTTCAGTTACCTTCTGTAGTATACTCTACCAGTTCTGGCTATGTACGGTCGAAGTTTCATCGAACGATCTTCCTTGGCAGTGGAACATCATGCGGAAGATACTTTTGTCGTTAAGTTTCGCACAACATTGTGGAAAGATACCTTAATCGGGCAGGTAGGTTAGAAAATTTAAAAAGGGAAATGGACTAGTTTGATGCAGCCCGCCACGAATTTCTCTCCTGTTCCAGCCTCATCATCTCAGAGTAGAACTTTACGTGCTCAATTAGTTGATGGCTGTATTCCAGCTCCTGTCTTCCTCTACAGTTTTCGCCTCTACAGCCCCATCTAGTACCATGGAAGATTGATGACTCAAAAAAAGAAAAAAAAGGACTGACCTCCAAGTCTTGGAACACGATACACTCACCGGCCGACGCTGTACTCCCTCCCCATTTCCGTCTTTTCAGCTGTGCATTGGACCCTGACTTTATTTTCATGGATGACAATGCGCAACCGCATCGAACTGAACCGGTGAAGGTCCAAGATGCTACTCCAGGCGGGTGTAAAATGAATGTGCACAACGGAAAATAATAAACGCCGGCCGCGGTGGTCTAGCGGTTCTAGGCGCTCTGTCCGGAACCGCGCGGCTGCTACGGTCGCAGGTTCGAATCCTGCCTCGGGCATGGATGTGTGTGATGTCCTTAGGTTAGTTAGGTTTAAGTAGTTCTAAGTTCTAGGGGACTGATGACCACAGATGTTAAGTCCCATAGTGCTGAGAGCCATTTGAACCAAAATAATAAACGCAAAAATGAAGACTTGGCCCTCTCTGACTACCCCTTCAAGCAAATCTTAGGATCTCTTAATTCTATAAATTAAAATATAAACATAGATGAATGATGAAAGCAACTAATCCTACTAAATGATAAACGTTGTTCCTGCTTATATTTTTATTGTAGATTAAAAAAAACCTTTATATTACAAAGTTTACATTTCCTAAGTAAAGTTACTAATCAATTGCCCAACTCTGTCCATTATTATGACTGCGCGATCTAATATCAATAACGCGAAATGACTGACATCATCTACGTACCAAACACTAGAAGACACTACTTTCAAAGCTGATCTACGGTGGTGTGGAACCTCAGTGGAAATACACTAATGTGATCACGGGTGTTTAGTTTTATAGCCCTAATAAGCCGAAGCATTTGCGATATCACCATATGTACTGCGTCTGGTGCGTTGGCGTCCTGGTTCTCGTACACGTATGCGTCGATGGAAGCTCCAGCCACAAATAAACTCTTTCAAACACTAGGACGGCAGAAGGCGGTCCTCTGACTAATATATTCTAATACTATCTTCTCCTCTCTGTGTTCTACAAACGAGAAACGCGAACTTCCAACCCCAAGGACGGAGTGCAGATAATGTCTCAACGTAAGTATAGGCAGAGGATGTGCTCTCAATTACTGAACGCTGCATACTCAACGACGTCCTCCAACCCGGAGGTGAAGTCCAGAATCGCATAGGTTCATAACAGTACAGTGCCTAACTATTCTAACTATAAACTCCCCTGGGAGCAAAGACAGCAAGTCCGTCTGTATCAACAAAGCTGATATCAAGCGACCGTCACAAACGTGCGCTCACAACGGAAGACCACGTTTCTCCACTGCTGGCTTCCCAGCGAGGCTCGGATCCCCACCCTCGTAATTCCGAAAACGAATCATATTCCCGAAACCACAGAATATTCTCCCTCTCTACAGATTCTTCCTAACGCCGACCAATCATATTTTAGTCTTCAGTCGTTCAGCGAGGAAAGTTCGTGAGGAAAAACCTATACGTGTACAATAGTACGCTTCTGAGTAAAAATACTTAGCAATAACCCAACCTGCGTGGTTCCCGAGGTGCCGCTTCTTCGTTCCTCTCACCTGCGTCCAAGATTTTCGTAGTTTGGCTACAAAACCGACCGGTCGCGACTCTATTGTGCTACAGCGCTTAGGTGCTACGACGTCCGTCTTGCTATTTCCTGTGTTTAAGCAGGACCAACACACCTGTGTGGGCCTTCCACCCAGGGCTTCAGTTCCGCCAGCCGTTTCATTTCCACTGGCGTTCCGACCTCTGCTAGTATAGGCAATCATTCATTATGCCGTTTTTATAATAAACACACTCCGTCACCTTTCATGCCATAAGCGTTAACAATTATTTACATGACGTACCTGACAGTGTCAGTCTCCTTTATATATTCATACATACGATGTACAACCTATCACATGATATCTAATTGTGTTTGTAGATCACGGCAAAGTATGTGGATGAGTGTTCGTAAGGTGCGAAATTATAGCCACCTTTCAAAATAGTGGCTGGCAAGGATGGCCGAACGGTTCTAGGCGCTACAATCTGGAAGCGCGCGACCGCTACTGTCGCAGGTTCGAATCCTGCCTCGGGCATGGATGTGTGTGGTATCCTTAGGTTTGTTAGGTTTAAGTAGTTCTAAGTTCTAGGGGACTGATGACCTCAGAAGTTAAGTCCCATAGTGCTTAGAGCCATTTCAAAGGAGTTATTGGAAAGAGAAGATATTCGGCGAACGGACTGCCGTATCTGTTACACGACTTAAATTCCATGGAGCTCGTCTGGAATGAGTTGCAAAGATGTATTGCGACAGTCCACGTGCACCGCCGACCATCCAGCAGTTTTAAATTGCGGCGGGGAGTCATGGAACTCCCCGCACGGGATCACGTTGTAGAACATACATAGCCGTCCGGTGTGATCACACATCCTATTAAGAGCCGTGTCCCACCTTTTGTAATGTCCAAGGCACCATTATAAATCGCGGTGACTTCAGTGTAATGGATGTGTGAATGAAAGCATAATTTCTGTTCATCTCATTGGGTATCTCTTTCATTTACCTTCTGTACTGTAGCAGTTCTTTCTGTGTATGGTCGACGTTTCATCGAGCTGTGTTACTTGGTAGTGACACATTATCCTTACTTTTAGCACACCGGTGTATTAACAAATGCGGAAAGTGGATTCCCTCTACGAGATATTCTCGGTTAGGAACGATATTGACTCACTCTCGGCTCCCTGAGATTTACCTGGAACGGCCAGCAATTGTACGACGGTCAATCTCTCCGTTTGGCAAAGGATGAAAGAATAAAAAATAAATAAATAAAATAATAAGTGCTCTCCAGTAAACCATACCTAAAACAAATCAATCCACCTTTCTGGTTCAGGCCATTTTTTCATTAATATAACATTTTACAGCACTGACTTTCACTGGAGATACAGAACTTATCTTTGTTTTGGTTTCCACTACTATACAGTTTTAAACCATAAATACAACTCCTCAGAGCGACCATACTTTGTTCCAAGTCCAGAAACTCAGGCCGGCCGCTGTGAACGAGCTCTTCTAGACGCTTCAGTCAGGAACCACGCTGCTGCTACGGTCGCAGGTTGAAATCCTGCCTCGGGCATGGATGTGTGTGATGTGCTTAGGTTAGTTAGGTTTAAGTAGTTCTAAGTTCTAGGGGACTGATGACCTCAGATGTTAAGTCCCATAGTGCTCAGAGCCATTCGAACCAAAAACTCATCAATTCACACATGCAGTATGGTAGTGTAGTCGTGGTAGGTTGTTCGCGTTGTGGGACTTCACAGACCTAGACAGGTGTATCTACTGCAGTGGTTATATAACGTAAAGAGAAGTAACTTCGAATAAAGCCCAGACGAACCCGCGTTGCCGACAGGCTGCCGTGTAGCCCTCTGCCGGATGGCATCATCCTGTTGCCGTACGATGGTACGTGATGTCAGCACTTCGTTCCCGCAGCCGCCGTCAGCTTTGTACATCTTCCAGCCGCCACCTCTCATTCGTTTATCAGGAGAAAGAAAACTGGCGTTCTACGGATCGGAGCTTGGAATGTCAGATCCCTTAATCGGGCAGGTAGGTTAGAAAATTTAAAAAGGGAAATGGATAGGTTAAAGTTAGATATAGTGGGAATTAGTGAAGTTCGGTGGCAGGAGGAACAAGACTTTTGCTCTGATGATTACAGGGTTATAAATACAAAATCAAATAGGGGTAATGCAGGAGTAGGTTTAATAATGAATAAAAAAATAGGAGTGCGGGTTAGCTACTACAAACAGCATAGTGAACGCATTATTGTGGCCAAGATAGACACAAAGCCCATGCCTACTACAGTAGTACAAGTTTATATGCCAACTAGCTCTGCAGATGATGAAGAAATAGATGAAATGTATGACGAGATAAAATAAATTATTCAGGTAGTGAAAGGAAACGAAAAATTAATAGTCATGGGTGACTGGAATTCGTCAGTAGGAAGAGGGAGAGAAGGAAACATAGTAGGTGAATATGGATTAGGGCTAAGAAATGAAAGAGGAAGCCGCCTGGTAGAATTTTGCACAGAGCATAACTTAATCATAACTAACACTTGGTTCAAGAATCATAAAAGAAGGTTGTATACCTGGAAGAATCCTGGAGATACTAAAAGGTATCAGATAGATTATACAATGGTAAGACAGAGATTTAGGAACCAGGTTTTAAATTGTAAGACATTTCCAGGGGCACATGTGGATTCTGACCACAATCTATTGGTTATGAACTGCAGATTGAAACTGAAGAAACTGCAAAAAGGTGGGAATTTAAGGAGATGGGACCTGGATAAACTGAAAGAACCAGACGTTGTACAGAGTTTCAGGCAGAGCATAAGGGAACAATTGACAGGAATGGGGGAAAGAAATACAGTAGAAGAGGAATGGGTAGGTTTGAGGGATGAAGTAGTGAAGGCAGCAGAGGATCAAGTAGGTAAAAAGAAGAGGGCTAGTAGAAATCCTTGGGTAACAGAAGAAATATTGAATTTAACTGATGAAAGGAGAAAATATAAAAATGCAGTAAATGAAGCAGGCAAAAAAGAATACAAACGTCTCAAAAATGAGATCGACAGGAAGTGCAAAATGGCTAAGCAGGGATGGCTAGAGGACAAATGTAAGGATGTAGAGGCTTGTCTCACTAGGGGTAAGATAGATACTGCCTACAGGAAAATTAAAGAGACCTTTGGAGAGAAGAGAACCACTTGTATGAATATCAAGAGCTCAGATGGCAACCCAGTTCTAAGCAAAGAAGGGAAGGCAGAAAGGTGGAAGGAGTATATAGAGGGTTTATACAAAGGCAATGTACTTGAGGACAATATTATGGAAATGGAAGAGGATGTAGATGAAGACGAAATGGGAGATAAGATACTGCGTGAAGAGGTTGACAGAGCACTGAAAGACCTAAGTCGAAACAAGGCCCCGGGAGTAGACAACATTCCATTAGAACTACTGATGGCCTTGGGAGAGCCAGTCATGACAAAACTCTACCATCTGGTGAGCAAGATGTATGAGACAGGCGAAATACCCTCAGACTTCAAGAAGAATATAATAATTCCAATCCCAAAGAAAGCAGGTGTTGACAGATGTGAAAATTACCGAACTATCAGTTTAATAAGTCACAGCTGAAAAATACTAACGCGAATTCTTTACAGACGAATGGAAAAACTGGTTGAAGCGGACCTCGGGGAAGATCAGTTTGGATTCCGTAGAAATGTTGGAACACGTGAGGCAATACTAACCTTACGACTTATCTTAGAAGAAAGATTAAGAAAAGGCAAACCTACGTTTCTAGCATTTGTAGACATAGAGAAAGCTTTTGACAATGTTGACTGGAATACTCTCTTTCAAATTCTGAAGGTGGCAGGGGTAAAATACAGGGAGCGAAAGGCTATTTACAATTTGTACAGAAACCAGATGGCAGTTATAAGAGTCGAGGGGCATGAAAGGGAAGCAGTGGTTGGGAAAGGAGTGAGACAGGGTTGTAGCCTCTCCCCAATGTTATTCAATCTGAATATAGAGCAGACAGTAAAGGAAACAAAAGAAAAATTCGCAGTAGGTATTAAAATTCATGGAGAAGAAGTAAAAACATTGAGGTTCGCCGATGACATTGTAATTCTGACAGAGACAGCAAAGGACTTGGATGAGCTGTTGAACGGAATGGACAGTGTCTTGAAAGGAGGATATAAGATGAGCATCAACAAAAGCAAAACGAGGATAATGGAATGTAGTCAAATTAAATCGGGTGATGCTGAGGGAATTAGATTAGGAAATGAGACACTTAAAGTAGTAAAGGAGTTTTGCTATTTAGGGAGTAAAATGACTGATGATGGTCGAAGTAGAGAGGATATAAAATGTAGACTGGCAATGGGAAGGAAAGCGTTCCTGAAGAAGAGAAATTTGTTAACATCGAGTATAGATTTAAGTGTCAGGAAGTCGTTTCTGAAAGTATTTGTATGGAGTGTTGCCATGTATGGAAGTGAAACATGGACGATAAATAGTTTAGACAAGAAGAGAATAGAAGCTTTCGAAATGTGGTGCTACAGAAGAATGCTGAAGATTAGATGGGTAGATCACATAACTAATGAGGAAGTATTGAATAGGATTGGGGAGAAGAGAAGTTTGTGGCACAACTTGAGTAGAAGAAGGGATCGGTTGGTAGGACATGTTTTGAGGCATCAAGGAATCACAAATTTAGCATTAGAGGGCAGCGTGGAGGGTAAAAATCGTAGAGGGAGACCAAGAGATGAATTCACTAAGCAGATTCAGAAGGATGTAGGTTGCAAGAAGTACTGGGAGATGAAGAAGCTTGCACAGGATAGAGTAGCATGGAGAGCTGCATCAAACCAGTCTCAGGACTGAAGACCACAACAACACAACAACAACATTAACATTTATATTATATCTTGTTGCTAACCGGTTTTCAGGTTTCTAGGGCATCGTCAGATGACGTAAGATTGAACAGACAGTACATACAACATAAACGAGAGCTTCTAGCTGTACAAAGGGTCATGACCATAGCTATGTGACGTTTAAAAGTTATGCATCTACACAAAAAAGACAAAATTGGAATGCTTCGTTCTGACATGGGTACAAAACAGTAAAACTATGTAATGATGGATTGAATGCCTTGGATAAAATCCGTAAATCCTTTGTTTGACATATTTAAGCTTATTGAATTACACAAATTATACAGAACACAGAAGAGCATTAAAAAGTAAAAGCTGTCATTCCACATTTGCTGAACACCTCATGGACAAAAAACATAACCCAACAAACATCAATACTGATTTGAAAATTATAAAATGCAGAAACAGCCCCCCACAAAAACTAATAATTGAAGAAAATTATCAGATACAAAAAGCCATAGTGTAAGGGAAACAAGAGATAAAGAATACACAGCTCTCTGCAATGGAACTTTGCCCTCAAAGAATTATTAGATAAGACCAACCTATAGAGCTCTCAACCCCCCCCCCCCTCCCACCACCACTCCAGCTTCCCCCCCCCCCACACACACACATGCACAAAAAACCCTAAAACCTACTGTCACAATCTCTCTCTCTCTCTCTCTTTTTCTCCCTTTTCACAATCATACAGACACACACACACACACACACACACACACACACACACACACACACACACATACAAACTCGCACACACCTCTGAAAGATTCAGAACAACCGCCTGCAACACCTTCAACTGTTCCACTGTCAGCCATTTTGTTTTTACATCTTCAACTGTTACACTGCTGCTATGTTTGTTTTTACAGCTGGTAAACGGTGAAACAGTGACAATGACATTGACAAGTGCAACTCATTATATAGTTTTTGACAGTGATGAAGATGAGGAAAAATGAAACGTAGGTGAAACATTATGTAAATAGATATGCACACACACAGACACACACACACACACACACACACACACACACACACGCACACATACACACATAATTAATTAATTTCATGCATAAAAATAACAATTTCAAATCGTAACTTTGGCTTAAACAATTCATCTACTTTAAGGTGTAAGAAGGCTGTATATATGGAAGTAGCCTGGAGATACTGACAGGTTTCAGAAAAATTATATAATGGTTAGACAGAGATTTAGGAACCAGATTTTAAATTGTAAGACATTTCCAGGGGCACATGTGGACTCTGACCACAATTTACTGGTTATGAACTGTACAAAAAAACTGAAGAAACTGCAAAAAGGTGGGAATTTAAGGAGATGGGACCTGGATAAACTGAAAGAACCAGAGGCTGTACAGAGTTTCAGGGAGAGCATAAGGGAACAATTGACAGGAATTGGAGAAAGAAATACAGTAGAAGAAGAATGGGTAACTTTGAGGGATGAAGTAGTGAAGGCAGCAGAGGATCAAGTAGGTAAAAATACGAGGGCTAGTAGAAATCCTTGGGTAACATAAGAAATGTTGAATTTAATTGATGAAAGGAGAAAATATAAAAATGCAGTAAATGAAGCAGGCAAAAAGGAATACAAACGTCTCAAAAATGAGATCAACAGGAAGTGTAAAATGGCTAAGCAGGGATGGCTAGAGGACAAATGTAAGGATGTAGAGGCTTATCTCACTAGGGGTAAGATAGATACTGCCTACAGGAAAATTAAAGAGACCTTTGGAGAAAAGAGAACCACTTGCATGAATATCAAGAGCTGAGATGGAAACCCAGTTCTAAGCAAAGAAGGGAAAGCAGAAAGGTGGAAGGAGTATATAGAGGGCCTATACAAGGGCGATGTACTAGAGGAAAATATTATGGAAATGATGTAGATGAAGACGAAGTGGGAGATATGATACTGCGTGAAGAGTTTGACAGAGCACTGAAAGACCAGAGTCGAAACAAGGCCCCCGGAGTAGACAACATTCCATTGGAACTACTGACGGCATTGGGAGAGCCAGTCCTGACAAAACTCTACCATCTGGTGAGTAAGATGTATGAAACAGGCGAAATACCCTCAGACCTCAAGAAGAACATAATAATTCCAATCCCAAAGAAATCAGGTGTTGACAGATGTGAAAATTACCGAACTATCAGTTTAATAAGTCACAGCTGCAAAATACTAACGCGAATTCTTTACAGACGAATGGAAAACCTAGTAGAAGCCGACCGCGGGGAAGATCAGTTTGGATTCCGTAGAAATTTTGGAACACGTGAGGTTATACTGGCCCTACGACTTATCTTAGAAAATAGATTAAGGAAGGGCAAACCTTTGTTTCTAGCATTTATAGACTTAGAGAAAGCTTTTGACAATGTTGACTGGATTACTCTCTTTCAAATTCTGAAGGTGGCAGAGAAAGCTTTTGACAATGTTGACTGGATTACTCTCTTTCAAATTCTGAAGGTGGCAGGGGTAAAATACAGGGAGCGAAAGGCTATTTACAATTTGTACACACCAGATGGCAGTTATAGGAGTTGAGGGACATGAAAGGGAAGCAGTGGTTGGGAAGGGAGTGAGACAGGGTTGCAGCCTCTTCCCGATGTTATTCAATCTGTATATTGAGCAAGCAGTGAAGGAAACAAAAGAAAAATTCGGAGTAGGTATTAAAATCCATGGAGAAGAAATAAAAACTTTGAGTTTCGCCGATGACATTGTAATTCTGTCAGAGACAGCAAAGGACTTGGAAGAGCAGTTGAACGGAATGGATAGGGTCTTGAAACGAGGATATAAGATGAACATCAACAAAAGCAAAACGAGGATAATGGAATGTAGTCGAATTAAGTCGGGTGATGGCGAGGGAATTAGTTTAGGAAATGACACACTTAAAGTAGTAAAGAAGTTTTGCTCTTTGGGGAGCAAAATAACTGATGATGGTCGAATTAGAGAAGATATAAAATGTAGACTGGCAATGGCAAGGAAAGCGTTTCTGAAGAAGAGAAATTTGCTAACATCGAGTATAGATTTAAGTGTCAGGAAGTCATTTCTGAAAGTATTTGTATGGAGTGTAGCCATGTATGGAAGTGAAACCTGGACGATAAATAGTTTAGACAAGAAGAGAATAGAAGCTTTTGAAATGTGGTGCTACAGAAGAATGCTGAAGATTAGATGGGTAGATCACATAACTAATGAGGAAGTATTGAGTAGGATTGAGGAGAAGAGAAGTTTGTGGCACAACTTGACCAGAAGAAGGGATCGGTTGGTGGGACATGTCCTGAGGCATCAAGGGATCACCAATTTAGTATTTGAGGGCAGCGTGGAGGGTAAAAATCGTAGAGGGAGACCAAGAGATGAGTACACTAAACAGATTCAGAAGGATGTAGGTTGCAGTAGGTACTGGGAGATGAAGAAGCTTGCACAGGATAGAGTAGCATGGAGAGCTGCATCAAACCAGTCTCAGGACTGAAGAACACAACAACAACAACAAGGTGTAAGTGGTTGCAGATGACAAACTGTGGAACAAAATAGTCGCTGTAGAAAAACAACACATCAGAAAAACCACACCATGTCATGAAAAGGTCCGAATTCATAATTTATGTGTTTTTTTTCAAATATCTGTAATTACGATTGAAAAACTAATAATTATATTTATACGAACAGTAAAGAACATTCTTTATCTTTAACAGATGAGAAATAAAAGTCTATCGAAGATGCTGAAATTACAGTGAAACATGTTTGGGTTAAAAAAAACAAAAAACAAAATTGTGTTTTGCTAAAGGCGGACCCTATCCATAAACATACGTATTGTTAAAGGAAACACAGAAAAAAGAGCTTGAACCCCAAGATGATTATACAGACATTAGTTCAAATCTCTAGATTATATACAAACTGGTACTGAAATATACACAAAAGACTGTACGAATGTAAAGGGGAAAACAGTATACCAGGTGAACACTTTCACAGAGTAGTACTATGGTGCATGGAAGCAATCCGGAGGTTGGTGAACGTGATGCACTGGGAAAGAGAGCGAGAGAAGGGAACGGGAAAGAGAGGAGGAAGAAGACAATTCAGGTTGGTAGTGGTAAATCGTTATGTAATTTATAACCAGCAACCGGCTCTTACTACTTCACTACGGACGAATTATGGAACTGTATTTGATCTGTAAGGGTTAAGTCAGGATTCCTGTAGTGATGTTTAGTGATAGCCATAATTCACAATAACGTTAGTTTTCTGCCGTTATTTATCTAGATTTTATTTTGCTAGCATGTGCGAGTGAGACCCTGCCAGTTTACAACATATTGGTATGATATATTGCCTTCTGGCGAGGATATAGAAGTGCTCTTACCCTCTGTCTGCTCTTTCTTTCAATACCACCTGATAACTCACCACGAGTGACGTAATAGAAAAATTCAGTGATATACAGAGGCGTATCGGCAAATGTTTCCTCCATATCAATAGCGAATGCCACAAGCAGGGTAACAGTAACCTCGGTAAACTGAATACCAGAAGGAATTAGATACTGGCGCTTGGGTTGATGGTATGTTGCCTGACATCCATGTGCTTCATAGAAGTGCAGAAACCGGCGCCCAGGCTGATGCTGCCTGACATACAGATGATCCATAGAAGAAGTACAGACAGCTGCGCCCAGGTTGATGCTGCGTTGCCTGCAGTGCAGGTGTTTCGTTACAGGTTTATTTAGTGACCGCGAAAGCGTCATCAGAAGCTTAGCCAACTCTGCAGGCAGACGCTACAAGAGACGTTCTGCATCATGGCAGGGTTTACTGTAAAAATTCCAAGAGCGTACATTCCTTGAAGAGTCAACGGGTATTCTGCGACCTCCTCTGTGTATATCTTGAAAATGCCAGGAAGGCAATTCGAGCTAACACAGAAGCTTACCAACAGCAGTTCTTCCCGCCGACCATTCTCAGTTGGGACAAAGAAAGAGGGCAACTGACAGCAATAGAAAAAGTACTCTCCGTAAAACACAAATATATATATTTTACGAGATATCGGTCTTATAACACACGTGGCCCTCTACGACTTCCTCACTTATACCAGCCTCTTTATCTCAGAGTAGCTCTTGCACTCTATATTCTCAGTCACTCTGCCTTCCTTTGCAATTTACCCTCTACAACTCCGTCTAGTACCAAGGAAGTAGTTCTCTCATGTCTTAACGCACGTATCATCCTGTCCCTTCTTCTAGTACATTTCTTTACCGATTAAAGCCAGAACCTCTTCATTCCTTATCTTATCAGTCCAACTAACATTCAACATCCTGTAGTAGGATCACACCTCAAAAGCTTCGATTCTCTTCTTTTCCGGTTTTTGCACTGTCCGCGATTCAGTACCATTCAATGCCGTGCTGCAAACGTACATTTTCAGAAACGTCTCCCTCAACTCAAGATCGATGTTTGATACCAGAAGATTTCCTTTGGCGAAGAATTTTCTCTTTGCCTGAGCTAGTCAGATTTTTATGTTCTCCTTACTCCGTTCGCCATGTGTTATTTTACTTTCTAAGCGTCAGAATTCCTACACTTACTCTAATTCATGTTTCCCAACTTTGATTTTAAGTTTATTGTTAATTTCATTTCTACTGCTTCTTAGTACTTTCTCCTTTCTTCAGTTTACTCTCAGTTTTGTCCGCCGCTCGTGGTCTCGCGGTAGCGTTCTCGCTTCCCGAGCACGGGGTCCCGGGTTCGATTCCCGGCGGGGTCAGGGATTTTCACCTGCCTCGAGATGACTGGGTGTTTGTGTTGTCCTCATCATTTCATCATCATCCAGGAAAGTGGCGAAATTGGACTGAGCAAAGATTGGATAATTGTACGGGCGCTGATGACCACGCAGTTGAGCGCCCCACAAACCAAACATCATCATCATCATCACTCTCAGTTTTGAGTGTGTACTCATCAAACAACTTATTTCATTAATCATGCCCTGGACTTCTTCACTTTCAATGAGTGTAGCAGTGTCCTCAGCGAATATTGTACTGATATCTTTGCACCCTGAACTTCAATCTCTCTCTTGAACCCCCCCCCCCCCCCTTTTTTTACTTCTATCATCACTTCTTCGATTGGTGAGAGACTGCATCACTGTTTCATACCATTTATAATCTGAGTACCTTCTTATTTATCCTCTATTCCTGTTGTTTCCTCTTCGTTCTTGCATATTACCCGCTTTCTCTCTAGTTTACTCCTACTTTTCTCAGACTTTCACACGTCTTGCACCATTTTACTTTCTCGAACTGTTTTTCTAGGTCGACAACATCGATGAATGTGTCTTGATTCTTCTGAAGTCTTGCTCCCATACTCAGTCGTAACACCAAAATTACCTTTCCCAAGGCTAAAGTACTCGTCGTCTAATAGATCCTCCGATTTCTTTCCCATTCATCTGTATATTATTCTTTTCAGCAACTTCAAAGCGTGAGTTGTTAAACTGAATGTGCAATAGTTCTATCAGTTATGTGTCTCTAATATCTTCAGATCTGATATTTTACGGTAGTTGGTGGTATATCTGTCCGCCCAATGATTTTCAAAATTCCGGAAGATTGTTATTTATAATTTCTGTCTTATTTGATTGTAAGTCTTCCAAAGTTTTGTTAAACTATAGTACAGGATCGTCTACGTCTTCCATATCCACTCCCAATTCCTCTTCTATCACGTCACACAACTCCCCCCCCCCCCCTCCCCTCGTAGAGAGTTTCAATCTACTGTTTCCATTTATTCGTTCAATCATCTGCGTTGAAGAGTGCAATTCCGATTTCGGTCTTAATACCGACGCTCTTGCTCTTAATTTCACCGAAGACTGTTTTGACTTTTTTGTACGCTGAATCAGTCCTTCTGAAGACCAATTCTTTCTCGATTTCTTCACACCTTGTTGCATTCATTTCGTCTTAGCTTCCCTGAACTTCCTATTTACTGAATTCCTAAGTGGGTTACATTGCTGTATTCCTCACTTTCCCTGAACATTTTTTTACTTCGTTCATTCGTCGATCATCTGAAGTGTTTCTTCTGTTACTCAAGGTTTTTTCGCAGTTACCGTCCTTGTACCTATGTTTCCCTTCAAAACTTCTGCGAGTGCTGTTTTTAGAGACGTCCATTCCTCTTCAGTTGAACTGGCTACTGTTGTAGTAAGCATGACAAGATCTACAGCCTTGGATAACTTGAAACGTGTCCATCATTCCTCATTATTTCCACAATGATTATTCCGGACAATTCTCCCACATTTCCGCGTTCTTTTCATCATAAGTAAAGTGTGATCCGGATCTGTAGGGAGAGTGGTGCACCTCGATGATAGTGAAGTTAGAAACACGTGGTGTTTCCCGGTCGGAGTTTCAGTCTATTGATAGATTTTAGAATCATTAGAATCATTTGAGGGAATGCCCGCTAGGCACCGCCATAAGCAATTTCCGACTGTCTTTGCTGTTTTTGTTGCTGTTAGACAGAAGTTCGTTTTTTATGCAGCGTTTGTAAATATTAGGAGTTCTACATGGTGCTGCGTAATATCTTAAAGCTATTTGGAGCATACTGTTAATTCTTCGTTTACAGAGTTGTTTGCTGACAGACGTTCTACATATACACTCCTGGAAACTGAAATAAGAACACCGTGAATTCATTGTCCCAGGAAGGGGGAACTTAATTGACACATTCCTGGGGTCAGATACATCACATGATCACACTGACAGAACCACAGGCACATAGACACAGGCAACAGAGCATGCACAATGTCGGCACTAGTACAGTGTATATCCACCTTTCGCAGCAATGCAGGCAGCTATTCTCCCATGGAGACGATCGTATAGATGCTGGATGTAGTTCTGTGGAACGGCTTGCCATGCCATTTCCACCTGGCGCCTCAGTTGGACCAGCGTTCGTGCTGGACGTGCAGACCGCGTGAGACGACGCTTCATCCAGTCCCAAACATGCTCAATGGGGGACAGATCCGGAGATCTTGCTGGCCAGGGTAGTTGACTTACACCTTCTAGAGCACGTTGGGTGGCACGGGATACATGCGGACGTGCATTGTCCTGTTGGAACAGCAAGTTCCCTTGCCGGTCTAGGAATGGTAGAACGATGGGTTCGATGACGGTTTGGATGTACCGTGCACTATTCAGTGTCCCCTCGACGATCACCAGTGGTGTACGGCCAGTGTAGGAGATCGCTCCCCACACCATGATGCCGGGTGTTGGCCCTGTGTGCCTCGGTCGTATGCACTCCTGATTGTGGCGCTCACCTGCACGGCGCCAAACACGTATACGACCATCATTGGCACCAAGGCAGAAGCGACTCACATCGCTGAAGACGACACGTCTCCATTCGTCCCTCCATTCACGCCTGTCGCGACACTACTGGAGGCGGGCTGCACGATGTTGGGGCGTGAGCGGAAGACGGCCTAACGGTGTGCGGGACCGTAGCCCAGCTTCATGGAGACGGTTGAGAATGGTCCTCGCCGATACCCCAGGAGCAACAGTGTCCCTAATTTGCTGGGAAGTGGCGGTGCGGTCCCCTACGGCACTGCGTAGGATCCTACGGTCTTGGCGTGCATCCGTGCGTCGCTGCGGTCCGGTCCCAGGTCGACGGGCACGTGCACCTTCCGCCGACCACTGGCGACAACATCGATGTACTGTGGAGACCTCACGCCCCACGTGTTGAGCAATTCGACGGTACGTCCACCCGGCCTCCCGCATGCCCACTATACGCCCTCGCTCAAAGTCCGTCAACTGCACATACGGTTCACGTCCACGCTGTCGCGGCATGCTACCAGTGTTAAAGACTGCGATGGAGCTCCGTATGCCACGGCAAACTGGCTGACACTGACGGCGGCGGTGCACAAATGCTGCGCAGCTAGCGCCATTCGACGGCCAACACCGCGGTTCCTGGTGTGTCCGCTGTGTCGTGCGTGTGATCATTGCTTGTACAGCCCTCTCGCAGTGTCCGGAGCAAGTTTGGTGGGTCTGACACACCGGTGTCAATGTGTTCTTTTTTCCATTTCCAGGAGTGTATTTAAAACTAGTTACATAACCTGTCGACGGTTAAGGTTTACTTCGTCTGTCGTGCACAATTTTGTAATCTTAAATGGAAAGAGTTCTTTTACCACGCGATATTTGCAAATTTACTGTCTTTCTTTAATATCTTAACAATGTCCCCTGTCTTGAAAGATGAAATTGGTGTTAGTTACGAATAGCTCCAATTTAAAAACGTTTTTAACTGTTAGCTGGTTCTTGACAATACTTCTTCTCAATTTACTTTCGCTTACTGATTGTTGATGTGTACTACAGTAATAATGTAACACATGGACTATTAAGCATATATTGAAAAAATCTTCTCGACTACAACACTTTTAAATTTGAATAGAATATTTATTGCGAGGTACATAATAATGCATCATTACATAATATTCGTCATTTCTACATATTTATTTCGAACAAATTTCTTTCAACGAGAGATCAGTTTGTAGATGCCGTCACTGTGGAATGTTTGACTTTTCAATGAAATCACTACGCCTAGCTGCATACAGGCGTCGATATACGTCAACGGGGACAATCGAAAATGTGTGCCCCGACCGGGCATCGGACCCGGGATTTCCTGCTTACATGGTAGACCCTCTATCCATTTTTTTAATTGAACGAACATGGACTTTTTCTAAACATCATTTTGTACGTTATTGGTCGTTGTATTTGTTCGGGGCTGACGTCCGATGACGCCTGTTAAAGATAGTTGTTGATCCATTAATTCAGTTTTTTAGTACAGAGGGCAGCTAACCCTCTGGTCGAACACGCTGAGCTACCGGGCCGGCATTCATCTGAGCCACCGAGAACACCGAGGATAGTGCGACTGCAGGGACTTGTCAACGGCAAGCTTCCCGTGAGACCCACATTCCCAATTTATTGTCCCGCACTATATTCATAGTGCCCCTGCCCATTTTACTCATTACTCGCGGCTTTTTGCCGATTACTGTAAGAGTTCGGGCACTGTTTGTGCATCCGCACAGAAGAAGATGGTCAAATGGCTGGTGAGCCTTAACTATATATATATATATATATATATATATATATATATATATATATATATATGTTTGACTTTGTTGACGGAGGCCCCAACCCCCAACCTCACCTCTGCTTCCAACGTTTCATCGCTATCCAAGTCAAGTCCTCGAAGGCGTTTTTCTTTTTTTAAGTTTTGCAAAGAGATGACTATCGGATGGGTCCAAGCCGGATGTGTACTGAGGGTGATTGATCAGAATAAACGCAAGGTGTCGGACTGCTTCAGACGCCGCAGTGCTCGTGAATGCCGTGGCATTATCAAGCTGAAGCAAAGGGGGCTCCGTGTGTGGACGAACTCTTCGAATTAGAATATCGATTACAGCAACCTGTTTCTCGCACACCGACACAGTTATGTTACACGAGTGATACGTTACACGCTACAATTCGAAATCCTCTAGCCGCAGGTGACTGCGAATATGTAGACATGAAGAATAAAAATGTAGAATGTTAATAAGTTTGTTTCATTTAACAAGCTACAAGAGTTTCCACATAAAAAAATTGGAAGCATTACTTTGCAGCACGCCCTGGTATCCAATTTTAGAAAAGGAGTGCAGCACACATAAAGTGAATGCTTGCATTTCAAAACGGAATAAGGAAATATATTAAACTTCTATTACTTGGGTGGCTAGAGGATGAAGTCTGAACAGTATTTCAAGGAACAACGCTCCATCCCTATCTGCTCCTGGGTACGTCTTATAATCTAATAACTTATTTTGGGATCTCTGAACATGATGTATTCGTAGGAATCTTGCCACGTCCTCTAGCCGTTTCCTGGTGTGCCTCCTCTTTTGATTACTGAACACTGTATTCGCTATTATTAACTGAAATTTATTGCAGAAATCAGTTAGCCTTTCTCCTCTCTCATTCCTGTTACTAATCCCATATTACCCGCAATTCTCACTTCTGTTCCTTCCCCTACTACAGCATTCCAATTCCCAATGATTATTAGATTATCATCCACCATTACATACTGAATTATACAGTCAACATCCTCTTCTACTTTCTCTCTGTCTTCATGTTATGATTGTGAAGTCGCCATATATATCTGAACTGCTGATGCTGGTGTTGCTTTGCTGCTGATTCTGATGAGAGAAAATCACTGAACTGTTCATAGTAACACACACTCTGCCCTACCTACTTATTCATAACGAATCCTCCTCCCGTTACACAGTTTTCTGCTGCTTATCTGAAATCGTTATTTTCTTGCCATTTCACTTCACTGACTCCCACTGTAAGCCGGCCATTGTGAGCGAGCGGTTCCAGGCGCTTCACTCCGGAACCGCGCTGTTGCTACGGTCGCAGGTTCGAATCCGGCCTCGGGCATGGATGTGTATGATGTCCTTCGGTTAGTTAGGTTTAAGTAGTTCTAAGTCTAGGGGACTGATGACCTCAGATGTTAAATCCCATAGTGATTAGAGCCATTTGAACCATTTTGAACTCCCACTGT
Organism: Schistocerca serialis cubense; assembly: GCF_023864345.2. Lineage (NCBI taxonomy): Eukaryota > Metazoa > Arthropoda > Insecta > Orthoptera > Acrididae > Schistocerca > Schistocerca serialis. The sequence goes on from NC_064642.1 coordinate 523,113,480, forward strand.
ATCTAGAGCAAGTCTCTGCATTTTCCTTTTCAGATTTTCTAGGCTTCCTACCCCATCGCGGCAGACGAACTTTACGTCTTTCCATGTTGACATAATGATATCGCGTTTGCGATTGGAGTGGGCACCGCATCACGTAAATTGTACCGTGCATCAATGGAAACGAGTCCCCTTGCCGGAAGAAGTACGTTTCTTGTTGTACCCAATCGATGATCGTGTTTGAATACATCATAAACCACGCGAACGGCTATTCGAAATTTGCATCGACCCACATATGCAGGCTGGTTGGTTCAAATGGCTCTGAGCACTATGGGACTTAACATCTATGGTCATCAGTCCCCTAGAACTTAGAACTACTTAAACCTAACTAACCTAAGGACATCACACAACACCCAGCCATCACGAGGCAGAGAAAATCCCTGACCCCGCCGGGAATCGAACCCGGGAACCCGGGCGTGGGAAGCGAGAACGCTACCGCACGACCACGAGATGCGGGATGCAGGCTGGTGAGTCAACCATTGTATCAGGGGCAAATTCACCTGAGCGCTCGTGGGAGCTGTAGTAGTAATTGAAGGCGCTATAACATCTGTGGACTACATCAACATTATTGCGGACTCGCTGTTTGATGTTTTCCCCGATGGCTGCAGCACCTTCCAGCAGGGTAACCATCCACATCACTAGGCGAGAATCGTGTTACAGTAGTTTGAAGAGCATGATATTGTACGCACGTTGATGTCTTTGCGACCAAATTCGCCTAATTTGTACCTGCAAAACACAGGTCCGTGGTTTACCCCACTCATACTATTATTGTTGAAGGTGACTTCAACATACCCTCGATATGTTGGAGAAAACTTTTTAAAATCTTTGGTAGGCATAAAATATCGTCTGAAATGATACTAGTACACCAGCGGCAAGACGCAATCAATACCTTCAATTCGCAATAACAATGGTGATGTCATGTGATCTTAGGCTTTCCCGGCGAATTAGCTATTTGTACTGTTCTCGTGTCTCCAGCCGGGTGCAGTTGTTTTCAAACCACGATATTTCGACAGCGTTCCCTGCCGTCGTCTTCAGGTGATACCTGCAGACTAAGCGTCTCCGCTGAATCTCCTCTCCTTTATACTCTGATCGCTCCCCACCCCTTCCCCCGCAGAATTCTGGCTCGGTGTAACATCAAATGTATCTTCTGCTCACCTCCGAAAACGCGTGCCCTGCTAGGTACAGTAAAAGATGACCTGGGGCTCGGGAAACCAGGTGTTTACCGTATTTCGTGTAAATGCGGTAAGGCATACATTGGGCAAACTGTACGGACAATCGAAGAAAGATGCCAGGAACACAGAAAGCACACTGAACTGAAGCAGCCTACAAAATCTGCGGTTGTGGAACATTACATGGATATTGGAGGTACTATGGAGTGCGCGAAAACGAAAGTTTTACGGCAGGCCTCGTCTTTTTGGGACTGTGTTCTGAAGGAGGCGATTGAAATACGTGTAGCTGATGGGCTGATCAACAGAGACGCCGGGTTCAACCTCAGCAAAGCCTGGGACCCAGCACTCAGCCAACTAAAAGCACAGCGCCGACCCAAAGCGACTTCCGCGCCCGACGGAGGCCACAGGACATCTGATGGTCCACAGTTCGCATCCGGCAGCCAGCAGCCCGCCCCTCCCCACCACCACTGCACGCAGCGCCGCTTGCGGCAAGACGCGGTGGAAGGGGTGGGGAGCGATCAGAGTATAAAGGGGAGGAGATTCAGTGGAGATGCTCAGTCTGCAGGTATCACCTGAGGATGACGGCAAGGAGCGCTGTTGAAATATTGTGGTTTGAAAACGACTGCACCCGGCTGGAGACCTGAGAACAGTACAATAATGGTGATGTCAATGACAGTAACACTAAAGCAGAGTTAATAAACACGGTTCTCCGAAATTCCTTCACAAAAGAAGACGAAATAAATATTCGAGAATTCGTATCAATAACAACTGTCACGATGAGTAACTTAGAAGTAGATACCCTCGTTGTAAAGAAGCAGCTGCAAACGCTTCATAAAGGCAAAGCCTCCGATCCAGATTGTATACCCGTCAGGTTGCTTTCAGAGTATGCTGACACGATAGCTCCTCACTTAGCAATCATATACACCTGCTCGCTCGTAGAAATGACAGAAACCGAAAGTTTCACAAGTCACACCAATACCCAAGAAAGAAAACAGGAGCATTCCGCTGAACTACAGACCCATGACACTAACGTCGATTTGTAGTAGAATTCTGGAAAATGTACTGCCCTTGAACATTATGAATTACGTCGAAGAAAACAATTTATTGACAAGTAATCAATACAATTTCTGAAAATATTGTTCTTTTGAAACACAAACTGTTATTTATTCTCACAAAGTAGAGCGTGCTATTGACAGGTCATGTCAAATTGATTCCATATTTTTAGATTTTCGGAAGGCTTTTGACTCCGTTCCTCACACGCTACTTCTAATCATATTCCGTGTCTGTGTGAAGTATCGTCTCAGTTGTGCGAGTGTATTCATGGTTTCCCGTCAGAAATGTCAGAGTTAGTAATAACTGACGGAAAGCCATGGTGCAGGAAAGATATAATATCCGGCGATCCTGACGGAAGTGTTAAGGGCTCTCTGCTGTTTCTGATCAATATGAACGATATAGGACACAATCTCAACAGCCCTCTTAGATTGTTTGCAGGTGATGCTGTCGTTTACCGTCTTGCAAAGTCATCAGATGATCAAAATCACTGCAAAATGATTTAGACAAATAGCTGTATGCCACGATAAGTGGCAACTGACTCTAAATAACGAAAAGTATGAAGTGATCCACATGAGTAGGAAAAGGAATCCGCTAAATTTCGGTTACACGATAAATCACACAAAACTAGGGGCTGTAAAAGCAACCCAAATACTGCGATGTTTTGGCAGAACACTTAGAAAATGCAACAGGTTTACTAAAGAGACTGCCTACACGAAGCTCGTCCGTCGTCTTCTGGAGTAGTGCTGCACAGCGTGGGATCCACATCAGATGGGACATCGAGAAAGTTCAAACAAGGGGGGGGGGGGGGGGAGGGGGTGTCGTTTTCTATTATTGTGAAACGGTCCGCCCCCAGTAGCTGAGTGGTCTGCCGGCACGGTAGCTCAGCGTGTTCGGTCAGAGAGCTGGTTAGCCTCTGTAATAATAATAAAAAAACTGAGTGAAACGATCAACAAACGAACTTAACCGGATGTCATATGACGTCCGCAACGAACAAACACATCGATCAACAACGAAGAAAATGGAGAGAGGAAAAAAAAAAAGTGGTCAGCGCGACAGAATGTCAACCCAAAGGGCCCGGGTTCGATTCCCGGTTGGGCCGGAGATTTTCTCCGCTCAGGGACTGGGTGTTGTGTTGTCCTAATCATCATCATTTCATCCCCATCGACGCGCAAGTCGCCGAAGTGGCGTGAACTCGAAAGACTTGCATCAGGCAAACGGTCTACCCGACGGGAGGCCCTCGTCACACGATATTATTATTATTATTGTGAACCTGGGGGGGGGGGGGGGAGGAAGGGAGTGCAACGAATATCACATATCGCACTGAATATAGGGTGGACATCAGTAAAACAAAGTCGTTTCTCTCCTGAAATTTCAATCACAAACTCTCTCCTCTGAGTGTGAAACTGTTTCGTTGGTGCCTGTTTACGTAGGCGGAAATGATCATCATTATAAAATAAGAGAAATGAGAGGGCGCACAGAAAGTGTTCGTTTTTACCCCTGTGCTGTTCAAGAAGAGCGCAACAGAGAAGTGCGAAGGTTGCTCAGTTAGTAATGCATCCCATTTTTTTCTCAGCCGAAAACAAATGCGAAACGTTACGTATGTATTAATTAAAGTCTCCTGAGTCAGCACGCCAAGTTTCCGTCACTTCTGACAGATAGCATAACTGCAGGACAGTTTCAAAATGGCGTTTGTGGGTGATGTACGGTACAAAGAACGTGCCGTCATTGAATTTATCACTGCAGAGAAAGAAACTGTGCGTAATATTCACAAACGCTTGTGCAAAGTCTATGGAGCATCTGCTGTCGACAGAAGTACATTTAGTCGCTGGGCACGGAGGGTGAGGTCATCAAAAGGCGGTTCGGCGGAGCTCCACGATTTGCAGACGTCGGGGAGAACATCCACGGCTCCTACACCTGATATGTTGTAACTAGCTGATGTTTGGGCCATTACAGGATGCCATTCGTGAAACACATTTTGAGGACGATGAGGAGGTGATCCACACAGTGAAGCACTGGCTCCGCCACCAGGACAAGGATGGTATCGACAGCGCATACACGTCCTTGTTTCGTAATGGAGGAAGGCCATTGAGCGCGCTGGAGATTAAGTGGAAAAATAGGGTGTGCAGATAAAACACCATTCTTTCGTGTGTGTAATTCTCCTTATATTCAATGAGGAATTGTTGATGAAAAAAATTCAGTACGTTACTTTCTGGGCAACCCTCGCATCTTGAACGTGGTTCGATGAACTCTTTACCAGGCAGTTACTTGTGAGCTGCAGAATAATCATGTGAATGTACATACAGGGATTGCGCTGCCCTGTGCTTTGACATTTCGTACCACATACCCATCAAGTCCTTGTCGATTTAATGTGGTGCAGAATTGTTGCTGTATTTCCCTTCAAAAGTGGACCTACATGCTTTTAAGGAGGTGGTCATAATGTCCTGGGTATCGGTGTACGTTGCTCATTGTGTCCTGAGTAAACAAAAATATGCTGCTAAACTGAATAGGACTTGAGATGACGTTGTCGGGAATTATTTGCTTACTCACCAGAACAAATTGTCGAGCCGGCACTGTTTTGTGGCTGAGGCGTGGTGGCGTCGCACTGCCAGATATAGCAGCTTCTGTTGGGAGCTGTGTGTGGCTGCCCACCTACTGGTGGCGTGGGTGCCGTTCTGGTGTGGCTGAGCCCGTCTTCATTGTGGGTGACCGCGGAAGCCAGAGAAGGCACCTCGGTAGTCGTCCTGACAGTGGGAAGCATTGACGTCTCACTGGTTTCGGACTCGTCGGAGGCCGTAATTGTGTTCGGGACTGTAGACAGGGTGCTTTCTAGCGGTAGAGACGTCGAGGCATGCAGAGGGACTTGCGATGGCGCTGTGTCCGATGTGGGGCCGCTCTCAGATTCGGTGTCGGTAGTCGATGAAGACTCACTGGACATGCTGAACTCACTTGATGTGGAGTCTTCCGATTCCGAGGTGATGACTGTACTCGAGGTTAAGTCAGTTGACCATGTGCGTGTCTGGAAACAAAGAAATCGATGACAGTTGATGATATCACTAGGAATGATGCGATATCCTTGCAGATAAGTCTGCGATCATCATAATCATTTACATATTAAATTTGTCTACTTTACAATGCGGTTATTACACTTGTTGAGATGCTTCGCTAATAATTATCAGCAAATCAAAATAAAACGGAAAGCATATATATAATGTATCACATCAATGGATGTACAACAGATTAAAATAATAAGTATTAATGGGGAATGCAATGAACTGCAGGTGCCTACTGTGCTATACGCTGTAAGCTACAGGACAATAACTGGCTGGGTAATTCGATTCACAGGTTGGAGAGCAAGGGTGCACCAGTTTCTTGGGTTTACAATGGAAATACGAAGAAAACACAAAGTGGGTAAAGGTCCCACTAACTTTATATAAGCTTCCATAATTAATAATATCAACTTAGTCATTTAATGTAAAAAATAATAATTATGAGGATCTCGCAATGGTACAAAAATATTAAAGGTACGAGGCTAAAAAATACAAGCCCTCAAGCCTCACTGCCTTCAGTTATTTCTGTTTGAAGAGTAGCAAAATATTTGTGCCGCACAAATAGATTACATTCAGGGCGGAATACATATGAACGATGCTGAATATGAGTTTACAAAATAACATACTTGGAGACTAATTCAGACCGAGACGGTACATCTGCGAGGACGCACAAGTGCCGCAACATGGCGTGTGCTGGAGGGAACTGACACCATGCATCCTGCATGGCTATCCATAAATACCTAAGAGTTCGAGGGGATGGAGATCTTTCTGAACATCACGTCGCAAGGCCTCCAAAATATGCTCAATAATGTTCATGTCTGGGAAGTTTGGTGGCCAGTGGAAGTATTTAAACTCAGAAGAGTGTTCCTGCAGCCACTCTGTAGCAATTCTGAAAGTGGGGGGTGTCGCATTGACCTGCTGGAATTGCCCAAATTCGTCGCAATGCACAATGGACACGAATGGATGCAGGTAATCGGACAGGATGTTTACGTACGTGTCACCTGTCAGAGTAGTGTCTAGACCTATCAGGGATCCCATATCGCTCTACTGCACACACCCCACACCATTACAGGGCCTCCACCAGCTTGAACAGTCTCCTGCCGACAGACAGAGTCCATGGATTCATGAGGTTATCTCTATACCCTTACACGTCCATCACCTTTATACAATTGGAAACGGCCGTGCGGTTCTAGGCGCTACAGTCTGGAACCGCGTGACCCCTACGGTCGCAGGTTCGAATCCTGCCTCGGGCATGGATGTGTGTGATGTCCTTAGGTTAGTTAGGTTTAAGTAGTTCTAAGTCCTAGGGGACTGTTGACGTTAGAAGTTAAGTCCCATAGTGCTCAGAGCCATTTGAGCCATTTGAACAATTGGAAACGAAACTCGTCCAATCAGGCAACATGTTTCCAGTCATCATCAGTCCAATATCGGTGTTGATGGGCCCAGGCGAGGTTTAAAGCTATGTGTCATGCAGTAATCAAGGGTACGCGAATGGGCCTTCTGGTCCAAACGCCCATAACGATGATGTTTCCCTGAATAGTTCGCACGCTGGCACTTGTTGATGGCCCATCATTGAAATCTGCAGCAATTTGTGGAAGAGTTGCACTTCTTTCGAGTTGAACGATTGTCCTCAGTCGTCGTTGGTCCCATTTTTGCAGAATCTTTTTCTAGCCGCAGCGATGTCGGAAATTTGATGTTTTACCGGATTCCTGATATTCACGGTACACTCGTAAAATGGTCGTACAGGAAAATCCCCATATCATCTCTATTTCGGAGATGCTGTGTCCCATCACTGGGTGCGCCGACTATAACAGTACGTTCAAACTCACTTAAATACTGATAACCTGTCATTGTAGCAGCAGTAACCGTTGTAACAACTGCGCCAGACACAATTTATCTTATATAGGCGTGCAGACCGCAGTGCCGTGTTCTGCCTGTTTACAACTCTCTTTATTTGAACACGCATGCCTATACCAGTTTCTTTGACGCATCAGTGTAAAAAGAATACTGAGCAAAGAAACCACGAGCACGTCCATCTTACGTCTTACAGTTCTTCTGAATGGATGCCACTGTGTCATAACGAAGAAACTTTGGACTGGCGTATCCTTTTTTCAGAAGAACAAGAAGGTGGGAAAGAACAACGAGAAGAAGAACAAGGGGAAAGACAATTCCATAAAGCCACAATTACCCCTACAATTGCAAGTTTATTGTAGTAGAATCTCTTTAACTCGGGGCTCGTTAATCCTGACCTCCGGTTAATCTGCATCGTATTTTCTTTTTATTTTTTATTTTTAAGGTTCTGCACCTAAAGCGGTAGGAACACTTTGTAGTCCGTCCGTCTGTCTGTCTGTCAAACTGTTAAGACCCTGTTTCCTCACAGATGGGTGGAGGCATCAATTTGAAATTTATGCCACGTACTAAGGTCTACGGTTCCTTGCCGGTGTAAATCAATTAAACTTCTAAATCAACGCAATCAAATGATATGGGCGTTTTTATACAAACTCGCTCGTCAAGCATACGTTTCTCTTGACGGGACATTCACAACTATTATTCATCATCAATGAGAAATTCCACTACTGTTGTAAAAAACATTTATTTCTAGAAAGTAAAACACGATCCGGTTTCAGGACAAAATCATCAAAGCTAAACAGAACCAACAGAAATTCTTAGAAGAAACTCACTATACGTACGTTAAAATGTGAGTCCACAAAGGGTGCATAACTGAGGTTAAAATATGTTAAAATTGTGAGTTTCCGGTACAAGGCATATAACAGGAAAGCCCCTCGCAGACAAGGATCTACGTAAAAGGTCATAGCTTCCCAGTTAAAAGAGAGGAAACCATCGTTAAGTGGAATACAATATGTAAAGTATTAACTGCCCGACACCCCAGATCCCCATTACAAAACTTATAACGGTCCGGCCTTAGGGGCGCGGACACACTTGGATTCGCATGAAGATAGATAGGTGATCTTCCGAACACTGAATTTTCTAAAAATAGGGGTTCTGTACACTGTGTACCTGCAGGCATGGGAGGAAAACAAAGAGCCTCTTAAGTAAAGTCTGCTAGTCACTAGTACTGCATAGACACCCATCAGAACCGTACCAAGCACAAACCAAAGTTGACATGCTAGCGGGAGCAGCCGTGTACCTGTAACGTAACCGAGCAGACTGCTCACGCTATCTGACGGTCTAAGTTTGGATTCATACATCCACCAAAAACAGGCCTATGAAACCACCTGACATGTCCTGAAACCGGGTTGTGTTTTTGCTTTTTTGAAATAAATAATTTTTACAGCAGTAGTGGATTTTATCATTGATGATCACTCTTCAAAACTTGCAAGGTACTTTCCGTGACCTAGAATCATCAAATTTGACAAGAAGCAAGGGTTCACTGTACAAGTACAGGAAAAATATTGTTAAATTGTAATTATATTACACAAAAATATTTTGTTGCTACCTAAAGTTTACATTGCATTTATAATCCGTCAAAAATCTCAGGAACTATGGAGAGATTTTGACGTGGTTTTCAGTAACAGGTAGAGTAATTCACGACGAAGGTTTGTGTGTAGAATACATAAATATTTCGTGCTATTTGGAAGAGCTAAGTTGAAGTAAAGTCCCCTGCCGCTGTGAAAAAGATGCCTTTGCCGTCTAGCGGTGACAGGGTGAAGGCACCTCGACTACTGTTTCACGCCGGCGTTAGCATCACAGGTCCTTTACGAAACGCTCATTCTGCACAAGACACGTACCCCATCTGTAATGTTTCAGAGTAAAATAATATTAGTAATTGAATCAGGACCCCACTTCCATTATTAGAGATGAGGATCTGATATCCCATAAAATATCTGTTGAAGAATCCCACAGAAAATTCGATATTTGCGTAACACATTAACTCTATGGCCGGCTGTTCCGTTTCCTTCTTTGAAGACATTCGTCAAATTTTACCAGTAATTACAACAAGGACGAGATCAGACAAAGCAACGTATCAGCACTTGCCACTTAGCATACACTTAGCATAGCATGTTAATACAGCAGCAAAATTAATAAAATAAATGAAAAATTACGATAGCGAATCCGAAATTACGCAGAAAATTAAAATTAAAACATTCTCGATGGTCTTGGAGTTCACAGGATCGATATCTTGCCAGTATCGAAATCGATAACAGACAAAAATCGTCGGGATTCTTGATTCCTGGGACGGATGAACTATATATAAATAACTTCAGACCTGGAGTCCCACTCGCACTTCTCCGATTCTTTTTTTAGTTCATTATTTGAGAGTTTGGAAGTAGTAGCAGCGGTCGTTGGTAGAATCATTAAATTTAAATTAATTCAACAACAACACAGAGATACTGGCACAGTGTCAGTTAAGAAGTTAACACTGAGTTACACATTACAATATCGCCCCTGTCTGTTGCGGGTTTGGCCGTCCTGTGTGGCCGAGTGGTTCAGTCTGGAACCCCGCGACCGCTACGGTCGCAGGTTCGAATCCTGCCTCGGGCATGGATGTGTGTGATGTCCTTAGGTTAGTTAGGTTTAAGTAGTTCTAAGTTCTATGGGACTGATAACCTCAGATGTTAAGTCCCATAGTGCTCAGAGCCATTTGAACCATTTATTGCGGGTTTAAAATGACGTCAAGGAAACATGTGACACACTCTAAGGACAAAAAGTTAGATGTACCATGGCCAGCTGTTTGTACGTCCACTGAATAAAGAAACTCGTGACAATGTCGATCCGTTGGAGCTCGCTGAAACATTGGCAAATATTCCATGATATTCAAACACATGTGCTAACGGCTAAATGACTGTATTGTTTCTGTTGAGGAAATTATTACCTTTTTTCGTCTGAAAATTATGACGATATAGAGAATGGGTTAGATGACGAAACTGGATCTTAATCTGAGGACATTATGGCTCATACAGAAAAAACAAAATAGCGGTTTCCCTTAACGTTAGGTGGACACTACTTCAAAGCAAATTTGGTGAGACGCCTGTGTGATGTGCAACACGTAAATGAAATACGATCAAGGGTGAAAATTAACTTTCTGATTATTTCAGACTATAAAACCAACTGCGTTTTCTCCCATTATCCGGTCATAATACGTGAAAACTAACTGGAAAAAGATCTGCTTCGCTTTAGTTTTATTTGTCCTCTAAACGTGGTTCTTCCCCTCATCTATTTCGTTATTTTGCTGTTATTTGTGTTTCCTTCTTTTCAATTCACCCCTGGAAAGACCTCCTTCTCTTTTCCGTTTCAGTGTCTTGTTAACTGTTAAACACACTAAAATTCCACATAATGAAGTTTCAGTTAAATTTATTTTACTTTCTATTGCTTGTACTTTTACTTTATCCGTTCTTCTTCGCCATGTGCCGCGCGTAATATCCCTACCACAAGAAGACAATGGAACATTCGAGAACATTCCTAAAAATCTGCAACATTCCAAAAAACGATACTGCAGTGCCTTTGTTATTCCGAATTGAGATGCAATGCTCCTTTGGACGCGCACGCATGTCCATAAAATGGAATGACGACAATGAAAATTTTTGCCGGACCGGGATTCGAACCCGGATTTCCCGCATACCGTGAGCAGTCACCTTACCTTTTTATTTTTATTTTTATTTTGGGCTGGGCGGTCGTCACAAGACATCCGTTCAAATTGATCGTTGATTCTTTGACTCAGTCTTTTTTTTTTTTTTTTTTTTTTTTTTTTTTTTTGCAGAGAGCACGCAGCCCTCTGACCGAACACGCTGAGCTACCGTGGCGGCTACCATTAGGCTGTCTGAGCCCGACTCATGGTCCGACCCAGATTTTATATGTCGTCAACCATTTGTCTACAACCTGTACTCGTACATCCATTACACTTATTCCCGTACAGACGAGACATTTTTGTTGAAAGTTGCTTTCCCGGTGCTGTCGGATAAATATGATATTGCTGTGCCTGTGCTATTCGAATTACGATGCAATGCTCCTTTGGACATGCATGAATATCCAAAGGAACAGGCACTCCGACGACTACAGCGGTTGCGTATATGGACAACCATCAGTTCTATGCACGTGACACGAACATGGATTTCCCACGTGTCGTCAGCGGCCGCCTTGCCATTAGGCTACCCGAGCACCACTCACGGTGACACCCCATCTTCCATATGTCGTGCATGTATGCATGTCCAATGAAAATGTGCATCTTAATTCGGAATAACACATTCACTGCAGTATCATATTTATTGACCGACACCGGGCAATAAAAAATTGTTCAAATGGGTCTGAGCACTGTGGGACTTAAAATGGTTCAAATGGGTCTGAGCACTATAGGACTTAACATCTGAGGTCATCAGTCCCCTAGAACTTAGAACTACTTAAACCTAACTAATCTAAGGACATCCGAGGCAGAATTCGAACCTGCGACCGTACCGGTCGCGCGGTTCCACACTGAAGCGCGTAGTACCGCCGGGCAAGAGACTTTCAACTGTTGTTCTTGTTGTGGTCTTCAGTCCTGAGACTGGTCTGCTGCAGCTCTCCATGCTGCTCTATCCTGTGCAAGCTTCTTCATCTCACAGTACCTACTGCAACCTACATCCTTCTGAAACTGTTTAGTGTATTCATCTCTTGGTCTCCCTCTACGATTTTTACCCTCCACGCTGCCCTCCAATACTAAATTGGTGATCGCTCGATGTCTCAGAATATGTCCTACCAACCGATCCCTTCTTCTAGTCACGTTGTGCCACAAGCTCCTCTTCTCCCCAATTCTATTCAATACCTCCTCATTAGTTATGTGATCTAATCTTCAGCATTCTTCTGTCGCACCACATTTCGAAAGCTTCTATTCTCTTCTTGTCCAAACTAGTTATTGTCCATGTTTCACTTCCATACATGGCTACACTACATACAAATACTTTCAGAAACGACTTCCTGACACTTAAATCTATACTCGATGTTAACAAATTTCTCTTCTTCAGAAACGCTTTCCTTGCCATTGCCAGTCTACATTTTATATCCTCTCTACTTCGACCATCATCAGGCATTTTGCTCCCCAAATAGCAAAACTCCTATACTACTTTAAGTGTCTCATTTCCTAATCTAATTCCCTCAGCATCACCCGACTTAATTCGACTGCATTCCATTATCCTCGTTTTGCTTTTGTTGATGTTCATCTTATATTCTCCTTTCAAGACACTATCCATTCCGTTCAACTGCTCTTCCAAGTCCTTTGCTGTCTCTGACAGGATTACAATGTCATCGGCGAACCTCAAAGTTTTTATTTCTTCTCCATGGATTTTAATACCTACTCCGAATTTTTCTTTAGTTTCCTTCATTGCTTGCTCAATATAGAGATTGAATAACATCGGGGAGTGGCTATAACCCTGTCTCACTCCCTTCCCAACCACTGCTTCCCTTTCATGTCCCTCGACTCTTATAACTGCCATCTGGTTTCTGTACAAATTGTAAATAGCCTTTCGCTCCCTGTATTTTACCCCTGCCACCTTCAGAATTTGAAAGACAGTATTCCCGTCAACATTGTCAAAAGCTTTCTCTAAGTCTACAAATGCTAGAAACGTAGGTTTGTCTTTCCTTAATCTATTTTCTAAGGTAAGTCGTAGGGTCAGTATTGCCTGACGTGTTCGCATATTTCTACGTAATCCAAACTGATCTTCCCCGAGGTCGGATTCTACCAGTTTTTCCCTTCGTCTGTAAATAATTCGCGTTAGTCTGCCGTCACGGTAATAAATTTTACACGCAAACCTTCCTCGTCAATCAGTCTACCTGTTAGTGAAAACCATATCAAAATCCCTACAATAGTTACCGAGATTAGCCTTCATATGCAGACAGAAAAACCGGGGGGGGGGGGGGGAGGGGAGGAGGGCTTTAATTTATAGTGTGTACTGATAAGGCACGATTTTCGTTGTGCCGTACCAGCGACAATTGTGTCGTAAAAATAATTTAAAAAAAACTTGGAACGAGAAGTGTATATGGCGACGAAATAAATGTAAACGAACCTTATGTGCTTCACCGATTGCATAGGTGGCGTAAAATTTTCCTGTTTTATAGCAAATGTTAAATTTAATCTTAGTATGAAGGAGTAAATTCCTTAAATGTAATAACTTCTATGCCATTAATGGAAATGTCGTGTGACTAGGGCCTCCCGTCGGATAGACCTGTCGCCTGGTGCAAGTCTTTTGAGTTGACGCCACTGCGGCGACTTGCGCCTCGATGGTGGTGAAATGGTGATGATGAAGACAACACAATACCCAGTTCCTGAGCGGAGAAAAATCTCCGACAAAGCCGGACCGAACCCAGGTTGCTTGTCATGACAGTCCGTCGCACTGAACATTTTTTCATTAATTTAATTTAATTTTATTGTTTTTTTAAGGAATCGCTGCATGAGCAGGACGATGTGTAGGGCAGGGGTCGACACCCGAGGCCTGGCCATCCCGCCGCCATGCCCAAGCAACATATTCGAGGATCCAAGGATCGAGGGATCAGGAAGAGGGTTTAGCGGGTTTGTCTATATTGTTTTATTTATTTATTTATTTAATTTTTATAATGTTTTTAATTTTTTAATTTTATTTTATATTGTATTTGTGGACTTATTTTTGTTTCATTACAAGAAAAGATCTCACAACTGCCGTAGCCGAGCGTCCGAGTCATCTTCTCATCTGCTGGGAGGGGTTTCCCCCTATCCGGCCATAGAGGATCAATATGCTCGAGGATTCTTCTTCATTTTCAGCGTCTCATACCCGAAACGCCCCAGTGAGCAGAAGGATCCGCACATAATGAACCTAAATAATTTGCGAAACGGGTTCTGTGCTTCGGGTGGCGGCTGAAAGCTGCATGTGTCGTCATCAGTAGGGACCAAAAGTCGAGTATGCCTTTGTGAGCATCGCCAAATATGTAGGAAAGGGCCATGCCCTTTAGCCAGTTAATGGCGTTCGTCCTGGTTGATGGAAAATATACAAGATTGGGACGCAGTATATCGTCAGGTGAGATAGACTCCGGCAATCGCCACAAGAGTAATGCCAGCATGTGCTGCGTCAGTAGCGAGCACTCGCTGGTCGCGACACAAGTCACGCGGGGTGCATCCAAGTAAACGACTGAGCATGTCGGACACAAGGGCTAGATGAATGGAATGTAGCCTCTGACGAGTAGCAAACTTCCCATTCACAACCACGTACCACAATGAACGCACCGTCGTAGATAGAAAAGGCGTGTGTACCGTTCGCCACACCGTGTACCAGGCAACTTCAGGATGTCCGTGGGCGACCGTATTTATAGGTTGCTGCTGTTGATAGAGACGATAATAGTCTTTCGTACTGAGAATCCGTGTCGTCGGAAGGTCAATCAAGAACTCTCTGATGTGGACGAGTGCCGGTGAATTGTGTCCTACGGAAACCGGGAAATGCAGAGTGTGTGGTGCCACTTCCGTTATCAGGGTTCCCGTCAGAGTGGCGTGGGCAGATGTCCACGTGCGACGCATAGTGTGTTGAGATAAAGCGATCGCGCACGGTTATGTACATGAACTAAACCGATACCGCCCCCCCCCTCCCCCCGCTGCGGCAGTGTCAGTGTGGTGTATCGGACTTAAAAACAACGCCGGCACTTACGACATGTCCATATGCTGCTTGAAATCTGTCGGCCATCGATGCTCAAAATAGTTCAGTTTGGAGACAAGATAGGTGTTGACATAGCGTGTTCTGAGGAGCATATCCATGCGGCGCAATTTGTTGTCCTGCAGTAGAGCACATGTCTGGTGTAGGAGCCGGCGCTGCGTAGCCGCCGCCGTGCGGCGAACATTGCTGTAGAACTGCACTCCTAAACATTTGAGTACGGGCACCTTGTCAAAGGTCACCGCCGTTGCGTGCGAAAGCCCCCCTCCGACATCCATGTATTTTGTCTACTTCACGTTGATGACGCTCCCAGTGACCGCCCCGTACTGGCGTAGCCACTGAAGCGCCATATGCATTTCATCTTCCGATCTGGCCAGGAACACCACGTCATCGGCGAATGCACGACAACGAAAGGTCACGTCCCGCATGGAAATGCCTGTTAATCGCTGCCGTAGACCATGTAAAGCTGGTTTAAGCGCTGCCGCAAATAATATTCCCGACAAGGGGCACCCTTGTCACACTGACTGTCCAACAACAATGTGACCAGACTGGTAACCGTTGACCATCATGCGGGAGCGCGCTTCGTGGACCAGTCGAAGCACCACCTGTGCAGACTCTGGAGAGAGGCCGATGTGTTGCAAAACTGCGCGTAGGAAGCCGTAGTCGACGCGGTCGAGTGCGTGGTCAAAATCGACGGCGACAAGGATGCGGGCGAAGATCCTGTAGCCGTTGTTGAGGAGAGTCAGTGGCCAAAGTCCTACCACCTACAACCAACATTCGGTTTCGGTACTGGGATCAAGTTGCCGTCTGTGAATTCTGTGGGGACAGTGAAATAAGGGTGTGTCAGTTCTTGAAACATTTGGGGCCACTTGTCGCCCATAAGGTCATCAAAAGTGCGGTAGAATTCCAGGGGTAAACCGTCCGGCCGAGGCGATTTGTTCGGTGCTTCACGTGCCAGGCCCGATGTCAACTCGTCGGATATCATGGGCAACAGCAGAGTATAAACGGGTGCCATGCCCCTAGGGTCGAGAAAATCGTGCAACAGTTCGTCATAACAACGTACGTTTGGAGGATTTTCCATGAACAAGGACCCATAGTGTCGGGCGAACGTGTGCGCTATGTCCGTTTGTGTCACTGCGCGGCATCCCTCCTCCGTGTTTACCACCGTAATGAGCTGACGTTTGCCTTTGGCGCCTCTCGCGCACATTGCGATGGACTGATGCCGTTTCGTTGGGGATGCAGTCTTACACTCGTGCACGGAAGCGGACACCTTCTAGCTGCTCTGCCCTGATGCGAAGTAGACGAGCTTTGATGCGTTGTACGGACATCTGACGTTCGGGAGACGGCAGTTGCGTCGCCAGCTCACGTAACGGTGTGTAGTGAAATTCCGATGTAGTCCTTTGCCAGTTCGATCTGTCACGCCCGTAGGCCATCAGCGTTCTTCGGAGTGCAGGTTTGACATATCCCAGCCACCACAGGAACGTGGAAGTATTCATGGGCGGGCGCCTGAAACAACGACGCCACGTGTCAGTAATTGCTTGCCGACACGCTTCCTCGCGAAGGAGGGAGACGTTCAGCGTCCACGTGCCTCTGCTGCGTCTTGTGAGTAAGGTGATAGTGCAGATATACGCGAGATGATCCGTGAAGACCGTCGTCCAGAATTCTGCATCACGGGTTGCTGTGCGGAGGGCACGCGAGACGTATATCCGGTCCAGACGACTGGCAGAGTGGCTGGTAAAGTGCGTATATCCACGCTGGTTCCCATGATGTAAGAACCATGTGTCGTGGAGCGCGAGGTCACGTATCAGTGCTTGTAGAGCTGGGCATGGGAAGTAATGCGGTATCTGGTCCTCGGGCCGCAGAACACTGTTAAAATCGCCGCCCAATATGTAATAGTGCATATTTCCTTGCAAAAGTGGGGCAACCTCCTCCGAATCGAAGACTTGCCTGTCACCGCGGTCCGAATTACCGGAGGGAGCGCAGACGTTAACGAGGCGAACTGCGCCAAGTGTGAGAGCGATGCCTCGCCCGTTCGGCAAGTATGTCACGTCCGTCGCGTCTATGCCATCTCGGAGAAGGATGGCCGTTCCTCCTGCGCCATCACCAGAGGGTAGGCTGTAGGTAGTGTAGCCATGTAGGTCTAAGCGCAGCTCTGGATGGACCTCCTGGAGAAGGGCAATGTTCAAGTCTGCCGCTCTGATCATGTCGTGTAACATGCGGGTCTTGACAGTGGAGTGGACACCATTGACATTGACTGTTCCCACACGGTATGACTGGGACATATAAAGTGGCAGAGGCAGTGTGCTGGCGCAAATTCACCGTCATCTCACACACCACATAGCCATCCAACCGCATGCCGTGCATTACTGTGCGGATGATCCACTGACTGGCAGAGCCCTCTGGGCTCAATGTCACCCATGGGCTCTGATGGAGGTATCGATATGTGCTGTGCATCATGGGCCTCCATATCGTCTGCCCAATCACCAAGAGAGGAATGTGAGGCCAGTGGTGTTTGGACGCTTTCACAGGAGCCGCGAAGCGCCTCGTTTTCAAGGCCACCAGATGTAGTAGAGTGTTCCTTATCCTCAGGCGCATTCTGGTGAATGAGGCCACTGGAATCCGTTGCCACTGTAGACGCGTCAACGAAGTCGATTTCCTCCACCGGCTTCACATCCCTGTCCCGTTTATAAACTGACAATCGCCTCTTCTTGTGTCGCTTGGGTGATTTTTGCTTGCGGGTCCGAGATTCGACATCCACTGGAGGGCGGGCCTCGACACGTTCTCGGTCGTTGGGAATCCCTGTGTCCGATCCCGACAGTGACGGCGGCTGGGTGCCCACGAAGCTGCGGTGGACGGAGGCAGCAGGAACCTCTGCACCGTTTGGCTGCATTGTCATCGTCGTCGTCGCCGTCATCGGCGGAGGCGGCGCTGACTGTCCAACGGAGCTCGCAGTGGCGTGAGGTGGTAGCAGGTTTTGATCATCCATCACATCATGTCGTGCCGCCTCCACATGCGTTAGCGGGGAGAGGTCATCGTGGATCGTTGGGGAAGTTCATTGCGGGGCACCTGAACGAGGTGGCGCTGCAGGCACTCAGTTCTAACAAGGCCCTCCTGGCCGCAGCCCGAGTAGGTCCTCGGTTGTCCATCATATATAACAACTGCACGGCAGCCACCAACGAAAACATAAGATGGAACGTGCCTCTTAAGTTCTATGCGCACTTGTCGTACCACGATGAGGACAGGGTACGTTTCGAATGTGTTCCATTTCTCCTCTATGTGGCTCAGAACTGTGCCGTATGGCCGCAGCTCATCAACGACAAGGTTGGCAGGAACTTCTAACGGTAGTTCAAAGATGCGCACAGTACGCACCCCCAGATCAGCATGGTCAACTCCTACCACGCTCACATTACCGTTTGCGTGACAGAAGCCAAAGCCGTTTGCAAATCGTTAGAGGAGACTGTCGCAGGCCGCTTCCTCAATCAGTTTGAGGTACACTGTGCTGGATACAACAGACAAATGAATGCCTGTCAGTTCTTGCGGTTCTATGTGCATGATGTCTCGAGAAACCGTCCAGTTTTATGGGCCTTCTGTCTCGTGTACGATGCGTTCAACGTCAGTTTGATTGTAGCTTGTCGATATGAGAACGCCATGGCGGGTCGGTAGCGGTACTTTAATGCAATACAACGACGCAACCGCGCGCTAGCGGGTAAACAACACCTGCGGAGCCGGCCGGAGTGGCCGTGCGGGTCTAGGCGCTGCAGTCTGGAACCGAGAGACCGCTGCGGTCGCAGCGAACTAGGTTAATAATTGGCTCCTTTTACCGACCTCCCGACTCAGCAGCATTAGTGGCAGAACAACTGAGAGAAAATTTGGAATACATTTCACATAAATTTTCTCAGCATGTTATAGTCTTAGGTGGAGATTTCAATTTACCAGATATAGACTGGGACACTCAGATGTTTAGGACGGGTGGTAGGGACAGAGCATCGAGTGACATTATACTGAGTGCACTATCCGAAAATTACCTCGAGCAATTAAACAGAGAACCGACTCGTGGAGATAACATATTGGACCTACTGATAACAAACAGACCCGAACTTTTCGAATCTGTATGTACAGAACAGGGAATCAGTGATCATAAGGCCGTTGCAGCATCCCTGAATATGGAAGTTAATAGGAATATAAAAAAAGGGAGGAAGGTTTATCTGTTTAGCAAGAGTAATAGAAGGCAGATTTCAGACTACCTAACAGATCAAAACGAAAATTTCTGTTCCGACACTGACAATGTTGAGTGGTTATGGAAAAAGTTCAAGGCAATCGTAAAATGCGTTTTAGACAGGTACGTGCCGAGTAAAACTGTGAGGGACGGGAAAAACCCACCGTGGTACAACAACAAAGTTAGGAAACTACTGCGAAAGCAAAGAGAGCTCCACTCCAAGTTTAAACGCAGCCAAAACCTCTCAGACAAACAGAAGCTAAACGATGTCAAAGTTAGCGTAAGGAGGGCTATGCGTGAAGCGTTCATTGAATTCGAAAGTAAAATTCTATGTACCGACTTGACAGAAAATCCTAGGAAGTTCTGGTCTTACGTTAAATCAGTAAGTGGCTCGAAACAGCATATCCAGACACTACGGGATGATGATGGCATTGAAACAGAGGATGACACGCGTAAAGCTGAAATACTAAACACCTTTTTCCAAAGCTGTTTCACAGAGGAAGACCGCACTGCAGTTCCTTCTCTAAATCCTCGCACAAACGAAAAAATGGCTGACATTGAAATAAGTGTCCAAGGAATAGAAAAGCAACTGGAATCACTCAATAGAGGAAAGTCCACTGGACCTGACGGGATACCAATTCGATTCTACACAGAGTACGCGAAAGAACTTGCCCCCCTTCTAACAGCCGTGTACCGCAAGTCTCTAGAGGAACGGAGGGTTCCAAATGATTGGAAAAGAGCACAGATAGTCCCAGTCTTCAAGAAGGGTCGTCGAGCAGATGCGCAAAACTATAGACCTATATCTCTTACGTCGATCTCTTGTAGAATTTTAGAACATGTTTTTTGCTCGCGTATCATGTCGTTTCTGGAAACCCAGAATCTACTATGTAGGAATCAACATGGATTCCGGAAACAGCGATCGTGTGAGACCCAACTCGCCTTATTTGTTCATGAGACCCAGAAAATATTAGATACAGGCTCCCAGGTAGATGCTATTTTTCTTGACTTCCGGAAGGCGTTCGATACAGTTCCGCACTGTCGCCTGATAAACAAAGTAAGAGCCTACGGAATATCAGACCAGCTGTGTGGCTGGATTGAAGAGTTTTTAGCAAACAGAACACAGCATGTTGTTATCAATGGAGAGACGTCTACAGACGTTAAAGTAACCTCTGGCGTGCCACAGGGGAGTGTTATGGGACCATTGCTTTTCACAATATATATAAATGACCTAGTAGATAGTGTCGGAAGTTCCATGCGGCTTTTCGCGGATGATGCTGTAGTATACAGAGAAGTTGCTGCATTAGAAAATTGTAGCGAAATACAGGAAGATCTGCAGCGGATAGGCACTTGGTGCAGGGAGTGGCAACTGACCCTTAACATAGACAAATGTAATGTATTGCGAATACATAGAAAGAAGGATCCTTTATTGTATGATTATATGATAGCGGAACAAACACTGGTAGCAGTTACTTCTGTAAAATATCTGGGAGTATGCGTACGGAACGATTTGAAGTGGAATGATCATATAAAACTAATTGTTGGTAAGGCGGGTACCAGGTTGGGATTCATTGGGAGAGTGCTTAGAAAATGTAGTCCATCAACAAAGGAGGTGGCTTACAAAACACTCGTTCGACCTATACTTGAGTATTGCTCATCAGTGTGGGATCCGTACCAGGTCGGGTTGACGGAGGAGATAGAGAAGATCCAAAGAAGAGCGGCGCGTTTCGTCACTGGGTTATTTGGTAACCGTGATAGCGTTACGGAGATGTTTAATAAACTCAAGTGGCAGACTCTGCAAGAGAGGCGCTCTGCATCGCGGTGTAGCTTGCTCGCCAGGTTTTGAGAGGGTGCGTTTCTGGATGAGGTATCGAATATATTGCTTCCCCCTACTTATACTTCCCGAGGAGATCACGAATGTAAAATTAGAGAGATTAGAGCGCGCACGGAGGCTTTCAGACAGTCGTTCTTCCCGCGAACCATACGCGACTGGAACAGGAAAGGGAGGTAATGACAGTGGCACGTAAAGTGCCCTCCGCCACACACCGTTGGGTGGCTTGCGGAGTATCAATGTAGATGTAGATGTAGATGTAGGTTCGAATCCTGCCTCGGGCATGGATGTGTGTGGTGTAATTAGGTTAATTAGGTTTAAGTAGTTCTAAGTTCTAGGCGACTGATGACCTCAGAAGTTAAGTCGCATAGTGCTCAGAGCCAACACCTGCGGAGCGCTGCCCTGTGCGCCGAGCCCGTCCGCACGGTATCACGGCTGAAAGCCGACTTACCACCCGGCTATCGGGGCAGACTATACAATGCATAAGGGAGAAGAACACTCCTAGCTTGTTCTTGACCCCGTCTCTCTTCGCTTGTCACTGGTAATAGGAAGCAGACATATTGTACCACGAAAGTTGGAGGTTGGTAATATAGTACGTTAAGGTTTATATGTGAGTTACATGTGGTCTTACGCACATTTGTACTGCTTAGCTGATGTTCATCAATGGGCTGATTAATTCTAAAGATGATGTGCTGTAATGAATTATTGTGTCAATACCCACTATTTCTGGAATTTTTCGTGCCTATTCGTGACCGTTGCTGGTCCCATTTGGGGGTCCATGACGAGCCTGTATTGGAAACAGCTGAGTGGGCGGGCGTCCGCTTCTGGGCGTAGTTTGTTGAATCCCACGAGGTTGTTTGGTTACATGAAATTTTATATTTTATATTCTACATTGTAGGGTCCCTGCCATTTAAGTAACGTGGTTGTGTGCCATGGTATCTGATTTGTTGTTGCCTGTACTCTGAATTACTCTGGTAATACCAATCACTGCAGTAACTAAAGACTAAATTCCTCGTTAAATTTTAGTAAATTGTTCTTCGGATTGATCGTAGTTTTTGAGTAAATAATTTTTAACTAATTTCACTAAATGTGTGCAGTGGTTTATGAATGTTTAAATTTTGAAGTAACTTGCTCTCACCTAAATGGTAGTTTTAAAAATGTGTTAACGGTTTTATTTGTTATTTGTCTTGTTTAAATGTGCCAAATAAATGTTCAGTGCAACTGTCGTGGGTCATTGCCTGATGTATGACTTGGTCCAGTCCTACCACCTCACAGCCTATTGTGCTGCGCTTGTGTCGTTGGGTAAAAGTTGAATTCCATGCTGTGCTGACACATCAGATGGTAATAGGAGTATTCTTCGAGTGATGTGTGGGTCCACTATAATTTCATTACCTGAGTCCATGCTCTTAAAGTACAAATACGCCGAGGCTACTTATAATACTGTTATATTTTCGTTTTCAAGTAATATTCTTGGAAGTAAATCAGTCCATTATGTTTGATGATTTTACTGCTCAGTTGCGAATTACGTAAAAGTAAAACCAATTTTGAAATAATTTTCTAAAATAGTTAGTCAAAAATCAAAGTTTATATTTATATCTCTGTGACTGATAGATTTCAAGTAAAAATCATTTATCAGTTTTTGCATACTGGACCACACAATTATATGTTTTTAAATTATATATTATATTTAAGAAGCCTGGGGATACTAGAAGGTATCGGATAGATTATATAATGGAAAGACAGAGATTTAGGAACCAGGTTTTAAATTGTAAGACTTTCCAGGGGCAGATATGGTCTCTGACCACAATCTATTGGTTATGAAATGTCGATTAAAACTGAAGAAAATGCAAAAAGGTGGGAATTTAAGGAGATGGGACCTGGATAAACTGACTAAACCAGAGGTTGTACAGAGTTTCAGGGAGAGCATAAGGGAACAATTGACAGGAATGGGGGAAAGAAATACAGTAGAAGAGGAATGGGTAGGTTTGAGGGATGAAGTAGTGAAGGCAGCAGAGGATCAAGTAGGTAAAAAGAAGAGGGATATTGGAAATCCTTGGGTAACAGAAGAAATATTGAATTTAACTGATGAAAGGAGAAAATATAAAAATGCAGTAAATGAAGCAGGCAAAAAGGAATACAATCGTCTCAAAAATGAGATCGACAGGAAGTGCAAAATGGCTAAGTAGGGATGACTAGAGGCCAAATGTAAGGATGTAGAGGCTTATCTCAGTAGGGGTAAGATAGATACAGCCTACAGGAAAATTAAAGAGACCTTTGGAGAAAAGAGAACCACTTATATGAATATCTAGAGCTCTGATGGAAACCCAGTTCTAATCAAAGAAGGGAAAGCTGAACGCTCTACACAAGCGCGAAGAACTAGAGGACAATATTATGGAAATGGAAGAGGATGTAGATGAAGATGAAATGGGCGGTATGATATTGCGTGAAGAGTTTGACAGAGCACTGAAAGACCTAAGTCGAAACAAGGCCCTGGGAGTAGACAACATTCCATTAGAACTACTGACAGCCTTGGGAGAGCCAGTCCTGACAAAACTCTACCATCTGGTATGAGACAGGCGAAATACCCTCAGACTTCAAGAAGAATATAATAATTCCAATCCCAAAGAAAGCAGGTGTTGACAGATGTGAAAATTACCGAACTATCAGTTTAATAAGTCACAGCTGCTAAGTCACAGCTACTAACGCGAATTCTTTACAGACGAACGGAAAAATTGGTAGAACCCGACCTCGGAGAAGTTCAGTTTGGATTCCGTAGAAATATTGGAACACGTGAGGCAATACTGACCCTACGACTTATCTTAGAAGATAGATAAGAAAAGATAAACATACGTTTCTAGCATTTGTAGACTTAGAGATAACTTTTGACAATGTTGACTGGAATAGTATCTTTTAAATTCTGAAAGAGGCAGGGGTAAAATACAGGGAGCGAAAGGCTATTTACAATTTGTACAGAAATCAGATGGCAGTTATAAGAGTCGAGGGGCATGAAAGGGAAGCAGTGGTTGGGAAGGGAGTGAGACAGGGTTGTAGTCTATCCCCAATGTTATTCAATGTGTATATTGAGGAAGCAGTAACGGAAACAAAAGAAAAATTCGGAGTAGGAATTAAAATCCATGGAGGAGAAATAAAAACTTTGAGGTTCGCCGATGACATTCTAATTCTGTCAGAGACATCAAAGGACTTGGAAGAGCAGTTGAACAGAATGGACAGTGTCTTGAAAGGCGGATATAAGATGAACATCAACAAAACCAAAACGAGGATAATGGAATGTAGTCGAATTAAGTCGGGTGATGCCGAGGGAATTAGATTAGGAACTGAGACACTTAAAGTAGTAAAGGAGTTTTGCTATTTGGGAAGCAAAATGCCTGATGATGGTCGAAGTAGAGAGGATATAAAATGTAGACTGGGGAAGGAAAGGAAAGCGTTTCTGAAGAAGAGAAATTTGTTAACGTCGAGTATGGATGTAAGTGTCAGGAAGTCGTTTCTGAAAGTATTTGTATGTAGTGTAGCCATGTATGGAAGTGAAACATGGATGATAAATAGTTTAGACAAGAAGAGAATAGAAGCTTTCGAAATATGGTGCTACAGAAGAATGCTGAAGATTAGATGGGTAGATCACGTAACTAATGAGGAGGTATTGAATAGAACTGGGGAAAAGAGGAGTTTGTGGCACAACTTGACTAGAAGAAGGGATCGGTTGGTAGGACATTTTCTGAGGCATCAAGGAATCACCAATATAGTATTGAAGGGCAGCGTGGAGGGTAAAAATCGTAGAGGGAGACCAAGACATTAATACACTTAGCAGATTCAGAAGGATGTAGGTTGCTGTAGGTACTGGGAGATGGAGGAGCTTGCACAGGAAAGAGTAGGATGGTGAGCTGCATCAAACCAGTCTCAGGACTGAAGACCACAACAACAACAACAACAACAACAACAACATATTATATATATATATATATATATATATATACATATATATAATTATTATATTATAAATTATTATTATATATTATATATGGTTTAAATTATATGTTTTAAATACACCGAACAAATGAAAAAAATATAAATAAATAAATATACTCCTTCCGATGAGCCACTTCATCATGGAGACGTTTAGTAACCAATACCATTCTAATTTTCTTCTGAATTTCCTGACTATCTATGTTACTGGAAATCAGGATGACTTACGTTTTCATTTATCCCGGATACGCGAGATTACAGTGCAGTAGAAAGTTTCAGACATGTAGAGCCCAAAGTAAACGTACCAACCGAATTTACCTAGCACTGTATTTGTGTGTGGCATACCTGTAAGCTGCCTGAGACGCTCTGTTGTTCTCCTTCCTCAGGTTCGGTGTAGTTCAGCAAGTAGTCGACTTCCGTTGTGACGGTCAGCTGCATCGAGGAGGTCGACAAGAAGTCACTGGTGGCTTCGGTGAAGGCTCCTTCGCTGGTGTGGCGGTGGACGGCCAAGTCTGTGGTGAGGGGAGGAGCCGTCGAACCGGAGGCGAGCAGCAGGCCGAGGGACAGCGCAGCGGCCGCGGCGGCGGAGGGAGACGGGCACTGCACGGCCACCTGCCGGCAGCTGCTGCCCTCTGCGGCGGTCGCAGGCGTCGTCGTCGTCTGCTGCTGCTGGATGCCCTTTATCAGCGGTCGCAGGTCCTCTAGGTCTGCGGTCTGCAAGAGGACGACAACTGTGCTTGAACTCAACACGCTGAATACTTTTGGCCTTCCTTATCGTTCTTCCAGATGCACTGATGAGCCAAAACTTTTTGATCACCTGCTTACTTACTAGGGAAACTCCGCGACCTCCCCCCCCCCCTCCTCCACCCCATCTGGATCTACATCCACATCCATACTCCGCAAGCCACCTGACGGTGTGTGGCGGAGGGTACCTTGAGTACCTCTGTCTGTTCTCCCTTCTATTCCAGTCTCGTATTGTTCGTGGAAAGAAGAATTGTCGGTATGCTTCTGTGTGGGCTCTAATCTCTCTGATTTTATCTTCATGGTCTCTTCGCGAGATATACGTAGTAGGGAGCAATATACTGCTTGACTCTTCGGTGATGGAATGTTCTCGAAATTCAACAAAAGCCCGTACCGAGCTACTAAGCGTCTCTCCTGCAGGATCTTCCACTGGAGTTTATCTATCATCCCCGTAACGCTTTCGCTATTACTAAATGATCCTGTAACGAAGCGCGCTGCTCTCCGTTGGATCTTCTCTATCTCTTCTATCAACCCTATCTGGTACGGATCCCCCAACACCGGTGAGCAGTATTCAAGCAGTGGACGAACAAGTGTACTGTAACCTACTTCCTTTCTTTTCGGATTGCATTTCCTTAGGATTCTTCCAATGAATCTCAGTCTGGCATCTGCTTTACCGACGATAAACTTTATACGATCATTCCATTTTAAATCACTCCTAATGCGTACTCCCAGATAGTTTATGGAATTAACTGCTTCCAGTTGCTGACCTGCTATATTGTAGCTAAATGATAAGGGATCTTTCTTTCTATGTATTCGCAGCACATTACACTTGTCTACATTGAGATTCAATTGCCATTCCCTGCACCATGCGTCAATTCGCTGCAGATCCTCCTGCATTTCAGTGCAATTTTCCATTGTTACAACCTCTCGATATACCACAGCATCATCCGCAAAAAGCCTCAGTGAACTTCCGATGTCATCCACAAGGTCATTTATGTATATTGTGAATAGCATCGGTCCTATGACACTCCCCTGCGGCACACCTGAAATCACTCTTACTTCGGAAGACTTCTCTCCATTAAGAATGACATGCTGCGTTCTGTTATCTAGGAACTCTTCAATCCAACTTTGTGGAAACTTAAAATAGGGAAGTGAGTCATCTTGACAGTGACGGCAACTATTGACGATAAAATCTAAACTGAGCCATCTCGCTGATTTAGTGATAAGATGGCCCAGAGAATAGCCCGTCAAAAACCGGACACTAATCAAGCAAGAAGACAGGAAGAAGGTGTCCTGAACTGTGAAAAAAGGAGCATAATAGGAACAGTGAACGGTACGAGCTCAAGACGTGCAACACTGAGCGAATTGGAGGAACTACGCTGTTGTGGTCATGGTCCTGAACTGCGAAGGGGGAGATCTGTGTTAGAATCTCCATTGTGCCCCTTTTTCTTTTTTTCAACACGAAATTATGAACTGTGCATCCGGTCATGGACGTGTCTGTTCACTGTATTCAATTTGTGTCTGTGTCGTGGCGTAACGTCCGTTTGCAACAGCGCGGTATATTTACGTGCCTCCAGTTTGTTCTGAACGAGTGCCACACTAAGCCAAGCTGCGGCTCGCGTTGGTGCTGTTTGTAGGTTTTGTAACGCCCCAAAAACAGAAAACCCCAATTAACAAACTTTGTGGAAACTTAAAGTAGTGAAGTGAGTCATCTTGACAGTGACGGCAACTATTGACGATAAAATCTTAACTGGTAATATTTTGATTAACACTTATATCATTCAAATACTGAGAACAGCATACAAAAAGGGGAGATAAAAGGAAAGGATTATCATAGATTCTTTATCGAACATCTATAGAATACATTTAAAATCATATGAACGAAGGTTAAATCCAAGAAAGTAATTCAGTCAAAGATAACATTTACCATGGAAGAGAGTTGTAACAGCATCGAAAAGCAAATTCAGTGCGACTACAATGCAACGCGGATATGGAAATGTTCAGTTAGTTAGTTGCTCTTGAGTCGCTCTAGAGTACTTTTGCGATATTTGTCTGGATGCAAACGCTATTAGATTGTTTCAGTTTTGGAAGTTTGATAACTCGTGAGGTAGATACTGAGGTATTCCTCAGTCATTCGAGTGAGGAATGTTAATCTTCACCGCTCTCAACGCAGCGGTATAGTAAGACGAGTGTTAGACTTCAATTGAGTGGTATTGGTTTATCAGACTTAGCCTTCGCACTGATGAACAGTTACGAACCTTGAGAGCAATGGATCAACGACAGAAAAACAATTCGTAGTTTTGAGTAGGACACAATAAGACGAAGACACGAAGAAAGACAAGTACGCCGATTAGTCAAAAGTTGTCGTCAGCGTCACGATTACTAAACTGAACAGAAGTTAATCTTGAATGACATATCGGTGTGCGTGTGTTGTAGGGACAAATAATTAATTACAGAAAGAACAATAAAATCTGAGTCAAAAGATAAATCATACGTGTCGCCTAACTCATTAAACGGACAATAAAATGTGTATTAATGCAAGTTTATTGACTCTTTAAACATTTTAAGTGACTAAGTGAGTACATGAATATTGGACAGGGAAAAGCGATTAGTTTGAACTAGTATTACGGCGTATTAAAAAACATTTACTCCAACATAAGTTATCTCTGGAGTTACGTCAACCGTTGGTAATAACTTGACGTAGCAACGGGGTAGCAACGGAATAGTAGACAGCAAAATTTCATCCTCGCTATGTACGATGTTGAAAATGACCGTAATGATGAAATCAAGAATCAAAATTTTATTTCATCACGGAACTAACCGGGCATAAAATAAAAATAAACGATTGCAGTTTACCAGTTCGCACGAGCTGAGAAGACTGTTGCGGACAGATAACAGAATATTTATAAGCCACGCGAGGAGTTGTGTTCTTACGAGAGTTACAGGGGCTGTTCCACGCCAAACCGACGGGGACGAACATCGTTACGAGTCGTGTCTCCTCCCGGCGAGTGAAGAGGGAAGGAAGGGACGTCACAGTTTCCACTGGAGGCCAGACCGTACCATTTAGTTGGCATGGTTGCGGTTGTTTGTTTTCTTATCGTCTTGACTGGCGCCACTCGTTTCGCAAGCGTTGCCTCTTCGCTAGTGGCAGCAGCGGCGGTTATTGATATGTAGTAACTGTTGCCCTACTTTGGGGCGACGTCGTTGTTTTCCCCTGTCGTGTGAGTGGGGCAGTTCGGTTGGGGACTCAGGAGGAGCCAGGTCCGCACAGTGAGAGAACACGCCGGGACCACTGGCGGCGTGCATGGACTGCCGGATGGAAGGGCTGTGGTCAAGAGGGTGCACCACCTCGTCTTAAACTAGATCGTGCAGGCTTTAAGATGACTACATTTCAATTCAATGAGAGAAACCTCCACCACTGTGGCATCTCGCTTTTCTCCAGTGATTTGGGTTCGTGTTGCTGCTCGTAGTGTCGCCGAGGCGAAGAGCAGCTTGTGGAGTGCTTGGGGAAGGCGGATCTGCTTTCCTCGACTTCTTATTACTGCTTACTGCGTTTAGCTTGTTACAATTTGTTAAGGTCAACCGGCGGTATTTTTCCTGCCTGGTGACCGCTAACGCCCCACTTACCTGCCCTGGGGGTTAGTGTATGTAACGGTAGTGTACATTTCTTCGCCTTGGCGCTGCTGACCGGTAAGGCGTGTAGTTTCGACAGATTTCTTGATTCTAGATTCTTCTGCTCTGTTGGTAGTGATTCCTTTCTCGTTCTGGGCGCTCTAAGCACAGTACTCCGGGGGCGTAGTGCAGTCCACCGGTTCCGGCTTTGGCGTGTTGTTCCATTCTTGCGTTTATTGGGTGTCAGGTAGCTTCAGCAAGATTATCATTAGTCATTCGTTAGACTGCCACTTGTCTGAGTTACCATCTTGTGAAGTGAATGCAACTCTTGGCTGCTTATCTCATCGCTCACGAAAGTGTTTGTTGCTGGACCTTCTCAGAGGTCGATTCCTGGAGCACCCTCTGTGACTGGTCCTTGTGTTTTATTATTTTATTATTACCATACCTTGTAATGCCTACATAGAAGGTTATGTAGGTCTAGTTAATAGTTCCGGTCGCCTTCTGGAATAAATCTAGCAGTGTGAGGGTTGTGTTATAAGGTTACCATCAATCTTATTTCACCCGTTTGGTGGTCAGTTGGTTGTTTCTTTTAATTAACCCTTGCTTGTATTTGCTGTTTTACAGCAGGTTTCTAAATTTTTTATATAATTGCCGTTCCTGGACTGAAAGGCCTTCAGCCGTGATTGTGGTCATTTGCTTTGAAAAAATAATTCGATATTTGTATTTTAGCGGTAAGCCTTGAAACCTTACTTACTGACATTCCTGGCGTCTGATACCGTCTGCTGTGTTTGTGGCCACTTACTTTTTAATATTTCAGTACCTGTATGTTGTAATTACGGCGAGTTCTTAAACATTCTTAATTTATTACCATTCTTGGCATGTAATCACAGTGGCTTGTTTTTTTTTTTAAAACATTACTTGTGTGTTTTATGGTGATGCTAAATTGTAACGCGCTGAAATTACTATTATTTACAGAAATGATTATTTCTTCATTAACAATGTGTGGTATTTTTGTATCTATTGTTGAGTCTGGAATTATTGTTTTAAAAATAAATGTGTGTAACTGTAAAAGGCAACCAATAGTAACTGATTACGGCACTGTCCACAATCGTAACCGAATCCTGCCTTCCCTTGACTAACAGGTCACACACACGTTATGAATCTTGCATTCCGTTTGGAAAGTTTTGACTCTTGAACTCCTTTCTTGTAACGTACTACACACCCTTTATTTGTTGTTTTCATTTCTTCGACTGCTCTATGCGGCATCTCGCCTGCTCTGACTATTCTTCGCATTTACTTGCGACAGTAATATATTCTTATCACAGGACTCATATTCTTTAACTAGTGTATGGTATGACAGTGGCCAAGACTACAGAAGGAGAACAGACACGTCAATAATCGGACGGACAGTTAATAATTTTATGGAAAATAAAAATGGGCAGCGAGGGAGTTTCTGAGACGGATCTCCCCTTTCCAGTCCGAGTCCAAGACCACATGTTCAGTTTATGACGAGCTATATACTGGACCATCTTCCCACTAAATCTGAGGAGGGTGCGCTGGGGAGCTTCCCTTGTAAGTAGCGCCTTGGTCCACAGCAGTGATTCGTAACATGGATTCGACAAGTAGTTCGTAGATTTCCGGAGATGTATAGTACCAGGTGTCGATGCATAATCACTCAATATCCGTAAACTACGCGCTCGTTGTTTCTGGTTATGGAGTAGGCGTCCGGTAGTGTCGCAGATGTCTTTCATCGGATTCAGACCAGGTGAACCATCAACAACATTATTTCACTACCACGTTCCTCAAAAAAACTGGAGCACGATTCTGGCCATTTTGACAGGGACAGTGATCTAGCTCCAACAGGACATCGCCGTCGGGCAAGTCAACAAGCATGAAGAGATCCGGTGCGTCTGCACCAACTTTCATGTAGTGCACAACTATTACGGTGCTTCCAATTACTACCACAGGTCTCATGGAAGCTCAGTTAAATGCCCACATAGCATAATACTGCACCAACGGACTGCATCCACGGGGCGGTGCGTATTTTTAGCAGCCCTTTGCCTGGATGTATCCCGACACGACCACAGATCTCGAGCAGCAATAACACGTTTCCAAACGAGTGACATGTTTACATTGATCTACGGTACAATGCTGACAATTCCGTGAGCACGTCACTGAAAACAAGGACCGGTCTCAGGTAGCACCTGAAGAAGACAGCGAGGCACGCTGTTGAAATATCGTGCGAGAACGACGCGAACATCTGGCTGGATTCCTGAATATCCAAGATATCAAGAATGATCGTTGTAGACGCAGATACCACTGCACTTCGTTCAAACCAACGAAACTGCAAAACATAATCGATTAAATTGTTATCTACGCCGAGCATTTGACCGTTAAGTGTGTTAAGTCTCCATGTGGTGCTGTAACGGTATTTTTTGCGGTTTATTTTTCATTGTTCTCTAATTTTTAATATTTATTTTATGTGAAATATGTAAATTTCAAATGTGTATAAATGCTGTAATAGCGTTTTTGAAACTGACCAGTAACGGAGGTACGGAGGTACAATAAATTACATTAAAAATTAATCAACCGTGTGGAAGATAGTTTAGAGTCGGAGTTCGAAGGATGTCGTTCGAAGGGAACTACTACACAGCGTGTGTATCCATTATGTTACACGTACGACCAAGAACGTTACACGAGTCGTTTATATAAACAGTGTTGTGGCAGGAAAACTATAAGCATTTGGCAAAATTATGAGGGTATAGTATGTCAAATTCAGTGCGATTCGTAACTATAAGCCGGAAAGTTTACATGTGTTTTTGTAGTATCAATGAGTATTTATTTTTGTCCAAATAAATCAGAGAATTTGTATTAAATTTTGTCATAAGAACAGAATAAAGAGCAGCAAAGTTTTAGAAAAGTTAAATATTGGTTTGGTGAGTCTACTCTGAGAAAATAGGTGCTTAAGAGTGGTACAACCATTTCGAAGACTTGAAGACGCTGAAAGTGACGAATGCTCGGGACGCCCCAATGCATTAGCCTATGAAATCACGGAAAGAGTGAAAGAAACGACTACGAGCAACGGTTCCTCCACGTATTTTTTCGGATGACTTGGGTATGAAACGTGAAAACAAAACCTATACTAAAATGTAGACTTCCACGGCCGGAAATATCATGTCCATTATAATTATCCGGGCTGTTATGCCGTGGTCGGTTGATGAATTCTGACAGTAGCGGGCCAGTGGGTGTGTTGGACCTTCCATCGAGCTACGGACCCCCTTGAAGATGTCTCCCGCAGTCGGAGACGAAACATTGGGAATCGACACAGAATTCATCAACCGCCACGGCATAACAGCCCGGATAATTATAATGGACACGAAACAAAACCTATACAAAAAAATTTTAATTTGTAACAAAAATTGTGTCGAATGTAAGCTACCCAGGACTCGCTATAAACCAGTAATAATACAGAAGAACTGAAACGTGACATAACAGGTGATGAAACATAGGTTTCCGGATATGATGTCGAAACTAAGATTCAATCGTGCCAATGGAACAAATCTGAATCGCCATGAACGAAATAAGCTCGACACGTGCTGTCAAATACAAGGATATCCTCACTGTGTTCTTCGATTTGAAATGTCCCGTGCACCGTGGGATCTTGCCAGAAGTTAGAACGATCAGTAAAGAGTAGCACTTAAAAGTTCTACTCCGTTTGCCTCAAGGATTTCGGTAAAAAAATTAAACCCTCATTTGTGAAGAAGCGATTCGTGGCTTTTGCACCACGATAACGGACGTCTTTGATTAGTAACCAAAACCGTCCTCGGTCCCGGGTTCGAACCCTGTCAACGCTTAAACTCTGGATAAAAATCATCAGCAATGGTGGCCGAAGTCACCCTCGTTCTGTCAACGGCCTTGTCAAAGGGAGTGGGGGATCGTACAGAGGTTCAGGGCACTCTCATGCCCTTGCGGTGGGAAAATACACCTAGAGGAGGAAGAATCAGCAATGATAAAAGGCGCGAGGACATGGACACGACTGCATTAAAGACAAAGAATGTTTATCCATAGCACATGTGGCCTGTAGGTGAAAAAGGGACTTGATGATGTCTCCATTGGCAAAAGATTCCGGGGTAGTCCCCCATTCAGATCTCAGGGACGGGACTGCCAAGGAGAATGGGACCATGAGAAAAAACTGACTAACCAACGAAAAGATAAAGTTCTAAGAATCAGGGGGTGGAAGGTCTGAACGTAATAGAGAAGCTAGAAAATCCGATAAGGGAAATGCTAAGGGTCAGTCTAGACATAGTCGGGATCAGTGAAGTGAAGTGGAAAGAAGATAAGGATTTCTCCTGAGGTGAGTGTAGGTTAATATCAACAGCAGCAGCTAAATGGTGTAAGGGGAATGGGATTCGTTATGACCAGGAAAGTAGGCCACAGAATGAGTAACTCCGAACAGTTCAGTGATGGGATTGTTCTCATCAGAATCGACAGCAAACCAACACCGGAAACAATAGCTCAGGTATACATACCGACGTCCCAGGCTAAAGATGAAGAGATAAAGAAAGCATGTGAGGATATTAAACGGGTAATTCAGTATGTAAAGGGAGAAGAAAACCTAATAGCGATGGGAGATTGGATTGCGGTTGTAGGATAAGGAGCAGGAAACAGGGTTACAGGAGAATACGGGTTTGGTACTAGGGATGAGAGAGGAGAAAGACTGACTGAGTTCTGCAATAAATTTCAGCTAATAATAGCGAATGCCCTATTCAAGAATCACAAGAGGAGGAGGAGGTATACCTGGAAAAGGCAGGGAGATACGGAAAGATTTCATTTAGATTACATCATGGTCAGGCAGAGATTCCGAAATCAGATACTGGATTGTAAGACGTACCCAGGAGCAGATATTGACTCAGATCACAACTTAGTATCGAGGAAGAGTAAGGTGAAGTTGAAGACACTAGTCAGGACATATCAGTATGAAAAGATGTTGGACGCGGAAGTG
Organism: Schistocerca serialis cubense; assembly: GCF_023864345.2. Classification (NCBI taxonomy): domain Eukaryota; kingdom Metazoa; phylum Arthropoda; class Insecta; order Orthoptera; family Acrididae; genus Schistocerca; species Schistocerca serialis. The sequence goes on from NC_064642.1 coordinate 523,147,767, forward strand.
TTAGAGAATGAAGAGATATGCTTGAAGTTCTCTAAAGCTGCAGCTACTGCGATAAGGTGTAGCTTAGCAGGCAGTTCAGTTGGAGAGGATTGAACGTTTCTAAAAAGGGCATTCACAGAAGTTTGAAAGAAAAATATAAGTACAAAGAGGGTAACTGCGAAGAAACCACAGGTAACAGAAGAAATACTTCAGCTCATAGATTAAAGAAGGAAGTACAAAAATGTTCAGGGAAATTCAGGAGTACAGAGATACAATTCACTTAGAAATCAGGTAAATCTGACGTACTGGGAACTAAACGGAAATAGTTACATGAAAAAAGTGAAGAAATCGAAAAAGAAATGATTGTCGGAAGGACTGACTCTCATATACAAAAGTCAAAACAGCTTTCGGTGAAATTAAAGGGTGGTAATATTAAGAGTGCAATGGGAATTCCGATGTTAAATGCTCAAGAGAAAGAAGATAGGTGGAAAGATTACAATGAAGGCCTCTGGGGATGTGGGGGAATACTTGTCTGATGACGCAATCGAAGGACGAAGAGGAGTTGATGTAGAAGAGATAGGTGATCCAGTATTAGAACTTAAAAGAGCTTTGGACGACTTAAGGTCAAATAAGGCAGAAGGGATAGATACATTCCATCAGAATTTCTGTAATCACTGTTGGAAGTGGCAAAAAACGAATTTCAAGTTGGTGTGTAGAATGTATGAGTCTGGCAATATACGATCGGACTTTCGGAAAAACATCATCCACACAATTTTGAAGAGTACAAGATCTGACAAGTGCGAGAATTATCGCACAATCAGCTTAAGAGGTCCAGAATGAGATTTTCACTCTGCAGCGGAGTGTGCGCTGATATGGAACTTCCTGGCAGATTAAAACTGTGTGCCCGACCGAGACTCGAACTCGGGACCTTTGCCTTTCGCGGGCAAGTGCTCTACCATCTGAGCTACCGAAGCACGACTCACGCCCGGTGCTCACAGCTTTACTTCTGCCAGTATCTTGTCTCCTACCTTCCAAACTTTACAGAAGCTCTCCTGCGAACCATGCAGAACTAGCACTCCTGAAAGAAAGGATATAGCGAAGACATGGCTTAGCCACAGCCTGGGGGATGTTTCCAGAATGAGATTTTCACTCTGCAGCGGAGTGTGCGCTGATATGAAAGTTTGGAAGGTAGGAGACAAGATACTGGCAGAAGTAAAGCTGTGAGTACCGGCCGTGAGTCGTGCTTCCGTAGCTCAGATGGTAGAGCACTTGCCCGCGAAAGGCAAAGGTCCCGAGTTCGAGTCTCGGTCGGGCACACAGTTTTAATCTGCCAGGAAGTTTCAGCTTAAGAGGTCATTTATCCAAGCTGCTAACAAGAATAATATGCAGAAGAATGGAAAATCTGTTAGATGATGATCAGTTTGGCTTTAGGAAAGGTAAAGCACTAGACAGGCGATTCTGGTGTTTCGGTTGATAATGGAAGCAAGACTAAAGAAAAACCAAGACACGTTCGTAGGAACAGCCCACCTGGAAGAAGCGTTCGACCATGTAAAATGGTGCAAGATTTCGAAATTCGGAGAATAGTGGTAACATACAGGGAAAGACGGGTATGTATGCAATACGTAGAAAAAGCAAGAGTGGAACACTACGACCGAAGCTCTCGGATTAAAAAGGGTTGTAACAAAGAGATGTAGTCTTCCACCCCTATTGTTCAATCTATATATCGAAGAAGCAATGACGAAAATAAAAGAAAGGTTTAAGAATGGAATTAAAATTCAAGGTGAAAGGATATTGTTCATAATATTCGTCGATGAACTGCTATCCTCTGTGAAAGGGAAGAGGAATCACAGGATCTGCTGAACGGAATGAACAGTCTAATAAGTACAGAATACGAATTAATACGAATTGAGTGTAAATCGCAGAAAGACGAAAGTAATGAGACATCGGAATTGACGATCACGAAGTAGATGAAGTTACGGAATTCTGCTGCCTAGGCAGCAAAATAACCCGTGATGGACGGAGCATGGAAGACATAAAAAGCAGGATAGCACTGGCAAAAAGGGCACTCCTGGCCAGGAGAATTCTACTAATACCATACGCAGGCCTTAATTTGAAGAAGAAATTTTAAGAATGCGCTTTTGTAGCACAGCGTTGTATGGTAGTCACACATGGACTGTGGGAAAACCGTAGCGGAACAGAACCGATGCGCCTGAGATGTGGTGCTACAGAACGAGGTTGCAATATAGATGAACAGACAAGGTATGCAGCTAGGAGGTAGGAGCTTCTCTCTAGAATGAAGACACTGACAGGAAGAAGGGACAGGGTGATAGGACATATGTTACGAAATCACGGAATATTTCCGTGGTACTAGACTGTAGAGGCTAAAAACTGTAGAGCAAGAGTTAGAGAGGTATGCATCTAGCAGATAATTGAGGACGTAGGTTTCAAGTGCTACTACGAGATCAAGAGGCTGGCACGGGAGAGGGATTCGTGGCGAGCTGCACCTAATCAGTCAGAAGAGTGATCAAAATAAAAAAAAATCGACGCCGGCCGCTGTGGTCAAGCGGTTCTAGGCTCTTCAGTCCGGAACCACGCGGCTGCTACGGTCGCAGGTTCGAATCTGCCTCGGGCATGGATGTGTGTGACGTCCTTAGGTTAGTTAGGTTTAAGTAGTTCTAAGTCTAGGAGACTGATGACCTCCGGTGTTAAGTCCCATAGTGCTTAGAGCAGTTTGAACCATTTGAAAAAAAAAAAAAAAAACGATGCTGTAATGACCGACAACCACTGTACTCACCAGGCAAGGCCCCCAAGTAACTTTTTTTGACGTGTACTTGTTTCCAAAATTAAAGAAAACGTGAAACGCTGAAAGATCTGTTGTTTTACAAGCATAAGCGAGATTAAAAACGCGTTGCCTCGAGAGGTAAAAGCTATTCCGAAGATAGAGTTCCAGAAGTGATTAGGGGAATGGAAAAAGCGTTGATGTAATTATACAGTATCTAATGGGGACTATTTTGATCGGATACCATTGATATAGACAAATAAATAATGTTTTTTGTTAAAAATGTTTCTGGCATTTAATAAGTTTTCTAAAAATAAGCTTAATTTTGAGTTTTTTAAGTGATGTGTACTAGATATGTTGGCGTAATTAGGTTTTCCCATAACAATATTCTCTAAAACTTGGTAACAGCTTTAATTTTGTTGATCTGTTATAGGGTTCAGCCATTAGTAAAGAAATTTGGAACTTCGTTTTAAATAATTTCAAATACAGTTTTTATGTAACATCAAAAACATTAAATACTAGGTTTCAGTGAGTGTTTGATATCAGCTACGACAGTTATTCATTTTTCTGGTTTATTTGAATAAATGTGTCGAGCACAACGTGAATTTGTGTTTTTGAGGTACTTACGCATTGTAAATTATGGCGGTAGTTAATTAATTACTAACGACAGGCAGTACCCACAATTCTTTTTAAATTCATGTTCTTGTACGTTACAATCTAGACTGAGTTTAGGCTTTCCCTTACCTCTGCTTCCAAAATCCAATCATATCTCTGCCCCTGCTCTTCGTGCAATGAAGGGGACAGGGTTTTTTGGAGTGAACTGGGTGGTAACAACTAGTTGTGCCTGGTACAGTTACTTATTTTGCTACAGAGGTGTTCGAGAAGAACATTACATTAACTGATCTAACTGTGATTGGTTTCAGAATTGACTATCAAGTAGAACGGAGAGTGTCGTTTTTGAGGGAGCGGCATCTTCGGACGCAAAAGTATCTTTAGGAGTACCGAAAGGGAATGTTATAGAACCGTTACCACTGGCATTGGTATGAATGTTGTAGTTGATAAGGGCGAAAACTTCGCAGCCTGTTCACGGACGCAGCTGTTGTCCAAAAGAGCGTCCGTTGTCCAAAAGAAAGTCACAAAGTCACAAAAACGTAGCGAAACGCAGAAAAATCTACATTTAACAATGAACAACAATAAATGTTCTCTGCATAAACAGGAAGAAATATCCATTGCTGTTTGGTTACGCGATGGGTGATAAATCACTAGGGACAGTTGTAAACGTAAAATACAATATTTAACAGTAACTGTCCAAAGCGACCAAAAGTTGAATGATCACATAAACTAGTTGTACGAAAAAACGGACATCAAGCTGATATTCGCTGCAAGAATTTCAAGAAAATATGTCATTCACAAAAATTTACTTTACCAAAAACTCATTAGACCAATTTTGGCGATGGAAGCGATTGCATCCGGGAAGCGAACTCCAGCATATGACGTCTGGCTGGTGGTGTCCAGTGACAGCACTCGCTAAGCGGGTCAGTGGCAAGGAGGGTCATAGGTCGACCCTCACCTCATCGCAGCCGATGCTGGACCATACAGTGAGTGATTCCTTATCAAGACAGCCGTTGATGACTACATGAATGGAAGGCGGTAAAGCAACAGGGCTCCTCCGACCCATACAGCTGTAGCCCGGTTCACGGCGAATGCTGACTTGATGCCTTTCGCCGGGTGGGCAGTAGTTATATGTGACAGTGACAGACATGCGGATGACGTGGGTATGACACGCTGTCATAATGCTGCCACTGGTTGCCGATCGGTCATACGAAGATACTGAGGCGTCCCAATGAAAAGTTTCACCAGTTGCTAGCTGGTTTCAGCACGGTTACAACAGCAGTAGCTTGCACTGTGCCAGTGCCATCACACTTGAATATTGCTTATACGTCTGGGGCCCTTACCAGGTAGTGGTAATAGAAGAGAAAGAGAAGACACAAACCAGAGCGTCCATTCACAGCAGCTTCGTTTCATAAGAGCGAAAACGGTACAGAAATGCAAACTCCATTGGCAGACGCTACTGCATTGGACAACTCAGTCAGGTTTACTGACGAATCTTGAATTGTATAATACAAGGGAGATACTAAAAGTACTCTCCAGCACACAGCGTAAGGTGACCTGCAGAATGTAGCTGAACGTGTAGAAAGTGGAGGGTATGGAAGAAACCAGAAGTACCCTCGACCGTATACAGAAAGGTGGCTTGTTGAGTATAGATGTGCATGTGGAAAGTTGAGGCCTTGTACTTTGGTTTGAATTTGGACACAAACTGAATCGCTGTAGTTGGGGAGGATCGATCGTGGCTGTACAACACACTGAATGTATTCTTCCATGCAGGATGCTTAAATGAACCACTACACATAACTCTTCGCATTGGTGATCGTTACTTCACCAAACTGTACTGTGTACCAGTACTCAAAGAGACGATGACTTGAAATTTGAATGTTACGACACTTTCGAAGTATTTTACGACCAAACTGACTCTTAGTGGCTCAAACTGGACCATTTGTTACGTGACCATTTTTTTGAAAAATTTAATGTAATTGGCATAAAATCAGAATATAATCAACACTGGGAAATGAAATGCATATCTGTACCAGTGATTGTCAGTAATTAATTAATGTAATTTACATTTTTATTCAGGACTGCATGATGTAAACAAGCATGAAGCCTCTTTGGACGCACATTGGGATAACATGCCAGTACTCGGGCGAAGAGGAAGATCGTGCAGCCAAAAAGGGGGATAAGCCTCAGGGGTATTCTCAGAAGGACGTGCCGGCAGAGGTGCCACTCAGCTGACCACACTTTCCTTTGAGATGTCACAACTGGGTGCGAGATGCGCCACAGGCAACATAGATGCGGTCTCCTTTGGTATAAGGCCTCCAGCAGCGACTGTTTTTGTGAGTAAGGGGTATAAACAAGAGTAATTCTATTTTTAGCAAGGACAAGAAAGGAATTATTGTGGACAAACAGATGCTGTTTATAACATGTACACTGAAGCGTCAAAGAAACAGGTATAGGCATGCGTTTTCAAATCTATGTATATACATAGGTAGGATACTGCACTGCGGTCGGCAACGCCTGTACAGGGTGTTACAAAAAGGTACGGCCAAATTTTCAGGAAACACTCCTCATACACAAAGAAAGAAAATACGTTGTGTGGACATGTGTCCGGAAACGCTAACTTTCCATGTTACTGCTCATTTTATTACTTCTCTTCAAATCACATTAATCGTGGAATGGAAACACACAGCAACAGAACGTACCAGCGTGACTTCAAACACTTTGTTACAGGAAATGTTCAAAATGTCATCCGTTAGCGAGGATGCATGCATCCACCCTCCGTCGCATGGAATCCCTAATGCGCTGATGCAGCCCTGGAGAATGGCGTATTGTATCACAGCCGTCCACAATACGAGCACGAAGAGTCTCTACATTTGGTACCGGGGTTGCGTAGACAAGAGCTTTCAAATGCCCCCATAAATGAAAGTCAAGAGGATTGAGGTGAGGAGAGCGTGGAGGCCATGGAACTACCAATCCATCGGCCACGGAATATGTTGTTGAGAAGCGTACGAACACTTCGACTGAAATGTGCAGGAGCTCCATCGTGCATGAATCAGATGTTGTGTCGTACTTGTAAAAGCACATGTTCTAGCAGCACAGGTAGAGTATCCCGTATGAAATCATGATAAAGTGCTCCATTGAGCGTAGGTTTCCGGACACATGTCCACATAACATCTTTTCTTTATTTGTGTGTGAGGAATGTTTCCTGAAAGTTTGGCCGTACCTTTTTGTAACACCCTGTATAAGACAACAAGCGTCTGGTGCATTTGTTAGATTGCTTACTGCTGCTACAACGGCAGTTCATCAAGATTTATATGAGTTTCAACGTACTGCTATAGTTGACGTACGAGCGATGGGACACAGCATCTCCGAGGTAGAGATGATATAGGGGTTTTGCTGTACGACCATTTCACGAGTGTACCGTGAATATCAGGAATCCGGAAAACAACATGTTTCCAACATCACTGCGGCCGGAAAGAGATCCTGCAAGAATGGGCCCAACGACAACTGAGGAGAATAGTTCAACTCGACAGAAGTACAGCCCTTCCACAAATTGCTGCAGATTTTAATGATGGGCCATCAACAAGTGTCAGCGTGCGAAATATTCAACGAAACCCGAAGGCCCATTCGTGTACCCTTGATGACAGCCCGACATAAAGCTTTACGCCTGTCCTGGGCCAGTCAACACATTCATTGCACTGTTAATGACTGGAAACATGCTGCCTGGTCGGACGACTCTCGCTTCAAATTGTATCGAGCAGATGAACGTGTACGGGTATGGAGACAACCTCATGAATCCATGGATCCTGCATATCAGCAGGGGACTGTTCAAGCTGGTTGAGTATCTGTAACGGCGTCGGGCGTGTGCAGTTGGAGTGACATGGGACGCATGATATGTCTAGATACGACTCTGACAGGCGACACGTACGTAAGCATCCTTTCTGATCACCTGCCTCCATTCATGTCGCTTGTGCATTCCGACGGACTTGGGCAATTCCAGCAGGACAATACAACACCCCACACGTCCAGAATTGCTACAGAGTGGCTCCAGGAACACTCTTCTGAGTTTCTACACATCCACTGGCCACCAGACTCGCGAGACATGAACATTATTGAGCATATCCGGGATACCTTGCAACGTGCTGTTCAGAAGAAATCTCCACCCCCTCGTTTTCTTACGGATTCATGGACAGCCCTGCAGGATTCATGGTGTCATTCCCCACCCCAGGAATACTTCAGACGTCGAGTCCATGCTACGTCGTGTTGCGGCGCTTCAGCGTGCTCCCGGGGGCCCTACACGATATTAGGCAGGTGTACCAATTTCTTTGGCTCTTCAGCGTAAGAAATTGAACGAGAGTCAGTAGTTTGGAACATCTTAGAAAGCCTCGATTGACACTGAACCTTTGGTCTGCAAAAAGTAAATATGTATGCAATATAAGAACTACGAGGTTTGGATAACGTAGATAAACCGGAAGTTAGTGAGAGAAAGACAAGTGTGTTGCTGAGGTTCCACTTCATTGGCAGGTGAGAGAGTGAGCAGCTTTTCTTTAGAACAATACGGTAGGAAACATTTTACTGATTAACTGTCTGAAGCAAAACTCAGGGAAGGGGACCAGATTCTTTTAAAGAAACTTTTTACTGGTTCGCACTCAGAATTTCCATAGTCCAGCCAATCCGAGCAAAGTAAAGAAATGTAGAAATAAGTGTCTTCCTTTTTAAGGATTAATCAGTCTAAAATCAGTTCACCACCGGGAGCCTTCACCATAAGACTTCTGGATTCTGGCCTCGGTCGCCATCAGAATCCATCTATGAGCAGAAGAGCTGAGGGTGATTAGAATGGGCCATAGACACAGGTTGCTGGTGCTTCGCCAATGACTGGTTCTAGAGCTGCTTCAGCTTACGCCTACGGACTGATATGCTGACAATGAGCTGCGGCAGTGAGATGATGCACACGGGCAGTAAAGGCTATTTTTAGAGAACTTCAGTAACTTCAAGCTTCACTCTGAAGAATTTCTTTCAGATTCATATGACCAATACGCTTTCAGTTCTGGCCACAGATCTTTTCTCTAGCACTATCTGTCTTTTGTACTAACATCACGACAACCATGGTATACTTTGCGAATGCAATTGTTTCATTTTGATACATTATTATTGTAATTGTACCCCAGACGTTTTAGACAGATGTGTCAATGTTTTTCTCTAGAATTGCTTTTGCTTGTCATATAATCTATGAGTCACTTTAACGTAATAGACAGAATTAATTGTGATTATTGTTTCATTTAGTATTCATTGAATTCTTAAGTCATTATTAGGGAGTGTGCCTAATTAATTTGTCATGTAACAAAGCCAATTAGTGTAAATTTGGACTACCTAACACACGTCATGTGGCTCTCATGGTTAATTTAGAAAATCACGGAAGTTTACACATCACTTCGTTTTTGACACTTTTTTTTAATCACCAGATTACAAGAAGCCTGTAAACAGAGACAGAAGACTTTGGGAGTCATAGTTAATTAAACCCTAAAAACAAGTTAAGTTACGTTGATGTTGCAGTGTGTGCTTTTGTATGTACAAAATATATGCTTGACAATCCTAAAATGTTGAGATTTAATTTACCGCTTCCAACTGAAATACCAGATGCCCTTTACACATATACAAAATATGTTTTTCTTTCGATGTGTCATTTGTAATCCAAGAAAATTTACCATAAAATTAAAAAGTGTAGAACTTCGTTCAAAAGTAATCATGTATTTTATCAAGCGAGTTTACCTTGGATGATACCATTTAGATTACTGAGGCGCACGTATTAAGGATAAATAACCTAAAATGTGCACTTCTTTTATTTTACGTAAGGTTCAAGGCATCCTAACCAGGTTTTAGGCAAATGTTAGTACTGAGAGGAAAACGAAATTTTGTTGTAGAGGTAATACTATTAAATGACGCATCAGTTCAAATATTAAAGCAAGTAGCATTTTAAAAAATAAAGAATATACTATTTTTCAGTGACATTCGAAAGATGTTGAAAGGAATAATACACTGATGTAACTCTTGATCACACATTGTAACCTTTCACCGGCGGCACTGACATCACGTAAAACTTCCGATTTAATAGGTTCGTGGTCACTGTATAAAACTTTTTCGTAAAGTTTCCTCTCCGACTGTGGGAAACATCTTCAGACGTGAAGCGGTGAACTGCAACCAGAATCCGAGGGAGCGTCGCATGTACGGGCAGTGTAGAGGGCACCACAGTCCATCACGTGACGTCGTCCACGAGATTATCCCTGGTAATACCAACATTCGCGATAGAAAGTAATCGATCGTCGTTTTTACGTTGCAGCATTGACATACAAATATTATCTAATTTAACACCTTCCTGTTTTCTGTTAAAATCATTACCGCGTTTATAAATCCCAATAGCCGCTGTATATATGCGCGCATGATTATGCGATGTTTGCGATATGACGCTCCTATTAATGAATTTTATTTCAATATCACCCTCTTGGTAAACATGTTCCTCTACGTCCGATTTATCCGTCCCAGGCCATAATTCCTCTTGGTTTAACTAAAGAGGTGTTAACATTTCTTTTCGTGGTACCAATGTATACCAGTCGACAACTACAAGTAATTTTATATACACTCAGCGTATCGAAAGGACGTCGTACGTCTTTAGCCGATCTCAAACAATCTTTTATTTTCCTGGTGGGTCTGAAGATAGTTAAAAGTACCCAAGGAGGATATAATAGCAAGTATTGATTCAGGGATCTACAATAGTTCGCCGATATCATTAGAATGGACACACCTAGAATTTTACGTACACGTAAGCCGCCTAACAGTAATTTGTCGCAGGCACAAAGGAAGTCACTGAAGGGTATCAGTGGAGAAAAAACATTACCGTTCTTACAGTAAGCAAGGATCATGTCACGGTCTTGATGGGGAGTGAGTACTATTATGAAAAGATCAATAATCTCACCAATTACCAAAAGCTTCAGAAGGATGCACTACGAAGATTTTAAAAATCACAAATCGATTCGTGAAAATGTCTTCATTCTCGTCTGCTCTGCAAAGCGGAAAGGTACCGCCTACACAACAGGTTCCTTTGAGGATCTACCACCTGCGAATTAGATAGACAACTGGTGGAACTGACAGGTATATTAAAGTTTATACCATTTTACTGACAAATTAAAAGAAATGCACGTGGGGTCCAGGTGGTATCCTTGTTAGTTTTGACGTTGTGCCGTTATTTACCATGATGTCGGAGAACAAAGCTATCTCATATACAGTGTATATTTTTGCAGAATTTATTTTGGAATTATTCAGACACTGGCTCACCACAACAACCTATTTTCAATACAATTACGATTTTTATGAAGAGATCGACGGGGTGATTATGGGTAGTACTCTTAGTCCGGTTGTGAACCAGTTTGTTTATGGAGACCTTTGAGCAATGGGCGGTCCAGATTGCCAGTAAAAGACCAACCATGTGGTACCGCAATGTCAATGATACTTCGTAGTATGGTCACATGGTGCAGAGTAGCCGGATGCCCTGATACATCTCAACACTACCAGTTCGAAAATACAGTTTACGATGAAGAAGGAGAATAATAACCAACTGAATTTTTTGGTTGTGTCTGTCATTAAGCGAGGGGAATGGACATATGTCCGTAGGGTATTTAGAAAAGCCACGCATACTGACTGTTACCTTCATAAAGAGCCTAACCACCACTGCCACAGACAAAAAAGACTTGTGATCAAAACTTTGATAAGCAGGGCGTACAAAATTTGTAAACTGACTTACTTAAAAGATGAGGCTGAACATGTACCGTCGACATTCAATAAGAACAGTTACTTTAACAAGGAGATAGATGGAGCACTTCGCCCTATGGAGAGAATCAGGATCGACGAGGAACAACGGCGGCCCAAGGGGAATGTTTTCCTTCCGCTCATCAGTAAGATTACAGATCGCATTGGGAAAGTGTCGAGCAAGTATGGTGTGAAACTATCTTCAGACACACCAGGAAGATAAAAGAATGTTTAAGATCGGCAAAAGATATACGACATTCTTGGCTATACCGGGTGTACATAAAATTATTTGTAGCTGTGGGCTGGTTTCCACTGGTACCGCGAAAAGTGGAACTTCTGCCTGGGACATGTGGATAAATCGGCCATGGCGCAACATGTTCATCAAGTGGGTGATCATAAAATAAAATTCAGTGAGACGAGCGTCATATCAGAAGCATCGCATTATCACGCGCACATGCGTTGAGAGGCTATTAAGTTTATAAACACGGTAATAATTTTAGCAGAGAACAGGAAGGTGTTAAACATAACATTTGGCTGTCTACGTTGTAACATAAGAATGACGATCGATTTCTTTCAGTCGAGAATGTTGGCGTTACCAGAGATAATCTCGTAGCCGACATCACGTGATGGACTGTGGTGCCCTCTACACTGCCCATACATTCTGCGCTCCCAGGGGTTTTGGTTGCATTTCACCACTTTCCCTCTGAAGATGTCTCCCGCAGCCGGAGAGCAAACATTAAGAGAAGGTGTCATACGTCGACCACGGACTATTAGCCCGGAAGTTACAAGTGATGACTGGTGTAACGTTTGTTAATGCTGAAAATTTTCCCAAGTAAAGTGTTTCAGTTTGAAGGCAATGCAGCTGGAATTTGCTATTATCGCTCTCATGCCATTCCCCCGTCGTTATGTGGAGCAAGAAGATAAACCCAAGCTGTGAAGATAAAAAGTGTTTCCTCTGGTCCTACGTTATGCGAAATCTACGATTGCAGTAAATGGAACTGTAGGCTAACTGCAAATGCGTCAGAAGAGGTAAAGGAAAACTACAGTGAAGAGCCAAAGAAACTGCTACACCTGCCTAAAATCGTGTAGGGCTCCCGCCAGCAAACAGAAGTGCCGCAATACGACGTGACATGGAGTCGATTAATGTCCGACGCAGTGCTGGAGGAAACTGACACCATGAATCCTGCTGGGCTATCCATAAATCCGTAAGAGTTCGAGGAATCTGAACAGCATCAACAATATTCTTCATTCTAGTCCTATTAGGGGGCCTATATCACGAATGAAATCAAGGAGCTTTAAAATGAGCAGAATAGAGGGTTGTAGTTAACTATAACATTTGGGTTGCATTCAAAATGTATTTATATAAGGGGTGGAGGCCTCTTCTGAACACCACGTTGCAAGGCATCCGAGGTATGGTCAATAATGTTCATCTCTGGGGAGTATGATGGCAAGTGGAAGTTTTTAAACTCAGAACAGTATTCCTGGAGACACTCTGTAGTAATTCTGGACGTGTGGGGTGTCACATTGTCATATTGGAATTGCCCAAGTGCGTCGGAATGCACAGTGGACATGAATGGATGCTCACTTACGTGTCACGTGTCACAGTCGTATCTAGACGTGTCAGGCGTCCCATAGCACTCCAGCTGCACACGCCCCACATCATGGCAGAGCCTCCATCAGCTTGAACAGTCCCTTCTGACATGTATTCATGAGGTTGTCTCCATGCCCGTGGACGTTCATCTGCTCAATAAAATTTGAAACGAGACTCGTCCGACCAGGCAACATTTTTCCACTCTTCAACAGTCCAATGTTGGTGTTATATAGAGCCCAGGCCAGGCGTAAAGCTCAGTGTCGTGCAGTCATAAATGGTACACGAGTGGGCCTTCGGCTTCGAAAGCCCGTATCGATGATGTTTCGTTGAACGGTTCGCACGCTGACTCCTGTTGATGGCCCAGCATCGAAATCTGCACCAATTTGCGGAAGAGTTGCAGTTCTGTCTCGTTGAACGATTCTCTTCGGCCGTCGTTGTGCCCGTTCTTGCAGGATCTTTTTCCGGCCACAGCAATGTCGGAGATTTGATGTATTACCGGATTCCTGATATTCACGGTAGACTTATGAAATGGTCGTACGGGAAAATCCTCACGTCATCACGACCTCGGAGATGCTGTGTTCTCTCGCTCATGCGCCGACTGTAGCTCCACGTTCAAACTCACTCAAATCTTGATAACCTGCTATTGTAGTAGCAGTAACCAATCTAACAACTGCAGCAGAAACTTGGTTGTCTTCTATAGACGCTGCTGACTGGAGCGCCGTATTCTGCCCGTTTACATATATCTGTATTTGAATACACATGCCTATACCAGTTTCTTTGGCGCTTCAGTGTATTTCAAATGTGTGTACATATTGATGACTAAATGAACAACTTGTGAGGAAACAAGTAAACAGTGGAAATGCTCTATACAACGGTGGAGTCTGGCGTGAAAACCGATTTGATCGTGTTTACGACGCAACAGCCGATTCCGACCGCACTGACTTTGAAATACAGCACTTTTCTCGGACTCTTTTGGAAAATCTTAAGTTACACCCCTAACAAGCGTTGTACCGTTGCACTCGTCTTTGCAAGACGTATTCGAATATCAAATAGAATTAAAAAATCTCTTTATCCTTATCTCGGTTGATGAAAGACGTAAAGGTGTTACCCAAAACAACGACATTACGTGGCGCTCCTCCTAATGTCGCTTACCGAAAACCATAATACGGTACCTTGAATCGATGACGAGACAAAACAAGTCCAAGTCTTAAGGTGATTCATCCTGTGTGATTGTAAACAAAAACATGCATGGTGTGAATTCTCTTCGCTAAGAATTCTACGGTATTCATCTATAAGGATAACAAAGGGATTCGAAGACGGTCAGTGGCGGCAGGTAGGTATTAGGACATTCTCGAATATGATTTCACTCGCTGATTAATTGCGACTGATGTCTTTATGGGCATAATTTCATTCGGGGTTGCTTTACGTAAAGAGCAAATGTGGAACAGTTTTCGTTTTAAAACCTTGCAAGAAAATACACATTATGTGCTTCCGAAATCCAGTAATAACTGAACTATAATGAAACCCTCTTTGAAACAGCGCATTAACATATTCAGTGGAAACTGAACTCGATAGTTTTGATTATAGCATAAAACTAAAGGTCAACATCATTAATATTATACTACTATTTTAATTGTTACCATGAAATATGAGAACGTTAATGTCGTAGTGTCACCAGACTATTCACAAATATGAAAAAGTACACCTTGCTGGACTCCATGAGTTGCCTTTTAAAAATGTTTATTTGCCAGATCGATATTCAGTCATACAACTCGTCGTCTGTGACCTACATTGCGCATGTATTCACCGTCCGCCCAAAAGGTTTCCAGACTGATTTCATTCGTGTCATATAAGCGATGTCAGCGCAGTAACTAAGGCGTCAGCTTGAACTGACAGCTTTAAACAACATATGTGCATTTGATGAGTTATTTGTGAGGAGGTAGTGTTATATAGTGAGTACGTGGCTGTAGTGTGTCAGTGTTGTGCCCCAAATCGAAATCGAGCAGAATCTCTAAATTAAGTGCTCAAGGCATTCTCTAGAATCACATGAATAAAGTCATGTGATTCACCTCGATGGGCAATGAATGTGCCCCCTTCAGCGCCTTACGTCCGACCTCCTGCGGGAATCTCAAAGTAGTGAGCATGGCAGACAGGGACGCGGGCTCCGGGTATGTGGCGCTGGGTGGGAGTGTGGGGCTGCTGAGAGGCGTGCTGGCGTGCTGAGACAAAGAAGCGCAATTCTGACAAACACTGCTAAAATGGCGCAGTGGTTAACACAACTGTCTAATAAGCAAGAAATCCCGGGTTCGAATCCCAGCCCGGCAGAGATTTTTACTGGTCGCTGTTAATTCCGTATAAAGTCCCGATGCAGCTGACATCAACAGACCTTTCCCTTTCCTTTACTTTCTGCCCCTTAATCTTCAGTTTATTTAATATTCTCAAGAACATTCTGAAGAAGAGCAAAGTGTGGGCAAAGTTCCCCGGACACCTCGACTCCCAAACACAACTGACGCATGGACACCTGCATCGACTTCAGTGAAATGCAAATCGCCGACAGTTCTTCTCCAAAAGAAATTATTACGCGTGACGAGACATGTCGTTATCAATACGAATGTACCACAAAACAACAATGTACAGAATTTCACATAAATGTTCAACGCTTTGACGACATTGAAACCAGTGTGGGACGCGAGTTGAACATTATCCCAAAGAAGGCGTTTTCTGGCTGATTTACAAAGTTGTGTGGACATTATATGCGTACACTATTGACGAGAAACTGCTGGAAACATTGCCTATAGTAAAATATGCAGGAGTAGCTATCCAGAGCGCCCACACAAAACCAGCAGCAGGAAACGCAGTTGTCATACTGAGATTCATAGGAATAATCTTCACGAAATGCAACTAATCAACGAAGGAAGTTGTTTATAAGGCGCTTGCTCGACAGATTCTTGAGTATTCTTCATCAGTATGGGATCCTTACCAGGTAGGGCTGACAGAAGAGATAGAGAAGATCCAACGAAAAGCAGCGCGGCGCGTTTCGTCATGAGATCGTTTAGCCGGCGCGAGAGTGTTACCGAGATGTTCAAAAAAATGTTCAAATGTGTGTGAAATCTTATGGGACTTAACCGATAAGGTCATCAGTCCCCAAGCTTACACACTACTAAATCTAAATTATCCTAAGGACAAACACACACACCCATGCCCGAGGGAGGACTCGAACCTCCGCCGGGACCAACCGCACAGTCCATGACTGCAGCGCCTTAGACCCTTTTTTTTTTAATCTCATTTTGTTGGCTTTCGTTCGTTGTATCTACTCGGGGCGGACGTCGTAAGACACCCGTTTTAGTTCGTTGTTGATCGGTGAACTCAGTTTTTTTATTACAGAGGGCAGCTAACCCTCTGACCGAACACTCTGAGCGCGGCTGCTAAGATCGCAGGTTCGAATCCTGCCTCGGGCATGGATGTGTGTGATGTCCTTAGGTTAGTTAGGTTTAACTAGTTCTAAGTTCTAGGGGACTGATGACCTCAGATGTTAAGTCCCATAGTGGTCAGAGCCATTTGAACCATCGAACACTCTGAGTTACCGTGCCGGCGACCGCTCGGCTAATCCCGCACGGCTAGAGATGTTCAACAAACTCCATTAGCAGACGTTGCAAAGAGAGGCGTTGTCCATCTCGAAGAGGTTTACTACTGAAATTTCGGGAGAGCACTTTCCGGAAAGAGTCGAACAACATATTACTTCCACCCACATGATGACCACGACGAGGAAATTCGAGAAATTGTAACTAATCCAGATTCTTGCCGACGATCATTCTTCCCATGTGCCATTTGCTTTTGGAACAGGGTAAGGGGATCAGTTAGTGTTACCAGAAATATCCTCTGTCACACACCATTAGGTGCCTGCGGAGTATGATGTAGATGTCCTACTTGAGTGCGGGGAGACTAGGTATATTAATCCAGTTTCGAAACTTTTTGGACTGACAGGGTATATGAAACGAGGTGTCTCTCACCTGTAACGACTTTGTAATGACAACGTCGATGTCTGTGGTACACTGATCGTGGCGTGTGTATGCTATAAAACTAAAACGCTAAACGGAATGAGACTCATCGTCTCTTAAAAATACTTGTAAATACGATCACCAGACAATTTCTTCTATTGGTCTGGAAAATAAATATCTTTCAACTACAGCTCGTGGTGTACAACAAGATGCCCTTGATCGATCACGTACTAGATGCGGCAGGCTGCATGCAAGATTTTCACTCACCATATCTTTAATCTTGTCGAACAGCGCTATGATCAGCGTGTAGAGACTAAGCATGTTAAGCGCCATTATTCTGCAACAAAGTAAACAACGTTAGTGCGTCGTAAATCGGCCACATATGTTGAAGAAACAACACGAACAACACTGTGCTTTATTTCCTACTGTGCTCACCTCGCGAGCTGTATGCGCAGCTGCTTGCGCGGGTGGTAGCTCTCGAGTAGTCCCAGCACCTCGAACAGGATGGGGTAGACGTACTGGATGAGCGACATCACCACGGTGATCTCGTTCTGCCGCCACCAGCTGTCGCTGGGCGACGTCTGATTGGAGCGCTTCACCACTTCCACGACGGCGTAGGCGGAAGACGCCAGCAGCACCAGCACAGCCAAGTTCACCAACGCCCGCAGGCAGAGCACCCGCCAACTGCACACAGTGGAGTTCCGGCTGAGTTTTGCATTGAATATCGGGTTGTTCACAACTCCTGGAGCGGATAGCGACGTAGTTACGCAGCACAGGCCGAGCAACTCACCGACTTCAGTGTACAATGATGAGCCAGAACACTATGAACACATACCTAGTAGCCGGCATGTCTACCTTTGGCGTGGACAACAGCGGCGACACGTCGTGGCATGATCGAAATGAGGCCTTGATAGGTCGCTGGAGGAAGTTGGGACCACATATGCACACAAATGGTTCAAATGGCTCTAAGCACTATGGGACTTAACATCTGAGGTCATCTGTTCCCTAGACTTAGAACTACTTAAACCTAACTAATCTAGGGATATCACACACATCCATGTCCCAGGCAGGATTAGAACCTGCGACCGTAGCAGCAGCGCAGTTCCGGACTGAAGCGGCTAGAACCACTCGGCCACAGTGGCCGGCTCATCTGCACACACAAGTCACTTAATTCCCTTAAATTCCGGGGAGGGGGCAATGAACTCCAACGCCACATACAATCACATCCCAGACGTGTTCGACTGAGTTCAGATCTGGCTAGTTGGGGGGTTAGCACATCAGCTGGAACTCGACACTGTGTTCCTCGAACCACTCCATCACACACCTGAACTTGTGACATAGCGCATTATCTTGCAGAAAAATGCCACTGCCGTCGGGAAACATAATCATCACGAACGGGTGTACGAGCCTGCAACTAGTGCACGATACTCCTTGGCCGGCATGATGCCCTGCATCGGCTCCGCTGGACCCATGGATGCCCAAGTGAATGTTCCCCAGAGCATAATGGAGCCGCTGCCAGCTTGGTTACTTCCCGCAGTACAGGTTCAAAAATGGCTCTGAGCACTATGGGACTCAACTGCTGTGGTCATCAGTCCCCTAGAACTTAGAACTACTTAAACGTAACTAACCTAAGGACAGCACACACATCCATGCCCGAGGCAGGATTCGAACCTGCGACCGTAGCAGTCGCACGGTTCCGGACTGGGCGCCTAGAACCGCGAGACCACCGCGGCCGGCGCAGTACAGGTGTCTAGGAGATGTTCGTCTGGAAGAAGACGATTTCGCGCCCTTGCATCGGCATGATGAATGAGGTATCAAGATGCATCAGACCAAGCAACGCTCAGCCATTGCTCCAACGCTCATTGCCAACAGTCACGTACCCATTTCAGTCGTACTTGCCGACGTCGTGGTGTTAGCATTGGCAGCATTGGCTGCGGAGACCCTTCGTTAGGGGTGTTCGGTACACTGAGTGTTCAGCCCCGCGATTACTCTGCTCAACATTAGTCTGATGCTAGTTCCGCCACAGTTCGCCGCCGCCTGTCTTATTTGACTAGTAGTGCCCTGTCTACGACGGCCGACATCTGTAATGAGGGGTGGCCGTCCAAGCCTACGAAGTCTGGACCTTGGTTTCGCCATGTGTTGAAGACAGTCACCACAGTCGTGCAATTTCCCAACAGCTCGTACCGAGCCTCCGGGACATCGCAATCTGTCCTCTGTCGAACTCGGAAAGATCGCGCGCCTTCCCCATTCTACACACGGACAGCTCACTGATACTACATGCACCATGCGTGTGTCTATCTGGAGGCCGTTTCTCGCCAGGTGACGCTGCTATCGCCTGCATTGGTTTATATCGACAGTAAGTTGGTGGTCATAATGTTCTGGTGGATAAATGTATGGTACAGGGTATTGCAGGAGGAACACTAAATATTTTAGGTAGTGTGTACGGAATGTCTCCATAGCAGAATGGTTTCCTCAAGCCGGATGATAGCCCTTTTCCCAAAATGAAGAGGAAGGGAGTGAATTGTCTGAAGACTCACACTGTATATTTCATTCTGGCAAATGAAAAAAAAAGAGTGAATAGGAATTTTGGGCATTCCTCGAAACAGAGCACCATTAACTTCAACGGATGAGAAACTATGAAGAAAATGGTTCAGATGGTTCTAAGCACTATGGGACTTAACATCTGAGGTCATCAGTCCCCTAGAACTTAGAACTACTTAAACCTAACTAACCTAAGGGCATCACACACATCCATGCGCGAGGTAGGATTCGAACCTGCAACGTAGCTGTCGCGCGGCTCCAGATTGAAGCGCCGAGAACCGCTCGGCCACACCGGCCGGCTATGAAGAAAAGTTTGCGAATTTTTTACTCATTGTCTTAAGAAAAGGTTTTAGTTTATAACAATGTTAAAAATAAATACTTTTTATGTTAGAAAATAATTATGTAAGTTGTACTGTATAATAAATAGGACTGTTTTAAAAATATGTTTAGCATCACTGCCTTCGGTGCAGAAGGTCCCATGTTCGATTCACGGTAGCTCCTCGAATTTTTACGAGGTAACGAGGTCTGGAACGGGGTCCACTCAGCTTCGTGAGGTCAAATGAGTATTTATTGAACACAGGAGCAGGGCATCAGCAGGATTCGTCTACTGGCAGTAACGCTAGAGGGATTGGCAACATGCTCATCACACGGCACACGATCACAGATCGCTCATCGTACTGCCTTGTAGGCAGCAACCGTCTACTTGGAGCAGGCCTAAGGCCTCATCCGTGATCAGTGTTTACCTTTACGTAGTACACCTTCTGCAGTTCAACATTCCATACAACGTGTCCAATTTTTATTGGTTTCAGAGATATAGCTGTTAGAGAGTAACCCACACAGATCCTCACAGAAGGAGCTAAGCAAAGGCAAATAATTAAGTTCAAAGGTGATTCGGCTTCAATGCACTGCAAAATTCTCATGACAACACCAAGTGGAGCTCTTCTGAGGTTTGTCTTGGAGTTATTTTACGAGGCCAGCACTATTCATAATCCGGGGAAGCTGGTGGTCAAGAAATGTGATCCTTTCAGCCGATCCAGCTTTCGGGGAACTGATGAATCCCCTGTCAGTCGTGGCGATGTAAATAAGTGAATAACTTTCGTAAATAGCATCGTTGGTCCGGCAAAAACCCACATACCTCTATGGAGACATATACCTGACAACGCATCTTTGTGAATGTGTGGTACGTTGTGATAGACGTTTGACTGGGCTCTTCTTGTTACCTCACTGCTTTACATGGTCCTGATACGTTGACATTCTCGAAGAAAACTAGCTTCCACCATTATAGCGAGAGGTTCCTTTGGCTACAAAGGTGGTATATTCTTCCAGTGTTACAGACCTCCTCCACGTTCTGTTCATCAGGTGACACACACATCATCTAACATTCGCTGGAAGAGAGATCGAAGAAATGATCATGTTTCTTGGCCACCAGGGTCCACGAGCCTCACCCCTATACATTTTTGCCTGTGGAGGTAGTGGAAAGACAAGGTGCTGATAACCTCGCTGTTGACTGCCTGTAAATTGCAAACGCCCATGGTTGAAGGGCGAAGTCTTGAAAAAAAAAAAAAAAAGTAAATACAAGGAACGAATTGATCGTTGAAACAATAAATAGTGGTACCCTCGAAAAACAACGCCGAGACGCAATCAGATGAGCTACACGTGGTATTGTCAAGAAGAATCGGTAGGGCTTTGAAACTGAAGATGTAATTTATGAACATGAGCTTTGAACTTAATTTACCTTTGCTTAACGCCATCTT
The DNA here is from genome assembly GCF_023864345.2 of Schistocerca serialis cubense. Lineage (NCBI taxonomy): Eukaryota > Metazoa > Arthropoda > Insecta > Orthoptera > Acrididae > Schistocerca > Schistocerca serialis. Next base: position 523,168,821 of record NC_064642.1, read on the forward strand.
TGGGTACATTTCTGTTCCATTGCAACAATAGAATCTGTATACCGTATAAAAATTGAACACATGTTATATGGAATGTTTTATCTCAGTAACTATATACTACCATGTCCTAAAATATTTATTGTTCCTCACTGTAATACACTATGTACCTACAAACACGTGCGCTATCACGCACACTAGCCTTTTATTTTCTTTCTGGGACATATCGTTCCAGAATTAAAGACGAAATATCCCCCATCCCACAGGTATGACCAAGTTTCTAGGGTTGTTTCCTTTGGTTGTAAGGTAATTGGCGGAACGGGGAATCCCCTCTCAAATGTTTCCAGCTGGGAGTTAGGAGTGGGAAGAACCGACCAGTTAAAAACAATAGTGGTATTTTGGTTCTGAATAATATGTATTTTTCGCTGCTTGTTTGCTCTCGGTTATAATAGGGTTTTTGATTTTTTTACTTATAACCGGGTAGAAAAACAGGCATATCAATCTGCCATTGCAGTGGTGTTTAGGTTTTTGATTTTTAAATAATGTTTTCTTTTTAAAAAAATTAATGTTTTTTCGTAAAATCTCCATTGTTTTGAAATACTGGGTGATTATAGAAAACGGGAAAGTGATCAGCCCCATTTTAATAATAATGCAGACAGTCGTTTAACTAACAACACCTGTTGTTATATGGCGCGTCCTATTAGATGGTAGAAGTGTACATGCAGTGAGAAAAGCTTGCTCCCACTCGATCTGCACGGTAGTTTCTCAGTGTCGTCTTCGATCATCGGTTGTGTTGCAGATTGCTACCATTCCTAGTCTACAATATTTTTACGAAGTGCGGTAGCAACGAAGTACAATGCTTCATTGGCTTTAATAGATTAAAAATGAGAGATGGCACGACAAATTTGGATCATATAAGGAGGAAACACGTCAAACATCCCTTGAAAGAGAAAAAATTGATATATATATATATATATATATATATATATATATATATATATATATATAATTTTATTAACGCGCTATGAACTTGGAATGATAACTGAACCCTTAATTCTGCTGTTGCTTCGAGGTGAAAAATTAATACCATCCACAAATGACACTGCAGCGGTGACAATTTCGGACTTTTCACTCTCGCTGTCCCAGTGCCCGACTCCTTCAATTGAACTGAATGAAATACACCAACATAGTACAGCGTAGCAGACCCTTTCGCTCTGATGAGATCGCCGGCCGGTGTGGCCGTGCAGTTCTAGGCGCTTCAGTTTGGAACCGTGTGACCGCTACGGTCGCAGGTTCGAATCCTGCCTCCGGCATGGATGTGTGTGATGTCCTTAGGTTAGTTAGGTTTAAGTAGTTCTAAGTTCTAGGGGACTGATGACCACAGATGTTAAGTCCCATAGTGCTCAGAGCCATTTGAACCATTTCTGATGAGATCGGCAAAGCTTCGATCCGTGGACTTCACACTAAATACCGAAAGCGTTGTCTCGCTATCCGTCAACCGATGCCTGCAACTCGTGGAGACTGGTCAGAGCTTTATCTAGCTAGGGAGCTCAGATTCCGCGACAGCTGTCCGTGACGAGCTTTGATTAATGGTCCTGGTCCTCCGGCAAGTAACTTCTGTGAAAGGATTTGGATCACAACGCATCCATTTCCGAGAAAAATCAAGCTCATAGACCATGATATTGTCTAGAATCAGATGTAATTTCAAAATTAGAAAGTTATATTTGTACATGCTACGTCCTATTCCGAGAAATTCAGTAGTTAGCGATTTCGATACGTTATCGTTATACTCGAGGAGGACACCCTTTCTTGTCGGTGGCGGTGGTCAGTGGGATCGGGCTTAGTTTGAAATCTAAACACATATCCCACCTCACAGTTGCACATTTTGCATAAATGTGTACTCTCTAGTAGGAGAATGAAACCTGTTGCATAATTTATGTATGAAACCAATGTCATTGCGAACGAGAAACTGGACTTGTTCACCACACTTACCTACGAATTGTGACCACAAATGCCGTGTTTGATTCACGGTGCACACCGTACGCTATTTTTTCTATGTTTTCTTCTCGCAAAACAAACAATCATTGTTTGGTATATGAGAAGATGAAAGATCTACCAAAAGTGTTGCAGTATGGAGTAAATAATTGAATCTCACAATTTCGGTCACATATCTAAAGACAATTCCCTTGGACGTAAATTTCGACGCATTTCATTCATTTGATAGCACCATGTGAAATTTTAGGGCAGAGAACTGATTAAGTATCAGGCTATATGCTCTTTATGGAACCAGCTCAGTAATGCAATTCTCGACCAGTTTTTATAAAAAGATAGGACATTTTTATTAATGACGACTGGTTTCGACCTGACAAGCAGATCATCATCAGATCAAAGTTGGGAAACGGAAGAGTGAGCCGCAACAATATTAAAAAATTATATTAAAACTAACATTACAATATCATGAACTTATTCGTACATATTGCTACAAAATGCAGTTTGTCAGTAGTGACAAGAATGCAGCCCAAAACTATGTATAAATGTAGAGAGGATGCAATGCAGTAGGTTACCTAGCCAATCAGGTGACTTGTGCACAAATCAGGACACTCACATCTGTAACCGGCACGGCGATGCCGTATAAAGGTTCTTCCATCATAAAATTAAGAAAGTTATTAAAATAAAAACTATGTTAACCTAATACTAATCATTATGTGCGATGTGTTCCAAGACAAAAGTGAAAATACACGAGTAGAAGACAACCTTTAATTCTGCGGCTTTTTTTTTTATTGACGCTGTAGTTTATTTCGAAGTGTCATCGCTGAGTAACTGTAGGAGGATAAAAGATGACTTGGACAGAATTTCTATTTGGTGGGATGCCTGCAACTCGTGGAGCTTTATCTAGCTAGGGAGCTCAAATTCCGCGACAGCTGTCCGTGACGAGCTTTGATTAATGGTCCTGGTCCTCCGGCAAGTAACTTCTGTGAACGGATTTAGATCACTACCCATCCGTTTCCGAGAAAAATCAACCTCATACACCATGATATTGTCTAGAATCAGATGTAATTTCAAAATTAGAAAGTTTTATTTGTACATGCTACGTATATGTGAAAGAAATTTAAGTTAATTGCAGATGAGTAGGGAAAACAATCATGTAATATTCGAATATGGTATTCTAGGCGTAACGTTTCAAAACAACATGAAGACAACAACAACGTAAGGTAGGTTGTAGCAAAAGCGAATGGTCGACTTTGGTTTGCTGGGATAATACTAGAAAACTGTAGCTCATGTACACTGAAGAGCCAAGGAAACTGATACACCTGCCTAATAACGTGTAGGGCCCCCACGAGCACGCAGAAGCTCCACAACACGACGTGGCGTGTACTCGACTAATGTCTGAAATAGTGCTGGAGGGAATTGCCACCATGAATCCCGCAGGGCTGTCCATTAATCCGTAAGAATACCAGGGGGTGGAGATCTCTTCTGAACATCACTTTGCAAGGCATCCCCGACATGGTCAATAATGTTCATGTCTGGAGAGTTTGGTGGTCAGCGGAAGCGTTTAAACTAAGAAGAGCATTCCTGGAGCCACTCTGTAGACGTGTGGGGTGTCGCAGTGTCCTGCTGGAATTGCCGAAGACCGTCGGAATGCACAATGGATATGAATGGTTGCAGAGGATCAGACCGGATGATTACGTGCGTGTCACCTGTCAGAGTCGTATCTAGATATATCAGGGGTTCCATATCACTCCAACTGCACACGACCCACACCATTACAGAGCGTCGACCAGCCTGAACAGTCCCCTGCTGACATGCAGAGTCCATGGATTCATGAGGTTGCCTCCATACCCGTACACGTTCATCCGATCCATACAATCTGAAAGGAGACTCGTCCGCCAGGCATTATGTTTCGTCATCAACAGTGCAAATGTCGGTGTTGACTGGCCCAGGCCAGGTGTAAAGCTCTATGTCGTGTTGTCATCAAGAGTACACGAGCGGGCCTTCAGCTCCGAAAGCCCATATAAATAATGCTTCGTTGAATGTTTCGCATGCTGAAACTTGTTGATGGTCAAGCACTGAAATCTGCAGTAATTTGCGGAAGGGTTGCACTTCTGTCAAGTTGAACGATTCTCTTCAGTCGTTGTTGGTCCCGTTCTTGCAGGATCTTTTTCCGGCCGCAATGAGTTCAGTGACTTCGCACATGCTTGTCATTGTATGGCACCTGACTAAGAAATCCATCAGGGACATTTCAACTCTTTGAGTGTTGGCCAAGTCGACTGTAAGTGACCTGTCTGTGAAGTGGAAACCGAAGGAACAAACACAGCTAAAGCAGTACCAAGTAGACCTTATGAACTGACCCACAGCGACCATCGAGGATTGCGGAGTGTATTAAAAAGTCCCAAGAAATCCTCGGAAGAAATCACTCCTGAGTTCCAGAGTGCTACTAGTGGTCCAGGCAGTACAATGACTGTGCGCATGGAGTTAAATAATGGGGTGTAGTGATCGAGCAGCTCCTCATATGTCACCCATTTCTGTTATCAGTGCTAAGCGACGTTTGAGTTGGTGTAAAAAGTGACACAACTAGACAGTGGCCGAGTGGAAACGAGTGATTTGGAGTGATGAATTACACTATACCACGTGACAATCGAATGGAAGGGTTTGGTTTGGTTAATGTCAGGAGAACGATACCTGGTTGCATGTGTGGTGCCAGTAGTGAAGTACGGTGGAGGAGGTGGTACAGTATGAGGGTGTTTTTTGTGGTTGAGTCGTGATGTGCTGATTGAGGAAGGATATGAACGTATTTTGCAGCACTGTGTAGAGGAACAGTTCGAAAACGATGACTGATCGGCATGACAATGCACCATGTCATAAGCTAGCATTTGTGAGCCAATGGTCTGGGACAACAGCTCTCCTGAAATTTACTGGCCTAGCCAGAGTCCCGTCCTGAACCCAATGAAACTTCAGCTTCACTGCAGGCCCCAACGCCCAAAATCGCTACTTTCTCTGGTTTCGGCTCTTGGTGAAGAATGGGCTGCCCTTCCTCCATAGACATTGAGACACCGCGCTGAAAGCGTCGCCAAGAGAGTTTGAGCCGTCAAACAGGCGAAGGATCACGCCGCATCTGTCCGCTAATTGGTGTCTGGATACTTTTGATAGGATAGTGGAGGCAGTCTTCTTGCCCTCGCTCCATTTGTGAGCAGAAGAGGGAATGGCGAGCAGTGGTGCAAGGCAGTTTGTGGCATGCGCCGCATGGTAGCTTGCCGGGTGTTACGTGGAACCAGATGTAGATACAGAAGTAGAGTCGGTTACTCATAAAAGCATCTGTTTGCAGACTCAGTATCAAGCTCCAACTGGTGCTAGTACCGAACACTTGCATAGTCGACGTGCACTGATTCACTGTGTACCTCTGTCAAGTGTAGAGACAAGTGATACGCTGTTGAAGACACTGCACTCGCTATTGGGAGGGGTGAGGTTTAAATCTCCGCCCAGCAACTCGTATTTAGGTTTTCTGTGGTTTTCTTACATCTTCTTAAGGCAAATGACGTAATGGTTTCTGAGCCAGTTTGTTTCTGGCTTGATCTCGAGCGCGATTTCATTTTACGTGTGCTATCATTCGCTTAAAGTTAGCAGCCGCCATTCTGGTGGCGGCGCTGTGGGTGGTAGGGAGGTTTCTTCTAGCGGCGAGCTGGGGCCCTCGCGACGTGTCGGTCTGGGAAGCGAGACGGTGAAGTTCTGTCCCAGGGCTCTGACTTGCTGTCGGTATCAGTCAATGTTTACCTGTGAAGTTGCACGCAGAATGCATAAGGTATGTAGGCTCAGCCGTGGTAATGCTGATGTCCGCGTCTGCTAGTTTCTCACTCTGCTATGGGCAGTCAGTGTATCCTCGTGTCCATCATCACTTGTGAATCACGTTACGCGATGGTGCCTTGATAGAGTTGACTCATTTGTTGGACGTCGAACGTACTTGGTTATGTTGGGAAGAGGTATGATCTGGCACACTCTGCAGTATGGCGGCCGCAGATGAGGGGGTCGCTTGCGGAAACTGTTGACCCGTAACGCGGGGCCAGTGATCTCCACACTACCTGGATGTTGAACCTCAGCTGTCTGATCGTGCCAGCCATAGATGCTCGTAATTGCCAATTTACAACTTGGCTGCTAGCAAATGTCACTAGAACACGAAAAGAAAATGCTTTTCGATTTCGCTGCCAGATCACCCTATTACATCACATGGTGACATAAAGTTCGAAACAAGAAAGCAGTCAACGATTCTTTGTCACGAACAGACCGATGGAAATTTGTTTGCCAAATTACAACATGGCGGACGATGCAAAGCACATGAATCTGCAGACACGCTGCATTTCTGTACTCAGAGGCCAGACGTCCACGTTGTATAGCGATCACTGCGAGGGATGCATCGTTTGCCAGGGTGCTGTTTGCAAAGGTGAGGATCGCGTGTGGTCGATGCGTGAGCTGCTCCCTTCAAAACGATATGTTTGCCTCGGCCACTTTCTCCGCATGTTATTGTCCTAAGGATTCACCTTGAATGCCATTTCTGCATTTTACTGTAGTTTTAATTATCAGTTTCTAATAAATATTTACTCTTTGCTTAACTTTTAAGTTGCTGAAACTAATCTTGCCAAGAACTGTAAGTTGTGGAACTCAAATTTCTTGTTTACCTCATTGTGAACTGTTAGCACCGCCACAAGTACATGAGCTGTCTGCTACACATGATATATCTGCTGTAGTGGAGCAACGGAATTATTTAATTTCGTTAAATACATGAATTTGAAGTTTTCCAGTAGCTCAATGTTATTTAAACATTCTTAAAATGTTCATTACCCACAGTTAAGATCACTAGTCTTAAATTTTACTTATAGCTTAGTTTCTCAACGTTCGTTGTTTTAAAGATTTTTATTTACTAGAGCTTAACTTAAAGGCTTAATTATTCATGGTCTTGTTGTTCAGGTGTTAAAAGGAATCCATAGCATTTCAGTATCTAGGTATCTGGTTGGCCTTAAGATTTATGTTTTGTATCTTTTACAATGTACCTTCAATCTGTTTTACACTGAAGAGCCAAAGAAACTGCTACACGTGCCTAATATCGTTAGGGCCCCCACGAGCACGCAGAAGTGCCACAACACGAGTGGCATGGGCGCGACTAAGGTCTGAAGTAGTGCTGGAGGGAATTGGTGTCCATAAATTCGTAAGAGTACGGCGGTTTCATGTAATATGTAACATTCATGTAACATGTAACAGGTTCGGATCTTTTCTGAACAGCACGTTGAAAGCCATCCCAGACATCCTCAATAATGTTCATGTCGGGTAAATATGGTGGCCGGTGGAAGTGTTTAAACTCAGAAAGGGGTTCCTGAAGCCACTCTGTAGCAGTTCTGGACGTATGGGGTATCGCATTGTCCTGCTGGAATTGCCCAAGTACATCGGAATGCACAATGTATATGAATGGATGCAGGTGATCCGACAGGACGCTTACGTACTGGCACCTGTCAGGGTCGTATCTAGGCGTATTAGGGTTCCCATATCACTCTAACCGCACACGCCTCACACCATTACAGAGCTTCCACTAAGTTTAACAGTCCGCTGCTGACATGCAGGTTCCGTGGTTTCATAAGGTTGTCTCCATACCCATACACGTCCATCCGCTCGATACAATTTGAAACGAGACTCGTCCAACCAGATAACATGTTTCCAGTCATCAACAGTCCAATGTCGGTGTTGACGGGCCCAGGCGACGTGTAAAGCTATGTGTTGTAATGTTGATGCATTAAGTTGTTCTGAAAGCGGTGCTGATATTCAAGACAATAAAAGCGGGTTAAAAGCTGTGAGCTATCTGGGGAAGTTAACCTTGCATTACTGAGCAACTGTTTCACCAGGTATCCAGCCTAGCTTACCAAATTCCCAACCAGATTAACATTAATTATAATCTTTTAATAGTCATTTTACGACAACCGGTGATATACAGGGTGTTAGAAAAAGGTACGGCCAAATTTTCAGGAAACATTCCTCACACACAAAGAAAGAAAATACGTTGTGTGGACATGTGTCCGGAAACGCTTTCTTTCCATGTTAGAGCTCATTTTATTACTTCTCTTCAAAGCACATTAATCATGGAATGGAAACACACAGCAACAGAACGTACCAGCGTGACTTCAAACACTTTGTTACAGGAAATGTTCAAAATGTCCTCCGTTAGCGAGGATACATGCATCCACCCTCCGTCGCATGGAATCCCTGATGCGCTGATGCAGCCCTGGAGAATGGCGTATTGTATCACAGCCGTCCACAACACGAGCACGAAGAGTCTCTACATTTGGTACCGGGGTTGCGTAGACAAGAGCTTTCAAATGCCCACATAAATGAAAGTCAAGAGGTTTGAGGTGAGGAGAGCGTGGAGGCCATGGAATTGGTCCTCCTCTACCAATCCATCGGTCACCGAATCTGTTGTTGAGAAGCGTGCGAACACTTCGACTGAAATGTGCAGGAGCTCCATCGTGCATGAACCACATGTTGTGTCGTACTTGTAAAGGCACATGTTCTAGCAGCACAGGTAAAGTATCCCGTATGAAATCATGATAACGTGCTCCATTGAGCGTAAGGTGGAAGAACGTGCGGCCCAATCAAGACATCACCAACAATGCCTGCCCAAACGTTCACAGAAAATCTGTGTTGATGACGTGATTGCACAATTGTGTGCGGATTCTGGAATTGCCCACACAAGTTGATTGTGAAAATTTACAATTTGATCACGGTGGAATGAAGCCTCATCCGTAAAGAGAACATTTGCACTGAAATGAGGATTGACACATTGTTGGATGAACCATTCGCAGAAGTGTACCCGTGGAGGCCAATCAGCTGCTGGTAGTGCCTGCACACGCTGTACATGGTACGGAAACAACTGGTTCTCCCGTAGCACTCTCCATACAGTGACGTGGTCAACGATACCTTGTACAGCAGCAACTTCTCTGTCGCTGACATTAGGGTTATCGTCAACTGCACGAAGAATTGACTCCTCCATTGCAGGTGTCCTCGTCTTTCTAGGTCTTCCCCAGTCGCGAGTCATAGGCTGGAATGTTCCGTGCTCCCTAAGACGCCGATCAATTGCTTCGAACGTCTTACTTTCGGGACACTTTCGTTCTGGAAATCTGTCTCGATACAAACGTACCGCGCCACGGCTATTGCCCCGTGCTAATCCATACATCAAATGGGCATCTGCCAACTCCGCTTTTGTAAACATTGCACTGACTGCAAAACCACGTTCGTGATGAACACTAACCTGTTGATGCTACGTACTGATGTGCTTGATGCTAGTACTGTAGAGCAATGAGTCGCATGTCAACACAAGCACCGAAGTCAACATTACCTTCCTTCAATTGGGCCAACTGGCGGTGAATCGAGGAAGTACAGTACATACTGACGAAACTAAAATGAGCTCTAACATGGAAATTAAGCGTTTCCGGACACATGTCCACATAACGTATTTTCTTTATTTGTGTGTGAGGAATGTTTCCTGAAAGTTCGGCCGTACCTTTTTGTAACACCCTGTATGTATAAAAAGAGAATTTAAATAAAAGGAAATAAATCAGTTTATATTTGGACATTTAGTTTAACATTGATCATTGTTCCGTTAAAATTTCAGCATATTAAACTTGATTCGTAACTAAACTGCTGCCTTAGTTAGGATTGTGAAAATGTAAGTTTGTAATCTTACGGAACACGTTAAATATGGAGCTAAGATTGGGAGACTGCATACAACATTGCATTCTTAAAATAACACACGGAGAACGTTGAAACATATGCAAGAGGAAATTAACCACAACCAACCGATTCAATTTTCACCCAAAGAAGTTACGTTCATAGCGGAATCCTGTCCATCATGAAATTACCACACACTGGTATACTAAATTCATAATAACTCTATGTGAAATCTTCCCGAAAAGAATGGCTGAGGGCTACTTTGATGATTACACCACGCGCTTCACGTGGTCAACTTGGTTTGTACAGAGTGTAACTCCACGATAATTTTAATAATTAAAATAAATTACATCGAAACGCAATTTACAAATGAAAAACCTCGAACTGGTTACTATCGTCTTACTATTAACCTGATGGGCCAAACAATTGTATAAGAACGTGGTTCTGGTCTCACAAAGTACACCCCACGTAGGGTGAACATAAAGAAAAGTTGCTATATTGAAAAATATTGTCAAGACGAGACGTTATAATCTCACGTACATTCGTTTTTAAGATTGATGATCTTAGTTAGAGTTACGGATCAACACGTGGTTACACTTTACTCACAAAGTAGTGACAAAGCAACTACTGGAAGATATTCTGAACTTCACTCTCGAATTACACTGCGTTGTAATTTAAGATAACATAAGATATTTTAGATCTAAACCTGAAATAAAGGTGATTAAATTTTCAGTTAGGCTGAACTTAAGAAATCCATTGTCCTACGGACTTAGCAGAGATGCACTTAGCCGGAGATCTTACCACTTCAGACGCTCGCCGCAGACAGACTGGCGTGGGCCCCTACCGAGAGTACCTCACAGATACAAACGGAAGTGACCAGAAAGGCAGCTCCCTATACCAACATGACAAGGGATGGACAGGACCATACCAAGAATAGAAACCTCTTTGCTTTTAGAAAGCATAGCTACCTGTTCCGATGTTGGTCCTACTGTTCTCTAGCAAACCAGCTTGTCTGCTACCATCGAGCATGCGACTAGAAATACATTTGCTCATTCATCCATTCACACAGAAGGGAAGGGGGATGACAGTATCTTATCATATACAGTATATAAAAGAAAGCAGATCTACGTTCCGTATGAGACTGTGTGACATGAATTACATATGAACTGTGTTTTAAAGTGTAGTAGTGTGGCAGATCGTTCTTCATTATATGTAAAAGTAACATGTTCCACTGCTCAGTCTCCTCCCAGACAGAATAAGAAACACCACATAGAAGTGGAATGTATGCAGTAAATGACAACAGATTTAAGAAATTAACATGAAAGGAATCCAACACAGACCTTTCAGTGTCATGCAGTCATCAACAGTACACGAGCGGGCCTTCAGCCCCGAGAGCCCACATCGATGACGTTTCGTTGAATGGTTCGCATGCTGGAACTTGTTGATGGCCCAGCACTGAAATTTGCAGCAGTTTGCGGAAGGGTCGCAATTCTGTCAGGTTGAAGGATTCTCTTCAGCTGTCGGTGGCCCCGTTCTTGCACAATCTTTTTCCTGACACAGCGATGTCGGAGATTTGATGTTTTACCGGATTCCTGATATTCGGTACACTCGTGAAATGGTCATGCGGGAAAATACCTACTTCATAACTACCTCGGAGATGCTGTGTCCCATTGCTCGTGCGCCGACTAGAAACCCTCGTTTTAACTCACTTAAATCTTGATAACCTGCCATTGCAGCAGCAGTAATCTTTCTAACAATTGCACCCGACACTTGGCCGTCTTATTAGGCGTTGCCGACCGCAGCGCCTTACGCTGCCTGTTTGCATATCTCCGTATTTGAATACGCATGCCTATACCAGTTTCTTTGGCATTTCAGTGTAGTTGTGCTTTAACTGTCCAAGGGGACAAAGAGAATCCGGTCCCTGTGGGTCTGCACTGTATCATTGTAAAAATAAATTTGAAGTGTTCTTCCCTTTATGAAATGCTAAATTTGGTAATTATACGCTGGCCTCTCCGTTTATTGGTTCACTTCTCCTGGATGTGTTAAATATTCTCAAGGATCAATGAACAGACTGTTTGGTTTTGTGGCCTAGACGCTTACCGCTCAACCCAAATCCTTGCTCCATACCAGTTTCTTTAATAAGTCACTGCCGGTTTCCTGCAGCTTGACCTCTCGCCAACGAGTCATTGAACTGTCTGATTAACGACGACACACACCGGAGGTTTGACCAAAGACGCTCCACTGTTGCCTGAGGCAGTATTTTTGGACTTCTGTAAGTTCTGTAAGACCAGCTACTTGCTGCAAACTAGGCCCTGTCATAAGAATGAATTTTTAAAGAAACTCTTGTACTTGAAATTGATGGGGCTCTTAAACCGCAATTAAAAAAAAGGACTGTTAGAATGACTATTGACTTTATTTCAGTGCAAATAGATACATAGATAACTACTTTCCCCATAATATTCTGTGATACAAGGTGCCGCAGCTGACATGTATTATGAAAATGAAAAAAAGGAACATGAGAGTTAATGCTCTTTGTCGCAATTTATCAATTTTTTTGCTTCTTGAATCTGAGCCTGTGCTGGCAATTTTGGGTATATTTTATGCAGGCTGGGGTCAGAAAAGGGTGAAATTTGTAGCTATAAAACTCTTTGTCGATCCACCTTTAAAAATGAAATATGAGACAAGCAAAAGTGTTTTCAAATGTAGATAAAGATGTTTCTACTTGAAAGGTCCTTCAATACTACAGAGGCATTCCTGAATGAAAATAATTAGTTATTTACACACACAAAAATTTGTGATTGATCATCATGTAGCCGTTCAGTATATTCGGAAATTCCTATTACGAACTTATAGGACTAGTAGAGGGGAATGAGTAGACAATATTTTGAATTTGAATCCATGTCCGGATATGTACCGTTTACATGCTACAACCATTTGAAAACATATTGCTAACGCGACCGCTTTTATACAAGTAATTGGTTAGGCATGACCAGTAAATCAAAAAATGGTTCAAATGGCTCTGAGCACTATGGGACTTAACATCTGAGGTCATCAGTCTCCTAGACCTTAGAACTACTTAAACCTAACTAACCTAAGGACATCATAAACATCCATGCCCGAGGCAGGATTCGAACCTGCGACCGTAGCAGCAGCACGGTTCCGAACTGAAGCGCCTAGAACCGCTCGGCCACACCGGCCGGCCCAGTAAATCACTTGTTCTACAGTTCCACTCACTAACAACCAAGAAACTGTTCGTATACTCGTTGACGGGTTCTCTCCAACGTGCTGGAGTACGGCCCCTTCCAATTAGGGTGTGTGGTGTCTCCTTGGAGCACCACAGTCACGTCTTATGACGGTGAAGGTTTCCTTTCTCGAAGCCGTTGCATAATTGTAGCGAAAGTGGTGTACAATGGAATCGGACTTTGTGGATAACGATCCTGATAAAGGCGACCAGCAGCTCTTTCATTACCGCCAGCATCGCTAGTCAGAAGGATAACGTAGGTGTACTCAGCAAACGTGTACTCAATCATGTTGCCCTAACACTCACAGACACGTGAATGAGGCTCGAATCAGGCCAGAGAGGCAGGAAAGACGTCAGATGACGTCATCCGATCCGACTTAGCCATGACTACCCCGCTGCATATCTACTTAGCAGACATGTTTTCAAACGGCTGTAGCACGGAACGGTACGTATCCGGACATAGTTTCCGATTCAGGATATTATATACTCACTTCGCCCCACAAGTCCTAGAAGTGTACCGGAAATTTCCGAACAGCTTGTAAGAATACCTTTTAATTTTTTTGTGTGTGTTCTCTATTTTTAATGCTGACATGTTCAGCATCATAACGTTTATCGTGAATATGAGCAATGGAACGAGTAACTTACTAACTACCCAAGATTTCTGTTGTTTGAGAAACTCCCCAAGCTATAGGGAAGTGAAGACTAGGAGCTGTCAGAAAGAGCCAAATCTTCATGCGTACTAGTCCTCGAGGAGGAAACATTTTCCAACAACAGTTTGTGGGAAGCTGCTGCAAATAATCAGTTCGTAATTTATTTATTTATATATTTACACATCAAGTTCAGTAGGACCAAATTGAGGAGAAAATCTCCATGGTCCTGGTACGTGCCAGTAAATGACATTACAACATAAAGGTAATAACAGATACAAATATATGTTTATGAACACGAAAAAAGTCAATCCATAAGTTTAAGTAAACGAAATCAACAATACAACATGAATCAGCTTAATTTTTCAAGGAACTCCTCGACAGAATAGAAGGAGTGACCCATGAGGAAACTCTTCAGTTTCGATCTGAAAGCGCGTGGATTACTGCTAAGATTTTTGAATTCGAGTTGTAGCTGATTGAAAAATGGATGCAGTAGTATATTGCACACCTTTCTGCACAAGAGTTAAGGAAGTCCGATCTAAATGTAGATTTGATTTCTGCAGAGTATTAACCGAGTGAAAGCTGCTTATTCTTGGGAATAAGCTAATATTGTTAACAAGAAATGACAGTAAGGAATATATATATGGGGAGGCCAACGTCAAAATACCCAGACTCGTGAACTGGAGTTGACAAGAGGTTCGTGAACTTACACCATGTATTGCCCGAACCGCCCGTTTCTGAGTCAAAAATATCCTTTTAAAATGGGAAGTGTTACCCCAAAAAATAATACCATACGACACAAGCAAATGAAAATAAGTAAAGTACACTAATTTTCGTGTCGAACGATCACTCACTTCAGATACCGTTCGAAGAGTAAAAATGGCGGTATTAAGTATTTGAACTAGATCCTGAACGTGGGCTTTCCCCGACAGCTTACTACCTATCTGAACACCTAGAAATTTGAACTGTTCAGTTTCACTAATAATATGCCCGTACTGTGAAATTAAAACGTCAGGTTTTGTTGAATTGTGTGTTAGAAACTGTAAAAACTAAGTCTTACTGTGATTTAGCGTTAGTTTATTTTCTACAAGCCATGAACTTAGGTCATGTACTGCACTATTTGAAACCGAGACAATGTTGCACACAACATCCTTTACTACCAAGATAGTGTCATCAGCAAACAGAAATATTTTAGAGTTACCCATAATACTAAAGGCCATATCATTTTTATAAATAAGGAACAGGAGCGGCCTCAACACTGATCCCTGTGGCACCCCCGGCTTGACCATACCCCACTCAGACACCACATCACAGCCATTATCAACATTGTGAATAATGACTTTTTGCTGTCTGTTGCTAAAGTAAGAGATGAACCAATTGTAAGCTACTCCCCGTATTCCGTAATGGTCCAACTTCTGGAGCAATATTTTGTGATCAATACAATCAAATGCCTTAGTTAATAAAAAAAAAATTATGCCAAGCGTCGAAACCCTTTGTTTAACTCATCCAGTACCTCAAAGAGAAAAGAGAATATAGCATTTTCAGTTGTTAAACGACTTGTGAAGCCGAACTGTACATTTGGCAGCAAATCGTGATATAAAATGATCAATTATCCTTACATACACGCCTTTAAAATAACTTTTTCAAACACTGATGGTATAGAAATAGGTCTAAAATTATCTTCATTATCCCTTTCTCCCTTTTTATAAAATAGCTTTACTACTGAGTACTTTGATCGTCCAGGAAACCGACCATTCCTAAAGGAAAAATTACAAACATGGCTAAATATAGAGCTAACATGTGCAGCACAGTACTTCAATATTCTACTAGACACTCCAGCTTAACCATGAGATCCCTCAGTCTTTAGTGATTTAATTGTTGACTCAGTCTCCCTCTTGTCTGTATCACAAAGGAGCACTTCAGACATCAATCTCGGAAAGGCATTTGCCAAGGAAGTTATATGATTCTCTGTAGAAACTAAATTTTTATTTAATTCACCAGTAATACTCAGAAAATGATTGTTAATACTGTACGTATATCTGATTTATCAGTAACAGAAATATTTTTCTGCGAACTGACTTCATATCGTCGACCTTGTGCTACTGACCAGACACTTCCTTCGTAATTGACCATATGATTTTAATTTTATTCTGTGAATTAGCTATTCTATTTGCATACCACACACTCTTTGCCTTCCTAATAACATTTTTAAGCACCTTACAATACTGTTTTTAATAGGCTATTGTAGCTTGATTGTGATTACTTCTAACAAATGTATAATTCCCGCTTTATTCTACAAGATATCCTTATCCCACTAGTCAGCCACCAGGGCTGCCTATTACTGCTAGTACCCCGTTTAGAAAGTTCTAATGGAAAGCAACTCTCAAAGAGCATGAGAAATGTGTTAAGGAAAGCATTATATTTGTTATCTATGTTATCGGCACTATAAACATCATGCCACTCTTGTCCCTTGACAAGATTTAAAAAACTCTGTGTTGCTGTTGGATTAACTTTTCTACATAGTTTGTAATTAAATATGGAATTTGTTTGAGGACTAAAGCCATTTAGTGCTAAATTTTGTGCATCATGGTCTGAAAGGCCATTCACTCTTTTACTGACAGAACGCCCATCTAGTAATGAAGAATGAGTACTTCCCCCCGTAACCTGGACAGACAATAACGTGAATATTTTGTGGATAAATAATAAACTACAACTCAGCGTATTTCATCTACTCCTATCCGCAGACGGCCGAATCGGGTGGGATGGCGCCGACACTATCATGAACTGCGGTAGTTGCCCGACGACGAAATTGCAGTCTCGCAGTCATTGCTTTCTGCTGAATATTGCTATAAGCTTCAGAAGGTTACGATTGTCTCTGACTCTGGTTGGTTATCGACGGCTTCAACCCTGATGTTTTGGAAGACTTCACCTTGTTTGAAAATGAGATTATAGTCCTGAAATCGCACAATGGCACACTCCGGCAGCATTTGCTTCCTCAGACTGTGACTAAGTGGCTTCAAACCCGAGAGTGGTTCTTCCTGCCATAGATTCTGGCAGATTACGCCACTGAGGCATTGCATCATCTTCACTCCTGTCAACACTATAACGGAACAGAGACTGCTTCTGAAACTGCGGTAAGTGAGGCGCCCTGATTAACAGTTAGGTGTCTATAATGAAACCACTTTGCTCGTTTTGTAGCAATGCTGACTGGTTATGCTTCAGGCTGAGTCGGGAATAATAATCTCCCCATTATTTACTATAGCAGAAATTCGTAAGCTAGTGATTTATGAAAATTTTATGAGTGGGTGGACAAAAATATTGAATCACCAAAAACACATAACATTACCGTGCCTATTACGGTGTACGACAACTTTGGCATTCAAAACAGCTTCCCGTCGTCCCGAAACTATGAACACGGGTCCTGTGTGGTTTTCAAGGGAAGCTTATGCCGTTCTTCCTGCAAAATAGTTGCGAGTTGAGGTAACAATGATGGAGTTGGATAGCGATCATGTTGACTCCTACCAGAAGTAAACCACAACGGCTCAGCAATGTTGAGATCTGATGGCTGTGGTTGCCAGTGGATGTGCGACTGTTCATCCTCGTGCTCACAAAACCAGTCATGGACGATGCGAGCTATGTGAACATGGGCCGTGTCGTCTTGAAACTCAGTATCACTATTGGAGGACAAATATTATACGAGTAAAGGAAACAAAGGAAAATTTGGAGTAGGAATTACAATCCATGGAGAAGAAATAAAAACTTTAAGGGTCGCCGATGACACTGTAATTCTGTCAGAGACAGCAAAGGACCTGGAAGAGCATTTGAACGGAATGGACAGTGTCTTGAAAGGAGGATATAAGATGAACATCAACAAAACCAAAACGAGAATAATGAAATGTAGTCGAATTAAATCGGGTAATGCTGCTGGAATTAGATTAGGAAATGAGATTAAAGTAGTAAATGAGTATCGCTATTTGAGGAGCAAAATAACTGATGATGGTCGAAGTAGAGAGGATATAAAATGTAGACTGGCAATGGCAAGGAAAGCATTTCTGAAGAAGAGAAATTTGTTAACATCGAGTATAGATTTAAGTGTCAGGAAGTCGTTTCTGAAAGTATTTGTATGGAGTGTATGGAAGTGAAACATGGACGATAAATAGTTTCGACAAGAAGAGAATAGAAGCTTTCGAAATGTGATGCTACAGGAGAGTGCTGAAGATTACATGGGTAGATCACATAACTAATGAGGAATTATTGAATAGAATTGGAGAGAGAAGAAATTTATGGCACAACTTGACTAGAAGAAGGGATCGGTTGGTAGGGCATATTCTGAGGCATCAAGGGATCACCAGTTTAGTATTGGAGGGCAGCGTGGAGGGTAAAAATCGCAGAGGGAGACCAAGAGATGAATACACTAAACAGATTCAGAAGGATGTAGGTTGCAATAGGTACTGGGAGATGAAGAACCTTGCGCAGTATAGAATAGCATGGAGAGCTGCATCAAACCAGTCTCTGGACTGAAGACCACAACAACAACAACAACAACAACAACAACAAACCACGTTATGAACCTGATCAGCCAAAATGGTGACGTAATCCTTGACACTTGAGTGACCTTGGTCACCTTGCAGAGCAACGGTGCAGAATAACCACGGGACCCGTGGAATACCACGATACGGTGACCCATTTCATTACGGAGCCCCGCCGTCTTTCACTCGTGTCAGCAAGCAGTCTGCATCGTAGATATGGAACGCCGTGCAATGACGTTAACTTGTCCAGGAAACGAAAATAGTGTGAAACAAGGCTCATCCGACCAATTGACTTTCTTCTATTGCTCCATAGTCCAGGTTTTATGGCACTGGCACCACGTTTTCCTGTTACGGGCATTTGCATGATTGATGAGTGGTTCGGAATTACAGCTCACTGTGCAAATCTCTGCTTCTGGAGCTCCCTTCGTGTTATTTTGGTACTGACAAGTTTCATGGGTGCGACATTCAGTTCTGAATGACCGTCCGTTACGATAATTTAACACATATTTTCGGCCGCATTATCATTTAACGAGTGATTTTTTTCCCGCTCTTACCGTAAGCGATAAAAATCTTCTACACCTTGCCTCTTTAAAACACCAAATACTTCAACTGCCTTGGTCACAGAAGCACCCACTAGTCGATCACCAACAATTGTCCCTCGTAGAAATCGCTTATCTCTGATGTAATACACTCACAACTACATAGAACACTGTTCTCACCTTCTGACCATGACTAGCACTTGCAACGTGTTGAGGACATTAAACATGTGCCGTTCGTGGTCAAATAGAATAGCGCCATCTGCAGGCTTGGCTAGCATCTATATTTATGTTCAAGCGTGCATTTCTTGCGGTGTTTCCGTGTTTTTGTCCAACCGCTGAACATGTTTCAGAGGAAATGTTAGTTGTCCGCATTCTTCACCCTTTACCGGGTTGTATTTGCATCGTCAGTTCAGGGAACTGGTCTAAGCGGTGAAAAGGTGAGGTGAAATCGATATTGGCCTTCTTAAGGCAGAAAGGTGCTAGTTAAATTTACGGCCTGTGTCTGATGCTAGGGACAGTAACAGTTGCAATGTTTGAAGTGGAGGACAATAATGACAGCATGATGCTACTCTCTCTGATGAACAGATTGGCACAGGAGAGGAATTCGTGGTGGGCTGAATCAAACCAGTCAGAAAAAGAAAACGATCTATTAGAACTTAATTTATCAAATGAGAACTGCTATTTATTTCCTAGTCTCCAGGATGTAGATATGTGCATGTGACAGCGTTCTCACCAGGCGGTTGACTCAACGGCAATTACTGCAGAACAAGTCCTTACGAGGTAGACTCAACAATATGCCTAGGAGAGTCCAGTAGGGCTTCATCAAGACAGTATCTCAGTTTTGGTCGACTTTTTCTGACGAATATATGAATGACAACAGCTGGAATCCGGGCGCAGATTACAGGTAGAGTTTCACCACGATCCATGAAGAACAGATTACTGGAAGCTGTTTCAAGATCTCGAGTTGCCATACGCCGATAACCGCTGACTTCATATCACACACAACAAATACTTGCATGGCGTGGAACTAGAGTCAACTGGGACAAATGGTTCAAATGGCTCTGAGCACTATGGGACTTAACTTCTGAGGTCATCAGTCCACTAGAACTTACAACTACTTAAACCTAACTAACCTAAGGACAACACACACATCCATGCCCGAGGCAGGATTCGAACCTGGAACCGTAGCGATCGCGCGGTTCCAGACTGAAGCGCCTAAAACCGCTCGGCCACTTCGGCCGGCCAACTGGGACGTTGAATAGCACTCTGTGGTTAACAAAGGTGACTCTCGCTTTAGTTTGTGACGGTCAGATCGACGCCAAATTGTCCGAGAGCGAGCTTGTGAAAGGTAACAGGAAGCAGCGATTCTTGACGCCCATATCTGCCTAACTTCTGGAACCGTGATGTGGGGAGCTAGTGGATACAACAAGTGTACTAATTTGGTAGTTTTTGAAAGGATACTCTCTGCTCATCTGTATATGGCAAGAACGATGAACAATGGAGGCTTTCACGACTGGATGCCATAGCTACTGATGAGTCTTCCGCGTTGTACGGCCGTGGTCAAAGAAACTTTTCGGTTCCTGGCGTTTCTTCCCGACTCAGCATCGTCAGGAGCATCTCCGAAGACGACCAGCGCAGCGCAGGAGCCGAACGGTTTCTTAGACCATGGCCATACTGCCTGGAACTAACAAGGGGAGGCCACGACGTTTGGAACGCTGATTTAAAAAAATGGCTCTGAGCACTATGGGACTCAACTTCTGAGGTCATCAGTCCCCTAGAACTTAGAACTACTTAAACCTAACTAACCTAGGGACATCACACACATCCATCCCCGAGGCAGGATTCGAACCTGCGACCGCAGCGGTCTTGCAGTTCCAGACTGTAGCGCCTAGAACCGCACGGCCACTTCGGCGGGCCAACGCTGATTTACTTCAAACTTGGCACACTTGTAGTACTCCATCAGGACAACAAAATGTCTAAACAGTAGCGCGTACTTCTAAAGCGCTATTGAGAAAATCGCAAGATAATTTCGGCCGTCAAATGTGTAACTATGCGTGGCCATTTCTACCATGAAGCGATGGCAGCCGCGTGGTTAACGTTCAAGCTCCGTAATCGCTGGATCGCTGGGTAGAGTCCCGTTCGTCAGTATTTTTTATTTCTAACACAGTCATTTTCTTTACTATTTATATTACAGTTGATATAATGGGAAAAAGACGTGTATTCGGATTGGCTTTTTTTAAATTTACAATGTTATTGGGCAGACTACAAATTTTTATTATCACAAACAATATAATATTCATAACTATCGGCTAGCAAACGACCAAACGCTTAAAATGATACTGAAAATATATGCTTGTCCGTGAGTTGAAAAATCCCTTATACCTGGAAGGAGCCCGAAACTACTTGCTACCTCCAAGTTTTGAACGGCACAGACGGCTTTCGAAAGATGTACAATTAGTCGTCGCTTTCGACATTACGAGTACAAGTTGCAGGATGGTATATTTCGTAAAAACGTGGAAAACATAAAATTAAACGTCACCAGCCGCAATGAATAACTGCTATGTTTCCGCATACGCAAGGTCTTTTGAGGTTTTCCGTGGAAAGTCAAACCTTGTTCACAGTTTCAAAAACCTCTCTTTCAGCCGATAATTTGCAAGCAGACCATGAATAACGCAGCATTTCCTTAAATATCGGCGCTGATAATTGGTCATGCAGTATTCAGTGTATTTTAATAGCGTCTTCACAAGAAGCTATTTCTCGTTCTCTTTCGATTAAATTAGAGCAATTTTGAAGCCACGGACCGGCATACATTTTCAGTATCATTTTATGCGTTTGGTCGCATAGTTATGAATGTTATATTATTTGTGATAATAAAAATTTGTAGACTGCCAAATAACATTGTAAATTAAAAAAGCGCATCTGTATACACGTATTTTTCCCAGTATATCAATTGTAATATAAATAGTAAAGAAAATGACTGTGTTATAAATAAAAAATACTGACGAACGGGACTCGACCCAGCGATCCAGCGATTACAGAGCTTGAACGTTAACCACTCATCTGAAACAGCTTCATGGTAGAAATGGTCACGCATAGTTATACATTTGACGACCGAAATTATCTTGCAATTTTCTCATTAACACTTGAGAAGTACGCGCTACTGGTTACATATTTTGTTGTCCACATGGAGTACTACGAGTGTACGAAGTCTGCAGTAAATCTGCGTTCCAAACGTGTAAGACGGATAAACCCTGGTGTCATACCCTTCCTCACCAAGATCCAGAATGTTTCTTTCAGCAGAGTAATACAAGAGGCCGCACTATAATCCACACTACAATCGCCCTGAGGGATGTGGGGATCCATAACTGGCCTCCCCGATCCCCAGATATGTCACCAATTGTGGATGTCCGACATGCGGGTGACATTCGTGCCTTTGGGGGTCAAATCGTATGCAGATGTTGATGATGGAAATCAGTTACCAATGGAATGAAAGCTTAGTTTTTTAATACTAGTTATGTGATGAAGATTTCGACAAAGTTTGATAAACATCTGGTTAGTGATTCATGGTGTAATAATGTCCATTTCCGCCGGTGAACGAGTATAAGAGAAGCCATTTCTGTGAGAGCGTGACGTGGGCGCTTACTTGCGGGCGTCGCGACGCCGCTCGGCCTCCTCGAGCAGCGCCTCCTTGAAGCCCAGCACGATGGACGCCACGCGGTTGTGAGCCGTCTCCGCGTTGCCGATCATGTAGTCCCAGCCGGTGAACAGCTTCCACGTGAACACACACTCGTCGTCCTTCTCGGACAGCTTGCTCATGCGGGAATTCTCTGCCATCCTGCGAATATGGAGAAGCTCCTGTTGGCGACAGGTTGTTGATGATTTTGGACACTAGGTGGTGAACTCTGAAACTTATTATAAAATGTTATGACTTGAGTGTAGTCAAAATCGAAGAATGGGAGGGGAAACTGGAAGGAGATTACGATAAAATTAGTTTGGTTTGAGGAGGAACAACACTGTAGTTATTAATAGAGGACAGCTTGTGGAAAAATGAGTTAACATATATTAAATTCATAGTTTTGTAGGAGGCTTTTACACTACTGCTCATTAAAATTTCTACACCAAGAAGAAATGCAGATGATAAACGGGTATTGATTGGACAAATATATTATACTAGAACTGACATATGATTACATTTTCACGCAATTTGGGTGCATAGATCCTGAGAAATCAGTACCCCCAACAACCACCTCTGGCAGTAGTAATTGCCCTGATACGCCTGGGCATTGAGTCAAACAGAGCTTGGATGGCGTGTACAGGTACAGCTGCCCATGCAGCTTCAACACGATACCACAGTTCATCAAGAGTAGTGACTGGCGCATTGTGACGAGCCAGTTGCTCGGCCACCATTGAACAGACGTTTTCAATTGGTGAGAGATCTGGAGAATGTGCTGGCCAGGGCAGCAGTCGAACATTTCCTGTATCCAGAAAGGCCCGCACAGGACCTGCAACATGCGGTCGTGCATTATCCTGCTGAAATGTAGGGTTTCGCAGGGATCGAATGAAGGGTAGAGCCACGGGTCGTAACACATCTGAAATGTAACGTCCACTGTTCAAAGTGCCGTCAACGCGAACAAGAGGTGACCGAGACGTGTTACCAATGGCACCCCATACCATCACGGCTGGTGATACGCCAGTATGGCGATGACGAATACACGCTTCTAATGTGCGTTCACCGCGATGTCGCCAAACACGGATGCGATCATCATGATGCTGTAAACAGAACCTGGATATATCCGAAAAAATGACGTGCACCCAGGTTCGTCGTTGAATGCACCATCGCAGGCACTCCTGTCTGTGATGCAGCATCAAGGGTAACCGCAGCCATGGTCTCCGAGCTGATAGACCATGCTACTGAAAACATCGTCGAACTGATCGTGCAGATGGTTGTTGTCTTGCAAACGTCTCCAACTGTTGACTCAGGGGTCGAGTCGTGGCTGCACGATCCGTTACAGACAAGCGGATAAGACGCCTGTCGTCTCGACTGCCAGTGATACGAGGCCGTTGGTATCCTGCACGACGTTCCGTCTTACCCTCCTGAACCCCACGATTCCGTATTCTGCTAGCAGTCACTGGATCTCGACGAACGCGAGCAGCAATGTCGCGATACGATAACCCGCAATCGCGATAGGCTACAATCCGACCTTTATCAAAGTGGGAAACGTGATGGTACGCATTTCTCCCCCTTACACGAGGCATCACAACAACGTTTCACCAGGCAACGCTGGTCAACTGCTGTTTGTGTCTGAGAAATCGGTTGGAAACTTTCCTCATGTCAGCACGCTGTAGGTGTCGCCACTGGCGCCAACCTTGTGTGAATGCTCTGCAAAGCTAATCATTTGCATATCACAGTATCTTCTTCCTGTCGGTTAAATTTCGCGTGTGTAGCACGTCATCTTCATGGTGTAGCAATTTTTATGGCCAGTAGTGTATTATATGGAAAGGAAAAAAGTTTTCTTTTTTGGGGGGAGGGGGGGGGGGTAGGTGAGGGAGCCGGGCTGGTATCAGCTAAAGGGAAGGAGAAATCCACTCTCTTTATACAATGCAGACTGCAGTAATCAGCAGTGACGGAATGGTATCGGAGGTCAAAATCAGAAAAGGTGTAAGGCAGGACTGTTACCACTGATGTTAATATGTACAGGGTCTCCATAACTTCTGCTTTCATTTTAAAAAATCATAACTTCGAAACCATTAGAGATAAAGTATCGCGGTTTCTTGTATTCTGTAAAGCCAGAATTTTAATAGTTGCTCCACTTGTCCCTCCTAGAACATCAAGGCGACGTTAGAGCTCTGTCCATTTGAGGGGCAGCTTTACAGCGTCAACAGCTACAACTGCTTTATTGATTGGAGCGCGGAAGCTAGAAATGTCATTGACTAGTGTTGTGTACACGCGGTCCTTGATGTAGCCTCAGAGAAAGAAGTCTAGTGGCTTGGCATCGGGAGAGTGCGGGGTCCATCCGGTGGGAACATCACGATTCATTCAATCAGCACACCTCACGCTTTCACACTCCGAAGAGGGGTGTGCTGGAAGATGATGGGTGGCTGTTGTTCTTGCTCTTCGATCTGTGGTAGCAGGAACTGTTCGAGCATGTCCAGAAAACATCTCCTTCTATGGTTTTCTCCGCGAAGATAAATGGTCTTATGACCCTGTAATGCATTAAGCCACAACAAACATAAAGCTTAGGGCTATCACGAATGTGTTCACGGGTTTCCCGAGTCGCAGGTCCTTATCTGGTTGCGATTCACATGTCTAGAAATGTAGAACATCGCTCCACCTGAAAACAGGAACTTTTTCAGGTAATCATTGTCAACATCTATGAGGGCAAGAATGGAAAAGGCGAATGGATATCGTAAAGGCGATCGGTGGTACCGCTTATGCTGCATTTCATAGAGAGTTGACCTTGCATCGTGAATTCGCGTGATGCTCGAGAAACTACATTTGACGGCTGCATTGAAATGGAGCTTGCACTCTTGTCAACACGTGCCTGAGAGACGGAGGACATCCACTTCAAGGAAGCTCTTTCACATTGGCTATCTCCTTAAAATTTTTATCGATCTACGTCTACGTCTACGTGATTACTCTGCTATTCACAATAAGGTGCCTGGCAGAGGGTTCATGTCTGTGGCACTATCTCACTTATTTCTCGATAATACAAAGCGAGTTGCCCTTCTTTGAACTTTTTCGATGGCATCCGTCAGTCCCACCTGATGTGGATCCCACACCGCACAGCGATATTCCAGAATATGGCGGACAAGCGTAGTGTAAGCAGTCTCTTTGGTAGTCCTGTTGCACCTTCTAAGTTTCTGCCAATGAATCGCAGCCTTTGATTTGCTCTACGCACAATATTTTCTATGTGATCATTCCAATTTAGGTTATTTATAATTGTAATCCCTAGGTATTTAGTTGAATTTACAGCCTTCGGATTTTTGTGACGTATCACGTAATCGAAATTAGCTGATTTCTTTACTTGTTTTCTATGTGATCATTCCAATTTAGGTTATTTATAATCGTAATCCCTAGGTATTTAGTTGAATTTACAGCCTTCGGATTTTTGTGACGTATCACGTAATCGAAATTAGCTGATTTCTTTACTACTCATGTGAATAACTTCACACTTTACCTTATTCGCACCATATATACATCTTATCTAAATCATTTTGCAGTTCGATTTGGCCATCTTACGACTTTACAAGACGATAAATGATAGCTAAAAATCTAAGACGGCTACTCAGATTGTCTCCTATGTCGTTAATATTGATTAGGAACAATGCAGGGCCTATAACACTTCCTCGGGGAACGCCGGAAATTACTCGGCGACTTTCCGTCTATTACTACGAACTGTGACCTTCCTGGCAGGAAATCACGAATCTAGTCACACATCTGCGGCGATATTACATAGGCACGCAGTTGTGGGGAACAGTGTCGAAAGCCTTCGGGAAATCTAAAAATATGGAATCAATTTGACATCCCCTGCCGCGCGGGATTAGCCGAGCGGTCTTAGGCGCTGCAGTCATGGTCTGTGCGGCTGGTCCCGGCGGAGGTTCGAGTCCTCCCTCGCGCATGGGTGTGTGTGTTTGTCCTTAGGATCATTCAGGTTGAGTAGTGTGTAAGTTTAGGGACTGATGACCTTAGCAGTTAAGTCTCATAAGATTTCACACACATTTGAACGTTTTGTCATCCCCTGTCGATAGCACACATTACTTCACGAGTGTAAAGAGCTAGTTGTAATTCACATGAACGATATTTTCTGGATCCGTGCTGACTATGTGTCAATAAATCGTATTCTTCGAGGTAATTCTTAATGTTCGAACATAGTATATGTTCCAAAACCCTACTGCAAATCGACGTTGGTGATATGGGCGTGTAATTCAACTGATTGCTCCTACTTCCTTTTTTGGGTATTGGTGTGACTTGAGCAATTTTCCGATCTTTAGGTACGGATCTTTCTGTGAGCGAGCGGTTGTACATAATTGCTAAATATGGAGCTATTGTATTAGCATACTCTGAAAGGAACCTGACTGGTATACTACTGGACCGGAGGCCTTGCCTTTATTAAGTGATTTAAGCTGCTGTGCTACCCAGAGGAAATCTACCAATGTTTCTCATCTTGGCAGATGTTCTTGGTTGGAATTCAGGAATATTTACTTCGTCTTCTTTGGTACAGGAGTTTCGGAAAACCGTGTTTTATAACTCTGGTTTAGTGGCACTGTCATCAGTGACTTCACCGTTGTCGATAATTCTGCAGTACTGTTGTCACAGATTTGGTTTCTTCATACCAGATGTCAAATCGTACCTTCTCCTGGTCTGTCCCCATTTTGTTGCATTCCCCTTCAAATATTCAACAAAACAAAGGAAAAAAAACTTTGAGACCTGCTAAACGTTTTTGGCGAGCACGATTCTATGTCCGTAATAGTTTCCCAACATACATACCGCATGCCGCATATCCTGTACACGTGAAAAAGTCTGTACTGACAGGGCAAAACATGATGAGCACTGCCCACCGCCGCCTGGCAGCGTTGCGGGCACCTGACGCAGTAACAAAAGTTTGTAAGCTAAGAAGATACGGACGGGGATCACCCTAGCGAAGATATGGGCAGCAAAAATGGAAATCCATTGATATAACTGAATATGACAAAGGGTAGATTATTATTATTATTACGTAGAGTATGTGAACGACTATCTTGAAAACGACGAAGTTGGTTGAATGTTCACCTGCTACTGTCGTGGGCATCTACGGTAAGAGGTAGAGGGACAGTGAAACTATTACTAGGTGCTAAATGGCCGGATGTCCACAACTCTTCACAGAACGTAGGGTTCGTAGGTTTGTCTGATCTGTCAAGTAGATCTGTAAGATCTCTCCTGAAAGAGCACAATGCTGGTGCTCGGACAAATGTTTCGGAACACACCGTTCATCGTACAATGTTGAACATGGAACTCCACAGCACATTATCACTAAGTGTTCACATGTTGACCCCAGCGACATTGTCAATAACGATTGCAGTGGGCACGGGACCATCGGGATTCGACCGTCGATCATTGGAAAAGCGTAGGAGATTCGGGTGAATCACATTTTTTGTCTTTGGTCGAATCCAAGAACGCCGTCATGAAAGGCGGCTCGAAACGCGTAACGTGACCCGGATGCAGGATGATGGGAGCAGTATTGTGCTACGGGAGACATTCTCCTAGGCTTGCATGGGACCAGTGGTAGTAATCGGAGACTCGTCAACAGCTGAGAACCACCTGCATCCCTTCATGCTTGATCTCTTCTTTCAGCAGTATAATTGTCCGTGACTTTCAGCCAGAACCCCGCTATAGAGGTTTGAGGGGCATTATTGAGAACTGACGTTGATGTCTCGGCGACCAAATTCGCCTCATGTAAATCCTATGGAACTCATCTGGATCGCTATCAGACGCCATCACCGCTTATGGAAATCAGCGTCCCCATTATTTAGGCGAATTACGAGACCTGTGCATAGACCTCTAATACCACATATCTCCACATACCTACCAACAAACTGTTGGATTCTTGATACTCAGAATTAGTGATGTATTTCGTTCCAAAAACGGACACACAAACTATTAAACAGGTGGTCATAATGTTTTGGCCCATCAATGTGTGTTGGAATGACTAGACGATCAGTCAACACCAGGAACACCAAACGTGAAAGGTATTTTAGGTTGGGACAGTTGGAGAAATCGGTCGTGGCGTAACACGCGCTGTTTGAGATGGACCATACAATAAAATTCGCTTTGGAGAAGAGCTACCACGATCGCTTATTCAGGGAAGCTATAGCCACCCATAACCATGACAACAGCTTCAACAATAACGAAGAAAACGCAGATGACCTCGATGTTGAGCACCCCATCTGTTGTAAAATTTTAGAACATGTTTTTTGCTCGAGTATCATGTCGTTTTTGGAAACCCAGAATCTACTCTGTGGGAATCAACATGGATTCCGGAAACAGCGATCGTGTGAGACCCAACTCGCTTTATTTGTTCATGAGACCCAGAAAATATTAGATACAGGCTCTCAGGTAGATGCTATTTTTCTTGACTTCCGGAAGGCGTTCGATACAGTTCCGCACTTTCGCCTGATAAACAAAGTAAGAGCCTACGGAATATCAGACCAGCTGTGTGGCTGGATTGAAGAGTGTTTAGCAAATAGAACACAGCATGTTGTTCTCAATGGAGAGACGTCTACAGATGTTAAAGTAAATTCTGGCGTGCCACAGGGGAGTGTTATGGGACCATTACTTTTCACAATATATATAAATGACCTAGTAGATAGTGTCGGAAGTTCCATGCGGCTTTTCGCGGATGATGCTGTAGTATACAGAGAAGTTGCAGCATTAGAAAATTGTAGCGAAATGCAGGAAGATCTGCAGCGGATAGGCACTTGGTGCAGGGAGTGGAAAATGTAATGTATTGCGAATACATAGAAAGAAGGCTCCTTTATTGTATGATTATATGATAGCGGAACAAACACTGGTAGCAGTTACTTCTGTAAAGTATCTGGGAGTATGCGTGCGGAACGATTTGAAGTGGAATGATCATATAAAATTAATTGTTGGTAAGGCGGGTACCAGGTTGAGATTCATTGGGAGAGTCCTTAGAAAATGTAGTCCATCAACAAAGGAGGTGGCTTACAAAACCCTCGTTCGACCTATACTTGAGTATTGCTCATCAGTGTGGGATCCGTACCAGATCGGGTTGACGGAGGAGATAAAGAAGACCCAAAGAAGAGCGGCGCGTTTCGTCACAGGGTTATTTGGTAATCGTGATAGCGTTACGGAGATGTTTAACAAACTCAAGTGGCAGACTCTGCAAGAAAGGCGTTCTGCATCGCGGTGTAGCTTGCTCGCCAGGTTTCGAGAGGGTGCGTTTCTGGATGAGGTATGGAATATATTGCTTCCCCCTACTTGTACCTCCCTAGGAGATCACGAATGTAAAATTAGAGAGATTAGAGCGCGCACGGAGGCTTTCAGACAGTCGTTCTTCCCGCGCACCATACGCGACTGGAACAGGAAACGGAGGTAATGACAGTGGCACGTAAAGTGCCCTCCGCTACACACCGTTGGGTGGCTTGCGGAGTATAAATGAAGATGTAGATGTGAACCAACCAAAACGAAGAAAGCCGCAATATGAACGTATCATGGATTTCCGTGCTGCAGAGAACAAACTTTTCAGGCAGCAATGGGAGCACTGCAGCTTTAATGACCATCGAAAAAACCTCACACTTTGGCCCAATAGGTGCATAGGTGCAGCCGCGAGCTCGATTCCAGTGCTCCATCCACGATGGACGGCGAAGTCTTAATAATGCCAGCCATTCGTGCTGGCGAAACGTCAAAATAATCGTCAGACAAACGTCGGCCTAAGAACCAGAGACAGAGGTCAACAGGCAATTAGTCCAAACCTTATATTGACACTTTTGATCTGATAGTTTATGTGGATTATCTTGCGTGTGGAGTCTAGATCGCTGATCGCTGTGAGTAGACAGTTTTCTGACTGTGGTTTTGTCATTTTGACCATCGCCAACAACGTGAATAAAATAAGCGTGAATAAAATAAATAGCCTAGCTTATCACTGCACTGTTACAGCAACTTGGAGTGAAGACGCCAGGTCAATACATTTTATGGAACTGTGAGACCTTTTCCGATACGATAAGATTCAGCTCTGACGACACATGGACTGCATTCTCATTACAAATGAAGTCAGTACCGTGGACACAGTGGCAACATTTCTAGAGCGACAGTTTCTTATAAACTACCGTCGTAATGTGAAACGTGAACAACGGAGAAACTGGGAAAGAAACAAAGAAAGAAAGAAAGCGAGTGACAGTGGCAGACAGGACATAAGAAGTGGCCTCTCAACATGCGCTGCAGCGGGGCTTGGTCCAAGGGTAGGGGACAGTGAACCCCGCGCCAGCTAGGGCCGCGCTCTCCCGCTGATAACATTGCGCCTTGGAACCACTCAGGTAAATTAGAGGCAACACCTGAGAGTAAGCCGAGGCCGAGGCAGACAACGCGTGCTCCTGCGGACCTCGCTGTGGGACTTTATTAACTCTACTTGCTGCCGAATGCGAACACACGTCTTCTCATCCTTTTAGGTCAGTGCAACTTACCGAAAAGGCATCACATACTGTGTCTATCACATAATGTGTAAACCATTCAACGGTATTTGGCTGTGGGTACATCTGGTAGCACTAACTGATCTCCCCTTCCCTGTTCTATTCGCGAATGGGGCGTGGGAAGAAAGACTGTCGGTAAGCCTCTGTATTATCTCCATTTTTTCGAGTTTTCCCGTCGTGTTCATTTCACGAGATCTACGTAGGGGAAATAGTATGTTGCCCTACTCCTCCCGGAAACTGCTCTCTCGAAATTTAATTAGTAAATCTCTCCGTGATGCACAACGCCTCCTTTGTAACGTCTGCCAATGGAGTTTGTTGAGAATCTCCGTAACGCTTTCGCTCCCGCTAAACGATCCCATGATGAAACGCGCCGCTCCTCGTTGGATCTTCGTTATATTCTCCACCAGTCCTACCTGGCGAGGATCCGAGACTGATGAACAATACGCAACTATCTAGCGAAAAAGCGCCTTTTGAGCCAATTCCTTCATGGATGAGTTACATTTCCTTAAGATTCTTCCTGTGAATCTGAGTCTGGCATCTGATTTTCCTACTATTTGTCTTGTGTGGTCATTCAGCTGAAGGTTGCTCAGAATAGCTTCCCCCAGATATTTTATGGTAAAAACAGTTTCCAACAGTTTGTCATCAACAGCTTACTTGTTAAATACATAAAGCACACCAGTGGCAATACGCAATCAATACCTTCACTGAGCGATAACAACGGTGAAGTCACTGATGACAGTGCCACTAAAGAAGAGTTATTGAACACGGTTTTCCGAAACTCCTTCAGCAAAGAAGACGAAGTAAATATTCCCGAATTCCAATCAAGAACAACTGCCAAGATGAGAAACATATAAGTAGATATCCTCGGAGTAACGAAGCAGCTTAAATCACTTAATAACGGCAAGGCCTCTGCTCCAGATTGTATACCAGTCACGTTCCTCTCAAAGTATGCTGATAAAATAGTTCCATATTTAGCAATTGTATACAACCACTCCCTCACAGAAAGATCCGTACCTAAAGAGTGGAAAATTGCTCAAGTCACACCAATACCCAAAAAGGGAAGTAGGAGTAATCCTCTGAATTACAGGGCCTATATCACTAATGTCGATTTGCAGTAGGGTCACAGTTCGTAGTATTAGACGGAAGGTCACAGAAGTAATATCCGGCGTCCTCCAAGGAAGTGTTAGAGGCCCTCTATTGCTCCTGATCTATATTAACGACATAGGAGACAATCTGAGTAGCCGTCTTAGATTGTTTGCAGATGCTGCTGCCATTTACCGTCTTGTAAAGTCATCAGATGATCAAAACGACTTGCAAATTATTTAGATAAGATATCTGTCTGGTACAAAAAGTGGCAATTGACCCTGAATAAGGAAAAGTGTGAAGTTGTTCACATGAGTACTAAAAGAAATCAGCCAAATTTCGATTACGCGATAAGTCACACAAATCTGAAGGCTGTAAATTCAACTAAATACTTAGAGATTACAATTAGAAATGACCTTAACTGGAACGATCACATAGATAATTTTGTGGGTAGAGCAAACCAAAGAGTATGATTCATTGGCAGAACACTTGAAGGTGCAACAGGTCTACTGAAGAGACTGCTTACATCACGTTTGTCCGCCCTATTCTGGAGTTTTGCTGTACGGTGTGGGATCTGCATCACGTGGGACTGGCGGATGACATCGAAAAAGTACAAAGAAGGGCAGCTCCTTGTATATTATTGCAAAATAGGGGAGATAGTGTCACAGACATTATACGTGAATAGGAGCGGCAATCATTAAAACAAAGGCGTTTTTCGTTGCGACGGGACCTTCTCATGAAATTTCAATCACCAGTTTTCTCCTCCGATTGCGAAAACATTCTGTTGGCACCCACCTACATAGGGAGAAATGATCATCAAGATAAAATAAGAGAAATCAGGGATCGCACAGAAAAATTTAAGTGTTCGTTTTTTCCCGCGTGCTGTTCGAGAATGGAACGGTAGAAAGACAGCTTGAAGGTGGTTCATTGAACCCTCTGCCAGGCACTTTATTGTGAGTAGCAGAGTAATGACGTAGATGTAAATACTGTTTCCAACAGTTTGTCATCAATAGCTTACTTGTAAATTACTGGATTTCTTTTCCTATGCATGTACAATAGGTTACATTTATTTATGTTCAGGGTTAACTGCCAGAGGCTCCATCATTCATCAATCCTCTGCAGGTCATTTTGCGAATCGACACTGTCTTCTGGCTTTGCTTATTTCTTATAGACAAACGCATGATTTGCGAACAGTCTTAAAGAACTTTCTACGCTTTCTACCTTATCGTTTATACACACTGTAAGCAGTAATGCTCCTGAATGAGATTTTCACTCTGCAGCGGAGTGTGCGCTGATATGAAACTTCCTGGCAGATTAAAACTGTGTGCCGGATCGAGACTCGAACTCGGGACCTTGCCTTTCGCGGGCAAGTGCTCTACCAACTCAGCTACCCAAGCACGACTCACGACCCGTCCTCACAGTTTTACTTCTGGCACTACCTCATTCTGGAAACATCCCCCAGGCTCTGGCTAAGCCACGTCTCCGCAATATCCTTTCTTTCAGGAGTGCTAGTTCTGCAAGGTTCGCAGGAGAGCTTCTGTAAAGTTTGGAAGGTAGGAGATGAGGTACTGGCAGAACTAAAGCTGTGAGGACGGGGCGTGTGTCGTGCTTGGGTAGTTGAGTTGGTAGAGCACTTGCTCGCTAAAGGCAAAGGTCCCGAGTTCGAGTCTCGGTCGGGCACACAGTTTTAATCTGCCAGGGAGTTTCAATAATGCTCCTGTCACGCTTTGTTGGGGCACTCCGGATATTACCTTTACAACTGACAATTTTGTTCCGTTAAGAGCGACTTGTTGGTTCTGTCTGCAAGGAAGTCTTGAATCCAGTTGCAAATCTTGTCCGATGCTCGGTAAGTTCATATTTTTCTCACTGAACGGCAGCAGGACGGTGTTAATGCTTTTCTGAAGTCGACGAACACGGCGTCCACCAGAACCCTGTTGTCTACAGCGCCATGGGTTTCATGGAGGAACAGAGCAGTATGAGTTTAGCAAGATCTCTGCGGAGCCCATGTTGATTTTTATAGAGGAGAGTTTCATTCTCCAAAACGTCACAATACGTGAGCACAGAACATGTTCCAAACTCAATAGACTGACTTCAACCACAGATTGACTTCAACCATATAGGCCTATAACTATGTGCGTCCTTCTACGAACCTTCTTGAAAACTGGAAAGACCTGCGCTTTTTTCTAGTCCCTAGGTGCCCTTCGTTGCTCCAGAGATCTACGATAAACTATTTCTACAAGGGGAGCAAGTTCTTTCGCATAATATTTGTAGAATCTTACAGGTACCTCATCTGGTTCTCAGGCCGTTCCACAGCTAAGCGATTGTAGTTGCTTTCTTTTCTCAATATCTGCCGTTTCGACGTTTGTGCGATGATTGAAACGTGGGACTTCTTCGGTGAAATTCAACATTTCGGCCTTCTCTGTCTTATTTTCCGTTTCGGTGTCAGGATGGTCACTGAGGGAATATATAGAGGATTTCGAGCACCCTGCTGATTTTAAGTAAGATCAAAACCTCTGAGGATTTTTACTCACATCGGATGACAAAACTTCACTTTCAAAGTCATTGAAAGCTTCTCTCATTGTTCATTATCGCTTCGTTCATGTTACGCTTGTCAGCTAGGTTTTCAATTCTCTTGAGTCTGACACGGAGCACTGTTTGTTTACGTGCAGTTTCCTAACACGGCTATTAAACTGCAGTGGATCTTTCCCATCGCTTAAGACCTTCTTCGAAAAATACTTCCTCAGGTGTACTGAACGATGTTTTTGATGTTTTCTATTTGTGCTCAAGAACTTCGTCCTCAGCATTGAATATCTGATGCTGACTACTCAGATACTCTACAATTTGCATCCTGTCACTCTTGCTACGGAAAAATATTTTCATGTCATTCTTAACATAGTTTGTAAAACCTATGGTCATAGTTGCTATCAAAACCTTATTGTCACTGATACATTCCTCTAGGTTAAATAATTCGGTAAGGTCAGGACTGTTTCGTAAAATAAAGAACAAGTACCTTCATTCACAATGGTGATTATATGAGAATGCACGATCAATTTCGAGCCCTGGGAGCTCATCCTCAGGTGCTTTAACGATCTGCATAATTTTTTTCAGATTTTTGTTAATTAGAGCCCTGGTAAGATTATAGTGGTATATTAAAAATGGTACATTGTGGATATAGACTTACAAAACTAAGGCAAGAAGAAAAAAAACTCACTGTTTGTAGTAGTGGATACATGATTTGAAGCGCAGTGTGAGTAAACATGTTTGCGTCCTTATACACACGTCCATTCTACAACACGTTTGTAATCAAAAGTTAAAGCAAGTCAGATGATTTGAAATGTAAAGGTGTTGGATTTCTACAAATACAGAACTGCCACATTTTTGCCGGCCGCGGTGGTCTAGCGGTTCTAGGCGCTCAGTCCGGAACCGCGCGACTGCTACGGTCGCGGGTTCGAATCCTGCCTCGGGCATGGATGTGTGTGATGTCCTTAGGTTAGTTAGGTTTAAGTAGTTCTAAGTTCTAGGGGACTGATGACCACAGATGTTAAGTCCCATAGTGTTCAGAGCCATTTGAACCATTTTTGAGCCACATTTTTACATTTCAAATTCTTTGACTTATTTTAACTTGTGTTTACAGATGTGCTTTGGAATGGACAGTGTGAATATTTACATAAACATCCATAGTTATACTGTGCTTTAAAACATATATCCTCTATTGGAAACGGTAAGTTATTTTCCGACTTAGCTTGGTTTTGAAACTATGAAAGTGAGTTTCTAAATGCTGCTAAGTCACATAAATAATACTGATCCAGCACTGCATCATTTATTGTGCTCATGATGCGTTTTGGTCGTAGCCCATCATCAGATGACCCGGTAACAAATAATAAAAATAAGTGCAAATAATGATATATAGTACATCTTTACAAAAGAATTGAGGTTATATAAATCTCAAATGAAATTAATTGTGCAAAATTTTGAAGAACACAAGTATTTACCATCTAAGATAGTTATATGCATTGACAAGAACGTTGAACAACGCCCATACAAATGTCGAGCAAAACATGTGCTGTCGTACACAAAAGGTAGACCTAATCAGTAGCTGACACTGTCAAGGCACCGCCAACGGAGCCATAATGTTCGTATTGCTAGAAGGTAGCACTTCTGATGACTTGCAAAATAGTAGTATTTATATAAATAAATAATAGCTCAGTCAGCACTAATGTGAGAGAAGGTCAATTGCAAAACCAGTATAATAGTACAAAACATTTCTTTTACAACAATGTCATATAGAACCACATTCAGTATGATTTGTTCATGTTTTCACTAGAGGGCACTACATCCGATACGAAGTTAATTAAAATAATTATTTTTCAATAAAACAAAATTAATTAGAACAGTCATTTCGTTTTTACCAGTGCAGGTGAGCAAGAAACTCAACAGTAAAATACAATGCAATAGTGCAGGTATCATACATGTCATCTTTAAGTTTGTAGTATGACTTAAGAAGAACAGTTCGCAAATAAAATTTCGTGTGGTTGTTAAGAAATCCATAAAACACAGAGAAAGTTAAAAGAAAGGACAGCCAGGCCTATCTGACGTGGACCCGTAAAATGACAACGAAATACTTTTCTACTTTCTTGTTAACCACTACTTTCTTTTCTACTCTATGAAAATTTTTTCTTCCAATCCTCCTATCTGCCGCCTCAGTGAAGCCATTAGCCGCTCCATCCTGAACAATCAAATGAGTTTCCTTCCCAAATACATCTTTAGGGCAACATAGCCTAGCTAGCCGATAAAATATTGATGTAAAAGATACACGCTTTGGAGTTGATGTGTGACATGAATCTTGTGATATAATCAAATTCGTAGCCGTTGGCTTACTATATATCTTAATTTTAACCGTATGTCCTATTCTTGTGATTTGTAAGTCAAAATTGAGCGCTCTACTTCGATTTCATAAGCGACCTCCATATTTGTGTAAGGAATTAAAAATATTTCCTAGCACCTGAACGTCATTTTTATCGCCTGACAAAATTATGAAGATGTTGTCGACATATCTGCAATACACTGTAATCTTTTCGCATATTGTAGTGTACTATCAAACAATATCCAGTCTAAAAAATTTTCAAAAAATTCTGAACGGATGGTTGAAACACTTGAGACCATTACAGGACCATCTTTCTGGTGACAAATGTTCTTATTAAAAGTGAAAAAAATTAATAGACAAGGATATTTTAACTAACTAGATAGCTCAGCAGCGTACATGGGATGTATAAAATTGCTGCGTATAATGTCTAATGCTTCATCGATTGGCACATTCGCATAAAGATTCTCAATACAGGACGATTCCGTTGGTTTTCTTAATGGAGCTTGATTTGTGCTCGTAAGAGTGACATTTCTGGATTCATCACCAGTAATCTTTTCTTCTTCCATTTAGTGTCTAGAAATATAGTAAAACTGTTAATAGCATTCCTAACATCGGTAACAAAAGCCACAATTAGTTGTTTATTTATCTGTACTATTTCATAGCCTTCAAAAAAAAATTTTGATTTAGAGATGTAATCGGCATCGTTAATGAGAACAAGAGAGCAACTCTTCTCAGTCTTAGTGACTAACATCTTACTTCTTTGTAATTTCTGTACGGGGTTAGACAGACATTGCAAAGTCTGATTTTTGTTACAAGAATGTGCAAGCGCATTACACTTTTTATTCGCCCGTACACATTTAGACAACTTTAGCACTTCGCAACCGCTCTTAAAAGGTTAATATTATTTTAGTAAACTGCAGGAGCAACCAAGGAAAGGCCCCAGAATTAGTACCGCTTACTGACGGTTATAAATCACAGGTTGTACTAGGAACAGATAGTTGGTCGAAACCGGACGTTAATGACAACGAAATTCTAAGTTCAGATTGGAACATTTATCGTAGGGATAGGTTAGTCGCCAATGGTGGCGGTGTGTTTATTGCAGGAAAGAATTCGATAAAATCTAGGGAGGTTATCACGGATCCCGATTGTGAACTAACCTGGGTGTATGAAAGGTCGGTCAAAAATGATAATCGGATGCTTTTATAGACCGCCTGGGTTGGAACTCTACCGGTAGAGCGCTTCAGAGAGAACTTGCAGAATATCGTTAGTAATTTTCCTGATCATTTCGTTGGAATAGGGGGCGGCTTCAATTTTCTAGATATAGACTGGGAGTGTCACGCTGTTGAAACTGGTGCCAGAGACAGGGATTCGTGTGAGATTGTTCTGGATGTCTTGTCCGAAAACTACTTCGGTCAGATAGTTAAAGAACCAACTCGTGAGGGTAACGTCTTAGACCTCTTGGCAACAACAAACCTGTACTTATCGAATAAGGAAACGTGGGGGAAGGTATCAGTGATCATAAGGCTGTGATAGCATCTATGATTACTGGTCTGACAAAGATTGTTGAGAAAGGTACGAAGATATTTTTTGCTTAGCAAGAGTGACAGGATATAAATTTCAGTGTATCAGAGCAGTCAGCATAAAATATTCGGTGATGAGGTCGAAGATGTGGGAAACAAATGGAAAAAATTCAAAGGAATCGTGCAGTATGTCGTAGACAAGTATTTGCCGAGTAACGTGTTAAGGGAGGAGAAAGACCCACCATTGTAAAATAGCCGTATTAGAAATCAGCTACGTAAATAAAGAGGACATCACCTCAGATTCAAGACAAGCAAAAACCTAGCTGACAAACAAAAGCTGAATGAAGCGAAAATGAGAGTAAGGA
The DNA here is from genome assembly GCF_023864345.2 of Schistocerca serialis cubense. Classification (NCBI taxonomy): domain Eukaryota; kingdom Metazoa; phylum Arthropoda; class Insecta; order Orthoptera; family Acrididae; genus Schistocerca; species Schistocerca serialis. The sequence goes on from NC_064642.1 coordinate 523,207,473, forward strand.
GGGTAATGAGAGAAGCGTTCAATGACTTTGGAAGTATGTCATCCGATCTGAGTAAAAACCTTAAGAGGTTTTGGTCGTATATAAAATCAGTAAGTGGGTCAAAATCATCTATTCATTCACCCAGTGGCCATACTGGCACCGAAACGGAAGGTGACAGAGAGAAGGCCGAAATACTAAATTCGCTATTCCAAAATTGTTTTACAGCGGAAGATCGTAACACAGTCTCTCCTTTCAATTGTCGCACGAACGCCAAAATGGCAGATATTGAGATAACCGATCGCAGAATAGAAAAACAACTACAATCGTTTAGTAGTGGACATGTGTCAGGACCAGATGAGATACCTATATGATTGTACAAAGATTATGCGAAAGAACTTGCTCCTCTTCTAGCAGTAATTTATCGTAGAGCGATTGAGCAACGAAGGGTGCCTAGCGACTGGAAGAAAGCGCAGGTCATTCCCGATTTTAAAAAAGGCCGTAGGATAGATGCACACACTTAGACATATATCGTTGACGTCGATCTGTTGTAGAATTATGGAACAAGTTTTATGCTCAAGAATTATGACGTTCTTGGAGAAGGAAAATCTTTTCTATAAAAATCAACATGTATTCAGCAAACAGAGATAACATAGCTCGTTCTGTTCCTTCATGAGATCCACAGTGTCGTAGACAATGGCGCTCAGGTTGATGCCGTGTTCTGTGACTTCAGGAAGGCATTTGACACCATCCCGAACTGCCGTTTAGAGAAAAAAATACCAGCGTTCCGAGTATCGGAGCAGATATACGACTGGATTAAAGATTTCCTTGCAGACAGAACTCAACACCTGAGTCTTAACAGAACAAAATCGACAAACGTACCCCTAGAGAATGTAATAGGACCGTTACTGTTTACCCTATATATAAATGATCTAGTAGAAAGCATCGGTTGCTCTCTAAGGCTGTTCGCAGGTGATGCGGTTATCTATAACAAAGCAGCAACGCCAGAAGATAGTAACGATTTGCAGAAGGACCACCAGAGATTTTATGAATGGTGCACGCTCTGGCAGTTGACTCTGAACGTAAATAAATGTAAAATAACATATTGCACATACGTAGGAAAAGAATTCCACTGCTGTATAGCTACACTGTTGATGACAAATCGCTGGAAACGGTATCTGCCATAAAATATGTAGGAGTAACTATCCGGAGCGAAATGGTGCGTACTCAGTGACACACACAGCTGTCGTCAGACACTGTGGCCAGACGTCGCCCGATAACATCGGCCGAGAGCGTACTCATAATGCGTCCGATCTCCTTCGTCTTTTTTGGCAGGGTCAAGGAGCTTAGGGTAGGTTAGAATCTATTCTACGTATGAAGTAGGTTAGATTTTAACCTCGCAGTGTGGCGTGGATACTACACGCTTCTGTGCTTGAATACGAGTGCTGCATAGCGGCTTCTGAATTGAAGGGGCACCAAATGCATGTGAATGAGCTTTCCTGTCCTCAGTTATCGGAATAACCACGCACGTTTTACGAATATATGAGATGACAGGAGAAAAGTTCTATTACATACTCGAGATAATTCGTCGTGACCTTGAAAAGCGAGTTATAAACCCTCTGTTTCGCTGTGTTTATTTAAAGTTGTGTAGACGTACGACAATTAACCATCAATCACTGTCATTTAGAACACGAGTGAAAGACAAGCATAAAGTGTAGCATAAGATACTCTGAAAACCTAAAGCACTTGAAAATGGAAATACATACTGAACACCATATTTGCAAACCATTTCATATTAACAGAATCACAACGCCAGTAAGTATTAATAATAATTTGTAGACAATTAAAGACAACCATCGCAGAAAAGACCCAGTTGAAACGTCCCCTTTGAACAATTATACATGACTGTGCTTAAACTGACACACAATATTTTTAGCGCAACGCAATCTGACTTTCAAAAATCCCTACAAAAGAATGGCCCTGACTAACATTAACCTATACCTTTCACAAATCACTTATCTCACAAAATCTTCGTTACTCGAACTACTACAATACAGCGAGCGCCACTACTGCCAGCTAAATAAAAGATTCAAATTACGGGAGGCACTAACTACTGATAGGCATATTAGCAAATGAAAGATTTTAATAGAGAACAAACAATGTATTTACCTTAATAGTCATCAAAAGTCATAATATATATAGCAGTTCATGACATCCAGTCTTACAAATTTCAAAACTCCGCCCTTTCTCTCCCCACATCCACCACTGCTGGCGGCTCACCTCCAACTGCGCAACGCTACGCGCTGTTAACATCCAGCTGCCCAACACTACAATAGCCAACAACAATGCAAACCAGCCACAGACTGCACACAGCACAGCCAGTGATTTTCATACAGAGCGCTACGTGGCGTTACCAATATAAAAACCTGAACAGCCTACTTGCACAGGAAAGGAGCTAGAAGCATATAACACACGCCACCCTTTTCACTTGAACAAATTACTTTTTGAGGTTAAATCAATGCCCAAGATTTCAAATAAAGAATTTTGCCTATTTGAGGTTTCGAATAAACCTGCAATTTCAGTCCTTAGATTGCGAAGTATAATCTGATTATGATATTTTCATCCTCAGGAAGCCACAGACTCACTCCTTCTAGGGCTAAATTTATCACTTTCTCACGCTCCATATTTCATGTGCGACAACGTCGGTCGATTTGACCAAAGAAAACAAAATGATATGAATTTCACTGATTGTCATCCGAAGCTTGTACGTTCTGAAGATAAGATCGTCTTTAGTGTGACGGCGCACGTAGTGGCGTAGTGATTTGAAAAGATCTGCTGTCTCCGGCCGATGTCGGTCGTCGGCGGAATCCACCGATATCAGAGCCACTGTGACCGCAGTCTATGTGGAATGACCACATGAAACAAACAGTGAGAAAAGCAGATGCCAGACTCAGATTCACAGGAAGAAACTTACGGACATGTAACTCACCCAAGGAGGAAGCGGCTTATAAGGCGTTTGTTCGACTCACTCTTGAGTATTATTCATCTAACTGGGATCCTTACCAAATAGAAGAGATGGAGAAGATCCAACGATGTGCGTCACGTGTCGTCACGGGATCGTTTAGTCAGCACGAGAGCGTTACGGAGATGCTCAACAAACTCCACTGGCAGACGTTACAAGAGAGGCACTGTGCAGCACGAAGAGATTTACTATTGAAATTTCGAGAGAGCCCTTTCCGGGAATTGTCGGACAACATATTACTTTCCCGTACATACGTATCGCGTAATGACCACGAGGAAAAAATTCGAGAAATTAGAGCCAATACAGAGGCTTACCAACAACCATTCTTCCAACGCGCTATTAGCGAATGGAACAGGATTGGAGGGCTCAATTAGTGGTAGAAAAAATACCCTCCGCCGCACACCATTAGGTGAATTGCGGAGTATGATGTATATGTAGAATTTCTGAATTATTTCTTTAATCTGCTTACTATCGAAGTTTGAAGGCAACATAATTTAAGCCTTTGGTAAGCAGCTGTAATTCTTCACTAGAGGAAATGGTACCGGTCAACTTCATAACTTTTGCTGCGAGTTGATGTTTACTTATTTCGTCTATAGCAAATGTACGGCGCCCGACGCTGTTCGTTATCAGGAGTCTCAACGTCAGCCTACGCCTCCGTTGAATGATATTACGCTCCCATAAAATATATATATATATATATATATATATATATATATATACACAGGGTGTTTAAAAATGACCGGTATATTTGAAACTGCAATAAAAACTAAGCGAGCAGCGATAGAAATACACCGTTTGTTGCAATATGCTTGGGACAACAGTACATTTTCGGGCAGACAAACTTTCGAAATTACAGTAGTTACAATTTTCAACAACAGATGGCGCTGCGGTCTGGGAAACTCTATAGTACGATATTTTCCACATATCTACCATGCGTAGCAATAATATGGCGTAGTCTCTGAATGAAATTACCCGAAACCTTTGACAACGTGTCTGGCGGAATGGCTTCACATGCAGATGAGATGTACTGCTTCAGCTGTTCAATTGTTTCTGGATTCTGGCGGTACACCTGGTCTTTCAAGTGTCCCCACAGAAAGAAGTCACAGGGGTTCATGTCTGGCGAATAGGGAGGCCAATCCACGCCGCCTCCTGTATGTTTCGGATAGCCTAAAGTAATCACACGATGATCGAAATATTCATTCAGGAAATTAAAGACGTCTGCCGTGCGATGTGGCCAGGCACCATCTCGCATAAACCACGAGGTGTTCGCAGTGTCGTCTAAGGCAGTTTGTACCGCCACAAATTCACGAATAATGTCCAGATAGCGTGATGCAGTAATCGTTTTGGATCTGAAAAATGGGTCAATGATTCCTTTGGAAGAAGTGGCGGCCCAGACCAGTACTTTTTGAGGTTCCCCATATGCGCCAGTTCTGTTTATTGACGAAGCCGTCCAGGTAAAAATAAGCTTCGTCAGTAAACCAAATGCTGCCCACATGCATATCGCCGTCATAAATCCTGTGCACTATATCATTAGCGAATGTCTCTCGTGCAGCAATGGTAGCGGCGCTGAGGGGTTGCCGCATTTGAATTTTATATGGATAGAGGTGTAAACTCTGGCGCATGAGACGATACGTGGACGTTGGCGTCATTTGGACCGCAGCTGCAACACGGTGAACGGAAACCCAAGGCCGCTGTTGGATCACCTGCTGCACTAGCTGCGCGTTGCCCTCTGTGGTTGCCATACGCGGTCGCCCTACCTATCCAGCACGTTCATCCATCACGTTCCCAGTCCGTTGAAATTTTTCAAACAGATCCTTTATTGTATCGCTTTTCGGTCCTTTGGTTACATTAAACCTCCGTTGAAAACTTCGTCTTGTTGCAACAACACTGAGTTCTAGGCGGTGGAATTCCAACACCAGAAAAATCCTCTGTTCTAAGGAATAAACCATGTTGTCTACAGCACACTTGCACGTTGTGAACAGCACACGCTTACAGCAGAAAGACGACGTACAGAATGGCGCACCCACAGACTGCGTTGTCTTCTATATCTTTCACATCACTTGCAGCGCCATCTGTTGTTGAAAATTGTAACTACTGTAATTTCGAAAGTTTGTCTGCCTGAAAATGTACTGTTGTCCCAAGCATATTGCAACAAACGGTGTATTTCTATCGCTGCTCGTTTAGTTTTTATTGCCGTTTCAAATATACCGGTCATTTTTGAAACACCCTGTATATATATATATATATATACGTAGAATAATTTAGCCAACGTGTTGAACTGCTTTGGAGTGAGTAGTGCGTTAAGACATTTTCAGAATTGTCAGGTGAAAATTTTGATTTGTGTGCCACTCCAATTTTATACATGTCAGTTTAAACCTAGTTTTAATAGATTGTGCGCTGTATGAAACATTTTTATGGTTGGTTATAATGGCGTCACTTCGTTCTCGATGCATGCTCTATTGAACAAAATTTTCAACTGATTCTGCATGTTAGTTTTTTTTTTTTTGCATTACAGAAAACTGTAACCTCCTTAATCGCCTAGTTTTATGGTTGCCTTCACCAAATCAGTCAACCACCGAAAAGAACCGAGGATAACCTTAGAACACAGGCGGCAAGCGTCATTAGTCAACATATGCCACTATTTGCAGTCGGTTGCACTCAGTGTGTTTGATAGCCAATGGTAGAGCCTCGTCCACGTCACGGCAGAGACCCACGTCCCAGCAAACATACCGCCTGCACAGTGGCATTCTTTCCCGCCCTGCACGGTTTCCCTGAGGGCTGCATTACGAGCCTAACGTTGGAGTTGCCAACGACTGGCGTACCCACCGTCTGCATTTGTCCAGACAGGATAGGAAAATCGCCCGCTGGCCAGAAGTGTTATCAGCAGTGGGCAGCACCTCATACCTGTTGCTAAGGCTTAAGGAGCCAGCCGTGCAGCCAATCCCTTCTTTAGCCTTCTGCCCGGTGACACGCGAACCCACCGATGTCCATCATTCACTGTCAAGTGAGGACAAAATCGTCAGATGTTGCGTATCAGAAGACGAAACGACAGCTGCGTCACCAAGGAGTTCCAACACAGCAAGCGTGTCGCAGGTCTTCTCGCCGGTGCCGTTCAGCAGATCATGCAATTCTTCTTCACTTTCACTCATAGCAATGTCATCAGCGAATCGTATCATTGATATCGTTTCACCTTGAATTTTAATTACACTCCTGAACCTTTCTTTTATTTCCATCATTGCTTCCTCGATGTACAGTTTGAACAGTAGGGGCGAAAGGCTAAATCCTTGTCTTACACCCTTTTTAATACGACCTCTTCGATCTTGGTCGTCCACTCTTATTATTCCCTCATAGCTGTTGTACATACTGTATATGACCCGACTCTCCCTATAGCTTACCCCTACTTTTCTCAGAATTTCGAACATCTTGCACCATTTTCCCTTGCCGAACGCTTTTTCCAAGTCGACAAATCCTATGAACGTGTCTTGATTTTTCTTTAGTCTTGTTTCCACTATTAACCGCAACGTCAGAATTGCCTCTCTCGTGCCTTTACTTTTCCTAAAGCCAAACTGATCGTCATCTAGCACGTCCTCAGTTTTCTTTTCCATTCTTCTGTATGTTATTCTTGTAAACAATGCATGAACTGTTAAGCCGATTGTGAGGTAATTCTCGCACTTGTCAGCTTCATTTATTTAATCACGTTTTAATCTCTGTAAATTATTACTAGCCAGTTACTAAATGTGGGTTTTACGATTTTAATCAGTCGTATGTCTTGAGAAATGATTTTTTTCTGAAATGAACTAATTGTCTAATTGGTGTTCGCATTTTTCATGTTACAAATTTAATTAGTCATTTTCTTAATGTCACTATTTGTTACCATCAAGTTTTGACACGAACTTTGGGAGTGGCTAGTGGTCCAAGACCTTGATTGCCGTAATATTTGCTGAATATGTAAAACAAATATCGTAAATGCTATTATTATGGAATTTGTTAAACCTAATTCTATCTTTTTAAGAGATCATTATTTTAAATACGAGGGTTATTCGGAAAATAAGGAACGATCGGGTTGCGAAATGGAAACCACTAGGAAAATCCGATGAAGTTTTGCACAAGTGTGTTGGCCAGTGTCTCTAGTATGCCCGCTGATCGCGTTACGTCGTTATTTTTAGTTCTGAGCATACAGGGAGCACATAAAGATACCTAGAACAATAATGTCTCCCGCCAAGTACGAAGGACTGCTGAGAAATTTCGCCTGAAGCTATGCAGCCAACATTACATAACTGTCTTGCGGTTCCTTCTTCAACGCAATTCTCAGCCGCATTCTGCAGGGGCAATAAAGATGCTCCTGCATCGTTTTCAAACGGAAATGTTTGATTATCTAGAATTCAGCCCGTAATTGTCTCCCTCTGAGTTTCGTCTCTGCTCACATGAACCGCTGGCTATGAAGACGACATTTTGGCACACCATGAGCTGTAGACCAGCGTAGAGAATTAGCGGAAAGCACTGACGGCCGCCTTCTATAACGAGGGTATTGGAAAGTTGGTACAACTCTACGACAAACTTCCAAGTCAGATTGGCGACTATGGAGATAAGTTGCTGGAAGTTGTAGCTAAATAATGCAAATAAAACAGTTTTGATTTTCACGGTGGTTTCCATTTCGCGACCTATCGTTCCTTATTTCTCGAATAGCCGTCGTATATCTGTGACTGTTCAAGCTGAGCGAGATCTAAAATTTTTTTCTTCAGAATTCATCATAAATATATCCTATCTCAAATTAAGCTTGATCATTGTTGAACAAATTTTCCATTAAAAACGTTGTAACTGTGAATAGTGTTGCTGTTGTTACCCTCGGGTTCCCTGTCCACACCACAGCCTTTACCTTCCTCCTCGTAAATCCATTTTCAACCGTAGCGGGAGCGCGACTGTACTCGGCGGGGGAGGGGGGAGGCAGTGTTAATATCATTTACAGTTGTCTTGTAGTGCTACTCTCAGCACTTGTGAGGCAAACTGAGGAGCTACTTGATTGAGAAGTAGCGGTTACGGTCGCGTAAACTGACGTACGGTCAGGAGAGCGGGGTGCTGACCACATGCCCCTCCATGTCCGCATTCAGCCTGTGGGCTGAGGATGACACGGCGGTCAGCCGGTACCGTTGGGTCTTCCAAGGCCTGTTCGGACGGAGTTTAGTTTTGTTTTTTGTAGTGCTAGTGCTACATGTTTGTATGGTAAGTGCTTGCGATTCTGTCTAGTCATAATGCTGCAGGAACGTGCAGACGCTGGAATTAGTCTCATGTGAGCACGTGGATGTGTCGGGTTGAATTATTTAAAAAAAGAGTAGTTACGGTAACATGCAGAGCTGACGAGCCTCCGAACCCCACGTTCCGTGAAGTGTCGGGGGCGTCCAACCATTGAGTGCCTAATGGTGGTTTTACTATCCTTTTACCTCTTTGTGTAGATGCTCACGACAGTAGCACGTGAACATTCGACCAGCTTCGCGGTTTTCGAGATACTCGTTAACAGGCTCTACGTAATAATTATCTGCCCTTTGTCAAAGTCGCTTATCTCAATGGATTTGCCCATTTGCAGCCCATATTCTTGCTACGGTGATACCCCGTCCGTGTCTTCTCAGCTTATATTCTTTTACTGCCGCGTCATGTACCCTCAACGCCACCAGGCGGCCTCTAACGTCGCAGTGGATAGTGGTCTAATACTTCAAACAGGATGTCGTTCTTTAGAACCAAATTTTAATTTAGCATTGTTAGCTTTCGTTGCTGAAATATTTAACTATTCTTTGGAATGCTCTAAGCAAATCACAGGAATCCAAAGAATGCAGAGGATTTTCAAATCCTGTGATCTAGGAGGTACTATGCGATAATAACTGAAGTTCTTAAGCCAACATATTGAAATGATATTGCAAACGCGACACTCAATACATATGAACATTTCTGATCCAAGCAGCATAGTACGATACAGTACGGTGAGAAACAAGCGGTAAGAAGTGAAAGTTTTGTACTGAGAAGTATCTATGCAGGGAACATGCACATGTAAGAAAATATAGGGGGCATTTTGTTTTATGGCAGTAAATTAAAAATCGCGACGCAAACGAAAAAGTAATCATATGACGTTCATAAACGACGTAAAAATCTTTGTAAATGGGCATACATGCCATAAAATTCATCACATGATACCTGTGAGATGCACTCCAAACGCATTTGTATTGCAACTGTCTGTAGGATGCTGTTTTTCATACTTGCTCTGTTATCGCTGTCATAAGTGTATCAGTTCTCCTCCACTGAAATCTATAGCCAAGATACAGATCAAATAACAAGTGTATTTTCTTTACAGGCTGCAGCTTCCAGTTTTGTTAGTAGTAAATAACAAGAGAAACCAAATATCGCAACATAACGTCATAGCGATGGAGCTGCACGTGGAGCTACAGAAGTTTCATTAGGTGTAATGAAGCCAATGTTCCTATTTCTAAATGCCATCGCCTGAGGATGCAACAGTACTAATGTTTGATAACCATTCAAGCAATCGTTACCTCAGTGTCTGAATACAGAATGTGAGGTTCTATCGACAGGTAACAAACACAAAGGACTGTAACGTCAACATGTCAATAGAAACAGTCCTTCCGATATGTGGCGGCTAAAGACAAAAAGCACCAAGCAAGATCACTTATTTGGCCGCGGGAAGCACTCTTTTTCCACACAGATCTAGCTGCTTAATCTGGGTCATGTCTGAAGTTTGCAGTGCGCCTTATTATTGAGAAAGATCAAGTGTTTGTGTAAAAGCACATAATTCTGTCAAGATAAGTACCTGAGAATAAAACACTGCTCGTATAAAACAGTAATAGCTTACAATCACTGCAGAAGTGAATGCAAGCATAACAGTAGACGAAAACATGAACCAAAAAAGTATATAGAGGGTAACTGTACAGCGAAAGTTTGCCAGAGAGAATAATGCACAAGCAGATTACTGCTGATGAACGTAAATCTCAAATTAAACACTAGACGTAACAACGAGCTTTTTTTGTCCTTTTCCATTTAACCGTTCATTTTGTTTTTGACAAAGAATGATTATGTACTTCACGGTGACTTTCAGAAGTTAGATACAAATGTGCATCGTTGTTACGAAACGGCCTAATTGATGCGACCGTTATTGTACGTGGACGATTGAATAAGCCGAAAGCGTCGATGCTTCAGCTGCTCATAACAGGCAGTATTCCGAATCACAAACGCCGATACTGAATAATACACCTCACTGAATATGTATAAATCCAGGACTACAGCACCAGTGTCCAATCGTGGCTTTCCCACGGTCGGCAAGCATGATGCGCAGCATACTGCTGCGACATTAAACATCGTAATACGGGACAGGCAAATGTTAGCAGATGCTTCGATACTCGAAAGCACGTACCACGTTTGCATTTACATGCATACATACTCTTCAAACTACTGTGAAGTGTATGTCAGAGATTACTTACCTACTATATGTTAGGTTTCCTTCCCTTTCCAGTCTCGTATGGGCGCGAGAAGCATGGTATCTTAAATATCCAGCAAAACTGTACTCACCTTCCCGTGAGCCAAAAAAATCCCTGTCTGTTCGTGCTACCACTTCTTGTTTACTTTCACCATCCATTCTAATTGCTGTGGTTACTAGATATTTGAGCAATATTCTAAGACGGGATGCCAGTGAACCGAAGTATGTGGTCCAATTTACCTACAGCTAAGGCTAAGCTATCTTCCCATTCCATAACCCTACGAACTGTTGTACCGAGATATTTTTATGAGTTCACTGATTCCAGTGGTGGTTCAGAGTTGTAGTCATGGGGCACTACTTTTCCGCTTATTGTGATAGTACTTTGATATAGATAACTCTTTGTTTGTAAAAGTCTGTGGTTACTGCTAATATTATCTGCCGGGAGATTAACATACAACACGAAGAAGAATCCCAACACACTACTCTCGGGCACGCGTGAAGTTATTTCTATTTCTCTCGATGATTATCCAAGTTGCAATGCTGTGTCCCCTCTAATACGAAATCCAGTCACAACTCTTTTTTAATATCACGTATAACCGTACTTTTTTCACGAAAAGTTGGTGTCGTACCTAGTCAAATAGTTCCAGAAGTTAAGAAATACTCGATCCACCTGATTGCCTTGAACTATGGCTTTCAGAATACCATTTGAGAATAGCACGAGTCGGGTTTCACATGGTCGACATTTTCGGAATTCATACTTACTGGTATGGAGAAGGTAGTTCTGTTCAAGATACTTTAATACATTTGAAATCAGTGTATGTTTTATGTTTCTACGATAGAGGGACGTTATTCAGATTGAACGGTTGTTTTATCACTGGGTGTTTCACTGATCAAGGGACCTGCAGTAAGTTATGGTAAACGTAGGAACTAACAGACAAATGGCCTTGCCGCAGTGTTTACCATCGGTTTCCGTCATGTCACTGAAATTCAGCGCTGTCGGCCTTGGCTAGTACTTGGATGGGTGACTGTCCGGGTCTGCAGTGCGCTGTTGGCAAGTGGGTTGCACCCAGCCATGTGAGGCCAACTGAGAAGATATTTGATTAATAAACATTGACTCCGATCACGAAAACTGAAAACGGCCGGGAGAGCGGAGTGCTGACCACACGACCTTCCATATCCGCTTCTAGTGACGCCTATCGGCTCAGGATGACACGGCGGTCGGTCGGTATCGTTGGGCCTGTGAGTTTAGTTTCCAAACGAGCTAATATGTGTAAATTGAATACGGAATCTGTCAATGATTCCACTGAGCCTTTTTAACTATTTCTAAACTTCACTGACGTTAATATCTACAACGATCATCCAAAACATTATGACCACCTGTTTAACAGTGTTTTGATCCTCCTGTGGTACGTAATACAGCAGCGATTCTGCTTAGACCTGATGCATTAAGCCATTGGTAGGTTTTCCGAGGTATGTGCTACCAGATGCTCAAAAACTTATTCAAATGCCTCTGAGCATTATGGGACTCAACATCTGATGTCATCAGTCCCCTAGAACTGGAATCACTCAACAGAGGAAAGTCCACTGGACCTGACGGGATACCAATTCGATTCTACACAGAGTACGCGGAAGAACTTGTCCCCCTTCTAACAGCCGTGTACCGCAAGTCTCTAGAGGAACGGAAGGTTCCAAATGATTGGAAAAGAGCACAGGTAGTCCCAGTCTTCAAGAAGGGTCGTCGAGCAGATGCGCAAAACTATAGACCTATATCTCTGACGTCGATCTCTTGTAGAATTTTAGAACATGTTTTTTGCTCGAGTATCATGTCGTTTTTGGAAACCCAGAATCTACTCTGTAGGAATCAACATGGATTACGGAAACAGCGATCGTGCGAGACCCAACTCGCTTTATTTGTTCATGAGACCCAGAAAATATTAGATACAGGCTCCCAGGTAGATGCTATTTTTCTTGACTTCCGGAAGGCGTTCGATACAGTTCCGCACTGTCACCTGATAAACAAAGTAAGAGCCTACGGAATATCAGACCAGCTGCGTGGCTTGATTGAAGAGTTTTTAGCAAACAGAACACAGCATGTTGTTCTCAATGGAGAGACGTCTACACGTAACCTCCGGCGTGCCGCAGGGGACTGTTATGGGACCATTGCTTTTCACAATATATATAAATGACATAGTAGATAGTGTCGGAAATTCTATGCGGCTTTTCGCGGATGATGCTGTAGTATACAGAGAAGTTGCAGCATTAGAAAATTGTAGGGAAATGCAGGAAGATCTGCAGCGGATAGGCACTTGGTGCAGGGAGTGGCAACTGACCCTTAACATAGACGAATGTAATGTATTGCGAATACATAGAAAGAAGGATCCTTTATTGTATGATTATATGATAGCGGAACAAACACTGGCAGCAGTTACTTCTGTAAAATATCTGGGAGTATGCGTGCGGAACAGTTTGATGTGAAATGATCATATAAAATTAACTGTTGGTAAGGCGGGTACCAGGTTGAGATTCATTGGGAGAGTCCTTAGAAAATGTAGTCCATCAACAAAGGAGGTGGCTTACAAAACACTCGTTCGACCTATACTTGAGTATTGCTCATCAGTGTGGGATCCGTACCAGATCGGGTTGACGGAGGAGATAGAGAAGATCCAAAGAAGTGCGGCGCGTTTCGTCACAGGGTTATTCGGTAACCGTGATAGCGTTACGGAGATGTTTAGCAAACTCAAGTGGCAGACTCTGCAATAGAGGCGCTCTGCATCGCGGTGTAGCTTGCTCGCCAGGTTTCGAGAAGGTGCGTTTCTGGATGAGGTATCGAATATACTGCTTCCGCCTACTTATACCTGCCGAGGAGATCACGAATTTAAATTAGAGAGATTAGAGCGCGCACGGAGGCTTTCAGACAGTCGTTCTTCCCGCGAACCATACGCGACTGGAACAGGAAAAGGAGGTAATGACAGTGGCACGTAAAGTGCCCTCCGCCACACACCGTTGGGTGGCTTGCGGAGTATAAATGTAGATGTTGATGTAGAACTTAGAACTACTTAAACCTAACTTACCTAAGGACATCACACACATCCATGCCCGAGGCAGGATTCGAACCTGCGACCGTAACAGTCGAGCGATTCCGGACTGAAGCGCCTAGAACCGCTCGGCTTAAGCAGCTTAACCACAGTTCACTCAATCCTCGTAATTTAAGAGCTAGTAGCTTGTAGGACCGGAGTCATCTCCCTTCAGCAACACCCAGGCGCGTTCCATCGGGTTCATATCAGGTTACTTTGGTGGCCATGATATGATCGTCTTGCTCGTCAAACCACTTTAGACGGTTCTAGTATTGTGACACGGTCATTTATCCTGCTGGAAGGAGCTATCACTGTCAGAGAAGACAACGTGAAGGGGTGCTGGTAGTCCGCAATAATGTTCACTACCCGCAGCTGTCATGATGCCCTCGATTACTACCACAGGTGCAATGGAAACCAAGGCGAATGTCCATCGTAGCATAATACTTCTTCCTCCGGACAGGACAGCCAATGGTATTAGATCTGCCATCCCCCAATCTAGAGCCGGTCGGAGTGGCCGTGCGGTTAAAGGCGCTGCAGTCTGGAACCGCAAGACCGCTACGGTCGCAGGTTCGAATCCTGCCTCGGGCATGGATGTTTGTGATGTCCTTAGGTTAGTTAGGTTTAACTAGTTCTAAGTTCTAGGGGACTAATGACCTCAGCAGTTGAGTCCCATAGTGCTCAGAGCCATTTGAACCAACCCAATCTAGATGATCTCATGCCCACTGCAGTCGTAACTGACGATGTCGTTTGGTCAGCTTTGGATGGGTGCAAGTTCTCTGCTACAGAGCCCTATGTTCAACAATGTGCGTTGCGGAGCGCTCCGAAACACGTGTGTCTGCACTTTCATTGTACTCTGTCGTCAGATCTGCCACAAAATTCCACCCACACAGCTTTATAGAGCGGGCAGGCGTCTGACCGCGTTCTGCGATGAGGCGTGGATATCCAGTAACCTGTTGCCTACTAGTCGATTTACCTTCCTCCAGACACTTTCGTTAGACGTTCAAAAAAGTACCACGTGAACAGCCGATAAGCTTCACCGTTTCCGAGATGCGGTTTCCCAGAGGCCGGGCCTTAACAGCCTGGCCTTTTCAAAGTCGCTTATAACAGTTTATTTCGCCATTTGCTGCTTGTATATCGTTAGAATGATTCAAAATTCTTTTCTTCAGCTTATACACTTTCCTTACAGCGCCATGTGTCTGCAACGATGCCAAATGGCATTCAGTCTTAAGCCTAGTTTACACGACGACACTAGGTTGCAGGCAACTGCGCGCCAGTGCGCATGCGCGCCGCGCGTTTGCGCAACTAATCGGTGAAACTAAAGTTTCGGCGTGTTCCAACTTCGGCGACACTATTTCTTCCGAAAGAACAGATACCATAGGTGACCATGCAGCTCTCTCAGAATGAAATGATAATCAAATCAAGACCCTGTGCTGTCGACAGGCGTTAATATACATCAACGGGGACAGTTGAAAATGTGTGCCCCATCCGGGACTCGAACCCGGGATCTCCTGCTTATATTGCAGACACTCTATCCATCTGAGCCACCAGGGGCACAGAGGATAGTGCGATTGCAGGGATTTATCCCTTGCACGGTCCCCGTGAGACCCACATTCCCAACTTAATGTCCACACACTACATTCGCAGTGTCCCTGCCCCTGCCCATAGTTGAGGCTAACCGGTCATTGATCTTTTTCTTCTGTGCTGGATGCACACGAATTGCCCGAACTCTTACGGGACTCGGTAAGATTGTCTACCGCGAGTAATGAGTGTAATGGGCAGGGGCACTACGAATGTAGTGTGTGGACATTACGTTTGAAATGTATGTTCAAATGGCTCTGAGCACTATGGGACTTAACTGCTGAGGTCATCAGTACCCTAGAGCTTAGAACTACTTAAACCTAACTAACCTAAGGACATCACACACATTCATGCCCGAGGCAGGATTCGAACCTGCGACCGTAGCGGTCGCGCAGTTCCAGACTGAAGCGCCTAGAACCGCTCGGCCACCGCGGCCGGCGCGGGGAATGTAGGTTCAAATGGTTCAAATGGCTCTGAGCACTATGGGACTCAACTGCTGAGGTCATTAGTCCCCTAGAACTTAGAACTAGTTAAACCGAACTAACCTAAGGACATCACAAACATCCATGCCCGAGGCAGGATTCGAACCTGCGACCGTAGCGGTCTTGCGGTTCCAGACTGCAGCGCCTTTAACCGCACGGCCGCTTCGGCCGGCGGGAATGTAGGTCTCACGGGGAGCGTGCAAGGGATAAATCCCCGCAGTCGCACTATCCACTGTGCCATCGGTGACGGCCGGAGTGGCCGAGCGGTTCTAGGTGCCACAGTCTGGAACCGCGTGACCGCTACGGTCGCAGGTTCGAATCCTACCTCGGGCATGGATGTATGTAATGTTCTTAGGTTAGTTAGGTTTACGTAGTTCTAAGTTCTAGGGGACTGATGACCTCAAAAGTTAAGTCCCATTGTGCTCAGAGCCATTTGAACCATTTTCTGCCCTAGGTGGCTCAGATGGATAGAGCGTCTGCCATGTAAGCAGGAGATATCGGGTTCGAGTTCCGGTCGGGGCACACACTTTCAACTGTCCCCGTTGGTGTATATCAACGCCTGTCGACAGCTTAGGGTCTTGATTTAATTATCATTTCACAGGAAAAAAGGATGTTTCGTAGGATTTTACGCACTTTGCTTACGAGTATGTCCAATGTTCGGGCAAATCTCCGTGCACTACACGTTTGCACACGACCATTCGTCTCCTCCTGCATTGCTGTGGCCACTGCTTCCGCTGACGTCGGATCAATTCGTTTCCTCCCTCTACCAGCTTGCACACCAAAAGAACCCGTCTTTTCGAATTTCCGAATCATTTTCTCCAAATCCACGGCAGTCATCGGACCAACGCCTTCTTTCAAACCCTTCAGTGTCCGGAACTTCTGCAGAGCGACGTGTGCACAGTCATCATTCTTGTAACACAGCTTTACCTGCACTGAGACAGTCATGGCGAACGTCGCAGACGAGAAACGAGGAAGAGCCGTGTACGCGGTGTGATTTTACCAACTTCATTGGGTCGTGCGCATGACAGATATTATCATTTACGTATTCTGACACATACATCGCCATCCAGTGATCAATTTTCACACTACTTTTTTCTTCTACCATACGTTTTCCTCCTCCTCCAATAATATTCAGTTGCAATTTGACGACATTCTGACAGTGGTGCTATTTCTACAGCGTTCCAACGTCCGTAGTTTTAATTGAATCATCGGTTGGCTGACAAAAAGTGTTTTGCTATAATTAGACACTAGAACTGAAGAAGACCTGTAACAAAAGTTGAAACTGGTAATACAAAGTGACCAACACGGTGTCTCTGTTTCTCCACTCGTAACTTTTTTGAAACCTAAATCACGTGTGCTGGCGGGAGAGTAAGTATAAATTACTTGTATAGCAAATGCGGTGAGGTTGCTGGGACAGGAAACAGACTCAGCCAGAGTTGGCGACCTACTTGCGCAGTGTCGCGACGAAGCTGTAGGCGTAGACGGCGATGCCCGTCATGAAGTAGGCGAAAGGCAGGCGGTAGCCCGTGTCGGCGGCGTCGCGGTTCGTGTAGTAGCCGTAGAAGATGGGCGAGTACTTGAGCACGCCGTCGAAGTCCCACAGCGTGTCCAGGTTGGTGGCCGTGCGCCGCTCGCGCGGTAGCATCTCCTTGCGCTCGCCCGCCGTCCGCGTGTCTGCCGTCAGCATCTGTCGCAAACGTGAGCTGCCTCTAGCATTCACCTTTACATAATACACTGAACCGTCAAAGAAACTGGTACAGGCATGCGTCTTCAAATACAGATATGTGTAAATAGGCAGCATCGCCTATATAAGACAAATCTCTGGTGCACTTGTTAGAACGATTACTGCTGCTACAATGGCAGGTTAACAAGATTTAAGTGAGTTTGAACGTCGGCGCACGAGCGATGAAGTGAGGATTTTTCCGTACGACCATATCACAAGCGTACCGCGAATATCAGGAATCCGCTAAAACATTATCAAATCTGTCACATCGCTGCGGCCGGAAAATGATCCAACGGCGACTGAAGAGAATCGTTCAACGTGACAAAAGTGCAATCCTTCCACAAACTGCTGCAGATTTCAAAGCTAGGCCATCAATAAGTGTCAGCATGTGAACCACTCAACGAAACATCATCGATATAGGCTTTCGGAGCCGAAGGCCTACTCGTGTACCCTTGATGACTGCACAACACAAAACTTTACGCCTCGCCTGTTCCCGTCAACACCGATATTGGACTGTTGATGACTGGAAACATGTTGCCTGGTCGGAGAGTCTGGTTTCAAACTGTATCGAGCGGATGGACGTGTGCTCGTATGGGGAAATCCTCATGAATCTATGGACCCAGCATGTCAGTAGGGGACTGTTCAAGCTGGTGGAGACTCTGTCATGACGTGGGACGTGTGCAGTTGAAGTAATATGCGACTCCTGATAGGTATAGATACGACGCAGACAGGTGACACGTACGTAGCCATCCATTCACGTCCATTGAACATTTCTACGGACTTGGGCAATTCCAGCAGGACAGTGCGAAACCACACGTCCAGAATTGCTACAAATTGGCTCCAGGAACGCTCTTCTGAGCTTAAAAACTCTCGCTGGCCACCAAACTCCCCAAGCACGAACACTATTGAGCATATCTGGGATGCCTGCCAACGTGCTGTTCAGAAGAGATATCCACCTTCTCGTACTCTTACGGATTTATGGACAGCCCTGCAGGATTCTTGGTGTCAGTTCCCTCCAGCACTAGTTCAGACATTAGACGAGTCCATGCCACGTCGTATTGCGGCACTTCTGCGTGCTCGCGTTGGCCTAAAAGATGTTAGGCAGGTGTACCAGTTTCTTTGGTTCTTTAGTGTACGTCGCTGCCGTTATGCTACTAGCAGGCGGCTGTTCTGTCCCGCAAAGGTGCTCCTCATCGACTGGGTTGAAGTAAGAACTTTTTTGAGTCTAGGACACTACGCGGTCTAGAGTTCTTCAGCTTTGGATTGGTGGTATGATGAGTGACAAAAACGTTTCTGTTAACGGACTGAGGTAAACGTGCCCTTCAGGAGACTGGGTACTTTTCCGGCTCTATCTCATGTGAAAAATATCACGCATTTGTTTCATGTAAAATTTCTTTTGTACTGGGTGGTTGCAACTGGCGAGAAGCTACTTACGGAGATCCAGTGTGGGTTGTAATTATCGTACGACAGTGAAAGTTCGTAGATATGCTAATGCTTTAATATGGAACCGATTTATGCCGAGAAACAATTACTTTCAATTTTGGCCACCAGGTGCAAACTACGAGCTTACCTGGGCGAAGATTCAGTTAAAACTACAGGCACCGAGCAGAGTACCATGTGACATTCAACGCCCATAGTTTTAATTGAATTATCGGTTGGCTGACGGAAAGGGTTTTGCAGCGGACCTGAACATGTTTGTATGACGATGTTTGTATGACGATACGACGTCCACGCTGACATTTGACAAGTCGTAGCGTGAGTGAACGGTATGGCTATCAGGAAGAAGGACTGTGCATTCAGAATCATCGACTGAAAGGCCTGAGGCGAAGCCCGATGACATTAAATAGTTCAAATTTGATAACACAGGTGAGTTTGGTGCCGCCTCGTGAAGAGGTAGGCCTCCTATCCCGGTGGAAGTATTGACGAGGTTGCTGTTGCTGTATTTGACAATGCATCACGTGCTCGAGCAGTGCTAGTGCTCGCGCAATGTCACTAGATTTGTGCATCCCATCGTGAACAGCACGGGAAGTATTGCGGTCTGTATCTCACTGGTTTCTGTACAAAATTTAGACGATGCAGCAAATGAAACCTCATGAACCGCAGCGACGTTCTGAATTTGGTCTTCAGTTTCTGGCATCGATCGAAGTTGTTGACATCTCGACGGGCAATATTCTGTCGAGTAAAGAGTCATTTTTTACACTACAGGGTGCAGTGAATACACAGAACTGCCGAATTTGGGGTGCTGTTAAACCGCTCGGTCTGCACGAAGAGCCGTTGTACTCTCAGTACGTGACTGTGTGGTGTAGAATCAAAGCATGTTTATTATCCGTCCGTTCGTCTTTGAAGAGAATGCACCAAGAGGGGTTGTCGGGTGTGCCGTGACGTTTGCAGGTTACCGAGACCTCCTTGAACATAATGTGATTCCTGCTTTGGAATGGTGCGACTTTGAGGAAACCACATACCACATTTTGTTCGTCCAGTGAAAGATCCGCTTAATGCAATCTTCCACGAAGATGTTCTCTCAATCACCTGATCTGAATCCATCTGACTTTAGACCCTGGAGATATCTGAGAAAGCATTTACCAGGGGCACGTTGGGCTTGTTTCTGATCCGAAGCCGGCCTCGGTGGCCATGCGGTTCTATGCGCTTCAGTCCGGAACCACGGGACTGCTACGGTCGCAGGTTCGAATTCTGCCTCGGGCATGGATATGTTTGATGTCCTTAGGTTAGTTAGGTTTAAGCAGTTCTAAGTTCTAGGGGACTGATGACCTAAGATGTTAAGTCTCATAGTGCTCAGAGCCATTAGAACCATTTTTTTCTGATCCGAAGGCCAGCATACATTTGCTCAGATTCTATCGGAAGTGCTGCTAGCAACTGTTGATGACGTCCTTTCAGGTACGCAGCATCTCGTTGAAGTCTCAGATGCTCATAATGAACAAATTGCGTAAGCGATACGTAATCATAAATTCAACATTATACTTATCTCACTTTTTGACCTTTCCTGCCCATGTCCCGTTGCTAATCCGTTATGCATGGAAATACTTCTATAAGTCTTTCTTGTATTCACAGTGCCAGATTTGCACCTGGTGGACAAAACTGGAACTTTTTTCCAGGCCTAAATTGGTTCGACATTAACGCATTAGAATACCTACTTACTTTCTCTGTCGTACGACAACTACAGCCCACACGATCTCTGTGAGGAGCTGCACTTTAATTCTAACCATTTTATACAGTTCCGGAGTTTACCTCAGTTAATTCAGAATACTTTACATTTATTTTGAAAAAAATATAAGATGTACTGATGTTTACGCCGGCCGGGGTGGCCGAGCGGTTCTAGGCGCTACAGTCTGGAACCGCGAGACCGCTACGGTCGCAGGTTCGAATCCTGTCTCGGGCATGGGCATGTGTGATGTCCTTAGGTTAGTTAGGTTTAAGCAGTTCTAAGTTCTAGGGGACTGATGACCTAAGATGTTAAGTCTCATAGTGCTCAGAGCCATTTGAACCATTTTTTTCTGATCCGAAGGCCAGCATACATTTGCTCAGATTCTACCGGAAGTGCTGCTAGCAACTGTTGATGACGTCCTTTCAGGTACGCAGCATCTCGTTGAAGTCTCAGATGCTCATAATGAACAAATTGCGTAAGCGATACGTAATCATAAATTCAACATTATACTTATCTCACTTTTTGACCTTTCCTGCCCATGTCCCGTTGCTAATCCGTTATGCATGGAAATACTTCTATAAGTCTTTCTTGTATTCACAGTGCCAGATTTGCACCTGGTGGACAAAACTGGAACTTTTTTCCAGGCCTAAATTGGTTCGACATTAACGCATTAGAATACCTACTTACTTTCTCTGTCGTACGACAACTACAGCCCACACGATCTCTGTGAGTAGCTGCACTTTAATTCTAACCATTTTATACAGTTCCGGAGTTTACCTCAGTTAATTCAGAATACTTTACATTTATTTTGAAAAAAATATAAGATGTACTGATGTTTACGCCGGCCGGGGTGGCCGAGCGGTTCTAGGCGCTACAGTCTGGAACCGCGAGACCGCTACGGTCGCAGGTTCGAATCCTGTCTCGGGCATGGACATGTGTGATGTCCTTAGGTTAGTTAGGTTTAAGTAGTTCTAAGTTCTAGGCGACTGATGACTTCAGCAGTAAAGACCCATAGCGCACAGAGCCATTTGAACCATACTAGTGTTTACGAAAGAACAATAACAAAAATTGATGCATTAGGTTTTCTGCAATGCTGTCTCAAATTTAGACAATATTTAATCCCATAACACACATGTGAGGCAGATCAAATTTTTACTGGAAATGTATAACACGATGGTTGATACACTATACCTATTTAATTCCGCACATTATGTATGTTAACGAGAAAAAATTTGATTATGTCTTACATTTTAATTTTTAGAATACTTTTCGTACTTAAAAGTTTTGTTTCTCTATAATTCAGTTGAAACCACAGTAAAGTTCACGTCTTGTAAATAGGTACAGACAACCGAAAATTAGAGGAAAAAACTCAAATTAACGCCATATGACTTCTATAATTTCGAAGTCATTTAAATTTCTTGCAGGACTTGCACAGAACAATTTGCACCTGAAATCCTTGGTGTTACTTTTTTTTTCAGGTACTTGCAGGGAATCTGCATCATCACATTGTTCCCGTTTGGTCACTTCCGTTATGGAGGAAGATAAGATGCCCACATAACAATAATAGATCTACTACAAACAGTGTCACTGTTAACATGAAAATCTGACTCATCACGAGACGAACCACGTGGAAGATTCTTCTCTACAGAATTGATACATAGCTTCCTCTCAATGGTGTGGTCTGTAAACTGCTTAACTATGAGTGTTTTCCTGCACATTAGAGCAGCTACACAGACAAATATCTGCAGTACTTAGGGAAGAAACTTTCAGTTGCACTTAAACAAAGCCAAAATAAGCAAAACCAAATTTGATGACTTACAGACTCTGATGGATATCTTTAATTGAAATGAAGGGGACGTTGTACCATACACGACCTTCACTAAAATTTAATATACAGCGTCATTTTTCGTTCTGAATAGAATAGTGTATACATCAGTCATGAAAGACAATAGACTTTTTCTTTAAACCTGATGTTGACGTAACTCAGGAAAGCAGCTTGGTTAAGCACGCTTCAGCAGATGTCTCTGCAGGTTAGAGTGTCGTGATCCCACACGGCGATAGCCATTTTAGCGGATCAAGCAAACCAGCAACTCGTTATATAAAGGGTAGTAAAATAAAACCCAACTCCCGCCACAATGGAACCATGGAATGGTTCCATTCAAATGTAGCCAGCACACCCGTAAACACATTTATCCCGCTGGGAGATGAAACGAACAGTTCCTGTTTCGCAGAACGTGGTCGGTCACTGACGGATCCACAGCCACACGTACTGTTGGACTTCTTCGTCCGACTGAAACCGACGTCCATGGGTGTCTTTCTTCACGTCGCCGAAGATGTGAAACTCAGTTGGTGAAAGATCCGGACCGTACGGAGAATGTTGCAGGTCATCTCTGCCAAAGCTTTTCACATAAGTTCCGGTAAGGTCATGATGACCTTCTTCGACTGCAGGAGCCTTCTGCTCGTCGAGTTCCTCGAGACTGGAATCAGAATCAGTGCTCACTGTTATAGTGACACTTTGCAGAAACTGCAGCGCCATAAAGTCAAAACGCCCGGACAGAAACATCCTGTCACACGATAATGCCCGCCCTCACAGTGCGAATTGGACTATTTGCCAATTGGACGAAGACTACGCTTCATCGATATGGTTGGGAATCTCTGCAACATCCTCAAAACAGCCCGGGTCTTTCACTGTGTGATTTTCACATCTTTGGCGACATGAAAAAAGCCATGCATTGATGTCGGTTTCAGTAGGACGAGGAAGTGCAAGATTGGTTGCCTTTGTGGATCCGTCAGCGTCAGATGTCCTTCTACAAAAGAAGACTTGATCATCTCGTCTCCCAGTGGGATACATGACTTGACCCGTATGATGATTACTTTGGATGAAACCGTTCCTTGGTCCCGTTGTGGAGGTTGTTTTTCATTTGGCTGTTCCTCATACCTTCAAGTGACACCTTCATCGAAATTCTGGGAAGCTATCGCTACCTTTTCTTGCTTCATAACTGAGAGCTTGCCAAGTTCATTCTCGCAACTTTCACGAGTTTTTTACAAAGTAATAAGCTGCCTACTATTGAAATATAGTATCTATACGTTTAAGACGTTTGTACAGAAATGCTCACCGGGCTCGGTGATGCAGTCAGTAAACGCTGGACTACTAAATTAAAGATCTGGTATTCAACACCACAGTTATCCTTGGTTTTCTTTCATTTCTCGCTTTTTTCGGATTTGTTAATTATTTGTTAAAGTGAGAAATGGCAAGTGGCGCCAAGATTTGCAGTCCATGTTAAACCGGAGAAGCTAGTTCTAAATTTAGGCTACTATCCGCTGCTGGTCCTCTTTGGTAAGGGTCCCACATGCCTGATAAACCTTCAAAGATGCACGACTGTTTTGTAAACAGTCTCCTTTATAGACGATCTCTTTAGCTGTTCTTTGAGCATGCCGCTTTAGAATCCTGAAATTAGTTTCCCGTTCAGTTTAGGAAGATTGTACACTTTTGCCTATAGCAGTCCCATGTTATGGAGCCTTCTTCTTATCAAATTTTTATGTGTGAATCGAGCACACCAATTCTCTAAAAGACGTTGTCTTTCTCAGACACTGAAAAAAAAAAACATGCATTTTGGAGTTTACAGCAAACGATGCTCTGATGGCAGTGAGAAGTTTCGTGAAATATGCGACGCACGTGTCTGAACACTTACGAAACTCCTTCGCCAGTTTGCTACGAAATCCTTTTTGAAGCATTACTGTCAAAAACACAGTACAGCAAGCAAACTGCCCAGCGCGGACTCACTTTCCAGGACATGCCTGAGAGACATCCCTGTTCTGCTGCTTGGGTATTGCGCAGTTTGCATACACATGTCGGATGTGGTAACGAGCTTAAATGCATTTGCGCACGTCACGGGCTGAAATACATTCATAATATGAAAGGAGTAACAAAAAAAATTTTGAGATTTACATTTATAACGAGATCGTAACTCTAGAATCATCTTGTTGCTCCCACCTCTTCTCGACGACCACATGCGTCCATTATAAGTCCCGTTTGGGCCAGCGTCTCGCACTTAAGCGAGTCACCATGCATGTATCCATCACGCTTCATCAACTTTCCCCGAGGTTATTAATGATTTCTGCCAATGATTACTTTAAATATTTTTTTCTTTTGACATTTTTATTTCTGTTCTCTGTGCTCGACATCACGTTGCCGTGGCTGGTAAGCTTCACTACGAATGCGTGTAACTTGATACTCTAGTTCTAATTGGCTCCATTAGCCGAGTCGTCATTGTTCGCTTGATTAGAATGCAGGACAGTCCAATGCATATAACTGACTTAGATCACCTGAACAGACCCCCCACACTTCCTACCACGGTACCAAAATTTCCCTGTACTTTAGTCAATTAGCAGAGCGTACGTGGAAGACCTGTACATTGGCCTGAAAGACCCCAAGATCTCACCCAGTTAAACTTTTTCCTCTGGGACTGTATGAAATCCGGGAGATATACCACGCATGTGGAATAAATACACAAATAAAAAAATTTGACTGTGGATATTGTATCACAGCCACATTTCCCCCCCCTCCCCCCCCCCCCCTCCTGCGGGCCAAGGGGTCAGAATAGGCCCGAGGTATTCCTGCCTGTCGTAAGAGGCGACTAAAAAGGACTCTCACACCTTTCGGTCTTTTTGTGACGGTCCCCTGCAGGGTTTGACCTCCATTTTTCAAAACTTTCCTGAAGAGCGAGCCAATTGGGGAAGGGCCCCTTACATGGTGCATCGTGCCCGTCGTGCATTGAGATCTTTTGCCCACTTTCTCGTCGTGGCATTACAGTCCTGCTCATCCTCCATCTCTTGAATAAGGACACCTTCCTCGATGCGTTTTCCTCCACCCACTATGCAGTGGCGTTTTCTGCGCCGACGAGGACCATGTAATTCTTTGCACCCAATATCCAGCGTGGTAGCCAGTCCGTTGTGATGGGGCCGCCATATATCCTGTTGGTTGTAGCCCTCTGACTACACAGAGCTCGATCTGCTGATGCCTGCGCCTTGAACTCACCATGAATGCCAAGGAGTAGATGCCCGTCACTTTGGGGCATCGGGACTCCCGGCAATGGCCATCCTGCCAGGTGGCCTTTGCTGCAGCTAGGTGGCGTCCGTAGGGAGGGCCCCTGGTCGGAATAGGTGGCATCAGGGCGGATGACACGCAATGAAGCGTAGTACCTCCTCTCGTGCTGTTGGTCAAACTCCAGCAGTCTCCAAGCGATCGAGGTCTAACTTCAATGTCAAGAAATACGACCCCAAATCGTTCTCTTCTCTGGCAACACTATGGGAGGAACGCCAGGCTAAGAATGACAGCATGGCCTATTCACCCCGGTACCTCGTATGTATGAGAGCTAATGGGGACTCTTCTGTCTCTATGAAGCTTCAGTTTTTTGCATAGCATTTAGAGGGCAAGTTTGGGGAGGTAGAGGGCTTGTCCGAAATGCGTTCTGGGTCAGTCTTGATAAAAACGGCATCCTCTGCCCAGTCGCGGGCATTACTCGCTTGTGACAAGCTGGGGAATGTTTCTGTTACCATCAAATATGGTCCAGGGTATTATATTCAACAGGGACCTTCTTTTGCAGTCTGACGACGAGCTGCGCGCCAACTTAGAGCGACGAGGAGTTCATTGCGTCCAGCACGTCCATCGGGGTCTGAGGGATAATCAGGTTGTCACCGGTGCCTTCATCTTGGCCTTCGAGGGTGACACATTACCCGCTGTGATGTCAAGTCATATATCCGTCCCCCAATGCGGTGATTTAAGTGCTGGAAATTTGGCCATACGTCTTCCCACTGTACTTCCAGCATCACATGTCGAGATTGTGGACGTCCATCCCATCCCAATACTCCATGCGTCCCGCCTCCCATCTGTGTCAACTGCAGAGAGCATCATTCCCCTTGCTCACCAGACTGCAGGATTTTACAGCGAGAAAGGAAAATCATGGAATACAAGACCCTGGACCCTGGACCGTCTGACCTCTTCTTATCCCGCCACTACGAGAACAGTTGCAGCCCCATCAGTTCCATGGGATCCAGTCAGCTCTCAGAGCCAGAAAACTAAGCCTGCCACCTTGATGGTGGGGGGCACTTCCCTCCCTGTTGCTCCCACATCATCTACCTCAGGGGCACTGTCCCCCAACCATCAGGGACACTGGTTCCCACTTTTCAGCTGGAGAAGCGTAAGTCTTCTTCGGCTCCTCTCGCTAGGAAGGGGCCCCTTGGGTCACTCCTTGTCCAGATTTCTGCTAGTGGGCAAGATGACACCCGTCAGTGGCTGAACACCCAAAAGCAGCTGGTCATAGGGCTTTATGATCATCCTCAGTCCCAGAGACTGAATCAGTGAAGCCCTCCCAGCCAGAGAAAACCAAGGATCAGCGAGAGAAATCCAGAAAGAAGACCCCCAAGACAAAGCGAATTGCGGTCGCACCCACGGCAGCGCTGTCTACAAGCTCTGTGTCTGAGGTGAAGATTCTGGCATCTGCTGAGGACCTAGATCTCTCCAGACCCTCAGACACAATGGATATAGCCTGTTCAGGAAATAAGTCGGTGGCAGCATGTGACTCTGAGGCGTAGACTGCCTCATTGAGTGTTTCATGCCTTCCCAGTCTCACGATCACATCATCCTCCAATGGTATTGCGCCGGTTTTTTCCACCGCCTGGCTGAGCTACGGCAACTGTTAAGCTTTATACCTGCTTTCTGCATTGCCCAGGAGGAAACCTGGTTCCCAGCAGTGTGGACCCCTACCCTTCATGGCTACAGGTGATATTACAAGATCCATAGCGAATATAATAGAGTGTTAGGCGGAGTTTGTGTTTATGTCCTGAACTCGGTATGTAGTGAACCTGTGCCCCTTCAACCTCCTCTTGAAGCTATGGCTGTCAGGATATGGACGATCTCGGGAAATAATTGTCTGCAACGTATATCTCCCTCCAGATGTACCGCTGAAAGTGTTGGCTGCACTGATTGATCAGCTCCCTAAAAACGTCGAAAATTTACTGTCCCAATTCGGCTTCTGCCTCTTAAATACTGGGGCTGCCACGCATTTCAGTGTGGCTCATGGTGGTTACTCGGCCACTGATTTATCAATGTGCAGCCCAGGACTCCTCCCATCTATCCATTGGGGAGCACATGGTGGTAGTGACCACTTCGCTATCTTCCTGTCACTCCACCAGAGTCATGCCCACGGACGCCTACTCAGATGGGCTTTAAAGGAGGTTTAATCTCCCCCACGTGGTGCTATCGATGTTGTGAGTGGGCAGGTCACTACAACGATAATTTCTGCCGCGAAAAACACGATCCCTCGTTCTCTAGGGTGCCCCGGCGAAAGACAGTCCGTTGATGGTAGCCGAAAGTCGGTGAGGCAATTAAAGAGCGTCGAGCTCTACAGCGACATAAGCGGCACTCTTCCCTAGAATACCTAATAGCCTTTAAGCGGCTCCGTGCCCGCGTTCGCCTGTTTATAAAACGACGGAAACAGGAGTAGACGACACGATCTGGTGACATCATATCCTTGCCAAATTGTATGATTGGGGTCTCTGGGGCCCGCTCCTGATTTTTATCTAAAACTTCCTGTCGCTCCTACTTTCCGTGTCCAGGTTGGTGCCTCCCATAGTTCCCCCTGTATACAGGAGAAGGGCGTTCTGCATGTTTCCATATTGCGTGTATATTTTTAGTGGCCATCAACGGCCTAGGAGCAGCAGTCGGGCCGTCGGTCTCATCTTCGCTGTATGCGGGTGACTTCTGCATTTCGTATTGCTCCTCCAGTACTGGTGTTTCTGAACGGTGCCTAAAGGGAGCCATTCACAAGGCGCAGTCATGGGCTCGAGCCCACGGCTTCCAGGTTTCAGCTGCGAAGTCGTGTGTCATACACTTCTGTCTATGTCGTACCGTGCATACGGAACCTGAACTTTATCTTAATGACGATCCACTCACTGTAATGGAGACGTATAGATTCTTAGGACTGGTTTTCGAAGCACGATTGACTTGGGTACCTCATCTTCGTCAGCTTAAGAGGGAGTCCTGGCAGCACCTCAGTGTTCTCCGCTGCCTGAGCAACACCAACTAGGGTGCAGATCGCTCTACGCTGCTGCAGCTCTACAGACCCCTTGTTCAATTCCGCCTTGACTATGGGAGCCTAGTTTACGTTCGGCGGCGCCCTCAGCATTGCTTTTACTCGACACAGGGCACCACTGTGGCGTTCGCCTAGCGCCGGGAGCTTTTAGAACGAGTCCAGTGATCAGTGTCCTGTTGGAGGCCAGAGTCCTCCATTGTGGATCCGACGTGCACAACTACTCGCCACCTATGTTGCACACATTCGTAGTTCTCCTAAGCATCCGAATTACCGTCTCCTTTTCCCACCCGCGGCAGTTCGTCTCCCGCATCGGCTGCCCTTCTCTCCGAACTAGAGTCTTCTTTTTACCACCTCTACTTGAGGTCCATTCACGTACATCTTCATGGTGTACACCTCGGCCGAAACTTCGTCTGGACTTTTTGCATGGCCCTAGGGACTCCATTAACCCAGCCACTCTCCTCTGTCACTTCATCTAGATTCTTGACGTGTTCTGGCACTCTAAAGTTGTTTACACCGACGGCTCGATGGCTGATGGTAATGTTGGCTTCGTCTATGTCCACAGAGGCCATATTGAACAGCATTCCTTGCCCGCTGGCTGCAGTGTATTCACTGCAACGCTTGTGGCCATATTTCGTACACTTCAGTACATCCGATCCTATTCTGGTGAGTCGTTTCCTCTCTGTTTTGACTCCCTGAGCAGCTTACGAGCTATCGACCAGTGCTACTCTCGCCATCCTTTGGTAGCGAAAATCGAGGAGTCCATCTCTGCCCTGGAACTGTCCAGTCGTTCCGTGGTGTTTGTGTGGACCCCAGGACACGTCGGAATCCCAGGCAACAAACTTGGTGAAATGCTGGCCAAACAGGCTACTCGGAAACCGATCCTGAAGATGGTCATCTCTGAAACTGACCTGCGTTCTGTCTTAAGCCCCAACTTTTTTCGGCTTTGGGAGACGGAGTGACATAACAGTATGCACAACAGACTGCGTGTCGTTAAGGAGACTGAGAATGTGTAGAAGAGTTCCCTGAGGGCTTCTCGCAGGAAATCAGTTGTCCTTTATCGACTCTACATTGGCGATAGGTGGCTCAGACATGGTTACTTCCTCCGTCGTGAGGACCCACCTCAGTGTCGCTGTGGCTCCCAAATGACTGCCCACTTTTAGCCGCTCTGCGGCGGACTTTTAACTTTCCCAGCATCCTACCTTCGGTGTTGGGCGACAATGCCTCAACAGCAGCTTTAGTTTTACGTTTTATTCCTGAGGGTGGGTTTTATCATTTGATCTGAGTTTTAGCACATGTCCTTTGTCACCCTGTATCCTGCACCCTAGGGCTTATAGCGCGGAGGTTTTAATGTGTTACAAAGTGCTATTTTATTCTCATTCTTGTTTTTAATTTCCTCTCCCTGTTTCTTGCGTCTTTCTGTGATTTTCTTCTCCTGTTTTGTTCATTGTAGTATTTGTGGTTCTTCCGTCGTTCTTCTGGTTCTTCCTTTCTCCTGTTATTGTGCCGTACGTCTTCTTTGTTTTCTTCTTTCCCTTGAGGAATTGTTCTACTGGGAACAAGGGAACGTTGACCTCCCAGTTTGGTCCCTTTCTCCCCCTTTTAAACCAACCAACCAACATTCTCTTTGGCTGTTGAGAGATGTCATTAAAGCCATCCAGAGATGTAAACAACCATGCATGAGCAGTGCCTATTAGACGCAGAGGGTCCAACAGCCGATCAGTTCCACTCATTCCACCAGGAAGGAAGAACACAGCTCAAGCATGCCTAAACGGTCAATACCACGGTTCGATCGCTTCCGCATTGTTTCTTTGTGTCAGAAAGGGCTCTCAGCAAGGGTAATGCCCACGCGTCTGGGAGTGAACCAAAGCGATGTTGTTCGGACACGGAGGAGATACAGAGAGACAGGAAATGTCGATGACATGCCTCATTCAGGCTGCCCAAGGGCTACTACTGCAGTGAATGACCAATACCTACGGATTGTGGCTCGGAGGAACACTGTCAGCAACGCCACCATGTTGAATAATGCTTTTCGTGCAAACAGAGGACGTCGTGTTACGACTCAAACTATGCGCAACAGGCTGCACGACGCGCAACTTCACTCCCAACGTCCATGGCGAGGTCCATTTTTGCAACCACGACACCATGCAGCACGGTACAGATGGGACCAACAACATGACGAATGGACCGCACAGGATTGGCATCACGTTCTCTTCGTCGATGAGTGTCGCATATACCTTCAAGCAGACAACCGTCGGAGACGAGTTTGGAGGCAACCCGATCAGGCTGAACGCCTTAAACACATTGTCCAGCGATTGCAGCAAGGTAGAGGTTCCCTGCTGTTTTGGGGTGGCATCATGTGGGGCCGATTTAAGCCGCTGGTGGTCATGGAAGGCGCCGTAACGGCTGTACGATACGTGAATGCCATCCTCCGACCGATAGTGCAACCATATCGGCAGCATATTAGCGAGGCATTCGTTTCCATGGACGACAATTCGCGCCCCCATCGTGCACATTTTGTGAATGACTTCCTTCAGGATAACGACATCGCATCGACTAGAGTAGCCAGAATGCTCTCCAGACATGAACCCTATCGAACGTGCCTGGGATAGATTGAAAAGGGCTGTTTATGGACGACGTGACCCACCAACCACTCTGATGGATCTATGCCTAATCGCTGTTGAGGAGTGGGACAATTTGGACCAACAGTGCCTTGATGAACTTGTGAATAGTATGCCACAACGAATACAGGCATGCACCAATGCAAGAGGACTTGCTACTGGGTATTAGAGGTACGGGTGTGTACAGCAATCTTGACCACCATCTCTGCTCACCGTATGGTGGTACAACATGCAATGTGTGGTTTCCATGAGCAATAAAAAGGGCGGAAATGATGTTTATATTGATCTGTATTCCAATTTTCTGTGCAGGTTCCGGAACTCTCGGAACCGAGATGATGCAAAACTTTTTTTTGATGTGTACAGTTACAAGAAATCTTGAAGCGGCTACACGCATACCGAACACATAACACATTTTACACTGAACAGGTATGCTCTGCTACGCTGATATCGACTCTACACTGAAGTTTATCATGGTCATTCCGATTTATTGTAACATTGATCAGACCAATAAAGGAATGAAACAATATGAGCGCACACTCCGCTGCAGAGAGAAAATCTCATTCTGGAAATTTAACACTGTTTCATTCTCACTCACGCCGAAAAATTTACTGGATGTCCCCTACCCAGTATGCATATTCGACACCTGGCTGCTCAACCAAATATGTCTGTTTAAGCACATCTCTCAGCCTGTGCACTGAATGTTTAGACACACTCTGTATAACAATTTAAAGAAGGTCCTAAGGAAACAAACGTTCTACTGAACAAGGCAATACAAAGACAAAATATGTTATAGGCGTAATTTTTGTTTCAATCATTACTAGTTCAAACATGTTTGTATTTTACAGAACTGAGTAAAAGTGCCCATTGTTGCTGACACAGACATGTCAAAAAATGTTAGGGCTATATATAGGGTGTTTGTTTTAACTTGAAACAACTACATACCTCGATCCCAACGCATCGTACGAAAAAAATGTTCTAGGTGGAAAATTAATATTAGTCCGCAGAAAGGGCAGATCTGCACTCGTATATTTTTGAAATGTACTGGGTGTATAATTAAACTTTTCCTACTTAACACATTATAACACGAAAACTAATTACCATGCGAGTACCAAATGTGGCAGCATTAACGTCCAGAGTACGGGGTGATGATCATGCATCACAGCGCCACCGTGCAGATACAACTATGACCGCCAGGTGCCGTGATCAGCCATCGTTATTCATAGTCTCACACACCTGACCAGTCGCAGTACACTTGTTGACGTCTCAACATGAGCTTGGACAACACGAGCAGGGCATTATTGGTGACGCTGTATAACGAAAACAGTAATGTTGCAGTTGCAGTTCGAGAATATGGCCGGCTGAAAGGATTATGGAAGGGTCCTCTTTCCCCATCTGCTGTGCGGAACATGATGAAGTTCCGATCAACTGGAGAACTGGGCGAAGGGACCGACGACCGGTTGCACCACAGGTGGTTGATGGAGCGGCTGCTGCTATGGCGGACAACACTGCGCCCATTTCCTGATCGCCAGGCAGTGCGCGTGCTGCGTCACGACAGCTGAACATCCCGCGGTCCACTGTATGGAAGATGTTTCGTACCATTCTCAAATGATATCTGTACAAGATCCATATCGTACAACAGATTGCATCACAGGACGCACAACGACGGGTTGACTTCGCTCTCTACTTTTTCGTAAGGATTGAAGTTGTCCTATGGACAGACGAAGCTCATTTTTCTCTGACGGGTGAGGTGAACATACAGCACTGCCGAGTGTGGGGATCTTCACCTCCTGTCCTGTGAATGAAGTTCCTCTGTATGGTGAACGTGTCACTGTATGGCTTCACGGCTACGTTCATCATTAGCCCATTCTTTTTTGAACAGGCTGGAGCTCAAGGACCAAAGACGTGCAATGTGACGCCAGCGTTACTGCGATATGTTTCGCCAGCATGCCATACCCGCCCTACAGGCGAGAGACGCATTGAACTAAACAGTTTTCATGCAAGATGGGACCCCACTGCACATTGCTCATAAAATTCACCTGCTTTTCCGAAACATATTTGTAAACGATCGAATTATCAGCCGCTCGTTTCCAGATGCTTGGCCGGCACGATCACCTCATCTCACTACCAGTGATTTCTGGTTGGGGGGCCACCTGAACGGAAGGTTTACCAGGGAACATTCACACATGTGCTGATCTGAAGCGCAGCATATCAAGAGAGGTAGCCAGCATAGCTACAGGTATGTTTCGTTCTGCTGTGCAGAATGCGATACTGAGCTTTCAGATTCTTCTGGGCACTGATGGGCGCCATATTGAGCCCCTTTTGTAGCAGTAATGGTACAGGTATGTAATAGTATGATGTACCATTGCAGCACATTAAAAGTGTTTCAGTTGAATTGATTCTGCATTATTTCTCCTTCCCATGTCCTTGACAATAATGTTACCAAGTTTGGTTCTCATAACTAGTTTTCGCGTTATAGCGTGTTAAATAAGGAAAGTTTACTTGAAACCACACGGTATTTGTTTCCAGGAGCAGCAGACCAGTCACATTACAGCATTACAATTCGACAGATGGGCACGCTGATAGCTCTGACGAATGTCGCGCCGCGCTGCGCTCACCTCTGGAATGGCGACGAAGGCGACCAGCAGCACGGTGATGACGAGGTTGACCCAGAAGAGCCAGCGCAGGAAGGTGAAGTAGGAGGCCACCACGGAGCCGAAGTGCGACTCGATCTGCTTGATGCGCAGCTCCCACGGGATCAGCGCGTTCATCAGGTTGTCCAGCTCGCGCCGGGTGTGCTGCCACCGCTGCACAGAGACAGCCAGACACCTCCCATACTCCACTCTGCTCACACACAGCTCCGGCGCCGTGCTACTTTTATTTTAGACCTGTGAACTGCACAACGTTGTACTGTTGGCAGTATGTACGAGGTGCGACAATAAAGCAATGAGACTGATTTTCTCTGCAAGATGTGGCAACCCTGCAGGCTTGCGTAGGCACAATATCTTTGACCTTGGTCTATAAGCTGTTTCTAGTCCAAGCGGCACATCGATGCAACTGCTCAGTCGTGAGTTGTACTGTAATAAGTTAACACATGTTTGTATCTCTCGTCACGGAAATGGAACCGCATAATACTGCGCAACGGTATGTCATTTCTTTTTGCATTAAATTGGGTGAAAACGCGACAACTTATGATAAGCTTCAGAAGGCTTTTGGAGAGGAGGTTGTATCAAGGGCTCACGTTTTTCGTTGGCATAAAATGTTTAGTGAAGGCAGAACGAATGTTGAAGATGAAGACCACAGTGTGTGTGTGTGTGTGTGTGTGTGTGTGTGTGAAACCTTATGGGACTTAACTGCTAAGGTCATCAGTCCCTAAGCTTACACACTACTTAACCTAAATTATCCTAAGGGCAAACACACACACACCCAGGCCCGAGTGAGTACTCGAACCTCCGCCGGGACCAGCCGCACAGAAGACCGCAGGGGACGACCATCAACCCCACGGACGGATGTCAACTTGGCCAGGGTACGTGAACTCTTGCGATCTGATGGAAGATTATCCGTGAAAATGATTGCAGAAGAACTGAACACTAATCGAGAAACGGTTCGTCTTTCTAGGCGCTCAGTCCGGAACCGCGCGACCGCTGTCGCAGGTTCGAATCCTGCCTCGGGCATGGATGTGTGTGATGTCCTTAGGTTAGTTAGGTTTAAGTAGTTCTAAGTTCTAGGGGACTGATGCCCACAGATGTTAAGTCCCATAGTGCTCAGAGCCATTGGAACCATTTGAACGGTTCGTCTAATAATAACTGAAGAGCTTGGTATGAGAAAGATTTGTGCAAAAATGGTCCCAAAAAATCTCACACCTCAACAGCGAGAAACACGGAATAATGTGGCAGCCGATCTGTTAGAGCAAACGGAAATCAATCCAGAATTGTTGAGCTGTGTTATCACTGGCGATGAAAGTTGGTTTTTTTCAGTACGATCCAGAGACAAAACGCCAAAGTTCGCAATGCTGCTCAAACGCATCACCCAGACCAAAAAAAGCTCGCATATCAAAGTCAAAAGTGAAATGCATGCTTGCCTGCTTCTTTGATTCCAAGGGAATTGTTCATAAAGAGTGGGTGCCTCCTGGACATACAGTTAACCAATATTACTACAAAGAAATTTTAGAACGACTTTGTAAAATAGTTCTTCGTGTCCGTGCCAACATTGCTAATAACTGGATTCTGCATCACGATAATGCACCATCCCATACGGCTCTGTCAGTACAGCAATTTTTAACCTCAAAACAAACTTCAGTACTACCACAGCCACTTTATTCATCAGATATCACTCCGCGCGATTTTTTCTATTTCCAAGAGTCAAAACGGCGGTCAAGGGACACCATTTTCAAAAAACACAAGATGTCCAAAAAGCTGTGACGAAGGTCTTGAACGATATTACAGAAGATGAGTTCCAGAAATGTTATCATCAATGGCAGAAGCGCTGGAAACAGTGTGTGCAATCAGAATGGAACTACTTTGAAGGAGACGACGCTAAACTTGACTAAAACGGTAAGCAGCATTTTTCTTCACATCAGTCTCATTGTTTTATTGTCGCACCTCGTATACCAAAACCGTGTTTATATGGGTTTATAATCGCTTAGCGGACAAATGGACATTTCTCGCGTATTCATTTTGTCAGTCTTCTATTAGGAACGAAAACAAAAAATGAACTGGGTTTGTAGTGAAGCATAAAAAAAATTTCATTTTCATGTATTCGTGAAAACGCCTTCGAAATTATGGAACTGTCGTACAAAGAAATATGCGCGATGTACAAATGTGTAATTACAGTATTCAGTTTAAGAAACATGAAGTCGGGCACTTTCTGTACGCTGAGCGCAGCTGCTTCGAATGTCTACAACGCGACTTTGCAAACCTCTCTGTGCCGAAGACTCTTCATAGCTCTATGGCCAGCTACAATTTTCGCCTACAGCCGTTTGCTCTTCGCAGTTGATAGCTATCAAAACTACTGGCAGGCGTCAGAGATTTCCTTGACTCAACTGGAGGAGTGTCTTCGTTATAAAGAATGTATATATTATAACTTCATGCATGATGTGGGAATTTTTCATGCATGTCATTGTTTACGAAGACATATCTGCTCATCTATGTGTCCTACAATGGTATACTTTTGTAGGTACATTCAGCAGCGTATGTTGGTACTACCAGCTAAATATGTTGCGAATAGAGTTAGAAGAAAAGCCATGCACAATGCAGCAGTTTTTCACTCATCTCAATGTTTATGACGTCATATCTTCTGAACTACGATACGTAGATGGTTTTTACCTCCACAGCGATGATTGTTGCCTGACAATAGGGGACACTTGTACACACACACACACACACACACACACACACACACACACACACACACACACACAGCCGGCCCGAGTGGCCGAGCGGTTAAAGGCGCTACAGTCTGGAACCGCACGACCGCTACGATCGCAGGTTCGAATCCTGCCTCGGGCATGGATGTGTGTGATGTCCTTAGGTTAGTTAGGTTTAAGTAGTTCTAAGTTCTAGGGGACTTATGACCACAGCAGTTGAGTCCCATAGTGCTCAGAGCCATTTGAACCACACACACACACACACACACACACACACACACACACACACACACACACACATACATCCATTTTTATAATCCGAATGCATATCATCACGTAGCAAACATTTCAATGCTCGGCGACTGTGTACTGAATTTATGAACAACCGCTCCAGTTCGTGAAAAGCTATTAATTTTATACATGAACAGTATCGGCTTTCTCCCTTAAGCTGTTTTCTAATAGAATTTAAGACAGAAAGTGCAAATGCAACCAGTCCTTGTACATTATGATACAATGAATATTTATCTTAAAAAACAGAACTGTTCGAGTTCCAAAGTGAAAAACTTTATATTTACACATGTAGACTGTAAGCAAACAAAAAAGAAAAATGTATACATATGTCTTACATTGTGCTATAGTAAAGCAGTATCTAATGATTAAGAAAGTCAATGTCGGGAAAATTTGAGTGGTGTGCCCAATAATATTGGAAGAGGAAGGGCATATCATGATTGAAAACTATACAGTTTCTAATTCCTCATACGAGGAAGGGATACTTTAAGGCCAAATGCGTAGGAAATTAACGTCCACTTGCAAAAATTCGTGGAAATGAGCCTCAACAAACTGTGTACACTAACAAACACCAGTTTCCTGGAAACGTGCCGCCGCTTTGTTGATAACTTTCTTCAAAGGCGCTTCACAATTCCGTAGCTGCGTTCAGGCATTGCTGAACATGCACTTGTCTTGTCACTAGTCCACATCGCGTCCATGACACGCCGGCGACTTGTACAGCTCCTTCTGTTTAACGCTAGAAGACGTAACTTTAAGCTTTAGGTGGACGCACCGTCCTCTGTAAAAATTTAGGAATTTAATTGAATTTAAACTACTACTTTTACGTTCGAATTGGTGAAGCACGCAATTAAAATTTTTTAACATGTCGAAATATAATTCCTTTTAATATGAAGGCAAGCCAATAATTTTAATTTATCAAAGTGTACAGGTTTAATAATCACGACGCGCACATTTTGCTCTGCGACGATATTGGGCTCACCGCTTTTAAATCTGTCCTTCACTTTCTTAAATAGCTGACTCTTCTTCTTCGCAGCGCACTTTCAGCTATAATTTTGTTTTCTCTTTCTAATGTTCCTATACTGTTAAGCCCGTCTCACACGGAGCAAGGTTCGCCGCAAGTTGGCGAGATGGCGTGCATGCCTGCCGGCTTGCAGGCAAAGGAGCCGGCTATCTTCCATGCCGAAGCTCTCCCACGGTGCAAGATCGGCAGCTAGTTGTGTTGTGATAGGCTGCATGTTGAACGAAGATGGCTGCTTCAGGTACAGATGTTCAGAGCAAACTGGCGTTATTAGCTGATTTGGTGCTAAACGATGCAGAAATGCATGCTAATGAGAGAAGAAGAAAGAAAGAATGGGCGAAAAACTGTATTAAGAGGAGAAACGCTGGAAAAAGGTGTGCTCTCCATGCTTCATAAAGAGTTGAGGTTAATTCGCATGACACCTACTTTTGTTTGAAAAGTATCACCATTTCATTACTGTTTGATTTTATAAATATACCAATAATGACTGTTATATACGACTTTATTTTATAGGATAGAAGATCGTACATCCTTTGCAAATTTCATACGAATGGATGTATTAGTATTTGCAACTCTTTCGAGTGTCTCTGCACGCAAGTGTTTATTATAATAGTTTGCGCTTTTCACGACGTACAGACACTGTTCTTCCCCATAAGTACATATCAATGCTTCAATCGCTTCCTTGGACCAGCGCGGTGCCATTATTTAATAATTATAAGAACTTCCTACCGCACCTCACAACAGCAGAAAAGCGACTATCAACAAAGGCTTCCCGCCCAACCTTTCCGCGTCTGACGTCACAAACGAAACGCCTCATGATTGGCCAACGCAGGTAACACGCAGGGAACCTTGCAAGAAAAATAGCACCGGACCTATCCTGGAAATCTTACAAGGTTCCCAGCAAGGTAGCCCGCTAGCAGACGACGTCGCCCGCAAGGTAGCCGCCGCGCGAGCCAGCAAGGAAACTTACAGCGAATCTTGCTCCGTGTGAGACGGGCTTTACCTGTGTAAAGTTAAAGTATCACGTCCAAACTCCTACATTTCTGTTTTGTAAATAATTTAAAAATTCATTTTATTATTATGTACAACATTTGATTACACTTAAAATGCCACTTTCAGATACCACTAGAATACAGCTTCAATACGAAAGCCTTTGGTCGCGGACTGAAGCACTTTTTGGCAACCGGAGCCATTATTCATCGATAATTTTTTGTTTTAAAAGAATTTATTCATCAGACAAAGTAACAATTCAGGCACTAATTTGCTGGTTTTGATGGTCATGTAAAACATTTATTTGAACTGCAGCAGTTGTTTAGTATAATGCCACAGAAGCAGTATAACTGAAGATGATGACAACAAAACGGTAGACTTCTCCATCGAGATACGTTATCGTGCTCTACAATGTAAAACTGATATTCACATAATCTACGCCTGCGTCGGTATATACGAGAGCGTGACGAAATGCGATGCCCCCGATTTTTTATGCGAAAACACTTAAAGTCATTTAAATAAAACATTCTACATATTTATTTTTCTTGTCTAGATAATTATTTCTTAACGTAGTTACCTTGCCGACGGACGCGTTTCTTCTAACGAGAGACAAGTTTGTTGATGCCGTCACTAGGATGTTTGACTTTGTTGATACAGCCACAACCTCGCCCCTATTCGCGCCGCTTCATCACCATCAAAGTGAAGTCCTCGAAGGTGTTATTTGAGTTCTGGGAACAGACGAAAATCGGATGGGGCCAGGCCGGGACTGTATGGAGGCTGATCGATGACAGTGAATCCAAGGCGTCGGATTGTTGCATATGTCGCAGCGTTCGTGTGTGGTCTGTCACTGTTATGCTGATGTAGAGGGTGTTCCACGTGTGGACTAACTCATCGAATCCGCAACTCGATTACAGCACATTGTTTCTTACGCACCACCTTAGTTAACGTTACAGACCGCTATGTTACAATCTACAAGTCGTAGTCCTCTAGCAGCAGAGTGCTGCAAATAGATAGACATAAGATGCAGAATGTTAATAAAGCATATTTTATTTAAAAAGCTTTAAGAATTTTCACATGAATGATGCGGGGGCATTACTTTTGAGAATGCCCTCGTATACAGCGAAGCAGGTGTAGCTTTTGTGAATATCAGTTTTACGTTGTAAAGCACGATAACATTCCTCGACTGAGAAGTCTACCATGTTTGGTTATTCTTTGTCTGTTTGATTCATAACTGTTAATTCAACTGAAGAAAATTGCAATCATTGCACTGAATCACCGGTATCTGTTATCATCATCTTTAGATTATATTACTTCTGCGGGATTTCAGAAAACTATTTCTACAGTTCAGATACGAGTTATGTTACCTGGTTAATACGACCACCAACACCTGTAATTCAGTGCCAGCATTGTTACTTTGTCTGGTGAATAAACATTTTTCAAACAAAAAAAATTTGATTGATGAGTAACCGTTCCAGTTGCTGAAAGTACTTTATTTCAATTCACATTCAAAGGCCTTCGTAGTGAAGCCGTTTTTTAGTGGTATTTGAAACTGACACAGTAAACGTAACCAAACATTGTACATAGTGATATAATGAATATTTAAATAACTTACAAAACAGGAATGTAAGAGTTTCGATGTGAAAAATGTTTAAATTTACCAATGTACAGTATAAGGACAGAAGAAAGGGAAAGGAAAAATGTAGCTCACATTGCGCTGTGACGAAACAGTGTTAGCTGATTAAGAAAGTTAAAGTCAGTTAGATTTAAAAGTGGCGTGCCGAATAGAATCGTGGGAAAAATGGGCGCGTCGTGGTTATTATTATGCATGCATCGAGAAGACGAGTGTATTGTGTTAAAATGATGACTGGGTGTTGTGTAATGTCCTTAGTTTAGTTAGGTTTAAGTAGTTCTAAGTTATAGGGGACTGATGACCATAGATGTTAAGTCCCATAGTGCTCAGGGCCATTTGAACCATTTTATTGTATTAAATGCAGTTACTGCATAAACACAGACACTGTCCCATTAATGATACAAGCGCGCCTATCAGGGCTAAAATGACGATACATAGTAACATTTGTCTTTCTATGCTTAGTTTCAAGAGTGTGTGAGCATCTAGATTACAACTACGTGACATATAAGTCCATCCATGGGATATTCACAAAATGTAAATTCATTTCACGATATCCAAAGCTGTGAATCTTCAAAGGCAGTGTTCTGCTCCTTCAGACATGCATATATCCGAAAAACTTTCATGAGCCATTGATATACCAACGTCATCGGTGACTTAGCTGATAGTGATTCGGTTATCGTTCGTAATTTTTCTTTCGCTTTTTTCCACAGATTCTTCTGTTGCTGATGCGTTGGGGCATGCAGGGCCGCCGTAATCTTAGATGTTTTCATGGTCTTCCTCTTCTCACAGAAAATATTTAACGTGGGAAGACTTTTATGTGCTTTATTCTCTTCTAATAGCCAAATAAGACACAAATCATCTGACCAGTTTTTGTGATCCCTATCTCACAAAGACAGTAAAACTTCCATCCATTATGGATGAGGATCACTGCGACTTCGATGAAGAAAGGTTTCCTGAAATTACTGCAACCAGCCGCCTTTTTTTTCTTTTTCAATTTTTTTGCCATCTCATTACCAGTTCCTAATCGGTTAGCGACTAATCATCAGGTGATAAATATTTATTGAATGTCTGCAGCAGTGTGGGAGTCGTGTAGCTGTAGAAAGATGTATAAACGAAACATGTAAGCGCTTAGTGTGGCAAGAATTATTTACGTTATGAGATTGATTTTGTTGCATTATTTACAGTTGTTAGTATTCATTGGCTGGATGTTGGTGTACACAGTATTATGGAAAACATAATGAATGTTCCCAGAATGAGATTTTCACTCTGCAGCGGAGTGTGCGCTGATATGAAACTTCCTGACAGATTAAAACTGTGTGTCCGACCGAGACTCGAACTCGGGACCTTTGCCTTTCGCGGGCAAGTGCTCTACCATCTGAGCTACCGAAGCACGACTCACGCCCGGTGCTCACAGCTTTACTTCTGCCAGTACCTCGTCTCCTACCTTCCAAACTTTACAGAAACTCTCCTGCGAACCTTGCAGAACTAGCACTCCTGAAAGAAAGGATACTGCGCAGACATGGCATAGCCACAGCCTGGGGGATGTTTCCAGAATGAGATTTTCACTATGCAGCAGAGTGTGCGCTGATATGAAACTTCCTGGTAGATTAAAACTGTGTGCCCGACCGAGAGCTTCTGTAAAGTTTGTGGTAGCGCAGAGAGTCTCTTTCTTCAGCTCTTGTAATACACACGGGTTCTGTAAGTATGTGCCTATTTCTCTATTCCAAAAACAACATGCAGTAATAAGACAATATTCACATGTGCTATTTATAAAATCTATTAAACAATGAGTTTGGAAAATATTACAGCTACAGTTTTAGCACTGCAAGTTAGATTGACATTTCATTTGTCTTTGGTTTAATTAAGATTGATCAACACATATGAAATTAACAATAAATATCAGAACATTACTTTTCTTTAAAAAATAATCAAACGTTAAGCTGTATATATATATATATATATATATATATATATATATATATGTGTGTGTGTGTGTGTGTGTGTGTGTGTGTGTGTGTGTGTGTGGTGTGTGTGTGTTTTGCACTTGAGGGAGGGAGAGAGTGATGAGGGGGGGTGTCAATGTGGGAAGATGAGAGAGAGAGAGAGAGAGAGAGAGAGAGAGAGAGAGAGACAAGGGGGTCTTTTTGTGAGTTATTTAGTTTTTTAAGTGTAATGATGAAGCTAATCAATAAAAAACTAACTAACAATAATGCTCCTGTTGTTAAGGCACGCAAAACAATACAGCTGTAATAATGAATGAATTAGAGTACATTAACAAAACTTGAGAATTTTTCAAAAATAACAACATAACTGAATTAGAATCTGATAAACTGTCATTTCCTCCTAATATCCACTGAAGCTGACTACTGCATAACAATGGACCCTACAGCTCCAAAGCTCAGATCATAGTCTGAGATTCATAAACAATGCTATCTCATACACTTATTAGTCAAGTCAATAAACAGCTGTGCGTACAAAATATCTAAAAAAAAAGGTCATGAAACCCTTAAAAAACCAAACACATTTGAAACCGACTACTCTGTAAAGAAGTTAAGAGTTGATTAACAGCAACAAAGATATTTCCATACCTAGTACAGCAAAGTTTACATCCCAAGACATAATTAACCTCTACACCGATATACCTATAACACAAACACTCTGTTTTATGAAAGACAACTTGTTGCAACACAAAAAGTTAAGCAATGTAGAAATCTATGAACTAATGGATCTGCTTGAGCTGGCGCTACCACATAACTATTTTTTCTTTAACAACAAAATCTATACTCAGAAGGATGGTCTACCAATGGTGAATAGCGTAGATGGCTTGCTAGTTTACACCTATATTAATAATCTAGAAGCCAAATGTTTCAAAGTGAACAAGCTTGAAAACGACAGGATCATTTATTATAAACGTTATGTTGATGACACCTTCAACCCACACAATGAGAAAACTACTGAAATAGAAAGCTTAGCTGAGAACATTAATAAAATACATCCCAAAATACAACTTACACTTGGACACCAAACACAATAAGTAATTAAATTTTCTTAACCTAAACGAAACCTTTCACAACAACAGACACAAATTCTAAATTTATAGAAAACCTACCCATCAGATGTCATTATAAACAACACTTATGCAACCAAAAGCAACACAAACTAACGTGTTTTAGATTATCACTCAACTGGGCACACAAAATTCATGCTGAACCTGATGTAAAAACCAGAGAATTAAACATTTTGAAAACAATAGCACACGACAATGCTTATGACCCATCTATAGTTGACAAATTAGATGAAAAGATAAATACCATACAAAACAGCATCAACAACGGAGCCCTGAGTAGCAGAAGAAACTAAATATATCTCCATGCCATTCCTTGGTAATATCTCATACCAACTTGCAAAACTATTTAAACCATAAAAAAATCAAAATAAGATGCCACACAACCAACAAAATACAAAACAATATAATTTATAACACCAAAACAGCCAAGGCACCTTTTTGCATCTCTGGTATATATAAATGATCCTGCTACTACATGGGGCAAACATGACGAAACTTTGAAATTCGGCACAAAGAACACAGAGAAGACACAGATGCACAGTGTTTAAGTAAATCTAGTATTGAAGGCCACTTACCACAAAACAGTCATTCAGTTACAAACATAAAAACAAACCTCCATATCTCACACATTAGAAACAAAGGGATAAAAATGGACATCCTGAAACAATCAGAGATTTTCATCCATAACAATAAATCACCCCATACCTACTTAAGTGAGTAAAAATATTTAGCAAATAACCCATTTTTACAAAATTGGAAAGAATCATTACACTTGAGAAACTAAATAACTCA
Organism: Schistocerca serialis cubense; assembly: GCF_023864345.2. Taxonomy (NCBI): domain Eukaryota; kingdom Metazoa; phylum Arthropoda; class Insecta; order Orthoptera; family Acrididae; genus Schistocerca; species Schistocerca serialis. The sequence continues at coordinate 523,251,823 of NC_064642.1, forward strand.
CAAAAAAGATATCCCTCCCCCTCTCCCCCCCCCCCCCGTCACTCTCCCACATTGGCACTCCTACTGAACGCTCTGTCTCCTTCTAGTGCGCACACACACACACACACACATGCACACACACACACACACACACACACACACACACACACACACACACACACACACACACACATGCGCGCACTCACTCACTCTCTCTCTCTCTCTCTCTCTCTCTCACACACACACACACACCCACACACACACATACACACAAAAGCACACACACATACACAATATCCTCCTCCCACAATCCACCTAGCTTAACATTTCATTACTTAAAAAAAGTAATGCTCTTAAGGTTTTTGTTATTTCCATAAGTGTTGATCAACGTTAATTAAAGAAAAGACAAATGAAATTTCAATCGAAATTGCAGTGTCAAAACTATATGTAGCACAAGTCAATTTTACCATACTGTTATATGTCATTTTTGAGATAGAGAAGTAGGTACATACTTACGAATGTCAGTGTGTGTCACAAGAGTCAAAGGAAGAGACTCTCTACCCTAACACATATATACATACATTACATACATACATACATTAATCCTTGTTCCATAGATCATGAATGCGACATTTCGTAATGGTGTGGAATGTGTCACTTTAACATAGGTTTTCTTTACACAAAATAATTAATTAATTTTTTTATAGTTACTACCTCATATCTAAGAATTCATCTATTGAGTAGAAGGAGTTGTCATTCAGAAATTCTTTTAATTTGCTTTTAAATGTTGGTTGGCTATCGTCAGACTTTTAATACGATTTGGCCAATGACCAAAGTTTTTTGTGGCAACATAATTTACCTCTTTCTGTGCCAAAGTGAGATTTAATCCAGAATAGTGAATATCATCCTTTCTTCTGGTGTTGTAGCTATGCAAAAAAAAGGCTCTGAGCACTATGGGACTTAACATCTATGGTCATCAGTCCCCTAGAACTTAGAACTACTTAAACCTAACTAACACTAAGGACATCACACAACACCCAGTCATCACGAGGCAGAGAAAATCCCTGACCCCGCCGGGAATTGAACCCGGGAACCCAGGTAGATATGCACTTCGCTGTTATTTTTGAATTGGGATGGGTTGTTAATGACAAATTTCGTAAGTGAATATATGTATTGCGAAGGTACTGTGAATATCCCGAGTTCCTTAAATAAATGTCTGCAACGTGATCTTGGGTGGGCTCCAGCTATTATTCTGATTACACGCTTTTGTGCAATGAATGTTTTCTCTCTTAATGACGGATTACCCAAAATATTGCCATATGAAAGCAGTGAATGAAAATAGGCATCGTAGGCTAATTTACTGATATGTTTATTACCATAATTTTCAATAACCTTAATAGCATAAGTAGCTGAACTCAGCCATTTCAGCAGATCATCGATGTGTTTCTTCCAATTCTCATCAATGCACACAACCAGAAATTTTGAGTATTCTACCTTAGCAACAGACTTCCGTTCATAGCCTATATTTATCAATGGTGTTATACCATTTACTGTACAGAATTGTATAAACTGTGTTTTCTCAAAATTTAGTGAGAGTCCATTTGCAGAGAACCACTTAATAATTTTCTGAAAGACATTATTTGAAATATCCTCAGCTGGTTCTTGCTTCGTGGGTGTCATTAATATACTTGTATCATCAGCAAAAAGAACTAACTTTGCATCTTCATGAATATAGAGTGGCAAGTCGTTAACATATATTAAGAAGAATAAGGGACCCAAGACGAAACGCTGTGCATCACCATTCTTCATACCTCTCCAGTTAGAGGACTCTGTACTGTTAATTTCAACCTTCTGCATTCTTCCAATTCAGTATGAATTAAACCATTTGTGCACTGTCCCACTTATACCACAATACTGAAGCTTGTCTAGAAGAATTTCATGATTCACACACTCAGAGGCCTTTGAGAGATCACAAAATATCCCAATGGGTGATGTTCGGTTATTCATTCCATTTAATATTTGATCAGTGAAAGCATATATAGACTTTCTGAAAACCAAACTGACATTTTGTTAGATGTGATGCTACTCTTGAATACATTATTTTTTCAAGAATTTTGGATAAAGCTGTTAACAAACTTTTCATTGTGTTTGATAGAAATACAGTCTTCCTGGGCTCTCGGTTGCCCTGTTTCCCTTTTCACAATATTCCAAATTGTTTTAATTTTGTTATCAGATGCGCTAATCTCAGACATAATGCACATGCTTCTGGACTTTTTAATGACTTTTCTTAATATAGCACAGTAGTTTTTATAATGTTTCATTGTTTTGGGATCATCACTCATTGCAGCGGTTGAAGCCATAGTGACGGAAAATCGCCGAGTGATACTGAAACACATTGCAGCATGTTTACAGATGTCATGGGTCAGCACACGACATTGTGCATGATGTGCTCCAGTTTCACAAAGTGTCTGCAAGATGTGTGCCACGGCAGCTGACTCCTGAAATGAGAGAACGACGTGTTGATGCTTGTGAAGAACTTCATCGGCGCTTTGGACGAGAAGGTGATGACTTCCTTGCAAGAATCGTTACTGGGGATGAAACCTGGATTCACTTCCACCAACCGGAAGCGAAGAGAGCGAGCAAAGAATGGCGCCATTCCTCATCACCAAGTGATTTCCATATGTTTGGACCACTCAGAGACGTAATGGGAGGAAAGAAGTTCCGTTCTGATGAAGAGGTACGCCACGCTGTGCATGAGTGGTTGTGCGGACTACCAAAAGAATTTTTTTCTAAAGGAATTTACGCACTTTGTAAGCGCTGGAGGACTTGCATTGAGCGTGAATGACATTATGTTGAAAAGTGAGACACCTTTTGTACCATTTCTGCGCAATAAATAATATTTTAAAAAATATTTAAGGTTTTCATTTGACTCACTCTCGTATATGGACATAGGCATGTACACAAGGTGCTTCTTGATTTTAAATTTTTTCTTCATGACAAACCTTTGTATTAGGTGCTATGTTTTAGCTACTTGGCAACTTGGCGTGAGGTCCAACTCAAAATGAACAAATTTTATATCACAAGTTTCTGATCATATAAGTTACAGAGAAGGGAAGAGTAACCAGGCACTTTTTATAATGCTATTTATTTATTTAAACAGCGCCGTTGACGTTATAGAACCGGCAGATTCATCATGTGACGGTTCGTTCACGTTAAGATACATTTTATATTGGCTTTCACTTTTTGTTCTCCCAAATGATGAAATTTTCTTGGGGTGGTGGTGCCTTGCAACCAAAACATGATGTGAGACAATGTCTGTTTAACTATAATTGTGCCTCACAACGATGTCAAACGATGTAAACAAATTATTAAAGTGAAGATGTTTTGTTAAGTTACGTTGAAAAATCTGCGCCATTACGTTCCAGAGCCGACTGCTTGTGTTCATGCAGCAGCGAGGGACTGTATGAAGGACTTTCTTTATATATATGAATACACATAATCTGAAGCACCACTCACATACCAAGAAGTTGCACCACATGGAAGTATGTATACAAAGATGGCGATATCACAACCATAATAAGGCCAAAGACTTTCACTCTCAGATATATTTCGGTATATACGTAGATGTGACAGCAGAAATTTACAATCTACTACCGTGCCATTACTTACTATTTATATTGAAAGAGAAATGATTAAAATTAAGATAAACAAATAAAGCAGCCAGTTTGTTATAAAGTGTTACTGCTGTGAAATTATGAAAATATTGTGGTATATACTGGAAGCAAAGCAACTGATAATGCTACATGTGCATAAATAAATATTACAAAAGTAAACGTATTCTGTAAATTACATTCTCTGTAAGAGTCAACCCAAATTTTGTACACAGCCATGGCCTCAGAATATCAGTTTTCAACAAAATAACATTAACTTTTGAAGCTCTGAAGATGACAGCAAAGTCTGTCTATGCCGTTTGTTGGTAAAAAGAGTAATATTTATGCGAACTTGTCTTTAGAAAGATTTTACTAAGTAAAATGAATCACTCCTATTTTCGCAGCATGACAAAATTCAATGTGACAGATGTATCCAAAAACTAAAGGAAATTTTGTAATTTCGTGTGTTGTATAACACTGATCCACATGACTTCCTCGCTGTTGTGTTGGGAAATGTTAGTAAAGTTTCCATACAATGTTAGCCGTATTGTATGCACTACCTGACATAGCAAGTAAAGCACCCACCGGATACAGTTGGTTGTCAGTGTAACTTCGAACACGTACACACCATCGGCAGGTATGTAAGTGATTTGATTTGCAATTCTCTGTGACAGGCAGAAAGGCCAGCAGAGTGCATCAGTGTTGTATATGAAAGTAACTTCAAGGTTGTTAGGCCGTGCCATATTTCTTCTATACGATCGACATTTCGGCCCCACTGCTGGAGTCTGCTTCAGGGTCTTGTGGTGTCCACGGCGTTCAATCAGCTGTGAACACCATAAAACCTTGAAGAAGATCCCAGCAGTCAGATCGAAGCATCAATCGTATAGAAGAAATACGACGCGGCCTAACAATCAAGAAGATTTTACTTTCAGTGACAACGGCCACGAATGCCTTCAGACTTAGTGTCGTTAACAGATTTGCAGAATATATAGGAGTGTCAACAGTGTCAGATGGGGAGTGTTACGGACAAGGAGATGTCGCCAACTCGTGGGAGGCAGAGTTATCAGCACCTGACAGAGTTTGAAAGGGGCCTCGATTTGGCCGGCAGATCGAACCGTGCAATATCCAGATTTTTGGGGCGTTTGCATGTGACAGCGTCTCGTTGAAGGACTGCATAGGAACGTGGGAGCAGGCACACTCGCTTTCAAGATTCCGATCGACCACGTCTGACAGTCACACGGGGGCTCACCATACTATGCATCAAGCACATCGTAATTCCTTCACATTTGCACCTGCCGTTCGAGCACAAGTAATGGACACACTGCATCATTCTCTATCATTTCGTGCCATTGGGCAGAGACCATTAGCTTTCGGACTAGGAAGTAACTGTCCTGTGGATAGGCTGCTGGTAGTACTACAACTCGCGGCCTGGAGTTGGGCCGTGGCCGAGAAGTATGAACTGCTGATGAAGGACGTCGTATTGTGTTTAGCGATAAATCGCGGTTCTGCACTGCCCCTAATGACCGTCGTCGGCGAGCATGGCGGCGATCTGGGGAGATTTCCCATTTTCCCAGTGTTTTGGAAAGGCATGGCGTGTTACATCTGACGTCATTCTGTGGGGAGCAATAGAGTATGATTTCAGGTCACGGCTGGCAGTGACCGAGGGAACTCTGGTGGCACAACTATACGTCACGAATAGCTTTCTGCGTCCTCATGAGACAGTATGTTGGTGCCATTTTGTAACACGACTTTGTTTCTCCACAAATGGCACTTGTCTCTACGAACTGTCTGCGTCCTGTTGAAGTACTCCCGCGGCTAGCGAGATGCACATTCTGTCCCGGGTAGAAAGCTTATAGGACCACCTCGGACGTCAACAACGCCCCAGTGCCATCATCCACGATCGTAGTGACACGTGAAACAGTTGCGGGGCAACTTGCCTCAGGAGAGGAATAGAATGAACTCATGGAATTTCATTTCGCTTCCCCCTCACCTTCTGGGTGTTTTACTTTCTTTAAGGGTTTCTGAAGCTACTGCAACCAGTCGTTTTTTGTTTTGTTCTTCAATTTTCTTGCTATCCCATTGCCGGTTTCGAACCGCCTAACGATTCGTCATCAGTTGGTACATAATATTTATTGAATGTCTGCAGCAGTGTGGGAGTCGTGTAGCTGTGGAAATATATATAAATGAAACATGTAAGCACATAATGTGGCGAGGTTTATTCACGATATGAGATAGATTTTCTTGCATTACTTACAGTTGTTAGTATTCATTGGCTGGATGTTGGTGTACACAGTACAATGGAAAACACAATGAATGTTTTCCAGTGACGTTAATTGTACTGCAATTTACACGCTTAGCCACAGGTAACACGTTCCACATGCTTTACTAATTAAATAAACCGAGGGGCATAGCTAAAGTTATGTCTTTAAGGGGGGGGGGCAGTGAAACTCATGGGAGTACTCTTTTAGGCTAAGACCAGTATCCAATCATCCTACATTGATTGAAATTAAGCTTAATGAAAAGTTCAGACAGGCAGGTACTAGAGATGTGAAAATATCGCAAGATTCTCAAAACAGTACAGTGAAAAATAATGTTAGTATGTCTTAAGATTAACATAAAAGCACAGTAAAAAAATAATGTTAATATATTGCATCAGAATAACAGGGGATTAAAATACAAAGTAGATGAGCTTCTTGTTTGTATAGAAGATTTAGAAACTGAAGGTAGAATAGATGTACTATGCATGTCTGAACATCGTATGGTCACAGGTATGGAAATAGTAAATGTAGGTGGATATAAGCTTTCAGCACATGTAAGTAGAGACACTACGGAGAGAGGAGGAGTTGCCATATATGTTAAAATCAGTCACAGTCTGAAAAATTTGGAATCTAAAAAATTTTTCATAGAGCAACACATAGAAGCATGTGCATGTGAGCTTAAACTACATAAAGGCACTTTTATAGTTGTAGCCGTGTATAGGTCCCCATTGGGAAATTTTCAACTGTTTTTGAAAAACTTTGATTCTTTGTTGTGCTACCTGTCAAACAAGGGAAAGCAAATTATTGTTTGTGGGGATTTCAATGTAGATTTTCTGAAAGAGTCAGATAGAAAACTTGACCTTGAAATGTTACTTAGTTCTTTCAATTTGACATCAGTTAATGATTTTCCTAGTCGGGTGGTACAGGAAAGCAGCATACTCATAGATAACGTTTTCATAGACCAAGATAAACTTAATCAAATAAAATCTTTTCCTGTTAAGAATGGTCTGTCTGATCATGATGCACAGCTAGTTACAGTTTTTAATTAGCTTCATACAGTAATGCAAAACAGTCCTCCAAAATAGTGTGTTCCATTAACGATTTAACACTTCAAAACTTTAGGAAAAGCTTGCAACAGTTTGAGATAAGATGCTAATTTAAAATTTAACCTATTTTATGATACCATCGTGAGAATATTTGAAAACAGTTCCCCTAAGAAAAAAGAGAAATATAATTGTAAGATACTATGCAAAAAGCCATAGCTTACTAAAGGGATAAAAAATCTTGTAAACAGAAAAGGGAAATGTATCTTATAGCTAGGAGGAGTAATGATCCCAAAACAATGAAACATTATAAAAAATAGTGTGCTATATTAAGAAAAGTCATTAAAAAGTCCAGAAGCATGTGCATTATGTCTGACATTAACACATCTGATAACAAAATTAAAACAATTTGGAATATTGTGAAAAGGGAAACAGGGCAACCGAGAGCACAGGAAGACTGTATTTCTATCAAACACAATGAAAAGTTTGTTAACAAGAAGTCAGAAGTATAAAAACACTTTTAATAATCGTTTTCTAAGTGTTGTAGAGAAAATAGGTTTCAGAGCTTCATTAGAAAATGCAAGGCAGTATATAGGAGAGGCAGTACCTATGCAATTTGATAAAATTGAAATTCAACCCACCTCTCCCGCTGAAATCAGGAAAATAATAAATTCAATCAAAAGTAAAAGCTCACATGGAATTGATGGCATTTCCAACAGAGTACTAAAAGCTTGTTCCCAACAAATAAGAAGGATTCTCAGCCACATACGTAATAGCTCACTGAAACAGAGAATTTTTCCAGATAGACTGAAATATGCTATTGTTAAACCATTGCATAAAAAAGGGGATAGATCTGATGCTAACAACTACTGCCCAATCTCACTTCTGACAGCTTTATCCAAAATTCTAGAAAAAATAATGTATTCAAGAGTAGCATCAATCTAACAAAATGTCAGTTTGGTTTTCAGAAAGTCTATATATGCTTTCACTGATCAAATATTAAATGGAATGAATAACTGAACATCACCCATTGGAGTCACAACTTGTTGTGCCTGACCTGGACGAGAAGCCTCTTCCACTGAAGTCACACCATTTGCGAACTTCCTACTCCATTCGTAAACTTGCTGCTGTGACAAACATGCATCACCGTACTGAACCTTCATTCGTCGATGAATTTCAATAGGTTTCACACCTTCACTACGCAAAAACCGAATAACAGATTGCTGATCTTCCCTGGCGCAAGTCACAAGTGGGGCGGTCATCTTTACACTGATACTGCGACGGTATATGTGCATCTGCACTATGCTGCCACCTATAGGCCATTCTGCAAACTGTTTGTAGCACGTTTCCCAACTTATAGGGTAACGGCGCGAAACTTCGATTTGTTATTACAAATTTAAGGTTTTTATTTCACTCGCCCTCGTAGATAGCGCTCACAGATGATTGTTACCTCATAAAAACCCCGTTAGCAGATGTGCTACTGCACATTTTATTGTGTACTGTGCTCTTGACGGAACAATCATCTGTGAGCGCTATTTGTAATGACATGGCCTTTGCACAAGGTGCTTCTTGATTTTAAATGTTTTATTTATGACAAATCTTTACGTTATGTGCTACGTTCTATCTACTTCACAACTTGGCGTGAGGTTAAATTCAAAATGAACAAATTTTGTAACATAAATTTTTAGAAACCTGAAGATGACAGCGAAGCCTGCCGAAACCGCTTGTTTGTAAATAATGAAATATTTATGCGACCGTCGCTTTAGAAAGTTTTTGTAGCTTCACAACTACCTTCACAGCTTGTTCGGCATCACGCTGCGTTCGTTGCCCGCCTTGCTCACCAGCGCTGTCCTCACCTTGATGACGAGCAGGTGGCACCTGGAGAGCAGGTGGCGCGTGGTGCGCCGCTCTCGCAGCTCGCCCTCGTGCTGCTTCACGTACGCCTTGGCCTGCTTGACGAGCCGCAGTTTGCGCCGCATGCCCCACGGCTGCTGCTTCACGCTGCTCAGCACCTCCTTGTGCAGCCGCAGCCGCTCCACGATCTGCTCCTGCGTGATGCACTCCTCCACCGAGATGGCCGTCCTGCCGGGTGAGAAACGCAGGCGAACTACTGTATATACGTTTGCAGGCACGTATCCAGTGTGGAGTTTAGGGAGGAGCCTCACTTTTTTGCACTACTGTCCATTAAAATTGCTACACTAAGAAGAAATGCAGATGATAAACGGGTATTCATTGGACAAATATATTATACTAGAATTGACATGTGATTACATTTTCACGCAATTAGGGTGCATAGATCCTGAGAAATCAGTACCCAGAACAACCATATCTGGCCGTAATAACGGCATTGATACGCATGCGCATTGAGTCAAGCAGAGCTTGGATGGCGTGTACAGGTATAGCTGCCGATGCAGCTTCAACACGATACCACAGTTCATCAAGAGTAGTGACTGGCGTATTGCGGCGAGCCAGTTGCTCTACCACCATTGAACAGACGTTGTCAATTGGTGACAGATCGGGGGAATGTGCTGGCCAGGGCAGCAGTCGAACATTTTCTGTATCCAGAACGGCCCGTACAGGACCTGCAACATGCGGTCGTGCATTATCCTGCTGAAATGTAGGGTTTCGCAGGGATCGAATGAAGGGTAGAGCCACGGGTCGTAACACATCTGAAATGTATCGTCCACTCGTCAAAGTGCCGTCAATGCGAACAAGAGGTCACCGAGACGTGTAACCAATGGCATCCCATACCATCACGCCGGGTGATACGCCAGTATGCCAATGACGAATACACGCTTCCAATGTGCGTTCACCGCGATGTCGCCAGACACGAAAGCGACGGTCATGATGCTGTAAACAGAACCTGGATTCATCCGAAAAAATGACGTTTTGCCATTCGTGCACCCAGGTTCGACATTGAGTACACCATCTCAGGCGCTCCTGTGTGTGACGCAGCGTTCAAAACTGGTTCAAATGGCTCTGAGCACTATGCGACTTAACTTCTGAGGTCATCAGTCGCCTAGAACCTAGAACTAATTATACCTAACTAACCTAAGGACATTACATACATCCATGCCCGAGGTAGGATTCGAACCTGCGACCGTAGCAGTCACGCGGTTCCGGACTGAAGTGCCTAGAACCGCACGGCCACCGCGGCCGACTGACGCAGCGTCAAGGGTAACCGCAACCATGGTCTTCGAGCTGATAGTCCATGCTGCTGCATACGTCATCGAACTGTTCGTGCAGATGGTCGTTGTCTTGTAAACTTCCCCATCTGTTGACTCAGGGATCGAGACGTGACTGCACGACGCGTTACAGCCATGCGCATAAGATGCCTGTCTTCTCGACTGCTAGTGTTACGAGACCGTTGGGATCCAGCACGGCCTCCTGAACCCACCGATTCCATATTCTGCTAACAGTCATTGGAGCTCGACCAACGCGAGCAGCGATGTCGCGATACGATAAACCGTAATCGCCTAAGGCTACAATCCGACCTTTATGAAAGTCGGAAACGTGATGGTACGCATTTCTCCTCCTTACACGAGGCATTACAACAACGTTTCACCAGGCAACACCGGTCAACTGCTGTATGTGTATGAGAAATCGGTTGGAAACTTTCCTCATGTCAGCTTGTTGCAGGTTTCGCCACCGGCGCCAACCTTGTGTGAATGCTCTGAAAAGCTAATCATTTGCTTGTCACAGCATCTTCTTCCTGTCGGTTAAATTTCGCGTCTGTAGCACGTCGTCTTCGTGGTGTAGCAATTTTAATGGCCAGTAGTGTAGTTTCTGGCCCCTGCTCGCCCACTATACGAAGGACATTCAATAAGTAATTCAAAATTTTTTTTTCCGAAAACAGATTGGTTTTATTCAGGACGCCGATACACCTTTTTATTCCCCACTCTTTTGGATACAAAGCCCTATTTTTGGACATATCTCCGTTCAATGTGACGCCCTAATGCCACCTTACTTGGAGGGCCTATATGCTCACATTGTGCCACTCCTTCTTATGATGATGCTTTTCCTCTGAATCTTTCAATGTCTTAATCTTTTGTCTCCTCCATTTCGCGCTTCACAATTCTTCGAATGTGTGTCAAATCGTATGGGACTCAACTGCTAAGGTCATCAGTCCCTAAGCTTACACACTACTTAACCTAAATTATCCTAATGACAAACGCAACACCCATGCCCGAGGGAGGACTCGATATTGCGCCGGGACCAGCCGCACAGTCCATGAATTCGCTGTAGCACCATTTTTCAAAACCTCGGAAGTCCTTCTTCCCCCAGCTACTTTAACTAGTAACTATGTTATCTATCCACCTGGCGTCTCGTTATCAACGTCAAAGACAGTTATCACAGAGCTGTTGTTCATTTGCTACAGATTAGCTTAATGAACATAGTTGTTATCTGTGTTGTGTCTCATTTAAAAGGCAATAAATTCGCACGATACTAAAATATTTAATACAAGCGAGTTACTAGTGTTCTGGCTTTGAATGAAACCGTACATATTTTTTGAGAGCGCTACTTCTAGATGTACGAGCGTTATTTTCGGAACAAGTGATTATGTCTTACGCAACCGGCCGGAGTGGCCGAGCGGTTCTAGTCGCTATAGTCTGGAACCGAGCGGCCGCGACGGTCGCAGGTTCGAATCCTGCCTCGGGCATGGATGTGTGTGATGTCCTTAGGTTCGTTAGATTTAAGTAGTTCTAAGTTCTAGGGGCCTGATGACCACAGCCGTTAAGTCCCATAGTGCTCAGAGCCATTTGAACCATTTGTCTTACACAAATATTTAATAAAAGGGCAAGTTTTATGTATATACTAGCTGAGTACCCGACGTTGCCCGGACATATGTTTATGCCAATGTCTTACCACAGAGAAAAGGATCAGATGTACAGATCCTCTGTCTATCTGCTCTTCCCCTCCCCCCTTTCCTTAATCTGTCCATCTGTTCCTCCTTCCTCTATCCATTTGCTCCTTCCCTCTGTCCATCTTCTTCTCCTCCCTCTCTCTCCACCTCCTCTTCCCCCTCTCCCAGTCCGTCTCGTCCTGCCCCTCTAGCTGTTAATCATCTCCTCCGTCTGTCCAACTGATCCTCTTCCCTTTCTCTCCTCCTCCCCCTTTCTCTACCCATTTAGCACTCTCCATTTCCTCCCCACCTCTTTGCCCACCTTTTGTTCACCACTCTCTTTGTCTATCTCCTCTTCTTCCATTTCTCCTCCCATTTCTTCCTTTCTTCTCTCTGTCCATCTTCTCCACCCCCATTCTCTATTAGAGTTATCACCGCCAACCCAACTGATTTTTGTTACCCCCACAGTATTTCTTTCCAGATCGCAAGTAATAAAACACATTTGGCTGAATTCATTCAAGAGATTTAGGATGAGCTTTTTACTCGTGGCTTTGCCTGTTTACCATATGTCTAATATATTTCACATTTATTTAACATATTTCACAAATAATTTTACTCCATATATCTCTACCGAATTTCTTCCTGTAGTTTCATTTTCATGCAGCTCCATGTTTCTGACTTCGTATTTTCTGCACTGTGTGTCATAAAATGATATAATTTTGCAGATACATCCAGTGGTCTACGTGAGTACTTTCTGCGAAAGGTATCGTGAATAGAATTAGTAGTAAAGAAGTAATAAATTAAAAATCCATGCAAGATGCGGCATTTTTTCACGCAGCTCAGTATTTGACGTCATACCTCCTGAACTGTATGTCGTACAGTGATATCTTTTTCTAAGTACATTTAGCGGCATAAGTGGATACTGTCTGCCAAATGTGTTGCCTGTGGAATTAATAGCAAAGAAGTGATAAATTTAAACGACATGCGTGATAAGGCAGTTTTTCACACCTCTCACTGATTATGGCGTCATGTGGCCAGCAAAATATGTCGCACAGTGATATAGTTTTGCAAATACAGTCAGTGGTACATCGGGATACTGTCTGCAAAATGTGCTGCTACTGCAGCGAGTAGCAAAGAAGTAATAAATTAAAACGTTATGGCACATGCGGCACCGCTGCAACATGAACAGCGGAAATATAGCAACGGTAAACTTTTTTCCTTTCATCGTATTGTGGGGATAGTCAGCAAGAAAAAGGATTGAATTATGTGTAAAGTTTGTAGCAAGTCACTAAATGCTCTCATTCTTAAATACTGGATGACATAAGTATGGATATTCGCTCGTTGTGGTATAATCTGATTTTACACACCCATCCGCAACCCTTTGATAGGTAGGTGGTTCTTACCCTGACAGCTATTCTCTCCAGACAGTAAGTGACATGTGCATCAAGTTTGACTGAAATCGGTGCTATGCTTTAGGAGGAGATCTGGAAAGAACATATTTAAATCACATGCATCCATTTTTATAACATACCTGTGTGTGTGTGTGTGTGTGTGATTGTAGGTTTTTCTCTTTTCAAATTGTTGTTTTAGATCCTCTATGTAGTTCTCTGGTCCGGTGGCTAAGTGGTTAAATGACGCTCTTCAGCTCTAAAGTTCTGTTATTAAAGTTCCTGTCGTATTGTATTGTAGTGTATGGAACTGGGGACCCAGAAACGACGGAGAGGCTTCGTCGCCACCGTACCACTCAGTGGTGCACAACCCGACAACAGGCTATGGAGAAAAGTGTTTACGCAGCAGTCGCCGGGGCGGAATAAGAGAACCAGCCCTCATTCGCCGAGGCAGATATACCTCCTTAAGAACCATCCACAGACTGGCCGGCAAACCGGACCTCGACACTAATCCGCCGGGCGGATTCGTGCCGGGGACCGGCACGTCTTCCCGCCCGGCAAGCAGTGCGTTAGACCGAACGGATATCCGGGAAAGTTCCTGTTACTTATCATTTCTTTTACCTCTGGCAAAGTTTGGTAATTTGAAATATGCCGAGTTACACCGAGCTTTGGAGTTTACACCTAAAATAAGCAGGATAAGCCAGTTCGAAGGTCGGATGTAACGTTATTTTCTTTTTTAAAGAGACAGTTGAAATCTACCTTGTGGGTAGTGAAAGGACAGTAGATTCACAAGTGTGTTCTGTAAGAATTTTCTTTTATGTGCCATGGTAGAAAATCAGGGAAGTCTTCTTCTTGTAACGATAGAACGCAACTTACTCACGACGTAGCTTCTGGTATTCCGTTTTTGTTCTCTAATTCTTAATAAGGTTATTCGCTTTCCTTATCTCCTTATAATTAATTGATTAATGCCGTGTGGTTAGGGCCTCCCGTCGGGTAGACCGTTCGCCTGGTGCAAGTCTTTCGAGGTCACGCCACTTCAGCAACTTGCGTGTCGATGGGGACGAAATGATGAAGATAAGGACAACACAACACCCAGTTCCAGAGCGGATAAAATATCCGACCCAGCCGGGAATGGTTGGTTCAAATGGCTCTCAGCACTATGCGACTTAACTTCTGAGGTCATCAGTCACCTAGAACTAATTGAACCTAACTAACCTAAGGACATCACACACTTCGATGCCCGAGGCAGAATTCGAACCTGCGACCGTTGCAGTCGCTCGGTTCCAGACTGTAGCGCCTAGAACCGCACGGCCACTCCGGCCCGCCAAGCCAGGAATCGAACCCGGGCCGTTAGGTATGACACTCCGTCGCGCTGACCACTGAGCTACCAGGGTCGGACATGTCCTTGTAATAAAAGTAACTTTAGTTGTGTTCTAATAATTTTCAGAGGTCAAATGCGAGGAGCTGGAGGGGGAGTGTTGTACGATGAAACGACCGAACACAATTTGTGTTCTCTCGTTAATTCTTCTTTAAAGTAAGTGAGAACTCCCTGAGATTAATTTGCCGATCATTTCCATTGCATTACGTAATTTCATGCGTAAGAATTATTCTCGACCGGTAATGCATCATCGAACAATAACGTCATCCAACACACTGACTTGATACGGCTCAGCGTTAAATTATACTGATAATGACCGATCCAAAGTAACTAAATATATAGACTTCAGATAAATTGGTTACCACCACTTGGTACCTCTAAAAAGAGACATTTCCGCCATCGTCATTGCTGCGTGCATTCTCGGCGCGATTATTGAGTTACGCGATGTAATATACTCTTCGCAATGTTTTATAATGTAGCTTAATGGGAAACTTTACTTGATATATCTCAATTTCCGACAAAGGCACGTTCTACGAGAAATACAAGGGTATTAACACTTAGCCGTCCACACGTCTCGTACAAATTGATTTGCTTGGCGATGGGCAGCGCTAATTCGGATTACTTGACTTGTCACCGGCCGTACTTAACATTATCGAGAGATTATAAACTGCTAAGTGTTACTAATCTCATCGTTAGTTCTCTTAAGTTCTCAACCCTGTTCCCCTGCTTTCATGAAATTTCGAAGATATACATCCGTGATTAAACACAAAATCTGTTTGTTTCAAATATTTGTTTATTTAAACTTTTTGGAAAAATAATCAGTTACGAATTGGACTTTGAAAAGCCGGTCAGCATTATCCGGTTGATTGTTGTTGTCGAAAAAGTGTAAAAATGATATTTGTCTGTATCGGTTGCGGGACATCATTTTCCGAAATACTAGCGAGTCTATCAAGGGATTCGTTGCCCAATAATCGTCGATCCCTGCTTTTTTTACAGTTCCCATAAGGATAGCAAGCCCAAACCGTTTTCTAAGATTGAAACCCGTAACGTCGACAAATTTGGCATTTTTTTAAAATCCAGTTTTCTTCTATTGCAATTTTGACTGTAGTACTTGTTGGTTTTGTCGCTAATATATTCAAATAGAACGTTCCCAAAATTCGACGACATCCTCGACGCTCTGTGTGTCTTTTTGAAGTATGTTTGGAACTGGAGATCCCTCAAATTTATTATTGGTACTCAATAAATCAAAGTCTGACCACTGCGCATTGTCTTCTTCGTCTGATTCATTGAATCAGTTGGCAACCGTAGCGTTCGCCGAATTCTTCTTGGACGTATTCCACTATCTTCCGTCGATTCCGCTTCACTTTCGTTTTTTCGATATCCAATGTCTTCTTCCCAATTGGCCAAGTCGTCCGGAACGTCAAAGACGTCCGCGCATTCATCGTAAATAATCGTATCGTCTTTTTCGTCTGCCATGATCATAGGGCACAATTATTTGTAAAAACAAAAGCTTGTTGACGTGTGTATCTTATTGTTACCTAAACAAAGCACCAACAGAATGCAAAAGATTACTAAAGTGCTGTCGCCGGCCACTGCGCGATACTATGCTCACATCACTATGGTGTCGCTGGCCACAGGGCGATACCATGCACACGACACCATTGTGGTGTCGCCGGCCGTTGACCGCTATTTCACGCACGACACCACTGTGGTGTCGCCGGACGGCAGAGCGTTAAGACTGTGCCCAGGAGAGCAATGTACGACGTAAATGAACTTTCGAGATATTCACAGCTTTAAAAAAAAATGGTTCAAATGGCTTTGAGCACTATGAGCATCAGTCCCCTAGAACTACTTGAACCTAACTAACCTAAGGACGTCACACACATCCATGCCCGTAGCGGTCACGCGGTTCTAGACTGAAGCGCCTAGAACCGCTTGGCCACACCGGCCGGCTATTGACAGGTTTATTTTACAAGCAGGATTAACCAACATGGTTGTGACACAACTGCGTGTTACAGTAACGAAAAGAGATTTTGGTTATCACTTGCAGACCTCTGGTCCTGCAATGATACGTATAAGTTGAGAGTATGCATTACGAGATGACTAACTTCCATTCCCCTGTTTCCACTACACAGTGATGAGACGAAACACAACTTATATGTGGAAATACTTTATTCCGTATTACTTTACAAGTGCACAAGGTGATACTTGGTAATACTTTACAAGGTGCCAGCTAGCTGTGACCCTTGGCTGATCTAGACATACGTTCACTGCCGTGCCTCCAGGCTACCTGAGGCATCTGCTCGGCAGTACAGGTCGTACAGGATACGGTGGCTGATGTGCAGTGACCAGTTTTCGTCCAAAGTGCTGGGCCAATTCATTCTTTTGCTGAGAAGGAGAGGCCGACAAGCGTTTTCCACCTTTCGGCTGGTCAGCGATAACAGAATCGACGCACACGCCCTGCTGTCTTTCTCAAACGATTTTACAGAAAATATTCAGTAAAAAAAAAAAAATTCAATTTTGCTTTACTTGTAGTTTTATATGTCAGGTGCATTATGATATGCCCATAATTTCGTTAATGAACATAGTTATTGGGATATTTACGTGGAAGAAAGACACTGCAAGAAGTTTGCAATGGAAAATAGGGGTCGCTATGATTTTGTGTCTGGTACATATTACATAATGTGTTGCTGCATATGAAATTTAGCTAACATATTGAATTCTTCTTTAGACTTGGTTGGAGGTGAGTATCTGTCACCAATCTCGAGAAAATTGATCTGACATGGCGCACTCATTTTCGATCGAGCAGCGATACAGCCGGAGTGAAATATTCATAACATTCCTCTTATTTCATAAACGGTTTGAGATATCGAAATGACCGAGCAAGGTGGCGCAGTGGTTAGCACACTGGACTCGCATTCTGGAGGACGACGGTTCAACCCCGCGTCCGGCCATCCTGATTTAGATTTTCCGTGATTTCCCTAAATCGCTTCAGGCAAATGCCGGGATGGTTCCTTTGAAAGGGCACGGCCAACTTCCTTCCCCATCCTTCCCTAATCTGATGAGACCGATGACCTCGCAGTTTGGTCTCTTCCCCCGAAACCAACCCAACCCAATATCGAAATGAGATGTAGGCAAATGTGATAGCAAACGAAGAGTATTTTTCCATATCGTTATTATGCAAAATTTCATTACCTACCGTATTATTCCACTAACTACAGACTTTTCCGATGAAAGAATGTAATTTTTGAGGGCCATCGATAGCAGGTGAAACGAGAAATGCTGAGGCTTTTGGAACAACATAAGTGAAGTCATTACACGTTTATTCTGTACCGAGAATGTGCTTTTTCATAAGATGCTGACCTTACTTTTCCTCAGGTCCTCACTTAATAAACTTAATAAACCACTGTTCCTGAATTCTCTCGCAACTGCGTCTGCGTAACATGTTAGTGAGATGAGATTGTGTAAATTTCGCTGAATTTTGATAAAAGGAGCAAATTTCAACATGGCAACAAGAGAAATGTATAGATTTTACTCAAAATTCCCCATTCGCGACTCTTCTCTGAAAGTTAACAAACCGGGCGAAAATAAATCGCTGCATTTTCGGCGGAATTATTTTTAGACAATAACGAAAGAAGAGGTGACAGATCTTTCTGAATGGTCACCATGCAAGTGTGGGCGGGGTCGGGTCCCGCTTAATACTTACCAATAATGTGAATGTAGGTTTCGGTTGCCGCGTGGGATTAGACGTGCGGTCTAAGGCGCTGCAGTCATGGACTGTGCGGCTGGTCCTGGCGGAGGTTCGAGCCCTCCCTCGGGCATGGCTGTGTGTGTTTGTCCTTAGGATAATTGAGGTTAAGTAGTGTGTAAGCTTAGGGACTGATGACCTTAGCAATTAAGTCCCAAAACATTTCACACACAATAAAATAAGTTTGAGTTTAGAAAGGCCCTTCCCCTCATACAAAAAGTTACAGTATTTCCCGACAGGGTGCGGATTGTACTGGGCACTCTACCCTGTCCATTTTGCAAAATGCCATTAGATGGCACTCGGAGTGGCAAGTGAGTTACGGAGCTCAGCAGTTTGTATAAACTGAGGACGCAAGTGAAATCTGGAGATGGGTGTTGAAACACGTCTAACTGCCATCTGTGGCCCACATATCGGTTGCACTGGTTATTTATTAGTGTGCAATAAAGAAGGCGAGAATACGGTG
The DNA here is from genome assembly GCF_023864345.2 of Schistocerca serialis cubense. Lineage (NCBI taxonomy): Eukaryota > Metazoa > Arthropoda > Insecta > Orthoptera > Acrididae > Schistocerca > Schistocerca serialis. The sequence continues at coordinate 523,270,573 of NC_064642.1, forward strand.
TCTCCGTGAGGCTGTGGAAGCTGAGCGACACGGTAAAGCTCTACGCCGGTGGAGCCTTACAAAGAACACGGAAGCGGCCGCCGGCGCGTCCTTTGGAGACGGCGAGCAGGGGTGACGGCAGCAGTTACCGCCAACCCCCCACCCGCTTCCGACAGCCGCACGGCGGCGGCATTCATTTCGCGTAACGAACCGCGCCGGCCGCGACCGCCGCGACGTCACATTTAGCGCTCCGCTGGAGCGCGCGCCGCTCTCGGCGGAAAAGCGACGCCGTTTGCGTCTCCATGGCAGCCACGAGACGCAGCCGTTTTATGGCGCCGCATGGCTTTTACTGCCCCCCGAGGCAGGTAGCGGGGCTTTCTGCCGGCTGTCACATCGACTCGGTGTCTGCCTGCTTCCTGGTATCACTTCAGTCTACAGGTAATGTGGAAGGCGTGGCTTTGAGTGCTCTATTCTCCTAGACGGAAACCATTGTGCCGATTCGGACTGACACGACGTCTCAGGTAAAACGCGTATGTTGCTGTTGTTTTAGGCCACAGTTCGAAGGTAGGCCTGATATATCTGTAACAGATCTTTACGCAAATTTATACAATGTAGTTGCACGTCCTTGGGAAATGCAGGGTGTCCATTAAGTCTGACTCATTATCAACAGTTTTCTGCTGTATTAGGAGGTTTTGCGTCTCCTTTCAGTGCTGCCTTCTTAATGACGGTGTATTTGCGGGCTTTCAAATAACTTCGCACCCTCAGACTCAGGGCTGCATATTTTAAGTTTTGGCTGGTTTCGTTGTATAGAGGCTGCGATACGTAGTTGCCGCGTTACAGGCCAAATACTGCTGAGTCAACAGTATACGATAAGAATACACACATGAATCGAATGGTCGAAGGTTCCTACCACTCGGAAATTGCCGTAACAAAGACGTTTATAAATGAAAGTTTACAATTAAATGAAATCTGCAGGTACTATTTTAACGACTTTAAATGATGAGTACGATAGTAGAAGTCCTTTTGAGGATGCGGTATATTTCTGCAAAACACTTATTGGTGTCGATGGTCCAGCAATTAAATAAAATATAAGCTGAATAACAGGGAAACAATAGATTCCTACTTCATTTAATTAGCTTTGAGCAACAACACAGTTCGCGAGATGTTCACTTCTAAACGCATACTACGTCTGCATTGCAGAAGCCACGGAAATCTCACAAGTGCACAAGTTGGCACTACGAAATATTTCTACTTCCCGCGGCCACGCGCAAACTGCTCCACTGTCCAATCCGCGTCCGTCGCGCCGTCGCTTCCCGGACTTCCATGTTCTGTGCCGTACCGTCAAGAACTACCTCGTGTCCCCTCAGGAAACCGTGCTCTCCTCCCACTTCCATCCAGTCTCCCCGTTCAGGAGTGCTGTGATTGGCTAGAGCGCTCCCGCCATATCTTCAAGCGAACGCACATTCACGAACATAATGAAACACTATCTAAATACTGGAATTACATTCAAATATTCAAACAAATTTCGGGCTTGCTGCCGGTCGTCGTTCAATACTTCGCACGATATTTCAACTAGGCACCTGCCAGTCATCTTCAGGTGAGCCGTCGCAGACTGGCGAAAACGTCATCCGTTCCGCAATATATAGCGTACTGTAACTATTCTACGCATGCGTCGAAAACTTGATAGATGACCCAAGCTGCCCGCCGGCAGCGCCCTCACTGGTGGGATAGCAGAACTCAGTCGCCCTCTGCGTTGCTGTTTGCCACGACCGTCGACGCACTCTGTCGTCTTCGATTTGAGCAAATCGTGGAGATGATGGGATTCCATGCACTGTCCAGCTAGTAGCCGCTGTCACGATTTAACAGATTTTCCACCAGTCGTATTTCTACGGATTCTTTAATAATGGAGTCCCAGAAAGACGTTGCTGTGGACAAAATCATTGTTTTCTCATACTACATTGAATGTCCAGTAGAAATACAATGTTCAGCAGTAGCAGACTTGCTTGACTGCAAAAGGCGGGTGTAACGTTGATGTTCAGTGCAGCGTTCTTTCACGGTGCGTGTGGTTTGACCTATGTCAGCCATACCACATTGGCACGGTATCTTGTAAATTCCGACCTTTCGTAGTAACAGATTGTCGTTAACTGATCCCACAAGGTCCGCAATCTTCGATGGTGGGCGGGAAACCACTTTTACCTGAAATTTTCGGAGGATTCTTGCTATTTTGAACGAAGTGTTGCCAACGAAAGAAAGAAAAGCTAAAGATTGTTCCGGCGTGTTCTCCTCTTTATTCACTTCCTGCTTCTTAGTTTTAACTGTTAGTGTCCTGTTAATCCGCCGGATGGAATACCCATTTTCGCTGAGTACTGTCTTTAGACGGGCGAGTTCTTGAGCTAAGCTATCTAGATCTGAGACAATATCAGCTCTATGAACAAGTGACTTAAGCAAACTCATGGTTTGCGATGGGTGATGGCAACTCGACGCTTGCAGGTACAAATCAGTATCAGTGGGTTTCCGGTAAACTGAATGCCCTAGAGAACCATCATTCTTCCCAGTTGAAATATCGTGCGAAGTATTTAATGACGACCGGCTGCAAGCCCGAAATTTGTTTGAACAGTCAATTCGCCGGGAAAATTTGAAAATTTACATTTAAATAATTTGAAATTAAATAAATATTCCTACGGCTGGACCATAAACACACTCTAACACACATTATTGGATACATAAACAAATCAAATAAACATTTATCAAAGAAATAGAACAAAAGGTAGGCCAGTAGCCTAGTGTCTCTGTGCTTTCTAAAACATAGTAAATATTTAAGCAATTTCTTCATGAATAGTATATATCGGAATAAACAAAGACATAAATGAATAAATATATTTATAAGCGTGCTGCTACCGTTTCTTTGTGTAACTGTGGAGTACTTATGGCCTGACGCGGTCGATAGTAATCGGTCACTTTGACCTCCGATAACTCATGTACTATTCAAGTTACATGCCTGTAATTCATACCAACTTAGGTTTACACTAATAGCTTTCTAAAGACGCGTAGATCGACGAAATCGGACGAACCGTCTAGATTTTGGAAATTCGTTGCTGGATGTTACTTGTATAATTTATCGTCGTATACTAAACTTTAAACTAATAAAGATATTGAAAATCTGATTACACCATCAGAATTGTCGTGCAGAGAATAGTAATGTACATGTTTATTTTTGAGGCATCACGATTCATCTGGCAACTATTAATTTCTGTACGAACTGTGAAATGTCTGCCATTAAGGTTTCACAAAGTCCACCATCTTTGGTACTCCCGGCATGTCTTCTTCATTGTCACAAAGCACCGTCCTCGTCTCAGCGGAATTCCCAGCCATGCGGCTGGACCATGCGCTAGGGCTACCCCTCTCGTCCGGCTAACGTTCGGAACTACAGGGTGTTTCAAAAATGACCGGTATATTTGAAACGGCAATAAAATCTAAACGAGCAGCGATAGAAATACACCGTTTGTTGCAATATGCTTGGTACAACAGTACATTTTCAGGCGGACAAACTTTCGAAATTACAGTAGTTACAATTTTCAACAACAGATGGCGCTGCAAGTGATGTGAAAGATATAGAAGACAGCGCAGTCTGTGGGTGCGCCATTCTGTACGTCGTCTTTCTGCTGTAAGCGAGTGCTGTTCACAACGTGCAAGTGTGCTGTAGACAACATGGTTTATTCCTTAGAACAGAGGATTTTTCTGGTGTTGGAATTCCACCGCCTAGAACACAGTGTTGTTGCAACACGACGAAGTTTTCAACTGAGGTTTAATGTAACCAAAGGACCGAAAAGCGATACAATAAAGGATCTGTTTGAAAAATTTCAACGGACTGGGAACGTGACGGATGAACGTGCTGGAAAGGTAGGGCGACCGCGTATGGCAACCACAGAGGGCAACGCGCAGCTAGTGCAACAGATGATCCAACAGCGGCCTCGGGTTTCCGTTCGCCGTGTTGCAGCTGCGGTCCAAATGACGCCAACGTCCACGTATCGTCTCATGCGCCAGAGTTTACACCTCTATCCATACAAAATTTAAACGCGGCAACCCCTCAGCGCCGCTACCATTGCTGCACGAGAGACATTCGCTAACGATATAGTGCACAGGATTGATGACGGGGATGTTCATGTGGGCAGCATTTGGTTTACTGACGAAGCTTATTTTTACCTGGACGGCTTCGTCAATAAACAGAACTGGCGCATATGGGGAACCGAAAAGCCTCATGTTGCAGTCCCATCGTCCCTGCATCCTCAAAAAGTACTGGTCTGGGCCGCCATTTCTTCCAAAGGAATCATTGGCCCATTTTTCAGATCCGAAACGATTACTGCATCACGCTATCTGGACATTCTTCGTGAATTTGTGGCGGTACAAACAGCCTTAGACGACACTGCGAACACCTCGTGGTTTATGCAAGATGGTGCCCGGCCACATCGCACGGCCGACGTCTTTAATTTCCTGAATGAATATTTCGATGATCGTGTGATTGCTTTGGGCTATCCGAAACATACAGGAGGCGGCGTGGATTGGCCTCCCTATTCGCCAGACATGAACCCCTGTGACTTCTTTCTGTGGGGACACTTGAAAGACCAGGTGTACCGCCAGAATCCAGAAACAATTGAACAGCTGAAGCAGTACATCTCATCTGCATGTGAAGCCATTCCGCCAGACACGTTGTCAAAGGTTTCGGGTAATTTCATTCAGAGACGACGCCACATTATTGCTACGCATGGTGGATATGTGGAAAATATCGTACTATAGAGTTTCCCAGACCGCAGCGCCATCTGTTGTTGAAAATTGTAACTACTGTAATTTCGAAAGTTTGTCTGCCTGAAAATGTACTGTTGTCCCAAGCATATTGCAACAAACGGTGTATTTCTATCGCTGCTCGTTTAGTTTTTATTGCCGTTTCAAATATACCGGTCATTTTTGAAACACCCTGTACATGTTTGCTGCCGGGCCCCGGCTTTGACGAGCGTCCAGTGCGGCCACGCCAGCTCTGAATATTTTCGCGGCGCCACAATTTGCCCGTCACCTCACAATGTGCTGCCGTCGATCACATCATTCATGACCTGAAACCTCTTCGTCCCTCGCCTCCTCTTTCCTTCAACATGCCCTTCTAAGAGTGCTTCTATAGGCCTTCAATCCAGCTTCCTTCTTTCGGTTTTATTACACCCTTACTCTTCTCAGTAGCTCTTCATTTTTCACTCTTTCTATCCACTGTATTCTTTCATACTCCGTCTTATCCACATTTCAAAAGCCTCCAGCCCTGCTCTAAGTTTCTTCCTCAGTAAACACGTTTCAATACCATACAAAAGCACACTCCATACAAAAGATTTTATTAGTTTTTTCCTTAAATCTTCGCCCATATTGCTGCAGAAAATTCTCCTTTTCTTTCAAAATGCTTCTTTCTCCATTACCATCCTGGTTTTAATTTCTATGCGGCTCTTCCAGTCCGTTTATATCCGGCTTCCGACATATTAAAATCATTGCACATATTCTAATACTTGCCCATTTTATTTGCTCCCAATGCTTTACTTTCATGCTATTTGTATTTACTTCATTCCATAAATCTTCCCTTTAGCTTCAATGGCATCGTCTGTATCCTGTAATTCTTTTTGGCCCGTTGCTATAAAGATCATGTCGACTGAAAACCTCAGACACAATATTCTTCTTCCTCCAGTTTTTACCTCCTTGTTATCTAGTGGACGTTAGTATATCACATTTTTAAGTACAGATTGAAAAATATAGGAAACAGCCTTGTCTTATTCGTTTTCCTAGTTACATCGAGCTGCTACTTTCTCCTCTCACTTTCGTAGATGCTTTTTGATTAAAGTACAATGATTCTACAAGTCGTCTGGTTTTCCAGCCTACTCTCTTTTCCCTCATTATACGTGGTTGCAATCTCTTCTCAAACCCCATTACCTAAAGCCTTTTTCAAGTCTATAAAACACATATACAGGGTGTACATAAAGTCCGGGAACACTTTCAATTATTTATTGCACAAGAACCAAACATTTTACAGATATCATACTTATGTCATTTTGAAGAGAAATCCTGAAAGTTTTTTTTTCATGTATACCGCTACAGCGTAATTTGGTAATTTGCCGATAGTCAGTTCTAGTCGCAAACATGCCGAGTTCAGGTGCGAGAGCACTTCGCCCAGATCACTGTCACTGGGTATTCCTACCTGGGCATGTTGCAGCAATGGCTGATGCCCCAAATGCAATCGGACTCTCCGTTCACCTTTCAACAGGATTGGGCTCCACCCCATTTTCATCGCGAAGTTCATGGGTACCTGAACACGGAACTGCCGCATTGATGGATCGGCCGTGCTACAGAAGGCGACAGCTGTTTCATAAAATGGCCTCCCCGATCACCAGATCTCACTCCGTGTGACTTTTTTCTGTGGGGGCACATTAAAGATCTGGTGTATGTACCGCCTCTACCTCGTGATGTAACAGAGCTCCGGGGGAGAATACGGGAAGCGACTGCCACAGTCCACGATGCCATGCTGGGACGGGTATGGCAAGAATTCGATTATCGTATTGAAGTCTGCCGGGTCACTCGTGGTTCGCATATCGAATGTTTTTAAAAAACACTTTCAGAGTTTCTCATCAAAATTCAGTATTTATGACATCTGTACAATGTTCAGTTCTTGTGCAATAAATAATTGAAAGTGTTCCCGGACTTTATGTACACCCTGTATAGATTTTTTCCCTTTCCAGTAACCACTCCTCCAAAAATCGTCCCATTTCATTAAACCTCACCCCCAAAATTCTCAAGAGTCCTGTTGCATCTCCTGTGCCTGCGTTCAGTCGAAAAGCAAATTCTTCCTCACCCTGATTCTCTTTCATTACTTTTTCTAGTCTTTTATTAATGATTCTTCCACAACGACGCTTTATCTCAAAACCTGGCAGAAAATCCAAAGAGATTCTGGTCGTATGCAAGGTATGTTAGCCGCAAGAAACAGTCAATGCTTTCCCTGAGTGATAGCAATGGAAATACTATCGACGACAGCGCTGCGAAAACAGAGTTGCTAAACACAGACTATCGAAATCCTTTCACCCTAAATTGAACTAAATACCTACGAATTACAATTACGAGCAATTTAAGTTCGAAAAAACACATAGAAAATGTTCTGGAAAGGCAAACCAAAGACTGCGTTTTACTGGTGGAACATTTAGAAAATGTAACAGAGCTACTAAAGAGACTGCCAACACTACGCTTGTCGGTACTCTTTTGGAGTACTGCGCGGTGTGGGATCCTTACCAGATAGCATTAACTGAGTACATCGAGAGAATTCAAAGAAGCGCAGCAAGTTTTGTATTATCGCGAGACAGGGGAGAGAGTGTGATGAGACACCATTAAAACAAAGTCGTTTTTCGTTGCGGCGGAACCTTCTCATGAAATTTCAATCACCAACTTTCTTCCCCGAATGTGAAAATATTTTGTTGACGTCGACCTAGAGAGGGAGAAACGATCATCATAATAAAATTTCGATGAAGCCTCTGCCAGGCGCTTAAGTGTGTAGATCTTTAGCATAATTTTCGCTGCATCTGATATGAGGCTAATTGTTCTGTGTTCACCGCATTTCTTGCTTCCTCATTTCTTTTGGTATTGGGATCATTACTGTTGTCAGCAAGTCCACTGGCCATTCACCACAAGTTCAACTATTATTTTAGAAAAATAAAAATCTGGAAACTATTACGGGCAGAGCATCGTGGTTTGTTGTAAAACATTTAGAAGCTCTCAATTTTTTTTCTGTTGCGCAATAATTTCAGTGTGTGCCTCACTCGTCGCTCGCACAAAACCGAGGCGATAGAAGAGTACTGCCAGTGTACGAGTCAGTATTACAGTATCACTAACAAACACTACCACAGCTGTCATGGTGCCTTCGACTACCACCACAGGTCCCGTGAAAGCACAGGTGTATGTTCCACATAGTGTAATGCCGCCCTCACCGGCCTCCGTCCTTAGATGGTGGGTGCTGCAAGCAGCCGTTCGCCTGTTCGACGGCGGCCCCGTCCACGACCATCGACCTGGTGTAACAAGAAACGTGACTCATCCGATCAGGTAAAGCGTTTACACTGAACAACAATCCAGTCTTGATAATCCAGTGTCCACTGCAGTTTCAGTGTTTATTACAAAAACTGGACAAGTCCAAAATTACAAACGTACGCTTCTGCGGCATTTCCACACTCAATAAGATTTTTCTGGGTTTGTGACCACATTGTCAATATGTAAAACTACCGTCGTGTCGGTCACTGCTGCAAGAGACCTTCTTCAGGGTGTCTTTGTTTAAACAAGATACCCTGAAAAATATCACTTGCAGCAGTGACCGAAACGTCGGCAGTTTTTTATTGACCAAGTCCACAATTGTCATTTTTCAGGAATCAAAAAGTACTTCCCACCATTTAAAATGAACCTCGAAAAGCAACCAAACGATGACCAAAGCATGTCAAATAGGAGCATTTTTCTCCCTAATATTCGGTTTTATGTATACTGTTTATAGTGAATTCTTAAGAAGAATTTTTTTAGTCTTATCGATATTTGTAGAAAATTAAGAAGAAAAGATCTAATATTTTTCGCTGGACTAATTCATTGTGTTTTCAAAATACTGTCTCGAATTATGTACCAATGAACACAAGACATTACTTTCTTTACAATGAACTAAAAATAGAGTTTTAGTTGTTCCTGGATTTCCAATTATTAGTTATTTTTCATCCTCCCAACCATCACTGCTATCATTATCATCAACATCAATTTCCACATCCTCTTCGTTATAATATTCGTCTGAGGTATCATAAAGGGGGTATTTGTAGAAGGTGTTGTTATCTTCTTTCAGTTACTGCATTAAATTACAAACATTTCTGGCTTTAGCTTGCTGAATATCTGGGTTCTTGTCGTACAACTAATGTAGATCCAAAATAGTAGATTTTGTAGTAGGCCTTCTCTTAACAATGATATGCCTTCTCCCAGGGCCAAACTAAGGGTTTCGCAATGAGACAAAAATTCTATCATCCATTTCGTTGTGAATCATTCGCACTTGTTACAGTTTGAGGGCAGCTTTAGAAGTTTTCGAATAGAATGGCTCAGTAGCACGTTTATCTATACGAAATCATGAAGTTTCATTATTTTCAGCTGGAATGGAAGAGGTAATGTGCGGACTCCAACTATTTTCCTAACGCAAGTTTCAGGATTTTCTACAGTATTTGTCATACGCCTCTTATACCATATGGAACGGGAGTGTTGATCATTTGGTAAATAACTGTGTCCTCGCTCTGGAAACAAACATGTCATTCTTTGGGAGACCTTCAATAGGTGCACTTGACTGTACAAGAACTGAATCATAATCTTTTTTTTCTGTTCTGCCTAGGACACCAATCACTAAGCAGAAAAAGTTCATCTCTTTGATTTTATAATGGAATGTTATCTAAGTAGTTCAAAATCATGAATGTGACCTCATTAGGACCTTTCCTTCCTTCATGTTCAAGATATAGCGGCAAACTGAAACTGAGTCATCTGCCAGACTGTGAATCCCAAGAACATTGTATTATAATTGTCTTTCATGGTAAATGGCGTTTGAGTGCATGTCTATTAGGGGAAAGTTTTGCATATAATTGAATGAAGTACAGTTTTTCAGCCTTTCTTTTGATTTTGGAATATAGTTTGGTTTCATATTTACAAAAGCTTCTGATCTTTTCAAGTAGGATGTCTTTTACGCTACTAACGGACTCTTCTCAAAATCTCTTTCCTCAGCTTCTATTTTGCTGTTCAGTGAATCACATGTAGTACATGTATCAGACCTTGGATGTCCAAAAATGTGTGTTAAAAGTTTCGTATACTGTCCAGTAGCTTTCATAAGGAAGACTGATTTGGTACTTGTGTAAAAGTTGAAGATACATATCACTTACGGTCAAATCTTCTGGCAGGTATTTTCGACTTGAGTTATCACGCAGAGAGTCGTGTGACTGTCTTACTTTAAGGTACTTTACATGGCAGTCAGTCAACTGAGCAGACGGTTCTGGTATCTTTTTTGGTATGTTGTTATGGGGACCTCTCCTACCTTTTGGCGACTGGCAATACGTTGCAATACTATTCTGGACCCTGTACAGTCGACGCTTGAATAAAATAATTTTGAATATTGGGCCACGTCACTATAACTACTAAAGCAATTAAAGTGCCGACGTTTCGATCGACTTGCTGCGGTTCTCGTCAGGGCGCCCTGTAGAGGACCACAGAAAGTCGGTCGAAACGTCGGCACTTTAGCTGTTTTAGTAGTTACAGTGACGCAGCCTAATACCCAAAATTATTTTATTCAAAATGCCAACGGCCGTGTAAACCTACGAACATTCATAAGTCTGTGCTTGGTTTTCCATGAAAGCTAAGGAATGCTACTTTACAAACTGGTATATCCCTACCATCAGTTCTCAATTTGTAGGAAAATGCAGCCTAGGACTGTTCCTCTGAATGTCGTGCTTAGTCGTCAGTCCAAAAAGATGAGGACAGGAAGCCTACGCATACTGGACTTGTAGAAATAGCAGGGACGAGTATGCTTCTTTGTAGAAGAGCAAGATTTTTAAATGGAATGTCTCTGAATCTGTGTGGCTTTTGCCTAAACAATTCCACTAGGAAATACTGTAGACGTGGTGACAGACATAGCAAGGTGGTATTAGCACAAAAAGTTCGCTTTTGGGCTAGATAGGATTTTGTAATAAATCCCTCAGTTTTAATTGAGGATGTCGTTGCGTCAACGTCAGGTTTGTCTGCTGCAGAGTCCCATGCTCAACAATGTCGCTGAACGATGTGCCCCGATAGTATTGTCTATACCAACATTGTATTCTGTCGTCAGATCTGCCACAGATCGCAGCCTATCTTCTTTCCAGTGCGGTCAAATTTCAGACGTCGACGTTCTGCTATGAGGCATGGGCATCCAACAATGCCTTATCGCCCACTTGTTTTACACTATCTTTCAACCACTTTCCACAGATGTTCACGACATTGTATACGAACAGTGGGCAAGCTTCATCGTTTCAGAATGGTCATTCACTGGTTCCTAGTTATGAAACTCTGTCCTTTGCCACAGTCTCTTACGTCAGTGGAATTCCGCATTTTCAGCGCATACCGTTTGTCCGTGCTCCGATTGTATACTTTCCTTACCCCGACACGTGTTCACAATGTCACCAGGGGAGATTCAGTCTCTCAGTGGACAGTGCTCACAACCTTCTGATTAATCAGGATATCCAGAAACAGAAATTTGCGTTAATAATGCTACACGACATGTTGCTGAGAACATTAGTTGGAGAGCTAGTAGAGGGAAAGAATTTAACTAGACAGAAAATAGGAGCAACCGTTGAATTACAATACACATCTCTAACATTAATTTGCAGTAGCATTATGGAACATATGCTGCCTTCGAACGTTGTGAATTACCTCTTAAAAAACAACTACATTTTTAGTCTCACGAAGTAAAGAGCGCTATCGACTGGTGATGTGAAATTAATTCCATATTTTTAGATTTTCAGAAGGCTTTTGACACCCTCTCTCACGAGCGAATATTAATAAAATTGCGTGCTTGTGCAGTATCGTCTCAGCTGAGAGACGGGATTCGTGAGTGCCTGGCTGAAAGGTCCAGTTCGTAGTAACTGACGGAAAGTCATCGAGTAAAATGGAAATATTTTCTGGCGTTCCCCAAGGAAGTGCCACAGGCCTTCCTGATCTGCACAAACGACATGGGAGACAATCCCAGGAGCTATTGTATACTGATGATGACGTCATTTACCGTCTTGTCAAGTCCCCAGATGATAAAAACCAATCGCAAAATGATAAAGACCAAATATCTGTATGGTGCGAAAAGTGGCAATTGACTCTCAATAACGAAAAATGTGAAGTCATCCACATGAGTACTAAAACGCTAAAGCTCGGTTACCATAAATTACACAAATCTAAAGGCTGTAAATTCAGCTAAATATTAACGGATTACAGTTACGAATAACTGAAATTGGAACGATCAGATACATAAAAAAATTAAGGACTGCGATTTATTAGCAGAACTCTTAGAAAATGTAACAGGTCTACTAAAGAGACTGCTTACACTGCGTCTGTCCATCCTCTTTTGGAATATCGGACGGGGCTGACGATTGACATCGAAGTAGTTCAAAGGGCAGCTCGTTTTGTACTATCGCGAAGTAGGTGAGAGAGTGCCACTGGCATTATCCATGAAATGTGGAGTTAATCATCAGGCAAAGGCGTTTCTTATGCGGCTGATCTTCTCGTGAAATTTCAGTCACCATTTTTCTCCTCCGATTGCGAAAATACTGTGTTGGTGCCAGTCTACATAATGAGGAAGGATCATCACAATAAGAGAAATCACAAGTCCCACAGAAAGATTTTAATGCTTGTTATTTCGATACGCCGTTCGGGTGTGGAACGGTAGAGATATAGCTTGAACGTGGTTCGTTGAACCCTCTGCTAGGCACTTAATTGTGAACCACAGAATAAGATTGTAGATGTAGATGTAGATATCTGCCAGACGAGACGTCCATCGAACTCCCGACAATGTAGAAGACAACAGGACGCCTTTCTGTCCAGATACTGGGAAGTAAGAGTTGGCGGCTGTCGAGATATCTGCAGAGTGGCGTGGTTGGTTGAAGGCAGGAGCCCGAAATGCGGTGGTGAGAATCGCAGAAGTGCACAAAAGTCGCCTAATCGCAGGTCATTGTAAGGCAGGGAGTAACAATGTTTAGGTCAGCTACAAACACTCAGAAATTCGCACGATAACATCTTGAAGACAAAACTGACGAAGAGGCACTTCCACCGGACCAGGGACATGTGCACCAACATGCTGTTAATAAGATGTGAAAAAAACGCTCTTGACAAATAGATGGGTAACATGGGAATTGAGGACTCTGCGTCACTGCTATGAAAGGTGGTCTTATGTATTTGGATTGACGAGAAGAAGAACGTAATCTGGCCTATCAGACACATGGACACGTACATATTTCAGAATGCTAAGGGAGAGATCGTCCTAGCATGGCACTTGGCCGGTAGACTTCACAGGGAATTTCACTGCTAGATTTCACTCAGCGACATTCTGAAGCTAGCCTCTATGCGGTGAACGTTTGCCTGTATGAGGTACTCTTGGCTATAACTCAAAGGTCACACAAAACTTTTATTCTGAACGCATTGACAGCCAACAGGGCTGTCTGCCGCTAACGCTTGCTGATACCAAACCCGCCCCCTTCCTCGAGTACTCACTCTCCAGAGCTGGTGGTGAAGACGGAGGATCGCCTCCGCTGGGGTGCGGGCCCGGAGCCTGGCCCCGTACCCAGAGACTCGTGGTCCACGGAGGCGGAGATGGAGGGCGGCAGCGAGAACGGCGAGGACGGCCGCCGGCGGTTGTGGCGGCGGCTGCGCCGGGTGGAGGCGCGCCGCTGCAGGATCGCACTCACGCTCGCAGAGTAGTCCTCCTCCTCGTCCACGGGACCTGCCGGCAGACAAGTACGGTACTCCTGTACACGTCTCCCAGACTGTCTAATAATTACCTCTAAAATTTTCTTAAATCACACTGACGGAAAAAGAACCGCAGCACAGGAAATAATTAATGTATTGTAATGAATTGCGACAGCAAAGGACTTGGAAGAGCAGTTGAACGGAATGGACAGTGTCTTGAAAAGAGGGTATAACATGAACATCAACAAAAGCAAAACTAGGATAATAGAATGTAGTCGAATTTAGTCGGGTGATGATGAGGGAATTAGATTAGGAAATGAGACACTTAAAGTAGTAAAGGAGTTTTGCTATTTGGGAAGCAAAATAACTGATGATGGTCGAAGTAGAGAGGATATAAAATGTAGACTGGCATTGGCAAGGAAATCGTATCTGAAGAAGAGAAATTTGTTAACATCGAGTATAGATTTAAGTGTCAGGAAGTCGTTTCTGAAAGTATTTGTATGGAGTGTAGCCACGTATGGAAGTGAAACATGGACGATAAATAGTTTAGACTAGAAGAGAATAGGAACTTTCGAAATGTGGTGCTACAGAAGAATGCTGAAGATTAGGTGGATAGATCACGTAACTAATGAGGAGGTATTGAATAGGATTGGGGAGAAGAGACGTTTGTGGCACAACTTGACTAGAAGAAGGGTTCGGTTGGTAGGACATGTTCTGAGGCATCAAGGGATCACAAATTTAGCATTGGAGGGTAAAAATCGTAGAGGGAGACCAAGAGATGAATACACTAAGCAGATTCAGAAGGATGTAGGTTGCAGTAGGTACTGGGAGATGAAGAAGCTTGCACAGGATAGAGTAGCATGGAGAGCTGCATCAAACCACTCTCAGGACTGAAGACCACAACAACAACAACAATGAATTTTAGGAAATACATTTGTCTAGGTAATAGACTACTCAACTGATCAACATTTTAACGTCACAGGTTAATTTAAGCGCGAGACAAGCCACTGCAAATACGAAATGCTGGTACCTTAATAACCGGTGTCACCGCCAGACCGTTGATGCAAGAATGCAAATGTGTATGTATTGTGTCGTACAGGTGCTGGAGGTCAGCTTATGGGACGGACTTCCACGACTGTTGCACTTGGTCGATCAATACAGGGACAGTTAATGTTGTTTGTGTATGACGCTGGAGTTATCATCCGATGACGTCCCTTGTATGCTTGACTGGAGACACATGTGATGAACGATCAGGACAAGGTAACATGTCGATATTCTGTAGAGCATCCTGGGTTACAACAGCAGTTTGCGAGTGAGCGTTATCCTGTTGAAAAACGCCACCTGAAATGTTATTCATGAATAGCAGATCGAATCATCAGACTGACTGACAGATTTTCAGCCACGATGCGTGGGATAACCCCTGAGACTGATCCTACGGTCATAAGACGTCGCACCGCAGAACATATCTCCAGGCAGAGGCCCTCTATATCTAGCATGCAACACACGGCCATCTCTGGCACCGAGGGTTTCATCAGAAAACACAACAGACTTCTACCCTAAAACGAACTCTCGCTTGATCGCTTGGCACCACTGAAATCGCGCGCGTCAGTGGTTTGGGGTCAGTGGAATTCACGCTACATGGTGTCTGACTAGAAGCTGCCCTTGAAATGATTGATTTGTAGCAGTTCGTTGTGTCACTGTGGTGCCAACTGCTGATCAAAATACTGCTGCAGATACAGTGCGATGCGCCAGAGCCCTAGGCCGAACACGATGGTCTTTCCTCTCGATAGTGGCACGTGGAAGTCCGGAGCCCGGTCTACTTGCGACCGTATATCCTCACCAGCAATCATTTATAGTGGCTGCCAAGCCTTTCTTCAGTATCGCAGAAGCAACATCCAGCTTCCCGTAGCCCCTTTACAAGGCCTCGTTCGAACTCAGTGAGGTGCTGATAATGGCGTCTGTGTCTCCTTAAAGGCGTCCTTGACTAACATCAACTCACCATTCGAATCTCAAAGGTAACTAACGCTCACAACCGTTACAGCGTGTATTTAAAGCGAACCCGATTTGCATCTCCGTAGTGACGCTACTAGCGCCACTCCTACATGATTGGTGCGAAATGTGAATAGACAACATCTTTCAGATCTCGAAAGAAGCCTACGAACTTTCGTTTATGTTGCGCAGTTCCTTCACGGTGCTGCGATGCCTGTTCCCGTCAGAGTATTTTCTTGAAGCTTTCAAGTGAAAATGATAGTAGCCTATGTGTCAAGTACGATCGTCGCTTCAGCAGAGGTTGTGAAACATGAACTTC
The DNA here is from genome assembly GCF_023864345.2 of Schistocerca serialis cubense. Taxonomy (NCBI): domain Eukaryota; kingdom Metazoa; phylum Arthropoda; class Insecta; order Orthoptera; family Acrididae; genus Schistocerca; species Schistocerca serialis. Next base: position 523,286,348 of record NC_064642.1, read on the forward strand.
CGACAGTCCCCCTCTATGAACTCGCTTTGTGTAGCCAATAGCTATCTTGGGAGAGGAACCAGCTGTTAACTGCTGAATGCCGCTGAAGGGCTCAGGTGTATAATTGGCTTCCAGCTGCCTTAGGACGTCTTTCCTTCCGAATTCTTTTGTGGACATACCTCATTATTTCTTAGTACTTCAGTGTCCCATCGGTTTCCACACTGATTCTCCAGGGCGATTCTCTTGAAGTTCAAGCTATTCTTCGTCATTACTAAATGATGGCCTGAGTCAATATCCACTCCTGTATGCGCCTTACAATCTAAAACATGATTTCGGAATCTCTGTCTGCCCATGACGTAATTCAACTGGCACCATCTTGTGGCCAAGGCATTTTCTGTGTATATTTCCATCACTAATGTTTTCTGAACAGTGCATTCAGTATTACTAGCTGTACTTTATTGCAGAATTGAATTAATATTTCTCCTGTCTCATTTATATCACAAAGTTTCACAAGCTACGACACGGACACGGATTAAAACAGTGATCCAGGAAGCATCAAATAAGTTTCTTTTATTTCCATCAGTGATAAGAAAAACTTTTTGTCCTTTGATTACATATTTCGGTCGTCAATGATCATATTCAGATTTGTTTCATAACATGTCCTAATATAATAAAGCTATGGTGGCATCGTCACAAAATATACACGCAATCAGCTTAGCCTCGTCTCATATGTTTAAAACATGATGTAAATCCGGCTGCAGTGCCGGTATAGCCTCCGGATACGTAAAATGGATCTCTAAATGGTGACTAATGACTGAAACCAAAATTTCTGTCGCCATGGACGGAAATATAAGAAATTTATTCTATATTAGCAGGCGTATACTCTCACGTTCTCTGTCTTCTATTCTGCTTTCCAGTCCTCTATATCTTCACCTTTACGTACTCATTTACCCTTCCAGTATCCTCATATACACTGAACAGCCAAGGAAACCGGTACACCTGCCTAATATTGTGTAGGGCTCCATCGATCACGCAGAAGTGCCGCAACACGACGTGGCATGGACTCGACTAATGTCTGAAGTAGTGCTAGCGGAAACTGACTCCATGAATCCTGCAGGGCTGTATATAAATCCGTAAGAGTATGAGGGGATAGAGATCTCTTCTGAACAGCACTTTGCAAGGAATCACAGATATGCTCAGTAATGTTTATATCTGAGGAGTTTGGTGGCCAGTGGATGTGTTTAAACTCAGAAGAGTGTTCCTGGAGCCACTCTGTAGAAATAATGGACGTGTGGGGTGTCGCACTGTCCTGCTGGAATTGCCCAAATCCGTCGGAATGCACAATGGACATGAATGGATACAGGTGATGGGACAGGATGCTGTCAGAGTTGTAACTAGACGTATCAGGGTTCCCATATCACTCCAACTGCACACGCCCCACACCATTACAGGGCCTCCATCATCTTGAACAGCCCCCTGCTAACATGCAGGGCCCATAGATTCATGCCCGTACACGTCCATCTGCTGGATACAATTTGAAACGAGACTCGTCCGACCAGGCAACATGTTTCCATCATCAACAGTCCAACGTCGTTGCTGGCAGGTCTAGGTGAGGCGTAAATCTTTGTGTCGTGCAGTCATCAAGGGTACAGACTCGGAAAGCCCATATCCATGATGTTTAGTTGAATAGTTGGCACGCTGACACTTGTTGATGACCCAGCACTGAAAGCTGCAGCAATTTGCGGAACGATTGAAGTACTGTCACGTGGAACGATTCTCCTCAGTCGTCGTTGGTCGCGTTCTTGCAGGATCGTTTTCCGGCCGTAGCGATGTCGGAGATTTGATGTTCTACCGGATTCCTGATATTCACGGTACACTCGTGAAATGGTCGTACGGGAAAATCCTCACTTCATCGCTGCCTTGGAGATGCAGTGTCCCATGGTTCGTGTGCTGACTGTAACACCACGTTCACTTAAATCTTGACAAGCTGCCATTGTAGCAGCAGTAATCGATCTAATAACTGCGCCAGACACTTGTTGTCTTATATAGGCGTTACCGACCGCATAGCCATGTTCTGCCTGTTTACATATCTCTTTATTTGAACACTCATGCCGATACCAGTTTCTCTGGCGCTTCAGTGTAGTTTACCTTTTCATACGCTGATTGTGATGTTGGCATGTACTTATACTTAAACTACAGCTGTTCCTGATATTACTCAAGATTCGTCTGGCCAGATATCCTTATCATCTCTCCATTTCACTTCACCTACCCCCACTAAATCTACACTGAATCTTTGCATTTCCCTTTTCTGATTTTCTAGATTCCCTGCCACGTTCAAACGATTGACATTTCACTCTCAGACATGTAGAATCTTACCCTTCCGTTCGTTATTTCATCATTTTCTCATTGTTGCGCAATAAATAACATACATTTATAGTGCATATTGTCTGGCGTCTTGTAAACCAACCATGGCGCGCCCAATCGACCTCTATATAAGGAATAAACTTCATTTCATTTCACAAAAACTAATGCGGAATTTACCTCTAGATACCACAAGAGGCGGACCCGCCGGTATGAAACGAAGCGGAAAGTATTGTGTTGTCAGCAGAGAAGCGTAACAGCCGAATGGTTCCGTCAGGAGCGCTCACTCCCTTCCAGTGTGCATTAGTCAACGGATGTCACTTGAATAACAGATCCGTCAGGGATGTTTCAACCATTTTATGACTGCCCAAGGCTACTGTTCCTGAAGTGACTGTCAAGTGGATACACAAGGAACCAAAACAGCTACAGAAAGACCACGCAGTCCTCATATAATGACGGACATGGACCGTCGAAGACTGCGGAACGTCAGCAGAATGAATCACTAGAGATTTCCAAGCAGCTACCAGCAATCTATCTAGCACAGGAACAGTGCGTAAAGAGTTACAAACAATGGCCAACAATCATCGATCAGCTCCTCATAAACGACACATTCCTGCGCGCAGTACTAATCCACGCATGAGGTGGTGCCAAGAGCTACGCCATTGGACAGCGGATGACTGGGAACGAGCGTTTTAGAGTGACGAGTCACGCTATACCCTGCGGCAACCCGATGGAAGGGAATGGGTTTGTCAAATTACTGGAGAACTTTACCAGCTAGCACGTGTAGTGCCAACACTGAAGTATGAAGGAGGTGGTGTTACGATATGGGGGCCTTTTTCGTGGTAGGGGTGTGTTCCCTTACTTGTCTAAAGAAAACATTAAATGCGGAAGCAATGTGTGGTGCGTACATTCGAGGAACAGTTTGGGGACGATGATCGTATCAGCATGACAGTGCACTCCATCATAAAGCAGCATCTATGACCTACGGTTTGTGGAGAATAACATTCCTGAAACGAACTGGTCTTCTCATGTGCCCAACCTGTACCCAATGGCACACCTCTGGGATGAGTCGACTTCGCTCCAGACTCTAGAATCCAATAGCACTACCTTCTCTGATTTCAGCTCTTGAGGATAAATGGGCTGCCATTTCTCTATAGACATTCAGACAACTTATAGAAGGGGTCCCAGTAGAGCTCAAGCTGGCGTAAAGGCAAAGGATGGACATTCCCCATACTAAGTCCATTAATATCGGCAGAGTTTTGACCAGATAGTGTATACATCTCTTTCTTGTTGGTTTATAATTGATTACTTGTTTAAAAAATCTGTCTTGCTCCATTCTCTTAATGTGGTATTTCGACGAAGGTTGCCCAGAAAGTAAGTTCCGATTGGTCGTGAAATGGGCATCACAGTGAAAACCCAATGAAGCTTTGCAGAGATGTGTTAGGTAGTGTCTCTGGTATGACTGTCGATCGCATCAATACGCTATTTTCAGTTGTGAGCGCACTGTGAGCGAGTAAAGATGCCCAGACCAACGATGTCTTCCACCAAGTAGGAGGGCCTGCTGAGAGGTTTCGCCTTAATGAATGCAACCCACCTAACACAACTGGCCCGCACTTCCTTCTTCATGGCAATTCTCAGCTGCACTCTGTAGGGGCAGTGAAGACGCTCCTGCAGCCTTATCGATGGGAAGTGTTTGACCACCCACAACAAAGCCCTAATTGGCTCGTTCTGAGTATCATCTCTGTTCACATGAAACGCTGGATACGTAGACAACACTTGGGCACAGGCTGCGCGCTGTAGACCAGCGCAGATAATTATCGGAAAACACAGGCAGCTGCATTCTATGACGATGGTGTTGGAAATTTGGTATAACGCTCGGAGCGGCGACTATGTAGAGAAGTATCTGGAAAGTGTAGCTAACTACTGAAAATAAAATGAATGATTTTCTCTGTGTTTTCCATTTAGAGACCGATCGGAACAACCCTCGTATTTAAGCATCCTTTAATATTGAGTTGTATTTTATCTCTGAAGGTACAACCATTAACTTCCTTAAAAATTTCATTTAAGTAGACTGTATTACGCTTTTTACCACAGAAAAATCACTTATCAGCCATATGTTTTGGGAAGCTGTTATTTCATTTACACGACCTATTCCTGCATCTCATTAATGCCATCTTCAGGGCCATATGCATTCCACGTACACAGAATGGGATACATCGATGCTTGCATAAACAGAGCCATTAATACTTGCCAGATCTTCGAAGTACACACTTCAGAAAAAAAATCACAGAATCCCGGTACTGATGGCTCCGATTATGAATGCATCGGTGTACCTGATAGTCTGTAAATCGAGAACGTAGGGCCCCCAAGGTGGCATTAATGAGGTGCTGAAACTGGTCGTCAAACAATAATAATAACTTCTGAAAACACACAACTATTTGGTGATTGTCCCGCATCCACAATGGATCAATAGAAATGCTATGCTTTTGTCTTTCATACTTAACGGTGAAGATCCGCTTCCATATATTAGAATAGGGGTAGCCATTACCTCGTAAAATTTTAGTTCTGTATCCTTGTCTTGTCATGCAGCTGTCTGTGTATTGCGCCTCTTACCCTTTGAAACTTGCTTGTTTTTTAACTGACGTTTTCATGTTCATAACTAACATCGCAACCTAAGAACTTAATTTGTGACACCTGTTTACTGACTTTTTATCTAGTACTATATTGGAGCATTATGGAAATTTCAATTTGAAGGCCATTGCTTTAGCTTTTATTACTGAAATTTTAGAAAATAGTCTTCAGACCTTTGATTTATGCGATGTTTTGCGAGCTGAGTGCAACAAACATCATGAGAAAAGTAGTAGCACAGGCGAAGCTCCTGGGATGTTCTGAACGTTGATTATTGGGAGTGAGCCAGTGACTGACAGACAGCTCGTCATAAGATTACAGTTCCCTCTACCAGACAAAAGAAGCTGCGATGGCGAGTAGAGCATGTTGACACTGAGGACGTAGCAAAGCGAGAAGCAAGGGACTGGCTCAGTAAGACATGCTTAAACCTAAACTGACGTTTGATGTTATGTTCAGGCCAAGAGTCCAACAGAAGCAATGAATTATTTGGTGCAAATGGTAAGAAGACGTTTTGGATGTAATATTGAAAATTATTCCTTTCAATTTTTGCAGATTTTGCTACGTCGATTACAAGACTAATGCAACTAAAAGGACGTCATTCTAGTTTTTGGTCCTAATTTGCATTGAGATTCCCAAAGAAAGGTATAAAACTGCTTAAACAGTAATCCACTGATACTTGTCACTGGCTTTATTGTGTAAGAATGTGTCATAGCGACTTCACCTTCCTTTGGTTTGAAAGTATAAAGTGTAATTTACCCGCAGTTCTCGAACGAAACCTGACTGATTGGCTTTATAAACAGCATTTTACGGGTTAACAAGAAACTTCGTCTTTAAGTCAGCTACGAATTTCTCTAGGGCATTACCTATTAATCACACCTCTCTACACGTTTATTTGAAGTAAACTTCGCAATTTTATGAGTTCTTTTTCCATATGATTACCCGAATCTGTTTAACTAGGTCGAAAACACCTGGGAATCAGTAATATTAATCTGATTTGCAGTTCATAGGGCCCACTCACATAGATATCCCTCAGTAATGGTGCACTGACTCTCGCGAGCAATTCTAAATCTTTCGAAGTTTTCCTTTCACAACTTCGAGAGTTTCATTTTGGTGTGTGTTAGGTACGTTGTGTAAATGTATTTCATTTAGCAATTCGCGTCCAGTTTTTACGAAATGGAACCTGCTTTACACACCGCTTAACTTAAAGCGTTTTCTCCCTCCTTCTTTTAACCAAAAAATTTACAGCCTTTTCTTTGACATTGAAAACTTTTGCTGCACGTGTTTTCTTCGGGCTAGGAGGGTACTGTGGTTTTGTTGTGAACTTTAATTTGTGCAATAATTTTCGCTCGAATCACATTTCATGGAATCGTCGGTTATTACCTGTTTCTTGAAATATTTCCATAATTTCTAACGAAATGGTGATATCATTCGATTGAAAGTCCAAGAAATTAACTAATGAATAACACATACGTATGTCTTTCGGGGAAGAAGACGATTTCGATTGCATACCACGTTATTCATATTTTATCATCGCAAGATACTGATTGGATTCTACATCACTGTAAAACTCTGGAACGTGTGCAAAGGCAAATGCTACTAGCTAGCATATGCGAAGAAAACGCAAAGAAAATTTATTCAGTTTTATCTCCATTGCTAACACATAGCGATACTGCAAAGGCAGCTGCTAATTATCATGGCTATTACATGAGTTGCAAATTCAAGTGAACGGTAACTGCGAACAGTTGTTTCAGAGACGCTGACAATGGAAACTAAAATTCACTTCAAAAATAAGGATTGTGTAGTGCCACGTTATCTGTTTACCATTTTGCCTTGAACTATGCCTATGCACCTACTATGTTGGGCATCTGCTGTCTGCCGCAATTACGGCAGAAGTGCAGGTAGCCTACGTTCTTCTATCTACCTGGCGATCTACGTATTTGTCATTTATTAACATTAAAAAAAAATACTTGCTGTGAGTCTTAGCACCCAAAATTTTGACATTGTTTCTCTTTTGGTGTATTCTTCCTGTACGAAAAATTTCAGGACAGGTTTATACATGTCCGACTAGACAGTTCCCTTGAAAAGCCAACACCGCTAGTTGACTCAAGGGGATAAGCATTTAACATAGCCACACAGAAGCTGTGTTTTTACGAAATAGGCTGTCTCGTAAGGATAGCTGAGTCGGTTAGCCGGAATGGAAACCAAGAGCTCTGTACGCGTATCTACGCTAACCACGGGACTACGGAGAGGCTCTTTCGTAAGATAATGCCGCGTGCGGCCAGGCGAGCTCGTTGTCTACTAAAGAGCGAGACCTAGTGCGCCCACGTGCAGGCGGATAATGAAAGGGAAGGTGGCGGGGGTGCTGTGCGGGTGGCGTGGGGGAACTGCGCAGTCTTGGCGTGACCTCGCCCTGGGCGGGTGCGGCGGCGGGGGTGGGTGCAGGGGCACCTGTTGGCACGGCGCAAGGAAACTACCCGGCCACTGGCGCCTCCTCCTAACACTGAAACTCTCCTGGTGAGGTCGGTGTCTTACCAACTGCCCGATCATTAAATACTCGTAAAGCAACAGGTCCATGAAGTCAGTGTCTTCACCTTCATCTAGGACAATGGTTCCAATGGCTCTGAGCACTATGGGACTTAACTTCTGAGGTCATCAGTCCCCTAGAACTTAGAACTACTTAAACCAAACTAACCTAAAGACATCACACACGTCCATGCCCGAGGCAGGATTCGAACCTGCAACCGTAGCGGTCGCGCGGTTCCAGACTGTAGCGCCTAGAACCGCTCGGCCACTCCGGCCGGCCATCTAGGACAGGCGACAACATTATATTTCACATCTTGGAGAGATGAGCAAGAGGTACAGGAATATGATGAACAAAATTAATACCCTGGCCAAGTGATCGCCAGAATTCATTAGTTAAAGCAACGAAACATAGACAGATGAACGGTTCCAATTTCTTTTGAGAGCTGATTCTGTTATTAAATTGAAACTGTATAGGCAGGTACATTATTATTTACTTAATTAGGGTACTCCTAAGCCGGGCGTTGGCCGAGCGGTTCTAGGCGCTTCAGTCTGGAACCACGCGAGCGCTACGGTCGCAGGTTCGAATCCTGCCTCGGGCATGGACGTGTGTGATGTCCTTACGTTAGTTAGGTTTAAGTAGTTCTAAGTTCTACGGTACTGATGACCTGAGATGTTAGTCCCATAGTGCTCAGAGACATTTGAACCATTTGGTACGCCTAAGTTGGTGTTTGCTAAAAAGGTCTTCACTCAGAGTGAGGTAGTTTCGCTGAGACTGACCTCTTCCAACTCTCCCATCAACGCTCGTCTTATGTACGTCATTTGTCTAACACCTTTCCTTTATCCCGAATGCATGTCTAAACCATCTCAAATTACTGTAGCACCACAACTCAAATGCTTCGACTCTCTTCTGTTCCAGTTTTCCCACGGACTATGTTTCACTACTATACACTGCTGTGCTCCAAGCGTACATTCGCAGAAATTTTTTCCTCAATTAAGGACTATGTTTGGTACTAGTAGACTTCTCTTAGCCAGGAATTCCCTTTTTGCCAGTGCTACTCTGATTTTGATGTCCTCCATGCTCTGTCCATCTTGGGTTATTTTGCTGCGTAGGTAGTAAGATTCCTGAACTTCATTTAGTTCGTGATTTTCAATCCTGATGTTAAGTTGCTCGCTGTTCTCATTTCTGCTACTTCCCAACACGTTCATCTTTCCTCGATTTACTCTGATTCCATTTTAGACTGTTAGTTCCCTTCAGAAAATTATGTAATTCTTCTTCACTTTCGCTAAGGGAAGCGATGTCATCAGCGAATCGTATCGTTGAAATCCTTTCATCTTGAATTTTAATTCCACTCTAGAATCTTTATTTTATTTCCATCAATGCTCCTTCAATGCGCAGATTCAACAGTAGGGGCGAAAGACTACATCCCCGTCTCACACCCTTTTTAATCCGAGAACTTCATTCTTGGTCGTCCACTCTTATTATTCCCTCTTGAGTCTTGTACATGTTGTATACTACTCTTCTTTATTTATAGCTTACTCCTGTTTTTCTCAGAATTTCGAACATCTTGCACCATTTTACGTTGGTGAAGGGTTTTTCCAGATCTACAAATCCTATGAATGTGTCTTGATACCTCTGTAGTCCGGCTTCCATTATCAACTGCAACTTCAGATTTTCCTCTCTGGAGCCTTTGCCTTTCCTAAAACCAAACTGATCGTCTTGCAACAGATCCTCAATTTACGTTTTCATTCTTATGTACATTATTCTCGTCGGCATCTTGACAGCATGAGCTGTTAAGTTGGTTGTTCGATAATTCTCGCACTTGCCAGCTCTTGCAGTTTTCGGAATTGTGTGGATGGTATTTTTCCGAAAGTCTGATGGAATGTAGCCAGAGTCATACATTCTACACACGTTTGTGAATAGTCCTTTTGTTGCCACTTCCCCAAATGATTTTAGAAATTCTAATGGAATATAATCTATCCCTTCTGCCTTATTTGATCTTAAGTCTCCAAAGCTCTCTTAAATTCTGATTCTAATGCTGGATCCCCTGTCTCTTCTAAATCAACCCCTGTTTCCTCTTCTATCACATCAGACAAAGGTTCCCGCTCAGAGAGTTCTTCAATGGGTGCTATCCACCTGTCCACTCCCTCCTCTGCATTTAACAGTGGAATTCCTGTTGCATTCTTAATGTAACCACAATTGCTCTTAATTTCACCGAAGGTTATTTAGAATTTCCTGTATTCTGAGTCACTACTTCCGTCAAGCATTTCTTTTCTTCACATTTTTCATGCAACTATTTCGTCTTAGCTACCCTGCATTTCGTGTTTATTTCATTCCTAATCGACCTTATTTCTGTATTCCTGAACTTCCCTGAAGTTTGGTAACATAAGAACTGCTCAACTTAGTTAGTCGAATCTATAAGACTGTAGACACACCATTCGATTTTCAGTAAAATAACATCTCTACAATCCTGAAAATAACAAGAAAGAAAAGTGTGAGAATTATGGCACAATCAGCTTAACAGCTTATGCATCCAAGCTGCTGACAAGAATAATATTCGGAAGTATAGAAAAAAATGAGGATCTGTTAGATGAATATCAGTTTGGCTTTCGGAATGATAAGGACTTCGGAGAGGCAGTGCTGATGTTGCCATTGATAATGGAAGCATAACTTAAGAAAAATCAAGACACGTTCATGGTATTTGTCGACTACGGAAAAAGCTTTGGGTTATGTAAAATGGTGCAAATTCTCAAGAAAAGATATGATCTTTCGTCCCTACTTTTCAATTTGTAGGTGGAAGAGGGAATAACAGAAATAAAATAAATGTTCAAGAGTGGTATTAAAATTCAGCGTCAAAGGGTATTTATGATAATATTCGCTGACGACATTGCCATCCTCCTTGGAAGTGAGGGAGAACTACAAGAGCTATTGAATTAAACGAAAAATTTAATGAGCAAGCGTTATGGATTGAGAGTAAACTGAAGAATGACGAAAGCGATGGAGTAGCAGAAATGAGGTCAGCAATGAACTTAACACCAAAATTGGTGACCACGAAATAGACGAAGAAGTTCTACTACCTAAGAAGTAAAATAGAAGATGACGGAAGAAAAAGAGATATGAAAAGTAGATTAGCACAGACAAAGAGGGAATTCCCGGCCAACGTAAGTCATGTGGTAGTAAATTATAGGTTATGCGACAGCCAGAAAGGGAGCGAATGAAAGTGTTTGAAATGTTTTGGTACAGAAGGATACTGAAAATTAGCTGGATAATAAGATAACTGTAGTGGTTGTCCGGAGAACGGCAAGGAGAAGAGCATGTGGAAGGTACTGACAAGTACAAGCGGCTGCATTAAGACTAGTGTTAAAAGTTTCCATGGTACTAGAGAGAGCCTTAGAGAATTAAATCTATAGTGGAAAACGGAGTTTGGACATTGATTGTAAGTACTACTTTGAGATGAAGAGGTTGATACAGGAGAGAAATTCGTGGTGACCTGTATCAAACCAGTCGGACAGCTGATGACCCAAAAAAAAAACTGTTTTGTAGGATGTTCCATGTCGTTGAGGATGACCACACTACGGATCTACATACAAGAAGCATTAGGGAACAAATATTCAGTAGTCTAATATTACCTTAAGTCTTGATGAGAACTGTCTCTCTGCTGCCATTCCCTTCCCTAAAGCCAAACTTGTGGTAAAGATCGCGGTGCCACTACATTACATTAGCGATGTCTAGCTGCAGTCCGCTACTACGAATGGGAGGCGCCCCTAAAGACACGCCCTCTCTCTCTACCTTTCTCTCTCTCTCTCTCTCTCTCTCTCTCTCTCTCTCTCTCTCTCTCTCAGCCCCGCAGCATCGTCGCACAGAGCTCGACATAGAGTCGAGCATGGACTCATTCTGGCCAGTTCGTGACCTCCAGTGGAGCAGCCGACGTCATATAGTGCTATTCAAGTCTCAGATGGAACTGTACTTTTGTAAATGTTGAACGTGTACTTCAAGAGAAGAGTTCGTAAACGTGTGCATCAGTTGATACTTTAATCATATTAGCAGAATCTTCCGTCGGTTCTCGGTAGACCAACATTATAATAATAAATGAAAAGCACCAGTTTTCTTTAAACTGATGCTTTTCATTTATTACGATACTTTAATATTCAAAGACATTTGTAAATATTCGGCTCATTCATGTGGCAACGTAGAAAGTTAAGTAAATATTTCTGTTATTCTTTTAATAAAGTGAACTAATGTTTCATATATTACATTTCCAGTCAGCTATCTCCCAGAGCAATGAAAGAACCCACAGCTATGACCAGGCGATTATAATTTTGCCAGGTTATGACAAAACTGTACGTCATTTACCGTTCTTCTGTATATTATTATTGTTATTAACATTGACGCGTAAGCTGTTATTTTGATTGTGAGATAGTTTTCGAACTTATCCGCTCTTGTTATATCCATCACTGTGTGGATAATGACATTTTACGAAAAGTCCGTTAGAATTTCTTCAGTCCGATAGATCCTGTGTACTACCTTGAATAATCATTTAGTTATCAGTTTCTTCTAAACATTCATAAATTTCAAAGGAATGACACCTATTCCATTCGCGTTCTATGGTTCACGTCTTCCAACATTCTACCGTGCTCTTACTCTAATACTGGATTCCGTATGTCTCCCACATCGAAGTCAATTTCTTCTTATCCTTTCATAGGACATTCAACCTACTCTTTGCACTAATCCGATATATGCATTTAAGAGTGGACTTCCAGTTTCACCTATATTTGCGTCAACCTTTCCGTGTGCTAAACGTGTCCTTCAGACTATTCACTTCAATTTTGTAGCATATTTGCTGCAGCCATTTCGCCTTGTCTTCTCTGCACTCCCGATTTGTTTTATTCGCAAGTGACTTACAATTATATATTCCTGTTTTGTCTCGAAATTTTTATACCTCCTTCTTTAGTCTATGAATTGAGCATTTGTTCTGTCGCCCAAGGTTTCTTCGGAGTTATTGTACTTGTATTTATATTGTTTGTTCATCTTGTGTAATTGCCCTATTAAGTGGTTTCTTCAAATGAACGGGGTACTATGGTAATCCTTATTGCTGTATCAGTAGCCTCAGAGATACTCGAACGCCCATCATTCGTTGTCTGACTATAAATGTATGTCTTCGTCCTATTTCACTTCACTGATCCCGGGTATATCTAGATTGAACCTTTGCATTTCTCTACTCAGATTCTTTAGCTTCCCTACAAATTCACATTTCTGACATTCCGTGCTCCAAGTCGTAGAATATCACCATTTCGTTTGTTATTCCATCTTTTTAACTTTTTCTCATGGTCAGACCCCCATTGGCGGTTCCTTTCTGGTGATTGAATGGGGCCTAATCCAGACTTTTTTGGTGAACAAGAGAATATGATGACACTTATTTTAAAAACAAGCCATATAGAATGTCGATACACATTATGTGTCTTTGAGGCAGTGGTTTCCGTTGCTTTCTGCATCCTCGTGCTCTTGATCGCTGCCGATTCTTTCATCTTCAGGAGCAGTTTCCCGTCCCACGAGCAAGAGTGTGTTCTACGGTGGGTAGTCAGTAAGTAATGAAACACATTTTTATGAAAGCACGTTGGTTTTATTCAGGATTCTAATATACCATATTACTCCGCACTCTTTTGGCTACAAAATCCAATTTTCAACATAACCTCTGTTCAATGCGACTGCCTTACGCCACCTTACTGGGAGGTCCTGTACGCGCGTATGGCAGTACATCTACATCTACATCTACACCTACATCTACATCTACATGGATATTCTGCAAATAACATTTAAGTGCCTGGCAGAGAGTTCATCAAACTACCTTCACAATTCTCTATTATTCCAATCTCGTATAGCGCGCGGAAAGAACGAACACCTATATCTTTCCGTACGAGCTCTGATTTCCCTTATTTTGTCGTGGTGATCGCTTCTCCATATGTAGGTCGGTGTCAACAAATTATTTTCGCATTCGGCGGAGAAAGTTAGTGATTGGAATTTCGTGAGAAGATTCCGTCGCAAAGAAAGAGCCTTTCTTTTAATAACGTCCAGCCCAAACCCTGTATCATTTCTGTGACACTCTCTCCCATATTTCGCGATAATATAAAACGTGCTGCACTTTTTTGAACTTTTTCGATGTACTCCGTCAGTCCTACCTGGTAAGGTATTCTAAAAATGGACGGACAAGCGTAGTGTCGGCAGTCTCCTTAGTAGATATGTTACATGTTCTAAGTGCCTTGCCAATAAAATGCCGTCTTTGGTTTGCCTTCTACTTGGCGACGTCGATGCCAACGTCTTGCTGCATCAATAAACTCCACAGCATCCACGTACTGCTTCCTAGGGAGTGCCTCCTTCTTTGGGCCAAGCAGATGAAAGTTGGGAAGTGCGAGATCAGGGCTGTAGCGTGGATGAGAAAGAACAGTCCAACGAAGTTTTGTGACAGTACAAACATAGGTATCCAGTTGATCCGCCGATCACTTTGAATGAGGAGGAGTCACACCTGTGTGCGGCTGGCCGGAACGTGGAGGATCGGTCAGGGTTGTGCGACCTTGTTGCGATGATCACAGGTGCGTTTCACAAGGCTCACAATGCTTCTTTTTCAGTGTCAGTTCTCCGTAGACATTCTGCAAACGCCTATGAATATCTATGATGCTCTGGTTGTCCGCCAAAAGAAACTGACAGCTCTCTGCGGGCAACGCACCTTCTCTACAGACACTATTTGAAGGGTACGTACAGCGCCAACACCCACTGGAATTCATGAAGCTATAGGGACTGAAGGGGGAATATTCCACAACGCTCCACAATAAATTCCACATTTTTGCAACCGAAATTGGTCACGAAAATAAAAGTTTTGTTTTAGCCCTTTAACGCACCTCGCACGCCCAATTGAATAACATTCTATAGCAGCTTCTTACTAAGGCAAAAAATATCTATTGCAGAAAAGAAAGTAATTAAAATTATGTGTCTGGTGACGTATTTGCACATTGCAGACATATTTTTAAGCGGCTGGGAATGGTAGTCACAGCCTCACAGTACATTTGCTCTCCGATGAAATTTGTTGGCAACAATCCATTGCATACGAGAGTAATTGAGACGTTAACAAAAAACAATACCGGAAGGAAAAATACGTGTCACTTTACTGAAGTGACTCTAACTTTGGAACGTAAAGAGATGAATACTTAACTATGAATCTGTTTCACGAACTGTCCCTGGAAATAAAATGTGTGATAGACGGCAAAAAGTATTCACATGTAAATCAAATCTTTTAATGAAATGACACGTTTCACATTATACTTTTTTATGTAGGGGATCTATGGAACATGAGACTGTCTGAGAAACTAATTTTGTTTGTGAAACAGCTACATACAGGATATCTCGGCCTGGGGACCTGGTTTGTGCTAGAGAGCACTGAAGAGCTTAGGATACATGCATATACAGCAAACTCTGTAGTTGTTTCTACAACGTCTTGCTATTGTGTTTTTCCGTCAATACAATATCCTCATGATGCACATTGCGTTACGCAGTATGCAGTTTCAGATGACCATCAGTTCCACCGGACCTGTACTTCAGTTATCATGTGTGGAATATGATGGAGGCACTTGGCTCAGTCTGCAACATCATCTTTTCAACAAATAAACGCTGTGTGAAACACTGCTTCACACGATGACCTAACACGATTCTGTGAATTTCCTCAAGGCTAAATTGTGACTGGGGTACGACACTGTCGTCGTTATACACTCCTGGAAATGGAAAAAAGAACACATTGACACCGGTGTGTCAGACCCACCATACTTGCCCCGGACACTGCGAGAGGGCTGTACAAGCAATGATCACACGCACGGCACAGCGGACACACCAGGAACCGCGGTGTTGGCCGTCGAACGGCGCTAGCTGCGCAGCATTTGTGCACCGCCGCCGTCAGTGTCAGCCAGTTTGCCGTGGCATACGGAGCTCCATCGCAGTCTTTAACACTGGTAGCATGCCGCGACAGCGTGGACGTGAACCGTATGTGCAGTTGACGGACTTTGAGCGAGGGCGTATTGTGGGCATGCGGGAGGCCGGGTGGACGTACCGCCGAATTGCTCAACACGTGGGGCGTGAGGTCTCCACAGTACATCGATGTTGTCGCCAGTGGTCGGCGGAAGGTGCACGTGCCCGTCGACCTGGGACCGGACCGCAGCGACGCACGGATGCACGCCAAGACCGTAGGATCCTACGCAGTGCCGTAGGGGACCGCACCGCCACTTCCCAGCAAATTAGGGACACTGTTGCTCCTGGGGTATCGGCGAGGACCATTCGCAACCGTCTCCATGAAGCTGGGCTACGGTCCCGCACACCGTTAGGCCGTCTTCCGCTCACGCCCCCAACATCTTGCAGCCCGCCTCCAGTGGTGTCGCGACAGGCGTGAATGGAGGGACGAATGGAGACGTGTCGTCTTCAGCGATGAGAGTCGCTTCTGCCTTGGTGCCAATGATGGTCGTATGCGTGTTTGGCGCCGTGCAGGTGAGCGCCACAATCAGGACTGCATACGACCGAGGCACACAGGGCCAACACCCGGCATCATGGTGTGGGGAGCGATCTCCTACACTGGCCGTACACCACTGGTGATCGTCGAGGGGACACTGAATAGTGCACGGTACATCCAAACCGTCATCGAACCCATGGTTCTACCATTCCTAGACCGGCAAGGGAACTTGCTGTTCCAACAGGACAATGCACGTCCGCATGTATCCCATGCCACCCAACGTGCTCTAGAAGGTGTACGTCAACTACCCTGGCCAGCAAGATCTCCGGATCTGTCCCCCATTGAGCATGTTTGGGACTGGATGAAGCGTCGTCTCACGCGGTCTGCACGTCCAGCACGAACGCTGGTCCAACTGAGGCGCCAGGTGGAAATGGCATGGCAAGCCGTTCCACAGGACTACATCCAGCATCTCTACGATCGTCTCCATGGGAGAGTAGCAGCCTGCATTGCTGCGAAAGGTGGATATACACTGTACTAGTGCCGACATTGTGCATGCTCTGTTGCCTGTGTCTATGTGCCTGTGGTTCTGTCAGTGTGATCGTGTGATGTATCTGACCCCAGGAATGTGTCAATAAAGTTTCCCCTTCCTGGGACAATGAATTCACGGTGTTCTTATTTCAATTTCCAGGAGTGTAGAACACTGACCCATCCATAGGTGCATGCATCTGTGACTACGATCACATACAGTGTGTTTAAAAAGGTATCCTATATCCATACAGGATATATTACTGATGGAAACTTGGAAGGAATTCCACAAACAAATAGGTCCTTAAATTTGGACCATTATGTCGTATGACAGCTATCTGTCTATTTACGTAACATGTACAGCAAATATTGCGGAAATGCAAAGAACTATTGATGTGTGGTTTTCACAGAATGCGTAGGTAGCCAGAGACTCGATTTATTGGCCGATCAACAGATTGTAGTGACACTTAGAAAGTATGTTTTACGGAAACATACATTTTTTAAATGGAACAATGCCGATTGACGTCAACAGACTAAGAGTAGTGTAAATTAGTATGTCAGTCGTGTTTGTTGCAGGAGTTTAGAGCGAGTCGTTACGAAATATCATACTTTGAAAAGTTTCCACACCAACACTTGTGCAATACCTGTCGTATCACACACTAAAGAACAACACAAGAACATACGCTGTCTTCTGCCCATATGGGGCAGAGGAATAAAACCACAATAAAGGTAAAAAAAAAGCAACACGTCAGTAAGCACATGAAGATGACGGGCAGCTGTCTTGTAGAAATATTGTGCAGCTTCCACAACGTTATCCGACACGACGCCCGTGAACCAATAAAGCAGGTACTAAGTCGGAAAGTCCCAGACAGCACTACATGTCTAGTATTGAAAAAATCCAAATTTAAAAAAAAGACTAGCTGCGGGACTCGAGCCAGCGATCCATCGATTATGGAACTTGAACTCTAACGGCATGACCGTCGCCATCTTGAGCACAGTATCGCAGTCCACCGACACATGAACGACGCGTACAGCTTCTCGTGCGATTTTTTCGAAATCGTTTAAATAGTACGAATTTACTACTAGCACATTGTGTTGGCCTAATAGTTTACTAAAAGTGCACAACGTTTGAAATAAATTTGTGATCCGAACGTCGTGGCCTCCGATTGTAAACCAATTGTTGTAAATCGCTCCAATAAATATAACAATGGCAGTGGACTGGTTGTCATGTTTTGGAGTTTTACAATTACTTACTCCAGTTTTCTCTTTTTTGGATCGAAGTGAATTACGATCTTTTGTTGCAACATCCTATTCTCTTATAACCTTAGTTTGTCGTTAACCCAAAATGCATCATACACACTGACAGCCACATAATACCACGGCATCTTTAGCTACTACGTCACCAAGGCGTGGTTTTGTGGTTAGCTTTGGTGACTCTCGATCACGAGGTCCATTGTTCGATTTCCGTGCGGAATGGGTATTTTCACTGCTTGGGACGGGGTGTGTCTTTGTTCTCAACTTAACTTCATTATTACCGAAGCGAAAGTGGTCCAAGTGGTGCCAAATAAAAAGACTTGCTCCAGCCTGCCGAACACTCTAGATGGAACTAGCGGCCAATGTACATTTGATTTTTAGCTAGTATCATATGAAATTAAACATAGTTTACTCTACAAAAAATAAATGGAATAATATTGGAAAACCATTAGGCCAAAATAGTCATCCGCACACTCTTCAAACTCAGAAATTTTCCAACACAACCTTGGTAATCTATTTGCAACGCCGTTTGTCCATTCGAGAAACGGATTCTTTTGAATTGCGGACTTCGTTAGTAGCGTAATTGTACGACTAAAGGTATCTCTTTGAGCAGTATGTTTCCTGCCGCCGGCCGCGGTGGTCTAGCGGTTCTAGGCGCTCAGTCCGGAACCGCGCGACTGCTACGGTCGCAGGTTCGAATCCTGCCTCGGGCATGGATGTGTATGATGTCCTTAGGTTAGTTAGGTTTAAGTAGTTCTAAGTTCTAGGGGACTGATGACCACAGATGTTTAGTCCCATAGTGCTCAGAGCCATTTTTGTTTCCTGCTCCTGTGGGTTTTTCCACGTGCTCTTACTTCGAATGTTTAGTGTTAATAGTCTGTGGAAAATTGTGTCAACAGCACAGGTTTCCGGAGCAGTAATTTGCCGCGATTACACGCGGCAGATTGCGTGCCCGCTGCGACCGAGCTTCCGTGTGCTACCAGCCCTGCGTCAGTCTTATTCACTGCTGAAATTTCTACAGCACTCGCTAATGGAACAAAGCAGAGCAGCCATCTAGTTAAACGTAAATTTTAATTACGCTGTAAGCCTCATCTTGCTGTTCGCTATAAACAGAAAATACATTCGTTCATGAAGACAAAAGCTTATTACTCCACTGAAAACGGAATATATTTCATTTCATTGTTTGCTTTAGGTTTCCACGTGACACTATGATCGCTAAGACATTTTGCAGCAACAAAAGTACACCGGGTTCAAGTACGAGCTGTAGTCTACCATTAGCGTCTCGTACACTGTACTGCCTCCCGCTCTCCAGAACTCATTCATATCTCTGCCTTCAATTGAAATGCCGGCTATGATTGTATAATGGCGCTAAAGATACAGAACAAAATAAGACACCCTTAGAGGCAACGTCTCTTTTACGTTAATTGAGAACACGACTTAACTGAAACTACGACTTGGTGGTCTTAATGCACACTTCCAGTAGCCTAGCACCAGGCAAGAACCCTAAATACGTTTGCCAGAAACTGAATTAATGGAAATTAACTCATTGATACGCAGAATACATGTAAAACACATCTAGCTGCTACATCTACATCTACATGATTACTCTGCAATTCACATTTAAGTGCTTGGCAGAGGGTTCATCGAACCACAATCATACTATCTCTCTACCATCCCACTCCCGAACAGCGCGCGGGAAAAACGAACACCTAAACCTATCTGTTCGAGCTCTGATTTCTCTTATTTTATTTTGATGGTCATTCCTACCTATGTAGGTTGGGGTCAACAAAATATTTTCGCATTCGGAAGAGAAAGTTGGTGACCGAAATTTCGTAAATAGATCTCGCCGCGACGAAAAACGTCTTTGCTTTAATGACTTCCATCCCAACTCGTGTATCATATCTGCCACACTCTCTCCCCTATTACGTGATAATACCAAACGAGCTGCCCTTTTTTGCACCCTTTCGATGTCCTCCGTCAATCCCACCTGGTAAGGATCCCACACCGCGCAACAATATTCTAACAGAGGACGAACGAATGTAGTGTAAGCTGTCTCTTTAGTGGACTTGTTGCATCTTCTAAGTGCCCTGCCAATGAAACACAACCTTTGGCTCGCCTTCCCCACAATATTATCTATGTGGTCTTCCCAACTGAAGTTGTTCGTAATTTTAACATCCAGGTACTTAGTTGAATTGACAGCCTTGAGAATTGTACTATTTATCGAGTAATCGAATTCCAACGGATTTCTTTTGGAACTCATATGGATCACCTCACACTTTTCGTTATTTATCGTCAATTGCCACCTGCCACACCACACAGCAATCTTTTCTAAATCGCTTTGCAACTGATACTGGTCTTCGGATGACCTTACTAGACGGTAAATTGCAGCATCATCTGCGAACAACGTAAGAGAACTGCTCAGATTGTCACCCAGGTCATTTATATAGATCAGGAACAGCAGAGGTCGCAGGACGCTTCTCTGTGGAACACCTGATATCACTTCAGTTTTACTCGATGATTTGCTGTCTATTACTACGAACTGCGACCTTCCTGACAGGTTCTGCTGCTATCATTGATACCTGAGGGTATACGCTGAAAAAGAATTGGCAAGCCCCACTCACAGCGAACCGCCGAACTTTAATATTGGACTGCCGTAGTGTTTCTGTTGCCGGAAGTTAATACGATATAAAATATAAAATGTCAGAATTATATTACTCATGTGCATTGGGCATTACAAACTCAGCTTCCTTCCCCTGCCCCTAACAGTATGTTAGGAAAGACAACGGATACAGTCTGTACTGTCATAACATACTTCATACATAGCTACCATTTGAAAATGGCATTATAAGACGAAATTGTGATCGTGCTAAGTAAATAATTCAATAAAAGTCAAAAATGTTGTCTTTTCTAAAACGTGAATACAGTTGTTCGTCGCTTCGCACGTACGGTAGAGATGGATACTCTTGGATATCGCTAGCTAGCGGTTTCAGAAAGAATGGTCCACATCATCTAAAAAGTGCCACAATTTTGTTTTTGCTGCAGAGTGTTCTGAAAAAATCTCTCTTCAAGGCTATGTTAAAAGTTAAAAATGGAAGTGAATATTTACCTTTCTTGAGGACTTCTTTTTTAATGCCAGATAATTGGTTTGAAATACACCACTCTGACCTACTTTCGAGCTTCCCGGACACTAGATGGAGCCTTCAAGATACAATACATGGGAGGATGGTGTGGTTAAATGTCTGAAGAAATTTTAAAATGATGTGTGGAAACGGTTATGTATTTAATTGAACGGCGTGGATAACGAACACACCACTCCAGTTTTTAAGAATTTCCGTTTTGACCATACTGAATATTAACTGTGTACTCGGCGAAACGAAGCTGCAAAACGATGGAAGAGCGGATCAGAAGTAACGAAAACCTTTTCAACTTTTTCCAGAAATATTATTCAATGGTAACATTATAATCGTGACTGAGTTCTTAAATGTCATTAACGGTATAGTTGCAAAAGGTTTTGCACTTTTGCTCACAAGGAGACGGCACAACCGTGGGGTCGGGGTTTGTCCGCAATTTTGTGTGATGAAAGAGGACGCCTAACACCTCACGTGGTTAAAGTGTTAGGACGCACAACTCAGAAAATCCCTGGAAAAATCGATCCAAAGTTTTTTAGGTGCCTTATGAGTATAAAATGTTAGTACACTGCCGAGCAGCCGTCTGGCCTACGTGTTAGCCGGCACGGTAGCTCAGCGTGTTCGGTCAGAGAGCTGGTTGGACTCTGTAATAAGAAACTAAGTGGAAGGATCAATAAAACGAACTTGACCGGATGTCATGTGACGTCCGCAACGACCAAACACATCGCTCAACAACGAACAAAATGCAACAAAAAAGAAGGTGTTTAGGGCTCGGATTCTTACGCCAGAAGTCTCGTGTTCGATTCCTCCACTGGCACTTTTTCTTTTCCTTCTGTTTCATTTTCTTTGGTTATTCCACCAATTATTCAGAATGTTTCCCAAACCTACATTGTCTTTAACAACTTACTTTCATTATTGAATAAAAATTATTTTATTTTTGTCTAACAACACAATTCATGGCGATGGGTTTTACGTTTTTCATTGTAAAGTATATGAGGAGAGACATTGCCTTTTTAATCATAATAACAAAGTCTATTGGAAAACATTCAATTTTTATGCATATAATAATTATAAACAAGACCCGCAGTGGTAATTATCGTAAAAACAAACAAAGCAATAATTTTTGCGACATCTTGCGCAACATATAAAAGCGGATTTTTTACAATCACAGGGCTTTTGCAATAAGTCTGTACAAAAACATGCCCCATTAACATTTACGAAAATGTTTCGAGTTTCTGACAATTTTGAAGCAAACCAGGCATATTGAATCATGTCTCGGAATATTGGTGGCGATAATTGATGGTGAATTACAGAATGAATTTTTATACGATCTTCCCGGGAATTAATTTCATGATTATCCTGTAACAATGCTCTGCAGCTTTGCAAGCAACAGAAGAAAAAAAAAAATAAAGTGCCAGAAGAGGAATCGAACCCGAGACCTTTGTGGTAAATGTCCGAGCGCTAACCGTGTAGGCCAGACAACTGCTCGGCAGTGTAATAACATTTTATACTCATAAGGCACCTAAGAAACTTTGGATCAATTTTTCTCGGGATTTTCCGAGTACTGCGTCCTAATATTTTAGCCACGTGAGGTGTTGAGGGATCCTCTTTCACCACACAAAATTGCGGACAAATCCCCGACCCCATGGTCGTGCCGTCTCCTTGTCAGTGCGACTATTCATTCAAGAATTTACGTAAGTTAATCTGAGGTGTTTTGTAAAAAATCTAATTTTGAAACATTAATAATCGAAAAAGTGCAAAAGCCACTTCATGTATGCTCTTACACATACTCATTAACCTCAGAGGTTTACTTTGTTATTCTGAAACACGCTGTTTGTTGCATCATGGACCAAGTTTTGGCAGTGAACTGTAAAATTGCACGAATAGGAAATAACACTCTGTCTAAATGCATAATGATTGTGCCAAATAAGAAATGGTGTGGGATTCCGGTAAGTTTCACAGACATTAATTCCTTCGCGGCCGCTCTTACGGTCAACTGCAGCACAGGTGTGCACCGGCGACGGCTTGTTGGGTACGGGCAGGAACTACTCCGTAACCTCTAGAATTGAGGAGAAAGGCCGCCAGACGTGAAGCAACGACCCAGCTACAGCTGCCCTTTTGAATCTTGCACAACTTCACCAGTATTACACAAATTCCTCCGAGAATCGATAGTTAATTTCCGACACCATATTCAAATTTTCAGTGCAGAAAATCTTATAGTAGCTCATCTATGTATGTGTAAATGAGAAAGTAGATTGACTTTTTTCCGTTCGTCACTCACTTCTTCCGTTCTGCGGGATCAAATCCTTTTTCCACTGTAAACATAAAGTCAGTTTTGCGCTTTAGTTTGTTCAACTATTTGAACGTACGCCAGCAGCATACACCCGCGTTCTGTTGCCTATTGTAGGCGATGTTTGTGGTACGTTGTTGCCTGCTTGGCAAGCATCAATAGCAGTGAGCGGGTTGCGGTGACGTGTAGTGTGTCAGCATTTGGGCCGCACTGTTCATTCCGAGGTTTTATGATTCAATTGTGCTGTATCGATTTACTGCGAAACCTGTTTTCCATTCTGTACTATCGTAAAATCCTGTGGAGAGTGACTCTACTAACAAAAAATTCATTTCGAATCGCATCCGCGCATTTTGTGTTGCCTGCAAAACAATGCGGCAACAAACGGCCTTGTACGAGTAATCAGTCTTCGTTACAAGTGTAATGAAAAGTACTGTGTCAGTGAACTATTTTAAAAGTGCAGCTGGGAGAGATGACGCATATTTCGAAAACATTGTCTAAATTCCGTAAAAGTGAATATGTAAAAGTATAAATCTTTGCCAAATGTTCGGCAGAAATTTCTGGCCTTTGAGAAAAAGATCGCTCCTGTAAACACATCAATGAAGTTGGAATTTTAAACGGCACCTAAAAAGAGTGTATTTTGCCAACTGTCCTAGTGGAGTAGGTAAGATGACGCACCATGGATAGGAGAGATGCCTCATGATTGTACTTTGGAACTGGTTCGTTTATTTGTAAAGACAAGTTTAGTTTACTGGTTTACGAAGCTTTTGTCACAATATCAAGCCGATGGAAACAACTGAAGGAGTGAGAATAACATTTGGCTGTTGTAACGAACATGATAAGATACGAATGTAAAAACTGATTGAAATTGTTCATAGATAGGTAACTAAATAAGCGAAGGAATCACCAGATAGGAAGTGTTATTCTACTTTGGCATAGTTGTAATTTCTGCTGTTTTTTTCCTTCCACAAAGGGTACACACGTTTTAAATCGAACAATCTTCATGTAACCACCGTTTGCGCACTACACAGTCTAACCAATCCGCTATAGATCTGGTTTCAGAGTAAAGATCCATTCTACACATTCATCTTCATTGATTTCCTCTGACCATTAAAGCGTTTCGCCACATTACTCAAATCATCTACACTCCAAGAAGCCTGATTTGTTATCTGATTGTGCGTATTCAGGATGATCTATTTAATCTGCATGCACAACACAGTTGATTTAGACAAACTGTACTACACTACAAGCGCGAAACTGCGGCACAATAAGTTAATACCCATTTCAGTTTTGCGTCTGCTTTCCTGCTGCTTCTAAGCGTCAACTGTCCTAAAACGGCCGTGAAGAATACACTCTTTGCCTTTGGGGTATAAAAATGTTTGACTAACATTAAATACCCTACACGCCATTATCATTAACCAATCTGTCGTTTACATCATTTGGGTTTTCGTTAATTCATTTGCATGCCCATTATACGGTATAACAATATTGCACTATGATAGTGAAATTTCACTTAGCTCGGCCAGCCGGTGAGAAAAATCCTTCCTTAGACTTGCTGCCGGCCTGAGTGGCCGAGCGGTTCTAGGCGCTTCAGTCTGGAACCGCGCGACCGCTACGGTCGCAGGTTCGAATCCTGCCTCGGGCATGGTAGTTTGTGATGTCCTTAGGTTAGTTAGGTTTAAGTAGTTCTAAATTCTAGGGGACTGATGACCTCCGATGTTAAGTCCCGTAGTGCTCAGAGCCATTTGAACCTAAGACTTGCTAGTATGATCACAATTTCTACAGAATTTGCAGCACGCCTATATTAACTCGCTTCTACCGGACTGGTACTGTCACATAACTGCAGGTATCCGCTCAGAAGTAGTAGCTTTATCATTTTAACTGACTCAAATGTAAGTCTTGGTGAAACATTGTGAATGAACTAAACAAACACTGTTTTTCCCTTGTCTCGCAAATTTTATTGTTATTTCACAACCTATGTTTCGGGTTATAAGCCCATTTTCAAGTACATTACTGATTCCGAAGATGATAATGCAAAGCTAAACGTGATGATACGGCAAAGATTGTCATCTCAACTTCTTAATGTATCGAATCTTGCCTTAATGTAAAATTCCTTCAATGCCATTTTTGAGAAATTACGTATGTAATTACACAATCCAGCAATTACAGTAACTTGACTAAACATACGTAGGAATAATGTTGTGCATCTGTCAAGAACTGTTTGCCTACTGATGGACTGAGGCCCAAAGCTTTACTTCTATGCCGGAGTTGTGATACCTCTCAAAAGAGGTGAATTATTGAATTAGGTTTGCTCGTTTAATATAGATGTGGGAATGTACACATCTGTTTCTCAATTTCTAAAATTTCTAACTGACTGAATTCAACCCCGTTTTCCTTTTTGTGTAAGACTTGTACATCTATTATGTATTTGTGGTTATTGTTAAAAGCAATGTTCAGCAAAGGCTGAATCACCTCTTTTGGATGATAGCACAACTTCGGCATAGAAGTAAAACTTTGGGCCTCAGTCCATCAGTAGATAAAAAGTTCTTGTATGATGCATAATTTTATTCCTAAGTATGTTTCGTCATGTTAGTGTAATTGCTGAATTGTGTTATTCCATATGTAATTTGTCAAAAATGGTCATTGTAATTTTACATTAAGCCAAGGTTCGATACAGGAAGAAGCTGCGACGGCAATCTTTTCTTATCATTATGTTTATCTTTGCATTGTCATATTTGGAATCAGTAATGCACATAAAAATGGGTTTATAACTCGAAACCTAGGTTGTGCAGTAATAATAATAAAGTTTGTCAAACAAGGCAAAAAAGAGTATTTTTTTATTACTAGCCTTACCCTACAGGGTATTACAGGAGGAATATTAAATATTTGAAGAGGTGATAGCATAGACGAATTTTTTCGTTACCTAGATACGTCCGTTAGAATGTAAACCACAAAAATGCTCATAGACGATATTCAGTAAAGGCAAATGACAAGTTGAAAGTTAATTTCCTTAAATACCATATCAGACTTCAATTAATTTCCAATTAGAAGGGTTCGGTAAAAATACCAAAACACCGCTAGGAATGCATGCTTGAACGTAAATGAACGTAACTACAGATGCTAGTCAAGCCTGCAGGTGGTTTGACCACGAACAGCACCTGCGGAATGTCCTCCAATAGGTTGCAAGTGTTAGTCGTGGCCAGAACAGTGTTCTGTGGAGTTGTGAGAACATTACGTCGGAGTTAAGTGAATTAGAGCGTGGACAAATTGTTGGTGCTCTTGGTGGACTCTTGTGGGTGGTCTCTTGTGGGTGCTTCCGTGACCAAAGTAACCGAAGTGTTTGATGTTTCAAGAGTCACCGTGCCGAATATTTATACTGCATACAGCTGCAATTTAATCTCTTCGATTATTGAGATGGCACATTATATCTGTGCTAATCAGCCGCGTATGAGAAATTAAAACTGCAGGCATTTTACACCAAAGCAAGTCTCATTACTTCGTAAATTTCGTACAATAACGTTTACAAGCTACTACCAGAGGAAAGCGGCACATTATTAACTAACGTAGTCAGCTGTGTGTGTGTGTGTGTTTGGGTGGGTGTGGATGAGTGTATTAGACCTGCACGGAATGATTAGCTGTACGAGAATGACAACAATGTAGTTTGTATTGAACAGTAGTATTCTAACGCCGCCAACAGTAAATAACCCCATTCTCCTAAGGTTGTTCTTTAGTCCTTTACATAAAAAGAACGTCAAGAGCAACGATTTTTCGATATAAACATATTATTTAAACTGCCCCCTCCTGTATCCATGTTTAGGTGCGCTGTTGACATCAACCTCCATAAATCGTAACGATCCTTCCTAATCAACCCATTTATCCCACGACGCTGCCAGTGGACCCATATGGTAAACCAGTCATAGGACCGGCAATAATTACTGCGCCAACGACCCACGGTTTCTGTCTCCAGACTTCTTCATTCAGAACCATCAATACATCAAGTCGTATGTGGTACTGAAAACTTCTATAACTGCAGTATCGTAGCTTATCGATGCTGCAAGAGTCGGTTCCTCGAAGATTACTGCCGGTGGCGCTTTGAACATCGCAACCAACGAAGAACCTCCAGGCCGTCAATCAATGAAGACCGAATGGGCGTTGTTATAAGTGACGGGCCCCAGGGCGCCAGTCTTCTCGTTCAAGATTACTTCTAGTTTGTAATTGGTGACGTACGTTACACCGAGTTGTTGATAATTAGCTCTACCGGCAAACATTCAAGTGTATTTAGTCGCACGCTCTTTCGGGCCTCTGCCTATAGCTAGTCACGTCTTCCACATTTTCTTTCGCACAAGTTGAGTAAATTATATTTTTAAAAGTCTATTTGTGTCACCTAATCTTTTTCTTGCCTGTCCAGATTCCTATGGTGACAGACTCTTCTACATCTACATCCACATCATACTCCGCAAGCCACCTAACGGTGTGTGGCGGAGGGTGCCACTATCTGTCCCTCCAAACCTGTTCCACTCAGGAATAGTGCGTGGGAAGAATAATTCTCGGTAAGCCTCTGTATTGACTCTAATTTCTCGAATTTTCTCCTCGTGGTCAACACGCGAGATGTATGTGGCAGGAAGTAATATGTTGTCTGACTTCTCTTGAAAAGTGCTGTTCCGAAATTTCAGTAGTAAGTCTGTCCGTAATGCACAGCGCCTCTCTTGTAACGTCTGCCAGTAGAGTTTATCATCTCCGTAACGCTCTCACGCCAGCCAGACGATCCCGTGACGAAACGCGCCGCTCTTCCTTGGATCTTCTCTATCTCCTCTATCAGTCCTACCTGATAGGTATCCCAGATAGACGAACATTACTCAAGAATCGGGCGAACAAGCGCCTTATAAACCACTTCTTTCGTGGATGAGTTACATTTCCTTAAGAATCTTCCGTTGAATCTGAGTCCGCTGTCTGCTTTTCCCACTCTCTGTTTAAGGTCACTCTTGATAGTTACGCCTGGATATTTCACGGCAGACGGCGTCTCCAGCTGTTTGTCATCGGTAGTGTAGCTGTCCGGTAGTGGATTTCTTTTCCTGTGTATGCGCAAAATGTTACATTTATTAACGTTCAGGGTCAACTGCCAGAGCCTGCACCATTCATCAGTCCTCTGAAGGTCATTCTGCAAATCCTTACTATCTTCTGGCGTTCCTACTTTGGTATAGGCAACTGCGTCATCTGCGAATAGCCTTAAAGAGCATCCGATGCTTTCTACTGCATCATTTATATATATTGAAACAGCAACGCTCCGACCACACTTCCCTGTGGTACTCCGGATATTACCTTTACATCTGTCGGTTTAGTTCCGTTAAGAGCGACGTGTTGAGATCTACCTGCAAGAAAGTCTTGAATGCAATCGCAAGTCTACTCAGATACTCCGTATGCTCGTATTCTCCAATTTTTTTCATTAATCGGCAATGCGGGATGGTGTCAACTTTCTACCCATTTATCATTAGCAGCGAGGACGTAACATTTGGCTCCTCGGAATATGATACAACAGTAACCTAGAGTAATTTGTCTGCCAAACAAACAAAGTTTTAGAGAGGTAACTTTTGCACTGAAAATATACTAATAATCAGTTTCGTAATTGACGACAGAAGATACATACTAATGCTTGTTGCTGTTCCTCTGGACCCATGGATGCCAAGGTGAATGTTCCCCAGAGCATAATGGAGCCGCCATCAGCTTGTCTCCGTCCCACCGCACAGTTGTCAAGGAGCTGTTCCCCTGCAAGACGATGGATTAGCGCCCTCCTATTGGCATGGCGAAGAACGTATCGGGATTCATCACGCCATACAACGCTGTGCGAGTGCCCCAACATCCAGTGCCTACGATCGTTTCAGTCGCAATTGCCGATGTCGCGGTGTTAACTGTGGCACATGCATAGGTCGGTGGCGGTGGCGGAGGCCTGTCGTTAGGAGTGTCCGGTGCACTTTTTCTTCAGACACCCTTGTACGCTGCCCAGCATTATCGTCTGATGTTAACTGCGCCACAGTTAGCCGCCCGTCCTGTGTTACCAATTTGCCCAGCCTACGACGTCCAACATCTGTAATAAAGGGTGGCCGCCCAACGCCACGATCTGGATAGTTTCATCTTGGTTTCGCCACTTGTTGAAGACGCTCGCCATAGCCGTCTTTGAACACCCAAAAAATCGTAGAGTTTCCGATATGTTCGTGCTAAGCCTCCGGGCCATCACAGTTTGCCCTCGGTCAGACTCAGATGGATAGCGCGCCTTCCGCATTCTACACAGGAACAGCACACTCACTGATGCTACCTGCACCATGGATGCAGTCATTCCTCGCTAGGTGACGCTATTGTCGCCTGGACGGGTTTATATCGATAGTAGTTCGGTGGTCATAATGTTCTGTCTGATCGCTGGCTCAGTATCTTCCTTAAACATCTTCATTACTTGCGTTTATTATCATTCGAAATTAAGGCCACATTTTGGTCTGGGAATTTCGATTACTTACATTTGAATATATGTATAACGACCAGTTGCTAATTTTAGCAGACGTAGACGGTCTTGGTTCCCGTATTTTTTTCTTTATAGCCACTCATACTCTCTCTCTCTCCCCCCCTCTCTCTCTCAATAACCGAGAAGGGTAGCGCATTGGTTAGCACAGTGGACTGGCATTCGGGAGGACGGCGGTTCGAACTCGCGTCCGGCAATCCCGATTTTGGTTCTCCGTGATTTTCCTATGTCGCTTAAGGCAAATGCCGAGATTGTTCTTTCGAAAGGGCACGACCGATTTCTTTTACCATCCCTCTCTAATCAGAGCCTGTTCTCCGCCTCTAATACATTTTTGTGGACGAGGCGCTAAACGCTAATCTCCTCCTACTCCTCTCTCTCAATAAGTTTTCCCAGTAATCACGCTATGTATATTTAATGTAAGAGTTCGTAAGGCTTGTATTTTGGGTAACACGCGGTTACGCATTGTGTGCCTTCGCTATTTGGTCATATATACGTCTACCCTGTCTAATTGTAGCCGCATTAACTTTTTATAGTTTGACGTACAATGTATCTGCTTACATCAGATCGTTTAGCGGTTTTCTTCACTAATGTTATTTTCTATATCTTTGCTCCCGAAACTTGCATTTCACAGGTTTGCGACAGCTTACACAATGCACGCTGAGGGTGGAAAACACTGAAAAAAATCACAACGACGGAATTATCCGAACGGGACGGAAATCTGTAGATGCGATGTACATGTACAGACAGACAAATGATTACAATTTCAGAAAAATTGGATCAGTTTTTCAAAAGAAACAGCTTCACAAATTGGGCATCGAAAACGCGTTGGTCCACCTCCCGCCCTTGTGCAATCAGTTATTTAGCTTTGCATCAGTTAATAGATTTGTTGGATATTCTCCTGACAGATGTCGTACCAGACCCTGTCCAACTGGTGCATCAGAAATTCAAAATACCGAGCTGGCTGCAGGACCGTGCCCATTACTCTGTAAATGTTTTCAGCTGGGAAGAGATCCGGCGATCTTGCTGGCCGAGGTCGTGTTTGGTAAGTACCGAGACATGCAGTAGAAACTCTCGCCGTTTCCGGTTGGGCAATATCTTGCTGATATGTAAGCCCATGATGGCTAGCCTTGAAGGCCAACAAAATAGGGCTTATAATATCGTAGACGTACCACTGTGTTGTAACGCTGCCGTGGATGACAACCAAAGGGCGGCTCAGACCATCACTTCTGGTTGTCAGGCTACAGTCAGGTTGGTATATAGGTACCACCCCGTTGCCTGGGGCGTCTAAAGACACGTCTTCGCTGGTCATTTGGACTCAGTTCGAAGTGGGACTCATTACATTCTATTCAATAACATTTCAGACCAAATACGTGTCTGGAGATGCTCCAAACAGCCGTGGGATACCAACCTGACTATCTCCCGCCATACGGCCTGATAACCAGGAGAAATGGTCTGGGGTGCCATTTATTTTCATAGCTGGTCCCGTTTGGTTGTCCTCCGCGGCACAGCCCTGTTTTGTTGACCGTTAAGCCATGCCATCAAAAATGGTTCAAATGGCTCTGAGCACTATGGGTCATCAGTCCCCTAGAACTTAGAACTACTTAAACCTAACTAACACAAGGACGTCACACACATCCATGCCCGAGGCTGGATTCGAACCTGCGACCGTAGCGGTCACGCTGTTCCAGACGGTAGCGCCTAGAACCGCTCGGCCACCCTGGCCGGCTCCATGCCATCCTGGGTTTGGATTTCAGCTAGGTAATGTCCGCCCCCACGCGTTGAGAGTTTCTACTCCTCGTCGTCGTGCTTGCCAAACCCTACCTTGGCTAGAAATGTTGCCGAATCTTCCCCAAAAGAGAACGTTTGGAGCTTTATGGGCAGGGCCCCCAAACGATCTCAAGATTTTAGCGATCTAACACGCCAAGTGTCCAGAATGTGACACAATATCCGTCAAGAGGACATCCACCAATTGCATCAGACGATATCAAAATGATTAACTGATTGCATAAGCGCCAGTGTTGGACCAACCTTGATGTTGACTTCTCAATTTGTAATTGTCTTTCTATTGAATAAATCGTCAAACTTTTTTGAAACTATTAGCATTCCTTTGTTTGTAGATGTATATTACATCTACCGACTTCTGTCTCATTCAGACAATTCCTTCTCGTGCGTCTTTTTCTCTCAGAGAGTTCCAAGTAAGCTTGTCGACATACAATTTACGTGATACAGAGCGGACAGGGCACACAGAAGTATATTGCGCATAATCATAGGCCCAACAACGCACAATTCTGTCAGTAAATTCCTGTTAAAATCAAAGTTTTTCAAGGAATAATTTGGGCTTTAGATAGCGCCGATTTCAAGTCAGATTAAGGTATCAGTCATATGCATTTCAATGACTTTCGTGTAAGAGTCATTTAATTTCAATATCATTCAGGGCAGGACTTATCCTAGACACAAGTTTCAATAAGTCACTTCCATTAAGCAGTAGGCTTCAAGCATAGTTCATAGCGGCCACACACTTTCATTTGTTTAAATTCGACATATAGCATAGCAAAGTCGGATCTAAATAAAACTTCCAGTAGTACTCCTTATTCATGTTCGATCTTATGGCAAGAGCTCAAAGTGCACTATGTTGTTAAAATCGAAGAAAATGCTTCCACTGGGACGTCTGGAGCTTCATTCTGACGTCATATGCGTAAACCATGTTTCATCACCTGTTACCACAGGTTTCAGTAGGTCGTCATTACTGGATACTTCATTAGCGACTCCTCAGCAACACGCCTTCGCAGCTATTTTCTTCGAAATTCAACGATTTTGGAAAGTAAATTACCGTCGCAAGTTTCATACCTAAAAAATCCAAAGAAGTTTCAGAGCATGAGCCTATTGACATGCGAACATCATCAATGACTTCTGCGATTGTTATTCGGCGATCTTCCATAAATATTCCTTTCAAACTTTCCACAAAGGTGCTCGTCTCTTCAGCGTCTTCACGGCCTTCTTCGAAACATTTGTACCGCTCGTAAAACTCTGTCTCACTCACAGTAGAGTCACCAAAAGCAATATTAACATTTCCGAAACTTTGCTGCAGTTTATTCCGTTCTTAGCACAACTTAATACAAATTCTTTTATCAGTTTTTATACTGAATGAATGATCACCGATACTACCAAAACACACGTAATCTTCTGACAGACTAAATATCCGATATGAAAAACACTTGGAATCTGCCACTCCTTTGAAAACTATACTAAAGTGTTGATACAGGCTAATGGAAACAGTTTATCCCCCGAAATACACACCCAGACAATAAATGTGACCTAATGATAACGCGATCTGACTATTAGTGGTAGGAGATGGAATGCTCACACACAGATCAACGAAAGGAAGGAAAGTGACTCAGAAATTACTCAGCTGAACACTGAATATGTACATGAACTGCTAACGATATGCCACACAACTTCAGAGTTGTAAGATTTCTAGCTTATTTTTGGTTTTCAGGAAAGGTGATGTAAGCTCTATTTTCATTCGATGTACCATATTTCATATCTGATATTGGATATAATTCAAATAGAGGTTTTCAATAGTTGATATGTTACGCCACAGAGGTTCTGAGTACAAATGATGTGATCTTTGGTTGCTAATACTACTGTCGTTGCTGTAGCATTGTAAGAGAAGCTAGTGAGTGAGTCGGGTTTTCGTCATGCTACTCAGCGATTTGGAAATAGTTTGCAGAACACAGAGTTAAGATACAGAGGATATTGAATTTTGGAAGTATGATTTGGTAAACATTAATTTGAGAAGTGAATATTTCTTTGAAATGTGGTTGCTGCACTGCTTGGTTGCGCGTGATTTACAATACTCTTGGAAAATGAAATGTTTTAGTGGGATTTTTCTTTATTGGTTCAGATTAGTTTTATTGTTCAGACGTGATTAAGGATAGTTATTTGTTCACATGGCTTGCACTCGAAAGATATAGATTTACTACTCTTTACCATTTCAATATTTAATTTCATGACAGAGTCAAAATTCATAATAACAAGCAATTTTTGTAAAAGTGATTGTAATAGACAGTGAGTTTAGTATTCACTATATGGTTCTCTAAAAAGGTTAGCCTCTTTTCAATCATTTAGCAAGTTTAAATTCCACCAACATCTCCTCACGGAAGTTTATTTTCTGATTATATGTGTTGCCGCACTGCACGTTTCGGAACACAGTGATCGAAGCATGATCTGCTTAGCGTAGTTGCACATCCTTGCAATGCACTACGCAAGGCTTTCTTTCGTAGTCAGCTGGTTTGCTGTTGCCGTGTATTTTCTATGTTCATCACAATTTTCATTGCCAAGGGAAAGCAATAAAATTTGTTACGGCCAGTTACATGGCATTCACAATACAGCAAGATCATTTACAGTTAAGATAATAAGGTCATTCACACTCATGTGTTGCATTTCAAAATTAACGTTAGTGTCAGATCAGGTAAAGTTTATTTCCGACCTCATTTCTTTTGTAGACAGTTTTATTCTCACAGTGCAGTGTTACATTTGCTTGTGTATCAAAGAGGTGTTTGGAAATTTATTTAGTCAGTTACATGACATTGTTATTGAAACATTTTGGGTTATCTATTCTTTCCAAATTATATTTCAGATTTTATATAGCATTTTTATTCTGTTATCTTTGTGTACTGAAACTGTGCGTCACGTATTGTGAAGTCACGCATTGTATCTCTGCTCACTGCACTGCATAATACAGAATTCCACAGAACAGCTAGTTTAGTTTAGAGTTTTGATTTTCTAATTAATTTGCTAGAATCTAATTGAGGTATGGGTATACGATTACACTGTTTCAGATAGTTTTGGTGACTCATTTAATGAGACAGCGTTTTCATAATTACACCACTTGCATTGATCAGGACGACAGAACAGATAAACGAAGTTAAAGATTGGAAACCAGTCCATGTTTAGTTAAAAACAACAAATATACATAACTTTTATTAGGAAAAATTACGAAGTCTATTAACTTCTGCTTTATAATTCCGTTTTGTGCAATGACAAAAGTTTTTGTTGCGTAATAAGCTGTGAACACTTAGCATGTGTGTTGAGTACAATGATTTTCAACTAGGTGTCCTCAACCGCAGGAAATCTCGGTGAAAATACACTGGCGTCAACTTACCCGCTGTGGTGTAAATCTTTTACAAAAGAAAAAATTCTATTATGGAAAGCATGTCCAATGTAGCCCTTGCTCCTGTTCAAATATGGAAAACACTCCACTCCCTGAAAATACTTCAGACTTCCATCAAGGCAAATACGCTTGGCGGAAACAGGTATTCCAGGAGAAGCTATAAATTAATGAATTAGCGAATTTGTAATGTAACAGAAATTTAGTATCACTTATATGTAGATTATGCATACAATTCAACCATGACGGCAAAGAATGAACATCGAGCTAGAGTATCTAGTATCCCTTCCGAACAACATGTGAGAGGCACAAAAGAAACAGCATATATTACAAATAATCTGAAAACATTGCCACTGTTGGGAAAGAATATTTGTAAGTCACTTGAATTTACAGATGCCAAGCATAGAGCTGGACTGACATCAGCACGTGATCTGAATCAATTGTTAAGGTGTACAAAAACCAAATATTCGGCACGTTGTAAGTAGGCTGTTTATGTTTTCTCTATGTAAGTAGGCTGTTTAGGTTTTTTTATTGGTAACGCCACCTCTGTATGAAAATCACTGGCTGTGCTGTGTGCAGTCTGTGGCTGCTTTGCATTGTTGTAATACTCGCCATTGTAGTGTTAGGCAGCTGGCTGTGAACAGCGCGTAGCGTTGCGCAGTTGGAAGTGAGCCGCCAGCAGTGGTGGATGTGGGGAGAGAGATGGCGGAGTTTTGAAATTTGTCATGAACTGCTATATTTATATATGATGATATCAAGGTAAATACATTGTTTGTTCTCTACTAATATCTTTCATTTGCTAACTATCCCTATCAGTAGTTAGTGCCTTCCATAGTTTGAATCTTTTATTTAGCTGGCAGTAGTGGCGCTCGCTGTATTGCAGTAGCTTGAGCAGCGAAGATTTTTGTGAGGTAAGTGATTTGTGAAAGGTATAGTTTAATGTTAGTCAGGGCCATTCTTTTGTAGGGAATTTTGAAAGTCAGATTGCGTTGCGCTAACAAAATATTGTGTGTCAGTTTAAGCACAGTCGTGTAGAATTGTTCAAAGGGGAAGTTTCATAACGTGATATCCACACTGAAAGACAACGGTTAAAGACACGGCTTTGCCGAAGTTGAATATTATCGTAGCTCGCAATCATATGAAAGCTATTGCCATGCTCGCAGCTAATTGCAGCCTCACGATGAAACGGAACGTTGCTATTCGCAAGCGTCCATCTTATTAAAAGGCAAATATCAGAAATATGCTACAGCATGCTAGGCCGGGAGGAGGACAGACGTGACAGCCTTCCGCTCCAAAGCATCCTGGAACCCAAACGAAATCTGCCACCTAGCGTTCCTATTGGACAGCATCCATCAAAGTTTTTGGTCTTGTAGTAAGATATACTGGCACTTCTTGTTTCTGGCAAATGAGAGCACCTCACACGGTGAGAGGCACATCGTGAAAGCCTGTCTGTGATCAAGAAGTGGCCTACGCAGAGCATGGTGCAATTCTGCGATGCATGCAAGAAGCTCGTTTCGAAAAGGCCACCTTTCATACTGGGTGCTACTCTGCGCCTGCGACTTTTTGAAAGTTTTTTAAATTTAATTTGTGTCATAACTTTCTGAATCTACAAAAGTTAAATTTTACTGTCCTGAAAAAATTATCAGAGTTACAAAATTACTTGAGGATATACAGATGAACACAATTGGGACTTCTCCAGATAAGGATGCAGGACAATAGATTTGCTTTTCATATTGGCAGTTATCTAAACTTACGTTGCATTTATTGTTATTGTTGCTGGAGTTGTTATTGTTTTAGTTAAGTTTCAAGAACAGAAGCTCATCTTTCAGATAAACTTCAGTTTTTAAAGAAAGGCACGATTTAGGTATACAGTTTATTTACAAAAATGACACTGCATTTCGTGTCCCATCCATGGACAACTTTACTCTGTATCTCACCAATTACAATCATTGTGTTTATTTTAAGTTAGGAATAAGGAAAAGCAAGAAAACATCTTATAACAAAACAAAGTCTAATACCCAAATCACCATGTATAACTGTTGGAAGTGATAAGCGTCCTAGCCTGACAGTTTTTTAGTTTGTTATTAAAATCTAGGTCACGTAAGACTTCTCGTCGTTTTAAAATTTTGTTGGTTGGTATATCTAGTGCCTTAATGGTTTACACTATTACTAACTTATTATTCATTCAGAAAATATGAAACACAGTATCAGCAGAGAATATAAGAAAAGTTCGAGAAAAGTTGCTGAAAGGTGCCAGGAAATACAACACCCATAAAGGAAAGAAAGAGAACAGATAGAAAAAGACTGGAAAATATGAAGATAAAGGCATCCTGCTGTGAAAAATGTTTAATTGAACATCGTAAGAAGCAAGCCTAAAGGAAAAGAAAGTACAAACGTAAAATAAATCTGTATCGATTGAGAATGAGTTTGAAACCTGCGCTTCTTACAAAAGTTCATATAATGTCTTCAGTCTCAGTTTCTTGGGTAAAGGTGCTTTCCTTCCAGCCCAACAAAAAATGTGCAGTCATAAAAGGAGTTTTTATGCGAGAACCTGCCTGAAAAGGTAGCAAAGCAGATTTTGTTAGTAGACAAGAAACATGTTTTAAACTTGCAGATGATCATCTGCTGAAAATACAAAACTTTTTCACGGTTTATAAAATCATCATGTAATTACCTGGCATGGCGACTATTTTGGACCCAGCAACTGGGAAAAGAGTTAGCTTGCAGAAACATAACATGAATTAGACAGCCGGCCGAAGTGGCATGTGGTTCTAGGCGCTGCAGTCTGGAACCGCGAGACCGCTACGGTCGCAGGTGCGAATCCTGCCTCGGGCAAGGATGTGTGCGATGGCCTTAAGTTAGTTAGGTTTAACTAGTTCTAAGTTCTAGGGGACTAATGACCTCAGAAGTTGAGTCCCATACTGCTCAGAGCCATTTGAACCATTTTTTTTAAATATGACAGCAAAGGAAGTATTTTTTTAAGCAAGAAAATATTCATATTGAAATCAAGTTTTCGGTGTTACACCCAATGTATCTTCTCTCATCTGTGTAGATTCTGAAATGAGTGATGAATAATCATACCCGAAAGACATGCAGATACATAATCCGAAAGAAGATATAGGCTCAGAACCAAATTTGAGAAAGATCATGTCAAGATCATTTATTTTTGTGGAGTTTCAAACTACAAGATGGAAATCAGCTGAATAGGGGAATGCCGCAATTGCAGAGAGAGCTGTTGAAGAAAATGGAAAAATGTAGGTTACATGTGTGAGATCTTTGGGGAACTGAACGAAGGCGTTCAAGGTCGACGAAAAGAATGTACCCTACAATGAATTTGAACAAGTTGCTCCTGATCCACATATTAAAAATTTTAGGAACACCTTATATTATAAATTTTTAGGAAATTTAGCCATATCTGAAAGTGGATGACTAGTTCACTGCATAGTTCTTATAAAGTGATATTTTCTCAGGACTTTAAAAGTCTGTCTTATTTATGGGTAACAAAACTTTCATATCACGTTATTTAAATAAGAAGTGAGGGCTAAACATGTTTAATACCGATTGATCTGTAAACTGATACAATAAAATTAATTTTAACTTATAGCTTCCCACGATTCACATCGGTGACAATTCCTTGTCCCACTAGTGACGGTCTTCGATTTGCAACTTTTGTAAGTAAATATTAATAACGTTATGTTCATTGATTTTCATCACATAGAGAACTGTTTTATTCTAGCAGAAATAGTAAACAACCAATGAGTTGCAAAATGGTTTCTTAAAAACCACTTTACCATGGTTTCAAAGTTTATAAAAAAGTCTTCTTCAGAAGGAAATATTGACAACTGGATTACATGTTGTGGCAGAGGTACGTTAAAATATAGCTGAAAGGTATTATTCAAGAACAAGATGTCACCTCCATAATAATTAATACACTAGCAGTACAATAGTGAGGAAATACCAGATGACAACAGTCATGTTGTGCATGTTTAAATTACTATGGAGGTGGAGTTTTGTAATTAACTGACACCTTTCAGCTACGTTTTAACGTACCTCTGTCAATACGTGTAATCAAGTTGTCAATATTTCCAACCGAACAAGGCGTTTTTATAAAGTTTAAACC
Source organism: Schistocerca serialis cubense (assembly GCF_023864345.2). Lineage (NCBI taxonomy): Eukaryota > Metazoa > Arthropoda > Insecta > Orthoptera > Acrididae > Schistocerca > Schistocerca serialis. Next base: position 523,325,314 of record NC_064642.1, read on the forward strand.
ATGGTAAAGGGGTATTGATAAACCGTCTATTATGCAATTGGTCGGCTCTTTACTATTTCTAGAAAAAGATTTCCTCCTACGGTTGCTGCTCCAGCCACGCACAACATTTTAAATTTGTATTATTACTGTTAATGTCCGCCCCCGGTAGCTGAGTGGTCAGCGCGACAGAGTGTCAATCCAAATGGCCTGAGTTCGATTCCCGGTTGGGTCGGAAATTTTCTCCACTCAGGGACTGGGTTTTTTGTTGTCCTGATCATCATCATTTCATCCCCATCGACGAGCAAGTCACCGAAGTGGCGTCAAATCGAAAGACTTGCACCCGGCGAACGGTATACCCGACGGGAGGCGCTCGTCACACGAGGTTATTATTTATTACTGTGAATTCTATGTTTACAAAAGAAAATAAGTACAAAATTCACAGAGTTTTTGTAAAATGTTGGTGGACGTTCAGTGTTATGTCCATTTGCTGTCCTATGCGTGACAAAGCTTTAAAGATGATAAACAACTCACTTGATACGCCTTATATTCGGAGTCGAAGGGAAGGTAAACAAACTATGCATACGATCACCAATCAATTTATAATTTATTTCTATACCTTTTCTCACGTTACCTTTCTACCGTTGAAAAATGCAGTGGAGCTGCCCCACCTGTGACTCTGGAATCCCCCCACTCTAAAGGTACTTTCCAGCTTTCCAGACATGTTTCCCAGCATAACTACAAAAAAGTCGCGTGAATCGGACTAATACAAGACTGGAATTACGAAATACTCGTGCGTTTTGAACAAACCTCACTCACATAAGGCATTTGGTCCTCAGATAGGAGGCTACTTAGCTCTAGGACATGAGAAATAGGTACGATATGAGAGTGAGGTACGCACCAGCGGCGACAGGTGGTGGCGCGGCGTCCCCCGGGAAGCGAACCTTGTCCATGGCGGCGGCTGGCGGAGAGCCCGGCGAGAAGACGGCCTCCTCGCCGCCGCCGAAAGTGACGGACAGCCTGTCCGGAGAGGCCTGCTGCCGCAGCGCCGCGCTCTTCTCGTCCTGCACAGGCAGAAAGAGGCGCGGCTCTGGACAGTCGTACAACACCGCAGGCAGCGTCGCTGGAACCCTACAGCGAGCAGCCAATATTATAACGTTTGTCATTTCTATGCATATGAAGCGTTAGCCAGAATGGTTTCGTTAAAGCTCTACGAATTTCGACATTGCATAAGCTTGTCTTTTTCTGGTGCGAAGCCAAAGGACATGGAGGTCATGATGTCACCTCCACTATAAAAAAATTAGATTTATTTATCAATCAGTCAGAATTAAAAGGCACTGACTGACATTGTTGATTAAAATGAGTTGTAAACTCTAAGAAAAAAAATAAGGGACGCACAACGACATGTTGGAATTATTCGCGTGGGTCGGAAGTCAGAGAAACTGCATGATTTATTCAAGAGGAAGAGCTTTACAAACTGAGCAAGTTAGTAATGTGTTGCTCCAAGTGCGGCCATTATGCAAGCACTTATTCGGCTTGACATTGATTGAGTTGTTGGATGTGCCCTGAGGGATATCGTACGGAGTTCTGTCCAATTGTTGCGTTAGATTGTCAAAATCTGCCCGAGATAGTTGGAGGGCCCTGCCTTTAATGCTCCAAACGTTCTCAATTTGGAAGAGATCAGGCGAACTTGCTGGCCAAGGTAGGGTTCGCTGGTCAGTGGGGCTCAATTGGGAGTGGGACTCATCACTGAAGATAGTTCTATACAGTCAATGAGATTCCAGGCCGAAGAAGTGTGTGGAGACGCCCCATACAGTGGTGGGATACCAACCTGACGGTCGCCCGCCATATCGCCTAACAACCAGGAGTGAAGGTCTGTGGTGCCACTTCTTTTCCTAGCAGGGCTCCTCTGGTTGTCATCTGCGGCATCCTTACAGCACAGCGTTACGTCGACGATATTCTACACCCCCTTTTGTTGCCCTACATTGCAAGCCATCCTGGGCTTAGGTTGCAGCAAGATAATCAAATGCCTGCCCACACATTCCTACCATGGCCAGCAGGATCGCCGTATCTCTTCCCAACAGAGAACGTGTGGTTCATTGTGGGCAGGGTCTTCTAACCGTCTTGGGATTTTAACGATCTCATGAGCCAATTAAAATTTGGCACGATGTACCTCAGGAGAAAATCCAACAGCTGTATCACCCAATGCTAAGGTGATATTCCAAGGCAGCTAGAGAGTCTCTGCAATGCTGCAATGCTGCTTACGTTAGGGCCAGAGGTGGTCAACTTAACTGAGCAGCTCGATTTGTGAAGGTCTTTCTTTTGCATAAGTCAGGCAGTTTTTCTGAAACTGTAATCATTTGTTGATGTGTACATGTACATCACATTTACCGATTTCCGTCCTACTTCTTTCTTTGTTTCATTTCATTGAGAGTGTACATTATGTAGTCTATTTTCCTGGCAGACTGATCGATTGGTGATGAAGGGAACTAGCTGTGGTAGTTGTGTATGAATATAATTCGGAACTTGTGCTTTTCAGCTGGTGCTGAAACTAACTAACCGCTGTATTTAGTTCTATTCAGTTCCAACATTGCAGTACCTGACAGTGGCACCATGGCGGAATACAAGTTGTTTAGTGACAAGAGAAATACAAATATTTCTCTGTAATTTTATCATTTTGCAAAGTGAAATAATATTTTGCAAAGTTTGCTCGAATTATTTAGCAAAACTATGGACTAGGAAGAGCCACAAGACGAGCTAAATTTTCTACTTGAAGGTAAGAAGCTAAATAGTAGACCTTGAAAGCGGTAGTACAGTAAACAGTAGTTACAGAACTGGAGTGCACGCATAGTGTAAACTAAAATCCCTGACACCAGTGAATACACATGGTACCTGTCCTAACGCACTAACGGTTGGATATCACCATTCAGTTTGCGTAGGTGCCTGAAGAATATATTAATGTAGTGACGAAACTAGTCACGTAATTCATATATTTAATAAAAAGTACGACCGTTGGTCTTCCTTATTTCTACAAGTTTATGACAGGCCACAGTCGCACGCCCACTTCAGTGATGGATCATCTAAAAACTATTGCAATGGCCTACCACAGATCCCTGTAATAATGATGATGTTGTATAATGTGTGTAATGTACGAGTATATATCCAGACTGATGCGAAAAATGGAAATTTGTGCCAAGGTCGTGATTTAAACCCAGGTTCCCTGCTGACCAGGCAAATGTGCAAACCATTAAGCCTCTGTGGCAAAGTGGCATCGCACAACTGCACAGACTATCTTAGCACACCTCCCACCGCAGTAAAAATTTCCATTCATGTCTCAGGACAAGTCTCACACGTGTATGATGCCTATGTACAGACTGAACCAATGAATGAAAATTTTTACCAAGTCGGGGATTCGAACCTGGGTCTCCTGCACATACGCCAACCACTACGCCGCCCTGGCACAATGGCTGTGCACATCTGCACGGACTACCCTAAAAAACTACTCTCCTCAATCTAGATTACTATTCCCATCTCAGTCCACTTGGTATTCCCCATAAACGGGAACAGTGTTCAGTCTGAGACCTGAAAAGGTATCTGAAACCAGACAGTTTCGTTTGATTAGTGTCTGTAACATTATAGCAAGCTATGTTTCAGTGAAAGACTTTTGCTACAGCCTATGACAAATGCCTGTAATAATTATGATGTTGTATGGCGTCTGTAACATTAAGCCAATTTATGTTTAGAAAGTTATAAACTGTAAAAGTAACGATAGCATAATATAACATGCCAAGGTTTCTGTCACATAATCTCATGTACAGAACTGAAAGGAACTAATTACAATACATCCATGTTCGTTTCTAACTACACTCCTGGAAATGGAAAAAAGAACACATTGACACCGGTGTGTCAGACCCACCATACTTGCTCCGGACACTGCGAGAGGGCTGTACAAGCAATGATCACACGCACGGCACAGCGGACACACCAGGAACCGCGGTGTTGGCCGTCGAATGGCGCTAGCTGCGCAGCATTTGTGCACCGCCGCCGTCAGTGTCAGCCAGTTTGCCGTGGCATACGGAGCTCCATCGCAGTCTTTAACACTGGTAGCATGCCGCGACAGCATGGACGTGAACCGTATGTGCAGTTGACGGACTTTGAGCGAGGGCGTATAGTGGGCATGCGGGAGGCCGGGTGGACGTACCGCCGAATTGCTCAACACGTGGGGCGTGAGGTCTCCACAGTACATCGATGTTGTCGCCAGTGGTCGGCGGAAGGTGCACTAGCCCGTCGACCTGGGACCGGACCGCAGCGACGCACGGATGCACGCCAAGACCGTAGGATCCTACGCAGTGCCGTAGGGGACCGCACCGCCACTTCCCAGCAAATTAGGGACACTGTTGCTCCTGGGGTATCGGCGAGGACCATTCGCAACCGTCTCCATGAAGCTGGGCTACGGTCCCGCACACCGTTAGGCCGTCTTCCGCTCACGCCCCAACATCGTGCAGCCCGCCTCCAGTGGTGTCGCGACAGGCGTGAATGGAGGGACGAATGGAGACGTGTCGTCTTCAGCGATGAGAGTCGCTTCTGCCTTGGTGCCAATGATGGTCGTATGCGTGTTTGGCGCCGTGCAGGTGAGCGCCACAATCAGGACTGCATACGACCGAGGCACACAGGGCCAACATCCGGCATCATGGTGTGGGGAGCGATCTCCTACACTGGCCGTACACCACTGGTGATCGTCGAGGGGACACTGAATAGTGCACGGTACATCCAAACCGTCATCGAACCCATCGTTCTACCATTCCTAGACCGGCAAGGGAACTTGCTGTTCCAACAGGACAATGCACGTCCGCATGTATCCCGTGCCACCCAACGTGCTCTAGAAGGTGTAAGTCAACTACCCTGGCCAGCAAGATCTCCGGATCTGTCCCCCATTGAGCATGTTTGGGACTGGATGAAGCGTCGCCTCACGCGGTCTGCACGTCCAGCACGAACGCTGGTCCAACTGAGGCGCGAGGTGGAAATGGCATGGCAAGCCGTTCCACAGGACTACATCCAGCATCTCTACGATCGTCTCCATGAGAGAATAGCAGCCTGCATTGCTGCGAAAGGTGGATATACACTGTACTAGTGCCGACATTGTGCATGCTCTGTTGCCTGTGTCTATGTGCCTGTGGTTCTGTCAGTGTGATCGTGTGATGTATCTGACTCCAGGAATGTGTCAATAAAGTTTCCCCTTCCTGGGACAATGAATTCACGGTGTTCTTATTTCAATTTCCAGGAGTGTATGTTTAACACACAAGACAAATATAGCTCAGTTGTTATACTCTTTTATCCTTTCTGTACCACTTCGAAAAAACAAGGGATATGAAAATTATGAAAATGTAACTGTCAGACACTTTTTTTCAATTTATTGAGCAGTACGCAGTTCCTTTCACGCCTCATCCATTCATTTTTACATATACCCTTAATTTACAAATTTAACTACTAACGCCGCGTGGAGTGGCCGCCTGGTTTGAGGCGTCATGTCACGGATTGCGCGGCCCCTCCCGCTGGAGGTTCGAGTCCTCCCTCGGGTATGTGCGTGTGTCTTGTTCTTAGTATAAGTTAGTTTTAGTTTGTTTAAGTAGTTTCTAAGTCTAGGGACCGATGACCTCAGCAGTTTGGTCCCTTAGGAATTCACATACACATTTTAACTACTAACTCCAGCAGACCAGTGCAGTGCTGTAGTGCTGATTTTACATTAAAAATGGAGCTAATACTGTAGGACAGCGTTAAATCACCGACACGTCCATGTTGTGAGTTCTAATAAGTGTTCAGTGTTTCAGTGTTGCTATCAAACGATCTATTATCTCACATATCGTCTAACTCGGAGCCGATGTTCATTGATGTTGTTCCAACGGTTATGGTGATCCTAAGGGCGTGATCTACCCTCTTGGCACCTTCGTGCCTAAACGTAACACCCTTAACGTGATAATTTAATTGATAGTAATGCCACCTGCCAGAACTATAACTACTATTTTCCTGCTGCTCTGCAACCTGTGTCACCCTCCAAGAAACACTTTCCGCTGATGACCGTCCTACAAATCTTCAAGGTTACCTTTTTTAGTATCTGCAGAAGCTATGACACCACCACTACTCAACACGGTCAACGTGGGTACTTCACAGGCCGGCAGTGGTCCGGGAACAACCGAAGAACAGAAACCCGTGAGTAGAACAAACTCACTGTCTGAATTGAACTCCGGGAAAAGGAGCATCCGAACTTACATAGATAAGCACACGACAATATACTCAGCACGTGGCTGGTGCGGGCGGCTAAAAACTGAGAACACAACTCTCAGCATGAATGCAAGGCAAGGTAAATGGCAGAAGCACTGGCTTGCTCCGCTTACTGCCGCTCGCCAGGTGGGGCTGCCCATATGATGCGATGAAAGCGTCCTTACTGGCCAGTTTCTTAATTACTCCGCCGTTCTGCCCATGCCAACTCATTGCTCTCCATCAGGACGTCCACTGGCGGGGATACTGAATGCTTCCCACCTGAAAAAGTCACATAGGGCTGAAATGGACTAGACTTGGGTCGTGATCCCTGCCACAGAATTGGAGAGAGTGCTGGAGAACACAGCAGTGGACTGACCAGCAAAGGTGGCAATATTGATGTTGCCGGCTCCACAGGAAGGGTGGAAGCACATGAAGGCTGCAGTAGCGGCGGGCTCCACTGGTGGCAGTGGGAATGGGGCCACATCCATCGTCATAGGTGTGAGGAGGAGTGACAGGTAGGGTATCGAAATCCAAGCACTCTACCACAGTAGGTGGAGGTGCGAGCCACATTGGGGCCTGAGTCTGCTACCGATGGGAGGATGGTGAAGGGCACAGAGGGAGTGACAGTGAGGAGGCATGTTGCAAAAAGTGGGTTTCCACTCCAGAAATAACGCTGTGATCAACCCTGCTGCTCGTCTAACGGGTCCACAAGGCGACGCTCCAGCAGGGCACGGCCACAACTATTTGGCTTGATACATCGGCTGCCCCCCACTGACATCAACCACAAACAACTGCCGATCTTCGTGGCCCACCACAGCACCTGACAGCCACGTCAGCCTCCAGTTGAAGGACTGCGTCCAAATGGCAGTCCCAAGAGGAAACTGTGGCGGGCCACATTGGTCCATGGCGTGTGACTCAGGGTGCAGCTAGTCCAGCTGACCTTGCACCTGACGCCCATGCAAAGGTGCCGCTGGACTGCACTCACAGACTGGCATTACCAGGTACATATCCAGAAAACTCGACAGTGCATTGCCATGGGAAGAGGCAGACATGGATTTGCTCATCTGGGTCTTGGATGTACACACAATGTGCTCCACATCTGAGTTAGATGCTGGGGAATGGGGTAGTAGTCAGGAGCCGAATACCACTGCAGATCCAAAAAATCTTCAAACTTTCGTGACAGAAATTTTCTACTGTTACCAGACACGAGGGTGCTAGGAACCCTTCCATAGGAAAAAAATGGACTATGTGTGAATAGTGGCAGTCAATGTGTGGACAATAGCTTGACTATGTAGAATGCATCAACCAAAACCAATATGCTGCCCACAAATGAACCCACAAAAGCGACTTACACCCTGCCCACAGGGGAGCCCTGGGACTGGACAATGAGACAACTGGCACAGCAGTGCAGCCTTGTTCTGTGTACGAGCCCCAAAAGCCCATACGAGATGTTCAATGCCACGATCGATATCCTAGACACACGTCAGTGTAATGATTGCAGCAACTGGAGAACGCAGAGAGACAGTCACTTGACAGGATTTCTCTTTCGCATTAAGCATGAGACTCCCATGGACAGAAGAACTTATGCTACACTGGATATGTACCCGAAGAGACACCCTACGGCCAACCCATCTGAACTGCTAAAACGATTTTCCACAAAAGTGGGTCAGTGGCCATGGACATCACGACCCTTCCTGCCATCAATGAAAACTCTGACAAGGTTTGCAGCAAGGTGTCATCCAATGCAAATATGACAGCCTCTTCCCAGTTCAACTTTCGATCAGCTCCTACCAGTAGCCATGAAAATGAATGGCTCTGGCATCGAGAAGTAATCAATGAAATAGTAATACTATGACTGGTAGTCAGTCTGATCTGGCAGTTTGTAACGAGCACCAAATAAGGAAACCAATGGCTTGTGGTGATGAGGAGGAACCTGACTCCTTACAGGAAAAAAGAACCTCCTTTCCCATCTGTGAGTAATTCCGTTATTATGTCAAGTGGTGGACTGTTCGGTGCCATTCAGGTTCTCATGGGACAGAAAGACACCACTGCCACACTGGGATGATTCACGGGGCAGGATCAAAGGTTTAGCTAGTGTAAAGCAAGCCAGACAGGGAGTAGGGCACGAAAGTTGCTTGGAAGACTGAAAAGTCCATTGACAAACCAGACACCAGGCAAACTTAACACCTTTTTGGCGAAGCCGGTTAAGAGGCTGGCAGACGTATGCAGCCTGGGGAATGAACAGAGTATAATGTGAAATCTTACACAAAAAAGACTGGAGCACCTTCTGGTTCTTGGGAGCCGGCAGATTGAAAACGGCCTTGATGTGGTCGCCCAGGAGGGTGGAGGGCGGGGGAGGGAAGCGACGTGACCAGCTTTAATAAGCACATGATCCACCTTCAGTGAGAAAAAACTGCTCTTTTCAGCTTGGAACAGCGGCCGTTCTCAAGGAGGCTTTCGAAAACCGACTGAAGGTTGCGTAAATGATCATCCCGAGTACGACCCACCATCCACATATCATCAAGTTAACTGACACAACAGTAAATGTTATGAATTAACTGCACCAAATATCGCTGGTACGTACCCAACATAGACGAGATTCCAAAAGGCAAGCGATTAAATTAGTGAAGCTTAAAGGTGGTGTTGGGGATCAGGAGAGTCCGAGAATCAGCGTCCAATGGCAACTGAAGGTAAGTAACGTGCAAGTCGATGGGGGAAAAGTACTGGCCCCTGCGACAACTTCAGCAACAACTCTACCTGCCGCAGAATGGAGCACGAATCAGTAACACATTGCTCGCTGACGATCTGCTTAAAATCGCTGCAACGCTACACGGCGCCATGAGGCTCCTGAGTCACCACCAAAGCGGTGGCCCATTGATTCGATGAATAGGAGAAACAACACCCATATCCTACCAATGTCGCAACACAGCTTTTACCTTGTCGTGCTTGGTGAAGGGAAGGGGCAGGGGAGACAAATTTTGGGACCACTGATGGCTTAAGAGAAACATGTGCTTCAAAATTTTCTGCCCACCGCAAGGTATTCTCAAACAACGTGCTTTAGGATCACTGTAAGGAGTCCAAATCGGGATAAAGAGCAGATTGAGACAGTAAATCCACTTCGTCACTGATTCAAAGACAAAAACAGAAAAGGCATGAAACCCAAATATTTTCGCACAAATGGTGAATTGCCCACTAAAAGTGTACGTTGTGATTCCAAATCCTTGTAAAGTGCAGAGATAGAGAATTGGTGTCATAAGGGAATGCGCTGTTCACTATACAACACAACTTGACAGTTTGGGCGTTTCAACTTAAGGTACTCCAAGATCCTGTATGTATACAAATTTATGAAGCTAACTGACGCCCCCATGTCTACTTGAAATTCGAACATGTATCCAAGTACATGAAGCTAACTGGCGCTCCGATGTCTACTTGAAATTCGACCAGCCGCCCATCCACGATCCACGTTGGCAAAATAAGCTGGGGCGACATATGCATGGGATCAGAAGCAGCCCCAGGCACCTGTAAAAACACTGTGGCATTTGATGATTCTCTCACAAACAGCTGCCGAATGTCCTGTCTGACGTAATGCCCCACACATGGCATCCACATGTTGGCAGTCTCAGTGAACGTGCAAGAAATGACAGTCATGGCAGGACTGCTGGATCACCCAATGAGCGGCAGGAGAATGACACCAAGGACAGGAAACTCGTCGCAGGTGGGAATTACGATGTGGTGGGCAACATGAATCCTCCAAGCCCAGCGCAGGTTAAGATCGGCAGCACCGAGATGCTGTTGCACAAGAATCGTCAGTGGCAGCAATATACAGTGACTCGGTCAGAGATGTGTCTTCCTGAGGTACCTGCAGGGCACCAGGGGCTGCTGACCATGCACACCTAATTGCGCCAGCTGCATTCCAAGCGGCCACAGTAAGCACATGCTGTTTCGCAATTTGGGCAAAATCGATTGAAGAAGGGTGGGACAAAGTCAATGCCGTAGCCTTAAACCTCGGGATCAGGAGCTAACTAGACAATCACATTCCGAATTAACGAGTCTGCATGAGGGGTAGCTCATTTGGAAACCGGAACCTGCATTTGCGTGAGAAGCTTACTAACCTGCGATCCACGCCGCTTATGACTGCCCAGGGCGCTTGTGGTGCTGGTTAAACTACAACTGCGCCACTCCCAAAAAGATTTGATGGCCAGAATACTGTGTAATCAGCTGACGAAACTCGTCAAAGGAAAGCTTTTAGACTTAGGGGAGGGTTTCCAGTTTTGGACTTCATATAAACCTGCACTGCTGGACGACAGAAATGTGACTTCATAAACCAGATCGACAATTCACCTTATCTGACAGCCCAGTAAGAACCGGCGCAGATAATACTCCCGCGTTTCCATAAACTCATCGAAACCGGCAAATGGTGCATGGGGCGGCGGAAGGGGGGACAGGGAATAAAACTGCCCTACAGGCGGGTCTCCCCCCTGGCGAGGCAAGGGCGCGACTCACGTCTGCATTCTGGGTCACCAGCGCCTGCGCCTCTGAGACCGCCCCTGCTGCAGTTGCTGCAGCTCCTTCTGTGGAAGCAACTGTTCATGGCAGCATTGCACAAACACCTGGTCCATGGTCGTCCAACGCGAGGACTATGAAATTGGAGAAAGAAAAATAAAAATAAAAAGGCGTCACACTCGTATGAACATTCTGCGGCGCCACTTAATTAGCTGCAGAAAGCATGACAATGCTGCTTCTCGAGACGGTCAGCGCGGATACTTCACAGGCTGACGGTTACTCGGGGAAGAGAACCCCATGAATGTAACAGATTCACTATGCAAATCGAACTACAGGAAGCGGGGCGTCCGCACCAACGTAGATACGCTCCCAACACTACACTCATCAGGTGGCTGGCGCACGTGGCTAACGACTGAGTACACAACTCTCAGCACAAATGCAAGGCTAGGTCCATGGCGACTTAATTCTACAGGAGCACTTGCTTGTTTGCAAGTAAACATTTCCATCAGCAGGTCTTCCATGTGACACATGTGCGCCTCCTCCATGGGAGAATTCTTAAATACTCCGCTGTTCTACTCAGCCATCTCATCTGCCTCCATCAGGACGTTTCTGACAGGAACACTTAACCCTGAATTCTATAGAAATGATGGAAAGAATTGTAATTGACAAAACGAGATCGGATGTATATTTCGTAAGCATTTGATGCTATCTACCTCCAGAAACCTATCAAGGGCTTGTCGAATCCACGTAACACGGAATCGCCGGCATGTTGTGTCGAAAAGTGGAGCAACAGATTATTAAGTAGGTGTTCATTTGTGAAACCCACACTAGCCATTTAGAAATCTCCTCGTATACACTGCCTAATTTCATTCGCACCAAAGGCTCCTACAGCAAAATCTGTGTTAGTTGAAGACTAATACTCTTATATATCAAAATAATAGTGGTCATTGTAGTTCCTATATGATAGCTGTACTGGAATCTCAGCCCTTAAAAGTCTGTGACCACCATGTGTGGAACTCTTTATAGAAAAACATTGCCAGAAACAGCATAATTGAACGCAGGTGAGAATGCTAGAATGTTAATAGCATCACCTTTCTGGAAATATTCCAGACGATTCAGAAGCCATAAACAACCCCTGTAGTGATTGCAGAGAGACGTCATTGGGATACAAAAATCATCTGTCACAAGACGTGCATCTTCTCTGGACATGTTAGCGTGTGGTTCTAACATAAGAGCAGTGTGAAATCGTGTAACCCTTGAGATGCTTATGAAAGCACTGCCTTAGATCATACGAGCTGTGTTGAGTTGGTCGCTAGCAGCTCCCTCGTCAGCGTGCACTGACCATAGTGGGCAAGTGGTGACATGCATCTCTCCACATTACAAACAGCATTATATGGCATTCCATCTAGTGGTACATCATTTGGCTGACTCTGTCAGTCATGGACGTATCAGTTCAAGGACTGCAAACACCCCCATACACAATTGTTTAAATAAATAAAACGTAATGGATACCTTCTCACTTTCCTGTCCAGTAGGACATCAAGCAGCAGCCCCATTTGTTCAAATTCACAGCATTGGTCCTTTCAGCAACAGCAAAGGTGGGCTGTGTGGACTAAGTTTGATGCAGAGGCCGTTTGTGCTCCTGACTGTTTAAATAAATAAAATGCCAATGCGTGTTCCTCTCCCATCCCACAAGCGGTAGTAATTGTTTGGACAAATTAATAAACATTGCTACCTTCTACAGGGTTATTGAACTGTATGAAATAAAATCGTCATAACTTTTGAACAGTTTGCGTTAGGACATTCAAACTGCACGATTGGCCAAGGGGCATGATGAGAATTAGTACGCGTATGTGTAGTTTGCTTAGTGACAAAGCCACTTTCATTTGGATGGGTTCATCAATAAGCAAAATCGGCGCATCTGGGGGACTGAGAATCCGCATTCCGCGATCGATAAGTCTCTCCACCCTCAACGAGTGACTGTGTGGTGTGCAGTGTCCAGCCACGGAATAATCGGTGCGATATTACTTGATGGCACAGTGAATACTGAACATGATGTGCATGTTTTGGAAAATTAATTCATTCCCATAATACAAAGAGGCCCTCATTTCGACAACATATGCTTCATGAAAGACGGAGCTCGACCACATCGAAGTAGGAGAGTGATCAGTGTCCTGGAGGAGCGCTTTGGGGACCGCTTTCTGGCTCTGGGGTGCTCAGAGGCCACTACCATGGACCTCGATTCTCCGAATCTGCAAGCATGCGACTCCCTTTTGTGGGGCTACATTAAAGACAAGGTGTACAGCAATAACCTCAAAACCATTGATGAGCTGAAAACAGCCACACAGGAGATAATTGACAGCATGGATGTTCGGACACTTGAGCGTGTCATGCAGAATTTCGCTGTTCGCCTGCGTCACATCATCGCTAATGATAGCAGACATATCGAATATCTCGTAACCTAAATCCGAATATATGTAGTGACGTTTACATGTTGAATAAAGTGTGTGCACGCCATAGTTTGTAACTAATTTACTTTTGTTTTTCATATAGTTCAATAATTGTTACCCTGTACCAGTGGCGATAAATGTTTAACATGTTACCATTTTAAAATAGGAATGTCCTGTCTTTGGGAAATCCAGTGGTAGTTTTGAATTTCTCGTCATTTTAAACTTAGTGCCACTGTGCTAGTTCAACCAACTTGCATTTTTTCTAATTTCGCGCAATTTCAACATTAGAACTGGATTCTAAACTTAACACAAGTGACCTCCTTTTACTGTGATGTCAGAGAATTTGTGGAAAAACCCTGTAACACACTGGCCACGTTGGACTGTATGCTTTGCACATGTGACTTTGCAACCGTGCAGGCTGTGTCGGCATCCCCACGTCCATCATCTTGGATTCTATGCTTAGGACGATTGGGGCTAGGTCTACCGCACCGGGATTGTTTGAATTTTCCGCCAATTTTTGAACTTCCCGCTGTTTTTATATAGTGCAGTTGGCATATGTTCACTGTGACGCAAGAGGAGTGGAGGAGGGGTGGAGATGTTATCTGGCAACATTGGATGAAGCCATCAACGATGTCATTGTTGGAAATTTGGCAACAATGTAGGCTGTGTGAACACCCAAATTTCTCCACTATTGCTGCAGACTTCAGTCTGAATACTGGTTTGATGTAGCTTTATCTTGTGCAAGTCTGTTCATCTCTGCATGTCTACAGCAACATACAACCATTTGAACCTGCTTACTGTAGTCAAGCCTTGGTATTTTTCTACAGTTTTTACCATTCATACATAAACTGAGTATTTGTTAATGCCTCAGGATGTATCTCATCAACCGATACCTCCTTTTGGTCAAGTTGAGCCATAAATTTCTTTTCTATACAATTCGACCCGGTACCTCTTTGTCAGATATGTTACCTTCCTAGCAAATCTTCCACATTCTCTTTTAGCATCGCGTTTCAAAAGCTTCCTTTCTCATCTTGTCTGAACTGCTAATCGTCCTCGTTTCAATTCCATACAAGACTACACTCCAAACAAATAACGCGAAGAAGATTTCCTACCATTTTTATTAATATTCTGTTTTAAGAAACTTCTCTTTTTTAACAAATGCGTTCCTTGAGATTGGTTGTCTGCATTCCATATCCCCTCTACTTTTAATGTGAAGTACAGCTTATGAAGCTATTCTGTTCTTACCACCATGCATGCACCTAGCTTAATTAGGTAATGTGTAAGATACGAAGCTACTGCAACGCAGAAATACCTTTCCTCACGCCAGTGCACTACATTTGTTTACAGAACTTTGTCAAAGATTTTTAATCTGAGAGTAGCGATAAGCGAATCCTGTAACAGAAACGCTGAAGCAACTACCAATAATGATGGAAAATTAGTCTGTAACACATAACTTTACAAATTTACTGTTAATTATCAGGACACTTAAAACGTAATTTTATCTAACAAACAAATCGGTTTCAGGAGAAGTCCTTCAAGTGCACATAAAGTAGTCATACTGAATCACAAAAAGAAGGAAATTAATGTAGAGTGCTGTATCGTTTTCTGCGTGTTAGGAAGGAAATGTGCATGAACCATAATGAATTTGGTGTGCTACCCAGCGCAATAAGTCTTTCGAAATTGAAATTCACTGCTCTCTGCGGTATTCACAGAATTTTCTGTTGAAAGTGTCTCTATTCCTTTATAATGATCACTATCGATCTTATTTCAATACGAACTTTCCATAACGATCCTTAACGTCAGAATGCTTTTAAAAGGCTTTCAAGTTTATTGAAGTTGTTATTGGTATTTACGATTACTGTAAAACCAGTTTCTGCAGTTGTTATTGTGGTCTACATTAAAATCACGAATGGCTATAATGGTTAATGCAACGATTATCATACATAATTCAATCAGAAGAACGTACAAGAACTGATAAACTTTTAAAAAAAAGCTGTGTTTGAAGAAGTATTTTATGTCTTCATGACAAAAATCATTATGGGAACTGTGTCCCAACATACTTTATAATAAAATTCTGGCGAATGTTTGGACCTACTTGCTGCGTCTTATTTGAGGAACATAGAGAATCTTGACTGGCGAAAGAAAACCGTTGGCCATTATTTCATTTTTCAGTATGACTTGGGGTTGCAGCGAAAACATTTTTTTTCTGGTAATGTCTACCACAGAAGTATACCCTTTTACGTAACGCAATACGCATTTCATTTGGTCCCGTATGAGAGAAAGTCTAAACTTTTTTCAGCTTAGATAAAAAATATTAAATTATGGAAGAAATGTTTATTCAGTTAAATACTGTCTTAGAGTTTACTCTCCAACACTTTTTAATCGTTGTACAGGGACACGCTGAATGAACGATTTTCTAAGCTAGGAATAGGATACAATCCGAATTGCTATAGGTGTTCCAATGGTTTACTATTTTATGACGATTATGTAATTGTTTCCGCTGTGAACGTCAAGCAATACCCAACTGTATTTATTTTTGTTTTGACAATCGATTCGATCACGCTCTGACAATCCTAGACCACCTGCATCAGCAGACAACAACTTACTGAATAAAATACATACAAGCCTCATCAATTTTTTTTTCATTGAGTATACGTGCATTATACACAGTGTCGCTTAGTAATACAAACAATATTCTCACAAAATATGCATTTTACTGTGCATTCCATGATTGCAATAACTAAACTAAATCTTGAATTGCTTTATTTTCGTGTAACTTGTTACACGCCAATGTAAACTATCAACACACTTACAACAATCCTATAGATATGTCTACTTCCAGCCGGCCGTTGTGGCCGTGCGGTTATAGGCGCTTCAGTCTGGATCCGCGCGACTGCTGCGGTAGCAAGTTCGAATCCTGCCTCGGGCATGGACGTGTGTGATGTCCTTAGCTTAGTTAGGTTTAAGTAGTTCGAAGTTCTAGGGGACTGATGACCACAGATGATAAGTCGCATAGTGCTCAGAGCCATTTGAACCATTTGTCTACTTCCACAGTTCTCCAGAGACGTTATGGTACGGGATCTGGATACTCTAAACACGTTTGACTATCCAATATTTTTACCAACGACGTGTCCAAGACATCGTATTGTAACATAGGAGCTATAATTTATATTAATTATTATTTCTTTAGAAATAACTATCCCAATAAAAATGTCATCAAATCATCTTGTAAAACGTTTAAAAACTACAAGTGCAGATGAATCATAAAATAAAAGTAAATCATACAAATACAATACATTCATAAAGAAACACAAAACAGTTGCTATGTAACATTACTAGAGTAGTCTATGCAATCATTCTTAATAAGGAGATTCTGAAACAGATGTTATCAAATTGTATTTAATCACACTTGATAATAATCAAGTTTCTTAAAGAGTTTAAAATGTTCAAATGAGTGTGAAATCTTATGGGACTTAACTGCTAAGGTCATCAGTCCCTAAGCTTACTCACTACTTAACCTAAATTATCCTAAGGACAAACACACACACCCATGCCCGAGGGAGGACTCGAACCTCCGCTGGGACCAGCCGCACCGTCCATGACTTTAGCGCCTGAGACCACTCGGCTAATCCCGCGCGACGAGTTTAAAATAAAGCGAATTTATCCTTTCTACACACACACACATACAAACACACACACACACACACACACACACACACACACACACACACACACACACACACAAATAAAAATTCAGGTACAGTCCAATTATACCATGGACCCTATGTCTGTAGCCAAACATTTTTGAATATCTAGAGCCTATAAAATAAGGTCTTTCGCAGTTGTAACAACATACAAGCCAATAGAATTGCCCGAACGTTGTAGATATGTTACACTGGAAGACAGAAGTACAGCATTCCGATACCAAAAATTTTAGCAAAATGAAGCATTTCATAATTTTGATTAGTTATGGCAGTTGTGCAATACACAGTTGAATATATATATTTTACAAGTGTATTCTTCATAGAGTGAAGCGACACTCTGCCTATAACGCATGCATAATGTACGAAAAATCTTTTACGAGGCATGTATGCAGATTATGTATACTTGTTCTTCTTTGATGCAGATGGTCCAAGGATGGTCAGCATGTGACCGAAATCGATCGTCAATATAAAAAACATCTGTGCATTACAAACATAAGTCCTAACCTATATGTAAGCTGTTGAACGCCTCATACACAAAATATTTCATATTATTATTAACGAAAATGAATCTGAAAGCAACATTAGAATCCCAAAACTGGAAATTAGTCTAAAAAGAATACGCTAGGAGAATAGCTAAGCAAAATGATTAATTTGGGGATTTCAAAGTGACAACTAAATTTCACAGCTTGTAACTAAAAATATATAGTCAGTATTAACGAAATGATAAAATAAGTATCGAAAATGTTACATCTTTGGATTTGATGTAAATAGTGGATGAAAATGCGATAAAAATATAAAATTCATAAATGAAAAGGAATACGGGGAACAGCGCACAGAACACAGAAGCACGCCGGCCGAAGTGGCCGTGCGATTCTAGGCGCTACAGTCTGGAATCGACCGACCACTACGGTCGCAGGTTCGAATCCTGCCTCATGCATGGATGTGTGTCATGTCCTTAGGTTAGTTAGGTTTAATTAGTTCTAAGTTCTACGCGACTGATGACCTCAGAAGTTAAGTCGCATAGTGCTCAGAGCCATTTGAACGACAAAGAAACAGAGAAAGAAATATGTGGTTTCTGATAAACTCAGAGAAACTACTTACGTCTATTTTGCTTTGCTAGGAAAACCATGTCTAATTTAGCGCTGGTCTAGCAGTACACCAAAAAATGTGAAAAATCATTAATTTTGGATAGAAGAATTTTGTAAATGGAGTATATATCAGTTATCAGTAGCTCTTTCAACTACGCTTTGAAGACCTGTTGAAGAACCCAGATGCTATATCAGTTATCATGCAGAATGTGGGTGTACAGGCAATCAGGAAAATCTATGGAAGTTTTAGATGAAACATAGACAATAAAGGAATTTCTCACGGGATACGAAACAACAGATCAAATAAGAGTATTCTTAACATAGTAAATGGATAGTGACGCAGGTGAAATAATTCATGCCACAACTGAGGCAAAGATAAATTATTTAAATGTAATGGCTATTACAGTTTTGACAAGTGACGTATGTGCGGTGTCTGAAAGTTCACATTAGGAAAAAAGAAAGAAATAATATTGAGGAACTGCCTGCGAACTATATTACAATTATTAACGTCGTTTAGGCAAATAATATAATGATTAAAAACGGATAATAAAGGAGATTTTCTAGGAATTGTTTTCCCAGCGAATGCAATTATAGCTCATTGCCTGTGTTTACCTCGATTATTGGAATGACTTGGTTTTTATGTAATGGAACTGTTAGACTATAAATGTAGAGGTATAGGCAGGAGGCAGAAATAAAATTAATAGCTTTGTCGAATGTGTTATTCCGAAGAAGGAACAGACAAGTTGGTGGGTAACAGTAATGTTACAACACTGTGCGTGATAGGTCACGTCCACAAATCCAGAATGTGGAAAAAGGCCGAATGAACTATTTCAAATACGACTGTATACGATTCAAAATCAGTGACCGCTAAAAAAAAAAATCAAAGGGTATTAGGACGGGGTATTAATAACAAACCCTTAAATGATTAATTTAGTCCAGACAGTATAGATCACCGTGTATGACGTTAGGTGAAATAACAATACAGCTCTTGTGCGACTGGGTGACAGATCAGATGCACTGAAGAAACTAGTACAAAAGTTCAAAGACCCTGTCTTAACTACTACTGATTTTACAACTAGGTTCTGGAATACGACTTCTAATTACAGTATCATTGAAAGTCGCAGTTATAATTTGAATATTCTTCCATTTATCTTGAACATACCTCCATCTGTTTTTATTATTAACTGCTCCTGAAAGTGACAACGTATATGGATACATCTGCATTGCTTCCAAACTTGAAAAGAGAACAGAGAAATTTGGAAGTAAGTACTGGCAGCGATAAAAAATAATGAATAATATATTAAATTATTTCGTAAGTTCTCATAGCGGGAAGAGCAAGTCCGAATGCAGCAAAAATTTAAGCAAAAAAATCGTCCTGGCAGGCCTTGAAGGCCCAACGGCACCGACCGACCACCGTGTCATCATAAGCCTTTAGGTGTCATCGGATGCGGATACAGAGGGGCAGGCGGTAAGCACATCGCTCTCCCGGCCACGTGTCAGTTTTCGTGACGGTTATGGCTACTTCTCAGTCGAGTAGCTCCTGAATTTGCCTCGCAAGGGCTAAGTGCGACCCGCTTGCCAACAGCGCTCGCCAGACCCGGACGGTGAACCATCCAAGTGCTAGCCAAGCCTGATAGAGCTTAACTTCGGTGATCTGGCGGGAACCGGTGTTACCACTGCGGCAAGGCTGTTGGCAGCAAAAATTTAAAGCTATCACGGAATTCCCAGGGCTGAAAGACAGATAGTTTTTGTAAGATTCCACTGCTTTAATAAAAATTCAACAGCAGGATAATTATACAATGTTACAAGAAAAATGCGTCTTACACCAGCTTGTAGGAAAAAACAAGCCTATAAATAAGGTCTTGCAATATAATTTTGCCGATTTAGAATTTGTCTGACGGCTCTTGTATACCTAACACTAGCTCAGAGTAAGGAATGAAGCGGAAAATTTTCGGTTTTTAACCACTATGAACACGGCCTTCCACTGCTCCAGTGTCCTGCTGCATCAGAAAATGCGTTACGTAAGGCCTCCCTGCGTTTAGCGAGTGTGGTATTGTGTACTGTCAGCCCAGTTTCCGTTGCTCGTGTCTAACTCGTGAAATCTGCTGCCCCAGATAATTTTTTTTTCACATGTCTGGCACTCCATCGTCTGACTATATCATTGAGATTCACAGAAACGTCCATTCTGTTGCTGTAAGGTCTGTCATAGACGCACTATTTGAAATATTGTGCTGTGTAGTTTGGACCTAACAATTAAAAAGAGAGAACAATAGTTAAAAATCGGAGATTTGCAGCAGATGAGAAAGTATGCAGTAAATCGCTAATAAGAAAAAATGATGTTAGAACATGGACAAATGCTGCAGAAATATATGTCCACTGGGTGAAGAATGTTTAACGTATTTCACGAATGTTAACAATTAAGGCAGGTAGTTTGTATTAAATTAGATTAGACAGAACTCAGCGCTGTTCTACAGTAGAGCTTACTTCACCGTAGCATGAATGGAAAGCCATTAAAGTATTTTTTGTATTTAGAAATCGATAAAAATTCGTGACACAATAATAAACAGAATCATATAGCAACGGCATGTCACGTTTTAGTCTCTAGGTGACGAGCAATGACCTCTCAACAAAAGTTCTCTGTAAATGTGTCTCCACCTCCCTCCCCTCCTACCACACCGCATCCTTCCATTCTCTAATAATACTGACGTTACCGAGGAGGTAAACCTGAAGCTTCCTTATTGATTATCAAAAAGTAATAGTCCAACCAAGATACTGATTTGTAAATCTGTGAAATGCAGGAGTCCGAAAATCCCTTTCCTCGGGAATGTTACAGAAGGGGTGGACCTCTAGGTAAGAGATAGAGTTAACTTACCCTCAATCGTCTCTCGACCGACCCTGCCCGCAGTGTGGATAGAAACCACGAAAACAGAGAATAAAATGCACAAATACTCATGTATTAAAAGATGAAGGTTCCGATCGGGAAGTGAAACGAAAGCCAGATAAGTAGGAAATAAATAATATTGAAATCATAAATCCGTATTATTTATTTTATCTAATTCAGACATGTTGGTATTATGCCAAGAACGTTGGAATTTATTAACTACATAGAGAAATTCACGATGTTATAACTGTGTGCATTCGTAACGAAAATGTAGAAAGTTACTTTTTAGACACTATGCAATTATGCTCTACTCGGAATGAAACATAACAATTTTTCATCGAGATGTCTGTTTAATGTTGCTTCCTAATTAACGGAAGTGGAATTCGCGAATGCAGAGCTAATAAACGCGTTGTGTCTGTGACAAACTAAATAAAATTATGGTTATTGGGTGATATACCCCACTCGTCATTCAATCGTGTTTTATTAGCAGCCGCGCCTGTAAGAGGAAAAAGAAAACAGTTAAAAAGTCAAATAATTTATTTAGCTGCCTTTACACGTATTTCAAGAGAAGTGGAGCCTAAATTCATGCGTCATATATGAGTCGAAGCGGTACAACCTCGCGACTGAGATTGACTGTTATGATTGCTATTTTGTCAGATGGAAATAAAAATATTGAAAGATTGGAGAACCAACTGAGAACACAAGACTGCAGCTAAGATTAGAACTACTTGGACCAACGCGTCATACGTTCTACGTTTAACACCCAATGTGACTGAAATTACTCCGTCGTTTGGCCCTCTGAAGTGTAATGGGTACATTGTGGGAAAAAAATCACCAAATGCATTCTTTTACATGCTCCACTTCGATTATTTAAAAATAAAAGTATTCACTATTAACTAAATTTGCACAAATTATCTGTTCTAAAAATGTGTGTTAAGTATATGTATGACAAATTACAGTACGGGACAACTGAAACTGTGTGCTGATGTATTTCTCATTGTTACTGCTCAAAGATTCCACCCATGGTCAAGTTTTTCTTGTATGTACACTGTTCTTCTGGATTCGTAAGGGACGTGATGATCAAGGGAATAAGTGTCAAAAGGGGGCAAAATACCAATTAAGCTAATACGGTATTCGTTTCACACCATATAGCCACGCAGTTACGATATTTCACTAATAGATGTTTTTTCAGATGTTTTCCTGTATTTGATACACAGAGATCATCATCTCGAATCAGTTCAACCTGAGAGAAAACAAATACAATGATGGATTCTTAAGTACGGCGATAAAAGAGTTTCGCGACGCACATCTTACTATCAAAGATGAAGTCATTAGAGGCGCAGCCATTTCTGTATAAGGGAAGTGTAGGGTAGAAAACGGCTTTTTTATCCATCACGGCATTCGCCTTGAATAATTAATGGAAACCATGGGAAACCTAATCTGTTTGACTGGACGGTGAATTGAGACCACGCTCCTCCACCACGCTCCTCCCAGGTGTGCGTGCAGTGTCTTGTACTGCCCAAACATGCGTGCAGCAGTCGAACAAATGGTAAATAAATAACGCTGTTGAAAGTATTATTGAGTGTTTTACTGCAGATGGTCTCACCCTCTATTCTAAAGAGATACTAGATATTCAGTTCCGCACATGTAGAGGTTATACACTGATTATAAGCATAATACGTGGCGAGGAAATAATAAGTAACTTGGAATATTTAGATGTTTTATGTGTCCATGTGAATAGGAATAGGAATAGGAAAAAATAACTTTCTAAAATTCTAAACAACGCAGTTGCGTCGCATGATGGTAAGCCACACTTGCTTTTCGAATCATTGTAAATCTTGGGGAGTGACAGAACGGTAAGTTAACATGTTTAGCATATTTTCTTTCGATAATATCGTATGGAATAATATTCTGGTGTAACAGACCTTCGTTAAAGTTTTCATTGCTCAAAAATTTGCTGTAGGAATAATATGTGATGCTTACACACGATCATCTTGTAGACACCTGTTTAAGGAGTTAGGCACTTTGACTACTGCTTCATAGCACACTTACTCCCTCGTGAAATTTATTTGTAAATAAAGTTCAAAAGGGAAATGATTTACGTAATACAATAACATAAGAAAAAATTATATTCATTAGGCCACTTTATAAATGTCTTTAGCACAGAAAGGGCTGCACAATGCTGCTATCAAAATTTTTGTTCACTTACCCAATAGTATAAACTGATGTTACATTTTCCCGACACAGTTAGTCTGAAATAAAGCGTTACGTGGAAAAGTAGGTCTCGTCCAGTACAAAAAAGGAGAAAAAATAAAAAATGGAAAAAATGAAATGTTGTCCTACGGAAAGATGTTTAAAATTAGGTGGACAGATTAAGTACGCAAAGTAGAGGCAGTAGAAAAAACAAAGAACGAAATAAGTCTACGGAAGAGACCAGCAGTAAGGACAGTATAACATAAATTTGTGGAGCCACTAATTAGAACAAGTATTTAGATCACCGAGCATGCAAGAGATATAAAATGTCTGACAGACAGGAAGCTAAATTTGAAAAAACCGAAAAACTGTTTCCTGCACAACGCTTTCTATTGTGTAGAAGATTTTCTATTTATGTAATATTTAAGAGGTGGAGGACACGAATTACTAGCCCACACCAGAAATATTTTTTTAAAAAAATCGTGTAATTGTCAGAATATACCCTTATTTACATATGAATGCGTACTATAAATGTACACATTACTACGAGAAAACGTACAAATCGTCCTGGTAAGATTAAACTAATTCCGTAACGATCTCATTACCGCGCTGCTTCGATCGATGACAAGATGAGCACCAAGTGCGCCATTTGTATCACTTCAAGCTCTTTCCCTGCGTTGATTTGTAGTTATCATAAAAACACAGTCGTGATCTTCGAGTCTTACGCTTGTGTAGTTATTGACATACATATAAATATCCTGGAAAGAATTCAGATTACACTCACACACACACACCCACACACCCACACACACACACACACACACACACACACACACAGACACACACACCGCCAGTGCGCATGTAATCGTCAATGGTAACTTCTTTCGCCAAGAAAGATATGAACAAAAACAAGAGAGATGACAAGATGAGCACCAAGTGCGCCATTTGTATCACTTCAAGCTCTTTCCCTGCGTTGATTTGTAGTTATCATAAAAACACAGTCGTGATCTTCGAGTCTTACGCTTGTATAGTTATTGACATACATAAAAATATCCTGGAAACAATTCAGATTACACACACACACACACACACACACACACACACACACATACACAGACACACACACCGCCAGTGCGCATGTAATCGTCGATGGTAACTTCTCTCGCAAAGAAAGATATGAACAAAAAAAAAAGAGAGTAAGTATAGAAGCCCCATGGTGAGCCTGCCGACGCAACAACGCCAGCG
Source organism: Schistocerca serialis cubense (assembly GCF_023864345.2). Lineage (NCBI taxonomy): Eukaryota > Metazoa > Arthropoda > Insecta > Orthoptera > Acrididae > Schistocerca > Schistocerca serialis. Next base: position 523,349,612 of record NC_064642.1, read on the forward strand.
CTGGACGTACCAGACGAGCGACGCGCAGCCTGAGGTCCCCGCCAGAGGACGCCGTCGAGTCGACGTCTGCGGCCGCGGCGAGCGTGTCTGCAGAGGCGGCGGCGTTGGCTTCTGGCCACGGAGCACCCGCACGGTGCTACGGCCACGCCCGCAGCCCACCCCCACCCCCACCCCCACCCCACAGGAAGGCCGGCCTATCGACGGGGCCGTGGCGAGCCGGCACGCGACACATCGCGACGGCCGCGCTGACAAGGCGTTTCCACGACTGCCCGATAAGCTCCGGCCTTCGCCCAGTCAGGCCACAGGGAGTCTCAGCGGGGATGGTACATATTCCTCAAGCTGACAGCATGGAAAATTTCATGACAGAAACGTCTTATGGACTGTAGTCTATTGTTCAGTCGCCGGCCGGAGTGGCCGTGCGGTTATAGGCACTACAGTCTGGAGCCGAGTGACCGCTACGGCCGCAGGTTCGAATCCTGCCTCGGGCATAGATGTGTGTGATGTCCCTAGGTTAGTTAGGTTTAATTAGTTCTAAGTTCTAGGCGACTGATGACCTCAGAAGTTAAGTCGCATAGTGCTCAGAGCCATTTGAACCATATTGTTCAGTCACTCTTCTCGATCTTTTTATTTTTAGGTAATCTACACTGAAGCGCCAAACAAACTGGTATTGGCATGCACATTTAAATACAGAGAAATCTAAACAGGCAGGATACGACACTGCGGTCGGCAACGCCCATATAAGACAACAAGTGTCTGGCGCAGTTGTTAGGTCGGTTACTTCTGCTACAATCGCAGGTTATCAAGATTTAAGTGAGTTTGAATGTGATGTTACAGTAGGCGCACCAGCGATGGGACGCAGCATCTCCCAGGTAGGAATGGAGATTTTCCCGTACGACCATTTCACGAGTTGTGAATATCAGGAATCTGGCAAAACATCAAATCTCCGTCATCGCTGCGGCCGGAAAAAGATCCTGCAAGAACCGGACCAGCGAAGGCTGAAGAGAATCGTTCTATGTAACTAAAGTGCAACCCTTCCGCAAATTGCTGCACATTTCAATGCTGTTCCATCAAGAAGTGTCAGCGTGCGAACCATTCAACGAAACATCATTGATACGGGCTTTCTAAGGCGAAGATCAACTCCTGTACCCTTTATGACTGCACGACACAAAGCTTTACGACTCGCCAGAGGTCGTCAACACCGGCATTGTACTGTCAATGACTGGAAACATTTTGCCTGATCGGATGAGTCTCGTTTCAAATAGTATCGAGCGGATGGACGTATACGGGTATGGAGACAACTTCATGAATCCAGGGGCTGTTAAGACTGGTGGAAGCTCTGTAATGGTGTGGGGCGTTTGCAGTTGGAGTGATATGGACCCCTGATACGTCGTATCTAGACGTATCAGGGGTCCATATCACTCCAACTGCAAACGACTGTGAAAGGTGACACGTACACAACCATCTTTTGTGATCACCTGCATCCGTTCATATCCATTGTACATTCCGACGGACTTGGGCAATTACAGCAGGACAATGTGACACACCATACGCACAGAATTGCTACAGAGTGGCTCCAGCACCATTCTTCTGAGTTTAAACACTGCCGCTGGCCACCAAACTACCCAGACATGACCATTATTGAGCACATCTGGGACGCCTTGCAATGTGCTGTTCAGAAGAGATCTCCACACCTCGTACTCTAACGTATTTATATAGAGCGCTGCAGTATTCATGGTGACAATTCCCTCCACTGTAGGAGAGCATAGTTTCACGGCGATATGTACTAATAAAAGTTTCTCGAGCTTCCAGCCGCGTCGAGTGGTTTGAAATCCACGAGCTTTCGGCGAGTACTCCTCGGCCATTGTCAAGTGGTCACTGTCTACTGGTTGCTGCTGCCGTCCTTATATAGCCGCGCTGCCTTCCGTGACGTCAATGGTACCCGCTCCAGCGCCATATATGGTGATGTTTGCGTTGTGCCGCCGCCGCGCCCGCTTCAACCTTCCAATGGCCGGGTCCCACGCTGTGCTTAGCTGCAGGCCGTCATCTCTATTGAACGTGTTGTCACAAATTTTTATTTCAATCGCTTCTTTTATTATGGTATCCCAAAAACTGTGAATCCATGTGATAACAGATGTCTCGTCGAATGCAATACGATGGCCGTCGGGCTGACAACTTTTCCCTATTCTGTACTGAATATAAAAAGAATGTGTAGCCCATGACAGTCTAAATGTTTATTAGAGTATTGTGTAAAAATTTGAAATAAAAGATTTACTGCCAGGGTATCATATTTGACACACACCGCCTGTCAAAAAGTTCCCGACTGATTTTTTTTTCTGGCATATAATCGATGTTAGCACAGTAACTGCAGTTGTAGACCGAGTCAAATGTGCATTCGATCAGTCAGTTTTGAGTGTGTATGTGTGTGTATATATGTGTGTGTGTGTGTGTGATTTCCTAAGGGACCAAACCGCTCAGGTCATCGATCCCTAGACTTACATGTTGCTTAAACTAACTTATGCTAAGAACAGCACATACACATTTCCGAGAGAAGACTCGAACCTCCGGCAGGAGTGAGCGCGCAATCCCTGACAAAGCTCCCTAAGCCACGCAGCCGCTTCGCGCGGCAGTCAGTTTTGAACAGGCTGTGTTACGCAGCGAACGAGCGACCATAGTGGTCAACGATGCTGTGTCACAAACCGCAATGGAGCAACAGTCTGAAAAGCTCTAAATCAAGTGTTCAAGACATTATGCAGAATGTTTTGAAGAAGAGAAAAGTATGTGGTTCAGATGGCTCTGAGCACTATGGGACTTAACTGCTGCAGTCATCAGTCCCCTAGAACTTAGAACTACTTAAACCTAACTAACCTATGGACGTCATACAAATCCATGCCCGAGGCAGGACCGTAGCGGTCGCGCGGTTCCAGACTGTAGCGCCTAGAACCGCTCGTTCACTCCGGCCGGCGAAAAGTATGTGGAAAGTTTCTCCCGCGCACCTTGACTACTGAACAAAAACAATGACGCAAGCACGCCAGCTGTAACTTGATCGAAACGAAAAACGCAACAATTCTTTTCTGAAAAAAAAAAAATCATCCTGAGTAACGAGACTTAGTGTTGTCAATACGAAGCTACCACAAAACGACGAAGTGTAGAAATTCACATGAAGGGCAACGCTTTACCGACATAGACGATATCCAAGTCAGGCGTAACGTGCGAGTTGAACAACATCCAAAAGTAAGACTTTTCCGACAGTTTTACATGACTTTGTGAACTTTCTGTGGGTTGTATTCAAGTGGAGGGAGGGGAGAGGGCAAGAGACTATGTAGAACACCTGAGGCATTAAAAGCTCCCTCTTTTCTTTATTCAGTCTCGCAACTTTTTTAATGTGTGTGGTACAAACAGGGCGAATTTTTCTACCGCGTACAAAACCGAGGGATTGGTCAATGAGAGGATACGGAACAAAAAAAGGTGTAATGAACGTATGTCCGGAAATACATGGTTTCCATGCCGGAGACCGTTTATTCAATCATACATTGTTACAGAGAATGCGGTCTAATACGCGCTGTTCCATGCAGCCACAGTTACAGTATGTATGGTTTCCTCCTAGAGGGTGGTACTGTTACTCTTACGTCACGCCCTAGCGCTCTCTCCTGCCATAGTAACTGATAATGTTGTGTCCGGTTCACTTCTCTTCCTGACTCACCTTGTAGTGCATGTGATACAGCGTTGTACACAGTGCTTCTGTATTCGATCGAGAGCTTGCCGCATGGTGTTTACTTAAGGAAAGGCAAATGGCAACGAGCGGCGTGCAGCAAGGTTGTATCAGGAGGAGACCTATCCCCGACAACAATCACAGCACTCAGTATCTGCAACAGTGTTTCGTCGTTTGTCAGACATGAGACAAGATCGTTTCAGGAAGCAGGAAATCATGAAATGTTCGGACAACAGGCTTGGAGGAAAATGAGATTAACACTGTGGAAGGCGACCGCCATGTCAGTACCAGACAGTTGGCCCGCCATTACAGGGTAAGCCAGACGACCGTGTGGAACATTCTCCGTGACAATTAATACTACCCTTATGCCCTATAGCGTGGGCAGGGCTTACTAGCGACAGACTTTCCACTTTGGGAGCAGTTTTTTCACTGGTTTCTTCACCAGGCAATCACGATTTCGGGATTTGTGTCATCAGTCCCACTGACAGATGAGGCCACTTTTCGCGGAGTGGTACCTCCAACTTTCATAACTGTCATCTCTGGGGAAGTAAGCAGAACCCCCCACGGTATGGTGACAGTGAATCATCAGCATCGATGCAGCCGGAATGCGTGGGCCGGGATAGCTGGCAACCGTATTTTTGGGACAAGTCTTAGTTTCTCGTCGCCTAATAGGCCGGAACTACCGGCTTTTCTTGCGGTTGACTTTACTCCCCTGCTGGAAGAAGTGCCATTGATGTAAATGTCGTGTGACTAGGGCCTCCCGTGAGATAAACCGTTCGCCGGGTGCAAGTCTTTCGATTTGACGCCACTTCGGCGACTTGTGCGTCGATGGGGATGAAATGATGATTATTAGGACCACACAACAGTTCCTGAGCCGAAAAAAAGAATCTCCGACCCAGTCGGGAATCGAACGCGGGCGCTTAGGACTGACATTCTGTCGCGCTGACCACTCAGCTACCGGGGGCGGACAGCGCCATTGATGATTCGAAGGGTTATGTGGTTATGTGGTTATGTGGCTGCTAGGTGATTGGGACATCTGTTAAGACATAAGCGACTAACTTGCACGGTACTAGAGGGAGCTGCAGAGGGCAAAAAATGTAGAGGAAGACAGAGACTGGAATACATCCAGCAGATAATTGAGGACGTAGGTTGAAAGTGCTACTCTGAGAATAAGAGGTAGGTACAGGAGAGAAGTTTGTGGCGGGCCGCATCAAACCAGTCGGAAGACTGATGACTCAGAAAAAAAACAAAAAAGATGATACGGGCTGCAGCCCACTTCGCCGTTAATATCCGGACGCATCTCAATCGTGTATTCCCTGGTCGATGGATCGGACGAGGGAGTCGAGTTGCATGGCCTGCTCGTTCACCGGACCTCAAGTAGTGTGATTTCTGGTTATGGGCCCATCTCAGAAGTACCGTGTATGCAGAGCCCATTGCAAGGGTGGAGACACTGGAGCAGCGTATTCATGCTGCTTGTGACACTGTTCGGTTGCAGCCTGGCAGATGTAAACGTGTGAGACAGGACATGGAATGGCGCGTGCACGTATGCATTGAGCCGCATGGAAACAATTTTCAACACATACTGTAACTGGATGGTACAGCGCTCATTAGACCGCAGTCTCTGTAACAATGTATGACTGTGTATAACTGAATAGATGGTCTCTAGCATGGAAACCATGCATTCCCGGACATTAGTTCGTCAAACGTTTTTGTTTCGTATCCACTCATCGATCAATCTCTGGATGTGTACATGTTGGAAAAAATTACTCTGTATATGTATCATATGTATACGGACACCTATTAGTGGACATTAATATGGCGTGTGTCCACCCTTAGGCTTTATGGTGGCTTGAATTTTGCTGGGGACACTTTCAGTGAGACGTATGAATGTCTTTGGAGGAATGGCTGTCCATTCGTCCTCACGAGTAGAAACTAGGGAAGGTAGTGTCATTGGACGCTGTGGTCTGAAGCGAAGTAACAACCTAACTCATCCCAAAGGTGTCCAACTTGCTTCGGATTGGGCCTCTGGACACGTCAGTGCTCTCCAGGAGTATTATTGCCACAAAGCATTGCCTCACAGGTGCTGCTTTATGACAGGGTGCATTTTTATGATTTAACAATCATTGTGTTCGAACTGTTGTACACAGAACATAGTGCTGCAAAATGCGCTCATATCGTTCCGCATTTAGTGTTTCCTTAAATACAATAAGGGTATCACCCTCTCCTCAATCCCCCTCCCCCCCGGGTGACTTCCCATCCCACCACTTCCTCCGTACTTCATTGGCACTACACCCGATGGCAGGTAATGTTCTCCAGGTATTCGTCAAACATTGATTTCTCCACCCAGTTGCCACAGGGCACAGTGTTATTCATCACTCTATATCACTCGTTTGGAGTCGTAAAATTTTCAGTAGTGTCGCCCTTCGCACCACCATAAGCGTCTCTTACCGCTGACTGTAGAAATAAGTGGCTATGTGGCTTATGAGGAGCTACTTGATCGCTGTGCCCGATTTTTTTTAACTCCTACGCACAGTCATTGGGACTAGTCGGACTGATGATAGCATTTTGGAACTCAAGAGTGATTCCTCCCGCTGATTTCATATGATTTCTGACAACCACCTTCCACAGGGCTCGGCGGTCCCTGTCAGTCAGCAGGCCTACATGAGGTCTGTCTGGTCTCTGTTTAGCTGCGGTTGTTCTTTCGTCTTTCCATTTCAGAGACACATCACGAACAGCTGATTTGGGCAGCTTTAGGAGGGTTCAGATTTTCCTGATGGATTTGTTACTCCCTGTGACATTCAACGACTAGTCCAGTTCCAAAGTCAGTGAGCTTTATTGTTATTTTCTATCACAAAGAAGGTAACGGCACATTCAGAACGGATACACGTGTCCCAACAGGTATTTAACTCTAACCCTCTAATTACGAGTCAACGAGAACACGGAAGCCAACTCTGCGAAATTTATCACCTTCGCGTTGAATATTTTGTTCAGTTTCTTCATTGCTACTTTGACATACGTAAATAACTATCACGGTGTGGTACAATCTCCTTGACGTCCTTCTCAACAACAACTTGTCTTTATTGACCTTCGACTGTTTTTTTGTAGATTTTGTCAATTATTCTTCAGTCACCATACCCAGTTGTCTCCGGATTCCAAATACTACCTTGTATCGTATCTTGCCTATAGCTTTCACTAGCTAGAAAAACACTGTCATATTATCCCCTGTATTGATGTATACTTCAGTGCATTACTGAAAGTAGGGACAGAATGCGTTCTCTCACACCGCTTGCTTCCTCTGAAACTGAAATGATTTTTGGTCAGTAGCTCCTCAATTTTTCTTTCTCCCATAGCTATATTAATCTCGCCATCACTATGCAAGCATATCACGTCAATACGAACGTCCGAAAGTTTTCACCTTTATGCACGCCTACTGTCTTCCTTAATCGGAGGTTAATATGTTTTTGGAAATCTCATGACGTCTCCTATTTCATAAATTACTGAGACGATTACATTATTATAGTCCCTGTATATCTTACTGTTTTCAACGGCTCTTCTAACTTCTTTGATATAATATCCGTCAGTGATTGTACAAACTTTGATCATATTACTGATCATCTGTTTCTTCCACCTAATCCTCCTCCCTATCTTTGTCACACTTTGGAAAAGTTATTTTCCATAGCACTGAACTTCAATGTAAACTTGCTATTTATTTGTCTTCTTTCTAAACTCAACAGTTACTTCTCATGAGCGATGTGAGAGATAACTCTTTTACTGTTCATCTCTCCAAAACTTCCTGTAAACGTTCAGTGATCATTTTCAAATCTGTTTCCTTACAAATCTCCTCATCTGTGAGTAGCTGAATAGCTAAGCGTCTTTGAGCGTCATGCATAAAAGGAAACCGACAAAAATTATCGAGGGCACGCAAATTATTGACGCAGTCTACTGATTTCTAATCATCCTACAACTGTCGACGAACAATTGTGCAGAGCACATTAAGAAAGAAGCACTATCTAAAATTTCTCTCCTTAAAAATACATATATTTTTTGTGGCCGATTATGGATGAAATGGTCCCCTTTACGCGTATAAGTAGCCCATGAATGACCAATGTGAGTGTGCGTCAGTGCGATCAAATATTGTTAGTCACCAAAATTTTAATTCTCGAGCTTCATCGTCTGCCCGGATATATTTTACCAGTTGATAATGAAAACGACACAATCTGTGCTGTATTGTTCGAAATACGATTAAACACACAGCATAAATCTTCATTTAATGGCTAAATAATAGCGTCTTTCTCCACATTTTACGCAACTCAGAACAGATTGTAATTAATCTTACGAAGGTGCTTGGAAATCATTATTCTCTTGATGAGAAATTTCTCGATACAGCACGGAACCCTTAAACTAACATTATGTTCACATGTTCAGATTCACTCCTCCATATCCATACGTAATTTGATAGGAAATTTTCTGTTCTCTTTGATACCAACAACATTCTGTAGGCTGTATCTAAGCCTATGTGTGTTCACCTACTGTCTGGTATAGTCTGTCTATATTAGTGACATTTATCGCCGTGGATTCTCATGTGCACGGTGACAAGGTACTTTTATGTCATTTTGATTCAACATCCCGTCAACAGTGGGGTCATTCGAGACGTAGCAACGGCTTAGCTGGACAAGAGCAATTAAAGAAACCTTACAGCGCCATATTGAAAGTGTTTTCGCTTGAAATAATTTCAAGTGTGCACATACGAGCACATAAGTAATGCGACACATTCTTTGTCGGTCAAATTCGGTTGAAAAAATACGAAATTTGTTGTGGGACATCATGGACAGTTCCGGATTCAGCCCCTATAGATTTATGATGTTCCGATAGGTGGAGGGGATATAAGCAGCCTTCAAAATGGCGTCTGCAACGCAATGCGTTCCAAGCAGAGAGATGTCATTGAGTTTCCTTTTGCAGAAAACATTTACAGGCGCTTGCAGAATGTCTACGGAGACATGGCAGTGAACAAAAGCACGGTGAGTCGTTCTGTCGTCATAACAACAAGGTATCGCAAAACTGTCTCCAAGTAAGAAAATGATCGTAGCCGCACCCACAGCTGGTAAAGATATGGTGACGGTCTTCTAGGACTCTGATGAGGTTATTCTGTTTAGTGTCCTACTTCATGGTGCACCGATCAACTCAAAAGTATATTGTACTATACTCAAGAAACTGAAGAAATGACTCCAGCGTGATCGTCGCCATAAATATCCAAATGAACTTCTTCTTCTCTATGACAAGGTCTCACACATGACTGTGCACCAGAGAGGAGCTCATAAATCTTCATTGGAGTGGTCTTCCTCATCCATCCTACAGCTCAGATCTCGCACCTTACCACTTCCGTCTGTCTGGCCCAGTGAAGACTGCAATCCACAGGAAGCAGTGTATGGATGGTGGTGGGGTTATTGATACAGCAAGACGTGGGCTACGGCGTCTATTATACACTGCCCAAAGGCCTCTCCATTAACGTGGCGTAAAGCCGTCACCTTGAACGGACATTATGTTGGAAAGTCGGATCTTTTGGCCAAAAGAAATGGAATTAATATGGTGTTCTGAAATCGTGAATAAAATCAACTTATTTTAAGAAAAAAATGTGTTGTATTATTTATCGAACGCCACTCGTAAAATATAAACTTTGTCGGAGGCTGATATAAAACTTCTCATGAGCATCGAAGTAAAGTTACAACATTTTAATTCTTGGAATTATTAAATTTTTCATTCAAAAAACTAATGATGTTTCCATGGGATATGGAGTACCAGATGGTAAAGACACGAAAGACACATTGTCTTCGAGTAAAATATAGAAATCACTAAAACAGCTTTTATTCTCAAACGTACCGTCCCCATAATGATATAAACGATCAGCTGTATCATGATGTAGCTGACCTTTCGGAACAGCAAGCAAGACGCTGAAGGTTTCCTGGTAAACTAAAGGACGCAAGAACGTCACAGATGGTTTGACATCAATTGGGATACAGGGGGAAGTGGACTTGTGCAGAATTTAAGTCCGTTTCTATATTAACTGTTTTATTGCTGACCTTTTTTGTGAGTTATACAATGTCTATAGCTCCTTGTATTTCGAACCATTTCTATTTCGGTAGTGTGAGACAGTCATTATCGTCACTTTGCAGTTAAGCTAAATAGCGTGTTCCTTTGGTTATTGTTGGCTCTATTTTCTCGGATCCCTCTTGCTTATAGGTTTTTGTGTGCGTCACTGGTGACGTACAAATAACACTGACGGAAAAATAAAACCGAAAGAGAACCAAGCAGTTCTGAACAGAAAATTAAGGGCGAAGAGTACAGTGAGCATTACAGTTCTGAAAGGTACCGTAAGTGAATGAAATAAATTTCTTTGTTTGTAGACATGATACACAGCGCATATCCACGAAATTTGCGCTACTGTGCAGATATTTTCAGTGAAATTTAGATATGAATGTAAATGGGGGAAAGAAATCCAACAAAACGAAATTTCTCAGTAACGAGCTACAAGAAGCTGTGGTTCTCTCAGAAAATATCCCTCTAATAAACTCCGAAATTCCAACGGTCAAGCTCGGGCTCAATCTCTTTGTAACGATTTGAAGAATGGACAGAAAGACACTGAGAATAAGAACTAATGCAACAGAATGATAAGAAAAGTTGCTGACTCGAAGCAATAACGTTACTGTTCGGAATGAGCAGAGTAAATGGTAGTTACGCGGCATGACCGGAAAGTACCGTTTTGGGAGAAAGCTCATAAAAATGAATGATTTGAGAAAATAAGCCGACCAGTTGCAAGTATAAAGGTTTATTAACAACTCTTGACCATGGTTTCAACAGTTCTAAAATTTTCTTCTTCAGAGGTACGAGGACCTAATGAGAAAATTCTCTCAACAGGTCCACGTACTTCTGAAGCAGAAATTTTTTTAACTGTTGAAACCATGGTCAGGAGTTGTTGATAAACCTTTCTACCTGCAGTTGGCTGACTGACTTGTTTCAGATCATTCATTTACATTCACCGCTGCTGAGCAGCAGCTGTGTTTAAAATTTTAATACTCTTTAAATTTTTTTTTCAAACCAAAATTTAGTTTTACATGAAAGACCATTTCTTAAGCTATTTATCTACATAGTTACCACCATTGTTCATATATCTGTCGTAACAGGGAAATAACTTATCCGCACCCTCTTCATAGAAGAAGGCCGCCACTGCTGAACGTTTTTGCGCCTCCATCACTGTCGAAGTCCTTTCCTCCAAAATCACGCTTGAAGTTCAAGAACAACTGCTAGTGAAAAAGTACGAGATCGGGGCTGCACATCGGATGATCGAATTGCCCCTAACACCTTGATGAATAAGGTTCTGAGTGACACCAGCATAGCCGGCCGGTGTGGCCGAGCGGTTCTAGGCGCTTCAGTCTGGAACCGCGCGACCGCTGCGGTCGCAGGTTCGAATCCTACCTCGGGCATGGATGTGTGTGATGTCCTTAGGTTAGTTAGGTTTAAGTAGTTCTAGGTTCTAGGGGACTGATGACCTCAGATGTTAAGTCCCATAGTGCTCAGAGCCATTTGAATCATCTGTTCTTGAGCTTGAAGCGTGATTTTGGAGGCGGTCAGTTTGACAGCAATGACGTCGCGAACAACGGTCTCCGGCAGCGGCTGTCTACACTGGTGTCATCTTGCTACGAAGACGACGTAAGAAATCTGATTTCCTACTGTGACAATGTAACTGCAGACTACTTTCCAAAGCGCTTTAATTGCAATTTCCGTCACTGCATAGTATAATTAGTTTCGCTTCCATGAAAATTATCCTTCTTGACACAGTACATAGTGTGGGTATATGAATACATTTATTGCTGTTGGGAAGTAAGTACTGAGATGCAAATATTGCCGTTAGTCTGGGACACACGTTATAAGACACAACAGGACGTGCTTTTATGTGTTGGAGAATTACAAATTTTCGGCATGTGCATGCAAATGGTACAGTAATTGCATGTGAGATTACGAGATAAATATTACTTGGTTTGAACAACGATAGTTAAAACTGATTTATATGAGTCTCGGGATCTTTGACGAAAAATGCTCTGCCACCAAGCCAATAAAGGCTATGCTGTCGAGTTAAGATTTCCTCGCAGAAAGAGAAGCCAGAGTATCGGCCGAAATCGTTCCTTACCACTTCTTCGCAGAGGTACTACTCTCATAGTATCTTTTGAAAGTCTCTAAAGAGCTAGGAAACCACTGATTGACAGAAGCTGTGAGCAGAGTGCTGAGACATGCTCAGAGGGCCTAGCTGGTTGAACATAATCTCTGAAATGGGAAGACACAGTTTCCAGTCAGCTCTGTGTCCAACATTGGATACGGAACACGACTGTACATCACAGACCTGGCCAGTCTACTGCGTGACGCCACATGGTTGTGATCAGTCGTTTATAGACAGCGCACATAATTGGAAGCACATTACGCTTCCGCCACACGACTTACAAGTAGTCGGAGCCATCCGCTGATAGTTGCGTCTGACGTCCCAGAAGGCGCTGATACCAGGGACTACTTCCTTCATCCGCCATCTACTTCACAGGTGAACATTCTTCTGCCAGTCGCTTGTTCAAACGGCCGCACACCTTCACTCGGTCAATTGCGAGCAGTTCCAGTTGATGACCACTTGCCAAGCAGTTATCAACGAGCTGCCGGTAGCAGTCATTGGACTGTCAAAACCTAATGTCAAAGTGTTTGTATGGGAACGACGTTTTTCGCGGCGGCCTTTATGTATAAAACATTCTCGGTATTCTTGCCGCGTCGGTTCTAGATAAAATCTCGAGTTTCGACGATTACCTCCATCGTCATGGTCAGGAGCTGACTGTCAGCTCCTGACGATGACGATGGAGGTAATCGTTGAAAGCTCGAGATTTTATGTAGAACTGACGCGGCAAGAATACCGAGAATGTTTTATTCGTCAGTGTTTATCTGTTAACTGAGCCTAAATTTATAATACTGTCACCGACATTAGTCCAGGTTGACCTACTTCAGGGTGGGGTACGAAAAACTGGCCCCGGGTACAGACTGCTCGCCGATTACGCACCAATTGTTGGCCGCCAATAAAACAACAAATACAAAAGCATGAAATAATTATTAGGTAATAAAGAAATAACAAATAAGCTAATGCAAAGTTTTGTACTGACAGAACTGATATTGTGATTCACATTAGACTGCTGAAAAAGAAATCCTTGTGCTTCGGTGCACTTATGCGCTCTGCCTATACACTTTGTGTAACTCTGCCGTATCAAATCTAAAAATATCATTCCGGATATTGCTCTTCTAATTTCCTAATGGTAGTGGGTTTTCTGTGTACACTTTTCTCTTTAGACTGCCCCACAAATAGAAGTCACAACTGGTTAGATCCAGCGAACGCGACGGCCGCAATCCTTTGCTCACACCCTTCCTTCTGTGAATCTTTGATGGATTCGTGAGAATGACTCACATGAACTTCGACAGATCGTCTCATCCTATTTCTTCCCTTTCCGATTCTGCACAGTATCTCTTCATTCCTTACTTTATCAGCCCACCTGATTTCGTCTGTAGCACATTCGTCTGTAGCACCACATCTCAGATGCTTCGGTTCTCTTCTGCTCCGATTTTCCAATAGTCCATGTTTCACTACCATAAAATGCTGTGCTCCAAACGTACATTCTCAGAAATTTCTTTCTCATATTAAGGCCTATGTTTGATACTAGAAGACTTCTTTCGGCCAGGAATGCCCTTTTTGACAGTGCCAGTCCGCTTTTGATGTCCTCCTTGCTCCGCCTGCCATGGGTTATTTTGCTGCCTAGGTAGCAGAATTCCTTAACTTCATCTACTTCTTGACCGTCAATCCTGATGTTAAGTTTCTCGCTGTCCTCATTTCTGCTACTGCTCATTATTTTCGTCCTTCTTCGATTTACTATCAGTACGTTCAGTAGGTCATGTAATTCCTCTTCACTTTCAAATGGTTCAAGTGGCTCTAAGCACTATGGGACTTAACATCTCAGGTCATCAGTCCCCTAGACTTAGAAGTACTAGACCTAACTAACGTAAGAACATCACACACATCCATACCCGAGGCAGGATTCGAACCTGCAACCGTAGTCGTCGCATGGTTCCAGACTGAAGCGCCTAGAACCGCTCGTCCACTACGGCCGGCTCTTTATTTACTCTGAGGACAGGAGTGTCACCAGCGAATCGTGTCACTGATATCCTTTCACCTTGAATTTTAATTCAAATCCTGAACGTTTGTTTTATTTCCATCATTTCTTCTTCGAGCTAAAGATTGAAGAGTAGGGGCGAAAGACTACATCCCTGTCATACACCCTTTTTAATCCGAGCGCTTCGTTCTTGGTCGTCCACTCTTGTATATTACCCGTCTCTCCCTACGGCTTACCACTATTTTTCTCAGAATTTCGAACATCTTGCACCATTTTACATTGTCGAAGGCTATATCCAGATCGACAAAGCCTATGAACGTGCCTTGATTTTTCTTTAGTCTTGCTTCCGTTATGAACCACAACATCAGAATTGCCTCTCTGGTGTCTTTACCTTTCCTAAAGTCAAACTGATCGTCATCTAACACGTCCTCAATTTCCTTTTCCATTCTGCTGTATATTATTGTTGTCGGATAGTTGGATGCATGAGCTGTTAAGCTGATTGTGCGATGATTCTCGCGCTTGTCTGCTCTTGCAATCTTCAGAATTGTGTTATTTATTTACATGTCAAGTTCCGTAGGACCAAATTGAGGAGAAAATCTCCAATGTCATGGAACGTGTCGGTACATGAACTTACAACATTAAAGTAATAACAGATAAAAATAAATGTTCATGAACCTGAAAGAAAATCAGTCCATAAGTTTAAGCAAACGCTACCAGCATTACAATGAGAATCAGCTTAATTTTTCAAGGAACTCCTCAACAGAATAGAAGGAGTGACCCATGAGGAAACTCTTCAGTTTCGATTTGAAAGCGCGTGGATTACTGCTAAGATTTTTGAATTCGAGTGGCTGCTTATTGAAAATGGATGCAGCAGTATACTGCACACCTTTTTGCACAAGAGTTAAGGAAGTCCGATCCAAATGGAGGTTTGATTTCTGCCGAGTATTAACCGAGTGAAAGCTGCTTATTGTTGGAAATAAACTAATGTTGGTTACAAGAAACGACAATAAGTAATATACATATTGAGAGGCCAATGTGTGGATGACATTTCTCCGAAAGTCAGATGATCTGTCGCTGGACTCAATGTCAATAGTCGTTTTGTTGCCACTTCCACCAATGATTTAAAAAATTCTTATGGTATGTTATGTATCCTTTCTTCCTTATTTGATCTCAAGTCCTCCAAAGCTCTCATAAATTCTGTTTATAATACTGGATCACTTATCTCTTCTAAATGGACTCCTGTTTCTGCTTCTATCATGTGAGGCAGATCTTCCCCCTCATGGAGACCTTCAATGTACTTTTTCCATCTATATGCTCTCTCCTTTGCATTTAACATTGGAATTTCTTTTGCGCTCTTAATATTACCACCATTGCTTTTAATTTGACCAAAGGTTATTTTGACTTTCTTATAGGCGAGTCACGCCTTTTCATCACATCTGAGTTTCATTGGTGTACATATTATTTTGAGAAATTATTGATATTTGTTCTTAGTTGTGTTTCCTACGTTATTTGTGTTGTAGTCTACCACTGACCTGTGATCAGAACGTTGCAGAGTGCAAGAACGCCACTACAATGCAGCGACTGATTTCTATGGTAGGTGGTTCACTTTCTGCTACTTTGGGTGCCAAACGTATTTGGTGACCACAGCATGATTCAAGTCCGAACATTTGCTACAACTTATCACGGAGGCAATTCTATCTTGCAGCTAAACTTTTGATCCACACACTTCCTTTTTTCATCTGCCAGCTCCTTAAGGTGGGTCATGTCCTTAGCACAAATTGCCATACTGGAAGACGATAGACGGCGCGTCAACTCTCAAGACTAATGCTTTTGGGGAGTAGGCGATAGAATGCTACAGATTATCAGGTTACAAACCTAAAGTTATGGAGAATTTTAACTAGACAGATGCTTAAAATTACCGCAGCGTAATCAGACAGGACTGCAGGTGAGAAGTGGAAACAGTGATAGCGAGAACCGGCACGGAAATAACAGGAAGCGCGACGTCGCGTTTCAAGAACGAGCTGGTGCGTCACGTCTTTCCGGTGCGCTATATATACGTGTTGTCTCATCTGCGCTAATGGAAGAACCGTGTTACCTTTTGGACGTGAGATCCGTCACTGACACGAACATATAATAACAGCGGAACGATTTTTCACCTAATGGTAGGCGCCACTTTCTACCACTCTGTTCGTCTCTCTCTGGCACTTTGTCTTTCTACACATCTTCGTAGTCGAGGTAACTAGCACGCTGTACTGTATTGGCATTCGGAGCGTGGATGGCTAGTTCAAATACCAATAGAGGAAGAAAGTTTCATTAGCGGTTGCAGCGAATATTTTCCATGTCGACAGAGGTGCTTTGTTGGAATCATTCCATCCAGATTCCTATCTGGAGAGTAATTAGACGTGTTGCAACGGCTGTCAGACACGCAACTGTAGTAGCCAAGACGAGTGTGATCCTGTGAAGGTGTTCCGTACTACGTGTGAGTTAGGATACTCTAGGCAGTCTATGGGGAATCCAAACAGGCACACAGTGATGGACTCGGAAATTTTTTCTACAGTTACTTGTGTTTATTTTCTGCAAGTGTGGATATACATTTGTAGTTTCCCAGTATCACAATTTGTTGGTTATGAACTTTAGATTAAAACTGAAGAAACTGCGAAAAGGTAGGAAATTAAAGAGACCTGATAAACTGAAAGAACCAAGGGTTGTTGAGAATTTCAGAGGGAGCAGTAGGCAACCGTTGACTAGAACAGGAGGAAAGAATACGGTGGAAGACGTAGGGGTAGTTTTGAGAGATGTAATAGTAAAGGCAGCAGAGGACCAAATACGTAAACAGATGACCCTAGTAGAGACCCTTGGAAAACACAAAAGATAGTGAATTCACTTGATGGAAGGAGAAAATATAAAAATGCAGCAAGCGAAAGGAAATACAAACGTCCAAAAATGAGATTGACAGAGAGTGTAAAATGGCTAAGTAAGAATGGCTACAGGACAAATGTAAGAAATATCTTCACTAGGGGAAAATAGATACAACCTACAGAAAAATTAATGTAACGTTTGGAGATAAGAAAAGCAGTTGTATGAATATCAAAACATCGGATGGAAAGCCTGTCCTGAGCAAAGAAGGGAAAGCAGAACAGTGGAAGAAGTATATAGGGGGTTTACATGAAGATGAGATGGGAGATGTGATACAGCAAGAAGAATTTAGTAGAGCACTGAAAGACTTACGTGGAAATAAGGCGTTGGGAATAGACGACATTCCGCCAGAACTTCTGAAACACGCGGGAGAGCCAGCCACGACAATACTCTTCCATCTGGTGTGCAAGGTCTATGAGAAAGACGAAATGCTCTGACTTAATGACGAGCGTATTAATCCCAGGTAAAATAAATAAATAAATAAATAAATAAATAAAATAAAATAAATAAAAGAGAGAAAGAAAGAAAGAAAGAAAACGTGCTAACAAGTGGGAAATATTGTCGAACTACAAGTTTAATAAGTCATGGTTGCAAAATACTAACACGAATTCTTTGCGGAAGACTGGAAAAATTGGTAGAAGATGAGTAAGATGGCTTATCAGTTTGGATTAATTGGTTCAAATGGCTCTGAGCACTATGGAACTTAGCTGCTGAGGTCGTCAGTCCCCTAGAACTTAGAACTACTTAAACCTAACTAACCCAAGGACATCACACACATCCATGCCCGAGGCAAGATTTGAACCTGCGACCGTAGCGGTCGCGCGGTTCCAGACTGTAGCGCCCAGAACCGCTCGGCCACTCCGGCCGGCTCAGTTTGGATTCCTGAGAAATGTAGGAACACGCGAGGTAGTACTGAACCTACGACTTATCTCAGAGGGCAGATTAAGGAAACGCAGAACTTCTTCTAAATCGTTGTAGAATTAGAGAAAGCACGCGCCAGTGTAAACGCGCCTGATTCGTTAACCCGCGAGTATTTAGAGCGCTGTAGGAGTGGACAGGCGGAGGAAGCTGCAGTTCTAACTATTGCCTATCCCGCAATTATCCGTGGCTCTGGAGACGACTCGGGGTTCTCAAACAACAACAGCAGCAACAACGGCAGCTCAGCATTGTCATCGGCTACGTTCTTTGTAGTCCGCACATCTACAACATCGTAACACTGTTAACTGACAAATATGGGAATATAGAGACTTTATCCAGTTACATTTCTTTCACAAAGTATGACTTAACTTGTGTAACAACTTGCAATAATTAAAACTCGTAGGGCACCTGTGTTGTCATTGCCCTCAGACATTACTACCAGGCAGGGTCCCTCTTTACCTTTCCATGCAATCGCTGAGTGTCGTAAGAATATGAAAACCGATTAATTATTTGCTGCCAGTTTCGTGTGTTTGCTAATGACCAGTTTCAGTCTAAAGCTTCTGCTTCAGTAACTGTTTATTCTATATTGCATAACAGACGCTAAAGTAATTTGCAAAGTTTAGTATTAACTTCGTTTACTTAAACTAACGTAAAATTTCACTGGCAAAACTAATAACTAAAGATACCTACAGCACAAATTAAGAGTGCGCAGTTTAATTTATTCTCCCTTTAGCTTAGCGACTGACTTCTGCTGGCTTGGTATGTATTTTATTGTTGTTATTTTAAAAGTAAAATCATTTGCTCATCTGCTTAAAGTAAATTGAATAATCAAAAGTAAACTGCTTGCCTGCCTAAGATTACCGACTTAGGTATTCGTTACAATTATTTCTTTCTTGATTTCATCTACATTCCTGTTAATGACTCCAATATTGTTATTTTCAGTTGTAATTGATTCGGTCTGGGCATTAATTTTAGCAGGAATTGGTTCAGACTGGGCATAAATTTTAGCACTAATTGATTAATTGATTCTGCCTGCACATTTATTGATTCGGACTATTAATCCTACTGATCAACATGCACAACAATTCGTTTATACTTCTAGCTATTACTGGTTTTGACACTAACTCTGCTCTTTCTTGATGGTTCCCTCGTATCCACCATCACTGGATTCGGTTTTGATTTTTATTCCGAATTCCGTAGCATCTGTCAATGCCAGGAATTTCATTTTACTGTGTTCCTCTGTTTCAGCGGTAGCGTTTGTGACGCTAGCCGCTGGTTCCTCAACAATGGGTTCCGCTGCCAGCGTTCCCCATTATTCTACCGATTGTTCTCCGTTAGGTACAATCAAATTGTCAGTTTATTTGTGTCCATTAGGTTGCCTGTTTTGCTAATTAATGCAAATTTACAAATTTTATGGCTTGTTTCCATCACTTACTACTGCCATGTGTGTGCGACTATATTCGTAGCGGAAGGGTTTAATTCGCTAAGAATCTGCACATTACTAAATTTGTGACTAGAATGATACCAAACTGATATTGTCCAGTCACTAGCATTGCCACGTGTAACTCCCCCGTTCTTAATCGGCCTACTGGATTGCGATATAACGGACTGTGGTCACATATGCCTAATGAAATTTTACAGTGAGTAACGCTATCGTTACCGAAGGAGAATAACATCGGTTAGTTGGAGAAAAGTGTACAACAGATTCTTCTGAAGGAAGAATCTATTCTAAACTTAAGTTGAATACCGATGGCAATTTTGAAATTGATGGGATATAGTGCAATCACTCACGAATCACACAGGGAGAGGGGGGAAGGGTACCATGTAATATTTACTACAAAAATTACTGATAATACAAAGAAAACACAGATTAGCTAAAAAAGGTGATAATTAATCAATCGCCAGGCCGCAAGGGCAATGAATCTCCAGAATCTTAAGAAAGGCAATGGCAAAGAAATTCAAGCAAATAATCATTGGCGTTGCAACAGAAGGATGCCACGCTTTTACAGAGGTACAATCAGAAATAAGTAGCATAAATAGTCGTTTTGAGAAGGAACTACGGAGGTTCGAACAAAAACTGTAACAGACTGTTGATCTTGTTACTGAAAATAAATTAACTGAAAAGGAGAAAACGTTACGAAGTTGCTAACTTTAGTATCAGACATGGCGTCTAGAGTGAAGAAACAGCCAACTATGTGTGATGAGAAAAAGAGATAAGTGGAAAGGTTAGCGACGACCACATTCCAAGTAGTTACAAAACTAAATAAACTAGAAAAGGGATTAGACGAAAAGCAGCACTAAATGTCATGTCATGCACATAACACTGAAATCTTAGTTAGGGAGCGTTTCGATCCCTTCAAAAAAACAGGGTGGATTCCACGCTACCGACTTCATTAAAAATTGCGAACGTGTATTGCCTGAATCATGGACGTATAAGAGAAGAATTTATGTTGTAATCGACGTGCTAGCGGGCGAGGCAAAGCGATGGGGCTTGAACCTCGATATTGTGGACTTGAGATTTCAAGAATATAAGAATGCGTTCTTGAAAAAATATTGGTCAGAGCAGAAGCAGGAGAGTGAACGGTGCGATTTCGTAGTGTCAAAATCCCATTACGCGAACTCTCGCGGATCGATGAAAGAATTTTGTGAAGATTGGGTTCACAAATTAGAATATTTGCGTTATCGACAGATTGAATCTGAGACCGTCGAGGAGTTGTGGAAGAAACTTCCAGATGATTCCAAGAGGCACATAGGCAGTAGTTACAGAACAATTGCTGCATTCTTAGAAAAGGTGGAAGATTAGGACAATTAGCGGAATAATCACCAAAATATTAAGAGTCGTGGCAATAGCGACAATTACCACAACGCCAACAACTGTAATAACAATAACCATGGCAATAATAGCAACAACCACCATAATAATAATAATGGCTCAAATGGTTGAAATGGCTCTGAGCACGATGGGACTCAACTGCTGAGGTCATTAGTCCCCTAGAACTTAGAACTAGTTAAACCTAACTAACCTAAGGACATCACAAACATCCATGCCCGAGGAAGGATTCGAACCTGCGACCGTAGCGGTCTTGCGGTTCCAGACTGCAGCGCCTTTAACCGCACGGCCACTTCGGCCGGCTATAATAATAATAATAACTCACACTACTATAATGATGTCATAGTGGGAACAACAATAGCAGAAACGACAGAGGACAGTATCATGTGAATGTGGTACGTGATTAGCAGGGTGGTTGTTGGCAGAATCAAAATCAGCAATTGCGACACCCATATAGAAATGGGCCTGTCGTACGTAATCAGGCAAACCATTAACCGCGCCACCAGGCGTGGGAAGGCCTTGGCGACCCAGAAGAAAGCCTAGGAAACGCTCCTATGATTGATCCGAATGGATAAATCGGTGATGGGAGAACGTGCAAGAAGACAGGGCGAGTAACGCACCTGCAGCAACGATAATTGAAGATGAAAAGACAGTCGGCAAAGCGATCACTGTCCGTAATAATGGTGAAAATAGAGTACCGGGCAACGAGGAAGAGGCAGCCGCTGTTAAGGGATCAATGGTACCGCAGGCTCTAGTTCAGTGTGATTCGCCGGTGGAAGTAAAGAAGCCGATATCGGATAAAACTTCCATTATGGCTCAGGGAACCACGGAAATGGAGGAGGTGTGGCTAGGTCAGTTCGGTCGAATAAACGACGAACTGAAGAATTACAGAGTGTGCTAATGGGGAGAGCGGGTAATATTTGACGCTTATCAGCCCGCCTGAAACTAGCGTTTACGAAGAAACGGAAAGCTCTGTACCGAAGAGGCAGCCTTGTCCAAATATTGTAGTACTTGAAGTAGCCAACCCCAGCGACGCTGGTCCTAAAGAAAATCAAGGCGAAATTTCTGAAGAGGGGCGAGACGAGTTTGTCGATGATGACCGGGTACATCATAAGGTCAGACGAGAGTGGTATGGGTTGCATGAGCTCGGAGAAGAATTAGAAGCAGAAACAGAGCACATTTCTTCAAGCAATTTGGAAGATGATAGTCATCTTTACCAACAAAATTTACCTGACTTGACAGCGAATTGTTGGTAATACAAGGTTCATTAATGGAAGAAATTGATAAAAATGCTTCAGTGTTGGGGTCGAAACGGCTTCAACAACGGCAGAACAGGCAGGTAGAAATCAAGAATGTTCAAAAACGGAAAATTGAAACCCACAAATGAACTGTTGCCTGTGCCAGAGCCGGACGGAGTTTTCTGGAATTGAATGAGGACTTGTTACGGGATAACGAATCCGAAGGTGTACTCAAATTGTTCTACTTTCAAGACGTGGAAGGATGAAAGAAGATGGAGTGTATTTATAAAAATATGCATCGTCATCAAAGCGAGAACGAATGCTTGAAAATTGTGAAGACCAAGTATGACGAAAGGAATAAAGACGGAGAAAAGTTGAGAAAGTATTATAGAATGTACAACAATATCCGGTATATATGCAAAGATCCAAATAGCGACACTTGGCGGGTGTATTGGCCCACCAAATACATTACCGAAATAGTAAACTATTATCACTTAGCCTATGGTCATTGCGGACCAGAGAAACGTACAGAGAAAATGGCTGAGGTTGTAAATTTGAGCAATATATTAAAGAGAATAACAGATAGGATAAAGACTGGCGGTAAGTGTCAGAGGGTGAAAATGAGCAACTGCAGAAATCGTGGCCCTATTCAGAGCGTAAGACCTAATGATGTACTGACAAGGAGTACTGCTAACTTTGATGTAACGTATCCATTGTAATCACTGCTTATCGCTGATTTCTGGAAGTTTCGAAGCCTTTCTCTGAGCGAGCACTGTCGTGCTATCCTAACGCAACACTGCTCCAGCGCCAATGGCCACGGGCCGTCTGGGCGTGTGCGGTAGACTCGTTGTTGGGCTTCAGCTTGTGGCGGTTGCGCGCAGCCTTGTCGCGCGTAAATCAATATGCAGAATTTGCTAGGAAGTACAATTAATGGTTCAAAGACTTAGGTCGGTTCGCAGGAGAAAAGTGCTTGAGTAGTTCAGCTATTTCTTGGAAAGGTGCACCGGATTAATTGCGAGATTTAATGTTGAAAGAGTAAAGTGTTTGTGAATCAGTAATTTTCGTGGAGAAACATGTCGATTGTAGGACGTAACTGAAAAGTCTTCCGTGAAAAGTGATTACCTGTTTGATTAGTATGGAAACTCAACGTGGCAAGTGTTATTTCAGTGTGAATATGAAACAAGCGTAACTGTTACCACGAAACTAAATGAACTCAGGCATTGTTAGGAAAGTGTGTTACGTGCTAAAGGTATAATAAAATAAAGCAATTTGACTCGTACCGTTGTTATTTCAAGGTGAATTTTCTATCTTTCTCAAATGAATAACTTTAACCCCCTTAGTATCAATGTATTTTCAGTAATATGTATTCTCAAAGGGAGGGGCTTTATGCCCACCTTAAAAATTGTTTAAAAAAAGAAACAAGATGTGTTAACTGTTATTGACTTACATTAACAATAGACTTTTTAAACAGGTACAAATGTGTAAGTAGGTCCTAGAACTTGAAGATATTTTTAGCACATTCTTAGAAATACCAATGCACTTTTATTATCGCAGCTGAAAAAGGGTGACAGGTACTTTGTGAGCACAATTTTTTTTAGGAAAGTACGAACCCTATAATTATCGTTTATTTTTATTCACAACATACTTTTTAATGAGATCTTGATGTGTAAGTTAGGTCCTGAAACTGAAAATATTGAAGCTGACATTCATTGTGAAAAGTCACATCTACTACTGAGAGAACTGAAAAATTTAAAATTTTTATCGGTTCTGGTAGGAGACTTCACGAAAAACAATATATATATATATATATATTTAAATTTTAAAGTATAAAGTGCGTAACTAGATTACAATACTTTCAAAATGTGCGCCCAACATATCCTTTCCCCCTGGTATTGCGAGGATTAATATTTGAAAAACATAAGAGACAAGTGTTCGTATTAGGCACATTGGCACGTTTATTTCGTAAGGAAGCGTGTTCTCTATGCAAAGTTGCCCTGCTTGAGTTCGATAGCCCGATACCAGCAAAAGTAGTTTAAATTAAAACGAGAAGAAAAGACA
Organism: Schistocerca serialis cubense; assembly: GCF_023864345.2. Classification (NCBI taxonomy): domain Eukaryota; kingdom Metazoa; phylum Arthropoda; class Insecta; order Orthoptera; family Acrididae; genus Schistocerca; species Schistocerca serialis. The sequence continues at coordinate 523,373,465 of NC_064642.1, forward strand.
TACCGGAGCTGTAGAACATGGGACCGAAAATTCGGCTAAACTCTATTCAGCCTTACCTCGTTGATACAGATGTACCCTAATCATGTTGACGTTGAAGGAGACTAATCATCCAACACAGAATGAAGGAAATCATGTTTTGTAATTCGTATGCTTCACAAATCGACCTGCAAAACTAACAAATAAATTTTCTGAAAACTACTTTTGCCATGTTGTTTTGAAGCACTGTCATGACGCTAATATATTAGATTTAATGATAGCAGGTATACTTGACCTATTTGAAGCCTACTGGAAACTGGTAGTAGTGTTAGTTATGTGGTTATAGTAACAATGATATTCAATATACATAGGGAAACTAAAACAAGTAGAAAGATTTACTTGTTTAGTAGATATAGAAGAAACAGCAGAAATCACTGAAAGTGAACAGGGCCCCTGTCCTCTCATACACTACAGAAGTTATGGATGAGTTAGCCTCTTACTTAAAAATAGTATAACGCGGGTCAGACGAATAAAAAACTATGCTCAGTGGTTGAGAAAAAGCACCTGTTTACAAGAAGAGGAGAAGGTGTGATCCGCAGAATTGGTCCTATATCGTTGAAATTCATCTGTTGTAGTATCTTAGAATATATTTTGAGCTCAAACGCAATGAGGTATTGGAACATAATAACTTCTACGCCAATCTGTATCGATTCCATTATTATCGGTCAAGCGAAACCTATGTCGTGCTTCCTGAAAGTCATGAATCAATTCAATCAAGAATGTGCAGTAGTTTTTGACTCGGGAAACAATGTGCTTCATCCCCACATCAATGTTTATTAACGAAAGTACCATGAAGTATTCTGCGAATCATTTGTCTTCTGACTAGCTTGATGCAGCCAACCATTAATTCCTCTCCTGTGCCAACCTCTTCAACGCAGAGCAGCACTTGAACCTTAGTAATTGTTGGGTATACCTTCATCTCCCCCTATGTTTTTGCTATCTATAGTTCCGCAAAGTCTTACGGAAGTTATTCCCTAATAACACATGTCCTATCATCGAATCGCTTCTTCTTGCCAGTGTTTCCCTTCTGTTAGATTCCTCTCTGATTCTGCGGAGAACCTCATAATTTATCTTATCAGTACATTTAATTTTAAACATCCTCCTGTTGCACCACATCTCAAACGCTTCGATTCTCTGATTTTCCGGTTTTCCCACAGTCCATTGCCATACAATACTGTGCTCTAAAAGTACAATCTCGGAAATTTATTCTTGATATTAAGCTATATGTTTTATACGTCGACACTTTTTGACCAGGAATGTTCTCTTTGCTTGTTCTAGTTTGCTATTTATGACCTCCTTGCTTCGTCCGTCATATGTTATATTGCTTGCTAGATAACAGAATTCCTTCACTTCGTCTGCTTTGCGGTCTCCAATTTTGATGTTAAGTTCACGCAATTTCCATCCCTGCTACACCTCATTACTTCCATCTTTCTTCTGTTTACTCTCCATCTATATTGTATGCTTTTTACCCACTTCATTCCATTCAACAAATCCTGCATTTCTTCTTTCACTGAAGATAGGACTCTCATCAGGGAATCTTAACAGTGACATCCTTTGACCTCAATTTTAATCCAACCCCAGAAATTTATTTTATTTCCGTAAATGCTTCTACGATGTATATATTGAACAGTGGAGGCAAAGTTCTGCGTCCTTGTTCTACATCCTCTTTAAACCGAGCCATTCTTTGTGTTCCTAAGTTATCGTTCCATACTGGTTCTTGTGTATACATATTGTATATTACCGTAATGCTTCTTTTATTTTTCAAAGAATTTCGAGCATTTTACAATATTTTACACTTTCTAAAGCTTTTCCCAGGTCGACAAATCCTAAAAACGTGTCTGATTTTTCTTAAGTCCTGCTTCCATTATAAATCGCCACTTTAGGACTCTCTCTCTGGTGTCTATGCATTCTCTAAAGCCAAGTTGATAGTCATCTAGCACGTCCTCAGGTTTCTTTGCCATTTCTCTGTACATTATTCTTGTCAGAAACTTGGATGCCTGAGCCTTCATGCTGATTGTGCAATAGTTCTCGCACTTACTCTCTTGCTGTCTTCGAAAACGGGTGGATAATTTTTTTTCGAAAGTTTCCTGATTCATAGATTCCACACATCAACTTGAATAGTCGTTTGGCTGCTACTTTCCTCAACTATTTAAGAAATTCCGAAGGAATGTTGTCTTTTTCTTCTGCACTATTTGATCTCAAGTTTTTCAATGCTCTGTCAAACTCTGCCTCTAATAATGGATCACCTATGTTTTCTATATTGACCTCCATTTCTTCCCCTCACATGAGAAAAGTCCTCTTCATCCTGAAGGTCACCATAGCACCCTTTCCACCCACCTGCTCTGCTCTCTGCGTTTAACAGTGAAATTTGCATTTCACTCTTCACTCTGCCAGCATCATATTGCTGGCTTCGTCGATATCTTGATGAAATGGTGTACTCGTATTTCCGTTATCCACGATTCTTTGGTGCTGTTACTAAGAGCATTTACGTGTTGTAGTGTGCTAGCTCTAACAACACTGGTCATGGTACAAGTGTACGTGTGAACTGACGAGACACGGTGAACAGAAATTTTAAATGTGGTATTGTCTTCTTTTTGTTCCACAAATGCCTTATTGTAATTCTTGTAGAGATGTTACTTGTCATTTGTTTTGTTTATATGACAGATTCTGATGATGGCTGTGTCCGATCGCATTAAAGCGTATATTTTAAAGCAATAAAATTGTAAACAGAGAGCAAGACGATCAATTATAGTGACTAGTCAGTGACTGTGGACTCATATAGTGATTTTGTGTCATCTGTAAGCAGTACGTAAGGGTTGATTTTATAACACCAGCAATCATTCTCATGGTGTTACTTAGCTGGACTTCTGTTTATTGTGCATGCGGGCTGTGTGGCCAAACTGGGGCGCAATATTCAGCGGTTGAGAGTTCAAGGCCGACAGCAGGAGAACGCAGTGGGTGAAACGTAGAAATTAACATACACGAAATTTCGTATCTGAACGGCATTCCATCATTAGTGAGTAGCTTAAGCTGTATATGGCATACCTAAAGACAGATGAACTCTATTCTTTGCTGAATTGACGCTATTATCAAGGTAGAAGGCATGTTATATGATATTAGCGCTTCGTGGTGGCAATTTTTTGGCCCCACGCGGTTGGTTTTGTCAAGTTTCTTACAGTTTTTTCATATACCTCAATTACGTTTGTATTTTGTAGGCCACACATTTTCAGAGAGTACGTCCATGGATGACACTACCAGTATGTCTAATGAAAGAGTCAGTGAGCAGAATATTAAATACACCTTGTAAATTAATAGGATATGAACAAATCTGTTATGCTAGTGGTGGCGGTGGGACAACTGACTGGTTTAAACAACCAATTGGACAGTCGATTGTGTTATCGTATAGTTGTTTTTTCCGATCGAATGGAACAACCGAATAAATTAAGTCTCATCCGCCATGTTGGCTATTTGAATGTTTTCAATCTCTCTCCAGGTTTAAGTGATGTCACGTAATGTGAGACAAGCAACTGACAGAAGTCTTTGACAATTATAGCAGTTGTATGAATGTTTTCACTCTGTCTGCTGGTTCGAAAGATTTCATCTGCATTCTATAGATTTTTGGGTTACATGTGAGCCATGACTAGAATTTCCAACATCTTCTAGTGACAAATAATGTGTCTGGTTTCAAGGAGAGGTGGATGAAAATTATGTTTCTAAAAATGAAGTATTTTCAAAATTTATCTATGTATTTATTTAAACAGTAATTTCTCGTACTTCTGACATTAAATATGAATTTTTGGTTGATTTTAAAAGGTTACTAACTGGTGCTACATTATAAATTTATGTTTAAAGAAATGAACAGCCCCCTTTTCATTTAAATTCTGTGTTTCCAGTCCCGCTAATCTGTACCCACCACCGATAACTGCGTTTCGATAAATGATAAGTGGCATGAATAGAAAGAATATAAGACAATTTTTTCAGTTATTTGGTAATACATTCACTTGCGTTCTAAGCATATAACGTCAAGTGTCGAAGTTGTTTTGTTGTCATTCATTGATGATCTTTGATTTCGAGGTAAATGCAATCCGATATACAGTATTTGCAAGGAAGCTTTATATTATGAATCAGCCTGTGTATGATTGACTTTAGCTGAAGGGTCACTTTTTATCCAGTCATATGACCTTTTCCGATTCCTTATTGTAATACCACTTCCTAAAAATTATTTTTGTGTCTAAAATTTTGTGTGACGATTTCGTACCAAATAGACCATAAGTTAACATTTACATTATCTATACAAATAAACGAGGGCATGGCCTTCAATTTTTTCGAGGTCAGCTAGGAGATACCTGGTTGTACGTTTTGTTCTCTACCTTCGTGACATTGTCATGTAAGCATCGTTCTCTGTAGGTATGAATAGTTTGTGACATATTGAGCTAATTCACAATTAAAATGTGTTCGAATATGTTATGGCAATACCAGTCAACATCTTTATGTTAACTATTCTTGTACTATCAGTTTCATTTTCCAGCCTTTTGTGGGAGAGACGCAACGTTTCGACGTGGAACAGATCCGCCATTAGCGTGACTTTGTTATAAATTTTCACAGCTTCTTTTCGCTTATTGTACAACCTGAACCTATAGTCATTCAAATAAGACGACCGAGCATTGCAATTAATTACACAGGATAGAGCGATTACCAGATCATGTGTCGCAATTTACATTTCAAAAACTGTATCGGTCCACATCTTTAGTTACGCTGCTCCTAACACTGCGCGTAGGTTCGAGTCCTCCCTCTGGGTGTGTGTGTGTGTGTTGTTCTTAGCATAAGTTAGTTCAAGTAGTGAGTAAGTCTAGGGACCGATGATCTCAGCAGTTTGGTCCCTTAGGAATTCACACACAAATGAACATTTGAATTTTTCAGACTACGCCACTGGGTGTTTCCTCATTCTGGTCTATACACTATGTTCACATTTGAGATAACGTCTAGTCATAAATATGGATGAAAAACTGATCTGAAAGCTGTTTATCGGTGGTCAGTAAACAGCAAATATAGTAACGGCAATAAAAGCGACTACAGGCGATAATAGAGCCAAGTCAACAATAATGATGTAGCAATGGCGAAACGATGCAATATTTCTGCGTAGAACTGAAGGAGCTGGACTGCGTGGACTCTTTCATTCTGTTGCACTCATTAACTGGAATAATTCAAAACAATGAATGAATAATTCAGCCAAAAAACTACAAAAAGGTGAGAAAAACCGTGTGATACCTCCTAATATCGTGTCGGACCCTCTTTTGCCAGCAGTAATGCTGCAGCTCAACCAGGTATGGAGGCAACAAGTCGTTGGTAGTCCCCTGCAGAAACATGCCATGTTGCCTCTATAGCCGTCCATTAAGTGGGAAAGTGTTTCGGGTGCAGGATTTTATGTACGAACTGAAAAATGGTTCAAATGGCTCTGAGCACTATGGGACTTAACTTCTGAGGTCATCAGTCCCCTAGAACTTAGAACTACTTAAACCTAACTAACCTAAGGACATCACACACATCCATGCCCGAGGCAGGATTCGAACCTGCGACCGTAGCGGTCGCGCGGTTCCAGAATGTAGCGCCTAGAACCGCTCGGCCACCATTGCCGGCTACGTACGAACTGACATCTCGATTATGTCCCATGAATGTTCGATGGGTGGCCTAATCATTCGCTCGATTCGTCCACAATGTTTTTCAAATCAGCTGTGAACAATTGTGACGCCGTGGCATGGCGCATTGTCATCCATAAATAATCCATCGTCGTTTGGGAACATGAAGTCCATGATTTGCTGCAAATGGTCTCCACGTAGCCGAAGATAACAATTTCCAGTCAATTTTCTGTTCAAGTGGACTAGATGACCGAGTCCATTCCATGTAAACACAGCCGACACCATTACGAAGCCACTACGACCTATGGTTTTTCTTCGTCTATGCTCGAACCAATATGGTCACGAGACCGGGAGAGGTGCTGTATCCGATGTCGTGCTGTTAGCAAAGGCGGTCGTCTGCTGCCACAGCCCATTAGCGCCAAATTTCGCCGCACTGTCCTAACGGATACGTTCGTACTACGTCCCACACTTATTTGTGCGGTTATTTCGCGCAGTGTTGCTTGTCTGTTAGCTCTGACAACTCTAGGTAAATGCCACTACTCTCAGACGTTAAGTGAAGGACGGCGGCCATTCTGTTGTCCGTGGTGACAGGTAATGCCTGAAATTTGGTATTCTCGGCACACTCTTGCACTGTTGATCTCGGAATATTGAATTCTCTAACGACATCCAAGGCAACAGCCTTGCCGCAGTAGATACACCGGTTCCCGTGAGATCACCGAAGTTAAGCGCTGCCGGGCGTTGTCGACACTTGGATGGGTGACCATCCAGCCGCCATGCGCTGTTGCCATTTTTCGGGGTGCACTCAGCCTCGTGATGCCAATTGAGGAGCTACCGGCCGCGGTGGTCTAGCGGTTCTAGGCGCGCAGTCCGGAACCGCGCGACTGCTACGGTCGCAGGTTCGAATCCTGCCTCGGGCATGAATGTGTGTGATGTCCTTAGGTTAGTTAGGTTTAAGTAGTTCTAAGTTCTAGGGACTGATGACCACAGATGTTAAGTCCCATAGTGCTCAGAACCATTTGAACCATTTGAGGAGCTACTCTACCGAATAGTAGCGGCTCCGCTCAAAGAAAAGGTCCCGATGGGCCACTTGTGGCCTGAAGACTGAGTGCTTTAACATATCCGAAATGGAATGCACCATGCGTCTAGCTGCAACTACCATTCCGCGTTCAAAGTCTGTTAAATCCCGTCGTGCGGCCATTATCATCTGAGCACAAATGACTGCTCCACCTATGGATTGGCCTTTTATACCTTTTGCACATGATACTACCGCCGTCTGTATATGTGGATATCGCCATCTCACGATTTGCGTCACCTCAATGTATAACCGACCGCGTCTGTTATTTTGAAATAACTGACCGAATCAAGTGTTTTCATTTGGTAGCTTCCATCATTAGTTGGTAGCTGGAACCGGCTGAGCAATGCATTGCTGCAAGTGTACGGACTGGTAGCGTGCGCGCGCTCGCTGACGGGGGCGTTGGCCCGGAGGTGGAGATCATGCTCGGTGTCCAGACATAATGGACGGCCGCGGCTCATCAGGTAGCAGGCGGCACCTTGTGTTTCTGCGGCGTCAAACAACAGGTGTGCGGCGGGGAATGGCTCGCGTGCGGGACGGCCGCAATTTGCTGGCGCGCGTCGTGCCCTAACGGCGCGATCATCGATCGCCAAATGGACAGCGGGCGCTCCAGTCACGGGTCACGCACCATCTGCGGGCTGGAACCGCCGAGACCTGCCGAACGGGAATACGCCACACCACTGTACGAGCGAGCGGGATCTCACACAGGTAACGAGCCACAATTTTGTGCTTAAAGTTGTTAATCTCAGTAGGAGCCCCTTGAGTGTGAGATCGTAAGTTCAGGCTTTCGCAAGTTCAGTCTTTACAAAGGCTCAGTTGAAAGTGTACTGTTAACAATTACGTCAGGAAACGTATTAGCTGCTAATGACTCACCATGCGTCTCAGGAGGTCGACAGAGGTGCAGAAATTAACCTCCTATGGGAACACTCCTGCCTCGTGTGACGAAAACATTCCCTACTGCTCTTGCAAGATCACACACATTAAAATGAATCCCAAGGGCTAAAGCAGCTTGTCACTGCACAATAAATAACTTCCTTACCAATTTACCATCCAGTTTAACAGTCGGCATAGTTGGTATTACACTACACAAAATGGACATCGTCGAGATTCAAGAAAGGTTCAAAACAAAGCATTAAGTTGCACCACTAACACCGAACGAAAAATGGCGCGCCACTGTGATCACAGTGATTCGCACCATCAGAATCGTAGGCGAACTCCTTGGATGTAACAAACTGTACCGGACGTTCAGCTAGGTATCTACCATTAGAGAATGCGTATATAATCATATTGGTTTAATAGTGTGATGAGAACTCATGGAATGCGATGGGATGCAGTTGAATGCGAAACAATCTGTGGTGGGGCTTATCGTGTAACTGGCTATCTTTTAAGGCGTAGCTCCAGATAGGGCGATAATACGTCGTATAAGCTGATAAGAAACAAAACATCCAGAGGCCGAATTTGTCCAGTGGTTCCAGGTAGTATGAACTGTAATGCCGCACACTTTTCAGCAGGGGTGGTTTGCTCTATAGGAGTATGAGTTTTATACGCTGGCTAGGAATCAAGCAAAAGCAAGTTATTTTGACCAGCAACTGGCTAAAAGCAGTGTTCATACCATATTTGCAGTTCTCTTACGACCATTTACCCTCTCTTCCCTGACGTGACGAAAATATTCCCTACGTCCCTTGCAAGAACACGCACACGAAGAAGAATCGCAGGGGGCAAAGCAACTTACCGCAGCACAATAAACAACTTTCCAGCCACTTTATCATCCAGTTTAACAGTCGGCGTAATTGTATACGAATGCTCCAAGGCATTGATGTTGGTCGATATTGATACAGCTCTCTTGGCAGCTACAGTTTCCAGGGTTTCTTTTATATCCATTTCCACTTCAAATCCATATTGGTCGTAGCTGAAAGAAAATCACTTACCGAACTATGAGATAAGTTCGTTTGCTTCATCTACAAATTTTGTGGCCGATTCTGCAGTTTACTGTGCATCGTCAAGTTGACTCTTTGTTTAAAATTTAGCTACCGTTCGTCTTCCAATTCTGTAGCACTGTTTGAATTTATGTATCAATTCACTACTTCCCTTGAAACCACTGTAATCTATATCCTGCGTATTTTGATGAGCATAATGTAGTAGGTCACTATCAGGTACATTCTGTAAATTACATCTAGCACACTTGAAACGCACAAATACCAGTTTTGTACCAAGTGCGACTTGTCCTCGCTTGAATATTCGTTGATTTCCTTATGCTCTACACCATCAAATTGCGTGGGCTTATGAAAAATCTGCCCATAATAGTTTTTTACTATGCTGAGATGATCTCCCATGTTCGTAATTATTTTTAGTACCCCCTGAATGTACGACGACTGTCCTTTACTGGAGACCGGATTTGTGGCTCCCTGTCCGACAAGGACGATGAACTACATGGCTCGACACCTTTTTCAGTATCACTTTTAGTTGGTTAGCACATATCGTCATTACATTATTCCTTATGTATATTTTCCACATAGCCGAGCTTATACGACACCATACGTTCCAATGATTCACTTTGCAGAAACGCTAATATTTCATATGCCACTTCTTTCGCACTCTGTAAAATTCCTTGAGTTCCTTTCTGACAAAATGTTACGTTCAGAAACTATTCTTGTAGGTGTAATGCAATGTTTCCTTGGTTTATCGTTCCCACAGCTCTGCTTTGTATCAAAGTCACTAACACGGTAGCACTGTTGTGAGTTACTCGGCCGGCCGAAGTGGCCGAGCGGTTCTAGGCACTTCAGTCTGGAACCGCGCGACCGCTACGGTCGCAGGTTCGAATCCTGCCTCGGGCATGGATGTGTGTGATGTCCTTAGGTTAGTTAGGTTTAGGTAGTTCTAAGTTTTAGGGGACTGATGACCTCAGATGTTAAGTCCCATAGTGCTCAGAGCCAATCTACCGGTAACGAATGTAGCAGCCTCCGATTTGTTTCGATGCCTTCCTTTAATCCGACTTGGCGTGAATCCCAAACACACGAGCAGTACTCAAGAATGCGTCTTGTGTCTGATATCCTTTACAAATGAACCACACGTTCTCAAATTTCTCTCAGTGAGTAGAAGCCGACCATTCTCCATCCCTACCACAACCCTCGGATCCTCTTTCCATTTCATGTCGCTTTGCAACGTTACGCCAAGATATTTAAACGAAGTAACTGTGTCAAGCAGCATACCGCTAATGCTGTATTCGAATGTTATGCATTTGTTTTTGCTGCTCATACCCAAAACTTAACTTTTTCTACGTTTAGAGCTGCTGTTGATCACATCAGCTAGAAATTTTGTCTAAGTCATCTTGTATCCTCCTAAGTCACTGAACTTCGACACCTTCCCGTACACCACAGTGTCATCTTAAAATGTCGCAGGTTGCTGGCCACCCTGTCCGCCATACTATTCATGTACGTATATAGAAAATAACAGCGGTCCTATCACACTTCCCTGGGGTACTCCAGACTATAACCTTGCAGTATAGATAACGTAGTATAAAAGAGATTAAGATGGTGTAGGCATGTTAAAACGATGCATGGGCAGAGACTCCCCAACATTATGGAAGAACTAAAGGTGGATGGAAAAAGACCTAGAGGGCGTCCAAGAACACGGTGGAAAATGGGAGTGAGAATAAGTGTTGAAAGGAGAGGTGTGACCTCGCAGCGAGTGGAGGAAGAAAAGTGGTGGGAGGACCGAGCCAAATGGAGAGGACTCGTCAGCACCCAGACCCGGCAGTGGCTGGAGCGGGATTCGGATATAGATAGATAGATAGTAAGTTTGTATAATTATTATCAAATGTCACTTTCCGGATGCATAGTGAGCATGTTCTCGATGTTTTATTCACTACCATCACTGTGGCATAACGCCCTTAATCACATAGGTTTCAAGACCGAGATTCGTTTCGTAATTTCAATTGAATGGAAGAGGAGATTTTTTCGAAGCTACTCAACGCCACTAAATGAGGTATTCATGGCAAGATACAAGCATGACGCAGTCCATAAAACTAAGAGAGGGTATTTGTAGTTTATAATAAGTTTGATAATAGCAAAAACTTCCGTTGTGTGAATTATGTTTAATTTTTCAGACATTTGCAGTCACGTTAAGATTTCTCGTCATTGGAGAAACATTCCAGTCGTTGTCTGTGCAACAAGAACTATTTATAATACACCCATCAAAAAGAGTTTTCCATCACCCCGGTTCCCAGAACTTCTGAAGATAGCCGTTGACTGTGGATAATGTTTCACAGACACAGTCCCTTTGACTGTTCAGAGATGTTACTAAACCCATCCAAAGACGTAAACAACCATGCATGAGCAGCGTCTATTAGACGGAGGGGGTCCGACAGCCGATCAGTTCCAGTCATCCCACCAGGAAGGAGGTATACGGCTCTTGTTGTCCGCAGTTCAACCACGCCTAGATGGTCAATATTGCGGTTCTATTGCGTCCGCGTGCCTGGAAGGGCTCTCAACAAGGGATGTGTCCTGGCGTCTCGAAGTGAACCAAAGCGTTGTTGTTCGGACATGGAGGAGATACAGAGAGACAGGAACTGTCGATGTGTCGATGACATGCCTCGCTCGGGCCGCCCAAGGGTTACGACTGAAGTGGATGACCGTCATCGGCAGCATACTGGCGAGGCATTCGTCTTCATGGACGACAATTCGCGCCCCCATCGTGCACAGCTTGTGAATGACTTCCTTCAGGATAATGACATCGCTCCACTACAGTGGCCAGCATGTTCTCCAGACACGAATCCTTTCGAACATGCCTTGGGTACATTGAAAAGGGCTGTTTATGGACGACGTGACCCACCAACCACTCTGAGGGATCTACGCCGAATCGCTGTTGAGGAGTGGGACAACCTGGACCAATAGTGCCTTGACTATCTTGTGGATAGTGTGCCATAACGAATACAGGCATGTATCAATACAAGAGGACGTGTTACTGAGTATTAGAGGTGCAGGTGTGCACAGCAATCTGGACCACCACCTCTGAAGGTCTCCTTGTATGGTGATACAGCATGCAACGTCTGGTTTTCATGAGCAATAAAAAGGACGGAAATGATGTTTATGTTGATCTCTATTCCAATTTTCTGTACAGGTCCAGAACACTCGGAACCGAGGTGATGCAAAACTTTTTTTGATGTGTGTGAATAACGAATATTGCTGACAGTACTACTGTTACATTAATACTAAGACCCAGAACATTTTAGAATGTAAAAGGAAAGACATTTGGATGAGGGGGGTCTAAACCTGCTATCTTTCTCTTCACACCTCATGACGCTGCTAACTACGCTACAGCTTCGACACGGCAGTCATGTCTCCGAATATCGTGTACAACGTGTAAAGATTGTATCCGTGAATGTCATTAGTTGATATTTAACTATGACAAACTATACCAAAACGACGTGCTTTTGATAGATTATGATTCTGCCGAAGCACTGAGACGGTATACTTCCACAGCACAGAAGCTACAACACCAAAACATACAGGACGCCCTTAACTACTGATATGTTGTTTCCTGTCGTTTTATTATAACGAACAGCACCTAAAACGATGCGTTTTGAAAGATCTTTAATTTACTGATGCTTTGGAACAGCTTCTATTCATATAACGTACCATATAACAAAAAAACCAGCAAATACGCAGTTTGACTCAATGCAATACGGCGGCTCCTAAATTCCTCTGCACGAGGCAAAAGCTGACATTTCAGATTCTTCATTTCACACCTCGGAATATAGTGTAACGTGGAATTCCGCAGTGTGACGTCTCTAGTTCCTCACCCACGTACCGTGAGACGACGTCTCAAGGGGCGGCAGCCCCAGTTGAGTGTTGCATGCCGACCTGCTTACTTCTAGCGTTCTCACTGCCATCTCTTTGCACTATAGCATGGCGCCACTACTTCAAGTACAATAGGTGCACGGAATGTTCTTCAGTATCACGCACGTATCATTAATTACCGCTAGAGAAATTGTTACAATCATCATTCAATACCGTGTAATTCCGCCCCTGTGGCTTGATTATAGCCTGGATTCGTTTAGGAAGTGAGTTCGTAAGATTGTGTAGGTACGTCGCATCCAGGTTAAGGCACTTGCTGATGATTTAATGGCGCAATTACACCATATTGTTGGCGTCTTACACGCTGTCCCGAAGTGTCCCACGGATTTTCTATGGGGTCTAAGTGAGATCATTTTGCAGATGTACTATGGTGGAGGAATGTTCAGAAAGCCAATGGCCCGATAGTCCGCCCTGTTGTCTTTATGCGTCCGTGTGAGCAAAGGCCTCTTGCGAGGTTACCGACTCGAAATGTTCATTGCCTTTAGTTCCTGTCGCAATGTTCTGTTAATAACATATTGGGATGGACATTCATTCACTGCTGCCTGCAATTCCGGACGAGTTTGTGAGCGATTTTGATTCTCAATCCATGAATGGCGTCTCCGGTCCTCTCTCTGAATCTTCTTCCGACCACAACTCTAACGTCGTGTTTCGTGGGCACGTGTACTACGCCATCTGCTTATAGACACGTTGAAATCCACCGCGTAGAACCAACGCAACCAGCAATTCACACACACCATATAGACATGGGAACAGTCAAACACGACTGCCCCTTTTTGTCACTCTGTCACGCCATTACATTTAACCAAACTTTCGCACAATGTCTGAACCGTGCGGCTCAGTTTCCTTCGAATTTCCGGGGTCTCTCTGTTCTTTGTTCGCTTCTGGGATGTTCCTGTTGTTATGGAGGCGCTCGCCTCTCGGCGGCAGCTCGATTTCAGTGACGCTCGACGCAGTGATCGATGCAGGTTTGTTGGGTAGAGCGGCTCTGGCTGGACCCAAACGGCATTATGAGCCAGGATGCGACCGCCATAACGGACAGGAGGCGGCCCCATCTTTTTTCACAACGGTAGGCCGACAGGTGTGGCGTTCGGTTGAAGGCGATCATCGTACGCCCTGGTCGTTTTTCCACTGTTTAGTGACCTCCTTTACCTTCTGTTGTTTGGTGGAGTGGCTATAGTGCTATGATCCCAGACACGAATTTTAATTCTATTTACAAACTCTGACTGATGGCTTAGATGTTTGTTTATCCCTATTCCTGAAGGAATGAGCCTGGATAGAGTCGCCTTGGTGGCAATTGTTCCGTATTTATTAAATTAATCTGAAGGTCGATTCAGTGTTCTATTCTAGATTTTCCTGACATCTTCGGGGTAATGGGCGTGTGTGATTAACCCCACGCTTGAATCTGCAGCCGGCCGAAGTGGCCGTGCGCTTCTAGGCGCTGCAGTCTGGAACCGCGAGACCGCTACGGTCGCAGGTTCGAATCCTGCCCCGGGTATGGATGTATGTGATGTCATTAGGTTTGTTAGGTTTAATTAGTTCTAAGTTCTAGGGGACTAATGACCTCAGAAGTTGAGTCCCATAGTGCTCAGAGGCATTTGAACCATTTTTGAATCTACAAATTGCCGTCTTCTCCGGAGATTAACCAAGTTGCGCAGCTGTTTGGCTTAATCTTTGCGTCTATCAGCCACCTCTTGAGTTGTTTCGGGTCTTCTGAACGTGTCTCTTGTGTTTTGGTTCGATACGGCAGCGTGCGATTGCGGGCCTTGTTTTCTGCCCATTGGCTTTTGAGCCCCTGACAGCTCGGTGCTTCCATATTGGCTGTACTTTCACAAAGGCATTCTGCTACTTCACAACGGACTTATGTCCCCCCCCCCCCCCCCCTCCCGTGTGTGTGTGTGTGTGTGTGTGTGTGTGTGTGTGTTTATTGAAACTATTTCTCGACTAGTGGTATGGAACAGGCTGTTAACACACGCCTTGTGTGTTCGAGTTTTGCTAGCGTGGTGGCCACGCCTGCAGAAGATGTCGTCGGTCTGATGGGCTGGAAGGACGCCCGGACCTGAGGCAACCGATGGAGACCGCTCTTCAAACCACTCACTGAATCAAGAGTTACATAAAGGAATTATACATAACGGAAAGCTTGCCTTGAAGGCGTATCTTGACGGTGTCTCTCAAAAGGTTGTTCTTTCTTTTTCTTAAATTGTTAATAGCTTAAAAATTTTCCTGTTGTTCGTTTAACTGGAAGGAATTGTAAGATTTTACTAAGTGTGTGGAATTACTGAGACATTAATATTTTAAAGCAATCATACACAACTGACAGCTTGCCTTGAAAGTATACCCTGTGGGAGTCTCTTAGATTCTTTTTTTTTTTTCTTAAATGGTTAATACCTTAAACAAATTTCCTGTTGCCTTTTAACTGGTGGGGAATGTAGGTTATGGTGGTTAACATTTCTTTTAAGAATCGATTAACTGTGAACCTTTCTCAAACTCTTGGGTTGGTCTGTAGTTTATGGTACATGGTTTTTTTTATTTAAATAGAGTCAAAAACACAAGTAAATATCAAATACATACATAACTTTAGCTAGGATGAGCACGTAGGTGTGAAGCCGTAGTCCACGTCTAATCTTGTGAAGTTAGGATGACTGTTCTGTATAATCTCTAAACTAAAAAATACTCGCTGCTCTCCAAACTTTAACTAAACGTATCTAATACAAAGTCTCAATAGCAAGCTAGCCTACTCGGTACTAGAAGCGATATTTCCAGGCCGTCTGCTCTTGATGAAATGGGCCGAAATCAAGACGGCACTCCTTCAGCTCCACATCGTCGACCAGAGGGCGCTGTGGTCGGCGTAGTTAGTTTTCTCTCGTAGTGCCAACTTACAAGAGCGTGCACCTACGTTGTGGCATCGTAACTATCGACGCCACAAAGATGTCTTCACTCAATCTTGCCTAGCCATTCGTCGTTCCCTCGGCCTTGTTTCTAAAACTGTTATTACGTTTTTTTTTTGGCCGTGGCAGTGTCTGGTTGAAATGTGAATGTCTCACTGGTCGCTACTGCCTTCTGTTCATGTAGAGGCTAGGACCGCGGTCGAGCACGTGACTCGATTGCTGCGCCATCTGTTAAGACCTAACGATTCATCTGTGCGTGCGCACTGGAGTGACTAACGTTTTGTTCGGTGAGTTTACGATGCAATGCCGTTCAATTTTTGTCGAAAGAGGCAAGATGAAGCAAAAATGTCGTTGAGAACTGTGCTTCAGAGTGTTTCAGGAACAAGTATTTATTCTATTCGCTCAATGAGGATAGTAAATCACAGCTACCAGGTCTGTCCAAAGCTTCGGAAAGAGGCAGAAGAAGGAGAAAGAAATTACATTTTTATCTATTATCAAAGAGGTTATTAGGAACTGATGCAGTTCCACGTGACACACGTTCCTTACTTTACATTGTTAGTGTCCTAACAGGATTGTCCACTACATGAATTTTGTACTACTCTTCCGGTTTTTTGAGTAAGTACTTTCCAAGGCTTCAGTTCTTCGGATAGCCGCGGAAGAAGGAGAAGAAAATTATTTTTTGTGTAAAATTTTCAAAGAGGTTGTCACGGAACTGACATTTAATGCCTCGTGATATTGTCTTCTACATTAAATTTTGTTCTGCTGTTTTTTTCTTTTTTTCGGTTTCCTTGTGGCAGCGGGTTGTAAATTTCGTTTTCGTTTTATTTGTGTGACTATTTATTTCTTTTTCCGTACTTTAGTCGGAAACTGTTTAGTTTGAACATCTATATTTGTCGAATTATTGGTCGTACTGACTTAATCTATGAGAAAAATCGTTTGTACAGAAGTTACGCGATATGTACTTTTGTGCATAGGCTTCAGCTGTCGAAATGCATCTCTCCTAAAGATTGGTAGTCGCTCACAACGTAGCCCGCACCGCTATCGTTACCTCATTTGCACTCTACAGGTCCTCAGTACTACAGCGCATTGAAATCACTGCTCCACAGTACTGTACCATTCCGCTAAAACAAAATAGCGCACCCCCATTGATAAAGTGGAGCCTCGTGTGCTAACTCGTTTTTTTTGCATTGGATGGAAATCCAATCTATGTTGAGTAGACGAACGTGAAAGGCAACAATGCATCACCAACACAGGTGCTGCAGACGCCTCCAGTCTGGTAAAAAACGAAACTACGAAAAACCACTCGAAAGTTGCAAATTTTACTTTTTTTATTCACTTGATGACTGGTTTCGGGCCAAGACCCATTTCCAAATCATCGTAACATAGTGAAAAATGGTATTTACGAAGATGTGAAAAGCACGTAAAAAATATGCAACAAACACTTACAGCGCATACAGACAAAGAATGTCTGAATGACGGAGAACGAAGTGGCAGGACCTCTCTCTGTGAAGAACGGGGAAACCCAAGAGAAGTAGATGCCCTGGTGCTTGAAGAACAGCACAACACAACGCAGGCAACTGTAGAAGTGGTGAGATTGGTCATGGATAAGTTTTCAACATCTTGCAAGACATATGGAACTTGCGAAGATCGCCACCCGCGACTGTTCACGCCAACTCAAAAAACCCATGGAACCAGAAGTGAAAATGTTGCAGCTGCCTCAGGCCAATCAGATGACTTCATTAGCTGCCTCACCATGGACGAGTGCTGGGTATCAGTATGACCACAGACAAAGGAGCAAAGCAAGTGGATTCACAGCTATTAAAACGGCGAAGGTGCAAGGTGATGCTTAATGTATCTTGGGACAACCATTGCATGGTGCTGCTTATGCTCGTAAGAGGCAAAGAATCATAGGGGCACACTACTGAAATATCCTTGGCAAGGTTATGGGAAGCTGTAAAAACGGAAAGTCGCGGGAAGATGTCCAACGGGCTGTTTATGCTCCGGACTCATTCTGCACGGGACACAGTAGCACACCGAGCGAGGTGGCGCAGTGGTTAGCACACTGGTCTCGCATTCGGGAGGACGACGACGGTTCAAACCTGCGTCCGGCCATCCTGATTTAGGTTTCCCGCGATTTCTCTAAATCGCTCCAAGCAAATCTCGGGATTGTTCCCTTGCAAGGGCACGACGGAACTCCTTCCCCATCCTTACCTAATCCTATGGGACGGATTACCTCGCTGTTTGGTCACCTTCCCCAAATCAACTAATCACAGTAGCACATGTTTGATCTTCAGGCTATCAAATTTTTCTGCTTCCCCGCGTTCTCTTGACTTGGCATCCTCCTCTAGTTGAAGAAACCACTGCGCAGAAGTCATTTTCAGATCGACGATAAGGTGATTTTCTAGGTGTAACATTTCTCGAATTGCCAACACGCAGACTTCCGTAATCATGGTCTTCACCACGTCATCAATCGTAGGGGAAAAGAAGTCAAATTTGGAGATGATCATATAGAAAAAAAAACAACACCACCATCAAGATTCATGGTCATAGCTTGATTTTTTTTCTTGGCGATAGTTGGAACCTCCTGACTACCCCTCCAATATAGTGTTCGACAATTTACCGAGGACGCGCGTACAGTGAATTCAGCTGCTAAGAAATAGCCTATATTACCTGAAGAAAATTTTAAATGGGGGCCTAGTGAACAAGTCCTCCATTGATTAGTGCAAACTGGATTTCTGTGGTCATTTTTCATGGATGATGTTGGGAGATGGAGAAATATGGCGATGGGAAAGAAATTGCAACACCAAGAAGGAACAGTGCGACATAAACGGAAGTTAGCAGGCGTGTTTCTCCATCTAATAGATGATATCTATTCAGATTTCGTCCCAGTCCCATAAGATTGGCGCTAGAAGTACATCTATGAGCGTGCAAATTAGATTTGCCTTAGATACACTCTGTAACGGTCTTGAGCCAGACAAGATGGTATACTCACAAGGGAACCTCCCCATCGCACCCCCCTCAGATTTAGTTATAAGTTGGCACAGTGGATAGGCCTTGAAAAACTGAACACAGATTGATCGAGAAAACAGGAAGAAATTGTGTGGAACTATGAAAAAATAAGCAAAATATACAAACTGGGTCGTCCATGTGCAATATAGGCAATATTAACGGCAGTTTGAGATGGGGAGAGCCGTGGTCCCGTGGTTAGCGTGAACAGCTGCGGAGCTAGAGGTCTTTGGTTCAAATCTTCCCTCGACCGAAAATTTTAACTTTTTATTTTCAGTTTATGTGACAAACCCTTATGATTTCATCACTTTTTTTGGAGTGATTATTACATCCACAAGAAAACCTAAATCGGGCAAGGTAGACGAATCTTTTTACCCATTCGCCAAGTGTACTAGTTAGGTGGGTCGACAACATATTCCTGTCATGTGACGCACATGCTGTCACCAGTGTCGTATAGAATATATCAGACGTGTTTTCCTGTGGAGGAATCGGTTGACCTATGACCTTGCGATCAAATGTTTTCGGTTCCCATTGGAGACACACGTCCTTTCGTCAACTAATCGCACGGTTTTGAGGTGCTGTCGCAAAACACAGACACTAAACTTATTACAGTGAACAGAGACGTCAATGAACGAACGGGCAGATCATAAATTTGCGAAAATAAAGAAAGCAAAATTTTCAGCCGAGGGCAGATTCGAACTCTCGTTCCGCAGCTGTTCACGCTAACCACGGGACCACGGCGCTCCTCGGCTCACACTGCCCTTAATATTGCTTATCTTAGGCATGGACGACCTAGTTTGTATATTTTGCTTATTTTTTCATAGTTCCACACAACTTCTTCCTGTTTTCTCGATTGATCTGTGTTCAGTTTTTCAAGGCCTATCCAGTGTGCCAACTTGTAACTAAATCTGAGGGGGGTGCGATGGGGATGTTCCCTTGTCAGTGATAAAACAAAGGTGTAGGCTTTTCCCAGAAATATTGACCCTTAGACAGTGTGTCTAATAGTGTATTTTAAATACGAAAGTATGCCATCTTAGGCACTGTATAACATTAAAACACTTTATCAAGACACTTTAAAACCGAAATCATGATCCTGTAAATGTAACACTACAAATAAAAACTGTCTAATGGCGGAACTGACTTTAAAGAAGCGTTAGTTTCCTCTGTGATTGGACGTGGAGAGTAGGTGTCGGTCAAGAATGCCTTTAAGGCGACAAAGAAGCCATTACCAACAACTCACAGATTTTGAGCGATGTCGTGTAATATAGCTGTGGGGAGCTGGAAGTTCCTTGTGCGATATCGCAGTAAGACTTGGCAGGAATGTAGCCACTGTGCATGATTGCTGGCAACAGTGGTTGCGAGAATGTACCGTCGCAAGAAGACCGGGCTCCGGACGGCCACGTGACACTGCCGAGAAAGGACGCCATCGTGTTTGACGCATGGCCCTGATGCATCGTACTGCATCTGCAGCAGCAATTTGAGAAGCAGTTGGCACCACAGTGACACAACAAACTGTTGCAAATAGGTTACTTCAGGGACAGCTCCGAGCCAGACGTTCTGTAGCGTGCATTCCACTGACCCCTAGTCACGGCCATTTGCGACTCCAGTGTCGTCGAGCGAGAGCTCATTGGAGGGCAGAGTGGAGGTCTGCTGTGTTTCTGGTGAAATCTGGTTCTGTCTCGGTGCCAATGATGGCCGTGTGTTGGTTAGAACGAGGCCACCTGAGCACCTTCAACCAACCTGTCCACATGCTAGACTCACTGGAACTACACATGGAGTTATGGCCTGTTGTGCGATTTCATATGAAAGCAGGAGCACCGTCGTGGTTATCCCTCACACACTAGCTGCAAAATGGTACGCCAGTCTGGTGATTCGATCTGTTGTGCTGCTATTCAAGGGTGTTTTAGAATAGGATAACGCTCGCCTACATACCTGTGTTGTAAGCCAACACGCTCTACCGACTGTCGACATGTTGCCTTGTTCGATCACCATATCTGTCTCCAGTAGAGCACATATGGGACATCATCAACTCCAGTGTCACTGACCAACCAAGTGCAACAGCTATGGAACTCCTACAAACTGACATCCGGCGCCTGTACAACTCAATGCATTCATGTTCACATTCATGGATTTAGCAATCTGGTCTTTACACCGGTTAATAATGTACGAGCATTTCACATTTGCAATGGCTTATCCCGCGCTTCCATTCAGCTGTGATCTTGCAATGTTAATCACTTAAATAAGTTACCTAGACAAATGTATTACCAAAATGTCATTGCTCTACATTACTTAATTTTTGGTCTGAACCGTGTAGTTTGCCACGGTTCCTGTTTTCCCTTGGTTTACTCCTGTTTGGAGTTTCCGCGCTTTCCTAGAGGGCGTTGCGGAACTTACGCGAGTGCGCTGCTAGCGCGCCCGCTGGGAGGAGGCGCTGTATGCCGTGTCGAGAGAGTTGAGACGAGTGTTTGGCACGGGACGACCGTTCTGCAGCGGGACGCTCGGTCCTTCTATGCTAAGTGTGGATGGGCCCAAAACCCCGGGGCGTGAAGGCTCAAGAGGCCGTGAATCTGTGGAAAATGATTGGTTTCCGTTCATGGGCTGGGGAAGCTATGAAGTCCGTCTGCGGCTGCCAATAACCTCCCGGAGGTGGTGTCGTCACTGAAAGTAAGATTTTTCATTTAGTTAGTACAACGGTCGTCGCCTGGCGGGGCCTATCTTCCGGTGTTGTGGGAGCTATTAATAACTGTGTGGCAACGTTTCTCTGCTTTGAGTTTGTGATTGGAAATTGCCTTGCGTGTGTGTTAATGCCCGCTTCGATGATCGTGCATTTGAACGCCATGCGTCGTAAAGAAACAAAGAAAAATTAGATTTTTTTTTGGCTGTGGACCTTCTGCAAGCCGTTGTTTTCCCATGGAAAACTGTTTCGATAAGCACGTTGTAAAATGATAAATAACCTTGTACTTTCTGGCGGAGAGACAGAGCCAATTAACTTTATGGATGTCTGAAGTGCGAGATTATTTCAGTGTTCGCCAATATTTGTTGTGTTTTAGTACGTAGGTATATTTAACTTTAGTCGTTGTTATTGTGTATATATTCTTGTGTTAAGGAGTTTAGTCCCCGGGGCATTTAAATGCTCTATTTAACTATGTTGAAGGTTGTGCTAGAGTTTCTATTTGGTAATCCGCCTAGCCACGATTGATGTCGGTTGCTCGGTCTGTCTGAAATGTTGGGCCTATTGGGTAGGAACCGTTGTTGACCTGCTCTCCTCAGCTCCTATGTCCCGTGTTGATACTACGGCGGTAGTTCTGCCGGAATCTCATTTGCAGAAGTGATCAATTGTGAGCACAAGTAAAGCTACCTTTGCCTCTGTAATTTTCGTCTGCTGGCCAGCAAGCTTTCGTTAATGATTAAAATTCGTCAACTGGTCTTCGTCCTACCTAGTTGCTCGTGTTAGACGAGTTCCCTTTCCAGTTCGGCTAAATGTTTCCTCCTCCTGGTGGAGCCATCCTCTTTCCTGAGCCACGCTGGAGTAAGAGTTGTCCGAGCGTCTATTGCTGCTCAGTGTTCCAGGAGAATGAAATAAGAGGTTAATTATCTACTCCACGGTTATGCCCAAGAAAGGCGAATTAGAGTAGTTCTGGATAACCTAAGTATTGTACACTATTAAGATAGTTCTAGGTTTGGAGATATTGCTGTTTGGTAAGATTTAGCCTTCTGTGTCAGTAATCCGGCGTATTCCACGATCCAGTATTGTTATACAACTGAAAGATTTGGTTTTGGCATATTTTCTGAGACGTGACTTAATTATTTGCTATTGATGTTAATTGCTTTAAATGAATATTCTTTGCTTTGTGGATAAAATTCTTGATGAGTGATCGTCCTTAATGGTGTAACATTTAATGTATGTCTGATTCCCCCTATGTCACCTACTGACTTCATTCAGAGACTGAAAAGGTGATCCTTGCTCAAGTTTATGGGACTTTATTAACCGTTGATCTTTATTGTTTATGGTCTTAAAAATGTTTGTTAATACGAAATAATTTTAGATTCCTATTGTTCATTACCCCCCCATGAACCATGGACCTTGCCGTTGGTGGGGAGGCTTGCGTGCCTCAGCGATATAGATGGCCGTACCGTAGGTGCAACCACAACGGAGGGGTATCTGTTGAGAGGCCAGACAAACATGTGGTTCCTGAAGAGGGGCACCAGCCTTTTCAGTAGTTGCAGGGGCGACAGTCTGGATGATTGACTGATCTGGCCTTCTAACACTAACCAAAACGGCCTTGCTGTGCTGGTACTGCGAACGGCAGAAAGCAAGGGGAAACTACAGCCGTAATTTTTCCCGAGGGCATGCAGCTTTACTGTATGATTAAATGATGATGGCGTCCTCTTGGGTAAAATATTCCGGAGGTAAAATAGTCCCCCATTCGGATCTCCGGGCGGGGACTACTCAAGAGGACGTCGTTATCAGGAGAAAGAAAGCTGGCGTTCTACGGATCGGAGCATGGAATGTCAGATCCCTTAATCGGGCAGGTAGGTTAGAAAATTTAAAAAGGGAAATGGATAGGTTAAAGTTAGATATAGTGGGAATTAGTGAAGTTCGGTGGCAGGAGGAACAAGACTTTTGGTCAGGTGATTACAGGGTTATAAATACAAAATCAAATAGGGGTAATGCAGGTTTAATAATGAATAAAAAAATAGGATTGCGGGTTAGCTACTACAAACAGCATAGTGAACGCATTATTGTGGCGAAGATAGACACAAAGCCCATGCCTACTACAGTAGTACAAGTTTATATGCCAACTAGCTCTGCAGATAATGAAGAAATAGATGAAATGTATGACGAGATAAAAGAAATTATTCAGGTAGTGAAGGGAGACGAAAATTTAATAGTCATGGGTGACTGGAATTCATCGGTAGGAAAAGGGAGAGAAGGAAACATAGTAGGTGAATATGGATTGGGGGGAAGAAATGAAAGAGGAAGCCGCCTTGTAGAATTTTGCACAGAGCATAACTTAATCATAGCTAACACTTGGTTCAAGAATCATAAAAGAAGGCTGTATACCTGAAAGAATCCTGGAGATACTAAAAGGTATCAGATAGATTATATAATGGTAAGACAGAGATTTAGGAACCAGGTTTTAAATTGTAAGACATTTCCAGGGGCAGATGTGGATTCTCACCACAATCTATACGTTATGAATTGCAGATTGAAACTGAAGAAACTGCAAAAAGGTGGGAATCCAAGGAGATGGGACCTGGATAAACTGAAAGAACCAGAGGTTGTAGAGAGTTTCAGGGAGAGCATAAGGGAACAATTGACAGGAATGGGGGAAAGAAATACAGTAGAAGAAGAATGGGTAGCTCTGAGAGATGAAGTAGTGAAGGCAGCAGACGATCAAGTAGGTAAAAAGGCGAGGGCTAATAGAAATCCTTGGGTAACAGAAGAAATATTGAATTTAATTGATGAAAGGAGAAAATATAAAAATGCAGTAAATGAAGCAGGCAAAAAGGAATACAAACGTCTCAAAAATGAGATCGACAGGAAGTGCAAAATGGCTAAGCAGGGATGGCTAGAGGACAAATGTAAGGATATAGAGGCTTGTCTCACTAGGGGTAAGATAGATGCCTACAGGAAATTTAGAGAGACCTTTGGAGAGGAGAGAACCACTTGTATGAATATCAAGAGCTCACATGGCAACCCAGTTCTAAGCAAAGAAGGGAAGGCAGAAAGGTGGAAGGAGTATATAGAGGGTTTATACAAGGGCGATGTACTTGAGGACAATATTATGGAAATGGAAGAGGATGTAGATGAAGACGAAATGGGAGATAAGATACTGCGTGAAGAGTTTGACAGAGCACTGAAAGACCTGAGTCGAAACAAGGCCCCGGGAGTAGACAACATTCCATTAGAACTACTGACGGCCTTGGGAGAGCCAGTCCTGACAAACTCTACCATCTGGTGAGCAAGATGTAAGGCGAAATACCCTCAGACTTCAAGAAGAATATAATAATTCCAATCCCAAAGAAAGCAGGTATTGACAGATGTGAAAATTACCGAACAATCAGTTTAATAAGTCACAGCTGCAAAATACTAACGCGAATTCTTTACAGACGAATGGAAAAACTGGTAGAGCAGACCTCGGGGAAGATCAGTTTGGATTCCGTAGAAATGTTGGAACACGTGAGGCAATACTAACCTTACGACTTATCTTAGAAGAAAGATTAAGAAAAGGCAAACCTACGTTTCTAACATTTGTAGACTTAGAGAAAGCTTTTGACAATGTTAACTGGAATACTCTCTTTCTAATTCTGAAGGTGGCAGGTATAAAATACAGGGAGCGAAAGGCTATTTACAATTTGTACAGAAATCAGATGGCAGTTATAAGAGTCGAGGGGCATGAAAGGGAAGCAGTGGTTGGGAAAGGAGTGAGACAGGGTTGTAGCCTCTCCCCGATGTTATTCAATCTGTATATCGAGCAAGCAGTAAAGGAAACAAAAGAAAAATTCGGAGTAGGTATTAAAATTCATGGAGGAAAAATAAAAACTTTGAGGTTCGCCGATGACATTGTAATTCTGTCAGAGACAGCAAAGGACTTGGAAGAGCAGTTGAACGGAATGAACAGTGTCTTGAAAGGAGGATATAAGATGAACATCAACAAAAGCAAAACGAGGATAATGGAATGTAGTCAAATTAAATCGGGTGATGCTGAGGGAATTAGATTAGGAAATGAGACACTTAAAGTAGTAAAGGAGTTTTGCTATTTAGGGAGTAAAATAACTGATGATGGTCGAAGTAGAGAGGATATAAAATGTAGACTGGCAATGGCAAGGAAATCGTTTCTGAAGAAGAGAAATTTGTTAACATCGAATATAGATTTAAGTGTCAGGAAGTCGTTTCTGAAAGTATTTGTATGGAGTGTAGCCATGTATGGAAGTGAAACATGGACGATAACTAGTTTGGACAAGAAGAGAATAGAAACTTTCGAAATGTGGTGCTACAGAAGAATGCTGAAGATAAGGTGGGTAGATCACGTAACTATTGAATAGGTATTGAATAGGATTGGGGAGTAGAGAAGTTTGTCGCACAGCTTGACTAGAAGAAGGGATCGGTTGGTAGGACATGTTTTGAGGCATCAAGCGATCACAAACTTAGCATTGGAGGGCAGCATGGAGGGTAAAAATCGTAGAGGAAGACCAAGAGATGAATACACTAAGCAGATTCAGAAGGATGTAGGTTGGAGTAGGTACTGGGAGATGAAGAAGCTTGCACAGGATAGAGTAGCATGGAGAGCTGCATCAAACCAGTCTCAGGACTGAAGACCACAACAACAACATTGTTCATTAAGTAATTCTTAAGTTATTTAGCAAATATTACGAGTGCAAATATTCTCCCATTGTTACACTTGCTTGTTCTATGGTTTACACTGAAGGGTGTGACAATAAATGCAAAATCTAAAGTGAAGCGTTGGGGCGAATTAATCCATTCCCTTATCATTACCGTTAAAGATAACTGATTGTTTGTCGCTTGTTACTGAAATTGGTTGGGAGAATTGTTTGACCCCGTAGAAAGAGTATATCATGTTCTTGCGGTTTTTTCCTGTCAGAGTACACACTAAGCTGTGGTCCTCCTGCCTTAGCGTACTGTGTGAGATACTGTGGATGTGTTGTTACAGAGAATTATGGAAGTGAAAGGAACGGAGAAAACGAAATTCGATCCGAGAGTCGGATCAAAGTTTGATCCCTCTCCACGGGATGTCGCAGATTGGCTTAGGACTGAATGCATAACATAAGCGTAGCTTGTTTAGGGCTTGTGCATGACAATTTCCCGTGGCCTATTACCCAGGACTTTCCCCTGCCCCATTAGCATGTATTAGCGATCTCAGTTACAAAAGCTAGTGAGGGTGATTTCTCTTAAGAAAAATTAGCCCTTTACCCGGACAGGCACGGTTATTCCAGTTTTCTATGAGACACAAAAAAGAATCAAATGCACCTACAGTGAATAATGAAAGATATTTTATTTTAAGTTTTTCAAAAGTACACTGACGGAAAAGAAAAGTGCTACCCAAATAAAACGTTGACAGGGACATTACTAAACTGATACTTCTTCATTTCCCTACAAGTGAGCTATGTTGAGTGAAATGTCAACCTCTTCTTAAAATACAGTGAAGGTAAGAAAACCTTTCATACATATCAGTGCATAATGGTTACTGGGTGTGTTCAGTCTTCCTGGAACTTTTAGGTGGAGACCGTAGTAAAATATCCCCAGAGGACGTGCAGCTTATCGCCATCTTTCAGCTTTGGAGAGAAACATGAGCATCACACCGACATACTTCACAGGCAGCTGGCTGTAATGCGATAACTGTGGAATGACTGGTGACGAAATGAACTTTAGACACCAATGTGCCAAGAAGAGTCAGCAGTTGTTCTCCCAGAAGGGTAGCACCACCAAAAGAGTAGGCGGATTACAGTAGCTGAAATCGGTCGCGAAGAGATTAGTGGTAGCTGGGTCGTGATCTCGAGCTTCTATGCATCGTTTACCAGTGAACCCAAACAACAGGAAACAGGACTTGCATGGTGAAGATCCAGAGTCAACTGGCAGATTGGTACATTCTTTGGAGTTCAACAGTATATCTTGCTGCTACTGAATGTGGCGGTCAAACCGACGCAGACTCGTTTGTAAACAACCCGGTGAAAGGTCTCGGTAATCAGGTATTCTCTAGCGCCCTTCCTGCCCAATTCCTTGAGTCGTGGTGTTGGGAGCTATTGGATATGACAACAGGACTGATTTGGTACTTGTTGAAATGAGAGTACCACGTGGTACTTTCAGAATAGAATAATGCAAGACCTTACACTACAGCTAAATGGATGCTGAACATTGACCAATATACGTCATGAATGGTAAACCCTGTTTGTCAAGATCAGGGATACCACACGGCACACTACACTAAACAGCAAAAAGAAACTGTTACACCTGCCTAATATCGTGTAGGGCCCCCGCGAGCACGCAGAAGTGCCGCAGCACGACGTGGCATAAACTCGATTAGTGTCTGAAGTAGTGCTAGAGGAATTGACGCCATGAATGCTGCAGGGATGTCCATAAATCCGCAAGAGTACGAGGGGGTGGAGATCTCTTCTGAACAGCATGCCTTAAGGCATCCCAGATATGCTTAATAACAGTCATGTCTGCCGGCCGGGGGGGCCCAGCGGTTCTAGGCGCTACAGTCTCAAACCGCGCGACGGCTACGGTCGCAGGTTCGAATTCTGCCTTGGGCATGAATGTATGTGGTGTCCTTTGGTTGGTTAGGTTTAAGTAGTTCTAAGTTCTAGGGGACTGATGACCTCAGAAGTTAAGTCCCATAGTGCTCAGAGCCATTTTTTAATAGTCATGTCTGGCGAGTTTGGTGGGCAGCGGAAGTGTTTAATTTCAGAAGAGCGTTCCTGGAACCACCTTGAACCACTATTTAGCAATTCTGGGCTTGTGGGGTGTCACATTGTCCTGCTGGAACTGACCAAGTCCGTCGGAATGCATAATGGACATGAAAGGATGCGTGTGATCTGACAGGACGCTTACGTACGTGTTACTTGTCAGAGCCGTCTCTAGACGTATCAGGGGTTCCATATCACTCCAACTGCACACGCCTCCACCAGCATGAACAGTCCCCTGCTGACGTGCAGAGTCCATGGATTCATGAAGCTGTGTCCATATCGATACACGTCGATCCACTCGATACAGTTTAAAGCGAGACTCGTCCGACCAGGCAACATGTTTCCAGTCATCAACAGTTCAATAATGTAGGCTCGGCATTGACACCTGCAACAATTTGCGGAAGGACTGCACTTACGTCACGTTGAACGATTCTCTTCAGTCGTCGTTGGTCCTTTTTTTGCAGGATCTTTTTCCTGCCAGCTTCAAATCCCAGTTCTCTAAATTTTTCCAATAGTATTTCTCGAAAAGAACGACATCTTCATCCAGGTATTGCCATTTGAGTTCCCGAAGCAGCTCCATAACACTTACGTGTTGTTCGAATCTACCCATAACAAACCTAATAGCCTGGCTCTAAATTGTTTCGATGTCTTCCTTTAATCCGACCTGTTGCGTATCCCAGCGTTACTCAAGAATAGGTCGCAGCAGTGTCTTATACGTGGTCTCCTTCACAGATGTGCTGTTTGTTGTCGGAGGTTAGGGAAGACACAGATTGATAGGGACTAGATTATTCAAGCTTCTTTTCCTAAATTCCGTACTAAAAAATAGTTACATACAAAGAAATAGATTTGACGACAAAAAATTAATTTTCTTTGGAAGATTTATTTTATTTAGTTTCGTTGTCTGATTTATCTAAAAGTAGTAGATCATCAATCACATCGGTAGGTATCATTGCGCGAAGAGCAACTTAACGTTAGAATTGTGGGTAGATTTGTGAAGAAATAGGTGACTATTTCCGGTTGTTCGTGTTTATCTCTGACCACACACAACTTGCGTTCACCTGCTGGGATACTTAAAAATAAGAACATTGCGGCGTGCTTTTTCTGATTTTTCAAAAGTGAATGTAGGCCTCGTAAAATCAACTATGTTTGCTATCATCGTTGGTTTTGTGAACCATTCGTTAAACGATTGATGGGGCAATTGCAGCGATGTTTGTTGACTTTTATGTTTTGATAGGGCGTGGTTTGGATGGGTGGAGATTATGTTTTACAGGATTCCTGATATTCACGATACACTCGTGAAACGGTCATACGGGAAAATCTCCACTTCATCGCCACGTCGGAGATGCTGTGTCCCATCGCTCGTGCGCCGACTATAACACCTCGTTCAAACTCACTTAAATCTTGATAACCTGTCACTGTAGTAGCAGTAACCGGTCTAACAACTGGAACAGACACTTGATGAATTATATAGCAGCGTCGGATTCTGCCTGTTTACGTATTTCTGTGTTTGAATTCGCATGTCTATACCACTTTCTTTGGCGCTTCAGTGTAGTAACCGCTATCTAAGCTTTATACATGTACAGGTGCACGTATGGATGCGTGTAAAAAAAGTAAACTATAACTCAGGACTCAAAGATAATGAAAATATTTTCAAAGTGTTTTCAGAAGCTAGTATAGAAACCTGTTTGAGTAAACGAAATGTGACTGTGAGTAACCCGTTTAACAACTACGGTAACTTTGGATTCAACACAAATACCAGTACTTTTGATCATTTTTACACGTCAATCAGTTATCCTCAGCTTTTAATGCTTAACCATAATGATCGGGTGAAGAGTGGTCACTATTGTCTCCAATCACACAAGCGGCACCGAAAACTGTGGATTCAATACTAATATCTACCGTCTCCGCCCCAGAGGGGTGATAATACATAAATACAATTTATGTGCGTAATATGCACCAAAGTACTCGCCGGTGATTTGTTTGTAGGGTAATCTTGATCTCCAGCGCGAGAATTCCTGAGGCTATTCAGGGAAATTTTCTGAGTATTTTGGTGTAAGAGACTCGTGGTCGCGAGTGAATCGTTCCAGGGCAATAATGTAATTATGGTTTATTAGGGTGTGATACCCTGTTAACTTTGTTTCTGTGAAAATGCGTTCATCAAAACGTACAACACATGTGCAGGTGCAAAAGTACTGTGGCGTTGCTGAAGTCGCCGCAGAAGCAACTAACGAGGAGAACATATCAAGTGCAATTATTTGATGTCCCAGGAGCTTCCCCCAGAAAAAAAGAACGGTAGAAGTTTTCGAGGTATTCTTATATGAAATGGTGGGTCACTGGTTACCGTCACGACTTCATAATTTTGCTCCCCATGTTCTAAACGCGATTGTTTTATTATATTTCGTTTTATTCTTTTCATTTATTTCCTCATGTGCGTAGTAGGTTACTACATAAATCTTTCTTATCAAATTAGGATATAAAAGAGCGTTATATGGACTGTAAAATTGCAACTGCAATAAACGTGACACATTTACTACATAATATATTTGGGTATGATATATTGAGGGGTTACAATCTTTTTAAATTGTCGTATTCTAATATTTCGTTCTTATATGACTTCGTATATTCACTCTTATATTTTATTCATATGTTTATTCTTCAGGAAGGTTTGGTGCATTCCCTTGGATGATATCGATCGTAGAAACATTAGAAACACAGATATTCCAAACACCAGGAGCATTGTGTGAAGGCAGTTTTACCACAGTGACATTTCTTCGTTTGAATCTCACTAGAGAAGGATTCGTCGTTAACACTGGTGAAGATTTTGGGCGTTGGAAATAATTTCGCGGCAAATCATGCATAATGGATCACTTTTCCGAAAACTGGCGCTTGCAATTAATCATGACTCGAGATACACTACGGGAATTTCCCCGAAGAGAATTCCAAACAACTTTCTCAATTTTTTTTAAATTCATTCGTCTTACATAGAATTAGTAGACCAATAAAGACAATATTATATCAATATACACTGGAAAACATTCGTGTGTATATAAATGAAAAACAAAAATAAAAGCAAGAATCGGGTTTAGAACACGGGGCGCTAAATTAAGAACCCGCGTCACTACCCACTATGCCTCCAGTTCGTCTAGTGACATTGTGTTGTAAAAGCCAAGTAAAATACTTGGAAAAATATCTCAAAAGCTTTGACAGTCGTTTTTTCAGAAACGGGCGAGTGTCTACAGATAAGCCGAGAACCGCGTTCGCTTATTTTGACCCTTCTTCCACTGAGCGAAGTTTCTGGGGAATCAGTTTATGGCACTTGCCGTGTTCTCCTCGTCAGCAAAGCGTTCCTGCGCCACTCTTAAACTGCACTCAGAGAATCCATACATGAGGTGTATATTACCCAACTCCTCTTTAGTAAGCTTATCCGCACTCACGTGGAAGCTAAACATAGAATAAAACTACTGGAAAAACAAACCCGAGACGTAACCGAGCAGTTTTGTATAAAAGAGTGAGGACTAAAGTTGGTTTTGCTACTAACAGCAAATACCGACTGCCCATACCGTTGTTATTTGCACCGCTGCCCATCTGTTTTCTTTGCAACACTGATACAAAAGACAGAGGGGTTAAGAGATCAGACGAAATCCAATTACACTCACCCAAAGATATTTCAGATTTTGCTCTTAATTTTGGATTTTTTTAATAATAGCTAACGCAGCAAAAATGGAAATGCGATTACTGTGTCTTTTACTATTCAACTGCAGCTCTTCAAGGAAGCAGTGTGACTGCATTTCTGTTGCATCTTTTATAATGCGAAGAATTATTTTACCGAATTCGGTAAATCTCTTAGGACATCCTGTAAATCCTATCAGGTTCATAATTTTCTGTTGTCAGTCATAAATATGCCAAGAGAAATATTTTGAGCTTCTTGACTTGTTCAATCCTTCTTGAAGAGCTTCTAATTTCGTATCATGTCCATGGGCGGAACCATTCTTCAATTTGTGTGGTAGAAAATTCCGAGGACGTTATCTGGATGTGAGCTCAAGATCTTCACATCACTAACCAGCAGCAATAAACACGGACCTTATGAAGTATTCGTTTCAGTCAAGATATTTCCTATTCATGAATTCAACAATTAAACTTAAATAATAAAATTACGTATTTTTACTTTTGTGTTGGAAAGTGTTAGAGACAAGCTTCTTGCGAGTATGTTATTCATTATGAATGGACAGCTGTTTTTCGTGCTTCTCCTATTGTTCCGTTTGTGATGAGGCTCAAGCCCTTTGTTGTTCTCAGTGTGTCACGTAACTTCTGCGAAAGAATCGTGCCTACAACATCGATGGTCGTCTCATTCATGCTTTCCGTTGTCATCTTAATACATGAATTAGGCATTCGCCTGTTTCATCTTCACTAAGAATGTCCATCTTTTCCTAGATCGACCTGTGATTTTTTTGGACAGTCTTCCGTCTTTCATTTTATCCACGTTTCCACCTCTCTGTAATAAGTTCTTTTCTCATTAATATCATTGGTACTGGTAGATAGGACAGCTTGGTTGTGGAAGTGGAAGGGTAGCCCACAACATAGACAACAGTATTCACAATTACAAGCACCCAAGCTTTAATGATCTTCCAGCAATAAAGGCTCTTAACAAATCTCAAATAAGCAATGGCATAAACTTGGTTGCAAACAAATGTTAACCTTTAACCAGTGAATAACCCCAATAAAGAATTACCAATCAATTAAATGTAGATAATGGGCTGCTTTACAAGAATGCTTAAATTAAGTAAAATCATGAAAGCTAAGTTACAACGTTTCGGTAAGCGACCGACAGCAACACAGGAGTAACAGTGACTGAAAGTCGGCGTACGCCCTACGAAACACGGCACACCCTGAAGCGGGAGCAGGCGCAGCTGACTAGCGGCCGTACAGCCGCGAGCAAACAAATCTCACGCCGCCCGTACTAACGCGGGAAATGATAGCGAGCGACAAGACGCCATGCGCAAAGCAGCAACCGTGCCTACCCCTCGACCACAGAATGTGCCCTGTCTCCTTGTCTATGGTAAAACAATTTATAGCACACAAGAAACGATTTAATAATGGCATTAGTTCAACGCAAGATCAGTTAACAGTTAGGTCCAGTAAAGATTTACCAATGGATTTACCTCCATACCAACTTCCGGACCACAGGCGGAAATTAGTAAAATGGTTCAAATGGCTCTGAGCACTATGGGACTTAACATCTATGGTCATCAGTCCCCTAGAACTTAGAACTACTTAAACCTAACTAACCTAAGGACAGCACACAACACCCAGTCATCACGAGGCAGAGAAAATCCCTGACCCCACCGGGAAATTAGTAAACTTGGCATAAGTTTTCACCAGACCGATAAACAAGAAATCAAATTAAACAGTTGCCAAAATACAGTCACGATACGCAAGTCCTTCAAGACCTTACTATCTTATAGTTATCATTAACGGCGAAACATACACAAATGAATGACAAGAAATTCACCATTGAAAGCAAAAAACAACACCACAGAGGTTAAATTAATTAATTTGCAGACGAGCCAGTCACTGAAAGCTCAGTTCCACAAGATTAGGACTAACCTCACTCGGCAGCAATACATTTGTGTGCGTGATAACTAGGTTGCCCAAACAGGACTACAAAACCCAAAACAACAGGTCACACGTTAGCTGTCTTGTTCTCGGATACTAGGCACCACCGGGCTAAGACAATCGGGACGGAAAAAAAACCTCTGAAATTACAGCTGCCTGCAGCAAAACAAATGAGTCAGGGTGCATGAACGTAAAGCACAAGCCACTGTTCCAGCCGGAGCGTAACCTTTTCAATGCACATACGGACAGAACAACACACGTGGGCATAAAGGGAGCAGCAGATGCGTAGCAAGCCAACTATACTGCGCCAAAATACGACCCACGTCACGTCCACAAACCGGTGCACTGCTCGCTGGAGCTGGTGTCTGCTCGCTGGACTGCCGCAACTCTCTGTCCCCCGGAAAGCGATGCTGACTGCCGCCTTGCTCAACGCTCCCTTCTCGGCAGTGCACCACAACTCTTCTCTTGTCGCCTCAGAGTGCGGCCGCAATGTCCGTTCTCCACTGCTGTCCGCTCCAGACTCACGTACTCGCACCCACTCGCTAGTTAGGACCCGCTCCGACAGGAGGCGCTCGCGGTCGCACATAGTGCCAACCTCAACCAGAGGAGTCATCGATAGCGTCTAGCGCCCGAGAGCCGCGCCACAGCTCAATCATATTCATTTAACTCATTTCGAACGCCATTCTTCATTTAATCTCTTCTTCTGTTGTCTTTCACTCGTCTCAAGAATTTCATCTCTGCTGCTTGTATTCTACTGTAAACTTTTATTCGTCTTCGTATAGATCTATCATGCTTTACGAGAAAAAACGGAGACATTCTCGAGATTTTGCTCTATCCTTTCCATCCGTAGGTTATGGTCCTCTTCCATGTCTCTTAACCCAGTGCTACAGCACAGCAGAAAGGAATGTCTGTCCATCGATCCTGATCACCTGGAAATAGCAAGTTGGAGCTTCAGCACTCTGACATGAATCAACACGGGGTTCTATTTTGGGTTTACAATTATTTCTGGTAATGGCATTCCACTTGCATAATCAGTTGGTGAAAGTCTTACTGTTTTACTAGATGATACCGTTACAGGAATAGCAAACAGTGCCTGTCCTGGGCAAGGCAGCTTGTGAACTTTCTGAAGACTGTATGTTATTGTTCGAATAAAACGAAATATCTAATTTTGAAACAACCCTGTCCTTTTACGAAGTACTTCCCGTGGAATTCTACAAGACATGAAAATAGTCTATTAAAAAAATGAAAGACAAGAAATACATAGAGGTCAGTTTTTGAGACTACAATTACATCTGTGGTGTCACCGCCAGACACCACACTTGCTAGGTGGTAGCTTCAAATCGGCCGCGGTCCATTTAGTACATGTCGGACCCGCGTGTCGCCACTGTGTGATCGCAGACAGAGCGCCACCACAAGGCAGGTCTCGAGATACGGACTAGCACTCGCCCAAGTTGTACGACGACTTTGCTAGCGACTACACGGACGAAGCATCGCTCATTAGCCGAGCAGACAGTTAGAATAGCCTTCAGCTAAGTCCATGGCTACGACCTAGCAAGGCGCCATTAGCCTTACATAGTTTGATAGTTATCGTATGAAATGTCTCACCAAGAACGATGTATGCAACAAAGGACGATATAAAAGTTAAGTATTCCAAAAGCAACGTACTTTTCTTTAAAGCATTTATTGAGTATCCTGTTTCAGACCTCTATCCAGCCTACGGGAGATTACGCGTGCCTTTCGGCTACTTCAGTGTGACGTAGCTGTCTTGTTACGCCACAACAACATCATAATCTTAATTAACCTCTCACTGAACCATTGCTGAACTACTATAATGCTGCTAAATTTACAACACACGTGGTTACAGTTGTAGGCGAATTAAAATCCAAGAAATTTTGTTTATTCTGCATGATAAGCCACAAAATAATTTTTTTGGGAAGCACAACTTACAGCAATAAGATTTTCACAATATAGAAGCGCGTCTTAGTAATTATATGTGGAGTTACTTCTAGAACATCCTGAGATACCTCTCCAAAAAACATTATTTCGACGACTGTTTCACAGTGCGTACATTAATCGATGGTATCAATACTTCTCTTTTCTAAAAAATGGTCTATAGGATGAAAGTATTACTACAACAAAAAACGAAATATAACCTAAATAGAGACCTGAGGGTTTAACACAATAAAGAAAGAGATCAGATGTACTGGCAACAACGGAGCAGATAAGTGTTGTGAGCAATGTAGTGACATTTAATACTTACGAACTTTTTGTTGGAAAACTTCTACTCCAATGAAAAATATCTTTACGGAGATTCATAACAATAATATTACGACTGTAAAACCAAAACGTTTCGTAATGTAACATCGTTTGATTGTGTCTCACTTAAATAAAATGCACTTCCTTGATTTCTTTCCCACAACCCAAAAGCCAGGTCCACAACCTACAATTAACATAATAAAAAGGAAGGAAGATTATAGTCTAAAGTCTCACCGACGACGAAGTCATAATGGAGACAGTAAAAGAGGGAGGTTGAGAAGTCAATCGGCAGAGTACTTTTCAGAGAACCTAATCTGGGATATTTTGCCTTCAGTGATTTAGGAAAGAGCCCTGTAGGTATATACTCTGATAAAGTTATTAAGAACAAGTTTCTGAGCCTTTCGTAAATGTTAAGCACATAGAAAAAGTACAGGATAATGCAGCACAACAGACTAATATATTTTAATTTCATAATTGACAATTAGTTCAATGTCACCGGTTTATAGTGCAAGCGTGGGCCGGTGGCCAAATTGAAAAGTGCAAGCGAAAATTTACGGCTGGTGCCACAGAGTAATGAACACAGCTTAATATTCCAGCGCGACTGGGGGAGAAATTTCAGCAGGCGACGTCCATATTGTTTAACTGTAATGGTAGCGAAAAGCGCATATCGTTTGTCCCCAGATCCACTCAGAGGCGCTGAGAAGCGGACATATTATTTGAACTGGCCAGAAGTCCTAAGTGTCTCGTATAGTTTCTGATTAGGGAGATAAGAAAGTGATTTTATACCGCCAGAGAACTGCAAAATTTTTACTGGGCTGAAAGTTTTTAATGATTGGATGTTAGAGGGAATGTAGGTTGGTTACTGCTAATACCAGAAGTAGTACTCATTTTTTGTTCTATTACCCAAAGTTACCAATACGTCTTTCTTTCCCCTACTTCAATCAAACGTTGCCTTATGCTCTTTCTCAACTCTCAACTGCGTTTATCCAGTTCCCATCTCTTTAATTTCCTACCTTATGTGCAATGTCTTTAGTTAATCTGCAGTTCATAACCAATAAATTATATGCAGAGTCTACATCTGCTCCCGGAAATGTCCTAAAATTTAAAATCTGGTTTATAAGTCTGTGTTTTACCATTAAATAACCTTCCAATGACGCCAGGTGTCTTCCAAGTATACGACTTTCTTTGATGATTCTTAAGCCAATGATTAAATTGTGCTCCTTGCTAAATTCTGCCAGGTGACTTTCTCTTTCAATCCTTTCCCCTAGTCCATATTCTTCTACTATTTTTCCTTCCTATCGAATGCAAATCACTCATAATTACTAAATTTTCGTCTCCATTAATTATCTGAACAGTTTCTGTACCTCATCACAAATACTTTGACTCGATCTGGATAATGGGGATGAAATCGTCTTCCAAAACCTTCACGTACCACTCGTAGTCACCGTACCATCAAGAAATATCACATCAGCTATTCCGTAACTGGTTATTGCACACCACATAGTCACACCGTAGAGGGTAAAGAGACTTCTCGATCGCGAAATGCGGATTCTCAGTCCCCCAAAATGTGCCAATTTTGCTTATTGACGAACCCATCTAAATGAAAGGATTCTTCGTCGCAAAACCAAATCATGGATGCGCATACTAATTTCCATCATCCCCCCCCCCCCCCCCCCAGCCAACCGTGCAATTTGAACGTCCTAACGCAAACCGTTCAATAGTTATGACAATTTTATTTTACATATTTCGAAAATTGTCACCCTGCAAACTTGTGCTACCGTGTTGAATATTCGCTTCCTGTGTTACTTGAGTACGATAATGCATTAACTACGCTGTTCATAGTGGCTTGTCCACAATAGCATTTTTTTACTCATTATTGGGTCTACTCCTGCATTACTCCTATTTGATTTTTTGTTGTTAATCCTGTATTGGCATGATCACAAGTGTTGTTCTTGCTGCCACCACACTTCAAACTCCGACTGTATCTAACTTCAACTTATGATTATTCCTTTTTAAATTTTCTAACCTACCTACCTACCCGATTAAGGGATCTAACATTTCACGCTCCGAACCACGAAAGGCCAGTTTTGTTTTTCCTGGTGACAAGATCTCCATGAGCAGTTGTCGCCTGGTGATCCGAATGAGGATCACTTTGACCTACGAAATATTTTACACAAGAGGGTGCCATCAATATTAAGCCGCAGTAGAGCTGCCAATGATTTTAATGATAATAACATAAAAATATTTTAATATATAGATCTCTACAAAGTAACTTCCAATAAATTTCATCGAAATATGTCGATTGACTAATGTGAAAATTTTGGAATGCATAAATCACTGCAGTTGATTTCAGAAATCTAACAGCTAACAATTTTTATAGGTTAGAAAACTTCCTAGTTCATCTACATCTACATCTACATCTACATTTATACTCCGCAAGCCACCCAACGGTGTGTGGCGGAGGGCACTTTACGTGCCACTGTCATTACCTCCCTTTCCTGTTCCAGTCGCATATGGTTCGCGGGAAGAACGACTGTCTGAAAGACTCCGTGCGCGCTCTAATCTGTCTAATTTTACATTCGTGATCTCCTCGGGAGGTATAAGTAGGGGGAAGTAATACATTCAATACCTCATCCAGAAACGCACTCTCTCGAAACCTGGCGAGCAAGCTACACCGCGATGCAGAGCGCCTCTCTTGCAGAGTCTGCCACTTGAGTTTGTTAAACATCTCCGTAATACTATCACGGTTGCCAAATAACCCTGTGACGAAACGCGCAGCTCTTCTTTGGATCTTCTCTATCTCCTCCGTCAACCCGATCTGGTACGGATCCCACACTGATGAGCAATACTCAAGTATAGGTCGAACGAGTGTTTTGTAAGCCACCTCCTTTGTTGATGGACTACATTTTCTAAGGATTCTCCTAATGAATCTTAACCTGGTACCCGTCTTACCAACAATTAATTTTATATGATCATTCCACTTCAAATCGTTCCGCACGCATACTCCCAGATATTTTACGGAAGTAACTGCTACCAGTGTTTGTTCCGCTAGCATATAATCATACAATAAAGGATCCTTCTTTCTATGTATTCGCAATACATTACATTTGTCTATGTTAAGGATCAGTTGCCACTCCCTGCACCAAGTGCCTCTCCGCTGCAGATCTTCCTGCATTTCGCTACTATTTTCTAATGCTGCAACTTCTCTGTATACTACAGCATCATCCGCGAAAAGCCGCATGTAACTTCCGACACTATCTACTAGGTCATTTATATATATTGTGAAAAGCAATGGTCCCATAACACTTCCCTGTGGCACGCCAGAGGTTACTTTAACGTCTGTAGATGTCTCTCCATTGATAACAACATGCTGTGTTCTGTTTGCTAAAAACTCTTCAATCCAGCCACACAGCTGGTCAGATATTCCGTAGGCTCTTACTTTGTTTATCAGGCGACAGTGCGGAACTGTATCGAACGCCTTCCGGAAGTCAAGAAAAATAGCATCTACCTGGGAGCCTGTATCTAATATTTTCTGGTTCTCATGAACAAATAAAGCGAGTTTGGACTCACACGATCGCTGTTTCCGGAATCCAAGTTGATTCCTACATAGTAGACTCTGGGTTTCCAAAAACGACATGATACTCGAGCAAAAAACATGTTCTAAAATTCTACAACAGATCGACGTCAGAGATATAGGTCTATAGTTTTGCGCATCTGCTCGACGACCCTTCTTGAAGATTGGGACTACCTGTGCTCTTTTCCAATCATTTGGAACCTCCCGTTCCTCTAGAGACTTGCGGTACACGGCTGTTAGATGGGGGGCAAGCTCTTTCGCGTACTCTGTGTAGAATCGAATTGGTATCCCGTCAGGTCCAGTGGACTTTCCTCTGTTGAGTGATTCCAGTTGCTTTTCTATTCCTTGGACACTTATTTCGATGTCAGCTACTTTTTCGTTTGTGCGAGGATCTAGAGAAGTAACTGCAGTGCGGTCTTCCTCTGTGAAACAGCTCTGTTTCAATGCCATCATCATCCCGTAGTGTCTGGATATGCTGTTTGGAGCCACTTGCAGATTTAACGTAAGACCAGAACTTCCTAGGATTTTCTGTCTTTCGAATTCACTGAACGTATCACGCTGAGCCCTCCTTACGCTAACTTTGACATCGTTTAGCTTCTGTTTGTCTGAGAGGTTTTGACTGCGTTTAAACTTGGAGTGAAGCTCTCTTTGCTTTCGCAGTAGTTTCCTAACTTTGTTGTTGTACCACGGTGGGTTTTTCTCGTCCCTCACAGTTTTACTCGGCACGTACCTGTCTAAAACGCATTTTACGATTGCCTTGAACTTTTTCCATAAACACTCAACATTTTCAGTGTCGGAACAGAAATTTTCGTTTTGATCTGTTAGGTAGTCTGAAATCTGCCTTCTATTACTCTTGCTAAACAGATAAACCTTCCTCCCTTTTTCTATATTCCTGTTAACTTCCATATTCAGGGATGCTGCAACGGCCTTATGATCACTGATTCCCTGTTCTGTACATACAGAGTCGAAAAGTCCGAACTTTTTTACTCTGTAAGTGTTATCAGTAGGTCCAAGATGTTATCTCCACGAGTCGGTTCTCTGTTTAATTGTTCGAGGTAATTTTCGGATAGTGCACTCAGTATAATGTCACTCGGTGCTCTATCCCTACCACCCGTCCTAAACATCTGAGTGTCCCAGTCTATATCTGGTAAATTGAAATCTCCACCTAAGACTATAACATGCTGAGAAAATTTGTGTGAAATGTATTCCAAATTTTCTCTCAGCTGTTCTGCCACTAATGCTGCTGAGTCGGGAGGTCGGTAAAAGGAGCCAATTATTAACCTAGCTCGGTTGTTGAGTGTAACCTCCACCCATAATAATTCACAGGAACTATCCACATCTACTTCACTACAGGATAAACTACTACTAACAGCGACGAACACTCCACCACCGGTTGCATGCAATCTATCCTTTCTAAGCAACGTCTGTACCCTTGTAAAAATTTCGGCAGAATTTATCTCTGGCTTAAGCCAGCTTTCTGTACCTATAACGATTTCAGCTTCGGTGCTTCCTATCAGCGCTTGAAATTCCGGTACTTTACCAACGCAGCATCGACAGTTTACAATTACAATACAGATTGTTGCTTGGTCCCCGCATGTCCTGACTTTGCCCCGCACCCGTTGAGGCCGTTGCCCTTTCTGTACTTGCCTAAGGCCATCTAACCTAAAAACCGCCCAGCCCACGCCACACATCCCCTGCTACCCGTGTAGCCGCTTGTTGCGTGTAGTGGACTCCTGACCTATCCAGCCCGAAACCTCACCACCCTATGGCGCAAGTCGAGGAATCTGCAGCCCACACGGTCGCAGAACCGTCTCAGCCTCTGATTCAGACGCTCCACTCGGCTCTGTACACAATATAAATTACACCATTATTATTTTTCGCTTAGGAGAGAGATTGCGGATTCAGGTCTGCAGTTCATGGCTATAACGGTGTGTTAATTGCGATTGGCAAAAGTTCTCTCTTATGCTGTCTTAGAGTGAGGTCTTTATCTTTTTGCCTTTCCTTACTAAACTTTCTTGGATTCAGGAAAATGTCGATTTGTTGTTTGCAGCAGGTCTTCGTTAGCTGGCTAGAAGGTTTTCCGAAAGCTGATCGTTTTTGATAAAATTTGGAGTACAGTGATCTAAATTTAGTTATAATGAAAAAAACCAGTCTTGATCGCAACATAGAAGATAATTTATTAGTGCCGGCATGTTTCGACTGCTGACCAGTTGATGAAAGTACTTTTCGACTCTATACAGCGCCTCCACGAATCACTTGAAGAAGATGCCTTAACATCTGAAGACGGTCTGTATAGACTGATAACGGCCGCCAATACTAAATTATCCTCTGTTTTGCTATCAAGAATGTTTTTTTTTTTCAATATTTTCTGTAAGCAATGAGGCCGCAAGCCAACCGTTTGTGGTAGCCCCGAGTAAGCAGCTGAAACGCAGAATTCCTGGCCATTTTCGAGAACTTTATTTTTGATGTCACTTTATTTCCCATCAGTTAGCTAAAAAGTCTGGGAAGCGATACATGTAAAAATATAAACTGTTTTAATAAACTGGACACGCCACTGGGCTTGCCATGTCCC
Organism: Schistocerca serialis cubense; assembly: GCF_023864345.2. Lineage (NCBI taxonomy): Eukaryota > Metazoa > Arthropoda > Insecta > Orthoptera > Acrididae > Schistocerca > Schistocerca serialis. Next base: position 523,415,399 of record NC_064642.1, read on the forward strand.
ACCCGGATTTATCCTAACAACGAAGACCTAACTGCTGCAAATGACCGAAATCGGCGCTCGGACTCATTATATTTGGGCAGACAGTCGCCTGCAGTTGGTGCTCAGTAACTCCACTGCTGATGGCTCTCCAGTATACAGAGCATGCACACTCCCACACGAAAGGAAATAAAAAAATAATTGTAGTTGTACAAAGAAAATGCAGAGGACAACAGAACACTATACAGGGTGAGTCACCTAACATTACCGCTGGATATATTTCGTAAACCACATCAAATACTGACGAATCGATTCCACAGACCGAACGTGGGGAGAGGGGCTAGTGTAATTGGTTAATACAAACCATACAAAAATGCACGGAAGTATGTTTTTTCAACACAAACCTAGGTTTTTTTAAATGGAACCCCGTTAGTTTGGTTAGCACATCTGAACATATAAACAAATACGTAATCAGTGCCGTTTGTTGTATTGTAAAATGTTAATTACATCCGGAGATATTGTAACCTGAAGGTGACGCTTGAGTACCTCTCCTCCGCTGTTCGATCGTGTGTATCGGAGAACACCGAATTACGTAGGGATCCAAAGGGAACGGTGATGGTCCTTAGGTACAGAAGAGACTGGAACAGCACATTACGTCCACATGCTAACACCTTTTTATTGGTCTTTTTTACCGACGCACATGTACATTACCATGAGGGGTGAGGTACACGTACACACGTGGTTTCCGTTTTCAATTACGGAGTGGAATAGAGTGTGTCCCGACATGTCAGGCCAATAGATGTTCAATGTGGTGGCCATCATTTGCTGCACACAATTGCAATCTCTGGCGTAATGAAAGTCGTACACGCCGCAGTACATCTGGTGTAATGTCGCAGCAGGCTGCCACAATACGTTGTTTCATATCCTCTGGGGTTGTAGGCACATCACGATACACATTCTCCTTTCACGTACCCCACAGAAAGAAGTCCAGAGGTGTAAGATCAGGGCCGGCCGAAGTGGCCGTGCGGTTAAAGGCGCTGCAGTCTGGAACCGCAAGACCGCTACGGTCGCAGGTTCGAATCCTGCCTCGGGCATGGATGTTTGTGATGTCCTTAGGTTAGTTAGGTTTAACTAGTTCTAAGTTCTAGGGGACTAATGACCTCAGCAGTTGAGTCCCATAGTGCTCAGAGCCATTTGAACCGTTTTTTGTAAGATCAGGAGAACGGGCTGGCCAATTTATGCGTCCTCCACATCCTATGAAACGCCCGTCGAACATCCTGTCAAGGGTCAGCCTAGTGTTAATTGCGGAATGTGCAGGTGCACCATCATGTTGATACCACATACGTCGACGCGTTTCCAGTGGGACATTTTCGAGCAACGTTGGCAGATCATTCTGTAGAAACGCGATGTATGTTGCAGCTGTTTGGGCCCCTACAATGAAGTGAGGACCAATGTGGTGGTCGCCAATGATTCCGCACCATACATTTACAGTCCACGGTCGCTGTCGCTCTACCTGTCTGAGCCAGCGAGGATTGTCCACGGACGAGCAATGCATGTTCCGTAGATTCACTGCCCCGGGGTTTGTGAAACCCGCTTCATCAGTAAACAGGTAGAACTGCAACGCATTCTCTGCTAATGCCCAATCACAGAATTGCACTCGATGATTAAAGTCATCACCATGTAATTGCTGATGTAGCGACACATGAAACGGGTGAAAGCGGTGACGATGCAGTATACGCATGACACTACTTTGACTCAGTCCACCGGCTCTCGCAATGTCCCGTGTACTCATGTGTGGGTTCATGGCAACAGCAGCTAACACACCAACTGCACCCGCTTCTCCTGTGACGGGCCTGTTACGGACCCGTTTGCGTGCTACGACCATACCTGTTGCATACAGTTGGCGGTAGATGTTTTGCAATGTGCGGCATGTTGGATGCTCTCTGTCCGGGTACCGTTCTGCATACACCCTGCAGGCTTCAGCTGCATTTCGTCGACACTCGCCATGGATGAGTATCATCTCCGCCTTTTCAGAGTTCGAATACACCATGGTCACAGTTCCTATAATACTACACTGTCACAGACGTCTGGTAACACGGTGTACTACAGTTGGTCTGCGTGCGGAGACGAATGCAGAATAACAATAGCAGCAAGTGCTACATGCGGACACTGCGACAGCTAGACCAAACCACAACAGTGCACTACAGCCACACTCGTAAACACGGTCGTCATCGTAAACATGTCCCTGCAGATGCTGCTCGCCGACCGTGGCCCGTGTTTGTTACAACACGCAACTGATCGTCGGAGGATTCAAGCGTCAACTTTAGGTTACAATATCTCCGGATGTAATTAACATTTTACAGTGCAACAAACGGCACTGATTACGTATTTGTTTATACGTTCAGATGTGCTAACAAAACTAACGTGGTTCCATTTAAAAAAACCTAGGTTTGTGTTAAAAAACATACTTCCGTGCATTTTTGTATGGTTTGTATTAACCAATTACACTAGCCCCTCTCCTCACGTTCGGTCTGTGGAATCGGTTCGTCAGTATTTGATGTGATTTACGAAATATATCCAGCGGTAACGTTAGGTGACTCACCCTGTATACGGTCGGCACTTGTAACGATGACGTAACCTTATGGCTCTCATGGACAACACATAGACATTAAGATTGCCTAGCGGAATATTAGCCCTTATACTCCCGCAAAAAAACATTTCAGGAACTTTAACGATCAACAAAAATGTATAATGAAATATTGGAGTAAAACACCTGCTAAACATTGAGGATGTTTAGCCACTGTGGTGGCTGCTTTCTGAAGCATCAAATCGGTATTTCTTGCAAGGAAAAGACTTGTTGCATTTACAGCACTTCCCAGTATCAAAGCAGATGATGCACTTTCTGAATGACGTACCACTTTCTCAAATATTAACTTTCAAGGAAAAATATCACGTCATCCTGCACTTAGGTGAACAGAAAATTACGTTTGTCGGACTCACTGTAAGTCGCGAAATTGTGTGGACGGAAATGCAACACAGTATTTGTTGCTGACAAGGGAACCTCCCCATCGCACTCCCCTCAGATTTAGTTATAAGTTGGCACAGTGGATAGGCCTTGATAAACTGAACACAGATCAATTGAGAAAACAGGAAGAAGTTGTGTGGAACTGTGACAAAATAAGCAAAATATACAAACTGAGTAGTCCATGGGCCACATAGGCAACATCAAGGAGACGTCAACTCAGGAGCGCCGTGGTCCCGTGGTAGTGTGAGCAGCTGCGGAACGAGAGGTCCTTGGTTCGAGTCTTCCCTCGAGTGAAAAGTTTACTTTCTTTATTTTTGCATAGTTATTATCTGTCCGTTCTTTCATTGACGTCTCTGTTCACTGTAATAAGTTTAGTGTCTGTGTTTTGCGACCGCATCGCAAAACCGTGCGATTAGTAGACGGAAGAACGTGCTTCTCCAATCGGAACCGAAAACATTTGATCGCAAGGTCATAGGTCAACCGATTCCTCCACAGGAAAACACATCTGATATATTCTATACGACACTGGTGACTGCATGTGCGTCACATGATAGGAATATGTTGTCGACCCACCTAACGTGTACACTTGGCGAATGGGTAAAAAGATTCTTCTACCTTGCCCGATTTAGGTTTTCTTGTGGATGTAATAATCACTCCCAAAAAAGTGATGAAAACATAATAATTTGTCACATAAACTGAAAATAAAAAACTAATCTTTTCACTCTATGGAAGATTTGAACCAAGGACCTTTCGTTCCGCAACTGCTCACGTTACCACGAGACCACTGCGCTCATGCGTTGCATGTATCCTTGATGTTGCCTATCTTCCCATGAACCACTCAGTTTGTATATTTTGCTTATTTTTTCACAGTTCCACACAACTTCTTCCTGTTTCCTCAATTGATCTGTGTTCAGTTTTTCAAGGCCTATCCACTGTGCCAACTTATAACTAAATCTGAGGGGGGTGCGATGGGGAGGTTCCCTTGTGAGAATAATATAAAGTCACATTGCGTTCCGTCGTCTTCTCCTGGTGTCCAGCATCTGCTACATATTACTTCTGTTTTTAAAGAATTTAGGTGGTAAATATTTGTGCTTTGTAGTAAAAAATTGTCTTTGCGTAAGTAATTAGCAGTGATTTGTATTACAAAATAATGTACCTACTTTAATCACTGAAAATTATAAAATTCGTGATATACGTTTGGCAGGAGAAAGGACACTCCTGCAAAGTACTTAAATAAAGACACAAGAAAGAAACCTTTAAACATTAGTCACACATACATTACTTAAGTTTTACACAGCAACTACATCATGTCTTTTACTGAAAAATAAGTCATCCTGGTACAAAGTCCATTTTACGCTGATTGCACAAATAAAATATATGCTTTCGTCTTTTGTTCCGGTGGTTGTTCTCGTACTCGAGGCTATTCTTGCTAATAAGCTCAAAATTGGACCACACGCTACTATACGTGTTTCTTAGTCAAAAATCTGCACAAGACTGTGCTCAGAGACTTCTTCTAGAGCCACCTCGTGATTTGAACAACGGCGGTAACTTTGCCGTCTAAACGCGTCTTCGGGGATGCAACTAACGATTTTGACGTACTAAAGTCGCGAAAATGTACATTTATATTTACATAGCTTTCTAATATTTCGGATGTATAATCTAACGAAATATGTACAGCAAGACACAAACAATTATTTAAAAAAATATACATTCATATCAGTTTGTATAAGGCTGCCTGTACTATGTTGGTTTTTTACTATTGCTGCTAGATGGCATATACGAGGGTGAGTCAAATGAAAACCTTAAATTTGTAATAGCAAATCGAAATTTCACGCCGTTATCCTGTGAGTTGGTAAGCGTGCTACAAACAGCGTGCAGAATGGCCTGTAGGTGGCAGCATAGTGCAGATGCACACACAGCGTCGCAGTATCAGTATAAAGATGACCGCCCCACTTGCGACTTGCACCAGGGAAGAATAGCGTTCTGTTATTCGGTTTTTGCGTAGTGAAGGTGTGCAACCTATTGAAATTCATCGACGAATGAAGATTCAGTACGGGGATGCATGCCTGTCACAGCAGCAAGTCTACGAATGGAGTATGAAGTTCGAAAATGGTGTGACTTCTGTGGAAGATGCTCCTCGTCCAGGTCAGGCACAACGAGTTGTGAGTCCACAGAACATTGCAGCAGTTGAAGCCATAGAAAGGAAAACCGCGAGTGACATTGCAGCATGTTTACAGATTAGTCATGGGTCAGCACACCACATTGTGCATGATGTGCTCCAGTTTCACATAGTGTCTGTAAGATGGGTGCCACGGCAGCTGATTCCTGAAATGAGAGAACGACGTGTTGATGCTTTTGAAGAACTTCTTCAGCGTTTTGAACGAGAAGGTGATGGTTTTCTTGCAAGAATCGTTACTAGGGGTGAAACCTGGGTTTACTTCCACCAACCGGAAATAAAGAAAGCGAGAAAGGAATGGCGCCATTCCTCATCACCAAAACCAAAGCAGTTTCGAACAGAACCATCAGCAGGGAAGGTTATGCTGACTCTCTTTTAGGACGAAAAAGGCGTCATTTTGGAGCGTTACACGCCTAGAGAGATCTCTGTTACCAGTGCGTCATACACAGATCTCCTAAAAATACATCAGTGGCCTGCAATCAAACCAAAGCGACTTGGATTGCTGTCAGCATGTCAGCGTGACAATGCAAGGCCCCACACTGCCCGTACAGCAATTGCAACAATCACAGACCTGCATTTTGAGTGTCTTCCTCGTCCACCGCACTCACCAGACCTTGCCCCAAGTGATTTCCATATGTTTGGACCACTCAAAGAGGCAATGGGGAGAAAGAAGTTCCGTTCTGATGAAGAGGTACGCCACGCGGTGCATGAGTGGTTGTGGGGACTACCAAAAGAATTTTGTTCTAAAGGAATTTATGCACTTTGTAAACGCTCGAGGACTTGCATTGAGCGTGGGGGAGATTATGTTGAAAAGTGATACAGCTTTGTACCACTTCTGCAGAACAAATAATAATAAAAAAAATATTTAAGGTTTTCATTTGACTCACCCTCGTATTTACGTCAAGGCGTGCACTACTGCCTTTTTATCGCTTCTGTTAGCAGACAGAAGCTTTCGCCTTGCCAACCATCGTAACGAAACCAGCGCGAAAATATTTGCAGTTCGGCGCTAGCGGCCGTGCGAAGCGGAGGTCCGATACTTCCGCCTGTGCGACGTGTGCGAGTGTTTGTTTACTTGTGGACTTAGTCTGCGCGCGGGCTAGTAACAACGATCATGGCGAACAAGTACAGGAAAACTACACTACGATTCAATTACTGCAAAGACTACGAACGACCAAAGGCTTTAGCAGTGGAACGATTCATTCGAGAGGACGTCAAGATACCGCCAAACGATATTGTCGGAATTCACCTGTCCATCGTTAGTCCCACGGTGTATGTTAAGATAGTAAATGACGCGGCGTGTGAGAGAATTCTACAGGCAACAAAAGCAGGTCTCCGATTTTGCCATAGTGACGGGAATGTCGGCACGGTAACTGTAGAACATGCTGGTCTGGGTGTACGGACAATACGTGTTTTTGAGCTGCCATTTGAGCTCCCGGCTGAAGAAGTTATCGAGGCTTTTAAGCCATACGGCACGGTACATGGTCACACGGCAGAACGCTGGACACAATTCGCCACGTACCCCGTTCTTAACGGAGTGCGACAGATCACTATTGATCTTCAGAAGCATGTACCGTCATATCTGACAATTGGTGGTTGTCGGGCGGTGGTGATTTACGATGGTCAACCACGTACATGTTCTGACTGTGGCCAGGAGGGACACCTCAGGTCGAACTGTATGCAACGGCGGATTTCGCAACTGCCTTCAGATGTGCGGGAGCCGTTGCCGGCGATGACAGTACTACCGATCACCTATGCCAAAGCCCTCACTGCATCCGCTGATGACCGAAAGGACACAGCCCCGGTGGAAGATCAAGATGGCGCTCTCCGAAACCTTGTCGCAGACGTCGGGATGACAGAGGATGCTGCTCCATCGAGCATACAATCTACGGCGACAACATCAGATGAGACCGAACTCCCACCAAGCACACCGATAGTATAAGAAACAGTTCCAGCCACTACGGATGCTGTTCCGTCTGGAACGCACTCTGAGACGACAACATTAGTTTCGACCGAACTCCCGCCAAGTACAACGGTGGGACTCTAAACACTTCCAGTTCCTACGGATGCTTTTCTGTCGGGCAGCCGTGATTCCCTACAATCTGAGGACACGGAAGGAAGATCACGCAAACAACGTTCCCCGAAAAGGAGGAAACGGCGGCGTCGCACGACATCTCCTCGAGATGACTCCCCTTGCCCCGACGACGATGTGCCTGTGGACCAAGACGACACAACAGCCTCTATGAAACAGGATGAGGCAATGGGAACTGTTCGATCAGACCCACAGCGGTCTGTCACATTGACGGTACCGGGACGTGGTGATGCTGAAGAGGAATCACAGCCAGTTGGCTCTCCAGACGCAGATGCTGTGGCTATGGACACGAATATATCACAGCCTGAAAAGATGTGGTATGACGATATTGAGGAGGCGCCGGACGTCATACAGAGGCAGCCGGCACTCACGAAGACGGCCTAATAATTGCTGAAGGTGAAGGGAGAGGGGCGAGAGAACGTCTTCTAACAGCCCCCAGCGCCGATGCAGGGAGAAGTTGTTGCGCCTCGACAGAGTGGGATTCAACGCCATGCGAACCGTATTGCGACATTAAATATAAATGACGTGCGTTCACCGGCCAAAATACACCTACTGAAGGAAACGATTTGGGCATCTGATGTGGATATTGCTTTGCTGCAGGAAGTCCACATAGCAGCACTCCCATACATCGCAGGCTATCAATCCTATTCATCACATGGAGATCACAATGGGAGTGGGGTGGCAGTTTACGCGCGAGATGGCTTCCCAGTGGAAAACGTGTGTTATCTTCCGTCGGCCAGGGGAATGGCTTTCACGACGTTTGGGACACGCATCATCAATCTTTATGCACCGTCGGGAAATAATCGGCGACGGGAAAGGGCGCGATTTTATGCAGAAGACATTGCTCCACTATTCCATGGACGTTATGAATGTGTAATAATTGGTGAAGATTTCAACTGTGTTCTCAGTCAGAAAGACCAATGGCCGCAAGCAAACATCAGCCAGGAGTTGCGAATCGTTGTCAACGACCTTGTACTTAGTGACACGTGGGAATTACGACATGGAGCTGCACCGGGATACACCTATGTGACAAGTCATTCGGTGAGCAGATTAGATCGCATTTATATCTCACGGGCTCATGCAAATGATGTCCAGGACGCGGAACGCTGGCCATTGGCATTTTCCGATCACAGCGCTTATATCTGTACGGTGCTTCTCCCCGTAGAGAGAAGTGGAACAGTAAGGCCCCGTGGAAACTAAACATGCAACATCTACATGATCCTGAATGCGGTCAACGGATCCTTGAGACATGGACGATGTGCGAGCGAAGGGTTGGAAGGTATACGACGATGCTTGATTGGTGGCTGACTTGTGCTAAACCGGCGCTTCGCCGTACGTTTATCTCATGTAGCAGGGAGATGGCAGAATGGCGCCGCCGTACGACCGACTTTTATTTTGCAGCACTGCGCGACCTGGATGATGGTCCGCCGGGACAGGACATCTGGATCGAACGCAAAAGGATAAAAGCTAAACTAGTGGCTCTAGCTCGGAAACATCTTCAGGGAACCATGGTGCGCGCCAGATGTCACGGTACGATAATGCACGAGATTCCTTCCATGCACCACGTCGTGAATAAACGAAAGCACCGACGACGCGTTTTGGTACGGGAATTAATTACCCGCGAAAACCGAAGAGTGACGCGTCAAGAGGACATTGTCTCTGCATTCGTCGACTATTACCATCACATCCATCGGGAAGAAGCAGCCCATGTCCATGACCTCCACCGTATAGCCACGTACGTTTCCCGTACACTGACGGTGGAAGCCGCGGGAACCTTACTGGAAACCATTAGCTGTGAGGAAGTACATGATGCGATCGCACAAGGTGCGTTGAATCGGTCCCCAGGCATGGATGGGCTTCCTGCAGAATTTTATCGAGAATTTCGCAACGAAATGGCACCGCGATGGACGGAAATGTACAACGAGATGTTAAATTCCGATGCGTCTGTTCCACCGGCTTTTATGGAAGGCCTCTTGGTGCCAGTACATAACCCGAAGCCAGGAATTACGGTCACGCATTATCGCCCCATCACCCTGCTTAATGCCGACTATAAGATCTTTGCACGGTTGCTAGCGTCCCGATGTCGTACGTTAATTCGTAGCGTTCTCTCTCCAGAACAGACGACACCGGGTGGATCGGTGAATGTGCAAACAGCTACTGGCGAATGCCGTGATGTGATAGCGCTGGCGGAGGAGTGCCGGCTTAACGTGGCGATGGTGGCGGTTGATTTTGACAGTGCTTTTGATAAGGTGCGCCACAACTATCTGTACGCTGTACTGGAACAAATGGGATTTCCAGACCGTTTTACTGGTCTCATTAGAAGGTTTTATGGGGGCGCACAATCCTTGGTACAGGTTAATGGGCGTATAGCAGGGCCCATTCTGATTCGACGATCCATTCGCCAGGGCTGCCCTCTTTCGATGCTGCTGTTCGCGATAGCGTTGGAACCATTAATTGGGAGGCTAACCAATTCTCTTTCTGGGATGGAACTACGGGGCTACACCTTCAAATGTCGTGAATATGCGGACGACCTCCTGATGCTCGTTCGTTCTGAGGAAGAGGTGAAGACGGTCCTTGAACTGTTGTTGGACCACAGTGTGACGGCGGGTAGTGAAATGAACATGAACAAATCGGCGGCAATGCCGGTTGGAAGGGGCCTTACGCCGGAAGAAATCAGTCCGTTTCCTTATGTGCAACGATTCCGCTATCTCGGCATAGACGTTACCTCATCTGTAAAACATACTGCGGCAGTTAACTACCGACGTATTTTACAGACAACACGTACCATGGTCCGACAACATCTCCTACGGCGCCTTGATCCTTTGCAGCGAGGCGAGTATCTGAACACTTATGTGGTTTCTCGAATGGTGCATATTTCACAGATGCTGCCCCTACCACTCACGCTCGGACGTCGACTTCAACCAGCACTAGGCTATTTTGTGATGATTGGATCGCCCCTCAAGGTGCGATACGAAACGCACACGCTCCCTACGGACAAGGGGGGACTCGGACTTACGAATGTTCACTGCCGAGCGACGGCGCTCCTTCTAGCCGCGATGTACGAGCAATGGCGTAGCGGGCGTGATTCCCTTACATCCCGCCTACTGGATCTCCTGGTTCCAGCGTCCATCACACCTCCGGTGGCGGTGGGAAACATTACGCCACATTTTGCGCATGTCTCAACATTTATAGTGTAACTTAGTTATATCAGAGACGAGCTTCCGAGCACGAGACCGCCATGCGCGAAGGATTTCTCTGTTTGGCTGCTGCGACGGATAAGTCTTCATGTCATTGAACTCAAACACCCCAGGTTGCATTGGCCGAAGATTTGGAGACATGTGCACCAAAAATTCTTTCCTACCTTCGTTCGGGCACTGTGGTTCTCTGTCGCCTGTGGCAAGTTCAACACCCACCAACGGCTCCATGCAATTGGACTAGTGGACACTCCACTATGCCCGAAATGTCACCAAGTGGATGACGACCATCACCGCTTAACTTGTATCGCGGTGGAGGACGTCTGGCTCCTAGGAAGACAGATGGTGGCTTGCTACCTCCGTGTGACCCCGCAACATATTACACCTGCTTCCTTCTTACATCCGGAGAGTGACTACTTTCCGGCGACTAAATCACGGTCGATCATCTGGGTCAAAGGTTGGACGATCGCGTACCTCTATGGGGATGCTGCCAAGTCGCGACTTGACTTTTGGTATTTCTTGCAGCAAGCCCACAATGAGGTTCATAGATGGTCTCACTATCGGAAAACCTTTGCCAGCTATCTTCAGGCAGCCTTCCTTGACCCCCCACGCAGTTGGGATGTGCCGGGTGCAGTCGGTGTGCACATTTGAGAGCTGATAATGAACCTCACGCTCCTCTCACCACTCAATATGTAATGCACATACTATACGATGAAATCACTACATGTTCCTTTTAACAGAGTGATCTTTATTGAAAATAAATAAATAAATAAAACAAAACAACATCCCTGTTCCTTCAAATTTGTGATTGTTTTAAATTTTTTTTTTTTTTTTTTTTTTGTGCAGAGGATGCATTTCATTTAGTGTTTGTGAACTGCCTAATTTTGTATCCAAATAGAATACCAATAAATAATTAAGAAAAAGGTCGGTAGAGCACAAAAAAATGGTCCCGTGGTTAGCGTGAGTAGCTGCGAAACGAGAGGTCCTTGGTTCAAGTCTTCTCTTGAGTGAAAAGTTTACTTTCTTTATTTTCGCAAAGTAATGATCTATCCGTTCGTTGATTGACGTCTCTGTTCACTGTAATAAGTTTTGTGTCTGTGTTTTGCGAGCACACCGTAAAGCCGTGCGATTAGTAGACGAAAGGACGTGTCTCTCCAACGGGAACCGAAAACATTTGGTCGCAAGGTCAACCGATTCCTCCACAGGAAAACACGTCTGATATATTCTATACGACACTGGTGACGGCATGTGCGTCACATGACAGGAATATGTTGTCGATCCACCCAACTTGTACACTTGGCGAATGGGTAAAAAGATTTTCTACCTTGCGCGATTTATGTTTTCTTGTGGATGTGATAATCACCCCCAAAAAGGTGATGAAAACGTAAGAGTTTGTCACATAAACTGCAACAAATGAATGCAACAGTTTCACAGTCGCATCGGACGGATTGTCTGAAAATAAAAAGTTAAACTTTACACCCGAGGGAATACTTGAAACAAGGACTTCTCGTTCCGCAGCTGCTCACGCTAACCACGGGACCACGGCGCTCCTGAGCTCATACTCTCCTTGATGTTTCCTATGTTGCGCATCGACTACTCAGTTTGTATATTTTGCTTATTTTTTTCACAGATCCACACAACTTCTTCCTGTTTTCTCGATCGATCTGTGTTCAGGTTTTCAAGGCCTATCCACTGTGCCAACTTATAACTAAATCTGAGTGGGGTGCGATGGGTAGGTTCCTCAGTGAGAAGCGACAGAAGTTCCAGTTTTGTGTGCGCTAGTTTCACGAAAAATAATATGGGAGAAACTGAACGCGTCTCGTACTCGCTGGAAAAGAGTACAGCAGCGAAGGCGGCGTACCGAGCGGAGACGGTGGCGGGAGCAGCTTGTGTCGCCGAGGTCCGCCCTGGGAGCATTATTTATGAGGTCCGGCCATGACAGCGGGAGGGCTTTAATCCGGTAATGCGGGCACGCGAGACGCGGCAGCCGAGACACCAGACGCCGGCTGGCTGAGGCGGCGGGGCGGGGCGGGGCGGTTCTCTGCCCGCGCGCTGTAGGATTTCCTGACTGACGCTGAGTTACGCACGACGGCCGCGCCTCGGAATCGGGTCACGCCTGCTGACCAGCACTGCTGCCGACCTCTGGCACCTGCAGGCCTGACACGCACCACGGAGCTCCGATGCGTAACGTGCGAATTACAATAGCATCTAGACGTTTATTCGACAGCGTCTTGACCACAGCACATCTTCATCGTCAGATTTTACTAGAGTCTGTATTGGGGATAGGTTAAACTATTAACAATGAGTACTAGACTACGCTAACGAATGGAAAAACTGATAGAAGCCGACCTCGGGGAAGATCAGTTTGGATTCCGTAGAAATGTTGGAACACGTGAGGCAACACTGACCCTACGACTTATCTTAGAAGTAAGATGAAGGAAAGGCAAACCTACGTACTAGCATTTGTAGACTTAGAGAAAGCTTTTGATAATGTTGATTGGAATACTCTCTTTCAAATTCTGAAGGTGGCAGGGGTAAAATACAGGGAGCAAAGGCTATTTACAATTTGTACAGAAAGAATATGGCAGTTATAAGAGTCGAGGGACATGAAAGGGAAGCAGTGGTTGGGAAGGGAGTGAGACAGGGTTGTAGCCTATCTCCAATGCTATTCAATCAGTATATTGAGAAAGCCGTAAAGGAAACAAAAGAAAAGTTCGGAGTAGGTATTAAAATCCATGGACAACAAATAAAAACTTTGAGGTTCGCCGATGACATTGTAATTCTGTCAGAGACAGCGAAGGACTTGGAAGAGCAGTTGAACGGAATGGACAGTGTCTTGAAAGGAGGGAATACGTTGAACATCAACAAAAGCAAAACGAGGATAATGGAATGTTGTCGAATTAAGTCGAGTGATGCTGAGGGAATTAGATTAGGAAATGAGACACTTAAAGTAGTAAAGGAGTTTTGCTATTTGGCGAGCAAAGTAACTGATGATGGTCGAAGTAGAGAGGATATAAAATGTAGACTGGCAATGGCAAGAAAAGCGTATTTGAAGAAGAGGAAGTTAACATCGAGTATAGATTTAAGTGTCAGGAAGTCGTTTCTGAAAGTATTTGTATGGAGTGTAGCCATGTATGGAAGTGAAACGTGGACGATAAATAGTTTAGACAAGCCTAGAATAGAAGCTTTCGAAATATGGTGCTACAGAAGAATGCTGAAGATTAAATGGGTAGATCACATAACTAATGAGGAGGTATTGAGTAGAATTGGGGAGGAGAGGAGCTTGTGGCACAACTTAACTAGAAGAAGGGATCGGTTGGTAGGACATGTTCTGAGAAATCGAGGGATCACCAATTTAGTACTGGAGGGCAGTGTGGAGGGTAAAAGTCGTAGAGGGAGACCAAGAGATGAATATACTAAGCAGATTCAGAAGGATGTAGGCTGCAGTAGGTACTGGGAGATGAAGAAGCTTGCACAGAATAGCGTAAGATGGAGAGCTGCATCAAACCAGTCTCAGGACTGAAGACCACAACAATGAAATTTCGGAAATACATTAGTCTAGCTAATATATTTAAGTGATTAACACTATAAGATCACAGCTTAATGTAAGCTCGAGATAATCCAAATGTGAGATTCTGGTACACTAACAGTTGTGACCACCAGAACGTTGACTGCATGCATGCTAACGTGCATCCACTGCGTTGTACACGAGCCGGAAGTCAGTTTGTGGGGTGGAGTTCCATGTCTGTTACACTTGGTCAGTCAATACAAGGATTGTTATTGCTGTTTGTGGATGACGCTGGAGCTGTCGTGCGATGATTGGAGACAGATTTGGTGATTGAGCAGGCCAAGGCAACATGTCGACACTCTGTAGAGCATGCTGGACTGCAACATCTACATCTACATCTACATACATACTCCGCAATCCGCCATACGGTGCGTGGCGGAGGGTACCTCGTACCACAACTAGCATCTTCTGTCCCTCTTCCATTCCCAAACAGAACGAGGTAAAAATGACTGCCTATATGTCTCTATACGAGCCCTAATCTCTCTTATCTTTGTGGTCTTTCCGTGAAATGTAAGTTGGCGGCAGTAAAATTGTACTGCAGTCAGCCTCAAAAGCTGGTACTCTAAATTTACTCAGTAGTGATTCACGAAAAGAACGCCTCCGTTCCTCTAGAGGCTCCCACCCGAGTTCCTGAAGCATTTCCGTGACACTCGCGTGATGATCAAACCTATCAGTAACAAATCTAGCAGCCCGCCTCTGAATTGTTTCTATGTCCTCCCTGAATCCGACCTGATAGGTATCCCAAACGCTCGAGCAGTACTCAAGAATAGGTCGTATTAGTGTTTTATAAACGGTCTCCTTTACAGATGAACCACATCTTCCCAAAATTCTACCAATGAACCAAAGACGACTATCCGCCTTCCCCACAACTGCCATTACATGCTTGTCCCACTTCATATCGCTCTGCAATGTTACGCTCATACGCAGCAGTGGTGCGTAGACGAGCGTTATCTTGTTGGAAAACACCCCCTGGAATGCTGTTCAAAAAATGGTTCAAATGGCTCTGAGCACTATGGGACTTAACATCGGAGGTCA
The DNA here is from genome assembly GCF_023864345.2 of Schistocerca serialis cubense. Classification (NCBI taxonomy): domain Eukaryota; kingdom Metazoa; phylum Arthropoda; class Insecta; order Orthoptera; family Acrididae; genus Schistocerca; species Schistocerca serialis. Next base: position 523,430,462 of record NC_064642.1, read on the forward strand.
TCAGTCCCCTTGAACTTAGAACTACTTAAACGTAACCAACCTAAGGACATCACACACATCAAAGCCCGAGGCAGGATTCGAACCTGCGACCGTAGCAGTCGCGCGGTTCCGGACTGAAGCGCGTAGAACCGTTCGGCCACCGCGGCCGGCCTGGAATGCTGTTCATGAATAGCAGCGCAACATATCGAATCACCAGATTGACTTAAGAATTTGCATTTAGGGTGCGTGGGATAACCACGGGAGTGCTCCTACCGTCATTCGAAATCGCACCCTATACCATAACTCCAAATGTAGGTGCAGTGAGTGTAGCAGTTTGTTTGCAGTCCCATAACTGGCCTCCTTCTAACCGACATACGGCCATCACCGCTGCCGTGGCAGAACCACCTTCCACCAGAGAACACAACAGACCTTCACACTGCCCTGCAATGAGCTCTCATTTGACACCACTGAAGTCGCAAATGGCGGTGGTCTTGGGTCAGTGGAATGCACGCTACAGGGCGTCTGGCTCGAAGCTGTCCTTGAAGTAACCTATTTGTAACAGTTAGTTGTGGTTCTGTGGTGCCAACTGCTCCTCAAATTGCAGCTGCAGATGGATTACGATGCGACAGACCCATTTGATGAGCACGATAGTCTTCCCCTTCGGTAGTGCCCTGTGGCCATCCGGATCGCGTACATTCTCGTGACCACTGCTGCCAGCAGTCACGTACAGTGGCTAGATTCCTGCCGAGTCTTTTTGCAATATCGCAGAAGGAACATCCAGTTTCTCGCAGACCTATTACACGACCTCGATCAAACTCAGCGAGGTGTTAAACAGCCATTCTTCACTAACATCAACTAACCACGTCCGATCTCAAAGATAAATAATAAGACTCACGAGCATTAGAGGGTATATTTAACGCAAACCTGGTTCGCATCCTCGCAGTAGCGCCACATTTATGTGACTGCCGCGAAACTTGAATAGACATCACAGATCAGAATTAAAAGCACATAGACCATCTTTCGCTTATGTCACGCATGTCGTTCTTAGTGTAGCGATTTTCTCCAGTCAGTGTACTTCCGATCAGACAGTAGATTTGAGAAAACTGTGAATTACGTAAAGGTTCCACAAAGGCCGTTATATCGTATCGTTGGCCTTGGGATGGAAATTCAGCTCAGATCGCTCAACAGAGGAAAGGCCACTGACCTAATGAGATGCTTATACAGTCCTGCATAAAATGCCAAGGAACTTGCTCCTCTTCCAAGATCAATGTACTGTATGTCACTGCAGGAGCGAAGGGTGCCCCAGCTAGCTCTGTTCGTCCACGAGACCCAGAAGGTTGTGTTCCTCGACTTCCGTAAAGCATTCGATTCAGTTCTGCAATGTCGCCTAATGGACAAAATATGAGCATATGGACTATCAAACCAACTTTGTGATTGGACTGAAGAGTTTGTGGCAAACAGAACACAGCGTGTCATCCTCAATACAGAAAAGTCTTCAGACGTAGAAGTAGCTTTGGGCATAACCCAAGGACGCGTTATAGATCCATTACTTTCCACAATATTTATAAATGACGTAGTAGCAACGTCGGAGGTTCCATGAGGCTTTTTGCCTATGTTGCTGTTGTATACGGAGAAGCTGCAACATTAGAAAGCTGTTGTGAAATGCAGGAAGACCTGCAGAGGATCGAAGCTTCATGCGAGGAGTGGAGATTGACCCTCAACATAAACAAATGTAACGTATCGCGCACACATAGAAAGAAAGGCGCATTACTGTATGACTACGCGACTGCCGAACAATCACTAGAAGTTACTTTCTTAAAATATTTAGGAGTATAAGTCTGCAGCGATTTAAAGTATAACGACTACATAAAACTAAGACAGATTCACTGGAACAATCTTCAGGAAACGTAGTCGATCAACAAAGGAGGTAGCTTACAAAACACTCACTCAACCAATGCTTGAATATTGCTGGTCAGTATGGGATCCATACCAGACAGGATTGTTAGATAATATAGAGAAGATCCAGAGAAGACCTACGCGCCTCGTTACGGATGCAGTTAGTAAGCACGAAAGATTCAAACAGGTCATCAACAAACTCCAATGGCAGACGCTGAAAGCGATGTGTCCTGCATCACCGTGCGGTTTACTGTTAAAGTTCCAACAGCGCTCGTTCCTAGAACAGTCAACAAATATATTGCTTTCTCCTGCTTATATGTCCGCCCCTGGTAGCTGAGAGGTCAGCTTGACGGAATTTCATACCTAATGGCCCTGGTTCAATTCCCGTGAAGGTAAAATCAGAGGGACTCTGGCCCACACGGAGCATTACCAGACTCTTTCTTCCCGGGGACCATTCGCGACTGAAGCAGGAAACAGGGTAAGTGAAAGTGATACACGAAATACCCTCGCCACATATCGCACGGTGACTTGCCGAATATAAAGTTCCTACAGATTCGAAAGAAAAAAAGAAGAAAAGAGAAACAGATGAGCTTAACTATGGGCTGCATCACTGAAGTAGGTTGTAATATTTTAGAACTCGTTTTTTACTTGCGTATTATGATGTTTTTAGAAGCGGAAAATCTTCTCTGTAAGAATCAGTATGGGTTCCACAAACAACTGTCGCGTGAAACCCAGCTCACTTTGTTCGTCCATGTATCCACAAATTAGTAGATACAGGCACCCAGGTTCATCTCGTGTTCCTGTAGTTCTACAAGGCGCTCAGTATACTTCTACACTGCCGCCTAACGAACAAAATACGAGCGTACGGAATAAGATAACAAAAGTGTACATTCGCCGTGCCTACAGGAGCGTTCTCTCTCACTCTAATTCAGTTGCTTGCGACTGTATATTCTTCATGTTCTTAACTGTTGTTTCCATGTAGCAATGTAGCACTGGTCTTCGCTTTAATATTAGTCTAGCACTGCCACAGCTTCGTTAATGCTTCTGATATGAGTCGGAACTGTTCAAGATTCGTTTGTTTGGTTTCGGATTTTTTTTTTACACTGTACAACTTTCCAACTTGTAAACCAACGTTGGTTATTCTGCACTCGCTGTATTATACTGCCACTTTTAGCACGACAGTACTGCTTTGTTTTCCGTAGTTGCTGTTGCCATTTGTTTATGAGGCTACATAGTCTAAGAAAATAAAATTTCCTTCCACAGATTAACCATATATCAAATGTCACTAGCAACGCCCTCAAGCTTTATTTCCATATATACCTCTTTCCTTCGGTCCGTACTTCAAGATCTTCTGCATATTTTGCGGCACTAGCACTCCTCGAACAAAGTTTGGAGGGTAAGAGCATATTTCCAGAACTACAGCTGTGAGGGCAGGTAATGAGTCGTCCTTCGATAGTTTCATTATACTTTAATACTTCTTCACGAATAATGTCACGCTGAGAGTGATGCAGTCTCTCAAATGTACAGATCGAATGTCATATCCACAAACGTAACGCCAATGTGTACAAGCATGTTGGTGCAAATGTTTCGTTACTCGCCATGTACTCTGCTATCTTGGAAAGATGTTTATAAAGGATATTTGTTGCTGTTGTAATTTCACTTTTCGAAAAATGTTATAAGCACCCTGCAAATCTGAAGACCGTTCCACGATCACACAAATCGTTGTGAAAGTCAGTCAAAAAACTGGGCAACATCTCTTTACGAAATATGGTTCTTGAGAGTGTTGCATATTTAGCGCATGTACTGAAAACATTTTTTAGCAATAAAACTGGTAATCACAGTGGTCTACACTCACATACAACGCTTTTCGTGGCACTCTTATTTGCCAGACACGGAAGAACGATTGTGATCTGCAGTTAAAGATTTAATTACAGATATCAAGCAAGACAACGATTACGATAAGTTACCAGCAGTGTGAGTATTCAAAGAAACGTGAATGACTCCCGAACAACAGGGACTTACATGCATAGAGAATAGAAAATAGTGCATTGAAAGGGCTAGTCACTAGCCGAAGTCTGGATTTGCGAAATAAAATCTAAAAAACGGACGACTGATTGCTGCACTCTATAATTTATCAAACAGTGTGATTGTCTTCAAGTTAAGGCGAAATGGGAGACGTGGATCTGTCAGGCTATCCCGGCGGACCTGTTACAAATACACTTCTCGGCCTTGACGCTGGATAACTTTGTTTAAGTCTCTCAATATTTCATCGAAGCAAATGTCCACTTGCAGCAGTAACTACCATAGGCACCTGATATGTCGAACAGTCTCTTCAAAGAAATATTGCGGAATTACACAACACTATCCTGTGACAAACCCGGGAAGCGTATTTGCTAAACAGAAGTTGTCTTGTTTATGAAATTTTGGCTACGTCACATCTTGTGAGTCAACTATTTCTCATAAGACTTATAATTACATTCATCCTATATGGGGAAACAGCCATGACTCCGTAAGTGCGTGTAGAAACGTGTCATGTTATAAAATAACTGTGACTCGATGAAGAATAAAATCGAATTTGCAGCCCAAAAAGACAGTTATTTTACAATATAAAGCGGCTGTGCATCCAGAAAACGTTTTGGCAGCAATCATGGTGGGCATACTGCTAATAGCGATGCCAGTGAAATTCTACAAAACTGCTCTTCCTTTCTACGCTACATGCTTGGGGGCCATCACCGATTTCATAAAGAGAGAAAGGTAACAGAAATTAAACTTCTAGAAACAGACAGAATTGCAAGGCATAATATAAGGGAACCTACTTTTCGCGTCCACCAAAGAGAGAACAAGAATTCTGTGTAAGCGTATCTGAAATTAATGGGGAAATTGGAACTACCAGGACAGAATGGAGGACCTAAAATTATGCGGATCGGTGAAAGTTTCGAAGACACAGGAAAAAGAAGCTTCGCTCTCCTGAGGAGAAGATTGATGAGGCCTGAGCGGATCGAAGACGAGTCCCCGGCAGGAATGAATAAATGGATGAATGTTGGTATCACCAGGCAACAGGGTAAAGAATGAGCAAACGGGGAATTTGTGGGCTTTCGTAATCGAGAGAGGGAAAGTGAAAATCCAAGTGAGTAATTAGTCTTTATCCTTTGTTTTCCGTAAATAGCTCCAGGCCAAAGATGCCTTTGTTCTTTCAACACCTCTTAGCCGATTTCTGATGCCAATGTTTTTAATGAAAAATTATAGACCATAAGTTGATAAAAATTGATTAATAATAGTGAGAATGATCGTAAGAGTACCGTATACATCTTTTATAAACGTCACGTCTACGACGTTGTCCGGGCGAGTCGATTCGGAGATAAAAAATTATGAGAACCCTGTTCCGTCAATTCATTTAAAGCGTTATACCACAGACTGGCAAATAAGCTGTAAGGGACGATATTACCACGTGGTGTACAAGAGGCGGGTAGGACTGTTAATTTTAATGCGGAAACGGGTCCCATAACGAAGTCAAAGCTAAGATAAAATACCAGGATGTCCCCAAAGTCATTTAATATGTAAATACTAAAACCAACATGCCTGAAAGTAATGTGTTTAATGATCAGGAATTACTGTAAAAGTACAAAAAGAAAGTAGATGGTTCAAATGGCTCTGAGCACTATGCGACTTAACTTCTGTGGTCATCAGTCGCCTAGAACTTAGAACTAATTAAACCTAACTAATATAAGGAGATCACAACATCCATGCCCGAGGCACCGTAGCAGCAGCGCGGTTCCAGACTGTGGCGCCTAGAACCGCACGGCAACTCCCGACAGCAAAAAAGTAGAGAGTAGAGTAGCGGAATTTTTGTAGCATATGCTCGCGGGGTAAGAGGAGATTATCTAGAGGTTCTAATAGATCGCTTATATATTTGTGGTCCGGTGCTGTCACACTTCTAATGATTCAGAATTTTCTCACCACGCTCCTACGAGTTTACCCAGTTCTGGGGTAGATACCAAACCACAAAAAAGCAGACTGTTCATCTGTAGGTAGTCGTTGCGAAATTTTACATGCGCTGTTATATAACTGATGTTGAAATATGTTTCGTCATTTATCAGTTGCTCGCTATGAGCCATAGATTTTTGGACACGGACAGTGGAAATGACGTTCGCAGATAACATGAAGTACTCTGTACTTTTATACCAGTGACGAAGAATCCTGTGTTATTTTGCACGTGGAATATATAAATGTAGTTGACATGATGACTGCGTTCTCTTAAAGAAAATCAACTCCACTAACACAATTTATAGTGTGCTATCAATTGACAGGCTGAAATCACGATCGCGGTGAGAAAATACATTTAACAATAGTCCAGTCGGAAAATGGCCTTTCCAAGAGTGAAGTGGAAACATCTAAAAGCATCGAGAAGAACCTGTACAGCCACAAGAGATTTTGTCTACAGGGCACTTACAACAACTGGATGGGCAACAAAATAGACATCCAAATATCGCCTAGACTAAGGTTTTCAAAACATAATTTTCGTTGTATCGGTATAGGACAGTTCACAATCAATGTGCACAAACAATTTTGACGTGTGCCAGTGAGACATGTTTTAATGCGAAAACTATTTAAAAAAATAGCTGATGCTCAGCGAGCGATGCAGAGATGAATGTTGGGAATTACTGGGAGATACAGGAGAACAAACAGTGGATCAAGCAATAGACTAGAGATGAAGGTTCAATTAAGACTCTATGAAATGTAGCTGGGTGGATATACGAGGGTTGGAACTTAAATACTGGCAATGATTTATTCACAACCGGTACAAAAAACATACATGTTTGCACCTGTTACTTTCCTTCAGAGTAGTCACCAGCGTTGTGTAGAACCCGTTGCCAGCGATGTAGAAGGCGTAGTATACCGGTAGCAGAGCCTGTTGTGTTGATGGTGCGAATGGAACGGTCTACTGCCAGTCGAATCTCTGGAACAGTTCTGAAGCGAATGCCACGAAGTGGTTCCTTCATCTTCCGAATCAAATCAAAGTCACAAGGACTTAAGTCCTGGGAGTGTGGTGGATGGTACAGTACTTCCCAGTCCCATCGACCGAACAGAGCAGCCACAGCTTGCGCTGTATGCGTCCGCGTATTGTCATGCAAAATGATGGGTGGGTTGCGCATAAAGTGTCGCCGCTTCTTTCGCAATGCTGGTCGCAGGTGAAGCTCCGAAAACGAAAAGTAATACTGTGCATTGACGATCTGCCGTGGAGGAACGTAATGCGTTAGGATAACTCCATCACAGTCATACACGAGAATCACCATAACTTTAGACGGCTCCATTCGCACCATAAACAGAACAGGCTCTGCTAACTGTGTACTACGCCTTCCACATCGCTGGCAACGGGTTCTACACAACGCTGCTGACTACTTTGGAGGACAGTAAAAGGTGCAAACATGTAACTCTTCTGTATCGGTTGTGAATAAATAGTAGCCAGTATTTAAGTTCCAACCCTCGTACAAAATGGTAAATAGATGGTATGTCGACCCAGAACGTTAGATACCATGAAAGCACAACATTGAGGACTGTGGCTGAAGCATGGAAAGGCCTGGAAGATACCTGTATCCAACAATCTGTGTCCAATGACTGTTGCCGATACTGATGCAGGAAAATATCCATCTATGAAAGGTTGTGAATATTCAAAAAAGGAAGGACGACTGGTATTTACCGTCCGATCGACAACGAGTTCATTACAAAAAAAATGGTTCAAATGGCTCTGAGCACTATGCGACTCAACTGCTGAGGTCATCAGTCGCCTAGAACTTAGAACTAATTAAACCTAACTAACCTAAGGACAGCACACAACACCCAGCCATCACGAGGCAGAGAAAATCCCTGACCCCGCCGGGAATCGAACCCGGGAACCCGGGCGTGGGAAGCGGGAACGCTACCGCACGACCACGAGATGCGGGCGAGTTCATTACAGACAGAAGCTCAGCTCAGATGTGGAAAGCAGTCGACCCGTATCCTATCGGAAGGAAACACCCCGTCGTTTGTTTTAACTAATTCAGGAAATCCGTGGACAATCTAAATATGCAGGGCCGGACGGCAATGTGAACAGTGCTCCTCACTCTGTCGGCTTGTCCAAAGTACTTAGGCTCTTCAAAAAGTAAGCTAGACATGTCGTCCCACGCTAACACCATAGCGCAACAAGAGTGTGCGTTGTCAGAAGAGCAAAAACGTTCTGTGGTTCTTGTAGACATAATTCTACTGCGGTCCAGGTAAAAGATGAATTATTATGTGCGAGTGAAATGCCGTGACAACTGGAAATGTGCTTCACAGTTGACGTACACGGGACAGTATGATTCTTGAGGGCAAAACCCCTAATTTGCACACAGATTCACGGCAAAATTCTGGCGGCATACGGACCAAATGCAATGTCACGTCCAGCCGTGGTGCAATGGTGCCAATAATTGACGAAGACCGCACAGACGTGGGAGATGTTGATCGGGAAGGAACGCTGTCGTCATTGGCCAAAGACGACAATGGCCACGCAATCGGGGATCTGATTCATGTAGTGTACGGTGGGCATGTCTTTCTGATTTTTGTAAGTTATCGATGTGCACGTCAGAGAGAGCGCAAGTTATGTTACTGTTAAACAATCTTTGGTCTTGCTGTGGCACAGTCTTTGCCTCTGCGCAGTCTGATACATTCTTACTTAATGTATGGTAAGTGATGGAATTCAGTAGTGTGCATTGTGAGTGTGTCTGTTAGATGAAGGAAGATTTGTTATAAAGGACAGCAAGGATGAGTAATATATGAGGCGAAAAGAATACAAATTTTGAATAACTATTTACGAGTAGAAGTTTCAGGTAAGACTGCAGCACTGCGCAGTTAATTTGTTGGAAAGATTATTATCAGCTAGTTAACTTTGTTCATTTGCTCAGAGCTGAGAGAAAGACCACCCCACTTCCCTGAATCATGCAGTAATATATCAGTTGATTAAGCTGTTTGATTTTTATAGTAATTCTCTGTTAAGATTGTGCCCTTTTTAAATCATTTTTCACCTTATTATTCATAGTATCGTTCAGGCCAACGTTGTCTGTGAAGATCTTACTCTGTCTTTCTGAGTATATGCTTCAAACTAAAATCGTTGTCTTGGACTATCATTTTATACGAATAGTTGCTGTCCCCATCTCACTGTTTAAAGAAGGTTTATCATCACGCATTACGACATTGCACCATATGGTATGCAACAGTTCCAATACTGTTTGCAAATTTTATTTAAAAAGAGAAATCTAGCCTGGCCGCTGCCTGCTTGCTGTTGTGCTTTCAAGAAATCTGCAACAACGTTGTCAAGACGCGAGGTAAGGGGAAATTCTGATTAGGGGCAGTTACTGTTTTTTACTTCAGTTGCGTATTTAATATAAAGCCGAGTTGTATTCAGACCACTTACAGTTTAATTCAAATTAGTTCCTGTTCAGTCAAGGTTAGCATGCGAGTTTAAGTTGGATAACAGTTTTCGATAATAAGTACTCTTTTTACAGAGTAGTAGGTAAACTTGGGCTAAATTTCATACAGAAACACATAATGTAGAACTTACACTAACAGTCGAAGATCTCCCGACAGTGAGTGGCGTTCGCATTGCGATTCTCGAACAGCTCCATGACCAAGGAGTGGATTTAGGAGCAAAACGGTTGGTAGAATGTTACGACCGTTGTTTACAGAGCCCTGGCGACTATGTTAAAAGTAGTGTCATGTATCTGTGCTCCCTCGTATATGTTCTGAAATCAAATAACTTGCATTTGTTGGACAGTACAGAGATGCGTAATAGACAGCAGTTACGGGAGGATCCTGGGATTCATCCTTTCGAAACATTTGATAGCCGCAACCCAGGGTGCTCCAGTTTTCAACAACTGATGCTTCTATTTCGTTGTTGGTGTCCTTCTGAATTGTAAGATTTTTATTCGCAGGATAACTACTTACTATCAGCTTAAAAGGGAAAGTCCCCATCGCACCCCCCTCAGATTTAGTGTTGAAATGGTTCAGTGGATAGCTTGTCAAAAACTTATCACATATGAACAATGAAAACAGGAAGAAGATGTACTGAACTGTGAAAAAATTAAGCAAAGTAGAAACAGTGAACGATCCACGCTCAAGATGAGCAACATCGAGCGAGATGCAACAAGCACTGCATCGTGGTTGCGTGGTCACGATGCTCGCTACCAAATTCGTGTTCAAATCCCCGTCGTATCCCTTTTTTCACGAAATTATGAATTTTCCGTCCGGTCATTGACGAGTCTGTTTCCATTCGGTAATCGTGGCAATCGTCAAATGATACATTGGTTATGGAATATGAGTCGTGTGGTAAGAATATATAACCATGACAAGTAAATGTGATGAATAGTGAGAGCTGGCGAGATATCGCATAGACCTCTCACAGACATGAAAACGACAAATAAACAGGTGTGAACTATGTTACAACAAAGGAATTCAGGAGTCAACATTTCCAAAACGGTGTGCAAGTCATAGCATGTGGTACTTGGGTGGAACAAATATGAGGTATGTACGCCTGGCCGTCCGTTCCTTACACCTCGCTGTTGCAAACGGACTTTACACCACGACACAGACACAAATTTAAATACACCGAACAGACTCGTCAGTGACCGGACGCTTCATAATTTTGTGAAAAAAAAAATGCACAGGGGAGTTTTGAACGTGGATTGTTACCCTCGCATTCCACCACCGTGACCGCATGACCACAATGCCTTGACTTTTCAGCTTCTCCCGATGTACTGTATTATGCCACTTTGATCTATGTAGAGTGGGGTGAGGAGACGTGGCTAATCTGTATGCTGACAACAGCCCTACCTTGACGTCTAGACACACATCGTCCCAGTACTAAAATAAATCGTTAAATTTTAGTCCAAGATGTTTAATCGTGTGGATGTAACAGGAACTGGGCACAAACTACGCACGCGACTGCAAATATGGCTCAAATGGCTCTGAGCACTATGGGACTCAACTGCTGAGGTCATTAGTCCCCTAGAACTTAGAACTAGTTAAACCTAACTAACCTAAGGACATCACAAACATCCATGCCCGAGGCAGGATTCGAACCTGCGACCGTAGTGGTCTTGCGGTTCCAGACTGCAGCGCCTTTAACCGCACGGCCACTTCGGCCGGCGACTACAAATAGCACACTGGTTACATCCCCCTATTACATCGTACACTCTGTCAATACTACACTCGTCAATGTTATTGAAATACGTTAAAGTGGTGAATGGCCAACACACTTTAGTACTGGTACTTCTCTTCTTAGTAATTGGGGTTTTATTAGATCTTCTGTACACTACAGGTTATCTGAAACATAAATATGCTCGTTCAATGAGCTGTAACATGGGTTGCTGTTGACAACAACAGTTCGACAACTCTCTCTAAATTGTGTACATTATAACCTGTACCATGCGCCAACTATGACGTTATTATTGACAATTTAAACGATTAAAACGTCTTGATGATAACAAACAACTTCATAACCCGATAGAAGTATATTGCTGGCTATTTTCGCTAACGATCGGTATAGTTTACTACGCGAAAACCTTTTTCACTCACTACTATGAAAAAAGATTACGTAAAACCGCGTAATAATTATTCACCGTGACCAACGTCTCAGTTACTTCCGGTAAATGCCATTTTCGTACACCCTTGTTCAGTTAAATTTAATAAACCGTTTCTTATTACGACACTTCAGAACGCAGCAATCTAAGTTATAACTTCATTGCGAACCAGCGATATAGCGGGTGCTATCTTTGCGATACTATTAACTCTCTTACGATCTGTAAACGTTATTTCTTATTGTACCTTTCCCTTATTTCTTTCGCTTTAAATCCTTCAAATAACAGTTAAGTGAATAAATTATATATAATAATAAAGAAGTTAATGCCTTTGTCTTTTGTCACATGAAATCTAATTGATCCTGTTTCTCTGATTACTAATTTTAAATCATAATAGAATCTCAATAAGACATTAATTCTTTGAGTCTAATTCTTTGAAACCTGGAATAATTGACTTATGCAAGACTGGCTTTTAACTAATTTGCAGCAATGTAGCTCTTTATTATTTTGGCCACTTGCGTATCTTTCAGTGTGGGTTCAATCCTATCCACTGTAAAATTAAGACTCTGAACTAAGAATTAAGTTTGTCTTTTCTTTATTGGAATCAAATTTGTACCTCACATACAACTTTCATGTGAACGAGTGACATTCAAAAAAATCTAATCCCCACACAGATTAATATAGCGCAGACAAAACAAAAACACAAACAAAAATCCTACGTGCTACCAATACTTTACTTTAATACAGCAATCAAGGCTTATCTACTTCAGGTGTTGACAGTCGCGTTCCTTCTAACAGTCCCTAAGTTAAATTTGCCACTCGTCATCCTACCAAGCAAAGGAATTGAATATTGCCGAATAATGTTAATTGGTTCCGCTAGGATACGAAGTCTACCTTTAAAGATTGGAGTCACAAAATTTACGGTCAGTAATAAGTGTCCTCTTTTACGTAAGTCGTGCAGATCCTTCACAATTATTACGCCAGTAACTCAGCAGTGCATACTCAAAATATGCACTTACATAATCCGCTCAACACTCAACTACCTTAGACTGGGCTTCCAAAATTACATAAATACCGCAACCGTTCCATTGTCTTAGAGCGTGCGTGAATACAACAGCCACCAACTTAAACCAAAACAACTTCTAGAGTCTTGTGAGCACCAGTAATACCACGAATCACACTCTAAGTCCAATCCAGTGGCTGACTAACACTTTCAAGTATCAACTTCTGCAAATATGGAACACAGTTTCACCAAATTAGAGCACAACTTTATAAAAGCATGCTATCCCGTTTCTTCCTACGCACTGCGATTATTAATGAACTTTATCCACGCCATTACAACGTCAATTAACCAATTCCTCCATACATATATGATTGTAGCAAAAATCTCTCCAGCGATACGACACAAAATGAACTCAAATCAGTCACTTTAACGTACCCTACTTTTCCTCGCAGAACAATATAAATTGAAGCAAGTACGCTGCTAAACAAATCTAACAAATCGGTCACGCTAAGCTGTGATCTACAACACCGACCGAATACTATATCAATAATTCAATAAAAGTTCTTGACGGTATTCTCACAAAATGTATTAGTCGGTATCCCGCCTGTACCCGGGATCTATTGTCTTTCCCGGTGACTGTTAGACACGATAATTAATGAGAGCTTATACCTACCAACTCTAGCGTAGAATTCCCTAGCAAGACTCGTATCAGAACTGAACTTCTAAATCCCGAAAACCACAGGGGAACCAATTTAGACAATCGCTTCACAATTCCATTGCTTGAAACAACTAAATGTAATTTCTTCGGCGGCCCTCGCCTCGTTGAATAGTGGCCGGCTCGATTTCGTGATATCTCTGGCTCGGACAGCTGATGTTAGCTGCTGCCGGAGCAAGGAGACTCTGCCGCAACTTGCTCGTTCTGTCAAGAGCAGTCGATAGCTCGCTTTTCTACAACCGTTGCACACCTAGAGACTTTAGTTACATAACGTACATACATTATAACCATACATCAGCTGTTTAATACTTGCCAACCACCAAGTTAATATGTTGAAGCGAATGAAAGTCCGTGACGGCACTCAAAAACTTTTATCCTGTCACAACATCTTGCACTTAGACGGATCACTGTTTCTATTTTGCTTCTCTTTTTACAGTTCACGACACCGTCTTAAAGGGATGTGATGGGTAGTTTCCCTTTAGTACCACGTCACAGTAAATATACCGTGCTGGATGTATTTACAAATTTCAAGTACTTCAATATGGCATTTGGATGCGAGCAATGCAAGGGAAACGCTGCTGTTTGTTGCAGAGAATACGGTACACTGTTACCTGACCGCAGAGTACAAGAGTCTTCACTAAACTGTGAGAGATTGGTGCAATGGCCAGCAGTCTTAACTCATCTGACTGCAAATGAACAAAGTGTGGACGAAGTAGAAGAGATCACTCTGTCGGTGGAGCGTTCACCAACTAAGCTCTGAATTTCTACACGTATCGGTGTTCTCCACACAAGAATACCTTATCATCTTGTTATTGGCTAAGTACAAATCGTCTAGTAATCCCATTAACACTGTTTCAATATGAAGCTGCTTTCACTCTTAACTCACATAGCCGGTCCTACAAAAACCTGCATACTTTTGTTGCCATACATTTTCAAGAAAGCTTCTCTCCTTGAAAACGAGAGTCGCACATTACTAGGAGACGTTTCCTTAGCTATTGGGATGGGTATATTTATCCTGCAAGCCGGAGACCCTACACGTTCTCGTCGTCAGGTGACACGTTATTTAGATATAACATTCCCCAGAAGATGGATCTGCAGAGTTGGTGTCGTATCTTGGTTACTCGTGAACATTACTCTTTTAGAGTTTTCCACTGGCTATGGTTGCAAATTAAAATCTACAGAGAAAAAGTAAACAAACGAGGCGAACTGTCCGTTCGGATTTTGAATAGTGTTCCCTCCATGAAAGAGTACCAAGACCTCTACAGGGAGAATAAACGTGGTGTCGACAAGGGAATTCGAAAGTGCACTGAAATAGGATGTGGAATATATGGAAGTCAATTTCTTAATCATTTGCCTTTTCTTAACACCTCTCGTGAGTATTTGTTTGGGATACATTTTAACGGCTTTATCTCCATAGCAAACAAAAATATGACGCGTGTTATATGAAATGTGTGTGTGTGTATTTTTTTCGAATTAAGTCTATGACACCATCTCCTACAGCATTCATTACTCCTTCTGAGACGGCTTGTACAACATCTACAAAGCTGAAGTTAACTACTTTTGTGAGAGCCACAGTCTTCATTTGTACCAGGTGATTAAAATTAAAGTGGAGCTATTCACAGAGGTCCAGTGTGGTCTGTAATTATCGTATGGCAGCGACACTTGTTACATATGCTAATACATTAATGTGAAACCGATTTATGATGGAAAGTATTAGTTTCAACTTTGGCCACCTAGTGCAAATATGCCACTGTGCGGCATCTCGTCGACGTCTCGGGTGCTCATATTGTACAAACTGTCAAAGCGACGGTTAATAACAACATCAACGTTATGCGTTTTTCACTTTTTTGACCTTTTCTGTCTACGTCGCGTTCCTGATCCATTACATATGGAAACATTTCTGTACGTCCTTCTTGCATGCACAGCGCCAGATTTACTCCTGGTGTCCAAAACTCGTCTATTTTTTTTTCGGCGTAAATCGATTCCCCATACGATAACTAACGGTCTCACGCGAACTCTGTGGATAGCTGCACTTTAATTATTACCGCCCTGTACCTACAGATTCTGTTCTGAGTCATTACTTACAGGTACAAAATTGTACATAACTAACTGTAGCCGATACTGTAGTTTAAGTTTACTACTACTTAATCAGTGATGCCACTGTTGTAAACGGACTGGAATCCGGACAGCGTAGCGACGTGCGTGACGTATAATGCGTGTCAGCATGACTCCGTGTTACCCAAGCACTCGGCATGCCCTGCCATGCTAACGCACCGTACTCACGTCACATGCATGTACTCTGCAGGTTGTGGTTTTCTCTCCATGACCTGCCCAATGTCAGCTTTGTATGCAAATAGCTGGTTATTTTTGACACCTACATCGTTTTAGTTACGGTTCGATTAGAAGAGGGGTCTCTAAACGTTTTAGCCTAATCGCCTCACTGGCTCTTTCACTAAGCCCCAAGCACCAACACCTTGCTATAGTCTGTCTAAGTTTTCTTGAGGCCTGATACCCTATTACTGGTCGGAACTCCTCGGCGTTTTCGTGACGCTTGCCACCGCTACCAGTGGTTACGAGCTGACACTGGGTGGTACTGCAGTAGTCATTCCACAGTGAAGTGCTTATTGTTTGACCTTGAGCTGTGGTCTTAATTTCATTTCACATACATAGCTACAAACAAATATCACTCTTGAAGAGCGCTGAAACTCGCTTTCACGAATCCTTGCTACCTCCGTGCATTATTAACATCACAGCAGTTCGTCAGAGCTGCATACGGTATCAGCACTGCGGCGTAGCTTCCCCGCGTCACGTTCCTCGCCATGCTGCGCCAATACGGTCACCTCTTCGTTCTCTGCAGTCACGGGTGACATAGCTCAAGAAAAGATGGGCAGATTGTAGTTCATCACACCAACATACTGTAGTGCTGAACTACACTCACATTTTCGTTTCAGGACTAGACGGTGATTGAAATGTCTGTGGCACAGGCAGCGTGCATAAACTCCACCCTGCATTTTCTGTTGGCACTTACAGGCAAATGTACAGCTCATTTCAGTGCCCAGAAAATATTAGATACAGGCTCCCAGGTATATGCCATTTTCCTTTACTTCCATAAGGCGTTCTATACAGTTCCGCACTGTAGCCTGATAAACAAAGTAAGAGCCTACGGAATATCAGACCAGCTGTGTAGCTGGATTGAAGAGTTTTTAGCAAACAGAACACAGCATGCTGTTCTCAGTGGAGAGACGTCTATAGACGTTAAAGTAACCTCTGGCGTACCTCAGGGGAGTGTTATGGGACCATTGCTTTTCACAATATATATAAATGACCTAGTAGATAGTGTCGGAAGTTCCATGCGGCTTTTCGCGGATGATGCTGTAGTATACAGAGAAGTTGCAGCATTAGAAAATTGCAGCGAAATGCAGGAAGATCTGCAGCGGATAGGCACTTGGTGCAGGGAGTGGCAACTGACCATTAACAGAGACAAATGTAATGTATTGCGAATACATAGAAAGAAGGATCCTTTATTGTGTGATTATATGATAGTGGAACAAACACTAGTTACTTCTGTAAAATATCTGGGAGTATGCGTGCGGAACGATTTAAAGTGGAATGATCAGATAAAATTAATTGTTAGTAAGGCGGGCACCAGGTTGAGATTCATTGGGAGAGTCCTTAGAAAAAGTAGTCCATCAACAAAGGAGGTAGCTTACAAAACACTCGTTCGACCTATACTTGAGTATTGCACATCAGCGTGGGATCCGTACCAGGTCGGGTTGACAGAGGAGGTAGAGAAGATCCAAAGAAAAGCGGCGCGTTTCGTCACAGGGTTATTTGGTAAGCATGACAGCGTTACGGAGATGTTTAACAAACTCAAGTGGCAGACTCTGCAAGAGAGGCGCTCTGCATCGCGGTGTAGCTTGCTGTCCAGGTTTCGAGAGCGTGCGTTTCTGGATGAGACATCGAATATATTGCTTCCTCCTACTTATACCTCCCGAGGATATCACGAATGTAAAATTAGACAGATTCGAGCGTGCACGGAGGCTTTCCGGCAGTCGTTCTTCCCGCGAACCATACGCGACTGGAACAGGAAAGGGAGGTAATGACAGTGGCATGTAAAGTGCCCTCCGCCACACACCGTTGGGTGGCTTGCGGAGTATAAATGTAGATGTAGATGTTATTCTAAGTTTTTGGTTTTGCGTAAATCTTGATGCTAATCCTTGTGCTAGGTGGCTTCCAAGTGTAATTTTCCCGCCTCCAGAAGCTCCACATCATGCCACTAAGTTTAAATCTCGTGCTGGTGCACAGAATATAGGTTTCTTGTAACAGATGACTGTAGATACATCCTCTTCAGTAGAGAAATTTATTTCTGTTTAAGAGCTTGCCGCCTCAGGGTAAGTAAGAAATCTGCAGAGCAGTTTTTAGTATTTCCGTATTCTCCTCGTTACATTTCAAGTACATTCCAAACCCAGTAGCGCCATTTGAGACCTTATTCCTATTTTTTACACACTGGGGGGTTAGGGACTGTGTTTGGTGTGAGCAGACACAAGGAGAAATGGCTGCTGTCCGTAAACACCTGGAAGCTGCGTTGGCTACCGTCGACACGCTTCTGGCAACTGCTCAAAGTTGCGGCGACATCGGGGTGCTGTTGACGACACCTGCGACACCTTTGTTGCCGTTGGAATCCCTGGTGACCCGAGTGTCGCTGCATCTTGTGACACTCAACATCCAATCGGCCTGTCCTCACTCGAGTGTGGGTGGCAGACTGTGGTGAGTTCGCATACCACTGGGCGAAAGGCGAAAGAGGGAGCAGGTCGCGCGGCTGGCCACCTACGCCTTAGCAACAGGTACGATGTGCTACCCAGTGTCGACGATGACTCTGAGCCAGCTCGGGAGGCCTCTCCTGTTGGGCCAGCGGCCGATTTTCTGCCCAATCCGGAAAAGAGCTGAGGTTGGGTATACTTGTCATTGGCGGCTCTAGTGTTAGGCGGGTGGTGGAGCCCCTCAGGGAAACAGCAGGCAACGTAGGGAAGAATGCCAGTGTCTGCTGGGTATGCTTGCCAGGAGGTCTCGTCCGTGATGTGGAGGAGGCCCTACCGGCGGCTATCGAGCGCACTGGGTGCAGCTGGCTGCATATAGAGACACATGTTGGTAGGAATGACGCTGCAGCTTGGGTTCTGAGGGAATCCTTGGCTGCTTTCGGCCGATGGCTAAGCTGTCTATTTGTAGCATCGTACTCAGGGTTGATCGCGCTCCTCTGGTTTGGAGCAGTGTGGAAGGTGTAAACCAGAGGCCCTGCGACGGTATCGGATGCGAGTTTCTCGACCTCCGCTATCGGGTGCAGAATTGTAGGGCACCACTTAATAGGTCAGGTGTGCATTACACGCAGGAAGCAACTACTAGGATAGCGGAGTACGTGCGGTGTGCACATGGAGCTTTTTTATGTTAGAGAAACCCTCTATTGGCATTAAAGACGATTTGCCTGATAAATTAGCCGTAGTGTCATCAGTGAATGTTCATCGTCGCAGATCACAGATAGGAAAGGTAAATATGATTTTAGTAAACTGCAGGGGTATCCAAGGAAAGTTCGTCGCGGAATTAGTATCGCCTGCTGAAGGCTATAATGTAAAAATGGTCTCAGGGAAAGAAAGTATGTTGAAACCGGACGATAATGACAACAATATCCTAAGTTCAGATTGGAGTATTTAAGGTGAGGAAGGTTAGTCGCCAATGGTGACGGCGTGTTTATTGCAGTAAAGAATTCTCTAGTATCGTTATCACGGATTCCGACTGTGAATTAGTTTGAGTGACGTATCAAAGATCAGTCAAACATAGTACCCGGATGCTTTTATAGACTGCCTGGGTCAGGAGCCCTAGTAGTAGAGCGCTTCAGACAGAAATTGCAGAATATCGTTAGTAATTTTCCTGATCATGCCATTGTAATAGGGGCTGACTTCAACTTGCCATGTGTAGATTGGGAGTGTCGTGGTAGCAAAATTGGTGCCAGAGACAGGGATTCGCGTGGCGTAGTTCTGGATGTCTTGTTAAAAATTTGCTTTGAGCAGTAAGAGAACCAATTAACAAACGGACCTGAACTTCTCGAATTAGCTAACACAGAAGAAGGTATCGATGATCATAAGGCTCTGATAGCGTCTATGACGACGGGTCTTACAGAGTATGTTAAGGAAGGTAGTAAGATATTTTTGCTTAGCAAGAGTGATAGGATACAAATTTCAGAGTATCTGAGCAGCCAGCATCAAATATTCAGTGATGAGGATGAAGACGTGGAGAACAAATGGAAAAAATTCAAAGGCGTAGTGCAATATGACCTAGACAAATACGTTCCGAGTAAGGTTTTAATGGATGGGAAAGACCAACCATGGATTCATAGCCGCGTTAGAAAACTGCTAGACAAACAGAATTTCATCTCAGATTCAAGAGGAGTAAATTCTTAACTGGTAAATAAAAACAAAAATGAGCTTAAGGACAGCAATGAGAGAAGCGTTCAACGACTCTGAAACCAAAACTTTGACAACTCATCTGAACAAAAACCCAAAGAGATATTGGTCATATGTAAAATAAGTAAGTGGGTCAAAATCATCTATTTATTCACTCAATGACCATTTTGGCACCGAAAAGAAAGGTAACAGAGAGAAGATCCAAATACTGAATTCGATCTTTCGAAACTATTTCACGGTGGAAGATCGTAACGTGGACTCTCCTTTCAACCTACGTACGAACATCTAAATGGCAGTTATTGAGATAACCGATCTTGGAACAGAAAAACAAATTACAATCGCCTGGTAATGGAAAGGCATCAGGACTAGACGAGATACCTGTAAGATTCTACAAAGATTATACGAAAGAACTTGCTCCCCTTCTAGGCAGTAATTTATCCTAGATCACTTGAGCATCGAAGGGCACCTAGCGACTGGAAGAAAGCACCGGTCATCCCCGTTTTTAAGAAGGGCCGCAGAACAGATGTACACAGTTATAGACCTTTATCGTTGACGTCAATCTGTTGTAGAATTGTGGAACATATTCTATGCTTAAGTTCAGATGGTTCATATGGCTCTGAGCGCTATGAGACTTAACATCTGAGGTCATCGGTCCCCTAGAACTAACCTAAGGACATCACACACATCCATGCCCGAGGCAGGATTCGAACCTACGACCGTGGCGGTCGCACGGTTCCAGACCGAAGCGCCTAGAACCACTCGGCCACACCGGCCGGCTATGCTTAAGTATTATGATATTTTTGGAGAATGGAAATCTCTTCTGTAAAAATTAACATGGATTCCGCAAACAGGGATCCTGCGAAACTCAACTCGCTCTGTTCCCCCATGAGATCCACATAGCAGTGGACAACGGAGGTCAGGTTGGTGCCATGTTCCTTGACTTCTGGAAGGAATTTGACACCGTCCCGGAATGCCATTTAGTGGAAAAAATAAGAGCTTATCAAGTATGGGGGCCGACGTGTGACTGGATTCAAGACTTCCTTGCAGACAGAACTCAGTAAATCGCTCTTAATGGAACAAAATCGATAGATGTGAAGGTAATTTCCGGAGAATCTCAAGGAAGTGTGATAGGACCGTTAGTACACTCCTGGAAATTGAAATAAGAACACCGTGAATTCATTGTCCCAGGAAGGGGAAACTTTATTGACACATTCCTGGGGTCAGATACATCACATGATCACACTGACAGAACCACAGGCACATAGACACAGGCAACAGAGCATGCACAATGTCGGCACTAGTACAGTGTATATCCACCTTTCGCAGCAATGCAGGCTGCTATTCTCCCATGGAGACGATCGTAGAGATGCTGGATGTAGTCCTGTGGAACGTCTTTCCATGCCATTTCCACCTGGCGCCTCAGTTGGACCAGCGTTCGTGCTGGACGTGCAGACCGCGTGAGACGACGCTTCATCCAGTCCCAAACATGCTCAATGGGGGACAGATCCGGAGATCTTGCTGGCCAGGGTAGTTGGCTTACACCTTCTAGAGCACGTTGGGTGGCACGGGATACATGCGGACGTGCATTGTCCTGTTGGAACAGCAAGTTCCCTTGCCGGTCTAGGAATGGTAGAACGATGGGTTCGATGACGGTTTGGATGTACCGTGCACTATTCAGTGTCCCCTCGACGATCACCAGTGGTGTACGGCCAGTGTAGGAGATCGCTCCCCACACCATGATGCCGGGTGTTGGCCCTGTGTGCCTCGGTCGTATGCAGTCCTGATTGTGGCGCTCACCTGCACGGCGCCAAACACGCATACGACCATCATTGGCACCAAGGCAGAAGCGACTCTCATCGCTGAAGACGACACATCTCCATTCGTCCCTCCAATCACGTCTGTCGCGACACCACTGGAGGCGGGCTGCACGATGTTGGGGCGTGAGCGGAAGACGGCCTAACGGTGTGCGGGACCGTAGCCCAGCTTCATGGAGACGGTTGCGAATGGTCCTCGCCGATACCCCAGGAGCAACAGCGTCCCTAATTTGCTGGGAAGTGGCGGTGCGGTCCCCTACGGCACTGCATAGGATCCTACGGTCTTGGCGTGCATCCGTGCGTCGCTGCGGTCCGGTCCCAGGTCGACGGGCACGTGCACCTTCCGCCGACCACTGGCGACAACATCGATGTACTGTGGAGACCTCACGCCCCACGTGTTGAGCAATTCGGCGGTACGTCCACCCGGCCTCCCGCATGCCCACTATACGCCCTCGCTCAAAGTCCGTCAACTGCACATACGGTTCACGTCCACGCTGTCGCGGCATGCTACCAGTGTTAAAGACTGCGATGGAGCTCCGTATGCCACGGCAAACTGGCTGACACAGACGGCGGCGGTGCACAAATGCTGCGCAGCTAGCGCCATTCGACGGCCAACACCGCGGTTCCTGGTGTGTCCGCTGTGCCGTGCGTGTGATCATTGCTTGTACAGCCCTCTCGCAGTGTCCGGAGCAAGTATGGTGGGTCTGACACACCGGTGTCAATGTGTTCTTTTTTCCATTTCCAGGAGTGTATTTACAATATGTGTAAATGATCCAGTAGAAAGCATCGGATGCTCTTTAAGACTGTTCACGGATGATGCGGTTGTCTATAGCAAAGTAGCAACGCCAGAAGATAGTGACGATTTGCAGAATGACCTCCAGAGAATTGATGAATGGCGCAGGCTCTGGCAGTTGACCCTGAACGTAATTAAATGTAAGACATTGCGCATACGTAGGAAAAGAAATCCACTATTGTACAGCTTAACCACTGATAACAAACCGCTGGAAACAGTGTCTGCCGTAAAATACACTCCTGGAAATTGAAATAAGAACACCGTGAATTCATTGTCCCAGGAAGGGGAAACTTTATTGACACATTCCTGGGGTCAGATACATCACATGATCACACTGACAGAACCACAGGCACATAGACACAGGCAACAGAGCATGCACAATGTCGGCACTAGTACAGTGTATATCCACCTTTCGCAGCAATGCAGGCTGCTATTCTCCCATGGAGACGATCGTAGAGATGCTGGATGTAGTCCTGTGCAACGGCTTGCCATGCCATTTCCACCTGGCTCCTCAGTTGGACCAGCGTTCGTGCTGGACGTGCAGACCGCGTGAGACGACGCTTCATCCAGTCCCAAACATGCTCAATGGGGGACAGATCCGGAGATCTTGCTGGCCAGGGTAGTTGACTTACACCTTCTACAGCACGTTGGGTGGCACGGGATACATGCGGACGTGCATTGTCCTGTTGGAACAGCAAGTTCCCTTGCCGGTCTAGGAATGGTAGAACGATGGGTTCGATGACGGTTTGGATGTACCGTGCACTATTCAGTGTCCCCTCGACGATCACCAGTGGTGTACGGCCAGTGTAGGAGATCGCTCCCCACACCATGATGCCGGGTGTTGGCCCTGTGTGCCTCGGTCGTATGCAGTCCTGATTGTGGCGCTCACCTGCATGGCGCCAAACACGCATACGACCATCATTGGCACCAAGGCAGAAGCGACTCTCATCGCTGAAGACGACACGTCTCCATTCGTCCCCCCATTCACGCCTGTCGCGACACCACTGGAGGCGGGCTGCACGATGTTGGGGCGTGAGCGGAAGACGGCCTAACGGTGTGCGGGACCGTAGCCCAGCTTCATGGAGACGGTTGCGAATGGTCCTCGCCGATACCCCAGGAGCATCAGTGTCCCTAATTAGGCTGGGAAGTGGCGGTGCGGTCCCCTACGGCACTGCGTAGGATCCTACGGTCTTGGCGTGCATCCGTGCGTCGCTGCGGTCCGGTCCCAAGTCGACGGGCACGTGCACCTTCCGCCGACCACTGGCGACGACATCGATGTACTGTGGAGACCTCACGCCCCACGTGTTGAGCAATTCGGCGGTACGTCCACCCGGCCTCCCGCATGCCCACTATACGCCCTCGCTCAAAGTCCGTCAACTGCACATACGGTTCACGTCCACGCTGTCGCGGCATGCTACCAGTGTTAAAGACTGCGATGGAGCTCCGTATGCCACGGCAAACTGGCTGACACTGACGGCGGCGGTGCACAAATGCTGCGCAGCTAGCGCCATTCGACGGCCAACACCGCGGTTCCTGGTGTGTCCGCTGTGCCGTGCGTGTGATCATTGCTTGTACAGCCCTCTCGCAGTGTCCGGAGCAAGTATGGTGGGTCTGACACACCGGTGTCAATGTGTTCTTTTTTCCATTTCCAGGAGTGTATCTAGGAGTAACTATCCAGAGCGATCTTAGGTGGAATGACCACGTAAAAAAACAGTTGGAAAAACAGATTCACTGGAAGAATCTTAAGGGAATGTAAGTCATCCACGAAGGAAGTAGCTTATACGGCGTTTGTTTGACCGACTTTTGAGTATTGTCAATTTGTTTGGGGTGCCTACGAGGTAGGACTGATAGAAGAGATAGAGATGATCCAACGAAGAGCGGCGCGTTTCGTCACGGGATCGTTTAGCCGGCGCGAGAGCGTTACGGAGATGCTCAACAAACTCCATTGATAAACATTACAAGAGAGGCGCAGTGCATCACGGAGAAGTTTGCTATTGAAATTTCGACAGAGCGCGTTCCGGGACTAGTCGGACAACATATTACTTCTCTCTACATACGTCCCAGGTAATAAGCACGAAGAGAACGAGAAATTAGACCCAGAGGCTCACGGACAATCGTTCTTCCCACGCACTATTCGCGAGCTTAACAGGGTTGCCTTCCACCACACACCGTTAGGTGGCTTGTGGAGTATGACGTATATGTAGATGCATTCAATGGGCATCCATGTACTATAGGTCAATGCGTACTATTCGGAAGAGAAGGTACTCAAAGAGATTTATAACACAGTATTGTACTCTTTTGGATTTTTATTTATGGCTGTGCTTCAAAATTTGTCGAAAAAGAGATACAGCATTATTGTTAATTAGTGGCGTGCATAGCTATTGCATTATGGGCATCTATAATGAATTCGTGTTAGTTAACGACGACAGATCAGAATTGGAATTCATAAACAAATACTCCACAGGAATGGATTACAATGCGCCAACGAAGATCTTGCAGCGCTGTTACAGAGAATATGCAACAGCGTCGCGGAATTCTGAGTAGTGGTATGGATAACAATTGTGCTGGCAGAGAACTGCGATCAGTACAGCACACTGAATACAGCGTTATCGGAGCTTCTACCTTACAGAGCGATAGTTTACAGGAGAACGGGCGACTTAGTTCAAAATGGTTCAAATGGCTCTGAGCATTATGGGACTTAACTTCGGAGGTCATCAGTCCCCTAGAACTTAGAGCTACTTAAACCTAATTAATCTAAGACATCACACACATCCATGCCCGAGGCAGGGTTCGAACCTGCGACCGTAGCGGTCGCGCGGTTCCAGACTGAAGCGCCTAGAACCGCTCGGCCGCACCGGCCGGCGGGTGACTTAGTGTTCATTTACAGTGGCCAGAGCGCGGTTTTTGTAATGCTTATTAATGACTGAAAAAAATAACACTAAACAGACGCTTTATGCGGAACATGATTCGTTAAGCGAGTCAATTTCTATTTTCTGCTACTCGTTGTGCGAATCACTCGTTGTGGGAGGTACTCGATAATTACGGCGGGCCAGATACCATGCATGTCTGACCCGTTTCCGTAGACCGGATTGATGGTGACTGCGGCCCAGTGTTGGTCCGCGGGCCGTTGTTTGGAGGCACCTGGATTACAACGTGGCTTTTGCTGCTAAATTCGTTAACCGTATTACACATCATATTTACGATAAATATTATGACTTGGAGCATGTACTCTGAACGAAGGTGGCCCACGTATACACACATCATAATACCTAAGTACAAATCTCTTTTTGAGTATTACAGGGTTGGACAAAAATATGGAAACACCCCTAGCAATGCATGTTTGAACATGAATGCAGATGCTAGCCACGCAGCCGGCCACGGTGGTCCGAGCGGTTCTAGGCACTTCAGTCCGGAACCACGCGACTACTACCGTCGCAGGTTGGAATCCTGCCTCGGGCGTGGATGTGTGTGATGTCCTCAGGTTAGTTAGGTTTAAGTAGTTCTCAGTTCTAGGGTACTGATGACCTCAGATGTTAATTCCCATTTGAACCATTTTGCTAGCCAAGCCTGAAGATTGCGCTGTTATATTTGACTACTAACGACAGCTGTGCAATGTTCTCGCAACGTTGAAAGTGTCAGTCGTGGTGAGAACAGTGTAGCTGTGAGTGCATTATGTCGAAGTTACTTGAATTCGAACGGGGCAGAAGTGTTGGTGGTCGTATAGTGAGTACTTTCGTATCCAAAGTAGCCGAAGTGTTTGGTATTTCAAGAGATACAGCATCAGAGATTTATGTCGCGTACAAGGAAAGTGGACGAACGTTATGCGCCAAGACACAACCCAGACCAAAGAGTGTACTGAGTGAGTGTGACAGACGGTCATCGAAGAGGACAGTGCCGAGCAATGGAAGAAAGTTATTTGGTCTGATGCCTCTAGCTTCACACTCATTCAAACATTCAAAAAATGAAGCATTACGGGGATTCAATGATAATTTCAGCATCCGGAATTGCATGTGCCCCATGGTTACTCTGCGAGGTCGCATTACCGTCAAGGGTTATGTAACCATTCTGGCTGATCATGTCCTTCCTATGGTTCAAAGTTTGTTACGAATGGTGATGCTGTGTTCCAAGACGACAGCGAGCCTGTTCACTCACTCACTTCGTCCAGGAATGGCGTTGTGAGTACGAGGATGAATTATTGCATCTCCCCTGGAAATCACACTCACCAGATCTTAGTATTATTGAGTCTCTGTGATCTACTTTGAAGAGGAGGTTGCGTGAACGGTATCCACCAACCTGATCGCTTACTGAACTTTCCACTATTTGGCAGGAAGAATGCTACACTATGTGATCAAAAGTATCCGGACACCTCCAAACACATACATTTTTTCAGATTTGGTGCACTGTGCTGGCAACTCCTGCCAGGTACTCCAGATCAGCGACCTCAGTAGTCATTAGACATCATGAGAGACCAGAATGGGGCGCTCCGCGGAACTCACGGACTTCGAACGTCCTCAGGTGATTGGGTGTCACTTGTGTCATACGTCTGTACGCGAGACTTCTAAACATCCCCAGGTCCACTATTTCCGATTTGATAAGGAAGTGGAAAAGTGAAGTGACACATATATAGTAGAAAAGCGTACTGGCCGATCTCTACTGTTGACTGCCAGAGACTGCCAACAGTTGAAGAGGGTCGTAATGTATAATACGCAGGTATCTGTCCAGACCATCACACAGGAATTCCAAACTGCATTAGGATCCACTGCAAATACTATGACAGTTAGGCGGAAGGTGAGAAATCTTGGATTTCATGGTCGAGTGGCTGCTCGTCACACATCTCGTCGGTGAAGGCCAAATGACGCCTCGCTTGGTGTAAGGAGCGTAAAGAGTGGACCATTGAACAGTGGAAAAACGTTGTGTGGAGCGACGAATTACTTTACACAATGTGGCGACCCAATGGCAGGGTGTGGGTATGGCGAATGCCCGGTGAACGTCATCTGCCAGCGTGTGTAGTGCCAACAGTACAATTCGGACGCTGTGGTGTTCCTGGAGAGGTTTTGCACCCCTTGTTGTTGTACGTGGCGCTATCACAGCACAGGCCTACATTGATGTTTTAAGCACTTTCTTGCTTCCCACTGTTGAAGAGCAATTCAGGGATGGCGGTTACATCTTAAAACAGGATCGAGCACCTGTTCATAATGCACGGCCCATGGCGGAGTGTTTACACTTCAATATCATCCCTGTAATGGACTGGCCTGCTCAGAGTCCTGACTTGAATCCTATAGAAGACTGTCAGGATGTTTTTGAACGCCGACTCCGCGCCGGGCCTCACCGACCGACATCGATACCTCTCCTCATTGCAGCACTCCGTGAAGAACGTGCTGCTATTCCCCAAGAAACCTTCCAGCGCGTGATTGAACGTATGTTTGCGGGAGTGGAAGCTGTCATCAAAGCTGAATTCCAGCATTGCCGACGGAGGGCGCCACGAGCTTGTGAGTCATTTTCAGCCAGGTGTCCGGAAACTTTTGATCACATAGTGTATAGGATTTTTTGAAAACCATACAGGACCTGAACGTATCCACTCCGAGGCGACTGGAAGTTGTCATGAATACCAGTTTTCGTACACCATATTAGGCACTGTACTGTGTTCCATTTTTTGTGTTTTCTTAAGTTTGTCCATCACGTGTACTCTATGGTGTACAAGTAGTTCTTAAAGAGAAATTACTTTATCACTTGAAATCATTGTTGCTCTGAACTTAAACACGTTTTTCTATGGGCAGATTTTCGAAAAGTTTTGTAGAGGTTTATTTCAGTCTCTCTGTTCCAAAATTGCATTTTTTCTTGAAATGTGTTATCTGTGAACATCACTGAGCGCCAATGGGTTCTTAAAAATAAATTTCAGTAGATAATAAAAGAACCCATACGGTTGTGGCTAATGCTCCCAAATGCTTAAACAGATGTTTGCACAAAATATTTATGCAACTGAATGAATTTACACAAATTACTAATCTGATGCGTAAATTTTGGAGCCAATTCGAGGTGTAAATAAGAAAATGAAAACTGTTACTTAAACTTGTAAGAAGTTCTTCATTCAGGCAGGAAATATGATTACATCATACTGATGGGAAACGTTAACGCAGAAATTGGCGTAATAGCAGTGGTAATTGTTTGATTTTGTTCCGTACAGACAGGTTAATGTTGTGGACGCATTTTTTCCTTTTGTCTCTTTCTTTTTGCTGGGAATCAATAGGCTTCAAATTCAATATCTATTACGCCACAGACAATTCGAAATTTGCAGATCTAGGGATACTTAGTTTTTAGACGACCAGAAATAGAATTAGATGAGTACTTCCTCCTGTGTACCGTCAAAATAAGATCAAGATGGAAAAAAGGAAAACCGAAATCAGCTATCATAAAATAAAACATCATATAAAGCACCTTACTTAAACGACCGCTCCAGCAACTCATTATAAAAGAAACGGTTATATGAATTAATGGCACATGTCACGTTAAAGGAAAACGTGGAACAAAAATGGAGGAATATTACAAACGTTTTGGAAAGGGCAGCATTCTAATGGACAAAAAGAAGAAGTGACACTCGGAAACAGGACTAAGAAACTGGGATGAAACTTTGAAAGTAATTGCAAATACAAGAAATATCAGAACACA
The DNA here is from genome assembly GCF_023864345.2 of Schistocerca serialis cubense. NCBI lineage: Eukaryota > Metazoa > Arthropoda > Insecta > Orthoptera > Acrididae > Schistocerca > Schistocerca serialis. The sequence goes on from NC_064642.1 coordinate 523,459,370, forward strand.
AAGGAAACGGAAGGCAAAATAAACTACCATCGGAAAACAGCATTCATAAAACTAGAGGCTGAAAAACACCACAAGGAGAATTGTGAAAATGTCATACAATTTTTAGAAAATAATGTATGAGCGACTGTCCACCCTCTTCCAACTCTGAATATGCAAAATCATGTTTATGGTGTATCTCTAGAAAACGTTAAATTCAAATCAATATCCAACTGCAAGTTGCTAAACTATCATGAAAAGTTGTAGTGTCGAGACACTTCTCCACTAACGATGCAGATATCCGAAAACACCGAAGAAAACGCTTCCACTAGGTTAACATAAAATATTGTATAGCAATAAGAAAAGTAACAAAGATTCAGATGAATATGGAGTAAATATATAATTGTACGAAAATTTAAAGCAGTCATTTTGATTTCCATTTCTTACATTACTAAAAATGGTTTGGAGTGGACAAGAGACGTGTAGAATTTGACCAAAACCCTACCGTGATAACAATATACAACTTAAAAGAACAAGGAAGGTCTCGTAACTGCACAGAAATGAATCTGGTGAACACTCGATACAAATTAATTTTCAATTTAATCAAACGTAAACTATGCCGATATTATGAGAAAATCTCAGGGGATGAACGAAATCCTCTCAGGTACACAAAATTACGCTGTGACGTTACTTTCCAGAGAAATTATTTGTGGAGGAGTATAGACACTGAAATATAAATTACTTTTGTGGACTGTAAAACACCTTGTGCCTTATGAAAGAGTAAATCACAAGCTGATAGCAATATTAATCCAAGACCAAATTCCACGAAAGTGATTTAAGTATATACGGTACACAGACAAGGAAATACACTCAGAATTAGACTTGAGGACAAGTAACAACACTGAAAACAGTTTACAATAGCTGCAGAATATTTAGTCGGAATACCAATTATAGAAGACAATTTACAAAGCTATACCCCAATCTTGCAAAATTTCAGGTAAAAATCATATCAAAATATCGAACGAAGAAACAAATTAACGGCCTTTTTCAGCATATACTACTGCATGCCAAGTAAGATCTGTCTAGAAACAACATCTTAGAGCGAAATATTTCAATTATCATTGTTGTATATCATCGTTTCTCGCAGTTGTACATAGCGTAGATATATTATGTTGCTCGGTAATCTACAGAAATAATGAAAAACGTTGACGAACACTCACTTGTACAAAAACGAACTGAAATTCACCCGTGCAAAACCTTAACGAGACACGTAACACATGCCAAAGCAACGGACCCACAACACCAAGGTGGGAGTGCTGCACGCTATCCAGAAAAACCAGATGAATGTTTCCTCAGCCCTCCGAAGTTGTCAGTGCACACCAGATAGCTACACTACCAAGGGAAATGGTTGCAACGTGTTAAATGGATGTCCAGAGCGAGACACAAAGGAGTGAAAAGAGAATTGTAGATGAATTGATAAAGTTCAAGAGACAAACAACACGTTAAACAAAATGGGCAGAAGAAGGAATAGCTCTTGTAGTGGTGTGGTGGCGGTACGCCACATAACATCACAAAAACGATATTTAATAACTTATATAAATATAATAACTTATATAAATATATCAAAACTGTCGTCGTAACGAAATACAAATATTATCTCTTCTCTGAAAAATAACAAAGACTGTGATCAGTTAATATGATCTGCGAATGTAATTGGAATCTCTGTTCTTTGCAAAAAGATCTCTCTCCCGTTTTGTTTTTTCGAAGTGTAAGAAGCCATGAGGCATGAAAACGTGCACGTTTCATGTAATATTTAACCTAAATACAATAAAATATTATTAAAAGTGCTGTCAGTTTTTATATGTTTCACCTCCTGTATTCAGGAATTTAATTTCTTTATGTAAATTTTATAGGGGAACATTAGTGCAGAGGTCAGTGCCATTGTTATAAATGGTTACGGCCCAGAGTCGTAATAAATATCTTAATATTCGCTAATTTTGACAAGTAAAAATAAGTGTAAATGTAAGAGATTTCTCTGGATTAGCGGTTGTTCCTGTGCAACAACAAAAATAATCAATATTTCCAATATAGAATCATATATGGATAAACTGAGTTCAGTAAATTTTTTCGATCCTCGCTTAACGAAATCGCGACAATATTCTTAGCCTTGCATTTGTACTAAAGTTGTTGTTGTTGTTGTGGTCTTCAGTCCTGAGACTGGTTTGCGACAATATTCTTAGCCTTGCATTTGTACTAAAGTTGTTGTTGTTGTTGTGGTCTTCAGTCCTGAGACTGGTTTGATGCAGCTCTCCATGCTACTCTATCCTGTGCAAGCTTCTTCATCTCCCAGTACCTACTGCAGCCTACATCCTTCTGAATCTGCTTAGTGTATTCATCTCTTGGTCTCCCTCTACGATTTTTACCCTCCACGCTGCCCTCCAATACTAAATTGGTGATCCCTCGATGTCTCAGAACATGTCCTACCAACCGATCCCTTCTTCTAGTCAAGTTGTGCCACAAGCTCCTCTCCAATTATATTCAATACCTCCTCATTAATTATGTGATCTACCCATCTAATCTAAAGTAATGAAAATTAATTGTAATAACAGATTCATTCATGTATCTGGAACTTCGTGATAAACCCCATATGTGTCACTTTGAGAAATACATCTGGCGTCTTTTAATATAAATATATCTTGTCGGGCAACTTAGCTGCGAGAAGCATCTGAACTGGTTCATTGACATAAATAGTTTCCCAGTTGTGCAACAGGGACAGTGACTTTAACTTCAACTTTTCGTAATACATATAAACTAATGCATAAAGAACGACCACAGTGTGCCGACAACCTGCTTGCCAGCGGTCCCAGTCCAACGGATGGCGTACATAGCCAGCCAGCAGATCCTACACTTCAGATTATAACAAGGGAACCGCCAGTCGGCATTGATGTGTTGATGCAGGAATATGACCTCCTCTCCAGTGCCAACCTTTTCATCTCAGATTAGGACTGGTAACCTACGTCCTCAATTCTTTACTTTTTCATCTCAGAATAGGACTGGCAACCTATGTCCTCAATTCTTTGCTGGACGTTTCGCAATCTCTGTCTTCCCATACAGCTTTTTACCCTCTCTAGTACAATAGAAGTTACTTCCTGATGTCTGAACAGATGTCCTCTCATCCTGTCCCTTCTTGTTGTCAGTGTTCACCATATATTTCTTTTCTCCCCGATTCTGCGGAGAATCTCCTCATTCCCAACCTTAGCAGTCCATCTAATTTTCAACATTCGTCTGCAGCACCAAATCTCAAATGCTTCGATTCTCTTCTGTTCCGTTTTTCGGATAGTGCACGTTTCTGTACCATAAAGTGCTGTGCTTCTTCGAATTAAGGCCTATGTTTGATTCTAGTAGACTTCTCTTAGCCAGGAATGCCAGTGCTAGTCTGCTTTTGGTGTCCTCCTTATTCCGTCCGCATGGGTTATTTTGCTGTATAGGTCTCATAATTCATTAGCTTCATCTAATTCGTGATCCTGAACACCGATGTTAAGTTTCTCGCTCTTCTCATTTTTGTTATTTCTCATTACTTTAGTCTTTGGCAGACTCCTTACACTGTTAATTCCATTCAATACATCCTGTATTTTTTCTCACTTTCACTGAGGATAGTTACTGCATCAGCGAATCTTATCATTGATATCCTATCACCATGTGTTTAACCCCGCTCTTGAACATTCCTTTTATTTCCCTCGTTACTTCTTCTTCGATGTATACACTGAATAGTACGGCCGAAAGACTACATCCCAGTCTTACATCCTTTTTAAATCGAGTCTTTCGCTCTTGGTCTTCCACACGTACTGTTCCCTTTTGGTTCTCGCGCATACTGCATACTATTCGTCTTTTTCTATAACTTACCCATATTTTTCTCAGAATTTCGAACATCTTGCAGCATTTTACACTGTCGAATGCCTTTTCCAGGTCGACAAATCAGATGAACGGGTCTCGATTTTTATTCATTTTTGCTCCATTTTAAACCGTAACGTCAGAACTGTTTCTCTGGTGCCTTTACCTTTCCTAAAGCCTAAGTGATCTTCATCTAACAGATCCTCAGTTTTTGTTCCATTCTTCTATGTATTATCCTTGTCAGAAACCTGGATATATGAGCTGTTAAGCTGCTTGTGCGATAATAATTGCACTTGTCGACTCTTGCTATATTTCGGGATTGGATGCATGATGTTTTTCCGAAAATCTGAAGGTGTATCACGAGTCTCATATATTCTACATACCAATGGGGATAGTCTTTTTGTTGCCACTTGCTCAATGATTTTAGAAATTCCGATCGTATGTTATCTATTCCTTCTCTCTTACCTGATTTTAAGTCTTCCTAAACTCTTTAAAATTCTGATGCAAATACTGGATCCCCTATCTGTTCTCTGTCTATCTGTCAACTCCTGTTCCTTCTTCTATTACGTCATCTGACAAGTCTTCTTCTGAAGGGGTTGCTTCAAAGACATTTGAAAACTGTCCTGGAACACCTAAACGCTGAGGGAAATGCTGACCTTGTGAACAATACCAGGAAATTTACAGTAGTGGCAGCTTGCTTTGATGAGGGACATCTGGTTTCTAGCAGGTGGATTAAAGAAATTCTTAGAAGGACTGGCTGCTTAACTATATATTTCCTGTGTTCCCACCTGCATTCTGCATGTGGGTGGTCCTGAAGGATGTGAACAATACCTGATGTATCTGAACCTGCAGATCTGGGTTCTCCTTCTGAGGAGGCATTCTTGTTGGTTCCTGCACAATGTAGGCCTGGGTTTTTCCCCTGTTGAAGCGTTCTTATTGGTTCCCGCCAAATTAATGGCTGGAACTTGGAGTATACATACCTCCTACTAGATGGATCTCTAATACGCCAACGAAATCGACACATGCACTCGTGACACTATCCCATCAGAAGTATATGAACACCTACAAGTGGATATTAATATGATTTTCAACATATGCGAGTACATTCCTAACTTACATAATCCTGGTTTTGACATACATTTCTGCCAAACTGTATTTTTTTAGTCAATCATCAACAACCTTCATTGAACTGAGTTTCCAATCACAGTTATACAGTTATTTGCACAACTGAGTCACGTGATCAACAGAGGCTTACGTGTAATATCCTATATATCGAAATCATGTCGCCATAGATCCTCATTTTCTTTTTCCATTCGTCTGTGTAACAGTTCTGTCACAGTTTGGCTGCATGGGACGTTAATGTTATTGTCAAATAGTTTTTGCACCTTTCTGCCCTTGCTATCTTTGAAATTTTGTGGTAGATATTCCTCCAGAAGTCTGATAGTGTGCCGCCACTGTCCTCAATTCTACACACCAAATTGACTAGTCATTTGGGCCCCTTTTCCCCCTAATGATTTTAGAAATTCCGATGGAATGTTGTCTATCGCTCTTGCTTTATTTCTATCTCAAGTCTCTCAGATATCGTTTAAATTCTGACTCTAATACTGGATCCTCTTATCGACTCCAGTTTCTTCTTCTATCATGTCACTCGACAAGTCCTCCCCCTTGTAGAGGCCCTCACAGTGCTCTTTCCACCTATTCGCTCTTTGCTTTGCATTTAAATGTGGGGTTCCCACTGCACTCTTAAGGTTATCGAACTTGCTTTTTAATTTTACTGAAGGGTTTTTTGACTTTTCCGGCAGTAATTTCTCTTTAGATTTCTTCACATTTTTCTTATGCAGCCATATCGCCATAGCTGCCCTGCATTTCCTATTTATTTCGATCCTTAGGTATTTATACAGCCGTACTGCATCTTTCTGTGAACAGTTTCATACTTACTCAATTAGCTGAGGTATAGGCGCTAATTGTATCGTTACAGTCATTTCGTGAGAGATATATTGGAGGGGAAAACATGTCTGCTGACAACAAAAGATCATATCTCAACCCATACTGTCATAATAATACTTACACCCATATGTACACATCTTCTAATCTTCAATATACACTGATCAGCCAGAACATTATGACCCCCTTTCTAATTGGCTGTATGTACTAATTTGGCATGGATAACAGCAGCGATCTGTCGTGGCATACAAGCAATGAGGCCCTGGTATGTCGCTTGAGAGAGTTGGCATCACATTGGCACATGCAAGTCCCCTAATATGCCTAAATTCCAGGGAGGGTACAAAGATGTGGGGCTATTCCCCAGGAAGACCACGGATTGGCCCCTTCCATCGGCATGACAGTCATAGTTGCCAATGCCTTATTTTCAATATTGACACATGCAGGTGTTGTCGGCTGTGGAGGCCCATCGTTAGTTGAGTTCTGTGCACTGTGTGTTCAGACACACTTGCACTCTGTGCAGCATTAAAGTCTGATGTCGGTTCTCCCACAGTTCACTGCCTGTCTTGTGTTACCAGTCTGTCCAGTCTATTAGATCCTACATATGTAATGAGGAATGCCGCCAACTGCATGACATCTGCATGTGGTTTCATTATGTTTTCGCCATGTGCTGCAGACACTCACCACAGCACTCCTCAGACGCCAAATAAGGCTAGTAGTTTCCGAAATGCTTACCCTGAGCCTCTGGACCATCACAATCTGCCATTAGTCAAACTCAGATAGACTGCATGCCTTCCCCATTCTACACACGGACAGTGCACTCACTAATACTACATGCACCTTGTGGGTGTGTCTGACTACCTGTCATTCCTCGCCAGGTGACGCTGCTGTCGCCTGGAAATGTTTGTATCGATAGTAGTTAGATGGTCATAATGCTCTGGTTAATCACTGTATAGCCTTATATACCCACAGCTAAGTCACAAACCAACGCTAATTCTCTCGAAATCCCATCACACTGTGCAGAACTATTCCATTACTTAAAAGGCTGTCTAGTTCTCTATCTGTCACGGACTAGGTAGAGAACTATCAAAGGAGAAAAACAGTACACTAACGTTCAGAGGGAAATTCTCGACCATGTGGATGCTAGTGTCCACATATTTTTTTTACGTTTGGGGGTTTCTAGTCAGGACAGTAGCAGGTCTCTATGGCTATTTTAGATTCAGTAGTTACATTTATTTACATTCAGTTCCAACAGCCACCCATCCTTATTCCTCTTCAAATCGCTATAGCCTACTGGTGCCATGTAATTACTGTAGACAGGAGCCTACATCTAAATACTTAATCTGTAAATTACTGCGTGGTTTAAATTATGTTGTAGCAGTATAATCGATTTCTTCGTTCTTTTTTCCAATCACTTGCGCAATCATCGAGTGAAAATTGGTATCTATACTCCTCTTATATACTCTAATCTCCTCTATGATCACTACGCCAGATATAGGTTCTTAATGGCCAAGGATGCCTTACTGCTGCACCTTGCTATACGAGGGCTGCAGAAAGAAAATATGATTCATCTACAATTCATTGATATCGAATGATTGTCTATAAATATATCCCTGTACTTGTCCTAATTTCCTTTGTCTTATTCCAATTATCACTACGCCAGATATTCGATGGTATAATACTATCAGACTCTTTGTTGACAGCATAGTGTTTCATGAGAAATACTTCACCAGCTTTTCTATTGGGATACAGCTCCATAATACAATTCTAACAGTATCACACATCTTTCATCATGCACACTATACAATGAATCATTTTCATTGGGGCTACAGCCTCGCAGCTATGTGTACAGTTCAGAATCACTGCTAGAATAGGAAAATATTTGGGGTTTAACCATAGCACTGTTCATTTTTCCCGCACGCCCTCTTCGGGAGAGGACAAACTATGATACCGTACTCTGTCTAGAAATGAGTACATCCACATGGCAGTACGTACATGCTTAGTGGAGTTATTATTTAGAAACAAACCTAGTTCCTACATGCTTATCCAATTATCGTCCGCAGTTCGTGGTCTTACGGTAGCGTTCTCGCTTCCCGCGCACGGGGTCCCGGGTTCGATTCCCGTATTTGGGGTCAGGGATTTTCTCTGCCTCGAGATGACTGGGTGTTGTGTGTCTTTCATCATCATTTCATCCTCATTCACTCGCAAGTCGCCGTAGCGGCGTTAAAGAACTTGTGGGGCGGCGGCAGAACCGCCCCGGAAGGGGTCTCCCGGCCACCAATGCCATACGCTCATTCATCCAGTTATCGTACATTGAGAGCTAATTAACCAACAAGTACAACCCAGACTGTATCAATGTCGGTGTTCCATCCAGCAACAGCAATCACCTTAAATATCTCTCACACTTCGATTCGAATTGTAGTGTCACTGTCTCTAGGTGAAATGCTGATGGAATTTTTGGCCACTCACCTTCTACACTGGCACTTCTTAGTGGGTGAAGTACACCTCACCTCCTTAAAAATACATGTAAATGAATTCGAGTCTGATATATTCTTCTGCTTTAGCTCACTAACCTATCAGTTTTTAGTGTTAAATGGATTATACAGCAGCTCGTTCCAGATGCTAACTGCTAGGCACTTTACTGCAGTTAATACTTCCAGTGACAATGAATGAATTGCTAGTGCTACTAATGTGCAATAGGTTTAGTTATGTTCACGTGAACTGCCAACTCCATCACAGGTCTTCCCGTCTACTTGTAGACAACTCAATCACCTGCGAACATCCTACATTTAAAACAAATACGTCACTAGTGGATATTCAGTGCATAGTAGAGAGTACATCGCAGCATTATTATCGCTTATCCTTCTATCCCAACCACACACAGTAATCGAGTAAAAAACTGCTTGTCTGTATACTTCCCTACGTATAATAACGCACCTTTATGTTTCTGGGAGAAATACATCGTCTTTCCGAGATATTTGTTTTTCTTGTCCCATATTAGAATGGAGTATGCCACCTTATACAGTCCTAGAAGCATCCACTCAATGCTTTTGCTTCACAGATCACCCACATAACATGAACAGATGTGACCTCACAGGTTTGTAGACAGCGCCTATGTAGTACTGAGCTGTTGAACTGACATTACTGTTCACCAGTATATACAATTAAACCACAAGTGGGTCTAAGTTTGTTAATGCCAAGACAGCAGCTAACTCCAAAGTTTTAGCCGAAATTGAGAATGTATAGAGAAGTATGAAGGTGGGACGCTTTCAAACAGAATGGGAGGAACTGTGTGGCAAACTGACATATATATGGAGATATGGAGGAGTGTTTAATGGTCGTATGACACATTCTGCCTCAGAATACGCCTCTTCGAAAGCAGTAGAGCTAGTGCAACAATACTCGTTGTGATTGGTGTTGCTACGCTACAATTAACAGCTTGGGAGTCATCAAAGGATGTATTTCTAAAACGTCAAAGCACAGTCAACACACATAGTCTGCAGGAAGCTGTGTGTGCTGCAGTGGAGTGACAGTAGATCTGTGGTACTAAATGGTTCAAATGTCTCTGAGCACTATGAGACTTAACTTCGAAGGTCATCAGTCCCCTAGAACTTCGAACTACTTAAACCTAACTAACCTAAGGACATCACAAACATCCATGCCCGAGACAGGATTCGAACATATGACCAGATCGGTCGCGCGGTTCCAGACTGTAGCGCCTAGAACCGCTCGGCCACCCCAGCCAGCGATCTGTGGTAGTGTTTTGCTCAAAATAGTGTGAGCATTGAGATGCAGATGTGCTGTTCGTGATCTCAATCACTCCATCATCTTAAGATAAACGAAAGTCCATTGCAAGATGGTATACCTACCAAGCAGATTTTGCGTGCAATAATTGTGGAATTCAAAATATGCAAAAACAATTAAATGCGAAATACGGTCACGTAGTTTCCAAATGCCAATCAGTGCTATTTAAGAGCTGTCACCACTAACAAATCTTCCATTAAATCTACTGCGTTCAATGCCACATACATGCATACCGACTCCATCCTGATTACGAAAAGTAATTTGTTTACAATGAAAACACCCAACCATCTTGCAAAGCAATGGAATCAGATGTGTGTAACATAGTTACCAAATGTCTGTCAGGACTATTAAGTAATTCTGTGTATTTGTGTGTTTGGGGGGGGGGGGGGCTACAGTCTACCACACAATATACTTCCCATACTGATTTTAAGGGTGTACTTTGGTATCGTTGGCATTTAGACAGAATTCAACTCAAACAGACCGTTTATATAGTTATAAATTAGAGCTTAAAAACCAGCTTCTTTTTATCAGAGGAAGATGTAAACATTTCTCCCAAATGTTATGCAGTCACACACATCCATTCTGATAAAAGGAAATCCCAGCGTTTTGTCTAAATTCATTAACTAGCAGTCACATTTAAAGGTTCATTGAAAATAGTACAGGCTGATGCTCTATTTCAACGTCAACCAGTGCTGCTTTAGATGGAGTTTTAATATTTCTGCTGCATCCATACCAATTTCCCATAATATGTACCATCTCTTGACTATGGAATATGGTACAATGTCTCTAGAGTGCATTGACTTCTCCCTGTTAAAGTACTAATATGTAACATCATCCTTTCATTCACCATATAGTGCATACATTATGAAATCAAGCACCTTCAACCGCCAATTCACATTACATCTTCTGTGTAATGCTTTAAATTAAAGTAATACGACACATGGCCTTAGGCAGCGATCAGATTTTTGTTTCCCTTTGCAATAAACCCCTTTACAGAATCTAGTTGCTGCTAGGTTAATGTTGTGTACATGTCACACACACTGTTACCGGATCATATAGAACTGTATAACATGGATAGTGACAATAGTACTCTGATGGGGGAAGAAATGATGTACTTGAATCCCCTGGAAGACTGCATACATTGACAGACAGATGGTAATGTACGTGAGTTCTGTGCTTTGACACTAAAAAATCGTGATTCCTCAGTACAGATCAGGGGATGATAAGATCACAGGGTATTCATAGCTGTCACATTAAGAGTAGACCTAAGTATGATTTATGTAGGAGAAAAAAAAAAAGATGAAAGCGACCGCACAGAATAATTGAGGAGTCCCGATCTGGCACAAATTTTCATTGTCGTCATTCCATTCTACAGCTGATGGTAGTCATTATTCGAATTGTGAATTCATCTGATGTGCTCCGTAACGAATAACACAGGCACTGCAATATCATAACTTTGGTATGTGTTAGAACGTCGACTTCACCTCAGACCTCAGCGTACAGCGCCGCTACTGTCTCTTGTTTCGGTTCTCGAGGAAGAATGAACTACCATTGCTCCATATACATTCAGACACCTCATTGAAAGTGTCCCCAGAAGAGCTCAAGTCGTCATAAAGATGAAGGATGGACACACCACATATTAATATCCCCTAATTGGTGTCCAGACACTTTTGATGAAGTAGTATGTACAACATTGTGGACCAACCTCGAAAGCCCCTCACACACACACACACACACACACACACACACACACACACACTCTGCAATCGCATTCCTGTGGAGGGACGACAGCATTGGAAGGTGGGTGGGGCGTGTTGTCGCGACAGATCTCGTGCGTCCGCGACACACCACAGCAGACGGGCCCCGTCCGACCATCACGCAGTGGCTGGAATCGCGGCGAAGTGAAGCTCGACGCTGTTTTAGTGCGATTGGATCATTTTTCAGGCCGAGTACCGGCGTACGCTTGCCGCTCTCATTTTCGCGGCTAATAAATTAGCTCTCGCAATCACATTAGCTACACACCAGGGGCCGGATTCGACAACGCTGTCGTACGCCGACAGTTGATAACGACCACTGTCAGATACTCGCAGTTACTCATCTTTCAGTGCACTTCACGAACTGCTGTGGCGCAGTAAAATTCTTTCGCGAGTAGCAGCACGAAATATTGACAAATACATAGAATAACCGCTGCCGACATGCCACTGTCTCATATGACACGAACGTGTCAGTTTTTATAGCAAATGTGACCTCTACATGCGACGACGTCCACTTACAGACCATCTACTATCATCGTCTTCTGGTTTTCGGGTTTTACTCTCTTTTTACGAGATGGACATATGTGCTTCTCTTGTAATGATAGAATTTTATGTATAATAGTTGCCCAAACGTTTATAGACGTCGATGATACGAAGTTCACTACACTTGGATCGATATACAACTCCTGCATAAGATTTTGTAACAAATATGCACTACACAAGAGACAGTGCATGACTTTCAGTCCATCTAACAGCATCGTTTTTTTTTTGCAGTACACTCCATTTATAAGGCAAGCATGTGTGACTCTCTCCGAATGATGGATTTTTTAATTATAATAGTTCCCCAAACACTTCTAGATGTCTATGGTAATACATTCACTTCACCCTGATATCCGTGAACATTCTGTATTTGCTTTTTCATGGTTCTGAGGGTCACTAGTGCAACTTATAATCTTACAAATAAATTTTGTGTTTGTAAGGTGTAAATAACTAAAGTGTATATAGCTAGTCTGCATCCGTAACAGGAGGCTATATGTGCATCCTGAGAAACTTTGAATTGACTAGCAAACAATAACGATCAGGGTAAGCTTGCGATCTCCTGACCATAAGACACATTTATACATATCTAAAAAGATAAATGCTCCATATGTTTGCTTATAATATTTTATATAATTACTGGAAGACAAACCCGGCGTTGGCCATGTATTTATTTATAACTGTGCGTCCAGACCTGTGCCACTCAGCATCTAGCCTTGTGCTCAATATTTATGACATCACATCTCCTAAACTACATGTCGTACAATGATATAATTTTGCAGTTACATTCAGTACTACATGTCCATACTGTCTGAGTCGCAAATACAGCTAGTGAGAAAGAAGCAAAAAATTATGACGTCATACCTTATGACTGAACAGCTGAAAAGTACTAACTTTTTCCTTTCATAATTTTGTAGACGTTGTCAGCGAGGAAAATTTCTGTAAAGTGTAGTAAAGTTTGTAGTAGGTCGCTAAGTGTTTTGATTTTCAAACACTGTGTGAATAAAGTCTGAGAATTCAAGCATGGCAGACACACCCTTCTTTTCCCCACACCCCCCAAACTCACACCCACCCCCTTGAGAGGTAGGTGGTTCTTACCCCACAGACATTGTTGCCTGACAGTAAGGTGTATGTGTACAAAGTTTGGTTGAAATTCGTCGAGTGGTGTAGCAGAAGATTTTGAACATAAATGAACACATGCATTCACACATACATACATCCATTTTTATAATGTGTATGATTTTTCTCTACACTCCATATATGTTTCCAGTGTGTCAGATGGGTCAGATGGCCATTTGATAAATAAATAAATGCTAATAGCAATTTTCTCGAACTAAACGAAAATTCTAAATACACAGATTTAAACTTTTTGGTAACATTTAAATTAAAAAACTCAAGTTACATTTTAACTATAAATTTTGAAAAATAATATTTTTTGTATACACATAAAACCAAACAAAATGAACACCAAGTTTGAGCTGTTTCAAAAATTAGAAATGAATAGTAAAGGAAAATATGGATACATTATAATGATCTAAAAATTATTGTAAAGAAAATGTTTATTCATATGTAACTAGACAGGATCTGATGGAATTTATCAGTTATTTTAATAAGAAAGTGATAGCTGTCATGTATAACTTTGATATCTGAACTGATTACGAGTGAGCAGTGCTGTTGTGAAACTGTATCACAGAAGTTAGGTTGTTTTTTGGGTGAAGGCTGCAGGGGCAGACAGTGGTTAGCTGTGTTAAAGTGAGGAAGCAGTTATAATGTTATGTTACAAATGTGAAGTCTCAATTTATCAACGTGTTTTGAATAATATGATTATGTAATTGTAACTGATCTGGTAAGGAGGAAGTATAATGGAATCTTTTATTTCTGTGAAGATGGATGATAAGGTATTTGTTTTTAAAGTCACTCTTACTATTTCAGCGCTGTTTTTTTCCTATCTTTCTCTTAATTTTTAATTGATTATGTTTTTTTTCAAAAGTAGAAAAGTAAGCAAGTGTGTTCCGAAAGTAAGTTAGAAATTATATACTGCTCTGTGTTAGTTTAACTATTGTTGTACTTCAGCACAATGCACATTTTGCTAATACTGTGTTTTATCTTAAGCTTTTGCATTTCGGATCTGTCTCTATATTTCTCTGTTATCTTGCTGTGTAGTACATTTGTCAGCAAATCACACACTATGATGAATTCGCTAAAATCTGATTTGCAAAATGCAACTGACAGCAACAATACTTTTGCTGGTCATTCAGTCGCTACTAATACTAAACATATTTCTGACATAATAATGCAAGATGCTGTGTCTTTGTAACCAGACGGTCAATGCACAAACATTGCAGACACTTTTCATTGTGACATAACTCAACATCCCAATAGTAATATTTGCTGTAATACTAACTTTTATTTTCTGTGAATAGGAACAGCACACAGATAAATATGAAAGATTCACTACCTTTGCCTAAATCTGACACCTAGCCCTTATGAAATTTTTATGATAGAATTGTTAAACAACAGCTTAGTTTGAGTACACACAATATGAATTTCTCGGAGCAAGCTCAGTTCGATCGTTTGTTTCAGTTCTCACATGGAATGAAAAAACAGAAAAATGAACGTTTTAATGAACAATGCACTCGTTTTGACAAGCTTAAAAACAATAACGATGATCTAAAAGAAGACAAGACCCTTACAAAACGTTTTCATGAACAATCCACTCGTTTTTCTGATGAAATTGAAAACAGTAATGAGACTCTTACTAAACAATTTGAAAAACTTTATGACAAATGTTCTAAAAATCTCGAGTCTCTTAAAGAACATGTTGATGCTACTCAATTTGAGGAGTTTAGACATAAATTTGAAGAGTAAAAAAATCTTTAGATGCACTGATTGAAAATCATATGGCACACTCTAATGAATTTAAAGACATTTACAAAGCTTTAACAGATTGGGTAAATGATATTACAACAAAGGTTACCAATGCCAAATCTCATTTAAGCGAACTAATGGCATATCATGACAACTTTAATCAACGTGTTTCTGACAGACACGTACCATTGATTAACAGCTTCATACTATTTCTGAAATGCAGAGGCAAGAGAAAGCCCTATGTTTTGGTGAAATTAGAAAGTCGGTACCCAGTGGAATTGTTGCCACTCTGCAAAATAAAATGCTTTGTCATGCTGTACTGTTACAATCACTTGAAGATGATACTACGAAAACTGACGACCAATAGGACAGTCTGTAGGCTGAATATGATGAACTCACCTACACAGTAGCACAATTAAAACTAAATCATGACAAACTCTCTGAAAGTACACAACCGGTACACTTCACTGACACTGAAGAATTTCAATCTTGAAAACTTTCGATGGGGACAGATGCAAATAATTCGTCAAATCAAACAGGAACTTAACACTTGCCTGTCTGACACTAAGAACGATACCAATTCTCAGGACTGTTCACATAATTTTGCCATGCATTGCACCAATCAACATATAAAACATTCTCCAAAACCACAGCTTCCTAAACCAATCAGAGAAAGAGATCTTTTACAAGCACGTGACAACTCACGAATCTTCTTTAACCAACAGCATTTTTTTGATAATTTTAGAACCGATAGTTTTGATTATAAACATTTTTTATCTGTCATGAAATTCAAAGTGTTTCGTAACAGTACTAACTGTCTACAGCCCTTACACAGGATACAGTAACTCACCTTTTCTTTGCCACCAAACTGCTCTGTTTCTCATAAATTAGAATTTATTTGTAGCTTTTTGGTAAGGGAAATGTCTACGAGAATACGACCTATTGCAAGCCAATGTTTTTCAGTTGAAGAATTTCAAAGCGCTTTCCTCACAGCATACTGGTCTGAGACTTCAGAGCGTGCTCTCCCCACAATAATTTGAGCACATGGTACAACAAAAACAGCATTTAATTGAGTCATTCAGCCCATGAGGTTTGATTCTCTGCTTTTGAGAACTTACAGAAAATCTGAAAAGTGTGTGAAGAGCAGGTGACGTTTTGAATTACTTGAAACTGATCAGTCATTTTCTCAACAGAAGAATAATAACAACTTTTCTGACACCAATCGTAGTTTTCACTACAAACAAAACCGTGGTATGTCTTTCAATCACATTAAGGATGACTATTATGGGAACGAAAGACATAACAGGAATTTTGTCAACAACAATCAGAATTTTAGTGGTAATCAGCAATGGTATTTACAGCAGAACCAAAGTTTCCTTGCCTGTGAAATTTCGGTGCGCCAGTCTACGGGGTGACGATAGGTGTCATATGTAGTTGTGAATCGATTGTGAGTGAGCAGCGAAGTTGTAGAGCTGAATCGCAAAAGTTAGGTTTTTATCTTTGGACTTTGAAAAGGTGCAGGAGCAGTTAGTGGTTAGCTGTGTTAAAGGGAGGAAGCAGTTGTAATCTTATGTTTCAAATATAATTCTCAGTTTATCAATGTGTTTAATTAGGTTGATTATGTAATGGTAACTGATCAGGGAAGGAGGAAGTGTAATAAATCTTTTATTTATATGAAGAGGAAAAATGAGGTACTTTTTTGAAATCACTCTTCTGTTACTGCAGCACCGTTTTTCACCTATCTTTCTCTTACAAATTTTAATCAATAATTAATTTAGGTAATTATCATCACATACCATAAAATAGTAATCTTCTGGCAACTAGAATTTAGGTATCCAATCACAAATCACCATAAGAAAACAGAAATCAAGTCTCACAAAGTAACCCTAATGTCACACTGTGTTCACCAGGAAAAGAAAATATTATCATGCAATCCCAAGAAAAATCATCATCAGTACAAAGTCTCTCATTAATTCTTTTCAAAAGGAAGACATCATAAAGTCTCATCATAATACTAGAAACACGTACAGAACGTCATAAACATACCATTTGCTGATAAAGGCAGAGCCTGACCTATTCTCAACCTGGTAAGAGCTGTTAGAAATGAATTAGTACCAACTTTGAAAATACTTCGATATGCAAGTAACTAAGAACTCATTGAACCTCACAAGTGCTTCTGTGCAGATTAGTAACTTTCAGCTTTAGCACAGATATTTTTAAGTGTTTAGACCAGTCAGGACCAACTTCTTTCATTGAGTTTTAGTTCTGGGAACTGTGATCAGGTTTGAAAAAGTAAGCATTGTAGGAGTTATGTCAAAGTTCATTATTCAGGGAGTTTATACTGTTAAAAATTCTTGCAGTCAAATTGGGAGCTTTTACACTATGAAACACTTCCCTTTAAATTACGACAATTAATTATTTTTACAGTGCAGCTTTTCCTCCTCATTATGAGAGTACAATCTGCATTATGACAGTTCATTTTTTATTACAGCTCAGATATTAAAATCAGAAAGAATACTTCAGCCTTATTTTTATTTATTTAGATTACTTTTAAAAGAAAAGAAGAAAGGAAAGAAAGAGGAGAGAATTAAAATATAAAGAATAAAAGATATTTGAACAGTTTGTAAAATAAAAAAATTAAAAAATTATTCCAAAATTATTGAAGAAAATTTAATCAGATTTATTGTAGATACTGACGACAATATTAATAACAGTAATAATGAACTGAATAAAAACTTCAAAAATCTTCATAAAATCTTTAAAGCAAAACAAAAATAAAATAAAAAATCTTCTAAACTAAGGAAAAGAGAATTTTTCGCTCTTATCAGAAGATCTGAAGTTAAAATCAATAACAACAGTAAAAATTTGAGCAATTAATAATTACACGATCTTCATAAAGTTGTAAAACGATAAATTAAATAATTATCATAATCTCAATAAACAACATTTAATCAATCTTATAAGTAGATTTGAGAAAAATGCCAGTAAGAATGATAATGAGAATTATCTGAAAAGTTTATAGTAGGAAATATGAAATTAAGCTAAAACATTATCAGGAAATTGACCAGGTTTCAGTTTACTACGTGATGATTTTTTCAAATCACCTAACAAATTCATAGAAAAGCTCCTGCTTTTAAATCAAGAATAATAACTTATGGAATTAACAATAGTGATAATGAAACTTCCTGGCAGATTAAAACTGTGTGCCCGACCGAGACTCGAACTCGGGACCTTTGCCTTTCGCGGGCAAGTGCTCTACCATCTAAGCTACCGAAGCACGACTCACGCCCGGTACTCACAGCTTTACTTCTGCCAGTACCTCGTCTCCTACCTTCCAAACTTTACAGAAGCTCTCCTGCGAAATAGTGATAATGTTCATAAACCACAAGAATTTTTTAATCAAATTACAGTTGAAATAATTAAAGAATATTTGAATATGAAGAAGAGTATTTTAAGCTAACATGAAATTTACATCTAACAAAAGACAAGATGAAAACAAAGAATTTCGTTTCAAACACATAATCAAGTTTTATTAAGAACAAGATTATTGTAAGAAATCAACAAATAAACTATTAGGTGAAATAGAAGAAATGCAAAGGAAAAAATCTGGTTCATCTTTGTTTTATGTAGATAGCTTAGAATCAAGTTTCATAGGCACATTCCAATTAATGGTTCTTGTTTTACCGTTTTACCAAAAGAAATTAAAGATAAAAAACTCTAAACTAAAAATGGCAGCTCAAAAATGTGTTCTGTGAACTATAAAATATGCATTCTATCCTGTAGATAAATATTCGGAAAGTCTTAATAACTATAAAAATATTTTATTAGAATTAGATGAAATTTTTTAAAACTAGAAAACTATTTTCCTCTTCAGTTAACAGATATTCAAAAATTTGAAATGAAATCAATTATTTCAATTAATGTTTTGCATATGAAAGATAAAATAGAGAAGAAAGAATTATTACATATCCTCTGTGCTATACAAAAAATGACGAAAAGCTTGTAAATGTTCTTATAATTAAAGATGAAAATAACTCACATTACTGTTGGGAAAAAATCTGTGTAGATTAGTTCATTCACTAGGAGCGAAAAATGCTAGCAAAATTTGTATTTGTGATCGACGTTTAAGATATTTTTATTCACAAGGAAAATTAGATGATCGTGAAAAGGATTGTAAAGAATGTAAAGAAGTAAAAATAGATACGCCTGTAAAAGGTCAGAAAATTGAATTTTAAAATCATAATCATTCATTAAGAGTACCTATTGTAGTTTATACAGTTTTCCAATGTTTATTGAAAGGTATGAACACACATCAATCAAAGTCTGAAAGAATCTTATACTAATAAATACCAAAAACAATTATTATTAGTTGCTATTACAAATAATGAACAAAAATATATTTCCTTCTTGAAGATGGATTAACTTTAATATCTTAGTGTACATTTACATATATAGCTGGAAGTATTGATAAGTGATCTTCTAACCTTACAAAAGCACAATTAACAGAAACTACAATATATTTGAAGATGAACAATCAGATTTAATAATTAAAAAAGAAGATTATCCTTTCAAATACATGTATTGTGAAGAAAAATTACAAGAAACTACCCAAGAAAGAAAGTTTTTAATCAATTCTTAATAAAGATAATAATTCTAATGAAGATCATACTCGAGCACAAACATTGTGATAAAGATTCAATATTAAAAATTTAGATGAATATACAAAATTAGATAATAAATCTGATTTTTATTTTAGCAGTCATTTTAGGAAATTTTAAAGATACATGTATTAAATCTTATAAAGTCAACCCAACTTGGAATTTTACAGCTCCATTATTATCTTGGGTTTCTATGTAAAAATGTTAAGTTTGATTAGATTTATAAAACAGTTATTACATTATTTTCTTACTTGATAAAGGATAACGAGATGGATGTTCTGAAAGTATTAAAAGATATGCCAAATCAAATAGTAAAAATATGAATAATTTGAAGCCAGCAAAACAATGAAATTATGTTCTACATTTAAACTCAAAAAATTATATGGTTGGCCAATTTCTCAGTTTCAGTTGGTTAGAACCGAAAAGTTATACTTCTGAAAAAACCTTAATATGTCAGATGACAAGCTAATGTAGAATTCTTTACCGTTATTTGTTTGAAATTTTTTCGTTTTATGAGACAAATATTTCTTTAAAAGCATCAAATAGAGTCTTACCAACTTTATGTTTAAGTGGAATAGATGAAGCAAATTTTGAAAAACATGTATAACAGTTTTAAAAAATTTAAACCTTTTTTGTATTTGGAATTCCTTTCAGGATACCTGAATCCATTTCTACCGAATCACCTTGCCATAAGTCATGTATTCCAAAAGAAATCATATTTTTCTTTTAAATTTTTTTCATTATTTTATATACTCCATTAATAATTTTCTCACGAATATTGAGACATTCACCTAAAAGTTTCTTTTAGTGAATGTACCCTTTTTACTTTTGCAATTGAACAAAGATATTCTATTCATTGTATTCCATTTTTTGTTGTTTATCTATGAGGATTAGAGATATCAGCACACTTTTTGCTCTTCAAACAATAAATGTGATCATCATTCTTCATTAATATAGAATAAAAAATAAATTAATTATTTCACCAAATGTAATTAGCTTTACATCAACTGTAATCAGTTTTAAAAATCTTTTAATCTTACAGTTGCGAAACTGTATTTGCTAACTATTTTGATTGACAGTTTGTCAGGAGGTATTTTGCAAACTTAGTCAAGAAATCTCACACACACCTGAAAATGATTAAATGATTTAGAATAAAATCATATTATTCATACTGTGAGCCATTTTTCTCGCCTCTAGTCATAGAAGTAAAGTCAGTTATTTATCAAATATGTTATGAGTAAAATTAAGTAATCCATTTAAGCATGGAGTTAAATCTATTTCAGAAATAACTTCTTCAATTTCCTATTTCGTAAGCAATTTACTTATTTCTTGTTTTAGCAATATAATTAAAGCAAGAGGAATAAAAATTGGAGCCATGTTTCTTGCTCGAGTATCATGTCGTTTTTGGAAACCCAGAATCTAGTATGTAGGAATCAAGATGGATTCCGGAAACAGCGATCGTGTGAAACCCAACTCGCTTTATTTGTTCATGAGACCCAGAAAATATTAGATACAGGCTCCCAGGTAGATGCTATTTTTCTTGACTTCCGGAAGGCGTTCGATACAGTTCCGCATTGTCGCCTGACAAACAAAGTAAGAGCCTACGGAATATCAGACCAGCTGTGTGGCTGGATTGAAGAGTTTTTAGCAAACAGAACTCAGCATGTTGTTATCAATGGAGAGACATCTACAGACATTAAAGTAACCTCTGGCGTGCCACAGGGGAGTGTTATGGGACCATTGCTTTTCACAATATATATAAATGACCTAGTAGATAGTGTCGGAAGTTCCATGCAGCATTTCAGGGATGGTGCTGTAGTATACAGAGAAGTTGCATCATTAGAAAATTGTAGCGAAATGCAGGAAGATCTGCAGCGGATAGGCACTTGGTGCAGGGAGTGGCAACTGTCCCTTAACATAGACAAATGTAATGTATTGCGAATACATAGAAAGAAGGATCCTTTATTGTATGATTATATGATAGCGGAAAAACACTGGTAGCAGTTACTTCTGTAAAATATCTGGGAGTAGGCATGCAGAACGATTTGAAGTGGAATGATCATATAAAATTAATTGTTGGTAAGGTGGGTACCAGGTTGAGATTCATTGGGAGTGTCATTAGAAAATGTAGTCCATCAACAAAGGAGGTGGCTTACATAACACTTGTTCGACCTATACTTGAGTATTGCTCATCTGTGTGGGATCCGTACCAGGTTAGATTGACAGAGGAGATAGAGAAGATCCAAAGAAGAGCGGCGCATTTCGTCACAGGGTTATTTGGTAAGCGTTATAGCGTTATGGAGATGTTTAGCAAACTCAAGTGGCAGACTCTGCAAGAGAGGCGCTCTGCATCGCAGTGTAGCTTGCTCGCCAGATTTCGAGAGAGTGCGTTTCTGGATGAGGTATCGAATATATTGGTTCCCCCTACTTATACCTCCCGAGGAGATCACGAATGTAAAATTAGAGAGATTAGAGCGAGCACGGAGGCTTTCAGACAGTCGTTCTTCCCGCGAACCATATGCGACTGTAACAGGAAAGGGAGGTAATGACAGTGGCATGTAAAGTGCGCTCCGCCACACAGCGTTGGGTGGCTTGCGGAGTATAAATGTAGATGTAGATGTAGTTGTAGAACTGAATAGTACTGATCAACTTTTAATTGATGCCCAGCAAACGAAAGAGAGATAAGAAACCTGATGAAAATTTACCTATAAAAAAAATAAAAAAAGAAGCTGAGCATTTTCTGAAAAAGAAAGAAAGAAAACATGGAGGTGGACTTTTACCATCACTACTTGCTGCATATTTCACTACTCTTGGTTCACTAGCTGATGGATTTGCAGGTATTGCTTACACGCTTATAAATAAGAAGAAAGCTGAGAAAGAATTAGAAGAACAACAAAGGCAGAGCTGAGCAATGGAAAAGAAAGGAGGTGGACACAGTTCTAAGCCCACTTCAGATGGCATTGGATATGTTACAATACTATTGTTTTCAGGGTCTGATTTGATAACACATTTTGTAAATACTGTTTCTTCAAAATATCATTTACATATAGTGGAAAAGTTCCATTCGCCTTTCTTCTAACTTTAAAACTGATATAACCACTAGTTACTTTGAAAATCCCATTTGATTCATTTTGAAATTAATTACTTACATTAATTATTTTTGAGTCTACTGATGGTTGAATATTTTTGATTTAAAATCTTCCAGTTTTTAAAGGTTAGTGAACAGCAGCTCTTGACTTTTATGTGTTAATTATTGAGATTTTTTTCTACATCTGTCTTGATTTTTAGCATGTAATTTATTTCTAAAGATGTTCATTTATTAAATTCAAAATTCATTAAGCTTCTAAATCATATACAACAACTTGAAAACAAATAGACACAAATGTCTACATAACACTTAATCAAAATTCAATACTCTGTCAGTGTTACAATATAAATCACTTCCTCCTAAATAATTGGTCAGCTGTTTGGGTGTATTTCTACCACATGAAACAAAAAAATATTCAAATTCATTCATTTATAACAACAAATCCATTGAGTTCCAACGTGATCAGATGTATCTAAAATTATTATTCCACACACTATTTTTTTGATTCCTTAGCTAAATCATCAACCATACTACCTAACAAAGTAACAACTTTTCATTAATTTTACCTTCAATTTTAGCACCTTTTTATGAATTTTTGATATTTTGGAAAGAATGGAAGAACTACAAAGGGAACAAGAAAGAGAAAAATTTGGTTGGCCTTCACTCTATATAGATAGTTTAGAATTGAATGTTAAGATACAGAGTGCTATTTTTTGCTGTTCTTACACTGATTTATAAAACATAATTAAAGATAAAAAAGCAGTAATTAATGTAAAAAAGGCAGATAAAAACTTTTTCTTCATTTAATTAAATCAGTATCATAAACTCTCAAACACAATGTACGAGGAGTTAGCAATTATATAATGTTAGATTAGAGGTGAACGAAATTTTTGAAACACAAATTACTTTTCCTGTTCAGTTACAGATACCCAAAATTTGAAAAGAATGTAATATTTTAATTATTGTTTATGTATATGATATCTGTGAAGAAGAAGAAATAATTATTGAGTAACCTCTTTACTGTTCACAAAATATACAAGAAAAATTTGGTTAGTCTTCTTATAATTTGAAGTGTTAATATTCACACTTTTGTTGGATAAAGAACCTCTCTAGATTAATTAGGACAAAAAATCCTGCAAAATGGAAAATTTATTTTTGAGATAGATTTCCAAGATATTTTGAATCAAATAAAAGTTAGAGATTCGTGAAAACGATTGTAAATAAGATAAAGAAGTAAAATTTGAACTGTCTTCTAAATTTCAAAAAATTTAATTAACAAATTTTAATCATTAATCACAAGTTACTTTTGAAATTTATGCAGATTCCGAATGATTATTAAATGATATTGAAACTTGTCAACCAAAATCTGAAAAATCTTGCATTAACAACTAATAAAAAGGTTCACCAATTTCATTCAGTTTTTGTTTTATACATTGTAATGGAAATTTATAAAGTCCAGTTAAAGATGGAGCAAAAAATTCATTTAAATGTTAAAAGAAGAACTAAGCGAAATTGCTAGATTATATGAATGAAAAATTCCAATGAGAATCAGTAAAGATGATTTGATGAATTTTAAAAATTCAGAAAACCTGTCATATTTCTGGAAAAGGAATTTACTTTTGGTGCAAGGAACAGGAAAATACTTAGTAAGTACACATGAATACTGCACTCTTAGTAACCAAAATTTTAAATTTATTCCGTTTGGTAACCATAATTTAACAATTTGCATGCTCCATTTCTTTATGAAAGAATTAACAATTGATAATAAAGATATTGATGAATTTCCACCTAGTGAACAGAAATATCTTTTTTATTAATCTTGTTGAAGATGGAAGATTATAAACGAGCAGAGTGAGTGCAATAAAAATTCAAAATCAAAAATTTGATGAATGTATAAAATTATATAAACAATCTGGCTTTTTAATTTCAGCAGGCACTTCCCAAAATTTTAAAAATAAATGTATTAAATCTTATAAACTCGATCCATTTTGGCATTTTACAGCTCCAGGATCATCTTGGGACTCTAAGTTAAATATCAAAAACTTGGATTTATTAAATGATAACTATTTGATTTTATTTCGTGGGAAAGGATTTTGAGGTGAAATTTCATATGTGTTTAAAAATATACCCAATCAATTATTAAACATGTGAAAAAATTTAACCCAGCAAATCAATCATATTATATTGGTTATTTAGGCGCAGATATTTCGTATGTTTATGGCAATGACTCAGTTAATACAATTTAAAGATGTGGGTTTGTTAGAATGAGAAAGTTTTAATTCGAAAGAAACATTAATATGTCAGATGATGATTTATATGGTCATATTTAACAAGTTGATTTAGACTATTAAGAAATTATATGATTTACATAAAGATTTACTATTATCTCGACAAGGATACAAGTTTCTAACAACTTTAAATAATAGAGAAAAATTATCGTTTGGACAATCGGATTGGTTGAAGAAATACATTGATTTTTACACAGAAATGAGAAACTATCGATTTTAAATTAGATTTCTACAGATTAATGAATAAATTAGAATTTGGAAAAACAAAGGAAATTAATAAAAGTGGGCAAAATATTAAAAGAATAAGAGATCCCAGGAAATATATGAGTTATATTTCAAACCAAATTATAAACATATAACTATATTTTCAGCATATTTTGTAGCAGTTCATATAAGGACATCAAAATAATGTTTAATAAACCAATTTGTATTGGAATAAGTATTCTCGATTATTGGAAATAAAAATGGATGATTTTGACTACAACATTATGAAATCAAATTTTGGTGAAAATTTTGTTTTTTGTTTATGGATACGGATTTTCTCATATACGAGAGAATAACTGGAAATTGTTGTAAAGATATGAAATCAATGATAAACGAATTAGACACAAGCAATTATCTGAAATATAAAATTTATTATCTTGCAGAAGTAGAGAAGAAAGCCTTAGGTAAAATGAATATTATAGAAAAAGTTAGACCATGTTAGTTTAAGATAAAAGATAATTGCATTTAAAAATGGCGAACAGAGGAAAAAATCTACAGTACTTTTGATGACTGTATAAAATGTTAGACTGAAAAAATAAAAAATATAAAAAATTAATTTGGTTAGATAATTTACTCATGAATTTTATACAGCTGAATAAAATAATGATGATGAATGTGTTGGATTACAAAATGAAATAATACATTACCATATGGACATTAAAAATTAAATCCCAATCAAATAAAGATGATAAAATTAATTTCTTATGCAAATTAAACATTCGCACAGAATCTCAAGTAACAAAAAAAATAAATCTATTATTTGAAATCTTTTTAATGATGTTAATTGTTGATAATTTTTCAAATAAAATTTACAAACTAATGTTCAGTAAATCGATTCAACTATTGCATTGTCTCTTTCATTATTTTTTGCTATTTATAGCTAATGTCCCATCTTTTGAATGATCACAGAAATGAATATCCTTGGAAGTATTTTAAATGCATTTCCACATTTTTCGCAAAAATGTTTTAGTACTGCAACCACGAAAAATTTTCTTTTTACTTTTTCTTTTGTAATTTATGCAACCTCGTTTTCAATGTAAAAAAATCATCCTAGTATTTTAATCTCTTCATCAATATCTTTTTCGTGATTGCAAACTTCACAAATCAAATTATTTTCATTTTCTATTTTTAAGGATTAAAGTTATTAAAAAAATATGTTATATATATATAAATGAAGTCAGTGGTGGATACAAAAATAAATAACTTGTATGGAACAACAAAGAGTTTTTAATGGTTATATAATTTTTGGTTTAATACTCATCACATTGCTGGTATTTTAGGTTGTGAACATCCATGGAATGTAATTATGGAAGATGTAATCCAGAAAATTGTAAGATATATGAAGCTATTAAAGGTTTTAGAGAAGTAATTAATACCTTATTATGCTGTTGCTCAATTGAGTGATCAACATTTTAGACCAATTCTTTGTATTTCAATATTATATTATTTAATAATCAATATTTTATTATTAGTAGACAATTTAAAAATGCACAAATTCAAATAGATATAATCAGAAAAAGACATCTGAATTATTAAAAATATTTAAAAACTCTGTACCATCCTCAGTAAATAAGTTTCCACTAATGAAAGAAGTCTTAAGAAATGTCTGCTATTGAAATTATTTCAATAATTTTGTTGGGTAATTCCCAGAA
Organism: Schistocerca serialis cubense; assembly: GCF_023864345.2. Lineage (NCBI taxonomy): Eukaryota > Metazoa > Arthropoda > Insecta > Orthoptera > Acrididae > Schistocerca > Schistocerca serialis. The sequence continues at coordinate 523,486,091 of NC_064642.1, forward strand.
CAAATGCATAAACATATAAATAAACTAACAAATGTCTTTGAAATCTTAAAGTTCCTTATTAAGTCCTTTTTCCATAATCAATTTTAAATAACACTCATAAATTTTTTTAAATGCATTTAAAATAAGCATTAAAACCATATCACCAGCGGATGTGGCCGAGAAGTTCTAGGCACTTTAGTCTGGAACTGCATTACCACTATGGTCGCAGGTTCAAATCCTGCCTTGGGCATGGATGTATGTGATGTCATTAGGTTAGTTAGGTTTAAGTAGTTCTAAGGTCTAGGGTACTGATGACATCAGATGTTAAGTCTCATAGTGCTCAGAGCCATTTTTAAAACCATATCATTCCACAAAATGATATTAAAAATCCTCAAATAATATCGCCATTGAATTGTATTTGTTATCTTGGTCTAAAATGTTGATCACTCAATTGAGCAACAGCATAATAAGGTATTAATTACTTCTCTAAAACCTTTAATAGCTTCATATATCTTACAATTTTCTGGATTACATCTTCCATAATTACATTCCATGGATGTTCACAACCTAAAATACCAGCAATGTGATGAGTATTTTACCCCTGCCACCTTTAGAATTTGAAAGAGTATGGAAGTGAAACATGGACGATAAATAGTTTGGACAAGAAGAAAATAGAAGCTTTCGAAATGTGGTGCTACAGAAGAATGCTGAAGATTAGATGGGTAGATCACATAACTAATGAGGAAGTATTGAATAGGATTGGGGAGAAGAGAAGTTTGTGGCACAACTTGACCAGAAGAAGGGATCGGTTGGTAGGACATGTTCTGAGGCATCAAGGGATCACCAATTTAGTATTGGAGGGCAGCGTGGAGGGTAAAAATCGTAGAGGGAGACCAAGAGATGAATACACTAAGCAGATTCAGAAGGATGTAGTTTGCAGTAGGTACTGGGAGATGAAAAAGCTTGCACAGGATAGAGTAGCATGGAGAGCTGCATCAAACCAGTCTCAGGACTGAAGACCACAACAACAACAACAACAACATCTTTTATTTTAATACAAAAATAAACTCTATATCCAATAATGAAACAATGAGCATAGTTATAGTTTTATTACGTACCAGACATACTTAACATTTCGTTAAATATTTCCATTTATATATAAAATGCTATATTAAGATTTTCAAAAATTGCATTACTCATATATACCCAACTATTATGTGAATTATGAAACCTAATCATATAACAAAAGCTTTATTTCATTTCTTATTTACAACTTTCTCAACCAGATAAAAGTGTGGAAAATCTATTTTCGGTAATTCTTGTACATAAATATTTTTATAGATAAGATTTTTATTTGTTAATCACTTAAATCTTTCAATTTCTATGTGACTGGATTTGAATTATAAGTATCTTCAATTTCAAAAATTTCTGGGATGAATTTTTTTATACTTTTTTTCAAACATTCCTATGAATTTACTTATTCTTACTTTACATCCAATTTTAGATTTAGGTTCAGCATCTAGCAAATTTGTTATATGAACAGTGTAAATAAGGTTTTATAAATTTTTTCATCATTTGGTCGAATTTTTCTAGTTTTAATGTTATGTGCTGTTATATACATTAGTTAATTTACTACCAATATCTAGTCATTTACAATTCCATGAAGGGCAACTTTGTCAACATTTTTCTTTTTCAATTTTGTAGTAAATCATTCGATAACAGTTGGTTTTACTTCACTAAAAGTTGAATAATCATTAATATTTAATTTTTTCATTAATTCTTGAAAGTGTTTGTTGTTGGATTCTTTACCATTATCTTTTTGGAGATTTTTTGGTGCTGCTCTTTTGAATAGTTTTTCGAAAGTGTCAATTATATTTTTACCTGTTTCCTCTCTAAATGGAACTGCCTAAGCAAATTCTCAAATATATCTATAACAGTCAATAAATACTTATATCATTTATTTAATTTCGAAATTTCTTTTGGACTAATCTATTTCAACCAAATCTGCCTTCCAATTTCTTTCTAATTGGTTTATCCTATTCATTAATAGTGTGTTAATAAATATTTAGAACTTCACCTATAATTTTTTTAACGAAATATCTAGTTTTAATTTAAAAATTGAATATAAACCTTCAATTTTTTCCTTTTTTTAGTCGTTATTATAAGAGGATGAAGTGTTTGAATAAACTTATTGCACTTCAAACAGTAAATGTGATTCTTGTCTTTAGTACATAAATAATAATAATAACTTTTTATTTCACCAAATAGAATTTTCTTTACATTATCTGGAACAGTTATAACAGAATCTTTTACTCTTATAATTATGAATTGTGATTTTACTGCATCCAAATAATTAAGTGGATCATTGATACTAACTATACTTTCACTTTTAAAATCAATATAACATTTAGTTACTTTAAAATGTTATTTATTTCATTCTGATATTATTCAATTACATTTCGTATTTTTGTGTCTAATTATGATTGAATATTTACGATTTTCAAAATTAAAATCATTACCAATTTTTTGTTCTAATGATGGTTAAATTGTTTTTTCCTAAATGTTTATTGAGTTTACATAAAAAATGCCGATTTAGTAAAATTAAAAAATCTTTAAACTTACAATTCATGCACGGTAGTTTCAAAACAAACACAAATTTCCAAAAATTATTTCAACGAAATTTTGGGTGCTCCTGGAACTGTAGAAAAGATATTTTTTCCCAAATATTTAGATAGTTGTTTTGAAATATATCCAACATATGAATCAAAAACTAATTTTATATCTTTATTTATATCACATTAAAATTCAATGAGTTCAAACATGATAATCATTATCGACATTTACTATTCCCAGTTCTAAATTTACTTTCTTTAGGCACTTCAATAATCATAAAGAAGAGTTGAAAATGTTTACTTTTTATTTCTTCAATGAATTCATCTATTTCAAAAGTAGATAAAAGATTATAAAGTTTTTCAATTATTTCTTATATTTTTCTTCTGCTTTCTTCTGTTCTTTTCCAAATTGTTTTTTTTAATCTTTTTCACCTTTTGTCATATTTGTAGTTAGATTTGAAATTGTTGCAGTTCCTGCAGCACACGAACTGAAACTTCTTGCCAGATTAAAACTGTGTGCCCGACTGAGACTCGAACTCGGGACCTTTGCCTTTCGCAGGCAAGTGCTCTACCAACTGAGCTACGGAAGCACGACTCACGCTCGGTATCACAGCTTTACTTCTGCCAGTACCTCGTCTCCTATCTTGGTCGGGCACACAGTTTTAATCTGCTAGGAAGTTTCATATCAGCGCACACTCCGCTGCAGAATGAAAATCTCATTCTGGAGCACATGAACTGTTTGTTACTAAGTAAGCTAACGCAATTAATAATAAAGGTAAAAATTCCCCATCGAGTTTGGTTCCTTTTTGTTTGTTAAATATTCACCCATATTTTACAAAACAAAAATAGTTTATGAATTAAGTAAATTTCCACCAGTTATTTTTCTCTTTCTTTCTGTTTTGAACAATGGTTACAAATGTTCAATAATATCTAATTGTTCATTATTGAGTTTTTATATAAGTTTACCACTTGTTAGCAAAGTATAATCAATTTAAAAGTTAATCATTTTATAGATTAAAAACAATTTGTTAACCCTGCCCATTTTTATCTACATTAAAATCCTTTCTTCTTTTTCGTTTTAATTAGCCTGTTCCCCTAAGTGCAGTCACAACAATTTTTTCTCTGAAGAATCACTAATGTTCATTCTTTCTTTCACAAAGAATCTTACTTTTTTATCTCTGTTTCTTTCTTGTAACTCTTTATTAGACTTATATAAAATATTATGTACTTTTCATTTTAATTTCTCTACTAATTTTGTTCATGGATCAGAATAATTATAAGCAGTCCAAATGGTAATTTGTTAATTGAAATATTAACTGAATCTTATAGATATTTTTCCCTTTCCAAATTGTATATGGTAAATTATTCAAAAATCTGTTTAAATAAGGAATTCCTTTTGGATCATTAATAAAGAAATCACTAAATTTATTTGTTAACATATTCATTATTCCAACTTCTTTACTATGGTAGTTTTTATTTCCTGATAACCCTTCACCCTGAATTACTGTTAGTCTATCAATTAAAACTTAAACATCACTCAAATATATTCAATTGTTTTTTCTAAATATTGTTTTACTGTACCTTCAAAAACTACTGGAAATGAGTCACCAAGATTTTATTCTGAAAAGCTAGGATGTCGTTCAACAATTGTTCTTATAAAATCATTGTATCTAAAATCTTTACTTGATTTAGAACTTTATTTCGAAATTTTTCATTATATACAGCGTTTGAGTCAAATAAATTCTGGCATATCTGTAATTCTGGTCCGAAAACATCCATACAAATTTGTTTTTTATTTAAAAGTTTCCTTGACTCATCTGTTCTACCAATTATTTTCAACAATATTTAATTTATCACCATTGGTCCTAAAGGTAATTTTGCAATGCATTTAATTTGTCCAACATTACCATCACTATAATTAACAAATAGTTACATACTTTCTCTTATATTTACATTTTAATTTGTTTTTCTTTTCATTTTCTTTGTTGTTCATAATTCTTGAGCAAATCATCTTTTATTGAATCACTTAATGTACTGTCAAACTATGTACTTTCATAATGTTTATTTAATGGAATGTCAAATTCATCTAAATATAGTTGATTATAAGGAACCATTTTTTCAGCTTATCTATTTCTTCAATCGCTCTTAAAGCTATTTCTCCTACTCCTCCAATTCCTTTGTTAACTTATCAGTTGTACCGATAACTGGTTGGCATTTCTTAATATTCTTGTATTGTGTTCTTGGCAGCTATTTTCATTTCTAAAACTATTCTTTTAATTGTTCTTTAACTTTTATATTTCGTTTAGGGTTAATGTTTATGTACATTTGTATTGAATAATATGTTTAAAATTAAATTCAACATTCATGTTAAGTATTTATGTTCAACATTTAACCAATTCTTATAATGTTCTCTATATTTACCTTCATTAATTTTGCTCCTTATATCTATTGTTATAAACTAATTCATTCTTATTCCAGCATTTACTAAATATTTGTTTGAACTAAGCAAACTTGAAATCACCACAAAAAATTCATGATAAATATGTTTCAAATTAGTATCATCTTTTGTATAAATATTTAAAAAATCAAAATTGTCTCTAAGTAATTTTTTAATCACTTTGACTTAAATTCAAAGAAAATATGCATTTATGTCTTCCTCTAATAAAATTTTCTACAGCTATACTTTGATTTTCAAGAATCGAATCATGAAAAACTACAACTGAATTATCTTCATATTTATCTAATTGAGTAATTTTATCACTATTTTTCATTAAACTAGGAATTTTATCAGTAATATCATCTTCAATGCTTTTTAAATCTTTTTATAACTTGTTTATATTTTGGTGTCTGCACAAGGTAGCTGAGTGGTCAGCATGACAGAATGCCAATCCTAAGGGCCCAGATTCGATACACAGCAGTTTTTAGATTTTCCACAATCAGGGACTGAGTGTTGTGTTGTCCTAATCATCATCATTTCATCCCCATCATGTGCAAGTCTCCAAAGTGGCGCAAAATTGAAAGACTAGCAACTGACAAATGGTTTACATGACGTGGAAGCCCTAGTCCCATGACTTGATGATGAAGTATTTTGTTTGATCTAAACTTTTTGAATGGACATAAAAATGATAATTTTTTTCTCGTTTACCCATCCAAGTGCTAAAATATAAAAATCAGTCACGAAAGTTATGTTGCCACAACCCAATGGTACCATAATTGCATATCAAATAAAATTTGGGAAAGGTTCACCATGCTTGTTATTTTAACTTCTTTCCCAGAATTATTATATTTTGTTCCCAGTCTGTCATTCACTGACAGAGTTTTTAATGATGTAAATGAATAGATTATTTCAAATGAGTGATAATCCTTCTATTCGGAAAACTAATTAATTGTTCCAATAAGACCACCTATAAGAATGTTCCACTAGTTGTTTTCTATTCATCTTTTTTATCTGAAAATATTACATCAAATTTCATGTTAGTCAATACAGCTTGAAAATTAGAAACATTTATTCATTTGAAAAATCGAAACATTTGTACTAAAGCAGATAAAATTTTAAGTTGAATGGTTGTCAAAAGTGATAGAAAACTTTACATAGACATAAAAGAAATAATATTACAGGTTTTATAGGATATGATAATCTAATTGTAGAACCCAATAAAAGTGTTGTTAAATATGCTCCTTAAATCGTTTCATTTGAATTAAACAATGTAAATTTGAATTTTCCAGATGCAATGTTTGACAAACATAATGATCATTATCATCAAGGAACTTATGTTATTGAATTATTTAAACCTAATTCTGAATTTTGTTGTTCAATAATTTATGAACCAAATCATCCGATAAAAATTCAAATTTTTGATACTATTCAATATTTACATGTAACTATGACAGATGAAAATGATAATTTAATTGACTTTAATGGTTCTTGTGCAACAGTTGTTTCAGAAATGAATTAATAATTTTTTTCCTTAATAAATCATGAACCAAATCGAAAACTATCAATTTTATTCCTTTCTCATTAATGCGAAAACAAGGAAACAGAAATTAATACTGATGTTGGTGACATTTGGAGTCATCATAATATTTTACAACTTTACATTACTTTTGTTGTTATTCACACAGATGTACTGATTTTTCTGTTTCTCATAGTAAATCAAATATTAAATTAATTGATAATTATGTTTTAAAATTTGTTTGAAAGTTATTACAATTGAAAAAGGAAAAAATATTTTATCTAGAATGAGATGTTGCCTTATTTCTTCTTCAAGCGTTATTCAATTAGCTTCTACCCTTTTGAATGAATTAAATACAGAATGTCATATTCTTAACAATGGTAAAATTAAAACTAAACAAAATGACGTTTTTGGGCCATTAGAATTATTTGATGGATTTCTTAAAGAGTAAAAGGAAATTATGTTTGAAGATGATTTAACTGTTAATTTTTTAGTGTGAGAAAAGATCAAGATGAATCACTTCTTTTACCAGAATATGCACTTCAACTATACCAAGAAAGACTTAAAATTTCAAAAATTCCAGTTTCTTTCTTCAAACACCAAAGAACTGAATTTGCTGATTTACATGCAAAAAGAAGTTCTTGAGTAGATATTACTAATTATTATAAGTCTCTAAAATTGTATATGCCTACTTTATCTTTGTTGCTTTCCAAAGTAATCGAAAAAGTAATGAATTACGTCATTCGTCTTTATTTGAACATGTTAACTTAGAAGATATCTTGCCAGCCAGAGTGGCCATGAAGTTCTAGGCGCTACAGTCTGGAACTGAGCGACAGCGCAGGTTCGAATCCTGCCTCAGGCTTGGATATGTACGATGTCCTTAGGTTAGTTCGGTTTAAATAGTTCTAAGTTCTAGGGTACTGATGACCTCAGAAGTTAAGTTGCATAGTGCTCAGAACCATTTTAACCAAAATATCTCTGTGAAAAATGGGTGAAATGATTCTTCTTCAATAATTATGGAACAACCAAGCAACTTGCTTAAACTTATGATTCCTTTAGAGATTTATAAAAACAATATAATTAAATAGTAATGTAAATGTAACTCCATTCAATTTTATTCGATATTATCCTATTTATGTAATTAAAATGTCTAAAAGAATGTATGTCTTAACCACTCAAAAACAACACTAAAATGTTGTGCATTTTTAATGAAACTATCCCATATTATAAAACTGAATATGTTATTGTGTAGGGTAAAAAGAATTTAACTTACGATCACAACATGGAATGCTTACTGAAAATCTTTAATTAGTTAAATAAATGAAATATTAGGAAAAATTAAAAACTTTTAACTTCCTGTTTTCATTTTCTTCTGAAATATTCTCAGGAAAATAGAGAAGACGTAAACTGAAAACTTGAGTTTTTGAGAAACTGAAATGTTCTCCAATCGTTTGGATAACATTTTATTTTTTTATTCTTTAAGTTTTTCTATATAAAAAAATGAAAATAAATTGAAGCATTGAAAATCTATTAACTGAACTTTACAAATTCTGAATTATTAATAAATTGTCAGAACTTAAAAAACATAAATCTTATGTTATTGGAAAAGCTGAAATTTTATAAAGTTGGTGATAAAGCTTTTTTTAACTTTGTCATAATAATATAAAATTACTATTGTACATCGATATAGTAAAATATTTACAAATGATGATGATAAATCAGATAAAATTGTATATTTAGATTTTATTTACTGTGGTAGAAAACAGAATAAAAATTGCATTATTCATGTTATTGAATTTGAATTAGTTTCACATGTTTTAATTTAATTTTTGAGTAATAAATTTTAATTGGTTAATTTATTAAGAAATTAAATGAAAATTTAGTTTTGTGGTAAAGATAAATTTTTGTTTCGGGTATATGGCAAAGTTAGAATCTTGGTTTTATCCTGGAATTTTTAATCCAATGTCGTCTTTGAGAATTGGCATTCTTATACTACTAATGATGCCTTCAGTTTTGAATGTATCTGATTCTCCACACATGGAGTGCACAGGGGCCATAAGATGACATTAATATCATCCCTCATCTGGTTGTGTAAATAAAATAACTTCTGAAAATATACAGCTGTTTGGAGCCCATCGTCCAGACAGAATCCCAAAAGACCATCGCCATGACATGCCGGCTGAGGGCGCTGCTTTGAACTTTTCCTTTGGAGGAGAAGTGCCCTGGTGCCACTCCCTGAATTGCCACTTTGTTCACGAAATGCAGAACCAATGATTCACCACCTTTAATGATGTATGGTCACAATTAGCCTCGTAATGTGCAAGCAATTCCGCACAGATGGTCTTCATTGCTCTTTAGCGCCTTCTTTCAAGGGGTGAGGAATCCAGCAGGAAGACACCTTTGATCACCCCAACTGGTGGACTAATGTGTCAACACTACTAACAGAGACCTCCAGTTGAGCAGCGAGGTGTCTGATTGTAATCTATCGATCACCTCAAATGAGGGTGTCCACACGTCCCAACACTACAGGAGTCACATCAGTGTGTGGCTGGCTGGCATGCTGATGATGGGACAAGTTTTAACCTCTCACACTGTCACGAACATACTATTTCCTAATGGTCAGTATGCTGTATTATTGTTGATTTTTGAATGAAATCTCCGGCCAGCTTTGACAAAGAAGCAGCGACAAATTCTGCAGAAGCCACACATTACTGCGCAGGATAATGCAGGGTCACGTACAGTAGAAGCTGTGACTAATCTGTTTGATCAGTGGGGCTGGGAGGTAATGGTATATGTGCTATACTCCCTAGACATAAGACCGTGTGACTTCCACTTGATTTCTAATATGATAGAAAACTTGATTCCTAGGATGACGGAACTTCTTCATGACGCTCACTTCAGATCTGGTGCAGAGATTCATCGGACAACAGATCACTCCTTTCAATCTGTCTACACTGCCAGCGCTGCTTGGGTATATTACAACTTCCACATTGCTTGCAGCAGGTTTTATGTAGTGCTGGTGACTACTTTAAAGGGCAGTAAGCTTTTGAAGTCTGTATATTTTATATCATTTGTAACTAATTGTAACTAGATAGTTTCCACTGTTAAAGTTTAAACCTTCACAAGTTTTTAAAACTTATTTATTTCTTTGGGGAATTGGTTTTATTACCAGTGTACTACATGGGGTCCCTCTTTGTAGAAAAAAAGAACAACTTGCATCACAGTGATTCTTCCCGTAGGCGACGAATTTATTAGAAATTGAAATCCGTCTATTATGAGCTTATACAAATAAAAAAACTAACGACCTTTCTTTTATACAACATCCAGTCTGTATGCATGATTAATGAGCACACTAGACTATCAGTATTCTCAAACAGTACAAGTATATGCTTTAAATGAATGGGCAAAGCTGTTTTACAGTCCTGTATTCTCATTTCATCATTTCTAAAACAGTCTGTTACCATAAACAAAATTTATTGAAAAAAGATAATTAAAAGAAATTTAAAAAAACGCAGCTTTAGGATCATTTCAAAAATATTTAAAATGTGAAAAAACTTTAAGCGATAAGAAATTTTTTTATTATTCTTTTCTCTAAATAATAAACTATTCCAAGATTTCGAAAACAACGGACCATCGCCAAATGAGTTAATATTCAATAAGTCAGAACGTTTTGAGAAAGTAAATCTCTTTAAATAATTTTAAAAAATAAATAAAAAATACCAGACGTACAGCGGCCCACAAATGGGTACATACAGTGGGAGCCAGGTGGCCCACACTTTATGCTTCCGAAAGGCGTTCACTGCACATACAGCAAGTCCCCTCACAGATTTGGGCGCGTAACAAGAGCAAAATACAAACTTTTCAAAACAGACGCTAGTTAATCAGCCTTAATCTCATGACACTCTGCAAAGGCACAAAGCACATCCTAAATACGCATTACGAAAAATACTTAGACTCTCAAAAAAATGAAACATGACCCATTATTCAAAAGAAAATGCACAGACTTTAGTCCTTCAGCTCTCGGCTGAAAGAAAATACTACTAACGGCCACAAGCACTAATCAATGGGCGTCGTAACAGCATCACCCTTAGAAGCCGGAATAAGAGTTCAACTGTGGTGCCTACTGACCCTTATCAAACGCATTCTTGACTTTAGGCGACGCCTGAAAGACATAGGCACCCTTTTGTATGGTAGATCACTATCACAGGTAAGCAATCACCTGATCTTACAGCATCAAAAGCCCTCAAGCGCTAAATGGCACAAGGATGTGCACCGTTTTCAAACTGACATCTGTATGAATGAAGCCGAGCAGGCGACGAGCAACAGTAAGCAGGACTTTCTTCCTCATCCCCGTGCAGTCCGAGCTTGTGCTTCGTATATAATGAATTCGCCTTCTATCGGACATCGAATGTGCACTTTTCGTCATCATTCTGTATTCAGAAAATGCAGTTTTCAAAACTCTGTCCATTCGTAGGTGATTTAGGCTCTCTGTAGTTTCCATTCATTTTTTCGGGCGAGTACGAAGAGGTTTCCTTTAAGAAGATCTCTTCAGTACCTGCTCCCAACTATTTAATTGTCAACCAGGTCTCCTTCTAGATACAGAAATTTCTGTTTTGACAAAGAATCGAGAAGTCAGAAATGAATCATCAATTTACATGGAACTTCCATTGCACTAAGGCCCGTACAGTCGCATTTATAGGTGATATGGACGAGAAACTCTCTGATAGTCCACAACACCTGATATTAATCCGTGCGACCTCTGGCTGTGGAGTTATGTGAAATATGTTGTGTTCAGTGCTTAAGTTACGAACACAGTTGAAGTTACAGATTGCGGAATGCATACTGAATGTGACCGCAGATACACTCCGATCTGTTGTGGAAAATGCTGTTTCTCGATTTCACCTTGTGGCAGGAAACGATGGACAGCATGTTGAATATGTCTTACGCCAGTCTCACGACAATCTGGAACCAATGACATTTTGCTTTTCATGGGGTTTTTGGCTTCAGGTCGATTACAGACCGATGTCGTTTTGCTTTTTATGTGATCCTCGATCTCAGGACAATTAAAAACCGATGTGGTACGAACTTGCAGTGGTGCGAAACTGTTGGATGCTGAATTTGTGCTGACATGCACATCCAACGGTAAAGACTGTGTAACGTGTTGCTCAAACATAGCTATCGTATTGCGATTCATCTGTCATTTACGAGCTATAGCCGAAATCATGTACGTTAAGATACTGATATATTGTGGAATGGTCAGTCGTGTCTAAAGTTCTATAAAGACACAGATACTACCATAATGGATACCACAATAGGCAGTTGAAGAAGAATCGACAGCAGTAGAAAGGGCTATGACAGAAGTTGAACAGATACAGAAATGTACGAGGAAGGCAACTGCGAATACACCTTGGCTAACACAAAAATACTTCAATTGATTGACGAAAGAAGGTAGAACAAAAATGTTCATCGAAAGACAGAATACAGCAGTATCATTACCTTGATACTGAAATAAACAGCAAGAGCACAGAAACCAGGGCGAAAAGTTGCAGGAAAAATATTAAAGCGAAAAACGAATCGTCGTCAGAAGGATTGATTCTGTATACAGAAAAATCGAAACAGCCTTTGGTGGAATTAGAAGCAAGGGTGATAACATTAAGAGTGCAACAGGAATTCCATAGTTAAACGAAAAGGAGAGAATGGATACGTGGAAAGATGCCAATGGGGAATCTATGAGAGGGAGGAACAGTTTGATGACATGGCAGACGAACAAACTGGAGATATAGGGGATCCAGCATTAGTAACAGAATTTTGAAACACCTCGGGAAGACTTTAGATCAAATAAGGCAAAAAGGCTAAATAAGTATCTTATCGCAAATTTTTAATTATTGAGGGAAGTGGCAATCACACACCTATTGAAGTTGGTCTGTAGAATGTATGAGACTGGTGGTGTTTCATGAGACTTCAAGAAAAATGTCGTCCAGGCAATTCCAAAGATGGCGAGGGCGGGGTAAGTGCGAGAACTAAAGCCCAATCAGCTAAGTAGCTAGTGCATTCTAGCTTCTAACAACAACAATACACAGAAGAATGGAAAAGAAAATTGAGCACATGTTAGATGACTATGAGTTTTGCTTTAGGAAGGGTGAAGGCACCAGAGAGGCAGTCCTGACTTAGTGCTTGATAATGAAACCAAAACTGAACAAAAATCAAGACACACTCACAGAATTTCTCGATCTAGAAAAAGCATTCTACAGTGTAAAAGGAACAAAAGAAATTCCTCCCGAACTTGCCATAAAGGCCCAACGGTGCCGACCGGCCGCCGTGTCATCTTCAGCCCATAGGGGTACTGGATGTGGATATGGAGGGGCATGTGGTCAGCACACCACTCTCCCGGCCATGTGTCAGCTTCCAAGACTGGAGCCGCTACTTCTCAATCAAGTAGCTTCTCAGTTTGCCTCACAGGGTCCAAGTGCACCACGCTTGCCAACAGCGCTCGGCAGACTGGATGGTCACCCATCCAAGTGCTAGCCTCGCCCGACAGCGCTTAACGTCGGTGATCTGACAGGAACCGGTGTTACCAATGCGTCAAGGCCGTTGGTAGTGTAAAATGAGCAAGCAGTAAGCTGTATATAAAATGTGTAATCCATACCAATACTAAAACTGCGAAAGTAACGCCATCTGTTACGCTTTCACAACAAACCGGTGTATCGATTTGAATGAACTTAGCTATGGAGATAGCCTGAACGCTGAGGAAGAACACATGCTACTTTAGAACGCGTGTATTACATCATATTGATAGATTTGAAGAACATAATGTGAAATATGGAACAACAATTGTAAGCAGGCTGTTTAGGTTTTCTTATTGGTAACGCCACGTAGCGCTCTGTATGAAAAATGACTGGCTGTGCTGTGTGCAATCTGTGGCTAGTTTGCATTGTTGTCTGCCATTGTAGCGTTGGGTAGTTGGCTGTTAACAGCGCGGAGCATTGCGCAGTTGGAGGTGAGCCGCCAGCAGTGGTGGATGTGGGGAGAGAGATGGCGGAGTTTTGAAATTTGTAAGACTGGATGTCATGAACTGCTATGTATATTATGAATTTTCAACACTATTAAGGTAAATACATTGTTTGTTCTCTATTAAACTCTTTCATTTGCTAACTATGCCTATCAGTAGTTAGTGCGTTCCGTAGTTGAATCTTTTATTTAGCTGGCAGTAGTGGCGCTCGCTGTATTGCAGTAGTTCGAGTAACGAAGATTTTTGTGAGGTAAGTGATTTGTGAAAGGTATAGGTTAATGTTAGTCAGGGCCATTCTTTTGTAGGGATTATTGAAAGTCAGATTGCGTTGCGCTAGAAATACTGTGTGTCAGTTTAAGCACAGTCATGTATAATTGTTCTAAGGGGACGTTTCATATGTCGACCCTTAGCCGAGAATACCTCACTGGAATCTTCTGATTTTTCTTGTAGCTTGTGTAGCTAGTGTAGCTTTTGTTTATTGCTAGCGTGTAATTTAGAGAGAATTTCCTTTGTAGTTGTAGTTTTTCATTGTTGTACACAGTTGTGGCATGCATGTAGATTTGCACCAAGTATTTCGCAGCTGCACTTGCAATTGACTAGATATTATTTTCAATGCTATGTTAATGTGTTTTGTTATTTTGCTCTTCAAATTGCGCTTTTCTGTGTTATCGTGTGAAATATTGTGACAATAATGCCGTGTGAAAAACGTAATACTAGGCTTCAAAGTAAACTGAGGAATGACGGTGAAGACGAAAGCAGTGTGTTAGCACTGCAGAGTAATGAATTAACTAATGTTCAAAGAAGTAACTTGGTAATTGTGCATAGGGAAATGGAGCGGGCTGCAAATAATGGTGTAGGCAGTGAAACAATTAGTAAACAGGGAAGCATTATCGATCGATCGGTCGGCAACAGCCCGCCTCAGGAATCCGAAGTGACAGAACACAATATTGCAAATACTGTAGACTCAGGTTTTGGGTCCTCACCGTTTTCTCAAATGGGTCAAGACACATTTTCTGCTTGTCAAAACGTGAAAGTTGCCAGTGAAAATGCACTGCCAAAAAGCATAGAGAAACACATTCCAGACACTAATACATTATTGTGCAATTAATGCAGCAAATGAAACAAATTCAGAGACAAACACAGCAACAGTTAGACACAATGGAACAAAATCTTCAAAAGTTAGACACAATGGAACAACACCAGAGACAAACACAGCAACAGCTTCAAAAGTTAGACTCATTGGAACAAACTCTTGAACAAACACGTGAAGATTTAACTACTGAGTTACATAAAATCGAATCGAAATGTCAAAAAGTCTGTAACGACGTAAAAACACAAATTTGTGAGCATTTCCAACCTATTTTTTCGCGTCATGAAAATGCATTACAGAATCACGAAGCAGCTATAAAAGAACTGCAAACTATTGTTCATGAAAATCGTGACACCTTGCAAGCTAAAATTGACTCAGTTGCATCTACCGATTCGGTTACGCAACTTGCAAAAACTCAGGAAAACTTAAAAGACACAGTAGATACGATTTCAACACAAATGGACACTCTGAAACTTGGTTCAGAAATATACACAGAGGAAATAATTTCACTATCGGATAAAGTAGCCGAACTTTCAGACCAGTTCACTAACTTATCTACAAAGGTATATGATGATTTGAATGACACAAGACCTGTAGCCTTCACTGACACTGAAGAGTATGAACAAATTAGAAAATTCAAACAAAATCAAAATCAAATCAATACACAGTACAAAAGAGAAATCCGGGAAGTACAAGATCAGTTGGCACAAGTAATACAAGAATTACATATTTCAGAGCACACTCGCGCTCCAGTACGGGAAGAGGGACATAGAAATACGGAGCAACCACAAAATAATAACACAGGACATTTCGGAAATTATGAAAGAAATTGGCAAGGTGCACCGAATTTTGAAATGGAACCGCCGAAACGATGTAACAATGACCGATATGCGACCCCCCGACATGATGATTTTGGCTATAAGCTGTTCCTTACTGCACGTAAATTCAAAACATTTAAAAATTCTGGCAACGACATTCATCCATAAGCGTGGCTCCATCAATTCTCTCATTGTTTTCCTCCCAACTGGTCATTAGAGCACAGATTAGAATTTATGTGTGGCTACTTAGAGAATGAACCAGCTGTAAGAATGCGATCGGTCATTCACGATTGCCACAGTGAAGGAGAATTTTACCATGCCTTCCTCTCAGCATATTGGTCTCAAGCCACACAAGACTGAGTAAAATATAGCACCATGATGATGAAACACTTTGAACAATCTGAATTTTCCAATCTTGTGAAATATTTTGAAGGCATGTTTCACAAGAATCAGTACCTGTCTAACCCATACAGCCCCTCAGAACTCAGCCGCATTTGCTTAATCAAACTGCCTGAACATTTACGACATATTATTTTAGCAGGACGTTGCAAAGACGACATTTTCAGGGACTGTTACAAGAATTGGATATTGAAACTGACAATCGCAGAACACAAAAACAGGAGCACAACAATTACAGGTCAGATCTGTCACAATTCCGCGATGACAGAAATAATACACGACAAGGCTATTCTTACAACGTAAATCGTGACCAAAACAGACACCACCCGTATGACAACCGTTGGCAGAATAATAGTTACAGAGAAAGATCGCATTTCTGTAGTAATGAATATGACAGAGACAATCACAGAAACAGACAATATAGCAACCAGAACAATAATTATCGTGGGAGACAGAATAACTTCAGACGCAACGGTCCACCGTGCAGTGATAATTCAGGGAGAAATTCTCCACCACTTAACCGACAAGAAAGAAACTACAGGAACTATGGACATGAGACAGACGATATAATCATAACGACAGACCTGTATTTCATCAGAACTGGCGGGATTTAAACAGGGCTGGGCCCTCTGGGCAAGGTGAATTTGTAGAAGTTAGGTCTCCTAATCCCTATAACGACGCACGCCAAGAAAGAGATAGCAGGCAACGACTCGCACCGCAGGCAGCCACGTGCGCCGGCTGGCTCAGAGAAAAATAACATACACGCTTACCTCGAGAAAAATTCCAGTATTCTTTACCGACATATACCACACGATGATTCCGTTGAAGCTAAAACTCTGTATACTAGGAAGAGTAAAGGTTTACACCACATTTCACATGTAAAACCATTTATTGAATGATAATCTGCTTTTAACTTAGTCTTTGCTATAAAATTTTTTCACTTCATGTTACTAGTACTCTTTGTCACACTTAGAAACTTCACATGTAACTATGTTTTAAAATGAACTATCCAGTCTAGAACCTAGGGAACATATTTAGACAATAATTACGAATGCATTGTTATAGTGAACAGACGACACAGTGTTATTGTGTGTGTACATTCTTGCTTGTTAGTTGCACGATTACATAATGACTATAAGGCTTACATACTTAGAACATATACTGGTACTGCTAATGAGATTTTAATGCAATATTTTGGTTTACTTGAAAATACATTCTGGATTTAAAGTACTTTCTGTTAGATACCAGAAGACACAGTGGTTAATTTATGTGACAACTACACGGTTTTATCATGATGCTACTAATGAGTGGCAATTTACAATGTTGCTTTTGCGGTGTTTCTGTTTTATATCTGCACAGTTTTTCTGAATTATTCTGGAAAGTAAAACATGTTTTAGTAGTAACTTTTGTGATATAGCTACAATGAGAAAGCCTTTTCCATAGTACAACAATACGTTACAGTACAGTACTTTCATCATCACAGCAATAAGCGTAATAACTAAGATATCTATATGCAAAGCATTTCACTTTTGTTTATCATGAGGTAAGTACATTGGCTTCTGCAGAACTTAGCTTTCGGAGGACGATAACTACGACACTTCCACAGTGATTATCTTACAACAAGACGCACAGTTTAGCACTACAGTACATGTATTTGAGTGATTAATTTTGTACTTAAATCATTTATTTTTAAAGATATTTGAAGTACAACGATACAAAGGTTTTCCGTGATACATTTCATTCCACTGCTGTAATCTGTAACACCTGAGGGTATAATTACATTAATCCTCAGGGGGGTACACGCTTACTTTGTGTATCATGTGTTTGGCAAGCACAAGGAGCCCTAGCTAATATGGTATTTGCTTACACAACTTGACACATCGGTACCATATTTCTCTAAGACATAATTACACAGCTATCTGATCATTTAACTGAGAGAGACAAACTTTTTTACTACGGCAGTGACAGATGTTTACGTATTTACACCGTTGGATAACTTCACACTTACGAAATTGTATTTTGTCTGTACTTTGTGAACTGTTCATATTTTTTCGGACCCATTGTGATATTATGAGAGCTTTGAATGATATATTTGGTATGGGATCACGATTTTTAAAGTACGTTTGAGGCAGATGACACTTTTGACATGAGCAGAGAAGTTTTTCTAGATTTTGAAATTATTGGAGGAAGCTACGACGATTTTGAGAGCTGACTGAGGTGTTATGATGTTATTATGTGTATGATCAATAAGCTGATGCTATATGAGTTATTTGATTATGCTACATATCTATTATGATGAAATATTGAAGAAGTGTCGAAGAATAAGGTAAGGAATAATGAGTAGTGGTTAGGGACTCTGGTTTGTGAAAAAGGTTGTTGGAAACCAAGAATCGTACTTTAAGAGTTATGAAATGTATATAAATGCGTGAATGTATTACAATGCCGACGAAAATTTTTTGGACACTGTTATATCAACAGGATTTTGTTTCTACAGATTTGTAATGCAAATTCTTGACCTGTGAAATATTTTTATATGAGACTGTCACTGTAGCGGAAACTGCTGTCGTAAATATTTCGGTAAGAAAGTTAAGTGAACACCTTCACGTAATGCGTCGTGGGCACCCAGCTGTGCAACAGACGCCTGGAAAAAAGCCATTAGTGTGTGCCTTTCAGAGACACAGGTGGAAAGAAAGAGGCCATTATCCTCACTATTGACATTCCTTTGTAGAAAGCAGCGTAAATACGACCCCATCAAACTTGAAAACATGATTACACTGTAGAGTTCTTAATTTATGATATTTACTGAAATGAAATGATGAGAAACATATGGCTAGTGAATGACGTTTCACGCCTTGCTTTGCCTATTTTGTTTAATATCTAGTTCCTAGCAGTACTGCAGCATTGGTTAAAATAAAATTTTATAGATGTACTAAAATAAATATTTTATGCCTACAGATCCAGTAACAAAATAACTGTATCATGGATGTACTCCAAAAAAATGAGGGAGCACAAAAAGACATTTCCACTTCACAGGAATTACATACATAATTTTTGTTAGTGACTTGGTAACTTGTCTGCTAGAGCAAGTTACAGTGATACATCACTCTAGTGTTAAGATGTGACATAGGTATTGAACATGGCCATTTTTAGTGTAATATTTTTTCTGCTTGAGCTTTCTCATGTTTAGATATAAGTTATTGCATTTGCTTGGGCTGTTTGCCAGGCATAGTGCTACTAAATTTCACTTTGTATTACTCTGTTAACCCAGTTTTACTACTGATTTATTTTTCTTGTTGCTGCACAATTGCTCATATTAGTTGTAATATTGCATTGCTTGGTAATTTAGATTTACTGTAGGTAGCTTTGCCATTTGTATTTTTTATCATTGCTGTTTGTGTTAATTGTTTTGTGCTGCTGCATTGCCTCGTTCCTTAGTTTAGCATCTGAGCTCAGTAGATTTAAGTTAGCTTAAGATGGAGTAGGCTATATGAGAGAACGAGTTGTGATGAATTGGAAGAAATGCATTGATAAGCTATAAGAAAATGGTTTGGCCAAAAAAAACTAGTGTACAGTGGAGAAAAACTATTTTTGAAAGAGGATGTGAACAGAATACAGAAAGCAAGCTTGGATAGAATTTTTTTGGTGGAAACAAATGTTGAAATAAGAGGAAAGATATATGGAATGAAGTTTTGGGGTGGACTGCAGTACCAAATGTCACACTGAAAACGAACCCTGTCTTTCCTTTTGTATTATTTCGCTATGTGTTTGTGTACCCTTGTGTATTTGTGTTTTTCCGGTCTTTATGTGCTTAGCTAATAAGATTTATGATGTAGAATTTCTTTAATATTCAGCTACATTCACTCTGATGAGGAATACTGTTATCCTGAAATATAATTTGCTTTTTAATATGTTATTTTCTTTGTAAAGATGTTTAGACATTATTAATTCTGTTCTGTTTCAATTATCATGTGTGAAATTAATGTTTCGAAAACTATTCTCATTATTTTATTTATTTACTTATTTCATAATTCCTGTAACACTGATGTATATGTTTATTTCTATTCTTTTGTAAAGTCTGTGTTACTACAAATGTTATCTGCACTGTTATGTTCTTTAATGATGTATTTTGTACCTTTGTAATTGTATTCTTATGTTGTAATTGTATAGACACCAGTTCTTCAAATTAAGTTACATTTCACTGCACACGCTTCTGTTGGTCATAGTAATGCATAATACGTGAGAAGTAGAGACTGTTAGTGTTTGCACATGTGTTAATAATTCAGCAAGGGACTGGGTAACAGCACTGCTGGTTCTAAGGACAATTCCAAAAAACATTGTGAGTGCACAAGTGGTGGTTTATGGACTTGCTATATTATCCGCAAGACTCTTCAATGGTGATTGTGCACCTGAACAGTCACAACAGATGGCTGCTGGCCATCTCTACAAGTACTACAGTGGGTCTGCATCTTTGATGACCCACCAATACCATTATTTCTACAAGGACTACAGTGGGTCTACACCTTTGCTGACTCACCAGTACCATTATTTCTACAAGGACTGCAGTGGGTCTGCACCTCTGGTGGCCCACCAATACCGTAATCTCTGCCAGGACTACAGTGGGTCTACTCTGTGATGACCTACCTACCAACATTCTTCAAAACTTCGAATGACTATGCTGTGGGTTTGCTCTGTTGTGACCCATTACCTGTCTGCATGTCAAGAGTCAGCATTGTCTTTCTGTTGGAAGGACAACACTACTTCTTCAAGATTGCATGGAAATCCATACTTCCTTGTGCATTGTCTTTTACTGCTCAGACTTTGAGAAAAGAAATGGCAGTTTTACTGTGATGAATGATCAGGACTGTCTTTATGGACTGAGAAAATTTTAGCTTTTCACCAACATTGTATTAATAAGTGTGTGCATTTGATATCTTTCTTACTGTAATTATGAAAATTTTTTTCAAATCTGTATTGGCCACTGCCCAAAACAATTTGTAAAATTTTTTGTGGGGAGCATGGGGACTATGTAAGTAGGCTGTTTAGGTTTTCTTATTGGTAACGCCACGTAGCGCTCTGTATGAAAAATGACTGGCTGTGCTGTGTGCAGTCTGTGGCTAGTTTGCATTGTTGTCTGCCATTGTAGCGTTGGGCAGTTGGCTGTTAACAGCGCGTAGCGTTGTGCTGTTGGAGGTGAGCCGCCAACAGTGGTGGATGTGGGGAGAGAGATGGCGGAGTTTTGAAATTTGTAAGACTGGATGTCATGAACTGCTATGTATATTATGAATTTTCAACACTATTAAGGTAAATACATTGTTTGTTCTCTATTAAAATCTTTCATTTGCTAACTATGCCTATCAGTAGTTAGTGCGTTCCGTAGTTGAATCTTTTATTTAGCTGGCAGTAGTGGCGCTCGCTGTATTGCAGTAGTTCGAGTAACGAAGATTTTTGTGAGGTAAGTGATTTGTGAAAGGTATAGGTTAAATTTAGTCAGGGCCATTCTTTTGTAGGGATTATTGAAAGTCAGATTGCGTTGCGCTAAAAATATTGTGTGTCAGTTTAAGCAGAGTCTTGTATAATTTATCAAAAGGGAACGTTTCACAATTACTCTTAAAAAAAAAGCTACATGTCTGCTCTTTGACTTTTGAACTTCATCATATTTGTGAAAATGCTTTTATTGTTTGATATGTTCTAGATGATAGGACTGAATGTAACGAATACATTGCGTGTACAATCCTGTTCTTCTTTAATCCATACTTCCATACAAACATCAGTCACCATCCCGTCGCATTTTAGCCACTGAGGGTCATGCGTTTCTTATAACTTCTGTGGTGCATTCCGCTTTGCACGAACAGCCCGTGGGCATATGATTATCGCAACTGGCTTTCGATCATGGGGGTTGCGAGTTCGATTCCCGGCTGGATCGGACTTCTTCCTCTCCCAGCTAGCTCTGTGTGCTGCATAGATACACAAGTCGCCGAAGTGGTGCAAAAAGACCTGTACTAGCCTTCCAAATGCCCGGACTGGGGTCTCCCGGCCAACAAGGCCATACGTACATTTCATTTCATTTTACTGATACGCGAGCGCAGCCGCGGGGAACAACTAGAATACAACACTTATACTATCTCAACATAATTAATCCATAGCAATCGACAGTAATATCATAAATGTGAAAGGTATGTTTTCACGATTAAATCACTGAACCGATGTTCACGAAATTTGATTCTCGATAGCTTAAATCCTGGGAGAACATAAGCTACTTTACAAAGCGTGTAGCACAAGATATTTATTTATCTGCAGAATATTAAGAGAATTACTGAAAAATATTTACTCTTTGGAAAAGCGGTTTACTCTCGCTTCCGAACTTCCTCATATTTGTGAAAATACTCTTATTGGTTGCTGTGTTCTACGTAATATGATTCAATGTAATCAATACAACGCTTATTCAATTTTTAACGTGTATCATTCATCCTTCCAAAGTAATACCAATACTGTTAAATGCGAGATTAACTCTGTTTGATGCGTTTTCACAATGCTACCGCTGAACAGATTCCGATGAAAACTGGTGAGGAGATATCTTGAGCCCGAAGAAAGATGGTAGGCTACTTTACAAAGTTGTATCTTTTTAAGTACTATAAAATTTTTAAAATATTGTATGCATGAGTGGGATGTAGATGACGCCAGCGGGATGCTCTGCGATTCTTAGTGTTTATAGATTATTCCGTAACGCTGAAAACTCAGTGTTGTTGTATGCATGATTTATAATATTGAGCTGCTACACCAACTAGCATAGGTGGAGAGTTTTTATGGAAAAACAACTGTGAAATATGATGGTAAACCTGAGAACCAAAATTAAAACTATTACTATAAGCCCCACACACCTAAATACGATATAACGCATAGTTCCAAGAGAGCCCAAGATGCGAAAGTAATTCGAATCCAGCAGACCTAGGAACAATCCCGGGTCCGCCGGAAATTGTAGGTGGCCGTAAGTGTTATAGAGAAACTAGAAAAGTCACAAGCCCGTCGCATTTTAGACGCTGTGCGTCCCTTATAGTTCCCGATACTCTTGTAGTCTGACCACGGCGGCATCTTTTAAAGGCTATACTACAAACACAGAGACATCGCAACTACATGAGTGGAACGTGGGAGGCTTTTGGCGAGGCTCCATTTGATTATGCTCTATTAACTGATTATGTTTATCATAAATTAGTCATTTTGTCTCGGAGGGGGGGGGGGGGGGGGAGGAGATCAAGAATGTAGGCAGTATAATCCATTGAAATGGAAAGAAGAATGGCTTCGTGTGAGTTGCTCTGGTGGAAATATCTCACATTCAGTACCAGGTGAGCCAGAAGAAACCTTAAAATCTCTGTTTCTGTACGAATGTAATGAATAGAGAATTTTTAAATATAATAAGAATACACAGTGCATGCTTTCAGTATTCGACATACAGCAAAATAATAGAAACACATTCATTAAGTACATAGCCACGGGCAATGCGTACATTTTTATACATATGTCTCTACACCACTATATACATAGAAATTTATAAATTACTAGTTTATTTACTCGCCATCAGCCATCAGCCATCAGCGAGGCCTCCGGTCCAGATTGTATACCAGTCAGGTTCCTCTCAGCTGATAAAATAGCTCCATATTTAGCAATTATATACAACCTCTCGCTCACAGAAAGATCCGTACCTAAAGACTGGAAAATTGCTCAAGTCACACCAAGACACAAAAAGGGAAGTAGGAGCAATCCGCTGAATTACCCGCCCATATCACTAACGTCGATTTGCAGTAGGGTTTTGGAACATATACTGTATTCGAACATTACGAAGTACCTCGAAGAAAACGATTTATAGACACATAGTCAGCACGGTTTCAGAAAATATCGTTCTTGTGAAACACAACTAGCTCTTTATACTCATGAAGTAATAAGTACTATCAACCGGGGATGTCAAATTGATTCCATATTTTTAGATTTCCAGAAGGCTTTCGACACCGTTCCTCACAAGCGTCTTCTTACCAAATTGCGTGCCTACGGAGTATCACCTCAGTTGTGCGACTGGATTTCGTGATTTCCTGTCAGAAAGGCCACAGTTCGTAGTATTAGACGGAAAGTCATAGAGTAAAACAGAAGTAATATCCGGCGTTCCCCAAGGAAATGTTATAGGCCTTCTATTATTCCTGATCCATATTAACGACATAGGAGACAATCTGAGTAGCCGTCTTAGATTATTTGCAGATGATGCTGTCATTTATCGTCTTGTAAAGTCATCAGATGATCAAAAAGATCTGCAAAATGATTTAGATAAGATATCTGTATGGTGCGAAAAGTGGCAGTTGACCCTGAATAAAGAAAAGTGTGAAGCTGTTCACATAAGTACTAAAAGAAATCAGCTAAATTTCGATTACGCAATAAGTCACACAAATCTCAAGGCTGTTAATTCCGCTAAATACTTAGGGATTACAATAACAAATAACCTAAAATGAAACTATCACATTGATAATATTGTGGGTAGAACAAACCAAAGACTGCGATTCACTGGCAGAACACTTAGAAGATGCAACATGTCTACTGAAGAGACTGCTTCCACCACGCTTGTCCGCCCTATTCTGGAGCATTTCTGTGCGTTGTGGGATCCGCATCAGGTGGGACTGACGGATGACATCGAAAAAATACAAAGAAGGGCAGCTCGTTTTGAATTATCGCGAAATAGGGGAGATAGTGTCACAAACATGATACGTGAATTGGAGTGGCAATCATTAAAACAAAGGCGTTTTTCGTTGCGACGGGATATTCTCATGGAATTTCAGTCACCAGTTTTCTGCTCCAATGCGAAAACATTCTGTTTCCACCCACCTACATAGGGAGAAATGATCATCACGATAAGATAAGAGAAATCAGTCTCGCACAGAAAAATTTAAGTGCTCTTTTTTCCCGCGTGCCGTTCGAGAGTGGAAAGGTAGAGAGACAGCTTGAAGGTGGTTCACTGAACCCTCTGCCAGACACTTTATTGTGAATAGCAGAGTAATCAAGTAGATGTAGATGTAGATGTAGATAGATGTAGATCATAACAAAATTATTAATAAGCGTGCGTAGCCGCGGGTAACAGCTTGTATACAATATGTACAACAACCAAAATCGAACAGTAAGGGTGGAAGACGAACGATGTGCTCGGATGAGGGCGTTCAATCTGTAGATCAAAGAAGCAGTGACGGAAATAAAATAAAGGTTCAAGATTCGGATTAAAATTCAGAATGACTCATTGATAAGATTCGCTGATAATTAAAGTTACTATCCTCAGTGAAGGTACGGAAGAATTACACAATCTCTTGAACGGCATTAACAGCTTAATGAGTACAGAAAATAGATTAAGAGTGAACCTGAAAGGGACTAAAGTAATGAGGAGTAGAAGAAATGACAATATCGAACGACGTAAAGATGAAATTGGGACACGAAGTAGACAAAGTTAAGGAGTTATTCTTCTTTGGAAGCAAAATTACGCACAACGAACGAAGCAAGCGTGACATAAAAAAGTAGACTAGCATGTACAAAATGTTGCGTTCCTGGCTGAAAGAATATTAGTGTTAAACTTCAGCCTTAATTTCACGAAAGAATTGCTAATAATCCACATTTTGAGTACACTACCGTATGGAAGTGAACCATGGATTGTGGAAAAACCGCAAAAGAAGCGTTTGAGTTGTGGTGCATAAGAAGGATGTTGAAAATTAGGTGCAGTGATAAGATGAGAAGAAAGGAGGTTCTTCGTAGAATTGCCTAAGAAGGAAAATATGGTAAACACTAGCATATTGACTGGACAGAATGAGAGGACGTGTGATGAGACACCACGAAGTAACTTCCATGGTTGTAGAGGAAGCTGCAGAGGGTGAACACTGTGGGGGAAGACAAATACTGGAGTACATCCAATAGATAACTGAAGACGTAGGATGCATGTGCTACTTTGAGATGAAGACGTCAGCACAACAGAGTGTGGCCCAGGCAAGCCATCCTCTATAGTTGTATGTTTCCGGCATACGTTAGTGCAAGAAGAGTTGCTCGTCACTGCGATCCAAAGGGGGAAGTGCACGTACAAGCGAACCTCCTCCAAGCTATGCCCCCATCTGCGTGCGTTTTCCTCCTTGTTCCGCTCTTATCAGGTCCCGTGGCCGTTATCTTGTAGTTCGAGTCAGGTCTTACAGTCAAACAGGTAACAACTGCAACGTACTCCAGCGAAGATTACACTTATATGACATTGCTCTATAGGGAGACGCACCGCAATGCAGCTGAGGGCCGAAGGCTGTATTTCCAACGTTTCCAACGCGACGTCTACCTTCTGCGCATGTTTTTAGATATATAGAGATGCGTCTGAGAACCAAGTGAACTTTCCAGGTACAACGTGTCATGGAAAGACCAATCCGTGACGCATCCGATGCTGCCTGGAACGTTTTTGAGTACTTTGGAGCACATCCCACGCACAGTAAGCATAGCTTAAATGCAAATAACGCGTACGTACAATGTACAGTATTATAAGCGAAAGTGTTATCATGCTATTGCATTTAGGTTGCAGTATTATTCATGCCTATAATAATAATAATCACAATACGGTCACTATTTTTAATGTTATGAAAGTCGTTAGATATCGCCCAGTAATACCTATTTCTGATAGTAGTTATAGTAATTAGGACAAACAAGAGCTGCAGCGGGCCTGGGGATATCAGTGTCCTCGGTGCAAATGATTGTGGAGGAACGAAACTGGCATGCCTTTGAGCTGCACCTATACTAACAGCTATATGGAAACGATTTCCGAAATCGGGTATCGTCCTGCAGGCGTCTCATAAATAAAGTAGCCGTAAATACGGATTTCTTCAGGCAGATTTCATGAGGAGATGAAAGCTATTTCGCCAATGACGGCACTGTCATAAACACAATCTACATTACTCGATTGCTGCACATGCTCACTGGTTGCCAATACATCATTGCAAGTGCACTTGGGTGTTAATGTATGGTATACCATTCTAGGAGATCACGTCATTGGACCAGTTTATTTACCCCCAGATTAACTGGTCGGCTGTTTCAAATCCTACAGATTGAGATGAATCTTGAGCATGTCCTAGAAGCTGTGGGGCACTGGTTTCAGCACGATTGTGCAACAGTCCATTACTGTAGAGGAGTTAGGAAATGCCTCAACAATGTGTATCCCAAACGATGAGTAGGTCGCGGTGGTTGCATTCGATGGCCAGGGAGATCGTCTGATTTAACGCCCTTAGAGTTTTTCTTATGGGGTTCTATCAAAGCCATGATTTACAAAACGAAACCGGAAAATTCAGATGTGTTAAAAAAAAGAATACGCCATGCTTGCTCTTCAGTATCTGCAGAAATATTAAGAGCTGTCCATGTTAATACCGAGAGGCGCTTACATCAATTCATCAACGAGGCTGACATGCATTTGAACATCTGTATTATGAATAATGCAATTATAAAGATCTGTCAGTCTATAACACAGATTTAAAGGAACATCATTTATGATATTCGTTATATTCATAGTTCTATATTGCAATCAAAGCTATGGTAGCAATTATGTAATACTGGCAGTTTGGAAGCACGAATAGGTGGATTATGTGTTGTTAATAAATTAGCTCTCATATGACGATACTCCTTGAAACACATAATTAATATGCTTTGGCCCTTATGTGTATTATTTTAGTTAGGGACAATCATTCTTCTACACAGACACCTTTCTCGATCCCAGGAATCGAATCTGGCGCCCCTCGTACAGTAAGCAAGTTTTCTAACAACGAGATATAGTACCTGTTATAGCTATAAAGTGTTTGTTTTCAAGCGCTGGTCTTACTTTTAGCAGTATTTTCGCTCTGTCCGTGAGCAGTTCCCTTTACTATTGTGCTTAGGCAATCTTTTCAGTGTCTGTGGCATCCAGGATTAACTAAAGTATATATATAAAACTGAGAGGTGTATAGATTAAATTCGTCTAACATTGTACCTTTAAACCAGAAGTATATCTCTGTTGAGCACTTGACTAATACCATTCGTTATTACCACCAAGGAGCAGGTTTTTGCTGCCTCAAATTTGTCTGATTATAGAAAAACCTGAAATGCAGCAAGTGGGATTTGTGGCTGACGAATTATTTAGAATTCATGCTTGGCTTCACGCTTTCGTTGATATGAAGTGTGTTTTTCGCACCGAAACAACAAGTAGTCCAATACTTGCGAAGATTAAGTCAACGCCGATCGATTTCTTCCGCCTGGTGGGATTGAAAGCTACTACCCACGACCGCTTTAACATATTGAGAGTATTTCTTGATAGATAAATTCACACTGAGTGTTTCGCATCATTCTAATTCAGCTTATCAGAACACATCGCAAGGCATCATCATTGTTTCGTTTCATAAAAAAAAGGTTCTTGTCAAAATGTAAAAACTAAAATTTACAGTTTTATAGCTTCTGAAAATCGCCTCCAAGATAGAACTGATCCTATCGATGAAATGCACCATCTCATATTCAGATGAATACATTAGGGACTACCAGTGTATACACTGTTACATATGACGGCTATTCGGAAAGTAAGGTCCGGTTAGTCGCTAAATGGAAACCACAGTAAAAATCAAAAATGTTTTGTTTGCAATAGTTAGTTACACCTTCCAGCTACTTCCCTACATAGTCGCCGCTCGGACTGAGACATTGATTGTACCATTGCACCAAGTTTCAAACGCCCTCGTCATAGAAGGCAACCACCTGTGCTTTTTGCCAACTCCCAACGCTGACCTGCAGCTTTGTGCCAATACGGTGTCCTCTTAGCCAGTGGTTCATGTGGCCAGAGATTAAACTCAGAGGGAGCCAAGTCCGAGCTGTAAGGTGGGTGACCAAACACTTCTCCTGAAGTCATGAACCAGGAAATGCATGACAGATACGTTGTGTGAGATGCGTGAAATTATGTGGAATCTCTCATACCACCATAACCGGCCTTTTTGACCAAGACGTATTTGAGGTACGAGGGTAGTGCGTTATAAACGTATTTTGTCGTTGCTTTTCGTCAGGGAGGAATGAAAAAAGGACTGATATGAACCCATTATTCTGGAATATAGACTATGTATTTTGGCCGTAAGGCACCATTCGAAGCCGATTGGGCGCCGTAATCAATATTTTAGAATGGGTACTACTAAATTCTCAGACACACGAAGTTCGAATATTATTTTCTGTGGCATTAAGATACATATCCAAGCCATATTCTAATACCTCAGTGTGAACGAGAATAGGAGGGCTATGTAGGACAATTTCTGTTGGCATAAATACTAGTATTTACTGGAACTGAAACACAATGTGCTTTACAAAATGTAATACATAGCTTAGTTTGAACGTGTTTCTGTCCCAGAGGTGCTTAGCGCAGAGTCTGTCAATAGGACTGTAATTCTCTTTTGTACTATTATCGAAATTTAGTGAAGCATGTCATTATGCAAGCGCCTGAAGGACATGAATGTAATATTTACTTAGCACAATAGATGTTGAGATGTTCGGAATGTTGTAATGCTCCTATACGCATGGAAAACGTGTTAAATTATTCAAACGAAATTTGATGCTCTCTTGCATGCTGTAATATCCAACGTTGTAGGTTTCTAAGTTGTGGCATTTATGCTAATATCTAGCGTTGCAGGTTTCTAAATTCCAGTGTCAAATTGTGACATTTATGCTCTATGTCACCACACGTGGTTTTATAGTTTGCCGCGTTTATCGTGCAGTGCCCAAAGATTCGCTCTGCTGCGAGTTAGCAAGTAGCCAAGATCGATAGAGTATCCCGATCCCACAAGCGACAGATTTTCAGGGAGCATGTGAATGAGGTCATGTCGTGTGTGCACAGAGAAAACTGTGATTCACCCGTCAGTGTTGCCACCAAGTGCATAACTTTATTAGTATTTTATATTTATTGTCTGAATGTTTCTGTAGAGTTCCAACTAGTCCGATGACCTTTCCTCGCTGCTGACTTTGTAACTCTGATTTCAGTAGCTCTAATTTTTCACTACAATGTTAGTTAAAGGTTTTATTGTACGTCACTTATCATTGGTGCACTGAATCGACCAATCCTGAGTACTCGTTGAGCAGGCCGGTGCTAAACTATAGGCTAATCCACTTATGCAGTCTAAAACACTTTTTTGTAGAGTCAATGCATGTGCGCAGATTATATATTTCATCACACAGTTCGTGACTAGTTTTTATGCTCATAGTAGCTGTGCATTACAAGTTCTAGTGTAACCAAAAGTGAACTATAGTTTAAACCAGATACGGAACAGTCTGCGACTAGTATTCCAATAGGCAGCACCAGTGTGTGTAGTGGATATTATATTCTTTGGCACGAAAGTGAATGTTGGTTAAAATTGTCTCGGGAACGTTCTTGTACACTTTCTCATGTCGACAAATTCGTGTGATGACTGTCATTACAGTGCTCGACAAGAGATAATTAGATTCCACGACCTCTCATCCAAACTCTCATGCTAGAATGGCTCTTAAAAATGAACAGTATATCTCTTTTCCTGATTGCAAGGAAAAAGCAATAAAAGACAAGTGGTATAACAATATTTTGATTGTTGTAGTGTTGAATATTCACACAAGCTACTCCAAAGACTCACTGTTTAATGAATGCAAGTTAGAACCTGCGACCGACTTAGAAGAAATCCAGTGGGGACAACGAGGCGGTTATACGATATAGGAGGTAAGCGTTCCTCTCCCAGCTCACGCTAGGGTATGGTTTGGGAGAAATGCTGGGGTTTTTCTCGTGAGTTACTCAGTCTAGCCCTCCACATGCAACGATTCACAAAGAACAACTTGTGCTGTTGGGACGTCTGATGCAGTAGTTTGTCATGACAGGAACATTCCATAACTCACGTTAATTAGTTATGAATGTGTAGGAACTGCTACAAAATCATTGTTTATATGTCACTCATATATAAATCTTTCAACCCATCGTTCAGTGTGGAGATTTTTCGTTAATCGTCTGTAACATAATAAGTGTATGAGTTTCTTAGAGTTACTATATCTTCATATAACCGAAATAGCGGTCACAGTCCTTCATCGTTTGGTATTTAATTTTTTTTGTTACGCTCATAGTAGGGCCCCGTACAAGAAGGCTCATACTTGCATTACCTCTGCCGTATATTATCGAATTAATATTACTAGCGCCAGTGCAGTAGTGCTGTTTCATTATCGTGAAGATATTAGCACCGACATCAAACTGAAGTGGACACCATATTTTTAACTGGAGTGTAACAAGATTGTCTCTTCTACTTAAAAGTATAATAGACATAAAAAATGCATATTTTCACTAATATTTTGCCCGTCGCACACTGTAAATTAATATACAGTGCTCTATAATCCACACAGTACTTACAGTACTTCTTTCTCGATGTATTTAAAGTTCCGTTTCGTATTCGGTAACTGTGATAGCCTGGGAAATTCTCCGGTATCGTGCTCCACGAAACGGTTTGCGAGAATAAGCAAATTTGATAATACATGAACATGTTACACATTGGAACATATTTTCACATTTAAAAACCTTAATTATAAGGAATAATTTTTGTATTTTCAGAAAAAGGCTGCAGTACATGAAACGTGAATGCGATCATTTCAAAATGGAGTAAGAAAATAAATTAAATTAAAAAAATATATTAATCTTCTGTACAGGGCTGGGAATCATCTCAAGTCTGAGAAGTGTACCAAGATACAACACCCTTCCCTACTGAGTTCTGTTATTCCAATGTTCATCACACCAGTCATATATTTGCGAAGACACTTTGTATGCACTCATTTCAATTAATAGTCGACATGGCAAAAGATTTTTGGAGATATGAAGATGGAAGCAGCCTCTTTATCTGCTATAGTATACCAATAAAGCCAGCTGTGTTTAAGGCAAGGTATTTTTTCTGAAACTGTGCTGGTACAGTGCGAAAAGCTTGTTTCGCTTCGGGAATGTCGTAGTGTTTGAGCTGACTATAAGCTCTAGGAACATTAAACAAACAGATGTCAGCGATACTGGTCTGTAATTCTTTACACTCCATTTTTACCCTTTTTTTGAACAGGAATCTTCCCCGCTCTTTTCTATTCACGCAGGATCATTCACTGCGCAAGAGATTAGTCATAAATATTAGCGAAGAAAGGAACTAATTTTGGGTCGTATTCAAAGTAAAAATGCAACAAATTTATTTCCTTCTTTACTAAGTTCAATGAGACGGGTCAATCTGATGATGATCATTGAGCCGTGGTAAAAAATTGCTGTTTTGAAGAGCGCGCCGCAGCGCGTAGTGTGAAGCAGTCGCCCTCCGTTTCTGGCGGTGGCGCCGCTGTGGCAATCGTAGCTTTGGTGTCTCCCTCTGGTGGGAAAGGGGAAAGGTTGCCCGTTCACGTGCATTTAAGGGGCGCTATGAGCTCGCCAGTCGGTCAGTCTGGGTCAGTCTCTCGTCCCCAGCTTGCTACTCTGTCTCTCGTCATCATTTGTTAGGTAGTTAGTGTCTGTCTGTCGTTCGGAGTGCTAGTATGTCTGCCGTTCGGATCAACCTTTAGAGCCGGCAAAATGAGAGTCTTTCCACTCCGCCAGTAAGAGAGCTCAGCGAGTGGTCGCCCGGTTGGGGCTTAGTTCCTGCATCTGAGTCTGTGCGTTAGGCCGCCAGTCTGCTCGAGTTTGCTCAGGCAATGGCCGTTGGCGGTTGGATCGACCGGTTGGTCGGTCGCGCACTGAGACACAAGATGACTTGTCCGTCTTGAGCGTCGGCGCATGTGAGGTCGCCACGTGAGTCCAGTGGGCCGCGGCGTATAGCGAGGGATAGTGACTTTGCGGTCGACACGAGAGCAACAGAGTCAACCCACGACATCAGTCTGGCCGGTGCGAGCTGCGACGGCATGAGACGGGAGATCGGCGTGCCTTCATGCGTCCGTTGAAGCGGCTTGCAGCGGACGGTTCGGGAGAGCGATTTGGGGGTCCTGCGCCAGTTCTTCTCGAGAAATCGCAGTTAATTAGAAGTTAAGTTATTGGTGATATGTTGTTTGATTTACTCTTCTTAAATTCTACTTGTTTTCTTGGTGAGGTCACCAGCCGTTTTGCTTTGGGGTCGTCCCACCATCCTTCTCTGTTTGCCCACCCGCGGGAAGGTGGTTGTTTATAAAATGGGTGTCGGTTTTTCCCTTGTGGAGTAGGGGTGGGTTAGAGAAACCTGCGGTTCGGGTTGTTCGGTGATCTCCCTATCAATCTACCGTACGTTAGTAGCTGCCTCTGTCATGTTTGTCGGATTTGGTGTGTTAACGAATTTATTGCTTGGAGTGTAACGACCTAATACCTGAAATATGTTTTGATCTTTGGAAACTTTGATATTATTGCCTATGACCTTGAGAGGCGGTATCTGTGTACTGTAGAGCATCTTAACTATTGTTTGGCCAATCTTGTAGAATTTTATATAAGATTGCATTTCATGGGCTTTTATTTAAATGATAATTTTAGTATATAATGTTGCCACCCTTCCACCGTAAGACTTTTCTTAGAAGTTAAAATCAAGTTGCACCTTCGGTGGCGAGGTTAATATTTTAATTGTTAGTGTTTTTTCCAACCCTCCTACGGGGGGTTCATAGTTCATGTGCTTGTGTAAATTGTTAAAACTCTTAGTTTAAAGTTATCTGGTGTGTTGCAGATTTCCACCAGTGTAGTCTTTCAGAGGCTGTTGTGAGCGGTCGTAACTACGGTCGTGCCAAAGGGAGTGGCAAGGTTCTCTGCCCAAAAGCTCATACAGTCGAAACTTGTTTCTTTCTGCCTGTGAATAAATTGGAACTTTGATATTTAGAGAGTGCTTTCTGATGATAATTTTAAATCTGTTTCTTTTAAAAACAGGATTTAGGCACTATTAAAGCGAATAAAATTCCCATGTGTTAAAGGAATTTGGTTATGATTTCATCAGTTATTCCCTGGCAACTACTTCCATGCTTACATAGCGTGATTAAATGTGTTAGTGTTCTTGATGAATCGCTAGTAAATAAAATAAATTCTTAAGAATATTCTTTGAAAATAAATCACTGTTCAATCGTTACGATCGAAATCGGTTATTGAAGTGAATAAAAGGAATTTGCAATTGAAAACTGGTTTGGTTTCGACGTACTCTGAAATTTAGCTTCAATTGCGTCAGCGTTCGAGTGTCTTGTTACTACAGTAAGGAAATCACGAGTACTCTTCTTACGTCGTAGTGACGGTGGGAACGTGGAAACGCGCTATAGTGCCAGCTGCGCCCGCTCACCTGCGTCGGCGAGAGCGTCTGGCTGGGCCCACGGAACTCCACCCCAGAGCCGGAACTGCGTCGTGGCTTGCCGAGATCCAGGCGCAGGATGCTGCGCCGCGGTCGTTGATGCTGCTCCTGTGATTCAACCTCGACCTGATGCTCTGCCACTGGTTGTTTGTTATCCATACTGGTGCCCTTAGCACACAGGATTCACTTCGTCAGGTGACAAGGTAACCTGTCACGCAGAATTGGAAGAAGAGCAATGAGTTAATAGCACGTATTATCAGAAGAAACTGTTTTAGGAAAAAAAAATCTACTATTACAGGATGAAAAGGCAACATTTTGACCCAGCAGGCGCTGTGTATTGAGACACAAAGGAATTACAGACAATGACTGAGAGTGGGCATTGATTTAAATCAATAAGAAAAGTAGAAAATTTGTGCTGAACTGCGATTCGAACCCTTGTCTCCCTCTTACTAGGCAGAGGCGCTGACCAGTGATCATCGCAACTGCACAGACTACCCTAGCATCCCTCCCGTCAGACTCAGATTCTCGCCATATCCACACACTACTAATGTCGTGCCCCATGCCCATTACCCTCATTACTCGCGGCACTTTGTCTATTCCCGTAAGATTTCGAGCCTGGTATGTATCTGCAATGAAGTGATCGATTTGTCGTCCTAACCATAATTGTATATATGCTGTTTGATGCCACAACCATTATGAAAAGCCGGCCGGTGTGACCGTGCGGTTCTAGGCGCTTCAGTCTGGAATCGAGCGACCGCTACGGTCGCAGGTTCGAATCGTGCCTTGGGCATGGATGTGCGTGATGTCCTTAGGTTGGTTAGGTTTAATTAGTTCTAAGTTCTAGGGGACTGATGACCACAGATGTTAAGTCCCATAGTGCTCAGAGCCATTTGAACCATTATGAAGCAAGACACAGAAGATGAGGATAATAGGTAAGGGGCATTACATATAGCAACATTCCGTCTTCAGGCCACAAGTGGCCCATCGGTACTATCCGACCGCCGTATCATCCTCAGATGAGGATGCGGATATGAGGGGCATGTGGTCAGCACACCGCTCTCCCGGTCGTTATGATGATTTTCTTTGACCGGAGCTGCTACTATTCGGTCGATTAGCTCCTCAATTGGCCTCACGAGGCTGCGTGCACCCCGAAAAATGGCAACAGCGCATGGCGGCCCGTATGGTCACCCATCCAAATGCTAGCCACGCCCGACAGCGCTTAACTTCGGTGATCTGACGGGAACCGGTATATCCACTCCGGCAATGCCGTTGCCACAGGGGGCATTACCTAGTAAGTGGATAAGATGAGATTTTGGGTCTGACAGGAGGCGTGCTGGGGTAGTCTGTGCAGTTGCGACGATCACTGTGTCCGGATTGCGCAGTGGTCAGCAAATCTGCCGAGTAAGCCGGAGATCCGGCTTCGAATCCCGGATCGGCGTAAATTTTTAAGTTTTTCCATTGATTTAAATCAGTGTCCACTCATAGCCGACGTCTGTAATTCTTTTGTGCCTTGACAGATAACTTGTTAAAAAACCACTCTTACTGGCTAATCATATTCGCTATATAATTTGTTAAAAAGATCTTTGGGAAGATAAACAGCTGAATCACATTATTGTAATGAATGTCAGTGGAAATGATCGATCACTGATGGTAATGAGCCGTGAGCAGGCTGGTGAAAAACCGTAGGGTATGTTCATTAAGCAGTGTAGCTCGGTGCTTGGTAATGTTACGAGTAACTCGTAATCGAAGAAACACGCTATCGTTTGCACTTAAAGTTGCAGTAGATGTTAAAAGTGCGTCGTGCAACGTTTTTAGGTATGGTAGTTGATGTGATTGTTTCGACATTACGATTGAGACGTTGAATTGCGGATTTTTAGTCTCTCACGCGGCGCTGACTGTACCATATTACCAGGAACATGTTTTTCCCTTCTTTCACACGAAATGGACAAATAGGTAACGTGGGGTCCGTTTTTCGTAATAATTTCGAATATTATTTCAGCAAAAGGAGAAGCGATCCCAATGGCCAATCTTACTTTCACTGCTGAAAATATCTATCTTATAAGCCGCGATCACTGGAGAAAAATTCCAATGGAGACAACGAGATATGAGATAAGCAAGGTTCTGTTCCAACAGTCAGCGAACCACCGATTGCAGACTGTTAGGGTATATTGTCACAGTCTATACAACGTCGCCCTTCATATGCAACTCCACTTAGGAAACAACTTAAGGAATCAGCATATTCAGATGGAGTAAAGTTTGTTGGAAGGAAGATTCTATTCTTTTAAGAAGTCGAAGATTCTCTCCAAGAAGCCAAGGACACAGTCATATTGTTCGATGATACGGTAGACAATTTAACAGACGCCACTGAGACTGCAATTCACCTTAAAATCGAGTTCACATTAGAAATAAAAAATAAAAGAATTAGGTTTTGTCATGTACAAACAATGTAATAAACACAGTTGACTTGTTCAGATGCTATCATTAATCTGAAGTCGATGCATCTCACACAGCATAAGTTGAATATTTTTGGTCTATGACACACAGACGAGTACAATTTTAGACTGAAACAAGTAGTTGGGACGACTATAAAGCAAAGGGCACCATCGCCTTCCCTAAGAAAATTAAGAACTAGACGATCAGTGTACATCATAAAAGCGAAACGTAGGAAAAATAAATTCATTATATAGGAAAAGTGTCTCTACCTCTTCGCTGAGATTAAGAAGATAGTAGTATTCAGTACTAACAACCAACTCTGTCTTCAGGTCACAAGTGGCCCATCGAGACCATCCGACCACCGTGTCGTCCTCAGCTGAGGATGCGGATAGGACGGGTGCATGGTCAGCACACCGCTGTCCTGGTCGTTATGATGGTTTTCTTTCACTGGAGCCACTACTATTCGTTCGAGTAGCTCCTCAATCGGCATCACGAGTCGGAGTGCACCACGAAAAATGACAACAGCCTATGGCGGCCCGGATCGCCACCCATCCATGTGCCAGCCACGCCCGACAGCGCTTAACTTCGGTGATCTGACGGGGAATGGCGTATCCACTGCAGCAAGGCCATGCTTATGGCATAAAAGAGTAGTTCATAATAAATACACAAACTGAAAATGTTGTGCTTCACCGAAATTTTATGTAGGCCAGACGGGCGTATCCTTCCGCGTCCACTTTATCGAACATTGCAAAGTACATAGTAATTCTTCTTGGTTCGCATTTTTAATGTGGATAAAAAAGGCGCATAAATCGTCGCCTTGATATTTGTTATGATGTTCCTAAATCATGGATACATTTGACTTGAATAATAACTTACAATATAATACCCACAACAGATGTTAAATGAACAAAGCAATTTCCACAACCAAGTGTTTTTCTAAGTAATTTCTGATGATGATGTTTGGTTTGTGGGTCACTCAACTGCGCGGTTATCAGCGCCCGTACAAATTTCCACTCTTTTCTCAGTCCAGTCTAGCCTCTTTCATGAATGATGATTAAATGATGAGGACAACACAAATACCCAGTCCCCGAGCGGAGAAATTTCCAACCCGGCCGGGTATCGAAACCGGGACCCCGTGATCCAGAGGCAGCAACGCTAGCCACTAGACCACGAGTTGCGAACAATGTCTGACGTATGATAATGTCTGCAATACATCCTTTTTAATTTTTCCGTCTCTATCATAGGTACGAATTAGATGGCTAATTTCATTATAATTTTTAAAAAGAAGATCACTGAGTTATTTAACCTAAGATTAGGTGGATCATTACGTGGCCGTTGTGTTTACTTCTGTTGTTGACACTGAACTCGTAACCAGAAGATCGGCCGGGTAGGATTAAGCTACTACCTAATGTGTTAAAATAATTTTCGTCGGGTTCTGTAACAGCATAACTCCTCCATAAGACGCGAGTCGTGCAGTGGGTATCCGACCACGTCTGGTGGGAAGGTGTGAGCACTCCTTGCCCTGTATCGCTCGGAATTGCTTCATGGTGCAATGCGCACAACTCGGAGCCACAGAGAACAAAGGAATTGCAAGTACTGCCCACAAAGCCACTTTAATTTTGGCGCTTTCGTGTGGTTATACAACAGTTAAATATGTGTTCGCGTGTTTTTACTAAACCTTACATGCACTCGTAATCATAGTCGTAGTTTACAAATGGCGACCTCTGTGTCGTTTTTTTTCGTATTTAAAAATCTGACGATGCCAAAAAATCCGAAACGGGTTAGCTGTTACACATTTCAACCACTCAGCCTCCGCTTCACTTTCGGACGGAATTGGATGGTGGGTAAGTATTCGGTACGAAGTACCCTCTAAGGTACACTCTAATGGATTGCAGTATACATCTACACGAATGAGAAGTTTTATCACAGTATATGTAAGTTTCTGAAAGTACAATAGTTCATTTATTTCTAAATCTTTCATAATTATTTCAGTATCTGGGGGAAAAGCAATTCATTTCCCTACAGACTTACATATATTATAAAATAGTATCTAGTGATGAAAACTTAGAAATGGAAAACCAGAAACTAGCAGTGACTACATGTGCTACTGCTCATGCCAGTATAGGATATTGCGAAATGCGACTCTTCGAAAACGACGTCATACGCTGATAATTTGCGTCGAATGATTTAACTGTATCACACAAAAATGCCACACAAGAGTGTAAAACTAGAGTGTGATAATGAAGTTGCACTTGAACTGATTCATTATTATGACCTGAATAATTTGATACTGCATGGTGATTACACGGTGTACCATTTGTGAAAGCCTTTCATTTCTTGCGGAGAGGAAGATAAAGTAAGATCAAAAGCTGTCTCAGGTGCCAGGACAATATATTACGCGTCGCTTTCCGTCCTTGGCACCACCTCCATTTGCTTTCATTTCGCTTTAAGAGAGCTAATGGGCAGAAACAGTAGGGGCAGCTGGTGGCTCTCTTTCCGTGCAAAGACCCGTCGCGTGACTGGGTTTGGCGAATGTTCTCCGTCACGCAATGCGCAGATAAATCGAACATCCTCCTGAGATATTCTCTCGCATTAGTCACACTTTACTTATGCTCCACTTTAACGGAAGTTCTTATTAGAGGGAGCGGTGACTATTGAGCTGTGGATTTTCCTAATTTGTTGCTGGCATTGTCTGACGTTCTTGACGGAACATGCAATGAAGCTCAACAAAACACTGCCAACAAGTGCCGGAGGGGAATATCCCGTGGAGGAACTTCATGGCTGCGCTCTACGTTACTCTGATTATTTTTCGAAATATGCTATACTGTTTCGGAAACAGATATCACAGCATAGAGAATATGATTTTTCATTTGCTTTCTTGAAACAACTTTTTTACACACAGCTAGTGGTTTACCCGTCTCTTTTGCACAGATGAAGTCAGAGGATTAACGCTTCCATGGGCTATGAACGTGATAATTTGTTTTGAATGGCCTAGAATCATAGTAAAATCTCTGTGTATTTCACGTCGTCTGAAGTGGGAGTGTGACTGGTGATTTTCCTAACATATGTGTCTTTATTACAAAAATTTTGTGCAGGAATTGCAATAATGAAACATAACAACCACTGATGATAACTGAAATAAAAATAGCTCCTTAGTTTAACATTGACTGTATAAATACACCGATTACCAAGGAAAATAGATATACAAAATATTACTCAGTCTTTCACTACGCATGAGTCTTTTTTTACTCTCATCTCGTATTAAGAAATTGAAAAGAGTAACCCAGTTTGCATCGAAGTAGTGTAAAACGGTTCGACTCTATGTGAAGTGCAATTACGTTATGTGCAGATTACGTAGCCACAGGGGCTAATAAGATAATGAGTTATTTCACTATTGCTGTATAATAAGAGGTTTAAATTTCGAAATCGGCGACACTCCGATCTTTACTTCTCCATATACTGAGATTGTAATTGTTATCCATCTTCAGCAACATTCATATTTGTCAAAGACAATGTCTTAGAGGGTTAATACTCTACGTTTCATCGTAGCTTTCTCTTATGAATATATGAACGTTTTGGAGAATAGCAACGGTACAATTACGGCATGGAGAACAACAATCAACAACTACGATTGAATGGAAAAGAACATCTAAAGTAACAGTTCTACGATCACGACATCAGTATGAAAAGGACGAAATGATACGTTTCATAACAGACAATGTAGTAGAATACTGAACTGAAGCAACCAAAAGATTTAACGAAAATCAGAATGGTGACTCGTAATCTACTGCAACGTATATAGCTATTATTTTTCTCTTGCTCTATACAGAATGAAAGACGTCTTTCCAACATAGAATTTATGCTGATAGTGATTGATAGGTTAGAACGTTTGAAGGTGTTGAATGAAACAGAAGTGG
Organism: Schistocerca serialis cubense; assembly: GCF_023864345.2. Classification (NCBI taxonomy): domain Eukaryota; kingdom Metazoa; phylum Arthropoda; class Insecta; order Orthoptera; family Acrididae; genus Schistocerca; species Schistocerca serialis. Next base: position 523,526,591 of record NC_064642.1, read on the forward strand.
TAGGTGTTTTGCTTGTACCCATAACAACTCTGAAAGGTTTACTGCAACATATTTTCACTTTAATAGGTGCCACAGTCACTTTTTTTTTATTAAATGACAAAGTTTTCACCAGATGATTCCTTGTGTAGATTATTAAATTTATTGTAATGTAAAATTCGGCCTGCATACATTTCGAAGTGGTTTAGAAGCACCTTAGCGCAAATTATGGGCTAAATTCAAAACACTTATGGCAGTATACGGAACCTCAGACTGAGGGCCTAATGCTCTTCGCTTGTAGCTTTGTGCATGTGTGACACATCGCGCACTACATTTTATGTTCCTGTACACCGCTACTAGTGTTGAACAAGTCAAATGTTTGCCACATTGGTTTTAATGAAACATCGGTTTTAATGAAACATCAGTTTTAATCCGTAACAGGCGCTAAGTCACTTCACAAACAACTCTAAAACTCTGCAGGCCGAAATCTATTATCTATTAAATCGAGTATCATACCACAGACAATCGCCTGTTGAAAATGTTGTCATTTAGATGAAGTAACTTATTTTATCTGCTACTATACTATTCTCCAGCACCAGCTGACTTCTGAAAGATGTTTAAGTTAATTACATAGTGATTTAGGATATAAGGAAGTCATTTACGCATAACTGATATTGACATATGAATCATCAGCGAAAAATCTCCTGTAAGTCGCATGCCATCAAAGGTGATGGCTGTGCACTTTTAACGTTCCTCCCACTTAACTGAAACGGTTTCCTTTACGACGATTGAACACTGGTAATGGATGTTTAATTGCTACAACACACTTCCCTAAAACAAAAATGTGTGTTTTCTTTACGAGTAGTTATGTCATAAGTTCTTCAACGTAAGTGAAAATGTTGATTTGAAATGGTAACAGTACATACCACTTACTTAATTTATTGAGTTCGTAGGTAACACACTACTTAAAAATGAACAAGCCCAACCATGCTTATCACACAGACTCTGTACAACTTTAACTCTGAAATTTGTCACTGCTCCTACTGATTTTCCAAATTAAACTACCACGCTGTAACAGGTCAAGGTAGCCCGCTGACGGAAGATCCTGACAGAATAACAACACTGGTTTGTCTTCTGATTTCCACTAGTAAGCCGATTAATCACTTACTGTTGTCTTGCCATTCATCGTGAAACTACCAAAGTCATATTTTATCAACATCTGCAAACTTTCACTAATTTTGTTGCAACTCGACTGCGTACGACTGTTCCATGCGAAACCTGGGCGACTGCCCTTACCTCACATAAAGGCGTGTGAACGGAAGCGCACGTGTATAATTCAAAGAAATAGCAAGGACAGTCTTCCCGTCGGAAAAGTGCGCTCAGTTCCCAATGTTCCTGAGAACCAGCCATGCGAAGGGGTGCTATTTTTACTGCTATCGATTGTAACAGCGTTTACACAGCATATAATGCAATGAATCAATGCATATGAAACATCTTCGACAAAACAGTTTAATTGGCAAGGTGGCAAAAGGACTGTAAGTGTGTGTCGGCGACTTTTAAGGGCCTGACTACACATCTGTAGATCCGTTGCGTTATCTTGCTGTATTGTTGCTGATATTGGGTAGTGGCTAGTAACAAAAGTTTATCAGCATAAGCGAGGAGAGAACGATACGTTATATCTGCGCCAAGTCGCACGTACCTGTTGGCTGCCGCTAGGACGCTGCGCCGGTGTCGGTTGGTGTCGGCTTCGCAGCCCCGGTAGCGGTCAGGTTATGCAAACCCGCGGCGCAGGCAGAGTGACGGACGAGCAGCAGAGTCGGCAGCCGCACCCACCAGTCCCTCCCACCACCGCACTGCCGCCACTTGCGTACGCCCGCGTATGCTACGCGCTCCCCCAGTCGCCATGGATACGTGCGGAGCGACAGTTAATGCCTGCCGCTGCACGCTTGTAAGCTGATAACGGATGTTCACCGAAGAACACAGGAGGCCGACGCTGTTACTTTAATGAAAAACACGCTTGCGGAGTCCACGATTACATCGTGGAAAAGTACGCATGTGCGGTTCTGGCTGCCAAGTTAGGACGTGAATGTTCAGTGCCCGAAACCGGCGTGAAACTAGCATTAAGTGACCATGACTCTGGTGTTAACAAACTTCGTAGATGCAGCGTTGCTTGCATTGCAGCTGTTTTCAAAGCAACTGCAAGTATTGATCCCATTAGCAAATTCTTAGCTAGAAGCTACACGTAACTTTGAGAAGGGCTTCGCCCTCTTTGTTATTTCTCGTGTAACAACTAATATTTGGTAAATGAATGAGATAAAATATGTTGCTACGAAAAGAGCCCTGAAATACTTTTTAAGGATGCTGCGCTGTGACTTTCTTTGGATCATTAATTTTCAACAAAACAAAATATCTTATGTTCTTATTACTGTGGATCTGGCTTTCTATAGAAGGAACACTGTTTTGTTTCTGTAACTCACTATAACGTTCAACATATCGTTCTTACCTTACAGTTATTAAAAAGCTTAATGAAAATTATTTCATTATCAATACTGATGTTACAGTAAGCAATGTTTGTTCAACATCAAAATCTTGCAGTGGATTTTTGTTAACATTAAAACACCAATAGGTACCACGACTAACACGAGAACATGAGACTATTCTCAGAGAAAAAAATGTTTTTACTATAATGTTTGCCAGACCAGAACTATGCACAGCAAGATTTCTTTTATGTCATGAAGGTAAATTACCTTTTTGCACTGTTAATAATATAATATCATCCGCAGCTCGCGTCCACCTGTAAAACACACCATAAAATCTGCTGCTTTGCCGTGCAATCCCGAAAGCTGAAAGAAATAATTTTAGGTCACTGTTACCTGCCCGCTTCTTTGCGGTACCATTGGTTTCATTTAATGCAGTTTGAATGCGCCGCGGCAGGGGCTCGTTCGTTCGTAGCGCAGCTCTGCACCACGAATAATATTTAAATAGCTGAAAATGTCTTAAAAGGATGGGATAAAATACCAGGAAAGCTTATTACAAATCATAATGCAAGTTTTCACTAAGCAACGCTATTCAAAACATTTATACAGATTAAATTCCCTACACACCTTTACAAATCAATGCCTAATGGAGTCCTTCACTCAATCGTGACAAAAGAATGCTACAGAAGCATACAATATAGCGTCACAGGCTCTTCCTACTCACGCAACTCCAAAAAGACGACAGAGAAATTTATGCTCGGTCACTACTATTTATACTTGGTTTAATTCATTTACATCTTTGTTTGATATTTAATCAGTATCTCTACAACTATAAAACATGACACATAATGGTTTCTTTTTATTACATAAAGTTCACACAATCATTGTCCATGCAGAAATAAAATTATAACTATCCAGTTCAATTTTTTAAACTTTTTTTACCACATATAATATGTGTTTTGCCAGGAGACGTTACAAGGGCAGTCAAAGTTTATCACCTCGAAGAAGTGACGTTACGTAATGAGTTTTTTATTAGTTTGTTTAGGTTACTATATGGACCTACTACGGTATCATAAAGCACTCGTACAGATGGGCTGCGCCATTTTGTTTTCTTTCGTCTAGTGGCCTGCTACAGTGGTGTGTGGCGGTGATTGCAGGGTAGATCGGAGAAAGTTAACGGGCAGGCTACTATGACTGACAGGTCTAAAGCTAGAGAGTTTTTCGCTCCCAGAGATCTTTTGCGAGTAATACGTAAGCAGCGCCGAGAATCATCTCGCCGACAGTGTCCGAGAGTGCGGCCTCTAGGTTTACACCTCTCATGTAAACGGCAAGCTCCATCTCTCAAGAGCTGCTCGTCGGAGCCGTCAGATACGAAAAACTACACCGGCAATGTCGGGAGAACTGAGAGTATCGGAAAGTGCTGACTGGCCGTATTGAGTGCCAGATTCGCGCCATATTTCACAGTTTTTAGACTACCACACCTTGGTAATGTATTTTGTCGAACTCATGCGCACATTAAATAAAAGTAACAATGAAACTTCGTGGCACGTTCCTCAGAGAAGAAGTCGCTCGTTTTATCTCCTAAAGGAACAGCGCGAGCAATTTGTCTAGTTTGAAATTGCAGACTTTGACAATGCTACGCAGCAGATCCATACTAACGTTATACATTCGAAGGTAACTCTGTTTGTTACGTTTTCGTGGCAAAGCAGCTGTATAGATTTTTACGACATGTGATGTGGAGATGGCCTGAACCTTGAGGAAGAACATAGGTTACTTTTTTTTTTTTAAGTCGGTTGTTAAATGTGGTGTACGTGAGTGGGATGCAGGCGACGCTTGCCCAGAGGTCGGCGACTGGGGTTTTTTGTCGTTTATAGATTATTTCGTGACACTGAAAAATCCAGTGTTTACTAGCGTGCATTGTTCCTGAAATTTTAAAAAGAACTGCTACAACATCTGGTGAAGCTGGACGGTTTTTATGGCGAAACATTATGGAGATAGAATAGCAAATGAGACTTTGACAATGCTACGCAGCAGATCCATACTATTTATAACTATTACATAAGAAAGCATTAAAATATACACTCCTGGAAATGGAAAAAAGAACACATTGACACCGGTGTGTCAGACCCACCATACTTGCTCCGGACACTGCGACAGGGCTGTACAAGCAATGATCACACGCACGGCACAGCGGACACACCAGGAACCGCGGTGTTGGCCGTCGAATGGCGCTAGCTGCGCAGCATTTGTGCACCGCCGCCGTCAGTGTCAGCCAGTTTGCCGTGGCATACGGAGCTCCATTGCAGTCTTTAACACTGGTAGCATGCCGCGACAGCGTGGACGTGAACCGTATGTGCAGTTGACGGACTTTGAGCGAGGGCGTATAGTGGGCATGCGGGAGGCCGGGTGGACGTACCGCCGAATTGCTCAACACGTGGGGCGTGAGGTCTCCACAGTACATCGATGTTGTCGCCAGTGGTCGGCGGAAGGTACACGTGCCCATCGACCTGGGACCGGACCGCAGCGACGCACGGATGCACGCCAAGACCGTAGGATCCTACGCAGTGCCGTAGGGGACCGCACCGCCACTTCCCAGCAAATTAGGGACACTGTTGCTCCTGGGGTATCGGCGAGGACCATTCGCAACCGTCTCCATGAAGCTGGGCTACGGTCCCGCACACCGTTAGGCCGTCTTCCGCTCACGCCCCAACATCGTGCAGCCCGCCTCCAGTGGTGACGCGACAGGCGTGAATGGAGGAACGAATGGAGACGTGTCGTCTTCAGCGATGTGAGTCGCTTCTGCCTTGGTGCCAATGATGGTCGTATGCGTGTTTGGCGCCGTGCAGGTGAGCGCCACAATCAGGACTGCATACGACCGAGGCAAACAGGGCCAACACCCGGCATCATGGTGTGGGGAGCGATCTCCTACACTGGCCGTACACCACTGGTGATCGTCGAGGGGACACTGAATAGTGCACGGTACATCCAAACCGTCATCGAACCCATCGTTCTACCATTCCTAGACCGGCAAGGGAACTTGCTGTTCCAACAGGACAATGCACGTCCGCATGTATCCCGTGCCACCCAACGTGCTCTAGAAGGTGTACGTCAACTACCCTGGCCAGCAAGATCTCCGGATCTGTCCCCCATTGAGCATGTTTGGGACTGGATGAAGCGTCGTCTCACGCGGTCTGCACGTCCAGCACGAACGCTGGTCCAACTGAGGCGCCAGGTGGAAATGGCATCGCAAGCCGTTCCACAGGACTACATCCAGCATCTCTACAATCGTCTCCATGGGAGAATAGCAGCCTGCATTGCTGCGAAAGGTGGATATACACTGTACTAGTGCCGACATTGTGCATGCTCTGTTGCCTGTGTCTATGTGCCTGTGGTTCTGTCAGTGTGATCATGTGATGTATCTGACCCCAGGAATGTGTCAATAAAGTTTCCCCTTCCTGCGACAATGAATTCACGGTGTTCTTATTTCAATTTCCAGGAGTGTATTATTAATGTTTTTCATTTTGTGTTATGCTTCGCAAACGTATGTCTGTTTAAGACATCTCGAGCAGCGAAAGTTACTGGAACCTGACAAACCTCAAATCTGACGGAAATGAGATGCAGAAAGTCATGCGGCCTTAAGAAATGAAGAGACATTAGCAAATCCTCAAATGTGTGTGTGAAATCTTATCGGACTTAACTGCTAAGGTCATCAGTCCCTTAGCTTACACACTACTTAACCTAAATTATCCTAAGGACAAACACACACACCCATGCCCGAGGGAGGACTCGAACCTCCGCCGGGACCAGCCGCAGAGTGCATGACTGCAGCGCCCAAGACCGCTCGGCTAATCCCGGGCGGCAGCAAATCCTCAAGCTCGTCGCATTTTCGACACTAAGCGTCACGCATTTCTTGTAGCATCTGAGACGCTTGAACACACAGCGGCGCGTCATTTAGATCCTGCGTGACAGAGGCGTCATTTCTTTATAGGTAGAACGTGAGAAGCTTTTAGTGAAGCTGCACTTTATTATGAACATGTGACTGAATATGTTAATCATCTAACAGGGACAATGGGTGTAAATAATTGGCACTGTAATGCTTTTAAATAAATTGACGAACAAAAGTAAAAAAAATGTCACTGATTAGACTGGAGTTCACTTTAATTCGCAAACATTAATGAGGCACTAGTGCGCTGCCCTCTGCGCCACTCCATCACTGCAGTAAGTCCCTCTATAAACGTGTATTTTCACTGTCGGGACAATTGAGATTACTTTCGCTGTCGATACCCACTGTGAGCAGTGTGTCGGCAAAAAGAGTTTTGAGAAAAGCTGCCATGAAGTAGACTCACGACGATGTTGTGCTTTTAATTAATGTATACGAGGAAAGGACAATGTTGTGGAATGTGCAGTAACTGGACTACATGAATTGAGATAAGAAGCAAAGTTTGCTAGTTGAAAAGGCTACACTTTTTAGCACCTACACAGAAGAAATTTACCAGAATATCCAAGATTCAAGGAATCATGAGAAGTAGTTTTATAACATAGAGTAATTAACGTGGAGAGACAATTGAAAATTTGTTTGAAAGAAATCGTTTTGGAACTCGGAAAATTGTAATTTAATCTCAAGTAACGCAGCAGTATCTCTAATTTTACATGTGTGGTATTTATTGCTTACAGTATTATATTGTGTGTTGAAGAACAGGCCCTCCGGAATTTACGAGTGGTTCCTTAAGATAATATAAGTAAAAACGTTCAAATAAATGCATACCTTGAAATGCTTTGCACTTGTATTCGGGAGGACGACGGTTTAAACCAGTATCCGGCCATCCTGAATTAGATTTTCCGTGGTTTCGCCTAAATTGCTTAAGATAAATTCCGGATGGTTCCTTCGAAAGGGCACGGCCGCTTTCTTTCTCTGTCCTTTTCTAATATGATCTTGTACTCCGTCTCTAGTGACCTCTATATTGACGGAACGCTGAACCCTAATATTCCTTCCTTTCTTTTGGAAATGTTTCATTTATCAGATATCCGCCTTATTTGGCTTATGAATGTGTATGGGTATCCAGATAAAACTAGTTTAATGTTATTCCATTTTAATTGTTACTTATCAAAATATTGAAGAGAATAATTGTAGCTGATGCTAAAAATAGTAGAGTAACAAGCACTCTGTCATTAATTGATTTACGCGTAATAGTATCTAGATTGGTAATTTTTTCTTTCATCTCCATCACTATCATTCTCGTAAAAGTTCGATTTTGTTGTGGATTTTCCAGCACAGCCTCTGCAATGAGATCTGCCCACTCTCTTATCCCCGAAACACGATCATTACGCTTTTCTTTGCCACTGAAAATATTAAAAGTGTCGCTGTAGCCTGACGCTCTTGCATCGCAACCTCTTCCTTCACCCCCGGAAATACGACAGAACAATCTCACGTAGAGTGATTTCTCAGCTCTCACAGACACTCGAACCGTCCTATGCGTAAAAGCTTCCGACATGTGCTCTCACAAGACTCACAGACACTTACAGAAAGTATCCGCAAGTAACTATCAGACAGTAACTATCAACGAAAATTGGCACCTAGTGTGAACAGTTTGCGTGTACTATCTTAGAGCGGCAAATAGACTGAGAGCAAAAAAGCTCTCATGCGTATACCAAACCCTAAGTTCATACTTCTAGGTAGCATCATCATACGTATTACGTATACTACTAACACTTCACTCGATGAGACATTGAAAACGCACACATTAAAGTGGCTGAGGCCACTGGGGTGCATGTAAGATAACTGGCGCGCACAATGCAAGAAGACATTTAGCATAAGCTGTTGTGGAACAAGTGTGAAGATACGTAGTTTGAAGACATTCGACAAAAGCTTTTGTGGAATAATTGGCAAGATACTTCGTTATCTAGATGACTAAACAGACAAGGTGTTTCACAGTAACTATTTATTCATTTCTTATTCTTGTTAATCCTGTTCCAAAAGACTACTTTTAAGGTAGCCAACTGGGGCAATGCGACTGGGGAAAGTTAACATCTGATCTCCTGTTGAACACTGCTCATTTCAGAACAGCTACTGTCAACCGAAAAGTTAATGAATTCAAAGAATGTGAGGTCGAACATTACGTTCCCACTCAGTTTAATAAAGTGACATTTTGCTGCAACGAAAACCACAGTTCGTGTTCTGGTTACCGGACCTCACCTAGTCTGAGAATGCTCCAGATGAAGCCACAGCATCATAGAGCCAACCCCCCAAGAAAATGCTAATTATTATTCTGATGAATTTCAGAAGAGGATAATGAAGAACCTTCACAAACGCTGCTCCTACTAAGGCAAAACACTGCCGAAGTATTTCCCATTTAAAACCATTATCGAAGGAAAGGTCACATTGTGAAGGAAAGGTTACCGTGAATAAAGGGCAAGTATTTTAATAACCTCTTCTACAACACCGATGATAGTTGATAAAGACGCACACAAGGTGGGACAAGAATATTTAAAGTAGCAAAGGTAATCCTTCAAAGAAAGTATAGTACATTGTCCTGCATTCGATATGCTCACCACAAAAAGACTGAATAGAGTGTCGCAAATCTGCAAATGCAGCACATTAGGTAGGGGGAGAGGGTGGGGGCGGGCAGAGGAAGGAGCGTGGCTGACATTTTGAAGGAGGAAATTTTTTGTTGATGAGAAACACCGATCTAGAATAATATTATCTTCAAAACAATAATCCTTTGATTCAATATTATTCAGTAACAAAAACAAAGCAATGTTAAATTAAATAATGTACTCTCTTACACAGTATGACAATAGCTTCCTCTGTGTTGCGGTATTTACCCGCTCTAATTACTCCACACTTTTGAGTTAGCTTTCGAACCTGGCAGAATAACTGTGACTGTATTTTTACTGACAGGTGTAATACAATAAGAACCCGCTCGGATAGCCGTGCGTGTTAGCTCGCTGCTTCCGGGATTCGGGCAGGCGTGCCGGCCCGGATCGAATCCGCCCGGCTGGTAAGGACGAATGGCCTGAATGTAGTTCTCAGGCGACTTCCCACATCCGACTAGATGAGCATTCAGCTAGTACCCTCGTATCGCCTCAATTACACCTTTCGCAAACATTTCAAAAACGTTCTCAGACTTTCACATGGATAACACTAGAAGCAACGATAAGCAAACACTAATTCCGCAACGGTAGGTAACGGAGTAGTGACAGGATGGACATCAGGCCATCGTCTTTCATTAACAACGGCAGTTACAATAATTAACATGTCAAGCCAATGTAGATACGTGATAGAGGCAAAAGAAGAAGAAGTAGAAGTAAATTACAATACAATAAGAGGCAAGTTTTTTAATACGCTCGAAGAAGAAAACTACCTGAATTAATAAAATTGGTCACTCTCTACGCTCTTCCCTAACAGAACACCAACACAACTCTATTTTTTCGAAGTGGTGAATAAGATATATGGCCGTAAATTCAACTAAATACCTAGGTATTACAATTACGAACAACTTAAATTGGAAAGAACCCATAGAAAATGTTGTGGGGAAGGCTAACTAAAGGCTGCGTTTTATTGGCAGGACACTTAGAAAATGTAACAGACCTAATAAGGAGACAGCCTACTCTACGCTTGTCCGTCCTCTTTTAGAATACTGCTGCGCGGTGTGGGATCCTTACCAAGTAGGACTGACGGAGTACATTGAAAAAGTTCAAAGAAAGGCAGCACGTTTTGTATTATCGCGAAATATGGGAGAGAGTTTCACAGAAATGATACAGGATTTGGGCTGGAAATCATTAAAATAAAGGCGTTTTTCGTTGCGACGAAATCTTCTCACGAAATTCCAATCACCAACTTTCTCCTCCGAATGCGAAAATATTTTGTTGACATCGACCTACATAGGGCGGAACGATCACCACAATAAAACAAGGGACATCAGAGCTCATACGGAAAGATATAGGTGTTCATTCTTTACGCGCGCTATACGAGATTGGAATAATAGAGAATTGTGAAGATGGTTCGATGAACCCTCTGCCAGGCACTTAAAAGTGATTTGCAGAGTATCTACATCTACATCCACATCCACACTCCGCAAGCCACCTGACGGGGTGTGGCGGAGGGTACCTTGAGTACCTCTATCGTTTCTCCCTTCTATTCCAGTCTTGTATTGTTCGTGGAAAGAAGGATTGTCGGTATGCTTCTATGTGGGCTCTAATCCCTCTAATTTTATCCTCATGGTCTCTTCGCGAGATATACGTAGGAGGGAGCAATATACTGCTTGACTCTTCGGTGAAGGTATGTTCTCGAAACTTTAACAAAAGCCCGTACCGAGCTACTGAGCGTCTCTCCTGCAGTGTCTTTCACTGGAGTTTATCTATCTTCTCCGTAACGGTTTCGCGATTACTAAATGATCCTGTAACGAAGCGCGCTGCTCTCCTTTGGATCTCCTCTATCTCTTCTAACAACCCTATCTGGTACGGATCCATGTAGATGTAGATGTAGATACTCCTCATATAACTGAAGCTCTCGTCCAGTGTGCACAGAAGAAGACTGATCAAAAATGACAGTGTCTTCCCTGTAGACTAATCTAGTGTGAATGTTTCCACACAAAACTCTAAGGCACTCATTCAGCAACAAGTAGGCCTCCCTAACATACATAAAGCTCAGATGACATGATCAGAAATCATTTGTCTGTATCAGAAACTGTGCTCATTTCTTTGGCATCTGATGTAGTATAAATATGAATCGCTTTCTTTCACAATGTTAAATGTAGATGTTGAGGTGCTGTATAGGAGATGGACAAAAATTTGGTAATACCAAAAGCACAAAATATGCCATCCCAAATACGCTGGAGGAAAACCGTTGGCATTCATAACATATTCCAGTCGTCTCGGGATAGATCCACACAAGTCGTGTATTGTTTTCAACGGAAACTTATACGTACCATTCTTCCTGCAAAACAGTGCCAAGTTTAGGTGATGATGATGGAGGTGGATAGCTATAACGCACCCTTCTCTCCAGAGCAGAGTGCAAAGGCTGAATAATATTGAGATACGGTGACTGTGGTGTCCGGGGGGATGCAACAATTGATCCCTCGTGTTCACAAAACCAGTCCTAGACGAAGGGAGCTGTGTGAACTGGGCCTTGTCTTCTTGGAGCACAGTAACACCACTGGGGGACGAACATTGTACCATGGGACGGACCTGATCTGCCATACTGGTCACATAATCTTTGGCAGTAACGTGACATTGAAGGGTAAACATAAGGCCCATGGGGTACCACGGTGCGGCTGCCAAAATCTTCACCGAACCCCCGGCATGCCAATATGGAGCCCCCCTTCCCCCAGGAAGCCTCAAACTCAACACTCAACAGTGTGCGCTGAACTGTGTGCGCCGAAACACTTGTGACTTCACCTGCACTGTACGCTGTCATCAGATCTGCTACAGATCGCTGCCTAAGCTGCCTTCGAGAAAGCCTCTGACCTCCACGTTCTGTAAAGAGGCGTTGACGTCGAGTACCTTGTCTCATACTCGATATTTCATCGTCCGTCAACCGTTTCCATGTAAGCTCACAGCCGTAACACACGGAGAGCCGACCAGCTTTGTGGTTTCCGAGATGTTCGTTCCCAGGTTCCGGGCCTAAACAATGCGCGCTTTGTCAAAGGTACTTACGTAAGTAGATCCCCCATCTGCATCCCGTATCGTTGCTGGAACGATTCCTTATTCGTGTTTCGCTTACGTACTTTCCCTAGTGCGATATGTTTCCACAACGCCACCAGGCAGCACTGAGTCTCGTGGTGGGCGATCGTCGTAATGTTTCAGGACATCGGGGTCCTTTGGTTTGGAGCCGAGTGGAGGGTCTCAACCAGAGGCTTCGTCGACTCTGTGACGGTTTGGCTGCAGATTTCTAGACGCGCTATTGGGTGGGGAATTGTAGGAGCCCCTAGATAGGTCATGGGTGCACTACACAAAGGAAGCGGCTACTCGGGTAGAAGAGTACTTGTGGCGTGTACATGGGGGTTTTTTAGGATAGGCAGTAGTGCGAGGTGTCCTAATGAAGACTCACCAGTCGACGTGCAGGCAGGGAAATCAGGACGCGCTCAGTGTAAAGGCACTTCAGCTATCAAGATATTAGCAGTAAATTTTCAGAGTGTTCGCAATAAAGTTCCAGAATTTACTGCCCTCCAGGAAGCGTGTGGCGCGCAAACTATTCTCGGGACTCAGACCTGGCTGAACTCTGAGACAGGAAGTTCTGAAATATTTAGTGAGGGTTGGAACGTGTATCGGAAAGACAGGTTAGACACCGTAGGAGGTGGTGTCTTCATTGCAGTTGACAAAAATATTGTGTCTACTGAGGTCGAAGTAGAGTGTGATTGTGAAGTTATCTGGACACGTTTAACACGGCTAGGGAAATAAAGTTATTTGTGGGGTGCTATTACCGGCCACCAGGTTCCACCGTGACAGTTCTAGAATCATTCAAAGGGAGTCTACATTCTGTATCGCAGAAGTACCCGGATCATGCTATATTGGTCGGAGGCTACTTCAACCTACCTTTTATAGACTGGGATATCTACGGATTCATTACAGGTGGTACAGACAAGCCGTCGTGTGAATTACTTTTAAACATATTATCCGAAAACTGTCTTGAGCAGCTAAATCGACAGCCAACGCGCAATGGAAATATTTTAGATCTGGTAGTCACGAACAGACCAAACCTCATCGACGGTGTCAGTGTTGAGACAGGGATTAGTGATCATGATGTTGTCATTACGACTATAGTTAAGAAAGTTAAAAAGTCGGTCAAGAAGGCTAGGAGAGTATTCTTACTAGAAAGAGCAGATAAGCAGTTGTTAGCATCCCACTTAGTAAATGATTCGACTTCATTTACTTCCCGTACGATGGACGTGGAAGAATTATGGGCAAATTTTAAACACATTGTAAATCACGCATTGGACAACTACGTGCCGAAAAAGTTGGTTACGGACTGAAAAGACCCACCGTGGTTTAACAGCGCAATTCGGAGAATCCTTAGGAAGCAAAGACAGTTGCACTCGCGGTACAAGAAAGATCGGGAGAATGAGGACAGGCAAAAGTTAGTAGGGATTCGTGCTGCTGTAAAAAGAGCGATGCGCGAAGCATTCAACCACTACCACCGTCACACCTTAGCAAAAGATCTTGCTGGAAACCCAAGGCAATTCTGGTCTTACGTAAAATCGGTAAGCGGGTCGAAGGCTTCCATCCAGTCACTCACTGATCAGTCTGGCCTGGCAACGGAAGACAGCAAAACGAAAGTTGAAATTTTAAATTTAGCATTTGAGAAATCTTTCACGCAGGAGGATCGTACAGACATGCCACCGTTTGAGTCTCGTACAGATTCCCGTATGGAGGACATAGTGACAGACATCCGTGGGGTTGTGAAGCAGCTGAATGAGTTGAAAATGAATAAATCGCCAGGTCCTGATGGGATTCCAGTTCGGTTTTACAGAGAGTACTCTACTGCATTTATCGCGAATCTCTTGCCCAACGTGTAAAGTCCCGAGCGACTGGAAAAAAGCGCAGGTGACGCCTGTATATAAGAAGGGTAAAAGGACGGATCCTCAAAATTACAGACCAATATCCTTAACATCGGTTTGTTGCAGAATCCTCGAACATATTCTCAGTTCGAATATAATGAATTTCCTTGAGACAGAGAAGTTGCTGTCCATACATCAGCACGGCTTTAGAAAGCATCGCTCCTGCGAAACGCAACTCGCCCTTTTTTCACATGATATCTTGCGAATCATGGATGAAGGGTATCAGACGGATGCCATATTCCTTGACTTCCGGAAAGCGTTTGACTCGGTGCCCCACTGCAGACTCCTGACTAAGGTACGAGAATATGGGATTGGTTCCCAAGTATGTGAGTGGCTCGAAGACTTCTTAATTAATAGAACCCAGTACGTTGTCCTCGATGGTGAGTGTTCATCGGAGGTGAGGGTATCATCTGGAGTGCCCCAGGGAATTGTAGTAGGTCCGCTGTTGTTTTCTATCTAAATGATCTTTTGAGAGGATGGATAGCAGTGTGCGGGTGTTTGCTGATAATGCTGTGGTGTACCGGAAGGTGTCGTCGTTGAGTGACTGTAGGAGGATACAAGATGACTTGGACAGGATTTGTGATTGGTGTAAAGAATAGCATCTAACTCTAAATATAGATCAATCTAAATTAATGCAGATGAATAGGAAAAAGAATCCTGTAATGTTTGAATACTCCATTAGTAGTGTAGCGCTTGACACAGTCACGTCGATTAAATATTTGGGCGTAACATTGCAGAGCGATATGAAGTGGGACAAGCGTGTAATGGCAGTTGTGGGAAAGACGGATAGTCGTCTTCGGTTCATTGGTAGAATTTTGAGAAGATGTGGTTCATCTGTAAAGGAGACCGTTTATAAAACACTAATACGACCTATTCTTGAGTACTGCTCGAGCGTTTGGGATCCCTGTCAGCTCGGATTGAGGGAGGACATAGAAGCAATTCAGAGGCGGGCTGCTAGATTTGTTACTGGTAGGTTTGCTCATCACGCGAGTGTTACCGAAATGCTTCAGGAACTCGGGTGGGAGTCTCTGGAGGAAAGGAGGCGTTCTTTTCGTGAATCGCTACTGAGGAAATTTAGAGAACCAGCATTTGAGGCTGACTGCAGTACAATTTTACTGCCGCCAACTTACATTTTGCGGAAAGGCCACAAAAGATAAGATAAGAGAGATTAGGGCTCGTACAGAGGCATATAGGCAGTCATTTTTCCCTCGTTGTGTTTGGAAGTGGAACAGGGAGAGAAGATGCTAGTTGTGGTAATAGGTACCCTCCGCCACGCACCGTATGGTGGATTGCGGAGTATGTATGTAGATGTAGATTGGTGTGAGTGAGCGTGAGGAACGCTTATGCAGTGTAGTATATCTTTTACAATGCGCAAACCACGGAAGACTTACTCTCCAGTTCACTCGTTATGGGCGGGGTTACTTCCATTTCTTCCGATATTTCAGTTGTTTTGACCTTATCTTCATGGGTGAAGCGCATGAATCTTCTCATAGAACTTAATTCCGCTGCCCTGATCTTGTCCTTTCTTTTATTCGCACGTAGCGACATGTTTCGGCACCATAAGCAACTATATTTTCAATAAGGCTATGGAATATCCAGTTTGGTCTGCTGACCAATACAATATTCCAAATTGGACCACGCAGGGACATTGTTGCTTTTTTACGCGTCGCTACATCGGCTTCAATATCTTTGCCACTCTTGCCGTCATTGGATGTAATAGAAGCTAAATATCTAAAATTTTCACGTTTTTAATTTCACAACTTCGAGAACTACACTCATATTGAGAACAAGCAGAACACCTTGAACGACTAGAGATAGGACTTTCATATTCAGAGGACAAGCACATTAGTATGCTCTGCAGAAATGATTAGCATTTGAACCACGTCGGTCCGCGGGTTCAAGCTCAACATCGATATCGCTGCGCAACACCAACTGCCAGGAAAATGTGCCTGCGGCTCTCGTTGTCGGCGTAAAACGAAAGTAATGGATCATTGTTTCTTGAGCAGAAGTGCAGGATGCCTTGCCGACGTATGTGCGAACTGAACCGTCACAGAGTTTTAAAGAGGGGGCATTGTTGGCATGAGAGAATATGATGCATCCACCAAGGAAATTGCTGCTCTTTTTGGACGAAGCGCTTCGACAGCACAAAGGGTGTGTGCAGAATTGCTCAATGAAGGCCTTAGAACACGACGGGGTGAGTCAGGTTACATCATCTAGACCACCCCAAGAGACGATCGACGCCTCATCCGAATGGCATTACAGGACAGATCTGTGTTGTCCTCGGCTCTGGCGCAACAGTCGAATTGTGAAACACTGTCAAGGGTGACAGTTTGTCGCCGTTAATAAGGTGGGTGACCTCCATTTCTCCGCCTACATTTGAGGAATGTACAGAAATATGATAGACGGCACTGGTGTAAGGAATGCCGTTACTGGGGACAGGAATGGCAGATAGTGTTTTCGGACGAATCCAGGTTCTGTTTGTTTGAAAATTAAGGTCACATTTTGGTTCACCGCAGACAAGGGGAGCAGGATCACAGTGACTGCATTCGCACAAGACATACAGCGCCAACTCAAGCCTTTATGGTATGGGATGCAATTGGGTACAACCACAAATCACAGTTGGTTCGCGTCCAGGGAACTGTGACCAATGGGACCTACGTGAATGACATCCCGTGAACCATAGCCATACCTTCTCTGGATAAAACCCCAGACGCCAATTTTTCAGCAAGACAATGGACGACTACATGTTGCTCCACGAACACGTGCCTTCTTAGTGTCCAGGATGTCAGACTTTTTCCCTGGCCCGTCAGATCACCAGACTTGTCGCCAATCGAAAATGTGTGGGATGTGGTTGAAAGGACGGGTGCAGTGCTGTGACCCAATGCCAACTACAACAGGTGAACTTCGGAACCACGTGAATGCAGCATCGATGGGTGTTCCACAGGACCCATTCGCGTGTTACACACGTCGATGCCATTACGCATTATCAGCGCCCATGGCGGACACTATGCCTACTAGGCAAGAGGACACATCCTGAACCGAGGTGACTGAAATACTAATCATTTATATAGAACATATCAATGTTAATGTCCTGTAAATATGAACGTTCTGCCTCTAGTCGTTCAAGGTCTTTTTCTGAATATGAGTAAAACCGTTCCTTGTTTACTAGTACATATTTATGTGGAATAGATCTTAAAATAATTATTAGCTTAAGTAAAATGATAACGTGGACACCTTTGGGTAATAGAAACCAAAGAAAATCGAAATCGCAATATAGTATAATTAATTTAGAAAATAATCAGTATATTAGTACACAATGATTTTATGACAGACTAGGCAACGAAGTTAAAAACGCAGAAAGTGTTTGCCAGTGTTAACATCTTGCAAGAAGAAGCTTTGAAACAAAGGGAGGCAAGGCCTAGAGATGGTTGTAACTTCGTGTGAATCATGTGCATGTTGATGGCACAGTCTCATATCAGGAAGCGCAGCCGCGGTCGTTCGGCGTGCCTTAACAGCTGACTGTAAAAGCTTAATGCCAGCCCATTACACAAAGTGTGCGTGACAACATCGGCTCGAGCCTTTTGGTAATGAGTGAGTCAGACGGCCCTGTGCCTCCAAACACATCAAGGAATCTGTGTGAAAGTAATGTATTTCATTTTAAATTATGTGAATACGTCAAGAAATACTAAAATATTTCCAGTGGTTACCTTCGTACAAACACTCGTCGTCACAGCAATTAAAAAAAGAGATAAGAAACGCTCAGAGAACAATACATAGATAGAGAGAGGGGGGAGGGGTGGACAATCAATACAAAGAAATATCAACCGGGACCAGATACAGAAGTACAAAACGAGATTTGCGCCTATGCGAAGTTTATAAAGCTGAACTTCTGAGTGTCGTTCAATAAAAACATGTATCACGGTTCAGTATGTGTTTCTACTGTTGATGCGAATGAGGACAAGTCCCACGAACCTACTGTAAGTGATCGCAAAACAATCACGAAATACTGCCGCATATCGAAACTGCTATGACTTTTAAGCGAGCCAAATGACCTGACATTAACATCATTTCGTTGCAGATTGCAAGCTTTATAGTAATTAAAGAGATTTATATAGCAACTAAAAATGCTGATAAAATGTAAAGATCACAACAAAATTAAATGTTTTTAAGACTAATTTCGTTAGAATATGTATTACTTGCAACATATTCGAATTTCTCAGCCCGCAATAAAAAATAACCCCTGCTGATGGTACGAAGTTTTAGACCATGCCAGTGTATGAAAAGAATTATAGTTGTTTGCATAATAAGTGGACCTGAATTACCATAAATGTTGTCATAACTTGATATCAGATGTAAAATACAAACATTGTGACAGTTAAGTCCCTTGTATCAAAAATTAAATATTTATTCTATGACGATAATCGTGACTAAACAACAAATGTTTTCTTACATCTCCTTACAGCTTTTTAGATTCGAGGTAAAAATTGTTCAAAAGGAAAAGAAAGGAATATTAGAGAAATTAATGGCTGCATGCACTCAGCAGTCGCTTCGTACTGGTGATCTTACTGTCAGATTTCACTACCTTCAGTTGCTACGCCTGGTTTACAATGGAGCCAACACAAGCGAAAGAGCGCCACGAACGCGGATTCTATCTGGCGCAAACGGTACGGTAGCGCGAGCACACACTATTCGGCTGTGTTTGACTGACATTCGTAGGTGGTCTCTACTGTTGCTGTAGTTGTCAATCTCTCAGCGAAACATTAACGTTCGTACACTCTCTCTTTCGTTGTGGAAAGTACATAGGCACACAGTTTTGTCCTATGATGTAGGATGTAAAATTTTCTGATCAGTTGTACGGGCTGCTCTTGCGACTGATATATTCAGATATGAAGATGGTTCATGCGAGAAGAAACCAGTCACAATTTTTAAAATGAATGGAATATGCAGGAACAACAAAATCTACTGTTAACTAGTGTTAATGCCTCAGAATCCTACAACATTTGCAGCTACGGTGAGTCTGGCCAGTAGGTGACCGTACACAGTTTAAAATGCCAGGTGGAAAAATAAAACTGAGAACTTGATTCGAGCTGCATCTGGGCTATAAGGGAAAAATACTAAATTCGAAACGATATCTTATTACGATGAGTACATGGGAGACGTGGAAAAATAAGATAGTGGAAAAATTATTGATAATAGTGGTCAACAACCATTTTGCCTGTGATGTGTGATGTATGAGTTGCTACATATTACTGGTTGTCAAATCAAAATGTCTCTCTAGTTTTCGAGATACTTAGATTTATGTGTTATATTTATATTTTCATTCGATTTTGTTATTTTATTTATTTCAACCCTCAAAATATAAAATCTATCACTCTGAAGCTATTATTTTTTGCGTTACATATTTTGAGTTGTAAAACAATCGCTAGGTGGCAGGAGAGTTTTATTTGCCAGACCATGATGGGATTTTGATGCCGATTTACAGTGCAAGGTGAACTTTTAACAAAATTAAGGCAATCATACATTTCCCTCATTCAGTTGACAAGAAAAAAACATATGTCAGCGTGGTCTTCCTACTGGAGGATAGCAAATATAAATTTCAATTAAACCGGTCTCACTGCTTAAGGTGTACAAGCTGGTTTCACAAAATACTGTTGTTTTCCGTGGAATGGCGTTTGGGATAAATGTGTTAGTTTGGTACAAAAGTTCATAGCGTTTTTGTTTTGCGTGTTGGTGTTTCGGTTGCTATGGTTTATTTAAGGTTTGCCGAATTTTGTTTGTGGTTCATTACTGTTAGGTGAGTTTACATATTGTTATATTGTCATCTGGAGATAGTGAGTAGAGATGTGGACGCTAGGAAATGGAGAACCAGGTGGAGAAATCGGAACTTTTCCGACATATTCTTCTGTTTGAGTTCAGCAGATGGATGACAGCAGCGGAGGCAGCCAGAAACATTAGCCTTGACGGACCGACCGCATGATATTTATAGGGCCCGCCACACGGCCATTGACCAGCACTCGAAACGTGGCACCTCGGAGGAGCCGCAGGATGAAATCTCTGGGGGAAGGCCATCTGTCGGAGTACGTTCTCTGGAAAGTCATGACTCACTCTATCAAAGGTGTGGTCGACGTCCACTGACACTAAGCCACCGTGACTGTGGCAGGTCGTGGCCAGGGCTATGGCGTCACCGTAATCGCTGAGTGCCGTCTGAATGTTACTGTCACCGCCAAAGCACGTTTGATCCAGAGAGATGGCTTGAGCGATGACGCGCCGAAGGCGAACGGCAAGAATCCGGGTAAAAATCTTGAAGCCGTAATTTAACATACTCAACGGCCCAAAATATCCAACTCCCCGACCTCCCGATGGCGTGGGAAGCGGGATAAGCAAGCCTTCTCCGAATTCGGGTGGGAGGGGAAGGTGAGAGTTCATCAGTTCTTCATAATTCGCAGGCCGGCCGCGGTGGCCGTGCGGTTCTGGCGCTGCAGTCCGGAACCGCGGGACTGCTACGGTCGCAGGTTCGAATCCTGCCTCGGGCATGGGTGTGTGTGATGTCCTTAGGTTAGTTAGGTTTAAGTAGTTCTAAGTTCTAGGGGACTTATGACCTAAGATGTTGAGTCCCATAGTGCTCAGAGCCAGCCATAATTCGCAGTCCAGCGTGAAGTCATGTGTCGTGGAATGTGCGGTAAAACTCCAGAGGAAACTCGTCGGGACCTGGGGCTTTGTTCGCCGCAGCCTTATGAAGAGCATAAGCGACGCCATCAGCCGCACCATACCCGTCAAGGGTACCTGCCAACGAACCGCTGACATCACTCGTTACCGCTATGTTTTGGTCCTCCGCTGTATAGAACTGTTTGTAGTGATCCACAAGGGCGTTTGCGATATTATTCTGGAACGTCAATCGGCGACCATCTGGCATGTCGAGGGCGTTGACTAGCTTTCTCCGACACCGCTACTTCTCTCGGATAGTAAGATGCATGGACGGGCGTTCTTCTAGTACACAATCGTGACAAATTGCGCTTACTGTTATGTCTTTAAGGCGGTGACGCATAGGAGAAATTATCTTCGCCTTGATCCGTTGAATTTCAACCTGTCGTTGAACAGAGGCGACATGGCTTGAGAGTTCGCGGAGAATTGTGAAATAGTATTCCATGGTATATCGTTGCCACAGCATTTTGTCGCGACAGTAATTCATTATCGAACGGCGTATTAAGGCTTGGTGCAGTCGAGCCACCATCGGAGTGTTGAAGGATACGCTGGAAGGCGTCTCACACAGTTGTTATACGTCGTCCCTACAACTTGCCTGCTTTCCGGATCCTTGAGATGGGCGATATTCAGCTTCCAGGGCTCGACCGCCGCACACCTTCTGCCTCTGGAACGAAACAGTGCAAATATAGGCAATGTGGTCGGAGATGGCGGTGGGCCATAACTCATCGTCAAGCGTGGCAGTTACGATTCCATGGGAAACGTAGACAGGGTCAAGACGACTTGGTGAATGACTAGTGACGTACGTATGCATGCACCGCAAGTACCGGTGAGCTTCAATTCATTCACGAGCAACTTGAGTTCCTCGCATGTGGTGTAGTGGGGATGCTGGTCCTCTTGGGATAACACCCAACTGAAGTCACCGCCAAGAATAATATGGTCGTAGCGGCCCACAAACGAGTGACCTATTTTGAATAGAATCGCGATCGTTCCCGTCGCTTGGCGATGCCCGAGGGAGCGTAAAGATTGACGATTTGCACAAAGTGGAAAGTCACAGCAAGAACCCTAGTCGACGGAAGTAAATCACGTCGTCTACCTCAATGCCTTCCTTTAAAAGTACAGCCGTCCCACTGCCACCGTCAGCACACGGCGTGAGGTGAGAAACATAGCAATCGAGATCCGACGCCCTCAACATTTCACGGAGCAGTTGTTGTTTGACAGATGTGCCAATGGTGTTCACTTTGACGGACCCTATCCTGTAAGCCTGTCGCGGAATTGGGGTTACTGGGACGCTCATGGACGCACGAAGAGCACCAGTGAACAGCAACATTGTCCCAGCAGGCTGCACATCCCCATCCAATAACCATGTCGATTAGCAGTCGTGGATTGGAGCAGCAGCATTCGCTGCTGTCACAACGGTGGATGTTTTGTCATCTACATCGTCAGATCACGCAAAGGTGCATGGATGGTGTGCATTCAATAGATAACTGCCGAATCCGAATGTGGTGTCGAGTCGGCGGTGGAAGAGTGGTGCTCGTTCAGCTGCTGTTGAACGTCCATAGGTACAGCGCCTGGTGGATGCGTAGATGGTTGTACCTCCTACGGGGGGACGGGGAAGGGAGAGGGGGGGGGGGGCGGAGGTTTGTTGTCCACCAAGGCTCCACGGAATCGTCCATCGGGTTAAAGTCTTCAGAGTTGTGATCATCATCGTCTTGAGATGGCGCTCTGCAGGTGTCAGACGGGGCAATCCGTCGTTTCCGACGTCTCTACGGCGACCGTTGCTTGTGCACATGACCTTCGGTGTCCGAAGACGCCTTAGGATCCGGAAGGTCATGCACAAAAGCATCGGTAGGCACAACAATGGAGACAAAGGCCAACCCTGCACTAGAGGCTGCTCACCACTGTACATGACTGGAGGAGGCAGTGGCATCGGTTCGTTCGCAACAGCCTGAGGCATTACCAGAGACGACGATGTCTCAGTAGTAGGAGCCAGTGGTGATCACGGTCTGGGGTCGTTATGGAGAACTTCGACAAATATCAGCAGGAGCGTCGTCAGGTCCCCAGGCGGTAACTGTGTGATTCTGCGCTGCAGAAGCTGAAACGGAGGTGTCCTTCTTGGCAACATCCCAAGCACTTCTTCGGTTCTTCGGCTGGCGTTCATAAATTACGCACATCAAAAAAGTTTTGCACCACCCCAGTTCCCAGAACTCCTGAAGATAGATGTTGGCTGTGGGTATTGTATCACAGAACAGTCCCTTTGATTGTTCAGAGACGTCACTAAACCCGCCCAAAGATGTAAACAACCATGCATAAGCAGCGCCTATTAGACGGCGGGGGTCCGACAGCCGATCACTTCCAGTCATTCCACCAGGAAGGAGGTACACGGCTCATGTTGTCTGTTGTTCAACCAGCCTAGACGGTCAATACCGCGGCTCGGTCGCGTCCGCATTGTTACTTTGTGCCAGGGAGGGCTCTCAACAAGGGAAGTGTACAGGTGTCTCGGAGTGAACCAAAGCGATGTCGTTCGGACATGGAGAAGATACAGAGAGCCGGCCGCGGTGGCCGAGCGATTCTAGGCGCTTTAGTCTGGAACCGTGTGACTGCTACAGTTACATGTTCGAATCCTGCCTCGGGCCAGGGTGTGTATGATGTCCTTAGTTAGGTTTAAGTAGTTCTGAGTTCTTGTGGACTGATGACCTTAGATGTTAAGTCCCATAGTGCCCAGAGCCATTTGAACCATTTTTTAGATACAGAGAGACAGGCACTGTCGATGACATGCCTCGCTCAGGCCACCCAAGGGCTACTACTACAGTGGAGGCCGCTGCCTACGCACTATGACTCGGAGGAACCCAGCCAGAAACGCCACCATGTTGAATAATGCTTTTCGTGCAGCCATAGGACGTCGTGTTACGACTCAAACTGTGCACCATAGACTGCATGATGCGAAACATCACTCCCGACGTCCATGGCGATGTCCATCTTTGCAACCACGACACCATGCAGCGCGATACAAATGGCCCAGCAACATGCCGAATGGGCCGCTCAGGATTGGCATCACGTTCGCTTTACCGATGAGTGTTGCATATGCCTTCAACCAGACAGTCGTCGGAGACATGTTTGAAGGCAAGCCGGTCAGGCTAAACGCCTTAGATACACTACCCAGCGAGTGCAGCAAGGTGGAGTTTCCCCGCTGTTTTTAGTGACATTATGTGGGGCCGACGTACGCCGCTGGTGGTCATGGAGGGCGGCATAACAGCTGTACGATACGCGAATGCCATCCTCCGACCGATAGTGCAACCATATCGGCAGCATATTGGCGAGGAATTCGTCTTCATGGAAGATAATTCGCGCCCTATCGTGCACATCTTGTAGATGACTTCCTTCAGGATAACGACATCGCTCGACTAGGGAGGTCAGTATGTTCTCCAGACATGGACCCTATCGAACATGCCTGGGATACATTTAAAAGGGCTGTTTATGGACGACGTGAATCACCAACCACTCTCATGGATGTACGCTGAATCGCTGTTGAGGAGTGGGACAATCTGGACCAACAGTGCCTTGATGAACTTGTGGATAGTATTCCATGACGAATACAGGCATGAATCAATGCAAGAGAACGTGCTACTGGGTATTAGAGGTACCGGTGTGTACAGGAATCTGGACCACCACCTCTGTAGGTTTCGCTGTATGGTGGTAAAACATCCAATGTGGGGTTTTCATGAGCAATGATGTTTATGTTGACCTCTGTTCCAATTTTCTGTACAGGTTCCGGAACTCTCGGAATCGAGGTGGTGCAAAACTTTTTTAAGTTGTATGTAACTGCACGGCAGCCACCAATGTATAAGTAGGACGGCACGTGTTTGGTTAGCTCTATGCAGATATGTCTTACTCCATGGAGAACCGGGTATGTGGTGAAGTGAACCCACTTTTCAGCTGTATGACTAATCATCTTTCCGTATGAGTGGAGTGCAGATACCACTACCTCTGAAGGCACCTCGAAAGGGAGTTCAAATACATGCATCGTCCGCAGTCGAACTCCTGCATGCTCCACAGTTACGTCACCGATGTGTACATCAGAGCGACGAAACTTAAGACCACTTCCAGTTGCCCTTAGAACTTTTTCACATATTTATTCACTGATCAGTTTCACGTATACTACTCTGCTCACTATAGACAGGTGGATGCCCACAAGATCATTGCAACTACTTCTCTGATAAACTTTTCGATTTCAAGTGCTTTTGGTTGGGCATAATCTTCAGTGTCGATTTTCTGTGGGCGTAAGCCAATCTCTTTCGAAGGAAATACAACGCGCTAAGACGGCAGACTCACGTAAACAACTCCGAGAGAGAGCTGCACGGCGAGGACGTAAACAAGACTTCCGTGCACCTAGCGTTCCGAAAGCCGACAGCCAGTAGACCATGAGCTGCGAACTTCAATAGGGATTAAGATAATGTATTAAACTACTATTAAAAGGATGGCTGAAGGCGAAAATCTGAAAAGTGTTCCACAAAGCCTTGGCATTTTCACCATTATACAGGGTGAAGGCTTACGCAAAGACTTTCTTACCATGGAACGTCGTTATCAACGACGCTGAAACTATTGCTGTTGGTTTTTATTTAGACACTGGTAAGTCATGTTAGAAGAGGAATGCATCCTCATCCAATTTCCCGGAATAAATTGACATTAAACAAGGAAATAAATTAATACTTCTAAATATGATTACTGTTTCGATAGTATATGTGAGTATTTGTAAAACATTATGAGTGTTTTGCTTTTCTATATTTGTGCATGAATAATTTTTAGGTAATGTTATTCATACTTTTATTAAATTCCAGCAGAAATTGGACGTAAAAATAAGATTTTATTATTGTTTAGTATTTCAGAAATGTAACGTGCTAAATAAAATAAGATTCAAGCTCTGGATTTATTTACTCTGAATAGGTAAGTCCGACCACTTAGAAACCAGATGCAGGAAAATATTATAATTTACTGGTCATGTAAGTAGGCTGTTTATGTTTTCTTATTGGTAACGCCACGTAGCGCTCTGTATGAAAATCACTGGCTGTGCTGCGTGCAGTCTGTGGCTAGTTTGCATTGTTGTCTGCCATTGTAGTGTTGGGCAGCGGCAGCTGGATGTGAACAGCGCGTAGCGTTGCGCAGTTGGAGGTGAGCCGCCAGCAGTGGTGGATGTGGGGAGAGAGATAGCGGAGTTTTGAAATTTGTAAGACTGGGTGTCATGAACTGCTATATATATTATGACCTTTGAACACTATTAAGGTAAATACATTGTTTCTTCTCTATCAAAATCTTTCATTTGCTAACTATGCCTATCAGTAGTTAGTGCCTTCCGTAGTTTGAATCTTTTATTTAGCTGACAGTAGTGGCGCTCGCTGTATTGCAGTAGCTTGAGTAACGAAGATTTTTGTGAGGTAAGTGATTTGTGAAAGGTATAGGTTAATGTTAGTCAGGGCCATTCTTTTGTAGGGATTTCTGAAAGTCAGATTGCGTTGCGCTAAAAAAATATTGTGTGTCAGTTTAAGCACAGTCATGTATAATTTTTCAAAAGGGTACGTTTCATTCATTGTAATTAAAGCTGGAACAGGCAGCACGCCTAATACAGCGATGAGGGAACGTGAAGAACGTAGTTGCAAGAAAGAATATGGGTTAAAAGCTGTTTTTATGGAATGTGATACTAGATAAAAACCAATTAACGAGTCTTTTACAGTCAATTTGTCATCTAGAGTGAGCTTCTGATCACAGGTTGCTTAAGGAGAATTTTATAAATACAGCGTGAACTTCTTGTCTATTGACAGATGAAAAAAATGCTCAAATGTGTGCGAAATCTTATGGGACTTAACTGCTAAGGTCATCAGTCCCTAAGCTTACACAGTACTTAACCTAAATTATCCTACGGGCAAACACACACACCCATGCCCGAGGGAGGACTCGAATCTCCGCCGAGATCAGCCGCACAGTCCATGACTGCAGCGCCCAAGACCGCTCGGCTAATCGCGCGCGGCTATCGACGGATGATTTTAATCAAAATTTTTCGGGAACGTGATAAACAGACTCCCATAAGAATAGAATAACAGGGTTTCGTTCTGCGTAAACTGATGAGTGAAATTGCATCACGCTGCAAATTCTACGTAATTCTGTTATTATACTAGTTATCACGGACGCATAGCAATGCGCTGTGTCACTGAATTACCGAGAGTTGGTTGCAGTGAATTGCAGCGTCACAGCCTGCTCGTAACTGACAACAACTGTGATCGCCACAGACGGTGATTGTGAGGGCACATACAGAAACTCACGCAGAAAGAAACGATATGTGTGGCCTATTCCTTTCACTATTTGTCTCTCAGGGTAATTCTCGTTCGAACTCTGTTAAGCGAAACGTAACAAATCCTTGGGGGAAAAACTATAACAAAACACAACTCTTGTCCGATGTTTTGTTTGCTCTTCTAGCCGGAGTAATATTTTACTGCTCCAGTTCGTTGTTTAGCTGCACAATTTGCCTACGGCCAGTAAAAATGTTGCACAGCCAATGAAGATGCGAGGAAAGATTCTTGATAATGTAACTAGAAGTGAACTGATCATCAGATCAGTTTTGATTTCACAATAAGCTGCAGTCTCTGATTCGTATCATAAGTATGTTCACAAAACGATGTTAATTTTTGTTTCTGGAAAGAACCTTGTTTATTTTTTTTGTCTTGGACCTCATTAGATTCAGTACATTGACGCCAGCACGTTTCACAATCTCCGAAACACTTCCGGAACTCTGTGTTTTTAGGATATTAGGATAACTTTAATTGTTGGCGATGCCTTTTCTTGTCACCTGTGCTTGCAGAACAACGGCCCTTCAAGGTCTTCTTTATTTTTGGGAAAATATACAAATGTAAAAATCGCATGGGCCATACAGAAATTGGAGCGCCATTACAGTATTGGCATGGACAAAAACCCACGAACAGGCAACAATGGGTGGACGGGTGGATTATCGTGTTGTAAAACCCATGAATTGTTTCAACATATATCGGGTCGTTTTCCCGGATTTCTGTACACAAACAGCGTTGAACTTTTAACTAGTATTCTTTATTGATGCCTCGACCTTGTCGCGTGGACTGGTGGTGTGCCGTGCATTTAAAATCGAAGAACACAGTGAACATATCCTTCAAATTTGACTACCTTTTTCGAGCTTTTCCCCATCTTGGTTATCCCGAGGACAAATGACACTTCGTTTTGACGTCATATCCGTAAATCCATGTTCCATCCCCTATTATGTCACTATTCAGTAGTTCCCCATTGTTATTAACTTCATCTAGCACTCACGAGCAACAAGCATTCGACTCTGTTTTAGTTCCGGATTCAGTATTTTTGGAACAAATTTATTTGCCACCGATTTCATACTCTAAACATCCCAAACTCTTCCATGGCATGAACCAAATGATATGGCGACATCACCGACGACTTCTCTGATAGGAATCAGCGATAGTTCATTATTACTTCTTTCATTTTTTTCACGATTTCATCGCTTATTGTACTGGAGCATCCAGGGCGCTTATCATCTTCAACATCTACAAGGCCTTCTTCATAACTCTTATAGTGAGTTAGTTACCTGCGATAGTCCGCCCCGGTAGCTGAGTGGTCAGCGTGACAGACTGTCAATCCGAAGGGCCCGGGTTCGATTCCCGGCTGGGTCGGAAATTTTCTCCGCTCAGGGACTGGGTGTTGTGTTGTCCTAATCATCATCATTTCATCCCCATCGACACGCAGGTCGCCGAAGTGGCGTGAAATCGAAAGACCTGCACCAGGCGAACGGTCTACCCGACGGGAGGCCCTAGCCACACGACATTTCCATTTTACCTGCGATAAACACAGATAACACACACAGTGTGCTGCAGGAGGAATGGTCAGTATTCAGGGATATGACAGGAACAATCATTCGAAGTAAAGAAGTCCAGAAAATGTGGACTCTGAAATGCAGATCGTAATAGCTACGAGCACTTGTTCCTCTCCGATACCTTGAAATAAATTTCTACGGCAAGCTCTTACTTTTCACATTATAGGAGTAGGTAACATGGACTAAAACAAGAAAAAAATTGTGAGGTAAACATGGGCTCTAAAAATGCGCACTTTACAGAGCTATGAGCACTTGCTCAGTAGAGGAGATGTGTTGCACAGTAGCGTAAATGAACAAGTGCTAACACTTAAGCGTGATCGCACGAAAGCAACTAACTTAACTGCAGCGCGTTTCCTAACGATCTCAACACAATACTCCTCCGAAGATGATGGGCAGCAAAGCTTGAATACAAAATACTTCTCCCACAGTTTTAATCTGCCAGGAAGTTTCATATCAGCGCACACTCCGCTGCAGAGTGAAAATCTCATTCTGGAAACATCCCCCAGGCTGTGGCTAAGCCATGTCTCCGCAATATCCATTCTTTCAGGAGTGCTAGTTCTGCAAGGTTCGCAGGAGAGCTTCTGTAAAGTTTGAAAGGTAGGAGACGAGATACTGGCAGAAGTAAAGCTGTGAGACGGGGCGTGAGTCGTGCTTCGGTAGCTCAGTTGGTAGAGCACTTGCCCGCGAAAGGCAAAGGTCCCGAGTACGAGTCTCGGACGGGCACACAGTTTCAATCTGCCAGGAAGTTTCATATCAGCGCACACTCCGCTGCAGAGTGAAAATCTCATTCTGGAAAATCAAATGCCTTCGATGTTTACCGAAACAAAACCAACAAAAGTCGCACAACAGAACAATACAATAGACTAAATTACATAATTCCCTTTACTTTTTGAACGTATCTATAACATGTCCCTAAGAGATGCCCTCGTGTGAGGTACTGTGAATGTGTGCAGTGCCGTATTACATGGTGGTGTATGCTCGGGCCTGTTTCTGCTCCTACACTGGCAAGTAGAATATGTGAACTACTCAGGATATGTATAAGTGAATGGGATTAACTCGTCAACTTTCCTTTTAGCGAGTCATTTATCTAGAAAAGTGAGACATCTTCGAGGGGGCGTTCAATAAGTAATGCAACACAATTTTTTTCTCGGCCAGTTTTGGTTGAAAAAATTCTGAATTTCTTGAGGGACAAGACATCGTGGAATATTCCCGCTTCAACCGCTTTAATTTCATGAAGTTCCGACAGGTGACGGCGCTATACGTAGCATTCAAAATGGCGCCTGGAAGGGAGGTACGTTTTAAGCAGAGAGGTGCCACTGTGTTTCTTTTGATGGAAATCCAGAGCATCGCAGATACTCATAGGCGCTTGTAAAATGCCTGTGGAGACCTGGCAGTGAACAAAAGCACAGTGAGTCGTTGGGCGAGGCGTGTGTCATCACTGCAACAAGGTCGCCTAGATCTGTCCGAGCTCCCGTGCACCAGCCGGCTGCTCACAGCTGTAACTCCCACAATGTTAGAACGTGCGGACACCCTCATTCGCTACAGAACTGGACGTCTTTGTTGGTAGAGTTGACACACTCGTCCTCCAATTTGAGTACTGAAAGGTATGTGCCCGCTGGATTTCTCACCTCCTAATAGACGTCCGTAAAGGCCTACGAAGGACCATCTGCGGGGAATTCCTTTCGCGTTACAAGCTGATCGTCACATTTTTTTTTGTCGACTATCGTCACAGGCGATGAAACATGTGTTCATCACTTCGAATCGGAAACAATACAATCCATGAAGTGGTGCCACCCTATCATTCCTCAGAAGAAAAAGTTAAAAGTCGCACCCTCAGCTGGTAAATGCATGGCGACGGTTGTTGATGCAGTCCGTTGGCTCCGACGTTGACTAGTAGAGCGGTACCATGAGGGCATACATGGCCTCCCATTAATGTGGTGTAAGGCTGTCGCATTGAACGGGCATTATGTTCAAAAATAGGATTTTGTAACAAAAAGAGTGAGGAATGATGTGGTGTGTTGGAATCCTGAATAAAATAAACCTGCTTTCAGAAGAAAAATGTGTTAGTTTCTTATTGAACGCCCGTGATATTTGAAAAAAAAAAAAAAACGTTTTGTCAATGATTCGAAACATTTTTTGGAAATTATAGGCACGGTGAAGATATCCGTAGGTGATATTCTTGTTAAGCTTTGATGTGATAGCTTTATTTACTAACATCCCAGTATCTGACAACAAAGATCATAAGGAAGAAATCTGCTCGACATGTTTGTGACATAACTGAATTATGTCTTCGATCGAACTATTTTAAATATAACGGTTAATTTTGTGAACAGCCTGACGGTGTCGCTATGCGTTCAACCTTCCCGCCAGTAGCAGCTGACAGTTTTACGGAACATTCTGAGCGATTAGCATTAAGCAATTCTCTTTTCAAGCCTCCCTGCTGGCTCCTCTATGTGAATGACACATCGGATGCATGGCCACACGGCGAAGAAGACCTTCATAGGGTTCGACAATTTTTTAAATGGAATAAACCTCAAAATCAAAATTACCTTGGAAGTTGACAATGAGGTCTGTCTCCAGTCCGTAGATGTATTGATATATAGAAGATCTGACTACACTCTCGGACACAGTGTGTATAGAAAGCCTATTAACACAGATATATATTTAAATGCCAATTCGCACCATTACTCATCCCAGAAGCAAGCAGTGCTCACCACACTGTCTTCATGTGGTTTCCGTGTCAGTGATGACGACAGCTTGGAATCGGAATTGTATTTTTTAAAGAAGACAATGAAGGCCAATGACTATGTCGGTTTGTCCATACACTGGACTTTTAAGCGAAATATTGCTTATGCTAGTAGGAACAACGAGGAGCTGCGTCCTCACTCTTTTAAGCTACCGTCTGTTTCTGGGGGCCCTTGAGCGCAAAAACAGAATACTAAGGAAAAAGTGTTTTCAGACCTCTTTCTTCAGTCAAAACAAAATAAAAGACTTTTTACGACGAACAACAGATGTACCTGATTACGCCCTCACTGCGGGCGTATGAAATAACATGTGGCTGCGGAAAAGTATGTGTGGGTGAAACGGGAAGGACTGTTAAAGAACGGATTGCGGAACACGAACGCCACATGCAGCTAAAACAAAGTGTGAGGTAGCGGAACATCACGAGAACTGTGGCCTTGACATTGATTTCAATAAGACAGGTGTGCTGGCTAAGGAAACCGACATTAATGGAAAGAAAGTCAGAGAAGTGATTGAAATTTATAAGAACGCATGTAACTTCAACACTGAGGACTGCTATGGGCTTCCGTTATCACGATTCCTAGCTGTTAAGGAAGTGAATAGGCGACCGCGAGGTGCGAGCAAATACAAAGGACCCTCTGGCAGCCATCTCTGGGGGAAATAATAATCATTCCCCCCTCTTGCTCTTCCCGCTCGCTTCTAGCCAATGATGATGTTCCACCGAAAGCTGCCGCAAGAATTTTAACCAATAGCTCTTGTCTAATATATGTGGTGGGAAAATCCCGTTGTAACCAATGACGATAGCCCACCAATGACAGTCAGAATAGTTTTAGCCGAAACGTCACTTCTTTAGCATTAGCGCATGAATACTTCACTTATTACGCAATGACGATGGCCCACGAGTGGTAGCCACAAGAATTTTACCCAATGATCCCATTTCTCCAGCACAAAAACGGGAAAAGTCCCCGTGACACATAGACACTATTCAATAGATAGTGGACCCCACAAGATCTTGGAGAAGATCCTATCTGAACTTCGATCGTTTAGAAGAAATATGACGCGACCCGGCAACCCAGAAGACTTCAACCTCAAGTATTAAATGGTTCACAACTCTAATCCGATTTTCCACGTGGAATAACTTCTCTAAACAGAACAGAGTAAATGCCACGCTGTAACACAAAGGTATTATTATTGTTCACACAATATATGGAGTGAGAAATGTTGAAGTGTGTAAACTACAATAGCAGGATGGCAAAGTACTGTTCTGAGCGAATCGCCGTGGTGAGGGACTTTAATTTAGCAGTAAGTATAATATTACTGAATCACAATCCTATCCAAGAATATGAAGTTTATCAGGCCTTCTCTTAACTGTCAGGCAGTATTGTTCTCAAATAATTAACACTGATGTATACCAACTAATGACCGTAGAAGCTTTTATTTAAGTATTTAGCGCTAGATTTCCCAACATAAATTGCTTAAACATTTCTAGTGAGATCGTGGTCAACGTGTCGTTGACTCTAATCTTTCTCTCGCCCTCAGTAGTCGCTACTCAATAAAATTGCAATGGTTTCGCAAACACTTGATTTCCGTGTACTGAAGCTGCTACAGTGGTCATTATGGACACATCGTCCCTCACTCGCTTAACAGTCAATGACCTCACTGGCCGATATTCATGGCTTGCATTCTCGTATTTGTGCTGTTACATATTTAAATTTGATGACTTTAATCTCTCTAACGAAATGCGAAAGGAAAGTGACAAACAAAATTTAATGAAAAAAGTAAGAAAATGGTTCAAATGGCTCTGAGCACTATGGGACTTAACTTCTGAGGTCATCAGTCCCTAGAACTTAGAACTACTAAAAGATAACTAACCTAAGGACATCACATACATCCATGCATGAGGCAGGATTCGTACCTGCGACCGCGGCCGCTCGATTCCAGACTGTATCGTTTAGAACCGCTGGGCCACTCCGGCCGGCAAAAAAGTAAGATTGTGGCTTATTGTCACAACGGCATGAAGGACTCTAAAGAAAGTGGAAGGTAATGCAAACTAGTTTTGAGAACATCTGGCTTGGAAAAACAAATGATCTTACAAACGTAATACAAAGAATGGACCTAAGGGAGCGCTACAGTCCACCTCTGGAACATGTAAGTCTTCTTTTTCTTACCATACACACACAGGAGAGAGGGGAGGGGGGGGGCAGAGAGCGAGATGCAGAGAGCACGATACTGTAACTACTTGCAGCAATGGTAATCACGTCGTATCTTGGCTCGATACGTCAGCTGACCTAGTTCAGCAGTGGGAAGTCAGACAGGAGTGTTTCATCGGTGCAACCCACGCAAGCTTGAGTCACGCGAGGCCAACGGCGACATTTGAAAAGACGTGGCTGTCGCCTTGGAAGGCAGAACCAGAATTGATCAGCGAACAGCAGCAAGTGAAAGACATAAGCATTGATAGTTGGAGACCATACGTAACGCAACAAGTAAACTTTCATTTTGCACTAATATTGATATTCCATCACATAATCAGAAAAATAATTACTTTGATTAATAAACTTTATCAACCTACTAATTTTTGTAGCAAACTTCCTAATACTATAACCACTTGTAATCATCTGAAGTAACAACACTATCTCCAGTACTTATCTGATTTCTGTAACTGAATAACTGATCTCTGGTGCATAAAATAAAAATAAAGTAACAGTCTATTTACAATTATCTGTTTATTGTACCAGGCGAAAATTATCCAACACGCAGAATAATCAAAATATTTTAAGTAACATACACGTCCATGAACCATGGACCTTGCCGTTGGTGGGGAGGCTTGCGTGCCTCAGCGATACAGATGGCCGTACCGTAGGTGCAACCACAACGGAGGGGTATCTGTTGAGAGGCCAGACAAACATGTGGTTCCTGAAGAGGGGCAGCAGCCTTTTCAGTAGTTGCAGGGGCAACAGTCTGGATGATTGACTGATCTGGCCTTGTAACAATAACCAAAACGGCCTTGCTGTGCTGGTACTGCGAACGGCTGAAAGCAAGGGGAAACTACAGCCGTAATTTTTCCCGAGGACATGCAGCTTTACTGTATGATTAAATGATGATGGCGTCCTCTTGGGTAAAATATTCCGGAGGTAAAATAGTCCCCCATTCGGATCTCCGGGCGGGGACTTCCCAAGAGGATGTCGTTATCAGGAGGAAGAAAACTGGCATTCTACGGATCGGAGCGTGGAATGTCAGATCCCTTAATCGGGCAGGTAGGTTAGAAAATTTAAAAAGGGAAATGGATAGGTTAACGTTAGATATAGTGGGAATTAGTGAAGTTCGGTGGCAGGAGGAGCAAGACTTTTGGTCAGGTGATTACAGGGTTATAAATACAAAATCAAATAGGGGTAATGCAGGAGTAGGTTTAATAATGAATAAAAAAATAGGAGTGCGGGTTAGCTACTACAAACAGCATAGTGAACGCATTATTGTGGCCAAGATAGACACAAAGCCCATGCCTACTACAGTAGTACAAGTTTATATGCCAACTAGCTCTGCAGATGATGAAGAAATAGATGAAATGTATGACGAGATAAAAGAAATTATTCAGGTAGTGAAGGGAGACGAAAATTTAATAGTCATGGGTGACTGGAATTCGTCAGTAGGAAAAGGGAGAGAAGGAAACATAGTAGGTGAATATGGATTGGGGGGGAAGAAATGAAAGAGGAAGCCGCCTTGTAGAATTTTGCACAGAGCATAACTTAATCATAGCTAACACTTGGTTCAAGAATCATGAAAGAAGGTTGTATACCTGGAAGAATCCTGGAGATACTAAAAGGTAACAGATAGATTACATAATGGTAAGACAGAGATTTAGGAACCAGGTTTTAAATTGTAAGACATTTCCAGGGGCAGATGTGGATTCTGACCACAATCTATTGGTTATGAACTGCAGATTGAAACTGATGAAACTGCAAAAAGGCGGGAATTTAAGGAGATGGGACCTGGATAAACTGAAAGAACCAGAGGTGGTACAGAGTTTCAGTGAGAGCATAAGGGAACAATTGACAGGAATGGGGGAAAGAAATACAGTAGAAGAAGAATGGGTAGCTCTGAGGGATGAAGTAGTGAAGGCAGCAGAGGATCAAGTAGGGAAAAAGACGAGGGCTAATAGAAATCCTTGGGTAACAGAAGAAATATTGAATTTAATTGATGAAAGGAGAAAATATAAAAATGCAGTAAATGAAGCAGGCAAAAAGGAATACAAACGTCTCAAAAATGATATCGACAGGAAGTGCAAAATGGCTAAGCAGGGATGGCTAGAGGACAAATGTAAGGATGTAGAGGCTTGTCTCACTAGGGGTAAGATAGATACTGCCTACAGGAAAATTAAAGAGACCTTTGGAGAGGAGAGAACCACTTGTATGAATATCAAGAGCTCAGATGGCAACCCAGTTCTAAGCAAAGAAGGGAAGGCAGAAAGGTGGAAAGAGTATATAGAGGGTTTATACAAGGGCGATGTACTTGAGGACAATATTATGGAAATGGAAGAGGATGTAGATGAAGATGAAATGGGAGATAAGATACTGCGTGAAGAGTTTGACAGAGCACTGAAAGACCTGAGTCGAAACAAGGCCCCGGGAGTAGACAACATTCCATTAGAACTACTGATGGCCTTGGGAGAGCCAGTCATGACAAAACTCTACCATCTGGTGAGCAAGATGTATGAGACAGGCGAAATACCCACAGACTTCAGGAAGAATATAATAATTCCAATCCCAAAGAAAGCAGGTGTTGACAGATGTGAAAATTACCGAACAGTCAGTTTAATAAGTCACAGCTGCAAAATACTAACGCGAATTCTTTACAGACGAATGGAAAAACTGGTAGAAGCGGACCTCGGGGAGGATCAGTTTGGATTCCGTAGAAATGTTGGAACACGTGAGGCAATACTAACCTTACGACTTATCTTAGAAGAAAGATTAAGAAAAGGCAAACCTATGTTTCTAGCATTTGTAGACTTAGAGAAAGCTTTTGACAACGTTAACTGGAATACTCTCTTTCAAATTCTGAAGGTGGCAGGGGTAAAATACAGGAAGCGAAAGGCTATTTACAATTTGTACAGAAACCAGATGGCAGTTATAAGAGTCGAGGGGCATGAAAGGGAAGCAGTGGTTGGGAAGGGAGTAAGACAGGGTTGTAGCCTCTCCCCGATGTTATTCAATCTGTATATTGAGCAAGCAGTAAAGGAAACAAAAGAAAAATTTGGAGTAGGTATTAAAATCCATGGAGTAGAAATAACAACTTTGAGGTTCGCCGATGACATTGTAATTCTGTCAGAGACAGCAAAGGACTTGGAAGAGCAGTTGAGCGGAATGGACAGTGTCTTGAAAGGAGGATATAAGATGAACATCAACAAAAGCAAAACGAGGATAATGGAATGTAGTCAAATTAAATCGGGTGATGCTGAGGGGATTAGATTAGGAAATGAGACACTTAAAGTAGTAAAGGAGTTTTGCTATTTAGGGAGTAAAATAACTGATGATGGTCGAAGTAGAGATGATATAAAATGTAGACTGGCAATGGCAAGGAAATCGTTTCTGAAGAAGAGAAATTTGTTAACATCGAGTATAGAATTTAGTGTCAGGAAGTCGTTTCTGAAAGTATTTGTATGGAGTGTAGCCATGTATGGAAGTGAAACATGGACGATAACCAGTTTGGACAAGAAGAGAATAGAAGCTTTCGAAATGTGGTGCTACAGAAGAATGCTGAAGATAAGGTGGGTAGATCACGTAACTAATGAGGAGGTATTTAATAGGATTGGGGAGAAGAGAAGTTTGTGGCGCAACTTGACTAGAAGAAGGGATCGGTTGGTAGGACATGTTTTGAGGCATCAAGGGATCACAAATTTAGCATTGGAGGGCAGCGTGGAGGGTAAAAATCGTAGAGGGAGACCAAGAGATCAATACACTAAGCAGATTCAGAAGGATGTAGGTTGCAGTAGGTACTGGGAGATGAAGAAGCTTGCACAGGATAGAGTAGCATGGAGAGCTGCATCAAACCAGTCTCAGGACTGAAGACCACAACAACAACACGTAGACTGTGAAACAAAATCAGCAACAAGACATACTACGTAGTCATCATCATCATTATCGTCATCGCCATTTGTTCTGCCTGACAACATTGCTGCCTCCATTTGCCTCGCTATTTGTTTCATAGTCTGGAACCTTCCCCTTTTCACTTCATTCAGAATTTTTATTCTTATCCCGGTTTTCTTCTGTCCTTGCAC
This sequence comes from Schistocerca serialis cubense, assembly GCF_023864345.2. Lineage (NCBI taxonomy): Eukaryota > Metazoa > Arthropoda > Insecta > Orthoptera > Acrididae > Schistocerca > Schistocerca serialis. The sequence continues at coordinate 523,564,211 of NC_064642.1, forward strand.
TGTACATTCGATACATGTTGTCAGACTTCATTTTCCTCGCAGTATATATCCCAACAGTCTGCTTCTCATATCTTAACCAGGTTTATGCGAGTTCTTTGTTCCTTTACCCTTTCCAGTACTGCATTTTATCCAACCGTTTTATTTCCTCCATTACCTCCAATCTCATAGCTCAAATACTTAAATTTGGTCTCGACCTCTCTACTTTTATGTCCAGCTTTCAAAACCGTACAAAAACACTCTCCACACGAAGTTTTTAACCAACCTTTTACAGAACCACAATTTGCTGCACAGTAATCGTTCGTTTCATTTCTGGAAAGTTAACTTACCCATTGCAGTTCTGGATCTTGTGTTTTTTTTCAGTCGCTCAGTTATCAGTTAGCATGCTCCCCAAATATCTATGCTACAGAAACTGTTCAATTTGACCATCTGCTGTTGCTTTCACTTTCAAACCCTTTTTTTCATGTACTCTCATTATCTAAATTTTCTTTGTGTAGATACCCATTCTGTACTCTTGTCATCATTCTTCAAGTTTGGACACCTTTCTTTAAAAAGGTATACTTACATCTCCAGGCAAGCTACGTCATCGGAAAATCTGATGCAGTCGATCTTCCGGCTTCCTACGCTTACTCCTTCCTTATTTACTTCTAGTGTCGTCATGATCAGGTATTCGATATGTATGGTAAAACTAGTTGATGAAAGGCAACAACTATGTCTTTGCCCCCCTTCCGACTCCAAACAAGACTCTCATAATTCTTACCGTCATGGTTGTCTTCTGCAAGATGTATAACTCTTTAATTAGTCTCCTGTCGTTCCAATTCACCTTCTTCAATTTTAGAATCTCCATCATATTGTCCCATTTCATTCAGTCACAGGCTTTTCCTTTTCCTGTATATTTTTCACCAATCATACGTATTAGTCCAACGGCATCTCTTACACCTCTCCCTTTTTTGAAGTCATCTACATCTACATCTACATCTACATCCATACTCTGGAAGCCGCCTGACGGTGTGTGGCGGAGGGTACCCTGAGTACCTCTACCGGTTCTCCTTTCTGTTCCAGTCTTGTATTGTTCGTGGAAAGAAGGATTGTCGGTATGCTTCTGTGCGGGCTCTAATCTCTCTGATTTTATCCTCATGGTCTCTTCGCGAGATATACGTAGGAGGGAGCAATATACTGCTTGACTCTTCGGTGAAGGTATGTTCTCGAAACTTTAACAAAACCCCGTACCGAGCTACTGAGCGTCTCTCCTGCAGAGTCTTCCACTGGAGTTTGTCTATCATTTCCGTAACGCTTTCGCGATTACTAAATGATCCTGTAACGAAGCGCGCTGCTCTCCGTTGGATCTTCTCTATCTCTTCTATCAATCCTACCAGGTACGGATCCCACACTGTTGAGCAGTATTCAAGCAGGGGCGAACAAGCGTACTGTAGCCTACTTCCTTTGTTTTCGGATTGCATTTCCTTAGGATTCTTCCAATGAATCTCAGTCTGGCATCTGCTTTACCGACGATCAACTTTATATGATCATTCCATTTTAAATCACTCCTAATGCGTACTCCCGGATAATTTATGGAATTAACTGCTTCCAGTTGCTGACCTGCTATTTTGTAGTTAAATGATAAGGCAACTATCTTTCTATGTATTCGCAGCACATTACACTTATCTACATTGAGATTCAATTGCCATTCCCTGCACCATGCGTCTATTCGCTGCAGATCCTCCTGCATTTCAGTACAATTTCCTATTGTTACAACCTCTCGATACACCACAGCATCATCTGCAAAAAGCCTGAGTGAACTTCCGATGTCATCCACAAGGTCATTTATGTACATTGTGAATAGCAACGGTCCTATGACACTCCCCTGCGGCACACCTGAAATCACTCTTACTTCGGAAGACTTCTCTCCATTGAGAATGACATGCTGCCTTCTGTTATCTAGGAACTCTTCAATCCGATCACACAATTGGTCTGATAGTCCATAAGCTCTTACTTTGTTCATTAAACGACTGTGGGGAACTGTATTGAACGCCTTGCGGAAGTCAAGAAACACGGCATCTACCTGTGAACCCGTGTCTATGGCTCTCTGAGTCTCGTGGACGAATAGCGCGAGCTGGGTTTCACACGACCGTCTTTTTCGAAACCCATGCTGATTCCTACAGAGTAGATTTCTAGTCTCCAGAAAAGTCATTATACTTGAACATAATACGTGTTCCAAAATTCTACAACTGATCGACGTTAGAGATATAGGTATATAGTTCTGCACATCTGTTCGACGTCCCTTCTTGAAAACAGGGATGACCTGTGGCCTTTTCCAATCCTTTGGAACGCTACGCTCTTCTAGAGACCTACGGAACACCCCTGCAAGAAGAGGGGCAAGTTCCTTCGCGTACTCTGTGTAAAATCGAACTGGTATCCCATCAGGTCCAGCGGCCTTTCCTCTTTTGAGCGATTTTAATTGTTTCTCTATCCCTCTGTCGTCTATTTCGATATCTACCATTTTGTCATCTGCGCGACAATCTAGAGAAGGAACTACAGTGCAGTCTTCCTCTGTGAAACAGCTTTGGAAAAAGACATTTAGTATTTCGACATCTAGTCTGTCATCCTCTGTTTCAGTACCATTTTGGTCACAGAGTGTCTGGACATTTTGTTTTGAGCCACCTACCGCTTTGACATAAGACCAAAATTTCTTAGGATTTTCTGCCAAGTCAGTACGTAGAACTTTACTTTCGAATTCATTGAACGCCTCTCGCATAGCCCTCCTCGCACTACATTTCGCTTCGCGTAATTTTTGTTTGTCTGCAAGGCTTTGGCTATGTTTATGTTTGCTGTGAAGTTCCCTTTGCTTCCGCAGCAGTTTCCCAACTCGGTTGTTGTACCACGGTGGCTCTTTTCCATCTCTTACGATCTTGCTTGGTACATACTCATCTAACGCATATAGTACGATGGTTTTGAACTTTGTCCACTGATCCTCAACACTATCTGTACGTGAGACAAAACTTTTGTGTTGAGCCGTCAGGTACTCTGTAATCTGCTTTTTGTCACTTTTGCCAAACAGAAAAATCTTCCTACCTTTTTTAATATTTTTATTTACAGGCTGAAATCTTCGATGCAGTAACCGCTTTATGATCGCTGATTCCCTGTTCTGCGTTAACTGTTTCAAATAGTCCGGGTCTGTTTGTCACCAGAAGGTCTAATATGTTATCGCCACGAGTCGGTTCTCTGTTTAACTGCTCAAGGTAGTTTTCAGATAAAGCACTTTAAAAATATTTCACTGGATTTTTTGTCCCTGCCACCCGTTATGAACGTTTGAGTTTCCCAGTCTATATCCGGCAAATTAAAATCTCCACCCAGAACTATAACATGGTGGGGAAATCTACTCGAAATATTATCCAAATTGTCCTTCAGGTGCTCAGCCACAACAGCTGCTGAGCCAGGGGGTCTGTATAGACATCCAATTACCATGTCTGGGCCTGCTTTAACCGTGACCTTCACCCAAATTATTTCACATTTTCGATCTCCGTCAATTTCCTTCGATACTATTGCACTTCTTATCGCTATAAGCACGCCTCCCCGTTCACTGTCCAGCCTGTCTCTGCGGTATACATTCCAATCTGAGTTTATGATTTCATTACTGTTTACGTCTGGTTTCAGCCAACTTTCCGTCCCTAGCACTATATGGACGTTGTGACCGTTTATTAAAGAGAGCAGTTCTGGGACCTTTCTATAGACGCTCCTGCAGTTTACTATTAGCACATCAATATTGTTATTCCCTATTGCATTTTGCCTACTCCTACCATCCTGCGTCTCAGGAGGCGTCTTGTCGGGCCTAGGGAGGGAATTCTCTAACCTAAAAAACCCACATGTGCACTCCACACGTACTCCGCTACCCTTGTAGCCGCTTCCGGCGTGTAGTGCACGCCTGACCTATTCAGGGGGACCCTACATTTCTCCACCCGATGGCGGAGGTCGAGAAATTTGCACCCCAGATCTCCGCAGAATCGTCTGAGCCTCTGGTTTAAGCCTTCCACTCGGCTCCAAACGAGAGGACCGCGGTCGGTTCTGGGAACGATACTACAAATAGTTAGCTCTGATTCCACCGCGCGAGCGAGGCTTTCCGCCTTCACCAATTCCGCCAACCGCCTGTACGAACTGAGGATGACCTCTGAACCCAGAAGCCACGAGTCATTGGTGCCGACATGAGCAACAATTAGCAGTCGGGTGCACACAGAGCTCTCTATCGCCGCCAGCAGGGCCTCCTCCACATCTCGGATGAGACCCCCCGGCAAGCAGACAGAGTGAACACTGGCCTTCTTCCCCGACCGTCCCGCTATTTCCCTAAGGGTCTCCATCACCCGCCTAACGTTGGAGCTCCCAATAACTAATAAACCCCTCCCCCCGTGTGCCTGCTCGGACCTTGCTGAAGGAGCGGCCACATGTCCACTCACAGGCAGAGCGGGCGAGCCGGCCGAAGTGGCCGTGCGGTTAAAGGCGCTGCAGTCTGGAACCGCAAGACCGCTACTGTCGCAGGTTCGAATCCTGCCTCGGTCATGGATGTTTGTGATGTCCTTAGATTAGTTAGGTTTAACTAGTTCTAAGTTCTAGGGGACTAATGACCTCAGCAGTTGAGTCCCATAGTGCTCAGAGCCATTTGAACCATTTTTGAGAGCGGGCGATGCCACACGGCCAGCCTCCACATTGACCCTCCGCCTCGTGCGCCGTGAACGCCGCTGAACCCGCCACTCCCCTTGGGGAGAGGGTGGCCCAACCGCGCCCGGTACCGCGAAGATGTCTCGACAGCAGGGACAGTGGGTGAAGCATGTAACACCTGGGGTGTACCATGCGACGCACCAGACTCCCCACTGCCGCTACACTCCGAGGCAGCAGCGTGAAGACGGCTGACTGCGGCCATCAACACGTTCAGCTGTTCGCGAACAGTGGCCAGCTCCTCCTGCGTCCGTACACAGCAGTCACACATCCTATCCATCCTAAAAAATCAATTTACTGTAGAGAGTTACATTACTCTTCTTCCACGTTTTCTTCCATTACGATTCAATATACTTAAAACAGTTTTCGGCGGCATGACCGGCTATACTTATTATTCCGTCTTCTGTGCGTTTCTTGGTATCAGGTTTTTCGAAGATTGGAGCCATCACTGTCTTGACAAACTCTTCTGGCCTTGTACCACTTTCGTATATCGAATTGCACAAATCTTTAATTTCTGCTATGTCGTTTTCATCTATACACTGAAATGTGCTATAGAAAGACCAAGCAATCCAAGACATTTACGTCTTTTCATTTCCTTTGTTATTTATTCTAGTTCAGAGATTCATATTCCCCTGCTTCTATCTCATACTCTACCTTCACGTTTCTCCTTTGCTCTATATATGTTTTCCATGCACCCTTTTCATTACATTCATCTTTCTCCTCGTACAGTTTTCATCCTAGTTTCTTTTCCCCTACAGTTCATTGTCTATTTATCCGAAGTAACTCCTCAAACCTTCTTATAAAGATTGATACTACCCTTTTTTTCTCAAGGTCTTCAATATTATCACATTCTTCTTTTAACCACTACTCCCTTGTTTTTGCTGTCTCCTTCGCAACTGATTATTTAATATCTTATACACTGTACCGCTATTCCTGTCTCATCTGTTTTTATATTTTCTTCTTTTCTCCACTTCATCATTTGTTATTAACCATAGTTTCTTCGCGCTCTTTCCTGGGAAGAATCTTGTTTCTTCCTCTGCTGTTTTCGCCTGTGTAAGCCTCCTACCGGGTTTTGAAAAACGGTTACGTACAGTAGCAAGTCCGCAACACGGCCTAAATTTAAAAATGCCTTCTCACTGACAATGTTTACAATCATGAATCAAACTAGAAACGCGAGTTGACTGCAAAATGTATAGAATAAGGACTAGGTAGGAAAGGCTTACTTAAAGTAACGAACGATCTGCAGTGGGCATATCAAAGAAAATCTGAATTTACGTGAACCTGAACAGTCATAAAAAAAAATCTGACCGTGTATGAAAGGCGCATAACTAAAGAGTTTCTAATATTGTAACGTGTCGCTGGCATATCGAAGTACACCGTTGTTGTAGTACAAACGTAAGACATCAAATAGTCACACTTTATCAAATGAAGAAACAACGAATCTGCCACACTCGTCGAGCTCTGGCATCTATGATTTGTTCTTAAAAATCATGCAAGGGAACGCAAGTACAACGTACATTGTGACTGATTCTAAATTTGAGATTCGTCGTAGTATGAATACTCAAAAATTCCCAGCATTACTGAAGCCCAGTGATCGTGTGGCAGCTGCTAAGTGCAACTAGGTATAAACTCGTTTGAGCAGGAAAATGATGACTGGGAAACATAAGCCAGTTGAAACATATCTGAATATAAGGCCACATATTTGTCTCCGAAAGTACTAAAGCCGCGCTGTAGCGTGCAACATTAGTACTCAGAAACGTATAGTACACGAAGTTCTCGACACATGAACAAATGAAAGAAAGCAAAATCTATGCATAGTGAAAACGTTGAGCAAATCTCAGTGGTGGGGAGCGTGATTAGTTAAAATGTTGCACCATGTGGCAAAGTTATTCGCAAACTGATTCTGTATCTTGCATCGAAATCTGCTGGCCTCATTAAGACACAGCGATAAAATCTCCACAGACATGCTTCTTAATCGTGAAAATTTCACTGAAATCCTTTGCCTTAAACTTCTCGATACGAACTAAGACAATAACTAGATGTGGCCTACACGGCCTCTGTGATTGACTAACAGCCTTGTATCACAAACGTGGTCATGCAGCATGCAGCCAAACTACATCTCACCACACCATACAGGTGCAACCCACCGCCCTATCAGATTGCCAAACATGAGCTCGAGATAAACACGCCAAAACTACCTCAACGAGGTCGCTACATAGAGTTCACCGAGAGGCGGGCTGGACTCTGACCGGTCCGCTAATTAGCAACCCAGAGATCTTCCTAAACACCTTATAAACTTTTACAAAGACAAATTACGTTGGAAGCAGTAGATAAATAGTTACATAATTCTATCGTTACCAGATAGTTACGTAAATATGCCAAATAATTGAATAACTAAAGTTGCAAATGAATAGTCAGCTTTGAATTTCCTTGGAACCTCGGAGGCTTTCCCTGCTTTCCCTAGGCAGTCTCCTCGGGTTTGCTGCGTTACTGTTGGATTCCAAAACCAACATTTCTGTAAAACCGAGGCCAAGGCTGAGGATCGTCGTCCTCCGTTGACATGCGTTCCGTACACGGCGCATGCGCGGTCCACAACTGTTGGTACTCTCCAAGATTGGGCTGGTGACGCCATCCTTAGTAGAACACCGGCGGAAAAGCTATTTTCAAACATAGGGACTGGCAGCACCGAAGAACGTTGTGTTTTGATGCGGAATAATAAAGTCCTGCTAAGAGGAAAACCATTGTCTCTATTAATCAAATTGTCTGCAAACCTAATTTAATTGCCCCTCTGTAAACACTGTTCCTTCCGAAAATCGAAAGTACTGACAGCAATCATAGTCTTGTCTAATTTCATCTCGTGTCCCTCGTTTAGGCAATATTCTGCTACCGCCTATTTTTCCGACTTCGTAGCCATGTGCGACAGCAATATTCCACGTACCCGTCCTGAACTGTGCGAATCGAACGGCCGATGTAACCTTCGCACACTGACACAGAATTTCATGTATGCCACGCTTCCTAAGTTTTTTTTTTTTTGGTCATCAGTCTACTGACTGGTTTGATGCGGCCTGCCACGAATTCCTTTCCTGTGCTAACCTCTTCATGTCAGAGCAGCACTTGCAACCTACGTCCTCAATTATTCGCTTGACGTATTCCAATCTCTGTCTTCCTCTACAGTTTTTGCCCTCTACAGCTCCCTCTAGTACCATGGAAGTCATTCCCTCATGTCTTAGCAGATGTCCTAGCGTCCTGTCCCTTCTCCTTATCAGTGTTTTCCACATATTCCTTTCCTCTCCGATTCTGCGTAGAACCTCCTCATTCCTTACCTTGTCAGTCCAGCTAATTTTCAACATTCGTCTATAGCACCACATCTCAAATGCTTCGATTCTCTTCTGTTCCGGTTTTCCCAGGAGTCCATGTTTCACTACCATACAATGCTGTACTCTAGACGTACATCCTCAGAAATTTCTTCCTCAAATTAAGGCCGGTATTTGATATTAGTAGACTTCTCTTGGTCAGAAATGCCTTTTTTGCCATAGCGAGTCTGCCTTTGATGTCCTCTTTGCTCCGTCCTTCTTTGGTTATTTTACTGCCTAGGTAGCAGAATTCCTTAACTTCATTGACTTCGTGACCATCAATCCTGATGTTAAGTTTCTCGCTGTTCTCATTTCTACTACTTCTCATTACCTTCGTCTTTCTCCGATTTACTCTCAAACCATAGTGTGTACTCATTAGACTGTTCATTCCGTTCAGCAGATCATTTAATTCTTCTTCACTTTCACTCAGGATAGCAATGTCATCAGCGAATCGTATCATTGATATCCTTTCACCTTGTATTCTAATTCCACTCCCGAACCTTTCTTTAATTCCATCATTGCTTCCTCGATGTACAGATTGAAGAGTAGGGGCGAAAGGCTACAGCCTTGTCTTACACCCTTCTTAATACGAGCACTTCGTTCTTGATCGTCCACTCTTATTATTCCCTCCTGGTTGTTGTACATATTGTATATGACCCGTCTCTCCCTATAGCTTACCCCTACTTTTTTCAGAATCTCGAACAGCTTGCACCATTTTATGTTGTCGAACGCCTTTTCCAGGTCGACAAATCCTGTGAAAGTGTCTTGATTTTTCTTTAGCCTTGCTTCCATTATTAGCCGTAACGTCAGAATTGCCTCTCTCGTCCCTTTACTTTTCCTAAAGCCAAACTGATCGTCACCTAGCGCATTCTCAATTTTCTTTTCCATTCTTCTGTATATTATTTTTGTAAGCAGCTTCGATGCATGAGCTGTTAAGCTGATTGTGCGACAATTCTCGCACTTGTCAGCTCTTGCCGTCTTCGGAATTGTGTGGATGATGCTTTTCCGAAAGTCAGATGGTATATCGCCAGACTCATATATTCTACACACCAACGTGAATAGTCGTTTTGTTGCCACTTCCCACAATGATTTTAGAAATTCTAATGGAATGTTATCTATCCCTTCTGCCTTATTTGACCGTAAGTCCTCCAAAGCTCTTTTAAATTCCGATTCTAATACTGGATCCCCTATCTCTTCTAAATCGACTCCTGTTTCTTCTTCTATCACATCAGACAAATCTTCACCATCATAGAGGCTTTCAATGTATTCTTTCCACCTATCTGCTCTCTCCTCTGCATTTAACAGTGGAATTCCCGTTGCACTCTTAATGTTACCACCGTTGCTTTTAATGTCACCAAAGGTTGTTTTGACTTTCCTGTATGCTGAGTCTGTCCTCCCGACAATCATATCTTTTTCGATGTCTTCACATTTTTCCTGCAGCCATTTCGTCTTAGCTTCCCTGCACTTCCTATTTATTTCATTCCTCAGCGACTTGTATTTCTGTATTCCTGATTTTCCCGGAACATGTTTGTACTTCCTCCTTTCATCAATCAACTGAAGTATTTCTTCTGTTACCCATGGTTTCTTCGCAGCTACCTTCTTTGTACCTATGTTTTCCTTCCCAACTTCTGTGATGGCCCTTTTTAGAGATGCCCATTCCCCTTCAACTGTACTGACTACTGCGCTATTCCTTATTGCTGTATCTATAGCGTTATAGAACTTCAAACGTACCTCGTCATTCCTTAGTACTTCCGTATCCCACTTCTTTGCGTATTGATTCTTCCTGACTAATGTCTTGAACTTCAACCTACTCTTCATCACTACTATATTGTGATCTGAGTCTATATCTGCTCCTGGGTACGCCTTACAATCCAGTATCTGATTTCGGAATCTCTGTCTGACCATGATGTAATCTAATTGAAATCTTCCCGTATCTCCCGGCATTTTCCAAGTATACCTCCTCCTCTTGTGATTCTTGAACAGGGTATTCGCTATTACTACCTGAAACTTGTTACAGAACTCAATTAGTCTTTCTCCTCTTTCATTCCTTGTCCCAAGCCCATATTCTCCTGTAAAATTTTCTTCTAGTCCTTCCCCTACAACTGCATTCCAGTCGCCCATGACTGTTAGATTTTCGTCCCCCTTTACATACTGCATTACCCTTTCAATATCCTCATACACTTTCTCTATCTGTTCATCTTCAGCTTGCGACGTCGTCATGTATACCTGAACTATCGTTGTCGGTGTTGGTCTGCTGTCGATTCTGATTAGAACAACCCGGTCACTGGACTGTTCACAGTAACACACCCTCTGCCCTGCCTTCCTATTCATAACGAATCCTACACCTGTTATACCATTTTCTGCTGCTGTTGATATTACCCGATACTCATCTGACCAGAAATCCTTGTCTTCCTTCCACTTCACTTCAGTGACCCCTACTATATCTAGATTGAGCCTTTGCATTTCCCTTTTCAGATTTTCTAGTTTCCCTACCACGTTCAAGCTTCTGACATTCCACGCCCCGACTCGTAGAACGTTATCCTTTCGTTGATTATTCAATCTTTTTCTCGTGGTAACCTCCCCCTTGGCAGTTCCCTCCCGGAGATCCGAATGGGGGGCTATTCCGGAATCTTTTGCCAATGGAGAGATCATCATGACACTTCTTCAAATACAGGCCACATGTCCTGTGGATACACGTACAAAATAATTTTTCATAAAGGTGGTCGGATCACGCTCTTAACATTGAAATTCCTTAAAATTCTTCCAGTCTTAAATAATATGCCGCAGCAAAAGGAAGAAATGGCCACTGATCAATACTCATCTTCATGTTCCTCCGGGGAAGGTCTAAACTCGATAGCCCGAAGATTTTGCTTCTCGGCGTATCCATTTTCCTGAATCACAGCCATTAAATGTCCAAGTTCCTGGGTTAAACTGTTCGCGTCCGCAATGGCATATGCTCTAGTACCAGTGTCCTGACGCCATTGCGTTGGTACAGTGGATGGTAAATTTTAGCAAATAGCTAGCGATCCGTGTGTGTCGGCTTTCGATGAACACTTCGTTCCAGAGTACCACTTGGCTTTTGTAAACTGTGACGTCCAAAAGTGGAAGCCTCCTATCAATTTCCACCTTCATGGTAAATTTAATGCTGGGCCGAAGGTAACTGAAGTGATCCACTAATCTCTTTATCTGGCCTCATGGACGAGATGCTTTTGACAGATATTTGTATCACTTTAGCAGCAGCGTTCTTCTGAAAATGGCGGACAGGTGGATTGTCGACGTATAAAATCATGTTGATATTATTATCCGGCAGGAAACCTGACGAGACTTTCAAGTTCTTCCTTTATTTTATTTTCTTCTTTCATGGTCTGGGCTACAGTCTCTCTCAGTGTTTTGATTACTTATGCTCTCATTCTTTTTGAGTTCCATGTCTTCACTTTGTATGACTTCTTCACTTTTTCAGTGTTTATCTCATTTGTATTGCAAGAACACAATCTTTATTAGTGTCATCTTCTTATAGTCCGTGAGAGATTTTCTCTGAATTCCTGTAATTATTATCCACTAATATATAAATTATTTGGTATGTAGTTCTATTTCATTTCACTTTGTCCTTCATATCTAACCTCACTTAAGCTTATCACATGCCTGTGGTTCATCTTATTTTCTCTCTTCAGGTCTTCCAGCTTTTCTGGTTATAACAAATTCCAAACACTTGAAGTCCCAATACGCTCTGCGTTACTTCTTATGGGTTGATTCTTCTCTTGCTGCTTCTCCCAAAGATACAACTAGGAAGCTATTTTACATCCGGAACGTTTCACAAAATAAGACAGCATTACGATGTCTTACACAAGAAATATTCTTTCCCGTAAATTTGTAATTCACGGCACAGTTGCTTTGGCTCCCTGCCTGTTGGCGACGACAACCGCGATGCTCTTCAGTCTGTCACCGGTGGGAGCGCAAGTTCGGCGGATGCAGCGCCACACCGCTGTTAGCCGTAGCGATGTGGCACGGCATTGGGGACCATCTGAAGACAGGGACGGAGTCGGCCACATCAACAGCATCTGCAAGCCACGGCCCGGGGGCCATGGATTATGGCAGACAAGTGTTCGGTGTGGTGAAACAGGCCAGTCTTGGCGCCCCGCCATACTTTTTTTTTTTTGTTGTATCGGCGTGGCTGTCCCAGGGAGCTGCCTGTGTGGTTGCGGTTCTCGGTAGTCGTAGGATGTGCTGCCGTACCATCAACAGACGAGGCAACCGCAGTGGATCGTAGTGGGAGAGGGAATCCGCCGCTTAATGCGATCCTGTAGCAATCACAACAGTGCCGCTTCGAACTAGAGCGCATAGCGTGAAAGCAACAAGGCGTCGCGAATACTCTACACTCGGAATGAAATGCTGGTAAAGTGAGGCATCGTTTGGCTAGAACAGCAGACGGTATTTGTCCCCTTACGGTAGCAAGTTCGAATCCTGCTTCGGGCATAGATGTGTGTGATGTCCTTAGGTTAGTTAGGTTTAAATAGTTCTAAGTTCTAGGGGACTAATGATCTCAGAAGTTGAGTCCCATAGTGCTCAGAGCCATTTGAACCATTGTTCCCTTACGTCAGAAGGTACGGCAGTGGGAATCAGGAAACATTTCCGGAAGAAATACAGGGTGAGCACAAAGTCTTGCACTGATTATAACAATTTATAGCAGTATAACCGTTTGACATAATAAGTTACATTTGATGCCGTTATACAGACGTCGACGAACTGATGGCTAGGATACAAGCTGCTGTGGGTACTCTGACAGAACACATGTCACCAAACACCTGAAGGGAACTGGAATACCGTCTCGACATTCTCCGAGCTACCAAGGGAGCACACATTGAGATTTACTAACGTAAGTGGTCTTAAATAAAAACTAGTATCACTAACCTATGTAACGGCATCAAATGTAACTTATTATGTCAAACGATTATACTTTTATAAATTTTTATAATCAGGGCAAGACTTTGTGCTCACCTTGTATTTTTGTTTTGATTAAAGTATAACAGTGACTTGCGCCATTCTGCTGACCTTTGGGTATCTGGTGACAGTGTATTGTCAAGTTGCCAAGATTCTGAATTCGTTAAATGGAGGGAGGGGGCGGGGCACTAAGGAGTCTGTAATTTAGTGTCTTGCTTAAGTATTATGCTTCGATGAAACACGGTGATGCCTTTTGGGGTCTGAATATGGTAAAGCAGTGAATTACAGGACTTGGAGAAAAGTATAGGTACAGAAAGAGTAATGCAGTTGCTAGCTAAGTCTGCAGTTGGCGCTGTTGCATTTCAACTCGAGCAGCACGAACGTAAAGCCTGCAATACGTCGCAAGGGTTATTCGTGGACTGAAAAACGTGAATTATGTTGGAGCTAAGTAAATTCTAACGAGGGCAAATTGTCAGTGCGCTTCTTTAACCAAGATAGCCAGACCGTTTGGTGTTGCAACAGGCATCGTATCTAACGTTTATACAGCATAAAGGGGAAGAGGGACATCCACTAAGTCAGAATGGGGACTAAAGTATTTGTTGAGTGATCGTAGCAGACGGTCATTGAAGAGAACTGTGACGAAAAAGAAGAGGACAGCAGTCACTCTAGAACTTGATGCCGCACTCGCGAACCCTGTCACTGACAAAACAACAAAAGGGAACTTCATAAGCTGGGATATCCAGGCCGAACTGAATTACTAAAACAACGCTTCAGTGATGCAAATACCCGTAACAGGGAGATGAGGTCCCAAAACCATAAAATCTGTACTATGGAACAATAGAATAAAGTCGTTTCATCAGGTGTCCATTGTTTCACACTATTTCCAATTTCTGACCGAATTTACGTCTGGCGTACGTCACCCGAAGTCTATGTTGTAGACTGTTTGCTACCAACAGGGAAACATGGTGCCGGTTCGGTGATGATACGGGCAGTCCATTAGAGCCTTGGTTACTATGCAAGATCGCACTACTGTTGAGGTTTAGGTGGCCATTTCTGCTGATCAACTCCATCGGATGGCCCAGTGTTTTTTCCCCGTTGATGATGGTTTGTTCCAAGACGACAGGGGCCTATTCACACACACACACACACACACACACACACACACACACACACACACACAAAATGTCTCTGAGCACTATGGGACTTAACATCTGAAATCATCAGTCCTCTAGAACTTAGAGCTACATAAACCTAAGTAACCTAAGGACATCACACACGTCCATGCCCAAGGCAGGATTCGAACCTGCGACCGTAGCGGTCGCGCGGTTCCAGACTGAAGCGCCTAGAACCGCTCGGCCACAGTGGCCGGCGCCTATTCACACAGCTCGCATTGTTCAGCACTGGATTCGTGAGAACGAGGGTAAATTGTCGCATCTCCCCCGCCACCACATTCAATAGATCTCAAGATTATTGAGCCTTTATGGTCCACTTTGGAAAGAAGTGTTGGTGCTCGATATCCACCGTCATTACCGTTACCTGAACTTGGCACTAATTTGCCAACGACGCAAGCAGAAGATGAAGAGACAGATGAAGAAAATGAGGATAGTGGAAGGACAATTCCGTACGTAAAGGGAGATGAAAATATAATACTCAGGGGACATTGGAATACGATTGTAGAGATAGAAGTGGATGAAAGGGTTACAGGAGAATATGGACTTGGTAGTAGGAATGGGAGAGGAGAAAGACTAACTGATTTCTGCAATACATTTTCACTACTAATAGCGGATACTCTGTTCAAGAATCATAATAGGACGAGGTATACTTGGAAAAGAGCAGGAGATACGGGAAGTTTTCAGTTAGATTATATAATGGTCAGGCAGAGCTTTTGAAATCAGATATTGGATTGCAAGGCGTACAGGAGCAAATATAGACTCCTATCGCAATGTAGTAATGATGAAGAGTAGGCTGAAGTTTAAGAGACTAGTCAGGAAGAACGTAAGCGTAAAAAAGTGGGATACGTAAGTACTAAAGTACGAAGGAATGAAGAGATACGCTTGAAGTTCTCGGAGGCTACAGACAGTACGACCAGAAATACTGTAGCTCAGTAGGTAGTTCAGTCGAAGACGAACTGACAAATCTAAATAAGGCAAACACAGAAGTTTGGAAGAAAAACTGAAATAGGTTTGTAGTACGTACTACTACAAAAACAACATTGTAAACTAAGGAACAAACAAAGATAATCTTTCTCGCGGCCTAATAGACTCATAGACTCATCTGCAGTTCGTTTCGATTCTGTGAAAAAAAATTAACGCACTAAAAATTTCTAGCGTGCGGAAGGTGTGGATCACAGCGTAGAAAGGGAGGCGTGGCAGTCGCAGACGTCCAAATAAACTTTTTTAAGACATATTTCTAGTCGTTATTCGATTGAAAAACTTTGCGATGTTATTCTGCATCTACATCTACATGGATACTCTACAAATCACTTTTAACTGCCTGGCACATGATTCACAGAACCACCTTCACGATTCTCTATTTTCCAATCTCGTACAGCGCACGGGAAAAGCGAACACCTATATTTTCCCGTGCGAGCTCTGATTTCCCTCATTTTGTTATGGTGATCGTTTCTTCCTATGTAGGTCGACGTCGACAAAATATTTTCACATTCGGAGGAGGAAGTTGATGACTGAATTTTCGTGAGAAGATTCAGCCGCAACGAGAAACGCCTTTGTTTTAATGGTGTCTACCCTAAAACTTCTATAATGTCAGTGACACTCTCTCCCCTGTTTCGCGATAATTCAAAACGTGCTGCTCGTTTTTGAACTTTTTGGATGTACGCCGTCAGTCCTATCTGCTACGGATCCCATCCCGCACAGCAGTATTTTAAGAGGACGGACAAGCGTAGTGTAGGCAGTCTCTAGTAGATCTGTTACAATTTCTAAGTATCCTGCCAATAAAACGCAGTCTTTGGTTATCCTTCCCCACAACATTTTCTGTGTGTTCCTTCCAATTTAAGTTGTTCGTAATTGTAATACCTAGGTATTTAGTTGAATTTACGGCCTTTGGATTAGACTGATTTCTCGTGTGACCGAAGTTTAACGAATTCCTTTTAGCACTCATATGGATGACATCACACTTTTCGTTATTTAGGATCAATTTCCAATTTTCTCTCCATTCAGATATCTTTCGTAATAGTTTTGCAATTTGTTTTGATCTTCTGATGACTTTATTAATCGATAAACGACAGCGTCGTCTGCAAACAACCAAAGACTGCTGCTCGGATTGTCTCCCAAATCGTTTATGTAGATAAGGAACACTAAAGGGCCTGTAACACTACCTTGGGAAACGCCAGAAATCACTTCTGTTTTACTCAACGACTTTTCGTCTACGAACTGTGACCGCTCTGACAGGAAATCACGAACCTAGTCACATAACTGAGACGATATTCCACAGGCAAGCAGTTTCACTACAAGCCGCTTGTGGGGTACAGTGTCAAAAGCCTTCCGGAAATCCAGAAATACGGAATCAATTTGAAATCCTTTGTCAATAGCGCTCACAACTTCGTGCGAATAAAGAGCTAGTTGTGTTTCACAAGAACGATGTTTTCTAAATTCCCGTTGACTGTGTGTCAGTAGACCGTTTTCTTCGAGGCAATTCATAATGTTCGAAGACAATATATGTTCCAAAATCCTGCTGCATATCGACGTTAATTATATGGGCCTGTAATTTAGTGGATTACTCCCACTACCGTTCTTGAATATTCGTGTGACCTGTGCAGTTTTCCAGTCTTTGGGTACGGATCTTTCGTCGAGCAAACGATTGTACATTATTCTATTGTCATTCTTAAAGAATCAATCTAATAAATTACGCAATAAAAAAATTCATACCTTTTCGCAGTTTTGCCCTACATCTGCCCTTAAGATCAGACATTTTGTCTTGCATATTACGGATTTATAAGCTGCAGCATTCAGGATTATTGATGAGACCGTTTCTTGCTGGGTTACTCTGGCGTAATTCAGTATTACTTGATTTTTAGCTGCATCAGCAGGACATGTTTTCGCAGTTTAAGTTTCAGTCTGATCAAGGTTAGCTCTTTGTTCAGAACGCGTCTTTGAATGTGCAGGGGTGAATATCTCCTAAGCTAAAATCTCTCACAAATTACTTTGCTCTCTGCGTTATTTTTCAATCCTACGGACTTTCATGCTCGTTTGCAAATGGGCTCATAGTTCATATTAGCAGCAGGTGCGAATGCAGCATATTTATTAAAAATGAACTGCCTGCAGCAGGATTCATATTCCTGTCAACTGCCGTGAGCCGTCCTTTCTCCTACGAATTTACGCATGATTTCCAGCGAAATAAAGTGAGTGAAAGTCACAATGAACATTGAGACATGTGTTTCAGTAGTGAATACTCCCAGATTTTGATTTCTAGTTTACCATTTCCGACGGCCGGTATGGCCGAACGGTTCTAGGCGCTTCAGTCTGGAACCGCGGGTTCGAATCCTGCCTCGGGCATGGATGTGTGTGATGTCCTTAGGTTAGTTAGATTTAAGTCGTTCTAAGTTCTAGGGGACTGATGACCTCAGATGTCAAGTCCCATAGTGCTCAGAGCCATTTGAACCATTTGTACCATTTCCTTTATGGTAGGTATTAGAACATAGCATGCAGTAACATCTGCATTGCACGGGTTTATACTACAAGGAGTGACACAATGACTGTACAGGTATGAGCAGCCCTTAGATTCTCGCCTTCACACATTCCTCTTAAATATTTTGCGACTGAAGCCCTTCTGGCCTGTTATTAATTTTATACATGTAAGTACTGTCTCTGTCCTGTATCGTTAGTCAGTACTTACACTTTTTCTATATAAAAAAGTTTTTTCTTCCCACAAATTTGTAATTATGTTATAGACCACTTTAAATGTCTAAATTCTGATGAAGGCACTCTTAGAAGTGTTGAAACCTGGCTAATAAGACTAAAAAATTGTGACCGAGGGCTCATTTGTTTCAATTTTAATTTGTAAACGGTCACTGAACCTAGCAGTCATGTTCAAAACTTTGAAAATAGGCTTGTTGGTGTACAGAACTCAAGAGTGGATGGTGCAGTGGCCATCGTGAACTTAGCCCCCATTCTGTGAGACGTCTATTAACGGTCCTTGTGTTTAGTGAAGAACCAGTTGCACGTCGGATCGATGGTAATAATGAATCTGTGGCTCTGTGTGTCTATATGGGACTGCATCGGTCCTCGCCTTCTTGATGCTGTGTTCGACCACGGTTCACCCATTCCTGCCAACACGATCGAATGGTGGCATCGCTCCTATCCGAATTTCGAGCGACTCGCCGATTACTCCCACCGGCTTCTTTGGGCCCAACTACACGTCCTCTCTCAAATGCTGACATCTACGTGTATGCGAGGCATAGTCACTGTCCAACTAAGTACACGGAATGCAAATTGCTAAGACCTGCTCTGGTATCGACATGTCGCTGTTTACTATTATTGCCAGATGGGTGGTGAAATTGCGTTGCAGCGTCTTACATTCATCCACCGGCCACAAAGGTTTACAGTTTTGCATTTTCCGTCGATATCTACATCTACATCTACATACACACTCCGCAATCCACCATACGGTCCGTGGCGGAGGGTACCTCGTACCACAACTAGCATCTTCTCTCCCTTTTCCACTCCCAAACAGAACGAGGGAAAAATGACTGCCTATATGCCTCTGTACGAGCCCTAATCTCTCTTATCTTATCTTTGTGGTCTTTCCCCGAAATGTAAGTAGGCGGCAGTAAAATTGTACTGCAGTCAGCCTCAAATGCTGGTTGTCTAAATTTCCTCAGTAGCGATTCGCGAAAAGAACGCCGCCTTTCCTCCAGAGACACCCGAGTTCCTGAAGCATTTCCGAAACACTCGCGTGATGATCAAACCTACCAGTAACAAATCTAGCAGCCCGACTCCGAATTGCTTCTATGTCCTCCCTCAATCCGACCTGATAGGGATCCCAAAAGCTCGAGCAGTACTCAAGAATAGGTCGTATTAGTGTTTTATAAGCGGTCTTCTTTACAGATGAACCACATCTTCCCAAAATTCTACCAATGAACCGAAGACGACTATCCGCCTACCCCACAACTGCCATTACACGCTTGTCCCACTTCAAATCGATCTGCAAAGTTACGCCTAAATATTTAATCGACGTGACTGTGTCAAGCGCTACACTACTAATGGAGTATTCAAACATTACAGGATTCTTTTTCCTATTCATCTGCATTAGTTTACATTTATCTGTATTTAGAATTAGCTGCCATTCTTTACACCAATCACAAATCCTGTCCAAGTCATCTTGTACCCTCCTACAGTCACTCAACGACGACACCTTCCCGTACACCACAGCATCATCAGCAAACAGCGGCGCATTGCTATCCACCCTATCCGAAAGATCATTTATGTACATAGAAAACAACACCTGACCTACCAAACTTCCCTGGGGCACTCCAGATGATACCCTCACCACCAATGAACACTCACCATCGAGGACAACGTACTGGTTTCTATTACTTAAGAAGTCTTCGAGCCACTCACATACTTGGGAACCAATCCCACATGCTCGTACCTTAGTTAGGAGTCTGCAGTGGGGCACCGAGTCAAACGCTTTCCGGAAGTCAAGGAATATGGCATCTGTCTGATACCCTTCATCCATGGTTCGCGAGATATTATGTGAAAAATCTGCGAGTTGAGTTTCGCAGGAGCGATGCTTTCTAAAGCCGTGCTTATGTATGGACAGCAACTTCTCTGTCTCAAGGAAATTCATTATATTCGAACTGAGAATATGTTCGAGAATCCTGCAACAAACCGATGTTAAGGATATTGGTCTGTAATTTTGAGGATCGGTCCTTCTACCTTCTGTATGAATATCAATTTGTAAACAATTTATAAAATTTCTTCGTGTCGAGTGGTTTTTTCTGTCTTAGTCTGTATACTGACACCACCAGTACCACGAAAAAGAACTTAATTGGCGTTTACTGCTGAGTCCTACGCACCTGTTTTGTGTTCGCGGTCCTCAGTCCTTAGTTGGTTGGATGCAGCTTTCCATGCTAGAGTGTTCTGTGTAGTTCTCGTCGTCTCTCCTATCCACTTCGTTTTCGAGCGGGCGCCGCGCTGAATTCTTTTTGTTGCCTGCGCCGCGAGAAGTCTGCGGCGGACACGGTCTGGACAGTGCTAAACCTTGCCGGCGCAGCCCTGATTAGTAGACGCCAGCAGGGAGAGGGGGCGGCAGGGTGTGTCCGTGGCTCAATTAGAGAGCAGCGGAGGCCGGCCGGCGCCGCCACGCAATCAGGGCGGCCGACAAACAGAGCCGGCAGTAACGAGGGGATCCGGGGCGGCGCCGCCCGCTGTGCCGTGCTCTTACCACTGGTAACAGCCAGCGCGGGCGCGAGCTGCCGACTGCGATTGCAGAGCAGGTGCCCAAAACTCCTCGAAATATAACAATAAATATCACTAAGAGGAGAGGGCGGGTAGGTGGAAGGACTACATTGAAGGCATCTGTGAGGGGTAAGATTTGTCCGTTGGGATAGATGGAGAAACGGGAGTCAATTTAGAAGAGATAGGGGATTGTGGCTCCATACACAATCATTAACCCGGCTCCAGGAAGGTAGGGTACCCTTCCCTATTCCTCCACTGGGGTAATTCCTGTCTGGCGCTTCAACGTCGCGGGGGGGTGGGCATTATACACTTCAACAGGCCGGACTGCTAGGAAGGCTGAGTTCAAGCAGGGACCCAATCCCATGGGGTATAACACGGAAGCCATGCCCAAGGTTACGCGTTGTTGTTGTTGTGGTCTTCAGTCCTGAGACTGGTTTGGTGCAGCTCTCCATCCTACTCTATCCTGTGCAAGCTTCTTCATCTCCCAGTAGCTACTGCAACCTACATCCTTCTGAATCTGCTTAGTCTATTCATCTCTTGGTCTCCCTCTACGATTTTTACCCTCCACGTTGCCCTCCAATACTAAATTGGTGATCCCTCGATGTCTCAGAACATGTCCTACCAACCGATCCCTTCTTCTAGTCAAGTTGTGCCACAGGCTCCTCTTCTCCCCAATTCTGTTCAAAACCTCCTCATTAGTAACGTGATCAGCCCATCTAATCTTCAGCATTCTTCTGTAGCACCACATTTCGAAAGCTTCTATTCTCTTCTTGTCTAAGCTATTTATCGTCCACGTTTCACTTCCATACATGGCTCCACTCCATACAAATACTCGGGTGAAGACCTTAATAGCAGCGACGGCGGAGAAGGAAGACCGGCGTAGCTGGCAGATGAGGCAACCCTCCTTTCTGGGGATTAAATGAGAAGGGAACCACTGCCTTGTGGTGGAGGAGAAACTCCAAAGGCTAAGGGAGACAACCCCAACAGAAAATCCTTTCTTGCATTAGGCCTAGCAAGCCAGTATGAAAGTCTTCATATATTGCTTTCAAACCAAAAAAATGGTTCAAATGTCTCTGAGCACTATGGGACTTAACATCTGAGGTTATCAGTCACCTAGAACTTAGAACTACTTAAATCTAACTAACATAAGGACATCACACACATCCATGCCCGAGGCAGGATTCGAATCTGCGACCTTAGCAGTCACACGATTCCGGACATGAAGCGCCTAGAACCGCTCGGCCACCGCGGCCGGCGCTTTCAAAACACAGACTAGCCTCGGAATGAAATATCTCAGAGCAGTTAAGGGAAAAACAAGAATGGACAGAGTAAGGAATGTAGAGATTAGAAAGGACCTTAAATAAGAAAGTATGAGAGAAGAAATTGTAAAAAAAGACATTAAGATGGTATGGGCATGCAAAGATAATGCATGGGCAGAGACTTCCCAAAATTACGGCAGAACTAAAGATGAATGGGAAAAGACCTAGAGGGCGCCCAAGAACACGGTGGAAAATGTGAGTGAGAATATCTGTGGAAAGGAGAGGTGTGACCTGGCAGCAAGTGGAGGAAGGAAAGTGTTGGGACGACCAAGCCAAATGGAGAGGACTCGTCAGCACCCAGGCCCGGCAGTAGCTGGAGCGGGATCCGTATATAGATAGTTAGATAGATGGTTAGGGGATCCAGTATATCAGAATTTAAGACAGCTTTGGAGGACTTAAGATCAAGTAACGCAGAAGGGATAGATAACATTCCATCAGAATTGCCAACAATCATTGGGGGAAGTGGCAACAAAGCGACTATCCAAGTTGGTGTGTAGAATGTTTGAGTCTTGCAACATACCATCTGACTTCCAAAAATATATCAGTCACACAATTCAGAAGATTACAAGAGTTGACAAGTGCGAAAATAATCGCACAGTCAGCTTAACAGCTCATACATCCAAGTTGCTGACATGAATATATAGAAGAATGGTAAAGGCACCAGAGAGGCAGTTCTGACATTGCGGTTGGCAATGGAAGCAAGACACATTCATAGGTTTTGTCAACCTGGAAAAAGGGTTCAACAATGTAAAATTGTGCAATATGTTCGAAAATCTGATAAAAATAGGGCTAAGCTACAGGGAGAGACGGGTAATGTACAGTATGTACTTGAGCCAAGAGGGAATGATAAGAGTGGACGACCAAGAACGAAGCGCTCGGGTTAAAAAGGATGTAAGACAAGGGTGTAGTCTTTCGGTGCTGCTGTTTTGGTATGATGGAAACTGCCATGCGACTGGGCGCTGGGCGCAGGTAGGATCTGCCACGAGTTGCAGTGTGTCGACCCGAAACAGTAAGATAGGCCGCCGAAGGCTCAGTGGGTGGTGGGCCGGGGGGGGGGGGGGGGGGGGAGGAGTGTTGGCTGACTCGACGGCCTGTGAATGGGTGCCTTAAGGCTGCGTCTTGGTCTCGGTCTCTGAACATTGTTGTCAAAGCTTGCTCCCCTCAAAAAGTCTTATCTTTTACTAGCCAGCTAATAGGCTCCTGACCATGCAGTCTGTGAACAGAAAGCAATGGAAGGAGGTACTGAACCTTGATTTAATTAGTATTCAGAGTCACAGATAGACTACTAAATCAAGGAAAATGAGCATAAAAATGTTCTGAAACATTTTAGATGACAGTTTCAGGGAAAAGTGGTCACCTAAAAGATAGTATTGGGTACATAACATGGTGACCTCTAATTCGTGTTACTGGTAATTCAGTCAGTAGCCATTAATTTTTTGTTTTGTTAAGGCCAGCTTCTTTGCTCTATCTTTGATGTCTCAGTGACGATCTATAAATAGCATAATGCAACACTATATGGCGCTTTTCTTCTAAAATGACAAAGAAGATACTTGATAAGTGTCCCTGCCAATCATGTTCTCCAGATCAGTCATTCACTGATAACATCTGGTTGTTGGTTATTGAGAGACTCACCATAGTATCAAACCGTTCGTCGCAATGCCCAGCGGTATTAGAGACATCGTTGCTGTCAGACGCGGCAACTGTGTATTCTAAATTTCGCATTATGTACACCCCAAATCACCTAGAGATTTAATGATGTACTTTTTTCGCTGCTATGCTGTACAAGCACAACACTCAAAATTTCGGTATTTGGTATCCTTCCCAGTGTTTTAATTTTAATGGCGTGCAGTGTAGATACCTGAACGTGTATTTTGAAATATTTGGTATTCTTTTCCATGTCTTATCTTTCTTTACTGTACTTTATATACTTACTTACACATTTTATGGTACTTCTGAGACAAGTAATACAGATAATACTGGATACTTAGTGTGTTATAGATAGGTGAGAACTTGACACAGTTCTAATTCGCTGGGCCGATTAACAACTTTTGTCCACCAATTTGGTATACTGTTCAACCTGGGGTTGTTTTTATACAGTTTATTACATCTGTTTAGGCAAATGTCGGCTTGGCTCCCAACCTTAATCTCGGAAGAAAAGCATAACACAGAGGAAAGAGTGCACAAGTTGCAGACGGAGTTCATGCCATTCCTGTCCTCAGTATAAAATAGCATTTTGGTGTCAGGAAGGTCACCCGTTATCAACAAGTCCTTCAACAGTCAACACGAGGAAAATATCATCCAGTATGGATCTTTTCAAACTGATAAAAAAGAAGTAGTAGAAAAGAACTGAAGGATATACGTGTAACTGCTTAAACCAAAAGCTGTAATAGACTGGTCGTGATGCGATGTGTCCGTGTGTAATAAGATACAACGGTCAGCCGCAGTGCTTTAATGAAGTGCCGGATCAGCGGGAGCACAAAGGCCGTATAGAATGTCCGGAGTCCCGACCGTGGAGCGCTTTCAGCGTTCCGCCGGCGACCTCCCTGGCTCTTCCCTTAGGCCGCCGCCTTCAGCTCCGTCCGCCTGCCTACATTAGCCGGCTTCCGGACTGCGTCACACCAGATCGAGGTCGCCACCGCAGGGGTGAACAGCCTCCAGTCGGTGGTAGCACTTTCTACCCGTCACAGCGCTCCTCCTAAAGCTCTGATGATATCCACCACGTAACACCACTTCCTGAACATAATGCAACGCCGCTGAAGAAACAAATGATATTTAATCACTTCACAAATATACTTTATAGGACATAATGAAGCAAATATACAAGTAAATGTGCAGGGGTATAAAAAAATCTTGATGACCGGATAGAGAATGGAACCGCAGTCCTTTGGAACGTGTCCACTGTCTTACCGCTCCAGTTCCTTGTTTGGTGAAGTAAATGATTCCTTTTCGAAGGAATCATCCAGGTAGTTGCAGCGACTTTCTTGTCTGAAATGTTCTCGTTTTTCTTGCCGAGTCATGTCTGGGTAAAACCTTAACCGTTCGACGACCACTGTCATCGTCTTTGGCAAGAGTAACTGCCTTTCGTGACTGCCCATAGGCTGCTTGCCACTCATCGGCTTACGTCATGATTACGTGATGTTGCAATAGACTGGATCAACGTCTGTGCTTGTAAAGTCAATGCTCCTTTGGTTACGTAAACAATTCGGCGGACTTCTCTGAAGCATCGCGAATCGAGAGCCCGCTTCCACGCACCATGAAGATATAGCTGCTGTTCCTCCACAGTGAGTTGATCGGAGATATGAACCGACGTCTCCTCGAATGCGAGGACAGTTACGGAATTACTGCGTATTGATAACATTTTAGAAGCATGCAGTTACATTTGAGTCTAGGCATTGAGGGATATACTCACTTAGAAAAGGAAGTGATAAAATGTCATGGTCTGAGGAGATCTTGAATGTATTATTGCGTGGTTTTGCCTTTGTGTCTTTGTTGCATAATACACTGAGGTGACAGAAGTCAACGGATAGCTCGTACTATCGCGTCGGACATCCTTCTGCCGAGCTTGGTGGAGCATCTGAATGTGACATAGACGCAACAAGTCAGTCAAAGTCCCCTGCAAAACTATTGAGCCATGCTGCCTTTATAGTCGACCCTAATTGCGAAAATGTTGAAGATGCATGATTTTGTACATGAACTGACCTTTCAGTTATGTCGCGGAAATGTCAGATGGGGTTCATGTCGAGCGATCTGGCTGGCCAGACCTTTCGCTCAAATTATCCAGAATGTTCTTCAAATCAATCGTGAACATCTGTGGCCCGTTGACATGCTGCATCGTTTTTTGGGAACATGAAGTCCACGAATGGCTGCAAATTGTCTCCAAGTAGCCGAACATACCCATTTTCACTCAATGATCGCTTCAGTGGCACCAGAGGACCCAGTCCATTCGGTGAAAACACGGTTCAAACCGTTACAGAGCCACTACCAGCTTTCACAGTGGCTTGTTGACAACTGGTGTCCATGGATTCGTAGGCTCAGCGTCACACTGTAACCCTACCGTCAGCTCTTGCCAACTGAAATCGGGACTCATCTGACTAGCACACGGTTATCCAGTCGCCTAGGGTCCAATCGATATGAGCACGAGCCCAGGAGAGGCGCTGCGGTCGATGCCGTGCTGTTACCAAAGGCATTCGCACCGGTCGTCAGCTACAACAGCCCGTTAATGCCAGATTTCGCCATTCTGCCTTGACAGCTACGTTCTTCGTAAGTTCCATATTGATTTCTGCGGTTATTTCACGCAGTGTTTCTTGTCTTTCAGCACTGAAAACTCTACGCAAACGCCGTGTGTCTCACTCGTTAAGTGAAGCCTGTTGGCTACTGTGATATCCGTGGTAGGAGGTAATACCTGAAATTTAGTCTTCTCGGCTCACTGTTAGCACTGTTGATCTCGGAATATTTAATTCCCTAACGCTTTCCGAAATGGAATAAACGCCGTGTGTCTCACTCGTTAAGTGAAGTCCTTTGGCTACTGTGTTGTCCCTGGTAGGAGGTAATACCAGAAATTTAGTCTTCTCGGCTCACTGCTAGCACTGTTGATCTCGGAATATTTAATTCCCTAACGCTTTCCGAAATGGAATGTTCCATGCGTCTAGCTCCAACTATCTTTCCGCATTATTATATATTAATGACTTGCCATTCTATATTCATGAAGAGGCAAAGTTAGTTCTCTTTGCTGATGATACAAGTATAGTAGTCACACCTGACAAACAAGAATTAACTGATGAAATTGTCAATACTGTCTTTCAGAAAATTACTAAGTGGTTCCTTGTAAACGGACTCTCACTGAATTTTGATAAGACACAGTACATACAGTTCCGTACAGTGAATGGTATGACGCCATTAATAAATATAGACCTTAATCAGAAGTATATAGCTAAGGTAGAATATTCCAAATTTTTAGGTGTGTCCATTGATGAGAGATTAAATTGAAAGAAACTCATTGATGATCTGCTGAAACGTTTGAGTTCAGCTACTTATGCAATAAGGGTCATTGCAAATTTTGGTGATAAACATCTTAGTAAATTAGCTTACTACGCCTATTTTCACTCATTGCTTTCATATGGCATCATATTTTGGGGTAATTCATCACTGAGGAATAAAGTATTTATTGCACAAAAGCGTGTAATCAGAATAATAGCTGGAGTCCACCCAAGATCATCCTGCAGACATTTATTTAAGGATCTAGGGATATTCACAGTAGCTTCTCAGTATATATACTCTCTTATGAAATTTGTTATTAACAACCAAACCCAATTCAAAAGTAATAGTAGTGTGCATAACTACAATACTAGGAGAAAGGATGATCTTCACTATTCAAGATTAAATCTAACTTTGGCACAGAAAGGGGTGAATTATACTGGCGCTAAAGTCTTTGGTCACTTACCAAATAGTATCAAAAGTCTGACAGATAACCAACAAGCATTTAAGACGAAATTAAAAGAATTTCTGAATGACAACTCCTTCTACTCCATAGAGGAATTTTTAGATATAAATTAAGAAAAAAAGAAAAAAAAACAAAACAAAAATATTTAAAAAATAAAAAATAAAAATAAAGAAAAACAAAGAAACACACAAAAAAAGTTGTTATATTAACTTAAGTATGATGTTAAATTAACCTAATTATGTCATGTATTGGAAAATTCGACTCGTTCCACATCATTACGAAATATCGTATTCATGATCCATGGAACTAGTATTAATCTAATCTAATCTAATCTAATTGGAAGTCTATTCCTGTCGTGCGGCCGTGATCACATGGAAACTTTTTCACATGACAACTCCGCCAAAGCACTACCTTGTGTAGACGATGCTACTGCCATCTGTATATGTGGTTATGGATATCCCACTCACCTCCGCATAGTCGCTTAGAAACAGAGCGATAAAACTTCTTTGTCTGGGTTCAAATGGTTCAAATGGCTCTGAGCACTATGCCACTTAACATCTGAGGTCATCAGTCTCCTAGACTTAGAACTACTTAAACGTAACAACCCTAAGAACATCATAAACATCAATGCCCGAGACAGGATTCGAACTTGCAGCAGCGCGCTTCCGGACTGAAGCGCCTAGAACCGCTCGGCCACAGAGGCCGGCCTTTGTCTGAGAAAACGTTGGATGGAGTATTGTATAGTTTTTGCCTTTGTGTCTTTTTGTTGCACAATAGATTTAACCAGTCTGTCGCGCATTAAATAGTCTATATATTACGTGCCTGTGATTTCAGTCCAAGTGAAATGCGTTGCTGGTACCAAGTCGACACTTTGAAGGCCTGATTTCCAGCGTTAAGTCAAGTTTCAGGAAGGTTATTAATCGTACATTTTTCGTGTCTGAGTTGATGAATTTGATGAGTACATCGCTTCTTCGTCAAAACTACTAACTCCAGATGTTGTAACGTTATTTGACCTCAGGTTTCAGGACTGAAATACGGGTGCGCACATTTGTGAAAAAAAAAATGGAAAGAAGGAATGTTATGGTTTAACATTCCATTGACAACGGCGTCAGTAGAGATGGATCACAAACTCTGTTTCAAAGGACTCTTTGGAGGGAAACAACCAGGCCAATGCCTGGAATGACTTCGGAAAGTCGGATAAAGAACTTGAACCAACGTCCTCCAGAACGTGAGTCCAATGCGGTAACCACTGCGCCACTTTTCTCAGTATGAAAGAAAGAATGTGTTACTGACTGACACCGAAAACCTTGTTCCTGTACCCTGTGCTGCTGAACGTCCTCGGATCTTTTTCGGCGTCCTATCCTCAAGATGGATGAGACACTGTTGCTCCATCATGTCTCACTGTTCGACGGCGACTCTCCTGAAGTACAAGGCTGTATGAGGAAGGGGTCCTGCGAAGAAATACCGCAAATCTAGATTAGTGCGAGGCAGGGTCAGTCAAGCTCTAATACGACGATAATATGATAGAAATATCCTATATTCATCATTGAATATGGGTGATACTTTACGCCAATGACCTAAGTTGGTTTTGCCACAGACTAATCTGGACACTGAACTGTATTATGCCATGCAGAAAAATGAATCAAGAGAGCGAGATACCGCCGTTATAGTGAACGCTGATTTTGAAGTAAGAAGACTTGTTCAGAGTTACTATTTCAGCACACTGACGATGCAAAATACACCCACCACCACTTTTGAAAAACAAAGTTGAGAAACTTTTCAGCTACAAACGGACATCAAGAAAAGATGACGGGACACGAAAAGCACAGAAACTAAAGTCGCTACTGCTTCACTGGTGGCTGAGAACGCAGCTAGCCTGGCTTGCTTATCATTTCCACACTTCTAAAAGAACCACGGTGCTAGGAGCTTTTCTTTTTTTTGGCAGGGGGGGGCTGTAATTCTTAATTAGGCTGTAATTCTTAATTAATGCTGACTGTATGGAGCCTGTTGCGTCACAGTGCTCAGAGCTATCCCCAAACAGCAGTGCGGAGCTGTATTACAGCTGATCTGCGGGCAACATCTTCCAAGTAGCTAACATCACCCAGTGTTTTTGACCACAAACGACAACTAGAAGGTAGCCTACCAATGTTCCGTGTCTTCAGTGTACGCATTATGTCGCTGTGGTTCACGCCAATTCAGTGGGCAACTTCCCACGCTGATAATCCTTGTTGCTGTAACGAGGCAATACACATAGAAGCTAAACTTGAAAGGCATCCTGACAGTGGTCTCAAGATGTACTGTCCCGTTCACAATTGAAGAATTAGCGCGCTTTGCAGAGCTATGTAAGGTTTGCAGCTTATTTTTGGTGTGGTTTCATTCGATGTGTCACACTTCATATCTGTAAACTGAATATTTTTTCCAATAGAGGTTTTCAATAATCCATATGTTAAGCCATAGAGATTCTGAGTATAAGCAGTGTGATTTTATGTCGCTGTTAGCATAATCATTATTCTAGTAAGCTAAGAGAAGCTAGTGAATGAGTCGTGTGTTGGTCATGCTTCTGACCAGTCTAGAAATAGCTTCAGAGCACAGAGATAAAGGTATAGAGGATGATAAATTTTACATTACGAGTTGGTAAAGATTAATTTAACAAATGAAGAAATGAGGTAATGTTGGTGCTGCAGTGCTTGCTTGCACGTAGTTTCGACGTGTCTGAATGACAAACGGTTTTAATGGAATTTTTATGAAGATGAGTAACAGACAATGAGGTTCAGTATTCACAGTATAAAGGGATGACCAATAAGTAGTGCAACACTCTTTTTTCTCAAAGCAGGTTGGTTTTGTTCAGGATTCCATTACACTATATTATCCCCCACCATTTCGGCTAGAAAACCATATTTTTCGACGTAACCTCCGTTAAATGCGACGGCCTTACGTCACCTTCCTGGGAGGACCTGTATGACCACATGGTAACATTCTACCGGTCGAACCACATCTTACCGCATCAATACCTCCCTATTATCCACGTACTACTTCCTGCGAAGTGCACACTCACTCGACCAAACAGATGTTTGGTTGGTTGTTGCTTTAGGGCGCAAAACTGCTAAACTCATAAGTACCCGTATTATAACATAAGAGAAAACAAGTACTGTAAGTAGGCTGTTTAAGTTTTTATGTTGGTAACGCCACGTAGCGCTCTGTATGAAAATCACTGACTGTGCTGAGTGCAGTCTGTGGCTGGTTGACTTTGTTGAAATATTCTCTATTGTAGTGTTGGGCAGTTGGATGTGAACAGCGCGTAGCGTTGCGCAGTTGGAGGTGAGCCGCCAGGAGTGGTGGGTGTGGGGAGAGAAATGGCAGAATTTTGAGAGCGGGCGATCTGGACGTGTGTCCATCAGAAAGAGTAAATTTGTAATATTGGATGATGACTTTGGAACATTATTAAGATAAATACACTGTTTGTTCTCTATGAAAATCTTTCATTTGCTAACTATGCCTATCAGTAGTTAGTGCCTTCAGTAGTTAGAATCTTTTATTTATCTGGCAGTATTGGAGCTTGCTGTATTGCAGTAATTCGAGTAATGGAGATTTTTGTGGGGTAAGTGATTCATGAAAGGTATATGTTATTGTTAGTCAGGATCATTCTTTTTTAGGGATTTTTGAAAGTCAGATTGCGTTGCGCTAAAAATATTGTGTGTCAGTTTAGTGTTGATCAGACTAAGTACAGAGAGTAATGCCTGAGTACGTTCAATTTTGCTGAGCTGTTTGAAAAATCAACTAATGTAAGAGGCTTGTCAGCACAGTAATTCATAAATTTTTCTAAGGGGACGTTTCAGTACTAAATAAAAACCTGAGGCGGAAAGGGCAAAAACTCGATCAAGCAACTTTAAAATAGGAGCAGCTAAGGGCAAGGAAGTTCAAGGGGGAAATTTCTCAAAACATCGTTGGGATGGCGGTAGTCCCCGTTGGGGAAGATCGAATTTGCTCCGCCATGCCGCTGTGGCGAATAAAAATTAAGTCGCGATCGACAGAACGTGTGTCATCAGCTATAACATCTGACAAAGTAGGCGGCAAACGTAGACATAAACATAAACAAAAAGTGAGCACCGGATCAGAAAGTGATGCTCAGTCAAGGATTGAGAGCAGTAGGCACAGAGTGGGGCAGGGTCACCAATTAATAAACCCTGGTGACTAAAACGACAGTGTCCTACACGATGCGGGGCTACAATGACCTAGTAACGTGAGGTCCGAGAGGAAGCCGACCATACTACTGCGAAACGTTTAACGTCCCTGAGTTTGTTCCCCTGGAGAGAAGACCACTGTGCACCCCAAACTGATACCACATGCCGACAGACAGCGGCACGAAGATCAGCCGAGGGAACAGAATGACTAGCAGCCGAGGGAGGAGAGCTGCAGCATTTGCAGCAGCATCAGCAGCCTCTTTGTCTGGCACGCCGACGTGACCTGGAACCCACAGGACCACCACGCTGACGCCTGCACAGAGACTGAGTGGAGGCATTCCTGGATCCACTGTACTAAACGGTGGACTGTGTACAACGCGTTAAGGCTCTGAAGAGCACTGAGAGAATCTGAGCAGATGACACGATTTGGAAGACCGTGTCGCCGAATGTACTGAGTGGCCTGATAGAGGGCTTATGGCTCCGTGGTAAAAATCGAGCACTGGTCAAGTAGCCGATATTGAAAAGGATCATCATCAAGTACAAAGGCCCGCCTGACCCAATGTCGGTATTGGAACCGTCAGTGTAGTTGAAGACACTGTGCCCAAGCCACGCGCGAAGGACGAGAAACTCGCTGCTATGCAACAGATGCAACAGACCAGGCGTAGTGTCCTTAGGAACAGAATGGAGACCTAAATGTGCACGTACCTCAGCACGAAGCCAGGGTGGTGAAGAGCACGCATCCAAGGGGAACGAAAAGCAAAGCTGTCGAACCAGTAAACGCAAGCAAACTGAGGGAGGTAACAGAGGAGACGGGCGCAGCCCATACTGGCGGTGAAGGGAGCGTGGGATGGGTGACCGGACATAGAAGATAGACGGCTCGAGTAATGACTGAGGAGAACACCCCGCCAGTAGGACAACAGTAAGTTAGCAGTCTCAGCATATAGGCTCTCAACTGTATGGAAGTCACCAGTGGCTAAACGTATCCGGCAATGGCGGATTGTGGTATGACGACGTAAGATAGACGGACTTGCGAAAGAATATACGACACACACGTAATCAACTTTCGATCGGACAAGACGAGGATGGTCCGATCGGCTTCCCACCAGGTACCGCATAAAACATATAGAACACTGGGGCAGCGAGTAAGAACACTGAGGGAGCGAGTACAACGAGCTGTCAGATAAGAGACCGAGAAGGCCAACAGAGTTTCCTATGAGACATGAGTCTCAAGAATTTCGTTGTGTCAACAAACGGAAGAAGGAATAGGCTGAGATGGGGCGAAAAACTCCTGGCGCCGCCAGAAGTTCATACAGACAGTCTTGTCAGCGGAAAAGCGAAAGCCATTGTTGATGCTCCACGAGTAAAGACGATTAAGACATCGCTGAAGACGCCGCTCAAGTAGACAGGTTCACTGAGAACTGCAATATATCGCAAAGTTGTCAACGAAAAACCACCCTAAGGCACCTGGCGGGGGACAATCCATAATAGGGTTAATAGCTATGGAAAATAAGGCGACGCTGACCACAGAAACCTGAGGTGCCCCGTTCACTTTAATAAAAGAGTCCGACAAATTCGAGGCCACACTTACCTTAAAAATACGGTCTTTTAAAAATTCCCAGATAAAAAGGGGAAGCCGACCCCAGAAACCCCACTCGTACGTAATACGGAGGATACTTGTCTTCCACCAGGTGTCATACGCCTTCTCCAAATCAAAAAATACGGCCACAGTTTGGCACTTCCGCAAAAGAGCTGACAAGGCAACAAGACGATCAACTGCAGAGCGGTGTCTATGGAATCCACCTTGGGCATTAGTGAGGAGATCTCGACTCAAGCCATTACACCAGCCACCATTAATCACACGTTCCATTACTTTGCAGGTACTACTGATGAGGGAAACTGGGGGGGATGGGAGTATCTGGAAGGAAAGTGTTTGTCCTTACCAGCCTTAGGTACGGGAATGACAATGGCCTCATGGCAGTGAATGGGAAATGTGTCATCTGTCTAAATGCGGTCTTATGTATGGAGGAGAAATCGTAGGCCCGCAGGAGGTAGATGTTGAAACATCAGAATGTGAAAGCCGTCTGGTCCTGTAGCTGATGACCAGAATGAAGAGAATGCATGTTTAAGCTCCCTCATAGTAAAATCAGTATTATAACATTCGTGATTCTGGAAGGAGAAAGAAATCGTCCATGCCTCCCCGCCAGTTTCAGATGGAGGAAGGCAAGATGATAGTGAGTGGAACTCGAAATGTCTGCCAAAATCGGCCCAAGGTGTTGAAATTACGTTAAGCAATAGGAGAGGGAGTAAAACCGTTAAAAGAGCTTTGAAAAGAAAGCCAATTAGTCTTCTTGCTGTCCCTGAAAGTGCGGTGACACTGCTCTCGTAGCTGTTTTTAACGGCTACTGTTCGCTATTGTGGGATGACGTTTAAAAACGCGGAGGGCTCGTCTCCACCGGCGGATTGCGCAGCGGCATGCGTCAGTCCAGCAGGGGACGGGGGCACGTCGCGGCGAGGAAGAGGTGTGAGGAATGGAACATGCTGCGGCAGTAAGGATAGCGTTTGTAAGGTATTCTATCTGGTCACCAATGCAGGAAAAATGAGATGGGTCAAATAAGGGGGCAGTCACTATGTAACGCTGAGCTTGTGGGCACACGATACTCATTAAAGCCTGTACTATGGTAAGCTGACGGGCTTCACCTTATGAGAAAGGATTTTTGTATAGATATTGACCGCGTGTACCTGAATGGTGGCAAATCAGACTTACAGCCTCTTTGTAATAACAATGGTACGTCAAGCCTGTCCGAAATGCAACTACACGTCAGGACGGACAAGAAACAACACAGAAGATGCTACCAATTTGTTAATAATACGGTCGCCAGACTAATTAGGCATTAACTGAGTTTCTTCCCTGTACAAGTTGATGTACGTGCATGCAAAACAACACATAATAACACTGCATAATGTGGTAAATTTTAGAACCGAAAAATCTACTGAACTGATAATTTCACTTTCTGTGCTAATATGGATAAACCATAAATACATAACATTACACTAAAATGTTTACTACAAAACTTCGTACTGTCTATTGATCTGATTAAAATCGGGCATAGGTTACCCTAGAAATAGCACTTTCGAAACACACACACAATGTCAATTTTGATAAAGGTAAAACACTGATAAATTCTGGTTTTTATATTGGCTTTAACTTTGCTGGTCTAATCAGTTTAGAACACTTCAGAATTCAAATGAATAAAAAAGGGGGGGAGGGACCCTGAAACTGTTATGATCACTGCATAAAAAAATTTAATTACTGAAATCATTGTGTGCTCAAAATTTCCACTATATGAGTTACTACGCTTTTTATCTTATTTCCTGCTCATTTAAATACCATTATATCTGTCTCGAAATAATTAAATTTTATTACTAAACCAATTTCAAAATTATCTTCCAACTTTGTCAGACCTTTGTTATTCGTCTATTAGTTCATTAACAACAAACTTCTTTAAACATCATTCTAACATAGCTAGGTCTGCAGGTAATTATTATTAACATAAACTTTAATTCTTCATTTCGGGACACTCGGATTGCACAACATTTGGAAAGGACCCTGCCTAGGTTAGTTGTGAGGATAATTAAATGATAGGACAGTTCTGGTAAAATTTAAGTTGTTATTGAACAGTATGGAACAAAAGTAACACTGGTCCACACGAATACAGTACTAAAAGTTTCAACCTGTTCGTATCGATGCGGCGGTTGGCAAGCGGCGAGATGGCGAGGCACAGAGCACACATACAATCACAGCAATGGCTCTTGATGTATCGGCACTTTACTTCTTCTTAGCGTCGCAATACTTTTCCATTTAGTGCCTATGGAATTTTGCCATGCTGTATAGGCGTCAGAACGGCATATCCGAGGCTCAATGAAACTACGTCTTCCAGGAGAACCTTCTCGATCCAGAACGTGTTGCTCAGACTAATGCCCAACTCCGACTACTACTGCTGAGCCCGTTATTGCCGTACAGCGCCCGTGTGCATTTTCCCGCGCTCGCCTGCCATCCACCTTTTACCGCTCTCTACAGACAGGGTATTCACCAGAGGTTTCGCATTCTACATATCCTAATACATTGCCTACGTATGGACCAGACGCACAATTACAACTTTAACATCTTACAACAGTTTCAACATTTGTTACACTTCAATTCTATTACAATATTGCTTGAAATTTGGCATAAACATTAATATTCACATTGAAAATTGTTTACAGTTTCTTTAACATAATGGCATGAAACAAAAAAGAAATGAAATCAGAACATCGATTACACTAATTTATCGAAAAATCAGAAAAAAATTATTTGTATGTACAATAGTACAACGTCGTTGTTGTTACAACTACGGCGCTGCCAAGTGGTAGAATTCGAACGTGGCTGAAGGATCGTGGTCATTAGTTCGACTGAGGTGACACTATTCACCTTCGATTGGCCAGCGAACTGGCTGTTGACGGGTGTCCCAAAGAAACGGAGATTGGCTGAAGAATAATGCTGAGATGGAGAAGTGGAAGACCTTGACTGCTTAGAACCTTGGCGTTTGTCAGGTGCAAGCCCAGACATTGCCTGGCTGGAGGCGTGCAGAAGGTCATTGTGGGAGTACTCCTTTTCGGATTTCCGTGCTTCTGTTTGCGAGGCATGCGGTTTTGCTGGCGCAGGCGAAAGTTTTTTGTTATGGTGCGCACCCGTAGCAGGTGAAGATGAGGGTGTGATCTTGGAGCTGGACGATTTCACAACCGTGGCACTAAGCTGGAAGACGCAATTGTGTGTAGCCATGGCCTTCGTAGGTTGGAGTGTAGAGAAAAATGTGCTATAATTGCCAGAGGGTGGTGTGCAAGGTTTGTAGCTAGCTGAGCAATGTGAGTTGGAGCCTTTTCCTTCAACCGGATCTTCTGAATGGCTCCCTCATTGAAGTAGATTGGATAGCCACGAGAGGACGCAGCACGATCACCCACGCAGTTAGGGGAAGGAAGTGGACACTCACCCTCATTAACATGACTCCCACATTTGGCAGCATTTTCACAAGGTTCGCGGGTGTGGTTGTAGAGCTGGCATTTATAGCAACGCGTTGGAATAGAGATATATGACCTGACAGTAATAGCTTCGTAGCCAGCCTTAATTTTTGATGGAAGTAACATACAGTCAAGTTTGAGGAATAGATTGTGGGTTGACACTAATTCTTTATCAACCCGTTTCACGACGCGGTGAACTCCCTGGTCAGTGAGACAGGCTCTTATTTCAGCCTCGGTCAGGCTATCAGGCTGCCGAGTATATAAAGCTCCAAGGGAGGAAAGTATATAAAGCTCCAAGGGAGGAATTCAGAGTGCGGTGGACCTCTGCTTTAAGAGTATAGCTGCGGTGAATTGTTGCATTAAGTGATTATTTTATTTAGGCGACCAGTTTTGACAATTCATTAATGCTATCTACAGGTTCCTGCATGTTAAAAACGATTATACATGTAGTGTATACCAATGTCTACCACAGCTGACGTTACGGAAAATGAAGTGTATAGCGAACGTCCTTAAAACCTACAAAATGCAATTTGTAGCGTTAAGAAAAGTACCTGCGTACCTGTGCACGTAAACCACAACAAATCAGAATATGTAGACATACTGGTTATCATCGAAACTATTAGACATCACAGAGTTATAATACAACGTGCCAAACATTACAAAAAACGAAGAATAGACAATACATAAAATCAGAAGCACAAATGACTAAAGCTTATCTATTTTTTCCCTTTCCCCTTCCTTTTTCATTTATTTATTTTTTATTATTATTTTTATTTTTTTACTTTTTATTTTAATTTTAAATATAAAAACCGTAATAGTTCTTAAAGGTGCGAAACAGCTTTCTAAATAATGAGGAAAACCAAGTCCATGGAACAACTACTGTAGTAGCACAAGCCTACATATGCCAAGAGTCTCGAGCCACACAGTAAAACTTGTGACCCACAACAGAAGCACATAACATACTCAAAACATAGTTATCATGATGTCGACATCAATCAAACATCGTTAAAAATCATAAAAATTTGCATCGATGGTAAGAGCATCATAAAAATTCCCCATAATGTGTATGGTGAAGTAAAGGTCACAAAACTACAGATATACTAGATCAACCAAAATGCAACTCGTGAGTACAGTCAAGAAACACAGAATACTCCACCGGTGACCCGGGGAATATGTCAGTTTTGGTCTAAAAATGTAACCGATTAAAAGTGATAGGGAAAATCCCATCTTAGATGCGTATAAGTTGACAAAAGACCAAACATGTTCAATAATAAAAACGTTCGACATACCAAGAGTATGGAGCACTATAAAATGAAATTCGGTGAGTTACAGAAACATAAAAAATCTATGAGATATACTAATACTCATAACAAGGGGACCTACCATTTCTCACAGCTAGACAAACCAATGCATTACCATAATACTAACATAGCTCATGCATACTAACAATAAAAAACGGCTGTAGACAGAGAAAAGTACAGACTATCGTAAACACAATGGCCGAAGACTTGAGTTAATAAGGAAGTAAACAAGCATAGGTAACCTAAAACCCACTGACATACAACAAAAATAACAAAATAAAGTATACTAAATAAAACCAGTAAATGACGCACACTGCCCAGAAACCAAAGTCCCCCCCCCCCTCAATCAGTGCAAAAAAATTAACCTAAAAGTGTAGTGCAGCAAATTCATCATGGGTTATTGTAGCCAAATGAAATCGTCAGTATCACTGATGTCAAGGATAGAAATCGCCCCAGGGAAAGGACATAATGTAATATGTAACTATTAAGCTACATATCCCACTTACAGGAACCACTATAGCAGGGTGATTCTGCTGCGAAGCATAGAATCAGGAAATTGGTAAAAATTTAAAATGAAACGATGTCACCCAACGCAGGGTACTGTGCAAAGGCGGATACTTAGATGTGGTAAAGAAAAATGTAGGATAATGTCACCGAGAAACAACAGCCCATGGGGAATCCGTCCTGTCGGAAATCTTCACCATTAAACTGAAAGTAACTGTAAGAGCGAACTAATTCAAGCAACTGTGTAAATACCTCAATTTCCCCTATAGACAATCGTTTAAAACTAAGGAAATTTCTCTTGACAAGTGTTATATTTTCAATAACATGCATATTAGTGAATAAGTTAGCCACATCTTAGGATACCCATTTGTAACCCATCCTGGATTTTTACGTCCACTAAATCGTAAGCATGCCAACGGCCTTGCCGCAGCGGTAACACCGGTTCCCGTCATATCACCGAAGTTAAGCGCTGTCGGGCTGGGCTAGCACTTGGATGGGCGGCCGACCGGTCTGCCGAGCGCTGTTGACAAGCGGGGTGCACTCAGCCCTTCGTGAGGCTAACTGAGGAGCTACTTGATCGAGAAGTAGCCGCTCCGGTCTCGGAGAGCGGTGTGCTGACCACATGGCCCTCCATATCCGCATCCGGTGACGCCTGTGGGCTGAGGATGACACCGTGGCCGATCAGTACCGTTGAGCATTCATGGCCTGTTAGGGTGGAGTTTAGTTTAAAATCGTAAGTCTTCTTCACATAGAGAGATCTTCAAAGATGTAATTGTTGACAAGAATTTCATTGTTTGGCACATAACTTATAGCCTGGAGCATTAGTATAACTAACGGCTGACCTCACATGGACCTAAACTTTATGCTCCTTAGGTTGTGCTCTTAACCTAGGGGCATGCGGGTTCATAATCTCTAAAGTGTCAGAATCTCTATCATCCAATACAAAAGGCTTTTTAGACTACATTTGACCTCTTTAGAAAAAATATTTACTAGGACTATGACTAATTTTTGAAATACTATTCTTCTCAAAGAAGTCCTTTATTTCACTAGCATATTCACTTATACATAACACAACGTGAGTATTACCTTTATCAGCATTTAGACAGCTACCTCATGGATTCTGAGTTTTTCATTAATATTGTGCACAACTAACTCTTCATTTACATTTTTACCTCAATTCTTTTTACAATTTTTGTTTTTACTACAAAGCGAAAAGATTGCTTCAGCCGCATTATTAATAAGCACAACCTGATGGGGTTTGCTGACCTTATAGTAGCTGAAAGTTCCTTTTACCTCTACAATCAATGATTTTATGTCATTATTATGCAGTCTTCTACCTACATCATACTTATTGCCTTTATGTAAAACACAAGTTCTTATTTACTGGAAACAACGTTAGTATTGTTAACGTCTCTGTCACAATATTTGTTTGTGACTGCTAAACTTAATCACATTATTGATATACAACTTTTATTGCCGTTTTAGCCTACAAATTTTCTAATTGTAGGTGTAAACAATATTTCCTTTTTTGTTTTCTTCTACACTCATAACATATTGCATCAAACTGTCAAGTTCCTGAGAACTTAACAACCTGCTAAGTTGTAGGTGATCGAAATATAGTTGTTTCGCAGGCACATAATATTTGTTGTGCAAATTTCTAGTATCGAGTTTCATCCAAAATTCTTCACTTTTAGTCTTCGCCATCCAGCTAACCCGATCACGTTTTGTAATCATGCAAACCTAGGAATTGCACCCCTTGACATACACCTCCTGATAAAGTCAGTAGCAGTTGTAGTTGCCATCAATTTAATTTTGTTGCTCATGAGTTCATAGGCTCATCCCATCACCTGGTAAAAATGGAAATGAGCGTTTGGCGTCATTTGCCGGAAGGCCCCGTACAGGGCACGTCCGGACGCCTGGTTGCAGGTCTTATTACATTCGACGCCACATTGGGCGACCTGCGCGCCGGATGGGGATGAAATGATGATGAAGGCGACACAACACCCAGTCCCTGAGTGGAGAAAATCCCTGACCCAGCCGGGAATCGAACCCGGGCCTGCAGGACGGCAATCCGTCAAGCTGACCACTCAGCTATCTCTCTCTCTCTCTCTCTCTCTCTCTCTCTCTCTCTCTCTCTCTCTCTCTCTCTCTTTGTCGTTGCGGACGTCAATTGACATCCGTTCAAGTTCGCTGTTGATCCTTTCGCTCAGTTTTTTATTACAGAGGCCAACCAGCTCTCTGACCGAACACGCTGAGCTACCGTGCCGGCTATCGGGCCGGCCATCACCTGGTACGGTACATGCACTCTCTGTTTATACGGTGTGGATGCGGGACAGCGGCTGGTCGGTTATCTAGCAAAGAAAACTCGCCAAACTGCTGTGTGTTTTCAGAAGTTACTTTATTAAGACGACCAGTTCAGGCCCCTGTATATTAAAAATCAGTGTACTTGTAGTTTAAATCAAAGTATAGCACAGCTGAAATTACAGAAAATGAAGCGTAATAATAAAAGAGTTAAAAACCTAAATATTGCAATTTGCAGCGTTAAGAAGAGTACCTATGCACGTAAGGCCCAACAAACCCGAATATGTACACGTATTGGTTAGCATCAAAACCACTAATTTGACATCACAGGGTTATAACGGAACATACCAAACAACATGAAAACAAAAGACAAAAATAGACAATAAACAGAATCTGAAGCACATGTAAGTCAAGCTTGTCTAGTTTCTTTCCTTTTTTATTACTTTATTTATTAATAATATATTTATTTCTGTTATCATTTTAAATTTTTATTAATTTCCTTGACGACTCATAGTTACTGATTCTATGCTTGGCAGCAGAATTACCCTGGTATAGTCGTTGCTGTAAGTGGAATATGTAGCTTATTGGTTATGTATTTAATTATGTACTTTCCCTGGGGCGATTTCTATCCTTGACATACTGACGATTTCATTTGGCTACAATAACCCACGATGAATTTGGCACACTTCACTCTTAGCTTCAATTTTTTGCACTGATTGGTGGTTGGGGGGCAGAGATCTTGAGCCTCTGGGCAATGTGCAGTTTTGCAGTTTTATTTTAGTATACTTTATTTTGTTATTTTTTATGTATTTCTGTGAATTGTAGGTGTTATCTTCTTTACCTATAATTGAGTACTTCCGTATTAACTCAAGTTCTTATGTCCTTGACCATTGTGTTTCCGATACTCCACACTTTTCTCTGTCTACAGCCTTTTCCTTATACCTAGTATGCATGAGCTATGTCACTATTATCCTAATGGATTGGTTTGTCTACCTGCGAGAAATGGTAGGTCCCCTTGTTATGAGTATTGGTATATCTCATTGATTTTTGATGTTTCTGCAACTCTCCGAATTTCATTTTATAGTGCTCCATACCATTTGTATGTCGAACATTTTTATTATTGACCATGTTTCGGTCTTTTGTCAGCTTATACCCATCTAAAATGGGGTTTTTCCTTATGACGGTGATGTCTCATTGATATTTTGGGTGGTGAGCTTGTTGCTGTTAGGACACGATTTGATTTGTTGTAATAAATTAATTTGCATATCACTTTTAATCGGTTGCATTTTTAGACCAAAACTGACATATTCCCTGGCTCACATGTGGCGTATTCGGTGTTTCTTGACTACCTTATGAGTTGCCTTTTGGTTAATCTAGTATATCTGTAGTTTTGTGACCTTTGCTTCACGATACACCTTATGGAGAATCTTATATTGCTCTTGCCATATATGCG
Organism: Schistocerca serialis cubense; assembly: GCF_023864345.2. Lineage (NCBI taxonomy): Eukaryota > Metazoa > Arthropoda > Insecta > Orthoptera > Acrididae > Schistocerca > Schistocerca serialis. Next base: position 523,606,175 of record NC_064642.1, read on the forward strand.
AGTTTTATGATTTTTAACGATGTTGGATTGATGTCGACCTCATGATAACTCTGATTTTTGAGTATTTTTTGTGCTTCTGTTGTGGGTCACAAGTTTTACTGTGTGGTTCGAGATTCTTGACATATGTAGGCTAGTTCTACTACATTAGTTGTACCATGAATTTGGCTTACCTCATTAGAAGGCTTCAATTTGATACTGTTCCGTTCCATGGTTGGTTTATAACATGAGGTCATTTAACAACTCCTTTTTCCCTCACAAATGTTGCTCATTTTTGTGTCAGTATGTTGGTTAATTAGTGGACTTATACTTTGATGTCTTGTTGGTTTGCTCAATCACGGAATTTTTAATCAGTTCCCAACGCTACGTATGGCGATACAGCTTGCTATGTGCCAGTTCCTGTTTGGATGGATTTCGTCATTTTACAGACACACCTTACATTCCAAAGGGAATAGTAGTTACAAGTCGACTGAGGATTTCAAATGACCCCCTTAATTAGGACGGTGTTTAGGGGTCTTGTTTGTACCACCTTAGTATTTTCTCGTCGATTAATTTATCTTTAACGAACACACAGTCATATTCTTTGTTTTTTTTTAATTTCATACATAACATTATGCCCTGTAGGTATTTTATGTCAGAACGTACAGAGGAGCTGAAATTGTCTCACATCATTTCCTAGTGGCAGGAAAGATGAAAATGAAAATGATTTGGAATCAACAACCAAAAGCCACATCAAAACCTAATTTAGACATCGAACGACTGAAGAAACTGTCTGTTAAAGAAGCCTATGTGATTAAAATAAATAACCGATTACAGCATTGCAAGAAGATGAGGAGGAAAATAGTGTCGAGAAGGCTTGGGAAAGAATAAAGACTGTGGTAACAGTTGCAGCAGAAACAACACTGGGCAAAAAAAAGTAAATTAAGAAGCAGAAATGATTCAACGAAAAGTGTCAGAGGGCAGTAGGAAGGGAGAAAGAAGCCAGGATGCTGTGGCTTCATAATAAGGAAGTGAGTACAGGAGAGAGACCTTCAAGGTGGTGATAAGAGAAACAGCAAGAGTTCTACGAACAGAGAAAAGGAAATATCTAACTGGAGTACTAGAATCTATAGAAGTGGAAAGCAGGAATGAAAACTCAAAGAAGTTGTTTCAATATACAAAGAGAAGCAAGAGAGGCTAGCATAGTGAAAACCTATTCAGAAAAGATAAAAATCAAAATATGCTAACGCAGCTGGAAGATATCCTAGGAAAATGGAAAGAGTAAAAATGTTAAATTTCACTGATCCGCACATAACCTTCAATTAAACAATGTCTGAGAGTGACAGCATTAATAATGACGAATGTAGAATCACAGAACATGAAGTGATCCACACCACTCAAACTTAAACCTTACGCAGAAAACATTATTCAAGATTACCAGATTGGATTTCGAACAAAGCGTCCCACAACTGACAATTTGTTTACTGTACGACAGATCTCTGAGAAATACTGGGAATTTAACAAACACATCCACTGTCTCTTCATTGACTTCCAGCCAGCCTACGACAGCATCCACAGAAGTAGCCTCTACAACACACTACGAGAATTTAGTATATCCATTAAAATCATTAGGGTGATACAACTGTGCATGGATGGCTCCCAGGCAGCAGTGAAGTTCAGAGGATCCATATCCCCAACCTTTCCAATTAAAACAGGCTTTCTACAGGGAGATGCTGTTTCATGTGTCCTCTTCAACCTTGTATTAGAGAAAGTGGTGCGGATGAGTAATTTACGTCTATACAATGGTCTCCGATTCGAACACAGTGAAGTAAAACTCCTGGTTTATGCAGATGATATAGTGTTGCTGAGTGAAACTGAAGAAGAACTGAAAGACATGCACAGATCTCTCAGGCACAATGCCAGCAAAATGGGAATTTTGATTAACCAAGAGAAAACCGAATATATGCAAATAGGTCGAGTCATAAACCCAAATCCTTACTTTGAAACTGACCAGCATTCTAAATTCAGAAAAGTTCTCCAGTTTAAATACCTTGGATCACGTTTCAACAGTAAAAATGTCACAACAATGGATATAAATGAAAGAATAGCCCCAGGGTCAAGATGTCTGTACTCACTAAGCAACCTACTCAAAAGTAAAGCTTTGTCAATCACCACAAAGATGAAGATATACATCACTATCATCTGCCCAATAGTAATGTACGGTTCACAAAGTTGGACGCTTACAAAGAATGACAGAGAAAAACTGAATGTTTTCGAAAGAAAAGTAATGCGAAAAATGTGGAGATATGTGTTGGAGAATAGTGTATGGAGAATTCGAAAGAACAATAAAATTTATCAGTTAATGAAGCAACCCACTATCATCAAGAAATTAAAAAGTAGGAGACAGTAATGGGCTGGGCATGTGGCTAGAATGGACAACAACAGAATCAGCAAGAAAGCATGTGAAGGAACTCTCCAGGCCACAAGACTATTGGGCCGACCCCGTACAAGGTGGAAAGATGACATAGAGAAGGACATCGCAGCATTAGGAATTTCAATACGGTGGAGAGAGGCTGCGAGAGACAGAAGACAGTGGAAGCAGATCGTTGATGCAGCGCGTGGTCTACAGGGCCTGTGATCGCTGGGAAGACAAGAGACAAGAAAAGGTATTTTATGAGTATTCCTAGTAACTTCTTTGCCTACGCGTTATTCCCCTAATAATTTGTCATCCGTTGGATTTTGCTTCTGGTGCGTTTTGTGATGTTGTGACAACTATTTCTGATGTATCACTAGCGGTGATAATACTTATATAGATACGCACCCTACTGTTTACTCCATAAGTTATAGCGCAAGGTTTTGATTTTAATGAGGACAGGTTTTCTTAAAAACCAGGGTGTTTCTCAACTAGAAGAATCATCAAGGTTTCTTGTACAAACTGACATAAAAAATAAAGAAAATAAAAAGAGTAAGAAAAGGAACAAAATATCTAGATAAGATTGGTTCGTTCGTGTTTCTGATTTTGTATATGTATTTTTGTAATTTTTTGCATGTTCTGTTATAACTCTGTGATGTCAAAATAGTTTCGATGCTAACTCGTATGTGTATATATTCAGCTAGGTTGTGCATTTTGTGCGAAGGTACTTTTTTAACGCTGCAAAACGCATGTTGTGAGATTTACGGATTTTTATTATTACTTTTCATTTGTATAATGTCAACTGTGGTTTTTCATGGTGTACAAACTGCATGTATACTCATTTTTAGCAAGCGAGGACCTGAAGATGACTTTAATGAAATGCCTAGCGTGGTCGTCTAAATAAAATGCCTTCTGGGACATATAGCTGTTTGGCGATTTTTCTTTGATAACTGCCTCTGCCCCCTATCCACAACAGATCGACAGAAAGAAGATATATAGTAGTTCCCATCACCTATTGTCGCTGGCGGTGAATACATCGAAATGATTTTGTGGAGCTGTCGACCCTCGGTCATAACAAAATAGCTTATAGTTAGTTGTAGATAAATGATATTACTAATGAAGAAGGCTACAGCAGACACAGTTATAAATTGCCGAGCTGAATGCTGAATACAGTGGCCATTTAATTGCTATCTAATTTGGATTTGTAACCTTGCTCACGGGATACTACGAAGTTTTCACGGTGGAACAGATTTCTCGGCGCTGCCCTGCAGTCAAGGTGCCCGCAAACCTTTATAGAGCAGAGTTGAAATAATGTATAGCAATTTCTCTGTCGCTTCCGCGTTGAGCCCTTATCAAGAAGCAAAAAACGAAAGATCAGATTACCTGCCGCGCGGATCCTGCCCTAATTCTCAACCATCTTCACCATGGCAGCAGCGTATCTGTCCAACATCCGTCTTGAATTCTAACGCCCTACGTCTTACTCTGCAGTACTTCATTTTTCTGTGAATACCGACGGCAGGTGACGGCTTACTGAACCTACGGGTGTATTCCTTTCTGCTCAACTGAGTTACTGAAGAAGACGTAGGAGCTCGGTTATGTTATACTGTACATGTCTGCGTCAATGGATCTAAATTCATTATTTAAGAAGTGAGGGAATTAGTGTGAAATTTCAAGATCAAAAGGACGAATAACCTTCTCAAACTCTATGAGGTGGAACACCGCGCAACATGCAGTCTTCCAGTTACGAACCCTGAAATCAGATTGGCATGGCTGCATGATGTGTCAGTCTGCGGAGTCTACGATGACCTTGTTTCAGTCCTAGGATGAGGAAATTCGGTCCTACCCGCCTATTCCAGAACAGTTTTAAGAGGTATGTCATATTTATCTAGTCAAATGCTCTCCCTAGGTCACAGTTCATCCCAAAAGTGCAAAAAATCTATCTTCCAAAACACATTTGTTTCAACTATAATAATGGTAGTGAACTTAAATAATAAGAGGCATGAAAAAAATGCTTACATCCATTAGATGGTTAGGTGAAAAGTTCTGTAACCAAAAAATTATTGTATCACAGTTAAAGAAGCATTTTTTTAGAATTTATTTTCAGTCTTTATGCTCTGAAGAGGATCAATGTGGCAATTTCGCTGATTACTTTTGTTGTTATCCAAAAATAGTTTCTCAGTTATTCTAATTTATTGTTTTATTCTGACTCTTAAATTTCAGTGTAGACTTACCAGTCGTATTCTTCATAGTATCACAGACAAAATTTATGAAATGAAAGAGACATTTTTTATTTAGGCGGCATTTCTTTAAACCACTTCTTTTACAAAGCTGATTCTGCTTTAAACCATTATTCGGAACGGATCATTAAACAAATCAAAAACATATAAAATTGGAAGTAATGATTGTAAAATGATAGGCAGTGGGCAAGAACGATTTTTTGTATTCATTTGCAAGAATACACGAAGTCTAAAAAAAAGCAATCCAAGTGCACTGGCGATACTTCTCAAAAGCAATAGAGCACGTCTTGAAACATTAGCGATAAACACCAAATCACCTGTTACACAAAGAAAGGTAAGGGAATTTATATGCTAGAGAAAATATAAATTCTTAGTCATTTAAAAAAATCAATCAGGTAGGCTTAACGAATGAAGTGAGCTATAAAATGAAGTGCCTCGACAAATTTACCAAAATTCTGAATTCGGTTAATCATAACCAAGTAGCAATTCCATTCGTAGTTTCCACACTGACAGGTACGATTATTTGTATTCTCTACGTACTAAGTAAATTTTGAAATTACCAATTTTGGACTCGTATTTTTCAATAAATTTCAAGTGCGTCTCTTTGCTTTGAGTGCATATATAATTGGAAACTGTTACACCGTCCCAATTTTTGTTCCTTGTTCAACGCTTTATCGTTGCACTCTTTCTGCCTTATGTTCACCAACGACATGTCAAACCATCAAGAAAAATTAAATACACAAGCCAAAACAAACGCAAGTCTCATAATAGGAATACGCTGCCATTTTTATAGGTGTGGAAATTTTTTCTACGTAAATTTATTTCCGTTGTTTACGCTCACACCATTGAGTTCCCTTTTCGTGAAGGCAACGTGTTGTGCTTTTTTATACAGCTACGTACTGGATGATGGATGAAGAGACCCGAAACTAACTCTGAACGTTGAAATTAAAATAAACGCTGCTCGCATTAATGACATATGAATAAAATGTTTCTGTGGATAACTCGTTGAATACCGTAGATTTAATCATAAGGGGGATGTAATTCCCGATCATTAAATCAAAAAGGCGGTTTTTCATTCGCGTTAATAATACAAAAGGTAAACTTAGAATACACTAATGAAATAGGCTTACCGTTTAGGTACCAAAGTAATCTACCTCAAATGGGAATACATACCAATCGTTTCAGATGGAATCAATCTTGCGAACTACCTGCCAAATTTAGCTCTTACCGCACGATACGTTTTTAGATTCATTGACTGAATCGTTTATATAAAACTGGCAACTTTAGACTTCCACCCTCTCTCGGATAAATTTCTGCGGAGTTTAACATTCGCCCCTTAAAGCCCGTAGAGACGTCATTGCAAGCGAAGTGAATGTTGCAAATGCTGATACTAATGGTAGTTTACCGTTGTTTGCTGTTTGCATACATAGCTTGAATCTGTAGTGACGCGTTTTTGTGTGTTACGCTGCCGAGTCCATGGTGATCTACGTGACGTTCCAATCAAGCCCCCTCGTGAAGCCCTGCCGCAAAGACGACCTCGTTCAAACAGGCCCAAATGGCCGTTTCGTGTTCGCTGTTGACGGCCACGCATCCTTTGTAATCATACACAACTTTGGGCAGCATGATATGCGCGACCTTTTAGGATCGTGTGTGCGTGAAGCGTGACACCCTTTGAGCAATATCACCTACGTTATCTAATAATATATTACTGCGAGTATCACTCTGCTTGAGTACTCTTTGTGGTCAACGCATTTATTCCCATTTTCATGGAGTGTGACAGCGTCACGACGAACAGCACAGCGAGCCAGGAGCCGTATAAATTTCTCTCTTTAATTCTAGCCGGTGAAACAAATACTGACTGTAAATATAGAGAACATTATTTATTGGCTGAGAATTTTTGCTAACTCACGCTGTTCTTAGGTATACACTACAATCCAACTTAGAATGCAGTGTTGCTGACGTATTTGAATGTGTTATTCGCTATTGTTCCTGTGATACTTATGTTCCCTATATCTTCTATATAGTTATAAAAGTATATGTGAAAGTATATACGTTCATATGTCATCTTAAACCACTGGATCGATGTCAAACAATTTTGCTACTTCACTACCGGGAAAGAAGCACTGGGTGGGTAGGAATCACCTAACATCAATGTGGGAAAGGTAAAATCATAACTCAGAAACGCTTGGAGCAATATTAATAAAATCTGGTGTATGCATGACTCCTAAAATATATAAAAATACTGAGATAGTAAGATATCCTACAACCCCTAGGGATGTGGATGAGAAACGATGAGATTTAATTTTTTTTAAACTACTAGTTGCTATTTATTTCCCGTATTTATTTCACTTTAAATGCTTGAAGGTCATTCTGTATCTAATTCGTGTTGTTGAATGCGTCAGTCATGTCGATAGAATGAGCACCAACAATGAGCCAATAATTCTGTCGTCGCGTTTCGGTGCCCAAGTTGGTGCCACACAACTACACAACTGTGTACCACAGATACATTGAACGGCCTGTCTGGAGTCGTATGATGTAAAACAGTGGAGAATAACACAGTTGCCAGCGTCAGTCATTTTTCTAGAAACGACAATCAGTTGCTGTTGCCATACGGCACGAAAGTGAAGAAGTCATGTTCTAAAAAAAAAAAAAAAAAAAAGCGAGACTATTGGGAAGAAATAAACAGGTTGTTAATGACTCGACAGAGTCAGGCTACGCCGTAACGTGCCACCACAATGAGGCCTCTGAATCTGAAGATCAACGTCCATGCCGTTTCCAAGATATGAGGGGCCGGATCAACACATCATGGACTGCTCTGAGGTACGAAGTGAGTGAGGGAACGAGCCAATGCGTCATCCCATATGTATATACTGAATACAAAACATTGCTTACGCTGATAGGTCAGAGAGAATTTCATCTGAAGTACTGGGTGACCAAAAAGTCAGTATAAATTTGAAAACTGAATAAATAACAGAATAATGTAGATAGAAAGGTACAAATTGACACACATGCTTGAAATGACATGGAGTTTTATTAGAACAAAAAAAAATACAAAAGTTCAAAAAATGTCCGACAGATGGCGCTTCATCTGATCAGAATAGCAATAATTAGCATAACAAAGTAAGACAAAGCAAAGATGATGTTCTTTACAGGAAATGCTCAGTATGTCCACCATCAGTCCTCAACAATAGCTGTAGTCGAGGAATAATGTTGTGAACAACACTGTAAAGCATGTCCGGAGTTATGGTGAGGCATTGACGTCGGATGTTGTCTTTCAGCATCCCTAGGGATGTCGGTCGATCACAATACACTTGCGACTTCAGGTAACCCAAAGCCAATAATCGCACGAACTGAGGTTTGGGTACCTGGGAGGCCAAGCATGTCGAACATGGCGGCTCAGCACACGATCATCACCAAACGACGCACGCAAGAGATCTTTCACGCATCTAGCATTTTTTTTGTTTCTAATAAAACCCCATGTCATTCCTAGCATGTGTGTCAATTTTTACCTCTCTATCTACATTATTTCGTGGTTTATTAACTTTTCAAATTTATACTGACTTTTTGATCACCCAGTATAACTGATGGTCTGCCGGTGTGAACATTTGCTTCAGCATTAAGACGCGGTGGAGTTCAAAGGAAAATAACTTTTTCGAATGCTGTTATGAGTGTACACGTACTCTGTTATCTAACAGGAGGAAAGCTCCAAGGGTAAACAATATTGTTTTGCAAAAGATACACAATGGCGTTGTTGGCCGCAGTCTGTTGTTCTGAGTTTTCACAATTTTGCGTGCAAGTGAGGTGTCACAGTAATTTCATCCATAAAGAAGCGGTTATAGCTTTATTATGTGTAATGTTTTAACTTTCGTTTTTTTTGTTTCACTGTGATCCACAACCACCACAAATAGCCTAGAGGACGACATTTTAGCACAATTCATTCTGTTTTTAACACTTCACAATTTCGGTGATTGTTAAATGAATGCCCTATATGTTATCGGCATTAGCTATCAACAGAGTTGAAAAATAAACAAGCATTGGTTGTATTGGTTAAAACTTCCGAAATTACAAGCAGAATACACATAATTTGGTGAGAGTCCAAGAATTCTGTAATAGTATAATCGTATGAGGAAGATAGTGTACGATGAAAGTCAACTCAGGTTAAGTAGAATTCAATGTGGTGGGCATGCACAAAATGACTACGTCACGTAATGACCTCACCATATTACCGAACTTGACAGTCAAAAGTATGATAACAATAGTGTATCACAGTAGTTATTTATACACCAATTAGAACTATGTATGTATCAGGAGTACCAGACTATGTATAGCTGTGCAATTTCGTGCTGTGATTCAGTATAGCTGTTATTTTTAACTATTTTCTATGATCTGGAGATGCACAGCACTGTTCGCCATGTGAGAAATTATCAATAAATATAGAGTAGGAAAGCAGCTGCCTCCGTGGGGAAATGTAGTAGGCACACTATGCCTTACTTTGTGAGCTCTATGGTTCGTTCTTCACTATCTCAGTAGATACACATTTAATCCAATTACTGATTTCGAGTTAAGCAAGAAATTCGGTCAAGTTAGAGAAGGGGCACCAGCCAAAATAGGGTAGAAAGTTCACTGATAACGATCAACAGACTGACTAAGAAATACGTCAATTTGTTATCACATTGAACCTAATAAAAATATAGCGTCACAGCATAGCCTGGGCCGAGTGAGATTCGGGCGCCGCCTCGGAAGGATTAACTGACTTAATAACAGATAACAGAATAAATAACTCAATGACAGTAAGTAATAACAAACTTTACCTGTGACTGAGCCGTACCTTTCACGTACGGTTTGGGTCCATTCATTGTCTTTATGCAGGCTTGAGATCCTAGGATTTTCTGAGAGATCTGACTGTAGAAATTGTTTTGGGCTCAACGCGAATCCCTTGCAACAGCTGAAAAAGTTTCCGTTAAATTTGCTCTGTCAGTTTCCCTAGATCCTCATTTGTATCGTGAATTTAACAAAAAAAAATGGTTCAAATGGCTCTGAGCACTATGGGACTCAACGGCTGAGGTCATTAGTCCCCTAGAACTTAGAACTAGTTAAACCTAACTAACCTAAGGACATCACAAACATCCATGCCCGAGGCAGGATTCGAACCTGCGACCATAGCGGTCTTGCGGTTCCAGACTGCAGCGCCTTTAACCGCACGGCCACTTCGGCCGGCTGAATTTAACAATGGTTCTTCTGAATATTTTCCGAATAATATAATTAAACCAAAAAAGTTCTATTATTTCCTTCATAACAAGACATCGTACACATTGATATTGAATGCGAATGATAACATCTTTTTCAAAACTGATTGCGGATCTTATATGGTTTATGAATTTGAAGTAAACGTTCAGAATTAGTTTTTAAGTAACATATTAGTAACTGTTGGATCAGATCTATGTCAAGTCATGGAGACAGCCTTACATTTATATGGAACATACTTGCTGTCCCTATGAAGATAAGTAACCACATCAACTTTTAGCACTCTGTCTCCGTCTCCATTTTTCTGTGCCCATGTCATGGCACATGAGAGTTAGGAAGTTTTGTCTTTTTAACATTGTGAAGACATAAAATATCAATTGTTAACTTCATATTAATCCATCAACCAATATATGTGGCGTTTTGTGGTTATATACCCAGTACTATAAATACTGCAAACAATGTCTAATACCTTTAAGTACAACCATCGAAACAAAAAACTGTGTACTTATATAATTTTTTATTTGGAATGAACAAGGTGCACCACAGTATCTAATATTGCAGAAGGAGACAAAAGAGTCCTAATATTTTTCTTTTATCTTTTCCAAAACAACTATCGAAGACTGAGCTACCACTTGGGAAAATAAAATTAATGGTGTTTGTGTTCCTTTATTATTCATGCTATAATGGAAATTTTAGGTTTTTTATCAAGTTGTAGCATAGAAACTAATATTGTTTACTTAAATGTTTTATTTTCGCATGTGTCTGTGTATGTGCAAGTGTTGTTTATTTCATGATTATCTGACGTGAAATTCTTAGTACTGTAGAGCTTTTTAAAACAAATTTGAACGGGAAACCGAGTTAAAAGTTTCTCTTTGAATGAGAACACTGAATAAATATATTTCATTGGAAGTTTAACTGAAATTTGAAATTTTAAGAATTATTTCAATTGCTCAGCATGGAATATAATTACAGTGTAGGGATATTATCACAGATTACATCTCACTAAGGAAATTATGCTAAAAGAGCTACAGGAAACTTAAGTAATTTAGCTGAAGAAGAAGTAAATTTACATAAATTACGAACAAAACAAGATGGTGATGGCGGGAAGACGTCTTCGTTATAAGCGATTTTTTAAAACAAAATATTAATTTCTATAGCAATATGTTGTGAACCGCATAGAAAACGTATTGAGACAAGAGAAGTCACTTTTCAGTAAAGCTGGGCTGCTTCTACTTCAAAAACACAGAAATTGAAACTAGACGATAAGTGTGCTCTTCTTATACTTGGTTTAATATCAACAACGACGATTCTGTTTATACATATTTCGACTAGGGTGTTAAAGCAGAAATTACAGGAAAAGAAACTGTGAAATCATCTTCTTTTTCCTCAGATGTTGCATGCTTACTTCTGAAATTTCACCTACTTAAGAGCTGCAAAAAGGAGACTGCAAAATTTAAACTTCTAATATTAGGTGAAAAAGTAAACAAGAAAATGAGAGTTGCTTTAGATGTTGAAAATGAAACTACACCAGAAAAGACACTAGAAGGAACTACAGCTGACGCCAACTTGCTGGTCGATAACATCAGGAAAAATTTACACTTAGCTACAAGGAAGAAACAAAGTCAGCTGTTGACTATCCCCACAACACTGAAATGGTATCGGGAAAAATTCCAAATACTTTCAAAGTTTCTGATTACTTGACACAATAAACAGAGAATCTCGTTAAGGAAAAGTGTTTCTTAGCAGAACAAAACCTGGGGGAAAGAAACGGAAACTTGAAATAATCGATTTACTGATGGACAGTCTAGAACCTTACCTGGTATAAAATATGCCTTATTAACAATAAAATATATTATTTAGAATAAGATTATTTTGACACTTCAAAGTAATTTATCCAAAAAAATACAGACAAAAGTTTTTTATAAATTCTACTCCTTTTGCCCCATATATTGCTTTTTTGCTGGTGGTATCCATACAGATTGTGTCGTTAGCACTTACCAGAACAAAATTTCACTAATGAGATCGGTACCACTTCAAGAAAGCTATAATTGTCTCACAAAAATATTTGTATCTGAAAATCCGACACCTGCGTGTACACTACAGTACTGCAGTGATTGCTCTCCAAAAGAAACACTTTTATGTTTCCTTGGAAAATTACTTGAATACTTCCATTGAAAATGAAACCACTGAGCTTCATCACTGGATTTATACTGACCAATGTACACAAATGACTTTATTCAGGATGTTTTATCTAACCTGAGAAAAGTTTTTCCACATTCTGACATTGCTAGGTTTCAAAATATTACAAGGAAAATAACCATGTAATGGAGACAATGCCACAGTATTTATGGACTTCAGTGAAAACTTCTCTTAATTTCTTAGATACCAAAGGACAAGTGACTCTTGTAGTGTACATCCTTTTACAGTTTAAAAAATACTGAAGGTGAAAGATGACTTTAGTGTGTGTTATGTGTGATTACATTTGATGAGTCTATATTGGTCCAAAAATTTCAACGAAGTATGACAGACTTTATAAAAAAAAACATTCATCTGTCAAAACAAACAGCAATTATAGATGCCCAGTCCCGTGTGAAAATAAATGTTATTTTATTAACCTCTGTCTGAGTGATCACTCCTTGCAACTAGCCAAGGAAATACCGAGTTTGGTGACATGGGAAGGGCAGTTAAAAGATACCATGGAAGGAAAATTTTCAGATCCCCAGGGAATCAAATACTATTTTCATCAGATGTATTTCAGTTTTGTCATGTTAACATCACCAAAGTTAAGTTTCCAGAAATTAATTACGAATCTTTAGCTCAGTCACACTCTGTCACTGCATAACACTTTGCGGAATTTCAAATACTTCCTGGAACCAGAAGTTTTCACAACTTTGAGCCATGAGATTGTATAGGGAACTTCAGAGCAAGGAAGACCATTGAAATTCCTTGTGAAAAGAAAATCTGATTCGATCAAGATATGTATCTTGCAAATATTCCAACCTGAGATACATTAGTATAATCACTGAACATACTACTGTGGAATTTATGCATTCCTCAAGACCTTCGCCGATATTCCATTTTCCTAAACGAGAAAATGTGCTTCCTGAGGTTGAAACTGTACTTAAACAACAAATATAAATATTTACTAACTTTCGAAGGAGTGTACGTGCTCTATTCTGAAAAGAATAAATTACGTCTAACGTATGCAGTGTTGTTTAGAAAACTGAATAACTTTATCTTTTTTAATATTGCTATTTCTTATATAAGTTTATTTTCTCTCGGGCCTACATCATGATAGATATCTTGTAATGACATTGTAGCAATAGTACTGAATCAGAATGCATGCATCCAACGAACTGAATACATTACTAAAGAAAACAACAGTTAGATTCGTTTACAGAACTGGACTTAATCTCAAAAACAAAACCACCACTACAAACGAAACCAGGGATACATAAATAAATTACTAAGACTGTTACAATTCTGTAGAAATTAGTCACAGAGAACACACAAGAAACAGCGACACAAACCAAACCAAGTTTCTTAACCACATAAAAAAGAAAAGAAAAAAAAACCACGACGCTGATCATATAAACGCAATGAAAATTTATGCATTCCTCAAGACCTTCGCCGATATTCCATTTTCCTAAACGAGAAAATGTGCTTCCTGAGGTTGAAAATCTACTTAAACAACAAATATAAGTATTTACTAGCTCAAAATGAATGTTTTGGAAGAAATCTAAACGTATTTGCCTACAGATAGCCTGAAGATGGTCACAGATTTGAAATAGGCCTATTTCTACTATATAATCTACAGCGATAAAACAGTGCCAGTTGTAGCAGCATTCTAGTTCAATGCGGTTATTACAATGTCTTTTATAAGTGTAACGACTTAAAATTTCGATTTTGTCAAAAGTATTGTTCTGGGACCTTTGAAATGTCAGTGATTTATTTTTGGTTTTGAAGGTATAAATTAATAACCTATTTGTTACAAAACTTAAATATAACAAGGGAACAAAAGCCTGTCGTACGTGTGTGTGTGTGTGTGTGTGTGTGTGCTCGCATGTTTTCGAAGAGGAGACATGTTGCACTCGAAACAGCAGACTCCGTTACTAAAAATGCGGGTATTATTAACGTATGTTGAGAAGAATACATTGTCACATTTGTAATAAGTGTGTCTATGATAATGAGTGACGATATAAATTCTGATAGGTAACGCATCACGTCAGATCCGAATATATATAGATATGTTTCACTTTAGATTGTCAGATATGTGTCCTTGCACTTTTTGGTACCAGTGTGCATTTGAATGGCACTTGAGCAGTTCATTCGTAATTTGTCATAAGTAGTGTGTCGGAGCAAGCTATTCTTACGTCACCGAATAGTAAGAGGTGGAAATTAGGGAATTTTTACTGAAACTCACATTGCCACAGTGAAATTCAGCTCATGCCAGAGGGCCAGAGGCAGAGGCGGAGCAGAAAACGTGCCATTATGTCGCAAGTCGATCAGGTCGACGCACCAGGTCGACGATTCTGTCTACCGAGTGGGGACACGCATTGAGCACAAAGTAGACCGCTACGGAAAACCACAGGAAGCGAGACAAGCACATTCATTAGCTCGTGAGACAAGCTGCAAGAGACTATCTCTGTCTAAAGAGCACATAGCGGAGGACCGACACAGCAGTTAACAGCCTGTTAAGTGAGTATGGCACAATAAAGAGGCCACGTTCGGTAATTACGAACCGTCCCTTGTGTCATAGCCTCACTTAATATACGCCAGCTCTCCAGCTCTGGTCATGAGTTGATCATTGAGATCGATGGCAGTCAGAATAACAGCGCACAATTCCATGATTACGGCACTGTAGTGAATCTATGTACCAGATGCTTCAGTGCGGTCTTTTAACTAGCCTGATTAAACTCGTGCTGCTCGCCGCCTACCGTGTAGTGATGGAGGAACTGACTGTCTTCCTACTGCACAGCATCGCAGAGTGCTGCCAGGCCTTGACATCGACAAGGAAGCCAGGAACAGAGCCCTTTAGGGACCATGTATCTGTATCAACAATTAGGCACCTTCGGGTGCTGACGCCTACCAAGGGTAGGGAGAACATCAAATGACGACACGACTGCCGACACCAGATTCATCGATGGTGGATCGTCGACGGTCATCGCAGGATTCGGAGTGGGGCCGAATATCTCCAGCAGCCAGTCCGGAACAGCTGCACCTGCTCGCCGGCAGTCCGCCACGGCATCAAGGTCACCGTCCTCTTCTGAGTGTGCAGCGGCTGAGCTGACACGACGGGCGTCAGCTAGAATCCAACACGCAGCAGAATGAGCAACAGCCGACGCTGGTGCGGCAGAACGACGACTTTTAAGTATTGTGAATCAATAACTGAACCCTAATAAAGTTGTACCAGCGTCGAAGACGCTTCACAGGTTCCAAACAGCTATCCTGACATCACGAGGTGTCTCTGCTCGGCCATCTGTACTATGTCAAGTTCGCTTGCGAGGCAAAGAAAGGAAGTAATTTTAAGGTATAGAGCCACGTAGGTGACGACGTCATAGAAGATGGAGCACTAGCTTGGACTAGGGATGGTTGGAGAAGGAAATTGACAGTGCCGTTTCAAACGGACCATCACGGCCTGCGACTTAATCGATTTAACGAAATCACAGAAAGCTCAAATCTAGTCGGCTGGACGGGGGCTTTTTACTGCAGTCCTCCCAAAGAAAACCCAATTATCTTAACAATAAGTCACCCCGCACAGTTGAACAAGAGGCATCCAATTTGTATGTAACACTTCTTTTACTAATCAGACGTACTTCAAAATTTGGGTAGTATCTATTTATCGATTTCTACTTCATCTCATAGCATTGTTCTACCAGATAACGGAATAAGTAAGTTAAACATAAGAAAACTTCTAGCGAAATAAATTTTCTAATCGACAGGCTATTGTCCGCATTAAACTAATTTTGAAATGGTACAGCAGAACTGTGGCATTTTTGCACTACTTTTGAAACAGTTAATTTTGTTCTGTAGAAATCTGGAATATCCCCAGAAATAGACTCCCTTGGGCGCAGAATCGAAAAATTCTGGGTGATTGGAAAAGAAGGTAAGGATTTAAATTGCCTGTTACAAACTACAGAAGACACATTGCACGTGTGTCTCGACAGAGGAAAGTTCAAAGTTTTGGCACAGCTGTACTGTTTGTAGCCACATTGCGACTACGGCATAAGAGAAATCACATTGTGCGTTGCAACTTGCGCGAAGTCTGGTATGGTAGAAGCTACTAAGGAGTGGTAAGGTGCCGGGCTAACATGAATTCAGACATCCTTTAAAACAAATTTATTAACAAAAAACTCTTACTCAACAGCTATTAGAAAACATATTGTCCAACTCCTTTATTTTATTTTTTTAAAAGATACCCATTACAAGGCTTACTCTTAATAATAGTTATATTGAACCAGCTTCAAGGGTAAAATACCCGTGATACAGTAGTGACAAATTTGAGCCCAAAGCAATTATAACATCAGTTAAAAGATTCAACTCAAACTCTATAACTATTTGTGATAAAAAATTTAAAATGCCCAAGGCTGTCTTAAAACGACATGTAAGAGCCTTCAAACTAATTTATAATAACAATCTGATAGCAATTCAAACCTAAAAACAGTTTTCAGATAAATCGAATTTAACTGCAGCACGCAATGTACACTACAAATTACAGCTGGACCATTATCACAAGCTTTATAAACACCAGTTTTTCTCGTGCCACAGTTTAAAAGTTGCTTCTTTGCCATGCAGGAGTACCGAACAATTTCAAAATAAGTTTAGGTACAATACTTCTTCACATGAACGCCATATTAAGAGATGTGAACGTTTCAACTACAAAAGCTAACTACTTAACTCAAGAACAAATCTGCAGCATTAGAATTCATCCGCTGCTATCTCAGTGGGTTTACAGATCTTGCAATCTTATTTCATTTCATACGTCAGTCTTGCGCACACTTCCTGAAAATACACTGCACACGTCATTATACTGAAGTGATGACACCTGAAACATAAATCAGCAACCATTGGTGCCACACAGGCATACAAAATAATGTCCCACACCGGGGCAAACTCAATGACACTCAATGACAACCATGTGACATGAAAAGTTAAAACAAACAAATGACCATTCACGAAATAGTGGAACTAATGGCGCCCCACGTGGGCTGACTGACTTACAATTTTGCAAGACGAATAACTAAAACACACAGATGCGCAAGTACTCAGCAGTAAAGTTACTCAGCTTCACGAGAAGTTATCCAGTACTCGCGTGTAAGTGCAGCCACGGCGCAACTACAGTATAGTTACCGCTGTACAGACCTCCAACCGCTGCTTCAACCGCCGATCTCCTTGGGGCAACACCAGTCTTGTGCAACAGAAGCTCTCTTGAACGCAAAAGGGGAGCTCCTTTTCAAATTTTTTTTTTGGTCATCAGTCTACTGACTGGTTTGATGCGGCCCGACACGAATTCCTTTCCTGTGCCAACCTCTTCATCTCAGAGTAGCACTTGCAACCTACGTCCTCAATTATTTGCTTGACGTATTCCAATCTCTGTCTTCCTCTACAGTTTTTGCCCTCTAGAGCTCCCTCTAGTACCATGGAAGTCATTCCGTCATGTCTTAGCAGATGTCCTATCATCCCGTCCCTTCTCCTTATCAGTGTTTTCCACATATTCCTTTCCTCTCCGATTCTGCGTAGAACCTCCTCATTCCTTACCTTATCAGTCCACCTAATTTTCAACATTCGTCTATAGCATCACATCTCAAATGCTTCGATTCTTCTGTTCCGGTTTTCCCACAGTCCATGTTTCACTACCATACAATGCTGTACTCCAGACGTACATCCTCAGAAATTTCTTACTCAAATTAAGGCCGGTATTTGATATTAGTAGACTACTCTTGGCCAGAAATGCCTTTTTTGCCATAGCGAATCTGCTTTTGATGTCCTTTTTGCTCCGTCCGTCATTGGTTACTTTACTGCCTAGGTAGCAGAATTCCTTAACTTCATTGACTTCGTGACCATCAATCCTGATGTTAAGTTTCTCGCTGTTCTCATTTCTGCTACTTATCATTACCTTCGTCTTTCTCCGATTTACTCTCAGACCATACTGTGTATTCATTAGACTGTTCATTCCGTTCAGCAGATCATTTAATTCTTCTTCACTTTCACTCAGGATAGCAATGTCATCAGCGAATCGTATCACTGATATCCTTTCACCTTGTATTTTTATTCCACTCCGAAACCTTTCTTTTATTTCCATCATTGCTTCCTCGATGTACAGATTGAAGAGTAGGGGCGAAAGGCTACAGCCTTGTCTTACACCCTTCTTAATACGAGCACTTCGTTCTTGATCTTCCACTCTTATTATTCCCTCTTGGTTGTTGTACATATTGTATATGACCCGTCTCTCCCTATAGCTTACCCCTACTTTTTTCAGAATCTCGAACAGCTTGCACCATTTTATATTGTCGAACGCTTTTTCCAGGTCGACAAATCCTATGAAATTGTCTTGATTTTTCTTTAGCCTTGCTTCCATTATTAGCCGTAACGTCAGAACTGCCTCTCTCGCCCCTTTACTTTTCCTAAAGCCAAACTGATCGTCACCTAGCGCATTCTCAATTTTCTTTTCCATTCTTCTGTATGTAATTCTTGTAAGCAGCTTCGATGCATGGGCTGTTAAGCTGATTGTGCGATAATTCTCGCACTTGTCAGCTCTTGCCGTCTTCGGAATTGTGTGGATGATGCTTTTCCGAAAGTCAGATGGTATATCGCCAGATTCATATATTCTACACACCAACGTGAATAGTCGTTTTGTTGCCACTTCCCCCAACGATTTTAGAAATTCTGATGAATTGTTGTCTATCCCTTCTGCCTTATTTGACCGAAAGTCCTCCAAAGCTCTTTTAAATTCCGATTCTAATACTGGATCCTCTATCTCTTCTAAGTCGACTCCTGTTTCTTCTTCTATCACATCAGACAAATCTTGACCCTCATAGAGGCTTTCAATGTATTCTTTCCACCTATCTGCTCTCTCCTCTGCATTTAACAGTGGAATTCCCGTTGCACTCTTAATGTTACCACCGTCGCTTTTAATGTCACCAAAGGTTGTTTTGACTTTCCTGTATGCTGAGTATGTCCTTCCGACAATCATATCTTTTTCGATGTCTTTACATTTTTCCTGCAGCCATTTCGTCTTAGCTTCCTTGCACTTCCTATTTATTTCATTCCTCAGCGACTTGTATTTCTGTATTCCTGATTTTCCGGGAACACGTTTGTACTTCCTCCTTTCATCAATCAACTGAAGTATTTCTTCTGTTACCCATGGTTTCTTCGCAGCTACCTTCTTTGTACCTATGATTTCCTTCCCAACTTCTGTGATGGCCCTTTTTAGAGATGTCCATTCCTCTTCAACTGTACTGCCTACTGCGCTATTCCTTATTGCTGTATCTATAGCGTTAGAGAACTTCAAACGTTTCTCGTCATTCCTTAGTACTTCCGTAATCCCACTTTTTTGCGTATTGATTCTTCCTGACTAATGTCTTGAACTTCAGCCTACTCTTCATCACTACTATTTTGTGATCTAAGTCTATATCTGCTCCTGGGTACGCCTTACAATCCAGTATCTGATTTCGGAATCTCTGTCTGACCATGATGTAATCTAATTGAAATCATCCCCTATCTCCCTGCCTTTTCCAAGTATACCTCCTCCTCTTGTGATTCTTGAACAGGGTATTCGCTATTACTAGCAGAAACTTGTTACAGAACTCAATTAGTCTTTCTCCTCTTTCATTCCTTGTCCCAAGCCCATATTCTCCTGTAACCTTTTCTTCTATTCCTTCCCCTACAACTGCATTCCAGTCGCCCATGACTATTAGATATTCATCCCCCTTTACATACTGCATTACCCTTTCAGTATCCTCACATACTTTCTCTATCTGTTCATCATCAGCTTGCGACGTCGGCATGTATACCTGAACTATCGTTGTCGGTGTTGGTCTACTGTCGATTCTGATTAGAACAACCCGGTCACTAAACTGTTCACAGTAGCACACCCTCCGCCCTACCTTCCTATTCATAACGAATCCTACACCTGTTATACCATTTTCTGCTGCTGTTGATATTACCCGATACTCATCTAAACAGAAATCCTTGTCTTCCTTCCACTTAACTTCACTGAGCCCTACTATATCTAGATTGAGCCTTTGCATTTCCCTTTTCAGATTTTCTAGTTTCCCTACCACGTTGAAGCTTCTGACATTCCACGCCCCGACTCGTAGAACGCTATCCTTTCGTTGAGTATTCAATCTTTTTCTCATGGCAACCTCCCCCTTGGCAGTCCCCTCCCGGAGATCCGAATGGGGGACTATTCCGGAATCTTTTGCCAATGGGGAGATCATCATAACACTTCTTCAATTACAGGCTACATGTCCTGTGGATACACGTTACGTGTATTTAATGCAGTGGTTTCCATTGCCTTCTGCATCCTCATGTCGTTGATCATTGCTGATTCTCCGCCTTTAGGGGCAATTTCCTACCCCTAGGACAAGAGAGTGCCCTGAACCTCTGTCTGCTCCTCCGCCCTCTTCGACAAGGCTGTTGGCAGAATAAGGCTTACTTCTTATGCCGGAAGTCTTCGGCTCCAGTGCTGATTATTTATCAAAATTTAGACAGTGGCAGAGATCGAACCCGGGATCGAAGACGTTTTGATTATGAATCAAAGACGCTAACCCTAGACCACGGGTCTACAGCTTCCCAAACAACGGCTCCCAGCTACGACTAGGCCGCGCTATCACTCCAGGTGCGGCCAAGTCGTTTTTCGGCACGTGCACGAGGTGCTCCAAACGCAGGGTCCCGCTCGTCACCTCCCTCGTGCCGCTGCTAACTGAGGACTTTTGTCGCTACCCGTTACAGGCCGCCTCGGACCATGAGCCTCTCTGGTAAAGATATTCTACACAACTAGCGATTGCACCAAAGAGGCACAAACTCGAAAAATACGGAATTTTTTGAAGCACGGCACAAAGTCAATCCATTGTTCAAGTGCAACGTGCCTCACGCCGTCGATGCAGCAGGAAGCCATCTCTAGACAAGCAGATTTATGAATGGCATACAAAATTCTTTAATGTTGGTTGCATATGCAGAGGGAGAAGCATTGATGAGCCACAGCACCTCTTATGAAAATTTCGAGCGTATCCGAGATGCGTTCACACGGAGCCCTTGGAAGTTTATCGAGAAATGCATGGTAGTCATGTTGAGTATCTTGCAGTGTCTGTGTGAACCTTTGAACTTTTCTCTGTCCAGTGACATCCACAACGTGTTTATCTCTTTCATAGTTCGCCTGTAATAAACAATTGAAATCTGTTGTATCCATGGAGGTAAAAAAAAGGAAGGGCGTTGTCATTACATCACGAACTTGAGGCTGACGTCCGCCATCTTACATAGACGTAAACATTAGGTTTACCGCATTCGTACCTCCATGGTTCACCGAGGTGATACTTCCCCGCTATGTCACTCTGACGTGCCCGCGCCCAGTGTCGACCACTGGGGATATCTATCGACTTTTGTGGTCGCATCGCAAATAGCATCTGGTGCTTTGATTCTGTGGAGACGATGTTGTTTCATCAAAAATGCCAGTTTGCGTCGTCTACGGATGTACTAATCGATCCTATCGTAATCTAAAGTTTAAGGGAATCACATTTCATCGTAAATGGAGTCGTTCAAGCAATATTTTCTTTTGTGTGCATGAATTACGGTCACTGTTTTCTTTTATTCTTGCCTATGTTTTTCATTGCCTGCTAAATCGCAAACGCTCCGACATTCGGGACACAAAGTATCAACGGCCTCATCCCCGCACAAGACGCTGATATGTGACAGCTCTGGTTGTTGGTGCAGCGTCTCATGCCCTAAGTTCCTCAAGCCGATGATTGCTCAAGGTTCACATTTTTCACTCTTTAAAAAAGATTCTGGCCGGAACAGCCGGAGGAAGCGGTCTTATGAGTATGGGTTTTCTTTGTATGATAGTGGAAATGTGTATGTGTACGCTTTCTCCTTTTCTGAAGATGGCTTTGGCCGAAACACTTTTCGTCGTGGCTGCTGTTGGGCGTGTGAGTAGCAATCTAATCGTTTCACAATATACTTATTCACTCGTGAAGTTTGTTGTAAATGATCCACTGCGCTTC
Source organism: Schistocerca serialis cubense (assembly GCF_023864345.2). NCBI lineage: Eukaryota > Metazoa > Arthropoda > Insecta > Orthoptera > Acrididae > Schistocerca > Schistocerca serialis. The sequence continues at coordinate 523,628,263 of NC_064642.1, forward strand.
ACCAGCAACAATGATGTACGTACTTACGACACCAGAAGAAAAAAAAGACATTCATTACGCCACATTATGGTTGTCTCTAACGTTGTGGCGTAGCAAGACAGCCACGCCACGGAAGTAGCCGGAAAGCACGCGTTTAGCTCACGCAGGCAAGAGATAGGTCTGTAACAGGATACGTAATGAATGCTATAAAGAAAAGTACGTAGCTTCTGGAATACTTAACTTTAATCCATCCTTGGTACATCGCTATTGACGAGACATGCTTCATACGATAACTATCAATTGCTATGTAAGGCTAATGGCGCCTTGCTAGGTCGTAGCCATTGACTTAGCTGAAGGCTATTCTAACTATCTGCTCTGCAAATGAGCGAGGCTGCGTCAGTGTGCATCGCTAGCTACGTCGTCCGTACAACTGGGGCGAGTGCTCGTACGTCTCTCTAGACCTGCCGTGTGGTGGCGCTCGGTCTGCTATCACTGAAAGTGGCGACACGCGGGTCCGACATGTACTAATGGACCGCGGCCGATTTAAAACTACCACCTAGCAAGTGTGGTGTCTGGCGGTGACACCACATTCCACCCCCGCAAATCGGCGAACGGCCGTGTTATAAGGCTTCCGCCCGCCGTGGGGAGGACCCCATGTTGACGTATGCGATGAGGTGGGGAGCCTAACAACAGGCGAGGCTGTGCCACCCGCACCCGGCCATTCGGTCCGAGGGGAGCTAGGAAACGCCTGAAAACCTAGTCCAGGGTGCACCGAATGTCCGGGTGCGGGTGGCACAGCCTCGCCTGTTGTTAGGCTCCCCACCTCATCGCATACGTCAACATGGGGTCCTCCCCACGGCGGGCGGAAGCCTTATAACACGGCCGTTCGCCAATTTGCGGGGGTGGAATGTGGTGTCACCGCCAGACACCACACTTGCTAGGTGGTAGCTTTAAATCGGCCGCGGTCCATTAGTACATGTCGGACCCGCGTGTCGCCACTTTCAGTGATAGCAGACCGAGCGCCACCACACGGCAGGTCTAGAGAGACGTACGAGCACTCGCCCCAGTTGTACGGACGACGTAGCTAGCGACTCACACTGACGAAGGCTCGCTCATTTGCAGAGCAGATAGTTAGAATAGCCTTCAGCTAAGTCAATGGCTACGACCTAGCAAGGCGCCATTAGTAACATTGCATGAAACTATAGAGTCTCACTTGTCTCATCAATAGCGATGTACCAAGGATAGATTAAAGTTAAGTATTCCAGAGGCTACGTACTTTTCTTTACAGCATTCATTACGTATCCTGTTTCAGACCTCACGCCATCCTGCGTGAGCTTATAGCGCGTGCCTTTCGGCCTCCTCGCATTGTGTCTAGGCTGTCTTGCCTAGACACAACATCTAGCACAAACAGGGCTTCACAACGTTGCAACCAAAAGTTTTCATCATATATCCAGTGATGTTAAATTCCTGACTGACAGCGAAGTAAAATTTGAAACTATACAGGAAACGTCTCTTTTTGGCAATTCCTCATATTCCGTAGAAGACTATCTGTCATTGTAAAGTGTGAATGGTGATGGTTAGGAATTACTAACATTTGTCTGCCTTTTATTTAAAAAACAATAATAAATGATCAACATGGAGGCATATTGTAAAAAAAATTGATGTTAATATAAAATGACTAGTTCCACATCATTAAAATTGATGATATATGGAACAAAAAACTAACTAATGACTGGTTTATCACAAAACATGGCACAAACTTCTACACTTTGAAAACCTCAAAACGAAATTCAAAAATAAAATGAAGCAGAATGTAAAAGCTGACTTACCTTCTAATTGTGATATGTTTGGTTATTCCTAGAAAACTACTGGCAATAAATATTCCGGAAAAGAATCAAATAGGCTACTGTTCGATAGGTACGCTTACATGGTACACAGGTTAGGCAATCCTTACTAAAAAATATGACTTGCATACATCGTAAAACAAAATATGCAATTTTACCTGGTCTAAGTGTTTGAGACCATTCCCTTAACCATATTTGTAGTATTGTACAATTGTGGAACAAGTTTCAGAAATTATATGGTTTTTTTTACAAAATGAGGAGATGTGTAATGCACTGACAATGCAAAAAAACAAGAACTCTATTCTGCATGCAGGAACACCTCTATGCAGTTCTGTTTCTTTGACATTCCAATAACCGTTCACCTTGTTGACATGCACAAGATACGATAGCATGTCTTGCGACTTCCCTCATTGCACTCGTTTATGGGCTAGCAAAGAACACTTCAGAAAGTTTTTTGCAAATTTGAACATTAAAAACGTTGTCCATACTAGTTGGAAGCTGAAAATGTAACGAACATAAAGCATTACTGTAAACAAATAACATTGATTTCGGAGTTCCAGTTCCATTTGCTATCGATACAAATGCAGTAAAAGTGGAAGCAATTGGATTGCGAAAGAATGCTTTTCACATCACTTCCTTCTCTTCTTCGTTATTCGAAATATTTTAACAAAAAAATGTTACATTAACGAGGCCAAATGTGTTGTATTACTAGACAAGTACGCACTAAAGAACAGAGAAATGTTCGAAATTGCCTTCCTGACATTATGTTCCTCATGTAAGCACTGTAATTTTTAGTATTTAAAACAGTTATTGCGTGTACACTATAGAAATATTGAACTATAAGCAATAGTAAACAGTAGGCTGCTGATGTGTGGGCTATTTAAGAAGGCGGCTGGCCCCGCCCACTCTGGCTTCCAGACAACGTACAGCGATAAGTCTATAGGCCATCTCCCTTTTTTTTTTTACCTCCGTGGTTATATCTTTTTGAATCATCCTGTATTTTCTTCTGTGTTTCAATGACGCTTCGAAACCGCCATTTTGTATTGGGCCAACAAACGATATACTTGGGGGGTGCCCAAATACCTCCAGTCCAACATTAGTTTTGGTACAAATCACTGACAGAAACATGCAGCGTCTGCAGAGTTGACAAATATGCACCTCGTATACGAGTCCGAGGGTTGCAGTGGAAGAGCGGCGCATTTTCATTATTTTACAGTTTAAGAAGTTCAAATGAATACAAATGTATTACTGACTTGTATTATTACGAAGTTCATTTCAGTCTGTTTTATTAGTGCAAGCCATTGGTAAAGAAGGGATGTCTCTCTGTTTTAAACGTTCTGCAAAGTTTTGCGTGACCACGTTACAACTTTATACGTACGGATTTTGAAACAGAGTTAGGTTTTACTTCTGTGTTGTTTGTTAAACAACTGGCGCAACAACACTGGCGTTGTCTGTTTTGGATATCAACACTACAAAAAATTCCCTAACGCAGTTCCACCACGTGAATATTTTCGGTAGCAAATAAATGTTAAAAAACAATACTCCCGGACGCTGAATAGAACTCGAGAACTCTACTATTCCAACGCAAAACACTACCAGCTGCACTAACTCCACAGCACACATCTGCATGTGATTACAGTTTTTTGCCAAACTGCCTTTCTTTGACGACCATTTCGTGCCGGAAATAAGTAGGGGGAAGAAATTCCGGTAGAGCCATTTTTGTGCCGTTAGTATGTAAGGAATTTCACTGTGGCGTCAGAGTGCACGAAATTTGGTCACTCTCGTAGCACACGTACATAGCTTCGAAATTTTTTGAATAACGAGACTTCCAAGGAGAGGTCCCCAGCGGTGGGATCGAGTTTTCGAAACCATCTATACGGCTACGTACATTAAGATCCCAGGTATAACACACTGCAGCCATTCACGCTGATTGGCCCTCTTCTGCAAGCAATTTACGAAAAAAATTTCGGAATTTTATCTGACACTCAACAGCGTTAAAAAAAGGTGTTTGGAACACTGTCGTTGCGTGGTGTAATATATTGGCTTCCATAAAAAAATGATATGATAGTAGCCTCACATGCAGAAGCTTGTGGGTTCGAATCTTGCCAGGTACAGTGACTTTTTCTTATTTTGAAATCTTTATCGAAATGATTTTGATCATCATTTTTAATCAAATTATTTAAATTTAGTTTTTTTTTTATTTCCATTCCTTTGTCACATCATTTTAATCATAATATCTACTTCCTCATTTGTTCTCATTTTGCTTCGTGTCAGTCTTTTTCCACTAGAAAACTTTGTTCATGTGTTTTAATTAATTTTATGTATTAATTTTTATCTAATTTCTTTTGTTGTTTCACACTGTTTCTCGTCCACATTATTGCGTCCATTATATCTATTTCCCATTTGGTCATTTTGTTTGAATTTCGTTATGCTTATAAAACCTTCTTTCATTTAAATCTTCAACTAGATTATTTTTTGCATTGTGCAATAGATATTTACGTTACGTTTTAAATTCTTTGTGTGACGATTACCATACAAAAAAGTTGCACATCTGGTAATGAAAACTACATTTTTCACGCCACTACACCGTCATTTTTCACGCCACTACACCGCCATTTAAATAGATTATTTGGTCTCTTGTTCTTTAACTGATGGATCGGAATTTCCAAACAATTGAATATTATAACAAATAAAAGTAATCGAATTCATATTGACAAAAATTCCAAGTGGAAACATCGTATAAAGAAAAAATGAAACAAATGAAAAAGTTTGTACGGTGATTAAAATAATGTGACAAAAGAATATAAATAAAAAATTACATTTAAACCAAGTAAATGAGTAAAAACAATGATCAAAGTCATTTCGATAAAAATTTAAAAATAAAAAATTACTGCACCAGATGAGAAATGAACCCACAACCCCTTGTATTCGTAGCTATTTACCTTTTTTTAAAGATATTTATTTAGCATTTGACAGTTTCACATAATAACTGAAAACAAACTCATCTAAGAAATAACTATGTCCATTGAGTTATTTCTTAGACGACACATTTGCAGAATAGACATTACATTTTCCTTTTTTCCCCGTGAGGTTTCGTATCAAAAGCTATAATAAGCTTCACATTTTGGAATCTTGAGAAAATTCTTGTACGTAACTTATCGTATTCATCCCATAAGTATGCGAAGTACTGTAAGTTGCCCTTTAATTTGAGTCCAAAATTTATATGAATTGTGTGTGCCATGATCCATGTTTTTGTGTCCCACCTTGCTTTTGGGATTAGTTTTCATTCGGGTATCATGGCATTAGAAACCTGTACATTGCGTATATCCGTTCTCTTGACTAGTCGAATTATGTCCCTTGCTGTGTGCCATATCTCGATAAATTTCGGGCACTCAGAACCATGTTCAATAGTGTTCTCCGAATTACAATTTCCACGTACGGCTGACGGTTTCAACTGAATGGAGTAAAGCTTGAGAGCTGGTCGCTATTGTCCGGTTTATCACTGTGTACCAGGACGATGCGGCACCTTCTATTATTAATTTCATTGATAAGTTTCTCCACACGATTTTCCAGCAATTCCTTGGTAGTCCCAGTTCCCATTTATTAGAAATGGCATTCCTTTGAGAGCTATAGCCATGTTACGAGTTTTTCCTTGTTTTAGGACAACTGTGGGTATGTAGCTTTTATTGAGATAATAATTTCGGACAAAGTTTAATGAGTGTGGGATACTAACAATGTAAACCTGCGCGAACTATGACGTCGAGCCATCATTGTGAAACACTACAGCAGTTGAGTGTGGTACGTTTTATATTACACACTTAGTTCCGTTGACGAGTAATGCCGCACATTTTGCGTGCAGATCCATTCTCATTTAAGTTGAGGGTGCAGTGCAGATCATCTAAAAGATTTCATCCCTCCAAATAAACCAGTATATTGCTTGCTGTATAGCCCTCCCAGTGTTTTGGGACATCGGGAGGACCTAAGCTAAGTATCACGCTTTTGCGAGTATTTGTGTGTTGCACAGTCCGATATTTTCTATCATAGCTAAATTTCTACATGCGTGGATTTTTACTACCGCTCTTATTTTATGTATCGTAGAGCCCACATTCTTTGTGGGTTGTTTGCCATTACGACGCTTAGCACCTGGTGTTGATTTTTTGAAGTGAACCAATCCCGCTGTATATTTGATTTATTATTTGCAATTAGCAACATCACAATCTTTTTGGGGACTGTCGGGGGATGTTATGTAAGATGTCAACATCTCGTGAACTTTCCATGAAAACACCTTAGTCATCGCCGTAAGCTCTGCATAGGAACCTATGTATTCCTATTGAAATTCCTTGGCAGTCACAACATATGATACAAGGAGCGGAGCTAACGCTATTGCATATAACGCCATAGATAACAGATAACCTTTTCTGACTGATCTTTTGATGTGAATTTTCTCACTTAATCTACCATTAACAACAACTTATGCCACGGAGTTGCCAAAAGTACTCTGGATTGCATTTGCGAAATTGGTGCCAAAACCCACTTTCATCATGACCTTTTCCATATATTTATGACTAACCCCATGGAAAGCAATTTTAATGTCTACTAATAAAATCGTTGCTTCCTTTCACACGTCAGTTGTGTGCACGAAATATAATCTCTATATGCTAGTAATGCGTCACATATGTTTCTGTCCGGAACGGCACACATCTGATACGGATTGATCACTTTTTCATTGTTAGCTTTAATTTCGAGCTATTAGTTTACAGTTAACGCTGAGTAATATGATAGGACGTAAATTCTCTAAGTTTGAAGTTGCTTTAGTTTTTGGTATCAATGTCATGCATCCTCTTAAAAATTCTTTCGTTATGTCGACACCATTATGGATTTTCTTACGAATATCTAGTAAAACTGCCCCCGAAATATTAAAATATTTTGGATAAAATCCAACAGGAACCCCACACTCCTGGAGATTTTCCTTTAGAAGTCATTTTATTGTTTCCTCAGTTTCGTGTGAAATGTAGGGGCGTAAAATGTAAGACGCGCCCGATGATTTTCCGTAAGCATGTGAGGTGTTTCCTGGAGAAAACTTATTGCGGATGGGTTGAAGTCGCTTTCATTGATTAGGTCTGTAACGTGGGTGGTGATTTCAGTTTTTATTTCAATCTCATTGGTAGTTTTCAGCCGTTATGTCTTTTTTCCATTCTGTTATGAAACAGTTCCCGTCTCTCTTCCGTTCCCTGCCTAAGGGGTACATAGAAATAGGTTCTTCTGAGTTGCCACCGACAGGTTAACTCCTTATAAAGGTAGCTTCAGTTTTCTTTCGGAGGTCACATATTGCCTTCATTTGTTTCAGCCTCGATAGTAGGGTCGGCTGAGCTGTTATTTTACTAACGAATTCTTTCAGAAAGCTTCGATAGAATTTTGACGTTGATCGGAGCCAATGGGCTTTGTCGGCACTATATTTTATTAATTTTACATAACATTGTTGGAGAACAGCGATCTTTACGTTCATAAAATTATTTAAAAACAGCCTTGATCACAGTCGATGTTAACTTCTGACCGGTTTCGGTCTTTTAATTACTGGCCATCATCAGAGTTTGCTCTATCTGGATGACGACGGTGGCGCCTGACCTACTGTGGAGGTCTCAGCAACTGACTGTTACAGTGACTGAAGCCTCCATAGCAAATCAGGTGCCTCCGACGTCATTCAGATGGTGCAAACTCTGATGATGACCCGTAATTAAAAGGCCGAAACCGTCAGAAGTTAACATCGGCTGCGATCAAGACTGTTTTTAAATAATTTTATAACCATTGTTGATTAATGAATATCAAATAGCAGGTTTAGCTTGCGATAGCCACCATACCAACATGCTTTTAGCGTGGTACCGGTTGTTGAGTACCTCTTGCCATGTGACAAATCTTGTGTCGACATGTGATTCTCCAAATATCTAATGTTAAGCTTCTAAATGCCTTTCTTATGACGAAAAAGTGCTCTCGAGAATTTAATTTGGCACATGTAGCTGCAGTGATCCGAGAATATCACCGGTTTTGTTTCAGTTTTAACTACTTTTTAAGCTATTTGAGCATGGATGTACGGTGGCACATCAAGACTGCTATGTCCATTCGTAAAAATATAAGTGTACTCGAAACTTCCTGGCAGATTAAAACTGTGTGCCCGACCGAGACTCGAACTCGGGACCTTTGCCTTTCGCGGGCAAGTGCTCTACCAACTGAGCTACCGAAGCACGACTCACGCCCGGTACTCACAGCTTTACTTCTGCCAGTACCTCGTCTCCTACCTTCCAAACTTTACAGAAGCTCTCCTGCGAAACATGCAGAACTAGCACTCCTGAAAGAAAGGATATTGCGGAGACATGGCTTAGCCACAGCCTGGGGGATGTTTCCAGAATGAGATTTTCACTCTGCAGCGGAGTGTGCGCTGATATGAAACTTCCTGGCAGATTAAAACTGTGTGCCCGACCGAGACTCGAACTCGGGACCTTTGCCTTTCGCGGGCAAGTGCTCTACCAACTGAGCTACCGAAGCACGACTCACGCCCGGTACTCACAGCTTTACTTCTGCCAGTACCTCGTCTCCTACCTTCCAAACTTTACAGAAGCTCTCCTGCGAAACATGCAGAACTAGCACTCCTGAAAGAAAGGATATTGCGGAGACATGGCTTAGCCACAGCCTGGGGGATGTTTCCAGAATGAGAGTCTCGGTCGGGCACACAGTTTTAATCTGCCAGGAAGTTTCATATCAGCGCACACTCCGCTGCAGAGTGAAAATCTCATTCTGGAAACATCCCCCAGGCTGTGGCTAAGCCATGTCTCCGCAATATCCTTTCTTTCAGGAGTGCAAGTTCTGCATGTTTCGCAGGAGAGCTTCTGTAAAGTTTGGAAGGTAGGAGACGAGGTACTGGCAGAAGTAAAGCTGTGAGTACCGGGCGTGAGTCGTGCTTCGGTAGCTCAGTTGGTAGAGCACTTGCCCGCGAAAGGCAAAGGTCCCGAGTTCGAGTCTCGGTCGGGCACACAGTTTTAATCTGCCAGGAAGTTTCATATCAGCGCACACTCCGCTGCAGAGTGAAAATCTCATTCTGGAAACATCCCCCAGGCTGTGGCTAAGCCATGTCTCCGCAATATCCTTTCTTTCAGGAGTGCTAGTTCTGCATGTTTCGCAGGAGAGCTTCTGTAAAGTTTGGAAGGTAGGAGACGAGGTACTGGCAGAAGTAAAGCTGTGAGTACCGGGCGTGAGTCGTGCTTCGGTAGCTCAGTTGGTCAGTCTGCTTTCGGCTGCGGTGGGGCGAGGACGTCCGCTGCGCCTCGCCGTGCGCGACCGTGAGCGCTTGCTTGTGTTTACCTTCTCGCGGCGCGAGTTATATTTGTTCCAAGTTCAGTCCGATTATGGCACACACATGGCGCCACGATACGATCAAAATTACTTTCCAACCAGATCACGCGCGTCCTCGAGCCTATGAAATAGAACAGTTCATACGCGACGATCTACGTTTAGATCCGGCGACTGTCGTCGGAATACATTTTTCTATAACGGCGAGCGTGGTTTATGTTAAAATGACCAGTACAGAGGTCTGCGCGACAGTGGTTTCTAAATACTCGAACTCTCTCCGATTCAAACATTCTGACGGGCATATCGGTGCAGTGACGGTGGATCATGCAGGCATGGGCCTAAGGACTGTAAGAGTTTTTGAGCTCCCCTTCGAGGTCCCAGAGGAAGTTGTCAAGGACGCCTTCCGACCATATGGCAATGTTATCAGCCACGTTGCAGAAAAGTGGCAAACTTTCTCGACGTATAAGGTCTACAATGGTGTGCGCCAAATTAAACTTGAGCTCAAGAAACATGTGCCGTCCTATTTGAACATCGGTGGCTGTCGTGCAATCATCATGTACGACGGTCAACCGCGTACCTGTTCCGGATGTGGGCAGGAAGGCCATGTTCGATCGAGCTGCTTACAACGTAGAATTACGCAGATACCAGTGGGAGACCCCGTTTCCCCGACGGGGACGACAATCCTGCCCCTCACGTACGCTCAGACGACGATGCGCACCATAGTTGAGAACGAAACGGGCGATCAGACACATCCATCGACGCCAGAAGTACCACGGGAGGACGAGGAAGGACCCTTGGTGCCAACCCATATGTCGCCCCCTCCACAGCAACAACAGCAGCAACAGTCCCACGGACTCCAGACGCAACATAACATTCAGAACGCGATGGACGTGGACGCGAACATTGTCCCGACCGCGGCTTTCCTAGCGGAAGGTGATACGACGCTGGATTGCCTCCCACATTCGGATACGGATGTCCACGTTCGAAAGCAACGTTCGCCCCGACGACGCAAGCGACGTCGGCGGACCCCTTCTGACGATTGCCTCCTACACACGGCCGGTCAAGAAGGTGACATCTCATCAGACAGCATGGATGCTGCGCCTGCTGAGGATCTAAGTGGTGTACACGGTTCACTTGCCCATACTACGAGTGCCCAGTTACTTCTTGCACCACAAACGCGGCAGGTCGCGTCGATGGATGGCGATCCGTCTACCTCTACCAAAGACGACGTACGTGAGAGAGATTTAGGTGCCGATCAGCCACACAGCATCGTGTTGCACCCACTGTGGTCGGACGATGTTGAGGGACTTCCTGAAGAGGGCACGGGTGACAGGGGAGGGGGCGGCATTGGGGTTGCCACTACTAGCGTGAACGACTCATAATTTGTAACGGGTTTGGTGGGTCCGGCATCTCTTGCGGTTAGCTTTTATTGCCATGGCGTCTACCCTAGGTGAAGAGGCTAGACAGCACACCTTTCGCCTTGCCACAATCAATATCAACGCGATAAGGGCACCACACAAACTGACAATGCTACAACGCATGCTTGATGCGGCGGACATCGACGTGGCCCTCTTACAGGAAGTATGTGTCGCTAGTTTCCCTGACTTCTACGGATATACCGCCCACATCTCCCACGCCTCTTCTACCGATTGTGGTGTGGCTGTTCTGTTACGGGACGGTTTGGCGGCTACGGACGTACTGTACTTACCGAGTGCAAGAGCCATGGCAGTAACTGTCAACGGTGTACGACTCATCAATGTATATGCCCCTTCAGGATCAGGGAGACGGAGAGATCGGGCCCGCTTTTTTTCGGCAGATATTACGCGTCTATTTATGGGCCACATAGACGATATGGTGATCGGAGGAGATTTTAACTGTACATTATCTCCATCTGATCAGCAGCCACATCACGTCCCGTGTGCGGAATTGGAAATGCTAGTGCGTGACCTCCACCTGATTGACACGTGGCGCCACATCCATGGCCCAGCTCCTGGTTACACCCATTATACAAGCCATTCATCAAGTCGGTTGGACAGGATTTACGTCACAAGCACCCTTTCGACGGCGACGAGAGGAGCAGAGCTCTGGCCCACTGCATTCACCGACCACACAGCCTATATTTGCACCATTGCCCTCAAACCTGCACGTGTGTGGCGCAGTAGGCCCCCCTGGAAACTGAACGTCGCCCATCTGGACGAGCCGGCATGTAAAGGTGCTGTCGAAGAGTCGTGGACCGCGTCCTTACGGCGTCGTGGTCGGTACCGATCGACCCTCAGTTGGTGGATTGAATGTGCGAAGCCTGCTCTTAGACGCACCTTCATGGCTTACGGCCGGGAAGCAGCGGCATGGAGGAGGAGCACGGAAAACTTTTATTACACCGTCCTACGGGAATGTCTTGCTATGGAGCCCTCACCTGACAGGCAGATCACAGTCAATCGCGCGAAAGCGCAGCTCGTCTCCTTAGCACGCCATCATTTACAAGGCGCTATTATACGGTCGCGTGCTCCAGACATGATACGATCAGAAAGGCCATCTATGCACCACGTGCTCATAGAACGCAGGAGGCGCCGCAGGGCACTGGTAACCGACATGATAACCGACGACGGTCGACATGTGGTAGAACAAGCAGATATAGCAGAAGCCTTCTATGGGCATTACGCTCAACTTTATTCAGCAGTGCCCCCTGATATGGCGACGGTAGACACCGTTTCCGCACACGTCCACGGTACAGTTCCACCAGACATGGTACCGAATTTACTGGGAGAAGTGACAGAAGAGGAAGTGCTCGACGCCATTGGTAAAGGTGCTCCCCATAAATCACCAGGAATCGATGGGTTACCATTAGAGTTCTATCGAGCCTTTACACAACTGTTGCTACCGTGTTTGATCGAAATTTCCCAGGAATTGATGTCCCCGGATATAACATTGCCTGCACCATTCTTGGAAGGTCTGATTGTCCCCATCCATAAGCCGAAGGGACGGAATCATGTCCGCGACTATCGTCCCTTAACGTTATTGAACAGCGACTTCAAGATCTTTTCGCGGCTGCTATCAGAACGTATTCGCGGCACACTATTGCACGTCTTGTCCGGCGATCAGACGTCCTTGGGGGGACCCAACAACATCAGAACTGCGTTATGTCGTTACAGAGATCTCATCTCCCTTGCACGGGTGAGACGTTTGCCGGCAGCCCTCGCGTCTATCGACTTTAGCCAGGCTTTTGACTGTGTGGGCCACACTTTCCTCACGGCCGTTCTACGGCGCATGGAATACCCCGACCCCTTTATCACAGTGCTGACACGCCTACTACATGGTGCAACTTCTCGAGTTCTTGTCAATGGAAGACTGACGGCACCCATGCCGATCCGCCGATCAGTACGACAGGGCTGTCCATTATCAACATTGTTATTTGCATTGGCCTTAGAACCCTTGTTGTGTGGTCTCCGAGACAGGCTCACTGGGATACAGTTCGGCGGCTCCAACTATCGCTGCACCGCATATGCGGATGATTTGATGATCGTCATACGAGGAGCTGACGATATGGCCGCGGCTTTGGACTGGATTGCAACCTACGGTACAGCTTCTGGTAGCCAAATCAACGTTGACAAGTCCGTCGCCTTGAGCATCGGGATTGGGCTACCGCAGGAACACATTGCCCCCTTACGCTTCAGTGATACTGTACGCTGCTTGGGCTTAGATTTCATGAACGACATGCGACGCGCGACGACGCTCAATTATCGACGCCTTCTTAACCAAATTAGGGCCGGAATTGCAAGTCAGCGCTTGCGATCCCTCAACATCGTTCAGCGGGCGTATTATGCCAATGTATACCTTGCGTCCCGCATACCGCATGTCGCCCAAACGCTACCCATTCCGAAGCCCTTGGCTCGTAGCATTATGGCAGCGCTGGGATACTTCGTCACCACTGGTATGTTACTGAAGATCAGATACGTATCTCTTACCCTCCCCAAGGAAAAAGGTGGTCTCGGCCTAGTTAACGTCCATGATAGGGCCATTGCCCTCTATGTTAGCTCACATTTAAGTCTGCTGCGCCGTTGTCCTACGAGCCTCACGAGTCTGCTTCTGACGGCGCTACGTCCTGCTTCACTAAGAGCGCCGGTGCCACTACAGGACATCCCAGCGCCCCTCTTTTATATAGGACGTTTCTATTTAGAACAAAGTTATTGCAGTGTCGCGCTCACGACACCACAAATGGCCACAACTCGACGCCTCTATCATGACATGCTGCAACGCCGCCCCCTAAATGTGGTCGAACTAAAATATCCTGACGTACGGTGGCGCGTGGTGTGGAAGACTGTACACGATGCCATGCTTGATTCCGATGTTGTTTCTCAATGGTACGTCGTCGTTAATGGGAAGATCGTGACGCAAGAACGTCTCTACAATATCCACATGACAGAATCTCCCAATTGCGTGGGTTGTAATACAGTAGATTCTGACGAGCACCGCCTCCGCTGTGGAGAGGCGGAACCGGTTTGGCACCTAGTGCGGCAGATGCTGGCTTATCTCTTGCGAGTTAGGCCGGAGCATATATCTGCACGCACGTTATTGTTTCCGGATGAGACATTTTACCCCAAGACTCGAACCAACTCTGTCACCTGGATACGTGGACATGCCGTCCATTACCTCTGTCGTGACGGACACAAGGATTTCCTTGACTTCTGGCCCTATTTGCAAGAAAGACATCATGCTATTTTCGGGCATACCAGATATCGACAGTGCTTCGCAAACTACCTATGGAGTGCCTTTCACAGCCCGCCGTGTAGCTGGAATGTACCAGGCAGTGGCAGATGAGGTCAGAACGAACTGCAAACGACCATATATTGAACAATCTTATCAGTGGGCGCAGTCGCTGGGAAGCCTCACTACGACGTGGTAACTTTCTTTTCATGCTATTTATGTCTCATATCTTCGATGGCGTCTTCATTCTGTTTTAGTTTTCCAGGCTTGGTTAACTGTGACTGTTCGCACATTGAAAAAAAAAAAAAAATATTTGTGGGCAGGAGACCTGCTTTCAAATCCAAAAAAATAAAAATAAAATAAAAATAAAAGAAAAATAAAAAAAACAAAAAAAACAAAACAAAAAAAATAAAAAAAATAAAAAAAATAAAAAGTTGGTAGAGCACTTGCCCACGAAAGGCAAAGGTCCCGAGTTCGAGTCTCGGTCCGGTACACAGTTTTAATCTGCCAGGAAGTTTCATGTCAGCGCACACTCCGCTGCAGAGTGAACATCTCATTCTTTTTTCAAAGTGTTTTAACCTGTAGTGAATCTTAGTAAATATTATGTTAATTGGATTCCTGAGTTTTAGAGTGGTCTATTATTCTGTAATTGCTTTGGGCTGTTTATACTCATCAATAAACTGAACTACACTTCCTCAAGTGCTTACGCGCACACAAACCCCCAGCCACTTTCCACAACCCTCGCGTGTAGCGCCACATGAGATAGTAAAAAATTTCCATTAAAAAAAAAAAAAAAAAAAAAAAAAAGTTGGTAGAGCACTTGCCCGCGAAAGGCAAGGTCCCGAGTTCGAGTCTCGGTCGGGCACGCAGTTTTAATCTGCCAGGAAGTTTCATATCAGCGCACACTCCGCTGCAGAGTGAAAATCTCATTCTGATAAGTGTACTCGGTTTTGTTGGGGTTCAAAATTCGCCAGGCGTTTTCGAGAAAACTTTCAACCAGCGCTTTAAGTTCATTGGACTTGTCTGGAGCAGAATTCTGATTATCATTACTAATTACACAGTTAAAATCGCCACCGATAGCAGGTTTATTATTATTTCTATGAAGTAACTGCCAAAGTTCTTGACCAAAGAAACGGATTCTATTGGCTTTGTTTTCACTACTAGTTGGAGCATAAATGTTAACATGAGTTACGTCGTGGATGGCACAAGCGATTCCACAACTCCATTCGATAAAAATTCAACATTTTTGTTTCAATGTCACGATTTATTATAATAACGGTAACAGTTCTAGTCTCTGGGTTGACGTTAGAAATTACTGCGAAGCCACAATATGATTAGCCGCTTCGCTTGTGGGTTCTTTTACTAAAGCTATATGACACTCACCTTTAAGAAGTTGCTAAGAGCACCTATCTTAGTAACAGTGGATATCTTACTTATGTAAAAAGTGAGAATATTACAGAGAGTATGTCTGTGCGCCATTTATTGTTACGCTATGCGGACACAGCCAGCCGGAGTGGCCGAGCGGTTCTAGGTGCTACAGCCTAAGTCCCATAGTGCTCAGAGTAATTTGAAGCATATGCGGACACTTCGTCGTCTATATCGTCTTCTTATTCTATTGGTTTTATAATTCCCTTAGCACTGGAACTGTATGAGTTAATAATGTCGAAATCAGATGGTCACACAGATTTCTAAGCATATAGGTCTTCACAATTTTGTTTCCCCTTTTACGGTAGGGATTTGTATTCTTTCACTTGCCTGATAGAAATTAACTTGCTTCTTTATCAGACTGTTGGTAGGTGACATGTTTAATCTGATGTGATTCTGTGACAAGCTGTTCAGGGGTATTATCTTGAACTTCAGAGGCTACAGGGTTTTTGAACGCCCGTTTTTGCGTTTCCCTGCGCAGCTTGTCTGCTGTATCTTCAACTGACGTAGTCGTCTGGGATACATCAGTTTCGGAGGTAACGCTGCCTTGCATTTGTCGTCCCGATTCGTCACTTGCCTTAGTTTCCTCAGTTTTTCCCTTTTTCTTTTCAAGTTATGAATTTGATTTTGTTTCTCTGGATGTAGCTTCTTTGACTTTGGAGTGTATTTCTGTAAGATTTGCAGCCACAGATGGGCTCTCTATTGAGGGCATGTATTCTGCTACTGGTTTCTAAATTTCCATTACCATTTCCTGTGCAGGTTTAGTTGTCTCGTGCACTACAGCAACTGTCTTGATAGCTGGTGGAAATAAAGAGTACGCTACTAGCTACTTGCGCACAACTACCGCGGATGTCACTTGTATCCAGTGAAGTATCGTTCTTTCCATAGGAAGCTGCAACGGTACTCTTTTAGTACTATTTGCACTCAGGAGGTCAGTAGAATAACAAATTGAACATGTCTGTGGTTGCCCACTATACGTTATAAACGCTCCATTTCCCGTAATTAAGGCGTGAAAAGGAATGTGTCTGTTTAATTTCATCTGAACTTTTCTTACACCACTGCCGATTTGATACTGGGCTGTGACAGACCATCTGATATTTTAAATTTGCAAAATGGTGACGTATTGTTTGAGGTACCACGATAACACCTCATTTGGGAACTCAAAACATACAGTATAAACTCTTATATTCCGAATTCCATAACCAGCATTTACTACAGAAACATTTCTAACAGATCCGCCGAGGTGCTTGAATTTCCTAATACTGCCACCTGCTGTCACGAGTTTGTCACAATTTTCAGCATGTTTCAATATGATGAACACAGAATTCTGAATGAAATACAACTGAATACCTAATATATCATATTCTACAATTACAAGTTCTTTAAAGATCCTCTCATGTATTTCAAATGATGGGGTCTACCTGTATTCCTGTTAGAGATACACTGTAGTGGTATTTACTCTGTCGACCGCTGTCATTTTACTCACAGTTTTTCTGGAAAGAGTTTTGAAGTCTTTGATCGAGCGAACGGCCGTCCGCAGGCACTCGCGTTGCCGCCGATTACTCTGCAGCCCTCACTTGTCGGAGCACTGCACAGTGGTGTGTTGACGCCGCAACCACGCGGCAACACAATTTAGAGGTGAACTGATACTAAATTCGCTATATTTTTCAATATTTTTCGAGAACTACATGAAAACTGATGGCTGTTGGCCTTGCTAACCAGAGTTACACCACCATGCAATCGAAATGCGTAAGCCGACTTTTTTTAAAGATATTGAGAATCACGCAAAATTCCAAACTTTTTTCGTCAGTAATTCGCAAACTATGGACCACAAGGGTGAATGGCTGCAGGATGTGATACCTGGGATCTTAGCCTAGATCACAGTATATTTGATTGCAAAACGTCTATCCCGCCGCTGGGGACCTCTCCTTGTTACACGCTTTTATCGCTAGAAAATATTAAAAACATAAAACAGTGCAGTAATTCACTCATGACGCGTAGGAAATATTTCTTTTTGAACTTTCAGTGGATAACAATGATGATGTAACTTTTCGTGCCTCATGTTGCTCAGCGTAAGGTTGAAAACTGAATATAAAGTGCATAATCAAATTTGGCTTTTTTCCAGTGTGCTATCAAGGTTCATTTTAATTGAATATCAAATGCATGTGATCGTAGAACATTTGGTAACGCTTCTAAATTTATGCTAATAGTGTAACGAATACACATAGTAATGTTGGACGAATGTAATCACCTTGAATACTTTATTTCTGTAGTAAGTATACGCAGAAACTACAGTGACATGTAATGGAAAATACGAGAGTCTCTTTGTGGAGGGGCTTGGTATACGCATCAGATTACAAAGGATCTAAATCCCGTTCTAGTGCACCAGCAATAAATATTGTCATTTGTCGTTTATTTCTTTCCTCGTTGTTTTAGTACAATTAATACACAACCTAAATATTCGTTATTCTATGTGAAGACACAGCAACCTTATGTCTCTGCGTCATTATACATTCAAATAGACTGCTTACTCCAACATCACACATCAGCGAAACTAAGCCATAATTAGTACTGTATTTCTTTCAAACAAAATTTACTTTACTTTTATATGCGAAGACAAGATCAAGTAAGAGTAGATACCGTGTGTATTGCCTTTATGTAGGGTTGGTCAAACGATACTCGCGTACGAAAGGGCTCGAGATTTCCCATTACACTGCAGCGTTCGATACAATATCGAGCTTGTTCGAACAATCAAGTGACATTTGTTTCGCACGGCGTAAGCGTAAAGAATATGCAAGCAACTACGAACTAGCCACAACAGTAAACTATCACTCTGCTTAGAATTTCATTATTCCGTGAAACACTGGAGGAAATAACATTAAATCCTACCGCTGCTAAACTCCTACTGTTTTTGAACAAATTTACACTCCGATTTCTCAAACAGTAAAAGCATATATAGATATAAAAATACTTATGCTGATTTTTAAATAAAGTTAACAGACAAAGATGAAAAGCTTCGGAGATAGTACTATCAAACATCGCTAGATCGCGGGACGAGTGAAAGCTTGAGAATTGGATTGAATTATGAGTGCAATATTTTTTTTTTATTGGTTACGCATGACACACTTTATAATATACATCAGACCGTGTTTCACTGCTACTTCTATTATTAAAATCCATAGTGCATTATAAACGCTAAGACAGGTCGTTGTCATAGTATCAACAAAAAGTCACTAGATCGCAGGACGATCAAAAGATCGTAAGGAACCCGATATTTCCCGAACTGTAACGAAACCTGTTCGAACAGTTCGAATCATGTTCAAACACAGCCCTACCTTTATAGATAATCTCGGACGCGTTGCGATTGTAAGATCTTTGGACGTGTGATAAAAAGTAGCAACAGGTAGGTCTGAAGGAACGCGTAGGCCTAAGTGTTTGTGTCTGAGTGCGTTTGTATTAAAAAAGAATTTCGACCCTGGATCATTGTTGGTGAGTCCGGTAAACATAAGTTTTCACTAATTATCACTGTTTCTAAGCTAGGATAGAAATGGATACTGAGTGAGCATGGCGTACTGCGCATGTCGCCATCATCAAACCGGAATTTGTTATATCATTCAATATAACGCTGTTTCATTACATTTTGCCCCATGACAAAATCTTGAAATTAACACTTATATGGATTTTCGTACACATTTATTTATTAGTAACATGTGCGGTGAATAGTAGCTGCTGCTACGAATGCAAATCGAAATACATCAAAGGGGGAAAATTTACTTTTCATAGGTAAGTACCGCAAAGATACTATTTTAGCTACACTAGTAGTAGCCGCTTTAAAGCCTATATGTTGAAAGACATAGATTGACAGTAATAAAGTTTTAATATTATGGGGCAAATTTTTGTGACCGTATAACAAATTTATGAGACAAGTGCTAGATAAATTCTGTAGTTGGGAATGTGCTGCCAGTCAGTTGTTGCCTGTCTACAAATTTCGAACAATTTTCACCTCCATATAAGATTTATATATGACTAGCAAACTGTCCAGCTTCACAAACATAGCACTTAACAAGAATACGACGTGGGAAAGGGATTTTTGTGATTTTATATTTATGCTACTTGGACTGCAGAAGTCATATAGAAGTACAAATAAACCAAAGCAAGTACATGCAACTCTCAAAAAGTCTCGAGAAAATCGACTATGAATGTTTCCTATAACCATTACTACGGTAAAATATGGTCGATTTTGCTCGATGGGCACCGTGACTTTGTAATAAAATGCTCACCAGTCATGTACGTGTCTCTGTTTCGATTCCTAGCTGTTGAAAATTTTAAATCGGAGTGCATGTTCTACAGGCATTCCGTTATGGGTAAAATACATTAATATGGAAAGAAATCAGCAGCACTCGAGACTGGTGACCTATGGTTAAAGTCTCGTTTCGATGTTTGTCTTTTATTTCTTTCCATTCAGTACGAATATTCATTTACATAATTTAAATATAAAATTCATAAATTCAATGCTAATTAACAGAAGTCTAATTGTAGTTTTTAAGGATAACGCGTGTCTTCTTGTTTCTAATCACCTGTCGTACACAAAATCCAGTTTTCGCTGTAAATACATTTCTTAACTACTGGTATTTTATAAAAGATCGTGTAAATACAAAAAAAACCTTAAGAATTAATTATTTTTTCTTACTGTGTATTTTATGTTTCACGAAAACGTTCATGGAACATGTACCATCATCATCATCATCATCATCATCATCATCATTTAAGACTGATCATGCCTTTCAGCGTTCAGTGTGGAGCATAGTCCCTCTTATAAAATTCCTCCATGATCCCCTATTCAGTGCTAACATTGGTACCTCTTCTGATGTTAAGCCAATTACTTCAAAATCATTCTTAACCGAATCCAGGTACCTTCTCCTTGGTCTACCCCGACTCCTTCTACCCTCTACTGTTGAACCCATGAGTCTGTTGGGTAACCTTGCTTCTCCCACGCGTGTAACATGACCCTACCATCTAAGTCTGTTCGCCCTGACTGCTACATATATAGAGTTCATTCCCAGTTTTTCTTTGATTTCCTCATTGTGGACACCCTCCTGCCATTGTTCCCATTTACTAGTACCTGCTATCATCTTAGCTACTTTCATATCCGTAACCTCAACCTTATTGATAAGGTAACCTGAATCCACCCAGCTTTCGCTCCCATACAACAAAGTTGGTCGAAAGACTGAACGGTGCACAGATAACTTAGTCTTGGTAATGACTTCCTTCATGCAGAAGAGAGTAGATCTAAGCTAGCGCTCACTGCATTAGCTTTGCTACTCCTCGCTTCCAGTTCTTTCACTAAGTTGCCATCCTGTGAGAATATGCATCCTAAGTACTTGAAACCGTCCACCTGTTCTAACTTTGTTCCTCCTATTTGGCAATCAATCCGTTTATATCTCTTTTCCAATAACATTACTTTCGTTTTGGAGATTCCAATCTTCATACCATAGTCCTTAAATTTCTGATCTAGCTCTGAAATATTACTTTGCAAACTTTCAATCCAATCTGCCATCACAACTACGTCATTTGCATATGCGAGACTGCTTATTTTGTGTTCACATATCTTAATCTCACCCAGCGAGTCTATTGTTTTCAACATATGATCCATAAATAATATGAACAACAGTGGAGACAGGTTGTAGCCTTGTCTAACCCCTGAAACTACTCTGAACCATGAACTCAATTTACCGTCAACTCCAACAGCTGCCTGACTATTATTATTATTATTTTTTTTTTTTCGTCAGTCTACTGACTGGTTTGATGCGGCCTGCCACGAATTCCTTTCCTGTGCTAGCCTCTTCATGTCAGAGCAGCACTTGCAACCTACGTCCTCAATTATTTGCTTGACGTATTCCATTCTCTGTCTTCCTCTACAGTTTTTGCCCTCTACAGCTCCCTCTAGTACCATGGAAGTCATTCCCTCATGTCTTAGCAGATGTCCTATCATCCTGTCCCTTCTCCTTATCAGTGTTTTCCACATATTCCTTTCCTCTCCGATTCTGCGTAGAACCTCCTCATTCCTTACCTTGTCAGTCCATCTAATTTTCAACATTCGTCTATAGCACCACATCTCAAATACTTCGATTCTCTTCTGTTCCGGTTTTCCCACAGTCCATGTTTCACTACCATACAATGCTGTACTCCAGACGTACATCCTCAGAAATTTCTTCCTCAAATTAAGGCCGGTATTTGATATTAGTAGACTACTCTTGGCCAGAAATGCCTTTTTTGACATACCGAGTCTGCTTTTGATGTCCTCCTTGCTCCGTCCGTCATTGGTTATTTTACTGCCTAGGTAGCAGAATTCCTTAACTTCATTGACTTCGTGACCATCAATCCTGATGTTAAGTTTCACGCTGTTCTCATTTCTACTACTTCTCATTACCTTCGTCTTTCTCCGATTTACTCTCAAACCATACAGTGTACTCATTAGACTGTTCATTCCGTTCAGCAGATCATTTAATTCTTCTTCACTTTCAATCAGGATAGCAATGTCATCAGCGAATCGTATCATTGATATCCTTTCACCTTGTATTTTAATTCCACTCCTAAACCTTTCTTTTATTTCCATCATTGCTTCCTCGATGTACAGATTGAAGAGTAGGGGCGAAAGGCTACAGCCTTGTCTTACACCCTTCTTAATACGAGCACTTCGTTCTTCATCGTCCACTCTTATTATTCCCTCTTGGTTGTTATACATATTGTATATGACCCGTCTCTCCCTATAGCTTACCCCTACTTTTTTCAGAATCTCGAACAGCTTGCACCATTTTATATTGTCGAACGCTTTTTCCAGGTCGACAAATCCTATGAAAGTGTCTTGATTTGTCTTTAGCCTTGCTTCCATTATTAGCCGTAACGTCAGAATTGCCTCTCTCGTCCCTTTACTTTTCCTAAAGCCAAACTGATCGTCACCTAGCGCATTCTCAATTTTCTTTTCCATTCTTCTGTATATTATTCTTGTAAGGAGCTTCGATGCATGCGCTGTTAAGCTGATTGTGCGATCATTCTCGCACTTGTCAGCTCTTGCCGTCTTCGGAATTGTGTGGATGATGCTTTTCCGAAAGTCAGATGGTATATCGCCAGACTCATATATTCTACACACCAACGTGAATAGTTGTTTTGTTGCCACTTCCCCCAATGATTTTAGAAATTCTGATGGAAGGTTATCTATCCCTTCTGCCTTATTTGACCGTAAGTCCTCCAAAGCTCTTTTAAATTCCTATTCTATTACTTGATCCCCTATCTCTTCTAAATCGACTCCTGTTTCTTCTTCTATCACATGAAACAAATCTTCACCCACATAGAGGCTTTCAATGTATTCTTTCCACCTATCTGCTCTCTCCTCTGCATTTAATAGTGGAATTCCCGTTGCACTCTTAATGTTACCACCGTTGCTTTTAATGTCACCAAAGGTTGTTTTGACTTTCCTGTATGCTGAGTCTGTCCTTCCGACAATCATATCTTTTTCGAAGCCTTCGCATTTTTCCTGCAGCCATTTCGTCTTAGCTTCCCTGCACTTCCTAATTATTTCATTCCTCAGCGACTTGTATTTCTTTATTCCTGATTTTCCCGGAACATGTTTGTACTTCCTCCTTTCATCAATCAGCTGAAGTATTTCTTCTGTTACCCATGGTTTCTTCGGCCGCCATTGCTGATTATTTATCAAAATTTACGCAGTGGTGGGGATCGAACCCGGGACCGAAGATGTTTTGGTTATAAATGAAAGACGCTACCCCTCCTAGACCATGGGTACAATATACGTGGAGACCTTTAATTGCTTCCAAAAGGTTGCCTCCTATTCCATAATGTCGTAGAACAGACAATAACTTTCTCCTAGGAACCCGATCATATGCCTTTTCTAGATCTATAAAGCATAGATGCAATTCCCTGTTCCACTAGTAACACTTCTCCATTATTTGCCGTAAGCTAAAGATCTGGTCCTGACAAGGTAGCTGTTCTTTGCGTTTTGATTCTTCCTGACTAATGTCTTGAACTTCAGCCCACTCTTCATCACTACTATATTGTGATATGAGTCTAGATCTGCTACTGGGTACGCCTTACAATCCAGTATCTGATTTCGGAATCTCTGTCTGACCATGATGTAATCTAATTGAAATCTTCCCGTATCTCCCGGCCTTTTCCAAGTATACCTCCTCCTCTTGTGATTCTTGAACAGGGTATTCGCTGTTACTAGCTGAAACTTGTTACAGAACTCAATTAGTCTTTCTCCTCTTTCATTCCTTGTCCCAAGCCCATATTGTCCTGTAACCTTTTCTTCTACTCCTTCCCCTACAACTGCATTCCAGTCGCCCATGACTATTAGATTTTCGTCCCCCTTTACATACTGCATTACCCTTTCAATATCCTCATACATTTTCTCTATCTGTTCATCTTCAGGTTGCGACGTCGGCATGTATACCTGAACTATCGTCGGTGTTGGTCTGCTGTCGATTCTGGTTAGAACAACCCGGTCACTGAACTGTTCACAGTAACACACCCTCTGCCCTACCTTCCTATTCATATCGAATCCTACACCTGTTATACCATTTTCTGCTGCTGTTGATATTACCCGATACTCATCTGACCAGAAATCTTTGTCTTCCTTCCACTTAACTTCACTGACCCCTACTATATCTAGATTGAGCCTTTGCATTTCCCTTTTCAGATTTTCTAGTTTCCCTACCACGTTCAAGCTTCTGACATTCCACGCCCCGACTCGTAGAACCTTATCCTTTCGTTGATTATTCAATCTTTTTCTCAAGGTAACCTCCCCATTGGCAGTCCCCACCGGAGATCCGAATGGGGGACTATTCCGGAATCTTTTGCCAGTGGAGAGATCATCATGACACTTCTTCAATTACAGGCCACATGTCCTGTGGATACACGTTACGTGTCTTTAATGCAGTGGTTTCCATTGCCTTCTGCATCCTCATGTCGTTGATCATTGCTGATTCTTCCGCCTTTAGGGGCAATTTCCCACTCCTAGGACAAGAGAGTGCCCTGAACCTCTATCCGCTCCTCCGCCCTCTTTGACAAGCCCGTTGGCAGAATGAGGCTGACTTCTTATGCCGGAAGTCTTCGGCCGCCAATGCTGATTATTAATCAAAATCTAGGCAGTAGTGGGGATCGAATCCGGGACCGAAGACGTTTTGATTATGAATCAAACACGCTACCCCTAGACCACGGGTACTATCTGTGTAAAGACCTTTAATTGCTTCCAAAAGTTTGCCTCCTATTCCATAATGTCGTAGAACATACAATAACTTCCTCCTAGGAACCCGATCATATGCCTTTTCTAGATCTATAAAGCGTAGATGCAATTCCCTGTTCCACTAGTAACACTTCTCCATTATTTGCCGTAAGCTAGAGATCTGGTCCTGACAACCTCTAAGAGGCCTAAACCCACACTGATTTTCATCCAATTTGTCCTCAATTAATACTCGCACTTTCCTTTCAACAATATCTGAGAAGATTTTACCCACAACGCTGATTTGAGAGATACCTCTGTAGTTGTTCCAATCTTTTCTGTTTGCATGTTTAAAGATTGGTGTGATTACTGCTTTCGTCCAGTCTGATGGAACCTGTCCCGACTCCCACGCCATTTCAGTTATGCTGTGTAGCCATTTAAGACCTGACATTCCACTGTATTTGCTGAGTTCCGACTTAATTTCATCCACCCCAGCTGCTTTATTGCACTGCAATCTAATGACCATTTTCTCCACTTCCTCAAATGTGATCCTAATTCCATTATCATTCCTATCCCATTGTACATCGACATCTGAAACATTACTAATCGTATTTTCACCTACATTGAGCAACTCTTCAAAATGCCCAAGGCATCAACAGTATTCACCAGCAGTTTTCCTGACCTGTCCAAAATACTTGTCATTTCCTTCTTACCTCCCTTTCGAAGACTGCTAATTACACTCCCAAATGGTTTTCCAGCAACTTGACCCAATGTCTCCAACCTGTTTCCAAAGTCTTCCCAAGATTTCTTCTCGGATGCTGCAATTATCAGTTTGGATTTGTTTCTTTCTTCAACATATCTCTCTCTGTCTACCTGAGTTCTAGTATGTAGCCATTTTTGATACGCATTCTTTTTACTTTTACGGGCTGCCTTGACTCTGTCATTCCACCAAGCTGTTTGCTTCATCCTACCTTTACACACTACTGTTTCAAGACATTCTTTAGCCACTTCTAGTACTGTGTCCCTGTACCTTGTCCATTCCTTTTCCAATGACTGTAATTGACTACATTCAACTAACTGGTACCTCTCTGAGATCACTGTTATGTACTTGTGCCTGATTTCTTTATCCTGAAGTTTCTCCACTCTTATCCTCCTACATATGGACATGACCTCCTGCACTTTCGGCCTCACAATACCAATTTCACTGCAGATTAAATAGTGATCAATTTCATCAAAGAATCCCCTGAATACACATGTGTCCCTCAAAGCCTTCCTGAATTCCTGATCTGTTATTATATAGTCAATGACAGATCTGGTTCCCCTGCCTTCCCAAGTATACCGGTGAATGTTCTTATGTTTAAAAAAGGAGTCACTAACAGCTAAAACGTCCAACCCCATCTTACTTGCAGCCTCTGCCAGCTCTACCTTCTTCCCAGAGTAGCCCCCACTGATATTAATAGCTCCCCATCTCGTTACCATTCGTTTGCCGAGTCGTATCTTAGGAGTCCCTGGTTTGTCAATTAGAAGTTATAACGCCTCTTCTTCTTGATGATTTGGTTTGATTTGTACTTGGCCTCGGTTAAAACTCGGCGACAGTTGGTAGAGTGTTGAGATCGTTATCAAGTTACGAAGACGACGTTACACAAAATAACAGTGCTGAACAGAAATGTCGACGAGCGTGAGATATTTACTTCACCAAGAATCGTAATTAGTCGTTCGCAATCGATGTTTAACTGATTAATGATGAAATATTAATGATAAAACCAATACAGTCACATCCACAACAAATTTCCTACATGCTGGTCGCAATTTCAAGTATCTAAGAAATCGTAACAGTGGGCTTGTTATTTGAGTCAAAGATTCTACACAAGCGCCGAGCGCTACAGTCAAATATTATCGCTTCGCGTAATTATTACTCGGGAGTTTCATGGCAATAATTCATTGATTATTTTACTGAGCATCTTACTTAAAATATGAGCGGGACTGTCTACATAATTTTTACAGCGTGTCTACCAGATTCATCCTTTGATGAATATTAGGCTGTTTCATAGAGAAGAAGTTCTAAGATTCATAATGATGGTTACTTTTCATGTGAAAAATAAGTTTTTAATTTTAAGGGCTTTCGTTATTAGTGAATTAAGCGAAATCATCGTTTTTTAACTACTATTGTACCTCATCAGCGTGCCCGAGGGTGTTACCTTTAACTGATTTTACACCTGCAGCGTTGTCAGCTTCAACTATATCATTAACGTCCCCAACAACGTTTTCATTAATAGTTTTATCATTACACTTCATATTCTCGGATTTAATGTGCTCATAAGTAATTTTTGGGATTTTACTAAGGCTTTATTCAGTGCAATGACTGGACTATGCACCATATTTAGAGCTCCCTTGGTGTTTGAAATAATATTTTTAGTGACGTTATTCTGAATTCCATTGTGATTTTGTACCTTAAGCACATACTAATAATTCATATTTCAGCGTTAGTGAATATAATGTTAGGTTGGTGCACAAGCGCGTAGCGTTTTCCCATAATTTTAATCACAACAGATATACATAACAAAGACTTTATTTATCAATAATATCTCCCCCTTGACTATTTACAACAGTCTGCTAACTATGGGACTACTTTCGATTCAGCGACTGTAGAAATGATATAGTTTTGAAGCGAAGAACTTGTCGAGACATTTTCGGAGTGCATTTTCATCCGTAAAGGAAGTTCCTTGAAGGTTTTTCGACAGAGAGCGGGGAAAGTAGAAGTCTGAGGGAGCAATATCAGGTGAGTAATGTGAGTGCGGAATGACTTCCCAACTCTTCTTCTGTATAGAGTTTTTTGTCAATCTAACAGAATACGGCCGGGCGTTATCGTGGTTAGCATCTCCTCACGCAGGCTTCATTGTCGTTGTTCTTAGATTGCGGCTGCAAGACGTCTTATTTGCTAACAATAAGTGTCAGCAGTAATGGTTACGCCTCGGGAAGCAATTCGTAGTATACTACGCCGTCGGAGTTCCACCGGATGCATAACATCGTCTACCGAGCGACCGCTACGGTCCCAGGTGCGAATCCTGCCTCGGGCATGGATGTGTGTGATGTTCTTGGTTGGGTAGGTTTAATTAGTTCTAACTTCTAGGCAACTGATGAACTCAAAAGTTTAGTCGCATAGTGCTCAGAGCCATTTGAACCATAACACCGTCTTTTGCGGAAGAGCGCAGGTCTTCGTGCGAGGTGTTGCTGTTTTTTTCTTTTTTTAACCATTCCTATCTTTTCCTTAGCTTAGCATAATGATACTATCTCTCGTCACGAGTAATGATACAGGAAAGGAATGGTCGGTATTGTTCACGAGCCAATAGATGACGAGCACGCACAGGTGCACATATGCGCAGCCGCTAATTTTTATGTTTTGGGCTTAGAGACTTCGGTACTCGTGTACCCGATTTTTGATCGTTCCCCATTGCATGAAAATGTCGAACGATGTTGTAATAATCACACTTCATCACATTTGCCAGTTCTCGAGTATACTGACGTGGATCATTCTGGACTAACGCGTTTCAACGATCTTCATAAAACCTCGAAGGTCTCCTGAACGTGCAGAATCACTACTTTCAAACCGATCCTCCTCAAAACGAGAAAAACATTTTCTTACCGTGCTCTGTGCAGTGATATTGTCCGCATGCAGGGCCCAAATGTTTCTGGCTGCCTCCGCTGTTGTCAACCCTCTACTGAACTAAAACTCAACAATACGTCGGAAATGTTCCGATTTATCCACCTGGCACTTCATTTTCTGGCGTCCACAGCTCCACTCACTCCATCTAAAAATGATAATATCTAAAATCAAATAGCATCAGTAAACTGCAAATAAAGAGTGACAAATCGATAAATGAACCCATAGCAACAAGCAAAGAGAAAACGTCACGAATTAATGGGCTAACGTAACATTAGTAAGTTACCTGTCAATTAAAAAAAAAAAAAAAAAAAAAAAAACTCTTACTGACACATCTACTTCTATGATTACAATTGTAGTAGTCTTCGTGTTTTTGTTTTCTTTTCGTATCTAATTCTGACTTCATCACTAACATTGTGTATGATGTTGTGAATTCAAAATAATATTCGCTAATATTGATTAGAGTACCATCGCTAATTTTAAGTGGGACAAATAAATGTTACAGATTTATTAATTCTTCTGTTTGGACTTGCCCAGGATTTCATTTCAACGAAAATTAATATTTTAACACATTTTGTAACTTCTAACTAGGAATTAGTTTTCACTGCTTTGCACTTTTGAATATCCGGTATCTCGAAACATTATTTGTTGAACTTGTTACATTCAATGGTCTTGAACATTTTAATGTCGCTCTATTGATATCACAATGTTGTACCTAATGAAGGGTCACACACAAGTCAACCATTTTCTTTTTATGTTGGATTCCACAGGCACTAAGAATTTGGTATATTTTAAAATTATTGTTCCACCAGGGCTGTAGAGAGAAATTTGGAAATTCACTATTGTTCACTATAAAGCTGTTTCGGTTGCTTCACCGTTGTCAAATCTACAGATGAGTGGAACGACTGGTAAAAGCCAGGTTGGGGGAAGATCTAGATTGTTTCCGATAAGACTTTTGTGGCACCAGTATCGTGACGTGGAATTGTCGTTCGTTGTTACTTACGATTTCCAGCGCTGTCACCTCATGCATATGATCCTGGAGATGTGTTTATTAGTCTCCATGCTCCAGTGGACTGATTTCCGGCATTCTTTCACCCACATTTTATACAACACATCGCATACATCACTTGCACTTTCCATTTTGTGATCAACATGTGTGTGTTTTCGATGAGTAGTGTTGCCAACTGTCACTGTGTGTTTATCCTTCACCTTTCCTTTGTGTTGTGTGTTTGGTTTGATATTTTTCATTTGTTTTGTGTGTGTGTGTATGTGTGTGTTGGAGGGGGAGAGAGAGAGAGAGAGAGAGAGAGAGAGAGAGAGAGAGAGAGAGAGAGAGAGAGAGAGAGAAGGCTTTAGAGGAAGATTCATTAATTATTTATTCTGGTTACACTTCGGATCTCTGTTTGTTATTTTTTTGGTTGCTAGCATGATCAGAAAGTTATTACTTATATAGATTTAGTCATTGAGTACCTTCTTTTCCATTGCAGACGCTCTTTGTATGTGAAAGTTTTCTTGCAATGTCAGAGGCTTTATGTTGTGATTACTCACTCTGATAACTGTCATGTCACATTACATATTAGATGGTTCATGTTGATGCTGTATCAGGTGTTCAGTGAAAGTAGAATGGCTATTTTCATATTTCCAACTTCTTCTATGTTTTTTATACCTAGTGTTGAAGTTCCAGTTTCTGTCATCCGCAGATATACTGATTTACATTCTTGGCACTCTAGGCATGTAGAACAGCAAAACAGTGAAAAACACAAATGAACTCATAAGAGAAATAAAAGACATACACATCACACAAACACCATTGCACATCTCTCTTGATGCAGAGAACATGTGCACCTCAATACCCACCACAGACACAATAAAATTAATTGAAGAAAACTTACTGACATACAGCAAACTACCTGCTGACAATATTAATGAAATAACTAAAACCCTCAATGCAATCACATACAAAAATTACTCCCAATTTAAAAAGAAGTTTTACTTACATGAAGATGGGCATCCAATGGGATCCCCGATATCAGGAACATTAGCAAACATATTCCTCTAACCCCTTCTCCCTCTCTCCCTCTCTCTCTCTCTCTCTCTCTCTCTCTCTCTCTCTCTCTCTCTCTCTCTCTGTCCCTCTCTATCACACATACACACACACATACGTACACACAACAAATGAAAAATAGCAAACCACACAGAACACAAACAAAAGACGAAAGATTAACACACAGCAACAGCTCGCATCATTACACACTGAAAACACACACATGTTGAACACAATGTGGGGTTTGTGGGGGTTTTTCAGCGCCATGATTCGCCCTAGGTAAACAGTGCTGTAAGGCATATTAACAATGAGCTGAACAGGATGTTCCAGACACCGGTAAAATATCAGATATGTGTTGTTCCAGTTGATGCTGTTGGTAGTTGGGGATACACTACACAAGGCCTGCACCTAAATAAGAAGGAGAATGATAAGTTAGCTTCTCTATTAGCAGATACTATCAGGGGAATCACACTCACACAAGCGATAATCCTTGTCGTTAATGTGAACAGGTGACAGGTTTTTAGGTTAAAGCGAAAGTCCGGACAGACAACAATCAAATGAAAGAGAATGAAAGAAGCTTCATGTACAGCAAATAGGGATAAAGCTAAGGCTAGTATCAATTTACTTCGTCTAAATATCAGAGGAATGAAAAATAAAGTAGATGGGCTGTTAGTGTGTTTAGATGATCTCAAAAATAAGAATGAGATTGATACACTTTGTCTGTCTGAACACCATGTAACTGTGGGGATGGAAAGTGTCACTATAAATGGGTATAGTTTAGCATCTTAACTTGCAGATCTAGCGTCGATAAAGGAGGAAATGCCATTTACACAAAACAAGGGTATAAACAAAAACTGTAGAAGTAAGCAAATTTAGTATCGATCAGTACTTTGAAGTTTGTATAAGTGAAGTACAGCTAGCAAATATAGTGTTGACATTAGCAACAATGTACATGTTTCCATTAGGGGATTGGGACCTATTCATAAAAAGTTTGACTCCCTACTATGCTGTCTGTCGGACGAAAAGAACAAGTTATTAATCTGTGATGATTTCAATGTAAACTTTCTTAGCAATTCTGGTAGGAAAAGTGACCTTGAAGTGTCGTTAATCACATATAATGTGGAATCAGTAATTAATTTCCCCTTCACAAATAGTTAAAGACAATAGCACTCTAATAGATAACGTATTTGTACAGCAACAAGATGTAAAACTAACACATACTTTCCCTCTGATAAATGAGTTTTCAGACCATGATGCACAGTTCGTTAACTTAAAAAATTTTGTAGGGTGTGCAGTTCAGAAACCATTAAGTAAAACTGTTGGGTTGCTTAACCTGGTATCTATAGACCACTTCAGAGATCGTTTAGGAAATGTTAGTTGGGGATATGTATATAATGAGGCAAATGTTAATGCTAAATGCAAAGTATTTCTTGATAAATTTATATCCCTTTTTGAACATCGTTGCTCAAAAAAATTACTAAATGTAACACCAAACAACTTTCAAGGAAACCTTGAATTGCTACAGGAATTAAAGTGTCATCAGAAAGAAAAAAAACTATGTGAAGCAGCAAGAATTATTTAAACCTAGAAGTAATTTTACATTATAAAAATTATTGTAACATGCTGAGAAAAGTTTTCAGAAAATCAAGAAATATGTATGCTAGTGATGAAATTAACACCTTGGGTAATAAAATCAAATCAATATGGAATCTTGTTAGAAAGGAGCCTAGGAAAGTAACCACTGACGTAGTTAGTGCTACTATGAAAGAGAACAAGACCATCTTAACAAACAGTACACAAGTAGCTGATGTATTCAACAACCATTTCTTAAGTGTTGGTGAAAAAATTGCTGAGAATAGTTCCAAAGAAAAAGCCAAGCAGTATATGGAAGAGCCACTTTTGAAAATTCTTAGTCAGATTAATTTTCACCTAACAACCTCTGGTGAAATAAGGAAACTCACAAAATCGTTGAAAAATAAATGTTTTGTTGGAGTAGATGACATCTCTAACAAGATATGAAAACAATGTGAAGCAGTTACAACTGATGTGCTGAGTCATATATGTAATGTATCACTATCTCAAGATATTATCCCAAACAGGTTAAAAGATGTCAATATCAAGCCTCTCTAAAAAAAAAAAAAAATAAGACACCACAGATTTCAATAATTACCGGTCAGTATCAATACTTACAGAATTTTCAAAAATCGTCCAGAAACTAATGTACTCATGAGTGTTAGCCACCTCGACAGCAATGGTGTACCTAGTAAATCACAGTTCGAATTTCAAAAATGGTGTTGAACTGAGACAGCAATAAACAATTTCACTACCTGCGTAACAGAGTCCTTAAATAGTAAAACGTCACCTATAGGAATTTTCTGTGACCTATCAAAAGTGTTTGATTGAGTGAACTACATTATGTTGAAGAAATTACAATTCTATGGTATAAATGGAACAGTATATGTGTGGTTTTAGTCACATCTACAGAACAGGAAGCAAAAAGTTTCTTTATGTGGTTTAAGTGATTTAAGGAAGTTTGCCACTTCATTTAACTGGGGTGAAATTACATAAATTGTTTCACAGGGCACAATCATTGGTCCCCTTCTGTTTCGGATGTATGTTAATGACCTTCTTGTTATCTGAAACAACTATTTGTTGGTGATACAAGCATCAGTATTTAACCAATAAAGGAAACTCCAATAGAAAATGATACAAATAATGTCTTTGGCAACGTTATTAATTGGTTTTCTGCGAAAGGGTTTACTCTGAACTTTGAAAAAACACAGTACATCCAATTTTCTGCTGCAAGGAGTACTGTTCCTTTAATAAGTATAACACATCAACAGAAGTCAGTAGCCAGGGTAGAACATAATAAGTTCTTGGCTGTACACATAGATGAAACTATATGAATGTATGGCATTGTTGGCTGGGAAGTCCCATTCAGGTTCGGCCGCCAAGTGCAAGTCTTATTTCACTCGGCGCCACACTGGGCGACTTTGGGCGGTCGATGAGGTAGAAAGGGTGACGAGGACAACGCAACACCCAGTCCTTGAGTGGAGAAAACCTCCAACCCAGCCTGGAATCGAACCCGGGCCCAATGCATGGGAGGCAAGCACGTTACGACCCAGTTAAGCAGGCGGATTGCACACAAAGATGATAATCTTAATTGGAAAATTCATATTTTGAATCTCCTAAAGCGACTAGGTTCAGCAACTTTTACAATCGGAATAATTTCCTATTCGGAGGATGTAGAAATTAGTAAGATGACATACTTTGTATGCTTTCACTCTCTGACGTCTAATATTTTGGGATAGCTCAACACTTAGGCAAAAGGTATTCATTGACCAAAAGAAAGTGATTAGAATAATGTGGGGGCTCATAGTGGCACATCTCATAGGCACCTGTTTAAAAGATTAGGAATTCTTATAACAGCCTCACAGTACATTTACTCAGTAATGAAATTTGTTTTCAACAACGTGGATCAGTTTAAAAACAACAGTGACATTCATGATTGTAATGCCCAAAGATAGAAAGACTTACACTATCCTCTCCTTAACCCATCCTTGGCAAAGAAAGGGGTAAAATATGCTGCTGTAAAATTCTCGATAAATCACTAGATGAAATGAAACAAGTGACAGGCAGTAGTAATAGTTTGAAAAATAAAATGAAATGATATCTCCTTGCCAACTCTTTCTATACCATAGATGAATTCTTGAACAGGAATAAATAAATCTACAGATATAATACATGTATTTTGTGCCATTTGAGGGAATGAGGCAGGTTATAAAAATTTGAAGCGTAAAAAAAGGTCCTCGATTCATATGGGAGCATTTCTTATGCAACTGACACGTTCCACATCATAACGGTAACCGTGAGACTGCTCAATGGAACACCTAACTAACTAACTAACAAAATGCAAAGTGCAAGTAATGTATGCAATGTGTTGAATCAAATTCGGATGAAATAACACCGGAAATCGGCCAACTGGACCACACGCACGACAAAACAGCGCTGGAAAACGTAACATCGAACAATAGTTGCACATCACAAAATTTATGCAACAAATGTTGATTATAATCTAAAAAACAAGAGAAAACACGGCAGAATGTAACACAGTAACATATTCTAACCCCCATATAATACGTTTCTTATGTGTATAAAAAGAAAAATGTATTACAAGCCACTAAGATGCTTCATAAATATAGGAAGCGAAACATGTATGGCAATAAAGAAACTGCCTTCAATCAGTTGCATAGATGGAGCATACATCCACGAAACGTGACATTAAAATGGTGAGAAAATAAAGGTCACCCATTCAACATGTAGCTTCTGGCCCAGACAATCTTCTAAAGGGAGGCCAACTTCCTTCCCCTATCTCCCCCCACTCCCTCACTTGGTCTGTCTCTAGACAAATAGGAATCAGGTCATCCCCCCCGTCGCCCCACTTTAATTTCTGCTTTAAATGCATGAGTTTCGTCATTTGTCCTCTGGAATACCAACAGCAGGTTTATCCTCCTTAAAAATGGTGGTCAGTGCTACTGTCATTTATGTGATAACCAGTCCGACATTACGGTGGCACAGATGAATTACTATAATTCAATTATATCACAGCGTTTTGTGCAATGGGAAATATTCACACAAATTTTATGACATAAAGCACACTGGCATTATACTGCGTGACTGGAGCGCAGCTCAGTTACTATGAGCCAGTAGTGTTTTGACGTAATCTGTAAGGATTCCAACCCATGACCATCTACCACTGACATTTGAAATGTTCAACGATTTTCTCCCACTTTTCAAGACTGTCAGTCTAAGATGCATTAAACGCGAGACTAAAGAAATACCACACTGTCACATTTAAAAAAAAATATATCGATATACAAGTTAAACAAATTCTGGAATGCATTATTTAAAACTGAATACACTTCAGGCACACACCTTCAGCAAGCACATCAGTGTATGAGTAACTAGCATTGTTATTTACAATTTGTTACAATTTTCTCGATTTTCTCTCAGTATTCCGAATACACATACACAAACACAAGATTGAACAATCAGCACAGAGCAAGGTTTAAACAAATACATTGATCTCTACGTTAAACAAATAGGACACTGCAGCAAATAAACACCAAGTCTATCAGGAATGTCCCCTGCACTTTTAGTGTGTTAAAGAAATGACATCTCTATAACGTTACCGTAGAGAAGTGTGACACTACAGAAGTATAGTAGTCTTGTGAATAAGAACAGACCCTTCTCAGTATATTTACCCATTACACATTACTAGATTTACAATGTAAACTATTAATACCATCATTGGCAATAGATAGGAATGTTTCGCACTTTATTTAAATCAAACTAAAATTTAAAATGGACTGAACATATCATTGTCTCCCATGGTCAGATATGCCTCAGGAAACTGACAGGTTGGAGCCTAGTGCCACCACTGTCCCGAAAAACTATAATGAGACATTGTGAAATGTTGCCATAACAGTTAAACAAAATGAGAACGTCGCGACTGATAATTCATAAGGTTGGAGTACTGTTAACAATCGCTTTCGAAATGTAGCAGCAAAAGAAAGATTAAATTGTTTATTTTAAGAAGCAGGAGAATGTATTAATAACGTTTTTCCACAAAATTTTAAACAATTAGGAGTAGCACACACATCATTCACTGAGGTTAATGGAATTTTGAAGATAATTGTAAATGAAAGCTCATGTTGATGGAATTTTAGACAGAATTCTGAAAAGTAGTTCTAGAATAATAAGTAACATCCTTAGTGATATGTGCAAAGCATCACTGTGAGGCGAAGCGAGCGCTGTATCATTGTAAGAGGTATAGAGGCGAACAAGAGAGCTGGGGCTTACGCCAGTTCACTACTGCCAGCACAACGTCATCATAATGTGCCTGTGCTCAACATACAAAGGATTTTGCCTTAATCAAAGAGTGAAATAAAAAATTAAAAAACTTTCCCAAACTCGTCAGTGTACGCTTAAGTATATTAATGTTAACACTGTGAAGTCTCAGAATGATCAGAGCAAAATTTCCGCCAAAATAGATGTTTTTATAAAAAGCTGAAGGCGCTAAATGTTAGATAGATGAGAATTCGAACATAATCTCAGTTACATGTAAAAACCTTATATCTGAGACATCTATAAGCTACAGCTATTAGTTTTCAAGTTATTTACTAAAAACCAA
Source organism: Schistocerca serialis cubense (assembly GCF_023864345.2). Taxonomy (NCBI): domain Eukaryota; kingdom Metazoa; phylum Arthropoda; class Insecta; order Orthoptera; family Acrididae; genus Schistocerca; species Schistocerca serialis. The sequence goes on from NC_064642.1 coordinate 523,664,686, forward strand.
ATTTGGAATGAAAACAGTCTTATTCACGGTAGATTAAGTATGATTTACATTTGTCATGTAATGTTATAATTACAGCTGTTGATTACACTAACGCAATAACACAGCTGCAGAAGTTTCAAGACTCTATTATAAGTAACTATGCTTACAAGGAATCTTAAAGAGGCAGTTCAGGGGTAATGTTGTACTGTCAGTTCTTTTCTGAAAATTCTAGGCAGCATGGTCTAAATGCAGACAAGCTTAAACTTTTTCAGTAGAAAAGCAAACTCAACTGTATTTATATAAAACTTAACAAGATTGCGAACTGTTAAACAAAAGAGATCTTAATTGTTATGGGCCTGATAAAGGGGCCATTTAGATATTGTTATCTATACCTAGAACGGCTGTGCCTGTATACAAATACAGCCAGTGAGGCAGGAGAGGAGACACTTCACACCGAGATATCAATCTCTCCACATCAGTCAAACAAACGCCTGCGTGCACTGTGCCTCAGATGACGTCAGAGCTGGACAGCTACCAAAAGTGTTTTCGGTAAAAGTAGAAAGTGAACACACGAGAACTGTACACCATTCTGGATCTCTTAGATTTCATGGAAGTAACTGTTTGTGTGCCACCCGTAATGTTGACAAAACTGCATGGCAAGTGGCAAGTTCTACCTTTAAAACGAGTAATTAACTTTGATTACAAGTCAGGGTGGTAGACCATATTAGTTGGAACTTCCAGTAGAGGTCGCCTCTGAAATGCTAATAGTGCTGTTTCCGACAGGGATATTTTTATTATTATTATTATTAGTGATATTATTATATTGGTGTGTGAACTTTTACAGAATGTATTAACTGTTTAAAACTGTAAACTTTTATTTACAGTCATAGTTCCTAAGCTCCCTGAATAAATAGCCGTTATGGACATTTTATTTGAGTGAGCACAAAGGGTGATGTGGATTTGCAGACTGTAAATTATAGCAAGTATTCTCAATCGTTTTCTGGCTGACCATAAAATTACTTTTCAGGCTCTTTTAAATGGCAAAGGTAGCTGTACAGCGTGCACAGACAACTAAAGTGTCTTTTCACAATGATATAAAGAAGTTATGACCATTTTGATGATTACTCCACGCGTCACAACTGACGCACGGAGTTTTTCCAGATAGGTTAAGATATGCAGTTGGGAAATGTATTCATAAGATGAAAAGACAAACGTAAATAATTTACATCTAATTCGCATACCGTCATCTTTCCAAAAAAGTAATTTACTCAAGGGTAGACTCACACTTGTGTGGAAACAATCTACATAGCATGTCACATTTAGAATTCCAAAGGGGTTGCTCGACTGAGAACGCTATTTATACATTCACTCATCAACCAGTACAAGTCTTAAACTATATAATATTGCCAGTTAGTGTGCTCTGTGATCTTTTCAAGACTTTACTGTGTAAATCAAATTACTCTCTTATAAACACTCAAGGTTTTGGACATAGATGGCTATCTGCACAGATGGTTTGAACCATCCGTAGCAAACAATATACAAAAAGTTGTTCTGAATAATTCTAGCAATGTCGGAAGAGTAGAAAATTTTAGTGACTGTTACCAGAGGGTTCAATTTTGGTTCCACCACTGTGTCTTATAAATGCTAATGACTTTACACACAACATTCAATAAGCGGAATTAGTAATTTTTCCGGATGATACTAATGATAATAAATCCCATTAGAGGGAAAGCAACACAAGAGATGGTAAACGATATTTACAAAAAGTTATAAAGTGGATCTCAGAAAATGGATTCTTCCTCAATTTAGAAAAGAGAAAGACGCTGTGTTCAGTTCTGTGCAACAAAACAGTCAAACCTATACTTGATATAGCACAGGATCTCAGAAAATGGATTCTTCCTCAATTTTGAAAAGAGAAAGACGCCGTGTTCAGTTCTGTGCAACAGAACAGTCAACCCTATACTTGACATAGCACAGGAGTCAGTATATAGATTATAATGTCCCAAATTTTTGCGTAAACATATTGATGAAAACTTGAACATGAAGAAGTTTGTTACTGAGCTTCTCAAACAGTGTGGCTACTTTCGCTCTTCGTATAATTGCTAATCCATGAAACAAGCGATTCAACCTCCTGAAATAATTTGTGTATTTCGACTCAGTAATGTCTTATGGAATAATTTTATGGGTTAACTCATCATTCAGAAAGAGGGACGATTCCACAAAAGCTAGCAGCAAGAACGATATGTAGTCTTCATCCACAGACATCATGTAGCACCTCTTCATCACAATTTGAGAAGAACGGTAATGTCCATACCTACAACACAAGAACGAAACATTATTAAAACTGTCAGTGGCTCAGAAATGAGCTCAATATGCAGCGAAAAAAAAATTTCGACAGTTTACTCAAAAGAAAAAACAATAGTTTTCAAAAGTAGTCTCATGAATAGAACTAAAAAATAATGTGTTCATTGATGTTGACACTAATCATGTGTACATGTACTGTAAACTTATTCGTTCCACATCATTACAAAAGAAGTATCATTCAAATGATTTGTCGAAGATGTAACTAACTAACTCTCCGCCAGATGCCTCTGAGCCTTGCATATATGTATCATAACAACTTCCAATCGCGGAATCACACTTAGCTGTAGGCATAAAGAGAAAGAGAGAGAGAGATCCAGTTACCCACAGCTGGCACACCATAATTCATGGAAATCACACACCTTGACCGCCAGTAGCGGTCGACCACCGCCTATGCAACTGATGGACATGATGGAGTGAGACTGAATTCAGTCGCTCTCTTTGTCGCAACTGAGGTAGCTAATTGCCATGACAAAAGGCCCTCTTCCAGCTGCAATAAAACCAACACGCCATATCTTGTTGAAGCAGCCAGTACCAAGGAAAATCTAGTCTGTATTAACTGCTCCAAAAACTTTTATTACATGTCTTCCCAATTCCTGTGAATATTTGCAGTAGTCACTCGGTATTGAAATCGTTATGGACTATAGCAATTTATGAGTCATGCGGGTACACTGGTCTACCTCAACATCGGCTTTGCTTATATTCGTTTTATGGACTTCCGCCATATAATTTGCTCTATATTACTCAGAAACAGTTGACTGCTTCAGCTATCACGTTTGTGAAAATACCATGTCAATATTTGTATTAATTTACACAAAAGATATCATACATACTCATAAAATGTCACTTCTGAGTGTGTATTTTTGTTTCACACAGTTTCTTACGCGTGGTATTTGTAATTAACAATTGCACTTTTTTTACGAACTACGCAGATGAACAAATGTGAGTCACAGCTATTTTGAGAGAAAACTTTGCTTTGTACATCTAATAATTTGTGGTAATATGCTTTCATAATGTGATAAAAATGAAACCAGTTACTAGTGTAATAATTCCTTGCTTTCATTCGACAACTAGAGGTTCATTCTTGTTGCTGTACTGTTACCTGTGATCTACAATCACTTTCTCAAACCTATAATGTATTTATCGTATTACCTTTATTTCAAAAATCGTGGAACCCTGTTTGTGAATTTTGTGTGTTTATGTGTGCACGTCTCAGTTGCAACAAATATTTTCTCATGAAAAGTGTGATACATCCCATGAGGCTACTTAAATTCAGTCGCCCATTAATCCTTTGTGCAAAGTAAAGTGACTTTTGTTATACGCATGCCATTCCTATTTGTTCATTCCATTGTGAATTACTCTCAATATCCTTTGTATACTACGTCTTGTCTCATTAGTGGCCTTCTTATTAATAACTTCGTATCTTTCACTTGTCAACTGCACATGTCTCTTCCCTGACACTTCATTAACTGGCGAAAACCACATCGCATTGTATTTTCTAATACCTCCATCTCTATCAAACAATTGCCCAACTTTCATGCTACTTTCAATAATCTCCACAACCATGATTCTCTTCGGCAGACTTACCTGTTATTTTATGAACATCTCTAATACACAATAAAACTCGTTGGCAGGACCAACCAATGCCTAACAACTTCAACATAATCAAATTCGTGTAAATACACATCGCCTACTACACTCTCACTACAACAGCATACCATTGTTGATATCTGATACAAGCTTCACTTTATTATGACCAAGAGACAGTGTACTAGCTGTACAACTTTGTGTTGCTGTCTGTAAATTAGACTTACTTCATAGCTTTGTTATTTCATTAAGACCACTTACCTCGACCTGCAACATCCACTTCTTCTGCAGCAGCAAACTTATGCAATGCTATACAATGGTTTTATCTGTGTTAATGATCCCCCCCATGAACCATGGACCTTGCCGTTGGTGGGGAGGCTTGCGTGCCTCAGTGATACAGATAGCCGTACCGTAGGTACAACCACAACGGAGGGGTATCTGTTGAGAGGCCAGACAAACGTGTGGTTCCTGAAGAGGGGCAGCAGCCTGTTCAGTAGTTGCAAGGGCAACAGTCTGGATGATTGACTGATCTGGCCTTGTAACAATAACCAAAACGGCCTTGCTGTGCTGGTACTGCGAACGGCTGAAAGCAAGGGGAAACTACGGCCGTAATTTTTCCCGAGGGCATGCAGCTTTACTGTATGATTAAATGATGATGGCGTCCTCTTGGGTAAAATATTCCGGAGGTAAAATAGTCCCCCATTCGGATCTCCGGGCGGGGACTACTCAAGAGGATGTCGTTATCAGGAGAAAGAAAACTGGCGTTCTACGGATCGGAGCGTGGAATGTCAGATCCCTTAATCGGGCAGGTAGGTTAGAAAATTTAAAAAGGGAAATGGATAGGTTAAAGTTAGATATAGTGGGAATTAGTGAAATTCGGTGGCAGGAGGAACAAGACTTTTGGTCAGGTGAATACAGGGTTAAAAATACAGAGTCAAATAGGGGTAATGCAGGAGTAGGTTTAATAATGAATAGGAAAATAGGAATGCGGGTAAGCTACTACAAACAGCATAGTGAACGCATTATTGTGGCCAAGATAGATACGAAGCCCACACCTACTACAGTAGTACAAGTTTATATGCCAACTAGCTCTGCAGATGACGAAGAAATTGAAGAAATGTATGATGAAATAAAAGAAATTATTCAGATAGTGAAGGGAGACGAAAATTTAATAGTCATAGGTGACTGGAATTCGAGTGTAGGACAAGGGAGAGAAGGAAATGTAGTAGGTGAATATGGATTCGGGCTAAGAAATGAAAGAGGAAGCCGCCTGATAGAATTTTGCACAGAGCACAACTTAATCATAGCTAACACTTGGTTTAAGAATCATGATAGAAGGTTGTATACATGGAAGAACCCTGGAGATACTAAAAGGTATCAGATAGATTATATAATGGTAAGACAGAGATGTAGGAACCAGGTTTTAAATTGTAAGACATTTCCAGGGGCAGATGTGGACTCCGACCACAATCTATTGGTTATGACCTGTAGATTAAAACTGAAGAAACTGCAAAAAGGTGGGAATTTAAGGAGATGAGACCTGGATAAACTGAAAGAACCAGAGGTTGTACAGAGTTTCAGGGAGAGCATAAAGGAACAATTGAAAGGAATGGGGGAAAGAAATACAGTAGAAGAAGAATGGGTAGCTCTGAGGGATGAAGTAGTGAAGGCAGCAGACGATCAAGTAGGTAAAAAGACGAGGGTTAGCAGAAATCCTTGGGTAACAGAAGAAATATTGAATTTAATTGATGAAAGGAGAAAATATAAAAATGCAGTAAATGAAGCAGGCAAAAAGGAATACAAACGTCTCAAAATCGTCAGGAAGTGCAAAATGGCTAAGCAGGGATGGCTAGAGGACAAATGTAAGGATGTAGAGGCTTATCTCACTAGGGGTAAGATAGATACTGCCTACAGGAAAATTAGAGAGACCTTTGGAGATAAGAGAACCACATGTATGAACATCAAGAGCTCAGATGGAAACCCAGTTCTAAGTAAAGAAGGGAAAGCAGAAAGGTGGAAGGAGTATATAGAGGGTCTATACAAGGGCGATGCACTTGAGGACAATATTATGGAAATGGAAGAGGATGTAGATGAAGATGAAATGGGAGATACGATACTGCGTGAAGAGTTTGACAGAGCACTGAAGGAGCTGAGTCGAAACAAGGCCCCCGGAGTAGACAACATTCCATTGGAACTACTGACGGCCTTGGGAGAGCCAGTCCTGACAAAACTCTACCATCTGGTGAGCAAGATGTATGAAACAGGCGAAATACCCTCAGACTTCAAGAAGAATATAATAATTCCAATCCCAAAGAAAGCAGTTGTTGACAGATGTGAAAATTACCGAACAATCAGTTTAATAAGCCACAGCTGCAAAGTACTAACACGAATTCTTTACAGACGAATGGAAAAACTAGTAGAAGCCAACCTCGGGGAAGATCAGTTTGGATTCCGTAGAAATACTGGAACACGTGAGGCAATACTGACCTTACGACTTATCTTAGAAGAAAGATTAAGGAAAGGCAAACCTACGTTTCTAGGATTTGTAGACTTAGAGAAAGCTTTTGACAGTGTTGACTGGAATACTCTCTTTCAAATTCTAAAGGTGGCAGGGGTAAAATACAGGGAGCGAAAGGCTATTTACAACTTGTACAGAAACCAAATGGCAGTTATAAGAGTTGAGGGACATGAAAGGGAAGCAGTGGTTGGGAAGGGAGTAAGACAGGGTTGTAGCCTCTCCCCGATGTTATTCAATCTCTATATTGAGCAAGCAGTAAAGGAAACAAAAGAAAAATTTGGAGTAGGTATTAAAATCCATGGAGAAGAAATAAAAACTTTGAGGTTCGCCGATGACATTGTAACTTTGTCAGAGACAGCAAAGGACTTGGAAGAGCAGTTGAACGGAATGGATGGTGTCTTGAAGGGAGGATATAAGATGAACATCAACAAAAGCAAAACAAGGATAGTGGAATGTAGTCGAGTTAAGTCGGGTGATGCTGAGGGTATTAGATTAGGAAATGAGACACTTAAAGTAGTAAAGGAGTTTTGCTATTTGGGGAGCAAAATAACTGATGATGGACGAAGTAGACAGGATATAAAATGTAGACTGGCAATGGCAAGGAAAGTGTTTCTGAAGAAGAGAAATTTGTTAACATCGAGTATAGATTTAAGTGTCAGGAAGTTATTTCTGAAAGTATTTGTATGGAGTGTGGCCATGTATGGAAGTGAAACATGGACGGTAAATAGTTTGGACAAGAAGAAAATAGAAGCTTTTGAAATGTGGTGCTACAGAAGAATGCTGAAGATTAGATGGGTAGATCACATAACTAATGAGGAAGTATTGAATAGGATTGGGGAGATGAGAAGTTTGTGGCACAACTTGACCAGAAGAAGGGATCGGTTGGTAGGACATGTTCTGAGGCATCAAGGGATCACCAATTTAGTATTGGATGGCAGCGTGGAGGGTAAAAATCATAGGGGGAGACCAAGAGATGAATACACTAAGCAGATTCAGAAGGATGTAGGTTTCAGTAGGTACTGGGAAATGAAGAAGCTTGCACAGGATAGAGTAGCATGGAGAGCTGCATCAAACCAGTCTCAGGACTGAAGACCACAACAACAACAACAACAACAACAATGATCTCTTAAGGGCCCATGATCATATTATTATTTTTTAAGCGTTCGTTGACAAACTGTGCTGATTAATGAAACTTAAGCAACTATATGTTTCATGAATATTACAAAAAAAAATTATTCCACTCTGTTGTTTGAATCGTGATTGTTTCAGCCTTACTTCAGTCAATTGTAAGTATGTTTGCAGCTAACACAAAAATGAAATATGTTTTCTTAATCAAGACATGTTATTGCTTATAGCTTTTCAATAGTACCTAGTCTAAATATACAGCATGTTTCAAAATATGTTAGTTTCATTTCTTCATTAGATATCATCGTTACAAATGGTTATAACTGTGACATTTTGATATTCTTATGTCATGCTTACTTAATGTTTACATATCCTTATGATTTCATGCCGATATCTACTCTTCTTTTGTCAGCATGCTTTTTTCGTCACTGTTACCTTGCTGCCTTCTCTTGAACTTGGCTGTGATAGTGAAGAAGAATAAAGTTGACAGGTGTAGATCAAAATGTTAAAAGGGAAAAGAATTGACAACACAAAACGGAAATTAAACACTATTGTCAAAGCAGGCACCTGGTAGTAGTCAGTTACCTCGCCAGCAAACAGCGCTTGCGCCCCAAGGTCCTTATTACAACGTCAATGGATGCACCTTAACAAGATCATGTCTACTGCAGGGTGTGACGTCGATTTCAGGTGTAACTCCATAGGGCTAGCTGTGGAGTAGTGGGCCAGTAGGACTGAGAGAGAGACTGATGGTAAAGAGAAATGCTTTATTAGACGTCAGTTACATAACACGTCGTTAACAATGTGGGACAGATACACCTCACTCCGTCGCAGCAGGCCAGCAGTGCCAGCACACGGCTGGCAACCGCCTGGACGCTGAGCTACATGTGTTGAAACCTCCCCTTGGAAAAATTTATGAATGATTGTGCTGATAAACCCCTTACGTTATTTGATTTTTAAACAGCTGAACAAAACTGAACGTACTCAGACATTTCTCTCTTTACTTATTCTGATCATCAGTAAACTGACACACAATATTTTTAGCGCAACGCAGTCTGACTTCCAATAATCCCCACAAAAGAATGGCCCTGACTAACAATAGCCTATACCTTTCATGAATCACTTACCTCACAAAAATCTCCGTTACTCGAACTACTGCAATACAGCGAGCGCCAATACTGCCAGCTAAATAAAAGATTCTAACTACTGAAGTCACTAACTACTGACAGGCATAGTTAGCAAATGAAAGATTTTGATAGAGTATAAACAATGTATTTACGTTAATAGTGTTCAAAAGTAATAATATATATATCAGTTCATGACATCCAGTCTTACAAGTTTACTATCTCTGATGGACACACGTCCAGATCATTCGCTCTCAAAACTCTTCCATCTCTCTCCCCATATCCACCACTGCTGGCGGCTCACCTCCAACTGCGCAACGCTACGCGCTGTTCATATCCAACTGCCCAACACTACAACAGTGAATATTACAACAAAGCCAACCAGCCACAGACCGCAAACAGGACAGCCAGTGATTTTCATACAGAGCGCTACGTGGCGTTACCTATATAAAAACCTAAACAGCCTACTTACAGTGTCAGCACCCTGCGATAATGACACAGGTCAACAGCAGTCCAGTTGCCTGTCAGTCGGCCAAGGACCTGACGACAGCGGTGCTCCCTTTCCTGTCCTGCGACTGCGTTCTGCTGCGGGATGCCCGTATCCAGGTGACTCAGGCCCAGCACGTATCCACAGCAGTGACGAGGGAAGACTGCCATACACGGGACACGATCCATTGCTTCGTGGCAGGATTATGACAGTGGCAGATGTGGACGACAGGTTGATGGGATGGCGCTTTGGCACCAACTCCCGTTTGTTCTCGTATCGATCGTGGTGTAGCAAAGGTGATCTCACATCGTGCTCCCCAAACTTTTATTGGATAGTGTCAACTGCCACTTTTCGCTCCAGGCAGATATCAAAGTAATTTTTCAATTCGTTTTCACCTTCTGATGACTTTACGTGGCATGACTCAACATGTCGTTGGAAGTCCCCAGCAGAAATACTGAGAGATGCTACTTCTATATGCATCCATAATTGTGAAAGTGTTGTGAAGCAGGACTTTTTGCATGAAGTGGTGTCTCGATTATGTACCATAAATGTTCAATGGATCTGCATGGCCAAATAATCGGCTCGAATTGTCCAGAATGTTATTCAAACCAACTAAGAATAATTGTGGTCCGGTGTCAATGCGCATTGAAATCCTCAAAACTTCCATCGTTGTATGAGAACATGAAGTCCATGAACGGGTGCAAACGGTCTCCTAGCAGCCGAAGCTAACCGTTTCCAGACAATAATCGGTTCAAATGGACCAGAGGACCCAGTCCATTCCATGTAAACACAATCTGCACCTCTACAACGCCACTACCAGCTTGCACATTGCGTTGTTGACAATCTGAGTCAGTAGCTTTGTAGGGTCCGCGCCACAATCGAGCCCTACCATTAGTTCTTACGAACTGAAGTCGAAACTCATCTGACCATGCCATGGTTTTCCAGTCGTCTAGGGTTCAACTGGCATGGTCACGAGCGCATGAGAGGCACTGTCGGCCATGTGCTGCCACAGCCCATTAACGCCGGATTTCACCACACTGTACTAACGGATGCGTTCATCAGAAGTCCCACATTGATTTCCGACGCTATTTCACGCAGTATTGCTTCTGTGTTAGCACTGAAAACTCTACACAAAAGCCGCTGGCCTCGGTCGTGAAGTGGAGGCCGTCGAGCACTGAGTTGTCTGCGATGAGAGGTAAAGCCGGACATTTGGTAATCTCGACACACCCTTGACAAAGGGAATCTCGGAATACTAAAGTCCCTAACTATTTCCGAAATGGAATGTCCCATAAAATTAAAGCAATAAACAGCCCTCGGTCGCAAAGTGAAGTCTTAAAGACCTAGGTTTCAGCCACTTTTAAGAGTGCCTTCATCAGAATAAAACATTTAAACTGGCCTATAACATAAGTATAAAGTTTTAGGAAAAACGTTTTGTGAGTGTAAGCACTTGCTAGCAGTATAAAAAGGAAAGGCACAGTACTTACATGTACGAGCTGCGGTAGTATCAGAGTAAGGCGCCCGCGTTAGCAATTGCGGGCAGGTGAACAGTCCACCAAAAGTGCCATCTAGTAGCCGCAAATACAAACAGGCTACGTAACATACAAAATATAGACAGACAAATATTGTGGTGAACCGCGGCTCAACATGTGTGAGCAGCCCATGGTAGATTGCCTTCTATGTTTTCTATTTTGAAATTCTGTGAATAAAACTTTATCGCTTGCTATTTATTTTAAACATGACATGAAAGTACTATGACTTTTCTTTTTATACTGCTAGTCAGTTCCTACATCTACAGAAAAATTTTTCCTAAAGCTTTTTACTTATGTTATAGGCCAGTTTAAATGTTTTATTTCTGATGAAGGCATTCTTAAAAGTGGCCGAAACCTAGGTCAAACAGACCGAGGGCTGTTTATTGCTTTAGTTTTACGTTGTAACGGTCGCTGAGAACGCGGCCATGTTTAAAATTTTTTGGAATGTCGCAAGCGTCTAGCTTGAAGTAACATTCGTTTTTCGATGTCGGTTAAGTCCCGTTTGCGGCCATAGTCACGTCGTAAGCTTTTTCTCATGCTTCAACTGAATAGAAATGACAGCTCCAGCAATGCACTGCCTTTTTATACCTTGTGTACGCGATACTACCGCCATATGTAAATGTATGTTTCTTTATCCCATGACTTTGGTCACATCGGTGTATAGATGAACAACAGCAGAGGGCCTATAACACTTACTTGGGGAGCCACAGATATCACTTCAGTTTCAATAGATGACTTTCCAGCAGCTACTACTTTTCAGTAGATTACTTCTATATCTTTTATTGTGTTCTAGTGTGACCTCTGAAACTTTACCGTTTTTAGGTAGGATCCTTCGTTTAGCCAGTTGTTATATATGATTGCTAAAGCTGAAGATATTTCGTCAGCATATTCCAGAAGGAATGCATTAGGTATACAGTCAGCACCAGAACACCTGCCTTTATTAAGTAAATTGTTTCCGCACACCTAAGGTATCTACTTCAAAATTACTCACGTTTTCTGGTATTCCAGCATTATGGAATTAACATGGCTGTTCTTGATCAGAATTCTGGAATATTTACTGCAACATCTTTGGTGAACAAATTTCGGAAAATTGTGTTCAGGAAATTCGTTTCAGTGGCGCCGTCAGTGGTAACGTTACCACTGTTATCATGAAGTGAGCTATCGGTTACGTTTTTATTATCGTACTGTACATACGACGAGAATCTACCAAATTTCGACACAGATTTTCGTGTTGGAAAATATTAAAAGCGCATCACATTGAAGTCCGTGATCAATAACTCTAGACTGCGCTATTTTCTGTCGTTACTTTGATTACCACCAATCGTTTTCACCCTCCAAAAGTATGTCTGGCGTCTCTGATGAAGTACATGCCAATTGAGAGGCAGTGATATATGCAGTATAACATAAGAAGTTTCTAGTCAGACAGCAACAGTGCATTTCAGTCTTTTCAGACATCTCATAAAGTTATTCTGGATATCAAGCAAGAAGTGGAAAAAAGTACAGTTGGCGAACAGGTACAGTTTATGTGGGTAAGGGACCAGCGATGGAAAAAATTTCAAAGAACCTATAGAAAAACTAGAGAAACATACGACTTCAGACAATGATGGACTAAAACTAACAGTATTTCAAGATTTGTAAAGCATGTGGAATCAATAACAAATTATATCAATTATGAAAAGTACAGGCAACCCCTGCTCGAAAGACCAGCTTACTTTGTTTAAAGGGAATAGAAGACAAGACACATCGCTAACATGAATGAGATTAAGCCTCGGTTCACTGAATAGATATTTGCATCGAATTAACGGCAGTGAGCCCTGTGTTGTGAGTGTGATAGATCATCAACTGGAAATTTGAATAATATGGTATATTTCATCCAGTCACGAGAAACATATACTGCCCCTTTTAATAAAATCTGGCCAATAGCCACCAACTGCCTTGGACTATGTTATTCACGAAAGACACGAGGCCGAATAAATACTAGCTAACTACTGATGCGAATGTATTATATTTATTTCAATAAAACTAGTATAAGCGTGAGGAGAATACCTTGTAATATACTCGTATTTGTGTTGAGAAACTTTCAAGAGTCACCAAATGTCAAAATAATAATAGCCATTATAGTCGGTAGTGAACATTACGTTTTGCTGTTGGGGTACTACTGCTCGGGGAACCTTTATTAGAGTTTGGAATCGAAGGAGGATAATAGTCGCATAATACTCCTTCTAAGATCTGATATGGAAATGCTGGCAATAAGTACAGTAAGTACTACCACTGAAGTAGCTAAGCAGGTGGTTTCACTGATGATTCATAGCCGTTTGTCGCGTTATTCTAAAGGATCTGATTCTTCCTGAAGGCTCATGGTATATTGTCATATACAGTAGATAATCACGGTTTGCTCCACGTTGTAAGCTGTGCCCCCAAGCTGATTTGGAGAAGATTTTTCGTAGCTTGCAGTTACTGAAACAATTACTAGCCAAAAACATGCTTGTAGATTTTGGCTGCCTCGTGCTGTGCAAATCGCTGGAATCTCTGAGTTACCGACGTTGGCATACAATTTTGCCCAATTTGTTAAAGCGAAATTTTATTAAATTTCACCCACATGGCGTAATTATTTGATCAGATTGTGTGTCGAGGTTTATTTACGCGATATCACGACTGAGGCAGCAGAACGTTGCCAGTAGCAAATACAGCCACGAGCGTGAGTTGCTAGGTGGCTTTGATGTGGTTACGCGTAACGGCGGTTGGCAATATCATACGGACGCGGGGCCTGATATACCGGTGTAATACGAAATGTTATAGTTTCCAGATCTGTCTACAATGCAATTACTGTAGCACTGTACGTATGCGTGTGCATTCCAAGTGAGCTACAGTCCTGACGGTTGTATGTTTCTGTAGAGATTTGTTTTCTTAGATCTACGAGACAAAATGAACTCTAGCCGTGCGTGGACTGTCATTAACCTGTGAGCGATAAAACTGTGAACTTGGCATGTTGTAAACTTGGAATAAGAAATGATATCATATCTGGGAGGGTTCATCTAAATCTACATCTACGTAGATACGCCACAAGCCACCGTACGGAGCGTGGGGGAGGGTACCCTGTACCACCAGTACTCATTTCCTGTCCTATTATACTCGCAAAAAGAGCGAGGGAAAAACAACTGTCTATATGCCTCCGCATGAACCCTAAATTGTCGTATCTTATCTTCGTGGTCCTTACGCGCAGTGTATGTTGGCGGAAGTAGAATCGTTTGGCAGTCAGCTTCAGATGCCGATCCTCTAAATTTTCTCAGTATTGTTTCTCGAAAAGAACGTCGCCTTTCCTCCAGAAATTCCCATTTGAATGCCCGAAGCGTCTCCGTAACACTTACGTGTTGCTCGAACCTGCTGGTAAAAAAAATCTAGCAGTCCGCCTCTGATTTGCTTCTATGTCTTCCTTCAATGCGACCTGGTACGGATCCCAAACACTCGAGCAGTACTCAAGAGTAGGTCGCACCAGCACCCTATATGCGGTCACCTTTACAGGCGAACCACTCGTTCCCAAAATTCTCCCAATAAATTAAAGTCGACTATTCGCCTTCCCTGCCACAGTTCTCACATGCTAGTTCATTTCACATCGTTCTGCAACGTCACGCCCAGATTTTCAAACGACTTGACTGTGTTGAGCAGTAACTCTGTATCCGAACGTTACTGGTTTGTTCTTCCTAATCCTCGTTAACTTACAGTTTTTCACATTCAGGGCTAACTGCCATTCATCATACCAACTAGAAATTTTGTCTAAGCCGTCTTGCATCGTCTTACAGTCACTCACCGACGACACTTTACCGTACATAACAGCATCATCAGCACACAACCGCAGATTGCTGCTCACCCTGACCGCCAAATAATTTATGTATACAGAAAACAACAGCGGTCCTATCATACTTCCCAGGGGGCGCTTCTGACGATAACTCTATCTATGATGAACACTCGCCGTCGAGGACAACTTACTGATTTCTATTATTTTAGAATTTTTAGAGCCACTGACATATCTGTGACGTTATTCTTTACACTCGTACCTTCAAACATTCAGATGTGTGTGAATACCTATGGGGCCAAACTGCGGAGGTCATCGGTCTCCAGTCTTACACACTACTTGAACTAATTTAAGCTAACTTATTCTAAGAACAATCCCACATCTTGATACTTTCACGAACTCGTAATGCCTAAAACAAAATATAGTCCTAAATAACAAGAAAACACAGGCCTAAAATTTAATAAATATCTATCAAAAGTACATTTTGTCCTAGTGGTTTCATTTCGAAGACACTCGCAGAAGCCGTAGTACAGAATCAAATTTATGTTACAATTATTTTATATCTACTTACTTTCACTGTCAGTGTTTTCTTCAGTATGATAACTATAAAAAAAACATAATGTCACAATCTTTTACATTCACTTTTGCACTATCTCCACGCTGACTGTTGCTTTGAATGCTGTAAGGGACTGGTGCAATGCACTACATTCGTAGAAGTACCTCAGTGTACCACTACGAAGACGCTCTGCCTTGTAGTTACATTCTTGGCTTCTTGCGAAAGGTACTGGTACTTCAAAACAAAATTGATAAAATGGTGGCGTTAGGCAGAAACCATTGGCGCTCAAATTTTGTCTAAGCCGTCTTGCATCGTCTTACAGTCACTCACCGACGACACTTTACCGTACATAACAGCATCATCAGCACACAACCGCAGATTGCTGCTCACCCTGACCGCCAAATAATTTATGTATACAGAAAACAACAGCGGTCCTATCATACTTCCCAGGGGGCGCTTCTGACGATAACTCTATCTATGATGAACACTCGCCGTCGAGGACAACTTACTGATTTCTATTATTTTAGAATTTTTAGAGCCACTGACATATCTGTGACGTTATTCTTTACACTCGTACCTTCAAACATTCAGATGTGTGTGAATACCTATGGGGCCAAACTGCGGAGGTCATCGGTCTCCAGTCTTACACACTACTTGAACTAATTTAAGCTAACTTATTCTAAGAACAATCCCACATCTTGATACTTTCACGAACTCGTAATGCCTAAAACAAAATATAGTCCTAAATAACAAGAAAACACAGGCCTAAAATTTAATAAATATCTATCAAAAGTACATTTTGTCCTAGTGGTTTCATTTCGAAGACACTCGCAGAAGCCGTAGTACAGAATCAAATTTATGTTACAATTATTTTATATCTACTTACTTTCACTGTCAGTGTTTTCTTCAGTATGATAACTATAAAAAAAACATAATGTCACAATCTTTTACATTCACTTTTGCACTATCTCCACGCTGACTGTTGCTTTGAATGCTGTAAGGGACTGGTGCAATGCACTACATTCGTAGAAGTACCTCAGTGTACCACTACGAAGACGCTCTGCCTTGTAGTTACATTCTTGGCTTCTTGCGAAAGGTACTGGTACTTCAAAACAAAATTGATAAAATGGTGGCGTTAGGCAGAAACCATTGGCGCTCAAAGGGTTGAGCGGACCACTCAAGCTCCCGGGGGCAGTTGTGTCTTGGAGTGACTTGTGGCATTATGCCGTTGACAGCCTAGGTGTGATACATTGTCGCTTGACTCTACGTTGCGGCAGAGTGAGCAATTTCACGTAGGCGCCTGGATTTCTACCTCTGATGCGTACCTGCAGTCCAGACCTGGCTGTTAACCGGGTGGAGCGGCTTGGGAACGAAGTTAGTCTAATTACATTAAGTTTGGCACAAGACGTTGAAGGTTATGACTTCGCTACTACAGGACGATCACAAAAGAGTAACTATTCGGTAGTAACTTTATGTTAAACTTGCTTTGGATCTCATCCTAAAATTGACACTGAAAATCTATATCTTTTGCCTGTCGTGGTTAACGTTCTATTTGTATTTCTGTGTTCGTCTTCTACTGTATTGGCTACTAAATGGTGAGAACAATGTTTAGTGTTCTGCTTTACCACCTCAGCTCTCAGCTGGAGGATCTTTTTTAACATCTTCCCTGTTGATTTTGCAGCAAAAAATTAATCTTTTAACAACGTAATTTTTTAAAATTTTGTTTATTTGTCTGTTATAGTTCTGGATCAATTTTCACCTGACTAATTGTTATTACTATTACAAGTTACCAATGGGCTTGTTATGCCAGTGCCTCAGAACAGTGTTGAAGTTAAAGTTATTTAATTACTTCAGTACTTCATTTGAGACCCTCACTGTTTACAAAATATTCTTCTTTTTTTAAATGGCGAGATTTGTTTTTTAAAGAAATGTTATGTTCTGAAATTTAATACTGCAGAACGTTATACTGACAGTGATAGCTATTTAGTTAATTCGATTAGCTATCTGAAGATTTTCATTGGTCACAATTTTTTTTCACTTATAAATATTGAGGTTTCCTTTGAGAAATTCTGTGTTGTCAAACGTAATTTCTGTAGTAAGCTAACCTAGTAAATTTGTTTGTGCAAGTTATGTCTTTCGTAGCCTGACACCTTACCACTTATTTCTATTTTCCGGCTTCCTATCAAAAAGTTTGTGTACAGCGGGCAATTAATTCATACGTATAAAATTATCTAAGGAGTGTTAAATATGAAGGTAAAGCAGAATCGTGCCATTATAAAGACTAGATATTCGTGAAAATTTGCAAAATATTGTGTGGAACTCTCCATTTTTTCAAAGCCTAAGATCGATTGATAGTACTCGATTACTCGATCTAAATGTAATCGACAAACAAAAGGTTCTCCGTACGTCATAACCTAAATTCTTGATTGTCTGAGACAGGTAAAACTTGATTTTGTCCCGACGTACAAAATGTTCAAACAATTTATACTGATCTGATGAAAGTCCTGGGATAGTGATATACATATATACAGACGGCGGTAGTGTCGTGTACACAAAGTACAAAAGGGCAGTGCATTCGCGGAGCTCTCATTTGTACTCAGACGGTTTGTGCACAAAGTTTCCCTACTTCATTATGGCCTCACGACGAGCATTAACAGACTTTGAACCCAGAATGGTAGTTGGAGCTAGACGCATGGGAATTCAATATTCCGCAATAGACTGTGTCGAGAATGTGCTGAGAATACCAAATTTCAGGCATTACTTCTCTCCGAGGACAACGCAGTTGAAGACGACCTTCATTTAACGACCGAGAGTCGCGGCGTTTGCGTACAATTCTCAGTGCTGTCATACAACCAACACTGCGTGGAATAACTGCAGAACTCAGTGTGGGACGTACAACTAAAGTGCTATTTCTAACAACACGATATCGCCTGCTGCGCCTCTCTTGGGCTCGTGACTATATCGGTTGGACACTAGACGACTGAAAAAACGTTGCCTGATCAGATGAGTACTGATTTCAGTTGATATGCGCTGATGGAAGTCCGGCTTTCGCCGCCGTGCAGTGTGGACGTGTTGTTATTTCCGCCTGCGGAGCGCGCGCGCTCGCTGTTGTTTACATTTCAGCGGCCGTCACTTACGTGTCGCTTACGTGCACTAGAATCATGGCCAACCGTTTTCGAAAATCAACTTTACGTTTCAACTTCTGCAACGACTACGCACGACCAAAGGCCTTGGAAGTGGAACGCTTCCTACGCGACGTTGCTAAGATCCCAGCTTCTGACATCTTGGGCATCCATTTGTCCATATTAAGCAGTACTGTGTACGTCAAAGTCGTCAATGACGCGGTATGTGAAAGAATACTTCGTGATACCAACCATGGACTACGCTTCTGCCACGCCGACGGCAATGTCGGAGCGGTCACTGTCGACCATGCCGGCTTAGGAATGCGCACCATACGAGTTTTCGAACTCCCGTTCGAGCTCCCAGCGGAAGACGTTATCGCGGCTTTCCGTCCCTATGGCACTGTACATGGCCCCACTGCCGGACGTTGGGCGCAATTCCAAACGTACCCTGTTCTTAACGGTGTACGGCAGATCACCATCGACCTCCATCGCCACGTGCCATCTTACCTGCAAATTAGCGGGTGCCGCGCGGTTGTCATATACGACGGCCAACCCAAGACCTGTTCCGGGTGCGGCAAAGAAGGCCACCTCAGATCTGAGTGTCTTCAGAGACGAATCACCCAACTGCCAGCCGCTACCGTGGCACCTCCGGCACCGACGACGGTTTTACCGATCACCTACGCATCGGCGCTCTCTTCTCCTCCCACCGGCCGCCGCCCATCGGACCATGCACCGGTGACCCTTCCAGCTGCTACGGATACCGCTGGGGCCGACGCGTCGCGCTCAAAGCCTGACGCTACTCCGGCGCCACTACCAACAGCGACGACTTCCGACACCCCCCCGCCTGAACATATGGACGCCCCTTCATTGGACGTTCCCGCGACGGCCTTCCTCTCAGAGCGACGCGACTCCCTCCCGTCTTCCGACACGGAGGGACGAACCCGCAAACAACGTTCACCTAAGAGGCGCAAGAGGAGGCACCGTACGGTCTCGGAACGAGACGGATCACCACCCCCCGATGCTCCAGAGGCCGTCCGACACGACGAGGCCTCGGAGAACCTGCACGACGATACGAATGACGACAACATGACGCCGACTGTGGATACGTCGATGCCTACTCTACTGGCTCGCTCAGCTGCTCCTGAACCAATGGACTCCACAGATGCGACTGCCACCGAGACGTCCTCTGCCCCTACGACCGAAGTGGAACGTACGACCATCACAACGACAACGCCTTCAATGGTGGGGAGTGAGGACGTCGATGAGGACCCGGACCACACGCTGGGGACAGAGTTACCCCAGACGGAAGCATCGTTACGCCGCTGATAATGCCGTCGGGTGGCGTACGGCACGACTCACCGTTGCCTCGTCCCTCTTCATCCTCAGCCGGTGGAGTTCCCCTCCACGGCGGGGTACGGCTCCAAACCTACCGAATAGCGACGATCAACACTAACACCATTAGCTCACCCGTGAAACTTCAACTGCTGCGAGAGATGATATGGGGTTCGGACGTCGATATCGCACTACTACAGGAAGTACACCTGGCCACACTTCCAAACGTCGCGGGATATAACACTTATCCTTCTCCTGGTGATCACCTGGGACGCGGCGTAGCCATCTACGCCAGAGAAGGTATTCCAGTGGCCGATATCACATACCTTCCATCTGCCAGAGGCATGGCCGTCACCGTCATGGGGACGCGTATCGTCAACATTTACGCTCCGTCAGGCTCCACCCGCAGGCGCGAGAGGGCACTCTTCTATTCAGAAGACATCGCTCCTTTGCTTCTTGGACGCTGCGACCATTACTTGCTTGGGGGTGATTTTAATTGTGTCTTGCACCCTAAAGATCAAGTGCCCCACTACAACACCTGTCAAGAACTGCGTCTTGTCGTCCGAGATCTGTTGCTCCGCGACACTTGGGAAGTTCGGCACGGCGACGCGCCTGGACATACTTACCAGACGAGTCACTCCGCGAGCCGCCTTGATAGAATTTACATCTCTCGGGAACTCACACCTGCAGTCCAAGGTGCAGAACTTTGGCCCCTGGCCTTTTCGGACCACTGTGCCTACATCTGCAACATTCTCTTCCCCAAGCAAGTGGTCTGGCGTAGTCGTGCACCCTGGAAGCTAAACACCTCCCATCTTCATGATCCCGAATGTCTTCAACGTGTTACCGAGACATGGCCCACCTGTGAACGTCGCTTACCTCAATACTGCACGACCTTGACCTGGTGGCTAGAATGTGCCAAACCTGCCATTCGACGTACTTTGATTCAGTATGGAAAGGAAGTTGGTATGTGGCGCCGGCACACTACCGACTATTTCTACGCCGTTCTCCGCGACCTGGACGCCCAACCGCCCACCCCCGACACCCAGAGGGAACGCAGCAGGATTAAGGCGCAAATTGTAACTTTGACACGCCGTAGACTGCAGGGGGCTATGGTGCGAACCCGACGTCAAGATTCGGCGGAACAAGAACATCCGACCATGCATCATATCGCCTCCGATAGGAAACATCGACGACGACAACTCATCACCGAGATCACCACCTGTCGCGGCCAGCACGTCACTTGCCAGGCCGAAATCGTCAGTGCCTTTGTCGACCACTACCGCACAATGTACCAGGAGGAGACTACCAACAACCACGCTGAGAAGTCTGTGTTACCACACGTAACTCGCACCCTCACCAGCGACGAAGCGGACGAGCTGATGGAGCCCATTACGCGTGACGAAACCCACGATGCAATAAAAAAAGGTGCTCTGAATAAGTCACATGGTGTCGACGGATTGCCGATAGAATTTTATCGCGCTTTCTTCACACTAATGGCGTCACGGTGGACAACGATGTTTAATGAACTGCTGACGATGGGGAACGCCGTACCGCCGTCCTTCATCACGGGAATTATTATACCCATCCACAAACCGACACCAGGTGTGACGACAGCACATTACCGTCCCCTGACTCTGCTTAACGCAGACTGTAAAATTTTTACACGCCTACTGGCAACGCGATGCCGCAAGATCCTGCCTAGCATTCTATCCCCGGAACAGACAACTCCGGGCGGCTCAGTTAATATACAAACGGCCACAGGAGAATGTCGCGATTTAATTGCACTGGCAGCGGCGTGCAGACTCCGCGCCGCAGTGGTTGCCATCGATTTTGACAGCGCATTCGACAAATTGCGGCATCTTTTTCTGTTCTCAGTGATGAACCGCATGGGTTTTCCACCAGCCTTTATCGACGTGATCCGGCGCCTGTACGGCACCGCCGAATCTCTGATTCAGGTTAACGGCCGTGTGGCGGGACCAGTGGCGATCCGGCGTTCCGTACGGCAAGGCTGCCCGCTTTCGACCCTACTGTATGCCATAAGCCTGGAGCCACTCTTCGGGAGTCTGACGAGCCACCTTTCTGGTCTCACTTTGCGACAGCACAGTCTTCGATGTCGTGCGTATGCGGACGACCTCCTCCTCTTGATCCGCTCACGGAGTGAAACACACACGGTACTTGATTTGATATCAACGTACGGCATTGCAGCGGGCAGTAACATGAATGTGGCTAAATCCGTGGCGATGCCCATTGGACGCGGCCTCTCACACGAAGACCTAGCACCTCTCCCGTGTGTACAACAACTACGATATCTTGGTATCATTTTCACCTCCACCGTGCGCCGCTCCGCTGCCATCAATTTTCGGCGTGCACTCCAAACTATCCGCACGACGGTGCGACAAAATCTTCTCCGACGACTCGATTCTTTACAACGTGTCCAATACCTCAATCAACATGTGGCGGCCAGAATGGTCCACATCGCACAAGTCCTCCCGCTGCCATCAACTATTGGACGCAGCCTCCAGGCTGCCCTCGGATACTTCCTTACGGCCGGTACGATCTTTAAGGTCCGCTGCGACACGCTCACCCTTCCCCCGCGAGCAGGAGGCCTCGGCCTTGTCAATGTGCGACTCCGCGCGGCGTCCTTGTACATGTCCACCATGCACAAGCAGTGGCACGGGGGCACCTCCCTTACGCGCAGCTTGCTGGAAATTCTTGTGCCCGCGACCATAACACCACCAGTACCAGTCGGACACATCAAGCATCATTTGACGCACATTTCTGATTTCATCGTCGACTTCAGTTATGCTCACACACACTTACCGACCACGCGTTCTCCTCGACCTAAAGATTTTTACACCCCACTCCTTCGTTCCATATCCAGCAACAATATCGAACTCAGACATCCGTCCAAGCGGTGGCCCACGGTTTGGCGTCATATCCACCAGCCTTTTCTTCCCTCCAACGTCCGGGCAACATGGTACCAAGTCGCAAATGAAAAATTCGCCACAAACCATCGCCTTCACGCCATCGGACTACTGGACTCTCCACTTTGTTCCATTTGCCACCTCGTGGATGACGATGTCCATCAACTGACTTGTACTGCCACCAGTGACGTCTGGAAACTTGCCCGACAGTTCGTTGCCTGTTACCTCCGCGTTCCGCCGGACTCGATTGACCCACGGACTTTTATCCATCCTGAGAATACTTGTTTCCCCGCCTCCAAAAATCATGCGATTGTATGGGTCAAGGGATGGACGATCAACTACATGTATAATGGTGGCGACAAATCACGCCTTGATTTCTGGCAGTACTTACAAACCGCCCACAGTGAAGTCGAACAGCGACCGCGCTACCGCGCCTTCTTCGCCAATTACCTACATGCGATCTTTACTTCACCCCCGCTCAGTTGGATGGTGCCACACGCCGACAGCACTCCCGCCCCCCCTGCTGACATCTGAGACTCCCCGCGCTACTTTCTACATTGTAACCCACAGTGGAGTAGGCGCATGGACACGCGCCTCCTTTCTTTAATGCACTACCCCAGACAACACTGGTCTTTCCCTCACTCCACTGTATATTGCCTCACACCTCTTAGATTACATCAGAATTATCATTCTTTTTATCCCTACACCTTGTTCATAAAAAAAAAAAAATTCCTCGCCTTGTACGAGTATATTGTCTTGTGTTATTTTCGCCGGTAGGATGAATAAATCAAAAAGCTACTTTGAGGGAGTGATTCAGGGATTGGGGGGGGGGGGGGGGGGGGAGAGACATCGCGGCCAGGCCTCGGGTTTCGACCCCTGCCCGCCTTGTCTCCACCTACTCATAACTGAACACTCTTTTTTTTTTTTTTAAAAAAAAAAAAGAAAAGTGGCAAGCTTCGTGCATTCTAAGCTTATAGTCGCCTGTTCGCGTCCAACTGTAATTTTTTTTTTTTTTTTTTACCACAGTCGGTCTTAAGTTATGAGTCTGAAAAAAAAAAATGGTGGTCTAGGGGTAGCGTCTTTGATTCATAATAAAAACTTCTTCGGGCCCGGGTTCGATCCCCGCCACTGCCTAAATTTTGATAAATAATCAGCATTGGCGGCGAAAGACTTCCGGTATAAGAAGTCAGCCTCATTCTGCCAACGGCCTTGTCAAAGAGGGCGGAGGAGCGGATAGAGGTTCAGGGCACTCTCTTGTCTTAGGGGTGGGAAATTGCCCCTAAAGGCGGAAGAATCAGCAATGATCAACGACATGAGGATGCAGAAGGCAATGGAAACCACTGCATTAAAGACACTTAACGTGTATCCACAGGACATGTGGCCTGTAATGGAAGAAGTGTCATGATGATCTCTCCATTGGCAAAAGATTCCGGGATAGTCCCCCATTCGGATCTCCGGGAAAGGACTGCCAAGGAGGAGGTTACCATGAGAAAAAGATTGAATAATCAACGAAAGGATAACGTTCTACGAGCCGGGGCGTGGAATGTGGTGGTGGTTAGTGTTTAACGTCCCGTCGACAACGAGGTCATTAGAGACGGAGCGCAAGTTTGGGTTAGGGAAGGATTGGGAAGGAAATCGGCCGTGCCCTTTCAAAGGAACCATCCCGGCATTTGCCTGAAACGAATTAGGAAAATCACGGAAAACCTAAATCAGGATGGCCGGAGACGGGATTGAACCGTCGTCCTCCCGAATGCGAGTCCAGTGTGCTAGGCGTGGAATGTAAGAAGCTTGAACGTGGTAGGGAAACTAGAAAATCTGAAAAGGGAAATGCAAAGGCTCAATGTAGATATAGTAGGGGTCAGTGAAGTGAAGTGGAAGGAAGACAAGGATTTCTGGTCAGATGAGTATCGGGTAATATCAACAGCAGCAGAAAATGGTAAACAGGTGTAGAATTCGTTATGAATAGGAAGGTAGGGCAGAGGGTGTGTTACTGTGAACAGTTCAGTGACGGGGTTGTTCTAATCAGGATCGACAGCAGACCAACATCGACAACGATAGTTCAGGTATACATGCCGACGTCGCAAGCTGATAAGATGAACAGATAGAGAAGGTGTATGAGGATATTGAAAGGGTAATGCAGTATGTAAAGGGGGACGAAAATCTAATAGTCATGGGCGACTGGAATACAGTTGTAGGGGAAGGAGTAGAAGAAAAGGTTACAGGACAATATGGACTTGGGACAACGAATCAAAGAGGAGAAAGACTAATTGAGTTCTGTAACAAGTTTCAGCTAGTAATAGCGAATACCCTGTTCAAGAATCACAAGAGGAGGACGTATACTTGGAAAAGGCCGGGAGATACGGGAAGATTTCAATTAGATTACATCATGGTCAGACAGAGATTCCGAAATCAGATACTGGATTGTAAGGCATACCCAGGAGCAGATATAGACTCAGATCACAATATAGTAGTGATGAAGAGTAGGCTGAAGTTCAAGACATTAGTCAGGAAGAATTAATACGCAAAGAAGTGGGATACGGAAGTACTAAGGAATGACGAGATACGTTTTAAATTCTATAACGCTATAGATACAGCAATAAGGAATAGCGCAGTAGGTAGTACAGTTGAAGAGGAATGGGCATCTCTAAAAAGGGCCATCAGAGAAGTTGGGAAGGAAAACATAGGTATAAAGAAGGTAGCTGCGAAGAAACCATGGGTAACAGAAGAAATACTTCAGCTGATTGATGAAAGGAGGAAGTACAAACATGTTCCGGGAAAATCAGGAATAAAGAAATGTAAGTCGCTGTGCAATGAAATAAATAGGAAGTGCAGGGAAGCTAAGACGAAATGGCTGCAGGAAAAATGTGAAGGCATCGAAAAAGGTATGATTGTCGGAAGGACAGACTCAGCATACAGGAAAGTCAAAACAACCTTTGGTGACATTAAAAGCAACGGTGGTAACATTAAGGGTGCAACGGGAATTCCACTGTTAAATGCAGAGGAGAGAGCAGATAGGTGGAAAGAATACATTGAAAGCCTCTATGAGGGTGAAGATTTGTCTGATGTGATAGAAGAAGAAACAGGAGTCGATTTAGAAGAGATAGGGGATCAAGTAATAGAATCGGAATTTAAAAGAGCTTTGGAGGACTTATGGTCAAATAAGGCAGAAGGGATAGATAACATTCCATCAGAATTTCTAAAATCATTGGGGGAAGTGGCAACAAAACGACTATTCACGTTGGTGTGTAGAATATATGAGTCTGGCGATATACCATCTGACTTTCGGAAAAGCATCATCCGCACAATTCCGAAGACGGCAAGAGCTGACAAGTGCGAGAATTATCGCACAATCAGCTTAACAGTTCATGCATCGAAGCTGCTTACAAGAATAATATACAGAAGAATGGAAAAGAAAATTGAGAATGCACTAGGTGACGATTAGTTTGGCTTTAGGAAAAGTAAAGGGACGAGAGAGACAATTCTGACGTTACGTCTAATAATGGAAGCAAGGCTAAAGAAAAATCAATACACTTTCATAGGATTTGTCGACCTGGAAAAAGCGTTCGACAATATAAAATGGTGCAAGCTGTTCGAGATTCTGAAAAAAGTTGGGGTAAGCTATAGGGAGAGATGGGTCATATACAATATGAACAACAACCAAGAGGGAATAATAAGAGTGGACGATCAAGAACGATGTGCTCGTATTAAGAAGGGTGTAAGACAAGAATGTAGCCTTTCACACCTACTATTCAATCTGTACATCGAGAAAGCAATGATGGAAATAAAAGAAAAGTTCAGGAGTGGAATTAAAATACAAGGTGAAAGGATATCAATGATACGATTCGCTGATGCCATTGCTATCCTGAGTGAAAGTGAAGAAGAATTAAATGATCTGCTGAACGGAATGAGCAGTCTAATGAGTACACAGTATGGTTTGAGAGTAAATCGGAGAAAGACGAAGGTAATGAGAAGTAGTAGAAATGAGAACAGCGAGAAACTTAACATCAGGATTGATGGTCACGAAGTCAATGAAGTTAAGGAATTCTGCTAACTAGGCAGTAAAATAACCAATGACGGACGGAGCAAGGAGGACATCAAAAGCAGACTCGGTATGGCAAAAAAGGCATTTCTGGCCAAGAGAAGTCTACTAATATCAAATACCGGCCTTAATTTGAGGAAGAAATTTCTGAGGATGTACGACTGGAGTACAGCATTTTACGGTAGTGAAACATGGACTATGGGAAAGCCAGAACAGAAGAGAATCGAAGAATTTGAGTTGTAGTGCTATAGACGAATGTTGAAAATTAGGTGGGCTGATGAAAGGGCTCGAGTGTAGCACAGACCACGTCATGTTCCCAAACAACGACGGAATTTTTATGGATGACAGTACTCTATGTCATCTGGCCAAAGTAGCTTGAGATTGGTTTGAAGAATGTTCTGGAAAATTCGAGCGCATGATTTAGCCTCCCAGTTCACCCGACATGAATCCCATCGAACATTTATGGGACGTAGTCAGTTCGTGCAAGACTTTCGCAATTATGAACGGCTATAGAGGCCGCATGGGTCAATATTTCTGCAGAGGACTTCCAACGACTTGTTGAGTCCATTTCACGTCATAGTTGCTACGCCTACTCCGGGCAAAGGCAGATCCGACACCATGTTAGGGTGTATCCCATGACTTTTGTCACCTCAGCGTACTGGACTGCACCCAGATGACGCCTTCTACAACTCTCTATATCACCACACGTCGACACCCCGTCCTTTTCAAGTCACAAATGGAACGAGAGATCGATGTTCTAGGAAATTTAAACCCTCAGTAGACGAGGCTAAGCTGAGCAAGAATAGGTTGATGCAAAAAGGCAAGGTTACACACCCAACCACCCGCCCACCCTTCCACCCACTTAATCACTCACGCACTCACTCACAAACACAAACACAAACACACAGACACACACACAGACACATACATAGACATCGTAAACCTCTACTGCCACCACACAACCACAGAGGACCAACGTCTGAAGTTATCGCTACTGAACATTAATTACCAACGATTGACCAACTAGCATTACGTCCCTCTGTCGCATTATCTCCCTCTGTTGTTTGGCAACAGCTGGATGCTAAGCAGAATTTAACCAAATAGCCTACTTATCAGGTCAGTTGCTAATTTAATTCAACAGCTTCGCTACTAATACTATCTGAATGGCTGGAAGTGCTCGACAGAATCTATGCGTTGTTGTATTTCATAGGACGACCGGTACAAAGGCAGTCTACCGTAGTAACATATTTCCTGAGTTGTTGTAATCGTGTATGACTCTTATGCTTAATACACCGGACCTCCTCGGTCGCAATGGTCTGAGTAATGTATGACTTACCACAACTACAGAATTGTCGGTAGATACCCGCCTTACGCAAACCAAGATCACTATTTACACACTCTAAAGGTCTCTGGTGTTAGATGCTGTTCGAGAAACACACTTCACACCAAGTTTCCGCAGAATACGACCACTCCTATCGGAAATGACTCGTGCATAAGGCCCAAACGCCGTAGATTTTGGTGCCATCCCGTTATTTTCACCACCCAGTCATTAGCTCAACGGGCGTCTAATCTGTCTTTCACTATAACCAGTTTGGCGAAAGATGACTTCAATATTGTCCAACTCAGTGGAATAACTTTTACTGTCTGAGAAGACGTGGGTTCTATGAACCAAGTTACAAAGTTCCCCATCAGACTGAGCTGGATGGTGACAATTATCAGTCTGAAGAGAGATATCAGTGTTTGTGTGTGCCTCCTCTTAATGGTACTCGCTAACCTACCACCAACTGTCCTTGTCACCAACACATCAAGGAAGGAAGTCGGCCATCCTTTTACACCTCATATTGAAGCGAATATTCGCAGCCTTTCAATTCAGATGTTCAAAATAGTTGTTTAAATTCTCAAATCCATGAGATCAAACAACAACAAGTGTTCAATCATTTTCGTCGGGTCATCACTGAGTCTGCGGTAAGCTGGGTCAGGTAGTAAGCACTGCATCTTTTGAACACAATTCCGCTTGTCCAACACAACCTGACTTTTCCCTTTTGTATGTCCATTCTTTTGGCAGGTCTACATATTTAGAGAAAAGTACACAGGTTTCAATGCCGTTGACGTTAGGGCACTTTCCTCGAAGTCGTCCATAAACAAACTGGCAACAATAGGTGTGAAGAGCTCCCCATCGCAACTCCATGTGTCTATTGATAGAACCGGCAACCGGATAATGTGTAAGTGGAAGTCAACAAGTGTAGAAATAGGTTAGTTGTTTCAAGACAAACCCAACCTCAGTTAACCATAACGAATCAGAGTAAAGTGAATGAAGAGAGAGAGGCTGCATCAAAACTCAGTAAATATCAGGGTCACTCACAAGCAATCTCTCTTAGCGGCGTACGAAATCCGGCGAATTGTTAATGTGATGCACACACCAACCTAATAGCAGGCTCAACAGTGTAGCACGGTGATTTGCTATAGGGTATGTCGGAGCATCAGTGTTACTGACAACAGGCGTAAGAGGAACCCCGTCCTTCTAGATCTTCCGAAGACCATAAAATGTAGAGGAGCGGACAGCAATAGGTAACACTCTCCATAATTTCCTTCCACAAGGAACTCACCTGCAAGCGGTTGTTAGTCTTCCTCTCAATCATTTTCGTCGGGTCATCACTGAGTCTGCGGTAAGCTGGGTCAGATAGTAAACACTGCATTTTTTGAACACAATTCCGCTTGTCCAACACAACCTGACTTTTCCCTTTTGTATGCCCATTCTTTTGGCAGGACGTCTCTGGGACGACGGCTGTTTACTATCGTGACAAAAATAAAACGACCTACAGCCGTCCTTATGACTTTATTTTATTTTGTCGCTACCAGTTTCAACGCTTCATTGCGTCATCTTCAGGCTGTGTTGATGCGGTACAGATTGATTTGATCCCCATGCATAGCCCATCAGCTGCCAGCATTAATGGATACGCAGATAATGTGTCAGCACTCCAGCCATCAACTGCCAACCAACCAAGTTGGTAGCGACAAAATAAAATAAAATCATGAGGGTGGCTGTAGGTGCTATTGTTTTTTGTCACGATAACTTTTCCCTTGTCGCAAAGTATGGTAACGACATTAGGATCCACCATGAGTGAACTCAAATCAGTCTACTCAGCCGTTGTAATTCTAGTCTTGGGGGAACGTGCCCAATCAACAAAGACATGCTTCTCTCCTTATCTTCTCGGTAGCATCAGGAGCTAGTTTAAAAACAGCCTGTTCCAGAGAACTCATAAACGCAACAACTGCTAAACAATGGGCGTCTGAGCAACATTTTAAACTTTTCCTAGCACGGATAAAGCTGTGTCGCCCGAAGATGTTTATTCACTACTTTGTAACCTTATTACTATAATCATTTTAGCGCCGTAACTCATATTGCTATTATAAATATAAAATGAAATATCAGAATGAAGAAAAGTACAAAATTCTCTTTATTCACGATTGTTTTCTCAGAATATGTGGCATCACATTGCCAGAGTTTACAATAATGTTACGTTTACAGCTTAAAATTACTTTATCACTACTGTTTTTGATTACAATTTTTTGATTTGAATCCTTATGATATGATTTCAGTGCTAGCGATACTATGATGCCGGATATTTTGACAAAATCTTCTGCGGAAATATTGTCATTTTCTTAAATGCTGAGGGTTTCCAGTGGTTTATACAGAAGATAGTATGGTTTAAGCTTGCTCGAATCTTGTTCAGGAATATACGAACGCCATTATATGATTATACCAGTTCAGTTCCACATTTTGCGTGATGGTTTATTCTGGCAGTTCGTTGATGTACTGTAAAACATTGAGAATCAGATGTTACCCGATTCTTGTTGTTCTCTTCTTTGCTCTTCAATTATACGTTCCTTTCAGCGAATTACAAAATCCAGTCTGAATACTGGTAGTAAAGTAGAAATCGAGGGTTGTATTCTGTAAGGTGCATTGTTCTTCGCATTCCGATGACAGCCTACTCACTACACGGATAACATTAAGCCATTTTTATGAAATCATATATAAATTTCAATGTTAATCTAGGACAACTTACAACAACGTGAAATCTATAATTTTGCTCTTGACTTAACTGTCGAAACAATCAACTAAATATAATACAATGTCTGAACATAATAAACAATTCGTGCAGAATTTTTTCTTAAATGCTTGATGCATCATGTATTCACCTGTCAGATGATATCATGTGAAACCAAACAAATCTTTCTTCACTTACTTACAAGTGTTATACAAGAAATACGTTTCGTGTACGAAACACATGCTTGTTCACACTTCACACAGAATCACTCCTAACTCATTTGTTTGCATTGTTTACAAACAAGTAAGAGTAAATCCTAGACAATGCGTGCTAAAAAGGAATGTTCGCGTTGAGCATATATGCTGGCTCTTATTTTGGCACAAATATAATTACAGCACACACTTTCAGCACCACATTACTACTAATAAATGCACATTACGCACAAAACGATTCTGTGCAACTTCGGTAGAGAAGAAATAGTGCAAGAGCACTTTCATAATCAGTTACATTAATTAACACCTACGTATATTCAGTAAAAAATCTACGCACACTACGAGTATTTAGACATACAAATGATAAATGCATTTGCATCAGCACCAGTCTTTACTTAACAGCCATGTTCCTCAGTCTTACGGATGGAAGGAGCTGCGGAAAGCGCTGCTTTACGTTATGCACCTGTTGTCCCTACTCACAAAGAGGCTAGGGAAATTATGGGTACCACTATTTCGTACCTTTCGTGCAAATACCCGCAAGGAGCATAAGTAAAGTAAAAATAAGAAAGTTAAGAAATAATGAATTGCCCGAACCAAGGTACCTGTAGAAAGTGCAAAGAAAAAAATGATGGCACGGTGTGTTAATAGTGAAAATACAGTTGCACCATTGTGAAAGCGGAAGAAAACCAGAGATACGTTAGGATATATCAACTGCGATGAGAAAGAGTGTTGTTCGTAGTGGACTGACGAATGTGAGAGAAATGATGAGTAATTGAGACACTGCGATACATCAGAAACTTCTTTGGAAGATAACGACGTAACGATCTTGGATTGTGTGAAAGAAAATATTTTCCCTAGGGTGTTGTATAGTTATCCTTTATTTTTGTGAAATTGGCCAGTTTCGACTCTAAGTCAAAAATGATTCAAATGGCTCTGAGCACTATGGGACTTAACTCCTGAGGTCATCAATCCCCTAGAACTTAGAACTACTTAAACCTAACGAACCTAAGGACATCACACACATCCATATTCGAGGCAGGATTCGAACCTGCGACCGTAGTGGTCGAGCGGTTCCAGACTGTGGTGCCTGGAACCGCTCTGCCACTCCGGCCGGCCGACTCTAAGTCATTTTCCAGCAATTATTAATGAGCGGTACACTGTATGTCCTACGTGTTCCATTCTTAATGTGGAAGTTCTGTCGTCTGCAAGTGAGATCAAACGGTTGTTTGCTTCTAGTACGATGTTTTCGATGTCAGATTGGAATGCAGATGTAGTAGTCGAAGTGTGGATAAAAATATTGAATGGTTTTTCCGATTGCATGCCACAACACGTAAGGCACATAACATACTGCTTATGAGGAAGTGCTGGAAAGTGACAGAGTCGAAATTGACCAATCGCACGACAAATAAAGGATAACTACATAGCTACTATGGACAATGTTTGGTTTCAAAAAATTTTTGGAGACTGTGAACTCTGATATGTACAAGATATTTACGATCTTGGACTGCATACAGTTCACTCGTTCCTGTACGAAAACGTCACAGAAAATCTAATCTCCTTCAAAGGATGGTATTACACAATGGGAATGTCCGACTTTGGTTACATGTCTGGTGAAATGAAAGTGAGAAGAAAGAGTACTGGAAAAGTCTCACACTTGATTGATAACCATATAGAGTGACTTGAAAACGATTCGCCGAAATTTGATGATGGCGTTGGAAGAACCGCATAGATATGAATGCGTGACGAAACTTCCTGGAACATTGAAGCCAACGGCAGATAACGACGGTTTTAGTTCCAGGCAATTATTATAATGTATTTGGAATACATCGCAACGAGACAAACTGATGATACCAGAAATTAATCGAGGTGCAGTCTATCGCGGGTACATAACAAACGAGTGTTGGACGGTTGTACTATTCACACCTAGAGAGTAACAACACGAGGCGGCTGACGAGGCGTCGGTTAACCTTCGAATGCTGCTGACGCACGTGGTGGCTGGACCGCGGATGGTTGACGGTGCTCTTAGCCTCGTCAGAAGTTGGTGACGTAGGAGGTAGATTGCAAGGCTGGCAGCAGCGGATCTGTCCTGAGAAGCTGGTGGCTGTGGAGACAGATCACTCGCGCTAACAGCTGCCGGTCGCCGGCCGCGCACCGCCTCAGAAGGTAGTTACGGATCGGCCCGCGCGGAGCGCTGCTCGCAGGCCGCGGGCCGCCGCCGCCGCCGCCGGCGCCCGCGCTGGCGGCCAGGGGTCCTCCTCGGCGCCGGCCGCGTCCACGAAGCCGCTCTCTGGGCGCGACAGCGGCTCCAGCATCTCGAACCACCGGCTCACCTTGTCGATCATCGTCAACTGGAACAGAAAGGTATTGTTACTCCACACTCTGCTGCGCCAGAGTGTCAAGACAATCTCGGAAATACACTTCTGGAGATAAAAACTACAACACAAGGATGGTGATATGGCGCGCGCCGCTATCCTGTGATCTTCTTCAGAGAGCGCACTGTAATCGATTATAGTTCGCTGTCCTGGTGCGGGTGGCGCTCCGATGGCGATTTGCTATGACGTCGCTGGTGTGTGTTTTTGCGGTGGCCGGCGGAAAGCGAGAGGGTATTTGGTTTTCCGGTTCTGCACGGAACGTGAAGTTCGCTCCGCCTGACCTGCTAGTGACTAGCGCTAAGGTTGTTGTGCCTCGCAATATGAGCAGAGTGGTCTGCGGCGGAGGCGACTCGCCGCTGTGCTGGCCATGCGGTGGTGATTAATTGGAGTCGGCGTACTTGTTCCTCCTGCCTGTCTGATGTAGAGGTCCGGCGTGGTCCTGTGATACTCTGGCCCGGAGACAACTAGTTGCTGAATTTTGGAGTCGTCTGCCAGGTTAGGGTGTGGGCTCGGTTGGCTCTACAGATTTTCCCCTGGAAGTTCCAGCAGCGGTTTCTGAACTTTTCTGATGTGGGACGGAGTTGTTGGAACTTCGTGCTGTGTGTGTGGCTCGTTACGATATTTGTTGGTACTAATTTATTTGCTCAACTGGAGTCCTGCCCGGAATTGCGTTCATGTATGGTACATTTGGCAGTCGATATGTTAGAACATAACCAAGGTGCGTAGGTGATGGGCAGTTGTGGGAGGCATGTCGGGGAGCTCTCAGCGGTTTATTTCGGGGACCGTTTCTAGTGGGAAGGCTCCGAAGTGTTAAGAGCTCGCTCGTCTGTGATTGCGTCTTTGGTTGTATCAAATTATTATTTTGTTATTATATTTATTGGTTGCGTGTTGCGCTTCTTTCATTTTATGGTGCCAAGAACCATTAGCTTTCTCGAAGTTTTTTTTATATAAATCGTTTTAAATTGTAATGCCAAGTTATTACTGGATTTTGTCTTTTGGGTAAACTCTAAAAGCACTATTGTAAAAGGTTCTTGATTCTATGGTGGCAAGCCGCCGTTATTGTTTTTAAAGCTAACTCTTCAACCATTTGTTAAGTTTTGTGAGTCATATGAATTTGTTGTTATTCAAAAGAGTTTAGTATTGGCAATTTAATAAATTGTGTACAGGGTCTGCTGTTTGGATATTATTGGGTAGAACTCCTTGGATAGTTGTCCTATGAGAATACACATTTCAGATGAGTAGCAAGTAACGCAATTACACTTTTGTGCGTGTGCTCTATGGCAGGAAGACTACGTTTTTAATTTTTGCAGGTGTTTTGGGGCTAAAAGGGAGGGAAATTTAGTCTCTAGTGCTGCTTCCTCTGTCACCTCTAAGCGACCGGACATCGAACTGAGCTGAGCTTGGATGTCAGATACATATTCGTCATTCCATGCGACTTCATCTCCATGCCAAGATTCACGTGGCATGTTAGCAATAGCATTCCAGTCTCTTGGCAACCGATGATCAGGTGTTTTCAGTGAGTGAGAAATCTGGAGAATGTGCTGGCCAGGATAACATTTGGTCTCCCTCTATATCGGGATGGATCAGTCTTGCGTTTTCTTGTTAAAAGATGGGGTACAACCACCAATTTTAAGACTTTTTAGCATATTGCAGCCTCGCCAGCAACTGTGATAGACTAATATTTTGAAGAATCAGCCTCGGTTGCGCAAATTTTCTGGTCTTTACCAGGTTTCAGGTAAATTAATCTAGCCTTCTCCAGAAGCATAAAATTACTATAACAAGCCAGAATGGGGCACAGCCAAAATTAAAATCTATAGTACCGTGGTATCATGTCGAATCAAAACTACTTTAGTAGTTAAGTAGTTTTAATTCGACATGGTACCACGGTACCATAGATTTTAATTTTAATGTTGACTGTGCCCCACTCTGGCATGTTATAGTAATTTTATGCTTCTGAAGAAGACTAGATTAATTTATCCGAAACCTGGTAAAGACCGGAAAATTTGCGAAACTGAGGCTGATTCTTCACAATATTATTCACCAATTTTAACACACTGGAAATTTAATATAACGGCTGTTGTCTAAATTACTGGCTGTGCCTACCAGATTTGAACGTGTCGTGTGCACACTGTCACCTTATGCCATCAGCATCGGGTGGTGGGCCTCCAAATATCCGTTTCCCTCGGATCCTCTGCACCCGGATACGTTCATCATAATGCCGTGTGCAGAATCGGGACTCGTTTGAAAAGATGACAGGTACCCATTCCTGTGAGCAGTGTTACCTTTGGGGGAACCAATGTCAGAGCGCCTCTGTTGGCTGCAGCGAGAGGGGAAGCCGCAGCAATGATCACCATGCTGACACTCCGTGGTGATGCAGACGTCCTCTGACCGTCCGTGTCACTTATTCTACTCGGCTGAACGAACAATATACAGTATACAGGGTGTTACAAAAAGGTACGGCCAAACTTTCAGGAAACATTCCTCGCACACAAATAAAGAAAAGATGCTTAATTTCCATGTTAGAGCTCATTTTAGTTTCGTCAGTATGTTGTATCATGTTGGAATGAAGCTTCGTCCGTAAAGAGAACATTTGCACTGAAATGAGGATTGACACATTGTTGGATGAACCATTCGCAGAAGCGTACCGGTGGAGGCCAATCAGTTGCTGATAGTGCCTGCACACGCTGTACATGATACGGAAACAACTGGTTCTCCCGTAGCACTCTCCATACAGTGACGTGGTCAACGTTACCTTGTACAGCAGCAACTTCTCTGACGCTGACATTAGGGTTATCGTCAACTGCACGAAGAATTGCCTCGTCCATTGCAGGTGTCTTCGTCGTTCTAGGTCTTTCCCAGTCGCGAGTCATAGGCTGGAATGTTCCGTGGTCCCTAAGACGCCGATCAATTGCTTCGAACGTCTTCCTGTCGGGACACCTTCGTTGTTGAAATCTGTCTCGATACAAACGCACAGCGCCACGGCTATTGCCCCGTTCTAACCCATGCATCAAATGGGCATCTGCCAACTCCGCATTTGTAAACATTGCACTGACTGCAAAACCACGTTCGTGATGAACACTAACCTGTTGATGCTACGTACTGATGTGCTTGATGCTAATACTGTAGAGCAATGAGTCGCATGTCAACACAAGCACCGAAGTGAACATTACCTTCCTTCAATTGGGCCAACTGGCGGTGAATCGAGGAAGTACAGTACATACTGACGAAACTAAAGTGTGCTCTAACAAGGAAATTAAGCGTTTCCGGATACATGTCCACATACTATCTTTTCTTTATTTGCGTGTGAGGAATGTTTCCTTAAAGTTTGGCCGTACCATTTTGTAACACCCTGTATATGGGTGCTAGTCGCATGGGACCGTTACGATTCTGCGTGACAGTGAGTATGGCCTTCCTGAGCTGTTGATTCCACATTTTCATGACAATCGTGCAATCCCGACGAATGTGAGCAGTACTGCGCCTGGTGGTCTAGTGGTAAAAAAAATAGTAATTTTGGTAAAGTGTGTGCCTGCAAAACGAGAAGTGGTGGGATCCAATCCGTGTCGAACCACCAAAATTTTGCAGTCTGCCTTTGACCCAACCTTTCCCTCTCAATTATGTGAAGATCCGCCAATAGTGACAAGTGGTTCCGTTTCCCAGTAAGACTACTGGCGTATGTTAGATATACGTACTTGCCGCAGTAGCGACCAATTGAAAAGCTTGCACCAGGCCTTCAGACCACACGAAATTATTGCTGTCATTATTGCGGAACGATAAACATTAGTCTCAATAGCCAATGATCGTGCAGGAGTCGAGGAGATTTGAGCTGTGCTGGTAGATGGCTCTACTTCTTACATGAACAACCAACTTTCAAATGTGATGTATCAGTGGAATCTACATGACGTTACTCTTGTCAGCTTTTCTTAGATTCACTGAGGTACTACTCATTTGCATATCCATGCAAATAGTGCACTACCAGTTCGCTGTTAGTTGCGTGCCGCCTTCATTGTGTTGCAGTTTACTAGAGTCATAGACCAATGCACACTTTAACACAAGTTTTAATGCTACTGACACTGAACAATTTTTTTTACAAGTTGTAATTTTTGATATGGCAGTAACAGTTTCCGAAAAAATAAAAAATAAAGAAATATATTACGCCATACGGATGGTTTTATCCACAAAGTCATAGACGAATGCACAGCTTAAACACAAGTTTTATTGCTACTGGCACTGAACAATTTTTTTTACAAGTTGTAATTTTTGATATGGCAATAACAGTTTCCGAAAAAATAAAAAAATAAAGAAATATATTACGTCATACGGATGGTTTTATCCACAAAAAGAATGATATACGGTTTCGCCAAATGAGTAGCTGTTACCGATGATTGATTACCAGTCATGTGACAGAACAATAACTGGTCCTTCCATCTATTACGAGCTTACCTGATTGTGAATTCTGTGACATCAGTTGTATTAGGTATAGGCATACAACCTATTAGTGACACACGAGAAGTTATGCCCGACTGGACTCCAACAGGTCGACTTCACGACTGAGACTATCCGTGTACGCTCCACAGGCCGAACCAAACCTCCATATGCCTCACTGTCTACATCCTCTAATGCTCCGAACGTTATTTAGATTTCCCGCAATAAGGCGGATGATACTAAGTGTTCGAAGTTATTATCGTTGTTTTGCCCTTCTAGGCTTGCAAGATTTTACAATGTCTCTTCCGTCAGAAATGCATGAATGTCTGAAACCAAAGACAATTCTGACGACTCCCAGCTCTAAGCCTTTCCACTTATATATGTGCGATATTTAACATTTGTTTCTGTGGATGGTCAACTACTACCAGCTTTAGCACCAACGCCTGTTAGCTGCGGGTCTTTCTCCGTTCCGATAAATTTTATCTATGTAGTGATCACACCATTATGAACGACGTGTTGATTCTACTGGGAAGTCTTCAAGCCAATCACAAGGCGGATCCAATATCACACCGTGATCTTGCATTGTGGGCGTAACGTGTTACCGATATACATTTTCTAAGTTCTCGCAATGAACTGACTGTTCCATCGATACAATCATATACAGCTGGGTGACTGATTAGTCTCGCTGCTGCGACTTTAAACAGTACTGACATTGTATAAGCGAGTCAGTGACTCACTGAGGATAATTTCGTGCTGCCTCTTAATTATTTTTGACGCCAAACTTAACGCGCTGTCACAAAGAGATACATACACAAATAACGTATGCCTCTCAACAAAAAATATATCAAACGGCGCGAATGCTGCATTTAAACAAGCACAGAACCTCTCGACAGAAGTTGAAAATTTATATTACCTATGTGATGTGGACCGTAGTTCGAACATGTCCTTTCGGAAAACCAAGCAACAAAGTAGCGGAACAAAAATTACTGTGAGGCGGAAGTGGACATTCTGTTAGTGCAAGTCCGTCTCCTGTGTGATTGTACTATTCTGTTGGTGCAAATCCGTCTCCCATATGATTATACTGTGCTCCACTTCTGTGGTAACCACTTCCGTTGCTGCACAATTTTCAGCCAACATATCGGAAGAATATTTAACAATAACACAGCTGGTTGTCCAGGAAACTGGCGAGAGTAGAAATTCCCGTTTCCTAGTCACAGTACCTCATCTAGCGTTA
Organism: Schistocerca serialis cubense; assembly: GCF_023864345.2. Lineage (NCBI taxonomy): Eukaryota > Metazoa > Arthropoda > Insecta > Orthoptera > Acrididae > Schistocerca > Schistocerca serialis. The sequence goes on from NC_064642.1 coordinate 523,703,448, forward strand.
ACAGAAGTCGTACTTATCAGTTTTTTCCCCGACTTTATTAGTTGTGTGTTCGACTGATCATTGGCGGTGTTTCATAATGATATGGGAACGAGTACGTTTGCAAACTGTTTATCGTAATTGTCTTTTACAGACACTTACGTTCTGCACATATTCAACTGAATATAAATGACAGTAAAAAAAATTCAAATGTTACAAAAACAAAAGTGTGGTATTGTTCTTCACTATCCAAGTAATAACTTTTTTAAATAAAGCTTTGTATATGAAACGGAAGTATTAGTGAAGAAGACACACTTCAGCTTGTTTTTAAGCTACGTTTTCCACTCATCATGTACTGAACATAATTTTCTTGCTGATGGACTATTTTTGACGCAGCTGCTTCTTCATTTAACGTAACTAGTTTTCATTTACTTACTCCTTACTGGAGGTTCTAAAAGTAGTTTCTCCATTGTTTATACGTAACTTCCACGAGTACTAAACATATGCAGGTCGACTTGCTCATTTATTTCTAATTTTTGCATCCTCTTTCGCAAATTTGTAGGGGGATCAACAGTGTCGAAGAAGTTTAGAAAGTGACAATCTGAGACTTACTCCTGAGAATTTCTGCCTCGCATATTTGATTTACAGCTACTTCCTGAACTTAATTAATTTGTATTCGTCACAGCGCTGTAGACTTCCCACCAACAGTAACGTTCTCATAAAGAAGGGCTGACGTTTTATATGTATCATCAATTATTTTAACAGTCTTCTGGAAGAGTACAGAAAGCAGACTAAATTGTTCCTTTCGCACTCGTCGATGAAAGATCGACCAATATTAGGTGACCCGAACGCATACGGATGCCAAGTGTTTGCTTTGAAGAGCAAAAATACACGAGTGTCGGGAAGACAAGTGACGCGTAAAGTGCTAATGTAATGGCACAAGTGGTTAGCAAAGCGGACAGCCATGAGAAACGGGGGAGACGGCATAAAGGCGGCCAGAACAGCTGAACAGCTGGCGGCGGCGCGTCTAAATATACGCCGTCGAGGCCCACGCATTGACGGCTGACCTACAAGTGCGCCCCTCCCGTCCGCGACTGGCTGCAGGCGCCGCCTCTGTCGAGCCGCGCCGTGACGTCACAGCCCTAACCCCGCGCCGCCGCGGCCTTCCCAACCCTGCAGCAAACAGGTGGCAGCGCACTGCGAGCGGCAGTAACGAACTCCGTCGCTAGAGAAATTAGGCCTGTTTGCGACCAATGAAACCTGAGCAGTACAGTGCGGCCATCTGTACAGGGTCTTTCTGTATTTCCACGTACACTATCAGATCAAAAGTATGCGTACACCCATTAGTGGACGTTAATGTGATACCGTGCACTCTACATCTACATACATACTCCGCAATCCAACATACGGTGCTTGGCGGAGGGTACCTCGTACCACAACTAGCATCTTCTCTCCCTGCTCCACTCCCAAACAGAACGAGGGAAAAATGACTGCCTATATGACTCTTTGTGGTCTTTCCGCGAAATATAAGTTGGCGGCAGTAAAACTGTGCTGCAGTCAGCCTCAAATGCTGGTTCTCTAAATTTCCTCAGTAGCGATTCACGAGAAGAACGCCTCCTTTCCTCCAGAGACTCCCACCCGAGTTCCTGAAGCATTTCCGTAACACTCGCGTGATGATCAAACCTACCAGTAACAAATCTAGCAGCCCGCCTCTGAATTGCTTCTATGTCCTCCCTCAATCCGACCTGATAGGGATCCCAAACGCTCTAGCAGTACTCAAGAATAGGTCGTATTAGTGTTTTAGAAGCGGTCTCCTGTACAGATGAACCACATCTTTCCAAAATTCTACCAATGAACCGAAGACGACTATCCGCCTTCCCCACAACTGCCATTACATGCTTGTCCCACTACATATCGCTCTGCAATGTTACGCCCAAATATTTAATCGACTTGACTGTGTCAAGCGCTACAATACTAATGGAGTATTCGAACATTACGGGATTCTTTTTCCTATTCATCTGCATTAATTTACGTTTATCTATATTTAGAGTTAGCTGCCATTCTTTACACCAATGGCAAATCCTGTCCAAGTCATCTTGTATCCTCCTACAGTCACTCAACGCCGACACCTTCCCGTACACCACAGCATCATCAGTAAACAGCCGCACATTGCTATCCACCCTATCCAAAAGATCATTTATGTAGATAGAAAACATCAGCGGACCTACCACACTTCCATGGGGAATTCCAGGTGATATACCCTCACCTCCGATGAATACTCACCATCGAGGGCAACGTATTGGGTTCTATTACTTAAGAAGTCTTCGAGCCACTCACATATTTGGGAACCAATCCCATATGCTCGTACCTTAGGAGTCTGCAGTGGGGCACCGAGTCAAACGCTTTCCGGAAGTCAAGGAATATGGCATCCGTCTGATACCCTTCATCCATGGCTCGCAAGATATCATGTGATAAAAGGGCGAGTTGCGTTTCGCAGGAGCGATGCTTTCTAAAGCCGTGCTGATGCATGGACAGAAACTTCTCTGTCTCAAGGAAATTCATAATATTCGAACTGAGAATATGTTCGAGAATCATGCAGCAAACTGATGTTAAGGATATTGGTCTGTAATTTTGAGGATCCGTCCTTCTACCCTTCTTACAAACAGGCGTCACCTGCGCTTTTTTCCAGTCGCTCGGGACTTCACGTTGGGGAAGAGATTCGCATTGTTTCACTAGCGACCCGCCAATTTGAGTCCATTGGACAGGAGTAAACTGTCTTAGTTCATGCAGGAATAAAAGCGCAGAATGCAGTTCATAGTTAGTACACGGCAAGGCGAAGTCGTAATAACGGCAATAGCAGGAGCTAATGTGACCATGTGAACAGGTACAGTCACACTCAGATTACAGTAGTGCGGGTTGCTATGTTGCAGTGCAAGCATGGAAGATGAGCGCAGAAAATGTCTCGCCTTTATGACACCTCTGCTGCGGACACTTTCAACGAATCTGCTAAATGTTTGTAAAGGAATTGTAGTCCATTGTCCCTCAAGTGCCGAAACAGGAGAGGGTAGGTCGCTGGAGTCTGGAACAAAGCCAATTTCTAACTCATTCCAAAGATGTTCCGCTGGTACCATCTAGGGACTCTTTGACTGACCAGTCCGTTTCAGGAACGTTACTGTGCACAGCCCATTGCCACACAGATGGTATTTTATGACACAGTGCATTGCCAAGCTAATGCAAACAATCAGCGTCTCTGAATTGTTCCTCTACTGCACGGAGCACACTTTGGAACTCATGAATGATTCCTTCCGCTGATTTCATGCGATTTTTCATTACCACCCTCCACAGTGCTCGACGAGGTCTACCTGGTCTTAGTTGAGCTATGGTTTTTCCTTCGCGTTTCCACTTCACAATCACTGCTCGGCTTTAGTGCTTTAGAGGGGTTGAAATGTCCCTGATGGATTTGTTACTGCCGACCGCTGTGGCCGAGCCGTTCGACGCGCTTCAGTCCGGAACCGCGCTGCTGCTACGGTCGCAGGTTCTAAACCTGCCTCGGGCATGCACGAGTGTGATGTCCTTAGGCAGGTTTACGTAGTTCTAAGTCTAGGGGACTGATGAGCTCAGATGTAAAGTCCCATAGTGCTTGGAGCCATCTGAACCATTTTTTTGATTTGTTACTCAGGTGACATTCAATGGCTAGTCCACTTTCGAAGTCAGAGAGCACGCCTGACTGACGCACTTTGCTGTTACTACTTCTCTATTGACAACATTTCATTGCCCGCCTCCTTTTATACTGGTGGATCGGTCACTCCAGACATATAGTGTTCAACTCTGCATTACATAGATATACAGCGATATCTAGAGATTTTAACCATACTCTGCAAGCGACCGTATGGTGTTTGGCAGTGAAGAGCTGCATGTGCCGCTATTAATCTGCCCCAACCCCCCCCCCCCTCGTCCTCCCCCCCCCCCATTCACAATTCCTGTTGCATTCATGAATAGCTCGCGGAAAGAGCGACTATCAGTAAGTGAAACGTTACTTTAGCCGTTCTCGGGGACGTTGCAGGAACACTCAGTCGCGGCCCCAATCAGATTACACACGCTCGATACCAGCGGCAAGCAAGTCAAACTACGGGATGTGCTGAATTTATTGCTCCACCGATTTATTCTGGGACTTTATCGGATAACCTGTATTGATCTTCTGCACTATTTCGCAATTAAATGTCCAAATAAGAGACGCCAGCTTTGCTTTGACGCGTGAATTTCAACTAATTTCACTACGCCGTACTGTTACAAGGGTGTGTCAAAAATAAGTCACAGACAATAGAATACCGCATGCTGTTTTAAATTTCGCGCCTATATGTATCTTGAAGGGGCAGCACATGTCGTGCGCAAGGTAGCCGATACACAGTATTCCGCGGCCAACGGTTAATGATCTGCAGTCAGACCAAGATGGCAGGCATTCTATGAGTGCGTACTCGACCAGAAAAACGTAATTTTCGTGAGCTTAGGAACTGTTCGCAGAATACGTCCATAGCGAAATTCACCCCGTATATTGTTAGAACGGTATTTGATGGAAATTTCTGTTCAATCGGATACAGGAATTCAGCAAAGGACAAAAAAAAATCACGAACAAGGAGCGTCCAGCGCGCCCTGGCTATCAAGAGAAGGCACATTGTTTCCTGGTCCAGAGGTATTTCGCTACCCCCAGGATGCGTCGATCTCGTGGGGTTCACCAATTTATGAAACCAAGTATAGTTTTTACATCCCGAGAGACCACTCGTTAGATATGAATTCTCTGCTGGAGGTTTTTAACGCCCTCTCGAACGACGACATAAATATTTAAGTCTACAAGAGGAATATGTTGAAAACGAAAATAAAATTCAGACTGGTACCTGCGGCTCTGATGTTTCTATCCCAGTTTGCAACTTATTTATTGACTCACCCTCACATAAGTAGTGATACTATTAGACTTCAGCCCAGTACCTGACATACCATTAACTGAAAGTAACACTTAAAATCTCTAGTTAATTCGCTGATGTAATTTGAAAACTACTTCAGAAACAGCAGAATGTTGTCCGTGGGAAAAAGGTTTTTCAGGAGTGCAACAGAGGTCACTCCCGGACTGATCATCGTTGTTATATATCTATTACATCTCTTCAGTGATGTTCTCCTCAAAGTACAATTTCTGTGCTGATAGCGTCCAGATTTACTTATATCTAGAAACATGAAGAAATTAATTCAGCCGTTGCTAATATGGATGACAGTCTGTTTTCTTCGTGCATATCGGCTCCGAACATGAACTTCAAATTAAATTGTGAAAGTATCCCAAGTTCTCGAACGTTCAAATCTGATATCGTGCATGCGCACTGTTTTTCCAGCGACCCGCCGATTTGCGTCCATTGCACACGCGTACACTGTCTTAGTTCATCCACTAATAAAAGCGCAGAGAGCAATTCTTAGTTATTACCCAGCAAGGCGAAGTAGTAATGTGGCAGTAGCAGGAACTAATGTGGCCACGTGACTATGTACAGTCTCATTGTGATTAAAGTAGTGCGGGCTGCTACGCTGCAGTGCAAGCATGAAAGATGAGGGCAGAAAATCTTGCCGACAGGCTAGCGGTGTACGTGATTAAATTTATTGACGACGAGAAAGTAAAGGGATTTATCGTGCGGGCCGAGCAGAGTGGAATTCGAGTTTCTACGCCAAAGAAGGAGAGGCGAGGTGCCCACAATAAGTATTCAATTATCGATGTGTATGCATAGTGACAGTGTGCGAGGAGCATTGTCGAATAAAAGTGCCCTTCAACACTGAATTACTGTGTATGCAGGCGGTGACATGGGTTTCATTAAGGGTTCACTTCTCATGTGTGAATCAAAACCTAAAACGTCGGACTATCGCTCAGAAACGGACCATGAAGTCTTTTCATCATTTATTTGAGGAGAATCACAGTCTATTTTTCTTTGAGGAAACAAGATAAAAAAGTGCTGATATCTTCTTAAATAAAAAAACAAAACAAAATTAGTTGGCGACTACTGTAACATCGTTTGTAGCAGACTGATTTTTAAATTATTATACCCACCTTCTCTTAACAGCAAGCGCCCTCTACCGCAATCATTTGCTGTGATAAAATATTCGGTAAATCAAAAGGTCAGGGGAGGGATCGACTTCTTGAAACCATTTGTAAGTGGTGGGCAAATAAAAATGTTAATACGACTAAAATGATGTGGCACAGGATTAGGAATAAAATAAATACAGTTCATTGAGTAAAAATAATGAATAAAGCCATTTGACATATTGTCATTCTGCAGGTACCATCGATACTCAATTAAAATATTTTATCCGTGTCTTTGTGCAGGAAAACCAAAACACCAACCACGCCGTCAAGTCAACAACAAGTGTCTGTTATTCGTTACAGCCTCACCACTCGATTGCTCAATTTCGATGGTCAGAAACAGGCTCTCATAGAAAGGTGTATACAAATCCAGTGAAACATTTATGTGCAGGCAGATCTGTTATTTGAACGTATTGACTGTTACTACTAAATATAATTAATCAGAACAAAATAATACAGGATAACGAATGTTTTATGGGCTGCTTAGAGGTGTATCTTTACCTATTAAGAGCCTCCTGATATTTTGCGACACAATGCAGATCATGGATTAGCTTAATTAGTGCAGAGTTCGTGGTGTAGTTTTTACAAACATAGGACTGTTTCTGTCACGAAGGTTGAATGTGTCTCAAACGACAGTCAACGGAATATAGACAATACTCGTATATTCTAGGGCATCATAATTAGCAGGTAAAACGCTGATTACAAGGAGTGGTAGGTTTTTCCATTAAATTTCCTCTGAATGCGACCTAAATTTATCCACTTAGGTTTGCGATTCACGATAGCGGAGTCAGATGAAAGTTATGTGTATTATTTTCTTTTGGAGTCCATACTTAAACGAAAACAGACGCTATTATGTATGACCATATTGATTTCATGTATATCGTGTGAGTCAATTAGAAAGCTTAACAAATGTTGACTTAATCGAAAATTTGAACTCCCTTACATTATTTCATATCTCGCTTATCCTGTCTCTACGAGTTACAGCAAACGCTGAATACATTACAGTAAATTCAGTATTAAATTAGAAGCAAATAGAGAAAAACGAAAAAGGGCTGGAGGGCATAGTGCGTTAATGTTGGACTATATGTCGTTTCCAGTGAGTGGAGTATGTCCTGTTAACGCGGTCACTTACCCTCTCGATAGTCACTCTTCATGAGCACAGGCATGTATTTAAATCTGATATCTAAAAATACAGCTGCTATCCACGTACACATAACGTGTACGAATTAGTAGTTCCACGAGAAATAATGATATATATTATAAAGAACCCAGGGAATAAATAATTCTCAAATGGAAAACTTTATAATATGACTAAAACTCATGCCAGTAACTTGAGATTGTAAGAGAACAATACTAATATCATTGAATTTGTTGACCAAACCTGGTTAGTGCAGTTTTGTACCTATCAGAATATTAACGACAGCTCATCTATTAGCACGTTAGAAAATAAAATCAAAATTCAACAGTATCGCGGAGGAAAGTATTTGATGTCTGAGAGTGAACAATCGTAACATTTATGTTCTGTTCAAACAGATGATGCCCTTGGAAAGGTAGCGATTCTGTCACATTTTGATGGACACCATTGTTATCAGACCTCCTTCACACACCGTAAGGTGGCTTGCGGAGTATGGATGTAGATGTAGACTTATAGTTGTTTCTGTTTTAGTTATTGTTCTCATCAACGATTGCCAGACATAACAAATGGTTCAAATGGCTCTGAGCACTACGGGACTTAACATCTGAGGTCATCAGTCCCCTAGAACTTAGAACTACTTAAAGCTAACTAACCTAAGGACATCGCACACATCCATGCCCGAGGCAGGATTCGAACCTGCGACCGTAATAGTCGCGTGGTTCCGGACTGAAGCGCCTAGAACCGCTCAGCTACCGCGGCCGGCCGAGACGTAACAACTGAGTGTAATCAACGACACACGTACGAAGAGGTATACAATTTTTTGAGACGGAAATTGGGAACTAGCCCAGCGTTAGCCTAAACAAAGGTGGAAAACAGCCTAAAAATCACACTCAGGCCGGCCCGTGCAACAGCAATGGTCGTTAACACGGCGTGGATTCGATCTTGGTCTGCCTTATCTTCCTGTCCCGCGAGCTAGCATGATGGGCGTCACCGTTACGATATCGGAGGATGTCGTGACGAAGAATATTTTGGTTGGTTGTCGATTGATTTTTTTTTTGGGGGGGGGGGGGGGAGTGGACCAAACAGCGGGGTCACCGGTCCCACAGGATTAGGGAAGGATGGGGAAGGAAGTCGGCCAGCGCTTTAGGGAAATCACGGAAAACCTAAATCAGGATGGCCGGACGCGTGTTAGAACCGTCGTCCTCCTGAATGCAAAAGAATATTTAAAGCCATGAAATCTAAATCATAATAAATGGACCACCCACTGTTGGCTTGGTAGCGTAAAAGTAGTTGTAAATCGCTTTTCAGTAAACATGGTGTAACCGCACAGAAAAGTGTTATTTGGCCTCGATGAATGGCAGTGAGTGCCATTTTAAGAGTAAGTCTGCAGTAGAAGCCTTGAGAACTCCGCACGTACTGTGTTCTTTTAAAACCGCAGTTTTTTTCAATAACGGCGGGGGTGCCATTTCTTATTTCCGCCGTTGCTGCTGGTTGTAGTGATTCAGGATTTCAAATGCTGTAAGGGTTCCTGGTAGAGAGTCCTGGATCGTCTACCTCAAAGAGTCGCAGGAGACTTTTTAATTGCCTATAGTCGCCGTGTTTCCCAATTTGAAAACACTTCTGTTATTCGTGCCACATTCATCAGGCGACGTACCCGCTCATACTCCGGGTGCTGCAGATTTCTCCACTTCAACATAAATGTGCGCCTATACCATACGAAAAATCTCTGGAAAGGTACTCAAACCATTTTCGAACCTTTCATTCATCTGCTGCATTTACAGCACGAAACGGAGAAACATTCCTACATTTCTAAGAACTGTAACAGACTCATCAACATAAATCCCGAAGAAGGTGACGGAGGGTAAGGCATGACTGCACTTGACAGAATACAGGGCACTCGCCCAATACCCATCTCTTACGTCTGTTCCAGAAACGTTTACTGCTCTGAGTGACACCGAAGTCGACTGCCCCTACATCCGGTGAAATGAGTGAAACCACCACGGTTACCGTCAGGTTGACAGCATCATTCCCAGAATAGATGGCCAACCTTCGGTAGCAACTGGGTCGAGAGTCTAAATCAGTTCTCCCCGTCGCTCTTGTGTACAGGTTTCTTGACCCACGCTTAATTTGTGTGTTTCCGCCGGCAGGCTGAGATTACAAAATCTCGCTAGTGTTTACCTAGGCTGTTAGTTACTGACATATGTGATACTGTCGACGCTGAAAATAAAGATCAAGTTTATGCTACTGCTCCTTTGAAATGCAATCGCTGCTGTCTGTGAATGCATGCGCCGAATTTCCTTCATTTCTAAACTGTTACGGCAAAAATATGGTAACTTTTACCACAGCTTTTCTACAAACGTAGCTTGGTGTCACCAGAGTAACACGTTATTTCATAGCTTAACGGCCAGTTTCTTTTTCGTAGGGGCCTCTTTCCCTGTACCTTCATGGGACCGGAATTTGCACGACATCCCTGTCGCCCCTACCCCCCTCCACTCCCTCATTACCCCACGCCCGGTATCGATATTTTGTGTATCCAGTCTTTTTGCTTCTAGTGTTGTCAATATGAAGGTATGAGAACTTTTTCGAAATTCTAAATGTCTGTGACTCGTGTAATTGTGGCGGGACGTGGGTACCACACCGGTATTCAGCCTGTCGCATGCGAGAAACCGTCTAAAAGCCTCACCCAGGCTCGGACCTCGTCTTTCAGCCGAAGGGCGGACTCTATTCAGGCCCGGTGCGCCTCTCCGATACATGGAAACTGTTTTCCAAGGTGCGTGACTATCCGGTCGGGTCGTAGTTTAACTGCCAACGAAATAAAAATATTATTTTCGTATTTTTATTTTTAGTTATCCTTTTGAAGAGAGAGGGCCGTATTTATGAGACTATGCTAAAATTGCGTTAATTCGATGTGTTTCACTCTTCGTCTTTAGCTTCGACTATAGGGAAAGTCGCAAGATCCCGCCACGAAGCTTCTCGACAAACTTTGAAGAACATAGCTTATACATAGCGGATAACTAGTCCCAAAGGGGACTCGCTATGCCCCACGACCAGCGGGTCTGGTATTTGGCTCAAAACAACTCCTAATGAAACTTCCTGGCAGATTAAAACTGTGTGCCGGACCGAGACTCGAACTCGGGACCTTTGCCTTTCGCGGGCAAGTGCTCTACCGACTGAGGTACCCAAGCACGACTCACGCCCAGTCCTCACAGCTTTAATTCCGCCAGTACCTCGTCTCCTAGCTTCCTAACTTCTTTCTGCAAGGTTCGCTGATTTTTGTATGCGTTGATGGTGCCCGATAGCGACCCAGGTGGGTTCCTGAGGATTTACATCAGGTGAATTTAGTTGCCGAGACTTCAACGTGAGTTCACTACGATGCTCCTCAAACCACTGTAACATGTTTCTGACTGCGAAACACGGACAGTTATACTGCCGAAGGCTGACATCGTCGCCGGGAAGATATTAGGCATGAAATGAAATGAGCGTTTGGCGTCATGAAGGGATGCAAGTGGTTCGCAGCTGTCAAGCGTGTCTCCATACCATAACACTGCACCTATCAGCCTGCGTTCGTGGGGCGTTCACCTCGACGATGGCGTTTTTGGAGACCGCCAGTGACCTCGTGTAGCAAAAAACTGTGATTCACTCAAACCCAAGAGCCGACACACATACATCGAACACCGGCCGTATCCCAAAGGAAACCGTGACCACTGCAATCGTAACTGACGCTGTCTTTGGGTTACGCTGCAGAGCTCCACATTCAACAATCTCCTGTGAACAGAGAGATGCCACAGATCATCTCCTATCCTATTTTGTAGAGCAGATAAACCTCTGAAACCCACGTTCTGTGAAGAGCCATGAAGGTCCAACCATTTAGCGCCTAGTGGTGGTTTCGCTGTCTTTCTACCTCTTTCCGTAGATACTCACGACAATAGCACGTAAACATGCGACCAGCTTTGCTATTTTCGAGATACTCGTTCATAGTCTCTGCATGTTAATAATCTGACTTTTGTCAAAGTCACTACTCAACGGGTTTCCCCATTTGCAGCCCATGTCTTCGCTAGGGTGATCCCCCGATTGTTTCTGTTCCGCTTACATACTTTTGTTACCCCGTCATGTGCCCGTGACGTCACAAGGCAGTATCCAGCGTCGCGGTGGGCAGCGGTCACAATGTTTTAGTTGATCAGTGAACTTCCGGAACATGTTGCAGACGTCTCAGAGGACATAATAACTGCAGTCACAAGGTACTTGGCGAACAACCGTGCCCAGAACATACAATCACACCGAAACAGAATATTTTGAAGAAATGTAAGACCACATAATCTCTCCTAAAACTTTCAGGTAGTTCATGGAGAGAAATAATTCAGTCTTAGATGCGACATCTCTTTAGCTAACATACGGTTAGCTGCAGTGTGACATGTTCTGAATGAGTTGCTTCAAGGGCTCCATCGACAATTGATCTCATTCATTAGAAATATGTGTTCGAGTGTCTGGAAGATTCATTGGCTGTTTACGGTCTGCAGTTCTTCTCCTCAATGCATCAAAAACATTATCTGTAAGATTCAGATCTGGCGCCCTCGATGGCCAGTCCATTCACTGGTTAATGTCAATTACGACACATTTATTCACCGGAGACTCTCGTTGTAGACAGGTATTATCGTCTGTGAACAGAACTTCTGGACCAACCTCACTGCACCACAATAGCATTCACAGTGTACCTATAATTTTACCATCACTTACTTTGCAGACGAGTACACCAAGATAACCATTCTGCAGACAGAATCGGAACCCTCTGCGAAGAGTACATTCCTGCTTTTCACTAATAGTCCAGTCTCAGTGCTGTTGACCCACAAAAGACAGAGACATTCCTGATCTGCTTTGAGTGAATAACACACGCTACGAAACAGCTGGCAGTTTACTCTGGGACTCATCTGTCAGATGCAGTGTAGACGGTAGCTGCTGGTATTGTAGGCTGTGCCGATAATGCTATTGCAGACATTGTTGGACTTCGTCGAGCAGTTCACGCTAGGTATCGGATATATTCTGGAATGATTACTCATGGTCAACTTTGGCCTACGATGAACGTTTCCAATATCTCGGCATCGCCCACAAAGACTTCGAATAACAGTACGGGGCACATTTAACAATACTAAGACTGTGGTTTCTCTCTGATCTGTTTCAAGGCTTCGAAAAGCTCTATCCTGGGCAATAGCTCCCAAATGGTGTCCTTGTGGATACTGACACTCACTCTTCTTTCGTTTCTTATTACAAGTTCCTCAATTTAAAATCATGCTTAACCTTTGGACACAGCTGTACATCTGTTCTACACGGCTAGGAGAGGCCACAGCGCGGTCTTGCGGGAAGAAATCTTCCTTTGTTCAAGTGATGTACAGAATAAGAACAACGAGAGCCATATAATGCAGAGTGAAAATCTTAGGAACATACGAATATATAAATAAGTACAAGATGAAAGGAGATCACTGACATCTTTAGTAGTTTGGAAGTAAATACAAAATATTTTTCATTAAAGAGGTATCTAGTTAAATTTTTATGTATAGCCACCACAAATTTGCTATTTTTTTCATCTGCAACTAGTTTAGACGGCATGTGATCATCTGGCAGACCTTAGAATTTTAAAATGGTGTATATCACGTACCCATAATTTTAAAATATGCTATATACAGGGTGTTTCAAAAATGACCGGTATATTTGAAACGGCAATAAAAACTAAACGAGCAGCGATAGAAATACACCGTTTGTTGCAATATGCTTGGGACAACAGTACATTTTCAGGCAGACAAACTTTCGAAATTACAGTAGTTACAATTTTCAACAACAGATGGCGCTGCGGTCTGGGAAACTGTATAGTACGGTATTTTCCACATATCCACCATGCGTAGCAATAATATGGCGTAGTCTCTGAATGAAATTACCCGAAACCTTTGACAGCGTGTCTGGCGGAATGGCTTCACATGCAGATGAGATGTACTGCTTCAGCTGTTCAATTGTTTCTGGATTCTGGCGGTACACCTGGTCTTTCAAGTGTCCCCACAGAAAGAAGTCACAGGGGTTCATGTCTGGCGAATAGGGAGGTCAATCCACGCCGCCTCCTGTATGTTTCGGATAGCCCAAAGCAATCACACGATCATCGAAATATTCATTCAGGAAATTAAAGACGTCGGCCGTGCGATGTGGCCGGGCACCATCTTGCATAAACCACGAGGTGTTCGCAGTGTCGTCTAAGGCAGTTTGTACCGCCACAAATTCACGAAGAATGTCCAGATAGCGTGATGCAGTAATCGTTTCGGATCTGAAAAATGGGCCAATGATTCCTTTGGAAGAAATGGCGGCCCAGACCAGTACTTTTTGAGGATGCAGGGACGATGGGACTGCAACATGGGGCTTTTCGGTTCCCCATATGCGCCAGTTCTGTTTATTGACGAAGCCGTCCAGGTAAAAATAAGCTTCGTCAGTAAACCAAATGCTGCCCACATGCATATCGCCGTCATCAATCCTGTGCACTATATCGTTAGCGAATGCCTCTCGTGCAGCAACGGTAGCGGCGCTGAGGGGTTGCCGCGTTTGAATTTTGTATGGATAGAGGTATAAACTCTGGCGCATGAGACGATACGTGGTCGTTGGCGTCATTTGGACCGCAGCTGCAACACGGCGAACGGAAACCCGAGTCCGCTGTTGGATCACCTGCTGCACTAGCTGCGCGTTGCCCTCTGTGGGTGCCGTACGCGGTCACCCTAGCTTTCCAGCACGTTCATCCGTCACGTTCCCAGTCCGTTGAAATTTTTCAAACAGATCCTTTATTGTATCGCTTTTCGGTCCTTTGGTTACATTAAACCTCCGTTGAAAACTTCGTCTTGTTGCAACAACACTGTGTTCTAGGCGGTGGAATTCCAACACCAGAAAAATCCTCTGTTCTAAGGAATAAACCATGTTGTCTACAGCACACTTGCACGTTGTGAACAGCACACGCTTACAGCAGAAAGACGACGTACAGAATGGCGCACCCACAGACTGCGTTGTCTTCTATATCTTTCACATCACTTGCAGCGCCGTCTGTTGTTGAAAATTGTAACTACTGTAATTTCGAAAGTTTGTCCGCCTGAAAATGTACTGTTGTCCCAAGCATATTGCAACAAACGGTGTATTTCTATCGCTGCTCGTTTAGTTTTTATTGCCGTTTCAAATACACCGGTCATTTTTGAAACACCCTGCATCTATTTAAAGCTGTGAAAGGAAGTAGCCGTAAGTACGGCACGACATCATCTAGCCGTTTTGTCAGCTACTGCCCATTTGCTGTTTTGCTTGGCTCAGCGTTGTGTGCTGTCGTGAGGCATCGGCTTTGGTGTGTACCCGAATCCATGCAGTTTCCTATGCAATGGTTTAGATGGCTCTGAGCACTACGGGACTCAACATCTGAGGTCATCAGTCCCCTAGAACTTAGAACTACTTAAAATTAACTAACCTAAGGACATCACACACATCCATGCCCGAGGCAGGATTCGAACGTGCGACCATAGCGGTCGCGCGGTTCCAGACTGTAGCGGCTAGAACCGCTCGGCCACCCTGGCCGGCTTTCGTATGCAATGTTCGCTCGGAAACTGGTTGAAATGGACCTCAATTCACCAAGAGCAGGAAGTCCTGCCGGGCTTGAAACTGATTGTCGTTGACAGTACATGACATTCGTCCGATCTCTGTCAGTTAGGACCTCTTTACGATCACCGTTCTTACGTTGTGTTACATGTCAATTCCTTATAAACATATTGGAATGTCCGTGTTGATATAAAAAACAAATCGGGCAGCTTCATGCAGAGGGTGATCGTAGTCACTTTCTAACACGATAGATACTCTCTTCCTTTCTGGTACATTTCTTCATTGACCTATCTTACTGCTCTGATTTCACATAACCGACTAGCATACACACACAACTTCACTGCCGTGATTACGTCAGCCAAAGCGAGCAGTGTGCTCTTATAAATCAGTAAATAATTTTTTGTTCTGGGTGCTTATCTGGCCAATACAATCTATTAGTTTTCCTAGACCTTCCAAATTATCGGTACTCCATGATGTCTGCTAATTCTACAACGGGATGCAATGTGGAATCTCTGTGGCTAACAGACTTCGGCTTTACTGACCTTTACATTAGGTCTTACCACGTCCACATACAAATTTCTGGTACAACGTAATGAAGAACTGTATCGGAATAACGAAGTTGCAGGATCTAACAAACCGGTAGACAGGTTTCAGTTTAAGAAAGGCTTGGGATCCGCCACTCGAGTTATTAAGACCTCGCCGGCCATCGCATCCACGAGATTTGGAACACGTTGATAAAATGTGCGTTTCGAGTAATATCAGCGAGGGCTCTGAAAGACGAAAGATCATCAAAGAGCGTAGTAGCCGTCGGGAGTTAAACGCAGTTACTCTGATGTGACAGAAGTCATCGGATACCTCCTAATATCGTGACGGACCTTCCTTCGCCCGGCGTATTGCAGCGACGTTGTATGACTAACCAATTAGTTGGAATTACCCTGCAGAAATACTGGATCATGCTGCCTCTACAGCCGTCCGGGATTGCGAAAGTACTGCCGGTAGAGGATTCTGTGCACGAACTGATATCTCGATTATGTCCCACAAAAGTTCGATGGGATTCATTCCATGTCGGGCGATGTGGATTGCCAAATAATTTGCTCAAACTGTCCAGAATGTTCTTCAAACCAATCACGAACCAGTGTGGCCCATTGACACGAAGTCCTGTCATCCATAAAAATTCCGTTATTGTTTGGAAACATAAAGTCTATTAATGACTGCAAATGGTCTCCAAGTAGCCGAACATAAACATTTCCAGACAATGATCGGTTCAGCTGGATGAGAGGACCCAGTTCATTCCATGTAAATACAGGCCACACCAGCCTGCACAGTGCCTTGTTGAGAACTTGGGACCATGGCGTCGAAGGGTCTGCGCCACACACGAACCCTACCATCAGCTCTTACCAACTGAAATTGGGAGCCATATGACCAGGCCATGGTTTTATAGTTGTTTAGGGTGAAACCGATTGGTCACGTGCCGAGGACAGGCGCTACAGGCAGTAGCGTCGGTCGTCTGCTACTATTGTTCACTAACGCCAAATGTTACCGCATTGTCCTGTCCACCCATGGTAGCTGAGTGGTCAGCGCGACGGAATGTCATACCGGGTTCGAATTCCGGCTGGGTCGGAGATTTTCTCCTTTCAGGGACTGGGTGTTGTGTTGTCCTTATTATCATCATTTCATCCCCATTGACACGCAAGTCGCCGAAGTGGCGTCGACTCGACCGACTTCCACCAGGCGAACGGTCTACCCGACGGGAGGCCCTAGCCACACGACATTTCCATTTACCGCATTGTCCTAACGGATACGTCCGTCGTACGTCCCACATTTATTTCTGCGGTTATTTCACACAGTTTTGCTTGTCTCTTAGCACTAACAATACGCAAACGCCACTGCTCTCGGTAGTTAAGCGAAGGCCGTCGGGCACTGCGTTGCCGCGGTGAGGGGTAATGCCTGAAATTTGGTATTCTCAGCACACTCTTAACAGTGTGGATCTCGAAATATTGAATTACCTAACGACTTCGCAAATGGAATGTCCCATGCATCTAGCTCCAACTACCATTCCGCGTCTGTTAATGCCCGTCGTGTGGCCATAATCAAGTAGGAAAACTTTTAACGTAGAACGCGTGATTATGAATGACAGTTCCGCGGTAGCACTGTCCTTTTAAATCTTGCGTACGCGATGCTTTCACCACCTCTATAAGTGCATATCGCTATCCATAATTTTTGTCACACAGTGTCTAAACAGAGGTACGAGACCACCAATAATAGGAATATAGGTAGCTACTATATATAACGGCACCACTCGAGACACCTGAAGAAGAGTGGGCGGTAATGAAAATATTGTGTATAAAATAGAGTCAACAACTCGGCTGAACACCTGCAAGCACACCGTTAACCAGTCACACCGAGATAACTCGAGGTCACTAAACTTAATAACATTTCGCTTCGAAGTGGCAAGTAGTACAGGATAGAGCCGATGCTTCTCGCTATGGCTGCCATGGAACGTACTTCGAAATGCGGCTTCTGGCGAGGTATAAATCTCTCAGCTTGTTTATGGCTGACGTCCAACACTGATTACGTTGTACTGAGCGAAACGATGCGCTCGGCAGCCTGTTACTGACGCTGGCATCCATCCGCCACGTAAACATGCTGTACGCTATACAGAGAAAATTACGGGCAAAACGTTAAAGGGATGTTCTCTGGATGCTGTAACTTGGCACCGTGGCCATAAGGAGAAAACTAAACAACTTTTGCAGCTATCAGTGTGACTGTCGAACTCCAGTCGGATGATTGGTGGTTAATATCTCACAGATTAACTGAAACGTTGAGAGAAATTTATGGTGAATTTTAGACGTGGGAAACGTCGTCGAATTGGCATATACATTCTCATACGTTAGGCGTTATATTTATATTGGCTGGGACACATCGTCTCAGAATTAAAATAAAATTATTCCCCATCCCTGGTTCTGTACAAGGTTTTCGGGAGGTTTCCATTGGTTGTAAACAAATATCGTAGCTAGAAATTCTCTCCCAAATGTTCTCGATTGGGATTCCCACTGCAAGCTCGCCTAGTGTTTACCCGAAAAGCCCCTGAATCTACCTTTAGGGTTAGGTACATTCTTTTTTGTTCTTAAAGGTGAATCGAAGCATCTCACGTATACAGAGGAAGACCCAAGAGCCCGTTAAAATTAACATTTGAAAATGCACTAGTTCACGGATTAATGTAAGTAGATAGGTAAAACTTGATACACATGCCCGTAATGAGTGGAAACGAATGCAAAAACCGCCCAGCAGATGGTGCTGACAGCAACGTCTCACTGACGCATCATGAGAATCGTCAAAATAATTGGTGTGAGGTACGCTGATATGTTATAAACTCGCTTCATCCCTAGCCTGGCTGATAAACAGCTGCTGGAAGGTACGACTTCTATGCAGGATGGCCCTCCTTCCCATGTTGCAACACGTTTGAAAGATCTCTTGCACACATCGTTTAGTGAGGAGTCCGTGCTGGGCCACCACGTCCGTCATGTTTGTCCTACCACATCCCCATAACTCAATCCGGGTGGTTATTGATTGTCAGTTCACCTGAAGTGGCAATTCCATCGAGATCGCTCGATCTCATTCGGCATGCTAAAAGACAGCATCTGACGACAGTTTCTCACGATACCCACTCATGTGCTGCACAGTGATGTTCACAACACTGTCTATCGTCTATAGGTATTGTTGATGAGTGACGGTCGACATGTTGAGCATTTGGTTTGCTAAAAATCTGTTGTTATGCTAATTATTGCTGTTGTATCACATGAAGTACCAACTGTTGGCCGTTTTATGGGCTTTTCTCGTTTCAGGAAAACCTCTTGTCATTTCAAGCATGTGTGTCAATTTTTGCCTCTCTACCTGTATTATTGCCTGAATTTTGAATTGTTAACGGACTTTTGGGTCATCCTGTACATGAAACACACCAATAAAAATTTTTGTTTTTGTATCTGTTAGTGGCAATGGGCACTTTTGTTTGCTACGTATAAAGTCAACATTCCATTGCTAATCAGCGATCACTAGGTGCGGAGGTAATTTGAGCAGCTTTCGGACATCAGGTCATTATGTGTGTATGGTATGACCCAAAGGGCAGAGGGTAAAGGGCGAAGGGCAGAGTAGCTGACCGCAATCTGTGCCGCTGCACCTCGGTAGCTGTGTCAACAGCTACGTGAAAACTCTTGCTAGTTCTAGATACGGAAGACCATGTACCACAGATGGTCACGTAAATGCACATAGACACTATGGTGCATAATGAAAATGGATTACAAATATAAAAAAATGTTAATATAACGAAAGTACTGAGACAAGGCTGCAGTAAGTCGCCCATCTTGTTCAGTTCGAGACAAATTGTCTTTCCAAAGATGGAAAATGAATTCTGAACAAAGGATACTCCACATGAATGGTGTACAGTTTTTCCATTACGTTCTGGAGATGATTAATCCGTACTGGTGCAGGGGTAAAAAGATCGCGAGCATAATATGCATTATACGACGATGGTTTGATAAGTCTGGCAAAAAAGCAAGGAAAATGTTTGTTTCGCAAACTGTTCAACCTTACTTCTCGACATAGTGTCGTTTGAGGGATATATACTAGGTCGAGCGATTATCCAGGTTTTTAATTCCAGCGGAAAAGTAGGTTCTGTGAAGCACGGCAATATACTCGTTGACTGCAACCATCACTTCCTCATTTGATGAAAATTTCTGCCCATGAAGCCAAAGGGAACAGTAAGAAGTCACTTTGGGCTAACTCCGGTAAATAGAGTGGAAGAGGAACTGGTTCAAAGTCCAGTTAATGCGCTTTCGCCATTGTTATCGCTAGTATGTGGGACGGTGGATTATCCTGGTGAAAGAGCACATTTTTGCGTGCCAGGTCTGGTCTTTTTTCAACCAACGCGAGTTTCAATTGATCCAACAATAAAGCACAAAGGGGGTCTGTCATGTTTCTGCCTATGTTGCAAGTAATCTATTAGGATTATTAGCTGGGACTCCCAAAAAACAGTGGGCATCACCTTACCAGCTGACAAAATTGTCTTTGTCTTCCTCGGTGCACTGTCACTAGAATCTGTCCTTTGTTTTGAGTGCCTTTTGACTCTGGTATGTAATGATGTATCCAGGTTTCATCAACAGTCGCGAATCTGCCCAAAAAGTCTTGCGGATTGCGATTAATCATTGCCAGACATTGTGTCAAAGTGTTGTGCCGGATGCACTTTTGGACGACAGTGATAAATAGCGGCACTCAGTTTGCACAAAACTTCTTCAAAGGCAATTTTCCGTGCTGGATATTATGTATTCGCTCTCTCAGTTGACATGCCTACAGTATCAGCAATTTCATGAATTTCTATTTGGCAGTGTCGCATAATAACAAGGATTTTGTCAGTGGTTTCCTTTGTGGTGGCTCTAATTAGACGGCCGGAGCGCGCTTCATATTTGGTGATTGTCTGACCATGTTTAAATCCAGTTATCCAAAAGTAAATGAACTTCAGTGATGATGCAGAGTCCACGTGAACTTCATCCATTTCTATTTTGATTAGGTTTTCTCCATTTTCAATGGCAGTCGACATACTGACAAATTCAAATGTCTGTCAACAATGAACTGTACGCTGTACATTGTCGAAATTGTGTATACAATCCCTGGAATAATCCGGCAATGAAGTAGCAAAAAAATGTTTCATTCTTTCATGGAGATTTACCAGATTTATCAAACCACCCTCGTAAGTCATGTGATGAGGCAGTTGTCAGACAAGTTGAGGAAAGAAGGTAGGGCGGATCACCAGATGGAAGCTTGTTTGAAGATCTTCCTCTTGCTTTTATCCGAAGAGGATTACCGGTAGGAGTGGTAAACCATGAAGAGGTGGAAGTTGGAAAGCGAGAGGTTACGACGGCGGTCATAGTATTCCCGCGTGATGGTGATGGGAGAAAAATTACACACTTATGTTGGAAAAGTGTAATGCAAAGTACGGAAATAAAACGTAGCATAACCATATGCCTGAATTAGTTTGAGTAGAACAAAAAAATGTGAAATGAAAATAATAAAGGGTGAGTAGGACAATGAATGAATTTATCTTACTTTGTATACCAAAACTACGTATTCTCGACGCTAATCTAACAAAAGACCGGTAGCTGCAGAAATTAATTATCGACGGAGGAGTGCAGGGATGTTAAGAATCAAGAGAAATACTGACAGGAGGTAAGAGAATGAATGAGAAAGGAATGGAACAGTGATAAATACTGAAGAAAGATCGTTAGACAGATTTGTTGAAAAGGCTGAAGGTATTTCGAAAGGAGATAATCAGGAAAAAGGAAATACAACAGACCACGAAGTTCTTCGAAGGATAACACAAAGAAAATAATGGAGAATCGCGGCTGACAAGGAGAACTTGTCACGAAATTAAAGACTAGGGGGACTACTATGGGGATATGGCGAGACACTGCTTATTAATTATTGTACCACTTATACTGTTTATAACAAAACATAGATTTCATCGCTGTCTTCTGTCTATAATGAGTCCGATATGAATGGTGCTTTACTATCCAAAACTCCCTTATTCCCTTCCCTTGCTATGACATTTCTTCATTGTTTGTCATTCAGCAACCCTTTGCTTGTTTCCAACAGAAAATTTTGAGAAATCTGATGCTACTATGCGTAAAGCTGACATTGAATTAACGAGTTGCGTGAAATATTTTTGAGAAAAAGAAGAATGTTTTGTGGCAATATATTGGATATGCCTAGATCGTCATACAAGGAAAGTTTATCATGTCGTGATTAGTAAACGTGGTCAGTGTCGATGCAACATGTATGGCGGCTACAGCTTTCGTTTCCGAAATGTAGCGGCCGGCCGGGGTGGCCGAGCGGTTCTAGGCGCTACAGTCTGGAACCGCACGACCGCTGCGGTCGCAGGTTCGAATCCTGCCTCGGGCATGGATGTGTGTGATGTCCTTAGGTTAGTTACGTTTAAGTAGTTCTAAGTTCTAGGGTACTGATGACCTCAGAAGTTAAGTCCCATAGTGCTCAGAACCATTTGAACCATTTTGAACCGAAATGTAGTATGGGGATAAATTTTACGAAGTACAAGTACAGTCCGTCCTCGAGCTTAAGGACTGACCTACCTACGCTTCCATCACGTGAAAAATTGGTTCCATACAAAAATTTGTTCTGAAATTAAAACTTCATGTTTACATTGTAAATTAATCTAAAATGGTGGTATTTATCCGTATAAAATCTCCATTGAGACGGATACTAAGCAAATGTAGAAATAAGGCAAAGTCATATTAGGTTACAGCGAGGATTCTAAAGTGCTCTTCAGCTGATAAATTGCTTCTCGAATAAATTTTTTACCAGTTTACTGGATTCCTCTTGCGCTGAAAACAGCAAATGTTGGAACTCGATGTTCGAACATGTGCTGCTTCAAATCAAAGTAAGTACTGTTACACATGTTTGTCTGTCGAGCATTGCGCCCTTCGAACTTCCTCATGGGAGAAGGAATTGAAAGGGCCATCATTCAGCTGGGTACACTGTTACCTTAGAATAACAATTTATGGTTTCTCAACTTTACTGGGTCATCATAGAAATAAAGCGACATTTCGGTAACAATTTAGTTCATCTTTACTGGTGGTACATCTCCTAGCTGCCTACATGGACTGTTTTCTTACCTTAACTTTTTGTTCATTTCCGGTGGGATATGATATGGCGTCCATCTCTCTACCAATGAGTATAGCACCACCTGGCGACAATACCTCTTACTTCAATGTTGGTTTTAAGTATGGTTTGAATTGTAAGCACAAACGGACCAAAGAATTCCTCTATGTAATGAAATATAAAGTGGTGTTCCTTCACTAGTTACTGTGTTGTGAAAGTCTTGACTGTCAGTCACCTAAAAGGTTCACCTCAACGAGACATATTTTATACGGTCAATTTATCAAAAATGGCTCTGAGCACTATGCGACTTAACTTCTTAGGTCATCAGTCACCTAGAACTTAGAACTAATTAAACCTAACTAACCTAAGGACATCACACACATCCATGCCCGAGGCAGGATTCGAACCTGCGACCGTAGCGGTCGCTCGGTTCCAGACTGTAGCGCCTAGAACCGTACGGCCACTCCGGCCAGCATCAACTTATCCATCTGATAATAGTACGAAAATTTTCTCTCTCAATCGAAAAATATTTTATGGATATATTAACTGTTTCAGTAACTTATACACGAATACCAGATACAACAACCTCGGCTACGAATAGCGCGTCAGTGTGCACTGCAGTATCACAAACAGCAGACTCCGCATTTTTTACCCGATTTTGATGTATAAGGTATTGAAACCGGTCAAATATTAATGAAAATACCTTGTGATAGAGACAAAAGAATTTTATATTACCAACATTTATTGCTACAACTAACTATGTTGC
This sequence comes from Schistocerca serialis cubense, assembly GCF_023864345.2. NCBI lineage: Eukaryota > Metazoa > Arthropoda > Insecta > Orthoptera > Acrididae > Schistocerca > Schistocerca serialis. Next base: position 523,726,707 of record NC_064642.1, read on the forward strand.
TACATCCGAATGACTCTTTGAAACAAGGATGTGGATTAGGTCCTCGAAGCATTGTAGACGTTGTTTGGAAGTACTTTTCCTCTGCCTGCCTTCGTGAAAATTGCTCCACTCTTCTTTCTTCCCCAACATATCTCGATGCTAAGGGATTAACGGCTACGGAAAACAAAATAGGTAGGAGATTTATAAGAGATTTCAATTACTGTTCGTGTAAGGATAGCCATAAACGCGCATAGAATCCTTTGACATAGCGACCTGGAATTTCACATTAGAAGACTTATGCAGTATTTCTGAATTCAGCGCTCTTTGTTTAACCATTCACTAATAGCGTTTTGCTTTATCTAAGTATTTTACAGTTCATATGTGAGTAGTATGCGAGGAACTGTAGGATAACTGTAGGTTATTCACTGAAAACGGTTTTTTTCTAATTTTGAAAATGATATTTTTCAGACAATCTGACACTTTTAAAGAGTCAGATATTTTATTGGACTTTCCGTTGAGTTAAAACTGAGTTCTGACATACATTATTCAATCCTATCGTAGTGGACGTCTAGAAGTGATTGGTTCAATGGCTCTAAGCACTATGAGACTTAACATGCGAGGTCATCAGTCCCCTAGACTTAGAACTACTTAAATTTAACTAACCCAAGGACCGTAGCACCAACGCGGTTTCGGACTGAAGCGTTTAGAACCGCTCGGCAACAATGGCCGGCACAGGTGATTGGTAATATTTATTTGCTCATATGCAGTAATTGTTGGCCTACTTGTTACCGTATTCGTCATTCGAGCTGAGCACTTATTACACAGTAGAATTAATGTTTGTAAATGTGCTACAGACTTGTGACGCGTAGCTTTGGATCTAATGTGCGACAGGTGGGTTCATCATGTTAAAAATATGAACTGGACTAGAATTATTAGACACCAATAAAGTTCCAGTAAGGTCATAGCTAGAGGATGGACGGTCAAATACTTCACAAAGCAAATCAACCACAAAATGTGTTCTGCACCAGGCAATGTCGAATCTGGGTGTCACGCCAGACAGCCTTACAGGACAAGTTCTATTTTACTCACACGGAAGTCGCTGAGTGTTGCAGGTAGTGTGAACTACAGTTAACTAGCAGGGAGGGTCGTGATTCCTGTATGGGGAATTCAGTCGGTAAGAGCTTTGCCCACGTAAGGCTACTCCATGGAATATGAAAACGGTGAATAACAAGTGAAATTTAGAATACGCTAAGAGAGAAACGGAGAGACATAACATCAGTATTTTAGGATGAAGTGAGGCTCGATGGGGACGAGAGGTAATATTTGAACCTGGAGGATACAGTATAACTTAAAAAGTATCCGAAAGGGAGGAAAATTTGGTTGGATTAATAGATGGAAACTTCTAGACAAGAATACAGCGACGGGTATTTACGTTAGTGACCGGGTGTAAGCTGTGAAATCAAATATTAACTCTGGTGAAATACTATTTATTGCAGTTTAGGTGCCAGCATCAGATGTGAGAAAGAGGAAGTGGACATAATACATGAGCAGAGTGATGGAATTTACGAAGAAAATTGGAAAGTATACTAATAACTGGGATGATTGGAGACTGGAGCAGTATAATGGGAAAGACACAGCGGACAGGGAAAGACTAATGAAAGGGGTGAAAACCTGGTAGACTAACGAGAACGCTTTGATTCCTGTATTACTAATAGTTGGTTTAAACACCATCAACGAAAATTATGTACTTGCAAAGCTCCAGGTGATATTGCTTATTCATAATCAACCACAGATTCAAAACAGTATTAGGAACGTATAAACATTACCAAGAGCAGACGTCGTTACAGATCATAATTTACTCACATCATATACTAGGACACACATTAAAGCTTGTTAAGAAAATACAATAGACTAAGAAACAGGATGTTGGAAAACTAAGAAATGAAAACATTACGAAAGAGTACAGTCTCTACGTTGAAAATAATTTGAAACATGTAACGCGAAATGCAGCAGTCACTGAAAAGAGGAATTCCATTATAAATGCAATGTTGGAAAGATTAGAAAACGAAATTAGAGAGGTAAGAAGAACAAGGAAAGATTGCATAACAAGAAGTATGTTGGACAAATGAATAAGCACAGGGAATGGAAAAATAACAATTTGGAGGAAGGCGGAAGCACTGGGATGTGACAGAACACCACCTGAGGGCACTGGAAGTCTTAGCCAGAATTCAATAGCTAGACTGGGGTTATAATCAGAATTTATGACAGGAATTAGGCTCCAAGATCTACTTATGATCATTCCACTACGTTTAACTAAAAAGTGTACCGGAGAAGAAAATGAACCCAGTCCCGTTACAAGAGCTGTAAACTTCTCCTTTCAGCGAGTTTTCTACGCCCTGCGACGTCTCCCGCATCCAAGTTTCCATCTCCTTCTTTCTTGCCAGTCCCGTTCTTCCACGATCCTGTCCTGCATCACACGTATCACTAAATAGCGCCAATGTAGGCGGGGTCTTCTTCTTTCTCTGTGTCGAGGAGGTCTCCAGTACCATATTTCAGTGTGCCATCTTTTCCCTGGCATTCTTTTAAGACGTGCATACAATGTTTGCCGTTTATATTCAATTGTGGCTACAATATCGTTTTAGTTCTCATTTGTTCTCGTAACACTTAATTTCTTATTTTTTCTTATCCCGTTAGTCCAAATTTCCATTTACATTGCCTTTAATTTCTTCTCATTGACCCCCGGTAGCTGAGTGGTCAGCGCGACAGACTGTCAGTCCTAAGGGCCTGGGTTCGATTCCCGGCTGCGTCGGAGATTTTCTCCGCTCAGGGACTGGGTGTTGTGTTGTCCTAATCATCATCATTTCATTACTATCGACGCGCAAGTCGCCGAAGTGGCGTCAAATCGAAAAACTTGCACCAGGCGGGCGGTCTACCCGACGGGAGACCCTCGTCCATTACATTAACTTGCCACAATTCAGTATCATACAGAGCAATGCTCTCAAACATAGCTTCGTGTATCATCGTTTCTAAATTTATGACGTCGGTTCATTCGAACTAACGGAGTGTAACTGCTTAATTGGCCCCTTTCCCTTTCCATTTGTGTGCTTTATTTCCTAAATATAAATATGAACGGCTACACTTTGCTGTAGACCCATCATCCATAACCATATCCCTTCTCATACCTCCTATAGCCAAGTATTCAGTCTTTGTAAAGTTAATTTCATGCACCTCTGCTCATATTCTTTAAGCTTACTTAACACGCAGGACACATCCTCTTCTTCTTAGGTGAAGATGACTTGATCGTCGACGAAATTTAGGGTGAATTGGATGTCATCACCTATTCTAATTTCAATGTTTTCACACTTTCTTTCTTAATTTTTCAGTGCTTCGTTCAAAAATGTTTTAAAGAGCAGCACCCTTGACTCAGTCCTTTGCTAACCTTGAGTTTCTGTTCCGCTATAAACAGAGTCTTAATAAGGTTCAAAATGGTTCAAATGGCTCTGAGCACTATGCGACTTAACTTCTGAGGTCATCAGTCGCCTAGAACTTAGAACTAATTAAACCTAACTAACCTAAGGATATCACACAGATCCATGCCCGAGGCAGGATTCGAACCTGCGACCGTAGCGGTCGCTCGGCTCCAGACTGTAGCACCTAGAACAGCACGGTCACTCAGGCCGGCTGTTAATGAGGAGAACTTAAAAAAAATGAGAAAAATACTGGAGAAGACAAGTTCGGCTTTAGAAAGGGTTAAAGGACGACAGCTGCTATAGGTTGTCTGAGGATGGTTAGAGAAAAAATTATAGATATGGACATACAGATTTATGTTCTTGCAATTGATATGAACATATCATACCAATGCTTGAGGGCGCTGTGATAAGTTTGCAACGCCAAGAGACCGCACATCTTTTCCTGTCTTCATCAGACTATGCTCGCAATATCACCTGAAGTACACTGCTGAGAATTTTAAAAGATGATGGCATAGGCGATGCCCGTTGCCCGCACGTTTCGAGTCTGCCGCTGGTTCTATAGTCAGAGGGCATAGAGAGCCTATATACAGGCTCTCTAACAAGGGAACCTCCCCATCGCACCCCCCCTCAGATCTAGTTATAAGATGGCACAGTGGATAGGCCTTGAAAAACGGAACACAGGTCAATCGAGAAAACAGGAAGAAGTTGTGTGGAACTATGAAAAAAATTAGCAAAATATACAAATTGAGTAGCCCATAGACAAGATAGGAAATATGAAGGAGAACGTGGGCTCAGGAGCGCCGTGGTCCCGTGGTTAGCGTGAGCAACTGCGGAGCGAGAAGTCTTTGGTTCAAGTCTCCCCTTGAGTGAAAAGTAGTTTACTTTCTTTATTTTGGCAATGTCCGTTCGTTCATTGAGATCTCTGTTCACTGTAATAAGTTTAGTGCCTGTGTTTTGCGACCGCGCGGCAAAACCGTGCGATTAGTAGACGAAAGGACGTGCTTCTCCAAAAAATTGATCGCAAATATTTGATCGCAAGGTCATAGGTCAACCGATTCTTCCACAGGAAAACACGTCTGATATATTCTATACGACACTGGTGACGGCATGTGTGTCACATGACAGAAATATGTTGCCGACCCACCTAACTTGTACAATTGTTGTGTGGGTAAAAAGATTCTTCTACCTTGCTTGATTTAGGTTTTCTTGTGGATGTGATAATCACTCCCAAAAAAGTTATGAAATCATAACGGACGGACAGATAATAATTGTCTGAAAATGAAAAAATTAAAATTTTTATACGCGGGAAGAATCGAACCAAGGATCTATCGCTCCGCAGCTGCTCACGCCAACCACGGGACCACGACGCTCCTGCACTTACGGTTTCCTTGATGTTACCTATCTTGCGTATGGACTACTTAGTTTGTATATTTTGCTTATTTTTTTCATAGTTCCACACAACTTCTTCCTGTTTTCTCGATTGATCTGTGTTCAGTTTTTCAAGGCCTATCCACTGTGCCAACTCATAACTAAATCTGAGGGGGGTGCGATGGGGAGGTTCCCTTGTAAGAGGGCAGTGCTTACTGCGCCATCTACTGAGCATTGGAGATACGTGCAGGCCGCGTATGGGAGTGGCGCGCGCACACGGGCTCGCGTGGGTGGATGGGCTTGGCGGGGAGAGGGGGAGGGGGGGAGGAGTCTGGCGGGGCTCGATGAAGAAGCTGTGAAACTGGGGACAGCTGTCATGGGATTATGAAAAGATGTAAATTTGCTGCAGGGTACCATACAGCTTTATTTTGAGGGCACCAATTGAAATTTCCAGTGGTTGTAACCGATGTTCGTACTGGAGATTATGAGAGTGGTCAATATACGGAAAGAAGAACTTTTTTATCATATTTTACTTACTGCTTTTGGTGCCGCACCAAGACATTGTGGAGGCTAGTACTTACTGTGGCTATTTTCTTGGGGAATATACTGTGTTTTGCGGCTACAAATTACGAGGTACTGAACTGTTATTGTACTCTGCATTCTTTAACTGTGATCACTGTATCACTGTATTGAACGCTATTCATAATAATGCGTGTTGGCTGCAGTCGTTAGAAGTATGGTGTTTTCACACCATCAGTAGTAAGAGATATTACAGACTTGATTTGCGCTGCAACTTATTATTCGGCGCGTTAAGAATGCTGAAGATTAGATGGGTAGATCACATAACTGACGAGGAGGTATTGAATAGAATTGGGGAGAAGAGGAGTTTGTGGCACAACTTGACAAGAAGAAGGGACCGGGTGGTAGGAAATGTTCTGAGGCATCAAGGGATCACAAATTTAGTAGTGGAGGGCAGTGTGGAGGGTAAAAATCGTAGAGGGAGACCAAGAGATGAATACACTAAGCAGATTCAGAAGGATGTAGGTTGCAGTAAGTACTGGGAGATGAAGAAGCTTGCACAGGATAGAGTAGCATGGAGAGATGCATCAAACCAGTCCCAGGACTGAAGACAACAACAACATTGGATGGTTTTGCGGGACATAAGCCACAGGAGTAATTCGTGCATAGTTGTCACTCAGCATGTTCTGACTGGACGGTTATTAAGCTCTCTTCAACTTAACGAATGGATTTGCTTTCTTCCACGTTGTGAGCTATCGGTGCAGTTGTTTGGCATTAATGTCTGTTGGTGCATAGGTTATTTAACAAACAAATTCTATCTTTCTTTTTCTTTGAAATAAAAGGCTCCCCTGGATAACTGTTAAGCAGTGACGCTTTGTTTTATACTGTGTGAGCTATCATGCTAAGTGCGGTTTAGCTGCTAAGTTCCCAGTTGTTTGAATGTTAATGCACGCAGGAGACATTAGGTGTGTGGACTACATGTGACCTCCTGTATGACTGAATAGGAATAGGAAATTTATGTAATCGCTGTATCTTATTAACATTAGATTTCCAGTTAATGTTAACCTGCATTGACTTTGTTACAGATGGATTACTGATCGAATTAGAATAAGTAAACTGAATGCTATTGAAGGTTAGATCAACATCTTTGCAAGCACACTGTATATTTCAGTGGTCAGAATTTGTTCATAATAGTGATAAAATAATAAGTCTTGATGGCGAAATAGAAGAGGTTTTATCAATAAAGACTGATTATTTTATTACAATTAAATTTAGAGCGGTGTTAGTCCAAATATATAATCAAAATTCATTGTTCATAATTGTTTATGTGTAGGCCATATTGGAGATGCCGGAGTATGTCTGGAATTTTCGGAATTATTTGATATTCTACAAGAATTTGAACTCAAAGATATTAATGGTTGTATTTGAGAAGCTATTTTGCAGGATTATTGATTATTGTGCTAAATGTCTGAACTTTTACATGTTAATTAATATTCTGTTTAAATGAGCTTGTGTATTCATAACTCTTTCTTGATTTGCAGTTGACTTTAATTTTGGAGATGTTAGATCTTCTAGGTGTTGTTAATCGGTTAAATGTTGACGTTGTGATGATAAAAGATCAAAAATTTACTAGTCAAGATTGTCTTGAGTTTAAGGTCACTTGAGGAGTTGCCAAAAATGTGTAACGAAAAGTGCAACAAGTATCTAAATTAGCCCAGCCCCCCCCCCATCCACTTATCCCTAGTAAGTTTTTGATATTTTAATACTGTATTTGTTTTTCGTCCTAAGGGGAGGGGCGGGTGGGTGGGGGGGGGGGGGGGTCGTTGTAGGTGGGACTCAAGGCTGGGAAGATAGGAAGTTAATGAAGCAGATGTGCACAAAGCAGAAAGTAGCAGAATTGGAAAGGTGGGGCCGGAAGAGATGAGTATTTCAAGGCGTCAAAGACCCATAGAGGACTCAAGAGGCTTTGTAACTGGAAGAGAAAGAATAAAGACTATATGTATACGGATGATGAGTCAGTGGTGACGGAATCTTGATCTACAACTGATGTTGAAGAGTATTGCAAGGATAGCTGAGGAGTATGGAATGATGATAAATATGGGAAAGGTAAAAAATGTGAGTATGAACATTAAGGAAGTGCCAGTCAACATATTCTTAGACGGAAAAAATATAGAACACGTAAAATCATTTCTGTACTACAGAAGCTGTACAGAGGAAATAAGAGAAGTATATCTATGGAAAAGAGAGCATTTCAACAGGTGAAGCAATTACTAACAGCTAGAGGAATTTCAATAAAACTGAGGAAAGGACTTGGTAAAGGTATGTCCGGATTGTAGTATAAGTAGCAGTGAATCATGGATAGTTAATAAAAAAAAAAGAAGTAACGAAGAAAACAGAGAGAGAAAGAAGATTGGAAGTGATGAGAAAGAGGAAAAAATCGTGACTGGGACATGTACTGCATAGGAACTGCCTGCAGCAAATAATTATAAAGGGAAAAGAGGAAGGAATGAGAGGGAGAGGTAAGAAGAGAAATGGAAGATGGACGACATTAGAAATGGAAGAAAATACAAACAGACGAAGAAAGATGCTCAGAATTACTAGCGCGTGCTGAAAAGTAATGCTTTCAAATTCTGTAAGTGAGTGAAAACTCGTAAAGGTTTTTACTCGTAAATGAAACAAACGTTATTAACATTCTACATCTTTATTCATCGTGTCTACATATGTGTAGGCTTTGCCGCTAAGGAGCTCTGAATTGTAGCGTGTAACATGGTGGTGTGTAACACAACTACGTCGATGGGTGAGAAACAGCATGCTGTAATAGCGTCTCGAATTCGGAGAGTGCTTCCATAAAAGGAGCACCGTCTCTCCTTCAGCGTGGCAATGGCAGTCCACACATGAGCGTTGCGACATCCGACGCCTTGGGTTCATTGTTGTGGATCATCCTCCATATACTCCTGACTTGGACCATCCGATTTTCATCTGTTTCCAAAGCTTAAAGAACGCCTTCGAGGACTTCAATTTGATACTGATGAAGCGGTGCAAGCAGAGGTGAAGTTATGGCTCCGTCAAAAAGTCAATTTATTCTACAGTGAAGGCGCCAGCAAATTGGTTTCTCGTTGGAAGAAATGTGCCCGTCGCTATGGTGACTGTTCGGAAATAAATACGTAGACATGGAATAAAGATGTAGAATGCTAATAAAGTTTGCATTATTGAAAAATCTTTAAGGGTTTTCGCATAAAAAACTGGAGGTGTCACTTCTCAGTACGCCGTCGTACGTAGGACTCTAGAACGAGCACTGGAACCGGGTATCTTACAGAAGTAGTCGCGCAGTATTAGTGGCTATCGAATATGATGACTAACTTAAGATGGGAGTAAGGAAGGTTAAGGGCTATGGAATAGTCGACGACGATGTCATTAAAGAGAGAGCACACGCTCGGACTGGGCGAGGATATGGATGGAAATCGGTGACGTCCGTTTTGAAAGGATCTGGGCACTTACCTCAATCGATTCAGGGAAGCCACAGAAAAACCAAACTTGGAACGCCCGTGGTAGATTCAAACCCACATCCACCTGAATGCGAGTCCAGAGTACAGGTACTGCCCCTCCTCTCTCGGAGGCTCAATATTCAGCACGTGCTCTGCCTCTGGCTAGTCATATTACCATTATTTATTTATTAAAGCGAAATGAAAATGAAATTTGTGTCTTACATATATTATCTGTATCAATGAAACTCTCTCCGCTGCTTTAGAGAAAAACCTGTGGAACAGAACTCACATTCTATTCGAACATCGTTCAGTGTATAAAAAAAATCACTAATTTCTGTAGTCGTTTTTCTACTTTTAATACTTTGTGATGGTACGTATTTTGAAAAATCAAAGAAATGAAATTCGTGAGGACGTTAGCGTAAAAGACTAGTGTCTTTCAATGTTCGGGTTTTATCTTCTCGTCACTGAAACGACCAGAGATAGAGCATCAAAGGTATACTTAGTTTTCGCTATACTTAGATTGCGGTGGGAAGTTGTTGCCATTTGTTCTTACAGTCTGTCCTATTCCCAGCTGTAAGGGTGAGAGTTTCTAACCGTATTAGGCCCTGGTCTAAGACTTTTTCGTGAAAGTTCTCGGTTTGAGAAAGATACACTCTATTATGCCCATTGTTTTCGGTATCGACACTATGGTGTTGTGGCCCATCCTTTATTTCGATTTTTGTCGAATTACCAAATGGCCCAAAGAGAAAATCTACAGCTTCCGCAAAAACACTTAATCATTTCCGTATGTTCTATAAACAAGAGTCGATTACAATGAGCTGATTACACTTTGACGTATAATTTAGTTTATAGGTGCCAGGGGAAATAAGACACAATAACACATACAAATACAAAAATATTATTTTTATTGTTAGCGATTATAGGTGGTTTGGAGATGGGTTTCATCGTGTTGATACAAACAAATTCCAGATATAGACAGGCGAAAAGAAATTACGTCGTTTTTCCAACGAGTGATTTCTCCATATGGTCCACAGATTTTGCCAAGAGAGCTAAAGGAATTACAGATTTACCTTGTAGTCCATATACATGAAACAAAGTACGTGACGTAGGCAAAATTCAACAAATACAAAAGTGTTCAGGCCTAAGGAACGTACAACATCAACTTCAGTCGGAACAAGTCTCATTTGATGATGCTGATACATCAGCACATATTTCTTGAGAACATTATGCCTTCATATTGTCGTTATTATTTTAACGTCAAAATTTGAAACTGTCACAACAATAATATAAATTGTAGCTCGGTTATGTCTCCACTTTGGCAGTAACTTAACATTCAGTATATGTAGTATCTCACACCTCATAGTGTCTTAAATTCTGTCAGATGAAAATGTGAGAATGGAAACAAAAGTGAAAAAATACAAAAAATAGTTTGCATTGATTAATTTGGCATGAAATTCCTAGGTCACAGTACAGTAGCTAGAATCCTTTGCTTATGTTTCGTCTTGATTTTCTTTTCGAGTGTTTAGGTATTGGACTGCAACGGTGGCTTCGGCAACTTCTTGTCTTGCTTTTCTTTTCGAGTCTTTAGGTATTGCACCGGAACGGTGGCTTCGGCAACGTCTTGTTACTGTTGCCTGCAACGTCTTGAAATGTACTGGTAATTGATGCTGAATATTGAAGAGCAACATCAGCATGAAAAACAAGTAATAATGTCTTTGAACATTTAGGTATGCGGGCTTCAGCGTCGACCAGTGTTTAAGTAGGCTGTTGAATCTAAAACGTGCTTATCATGTCTTAATTTGTGGACTCCATGACTGTGTAATCAACTTAATATAGAACATGTATTTATAACAGTAACAATCAGTTACATAAAGCAATTGTTATGTTAAGACATTGCACTCTACTCGTCCCTGATACACAGGTAGAAACGACGTTTTGATGGTTGATTCTTAAGTAAACATGAACATAAAACTGTTTGGTATCACGATATTCTCCTTCGATTAAAATTCAACCTGCTTCAAAGCAACGAAAACAGGAACACATTGCGCCGTACTGTGTTGGTAGTACCTATATGTTATCAATTACAGAACTGTATGGTCTCTTATAAGGGAAGCGATTGCACCCAGCAGTTTCATCATTTTCCCACCAGAATACTATTTCCTAGTTTTTACAACTGATTACTCGAGTACTGTTTGCTTATCGATAGTGACATTTCGTGTATGGCTGACCTTACTTGGCCTGAGGTAATACTCATTACAAAGCAGGATTGCTCTCTGATGGAATAAAACGCAGTATTTAGCAGTTCCTCCGCATTAGGAATGATGTAATCACGGTCTGTTACAGTCTGATTAATAACGTCTCCTGACTTGTCTATGTTCATGCGTATGTCACTTGACAAATACTAGTGATGGAATGTTAAGCAGCTTCAATATGAGCAACTGAAGTGAGCATCAAAAAGCTGTCCGGACTAAAAAATATCAAGTTCTATCTAAACTAGCGCGGACGGGAAAAAAGACATTCCGAATTCGTGGGATCTCATCACGTTGAGAAAGGAGTGTTTCGCTGAACGTCACTCTGCCTTACGGCCCATTTCAAATACGAAAGCGATTGACAGTTCGCTATCGAAGCTGTGAGAGTCGATTCAGAGCGTCGCGTAGTTGTGAGTTATGTTTAGATTATGTACCACGTTGCTCTCTAAATGGGAATTTCAGTCGACCTGTATGATGGTGTTGTTGTTAGTGCCAGAAATTACTGTGGTCTGTCCAGTACATTGTTATGTACGACAGTAACAAAGACGTGCATTATTTACTTCAGAAATTTTGGTACTGAAGATACACATTCTGAAGCTTCTTGATTGTAGCTGAATGACGGACTACGTCACGAAACCGAATTATTTCGTTTTGCGGGCAGTGTTCCTACAGTGCCTTATATCCAGCCGTATCTCACGGTCACTTTCGTTAACTAAAGCGTGCCAGGACCTCTGATCCACATCCCAAAACAAGATATGCTGAAGAACTTATCTGGAATTGGCAAAGCAGAACAGATGTACTGGCAGGTTGAAGGCGTCAGCCAGGTCGTGAGATACATCTAGATATCTCATAAAAGCAGTGCTTGCGAAAGGCCGGGGCCTAAGTTCGACACTTCGCCCAACATGGAGTTACAACATCTCTGAAAGTATTATATCAGCACGCATTCCGTTGCAGTCATATTACAGTTCCCGTTTTCGTTGAAGTGCTAGACCAGCAAAGTAATCTTGAAAGTCTCTGTACTTTGGGAAGTGCTCTAGCCAGCGACTGGCATAGCGAGCGGCGCCGCATACTCGCAGCGAGCAGTTAACACACCGCAGTGGAATGGAGGTACGCCGTCCTACGCCAAGTCGCGACACGTCACGTGATCTAAAGGTCTCCAGAGCGGGATAAAGCTACCTGCACAGTGTCGTGTTCAGCTTACATACTTACGCCATTCAAGGTGGCAACCCTCTCGTTGACGACCTGCGCTGTGATTTGTTATAGCAATACCACGGACTTGGGCTTTATTCACGGGTCTGCAATATTTCACATTGTTCATGCTTGCCGAAATCGCAGCCATCCAGGTGTTTGCGTTGCCATTCGAACTCTCAGACTATACCAAAAGGAACGGAAGCACCGTTCCAACAGAAAGCAATAGAAGGCTGAATCAGCAAGTCGTAATTGTATAAGTCAGTCCTTAAGGCTAAGAGAAATGTAACGGAAACTTTTCGCTGTCTGGCGCAGTTTAAATACGAAGGGTGACTGAGAAGTTATCGGCCCACCCATGAAATACTTGTCGTAGACGAATGTCAGTTTAGCAGCTAATAGTGTATTCCCTTGCTAGGTTACATACAAAATATTTCATGAATATATTTTCTTTGTTGTTTCAGATATTCGTGTTTGAAGTGTGCAGGGTGCATACACTTTGAAAAATGGGTAAAGAGAACATGCGTGTGGTTATCCAGTGTTGCTGAAAAAGGGAATGATGCACAGGTGATGAAACTATTAGAGGAGGATTATCGATTAGAAAAAAAACTATAAGGATCTCAGAATCTCTCATTTATTTTTTTTCCTAATTGATCATCAACCATAACACCTCCCGATCATGTTGGTTAAAGTTATTAGAGGAGGATTTCCTTTCCTGTTCCACAATGGAAAAGTGAGTGGCGGAATTCAAGAAGGGCGACACCTCTGTCCCAGGTGCACCTCACAGTGGAAGATCAGTATTGGCTACAGCGGAGGAAAACGTCACTGCAGTCCACGATATGATATTGGCAAACCGTGTGTGAAAGAATGTTATATCACCGAAAGAGTGGGCATTTCTCAGGGCCGTGTTGAACATGTCAAAAGAGTTGCACTTGACATACACGAGGTCACACGTCGATTGGTCCCAAGAATGTTGACAGCAGAAAAGAAACACCAGACAAACGCCATGTCCGCCGAAAATTCGACTCTTTTTGAGGCAGACAGAGTGACATTTCTCCAAAGTCCTTCCACAATAAATGGAACATGGGTTCACCATTTTCAGTTCGAATCGAAGGGTCAATCGAAACAGTGGGACAGCCCACCTCACTCATCCCCAAGAAGTTTAAGTCAGTCACATCAGCTGGCAAGATGATGGTCAGTGTTTTTTGGGGGATCTGACGGGTGTTAGCCTGGCTGAACACCTCAAGAAAGGTGAAACAGTGAATCGAGCATATTATGGTGCTCAGTTAGTGTGTTTGAGGTTGACCATCGAAGTGAAACGCGTTGGGATGTGACAAAAACGAGTACTCTTTCACCAGGACAATGCACCCACACAGACATCCGTCATTGCGATATCTATCATCGACTACTGTGGCTTCGAACAGGTTCAGCAACCACCTTATCCATACGATTTGGCCTCCTCTGACTTTCATCTGTTCCCTGAGCTGAAGAAACATACAAGGAGGGTCTAATGGGCCTGCAGCATCTATGGCAAAAGTGTGTAACACCAGAACGGGGCTACGCTGAAAAATAGCCATAATCATTTGGACAGCTGACAAACTTTATTGGGTGGGCTGAGAACTTGTCCGTCACCACTCGTGAATCTTAAAGTTTCAGAATCTCGTTTGATACATCATAGAGTGAAAGTCATGGATAAATGGGTTATCTGGTGATACTAGTCGCAGAAAAGCGATCTGTCAATTCCTTTCCTATTTGGAATGATGTTTATAGCCTCTACAGCAATACAGGGACAGCTAAATTACAGTAGACCTGAGGAAGCTGTCAGTGACCACGGACCGTATCTGCGGTTACCGTTAACGGAACTGGATGCACCCCGATGTATTTTCTCCCCAAAGCTGCGGGAAATCCAGTGTGCCAGTAGAGAGCGCGACAACGCACTTCTTCGGCACGTAGTGAAGCGAGTGTCGGCGCTGTCGCGTAGTCTACGCTAAGCGACGTTCGCGACGCGCCGGAGGATAGGCCTTCATAGCCGGTAGCTGGCACTGCTGCGGGGGTCACTTGGTGGTGTGTCGCGCCCACGCAGTCCGCTGCACTTGCGACATGAGCTCGCTGCGGTGCGGAACTTTCTCGCTGGTGGACCGGGTAATGGACGGAGGGCCGTTGGCCAGCGGTCGACGCAGCGGCGGAGGGGTGCTCTGGTCGTCAGTGACTCGCAGAGCTGCCAGCGCTGCGGAGAGCTGACGCGGGCCCGACGTCGGCGAGGGACCGCCGCCGCCGCCGCCTCCACTCGCGGCCGGGTTGGTCGCGTCGTCAGCGGTGACGGGCACGATCACTCGCAGCCGCCCGTCGGCGTCCGTCGTCGTCAGCGTGCCCACTTGGGACAGCGGCTTGATGAACTGCGACTGCTGCTGCTGCGACGGCGTCGGCGGCGAAGAGTCGTCGTCGCCGGCGCAGGGCGACGAGCGGGTCAGTGACTCCTGCTGCGAAGGGAGGTGCGGCTGGCGGTGGCCGAGTACCGGGGAGCCGGAGTAGGAGGGCGGTTGCGACAGGCGCTGCTGCTGCAGCTGCAGCTGGTGGTGCGCGAACAGCGGCGACGGCGGCGCTCCGCCCGGGTACAGCAGCTGCTGGTACCGGCTGAGCGCCTGCAGCCGCTGCAGCAGCTGCTGCTCGGCTGGCGTGTAGCCGTACGGCGAGCCGAAGGCGGTGGCCGGCGCCTGAAGCAGCGAGCCGCGCGCCCCGGGCGCTCCCAGGTAGGCCGCAGCCGCCGCCGCGGCCGCCGCCTCCGCCTCCTGGTAGTCGCCCGCCATCGGCGCCGACAGGTAGTCGCACAGCAGCGGCAGCGGCAGCTGGATAGCCCAAGGAGCACGGACAGAGACACACACATCGTCTGGATTAGCCACAGGCGGCTCGTCTGGGCATATGCCACTCAGTACTGACTACCAGCGTAACAAAACAGTCAGGACCGTGCAGAGATAATTTGAGTCATGTCACAGTGGGGAGATCCTCTTGCAGTAGTATTTGTGAGCAGTACAAATCAGGTGGACAGTACAGTGGTACATTGTGCCCTGGACTGCAGTCGTGTCTACGATGTGGACCAGATACATATGTGGGGCGTTCAATAAATAAAGCAACGTTATCAAATTCAACTGAAAATGTGAGGCATTTGTTTGTGGGACATAGTGGAATATTCTCCTTTCAGCCCCCACAGTTTCATGAGATTCTGATCGGTAGCGGCCCTATATGTAGCCATGAAAATGACATATGTAGCGGAGTTGCGTTCTGAGCAGACTGCCATCATTTGAGTTTCTTTTGGCAGAAAACTAGAGTGTAGCAGTTATTCACGACCTGGCTATGGACAAAAGCACGTTGAGTCGTTGGGCAAGTCGTCTCTCATCATCGCAATAAGGTTGCACAATCCTGTTCGATCTCTGGCGTGCTACTCGACTGCACCCGTTGGAGTTACAGACACTCTCATTCGAGGTGATGGACGCATCACAATCAAACACCTCGTTGCACAACTGAGGAGCAGGATGCAAAACGACTTTGGCTCCAGCGTCGACCTGTAGACTGGTACTGGGCATACAGGCCCTCCAAGTAAACTAGTGTAAGGCTGTCGCATTGATCCGAGATTATGTTGTAAAATAAGGTTTTGCAGGCAAAAGTGTCGGGAATTCTGAAAGCAAGCAAACAGCTTTCAGAAAAAAAATGTTGCATTACTTATTGAACGCCCCTCGTATAATCTACATTAGCCACAGTCGGCTGTTCTGGGTCACTTACAGAGGAAAGGCTTCAGAAATTGCCAAACAATTCTGCTCATATTTGCTGGTCAACTGAGCACCATCTCAAATAATGCACTCCTTAAGTCATTTTGATCCGCAACCCACCCAAATTTTTTGAGAAAACCACCCTTAAAGTTGATGCTGCACAATCGAATAAATATTACACAATTATACTTGTTGTGTGCTCACAGTTTCTTTTTTTATTGACTTCACCTCATTAGAGTCGTTCAATGCTGCTGCAAGCATGGCTGTCTGACGGAGGAGCGATATGGGAGGTTGGTGGAACCGGCACAATGCCTCTAGTTTAGTAGCGCGCGTTATTATAGGAGGAGAAGGCGTTCGCGCCTGACAGTGTGTAAATCTGTTGATAATATTGCTAATAGTACGAAGAATAGTGTAGGTGCGCAAGTGATTTTGCATGGTCTTTCAGTGTTTTGTGGATGTGTATTGAATTATACGCTTACTAACGCAGACGCTACTGGACATGG
This sequence comes from Schistocerca serialis cubense, assembly GCF_023864345.2. Taxonomy (NCBI): domain Eukaryota; kingdom Metazoa; phylum Arthropoda; class Insecta; order Orthoptera; family Acrididae; genus Schistocerca; species Schistocerca serialis. The sequence goes on from NC_064642.1 coordinate 523,743,229, forward strand.
TAATGGTTGGGGAACTGTGGCTGAACTACGTGGTGGTAAAGTAGATACTGTAGCAGGCCTGGAGACTTATAACAGTCGAGAAATTATTGCTTATCGGACATTTCATTTTACACGAACAAACTTGAGCATCAGGTCTTCTTTCCATACTGCCTCGTAAGCTGCAGCTGATTTGAACACTCTATGAAATTCAGATTCAGCCAATGTTGTAAGCGTTAGAACAGCATCACAGCACCTCCCACTTTTTATGAATGTCACCCTACTCGATTGGGATTATTTTATCACTGACCCCTTAGCTGCGACTGAGGATAGCCTCTCCAGTTAGTTATATCGCACGATGCTCACGATGAATAGGGATATGGGTCAATTGTTAACCACAGCAGTTCCTTTTTGTACTGGTTTCGTAAATGCAAGTACTTTAGTTTTCACGGTATTTCACTGAATAGTTCTGTGAGTTCTTATTTCATCAGGAGGCCCACAGCCTTAAGGGACTCCCAATAAACCCCATCAAATACAGCGGCTTTATTATTCAGGGAGATCAGAGCTAAGTTGGGTGCATTTATGTCAAAGTGAAGTGCACAGTAAGGGTAACTAGGTGTCTTTGCATACAATTTTTTACAGTATGTTTATCTACGTTATTTACGTGTGCGTTTCTTTTTTTAATATCTAGATCTGTACCAAAGTACCATGCCTTGCGGATGGTATGCATGAAATTCAATCCATCCGTGGATAGTGCCACTTATGTCTTCTATTCTGACCGAAAGCCTTCAGTATATCTTCGGGTGTTATTTTACTGTGAAATTAGTGATACCGTTTATCCAGTTGGTTACACTCTTGTGTCCATGCAGGCATTTTCGGACACAATCCACGTGGTTTGAGCTTTCCTGATTATATGTATCTTGCATACAATGACACTGGCCTATAAGTTGAAGCAGGTCTCTAAATTCCATCCGAAGGTCCAACGGCACCGACCGGTCGCCATGTCATCCACAGTCCACAGATATCACTGGGGCATGTGGTCAGCTAACCGCTATCCCTGCCGTATGTCAGTTTACGAGATCGGAGCCGCTACTTCTCAATCAAGTAGCTCCTCAGTTTGCCTCAGAATGGATGAGCGCACCCAGCTTGCCAACAGCGCTCGGCTGACCGGAAGGTCACCCGTCTAAGTGCCAGCTCAGCCCGATAGCGCTTACCTTCGGTGATCTGACGGGAACCGGTGTTACTGCGGCAAGGCCGTTGGCCGAAGCAAGCCTCTAGTGGATGTTAATAGCTTTTTAAGTTTGACTCAAGTTCACAGTCTCGGCGGAGCCATGTTAAAATTCATTCGTGTCTATGGAACTGAACTTCTAGAAAATGAACGTGTGTGTGTGTTCGTTATCATTCCCCACATTTAGAACCTTTAAGGAATCTAAAGAAAAGTGCTCTGAATAAGTAAAACGCTCACTTACGCCTTAAGACCTACCAGCCATCAATAGACGCTTAACATTATCAGATTACAATGTAAAGACCACGTCCAGGAGAAGATGATTTAGACAACATCGTGCGCTAAATTTGCATTTTTTTGTCAGGTTCTCACGATGAATTTGGAGTTTTAATAGTAATATGTAAATCGATGAGACCTTTATTTGATATGTGAGCTACCTTTTTACAACGGATAAGACAGTGAACAAGACTAAAGAACATGCAAATGGCGAATGATATGTCAGTGTTCTTGTGTCCCCTCAGAACAGGGCATAAAATGAACATGTAATTCCCGCACCGTGGGTATAGCCCAGCCGATTTCCGTAAGATGATAAGAAGGAATTTCGATCATGTACAGACAGATGGAATACACTGGGTAATCACACAGTTTAACAATGTGAAATTATCACGAGCTTAAAGCTTCCAAAGGAGGAAATCGCCGATTTAATAATGAATTATTATGTTGGATAAAGATGGCATTTCTATGGTAGCATTATTGAGAGTGACGAGATACAGTTGCGAGGAAATGCCAGACGAAATCTATTTCTGGACATGTAGCTTCCAGTTATGCCATGCCGACACTTGTTGATAGCCGCATCAAGGGGCAATGACCTCTACTCGGTCTTTGGAGCTCCGAGTTTCTCTGGCGCGGTGGTTGGCCGAGGAGTGAGTATGATGTTGACTGGCAGTGGGGCAAACCGGAAGCGTGGCGGACGAGGATGCCGGCACGGGACGAACTTAAACGGGTGTCTTATGACGTCCGCACCGAGCAGATGCAACGAACTAAGGCGACCAAAATGTGGTTAAAAAAAGAGTGGCGGGGGGCAGAGAGAACTGGTAGGGAATAAGTAGTGTGCTCGGTGTTGTTGCAGAAGTATCAGATAACACTGGAAGCTGAAGAAGTGAGTTAAAATTTGTGCTGCGGCCGGGACTCGAATGCGGGTCTTCTTGCTTAATAGGCATATATGCTGACCATTACACCACCGCAGCATTAAGGTCAACATACCTGCACGAACTACTAATGTCAAATTCCCTCCCCCAACACAAAAACTAATTCACATCTCCCCTTATATTGTCACTATTGTCACTTTGGTAGTTCGTGCAGCTATGTTAACCATAATGCTGCGGTGGTGTAGTGGTTAGCATGTCTGCCTAGTAAGCAAGACAACCCGCGTTCGACTCCCACACGCAGTACTAACTTTAATTCTCTTCTTCACCTTCCAACGTTATTGTAGATAAATTAGACACTTAAATGTCTCAGGGAAAATTTAGTTTAAAAAGTATCAAGACTCGATCGCAAACCGTGATATCTGTATTTTGTGCCGATGTAAGCACTTACGAAGCCGATATTTCCATTAAACTATGATTGTACTGTGCCTCTGCTGAGAGTTTACTAGAGAAGCCTCTTGTCACTGTTCACTACTGCTTGTCGCGGTCTGTCTCTTGTGCAATACCAAGTACTACTTGTGGTTCAGACACATGGTGCTGAAGTTAATAGTGGACAATCCTTTTCAATGTGTCAGTGGTATTTTAAGAGGAACACTAAAATCCGTCCTTATAAGGCGCCAGAGTAATAGACTGGTGTTTCTCTAACAGTTTACGTAGCAGTCTGAACTCGTTACGGATGCTTGCATATTATTTGTTAAGCTGATGACATGTTATTTTACCAGTGGCTAACATACGCCTGTTGCAGCTTAATGAAACCAGTGTCTAAGAGATATGTATATGAGGGCACGGTCTCTGCCGATGAATTCCATGTAATGTAGCTTCTGTAAAAGGAAAACACGCCATATACATGTTCTATGTTGGTGAATTACTGGGTAGGATAGGGTCAGAGTTTGAGGCCTGTTGTATCAAAAGGAAAGCATTATTTTGTAAGTAGTATAGACTTATGTATTCCTGTAAATGATCCAGCTAAAGGGACCACATGTGAATTGAAAGGCCAATGGGTTCCATAATTGTGGTTTGGGGATAAATCAAGATGACTTAATTATGTTTTTTTAAGTAATAATTTTGGATTTTGCATTTTTGTTGTTGTTTTTAAAGTCATAGAATCACTTCCCGTCATAACATTGTACAGTAATGCGTTTATACTTTGGGTCCTTATTCTGTAATTTGACGATCAATAAATATTACATTGTATTATACACTTAATCGACTTCACGACCAATTATTTTGGGCCTAACTCCCTGCTTCCACAACAGTGCAGAGGTACGTAACAAGCGTGGTCGATTTAACCTTTTAGCCTTGAAAACTACGACGGAAAGACAAACAATAAAGCATGATGCTGCCTGCAGAAGGCAAATTAGCTCTTCTACTTGTGAATAATTTAATCACGTGACGTTAAAAGAATCAAGGGAATAGAAATTTGGAAAGAATAAGATCTTTGTCATAATTTATACCTGTCTGTGATCGTCAATATCCTTTTCTTTGTTTGTTGACTAACACAATCTCACAGCATTTTCAACAACAGTTACCATTTTAGGCCGTCGTTAGTTATCTTCAGAACAGATGGGGAAGCAACAGATCATTCATTAAAAACACCGACGAATTCAAAGCTCATTGTCAATGACAAGTATATGACAAAACTGAAAAATTCACAAGAATACGATATCTGGATAAGGACACGGGGAAAAATTATCTTCTAATACGACGTTGAGGTAGAGAGAGAAGATATATTTCTGAGATCGATGTTGTATTTATTTTATTTATAGGAATTACACTGATGAGCCAAAACGTTGTGACCACCGCCCACTGCGAGGCTGAATGCCTCCTGGTGGTGTTGCGGGCACGCGACGCTGTAAGGAAACAATGTAAGTGGAAAAGAGACGGCTGGGCAGTTTTATAGCGAAGATACGGGCCGCAACTGACATAAGCGGGTTTCAAAAATGGTTCAAATGGCTCTGAGCACTGTGGGACTTAACTTCTGAGGTCATCAGTCCCCTAGAACTTAGAACTACTTAAACCTAACTAACCTAAGGACATCATACAGGTCCATGCCCGAGGCAGGATTCGAAGCTGCGACCGTAGCGATCGTGCGGTTCCAGACTGAAGCGCCTAGAACCGCACGGCCACACCGACCGGCGAAATTTTGTGATGTGTAAGTAGACACACGTGTGGAAACCTGTCAAGGACTTTTAGAATCCATGCCAAGCAGAATCGCTGCTGTATTGTGTTTGAAAAGTGGATCAACACGCTATTAAAAAGGCGGTCATAATGTTTTGGTCCATCGGTGTATGGTGCTCAAAAGGGTACTGAAGAAACCGTTTTGATAAGATGCATTGACACAAAGACATAATTTATGAGTTACACAATAAACTACAAAGCGATGTCAGATGTGAGAAGTGGTTCACTTTGCATCTTATCACATATAAAGTAGAGGTAAAATTTAACAGAATAACAAGAATGGAGAACAATTAAAACCAGAGTCATCACGCTGAGAACTAAGACGATGGACCATTACATCTAAACAAATCTGTTATGTTTATACGTAACACTGAGAGCGTTATTTTCGATAGGACGCCAATGTTGGCTAAAAAATTCACTACAATTTCGCCATCTGAGTGTTATGCATGTACTCGTATATACTCGTATGACTTCACAGATCTGAAGAATATTTGTGCTGGCTTAGAACTACAGAAGTTGACGTTAGAATTTTCTCACGGTAATAGAAAGTGATTTCAACTCCTGACAGCTTTCGAAAGCTCGAGTACTGCATTCGAAATGACGCGGCTTATAAAGCGAGAAAAATTTACTGAATGGAATAACAGAGTCACCAGAGACAGGTCAAAATATTTTTGCCAGCTAGTGGTAAAATGGCATTCGAGAAAGCAGACAAAAAACAGATTTGTTGTATCAAAGGAGGACACTTCGATGAAATCGATTCACCTCTCTGAGGAAGGTCAGTTGGTTTTGGCCTCGTCATTTAACTCAAGAACTGGCAGATGTAATGAACTATGATTTGCCAGCCATTTGCTTACGACGGTAGAAAGAAAGAAGATAAAGTCGTGTATGAGTAAAGTGTGGTAGATGACCCGACCGGATAGCCGTGCGGTCTAACGTACTGCTTCCCGAAGCGGAAAGGCGTGCCGGTCCGGCGAATTAGTGTCGCAGTCCAGTCCGGCGAATTAGTGTCGCAGTCCGGTATGCCGTCAAGCCTGTGGATGGATTTTAAGGCGGTTTTTCATCTGCCACGGCGAATGCGGGCTGGTTCCCCTTATTTCGCCTCAGTTACACTATGTCGGCGATTGCTGCGCTAACACTGTCTCCACATACGCGTACACCACCATTACTCTACCATGCAAACATTTCGGGTTACACTCGTCTGGTGTGAGACGTTCCCGGGAGGGGGGGGGGGGGGGGGAGGGGGTTCCACCGGGGGCCGAACAGCACAATAACTCTGGGTTCGGTGTGGGGCAGGGATGAGGTGAGTGGGGTGCTGTAGTCTGTTGTGGGGTTGTGAACCACTGAGGGCTACGGCGGGGACGAAACCTCTCCGCCGGTTGTAGGTCCCCGGTTCAATACTTACACACAGATACAAACAAAGTATGGCAGATAACTTGGCGACTGTAAGAATACCCGTTGCTAGTAACTGTCTTTCGGTCACAAGGTAATAGACGCCTACACACTATCAGCAAGAAGAGGTCACGTATTCAGGATTCTTCGCTAGACACGCATCAAACGTACACCATTGCAATCCTCTCTCCAGGATATTCGATGGAACAGCCTCGACAATGGAGTTTCTTTTCAAATTGTTTTCCCACAACTTGATATTCAACCCAGCAAATACCCAGAGGTAAAAAAAAAACTATAAACTACTCAGTGATGGGAATTTGTCATATGATTGATGAAACTGTTTTACTGTTATTTCTGCGTGCTGTTCGGCCTGCACCGTAACCTAAAATATGTTGAGTACTGTATGTAAATGAAAAGAACAAAGTTACAGATTAAAAAAGCGGAATACCTGGAACGACATGACGAGTATATATTAGCGTAAAATGTGCGCGTGTGACGGGAGAGCAGTGTTGCTGACGAAGCGCCAGGCTGTGGCAGACGCCCTCAGCCGCCGTTGCCAAGTGTGCACCTGTCCGGCCGTTTCTTTGGCGTAATGTGGACGCCCTACGAACTGCCGTCAGCCGGGGTAAAGTGCAGAGGAGTACGGCCAACAGGATAATTTTTCAGCCGCGTGCGTCTACACTGTAAAGGTAATGTTACAGTATTCGTATCGAATGTTGTTTCTTGCAGTGTCTTGCGTGCTGCTGGACATAAAGTGCGCAACCCAATTACAGGATCACTTTTTCGAAACCTCGTAATTACTTCCCATTGCGAAGTATAAAGCTGAAATTTGGTTCAAAGGTGCCTACAACCTTCCTCAGTAACTATGCAATAGCATGGCACATAGTGACGTCACCTTAGGGTTCTACGACACTCCAAACAGCAAAGTATAGACACATGCGGAAAAACAGGCCAGAGCTCAGAAGTTCATGTGAGGTGTAATGTGTGTTGATGACGTCACACTGGCACTAAATTTCACAAAAATTATGACGCCTCCTCGATGGGTGTCAGAACCGCGTCGCCCAGCGCTGAAATCTCGCTATTTTATTATGTGTGGCCAATGAAAACGTTTCAGTCACATAGCCGCTCAGAACTAGAACGAGAAGGCCTCAAGGGGTGGTATCAAGGACGTAACGGAACCAACTCAGCGTCGATTCCTACACATTTTGCGATCCTACACGACAATTCATAGTGCGCTGTACAACAGGACGACATTCTTAACAATCTTTGAGCCTGCTGGCACCTCACGGACGCTTCAATCCTCCACTAAGGGTATCGTGGGAAAGCAACCACATTGATCATGATCGCACCCCTTTTGAGTGCAGCGTGGATGCCATTTTTGCTCTGGTGTACAGTGTGGAACAAGGAGGGGCCTTTCAAAACCGTTCGACTAAATTATAATGCGATTCGAAGCAACAAAGGGTTCTTATGCTTTTTCAGCTCTCCTATTTGGCGCCTTCTTAAAAATCTTTGACGCTGCTGAAACCCCATGGACGCTTCAACGTTCCACTAAGGATATCGTCGGCTAGCAACCCCACTGAACATGATCGTACGCCTTTGGAGTGCAGCGCGGACGCAATTTTTGCTCTGGAGTACAGTGCGGAACAAGAAGGGACCGTTGAAAACCATTCGACGAAATTTTAACGCGATTTGAAGCAGCAAAGGGTTCTTATGCTTTTTCAGCCCTCCCTCTCTGGCGCCTTCCTGTGATGTGATCAAGGGAGCGTGTGGTTCAAATAACTCTGAGCACCTATGGGACTTTACTTTTGAGGTCGTCAGTCCCCTAGAACTTAGAACTACTTAAACCTAACTAACCCAAGGACATCACACACATCCACGCCCGAGGCAGGATTCGAACCTGCGACCGTAGTGGTCGCCTGGTTCCAGACTGTAGCGCCTAGAACCGCTCGGCCACACAGGCCGGCTGATGATGTGGTACTGACACATGTTTGGAATATGGTGCCAATGTGACATCGGTAACCTACGTTACATCTCACTCGAACTGCACAGCTCTGGCCTTTTTTTTTCGCATGTGTCGTCATCTTGCTGTTAGAAGCGTCGCCGAGCCCAACTGTGTAGTTGCAGGGTGCCATGCTATCACATCATTACAGAGGAAAGTTCCAGGCACCTTGGAGCCAAACTTCAAACTTATACGTCGCAGTTTTAAATAATTGAGTTAATCCAGTAATATCCAGTTTAATCTAGCTCCAGATTAATAATGTTTAGAAGGTACTAGCTGGATTCACTTTTTCAGACTTTGCTTCCCGTATTTGCCTTAAGCGATATAGGGAAATCACGGAAAACGTGACTCGGGATGGCTGGACGCGGATTGATAAGGTCGTCCTCCAGAATGTGAGTCCAGTGTGCTAACCACTCCCCACCTCATTCGGTAAAAGTCACGATTTATCGTCTTTAATATACGGAGTGGTTCACAATTCCTATTAGAGTTTGTTGAGGATATATAGGGGACTTAGTAGATAAAGTTTTGATGCTGATCCCACTTCCGGTAATGTACCATTTGGATATAAAATGAGTTTGAAGATCAGATCTCCCGCTTCACAGCACTCATACAAACCGAGAAGAGAGCGCTGGTCAACCACGTTTGTAATTATGACATCAAATACCATTTTTGTCCGACAACAACAACGGCTGCTAGAAAATGGTGCATTCGTAACTAGGCTGGTTGACTGCGGTACTCCATAGGCGCGCTGCACACTCGACTTTGAAGAGGACACCCTTCGTATAGTAGAACAGGTTACGACAACGAGTACTTAAAACATCATCCGTGCCATGGGCTCTTGTAAAACATACAGGTTAGTCCTACCATGAAGCATTGAAAGTGATCTGATCTTCAAACTTGTTTTGAATGCAAACGATACACTGACATGGGTTACATACCAAAACTTTATATACTAAGTCTCCTTTCGTACCATTAGCAATCTGTAATAGGGTGATTCGGCTGTCTCTACCTATGAATTTTATGCAACTTGCAGTGATTTCAAGTGCCACATGCAGTATTTTCATATTGTCTCGTTCGCTACGTGTAAACTGTGGGTCCCACAGAAAAAAAATTAACAGGACCTTCTTGTAGGATATTTAATGTAGTTAAATTCTGTACTAGGGTACGTTTTCGCTAGAGGCCGTTGTATTCGAATTATTCAAGAAAACTGTACAAAAGTGACCTTCAGCGCGGTTTTCCTGGACAACTTGGAAACTTTGGCCTCTAGAGGCAACGTATCCCAGTGTGAAGTTTAACTACATTAAATTTCCTACTAAAAGGTCCTGTACATTTTAACTCCACGACCATTAGTTTCCATGTAGCAAGCAAGAGAATATGAAAAATCTCGTGAGCGGTTTTTGAAGGCGTTGTGGGGTGCATAAAACCCATAGTTAGGGGCGGTTGAATCACCCGATATAAAAACAGGGTCACTTCCGGAAGAAGACAGCGACAAATGGGCTGCACCTAGAAGAGCAGCTAAAAAGACACGCTACTGCTTGGACGGAAGGGATTAAGCGAATTCACTCACAAAAAATGAATCAAGTCTGGGTTTCAAAGAGGGCAAAGATCACTTCCAAAAGTTAGAAGACTTAACGTGGTCCTAACTGGTCCAACAAAATAAATAAAAATAATGCAGCGCTCATGTTAATATGCAGTAATATTATTAGCTAAAAGCTGTAGTTGGTTTTGAAACCAATTTTCTTTTTCACGTTTTTATCGTACAATAAGAGACCTCAGAAGTTCTTTGTTTGTTAAATGAAAGCATTTCTTAAAGTTCTTATAACAGATGGAGATCTCAAATAATGTACATTAGATGTGTTTGTTAATTTTTCACCGTCTTTAGAAATTAATACACAAGAACTAAAACATCCGATGTACTGTTTACTGTTTGTTGCTACCTACGTTCTTATTTTATCCTTCACGTTACGATACCGCGCATTACTGAACTGTATTAGATTAACGCGTTTTTAAATTTTTAATCTTATAATCTTTTATTATTTTAGGCAGGAAAAACCACCTTTGCGCTGTAGCAATGTAGCCGGCCGCGGTGGCCTAGCGGTTCTAGGCATTTCAGTCCGGAACCGCGCGACTGCTACGGTAGCAGGTTCCAAACCTGCCTCGGGGATGGGTGTGCGTGATGTCTGTAGGTTGGCTAGGTTTAAGTAGTTCTAAGTTCTAGGGGACTGATGACCTCAGGTGTTAAGTCCCATAGTGCTCAGAGCCATTTGAACCATTTGTAGCAATGTACCAGCCAATGACTTCTGCACGGATCATATGACCGATCATATTATTCTTTCCACACTACATTCTTTGTATTTTTACGTTACTTCTATGTCATATATACCACTGTTGACAAATGGGACCTTGCAGCCCAGTACTTGTGGATTTCATGATGTTTTGATGTTGTTTGTATTGTCTTTAATGGTACTGTTTATATTGTGGCGCTTTTCTAGTTTGTATGTTGGCCCTCTGTTTTCCTTTTCCTGCTTAGACCTGAATATAATCTGTAGAGCATCTCGAAACTGGTAGTCGTTAATGAAAGGAACTGTGATACAGACGGTGTTTCTTCACGTATTATAGCAACCCACATCATGGTTCCCAGGATATGGCGTCAGTCATGATCGAGGTGCTCCTGTCACTATGAGGTCTCAAAATTATTTCCACACGTTTGAGACATTTCTGGCTCAGTGGGTCCATAAATTTCCAAATCATTGTACACGGAACTTCTGGTTTCAGCAGGATGGAACTATATTGCACAATACGAGACAGTACGCAGTAAGAAGTGTATTAGCGGTTCTTGTAACTTCAAGGAAAACCACTTGGCCGTCAAGGTATTGAGACTGTTTGTTCTGCGAATTCTGTTTGAGGAAATCTGAGGATGTCAAGTACCAGACTGTACTATGAACCGTAACTGAGCTTGAGACATACATTGAAAAGGAAATGGCCAACAACTCAGGTGACACACTGCCTCGCGTAAAGCAAAGCTACAGCAGGGACTTACTATTGCTGGTGACAAACTACACAGAAAGCATTTCGCCGGTGTAATCTTTACAAGGTGATGCCTAATACAGTTTCCATTCCTGTACAATATATCTGGAATCTCAAATGAAATTTTGTTAAATTATTACATGTTTTAAAATATTTCAAATTTTCCCGTTTTCTGCACCAAGCTGTTAACAGGCTCTTAGGGGCTCCAGTCTGTCTTTCTTTTTTGTTCGAATTACTTAATGCTGAATTCATGGTGCGCTGAAACTAGTTGGTAAGAAAGTAAATATTTCATGAGAATAAAGTATATTTAGTATCACGTTAGTTACAATTCTGGAAATAAAATTTTAATAACAGGTAATCATTTTCATATGAAACGATTTAGCAATTGTGTTTAGTGTAAGACTGGAGGGAACGATGCGAATTGGATTGTTTCACACTTGTCTGTGTTTGTTTCGTAACCACATCTTCTCAACTCAGAGTGTGGCAAAAATCACATAAGAATAATACGAACGACAATTTCTCAAAAATCTATGGGCAACACTTCGTGGTATCAGCAAAGGAATGGATTCTGAAAATGAAATAACTGACGAAGAGAAGAAACGGAGGCAAAATGCGATCGTATAAGACACGGAAAGTACACTAGGAAGCTGCAGAAGGTCCATTACAAATGCAAAAGAAAGCCTAATCTGCAACACCGAGGGATTTTTTAAAAATATTCTGCAGTACAAAAATCTGGGGAAAATTGGAGGAAAGAGATAAGAAAAATTAAGTTTCCATTAAGGCAACATATATTTATTAGACAATAGAGTGAACAGAGACCTAGGAAAGCTATTCCGGCATTTCATCGTCTTGTTTAAGTAAGGAGACTACAAAATTACGATTAAAGTAAATAAGTTGGTATAGACACTAGGAGCAGATATGGCGAAATGTAGGATGAACTTGAGTGGCAAGACAGGATCATCATCAACAGAAGTAGAACAAGGGCAATGAAATATAGTTGAATTAAATCAGGCAATGCTGGAGGAATTAGATTAGAATATGAGGTACTGAAATCAGTCGATGGGTTTAGCTACTGGGTAGCAAAATAACTGATGATGACAGAAATGTAGAACAGTAGATCATATAAAATGCAGACTTAAAAAAGCAAGAATACCAGTTCGGAAAAATGGAAATTTGTTAACATCTAATATTAATTTAAGTGCTGGGAAGTCGTTCTCCGAAGATATTTGTCTGGAATGTAGTCTTACACGAAAGTGAAACATGGGAAATAAGCAGTTCAGAAAGTAAGGAAACAGAAGCTTTTGAAATATAGCGCAACAGTGCTGTGTTGAATCTTAGATGGCTAGACCGAATAACTAATAAGTAGGTACTAAATCGGACTGCGGTAAAAAGAAATTTATGACACAACTTGACTAAAAAAGAGGATGAGTCGATAGGACAAATAACGAGACATCAATGAATAGTTATTTTGGAAATGGAGGGGATTGTGGGGAGTAAAAATTGCAGATGGAGATAAAGGCATGGAAAGAGTAGGTGGGTTCAAATGGATGAAAGTCGCATCAGTAATGCCCAGATGAAGAGACTTGCGCCGGACAGACTAGTGCGGAGAGCTGCATCAAACCAGTATTTGGACAAGGAACAACAACAAGAATAACAACAGGTTAAATAAGTGTTAACTGCGATTCTGTCTCATACAATTGCACATATGCTAATAATCTTGCTGCCATAATGATTGGAGCCTGCGAAAGACCATTTCTGAAATAATGTGTTACTTTTTCCAAAATCATTCTCAACTGTCAAGCATGTAAACAATGAGGATATTACTATATTTCACAACAAATTATAACAATATTTTTTTATGTGATCCAGGAAGCACCATGTTTGATTTTTCTATCACTGTATATATATAGGACATCTAGTAGTTTGTGACTTTTACCTCTGCACGGGTTATATATATATCTTCGAATTCTACACTAACATGCAAGTTACTTATATCATTTATCAACTTTCAACATCATAAAACTTAATTTTCAACTATTTTTAAATATCATCTATGTACATGGAATGTTTGTAAGTTCAGTTACAAAAATTTGTATCAAAAATACTGCATGTAGACAAGATACTGAAATTAACACCTTGCATCTTAAGTCTTTTATCACAAAACACTCAACTATATCTTATGATATATGTTACACGAAAACAAAAGACATTTACAGTCAACGAAATCACTTTTAAGTTCCACAGTTTGTAACTGAATGTTTTAGTTTTTGCCATGATTGTGGCCTGATTTTGTACTACAGTCATCTACACAAAATTTTACGCATGCGGTATAGCATCCATCACAAACTGATCATAACAATATTTGTCTCTTTGGTACTGAAGTGTTACTTTCCTTTGGAAATCAAGAGCTACTTCTGGATTGAAAGTCCAGTAAATTTTCCTTTGCAAAGACCTGTAACAATAATAAAACTTGTTTGACTACCCTGATAAACAAAGTTACCATTGGCAAAATGTGCTAAAAATTTCTATACCACATGTTCACATTTCGCTACGCTTAAAATATTTACAGAGAGCAATTCAAAAACATTTGTAGTATTATGATACAGAGCTCTTTTTTTGATGCAGAATACAGGTTACTTACTGCATACCGTCGATACATTAATTACTTTTAATTAAATTTACATGTAATTAACTTTAATTAACCTCTTTGTGGTAAAGAAATATAGTAACATGGTTGTTGGGAACAGTGACTCCGCTCTGCGGCAGGCCTAATTATCACCGTTGCCTGCAAAATCATAGTCACCTGAATTACCACTTCAGTTTGCTTTAAAGGGTTCACGCGCCGTAAAACAAATCCAAAAGCGGCGAGATTACATAAGCCTTATTCGTGGAGAACTCTATTTGGTTGTTGCTATAAAAAGACCCGTTACCTTTGTCGAGAATAGACCCGGCAGTGGAAGGAATAGTTGGGAGCGTGTTAAAATTAAATATATTTGGATGAGAATCAAGGTCTGCTGACGCACAACAAACCAGCGTATATCTTTCACGACAGCGGAACAACTGTTTCTGTTTGTCTCACAGCTGTCTTGGTCGAACAGATTCTTCGCTGTACGCTGACCAACACGAGAGCTCTGTTTCACAAAACTACGAATTTTACTGTTAAAAGTGTTACAAATCACTCGGGAAGTTACATCTCACAACACAGTTAGAAACTACACAATTTAAAAAAACAAAAAAAACGTTTTCGTAGATCTTTATTCAAAAAATAATAGGACTACAAGGCCACATGCATAAGTAGAATACAGGATCAAGCTATAAGTCTAAAAACAAATAAGGAAAGAAAAGCAAAAACTTGGTTTTGTCGGACAGATTTAATACAAGTCACACAAACCCAAATTACAAATTCAAATTACGCTACGTCAAAAAAAGAAAATAGTACATCAACAGTGCTGTACACACAGAGCAAAACATTGCAAATTACAACAAAAAGATACAACAACTTGTTACAAGAACAACATATTACACTTCCGTGACAAACGCATTTGTGTTGGTTTAGCAACGATGAAGACAAAGGTGAAATAAATTCTTAAGCTATTTTTGTAGTAATTATACCAAACTGTAGCGAATAACTTGTCTTTTAAGAGTTACGCAGACATTTGTATTTGGTGTTTACTTTACGTTTGTTGATCAACAGTTGACAATGACCATCACTTGATAATTCATAGAGGCGCTTAAAAATGTTTTCAGAAAACAGCAATTTGCTACACGATGATCAACCAGAAACGCTAATTCTGGTGCGCTGCGAACTGACGAGGCGCTTTGGAGATGCAAGGTTTTATGATATTTAAAGTGCATTTGTTTGAAGTACATGTGATACATTGTTTAAAAATGAGAGAGTGCCATATGGTTCCAAAAGGAATACGACGAATGTGAGAAACGGCTGAATATTTTCCACAGTAAGCAATCGCTTTAGGTTCAGAGTGGAAAGAACAAAATTAATAATTCGTGTTTCAGTAGTAACACTACTAGTTATTAAAGTTTCAGGAACATGCAAGAATACATAGCATAATCCAACATTTTTCTAGTTGATGACTGTAGCAAAAGCTCACTACAATAGAAATAGCATGCACAAAAAGAATTTCGCTGTTGTGATAAAAAGCATCAGGTTGCACTGAAAGCTGCACACGTGACTATCAGTGGTTAATACACATTGAGGTGACAAAAGTCATGGGATGGCTCCTGATATCGTGTCGGACCTTCCTTTTTCCCAGGTTAGTGCAGCAACTCGACGTGGAATGGACTCAAAAAGTCGTTGGAAGTCCCCTGCAGAAATACTGAGCCATGCTGCCTCTATAGGCTTTCATAGTTGCTAAAGTGTTGCACGGTCCAGGACTTTGAGCACCAACTGGCCTCTCGATTACATCCTATAAATGTTCGATGGGACTAATGTCAGGCTATCTGGGTCCCCAAATTATTCGCTCGAACTGTCCAGAACGTTCTTCAAACCAATCGCGAGTAATTGTGGTCCAGCGACATGGCTCACTGACATCCATAAAAAATTCATCGTTGTCTGGGAACATGAAATCCATGGATGGCTGCAGATGTTCTGCAATTAGCCGAACATAACCATTTGTAGTCAATGATAGGTTAAATTGGACCAGAGAACCACATCCATCCCATGTAAATACAGCCAACGCCATTATGGAACCACCACCAGCTTGCAAAGCGCCTTGATGACGGGTCCACGGCTTCATGTAGTATGCGCCACACTCGAATCCTACTATCATCTCTTAACAACTGAAATCGGGACTCATTTGACCAGGTTAGGGTGTTCCAGTCATCTAGGGTCCAACCGACTTGGTCACGAGCCCAGGACATACGCTACAAGCTACGTCGTGCGGTTAGCAAATGCACCCGCGTCGGTCGTCTGCTTCCATAGCGCATTCCCACCAGAGATCGCCGCACTGCCCTAACGGATGCGTTCATCATATGCCCCACATATATCTCTGCGGTTATTTCACGCAGTTTTGCCTGTCTGTTAACACTAACAACTCTACGCAAACGCCGCTTCCCTTGGTCGTTTACCGAAGGCCGTTGGCCACTGCATTGTCCGTAGTGAGATTCGATGCATGAAATATGGCATTCTCGGCACACTCTTGACCCTGTGGATTTCGGAATACTGAACTCTCTAACGATTTTCGAAATGGAATGTGCCATGTGTCTAGCTCCAACTACCATTCCGCATTAAATACCTGTTAATTTCCATCCTGTGGCCATCATCAAGTCGGAAACCGCTTCACATGAATCACCTAAGTAGAAATGAATGCTCGTCCAACGCACTGTCCGTTTATACCTTGTGTAGGCGATACTACCGTCATCTGTAGATGTGGACATCGCTATCCCATGGCTTCTGTTACCTCAATGTGATGTGCTAAGCTGAACTACTGTGCCCCACAACAACTGAAATCCAGATACCTACCTTCTGCGGGAACTAAGTTTCCAATGACACTAACCTATTCACACTTTTGGGATCTTCCCAGTTTCGAGTTACCAGAACTTTCTCTCCATTACGTGAAAATTCACAGTGTGCAATCCGAAAAAAAAAAAATGTAGGGGATTGCTCTCTGAGAGATGCTTGTTTCACAGCATCGGGGAGGCGTTTCAAAGAATTGACATGAAGTGTGAGCTGAAATGATGTTCTGAGTCAGTCGTAAGGCGTAATCGGTTAGCGTGACTGCTAGCGCACTGTCCGATAAAGATGTGTATCTGCATTCGAGCCGGATGGGCACACAGTTTTAAAATGTCACACATATTCTTCACAACGGATACTTCGCAAAGGCGTAACATAATTGAACATATGTTGAAACATATTGGTTCATTTACAGTGTAAGTTGCTTCTAGCTCAGAACATAACCTCGGTAAATGTTGTTGCAATGCTTTGCCGGAAACGAGTGCAGAATATGCGAGCACGACTTTAAAACTTATTTTGATTTGGTTTCCTTTGGGTTCTTGGCAAAACAGTATTATTATTAAATCAGAAAACACTTTCTCCTTTTCGCCTTCGAGGTACAACTTCTTTCTTTTACACTCACTGGGTCTCATTTACCAAACCCATGTCTTGGTGTTACTATTACAAAGATACTACTTATGTCTTATGTTGTATTATAAAACAAAGTGTACAACGCCCAAGGAAATTAAGAGTTAATACGAAATACAACATGACATTATAATATATAGCAAAGAAATTAAGTGATGATATGAGAAGCATATGGTGCTACGTCAAACTTAGATTATAGATGAAATATATCATTTCCCAGTACACATTATTGACAATAGGTTACTATTACCTACATGAAAGACACTCAAGGCTGCTTCAGACATTGTTTTAGTTCTTACAGATGAGTTATCTGAACAAAATTTATAGTTGAATAGCACAGGTTTGGTGGAGATGGGAGAAGGAACCTCACATAAGCTGGAAATTGCGGAAAACAGACACATCTTTGCACAGCTTTGCTTAGGAATCGGCCACAAATATTCCACGGATTTTGATACACTGCACTCAATTTGCAGAGAATAGACACTTTCAAGATTTAAAAAAGGAAAAACCCCTGAATACCGATACAGAACTGCTAAGGACAGAAATAATCTTGACACCTTTTGTGCTGGGAATAGCACCCCAATGTTAATATGGTGCAGAGTGACCTATATGTAGAACCTGAAGTTCAACTAAGTTGTTACACCACCCATACCTCATATAATCACTTTATTTGTTGTATATTTTATGATATTGATGTATTTTGAACTACCAAATTGTTTCTTTGACAAGAACACATTTGCGTAAATAACATCTTTGAAGCATTAACGAGAGAAAAATGGGCTTGGTATATGAATCGTGCGATGTGTAACATAACAATTTGTGTAGCGCAGGCTGAATAATGTTACCTACACTCTCTTTTCAATACCTACTATGCCATGGTTTGTTTAATTTCTGCTAGTTTGCTAAGCGTGGTGCATAATTTTTACGTCTTGGTCGCTGTAGAAATACCTTTTTTTTGTAAAGGATTTATATTTTCCTGTCATATTAAAATAGTTTGTACATCAATTTATTCTAGTAACTCTCTACAATAGGACTGATTCTTAAAGAATTTGCTGAAACAGTTGATTTTTACCTCTCATCGCTGAAGATATACATGATTTCCTTGCTGGAAATGGGCTAGAAATATTTTTGAGACTAACGGAAAGACGGTAGTGCGACAACTCGAACAATAATAACAAGGAAGAACAATCTTTATAATGACTACCATTTCAATGTTCACCACAACCACCACCACCATCACCTCGACCACTAAACAAGTGACTCGCCTAAG
This sequence comes from Schistocerca serialis cubense, assembly GCF_023864345.2. Taxonomy (NCBI): domain Eukaryota; kingdom Metazoa; phylum Arthropoda; class Insecta; order Orthoptera; family Acrididae; genus Schistocerca; species Schistocerca serialis. The sequence goes on from NC_064642.1 coordinate 523,761,595, forward strand.
ATACAGAGACGACAGAAAGTGAAAGAGAAAAAAAATGTGCCGCATGAGAGAGCTGATTACAGATACGACACGAAATTTAATTCTGTAGGATAAGGACAGTCACAGCGTATGAGACGTCCTCTATGTGGCATTTCTTGATTAAAAAAAAGGCTGCTAGCACTTCTTGCCTCTCTAATTTTAGTCTCATGCAACTTTTAAATCAGTTATTTGTTGTTGTGTTCTGGGGCCCTTGAATGCAATATGCTCGTCTAGACATAACCTAGTCTTTATAATAATAAACCCTCAATGTACGTTTCATAATATGTTGAATAATTAGTTGTGCATTAACTCAATGTTAGTTGTGCATTAACTCAGTGCTTTATTTTGGTACCCTTGTATTGCAGGTGAAATACAACATTTCAGATATGTCCTGTAGATCGCTACCACGAATTGTCAGCATTTACTAAAAATTTTCAGTCTGTTTAATCGTAACACATTATCATACGAAAAGAAAATATTATTTACCTACTCAGCTTTTGCATGTGGTTGCAAAAATGCAATGTTTCGTAGGGCATTTCTGTGAGTCATGGTTGTAACCTGTAGTACGACAAGATACTGGAGCTTCCATGGTGCTGGTCTAAGCGATTGCGGGTGAGAAGACTTAAAAGTAATGCAATGTAGGCCTCTGTTAAAGTGATTTTGTACGTATGCAGATGATTTTTTGTTCATTATAGTATTATTTATAGATACGTATTTCAAAACTTTTTATTTTCCTGTTTCATTTCAACTGCACGACCGACGCAACATGGCGACGGCAGTTTTCGCTGCAGTAACCATAGACATCAAGCAGGCCACCGCCACAGCTTAAGTAATGACCAGACATGGCAAGGAGACCCCACCGTTCACTGCTGCACACCTCTAACCATCGTATATTTCGAAATTCCAGTGTAAAAGAATTTAAAAAATCGAACTACTAACGTGTAACATGTCGAAATTCTTCACTTCTTGACATGTTATGCTCAAATACACACGCACTGAAATTACGTCATAGGTTGTTTGACTCTTACAAGAACAGACAAAATGGACGGGTGGAGGACAATGAAACAAGCAAATGAGCCCAATAAACATAGGTCCGGAAACCAACGGTTTGCTCGATACGATACGATGTATGCAAAAATGGAGTCATGCCAATACTACAACACTGTTAATGTTTAAGGTTACGTTTGGATGATACGAAGTAAGGAAACCGACGTACATGCATGATGGTGCAACAACATGCTTCCATGCAGCTGTTCGAGAATATGAAGCACGAATCTTTGGCAACAAGTGTATCTACGTAGGCCTCTGCAACCAATGATAAAAATTCTTCTGGGTGTTGAAAGGCATTATTGTGTAAAATACTTTAGTTATAAGTGTAAAACCATCTTTTCCACGGTATTAAAAGGTCTTTGACAGTAAGAAAGTATTTTATACAATGACGCGATACAACACCCAGAAATTTTTTTTATTCATCATAACAAGTATATTGGTTGTTTGCATACCAATACCATTGCGTTCCAGGCCCCCCGACTTGAACTACACTCCTGGAAATGGAAAAAAGAACACATTGACACCGGTGTGTCAGACCCACCATACTTGCTCCGGACACTGCGAGAGGGCTGTACAAGCAATGATCACATGCACAGCACAGCGGACACACCACGAACCGCGGTGTTGGCCGTCGAATGGCGCTAGCTGCGCAGCATTTGTGCACCGCCGCCGTCAGTGTCAGCCAGTTTGACGTGGCATATGGAGCTCCATCGCAGTCTTTAACACTGGTAGCATGCCGCGACAGCGTGGACGTGAACCGTATGTGCAGTTGACGGACTTTGAGCGAGGGCGTATAGTGGGCATGCGGGAGGCCGGGTGGACGTACCGCCGAATTGCTCAACACGTGGGGCGTGAGGTCTCCACAGTACATCGATGTTGTCGCCAGTGGTCGGCGGAAGGTGCACGTGCCCGTCGACCTGGGACCGGACCGCAGCGACGCACGGATGCACGCCAAGACCGTAGGATCCTACGCAGTGCCGTAGGGGACCGCACCGCCACTTCCCAGCAAATTAGGGACACTGTTGCTCCTGGGGTATCGGCGAGGACCATTCGCAACCGTCTCCATGAAGCTGGGCTACGGTCCCGCACACCGTTAGGCCGTCTTCCGCTCACGCCCCAACATCGTGCAGCCCGCCTCCAGTGGTGTCGCGACAGGCGTGAATGGAGGGACGAATGGAGACGTGTCGTCTTCAGCGATGAGAGTCGCTTCTGCCTTGGTGCCAATGATGGTCGTATGCGTGTTTGGCGCCGTGCAGGTGAGCGCCACAATCAGGACTGCATACGACCGAGGCACACAGGGCCAACACCCGGCATCATGGTGTGGGGAGCGATCTCCTACACTGGCCGTACACCACTGGTGGTCGTCGAGGGGACACTGAATAGTGCACGGTACATCCAAACCGTCATCGAACCCATCGTTCTACCATTCCTAGACCGGCAAGGGAACTTGCAGTTCCAACAGGACAATGCACGTCCGCATGTATCCCGTGCCACCCAACGTGCTCTAGAAGGTGTAAGTCAACTACCCTGGCCAGCAAGATCTCCGGATCTGTCCCCCATTGAGCATGTTTGGGACTGGATGAAGCGTCGTCTCACGCGGTCTGCACGTCCAGCACGAACGCTGGTCCAACTGAGGCGCCAGGTGGAAATGGCATGGCAAGCCGTTCCACAGGACTACATCCAGCATCTCTACGATCGTCTCCATGGGAGAATAGCAGCCTGCATTGCTGCGAAAGGTGGATATACACTGTACTAGTGCCGACATTGTGCATGCTCTGTTGCCTGTGTCTATGTGCCTGTGGTTCTGTCAGTGTGATCATGTGATGTATCTGACCCCAGGAATGTGTCAATAAAGTTTCCCCTTCCTGGGACAATGATTTCACGGTGTTCTTATTTCAATTTCCAGGAGTGTAGTTGGATTTTTTTTGTGTGGGGATATTTTGCTGTATTCCACCCCTATTTACAGCGCCGATTAATCCGGAAACGTGTTGTCTACGGTTGTCAGTGCCTTTGGAACACGCCTGGGATTTTTGAACATGTACGGCCATCGATGACGAGACGTCCTGCACCTGGGTTCACATCAGTGGTGACCCTGTAAAACACTTCATTTAATGTGTTTGACCTCAAGTGCAGTTGGGATCCCCGGGGACTCTGCGATAAAGTGTTCATTTACTCAGTCGTAACACCTCTCCCTCTCGTCGGGTAACCACTGGTTTCCAGACCTATCTAGACCAGAATTATTTGCTTATTTCATTTACCACTACCTACCGTTTTCGTTTGTAATATGGGAAGAGCAAAACGTTTCCGTCTGACAGCGTTGCTGCAACGTATATGCAACGCAGCGCGACTCCGAAGCGGGTAATATAACCACCGATATGTAGCTCAGGAACTAGTACGGAATTCGTGTCTTTCCGACATGCGTGCGGTCAATGCAGAAACGTGAACTATGGCGATATCATTAACAAATGCGACCAAGTAGGACCATATTGTCATTTTTCTTTTCTTGGCTGCCGAAGGACAAACACCAGTAGACCTTCATCGACAATGACGAATGTGTATTGGGCAGCATGTCTGACGAAAATCACCTTCCGGGAAATCTGCGACAATGGGTGCTGCTGCGTCACCATAACGCACATGCTCATCTTGTAAATGTTGTACGCCAGTTCAAGTGGGAGAAACTCGAGCACCCCCCCCCCCCCCCCTATAGTCCCGATCTCTCATCACCCCATTAACACGCCTTCGATCCTTAGAAAGGCCTTGAAAGTTCGACGAATCCTGTCCGAGGAGGATGTGTAGCAGGCAGTTACGGACTTCTTTACGCGCCAGGATACAGTGTTTTACCAAACGGTTATCTTCAACCTGGTGCGTCGGTGTGATGACTTTCTCGATGCTCACTGCGATTTTTCCTGATTGGCAAACCGATTTTGGACTGTATAGCCTTAGAATGGAAACTTTTTGATCGCCTCGTATATAATACGAGGGCTATTCAGAAAGTAAGATTCGATCGGTTCCGAAACTGAAACCACTGTGAAAATCAAATATATTTTATTTGCAACAGTTAACTAGAACTTCCAGCTACTTCTCTACATAATCGCCGCTCCGACTTGGTCATTTATTATAGCGTTGTAGCAACTTTCCAATACTCTCGTCATAGAAGGCAGCCGCCTGTGATTTCCGCCAATTCTCTACGTTGGTCTACAGTTCGATGTCTGTGCCAAAATGTTGTATCCATAGTAGCGGTTCATGTGAGCACAGGTGAAACGCAGGGGGAACCAATTACAGGCTCTATGGTGGGTGATCAAACACTTCCCATCGAAAATGCTGCAGAAGAATCTTCATTGCCCCTGCAGGGTGCGTCCGAGAATAGTCACGGAAACTCTGGTATTTATGTTATGTGGGCTGCATGATATCAGGCGAAGCCTCTCACCAGGCCCTAATATGTGCTGCGGGACACTAATTTCTAGGTATCTTTACGTACTCAGTTTGCGCTCAGAACTGAAAAATGGGACGTTACGCGATCGACAGGCATTCTAGAGACACCATCCAACACATCTGTGCTAAGTTTCATTGGATTTTCACTGTGGTTTCCATTTCGTGCCTGATCGGACCCTACTTTCCGAATAGCCCTCACAGTCAAACATTCAGTCTAATATCTTTTGTAGTGATACAAACAAATTATATTGTATTGAGATCGTTTCCACGCAATGATAAAACATTTACCAAAATGAATCAATTTTTTTCTCTTCGGATATTTACGAATCGCTCATGAGGCACAAAGGTCATCTCTGAAAAATTAGCAAAATGTATTATCTAGGTATAAAAAGAATGTTTGTTCGATACATACAGCAAATGAAAAGGAATCGGTTTTTCCCTTGTGTGCTTAACGAACACGAAAAAAGGACACCACACCAAAGAACGCAGAAGAGTCAATGTAGTCTACACACAGGTGCAATTGTTATTTAGAGCACAGTCGTATTAAAGCAAACTATATCTTCGAAAACGAGTCGCACTGTCGCGAACCATACGCAAAAGCTGAGGCGAAAAAAAAGAAAAATTCAGGTATTTCTGTATCCACTGAAATTATAGTAGAATTAAATAATGCATGATAGCAGCTGTCGGCAGTTCAATACGACTTTCGGTAATTTCTACATTTGAAAGTGTTTAGTGATTGTTCGTATGAGGTTCGCCTAGTGGGGCATTGATCACGTGTCTGTGTTGTTCCTGGCACATTATTTCTCATTTTTCGGACCATTTGAGGAGGCTGTACTGTTCGCCACCAAGGGCTTGGATTGGATAGCATTGCAGCATATTGGCCAGTTAGCTTATCAAATGCTACAACAACAACTCAGGCCGTAAGTTGTGCAAACAAGCGTGAACTGGGCATGCAGCAACGCAGCAGTAGGTGGTTTACCTGTGGCATCATTGCGACGTGCGGAGGCTGCAGCTGCTGCGGCTGCTGCTGCTGCTGCTGGAACTGCTGCTGCTGTTGGTGCTGCTGGTGCTGCTGCTGCTGCTGGTGGTGGTGCAGCCGCTCCTGGTCCTGCAGGGCCGCCACCAGCGCCGCTATGTGGTCCAGCAGCTCCTTGTTGTGCACCAGCAACTGATGCGTTCTCGCCTGAGGACCAGCGTATGCGCGTTAATGCATCACATTCATCTGTGCCGTAATTACGAGGGTAATTAAGCTACTCCCAATAGCATCACGCTAATGCCGTGTAGTCCTTCAATTTGGAGGGGAAGAGCGTCCACAACTTTCTCCACATAATGGAACTGCAATTATAATAGTGACAACTCCTATTAACAAAACAAGTATTACATTTCGTTACGCTCCAGTAATTACATCAGCTAATACAGATGAGGAACAAACAGCAGCCAGGCAAAATGTGAGGAATGACAGCTTTCCTTCAATGTGGACAAATGTACGATTAAAATTCAAAGTAAAAGCCTATCAGTAAGACTCGCTGTTGACATTCGCTATCCTCGCTGAAACCCTAGAAAACTTACAGGATATACTGAATGAAATGAACAGTTTTCTGAGTACGGTATACAGTGGTGAGCCAAAACATTATGATCCCCCTGCTTAATAGCTTGTTTGTTCGTCTTGGGAAGGAAATACATCACTGACTTTGCATATCAGGGATCCGATAATTTGTTGTATGAAGGTATGTGGCATAAAATGTCTACGCACAGTTCATATAATTCGTGTAAATACCGGGCCGCTGATTTTTGGATGCAGTGATGGTGCCCTATAGCGACCTAGATAGATCCCATAGAATAAACAGCAGGCGAATCTCGTCGCCGAGAAATAAGCTGAGATCACTGTAACGCTACTGAAACATGGACAGTGCTCCGAGACATGAACAATTATACTGCTGAAAGGGGGAAAGACGTCAAGCACGAAGGGATGCAGGTGGTTCGCAGCTGTCGCTGTGTCTTCGATTACTACCACAGGTCCACGAAACCGCAGGAGAACGTCTCCCATAGCATAATACTGCTCCCACCAGCCTGTGTCTGCAACTTTCGAGCCGCCGTTCACTTCGATGACGGCGCTTGTGGAGACAACTATCGGCCCAGTGTAGAAAAATTTGATTCACCCGGACAACCGACATGTTTCCATTGATCGACGGTCGAATCTCGATAGCCTCACGCCCACTGCAATAGCGATTGACGATGTCGTTGGGTCAACATGTGAACACGCGAGGGTAGTCCGCTGCGGAGCTCAAGTTAACACTGTATGATGAAAGGTGTGCTCCGGAACATTTGTGCATGCACCAGTATTTTGCTCTTTCGGCAGAGACGTCACATATCCACATCTGTCCTACTTCACAGATTGGCCAAGCCTCCGAGACGTAGACGTCCAACTATTTACCGTCTAGTAGTAGTTTCACTGGCCTTCTGCCTCTTCCCTTAGATGCTCACGACAGTAGCACGTGAACATTCGACCTGCCTCGCCGTTTTCGAGATACTCGTTAACAGGCTGTGCGTAATAATAATCTGCCCTTTGTCAAAGTCGCTTATCTGAATAGGTTTCTCCATTTGTGGCCCATATCTTTGCTAGGGTGATCCCTCGTATCTGTTCCGCTTACATACTCTTGTTACCGCGCCACGTGCCCGCAATGGCACAAGGCGGCATCCAATGTCGCGGTGGGCAGCGGTCATGATGTTTTGTCTTATCAGTGTACTGATCGAGAGTATAGCGAGAAGTGGAAGAAACGACATTAGTGAAAATTTTACCATCAATTTTGGAGAACACGGAGCGAAGGAATTCTGCTGCCTTGGAATCAAAAATAACGTATGATGGACATAAATGGTAGACTAACACAGACAAGGAGGGCATTCCTTGCCAGATGAAGTCTAGTAATATCAAATTTTGGGCTTATTTTGAAGAAGAAATTTCTGAAATTTTTCGTTTCGAGAGCAACATTGTGTGGAAGTGGGTCACGAACTGTGAGTAAACCGGAAAAGAAGAAAATAGAAGCTTTTGAGATGTAATCAGAAGTTCTCCAAAGAAATGGCGAGGAGGGAAAAGCCTGGAAAATGTTGACAAGAAGGAGGACTGATAGGATGTTTGTTAAAGACATCAAGGAACAACATCCGTGGTACTAGAGATGTACAGGGTAAAAATGCTAGAGGAATACAGAGATTGTACTATCTCCAACAGATAACTGTGCACGTCGGGTGTTAAGTGCTAAGGTGAAGAGGTTGTCACTGCAGAGGAGATCGTGGCGGGCCCCATCATACCAGTCAGTTCTGTGGAACAAAGCCCCCCCCCCTCCCCCCCCCCCCCCCAAAGAAAGTAAGATAATGCACGTGAGAAAGGAGCGAGAGAAACCGCACTATCCGTTTACGGCTTCTAAGGCCCGTCACATCAGAAAAAGCTTAGCATTACGTCAACGAAAGCTTTACATCACTTTGTTTGTCATAAACTCATTCCTCCGTGACCTACGTTGCCACGATTAGACACATCTCACCCTTTGAACTGTCTATCGCCAGCACACTCAACCCATTAAATTTCGATGGTATTTACATGTGTGCATTCGTTCAGAAAACAGTATAAGGCTTTAGTAAACAAGGTATGAACTTTCTGCGATACGAAGACTACAGATGTCGACGTCTGATCGCACACAGATTGTTATTTTATGTCAAAAAGTACAGTAAAGAGGAGTAGATGCGAGGCGAATGACAATGAGCCGCAGAGATGCAGAACGGACCTGGAATAATTTTCAGAACACAGGCAGTGTCCATGTCTTACAGCTGGAGCTACTCACCGAGAGCCTACAGAACTGCCGAATACTGGGATGTCCTTTACTATGCTTTTCGCGCTGTTACAGGCAACAGTCTATAAAACACTTAATAAACAACGGGGAACGATATTTCCCGCCAGCAATCGTACAGATATAAAAGGATGATCTCCTGCGGTAATAACCTTAATGAAATGTTTTGTATTTCCTTAACACCCTCGTTGACGATTGGAGCGTGAGAGGAGCATCGTTATTAAAAGTATCTCTCTAAAAGCAGAAGGTACTCAATATTATGTAGACATCACGGCGAGAGTTGTAGAACCCTGGCAGATCTACTGGTTCCTTGACGCTGAGGAAAATTTCAAAAGAAATAGTGGGAAAAATTATACTTATGGAATTCTACAGGACGGAAAAGCTGATACTATAACCACAACAGTATCCTTTATACACCATTCGATCAAACAGTTAACAGAATTATTTTAATCCTGGCGCATAAGCCACGTCAGTGCAGTAACTATGCTGGCAGCGTGAACTAAAAACTATAAACAATAAAGCAATGCCCACAGTCTGTGGCTGCAGTCATCTGTAGATTGTCGGTGCCCAGACTCTCACACGCTGCCTTCGTCTGCACAAAGTAGTAAAGTCATTTGCAAACGGGTGAGATCACCGTGAAGTTACAACTTATTCTCAGGCCAAAGGTTGGGATATATTTAATGAGTTGTGACATAAACATCTTATGTACAGAAATACTGGAAAATTCGGTAATATTTAGCATTTTTGTAAGGATTTTTTTGATAATGCAGTATCTGGGTATCCAGTTTCACAAGGATAGCCCTCACCGTTTATTAAGCTGTACCTTAAGAGATATGACGGTTTCACGTTACTGTGATTATTTCATTGTAAACGGCCCTTATTATTATCTGTTGTGAAGCCATAGTATAATTGCATCATTGTACGGAGATTATGGAGCGTTAGTTGTCCAAAAGTCCCATTTACTTAATTTATGTTTCAGGAGGATATCGGACTATTATCAAGTTCTTAAAAGTATTATGCCATAAAGCACCATCCAAAATATTCAAGCAGCAGATATGCATTTTTGTGTTTTATTTAGAGCTCTGTGAGACCATTAAGCACTGCAGGTATTTACGATCGTTACAACACGACATGTGTAATGGAGAGTAGTATAATGTCTAACAATGCATTTTGCTGACATCTTGGATTTTCGGGAATCCAGCCGGATGTTCGCGTCGTTCTCGCAAGATATTTCAACAGCGTGCCTCGCTGTCTTCTTCAGGTGCTGTTGAAATATCGTGCGAGAACGACGCGAACATCCAGCTGGATTCCCGAATATCCAAGATGTCAACAGATCGCCGGGAAAGCATGAAGAATTACAATGTATTTTGTTGCTTGCATATGTTTGAGTGTATCTAATGGCATAACACTTCTAAGAACTTCATGATGGCATCAAGTCTTCCCGAAACTCCTACCGCTTACTAATTACATAAATAACTCATTCAGACAACAGATGGGTCATAACCTCCGTACTGAGGCCTTATTGCTCGTTTTTCCACGGTGGTTACGTAACTCAGAGACGTTTGGGTAACTCTGGATCCTGTAGGTCCATTGAGTATCCTGGGACAAAGTTTTTTTGTGGCCTCCATCGCGTCGTAAAGCATCCCTGTCTTTATTAAGCGATGGATTTCGGCCCTCAGTACTCTCATTTATGATCTTTACAAAAAGCACGTGAAACGTGATGCCAGTTAGAGACCACCGAAAAGGGCGAGATGCTGTCTGAATGGAGCGAGACGTGTTGCAGCCAAACTTGCTGTAGGTGAAAAACCAGGTGACCACCTGGCGCCACGCATTTCTCTCCCGTGGATCGCGTTATCGATCTCTCATGAGATTCCGGAGACCCTAAGCGAATCCTAATGTCTTGGAATTAAGTGTGTAAGTTGCAAGAGTGTACACATAAGTCAAAACCTTATGAGCACCTGCTTAATTCCGTGTAAGTCAATATATGGAAAGCAAGACGGCAGCCATTCTGCGTGTGGTGAATTCAACAAGTTATTGATAAGTTACAACACGTATGAGTCGTAAGATGTCTACGCACAAGTCACGCAATCCCTTAAATTACAAGCCAACGGCTTTCAGGCATGAAGCTGGCGCCGGATAGCGGTCAAGCTGTGTTCCATCGATTTGAAATCAGGCGCATTAGGTAGCCAAGACAGCAAAGTGAATTTAGTAGCATGCTCCTCAAACTACTGTAGCATGAGTCTGACCTTCTGACAGGGACTGTCGTCCTGCTGAAAGATCCCATCGCCATCTGAGTACACATCAAGCATGAATGTTCATGGAGATCATAGTTGTTATTTTGTGTTCAATTACTAACCACATGTCCGATGAAACCCAGGTTAAGGTCCCCTATGGTAGAAGACTGGCCCCATGCGTCCGGCGTCTGTGGCACAGTGTATGTTTCTAGCAGCCGTTCGCCAGCATGACGGGTGATTCAGACACGACCATCTTCATGGAGTAACAAGAAACGAGATTCATGCTACCAGGCGAGACGTTTCCATTCGTTAGCGGTCCAACCTTGATGATTCTCTGACCACTGTAATTGTAAATGACGATATCGTTGGTTCAGCATGGTAACACTTAGTGGTGGTCTGATGCTCCGATCTCCACGCTCTGTGAGGAGGCGTGGTCGTCCAACATCTTGTCGTCTACTCGTGATTTCAAAGTCGTTTAATCACTTTCCATACATGTTCACCACAGTAGTACGAGATCAGCAGGAGAGCTTCGCCGATCCAAACATACTTGGTCCCAGGAATTGGCATCGGGCCATAAGAATGTGCCATTTGTCAAAGTCCCTAATGTCAGTGAACTTTCCCATTTCCTACCCGTACCGTTACTAGAATGATACCCAATCCTTTCTTCGCCACTTATATTCTTTCCTTACCGCATCAGGTGTGCGCAGCACCACCAGGTGACACTCCTTCTGGGTAGCAGTCATAATGGTTTGCCTCATCACTTTATGTGTATTGCTTTAGCGCTTTCTACTATTTTCAGTGTCTTATTTCTTCTTATTGTCAAATTAATTTAAAGGATATATCTTTATTAATTTAATAACGGTTTTTTCTATCAGTAATATGTTTAATTGTAATATTGCCCGACCTTACTGTCCTCAAGTCCTAAATAATGTATCCTGAATAACCTTGCGTCCTCACAGAGGATACACTACTGGCAATTAAAATTATTACACCAAGAAAAAATGCAGATGATAAACGGGTATTCACTGGACAGATATATTATACCAGGACTGACATGTGATTACATTTTCACGCAATTTGGGGGCATAGATCCTGAGAAATCAGTACCCAGAACAACCACCTCTGGCCTTAATAAAGGCCTTGATACGCCTGGGCATTGAGTGAAACAGAGCATGGATGGATTGTATAGGTACAGCTGCCCATGCAGCTTCAACACGATACCACAGTTCATCAAGAGTAGTCACTGGCGTATTGTGACGAGCCAGTTGCTCGGTCACCATTGACCAGACGTTTTCAGTTGGTGAGAGATCTGGAGAATGTGCTGGCCAGGGCACCAGTCGAACATTTTCTGTATCCAGAAAGGCCGGTACCGGACCTGCTACACGCGGTCGTGCATTATCCTGCTGAAATGTAGGGTATCACAGGGATTGAATGAAGGGCGAGCCACTGGTTGTAACACATCTGAAATGTAACGTCCACTGTTCAAAGTGCCTTCAATGCGAACAAGAAGTGACCGAGACGTGTAACCAATGGCACCCCATACCATAACGCCGGGTGATACGCCAGTATGGTGATGACGAATACACGCTTCCAATGTGCGTTCACCGCGATGTCGCCAAACACGGATGCGACCATCATGATTCTGTAAATAGAATCTCGATTCATCCGAAAAAATGACGTTTTGCCATTCGGTCACCCAGGTTCGTCGTTGAGTAGACCATCGCAGGCGCTCCTGTCTGTGAGCAGCGTCAAGGGCATCCGCAGCCATGGTCTCCGAGCTTACAGTGCATGCTGCTGCAACCGTCGTCGAACTGTTCGTGCAGATGGTTGTTGTCTTGCAAACGTCCCCATCTGTTGACTCAAGGATCGAGACGTGGTTGCACGATCCGTACAGCCATGCGGATGAGATGCCTGTCATCTCGACTGCTAGTGATACGAGGTCGTTGGGATCCAGCACGACGTTCCGTATTACCATCCTGAATCCACCGTTTCCATATTCTGCTAACAGTCATTGGATCTCGACCAACGCGGGCAGCAATGTCGAGGTACGATAAACCGAATTCGCGATAGGCTACAATCCGACCATTATCAAAGTCGGAAAAGTGATGGTACGCATTTCTCCTCCTTATTCGAGGCATCACAGCAACGTTTCACCAGGCAACGCCGGTCAACTGCTGTTGTGTATGAGAAATTGGTTGGAAACTTTCCTCATGTCAGCACGTTGTAGGTGTCGCCGCCGGCACCATCGTTGTGGGAATGCTCTGAAAAGCTAATCATTTGCATATCACAGCATCTTCTTTTTGTGGGTTAAATTTCGCGTCTGTAGCATGTCATCTATTTGGTGTAGCAATTTTATTGGCCAGTAGTGTATATTTAGTTGCCTTATCCATTAGAGATCCACAGTCTTAATTTTTCTGCAAGAAACAACGTTTCATTACGGACACGATATTGAACAACCACAGGGATAGAATTTCAGTGAACATTAATAGTGGTACCCAATCAATTCAGTTTGATTTAATCTACTGCCACAAATTGGGAACCTGTTATCTCGAAAATCTAAGCAGGTGGTACGTATTCAGTAATCACAGTAAAAATACAATGCTTATATAGAATGAGGTGACAGAAGTTATGAGATGCGTCCCAGTATCGTGTCCTACCTCCTGTTGCCTCACGTAGTGCAGCAGCTCCACGTGGCATGTACTCAACAAGTCGTCTGAAGTCCCCTGCATAAATATGGAGCCGTGCTATCTCTACAGCTGTCCATGATTGCGAAAGTGCTGTCGACGCAGTATTTAGGGCACGAACGGAACTCTCGATTACGTCGCATAAAAGATCGATGACACTCCTGACGGGCGATCTGGGTGGTCGAATCAATCGCTTGAACTGTCCAAAATGTTCTCCAAACAAATTGCGAATAATTGCCACCCCATGAGATGGTGTATAGTCATCCATAAAAATTGCATCTTTGTTTGGCGGCAAATGGTCTCAAAGTAGTCCAACGTAACAATTTCTCGTCAATGATCCGTTCAGTTGAACCAGAAGACCCAGTCCATTCCATTTAAACACAGCCCACACTGTTCTGTTATGGAGACACCACCAGCTTGCACAGTGTCTTGTTGGCAACTTGGGTCCACAGTTTTGCGAGGTCTGCATCGCATTCGAACGCTACCATCAGCTCTTACCAACTGAAATCGGCAGTTATCTGACCGGGTCACGGTTCTCGACTCGTCTAGGGTACAACCAATGTGATCACGAGCGCAGGAGAGGTACTGTAGGCGATGTCGTGCTGTTAGCAAATGCACTCGCTTTGGTCGTCTACAGCCACAGTCCATTAACGTCAAATTTCGCTACCGTGGCCTAACAGATACGTTCGTCGTACGTCTCACATTGATTTCTGCGGTTATGTCACGCAGTGTTGCTTGTTTGTTAACACTGACAAGTCTATGCAAGCGCCGTTGCTCTCGGCCGTTAAGTGAAGGCCGTCGTCCACTGCATTGTTTGTGGGTGAGAGGTAATGGCTGAAATGTGGTATTCTCGGCACGTTCTTGACAGTAGGGATGTCTGGATATCGAATTCCTAAACAATTTCCGAAATGAAATGTCCCATACGTGTAACTCCAATTACCATTTCTCGTTCAGAGTCTGTTAATCCCCGTCGTGCGGCCATAATTACGTCGGAAATATTTTCACTTGACTCACCTGACAAGGGAAACTCACCGTTGCACTCACTTCAGATTTAGCGGTTAGACGACCTAGGGACAGCCTAACAAAAACTGAACACGGATCCAGCATGAAAACAGGAAGAAGGTGTACTGAACTCTGAAAAAAGAAGCAAAGTCGAAAGGGAACGGTGCAAGCTCAAGATGTGCAACGCAGAGCCGTTTTGAATAGCTACTGCGTTGTGGTTACGCGGTCATGGTGTTGGACTGCGGAATGGGAGATCCGTGTTAAAATTTCCCTCGTGACCCACGTTATTTTTTTAACAAAATTATGAAATGTCCGTGCTGTCATTAGCGTGTCTGTTCGCGGTATTCAGATTTGTGTCTGTGTCTTGGTGTAACGTCCATTTGCAACAGTGAGGTGTAAGGAAGGGGCCTCCACATGTATGTACGTCCTATTTTTCTCTACGCAAGCACCACATGTTATGATTCTAGCGTTCCATTTTGGAAGTTTTGACTCTCGAATTTCTTTGTTCAAACATAGTTCACACCCGTTTATTTGTTGTCTTAGTTTCTGTGTACCGCCTATGCGGCATCTCACCTGCTCTCACTATTCATCACATTTAATTGCTTACCACTTGACTCACATTCTGTAACTACAGAAGGAGAACAGGCACGTCAGTGACCAGAAGAGAAGTTCACAATTTTGTGAAGAAAAAAACGTGGCACGAGGGGCATCTGAACACGGTCTTGTCGTTTGCAGTCCAACACCGTCACCATACAACCTTGACCGCATAATGATTTCAATTCTCTCGACGTTCCACATCTTTAGCTTGGACCATTAACTGTTTCTATTTTGCTTCTTTTTCGTAGTTCAGTACACTTCAGGCTGCGATAGAGAGTTTCCCTTGTGAGAGTATAAAGGATATTCCTGCCAATGCACTGCTCTTTTATACCTAGAGTACCTAGTGCCACCGCTATCTGTATGTGTGCATTTCGCTATTCCATGACTCCTCTCACCTCAGTGTATATATGGAAAAGGTATGTTAATAATAACTATTGTAGATATATAATGAAGAAACAAAACAGAATAAATATAATAAAAAATAAACAACAATATGAAATAGCTGTTACTGGCGGCCTCAGATTAACCATACATACATATAGGCCCATTTTTGCTACATTTTTCTAAATTTGTTCTACTGATACGTGGGTGACTCGGCAGTCTTCGAGTGTATTCATGTCCATGCATTCTTTTAACAGTTTTCCTTAACTGTAGCATTCTCCTCTGTGATGATAACATTTCTCATTCTTCTACTTTGGTCTTTTAGTGTACTGACTTTAGTTTGATATTCAGAGAACCCACTTGACGTTAATGTCATAGTTTTTTGATGAACTTGACTGTAGTCTAGAAATTCTGATCTGTGACAATTGTATGAAAATTACGATCTAACTGCCTGCATTCTTTCTCTATCAGGAAACGGGAGCGACTTTAAACCCAATGATCATTGGAGCCTTCTTGTCCGCATGTGCACATTGATGTACTACTGATTCCCTTTTGATGTGGATGTTGCGCATTTGGGCCATGACCTGTTAATAGTTGCGTCACACATCGAGTAGACACCTTTTCCTAGCCTTTTTCTGATGCTTCGAAATGTGGCTTGCCGTGCTTCTAGAGTCCCAGTCACATTGCCGTTTGTCTGACCTCCGGGTTCGTAAACAGTTTTATTAGAAATATGAGTCTCCATCATATTGTGTATTAGTTTCAGGCGTTACACTGAGGAGGATCGCGTTAGATAGGGTTAGCTTACACGCCTCAAATGTATCGCAATAGCCAACAGCAGAGTTGTAAAACTACCGCAGGCTACCGTAGAGTAGCATAAATAATCGTTGACTACGGCAATTTTCCTAGTATCTTTGGTCATTCAAGTTTGCACTTGTACGTTAGTGTGCTGCATACCTATCGGCGTTACCTGATTGTGATCGCTCCTTTGCATATGCTGCCAGTGTCTTACTAGATTCCCCTGAAAACCGGAAGCGATGAACAGTCTAGGAACTGACTGAGGAAACATTCAGGGCCAGAGGTAGCCTTCGGAACATTGTCCTACATAGATATCCTTCTGTGTGTGACTTAAGAATAAACAGTATTTATAGCAAAACTGAAGTGTCAACTTTTAATTCAGGTTTTATTTGAAAATTGTTGATTATTGTGGTGAAACGGAGGGATGATGTAGTAAAAATAAAGGGAACAATAAAGATTTATCATATAGTGCTGGCAGACGCTATTTCCTCAACAAAAAGGTAAAACAAAAAGAAATCGCAAAACACCCCATCAGTACTTCGTCGAACTTACACAGAGTGAACATTACTAAACCAAAAAAATGCAGGGACAAATTCCTAACTGGAAATGGAGGAAGAAAGGTCCTATGAATATGTGTCCGAAAATGTATCATTGCGACGGTAGATGGTGCTGACAGATGCAGGTTCCCCTGACAACGAGTGTTCCTTGTGTGTCGCAGGCTGCCTGATTGACGTAGCGTACTGTAAGCAACAGACTGGAGTGGTATTCATGTCGGGTAGAAGCCGAAATGGTATTTACACTACTGGCCATTAAAATTGCTACACCACGAAGATGACGTGCTACAGACGCGAAATTTAATCCACAGGAAGAAGATGCTGTGATATGCAAATGATTAGCTTTTTAGAGCATTCACACAAGGATGGTGCTGACATGAGGAAAGTTTCCAACCGATTTCTCATACACAACAGCAGTTGACCGGCGTTGCCTGGTTAAACGTTGTGATGCCTCGTGTAAGGAGGAGAAATGCGTAACATCCCGTTTCCGACTTTGATAAAGGTCGGATTGCAGCCTATCGCGATTGCGATTTATCGTATCGGGACATTGCTGCTCGCGTTGGTCGAGATCTAATAACTGTTAGCAGAATATGGAATCGGTGCGTTCAGGAGGGTAACACGGAACGCCGTGCTGGATCCCAACGGCCTCGTATCACTAGCAGTCGAGATGACAGGCATCTTATCCGCATGGCTGTAAGCGATCGTGCAGCCACGCCTCGATCCCTGAGTCAACAGGTGGGGACGTTTGTAAGACAACAACCATTTGCACGAACAGTTCGACGACATTTGCAGCAGCATGGGCTATCAGCTCGGACACTATGGCTGCGGTTACCCTTGACGCTGCATCACAGACAGGAGCGCCTGCGATGGTGTATTCAACGACGAACCTGGGTGCACGATTGGCAAAACGTCATTTTTTCGGATGAATCCAGTTTCTGTTTACAGCACATAATGGTCGCATCCATGTTTGGCGACATCACGGAGAACGCACATTGGAAGCGTGTATTCGTCATCGCCACACTGGCGTATCAGCCAGCGTGATGGTATGGGGTGCCATTGGTTAATACGTCTCGGTCACTTATTGTTCGCATTGACGGCACTTTGAACAGTGGACGTTACATTTCAGATGTGTTACAACCCGTGGCTCACCCTTCATTCGATCCCTGCGATACCCTACATTTCAGCAGGATAATGCACGACCGCATGTAGCAGGTCCTGTACGGGCCTTTCTGGATACAGAAAATGTTCGACTGCTGTCCTGGCCAGAACATTCCCCAGATCTCTCACCAATTGAAAACGTCTGGTCAATGGTGGCCGAGCGATTGGTTCGTCACAATACGCCAGTGACTACTCTTGATGAACTGTGGTATAGTGTTGAAGCTGCAATGGCAGCTGTACAAGTACACTCCATCCAATCTCTGTTTGACTCAATGCCCAGGCGTATCAAGGCCGTTATTACGGCCAGAGGTGGTTGTTCTGGGTACTGATTTCTCAGGATCTATGCACCCAAATTGCGTGAAAATGTAATCACATGTCAGTTCTAGTATAATGTATTTGTCCAATGAATACCCGTTTATCATCTGCATTTCTTCTTGGTGTAGCAATTTTAATGGCCAGTAGTGTATGTACGGCCAATGTGATGGAAATGGTCGATAGGTAGCACAGTCAACCAGATCTGGTGTACGCGCAGTCCGCCGCCTTTCTGGACGTTCGTCTGTGAGAAAGTACCCATGCTCACACAAATTCCCGAAAAGGCTTGAAATGTTGTGAGATGTGGTTGGTGTCTGTGAGGGTACTTGTTTTGGTGTGGCCGTGCTTCGTCTCGAACGTTTCCATCTACTAGGCCGTACATAAACACAATCTCGTCCTGCTCCCGACACGAACACAGAACGATTCTGCTGCCTATAGTACGTAGCGTCAATCACAGAGCCTCCAACATACAAGGAACACAGGGCACATGGTCAGGGAAGCAGTCATTCGTCGGCGCCATCTACCGTGGCAACGATGCATTTCCGAACACTGTGCAGAACACCCGTTTTCCTCCACTTCCAATCAGAAATCCGCCGTTTCTGATTTTTGACTAATGTTCACCCTCTATACACCATGTTTCTGGTATTCATACAACTTCTGCATTTGTCAGTAATAACAGGAATCTCTTGCCTTTGGTTGTTATGAAAAACATTCTGGTGAGTAGAAAGTAACAACAATAATTATGTGCATGTATCTGTTTACGTAAACCGTAGTGGCGTTAAAAGTAAATTGCATTGATTACATAAAAGCGAAGAAGTTACGCGATTAACTGATTTTTATTACTTATAAAATGCAGTTTACAGTATATTCTGCAAGGATATTAAATACACAACGAACTAACACGGAATGATATGCTGTTCTAATTATTTACAAAACAAACAAACAAAAAACAAAGGGAAGTGGTCGGTCCTGTTTTATCTCGCACACATTCATTTATGGTTTTTTTTTCTAAATAATTGAAAATCCACGATCACTTCACTATCGTTTACTAGATGACCGGTTTCAGCACTCTGAAGGTGCCATCATCGGATCTGTGAAGGTATAACATAACAGGTTTGAAAAGGGCTTACAAGAGTAACTATATTCATTACAATTATTACAGAACCATTACCTGAAACATAGATTAACGTTTATAAAATCATATGGACGTCATAGCACAAGAGGCAGACCATCTGATAAAAATCATTTTCACAACCAATAAAAATAATAAAAAACTGCTCTCATGCTCGTTCTTTCCATAAAGTATAAAACTGAAGACACCAGATGAAACTACCACTGCTCACCTAACACCAGTCGGCATAATCACTGCCCTATTCCGCGCAGGCTTACCAGCTGTGATTCTAGCGGTTCACAACCAGCCACTAGATAGCGCTGTCCAAGCAGCGCACACACAGTCCCACAGTATTGCCACTCATTACTACTAAAACACAACTTTACTATAACTGCTTGTCACATGCCTATGCAAAGCCCACATTTGCACGTACGTTTCCTGCACATACTACAATCACTATAAAGTACGTCAATTACAAAGTAAAAGCATCTGAGGCACAGACATTATCCATTAGCGCCTCACTAAACTACGTATTATAATTTACCTTTATTCATATAAGGACGTCAGGAATATGCACACAGAAAGCTGGTCATAACACTACTTACAAGGGAATCTCCCCATCGCAACCCCCTCACATTTGGTTATAAGTTGGCACAGTGGATAAGCCATGAAAAACTGAACACAGATCAATCGAGAAAACAGGAAGAAGTTGTGTGGAATTATGAAAAAATAAGCAAAATATACAAACCGAGTAGTCCATGCGCAAGATAGGCAACAGCAAGGACAACGTGAGCTCAGCAGTGCTGTGTCCCTTGGTTAGCGTGAGCAGTTGCGGAGCGAGAGGTCCTTGATTCAAGACTTCCCTCGAGTGAAAAGATTAATTTTTTATTTTCAGTTTATGTCACAAACTCTTACGTTTTCATCACTTTTTTGGGAGTGATTATCACATCCACAAGAAAACCTAAATAGGGCAAGGTAGAAGAATGTTTTTACCAATTCGCCAAGTGTACAAGTTAGGTGGGTCGACAACATATTCCCGTCATGTGACGCACATGCCGTCACCAGTGTCGTATAGAATATATCAGACGTGTTTTCCTGTGGAGGAATCGGTTGACCTATCACCTTGCGATCAAATGTTTTCGGTTCCCATTGGAGAGGCACGTCCTTTCGTCTACTAATCGCACGGTTTTGCGGTGCGGTCGCAAAACACAGACACTAAACTTACTACAGTGAACAGAGAC
This sequence comes from Schistocerca serialis cubense, assembly GCF_023864345.2. NCBI lineage: Eukaryota > Metazoa > Arthropoda > Insecta > Orthoptera > Acrididae > Schistocerca > Schistocerca serialis. The sequence goes on from NC_064642.1 coordinate 523,782,003, forward strand.
GTCAATGAACGAACGAACAGATCATAACTTTGCGAGAATAAAGAAAATAAATTTTTCACTCGAGGGAAGACTTGAACCAAGGACGTCTCGTTCCGCAGCTGCTCTCGCCAACCGCGGGACCACGGCACTGCTGAGCTCACACTGTCCTTGATGATGCCTATCTTGCGCATGGACTACACAGTTTGTATATTTTGCTTGTTTTTTCATAGTTCCACACAACTGTTTCCTGTTTTCTCGATTGATCTGTGTTCAGTTTTTCAAGCCCTATCCACTGTGCCAACTTATAACTAAATCTGAGGGGGGTGCGATGGGGAGGTTCCCTTATTAGGTACAATGTGACAAGCGATTAAAACCTGTATGCTGGGCCTTACCTGTCTAGGCACCTAAGTCTTAGGTATTGTAAGCGCCAAAAAAGAACGTATTAACTTGCTATAAAGTCTGTCACCATATATACCTTCGTTATGAGCAAGGTACGAACCAACTACGAAAACCCGCATAGACACAGGGAATTAAGGAATGCCAGGTCAGAAGCAAACGGAAGGGCACAGGAACCGGGGGGGGGGGGGGGGGGGGGATGACATGCGGACCATGATGCACAGTGACTCCATGTACGCTGATCGGCATGGCACTCGTTTCGTCCATGGGCCTCCCTCATACCTGTTATGTTATACCTTCACAGATCCAATGATGGCACCTTCAGAGTGCTGAAACCGGTCATCTAGTAAACGATATTGAAGAGATCGTGGCTTTTTAATTATTTTGAAATCAGAGTGATCCCCCCCGCGACACACCATGTATTCAGTGCAATTTTTTTTTTTTTTATCCTACCAAAGCTACCAGTACTACCGGCAATCTTACCATTTACTACGTCATTTATGTAGTGTACCGAAACTACCGAACAGCAGTTTTGGTGGAGTCCAACTCTAGCGGACAGCCGAGGTCCGCGTCTAGGTGACTTACCTGGGCCTCGAGTCGCGCGGCCGTCTCGGCGGCGAGCTGGTCGCGCAGCAGCTGCGCCTGCGCCAGCGCCGCCTGCGTCTGGTGCGCCTGCTGGTCCAGCTGCTCGCGCAGCAGCTGCAGCTCGTGGTGCGCGCTGAGCGGCGTGCCCGCCGCCGTCTCGCGGCCGCTGCTGCCCGCGCGCCCGCCCTCGCCGCCCCCGCCGCCACCCCCACCGGGCGGCGAGGCGTACAGGTCGCCCGCGCCGCCGCTGCCGCTCCCGCTGCCGCTCTGCCAAACCACCGAGCTGTCTTTAGCGAGTGCTACCTGCCTTACCTGCTCTACACCTATACCTATTATATTCTGCAAATGACTTTGAAATGCATGACAATGTGCACATAGCGTTGATCGCCTGATAAGTTCTAAATCTACATCTACGTGATTACACTGCTATTCACAATAAAGTGCCTGGCAGAGGGTTCAATGAACCACCTTCATGCTGTCTCTCTACCGTTCCACTCTCGAACGGCACGTGGGAAAAACAAGCACTTAAATTTTTTCGTCCGAGCCCTGATTTCTCTTATTTCATCTTGATGATCATTTCTCCCTGTGTAGGTTGGTGCCAACAGAATGTTGTCGCGATCGGAGGAGAAAACTGGTGAATGAAATTTCATGAGAAGATCCCGTGACAACGAAAGACGCCTTTCTTTTAATGATTGCCACTCCAATTTACGTATCATGTCTGTGACACTATCTCCCCTATTTGGCGATAATACAAAACGAGCTGCCCTTCTTTGTACTTTTTCAATATCATCCGTCAGTCGCACCTGATGCGGATCTCACACCGCACAGCAGTACTCCAGAATAGGGCGGACATGCGTAGTGTAAGCAGTCTCCTTGGTAGACCTGTTGCACCTTCTAAGTGTTCTGTCAATGAATCGCAGGCTTTGGTATGATCTACCCACAATATTATCTATGTGATCGTTCCAATTTATGTTATTTGTAATTCCTAGATTTGTGTGACTTATCGCGTAACTGAAATTTAACTGATTTGTTTTAGTACTCCTGTGAATAACTTCACACTTTTCTTTATTCAGGGTCAATTGCCACTTTTCGCACCATACTGATATCTAAATCATTTTGCAAGTCGTTTTGATCATCTGATGACTTTACAAGACGGTAAATGATAGCATCATCTGCAATCAATCAAAGACGGCTACTCAGATTGTCTCCTATGTCGTTAATATAGATCAGGAACAATAGAGGGCCTATAACACTTCCTTGGGGAAAGTCGGATATTACTTCTGTTTTACTCGATGACTTTCCGTCTATTACTACGAACCGTGACCTTTCTGAGAGGAAATCACGAGTCCAGTCGCACAACTGAGGCGATACTCCGTAAGCACGCAGTTTGATTACAAGACGCTTGTGAGGAACGGTGTCGAAAGCCTTCTGGAAATCTAAAAATATGGAATCAATTTGACACCCCCTTTCGATAGCACTTATTACTTCATGAGTATAAAGAGCTAGTTGTGTTTCACAAGAACGATATTTTCTAAATCCATGCTCACCACATGTCAAAAAATCGTTTTTTTTTTCGAGGTACTTCATAATGTTCGAGTACAGTATATGTTCTAAAACACTACTGGAGATAGACGTTAGTGATATAGCGCTGTAATTCTGCGGATTACTCCTACTTCCCTTTTTGAGTATTGGTGTGACATGAGCAATTTTCTAGTCTTTAGGTATGTATCTTTCTGTGAGCGAGTGGTTGTATATAACTGGTAAATATGGAGCTATTTTATCAGCATACTCTCAGAGGGACCTGACTGGCATACAATCTGCACTGCAGGCCTCGCCTTTATTAAGTGATTTAAGCTGCTTTGTTGCACCCAGGATATCTACTTCTATGTTTCTCATCTTGGCAGTTGTTCTTGATTGGAATTGAGGAATATTTATTTCATCTTCTTTGTGAAGGAGTTTCGGAAAACCGTGTTTAATAAATCTGCTTTAGTGGCACTGTCATCAGTGACTTCACCGTTGTTATCGCGCACTGAAGGTATTGATTGTGTCTTGCCACTGGTGTGCTTTATGTATGACCAGAATCTCTTTCGGTTTCCTGCCAGATTTCGTTGTGGGAATTATTAAAAGCATCTCGCATTGAAGTACTCTCCATATTTCGAATTTCTGTAAAACTTATTTTTCCTTCCTGGTCCAGTATGGAATGTCCGTATACCGACTGTTTACATGCCTCTCCATGTACTCAAGTTAGTGTAATCTTCTCTTCACGGTACCTACACGCCACTTTTCTGTTCGCAAATCATATTACACAAAACTCGAGTGACGAAAAATTGACGACTGGTACCTTCTGTGAGTTATCAAAAGCATTTGTGCAATTCACAGAGTTCGCCTACTGATGGCTCGAATATTATCACGTCAAAGGTGGTGCTGGTAACTTGTTTTCATCCCGTCTAAGTAAGAAGAGTGCTGCATTAAGAAACTCAGAGAGGGTACACAATGAAACAACATCTTCAGAATATGGTATAATTACTCCAAGTCTACCAAAAGGTTCGATACTCAGTCTGCTCTTGTTCTCCTTACAGACAGGCTGCTCAGAATCATGGCGACAGATTTCTAGCGGTTATTGAGGGCGTCTGGAGGAACAAATTATTGATAGGAACCCATTTCCGATAACGGCATGCAACGAAACTACAGTGTGTCGAAGTTAAAGGTGCTGGGCCTGCCACCTCTTTGGCATCAAATGTGACTCGGGACGCTGACGAACCACTGGCGGAACGTCTCACATTGCTGTTTCATATTCGCTGATTGTCGCTATCACCACTGGAGAATATGGAGCCAGCTATTGCATAGAAAAGCATTTTGCTGCTGAAATGTTGGCCTTGTGGCAGGCCCCGGCGCCTGTAACTCCGACGCTCTACAGCATCATTGCATGACGTTCTCAGACACGGGTTCTGTCTTCAATCTGATCCTCAAGACACCCTCTACAACAACTCTAACTTGCCGCAACAATTCTGCGACACCCTGCATAAGTGATGTTTCGCCATATATACTTCTCTTTGCTGACGTATAAGTATTATGATCAGAGCAGATGAGTAACTTCAACATTTCTAATTCTAAACAGTAGTTTCTTGAAAATAAATAAATAGTTCTCTGCAAATGGACGATCACTGAATGTATATAAAACGCAATACATGCAATTCGGTACTCCACATCGCCGGCCACCTTATTACAAACAATGTATGTGAGTAAATCAATAAATGAAACAAAACACCCAAAATTTTTAGCTGTCTACATTGACAAATACTGGAACTAGAAGTCACCCAGTGCAGATCTTCTGGAATATTTTAAGTGTGAAACTTTTGCGTTAGGAACAATATCAGACTTCATAGACTTTTTAGTTACTAATATCTTACGGCATGACGTTCTCCGATAAGTCGTGATTGAGGAAAAAGGATTTATTACACAGAAGCGTGCGATAAAATTAACGTGTGCTGTCCACTCTAGAATCTCTTGTAGACAGCTCTTTAAACAGTTCCTCATACTAAAGAATAGCCTCACAGTCCATTTACTCCTTTATTAAGTTTCTTGTCAACGATTAATTATGGTCTGAAAATAACAGTAGCATTAGTAAATATAAAACTAGAACGAGGAGAGTCTTACACTATCCATCACTTGACCTTAATGTGGTGCAGAAAGATGTGATGTATCCAGCCACTTACCCAGAAATATGTAGAATTTAACGGCTAATAAAATTAACTTCAAATGCAGAGTATTATCATATCTGCTTGACAGTTACTTCTAAGCACAGAAAAATTTCTGTATGTACAGTAGTACTACTATTTTGTGTGTGTGTGTGTGTGTGTGATATATATATATATATATATATATATATATATATATATATATATATATGAATGATTTCCATCACTGCATGCATTTATAAAAACACATAACAAATTATATTAATGCCCAACGTATTGCTGTGGTTCATCTTGAGAAGATTTATTATGATTTTGAAACTGAATCGTTCTGTGTCATAGTAGGGGGTGGAAGCTATGATCTACAGAACATGTAAGTAATTAACCAACTAACTAACTTCGCGAGCGGTATGTAGGGAGCTGAAGAATACTTCTAAATTATAAATATTGATTCCTGAAACTTTGAAAGTAGGCTTTCGTTGGATAATTTGCGTATATCTTCAAGCGTCCACCTATTCAAATTTTTCAACATTTGAGGTACGGTCTCCTGTGAGTCAAAGACATCTGTGCCCATTCGTGTCACCCTTTTATTGAATTATGTTCAGTATCACCCATTAGTCTTATGAGGTATGGGTCCGGCACATATGAGCAATATCCTGTCATGCGGTTTCTAAGTAATCTCCTCTGCAGACTGACTACATCTTCCCGGTGTACTACCAATGTATCGAAATCAGCCACCTGCTTTTCCACCGACGGTTGGTCTATTTGATCATTCCGCTTCATCTTCTCACAAGTTATCACACCAAGGTATTTGTATGGGATGACTGATTGCAGTTGAGACTCGTTGATATTGTAGTCACACTGCACTCCATTTTTCCCTATTATGAAGTGCACAATTTTACTTGTGTCCACATTAAAGCAGGTTTCCACGCTTTGCACCACTTCCATATCGTATCAAGATCTGAGTAGATACTTTTCCAGATTATTTTCAGACAGCACTTCATTATAGGTAACTCCAGAATGTGCAAAACGTCTGAGCTCACTGTTAGTGTCGTGTGGCAGGTCATTAAAACATAACATGGACTGCAGGTGTCACAACATACTTCTCGAAGACACAACTGTCTGCGATATTCTCTCCATGGTAACATACTGCGTCCTGCCTACCAAGAACGCAATCTAATCAAAAATTGTGTTTCATAACCCATATGACCGTACATTCTTAAATAAATGTTGCTGTGTGGCCGAGTTATATGTTTGTCGAAAGTCGAGCGATACTCCTCTGAACTTCAGTAACTTGAACCTTCGGCAAATGGCGAATTATACAAATCAAGTTCAACTGACCAGGATTTTATTCACATTCAAGCTAAACTTTGTCGGTCCGCTACTGCTGTCTTACAGGGGTTTGATTTTACAAACGCAATCACATTAAAGATGTTTATTAACTCAAAAATACCACAAAAAATGGAAGTATTGGCAGGGCGATTTTCTGACATTATGTGTCATATGAATCAGCCAGTAATTCATATACATAACCAGTTCGTGGACAACATTCATCCATGGCCAGAAATGGAAAAATTCAATACTGTTGAATTAGAAAATCAGCAATGATCAATAATATACATGACTCTGTATGTTCAACAACTAAATCTTTGTCATTTTAGTACAACCGTAAATTCTCAAGAGCAATATGAAACATTTTCTATTCTCTCTACACTGTATTTCGTATATAATATTGTAGACGCTTCGCCAAGTATCGGAAAAGGCATTACTAAGTGACATACGGATTATTCGGATGCAGTCTGAAAATCTTGAAGATTGTTGCAGGGGAGATAGTGCTCAGAAATAAATGTTAATAAAAAATTCGATACTTTGCGCCGTTACCGAGTTATTTAGCACTGAAGTTAGCCAATTAGGTTAAGGTGGGCGCATATCAAGCAGCCTGTCAGAGGTGTTCAGCTAACATATTTTTCATTTTGTTTCTTCAAACCAGACAAATTTAACTTCTGCTCACGTACCTTAAATTTATCACTTCCGAAAAAGGCAGATTTTTAACTGGTAATTAACATTTCAACAAGTGGTAACTAACTGACCTACGGACGTCTGTACATTACCGCATGTTGCGTGTACAAACGCTTGAATTGGCTAACTTCAATGCTTAACAACTCTGAAATGACGCAACGTATCGAATTTTATTCTTAACAGTCATTTCTCCACTATGTATATGACCACGATGGTAACATACATAGTGAAGCCCAATCAAGCTTTGTTTTGACCGCCATGTTTCTAGTGCACACCGATGTTCGCTGTAATAAACAACGTGTTGTGAGTGATTTTTACTATTTACTATGGACGAGAAGGTCCAATTAGTCATGGCCGCGGGTGAAAGTGATATCACCACAAGAACTCTGCTATTTCACATTAACAGAGTGAGTGATTATTTACGTTTAATATTATCAACAGACCAGCAAACTAAAAACACTCTCTCATAGTGGTTGTACCTCTGTTTCTGCCCAGGAAGGCCACAACATGTGCCAAGAAAAAAAACTACAACTGTAACTTCTACGTAAAATGTTTTTGTATTGGCATTTCAGCATGCTGATCAGCTTATGTCTCGAAACATGTGGCAATGTTACACATTCAAAAAAACTTTAAGCTGTATTAATACATTTTTGTATACTACACAGTGTCCATTTTGTTTACAAGATAAGTGGTTTGCGATGCATATAAAGATGGGACACAAAAACTCTGGAACTGATCAAATAATAAATAAGTTCATAGTGGATGTGGAATGATATTGAATTGAATTGTTAAGGAAAGACATATCATAATGGCAGAGAAAACAAGAAATAGTCACACACAGCATTGAAAAATTAAAGTTAAAGTAGATTCACTGTAGCCATAATAACAGCAGTAATAACCCTAATCTACATCTAGTATATACACTGCAAACCACTGCCAAATGTATGGTAGTGCAGTGAACAAATAAAAGCAACCAGCAAAAACATTGATGATTGAAAAAGCAACAAAAGCTACACAGTGTGTTACGGTTGTATGTAAAAGACAAATGTTCATAAGGCATTCAAACAAAGTACTCCACATAACATGTAAAACGAATATGAGAATATAACATTTTCAGAACAAAAACGAGATAGAGCTAAGAGACTGACTAGCTCAGACGCATTAAATCTTTTGATTTACAAAATGAAAGATAGAAACCAAGCGATAGAGGTCCAAAAACGATAGCATGTGTAACAGATTATCTACACACTGCAAATGTAGAAAGCTATATAAAAGTTAATGGATAAAGTAGTAAAAGAAAAAAATCGTGGCAATTATAACACTCCTTAAAGGGACAAAACACACACCAAATGTAGTTTTATGTTCATGACCGCTACCAGTCAGGAAACATTATTAATTCACGTCTTTCTGTTGCTTCTGTGGGCATAGCACTATGCGTTTCGGGCTTTCGCTAGTTAACCAGGTGTCTTATTATGCTTAACTGTAAGGGTATATAGGTGAAAAATTCGATTTTTGAGAAAACATTTTCTAAATATTTGGAATCTCGCCTCTAATATTACATACAGGGTGGCAATTATTGAAATATATGAAAAAAACGTAAATAAGTTACAATCTTTGTATTGCACACAATTCATTCAACATGTAAACGTCACGACACATATTCAGATTTATGGTATTACGTGGTCGATATGCCTGCCGTCCTTGGCAATGACGTGGCGCAGACGAATAGAGAAATTCTGCATGGCCCGCTGAAGTGTCGGCACATCGATTCTGTCGATGACCTCCTGAATGGCTGTTTTCACCTCAGCAGTGGTTTTGGGTTTATTGCTGTGCATCTTTTCTTTAATATAACCCCACAGAAAAGAGTCGCATGTGTTCAGATCCGGAGAATATGGTGGCCAATCAAGGCCAATGCCAGTGGTCTTTGGGTACCCAAGAGCCAGAATGCGATCCCCAGAAAGCTCCTCCAGGACATCAAACACTCTTCAGCTTCGATGGAGTCGAGTTCCGCATTGCATGAACCACATCTTGTCGAAATCAGGGTCACTTTGGATAATTGGGATGAAATCATCTTCCAAAATCTTCACGTTCTGTTCAGTAGACACCGTGACGTCAAAGAACATGGCACCGATTATTCCGTGACTGGACACTGCACACCACACAGTCAGCCGTTGACGGTGAAGAGACTTCTCAATCGCGAAATGCGGCTTCTCAGCCCCCCAAATGCGCCAATTTTGCTAATTGACGAACCCATCCAAAGGAAGAGGTCTTCGTCGCTAAACCTAACCATACTAATTCCCATCATGTCCCACGGCCAACTGTGCAGTTTGAACCTCCTAACGCGAACCGTTCAGAAGTTATGGCGATTTTATTTCATATAGCTCAATAATTGTCACCCTGTACCAAGGAGTGCGTGAACTACATCATACGGAACAAAGTATGTAAATCTGTTTTTATTGGTAAAACATTATTCACATTGAAATGTACTCTGCTGTGCCAGCGTTCAATCAGAGCAGCATAATAGAATGCAGATGTTTGGAGAAGGTAGGGGTTTGGGTGGGATAACAGACTACAGAAGATATTCAGATATTCTTTAATTTGACAAAGAATGGCTCTGATCTTCAGAGAAAACATGAACATCTACTCAAAGATAGTTATACAGGTGAGAACATTAAGAGGAAACTGTTGGAGAAAATTGATGATATTAGCTATGGACCAGGAATGCAGCAATTTTTTTTTGCATATACGCTACATTTTCCCAGGTTCTACTAGTAGTGGAAGGGTAAAATTTTCAGAAGTTGTTACTTAAGCTGAATTAAGTGATAGGTGAACTTATTATGCAATAAAAATTTGTATTTTAAAAATACGCAGTAAATATTAATTTTCTAAAACGTAAAGAAATATAATTAAAAAATAATATCTCAAAAATACAAAAAAGATATTTTCAAAAATCACTAACTTAATAGAAAACGAGACCTTATGTCCACGTGCAAAAATAAATAGTATAGACTCAAATGTGGCGGTAAATGAGCAGTCTCTTAGAGACGTGTTCCTGTGCTCAACTAGAATGTTAAACAATCGGAGTTCCTGCCTAGCCTCAAGGGAAACAGCAGGAAGGAGTGAATTCAGGAGTTCCTGGAATAGCGTACGTAAAGTCTTTGAAGTTCTTTGAAGATGTTCATACTACGATAATGAATACCACACTGCACATTTCAGTTGAAGGGGAACAGACATCACTAAAAAGGTCAATCAGAGATGTAGCACAGCCAAAGTTAGGTAGGAGAAAGGTAGCTGCGAAGAAACCTTGGGTAGCAGATGTACTTACATTGATCGACGACAGAAGAAAACTTAAATGTTCTTATGGATACAGCAAATTAAGTCATTTAGCAATGAAATAAACAGGAAGTGTGGAGAAACTAAGGCAAAATGGCTGCAAGTGAAATGTGAAGAACTCGAAAACGAAATTGTCGCTTTGAAAAAGATAAAAACAATAGAGAGGCACCCATGACGTAACGCTTGATAATGGAAGCAAGGTTTAAGAAAAATCAAGATATGTTCTTAGAATTTGCCGAGGTAGAACAGTGTTTTAAACATAAAACGTTGAAACGTGTTCGAAATTCGCAGTAACATAGGCGTAAGGTACAAAGAAAGAAGTCTAATATATAATACGTAGAAAACCCGAGGAAAGACAATAAGAAGGGAAGACGATGGAGGAAGCGCTCGGATACATGGAAGAGGCAATGATGGAAATAAAATAAAGCCTGAGGAGCGAGTTAAAATTCAGAGTGAAACAAAATTATAAGATAAGCTGCTGATATTGCTATCCTCAGTGAAAGTGAAGAAGAATTACAGAGTTGTTGAACGAGAATGACTAGTCAAATGAGTGCAGAATACTGAGTGAGAGTAAACCAAAGGATCACGAAGTAGAAATGAAGCAATTATGCTACCTTGGAAGCAAAATAACACTTGACTGACGACGCAAGGAGGACATAGCAAAGAGAACTACACCGACCAAAGTAGGTCCACTACAACCGAACATTGGTCTTAATTTGAGGAAGTAGTTTCTGAGAATGTACGTCTGGAGTACGGTACTTTATGGACGAGAATCATGGACTGTGACACAATCGAAAGACAAAAGAAGCGAAGGGTTTGAGATGCAGTGCTATAGAGGGATGCTGAAAATTTGTTAAGCTGTTAAGAAATAAGGTTCTTCGCAGAATCGGAGAAGTAAATATGTAGAAAACGCTAGCAAAAATGAGATAGGACTGTAGGACATTTGTTAAGACGTCAAGGGCTAACTTAAATAGTTCCAGAGTGAGCTGCAGAGCGTGAAAACTGTCCCACTGCTTCAGTCCGTTGCTAACGGCGCGCTGCAGGTGTACGAGGAAGTTGTACTCCAAAGAAGACCTGCGTTTGGCATCACAACAGAGTGTTTCGCCACGGCAGCTCATTACGTTGCTTGCAGTTGCGTTACCCAGAGATCGCCAAGCACCATTGCGTGCTTCGTGCTGGCAGGAAACTGTACGGATGTAATTGGAACCAACACGGAATTTCGTCATCCAGAAGAAGGATGCAACAACCAATCGGTGTCAGTCTTAAAGTCACTCCCTGTGCCATGCATCACCGTCTCCAACAATCGGAAAAAGAAATCGGAAAGACCGCTTTTTTTGGAAGCCAAGGGACGAGAGAGTGAGACGATACGATCCTGCGATCTGTTGAGTAACGGCCTGGGAATTCCGTTGCAAGATGTGGAACTGAAAGGTGTTCTGTCAAGAGACTATGAACAACTACATTATGAACAATGGACAGCGCCGAACGACGAAACTATCTGGATCTGACACACACAATAAGAAACAAACACGCCTGGGGGCTCGTAGAATACGTACGCTAAGTAATCATTTGCTGCAGCAGGCCAGGTAGTTCTTGAAACTTCGTGGCAGATTAAAGCTGTGTGTCGGATGGGGACTCGAACATGGGACCTTTGCGTTTTGCGGGCAAGTGCTTTACCGACCGAGCTATAGAAGCACTCCTGGAGTGCTAGTACCGCGAGGTATGCGGGAGAACTGCTGTAAGTCTGGAGGATACGAAATGAAGGAGTAGCACTGTGAGGAGGTGTGGGGGAGGGGGGGGGGGGGCATGAGTGATACTTGGACAGCACAGTCGGTAGAGCACTTGTTCGCGATAAGAAAAGATATCAGGTGCGAGCTCCGATTTTTACCCGCCAGTAAGTTTCAAATCGACGCACATTCAGCTGAATACCGAAAACGCGTACAGTTAATTCTTTCTCCTGATATCATTAGAAGCACTTCAGCTGTATCAGTCGAAAAACTGCATTACGTTATTTAACTGCATAAGGAAATACAGTTGTAATTAACGTCAGTTTATGTGTGATCTGTGTGACTTCTTCAGAGTAAATGGTCCTTTTGTTAGAGAAAAATCCAGAAACCCAAACCCATCATTGTTTCTTTCCACTCAGAATTTGCATGTCGTTAGCACCACAATGTACTCGTAAATCTGTTGTTTGAATGCATTGCACGCTAGTTTCGAGAAAAGATCAACTTGTTAGTGCAATTCCAAGGCATCTAATGCCCACTATATAATCAGCACATAATTGGCCATAGCTTAAATGTACATCTTCTCCTTTTGCTTATGCCTTTGTCCCGCGGTTTCGCAGGGTCGGTATGGTTAAGGTCCGATTTGGCAAGGTTAATTTAAGTGGTGGCCGGATGCCCTTCCTGGCGCCATCCTGTGACGCCCAGGATGGAATTGGTGTACTCCAGCTGTCTGTGTCTAGTGTAATCCATGGAATAGTGCGAACGTGTTCAGATATCTGCGAGTCGTGTAACTGAGGCTAAACGTGGGGACCAGCCCAGATTTCACCTAGTGGGATGTGGAAAACCGCCTAAAAACCACATCCAGGCTGGTCAGCATACCGGCCTTCGTCGGTAATTCACAAGGCGGATTCGATCTGGGGCCAGTGCGCCTAACCGAGTCCAGGAAGCAGCTCATAAGCGCATAGCTTAAATGTACATGTACGCTTATTAATCCATCTACAGAAAGCATAGTTCAATGACGTGTAACCGAATCATCACTTTTCAATGCCCCCCCTCCCCCACCCTGGAGCTATGAAATTCCTTCATAATTTCAATACACGAATTTTCTGTGTCTTTCGCGTCTTTCATTATGACATGTCTGAGTAAAATCTTCAAGCCGCGTTATTTCGAATGAACTACTCGAGTTTTAGACAGGTAAAACCTACATCATCACGAGGGTAAAGAAACCAATGACTGCTGGCGCTGATACGGCGTTGTGCTTATCTACGAGCGACAGCAGCGTTTGGAAGTCTCCAGAGAGAATCACTGTGACGCATGAGCGGAATACAGTTTGGGGTCGTGCAACGTGAGGCGGAACGAACCTTGAAACTGGTTATCCCGTCTTTCTGCATGTGTTTAACAACCCTCCTTGCTTCCGATTGGTGTCCAAAGCCGGGTCCCATGCCTTAATAAATATGTACCCGTGACTGCGGTTAAGATTTTTTGCGTTTTACTCTAATCACAATTACCTCCTTTGTAGCTGAGTCCCTGTATGAAATGATATGAACCAAGAATCTCGTTTTCTCCATCGAAAGAGTCTCGACTCATGCATTATAACAATGGGACGTCATTATAAACAGAATAATCTGCGTTAGTTTTGATCGAGAGGAGAGGTGGACGCTTAGTAGTGCAAGGAGGTAGGATTTGGACATCCAGCGGGAGCAAAGACGGATGCCTGATTAAATATAAACGTGGGTTTGTGAAAAAACATCCTGAAGAAGGTCACTTGCAACAGGGACCAAAACGTCGGTAGTTTGACATATTGACAATGCGATCAAAAACCCAGAAAAATTTTATTGATCGGATGGTTCATGTTAAGGAGGAGAGAGAGAAAGTATCAAACGTGGCACCGGCCCCTCGCGCTATGTCACACTATCCAACGACGGATCGATGCCCGCTTTCCCATGCATGTTTCACTGTGGCATTCCCTGGAAAGTTCCAGACGCTGCCGTCGGGATATATAAGCAAAACACAGTGGCAGCTCGGCAGTCAGTGGTCTGATGACGATGGTGGAGACAGCTATCGAAAGCTCGAGTATTGTAGCGGCTTGAAAAACCAATAATATTCTATTCAACATCAATCTCGTTTACTTGGTATCAAACATAGACACATATTCTGGCAGAGGTCCAAAGGAAATCTCTTGTAAATAGCTGGTGCTATTTACTTTTGTTGGTTGCAAGATTCAATTTTCTTGTACTACAACAGAGTTAGTTAGTGGCAATTCATGGTTAACAATTGCTATTTTAAGAGGTACTGATAAACCTCTACAAGGATTGGAGGCCTATAATGAAAGAGACATTATTTCTTATCGCACTTTTATATGCTTTTATGAAACTTGTTGCAGTGTAACAGCAGCAGCTCAAGGTTCGAGAAACAGTCGATAGCAAATACGCCACGACGAAGAATTCTTTACTAATGCAAACAATGCAGAGTCACGCGGCGGCGGTAACATATCTTAAGATGTTCTCGGATTTCCAGCCACGTCAAATAGTTAAAATTCCACGGGCTTTCGACCAAGTACTCCTTGTCAAATGTAGAATAACTGGGTACTATAGAACATCGCAGGAGGGAATATGAGAAGTTTCATCGTCCACTACTTTTTCTGTTACTTAGCTTTAAGGCGTCGACACAAGGACCGCGCTTTGGAACGACAGTGTTGAGCGCGCCAAGTTCAGAGTGCTGCTGTACTTTCAGAAACGATGCGACTTGTTCATATGGTGCGTGTGCCCCAACGTGGTATACGCGATCGCAGCGCGCTCCAGTGGCTGTTGTGATCTGTATCTGGCTCTCAAATCATACTGTTTACAAAGTGGACGGATGCAAACTTCCTACGTTAGTTCACTTAAATTGCAGATTTCCTCCCTTGCTCATATGCTAGTCACGTTGGTTTGTCTGTGGTATACAAAAATATACTATAAACGTGTTAAAAAGCAAAAAGGCAAGTACGATATCTTTTCCGTAACGTCAATGGCTTGTAGAAGTTCTAGTACAGATAGTGCGACGAGAATTTACAATAGATCTCCATATAAGATAAAAATTATTTAATCATTCTCACTTCGTAGTAAAACTCCGACGTCGTTATCACTTGATCACTGTTCCTAGTCAATAGCAGAATCTGAACATTATCCGAAATACAAAACTTAAAACAAGAAAGTGCAGGCTGTCTCGTTGATTAAACCAGTGGAACAAACTCACTCCTCAGGAAGAGCGCCTTATATTTGCGAGGGTGCCCAGAAATTAATGCACTGCATTCTTTTCTCGACATGTTCTGAGGCATCAAGGGATCACCAATTTAGTAATGGAGGGCAGCGTGGAGGGTAAAAATCGTAGAGGGAGACCAAGAGATGAATACACTAAGCAGATTCAGAAGGATGTAGGCTGCAGTAGTTACTGTGAGATGAAGAAGCTTGCACAAGATAGACTAGCATGGAGAGCTGCATCAAACCAGTCTCAAGAGTGAAGACCACAACAAACAACATTCTTTTCTCAGCCGAAAACAATGTCACGAATGCGAAACGTTACGTATGTGTTATTTGAAGTCTCCTGAATCAGCGCGCCAACATTCTGACACATCCGACAGATAGCGTAGCTTCAGGACAGTTTAAAAATGGCGTCTGTAGGTGATGTACGCTACAAGCAACGTGCTGCCATTGTATTTCTCACTGCAGAGAAAGAAATTGGTGGGGAATATTCACGTACGCTTGTGCAAAGCCTATGGAGCATCTGCTGTCGACAGAAGTACAGTTAGTCGCTGGGCATGGAGGGTGAGGTCATTACAACAAATCACTCGAGTAACGACAGGTTTTCCAGAAATCCTCAATTGACTGGTGCTTAGAAACTGGGTATATACTTATGGGCTTCAACAGAAAGTCAATATGGCACTGAAGAGAGATAGCATGCTCGTGAAGTAGGTGGCCTTCTTCCATCTCGACTACATTCAGACGCACGCTCACAACATCTGATATGCTAGGTATTGCTCTGCATTCGTAGCATTGCTTTCGGCTGAGAACAAAAAAAAAAAAAGTGGTGCATTACTTTCTGGGCAACCTTCGTACTTTATCTGAGCGTGCTCTAGAAAATGGTCAGCCGAGCAAATTTGACGGCACCTCTATTGTGACTCGCACCAACAGTTTATGGAGCAGTGTGTTAAGGAAGTCATTCAAATAAGAGTCACCGACAACGCTCTTAATAGAGATGGTTGCCTACGGCTCGGGATGTCGCGGGATCTTGCGATTCCAAGACTGAAGCGGGCGCATGGAACGCAAAGACAACGTATGCTAGCATATGGCGTACAGTGATTACCAGTGACGTAACAGCCGGCAGCTATAGCATATGAGAGCGTACCAGTAGCCCACTTCACAACACGCCCAAGGCGAACACGTACCTGTGGCGACGTTCTCCGCGGGTTGGACGGGGGCGGAGGCAGGATGTCGAGTCGCAGCGGTCTGGGTGCGGCTCCACCTCCGCCTCCGCCGCCCCCGCCGCCTCCCGACGCCGAGGTCGGCACCGTGGCGTGCACCGGCTCCGACTGTATCGACGCCTCGTCCTCGGCCACAGTGCCTGCCAGTGTGTCGCAGCTGATGGGATCCGACAGCGTGTCTGTAACACAAAACCACGTTAATCACAGTTCTCCTCGTATGCGCTCTTCAACGCAGCCGCTACCATAGGAGGCCTGACGTTTCTTAAAAAGCGTATGTATGGATTTCCAGTCTTATTCTTAATGAACACACAGTACAAAAAAACATAGATAACCCTACGATACATCAGGCTAACACTGTGTGACACAGCCTTTAGCCTCGACAATGACCTCAATTTAGCGAGGAAGAGAGCCTGTCAGTCTCTTCAGGAAGGCCATATACCTCTAAAGGAGGTAGTTGGCGATTATATTTTGAGAATGTTCATTTCTACGTTTCACCTGCTGTTACCGATAGACATTTACACTGAAGCCCAAAGATACTGGTATACGCACGGGTATTTAAATACAGAGATATGTAACCAGGAAGAATATAACGCTGCGGTCGCCAACGCCTATGGAAGACAACAAGTATCTGGCGCAGTTGTTAGATCGGATACTGCTGCTACAATGTCAGATTATTAAGACTTAAGTGAGATTGAGCGCGGTGTTGTAGTAGGCGCACGAGCGGTGGGACACAGCATCTCCGAGGTAGCAAGTGGGGATTTTCCCGTACGACCATTTCACTAGTGTACCGTGAATATCAGGAATCCGGTAAAACATCAAATCTCCGACATCGCTGCGGCCGCAAAAGTCTCTAAGCTGGTCGTAGGTTGTGTTCCAAAAATGAACACCATAGAGACAGAAGTGATGACACTTTCTGCAGGACCTGACCATCATTTTGCAGGACTATGCTCAAGCACGTACAGTGAAAGCTGTTACTGATTTGTTCGACTGATGGGGCTGCTAAGTGCTGTACCGCCTACTGCACTCCCCTGACTTAAGCCGTCGTGAGTTCAACTCGATTTCTAAACTGAAGGAAACACTTCACGGCATTCGCTTCAGAACTGCTACAAATTCGTCGGGCAATAGACCGCACCCCTCGAACAGTCAACACAACTGGCACTGCTCAGAGTATCCTACGACTTCCACATGGCTGGCAACGGGTTATACACAATGCTGGTGACTACTTTGAAGGTCAGCAAAACTTTGAAACACGTATCTATTTTGTACGAGCTGTAAATAAATAGTTGCAACTATTCAAGTTCCAACCCCCGTACTTACGTAAAAGTGCATTTAAAATGCCACTTACACATATTATAAATTCTAAATTATTATGAGACAAACATCGCCTAACTTAATTTACGAAGCGAGAGAAACTAGGAACAACAATCTCACTGGCTGTCAACATCTGTCTCATGACTGGCCTTCCCCCGGTATCCACGTGATCAGCTTGTGTCACAGACAGGCCTAAGGATTGTGTATTGTAACACTGAAATCGGTTTGAAATAAAATACATCCTAAGGAAAGAAAAAAAAAAAAAAACGACATGCCACGAACGAATTATCCCAATGGCGTCGGAAATCGGTAGATGTGACTTACGTATAGCCACAAACAACACAAACAAATGATTAATAATTTCATAAAAATGGAATGACTTATTCAAGAGAAGGAATTTCATAGACTGAGCAAGTCAATAAATCCTTGGTCCCTCTGTGGCCATTATTCGAGCAGTTATTAGGTTTGGCACTGATTGA
Organism: Schistocerca serialis cubense; assembly: GCF_023864345.2. NCBI lineage: Eukaryota > Metazoa > Arthropoda > Insecta > Orthoptera > Acrididae > Schistocerca > Schistocerca serialis. Next base: position 523,799,980 of record NC_064642.1, read on the forward strand.
TGCTGTTGTTGGTTGTGCTCCTGAGGGTTACAGTGCCAATTTCTGCCAGATTAGCGGTTTAGATCGAAAAAATCCTGAGCTAGTGGGCAGTCACTGCCAATGACGCTCCTAACGTTCTCAACTGGTGAGAGATCCGGCGACCTTGCTGGTTGTTGTGTTGGCAGAAGAGCCAACACCGTGTTACTAGTGGAGGCCGAAGTGCACGCGTTTTAGCTCACGCAGGCTGGCGTGAGGAGGGAAGAACTATAGTGACGTGAGGTCTGGAACATGACAAGGAATTAGAATTCAAAAAGCGGACGTAATTAGTTTGATACTTAACTTTAATCCATTACTGACGAACGTCGCTCTTGACGGTACCTGATTCACAATATTATCTGTTCAGAGTACATTCTTGAAGAATATGGCGCCTTGCTAGGTCGTAGCAAATGACGCAGCTGAAGGCTATGCTAAACTGTCGTCTCTGCAAATGAGAGCGTATGTAGTCAGTGAACCATCGCTAGCAAAGTCGGCTGTACAACTGGGGCGAGTGGCGGCGTGTGGCGGCGCTCGGTCTGCAATCACTGATAGTGGCGACACGCGGGTCCGACGTATACTAACGGACCGCGGCCGATTTAAAGGCTACCATCTAGCAAGTGTGGTGTCTGGCGGTGACACCACACTGGTCAATGTAGGGTTTTGCAAGCACGAAGGCAAGCAATAGAAACTTTCATCGCATGTGGGCGGGTATTTACTTTCTTCAACGTAAGCCCAGGAAGGGTTGCTATGATTGGCAACATCGTCGACGTACCTCTGCGCTACAAAGGGTGCCGCGGATGAAAACCAAAGGGATCCCGCTGTGAAATGTAGTGGTGCCCCAGACCATCATTCCTGGTTTTCGGGCCCGTCTGGCGGGCGACAGCAGATCGGTATCCCACTGCTGGCCGGCGCGTTTTCAGCCACGTCTTCGCTGATCATTGGGGCTCAGTTCGAAATGGGACTCATCACTGAAGACATTTCTACTCCATTCAACGGCATTCCAAGCTGAAGACATGTCTCGAGACGCCGCGGACTGTGGTGGGGCATCAGCCTGCTGTCGCCGCCATACAGCCCAGCAACCAGAAGTGATGGTCTGTGGTACTATTTCTTTTCATAGCGGGACTCATTTGTTTGGCACCAGCGGCACCCTTGCAGCACAGCGGTACGCGCCATTTTGTTGGCCTTCATTGCAAACCATCCTGGGCTTACATTTCAGCAAGATAACGCCAGTCCCCGCACAGCGGGAGTTCCTACTGCTTGTCTTCGTACTTTTCAATCCCTGCCTTGTCCAACAAGGTCACCGGATATGTCCCCAATTTATTTATTTATTTATTTATTTTGGTTTCATAGTGTAAGACTTACAAATACAGCTGAAGGTGACCTCCCTATCATATAAAGCTAAAACAACAACAGTCGTCTCATGGTCTGTCGGAAAATGTTTGGAGGAAATATTTTCTTGTCCTTCAGGGCCGCTGATCCTCCCACGGACGACAACCAGCTCTGGTTTCTGGACATCTTCCCCGATGTATTTCACGGCTGAGGTGACGATGCCAACAGACAATTACGCAGAGGTAGCAGCCGGGTCAGGGGATGTAGTTTACTGCAGCTGCAGGCACGGACTTCAGCAGAAACAATTCGTATCGAAAGGTGAGACAGGCAGCCAACCAGGCGAGGGCAGAGCAGGGTAGTGCGGAGCAGTAATTTAGGCGCATTGGGAGACCGTTATAAATACTGGGATGGCCATCGCCGTGGACGCGAGACGCAGCGAACGGCCGTAAATCACCGCTCACGGCGTGTTCGGGGACGCGGAAAATCTACGCACCGGAGTATTTCACGCCGTTTTAACACGCGTAGGCAGCCACCGGTCTGAGCAATGGAAGAATAAGTTACTCATGGTAATCTCAGTGATAATGTTAGTGATAAACAACAATAACTTTGCCGATTTGTACGCAAGAAAATATCTCCGAAATTATCTCAATCTTAGTATTGCACTCACAGTAAGGCCTGCATCTGCGATGGCATTAATTAATTAATGCAACACATTTTTTTTCTCAAAACAGTTTGATTTTATTCAGGATTTCAATGCACCATATTATTCCTCATTCTTCTGGCTACAAAACACTATTTTTTTAACATAATCTTTGTTCAATGCGACGTCCTTACTCCTCTTTACTAGGAGAGCCCGCATGGTAGCACTTCACTAGTCGACGTCGGAGAACACGTCTTGCTACATCAGTAACCTCCCCATCGCCCACGTACTGTCCCTCGCGGAGTGCATCCTTCACTGCGCCAAACACATGGAACCGGAAAGGTGTGAGATCGGGCTGTTTGGTGGGTGAGGACAACCATCGAGTGAAGATTTGTGAGCCCCTCTCGGAGTCGCAGACCAACGGAGACGTCCAGTCGAGGAGTGAGGTGTCTGACTATGATCCGTCGATCATCTCGAATGAGAGTGTCCGGACGTTCCAGCGTAGCATTGAAGGAGTCACAATTGCGAGCGATCGAACGGCACGCGGGAGATCGTACATGTCTGCATGGCCTTTTGGCGATGATAACAGATGTCTCGCCCAACTGCTCAGTTTGCTTTTGCTTACTGCCAGGTCTCAGTAGACGCTCTGCAAGCACCTACGAATATCTGTGATACTCTTTTTTCTGTCAAAAGGTGATAATTACATCAGGAATCATCATTTTGAAGCAAAAATCTTTTGTTTCCTTGTAGTTATTGTTCCAGTCTGAGGCGGCTGAAGTTCAAATATCAAATGCAGCAACAGTTTTCTTCATCAATTCTCCTTTATCCTTTTTATGCAGTGCACCAAATTTTACTCCCATGGACACTACCACCCTCTTTCGCTTTGATGTCAGTTTACAGAAGCAACAAACCGGACAATGCAATACTGTACAACCCATGTTTGGCGGTTATCTGAATTTAAAATTTATTGACTGTCGTCGTTAACTGTACCCACTATTCCGTTCTCTCAAATAATGTAGAGTTACTATATTTTTCTAAAGAAAAAATAAAACAAAATAAAATTAAAGGACAACCATTCGTGTGAACCGAAGATCCAGATTAAAGAAGGCCGGATACACGGGATCTACCGCATCTTCCTCCTGTTCGTCGTTCACATTAGGTATTAGACGTGGATATGGTAAAGACAGGCAGCTCGGCAATTTGTGAAATCAATACTTTAGTTTGAATAAAACATTCTCGGTTTTCAAGCCGCGTCAATTCGAATAAAATCCTCGAGCTTTCGATGACCATCTCCACCATCGTCGTCAGGAGTTCACTGACTGTCAAGGCTGCTACGGTTTCTCACTTATATAAGCATGATGACATCATCAGCAACCAATCAGATAGACCCAATGTGGCGCGCGAGCGTAAGTCGACGCGGGCAGCTAGCGGAGCTATTGCCCGTGGTAGCACCGGTGACGTCAGGTGGCGCCAGGGGCAGGCGCCACGTTTGAAATTGCCGCTCCCGCGTCGCGCATCTGTCTTTGCTTTCCTTCGATGTCCAACGCCCGGCCCCATGTCCTGAGTGTGTACCCCTGGTCTTTGTTGAAATTGATGTTGTTTAAACGAATCTCGGCCGCTTGCTGTATAATGGTTCAAATGGCTCTGAGCACTATGGGACTCAACTGCTGAGGTCATTAGTCTCTTGCTGTATAACGGAGTCCCAATATGTAGATGCATGACCCAACACTTTCATATTTTCGAACTGTATTTTATGTCAGTTTTCTAGGCAATCCTCCGCTATGGCAGACTTGTCAAGCTCCCTTTGGTTTATATGGCGCTCGTGCTCAGTACTACTCTCCGCAACCGTGCGAATTGTTTGTCCGATATACATGCTGCCACATTCACAGGGTACACCATACACGCCGGACACTCGGAGAGCAATGTCGTCTTTAACAGGGCGCAACATATCTCGTATCTTGGGAGCAGGCCGGAACACTGGTCTTAGCCTTGCTGCTAGTTGCTCCACAGTATGGCAGAAGTGCATCCCGTTTGGCCTCTTCTACTGATTCACCAGATGTCTTTCGTCGGCTGCCCATGAAAGCGTTTGCGTTCTCACCTTTGCTGTATCCATTTTCCCCGAAAACACGTTTTAAGTTCTGCAACTCAGGCTGTAGGTGGTCGTCGTCAGAGATAATCTTGGCTCTATGAACCAACGTGTTCAGGACCGCTTTCTTGTTTACAGGGTGGTGGAAACATATGGCGTTCAAGTACCGAGAACGTTTTATTCATGTATGCCGTCGCGAAAGACTCGGAGGACAAATAGTTTAGTTTGTCATCTCTTCACATTCATTGCCTAGAGCGCGAATGACAACAACGTTTGTTAACTACATAATCACAGATATATTGTGCGCTAGGTTTATGGCACTATAATGACAGTACTAATTACACATTATTTTCTTTGCTTGTCTAAAATTTCTGCCTGTTTTCTGGGTATCATGTGAATCTTTGTGTGACACATGAGCACCGTCTATTGAATGCTGCTAAACTATTTCTTTTTGTTTAATCGAACGTTCTACACAGTGAGAAGAACGAAACTTTGAAAATTTGGTGCATTTGTTACGTATGTAACTTGTTTAGTTATAAATCAATTTATCATCAGTATTATGTTAAGCTAAATTTTGGAATTAATAAAGGTACGAAGAAAGCGCAAAAAAATAGACTTATTGAGATGGAAATCGACATAACTGCGAGGATTTGGTTGGTTGTAATAGATCAACAGCGTCGGATATCGAAAAATCGCTGTGAAGAATACCGAGATGCCGCGTACCTGTGTGAGACAGCAATATCAGCACCTGGCAGAGTTTGACAGGGGCCTCGTTGTGAGTCTCCATTTGGCCGGCTTGTGTTGTTTCGAGTACGCTGCACAAATTTCGCTGGGAATGTCTTATGCGTTCTCCATTAAGTCCCAATTTTTACCCAAGCGATACTCCTGGATGCAATCATGGTTCCCTTGACAACCGCAAACATTTTTCAATGAAGCACTGACCTTCTTATCTCACAGTGGGCTAAATGTATTAACAATTATGGAGATTACTTTTCAATAATTCTCAATTTACTTACTTTTTTCCCTGTGTAGTTCACTTATAGGATTTGACGAGTGAGTTTGCAATTATCAAAACATGTGATATAAATGGCCGTATCTTTTGATTATTCTGACAGAAAGTTCATTATTTTTTTTACCAAGCAAGGAATCTCAGATCCTAGTATTTGATGTAAATTTCAGCTTGATACCTTCACCTTTTCTAAGAGAAAGTGGTTTTAACACAGGAACAGACAGACAGACGAATAGATGGACAACAAATGGTAACATAACATTGTTATGTGGTATAATTCCAAATTAACAGTTTTCGTTTTTTTTCCTGTGCTCTTACTGTGATATCTTGCTTCTTGATAGATTTCATGATCTTAGTTCAGCGGTAAGCACCCTACTGATTTTGATTAGTGAGTTTGAGAGTATCAAAATATGTAGCATAAAGGATCGTATGTTTTGATATCTTTGACTGAAAAGCGTAAATTTTTTGTGCCGCCAAGGGACCGTAGACGTTATTGTTTGACCTAAATTTCAACTTGATACGCCTACCCGTTCCCGAGAAAGAGGGGTACTGACAACCGGAGGGGCAGACTTATAACAAAGTAATCTTATAAGTGTTCCGTTTATACTTCCTGAGGTACGGAACCCTAAAAAATTTAGGAATTTGTGCCTTAATAAGGGTAGTTCCTATATACAAATTTTATAAAAATTATACCTATGTTGGCTAATACAAATTTAAATGTTTGTGCACAGATAACAGAACCGACAGCTGTTATTTATATGTGTGAATTCTGGTTGGGTAGATGGTTATGAAACCAAAAACGAACAAATAAAATTAAAAAAAAAACTTGTTGTAGGAGAGTGATAAGTAATAGATTTATACCGGGCTTTTTACTATAGCTGAGAATAATACCTCATCTATAATAATGTTTCATTAAATGATATCAATAGAAAAATTGTATGTTGATTGGGGAGGGTAGTTAATTGCATCGAATTTTCTTTCGGCATCAATGCCAACGACATCACGTTAAGCAGACAGGGCATACTTTAAGTACCAGTATTACGTGTGACATAAACAAAAAAAATTATGAAGGCCATTTTGATCTGTGGCTAGCTTATTTCAGTCACCTCCATTGCAGTTTAGACCTTCTGGTCGTTCTTTTCTAAGAACACACCAAAATTTTAAATTCTGCTGGCATACATAAAAATTTTATGCGGTGGTCACGCATAGAGCACACAGTGTACTTGAACAACATATGCACTACATCTTTACAAGCTTACGTAAACCAGCGTCCTGCTGTGTACACATCGCCGTTAGTGTTAGAATATAAAAGTGTAATCAGCAGTACACTCAACCAATGCTGTGTCAGTTGTTGTAAAATGAGTCTGTAGATTGCAATACGATAGTCCACGGAAGTCTGTGACGGTTATGAGAAAATGTTGTTCGATTCCACTGTAAGAAATGTGTCGGTACAGTATGAGATTTTTATAAATATCCGATCATTTTTATAATTTTTGTATGTGCCTAGACACGAAAATTTTATCTTGGAAATGAGCATAAGGTTGAAATTTCAATCGTGCTGGCTAAAATTAAACAAGTGCTTGGTGTTCTCGTATATTATTCACCTATTTACTTAGAAGAAATCATCACAATCAATACACGATTGTTTCCGTGGATCGGTTTACCATCTTTGTGGTGGACATACAGTTAATCTGAAACGACCACTTAAGCGGTTTGAGTATACCACAGTTTAAAATCTCCGACCAGTTGTAATAGATTCATCGAATTAGTAGGAAACAGCCGTAACCTCATGATATTTATGATGCAATACAATGAAATAGTGCAGATAATTTGATTTTTCTTAAAGGAGTGTAGCATTACTGCTCAAACCTTTGTTACAACTGCCGAAATATACCACTTGAAAATTTATGAGGGAAATGACCTAAAGCGTCATTAATTTTTCGTTGGCAGTCATACAACGATTAAACCATTTCGTTGTACGTGCATGCAACGCTCTATCAACTACAGCATTCGAGCTGGGACAAATTAAAATCCTCATCTCGCTATTTTCTCTCCACTTGAAACGGGCCAATATTTCTAGTGAGTTGACTCACTGGCTAATACACTGGAATCACGTCGAGAAAGGCAGAGATTCAGTCGTCCGATTACACTCTAGTTCCCTTAAATCTTGTAATGACAGCATGATACCTCTCACATAGACATGACCGATTTCCATGTACGTATTTACAGTGCACGAGCTTGTGCTCCGTCTCTGACCACCATGTCGTCGACGAGATGCTAAACCCTAATTCTCTTTGATCTTGTCAATCGTTGAATACAATTTTCGCGCGTTACAAGTGACAGAAAATTTCGCCCTTCTCAGGGGACACCCCCTTAACGTAGTACTGACGGTGTAGGCGAGGAGATTTGCGTGCTCTGGATCCGGAGGGATATGATGGCGGTAGCTTAGCTACCAGAAAGGTCACCCAAGCTGGACAGGCCGAATTGTTTTCCACAGCAACCTATTGGTCCCTTTCTCCTAACCTTACAGTTGTGTCCATGAGTCGCAACTCCTGCAGGCTAGACCTCCCTCAAGAACTGTAAGCTCCGCAGGACGGCCGAATCAACAGGCGAAGCGAGTCTGCCAGCAAATTATAGCAGTTTGCTGCAGAATTCGCTAGCATAGCGAAAGTAGGGCCCTCCGTTTCACTTCACGCATCACGTGAAACAAATAATGCAGAGCTTAGTATCACCAGGAAATAAGCTGCGTTCCGCGGCTTAACCGACGTGTTGGAGACCGTTCTTCTGCGATAGTTCTAGCGGGGGCTAGTTGGACTTCCAGTTCCAGTCGTCGTCGCCGCTACCTCTCCAGTTCATCGTACCACCACGGCGAGAAGACTTTAGTGTTCACCAATTGGACTTAACTTCAGAACAGGACTGCCACAGGTTGGAATTATTGTATACGATCTCTTGAAGTTATTTCTGTGTCACTGAATGTGTGTTTCGGAAATATAATCGCAATTATTTTAGTAGTTGCTCCTGATGTCTGGTTCAGAGCAGCGTACCTGATTAAACTGATATCAGTGGCACTCCGGTGTCTGTTGTAAACATACACGTCGGCGGCGAAGTATAACTACAAGACTTAAGGTGTCCTTTTTCTGTCATCTCCAGTAATAAGCAACGGAGAGACTCTTACGCCAAGGATACGTTCCGGAAACGAAGGTGATTTTTAACAGGAGGATTAAGATTATCAGAAATTCCCACTTTAACTGTTCTTTATATCGCAGACTGAGAATGCAGATGACCAACAAAGGCCAATATATTAGGTAAAATTGGTGGAAGTATCATTTGACGATTTAAGAAAAGAAAAGAAAATCAACGGCTTTTAAAGGGAAACCACCTCTACGGACAAAAATTATGATTAATAATAGAATAATAGAGCAAGCTAAACATCTTACCCATTGAGATTGTGATGTAACATATAAGCTTGAGGAGGACAGAGAAGAATAGGTTTATACGCGTAATATAAGACGATACTTACGGAAGGCAAATGATAGCTCATAAAACGATGAAAATGTTCAATCAAACAGAAAAAAAGTTGCTCAAGTAAATAATACCCAACAAGCCAAGAGGACAGGTGCGTGAAGTGAAATATGCAGGGTGTCCACAATTGAAGTTCAAGTTTAAAAACATGTGGAAAGAGGACCACTGCTCAGAACGACGTCAAATTTGAAGCTCATATTATTGATGTAAGGGAAAGCATCATGGAACAAAAAAATTAACGAAAATTTGACCAATAAGCGTCAGAATATGCACAACACACGAGCGGCACACATGTCCTTAGTTTGCGTCCGAGATGCCCATGAAGGACCGCGCGCTGCTGGTAAAGCTCTTTTACAAGAGCGATGTCTGTGCACCAGTAGCCCTGCAGAAGTCCAGAACACTCAAGGGTATGAAATAAGGTCCGATGTCTGATAAGGGCCTGGAAAAAATGATTTCAAAATTAGGAAGGATAGGCCTTTTTCAAGTGAAATTTAGCACAGGGAGGAAAGCAATAAATCCGACATCGGTCGAAGATGTGACCGCAGCACTGCTGGATGGTACGAGAGATGGTCTGCAAACATGCAATGTGCGGGGAATTGTCCGAAGCACAAGCTTGCCAACACGATGCATAAAATTCTACGAAGTATCCTTCACTGCCATCCATACAAATCACTCATTGTGAAACTTCATTGTAGATGAACATCAGCTGTTTATTTTTATGGTCAGTGCTACCAGTTACGATCAGCAGGCCATTATCGAGCCGAAGCAAACCGTAACCTGCTTGGTGGTCAATATTTTCAACCTACGATGTAGGCAGAAAAACGTAGCTTCTGTTACAATAAATAATCTCCAAAAGACACAGATATGTAGGAGATAATTTGTTTTAACAGAAATTATGTTTTTATATACACATCAAAGTTATTCACATCAAATGTTGTAGTGACAAGCTGGTTACGATTTGCTTCGCCACATAATGGTATACAGATCGAAACCGGTAGCATTGAGCATAAAAATAAAAAGCTGATGTTCATCTGCAATGAAGTTTCACAGTTATATGACAGCTGTAAAGCCCCACCTCTTCACAATTCAAAAATAACCCAGGTTTAGGAGTTGCTTCCTGCGAACCTGCCAGCAAGACAAACGTTCGCTATGGAATTTCTTACTCGCGTGGAAGTGGACATTGAATGGCCATGGAACATTCTGTGGGTAAACGAAGTCCATTTCCATCTCCAAGGACATGTCAACAAGGGCATGTCAATACGCAGAACTGCAGAATGTGGGCAATGGATCTACGTAACCACTTTATTCCGTGAAGGTGATTGTGTGGTGTCAGTTTACGGCTTCACTTACCAGAGGATCGTATTTTATCGAGGAGGTGAGTCCTAAGGACAGGTAAATGCCCCAACCCTTCAACAGAATGAATGTGTGGGTAGAATCATTTTTATGTAAAATTGCGCTGATTAGGACACTGCACAGCCAGTGAATCGGTTGTTACAGAGACATTTCTGATATGCCAAAAATATCAGCAGTCTTTTCTTTACAGCATGTCTGTTTAAATGAACTGATCTTACGTGCGTCCCAATTACGAACGTAACTGGACTGAAGTCACTCATTGCGCAATACATTCTGGACATGACGTTCGACACAATGCGATTTGTTGTGGAGCATTCTGTTTCTCGATTTCGGCTGCGGCAATAAACGGTGGACAGCGCATTGAATATATATTTTGCGACAGTCTCAAGACAGTTAGAAACCAATTTTGTTTTGAATTTTGGCCTCTTAACAATTAAAACCCGATGTCAATTTGCTTCTTATGGTGTTTTTGACCTCAGGACAGTTAAAACTGATTTTCACCATCTGATGTGGTACGATCTTGCAGTGGTTGATGGGCTTATCTACCTAACAGGGCCACAACTGTTGACTGCCGAACTTCTGCAGTTATGCACACTGAAAATTACGGATGGTGCGTAGCCGTCGTATTGCGATTGATCTGTATTTTGTAGCCGACCCCATTTACGTAAAGTCTATTGGGAAAATTTTCCTTGGAATTTTTTTTTGTTCCTTGTCGTTTCCCCACGCGTCAATATATGCTGCTCAAATTTGACGTCATTCTGAGCAGTGGTTCTCTTGTCACAGAGTTTTGAACGTGAAACTTTGATTATGGAAACGTGTATAATCTCTCGTCGCGAGCTTTACATCAGTCCTCCTCCAGCAATGGAGGACGAGACTTCAACAATTACAGCACTCCAGCTCTCAAAACTGCAGAAAAATCATTAAATATACGTCTGTCGAAGATCCCGAAACCAAAGCCAACAGGAAGTACGTCAAAAAATGCCAAAAATCCTCAACAAAACTGTAATGAATAAATCGTTTCAGTAAAATAGTGGTACTCGGCCTTCTTAATTGAATAATTCTTTTCGCGAGATACTAACATTTCCGTCATCTCTCTTCGAATCTGACAATCCAGAAAGTGTTGCTAAGATTTATAACAGTCGTAATAGCATGATTCCTAGGGCGAATAAAAGAAAAATTATTCCCTGAACACGTTGGTGGTGAAGTAAAGGTGTCGCGCAATAGTATGTGATACCTTATATCAGCTTCACGTTTTGTTCACGAACGAGGCCACATTTGCATAATGTAGCACCATAAGCTTCCACGTAGGGCACTACTCATTCCCGTGATGTAAGTGTCGCTAATTATCAACAATCATATGATGTGATTTTATCCCTGATCACCTGACTGACCCGTGCGTGATAAACTGACGACTTAATGATCACATGCATGTGATACAAGCAAATGTACGTGTAGTAGTTCGCCGCGCAAAGTACTTCTTGGTCAACCGGGCCGCAGCGCACTTCTGTTTGGATGGATGCCCAACGCGGTGGATCGGTTGCCCAGATCGTGCCCATTGGCGTGTCTCGCTGTTAACCTGAGACATTGGACTTTCGGCTGCGGGGCCATGTGGAAGTGTGGCGCACGCTACTGAAGTTAACGGTTGCTAAGCAAAGCAGCGAATCCGCGACATTAGTTCTGTTGTTCGGCGGAAAGCGGCGGTCTTTTAACGTTGGAGCGTATTATCAGCACCAACATTAATAAGATTTTTTCTTGCTTTACCCCCATTACACCTCCAAATGTCTCCCGCTTGCCTGAATTCACTTCTAAAGGCTTCCATAACATGCCTTAACATATCCTATCGTATGCTGATAATTTCACGCCAAACGACAGTCTAATAATTCAGCAGTTGTTTGCAAACGACTGGTGAAAGCCCCTTTCTTCACATAACCCGAGAGAAAGCAGTCCAGACCTGTTAAATCTGACGAACTGCGCAATATCACATGGTGTAGAAAAGATCTGCGGATGATCACTACTGACTGAAACTGGTCATCGTCAAAAGAATTGATATTGTGATCCAAGACAGGATTAAAAACATTTGACAGTATTGTACCACGGTTCATACACGCGACTATGTCGCAGCTGGTGATTCTACAACTTTTTGCAGTAGTGGTCGGCAATCACTGTTGCTACGCGTCCTACATCGTCAAAAAGATAGGGGCTAATAATCCCACACATGCCAACAGCAAACCGTATCACAACTTTTAGATTTGCTAGGAGTTTTTCACGTACACGTCAAGGATGCTCATAAGACCAATAACCGAACTTCCGTTTATTAGCATACCCAGTGATTAAAATGGTTTGTTTCATCGGAAGTCATCAGTTGTTGGAGAAATAGTGCTTCTCGGTTAATCACTGCAAGATTATCAGTGCAGTTGGCGAGTCTACAATGCCTATCAATGTCTCTCGAGACTTGAATCTCCTGCAGTTTATACGAATGAAACTTCAAATCCTGCAGTAAGCGGTTCAGTGAACAGCATGACAGTTAAATGTTTATGCACATTGCTAAAAGTGTTTGCGCAATCGTTCCAGGTTCTCACTTATTCCCTGGCCTGCTGACAGCTGGTTCAGATCAGTACCTGTAGCTCTTTGGTGTCTCACTCACATGTAAAACGGTGTCTCCTGGTTATAGCCAAATGACAATCATTACTATTCCGTCACAAGGCCCGATAAGGCTCCGTGGCAAAACCAAGTTCGGATAATTGCTTCAACTACCGCAGCACGGCTCCACGGCATGTTCATTACCTCATTCTCTCCCATTCAACTACGTACGCGTCTGCAGAACTGAACGCGCATTTTATCTGTGTTGCCACATGCAGATGTTGGGTACGAGGCCTATTAGGAAAGTTAGATCCGATAGGTTTCGAATGGAAACGACAGTGAAAATCCGACGAAGCTTTGAACTGATGTGTTGGGCGCTGTCTCTGCTACACCGGTCCACTGCATCATGTCGCTTCTTTCAGTTCCCCCAATTTCATGCAACCTCACATAACGTAACTATCATGCGTTTCCAGATGAGATTTTCACTCTGCAGCGGAGTGTGCGCTGATATGAAACTTCCTGGCAGATTAAAACTGTGTGCCCGACCGAGACTCGAACTCGAGACCTTTGCCTTTCGCGGGCAAGTGCTCTACCATCTGAGCTACCGAAGCACGACTCGCGCCCGGAGTGAAAATCTCATTCTGGAAACATCCCCCAGGCTGTGGCTAAGCCGTGTCTTTGCAGTATCCTTTCTTTCAGGAGTGCTAGTTCTGCAAGGTTCGCAGGAGAGCTTCTGTAAAGTTTGGAAGGTAGGAGACGAGATACTGGCAGGAGTAAAGCTGTGAGTACCGTGCGCGAGTCGTGCTTCGGTAGCTCAGATGGTAGAGCACTTGCCCGCGAAAGGCAAGGGTCCCGAGTTCGAGTCTCGGTCGGGCACACAGTTTTAATCTGCCTTTAATCTGCCAGGAAGTTTCATATCAGCGCACATTCCGCTGCAGAGTGCAAATCTCATTCTGGAGACATCCCCCAGGCTGTGGCTAAGCCATGTCTCCGCAGTATCCTTTCTTTCAGGAGTGCTAGTTCTGCAAGGTTCGCAGGAGAGCTTCTGTAAAGTTTGAAAGGTAGAAGACGAGATACTGGCAGGAGTAAAGCTGTGAGTACCGTGCGCGTGTCGTGCTTCGGTAGCTCAGATGGTAGAGCACTTGCCCGTGAAAGGCAAAGGTCCCGAGTTCGAGTCTCGGTCTGGCACACAGTTTTAATCTGCCAGGAAGTATCATGCGTTTCCTTCTTCAAGAGAATTCTCGGTCGCACGCTACAGGTGCAATGCGGACACCCATGCAGCATCTTTGATGCGAAGTGTTTGATCACTTGGCTCTCTCTGATGTTCATCTCTACTCACAGGGCCCGCTGGCTATAAAGACGACATTCTGGCACACACAATGAACAGCAGACCAGCCTAGAGAAGTGGCAGAACGCACAGGTCTTCTATGACGAGGACATTGGAAAGCTGGTACAACACTACGACAAACGTCTGAGTCGGAGAGGCGACTGTGTTCAAAAGTAGCTGGACGGTTTGGCAAACTGCTGCAAATAAAACATTTTTTATTTTAACTGGGTTTTCAATTAACGACCAATCGGACCTCACTTTCCGAATAGCTCTCGTACAATACGCGCCACCGTCTAAAAAAAAAAAAAAAAAAAAAAAAAAAATGATTCTAAGAACTTTGGCACTTAACATCTGAGGTCATCAGTCCCATAGACTTAGAACTACTTAAACCTAACTAACCTAAGGACATCACGCTCATCCATGCCCGAGGCAGGATTCGAACCTGCGACCGTAGCAGCAGCGCGGTTCCGGACTGAAGCGCCTAGAACCTCTCGGTCACCGCGGCCGGCCCACCGTCTACATCAATGCTAACTGCAGAATGTGGAGACAGCAGCTGTGATGTATGTAAGTGGCATCAGATGAAAGCCGAATACGAACCACAACGGGACTGTCCAATCGTTCAATTAAAAACTAATCACCGCATGCGTTGACATTTATCCCACTTGGAGACGAGGGGATCAATTACTTTCCGCAGAACGCGGTTGGATTCTGACGGATCCAGAACCGCACCCACTCTAGCACCTTCTCCTACAAATAAAACTGACGTCCACTCATGTATTTCGCCAGGTCGCCAAAGACGTGAAATGTCACACAGTGGAAGATCCGGACCGGACGAAAGATGCTGCAATGTTTCCCAACCAAATCGCTGAATCGTATTCTTCGTCCGATTGACAGTGTGGAGGCGGGAGTAACTGTGCAACAGGATACTTCCCCTGCTCGTCGAGTCCCTCGAGGGAGGAACAGCAATCAATGCGTAGCACTATGAAGCCATTTTGCAGAATCTGCGACGCGCCATAAAGTCAAAACGCCGATGAATCCTCTCTGACAGCATCTTCCTGTTGCACGACAACGATCACTCCCATACTGCAAATTGGACGAACGCTACGCTTCAATGATAAGGTTGGGAAACACTGAAACATGCTCCATACAGCCTGAGTGTTTGATATTGTGATTTTCACATCTTTAGCGACTTGAAAGAAGACACGTGTGGACGAGGAGGTGCAAGAGTGGGTGCGATTGTGGGCCCGTCAGCGGCCGATCGTGTGTTACGGAACAGGAATTGATAGTCTTGTCTCCCAGTAGGAGAAACGTCTTAACAAGTGTGGTGATAAATTTTGAATTGAACCATTCCACGATCGCGCTGTGGGGGGTGTTCGGTTTCCGTTTGACTGCCATTCATACGTTGGATGCTTGAACACTTTGCAAAGTAGGATAGTCGATGATCTGAGATATATCAGAGTACAATGCTAGTGTGCGTAGAAGTGTTTTGGACAACACCATTTAGCACACATTGTTTAACATGGGGCAGACAACCGCTACTTGATCCCATGTTGATCCTACGACATAGTTATGACTGGGCCATCGAGATCGTGCAGTGTCTCTATGAAACGTATCGCCTCGTCGGATGAATAATGTTACTTGTGACGCCAGGTCAATGGTCGATGATCGAGTCCGCACGTCATTCAAGCCAAGAGCTGCTGGAAACAAACACTGCACCACGGACGCAGGCCGGTGGTGGCAGTGTTACGCTGTGTGGGACATTCCATCTGGGCTCCCATGGGACCTGTGGCAGTAATCGAAGATAACAAGATAGCTGTAGACTACCTAAACGTTACTGCTGACCACCTTCGTCCCTTCACAGGGATGGCGATGGACTCCACAAGCAAGATAACAGTCCTTGTTACAAGGCCAGAATCATGTTACAGCGGTTAGGGAGCCATGTCACTGAACTCACGTTGACGGCTTGGCCGCCATATTCGCCTCGTCTGAACCCGCTGGAACATTGGATACTCATGGGCGTCAGCCCAGTGTCTGCAAATCACCGGCCCGTAATTTACGGTATTTGGGAGACCTGTGTGTAGCATCCGACGATCCATACGGAAACATACCAAACGGCTGTCGATTCCATGGTACGCAGAAACGCTGCTATTGCGTTACAAAGGTGGAGGAACACGCTATTAACTAGTTCGTCACAGTTCTTGCTCATTAGTGCACCCTATGCGTAATTTTGCAGCGAGGTACTGTAAGATTTCTGTACTCTTACCGCAACAATTTTTTTCTGGTAGATGAAACATGCAACATATGGGCTTAGATATATCTAGAACAAATGCGGATGGTATTCAAAACTGCATGACCTGGATTCGCCGCGTTGCTTCTGCTCGGGGTCGCAGTGCGTGATATTTTAGCATTGCGTGGGCTTGCAGGGTCACCTCATCCCACCAACGGCGTTCGCAGTCACATTTGGAGGCTAAGTGAACGCTAGTGTCATTGCTTTACAAGTGACTTTACACAGTGCAAGTGGAAATTTCCGGTCCATAATTTCTACTGCATTCCTGCAGTGGATTTTTTGGCTGCAGGTAGAAAATAGTGGTTTATCTTGTGTTACATGCAGTTTTGGAATGCAGATGACTCAGATCTGAGGAGTGCCACATGAAGATCAACTCCTTAACTATGAGCATTTAATGAAAGAGGCTAAAAAGATGCTTGGTGCCTCTTCCGCAAATGTAGCTTAATCCATGCTGATGCAAACATTGCCCAGCTGACCCACACCATAAACAAATGTAATGAACGTGCGTAAATAGGCCAAAATATAGGATGAAATTCGACAAAACAATTGATCACAAATGGCTGAAATCAAAAGGTGGAACAAGTACATGAATCTAGGAATGCCAGATCGAGATTTAGGGGAAAATTCTACGGGACTATAGAATCCACCCAAGACGGAGGTCGCTTGTAAAAATCTCACTAGAAAAAACATTTGTATTAACTAGAGAAAAACAGACAGAGACAGAGAGAGGAAAAGAAAACATTCGAAGAAGAGATGCGCGCTCCATCACCGGTTTGTTCAAACACACAAGAGTGATGCAGAAATCCCGAACAACCTCCAATGGTAGATGCTAAGGGAAAGGAAATGTGTACTGAAGAGAAAGTTACTCTCAAATTTTCAAGAGCTTGCAATCCAGCACGGGTAAGTAACATACGACATTATGAAACTTTAATCTCACGCGATGACTAAGAGGTGAGTTTTGGTAAAAATTTGGCTTCTACAAAGATGTACCGGAAATCTTCCCTTTCATACAAGCCCAAATGGACCAGACAAAGAGTAAAATGATTCTGTTAACAAATGAAGGGAAAATGTTGTGCCGAATAATTCTATTAGTGTTGAAAGGAGAGAAAATTTTTGTGACAGATTGGAAATAACGAAGAGAGTCTCGGGTTCAGTTTTGCTTACTTCTCATTCACTATCATCCGGACACCTATTAGTGGGGTGTCATCTGTTTTATCAGAACCTCGTTGTCGTCCTACAACCATGAAACACGAACGCCGGAACGGAAGTTTAATGAGGGAAATAAATCTTGTCATAGTAAATAGAGAACTATTGACTGACAGATATTAGGCGATATCGCCGCTGTGGATACAAGTAATAATTGTTTCGATAAAAGTAGAAAGGTGGTATGTGACTTCGTGCTGATATTCGCTTGTTCTCCGTCACCACCAGGCATTTGATTTCAATTTTATTTCCAAAGAACATCTTGATCGATTTAAGCCATATCAGACTCAATTACATATACAAGGTGTACCAGGAGGAATGACCAGTATTCGGTGAGGAGACAGGAAATATGATTTGAAGTAAAAAAGTCTGTTCAACATGGGCTCTAACATGCGTACTTGAAGAGCTATGAGCACTTGTTCAGTAGAAGAGATGTGTTTCACAGTAGCGAAGATGAGTAAGTACTCACAGCTCTTAGAGTATGGACTTCAGAGCCCATGTCGCTTGGGCAACTTTTTTTTTTTTTTTTTTTTTGGTCCATGCTATCACTTCTAAAAATAAGGAAAGCAAAAGAGTTTGCAGTAGAAGAGATTTGTTTCACGGCATCAAACATGAAGACGTGCTCATAACTTTTAAGATATGCACTTTAGAGCGCATGTTTACTGAACTTTTTGGCTTCGACTGATCGTTTCGGTCACACCTGTGAATACTGACCTCCTCCTGGTACTCCCTGTTTATCATATCTGTAACCATAAACTCTTTGTGTACACGACTGCTTTCGTTTACGAGTATGCACACATACTGAACACAGTGTCATCTGGTAACTTAAGCTGAATACGTTAGCTGAACCGAGTAAACCGTCGTTACCAACCGAGGCTTCTACCGATGCAGCTGCTCCCGTCAGCCACAGGTAATCAACAGTCTG
The DNA here is from genome assembly GCF_023864345.2 of Schistocerca serialis cubense. NCBI lineage: Eukaryota > Metazoa > Arthropoda > Insecta > Orthoptera > Acrididae > Schistocerca > Schistocerca serialis. Next base: position 523,818,256 of record NC_064642.1, read on the forward strand.
TTACTTACGAGTGAGATCGTTTTCGTTAATCTGGCTGCATGGTCACTCTATAAATAAGTGAATGACTTTTTTGTCTTCAGACACACACAAACACAAACAAACAACCCTCATGTATAATAGAATAAATTCATTGAGGAAATTTCACTTATTCAAAAGAATAGGACGTAATTTAATATCTGTTTACGGATTCACGAAATTATTTGTGTGTTACATGGGTATTGCATCGTAAATATCCTGGTGTTACGGCTATTTCCTGGAACTTCCGTGAATGTACAGTACGACAATTGGTCTGATATTTTAGACTGCAACATAGTCGAGCCGCTCTAGTGGATAGTTCAGTTTACCTGAACCAACACCTTTGATGATAACCTATTGTGAAAAAGGAACCTTGTTCTAGTTGTGACGATTTTGCAAAGGTAAATGGGTGAATAACTCATTAAGTCTATTTATATTGTTGAAATAGATGGACGTTCTGAAAAAGGGAAATATTTGCTATAGACATATTACTTACTTCTTGATATTACTAAAGTTCGAGTGTTCCACATGGATAAAAGGACTTTCAGAGTCCAATTTAGTGCAAAAAGAATAACGCATTTTGTGGACTCATCGGAGAGAATATCAAATAAAAACTACACAATGCGACTGAGGCTGCTTATATACTTGACAGATGTGATTTTTTCAGACTTAAAGAGTTTCCGATTGACTACATTCCAAGTATGTATGCCTGAAGCTTGTTGCCATCAAGGTACTTACTTTTCACTTCTTGTTTCGTTACAGTTGTTATGTTTGTTAATGAGTTTTACAAGAATAATATACGGAGACAATGCGTCATACGTATTTTTACGCATAAACAGTACTACGACGTGAAATAATTGCAGTAAATAAATTTTTATTATGTGTGTTTTTAATGATTTTGGTGTTTTGCAGCTTTCTATTTTAAGGGTCCCAATTATTGAAGGTCGCTATCCGCTAACGAACTGTCTGGTACACGTACAGGCAGTGCATTGTGTTTAATTTACGGGTAGCGATGAAGAGAGAACCAAGGTATCATTTCCGATCTTGGTGGTTAAGAACGCAAAGTTGCTCCCCCAGCGTCAAATTAAGCTTTAATGGCACACAGCACCATCACTTATACGCTCTTAGAGTATGCCTGTACACGTCCATTGCAGTCTGTGAGGGCAGGTGTTAATGGAGTAATTGTGAAGAACACACTAGCGTTAATGAGCAATTATTATGCATCAGACTCTGGAATCCGCTCCTACGTTCGTCATTCACTGCGCGGGGAATGAAACATGTTTACTCCGCAATGCGCTAAACTTTGCGAGTCTGGTACCAATGTATCGTTTAGCACAAATCTCACGAGTAGTATGTATTTTATTAATTCACTAGTACACCCATCCTGCAACTTTCATCGTCTTCTTGTTTTCACAGTTCTAACTGAAGGATCAGAAATAGCTCTTTCTTGATGGCACTGTAAAAGGGAAATATGTGCTATTTGTAACAATCATATCATCTTCTAACTGCAGACGTGACAAAGTATAGCATGTCATATGCTGCGCTATCTTTGTGAACAGTGATTTCCTATGTTGCAGTATTCGAAGTACTGGGATGCACTTAGTATTGTTTTAACAAAATAAATGTTTTTTTTAATATCTTGGACCTTATTCTAATATGAGGACTTATATTAAACATTATTTTCTTTAACTTCCTGTCGTTACCTCATGCTACAGAGACTGCATCTACTTTATTTGTCAGGGAGGCTCTTTTAGTATGTGCTTCATTGGCAAAATGTTCCTTCTAACGCCAAAAATCTTGTGCCAAAAGCCTCATTATCTGTGTGAAGGAATGTGGGGTACGCCTAGTATTCTCGCCTGAAGTAAATTCTGCACTGCATGTTTTCCTGTTGTAATGTTAACGTCTCTGTGGTGGAGTCGGGACATAGACCATCATTCGCATTAGCAGTAAATGAGTGACTTCAGTGCACTTAGAGGTAAATCACTGCACCAACCCATTGTAGTCATAAAAATAAATAAGAAATAAAATAATTTATTCTTACATAATGAACTCTGTATTGTGATATTCATTATAATTATTTTTATATTTCTTCATTCCTTTATATCTTAGTTTAATATTACCTTCTTCAAAAAACAGAAAATTCCAACTGGTAATTGATTTTTTTATGTCTGTTTGGCAAAATAGTTTTAAATTTAGTGTGTGTTCCATACAAATTTTTTCTCCAATTCCAGTTTTTAAATATTCACAGCCAGTAATATAATACAATTCATTTACTTTTAGTTTTTAAGTATTGTGTTGCTTTTATTTGTAAAATTCCATACTTCATATACATCTAAAATTTTATATCCATTTTCCACAGCTAACTTTACTTCATCAGTTACACAAGTTCCAATTAGATGTCTGTCCTCATTATTGTGATAACATTTATTTATTTTTTCTTCTGCACATTAAACATGCAAAGTAAACAACAGTTTTTCCCCTTTATTGGTCTCCATTCTTACTGATGATAGTGGATAATACAATCCTCTAGGTGTCTATGCATTACATTTTATAAATCCATACAATTTCTTTTTTTAGTATTCTGGAATCTACATTCCTGTTTCATGTCACTTATACTAATCACAATATTGTACACTTGGATAAAGATCGCATACATCATCATGTCTTATTTTTTGTTAGCACCTTCAGCTATAGCTCTTAACTATATTGCATTTCTTCGACCAACTTAAAAAGCGTCTCTTGGATTCAATGGTTCAACGATTTCTGGTAACTGCTTTAATTTCTTAAGTTTTTTATACTCTCTCACATCTCTACTAAATTATATTCTGCATTTCATATTTCTGCACTTCTTCTTAAAGTATTTTTCATTGTCAATATCATATCACTTTTAAAACACTCTTTACAACCATACTAAAAACAGTGATGACATTGATAAACAGAATTTGTTTCTTTATTGAAACCATCTACTATTTTTATTTCTCCACTATTAGGTGCATGTTGAATATTTTTACTCTTATACTATTTAACTAACCTATAGATTCTTTGCTATAATTTTCTTCTTGTTCTTTAGCCAATACAGCAATGTTATTTTCAGAAATATATTTACATCTGTAAATAGCCATTCAAACTCCAGCAATTGCTACATAATAGAAGGGGTCAATATTAGCTATTTCTAGAAATTGTTTCCTCAGTCCTTTTTATATGTTGTTGTTGTTATGGTCTTCAGTCCTGAGACTGGTTTGATGCAGCTCTCCATGCTACTCTATCCTGTGCAAGCCTCTTCATCTCCCAGTACCTACTGCAACCTACATCCTTCTGAATCTGCTTAGTGTATTCATCTCTTTTTAAATATCTACATCAAAATTACTCACGAATTTCTTTCTTCATATTGAACACATAATTTTCCTTAATGCTGGAGCTATGACTTTTGAGAAATACTTCTCTGTCTTTTGGCTTCATAGTGTCAACACAATAATATTTGACATCAGGAATCACCCCAATTAATTTTCATTTTGTTTTGCATTGATAAACATGGAAAATGTCCGTTCTTCAATTGTTTCAAATCATATGTTCTTGGATAGTTATTAAGAGGACCTTGTACAAAATTAATGCTATCCATAATTGTAAACCTAATTGTTTCTCTCCAATAACATCACCTTAGTTCATGTGTCGATAATACATCGTTTTCTTGTATTTTCAACAGAATACTTCAAAATGAGTTATAAATCATATCCTTTAACATAATGAGCTATGAATGCATAGTTCCTGTTTTCATCAGATACCGTGGAACTACAGAATTCATCATATGTCCTATGTTTATAAAAAGTAAAATTGTGAGCTATTATGAGATTCAGAATATGTATACCTGTTTCTTGTTGAGCTATATAATCAAACCACATGTATCTTTCTGTATAGGCACAATTCAGTCTCATATGGAAAGTGTCTTCACAACACTCAAAATGTTTACCACCAACTATTCTTCTACACCCTCAGCATTTGAATATACAATAGTCTTAGAATTCTCCATTAGTATAACAACTGTATTTATTACAATTTGGACCACCTTTGCCTGTAAAATCCTTATCAATTTTCTTTCATAAATACCACCATACCAATCTGTATTGCATTTAACATGTATTATTTTTAATTTTCACAACTTGTTTACAGTTTCTACATAGTTCATAACCACATTTACGTTCTTTAGATGTTTATAAGCTATGTCAAAAACTTCTTGATGATTTTTAATCATTGTTCATTATAACATTACTTATTGCAGTTTCCACAGTATATCTTGTTTTCTGCACTTTTTTATTCTGGACCACTGCATAGTATACAGATTTTCCTCTGTAGTTTTCATTTATGTTTGTGTTTCTTGTTATATCGTTTGTTACATTTATCACAGAAATAATATGATCCTAAGAAAGATTGCATACTGTTAATTACATGAGAATGGTTTTGATTTTTATACAGTTATATCTTTATATTTGTTTCTCAGAACCACAACTAATAACTGAATTGAAAATATCAGCGTATAAGTCATTTATTTCGATCTCTAGTAGTTTCTCAACATGTTTAATATAATCTAGAGTAAATCTTTGTTCATAGTATTTGCCCAGCTGATTATATAATATTTGAGTTAACTCTTTTCCAATTTTATATTTATCCCTTTCTCTAAGTTTCTTAACTTCACCAGCAGTTAGTACTCTGAATAAGATATTATTTGTCTGGAATGTTAATGCAACTATTATTGCTCTCGAATAAAACAGATTATCATTATTATTAATTCTTGTGACAAACGTTTTTATCTTTTATCATCAGCTAAATTTGTTATTTTTTACCTCTATTGCTTATCCATCTGGACATTACTAACATTTGAATGTCAAATTTAGTATTTGCTATATCAATATACTCATCATGTGTTAATATATCTCTGATTTCATTGCATAAAACTTGAACATATTGTTGAGTATTGCCTGATGCTTTATAAACTGCAAAAATTGGAAGAAACACTTTTGTATTTTTGGATGTTGTAGTCAACATATCTCCTTTTCTAAAATTAAGAATGTATGATTAAGTGTTTTTGTTATATATCTGTTCTCTAACAAATATTATCGAATTTGGTAATATTATCATTACTAAAGGCAATTTTATAGCCAAATGACCATGTTTTAAATTTTTCATTTAATCTCGATCTTATTTTTTTAATCTCAAATAAATCCTCTTTAAATGGTTTAGTCTCTTTTTCTTGTCAAATGGTTTGCTACTGAATGGATAAATTTGATCTAGTCTCACTATTCTTTCTTGTCTAGGTGGTTGAGTTTTTGAACAACATCATCATTAGACCCGTAAAAATAATATACCTTAGGTACACGTTTTGGCCTTGTCCTAGTGTTTTGGAATAATTCAGTATGAAGTTGAACTCACACAATCGAATTTATTAATTATGATTTCTTTAATGTACTATATCCTCTAATACCACGAGTTTTAGCTCTAGCTATGAGTTCTGAAACTTTAAATCATCAAGAATGCTGCTAGGATAGATAAATAATTTGAAACAACTAAATTATTTAAATTCTCTTTTTTAAATCTTCTGTATACTCGTAAATTATTGCTTCTACAACAAATACAACGTTAAGTGACTGTAAACTCTCTCAAACTCTTAGCCATTTACTTAGGTTAAAAAACCATTAGACATTCGAAAAAATGAAAAGTTGCAACAACTTTGTTTTCAGTCAGATTTATGTGCTTGGCTGTGATAAATGCTTTTTGATACAATTTTTAACTATTTCTTTTCCAGGCTTATGGACTACTTTTCTTTTTTCTGTCTTCCAGTTGATAAATCTTGCATCTACTTGAGAGCTTTGCCCTACATGTACAGGTTAAGCAAAAACAACAGAGGTATTTAATTTCTTGACAGTGTACAAATATTTTAAAGCCTATTTGTCGATCATAATTCGAAGTTCTATTAATTGTATGTAACTTACATTGCTGTTTATAATAATCCCAAAAAGTCTTACAACTACTTGAATGTTTGCCCCTAGATGGAGCATTCAAGTAAAAGCAACTATAATCTTTAATTTTTAGACAAGCAATCATTTTTGTTGAATTATCACATTTGTCAGTTTTCATGGACAGTAAAATTATAGAACACTCATCAGATGAAATTTGTTTTAACTGATTCTATAATATTTAGATGCAAAACATTTTCCTATGTAAAAAGAACTCTATTAGTATTATTTTAAATATTTTTTGATATTTATTATTACCTTATTTACAAATATGCAAAAGCTTATCCTTTGTATACATGTCCAGATGAAAGTTATCAATTGTCTTCTCCACATCAGATTTTTTACACTTATTGAACACTGCCTTTTAGTGAGACCAAATTTTCATTACTTTAATTAACATTATTATGTTATAAATACAATGGAAAAATAAAATTGTTACAATTGGTAACAAAAAATCCAAGAAGACATACATTGAAAACTCATCACTAAATTAATGAAAGAGTGTTTTGAGATCAAATTGGTGAAACTGAAGATGGATATATATTAATTAATCATGAAGATCATATTAAACAATATAAAAATATATTAACTACTGGGCCAGAGAATGTGATAATTATCTTCATTGTGATGAAACGGTTTATGATTTAGCAGGTTATTTTCTAACTGGATCAATAACGCTTATCATGCATCAAAAACTAGAAGATTTAGAAAAAGGATTACATTTTTATGGTCTTTTCTTACTCCAAATAAAAATGTATATTAATAAATGACTCCTCTTTCACGTTGCTGCGGACTAGTTAACTGTATAGAGAAAATATTTACACTCTTAAATGTTTAACTGTCACTAGCATTTGTACAATGTATTTTTTATTCAATTTATGAGTTTCTAGTACAAGACATGTTTCATGAAAAAGAAATTGTGATCTATAATGACTCACTCATAAGGAAATTACTGAAACCTACCTAAACAATTTAATCTAATACATTTCTATCCTATATAAATGGATTCAATTACAGACCTGCTTAACAAGCCTACAAACAATGGTATATAAGAATTTGTGATTACTGACGAAAAGAATAGTCGTTGGTTTAAAACTATAGATGTTGCTGAAATATTGAAATATAAAATTCATCTTTTTAATAAAAAACTAATTTAAGAATCACTATGCAATTAGACAACATGTTTTGAAGAAGATAAAATTATGTTCAAAAATTTAAAATCCAAGGACACCCCAGGATTAAGTGATAATTAAAAATTATCAATATTAATCAATGAACCTAGCATATACTCTTCAATTTTTAAATCGCAAAAGCAAGAAGCAAAATCATTCAGAAAATGGATCAGACATGAAGTTTTACCAGAAACTTGTGAACATGGAGAATATAAGATTAAAAAAGAAATGACAGATCCCTAGAGAAACAAAAATAATTGCATAGAATGACTATAAGAAATAAAGAAGCTGGAGAAAAATGAATAGAAAATTTGGTTGAAACATTTAATATGGCTTTAGATGTAATAAACAGACGAAAAAGAGAAATAGATTTAATGTTACCAAATATTGTTCCTCAAACTGAAGAACCTAATTTAAGACCTGCTTTTGTTCTTTGAAATTAATGATGATGAATGTGATTATGCTAACTACATCATTAGAACACAAATAAAAAATTTATGAGGTCAGTTGTGCACTATTCAAGATAAACACACAAACTATGAAGAAATGTTATGACATAATTATGTTTCTAATTCAGTAAATTTATATGAGAGAATGAAAGAAACTTTAAGAATTATTTCTTGACATAATTATTTTAATATTTTGGATGACTATACATGTGAAGAATTGGTTAACGATATAATAAATTTCAACCTAATTGAGATGTAATTTTGAACCTGGCCAGGATGTTCTCTTACAAAAATTCAACTTTTAATAAAAAAAATAATGGGGTATCCCATTCGGTTCCATCGCAAAAATTCAACTTTCTAATACAACTTTCTTTACTATAAATGGGTACCAATTTCAGAGAAGTGGTTGTTGGTTACAAAAACTTCTCTAAAACATATAAAAAAACACAAGGAATGTAATGAAGAACTTTCAAACAAAGAATTTAGGAATCATGTGAAATAGCTAAATATTTAAATATATGAGGTTTTTTACAAGAGTAAATATAATTTAATGGAATGTGTCAATGAAGTATAACAGAACCATATAAATGCAAAGAAATGCTTATATCCTAAAGATTCGGAAATAGAAGTGTTAAATGTAAAACAACTCTGGGCTAGTATTGCAAAGACTTTAAGGATAGAAAATTACTATAACTAACATAGAAAAGAGCTAATAGATTTGCAGAAGATTTAGAAAGGAAGAAAGTTGTCAGATCAAAACAAATAGAAAAACATCATAAAATTCTAGGATATTGTTACATTAATGGTAGTATGACAATTCAAGAAACAAATTAAAGAAAATTAATATTGTAAGAAGAGGAAAAGCTTAAAAGATTACAGGAATATAACTTTGACAATGCAATATTTTTATAACTTTACAACATGAAATTCCACGAGAATCTCTCCGACAAAAATTTTAATAATAAAAAAGAATGTTCTAAAATACTTAATAATTGTAAAAATGTTTTATTTCTCATTAAAACTGCAGTGGATATAATAAGATCTTCTAAATATTTCTCTTTTTCCAAGGATTAAAACTTTAATCCCTGTAGATCTTAAACGAAATAAGAGAAATATTTTATTACAAATGATATTGTATATTTTCATTCCAGGCATCAAAGATGTGACACCTGAATATGTGTCAGGAAGTAAAAGACATTCTGTAGAATTTCTTAAACAAAACGAAATTTCATACACAAATTATATATGATAATCAGTTACCTATAAAATACGAATTTATTCAAAATGAAATAAAAAATAAAAAATTAAAAATCTAAAAACATTATTTTTAATAAGCAGTAGCTATTGGAAGTACATCTAAGTCAGAATCATCTATGATGAATATATTTGAAGTTATACAGAACAACAATTATTCATTAAATTTAGGTATTTGGTTTAAAGATATTTGGGTTTGATTATATGAAGAGAAGAATGTATTAACTACTAATGATACCTTATGTTTTATTAAGTATAGTATTTCAGTATCAATAAGTGTCAAACCTGATAACATTAAACAATTAAAAAGAGATTCTTATTACAGCTTTTATAAATTATACTGTTGAGTACATTAAAATAAAATATGATAATTCATTAGCTCTAGAATATGAATATATTGAAGATGAAATTTAAATTTTAAAACCTAATAATTTAGTGCAAAAACACAGGTTTTATAATGTACTAAAATTGTGAAAAACTATGAGTTTAAGAATTATGGTTGCCAATGAAATTAAAGATAATTATTTAACAGTTGTGGACACATTACTTAATTATCTAAAGTATACAAAACTATGGAACAAAACAAATTTCAACAAGTAGCTACAGATTTTCGAAAATCAATTAAAAATCCAAGACAAATTATAAAATTAAAATAAAAAGCTAGAAGAATTCAATAAGAATACAAAAATCTTAATTGATAAGGTTAAACAAGAAACAAAAAATTGCTATACTTACAAAGCTACCTCAAAAAGATATTCTTCAATCAAAATTTTAAAATAGGAGAAACAGACAACTTGTCTACTGGAGACTAATTTTAATTCTTTACACAATCAACAAGATAAATGTTATATATGTTGCTATGATAAAGTATATCATGTAAATAAAATATTTAATAGTAAACGAGTCGATTATTTCATTTAGGAATGAAGGCTCTCAAAAATGATTGTTTGTACATATATGAGAAAGTTATAACACTGTTGCACTGGTTGGTTTTTTTCCAACTTTCTTAACTATGAATATTACATCAAAAAACAATAAACTGAATTGTGATGGAGAAATAACAGGGATTCCTGCTGGTCAATGTAGTTTATAGAACATAGAAAAATTTATTCATTCGAAAAAGCCTAATTTATTCATTAAAGCAGATGAAATTTCAAACAGAGTAACTATTGATAGTGATGTAAAATTAAACATGGCTATAAAAAATTTGTACTAAAAGTGTGCTTGGCTGTAACAGTCAAACTGTTGAAACCAATTAAAAGGCCATTGGTAATAATGTTACTAAATGTATTCCATTTAAATTAATTAACATAAATTTTAATCTGTTTGATAGAATGTTTGTGAAACATGGTGAGCATTTTCAGAGAAACTAATATTATTATTCATTCAAGCTTAGTGAGCAGGAGAGCTTCTGTGTAGTTTGTAAGGTAGGAGGCGAGATACTGGCTGTGAGGACGGGGTATGAGTTGTGCTTGAGTAGCTCAGATGGTAGAGCACTTGCCCATGAAAGACAAGGTTCCAGAGTTCGAGTCCCAGTCTGGCACACAGTTTTAGTCTGCCAGGAAGTTTTTTAGTGCAGAAGTTTACCCGACCTTCTGACTGAATATGTAGCACCACAATTGATTGACTTACTACCAACTATCATTTTCCAGCAAGATGGTGCACCGCCATATTGGGGACTGCATATTCATTGGTTCCTCAAAGAAACATTTCCAGGCAGATGGATTGGGAAGGATGGGTCAATTCCTTGCCAACACGTTCGCCAGATATCACTCCCTAGGACATTTTTTATGGGGTTATGTAAAAGATATTGTGTATCAAACACAGTTAAGAGAAACTGCTGACCTGAAGCAAAGGATCTGTAATGCCATTGCCACAATTGATGACGCTATGCTACGGAATGGATGGTGTCTTGAAGGGAGGATATAAGATGGACATAAATGAGGAAAATGGAATGTAGTCGAATTAAGTCGGGTGATGTTGAGGGTATTAGATTAGGAAATGAGACACTTTAAGTAGTAAAGGAGTTTGGCTATTTGGGGAGCAAAATAACTGATGATGGTCGAAGTAGAGAGGATATAAAATGTAGACTGGCAATGGCAAGGAAAGCGTTTCTGAAGAAGGGAAATTTGCTAACATCGAGTATAGATTTAAGTGTCAGGAAGTCATTTCTGAAAGTATTTGTATGGAGTGTAGCCATGTATGGAAGTGAAACATGGACGGTAAATAGTTTGGACAAGAAGAGAATAGAAGCTTTCGAAATGTGGTGCTACAGAAGAATGCTGAAGATTAGGTGGGTAGATCACATAACTAATGAGGAGGTACTGAATAGGATTGGGGAGAAGACCAGAAGAAGGGATCGGTTGGTAGGACATGTTCTGAGGCATCAAGGGATCACCAATTTAGTATTGGAGGGCAGTGTGGAGGGTAAAAATCGTAGAGGGAGACCAAGAGATGAATACACTAAGCAGATTCAGAAGGATGTAGGTTGCAGTAGGTACTGGGAGATGAAGAAGCTTGCACAGGATAGAGTAGCATGGAGAACTGCATCAAACCAGTCTCAGGACTGAAGACTACAACAACAACAACAACATGCTACAATGAACACTTCAAGAAATCAAGTACCCCCTTGATGTGCTTCATGCAACTACAGGTGTCCATATAGAGGTCTATTAAACACTGTCAAAAAACTCTTATAAACATTGATTACAATAAAGGAAATGTTTTAAAATATTTTCAACAACTGCAGTTGTAATAACATTTTGAAGTTGTAAAGGGTCTTTATGGACACTCTGTACGTAGATAGAACAGTAGGTGTGAAAGACTACATTGCTGTCTTACACTCTTCTTAGTCTGGGCACATCTTTCTTGGTTTCAAGTCTGCTTGTTCCCTCTCGACTCTTACATATATTGAATATCGCCCATCTTTCCCTACAGCTTACCCCTTTTTTTTCACCGTTTCGAACTTCTTCCACCACTTGAAAATGTTGAATGACTTCTCCATGTCGACAAATTCTATGAACGTCTCTTGATTGTTTAAATCTTGCTTCCATTATCAACCCCAGCAGCATACTTGCCTCTCTTGTGTCTTTACCTTTCCTACAGAAAAAACTAGTCTTCCTCTAACACAACCCTAATTATAGATTTAGAGAAAGAATTTAACGATATTGATCAGATGACGCTCTTTGAAATTTTGAAGCTAGCAGGGATAAAAGAAAGGAACTTAAATGTTATTTGCAACTTGTGCACGAACCATGCTGTAATTATAAGAGTCAAAGTACATGAAAGGGAAACAGTGGCTAAGAAATGAGTGAGAAAGTTTTGTAGCCTTTTCTCAACGTTATTCAGTCTGCACATTGAGCAACCTGTGAAGTAAATCAAGCAGAAATTTGGAAATGAAGTTAAAGGTGAGGGAGACAACAAATGACTTGGAACAGCAGTTGAATGGAATGAATCGTGAATGATTCTTGGAATGCAAGTATAAGATCAACATAAACATAAGTTAAACAACAGCATTGGAATGTAGTGGAATTAAATAACATGATACTGAAGCAATTAGATCAGGAAATTATACACAAACACTAGGAGATGAGTTTTTCTAATTGGGCAGCAAAATAAATGATGAGGGGATGTGGTAAGGCAACGGAAAGAGTTTCTGAAAACGGGATTTTGTTGACGTCTAATGTCAATCTAAGTGTTAGGAAATAATTGTCAGTTTGCTAAAGGAAGGAAGGTTTGAGGGTGGTGGTGGTGGTGGAGGGGGGGGGGGACCAAGGTTTCAATGCAGTAAGCAGTTTCCCATGAATGTACATTGCCTTAGTTATGTAGATAAGAGGAGGCTTGCATAGATAAGAAAGTGGAGCTGCATCAAACCAATCTTCATACTGAAGAAAACAGCAACAATAACATCTCCATCATACAGATGCAATGAAAAGCCTTTACTATGATACACTAATGAAGTTTTATGGCGTGGTCGGCTTGAAGACCCCGAGGAATAGTTTCAGCTGCCTAATAGGGAAGGCTTTTCTTCCTTTGCTCACAGGGGTACCTTTATTTCACAAAGTTTGAGAGTTGTCTTTAAGTGCATCTGTAAGGTGTAGGTGACTCTTACGAACGTGGGTTTGTACGTGTACCGTCATGTTTGTGTTGCATGAAGGAGAGAAAGGATGAGGGTGAAACCTTGTGTTGGCACCTAACCTACCCCTCTCAGATAGCACCAAAGGGGCATCTGGGTGTTCGAATAACGGCTCACCATCAACAGCCTAAACCGCCATCACTGTATGAGGCACTGCGAAGAGCTGTGGAACTGAGTCTGCTATCAGAAGAAATTTACATCACCCTTGTGTACGTCAACATTGTAGCTTATGCCCTATTTTTTTAAAAGTTACAGAGATGACATCATTAGAAAATGGAAGTCCAGAAAAGCCCAGAATTATGATTTCTTTAGTTGGGTGAGATTAATAAGTTTTTTGACTGGTTGGACAGTACCTTCTTCACTCTCTACGCTGTCACATGCTTTAAAAAAGCCCCTGTGGAAAGCACCCGGCATCATGTTGCACTAAATAGCTCCCCCACCATTTGTCAATGTGAACTACACATCGACACGGATTTAGCAGCTAACTTGTATTACAACACTTACGTCTGTTTTGGTGCAGCATCTGACGAGGCGCTGGGTTGCCCGTCAAATTCTGTGGTTGTTTCGACACTTTCAGTAATACCTTTGATGTTGCTGACTGGCTGTGTCTTCTTTTGCATTTATGGAATGGAGAGTAATTGTAGAAACTACAACCAACGGAGGATACAGCAGTGCTTGCTCAAAACGCCCGCAGCAAACAATCACAAACATGGAAAAAGAAGTACGTCATATGCGTCTGCGAGTCCCGTAAAAAGCATTTACGCCGCGAGGGTTAATGGAAAACGAGAGCTGCGACAACTGGAAAATTGGATATTGGAGAAACAAATTGCAAAATGTTCGTACAGGGACATGAGTTGGTAATGTGGCATGTTTGCCAGAGACAACAAAATTAATTAATTTAACGACGCGTTAGTTGTCTAGCATTGGAGCTGTAGCCTGCCACATGCTAATTATTTTTATTTATTATGCAATTAAAAACTGACTAGGTGGATCGTTGATGGTAACTGCAGAAAAATATGCGAAGAGTCAAAGTTCTTTTTTGTGATATTTATTCATCTAATAGCAGCTTTCAAAATTTTGTAGGCTAGTGGTGATAGTGAAATTGACAGGTAATTGTAGAGATAAGCAAGGAGTAGATCATTGCGAAAGTTGTAGTGACCAGGAAATCGAGTGCATTACATGGAATCTGTTAATAACATGACTACGAAACACTTGAATTAGAATTGTTATTACTTGAGACTTATTACAAGACTGATATGTGACATTTCTTTGATTAATTAACGTATTTCATAATTTGCACATTCCACGCAATATCCTTGGCATCTCGGCTAAAGTTCACTCTTCCTTATTATCCAGAGGCTAAACACAGTTTGAGGTAGAGCGAGGGGCTAGAGAAGGCATGTCATAAGCGTGGTAGAAATGTGGACTCTCAAGCTCGAGCAAAACAGTTTCTATTCGACTCCAGTTGTTATAAACCAATACTTTTCGTCATATTTTTGAATTTCCTTACCGTGTTGGGAATGTTGCGCGTCTCTGCTAAAAATTATGGCCACATACGGAATGATAAACGAAAAATCAATTTTTGTAAAAAGTTTACTTTTTGTTGACTTTTGTCATATGCAACGAATGTGTTTAAGCTCTGATACGTGCACAAATTATTATCATGAACTCTGGATTACCTGCATCTAGCAGAGGAAATGTTGAAGAAAAGGTTTCTTCTAGGGACGGTAACGTCGGGAACAGTTGTGATACACTGTAGTATGTATGAGTACCACTGCAGGCCAACAGATGGCGGAGCGTTAGCGTGGCGTAAAAAAGTAACAAAATATTATTACCTAAATTTTAAAAGAACATTGTATAATTGAATATTATGTATTAGCCTGAAATAAGCAAGTGTCAAGAATCTGGGTCTAGAAATGTATCTTTTTCGATTTTGAAATGTACATTTTATAACGCAAAAAACACTCTCGTGCTTGCTTTGTTTGGAATGATAAAAGAAGAGGTACGTTGTAATTACTTGTTCTAGCTGAGAGATTGTAGTTCCTACTGTTGTAAGAGTCAACGAAATGGGGATGTAAATGATGCCTGTCGCCTATATTTAATGTTTAATGTGGGTTGGAAATGACGTCGCTAGTATGATGGAGGAAAAGATGAATTATCGGTTTATTGCAAAAAACAGACAAAAGAGCGAATAAGAGAAATATTCTAAGTTGATGACCACTACAATTCGTATGTGTTGAACCTGAGAAGCCAGAATCTCTTATTTCTAAAGGAACACTTTCTTTTTAGTCTTTCAAAGCAGATAGCGGCTTCACGTTTTCACAACATAATAAGGTGTTCTGTCATTGTTATCCAATAGATACAACTTATAAAACTAGATACAATAAAAAAGTGGACATTGTACAGCTACTTAGACGTATTTCTTTTCTGGATTTATATTTTAATTTCGCAAACAAATAATGTGAAGTGCACCTCCATATTGCACATCCATGGTAAAGAATCGTGCTTAAGTTAGATTAATTAATTAAGAAAGCTCATTTGTTAATTTACTTTAAATAATAAATTTCTCGTGCTGCTGTCCAACGCCGCGTGCGATAATGCATACAAAAATATTTGTTATATGCTATCACATTGTGTCGTATAGAGGCATATTTCATATTTCTGGTTTGAAAGTATTATCAAATGTTAGTCGTACCACAGAACTGCGACGTAAGGATTGCCTTTCTGGGGCGTTTATCCTTCCTAAAGGAAAACTGATAGACAACTAACAGATCCTCAACGTTTTTCCATTCTTCTCTGGAGGATACTTGTCAGCAACATGGAGTTGTTAGGCTGATATTCTCGCACTTACGTGCCCTTGGCATTTCCGGTATTGTGTGGGTGATATTTTTCCCGAAAGTCTGACGGTATGTCTCCAGCATCATTGACTATACACACCCAGTTCCACATAATTATTTCACTAATTCAGAACGAATGTATTCCTTGCCTTCAGCGTTACTTAATCGCAAGTCAAACTCTAACAATAATACTGCATTACTTAAATCTTGCCAATCAACCAGCCTTTCTCCTTATGTCACATCAGCAGAAAGTTGTTCCCCATCGTAGATGCCTTCAGTGTATTATTTTCACATATAAGCGCTCTCCTTTATGTTTGACAACGAATTATCTCCTGCGCTCTTAATGCTGACGGTCTTGCTTTTAATCTCAGCGAAGGGTGACTAAAATCTGGTTGGGAACGATAGTCATGTAAAATTTTGTAAATCACGTCACAGACACCTTCGTAAAACTCTAAAGATTTTTTTTACTTTGAGAGGCGCTAAGGCACAGCTAAACCACTTGGTAACGACCACACAGCCGGAACTGCAGTAGTTCAAACGAATAATACTCTTACACTCAGAGGCGATTGTGATGTTAACAAAATTTCCTCTTTGACATACTATGAAAAACTATGTTACAAAAAATCTTTTTTGTCGCAATTATTGTTTCATGGTCATTAACAGTTTTTCAGAAAACATTAACACGGTTGTAGTGTGCATTTTGTAATCACATCAGATGGCACCGTTCTGGTTCCCTCTGGCCTGTATAAATGGCTACATAACGCATAAAAATAAATTACTGTACTTTTTAAAAAGTGAAAACCATATACAAAATTGTAAAGGAAAATTTATAACAACTTTTAAGTGACGGATGTTTCTGGAAAAACAGAAAAATTGAAGCTTTCGCACAACACCGATGATGTCGTGCATACTATGGCCGATCAGCTACATAAACACTTGCGTGATATGTTCCAAATAATACTTCTTAACCTTCAGACGAATGACGATTTTTCACAAAGGCGTTGCTGTGGTTGCAATGAGTACATATAGTGTATAACCCAACTCCTTCGGGATCCAATCCATCGAAATGCCGTGTAAAACTGATCAGCGTCTCCACGCGCCGGGTCAGAACTCAGCTATAGCGCTCTCCTGTAGAGATTTCGATCTGTCTTGAGTTAAGGTGGAAGAAAATACGGGCTTGCGCCGAAGGAAACGGTACAGTTTCCCCATGAACGATGTGACAACTGAAAAAGCACAAATTATGCAGCGATTGCTAAAGCCACAGTTATTTCCCAATGTGCTCGTCCACGTTTGCTACAATAGTTTAAACTTGAGGTTTAGTGGAGCCATAAACAATGATTTTTAGAGGTGTATGAGTATTTCTCCCGATTCCCAGGTTATAGAGATTAAATGGCTACTCTTACCCCTTGTCGCCCCCTTTTTTGATAACGCACATCGCACCTAGTTAGTTAGTTAGTTAGTTAGTTACACACATTGTGCATATTTTTAACGAATTTTTAGTTAAATTATGTAGAACAAGTCAGTTTACAGGATATGTGTACATGATTAGTTTCTCTGAATAACTAGATGCTGGCCATTTACAAGTTCCCAAATGGCACACTGACCTACATTTAACCTGAATAGACGTATTTTTTCAGTCCTACTATGTAAACTTTCAACTAGTTTGTTTTTAAAGGCTACCAGATATAAATAAAAAATAGTTCATAGAATAGATGAAATAGTTCAGACGAAATGATTTTAGGCTATTTTTAAATTCTTATGTTACTCGGGAAATGATCAATAAGTAATTCTGATGCATATACAACCCGAATCTGGGCCACTGGCAGCTTTTATAATGAGTAATAACAATCATTTTGTCTTTTACTGCTGTAAGACACCGGAATTTTTCTCAAATATCTTTATTGTGAAGGTGCTCCTAAAATTCCTAACTCCTCTGACGCGGTAGCTATGAAGTGACTGTTAATGGACGTCACATATAATTCTTACTGCTCGGTTTTCTACAATCAAGTGACGAGTTACCCGAAGAAATTACTCCGTAGGAATCTGTTGACTGGAAATATTTAAATACGTTAGGAGACTGATCCGTTTCTTTCCAAGATATCAACTATGTGGAGACCAAGTGTAACTGAATTTAGTTGTTTGAGCAGCTCAGTAATATGTTTCTACCAGTTCACACTTTCATCAATTTGTACAACCAAAAATTTGGGACATAACCTGTTTATAGACTCCTGCTTATGTGCTACATCAGTTGTTGGTATACCTCTGTTCCTTGTACAGAACTGTAGTGAATTTTCTCAGAATTAAGGGACAGTTCACTTCCAGAGAATCACCGAATAATTCTTTGAAAAACAACATCAACAAATCCTGTTGCTTTCCTTCCAATGCTATTTGTTTTAACACTGGCTTCGCTGCAAAAAGTACTAATTGCGCTTGATGAATGTTAGGTGTAGTGTTATTCGCATATACCTCGTCTGTCCAAAAGATTTCGTGACTGGGTTTTAAAAAGTGACAACGGTTAGGAAGGTGATTTTTAATACTTTAGGTGTTCTACATAGTTACGCCCCCTTCCCCCTCTCCCTCAGCCCCCCCCCCCCCCCCCGCCCTCCTTGTATGCTTTTCAATTTACGCATCACATTTCCACTTTCTTCTGTCTTGGCGAACCTTCAGGAACCAGTCTGCACTTTATCGGTTTTTGGCAGGTTCGAATTGATAACACAAACTCTCGTGACCTGTGATGATGTTTTCCAGAGTATAAATGTCCGCGTTTTTCGTTTTACCGTAACAAAGACACGGCAAGCGTCCACGCGTTGTTGTATTTGTTTAGAAGTCATGGCGTGCAGGACGAACTTAGGATATACTCTTCTCTTCATCAAAACATTCTGGAAAATATCTTGAATACTTGATTTAGAGATGTTCAGTTCTTATTTATGCATTCTTCCATTGCTTCTTGGTAGAACAATTTCGTATTTAACGTTGTATAAAAAGTAAACTGTCTTTGTTCTACTGGTTTTTGTTGATTTCTATCTTCCGACTCAATGGACATTCGATAAGGATAAATGCTTCAAAAATGTGTTAAAATTTGTGCCAGGTCTCCTCCTTACTAGGCTGATATAGTGGTTTGCACATCCGCCTGTTAAGCAGGAGACGGGTCCAAGTTCTGGCCTTGGCACATACTTTAATTCATTACTTTAGTTTTATCCTTAGCTAGAACTAAACAAAAATCAGTAGAACAGAAACAGTTTATTTGTTATTCCATCTTAAAGATGTTCAATTCGTTGCCCCACTGTGATTTGTGACACAACAACGTAGACACACCATGGCTGCAAGTCCACTACTTCAGACTGGTTGCTCACAACTGACTGCTCTAATGCACATGTGTTGTTTGCTGTTGTTACTGGCCATTAAAATTGCTACACCAAGAAGTAATGCAGATGATAAAATGGGTATTCATTGGACAAATATATTTTACTAGAACTGACATGTGATTACATTTTCATGCAATTTGGGTGCATAGATCCTGAGAAATCAGTACCAAGAACAACAACCTCTGGCCGTAATAAAGACCTTGATACGCCGAGGCATTGAGTCAAACAGAGCTTGGATGACGTGTACAGGTACAGCTGCCCATGCAGCTTCAGTTCATCAAGAGTAGTGACCGGCGTATTGTGACGAGCCAGTTGCTCGGCCACCATTGACCAGACGTTTTCATTTGGTGAGAGATCTGGAGCATGTGCTGGCCAGGGCAGCAGTGGAACATTTTCTGTATTCAGAAAGGCCCGTACAGGACCTGCAACATGAGGTCGTGCCTTATCCTGCTGAAATGTAGGGTTTCACAGGGATCGAATGAAGGGTAGAGCCACGGGTCGTAACACATCTGAAATGTAACGTCCACTGTTCAAAATGCCGCCAATGCGAACAAGAGGTGACCGAGACGTGTAACCAATGATACCCCATACCATCACACCAGGTGATACGCCAGTATGGCGATGAAGAATACACGGTTGCAAAGTGCGTTCACCGCGATGTCGCCAAACACGGATGCGACCATCATGATGCTGTAAACAGAACATGGATTCATCCGAAAAAATGACGTTTTGCCATTCGTGCACCCAGGTTCGTCGTTGAGTACACCATCGCAGGCGCTCCTGTCTGTGATGCAGCGTCAAGGGTAACCGCAGCCACGGTCTCCGAGCTGATAGTCCATGCTGCTGCAAACGTCGTCGAACTGTTCGTGCAGATGGTTGTTGTCTTGAAAATTTCCCTATCTGATGACTCAGGGATCGAGACTTGGCTGCACGATCCGTTACAGCCATGCGGATAAGATGCCTGTCATCTCGACTGCTAGTGATACGAGGCCGCTGGGATCCAGGACGGCGTTCCGTATTACCCTCCTGAACCCACCGATTCCATATTCTGCTAACAGTCATTGGATATCGACCAACGCGAGCAGCAATGTCACGATACGATAAACCGCAATCGCGATACGCTACAATCCGACCTTTATCTAAGTCGGAAACGTGATGGTACGCATTTCTCCTCCTTACACGAGGCATCACGGCAACGTTTCACCAGGCAACGCCGGTCAACTACTGATTGTGTATGAGAAATCGGTTGGAAACTTTCCTCATGTCAGCACGTTTTAGGTGTCGTCACTGGCGCCAGCCTTGTGTGTATATCACAGCATCTTCTTCCCATCGGTTAAATTTCGTGTCTGTAGCTCGTCATCTTCGTGGTGTAGCAATTTTAATGGCCAGTAGTGTAGTTCAAGCTGCCACCGTAGTTAGCGCGCTGCCGTCGCTTATACACTGGGAATAAAATGGCTGGGAACGTTTTGGACGGGTGGTGCACAAGCAACAAGAGTGGAGCCAAAACTGAACCGCGTGGGACGCCGTGATTACTCCTCTGTCAATAGAATTTCCTCATCTTGCTACGTCGGCTCGGTCGGCTGGTTCAGTGATGAGTCGGGGAAGACGAGACCGCTGTATTCTAAGTGTACATACTTGCGCGTAGCTTGTTATAGGACAGCTGACAGCTCGGCCGGCGGAAAGCAACAATGGCGAGACCGGGGCGCGGGGCGGTGGTGCGCCGCTGCGGCCGCCCGCTCCCCGCCGGCAGCGCGCCAGCAGCGCATTGTGCGCCTGCCAAGGCGGCCGCCTCTTGACGTCACGCGCGCAGGAATAACAGCCGCGGCCAGTGGCGGCCACGCCGTGTCACCGGCGCGACGGCCCTCCGCAGCCGCCCCCTGCTCTGCGGCCGGCGAGCGCACACTCGCAGCCAAGTGCCGCGGCGACTCACCTACACACGCTGACGGGGCACAGCTACCACCGGCTCCCACGTCGTAGTTCCACTAATGGCGGTTAACATCGCAACACTATGAAGGCGGAATGCAACGTCTTGTTCTTTTCCTGGTCTTAACCCATACAGGATCGGCATGTTAATCCTAGTTTCGTGATGTTAGTGGTGTAGGTTGACATACTGCCCTTCCTCTCACCACACTTCTCCCCGGGGACAATATTAGTTCAAAAATGTTCAAATGTGTGTGAAATCTTATGGGACTTAACTGCTAAGGTCATCAGTCCCTAAGCTTACACACTACTTAAGGTAAATTATCCTAAGGAAAAACACACACACCCATGCCCGAGGGAGGACTCGAACCTCCGCCGGGACCAGCCACACAGTCCATGACTGCAGCGCCCAAGACCGCTCGGCTAATCCCGCGCGGCCTATATTAGTTACCCCATCTGTCTGCGTCTAGTGTCACCTCATCTGAACGTGTGAGAATATTTTCTAAATACACTGACGGAAAAAGTCGCAACACAAAAAAATATTTAATACAGGATAATGATAATGTCGTCCGTTGGTGCCTCATCTGTGCTCGACTAGAGACAGATGTGGCGGTCGATCAGGCCAAGGCAACATGTCGACACTCAGTAGAGCAATTTGGGTTCCAACAGCAGTTTGTGGGCGAGCTTTATCCTGTTGGGAAAAACCTCCTAGAATGACGTTCATGAATGGAAGCACGACAGGTCGAATCACCAGATTCACGTACAACTCTGCGGTAAGGTTGCGTGGGATAACCAGAAGAGTGTTCCTGTTGTCATACGAAATCGCGCCCCAGACCATAACTCCAGGTGTAGGTCCAGAGTGTCTAGTATACAGACAAATTGTGCGCAGGCCCTCAGCTGGCCTCCTAACCAGGACTGTTGATATTTTTAATACTATCGGGTATCCGATGTATCGATATTTTCGATACAGCGAAAAAAATTGTCTGCATGTTGATATACCGACGGGAAAAATATCGACACATTGGCGAAAGGAAAAAAATAACATCGGCTGCACATTGTAAATATACTGCCAGTTTTAGGACTTTATATTTAAGTACTGATTTATCATAACAGCCGCGCGGGATTAGCAGAGCGGTCTTAGGCGCTGCAGTCATGGACTCTGCGGCTGATCCCGGCGGAGTTCGAGTCCTCCCTCGGGCAGCATGGGTGTGTGTGATGGTCCTTGGGATAATTTAGGTTAAGTAGTGTGTAAGCTTAGGGACTGATGACCTTAGCAGTTAAGTCCTATAAGATTTCACACACATTTGAACATTTTATCACAACATATTCTATACATCAACAAGATAGCAGCCCGCTTATCCCACTTAGAGCAACAATTAAAGGAGAAAGATGCACTGTTGAACAGGCATGCTACGAAACTGCGGAACGGTTCACACCCTATAATCCCGTTTAGTGTATCACCTTTTCCAGAACCAGAATATTGCTCTGGTCTCCTAGTCGTGTCCCATTTGAAACGCACGATGTTGTTTTAATTATCCTTCTATTTATGCTGCACTCTTTTCCCAGTTACCAGCACAATGGTGACTGTGGATAACAAGTCGGTTTTCAGCCATGTGGTAGTGTCGTTCTTTTTTTTTTCAACACAATCACATATGTTTCAGGCTTGATACCCTTCTTCTACTTAATCTTCAACGATCTTCGATTCTACATTTTAGAATGAAGTGTAATGGCTTGTATTATTTGTTAAGCCACGCATGTTCCTAGCACGCCATCAAGCTGCATTTCATGACAATCAGCATCTCTGCTTTTTAGAGTGCACTTAGTATTACTTTTTTATTTCTGCTGTGTTTTACCAGTGAGACTAAAAATCCTCCCGCTTAACCACAGTTTCATAGCTTCTAGTAGGTTTACTAAGGTTTCTTTCCATATCGAACCTTCCACTCCATACAGCAGAGCAATTCATACACCCTTGGCTAAAAAGTATTGAGCACCCTACAAATTTTTCCCGTGTGCTGTAAGTATAACAACAATAAGTAACTCTTTCGTTTTAAACGTAGTTCGTCGGCACCGACAAAGGCAAAAAATAATGACTCTCCTCAAAGCCACCAGTAACACATCTGGTGTAATAAAATTTGCCATTTGACTGTTTTTCTGTGTACTAATCAGTTCACTACATTCGCTAGTTGTAGACACATGTCGCTAATGTAGTGATCTTTTGCTGTTTACATCTGTGACATCAGTGATGCTGCTGTATTACGTATAAAAGAAACTAACTTAGTTAAGAAAAACGTGTACAGGTAAAGCTTTTTTGCATGAGCAAGGCAAATCGTAGGTGCACATTTCGAAAACTGTGAAATGTTCACTCCGATCTGTACAATACGCTTTTGAGCGATTCACCGTGACCGGGTCTCATATTGACAGGCTCAGAGCAGGACACAAACAGATCACATCAGACCTTGAGGACCAAATGACAGTAAGAGAGTCGTTAAAACTAGGAACTAAACCTCTTTAGACCTCGCTGCTGAGTTGTCTGAAAGTTTTAACAAAAAAATATCTGCTTGCACCACTCTCAGACGACTCCAAGAAGCTGGTCTAAAAGGCTGTAAAGCCAAGAAGAAGTCATAGCTCTCGGACAAGAATAGAAAGGCGCGGTATAAATGGGCTCTAAAACACAAAATGTTCACCGAACAAATATGTTCAAATATCTTGTGGCCTGACGAAGTTAACATTCAGGTAGGTTTGTCAATTTGATGCTCTAACAACACATACCAATTTGGATAAAAATCCAAATATATTAATTTAAAAGCTCATGAAAGAATCCTCTATAATATTCATTCATATTTCAGATGTTATGTGCACCGGGTGTGGCGTATGTCCGTCGCCGGATGGCTGAGGAATATAACCCAGAGTGTGTGGTACCTACCGTAAAACATGGCAGAGGGAGCATCATGAACTGGGGCTGCAGGAGTGGAACAATTTACCGTATGTGAAGGCCGATGAATTCCACACGTATAGAGACGTCCAAGAATCTGGCTTACTGCCTTTTTTTACAACGCTTTTTGACGATACAAACATGGACGGCGTTTATTTCCAGCACGATAACTCAGTCTTCCATAAATCTGTCAGCACAAAGATATGCGTTCGGGAATATTATTTTGTGCTTCTGGCCTGGCCTGCTCAATCACCGCACCTGAACCCCATAGAACATTTATGGGGGTTATTGAAGCGAAAAGTCAGGTGGCACACAATTAAACCAAAAGAAGAATTAAAAGACCGCCAGCGCTCTGAATGGAATGCCGTAAGCGCCAAATACTGTAAAAAGCTAGTGTGCTCTCTAGTAAAACGAATTTCTGCTGTAATAAGGGTAAAAGGTGGGCACACTAAATATTAATTTTTTGTTACTAACAAACATTTCATACTTGGCAAATTGTTCCCCTTCCTTTAATTCTCTTATTTATCCCAACACTCAAACTCACCTAGGGTGCACAACACCGAGTGCCAAGTGTGTATAAGGTTACACACTATGCTGACGTTATACAGAGGTCATTGTGTTACAGCTTCATATGTTTCATGCCTCCGAGTCACTCTCCTCATAAAATCAATATGGTATCGAACATTCTAGTGGAGATAGCACTGACGTCCATAATAGTTCAAATCGCAAGCAACTTCTGAAGCCTAGACTCGCACGCCACATAAATTGACGGGTATCAGTTTCCCCGGATATAAAGACGTTAATTCCACTGATTCTTAACCGCTGGTGGACTGATACAAATGCAAAATGAGAAATTTTTGACTAATTAGGGATATTAATATCAAGATACATCTTGATCACATCTCTGACTTGCCTCTTAGGAAAACAATGCTGGTTCAGACCGATACAGGTAGGTTATAACGTAAGGGAATTAATAATAACATAACCTAACCGTTAGTTACCCAACAAAACAAGGAAGATCAAGGTAACATCCCGTCAACGGAATGATTACTGGTGATGGCTATTTGGCCATCAGGACAAGACGTAGCAAGTGAATTGGCTGTTGCATATACAGGGTGGTCCATTGATAGTGATCGGGCCAAATATCTCATGAAATAAGCATCAAACGAAAAAACTACAAAGAACAAAACTCGTCTAGCTTAAAGGGGGAAACCAGATGGCGCTATGGTTGACCCGCTAGATGGCGGCGCTATAGGTCAAACGGATATCAACCGCGTTTTTGTAAATAGGAACACCCATTTTTTATTAGATATTCGTGTAGTGCCAAAAGAACTATGAATGTTTTAGTTGGACCACTTTCTTCGCTTTGTGATAGATGGCGCTGTAATAGTCATAAACGTATAAGTACGTGGTATCACGTAACACTCCGTCAGTGCGGACAGTATTTGCTTCGTTATACATTACCCGTGTTAAAATGGACCGTTTACCAATTGCGGAAAAGGTCGATATCGTGTTGATGTACGGCTATTGTGATCAAAATGCCCAACGGGCGTGTGCTATGAATGCTGCTCGGTATCCTGGACGACATCATCCAAGTGTCCGGACCGTTGGGCGGATAGTTACGTTATTTAAGGAAACAGGAAGTTTTCAGCCACATGTGAAACGTCAACCACGACCTGCAACAAATGATGATGCCCAAGTAGGTGTTTTAGCTGCTGTCGCGGCTAATCCGCACATCAGTAGCAGACAAACTGCGCGAGAATCGGGAATCTCAAAAACGTCGGTGTTGAGAATCGTACATCAACATCGACTGCACCCGTACCACATTTCCATGCACCAGGAATGGCATGGCGACGACTTTGAACGTCGTGTACAGTTCTGCCACTGGGCACAAGAGAAATTACGGGACGATGACAGATTTTTTGCACGCGTTCTATTTAGCGACGAAGCGTCATTCACCAACACCGGTAAGTTAACCGGCATAATATGCACTATTTGGCAGCGGAAAATCCACGATGGCTGCGACAAGTGGAACATCAGCGACCTTGAAGGGTTACTGTATGGTGCGGCGTTATGGGAGGGAGGATAATTGGCCCCCATTTTATCGATGGCAATCTATATGGTGCAATGTATGCTGATTTCCTACGTAATGTTCTACCGATGTTACTACTAGATGTTTGACTGCATGACAGAATGGCGATGTACTTCCAACATGATGGATGTCCGGCGTGCGGTTGAAGCGGTATTGAATAGCATATTTCATGACCGGTGGATTGGTCGTCGAAGCACCATACCATGGCCCTCACGTTCAACAGATCTGACGTCACCGGATTGCTTTCTGTGGGGAAAGTTGAAGGATACTTGCTGTCGTGATCCACCGACAACACCTGACAACATGCATCAGCGCATTGTCAATGCATGTGCGAAGATTACTGAAGGCAATCGCTGTTGAGAGGAATGTCGTTACACGTATTGCCAAATGCATTATTTTGAACATTTATTGCATTAATGTGGTATTTACAGGTAATCACGCTGTAACAGCATGCCTTCTCAGAAATGATAAGTTCACAAAGGTTTACAGGGTCACAATGTGGCCATCGTCTGTGACGTGGAAAACATCAATACGACAGTCACACTACTGTTAAACACTTCCCAACACTTCATGGCCGACATCAGCGACCGCATTAAATATTCTTCGTTGTTGACTCCTCTGAGTGCCTGGAATCAATATCGTGTGTACGAGACTACGTCTTTGCTAGATTCAAGAGTACGTGTTTACCTTCCTTGCAATAGGGAGCAAACGGCGTGTGTAGAATTCATCGGAGCGGTCGGCCTCGCCGTCGCAGTCCTGTGTTGGAGGACGTGATGACGGTGTCTCCACGCATAGGTCAGGTTTCCTGCCTGGTCTTCGTACCCTCATGTGGCCGAGCGGGAAGCTTCAACTTGGCCCCTTGGTCTCTGGTGCGTTTCCCGTAGTCCAGACCGGGCTGTCAGCGTCGAGAAGTGACTTAAGAACGAACTTGGTCAAAGTGCAGTAACATTTGCGCACGACACCGACCGCTATGAAATTGTTACTCCAGGGCGGTCACAGAGGAAAATTGTTTTGGTGAGAATCTTATGTCAAAAACTGCTCCTTCGGATCTCACCTGTAACTTATAGTGAACTTTAATTGTTGCTATTCACCATGGTGGGCGTTGCGTGTTTGTGTTCACCAGTGTCCTTTAATCTGGGTGCTAACACGCACTTATATTCCGTGCATGATAACTGTCGAATATTGTGTTTTCCTTTTTTTAATTGCCTCAACTGTGAAATCCCTTGTTAACATAACTATTATTTCTCGTTTTTGAGTTATGTTGATCTCTGGAGTGCCAAAGCAGAATATAGTTTATAACACTTAACTATCTTTGTTATATTCTGCTGTAATATTAAATCTTTCGAAGTTTTGGCCAAGTATCTTTGTGCATCTCCCGTGCTTATAGTGGCCACATTTTATCTGCGTTTAAATATATGTTTCAGTGCTCTAAAGTCTGTTTTGAATTCTGTTTCTTTCTATCTGTTATAGTAATCCATTTTTTTACGCTGTCCATTTGTTAATACCATTGCAAGGTGCCAGTAGATTGATCACGCCAACACCAGTGAATTAAAAGTAGAACTATACTTCATTTATTATTTGAAACAAGAGTGATTGGTTTAAAAAGCTGGTTAAAGTGTTTAGTGTTTAATAATGTCACTGATATTCTAAAGTAACCATTGTTAATAGATTCAGCTACCGAAAAGTTGTACTTGTTCATTTCACGGATATTTACTTTTCGTGTTGAATTTGGGAAAAGTCTTTATGATGAAACGTGTATATATGTTTGTAAAATAATTGGGTATTTGTCATTCTGTGGCAGTATCGTGATTAAAATTGTCCTTACCATTCCCCCCCACGCCCGCCTCTACAAAAAAAAAAAAAAAAAAAAAAAACTGTGGCAACTCTTCAAAATTACGTACAGATACGAACACGCGATCAGTGACATAACCCCATAAGAGGAAACCGCATAGAATTAAGTTACATGATTGTGGAGGCCATTGCAGAGGACTATCGTGATGGGAAGTAGCTGGAATCCAATTCTGAGACAGTTCGGCACTGAAGTAATCAAGTAAGTTTGAAACAATAGTGTGGTGGAGGACCGTCGTGCCCCGAAATGAAGCCTTCAGTGTCTTTCTATAATCGTAGTGCAAACCATTTTACCTCCATCTCCAGGTGTATTAAACCAGTCTCAGTTCTGTATACAAAGAAAAATCATGAACTTTTGAAGAGAACATGGTACATAATACTTTAATTCTACGTGACTCACGGATGTGTTCCACAATCACGTGTGAATGTTTTGCGCTGCAAACACGTACGCACGCACGATTCACATTTCCAGACACATGAACAAGAATTCATCACCGAAAACCGTCTTCTATGAAAAACTGTCGTTTTCCAGTAGCCGCTGCAAGTATCTTCAGAAGTCAGAACAGAGCTCGTTGTCCCGAGCAGGCAGCGAATGTAACAATTGCAGCTGGTATGGATTTACAGCTTACGCTCGCGTAAATTCTGCCAGACAGTTGACTGCAATATTGTTGATGTCTTCGGAATCTTGGCGAATGATTCACGCACAGTCTCCATCAGCCAGTCTCATGGAATGTGTTGTACCACTCACGGATTGCCTAACACCTGATACGAAATTGTTGCTGAACCGTCACAACTGACTCACATTAACCGAATTCAACGATACAAAACGCACGCATCGTTCCTTTATACACCATGTTCTGACTCGCCTGTCCCAAAGGTGCGCTCTGCAATTACGACAGATGGAGATGGTTCCTATCCACTGATACATACCATTATCCTGTATGTCCTATAGTTTTCGTGCAGTGTCTTATGAAATCCCGGATGAACTTTTGAATAAGACTCTTTCTAAACAGTCTGACATTCTATAATAATTAAACTATGAGATAGCGGAGTCATGAAGACGCCGGACTCACGTTCAGCAGGATGGCGGTTTAAGAACTGCCCGGCCATCAAGATTTACATTTTCTGGTGTTTTCGCAAATCGTGTGATGCAAATACCAGGAACGAAAAGGACGATATCTTTCACCATTCTTTCCCATTCCGAGATTATGCCCCATCTCTAATAATGTCTATGGAACGTTAAATAGTATTCTTCGAACATAGTTGCTAAGGTTCAGTGACCGTGTCAGAATTATATTAGAACAAATAAGCCCTCGGTCACAAATATTAAGTCAAAATTGACCAGGTTTCGTCTTCAGAATTAAACTAACTGTTCTAAAACATAATAGGTATATAAGACATTAATAAACTAAAGTGTGTACTGACTGGAAAGAGTTTTGTTGCAACCCGTGTTCACTCAGGTACGAGCAGCCCTTAGCGGCTCGCCATCTTATCTTATTTACAACTTTTCATGACGTCGCCTTCCGGCTTAGATTTTTTTAGAATGTGACTTGTAAGTACTGCATCTCTTTCCAGTCAGTACACACTTTAGTTTATTAATGTCTTATATACCGGTTTTATTTTAGAACAGTTAGTTTAAGTCTGAAGACAATGCTCATAGTAGCGTCGAAACCTGGTCAATTTTGACTTAATATTTGTGACCGAGGGCTTATTTGTTCTAATATAGTATTCTTCCTTTCTTGTAAAATAAAATTTTGCAAGTCTGTCATTGTACGTAATAGTTCACCTTCCTAACGAGAAACTGAATCCTCCAGGATAAAATCAGCTAAAAGCGGAAAGACTAATCAGAAATGCTGTAGGCGTACCGACATGAAGATCAGCAGATTCAGAAATATTCTATAAACGGAAAGGAATACACAAAAAAAATGCAAGGTATTGTATAAACCCGTTGGCAAGAAGGATAGTTGTACGAGTGTAAGTAAGGCAAGAGGTGTCCCTAATGCACGGAACGAGAGAGAACCCGTGAAAAGTGAGGAAGAACTACATGCTAGAAATTAAAATATATCACTTCTACGTTAACTGAAGGCACAGAAGTTACTGGTCGTAAAATATAGGGGTCATGTGTATGTTATTAGTTTTAACCTTTAGACTTCCCTTTTGTAATCAGTTCTCAGATCTGACAAAGAAAATAATATTGACTTTACTTGCAACAAAAAAAGTTCAACATTTGTTGATCAGTCTAATTACGGAAGTGACAGCAGACATAATCATGCTCCTGCTTACAGTCGGGTACCTCCGCTTCATGAGCGTAGTAATTCGAAACTATCTTCCCATTCAGTTTCTGTCGGTGACATTCATCGATATGTTCTATGGAGCTCAAACGATCGTATAACACTAACGACATCGCACATGCATCCCAATTTGAAAGATTTATAACAAGCATCACTCGACAACATAATTTCAAAGTCTCAAAACAGGCTGATTGACTTTTAGGTTTTACTAAGACGTCACTAAAAAGATCATCTCCATTACCCAACTGACAGAGCTCGTTTCAAATACGGAAGCAGCGTACTCAGATTATCGATTTGAACAAAAACGGAGAGGAGGAGGAGGAGAAGAGACAGGGAGACAGAGAGAGAGAGGAAGCTAGAGAGAGAGAGACAGAGAGAGAGAGAGAGAGAAAGAGAGAGAGAGGAAGCTGTAGAGAGAGAGAGAGAGAGAGAGAGAGACGGATGGCGAGCCTAATTGTGTATTTTTCGTATGCCGTGTCGGACACATGAATCATATTGATCTTACACATTAACACGAGGGCTATCCACAAAGTACATTACGTTGTGTTATTAAAAATGAACAAAGTATTGGAAATTTTTTTTATTATATACAGATGAAAGCCACACTTAAATACTACTTTTCTACATAGTTGCCATTTAAATTAAGACACTTATTGCAGCGATGGACGAGCTTGGAAATTCCTTCGTCGTAAAATTCGGCCGCCTGCGCCTTCAACCACGTGGTTACCTCTTCTTGAAACTGTGCGTCGTCATCAAAACGCTGCATAGCCAACCACTTCTTCATTGCTGGGTATAAGTGGAAGTCGCTCGGCGCCAGGTCGGGACTGTACGGCGGATGAGGAAACAACTCCCACTTAAAAGATTCGAGAACTTCACGAGTGGCATTTGCCGTGTGGGCCCAGGCGTTGTCGTGAATCAGCAATATCTTTGAGCCCAACTTTGCCCTGCGCTTGTTTTGTATTGCTCTTCTGAAGTTGTGCAGAGTTTGGCAATACCTTTGAGAGTTTATTGTAGTGCCTCTTTCCAGGAAATCCACAAAAATCACACCTTTTCTGTCCCAAGAGACAGTCGATACGTGGTTGAAGGCGCAGGCGGCCGAATTTTACGACGAATGAATCTCCAAGCTCGTCCATCGCTACGATAAGTGCCTTAATTTAAATGGCAACTATGTAGAAAACTAGTATTTAAGTGTGGCTTTCATCTGTATATAATAAAAAAATTTCCAATACTTTATTTATTTTTAATTCCAAAACGTAATGTACTTTGTGGATGGCCCTCGTACTTTTGTTGTAGTGGCGTCTCCCACTTCAAGCTGATGTCTAGATGATTCTTTCACGATGTCTTCGTTTTCGAAGTGCTGTCAAATTGTTAACTGTCCTCTTTCTCCTATTCCTTTCGTGAGCTTTTAAGATCTGTGGTCGTAGATGAGGAAACCAGGAGGACGATGCGCTGCTGTTATGATTTGAAGCGGCGTAGTGAATACGAGAGCGAAAAGCCAAGAAAAAATTTATAGTCGGAGACAGAGAGATTGCGTAAGAGTTTGGCACCATGCTGGTTCACAGACTGGGCGCAGTGGAGAACGCTACCGTAGCGACATGGGAACGGCAACAGCCATTCGATCAGACAGATTCACTGGATCAAAACCATAGAAGGAATGCCATGCTAAATGCGACTGAGAGAGACTGGAAACAGATGCAGGCAGTAGGCGGTAGGCAGCAGGCAGTAGAACAGAAGAGCTCTGAATTCAAGATCGCAACAAACGAAACAATTTAGTCACAAACGCTTAAATTGAGTGATCCCGTGAGACCGTTGTACTTGCTATAAACGGGAAACTAGTTGGTACCAGCTAGTAACTAAATACAGTACATCCACAGCCTAATGAAACTATATGAGGAGGCGGTATAAAAACAAGAACTTCAGGTGTCACAAAGGTCTTTACGTTGCTTCATATGACCTGACGATGACTGCAGGTTACGAATGATTTTTACATGATGAGTGAGCGGTGATTGCTGTCTCGATAAATGAAAGAATAAAGAACACGTGGAAACACTGAAAAAGAGTGTAGTCAAAAAAATTGACATGACATGGATATTAAACGTTATTTCAGGAAATGGAAAGTGAAAATAATGACTCGCAGAAGAAAAACCAAATAGATGGTGTTAATGTATCGAAGTCCTGTAGACCAGAAGAGCAGTTTCGAATGGCGATTAAAAGGTGAAAAATGGTTTGGAGGAAACTGGCCAGTCATTAGGGACAGTTAGACATCGACAGACAACCGATTGATTTTTGGTGACACGACTGAATAGTGCTAGAAAGTCACCTCTAACCCACAATTACAATATTGGAAGATTTAATTTGGTCACTGCTAAGACCAGCAGGAACTGAAGGGATTACATTATTTGATCTGGTAGCCTTTATCTATGAAACTAGTAGATTGACAGAATAGCATTAAGATGTGTCATGTAGAATGGTAGGGTGGATAAATGTGAAAGCTATTGGTGGATCAGATTGAAATCTGAAGCTTCTAAATTTCTGATTTCAATAATGAACACAAGAATAAAATGAAAAATGAAAGCGCCACTGGACGGACATCGGCATGGATTGATAAAATTAATGTATCAAGGAAACAATTGCTGTGTTGCATTTTGTAATCTAAATATGTATAAAGTAACCATTAGTTGTGACGTTGTGGAGGATCTACAGAAAGATATGGGCAAGGTGAGATGAAAAAAAAAGGGGTGTCTTATCTAAACAGCGCACACTCCGCTGCAGAGTGAAAATCTCATTCTGGAAAAAAAAAAATGTTCGTAATCTTGAGAAGTATGGGAATATAATATAAATACCTGCAAACAATTTCAACCGTCTTGAAGTGGGGGGGTGATAAAAGTGTAAGATATTGGACAAGTCATAGTTGCAGTTTTCGACAGTTGAAGCGAAAAATCAATGATACAATGCACTGAGGCTGTACGTGTTTCGCCCTCAGTGATGTGTTGCAAGTAGGCAAGTGATGTAGCCAGGCGCTGAAAGATACACCAAGGAAGCACTTTGCAATATTTCAAGAAATAAGAAAAGACGGCTGCGATAATCTACTGGAAGATGGGTGGCTGGCATTAGTAAACATGGAGAGAGCAACATATATGGGAATTGGTGAAGATCGTAATGCACGGAGGAGAAATATATATACCAGCAGGTTAACCAGGTTTTCACTTTACTTATTTATGCCAATAATATATTACGAAATGAAGTCATGGAGCAGTAATAAACTAAGTTCATTTACTTGTATTATTCGCAATTTTTCTCCAGATAATAAATGACAAGTATGTGAAGTTCGGGAAAATTTCTTCATGTTTTCTAGAATTAGACTTTGCATGCCAACCTACCTTTCCAGTCCCACTGGATTTGATCATAATATTTGTCGTTTGAATAGCTTTTACATTACATCCATTCACCATCACACACCTAGGAGATAAAATCGTGACAGCCACCAAACAGCCCATCAACCCCAAAAATTATGGATTCAGTAGTATTAACGTAGATTTTTCAAAACTTTTACACGGCACTCCCGTCACACACTCAGGGGTGTCTTATCTAAACAGTGTCAAATTTGGCCCTACGGTTAAGCTGGAACACACACACAACCGAGCGAGGTGGCGCAGTGGTTAGACACTGGACTCGCATTCGGGAGGACGACGGTTCAATCCCACGTCCGGCCATCCTGATTTAGGGTTTCTGTGATTTCCCTAAATCACTCCAGGCAAATGCCGGGATGGTTCCTCTGAAAGGGCACGGCCGACTTCCTTCCCCATTCTTCCCTAATCCGATGACACCGATGACCACGCTGTCTGGTCTCCTTCCCCAAACCAACCAACACACACACATCACACACACACACACACACACACACACACACACACACACACCTGAATGACTAATTGTCTGAATAAATAAGCTGTTGGCTGGAGCCCAAAGTTCATAGTTCCGTCTTCTAGATATCTGAAACTAACTAAAAAGTGTCGCAAAGTTTTCAGAAAACAGAGATTTTAACAGTGAACAGATGGTCAGAATCACACTACTGGTAGAGATTATTACTGCCACACACGGATTTCAGCACTTCATTGTTTATATCCTCAGTGTTACGTCTTGAGATCCTCATTGAGAGAAGAACCGATGATTAAACATGAGTTGACAGAAGCTATCATACTGCTGCACGTAATATTTTAACGTAATGTCGACTTATCTCGCAGAGGATCTGAAAATGAGAACGTAAACACTGAATCGCTGAAATTTGTGTCAAACAGTAATAATTCATTTGAACGGTGTGATACTAACGATGTAGTCACAGTCGAAACTTTACAACGGCCTGCAAAGCATTTCAGATACCTAGAAAGGAGATCGATGCATTTCGTGCTCCAGCCTATTACACTGGTGCGCACGATTTAAATTTTACTGTTATCCTGAAAGCCATTTTTAACGGCGTCCTTTTAAAACCAGTATTTATTACGTGACAGGAATGCCTCAGCGGGTCGTAAATAACAGAACGAGGAAACAAGATTTGGCATGCTGAAAGCCCGCCCACCTGTGACCGCCATCTCTCTAGCTAGGGATTCCGCGCGGACGAGCTGGCCCATTGACAGATTTTGCAATGTCTGCTGCTGAGAGCGAAGGTTGCAGTGCCGACATCGAGGCTAACGTTTTTCAGGACAGCAGGAGAAGACCAGAAAATTACTTCCGCAGTGTAAATCTAAATACCGTGACTTACATCAATACATATACTCCGCTAGTCTCCTCTATGAGTTCTAATTTCTCCAATTTTCTCGTATTGGCCATTTTGCTCGACGGTTGTGGGAGGAAGTAAAATGTTGTCCGACTATACCTAGACCGTAATCTTCGAGTTTTCAACTTCTCCGAGATACAAAATGCTTCTCTTGTACTTGAGCCGTGGCGGGAGTGGTGCCAGGGCTATCTTTGGTTAGGCACTATCGATTCCCTCTGGCAGAAGTTTGTCTTTGGAACCTGGGCCGGCTCAGGAAATAGCGAGCAGTACGGAGTGGAAATAGACAGCAACGTTGGGCACGGCACGCGGAAGTGCGCGTATTAGCGAGACGTTGGAGAGACGACAGCGAGCACGGTATGCCCGAGTACGGGCGGCAGTTAGCGCTTGATCGTACTGGGGTCAGTAACAGCAGGCCGGCGCTGTGGCTTCTTGGCAACCTCGTGAAGCTATGCATGTGCTCGCTTCCCTGAAGGAACACGCTGTTACTATCGGACTAAGCAGCGTCTGGTGTCTTCGCCACATCGATTCAACAGCTGGCATCAAGTTAAGTACTTCAAGTCCAAACAACAATTAGTGAAATATGATGATGATTGCTCTTGAGGCAGCAAAGCGTTGCAAGGACTGTGATGTGATATTTCATGCCTCTTATTAAGTGTGTGCTTCGCTCCTTAATAGTATTGTTCTTACTTCAGCCGGCAAGTGTCTAAAACATTGATACGTGTGCGCAGCCTTACCGAACGATCTATATTCCGTGTCTAAAGATTGCCGTGTGGTACCTTACAGGCCCACATAAGGTGCTCCATGTGATGCTTGGGTTTTAATGAGCCAGTTCCGTTTGCATCATTCGTGTACGTGGTACTGCTTAAAGGAATGAAACCAGTTTTTTTATTGTCAGTTTTGTCGAAGTAGTTTTCTATTTAAGTTTGAGTATTAAGGTGAAGGAAGGGTTGTTTGGTTCCCTGTTGTCGCTTCTGATTTATGTTTCAGAGATCGGAAGCAGTGGGCCACCGAAGTGCAGAGCCTCCCCTTTTAAATTACTAGCGGGTGTGCGGGCTGTGGACTTCGCCTGTGCTCGCGTGTCCTGTTTGGTTCCGATTTCGGTGTTCTGAATGGGGTGGAGGTACAAACGGAGTCCACATCTTAATTCGAAGATAAGTACTCAGTCGCCTCCACCGTTCGTGGCCAAGTCGCGGCCTCACAATCTCGGGCCTCAGTTATTGTACAAGCGGCAGTTTTCTAAAACTTGTGGTGGCTCTGCAAGGTTGCCCGGGTTAAATGTTTTAAATATATGTCTTCAGAATTTTGAGGGATTTCTAGAAGAATGTGTCTTAATTGAAACCGTTTTCTAAAATTTCGGTGCAATTCAGCCTTAGTGACGTATGTCAATTTTGATGGGGAAATAACTGGGTTATTATCGATCAAACTGTCTATAACCTTGTAAAGTTGTTTGGTAATATCTCGGCCGGGAGGGTCAGTTTTCAATCTACGTGGAAATAATAATTGATGTCTTGGTTATTTGATGTAAGGTTTATTTTAAATGATTTACTTGGCCCGAGTGGCGGTTTTTTAAAATGTTTTTAAATAGATTAATTCATTTGTGGTTTTATACAACAAGCAGTTTGTACAGTTTGCCTGAATGACGTTTCTTAAAGAAATTATCTGATTTATGATTGTAATTCTCTTAATGATTTATCTACGATGCAAATAAATACGTTGAAATGAATTGGTCACTGTATCGGTCAAATCCTTCCACTCCCTTTATATTAAAGGTTAAGGAAATTGCAGTTATAGAAATAACGTTCCAGTAGTGTCTGCCACAAGAGTTTGTTGGTCATCTACCCAGTGCTCTCGTGTTTAGTTAACAATTCCGCGACGAAACGTACAGTTGTTCTTGGATCGTCTCTGTCTCTTGTATTAATCCAACCTGGTTAGAGTCTCAGACTAAAAAGCAATAATTGAGACTCAGTCGAAATATGTTTTGTAAACCACTTCTTTCGTGGATGAATTATTTTTCCTTATGATTCTTCCAATGAACGTCTGCTTGACATTTGCTTTTACTGCAGTTTGTGTTTTGTAGGCATTCCACTAGATGTCGCTCCGAATTTTTACTCGTAGGTATAACTGCGCTAGGAGTCGCGAGCAGAAGATCTTCTATGCAAGATGCAGGGCAGAGTTGATCATGGTTACTGTTCCAGTAATTTCTCATCAAAATTTCAATCGAACGGCAGTGGATTTTGCCTATTTATGCTCAATACATACACTGCCGGAAAAAAATTAGTACGCCTGGAAACACGATGTAGGCTTTGATCCGATGACGGGATATGCCACTGATAATGTTTGCAGCGTCGTCTGCCAATAGATAGTGAAGTGGACTAGCTACCAGATCGCCATTTGTGTTTACCCTTTAATAGGTAAGGTTAACAGGCGGAAGCGTCAGTGTGGGGCAAACGTGTGCAGCAAGTAGCAACCATGTCACAGAGATGTATACGTGCTTCCTACAATCAACTGAGCGAGTTAGAAAGAGGTAGATTTATGGCCTTCCGAGTGTCGGAATGGCCCTTTCAGAGAACCACCACACTAACTGGACATGCAGCGTCAGTTGTGCAACGATGCCAGTATCAGTGGGGACATTCTCACACCCGTAGACGAGGTTCTTCACATCCATGCAGCAATGACGCCCGCCGGGATCGTCGTATTGTGTACAGCTACCTCAGTACAGGTAAGAGGACTAGTGGGAGCCCAGCCGTGTCAGCACGAACTATTACGAAACCGTTATCAGCAGTGGAACTATGAACAAGTACATCTATAGCCTGTCTTCCACTCACGCCACAGCATCGACGTGTACGACTCGATTGGTGCTTTCAGAGTATCACCCGGAAGATGGAATGGCGCGCCCTGGCCTTCGGCGACGAAAGTGGTGGTTGTCTGCGCATTCGAAGTAGACCTGGTGATTACAGTCTCGCAGAGTGCATTTGTCCAAGATACAACGACCCCATCCCAGGTCGTATGGTCTGAGGTGCGATAAGCTACAGCTTGCATTCACCTTTGGTGTTTCTGGGTGGCACGTTAACCAAGTCTCGCTATTTGCAGAACACCGTCACCCCGGTCATTTTGCCGTTCTTGCAATTGGAAGGCGACGTGTTGTTCCAGCAGGATAATGCTCACCCAAACATTGCCCGAGAAATTCGATGTGTTCTATACGACATGCAGCAACTTCTCCGGCCAGCACGATCTCTGGACCTGTGTCCTAGTCGAGCACTTATCCAATATGATAGGACGAGAAGTGACTCGTGCGACTTGTCAACCAACAACTCTTATAGCACTACGTGAACAGGTCAAGCAAACTAGGCATAACGTTTCCCACGACAGTATTCGCCATCTGTACGACCGACTGGATCCAGAGTTCGTGAGTGCATTGCCACCCGTGGATGCTGCACCACGTACTAATATGAGTGTTACAGCATGGGTGGATACCTAGTACCGCAGAACCACTAGTGCTCTTATTTTGTACATGTAATTTCAGTTACCCCCATATGCACTATTGCAGCAAAAGGTCTTGAGTGAATGGGAAACCTCTAGAAGGGTGCGCTAATTGTTTTCCGGCAATATAAATGTGGAGGACCAATCGAAATAATACTTTCTAGGTGGCCTACGTGACTGCACACTCGTATCTCGTTACGTATTTTGACTCGAATTAACCTTGAAAATAAGCTTTGACGAGCTATATTTCAAAACGTGACTGGAACATGAATAGGGTAAATTAAAAGTAAAGGCTCTGAGTGTTGTAGGGCGCTATTTATACCTGCATTTGACTTACTGCTAGTAACAGCAGCAGTTTTTCTTTAACGCTTTTGGCTGGTTCTAGCTTTCCATATATAGTTGGGTCATTAGAGACTAAGCGCTAGGTCAGTTTTGTGGAGATTGGGAGCTGGGACTGGAAAGTGACCGTGCTGACAATACCAGCATTTATTATGGCCATAGGATCTGAATAATTTATATTATGCGGAAGAATGCAGATTTCTTTATGATGCCCTTTATTGGCACAGCGTACGTGCTAAACACTGGAATGAAAAGTCTGTCATAAAATGTATGTAGGCCTATAAGCAATAAAAGCATCATAACCATGAGTCTTATGTTTTGCGGTGCTTGATTATGATGCTGTTGTTATGTACAGATCAGCTGATAATGGAATGTGTTTTCCGAAATCGGTCATGTATGTCGTATTAATAGTCAACATCAGTACACTGCAGCTTGAGGAAGTCTCAAATATTTCACGTAATAAAATACATCTGGACTGCGTGTGTACGAGATGCCATAGCCAAGAACGATGGAGAAATTTATAAAGATTTCCTCTCACCATGAGTTTAGCGTTTTACAAGGCATTAACTAATCAGTAAGAAAAAACTCCACCGCAGACGCTTATAGTCCTTTCAGTCGAGCGCCGAGAACTGAATGCATGTTTTCAAGCGGATAACAAAACTTGCTGTCCAAAAGACCACTGTCGGTAAAAACGAAAGAATGGACAACTAGCACATTCCTAAATAGAAAGTTATAATACGATCAAAAACAAATGTAGTACCTGTCAGCTCGGTGTGAAAATATTTTTAAATTTACTTCCATTTCCTGCGGGACCATCGACATATAAGGGCCTTCAATGAATTTGTGACGTCACACTAGTCGGCTTGTCCGCCACACTTTGCGAACTTTCGTCTCCGTGTAAGGGACATAGGAAATGAATATTTAATTGAAAAGATACCCACTAAAGGTCTTAATTTTGTGTGTGCTATCGAGAACTTGCATCCATTTAAACGTGCAGACAAGAATTGTTAAACTCTCCTGAAACAGTCACTCGCTCTCGCCGGAGGCGGCTGCTGGTACTCGTAAGACCTGCAGTGTCACGTGCTGTGACGTACGAGCCGCGACCTGCGTTGCCCGTAGGCGTCGCTTTATGGAGCCAACGTAGTGTGGTGCCACAAACGAGAAAAGAAGGAAACTTTAATTGCTGAGTCCTTTGTTGTACTTGTTGTTCTGGTCCTCAGTCCAGAGACTGCCATCTTTATTGACCTAATTGTAGACAGGAATTAAACCTTAATCTTCCTTTTTTCCTTGCAAGGAATCGTTTGATGCAGTTCTCCACGCTATCCTGTCATGTGTAAGCATCTTCAGCTCTGCATAACGACTGTAACCTACGTGCGTTTATATCTGATTACTGTAGTCAATACTTGGTCTCCCGGTAAAAGTTTTATTGCCTATACTATCTTTCACCAGCGAACTGACTCTTCCTTGGTGCTTCGGTATATCTTCTATCAATCAACACCATCCTTTTTGTGGCGTGTGTACATCGAAGACTTGACAACATCTGTCAGTTGTTGTCAAGTCTTCGAAGTACACACTCCACAAAAGATTCACGGAATCCGGATATTGACGGTTCCAGTTACGCATGCATCGATGTATCTGACTTTTTATACATGATGTGTATAGGAGCCTGAAGATGGCATTAACGAGATGCCGAAACCGGAAGTCTTAGTGAGATAACAACTTCTGAAAATATACCTCTGTTTGCGATTTTTCTGCGGTAAATGTCTGACCAGCCGCTGTTCTGTATCCAAGATGGATCAACAGAGAGTACACCGACATTGTTATTAACGTTCTGATTGCGCCACGCAGGTCACTCCGAGTCCATTTTGGGGTAGTGAACTAGTGTCGGGGCGCGATAGAAGACAGAATACAATACTTCTCGCTCCCTTCTCAAGCACTGGTACCGTGTCATATCGCTCAAGTCTTATAAATTCAGCCTTGTTTACGTAGGTGTTTCGATCCCTGTATTTTATATTCGCTGCCTCAGATTGTGTTCAAAGCAACAATGTCAAATGCTTCTTCTTAAATCTAAAAATCTTATAAACGCTGGTTTGGTTGTCTGTACACCTAGACCTACGGGGAGAATATGTACAAGAGCCAAGAGGAAGACCAAGAACGAAGTGCTCGGATAAAAAATGGTGTAAGACAGAGATGTAATCATTCACCTCTGCTGCTCAGTCTACACATCGAAGAAGCTATGATAGAAACGTGGAAACGAAAGAAAGGTTCAAGAGCAGCATTAAAATTCAAGGCGAAAGGATGTCAATAATAAGATTTGCTGATGAGAATGCTTTCCTTGGGGAAAGCGAAGAAGAATTACAGGCTCTGTTAAGTGTAATGAACAGTCTAATGAGCACAGAATAGGGATCGAGAGTCAATCGAAGAAAGGCGAAAGTTATGAGAAGTAGCATGGATGAGAACATCGAGAAAGTTAACATAAGAACTGATGATCACGAAAAAGATGAAGTTAAGGAATTCTACTACCTAGGCAGCAAAATAACCAATGATGGTCGGAGCAAGGAGGACGTCAAAAGCAGACTAGCAATGGAGAAAAGGGAATTCCTGGCCAAGAGAAGTCTACTAGTATCAAAC
This sequence comes from Schistocerca serialis cubense, assembly GCF_023864345.2. Taxonomy (NCBI): domain Eukaryota; kingdom Metazoa; phylum Arthropoda; class Insecta; order Orthoptera; family Acrididae; genus Schistocerca; species Schistocerca serialis. Next base: position 523,859,798 of record NC_064642.1, read on the forward strand.
ATAGGCCTTAATTTGAGGAATAAATCTCTGAGAATGTACGTTTGGAGAACAGCATTGTATGGTAGTGAAACATGGACTGTAGGAACACCGAAACAGAACAGAATCCAAGCATTCGAGATTTGGTGCTACAGAGGAATGCTGAAAATTAGGTTGACTGGTAGGGTAAGTAATGAGGAGGTTCTGTGCAGAATCGGAGAGGAAATGTGTGGAAAACACAGTTAAGGAAAAGGGACAGGATGATACGACATCTGTGAAGACATCAGCGAATGAGTTCCATGGTACTGAAGGGAGCTGTAGAGGGCAAAAACTGTGGAGGAAGACACAGATCGGGATACATCCAGAGTAACTGAGGAAGTAGGTTGCAAGTGCTACTCTGAGATGAAGAGGTTGGTACAGAGAGGAATTCGTGTCGGGCCGTATCAAACGAGTCAGGAGACTGATGACTGAAAAAGAAAATACCAAAAAAATATCTAAGATAGGAGCTGCCAGCCGTGGTACACAGAAGCGGCGCCTGCCTTTACCTTTGCGCTCGACCCCCGTGACTCCAGTGGTGGCCTCGGCCGCGTCCATGGCCGCCGTGGACGCGGTGCCCGCGAGGTCCTGGTCGTCGTCGTCGGCCGCGTTGCCCGCCGCAGCCGACAGCTTGTGGCACACCTCGAAGGCCTGCCCCACGGTTCGCACGATGCGCATCGCCTGGCTCTGCAACAAACGAGGCGGCCAATCTCACTCCGAGGTAACTACTTTAAAGGCATCGCTGGAACTGCAAAGGATGCATCGGAAAGATGGAGACTGACCCGTGGTGCTCAAGGCGATGGGACGACTTCCTTCGGCAAGAAAATCTTTGCGAGAATTCCGACAGGTCGAGTAGAAAAACTAGGCGAGAGAGGTCTGGGTTGTGGCGATAACTTGGAGACGCGTGCGCACGGCGATCGTGAGAGGAAGTTTGGAGGAGTGTTGTGGGCCCGCACGGGGTCTTGAGACAGGTCCTTAGTCTGTCGGCTGCTGCTGCCTTGGCCGGCCGGAGTGGCCGAGCGATTCTAGACGCTACAGTCCGGAACCACGCGACCGCTACGGTCGCAGGTTCGAATCCTGCCTCGGGCATGGATATGTGTGATGTCCTTAGGTTAGTTAGGTTTAAGTAGTTCTAAGTTCTAGGGGACTGATGACCACAGCAGTTAAGTCCCATAGTGCTCAGAGCCATTTGAACCATTTTGCTGCTGCCTTGTCGGCTACGACTGCCTTTCGTTTGTGCGATGCCTGATGGAGCCAATTCCAGCGATTGAAAACGTCTGCTTTAGTGCACTACTGTAATTGGTCGCCTTTGCCCACCATGTTATTGGGCAAGCAATTCAAGTTGTTTTTGGTGGTCCAAATGGTCTGGGCCGATCCGTTGATGGAGGAAGGAAACTGCCCGATGCAGTAACCGTATCTTTAATATTGCTGTGACAAGGGAGATCGGGTTGGCGCCTTGGCCTTGGATTATTATCGACTAAGTTATGTACGTGACGGCAGTTTTAAGAAAATACACTACTGGTCATTAAACTTGCTACACCAAGAAGAAATGTAGATGATAAATGGACAAATATATTATACTAGAACTGACATGTGATTACATTTCCACCCAATTTGGGTGCATAGATCCTGAGAAATCAGTACCCAGAACAACCACCTCTGGCCGAAATAACGGCCTTGATACGCATAGGCATAGAGTCAAACAGAGCTTGGATGGCGTGTACAGGTACAGCTGCCAATGCAGCTTCAACACGATACCACAGTTCATCAAGTGTAGTGACTGGCGTATTGTGACGAGCCAGTTGCTCGGCCAGCATGGACCAGACGTTTTCAATTGGTGAGAGATTTGGAGAATGTGCTGCCTAGGGCAGCAATCGAACATTTTCTGTGTCCAGAAAGGCCCGTACAGGACCTGCAACATGCGGTCGGGCATTATCCTGCTGATATGTAGGGCTTCACAGGAATCGAATGAAGGGTAGCGCCACGGGTCGTACACATATGAAATGTAACGTCCACTGTTCAAAGTGCCGTCAATGCGAGCAAGAGGTGACCGAGACGTATAACCAATGGCACCCCATACCATGACGCCGGGTGATACGCCAGTATGGCGATGACGAATACACGCTTCCAATGTGCGTTCACCGCGATGTCGCGAAACACGGATGCGACCATCATGATGCTGTAAACAGAACCTGGATTCATCTGAAAAAATGACGTTTTGCCATTCGTGCACCCAGGTTCGTCATTGAGCACACCATCGCAGGCGCTCCTGTCTGTAATGCAGTGTCAAGTGTAACCGCAGCCATGGTCTCCGAGCTGATAGTCCATGCTGCTGCCGGCCGCAGTGGCCGAGCGGTTCTAGGCGCTACAGTCTGGAGCCGCGCGACCGCTACGGTCGCAGGTTCGAATCCTGCCTCGGCCATGGATGTGTGTGATGTCCTTAGGTTAGTTAGGTTTAAGTAGTTCTAAGTTCTAGGGGACTGATGACCTCCAATGTTAAGTTCCATAGTGCTCAGAGCCATTTGAACCATCCATGCTGCTGCAAACGTCGTCGAATTGTTCGTGCAGATGGTTGTTGTTTTGCAAACGTCCCCATCTGTTGACTCAAGGATCGAGACGTGGCTGCACGATCCGTTACAGCCATGCGGGTAAGATGCCTGTCATCTCGACTGCTAGCGATACAAGGCCGTTGCGATCCAGCAGGACGTTCCGTATTACCCTCCTGAACCTACCGATTCCATATTCTGCTAACTGTCACTGGATCTCGACCAACGCGAGCAGCAATGTCGCGATACGATAAACCGCAATCTTGATAGGCTACAATCCGATCTTTTTCAAAGTCGGAAACGTGATGGTAGGCATTTCTCCTCCTTACGCGGGGCATCACAACAACGTTTCACCAGGCAACGCCGGTCAACTGCTGTTTGTGTATGAGAAATCGGTTGGAAACTTTCCTCATGTCAGCACGTTGTAGGTGTCGCCACCGGTGCCAAAGTTGTTGGAATGCTCTGAAAAACTAATCATTTGCATATCAATCTTCTTCCTGTCGGTTAAATTTCGCGTCTCTAGCACGTCATCTTCGTGGTGTAGCAATTTTAATCGCCAGTAGTGTATGTTTAAAGGTTTCTGTTAAAGTGCCGTGCTTGATTTGCTTGCCACTTGGCAGCGACACTGTATTTAAGTGTTTGGTTAGCAGTACTTTCTTACATTCAGTGCAAGTGCATTTAATTCACTTAATCACGTATTAATTTCTGTAAATTATTACTAGCCAGTTATTGAATGTTGGTTTTACTGTTTTAGTCAGTCGTGCGTCTTGAGAATTATTGTTTCTGAAATGAAGTGTCTTACGGTCTTACCTGCGTTGGTATTCTTGATGTTATAAATTTAATAAGACGTTTTCTTGAAGTCGGTATTTGTTAGACTTAAGTTTTGGGACGCGGTCTGGAAGTTGCAGGTAGTTCAAGATGTTGGTGGCCTTAATAACTGCTAGGTATGCAAACCAAACAGCTTACTTAAAATATCATTATTCTGAATATTTTCTTTGGATTTGTTGAAGCTATTTGTGATACAATGTATTTAGAACATTTTTATCTTCTTTAAGGAGATCATTATTTTTACTTTTATTCATTCGGATTTTTTAAGAGATCATTAATTTAAATATCTCTGATATCGTTCAAACTGTGTGATATCTGAAAAAAAATTCTCCTTCTTAGGATTTCATTATCATAAATACATGCAATTAGTTAAGGTTGCTATATCAAATTAAGCTTATCAATTGTCAAATAAATTTTCTGTTAAAATTTTTTATCTGTGAATGGTGTTGCTGTTATCCCTGGGTTCCCCTTTCACATCACAGCCGTTGTGCTGAAAAGTAATGCCTCCGAACTCTTTATCAGAAAACTCTTAACGCTTTTAAGTAAAACAAACGCTATTAACATTCTACATCTTTATTCTGCATCTCTGAATACTTATATTGCAGCATAGTCATCCTTGATCACGGTTTCGGTATATCTAAATATACCTTCATCAAAAGTAAAATACACTAAAATCACATCCTGCAGTGGAGATACATTAAACAATCGTGCCAAAGGCGTCGTCAGTAGTTAAAACATCATCTCCATTTATACAACATAATTATGAGGGTCGATGCGAACACAGCACAGCATCAGTACTTCGCCTGTGAAAACCGAAACCGTGGTCAAGGATTTAGATAAATCTTTGTCCTGCAACTGTTTGATTGTTATCATTTACCGTGAAGAGACCAGTTTGTTGATACCATCACTGTAGAACGTTTGACACTGTTGACGCTGGCCGCGGTGCCCCAGCAGTTCTAGGCCCTTCAGTCCGGAACCGCGTGACTGCTACGGTCGCAGGTTCGAATCCTGCCTCGGGCATGGATGTGTGTGATGTCCTTAGGTTAGTTAGGTTTAAGTGGTTCTAAGTTCTAGGTGACTGACGACCTCAGATGTTAAGTCCCATAGTGCTCAGAGCCATTTGAGCTATTTGAACATCGTTGACGGGGCCTCTGAATGCACTACTTCGTCACTATCAAAGCCCAGTTCTCAGAGGTGTTCTTTAAGTTTTTGAAACAGATGAAAATCGGATGGGGCCAAGTCAGGACTGTACGGAGGATGACTGATGCCAGTGAACCTAAGGCTTTGGATCGTTGCAGATGTCGCAGCGCTCGTGTGGTCTGGTATTGTTATGGTGACGGAGAGAGTGCTCCACGTGTGCAAAAACTCTTCGAATTTGAAACTCCATTACAACACGGTGTTTCCTATGCACCAACATTGTTGCGTTACACACCGCCATGTTTTATGCCCTTATTCGGAGCCCTTAGGCGACAGAAGGCTATACATATGTAGACATTAAGAATACGTGTATAGAATACCTGTAACTTCTATTTCATTTTAAAAGCTTTAAGAGTTTTCACATACAGAATTCGGAGGCATTACCTTGCAGCGTGCCTTTGTGCATTTGCTACTATAAAGACCTTTTCCTGTTCCAGACCTCACGCCATCCTGCGTGAGCTTAAACGCGTGCCCTTCGGCCTCCCGTCCCAGTGGATTGGCTGTCTTGCCAGTCCACAAAAGGGCGCACCTCGGAACTCACGGACTTCTAACGTGGTCAGGTGATTGGGTTTCACTTACGTCATACGTCTTTACGAAAGATTTGCACGCTGCTAAACATCCCTAGGTCCACTGTTTCCGATGTGATAGTGAAGTGGAAACGTGAAGGGACACGAAAACCACAAAAGCGTACAGGCCGACCTCGTATGTTGACTGACAGGGAGGTGCGAAAACTAGGTTCAAATGGTTCTGAGCACTATTGGGCTTAACATCTGAGGTCATCAGTCCTCTAGAACGTAGAACTAATTAAACCTAACTAACCTAAGGACATCACACACATCCATGCCCGAGGCAGGATTCGAACCTGCGACCGTAGCAGTTGCGCGGTTTCGGACTGAAGCGCCTAGAACCGCTCGGCCACCGTGGCCGGCGAGAAAACTAGGATTTCATGGTCGAGCGGCTGCTCATAAGCCACACATGATGCTGATAAATGGCGAGGCCTTGCCTTCTGTAAGAGCGTAAACATTGGACGATTGAAGAGTGGAAGAACGATGAACTTGAACAAGCGTCACGGGCGCGGTTATCAGCGCCTATAGAAATTCCCAATCTTTTCACGGTCCACTCTCGCCACTTCTCCAAATGATGATCAAATGATGAGGACAACACAGACATCCAGTCCCCGGGCGGATATAAAATCCCAGACCACACCATAACACCACCATCTCCGAATGTTGGCACACACGCTGGCAGATGACGTTCCGCCTCGAACAAATGCAACGAACAATATCCAACAAAATGAGATTTAAAAAAAAAAATAAAAAAATTGGTTAGCGTTGCTGTCTCTAGATAACGGGGTCTCGGGTACGATCCCCGATCCCGCAGCTGAACGACCCACAAACCAAACTTGCTTATGAATTTTGCAGCAGGTCGAATTTAAGCATATTGGTCTGTAATTATGCGGGACCGTTCTTTTGTGGTTCCTATATATGTATTCGTGCCTTTAACCTGCTGCCTGGAACTTAAAGTCTTACGCGACTCACCCTGTGTAAATAATCTATTTCATTCTACATATGTCTATTTACACTATCTGATCAAAAATATCCGCACACCTGTCAGAAAATGACTTACTAGTTCGTGGCGCCTTCCATCGGTAATGCTGGAATTCAGAAGGGTACATATTGAAATGATAATTACAGAAAGGAGACGTAATATTCGGACGATAATTTACAACGTCGCTCATCCTAACGACAATAAAAGAGGAGAACAGGAGGATACGAAAATAAGAAAAGCCAAGAGCAGAATCATAGATATCAGAAGACGCTACCCACATTTTCAAATGAAACGACAATCTCAGTGGAGGTTACCATTAGACCAGCATGTTACTCGTCATCCACAACGCTGAGGAGAATCGCAAAGGAGTGGGCAGATTTGAAACAGACAAGATGCTGATGAAAGCGGGCGCAATTTTTTTCGCAGACTTGGAGAAAACGTTTGACATTGCTGACAGCAAAACACTTTTTGAATTTCTGAATTTAGCAAGGATAAAATCTACAGCTTGCACGGAGCGAGACTGCCATTATGAGAGGGAAGCAACAGTCGAGGAAACAGGGTCTGCGGTGTTATTAAATCTATAACATGAACAAGTTGTGGAAGAAATTGGGGAGGAATTTCAAAATAAATTTTAGTTCAGAGTGAGAAAATTAAATTTCTGAGCTTTCCTGTTGACACTGCTGTTTTCTCGGAGCCGGCAATGGGCTTATGGGAAAGCACATGAACGGAATGTATAGTTTCTCGAAAAGAACCTAGAGTATGAGTATCAAGAAAAGTGAAACAAAGTTAATGGAAAGTACGAGGGTTATTCGGAAAGTAAGGAACGATCGATCGTGAAATGAAAGCCACAGTGAAAATTCGATGAAGTTTTCCACAGGTGTGTTGGACAGTGTCTCTAGTATGCCTGACGATCGCACCACGTCGTTCTTTTTAGTTCTGAGCACACAGAGAGCACATAGAGAAACCTAGAACAATAGTGTCTCCCGCCAAGTACGAGGGCCTGATGAGAAATTTCGCCTGCACCTATGCAGCCAACATTACATAACTGTTGTGCGATTTCTTCTTCAAGACAATTCTCAGCCGAACTCTGCAGGGGCAATGAAGATGCTCCTACATCGTTTTCAGTTGGAAATGTTTGATTACCCACAATACAGCCCGTAATTGTCTCCCTCTGAGTATCATCTCTGCTCACTTTAACCGCTGGCTATGAAGACAAAATTCTGGCACAGACAACGAGCTGTAGGCCAGCGTACAAAATTGGCGGAAAGCACTGACGGCTGCCTTCTATAACGAGGGTATTGGAAAGTTGGTACAACGCTACAACAAACGTCTAAGTCGGATCGGCGCCTATAGAGGTAAGTAGCTGAAAGTTGTAGCTAACTACTGCAAATAAAACAGTTCTGATTTTCGCTGGTTTCCATTTCGCGACCTATCGTTCCTTATTTTCCGAATAGACCGTAGTTTCATTACGTAAGGCGATGACGAGGGTATTATTTTAGATAATAACACACCATAAAATGAGATTTCCTACTCGGGTGTAAAATAACTGATGATGGCTGATGTAGAGAACATGCCAAATACAGACCGGCAATAGAATATTCTGAAGGTATTCGTCTGGAGTGTAGACTCATGGGGAAGAGAATCGTAGATTATAAACAGTTCGGACCAGAACAAAACAGATGTTTTTCTAAATGTGCTGTTACAGAAGAATGGTTAAGAAATATGTCGATCGGATAACTAATGAAGAACCGCTGACTCGTAATGGGGAGAAAACAAATTTACGGCGCAGCTAGACAAAACTAAGGGCCCAACTAATGCGAAAGATTCTGAGGCAGCAAGGAATCGTCCGTTTGGCGATGAGGAAAGTGTGTGTGTGTGTGTGTGTGTGTGTGTGTGTTGTGTGTGTGAAGGAGGGGGAGGGGGCGCATAAAAATTGTAGACTGAGACCAGTGCTTGACTACAGTTGTTGTTGTTGTTGTTGTGGTCTTCAGTCCTGAGGCTGGTTTGATGCAGCTCTCCATGCTACTCTATCCTGTGCAAGCTTCTTCATCTCCCAGTACGTACTGCAGCCTACATCCTTCTGAAACTGCTTAGTGTATTCATCTCTTGGTCTCCCTCTCCGATTTTTACCCTCCATACTTCCCTCAAATACTAAACTGGTGATCCCTTGATGCCTCAGAACATGTCCTACCAACCGATCCCTTCTTCTAGTCAAGTTATGCCACAAACTCCTCTTCTCCCCAATCCTATTCAATACCTCCTCGTTAGTTATGTGATCTACCCATCTAATCTTCAGCATTCTTCTGTAGCACCACATTTCGAAAGCTTCTATTCTCTTCTTGTGCAAACTATTTATCGTCCATGTTTCACTTCCATACATGGCTACACGCCATACAAATACTTTCAGAAACGACTTCCAGACACTTAAATCTATACTCAATGTTAACAAATTTCTCTTCTTCAGAAACGCTTTCCTTGCCATTGTAAGTCTACATTTGATATCCTGTCTACTTCGAGCATCATCAGTTATTTTGCTCCCCAAATAGCAAAACTCCTTTACTACTTTAAGCGCCTCATTTCATAATCTAATTCCCCCACCATCACCCGACTTAATGCGACTACATTCCATTATCCTCGTTTTGCTTTTGTTGATGTCATCTTATATCCTCCTTTCGAGACACCGTCCATTCCGTTCAACTGCTCTTCCAAATCCTTTGCTGTCTCTGACAGAATTACAATGTCAACGGCGAACCTCAAAGTTTTTATTTCTTCTCCATGGATTTTAATACCTACTCCGAATTTTTCTTTTGTTTCCTTTACTCCTCGCTCAATATACAGATTGAACAACATCGGGGAGAGGCTACAACCCCGCCTCACTTCCTTCCCAACCACTGCTTCCCTTTCATGTCCCTCGACTCTTACAACTGCCATCTGGTTTCTGTACAAATTGTAAATAGCCTTTCGCTCCCTGTATTTTATCCATGCCACCTTCAGAACTTGAAAAAGAGTATTCCAGTCAACATTGTCAAAAGCTTTCTCTAAGCCTACAAATGCTAGAAACGTAGGTTTGCCTTTTCTTAATCTAGCTTCTAAAATAAGTCGCAGGGTCAGTTTTGCCTCACGTGTTCCAATATTTCTACGGAATCCAAACTGATCTTCCCCGAGGTCAGCTTCTACCAGTTTTTCCATTCGTCTGTAAAGAATTCGCGTTAGTATTTTGCAGCCGTGACTTATTAAACTGGTAGTTAGGTAATTTTCACATCTGTCAACGCCTGCTTTCTTTGGGATTGGAATTATTATATTCTTCTACAGTAATCAGGTTGAACTGGATGTAGTTTGCAGTAGTGATGCAGATATGGAGAGTCTTGCACAACACAGACTGGCGTGAAACGTTGCATCGAAACAGCTTTGGGACTGAAGAGCACAACAAGCGCGAACATTAGCGGAAAGAGTTATTATAAAAGCCTCTTCTTTGAGGAAACGTGTCGGCTCTAATGTTAGCATAAAACAGCCGGATTTATTTCCCGGGCTGGGATTGGGCAAGGCGAGGTGGGGAAATCCGCGCCGCGGCGCTACGCCACTGCAGACGGCGCGAGCGCTGCCGGGTTAAGACAGGAGGGGGCGACGCGACGGGCGCGCCTGCTGGGACGCAGTGTTTGTAAACACAGGCCGCGCGCCGGACGGCGTCTCGCGTCTCGGCAGCCGCCCGCCAGCACACAGCCCATTCCGCAACAAGTCAGCCCACGGCGGACTGGGAGTGACAGCTCTAGCCATTACCAACATTCCACAGTCTTCCACTATGGAAACAAAGAATACTTCTGTTGTGTTCGCCCTCCAGCGACAAAATTAAGCCCGGTGGCAACTTTAATTCTCGATCTCCAAATCTCTCCTCGATTTCCGTCACAGCTTGTTCAATTTACAATTTTAATAACATCTGGGATAGGCTACAAACTGATCTCACCTTGACGTCTGAGCCGCGCGTGGCTCGTGTCGCGCCATATCTCATTTGACATCCCGTTTTTACTGTATTTCTACATTTCCGGAAAGCTTTTGACACCGTTCCTCACAAGCGACTTCTAATCAAGCTGCGGGCCTATGGGGTATCGTCTCATTTGTGCGACTGGATTCGTGATTTCCTGTCAGGAATGTCGCAGTTCGTTGTAATAGATGGCAAATCATCGAGTAAAACTGAAGTGATATCAGGTCCTGATATCAGCGTCCTGGGACCTCTGCTGTTCCTGATCTATATAAATGACCTGAGTGACAATCTGAGCAGTTCTCTTAGGTTGTTCGCAGATGATGCTGTAATTTACCGTCTAGTAAGGTCATCCGAAGACCAGCATCAGTTGCAAAGCGATTTAGAAAAGATTGCTGTATGGTGGGGCAGGTGGCAGTTGACGCTAAATAACGAAAAGTGTGAGGTGATCCACATGAGTTCCGAAAGAAATCCGTTGGAATTCGATTACACGATAAATAGTACAATTCTAAAGGCTGTCAATGTAGCTAAGTACCTGGGTGTTAAAATTACGAACAACTTCAGTTGGAAAGACCACATAGATAATACTGTGGGGAAGGCGAGCCAAAGGTTGCGTTTCATTGGCAGGACACTTAGAAGATGCAACAAGTCCACTAAAGAGACAGCTTACACTACACTCGTTCGTCCTCGGTTAGAATATTGCTGCGCGGTGTGGGATCCTCACCAGGTGGGATTGACAGAGGACATCGAAAGGGTGCAAAAAATTGGCAGCTCGTTTTGCATTATCACGTAATAGGGGAGAGAGTGTGGCAGATACGATACGCGAGTTGGGATGGAAGTCATTAAAGCAAAGACGTTTTTCGTCGCGGCGAGATCTATTTACGAAATTTCAGTCACCAACTTTATCTTCCGAATGCGAAAATATTTTGTTGAGCCCAACCTACATAGGTAGGAATGAACATCAAAATAAAATAAGAGAAATCAGAGCTCGAACAGAAAGGTTTAGGTGTTTGTTTACGCGCGCGCTGTTCGGGAGTGCAATGGTAGAGAGATAGTATGGTTGTGGTTCGATGAACCCTCTGCCAAGCTCTTAAATGTGAATTGCAGAGTAATCATGTAGATTTAGATGTAGATGTAGATGTACTACCACCTCGTTATGTTAATTTGGCTAAATGGTTCAAATGGCCTTGAGCACTATGGGACTCAACTTCCGAGGTCATTAGTCCCCTAGAACTTAGAACTTGTTAAACCTAATTAACCTAAGGACATCACACACATCCATGCCCGAGGCAGGATTCGAACCTGCGACCGTAGCGGTCTCGCGGTTCCAAACTGCAGCGCTTAGAACCGCACGGCCACTTCGGCCGGCTATGTTAATTTCAATTACTGGTGTCACTGAGTTGCCACCTTGCCTGCCCGTGAGCGGCAGCAGCGGCGCTTATCGATATAAGCCCTGGCGTATTGTCTTTGCTGACTGCTATTAATTCCCGATTGTCGTGTGTTCGGAGTTAGTTCGGATCTGCCAGTGACTTGGGAGGCGCTAGGAGTGCAGTTTCGACCTGGCAGTGTTTGACTTAGGACGCGGCAGAAGTTCAGTCGGGGCGCACCTGCAGTGAGGTCCGGATAGCCATGACTGGCCCGACGGTTGCCGATACACATCACTTGAGTGCGGACCACCATGGTTGGCCGTCGGTCGGTCGTCTTGTCGGACGACGTGTATGTTGGCCGGCGATCGCTTACGGGTTGCCTACTAGTGATTCGTCCTTGTTATTGCACAGTCGCTGCCGTTAATATTGTCTAGTCCTTCGTGCAAGTGTTCGTGAAACTGTGTGTAGCTTTTGATGTCGACTGCTCACTTATTTTAGTGCTGTCTCAGTGCTGATGTGTGGCAGTCGGTCGGTTGGTGTGGATCAGCCAGGAAATCTCCGCGCGGCATAGTGGGACAGGCCCCTTGGCGGTCTCTACGCAGTGTCGGAGTGTGTGGGAGGTGTTCCGATTGCTAAGAGGTTCGTGGCTCACCGACCCAGGTCATCAAAGTTGAGTGGTGATTTAATTACCGAAGTCAGTCTGTTCACATTGTGCCGTTGGTTTTCATGATTGGCTGTGAGGGGGGAGGGGGGAGGGGTATTTCCGTGAGCAACAGCGAGTTTTCGAGTTAGCGAGAGAGTTTTCGAGTTAGCGAGAGTTTGGCCACCATCCGGTGGAGTTTAACTGTATTTTGGTTATTTGAAGTTGGGCCGACTACTTGTGTCCCCTAAGCGAACGTTAATATTTCAAGTGCAGAGCGACTCCCGGGAGCTTCTGAACGTCGCTGGCTGCACTGCCTTTCTTATTGGTGTTTGATTGTGTATTTTAATGGCTCAGAGCCGACAGTTTAAATCTGTTTGCTTTTAGTTGGGTTTTAAATAATGGGCCTTCAACTGCTTTAAAACTAAAGTTCCTTGTCAATTCTTAGATTTTTTGGGCCTTTGGCCTCATTTGAAATATTATTTAACGATAAAACCTTGCGCTTTCTGCCTTTTGAAAATTTACTGTAGTTCATTTAAAAAAAATTATTTAAGGATAAAGCCTTGGGCTTTCTTCCTTGTAAAAATTTATTGTAGTTGTGTTTTGAATCATCGACCTTCATTCGTTTTAAAATTTAAAGAGGTTGTACCCCGTAAGCCACAAGATTGTGTGACATATTCAGTCGATAGTTAAACTCGAAAATTTACGCTGTAATGTTTGGGCAACTAAATAAAGTTAGCCGGCCGGTGTGGCCGTGCGGTTAAAGGCGCTTCAGTCTGGAACCGCGTGACCGCTACGGTCGCAGGTTCGAATCCTGCCTCGGGCATGGATGTGTGTGATGTTCTTAGGTTAGTTAGGTTTAATTAGTTCTAAGTTCTAGGCGACTGATGACCTCAGAAGTTAAGTCGCATAGTGCTCAGAGCCATTTGAACCAAGCCAAATAAAGTTATATGTGTTCGAGTGTAACAGACAGCCGCTCATTTCTGGCCCCTTTCCACCACTCCAACTACATATTCTGTCCTTCGGATTTAACCAGGTGTTTCAACTTCCTTGCCAGACAGGATTAACGGAGAGCAACGAACAAGTCCGATGAAGGACACCTCGTTTAATATTATCACGAAATATGAGAGAGGGTGTCATGTATATGATACGCGAGTTGGGGTGGTAATGACTGAAACAAAGGCGTTTCTTGTTGCGGTATGGTCTTTTCACGAAAATTCAGTCACCAACTTTCTCCTCCGAATACGAAAATATTCTTTCGATGCGCATCACAATAGTAAGAAGTGATCATTGTAATAAAATAAGAGAAACCAGAGGTCACACAGGAGATTGAAGTGTTCGCTTTTCTCGCGCGCCGTTCGAGAGCGAAACGGTAGAGAAATACGCTGAGGTGACAAATGTCATGGGATACCTCCTATTACTGTGTCGTACCTCCTTTTGTCCGTTGTAGTGATGTAACTCGGCCTTGCGATGGTCTCAACCAAAATACGGTCGTGAGCAGTGACCTGGAGAAATAATTAGCTCTGCGGCCTCTATAGCCGTCCATAAATGCGGAAGTGTTGTCGGTGCCGGATTTTGTGCATTAACTGACCTTTCGATTAGGTCCCACAAATGTTCCATGCGATCCATATCGGGCGATCTGAGTGGGCAGATCATCACTCGAATTGTGCAATATGTTCAATCACGAAGAATAGTGGGCCGGTGACATTTCCATTGTTGTTCGGGAGCCAGATTATGTGGCTGAGCGGTTCTAGGCGCTTCAGTCCGGAACCGCGTGACCGCTACGGTCGCAGGTTCGAATCCTGCCTCGGGCATGGATGTGTGTGATGTCCTTAGGTACTTAGGTTTAAGTAGTTCCAAGTTCTAGGGGACTGATGACCTCAGATGTTAAGAACCATAGTGCTCAGAGCCATTTGAAGCATTTCGTTGTCTGGGAACATGAAGTCCGTGACTAGCTCCAGCTTGTATCCAATTAGCCGAACATAACCATGACCGGTTCAGTTGGACGAGAGGACCCTCGATCTTTATGGAGCTACCAGCAGCTTCCACAGTGCCTTGTTAACTACTTTGGTCTATGGCTTCGTGGAGTCTGCGCCCCGTCATCAGCTGTTACCAAGTAGCTGACTGGCCTCGCCACGGTTTTCCAGTCGCCTAGGGTCCAACCGATAAGATCACGAGCCCAGGAGAGGCGCTGGACGCGATGTCGTGCTGTTAGCAAAGGCAATCGAATCCGTCGCCTGCAGTCATATCCCATAAGCGCCAAATTTCACCTCCCTGTCCTAACGGATACGTTCGTCGGGCATCCAACGCTGATTTCTGCAGTAATTTCACGCAGTGTTGCTCGTCTGTTGGCACTGAAATGTCTACGCCAATACCGTTGCTTTCGGTCGTTGAGTAAAAGTCGTCGGCCACTGAGTTGTGCATAATTAGAATTAATTGACGAAATTGGTAATCTTTGCACGCACTTGACATTTTGGATGTCGAAATACTGAATTGGCTCACGAATGCCGAAATTGACTGTCTTATTCGTGTAACTCCAACCTTGGTTGGTTGGTTGATTCGGGGGAGGGGACCAAACAGCGAGGTCATCGCTCCCATTGGACTAGGGAAGGATGTGGAAGAGTCGGCCGTGCCCTGTTAAAGGAACCATCCCTGCATTAGCCTGAAGTAATTTAGGGAAATCACGGAAAAGCTAAATTAGGCTGGCCGGACGCGGGTTTGAACCGTCGTCCTCCCTAATGCCTGTCCAGTGCTCCAATTATCACACCGCTTTGTATATCCCCGTCGTGCGGCCATAATGACACGTGAAACCGTTTCACGTGAATCACCTGGTAAATAACACCTTCGTCAATGCACCGCCCCTTTATACCCAGTGTACGCGATACTACCGCCATCCGTATGTGTGCATACCCCTATCCCAAGACTTTTGTCACCTCAGTATAGAGTGACAGTGGATCGGCGAACTCTGTGTCAGGCACTTAACTGCGAATTTCAGAGTAGTCATGTAGATATAGAGTGGCTTCGCAAATAGTACTTCCCTTTCATGTCCATCGACTCTTATAAGTGCAGTCTTCTTTCCGTAGAAATCGTAACTTCTCACTCCCTCTGTGTTATTCCTGCCATCTTCTGTTTTTCTAAAAGTGCACTCCATTCATTGTTATCCGATGCCTTCTCTAAATATACAAATGCTATAAATAAATATGGATTTGTCTTTCCTCGGTCTATCCTTAAAGGTCAGTCGGAGGATCAGTATTGTGTGTTCTTACGTTCTCCGGAATCCAATTCAATCTTCCACGAAGTCGGCTTCTACCAATTTATTCATATTTTCGTAAATAATTCGCGCCGGTACTTTTTAACCATCTGTATTAATGAACGATTAAAACAGTGCCCAACCCAAACTGTAGGTAGCCCACCTAGCGGCTTCCAGGGGAAACAAAAATTTAATTTCCATTATTTCACATAATTACTGACTGAATTCAAAAATTTAAAAAGCTGTCATAATCTACTCTTGGGTTAAATAATTAACAGGATAAGGCAAATAAAGTCTGAAACTGTGTTTATGTCTAGAGGCAGCTTAACAAACGCCACGCTAATTATACAGACTATTTTCATCCAGTATTGGAGAATAAGGGCACTTATTTACACATAATTTCAAAGCTTTCCGAAATCTACTTGCTAACGCTCCACTCAGAATAATGAAAGTAAAAAAAAAAAAAAATTATCGCTTTCGACATTTCCGCTGTTCATACAGTAAAAAGTCAGTATCACGCATGACGTCTTAATTTATTACTGCTTTACTATTTGTTCTACTTGCAACACATTTTGCAGATAGTATCCACAAGTACAACTGCACACACGTGCAAAAAATTATTATTGTACGACATATAGCTCAGGAGATATGACGTTATAAACATTGAAATGCGTGAAAAATTAGCTTTCCCTACAATGGATCGCAAATTAACCAGACTATACTCATGCAATAATTGAAAATGAGAGCACTTAGTGACCTCACATGACTTTTAAACATAATTTCGAACTTTGTCTAAACTTTTCCGTCTGAGGCTGAATTACCCGAAGCTAACATAACCACCGTAATTACGTCTTTATGTCTTCAGTAATACACATTTTACACGCTTGATATCATTTACTTAACGCTTTAACTCATTTGTAAAGTAGTTATACTTCTGAAGCTGCTTCAAATGTGGGAATTCGATGCTTTAAGGAGTCAGGGGTGCAGCAGCTACTGGTGTTTTACTAAGCTGATGGTTCCATAATGTTCACACGTGTTCGCACTTCCCCTGGAACAGTATAGATGTTTCCAAGGAACCATCACATTGCTCAGAACACAATACTTTTAAGCAGTTTACACTTTACATTTCACGAGCTTACTCTTGCCCTGCTCTAGACAACCGGTACACCAAGAATACGCAGTAACGGCACCAAAGCGTCTCGCCAGTATCGATGTGTCATAGCTGCTTCATTGCCGTCCAGTTTATGGCTGCTGACAGGTTCGTGATAGCAGCCGCCGCCCAAATACACTCCTGGAAATTGAAATAAGAACACCGTGAATTCATTGTCCCAGGAAGGGGAAACTTTATTGACACATTCCTGGGGTCAGATACATCACATGATCACACTGACAGAACCACAGGCACATAGACACAGGCAACAGAGCATGCACAATGTCGGCACTAGTACAGTGTATATCCACCTTTCGCAGCAATGCAGGCTGCTATTCTCCCATGGAGACGATCGTAGAGATGCTGGATATAGTCCTGTGGAACGGCTTGCCATGCCATTTCCACCTGGCGCCTCAGTTGGACCAGCGTTCGTGCTGGACGTGCAGACCGCGTGAGACGACGCTTTATCCAGTCCCAAACATGCTCAATGGGGGACAGATCCGGAGATCTTGCTGGCCAGGGTAGTTGACTTACACCTTCTAGAGCACGTTGGGTGGCACGGGATACATGCGGACGTGCATTGTCCTGTTGGAACAGCAAGTTCCCTTGCCGGTCTAGGAATGGTAGAACGATGGGTTCGATGACGGTTTGGATGTACCGTGCACTATTCAGTGTCCCCTCGACGATCACCAGTGGTGTACGACCAGTGTAGGAGATCGCTCCCCACACCATGATGCCGGGTGTTGGCCCTGTGTGCCTCGGTCGTAAGCAGTCCTGATTGTGGCGCTCACCTGCACGGCGCCAAACACGCATACGACCATCATTGGCACCAAGGCAGAAGCGACTCTCATCGCTGAAGACGACACGTCTCCATTCGTCCCTCCATTCACGCCTGTCGCGACACCACTGGAGGCGGGCTGCACGATGTTGGGGCGTGAGCGGAAGACGGCCTAACGGTGTGCGAGACCGTAGCCCAGCTTCATGGAGATGGTTGCGAATGGTCCTCGCCGATACCCCAGAAGCAACAGTGTCCCTAATTTGCTGGGAAGTGGCGGTGCGGTCCCCTACGGCACTGCGTAGGATCCTACGGTCTTGGCGTGCATCCGTGCGTCGCTGCGGTCCGGTCCCAGGTCGACGGGCACGTGCACCTTCCGCCGACCACTGGCGACAACATCGATGTACTGTGGAGACCTCACGCCCCACGTGTTGAGCAATTCGGCGGTACGTCCACCCGGCCTCCCGCATGCCCACTATACGCCCTCGCTCAAAGTCCGTCAACTGCACATACGGTTCACGTCCACGCTGTCGCGGCATGCTACCAGTGTTAAAGACTGCGATGGAGCTCCGTATGCCACGGCAAACTGGCTCACACTGACGGCGGCGGTGCACAAATGCTGCGCAGCTAGCGCCATTCGACGGCCAACACCGCGGTTCCTGGTGTGTCCGCTGTGCCGTGCGTGTGATCATTGCTTGTACAGCCCTCTCGCAGTGTCCGGAGCAAGTATGGTGGGTCTGACACACCGGTGTCAATGTGTTCTTTTTCCATTTCCAGGAGTGTAGTTGGCAGTAACACGGAGGCACTCCTGCGTCCTACTCACTGACGGTACAGTATGCTGTTTCGCAATCAACGAACCAGAGCAGAGACCCTGTTCCTCCTGCCAGTACAGTTCACTAATTTCCACTATATCTCATTTCAGACTATCAATATCCCTTTTTTAAAATACTCTACCTACCCAATTAAGGAATCAAATTTTCCATGCAACGACACGCAGATTACCAGTTACTTTTTCTTGTTGAGGAGATCCTTGCTTTCAGTCGTTCGCATTACCACCATACCGATGCCGTGTTGACTAATTTTACAGTGTCAGATAGATCAGCCAGTCATCTAGACTGTTTCCACTGAAACTACTGAAAACGCTGCTACCCTTCTTCAGGAATCACATGTTTGTCTGGGCTCTCCACAGATACTCCTCCGATTGGTCGCACTTACAGTATGGCTGTTTGTATCGCTGACATACGCAAGTCACCCCATCGCCGCAAGGGCCATGGTTTGTGGATGGTCTCGCTACATAATCCTTAGGTTTTTAATGAATTATGCATTAAAATTCCATGCCACACTTCCATAAGTGAAAAGTAATGAACACTGATAGTCACCTTTTCGTTTCAGACACCTCGTACTCTATGTTTTTGAAAATCTATTTAGATTACCAAAAGAACTGAGGCCATTTCTATTCTTCTATTTATTTTTTGTGGTACCTATCCAGTTGTTATTTTCAGTTACCATAAAAACAAAAACTCATTAACATAATTTATGAGTTCATCGTGGATTCACACTATTTTCTATTCGATGTGTTAGTTTTACTATGATTTTCGTGCTTTATCTGAAAACTGCTCCAATAAGTTCTTCCATATTCACACAGGAGGCAAACTGTAAATTGATGACAGCATACAGATGACGAGCCAGACATGTATTGCATCTTCCTCTTTTACAAGGACTACTGTGAATAGCTTTGCGAAATGGAGTCTCCTTGCTTGACTCCTCTTTGAAATGCAGTTCATCAGGAAGCTACCGGATTTCATCAAACCTGTTCAACATACCAGAATTTCTGCTGGCAATAAATGAAGTTCTTCGCTCGTCCAGACACTAGCAGTAGTAACATATTGGAGAATGGATCGAGTAGCTGGCGCTTCGCCATTAATTTAAAATTTCAACACCAAAAAAGATAGCAAAAAAGCGAAATTTTACTTCTTGTGCGTATGCAGTACAGTAGGAAGAATACGCGATTACATTTGTAGCTGAATTGGAGGTATGCAAAGTGCGAAATTTGGTACGCAGACACAGTGGCTCTAATTCGGCTAGGCACCGACTCGAACTAAGCTGAATTTGGATCACAGATACATACACGTCATCCCTTTCTGCTCCAACTGCCATCAATCTTAGTGGCTGGAGAGTGGTGGCTTGACAGTCTTGGCAATTCATGAACACATATTTACATTGTAACATAGATCTGGGAAACATTTTGTTCAGAACAACTTCTTCTTTGTCGAGATATGTTGGACATCACACCTACCGCGAAGCCTAGAGTTATTTTGTTCAATGATAACGTCATGGAGACCTCGAAAATAAGGCAGAGACACCGGCCTTAACACGTCTGAAATGTAACGCCTGCTGTCCAAAATACTGACTATAAAAACAAGAGGTGACTGTGTTGCATACCCAATGGAATCCCATTTAATCGTGACGAGTGCTGGCCCATATGACGATAACGAATTGCAGTCTGGCAAGTTTCGTTCTCTTCGGATCTTCTAGACGCGGATGCTGTTTACAAGATCAGAACTTGTCTGAAAAGACGATTTGGTGCCTCTCCTGTATGCAGTGTTGTCGATGGACCCACCATATCGCCACCTCTCTCTGCCGCCGACTCAGTGGCAGCCACAACAATGGTCGTCATGGTGTGAGTGGTGCTCTGGATGTTGTCGCATTGTCCCTTTGGGAACTTCCCTTGCTGCGAAGCAGCTCAGTTTCACACTCAAGGTATGCACAGTACATCTCTACATGACCATGCGACAAAACGAGGTCAATCAGGTGCTAATCGCCGGGCCCTTTGCGATCCCTCATGGCGACGAGTACGACCCTCCTGAACGAATAGATTCCATATATAATAATCGGAAACGGACACAACCAGGAGACACTAGGCGACCGGACGAGAGCGTCGGCAGTGACTCGCCGTAAACCACAGAAAGGCAACAAATGACGATGGACGGATAGCGAAGACAACATGGCAGAATGACAAGTACAGAGACCGAACGAAATCGAGAGCCTAGATGTAGCTATATCAGGAACCAAAGAACGACGAGTGTAGCGAACAGAACGAGATCACATTCGGAACGTGACTGAAGTCAGGGCTTCTTTTTTTTGGCTGCTTGTGCGCTGAAGTGTTACCACCTTGGTGGCTGAACTTCTGGGTGACAAGTGAAGGCAATTCACTCTTTATTTTAGGGAAAGGAGTGCTGTGGGCTCTAAGAAGTCGTTTAAGCCGTTCTGGGACGGGTAGGGGGGGGGGGGGCTTGAGGCAATATGAGGTGTGGGTTGATTTCATTTGGCTTTATTTAAATTCACTGTGACACCTCAATAATGGCTACAAATACCCGGATGCGGCGGCGGCGCGCAAGGGCGACTGTCCCGGTATAGCACAGTTGTCTTGTCGAAGGCCTCAGCACGTCCACTTTGCCCAAAAGTTTGCGTGTGTGGGAGATGACAAGTTCCTGTATAGACGGGATGTCGAGTTCCTGGTGCAAGTCATGGAACCTGACCCACCTGGGTACCCCAGGTATGCACCGAAATCACCGATTTTGTAAGACCTGCAGCAGTTTGATGTTAGTTGCACGGTCTGTGTTCCAGGTGGAAGGACTGTGGCTCACAACGGGTTCCATGCGCTGCCGCGGGGGCGTGGCCAGCGCACAGTGCTGAGATGGCGACAGCGGCGTTCGCAAATTTTAGGAGCGCTTTCAAGCTCGTCAGGCCGGAATATCCGACCGTATCCGCATGGTAGTCGCGCAATCCCAACCAACGCGAACAGCAGTATCGCAGAAAACTAAATCACAGTATCGACAGCTGGCATAGCTGTCACTATGGAATTCTGACACATACGTATAGGCTTTCCGCCTTGACACACGAAGCACAGCACGAGTCTCTCACAACGAACCATCATTCAATGTTATTTCTGAATGAGAAGAGTTCTGTGTCATACAGAATCTACGTAGCCCTGCTCTTAGGTTCTTTGTGCGATCGCGTTTAAATCTTACTCAGTTGCTCACCCAAGAATGTCGTACACTGGAGTCAATTTGACGCTTTGCCGCATCGTGTTACAATTTTAATTTCCAGCAGCATCGTTTAGTTTCTGACCGCAAGTAGATTCTAGCACATGTCCGCGGTTGCGTGCCGGCTCCGCCAGGTTGCCGGCCTGCGTCTCGATAGCCGCAAGGCACGACGCGGGGACCCTGTCAGGAATTCCTGGCAGTGGCCGCCCGCCCGCCGACAATAGGACGCGTGGCTGCCAACGGCGTGGCGTGGCGTGGAGCGGCGCGGCGTGGCTCGCCGGCTGCCAGGCCGCCGCTCGCTCGTGACGGCGCCAACGGGCGCGAGCGGGATTCTGCTTCTACGGTCCGACAGACCTGGTCAGCCACGATCTCCGCGCTGATATACGCGTCACCACAGCGCGCTTCCAATTGTTCGAGGTATCCCCACCACAGGATTTTACGGCTACAGATTCCCACTACACACAATATTTCGAGTACCATCCATAATTTATGCAAAATGGAACACATGTGTAATGGAAAAATCAGTTTTTCTCGTCACAAACATTTTCACGTCTGAAACATCTACGATTTATACATTACTGGCCATTAAAATTGCTGCACCACGAAGATGACGTGCTACAGACGCGAAATTTAACCGACAGGAAAAAGATGCTGTGATATGCAAATTATTAGCTTTTCAGAGCATTCACACAAGGTTGGCGCCGGTGGTGACACCTACAACGTGCTGACATGAGGAAAGTTTCCAACCGATTTCTCAAACACAAACAGCAGTTGACCGGCATTGCCTGCTGAAAAGTTGCTGTCATGCCTCGTGTAAGGAGGAGAAATGCGTACCATCACGTTTCCGATTTTGAAAAAGGACGGATTGTAGCCTATCGCGATTGCGGTTTGTCGTATCGCGACATTGCTGCTCGCGTTGGTCGAGATACAATCACTGTTAGCAGAATATGGAATCGGTGGGTTCAGGAGGGTAATACGGAACGCCGTGCTGGATCCCAACGGCCTCGTATCACTAGCAGTCGAGATGACAGGCATCTTATTCGCATGGCTGTAACGGATCGTGCAGCCACGTCTCGATTCCTGACTCAACAGATGGGGACGTTTGCAACACAACAACCATCTGCACGAACAGTTCGACGACGTTTGCAGCAGTAGGGACTATCAGCTCGGAGACCATGGCTGCGGTTACCCTTGACTCTGCATCACAGACAGGAGCGCCTGCGATGGTGTACTCAACGACGAACCTGGGTGCACGAATGGCAAAACGTCATTTTTTCGCATGAATGCAGGTTCTGTTTATAGCATCATGATGATCGCATCAGTGTTTGGCGACATCCCGGTGAACGCACATTGGAAACGTGTATTCGTCATCGCCATACTGGCGCATTACCCGGCGTAATGGTGTGGGGTGCCATTGGTTACGCGTTTCGGTCACCTCTTGTTCGCATTGACGGCACTTTGAACAGTGGACGTTACATTTCAGATGTGTTACGACCCGTGGCTCTACCCTTCATTGGATCCCTGCGAAACTCTACATTTCAGCAGAATAATCCACGACCGCAAGTTGCACGTCCTTTACGGGACTTTCTGGATACAGAAAATGTTCGACTACTGCCCTGGCCAGCACATTCTCCAGATCTCTTGCCAATTGAAAACGTCTGGTTAATGGTGGCTGAGCAACTGGCTCGTCACAATACGCCAGTCATTACACTTTATGAACTGTGGTATCGTGTTGACGCTGCATGGGCAGCTATACCTGTACACGCCATCCAAGCTCTGTTTGACTCAACGCCCAGGCGTATCAAGGCCGTTATTACGGCCAGAGGTGGTTTTTCTGGGTACTGATTTCTAAGGATCTATGCACCCGAATTGCGTGAAAAAGTAATCACATGTCTAATGAATAGCCATTTATCATCTGCATTTCTTCTTGGTGTAGCAATTTTAATTGCCAGTAGTGTATATGCAAACTGAAGCGACAAATGAAATTATCTACGAAGGCCAGGATTCAAACCTAGGGAATACCAAGTGAGCTGAGGCGTCAACGGGAAATTGTACTGTGGAGGGGGCCGTGCTGGGGTTACGTAGCCGTTTCTGTAGTACAAAGCCACAACGTCAGGATTGCGTAGTGGTTAGCTCATTAGCCCACGGAGCGGGAGACCTGGGTTCCAATCCCGGCCACAGTTAAAAATCTCTTTCGTTGCTTCAGTCTGCACTCAAACAACGCAGTTTTCTTTGGTTTTTTTGTTCATTAATGGCTTCCATGGTATACAGGGTGGTCCATTGATAGTGACCGGGCCAAATATCTCACTAAATAAAGATCAAAGGAAAAAATTAAAAAGAACGAAACTCGCCTAGCTTGAAGGGGGAAACCAGATGGCGCTATGGTTGGCCCGCTAGATGGCGCTGCCATAGGACAAACAGAGATCAACACCGGTTTTTTAAATACGGACCCCAATTTTTATTACATATTCGTGTAGTACGTAAATAAATGTTTTAGTTGGACCACTTTTTTCGCTTTGTGATAGATGGCGCTGTAATAGTTACAAACGTATAAGTACGTGCTATCACGTAACATTTCGCCAGTGCGAACGGTATTTGCTTCGTGATACATTACCCGTGTTAAAATGGACCGTTTACCAGTTGCGGAAAAGGTCGATATCGTGTTGATGTATGGCTACTGTGATCAGAATGCCCAACGGGCGTGTGCTATGTATGCTGCTCCGTATCCTGGACGACGTCATCCAAGTGTCCGGAGCGTTAACCGGATAGTTACGTTATTTAAGGAACAGGAAGTTTTCAGCGACATGTGAAGCGTCAACCACGACCTGCAACAAATGATGATGCCCAAGTAGGTGGTTTAGCTGTCGTGGCGGCTAATCCGCACATCAGTAGCAGACAAATTGCTCGAGAATCGGGAATCTCAAAAACGTCGGTGTTGAGGATGCTACATCTACATCGATTTCACGCATACCATATTTCTATGCACCAGGAATTGCATGGGGACGATTTTGAGCGTCGTGTACAGTTATGCCACTGGCCACAAGAGAAATTACAGGACGATGACAGATTTTTTGTACGCGTTCTATTTAGCGACGAAGCGTCATTCACCAACAGCGGTAACGTAAACCGGTATAATATGCACTATTGGACAACGGAAAATCACGATGGCTGCGGCAAGTGGAACATCAGCGATCTTGGTGGGTTAATGTATGGTGCGGCATTATGCGAGGAAGGATAATTGGCCGCCATTTTATCGATGGCAATCTAAATACTGCAATGTATGCTGATTTCCTACGTAATGTTCTACGGATGTTACTCCAAGATGTTTCACTGCTTGACGGAATGGCGGTGTACTTCTAACATGATGGATGTCCGGCACATAGCTCGTGTGCGGTTGAAGCGGTATTGAATAGCATATTTCATGACAGGTGGATTGGTCATCGAAGCACCATACCATGGCTCGCACGTTCACCGGATCTTACGCCCTAGGATTTCTTTCTGTGCGGTAAGTTGAAGGATATTTGCTATCGTGATCCACCGACAGCGCCTGACAACATACGTCAGCGAATTGGCTTTGAGCACTATGGGACTTAACATCTCAGGTCATCAGTCCCATAGAACTTAGAACTACTTAAACCTAACTAATCTAAGGATAATCACACACATCCATGCCCGAGGCAGGATTCGAACCTGCGACCGTAGCGGTTGCGCGGTTCAGACTGAAGCGCCTAGAACCGCACGGCCACCAGTGGCCGGCGACAGCGAATTGCCAATGGATGTGCGAACGTTACAGAAGGCAAGGAATGTCGTTACACGTATTGCCAAATGCACTGAGGTTTGCGGACATCATTTTGAGCATTTATTGCATTAATGTGGTATTTACAGGTAATCACGCTGTAACAGCATGCGTTCTCAGAAATGATAAGTTCACAAAGGTACATGTATCACATTGGAACAACCGAAATAAAATGTTGAAACGTACCTACGTTCTGTATTTTAATTTAAAAAACATACCTATTTCGAACTGTTCGTCTAAAATTGTGAGCTATATGTTGGTGACTATTACAGCGTCATCTATCACAAAGCGAAAAAAGTGGTCCAACTAAAACATTCATATTTCTTTACGTACTACAAGAATATGTAAAAAAAATGGGGGTTCCTATTATAAAAAACGCAGTTGATATCCGTTCGACCTATGGCAGCGCCATCTATCGGACCAACCATAGCGCCATCTGGTTTCCCCCTTCAAGCTATACAAGTCTTGTTCTTTGTAGTTTTTTCGTTTGATATTTGGCCTGACCATGATCAATGGACCACCCTGTATAATATAATTATGTAAAAATATATTAAAAATAGTGAACATTTTGTGTTGTTTGAGTGTTCTTCTCCTAGGAATTAATATCTATGTAAACTGACGAATGGGAGATGAAGACAGCTGAAAGTGGCTGTGTTCTACGAAGAGAATAAAGGCTTCTGATGGCCTGTTTGCATTCACGATGAGAAGCAAGCAGAAGACGTTACAGTAGAGCATATAAAGAATTAATTATAATTGTGGATGACAGTGTAAAATAAATACAGACTGCAAAATGGCTCTGAGTACTATGGGACTTAACTTCTGAGGTCATCAGTCCCCTAGAACTTAGTACTTAAACCAAGCTAACCTAAGGCCATCACACACATCCAAGCCCGAGGGAGGATTCGAACCCGCGACCGCAGCGGTCGCGCGGTTCCAGACTGTAGCGCCTAGAACTGCTCGGCCACCCCGGCCGGCTAAATACAGACTGCCGAAGGTGGAATGGTAATACACTGATGTGGCAAAAGTGATGGGGCAGCGACATGCTGTATGGTGTCAGGTAAATCCAACACCTTCCATGAAAACCCTGACATGATAAGCATGTCACACAGCTCCGAATAAATCGTGACATTAAATTAACCAAAGTAATACGAGTAACGAGTGAGCAAATGGAATACCACAGACTAACACAAGAATGGCTAAATGCACGTCATACCTTCCCACCGTGAGACAGACGCAGTTCCGAGGGGAGAAACGAGAACAGAAGCCGAGAGCAGAACCGTGTTAAGCTGGAAGGCCCTACGATAAGGGACGGACTGGACACCCACGTCCCAGTTAACCACTAGGACCACCCCAGCTGCAAGTTTTAGCGTGAGACTTTTTCGCGTCTCTGTTACGTCAGGACCACCCCCCAGCCCATGTTAAAAGCTAGAGCCCTCCAGAAGAACAGTATAGATCTTACGATAATACAAAAAGGGCCACCCCAGCTGCAAGGTTTGGCGTGAGACTTTTTCGCGTCTCTGTTACGTTGCAAACTTTAAAAACATTGCCCCTCCACGAAAAGTATAACGTTTCTCATTGTATAGACAGAATTTTTGTAGGCGGAGCTTAAGGTTAACATTGAGACCCTGATTGGTCAGATGAAAATACAGTCAGATAGTTTTTTTTAAACCAACTTAGGTAAATTGTACTAAGGAGAAGGTAGGAGGGAGTTGCTTCCGAGACGGCGAAGTGAGTGGAGCTGTGCTGCCCGCTGCCCCCTGACGAACACCGACAAGGTAATGAACGCACGCGATGCCGCATAACAGCGCATAAAGCTTCACTCAGAACTGCAGAAGTCTCATCTGTTACACCCCCTTTTTGCGTAATACTAGTGTCGATCGTCAATTAAAGCGCATGGTGTTCACATTTGCCACTTGAAGTAAAAATCTGAAACGCGATGATTTTTCTGTTATATAGTTATTGAGAAGCCACATCAGCCACTGTAATTTACGACAAGTTAGATAAGTAATTAAAGATAATTGAGGGTCACTGTAGACCATTTTGTAAGTTTTCTCTCTTGTGAAACTTAATTTAAACCTAGATTATACATGTGATACGGCATAGGTCATCCTTGGATCCATTGTAGAACTTGGAAACCCACTCAGAGAATATTCGTTTACATTTTTGTTGAACGCAGTTGGTTTTTATCATCCTGTATTAAAACATTTCCTTTTATCAATAGTGCAATTTATAAACAATGTTTTGCGAGTAGAATAAAATTTCCAATGGTAAACTTAACTGCTTTTTCGACGTTATTTTACCAGCTAACTAAAAATAGGAAAGCCTTGAATCCCTTCCACTAAATTTAGTTAGTATTAAGATTCTTTTACAGGGAGTGCAGTGGAGCTGACGCTGAAATCATTACGTATTTGGTTATATCATCGATAGTCTCAATGAACTCTTCTGAACTCTACATGTCATGTGTGGTCTGGCGTCTCCTAACCAGCAACGGGTCCCAGGTTCAAACTAGTCAATTCCCTAAAAAACACGCTCAGAGCGTCGTTGCGCGAAAGTGGTAGGGAGACACGATATATAACAAACAGACACCACGCAGAATGTTAGAATGCACATACAGAGATCACCGTAGTATCGCGTGTACAAGATGTAAAAGTGCTATGCACTAGCGGGGCTTCATCTGTACTTAGTTGATCCACGTCACAAGGTTTCCGACGTGATTACGACCGGACGACGGGAATTAACAGACTCTGAATGCTGAATGCTAGTTGGAGCTAAACGCATGGGGCATTCCACTTCGGATATCGTTAGTGAATTCAGTATTCCGAGATCCACAACGTCAAGAGTGTGCCGAGAACACCAAATTTCAGGCATTGCGTCTCAATACGGCCTCTACTGAACGACCGAGAGCAGCAGCATACGCGTGGAGCTGTCAATGCTATCAGACAAGCAACACTGCGTGAAATAACCACAGAAATATATGTGAGACGTGCTACGGACGTTTACGTTAGGACAGAGTGACGAAATTTGGCTTTAATGAGCTGTGTCAGCGGACGACCAACGCGAGTGTCTATGCTAATAGCACGACATCGTCTGAAGTGCCTTTTCTAGGCTTATGAACATGTGGGTTGGACCAAACCTTTTTTTTTCTTTTTTTGAATCATAAGTCTTCTGGTTTGATGTGCCGCGCCACGAATTCCTCTCCTGCGCCAACCTCTTCATCTCAGACTAGCACGTGCGACCTACATCCTCAGTTATTTGCTCGATGTATTACAGTCTCTGTTTTCCTCTACAGTGTTCATCCTCTACAGCTCCCAAAAGTACTGTGGAAGTTATTCCCTGATGTATTAACAGATTTCCTATAGTCCTGTCCCTTCTTCTTGTCAGTGTTTTCCATATAATCCTTTTCGTTCCGAACCTGCGCAGAACCTCTTCATTCCTTATCTTATCAGTCCATCTCTTGTTCAACATTCTTCTGTAGCACCACATCTTAGATGCTTCGATTCTTTTCTTCTCCGGCCTTCCCCCAGGCCATGTTTCACTGCAATACAATGATGTGCTCAAAACGTAGGTTCACAGAAATTTCTTCCTCAAATTAAGGCCTATATATGATACTAGTAGAATTGTCTTGGCCAGGAATTTCCTTTTTGTCAGTGCTGGTCTGCTTTTATTGTCCTCCTTACTCTCTCCGTCATCGGATATTTTGCTGCCTAGTCAGCAGTTGATATTAATTTCATATACTTCCTGACCATCCATGCTGATATTTTATCGCTGTTCTCATTTCTGCCACTTCTCATTACTTTCGTCTTTCTTCGGTTTACTCTCGATCGGAATTCTGTATTCATTAGACTGTTCACTCCATTGAGCAGATCCCGTAATGCTTCCTCACTCTTACGGAGGATCGCAATGTCATCAGCGAATCTTATCATTCATATCCTGTCACCTTGAATTTTAATTACTCTCTGGAATCTTTCTTTTATATCTATCATTACTTCTTCGCTGCCTAGACTGGACAGTACGGGTAAGAAACTATATCTTTGACTTACACCCTTTTTAATCTCAGCACTTCGTTCTCGGCTCTTGCACACGTTGTATGTTACCAGTGTCTCCCTACAGCTTATCTCTATTTCCTAACAAGTTCAAGATCCTGAATTTTTTTACATTGTCGAACTCTTTTGCCAGGTCGACAAATTCTTTGAAAGTGTCTCGATTTTCCTTTTGTCTTGTTTCCGTTATCAACCACTCTGTTGCCTTTATCTTTACTAAAGCCAAACTGATCGTCATCGAACAGATCCTCAGTTCTCTTTTCCATTCCTGTATATTATTATTCTCAGGAACTTGGATGCATGAGCTGCTAAACTGATTGTGCGATAATTCTCGTACTTTTCAACTCTTGCAGTCTTCGGAACTGAGTGAATGATATTTTACCAAAAGTCAGATGATATACCGCCAGACTTATACATTCTACACACCAGCGTTTTGTTGTCATGTCCGCAGCTCGTGGTCGTGCGGTAGCGTCTCTCTTCCCGCGCCCGGGTTCCCGGGTTCGATTCCCGGCGGGGTCAGGGATTTTCTCTGCCTCGTGATGACTGGGTGTTGTGTGCTGTCCTTACGTTAGTTAGGTTTAAGTAGTTCTAAGTTCTAGGGGACTGATGACCGTAGACGTTAAGTCCCATAGTGCTCAGAGCCATTTGAACCATTTGTTGTCATGTACCTAAATGATTTTAGAAATTCTGATTAAATGTCATTTATTCCATCTGCCTTATTCGATCCTAAACCTTCCAAAGATATTTTAAATTCTGATTCTAATACTAGAACATATGTCTCTCTTAAATCGACTCCTATTTCTTCTACTGTCAAATCAGACAAATCTTCGGCCTGACAGAGTCCTCTAATGTTCTCTTTCCACCTATCCACCCTCTCCTCTACATTTGTGTGATTACCTTTGCATTCTTAATATTTACACCCTTGATTTTAATTTCACCGAAGGTTGTTTTGACTTTTGTACCTATCCACCCTATCCTCTAAATTTGTGTGATTACCTTTGCATTCTTAATATTTACACCTTTGCTTTTAATTTCACCGAAGGTCGTTTTGACTTTTATGCTGAGACATTCCTTCGGACAATCTTACTGTTTTGATATTTTCACATTTTTCACCAAGCAGTTTTGCCTTAGTTTCAGTTAATTTCATTCCCAAGCGACTTGTATTCCTGTATTCCTGAATTTCCCTGAATGTTTTTTCCTCCATTCTTTAATCAATCATCTGAAGTATTCCTTCTGTTACCCATGGTTTCTTCACAGTTAGCTTCTTTATACCTATGTTTTTCTTTCAACTTCGCCTTTTTTAGAGATGTCCATTCATCTTCAACAGAACAGCCTACTGAGCTGTTGCTTATCTATAGCCTTAGAGAACTGCAAGCAGATATAGTCATCCCTTAGTGCTTCCGTATCCCACCTCTCTGCGTATGCATTCTTCCTGGCTAATCTCTTAAACTCCAGCCTCTCTTCATCACTACTAAATTAGGATTTGAGTCTGTATCTGCTCCTGCCTAAGCCTTAGAATCCAGTATCTAATTTCAGAATCTCTCCCTTGCTATGATGTAATCTACCTGAAACCTTCCCGTAACTCCCAGCCTTTTCCAAATACAGCACCTCCTGTTGTGATTCTTGAACAGAGTTTTCACTATTACTAGCTGAAATTTATCGCAGAACGCAGTTAATCTCCCTCTACTCTCCTTTATAATACCAAGCCCATATTCTCTGGTAACCCTTTCCTCTCCTCTTTTGCCTAAAAATGCATTCCAGTCTGTCTGAACTGTGGTGTGGATACAAAACTCGAATTATCGTTTAGCGTGTTCTAAATGCAAGTGGTGTGCTTACTTTGTGTTTTTGTTAGCAAAAACTCTGTACGAACTGATTGGGGAATGCAACTCCCAATACCAATAAAGAAACACAGTCACTGCAAAGTACATTTGGCCCCTTAGGTACTTAATCATCTGGCCCTGTTCAAAACTGATAACTTTGGTCCCTGCGCACATAAGATATATATTACACTGTCTTACCTCTAAAGCATCAACGGTGGAACACGATATATTCTGGTCTCTCATAAAAAGAATATGGATGTTAGCTACACGCTCAGCAGTGTGCAACGCTACCCGTAATACTTTGAAATGTACATGAGATTCTGTTGGTTGATAAACGAAAACATTTATGAAAAATCCAACTTCTTTGAAAAATACATGACGTGGACAGGGAGGCGGTACTGATTGTGGAGAATTACTAATAATGATTTTTTCTTTAACAAAATTATATTGCACGTTAAGTTCTTCTTTTCAAAACCATCTGACAACTGAAGTTACTTTACTTACAACTGATTGACAAACAATGACATTTAAACAGCAAGTATTATGTAACCTCATTAATACAACTTAAAAGCAAATGATCAGATCGCAATAGCTCTGTCAACAAATCTTAGAAGCATTACAAAAGTTAAATATCTAACTAGCGTGTTCATCAAATCAGTTTACGTATATTCTGGGGCTACTCAACAATTGTAAATTATCAGCCAATTCATCTACACTAACTCACTGACAAAAACAGAAATCATAATTCTTTAACATCTTCACCAAGCTTGCATGAAGACTTCTGCTTCCATGTCCAACAATACTGACATACCTACATTAATCTAACACTCGGTCGCTTCACACAGAACACCACAAAAACTGCCTACTCCATCGTCTTTCGCTCACAGACAGCTACTTACAAATGTGCGCCAAGCTCTCTCTTAGTCCAACACTATAATAATCGCAGACCAGGAGCAGTATATCTGGGCCAGTGGTCTTACACAGTCAGCGATATACAGCCTATCAAAGACACACATCATTTATATAATCATATTCGGGTGCTACATACAAATTTGCCAAAGTAGACTCCTTTCACAGTCCCTTTATGTACTGAAGTACCCATACAGTACCGTCATGTACTTTCTCTGCCTCTTCATCTTCAGTCTGCGGTATCGGCACGCATACCTGAACTATCGTTGTCAGTGTTGGTTTGCTGTCGACTCTGATAAGAACAACTGTATCACTGAACTCTTCGCAGTAACTCTCTCTGTGCCCTTCCTTGACAATATTATGAAAAGAATAAAAATGGTTCAAATGGCTCTGAGCACTATGGGACTTAACATCTGAGGTCATCAGTCCCCTAGAACTTAGAACTACTTAAACCTAACTAACCTAAGGATATCACACACATCCATGCCCGAGGCAGGATTCGAACCTGCGACCGTAGCCGTCTCACGGTTCCAGACTGAAGCGCCTAGAACCGCTCGGTCACACCGGCCGGCTGAAAAGAATAGATTGCTACTCACCATATAGTGGAGATGTTGGATCACAAACAGGCACGACCAAGACTGCTAAACATCTCCACCATACGGTGAGTAGCAATCTATCCTTTTCATAATATTGTCATTATTCCATCCCGGATTTTCCATTGTTTGACTCTGCCCTATCATCTCGTTCATAACGAATCCCACTCCTCTTATGCCATCTCCCGCTGTTGTTCATATTACCCTATACTCATCTGACCAGAAATCCTTGTCTTCTTTCCATTTCACTTCACTGACTCCCACTATATGACTGAGGCTTCGAATTTCCCTTTTCAGATTTTCAAGCTTCCCTACAACATTCAAACTTCTGACATTTCGTGTGTTTTCATGGTTATCTCCCCGTTGGCAGTCCCCTCGCGGTGGTCCAAATGGGGGACTATTCCGGAATTTTTTGCCAATGGAGAGATCATCATGACACTTTTTCAGTTACAGGTCACATGTCCTGTGGATACACATTATGTATCCATTGCATTCTGCATCCTCATGCCGCTAATTACCGCTAATTCTTCCACCTTTAGGGGCAGCTTCTCATCCCAAGTGCAAGAGAGTGCCCTGAACCTCTGACCGCTCCTTCACCCTCTTTCACAAGGCCGTTGGCAGAATGAGGGTGACTTCTCATGCCTGAAGTCTTCGGCCACCAATGCTGATGATTTTTATTCAAAACCTTAGCAGTGGCGTGGCTCGAAGCAGAGACCATGAGCGTTTCTCGTTACAAATCAAAGACACTACCCCTAGACCAATGGTGCACAATTACGATTGGAAAATCATGGCCTGGTCAGATGAGTCCCGATTTCAGCTGGTAAAGAACTGGGCACGCTGGTGGTGGCTCCATAATGGTGTGGGCTGTATTTACATGGAATGGGCTGGGTTGTCTGATCCAACTGAACCGATCATTGACTGGAAAGCTTCGGTTACTTAAAGATAATTTGCAGCCATTCATCGACTTCATGTTCGGAAGTAACAATGGGATTTTTATGCACGACAATGCGTCATGTCAGTGGGTCACAATTGTTCGCGACTGGTTTGAGTAACATTTCGAGCGAAAGATTTGGCCACCCAGGTCGCCCGACATGAACCCAGTCGAACATTTCTGGGACATAATAGACAGATCGTGCATAAAATCCTGCACCAGTAAAACTTTCTCAGTTATGTACGGTTGCAGAGCTCAGTATTTCTGCATGGGATTTCCAACAACTTGTTGAGTCCGTGTCACGTCGAGTTGCTGCTCTATCCTGGAATGAAGGAGGTACTGCACGTATTAGGAGGTATCCCACGACTTTTGTCACCTCAATGTATTTTAAAGGAACATCTATGTGCAAGTCAGCGCACACATGTACAGAGGAAGATCGAAACAATTTTGAAGGACCTTTACCTAAACAGTGCTGAGGAAGGAAGAATATGGGGACATGGGGAGAGCAGGTATAATTAATAAAGGATCGTCCATTATAATACGAATAGTACCCGTACAAAATTTCTATCCAATGTGGACACTCCAAAGTGA
Source organism: Schistocerca serialis cubense (assembly GCF_023864345.2). NCBI lineage: Eukaryota > Metazoa > Arthropoda > Insecta > Orthoptera > Acrididae > Schistocerca > Schistocerca serialis. The sequence goes on from NC_064642.1 coordinate 523,893,813, forward strand.
AGTGCTCTGTATATGTTTGTTTCCAGAAACGGTTGTATTACAGCTATCTATCACCTATAAATGTCAGCGATAACTACAAGAACAAATTTTCGCCAATTTCGAGAAAGTAGTGTTTCCGTGCAGCTGGAGCGGGCAAAGATTGCAGTACCGGCTTCCATTCGCCATTAGCTAACAGTAGATTCCTTACTTGCTTCTTTGTTCATCGAAAAATATTGACAGCAAACAAAGTTTTTTGAGCAAATGAACTACAGCATGCGTTAGCTCAGAGTGTAATAAATAGCTGACATTTCAGTGCGTAGGCTTCGTTACTTTATCAGGCGAGACAAGTTATTTATTTAGAACCAATCTCACAGACGATATTAAAGAAACATTCAAACAATGGAAAGTCCAGGTTGTAATGTCAACAATGAAAAGGACTGAATGCTACTCACCTTAAAGTTGATACACTGAATTGCAGAGAGACACAAGGTGGTGGTGGGTTTGAAGTTTAAATTGACCAAACTGCATGGTCATCGGTCCCAGAGAGACAAGGAAAAAGCTGTTACACATTGAGCTTTCAGCCGAAACGTTCTTCAGAAATGAAAACAAATACACACACACACATGTTCACACAAGCAAACACACCTCATACACATGACTGCTATGTCGGGTCTCTCCATCCAGAACGCGACACGGCATAGTTGGTTTCTGGCCGGAGATGGTGGTCATGTGCGTGTGAGGTGTGCTTTCTTGTGTGAACATGTGTGTGTATTTTCCTTTCTGAAGAAGGTTTTAGTCGAAAGCTCAATGTATAACCACCTTTTCGTTGTGCGTATCTGCAACTCAACGTGTTATCTTTCAGCTGAGTAGCAATTTATGCTTTTCATAAGCTTGTTACAAAAACAAATGGCTGGCAGGACGTTAAAAATTAATTTTTGGGTAAATTTCTCGTATTTCCGTCAATGCTCACCGAATTGTTAGGTTCTTAGACCACCGGTTTCGGCCAGCGATAACCATCTTCAGATCTGTTTTAAAAAATGTTCTAGTATAATGTTTCGTGATATAGACAGAAGTAAGAGGAATTTACTCTACACTTCCTGGATCACTGCTTTACTCGCGAACATGTCTCAGTTTGGACAATAATTTTTGGTAACTAACAATAAGTTCACTAACGAAAAGATTGCATTCAATGACAGTTAGCGATAACAACTTTACTCACTGAGGCTGATTGTGAATAATTACTCAATAAACTGGATTAGCGTCAAATCAAGTAACGAACGGAACATCAACGTAACCACATTCAGATAATCCAATAGTATAACTGACCTACTTTCTCTTTCCTGTTACGTAAATTTTATGTGTTTAAATGTTATGTACTTGGCTGAGTGAATATATGTGTGTTGTGAATTCAGTTCTGCCGCCGAATCCAAGATTAACAGCGGGAGGAACATAATGGAAGAGAAAAGTACTGTCGTACCTCCTGTAGCTAAATCTATATAAATAAAAATGAAAACAGCCAAGTAAAAACACGCATGTCTACCAATGGAACGTTGTATCAAATTTCAAAGCAATCGGTCAGAGACTTTTGGAGATTTGCGATTATGAACATCTACATTTCTTTTATAGGTACAAAAGTAGATGTTCGCTTCTTCAAAATCTCAGATATCCTAAAGTTCTTCATGGATTGCTTTGAAATTTTGACACGACGTTGCATTCGAATACTCCAGTGTTTTTATATACCCACTGGAACATAATTAGGTATATATGTAATTAATATTTAATATAAGGAGAAACGTTATAAAAATAGTGATATTGGTTTGTTCAAAATCGCTTCACTCCGAAAGTTCTTCACTAATTGCATTGAAAATTTTGAAACAACTCTGAATTCTACGATGGCATGTTTTTATAATTCTTAAATATACGTATTTTAATTCATATAGTACATAAATATAGATACATATTATATAATGAGAAAACATTGTTACCAAAAATCCCAAAATGTAGCTTTCCGATTTACATCAGATTTTCACAAGTTACTTAGTAAAAGGAAGAGAAGAAAAAGTAGAAGGTGAATATGGAATGGGGGTAAGGAATGAAAGAGGAAATCGCCTGGTAGAATTTTTCACAGAGCGTAACTTCAACATAGCTAACACATGGTTTAAGACTCATAAAGAGGCCTGGAGACACTGGAAGGTTTCAGATAGATTCTATAATGGTAAAACAGAGATTTAGGAACCAGGTTTTAAATTGTAAGATATCTTTGACCACAATCTATTGGTTACGAACTGCAAATTAAAATTGAAGAAACTGCAAAAAAGAGGGAATTTAAAGAGATAGGACCTGGATAAACTGAAAGAACCAGCGGTTGTACAGAGTTTCAGACAGAGCATTAGGACACAATTGACAAGATCGGGGGAAAGAAATACAGTAGAAGAAGAATGGTTACCTTTGAGAGATGAAATAGTGAAGGCAGCAGAGGATCAAGTAGGTAAAAAGACTAGAGCTAATAGACATTATTGGGTAACAGAAGATATATTGAATTTTGTTGATGAAAAGGGAAAACATAAAAAAGCAATAAATGAAGCAGGCAAAAAGGAATGAGATCGACAGGAAGTGGCAAATGACTGAGCAGGGATGGCTGGAGAACAAATGTAAGGATGTAGAGGCATATATCACTAGGGGTAAGATAGACACTACCTACAGGCAAGTTAAAGAGACCTTTGGAGAAAAGAGAACCACTTGTATGAATATCAAGAGCTCAGACGGAAAACCGGTTCTAAGCAAAGAGGGGAAAGCAAAAAGGTGGAAGGAGTGTATAGAAGGTCTATAGAAGGGCGATGTAATTGAGCGCAATATTATGGAAAGGGAAGAGACCGTAGATGAAGATGAAATGGGAGATATGATACGGTGTGAAGAATTTGACATAGCACTGAAAGACCTAACTCGAAACAAGGCCCCGGGAGTCGACAACATTCCATTAGAATTACTGATAGCCTTGGGAGAGCCAGCCCTGACAAAACTTTACCATCTGGTGAGCAAGATGTATGAGACAGGCGAAATACCATCAGACTACAAGAAGAATATAATAACTCCGATCCCAAAGAATGCAGGTGCTGACAGACGTGAAAATTACCGAACTATCACTTTAATAAGTCATGGTTGCAAAACACTAACACGAATTCTTCACAGACGAATGGAAAACTGGTAGGTGCCGACCTCGGGGAAGATCAGTTTGGATTCCATAGAAATGTTGGAACACGTGAGGCAATACTAACCGTACGACTTATCTTAGAAGCTAGATTAATGAAAGGTAAACCTGCGTTTCTGACATTTTTAGACTTAGAGAAAGCTTTTGACAGTGTTGACATCAATACTCTTTCTAATTCTGAAGGTGGCAGGGGTAAAATACAGGGAGCGAAAGTATTTACAATTTGTACAGATACCAGATGGCAGTTACAAGAGTCGAGGGACATGAAAGGGAAGCAGTTGTTGGGAAGGGAGTGAGACAGTGTTGTAGCCTATCCCAGATGTTATTCTATCTGTGTATTGGGCAATCAGTAAAGGAAACAAAAGAAAAATTTGGAGTAGGTATTAAATTCGAAGGAGAAGAAATAAAAACTTTGAACTGGCAGAGCAGTTGAACGGACAGTGGATGTACGATGAACAGCAACAAAAGCAAAACGAAGATAATGGAATGTAGCCAAATTAAATCAGGTGATGCTGAGGGAATTAGATTAGGAAATGAGACACATAAAGTAGTAGATGAGTTTTGCTATTTGGGGAGCAAAATAACTGATAATGGTCGAAGTAGAAAGGATATAAAATGTAGACTACCAATGGCAAGAAAAGCGTTTCTGAAGAAGAGAAGTTTGTTAACATCGAGTACAGATTTAGGTGTCAGGAAGTCGTTTCTGAAAGTATTTATATGGAGTGTAGCCATGTATGGAAGTGAAACATGACGATAACCAGTTTAGACAAGAAGAAAATAGAAGCTTTCGAAATGTGGCGCTACAGAAGAATGCTGAAGATTGGATGGTTAAATAATATAACTAATGAGGAGATATTGAATAGAATTGGGAAGAATAAGAATTTGTGGCACAACTTGACTAGAAGGGATCGGTTGGTAGGACATCTTCTGAGGCATCAAGGGATCATCAATTTAGTATTGGAGGGCAGCGTCGAGGGTAAAAATGGTAGAGGGAGACCAAGAGATGTATACACTAAGCAGATTCAGGATAATGTAAGTTGGAGTAGTTACTTGGAGATGAAGAAGCTTGCACAGGATAGAGTAGCATAGAGAGCAGCATGAAACCAGTCTCAGGACTGAAGACCACACAACAACAACAACAAAAACAACATCAACAAGCGGTATTAAAAAGTATATATTCCATATGTGCCTAAACGTTTATTAAGTGTCGTGTATATATACAACAGTGAAGCGGTGTTAGCAAATAGTAAAGTTGTCTCTGTGGCTTACTGGTCTATGATTATTACACTACTACAGAAGACTGATAGGGAGAAGCTGAGCAGGTGACGGACAGAATGGGGGGCGGGGAGAGGGAATGAGGATATGGACGGAGAAAGGTGTAGGGGCAGATGGACAGAGAGAGGGGAGGGAAGGAGGTTACGAGGTGTATCCAATTCCCATACACATTAGAGACGTTTGCTTTCTCTTTTCTTCCTTTTATATTTGAGCATATTGAGTCACAGAAAACTGTGGGCCAGTTGGTCTCAGTAGAGGTTACAACGACTTTGTAACATCTTTCCCAACAGAATCACTGCAAGTATCCAGGCCAGGGGATCGCAATTTCACGCTGATGGGTGGGCTCATACTGGCAAGTTCTTTGTAGACTGACTTGATTTTGTAATCACTGATATAACATCTCATACCTCTCAACCCGTAAAGTTTCATTTCGCTCCCTGCTCCCTTCTGTGTGCTTCACTTTCCTTTTCAGTCAGTGTACGTAAGTTGTGTTATTACAGTAATAATGATATATCGTTATCATTTGAAAAATCTGTGGCTCTTTAAAAGTAATGCTAACGGCAAGCTATACTGGAAGGTGAGGAGGGGCTGGCTGAAACAGATTGTGACTATCCATCCCCCCCTCCCCACTCTTCCCTTCCCCTCTTACCCAGAACCTGACTCTAGATCCGCCCCTGGACAACACTGTGATTAGAGAATGATACGACATAGATGAGAAGGAAAAATGTTCAAATGTGTGTGAAATCTTATGGGACTTAACTGCTAAGGTCATCAGTCCCTAAGCTTACACACTACTCAACCTTAATTATCCTAAGGACAACACACACACCCATGTCCGAGGGAGGACTCGAACCTCCGCCGGGACCAGCCGCACAGAGATGAGAAAAGAATTTGGCCATAAACTTATGAGAGGTACAGTTCCGTCATTCAGCTTAAGCGAATTACTGCAACTGCAGCAAACTTAAACTCCGCTGGCCGGAAGGTGATTGAAAGCTCGCCCCCTCCCAAATGCTACTACATTCTGCTAAGCACTGCGCCGCCTTCAAAATGGTTCAAATGGCTCTGAGCACTATGGGACTCAACTGCTGAGGTCATTAGTCACCTAGAACTTAGAACTAGTTAAACCTAACTAACCTAAGGACATCACAAACATCCATGCCCGAGGCAGGATTCGAACCTGCGACCGTAGCGGTCTTGCGGTTCCAGACTGCAGCGCCTTTAACCGCACGGCCACTTCGGCCGGCTGCTCCGCCTTCCTCGGTATATTTAATTTCAGCTCTCCTTCACTGTGGAGGCAAGTGAATCGCAGTGGTACATTGGCACCTGCCTTATGCTACCTGGCTCGAATCCCAACAGCAGAAACAATTTTCGTCATCGGTATTTGGCTGGCAGGCCACGGGAGGAGGCGGGCGCCCCCAGTCAGCGAGCTAGGCGTTGGAGAACAGCTGTAAATTACAAACAGCTTCGAAGTATATTGTAGAGTGGGGCATTACGGAGTCTCCATTAAATGCAGATAATGAGTCAACAGCCCCTTCTATGTAAAGGAGTTATGTAGCAATTATTCGGAACTGTCAGCAATTCGCAGCCGTAACAGAAACGATGAAATAGGCAAAAAAACACTGATCACAATTGAAAAAGAAAAAAACGAAAAATGAGGACGTTTCCGAGACAAAAATGTTGAAAAAACAAATAACAAAACTGAAATTAGAGCCGAAACCGGAAAAAATTTTAACCAGTGGCTTCAACACACCACGACGGTACTGGGATTGGACAAAAACATGCAAACACCGCGAGAAATGCATGCTTGAACATAAATACAGGTGCTGGCCAAGCCACCAGATTGCGCTGTTGTGTTTCGCCACGAACGGCACCTGTGCAATGTCCTCTATACATTGCAAATGTCAGTCGCCGTCAGAACGGTGTAGTTATGAATGCATTACGTCCGAGCTAAGTGAATTCGAACGTCGGCAAATTAATGGTGCTCTATGTACTTCCGTAAGCAAGGATGCCGAAGTGTTTGGTGTTCCAAGAGGCATCGTATCTTGCATTTATACCGCATACAAGGAAAGCGCAAAAAGATCATCCGCTAAGTAACATCGCAAACGGATGTGTGTGTTAAATAATCGCGACAGACTATCGATGAAGAAGACTGTGACGGAATATAGGAAGACGGCAACTGCAAAAGTTACTGCAGAACTGAATGTCTACTCGCGATCATGGTCATCTACATCTACATTTACATGGATACTCTGCAAAACACATTTAAGTGCCTGGCAGAGGGTTCATCGAACCACCTTCACATTTCTCTATTATTCCAATCTCGTATAACACGCGGAAAGAATGAACACCTATATCTTTCCGTACGAGCTCTGATTTCCCTTATTTTATCACGGTGATCGTTCCGCCCTATGTAGGTCGGTGTCAACAAAATATTTTCGCATTTGGAGGTGAAAGTTGGTGATTGGAATTTCGTGAGAAGATTCCGTCGCTACGAAAAACGCCTTTCTTCTAAGGATTTCAGGCCCAAATCTTGTATCATTTCTATGACACTCTCTCCCATATGTCGCAATAATACAAAACGTGCTGCCTTTCTTTGAACTTTTTCGGTGTACTCCGTCAGTCCTACCTGTTAAGGATCCCACACCACGCATCAGTATTCTAAAAGAGGACGGACAAGCGTAGTTTAGGCGGTCTCCTTAGTAGGTCTGTTACATTTTCAAAGTGTCCAGCCAATAAAACGCAGCCTTTGGTTAGCCTTCCCCACAACATTTTCTATGTTTTCTTTCCAATTTACGTTGTTCGCAATTGTAATACCTAGATATTAATACCTAGATATTTATCGTGTAACCGAAGTTTAACGAGTTCCTTTTAGCACTCATGTGGATGACCTCACACTTTTCGTTATTTAGGGTCAACTGCCACTTTTCGCACCATTCAGATTTTTTTTAATCGTTTTGCAGTTTGTTTTGATGTTCTGATAACTTTATTAGTCGATAAACGACAGCGTCATCTGCAAACAACCGAAGACGGCTACTCAGATTGTCTCCCAAATCGTTTATATAGATAAGGAACAGCAAAAGGTCTATAACACTACCTTGGGGAACGCCAAAAATCACTTTTAAACTATGACTTTGCGTCAGTTACTACGAACAGTGACCCCTCTGACAGGAAATCACAAATCCAGTCGCATAACTGAGACGATATTCCATAAGCACGCAATTTCAATACGAGCCGCTTGTGAGGCACAGTGTTAAAAGCCTTCCGGAAATCCAGGAATACGGAATCGAACTGAAATCCCCTGTCACTTCATGTGAATAAAGAGCTAGTGGTGTTTCACAAGAACAATGTTTTCTAAACCCATGTTGACTGTGTGTCAATAGACCGTTTCCTTCGAGGTAATTTATAATGTTCGAACACAATATATGTTTTAAAAGTCTGCTGCATATCGACGTTAACGATATTGGCCTGTAATTTAGTGGATTACTCCTACTATCTTTCTTGAATATTGGTGTGACCTGTGCAACTTTCCAATCTTTGGGTACGGATCTTTCGTCGAGCGAACGGTTGCATATGATTGTTAAGTATGGTGCTAATGCATCAGCATACTTCGAAAGGAACCTAATTGGTATACAGTCTGGACCGGAAGACTTGCTTTTATTGAGTGATTTAAGTTGCTTCACTACTCCAGGGATATTTACTTCTACGTTACTCATGTTGGCAACTGTTCTCGATTCGATTTCTGGAATATTTACTTCGTCTTCTTTTGCGAAGGCATTTGGTCAGTATCAAACAACATGAAGGGAGCTCCATAAGCAGGGAATTATAGAGCGAGCTAGAATTCCAAAACCACCCATCAGTGACGCAAATGCCCGTAACACGAAAACGTGGAGCCGAAGCCATAAAACCTGGGCTACTGAACAATGGAGGGAAGCCATTTGCCAGGATCAGTCTTCTGTCACACTGTGTCCAACTTCTGGCCGAATCTGGGTTCGAAGAGTAAAAAATGGTGGGGGTTGGGTGATGATTTGGGCAGTCATGTCGTGGTATTCGATTGGCCCCATGGGTATTCTGCAAGGTCGCATTATAGCGAAGAATTATGTGACCATTTTGTGTGATGAGGTCCATCCAGTGGTGCTGCTGTATTCCCAGACGACTGAGCCCCAGTTCACGCAACTCGAATCGTCCAGGACTGGGTTTATTAACACGAGGATTATTTTATGCATCTCACCTGGCCACCACAGTCGGCAGATCTCAATATTAATGAACCTTTGTGGTCTACTTTGGAGAGAAGCATGCTTGATTGCTATCCACCTGTATCACCGTTACCTGAACTTACCACTATTTTGCAGGAAGACTGGTATAAGATTTCCTTCACGACTCGATGCTGTTTTGAATGCCAATCAGTTTCCCACAACGTATGAAGCAGGGTAATACGTTGTGTTTTTGGTGCTTCCACATTCTTCTTCAAGACATGTAGAAATGCAATGAACAGTCGGTGAGATCAGGATCCAATCGTCAAATGAATTACTTGACATGGAGAATAATCGGTAGGGAATATGACGGTACGTAACTGCTGCAGTCTCTGTTTCCAGCATTTGCTGCGAGAGCCACGTTCATGAAACCAGCAGCAAAGGCACAGGCCAAGGGGGACGTGAGGCACTCCGTGTGATGCAGTGAGACGGTTAGCTGAGCTCTGGTGTCACGGAAAGAATGGCACAATTGGCAATTCGTAACAGCACGAATGAAATTATGGGGAAGTACGACGCCAAACGATGCAGAATAAATACTTAAGACGTAAGATAATTAATAAGCCGTAGGGCGTGGTCTTGTACTTCTCGGTGGCAGAAACATACGAACGTTGGTTTCCAGTGCGAGGAAATCTGGCAAAAAAAGATCTTCAAGAACGTACGTGCCCAAATTGTAGTCAGTAACAATGCAGAAAAAACGAAATCATTGATAAAAAAAGCCTGAGCACAGTATTACATCAAAAAGCTGGACAAACTGTTGTTGTAAAGTAATGGTCTGTTTGACACCAAATATTAACTTAATCATAGAGGAGAGCTCCCCAACCCCAGAAACACATTTAGCTTTTAATCTTTTAAAAAATTGAAACTATTTAATAATAAATACTTTTATTTACTATATACGGTTAGGGCCATAAGCTAGTTGCCACTAGCAACCCATCAACGTTTTTCATTTCATGATACAGTAGTCAGTTGTGAACTTGACTAATGCATATTACCCGTAAGCCAGTTGACAGTAGCAGTCTGAGGTTATGTTGCTTGTTATTATCTGAGAAATAATGAACAGAGAATTAATTTTGTTTTGCAAGGATGGTGGATACATGACAATAATTACAGTAATGCTTGTGATTTGTGTGTGAAACGTTTTCCAAGTATCAAGCCTCCATCTTGTTGAGGTATTTGCAAATTAAATTTAACATTCGAATAGAATGGTTCGTTACTACATCGGTGGTGGTACTTTATACCTACCGCAAAAAATAAAAAAATACAAAATTCGTTAACTTTTGTTGTCTCATACTAACAACATACTTTTGAAAGAGGTACTGATGTGTAAGTAGAGATAATAACCTGGAAACATCTGATAGCACACTTTTACCAATATGAACGCGTTTTCCATAACATGTACTATCAAGCTGGGGCTACTTTTTAGCTATTACAAAAATTTAAAAAAGATAAAATTACGTTAGTTGTTGCGGACAGTTATTTAGAACGTATTGTTTGAAGTGGTACTGATGTGTAAGTACGATCCTGAACTTAAAAATATTGAACATGACATTCATGTGGAAAATGAAACCTACTAGTAAGACTTAAATTTCTGAGACATTTTCCACAAAAAAATTTAAATCATTTATGAAATCTGATATAAGAAATCATTAAAAACAATGAATATTTTTTCAAAATTTTAAAATATAAAGTGACTTACTAGATTACAATATTTTCAAATGGTAACCATGAAGTAACGCCTCCCCCCCTCCCCCCTCCACTTGGTATTGCGAGGAGTAAGACTAAAGTATTGTTAGATGTCGAATGTTTCGAAAACAAATGTTTCTAACGAAAATGCTCTATGTATGCAACAAACTATGCTTCGAGCATTAACGCGTATCTATACGATTTGTATCCCATCTTGCAATGCTCTTAGTTGTATTCTATGACTGCTTACTTACTTACCCTTCAACGAAATGCATCTGAACAACGATCTCTACGCACAACTGCCAAAATATTTACTGGTGTATTACTGAATGGCATTCGACAGCGATATCTCAGTAGAACATCGCTCAAATCGCTCTATGGGCGACTTCAAACTAAATATGGGACTACGTTGTGGATTATGTGGTTTCACGACTGTTACTCCAAATATATGTACGTCCTAAGATACAGTTTAACCTAATCAGATGTTTTTACCCATTTCTCATTATTTAAATTTTTTTTCAGGTGCCTCAAAGTGAATGATAGAAGCTTGAAGTGAACAAATCTGGTAAATTTTCTGGAGAGAAACTCCGCCTTAATCAAGACACCGTTTTGTGGTTTTGTTATCATCCAGACTTGTTTCGACACTTCATGTTAAATCTTTGGTGCATTTTTGTTTATTGTCTTTCTCAAAAAATTTTCGTACATGTTAACCTCTCGCATAGATTGCATCAATTTTTTGGCTCAAAAGTATTTACAACAGGAGCGGGTATTAGGAGTCAAATATTTTAAATTAGTCGTCGCGTGGGATTAGCCGAGCGATCTTAGGCGCTGCAGTCATGGACTGTACGGCTGGTCCCAGCGGAGGTTCGAGTCCTCCCTCGGGCATGGGTGTGGGTGTTTGTCCTTAGGATAATTTAGGTTAATTAGTGTGTAAGCTTAGGGACTGATGAGATTAGCAGTTGAGTCCCATAAGATTTCACACACATTTGAACATTTTTTTTAAAAATTAGTTTACATAAGATGTAGAGTTATATGCCACAGAGGCGACATTATATTTTACACTTAAACAAAGCATAAAAGTGCAGTCGGAAATGAACGATAAAAAGAAAAAATGATGGTAGCTCGTATACCTATCACACATTCTACAACTTATCAACTACAAACAACGAACTGTTTTCTATTTTTCTTTTTATCGTTCATTTCAAACTGAGAATCGCTATTCAGTCCGTTATTCAGCGTGTTACGGTATTCTGATGTTGTGGTTTGACACATTTTTGTTACATGTTTAAGCACTATTTCTTTTGCTGTTATTGTTTCTTGTTGCTGCAGAGCCATTTTGTATAATTTGTCAGCAAATTACTTGGTTTCAGTCGCCGTTTCACGCGTTGTTACAGGTATTTCGTGTTCATTTGTTTCGTTTCGTGTTTGTTTGGGTGGTGTGTGCAATTTTAAAGCGGTGGTGACGTTAGCCATAAGTATTTTCAGATTCTGGGAGGAGGGGAGGGGAAGTGTTTACACAGTTCTTCCATTGTCGCAAGAGAGTTTTGTTGCACAGTGATGCTTATTCATTTAGAACTTAATTTTCCTGAGATACTAATTTTTGGACACTATGTTTCTCTTCTATCGCTGATTTTCGGTACAAGGTGTTACTAGTCTCAAAAATTTTTTCATCAGTTTGTATGATCGTTGGTTGATGGTACTGTGCTCTCAGGAGGTCAACAAATTTTAAGTGGGAGCTATTACTTTTCGATGCTATGAGATGGTCTGCATATCTTGTTCTAAAATTCCTAAATTTTTTACCCACATACACAGATTGAAGCAATTACAAGTTAATTGGCATATATCATATTGGCTATATTTGTCAGTGTTGGTGGTTCGTCTTCTAGGTATGCTCTGCATTATGTTTTTTATTTCAGTATTCTACGTTGAACCCGTCTCTCATTAGTATTTTACTCACCTGGAGTGTAACTTTGTTGTTATATGGCATTATGTACCATTTGTTGCTTACTATCTGCTGATTTATTATGTATGTATGTTTCCTGATTATGTATTATCTGTTTTTGTATTTTGTTCTTTAGTTGATCTACTCTCTTTTCGCCACAGCCATTCTCCTGCGCAGTTTCCTTTATCATGTTTCGTTATTTTATGTAGTCTTGTATGTTCATAAATGATCTGCTCTTCCAGTGTAGTAAACATCTGAGGCATGCTTGTTTGCGGGTTGTAGAGTGATTGGTTTTGCTGTGTATAACTGTGCTGGTAATTGTAGGTATCCTGTATAGGTCCTATTGTGAACTAATGTTCGTTGTTTCTCTCGTGCACGGAGAGGTCTAGGAAATTGAGTCTTTCATCTGTTTATGTCTCAGTGGTGAACTGCAGTGTTTATATCAGCTTGATATGAGATGTAAAGCCGCACTGGGTAGCCGCGCGATCTGAGGCGTCTTGTCACGGTCCGGGCGGCTCGCCCCGTCACGGGTTCGACTCCTCCCTCGGGCATGGGTGTGTGTGTGTTGTCCTTAGCGTAAGTTAGTTCGGTTAAGTAGTGTGTAGGCTTAGGGATCGATGACCTCATCAGTTTGGTTCCTTAAGAATTCACACACATTTTAACATTTTTTGGGATGTAAAGCTACCAGCGTTAACATCTAATAAGGTCATGTGAGTTAAGGTAAAAAAGTAGGTCGTACCTTGGTGTTATTACCAAATTTAATATAAGACCAAAACTTTTCAGCAAAGGGTAAAAGCAAAACATATAATACCTCAACTCTTTGGCATAGCTGTATACCAAATGTGAACTAATGTAAGATATTTGACGTCTAATAATCGCTGCTTTCGCAAATGTAAATACTTTTGAGCCAAAATTCATATAATCTACACAGTAGGTTGACATGTAACAACGATTTCTCAGAAAGAAAATAAACGAAAATTCACCGAAGATAGCATATAAAGAGATGTATTATGTCGGGACGATTAAACTACAAAACACAGTCTCACAAAAAGGAATTCCTCTCCAGTTTTTTCTTACCAAGCACGGAAATTAGAATTGCTAGGACATCCAAAAGGGGATAAATAAGCTAAGAGTAAATAAGCCCACTGTATTTATTCACGATTTTGCTCAATCTAAAACAACGGTGTCTGTTCCACAAAGTAAATTTTTCAGAAAGACAGAGTTCTGCTATAAATTTTGTCAACCTCGAGCCCGTACGTGTAGGTAAGATCACATGCATTTTAATCAGTGGTGACAGGCATTCTAATTAAACTGCGTTGTTAGGAGAGACCTGTTTTTTTGTTCACTGCAGGGGGGATGTGACTGTCCTGTGTGGGGGAAGAGCTATCAGACAAACAGCAAGAGCGAATTTTCTACCTCCGGTCTGCTATTTCTCGTCCAGACGAAAAAATCGCCATACTGTTTACAGGTATTATAATACAGCCGTTTCTTCCTCTATGTTATTCGGCCTTTATAATTTACTCATATGATGACCTTAGGGTCTGGTAAATCATCATGATATTTCGTGAAGATTTATAAGACTATCCACATGCTTCCAGAAAATTCGTAATACATTTTTCTCGAATTACCTATCGATTTACTCAGTTTCAAATTTCCTTCTAAGCATCCTGCACTGTGCATTGTCTCTCAAAATAGTACCTGGACTAAACTGTAAATACTCTTCCATCTCAGTCACGAAAATCTTTTGTGGCTTTATTCTCATATCAGACTATAGTGCCTGCGATTATAACCTTTAGCTATTCCCTCTCTCTCTTTTTCTCTCTCTATGTGAAAGTGTGCGTCTCTCTCTCTGTGAAAGTGTGCGTGTGTGTTGCTCTGGAACGCTATTTGGAACAAGGGAAGTAATTTCATTCAAACGTAGTTCATTAGGTCATCGTTAGGAATAGGGGTGAGGAGTGAGAAAGGGGGGGACATGTAAAAATAATCGAAAACGTAGTTAAACAATGTAGAGTAAGTTTTGGGGTTTGTTCGTATGAACCAATTCATTTCAAACAATCTTAATACACATATCACTCTACATGAAGAAAAAGATACTGTGGGTCGAGGAGACAACTAACAATCCTAGTGATGGAACCGGGTGCTGGGCACGAAGAGGAGGGGCAGTGGATGGAGGGGGGGGGGGGGGGGGGGCGGTGACATGTAAAAGTAACCGAAAACAAACTGTAGACAGATTAAATTCCTTTCCCTGTCACAAACAAATGTGAGTTAAGTAAATAACTACACAACGTCGAGTATCAAATGGCATTTAATACTGAAAAAATTTAGTTATAATAGTGTACACAGACATTAATTCCAGTTGTAAAACTCGATTACGTGATAAATACCAATCAGAAAAGAAGTGTAGTTTCGTAGTATGGCTTACCCCGTGCACCGCTAGCACTTTACCACAGCGAAGAAATTGCACAAGGAAGAGAACTAACTGCCGAGATTCAGCTAAGATACCATCGGTGACCATGCAGCTCGTTAGAATGAAATTACAATAAAATGAATATCCCTAGCGGCACACAGGCTTTGAAATAAGTCAACGGGGGCAGTTGAAAATATGTGCCCCGACCGGGACTCGAACTTGGAATCTCCTGCTTACATGGCATACGCTCTACCTTTTTTTTGCGTTTGGTCTGGGCGGACGTCACAAGACATTCGGTCAAGTTGACCGTTGATTCCTTTACTGTTTTCTGTTACAGAGGGCGAGCAGCCGGTGACCGTCCAGCTCGTTAGAATGAAATTACAATGAAAAGAATACGCCGAGCTGCAAACAGCAATATAGCGCGGGACAATAAGTTGCGAATGAGGGTCTCACGGGAGACGTGCCAGAAATAAGTCCCTGCAGTCGCACTATCCTCTGTGCCCTCGGTGGCTCAGATGGATAGCGCGTCTGCCATGTAAGCAGGAGACCCCGGGTTCAAGTGCCGGGCAGGGCAACACATTTTCAGCTGTCCCCGTTGACATATGTCAACGCCTGTATGCAGATAGGGCTATTCATTTCATTGTAATTTCATTCAGCTAAGAATTTTACAGTAGCAGCTGTATAGTTTTCATACGTTTCCTGCTATTGTAAGTAATTCACCTTTACTGTCCTGCGACAAATATGCATGAGCGCGTTGCAGAAGTAGTGGATAATATCCTCGACTCTGTTTTTAATCTAGTCTGTGGTTGCTTGGCATCAGTCACTTTTGGAGCTATGGCATTCTTATTACTGGCATAGTAGCGAGCAGTTGATTTTTAGAAAAGGGGATCTGCTGTTTGTGAACCTGGGAAAAATTACCTGGAATACTTTATTATGTGGATGAAAATGTGCTTATAAAACTGTTTTATTGATTGTTTTGATGAAGAAGGTTTTTTCAGGAATATTTGAAGATAACCCATGCATGCGCAAGAATTAAATTTTCGTTTATCAGAATTAGCAATTAAAGGGAATATTTGTTGCTTAGATAACTACTAATATTCATGATTTGAGTTAATTTGGTATCTCTGTTTTCATTACATCACAAATTATGTAATCGTTTGAAATGTCTAATTTTTGTAGACTGGTGAGAGAATTTTGAAATTGTTCGAGTCTTCTTATGTTGTAAAGTCTTTTCTGACAGTAATAGGAGTTTCATTTTTCGAGAACTACTTTCTTTAAAGTAAACCCCTCCTCCTCCATCATTCTTAGTAAATGTTAAAATATTTTGTCGTGTGTGCATTGCACCTTACGTCACATGCAGCTACCGACTGTCTCTGACAAGCAAGGAAAAATTTAGGGTGATTGTTTTTCTTTAGCTGCTGATGCTACTGATTTCTATTTTCTTTCGGGGATGTCAGTACACCAGACACAAAACAGCATGCTGAGCATGAGATAAGTTACTTTTATTTCAGAGCAGATCGCACTTTGCATTCTTGTGAGCAGACACTTTGCTGTCGGAATTTTCAAGTGAAGTGAGCAGATTAATTTATAGTGAACAGTGTAGATAATCTTAAACGGTTATTTTCTACCGAGATGTGCAGTATTTTATTTCGTAGATATTTCAAGTCAGACATTGCACTTGATGTTACGTTACTTTCATAATGTACTTCAGTATTGTGTTTCAGTTAAGGAGTTTTCACTGAGTGCACGGTTAGTTTCTTTTGGGATATAATTAGATGACCGATCAATTTCCTCAACGCTGCCTCGAGTGCCAGGAAGAGATACATTATGAAAGCACTTAGTAAACACAGTGCCGAAAGTATGTTGCAGCATCTTCGTTCAGAATGCACGGGACGGACAACATTCAAAATAAACTTATCGCCAGTTTGAAAAACAGCGCTTGCAGAACACCCCTCTATACACCTTTCTGGTTTAAACTACGTGAGCTGATTTTTTAGTAAAAGCGGTGGAATGGCATTCCAACACCCCACAGCTCATTTCTGCACTCACTATACCGTCCGATATTTCTCCAGCGTGACGTATCTAGAATCCGACAGCGCGCAGCCAGATGGATGATGTATTTATACATTTGTTTTTACATGTGCTTCATTGAAGTAGTTGTTAGCGTAATAAATTTCAAATAAAGTATTGACAAAGATATCCTGCAATCAAAGATACTGCCCGTTTGTACACTAAGCTAAAAACAAGTAAATTCCGTCCGAACAGGCCCCGGAGGTCCCAGCGGTACCAACCGACCGCCGTGTCATCCTCAATCGATAGGTATCGGATACGGATATGGAGGCCACGTCGTCATCGCACTGCTCTCCCGGCTGTTGTCAGCTCTCGCGACAAGAGCCGCGACTTCTCGATCAAGTAGTTCCTCCATCGGCCTCGCCAACAGCGCTCGGCAGACCCTGGCGGACACACATCCAAGTGTTGGTCAGGCCCGGCAGCGCGCCTATTGCGGCCTTGAGTGCCTATGCTTCAAATGGGACAGCAGTAAGCAATGGACCACGATGCGTAACGGATTTATTATACTAATTATAACGGTGTGGCCCAGTTACTAAATGGTTAAGAGTCACATTAGTTTAGGAATTTGAGATTCATATCGAAGTCATCCTACGAGTGTTACCACATACCGCTTCTTGCCACTGACAATGATTTACACAACTGCAAAAATGCCAAGGTTAGCTGTGGTGTGAAATACACGTTAACCTGTATGTCCCCATAAATTTGGTTGGTTGAAAGGCCAATACGGCAACATTTGCTGTGATTGACTTTGATGCAGAGAGTAACTGTAACTAGGTGCTTTAAGACAGCCCAAGGCAGAAAGCGTACTATAGTACGAAAAATAAACCAAAACGATTGATACTTGCAGTCTGTATGGAGTCATTAAAAAAGTCAGCAAGTGTGAACCCATGTTCATCGATAATGATTAAAACATAATTTTAATACAGTGCAGATTCAATACTGGTAGAAGCCGACCTCAGGGAAGATCGGTTTGGATTCCGTAGAAATGTAGAAACACGCGAGGCAATACTGACCGTACGATTTATCTTAGAAGCTAGGTCAAGAAAAGGAAAACCCACGTTTATAGCATTTATAGACTAAGAGAAAGCTTCTGACAAAGTTGACTGGAATACTCTCTTTCAAATTCTGAAGGTGGCAGAGGTAAAATACAGGGAGCGAAAGGTCATTTACAATTTGTACAGAAACCAGAAGGTCGCTTATAAAAGTTGACGGACACGAAAGAGAAGCAATGGTTGCGAAGAGAGTGAGACAGTGTTGTAGCCTATCCCCGATGTTATTGAATCTGTACGTTGAACAAGCATTAATTTAAACCAAAGAAAAATTAGGAATAGGAATTAAAATCTAGGTAGAAGAAACAAAAACCTTGAGGTTTGCCGATGACATTGTAATTCTGTCGGAGACAGCAAAGGACTTGGAAGAACAGTTGAAGGGAAAGGACAGTGTTTTGAAAGGACGATATAGGATTCACATCAACAAAAGCAAAGCGAGGATGATGGAATGTAGTCGAATTAAATCGGGTGAAACTGAAAAATAACTGATGATGGTCGAAGTAGACAGGATATAAAATGTAGACTGGCTATGACAAGAAAAGCGTTTCTGAAAAACGAGTACAGATTCAAGTGTCAGGAAACCTTTTCTCAAAGTATTTCTTAGGAGTGTAGCCACGTATGGATGTGAAACATGGACGATAAACAGGTTAGACGAGAAGAGAATCCAAGCTTTTGAAATGTGATGCTACAGAAGAATACTGAAGATTAGATGGGTAGACCACGTAGTTAATGAGGAGGTACTAAACAGAATGGGAGAGAAGAGAAATTTGTGGCACAACTTGACTACAAGAAGGGATCGGTTGGTAGGACACATTCTGAGGCATCAATGGATCACCAATTTAGTACTGGAGGGCAGCGTGGAGGGTAAAAATCGTAGAGGTAGATCAAGAGATGAAGACACTAAGCAACAGCTACTCTGAGATGAAGAGGCTTGCACAGGATAGAGTAGCATGGAAGGCTGCATCAAACCAGTCTTTGGACTTACGACCACAACAACAGAAATCAAATACTTTGAAAATATTTTCTGATCTGGCCTCATTTGATAGTACTTACGGTGAGTGATTAAGACCGCGTGTCTCAGGAGTCTAACGAACTGAATGTACATACATTTCGAAACCTGTTATCCTTAAGTCCTCTTCGCTGGGATGGTGATTTAATTTTAAGCAGCCATTAACTCAGTGGAGTATCAATTGTATGATCTTGTGACAACTCAACAAAGGCAGCTTAATTTGTTCCAGCTGTCCATTCCGTGAAACCCTTCGTTCTGCGTACCGTGGACTCTTGGAAGGATTGTATACGTCTCCTGCATTTGACAGGTACAGTATTTCGCTTTGAATATGAAAGTACAAAATTGGTTTAAGTAAATTGGTATTAAATTTAACGTTACTCAAATGGCAAACAATAATTCTTTGTGCAAATAAATCCAATACAATAACGGCAGAAGCAGCGCCCAAATGAAACTCATTCCAGACGGAAGAGGTACAGTCGTTTCATAAATTAAGTTACTGGGGCGGCACGCCAGTCAGCTGCAAAGGACACCATTTAGCAAATACGTATCTTTCCAGTAAACGGGGAATTCACACAGCCTGTTTTGTTTGCAAAAGCGCGATACTATTTACGACCCCAGTGGATAAATTTGAACCTTCTCAGTCCTGTCATTTATCGTATATCGACACCTCAACTTTTTCTCTTATGTTCCAGCTGTACTACACAGTATTTAGAGCAATTAAGACTATCTTTGAATAGATGCTAGATTTTTATGTTTTCCTCTTTGGTCTGTAAATTTCGCTGCCATCTTCGATACTCGGCTTCTAAACGACGCCAACATAATGTTATGCGATCACCGTATTTGTGAAGCCTTCTAAAGAGTGATCAAAAAGTGAATCATCATTACTGGACAGTGTTTATTTACCTGTTGAACGTGCGATCCATACTTAGTTGAGGGTGAAATGCGTTAAATATTACAGCGGTGAGTAGTCATTGTCGTCAAGTACATCAGATGTGTTAGTTACAGCCATACTCAACATGTCTACACAGAAAAATGTGGTTAAGTCACACCAAACAAAAAAAAAAAAAAAAAAAAAAAAAAAAAAAACCTGTACGAGCACGCTCAGAAGAAACAGAATGTGGCAGATGCGGCCAAAAGTGATCGATCGGAAGCACTAACACCACAAAACTTTATTGACGTGCAAAATGTATATTCTCTGATCCCTGGGATGCCTGCAGGACTCCTACCCAGCGAATCTGCTTTTTTTTCCCATTGATAGTGCCCATGTGGCGTTGCTCAGTTTAAGGATATATTCGTACAGATACAGTGTTGTTCATGGATTGTTATCTGACAGTGGAAAACATGTATCTTTTCGCCGGTCTTCATGTCACCATTAACCTAAGGTAGGTAAGAACTCACTAATTGATTTTGTTCTGAGGGTTCATGGTCCTACCTCGGTGGAAATGTGAATTCACAGAATTCTATTTCGTCTACCGAATATTCACATCAGTTCAACGAGTCTCCTTTGCACAAACTAAAAGTGAGCGAATGTGTGCAGTGCTGCGTAAGTGAACCTTCATCGCATTGTTTCTTGGCACAATTAACAGTGAACATACAGGCGGTATAAAGATTTGCGACAGTATAACTGAAGACCAGTTACAGCACAAATGATTTCAGCTGGACAGTGCTACTGGGCATACAGCGTACAACAAAACGATTTTTTTGCATCAGTGCTTGGATGGTAAGCGGGTTTCAAAGTGCTGTAGCTCCATCAGTCTCTTGATTTATTACAATCTGACCTTTTCTTGTGAAAACTGAAGATGCGGCTTACGAAACTCAACTCCACACTACTATCAAATTTCAGAAAGAGGTGTTGCTTTATTTCTTCAACAAGCATTGCAACGTGTGAAAATACATGCATGCGCGCTGTTTTCGGTCTTTGTCAGTGACTATAGAATATTAGAGGGCCAATAGTAAGCGGGAAGCTCAAACTGTGATTTTGTTGGCCTACTAGCTGGGAAATTAAACTTATAAAACGATTGCAATCCGATGCAGAACCCCATTTTGTTCTTGTTGCTTGACTGTTAGAGAAGAGAGAAGGCAATTGTGTTCGCTATGACAGTAAAGAGTCCGAATTAAAAGTTAAATGTTAATATTTATAATGTTTAACGTATCTGGGTTCCTATCTGGAGTGGTTATTAATTGAGACGACTCTCTTTCTTATTTTGGCGATAGATCGATCTGCAGTTCATCGATCATTTCAAAACGTAATAGATCAAAATTATTTTATTCACGTCAGTTATATAAGACCAGCAGATTTAATATCCTTTATTTCCGCTTGAAAATACGCAGACCATTAGAGGGAGTGTTCAGTTACATGAATCGCATAATGCAGTAGAGTCTTGCATGACCGAGTAAGCGAGCACAAAACACGAAATAGGGCGAGCACACCCTAACTGGATAGGCTGCCCGCACTAGTTCTAGTGACCGAGTATAGATGCCGTGACCGAATACGTAGCACGTAACGTCAAACACATTACACGTGTCATTATCCGTGTGGTGTGTCTCTCTGTAATCATGCCAGTGCAGTAAGATGTAAGATTGAAACCAACGTTTACACATTGAAGAAACTGGAAGGTCTAAAAAGCCTAGTATGGAGTAAATTTCTGTTGGTTGTAGACGAAAACAGTGCGTCTACTGGGTACGTATCGTGCATAAACTGCTCCACATTGTCGTGTTTCCAATCGGGAACCACTCATTTAAAGAAATACAGTTGCAAGAAACCTCACAAAGATACAGCTCCTTCACGGATATCGGCAGTAATAAAAAATAGTATTACAGCAAAGTGTGTTGCCATGTGTGCTAAAGACATGAGACCTTTTAATGCTGTTTCCGGCGAAGGTTTCAGAGAACTAGGCCAAGAATTAGCACATCTAGGTGCGCATTATGGAGAAGTTAACGTGGCAGATGTCATGCCACATCCCTCTACTATAAGCAGACATGTCAAAGAACGAGCTGATGCAATACGAAACAGCATAATGCCTTCTGTTATTGCAGAAGTTATTAATAAAATATGTGCTGCGACAGATGATATGTGGACTGGTTCGCAAAATCTGGTGCACTATTTAACGCTTACAACACATTACATTAACACAGATTGGTCTTTTGTGAACAATGTTTTATTTACAACAAAACTGCCGGGAGTTAAGAAGACGGGAGTAAATATTATGATAGAAATTGAAGAGAGGATGGGTGATTGGGACATTTCGCCGGACATGTTGCACAGTTTTGTTTTTGTCTCTGACCAGGGTGCCAATGTAATAAAGGCTTTGGAAAATCACGAAAGGATTCCTTGCGCTGCTCATTGTATAAACACACAGTTAGCCATAGTTTAGATGAAGATAACTTCTTGCTAAATCATGCCCCGAACATCGCAGCAACAATAAATACTGCAGAATGCATTATAAGGTACATTCAGTAGCCTCTGCTCGTCTTTGAAATCATCGTTGAAACTAGAGGCCTACACACGCTGGAACAGCTTGTACACTATGCTGGAATCCTTACGCACTCTATTATCATAGATCCTTCAAGTACTGTGTCATCACCACCCAGAAAGAGAGTTCGTTTCAAGGAATGGAGGAACAACAGATCATCCGCAGCAGATGAAGTAGATCTCTACATTTTAATGTACCCTGGAGATGATGATGACATCTTAAAGTGGGGGAGCAGACATGAAACGGATCTACCAGGCCTGGCTGCAGTTGCACGACGTATTTTCTGTATCCCAGCAACAAGCGCACCTAGTGAAAGATGCTTTAGTAAAGCCGGCATGTTAGTAACAAATCGCCGCAGCCATTTAAATGCGGAACGCGTAAGTGATTTACTGCTGATAAACAATTTTGTTTCTGTTGCAAACAAGTGAAAAGTACGACAAGTCACGTCTGTAAATGTTTAATGTTCTTTGTCTGCTTTCTTTATGAAGATGGTTGTCTTCTAGATTACAGGGACAACACTTATTTAATGTTTCCTATTAATGAAAGGAAAAATATATCTTCTGTTTGGAAATGAGACTCGTCTTCTATCCACGATTGTATTGAAATATCATTTTACTTCCCAATTGCTTTATGAATTTACCTGTGTCTCGTACCTGTTCTTGGAAATGTTACTTTTGTATTAAAAGAGAGAGAGAGAGAGAGAGAGACAGAGATAAATTCATTGTATGTGTGTGTGTGTGTGTGTGTGTGTGTGTGTGTGTGAGAGAGAGAGAGAGAGAGAGAGAGAGAGAGAGAGAGGCGTTGGATTTGTACAGTACAGTGCAGCGAGCTGGGGCGAGGCGAGGTGAGACGTCAGCGGTGACCGGTCATGCTCGGTTATCCGCGTGTCCGGAATCCGGACAACAGACATGGGGCGAGTACGTGACCGAGCCGAGTCGTGTGGGGCCGGACATAAGCGGCTCGGTCCCCCCGTCAACAGGCGAGCAGTGACCGGTCAAATATTGAGCGTTGCAGCACTCTATAATGCAGGCCACTTTACACAAGTTTTGTAACTCATCGATTTTCGCGTAAGACTGTATCACTTTTTTCAACACCCTGTACTACTCTTGATTCAAACAGCTGCTTGTGCAGGGTGTTCCAATCAAACCTCCCTGATTTCAAGGAACCAGGAGAGAAAAACCACAGCAGATACGACAATGAAAAATGCACTACATTGGAGGACATCTCAAAGAATTTATATTCCTGCGTCAGAACTGCCAAGTATCGTCGCCAGAGTGCAACATGGTCGCATGAAGTGAAAATGGCGACTCCACAACAGCAAGCGCGAACAATAGTGTGGTTTTCAGAAACAAAATCGCCGATTACTGTGCAAAGAAATTATCGTCGTGCGTATGAATGTGATCCACCTGATGTGAAAACAATTAAGGAATGGTATCGGAAGATTCTGGCAACTGGAAGTGTTCTGAAACATTCTGGCAGTGCATGTTACGGAGTTTCAGAAGAGACAGTGGAGGAGACCAGACAAACGTTCCTCAGAAGCCCACGTAAGTCAATTCGTCAAGCATCTAGGCAACTTGATGTACCTCGATCAACATTGCATCGTGTAGTTCACCAGCGTCTTCGTATGTGTGCTTACAAAGTGCAAATTCTGCAACATCTGACTTCGAATGACCAACCACGCCTACAACAATTCGCTGCGGATACGCTGCAGAGTATTGATATGGATGCCAGGTTCCTGGAAAGATGTTTTCTCAGATGAGACAACCTTTCATCTATGAGGAAGGGTGAATGGGCATAATGTTCGGATTTGGGATTCGCAAAATCTGCACGTTGTCATTGAACACATTCCTGATAGCCCTAAACTAAACGTCCGGTGCGGGCTAATGCACGACAGGATTGTTGGACCGTTCTTCTTTGCGGAACAAACAGTGAATGGGTCAGTGTACATGTACTGGACATGTCTGAGCAGTTTGTGTACCCTCAGATACAAGACTTGCAACCCAACATCATTTTTCAACAAGATGGAGCACCGCCACATTGGTCAATGGCTGTTCGCAAGTTCCTGGATAGGAAATTTCCCAATGGATCGAGCACGGAGGACCCACTGCACCACGTTCACCCGACATTACGCCGCTTGATTTCTTCATGTGGGGATTCGTGAAGGACCGCGTGTATGCGACCAAAGTGGACGATATTCCTACGTTGCGACATCGTATCACTAATGCGACTGCAACAATAACAGAGGAAATGTTACAAAGAACTTGGCAAAAAATTGAATATAGACGCGATATTCTTCGTGCAACAAATGGTTCACATTTAAAGGTGTATTGATGAAAAGTAAATAAATTCTTGAGATGCTCTACAGTGTGGTGCATTTTTCATAGTCGTATCTACTGTGCTTTTTTTTTCCCCCTGGGTCTTTGATATCAGGGTGGTTTGAGTGGACGCCCTGGATATATACGCAAGTTCTTACGGGTTAAGGGATCTTCCAATTACTCGAAACAATAACAGGGACTGCGACAATGTATGCACTAACTGGAGACATTGTGAATCGTAAAAATAGGTAAAGGTATATAGGGTGACTGGTAGCCTGGAACTTAAAAAATTAACAACATTTTGCTCAAACAGTTGCGAAGACTGCCTCCATCCTCATAGTCTCACTTAGCTTCTGACGTCTATCATTAAGGCAGCCATCGAATCTTTGGGATTTTGTCCGAATTTTAAGCGGAGGGTTAATCAAAAACTTTTTATCCAAGAACTCCGTTGCGAAAGACTCCGTAGATATGTAAGCAAAATGTTACAAGTTTCTCAAGTTGTAGGCTATCTGCCGCTTAATGACGGCGACTTTTTTTTCAAAATGGTTCAAATGGCTCTAAGTACTATGGGACTTAACATCTGAGGTCATCAGTCCCCTAGACGTAGAACTACTTAAACCTAACTAACCTAAAGACATCACACACACCCATGTCCGAGGCAGGATTCGAACATGCGACCGTAGCAGGAGCGCGGTTCCGGACTGAAGCGCCAAGAACCGTTCGGTCACAGCGGCCGGCGACTTTATCTGTCTTTATTATTTTAAATTCGGCGTTCGGTACTACAGTGGCAGCTAAATTGTCAGATTCCAGCGCATTCCGCAAGGTTTCCAACTTGGCAAATTGCGCCGGGAGAACGTCATACAAGTCCAGGAAAGGCCCTGCTGGCGACGTAGATGGGCGACGTAGTACTCGACGCCAACGTACACGAACGTTACGACGTAAATGACAGGCGCGCCTGCACTCGCGAGAGACACCGTGTGTGATTTACGGCGAGACAAGAGCCGCCTGTGCTCTTGCTCCCTTTGATCTTCATCGATATACATCACTTTACATCTCCCCACTTACCGTATCTGTTCCTCGATGAGTTCTTTTCGTTTAGTCTCTTTGGTGTCTCTGAACACTGGAATACATATACAACACGGCAGAAGCGGTGCTGGGGGCCTCTTTGTACTGGAAAGCTGTAAACTGTACACGAAGGTGACGATGGTACAACTAACAGACGGGGAAAACGTACAAAGAGTTTCCCTCGTTTTCATCGAACTGATAGCACTCCATCTTCCAAAAACAGTTTAATACCTGTTCCACATTATCGGTCGAGTGTTTTCGATCACCCATGATGAAAACCATATACTTTATTTTAAGTCACAATCACACTGTAAAAACTAAAGACAGCAACGAAACAAATATTTTCTCTATCATTAAGTACAGTACGATGTGGTTTAGATTTTAGCTTCTTCGACGTATCCACCCTTTACCTTCAGAAAAGCTGCACAAACTGTTGGCAATCTGTTGGTAAGGTTTTGTCCCGTTCTTGTAGGTATTTCAGTCAAAAATGTGTATAAATTAGATGACTTCATTTTTCTGAGCTCCCAGTCACGTTCATCCGATAAGGGTTTAGTGGGATTTAAGTCACGTGACTGACTTGGCCAAATCATATCCTTCAGTTGCCCATATCTTTCTTTTCTATTGACATACCCTCCGCACAATTTAAAAGCATGTTGGGATCGTTGTCCTGCTGCAGAACAAACCCACGACGAGTAAGTCTCTTGCCAGATAGAAATGCATTTTTGATCAGCATTCTGTGATATCCTTCATTCTTTAATGTTCCATTAATTTTAACTAGATGACAGACTTTATAACTCACAAGACATTACAGCTCTATTACCGACTCTCCACCACCCTTCACCGTTGGAATCACATACTGCCTCTTCATACGTTCTCCACGACATACCTTCGACGATGGCTTCCAAAGATTTCAGATTTACATTCTTCCACGAATAGCACATTGGACCATTTCTGCACGCTCCAGTTTTTTGTTACTGTACCCACTGCAATATTTCCACGTTATTTTGATTGCGTAATAAGGATTTCTTGCCGCTATGCAGCCTTTTACACCTTCTTCACCAAGAAGGCGTTGCTCTGTCGAGGTAGAGATTGGAGCTGCTAACATATTAATTACTTCCTCGCGAATATCAGGTACAGTAAGAGTCCTCTAATGTTTACACTATACACATATGAACTGATCTTCCCTGTAGAATGTTACTCTGCGTCTTCCAGATAGCGAAATACTTGCATTGACATCAGTTTTCTTGTTTAGTTGCTAGGTATACACCACTGTAGACGGGGCTACGCCAACTTTAGTTGCTGTTGACTACTAGAATAGTCTTCCTGATGCAGAGCTACAATTACAGTACATTTATGAATTCGAATCTCCTGCATCCGTCCCACTGAATGGTGATATGATAGGAACATGATTAAGTATACAAACATACTTCTAGACGCACACAATGTACTGTAAACTATGCGAACTGACTGATACACAGACGGATGAAGGAACGAGGCTTATTCGAGTGGAACCGTCTTAAGTAAAGGCGCTTCAATATCGCTGTGGATATTCATCAGCGCTTCTCTATGCAGACAACCTGTCAAATACGCGAAAAAGGCGCTTAGGCACTGCCTGTTTACGCTTGTTTTATTATGAGAACGGGAAGGCGATAAGGTATTCAAAGCGGAATCCCGGTTTCAATCACAAATTCATAGTTGTGATAGGTGGTCGAAAACTTTTGATCGGTAATATACAGGATGACAGTTATTGAACTACATGAAATAAAATCGTCATGACTTCAGAACATTTTGCATTAGGACTTCAAACTGCACGGTTCCTCTCGGGGCATGATGGGAATTAGTATGAGGATGCGCACGTACATTAGCGACCGAAGCCCTTTTTCTTTCGTATGGGTTCGTCAGTAATCAAAATTGGCGCATTTGGAGACTGAGAATCCGTATTTCGCGATCGAGAAGTCTCTTCACCCTCAACGGGTGACTCTGTGGTGGGCAATGTCCAGTAATGGAATAATCGGTGCGATATCCCTTGATGGCACTGTGACTACCGAACAGTACGTGAAGGTTTTGGAAGATGATTTCATTCCCATTATCCAAAGTGATCCTGATTTCGACAATATGTGGTTCATGCAAGAGGGAGCTTGTCCCCATAGAAGCAGTGTTTGAGGCGCACTTTGGGGACCACATTCTGGCTCTGGAGTACCCAGAGGCCTCTGGCATGGGCCTCGATTGGCTGCCATATTCTCCGGATCTGAAAGCATGTGCCTCCTTTTGTGGGGCTACATTAGGCACAATGTGTACAGCAGTACGCCAAAAAACCTTGCTGAGCTGAAAACAACCATTCAGCAGATCATCCACAGCACCGATGTTCCGCCACTTAAGTGGATGATAAAGAATTTCGCTATTCGTCTGAGCCACATCATCACCAATGATAGCAGGCATATGGAATATGTCATAACCTAAATCAGAATATCTGCAGTGACGTTTACATTTTGAATAAAGACTGTGCACGCCGTAGTTGGTGACTAATGTACGTTTCTTTTTATATAGTTCGCTAATTGTCATCCTCTACGTGTTCATATATACTCTGAAAGCCGTGTAATGGATTGTGACCGAGAGCGCCCTGTCTACCACAGCGAAATCCATCTTTTTCCTGTTGCAGTTGCGAATAACCTGCGGCAAGAACGATTGTTGCTAAGCCTCCTCGTGAATCGCTATAGATATACCTCTATTACCCGTCTGTGAAATGTACGTAGGAAGAGTTTGTGCTGCTTGACTCTTCCAAGAAAATAACTCTCGGAATAGTAACAATAAAACCTACTATCATGCACGACGCCTCACTTATAGCGTTTGTCGCTGCAGTGCTCTGAGCATCTCCCTGATACTTTTGTGCTTAGTAAATGAACATGTAAGGAACCGCGCTTCTCTTCTTTGAGTCTCCTTGACTGCCCCAATCGATCCTGTCTGGCATAGATATCAGACTGACGCGCAATATTATGTACTGATTGAACGAGAATTTTATAAGGTAGCTCCTTTGTGGGTGGATAGACTTCCTTAGGATCCTTCCAACGAATCTCAGTCTGGAATCTGCGTTACCTGCCATTACTTTTATGTGATCGTTCCACTTCAAGCCCGTCCATACGCATAATCCTAGATATTTACTGAATACGGTGGTTCCAATTACTATTCTGATCGTAAAAAGACAATAACCGGTCTTTCCTCTTACTTAATTGGTTCGAAAATGGTTCAAATGGCTCTGAGCACTACGGGACTTAACATCTATGGTCATCAGTCCCTTAGAACTTAGAACTACTTAAACCTAACTAACCTAAGGACATCACATAACACTCAGTTATCACGAGGCAGAGAAAACCCCTGACCCCGCCGGGAATCGAACCCGGGAACCCGGACGTGGGAAGCGAGAACGCTACCGCACGTCCACGAGCTTTGGACTCTTACTTAATTGCAATACTTTACATGTTTAGGGTTCCGTGCCCCAAGCTGTGAAAAAGGAACCCTTGGAGCATCACTTTGTTGTTTTTCTGTGTGTGTGTGTGTGTGTGTGTGTGTGTGTGTGTGTGTGTGTATGTAGGAATGTATGTATGTTTGTATGTACGTATGTCCGCCTGTTAAGAACCTTTCCCGCAGGAACAGGTAGTTGTACCAAGTTCAAATTTACGTCACATGGTCTCTTTGAGGTGTAAAAGTGTAAGCTTCTAAGTCACTTCAGTCAAAAGATACGACCATTTATGTGAGATATTTTCATACTCGAAAACTCTCACATCAAAATATGTATGGTGCTTCCCGTTGACCCAGAATCATGAAATTTGGGAAGAAGCAAGGTTTCACAGTAGAAGTTAAGGAAACAAAAATCCGAAAATTTATAATTTGTAATTACATAATAGGAAAAATATTTCTTGTCTTTTTTTAGCTGTCTGTCAATTTGTCTGCTTTTCCCCTCTGTTAAGATCCATTTTCTCTGGAACGATGTAGTATATCGAGGTGACATTTATGTCACATAAAAAGAGTGACGGTCCATGGGCGGTGTAAAAGTTGTAAGCTTCAAAGTCAATGACATCAAAACATGCAGCCATTGATGTCATATATTTTGATGAAAATACACTCATCAAAATTTATAGAACGCTTCCCGTTGACTTAGAATCATGAAATTTGGCAAGAAGCAATCTTTCACAGTACAAGTAAAGGAAAAAATTGAACCTTGTCAAACTGTAATTATATCACGTTATTTTATGTTGACCATACACTGCATTCATGAACCTTAAAAACCGTAGTAGACGAACATTACTGCATGCAAACATAAAATGTAAGTTACAGTCATATTTTAGTAAGTAAATAAAATGTTTTATTATATTTTCTCTCTCTACTTATATAAACTGAAGTTCCCTGCTCCCTTCTTCTTGTATGTCTCGTCTAGTCTGATGAAGTACAGAGAGAATCTGATACTGTCTTGGTATACCTAGGACCAATACCTTGCCAGTACGATATCGATAACAAGCAAAATTCTTTTGCTCTTCTCGTCTACTGTACTGGAAAAGGTGTTGCAATGGCACGTTTTCCTTTACAAATGGCTATCGCGGCATCCTTTTTGAAGTTTCCCTTAGTTTTCTTTAACTACTTTAGGCTACTAATGGGACGCTTTTTTAAATAAGGGATGTTGGAAGATCCGATGGATTTATGAGGTAAGGAATGAAGTCATCCACCAGTCAGACAAGGGGAAAAATATTATTGAGAACATTGTTACATATCACTGCTGAAACCTCTAGTTGAAGAAGGGATGGTGGAAGAAATGAGTCGCATGAAAATCCCTACGCTTATATTCGCAACACAGGCCGTCGATGATGTTGGAGCACAGCAGTTGTGATCAAATGAAGACGATGGCGGACAAGTGGGAGCACTGGAGAGCTACATCACACCAACCTCGTTGATGATCGAAAGTAGAAGTTCCAATTTGCTGAAAGTCATCGGTTTTTTTCACGGGTTGAGAGCAGTTCGTTCGATATCATCTTTATGCGAGTTATTACACGCTGGCGAGGTTTCATCTGTTCTGAATGACACAGTTTTCGGCTGCGTAGCTAAACTATAGGGTGGTCCAAAAGTTCATAAACACACTCATAAAATCCAAAACGGAGTAGCAAACAGCACAACTGGCTGTCACCAGCATGGCGGCCGTCTTGAAAGTCGCTATCTTGGATTCAGCTCGGAAATTTCTCATGGTAAGATGGCCATGTGACATATCAGACAGATATAGAATTTCACCACAAAAACGATGATGTTATTTTGAACATAGTTTATGAGGCAGCAGTGATACGCTTGACAGCATGACTGTTACGTACCGGGAAGGCATCAAAAGGAGTTTTAAATGGTTCAAAGTGCAAATCCCATGCCTGACATTTTACATGTGTTTAAATGTTAGGTAAAATTTACTCATACTCACTTTTTAACCGTTGTTTCCTCATTTACTGGTTACGAAAATATCTTAACACCAGAAAAACGCATCGAAATCATCTGGACGTCAGGAGGACGAAGCACTTCGGTCATTGCTGAGGATTTCAACAGACGTCGCCACTCGACCAGACAACGCATTTATCACAAGCTGTTGCTAAAATTGTGGCCAAATTGCGGGCAACAGGTTCCGTCGCAGATAAACCGAAAGTTGGAAGACCAAAATCTGCCTCCTATGACGCAACAACAGTTGACGTGCTGGCATCGTTTAGCAAGAGTCCTCAACAAAGCACTCGTTGCCTGTCGCAAGGATAGGGGGCTACCCATATCTCCATTCTGCGAATTTTATGGTAGCACAAATGGCACGCGTACAAAATTCAGTTGCTCCAACACCTGAATGAGGGTGGTCCAGGCCGTCGGGTATAATTCACAGAATGGGTGACGCAGCAACAGCAGGTAATCCGTCGTTTTCCCTATCAGCAACTTTTCAGTGATGAGGCCAATCTGGTTATCATTGGTGAGGTAAACAAGCAGAACAACAGATACTGATCGGACACATATCCGCACTCGACTGATGCATCTAAAACGATCGGTGCGCAGCAAATGATAGTCTGGTGTGGTGTGTGGGGTACCCGAGTGGTGGGGCCGTTTTTATTGTAGGTTCATCAACAGCCAACGGTTATCTGAAGTTACTGGATGAAGTGGTGTTTCCTTTTCTGTTAACGGAGAATGAGACATTTCCCGAATTCTTTCAGCACGATGGATCCCCGCCGCTTTATGGACACCGTGAACGGGCTTACCTGGATGTCCAGTTCCCCCAAATGTGGACTGCCGTAGCGGTGCAGTGGAGTGGCCACTCGTTCTCCTAATTTAACGCCTTTGGATTTTGACCTGTAGGGTCACGTCAAAGCACTGGTTTATGCCGTGAAAGAACAGGATCTGGTTCATCTTAAGCAGCGGTCAAATTCAGCCGGATGTGTTGGTCAAAGGTCATCAGGACTGTGTTTAGACTATAGCATTAACACTACAACATAATGGATAGTATATCGAACTGTTCCTGCGTCTGTTAGTTTTCTCTCGCGACTGTGTTATGTCGATTTACTGCCTTTTCGGTGAGTAACATTCACGCTACCAAGCGTATCACTGCTGCCACACGTAATTCTTTATAACTCGAGAGTGAATAAAGCTGTGTTCAAAGTAACAACGTCATCGTTTTTCTGGTGAAATTCTCTATCTGTCTGATTTGTCACATGACCACCTTCCTATTGGATATTTTCAAGTCGAATCGAAGATAGCGGCTTTGAAGATGGCAGTCACGTTGGTGACATAGATTAGATTAGATTAGATATACTTTCATTCCAATTGATCCGTAGTGAGGAGGTCCTCCAGGTTGTGGAACATGTCAGAAAAACAACAATACATGACAAATATTTACAACTAAAACAAATAAGCTAATGTACCATTCCACAGGTCCCAAGTGGAATGATCGTCATTTTCTACACACACAAGTTTTTCCCTCTCCTCTTCCTCGTGTGTATGGACTTTGTTTTACTGTTTGCTACTCCGTTTGGATTTTATGAAGATATTTCCGGACATTTGGACCACCCTGTAGGTCTATACGCTGTGCTGTGGAGGCGGTAGCTGACTGATCAAACCCGAGTCAGCGTGAGAGATTAGAGAAAGCGTGCCGAAGTTGTCGGGGCGATAAGGCGCACACACACATTTATGTTTCCGGAACCGCTGAGTCTAGACACATCGCGTGGACGCTGCCTGCAATTTCCGTGTGTTAATTCGCTGACTTGTTAATGTTTCATTACGATGGCCATTTCTACGCTGCGACGTACTGAAACTTACGGTAATACCGTTTTTTGTGAGCTCCCTTCGACGTAACATTTCGTTTACGGAATTTCATGTTTTATAGATGTAATTTCTTTGTGCCCAAGGTTAAACGCGTCGTTCAAAGCGAGAGACTTTGTTGCATGTTCGAGAATCAATATCTATCTTTCATTTGCTCACCCATGTGGACTATGGCGTTAGTTACCATCCCACTTATTTAGTATTATTCCGGGGGTTAGAAATTATATGCGGGGTCAGGGGTTTTCTCTGCCTCGTGATGGCTGGGTGTTGTGTGATGTCCTTAGGTTAGTTAGGTTTAAGTAGTTCTAAGTTCTAGTGGACTGATGACCATAGATGTTAAGTCCCATAGTGCTCAGAGCCATTTGAACCATTTGTCGATATGTTGGAGCAGTCAACACGGAGCACCCGCATGGTCAGTGGCCATCACAAAGAGCCGTGCCATGCTGGCGAAAGTCGGCCTCTACAATCTCACGCACTTGTCTGTGTAGTGAGAGCCTCTGAAAATCGATTACGACGCTTGTTATTCGCGATACGCAAATGATA
Source organism: Schistocerca serialis cubense (assembly GCF_023864345.2). Classification (NCBI taxonomy): domain Eukaryota; kingdom Metazoa; phylum Arthropoda; class Insecta; order Orthoptera; family Acrididae; genus Schistocerca; species Schistocerca serialis. Next base: position 523,927,398 of record NC_064642.1, read on the forward strand.
CACGTGATTTACGCGATCGGAAGACCACGGCCGGCCGGCATCAGTTGCTGGCAGCCACTTCGCATTTATTTTTGCTCGGTTTTCGTTACACGGACGTCTCTGTACTATGCAGACGGATGACGCGCGGAGAGCAGTACCGCAGATCACGGTGACGTGATGCTCAAACAGGGCTATAAATCTCTCTCAAGTACATCAGCTGTGCATCAAAATGGCCTACGAAGTTACTTCCGCCCAAGCAACTCTATCCCCCTCCCTCTCTCTATCTCTCTGTCTCTCTTTCTCTCTCTCTCTCTCTCTCTCTCTCTCTCTCTCACACACACACACACACACACACACACACACACACACACACACACACACACATACACATATAAACACTGACACACACTGACGTCTATTGCAGTTACGAGACCGGCCGATGTGGCAGAGCGGTTCTAGGTGCTTCAGTTCAGAACCGCGCTGTTGCTACGGTCGCAGGTTCGAATCCTGCCTCGGGCATGGATGTGTGTGATGTCCTGAGGTTAGTTAGGTTTAAGTAGTTCTAAGTTTTAGGGGACTGATTACCACAGCTGTTAAGTCCCATAGTGCTCAGAGCCATTTGAAACAAGTTCGTAGGATCAAACAACACAGCTACAGCTGACTATTGCGTAACAGTGGGTACCGTGATTTTTCACGGAGTTAGACGGAAACCGAAGTATTTTACGTGAACAATTCAGTTTTAAACAGTGAATCAGCTACTGGGTGTTTCACAATTCATCTTACAAGCATCTAGAGGTTGTAGATGGGAGTTAGTAGATGAAGTTTTACACAGGACCCCACATCCGGAAACGTCATCCAACGATGCTACAGAGCTTCTTAATTTTAGACGTCGGCGCCTGTAAATGTATGTATATACAAGGTGATTCAGTGATGATTTTTAAAACTTTCTAGGTTGATAGAGAATGGTAAATGTATTAATTTGTGGTAAAGGTCACTGATTCGGAAACCAACGGTTCGAAAGTTATAAGCGAAAACCCTTCTCATACCTCTGTCGGTGGAATACGTGTACTGGTACTGTTGTTACTAAGATTGTAGGATAGGCAACTCTCAGAGCAGTGGGTTTGGACCAAACCAACAAACAAGATCTAGCAAACATGGGCTCTAAAGCGTGTAACTTAAAAGCTATGAGCACTTGTTCAGTAGAGGAGACGTTTCACACTAGCAATGGTGAACAAGTGCACGTAGCTCCTCAGGTATGCATTTTAGAGTCCATGTTTACTGGACATTTCCTCTTGTCGTGGTCCATACTACCACCACTGAAAACAGCCTGCCTCGTAATCTTAGCAACAACAGTACCGATACATGTTTTCCAGTGTCAGAGGTATCAGAACGTTTTTCGCCTATAAGTTTCGACTCGTTAGTTTCCGGTACGGGGATTGTCACCTCAAACTGGTACATTTATCCTTCTCCATCATCCTTAAAAGCTTGCAACATCATCACAGAATCGCCCTGTTTACATTTATAGGTACCGGCGCCTATAACTCTGACGCTCTTTAGCGTCGTTGGATGACGTTTCAGGACATGGATTCCTATGTAAAACTTGATCTACTAAGTCCCCTCTACAACCTCTAGAAGAGTGTAACATGAATTTTGAAACACCCTGTATAAGTCATATGTATTTTCCTACATGCCGACAGCATCTATGAAACACGGGAGTTACCAGTTATCGAGTAACCATTTGGTGTTATTTTATCATTTTACTATTACTTTTACATTGAATGTTGGCAGTCGCTACATTGTCATCCTCACAGAAACATAAAGTAGAAAAGAACTTCCTGACAAACTAAAACTGTGTTCCAGTCTGGGACTCAAACCAGGGGCGTTTGCCTTTCGCGGGAATCCTCACAGCTTTGCTTCCGACGCTACCTCGTCTCCAATATTTCAAACTTGCATACATTGCGGAACTAGCATTCCTGGAGGAAAGGGTATTACTAAGATATGGATTAGCCACAGCCTGGTGGACCGTTTTCAGAATGACTTTTCACTCTGCAGCTGGCTGTGCTCTGATTTGAAAACTCCTGGAAGATTAACCCTCCAAATCAGCGCACGCTCCGCTGGGAACAATCCGCCAGGATGCGGCTAAGCCATGTCTCTACAATATCATGCCTTTCAGGAGTGCCGGAGCAGCTAGTTACGCAGGACTTTTGTGAAGTTTGAAAGGTAGGAGATAAGGTACTGGCGGTCCGGTCGTGAGCCATGCACGGGTAGCTCAGTTGATAGAGCACTTGCCCGCGGAAGAAAAAGGTCAAGGGTTCGAATCCCCGTCCGGCACACAGTTTCAATCCGCTAGGAACTTTCATGTCAGAGTACTCTCCGCTGCAAAGCGAAAATTCATTTCAGAAACTGGAGAGAACTATAGAGCAACCTTACACAGAAGACAAGGTCGCTCGGAACGGAGCACAAATTCAGTTGGCACTTTTCGGTAAAAAGAAACAACCGTTGTTCTTGGAAAAGACCAATCTGGAATTCACTTGAAATTACTTCGGAACAAAAGGAAAACCTAAATAAGGACGAGCAGAGATCTATTTCAATCGTGCTTCGCCCAAAAGCGAGATCCTTGCTGTAACCCCCATACCAAGTCGCTTGTCTTCCCCAGAACAGTAGTGTAGAAATGACCCTTACAGTAATGTATGTTCTGTCGTCTTCTTTGAAGAGGAAGATCATTCCGCAGGAATAGTGCAGTAGCTAACTCTCAAAATGTTGTCCATATCTAACGTGAATCCATTGCACTCGACAATAATACATTTGTTTACCAGTAATCCAGCGTTCTTGGAGGAATGTATGTCATAAACGTTCAGCAATAAAAATGCCACAAATATTCAACGCTAATTATTGCAAAGCGTGTAGCGCATTGTAACATTTAACGAAGCTTTTCTTCCGGATGTGCCAGAGGCCCACAACGATCCATCCATGGCGAGAGAACTGTGTGACGCCCCACTCAAGATTCGTAGCAGCCTTACTATTCTCAGCTTGTAATGGAGATGTTAGTGAAGAACGAATTCGATTGATGGCCGTAAATTTACTCATGAATAAAACTGCCAGAAGCTACGTTCCCCCTGCGTAGGATATAAAGTAGATTCCCTCTCGCATGTATGAATTGTCCTCAATCGCTTGTCGATCCTTTCCCACGTTACGTGCTGCAACAACCAGAAAGAGATATCAACAAACGATTTCCTAGCACCACGAATTCTCCATAGATAATACAGTTCATGGAAACAAGGTTATACATTACTCGTGCAGGCAGGTACTTTCTGCATGGTTAATGAGTGCCATTTTTTGTACCTCTAAAGATACAGAAGAAATTCTAAAGTTGCAAATTTTACTTTTTTTATTCACTAGATGACTAGTTCCGGGCTGAGACCCATTTTCAAATCATCGTAACATGAGTCTCGACCCGAAACTAGTCACAGAGTGAATAAAAAAAGTAAAATTTGCAACTTTGGACAGGTTTTTCGTTCTACTTAACAAAAGTTGCTGACCCACAGCTATACCAGCATTATGGAAGTTCGTATTTTCATCGTTATTAGGAACTCACAAATTTTCAGGATGTGCATATGGGTTTAGAAATGTGTATAGGACTAGGAGAAATTATATTTTTAGTCTGATGTATAAGTATGGTATATTAAAAATTCATTTCTACTTAAATAACGATTTCCTGCTTTTTTGTGTTGTGTGTGTCGAATATTTCCACAGATTTGAGGTTACAACAGGCACATGTGGTAAATTTCAGGTTTATATCAGTTTCTCTTCAGCAGGTGCAACCACGAAAGAACGTGAAGGTAAATATAAGAGAGATTTAAGATCACATGAAAGCTTACCAGCAACTGTCCTTCCGTGCGAACCATTCGCGTACGTACAGAATACCCTTCCCTATACATCGGAGAAGAAAATAAGTTAATATTGCATTGTCATACTGTTTGAAGTCTCTAGCTCATCGGAAGTCAGTTGAAATGCGTTACAAAATTTGTAAAAAAAAAGAAAAAAGAAAAAAAAAAGATGGCTGAAGAATTATCTGAGGGAGATACACGAGTTCTTCTCACTAATAATGACATGTCATCTGTCCCTAACATGTTTTAAAGGCCACCGTAGACGATCAAACGATCTATCATCCTTCATGTGTTTGTCAAATTATTAGGCAGTCTGCGGCGTTGCCTGACGTTTGTCAAACAGACCGTTCGACTATTTTGCCAAAAATTTTGATTTATAGCTGGTGTAACAAACATTTTTGACCGGTTAAGCATTTGTTTATCAAACAATAGCCGGTTTCTTGCTGGATTATTATGTATAACTTTAAAATATCATTCAACTGGAGGAGTTTTAAAAGACTGGAGTATGTATCCTGCATTGCACCTCGTATGTTGGTCACTAGTGTCGAAATACTTTGACTATGATACGCACAACATGACAAATGGTTCAAATGGCTCTGAGCACTATGGGACTCAACTGCTGAGGTCATTAGTCCCCTAGAACTTAGAACTAGTTAAACCTAACTAACCTAACGACATCACAAACATCCATGCCCGAGGCAGGATTCGAACCTGCGACCGTAGCGGTCTTGCGGTTCCAGACTGCAGCGCCTTTAACCACACGGCCACTTCGGCCGGCGCACAACATGACAGTTTGAAGTGTTTCAGCTGGGAAGTTGATTCACTCCAAAGTTCGCTGCTCCCACAGTGGGTGGTACTGAACTTAATGACGTTTGTTTCATAAATAGTTAACTGTGTTATGACATAGGATATATCGTATACACTCTGCAAATTTGGTATTTTCCTTTTGTTTCATGTTCTACACGGGGTGGTGGTGGTGGTGGAGACGTTTTGATGAAAAGGTTAATCCGGACCAGTCTGCGGCATGGTCGACGGCCAGACTCCGCAAGATGATGTCTCCAAGTATGTTAAGACAGCGATTATATTATTGTAACAAGAAAAAAATTACGAATCTGCATTCTGTTAATAAACCATTGTATCAGTTCTGAAACTACGCCTGTAGTTTCATAATATAATAATTTTATTACGTGGTTATGGAGCGAATATTGCTCTGTAGATAAATCTGTTGCAAGTATTGAAGAGAATACAAATTTGTTGATTTGGTGATTTATTTTTGAAATTACCTAACTGAAGATACTTTGATAAATGTTTGCTAGAAATCTACTTCAGTGAAGTGAGATTGCTGATTTAGAAGTAGAAATCAATTACAACGCTCAAATAAAGCAGATCGTTATTCTATGGTTTATGAACATTGTATCTGCACAGTACCTGGATACTTTAAAGGGATAGGAACAAGACATTGCCTATTAGTGAAAAGTTATTTAATTTCTCATTCAGAAAGTGATTATACTGAGCACAAATGTAAAATAACTTCTTGTGTTTTATTGAAATTACTAGTACTTATTTCGCGAGTCACAGTTTGTCCTTCCCGCCGATTCAACAGCTGTCTGGAATCTCTCGTTAAAACAGCACTCAAAATCAAATACACTACAGATAAGCTGCGATTTCAAATTCATCACTTGATATATCATGTCAGGTACGAACAAAAGATTTTGTGCACACAATAACACATTTTTTGCCTACAATCATGCCGGAAGAATTCTACGAATCTGCTGTGTCACTCTTACAATTCTTCGGATAACAGTGAAGTGCGATCTTCAGTGAAGTATCGAATCCTATTGAGAAGCCACTATATGCATAATATGTTCCCAGTGCAAATTGTTTACGCTACTCTGCAGTTAGAGAGAAAGAAATTGTTTTCCGTAACATTGTAAACGCTCTATTAGAACCGTGTTGCCATTTGTTTTAAACAAGGTGTTCGGAAATCCCCGTTGCAAACTACTAGGACTTGTAGAGAGGAGTGGGTACATAATATTTTGATCTGCAACCACGTAACTTTTCCATTATTCGGCGGTTTCGATTCAGTTGTTTAGGTCATCCACTTCTGCTTGAGAAATTGAGCTAGGTGTGACGCAGTACAATTATTGCATAAGAATTCGAAAGGAAACATAACGAAACATCCATTTACCACTTAAGCACATTTTTTGTACGAACACTAAAACATTACGTTCCTTACGTTCAACATGCTGGATTCTTTTTTGTTTCGGAATGATGTAAACACGTAATGTTTCAGTGTTAATGCAAACAAATGTGCTTAAGAGATAAATTGATGTCTCATTCTGTTTCCTTTCGAATTATTTCCTAGTAACTGTACTGCGTCGCGGCCAATTCGATTCCTCAATCAGAAGTGGATGAGCTAAACATCAAAAAATGTTCAAATGTGTGTGAAATTTTATGGGACTTAACTGCTAGGGTCATCAGTCCCTAAGCTTACACACTACTTAACCTAAACTATCCTAAGGACAAACACACACACCCACGCCCGAGGGAGGACTCGAACCTCCGCCGGCACTAGCCGCACAGTAGCTAAACATCCAAACTGAAACCGTCGTAGAACGTAAACGGTACGTTTTCGGGCGTGGGTGCTTGATCAAAATGTTGCGTACTTATTCCCGTCTACAGGTCCTAGAAGTCTGTAATAGTAATTGGTGGACACCATGTAGGCCTATAGTTTGACAAGTCTGAAGATGGGCAACAGTGTACGAAAAAGTTTGAAATAACAGAAACAGCGATTAGCAGACAGAAATAGGGTTTTACAATGTTACTTATAATCCGTCTTGATTGCAATTCTTTTTTATTCGTGTGACCGGTTTCGGTTCATCTAGAACCCTCTTCAGATCTGATATTTCGATTACAGGAATAACTCGTCCAAATGTAGCAACTTTCACAGATCTGAAGATGGTTCTAGATGGACCGAAACCGGTCATAGGAATAAAAAAAATTGCAGTAAAGATGAATTATTAAGTAACATTGTAAAATTCACTGATTGCTGCTATCCTATTAGACATTATGTCTATTTTTGCAAAGAAATAGGGTTATTTTCTATTTGTCAGTCTAGCTACCTATCATCGTTAATAGTTTCTATGTATTGATGATTTAAGCACTTTTGGATGCCAAAGGTGGTCCTGTACAACCTTTAATTTCGTATTCATCACTGCAACTGTCTGAACACGGTGCTGTTATCGGTACTGAAGCCGCCGTGGCGACTAACAAGGGAACCTCCCCATCGCACCCCCCTCAGATTTAGTTATAAGTTGGCACAGTGGATAGGCCTTGAAAAACTGAACACAGATCAATCAAGAAAACACGAAGAAGTTGTGTGGAACTATGAAAAAAATAAGCAAAATATACAAACTGAGTAGTCCAAGCGCAAGATAAGCAACATCAAGGAGGCTGTGAGTTCAGGAGCGCCGTGGTCCTGTGGTTAGCGTGAGCAGCTGTGGAACGAGTGGTCCTTGGTTCTAGTCTTCCCTCCAGTGAAAAGTTTAATATTTTATTTTCAGACAATTATTATCTGTCCATCCGATGGGATCACTTTTTTGGGAGTGATTATCACATTCACAAGAAAACCTAAATCGGGCAAGGTAGAAGAATCTTTTTATCCATTCGCCAACTGTACAAGTTACGTGGGTCGACAACATATTCCTGTCATGTGACGCACATGTCGTCACCAGTGTCGTATAGAATATGGCAGACGTCTTTTTCCTGTGGAGGAGTCGGTTGACCTATGACCTTGCGCTCAAATGTTTTCGGTTCCCATTGGAGAGGCACGTCCTTTCGTCTACTAATCGCACGGTTTTGCGGTGCGGTCGCAAAGCAGACACTAAACTTATTACAGTGAACATAGACGTCAATGAACGAACGGACAGATCATAACTTTGCGAAAATAAAGAAGGTAAGCTTTTCACTCGAGGGAAGAATTGAACCGAGGACCTCTCGTTCCGCAGCTGCTCACGCTAACCACGGGACCACGGCGCCCCTGAGCGCACATTTTCCTTGATGTTGTCTACCTAGCGCATGGACTACTCAGTTTGTATATTTTGCTTACTTTTTCGTAGTTCCACACAACTTCTTCCTGTTTTCTCGATTGATCTGTGTTCAGCTTTTCAAGGCCTATCCACTGTGCCAACTTATAACTAAATCTTAGGGGGGTGCGATGGGGAGGTTTCCTTGTAAGTACGCTAATGATGTGGGCGACTCGGAGCGTGGGCGGCAGAGGGCGCGACTGATCGACCGGCGCGGCGCGGCGCCGCCCTCGGTCTAGCCGGCGCCACGTGGTCGCCCGCCTACCTCCAGAGACAGGTCCTCGACGCTGGCGGCTCGCTGGCTCTGCCCTTCGGGACGGCGCGGCGGGTCGCGCTGCGCGCCCGAGGCGCTGACGGTACGCCGGTAGCAGCCCATGATCTCGGGCTGGGCGCGGAACGACAGCTTCTTGCGCGGCCGCGGCTGGCTGGCGTCGCCGTCGGCGCGGCCCCTCAGCATGCCTCGCCTCGCCTCGCCCGCCTCGCAGCGCCGCACTGTGCACTCCGAGCCCTGTACCCGCTGTACTCGCTGCACTCACCGACGCCCCCGCAGCGCCGCCACGACGCGCCGCCGGCCACTGCACGGCAGACGACGCCGCCGCGGCCGCTGCAGCCCGGGACGGCGACGCTGCTGCCACCTGCGACGCCAGCGCCGCCCCACGCTCGGCGGCTGCTACCCGAAACACTACCGGCAGCGCGTTAGCCGAAGCCCGCGAGTTTCCAAAATCCACGCTAGGGCCGGCAACAAGTTGCATCCCATCCAGCGCCGCTTTAAGCTACATTTCCATTATGCCAAGTTCCAGGCACATGTTGCGTGTCATTTTGTCTTGCATTCTCAGTTACCTGCCACATTTTTATAGAGGTCTGGAGTGCAAGCCCGTTTGTACAGTGGATCATATACAGTGTTTTCCAGCATTTTGTGAGTCTGATGGCAATATGAATAGCCAGTGTTTTCCAGCATTTCTTAGTGATCTGCGATTCTGATGGCAATATGGATAGCTCAGCTACTTCAGTTTTTGTGCTAATGGCGGGCGCATACTATAAACCCCTAAATAAAAAGGCGAAAGCTACTGATTTGGTGGATTAGAAGTTTTCTAGATAGAGGAAATTCGGAAGGAATGTAGGTTAATTCTTACAAAGAAGAAAACAGCAACCAGCCACTATTAATACTGCTATTTATTTAGGTAAATAGCTCCGTTACCGGTTTCCAACTGGCAAGTTCATCGTCAGACGGCTGTTCACATGATTTTCAAGATACACTTTACATTATCGTCCGTTTTCGATTTTTATTCTTCCACTGTGGTGAAGTATTTTTGGTGTGTTGTTGCCCTACGGTAGAAAACAGTGTTTGAAGCGCCCTATGTGAAAATAACTAACCTCCAAACGATGAAATACAGCGTAAATAAATATGTGAGGTTAAGTGGTTATGGTACTTACGTTGAAAATTCCGCGCGATTTTGTTGCGAAGTTGCAGGATTGTGTTTTTCGAATATTCCAAAATATATCCAGCACTTATGTAATTTGTACATTACCATGTTGTGCAAAGCACCACACACACACACACACACAAACACACACACACACACACATCAAAAAAAATTTGCCACATGTGAAGTAACTTCACACACCCACACACCAAAAAGAATTTGCCACATGTGAAGTTACTTCTGTGGTGTCACCGCCAGACACCACACTTGCTAGGTGGTAGCCTTTAAATCGGCCGCGGTCCATTAGTATACGCCGGACCCGCGTGTCGCCACTGTCAGTAATTGCAGACCGAGCGCCACCACACGGCAGGTCTAGAGAGACGTCCTGGCACTCGCCCAAGTTGTACAGCCGACGTTCATAGCAATGGTTCACTGACAAATACGCTCTCATTTGCCGAGACGATAGTTAGCATAGCCTTCAGCTACATTTGCTACGACCTAGCAAGGCACCGTATTCAATTGATATTTATTATGTGAAGCATGTATCATCAAGAGCGATGTTCTACAATTGTGGATTAAAGTATTACATCATCTACGTACTTTATTTGCAGTTCTCAAGATATTGTCCTGTTCCAGACCTCACGCCAGTCAGCGTGTAATTAAACGCGTGCATTTCGGCCTCCTCTAGCAACACATTGTTGGCGCTTCTGCCAACACTACAACTACACATATACCAAATTATTTTTTATGTGTGTGTGTGTGTGTGTGTGTGTGTGTGTGTGTGTGTGTGTGTGGTGTGGTGGTGGTGGTGGTGGTGGGCCGCTAAACTGAGAATAATTTCTATATATAATAATAATTTCTATATAGGTTCTATCAAAATTACTTGCGAAAATTCACATGGGTGGAAGTATGTGTCAGTATAAATGTCTTCGAAATGTCGGCTTTTCGATAAAGTCCCAGTGTCATCCGTCTCAAATTACACGCAAGTCCTACTTTATAAGGAAGTACATTACTACTTTAGCACGATACATGTGAATTCTGAAGGCAACAGGGATCAAATACGAAGAGCGAAAGGATATTTACAACTTGCATAGAAATCAGACAGCAGTTATGAGAATCGAGGGGCGTGAAAGGGAAGCAGTGGCTGAGAATGAAGTGAGACAGGGTTGTAGCCTAACCCCGATGTTATTCTATCTGTGCGCTGAACAAACAGTAACGGAAACCAAAGTACAATTTGGAGAAGGAATTAAAGATCAGCGAGAAGAGATAAAACCTTTGAGTTTTGCATTGTAATTCTGTCAGAAGAAGGGGAGAATAGTGTTTAACGTCCCCTCGACAACGAGATTAACAGAGGCGGAGTACATGCTCGCATTAGAGAAGGGAAGCGGCTGTGTCCTTTCGAAGGAACCATCCCGGCATTTGCCTTGAACGGTTTAGGGAAATCACGTAAACATAAGTCAGGATGGGGGCACGCTAGATCGAACCATCCTCCTACCGCCTGCGAGTGCTGTGCGCTGACCACTACACTATCCTTCTCGGCGCTTTTGTCAGAGAGAACAAAGGACTTACAAATGGTTCAAATGGCGCTAAGCACTATGGGACTTAACATCTGAGGTCATCGGTCCCCTAGCCTTAGAATTATTTAAACCTAACTAACCTAAGGACATCACACACAACTATTCCCGAGGCAGGATTCGATCCTGCGACCGTAGCAGCAGCGCGGTTCCGGTGTGAAGGGCCTAGAGCCGCTCGGTCACAGCGGCCGGCTAAAAGTCATACAAGAGCAGCTCAGCGGAATGGACAGTGTCTGGAGAGGAAGATATGAGCACCAACAAGTGCAAGGCAAAGATAACGGAATGTGATGTTGAGGGGATCAGATTAGGACGCTTAAAACAACAGATGAATTTTGCTATTTGGACAGCAAAATAACTGGCGATGGCCGAGGCGATGGACGAAGCAGACTTGATATAAAATGTAGACTGAAAAGCATTTCTGAAGAAGGGAAATTTGTTAACATCGAATATAGGCTTAACTGTTGGGAAGTCTTTTCTGAAGGTATTTGTCTAGTGTGTAGCCATATACGAAAGTAAAACATGAACGGTAAACAGTTTAGACATGAAGGGAATATAGAGGATTTTGAAATGTGGTACTGCACAAGAATACTGAAGATTAGATGGGTACTTCACGTAACTAATAGAAAAAAGGGTCGATTGACACAACACATTCTGAGACTTCAAGGGATCACCAGATTAGTATTAGAAGGAAGAGTGGGGGTAAAAATTTTAAAGGGAGACCAAGAGACGAATACAGTAATCAGATGCGAAAGGACGTAGTTTGTAGTAGTTATTCGAAGATGAAGAAACTTCCACACGATAGAGTAGTACGGAAAGTTGCATCAAACCAGTCTTTGGACTGAAGATAACGACATCACCACTTGTGGTGGAAGGAGTTCTTCAAAACCGAAGTTGATCAAGACATACCTTAACTTTCTCAAGAACGATTGTGTAGACTATCAAATTCTGCCACTGAGATCGATACATTGAAGTCAATTGATTTACATTCTGTTTTGAAAGAGTTTGCTTGATTAAACGTACAAAAAATCCAGTATAATGTTTGTGCTAATGGGAAAAATCGTCAGTAAATTCTTGTATAATGAATAACTGTTGGAGTTCTACACGAATCTATTGATAGAGCGCTTCCCTTTCGTATGGCACGTAAATTTAAGCTACATTTTCCGTTGCATACGTAGTTTTTTCACATGTAACACATAAGTTTAAAAAATAATAAATAAATAAAAATGAACAATTTTTGTAACTAAACCGTGTCTTATGTTTAACGTAACCCCCCCCCCCCCCCCTTCTTCGATGGAAACTAAAGAAACAAGAAATTTTATGTTTTCATTCTTTCCACTGAGTTTAACGGATAGCAGATTTTGTTAAGACTATAACAATACAACGGGTACTGTCCTTTGTGGTATCACTAAAACCTACTGAATATCTCAGGAATTACATCAAATGGAATTGAGTAGTTTCTTCTTTTAATAAGCAGCAATGGGATAACACTGACAAATTTATTTGTGTTACTGATGAATGTCCGTGTAGCACTTATTTTGAATAAAAAAAATTTTTTGTAATTCGAATAGCGTACGTTCGACGATAAGTGAGGGAACATATTACTTCCTCCAACACACATATCGCGAAATGATCACATCGGAAAAAAAACAGAGAAATTCGAAATTACGTGGAAGCTAAGCGACACTGGACGTTCCCGTATACCATTTACGAATGGAACAGGGATAATGTCAAGTTATAGTCGTTCCAGAAGTACTCTGCACCACATACGTTGTCCCAGAACTCACGAATACTGAGAACCGGTATCGACATATTGGGTAAAAATGGTTCAAATGGCTCTGAGCACTATGGAACTTAACTGCTGAGGTCATCAGTCCCCTAGAACTTAGAACTACTTAAACATAACTAACCTAAGGACATCACACACATTCATGCCCGAGGCAGGATTCGAACCTGCGACTGTAGCTGTCACGCGGTTCCAGACTGTAGCGCCTAGAACCGCTCGGTCACTCCGGCCGGCCATATTGGGTAACTGATAATCGAATTAAAAAAGTAGGAACTAGAGACTCGATACATTTTTCCATTTTACGTTCTAAGATCCTGCTACCATAGGTTAAACCGCATATCGTAATTCTAACTTAGTTATTATTTACTAACGTTCTCAACTGTAAGACACGCAGTTGTAGTCAGCTAACAAAATGACATAACGAAGCTGGATAGTATCGTCAGGACCCTATTAAGAAACGCGACGCCCTGCGTAGGATTTTCTCTATCTCTTCTAGTAATCGAACCTGGTGAGTCCTAGGTTGATCAGCATTACTTAAGAATCGGTCGAACAAGTGTTTTGTAAGCCAATTCTTACATGTCTGAATTGCATTTCCTTAATATTCTTCCTGTGAATCTTATCTGGAATTTACTTTCCCTGCTATTTGTCTTATGTGATCATTCCACTTTATTTCGCTCCGGATAGTAACTCTTGTGTTTTTTTTATGGTAGTTACTGTTTCCAGTGAGTTGCCGCCAGTAGTGTAGGCTAATCGTACAGTAGCTGATTTCTATTTACACTGTCACTTCACATTAACGTGACCACCTTCCACAGCCTGAATAACCATCTTTTGCAGCGTGGACCTATGTCCTGTGCGAGACGTGCAGGTTCTGGAAGCACTGATAGGGTTGTGGAACCATTCCGACTCCAGTGCCGTGGCCAGATGCGCTAGGTTTCTTGGTTGGGGATCACGGCGCGAACAGCGCAGTCGAGTTGATCCCTCAGACTCTCGATTGGATTTGAATCTGGGGAGTCTCGTGTCTAGAAGTACGGTAAAGTCACCCTGGTGCTCTTCGAAACATACATGTGCACTGCGAGCTGCACCACACGTAATACTGTCCTGCTTGATGCCATTGTACCGAGGAAAAACGAAATGCATGTAAAGGTGTTCATGGTCCATGGACCCAAAGTACACATATATATGTGTGTTGATACATTGTGCCTTCCAGAATGACTAGATCACCCAGCAAGTGCTATGATAACATTCCACAGACCATAACGCCCCCTTCTTCGGGCAGGGCCCTTCCGTCGATTGTTGCAGGATACTTGACTTCAGACGTTTCACACTGTATACGCCAAAGGCTATCTGCCCGATGGAACATAAAACGTGATTTACCTGATAAGCCCAGCCGTGACTTCTCAGTCGACGTACTCTTGCATTATTGGCATGCAGATTCCAGGTTTCTGATAAGGTCTGAGGCTGGTAAGCAGGGCACATGGGCTGATGGAGTGGAATGCTGACCCCATTTGAGGAAACAAAAATTTATTTTCACAACGTTAATTAAAACAGAGAAATGGTAACAACACAACGATTAATTAGGCTTTTGCAAATTGCGCCGATCTACACCGATTATTCAATTGTATAAAAGCAATGAGTATAATTAAAAAAAATTTAAAAGAAAAACAGCCTTATGACCCCAACTTTAAATTAATAACAAATTACTTTACGCAAATATAACAGCAGATCTGAGCTCTCTCGTTCTGAAATTATCAGCCCCCGTGAATATGAAAAGTAACAATTTGTAAAAGCTACTAGGTTTCAAAAATACTCAAATAGCAAGATCTTATAAATTCGTGAAGTAACTATTATGGAAAACATTCAGCAGTATGATGTTATGTGAGCCTGAAAGATCTACATAGCAATGAGCACATTCTCGACGTTTAGCGTTCACACCGGCCGCGCATCTGAATTCCGTGTTCGAGAGCGACAACAACAGACAGGTTGGCGTGCGCATACGAAAAACGGCTTTTAGAAAACAAAACCCAGGATTAGTACATAGTTCACGAAAATGCTAAAGCCAACAGCCAATCACTGGTTAGTGCTAAATGCAGGAAGAGATGTTAAACGTTATAGTGTGACAACCGCAGTTGCTATTAAAGCAATAGTTCGTTAAACAATCTTCAATGACGTGAAGTTTCGCTTGATAAATTTATAAACCACAACTGGCTCAAGGGGATGATAACCAGAAAATCCGCACACAACCTTAAATATCAAAGCACCGTTTGACGGCGGAAAATTGTTACTATTATAGTTGCCAACAAGGAAGAAGTTTGCAATTCCAGTTTAAATTAGCAGCTGAAGTTTTACACAGAGAATAAACTTTGATTCATAAAATTGACCACTTAACATATTAATAGTAATAATAATAATAATAAAGGAAACGCCGAATAACAACCTCAAATGTAATTCAAGATAGATGCAACAGAACCCGGGCACTACGCAGTTACATGGACTTGCAATACCTAGTATCCCCGACCCACGTCCAAGTGGTTTAAGGAATGAATAGCGAAAATCAAAGTGGCTACACGGAGCAATCACATCCTAAAGTCACCATAAAATGGCTCACCATTTAAAGTTAGTCCAGGAGCTCACTGTTAACATACACGCCAGGGTAAACTCCTGTGCTCTTCTCAGAATTCGAGATAGGTACACGACTCTTAAAAAGAGCCTATGTTGACTGGTGACTGCAACTCCTGTCTGGCCGGACATGGGGATTGCATCTTTCCACCATCTTCCACACCTACAAATCCCTCATCCGTCCAGTCCTCTGTTCTGCCAGCGTTGCCTGGATCTCCGCACCCACCCGCATTTACAAGGCCCTCCAAATCGTCGAACGCCATGCGCTCCACCTTGCCTTCCATATTGCCTTCCTTCCGCCACACGGCTCCTGTATGAACTCATCCCCTTCCACCACCTCCTCCTTTTCCTCCAACATCTCCGCATATTTACATTGTCTTCTGGCTTGATTCCACCCCCCACCTCCTCCCTTTCCACCCCCTGCCCGCCTCTATTGCTGTATCCCTCCCTCTCTCGACCTCCACACCCTTCATCTCCTTCATCAGGGCAATTTCCAGCGCCTCCCCATCCCAGATGATGGTTACAGTGGCCGTTAGTTTCAAATTCTAACTGTGCGGCTGATCCCGCCGGAGGTTCGAGTCCTCCCTTGGGCGTGAGTGTGTGTGTTTGTCCTTAGGATAATTTAGGTTAAGTAGTGTGTAAGACTAGGGACTGATGACCTTAGCAGTTAAGTCCCATAAGATTTCACACATATTTGGACCTTTTTTTTTTTTTCAAATTCTAGCCAAGGCAACAGCGGCGCGAAGGGACAGTGACTCCCCCCCACACTAAAAATGGTGACAACCCAGGTTTAGCAATCTGTGCATTAGGCGGGAGGAATTGCCCAACGGCACAAAGCTGTAGCAAAATATGCACTGCTAACCCCAGTCAAGCCGGCTGCAAGAATCTTTTTCTAGCTTTAGTTCTTGGTACACATCACTACTTCGCAGCCAGCAATGGTGCAGCAGCTGCCGCATTTTTGCGGAACATGTGTTGGTTTCGATCATGGAAGCAATCATGCACTGTTACGTTCAGCTCTTGTCCAGACATTCGAAGTAGGAATCGCTCCCGCGCTTCCTACAGCCAGCTGAAAGCTTTTGATAGGTGGCAGTTGTGGCTTTCCGAGTTGCAGGATAATCCTATCGCACAGTTACCACACAAATTGGACGTGCTGCGTTAGTTGTGCAACGATGCTAGTAGAAATGGTCACGTGACCATTCTCACACCCGTAGACGAGGTTCTGGACGTCGACGCAGCACAGATGCCCTGCAGGTTCGTCAATTTGTAGGAGCAACAGTGGCAGATCGTACAATTACCACAGCACAGATAAGAAGGCTTGTGAGCTCGGACCTGTCGTGAACACGAACTGTTGCGAACCGATTACATGGGCACGCAAAACTTTAGCCCGTCGTCCACTTACGTCGCAGAATCGACGTGCACAGCTCGGCCGGTCAGAGGATTACTTGGCAGATGATGTGGCGTCCCGTGGTCTGCAGCGATTAGAACGGATTCTGCCTGCACGCAAGTGATCGTAGTTTGTGCATACAACGTAGATCTGGTGAGCGCTGTCTTGTAGAGTAAATTCGGCCAACACACTTCGGTCCCACCCCAAGTGAACTCTTGTTCACCCATGCTTCTGGAGAGGACACTAACCAGCGCTCGGTATGTCCTGAAAGTTGTTAGATCCGTTATTTTGCCGTTGTTACAACAGCAAATTGACGTGTTGTGCCAGCAGGATAATGCTCGCCCACACACTGCTCTTTAAGCTCAACGTGGTCTACAAGACGTACAGTAACTTCTGTGGCCAGCACGATCTTTAGACATTTGTCTAATCGAGCATGTGTGAGCTATGAAATGGAAATGCCGTATAGCTAGGGCATCCCGTCGGGTAGACCGGTAGCCTGGTGCCAGTCTTTCGTGTTGACGCCACTTTGGCGACTTGAGTGTTGATGGGGATGAAATGGTGAAGGACAACACAACACCCAGTACCTGAGCGGAGAAAATCTCTGACCCAGCCGGGAATCGAACCCGGGCCGTTAGGTATGACATTCCGTCGCGCTGACCACTCAGCTACCAGGGACGGACTGTGTGAGCTATGATGACGCGAGAAATGTCTCCTGCGACTCGCCAACCAAAATCCTATAGAACTACGTGAACAGGTCGAGCAGGCGTGGTACAACGTATCCCAGGAAACTATTCGCCATCTGCGAGATCGACTGAATGCTAGAGTCAGCGCCTGCACTGCCACCCGTGGTGGCTACACTACGCACTAATATGGATGTTTCAGCACGGTTTGATACTTGGTACTACAGTACCGCTTGTACTACTGATCTGTAACTGTAATCATTTTATGCACTCCATATGCACTGTTGCAACAATACATCTTAAGTGAATTGGAAATCTCTGAAAGGATGTAATATTTTCCACAGTGTACATAAGACCATAATGAAGATGCCAACACGCGATCTGCACTGCGAGAAGTCAGTATTACGGTTCCATCAGTGTTACAACGGTGGGCTGTGTGGTGTTACCGCCAGACACCACACTTGCTAGGTGGTAGCCTTTAAATCGGCCGCGGTCCGTTAGTATACGTCGGACCCGCGTGTCGCCACTATCAGTGATTGCAGACCGAGCGCCGCCACACGGCAGGTCTAGTCTAAAGAGACTCCCTAGCACTCGCCCCAGTTGTACAGCCGACTTTGCTAGCGATGGTTCACTGTCTACATACGCTCTCATTTGCAGAGACAACAGTTTAGAATAGCCTTCAACTACGTCATTTGCTACGACCTAGCAAGGCGCCATATTCAGTTACTATAATTACTTCAAGAATGTCTTCTGAACAGATAATATTGTGAATCATGTACCGTCAAGAGCGACGTTCATCATTAATGGATTAAATTTAAGTATCAAACTAATTACGTTCGCTTTCTGAATTCTCATTCCTTGTCATGTTCCAGACCTCACGTCAGTATAGTTATTCCCTCCTCACGCCAGCCTGCGTGAGCTAAGACGCGTGCATTTCGGCCTCCACTCGTAACACGGTGTTGGCTCTTCTGCCAACACAAAAGGCTGCATGCTAGCATCACGTGTCGACTCATGCTTGTTACAATCGTTCGTGGTTCTAGATTCTAGAGATCCGCCTCTTATTTCCTGATCAGTACTTCCTCTAGGGGCTAGGCGAGTTATTATTTCTCAACTCTTTCTATCTCTTTTCACATACTTTAAGCTTGCCTCACAGGAAGTACGCAGGTCACTGAGTAGTCCATATTTGTGGACTAGCAAGTTCCCATTTCTTGCAACGAGACTGACTCACATTTCTGTTTCCTACCAAGAATACGGGTGCTGCAACTGTAGCTCTCTGTTGCTGGTCTGTAGTCTCGACCTACTCCCTTCATTAGTTAATAACTTGGCAATCGAATTCCCTGGCCCGATGTCTCCACAGTCCAGGGAGCAGAAGTGTATCAGGTCTGATCTTTGTAAGCTGATGTTATAGGAAACGGTGACAGGCAGACAACCTCGATTTTCACAGTCCACAAGCAACCAACGATCTACGAGGGTTGGAACTTACATAGTGGCAACTATTTATTCATAACCGATACAAAAGAGTTACATCTTTTCTCTTGTTACTGTCCTTCAAAGTAGTCACCAGCTTTGTATAGAATCCGTTGCCAGCGATGTGGAAGGCTTAGTATACCGTTAGCAGAGCCTGTTCTTTGGATGGTGCGAATGGAGTGGTCTTTTGCCTGTCGAATCTCTGGAACAGTTCTGAAGGGAATGCCACGAAGTGGTTCCTTCATCTTCGGAATCAAATCAAAGTAACAAGGACTTAAGTCCGGGGAGTATGGTGGATGGTACAGTACTTCCCAGTCCCATCGACCGAACAGAGCAGCCACAGCTTGCGCTGTATGCCCCTCGCATTGTCGTGCAAAATGATGGGTGGGTTGCGCAGAAAGTTCGCAAAGCTGGTCCCAGGTGATGCTCCAAAAACGAACAATAATACGACGTGAGACTTTGATTTGGTTCCGAAGATGAAGGAACCACTTCGTGGCATTCGCATCAAAACTGTTCCATCGATTCGACAGGCAGTAGATGGCTCCATTCGCACCATCAACAGAACAGGCTCTGCTAACGGTATACTACGCCTTCCACATCGCTGGCAACGGGTTCTACACAACGCTGGTGACTACTTTGAAGGACAGTAATAGGTGCAAACATGTAACTCTTTTGTATCGGTTGTGAATAAATAGTTGCCACTAGTTAAGTTCCAACCATAGTATATATTCTCCCTCTGCACATATTGACCCCTTTCCTTGCGGATGTTTGAGAGTTGTGCTGTATGTGTATTTGTAGAGTGTAACGGATGCGTGTATAGTGTAGCGTTAGTGTTCTATGATGATTATGAGAGAAGGAAGAGGCCTGTCGAGTAGCACCAACGAATCCGACAGATCCGTAGATCACCATCAGCAGCATCACACGCCATCACTTCATGACACGCTGCAGATATGCATGGAATTTACTCGAGGACAGCGGCGAAAGACTGGTAATCTTCAGGCCAACACGTCTTTCCCTCTCTGCGACCAAATACTAGCACGGTCTGACCCAGCTTACTTGAGAGATGAGCGCTACCGCGCACGCCTGCTTAAGCGAACTTGGCTGTAGATGTCGGCGACGGTTGTCGTAATAGTGTCCATAATACACGTTGAAGTTTCTTTTATTAATTCTATACGTTCGTTTGATTTTGGCTTGGTTGATTGGTTGTAACTTTGCTGTTGTTTAGCCTTGGGTGCATTTGCGCATTTGCAGCTGAGAGAGAAGGCAAATACATCTGCCTGCGAGAATACAATATGATTTTTGGTCCTACTTTATAATCACTCTGAAAAAATTTGCAAACTGATTAAATCTTTTTAATTAAACAAAGTATTCCTTGTGTGTTAATGATGTACTTAATAATGCTATTCATGAAATGGTCCCTGTGCGTTGATAGTTTTTGTAGGAAACTGATCCTGAAATGAAAATATCTTACCTCGTAATGTAAATTCTTGGCAACGCCCTGTCTGAAGCTCTCTGTGCGCCAGCTACAAATTGCTAACTACACTTGCTGTGAGATTAGCGCAATGCTCCAGGCAACAAGTAAACTATTTTATATTGCCCGCCCGGCTGGCCGTGTGGTCTAACGCACGGCTTTCCGGGCGGGAAGGAGCGCCTGGTCCCCGGCACGAATCCGCCCGGCGGATTTGTGTCGAGATCCGGTGAGCCTGCCAGTCTGTACATGGTTTTTAGGCGGTTTTCCATCTGCCACGGCGAATGCGGGCTGGTTCCCTCATTCCGCCTCAGCTGCACTATGTCGGCGATTGCTGCGCAAACAAGTTCTCCATGTGCGCGTACACCACTATTACTACAGTGCAATAACCCTGGGTTCGGTGTGGGGCGACGCAGGGGTGAAGTGGACCGCAGTGGTCGACTTAAGGTTGCGGACCACTGCGGCTGCGACAGGGACGGAGCCTGTCAGTCGTTTCTAGCCCCCAGTTACCATGCAATACAATACAAACTATTTTATACACATATCTGAGTGAGACATTTCCTTAAATAAAAACGGGCTTAGATCGTGGATGTGGACAATGCTCTTAGGCGAAATATTCCTTTAACAAACTGTTTTCAAACTGTCTGATGTATTATTAATTGTACGAAATTCATGTTACAACACTTATGAACACTGACAAAGGGCAACACTCAGATCAAACTCATACTCTCACAAACGTTAGACAAGTAATTGATAAACATAAAAAATGACTTTCAGTGAAAATTACAAAATCTCTAATGAAAAATCTGAACTTCGCTGACGCGGATGTCTCTTTGAACCATAATTCTTACTACTCGCGACTGCAGTCCCCATAAATAAAAATATTGCCTTAATTTCTCTTCATACTCTTTTCATTCTAAATCCCTAGTCAAATCCTTCTTCTCTGTTTCACAATATTCAAACACAAATCATTTTACTTAAGCATAGATGCCCTTAACTTCACGTCTTCGTTGCCACGAGTCCTCCGCTCGGCGTCTGTCTCACTACGACTCAAACGACAGAACTCCCACTCTCCTCACTGCCAAGCAGTGACGACAAAACAAACACATCTTCCAGTGACAGAGCTACTCTGACGAAAGCCTGCGCGCGAATAATAGGCGATTAGCATTTTAGACATCCAAAGTATGTACAAACTCCAGAAAAGCAAATAACAAACTCCCAATTGACCTGTTTCAACGTTCTATAGTTCTACCAGAGGTTAACGTCAGCCATATAGCCCTAATATCTATACCAAAGATCCTTCGCAATACATCCTAAGGCTGTTCTCTCACAGTACGAGAACATGCGTGGAAAACGACCTGGTGACGTCACATAGTGGAATTCCACACTCCACTGCATTACGAAGTCTGAAATGAAGAACCAGTCATGTTACGTTTTTGCTTCGTGGAGAGGAACGTGGTAATGAGATGAGACATCAGTCTTATGTCACAAGCAGTACTTTGGAGACATCATGTTGTATAGAGTTATACTTTTTTTCAGTTTTTTGGCTTTCGAGACCTGTCCATTCAGCCATCTCAATGGTGGAATGTCAATTATGAATGTATGAACATAGAGACAACACTCAGCCTCCGAGCGGAGAAAATCTTCGACCCAGTCGGGAATAGAACCCGGACCCCTTCGCTTATTAAACCGCCGCTCTGACCGCACAGCGGCCAAGGCGGACACTGAATGCAGCTCAACTCCATAATTTATTTTTTTATTATAGCGGACGAGTTACGAATAAAAGCTGCTTCAGAGCACCAATACATTGAGAATCTCTCAAGAATGTATCATTTTGGTATGGTTTTTTACAATAAAATGACAGGAAACGGCACATCAGTGGATAAAGGCTTCTCGTATTTGATGCTTTTAGATTAATAACTGGTGTGCTAGGAAAGCATACGGTTTTAATGATATGGCACGATAATCTTCGTTTCGGGTGCGGTTTGTCATAGTTAAACATCAGATAATGGCATTTGAACGTATAGCCGTAACGAAGTGTATACTATACCTAAATGAGGCCCTGCACCATATCAAAGCCGTAGTGTAGTTGATAATGTTGTGAACTTCAGCGGGAGAGATAGCAGACTCGCGTGTAGCGACATCCAATTTTTTTAGCCTTTTGGTTTCTAAAATATTCTAGGTCTTTCATATTAATTTAATAAAAGTATTGTCTGCAATAGTCGATATTACTTAGGGCCCTGAAACGACCTGCTGCATCGCACAGCACGGGCTCCTCATCATGATTTGCGCTCTCCGGCTGCACAAATTGCACAGTTTGTTTACGAAACGGACGCACATAAAGTAGATGCGTTAACTCTGTTAGCGATCGTTGAAGAAGAGTGAAGAAAACCGTGAAGAAGATTCTGGACTCGTCGATGGCTTAAACAGCAGCAGCAGGCTGCTGCTAGAGGAACACTACATAATGCTGTGTAACACAATCTGATATAATCCAATAATCCATTGATGTTGGGCAGGTTCGAAAAAATCTCTTCTTCAATTCGTATGAAATTACTGAACGAATACCGATCTTTAAATACCACCAACAAAGTACATTCGACGCTGGTATAAACAGTTTGAAGAAACAGGGTGGCTCTGTAAAGGCAAAAGTCCTGGCCGGGCACGAGTCCCTGAACAAACAGTGGAACAAATCCGACGAGCATTTGAGCGGAGCCCCCGCAAGTCTACGCGTCGTGCTGTCAGCGAGATGGAGCATCACCGCACTGGCACAACGTGTGCAGTTTCTTCAATGCCAACGCGCCTCAACGTTGGATAGGGCGTACAGGACTGCGAGACCAGGCTTTACACTCTTGGCCTCCTAGGTCCTCTGACATAACACCATGTGATTTCTTCCTGTCGGGATATGTTAAACAATGTGTTTACTTTCCTCCCTTACCTCGTGACATTGATGAACTAAAAACCAGAATATCAGCAGCTGTAGCTTCAGTGACAGAAGACATCTTACGCTCAGTGTGGGATGAATTCTGCTATCGGCTAGATGTCGTCCGTGCTGCCAATGGAGGACATGAAACTTCCTGGCAGATTAAAACTGTGTGCCGGACCGAGACTCAAACTCGGGACCTTTGCCTTTAGCGGGCAAAGGTCCCGAGTTCGAGGCTCGGTCCAGCAAGCAGTTTTAATCTGCCAGGAAGTTTCATATCAGCGCACACTCCGCTGCAGAGTGAAAATCTCATTCCGGAAACATCTCCTAGGCTGTGGCTAAGCCATGTCTCCGGAATATCCTTTCTTTCAGGAGTGCTTGTTCTGCTAGGTTTGCAGGAGAGCTTCTGTAAAGTCTGGAAGGTAGGAGACGAGGTACTGGCAGAAGTAAAGCTGTGAGGCCGGGGCGTGATTCGTGCTTGGGTAGCTGAGTTAGTAGAGCCGTTACCGGCGAAAGGTAAAGGTCCCGAGTTCGAGTCTCGGTCGGGCACATAGTTTTAATCTGCCAGGAAGTTTCATATCAGCGCACACTTCGCTGCAGAGTGAAAATCTCATTCTCGAATGGAGGGTACATTGAACATTAATAATGGATTTTTATAAACTTCTGTTTTATCTGAGTAATTTAGTATGCAATTTGTTGGTGTTGCCGGCCTGAGTGGCCGTGCGGTTCTATGCGCTACAGTCTGGAGCCGAGCGACCGCTACGGTCGCAGGTTCGAATCCTGCCTCGGGCATGGACGTGTGTGATGTCCTTAGGCTAGTTAGGTTTAGTTAGAAGTTCTAGGCGACTGATGACCTCAGAAGTTAAGTCGCATAGTGCTCCGAGCCATTTGAACCATTTGTTGATATCTTGACTAAAGTTCAGTCTTGATCACACCATTTATGTTTCAATGACGTAGGTAACCGGTTTCGGTTATTTTTACATAACCATCATCAGACCCATGGCTCCCTTAGGATGGTAGGCGGAGCTCTCCTCAGCTGCTACGAAGTCAACTGAGCAGCTGAGCAGCTGAGGAGAGTTCCGCCTACCATAATGGTGTGATCAAGACTGAACTTTAGTCAAAATATAATAATCTATTGATCACTGTATTCCAAAAATGTTTACCAAAATTGTACATTTGTTGATGTTAAGCCCTTCTTCCTAATAAATAATTCTATTTAAAATCGGGTTATTATTTTTGGGACTCACTGTACTTTATAGAACAGCAAGTATGATATAATGAAGTGCGAGCTGTGAGTAGCACTGAACATACTGACTGGACAACAGTAATACAGGCTACAGAACAGCCCGGGCACTAGTTTGCGATCGCTTAAATAACACTGTTTCTTTGGCCACTCACCAGAGCGCGCCAGATGGCCTCTATAAGCGGACCTATGAACTGTATGGATACGTGATCTCTGAAATCGCGCACGTCATGAGTGAAAGTACATCAGACACCATGTCTGGCGTGCTTCGCGATGTGAAACAGGTTCCTTGCAAGGACAACTTAACCCATTACCGGCCAAAACTCTATCGGATCATTTTTTGCAAACTCATAAATAAGTTAGATAGAGTGATTAATTGAATAAAAAGTTGTTTTGAAAATTTTCAGTTTATTAGAACAAAAACTACAGACCGTCCCATTTTTGGGACATTGGCCAAATGCGCTATCCAAATTCATAACCTTATTCTCCATGCATAATACTGTAAGAAACAACACAAACAATAAATAAAGAATGTTTTAATATTATTGAATCTCTATTCAGTGTGAAATGAAGCAAAACACTTGTCGTGTACACCAACATTGCACCTATCACAAATGTTTGTTGTTTTTTTCTTGCAGTAAGCACATCTCTTCTGTGTTTTACTTGGCACAATGATACGATTCCCTGGATCTAGTCGTACATCTGTGCTCACCCGTCGTCCCATCAATTTGCTTCCTTGTGGTCCTCTGCGTTTTGGTATTGATCCTGCTTTCTTTGATAGGTAAAACATCACTATTCTCCGTCGGACATCCAAAAATGAGAGCTTCTCATTACAGTTAGCAATTTGGTATGCACGCCATGTGTTTACTACGCAGATATCTATCATCTGTGTGAATGATGACCACCACCATTTCTTTGACCTTATCCTCGTCCTATAAAGTGATATCAGCTTGTCCAGTAGAACAACGCCACCCATATGGGCATTGTATTCTTCGATGAGATGTGGCGTTGTAACGGATATTTCCTTTTTCTTTACCCGTGAGTATCTTTTAGTAGAACTCAGAGGAGTAATAGTACTGTAATTTGTCGCTACACATACTGGTTTGTTGTCACTCTATTTCACCACCAGAACTTCGTTCTCTTTGTCAAACATGTAGTCATAGAATCCTCGCTCCTTTTCTTTTGCCATTCTCTTCGAGTCAATCAAAGAACATGCATTAGTTCGGATCTCTCTTTTCTTCCTGTAGCTTTCATTTTACTCTTTCCGAGTGTGATCAGTGTGTCAACACTGGTGAAAAAGTTGTGAAAGAAAATCTTATAATTCGGATACTCTGATTCTGAAATCATGCTGGTTAGTTCATTTATAAGCCTTGCACCTAAAGGCTCCCGTTCGTTGTCAGTCTTGCCACAGTAAGGCGAAAAATTACAAAAAAAGCCATCAGAACTTGTAAGACACCAAATTTTATAGGCTTTCCCCTCAGAAACATTTTAGCTGAATGTTTGCCATAATAACGTACCATCATTTCATCAATTGAGAGTTCTGAATGAAATACGCCAAATTTTCCAAATTCCAACCTCAGTTTGTACATCTTGTCGTTTCTGTCTATTTTGAGTTGTCATTGAGATGAATGAATCTCTTTATTTCCCGAAACCTATTTCCTGACATGGAGTTGAAGACTAAAGGACCACCGACATCAGGAGGCTGTTCCCAGTACATATTCTCATGGGGAAGCTTATGATAACCACTCAGAAGTGGTATGCCAATAAATGATTTTAGTTCTTCTTTGGTAAGCAGAAAATTTCTTTTGTTGTGTTGGCCAGCATAGGTATCGCTTTGTTCAATAATAGTATTCATTAGTTTCTCAGAAAAAAAATCCTTAAACACCTGGGGCACTGTCTTATTTGCTAGATATTTCGCAACATAATGTTCGTTGCTCTTCCCTGGTTCACTAGTGCTTGTGTACGTTGGTTGACATTTATACCACTTACATTTACATTTTTTTGTAGATAACGTACCACTTTCTGCTACATCTCCTAACGCTTTCCTTCTTTTGGCTTCTGGAGGTACAACTGTAGCATTAGCTTCATCTCGGCTGGTTATGAGCTCTAAAGTACCGGCTGCATCTTGTACAACAGACTCATTGTTCAGTACATTTTCGTCAAGGTCGTCTTCATCTGTTATTACATTTGCATCGGTTGAAATAATCGCCAATTCTACGTCATCATCTTCATCGTCACTCTTTTGATGGTTCTTACGTAGAAATAAGTAAAATATACGCGTCCCAAAAAATGGACAATGGCCCGTAATGGGTTAAGGTGGCTTGTGGAGTGTAGACGTGAGTCGCTCGGTCCAGTTGTCTCGATGCTCTCGGACAGCGCCTCTCGGCAGCGGGTGTTCCGGTGCGGCCGTGGGCCGTACAAGAGTCTGTGGCGGGCGCCTGCGGCCGCCGCTGCCCCTGCGCCGCCTGCCAGTTCCTGAAATACCACCGACAACAAACCGGCGCCTCGGCGGCCCGGCGCGGCGCGGCGCGGCTTCAGGTGCGTTGGCCAGGCGCGCTGCCGAATTCCTGGAGCGCCCTCCTATAAAGTATTTACGTCACAGCGCGGCGCCGCCACCGGCCGCCAAATATATTTCCGAGCTGCGTGCCATCAATTTTCGACGACAGCCGCCCTCGGACGCAAGGTCGAGTTGCGAACGCCGTAGCTGTGAGTTACTGTACCGCCCTAGAGCTGCGACAGCTAGTGGCAGAAAGCCTTGTTCCTATGAACTAGGGTCCAAAAAAACTAATGGTCACGCCCATATTTCTTTGTAAATGAGTCGCACACACCAGAACGACTCCTTCTCACAAAAAGCAGTAAGTCCGTATAGGCTGTCAATTGCTTGAAATAAAATACGTTACAGGACTGACCTGTGTCGGCTATACTGTCATTTCCGTTTATTTGTGTGCAGGGTATGTCACGGACGGCAAAAGAAAATCAGTTAAACGAATTGGATAGTGTCTTGGAAAAGGAACCTAAGAAGAACATCAATGATAATGACAAGGATAATGGAGTATGATAGATTTAAGGTTTTGGGAAAATAGAATAGGAA
This sequence comes from Schistocerca serialis cubense, assembly GCF_023864345.2. Lineage (NCBI taxonomy): Eukaryota > Metazoa > Arthropoda > Insecta > Orthoptera > Acrididae > Schistocerca > Schistocerca serialis. Next base: position 523,954,999 of record NC_064642.1, read on the forward strand.
AAAGATAAGCTGAAAGTAGTTGGCGAACTGTGCTGCCTGGACAGAAATGTAGCTGACGATGGCGGAAGTACTGAAGTATACAAAATGCAAACTACAAGCTGTACGAATCTGTTTTCAGATACAGAAATATGGTAACAGCAAAAGTAAATTTACGTTCACAATATATTAAAGAAAGGAAGATTTACAGACTTTTAAATATTTTTGAAAAATCACGATTTGCCGTTATGGCTATATGTGACTTTGACTGAAATTGCTAGTAGTAATGAACAACTGACCATTCTATGGCATATAAAAGGACTTTAACTGAGGGACATATGTGAGGCTTTCTAAATAAACATTATGAGTTAACTCAAAATGTTCAAATGTGTGTGAAATCTTATGGGACTTAACTGCTAAGGTCATCAGTCCCTAAGCTTATACACTACTTAACCTAATTTATCCCAAGGACAAACACACACACCCATGCCCGAGGGAGGATTCGAACCTCCGCCGGGACCAGCCGCATAGTCCATGACTGCAGCGCCCCTGACCGCTCGGCTAATCCCGCGCGGCATGCATTAACGACATGAAAATTATAGAAACCATAAAATTTCAAAGTTTATGATTAGGCAATATGTCGGCTGGGCGAAGTACAGGGCCAACAGAAGTGGTATGGCCAGACAGAAGCGGTATTATCATGATCAAACCTATGTTTTGTAATTAATAAACTTTCATATGCCTGAGAGTGGTCTGTTGTTCGATCGAAAGTAATAGATTTAATGAGTGTAACGGTTAGGAAGTCTTTGTTTTGAGCATTTGGAATTTACTGTTATATACACTCCTGGACAAAGAAAGCTAAGCACCCAGCAGCTATGGCCGCCTGTCACATCTACAAACTATCGACAGTTATGTAATTGATTACAAGTATAATTCTGTGTTACAGATGTAGCTGCCACCAGAGTGCGTTAGTAAGGTTCGCATTTTCTGTTGCCACCAGCCCTGGTAGGTCATATAGGACTCGTGAACAGCGTCAGATATTTGGTGATCGCTCCGAGTGACACGGAGATGCTGCGAACACATGTGAGAAAGTATTAACAGCACCTGACAGAGTTTGAAAGAAGCCACCTAGTCGAATGGTGCAATACACAGACCTGAGCAAGATTTGAATGTGATAGTGACCCACTGTTGGACTGATCAGAATAGTGAGGGTAAGCATTCTCGTCCTCAAGGTTCCGGTCGACCACGTGTGATCACCACATGAGAAGGTCACCGTATTGTGCACTTAGCACATCATAGTCCGCCCCCGTTAGTTGAGTGGTCAGCGCGGCGGAATGCCACCTCAAGGGGCCTGGGTTAGATTCCCGGCTGGGGCAGGAGATTTTCTCCGCTGAGGGACTGGGTGTTGTGTTCTCCTCATCATCTCCATCTCCGACGCGCAAGTCGCCCCATGTGGCGTCGAATGCAATAAGTACTTGCCCTCGGGGGCCGTACTTCCCCGACTTGGGAACTCCCGGCCCACAATGCCGTACGCTCACTTCGATTTCAGCACACCATGGACTACGTACAACGACCTGTATTATGTTCACCATTGCCGGGCCTTGCGGCCGAGCGGTTCTAGGCGCTTCAGTCTGGAACCGCGTGACCGCTACGGTCGCAGGTTCGAATCCTGCCTCGGCCATGGATGTGTGTGATGTCCTTAGGTTATTTAATTTTAAGTAGTTCTAAGTTCTAGGGGACTGATGACCTCAGAAGTTAAGTTCCGTAGTGCTGAGAGCCATTTGAACCATTTTTTATAGTCAATGACAGTTGTAAACCATCAATAAATCCTGTGGCAAAATTAAGTAAATCTTTATTCATTTTCTTAATAAAGTGAATTAATATTTAATGTTTTCTATTTTGATGAACTTTCCCCACAAGCAGTCAAACAACATACAGTTACAGCCAGATAAAAGTAGTTTCGTGTGGTCACAATAGAAATAACATCACATACCCTGTCAGCTACTTAATTTCATTTCTTCGTCTAAGTCTGGGTGACTCACTTTTCTTTTCGAGCTGAATACTGACTGTTAAACTGTCCAGACAAGTAGATTACAGAAGAACATGACGGAGAGATGCATCGTGTAACTGAAAAAGAGGTACTGAATCAAATCCTGCAGGAAACGAATTTGTGACATCACCTGGCCAAAAGAAGGGCTCGGTTGACGAATGCACTCTAAGGTATGAAGCAATTGTCAGTTTGCTAATGGAGGAAAGTGTGAGGGGTAAAAACTGTAGAGAGACAGCAAAGACTGAATAAAGCAAACATGTTAAAATCGATGCAGAGATCAAGATTGTACAGGAAGGATTTGCGTTGAAAGGTGCATAAATTAAGTCTTCGAACTGAAGACAAGAAAGAACATGTGCAGGTCGGGCAAAGTAAAACTGGCCCGCAATATGTTAGTTAATTTGTGTGATATGTAATACGTGACTCGAGTGACTTCAAGACAGAAAGGATTTAAAGACATTAGCTGTGAGTGGGCATTGATTTAAATCAACTGGGCAAGTTGAAAATTTATGCCGGACCGGGATTATCACTTCATTGCGGATCCACACCACGCTCGAACCCTTGAAGGAATCGGTGAAATACCGCGAGTAATGAGGCTATTGGGCAAGGGGCTCTACATCAACAGTGTGTGGATAAGTTGAGACTTTGGGTCTTACGGGAGGTGTGTTAGGAGAGTCCACGCAGTTGCGCTGACCATTGTGTCCGGATGGCGCAATGGTCAGTGCATCAGTCTAGTAAGCAGTAGGCCTTGGTTCGCACCCTGTCCGGTACAAATTTTCAACTTGCCCCATTGATTTCAATCAATGCCACACTGGGAGTTAATGTCTTCAATTTTTTCTCGGGTTGACAACCGAGTCAATGGGTTTTTCTCCAGCAACGTTTCAACAAGTTTCTTACTTGCCATCTTCAGGTGAAGACTTCACTTCGCCTGAAGATGGCAAGTAAGAAACTTGCTGAAACGTTGCTGGAGAAAAACCCATTGACTCGGCTGTCAACCCGAGAAGATGTTATTATCGAGATTCGCCGAGAAAGCCTGCGTTCTTTTGTGTCTTGATTCATAGTGGTTGCAGGATCCAAATGGCGTCTGTTCTTTCGAATTTGCCACATACAGAATATTTTTTTCTAACCAAACACGCAAGAAGTAGTCATCGTTAACATCGATGTGTGCGAATTATCAGTTTGCAAAAGTTTCCGCGCGGAGTAGCCGCTCGGTTTGAGGAGCCATGTAACGGACTGCGCGTCCCCTCCCGCCGGAGTTTCGAGTCCTCCCTCGGGCATGCGTGTGTGTGTTATTCTTAGCATAAGTCCGTTTAAGTTAGTTTAAAGAGTGTTTAAGTCCAGGGACCGATGACCTCAGCAGTTTGGTCCCTTAGGAATTCACATACATTTAACATCTGCAAGAGTGGGGGTTTGCAGCAACAACGTTTTCAGCTGTTAGTCGGAAACGTGAGCAGGCACAGTTTTGGTAATGATTACTTAGAAAGTACGCCGTCAGTAAGAGACTGGGCTGATACACGGTGATCCTGCGAGCCCTGATGACGCTCGAAACGTTGGCTCTGTTGTGCGGCTCAGGGACTGCTCCGTCACCGCCGCAACGGGCACTACAGTCGTGACGTCACGAGCGGCGTGCAGCTACCGCCAGCAGCTTAGAGCGCTGAGTTACGACACCCGAGAGAGAACACACTGTGCAGGCCGGTCCCAGTGCGAACCGTATTACTACTACCTTTACTCCACTTAGGGCTAATTTAAAGTAGCATAACCAACGAAATGGACTCAAAAGGTGTGTTAAGCTACGGATAAAAAGTTCGTGTACCACTAAACTTGATGTGGTGATATTTTTAAGTTATCATCACACACCAACAGTTCCATTGAGTGGTAACATTGCGTTACGAACTCTTGAATACGGAGCACTTACATAAAATATCGTAGTCAGCTTAAATTTTTTTTAAAATTTATGTCTTGTTGAAAGCCTTCCAGCCATTCAGTTTGTTTGTGTAACTACTACTGTTAATACTAAAGCACACACGAACGCATTCACACACACACACACACACACACACACATATGGGGGCCCGCACGCGCCCGCACACACTGTTTTCAAATGATTAGATACTGATTTGTAATCTCATACGGCGTTCGATACCTGTATTAATAATGGCCTCAAGTAAGAGGCTAGCGCACAATTCAGGCTCATGGGAAATTTTACCAATTTACTTATTTTTGTCATTCTTTTGCACCCAACCAAGACGATCTATATCTTTTTCACCGCGGTAAGTATGTGGTGTATCCACTACAACTACTCGGAAAGAATATTTTATATATAATCTGTGGTTAAATTTCAGGATCAGATTTATTCTTGATAATTTTGTGGAGCACTAAGTCTGCACATTTCATTTCTTTTCCTGTTATCTCGGGCCGTAAGTGTCTACAACACAGACTGTTACCTAAATGATATATTTGCTAGTATTATTTTAGGTCAGGGTGAAAAGATCAATTTGAGGAATCATAGTCTCATGCACGTGCCGTTCATGTGACGCTCATCTTGCAAAATGGTGTACGTTCTCATTACCTTAAATACTACAACGTGCCTCCTCCCATGTGAGGAATCATTCTGGCCAATAACTTCCAGTTTCCTTTCAACTATCTAAACACAAAGATTATTACCATAACGACTACATTATTAAGAGGGGTAAAGACGGCCCGGGTCCGGCATTATCAAGGTGACACCTCTAGCATATTTGAGTACCTTCCGTATTGTTGCCAGCTCTGTTGTCATAATTGCCAAGGCTAACGGAAGTTTGGGTGATCCAGAGTTAATATCTGTAGCATCCGTTTTGTTGTCGTCGTCGTTGTTGTTGTTGTTGTTGTGGCCTAAGGCTGGTCTGATGCTGACCTCCGTCTTACTCTATCCTGCGCAAGAAATTGGATTCATACGATTTTTATTATATATTTTAGGAATGAATGAGCAAAACGTTTAGAATACTATTAATGAACGTCTCTGGAAAACCGATTTTACCTAAACTTACATGACTGGTGAAATAATTTTGCAGCGATTAAAGCAATTTTAATCAAAGAAAGTAAATAGTCCATGTTATACACTGTTACCTATTTATTTTTACTAAGGTATAACCGAAGTCTATAATCTGTAATAAAATTCATTTAAGCAACAATTCACTAATAACACGTCGGTTGCAATATATTACGTATGGCAATGGTTTTCAAACTTTTTGGGTCCGCGGCTTCCTTGACCTGAACATAACCACAAGCGAATCCTTTCGCACATGACGTCCAAGTGTGGGGTAAAAAAGTTTGTCCCGGAAAAAAAGGCCAAAAGCTTTTATTTCTTTATTAACTGTTGACATAATGCATTTTAATCAAATTTAAAGTTATTACACGCATCGAAATTAATGGGAGAGATGACATCGCTTCTTCATCACCAGTTCTGCAAATGTCGGCATAGGATTGTGACTCGCATGTCTTCCCCCACATTCATTCACGTTCTATATTTCGTGTCGATAACTACCAATAATGAAAAAACTACTTCGCGTAAGTGCGATGTTGCAAAAGGTATCAAAAGTCGTATGACATGGTGACTTCCTTATGGATACGCTAGATTCTAACCAAACTCCAGCTATGATGAACGAACTTTGGTTTCAATGTGAAGTCTGAAGAAACGTTAATAAAGTCCTCCGTTTTGAGTGATAAGTGTTGGTTGAAAGTCTCTACTAAAAGGATATATATTAGGTCTTATAACAAGATATTTATTTCCAACATTTAACAAACGTAGCATAAAGTGAGTGAGTGATATCTCTGGATACACATAGCAACCAAGGAAAAACAAAGAATTAAGAACATAGTGGTCACGCGAACACCAAATAACATGTGTTGCACATCTCTGGCTTGGAATACTTCTCGTTACGATAATTTTCACTGTGTCCACTGTCACTACAGAACTACGATCCAGCTGTGTCAGTCAACTTCTTCTGGCAGAAAGTAATCTCTGATTTCAGTTAAATGACCCAGAAACAAAGACTTCAAGTCTTCACTCAGCTGAAAATCATTGTCTTCCAAAACTGAATGAAGATCAGGAAAATTGTATATCATTATCATCCAACTTTTTCTTGCAAAATAGGTTGAAGGCTGAAATTTTGTTTGACAGGTGCAGAATGTCCGTCTTATTACAGGGATACAGGGAATTTTTCAAATATGTCACAAAGTCACGCCAGCCTCAAAACCAGATCACTGTGTACGAACTTCCCGCAACTCAGTCATTCTCTTGAAGAGGAGTATTGTTCATTTCTGAGTTTATACATCCTTTTGAAGATGTACGGCGTGAAATCCAGCTAAACTTATTGTCATAAATTAGGGAAATGTATACAGAACCTTATCATCCACATTTGTCGATAATATCTCTGTTTACGTAAGTGGTCAACTTTTAATTAAGTACACCACTTCGATCGCTGACTGAATTGCCTCATGCCAGTCCTCGGTGAATAAAACACTGCGTCATGAGGAGCCGGATGACTATTCAGAGCCTAAAATACGTCATAACAGCCAGCCATACAATGACCTCCATCAGCACACGCGACTACATAATTTTTGCAGTTAATATTTTCTTGCCTAAAAGAGCTTAGTATTTCAAAGACGTCTGCTGGTTTTGTTCCAGTAGTTACTTTTCTACAGAGAAGATCTTCATTAAATATGTTTTCATGTGTAAACCGAACGTAATAAATTAGACACGCATAATCATTATTTGAGCCAAAATAGACACGAAGTACACACCAACCACAGTAGTACAGGTCTTTATGCTATCTTACTTCACACATGATGAAGAAATGCATGATGAGATAAAATAAATTATGCAAATAATTAAAAGAGACGAAAATTCAATAGTTGTGGGTGACTGGAATTTGATATTACGAAGAGAAAGAGAAGGAAAAACTGTGAATATGGACTGGGGGAAAGAAATGAAAAAGGAAGCCACCTGGTAGAATTTTGCACAGAGTATAATTCCATTTTTCACTAATACCTGGTTTAAGAATCATAAAAGAGGGTTGTGTACGTGGAAGAGATCTGGAGACGCTGGGAGGTTTCAGGTTGATTATATAATGGTAAGACAGAGATTTAGGAACCATGTTTGAAATTGTTAGACTTTCCAGCGGAAGAAGTAGATTCTGACCACAATGTATGGGTTATGAAACTGGAGAAAATATAAAGAGGTAGGAAGTTCAGGACATGGGACCTGGATAAGTTGAAAGAAACGGAGGTTATTGAGAGTTTCAGAGGGAGCATTAGCCAACGATTGACAAGAACAGGGGAAAGGAATACAGTAGAAGAAGAATGGGTTGCCTTGACAGATGAAATGGTGAAGGCAGTACCGGATCAAATAAGTAAAAAAGAAAGGCCAGATGGAAATCTTTGAATAACACAGGCGATATTGAATTTAACTGACTAAAGGAAAAAAATATAAAAATGCCATAAATGAAGCAGGAGAAATGAGACTGACAGGAAGTAAAAACGAATGTAAGGATTTAGAAGCATATATCACTAGGGGACCACCCACAGGAAAATTAAAGAGGCCTTTGGAGAAAAAAGAAGCAGGCAGCTACATGAACGTGAAGGCCTCAGATGTCAAACAAATCCTAACCAAAGAAGGGAAAGCTGGAAGGTGGAAGGAGTATGTAGAGGGTCTATGTATGGGAAAGGAACTTGTACGCAGTATTATCGAAACAGAAGAGAACATAGATGAAAATGAGATCGGAGACATAATACTGCGGGAAGAATTTGACAGATATTGAAAGAACTAATTCGAAACAAGGCCGGAGGAGTAGACGACATTCCGTCAGACATTCTGATAGCCTTGGGAGCATCAGCCATGACAAAACACTTCCGTCTGGTGTGCAAGGCGTATGACACAGGCGAAATGCCCTCAGACGTCAAGAAGAATATAATATTTCCAAATCTAAAGAAAGGAAATGCTGCCAGGTGTGAATACATCCGAACTATCGCTTTAATAAGCCATAGTTGTAAAATACTGACACGTATTCGTTACAGAAGAATGGAAAAACTGGAAGAAGCTGACCTCGGCGAATATCAGTTTGGATTACGGAGATATGTAGGAACATGCGAGTCACTACTAAACCTACAATTTGTCTTAAAGGATAGGTTAAGGAAAGGCAAACTTTCGGCTATAGCGTTTGTAGATTTCGAGAAAGATTTGACAATGTTGACCAGAATACTCTTTGAAACTCTAAAGGTAACATTGGTAAAAAATACAGGGAGTGAAAGGCTACTCATAAATTGTACAGAAACCAGACGGCAATTATAAGAGTCGAGGGGCATGAAATGGAAGCAGTAGTTGAGAAGGGAATGAGACAGGTTTATAGCCTGTCCCCAATGTTATTCTATCTACACACTGAGCAAGCAGTAAACGAAACCAAAGAAAAATTTGGAGTAGGATTTAAAGACCAGGGAGAAGAAATAAAAACTTCCAAGTTCGCCGATGACATTGTAATTCTGTAAGAGACAGCGAAGGACTTGGAAGAGCAGCTGAACGGAATGGATTGCGTCTTGAAAGAAGGATATAAGATCATCAACAAAAGTAAGACAAGGGTAATGGAATGTAGTCGAATTAAATCAAATGATGTTGAAAGAATTAGATTAGGAAACGATATATTTAAATAATAAATGAATTTGATCAGTAAAATAACTGATTATGGCTGAAGAAGAGAGGATATAAAATATAGACAGGCAATGGGAGGAAAAGCGTTTCAGACGAAGAGAAATTCATAAACATTTAGTATAGATTTATCTTATGAAGTCTTTTCTGAAAGTATTTGTATGGAGTGTAGCCACGTATGGAAGCGACAGATAGACGATAAGCAGTTTAGACAAGAACAGAACAGAAGCTTTAATGTGGTGCTGCGAAGAATGCTGAAGATTATAGGGTTACGTCGCGTAACTAATGAGAAGATACTGAACAGAACTGGGGAGAAAAGAAATTTGTGGCACAAGCTGACTGGAAAAGAGCGACGGTTGATAGGAAACATTCTGAAACATCAAGGGATCATCAGTTTGGTGCTGGAGGGAAGTGTGGGGGATTAAAAAATATTAGAGGAAGACCAAAAGAGGAATACAGTAAGCAGATTGAGACGGATAAGTTGTTGTAGTTATTTGAAGATGAGGAGGCTTGCATAGAGTAGAGTAGCATGGAGGCAAGCATCGAACCAGTCTTCGAACTGAAGACAACAACAGCAACAATAATTGTGGTTGCCTGTAGCTTCATCCAGCTGAATTACAGTTTTGCAAATAAGTGATGCTTAACATGCTGACTGCTGCGTGGTCGCCGGCGACCACTGCAGAATCGCACACCTGACGCCGTGTGCCTGCCCGGTCTGGCGGTGAAACATCGATCATTAACGATGCGACAGTCGGCATGTTTATGTCGTCAACCATATCGAGTACTCGGTGACTAATAATGTTGTCCGAAAAAGGCAAATTTACTATATGCTTGGCTAGTGATTCATCTGTCACCTTAGGGCAGGCGGTAAAATGATGTGACATTTCTCGCTATTTGCTACATGGTAGGCAAAAATTTGTAAGATTAAAGAGCGGCGTGGAGTAACCGCGCGATTTGAGGCGTCTTGTCACGGTCCGTGCGGCTCCCCCAGTCGGAGGTTCGAGTCCTCCCTCCGGCATGGGTGTGTGTGTCGTCCAAGTTAGATTAAGTAGTGTGTAGGCTTAAAGACCGATGACCTCAGCAGTTTGGTCCCATAAGACCTTACAACAAAACTAAATTAATTAAGATTAAAGAAGAGCCTTGTAGGAATATTAGCTCCTTTTTGCTACTTCTTTTAACTTGTGGGAGACGTGATCTCGCGATTTGTCTAGCAAACTACTGTGATTTCACTCGAAATGTAGTTTAATTTTATACCAGAAGCCTGCTTGCAGTAGCTGGAACTTTGAAAGAAGTGATATACTATGGTCATTCTTCATTCCCAGAGTTAGCAGAACCCGAAATTCAGATAATCGTCGTCATACTTCCTGCGTTTTCGTCTATTCATGCGCTTGACTTACATTTTAAAAAATTGTCCATGGTGACAAACAAAAATCACAGAAGACGAACAACAACCTTCAAAGTGACTGTTATTGGATAAAAATAAATGACTCATGTAGTACTATCCGGCTGTCATCTACCACGTCGCCGTAGTAACAACACTTTACTTGCCGGCTCACAAGATACCATTTTGGTACTACAGCACTTTCTATACTGAGAAGCAAATAGACAACATAATCATTTTTATAAAATCACTGCAACACCCCTGCTTCTAAGGCCGCGGCGCACAGTTCGAAAACCTTTGTCTATGGAATATGCTTGGAGCAGCGTACTCAGTCAGAAAATCGTTGTACATTTCAGGTACAGAAAACTGGACAGGATGAAAAGAAGATTTTAAACGAAGGGAAAGTTTCTCCCCTCATTAACTTAATCCTACGACAGTCTAAGGAGAACCGTTGATGATGGCAGAAGAGAATAAGTTGTTAATATAGGTGTAGTGACCACTCCGAACTAACACGACGGACATATGAACACACGACAACGATCTTCATCCACTCCCACTGCCTTCCCCAGATCTTTGGAGCTGCGTGACAGTGAGACCTGTTGACAGACTAAGAATACAACACTAATGCTCACGCCTAAGAGAATGCTGGAATTGTCAGCGTAATTTGTGCCATTAAAATGTACATTACAGGCAAACACTGCATGAAGTTTCAATTCTCTTTCATAAGTGACGCAAAATAGTTTTACGCACGAGATGCTTTCGTGCTAGAAGAAAATGACAATACAATTATGTAAGGCAAAATCCGTTTGTGCTTTAATGACACTGGTTTTACGACTGTTTCTATCTATCTAAATCTCATATCAAGAATGATCCAGCCTTCCACACTATCGCGTAATCACTGACATGAGACGTGAAGACAGGTAGCAAATAAGTGGGGTGAGAGGACGAATCTTAGTGATCGTTGATTGGCTACTCTTTGTAGGGACCGACGGAATGACAACACTTTATGTCTGATCACCCTCGACGGATGATTTGACACGGAACTTAGTATCAGTTTAGAAATCGCGTACAGATACGGATACTTCTTTCGTAGAGCCAAAATCTTGATGTCTACCATATACAACAATGATTAGCTACAGCTACTACTGGAACGAGCGTTGCAAGTTAGATGCTTCGGAAAAGGAGACAAGTAATTGCAGATCTAGTAATATTAAAAGAGATTAGTGGGCGCAGCTGCTTTAAAAACCATGCTATACTCATACGAACACCACGGACATTGGTTAACACTTCTTCCCTTTATTATAAATCATCACTTACGCCTCTCATCCTCGAATTAAATGCCTCAAGATCCAAAAATTCACAGATCCTAATCAGTAACATTATGATTCAGAATACGTAGTGCGTAGATCATCATTGTAATTTCGATGAACAGTGCAAAATCTAATAAAATTGCGTTTCGGATGTTGTAATACTAATATAATATGAATGGTCTCTGATAAGTTTGCGAGTTGTTGGTAATATATGCTAACACTGGGAATAACTAGCGATAACTTTACTGAATAAGTCTCAGTATTTTTAACGATGAACCATAAAATTTCGGTGTAATCGTACGAAAATTCGATGAGATGTAATAAGTAATGGAATTTTCAATGTGCCTTAGATACTGCAATGTTGTGTTGGAAATAAATATCTTGACTGAGGACTATATAGTCCTTTACGTAAAATTTTCCAAATTCCCACGAATAGTCTCGTTGCATTGTTCAGTTCTCTCCACTCAATAATGTGATGGACTAAATTATCGTAAGCTTTTTTACAATTATCCTTCAGATCGTGTAGAGAGTGCGATTCCATAATTTTTAGTCGTCCGATCGAGAATTTCATTTGGGGAGTGGTTTTGCGTAGTTAAGTTGGGATACGAGAGACCGCCGTTGCTAGAAAGTAACTTTAGGAGTTAACTGTTACGGCCCATTGGTGGTCGTCGGTAATAAAATAACTAGGAACACCTTCCATATTAAGCATATATTTCGTCTTAATAGCATTATTAGGTGAGTGGATTTTGTACTAAGCCGTTTGTTGACTTCAAAGTTCGCATCGATTGCAGAATACTCCTGCAGGACTTTCTGGGCCGAACTAGTACGTAAAAGGGGATCTTACAGCATCAGTGGAAACTTTTCTAAACATTATTTAGTGAATTACAGTAATAAGATGTCCTGATAGAACGCAGTACCTAACAGAGAATTCCAGTTAGGTAGTTAGTGGAAGAACGCATAGAATGGAGATATTCTGTGCCGGGGCGAAAGCCGATCAACAGCATCGATGGGCTGAAAAGCGAAATGTTCAAACAGTTTATCGAGTTGTGCTGGAGACATCATTACAGTGGGTTGAAGACTTTTGCAGAGCCCAGAAGACAGATTGTGCCTTCGCATGACGAAGGACGAAGATTGCACTTCTCTAATAATTTTTCATTTTCGTCATATTATAGTAGTGGATCGTACCACGAACCCTAGGAGTCAGTAGAGCTAAATAGACTGCATAAAATTGCTATAAAGCTTAAGTTACATCACCTTTTCTAAGTGACTTCTTTGGATGGGGCCACTAGAGACGACTGTACTTTTATCAGAATCTGGGATTTTTTGGCAGAAGTCCTGTGCTACACTGAAAAGCTAATTACCACCCGAGAAGATAATAAATAAAGAAATGAATTTAGGTAGGTTATCAATGGCAAACAGATATTGATGTCCTCGAGTAAAATTTTCCTTAGGGTGGTTTATGTGATTGTGGTAGGCTGCTGACAGCCGTTACTCGGAGGGTTTTCTTTTGCAAAATTTAAGGGAGTTGACATCCAGTTAAATGGATTCTGTTAGTGGTATATAATTTCCAGTCTAGTACTGAACCAAGAGCCTGAGAGCAATGATGGTTGAAAACACGATGTAAAAGAGTGATTATTTATCCTTGCCGTGAGGACCTAAGTGAGTCAGGCTACGCTTAAGAAAACAATTTTACATATCTAGGAAATTACGCTCTTGGTTGACGTTCGCTAATCATTTGTTCTCTTTACTAACAAGTAAATCGCATAGCGAAATCGCTTGCTCCCTGCACAACGTGGAAGACATGGTAAATGACGCAGAGTGCTCTTACAAACTTTGGGAGTAGAGGAGGGTCATTTCACAGTGTCGTCGACTTCATCACTTACAGAGTGTAAAGTCTTTGTTTTATGAGTCATCTCACTGCCTGAATAAACGGGGAATTTTTATTCTTGTAACAACATTTCTGCTCGAGCACGGAAAGACCATTCCTGCACCAGTGGTAACAGCCGGCCGCTGTAGCGGTTCTAGGCGCTTCAGTCCGGAACCGCGCTGCTGCTACGGTGGCAGGTACGAATCTTGCCTCGGGTATGGATGTGTGTGATGTCCTAAGGTTAGTTAGGTCTAAGTAGTTCTAAGTCTTAGGGGACTGATGACCTCAGATGTTAAGTCCCGTAGTGCTTAGAGCCATTTGATCCAATGGTAACGTCACAGAATTAGGAAAACAGAGCTTGCGTAACATTTTTCTAGGGTGGTTTTAGTCGAGGATACGATACCCAACATTTCACTATAGCACAACAACTCTAGAGTAATCGGTTTCAAATACTTCTAATAGTCATCGTCAGAATGCTGAGCACAAATTAGGATTAAGAAAAAAAGTGGGGATGTGATTATTTAAGAAAAAGGAAAAGAAAAAAACGTATGTTACACAGCATGGTCTAAGCAGTCAGATATAAGAAGCACCTTGACACAGCTGAATGAAAATTATTTCTACAAAAGAACTTGACTGCTGCCAAAAATTAACGTAAGATTGAGAAATACGTTCGGCAAACGTCACGTCTTACGTAATGTAGACGATCCGAAAACAAAGAGGGATGTAACTGAAAGCATTTGTCCGCAGCTCGTGGTCGTGCGGTAGCGTACTCGGTCCGCGCGCCCGGATTCCCGGGTTCGATTCCCGGCGGGGTCAGGGATTTTCTCTGCCTCGTGATGACTGGGTGTTGTGTGATGTCCTTAGGTTAGTTAGGTTTAAGTAGTTCTAAGTTCTAGGGGACTGATGACCGTAGATGTTAAGTCGCATAGTGCTCAGAGCCATTTGATTTGAAAGCATTTGAACTGCTAGTGCTCGAAGATTAGCGGTCATATGCTCAAAAGAATATGTTACGCGGTGCAGCTACCACGACATAAAACACGTTTTATCGGGTGCAGGACTTTCTCCTCCCTGCTACCTGCGCTAAATTGTTTAAGTAAGCATAGGTAGTCCCTGAATGTTGCATTTCCGATGTGTGGGTATCTGAAAAATTATGTTCGATTCGACCTCCTCTCTCATTTTACTGTCGGGTTGTTTTACTCTTCCCTGTATCTGTAGCGCTCTGCATAATGTAACCTAAAGGCGTCCTTTCACGACCCATGAAAAAGTTCACGAGCGAGAAGCAGGTGACGTCACGGCGTGAAATTCCACGTTCTGGTAGAGTGTGAAGCATGAAAGCAAGGAACTGTCTCGTCAGATTTATGCTTCGTGGAGAGGAGAGTGGTCAATGAGGAGCAGCATCGGTTATGTGTCACAAGCAGAACTTAGAAGACGCCGTATTGTATTAAGATGTATGGAAATCAACCCCTTACTTGGTGGGTTTAATGTTATATCCTACTTGGTATGAATATAAGCTGTTTCAAAGCATAAGCGCATGGAGGATCTATCGAAAATGCGTCGCTTTTCGTACGAGTGCATATAGGTAACTACAGGATTCTTGCATTTCGTGATTTTTGTATTATTTGCGTGCTATGAAAGTATGCCGTTCGAAGGCTATGGCGCAATGATGATTTATCGACAGTGAGTCTGTTTGATACAGTTCGTTACAGTTGGCTAAAGTCTTCAGACATTTGTACAAATTATATAACAAGTAGCTTAGATGCAGCAGTCATGTTCAAGCCACAGCGTAACTGGTAGCGTTTGCAAAGTCCGAAGGGAAAGGCATCAGGCTTATTTCTAGCTACCAACAAACTTCTTTCTTTTTCACCATATATCTTCTAAAAGATTCTGAGACGTTCTTATTAACTAAACTCAATGTTATTTATCACAAATAATGTATTTGCTGCAATTCTTGTTGTGTAGGCGAAGGACTGCAATGAAATCTTAAGGTGGCTCTCAGTCTACTTCAGAAAGTAAATACAAGCCAGTCGCGGGAAAGTTTTGTTATTATGGGACTTGGTGTAAAATATATATAACATTCCTTCATTTTATGGACTGCCTAGTGTTTGTACCTTTCCGCTAAATAAATGTCTTTTTCAATCATGGTGAGCAGTTTCGAAAAAAATATCCTCTTCTGTTCGAATGAAATTATGAAACTATCCTCGATCTTGAAACATGTATGATCAAGTACGTTACTTTGGAATGATGGTAGTCAATAAAACGTCAAGAATATTATGCATGCCGAAAGCTGAACATCTGATAGATATTCAACTAAATTAGCGAACAGTCTCCAGTAGTGCGTATTTCGGATCGTCGTACAGCATAGTGTATTATTCCTAAGTACGAGGATCACTCCAAAAGATGTGTACACTTTTTTTTAAAATCCATCTTTTATTCTACATGTTTGAAAGTTTTGCAGTGTGTAGATACATCCTTTAGGAACAATACTTTCATTTCTCCACATAATTTCCACCCCACTCAATTGCCTTACGCCATCTTGGAACCAGCGCCTGTATACTTGCACGGTAAAATTCTGGATTAACCTGTTGGAGCCACTGTTTGGCAGCGTGCACAAGGGAGTCATCATCTTCAAACCTTGTTCCACGAAGAGAGTCTTTCAGTTTCCCAAAGAGATGATAGTCACATGGAGCCAGGCCAGGACTGTAGGGTGGGTGTTTCAGTGTTGTCCATCCGAGCCGGCCGGAGTGGCAGAGCGGTTCTCGGCGCTACAGTCTGGAACCGCGTGACCGCTACGGTCGCAGGTTCGAATCCTGCCTCGGACATGGATGTGTGTAATGCCCTTAGGTTTTCTTTTTTTTTTTTTTTTTTTTGTCATCAGTCATCAGTCTACTGACTGGTTTGATGCGGCCCGCCACGAATTCCTTTCCTGTGCTAACCTCTTCATCTCAGAGTAGCACTTGCAACCTACGTCCTCAATTATTTGCTTGACGTATTCCAATCTCTGTCTTCCTCTACAGTTTTTGCCCTCTACAGCTCCCTCTAGTACCATGTAAGTCATGCCCTCATGTCTTAGCAGATGTCCTATCATCCTGTCCCTTCTCCTTATTAGTGTTTTCCACATATTCCTTTCCTCTCCGATTCTGCATAGAACCTCCTCATTCCTTACCTTATCAGTCCACCTAATTTTCAACAATCGTCTATAGCACCACATCTCAAATGCTTCGATTCTCTTCTGTTCCGGTTTTCCCACAGTCCATGTTTCACTACCATACAATGCTGTACTCCAGACGTACATCCTCAGAAATTTCTTCCTCAAATTAAGGCCGGGATTTGATGTTAGAAGACTTCTCTTGGCCAGAAATGCCTTTTTTGCCATAGCGAGTCTGCTTTTGATGTCCTCCTTGCTCCGTCCGTCATTCGTTATTTTACTGCCTAGGTAGCAGAATTCCTTAAGTTCATTGACTTCGTGACCATCAATCCTGATGTTAAGTTTCTTGCTGTTCTCATTTCTACTGCTTCTCATTACCTTCGTCTTTCTCCGATTTACTCTCAAACCATACTGTGTATTCATTAGACTGTTCATTCCGTTCAGCAGATCATTTAATTCTTCTTCACTTTCACTCAGGATAGCAATGTCATCAGCGAATCGTATCATTGATATCCTTTCACCTTGTATTTTAATTCCACTCCTGAACCTTTCTTTTATGTCCATCATTGCTTCCTCGATGTACAGATTGAAGAGTAGGGGCGAAAGGCTACAGCCTTGTCTTACACCCTTCTTAATACGAGCACTTCGTTCTTGATCGTCCACTCTTATTATTCCCTCTTGGTTGTTGTACATATTGTATATGACCCGTCTCTCCCTATAGCTTACCCCTACTTTTTTCAGAATCTCGAACAGCTTGCACCATTTTATATTGTCGAACGTTTTTTCCAGGTCGACAAATCCTATGAATGTGTCTTGATTTTTCTTTAGCCTTGCTTCCATTATTAGCCGTAACGTCAGAATTGCCTCTCTCGTCCCTTTACTTTTCCTAAAGCCAAACTGATCGTCACCTAGCGCATTCTCAATTTTCTTTTCCATTCTTCTGTATATTATTCTTGTAAGCAGCTTCGATGCATGAGCTGTTAAGCTGATTATGCGATAATTCTCGCACTTGCCAGCTCTTGCCGTCTTCGGAATTGTGTGGATGATGCTTTTCCGAAAGTCAGATGGTATATCGCCAGACTCATATATTCTACTCACCAACGTGAATAGTCGTTTTGTTGCCACTTCTCCCAATGATTTAAGAAATTCTGATGGAATGTTATCTATCCCTTCTGGCTTATTTGACCGTAAGTCCTCCAAAGCTCTTTTAAATTCCGATTCTAATACTGGATCCCCTATCTCTTCTAAATCGACTCCTGTTTCTTCTTCTATCACATCAGACAAATCTTCACCCTCATAGAGGCTTTCAATGCATTCTTTCCACCTATCTGCTCTCTCCTCTGCATTTAACAGTGGAATTCCCGTTGCACTCTTAATGTTACCACCGTTGCTTTTAATGTCACCGAAGGTTGTTTTGACTTTCCTGTATGCTGAGTCTGTCCTTCCGACAATCATATCTTTTTCGATGTCTTCACATTTTTCCTGCAGCCATTTCGTCTTAGCTTCCGTGCACTTCCTATTTATTTCATTCCTCAGCGACTTGTATTTCTGTATTCCTGATTTTCCCGGAACATGTTTGTACTTCCTCCTTTCATCAATCAACTGAATTATTTCTTCTGTTACCCATGGTTTCTTCGCAGCTACTTTCTTTGTACCTATGTTTTCCTTCCCAACTTCTGTGATGGCCCTTTTTATAGATGTCCATTCCTCTTCAACTGTACTGCCTACTGCGCTATTCCTTATTGCTGTACCTATAGCGTTAGAGAACTTCAAACGTATCTCGTCATTCCTTAGTACTTCCGTATCCCACTTCTTTGCGTATTGATTCTTCCTGACTAATGTCTTGAACTTCAGCCTACTCTTCATCACTACTATATTGTGATCTGAGTCTATATCTGCTCCTGGGTACGCCTTACAATCCAGTATCTGATTTAGGAATCTCTGTCTGACCATGATGTAATCTAATTGAAATCTTCCCGTATCTCCCGGCCTTTTCCAAGTATACCTCCTCCTCTTGTGATTCTCGAACAGGGTATTTGCTATTACTAGCTGAAACTTGTTACAGAACTCAATTAGTCTTTCTCCTCTTTCATTCCTTGTCCCAAGCCCATATTCTCCTGTAACCTTTTCTTCTACTCCTTCCCCTACAACTGCATTCCAGTCGCCCATGACTATTAGATTTTCGTCCTCCTTTACATACTGAATTACCATTTCAATATCCTCATACACTTTCTCTATCTGTTCATCTTCAGCTTGCGACGTCGGCATGTATACCTGAACTATCGTTGTCGGTGTTGGTCTGCTGTCGATTCTGATTAGAACAACCCGGTCACTGAACTGTTCAAAGTAACACACCCTCTGCCCTACGTTCCTATTCATAACGATTCCTACACCTGTTATACCATTTTCTGCTGCTGTTGATATTACCCGATACTCATCTGACCAGAAATCCTTGTCTTCCTTCCACTTCACTTTGCTGACCCCTACTATATCTAGATTGAGCCTTTGCATTTCCCTTTTCAGATTTTCTAGTTTCCCCCACGTTGAAGCTTCTGACATTCCATGCCCCGACTCGTAGAACGTTATCCTTTCGTTGATTATTCAATCTTTTTCTCATGGTAACCTGCCCCTTGGCAGTCCCCTCCCGGTGATCCGAATGGGGGACTATTCCGGAATCTTTTGCCAATGGAGAGATCATCATGACACTTCTTCAATTACAGTCCACATGTCCTGTGGATACACGTTACATGTCTTTAATGCAGTGGTTTCCATAGTGCTGATTCTTCCGCCTTTTGGGGCAATTCCCCACCCCTAGGACAAGAGAGTGCCCTGAACCTCTATCCGCTCCTCCGCCCTCTTTGACAAGGCCGTTGGCAGAATGAGGCTGACTTCTTATGCCGGAAGTCTTTGGCCGCCAATGCTGATTATTTATCAAAATTTAGCCAGTGGCGGGGATCAAACCCGGGACCGAAAACGTTTTGATTATGAATCAAAGGCGCTACCCCTAGACCACGGGTCCTTAAGTTAGTTAGCTTTAAGTAGTTCTAAGTTCTAGGGGACTGATGACCTCAGAAGTTAAATCCCATAGTGCTCAGAGCCATTTGAACTCCTTTTTTTGTCCATCCGAATTTTGTGATCTCTTCCATGGTTTTTTGACTGACATGTGGCCGTGCATTGTCGTGCAACAGCAAAACATCCTGCTTTTGCCGATGTGGTCGAACACGACTCAGTTGAGCTTGAAGTTTCTTCAGTGTCGTCACATATGCATCAGAATTTATGGTGGTTCCACTTGGTATGATGTCCACAAGCAAGAGTCTTTCGGAATCGAAAAACACCGTAGCCATAACTTTTTCAGCAGAAGTTGTGGTTTTGAATTTTTTTTTTCTTGGGTGAATTTGCATGATGCCACTCCATTGATTGCCTCTTCGTCTCTGGTGAAAAATGATGGAGCCATGTTTCATCACCTGTCACAATTGTTCCAAGAAATTCATCTCCACTATTCTCGTACTGTTCCAAAAGTTCTCTGCATCCCCTTTTTTCTTGTTTCTTTATGAGCCACTGTCTACATCCTGGGAACCCATCTGGCACAAACCTTTTTTAACGCCAACACTTTCAGTATTCTGCAAACACTTGCTTCCTTTATCCCAACGTAGATTGACAATTCGTTCACTGTGATGCGTCTGTCAGCAGTCACCAATTCGTTAACTCTCTGCACATTGTCTGGAGTGTGTGTAGTACGAGGCCTGCCGCTGCGAGGACAATCCTCAATACTGCAGTGCTAACTTTCATCACGTAACCTGCTTGCCCACCGACTAACTGTACTGCGATCGACAGCAGCATCTCCTTACACCTTTTTCAACCTCTCGTGGATGTTTCCCATTGTCTCGTTTTCACAGCAGAGGAATTCTATGACACCGCGTTGCTTCTGACTAACGTCAAGTGTAGCAGCCATCTTGAAGACAGGCTGTGACGGCGCCACTCACGGGAACAGGTTGAACTAAGTTTGAAAACAAGCGGGAAGGATGTATCTACACACTGTAAAACTTCCACACATGCAGAATGAAAACTGTATTTTTACAAAAATAGTGTGCATTTCTTTTGGAGTGACCCTCATAGCAACTCGCTATTCAAGCCATCGATGAGTCCAGTCCAGAATCCTCTCTGCGAATTTCTCCGAGATTCTT
Source organism: Schistocerca serialis cubense (assembly GCF_023864345.2). NCBI lineage: Eukaryota > Metazoa > Arthropoda > Insecta > Orthoptera > Acrididae > Schistocerca > Schistocerca serialis. Next base: position 523,975,588 of record NC_064642.1, read on the forward strand.
CGACGGTCACAAACAAAAGTTAATAAAACCACTCTGCGCGTGTCCAGTTCCGTAAAAAAAGAAAAAAGACAACCTGCGTGGGCAATGCTGGAGAGTGCTGTGGTCGCATATCACGATGAGACGCACGTTCCGTGAGATGCAGCAGGTCGTTTCAGAGCGTGCAGCACCTACCACGAATACGCCGTGTGGCGTGCTTCGTGATGAGCAACGCTTCCCGTCTCAGAACGGCATTAACCTCAACCAGTGAGTACATGGTCTTCCCTCACGAAATGTGTTTTGCGTTATAATTTTGCCATCGTAACGGAAATGTTAAGCCACTCGGAGGGCGGGGGAAGGAAGCAACACGTGCACGGAGAGCGCTGCGGAGGAGGCGGCTCGCCCGAGGTGCCGGGAGGTCCGCCGGAAGGCAGCAGAGGGCCGCGCCGGCCACCTGCGCTGCACGGCGTGTGACGTCACGGGGCGCACAGCTGTGCTCCCGCGGCGCCGCTTCCCAGTAGCGGCATGGCGTGGCGGGCTATTTGCGGCCCCTTTGTGTGCACTGTGGGCCGGCGGACAGGCGCGGCCGCGGTTCCGTCAAGACAGCCGCCGAGGAAACGGAACCTCGCTTTACGACCAGCACCGGGTGTAAGAAAACAGCGCGCGCCTCCACACGTCGGCGAACGCCATCTCCAGCACGCCTCTTCCAAGCGCTGAGCTCGTGAATGACCGCCGAGCTCAAGAGTCTATAAGACCGCACACACTGTGACTCCTGCGATGTTGGAAAGTGTGGACATTCTCATTCGAGATGATGGACGGATCACAATCAAACACCTCGCTGCACAACCGAACATCTCTGTTGGTAACGTTGTCACACTCGTGTCCCGCTGGGTTCTTCGCTGCCTAACAGAAGACCGTGAACAGCAACGAAGGACCATCTGTGAGGAATTCCTTTCGAATCACGTGGCTGATCTTGACGGTTTTGAAACCTGGCAATTTAGAGAGGCAGGATTGGGTTACGATTGTGGACGGGGCCCGAATCAATTACTATTGGTTTGCTTTGCAATTTCACTCATTTATTTTAATAAACAATTTTTGAAAACAAGCCAATGAGGTCGCAATCAGACTTATAAGGCACGCAACCACAATCACGGCTGAAGGCCTTTAACGCGAAAAATGGCAATTATTTAAAATTTAACAAATGCATAAAATTCAGACAGCCAATAATTTCGAAGGCAAGCCAATGTGGTCGCAATCAGAATTTTAAGGCAAGTAACCACAATCACGGCTGAAGGCCTATAACGCCCAAAATGGCAATTACAATTTTTTTTAACAAATATGCTGTCAAACGGCGAATGGCATAGCAAAAGTTAATTAAAGAAAACCAGGTGTGACAAATGATGGTAACTTAATAATACAATAATAAGATAAAATACAAAGGTCAGTGACAGACTGTGCTCCAGGAATCGACCTCTGAGTAGGTCACACCAAAAGCACTTCCACAAGCGAAGAGAAAGGTAGCCAAGAGTTGCCTTCAGATCACAAGATGGTAACTCGGACTAGTGGCAGTCTAATGAGCGACTAATGATAATCTCCGTGAGGCTATCTGACATCCAATAAAACAAATGCAAGATGTAAAATTACGCCAAAGCCGGAACCGGCGGTTGGGCTCCACCCGCAGAATACTGTGCTTAGAGCGCCCGCAACAAGAAGGAATGACTACCACTAAGGTAGAAGAACGCCACAATCAAGAAGCTCTCAAACTTACAAGCCTCACCGGAAAGCGGCGGCAAGGCGAGGAAGTGTAAACTGCCGTTACACACACTAACCCCCAGGGCAGGAAACTGGGGCGTTAGCGGCCACAAGACAGAAAAATACACATGGTTGAACTTAACAATGGCTCAAATGGCTCTGAGCACTATGGGACTTAACTACTGAGGTCATCAGTCCCCTATAACTTAGAACTACTTAAACCTAACTAACCTAAGGACATCACACACATCCATGCCCGAGGCAGGATTCGAACCAGCGACCGTAGCGGTCACGCGGTTCCAAACTGACGCGCTTAGAACCGCACGGCCACACCGACTGGCGAACTTAACAATGTTAGAAGCTACAAATAGTAAATAGTAATTAGAATCTCAGGAGGGCTAATCAGATCCGCCTTCACCAGGTACTCCCCACTCGCTGCTTTTCGCCTCGGCGACGCTACGAGCAGCAGCAAGAACCCAAGTCTCTGGAGAATCGCGAGATTTCACAATGGTGGAGGTTCTCTACGCGAATTCCAATGCACTCAACTTAAACATGCAAAATCCAGGTTCGACGAGGTCGTGCACCCCCGTGACCACTGCCCTTCGATCCGTCAGTCCATACACGCCGCCGGTGGTCCCGGCGTGTAGTCGCTCAGCGTAGACCTCGCTGCTCCTCCGTCCCCAACTGAACTCCCCACTCACAACGCAAGGAAGAAGAACGAGGTCGCCCCAAAGACAGGGCAGCAGAACTACGTATCGATAAGCGCCGCTGCTGCCACTAGCGGACAGGCAACGCTCACGAAACCGAGTGGCGCCAGTGAACACGAGAAGAAGACAAACAATGCAACCATGCCTACTAAACAATACGGTGTGGCAAAAACCTACACATGGCAGCAATGCGTGTCGAATGTCGTCACAGGCGATGAAACAAGGGTTCATCATTTCGAACCGGAGTTGCGCCACACCATCTCTCCTCGGAAGAAAAATTTCAAAGCCTCGTCCCCTGCCGGTAAAGCAATGGCGACGGTCTTTTGTGACTCTGAAGGGGCTATTTTGGTTAATGTCTTCGCTCGTGGTACAACGACCAACTCCGAAGTGTATTGTGTTACCCTCAAGAAGCTGTCGAAACGGCTCCAACGGGTTCGTCGACACAAAAATACAAACGAACTTCTCCATGTCGACGCAAGGCTTCATACAGTCTGGATCTCGCACCTTCCGACTTCAATCCGTTTGACCTAATGAAGGATGCATTCCACGGGAAACAGTACGTGGATGGTGAGGAGGATACTGATGTAGCAAGACGTTGGCTCCGACGTCGACCAGAGAGCACGTCGCCTCGAATGGAGATATGTTGCAAAATAAGGTTTTGTATCCAAAAGAGAGAGGAATAATATGGTGTGATTACATGCTCCTTGTAATAAATACATCATTACTTCGATTTATCAGCAGTGTAAGTAAAGCAAAAGTCGAAAAAAAAAACACATCCCTCATGTGGACTCATTGCCGCAGCCTGATTACAATTCTGTACCCTTTCTTGCTGCGCCAACCACAGTGTGTAACCTATGCTAGCTTAAATGGCTTATCTCTCACACGACCCACGCCAGAATACTTTCGCCCATAAGCGGTTGGCCATCTGGAGCTCTCACTTCTGTCACGTTCATCTCTGGCCAGCCACTGCATGTTCCATAACTGTGGAAGAAATCGGTGATGACGAGCAGGCGCAGAGCCGTTGTGTTTGTTTACAGTATGACAAGTACCCACATGGACAGCGCGATGACGTGCAGAACAGCACAAACTGTCAGCAGGGGGTCCATGTTTGCGACCTCCTTTGACGTGCTAGCAGAGACATGAGCGCCCTACGACAACATTGGACTCTGGAGTGGCACAGCGCCACGTCTTCAGAAGAGTTTCGGTTCCACGTACAGCATTACGATGCAAGTATGCGTGTCTGGATGTCAGAAGGAGAACGATCTTTGCCAGGTGGCGTTTGCCATAGTCATATGGACCCAGCACCTCTGTTACAGATACTGGGTGCTAAGGGTGCACGACAAAACCTTCTCTGGTTCGTATAACCTTTAATTTAAAGGCACTACTTTCACGGCTGGTGGCTGTGATATACCTTATACGAAGCATGCTCACAAAGTAAGTATACTAGACTAGAAAAAAAGTGTATTTGAAAAACAAATTACAGGTTACTGTTGACACACATGTTGAGTATTTTTCCACATAATCGACATCCCGTTAATGCATCTGGTAAGCTGTTGCACAAGCTTCTTTATACTCTACTCGAGGAAATTTCCCGCTAGCTCCTTCCACCAATTCATAACCTGCTTGCTGGTTGGAAATTTAATTCCGCTCATGTGCGCCTTCATGGAAGTGAAAACATGACAGTTTGAAGGCGCGAAGTCAGGGGAAAACGAGAGTAGTTTAAAATAACGCAACCAAATAAGTCCAAGAGGGCGTGAGGTTGTTTGAGGCAGGGTGTTATGCAGCAAGTACACTTCTCTCATTAGGATCCCCTCCTCCCCCTCGCCCTTCTTTTGTGTTGTGATGGTCCTTTTCAGTTTTTAAAGGTCTCACAGCATCACTGTGCATTGACGGTCTCCCCGTGAAGCAGAAATTCGACCAAAACCTCGACAAAAAAACCGAGGCAATGATATTTTTTGCCCGAAATTGTGAATTTTTGGCAGATACAGAATTGGTGAGACTTTGTTTTCCCTCAGACCTGTAATGATCCAACCACGTTTCATCTCCAGTCACAACAGAGCTCAGAAAATCCTCGCCTTCCATATCAAGTCACTCATGAAACTCGGCTGCTCTGGGACCCATCTTTCGCACAATTATGGCATTCCCACGTTTCTCTGAGTCTCTCGAACAAGAGAATCTTGGAGAGTTTCGAAACATCGCAGAAAATTTATTCGCTGTCAATCGGCAGTCTTCAAGAAGAGTACATTCGATGTTTTGCACCAACTCATCAGTCAGAATGGGAGGTATTCCGCTCCTCTGTTCGTCATGGACATTCCTTCTGCCTTCACTAAGCTACTTACACCACTTAAACACACGCGTTCTGTACATAACACCTGCACTTTTTTGTCTGTTTCCTGCTGAAAAATGTCCTCAAAGTACTTTCAGGAAAAGCAGTCACGTATTTCATAAAAGAATTTTAAATAAGACTAACAATACGTTTACACAGAATGAAAATGTCTTACTCGAAAAAGGCCTTAAGTACAATGTCATACCCTACTTGGCAGACAAAAATGTAATAGAAAAGACCTAATAATTGGTCTTGATTGTAAAAAAATTGATAGTTTATATGAAACTAGAATTGCCTTTGACTTAGTTAACATTCTCAGTAAAAACAGAGCCTGTGTCAAAATGTTATGCATAACGATAGGAAGTTGGTTAAATCCATTAATAATAAACTTTAAAAAAGCTGATGCATTAATAACTAAGTCTGACAAAGGTTGCTCTTTGGTTATTGCCTACAATTCTGAATATACGAAGGTTGGAACTTAAATAGTGACAACTATTTGTTCACAACCGATACAAAAGAATTACTTGTTTGCACTTGTTACTGTCCTTCAAAGAAGTCACCAACGTTGTGTAGAACCTGTTGCCAGAGATGTGGAAGGAGTAGTATACTGTTAGCAGAGCCTGTTCTGTCGATGGTGCGAATGGAGTGGTCTACCGCCTGTCGAATCTTTGGAGCCGTTCATCCGGGTACACATTTCCACGTTGCTAGGGAATTTCATCAAAACGTTTTCCTCAATTTCACTAAATGTCGAGAAACCACCTTGTTTTCTCCGAAAATTCAGTCCAGATGGCCAGTACTTCATTGCTTATTCATCCGATCAGACATCGCTGGAAATCGATGAATTTCAGGGATGTTCAGCAGCTGCCAACCTCATTCAGAACTTTAAGGGCGAACATATTGGACACACCAGCGACCGAGAGAGTGAGTACATACGAAGTTCAGTCTTCAGTCGTTTCTTTAAGATCAAATATACCGTCAATGTTGCGCAGAGTGCAGAGCAACTTAATAGAGAGTGCGAATGCCAAAACCGAGTAGTAATACTGTGCATTGACGGCATATTGAATCTTGATTCAACTCCGTTGGTCCTGTTTCGAAAACATAGTGACACAGTTACCTTAGACCGCTCGCTCACAAGTGACTGTTTTACCCTCGATTCTGTGCACTCCGGTGACGTGGGACGGGCGAGTTCATTTGCTCGGAGGTAAGGTAGGTATTTCAACAACATGTGCTATCAGCGACAATAGTAGATTCCATTGCATAGTGTCTCCACAGCAGTGTAGTTCCAACCCTCGTATTTCAAAAACCTTAGATCTCTTAACGAAAATAATATTACGGAACTGGATGAGTATTCGACTCCGGAATTACAAAAGAAGTGAGGTCAGCTATCAATGACACAAAATCTTTAATCAAAACTTTTCAGAAGAAAATGCTTATCAGCATGAACCCTCAGCCCCCAAAAACTTCGTTCTCAGTTCATAATTCACAGACCTAACCATCCGATACGCCCAATTTATAATAAGTCCACAAAATAAAAGATTTAGAATGCCGTCCAGATACCAAGTTGTTTTCACTAGACATAAAAAATCTTTATACAAACGTTCCCGTACAAGAAACGCTTAGGAACGTAGAAAAAAATTTACGTCATTTCAATAAAAAACTTTCAGACGAATAAATCACAGACTTCATGAATTTAGTCACAATCGTAGTCAAATACAAATATTTTGAATTTAATGAACAGTGTTGTATCAGCAATCCGACGGTCTCCCTATGGGAAACCCGTTAGCTGGTATCCTTGTTGCTGGCCGCGGTGGCTGAGCGGTTCTACGCACCTCAGTCCGGAAACGCGCGACTACTACGGTCGCAGGTTCGAATCCTGCCTCGGGCATGGATGTGTGTGATGTTAGGTTTAAGTAGTTCTAAGTTGTAGAGGACTGATGACCTCAGATGTTAAGTCCCATAGTGCTCAGAGCCATTTTGGTATCCTTGCTGATATTTTCATTAACTCTCTAGAAGAAAAGTTTTTCAACTGTTTCTCAGCTACAGCATTAGGCATTCTCGCCTATTTCAGATATGTTGATGATATTTTAATCATCTACAAAGGACCTGCTGATGACATTCATCGTATTTTCAATCTCTTTAATGAACTTCACGAGGAAATATCCTTCACCAGCGAACTCGAAAACGAGGCTCGTCTATTAAACTTTCTTGACATGGCGCTTACAGTAGAAGAAAATAAAATCTTATTCGATTTTTTCGTGACGAAACATGTACTTATCAGATCGTACCTGCGTCTTCCATGCACCCACAATCTCATAAAAACGCTTTCTTCTACTCTGCTATTCATAGAGCTGCTTCTATTCCACTCTTGAAAGAAAAATTCAATGCCGAAATTAATTTAGCAACTAATAATAAATATGAATCTGGCATAGTGGATGACATCCTTAATAATAAAACTGTTAAGAGTTACTACACTCGGCACCTCTATCATTGAATCTAACCCAAAGAAGTTTATGTTCTATTCCTTTCTTAGGGCCCATCCCCTACCAGACTGAACGCCTTCTTCGTAATAAATACAGCTGTTCAACATGGTTCAAATGGCTCTGAGCACTATGGGACTGAACTTCTGAGGTCATCAGTCCCCTAGAACTTAGAACTACTTAAACCTAACTAACGTAAGAACATCAAACACATCCATGCCTGAGGCAGGATTCGAACCTGCGACCGTAGCGGTCGCGCGGTTCCAGACTGCAGCGCCTAGAACCGCTCGGCCACTTCGGCCGGCAAATACAGCTGTAATGTTGCCTTTTCAATCAATAATAATTAGGAAAAAAATTTTTATTCATAATTTAAAATCGACTCGTTCCCTTTGGAAAACTCTCCCGTGTATAAGATTTTCTGCGACACCTACTCTTCTTACTACATAGTGTCTTTACAATCAGACACAAAGAACATATTTTAAGAAAAATGGCACTCGCACCCAAAATTCGTCTTTTGCCGACCACCTTTTGATTACAGGCCACGTGCCTAAAGCTGTTCACGATAATACATCAAGAAGAAAGGGCGTAGATTAGATATTCTCGAAGATTAGAAATTTTTAAACATCTTTCTCGAAATGATAGCCTCATTCTTAATGAGCAGCTACCATTACGTAATAAAAACTTCTTTACACCTAAAGCCGTTACTTGATATTGATTTCGGGTTCCCTCGTTCAGTTACCGAAGTGTTTTTTCTATCTTTGTCGACTCATAATTTTTCGTTTTTTAAATAGTTTATATTGGCTGCATTTCATGTTATATTGTTTTTATACAGGCTGTGTCATTCAGCCCTCTTTGTAATTCTATAAGGGCGTTTTCATCCTTCAAACTGAACTTCTAAACCCTTATGTAGACAAAATGTTACCTTGTCTGCTGCTGTCAAACAAAATATTGTCTTATACTTCATGTACTAAATAATGTTCATCATAATATTCGTCTGTCTATATTTTAAATGTTACGTAGCCAGGATCTCCTTCTTCCCCTCTCTCTGTTCATCTCCTTCTCCCTGCTCTCTTTGTCAACTTGCACCCCTCTCTCCCCCCTCTCCCCCTCCCTCATTCTCTCTTTCTTTCTCTCTCTCTGTCCATCTCCTCCTCGCCGTCTCTATGTCCGTTTCTACAACACCCTCTCCTCATTCCACATCCTCTTCCACCATCATTCCGACCGACCTTGTCATTGAAAAAAAAAAAAAAAAAAAAAACAGCACCTTGGTGGAAACTGAAGTTACTTAGCAATTTTAGATAACGGTATTGGGAAATAATGATCTGTCAGTTAAGTAAACATCACAACCATGTACGGTACAATGTGAGCAGTTTCGGTCTCTAGTAGTAGACAACTTTCAGATAATCCACTGTAAATATAAAAATTAAAAGTGCTGTTTTACATAGGGAAGTCAGAAGACATTAAAAAGAATACACCTGAAAGGATGTATCGTTATCCATCCGGCTGACGTTTTTGACACTTGAAACAGCTGTGCTGACACCAGTCCCCAAACTGCTGGTGATGGTTGAGCAGGTGCAGGTTAAATAGAGTGACAGAGAGAGCGGATGAGCCGCATGACGTCAGTGTCAGCCAATATGAAGCGATTTATATGTATGATAAGATCTGAACGTCCATGTCTAAAAACGTACTTAAATTTGAATGTAAAGTGGTTTACTGAAGTTGTTTAAAATGAGCGCTTAAATCGGCAGGGATTATTGGTATACGGGACATGAAGTAAAGTTCTCCAGTTGCTGGATTTGTGAGAATATTAGCGTCGATGAGAGTATTTCGCTTAGTTTTAATCTGCGAACGGGAAGGATTACCAAATTTCGATCGATTCGGATTCCGTAGTAGGATTATAATCATAAGCCGATGAGCCATGAATATTACTTCCCTGTTTCTTGTTAAAACAAACTGCAAGGTAGGAAACAAGGAGAACAGTGCTGTGCTTTCAGTTTCTGTTTACAATCATATGAAAGAATAAAGACTACTTTGGGAGAAAAAATGGCTTGCATGCCCTGCTATCACAGTTAAAGCTGATTGAGAAAATGAAAAATAAATCGCACGTTTTCCCGACACAGTGCAGCATTTCCTTTCTCGCAATCCTTTTTACCAAAAAACCAGTACATTGGTCTTGAACGTTTAACTAACTTTCCGAGAGTCTCGCAGGTAACATTTCCCATTTGTGTGCTTCATGTAGATTGTAATATACCTAATTTACTTGGAATTGTGTAATTTATGTCCGTCTGAATGTTTTATATTATTTTCGAAGCAACGTTTAGTCTTTATATGTGTATTATTATTATTATTCCTCCTTCAGGAGAGCGCTAAAACACAATCACTTTTCATGCCATTTTTTCTACTTTTTTTCTTTCCAAAAACTTCTCATATATTCACTGTGTTTTTTCTTCCTCTCTTCTGTCTACTTCTTTTGTTTTTTTTTCTCTGCAAATTTGCACAATATTCTATTTCCTGATTTTTTTCTCTGTCTGTCATGTCTTCTGTCGAGACATTCAGGTTTTTAGGTCTCCCGTGGTTTCCTTTACTCAACTGGTTTTCTCTCTCTGTTAGTTGTCAGTATGTTAAAAATCTTCTTGATCAATCTGTTTTCGTTCATCCTATGCATGCGTCATTAGGAATTTGCCCTTCTTTTGCTGATGTTGTTTATTCTCGTGTCTGCTCTGCGTACAGTTCTTTCGTCGGTTTCTTAATCCTGATCCCCTGTTTCTGAACCGGCCAGTAGATGTTACGGTGTCTGAACTTTCTGTAAGAAGAATGGTGTCTCATAACCTTTCTCCTACAACAGACCGCATCCGCTAAATACCTGTTTGGTACTTAATTCCTGGAGAAAAACTTATTTGGGAAAATTTTCCATGGTCTATTAACTGATGTCATGTATTTTCGTTTGTGGCAAACTTTTTTTCTCCTGTGGTGCATTTCCCTCTGTCGGCTATCAGGTAAAATTAAAGTCAGTCGTACTTGGCATCTTTTGTGTATACCTATCAGGAAATCTATCCCGCACCAGTAAGAATGTAGCGATGAAGAGTTCTTCTTGTGGCGCGGTCTTCATTTAGACAAAGAGCGGCAAGTTTGCTTTCATAACCCGGCGCATTGTTATTTATAAATAGAGAGAGAACAAAGCTTGTACACACAGACGGGAGTGTATTCTGGGACCTCCCGTTAACCTAAATTCCTGGGGGTCAGATAAAAATAAATCCGTGTTTGTGACGTAAGAAGTGACGAGGAACAGCGTCATACCGAGGCAATTCTTTTCGAGACGGAGCTGTACGTCCGCCTTTTTCATCGCGTTCGTTTCACTCACTGTACTTAAGTAGTCCGGGATGTTCAGCGTATGTCTTTTCTAGCTAGAATAGTAGGTGGGTGGTGCTTAATCAGGAATGAAATAAAACTCAAGAATGAAATAAATGTGAAGTGCATGGAAACCAATGCGAAAGGCTGCAGGAAAAATGTGAAAAAAATTGAAAAAGAAATTTTCAGCCAAAAGACTAATTCAGAAAGCCAAAACAGCCTTCTATGAAATTAAAAGCAAGGGCGTTATGGTTAAGAGTGCAATTGGATATTAACTGTTAAGGAAAATGAAATGGTCTTGTGGCATTGTTGGCCGAGAGGACCCATCTGGGGAAGTTCGGCCGCCGAGTGAAAGTCTTATTTCAGTCGACACCACAATGGGTGACTTGTGTGCCGGTGAAGAGGATGAAATGATGATGAGGACGACACAAAATGCAATCCACGAGGGGAGAATATCTCCGGGAATCGAACCCGGTGCCAGTGCATATGAGGCAACCACGTTACCACTTAGCTAAGCAGGAGAGAGTGTGCAACTGAGTACACTGAAGACTTATACGAGTGGAAGACTTATCTGATGACGTGATTGAAGAAGAATTTGGAGTCGATATGGAAGGCATCGGTAGTAAAATAGCACGTGACGAACAAAGCAAGGAGGACATGAGAAGCCGATTACCGCAGGCAAAGAGGGAACGTCAGTCTTAAGCCGAGGAAGAAATTTCTGAGAATATATGTTTGGAGCACAGCATTGTATGGTACTGAACCATGGACTGTGGAAAATCCAGAAAACAAGAGAACGAAGCGTTTGATGTGTGATGGTACAGAAGCATGTTGAAAATCAGGTGGACTGATTTGTTAAGGAGTCAGAAGGTTCTCCGCTGAATCGGCGAAGAAAGGTAATAACGAAGAACACTGACAAGAAGAAGAAGGGACAAGAAGATACGGCATGTGTTAAGTCGTAATGGAATCACTTATATGGAGCTTAAGGGAGATGCAGAGGATAAAATTGCAGGGGAAGACAGAGACTACAATATAGCTAACAAATAATTGAGGGCTAGGATGTAAGTACTACTCCGAGATGAAAAGGTAGGCACAAAGGGGAAACCGTGTTGAACCAACCAGAAACCTGATCAGTTTTTAAAGAGCTTTTTGAAAAACGAGTAATAGGTTATAGAAATTTCATTAAATTCGTGCACAAGGAATTTGTAAAACAAGTAATAGATTATAGATATTTTAGTTAATTCGTTGCCAAGGAATTCATTTACCTGTTATTATATATACTGTCTCTTTATGTAATTCAGCTATTATCTTCATGGAACTATGTAGTTGAAATATTTCGTCAATGAAGTTGCATAGTTCGTAAATAACCATTAGGTGGACCGTAATGACATAATCCCAAGAGTGCTCCGTCGAGACATACATTATTGGAATAGTGTGTTCAAGGTTTCAAGCAGATATTCACTTACTATTGCAATTACTCTCTGGTGAATGTCATTTCATTCCCTATTGTGAAGGAGATCGCCGGCCGCTATGACCGAGCGGTTCTAGGCGCTTCGCCGGCTACTGTAGCCGAGCGGTTCTAGGCGCTTCAGTCTGGAACCGCGCGATGGCTACGGTCGCAGGTCAGAATCCTGCCTCGGGCATGTATGTGTGTGATTTCCATAGGTTCGTTAGGTTTAAGTAGGTCTAAGTCCTAGAGGACTGATGACCTCAGCTGTTAAGTCCCATAGTGCTTAGAGCCATTTTTTGGAATGAGATCAACAGTGTTACTCATTTATGCATGTATGTAATTTTACAAACTGCAACGTGATATTTTTCTGTTATTTCTAGCTTTTGGTCTCAGTATTTTAGGATTCATTGCATTACTTGTGTTGTTATTTCCTAATTGCTTTTCATTTTCTTCAGTGTCTAAATCACACTGTTGAATTGTAGCTTACTTAAACGCTTTCTCATTTCACAAAGTGACAACGTGTTTTTCGTTAATGTTGTTCCTTTTTTATATCAGCACCTTCCTGGCGTACAGTGGTAGGTAATTATAGGTCTGTCATTTCTAAACAGCTCTAACAAATGTGATGTATGAAACTTAAACGGGGTGTCTCAGGTAGAATGATCGATATTCAGCGATATGCCAGGAACAATCACTCGAAGCAAAAAAGTCTAGTAAACGTGAGCCCTAAAATACATACCTTAAGAGCTATGTGCACTTGTCTATCTTCGCTGTTGTGGAACATATCTCTCCTACTGAAAAAGGTGCTCATAGCTCTAAGGGCATGCGTTTTTGGGCCTATATTTACTAGAGAAGTTTTCTTGTTTTGGTATGTTCTAGAAGTATGAAGGCAAAATTTGCGCTATGGCAGTGTTTTGCATAGAATGGTAATGTACATTCCTGCGGCTTCAGTGTTACCGTTTTTCGTACAGTCAACTTTATAATGGTCCATTGTAAGATCGAAACTGATCGTAATAATGAAAAGACTCTTATCGCTGAGTGTATGAATATGTTTAACAGCTGCTGGCAGTATCTAGTTAAAGTACTACTAATGTAACGAAGTTGACGTTTCTGATAAAAAACTGTGGAGTTCTTCCTGCATTTGGAATCTGGGGACGTAGTTATGTCCTAAAACGTCACAAGCTCAATGGGTGCTACGACTTCATTCCCAGTAAGAAGTTACGTATTTACTATGAATTTGTGGCAGGAATGTTACAAACCCTTAGGTATTTCTTCGGCGGGGCATTAATTTAAAGTCCGCAGCTCGTGGTCGTGCGGTAGCGTTCTCGCTCCCCGCGCCCGGATTCCCGTGTTCGATTCCCGGCGAGGTCAGGGACTTTCTCTGCCTCATGATGACTGGGTGTTGTGTGATGTCCTTAGGTTAGTTAGGGGACTGATGACCATAGATGTTAAGTCCCATAGTGTTCAGAGCCATTTGAACCATTAATTTAAAGATTTTCTTAATTAACGTGTAAATTGAACATGAATGTCTGCAGCTGATACATAATTTATTCTCTTTAAGAGTTTCCAGCTGTTACTAATTTATCTCTTCAACAATTGATGACGCTGACGTGCGTTACTGCATTTGCACGCGACCTGGTAGTCGTCTGTTTGAATCATAACAGCGGTAAAACAATTTCGTCGTCAAAATTTGGCGAATGATAGGAGTGCAGGTGACAGTCCACGGTTCCCAAATACGAGACTAAACGCAAACATCCCGGTTTAAATTCGAGACATCGCCTTAACGTCATATGGAGCGAGAGTGTCTGTCACTTGGACATGTTTGACACAGTACGCTAAACTGGGGATGCTCCAGGACCACAAAATAAGATTTGAGTTAGTACTCGAGAAGAGGACGTAAAGGAGTTATTGAAATGAGACGAAACAGGTCAGGCAAGCTGTTTGTATCTTTTCACAGAATCTTGAGAGAATACGAAAAGCGGCATATGGTACTGACTGAAACTGACGAGAGGTTTCTGTAGTTTTCCTAGCAATGAACTGAATCTGACTGATATCTCCAGCATCAGGCAGCGGTTCTGACGCTGCGGGCTGCGTCACTAACAGTAAACTTTGCCGAATGTTTGGCCATTGCGGAAGTCATTAAACTTCCGGAATTAGGCTATACAGCAGTTGCAGTCGACCGCTGGACCGATTTTCTGGAAGTAAGACGAAGAAAGTTCACGTTATGTTGCAGATCGAATTTGCGATTAGTGCTCAGCTCTATCTCCTATTGTCTATCGTGCAATAAAATACATAAAACGAACACGACGTTTTCTTTTCACTGGAAAACGAGTAAATTTATAGATAACTGTTGGTTTATGTAAATGACACTATAGAGAGTTACACGGAGCGTATACGAGGATGAAAAGAAAATTTTCCATGTCTTGCAATGTAAGACTTTGTTCACAGGTAAAAAATCTATTATTTTTCAGAAGTGAACAAATTTCCTTCTTGAAATCCAACACGAAGTTCTGCGAAATATCCACTGTGAAGTAATTCGACATTGACCATTTAATAACATACTGATATTTAAGTACATTATTATTTCGTTACTATATGATAATGCATGTTACAGTCCTTCCAGCCGATGATAATTTCTAATTAATAGGCAATAATTAAAACAGCAGTGAAGAGTATCTTTGGTTGTAAACTCATATTGTTTTTGAAATTTTCGTTAGAACACATATTATGTCTGTATGGGCCAGCTACAAAATCACGATAATTAATCCATTTGAAATTATATTTTTTAGATATTACATGATGAAATCTTGTCAGCTTTGCTAATGTTTATTATCAAACTAGGCATGAAAGCTATGTATATGCCTTTAAGTTTGCTGGGTTGCAACAGTGTTACACCATTTACACATTTGATGTTGGGTATTGTTAAGAAACAGACAGCTTTGTAATAATAAATAATAATGTCGTGTGACGAGGGCCTCCCGTCGGGTAGACCGCTCGCCTGGTGCAAGTCTTTCGATTTGACGCCACTTCGGCGACTTGCGCGTCGATGGGGATGAAATGGTGATGATTAGCTTTGTAATGAATATGCGTTTCTATTAAATTTCAGAAATGAGAAATTCAGTAGAGAACAGTATCGTGTAGAAATTTTAGTTTCAATTGCAGTGTTTTGTTATAATTTACAGCTCAAGTAGTCAGATTTAATATTTTGTGCATTTTATAAACTGTAAGTGAATGGAGCCACGAACATTACTTCCATAATCCGAGTATAACCGTAAAAATTAAAATTCGTATGGTTTCAAACTAATCACAGAGCATCGTTCAAACGCAAAATGATTTGTTTCTATGTAGAAAAAATTATACGTAAAATCCGAACTAACGTTAAGAATGGTAACTCCAAAACATTACGTTTGTACTGTTTAGAAACTGCAGTAAATAGCGCCATCTGTGCGACGGTACACATTTTCTGTAGCTTGTCTCCTTGTAGTATTCGCTTAATTAGACTGTCAGCACGTCTTGACTGAATGAAGCTGACGTCTGTAATCTGAATCAATAAAATAACCAAAATCAGAAAAATATTTAGTTTATTTCGGAAAAAAATCCAACATTACGTATTTTCCGCAGTTATAATAACAAGGGACATGGCTGAAAGAATAATGCATGTAAACTAGACGTTCGTTAATCTAACTACAAAAAAATAAATCAATAAATAATCTTCTGCTTAGCCTGTGTATTACTTAGTGATATGCTATCGATGTTTTTCGCATACCTGTACTATGTGCTGCAAAAATAGTTCAAATGGCTCTGAGCACTATGGGACTTAACATCTGAGGTCATCAGTCCCCTAGAACTTAGAACTACTTAAACCTAACTAACCTAAAGACATCACACACATCCATGCCCGAGGCAGGATTCGAACCTGCGACCGTAGCAGTTGCGCGGTTCCAGACTGAAGCGCCTAGAACCAATCGGTCACCAAGGCCGGCTATGTGCTGCAACTCAGTGGCTAGGCGGAATAATGCACAACGGAAAATTATAATATTTTCAGACAAATTACATTAAACTGATATCGCAGCCATCTACGACAGCCAAAAATACTGCACTGGGCTCCAAACGTGTCAGGCAGATGTGGGTGGGAGTAGGCGGAAGTAAGTGGGTTGCAAGTCTGCTGAATAGGGTTAATGTTGCAATAACTCATACCTTACCTTTCCCTTTACCAAAACACCTTTGTGTATAAGCACAGTGAGTAAATGAAAGATGACGTTTTTAGTTTCATGAACCAAGGCTTTTCCAAGATTGCCGGCCGCGGTGGTCTAGCGGTTCTAGGCGCGCAGTCCGGAACCGCGCGACTGCTACGGTCGCAGGTTCGAATCCTGCCTCGGGCATGGATGTGTGTGATGTCCTTAGGTTAGTTAGGTTTAAGTAGTTCTAAGTTCTAGGGGACTGATGACCACAGTAGTTAAGTCCCATAGTGCTCAGAGCCATTTGAACCATTTTCCAAGATTCTTTTTCACTCAGTCAGGTCCATCCGTTTCGTGCCGTGTTAACAGCTTTCGCCCACACTATTATCAGTGCTGTTCCATTTTTTGCTTTAATTGGAGCAGATGTCTGAAATCCAGAGTAAGAAATCAGAGAACAAATCTCTTTGAATTTTTTTAAACCTTGCTGTATTTACTTCTATCCAGCATTCAGCATATTTTACACACAGATGTGTGTTTTCTCAAACACATTAGGTATAAGAACTGCATAAATGTCTTTGCCGCAGTTCAGGACCTAATTTTTCAAACTTTTCATTTTTTTACTGTACAATTCTTGGGTGTCCGACCAGGTCACGTCAGCTCTCCGCGATATTTCAGCGTACTCGTTGCCGTCTTCAAGTGATTTCTAATGATTGCTGTTCTGCTCTTCTGGGCGTCCTATAAGAGTATGTTGGCCATTACCACCTCCATCACTCCGCCTCTGTTGCGATTCTCGCAGCCACCATTGTGTGTGTGTGTGTGTGTGTGTGTGTGTGTGTGTGTGTGTGTCTGTTTCAATTCAATGAACTTACCAACAACCGTACACTTTAAGATAATTTATTTTATTTAGAAAGCAACCACTTTCGGCAATTCATTTTGCCATCTTCAGGCCCCATACCCTTTTTCCAAATCAACGAACTTATCGTACAGTGTCATAAAACTGGATATCGTGAATTCCAATCGCTGTGCAGCTGATTCATACGAAAAAGTGACAGTACGGCTGTTGATAAACTTTATTGAATTGAAAAGTGCGTACGAGCCGATGTCCTCTGGCCGTAATGGACCAACAGAGACCATTGTGTGTGGGGGTGGTGACTTCTGGCTGCGAAAAACCTGAAGATGGTAATGAATCTGCTTGCAGAAACACCTTTGAGAACTTATAACTTGATCCAGGCGGACACAAGAGAATTTTACACTTTAGAAAAACCCAGGGAAAACATCAGATCGTTTTTAATTATTTTGTTTGAATGATACAAATAACTGTTCGAGACCCACCCCAGTTACTTTCAGTCAGATTATCAGGTAATCTGTCAATGGGTAGAAGGAACCGCGTTTGTGAATAATATTTGGG
Organism: Schistocerca serialis cubense; assembly: GCF_023864345.2. NCBI lineage: Eukaryota > Metazoa > Arthropoda > Insecta > Orthoptera > Acrididae > Schistocerca > Schistocerca serialis. Next base: position 523,993,204 of record NC_064642.1, read on the forward strand.
AGAGGAACATTTTGGTCGCAAACAGAGAACTGGAGCTACTTTTAACTATTTTCTATGACAACTTGACAAAAGTAGATTAATGAATAAATTGAAACCCTATTGCTTAAGTGAATACCTGTTCGTATAAAAGAATAATGGTGATGACTTCTTCCACATGTAGATCTACCGTATACCCACCAATAACTGTTGCACAAGCGTACATTTGACACACACTATTTCACATCAAGTACCAACATCACATATGCAAACTTGGTTATTACCAATGATGTCTAGGTGCCCTGTGTCCTAATTGGAATAAGTCGAAAATCTTTTTTTTCAACGAATTATACCGGGTGATCAAAAAGTCAGTATAAATTTGAAAACTTAATAAACCACCGAGTAATGTAGATAGAGAGGTAAAAATTGACACACATGCCTGGAATGACATGGGGTTTTATTAGAGCAAAAAAAAAGAAGTATTACTAGACGCGTGAAAGATCTCTTGCGCGTGTCGTTTGGAGACGATCGTGTGCGCAGCCGCCACTTTCGTCATGCTTGGCCTCCCAGGTCCCCAGACCTCAGTCCGTCCGATTATTAGCTTTGAGGTTACCTGAAGTCGCAAGTGTATCGTGATCGACCGACATCTGCAGAGATGCTGAAATACAACATCCGACACCAATGCCTCACCATAATTCCAGACATGCTTTACAGTGCTGTTTACAAAATTATTCCTCGACTACAGCTGTTGTTGAGGAATGATGGTGGACTGTAAAGAACATCATCTTTGCTTTGTCTTACTTTGTTATGCTAATTACTGCTCTTCTGATCAGATGATGCGCCATGTGTCGGACATTTTTTGAACGTTTGTATTTTTTTGTTCTAATAAAATCCAAGCATGTGTGTCAATTTGTACCTCTCTATCTACATTATTCCGTGATTTATTCAGTTTTCAAATTTATACTGACTTTTTGATCACCCAGTATTGTCGCGGGTACTGTGTAGCATTAAACGTCCAAACATTGGAAACAGCACCCGGATTACTGAGATAATTTTTGTATAATTACTTTTATGCTTTTTAACGAAAATTCTGTTTGATTTCAACTTCGTTTTCTCCATCCATAAGGCATAAATAGTAGGTATTTATTTCCTTGGAGCTAAATAGCTGTTAAAATAATAAATAAATAAATAAATAGTATGTGTATGTGTGTATGTGGGAGGGGGTGGGATGTTAACAAATTACGATCATCGGTGCCCTTCTCCTTGCTACATACACTCACTTCTCTTGATTACGCGATGGCCGTGCGGTTCTAGGCGCTGCAGTCCGGAACCGCGGGACTGCTACGGTCGCAGGTTCGAATCCTGCCTCGGGCATGGATGTGTGTGATATCCTTAGGTTAGTTAGGTTTAAGTAGTTCTAAGTTCTAGGAAACTGATGACCTAAGATGTTAAGTCCCATAGTGCTCAGAGCCATTTTTTTTTTCTCTTGATTAACGAGAAGTTCTATGGTTTATTTAGTTACTACCCTGTAAGTATGCCCTCACTAAACTGACTACTAAATATATTTGAAATTCTTGAGAAGTCTTTCTCACTTACCTGTAACTTTTATAACGGACACCAATATGATAACTTGAAACTTCCTGGCAGATTTAAACTGTGTGCCCGACCGAGACTCGAACTCGGGACCCGAGTTCGGGTCTCGGTCGGGCACACAGTTTTAATCTGCCAGGAAGTTTCATATCAGCGCACACACCGCTGCAGAGTGAAAATCTCGTTCTGGAATATGATAACTTTCTTCAACAGTCAATTAAATATCGACTTTTTCTCTGCAAACTTTCACTGACGAAGCGAGTAACATTGTTTTATATAGTCGCCTGTCGCTTCATCATGGTGGTACATCCTTAATGCTTGGTGAAAGTAACTGCGAAGAATATATTGTGAGAATCGAAACTCTTATCAGACTGGGATTCCAAACCAGATCTGTCGCTTACCGTAAATAATAGTCACAGGTACGTACGATATTAGACACGCGTCTAGTCTCGAGTCAGATTTTATATTAGTTCCGAAAACTACAATCTGGAGTCCTCCTGCTAAGCTGAGTGGCAACATGTTTTCCTACCCTGCAACGGGCCCGGGTTTCAATCCCGGCCGGTTGGAGATTCTCTCACTCGTGGGCTGGATGCTGTGTTGTCCTCATCACCCTCCTCTCATCATCACCCACACGCAAGTCGCCCAATGTTAGACTTACAACTCGGGGGCCGAACTGCTCCGTATGGGGCCTCCCGGCCATCAAAGCCACACTATCATTTCATTTACTACTACTACACGCTGAGATTGTAACATGGAGGATGTGAAAACAGCACAACTGAGAAAACGTGTTTGGCGAAAGACCGTGGTTTACCTAGTCATCAGGATTTACATCGATTCACTGAATAATGGAATTAATGGTGATTAGTTCATTGGAATATGATGACTGAAAGAGATGCACTTCGTAATCTCCAGAACAATTCCAGACGCTAGTACTTTCTGAACATAAAGCATTGCCACTGTTCCGCCGTCAAGATGCGCTTACGTAGAAAAGATGGACAACCTATTTGACACATAGAAAGATCGACGCAGAATGTTACTTCACCTCCCTACCTCATTAAGTTAACTGCGGATCAGAGGCATATAACTACACTGACGAGCCAGGTCATTGTGACCACAGCCAACCGCAATGTTGAATGCCTCTTGATGGTGTTTCGGGCACTAGACGCAGTAATGAAAAATGTAAGCGGAACAGAGACAAGTGGGCAATCATTATAGCGACGATAAGGTCGTCAGATGCGGAAATAGACTGATCGGTTTTGGCAAAGGGCACATTGTAGTGGCGCTGTGTGTTGAAATAAGAATCTCTGAAATTGTGAAGCTGGTCGGCTGTTTGTGTACTACTGCTGTAAGCACCTATGGAAAGTGGTTGCAGGCTGGTGGAATAACGTGTAGGCCGTATGGTACTGGTCGTTCATGTCCCATCACAGAACGTAGAGGTCGGAAGATGCCCCACTGTGTAATCCAGGAAAGGCAGCAGTCTGTGTCAGATCTGACGACAGAGTACAGATATTTTGGAGCACACCGTTCAAAGGCCGTTGTTGGTCATGGATATCACATCACACTACCCCTATGTGTTCCCGTGATGACCCAACGACATCGTCATGTACGATTGTAGTAGGCACAGCATCACTAAGTTTTCACCGTCAACCAATAGAAACGGGTCGCCTGCGGAATGAATCCTATATCTTGTTACACCAGGTCGATGGTTGGGATCTTACACGTTGTCATCCAGACGAATGGTTGCACGAAATGCACCGCGCCACACGTGAAGGTCATTCTATGGGGTACATTGACTTGGGCTTCTATGGGATATGTGGTAGGGGTATATTGACTTGGGCTTCTATGGGATCTATGTTAGTACCCGAAGACACCGTGACAACAATGAACTACGTGAACATTATTGCTGACCACTTGCATTCCTTCATGGTTGCAATATTCTCTGATGGCGATGACATTTTCCGGCGGGATAAATTCCCGCTACTCAGGGCCAGAAGCGTGCTGCAGTTGTTTCAGGAACTTGATAGTAAACTCACAAAAACATCTTAGCCAGCAAATGACGCTGATCGATAACCAATGGAACATAAATCTGACCTCACCTTCGTGCCCCAAACCACCATCCAATAATTTTCGGGAATTTAGTGACATGTGGTAGACATCTGGTGCTCCATACTTTTGAAAACCTATCAAGGACTTTTAGTATCCATGTCAAGCGGAATCGCTCCTGTGCTGTGTTTGAAGAGTGGACCAACACGCTGTTATACGGGTGGGCATAGTATTTTGGCTCATGGATGTATTTGGATCACAGATCCTTTCCTAGTTCTATGTGGAGAATTTCTTTACAGATAGCCAGAATTCACTGGTTTCACAATCACCGTTCACAGCTTCTGCCAAACAGTTCTGTGCTTGTTTTTTCTTCTGTATGCTGTCATCTACAATTGATTTTTTGTCCAACCACGTAAATTCCATCTACGACTGTTGCGCTGTTCTGCTGGCTACGTGATCTGTGACGTGTGCGTTTCGAATTTCGTTGTAATTTGTGACCTCCCACATTCTAGGCGTGTCAGGAAATGCATGATAATGAATTTAGTCACTGACTAACCTTAACAATAGGTGCAATATTTTCAGCCGAAATATAGGTAATAGTTATATAGTAGTGTCCGAAAACTGATGAAACATTAGGCAATGCTTCGCAGTTGCTAAATATTTGTGGGAATTCTCCCCTTCTCTCAGTCCATTTTTTCCTTCCCCTTCCCTGTATCTACTTCCTCTTCCGCGTTCGTCCATTTCGCCTTCTGCCCTCTCTCTGAACTTGTGATTTGTTTATTGTTATTGCCTATGAATCCTTGATTTGGAATTAAAGTCACTTAAAATGAATGGGTTAATCGAATACGGGGAATGGCAAACCTCCGTTGCTGCTGCATCTGCGACGATAGTAGCTTCATTGACGTCATTTTGAAAGTTTTAATGTGACGGGAAGAATAACAAAGTTTCCGACTATTCAGATTCCGTGGTAGCGTTCTAATTATAAGCCGGTAAGCCATAAAAACAACTTCTATGTTTTGCATTAAAGCCTTCTGCGAGGAAGAAATCAAAACAGTACATAGTTATGGATACCATTTTTGTTCAAAAAAGAATATATATGGGAGAAACAATTTGTCTAATGTCTAAATGCCCAAACATTGTAGTTAAAAATGGCTGCGGGAATGAAAGTAAAAACACATTTGTCACAGCACGACATGGGCACACTTTCTTTCTCGCAGTCAGTTTTAACAGAACACCTGTGCATTATTGTTTAGGAAACTAACAGCTGAAGGTTATTCGAGCCTTGTTTAAATATTTCAAATACACTGGTTTGGAACTTTGCGGGATAATTGCTAATAACCTTTCCAGAACAAATACACTGGTCAGGACCTTTGCGGGATAGTTGCTAATAACCTTTCCAGAAATGTGTAGGCTATGCTCCTATCAACTTTAATGAGAACATCGCAAAATATTTTCATTAAAGCCGAGTAAGGACTTATCGAGATTTTTGCAGAAACATTTTTCCATTTTTAGTAGATATATACTTACTCATACACCACATATATCAAGAAAATATGGACCCCTACGTCCTTCCGAACCTTAATTAGAGCATCGTGTAAAATTTTTAAGTAAATCGATCAAGAAGTTGCCTCAATTTTCGCTAGCAACGTTCCCCTGTTATATCATATACATAAATATACTGTATTTACTAATCCTTTACATAGACAATCAATGAGCACTACTGACGCTCCACTCTTCCTTTCCGCATGAATATCACCTTCTTGCTCTTGAAAATCTTTGCACTATTCCCACTATACAAAGGAGTTGACGAGGAATTTCAACTGTCGAATCCACGTCCGTGTACAAATTCGGACGCGGTTCAAATGGCTCTGAGCACTATGGGACTCAACATCTGAGGTCATCAGTCCCCTAGAACTTAGAACTACTTAAACCTAACTAACCTAAGAACATCACACACATCCATGCCTGAGGCAGGATTCGAGCCTGCGACAGTAGCAGTCACGCGGTTCCGGACTGAAGTGCCTATAACCGCACGGCCACCACGGAAAATTCGGTTGAAACATAGCTCTTCTTCTCTTCGATTTTGAATACAGCAATGGTACAAAATAGGCGGTAATTTGTGATACACCATGCAGACAGTATAAAAATGTTGCACAGCCGCCAACCGGAGGAATAATCTTATATTGTTATTGCATTTGTATCTCTACTTCCCGAATAATTCTCCTACTCATCTTGAAAGAGCGAAAATCCATGAACGGGACATTTTTTGCCCAGTCTGGATTGGTAGACACATCGATAGAATAGCTATTTTCGGTACAAGTACAGTCACGGTGACTTGCAAAATACGCCGGTAGACACGGTCACACACGTGTTTGCCAGCCGCTCGCCATTGAATGGGCGGCTCTCGTAACCAGTAAGTGCTGCCTCTCAGCGGTGGCTCCGTGTACTACAAAAGCCGCCATGGCACATCAGCTGTGAGAACACGCGGGCGCTCGTACAATAGTCAAGGAAACCTTGATACAAGTTTGCAAAATTTACTCATTTACATGTTTCTCAGGTGCTGATTATGAATTTAGACTTCGTCGCTTCCCATTTTCCCAAGAAAAACGAAACAACAAAAAAGTTATGTATATTAAAAAACTAAATTCAGTGGTTTGCAAATTTTTTACTTATAACCAAAGAACAATACATTACTCGTGTAACATCGTCTTGTACTCAATTAAATAATTTTAAATTTTCGACAATTTTGATACCAATGATTCGTTAAGGCCACTGCATCCTTTTGCAGTAAGCAGTTATGAAAATTACGTTAATCGACGCTGAATAAGATCGAGTTTTATCACGTCTTCTGTTACACGCGTAATAAAAATATTGCTGAAACATTACTTCTTTCATTGGTGTACTGGCTTTCCTTTACATAAGCATAAAGTAGGCAAGGAATATAAGGAGATTATGTGTAGTCATTGTCTTTGTCGTTGTTGTTGTGTTGTTACTGTTGTCGCCATCGTCGTCTTCCGTGCATAAACTGGTTTGATCAGCTCTCTGTGGTAGTCAATCCTGCACATGCATCATTATCTCCGAAAAATTATCGCAACCCATATCCACTGAACCTACTTGCTGTATTCATTGCTTAGTGTCCCTCTACAATCTTTACCCTTACGCCTTCTTCCATTATCACGTTTCAACAGAAACGTATCCATTAGCTAATAAAATTATAACTTCATTTAATTTGTAACCAAAACGCCATACTGGTTTGTTTCTTGGTCACTGGAATTAATCCTTCGGAAGCTTTTTTTACAAAGGATCTGAAATTATTTACTCAATTTGGCAAATTCATTATAATGTCAAATTTATGATGTCAAAAAAGAAAACTGCTCTAAAACAGCGAAGGGGAGAAATAAGATAAGTGTTATGACTAGTGATTAATTCACCGGGCGTGATTACATTTAAACGCACTACTTTGCATAAGAGGCAAAAATCTACGAGACTGATTATGCAACACACGCTAATGGATGCATAATGAAAGAGATTTGAATTTTATAGCAGTTACAGAAGGTTGAGAAGTAGAAAATATTCTATAAGTGGTGATTGTAACAAAGAAGAAGAGAGCGTTGGTGTGATCTCATTGGTTACTAACATGCAAGTATGTTTATTGTCTGCGCAGGGACCTGTCAGACACGTATCTGGGAAATACCATAGAGTCATCACCGCAGCTGAACTAGGTTTCAAGCTTTTCCATGCTGCTGCCCTTGGGATCAAAGCTTTGTTTGTCTGCAGTGGGAGCGAACGCATGCGAAAGCCGAAGCTTATGGTACCACTATAGGATTATTGCACAAGGTCGCTCAAAACGTTCAACTTGGGACTTACCCTAGAATTAGTGGAGAGATTGTGAATCCAATGAACTACAGGCTCAGAACACTGCATCATCGGCACCAAGGTACTTTGGAGAGAAGCCAATATGTTTTAGTACCTCGCATCGCGCTAATGGATGACAATAAACAACTACGCACGAGTTTAAATACCTAAAATATGCGGATAAGAATCTGGAATAAATGTTCACAAAAGGAATGCTAGTGTACCCGGTCCTGTATACCCGACAGTTTACTATTTTACACGCAAGGAGTGAGAGGCAGGAATATATAGAAAATCTTCTTCCATAACAATATGCTTTTTCTCGCAGAACTTTTTCATTCCGCTCTCAAGTGGACATACTGGAAGTACGCAACCGTCAGCCAATTGCATTAAATGCAGGTTAATTCTCACAATAAAGTAAAACAACACTTAGTGCTATTTATTAAGAACAAATATCACAGCTGATTTACCATAATTCACTCCGAAAATGAATTAAAATGATTGAATTAGAATCTATATTTTCACAGAGTTTAAGTCTCACCAAGTCAGTTTTCGACAAAATAGCTTAGGTTAAGACAAAATATCTGTTACATTAAAAAGTACGCAGCATTTGGTTAAAATAACACAAACAGGTCCCTAGAAACAATTTCATTGGAAACGTAAATATTAAAATAAGACGAGATTGGACCGTAATAGATTGATCCTCGAAGTAAGAAGTTAAGATAAAAATGGTGAAATCGCAGCTGTGTAATCATGATTCGCTTTGCGAAGAGTTTTGGATGTAATCAGGGCCCATGAGTGAATATGAGGAAGACCCTGTATGCTGAGCATGAGATTTCTTATATTCAGTTGACAGATTCACACAAGGTGGAGGAAGGTGGTGGTGGTGGTTAGTGTTTAACGTCCCGTCGACAACGAGGTCATTAGAGACGGAGCGCAAGCTCGGGTTAGGGAAGGATTGGGAAGGAAATCGGCCGTGCCCTTTCAAAGGAACCATCCCGGCATTTGCCTGAAACGATTTAGGGAAATCACGGAAAACCTAAATCAGGATGGCCGGAGACGGGATTGAACCGTCGTCCTCCCGAATGCGAGTCCAGTGTGTGGAGGAAGAAATTAGGTATTAGAAGCATAGCATTTCACGAAAATAATTTCAGTCAGAAACTTTTCAGCATTGGAAAGTTACAGGTCTTGAATATTAATGGAATAATGGAAGGAAGAATGAGTAGTGTATGGTCTGGATACAAAACGAACATTGTGTTCCATAACAAATTCATACAGCAGTGCTTTTATCTGATATTCCCTTTTCAAGAGTTGTATGTAAATAGTTGACAACCCTATTGGCAGTAAGCAATATACGTTACCAAACTGTTAACTAAGCAGGTATTTAAAGAAGAAATAAAATAGTGGTTTTCAATTAAGGCAGGCTGTAGGAGTGGTAGCAGCTTGACAGTCACATGTTTCTTTCTTAGTTTATATGTGATGCAAATTGAATAGGATAGCAACGTTTTATAGAACTGAATTGTTTCCGCAGTTCTGGAACTTTCGTCTATCACTGGCAATCAAAGACGTGATTGACCTGGTTCCCATTTTGGAATGTGCATCATATTGGTACAGATACGTTCGCCAGTCTGCGCAAGACGTAACTCTTATTTAGTTTTCCACTTAATCTCAAGTTTCCAGCCGGGTCACTTAAAGACACACAAAAGGAGAACATATAAGTTGACAGCAACAGGTTTCGTGTCAAATTTGTTGAGTATTCAGAATTCTGTTCTATGCCGTTACGGAACAGCCTGCTGACTTGAATAAGGTTAAATGAAACGCCCAGAAGGGCCGTAAAAAGCACACGAAAATGGGAGACTTTTGCTCTGGTACTGACGAAACTTGATTTCCACTTAAACTTTGGTAATAAAGTAACAGACTGAATGAAAGCTACCTCTCGGAAATAATGTCTTGGCGAGTTCCGCAAACTCAGTTTATAGCTTTCCGGAAGCGGGAACTAATTTAAACGGCGTGGTGGCTAATTAATACTCGCACTGCTGTTTCCCTCGAACTTTGTAAAGAATATGCGCATTTAAAATCTTGAAGACGTGTGCTGATTAACTGTGCGAAATACAGAAGAACTGAAATATTTGTGAAACTGTCGTTGACATTATGAGTGACTAAGTCCGCAGATTTTGAAACAAGGTTGGCCCGACGACTCTATCTAGTAAATTAATTAGCTGTGTTTTCAGAAAGACGGACAAAGTTTCTTTTTACGATGTAAAAAGTACTTTATCAGTCAGTGATAAAGTGCAGATGAAATACTAATTATGTTCGTGAAATATAAAGCCAAAACGAAGCATCGACAAGAAGAAAACTACGAATATGTTCAAACATCACACTGTAATATAATGTTACTTCAGTTCAGTTTGGACAACTAATTTTCGGTATTGATATCCACTGGACAACTGATTCGACACAAACGAATAGAAAATAACATACAGACAGCTCATTGCGACCCATGTTCCTACACCGTAAAACATCAGTAAAAAAATCTCAACAATGCAACCTAATTCTGTCAGCTTAGAAAAACGTTGTTCAACTAATATACTTAAGTGGACATCGACAATTACGATTAATAATCAGTCAGCAATTTATTTCCAGTAGACGGGATGGTTCAGGAGAAAAATTAGGAAAAGAAAACAAATTCGAGAAACAACCGCATATAGCAAAAGAGACGCCTTTTGATGTGAAGTTATAGTCACTACAACAAAGAACGTGAAATGTTAACCTGTTTCATATAAATATTTTCTAAACGTTTATATTTCAGGCGTAATACAAGAACGATTTACGTGGCTACGATACAAATGTGCACACAGTGATTGTTTTTCCCGTCTGAGAGATAAATTATACAAGATAAAAACAATCATCGTACTGTGGGACATTTTGGAAGGACAAACTACCGTTCGTATGTTTATAAATACCCTTTGAGATAATTTTTCATTTGTAGTAGATTTTTTGGAAAAAATTGGTAATGCAGCTCACTACCGTAAATGGATGTCAATTTATTCGGTATTCACTTCACAGTATGTTTGTTGTTGTATTTAATTATACAGTGAATGGCTATTCCACAACCTCTGCCGTTATATGACACTTCAGATCTTAATAGATTTGCACTGAAGTCTCCACTTCATATTCAGAGCTGTATTACATGTCATCTGTGTGTAGTAAACAGATTAGTACTCACTTTCTTGTTGGACTTGAAGACATTGCACTTAAATACGTTGCTAGAACCCTCCCGGGCAATGTAGCTGAAGATCTTGAGATCCTGCGAGTCGTGAGAGACGTAGAATATCCTGCAACAAAAAGAATAAATTTTAATCTCCCAGAATTGTCTATGGGTTGTGCTGAGAAAAAAAAGTGTAGTATAAGATATATTTTCAGCTGCATGTGCATAAAGGAAACGAGTGTAAAAGCATTTACGATTAATACGCACGCTTCGAAAAAAAAAGAAAAATCTAAGAAAAAGGTCACAGAAGGAAGGTTAGGCTTTAACATCCCGTCGACGACTAGGTCATTAGTGATTAGGGAAAAGCGTGCTTCGGGGAAGGAAACTAGTTATATCCTTTTCAAATAAACCATCCAAATATTTGTCTTAAATGACTTAGGGAACCCATGGAAAGCCTAAACCTTGATAGTCGGACGGGGATTTGAACCGGCGTCCTTCGGAAGACTAGCCCAGTATCTTATTACTGCGCCACCCCACTCGGCAAATACTACGAAACCATACTGAAAATTATCCACTGGAATACTTTTGAAATGGATATTACCTATTTATTAGTATCAAAAAATCTGGAAAACATATAACATGTGACAATAGTGGGAAGTCTAATTCTATAACACAAAGAGGCGCTACGTGCTTACAGAATTTTCTGCGTGAAACCAGCGTCATATCGGACGCAGTATTTGATATGCACTGCTCGAGTTCATAATGCTATTAATCCTTCCACAATAAGCTATATATCTGAATTACACAGTTTGTGAAACAGAAAAAAACTGAAAGAATACGTCAGCGTTTTCTCCATGAATCCATTGTCGCAATGTTCAACCCGAGGAGGACTCTCAAAAGGAAAAAAAAAGTGTTTTAGTGAACCTGTGTAACAGTGGGCTTAAAGTCAGCGGTTTTGTGTCAAAGGGCCAAAGGCCTTGCCACAGTGGAAACACCGGTTCCCTCTAGATTACCGAAGTTAAAGCACTGTCGGGCTTGGCTAGTACTTGGATCGGTCACTTTGCAGGTCTGCCTAGTGCTGTTGGCAAATAGGAGGCCAACTTAGGAGCTACTTGATTGAGAAGTAGCGGCACCGACCACGAAAACTGGCAACGGCCGGGAGGGCGGTGTGCTGACCACATGCCGCATCGTGTGACCCCTATGGTCTGAGGATGACACGGCGGCCGGTCGGTACCGTTGGGCCTCAAGGCCTGTGCGGACGGTACTGATTTGTTTTATATCAACAGAAGACCGTAGATCGCTCAGCTTATGTGTCAACAAAAGAAATACATTACTTCCGCATAATTTTTGGCACAACAGCAAAATTAGATAAACTCGGGAATATTCGGAGCAATGCAGACAGTCTTTCTTCAAGTGTACTCAACAAGTCGGCACTGGAATACACCATGTACACTTGTGTGCGCTCTGGCGGGTAGAAATCGCGCCCTAGTGAAGTTCCTGAGACAGAACTAACGCGAATGTGATATATGTCAGTTTTTCAGTCTATGTCCGGGACATCCTAAATATTACGCAAATGAAGATTCTGTCAGACTGTATAGTAGACCTATACCAGGAAAGGAAACAAGTTTCTGCAAATACGACTATGCACTGTACTAAAGTAAATAAATAGGAAAACGTTTCCTGGTACAGTCTGAAACTGAATGAAAAACGTCAAAACTTCTGTGAAGAGGACTGCAGTTGTGAGTTCAGCTGTGGTTGCTTTTTTGTGCTTTTAATTTCTTAAGAAACTGTTCTTCTGGTTTGAGATTTAAGTGCTTTCGATGATTTGCCCTGTACTGCAGAACCGTGGCGGACCGGTAAGGTTCCTAAGCACGCCAAAAATTTTCAGACACGATTTTCGCAAAACGGTTGAGAGCTACATCTTCCTATTTACGTATATATGTTGAAGTCCTAGTCGTGACCTACCACCCTGACAATATAAATCAGATTGGTGAAGGTAAGTTCGTACAGTCCTCTGCAAATTAACTTATTATACTTATTCAGTTTAGTAGGATGAAAACACGATAAAATTTTAAGGGAATTGGGATATACGGGGTGGGAAATTCAGTACACAGAGCTGCAACCTCTAGGAACAACAATGGTTCAATCCTGGGTAGGACCAGAGTCGAACTGAGCTTGAATCACATGATACAGGTACGTCATTATATGGTGCCTCATCTCTTTGCTAGAGTTCCTCAGTCGTATCAATCTTTCAGCAACCTATCACCACATATTTCCAACAGGTGAGAGATGTTGAGGATGTACTGGCCGGAGCAACAGCCAGAAACCTGGTGTTTTGATAAACACTAGGAGAGCGCAGAAATATTCTGTCTTGTAGAGAAATAACGTCACTGAGACCACGAAAACAGGGAACACACATCAACCATAACAGGTCAGAAGTATAACGGCTGATGTTCAAGATACCAGCTACACAAACTGGAGGTGATCATTTTATGTATGCCACAAGCAGGGCTGTTATGACGATGGCGAATGGATTTGGCAACGTCCACCGTGATGCTGTACACAAAACCAGTACTCATCTGAAAATACGACATGGTGTCACTGAAGTGATCAGTGTTATTGAGTGCTCTACGGTCGGTACACCTGCTGCCCCATCCAGAGAAGCCGCAACAATGGTCGCCGTATTGACAGTCCACGATACCCCGGACGTCCCACTCTCAATGCGGATACATTTTCTTGCTGGCTGTACGACCGTGGACAGTTGCGCGAACAATACATCTGTTGTCTCAGACGCTAGATAGCATTTGTGCGACCCTCCTGGACCCATCGATTCGGTATGCGCATGACAGTCGTGTTGTCGTGAACAACGCGAGCAACCGTACTTCGGAATGATCCGAATGCCTTTTCCTCCTCAGCGTCATGATTCGGTGGAGGCAACCTGCGTTAAGAATTTTTGCTTGCCGCAGTCGGCATCTTCACCGGAAACACTGTTAGGAAATAGCGATATCCCTATTATTTCTAATACTAGTCTGTTCGACGTCTGTAACAGTTTTTGCATCGGACAAACAGACGAAGTTTTCGTATCAGATTTATAGAGCAAATGAAAGACTGCGAAAGCAACCAGTCAATTTTTTACCTGCACTTAATCATAGAGCGAACATAATCGAGAACACTATGGAAATTCTACACAGGATACCTAAAGGTCAAACCACAAACATTTTGGAAGAGCTGAAAATTTATGCACACACAAATAGATATCCCAATGACATCCTAAAAGAGTAGACGAGCTTCAAACACGAAAATTATCTAGAGAACATTACTGAAACATTAGGAAAAGAAAAGAGGTAAACAGTATAAATAACAAAGTAATAGATAACACTGAGACTGTACATCTATACAATGCACGATGTCTCTGACAAAAAACATTGTTGACTACCTGAGATATAATTTATTTGAAAACGTAAACATCGTTGGAACGATCTGTCATTTTACAGCTATCAAAACGTAACACGAAATTTCACTATTTTTCTTCTTTAGAAAGTGAATACCTGACTATGTTAACAACATAGTATATAAAAGAACTTACGTTTCAAGATGATCTATGGACGTCCCTCCAGCTACACGTAATCATAATATAAGAAAAATACACATAGTACTCTTACATAGAAGTAGAATAAAATTATGTATAAATGTAATGTCAACAAGAACACAGATAGTGGCACAAGCTTGTCGTGAACGTATATAATCAACAAGAAATGAGCAGTTTACAGCAAACTGTGTGAAAAGTATGGGGAGGATGCCCACCTGGCTAGCTGCGCAGTCTAACTCGCTGGATCCCGAGCGGGAAGGCGTCCCGTCCCCGGCGCGAATCCGCCCGGAGGATTAGTGTTAAGGTCTGGATGTCGGTCAGCCTGTGGGTGGTTTTTCAGGCGGTTTTCCATGTGCCTCGGCGAATGCTGACAGGTTCAAAAAAATGGTTCAAATGGCTCTGAGCACTATGGGACTTAACATCTATGGTCATCAGTCCCCTAGAACTTAGAACTACTTAAACCTAACTAACCTAAGGACAGCACACTACACCCAGCCATCACGAGGCAGAGAAAATCCCTGACCCCGCCGGGAATCGAACCCGGGAACCCGGGCGTGGGAAGCGAGAACGCTACCGCACGACCACGAGATGCGGGCTGACAGGTTCCCCTTATTCCGCCTCAGTTATACTATGTCAGCGATTGCTGCGCAAACACTATCTCCACGTACGCGTACACCATCATTACTCTACCACGAAAACCACGGAAAAATCTGGAGCTACACTCGACTGGTATGAGACATTCCCGTGGGGGGTGGGGTGGGGGGTGAGGAGGGGGAGGGAGGGGAGGGGGGTTCCTCCAGGGGGGGCCGAACCGCGCAATAACCCTGGGTTCGGTGTGGGGCGGGTGGACTGCTGTGGCGTGTTGTGGGATTGTGAACCACTGAGGGCTACGGCAGCGGAACGAAGCCTCTCCGTCGTTTCTAGGTCCCCGGTTCAATACAATACAATGGGGAGGATTGATTCTTATGTTATCAAGCTTTATAATAATGTTAAATATGTATCTTGTTATCGTTTAGTGTGAAGAATGTTGCAACATTCTTCACACTAAACGATATATATATATATATATATATATATATATATATATATATATATATATATATATATATGGCCGGAGTGGCCGTGCGGTTCTAGGCGCTACGGTCGCAGGTCGCAGGTTCGAATCCTGTCTCGGGCATTGACGTGTGCGATGTCCTTAGGTTAGTTAGGTTTAATTAGTTCTAAGTTCTAGGCGACTGATGACCTCAGAAGTTAAGTTGCATAGTGCTCAGAGCAATATATATTAAAAAGAGCTTCCGTGTCTGGTACTATCCGACCTCCCCCTATGCAGCGAAATTAAGGAAAACTTGAGTGTGGATGGCTGGATAGAATTTCAGACCGCACTTCTCCATGACCACTGAGCCACAGCACTAGGGCAGCTCGTCTGATACGTTTCAGCGTCTTTCAGATACCACAGTATGCACTTAAAAATCTACACCTCTACCACAATTCTATTGCACTCCATCTTTCCTTAGTGTTTTACATCAAAATGTCGCACTCCTTTTTTAAAGAGCCCCGAAAAAGGCCGGAGCACGAGTTGCAGCTTGACTGCTCAGGTGCCCTCCACCTCCAGGAAGTGCCATCTCCGGCACTTGTCGGAGGCGGACACCTGGCCCGAGTGAGCTGGCGGGGGCGGTGTGGGTGGAGGCGCCGGCAGCGGCGGAGTCAAGTGGCACAGCCGTCCGCCGTCAGGCGTCAGCCGCGCCACTCATTACGGCGCCGCCTTAATTAAACTGTTAACGAGCTCAGACGGCCGTCCCTCGAGAGGGAGCCGGCCCCCCTCTGTCGCCAAAACAGCTGAGGGCATCCCGTCAACACTCAGGCGCGAGTTAAGCCTCGCAAATACGAGTGAACCTCTAAAGGTTCCAAACCTTCTTATGCTATAGCGACTAAAAGCACTTTTGGACGTATTGCAGCACAACATCTGCCTCAATAAAAGGTAACAGGTCTGAAGTTCGCCATGGACGCACAGGAGGCCAGTGTCATGCACTTCTTAGACTTCAGAAAAACCTCTGACACCGTCTACTATGGCATTTTACTTGCCAAACTTTTTTTATTTTGTTGAGTCGTCAGTGTCCTGACTAGTTTGATGCGGCCCGCCACGAATTCCTCTTCTGTGCCAACCTCTTGCATCCTGTGTCCTCATTTATGTGCTGGATGTATTCCAATCTCTGTCTTCCTTCACAATTTTTACCCTCTACAGCTCCCTCTAGTACCATGGAAGGCATTCTCTGATGTCTTAAGAGATGTCCCATCACCCTGTCTCTTCACCTTTTCAGTGTTTTCCGCATGTCCCTTTCCTCTCCGATTCTGCGCGGAACCTCCTCATTCCTTACCTTACTGTCCATCTAATTTTCAACGTTCGTCTATAGTACCACAACTCAAATGCTTCGATTCTCTTCTGTTCCGGTTATCCCATAGTCCATGTATCAGTAATATACAATTCTGTGCTCCAAACACACATTCTCAGAAATTTCTACCTCAAATTAGAACCTATTTTTTATATTAGTAGACTTCTCTTATTCATGAATGCCCTTTTTGCCAGTCCTAGGCTGCTTTTGATATCCTCCTTGCTCCGTCCGTCACTAGTTATGTTGCTGCCTAAGTAGCAATATTTCTTAATTTCATCTACTTCGTAACCATCAATCCTCATGTTAAGTTTCTCGCCGTTCTCATTTGTTCTACTTCTCATTATTTTCGTCTTTTTTCAACTTAATCTCAATCCATATTCTGTAGCTACTCATAATTAATTTAGGTTTTCAAGGAACACTTCAACAGAATAGAAGGAATGCCACAAGAGGACACTCTTCAATATAGATTTGAATGCGCGTGGATTACTGCTAAGATTTTCGAATTCTTGTAGTAACTTACTGAAAATGGAATCAGCAGCGATCCAAATGCAGACTGAATTTCTGCCTAGTATTAACAGAGTGAAAGCTGTTAATTCTTTGGAATGAGCTGATACCGTCAACAAGAAACGACATTAAAGAATATACATATTGAAAGGCCGATGTCAGACTATCCAGGCTAATCACTAATGACAAGCAGTTCGCAAACTTACGCCACTTATTGTCAGAAAGGCTCCTTTCTCAGCCATAAGCACCCTTTGAGAATGAGTAGAGTTACTCCTAAATATAATACACTCCTGGAAATTGAAATAAGAACACCGTGAATTCATTGTCCCAGGAAGGGGAAACTTTATTGACACATTCTTGGGGTCAGATACATCACATGATCACACTGACAGAACCACAGGCACATAGACACAGGCAACAGAGCATGCACAATGTCGGCACTAGTACAGTGTATATCCACCTTTCGCAACAATGCAGGCTGCTATTCTCCCATGGAGACGATCGTAGAGATGCTGGATGTAGTCCTGTGGAACGGCTTGCCATGCCATTTCCACCTGGCGCCTCAGTTGGACCAGCGTTCGTGCTGGACGTGCAGACCGCGTGGGACGACGCTTCATCCAGTCCGAAACATGCTCAATGGGGGACAGATCCGGAGATCTTGCTGGCCAGGGTAGTTGACTTACACCTTCTAGAGCACGTTGGGTGGCACGGGATACATGCGGACGTGCATTGTCCTGTTGGAACAGCAAGTTCCCTTGCCGGTCTAGGAATGGTAGAACGATGGGTTCGATGACGGTTTGGATGTACCGTGCACTATTCAGTGTCCCCTCGACGATCACCAGTGGTGTACGGCCAGTGTAGGAGATCGATCCCCACACCATGATGCCGGGTGTTGGCCCTGTGTGCTTCGGTCGTATGCAGTCCTGATTGTGGCGCTCACCTGCACGGCGCCAAACACGCATACGACCATCATTGGCACCAAGGCAGAAGCGACTCTCATCGCTGAAGACGACACGTCTCCATTCGTCCCTCCATTCACGCCTGTCGCGACACCACTGGAGGCGGGCTGCACGATGTTGGGGCGTGAGCGGAAGACGGCCTAACGGTGTGCGGGACCGTAGCCCAGCTTCATGGAGACGGTTGCGAATGGTCCTCGCCGATACCCCAGGAGCAACAGTGTCCCTAATTTGCTGGGAAGTGGCGGTGCGGTCCCCTACGGCACTGCGTAGGATCCTACGGTCTTGGCGTGCATCCGTGCGTCGCTGCGGTCCGGTCCCAGGTCGACGGGCACGTGCACCTTCCGCCGACCACTGGCGACAACATCGATGTACTGTGGAGACCTCACGCCCCACGTGTTGAGCAATTCGGCGGTACGTTCACCCGGCCTCCCGCATGCCCACTATACGCCCTCGCTCAAAGTCCGTCAACTGCACATACGGTTCACGTCCACGCTGTCGCGGCATGCTACCAGTGTTAAAGACTGCGATGGAGCTCCGTATGCCACGGCAAACTGGCTGACACTGACGGCGGCGGTGCACAAATGCTGCGCAGCTAGCGCCATTCGACGGCCAACACCGCGGTTCCTGGTGTGTCCGCTGTGCCGTGCGTGTGATCATTGCTTGTACAGCCCTCTCGCAGTGTCCGGAGCAAGTATGGTGGGTCTGACACACCGGTGTCAATGTGTTCTTTTTTCTATTTCCAGGAGTGTAAGTCATAAGCGTATGAAAAGAAGCAAAGTAGATACTTTTCGTGTCGAATTATCACTTCAGATACTGCTCTAGTAGTAAAAATGGCAATATTAAGTCCTTCGACAAGATCCTGAACATGGACTTTCAACGTTAGTTTGCTATTTATCTGAAGATCTTGAAATTTGAGCTGTTCAGTCGCACTAATTACACGCCCCTTCTGTGTAATTAGAACGTCAGGTTTTGTTGAATTGTGTGTTAAAAACAGTCAAAATTGATTCCTACTGTGATTTAGCTTTAGTTTATTTTCAACAAACCACGAACTTATGTCGGATGTCTCGCCAGCAGTGCGTCATGTCCGTCGCCATAAAGTCACAATGGAGGCAGGATTCAGTATTTCGTCCTATACTCTTTTCATTGAACGTAAATGATATGTCATCAGTCTTGTCCTATTGCCAATACAACATGCACGTTGATGACCTACAGTTGTATCTGAGTGCGAAACCTATAAACCTGAAGACAGCTATCGAGAATCTGAATATCTACCTGTGTTCACTAGCAAAATTGGCGAAGGATACGGGTTTAAAGCTCAACGCATCCAATACCTAAGTGGCCCCGGCTCTTTAGCCCGAAATACCTGAGTCCCTACCATCTCTAACCCTAAATGGGACAAATATCAACTTCTCTCCTTCAGCAAAGCGTCTAGGAGTATTAGTACTCGTAGATGAAAATGTAGACTGGACTGAGCACGCAGTTGTAACGTGCGAGAAGCCATCAGATTTCTCCATGCCCTACAAAAATATAATAAGCTCTTCCTTTTGACCTCACAAAGAAAATTTTACAAACACATACACTTCCAGTTCTTGATTACAGGGATGCTAAGCTGAAAGGCCATTCGCAGGAAAGCTCACGACGCCTGGAACTGGCTGTGAGCGCCTGTGGTCGTTACATCTATGATGTTCGACTTTTTGATTACATTTCACGGTCATAGGCACAGCTATCCTGATTGCATGCAGACAAGCACAGATATTTCGATACTCTCTGTCTTCTCTACCGTCCTATCAGTGAACACTGTCCCTCACATCTCTCCTCGACCTTAACGTTCTTGTCTGAACATCACGCAATAATACCTGTTACCATAAGAGCAAAATACTTTCTGTCCCACCCCATCGTTCAGCCACCTTCTCGAAGTCCCTCTCAGTAGCAAGAACCCGACTTTCGTACAACCTGCAGCATTATATCAGAGAACTAAATAACGTCTCCAGCTTCAGAAGACAGAAAATGACACATCTACTAAAGCAAGAATAAGATTGCTGTTGTTCCTGTACGCACTCATTACCCTTCTATATCCCTCTTTCCAAGCTGATCTTCCTTATTTTTCAGTATTCTTAGCCGATGAAGTCTCTGTTAATTTCCTTTTTCCCAGAATTCGTTATATCAGGAAACATCTATTGTGTGGATCTATAAATCCTTCACATACCTGTCACTATCATTATTGTTATTTATCTCACAATTATTGTCTTCATTATTATTATTATTATTATTATTATTACTATTTTCACTGTTGGTGGCTGTGCTGCAGTAGTACAAGTAATGCCAGTGCTAACTTTATTACTAGTTGTGATATTAAAATTTTAATTTCTTATGTAACTATGATGTAAGAGATGTTGTATGTGTGAAATAATGGTCCGACGTAAGAGAGCATCCGATGCCAATAATGTGATCAGTTTAAATAAATAAATAAATATTTGAACCAGAAATTAAACATGAAATAGTCCATACACCAGTTCTGTAAATCTCCACACAGCAGGAATCTCAATCCAGTGAGCTTAGCGTACTCCGCATGTTGCCAACGGAAATTGTCCCGTGTTGTTCTTCACATTTAGCGCAAGACTGCGAAAGTTGCTAGTTGAATGGCAGTTGCATATCCTCAGTAGTTTTGCTTCCTATAACCCGAAAATTTGTCTATGGCAACATTTCGCAAGGACATTCGGCAGCCAGTATCAATATGCAGTGTAGGTTGATTTGTGTCTCTTCGAGATCGTGTAGCGGAAAGATGTTGCATCTGGCGACTTCTGCGTGCTCTACAAATCATAGATAGCGGTTTACTGTGCCGTACTTGTGAATGGTTCGAAACAGACTGTTAGACGTGGAGCCGCAAGTGAGGTAGAGGCACCTCTATGGCATCAGCAGCAAACAGTTTTTTGATGACAATTTTCAATTAATTCGAACTGGTTGCTAACAGGCAAGATGCTAAGAGTCAGTTTACGCGTGTGAAATTTGTATCGCACGGTTATTTTCGTCAATTCCTAGCGATAAATTAGTGATGGTTTGCCCAGACGTGTTGTTGTTTAGGAGCGACGTATTGTGGAAGTTCAAAGCTTTTGTGTTTCTCGTGAATTTGAAACTGGGATCGTGTCTTGCTTCTTTACTCCGAAACATTATGAGCTCAGTTTCACCATTCGCTCCTCAAGTTGGGTCGTCCTATTTTTCTCTGATGGTTTCACTCATACTAGAGAGGTAACATCTTTAATTAATAATCAAAACGTCATGGGTCCCTGGTTCGAACCAAGACTGCTTACCTTCTGGAAAAAAAATCACCAGAAAAGGCTGCCGAAGATATCCGTCATAAGAAATCACTCTCATTCTGCCAACTATCCTGTCAAAGAGGGCGGAGGAACGGACAGAGGTTCAGGTCACTATCTCACTATTGGGCGATTAGTTGTTGATAGGAAGGTAGGGCAGAGACTGAGTTACTGGGAAGAGTACAGTGATTTGGTTTCTCTCATCAGATTCGACTGCAAACCAAGGCCGACAACAATAGTTCGGGTATACATACCAACGTCGCGAACAGAAGACGAATAGAGAAGGTATACGATGATATGGAACGCGTTATTCAGTATGTAAGTGGGGATGAAACTCCAATATTAAGAGGGACTGGTACGTGGGTGAAGTGTAATCAATAGAAGAAAGCGGATCGGGAGAATATGGGCTTGGCTATAGAAATGAGAGAGCAGAAAAATTAATTGAGTTATGAAACAAATTTCAAATAGTAATAGCGAATATTCTGTTCAATCATCACAAGAGGAGCAGGTATTCTTGGAAAAAAACCGAAGACACGAGAAAATTCCAGCTGCATCATGGTCAGAAAGATTCCGAAATATGATGTTGGATGGTAAAGCGTACCCCGGAGCAGATATTAATGCGGTATCCACTTTTTAAGCGAACTTCATTTGCGTGTTATCATCCTCATTACTTCCGCATCCGAATTCCTTCTACATTGATCCTTCCGGACGATTTTCGTAAACTTCACACTACTTTTCATTATTATTAAATTGTGATCGAGTCAATATCTGCTCCGGGGTACGCTTTACCATCCAACATCATATTTCGGAATCTCTCTAACCATGATGCAACTGGAATTTTGTCGCGTCTTCGTTTTTTTTCCCAACCCTCGTATATGCAGCGATTCTGTGTGGCATGGATTCGACAAGTCCTTGCTAAGTTCCGGAGGTTGTGTAGCCCCAGATGTCTACGTACAGGTCATGTAATTCTCACAAATTAGGGGCCTATGGTTTATGGGTACAAAGGTGGCGTGCGAGATGAATTCCATTGGCTTCAGAATTTGATGATCGAGATATGCTGTTCAAACCAATTTAGCACCATTATGTCTTAGTGAAACGGGCAAATGAGGAAGCAATTCTGAAGCCAATGGAATTCATCTCGCATCGCCATCGGGGACGACGTCAGGAATGAAGACACGCAGATGGTACACGTAAACCATAGATGTGGTGCCTTCTATTGCTACCACAGGTCCATGGACACCCACGTGAATGTCTCTCACAGCCTAACACTGGCCACCGTCCTTATCACGATGAATATTTAGAGCAGCTGGTTCGCCTGGATGACTGCGCATCTGGACACAACAATGGACCTGGTCCAACAAGAAACACAATTCTCACGACCAGGCGACAAGCTTTCATCAGTCCACGGTCCAATCTCGATGATGCGGCGATAACTGAAACTGTAATTGACAACGTCATTAGGCAAATGTGGGCACATGTAGTGGAAGTTTACTGCGGAGCCACTCGTTCGGCAACGCGCGTTAAACGGTGTGTTCCGAAACACTTATGCCTGCACCAGTACTGTACTCTCTCATTTCATCCACCACAGATCGTTGCCTACCTTGCTTTACAGTACGAGCGAGCCTCTGACCTTCAAGGCCTTAGCCTTGTAAGTCCAGCACATTGTCGCTTACTTAAACTTTCACCGCCCTTCAACAGTTTCCAAAGATGTTCACGACAATTGCACCCGAAGAGCCGATCAGCTTCGCCGTTTTCGAGATCCTCGTTCCCAGGGCCCAGGTCATAACAATCTGCCGTTTGTCACAGTCAGTACATTTCCCCATTTGCGGCGGGAATCGTAGGTGGAATGATTCCCCATTCGTCTATGCTCCGCTTACACAGGTTGATACAGTTGCTCCTACCGATGTCGATTTATGTAACACACAATGTCACACCTGGCCTTAAAAGCCGCACACTAGGTATTCACATTCTCTCGCTGGCTACGCCCAAACTATTAAACCTTCGGAAAAAACGAACAGCACGTTTTTGTAAAGAATTTAATGTAGTTAAATTTTGTACTGAGATACGTTTTCACTGGAGTCCACAGTTTTCGAGTTATTTAAGAAAAACGTACGACAGTGGTCTTAAAAGGCACCTTCACTCCCACACTCAACCGTCATCAGTCAGGATTTCTAGTATGTTGATCGAGGAAGTCCCTGCTATCACTGCACAATAATTTCCGATTACACGAACTATTGCCGACATTAGACCGTTTTTGGTTTCTATTTATTGGACTAACACTGAGGTGACAAAAGTCATGGCTTACCTCCTAATGTCGTGTCGGGCCTCCTTTTCCCTGGCGTAATGCAGCAGCTCGAAGTGTCATGGGCACAACAGATCGTCGGAAGTCCTCTGTAGGAATAGTGAGCCATGCTGCCTCTATAGCCGTCCATAATTGCGAAAGTGTTGCCGGTGCAGGATCTTGTGCACGAACTGCCAACTCGGTTATGTCCATAGATGTTTGATGGGATTCATGTAGGGCGAACTGGGTGGGCAAATCATTCGCACGAATTGTACAGAATGTTCTTCAAACCAGTCGCGAACAACTGCAGCCTGGTGACACGGCGTACTGACATTCATGAAAATTCCACCGTTGTTTGGGAACGTGAAGCCCATGAATGGCTGCAGATGGTCTCCAAGTAGCCGAACATAACCATTTCCAATCAATGGTCGGTTCAAATGGACGAGAGGACCAAACCCATTCCATGTAACACAGCCAACGTCATTATGGAGCCGCCACCAGCTTGGACATCGCCTTGCTCACAACTTGGGTCCATGGCTTCGTGGAGTCTGCGCCTTACTAGAACGCTACCGTTAGCTCTTAACAATTGAAATCTTTGCTCGTCTGTCGAGTCTACGGTTCTCCAGTCGTCTAAGGTCCAACCGATATAGCCACGAGCCCAGGAGATGCACAGCACGCGGTGTCGTGCTATTAGCAAAGTCACTCACGTTGGTCGTCTTGCTGCCGTAATCCATTAACGCCAGATCCCGCCACACTGTCTTAACGGATACGTTCGTCGTACGTTTCACACTGATTTCTACGGTCGTTTCATGCAGTGTTCCTTGTCTGTCAGCACTGACAACTCCGTGCAAACACCGCTGCTCTCGGGTGTTAAGTGAAAGCTGTCGGCCACTGCGTTGCCCGTGGTATTCTCGGCACACTCTTTACACGGTGGATCTCGGAATATTAAACCCCCCAGTGATTTCAGAAATGTAATGTCCCGTGGGTCTAACTCCAACTACCATTCCGCGTTCAGAGTTTGTTAACTCCGTCCGGCGGCCATAGTCACTTTGCAAAGCTTTTCACTTAAATCACCTGAATACAAATGAAGGCTCCGCCAATGCTCTGCCCTTTTATAGCTTGTATAAGTGGTACTACCACCGTCTGTGTATGTGCACGTTGCTATCCCATAACTTTTGTCACCTCAGTGTAATGTTCATGAACATTTACAAACCGTGTCAATCAACAGTAGGCTTGAAGACCTTTGTTAATCTTTTATCTGCATGTTCTCGTATTATCTCGCCTCTTTGTTTTGTACTGCATCCGAGGTGTTTGCCTTTTGGCTGGCTAAATGGACGTTAGATGCCGAAGGTCAAATAAATAACAAGAAACTGCCTTATCGTTTGATTATCGCTTTTCCGAAGTTACCAGACGGATGAAATTGATCTTATTTTGAAAGTCTCGTGGTCAGCACGGTGCTGCCTGAACATCTCGATACGGACGATATGAAACCAGGTTACGCCACCGTCCAAGTCCTCAGTTGCCTCTGTCGCTACAGGATAGTTTCCGCAGACGCCACTTACTTCCACTCCCGGCTGCTGCCTGCAGCGTCCGAGTCCCGTGACATCTCAAGTCCTATCACGTAATTTGTAAAACGAGAAGAAAATGAGATTAGGAAGAGGACCGCGAGCCGCAGAATTGGATTTCAGCCGCTCAGTTCTCTATTTGCCCTCCGGACCATGTCGGATGTTCTGTGGAGATGGACGACACACTCCCAACTGCAGCGGTGCAGTAAATATCAGGTTAAATAGACATCGCCGCGTTAGGGTGTCTGGGCGAAATTCGGTAAACATTTTATTCTTTGTTAAATATTTACTTATACATGTGGTAATATGGGGATGTAAGTAGGGTTTCGAAAATTAGCTCCGTGAAAAATATGGTCTAACGGGAAAAACGCACAGCTAAAATACGCAAAATATTTTTTTGTTTCTTTTTCATATCACTTGATTTGAATTTTATCATGTTGAGAAATTAGAAGCAGCGTTCTAGTTCGTAAAATTTTTCTACTGACAAGGTCGCTTAAATAGTTAAATACTTGCAAACAGCCGGGTTATACAGACTTTGCTGTCATCTGCAACATAAAAGAATTAGCTCACATACATGTAGAAAAGCTATATCTTCCTGTTACATTATGCACCAACCCCTTGTCTTCCATAATATCATTCTATGCTTTATTATATTACTATTAGCCCACATGTTTGCCAATGTAAAGTTCTGCCGTGACTTTTTATCTTAAATGATTGTACTTTTACGGCCGGCCGCGGTGGTCTAGCGGTTCTAGGCGCTCAGTCCAGAACCGCGCGACTGCTACGGTCGCGGGTTCGAATCCTGCCTGGGGCATGGATGAGTGTTATGTCCTTAGGTTAGTTAGGTTTAAGTAGTTCTAAGTTCTAGGGGACTGATGACCACAGATGTTAAGTCCCATAGTGCTCAGATCCATTTGAACCATTTGTATTTTTACGTTTTTAATTTGTTGAGACTTCTTGCTCATAAATGACGGCACTCCTTTGTTGTTACCTTTCGTAGCACTCCTACGGTTACCTACTGCAGATGGGTTGTGTTGCGTTGGGGAAGGAGACCAGACAGCGAGGTCATCGGTCCCATCGGATTAGGGAAGGACGGGGAAGGAAGTCGGCCGTGCCCTCTCAAAGGAACCATCCCGGCATTTGCCTGGAGCGATTTAGGGAAATCACGAAAACCAAAATCAGGATGGCCGGACGCAGGATTGAACCGTCGTCTTCCCGAATGCGAGTCTAGTGTGTTAGCCAATGCGCCACCTCGCTCGGTCCTACCGCAGAGATAATTTGCACTTCACGCTGTCACTCTGCTGAGACCTTTTGCTCTTAAACACACTTGTATTACCGTATAGTATTACTTTAAAAAAAAGCACCTTTGTTCCTGCCTACATAATATAAATAATATGTGCTCCAATTTCTTGTTGTTGTGCTTCACATACTCCTATTTATGTTGCAATGTTCTATTTCAGCTTGGTTCACAGCTATGTACGCAACGTCTTCCATAGCAGAGCATGGCTTGCACCATGGCTTGCACCTCCCTATAGTAATTTTTACGAGGTCAAACTCTGTCCAAGGAAAGAACAATTTAGTACGTGTCACGTTTCACGTCCAGTTTCTTTTTAGTCTCACCAGGCTCACTATAAAATATTTTCATGATTTGCCATTACACGCTGAAGAGCCAAAGAAAAAGGTTCACTTGCCTAATATCGTGTAAAATCCCCGCGAGCACGCCGAAGTGCCGCAACACGATGTGGCATGGACTCGACTACTGTCTTAAGTAGTACTGGAGGGAACTGGCAACGTGAATCCTTCTGGGCTGTCCATAAATCCGTAAGAGAACGAGGGGTTGGAGATCCCTTCTCAAGAGCACGTTGCAAGACATCCCAGGTATGCTCAATAATGTTCACGGAGTTTGGTGGCCAGACGAAGTGTTTAAACTCAGAAGGGTGTTCCTGGAGCCACTCTGTAGCAGTTCTGGACATGTACAGTGTCCCATTGTCCTGCTGGAATTGTCTACGCCCGCCGGAACGTGAAATGATCATAAATGGATGCAGGTGATCAGACAGGATGATTACGTACGTGTCACCTGTTACAATCTAGACCTATCAGGGGTCCCATATTATTGCAGCTGCACGCGCCCCACACCATTGCAAAGCCTATAACAGCTTAAACAGTTCTCTACTGACATGCTGGGTCCGTGGATTCATGGGGCTGTCTCCAAACCCATACACGTCCATCCGCTCGATACAATTTGAAAAGACACTCGTCCGACCAGGTAACATGTTTCCAGTTATCAACAGTCCATTGTCGGTGTTGACGGACCCAGGCGAGGCGTAAAACTTTGTGTCGTGCAGTCACCAAGGGTATACGAGTGGACCTATGGCTCCGAAAGCCCATATCGATGACGTTTCGTTGAATGGTTCGTTTGCTGGCCCGGCATTGAAATCTGCGGCAATTTGCGGAAGGGTTGCATTTTTCTCTACACTTGTTGTCTTATATAGGCGTTGCCGACCGCAGCGCCTTATTCTGCCGCTTTCATATCTCAGTATTTGAATACGCATTCCTATACCAGTTTCTTTGGCGCTTCAGTGAACATTGCCATTGTGAATAGTTATGCTTTAAGGCTTTAATACTATACAATGTCCACTTCCGGTAGCTGAGTGGTAGCCGGCACGGTAACTCAGCGTGTTCGGCCGGAGGGTTAGCTGCCCTCTGTAATAAAAAAAATTGAGTTAATGGATCAACCACGAACTGAAACGGGTGTCTTCCGACGTCCACCCCGAGCAGATACAACGAACGAAAACGAACAAAATGAGATGAAAAAAAAAGAAAAAAAGTGGTCAGCGATACAGAATGTCAATCCTAAGGTCCCGGGTTCGATCCCGAACTGGGTCGGAGATTTTATCCGCTCAGGGACTGGGTGTTGTGTTGTCCTAATCATCACCATTTCATCCTCATCGACGCGCAAGTCGCCGAAGTGGTGTCAAATAGAAAGACTTGCATCCGGTGAACGGTCTACCCGGTCTATATTTACATAGTCTACAACGCATGGTTTTTCACACTTTCTAGTTTGATGATATCTACTGAATCTATGGATTGCAATTTTTACTCCATCATTGTCCAGGGAATTAGGACCAATAACTTTATAGGACCTAGATGCAGCCAGGGAATTCATCCAAACACGAGATATCGAGGAAGAGAAGGAAAGGGCCAGAGATATCTGAAGCGATGGAAACTTCATAACTCGTCTTGCACATGAAGGAAAATTGAGCCAAAAGGAACGCCAACGATGTTGATTTTGCGTGGCCATAAGCGACTCAGACGCGAAAGAAGAACACGAAGAAGTGTACGAGTATTTTTTTACATTCTCACTAACAGTATGAGAATCTTTCCAACAAGACACTGCTCTGCCGTTGATGTAATCAAAAGTTTTTATACTGATATTCACCTGAAATTTACTCTATCGAAGTATAACAGAATCTTTATACATGCGTTATTTAAGCTGTTTTGGAAGGCAATTCACTGGTCCCTGCCTAAGACTTTGAAAGTTCCTATACTTTACGTCTATGATCACAAACTTTTTGTCAACAGATTATCGGGTTCGGTCTATAATGACGATCTTTAGATCTGTTTTATAAAAATAGTAGTGTCATAATGTACTGCAGCCATAGTGGTTTCGTCAAATGTTAAAAGCAAAATCAGCACCAGCATCATCAAATATAAATAAATAACAGCATATGCAAGAGTCATCTTGTCAGTAGCGCTACTGTTCAAAACAAATTCAGCACTGCTGTTTTATTAGCGACAATGTCGCAACCTGTGATTTTCAAAGCCTAACCAGGTGGACGCAGAAACTTTAATATCTCATAGGTCACAAATTAGCTAGTTATTTTATACATATCTTCATTATCCTTATACATTCTAGGACGGATTTGAAAATGTAATGAGGTTTTTACTGGTAAATTTCTGCGACAGGATTTGATATTTCATGAACTTTTTTTACAGCAATAGCATTAATTATCTCTCTCACTTCAGAGTTCCATGTGGTAGCCATTTTCGCAGCTACTAAAGTCGCAGCAGTTTACGAGAAAAATGTCTTTTGAGCGTTCTGAGAAGCTTTGCTGCAAGCACCTTTCAATTTCATTGTAAAAATTCAGGAACAGTTTCTAAATCTATAACCAACAAGTGGCAACCGAAGACTCAGGCAATATTCTAGACACCCGCTAACGATGCCTTGTTACGAAGGAGAAACGTATATCGGTGACAAATAATATAAAAATTTGTCGGCTGCCTGAAAAATTCATTTTTGTTGTAAACTACGGCAACTCTCTCATTTCTTTGTCAAAATGGACAGTGTACCAGGAAACACTTTGAGCTGTAATAAGAAACTCTTTCACTTTGATCACTCCTTTATGTTATTGTACGGCACTAGCGAAACAGCTCAATTGTAAGAGGTTTATGTTACAGTCAGAAAGTTCTGAGAGAAACGCTATATTGCTTCGCTGAAGGTCGCCCTAATCCCCTTAATCATTCAACTCGTAACTGGTTCTGATGATCTCATGATGGTATCACATCAACAGAAACGTTCTTTCATATACGGCTATCACACTACTCTTACTGAATTCCGTGTTTTTGTGGTGGTACCGTGTAAAAAAAATGAGAGAGTGAAACCTTAAAATGTATTAACTGTCGAAAGTTTAAGGCTCATGCGTCGAGGGTTGTAAGAGTTTTGAGAAGGCTGGCTTATAAAAGCGGGCAGAGTTTTACGAGTGCCGGCACGAGATAACTGCGGAGAGAAGAAGCAGCCACGTCGAATGCCGTTTAATAAGGTCATAGCAGCTCACTGCAATAGATGGGACGCTCTCAGAAGAAGACGATCTTTCCTTAACTGGGGAATATCGTCAGGATCTCTACACCATCGTCTGTAGAATACGACTTCCGTCAACGAAGCACTATTATGAAGAAAGTTTATGGAGCATACGAAACTCACTCTTTTCGACATACGGTGGACATAGATACGGATCTACAAATTCAGTTACTCCATTGAAATTCGGTTTAAACGCATGCATACCAAGGATTCCTTATTTGCTCTGCAACATAATCGGTGTGTCTGGAATGCAGGAGAGAAGTTATGATGGACTGGAGCTAGGAATCCTGTTCTGAAGTGTGTTGCTATAACTAATTTGGGAAGAGAGTTACTAAATGAGGGATTGTGTTCGAGTTCCTATATGAGACAGACTATTAATCTGTTAAGGACTAATGTCTAAAGAAACTATCGCTGTCGACCTACCAATACAGGCTTTAAGAACAACAGTAATTTGTACAGTCCGCGAATAAGATTTGGGGAGAGAAGCGTGAACTCGCAATGCTCTGCTTGGCAGGTCTTGATATAGGTGGTTCGTCGTTGCCATTTTGGGAGTATAAAATGTGTAACTACATCATGTGGCTACTGTATGCAGTATAGTCATGAGACATTTGACGGGTCACATTGATCTTCAGGTCCCATCTCCCAAGCCGGCCAAACGCTGGAGATGAAAATTTCTTCCACGATCAGGATTCGATTACCCTACCTCAAACTCGACCATCAACACAAAACACTGTGGTGGCGATCTTGGCGGCAGGTGAGGGTGCTCGTTCTTTGCTTTAAATAAATTCCGCGGCTTGTCATAATCCACACCGAGTATTTTTTACGGACATCTTTTGAATACCTTCATTAATGTACAGTTACGCACCTAAATAGGCACACATGCCAAGACGTAATTTGTTAGTTTCCTCTGAACACTGTGCTGAACAGTTCATATGAGCAATATGTGTAAATATTTGCAGTGGGCAGAAAAAGGCTCTTGCTACCTGTTGATGTTCTCAAGATATAAAGACTGATTGATTCAAATACTGGAAACGAGAATGTTCTCCTAAAAGAAATCACAGATCAGTCTCAATAACAGAAATAGAAACTGAATAACAGGAGTTTCAATTGTAAAATAAATTGGAAGAAGAAAACATCTGCAGAATATATATAAAACCAGTAGATGCAGTGCACATGTGGCGACGAACAAACGGTTATAACAAGTTGTCTTCTTTGTTTCTCGGCCTCCTTTTTCCGCAGTTGCGCATGCACATGTTGTGTAGGTTTCTTGCTGTATTTTGCAACTGTAATAAAAGTCTTATTAAGATCAAAGACGTTTCCCTTTTTTTTAAAGCATCTTCAGTGGTCATTGTAACAATTTGGTTTTTTTTCTTACAGTTTTGTTTGACACACACACACACACACACACACACTCTCTCTCTCTCTCTCTCTCTCTCTCTCAATCGCGCTCCCCCCCCCCCCCCCCCCCTCTGTCTGTCTGTCTGTCTCTCTCTCTCTCTCTCTCTCTCTCTCCCTAGTCGGAAAATATAAACACTCAAAGGGCGATAGCAGACGCTCCTGGCACAACCAAAACAAAAGACGAACACATCCCGCAATAGCAAAACAAAACACGCGAAATGGCGAGATGAGAGCTATACTTCCCTACACAGAAATGCGAATATACTGTATTAAGTTCAGTGAAAGTTCTGTGTGCAAAAACTCAACACATACACATGGAAGACGAAGAAAAAATATCGTGACAAGAAGAATAAAGACTGTTTATAGTAATAACTGAAGCATCCGAATTTTTAACGATCAATAACAAACAAAATTGTGAGAGAAGGAACCATCATGTTACAGTGACCATTGAAGATGCTTTAAAAGAAGGAGAAAAGCATCCGATGTTAATAAGACTTTTATTGCAGTTGCAAAAGACAGCAATTCCTTATTCCGAGCTTCATGTGCATCATCACACAGCCTAACAATCGGCAACGGAGCAGCTTCGGTTTAGGCATCTACGTGTATTCAAACGCTGTGAACAGATGTCAGCATCGGGTATCACTGCAGAATAGTGTGAGTACGGTGAAACTGGCACCCGAATTTCGAGAGACATAATTTTTTTCGACGTTCTTGATAGAAATGTTTTAGTTACAGAGTCCTCCGAAAAAAATTTGAATAGTTGTGCAGCATTTCGCGAAAAAAATGTTACTAGGGGAAATTTTAATCTTGTAAAAAATATTTGCCAATTTGCGAAAAAACCTGTGATCACAATTCCGAATAACTCTTCAATATTTTTACAGAAAACCCTAAAAACGACTTTGAGCTGATAACAGTTTATGAGATAATTGCAACAATGAGGGACCAATTTTTACCGTGAGCGCTGCGGCACGGAAGAAAAATGGCCACCCACTAAAAACGTGCAAATATGTGCACGCAAATACCTTCGAACTCATTAACTGTGCTACTAATGTAGTAGGACAGACTGTTC
Source organism: Schistocerca serialis cubense (assembly GCF_023864345.2). Classification (NCBI taxonomy): domain Eukaryota; kingdom Metazoa; phylum Arthropoda; class Insecta; order Orthoptera; family Acrididae; genus Schistocerca; species Schistocerca serialis. The sequence goes on from NC_064642.1 coordinate 524,025,797, forward strand.
CTAAAGTAGAGCCACGCAGAGGGAATTTTATAGCCAAAGATTTCGGATAATATTGGTAGTAGTTTAGTCTTAAGTCGACACACGTAATTATACAGGTTAAAAAGTCACAAACAGTCCTTCTGGAATCCCATCCATTTTATGTTATCCTGACAACAAGGCAGGATCGCTGTCGTATACTAAACAGGCCACAGAAACAATATCTGAAGAATGTATTGTCGGATTCACTGTTTACCTTCAACCGTCACGGCCCGTATCACATCGACTTGAGACAAGAATGACACCGCAGCGTGGGTGACTGTATACCAGTGGAATCTACACAGTATTTCGCTGTACTGCAACCGGAACGCACATTTTTCTTTTCTATTCTGTCTAGGTTCTGAAGCGACTTGGCCCACTGAGAGTCGTGTCAAGGACAACCAGTTTCAAACCGGACAAGAATGGATATGTCAGAGCTCGCACGTGCGTCTCAATCAGTTTCCGAGAGAAAATAGTGAATCTATCTGCATGCAGTGGATACGTCTGAAGGATATGAAAGTTTTTTTATTTATTTGGTAGCCGGACATTTTTGTTCTACACTTATTAATCATTCCATTTTTTTATATTAAAAGCCTGAGTAGTCCATACCATTTCAGGGTTGTTGTTGTTGTTGTTGTTGTGGTCTTCAGTCCTGAGACTGGTTTCATGCAGCTCGCCATGCTACTCTATCCTGTGCAAGCTTCTTCATCTCCCAGTACCTACTGCAACCTACATCCTTCTGAATCTGTTTAGTGTATTCATCTCTTGGTCTCCCTCTACGAATTTTATCCTCCACGCTGCCCTCCAATACTAAATTGATGATCTCTTGATGCCTCAAAACATGTCCTACCAACCGATCCCTTCTTCTAGTTAAGTTGTGCCACAAACTTCTCCCCAATCCCATTCAATACCTCCTCATTAGTTATATAATCTACACATCTAATCTTCAGCATTCTTCTGTAGCACCACATTTCGAAAGCTTCTTTTCTCTTCTTGTCCAAACTAGTTATCGTCCATGTTTCACTTCCATACATGGCTACGCTCCATACAAATACTTTCAAAAACGACTTCCTGACACTTAAATCAATACTCGATGTTAACAAATTTCTCTTCTTCAGAAACGCTTTCCTTGCCATTGCCAGTCTACATTTGATATCCTCTCTACTTCGACCATCATCAGTTATTTTGCTCCCCAAATAGCAAAAATCCTTTACTACTTTAAGTGTCTCATTTCCTAATCTAATTCCCTCAGACACGCCCGACTTAATTCTACTACATTCCATTATCCTCGTTTTGCTTTTGTTGACGTTCATCTTATACCCTCCTTCATGACACTGTCCATTCCGTTCAACTACTCTTCCAAGTCCTTTGCTGTCTCTGACAGAATTACAATGTCATCGGCGAACCTCAAAGTTTTTATTTCTTCTCCATGGATTTTAATACCTACTCCGAATTTTTCTTTTGTTTCCTTCACTGCTTGCTCAATATACAGATTGAATAACATCGGGGATAGGCTACAACCCTGTCTCACTCCCTTCCCTACCACTGCTTCCCTTTCGTGCCCCTCGACTCTTATAACTGCCATCTGGTTTCTGTACAAATTGTAAATAGCCTTTCGCTCCCTGTATTTTACCCCTGCCACCTTCAGAATTTGAAAGAGAGTATTCCAGTCAACATTGTCAAAACTTTCTCTAAGTGTACAAATGCTAGAGACGTAGGTTTGCCTTTCCTTAATCTAGCTTCTAAGATAAGTCGTAGGGTCAGTGTTGCCTCACGTGTTCCAACATTTCTACGGAATCCAAACTGATCTTCCCCGAGGTCAGCTTCTGCTAGTTTTTCCATTCGTCTGTAGAGAATACGCGTTGGTATTTTGCATCCGTGACTTATTAAACTGATTGTTCGGTAATTTTCACATCTGTCAGCACCTGCTTTCTTTGGGATTGGAGTTATTATATTCTTCTTGAAGTCTGAGGGTATTTCGCCTGTCTCGTACATCTTGCTCACCAGATGGTAGAGTTTTGTCAGGGTTTACAGAGTGTAGTTTTCTTAAGCTTTAATGCCAAATAATAATTATGCTAATGTGCATTTGCATAAAACTCGATAAATGATGCAAGTTGAAATATTAGGAATATTTGTATCGCTGTGTCCCTTCAACTGCTTCAGTGTACCCCATACATGTGGCAAAGTAAATGTAAGATTGAGTCAAATTATAATTATGGATAGTAGAAAAGCTTCCCAGCTCTGAAAGTTGTGTTCTACAATGTTCTAACAAGTATCTATTTATTCTATAAGTTACAGTGTTATTGTAATAAATAAAAGTGGATCTCACAGTAAATCGATATTGTTCGTTTCACTCTAACCCATGTTCACTTACATGTTAATTTCTTACGGTGTAGCTCATATATGATCGACGCCATTTGTGGTGTCACCGCCAGACACCACACTTGCTAGATGGTAGCCTTTAAATCGGCCGCGGTCCGCTAGTATACGTCGGACCCGCGTGTCGCCACTGTCAGTGATTGCAGACCGAGCGCCACCACACGGCAGGTCTAGAGAGACGTACTAGCACTCGCCCCAGTTGTACAGCCGACTTTGCTAGCGAAGCTACACTGACCAGTACGCTCTCATTTGCCGAGACGATAGTTAGCTTAGCCTTCAGCTACGTCATTTGCTACGACCTAGCAAGGCGCCATTACCAGTTTATATTCAGTGTAATAATGTCTAAACAAGAGCGATGTTCTCCAATTGTGGATTAAAGTTAAGTATTCCAAGAACTACGTTCTTTTCTTTATAGGATAATTACTTTACCTTGTTCCAGACCTCACGCCAATCTGCGTGAGCTTAACGCGTGCCTTTCGGCTACCTCCGAGTGGCTTGGCTGTCTTGCCACGCCACTACACCATTCATGCGTTCTCTACTCACGTTTTAAAAACTTTCTCTACCCGCGTAATAAAAACGTGTTGCTCATACTCATGCTACCCTCAGGAGCTGTGCGTCGTACTGTGGAGTATTTCGTACGTACTACTTTCGCAGCAGCTTCATAACAATCTGTGACATGCCACCTCCGCTGATTGCGCTATTCATTGATAATACTACGACAGCGGAGCTGCATACTGTGTGAAGTTCGCTGTCCGCTTTGCCTTCCGCTGGACGGGCTCCTTTCATGCAATACGTGCTGTCTAGCCAGAGGCAGCAGAAAGCTGCAGGCTGCAAGTGGGGATCAAAAGCACCCGCCTAGTCGCTGTCGAGCTCGTTTGCCGGAGAGTAACAGAACAATGCGATGGCGGCCCTTTCGTTACGTGTGCGACTCAGAAAGACGTACTGTACACAGCAGTGACGATTTTTGTAGGTGAAGCTGAGAACAGTGGTGTAGTTCGGTAACGACGCTTTAAGTACAAGCCTGTCACTTATCTCCGTAGTAACCTCACTTAAATTTTGTGTATTTCTAATTTTCAAATCTTGAAAATGTAGATTACAACCGTCGACCCACCGATTATACTGCTCATAACACCATGGTTGGGGACCACTCAGAAATAGCTCCTGTAAACGCATTAGTTTTCGAAACAGATAATTTGGGAAGATACAAAGAATACTGCAACTTTCCGTTTAAAAATCAAATGGCTCTGAGCACTATGGGACTTAACATCTGAGGTCATCAGTCCTCAAGAACTCAGAACTACTTAAACCTAACTGACCTAAGGACATCACACACATCCATGTCTGAGGCAGGATTCGAACCGGCGACCGTAGCGGTCGCGCGCTTCCAGACTCAAGCGCCTAGAACCGCTCGGCCCCACCGGCCGGCAACTTTCCGTTTCAAGCCAAACAATAACTTTCTTGAGGTTGAAATCAGAAAAAGATTGTGGTTCTGTTCTACTAATGTTTATTTCGCCAAGAAATACACTACTGGAAAGAAATGATCGCAACAGCAAAAAATAGTTGTACGACACAAACGAAAGTTGACAGAAGTGTTCCAGCATCTAAAAGATTACGTCTATTCAAATTTTGCACCAGTCGCATAAAAGTGGATCTATTAGCGCCACTAAGAGTATGCAGATCAAGTTTGTCTTACGGATACGCTATAACGGTCGTGAACGTTAGTTACGTTTGAGGGTGGACGAGGTGAGTTGATGATCCCTTTAAGGCGACAAAGAGGCCTTTACCAATACCTCACTGAGTTTGAACGAGGTTGTGTGATAGGGCTAAGAAAAATTGAATGTTCCTTCTGCAACGTTTCAGAAAGATGTGGCAGGGATGTAGCCACTGTACGTGATTACAGGCAGCGATGGTCACGGGAATGTATCGTCGCAAGAAAGCCGAGCTGCGGGCGCCACATGGCACTACCGTAAGAGAAGTATGGTTCTGGCCCATAGTACTGCACCTGCAGCAGCTATTTGAGGAACGGTTCATACCAAGTACAACGGACTGCTTCAAATCGGTCACGTCAAGGACAGCTCCGAACTAGACGCCCTGTAGCGTGCATTTCACTAACCCCAAACCACCGCCATTTGCGACTTCAGTGGTGTCAAGAGAGAGATAAGTGGAGGGCACGGTGGAGGTCTGTTGTGTTTTTTGATGAAAGCTGGTTCTATCTCGGTGGCAGTGGTGGCCGTGTGTTGGTTAGAAGGGCATGCGACCAACCTGTTTGCGTGATAGGCACATTGGACCTACACCTGGAATTATGGTCTGGGGTGCGATTTCGTCTGAAAGCAGCAGCACTCTCGTGGTTATCCACGCTCTCAGACTAAAAATTTATGTCAGTTTGGTGACTCGACCTCTTCTGCTGCTATTCACGAAAAGCATTCCAAGGGATGAAACTTCCTGGCAGATTAAAACTGTGTGCCGGAGCGAGACTCGAACTCGGGACCTTTGCCTTTTGCGGGCAGGTGCTGTACCACCTGAGCTACCAAGCACGACTCACAACCCGTCCTCACAACCTCAGTTCCGCCAGTACCTCGTGTCCTACCTTCCAAGCTTCACATAAGCTCTTCTGCGAACCTAGCAGAATTAGCACTCCTGGAAGAAAGGATATTGTAACTACCTAGTGTTCACAAGAAACATGTCTAGGAAGCCAGACGTTAGGAACAAAAAAGCTAACAACACATACACAGAATCGTTGTTCATGAAATTAAGTGGGAAATGTGAAACGAGCTCTCATCACTGGTGTCATGCACATGTTCAGTTAGAATGTTAAATTTCAATTAACAAGGTGGAAAGTATCAAGCACAGTGTATACGATAACAAAAACACACAATATTAAAATAAACAAATTGTATGAATGTAATATTAAAGGTTCTTTGGAGGAGGAAAGATATAGACGTAATGACAATTATAATGATCTTCTAGATCTTGTAAACTTTCCCAGAGACATTTAAGTCTCATCTTTCTCTACGATAATGATGGAAGCTGAATAAATCAATTAAAAGATTAATTGTAAGATCACCTGTGATTACGTCCAACGTTGGAGTGCTATTCCAGTGCCGGAGAGCACTGGCAATAGTGACACTCCAGGGGGAAAACAAGCTGAAGATACGAACTGAAGTTTGTGCTGGGGTGGGCACCCGACATGGGTAGCTTGTGAAGGACTGAAACTTCCTGGCAGATAAAACTGTGTGCCGGACCGAGACTCGAACTCAGGACCTTTGCCTTTCGCGAGCAAGTGCTCGACCATCTGAGCTATCCAAGCACGACTGACGTCCCATCCTCACAGCTTTACTTCTGCCAGTACTGAAGGACTGTTCACCATAGTGCTGCGGTGAAGTAATGTTCAGCATTTCTGCCTACAAAGCAAGAAGACTCGCGTTCGAGTCCCGGCCGTGGCACAAAATTTATTTCTTCAGCATCCATCATTATCTTACAATTATTTTGTGGTGCAAGTTTGTGCAGATGATTATAATCATATGGACTAAACTGAGCCTCGAAGTCGGTTCGAAATAAATCTTATTAGGACGGAAGCGCACAGTTTCGTTTTTTTGTTTTTTGTTTTTGTTTTTCAACGTAAAATATGACACTGCTTTACCAAGAAGTGAGAGGAGAATCCACATAAAAATAATAAATAACCAATACTCACCACCTTCAGAAAACAGGCCTCAGAACTGATAACACGAAAATAAAGTGAATGGTGTTACATATTCGAACAAGACGTTTTAGAAACCCAAAAAATTAAGAAGCAACCCATATCACAACCCTGGCCCACATTAAATGACAAGATTGACAATGAATTCAGAAACTAGACGGCTGAAAGGTGTTTAATTTGACTTTCGGTATCGAACAGCCGAGTCCCGCAACCGTCTCTGAGAAGATGGACATACAGAAACGTGATGATTTTTGATTTGGTATGTTTTGTCAACCATTATAGCATGATATCTCTGTCGGACTACCCATTTAGTCTGAACGAGATAATGTGTAAGACATCTTCTGCTCTCAAATTTTTAAATTTCTTTTTCTGGAAAATTCAATGCAATTTTCTCCTACTTTGCAGTATAATTTATATTTACGGGATAATAATAAACGTTTAATACCGTAAAAACAAGCGTGCTAATTTCGTGTGTCATACAATACTGTTTTTTTTCGTTATACGTACATCAAAACATTACTTTTGGTTCACAGCACATTTAGAATGTTAGATCCTTATACGTTCGTCGGTAATTATGTACATCTTTTTATCACAATATCGCAACTGAAACTAAGAAAATCTCTCCGGATACGAGTTTGTGTCGTGTTGATATCTCAGTCAAGGTTATTACATAACTAATAAAATCTTCATGATGACGATGTGACTTCAAGACGGATTTCATTATTATTTACTATTATTAATTTTCCAGATATTTTGTTGATTACATCGGTCCATGCAACCTACAAACATTTACTTCTTTTGACCGTAACGATGGTGCAACAATTGACATTATTGTCTACAGTCCTGGACACAGTTTGTTTAAATTCCTGGCTCTTCTTTATTTTTTCTCATATAAAATTACCTAATTAATTGATCTTTAACTTTTCTTTGTGTAATACTTTCTGCCTAGACGCAGATCACGTCAACGTGTATGTATTAGGCTTAATGAACTCGTCATCGTCTGACTTAGCACCCGAATTTTTCTTTTCTTTCATCCCTACGTCGACGGCACATTAAAATTCAGTTTTACTTTTGTTTTTCTCATTAAAGCACTCAAAAACGAGGCAAAATCTTCCAAAATATCAATCATGACAATAAAAAAAAAAACAAAAAAATGGCTGATGTTAGTTTTCTTATTTGACAGGCAACGAACGAAAATAGAAAACTTGGAATTGTCTCCTTGCAGATAAAACATTATCCTGAATTTCAAAAATAAGACATTGTCACGTGAATATCGCGTTTCTAGCAGATTGTCCGTGCACGACTCAGGAGAGTAATCGATGTGTCATTTTCAGCATGTGTCTGAGTACCTGCAGTACATACAGCTTACCTCACAGTTTGCACTGTTTTTCCAGTCCTCTCAAATCGGAAGAATCCAGATACTTTAAAATTATATATAGCTGGCAGAAGCAAAACAAAACTTCTAAGGAACAGGAGTGAATTCGTAATTTTACATATAGCTTTTAGTTTTCTAATTGCTTTGTCATTCATTACTCGTTACACTAATAAGAAGTAACAACAAATAAGAAAGAACATTGAAGACATAAGGAAATAAATTTCGTACAGAGCATACTAATGCCTTACCTATATATAGGGTGGTGCATTAGAAAGGCGTTATTTTCATCCATCCACTGTTTTTTCTGTAAAACAAAAGAAAAATGTATTAGCAAAAATAGAGGTATCCTATCCTCCATTACATATGTAATTTAATTCTACTGAATTCTCTTTTCTTTTTAAAATCAAAGGCTGATTCCAATCCACTTACCAACGTACTTAAGAGGGACATTTCGTAAATAATGCACATTAATTTTTTTGTCTTTCCTTTTTTTCCCGGTATCTCCTTACAGTCCTTCATTGCAGTCTTACTGTTTCTCTGTTAGTGAATCTCAACGTTCCCTAACATCTATTATTCCGTCCAGGATAGCGCAGCTATTCATTTGTCGAATGTCTCTAGTAATAGTAGTAGGAAGTTCATCATCAGAAGGATACCGACAACCATATAGAGTTTTTTTTTTCAACTCTGGGAACAAGGCGAAGTCTGGTGTACCCATGTCCGGGCTCTAAGGAGCATGCAGCAATACTTACCGTAAGTATTCGCGCAGTTTTTGGGTTACAACACCTCCGGTATGCAGGCGAACACTGTCGTAGAGAATAAATGGCCCAGCCTGGAGCATCTGAGGTCGAGTTTGTGCATTTTTCTGCGCAGCTTTCGTATGAAGTTACGATAATACCCAGCTGTGACAATTGTACCACGCGGAATTTTTTCTGTCATGATGATTCCTTGGTGATCATACGCAGAAGTCTTCATTTGCTTCAGCCCCGAAATTTTTTTGGGCGTGAATAAACTGAAACTCTAAACTCATTTGACTGTGTTATTAACTCTAGTTCTAAGTCTCTAATTTACGTTTCATCAGTAACGACAATTCAACACAAGAATCCTTGACCTTCACAGTCGAATCGTTGTTAGAGCAAGGTTACAGAGTCCAGGTGTTTCTGCTTCCCTTCAGCAGTCAAACAGTGTGCGACCCATCTCGCAGAAATTTTTCTCTTGCATGTCAGCCTGGTTAAATCAATATATTTTAAACTATATTTTCGGACGAACAAAATCTGAAGTTTATGCCGATTCCCAAATTCTGTTTTAATCCACGGAATCATACTTCCGATAACTTTTGAAACTGTATAAATGGTAATCATGAGCACCCATAATAAAAGAAGCTATCTCATCAGAAAGTGGACACTTCTGACAGAGATTTTCAGTGAGTTACGTTAGTTCGGAGTGACAGCTGAGATGACTCTGTGCATGTCTGATTCTCAAGAGGTAGGAATCACTTACGACGGCTATACTAAGGTGGAACAGCATTGTTTTTCTTTGTGCTGATAATAATCAATAAACATAACGTAAAGTTTTCATTTGTTATTCAACCATTTCGTAACACCTCAGAAATACGATGTCGTGGCCCTGCAGCTCTGGACCAATCGATTACAAATGAAATTTATATCAACTACATCTACGTCCATATTCTGCAGATCACTGTGAAGTGCATACTAGAGGGTACTGCATCAGTTATCAGGGCTTTTTCCCCTTCCATTCACGTATGGAGCGCGGTAAGAAAATCCTCTGAGTGTACCGTAACTGACCTGACCTTTCTACACAGGCTTTATCGGGATAGGTTACGTTTACCTTGAAGATCCTGCCAGTTCGATTCCTTCAACACGTCTGTGGCACTCTGACGCAACTCAAACAAACCAGGGACCATTCGCGCTGCTCTTCTCTGTATACGTCCAATATCCGTGAGTGCTATCTGGTACAGGTCCCACACACTTCAGCTATATTGTAGAACGGGTAGCAAGAACGATTTTTAAGCAATCCCCTCTGTATACTGATTGCATTTCGATAGTATTTTACCAATAAACCGAAGTCTGACTCTTGCTCTACCCACAACTGAACCTATGTGATCGTTTCATGTCATATCCCCAGGAATTGTTACACCCAGGTATTTATATCACGTTAAAGACTCCTATCGTGACTCGTAATTATTAGAGTCATAAGATACTAAGAGCTTTCGTCTTGTGAACAGTTTTAGAGACCTGATAATTTAAAGCAAGTTGTCAAACCTTGCACCACTTTCAAATATTATCAAGGTCCCATTGAATATCTGTACATAAAATAATACATATCTCCGTCACCTGCGGAAAACCTTAGGCTGCTCTTAACATTTTTCGCAAAGTCATTAATATATATAGCATGAATATCAAGGGACGTAATACACTTGTGCCGGGTAAATCCGGAATTACATCTACATTTGTCTATGACACTCCATTCAAAATAACGTGCTGCGCCCTCCTTAGCAAAGTATATCCATCCAGTCACTGGCCCTAAGGGCAAACCTCATTTTATACCATTTGTCGACATAGAGAAAACTTTTGACAATGTTGATTGGAATACCCTCTTTGAAATAATGAAGGAAGCAGAGGTAAAATGCTGGGACCGAAAGCTATTTACAACATGTACAGAAACCTGATGGGAGTTATAAGAGTCGAGGGGTATGAAAAGGAAGCAGTGGTTGAGAAGGGAGTGAGACAAGGTTGTAGCATATCTTCGATGTTATTCAATTTGCACACTGAGCAAGCAGCAAAGGAAACCAAAGAAGTGCTTGGAGAAGGAATCAAAGTTCAGTGAGAAGAAACAAAAACTTCTAGGTTTGTCGATGACATTGCAATTCCGTCAGAGACAGAAGAGGACTTGAACGAAATGGATAATGTTTTGAAAGGAGGACAAACAAGGAACAAGGAAAACGAGGATAATGGAATGTAGTCGAATTAAATCACGTGATGCTGAGGGAATTTGATTAGGAAACACACGCTTCAAGTGGTGGATGGGTTTTGCTATTTGGGCAGCAAAGTAACTGCTGATGGCCGAAGTAGGAGGATGTAAAACGAACACTGGCAATGGCATGAAAAGCGTTCGTGAAGAAAAGAAATATTTTAACACCGAATGTAGTTTTAAGTGTTAAGCAGTCTTTTCTGGAGGTATTTGTGTGGAATGTAGCCATGTATGAAAGCGGAACATGAACGATTACCATTTTAGACAAGAAGAGAATAGAGGCCTCTGGAATGTGAAGCTACGCAAGAATGCTGACAATTACACGGGTAAGACGCTTAACTAATGAGGAAATGGGGAGAAAAGAAATTTGTGGGACAACCTGACTAAAAGAAGGGATCGAGTGTTTTGGATCTGCACCAGGTCGGATTAGAGGAACACATCAAAGAGGCGGGCTGCTAGGTTTGTTACCGGTAAGACGCAAGGATTACGAAAATGCTTCAGCAACTCAAATGGGAATAAGTGGAGGGAAGACGAGGTTCCTTTTGAGAAACACTATTGAAAAAATTTAGAGAACTGGCATTTGTGGGTGATCCTATTACCACCAACGTGTATTTTGGGTAAGCACCACGAATATAAGATTGAAGACATTAGAGCTCGTAAAGAGGCATATTGACAGCATTTTTTCTCGCACTATTTGCGGGTAGAACAGAAAAGAAAAAGCCTATACTGGTACAGGTTACCCTCCGCCACGCACCATACAGTGACTTGCGGAGTAGGTACGTAGATGGAGATTTGTTGACAGGACAAGTAGGCTGTAGCAGTTATACGGAGATGAAGACGCTTGCACAGGATAGAGTAAAACGGAGAGCTATATCAAAGCAGTTTTCGGACTGAAAACCACAACAACCCCATGGGCTCGTAAGAGGTTGAGTCAAATGAAAACCTTAAATTTGTACTAACAAATCGAAATTTCGCGCCGTTATCCTGTAAGTTGGTAAGCGTGCTACAAACAGCGTGCAGAATGACCTGTAGGTGACAGCATAGTGCATATGCACACATACCATCGCAGTATCAGTATAAAGATGGCCGCCCCACTTGCGACTTGCACCAGGGAAGAACAGCGTCCTGTTATTCGGTTTTTGCGTAGTGAAGGTGTGAAACCTATTGAAATTCATCGACGAATGAAGGTTCAGTACGTGATGCATGTCTGTCACAGCAGCAACTCTACGAATGGAGCAGGAAGTTCGCAAATGGTGTGACTTCAGTGGAAGATGCTCCTCGTCCAGGTCAGGCATAACGAGTTGTGACTCCACAGAAAATTGCAGCAGTTGAAGCCATAGTGAAGGAAAACCGCCGAGTGACACTGAATGACATTGCAGTATGTTTACAGATTAGTCATGGGTCAGCACACCACATTGTGCATGATGTGCTCCAGTTTCACAAAGTGTCTGCAAGATGGGTGCCACGGCAGCTGACTCTTGAAATGAGAGAACGACGTGTTGATACTTGTGAAGAACTTCTTCGGCCCTCTGAAGGAGAAGGTGATGGCTTCCTTGCAAGAACCGTTACTGGGGACGAAACCTGGGTTCACTTCCACCAACCGGAAAAGAGAAGGAGCAAGGAATGGCGCCATTCCTCATCAACAAAACCAAAGAAGTTTCGAACAGAACCATCAGCAGGGAAGGTTATGCTGACTCTCTTTTGGGACGAAAAAATCGTCATTTTGGAGCATTACATGCCTAGAGGGACCACTGGCACCAGTGCATCATACACAGATCTCCTAAAAAATTCATCTGCGGCCTGAAATCAAATCAAAGCGATGTGGATTGCTGTCAGCAGGCGTCCTTTTGCAACATGACAATGCAAGGCCCCAGACTGCCCGTACAACGGTTGCAGCAGTCACAGACGTGCATTTTGAGTGTCTTCCTCATCCACCATACTCACCAGACCTTCACCAAAGTGATTTCCATTTGTATGCACCACTCAAAGACGCAATGGAAGGAAAGAAGTTCCGTTCTGATGAAGAGGTACGTTACGCGGTGCATGAGTGGTTGCGCAGACTACCAAAAGAATTTCTTACTAAAGGAATTTATGCGCTTTGTAAGAACTAGAGGACTTGCATTGAGCGTGGGGGAGATTATGTTGAAAAGTGATACAGCTTTGTACCACTTCTGCACAATAAATAATATTTAAAAAAAGATTTACGGTTTTCATGTGACTCACCCGCGTGGATTTGGAACTAGTCAAATCCCTTTAGGAAATGGAGAAATACTGCATCCACCTTACTGCCTTTATCCATGGATTTCGGTATGTATATTGAGAAAAGGGTGAGTTGTGTTTCACATGACTGATTTTTCGGAATTCGTTTTAGTTGGCACGGTCGATGTCATTCTCTTCGAGAAACCACTTTAAGTGTGAGCTCAGAGTATGTTCTAAGATTCTATAACAAATGGATGTCAAGAATATTGGACGGAAGTTCTGTGGATCACATCTGTTACCCTTCGTGTAGACTCGTGTCACCTGTGATTTCTCCCAGCTACTGGGCACGGTTTTTTTGCGAGTGATCTACGGTAGATTATAGCTAAGAGGGGGCAAATTCGGCTGAAAACTGTGTATAGAATCTGATAGGCATTCCATCGGGCACTGGCGCTTTGTTCAGTTTTAACGATTTCAGCTGTTTCTCAGCGACACTGACACTAATGTCTATTTCACTCATCTTTTCAGTAATATGACAATTAAATTGATTAATAATCCTGGATTGCTTTAAAAATGAACATTTAAAAGCAAAGGTAAGCATTTCAGCTTTTGCTTTGCTATCCATAATTTTAGTTCCAGTCTCGTCGTAGCATTTTTAAAACTTTTTCGTATTTTCTGATTGAGAATTTATGCTAACTGACACTTCTAAAATTACCGTTGTTCATTTATATGTCTGAGAATTACTGTCGTCCCGAATAAGATATCGCTAGTTTTTTCCTGTAGATTCCTGTACCTCCCATATATTTCCTTAGGACAGGTTCATCATTAAATAATTTACTCTATTGTTAAACACCTATGTTCAATAGCCTTTTAATATTTTTTGTTACGGATCGCCCCCCCCTCCATCCCCCCCCCCCCCCCCACACACACACAAACACACAGTTACACACAAGTGCGCATGCACGCGAAAGTCTCACTTGTTTTTACTGAACTCATACTCTTATGCACAGAGAAACCTACAGTTTCTGTCAGAAAAAAAAATTCATTCCGGGAGAAACGAGCTATATTTCTTATAAATCGAACAACCACAATGATTCCGGTACTGAGGTATCGTAATGAGTATACTTCGCTTCTCATTATTTTCTGTTTAGTTATAATATTCATAATTGAACGTACCTTTTTCTTTTTCCGAAGTGTCACACGTACTCCATCCACTGATATCTCAAGCGTCACTTTCTTTTTCTTCACACCTTTAGCCTTGAACTCGTACTGAAACATAAGAATAAAGGTATGGAATCAATTAACTTTAACTGACCAGTCTCTCTGTTGTATTAGTGGCTTGAATTACAAAACAGACAGCAAATCGACTATAAAGACACAAAGCAATGTGTTGCTATAAACACAGTAATATTATTAAAAAAAAGAAATACAGTTCATTATCTCGGAGATAAAACACGGGTTTATTATTCCTCTGTAGCGTAGTCGTAATATATTTTATTTGAGCAAATTTAATAGAGAACAAAAACAGTTAATTAAAAAATTGGTCTGTTTCGGAACAAAGAAGATGCCTGTGATGTTTGTAATCAGTAAATTCGCGATAGAATGCACCTGTTACGCTACTATTTTGAATTGGTAAACAACCATTCGCCTAAAATATCAGAAAGACTCTAATCTTCTGTATGACTAGTCCTCTTTTAAGCTTTTACACGGAAAACGATGTCTCAGTATTCTGCATCTACATTTATACTTCGCAAACCAACCAAAGGTGTGTGGCGGAGGGCACTTTACGTGCCACTGTCATTACCTCCTTTTCCTGTTCCAGTCGCGTGTAGTTCGCAGGAAGAACGACTGCCGAAAAGCCTCCGTGCGCGCTCGAATCTCTCTAATTTTACATTCGTGATCTCCTCGGAGGTATAAGTAGGGGGAAGAAATATATTCGATACCTCATCCAGAAACGCACCCTCTCGAAACCTGGACAGCAAGCGACACCGCGACGCAGAGCCCCTCTCTTGCAGAGTCTGCCACTTGAGTTTGCTCAACATCTCCGTAACGCTATCACGTATACCAATAACCCTGTGACGAAACGCGCCGCTCTTCTTTGGATCTTCTCTATCTCCTCTGTCAACCTGACCTGGTACGGATCTCACACCGATGAGCAATACTCAAGTATAGGTCGGACGAGTGTTTTGTAAGCCACCTCCGTTGTTGATGGACTACATTTTCTAAGGACTCTCCCAATGAATCTCAACCTTCTTTATATTACAAATGGTGTCCAGAATTCTTTCTTTAAATGGGAGTATAGCCCAGTTCCTCTACAAATTTACGTAACTGATGTTTATTGTTTGTTCTCCGGTTTTTATAAGTTTCTGCAGCTTCATTCCAATAAGAATTAAAAGTTCATTCAGGAGTGAAATTACTAATTACAATGTCTGTGTTTATAGTGTCCGTATCTTCACATTACAGTGTTTGTCAGCCATGAATGAATATCAGAAAGGACACTATAGTGTGAACATACACTGTACAAATAAGGACCTTGTAACCACACATAATGTATCCATGTCTCAGCGGGCAAAAATTATGATAAAATATCTGTGTTTCTCCCTGCAGACATCACGAAATTTGCGCTCGTAAAGGTTATGGGCTCCACGACATATGGAAGTTTTGATCGGTTCTGGAAGTTGTTAAGGCGATCGTTTGTGATAAGCGGGAAATCCGAGTTCGAATCCTGCTCTGGCGCAAATTTTCATTCATTAACAGAATTATAGTCAGACCATTTTTTTTTTCTTTGTACGATACGTTTGTTTTGTGTATGATCCTTTTTTTTTCTAGTCATCAGCTTTCTATTTGGTTTGATGCGGACCGCCACGAATTCTTCTCTTATGCTCCCTTTTCATCCCAGAATAGCACTTGCACCGTACGTCTTCAATAATTTGTCGTATGTATTCCAGCTTCTATCTTTCCTCACAATATTTACCTTCTACAGTTTCCTCTAACACCATGGAGTTTATTCCATTGTGTATGTTATGTGTGAACACATGTTCTATCAGACTGACCCTTCTTCTTGTCAGTGTTTTTCATATGTTCCTTTCTTCGACGATTCTGTGGAGAACTTCCGTATTCCTAATTTTCCATATCCTTCTACAGTGCCACATGTCAGCCGCTTCTATTCTCTTTTTCCCAGTTTTCCCACAGTCCATGATTTATGTCCACACATTGCTGTTCTTCTTCCTCAAATAAGGCCAGTGTTTGATACTGGTAGCCCTCTTTTCGCCAGGAATGCTCTCTTTGCATGTGCATGTCATGTACTCCTTGCTTCGTCCGTCATGTGTCATTTTGCGTCTAAAGTCGCAGAATATATCCCCTTCAGTTTTGTTGTTACGTTCAACGCTAGTCTCATTTCTGCTACTCCTCATCACTTTCGTCCGTCTTCGGTTTAGTGTGAATCAGTAGTATGCGCTCACTACACTGTTCTTCCATTCAAAAGGTTATGTATTTCTTCTTCGCTTTCACTGAGAATAGCAATGTCATCAGCAAATCTTGCTGTTGATACGCTTTCACCCGGGTTTTTAATCCTTCTCTTGAACATTTTCTTTATTGTCGTTATTGTTTCTTTGCATTGTACATTGTGCAAATGGGACTGAAGACTGCATGCCTGCCTTACAGCTTTTTAAATCCGACCACTTTCCCTCTTGGTCCTTACACATCCTGTAAATTGTCCGTATTTCCCTATAGCTTACTCCTATTTTTCTCAGAATTTCAAGCAGTATGCACCAACTTACATGTTGTACGTTTCTCCTCGGTCGAAAAATCCCATGAGCGCGTCTTGAATTCTCTTAAATGTTGCTTCCATTATTAGGGGGGAGACGTGGCTCCCTAACGCCGTTACCTTCCCTAAAATCAAATTGAACGTCACCCAACAATCTCCTCAATCTTCTTTTCAATTCTTCTATGTATTACTCGTGCCGGCATCCTGGATCGACGAGCTGTTAAGCCGATTGTTCGACAGTTCACGCAGTTATCTGCTGCTGCATATTCTGTGGATGATACTTTGAGGAAAGTCTGATGGTATGTCCCCAGTCTCATAGATT
The DNA here is from genome assembly GCF_023864345.2 of Schistocerca serialis cubense. NCBI lineage: Eukaryota > Metazoa > Arthropoda > Insecta > Orthoptera > Acrididae > Schistocerca > Schistocerca serialis. The sequence continues at coordinate 524,042,535 of NC_064642.1, forward strand.
CTGCACACCAAGCTGAATAGTCGTTTGGTTGGCACTTCCCCCCAATTACTCTAGAAATTCGGAAGGAATGTTATATATGTCTTCCGCCTTATTTGATCTAGTCTTCCAAGTCTCATATTCTAGTACTGGATTCCCGACATGTTCCATATCGACATCCAGTCATAGCTAATGTATACGGGGATAACAGGATAAATACGAGGCCTTCACCTGCGTTCAAGTAACGAGATACAAAGTTAAACTTGTACCTCAGTGTTCTGTTCTTCACACAGGTGTTTATAACGCAGGTTCATACCGTTCGCTAGAGTGGTCACGTTATATATTACAGTTCAATCAGCTGTGTTGGATCGCTGGTATTAGCACGTAGCTTGTAAAAGTAAATGTTTCAATGTTTCATTCAAGAAGGAGAACTTTGTGTATTATAAGGTGACCATTAGCCACGCGCCGTATGATCCTCGTATGTTGCAGGCGGTGTGATTGACGCACCGCGCTGTAAGCAGCACAATGGTCCCGTAGTCACGTAGGGACAAGCAGAGATGGTGTTTGTGTACGGCCAAGGAGATGGAAACGGTCGAGAGGTGGCACGGCAATACCAAAACAAGTATCTTCACACACATCGACCACATCACAAAATATCTCAAGCCATTTTTGGCATTTGTGTGATCGTAGGTTCTTTCAGACAGACGAACGTCCAAGGAGGCGGCGGACTGTGAGTACACCAAATATGGAGGACCGGGTTCCGCCTCTCGGCTGTTTTCATTTGCATGGCTGGAAACAAACACCATCTCGACTTGTTCGCGACATGAATACCGTACCATTCTGCTGGTTACAGTACACTTCGTCAATCACCTAGCCTGCAGCAAACAAGGAACACGCGGCACAGGGTCAGAGGATCTTTCATTCGTCAGTGCACTGTAACTTGGCAACTATGCATTTCCGGACACATGTTCACAGGACCGTTTTTTCTCTATTTCCAGTCAGGAATCCGTCCCTGCAGGTAATCGTTTTTTTTTTTTAATTTATGTTCACCCTGTGTAGCGCATAATGAATGGCATCAAAATGAGTGGTGTACATTATTGTGAGTTCAGGTAAGCCACTTCACTGTTTGACGATGACACGTATACATGTCTCAGCATTTTAAAGTCTGACAGCTGCTGAAGCAAAATGTATGTATTATTTTCACCAAATCTGTAATGTACTACTGTCCACATAAAATCTTTGTATAGTTCTATATGCACTGTACACTATATGCTTCATTTTTGTGTATTTTTTAGCTTTTGCAGCACCAGTTGATAAAGGGCCAAAGGCAGAAATTGCAATTGTGAACTAAATAATTCAACAGTTAACGGTGAATATGATATCCTTTAAGAAAATTTTCTATTCGATTTTTCTCTTTCCCGTAACTGGCATCACTACGAGGCCCACGTGTATTACAATAACATATCGTTTTAATCGACTCCTAGTTCCCCGTATGGTATTACAAGTAAATAAAATTTCTACTGACGGCAAAGAAAACTGTATATCGTTTCCAACAGAATGCAAAAAGGTAAGACATGCGCCAGACAAGAAACATTTTGTTTGGTTTTTTGCTGATTAGAGCTCACGGTACAGAAGCAATTTGGAGGTGGATTTTCTTAAATACAGAACCAAAATACAAACTTACAAATGTACCAAGAGCTTCACAATAGGAAAAAGTAATTTCGTTGTAGAAGATCGTGTTTTATCTATGAAAGTCCTTTAAAATTTGCTTCTAGAAGATCCCATCTAGAGTTCCTTGTGATAAATATTTGTAGATTTTTTTCACATTCTTATTGTCTTCTTGGTATATACTCTAAATGTAATTCGGTAAGTCTCTTTGTGTGATGTGCGGATAGCTCTGGATGACACAACAAGTAGTTCGATGTGCCTGGACGAGTCACCCTTCGATTAGTGATAAAAAGATACGTTTCCGAAACATGATTGACCCTGAGGATCGGCCTGCTTCCTTTTCTATCACCTTATGAGCTCTAGAAGAATACCAAATACGGAACGTTCACTGCAGAATCCACCCAAAAATCAGAATTGCGACATGTAATAGTTTTTGGCCCCAAAATGCTTGTGGCAACTTCCGCAAACTGATGCACTTATCTTACTCTTCCTGCATTAAACTGGACTGTATTTACTCAGAGCATGTTGTCTGCATGACTATCTTCCGCAGTAGCTGTTGGATATCAAACTAATATTGATTTTTCCGCTACGGTCGCAGGTTCGAATCCTGCCTCGGGCATGGATGTGTGTGATGTCCTTAGGTTAGTTAGGTTTAAGTAGTTCTAAGTTCTAGGGGACTTATGACCTCAGCAGTTGAGTCCCATAGTGCTCAGAGCCATTTGAACCATTTTTGATTTTTCCGTCAGAATCGTACTGCGATTAAAGTATCTCTTCGCCATATGCGTTGTATTACTATTTGTACAGCAACTACTGGTGAATTTGTGGTGTCACCGCCAGACACCACACTTGCTAGGTGGTAGCTTAAAACGGCCGCGGTCCATTTAGTACTTGTCGGACCCGCGTGTCGCCACTGTGTGATCGCAGACCGAGCGCCACCACAAGGCAGGTCTCGAGATACGGGATAGCACTCGCCCCAGTTGCACGACGACTTTGCTACCGACTACATTGACGAAGCCTTTCTCTCATTTGCCGAGAGACACTTAGAATAGCCTTCAGCTAAGTCCATGGCTACGACCTAGCAAGGCGCCATTAACCGTATCTGAAGATAATCTTATTTGTATTATCAAGAGCGATGTACCACAAGGATGGAATAAAGATAAGTATTCGAGGAGCTGCACACTTTTCTTATGAGAATTCACTACTTATCCTGTTCCAGAATTCACGCCCGTCTGCGTTAGATAGCGTGCATTTAGGCCTCCTATATCTACAAGGTGTTGGCACATTTACCAACACATCAGAATTTGCTCCTTGCTTACATGTTTTGAAGTCTTCCACCAATGATCAAAGAATATGCTTTATGAATCAAAGCGAAACGCGCCTGTTGAAAAATGCTCTTTAATTGCGGTAAGTCTGAAAAGGGAAAACAATATTAATTCAGATAATACACGGGTGTCTCCTCTGAGAGCTGTCAGGCGCAGTTTCTCAGGTGTTTCAGCAACTATTTTCGATTTCGTTTTGGCATTGTGTAGCTGGAGTCAGCTCAAACAAATACTGCTCTCATGGTTTTCACGAGACGCCCATGTCGACTGCGATGCTCCGTGTCGACGAAAATCGTCAGTTGCCGACCGCAGTGGCCAAGCGGTTCTATGGCGCTTCAGTCTGGAACCACGTGACCGCTACGGTTGCAGGTTCGAATCCTGCCTCGGGCATGGATGTGTGTGATGTCCTTAGGTTAGTTAGGTTTAAGCAGTTCTAGGTTCTAGGAGACTGATGACCGCAGATGTTAAGTCCCATAGTGCTCAGAGCCACTTGAACTATTTGAAATCGTCAGTTTATTTCCAGTTAAAAACAAAATTATTTTCAAAGCAGAGTTTTATGTGCTCATTCGACAGAGTCGTCCCATATTAGTATAGTTCGATAACTGTTTTATCGATGTGTGCGAACAGCTATGCTACAACACTAAGAATAAGCAACAATCCAGCAGCTACTCAGTAATGGCGCATGCCTGGCGGTAGCATTCAATGTGGGCCAGAGCACTGCTATCGCTGCTTGGAGTACTGGTTATTCTTCGAGTTGTACTGCCCCTGTTAATACATATCGATAAAACAAGTACCGCGCTAGGCTAATATGAGACCGATTTTAAATCATCCTGTTTGTGACGGGAAACAAACCAACGCTTTCAGTCAACAGTGAGCGTCGCATGAAAAATATGATGAACATTATTTGGACTGATTCCAACTAAACAGTGCAAAAACGAAATTGCAAATATCTGGTGAAACACCAGAGAAAATTGACCCGATAACTTAGGAGAAACACCCTGTAGCGGGTACGCAGATGTCAGCACTGTTTTAAGACCTACGAGCCATTCTGCAATCGATATGTGCTAGCTACAGTTATGTTCCGTCGCTATAGTTTTTCACAATCAGCATAAATAAGTTAATTATTTTTACGAAACATGTAACAAGCTTTTTAGACGCATCTGGAACAGGGACTCGCCAGAATTTCCTGTACGAGGCCTGTTAAAAAATTTCCGAAACATTCTTAATTTCACTCCAATGGTGTTCGGACAGAAATGCGGTTGGCGTCCCTATACACGCTTCTGTTTAATGTCTAACTGCCGGAAGTTTCATTGTTGTATGTCTTTTAGTTATTGTTCAGTGCCGTGTTGAGTAGAATATTGGGTATCACAGTCTGCGAATTCCGAGATGAAAGAGGAGCAACGCGTCTGCATAACTCAAAAATTTCCGAAACATTCTTAATTTCACTCCAATGGTGTTCGGACAGAAATGCGGTTGGCATCCCCATACACGCTTCTGTTTAATGTCTAACTGCCGGAAGTTTCATTGTTGTATGTCTGTTAGTTATTGTTCAGTGCCGTGTTGAGTAGAATATTGGGTATCACAGTCTGCGAATTCCGAGATGAAAGAGGAGCAACGCGTCTGCATTAAATTTTGCGTGGAACTCAAGAAAACTTTTACAGAGAGACACCGAACGACGCAAGAAGCCTATGGCGTTATGGATGACTTACACGGTTTAAAAAAGTCCGGACGAAAGTTAAAGATAATCCGTCGTTCAGGACGCCTACCGATGACTACCGAAGGATTAGATCATCATGAATTCGTGCCACATGGAGAAACTGTTAACCGATGGTACTCTCGGGTCGTGTTGCGACGCCTACGAGAAAATATCACAAGGAACCGGCCTCAGATGCGGCGAGATAATTCATGGCTCTTGAATCACGATGACGCACGTGGGCATTCATCCCTGTTAGTGCGTGACTGTTGCACAAAAAACGAAATCACTGTGCTGCCTCATCCTCCGTACCCTTCAGACCTGGGACCTGCGGACTTTTTTATTTCCAAAATTGAAAATCTCATTGAAAGGACGAAGATTTGCAACGATAGGCGAGATAAAAACAATTGCTGACGGAGCGTCGCGTGGTTCAGCAAGAGGCGCACCAAGACTGCTACCGGAAGTGGTAACAATGTTGAGACCGGTGTTTCAATTGTGGAGGACAGTATTCAGAAGATGACCACGCACAATAAGTAAGAGGTAACCGTAGAAAAATTTTGTGGACAAAGTTCCGCAATTTTTTGGACAGACCTCGTATGTTACGTGCGACCCTAATTTCAGTCCGTTATTCAGCTCCTTCCGTAATTCTCTTTTATTCACTTACGACCCAAAGTGTGATGTCGGTTTCATTGTTGTTATTTGTTATTGTTTATTGGCATTTCTATAGACAAATAACCTACCCTGCATATGCAAAGTAGGACAGGGCACAATATACAGGGTGATTCAAAAAGACGGACACAGTTTCAGTTTGCTTGTTTCCTGCGCTATACGTTCTACTTGAATTCTGTCAAGTAAATCTGAAAGAGTTCGTTGTAAAGGTTCAAATAACATCGCTAGAGTGCTCGAGCACCGCACTGCCTGTAGCATGTACCGCGTCAGTTTTAAGCGAGACGGCTACTATGCGACGCAAGAGTTACTGCATTTGTGAGTTCAGTAAAACCGAGTCCGCAGCGTGCATTTTGGCGCTAACTTTAATACTGAACCCCCAACGAGGAAGAGCATTGATTGTTGAAATAAAAAATTTGACGAAACTGGCTCTCTGTATAAAAGTCTAGGTCGACCGCCTGTATCGGTGGAGCAAGTAGAGCACATTCAAGTGAGTTTTGAACGTAGCCCAAGAAATCAGTTCATCCTTTTTTGTTAATATTATTGCCTTCGGGACGTGTGCATTCAGCCAGCTCAAACGTGAACATCAATTATAACGATCGAACTTAAGGACAACGCAACACCGCTGATAACCTCGGTGTTGAGAGCCCGTAAGCATCAACATCCACAACGCAATACCCACTCTCCGAGCGGAGAAAATCTCCGACCCGGCCGGAAATTGAATCCGGACCTCTTTGCTTGACAATCAGCCACGCTGGCCAGGGAGCTACCGAGACGGACAAAATCGAACTGTTGAGCGAGAAGGGAACTTGGACTAACGCCAACAACTGTGTGGCGTATATTGAGGCGCCGGTCAATGTACAGAACTATAACATCTACAAGTGATACACGTTCGCGCAAACGATACGGTAAAGCGTGTAGAATTTTGTGACGTTATGCTCCAAAACATGGAAGAACATGAATTATTTTTTGCTGCTTTAATTTTCACTGATGAAGTTACGTTTCATCTAAATTGGAAAGTCCACATGTAGGGGGCTACAAAATCTCCATTTAACAATGGAATGGGAGAGGGGCAGCCCAAAGTCAATGTGTTTTTCCCCATATCGTTGACAAAAATTTATGGAAATTTCTTTTTTGACGGCCGTACGGTTACTGGAGTAATGTAACTCAAAATGCTACAAAACTGGCTTGTTTCTCAAATGAACGAAGATACAGCAAATTATCTTTTCCGGCATGGCGGAGCTCTACCCAATTCACATCTGAATTTCGACGTTTCCTGGATAAATCTCTACCTCAAAGACGGAGAGATCGCATGAATAATGAAGACTTAGGACTTCACGTTTGGCCACCGACGTATTCTAATCTCACACTCTGCAACGTATTCCTATGGAAGTTCGTGAAAGATGTAGTTTACATACCACCTCTTCCCACTGATTTGAATGACCTAAAAAATGGAAATGAGCGTATGGCGTCTGTGGCCGGGAGTTCCCAGTCGGGAAGTTTGGCCGCCAAGTGCAGGTCTTACTGAGTGCGACGCCACATTGGGCGACCTGCGCGTCGACAGTGGGGATGAAATGGTGACGAGGACAGCACAACACCCGGTGCCTGAGGGAAGAAAATCTCCCTCCCCAGCCGGGAATCGAACCCAGGCCTCCGTGCGTGGCAGTCCTACCCGCTGACCGTTCAGCTAGCGGGGCGGTGAACTCAGTGAGGTAAGATATTCGTCACTGATTGTGGGGTGAATTCAGCGACGGTATAGATGTTCTCCGTGCTGCCAGAGGAGTTCATACCGAACATCTGCAAATTTCCACGTATGGATAATCAAATGTAATTTACAGACCTAAACACCAACTTATAGTACAGGAAACATATCCAACTGAAACTGTGTCCATCTTATTGAACCGCGTTGCACTTAAGAGGAATTTTACGTTAACACGCTTGGAATCACAAGGCTACCAAATTACAAATAAATAAATAAATAAATAAATAAAAGTGCTGATACTGCTAGAAACAAAGCATCAGATGTCCGTGTGACAACGTGCCGAATATGCGCTGCTAGGCAGTAATTGTGATTTGCGAGTAGCATGTGAAATGTGAACGAATGGACCAGTAAACAGACAAGATGCTCATCCTGTTACAGTGTTTGAAATGTCCACGGGACACGAGGGAGTGAACAGCTGCGACCGCAAACAGTCATTTAATGAGCTTCCGCTGGTTAAATGGCGCTTTGTTCCGGGGCAGCCGGCGCAGTATACGCCGCAGACGGCATTAACAATTCCATATGATGTGTTTAATGCCTGATTTGCGCATTACAGCACTCCGCGAGCAAACCGGAAAGCCACCGGATCACGAACGTTAACTACAGATTGACTTTGTACTTGATCTCCGAGTTGGAACTGTGGGAAACTATAAATTAATAATCATGATAATTTTAGTGATCATGTAGTTTCATACGGGACAGTCACACTGAAATGTCCTCCAAAGGTAATAAACACAAGAAGTACTGGATACTCCTGCAAACATACTGCGTCAGAAGCTACTGTTTGCAGCTAATTCATTCCTCTTGTTGGAGCTAATTAATTCCTCATCTAACATGTCTATATACGGGTGAAGAAAAAAACAACAAAATTTGCCATGATTTACACGGTAAAGCATTAGGAAGCATCATTCGGCAAGTATACGAATGTTTTTGACACGTGATATTGTTATGAATGTATCTACTCTCATAATACTTGTAAAAAAGTGAACAGTACAAATGAAAAGAGTCATTTCATACCGTGCTAACCACACACAGTGAACTAGACACTATGTACGTCAGAGATACCGACCTTATTTTGTAAACATGAATGATTCTTGCTCATACCTGGTGTTTTAAAGTAAAAATAAAAACATTTATTGATGTCGTCGAACTTACTCCAGCAACGGAACGCGATGCACGGATAACTATTCGACGTTTACTGCTCATTTGTATCAAAGGGGCTTCTGACCATCGTCACATTCCGTTGCTGAAAATATTGTTCATCGAAAACACCTGTAAATATTCCTAAATCGTTACAGCGCTGGCTTAAAACTGCAGTAGTCGACGCACATGATTAAGTTCAATTAATTGTTTACTATACTCAGACGTACGAGCAGGGATGTGGTGAACCGTAAGACCAGTCGGTCTTAACTGAGTCTGAAGTCAAATTCTAGGAAGCCCCGTCGAAGATACTCAATCACCGCTAATTCTAAGTCCCAACGACTTGAGTATAAAGCCTAGCATCGCTTTCAGTTGAGAGGCCCTTCAAAAGATGAAGTAACATGTGCCAAGCAACAAGTGCTCTCGAAAGCTCAAGTATGAGTTTCGCAGTTTTTCCTGCAAATACTTTGTGAACAAGGCTGAACTGCCGTGCAGACCGACACAGCAAAAACGGGTCCCGTACAGTACACAGCGTTTTGTTTACTGTGCGTGGTTGGCACGATATTAAACGACTCTCTTCATTTGTACTGTTCACCTTTTTACAAGTATTATGAGAGTAGATAGCTACATAAACAACATCACGAGTCAATAACATTCGTGTACCTGCCGACTGATGTACGAGCGCATATACACGATCCGTTTCCCCCTCCCTCCCCCTCCCCACCCCTTCCCATTGGTCTTCAGCCGACTCTGTCTAGATTCACCAGGCTCGAAAAACACATTTGTTTAGAATAACACACGATATTTATACTAGGAATGTACATTCACATACAAATTTAGCCGGCAGGGTGGCCGAGCGGTTCTAGGCGCTACAGTCTGGAACCGCGCGACCGCTACGGTCGCAGGTTCGAATCCTGACTCGGGCTTGGATGTGTGTGATTTCCTTAGGTTAGTTAGGTTTAAGCAGTTCTAAGTTCTAGGGGACTGATGACCTCAGAAATTAAGTCCCATAGTGCTCAGAGCCATTTGAACCACACAAATTTATTTTATGAACAAACTGAAATTATACTCTACATGTCTGACTGAAATATCCTTTAAGCTATCGTGATTTCTAGCACTTTCATGAAGTATGAGATTTTAAGAGTGAAAATACGCCTTAATTTTATGAGATAATACGTAGGGCCTCTTCTATATGGGAATAATCCCTGTGCGTAAAATGTATTCGCAAATGCGACTATGAACGACCATCAGCTGTATAAGAGAGTGACGACAATGAGAATTCGTGCTGGACTAGGACTCGAATCCGGATTTCCAGTTTTAGGCGAAGAGTCGCCTTAAACACTTTGGCTATCCGTGCATGACCCGCGGCCAGATCTATTCATACCTGGATCATGTCCAAAGGAACAATGCATCGTTCTTCTTAACAACGCAGGTGCTGCAGTATCGCAGTAATTCCCCTCTTTCCAATAATGAACTCAAAATTGACGTAGCCGCTCTGGCTACGGCACAATCACTTACATTAATAATACGTGTCATCTAATGTTGATCTCAATTTACGTAAAAGCAGCGACATTTACATTTTATTTACATTTGTTCCAATATGTAGCTCTTAATTCTAGTGCATGCTGCTGTGAGTAACATTCTGTTAATTACGTAGCTTCTCGAAAGTAATCAGATATTGCAACTAGTGACGGTCTCCCGCAAGCTAAGCAAACATGTTAATAATGCAAGTGAATATATTTGTAGATAGTTCTCATCGGAATGTGTTGACACCTCGATAAGTCTGGTATCAATTTTGTTACCAAAGTTAATTAATGAGATATGTTTTTAATTAACTGTAGCACTCGAACAGCTGGTAGGGTTAAAGGGTACTGATAACCAGCAGTAGCAACTCAACCTTACCTTTAATTTGCCGTTTTTGCCTGTTGAATACATTTATCCCTTCATTAAAGGTCACAACTAGAATTATAAAACTACTGGAGGCTGTTATAGACTATCGTAATTGAAATTTTCAGTGTTTGATTGAGGTTGTATTAGAAAATGGTTGATCTGTAATTTGAAACAGAGGAATTTTTTAATTAAAAATTAAAAGAAAGATTTATCATATAGCGCTAAAAATCGCAATTTCCTCAAATCGAAGATAAACTTAAAGACAAAACGCAAAACAAAAACGTATCAAACATCGCTTCAGTAGAGCTTACATAAAACGTCTTTTTCTGTTATTGCTAGATAAATTTTGTTATTACCAGTAATAACAGCAATGACAACAATAATTATATAACTGTTTGTATTCGTACTTCTAAACTGTACTTGCATCGGAAATAATTGCTAGGTTACAGAAAAACGCAGAAGTTACGTGAACAGCTAATTTTATTGCTTATAAAGAGTAATTTATATTTTGTAAGGATATAAAACACACAGTGGACAACACTGAAATATGTATGGTTCTAATTCTTTGCAAAGCAAACAAACGAACAAAAAACGAAGAGAAGTCGTTAGCTCCCAGCTCCTCTCTCACACATAATTTATATTCTCTTCCCTACCAATGCTACCAATACAACTGGTGATCCAACCATTTAATGCGTCGTTTACGTACTGTACCAACACTACTGAATCGTAGCTTTGTCACAGCGCAATTCTAATCACAACAATCTAAAATACCGCTACACCATTTTTGTATTCTGTTCGAGAGCCGCCATTTACTCAACTTCGAACAGCTCAGATGAGTCTCAGCGGCCAGGTTTTTCCCACCCGCAGCCAACGAAGTCCAATCTTCTGGGGTGACGTAGGGCAACCCCACTCTGAGAACGGTTACCTATCTGCAAGCCGCTCTCCGTCCAGCGCGCTGTGATTCATCCGTCGCACTGTCATTTATATCTATAGTTCTTCTGGTGTGGATTTCACCTCGTTACGTCATAAAGTCAAGTATAATCTAACATTTCAGAACGCTTCTACCAACGTAACAGGGGAAGTCTTTATTCACCAGTGGATGTCAAACGGCTGATAACGACGACGACAATGATGATGATAAAAATGATGATGATGAAGTTGATGATGATCAAGCTATTATTATCTGCAACCTCTGCAAGGCCGTTGACGAAACTTTTTGTTCGCATCATATAGTTGTGGAGTGACTGCACACTAGTAATATTGTCAGTTTTATGACAATCAGTTGTATACCTAGGTATCTCCACGTAACGTAGGAAGACACACATGAACAACATATACATCGGTAAGCAGGATGTTAAGAAATTTCTGCAACGTATTCGGAAAGTTTCAGATATTAATTACACAGTATGCTCCCATTTTATGGTACTACACGGACCCGAAAAAGGATGTACTTGGCTCTGAAAACGATTTTTGAAGTTATATCCATAATTTTATTCACGCTGCACATTTGGCATTATATGACGTAAGGATCTCTTTATTTGTCTTGTCTCTTGCAGATATTACCTAAGCAGACGGCTACCATTTATTAACTCATGAGCGAATCAACAAGTGTTGTCACATACACCATTACATCGGAGATGTTGACTACATGACATTAAACATGCAGGGTGCAATGGGGGATGGTAAACAACTGTCGTGCACTGAAAATACGAAACATGAGAAGTACTGTCACTTCGTGGACAACAGGCAATGTCACCATACTGCCAGACCAAAAATTTGCCATCTGTCAGCTCATCGAATAAGTTGTACAACTTACTACAGGCGAATCACTTTAAACATTGACGGGTAGCTATGTAGCACTGCAAAGGACTGATATCTATGTTGAGCTACGGTTCACTATTTCCTCACTTGCGACAAGAGGTTAATTGCACCCAGCAGTTGTTTTCTTGTTCCTTCATTGCACAGATCTTCCCTTTCTACTTCATATTATGAGAGAGTATTCTTCTCCAGGAGAATATGAGAGCTCTAAAAGAGGAAATTGTTACGTAGACACCATACCAGTGCAAGATTTACTAACTATACAACTGCCAAAAACTGGGTTCTATAATGTGTTCTCCACTGTACTTGCCAGTATCGCTAATATGAGAGTGCTGTGAATGTTATAACGAATACAGAAGGAAACTTACGAATTGTTAAGAAATTTGAACTCTGTGGTCAGACGGAAAACAAGGCACAAATATTTTAGGATTCATGCTGGCATGACGAACGAATGGCATTCAGGGTTGTAAAATTAATTCTGGTGTACCCAAACGTCTATTAAAAATTATAATAGAATATGTTATACCAGGAAATGACATATAGACGCAGAAAGATGACACTGGTTACGTTATGATTAGCCAAATGTTCAGGAGTCAGTTAACGCCCTGTAGTGTGTACCAGTAACTGATGTGGAATACAACTTTACTTAGGAGTTAATAATGATAAATGAGTTAATAATGATAAATTAAGAATGAACCGAATGAAAATTCGCCGAGGTGCTTGACCTTTATCTATAGTGATTGAGGGCCTGAGGAGTTATAAAATGTATTATAGACCCGGTCGAGTAATATGCAACATACGCATTCCAGTAATGTCTGTGTAACAGAAGATGGATTATTGAGACAGCTAAAAGTGTACTGAGAAATGAGAAAGTTAGGGTTTACCTCGAATGTCGAATAAATAGCGAAGATAGGTTCAAGAAGGTATGTTCCAGCAACGCGGCTATCAGATGACAGTCCCTCTGACTGAAAGTAGGTAAGACCGCTTTTGATTTTATACACATACTAGAAGAAAGCTCAAATTATGGGTATAAAAACTCAGACTCGGAAATTAAGAGTAGAGGGGAGAAGAGTGTCAGTTAGCTGAGCTTCAAAATTAGACAAGAAGCAGCAGTACATGTTACCGAATGCTGTTGAGAAAAGTGTTAAACTCTCCCCTGACTCTTCATTATCTCGGTATATTGGACACCTGCCCCACAGATTCTCATCCTGACCGTAAGCCCATCCTCAGAATACCCTCATACTTACAAACATAATTAAACTTCTCTCCTAATCGATACGATCGTGATCAAGCTACTGACAGAAATAGTGGACCGGTGGGAAGATTACAAAGACACGTACATGAGACTCGTAGACAAACTAAAATAAAGAGATATATGGAATGAAAGCCTCAAATGCAAGAAGTTAATTTATTCAGTTAACGTGATAGTACTGAAATGAATCGCAAAGCGTGCTTTAACTATTCAGCCATTGTAGAGTATGGGACTGGCAGTCACTGCTTTGTTCACAGGAGAGAATCACACACAGTGAACATTCAAATACACTAGAAAATGAAGGAAAGCGAGAGAGATGTGTGAAATGATGCTATGGTGGCAACAGAACGTTTAGCGTTACCTGAATGGTAGCATGGACGTTTCCAGGAGTCAGTTGCGATTGTTCTTTTGAGCTATCGCCATTATATTTATAAATTATTTTGTAACACAGAGTGAGCAGCTTAAATGATTTCCTCGTTGAAACGAGTAGCCAACTAAATACTCGTAGTTCTGAGGTCTCAGCACTTAGTGGCGCCTAAGCTGTTGTCACATACAGCTTGGATGCTGACTGTACCTGTCGCAGAAACGCGTGTTAACTTCTTCGTGATAGTCCAAAAAGCAGAGACACAGTGCTCGCTTTGGGTGCTGTGTCAAACCTTGGCTACCAGAGAAAACAGTCGACAGATCAAAATGGATATACTACTTAAGTCCTGCCTAACTGATCTCTGGAGCTCTCCTGGAAGTACCACTCTGTGATCCTAAGTTGCCCGGGACTAGCACATTCTAATGGCCAGTGTCATCTTGCTGGTTTCTGACTGTACGTGAAAGAACGAAGGTTTCTATACTATCATATGGTTTTAATTGAAACAGCCAGCCTGGCGATCATAAGTATCTTTGTAGTATATATAGGCATAGATTGGAAAAGATCAGGGAAAAATATCTCTATACCCATTTATCACCTACAGTATTTGCTGTCTCTCATCCGCCTTCGCATCATACATAAAGTTGATAATTATACAAATTTGCTCACTTATCAGTAAATTGTTAGCCTCTAGGTTTTTCACTTTCTTTGGTTTAAACAGTTTTCAAGTTTTATCGCCATCGCTTGTTTGTATGGCTCAACAAAGTAAGATAACACATAATAGGCAGTGATACATGTAGCTGAATGATAGAAGTGTAGAAGTTAATAGTATTTTTCAAAAAGTGGTTCACTTGTCTCTAAAATTGGCTTAAATGAAATAAAATATTCATGAAAATTAATCTCTTGAGCACCTCATTGTTGCATGCGAAAAGTGAAATATGCGACTACCCCTGAAAAAAAAAGACTGTAAAGCTTTTCTTACCTTGTTAATGAAGGTGCTAAAATTTAGTGAACATGAAATGAATTAGTATGTCATATTCAGTGTGCTCTATTGTTTTTTCGCATCGGTTTTGGGATGTGAAAAGATCGTACCAACGTCTGGATATCGGAATCTACATATATTTTGTTTACACTACAAGGTAAAAAAATTGAACCATGAACGGTCCCAGGAATAACGAGGAAAGCTACTGGCAGAATAGTATTACACACGGATGATAAGTGTCTTTGACTTTTACACTAAGATGATCTGCATCTGTGCAGGAAACACTGCTCGTCGTTGTTTATGTGCTGTGTTTGATTGTTGCCTTGTTCGTACATCGACGTGATCTGCTTGCCCCAGCGTTACCTGGTGACAACCTCCGTGCAACACGTCTCCCGGTAGAGTAGCGCGCATGGTCGTGAATATGCAAGGCACTCCAGTGGCAGCACGTCCTCAACCCGCCCTCAGACAGCAGACACGACGCATCTGTTCGAACGCGTGTTGGAAAAGTGGAACATAAGCCTGCATAATCTCAGTACGTCACTATTCATATGTTACTGACTCTACTGCGAATAAATGAAATGGTACGTATCATGAGTCCATGTCCATCGCAACCAGCTGAAAAAATGCTGCTATCGGAGCACAAAATGCCAAATACGTTCCTGTTTGTTTAAAATACCAGCTGGTCTTTCTACCTTCCTCAGCACATTTCAAACTTTTCCAAAAAAATATATTCGCGATTTTTTTAACATGCAGCTCAAACTCCCAAAAGCTCACCCAGCTGTAACTCATGCACACCTACTAGTCCATCGCTGTAAGTCGCCCATGAATATCCTCTCCCCGTTGCCCTCACTCACTCATTTAGCCCAGCTCATCGTCATTACCTCCTTGTGTCTCTCTCTCATTGTCTCCTGTGGCACAGCCATAGTCCCCTTCGTTCTATCGTGCTACTACAGTCTCTTCTTACTGTCTCACTGCCAGTGTCCCCCTCCTGCTCTCTTTTACTGCTACTATCTTAATCCTTCCTTCCTACTGCCACTTCCACTTTCTCTCTATTGCTGCCGACGCCCTCCCCCCTTCCACCAAGCACTGTCTCCTTCAGTCTTTTCCTAGCACTGTTCTGTCACTGTGAACTATATTCCAATGTGTTTCTTTCTTTCTGTCACACTGCCGTTGCCTCCTTCGAACTTTCTATAACAGAACCACTCTCTACTATCTTCCTGTTTTTACAACTCGTCCGTCTTTCTCCGGTGCTACTCTCTCTCTCTCTCTCTCTCTCTCTCTCTCTCCCTCGCATGCCAAAATTTTATGGAATGTTTTAAAGATACTGAGGAAGGTTGAATGAGGCAGCTGGTACCCCACTATTCAGAGTCTTTTAAATAAAGAGGAACATATTCGCATTTTTTGTGCTCCGATAGGATAATTTTGAGCTTGTTCCCTTCTTTTCCTTGCTGCAGCATTGACTCAGATGAAAATAAATGTATTGGTCAGTAAAATTTGGATAGTTTGCTTATGTGAAACAGAAATAGTGCAAAACTAATGTTAAACCTCAGATAGGATTTTGAGTGCTAATTAATTTCCATATACTTCAGTACTACAAGATAGGACTTGACAGTCTACGTTTTTTCCTCACACTGAATTTTACGCTCTATCTCGCAAAAGGATAAAGATATGAAGAAAATTTTCAACGTTGTTCGAGAACGGAATCTTAGGAATATCACGTAAAAATTTCAGTCATTTGCTGCGCATAGTCTTCTTGGAATCCTCGGCTGGATTATCGTCCGTTGGTGTCAGCTAAAATATATTAAAATAAAAAATAAAAATTTGTGAGGTTCCCCGAGGAACTGTCCAGTAACTAATGGTATCTCTATAACTCCCACCAAGCATACACTTCTTTTTTCGTCTCTTCATCTCAGAGTAGCACTTGCCAACATACGCCCTCAATTATTTGCTGGATGTATTTCAATCCCTGTCCTCAATTACTTGCTGGATGTATTCCAATCTCTGTCTACCTGTACAGTTTTTGCCCTCTGCAGGTCCTTCTAGTACCACAGAAGTTATACCCTGATTTCTTAACAGATGCCTTATCATCCCGTCCGTCCTTCTTCTCAGTGTTTTCCATATATTCCATTCCTCTCCGATTCTGCGCACAACTTCCTCATTCCCTACCTTTTCACTCTACCTGATTTTCAAAATTCATCTTCAGCACCACGTATCAAATGCTTCGATTCTCTTCTGTTACGGTTTACCCACAGTCCACGATTCGCTACCCAACAATATGACACAATTTATTATTATTTTTTTAGATAACGCAGTTGTTTTTGTGAAAGACGTGAAATGTAAAATAAATGATGGAGGAAATAATGTAATCAGGGACATCAGCACATGGCCTCCAGGGAACGTATTAACGCTTAACTGTAACAAAACGCAATATACACAGTTTCAGAGATGAAACACTTGTAAAACCTGAATTTTATTGTTCCAGGATCGTTAAACAATCGTGAGGTTGACCATCTTGAATTCTTGGGACTGAGGGTTGAAGGAAGGCTTTCTTGGAAGTATAATGTTAACAATCTCGTGTAGAAACTGAAAGCTTAAACGTTCACTATAAGAATGATCTCCACTAGGTCTGCTACTGAAACGTCATGGCTTGTTTACTTTGCTTCGTTTCACTTTATCTCGTACGATGTTAAGTTTTGGGGTAGCTCTGTGCATTCACGAGGAATATTTTTACGCGAGAAAAAGGCACCCAGACTGATCGTCTGTGACAGTTTGCCAGCAGCAGTTAGGCTATTGTTCAGGTGTTTGGGAATTCTAACCTTTCTATTCCTGTAGATGCATTTCATCCTGAGATTTGTTGTTGATAATACTGTCCCAGTCGGAGGACGCTGTAAAATTATTTCGTGAACATTAGACGGAAAAACGATACGCATTTCATTAATCACTGTACAGGAAGATTCGCACTACTCACAGGATTTCATTTTCAGTAAGCTTCCTGCATAACTGAAAGAACTGTGTGATAAACTCCACAAATTCAAATCCAAGTTGACGTGTTTCCTTCTGGAATACTCCTTTTATTATGTACAAGAGTTCTTCACAGTAACTGAGAACATTCATCTGTATTGTGATAATTATTTGCTAATTTTCTAATCAGCATTCTGTTAAGTAGGCGCTGACTCGTTCCATACCAAACAGCTTTGGTTTGCACTGTTTCCGATGAATAAACACAATAATGCAAAAAATGTAAGAACGCTGCAGAGTCAATACCACCAATTCTATCGCACGATTAAGTAAACAATGCATTACAGCCTACGGACCATGTTAATGTTTATTAATCATATCCTCTATTTTAACTTCTTAAATGTTATTTTAATATAAACTATTTTATAAAATCAATAGCTGAAGAGCGGAAACATGGTCGTTGCCAACCCCCCCCCCCCCAAATACACAAAAAAGTGCAACCAATGAATACACTGAAGGCAATTGTCTACTAACTCCCCGAGGAATTGTTTAAAATGAATCTTTATTGACCGTTCTCGGGCATTATTGGCTTATAACGACGCGATTTATCCGCCGGAGTAAACTGTTTATACTTAATGAAATCAATATTGGCAGGTTCAGGGTGACAATTATTCAACTACGTGAAATAAAATCGTCATAACTTGTAAACGGTTTGCGTTAGGACATTCAAACTGCACGGTTGGCCACGGGGCATTATGAAAATTAGTATGCTGTATGGTTTGATTTAGCGACGAAGCCCGCTTTAATTTGGATGGATTCGTCAATAAGCAAAATTGGCGCATTTGGGGGACTGAAAATCCGCATTTCGCGATCGAGAAGTCCCCTCAACTTCAACAGGTGACTGTGTGGTATGCAATGTCCCGTCACGGAATAATCGGTGCGATGTTCCTTTGTGGCACGGTGACTACCGAACGGTACGTGAAGGTTTTGGAAGATGATTTCATCCCCATTATCCAAAGTGACCCTGATTTCGACAATATGTGGTTCATGCAAGGCGGAGCTCGGCCCCCTCAAAGCAGGAGAGTGTTTGGTGTCCTGGAAGAGCAATTTGGGGACCACGTGCTGGCTCTTAGCTACCCAGAGACCACTGGTACGGGCCTCGATTGCCCGCCATGTTCTCCGAATCTGAACACATGCGACTCCTTTTTGTGGGGTGTATTACTGAAAACAGCCCTTCAGGAGGTCATGCAGAATATCGCTACTCGTCTGCTCCATCACCAATGATGGCAGGCATATTGAGCATGTCATAACCTAAATCCGAAATCTGAAATGACGTTTACATGTTGGATAAAGTGCAACCAACGAATACACTTGAGCCGTGGTAAAAGTTGCTGTTTTGAAGAGCGCGACGCAGCGCGTAGTGTGAAGCAGTCGCCCTCCGTTTTTGGCGGTGGCGCCGCTGTGGCAATCGCAGCCTTGGTGTCTCCCTCTGGCGTGAAAGGGGAAAGGTTGTCTGTTCACGGGCATTTAAGGGGAGCTATGAGCTCGCCACTCTTCCCTCGTTCACCAGTGCCATCGTCATCTTCAGTGTTCGTGCGTCGTCTCATCAGTTAGCAGTGTGGATTATCGACGAGTGTGAACGGCTCCGTGTTTGTCTCTATGTGTCTCCTGATTTATTGCCCACCGTTCTATAACTTGTGTCTTCTCACTGTTTTTGCTGCTTGTATTTTCTATGGCTGAAGAGCAGCGTAGTGTGCTGCTGACAGCCCGCCTGTTGTACAGGGTTTAAATTAACAATAAAGTAAAAAAAAAAAAAAAAAATCGTCAGTCTTGTGCTGCTGCCAGCCCGCCTGTGTAGGTGATTAAAATTACAATAAAGGAAAAAAAAAAAAACTCGCCAGTCAGTCAGTCTGGGTCAGTCTCTCGTTCCCAGCTTGCTAGTCTGTCTCTCGTCCGCATTTGTTAGGCAGTTAGTGTCTGTCTGTCGTTCGGAGTGCTAGTATGTCTGTCGTTCGGATCAACCTTTAAAGCCGGCAATAGGAGAGTCTTTCCACTCCGCCAGTAAGAGAACTCAGCAAGTGGTCGCCCGGTCGGGGCTTAGTTCCCGCATCTGAGTCTGCGCGTTAGGCCGACAGTCTGCTGGAGTTTGCTCAGGCAATGGTCATTGGTGGTTGGATCGATCGGTTGGTCGGTCGCGCACTGAGACACAAGATGACTTGTCCGTCTTGAGCGTCGGCGCATGTGAGCTTGCCACGTGAGTCCAGTAGACCGCAGCGTATAGCGAGGGTTAGTGACTTCGCGGTCGACACGAGAGCAACAGGAGTCAACCCACGACATCAGTCTGGCTGGTGCGAGCTGCGCCGCCGTGAGACGGGAGATCGGCGCGCCTTCCTGCGTCCGTTGAAGCGGCTGGCAGCGGACGGTTCGGGAGAGCGATTTGGGGGTCCTACGCCAGTTATTCCCGAGAAATCGCAGTTTATTAGAAGTTAAGTGAATGGTGATATGTTGTTGGATTTACTCTTGTTAAATTCTACTTGTTTTCTTGAAGAGGTTACCAGCCGCTTTGCTTTAGGGTCGTCCCACCATTCATCTCCGTTTGCCCACCCGCAGGGAAGTAGTTGTTTATAAATTGGGTGGTCCGTTTTTCCCTTGTGGAGTAGGGGCGGGTTGGAGCAACCTGTGGTTCGGGTTGTTCGGTAATCTACCTGTCAATCAACCGTACGTTAGTAGCTACATCTGTCATGATTGTCGGATTTGGTGTGTTAACGAATTTATTGCTTGAAGTGTAATGGCTTAGTACCTGAAATATGTTTTGATCTTTGGAAACTTTGATATTATTGCCTATGATCTTGAGAGACGGTATCTGTGTACTGTAGAGCATCGTAACTATTGTTTGTCCAACCTTTTAGAATTTTCTATAAGATTCCAATTCATGGGCTTTTATTTAAATGATCATTTTTGGTATATAAAGTTGCCACCCTTTCACCGTAAGACTTTTCTTAGAAGTTAAAATCAAATTGCATCTTCGGTGGCAAGGTTAATATTTTAATTGTTTGTGTTTTGTACCATTTTATCCCTCCTACGGGGGGTGCATAGTTTGTGTGCTTGTGTATACTGTTAAAACTCCTCCAGAATATGAGGCCTCATTCCCTATTGTACAATATTCCACGATTTAAACGCAATATGTTTCAGATAACTTGTAATACAAAACACAATTCCGCTCTTTATTGCCACATACACTAAGGACACTCGCTGATGGCTCCAGGACTGTGAAGATGCTGCTGCTCGCAACAATTCCAGATTGCGCTGCCATCACGTTCAAGTATGCTCTTCATCCCAATTTAAAAAGCTAAGTCAGCAGACACTACTATCATGCATTTTACACCTCGACACATTTCATTGTGCAAGCAGTAAACAGTGATCAGTGGTCATGCATTGGAATCCGACAGTGTTGTCCCCTTTCATTACTAGTCATTACTCTAAGTAATCTTCAGTCTTGTAGTATGCATTATTTATGAAGAACTTTTTAGCTGCCTTTTTTAATAATCTTTCTATTTCCTTTCGCAATTTATTGTTCAATTTTTGTCCCGGATGTAAAATGCTGTTTTGTGTGTTCTGTTTTTTTTTCTTTTTTCTTTGGGTAATTGTAATTCCAAATTGGCTCTTTTTCCATGATTATGTGTTGAATCGTTAGTGAAGTATTTAGTATTGTTTTCCTAATATGCACCACAGAGTAACAGATGTAGTACCTACTTAGCTGGTGAAGTAAGGATGCTCATTGTTTTTAAATGAGACCGGCTACTTGTTCCAAGTATTACTCTTATTATTATTCTTTCTCCAGTTTGGAAACTGTATCCAAGTTTTGTGCCTTCGATTCCCAGAAAAGAATCCTAAGCTAAGAACTGAGTGTACTTATGCATAGTGCGTCACCACAAGGAAACGGCTGACCTAACACCATAAGAATGAAACATGGCATTCTTTTTGCCATTATCTTTGTGTGATCATTTCATGTTAATTGAAAGTCAGTGTTCATTCCTAAAAACTTCGTGTTTGCTTAACAATCTATGGATTTGTCGCCTATGCTTAATGTGACAGTTGTTTCGCCTCTTTATGCTATGTTCTTCAGTAGAAAAAAAACCACATGTTATCAGTGGAAAGACACAGTTTTTATATTACTCCTTAGATAACAGCGTGTTTTACATGGACGTTAATTTTAAACTGACTGTTGCTGAATGAAACTACAATAATAATGTTACACAATGAAGGCCGATGCACAGCAGCGGAAATCATACGCTCCAGATTTTTGAAAAGCGGTTTTAAAAATAAAACGTGACCGTTAATTTATGCCCTCGACGATCACGATAGAGCTTCAAACTTCGGCTGTATACCCCCCGCTGTCGGTCGCAGTCGATTGCCAATATGTCTGACTATTGTTCGGCCTGACGTGAGGAAAAACAGGGCTTTCACGCCACACCCAGCCTTTGAAATCGCTTGCATTCCAGTGGCGGGTGGCGGCGCGATATAAGAGAACCGGCGAGGACTTTTCAAAGTTAAATTACACTTTATCAATGCCGTACTTACATAACTGAAAGAATGGGCAGATATTTCAGACGAAAATCACTGTTGCAAAATTATTGAGACAATATATATGTGTAATAGAGCAGGAAACGTACAACAAAAAAGTTTTTTTAAAAATATGATTAAAGTAAGAAACACTACAAATATTTGAAGAAAAATGTAACTAAATTGTCATTGTGAATCTATGAGCAAAAGTTTTAATTTTATGGCAAATTCATTTTAAGTTATTAGTGTCTGCAACATCGTCTGTATTAGCAACTGAAAACCATCCATCACGCGCGCGCGCGTGCGCGTGCGTGCGTGTGTGTGTGTGTGTGAGAGAGAGAGAGAGAGAGAGAGAGTAAAAACCTAACAGTGTAAACAATACGCCGAGAAGACTGTACTTTCGGGCTAATGCAGTATCGCTGTTAAGTTCTTTACTCTGAGTGCTTGCGTGTGGCTAACTCAACATGACATTTATGTAACGACAACCAGGAAATATGGCACAGAGTGGAAACATTGCATGCTTCGGCAGTCTGTACTCACTTATAGGCAAGTTTTAAAGAAAGCTCAGCAAGTTTTAGCAAGAGCAGCACTCTCAAACAACTTAAGCGGCGTTCTAGCGGTATTACTAAGAGTCTGGTTTGTTTTCAGTCATTCGAAACTGGCTACTGTCTATAAAGTGAGGCGGAAAACGTCGTTTCTGTTGGATAAATGGCCGGCCGCTGTGGCCGAGCGGTTGTAGGCGCTTCAGTCTGGTCCGCGCTGCTGCTACGGTCGCAGGTTCG
The DNA here is from genome assembly GCF_023864345.2 of Schistocerca serialis cubense. Lineage (NCBI taxonomy): Eukaryota > Metazoa > Arthropoda > Insecta > Orthoptera > Acrididae > Schistocerca > Schistocerca serialis. The sequence goes on from NC_064642.1 coordinate 524,065,362, forward strand.
AATCCTGCCTCGGACATGTGATGTCCTTAGGTTAGTTGGGTGTAATTAGTTCTAAGTCTAGGGGACTGATGACCTCAGATATTAAGTCCAATAGTGCTTAGAGCCATTTAATTTTGTTAGATGAATAATAAAGTTCATGTTGCTTCCACGACATATTTTTTTCCCTGTGCAAGACTTCGGTATGGAAATACAATCCTGGAAATTGAAATAAGAACACCGTGAATTCATTGTCCCAGGAAGGGGAAACTTTATTGACACATTCCTGGGGTCAGATACATCACATGATCACACTGACAGAACCACAGGCACATAGACACAGGCAACAGAGCATGCACAATGTCGGCACTAGTACAGTGTATATCCACCTTTCGCAGCAATGCAGGCTGCTATTCTCCCATGGAGACGATCGTAGAGATGCTGGATGTAGTCCTGTGGAACGGCTTGCCATGCCATTTCCACCTGGCGCCTCAGTTGGACCAGCGTTCGTGCTGGACGTGCAGACCGCGTGAGACAACGCTTCATCCAGTCCCAAACGTGCTCAATGGGAGACAGATCCGGAGATCTTGCTGGCCAGGGTAGTTGACTTACACCTTCTAGAGCACGTTGGGTGGCACGGGATACATGCGGACGTGCATTGTCCTGTTGGAACAGCAAGTTCCCTTGCCGGTCTAGGAATGGTAGAACGATGGGTTCGATGACGGTTTGGATGTACCGTGCACTATTCAGTGTCCCCTCGACGATCACCAGTGGTGTACGGCCAGTGTAGGAGATCGCTCCCCACACCATGATGCCGGGTGTTGGCCCTGTGTGCCTTGGTCGTATGCAGTCCTGATTGTGGCGCTCACCTGCACGGCGCCAAACACGCATACGACCATCATTGGCACCAAGGCAGAAGCGACTCTCATCGCTGAAGACGACACGTCTCCATTCGTCCCTCCATTCACGCCTGTCGCGACACCACTGGAGGCGGGCTGCACGATGTTGGGGCGTGAGCGGAAGACGGCCTAACGGTGTGCGGGACCGTAGCCCAGCTTCATGGAGACGGTTGCGAATGGTCCTCGCCGATACCCCAGGAGCAACAGTGTCCCTAATTTGCTGGGAAGTGGCGGTGCGGTCCCCTACGGCACTGCGTAGGATCCTACGGTCTTGGCGTGCATCCGTGCGTCGCTGCGGTCCGGTCCCAGGTCGACGGGCACGTGCACCTTCCGCCGACCACTGGCGACAACATCGATGTACTGTGGAGACCTCACGCCCCACGTGTTGAGCAATTCGGCGGTACGTCCACCCGGCCTCCCGCATGCCCACTATACGCCCTCGCTCAAAGTCCGTCAACTGCACATACGGTTCACGTCCACGCTGTCGCGGCATGCTACCAGTGTTAAAGACTGCGATGGAGCTCCGTATGCCACGGCAAACTAGCTGACACTGACGGCGGCGGTGCACAAATGCTGCGCAGCTAGCGCCATTCGACGGCCAACACCGCGGTTCCTGGTGTGTCCGCTGTGCCGTGCGTGTGATCATTGCTTGTACAGCCCTCTCGCAGTGTCCGGTGCAAGTATGGTGGGTCTGACACACCGGTGTCAATGTGTTCTTTTTTCCATTTCCAGGAGTGTACGTACTGACAATCGCATACGCTGCGCTCTGGCGGCATATAGCACTACTGTTTACCAGATTCGCAGTATATTGATACACACATGCAGAAATGTGTGCAACACCTTTCATTTCTGAGAATTAATGTTACTGTTTCTTCAGTAGTTCAAGATTATGCATAACTTTATTGCTGCATCGCCGTAAGACAAATAGGTGACACATGTTCATGTCAAAAGTTAATACTGCAATGTAAAAATATCTTACTCTACCTAACTATTCATGCTTGATCACTGAAACGTTACTGATGATTTAATAGTGATTGATACAGATAATCGATGATTGTCTTGTTTGTTATCGAATCAGTCGCAGCTTTTCGCGGTTAGTCCATTGTGGATGAGTAAGAGGGCTAATCGGAAAGTAAGGTACAGCGGTCGCGAATTGGAAACCACTGCCAAAATTAAAAATATTTTATTTCTAACTGTTAGCTACATCTTCTAGCTACTTCTCTACATTGTCGCCACTCTGACTTAGAAATTTGTCGTAGCGTTTTACCAACTTTCTAATGCTCTCGTCATAGAAGGCAGGCGCCTGTCCCTTCTGCCAATTCTCTACGCTGATCTACAGTTTGTTGTCTGAGCCAGCGGTTCTTGTGAGCAGAGATGAACTCGGGTTGGGTGGGGCGCAGGGGGGGTGGGGTGGGGTGGGGTGGGGGGGTGGCGGGCCGGCAGTGAAAGGGGGGGGGCGGCCGTGTTGCGGGCTGTGTTGTGGGTGATCAAACATTTCCCATAGAAAACACTGGAGGAGCGACTTCATTGTCTCTGCAGATTACGGCCGAGAATTACTATGAAGAAGGAAACGCATGACATCTACATCTACATCTACATCAATCTACATGGCTATTCTGGAGGCCGAGCGGTTCTAGGCGCTTCAGTCCGGAACCGCGCGACTGCTACGGTCGCAGGTTCGAATCCTGCCTCGGGCGTGGATGTGTGTAATGTCCTTAGATTAGTTAGGTTTAAGTAGTTTTAAGTTCTAGGGGACTGATGACCTTAGATGTTAAGTCCCATAATGCTCAAAGCCATTTTGCAATTCATACTTATGTGCCTCGCGGAAGGTTCAGCGAACGACCTTCATAATAATCTGTTATCCCACTCTCGAACAGCGTACAGAAGAAATGAAAACCTATATCTCTCTGTGCGAGCTCTGATTTCCCTTGCTTTATTATGACGATTGTGTCTCTCTCTACGTAGGATGCCGTCAACTAAATATTTTCTCATTCGGAGGAGGAAGTTGTGATTGAAATTTTGTGAGAGGATCAAGTCGCTCTAAGAAACGCCTTTGTTTTAATGTGTCCACCCTAAATTATGTACCACATTCGTGACAATCTTTTCTCTGTTTCTCGGTAACATACTCTTTTAACTTTCTCGAGGTACTTTGTTAATCCTATCTGGTAAGGACCCCACACCGCGCAGAAGTATTCCAAAAGAGGATGGTTTGCCTTAGAGTTCAGTCGCATAACTGATACGATATTCCATAAGTAAGTAATTTGATTACAAGCTTCTCGAAATCTATAAATACGGAATCAATTTGAAATCCTTTGTCGACAGCTCTCAACAGTTCGTGTGAGTAAAGAACTGGTTACCTTTCACAAGAACGATATTTTCTAAATACGTGTTGGCTATGTGTCAATAGATCGTTTCTTAGAGGTAATTCGTAACGTTCGTACACAATACATGTTCCACAATCTTGCTGCATATTGACGTTAATGATATGGGACTGTAATTTAGTGGATTACGTCTACGACCCTATTGAACGTTGGCGTGACCTATGGAACTTTCCAGTCCTTGGGTACGGGTCTTACCGTCGAGCGAACGGTTGTATACGATTGTTAAGTATGGAGATATTGCACCAATATACTTTGAAAGGAACCTAATTGGCATACCGACTGGAACGGAAGATTTGGTTTTTTAGATGATTTAAGTTGCTTCACTACTCATGTTGGCAGCTGTTCTTGATTCCGAAATGTGGAATACTTATTTCGTCTTCTTCGGTGAAGGAATTTTGGAGGGATATGTTTATTAATAACTTTTAGCAGCACTATCGTCGATAGTATTCTATCACGCAAAGAAGACACTGATTGTGTCTTGCCGCAAGCATACTTTACAAACGACCAGAATATCTTTGGGTTTTCTGCCATGTTTCGAGACAGAGTTTCGTTGTGGAAACTATTATAAACATCTCGCACTGAAGTCACCGTAAATTCGAGCTTCTGTTAAAGATCGCCATTTTTGGGGGCTTTGCGTTCATTCACATTTGGTACGCTTTTTTGGTTGTTTCTGAAACACTATTCTGGCCCGTTTTGTGCATCATGTGGGATCAGTACCGTCGTTTGTTAATTTATTTCGTATAAATCTCTCAACTGCAGTAATTTCTTTGATTTTAAACCACATCTGGTCTACACTCGCATTTTTAATTTTAATTGCGTGTGCCCGAGGCCCTAAGAAACTGGCCAGTCTACGTCACACAGCCCCCGCTACAGCTGAAGCCGCCTCGTGGATGAATGTGGTCCTGACCTGTTTAGCGGAATCCTCACTACCCTACTGCGCAGATCGAGGAATCTGCAGCGTACACGGTCACAGGACCGTTGAGCCTCTGATTCAAATCCCTCCACTCGGCTCTGTATCAGACGTCCGCAATCCGTCCTGTCGACTGTGCTGCCAAGGAGAGCTCTACCTTTTTCTCGCAGGACTGGCAGCCTTTACCACTTCTGACAGCCACTCGAAACCAGAGAGAATCTCTTCCAATCCAAAGTGACACACATCATTGGTACTGACATGAGCCACCACCTGCAGTTGGCTGCACCCTATAGTCTTCATGACATCCGGAAAGACCCGTTCCACGTCTGGAATGATTCCATCAGGTAAGTGCTCGTTTGCTCTTTTCCCCTCCTTGGCAGCCATGTCCCTAATGGGCCCCGTAACGTGTCTAACGTGGGAGCTCCCAGCTACCAATAATCCCACCCTCAGTGGCTGTCCGTATCCTGCAGGCTGAGAAGTATCTTCTGAAACAGGACAAGTGACTGCGTATTGCTGAGGGACATCTCAAGGATGTCAAGCCTAGTGCCTTTAACCACGCAATTTAATAGCTCTGTGTTATTTGGTGGGTTTGGGTAGAAGTCGAGCCACGCGTGCCATCACCACTTTTCGTGGGTGTATGTTCTTCATATCTAGCTGAGAGGGCTCTCCGGTCTGGCCTATGTAATAACTCGGGCGATCACTACAGGTGATTTTGTACACCCCAGAACGAGATAATTTGTCATCAGTATTCTTTAACGAGAGGACCAAGTTCTTTTTTAGGCTTTTATTCGTAGAATATGCAATCTTAAAGTCGTGGCTCTTTAAGAGTAGCCCTATTTTATAAGATGCTTTGCCTACGAAGGGAATAGAAATGAAGCTATTGGAGTTACCCTCTGGTGCGACACCTACAGTAGATGAGGTTGCAGTTTTTTTTTCTACCTGTTTCCTTGTTAAAGAGCTGTCCAACAATTTCTGGTTTTACATTATTATTGTAGGCGATAGCTTCTATGGTTTGTAACTCGTTCTCCTTTTTCGAGGATTTTCAATCTTTGCTTCACCGGCCCTGATGTTACGGTGCCTTTGTAGTCGCTGACGCCTGTCTCCACTTTCTTTAGTCGAATATTAATGTATTCAAAATTGAGGAATAATTTTGCCCAGTAATATCTAGTCTTTCTTACGTGCTCCGAATCCGTTTGTAGGGTTCTCGTTCTCCTCAGAAGCTAGTTTGGTCACAGATTACGCAATTAACAGTTTTAATGGTTATATTAATCCAGTTCCTAACGTAAAGGTAGCTACTATTTACGCCTCAATATTTCCACGCGCGCATACGCATGACTATCAGCGGTGCTCGGTACACAGCTGCTCGCTGCGATTAGTTCCGGCGCAGCTTTCGCGGCCTACCGACATCGTCCGCGCAGTGGGGCCTGCTGTTTCTCTTCATCCCAAGTAATGTAGATTTATTATTGCATACTACGGTGCTATACTTTTATACTTGACATGGCCAAAATCTGGCATGAAATTGTTTAGTGTCAATAGCTTCTGAAGAAGGCCAAATTATTTTGGCTGAAACCTAGGTAAAGATTGGTTTCTATTTGGAACTGAGGCTGACGTGTTATATGTCAAACCACAGTGTTTGGGTGTCAAGAGTTAGTTCTCTCAAGAGTCTCTTCTCATACCAAACGGTTGGGTTTCGATGTGGCTCACACACTTCCCGACAGCACACGTCTCGTGAAGTAAAAGAACCACTTTCAAACACCGGCTGTAAGTAAAATAGTGTTCCGTAGCATATTTTATGACTTTTAGGTCAACGGGTCTTAAGAGAGGTTTTGGTGAGTGTCAAAATATGACATGAATTGTCGTACCTTTCAATAGCATTGAGTTAGAAGCTCAAACGTTTTACTGTGCCAAGGGACCGTAGGCTTTAGTATGAGATATAAATTTGATCTTGATCCCCTACTCGTTCCTGGCAAAACGAGTTTGTGACAGACAGACGGACAGACGGACGGAGGGAGGGGCGATAGAGCGGTACTATAGGGGTTCCGTTTTTAGTGACTAAGGTATGGAAAATTAAAAATGAATGGAAGAGGGAAAACAGGCAGATAGAAACACGTATTCATGTTAAATTTAGTCCTATAGTACACATCCTCAGCTTTAGAACATCCCGTTAAAGACAATTTAATTTAATCACTTCCCTCTTGATGCATTTCTCATTTACATCCAAACTATGGGTAGCCAATATATTACGAGCAGTGAAATGCACACGTGCCACTCGCCTTAGAATGTCAGCGAAAAATTATTGCCTGGACACAAACCTCTGTAGGACAGGGATGTAGGGATACAGGTTGCTGAGTCTCTTCCACATGAGAGCCGCAAGTCGCTGACGGAGTCACAACCGTGTCTGTTCTGTTAAATGACTTGATCGTAGTAGCAAGTAGCCATTCATGGTCATACACTGAATGAAATACTTTAATATATTCTCAGAATCTAACATCTTAGTAGGTTAAAACGAGTCATCACATAGAGAAACTGATAAAGAAGCTTAGTTCAGTATTTAATGATCTCGTTGTGTTGACCTCTAGACTATAGTACTGATTTATTTTTGACAATTTGCACTCCATGCTTTCTTATGAAATTATATTCTGACGCAGTAAAACTAATGTAAATAAAGTGTTCCTTAAGCAGGAGCGAGCAGTAAGAATACGGTGTCATGTGGGTAACCACACATCTTTCAGGGAGCTTTTAAAGAATCTTGACACTCTCTTACTCACTTGCCAGTACATTTACTCCTCAGCTGAATTGATGTTGACAATGAAAACAAGTTTCAAGTGAACTGTGATCCTGAAGTGAAAATTCGATATATATATAAAAAAAAACTTTTATGTAGTCTTTGCCTCCTTGTCTAGAAATCAGAACGGAACTGTGTAATTTTGTATAATGGTATTCACCAAGCTTCCCTCTAACACAATGCAAGAAACTGGATCTCCCAACCAAACAGAGAGACAATGAAAACTTGGGTCGTCATTTATTCTCTCCACAAATTATCTGTTATCCTGCGTCAAGAACTGAGATTTCCTCTTCGCTCCAGGCAAGTGTCGGTGATCATTATAAAGTTGCTCAGTAAGTAGAGGTATATTTTAAACAGGCCTCTGCTGTTACAGACCTAGGTAGCTATATAGTACCTCTGCAATCTAGCAGCTCCAGAGATATAATATACAATGTAAAAATTTTCCCACTCCATCGTGGCATGCTGTTACAGCAACGGGTTTAAAAGTATTTCAGAACAAAAACAGTCTCGGTTGCGAAATTATTTAATTTCAATGACGCCTTTTACCCTTTTGTGACATTACCAGATTGTCTATATAAAGCAGCAACCAATCAATTTGATACAAATGGAGGAAAAGGGCATGGTCCTATCTTGCACGGTTACGGAGACAACATGAACTAAAAGTAATAAAAACGTAAATAAGAGTAGCTGGATACGTGACCCATCAATCATAAAACCACATATTATTGAAAATAAACACCAAGGTAACCGGATGCGTAATCAATCCGTTATGAAACTTCTAAACCATGAAGAGGACCTAGTGAAAGGAGACAAACAACCAGAACAACACCGAGAAAGAAGAAATACGTGGTGGAAAAATTTTTTCACAGTTGTCGTATGTTCCCTTGAGCACACCAGCTTGACAAACAAGTTGAAGCACTGAAGGCAAAGATAAAAACAGTATGAACCTTCACGGTTTGAGAGGATATGTGGTGTTAATCAGTTTATAGGTATGTATTGTATTTTGGTCATTCTATAAATTCTGTTCATCACGTAAGTATCGATATGCATAGCTCACACAGAGAAAAACAACGTACCTGAGTAATTTTTGATTATTGTTACAATATATTTGTGTTACCTCACTGCCTTTGCCCGAGTGCGCTAGCAAAATCACGCGCGTTCTAAGTTGGGCAGTGATGAGGAGGTTTTGGAGAATGCCCAGGAGATTTTCTTTATGAGTGCGATATGAGTTTGACAGAACTGGAGTATGAATATTTTTGATGCAGTTATGGAGATAGAAGCCAAGGATATTACTTGTGAGTCTTTCTGGAATGTTGTGAGACTGAGGTAACCAAGCAGGCGCATAGAATTGTTTTGTGTTAGAGATTGTAGCAACGGAGCTCAGACGGTATGGTTGTTATATCGATTGCCCTAATAGGTGGTTTGAGATTCCCTTTGCTTAAAGTCATGTTGTATAAATACTATTGTGAATATTCAGGAATATTCAATTTTTTTAGTAATCGTTTCTTAACTGTTAAAATACCCTCCATTCGTTTATTATCTATGTACGTACGTTGCATTTCGTGGTATAGAATTTTCAGTCGTAGTTTTTAATGTTGCTTTGCTTCCGTATGATGTGCGCTGCTTTTTAGAAACTTCCAAAAATATTCGTCAAGACACGAGGTAAGTGAAAGTACAGTTTAGGGCAAGGAATTTCTTTGTGAGTCAAGCTGCGCGTTTACGTCAGAAGTCAGTTTACATTCCGGGTAGTACTATATTTTCATACTAACACTTCGCTTCAATTTGTAGACACTGTTGAGCTAAACATATTAAGTCTTCGTATAGTTCAATAGAGAAAGACTTTTTCAGATTACACTAGTTTAAGTTAGAAATTAGTTTGTTTGGTTGTCATTTTTGAGACGTTTTGGTAGACAGTTCACAGCACAGATACGGGTATCTGAAGTATGAAATAAAATAGATCTGGATAGGGAACAGATTGACGTTGTATTTAAAAAATTAAGAAAATTAAACAATCAGTTCTTACAGACACATCAGTTCTATTCCGTTGCTCTCTTTTGACATCTTCAAATTCAGTTTTTTTGTACCTGTTTCACTGATAATAAGCTTCAGGTTTTTTCAAAATTCATGCAGGTTCGAAATCCATACCGGAAAGGCATTATTACTATCAACGATAATAGTATAATTACACCAACTGAAGAATGAATTCAAGAATGGAAGAAGTTAAACGAACGAAGACATTAATACGAAATCACTACAATTTATCAGTTCACTTAATCGATAAGACACGATGAAAACCTCTGAAGAAATGTACAACAGTGATTTTTAGTCTCAACTAGACCAACTTATCAACGATAATAGTTATACCGATTTAAGAATGAACTCAAGACTGTTTATGGATATCGGGACGAACTGTTAACGTTGTTGCTATGGAAATAAAACGTTCCAAAACACTAATTTTTATATATATTATCCTGCTTTTCTTAGTTGTATAAAACTTTCTGTGTCCCAATTTTTTTCTTCCAATATAATAAAATGATCATCACACGAAACATAAAATGTTAAACTTAGAGTATGCAAAATTATTTTCACAAAAAGCACCTAAAGTTTCCTAAAACGGTTTCCTTGACCACCTATGGGAATTGTTTTGACTTCTATTGCTGTTAACAAGACCTCTCATATTAAGTTTTCTGAAATATCTCCTGTGCAGACATCGGTCAGTTACAGTTTTATTACATGTATACGTTCATATGATTGCTCATTTCACTCTTTAATTGTTTACTTGTTGCTTGTAATTAGTGATTTAGATCAGCAAAATGCCTTTCCAGGTGCGCCAACTTTGAAAAATATCCACCAAAGGCTGTCTTGCACGAGGAGACAATTTATGGGAAGCAACTAAGGAGAAACATTCTGTTGTCAAAACAAAGAGAGGGCTCCAAAGCACGCAGGATTAACGAGTTTCCCGGGGGAAATTTAACAACTATTTTATACGCGACGCAGGTCCTCGCGTACGTGCTACATGGGAGATAACGTGGAAATAAATAACCGGCTCTCTCAGTGCCAAGATTATAAATCCTATAACTCATACTCACCGTGAAAGATTTAGAGAAACGAACATATGAGGGATTTATACGTCAGGGAAACAGTTTCGATATCGAAGCTTACATTTCGTCAGCAGCCAATCGTTTACATTCATTACTCAGTATATCCGTTTATGATCGCTGTTAGTAATCTTGCTCACAAGTATACTTTCCTATACTGTTCACTATAGACATTTCCTGATGTTCATTTTTTCACCTCTAGTCTTTATGGCACAGCCCATCGTACTGAGTTAACTGTTTTCCGTAAATATAAGGGATTTCATAATAGCACTAACTGAGGAATCGAATGCAAAGACAAACATGGCCACTAAATGCAGTTAATTCACGATCAATGCAAAACTTATTTCAGACGTATGAATGAAATCGACACATGGGCGTACAAACGGTTTTATTTTTGTGCCAAAATGCAGTTCATACCTGTAAATCAAATATACGATGAAAATATTCCTTTAAACATTGCACTTAGATATGGGCATGATCTCATTTGTATGAATCATTTATTCATGGTCAGCTTTTAATTATTTTCAAAAATAAACGTTTTTATTTAAACTTCATCTTATTCTATAATGCTTTTCAAACTTTATCAAATTACGTATTGCGTAACAATTTCGTAAGTATATTATGGAAAAAAATATGAATTGGCAACTGTAACATTGATATTCGGTGTTTCACCGAATATTTTGATTTTATTGTAGCTTCACACTTACTGAAAATATTCCAAATCACCATAACAGAGTACGATCCTTTGAGGTAACAGTCACATCTGAACATATAAAACAGAGCTTCTTCCAAACCATGACAAGCGATTTTCTCTACCTCTGTGTTGAACAACATTGGTATATCGTTAATGGTGTATGTATACCACCTAAAGTCCTCTCGCTTTTGCCAGTTTACATTGCACCATAAGCATCTTTCTTCTTGTCATCTGAGATTGGATGAATAAGTGCTTCAGCCCTTAGTTAAGAAAAGAGCTTCGTAACGATCCATCCGCGTTTCTAAAGAGACTTAACTCTTGTTCACCTTGCCAGGACCCCCAAACTGCAGTTGCCTCCACATCAATATGTTTCCAGTTGCTTCGTCCTTGTATATGTACATTAACTTCAATTCTCTTCTGTGGCCTAAATTTCGTAGGCCTTTAGTTAAGAGCTTCACGTCTACCACTCTCCAATCTTTACCTAAGTTACTCACTTCATCCATGTTTTGTAGACCTCATTATATTCCTCTTTTGTTACAATTGTTGGCCATTTTTGTTGAAGTTTCTCTACCCTTTCGAAAACGCGGTCAGCTGGTAAGTATCTGTGTCCTCGTAACAATAACTGTTAACATTAGTACTATGCAGTATTATAACGAGGGAGCACACAAACACAAACTGATGGTAACAGCTGCTCTGCGCGGGAACGTCTGTCCGTGACTGACATATAAACAGCGTCTCTGGAATTAGCGTCTGATATTGCCCGTAGTGGACTGGTTCTTCTTTGTACGAAATATGTATACGGACAGGTTCGTGTTTGCTCTGAACCACGTATTTTCAGTCTTGTATCATGGCACATGTTCGATTTCACTTAAATTGAGTGATGTTTCTTTTACGCTTATCCTATATCTACCGTTCCATTCTGTATCTCATTTTTATTAACTGTGTGCATGTTCTCCTTTGCGAGTCACGGCTTCAGCTGAATGACGAGCTCTGTTGTAAATTGTTTGATAATACATTCGTAAGCATTAACACTATGCAGAAACAAAGTACGCAGGTACCTTTAGTCCTTCTCGGAATCTACGCCTTAGCTACCGAAGTACACTGGTGTCCAAAATTAACGCAACAAACCGCTGTTTCCCCCTCCTGTGCCTAATTGACTATATAATTATACGAACTGTCAACCAGATGTCCGTACGATCAAGTCTGCACGGAAGATGGCGTTCCGGTCAACGGACAACCACGCCAACGATAACGTCAGGGCACCTTTGAAATGAGGTAGTGTTTGCCGGGTAGTCCCACATCCAAAATTGCTGTATACACAGTCACAGACGGTGCAGTATGGCACAGAGAAGGTGCCTACCATAGTATCTGCGCTGGAGGGCCATAAGAAGAAAGGAAGGAGGACAGTCAGAGACTGATGTGACCCGATTGCTTAGTGTGAATCGACCTAGGATGTGGCGACAGAGTACAGAGACCGAAACTGAATCCCGAAGAGCAGGGCAGGGCCGACCACCTGTGTTTCAGAAGAGAGGACCGTTATTTGACTGTAACGGCACGACGGTACCATCTTCATACTCCACGGAAACTGGCCTGTGAGCTCGCAGCTTTCACTGGACGTGTTGTACTGAGGCAAACGGCGTGCGGAAGGCTTCGGCAGGGTGGCCTTTATTGTCAGTGACCTGCTGCATGTCTACTTCTGACGCGTCTTCATAGGAGTGAACGTCTAGAGTGGAGTCACCAACAAGCCACCTAGGCGACCGAACAATGAGCCAATGTTGTTTCCACATATGAGTCCCAATTTAGTCTGGAGAGTGATTCTCGATGGATTCGCATATGGAGGGAACGTGGAACACGATTTTGGGACCGAAACATTGTGGAAAAAGACCGATAGCGAGGAGGATCCCTAATGATGTGGCCAGGGATTATGTTGGCCACTTGAGCCCCTCTTCCTGAAAATGTACGGGAGAATCGGCAAGGCTTAACTGCTATGGGTATTGTGACGAGATCTTGGGACCTCATATGCGGTTGTTGCCAAGTGCTGCGAGGCGAGACTTTGTATTGATAGACGATAATACGTGGCCTCATAGTGCACGGATGGTTGATCTCTTCTTGGAAATGGAAGATATTGCACGCATGGCGTGGCTTGCTCACTTTCCCGATTTGAAGTCCAGAGAGCATAAGAATGAGTTTTTCACTCTGCAGCGGAGTGCGAGCTGATATGAAACTTTCTGGCAGATTAAAACTGTGTGCCGGACCGAGACTCGAACTCGGGATCTTTGCCTTTCGCTCTTAAGTGCTCTACCATCTGAGCTACCCAAGCACGACTCACGAACCGTCCTCACAGCCTTAATTCCACCAGTACCTCGTCTCCTACCTACCAAACTTCACAGACGCTCTCCTGCAAACCTTGCAGAACTAGCACTCCTGGAAGAAAGGCTATTGCGGAGACATGGCTTAGCCACAGCCTGGGGGATGTTTCCAGAATGAAGCCATGTCTTCGCAATATCCTTTCTTCCAGGAGTGCTAGTTCTGCAAGGTCTGCAGGAGAGCTTCTGTGAAGTTTGGAAGGTACGAGACGAGGTACTGATGGAATTAAGGCTCTGAGGACGGTTCGTGAGTCGTGCTTGGGTAGCTCAGATGGTTGAGCACTTAAGAGCGAAAGGCAAAGATCCCGAGTTCGAGTCTCGGTCCGGCACACAGTTTTAATCTTCCAGGAAGTTCCATAGAACATGTCTGGGATTCACTAGGGACACGGCTTCAATCACATCAGCAACCACACTGCGGGCACCTCTGCAGGAAAAATGGGCGTTATTGCCACCAAATGAGACTGATGACATCATTCACAGCATGCTCCGTCGTTGTCAGGCCTGTATTGCTGCCAGAGGTGGTCACATCCTATGCCGAGCACATTAACCAGTTCTCAGAATGTGTATGCAAAACCGTTAAGTTGGAAAAAACGAAGAATATTTTTATCCGCCATTATGCATATTGCAGTTGTTTACGTTCTGCATTCTTTACTTCGTTTCTACTTTATTGTTACGTGTGTATACCGTTTTGTTGCAAAATAAACACTACTTTTCAAATTTCCGTTTGTTGCTTTAATTTTGGACACCAGCATTCTTATGGTTCAAAAATGGTTAAAATGGCTCTGAGCACTATGGGACTTAACATCTGATGACATCAGTCCCCCAGAACTTGTTGTTGTGGTCTTCAGTTCTGAGACTGGTTTGATGCAGCTCTCCATGCTACTCTATCCTGTGCAAGCTTCTTCATCTCCCAGTACCTACTGCAACCTACATCCTTCTGAATCTGCTTAGTGTATTCATCTCTTGGTCTCCCCCTACGATTTTTACCCTCCACGCTGCCCTCCAATGCTAAATTTGTGATCCCTTGATGCCTCAGAACATGTCCTACCAACCGGTCCCTTCTTCTGGTCAAGTTGTGCCACAAACTCCTCTTCTCCCCAATCCTATTCAGTACCTCCTCATTAGTTATGTGATCTACCCATCTCATCTTCAGCATTCTTCTGTAGCACCACATTTCGAAAGCTTCTATTCTCTTCTTGTCCAAACTATTTACCGTCCACGTTTCACTTCCCTCGATGTTAACAAATCTCTCTTCTTCAGAAACGCTTTCCTTGCCATTGCCAGTCTACATTTTATATCCTCTCTACTTCGACCATCATCAGTTATTTTGCTCCCCAAATAGCAAAACTCCTTTACTACTTTAAGTGTCTCATTTCCTAATCTAATTCCCTCAGCATCACCCGACTTGATTCGACTACATTCCATTATCCTCGCTTTGCTTTTGTTGATGTTCATCTTATATCCTCCCTTCAAGACACCATCCATTCCGTTCAACTGCTCCTCCAAGTCCTTTGCTGTCTCTGACAGAATTACAATGTCATCGGCGAACCTCAAAGTTTTTATTTCTTCTCCATGGATTTTAATACCTACTCCGAATTTTTCTTTTGTTTCCTTTACTGCTTGCTCAATATACAGATTGAATAACATCGGGGAGAGGCTGCAACCCTGTCTTACTCCCTTCCCAACCACTGCTTCCCTTTCATGTCCCTCGACTCTTATAACTGCCATCTGGTTTCTGTACAAATTGTAAATACCCTTTCGCTCCCTGTATTTTACCCCTGCCACCTTTAGAATTTGAAAGAGAGTATTCCAGTCAACATTGTCAAAAGCTTTCTCTAAGTCTACAAATGCTAGAAACGTAGGTTTGCCTTTCCTTAATCTTTCTTCTAAGATAAGTCGTAGAGTCAGTATTGCGTCACGTGTTCCAGTATTGCTACGGAATCCAAACTGATCTTCCCCGACGTCGGCTTCTACTAGTTTTTCAATTCGTCTGTAAAGAGTTCGTGTAAGGATTTTGCAGCTGTGGCTTATTAAACTGATTGTTCGGTAATTCTCACATCTGTCAACACCTGCTTTCTTTGGGATTGGAATTATTATATTCTTCTTGAAGTCTGAGGGTATTTCGCCTGTTTCATACATCTTGCTCACCAGATGGTAGAGTTTTGTAAGTACTGGCTCTCCCAAGGCCGTCAGTAGTTCCAATGGAATGTTGTCTACTCCGGGGGCCTTGTTTCGACTCAGGTCTTTCAGTGCTCTGTCAAACTCTTCACGCAGTATCGTATCTCCCATTTCATTTTCATCTACATCCTCTTCCATTTCCATAATGTTGTCCTCAAGTACATCGCCCTTGTATAGACCCTCTATATATTCCTTCCACCTTTCTGCTTTCCCTTCTTTGCTTAGAACTGGGTTTCCATCTGAGCTCTTGATGTTCATACAAGTGGTTCTCTTATCTCCAAAGGTCTTTTTAATTTTTCTGTAGGCAGTATCTATCTTACCCCTAGTGAGATAAGCCTCTACATCCTTACATTTGTCCTCTAGCCATCCCTGCTTAGCCATTTTGCACTTCCTGTCGATCTCATTTTTGAGACGTTTGTATTCCTTTTTGCCTGCTTCATTTACTGCATTTTTATATTTTCTCCTTTCATCAATTAAATTCAATAATTCTTCTGTTACCCAAGGATTTCTACAAGCCCTCGTCTTTTTACCTACTTGATCCTCTGCTGCCTTTACTACTTCATCCCTCAACGCTACCCATTCTTCTTCTACTGTATTTCTTTCCCCCATTCCGGTCAATTTTTCCCTTATGCTCTCCCTGAAACTCTGTACAACCTCTGGTTCTTTCAGTTTATCCAGGTCCCATCTCCTTAAATTCCCACCTTTTTGCAGTTTCTTCAGTTTTAATCTACAGGTCATACCCAATAGATTGTGGTCACAGTCCACATCTGCCCCTGGAAATGTCTTACAATTTAAAGCCTGCTTCCTAAATCTCTGTCTTACCATTATATAATCTATCTGATATCTTTTAGTATCTCCAGGGTTCTTCCATGTATACAACCTTCTATCATGATTCTTAAACCAAGTGTTAGCTATGATTAAGTTGTGCTCTGTGCAAAATTCTACCAGGCGGCTTCCTCTTTCATTTCTTAGCCCCAATCCATATTCACCTACTACGTTTCCTTCTCTCCGTTTTCCTACACTCGAATTCCAGTCACCCATGACTATTAAATTTTCGTCTCCCTTCACTATCTGAATAATTTCTTTTATGTCATCATACATTTCTTCAATTTCTTCGTCATCTGCAGAGCTAGATGGCATATAAACTTGTACTACTGTAGTAGGTGTGGGCTTCGTATCTATCTTGGCCACAATAATGCGTTCGGTATGCTGTTTGTAGTAGCTTACCCGCGTTCCTATTTTCCTATTCATTATTAAACCTACTCCTGCATTACCCCAATTTGACTTTGTGTTTATAACCCTGTAGTCACCTGACCAGAAGTCTTGTTCCTCCTGCCACCGAACTTCACTAATTCCCACTATATCTAACTTTAACCTATCCATTTCCCTTTTTAAATTTTCTAACCTACCTGCCCTATTAAGGGATCTGACATTCCACGCTCCGATCCGTAGAACGCCAGTTTTCTTTCTCCTGATAACGACATCCTCTTGAGTAGTCCCCGCCCGGAGATTCGAATGGGGGACTATTTTACCTCCGGAATATTTTACCCAAGAGGACGCCATCATCATTTAACCATACAGTAAGGCTGCATGCCCTCGGGAAAAATTACGGCTGTAGTTTCCCCTTGCTTTCAGCCGTTCGCAGTACCAGCACAGCAAGGCCGTTTTGGTTATTGTTACAAGGCCAGATCAGTCAATCATCCAGACTGTTGCCCTTGCAACTACTGAAAAGGCTGCTGCCCCTCTTCAGGAACCACACGTTTGTCTGGCCTCTCAACAGATACCCCTCCGGTGTGGGTCTACCTACGGTACGGCTATCTGTATCGCTGAGGCACGCAAGCCTCCCCACCAACGGCAAGGTCCATGGTTCGTGGGGGGCCCTAGAACTTAGAACTACTTAAACCTAACTAACCTAAGGACTGCCCGAGGCAGTATTCCAACCTGCGACCGTAGCGGTCGCGCGGTTCCAGACTTAAGGGCCTAGAACCGCTCGGCCACACAGGCGGCGCCAGTATACTTATAAACGGTAACAGTTCTTAATAAGTAATGTGTTAACATATGTAAATGCATAACAATATACTGCTGCCCCCATCATCTCCGGCTAAAAAGCTGTAGCGCTACACGTTGCTACACATAAGAAATGAACCACCCATAGGATGGCAGTGTGCCTAGTTCACTTAGACACCATCGCAGGATATCTAAATCATCAGCGTCGCAATTCTCTAAAACAGACAGGACGGCCCCAGAGTGCGTTAGTGTTGTTCGGGTTTAGTGTCCTTATCAGACCTGGTATGGTGTATAATGGTCGCGAACAGCGTCAGATGTTGCGTCTGTACTGTGAAGGTCGCGGCGATGGCGCATACTATTGTGAGTCACCGTTTTCAACATCTGAAAGGTTCAAAGGGCCTTCATTTGGGTCTCCAGTTGGCAGGCTGGTCGAACGGCTGTTCGAATCGTGCAATATCCGAATTTTCGGATCTTCAGATATGACACGGGTACGGTGGTTGAATGCGTGGGCATGTGAGGGTAGGCATGCACTTCATCAAGGCTTTCGCCGACCATGTATGACCACTATAGCAAAGGGTCGCCGTATTGTGCACTGAACACGTTGTAACCCCTTCGCATCAACGCCCGCCAGAGAGGAACAGCCGCGCGGGATTAGTCGAGAGGGTTAAGGCTCTGGAGTCATGGACTGTGCGGCTGATCCCGGCAGAGGTTCCAATCCTCCCTCGGGCATGGGTGTGTGTGTTTGTTCTTAGGATACTTTAGGTTAAGTAGTGTGTAAAGTTAGGGACTGATGACGTTAGTAGTTAAGTCCCATAAGATTCCACACACATTTGAACATTTTTTAGACAGGAACAAGTAATTGATTCTCTTCACAGCTGTGTGTCATCTTGCACTATTGGTCGAAACGTGAGGGTAGGCATACCCGCCTTCAAGGCTCCAGTGGACCACACGAGAGGACTGCTGTATCCTTCGTTAAGCACATGTAGCCCCCTTCACGTCTTTGCTTGCCAAACAAGAACAAGTAATGCACCTCCAGCAATATTCTGTGTCATTCTGCACTACTGGTCGAAAACTAGCAACTGCTGGACAAGGGAATTGCAGCCCCAATCGTGAGCTACTGTTAACACCACAACACAGGCAGCTGCTAGGCGCTACAGTCTGGAACCGAGCGACCGCTACGCTCGAAGGTTCGAATCCTGCCTCGGGCATCGATGTGTGTGATGTCCTTAGGTTAGTTAGGTTTAATTAGTTCTAAGTTCTAGGCGACTGATGACCTCAGAAGTTAAGTCCCATAGTGCTCAGAGCCATTTGAACCATTTTTTGCTCAGAGCCATTTGAACCAAGCAGCTGCGCTTGGAGTGGTGCCACGAACGAGAATAATGGGCTGATAATAAATGACGTCACACTGCATCCAGCGATGAATCGCGGTTCTGTATTACCCCGGATCACCATCGTCGGCTAGCATAGCGTTGACCTCGTGTGAGGTCCCACTTTTCCAATATTTTCAAAAAGCACAGTGGTGTTACACCTGGGTCGTGCGGTAGAGTTCTCGCTTCCCACGCCCGGATTCCCGGGTTCGATTCCCGGCGGGGTCAGGGATTTTCTCTGCCTCGTAATGACTGGGTGTTGTGTGACGTCCTTAGGTTAGTTAGGTTTAAGTAGTTCTAAGTTCTAGGGGACTGATGACCATAGATGTTAAGTCTCATAGTGCTCAGAGCCATTTGAACCATTTTTTTGAACACAGTGGACTACCTCTGTTATTTATGTAGCGTATCAAAACTGTGTCGATATGGCCCGATACACGGATCAAGCGCTTGGTGATTGAGAGGCAAAGCGACAGGGATTGGGAAATTGGCGCATTGCATTGTAAACAGCGCCAAATGAGGTTCTCATTTGGAAGCTTCAAAAATGGTTCAAATGGCTCTGAGCACTATGCGACTCAACTTCTGAGGTCATCAGTCGCCTAGAACTTAGAAATAATTAAACCTAACTATCCTAAGGACATCACACACATCCATGCCCGAAGCAGGATTCGAACCTGCGACCGTAGCGGTCGCCCGGCTCCAGACTGTAGCGCCTAGTATGGGGAGCCATCGTTGATTTCTTCAGGTCACGGCTGGTAGTGTATAAGGGAATTCCGACGGCACAAAGGTGGGTGACCTCTCATGTGACAGAACCGTGACGGCATTTTTCATTTTTCGACAGGACAATGCTCGTCTGTACATGATGCGCATCTCTACAAAATGTCTGCGAGATTTAGAGTCACTCCTGCGTCCAGTGACATCACCAGATCTGATCCGATGGAACATGTGTGGCAGCAACCCGGACGTCAACTGCGCCCTGTGCTCGTGTCTAGGCCATCAAGGACCACACACTCCTCAACTGAATCACTGCATACCTGCTGGCCTGACGGTCCAATGTCATACTAATAATTGGGCTTATACTGCCACGATCTTTGTAAATACGATTCGGTTTTTTAAGCCTTAACCCGAAACAACGGTCCCTCAGATCTATAATTCATTTTAGAAATTGAATGTTGTAGCACTGCAAAATCCACCCTCTCTCTTTTTCAAGATCTTCTGTTTAATGCTTGCCGACTGTAAAGCAACATTCAACAATCAGCTTTAGTTTGTCAGTCTAACGATAAAGTGTATTATTTAGAACTGAGCGCGAAATTGGTACCCGTCTCACCGCATACTTCGCATTATGTGTAACAATTAGATAAGCGAAATAGTCCACGTGTTTATAATTACTGCATATTTTCCTTTCAAATGATTTTTCGGATTTCTTATATTTCATAGCGTTTTATTACATGCGGGAATTCCACTAATGCAGTTATAGCATGGAGCGATTTTCTAAGATGTCTGCAGTTGATCCAATTCCAATTTTTGAAGCTTGGATGTAACAGCAATCACGTTATA
The DNA here is from genome assembly GCF_023864345.2 of Schistocerca serialis cubense. Lineage (NCBI taxonomy): Eukaryota > Metazoa > Arthropoda > Insecta > Orthoptera > Acrididae > Schistocerca > Schistocerca serialis. The sequence continues at coordinate 524,085,577 of NC_064642.1, forward strand.
TAGGTGAAGAGGAAAACGGGAACGACAATGACATTTTTCATGATACTGATGCTCATCTTGTGGTAGCTGATGGTCACCATGAAACAGTGTGACACTAGTGAAGAAAATGCTTCATTGGAACAAGAGCCAGTTGTGACCTGTACCCAGGTAATTATTCACAGCAAACACATACTGTTATCGGAAAGATAATCCCAAGTGGGTACGTTCAAAGTCTACTAAAGCAAGAAAACTACTTCAACATAACATCCTGAAAGGAGGAATGCTTAGACTAAAAGCAAAAGCCGAATTTTGGCGCCAACGCCTACCAAATGTCGAATTATATATAGGGCAATTATATGATGACGAAGTGTTAGAGGCATACCAGCTGATGCAATGGAAAAGAGGAAGACGGGTATGAAGCGTCCAGCGTCAAAGGAAAGGAAAAGGCCGTATAAGCAGTGGTATAAATTCACCAAATGTGGTCAGCCAGTTTACCTGAAATGTGGTTGGAAGATGTACGTCGAATGTGCAAAAATTCTGCGAATTAATATTTTCAGTTCATTTGATTACTACCTTCGTTTACATTTTCTGCAGTCTAAAAATGGTTCAAATGGCTCTGAGCACTATGGGACTTAACATCTATCGTCATCAGTCCCCTAGAACTTAGAAATACTTAAACTTAACTAACCTAAGGACATCACACAACACCCAGTCATCACGAGGCAAAGAAAATCACTGACCCCGCCGGAAATCGAACTCGGGAACCCGGGCGCAGGAAACGAGAACGCTACCGTACGACCACGAGCTGCGGACTTCTGCAGTCTCTTTAATTTATATTCACAGATATCATGACTCGCCTAACAATACTAACAGTAACTTCAAGACTCACCATGTTTCGAGTTCATTTTAATAACGTAATCAACGAAGTCTGTAGAAGCACTGAATAGTGTTTCATCCACTTATACTAAGAAACAGTTGACTATTCACTTTAGTCAGCTAACGTGCAGTTATGTGATAAAAAGTATTAAGAGGTCTATGAGAGCTCATGTTTCTAGTTACACATATTTAAGAGATGCTTCGGTTGAAAGGTTAATCACAAAATAACATCACACCTCAACCCATGAAGTTTCATTCGATCTCCTCTCCCCTTCTCGATGCTTCAGTTTTTTTGTCAGGCGGTGTATTGCCACAATAGCCTTGGGGAGGGGGACATGACACTTCCCCGTCGACGAAAGTATAGTTTCGGGTTTTCAAAACTGTTCTTCCAACTTGGGTAAAACTCTTAAACCTCAGTCTATACGTATTAGCCGCGCGGTATTAGGCGCTGCAGTCATGGACTGTGTGGCTGGTGCCGGCGGAGGTTCGAGTCCTTCCTCGGGCACGGGTGTGTGTGTTTGTCCTTAGGATACTTTAGGTCAAGTAGTGTGTAAGCTTATAGGCAGAGGACCTTAGGAGTTAAGTCCCATAAGATTTCACACACATTTGAACATTTTTATACGTATTAACTTTTTTCCGTCTGAATCCCATACATTGCTTCCAGCTGTATACGGAAAATGCAGTACGCCACGTCAAACTGCTAAGAGCGAATAAAAACGTTTTGGGTGATGTGTCTGATTTTAGGCCCATTAAGATTATGCATTTGCGTTACCATTTGTGTACAATCGATGTTTGAAGATAATTTTTTTAAAGACTACAGAAGCTTACTCGCCGAAGGAACAATACTGCGTAACATACAGTTATGACCAGCTGATTGACAACACATAGGTATTATATGGTAGAAAGCTAAACTTCTGGTTTAAACAATACCTGATTAACACATGTAGTACTCACAGCGTCATATTTTCCGTCAGTTCTTCCTTTATTCGTCATCGCAGTGTAAATGTGGAGTTTCAATGAAGTGATTAAACCACAGTGGACTGTAATTGTATGCGTACTTGATAAAGGCAACGAATGGACAAGCTGCATTATTTTACGTACGTCCGCACTACAGTAAGCCAGTTTAAAAAGCCACAGTTATCACATTTTCCAAAGCTTTGCTACGAGCTGCTCAAACATTAAAATGCTAATGTCGAGTCAACAGTAACAGTAATGAAACTGATGCGTTACGCAGTAGCAAATATAAAAATAAAGCAGGTATGAAGTTCAGCTGTATAATGCCGTACCTATGACTGGATTAGATAATCAGATAAAACACTCCAACAGTTGCTTCATCTCCCTGCAGACATTATGTCCGCATTTACATATATTTTTTAACGTTCATAAAGAAAGTTATTATTCATGGCGCCATCGAATCATAAAGCACAAAGACAGAGCACGATAATTACTGTTGACATGAACTGCCGCAAGACTGCAACTGCTGGCAATTATAGCTGTGATGAACTTTTGCTTCGAATTTCTGTATCGAACGATTGATTAAGAAATTGATATTGGAAAATTATTTTGCTTTGCTGCAACAGCTATATGAGGGCGACTCTATATTAACACTTGCTTCTGTTTCTTGTTCTTATATGTGAACACGGGCGTATATATATCTCTCATCTTCCAGCTGCAGCCGGCCATGAATAAATAAATAAGTAAACGAATGAGCAACTCGACGGAGTAGTGTTCAGTTATTAAACAGCCTGGAGTTCACACAAACTTCATTTCTGCAGTTCCTTGGAAGGTAATTCCTTATGCTAATTAGCGTATGTGCTCCCCCGTAAAAGGGAATGTTAAAGGAACTGGAAGGAGGCAACTATCACTGAGGCGGACACAAAGGGTTTGTGCAACAGAATTTACTTACACTTCAATACAGAATAATCAGGGAAATGAAAGGCCTGGAAAAGTGAATAGAGCTGGAAATAAATTTAACGCAAGATCCACAAACAATCTTAAACCGTCTAGAAAAGTATCTTTTAACTGTGCGATTGGTCTGGGCACTATATTATGTCAATTTCTATAACAACACATACATGGAGATACGTGGTGACTGCTTTGCAATGAAACATATATGTAATGCTGTACAACATGTATGATAAAAAAGGAACAGCTCGTATTATCTGAAAGTAATACTAATGGTAAATGTTTGGAGCCTGACACTACATTTGAATATCTAGAGATGATGATACGAAGTGATATGAAATGGGACGAAACTTTACTTGCAGAGCACGTTCTACTTCGTGTTCGTCTCACGGACAGAGTTACAGTTACAGTTCTCCCTTACGTTTCAGTACCCATAGGGGCTATTTGCCTACTGCTGGAGAGGCACCCACGGGAGAACGAATACAGTGTATGCGGGGTTGGCGCTACTACAGAATTCTCTCCTCCAACATAACAATGTGTACGAGATTTAATCTGTTTGTTACACCGAGACCTAAATGCCGTTCTCGGCTAAGATTACACTTTCCTTCTCCCTGATGCAGCTAGCCCATCTGTGTACTAATAGGAAAGGGAATTCCTTCACGAAAAAGGTAGTGTTACATTGAAATTCTTTGTCAGTTCTACGTTAACTGTACGTTGCACTCCGAGAAGTAGTCTCTGAATTTTAATTTTACTTAGCAGCGAATATTAGGGCTTGTCCCATCAACGACGTGGTCATTAGAGATAAGGAGATATGAAGATTAGATTTTCATGTCAGAGCAATGAAGAGCTCATTAGATACATGGAGAAATGAAGATCGTTATTCAATTTCTCACCAATCCACGGTCACTGGAGACCGAGAGAAATGAAGATTGCTGATTAATGTTTCTCCAGCGACAGTCTCATCATGTATAACGAGAGGAAAAGAAACGGGCCACTCTCTTCCCGTATGCGGATGCAGAACTACCACAGGTAAACAAATCAGAAAAACAAAACCTCAAGTATCTGGACAATACAACAGAAGTACATCCAGACCATTCACCTCACAATACAATGGCACCGGGAAAAATGGCTTACCAAGACCACTAAAATTTGGTAAGAAGCTAAAACGTTACATATCCTTTATCATGAAAATGTTCGTAGATGTAGAGAATGTAATTATCCTACTTTGGAATAATTGTTCGAGTATTGTCAACGTTTATGTAATTTTTGGAAATTTGTGGTAAGGTTCTATGGGACCAAACTGCTGAGGTCATCGGTCCCTAGGCTTACACACTACTTAAACTAACGTAAACTAACTTACGCTACAGACAGCACACACACCAGTGCCCGAGGGAGGACTCGAACCTCCGACGGGGGGAGCCGCGCGAACCGTGGCACGGCGCCTAAGACCGCACGGCTACCCAGCGCAGCAATGTCGTTTCATAATGGTAGATACATGATACTAACATTTAGTTATTACTTATCTTGCTATGGCAGTCTCATTGTCTAGGGTGTCGGTTCCTATTTGTGCTTTTCAATTAACAGGTCCATGGTTTCTTGTTTCAGTAAAAGTTGCTGGAATGCTGTTGCTTTTTGAACCAGTAATTATTCATAAATTCTTGACACTTACTACAACACCACTTGTTAAGTAAATGCACTGTGCAACACATCAACACAACACAAAGAACTTGATAATTACATTGACCAATCTCGACAACTGAAAGTAATATATAAAATTTCTATAAATGTTACGTACATAGCTGCCACTACCTTCTAGAACAATATGTAGTTACAACGAATTTTATCATGATTCTCTCAACTGAAATTACTTTTCAAAACATAATTTACATAACATTTCTGGGAATAATTATTTATATAAAGAATTAAGCGCCTAATGATTAAAATGGATGGTTGCAAATTTGGACAATATAAAAACTATCAGCTTCCTGTTTTTGTATAACTGTCGACTGAGTTACCGAGAGTAAAATTAGAAAAATTACGAATGAAAACAGAAATTTATTTACACGAAAACTAAGCCGTAATAGTATTAGTTCCACTGTAAAACGGTTTTTGGCTCATTAAAGTTAACAATTATGATTACTAATTTTCATGGTTCAGGATTGTTGTTGCAAAATCGATCAATATGTAAAATTAAAATTATATTATAAGAAAAATAGTATATTTGCCATCAAATACAAGCAACATTATCTTCATATGCGGAATATATAATTTAAGTACAAAAGTTGAGTTAGATCGAAATTTATATGGAATCGAACATTTCAATTGAAGTACGAAACTTGTGAGGAAGCAAGATTCATTACAACGTCCATGGGAGACAAGCTGCGTACCATACAAACACTTCAGAGTGTTTATCAATACATAAATAAAACGATACAAATGTAGTATCGTCATTCGCAGACTTCGTGTGTTGACACACTGTGACGTCATTAGGTTCTTTGCGAGGTGTAAAGCTTTCCATTGTTGATAATTCACAGTACATACATGGTACATTTCAGAATAAAGATTGCATTACCACACGTATCTCGGAAATCAATCGTTTGTACAGCGTGCTTGACAATTTTGATTACTGGCGTCTGGTTTTCAAGTTTTCATAAGTAAAGGAGATCTTCCGTTTTTGGTGTAAAACAAGTTCGAATGGCGGATCACTTTAAAATCTTCCACGTCAAGGTACGGTATGTAATAATACAGGTGCACAACGCTTATATGGAGAAGGTTTTTTGTATCACCTAGTCCGCCTCACACTACCATGGCTACGCCAGTAACTAGCTGTGGTGCTCCACGGGTGAACACCCAGGTTTCTGGACCGTGTGCACAGAAGCATGTATCGCGGCTGCATCTCGTGCAGTGAACAGCAGAGTCACTACGTGGAGCAATTCCCGTAGAGCACACAGGTCACAGCTCATTCTCTCCACTGTATGCCTGCAGTGGATCTGGAGATTTGAAAGTGATCCATCTTTAAATTTATTCCTTATCCAAATGGTACATTCCCGAACATGAATTCTTCATCAGAAATTTACATACTAATTCTCCTCTATAACCCGCAGAATTATATAACAGGAAGTAGTGTGCATATCTACTCAATGAAATGCGTTCATGTATATCCGATGACGTCCGGTACGCTGCAGTACTTTTTGCCACTTAAGCAAAATCACGTGAAGTCATGCGGTAAGTTTTTTTTCTGTTTTCACAGCACATAAGAAATCCAAACTGAGGCGCAGAAGACTATAGCGTTCAAATGTCACTGTGTGCGTGGTCGCTACGAGTCTTAGCACACATCAAAGATGGAAACACAAAGACCGAAGAAGAGTCTCGTAGAGGTCGCGCTCAAATAATGTCGACGGTTCGCTACAAGGCAACTTTTTGTGCTTTGATTTTGTTGTGTATTAGTACACGGAAGAAACTGGTACACCAGCCTAATATCGTGTAGGGACCCCGCAAGCACGCCAAAGTGCCGCAACACGACGTGGCATGGACTCGACTAATGTCAGAATTAGTGCTGGAGGGAATTGACACCAGGACTGTCCATACATTCGTAAGAATACGAGGGAGTTGAGATCTCTTCTGAACACCACGTTGCAAGGCATCCAAGATATGCTCAATAATGTTCATATCTGGAGAGTTTTGTGGCCAACAGTAATGTTTAAACGCAGAAGAGTGTTTCTGGAGTCACTCTGTAGCAATTATGGACGTGTGGGGTGTCCCATTGTCCAGCTGGAATTGCCCAAGTACGGCGGAATGCTCAATGTACATGAATGGATGCAGGTGATCAGACAGGTTGCTTACGTACGCGTCACCTGTCAGAGTCGTATCTAGACAGACATCCCACATCACTCCAACTGCACACACCCCACACCATTGTAGAGCCTCTACCGTCTTAAACAGTTCGCTGCTGACATGCAGCGTCCATGGATTCATGAGGTTGTCTCCATGGCCATACACGTCCATCCGCTCGATACAATTTGGGACGAGACTCGTCCGACCTGGTAACATGTTTCCAGTTATCAACAGTGCAATTTCTGTGATGACGGACCCAGGATAGGCGTAAAACTTGGTGTCGTGCAGTCATCAAGGGTATACGAGTGGGCCTTCGGGTCCGAAAGCCCATATCGATGACGTTTCGTTGAATTTTTCGTACGCTGGCCCAGCGTTGAAATCTGCAGCAATTTGCGAAAGGGTTGCATTTTTGTCTCGTTGAACGATTCTGTTCAGTCGTCGTTGATCTCGTTCTTGTAGGATAAGTTTCCGGCCGCAGCGATGTCGGAGAGTTGATATTTTATCGGATTCCTGATATTCACACTACACTTGTAAAATGATCGTACGGGAAAATCCCGACTTCAACGTTACCTTGGAGATGCTGTGTACTACCGCTCGTGCGCCGAATATAACACCACGCTCAAACTCCCTTAAATCTTGATAACATGCCACTGTAGCAGCAGACAACTGCGCCAGACAGTTGTTGTCTTCTATAGGCGTTGCCGACTGCTGTGCCATATTCTGCATGTTTACATATCTCTGTATTCGAATACTCATATGTATATCAGTTTCTTTGGCGCTTCAAGAATCAAATGGTTCAAATGGCTCTGAGCACTATGGGACTTAACATCTGAGGTCATCAGTCCCCTAAAACTTAGAACTACTTAAACCTAACTAACCTAAGGACATCACACACACATCGATGCCCGAGGCAGGATTCGAACCTGCGACCGTAGCGGTCGCGCGGTTCCAGACTGAAGCGCCTAGAACCGCTCGGCCCAGTATATATATATACTTTGAAACACACTTGTTAGGTGCTGGGGTATACCATTCTTTTCTAAAATTCCTCATGAATTAAATCTGTTAACTTTCTCAGAGGGTTTCACATACATAGTAAGGCTACGATGTGGAGTGGTTGTATTCTCTATGGTTATCAATAATTTGGCACTGTCTCAGTAAGATCATCCCATCAGAAACCCATTCTGCTCTTAAATAAGAAACGTTTCCGAAAGTACCTTTAGTCTAATTTTACACATATCTTATCTTCAGAAGACTAATACGTTGATGATTGTCACATTTTCTGCGATCACCTTTTTTACATAACGGAATAAAAATTTGTTTTCCAATTCTCTGGTATGTTGCTGTATTTTCAACAAGTATTTACGAAACTCAGTAGTCTTATGAGTAATAATTCCTGAGCATGTTTGAATAATTCCTCACTGAGATTGTCTTCCTCAGGGGATTTTCTGTCCTTAGATGTTTTTAACACAACCTTTGTTCAAAAAAAAAAAAAAGGTTCAAATGGCTCTGAGCACTATGTGACTTAACATCTGAGGTCATCAGTCCCCTAGAACTTAGAACTACTTAAACCTAACTAACCTAAGGACATCACACACATCCATGCCCGAGGCAGGATTCGAACCTGCGACCGTAGCGGTCGTGCGGTTCCAGACTGTAGCGCCTAGAACCGCTCGGCCACCCCGGCCGGCACAACCTTTGTTCTTCAACGGGTAAAAGATCAATATGCTCGCCACTAACTGCTATTTCCACATTCTCCTCATCGCCTGTCCACGGATTTTGGAAGTAACCCAACGACTCGTTTTCTGGAACTGAATTACGCCAGGAGCGTGTTGTATGTAATTACTCTTGTGGCCAGCTATGACCCCTCTCCTCATCCACGGCGGAGCATACCCCCCCCCCCCCCCCCCGAGATTAAGTTGTCAGGGGATGGGCCGGCCAGGTGCGGGATCCGACGGGATTTAGAACGGCTTGTCACCGGCTCGCCTTTAAACATCGCAGCGCAACGGCGGCAAACAGCAAACACTCAGTCGCCGCCATCGACAGCTGATCGATGGACGCGCCCGGGCCAGCCGAAACGGAGGCGCGACCACCTGCCCAGCGGCTCGTCCACACCGCCTGCCTACGTACACCTCCTGTTTACCTTTTTCCTTCTCTCCTGAGTTGGTACATTCGCTCTATCTGAGCGAGAGAAGAGATCTCCGCTCATCTCCTCCTCCGCTTCTCCTCAACAAACCTCACGGAGAGCAACTGCGGAGCAGTGGGTCGCATAGTGCCGCGCCAGCTAGTGTCAGCTGCACGAAAATCGCCCTGCTGCGCAGGTACGGTAAAAACGGATTGGTTAAAACTGATATCGGTATTTTACGAGGTGCGACAATAAAGTAATGAGACTGACGTGAAAAAAATGTTGCTTACCGTTTTAGTCAAGTTTAGTGTTGTCTCCTTCAAAGTAGTTCCCTTCTAACTGCACACACTTTTTCCAGCGCTTCTGCCATTGATGGTAACATTTCTCGAACTCAGTTATATCCTCCAAGACCCTCGTCACAGCTTTTTGAACATCTTGTGTAGTTTGAAAATTGTGTCCCTTGACTGCTTTTTTGACTCTCGGAAATAGAAAAAAGTCGCACGGAGCGATATCTGGCGAGTGAGGTGGCTGTGGTAGTACTGAAATTTGTTTTGAGGTTAAAAATTGCTGTACTGACAGAGCAGTATGGGATGGCGCATTCTCGTGATGCAGAATCCAATTATCAGCAATGTTATCAGGGACACAAAGAACTCTTTTACGAAGTCTTTCTAAAATTTCTTTGCAGTAATATTGGTTAACTGCTTGTCCAGGAGGCACCCATTCTCTATGAACAATTCCCTTGGAATGAAAGAAGCACACAAGGATGCATTTCACTTTTTACTTTGATATGCGAGCTTTTGTTGGTCTGGGTGATGCCTTTGAGCACCATCGCAAACTTTGGCGTTTTGTTTCTGGATCTTGCTGAAAAAACCAACTTTCATCACCAGTGATAACACGGCTCAACAATTCTGGATTGATTTCCGTTTGCTCTAACAGATCGACTGCCACATTTTTCCGTGTTTATCGCTATTGTGGTGTGAGATTTTTAGGGACCATTTTTACACAAATCTTTCTCATACCAAGATCTTCAGTTATTACACTCCTGGAAATGGAAAAAAGAACACATTGACACCGGTGTGTCAGACCCACCATACTTGCTCCGGACACTGCGAGAGGGCTGTACAAGCAATGATCACACGCACGGCACAGCGGACACACCAGGAACCGCGGTGTTGGCCGTCGAATGGCGCTAGCTGCGCAGCATTTGTGCACCGCCGCCGTCAGTGTCAGCCAGTTTGCCGTGGCATACGGAGCTCCATCGCAGTCTTTAACACTAGTAGCATGCCGCGACAGCGTGGACCTGAACCGTATGTGCAGTTGACGGACTTTGAGCGAGGGCGTATAGTGGGCATGCGGGAGGCCGGGTAGAACGTACCGCCTAATTGCTCAACACGTGGGGCGTGAGGTCTCCACAGTACATCGATGTTGTCGCCAGTGGTCGGCGGAAGGTGCACGTGCCCGTCGACCTGGGACCGGACCGCAGCGACGCACGGATGCACGCCAAGACCGTAGGATCCTACGCAGTGCCGTAGGGGACCGCACCGCCACATCCCAGCAAATTAGGGACACTGTTGCTCCTGGGGTATCGGCGAGGACCATTCGCAACCGTCTCCATGAAGCTGGGCTACGGTCCCGCACACCGTTAGGCCGTCTTCCGCTCACGCCCCAACATCGTGCAGCCCGCCTCCAGTGGTGTCGCGACAGGCGTGAATGGAGGGACGAATGGAGACGTGTCGTCTTCAGCGATGAGAGTCGCTTCTGCCTTGGTGCCAATGATGGTCGTATGCGTGTTTGGCGCCGTGCAGGTGAGCGCCACAATCAGGACTGCATACGACCGAGGCACACAGGGCCAACACCAGGCATCATGGTGTGGGGAGCGATCTCCTACACTGGCCGTACACCACTGGTGATCGTCGAGGGGACACTGAATAGTGCACGGTACATCCAAACCGTCATCGAACCCATCGTTCTACCATTCCTAGGCCGGCAAGGGAACTTGCTGTTCCAACAGGACAATGCACGTCCGCATGTATCCCGTGCCACCCAACGTGCTCTAGAAGGTGTAAGTCAACTACCCTGGCCAGCAAGATCCCCGGATCTGTCCCCCATTGAGCATGTTTGGGACTGGATGAAGCGTCGTCTCACGCGGTCTGCACGTCCAGCACGAACGCTGGTCCAACTGAGGCGCCAGGTGGAAATGGCATGGCAAGCCGTTCCACAGGACTACATCCAGCATCTCTACGATCGTGTCCATGGGAGAATAGCAGCCTGCATTGCTGCGAAAGGTGGATATACACTGTACTAGTGCCGACATTGTGCATGCTCTGTTGCCTGTGTCTATGTGCCTGTGGTTCTGTCAGTGTGATCATGTGATGTATCTGACCCCAGGAATGTGTCAATAAAGTTTCCCCTTCCTGGGACAATGAATTCACGGTGTTCTTATTTCAATTTCCAGGAGTGTATTAGACGAACCGTTTCTCATTTGATGTCCACTTCTTCTGCAATCATTTTCACAGATAATCTGCGATCAGATCGTACGAGTTCACGCATCCGTCCGTGAGGTTGATGCTCGTCCATTGCGGTCTTCATCTTCAACATTCATTCTACGTTCACTAAACATTTTGTGCCAACGAAAAACTTGAGCTCTTGACATAACCTCCCCTCCAAAAGCTTCCTGAAGCTTACTGTAAGTTGTCGTCGCGTTTTCAACCAATTTAACGGAAAATGAAATGGCATACCGTTGCGCAATATTATGTGGTTCCATTTCCGTGATGAGAGAGACAAACACGTCTTAGCTTATTACAGCACAACTCACGACTGAGCAGTTGCAACAATGTGCCGCTTACACTAGAAGCAGCTTATAGACCAAGGTCAAAGATATTGTGCCTACGCAAGCCTGCAGGGTTGTCACGTCTTGCAAAGAAAATCAGTCTCATTACTTTATTGTCGCACCTTGTAGTTTTGAATAACCGGTATTTCTCGGTACTGCCGGCCGGCGTAGTCGAGCAGTTCTAGGCGCTACAGTTTGGAATAGCGCGATCGCTACGGTCGCAGGTTCGAATCCTGCCTCGGGCATGGATGTGTGTGATGTCCTTAGGTTAGTTAGGTTTAAGTAGTTCTAAGTTCTAGGGGACTGATGACCTCAGATGTTAAGTCCCATAGTGCTCAGAGCCATCTGAACCATTTTTTTGAACAAAGGTTGTGTTAAAAACATCTAAGGACAGAAAATCCCCTGAGGAAGACAATCTCAGTGAGGAATTATTCAAACATGCTCAGGAATCATTACTCATAAGACTACTGAGTTTCGTAAATACTTGTTGAAAATACAGCAACATACCAGAGGATTGGAAAACAGAAATTTTTATTCCGTTATGTAAAAAAGGTGATCGCAGAAAATGTGACAATCATCAACGTATTAGTCTTGTGAACATAAGATATATCTAAAATTAATCACAAATAGACTAAAGGTACTTCCGGAAACGTTTCTTATTTAAGAGCAGAATGGGTTTCGGATGGGATGATCTTACTGAGACAGTGCCAAATTATTGATAACCATAGAGAATACAACCACTCCACATCGTAGCCTTACTATATATGAGAAACCTTCTGAGAATGTTAACAGATTTAAGTCATGAGGAATTTTAGAAAAGAATGGTATACCCCAGCATCTAACAAGTGTGTTTCGAAGTATATATATATACACACACAATGAAACGCCAAGCCGGCCGGTATGGTTGGGCCGAGCGGTTCTAGGCGCTTCAGTCTGGAACCGCGCGACCGCTACGGTCGCAGGTCCGAATCCTGCCTCGTCCCATAGTGCTCAGAGCCATTTGAACCATTTGTTTGGTCTCGGTTATAACATGCATTTTTATTTTTTGCTGGTAACCCTTTATAAGACCGTCATATCACATTGCCATAGCAATGGTACTGAATTGTTTGTTTTTTAAATAAATTTCCTTTTCTAAAATCGAGTGTGGTAGGAAGTTACGGGTCTTCTGAAAAATTTATATCGTCTTGGAACGATATTGCGCCTGATGAAGTTAGTCAACTTACAAATCAGCATATTACAGAATCAACATTTCTAAACACTTTGAAGAATTAATATTGGCTAATGCCTATTAATTCATTACTGAAACTTTAATTGCTGTAATTACTCCTAGTAAATGTTATTTTTTGCCTACTGTTTAACTTTTTGATTCGTATTTGTTTATACAACATTTTCTGTTTTGTCATAAAAACCAATTGTATTTCACTACACATGGGTTTTTCATTCGAAAAAATGAATGAAAAACGACCATATAAATTTTTCAAATGGCTCTGAGCACTATGGGACTCAACGTTTGAGGTCATCAGTCCCCTAGAACTTAGAACTGCACTACTAGCCATTAAATTTGCTACACCACGAAGATGACGTGCTACAGTCGTGAAATTTAACCGACAGGAAGAAGATGTTGTGATATGCAAATTATTAGCTTTTCAGAGCATTCACGCAAGGTTGGCACCGATGGCGACACCTACAACGTGCTGACATGAGGAAAGTTTCCATCCGATTTCTCATACACAAACAGTAGTTGACCGGCGTTGCTGGTGAAACGTTGTTGTGATGCCTCGTGTAAGGAGGAGAAATGCGGACCATCACGTTTCCGACTTTGATAAAGGTCGGATTGTAGCCTATCGCGATTCCGGTTTTCCGTATCACGACATTACTGCTCGCATTGGTCGAGATCCAATGACTGTTGGCAGAATATGGAATCGGTGGTTCAGGGGGTAATACGGAACGACGTGCTGGATGCCAACGGCCTCGTATCACTAGCAGTCGAGATGACAGGCATCTTATGCGCTTGGCTGTAACGGATCGTGCAGCCACGTCTCGCTACCTGAGTCAAGAGATGGGGACGTTTGCAAGACAACAACCATCTGCACGAACAATTCGACGACGTTTGCAGCAGCATGGACTATCAGCTCGCAGACCGTAGCTGCGGTTACCCTTGACACTGCATCACAGACAGGAGCAACTGCAATGTTGTACTCATAGACGTACCTGGGTGCACGAATGGCAAAACATCATTTTTTCGGATAAATCCAGGATCTGTTAGCATCATGATGGTCGCATCCGTGTTTGGCGACATCGCGGTGAACGCACATTGGAAGCATGTATTCGTCATCACCATACTGGCGTATCACCCGGCTTGATGGTATGGGGTGTCATTAGTTACACGTCTCGATCACCTCTTGTTCGCATTGACGGCACTTTGAACAGTGGACATTACATTTCAGATGTGTTACGTCCGTGGCCCTACCCTTCACTCGATACCTGTGAAACCCAGCATTTCACCAGGATAATGCACGACCGCATTTTGCAGGTCCTGTACGGGCTTTTCTGGATACAGAAAATGTTCGACTGCTGCCCTGGCCAGCACATTCTCCAGATCTCTCACCCATTGTAAACGTCTGGTCAATAGTGGCCGGGCAACTGGCTCGTCACAATACGCCAGTCGGTACTCTTGATGAACTGTGGTATCGTGTTGAAGCTGCATGGGCAGCTGTGCCTGTACACGCCATCCAAGCTCTGTTTGACTCAATGCCCAGGCGTATCAAGGCCGTGATTACGGCCAGAGGTGTTTGTTCTGGGTACTGATTTCTCAGGATCTATGCACCCAAATTGCTTGAAAATGTAATCACATGTCAGTTCTAGTATAATATATTTGTCCAATGAATACCCGCTTATCATCTGCATTTCTTCTTCGTGTAGCAATTTTAATGGCCAGTAGTGTACTTAAACCTAACTAACCAAAGGACATCACACACGTCCATGCCCGAAGCAGGATTCTAAGCTGCGACCGTAGCGGTCGCGTGGTTCCACTCGGCCACATCCGCCGGCCAAATTTTACACAGAGGATTAATATTTGTCTCACATTTCTATAAAATAATGAGGGGGGAAAGGCAGTTTTGGCAATAGTAATAAATTAGAAACGTAACGGTTCATTCATTGCTTGCAATTAAATTAGGAAGTAGCTGATCTGCTGCCCATGTCTACATTATATGCCTTTATCTGCTTGTAGCCCTTGGAAAGAGACAACTTCACACGAGAAATACCAGGATGGACGTTGTGGTGTCACAGCCAGACACCACACTTGCTAGGTGGTAGCTTAAATCGGCCGCGGTCCATTTAGTACATGTCGGACCCGCGTGTCGCCACTGTGTGATCGCAGACCGAGCGCCACCACAAGGCAGGTCTGGAGATACGGACGAGCACTCGCCCCAGTTGTACGGAAGACATTGCTAGCGACAATACGGACGAAGCCTTCCTCTCATTTGCCGAGAGACAGTTAGAATAGCCTTCTGCTAAGTCCATGGCTACGACCTAGCAAGGCGCCATTAGCCTTACCTAGTTTGAGAGTTTTCGTATAAATGTCTCACGAAGAACGTTGTAAACCAACAAAGATTAAAAGTTAAGTATAAAGCAGCTACGTACTTTTCTTGATAGCAGTCATAACGTATCCTGTTCCAGACTTGACGCCAGTCGGCGTGTGTGTACGCGTGCCTTTCGGCTCCCTTCTCAGTGTGGCGTAACTAGCTTGTTACGCCACAACAGACGTTAACAAAACCTGCAAACTGCAGGGACGGATTCCTGACTGGAAATGGAGGAGAAAAGATCTTGTGAATAGGTGTCTGGAACCAGAATGAGATTTTCACTCTGCAGCGGAGTGTACGCTGATATGAAACTTCCTGGCAGATCAAAACTGTGTGCCGGACCGAGACTCGAACTCGGGACCTTTGCCTCACACGGGCAAGTGCTCTACCATCTGAGCTACCCAAGCACGACTCACGCCCCGTCCTCACTGCCAGTAAGTTTCATATCAGCGTACACTCCGCTGCAGAGTGAAAATCTCATTCTGGAAACATCCCCCGGGCTGTGGCTAAGCCATGTCTCCCCAATATCCTTTCTTTCAGGAGTACTAGTTCTGCAAGGTTCGCAGGAGAGCTTCTGTAAAGTTTGGAAAGTAGGAGACGAGGTACTGGCAGAAGTAAAGCTGTGAGTACGGGGCGTGAGTCGTGCTTGGGTAGCTCATATTGTAGAGCACTTGCCCGCGTGAGGCAAAGGTCCCGAGTTCGAATCTCAGTCCGGCACACAGTTTTAATCTGCCAGCAAGTTTCAATCTGCCAGCAAGTTTCAGGTGTCAAGAAATTTATCATTGCCGCGGTAGACGGCGCTGACGAATGACAGTTCCATGACCATGTGCCGTCGTTCCAGAGTGACCCAGAGTTCCTCAATCAATTAGAAGAATGTGGTCCCTGTGAAAGTGACTCCCCATATTCAAAGACTGGTGAGGACACTAGGGGTCACCAAGATGGTGACAAGCATGAGAGGCTGCAGATGTGGGTTGCAAAAGAAGTTCTGATCAACAGCGAACCCGACCCCATGTTACTGAGAGACTCCACTGCGCCAAACTTGTCTTCCTTATTTTCCACAAAAAGTAGCGGCTTGGTTTAGGTGTACGTGTCCCCCGTCAGTCTTAGTGCAGACTCGGTAGCGGGAAGACTGCTTCACTCCTAGCCAATGAGCATGGCCGTCCATCAGGGTGTAGCCAGGAAAGCGAAGGCTGCAGGGTCACAGGAAACAGCATTAAATGACCCGTTACCAACCGAAGAGAAGGCGTAGAACAACATCAGTTTCCTGGAGGTTAATATGTTTCATTCGCAAGGCATCCGCCCTGATACCACCCACTCCGATCAGGGGCTCTCTCTCCTTGGATGCCATCCAGCCACAGCAAGGGCCGTGTGACACGGTGGCCATTGCTGTGAGTTGCAATGCTACAGGAAGACAAGCAATCATTTCTGGCCATGCACATTGAGAAAACAGCCCAGGTATCAGAATTGTGATTGCTTTGGTGTCAGAGGACTTAACCAGATGGGTGCATAACGGTTCCACTACATGAACTGGCTATACGTGCTGGTGACCTAGCGCCCGGGATGGGGAGGGCGGGGCTACGGCGTGGAAGGAAGAGAAGGAGCAAGGGGGATAGAAATCTACGCCGTAGGGGAACAAAAACCGGAAGGAATACAAGAAACCAGATGGAACGCTAGGTCGATATAAGCAAGAACACCGAGAGAGGAGTGGAGGGGGCAGAGGGGAAGGAGAGAAGACAGGGAGGAAAGGCCACGGGAAAATGGGGCCTGGGAAGGAAGGATGGGCACCAACAGCTCTGCCCATTTGAGCGAAGCACGAACTTAAGAAAGAGCCGTGAGCCCGTGGGGGTTTATTTCTGTTACATGTGATATGTTTGGGGTTTGGAAGTAGAATGTTCAATTAGTAAGCTAAACGTCCCCGGTCCTCGATTAAATCCCAGCCACTTCTTAAATTTCCAGCAATGGCTGCTGTAGACCTACGGGATTGCGAGTCACGCCCTTCCTGCCAAAGGCCTTGTCAAAAAGAGGGTGGACGAGCTGACAGAGTTTCGAGGCACCCTCTTACTGTTGGGTCTGGAAACTGTTCTAAAAGACGAAACAATAAGCAATGATCGTTCACAGCTCATGATCTAGTGGTTAACGTTGCTGCCTCTGTATCACAGGGTCCCAGGTTGATTGCCGACCGCGTTGGTGGTTTTCTCCACCCGGCGGCTCGTTGTTTGTGTTGTCTCATGATTTCATCATCATTCGGGAAAATGGCGAGACTGGACTCTGTAAAGATTGGGAATTTGTACGGGCGCTGAGCACCACGCTGTTGAGCGCCCCACAAACCAAAATCATCACCATCACTATGCGATGATCAACGGCGTACAGAAGGGAGCGGAAACGAGTGCATTAAAGCCCCATCATGAGTGGTTCGTAACTGCAAAAAGAGTCATGATGATTTCACCAGTAGTAAAACATTTCGGACAAGTTCGTCATTCGGACCTCCGGGAGGAATTGCCAAGGGAGAGGTAACCACGAGGAATATATTGGATAACTAACGAAAGGCTAACCTTGTACGAGACGTAGCATGGAATGTGAGAAGTTTGAACGCGATAGCAAAGCTAGAAAGTCAGAAAATGTAAATGCAAAGCATAAGTCTTGACGTAGT
Organism: Schistocerca serialis cubense; assembly: GCF_023864345.2. Taxonomy (NCBI): domain Eukaryota; kingdom Metazoa; phylum Arthropoda; class Insecta; order Orthoptera; family Acrididae; genus Schistocerca; species Schistocerca serialis. The sequence goes on from NC_064642.1 coordinate 524,103,357, forward strand.
TGAGGTCAGTGAAGATGTACGGTATCATCAACAGGAGCAGAAAATGATATAACTGGAGTATATTTGACTGTGAGTAGGATGTTACGCTAGAGAGTGAGTTCTTGTGAACAGTTTGGTGGTATGATTAGAGTAGACAGCGAAACGACGTCAACAGCAGTAGCTCAAGTATACATAGTGACGTCACGAACAGAAGATGAAGAGACAGAGAAAGTATAAGAAGATATTGAACCAGGAATTCAGTATTTGAAGGGAGATGATGATCTAATAATTAAGCGGCATTCGAACGCGGTTATAAAGGAAAAAAATATAGAAGACAGTGTTTAGATGGAAAATAGATGCCGTCGCAGAAATGAAAGAGGATAAATATTAATCGAGTTCCGCAATAAATGTCAGCTAGTAATTACGAATATATTTTTCAAAAGCCGTACTAGGAGGAGGTTGTTTTGGAAAAGAAAAGACGACAAGATTCCAGCAGGATTACGTCATCAGACAGACCTTTCGAAATCAGATACTGCATTTTAAAGCGTACTCAGGAGCAGATACAGACTCGGATTACAATTTAGTAATGACGAAGAATAGGCTTAAGCTTAACAAAATCGCCCAGAAGAATCAGTGTAACGAAATGGGATGCTGAAGTACAGAGGAATGATAAGAAGCGTTTGAATTTTGCTAACACTGTAGATACTGCGGGATAATGAATACCACAGAAGACAGTTCATTTGAAGAGGAGTGGACATCTGTGAAAAAAGGATAGCACAGATAAAAGGGAGAGTAAATTATGCACAAGGCAGATAACTGCGATGAAACCTTGGAGAACAGAAGAAATACTTCCACTGATCGACGAAAGAAGGAAGTACAAACGTGTTAAGGTAAAGACAGGAATATCACTATGAATCACCTAGGAATAAAATAAGTAGGAAGCGAGGGGAAGTCATGGCGAAATGGCAGCAGGAATGACGTGAAGAAATCGAAGGAGAAATTATCATCGGAAGGAATGATTCAGCGTGTATGAAAGTCAAAACAATCTTCCTAAAATTAATATGGTGCCGGTCAATATTAAGAGGGCAATGGAAATTGGAGGGACCGCAGGTGGAAAGAGCACTCTAAACACCTCTACGAGGGCGAGGGAACGTCTAATGACTTGATGAAAGCAATAATGGAGATCGTTCTGAAAGACATAGCGAATCGTATTGAAGTCAGAGCTTCTGAAGGCTTCAGTTCAAATAACGCAGAAGGGATAGATAACATTTATTCGCAATTTCTGAAGTCATTAGGGGAAGTGACTATCAAACGGCTATCGGTATTCGATTTAGTAGGCTGTTAGAGCCTATGATATTGGAGACATACCGTCTGACTTACAATTCCGAAGACAGCGACGGTTGACACATGTGAGAATAACAGTGCACTTACGACATTACAGTGCCTATGCCGTTTATAAGAACGATGCAATTTTCCTTCGGGCATTTAGGCCTGTAACATCGTATTTATCTGCAGATACCGGGCAGCGGCTTCCAATTAATCGTCCTCCCCTCTACAGAAATTACATAATGTGGGCACGAGTACACGTTGTGAACAACTATGCATGGACGTCTTGGTCTGGCCTTGAGTCGTAAAGTGATAGCCAAGACAGTTACCGCAACCGCACGCTTGCAGCGGAAAATCCGGGTTCGAGACCCGATCCGGCACAAATTTTCGTCATTTCCTTACACTGCCGGTGGTTGGGTAGATTCGCAACTGTGAATGCATTTTCTGTAAATCGTACAATAAGCTTAACATCTCAACAACCCTGACAGGAGTAATAAACAGAAGAATGGACAAGGAAACCGAGGCTCTGTTAGATAAGTCCAATTTGACTTTATGTAAAGTAAAGGCACGAGAGCGGCGGTTCGGACGTTTAGCTTGATAGAGGAAGAAAAAACACGGAATTTACTGTACACAGCAGAAAAAACGTTCGACACTGCAAAATGGGCAAGATGATCGATTTTCTGAGAAAAATAAGACCGGGGTGAAAGTGTATCAATAATAAGAGTCCCTAATGATATCCCTGTACTCAGTGAAACTGGAGAAGAATTACCCGACCTTCTGAATGGAATGACCGGTCTAACGCGTACAGAAAATGGGTGTAGAGATAACAGAAGAAAGTGGGAAAGTAATGAGGAGTAGCAGAAATTAGATTAGCGGGAAACGTAACATCGGACTTGGGGATCAGGTTATAGATGAAGGAATTCTCCTTCCCTGAAAGTAAAATAACAAGTGACGGTCGAAGGAAGGACAACATAAAAAGTAGACGGGATAGAAGAGAATCAAATAGTTTGAGGCATGGTTAGCAGGATGTTGGAAGTTAGATGGATAAATTAAGAAATGAGGACGTACTCCGCAGAAACGGCGACGATAGGAACATAGGAGAACATGGACAAGAAAAAAGGGACAGGATGATAGGACATGTGGTAACACATCAGGGAATACGTCTCTGTTAGGAGAGGGAGTTGTAGAGTGTAAAAACTGTAGGGGAAGATGGGAATCGGAGTAGATTCAGCAATTAATTGACGGTGCAAGTCTTATTTTGAGATAGATAGGTTGGCACAAGAAACAAATTTGTGGCGAGCTGCATTAAACCAGTCAGAAGATTGATGACGCAAAAAAACTATTATCTGTCGCTTCTGATTTATTTGATCTGACTCAAATATTGGGTCGCCTGTGTCTCCCATGTCGACTACAATTTTCTTTTCTATAAAGAAAACATCATGTCCGGATTGTCTACGTAGCAATTATTTTAAGAGAAAAATTGGCCAAGTGTGAGTACGACTTGTGCACTGAGGATTCCGTAAAAACTTAAATATATACCAGATAGTTGATCCATTCCGGGAACCGAGACTCTCGACGATTTTTGCCAGCTGTCGGTATCGATACTGGTAAGATATCGATCCCTGGAATTCCAACATCTACAATAGTTCCTGAGAGTAGCACTGACGCACAAAAAGAAGCGAGCTGAAGACCTGAGTTTATATATGTGGAGAAAGAAGAAGTCATAAAATATATTTTATTTACTTACATTTAGTTGCATGCTGTAATGTTGGTCTATTATGCTTTTAACAGATGACGGAAAAATTTGGAAATTTGTGGTAAGGTCTTATGGGACCAAACTGCTGAGGTCATCGGTCTCTAAGCCTACACACTAGTTATCTAACTTAAACTAACTTACGCAATGGACAACAGACACACACCCAAGCCCGAGGGAGGACTCGAACCTCCGACGGGGCAGCCGCAAGGACTGTGACATGGCGCCTTAGACCGCACGGTTTACAGATGATGGACACAATGTATGTTCTACTGGCAAAAACCCATCTTTATGCGATACATTTACAATTTAACAATTTTTGGATGTTTTTATTGTACTTGTACTTTGTAACCTTGTTCTCTGCCGAATGTCATGTTTCTAGGTCAACGGACAGTACCTATACGTTTACATGAGTGAGTTTACGTCAAAATGTGTGACATAAATGGCCGTACCCTTGAATTGCATTGACCTAGAGACTTAAATGTTTCGCAACACCAAGGGACCGTAGAGGTAAGTACGTGGCATAAATTTCAGCTTTATACGAGAGCCCGTTCCTGAGAAAAGACGGTTTTAACAGACGGACCAACAGGCAATCGTATAACAAGTCAGAAAAAATTTCGTGTAATACAATAACAAATTAACAGTATCTGGACTATTTTCTTCACATATACTCCGGAAACTTGCTTCTTTCCGAATTTCATGATTTCAGGTCAACGGGACGTTCCGTTTAGGTTTTGATGAGTGAGTTTGCTGGTATCAAAATATGTGACATACTGTAAATGACCGTATCTTTTTATTGCAATGACTTAAACGCTTAGACTGTTTACACCTCCAGAGGACATAAATTTCAGCTTGATACGTCTACCTATGCCTAAGGAAAAGGGTTGTTAATAATGGGACAGACAGACAGACAAACAGATAGACAGACGGACAACAAAGCATCCCTGTAAGGTTCCGTTCTTACCGATCGAGATACGGAACAGTAAATCCAACCCATTGCTACGACCTTTAGATTTACACTACTGGCCATTAAAATTGCTACACCACGAAGATGGCGTGCTACAGACGCGAAATTTAACCGACAGGAAGAAGATGCTGTGATATGCAAATATTAGCTTTTAAGAGCATTCACACAAGGTTGGCGCCAGTGGCGACACCTACAACGTGCTGACATGAGGAAAGTTGCCAACCGATTTCTCATACACAAACAGCAGTTGACCGGCGTTGCCTGGTGAAACGTTGTCATGATGCCTCGTGTAAGAAGGAGAAATGCGTACCATAACGCTTCCGACTTTGATAAAGGTCGGATTGTAGCCTATCGCGATTGCGGTTTATCGTATCGCGACATTACTGCTCGCGTTGGTAGAGATCCAATGACTGTTAGCAGAATATGGAATCGGTGGGTTCAGGAGGGCAATACTGAACGCCGTGCTGGATCCCAACGGCCTCGTATCACTAGCAGTTGAGATGACAGGCTACTTATCCGCATGGCTGTAACGGATCGTGCAGCCACGTCTCGATCCCTGAGTCAACAGGTGGGGACGTTTGCAAGACAACAACCATCTGCACGAACAGTTCGACGACGTTTGCAGCAGCATGGACTATCAGCTCGGAGACCATGACTGCTGTTACCTTCGACGCTGCATCAAAGACAGGAGCGCCTGCGATGGTGTACTCAACGACGAACCTGGGTGCACGAATGGCAAAACGTCATTTTTTCGGATGAATCCAGGTTCTGTTTATAGCATCATGATGGTCGTATCCGGTGAAAGCACATTCGAAGCGTGTTTTCGTCATCGCCCGAGGAGATCACGAATGTAAAATTAGAGAGATTAGAGCGCGCACGGAGGCTTTCAGACAGTCGTTCTTCCCGCGAACCATACGCGACTGGAACAGGAAAGGGAGGTAATGACAGTGGCACGTAAAGTGCCCTCCGCCACACACCGTTGGGTGGCTTGCGGAGTATCAATGTAGATGTAGATGTAGATGTAGATGGGGTGCCATTGGTTACACGTCTCGGTCACCTCTTGTTCACATTGACGGAACTTTGAACAGTGGACGTTACATTTCAGATGTGTTACGACCCGTGGCTCTACCCTTCATTCGATCCCTGCGAAACCCTACATTTCAGCAGGATAATGCACGACCGCTTGTTACGGGTCCTGTACTTGCCTTTCTGGATACAGAAAATGTTCGACTGCTGCCCCGGCCAGCACATTCTCCAGATCTCTCACCAATTGAAAACGTCTGGTCAATGGTGGCCGAGCAACTGGGTCGTCACAATACGCCAGTCACTACACTTGATGAACTGTGGTATCGTGTTGAAGCTGCATGGGCAGCTGTACCTGTACACACCATCCAAGCTCTGTTTGACTCAATGCCCAGGCGTATCAAGGCCGTTATTACGGCCAGAGATGGTTGTTCTGGGTACTGATTTCTCAGGATCTATGCACCCAAATAGGGTGAAAATGTAATCACATGTCAGTTGTAGTATAATATATTTGTCCAAAGAATACCCGTTTATCATTTCCATTTCTTCTTGGTGTAGCAATTTTAATGGCCAGTAGTGTAGATTAATTTTTGAAGGTCTTATCCAGAGCCAAAGGTAGTACAAGTAATTACTTAAGATAGGGACTGGCGGTAAATGATACGTCCCTCTTTAGACAAATGTTCTCGAACCGGCCGTGATTATTACTACTGTCTGTTCGTACCTGTAAGCAGTATATCTTTTTTCTGGGGTCTTATTATAAATTCTGTGCTCACGAAACACTTCCGTAGAGGAGGAACTGGTGCTTATATCCAGCAACTAAAGCAAGTGGATGAAGCAATATTCGAATTTGTGAAAATGATTGATAGTTGATTCACGTAAACTGTAACTGCTTCAATCAATTTGTCAGACTGATTAAAGAGGTTGTCGGAAGAAGGTGCTAAGTCATAAGAGCGCGTCTATAGTTACGTGGTTGTGTTTGTTTAAATTCAAAGATAAGAACATAATCTTATACGACATGTTGGGAATTTCCCGTTAACTTCTAGGACCTGTACATAATACTCTGAATAGCACCTTATGCCTGAGTACGTACCATTTCCGTTCTACGTCCGTTTCAAGTCAGATCTGTAATGCGTCTGCTGAGGGAAAGAGAAAATTCTCGTCGGAGTTGCTTGTTCTGGTATGCAATAAGGCAGACAGGATGACATGTAGTACGTCAACCGGGGTCGTATGCAAAATTAATTTTACGAGACTCCTGTAGGGACGAGGAAGATGGGCGAGTTCTGGCAACTGCGCTAGAAACTGAAGAGACACCAGATGGAATGGAGAGTTTGTAAAAGAACAGGCTTCGTACAATGCCTGTATCAATGTTTGTGGTCGCCACATCGAGACGCTCTTCTACACGTACAGTATGCTGGGTTCCTTTTTGCTTTGGAGTAATGTAAACAAGTAATGTTCAATTGTTAATACGCACAAATGTGCTTAAGTGATATAAAGACGATTCGTTATGTTTCCTTGTGAATTGTCAAATAATAACTTTACCGTCTCACGCCTAATTCAGTTCCTCAAGCAGAAGTGGATAAATTAAACATCTGAACCGCCACAGAATGGAAAAGGTATTTTCCGGAAGTGGGTTCCCTTCTCCTTCCTTTTTGCGGTGTATAAAAATTTCAAGTTCCTCGATTAAATCCAATTTAGTCTCATTTTACGATTGCAGTCTAACTACAAAAAGACGCGAGAGAGGCAGATACTCATTATACGCAAATATCACCAAACATATTCAAGTAAAAAAAAAAAAATGCACAAATGCAGTTGAATACGAGAATAAATTCTCGAAACGTGTTGTGGTAAGCACCAAAAACTGGCGCAGTTTTAATTATTTAAATCATGACTTTCCGATTGCTTTGCTATATCATTTGCACACTATGATGCACTCGTCAACCGTGGTGACAGAAATCATGCGATAGCGAAATGCACATGTACGTATAGTGGTAGCATCCAACACACAGGGTATTAAAGAGCAGTGCGCTGGTGGAGCTTCCATTTGTACTCAGATGATTCATGCGGAAAAGTTTCCGTCGTGATTATGGTCCCACGAAGGGAATTAACAGACTTTATATGATAGTTGGAGCTATTTGCATGAGACAATCCATTTCGGAAACCTTTACAGACAAGCAACACTGTATGAAATGAGCGCAGAAATCAATGTGGGATGTGCGACGAACGTATCCGTTGGGACACTGGGGCGAAATGTGGCGTCAATGGACTATGACTGCAGACGACCGACGCGAGTGCCTTTGCTGACAACACGAATCGCATGCAGCGCCTCTCCTAGAATTGTGTCCACATCGGTTGGACCTAGACGAATGGAAATCGATGGCCTGGTCACACGAGTCCCGATTTCAGTTGGTAAGAGCTGATGGAAGCGTTTGAGTATGGCGCCGATCCCATGAAGCTAGGGCCCCAAGTTTTCAACTAGACACTGTGCCAGCTGGTGGTGGCTCCATAGTGATGTGGGCTGTGTTTACGTTGATCACTGACTGGAAAATGGTTCAAATGGCTCTGAGCACTATGGGACTTAACATCTGAGATCATCAGTCCCCTAGAACTTAGAACTACTTGAACCTAACTAACCTAAGGACATCAGACACATCTATGCCCGAGGCAGGATTCGAACATGGGACCGTAGCGGTCGCGCGGTTCCAGACTGAAGCGCCTAGAACCGCTCGGCCACCACGGCCGGCTCACTGACTGGAAATGGTTATATTCGGCTACTTGGAGATCATTCATGAACTTCATATTCCCAAAAAACGACGGTATTTTTATGTATGAGAGTGTGCTACATCACCCGGCCACAGTCGTTCGTGATTGGTTTGAAGAATATTCTAGGGAATTCAAGCGAATCGTTTGGCCACGCAGGTCGACCAACGTGAATCACATCGAACATTTATGGGACATAATCGAGAGGTCAGTTCGTGCTCGAAATCCAACACTGGCAACCCTTGCGCTATTATGGGCGTCTGTAGAGGCAGTATGGGTCTGCATTTTTGCAGGAGACTTCCAACGTCTTATCGAGTCCCCGCCACGTCGAGTTTCTACACACTTCTGGGGGAAAGGAGGTCAGACCCTATATTAGGAGATATCCCATGGCTTTTGTCACCTCAGTGTACAGATATGTAGAAACAAGAAACTGCATCTGCAACATACACATATCGCAGAATCCGCAACTAAACAAGATGGCGCAATGGTGAGACACGAGACTCGATTTCTGGAGGACAGCAGTTCAAATTCTGGCCCAGCCATCCGAATCTACTCTTCTTCTTATTTCCTTAAACTGCTTTAGTCGGTTGCTGGCATGGTTGCTTTGGAACGGACATGGTCGGATGTCTTCCACAATCTTTCCCGATCATAGCGTGTGCTTTGTCTCTAATTATCCTCTCGTTGGCATGGCATTAAATCTTAACCTTTTTTGTCTTTCATAATTTGAAAAAAAAAAAAAAAATTTAACGATCTATTAGGCGGTGAAATGGTACCCTTAAGTAACAGCACTAATAAGAAAGAGTATCGAGTCTGAAATCCCTCTCCTTCACATGGTTTAGAGCAGTCTTAATTAGCTTAAGACTAATGCTGGAATGAACTCAGACTAAATGTCAGCAACAATTTAATAGCTTCGAAGAGGTCTGATCTGCAGTCTTCCATGTTCAACACAGTCCATAATCAGTCCGATTGATATTATGTCATACTTAGCACTAGATTTCCGATGAGTTCGCCGGAACTGTAGAGATATATCGTTATAATCATTCACATATATATTTTTATTTGATAAATTTTACTGCTTTAGCCATATTGCGATGTTTTGCATTGTCTGTTTCGTTATCAGATCATATACTTAAAAAATGTATCGTATTTTGTATCAGGGAATATAGATGCAAAACAGCGCGAAACCCCGAAGCGCGTCGTTTAATATGAATTTAACAAATTGAAACAAACACAGCGGACATTTTTATATTTCTCCTTCTGGCAATTTGCATAACTAAATGTTTGATGTACTACCTCGTAGAATATCACAATGATATGGTATCATGTAACAAGTCAAGGGGAACTCCAGTAAATTAACGGATGCCTTGACCGGAAACCCAATTTCATCGTGACAGTTACAATGCAAGTACGCTCAGCAGCGCGGAAATACCCAGATCATGTGTTAATAGTTGGCGGCGACTTTAACCTACCGAATATCTGGGACGTTTGTGGAATCCCTCCCAGGTGGTACGGACAGGTAGTCCGTGAAGGACTTTTGAACACGTTTTCTGAAAACAGTTGAGCAGCTACTTAGGCAGACCACACACACTGAAAATATTTTAGACCTTGTAACTACAAACGGGCATGACATTATCGACGGTGTCAGTACAGGTTGGTTCTTTTGGGGTAGGAGACCAGACAGCGACGTCATCGATCTCATCGTATTAGGGAAGGATGGGGAAGGAATTCGGCCGTGCCCTTTGAAAGGAACCATCCCGGCATTTGCCTGGAGCGATTTAGGAAATCACGGAAAACCTAAATCAGGATGGGCGGACTCGGGATTGAACCGTCGTCCTCCCGAATGCGAGTCCAGTGTATCAGTATAGAGACAGTGATTATTGTTATGATGTCTTCATAACAGCAATGGTTACTGAAGTTAATAAATCCATCAAGAAGCCTAGGGGACCATGTTTGCCACAAAGAGTAGAGAAGCAGTTGTTTGTAATCCGTTTAGAGCACGAATGAACATCATTTAATTTCAATTGGATTAACGTAAAGGAATTATGGGAAAGTTGAAATGGATTGTAAATCGTGCTCTGGAGAAATATATGCCGACCAAGCAATTAAGGATGGGAAAACCCATCGTGGCTTAGTAAAAAAATTCTAAAAATGCCTAGGGAACGGAAACAGTTGGACTATCGGTTTAAAAAAAAAAGCCAAAGGCAACGGGCAGAACTGAGCAGAAGTTTGTGTGCCTGTAAAATGATCGATACGCAAAGCATACAACAATCTCAATATACCTCAGCTGAAGGACTTACTAAGAACCTTAGGAAATTCTGACCCTACATAAAATCGCGAAGTGGGTTGAAGGCTCTATCCAGTCACTCGTTGGCCGGTCTGGTGTGACAATAGAAGAGAATAAAAGCTGACATTCGACGTTTTAAATCTCGCGTTTAAAAAATCATCACGCAGGTGGATCGTACAGACATACCGTAGTTTGATCTCCGCAAAGACTCATTTGTAGAGGAAATAATAATATGAGTTTCTAGCGTAGAGAAGAAACTGAGAGTGTTGGAAATATATCGCCAGGTCCGGTCAGAACCCAGTTAGGTTTCACAGGGAGTACTCGCGGCACTGGCCGCTTACTGGGCTAGCATTTATCGCGAATACCTCACCCAGCCTCAAGCGACTGGAAAAACGATGGTGACTTCTGTATATAAGGAGGGTAAAATTATCGACCGCTTTCATTAAGATCGGTTTGCAGCAGAATTCTTGAACAAATTCTCAGTTCGATTGTAATAAATTTCCTTGCCGGCCACGGTGGCCGTGCGGTTCTAGGCGCTGCAGTCCGGAACCGCGGGACTGCTACGGTCGCAGGTTCGAATCCCGCCTCAGGCATGGATGTGTGTGATGTCCTAAGGTTAGTTAGGTTTAAGTAGTTCTAAGTTCTAGGGGACTGACGACCGAAGATGTTAAATCCCATAGTGCTCAGAGCCATTTGAACCAATAAATTTCCTTGATACTGGACAGCTTCAGTCCACTAATCAGCACGGTTTAAGAAAGCTTTGCTTATGCGAAAATCGGGCCGCTCTTTCCTCGCAAAATATCCTGCACACCTTCGTATGAATTGTGTAACTTTACGCGTATGTCGGCGAGTTATTCGACCGTCTAGAATTCGTAGGAGATGAATTTGGTTATATGGTTACATTGCTCAACGGTACAGGGCCTAGAGGCCAGGACGAGACGTAGCCGGCTCTGCCAAAGCGCCGCGGCCTGGAAAGTGCAAAGGCGAGGAGCATGCCACCAGAAATGGGTACGTCCTACAGCAGCGATATTGGACGGGGGGGGGGGGGGGGGGGGGGGGGGGAGGGAGTCAGGGGGACAGGATACGTACCAGAAATGGCAGACTGCAAGGCTGTCTGAAATATGGCTACTTGCCACTCTTAGAATTTGTATAAGTCCCAGTTACATAACAAAGAAAATCTGAATACATCGGCGATCTCAGAAACTGAGGCGCATCCAATGAAACACAATAATATTTTCAGTATCTTACTAAACAAACAGGCCATGGAGGCCAAAATTGTTTAAGCAATATTTAACATTATTTTGACGTCATTTAAAGTGAGCGCACTGCCGGATGAACGCTGCCTTATTTATTTATGAACAAATCTTTATTTATACTTTTTGTGAATGATGTGCGACCAAATACTTATAACATTTCTGTATTTTGCAGTGAACAAAAAGTGCGTGGCCGGGCGATCATTCTGTTGTAGAAATAATTCAAAACTCAAAATCGCTTAAATACTGTTTACTGGATAACCGGTTTCGACACACTAAAGGTACCATCATCGGATCTGAATGTAGCTTAACATTTATAAACCATTTGGATATAACGATACATGATGCAGACTAGCTGATATTTTTTGTGACAATGATTCTATATCAGCAGGTCTGCCTCATGTATCGTTATATCCAAATGGTTTATAAATGTTAAGCTACATTCAGATTCCATGATGGTACCTTTAGTGTGTTGAAACCGGTTATCCAGTAAACAGTATTTAAGCGATCTTGACTTTTGAATTACTTCTATTTCTGTATTTAAATATTGTAATATATTAGTTTAGTGCAGAAAGTGACCAAGCTGAATCAAATCCATTTCTGCGGAACGCAAGATCGATGTATTTTCGGTAGGAATGACCATCTGTTAGCATTCTGGAAATGAGAATAGACACTACTCGTTATCTCGTGTGGTAATGGACAAACCGTTATGCTGAACTCTGAGTCATTTTGAGCTAGTGAATATTTCATGTATTGTAATCACAGACATGGACTTAGTTTTCGTGACTTTTGGATGACTATTTAGGTTTGTATTTTGCTACCAATTCGCAAAACGCTCTGAACGGAAATTGTTGCATTTTAATAAGGCTATGTTTCCATCTGTTTTCTGCTACTGCAAAATGTAAGACCTGTTTCGTTTTATTTGAGGTTGCTTCTTGAATAGACATCATTCAAGATAATTTTCTGATGTCGACAACATCAGTTACAGAACAGAATCCTTTTTATTAATTATTCATTTATCTTACATTCAATCTTTCTGTGTATTATTAATTTACATTTCCAGCCAATGCGTATTTGACTGCGGTACCACAGTACAAGTTACATTTGCAACGAGTTCGCTGCAGGGCAGGAAAGCAGACGTGTGCGGCTCGACCCTACGACATTAACACAGAACCGTGTAGAGCCCAGTTACCTGTAGTACGAGTAACCGCAGGTAAATTTGCATTTGGTTTGCTCGTATGGGATGCTGGTTAGAGAGAGCAAATACTCAGCTAAATATCCGGTAGATAACGACGCAAGGGCAGCAGGCAGATTCCACATATCTTGATTTCCGGAAAGTGTTTGACACGGTAGCCCACTGCAGACTGTTAACAAAGGTACGAGTACACGAATAGACTCCCAGATATGTGAATGGCTCGAAGACTTCTTAAATAATAGGACCCAATATCCTTTAAACATATTTCTGGAAACAGATACATGTTGAGATATAGGTTATTTTATTTGTGTGGAGAACGATTAGTACTCACTGGTGTTGTCTGTTCAGATGGTTCAAATGGCTCTGAGCACTATGGGACTTAACATCTGAGGTCATCAGTCCCCTAGAACTTAGAACTACTTAAACCTAACTAACCTAAGGACATCACACACATCCATGCCCGAGGCAGGATTCGAACCTGCGACCGTATCAGTCACGCGGTTCCGGACTGTAGCGCCTCGAACTGCTTGGCCACCGCGGCCGGCCAGGTGTTGTGTGTCATTCAGATGACATTCATTGCGCATTTCTTACTTGTTAGGTTTTTTTTCGGTCCTCTGACTCTGATGCTGTTGTCAGACATAACACCTGCCACTCCCTTCTATGTCAACCATACTGTTCTTATCGATTTGAGGCGGAGATGGCATCAAAACAAGAACAGTTTAGTAAACAATGCAAACACTGATGTCTGCCAGCTATGGCTGATACAGAGCGAAGGACTGAGTGAAGTCTGAACAGCAGTGTGTGTGTGTGTGTCTCGCATAAAAAGTAACAGCGAAGCTGTTGCATCCCAACACAGGTATTATCTCGGCGTGGCCTGTGTAGCAAAATATGGATCTTTATGACATTGTGGGCCGAGGTCTGGTAAGTCTCGTGGACTGAGGTCTACTAAGTCACCTCTAATGGAGTGAGAGGGAGAAAGTCTCCTGGGACGTATAATACAAGTGATTCTGGAACGAAGACGTCAAGTTGTGATTCGTTGAGAGTCAATAAGGATGCAAACAGTTAAGGATTCAGTTTAAGAACAATTGTTCCCAATGGTTGGACCTTATTAGGAGAGCTATCTTGCAGTGATTGTACGTCTTTACAAATCAATGAGCACATCCTACCGCAATGTATATTATTCTTTTCCAGCAACATCCGGTTCAAGAGTTCTACCTTTCCCTGTTCGAGGAGACCGCCCTGCCTGCAACTCATTCCGACAATGATCAAATCCTTATCTTCAAGTGAAAAGAAGAGCGAGACATTGCTGGTTCTTCCTTATATTCTGACACACAGGACCATTACTCATTGTAACTTACGCAATCAGATAACCTTATTCACAATAGGAAACAAGTGCGAGGCGTAGTTGCTGGTAAACCTTTAGCGATGTGAGTCGTCGTCCAAGAAACTCTTCTGTTCCTGCTCTGGATATCCTCAGAGGCGCTCCTCCGTTAGTCTTGACGACACAGGAACAAAAGAGTTTCTTGGACCACACATCCCGAAAGGTTTAGCTATGTCATCCAGTCGAGAAAGCCTTCATTCTATGATCAAGTGCGAGACAGCTGACACACTAAAAATATAAATTATTACTCTTTGCTTCTAGAGACAAACTCTGTAGTGTTTCCTGATTTTTTAAAAGGCAGAAAAATCGGGATAATAGCTGTCGCTGGATGCTTATCGGAAACTCAGTTTTTCTTCCTCTAAAAAATATAATCTGCTCGGCATTTCATTGCAGCAGCATGAAAGTGTCACTCTACACCGATTTCGACGCTCGGACGTGGTATTGCTCCCGATGGCTACTAACTGCAAACACTTCCTGGTAATGTCTGCCTTGGTCATGAGTGTTGTCCGCTTACATAACGTTTCAGGGCTCATGGACGAGTTTCTCTCATCGTGTTGCCCTCCCTCCAACTCTTCTGACGGTTTTCCTAAGGATTGACTCTTTTCCAGAACGTTCTAGAACGTTTGCGCCTCCTGGCTACCACGAAGGTGTCGTTCTCGCCAGCAGCTACCGCACGGCCGCTTTCTCGGCTGATCTATATTATCCCACCTCATATGTAACTCCGCCCAAAAATCCACTTCCTGGGGAGCACCCGACGGTGCCTGCGCGCTGTTTTAGTGTTACTTCCTAATTAAGTTCCTTTCTTTTCATAGCATTCTTCACACCTCTTACATTAATAAAATTTCTTCTTAATAAAGTTCCTTTTTTTTATAGGATTGTTCACACCTCTTACATTAACAAATTTTGACAGCCGAGACAAAGTCTCACATGAGGAATAACAGCGATATCCAATACCATGAGTATCATTGCTCTAGCGTTCTGCAAAAGTTATTATTGTCCATCTCCAATTCTTTGTCTTGCCAGTCGAGTTATACTGTAAAAAGTTTCACTGAAGTTGCATGAAGCTCTCTTTTTTTTCGCGTTAAGACAAAAACACCGGCCAAGAAAGCGCCTCTCTAAAAGCATTCCTGTGTAATCTTGAGTGCTGTTTAGTTTCTCCAATATCTGCAGAGCTTCCTGTAATTATTTTCTCTGCGACAGTCTTCATTCTACTACATACATCCAACCCTGAACACCAGCTGCACGTTTCGCACCCATCCAGCACGCCCAATCATCCCCCCTGGTGTAAAAGCTCTACTTTCCACGTATATGTGTCTCTAAACCTGTTTCGACTATTTATACCTACGTATTCAACCCCTCACTTTTAAGTGTTTTGCAGGGTGTTTGTAAATCCTCTTTCTGATTAACGAATAGCATGTGGAAAAAAATGAACATCAAAAGTTTTCCGTTCGGGCTCTGATTCTCCCATTTATTAGGATGGTAGGTGGAAGTCAACAGAATATTTTCGTATTCAGAGGAGAAAATTAATGATTGAAATTTCGTGAGAAGATCTCGCCGCAAAGAAAAGCCCTTTTGCTTCAATGACTGCCACCGCAATTCGCGTAGCAAATCCGTGACACTCTGTCCTCCATCTCCCATTTCGCGATAAGACAAAACGAGATGCCCTCCTTTGAAATGTTTCGATCTCCTCCATCACGGATCGCATACTGTGCAACAATCATCCAGAATAGGACAGACAAGTGTATAGCGGGCAGTCTCTTTATAAAATTTTTGCATCCTGTAAGTTTCTGTGAATAACATGCAGTCTTTGTTTCGCCTCACCCACAGCATTGTCTATGTGATGGTTACAAGTTCCCTTTTTGGTAACTGACATCCCTAGGTGGTTAGCCGAATCGCGAACCTTTGTATTTGTGTGATTTGTCGTTTCACCTAAATGTAAAGGATTTTATTTTAGTACACACGTGGAGGGCCTCGCACCTTTTCTTGTTTAGGGTCAAATTGTCACTGTTACCATCTCTTTTTTGAGTCATCAGTCTTCTAACAAGTATAATGCCACCCATTACAAATTCCTCTCCTGTGCAAACCTCTTCATCTCAGTGCAGCACTTGCAGCCTATGTTCTCAATTATTTGCTGGATATATTCCAGTCTCCGTCTGCCTGAGTTTTTATCCTCTACAGCTCCCTGTAGTAACAGGAAAGTTATTCGCTGATGTCTTAACAAATTTCCTGTCGCCATGTCCCTTCGTCTAGTCCGTGTTTTCCACACACTGCTTTCCTCACTTATTCTGTGGAAAACCTCCTCATTCCTTACCTTATCAATTCACCTAATTTTCAACATTCTTCCCTAGCATCACATTTCAAATACTTCGATTCTGTTCTGTTTCGGTTTTCTCACATCCATGTTTCACTAGCATACAATGCTGTGCTCCAAGCGTACATTCTCAGAAACTTCTTCCTGAAATTAAGGCCTGTGTTTGATATAAGTAGACTTCTCTTGGCCTGGAATTCCCTTTCTGCCATCGCTTCTCTGCCTTTTTATGTCCTCTACCACACAGATGTCTAAATCATTTCGTAACTGGTTTAGATCTTTTGATGACTTAGCTAGACAGTATCATCTCAAAACAATCTAGTAGAGCTGCTCGGATTGTCTTCCAAGGCGTTTATATACAGGGTGAGTCACCTAACATTACCGCTGGATATATTTCGTGAACCACATCAAATACTGACGAATCGATTCCACAGACCGAACGTGAGGGGAGGGGCTAGTGTAACTGGTTAATACAAACCATAAAAAAATGCACGGAAGTATGTTTTTTAACACAAACCTACGTTTTTTTAAATGGAACCCCGTTAGTTTTGTTAGCACATCTGAACATATAAACAAATACGTAATCACTGCTGTTTGTTGCATTGTAAAATGTTAATTACATCCGAAGATATTGTAACCTAAAGTTTACGCTTGAGTATCACTCCTCCGCTGTTCGATCGTGTGTATCGGAGAGCACCGAATTACGTAGGGATCGAAAGGGAACGGTGATGGACCTTAGGTACAGAAGAGACTGGAGCAGCACATTACGTCCACATGCTAACATCTTTTTATTGGTCTTTTTCACTGACGCACGTGTACATTACGATGAGGGGTGAGGTACACGTACACACGTGGTTTCCGTTTTCAATTACGGAGTGGAATAGAGTGTGTCCCGACATGTCAGGCCAATAGATGTTCAATGTGGTGGCCATCATTTGCTGCACACAATTGCAATCTCTGGCATAATGAATGTCGTACACGTCGCAGTACATCTGGTGTAATTTCGCCGCAGGCTGCCACAATACGTTGTTTCATATCCTCTGGGGTTGTAGGCACATCACGGTACACATTCTCCTTTAACGTACCCCACAGAAAGAAGTCCAGAGGTGTAAGATGAGGAGAACGGGCTGGCAAATTTATGCGTCCTCCACGTCCTATGAAACGCCCGTCGAACATCCTGTCAAGGGTCAGCCTAGTGTTAATTGCGGAATGTGCAGGTGCACCATCATGCTGATACCACATACGTCGACGCGTTTCCAGTGGGACATGTTCGAGCAACGTTGGCAGATCATTCTGTAGAAACGCGAAGTATGTTGCAGCTGTTTGGGCCCCTGCAATGAAGTGAGGACCAATGTGGTGGTCGCCAATGATTCCGCACCATACATTTACAGTCCATGGTCGGTGTCGCTCTACCTGTCTGAGCCAGCGAGGATTGCCCACGGACCAGTAATGCATGTTCCGTAGATTCACTGCCCCGTGGTTTGTGACACCCGCTTGATCTGTAAACAGGTACAACTGCAACGCATTCTCTGTTAATGCCCATTGACAGAATTTCACTCGATGATTAAAGTCATCACCATGTAATTGCTGATGTAGCGACACATGAAACGGGTGAAAGCGGTGACGATGCAGTATGCGCATGACACTACTTTGCCTCAGTCCACCGGCTCTCGCAATGTCCTGTGTACTCATGTGTGAGTTCATGGCAACAGCGGCTAACTGCACCCGCTTCTCCAGTGACGGGCCTGTTACGGACCCGTTTGCGTGCTACGACTATACCTGTTGCATACAGTTGGCGGTAGATGTTTTGCAATGTGCGGCACGTTGGATGCTCTCTGTCCGGGTGCCGTTCTGCGTACACCCTACAGGCTTCAGCTGCATTTCGTCGACACTCGCCATAGATGAGTATCATCTCCGCCTTTTCAGAGATCGAATACACCATGGTCACACTTCTTACAACACTATACTACCACAGACGTCTGGTAACACGGTGTACTACAACTGGTCTTCGTGCGGAGACGAATGCAGAATAACAATAGCAGAAAGCGCTACATGCGGACACTGCGACAGCTAGACCAAACCACAACAGTGCACTACAGCCACACTCGTAAACACGGTCGTCATCGTAAACATGTCCCTGCAGATGCTGCTCGCCGACCGTAGCCCGTGTTTGTTACAACACGCAACTGAACGTCGGAGGTTTCAAGCGTCAACTTTAGGTTACAATATCTCCGGATGTAATTAACATTTTACAATGCAACAAACGGCACTGATTACGTATTTGTTTATATGTTCAGATGTGCTAACAAAACTAACGTGGTTCCATTTAAAAAACGTAGGTTTGTGTTAAAAAACATACTTCCGTGCATTTTTGTATGGTTTGTATTAAACAGTTACACTAGCCCCTCTCCTCACGTTCGGCCTGTGGAATCGGTTCGTCGGTATTTGATGTGGTTTACGAAATATATGCAGCGGTAACGTTAGGTGACTCACCCTGTACATCAGGAATAGCAGAGGACCTTTAATACTTCCTCGGAGAACGCCGGATGTCAGTTCTGTTTCAGTAGACAACCCAGTTAGTTACTTCGAACTGTGACCTTTCTGACAGGAAATCTATAGCCCAGTCACACAACCGAGACGATACTCCATAGACACCCGTTTATATCACTAGCTACTTTCGAGTAACGGTGACAGAAGCCTTCTGCAAATCTAGAAATAACAAATGATGGTACAGCTGGCCTATCCAGCGCTCAGAACTACTTGAAGTTATGCTGCAACTCTCGGACCGTTGTACTTTGAACAACATTAACCTACACTTAACCTATCAAAAGGGGTGGATGTTTTCAGCACACAGAAACCAAGCAGTTATCGTCGTAAAGATTCAGCACGGAGTAAAATAACGTGGTAAGTGAACTAAAGGCGCACAACACCTACAGCTTATCTGTTTCTGTAATTAAAATACTGATGTCTAGGGAGTTTTCCGTCGTGTTTCCGGCAGAGTGTAACGAGACATCAAAGGGCTAATAAGCGTTGGTTACGGCCCCACCCACCTCTTCTGCAGGCGCCGTAATTACTGGCGCGTAGCGACGCCACCGGCGCGGCGGGCCACATCAAAGAAGGCGGCTCCTTAGTTACTGCCCCAACCTCAGACCCAGTCGCAGTCCTTGCTCCGGGCCAGTAGCTACCAGGCTACCAACAGGCGGCGCCTGCGCAGATATTACAATATTTCAGCTGAGCCGAGGGCGCTCTTAACCCCGGGTGAAGCATCCACCACTTCTGCTCCAATGGACGGCGCCTCAAGAGGACAAAGCAGACCCGTCAGGATTCCTTTCTGTCTGGAGGTTTCTCCACTGGGGCTTGGCGTTCAGCAACGCTTTGAGGTGCTGGTGTCAGGAATCTTGAATTATTGTATATTACTTCATTGGCGTCAGGACCTACTCGTATATCCTGACGCGCATCACACGAGCTTGCGAGACGGTAGAAGGGCCGGGTGTGCGTATGTGTATGTGTGTGTGTGTGGGGGGGGGGAGGATTGCGGGGGTGGTAAGGTAGGAGTAGGGGGGGGGGGGGGTCCATGCTGCACACCCGATACCAGTTCCATGCGGCGAATTGACCTGTTACCCTGGCCATTCTCTCACTGTGATTCTTAGGCGGTCTCCCACACTCGTTTACGTAAATACTGGGCTGGATCATAATTTCTGCTTTAGGAAATACGAAAAACAAGAATAAGAAGCCGGCCAGAGTGGCCGAGCGGTTCTCGGCGCTACAGTCTGGAACTGCGCGACCGCTACGGTCGCAGGTTCGAATCCTGCCTCGGGCATGGATGTGTGTGATGTCCTTAGGTTAGTTAGGTTTAAGTAGGTTTAAGTTCTAGGGGAATGATGACCTCAGCAGTTAAGTCCCATAGTGCTCAGAGCCATTTGAACCATTTTTTTTGAAGAATTAAAAAGCGCTAACACAAAGAACAAAAACTAACACGATCCAGAAACAGATGGCACACAAGAATTCCTTCCATGCGTTGCATGTGGCAACGACAGGAAGGCCATCCGACCACAAAGTGAAAATAAAATAAATTGCCCAAAATCATGAGAACCGTGGGTCCTGAACGACATGATAAACGCTAGGAAAGGAAGAGAGAGACACTTCATTGACGTCAATACTTGTAAGCATTAAAGCTGACATGAATAATGGTAATTGTTGAGCGGCAGTTAATCCTAGCAAATTCAAAGGAAGAACGAGGAAACATACATTTCATTCGTAGATTTGGAGAAAGCTTTTGATAGCAAGACCTGAAACAAAAGTCCATTAACTTCTTGTGAATGGGTCCACAGCTTTTGTGAATTATCGAAAGGACGTCATATTTCGCTTATAGCTGTAAAATTGCAATTCCAGCGTTACCCCATTACGAAGCATATAGAAACGTACGAAACAAATGTCCAGGAAACTGCAATGGGGAGACACCAACAATCTGAACAATGAACCCCAGAAAGTGCTAACAAACACGTAGTTACAAATAATTTGTGCAATTTTCGGCACAAATGTAAGTTATAAGTAATACTAAACTTGTTGGGCTATGTCCCACCAGTTGCTTCCAATTAAAATCCTCTCTCTGCATTTACAATGGCGCTCTTCGTCCCTACGTGGAGTTTGAATCTCAGGCATTACATGTATCGTACGCACGTGTGGTTTGTTAACACGTTGTAAACTTAACTATAACCTAAGAACATGAACGGAAAATTATATCCAAGAAACGACGAAACTATTTCTTCTCAATTAGCGTAACTAAGTATGCGTCCATAAGCAGTAGACACGCTCCACCCTCCACCCCCCTCCCCCCCAAAAAAAGCCTCGAAACACTAGATTCATAAGGGATGATTAAACACAAAGTGTTGCACCATAACGTAAATCGTTGATTCTGCTATGAGTTACATTGAAGCAGTATTTTCGATGCCCATTAACGGCGTAAAAATTGTGTTTTCTTCTACAATATCTATGCTTCACCTACGCTACGATACAGAGAATCGTGTGCAGCAGCGGCTCGTGAGTATACATTCTAAGTGTTCAGAAATATTTAGATTCAGCTAAAGGTGAGAGTGTGAAATTAATAGCGTTTGCTGCATAACAATTATGCTTATCAACGAGTGTCTACAACTATAGCCACTGCCAACAACAATACCAACAGCAATAATTATAGAAGTAAGATGAACAACTTAACTGATAAAAGAAAGAATTGTGTTTGTGGAATTTTGTTGTTTTGTATATAATTAAGTACAATTTAGAGCAATAACGAAATAACGTGTAAGCGTTCGCAACTCTCCATTTCGCATTTTTGTGTAAGTGGGGGTACTCGCGCTTTTCAAATTTTTTCGCGCAAATATACAACACATGTATAAGTTCACGAATTCACTTCCGGGCTGAAAATTAGATATTCTTACGCTGTGTCCACACAACTAGTGCTAACTGTACACTTCCTCGTTAAATGTTTGCTTGTAGGAACCATTATTTGGTTTCGTCACTCTCCCAATCAAACAATCTGTTGTCGGAGGCCCTAGTTCCATTGCGGCTAGCTTTTCTTGAAGATTTACTCTTCTGTTCCCAGAAGGAGATTTTCACTCTGGAGTGAAGTGTGCGCTGATACGAAACTTCATGGCGGATTAAAGATGTGTGCCGGTCCGAGACTCGAACTCGCGATCTTTGCCTTTCGCAGGCAAGTGCTCTACCGACTGAGCTACACAAGCACCACTCACAACCACTCCTCACAGCGCAAGTAGTAATGTATACCAGCATTGTCACTTGACTAGAATACATATGAGGCGCTGAGATCCACAAGGGCCTAAAGTACACCACTGTCGATCCTACATTTAAGTAATTATCAGAGAAACCAGTGATCCAGCTTTTCGTGAATCTTCATGTGTACAATGTGGGCCCACAGCACAGGCAAACCTGACTCACCATAAGATCAACAAATTTCAGAAAAATGAATAAATGCTACAATCTCACAGTCGAAAGTGATGTGCTTTAGGCTCTTATGATTCTCAGTGCCTCAATTCGATTTCTTTACGATAAAATTCCTAACTTAATACACTATAACTTAGAAACCCTCAAAACAGGTTTACTGTCAGTACAACTTTAACATATTCGGATGTTCAATCTATTGTCACTATAGTGTGTAGTGAGTGAATTAGCATATCTGAGGAGTGTGCTACCGTCTAGCAGGATTTATGCCGAGTGAACTGGGATAAATGTCTGCTACAGTGTGCTACCACCTTGCGGCACTCACGTGAACTTCAAGCTGTGTGCATCGTCAACCGTGCACCTTGTTTATGAAATCCATATGTATTTGGCCCGTAAGGTAATTACGTCAGGCGAGTTGTGCTTGCGCAAAATCTTCTTAAAAAGTGCACAACTGAACGTGTGCTCGCGACCCTGATGCCAAGTTTCACGGAATCTACAGGAGCAGTAGCGGGGTAGATTTAAGTGCCGTATCTTTCAGATTGCATCATCTATGTCAAGTTTAACAGCATTCAAAGAAAAATAACCGACGAGAGCGGAAGGTGTCGAAAGTTAGGGTGTTTACATGCTCTTGTGCTCTTACAGCAGCCGCCACTGATCGTAAGTAGGGTGTTTCGCAATACGCGCTACAGCGACGGAATAAACGATGTGCTACATAGCAATATATGTCCGGAATCGGTCCATTCACGTATTACTCAAATGTGTGTCATTTTTCGGTTATCACTTTCGTGTTAATACTGATATGTCTTACGAAGCCGTCGCACACGGCAGCCTACATTCGGGTTCAAATAATCTCTCATGTAAAACATTTCTGTGAATCCTAGTAACAGCTTTGACATCGAAGTCTCGATAGTGATTTCATTGAACCGTGCATCCTTCTTCCCCTCCTCACGATCTGAAACAGATAATTTTCCTATAGAGAGTGTTCCGTTGAGCACTCGTGAAGAGTCGAGGATTCAATAAGACTGGGTGTCACCACATTTTGTGGTTTTCGTGTGAGAAAATCTCGTGACAGTATTCCGGGAAACGTGGACAGGTCAAGGTCGTTCTAGTGTTTGACTGCCGAGGTCGACGGATTTGACTCCTTCAGTCTTTTTATTGGAGGCTACATGAGTTGAATGGTTTACGAGATAGGAGACAGACTTGGCGGCCCGAGTTATGGGCGCAGCGGGAATGATTCATCATACACCAGATATTTTTGGATGTGTGTGTCAGAACGAACTCCGTCAACGCAATTTATGCAAATGAAAACGGTGGTCGTCGTAGAGAGCAGTTTTTGCACAGTAACTACGTAAGAAACATCAGTGTTAACGCGATAGTTAAAAACGCGACTCGATCGCGTTTTTTCCTTCACAAACGTCATTACGAATTATTGGACACCCTAATAGGTGATCAAACGCACGGAACATCCTAAATATGCTCATAAGTCTAAAATGAGAATGCTGTAGCTGCATGTTTATAGTTGTAACCAATCACATTACATGTTTTTATTGGT
This sequence comes from Schistocerca serialis cubense, assembly GCF_023864345.2. NCBI lineage: Eukaryota > Metazoa > Arthropoda > Insecta > Orthoptera > Acrididae > Schistocerca > Schistocerca serialis. The sequence goes on from NC_064642.1 coordinate 524,127,090, forward strand.
CACATGGGCATCGTACCATACATTTCTAACGTTCACTTATCATCTGGTTCCTTACGGTGTTCATCTTTTAACACAAAGCGCATCTGGTCGATGGCAGCAAAGATCACAATTTGAACGGCTAGCCAGATTCAAAGCTCACAGCGTAGCGAAAGTTGAAAATGTGCACAAACATTCCAGTGAGCAACCCGAATCGAAAACTTAACATAGACGAGGTCAACGACTGCACTACTACTAGCGCATAACGAATGCTTCACAGAATAGCGTGAAGTACCTGCCAAAGTGTCGGGCCGCGTTGTTTGCAGGCACTCTCGCGTAGGTGGACGGGCCAGGTGACACGTTAGCGGCTGCGGAGGGAGCCATGATATGAAGTCTCAGTTCTCTTACCATTCCTCCATATCGATACCCGGGCTGGGATCCTCGGGATGTCAGGTACTAAAAATGTCTCTTATCGTTACCATTAAAATCGCAGCTCACCATAGGTTGTGACATGGCAGCACCTGATTTATGAATAAATACAATGGCGACAAAACAACTCGCAACACCAAGAAGGAGTTCTGCGACATAAACGAAAGTTGGTAGGCGTGATTTTACACCAGAAATATGATGGCTATTCAGAATTTCGCACCAATTGCATAGGAATGGCCATAGTAGCGCCACTATGAGGATGCAAATCATGTTTGCTTTAAATACACACTATAACGGCCGCGAGCGTTAGTTACCTCTGAGATCGGACATGTTGATGTTAGCCAAGAATACCTTTAATGCGACAAAGGCAGCATTATCAACACCTCACTGACTGCGTGAACGATGTCGTGTAACAGGGCTACAAGAAACTGGTTGAGATATTGCAGTCACAAGAAGACTGCGCTCCGGACCGTGACATGGCGCTGCCGAGAGGGAAGACCATCACGTTCGGCGCACAACTCTGGCGTATCGTACTGCATCTGTAGCAGCAATCTGAGCAGCAGTTGGCACCGCAGTGACACAACGAACTGTTACAGATCGTCACTTCAAGGACAGCTCAGGGCCAGACGCCCTATAGCGTGCATTCCACTGACCCCAAATCACCGCCATTGACGACTTCTGGTGTAAAGCGAGGGCTCATTGGAAGGCGTGGAGTTCTGTTGTGTTTTCTGATGTGCCTTGGTGCCGGTGACGATTGTGTGTTGCCTAGGAGGATGTCAGTTAAAAGTCTGCAACCAACCTGTCTACGTGCTCACACTGAACGTCCACATTATGGTGTGGGGTGTGATTTCATATGACATCAGGAGCACTCTCCTGATCATCCCACGCACCCTGAATGCAAAACTGTACGTCAGTCTGGTGATTTGCCCTGTCGTGCTGTCATTCATGAGCAGTGTGCACGGGAGTGTTTCACAACGGCTTAACGCTCGCCCCCATACTGTTGTTGTAACCCAGCATGCTCTACAGACTGTCGACATGTTGTCTTGGCCTGATCGATCGCCATATTGTCTCCAATCGATCACATATGGGACATTATCGGGCGACAACTTCAGCGTTCAGAAATGGCTCTGAGCACTATGGGACTTAACATCTGAGGTCATCAGTCCCGTAGACTTAGAACTACTTAAACCTAACTAACCTAACGACATCACACACATCCAAGCCCGAGGCAGGATTCGAACCTGCGACCGTAGCGGCAGCGCAGTTCCGCACTGAAGCGCCTAGAACCGCTCGGCCACAACGACCGGCTAACTCCAGCGTCATCCACAAACAGAATTAACCGTCCCTGTATTGACCGACGAAGTGCAGTCATCCGATAAACTGTTCCTGTGCAACACAATGTATGCACGTTTGCAGGCTTGCATTCAACATTCTGGCGGCTACATCGGTTAATAATGTAGCAACATGTCACATTTGCAATGGCTTATTTCGCGCTTACATTAAGTTGTAATCTTCCGTAGACGAATGTATTCCCAAAATTTCGTTACTCTACTTTAATTATCTTTTGGTGTTTCGATTTTTTTCCCGTCAGTGTATATACAGAACAGCATAATAGTTAAATGCAGTTCTGTGTATTTTTTATCTTTTTCGTGAATGTTAGTATTTTATGTATTTGAAAGGTACAATGTTGATGTACATGTACATTTGGACTGAATCATAAACAAATGCGTCTGAAAGATACTGTGATCATGTGAAAGAAAACGTTTGTTTTAAATGTAAGCTATACGGCCAATCCTTGTCGCAACTGAACTTATTTGCAGAAAAAGACGATAAACAAATCTATACAACGACAGGCTCTGCTCCATCAGAAACTATTGTGAATTGCATTTTCACTGCCAACGACTTAGGTGTTTGCATAAAATAGAAACATGTAGGTAATTTTCTTCATAGACAAGGACGTTCGAGAGTCAATACAGGCCATAGTGTACCACACGAATTATGACAATTACTTAGACACGTAAATATACATACCGAAGTTCGGACTGTCAACAATGCCCCCCCCCCCCCAATAACCAAAACCTTTAGCTAAAAACTGTGTCGCCAGAATCACTATAAAAAGTTCACCACGTGAGACAAAGGAAATTTTCTAAATCCGAATCACCATCACACTACGTCTCTCCGCTTTCCTCTGCTGCAGGTAGAATTCCCAACTTCTCTCTTCGTGCTGGTTACTCTCCAGTCACAATCGTTACCCGCCCGCAACAGACTAACTCCGAGTGCCAGCATTCCCCCTCCACCCATCCGTCTCCATCCCACCCCCTCATGCTTGTCCACTCATTTTCCGGGTCTATCTTATGATTGGTTGTCTCACCAAAATAAATAAATCCGAACTGTCATCGATCACCCACCTCCTGAGCCACCTCACACTGCCTCTCTAGAGTCTCTCACGTGAATTTTCGATATATCCGTCGACCGGAAGCCACAAATACTACCTTACAAAAGCAGAGCAACACTTTGTAGCGCAGAATCCACATCCTTTTGGTGTTCACAAAATAATAACCCCTGATTTCCCGGAGCCGTTATAGTTCCATAACTACGCCATGCGTCGCATACGCTTCGTAGCAAATGTTGTTACGGACGGTTTTACTTCGCTGTGCCGGCGTTTCCTAGACAATCGTTCCGGGGCTAGTAGGTAAGCTTGCTTCCAGCTTTACTATATCGCGGCACAATATACACCTGTTTCACTGGGGAGCTGTAGCCAAGGGGACGTTAATTCACCCTTTGACAGAGTTGTGAACGCTGTCCGTACCAGGTTCCCCTAACCGCGTTTAACCGAAGACTGTCAGACAGTCAAAATTCCGTTTAAGGTTTCCCCTGCATAAGTCATCACAAAAGCTTTGCAAGACTACCGAGTCAAACAGCGAGTCTAAGTTCATATGGAAAAGCGTATACTGTTTATGATCCTAAAATGGTTTTACTTGCAACACCGAGGTTGATGGTAGCACTATCTGTCTTGAAACTACTTTCCTATCGAGAAAACAATCGTTCACCCATGCTAAAAAGCCTAATTATTCCTCACAGGATACTACTTACTGTTATTTTCGCTGTCTCTTCCGTTCACAAAGGCAAGGATGTTTCGAAGTACAAAGTAAATACATAACGGTGACAGCCAAAAGTCGCCAACTGAAGAGTGGAAATGGGAAAACCTGACATTTCTCAGGAGAAATAAAAGTCGATGTATCCTTGATCGTATGCAAGTGATACGTATCCAAAAAGACTGAGGAAGTTTTTTTGTTAACACAGAACTATTTAGCTCGAGGCATCACTACAAAAAATAATGGGACAAATTAGAAAATAAGTACTTTATTAAGAACGTTGTAACGATTGGTTTTAGGTGCCAATAAGAAAGCTTTTACAAGTTGATTCTTGCGAAGAAAAAAGTAACAACCAGCCATTATTAATAATATTATCTTCCCAGGACCCTCCAGCTATAAACTTTGGATCCACTATCAAGATATGTCAAATCAACATTGAAGGCACAAGTAAACCATAATGCTGAGTCTTACAGCAGATCTTAGCAAAATATAACATCGATGTTGCCGTTGTTCGGGAAATATATACTGATAATGAACATCAAATGAATAAGATAGAAAATATTCCTGGCTTTGAATTACTAGGAGCAAAGTACCACCGTGATTATGGAGTGGCAACATACGTACGATTGTCAATGAAGAATGCACACCTTTGCTCTGTATCTGATCTCAATGAGATCCGCGAAGCTACAGTAAAAATAGGAGAAATAACAGTAATTAATGTGTCTCTCTCGGCCTCTATAGGTTATCCCGGTATCACAACACTCCGCCATATTTCTCGGAGATTTTAACGGCCACCGTACTCAACTAAAGTATGAGGAAAGTGATGAAAATGGTGAGCTTATATTTGGTGTTTGATGGAAAGGATAAATGAACATTCGTATCGGCAGCCAGTGGACAGTAGTACAATCTCGATCTGTGCTTTGTAACAACTAATGAAAATAAATTACCTCTCCGAAGTCAGAGGTTCATATTAAAAGACTTCCCACACAGCCAACACCGTCCAATCTTAATTGAATCAGGGAATAATATCCCACTTACGTATTTAATCCTTTCCGTGACCTAAATGGAACTTCAGAAAGTAAAGTGGGAGCATTTGCTAAAAATATGGCTGAATTCCCCAAAAGCAAAAAAACTATGTGAGGCTTGTTGGAGCTATGTTAAGTGTAGCAAAGAAGGCAATACCTAGGGGCTACCAGAAGCAATATATTACAGGTTGGAATGAAACTACTGTGAAACATTATGATGCATTTCTAAAAAGCGAGGACTGGGGAATAGCAGATAACCTACTCAATAACCTCAGTACAGCCAGACGCATTAGGTGCACAGAGACTGTTGAGTCAATCAATTTTCAAACATAAAGTAGAAGACCATGTTCATTACTAAGCAAGTTGGCTGGAAACAAAGTTATAGTAAGAAACAACTCGTATATCAGCTAATAGGACTGTCCACATCAAATGCACTAAGGGATAAAGTTCTTGTGAGACATAAGACGCAAACTTATGTCGCTCAAAAACAATATTAATGAACAATCTCACTCTCTAGAACTTTCTCCATATATGAAATGTCAGCTGCTCTTAACACTTTAAAACCCGCAAAGGCACTGGGAAGCGTCAGAATCCACCTAGAACTCCTTCCGTGTATTGGTATCTACGCAAAAAGATGGCTGGCGGGTATCTTCTCTGACATTATGACATCTGTTTCAGTCCCATAAAAAATGAAGCAATCGAAGAACATAGCAATACTCAAGCCCGGCAAGGCATCAGAGCAGCCTAAGAATTAACACCCAATTGCACCATTGAGCACTAATTATAAGTTGTAAATCATAGATTGCAGCAATCAGTCATCATTTTTAAATTTTATTATGCAGATCTAGATTTCGGCTAGAAGCTAGTCATTCTCAATGCACTATTATTTTTGCTCAAAGCATGTAAGTCCCTGTTGATCGTGTTTCACCCACAGTTCACTGAATTGGTAGTATTCAATGTTAATTCGAAGGACATTTGCAGTAACTACAGAAAAAGACACTAGCTACCCAACTGTATTGAATAATGGCTTACCACAGGGATACGTCTTTGCTCATCTCTTGTTTTATATACATGTATTCAAAATAAATCCTAACTCCTGATGTAGACGTCTTTAGCCACTATTTCCTTAAATGGAGGCTACAGCCAAATTCAAATAAAACAGAAGTTTCATGATTTCATCTGTCCAATAGACTGGCACACAGAGCCTTCGATGTCTGTTTTGAAGGATACTAACTTCACCATAATATGCATCCAAAATACCTAGGGATCACTCTAGATATGACTCTTCCTATAAAGAAGCACTTGACACGAACATCTGCTAAGCTCAAAGCCAGAAACAACATTCCCCAAAAGCTCTGTGACTCTCGTTCGGGATCGACAGCAGACTCTCCCCGGGTACCAGCACTCTGTTTGGTATACTGAGCAGCAGAGTACTGTGCGCCTCTCTGGCTTAACACTCCACACGAATAAAAGATAGACGTACAACTTAACGAAACCACACGCATTTTTAGCGGGTCAGTACGATCTACTCCCAAATGCTGGCTACTTGTCTTGAGCTACATTCCACCTCCTGATATCAGACGGAAGAGATGGCTACTGCGTGAATACCGGAAGAGTGCTAATAAAACCGACATTCCAATAATGGACGACGTATTTTCTGCGGAGCGAAAAAGACTAAGATCAAGGTAACCCCATCTCATCAGAGTCAGGACTCTCACGGAAACTGAATCGAGTGCCGTCTATGAATGGAAACGCTGCTGACAACAAAACTGTTCCCTAAACGCCTGAAGCTGCGTTGCATCCAGGAGAAACCCCCTAGATTCGCCCAGCCTCGGGCAATTCTGAGTACCTTGAACCGCATCTGAATGCACCACGGACAATGTGCAGACACTCTCCACAAGTGGAGCAAATCGTCATCAGCATCGTGTGACTGAGGTGCGGAACGACACACAGTTGCTCATGTTTTATCGACATGTCCCCTCGTGCATCCAGGAGTCCTTTCGAAGATTTCCTCATAGCGACGAGAGATGCTACAAAATACATGAAAGACCTTTATCTCCATGTATAGCTGTTATAATTTGTGTTGTTTTGTGCTGGAGGGGTGTTAAAGCGTAGTAGTTTTGTAAGCTTTGTATTTGTATTGCCATACGATACATAAACAAGCTTTCATGAAGCACAACAGCCAGCCCTCCTCGTTCCGAAGGTAACAAATTTCTCCAAGTTCTCTCCGAGTTCTCGGACGTGATTGGCGACGGTGCCCTCTCATCAGCTTATGTGCGTGCCGTGAAGTGTGATATTTCAAAGTGATCTGATCTTGAAACTTATCTTACATCCTAACTATACGTTTCCGGTCGTGTTTTTCTTATCAAAACTTCATCAGCTAAGTTCCCTCTACAATCCTCAGAAAACTGTAGTAGAAATTTTGAATCACCCTATATAAACGTGACAGCTCTTTGAAGATGAACCTGTCAATACGAAACCGGTAACGGTTCTCTTTTATAAATAAGCAGCATTATTAGCAGTGAATAATTGCTGTTTCCTTCTTTGCAGCGCATAAAATCGTCCTTTGTACACAGCCAAGGTGTCAAAACCGTCAGTTTTCGACAAAATAGCAAGAATAAAGTTTTTGTTCCAAATACTATTAATGCTGAAGCACTAATTTTTATTTGTGATAATATAAGGACAGAAATACAGCATTGTGTTTTTAACTGTTAGTACTACAGATTGGCGACTCCATGGAGTGCTGTGTGCACAACGACCATATATGTTAAATTAAAAGGATGGTCAGCGTTGGCCGTAATATTGATGTTTTATTGATGGCAGAATCGATTTTCGATCACATAGTGACCATCTTCAGTGCTGTACAAATTAAACTCAGACACTGGTATCAAGTTATCAATAAGCAAATCTGAGAAGGCATCACAATCAATCGCTTCTCAGTTTTGGTTATTGATAACTGGATAACAGTGTCTGAGTTTAATTTGTACAGCACTGAAGATGATCACTATGTGATCGAAAATCGATTCTGACATCAATAAAACATCAATATTACGGCCAACGCTGACCTTCCTTTTAATGTTAGTACTATAGTTAGCAAAAAGTATTTCCCATATATTTTAAATTTTGAAGCTCCAGAGGGAAGCACAGCATGGCATAAAGACCATGTGTCGTCTACTAACGCATGTTTGAAACACTTTCTCCACGGTTGAGTACCTGTATCGAGTTTAGGGACATGCAACAGAGTACCAAGAACACAATAGCACTGGCAGCGTGCTGTGAAAAACTAGTACATTTCCATATTCAATCTTCAATTGGCTGATGTCGGCCCATACACGGTAATTTTTATTAATTTTTAAACAAAGCCAAAGCGACATAGATGACGCAGAGATAAGTAATTTTATACAAGACACATGGGGCCGCAACTGCCGGAAACACCCCAAAGGTGGATGACGAGTGTTGAACATGTGACCTCACGACATGACGTATCTCGTCCGATTCATCGTATTCTTTTATTATCACTACCGCTAGCACTACCATATCGCATTAGATAATAAAACAAACATGGTTTGAACAGGCCCTGAAGACCCAACGGCGCCGACCGGCTGCCGTGTCATCCTCAGCCCTCAGGCGTCGACGGATGTTGTTTGGAGGGGCATGTGGTCAGCACTGCTCTACCGGCTCTACTGTCCGATCTTGTAGCTCCTCAATTGGCCTCACAAGAGCTGAGAGAACCCTGCTTGCCAACAGCACTCGGCAGACGCAGACAGTGACCCATCCAAGTACTATCAAAGCCGACAGCGCTTAACTTCGTAGTTATGACGGGAGCTGGTGTTACCGCTACGATCACGGGGGATAATGAAAGAACGAAAAAGGATACCCTGGCTGAGAGATGTATTACATTGCCCACTACCGGCGAGGGAGGAACGACAAGCCCAACTGCTGCACTTGTGGTAAGGTATCTAGTGATGTCACATGTTCAACATTTGTCATCAATTTATGGAGTATTTTCCGACATCTGCGCCACCCCTCTCCCCCCCCCCCCACCTACCCATGTTCTTTATACACTACTGGCCATTAAATTTGCTACACCACGAAGATGACGAGCTACAGACGCGAAATTTAACCGATAGGAAGAAGATGCTGTGATATGCAAATGACTAGCTTTTGAGAACATTCACACAAGGTTGACGCCGGTGGCGACACCTAGAACGTGCTGACATGAGAAAAGTTTCCAACCGATTTCTCATTCACAAACAGCAGCTCACCGGCGTTGCCTGGTGAAACGTTGTTGTGATGCCTCGTGTAAGGAGGAGAAATGGGTACCATCACGTTTCCGACTTTGACAAAGGTCGGATTGTAGCCTATCGCGATTGCGGTTTTTAGTATCGCGACATTGCTGCTCGCATTGGTCGAGATCCAATGACTGTTGGCAGAATATGGAATCGATGGGTTCAGGAGGGTAATACGGAACGCCGTGCTGGATCCCAATGGCCTCGTATCACTAGCAGTCGAGATGACAGGCATCTTATCCGCATGGCAATAACGGATCGTCCAGCCACGTCTCGATCCCTGAGTCAACAGATGGGGACGTTTGCAAGACAACAACCATCTGCACGAACAGTTCGATGACGTTTGCAGCAGCATGGACTATCAGCTCGGAGACCATGGCTGCGGTTACCCCTGACGCTGCATCACAGACATGAGCGCCTGCGATGGTGTACTCAACGACGAACCTGGGTGCACGAATGGCCAAACGTCATTTTTTCGGATGAATTTAGGTTCTGTTTACAGCATCATGATGGTCGCATCTCTGTTTGGCGACATCGCGGTGAACGCACATTTCAAGCGTGTATTCGTCATCGCCATACTGGCGTATCACCCGGCGTGAAGGTATGGGGTTCCCATTGACGGCACTTTGAACAGTGGACGTTACATTTCAGATGTGTTACGACCCGTGGCTCTACCCTTCATTCGATCCCTGCGAAACCCTACATTTCAGCAGGATAATGCACGGTCGCATGTTGCAGGTCCTGTACGGGCCTTTCTGGATACAGAAAATGTTCGGCTGCTACCCTGGCCAGCACATTCTCCAGATCTGTCACCAATTGAAGACGTCTGGTCAATGGTGGCCGAGCAACTGGCTCGTCACAATACGCCAGTCACTACACTTGATGAACTGTGGTATCGTGTTGAAGTTGCATGGGCAGCTGTACCTGTACAAGACATCTAAGCTCTGTTTGACTCAATGCTGAGGCGTACCAAGGCCGTTATTACGGCAAGAGGTGGTTTGTCTGAGTACTGATTTCTCAGGATCTATGCATCCGAATTGCGTGAAAATGTAATCACATGTCAGTTCTAGTATAATATATTTGTCCAATGAATACACGTTTATCATCTGCATTTTTTCTTGGTGTAGCAATTTTAATGGCCAGTAGTGTATTAGTTATCTAATCGGCATCTACTCTATTTCGTGGGTTTTGAAACGTTAGCAAGAACCACCCTCTAAACTTACTTCATTTTCTTACAGAGATTTGAGGGAAAGCTTTCCTGTGCCAACTGCGACAGCTGGCTAGCCTTGGTGGATGGAGCTGCACTGTCTGCCCTGTATTAAGGCTACAGTTAGCGCATCAAAAATGGCTCAAATGGCCCTGAGCACTATGGGACTTAACTTCTGAGGTCATCAGTCCCCTAGCGCTTAGAACTACGTAAACCTAACTAACCTAAGGACATCACACACATCCATGCCCGAGGCAGGATTCGAACCTGCGACCGTAGCGGTCGCGCGGTTCCAGACTGTAGCGCCTAGAACCGTCGGCCAACCCGGCATCATATCAGCAAAAAGCATCACTCACCCGTATCATACGCATGGCGGCGACGATCTCCACGCGGCTCTTGGGCCGCGGTACATCCATGGTCCCAATGTACTGCAACACAAGGAGAAATCAGTCAGTGAAACGTTGATCACATCTCCGTTTTCGGCATCACATGCCTACAAAGATAGCACAACCAAGTGAGGACTATGCTGACACGAATACCATTTTAAAATCAGCGAAATAATGTAAAAAATGGTTAAATGTGAAATTTGCTTTTTTGCGTGGTAAGCAATAAAAGTACAGTGCGTACAAAATAACTCGGCCCGTAGCCGTGCAGACACCAGGGTAGGGGACGGGAAAAACAGTAGTAGTTGGGGCTATGGTGTCAGCTGCAGCAGAGCGAATCGTAGGTGCATTTCGACAGCTGAATGCCATGCAGAAACGTGTATAACATGTAAGCTATAGCTAGCGAATCTGCAAACCGTTGCATTAAACGTTAGTTCAGTACCACCAGCAACTAGACAAAAATAAACATTCAGAGTCAACAGTTCCTCGCGAAAGTAACGAAAAAGAAATATACACATAAATAGAGGACCAGCCAAAGAAAAGTAAGGTCGAAAGTGCACTTCCGGAAGCAAATCTCGTAAAACAAAAAAGGCGTACAATTTTGGCATGCTGGACAACGTAGCTTACTACAACGATGACAACTCAAGAAAAGCACATGTGTCTCTTGCTAATTATGTGGCAGTCCTCCGATAACCCGTTCGGCAATATTATCAATAATTAAAATTTTCTTCGAGGTTTCAAGAAATAACTGTAACCAGTCACCTTTCGCTATGCTTCAGTTTTCATTTATCATGACCTGTTTGGAATGGCTTTGCGACTCATCAGACGGTACACACTTAATGTATTTGGGAGCATTTCTTTTTTTAATTTGTGGTAAGATCTTATGGGACCAAACTGCTTAAGTAATCGGTCCCTAAGCTTACACACTACTTAAACTAACTTAAAATAACTTACGCTATGGGCAACATACACACCCATGCCGGAGGGAGGACTCGAACCTTCGACGGGGAGAGTCGCGCGGACCGTGACAAGATTGGGACCATTGCTATGGCAAGACAGAAAATCGGAACAAATAGCACTGAATGTGACATTCATTACAGTTGTTAGAATCGCTGGGTTTATTCCTGGTGCACATATTACTCTGGAAAATATAATTTATGTTTTCCAGTCGGTGTAGTCTATAGCACAACACTAACTTTGTCACAGGCAGCAACTCTCATGTGCTTTCCAGCATATAAACACACGAAAGAGCCTGATTAAAGAGGTAATGTTCAAAGAATTTATGTATATCGGTTTATATTACATTCGCTATAATGACAGTAGCACGCATTCGTTATTTCAAAATTGACACGTGTTTGCAAGAACTCAGGATATTATTTCACCTACAATCATAGTATTGAAATTACGTTTAACGTGTTTAGTTTTGCTTAATACTCTTTGATTATTGAACTAAAAACCAGAGCTTCGTATGTAGCTGGTTTCAGCTAATGATAATGTTATGTATGAGGGTGGCGGCATAGGGAGGACGGGTTTGTGTGTGTAAAATGAGAGAGATTTTCTTTTTCTTCCACATCTGTCGGAAGCAGTGAAGCCTTACGAAGTACTTGTAGCTAATTGTTTCCTCTTCCTTTACTTTGTTTATTAAGTGATAGGAACAGCTAGCGGTTCCTGCAATCTTCTCAAGAACAATCTTTAATGAGATTTCTGCTTTCTCGTTTGCCTCCTCCCTCACAAATTTCATGGCACTGCGTGTAAACACATAAGCCTGATTACGGAGAACTTCCCCTGCAGTTAAGCTGTGTGATGGCTGTGGCGCCACGCTGTGTAGTGGAGAGACAGCAACGAGAACGTTCGAAGTGTGTAGGTTGATTGGAGGAACAACGGCATGCAATTACTCAGTGCTCACGTCCAGGAAGCATATCTGTGCTGGTACCACGTTATTTTGTGTGAGCTGTACAAACGGCAAGGCACGGTAAATTATGTTTGTAAGAAGTTGTAGTGGAACAGGAAAGGTTGTTAGCTAGTTGTACTGTTTGCACTGCCATCTGAGACCGAGCCGGTATTCCCTGCACAGCGGTCGCAGCATTTGCTCTGAATGCCTTATGTCAATAACTAGAAATTAAATAAAAATATGACGTGGACTGTGTCACGCCTAGTGTTTCTATCTTATCGTTCCTCCTGCAACCTTCTACATATTTGAGAAACAGCATTTCTGGTGTTACCAATTGTCCAAAACTTATTTATTCGTCACTGCTGACACTGAATAACGTAACGACGATTTGGGAATTACATTTATTTTAATCCTATCGTTGACGGTACTCCCCTTACTATTGAGGTGTAGTCTAAGTAGTACTTTTTTCTCTTTTTTGCATACTTGTACATTAACTGCGATCGTGTTGTGCTTCTAAGGTGCAGAGGAACCCGCCAAACATAGATACAAGTGAGAAACAGCCGAAAAGTCACATTTAGTGCGACTTGTATACCAGAGAATAAAATCCAGGTGTGGTTCAATGTGGTTTATACGCAATATGCCGTTTAATCTGAGAATTTTTTATGTGAATTTTTCCGTGTGGATTTGAATTTCAAGCGATCTTATTAAACCCGAGGAAACAGCTAAAATGCGAGTAATAATTTTAAATGCGTAGGCAATTCAATAAACAATTCCATTTACCCGCATTACCCAGTTGTAACTTTCTTGGATCCTGACAGAATTATAAGCAGTACAATCGATTGTGAGTTTTCAGTTGCTTCGATACTGAAAGACTAATAGATCTAGATATATATATTCTCTCCAAGCATTTCCAATTGAACGTATCATATGGTAGACATACAATTTCTATAGTTCGCAAACGTTACAATGTCAAAGATCAGTTGTTGAGAAGATCTCATTTCTGAGAAGCAATTATATGGTGTAATATACGAATATTGCTACCAAAGGCGTCAGCTGGGGCGCTTTTTTCACAATGTACCACACCAACTGTCGCCGGTGATAGCAACAGCTACCTATTTTAGTTGTACACCTTGTTGTTTTGTGGTCTTCAATCTGAAGAGTAGTTTGACGTAGCTCCCTGCTCTATCTTGTCCACACCTCTTCATCTCTGGATAACTTACTACTACAACCTACATCCATTTGAAACTGCTTACTGTGTTCATGTCTTGGTATTCTTTTACAATTTTTTGCCGCCGCACTTCCTTCTGTTATGAACTTAACGATCCTTGACACCTCAGACCGTGTTCCATCATTCGATTCCCCCCTTTAATCACGTTATGCTAAATTTGTTTTTTCTGCATTGATTCAGCACCTCTTCATTAATTATTTAACCTACCCATCTAATATTCAGTACTCTTCTGCAGCACAGTATTTCGAAAGCTTCTACTCTCTTCTTGTCTAGACTCTTTGTCATCCACGCCCCATGCTAGCTCTAGCTTGTGTGAACTATTTATAATCCATGCCTCATGCTAGCACTAAAATTCCTCACTGAGGAACGCTATTTTTGCTTTGCCAATCAGCGGTATTTACCTGCTGTTCGAAATCCTTTGCCGTCTCCAGAAGAATTACATCATTGGTAAGCATTAAAGCTTTTATATACTCTACCTGAACGTTATGTCCCTTTCCATAATTCCAGCCGCGCGGTGTAGTCGCGCGGTCTTAGGCGCCTTGCACGGTTCGCGCAGCTCCCCCTGTCGGAGGTTCGAGTCGTCCCTGGGACATGGGTGTGCGTGTTGTCCTTAGCGTAAGTTAAAGTTAGATGAAGTAGTGTGTAAGTCTAGGGACCGATGAGCTCAGCAGTTTGGTTCCATTGGAACTTACCACAAAGTTCCAAAAGTTCCTTAATTCCTGGTTTCTTTTGTACATTTGCGTCTACATCTATGTGATTACTCTGCTGCTCACAATAAAGTGCATGGCAAAGAGTTCAATGAACCACCTTCAAGCTGTCTCTCTACCGTTCCACTCTCGAACGGCGCGCGGGAAAAACGAGCACTTCAGTTACTCTGTGCGAGCTCTGATTTATTTTATCGTGGGATCATTTCTCCCTATGTAGGTGGGTGCCAACAGAATGTTTTCGCAATCGGAGGAGAAAACTGGTAGCCCGCATCTCGTGGTCGTGCGGTAGCGTTCTCGCTTCCCACGCCCGGGTTCCCGGGTTCCCGGGTTAGATTCCCGGCGGGGTCAGGGATTTTCTCTGCCTCGTGATGGCTGGGTGTTGTGTGCTGTCCTTAGGTTAGTTAGGTTTAAGTAGTTCTAAGTTCTAGGGGACTGATGACCATAGATGTTAAGTCCCATAGTGCTCAGAGCCATTTGAACCATTTTTTTTTGAGAAAACTGGTGATTGAAATTTCAGGAGAAATCCTGTCGCAACGAAAAACGCATTTGTTTTAATGATTGCGACACCTGATTCACATGTCATGTTTCGTTATAATTACTGGTTGCTCGATGCTTAATTCGGCCGGAATGGGTCGTAAGAGTTAGTAAAACGTGATCTAGATTGTTTCGTTCATTATGATGCTTTTCTTTAATAGGTATAATACGTATAAGTAAATATATCCTTTCATTATGTGAGGTTTGATTAGACTGCCTCTGATTTATTATTGTCACGAGATTTTTGCATTCTAACAAGTAAGGTGGTGAAAGAGGAGTGTGAGCCGCACGTGTTGTGCAGAGCGTCGGACAGAGGCGACCACAGACAAAGCTAAATGAGGCGAGAGAGGGCCGAGAATTGAATTAGTAGCCCGAATAATGGGCGCCACGATTAGCCGAGAGCGGTGGTCAGGGGGGAGTTCTGGCCCGCCCTCATTAGCAGCTGTCTGGGCGCCTGCCACCGCGACAAGGGAGCGAGGTGGGGGGGGGGGGAGGAGGGGGTGAAGGGACAGAGGGACAGGTGCCGCTGTCCAACACCAGCCCAGCTGCCGCCAACGGAGGGGTCGTGGCGCAAATCTCAAGGGAGGAATGCTAAGTGCTCGACGTCCCGTAGAGATTCAGAGCACTTGCTCGTATAAGAAAAAACTGCTGTCTTCTGTTCTTTTAAGGGGAACCATCCCGTTATTCATCTCGACGTTCCTTGCGTAAGCGCAACATATCTAATATAGAGTGTCGGAATGTGTACACGACCATCCACTCCTCCTGAATAAAAGTCCACTGACTTGTTGTTCAAATGTGCGTGAAATCTTATGGGACACACCATTTATTTCAGAAGATTGTTGAACATTTCACTTAACAAAGCGCTTATTTTTTTCCGAGACTTACTCAATTATTCTTTAAATTTCTCTGCATTTCGTATTACTGAAATTTTGTAGAGTCTAACTTGAATTTGTTACCATTCCAAAATTCCACTTCACATCGCAAACTTTTTTTTTCCAAACACAATGTGTTAAAGTAATTGTATGTGTATAATTGATTTCTTTTGTGTGATGTATTGTTGGAAACAGCGTTGTGACTACGTTGCTTTTTGCTCACTTACCTGAGAGATAATAGTATCGCTATCTTGGTAGGTAATATTAATGAAAATGGTATGCATGATTCTAAGTAAATGTAAGTAGTATATATACAATGAAGTATTCGTTCAATTAAGATAACTTTACTCAGATCTCTATAACTAAACATATCGATGGTTACTTTTGCACTTAAAAATTATTGATACGAGAGGTTGAAATTGAACTCTGTCGTTAAGAAGTACATTCTACACTGAAGAGCCAAAGAAACTGGTACACGTGCCTAATATCGTCTAGGGCCACCGCGCGAAAGTGACGCAACACGACGTGAGATGGACTCGACTAATGTCTGAAGTAGAGCTGGAGAGAACTGGCGCCATGAATCCTGCAGGGCTGTCCATAAATTCGTAAGAGTACGGGGGGTTGCAGCTCTCTTCTGAACAGCACGTTGCAAGGCATCCCAGATATGCTCAATAATGTTCATTTCTGGGGACTTTGGTGGCCAGCAGAAATATTTAAACTGAGGAGAGTGTTCCTGGAGCTACTCTGTAGATATTCTGGACGTGTGGGCTGTGGCACTGTCCTGCTGGAATTGCCCATATCCTTCGGAATGCACAATGGGCGTGAATGGATGCAGGTAATCAGACGGGATGCTTACGTACGTGTCACCTGTCAGAGTCGTATCCAGACGTATCAGGGGCTACATAACACTCCCATTGCACACGCCGCACACCGTTACAGAGCCCCCAACACTTTTCACAGTCCCCTGCTGACATGCACGGTCCGTGGATTCATAAGGTTGTCTCCATACCCGTACACGTCCAACCACTTGATAAAATTTGAAGCGAGTCTCGTCCGAACAGGCAACGTATTTTCAGTCGGTGTTGACGGGCCCAGGCGAAGGGTAAAGCTTACTGTCGTGCAATCATCAAGGGTACGCTAGTGGGCCTTCGCCTCCGAAAGCCCATATTGATGATGATACCACCACGTTCAAACTCACTTAAATCGTGATAACCTGCCATTGTAACAGCAGTAACCGATCTTACAACTGCGTCAGACACTTGTTGCCTTGCATAGGAATTACCGACCGCAGCGCCGTTTTCTGCCTGTTTACATGTCGCTGTATTTGAGTACGCATGCCTATACCAGTTTCTTCGGCGCTTCAGTGTACAACATTTGAATATTGAAAATTAAAAGCAGATGATGGATTGCATTTTCACACACCTCGCGGAGGAAAACGCCAGTTTGCCGTGCCATGTACAACAGGACGACATTCTTGACATGTTATGAGATTGCTGACACCCTCTGGAGAATTCAATCCTCCTCGTAGGGCTGCAGGCCCATTGAACGTAATCTGATACCTGTGGATTGAGTTGCGACCGCAAATTTTGCCCTGGTATACTGGGTGGAGCCACTAAGGACCATTGGAAAGCATTCGAGAAAACTTGAATGTGATCTGATGCAGGAAAAGATGTTTATCATTTTTCATCCCTCCTTTTTCGCGTCCTCTTGTGACATCTGCATGGAGTGTGTGACACCGACATGTGAGTGAATAAAACCTCTCTGTTCGGCACTAATCTCCTTGCGCTAGAGGTGAACAAAATTTCCGATGATGAAAATTTCCGCTTATAATCGACTAGATTAAAATAGCGTTTTTCTTGCAGACTGTCGCCCGTTTGTATTTCACGTAATTTAAAACTGTATAAAATAGTAGTACTACAGATAACGCACTTAATTTCGTAGCTTGTTTCACACGGTTACCGTGCGCATCGGCGTGGTCGTAGAGGCTCCTTTAGTGCCTATGCAGAAACCGAGTAACGGAACACTTTACCGACCTTGACACTTGTTACTAATAAGCCTCTACTTAAACATATATGATGTTGTTGTAATGATGTGTCATCAAGATGCTGCCACCGACGGAAGTCTGATTGAAAATTACCTTAGGACTGACGCTTCGGTAGGAACACGCGGATGCTCACAGCTAACTTGCCACGATACACACAAAACACACACATTATCTTACATTTCACTCAGCTTGTTTAAACTCGCAGACTATTCGATGTACAAAGATGAAACGTTCATCAGTGACTTGTAAAAGAACTGCACTACGCTTTCCTCTCAGTTTTATTTGCTAGCATTAATTTTCAGAACGATGTATGGAAATCTTACAAAAATGCGTCTTCTGACGACATCAAATTTTGGACATGCGTATCTCTAAAACGAGATAATTTTAGGAAACTGTGGCGCATGGGCTGCGTTCGTGAGTCAAACAATACTCGGCCTCCCGTTTAGTTTTATTGAAAGAAACATATACTAGGTTAGTAGTTAAAGTTGACCGATCAGAAAACATAAACATAAGCAACAAAAATATTATACCTGTTCATCGACGTGAGAAGACATACGTTATCGGCTTGGAAGAATGAAGATAGTGATAACAAGATACACTACGTCAGTATTTGCAACATTGGTAACTGAAGAAAACATGAAATTCCAAAATTGCTAAAAAAGCAATTTACTGGATAAATGGTTTCAACAGAGCTATGCTATCATCATCAGATCTACTGCTCTTGAACTTTTACATAAGATCTGATGCTGAAAGTATAGCTCTGTCGAAACCGTTCATTCAATAAAGTGTTTTTTTTAGCGATTTTGTGCTTTCGAGTTTTTCTTAGTTGCCATACATTGCGGATCGCCCCCAGACAGACTGTCAAGAATTGCAACAATTATAACACAAGCACTGAAAGAATGTCTCTGTTTGTGTGTGTGTGTGTGTGTGTGTGTGTGTGTGTGTGTGTGT
Source organism: Schistocerca serialis cubense (assembly GCF_023864345.2). Taxonomy (NCBI): domain Eukaryota; kingdom Metazoa; phylum Arthropoda; class Insecta; order Orthoptera; family Acrididae; genus Schistocerca; species Schistocerca serialis. Next base: position 524,145,721 of record NC_064642.1, read on the forward strand.
GTGTGTGGCTGTGTGTGTGTGTGTGTGTGTGTATGTGTGTGTGTGTGTGTGTGTGTGTGTGTGTATGTGTGAGTGTGTGTGTGTGGTTAAGACTGAGTTCCTGAGATGAACTTCATGCGTACTCAGCTGTTGATAACAGCTTTCTTATTAACAGCCAAATTCTGCAAATAAATAATTTTGCCATGCAGCTACTTTATCGCGCGTACAAGACATTCAGCTGAATGTAGATGTGCATCTTTTGTTATGACAATGAGGAAACTCTATTGTTATTACTCTCGTCGAAATACATGCTTGATGTAAAATTATCACTGTTGTTACTTATTGATACTTTAATTCCTATAATGAATTTTTAAAAATAGTTTCATTCTATACTCGTATGGAAAAGTTAACGACGAAAGTAACTTTTGCATGATGTATCGATTAAATTTGGACCATACGTAGAAAGAACTGCCACAGTACAGCACAGCAGGTAAGTGAAAAAAAATTAAAAAATACGTAACGAGACGATCAGAAATAACACTTTTGTTCAAAGACAATAATTACACATGAGTAATATCGATCGTCCGCTAGATATAACGAAAGGCGGGGCATCGTTGTTAGTAAGGTGTATGATAGCCACGGACAGCAATACATGCTCTGCAACGTGTTTCCCTGCTGGTCACGTAGTTAGTAGCGAGTCATTGTGGTACAGCGTTCCACTTTTCTACAACGCGGGTGACAACTGCTGGATGGTCGAGGGTGTGTGTACCCGTGCTACAGTACGTCTGCCCACGGCATTCCACACGAGTACGATGGGATTTATGTCGTGGAAACGGGCAGGGTAGCCCACTCGCTGAATATCCTTTCCTTCCGAGAGCTCCTGCACCTGGGCTGTTTGATGCGCTCGCGCCTTGTCATCCTTAGAAATGAAGTCAAGGGTGAATGCACCCCCGAAAAGTCGCACTTGAGGAACAGCGTGACTGGTGTGTACGAGGGGCGTTTGAAAAGTGCGTGCTAAGTCCCAGAGATGGCGCCATCGGCACGTATCGAGGTCATGTTTAGTTAGTAGCTTAGTAGCATCTTCGGAAAGAACGTACACCAAGTTTCAGCCATATTGGTCTATTTCTTTGTGTTTCGCACTCGTGTGAATCAAGGAAGTCGAGTGATTGTCAAAAAATAGACAAAAAAGAATTTCGTGTGGTGATTAAATGTTAGTTTATGAGATGCAAAACGCCTCTGGAGACTAAACAGAAGCTTGATAAACATTACGGTGACTCTGCACATTCGATTTGAACAGTTTATAAGTGGTTTCAAAATTTTCGGAGTGGCCATATGCGCACAAGTGATGCTGATTCTGGACACCCTGTGGAGGTTACGACTCCAGAAATCATTGATAAAATCCATGATACGGTGATGGATTACAGAAGAGTTAAGGTGCATGAGATTGCTAGTGCTGTGGGCATCTCGAATAAACGGGTACATAATATTTTGCATAAATATTTGGACATGAGAAAGCTATCCGCAATATGGGTTCTGCGATTGCTCATGCTTGACCAAAAACGGAATTGTTTGAAGTGTTTCAAAGATTGTTTGCAACTGTTCAAGAAGAATCCGCAGGACTTTAGGCGTCGTTTCGTCACTGTGGATGAAACATGGATACATTACTATACTCCTGAGACCAAAGAACAATCTAAACAATGGGTTACCCGGGGAGAATATGCACCAAAAAAGGCGAAGACCATTCCTTCGGCCGGAAAGGTTATGGCGACTATCTTGTGGTATTCGCAAGGGATAATCCTCATCGACTACCTGGAAAAGGGTTAAACTATTACAGGTGCATATTGTTCATCGCTATTGGACCGTTTGGAAACCGAGCTGCAAGAAAAACGCCGGCGATTGGACCGCAAAAAAGTCCTTTTCCATCACTACAACGCACCAGCACACACCTCAGCAGTTGTGGTTGCAAAATTAATGGAAACAGGATTCCAACTCGTTTCACATCCCCCCCTATTCTCCAGACTTGGCCCCCTCTGACCACTATTTGTTCCCCGATTTGAAGAAATAGTTGGCGGGACAAAGATGTTACTCCAATGAGGAAGTGATTACAGCATCTAATAGCTATTTTGCTGACTTGGAAAATTCCTATTATTCGGAAGGGATCAACAAATTAGAACAGCACTGGACGAAGTGTACTAGTCTAAAAGGAGACTATGTCGAAAAATAAAAAATGTTTACCCGAAACACTCACATACAAAACTATCCCTTCCCACGCCATAGCATTTGGACCACCAATGATGTTCGAAAATGTTCCTGGGTACAACACGCATTTCCACCTATCGCTAGATGAAGATGCGTCCTGAAACACTGCTCTTGTTGAATCTGCTCTCATCCGAGAAGAGCAAGCGACCACAGTCCTTATCGGTCCAGGTCCTATGCTCTTGGCACCATCGCAAACGTTGCCGCCAATGTGGGGTTGTCAAGGGAATACAATGTATTGGTCGTCGGGCAAAGAGGTCATCCTCATGCAGTTGCCATGCCACTGTGGAGCTTGCGATTGGGCGCCTTTGTTAGCGGACAGCTTTTTCCAAAACTGCTCTGTAACATAATGAATAACTCAATATTAAATTTGAACTACTAACTCAATTCAAATTACTAGCGACACATGAAATTTCGGACGCATCTGAAAGATCACCAGTGAATGAGAATCTAAGAAGTACTTCTCAGTTTCATTTCTATTCAAATGGCTCTGAGCACTATGGGACTCAACTGCTGAGGTCATTAGTCCCCTAGAACTTAGAACTAGTTAAACCTAACTATCCTAAGGACGTCACAAACATCCATGCCCGAGGCAGGATTCGAACCTGCGACTGTAGCGGTCTTGCGGTTCCAGACTGCAGCGCCTTTAACCGCACGGCCACTTCGGCCGGCTCATTTATAAACTGTGATAAATAAGTGTAACGGTTTTCTGTAAGCTGGGTCCACTGGACGACTGTGGGAGAGTGAAGACAGCAGGAGCACAACTACATGCGAGTCGTGAAACAGTTCTTCGCTGAAAGGCAGAGCCCCGGACCAGTTGCAGTTACACACTGAACGGACTGATGCTGTCAGCGGCGGTATTCCAAGTTCCGATAACAGCTTCGCAGAGAGCTGGAGTGGCATTCGGCAGGCTGTAAAATTCCATTGTGAGAAGCGGCGGAATAGAATGCTTTCTAAAACGATAGAGATCTGCAATGGGATTGGAAGCAAGCTGCACTCAGAGTGAGAAGAATGTGTTGGACTCAAAGGAGGCCAGCAGTGGCCGATGTTTAAATTTCGTGAGGAATTTCTGGTTTGGCTCACCAAAAGTATTTTCGGAGTGGGGATGAAGGCTCGCGTACGTGCAGCCGCTGTCCTGAAACGCAACGTGAAATCACTCGCACAGGGAGAGAGAATTTCTGCTTTTTTATCCACTCTAGACAGAGAAGTGTGTATTACTTGTTAATCAAGGCAGATCTTTTAGGAGAAGGGAGAGAACTTTCGGTGTTGGAGCTTTCGTTGGTTGGAACTCGGAAGGTCTACAGTGACTGTGTAGTGAGAATCCGTTCCTGCAGAACCATTCAGATTTTGAGAAAAGGAGAAAAGACAGACCTCACCTTAGATCTTTAGAAGGGAAGCTTCTTCGTCTTAGATCTTCAGAGAGGAACTTCTTCGTCTTACATGTCCAGAGGAGGCACTTCTTCGTTTTGGACTGTCACATGGCGACATGCCTTCATATTAGAGCTTCAGAGAGGGAGGACATTGTTCTAGAGCTAATCATTGGTGCCAGGGCTAAACTTAGAAAGCTTAGTCAGCACCTGAGTTTTAAGACGATGGTAAGCATGAGCTGCATTTGAGTGCATCATGTGGAGGGGGGGGGGCTAAGTCTTTTGCTTCAAGTTAGAGTTTTCCTGTTCTGAATTAAGTCACTCATTTAGTTCGAATAAAAATGCGCTTAGGCAAGGGGTTGGTGCTTAGACGGTATGGGTCTTTTCTTAAATCTGCTGACCGCTTCAGCAGTTATCGGTGAGTTTATGTGGACATAATTGTATCACTTCATTTCCAATCTCGCCCACCTGTGCCAAGGTATTATCGTGTAGCTTTTATAAATCAACTTTACTTGTTGTTCTGCTCAGTGATTGGAATCAAGTTAATGCTTATTAATAACAAACAAAAACAGATTCTCGACACCCACTGAATGGACACGTCACTCAGGCTCGGAGGCTTAAGTCTAGAAATAGCTTTATTGCAAGAACCAAGATCCTTGACGGTTCACAGGAAGATAATAGAGTCCGTAAATGGGAGAATGAACAAACCGCACTGCAGATAATACCAAAAGAGCAAATGGCACCTGGAAACAAACTTCCTTACACAGTGTGGAGAACACTAAATAGGCTGAGGGCTGGTGTACCCAGATGCAAAACTAATCTGTGCAAGTGGGGACTGCTGACTAACGATGACAACGTTCTCTGCGGATGCGGAGAGTTACAAGACGAGGCACATCTGCTCATGTGCCGACTACTGCCGGAGCCCTGCAGTTTTAGTGACCTGCTACAAGCCAACGACAAAGCCGTAGCGGTGGCTAACTATTGGAAAAATAAAATTTGATCTGGAAACGGAAAAGTAAAGTAAAGTAACAAACAAGATTTTATTGCGTCCTTTGGTTTCATTCCATAGTCCTTTGAACTTCATTTTCACTGTATCTATATGAGATATGGTATTTGTGTTTCATGTTTAATTGGGTCATCCCTATTTAAACGTTCACTGGTTTCCGTTATGCAGTTTTGTCATAATATTCCACAGAATTATGGGGAAGCGATCTCTTCGCTAAATACGTCACCAAATTCAGATCTTGTAGTAGTCTCAAACCTTGCAGTACTGTTAAATGTGGTTGTAGCTGCACGCGCTGTTTGACGTGGGTCGCTTCTTGCCTCTCGCACGACGTAGTAGTCATGTGCTGCCGTAGTTGGCCGTCGTCGACCACTTCCTCTCCGTCGGGCAGCACTGCCTATGGTTTCAACCCCACGGTTTGAAACGCACGCCATGCAGGTGAAACAATGGTGTGAACAATGCCGTACTTCTTGGTTATTCTTCAGACTTTATCCTTCTTGTAGTTTTTCGATGATTCTTCCACATGTGAAGTCATCTAAATGTCGTCTTTGGGCCATGTTGGAAGGAAGAACACCACCACAGTGCACCGTAACTGCTCGATTATCGAAACGGGCACGCGCTCACACACACACACACACACACACACACACAGCACACACACACACACACACACACACACACTTTTTTTCTCGTTCCTTCCATTGCCTCGTGTTGTGGGACCAGCCGCATTCGGCGCTATTATCACGCTAACCTCACATCATGTGACGTCCGACTTTTTGTGAACGACGGGAAGACTTCTGACAACATGCGCCCGCACATTCTTTAATTTCCATAGACCTATCTTGCTTTATCTACTTAGGCCTTAAAGTTTTCGATGCAGTGTGCTATACTTTTTTTCCATAATGCGCTGCGTCAGACTGACTGTGTTCTTTCAGTCTTGAGAGGTGATTTCCGTAACTGCTTCATTGCGGAGTACCTCGATCACAAAGAGCGTCTTTCTCTCATTATTATTTGCTAAGCAGCCTTTAATTTGGGTCGACATTAATTCTAACAGTGTTGAAGTGGCAGTGGTAAGGTGACAGCCCAATAATCACAACCCTACATGTTTTTGTCATTTCGTAGATTTCGTTCGATGAGAACTGTGGCTTATGGAGTGATAGATCCATAAGCGCCACCTTTTTAAATTTGTCACTTACTTCAACATTGCAACGTTGAAACTAATCATCTCCTTTTTCGCTTTTACCATGGTAACCGTCTTCCCAGTAACAATAGAACGACTGGGGTCATTGTCACGAACATCTGTTGACAGATTACGTACATAACGCTCAAACCATTTCCCTTTGTAACCTCGTACGGCAATGCCTTGGCCAAGACAGCCTTGACGAACTTTTCTACTCAATATCATTTGACATTTATAGCATTTGTAGACTTAGAGAAAGCTTTTGACAATGTTGACTGGAATACTCTCTTTCAAATTCTGAAGGTGGCAGGGGTAAAATACAGGGAGCGAAAGGCTAGTTACAATTTGTACAGAAACCAGATGGCAGTTATAATATTCGAGGGGCATGACAGGCAAGTTGTGATTGGGAAGGGAGTGAGTCTGGGTTGTAGCCTATCCTAGATGTTGTTCAATCTGTTTATTGAACAAGCAGTAAAGGAAACAAAAGAAAAAAATGGGAGTAGGAATTAAAATCCATGGAGAAGAAATAAAAACTTTGAGGTTCGTCGATAACCTTGTGATTCTGTCAGAGACAGCAAAGGACCTGGAAGAGCAGTTGAACGGAATGGACAGTGTCTTGAAAGAAGGATATAAGTTGAACATCAACAAAATCTAAACGAGCATAATGGAATGTAGTCGAATTAGGTCGGGCGATGCTGAGGGAATTAGATTAGGAATGAGACACTTAAAGTAGTAGCTGAGTTTTGCTATTTGGGGAGCGAAATAACTGATGATGGTCGAAGTAGAGAGAATATAAAATGTAGACTGGCTATGGCAAGAAAAGCGTTTCCGAAGAAGAGAAATGTGTTAACATCGAGTGTAGATTTAATTGTCGGGAAGTCGTTTCTGAAAGTATTTGTATGGAGTGTAGCCATGTATGGAAGTGAAACGTGGACGATAAGTTGTTTAGACAAGAAGAGAATAGAAGCTTTCGAAATGTGGTGCTACAGAAGAATGCTGAATATTAGATGGGTAGATCACACAACTAATGAGGAGGTAATGAACAGAATTGGGGAGGAGAGAAGTTTGTGGCACAACTTGACTAGAAGAAGGGATCGGTTGGTAGGTCATGTTCTGAAGTATCGAGGGATCACCAATTTAGTACTGGAGGGCACCGTGGAGGGAGACCAAGAAATGAATACACTAAGCAGATTCAAAAGGATGTAGGTTGCAGTAGGTACTGGGAGATGAAGAAGCTTGCACAGGATAGAGTGGCATGGAGAGCTGCATCAAACCAGTCTCTGGACTGAAGACCTCAACAACAACAATATCATTTCAAGAACTTGCTTCCGACATTATTCAGTATTGCGCAACACAGATAGTACGTTGACTCCTCAACTGTAAGAGAAAAAATAATAAACAAAATGTCAGCACGCAATGAACGATTCCTCAGGAAACTGCCGCATACTGCAAATTGGAAGTGATGTAGTGGCGGGGTGAAGGACAACTGCGGGTGGTTGCCGCTGCTACAGCTCTTGTGGGATTGGTTGAAAACGTGCCGTGTCTTCATCTTGAACCTCACCCAACCGCTTCCTTCATAGCTGTGAATCCTAAAGTTTCTTTTTTTAATCCAGGCAGAAACGAATTCGATACACTGTAGTTACCATTAAAAACAAATTGGTTATAAAGTTACATTATTGTTGACTAAAATCTTGCAATTTCAGTTGCAGATCATATTTTTCTTCCGAGCAAGATCTACGGCATAAATTACAACCCAGTAGGTGCTCCATGGTGTGTAGTTCTATATAGTCACTATAGACGGAATCGATGGAGAAATGCTATCTCTGGATGTTACCTATGGATCTTCCACTCTAGAAGGAAGACGACGGAGTGATCTCCACACGGTCCAATTCTGCTTGGACCTATGCTTCCAAAGGGAGAGGCAGCGAAGAGATCCACAACTGTTACATCGCTGTAGCTCCTGTTGTCTCCGCGACTGAAGTGAACTTGAGAAAACTTCTTCTGGACCTCAAACTTGGGGCTGGAACGTGCCCATGTAGTGGATGGTTGTCCTGCTTAACCTGATTTGTTCTCTACTTCACGTCGATTGTCTGGTGGCACTATGCCAGCAAGTCGGTTTGAAAACCCTGTAAAAAGCCAACACGTTTCTCTTCGTCAATTATGTTCGCATGGGTGAAGCGAGCACGCATACTCTGCAGCACTGTAACACTTAGCTAGTGCCGTCGCTCAGGGTTTGTGGTCGAGAGCGCCACCCGCTAGCAATGATCTCACCAAGGATATTACTTCTCGTTTCCAACTCCAGTCTCGTATTTTCATAATACTGTCTCTACGTCAAAGTATGACGTACCTGATGGTGCTTAAATGGATACAGACGAAGTTGATTGTTGGAGTAATACACATTCAGCTTCTCAATGTGTTTGTCAGATGGGCTTCAACATCGTCAACAGATTTCCCTTGACTCGCTAAACGCCAAACCGTCGGCATAAAGGGATCTCTTCTGTTCACAGAAAGTGGCTGGTCATTGGCACAACGAACATAAACACAGTATCGAGTATCAGGTACCTTACGTCACTTTTCGTCGTTTTTACTAAACAAACGAATAAAAAGAAACAGGAGATTTGAGCTTATCGATTTGGCGTTTCCCCAAGTAGATAATGAGAAACCACGGAAAACCAAATCTACATGGGTACTCAGGAACTTTAACCTCCTGAATGCTATGCTAGTCAATGCCCTCCCTGTTCGATTTTTATCAAACACTGACCGATTTCGCCGGCCGGAGTGGCCGAGCGGTTAAAGGCGCTACAGTCTGGAACCGCACGACCGCTACGGTCGCAGGTTCGAATCCTGCCTCGGGCATGGATGTGTGTGATGTCCTTAGGTTAGTTAGGTTTAAGTAGTTGTAAGTTCTAGGGGACTTATGACCACAGCAGTTGAGTCCCATAGTGCTCAGAGCCATTTGAACCATTTTTGAACTGACCGATTTCATCTGAGTTACGATGCTATAATGATCTGTCGAGTAATAATGAAACCAGAGTGTAATGAACCTTGTGACACATTTATTCGTTTGTCAACCTTAAGGTATTCAAGGAAGAATCTTGGAGTGACATTTCCACATATCAAGGGCAAGAGAGGTAGGATGCGTGCACCATTTCTGCATGGTAGAGTCCTACCAAGAATGAAACTGCCACACACTTCGATTATATTGGTGGACGTATATCGAAACATTATTCTTAATAACAATATTTGCAGTTTTTCATGCCTCATAAAATATCTGTTTTCATCCACCTAAAATGTAGCATGTGATATGTGTTGAGCGATATTTTTGTTTCACTGAAATGAATAACTTTCGTGTTGTAAACCGCTTGCAAACGATACAGTGTTGTGATCGTTAAAGCCTTTTTGCCTCATCAACGAATTTCTGTGCATGTCTCAATGAACTGAAAAGTAGCAATTAATTATTCTGCAATACAGTTAGTAGAGTTGGTGCGCTTCACACCAAATAAACGGCGATATATCGTTCAAACGCTAACTGCGTGACATTTATGCGGCGGTGCATTCAGCTAATGCAGATTTGTTTCAGACAACACTCAAACGCGTTCAGCTAGAAATCTCTCCAGAGTGAATGCATAATCGTACAAAACTGGTCCACCGATGGTCGTATCCTGTAAATTGCTGTTTGTTAAATAGAAATGAAGTCACTTCACTTTAATTGTTTGAAATGGAAGATATGACGCGTACTGAATTAATCTATGTTATCCATAAGCTGCTGTAAATTAATTTCGTAATTATCGTCATGCTTTGTTATTGAACTGATTTGACGAGAAGAATTATCTAGGGGAGTTGTGAAGAAGCAGCACGGTGTGAAAATTCCTCGACTAGCGTTCATACTTACTTTCTACACATGTTGAGAGGGTTTCGTCTATGCCTTAGGATGTGGCCTTTCAGTCTATCCCTTCTTTTGATGAGGTCGTGCCATGGTTTCTTCCCAAATCGATCCATTATTTCTCACTTATTATTCGATACACACATCTAATTTTCGGTAGTCATCTGTTCAACACATTTGAAAAGCTTCTGTTCTCTTCCTATGTGTTAAGTATAACGTCCACTTGAGTACAGACCTACACTCCAGACAAATACGTTCAGAAAAGATTCCTAACACCGTTATATTACATGTTACCTATTTCAGAAAAACTTTTCTTGGTTTTGTCAGTCTCCATGTTGTATCCTCCACAGACAAAAAATCGTCACTTATTTTGCTACCCAAAAAACCAAAACTCATATACTGCTTTTGTGTCCTATATAGGAGGATAAGTTGTAAAGTAAGAACCGATTTGTAATGAAGTGAGAAAAACTTTATTTGTGAACGTAAATTGTAGCACAAACAACAACATGCACATTTTTCAATTCTCAGCGAAGCCACTATCAACGTTTAAATACACTCCTGGAAATGGAAAAAAGAACACATTGACACCGGTGTGTCAGACCCACCATACTTGCTCCGGACACTGCGAGAGGGCTGTACAAGCAATGATCACACGCACGGCACAGCGGACACACCAGGAACCGCGGTGTTGGCCGTCGAATGGCGCTAGCTGCGCACCATTTGTGCACCGCCGCAGTCAGTGTCAGCCAGTTTGCCGTGGCATACGGAGCTCCATCGCAGTCTTTAACACTGGTAGCATGCCGCGACAGCGTGGACGTGAACCGTATGTGCAGTTGACGGACTTTGAGCGAGGGCGTATAGTGAGCATGCGGGAGGCCGGGTGGACGTACCGCCGAATTGCTCAACACGTGGGGCGTGAGGTCTCCACAGTACATCGATGTTGTCGCCAGTGGTCGGCGGAAGGTGCACGTGCCCGTCGACCTGGGACCGGACCGCAGCGACGCACGGATGCACGCCAAGACCGTAGGATCCTACGCAGTGCCGTAGGGGACCGCACCGCCACTTCCCAGCAAATTAGGGACACTGTTGCTCCTGGGGTATCGGCGAGGACCATTCGCAACCGTCTCCATGAAGCTGGGCTACGGTCCCGCACACCGTTAGGCCGTCTTCCGCTCACGCCCCAACGTCGTGCAGCCCGCCTCCAGTGGTGTCGCGACAGGCGTGAATGGAGGGACGAATGGAGACGTGTCGTCTTCAGCGATGAGAGTCGCTTCTGCCTTGGTGCCAATGATGGTCGTATGCGCGTTTGGCGCCGTGCAGGTGAGCGCCACAATCAGGACTGCATACGACCGAGGCACACAGGGCCAACACCCGGCATCATGGTGTGGGGAGCGATCTCCTACACTGGCCGTACACCACTGGTGATCGTCGAGGGGACACTGAATAGTGCACGGTACATCCAAACCGTCATCTAACCCATCGTTCTACCATTCCTAGACCGGCAAGGGAACTTGCTGTTCCAACAGGACAATGCACGTCCGCATGTATCCGGTGCCACCCAACGTGCTCTAGAAGGTGTAAGTCAACTACCCTGGCCAGCAAGATCTCCGGATCTGTCCCCCATTGAGCATGTTTGGGACTGGATGTAGCGTCGTCTCACGCGGTCTGCACGTCCAGCACGAACGCTGGTCCAACTGAGGCGCCAGGTGGAAATGGCATGGCAAGCCGTTCCACAGGACTACATCCAGCATCTCTACGATCGTCTCCATGGGAGAATAGCAGCCTGCATTGCTGCGAAAGGTGGATATACACTGTACTAGTGCCGACATTGTGCATGCTCTGTTGCCTGTGTCTATGTGCCTGTGGTTCTGTCAGTGTGATCATGTGATGTATCTGACCCCAGGAATGTGTCAATAAAGTTTCCCCTACCTGGGACAATGAATTCTCGGTGTTCTTATTTCAATTTCCAGGAGTGTATTTGTCAAGTCTTGGCACCAGCTATTGGATCCAGCATCAAAGGACTCTGCCACCTGACCGTTAAACCAGTTAGTAACAGTTTCTTTCAACCTTTTCATCATCACTTTCCCCAACTCTTTCCACCAAGAAATTTTTTGAGTTTTGGAAACAGATGATAGTCTGATAGTGTTAAATTATGGCTATATCATTGATGATCCAGTAATTCTTCATGGAGAATGTCCAGTTGCGTCTTTGTTCTTGCTACAACGTAAGGCCGAGCATTGTCGTGAAGAAGAACGACGAGCTAAGAGAGCAGTCCTGACCGGCGATTTTGAATAGCGCGCCTAAGCTTTAATGATGTTTCACAGTACCTCTCAGCATTTATCGTCATTCATCTTGGCAAAGTCTAAAGGACTCGTCACAGTCCTTGTGATAGCTCTTCAAAACGGAAGAAGAATGTGTGATTCGCTTTGTTTTGTGTTCTTCTGTCAACATTTCCAGCACCCATCTCGACACACTTTTTTGTAGTGAAGTTGGTCAGTAACAACGTAGGAAACTACTGATCTTGAAACCTGTGGAAATTTATAATTCAGCTCGTCGATAGCGAAGTTCCTGTGTAGGCGAATTGCCTCATCTACTTTTTGTGTGAAGTCTTCATTCATGACAGTAAGTTATCCAGATCTTCCTTCATCATGAACATTTGTCCTTCCTTCAATACACAGCCTACACTATTTACGCACATTTCCATCATTCATCGCGTATGTATCATAATCTTCAACAACCTGCCGGTGAATTTCAACAGGACGAACTTGTTTTGCATTTAAGAACCAAAAAACTGAGCGCATTTCACAATCAGTAGGATTACTAACTGACATGGCGGCAAACGAAACAGTATAAACATACGAACAACACCGGCAGAGGCGTGAAAGGTAATGGCGGCGTAGTGAGCCGACAGATTAGATTAGATTAGATTAGTACTTGTTCCATAGATCATGAATACGACACTTCGTAATGATGTGGAACGTGTCAGGTTAATAAAAGGTGTCTATACAGAATATTACATTACACAAAATATTACACTTTTTTGGTGGGAGTTGGGGAAATTACCAACTTACTATATCCAAAAATTCATCTAATGAGTAGAAGGAGTTGCCATTAAGAAATTCTTTTAATTTCCTTTTAAATGCTATATGGCTATCTGTCAAACTTTTGATGCTATTAGGTAAGTGAACAAAGACTTTTGTGGCAGCATAATTTACCCCCTTCTGAGCCAAAGTTAGATTTAACCTTGAGTAGTGAAGATCATCCTTTCTGCTAGTGTTGTAGCCATGTACACTGCTATTACTTTTGAATTCATTCGGATTGATAATAACAAATTTCATAAATGAATATATATATATTGTGAGGCTACAGTGAAGATCTCTAGCTCTTTAAATAAGTGTTTGCAGGATGATGGATGAGCTCGAGAAATTATTCGGATTACATGCTTCTGTGCAATGAACACTCTTTTACTCAATGATGAGTTACCCCAGAATATGATGCCATACGAAAGGAGAGAATTAAAATAGGCGTGGTAAGCTAATTTACTGAGATGTATATCGCCAAAATTTGCAATGACCCTAATAGCATAAACAGCTGAACTTAAACGTTTCAGCAGATCCTCAGTGTGTTTTTTTCCAGTTCAACCCCTCATCAACGCATACACCTAGAAATTTTGAATATTCTACCTTAGCTACCGATTTCTGATCGAAGTCTATATTTATTAATGGTGTCGTTCCATTTACTGTGTGGAACTGTATATACTGTGTTTTGTCAAAGTTTAATGAGAGACTATTTGCAGAGAACCACTTAATGATTTTCGGGAAAACATCCTTTACAATTTCACCAGTTAATTCTTGTCTGTTGGGTATGGTAGCTCTACTTGTGTCATCGGCAAAAAGTACCAGCTTTGCATCTTCGTGAATATAGAATGACAAGTCATTAATATACACTCCTGGAAATGGAAAAAAGAACACATTGACACCGGTGTGTCAGACCCACCATACTTGCTCCAGACACTGCGAGAGGGCTGTACAAGCAATGATCACACGCACGGCACAGCGGACACACCAGGAACCGCGGTGTTGGCCGTCGAATGGCGCTAGCTGCGCACCATTTGTGCACCGCCGCCGTCAGTGTCAGCCAGTTTTCCGTGGCATACGGAGCTCCATCGCAGTCTTTAACACTGGTAGCATGCCGCGACAGCGTGGACGTGAACCGTATGTGCAGTTGACGGACTTTGAGCGAGGGCGTATAGTGGGCATGCGGGAGGCCGGGTGGACGTACCGCCGAATTGCTCAACACGTGGGGCGTGAGGTCTCCACAGTACATCGATGTTGTCGCCAGTGGTCGGCGGAAGGTGCACGTGCCCGTCGACCTGGGACCGGACCGCAGCGACGCACGGATGCACGCCAAGACCGTAGGATCCTACGCAGTGCCGTAGGGGACCGCACCGCCACTTTCCAGCAAATTAGGGACACTGTTGCTCCTGGGGTATCGGCGAGGACCATTCGCAACCGTCTCCATGAAGCTGGGCTACGGTCCCGCACACCGTTAGGCCGTCTTCCGCTCACGCTCCAACATCGTGCAGCCCGCCTCCAGTGGTGTCGCGACAGGCGTGAATGGAGGGACGAATGGAGACGTGTCGTCTTCAGCGATGAGAGTCGCTTCTGCCTTGGTGCCAATGATGGTCGTATGCGTGTTTGGCGCCGTGCAGGTGAGCGCCACAATCAGGACTGCATACGACCGAGGCACACAGGGCCAACACCCGGCATCATGGTGTGGGGAGCGATCTCCTACACTGGCCGTACACCACTGGTGATCGTCGAGGGGACACTGAATAGTGCACGGTACATCCAAACCGTCATCGAACCCATCGTTCTACCATTCCTAGACCGGCAAGGGAACTTGCTGTTCCAACAGGACAATGCACGTCCGCATGTATCCCATGCCACCCAACGTGCTCTAGAAGGTGTAAGTCAACTACCCTGGCCAGCAAGATCTCCGGATCTGTTCCCCATTGAGCATGTTTGGGACTGGATGAAGCGTCGTCTCACGCGGTCTGCACGTCCAGCACGAACGCTGGTCCAACTGAGGCGCCAGGTGGAAATGACATGGCAAGCCTTTCCACAGGACTGCATCCAGCATCTCTACGATCGTCTCCATGGGAGAATAGCAGCCTGCATTGCTGCGAAAGGTGGATATACACTGTACTAGTGCCGACATTGTGCATGCTCTGTTGCCTGTGTCTATGTGCCTGTGGTTCTGTCAGTGTGATCATGTGATGTATCTGACCCCAGGAATGTGTCAATAAAGTTTCCCCTTCCTGGGACAATGAATTCACTGTGTTCTTATTTCAATTTCCAGGAGTGTATGTTAATAACAGCAGAGGACCCAAGACTGAACCTTGCGGCACCCCATTCTTGAGTGTTCCCCAGTTTGAGAAATCACCAGTTTTTTGCATATTATGTAAACTGCTTATTTCAACTTTCTGCACTCTTCCAGTTAGGTATGATTTAAATCATTTGAGCACTGTCCCATTCGTACCACAGTACTTGAGCTTATCTAGAAGTATTCCGTGATTTACACAATCAAAAGCCTTTGATAAATCACAAAAAATCACTTTACTCAGAGGATTTAATATTTCATTAGTGAAAGTATATATAGCATTTTCTGTTGAAAAACCCTTCTGGAAACCAAAGTGACATTTTGTTAAAACTTTATTTTTACAAAGGTGTGAAGCTACTCTACAATACATTACTTTGTCAAGAATTTTGGATAAGGCAGTCAGAAGAGAGATTGGGCGGTAGTTGTTGACATCAGACGTATCCCCTTTTTGATGCAGTGGTTTAACAATGGCATACTTCAGTCTATCTGGGAAAATACCCTGCTTCAGATAGCTATTACATATGTGGCTAAAAATCCCACTTATTTCTTGGGAACAAACTTTTATTATCCTGCTGGAAATGCCATCACTGAATGGACCTCACGTGACAGGATGCGCGGACACGATGCGCTATAGGTTCTTAACTTTAAAAATACCCATGTAGAAATCTGATCACCTCAGACTAATAAAATTTAATTCGACTACACTTTGTTACATTTGTGATAGTTTTGTTGATAACCATCTTATAACACTTTCCAAGACAGTATACATACTGTCAAACTGTTGCTCCAGGTCCTTTGCTTTCTGTGACAGAATTACAATTTAATTGGCAAATCTTCTTCTCTTGGAACTTCTGTTCACTTTCCAAGTTTCTCCTTGGATTTTTCCATAGATTGCTGGATGTGCAGACTGAATAACGTGGCGGATGGGCTACAACCCTGCATAATTACCTTCTCAGCTACTGCCCCCCTTTCATATGAGTATTTATAGTCTGGTTTCTGTGCGAATTGTGGACACGCTTTCACCCCCTGCATTTTACCCTGCTGTCTTCAAAATTTTTAAAGAGTGTGAAAAATCTTTCTTCTAAATCTACAAATACTGGAGATAGAAGTATCCCTTTCATGAGTCTAGAGTCCGTTATTGCTAACCCAGAGAAATCTTCCATAAGCTTACATTATCAAGAATTAACTGAAATGCGTAATTGTACCTGTACTTCATAACGGCTACAGAGGCCGATACCAGCTGTTCGTGGTAAACGTATAAATTTTTGAGTAATAAACACAGCCTCATAAAAAAGGTAAGGCACTTAACTGTACATTATAAGTAGCTGAGTCCCCGGCGTTGGCTGGGTGTGTATTTTTTCCAGTTTTCTTTTAGTCCATTTCCTCGTTCCTCATCTCCCTGTGCATCTGCTCATCTCCTCTCCCCTCTCTCCGTCCACCTTGTCCTACCCCTTTCTCTGGCCATCTCTTCCTCTACTGCAGCTATATTTATCTCCTCATTTCTTCCCACTGTAGATCTCCTACTGCCCCTTGTCTTTTCATATTATCACCCCCTACCCAATAGGAGGTTACTGGTTCTTATTCGCACAGTATTTCTTTCCAGATACTAGTACGATTACCAAGTTTTGCTGAAATCGATCCACGGATTTAGGAGGAGCTCTTTGCCCGCGTACGCGCTTGCCACATATATTTAACTTACACTGGTGTCCTAAATTGCAACAGAAATTTTGCAAGGTTGCTTTTATTCTGCAGATGAAGGAGAAACAACGTAAAGAATACAGATCGTTAGCGACTGCATGCGTAACGGTAGCTATCTCGGCTGCTCTAGTGTTTAACGTCAAGGTTTCGTGGAGTTCTTTACGCGATGTTTGTATCCTGAATGGCGTTTTTAGGACACCGCTTGGTGATGCTACATTTAACCTCGTTACAGTAAAGCGAAAATGCTGAATCCGTTGTTGTTGGCTGCCACCACGGGCAGCCTGATGGAAAGAGCTGCCAGCTTGTTTGTACTTTGGGTCTCCCTTGTTGACATTAGGTTATGAGACCGTTGCGTAGCCGGCAGACGCACGTACTTTGCGACTTCTCGATCGTTTTTTATCAAAATTTTATTCCTGCACTCACCTCCTACTCTACTGTGCAACAATAACCTTGAAAAAGCAAAAGCTCATGACTCAAAATTTCAACCACCATCATAGCACCTACAAATTTTGTCACTATTTTTCCTACTCTCTAGTTCTGTTATGCCGTAAGTCACTTTGTTAGATGTTTATAGCTTCAGTTCTTACAAGAAACTTGTAATCCTTGCAGCATAACGTATCAAGAGAAGCAGCTAGTTCAGTTATTTGTTTACTGTTCTATAAAGCACTGCACTAGCCGCAGCAGAGTCTCGTTGTGAATGTTGTTCTCACGCATGGAATGAGCTATTTGAAGTTTGTAACAAGATGGAAATCTCTCTCCTGTCAAGTGGTTGAAAGCTAATGTGTATGAGGATCTTGCGTGGGGACCTACCAGAGATGTCAAAGGTACGTGGATCATATCTTCTCTGCACGAACTTCAAGCTCTATCACCTTTCAATCGCTTAACTGTGGGCGGTGTGTAAGTGGTCAGTCCAGGGCCCTTTCCACGGCAGATAGGGACGAGGAATACTCAAGATATTACGACCATCCCCCTACCCAAAAATGAGATGCTCTTTCTTACCGAAACTGAACCTAAACATATGAGACACCCTATATATAATTAGAGGCATCCAACGTCCCAGGAAAAAGCAGTCGCCAAAGATGGGTATCTGTTAACCATCGGCAATTCGAACTTAGGGCGAATAATGTTGGTCCTTAGGGAACTGGCAGAATAGCATGGAAAGGTTGTGCTGTTTCACTACATGCCTGGGAGTGTCATTCAACATGACACCCATTAAGAGACCAGCGTGCAACCAGCTGCCTATTATGATAAAGGTTCGAACGAAATATTGCTGCTGTTTAGAAGACCAGTCTTGCTTACGGAATTCCAAATTAGCTCACGATGTGCCACACTATTTCCAGAAATAATGGTGCGCCCCCCCCCCCCCCCCTCTAGTTTTTAATCAAGTAGAAGACTGGAAGTAGAGGCTTTGAAGGTTCTGTGAAAAGATAGGCTGCGATTTCCCAGACTTGCACCATCAAGAACTTAAAGATTCCATTAAATATTTCAAAAGCGCATCACATACGGAAGCTGTTACCCATGTAGCTGACTGTATATGGGACGACTATAATTTTTCATGTAGATGAGGCACCTGTTCATCCAATCCTGATGATAATAACGTAGAGTAGCTCAGCTGGTATAAGATTTGGTGTAAAATCCAGAGAAATGCCCCGAAAGACGAGACTACTAAAATCTTAATAATCAACTGCCAAAACATTCGCACTCAAGTGTCAGATTTTGAAGCACTTCTAAAACGTAGTGAAGCTCACGTAATACCCGGTATAGATAGTGCCCTAAAACTATAATATATGACTGAGAGATTTTTTAGGTCAATCCAAAGGTGCATGGAAATGATTGGTCAATGGCGAATGGAGGTAGACAATAATCTCAGATCCACAGAGACAGAAACTAAACCTCTTTACGAGGTTTTTGGACTTACTTTAGTTTCAAGGGTGAACTTATAATCAGATTTTTCTAACAGCCATGAGAGTCACTCCGATATAATATCAAAAACTTTATAGAAAAGCTAAGTTCGCTATTACGTATGTTCCCAAATTATACTGCCATGGCTATGGGATGTTGTAATCGTCAATAATCGATTGGTAAAACTACGCTTTTATACGTGCTGAGTGCGACAAGGCATCCTATGAACCAGTGTTAAATGTCTGTTCTGAAAACTACCAAGAGTGTATAGTTCTGAAGCCCAGTGACGATAAACGTACCAGACCTGTTTGATGATGTACACGTTGAAACTGATATCAGAGACCTTGAGGAAGTGGTAAAAACAATATTTAATAAAATGCAGAGGATAACTGAAACGACCTGTCAGACAATATTAACAGTAACCTCCCTCAGGTGAAACAGTTACCTATAATGAAGTACTGTCTGAAATACGGTGCACGGTCAGTGAGGTATTGATAATATTTAAGAGTAATGCATTGATTAGGAATCTGACTTTCCAAATTTTCCCTACGTAGAGCATTCCATGAAGTTTCGAGGCTGCAGTAGGATTACGTCGACATCTTGCCACATATTTCGGCTGACAACCATTCAGCTGTCTTAATGTGAGTGTATTTCACTGGAGATAACTTCATACCAAATATTGGTGCGGGGACGCATATGGAAAGGAAGCCGCTAAGTGAGCGACCTCTGTCGAATTTCGCGCCCTCTTCGAATATTCCTCCATCTACGACGCACAGGTGTATGCTTAATGGTGACATTACATGCGCGATCTCTGTCGGAATGCTTGCTCATGAAGTTAAAGCTCAAATGTCAGAATCAAAATTAATTGCCGCTAGACGCTTCATTAGTCATAAAATACTTTCTTCCTGAAGAAATTAAAGAATTCACCTGTTCACACGCCTTATCAAGTTGAAAGCCATCATCTCGTTTCGTTAATAATTGAATCCTAGAAAGATCTTGTCGAGGCTAAGGTTGACTTCCTGGGCTGCGAATGGCGAGTATAGCGATCATGTTTCGTCCACTGCGCACGTTGGCTGACCAACGTAGGCTTTGCCACACTGGCAAGGTATTCTGTAGACTCCAGCCCTCCGCAGTCCAACATCGTCCTTTACTGAACCAAAGAGCACAGGTCTTTGTAGGCGGCCGGAAGATTACTTGCTTAAGATTCTGCCCGATTTTGACAAAATATTGCCCACATACGGGAGGAACTCCCGTGACGAACCGCTCCTTCTCTGAACGTATACAAAGAAAGGCTGCAGGAATGGCCACAGGTTTGTTTGACCAATGGGAGAGCGTCGCGGAGATCCTGAAAAATCTGAACTGGCTGTCACTTGAAGATGGAGGCTAAGTACGCCGCAAACCCTGCAAACAAAGTCGCAAGAACCAGCGTTATATACTACAATATTCATTTTTCGCTCCCGTAGGGACCATGGAGACTTGTTTAGACCTTGCACAGACATTTAAGGAATCGTTCTTCCTACGCTCCATACGGCAATGGAACTGAAAGTAACCCTAATACGTGGTATCACGGGAAGTGCCGGCTGCCATGCATTTTACGGTGGTTTGCGGAGTATGGATGTAGAGTAGACTTGATTTCCAGCCACAGATCAGAAGATCTTCGTGTTTGTAAAGCGAAAATAGTGTACAAAACTAAGTGATTTATGGCGGTTTGTCTTGTATTAGTAGCGTGTTATATTTTCACTTGTTTACAACGCTTTTCAAGCCAAGTTAGCTGTGCTTTGTCGTAAAAGTATACAGTTTCTCCCCGAAATCGAATTAATATTTTGTTCTTTAAAGGTTTCCACCTCGTCCCTGACAGTGTGGCTACAATAAATCTGCGAAAAACAGTAAAATTTTGGAACAGTACCGACTTGTGTTTGTGAATCATGGAACCAATTTGTGTAATTGTTTAATGTACTTTCGCTGAAATATTAAACAGCGCTCCGAGGTCTGTCTGGTTTAGTTTGCCTTTGCGAATAAACACGGCCGGAAAGCAGACACCCACGCTGTGTGTTTGTGGACCGAATTTGAGCGCAGCAGTCCAATAACTGACGACTACGCCTGCAGAAGGCAACCACAGTGCGTTTCATGTAAATTAAGCACTGGTGCGTAAGGTCTGAGGTGAAACGGCATTTCTAACTTTCCAGCTCATCACTGTCGATGTTCGTGTTGTGGATGCCTTTCGCATTCCACACAGGCATCAGTGGCCTTTACCCTTCACACGTACAGCTACGCTACAATGAAGAGGAAACAGACCTTTCTTAAATTTTGTTTATTTGCCATTCACTCATATTGTTTGCAAGTGTTATTATTAACACTTAAAAAGCTTCACACACATCATTACTTAATTCCATTGTCACTTGAATCGGTACATCCATGATAACAGTGTATGTATGTATGTATGTATGAATGTTCCACACCGACTCCTAAACCACTGGATCAATTTCGACCAAACTTGGTAGACAAATCCCATATCGTTTGGGAAAAGCCACTGTGGGGATAAGAACCATTTACCTCTTAAATGGATGAAGGTGGGGGTGAGGAAGCATCTGAGCTCACGACGCCAAAATGGCCTGATTACATTCATCAAGTATTTGAGAATAAGAGCAGTTAGTAACTTGCAACAAATTTGACAAATAATTTCAAATCTTCCCGCTACAAAAAGATGAAAATTTTTTATCGTTTATTACGTTTCTGCTGTTCATGCAGTAAAACTGCTGCATCAGGCATGACGTTTTAATTTCTTTCTTCTTTACTATTAACTATATTCTATATGAAACTTTCTGGCAGATTAAAACTGTGTGCCGGACCGAGACTCGAACTCGGGACCTTTGCCTTTCGCGGGCATGTGCTCTCAGAAGTAAAGTGCTGGCAGAAGTAAAGCTGTGAGGACGGCGCGTGAGTCGTGCTTGGGTAGCTCAGTTGGTAGAGCACTTGCCCGCGATAGGCAAAGGTCCCGAGTTCGAGTCTCGGTCCGGCACACAGTTTTAATCTGCCAGAAAGTTTCATATCAGCTGCAGAGTGAAAATCTCATTCTATATATTCTATTTTGTAGACAGTATCCACCTGCAGCACTGGATATACCTGCAAAATTACATCATTATACGAAATATAGTTCAAGAGATGTGCGCCATAAACACTGAGCTGCGTGCAGTGTGAAATTCGCTAGAGACAGAGGTGAACGTTTTGTACAAATACGACTGAAATACACTGGCGTCCAAGATTAAAGCAAAAAACCACTGTTTCCCCTTCCTGTGTCCAATTCACGACATAATGGTACAAACTGTCAACTAGATGTCCGTACGATCGTGTTCTACACGTAAAATGGCATGCCGGTCAACGGACGACGAAGCCATTGATGATGTCGGGCAACCCCTGAAACGAGGTAGGGTTTTCCGGGTGGCCTCACATGCACAGTCCCTGTGTACGCAGTCACAGACGGTGCAGTATTGCACAGAAATATCCCTTCCCGACTCTCTGCGGTGGAGGGCCATAGAAAGAACGAAAACAGGACAGTCGCAAACTGATGTGGCCCGATGGCTTAGTGTGAATCATTCTGTGGTTTCTTGGATGTGTATCCCGATGACCAGGGCAGGGCCGACAACGTGTGACTTCAGGAGGGAGAGCTGTTATTTAGTTGTAAGGGCACGACGGTATAGCGTTAGTACAGCACGGCAACTGCAATGTGAACCCGCAGCATCCTCTGGAAGTGTTGTATCGGGCCAAACGCTGTGCAGAAGGGTTCGACAGAGCGGCCTCTATTTTCGGAGACCTGCTGTATGTGTACCACTGACGCGTCTTCAGAGAAGAGAACGTCTGGAGTGGAGTCATCAATATGCCACTAGTACGGTCGAAGAGAGCGCCAATGTTGTTTTCACATATGAGTCTCGACTTAGTCTGGAGAGTGGTTTTCGATGGATTCGCTTCTGGAAGGAACGTGGAACACGATTTCGAGACCCAAACATTGTGGAAAGAGACCAATATCGAGGAGGATTCCTAATGGTGTGAGCAAGGATTATGTTTACCACTCGAACCTTTCTTCATGAAATTCTACAGGTGAATCGTCGAGGTTTAACCACTGTCAGGTATCGTGACGAAATCTTAGGACATCATTGTTGCGAGCTGCTGCTGGCGCAGACTTCATATTGACAAATGATAATGCTCGACCTCATAGAGCAGGGGTGGTTGATGTTGTGACAATGTGAGGGGGACCACGTCATTGCCAGCTGTAAAACCTCCGTCCTCCACAAGCTTTCTCAGAGTGAGACCATTCTAACTGCATCACGGATACCGATGGAAGACCAGCTCCATTAAGGTTCAGTATTCTTTGGTGAACTCAGCAACTGTTTACAAGTTGCCGCCATCTTGGAGTCCAATGCTACAAGTCCGCAGCCGTCCTGCAGTGGAGGGGACTTCTGATCTACAGGCTGCAATCATGCTGTTCACAACAGAGACTGGCTGAAGATAGAGGCCGGGGTGATCTTCCGTGGATGAAGAAGTGATCTTTCGTTCTGCGTGGGCTCTGGGCGCCTGTGGCGCCACTCCTAGGGCAGTACAAGTACTGCCTTACAGGCTGTACGCTTGGGCCACCACTCGGGCTGTCTTTCGTGTTAAAGTCTTCCGCCTTCATGCCCCTTCAACAACAGACCACAGGGTATGCAATATTGCCGGCCGCGGTGGCCGAGCGGTTCTTGGAGCGGCTGCTACGGTCGCAGGCTCGAATCCTGCCTCGGGCACGGATGTGTGTGATGTCCTTTGGATAGTTAGGTTAAAGTAGTTCTAAGTTCTAGGGGACTGATGACCTCAGATGTTAAGTCTCATAGTGCTCAGAGCCATTTGAATCATTTTTTGTTACGCAATATTCTGGGAACGAGCCTAAGCGCAGCTTCACTCATCAAGAGCTCTGAGGCTCCGAACGACGTCCAAAGTTGCCGCCACAATAACCACAGACAACGCTAGATCCTGTGTTGAGCCAAGTTCTTCGCTGGGCACTGATTCGCCACCTCGTGCTTTCAAGCAGCACGGACTCAGCGCAGTTGCTGCTAGGCAGTGCAGGGAAGGAGACAAGTATGATTGCAAAGCTCTCGCCAATCACTGACGGTTAATTGAATGATGTATCATAAGGGCCCTGGCACTTCACAAGATCACTCACCTCTGGTCTTCACTCGACCTCATGATAGCAACACGAGCCTGGCTCGGGTCGTAACGTTATACTTACTAAGAACAAGAAATATAGGCAATGTACACAGCAGCTGAAAAGTAAAATCAAGGAACAGACTGTTCAAGCACAACTTATCATGTGAGATATACAGTGTAAGCAGAAAGTCCATGCAAAGTTTTAAAGGGCACCGGCCTTGCCGCCCTGGCTACACTGGTTCCTGTGAGATCACCGAAGTTAAGCAATGTATGGCGTGGTCGGCACTTGGATGGGTGACCATCCAGGCCGCCATGCGCTGTTGCCATTTTTCGGGGTGCACTCAGCCTCGTGATGCCAATTAAGGAGCTATTCGACCGAATAGTAGCGGCTTCCGTCAAGAATACCATCTTACGACCGGGAGAGCGGTGTGCTGACCACACGCCCCTCCTATCCGCATCCTCCACTAAGGATGACACGGCGGTCGGGTGGTCCCGGTAGGCCACTCGTGGCCTGAAGACGGAGTTTTTTTCGGAGTAAGTAAATGGATACGCGTGACGTCGGAAAGGATGCTGCACATGCAAGACGTGTTGTGGGCAAGTTAGTTTGTAAGACTGCCCACAAGGGCGCTAGTGACCGCAGTTTCTGAAGATTGCGGCGAACTAGGCAGAGAGATAGCATTTTGCGTGCTAGAATTTGCAAGCTGAAATCGGTAGTGAGGTGGCAAAGTACATTCCACGGAAAGTTTTACATGACAATGGCAGTTTACAGCAGCATAGTGAAGTGGTACTAGAAATTCAAGGAGGATGGCAGTTTGTGAGTTGCAAAACGTTCGGACTGAACAGACATTGGACCGTTTGAGGAACGTAATATTGCAAAGTTCCACAAAGTCGGCCTATCGAGCTAGTGCGGGACTGGCCATCCCTCAGCCAAAAGTGACAAAAACCCTTCGGAAGCGATCAAGAGTGAAGCTTAACGAACTGCAGCTCCCGTAAACAACACTCCATGGAGACAAACTGTGTCGTCTGGAGGTCTGCATTGATATGTCGACTTGGCAAACAAATTAATCGTCAATGGCGAAGCCATTTTAAATTTTCTGTGAAAGGTCAACCGATATAATACAGTCATATGGAGGAGAGAGAATGCACATGGAACTGTCCGACGTCCGCGATTCCGAGAAATTAAACATGATCCGAGCCGGTTCCAAAAGTTTAAGGACTCTCCACTGAGACAACTATCAGCGGTATCATCACCTTTGCAACATTCTGCAATTGCGACTCATGCCGCAACTTTAAACTTACTCTAGGGATTTCATCTTAAAACATCATGGTGACCCTACACATGTCTAGAGTCAGTTGTGTACGAGATTAGCTGAATAAAACCTTGCCACGACACCGGATAGGCGGTGTAGCGGCAGTTGACCTAGCCCTAATCGAGTGGCCACCACTGTGGCCGGGCTTGAAGGCCTGCAGTTTTTCTTGTGGGATTACAAGAAGAACAGCGTTCGTGTTCAACCCCTAAGACACAACCACGAAGACTCATGACACCATGTCGCAGCAAACACATCTGATATGCTGGTCGGGTATGGGCAGAACTGGACTACCTATTACCATATATGTGTGTGCCGTGCGACGAAGTACGCGCATACAGAACATTTATAAATAAAAAATAAAATAAAAATGAAATTTAAAAACTTTGAAAGTTGTCTGTCACATACTGTTTCATTTGTTACATTGTTTTTTTTTTGTTTTTTTTTTTTTTTTTTTTTTTTTTTTTTTTTTTTTTTTGCTGTTTATCTGTATCGAGTTTTCAAAATAATTCGTGGGTGTCCCTGTGCAATGAAGCCAACTTACATTTATATCTAATTCAGTTCATCATCAGTTTGTTTCACACGTTTTGGCTTGTGAAACTTGTCAATGGATGCAGAGAGTTAATTCTACACTTCGTTATCGAAAATGAAGAGTTTTTCGTTGGACATATAGGGTTAAGATTTCCATGTAATATAACTTGTATAAGCGGTAATAAGGATATAAGACGAACATCAACAAAAGCAAAACGAGGATAATGGAATGTAGTCGAATTAAATCGTGCGATACTGAGGGAATTAGATTAGGAAATGAGACACTTAAAGTAGTAAAGGAGTTTTGCTATTTGGTGAACAAAATAAATGGTGACGGTCGAAGTAGAGAGGATATAAAACGTAGACTGGCTATGGCAAGGAAAGCATTTCTGAAGAAGAGAAATTTGTTAACATCGAGTACAGATTTAAGTGTCAGGAAGTCGTTTCTGAAAGTATTTGTATGGAATGTAGCCATGTATGGAAGTGAAACATGGACGATAAATAGTTTGGACAAGAAGAGAATAGAAGCTTTCGAAATGTCGTGCTACAGAAGAATGCTGACGATTAGATGGGTAGATCACATAACTAATGAGGAGGTACTGAATAGAATTGGGGAGGAGTTTGTGGCACAACTTGACTAGAAGAAGGGATCGGTTGGTAGGACATGTTCTGAGGCATCAAGGGATCACTAATTTAGCATTGGATGGCAGCGTGGAGGGTAAAAATCGTAGAGGGAGACCAAGAGATGAACACACTAAGCCGGCCGAAGTGGCCGTGCGGTTAAAGACGCTGCAGTCTGGAACCGCAAGACCGCTACGGTCGCAGGTTCGAATCCTGCCTCGAGCGTGGATGTTTGTGATGTCCTTAGGTTAGTTAGGTTTAACTAGTTCTAAGTTCTAGGGGACTAATGACCTCAGCAGTTGAGTCCCATAGTGCTCAGAGCCATTTGAACCAACACACTAAGCAGATTCAGAAGGCTGTAGGTTGCAGTAGGTACTGGGAGATGAAGAAGCTTGCACAGGATAGAGTAGCATGGAGAGCTGCATCAAAACAGTTTCATTACTGAAGACCACACAACATCAACAACAAGCGGTAATAACAAGACTAACGCTTTGTCAACTTTGTGAAGGTATGGTTTACTATACCTGGTGTCTCAAATATTTTAGGTTGTACTGAAATGGTTGACCGGGGGTCCGGAACTAATTATATAGAGATAGGGAATCAGTGGTCGGAAATGCGCATTAATTGTGTTATAGCTATACACATCATGCATCGCATGACAACAGCGCAACTGACAGTAACTGTTCAAAGCGACGACCGCCAGTTTGACTAGTCCACATTACCTGGTCTTCCTGCGAGATGTGCAGCCACAGTTCTTGGAGACTATATCCCTTGTTGCCGAGGAAGGATGTGCTTTCAGCACGATGGTGCAGCAGTCCACTTTGATGCTAATGTCCATGAGCATCTGAACATCATTGCTGGATTGAAAGAGGAGGTCCTGTCCAATGGTCAGCGCTATTGCCGGATCTCAAACCTCTGGATATTTTCCTCTGGTGTTATATCAAGATATTTGTATGCGAAACCCCCTGCAGAAATGGATGAATACCTGCTAGCTAGGGCCAAAACTGCTTGTTTCCCGGCACAACAGATACCAGGTGTAGCGTAGCAAACTATTACGAGTTGTCATCTTGCACTGAAAACGTAGCTTGCCTTGGTACCGGGAGGAGAGAATATTTTGGTTCTCAAGCTGGGACAGATGACGCTGGGTACTGGGCCGAGCGATCCGTTTACTTGCCTAATCTGCTTGCAGTACATTACACATACTCTCTACGGCTCTTAAGAAGTACTATTAAATATTAATCGATCTTTTTCATACAAAGTATACCAAATTCTATGGGTAACACAACCATACTTCTAAAACTTCAAATGAAGAACTTCATTACTTTCGCAGATATTAATTTGTACCCCAAACACTTAATAGCAGTGCAGGCATTGTGACGCTGAGTTAGGGACTGTAAGGTATTCATATAAACTATCAATTTAAACTACAGCCGGCCGAAGTGGCCGTGCGGTTAAAGGCGCTGCAGTCTGGAACCGCAAGACCGCTACGGTCGCAGGTTCGAATCCTGCCTCGGGCATGGATGTTTGTGATGTCCTTAGGTTAGTTAGGTTTGAGTAGTTCTAAGTTCTAGGGGACTAATGACCTCAGCAGTTGAGTCCCATAGTGATCAGAGCCATTTTGAATTGAAACTACAATCAAGAGGAAAGGTTCATATAATGTAATTTTCTGGAACCTTCTTTAATTTTATTACCACAGATCTCTGACGTAATCAAAAATGCTTTGCAAAATTATTATTTTACCGTGTTTTGGTTGTGCGAATGTTTTCAAGAGACTGAAAGAGTGAATAGAGTACACACATAAAGGGAGACTGTTGTATTTTATTAAAACTGTGAGAGAAAGTTGTTGTGCAGTCGGAGAATTTGTGACGTATGTCTAAGTGAGCTTGATTTTGTAAAAGGCACCCAAATGAGGTGTCGTGTATTAAATTTATTAGTAATTTATTTTGTGGAAATGACTCGTCTTTCGTTTTCATTAAATTTTGTTTTGTTTTGGAATTACGAGAGTTCCAATCTAAATTGCTTGTGATAATTGCCTGACATTAGAAATAGCGCGAGTAAAGAAGCGCTCGAGATGATCTGACTAGCTGCTTAACATACTAGCCAATAGATATTCAGCATTTCTCGCGCATTCGACGAGGGCTTTCTGCCTCAGTTCTATGAGTCGAGATAGTCGCTCCGGAGCCGTCTTCCGGTAAACACCTATGTTAAACCGCTCTGATCAAATTTGTATCACAACGAAGAAATTAGCGCGTTTGATCGGTTACCGTGTCACTGATGTAAAGCGACTACAGTACTGAGTATTTTATGAATGTCTGAGCTTTGTGAGGCGTTTATTTTAGGAGACATTCGCGTGTAATCATTTCATGCTGTAAGTAAACTACGCGTGGCGTGTTTCGTGCAGATTAAGAAACATTGTGGCGAGCACTTCCTTGATTCGATTGCCACATTTGAAACAGCTATTTTTTGTAAATATCTATTGAATACGCCAAGGAAGGGAGAAAAAGCTTTCCCTTAAGCTCTGTGAAGGCTCTGCACGGTAAGGTTCTGTAGAAAATAAGAAAACAGCCCGCGATTCCGCGTCTTCCTAGCTCTCAAGTTCCGAGTGTTGTGAGCGGAGCAACAGGTGGAGTCTTATAAGAAATGGGGTCGGGGGAAGAGGCTTTCGTGTATACAGTTAGTGCTTACAACAAAATGCAGTCTCCCTCAGGAAAGCCCACTCCTTAGATTTCCGATCTGTAACACACATACTGTTCTTGCCATTGTTTCTTGGGGCGTAACTGCGTTTACCAATGATGACAGAGTGACGTACAAGCATTGCAATACCATTTCGCTGTAATCTGGACATCACGTTCCTTTATCTCGTGTTTCTTTATACTTTAATTCTTTTGACTTAATTTGTATGTTATTCTTTCGGTCTTCAGCCCACAGGCTGGTTTGCTGCAGCTCTCCTCTTCATCTCAAAATATCTACTGCTGCCTACATCCTTATGAACCCGCTTACTATAGTCATCTCTTGGCCTCCCTTACAGTTTTAGTCGCCACACTCGCCTTCAGCACTCAACTGATGATCCCTTTATGTCCCACAACCGACCCCGCCTTCAATCAAGCTGTGGAACGCTTTTCTTTATCCCCAGTTCTGTTCAATACCTTATTTTTAGTTACATAATGTAACTATCTAATCTTCAGCAGTATTTACCGCGCTGCTGCTACGGTCGCAGTTTCGAATCCTGCCTCGGGCATGGATGTGTGTGATGTCCTTAGGTTAGTTAGGTTTAAGTAGCTCTAAGTCTAGGGGACTGATGACCTGAGATGTTAAGTCCCATAGTGCTTGGAGCAATTTTTTTGACATTGCAAAACTTTGTGATCTCTTCTTGTCTGAACTGTTTGTCGTCCACGTTTCACTTCCGTACAAGGCTACACTCCAGACAGACACCCTTAGGAAAGACTTTCTAATACTTAAATCTACACGATACTGCAATGCAATGTACGAAAGGACAGAACTGTGGCGACTACAGCTGTCACGAAATACAGTTCCGAATAAGGACAACATTCAGTCGTATAATGGAATGACGACATTGAAAACTTCTGCCGGGCTAGGATTCGAACTCGTATTTCCCACTTGTCACGAGCAGGCCACCTTAATCACTTCGGCTATCCGAGCACAGTTCATGGCCATACCGATACTTTTATGTGTGGTCGTCCATGTTTCTGCAACTTGCACTCGCACATTAGTTATGTATATTCCTGTGCAGTGCCTGTTCCTTCTGACATTTATGCATTGTAATATCGTATTAATCCACAGATACCGGGCAAACGACTTCCAGTTAAAATGTCTATACTGTACGGGAATATATATTGTAAATCGGGTGCATGCTGTAGACAGATTGCGGACGACATATGGAAATTTGGGACTGGCTGTGAAGTATGCCCAGATAACGGAAGTGGTTAAGGGAATTGCTCGAAACAAGCAGGAGTTTTCGAGCCCCAGTCTGGAAAAAATTTGCAGTGTCGTCATTCCATTATACAGCTGAGTGTTGCCAACAGTTGCAATTTAAACCTATATTCGGCGTTAACAAATTTTCTTTATTCACAGACGCTTTACCTGCCACTGCTAGGCTACATTTTATATCCTCTTGATCAGTTGTTTTACTTCCCAAGTAACAAAACGTCTCTGCTACTTCAAGAGTCTTGTTTCCTAATCTCAGCATCACCTGATTTAAGTCGACTACACTGCACTGCCCCTGATTTGCTTTTGTTGATATTTATCTTGTATCCCCCTTTCAAAACACTGTCCAGTCCGTTAAACTGCGCTTCTAAGTCCTTTGATATCTCTGACAGGATTGTCATCGGAAAAACTCAAAGTATTTATTTCCTCTCCCTGCACCTTCTCCAAATTCCAAAGTTTTCTTTGGTTTCCTTTACTACTAGCAAAATATACAAATTGAATTTTACTGGGGTTAGGCTACAACTCCGTCTCAGTCCTTTCTGAACCACTGCTTTCCTTTCATTTCCCTCGACTCTTACAACTGCTGTCTCGTTTCTGTACAATTTGTAACTACCTTTCGCTCCGTGCATTTTATCCCTGCTGCCTTCAGAATTTCGCACAGTGTATCCCAGTCAACATGGTCAAATAATTCTCTAAGTCTACAAATACTACCAACTTAGTTTCGTCTTTCATTGACCTATCTTCTAAGAGAAATTATAGTGTCAGTGTTACCTCGCATGCTCCTACATTTCTCTGGAACGCAAAGTGATCTTCCCTGAGTTCGGCTTATACCAGTTTTTTCCGTTCTTCTGTAAATAATCTTGTTTAATTCGGATGTACACAAGAAATAATTTGGATCTGCACAACAAATTCGTCGATGTGCAAGATGTCTCTTATATTTCCATCGCACACTTTGGTAGCTTGTAAGACGGATCAAGTATTTATCATTTGGATAGAAACTTAGGTGCCAAAACGTACAATGTCCATGGTACAGAATCAATTGTTTAAAATAATGCATTCTGCTCTATCATATCCAGTGGTGAACGACCACTACGAATTTATTTTGAATCTGTTAAAATCAAAGAGATGAGAAGTCTCCTTAGTAACTGAGTTTTCCAAAGGGTGCTTGTAATGCGGCACTCGGCCCGGAGGTATCTTTACGAAGCGCTTGCAGAAGAAATTTCTCCATTAATTTTGAACCGTCACGGCAAGCGGAAAAAATACATAAAGTTACAGATCAACAGATTATACGCCACTGT
This sequence comes from Schistocerca serialis cubense, assembly GCF_023864345.2. Taxonomy (NCBI): domain Eukaryota; kingdom Metazoa; phylum Arthropoda; class Insecta; order Orthoptera; family Acrididae; genus Schistocerca; species Schistocerca serialis. The sequence continues at coordinate 524,177,248 of NC_064642.1, forward strand.
TCTAAACTGAATTCTGGCGGAGTAAGAGCATATGACAACTGTGATCCCTCCCTCAGATGGGGAGTTGAATTCTTTGTGCTATTACAATCATTATGCTGTGTTCCAGACCCCTGTCACTGCCCTTCACCTGTAACAGCACAAACACGTCACTAAACTGTAGATTTACTTTCCATAGTCACCTATACACAAGACAGAAGCACGTTCGACACACACACACACACACACACACACACACACACACACACACACACAGGTTGGAGGGTGGCAACAGCAAACCATTTTTCACCAACTAGAGAAGTATCCCAGCTTGAACAAGTAAAATCAAATAAAATTATTTTAAAATACTGAAATTTGTCTGTTCCATCACCCATAAAGGCCTTTCATCTGTAAAGATATTGATGTGTGTAGAACAGATGGGTACCCGTAGGTTAATAAATATAAAGACTACAGGATTCCCGCTGAAGAAAGAATGTCGTGTATCAGACACTTAAGACCAGCAGATTGACAAGAGTCGTAAATGAGATATTAATAAGCTAAAAGTTAAATATTTGCTTGAAACAATGTATATTGTTATGGCACAGAATAGTGAAAGACAGAAATTAGAAAAAAAAGTTATTAAAAATCACTCATATCGCCACAGGAAAGCTCACGTCATCCCGGAGGCAGAGGCAGAAGCAGAAAACGAGAGAATATGTCACCAGGGGATCAGATCGATGACTCATTACGACACTGTCTGCAGAGTGAGGATACACTTTCAGCCGCAACCAGACTGCGACAGGAATCTAAAGGCAGTTAGACAAGCGTATTTGTTAGCTCGTAAGACATGTTACAAGAAACTCTCTCTTTCACTGGAAGATATAATGAACTGACACAATATTTAACATCCTGTTAAGTGAATATGGCAGAATAAGGAGGATATATGCATTCATTATGAAACCAAACCTTGCATCATAGTCTCGTGCTAGCTCCCTTTAAACACCCCTAACTCTCAATTCACGAGTTGATAACTGGGATCGATGAGATTCACAGCAATAGCAACAGATACGATAGTGAATCTATATCATGGGCGCTCCACTACAGTCTATGGACTAGCCAAAGACGTCCTCATTATCAGCTCCTGAACTTCACAGTGCTAGCCACCTACTGCCTAATGACAGAGAAACTGTTTTCCAACAACACCATAGTGAAGAGCGCTACCAGCATGGAACTTGAATGCGGTAGCCAGCAACAAGGACTCTTGGCATCCACATTCTTTTTCAACATGCAGGTGCCTCCACGTGTTGAAAGCTACCAGGAGTAGGGAGGAGATCGACCAACCACATGACTACCACAGCAGGTACAAGGCAGATAGGTCATCAAGGGTCATTGTAGAATTTGGAGCAGGACTGAGGACACTATAGTAGATCAACCGACCACGTGACTACCACATCAGGTACACAGCGGATGGGTCATCAAGAGCCATTGCAGAATTTGGAGTGGGACTGACGACACTACAGCAACCAGTTCGAAAATCGCTTCATGCTGGGCAAAAGTGGTGCCTGCCACCCAGCAAACTTCATGGCACCAGGATCACTGACATGTTCTCCTGGGCAGGCAGACATTGAGCTGATTCGATGGACGTGAGCTAGAAACCAACACAAAGTCCGATGCGAAAAGAATGACGACGTGTAAACGTTGTCAATAAATAACTTAACTGTAATATGTTTTACTAGGTTATTTGATGCTTCACAGGTTCCCAACAGCTATCCTGAACTGACGCAGAGGTGTCTCCACTTGGCCCTGTGAATTATTAACACATGCTATACTTACAGAGTCATATTTCCCAAAATATAAGTAGCTGTGTCATTGTACGTCCTGCCTTTATTCGTCATCGAAGTGCAAATGTAGAATGGTTCAAATGGCTCTGAGCACTACGGGACTTAACTTCTGAGGTCATCAGCCCCCTAGAACTTAGAACTACCTAAACCTAACTAACCTAAGAACATCACACACATCAATGCCCGAGGCAGGATTCGAACCTGCGACCGTAGCGGTCGCGCGGCTCCAGACTGTAGCGCCTAGAACCGCTCGGCCACTCCGGCCGGCTGCGAATGTAGAGTTTCAATTAAGTTATTAAAACACAACAGAACAGGAAAGCGTGCATACTTGACGAGGGCGACATGTGGACATGCTACACCATTTCCAGTGGGCCCACTCTGCAATAGCCCCAACATCGAAACAACATTTCAATCGTTTGCTTCCAAGTAACTCAGCAATTTGGGTGCCACATTATATTTATCTCGATTTATTTAAATTTTTTAGTGTTTTATGCTATTTTTTCCAACTTCCTTAGTATAACCTTTGGGAAATTTTATGTAAATAAATTCCGCCCAGCTTCATAAACACTGCTCTGTAAAACTGAAGGACGTGCTAGATAAAGTAATGCAACATACGTATTAATGAATGAAGAAACAATCAGTCTTGTTTTCAGGGATGTACTTATTATTTATCAATGACGCGTTTCGCTTGATTCAAGCATCTTCACATTGGCTGAGTATTAGTAGTGTTAGGTACACGCTATACTGAGCATACAGAACGTGCTAGCAAATAATTTCCCTCGTCAAATATCCGGAATCCATGCGCAGTGCTCTTGTTGAGGCATGTGCCGAAGTCCAATGAATGCAAAACAAGGTCAGGCCATCATAGATCAGTCACCATGCAAACATGTCGGAGGTATAATTGCTCATGTCTGGGTTATGCACATATCATTGGTAAATAAATAATAAATACATCCCCGCGAACAAGACTGACTGTTTCTTCATTGTGTATTACTCGTTGCTGTACAGTCGTTTTACAACTTATTAACTACTATCTCTGTTGATCCATCAAGGACAGGAGACATCCTCTGGTTAAGTAATGGTCAATATCAATGAAATTCACAAACAGCCGTGAAAGTAAGACGTTATTTGATTTTACTGTATTTTGACGAGAACCAGTTTCGCAATTCCACTACGCCATATTCAAGCCCCATAAGCATCTCCCAAAATAAACGATAATAACATACAGTGCCATGTATCTCTTGATTTTGTGAATTCAAATCGTTTCGCAAGTGCTCCATTCGAAGACTCTGTAGCTACCAAGTTGTAAAGTGCTTCATTCGAAGTCTTGGTAGCTACCAAGCCTTCGAGTGAAGCACTTGTGAAGTGGTTTGGATTCACGAAATTCAGAGATATATGGCACTGTATGGCATTATCGTTTATTCTGAGAGATGCTTGTGGGGCTTGAATATGGCATAGTGGAATACCGAGACCGGTTGTTGTCAAAATAATTTAAAATAACATCTTAGTCACACGGCTGTTGGAGTATTTCGTTGATACTGACAGTTATTAACTACTATGTGGAAATGAATGAAAGTGCAGGAGCATGTTGATAGACGTCTCCCAGTCACGCACAGAAAGTTGGATGGAGTGAGGCCAGTGTAACTACAGTACCAAATGTGGCTGGGCCCGCTACTCGAGAAAAGGGAGAAAGACAGTGTGTGTCCATCAGCGAGCAGTTGTGGTACACTGTGGCTGTGTTCTTTATTACGACATGGCCTGGAGACAACATCTGGATGACTTCACACATGGGAGACGAATTGTGACCAGTGTATCCCAGGAACACGATATTGCTCACAGCATTGCTTTACGTATACGGGGAGCGTTCCGAAAAATATGCACTGCTGCCTGAAGGTGGTAGTAGGCCATGGTCAGATACAGCAGCAGACGGCCGCTACGTAGAGCAACGGGCTAGAATGGACCAACGTCAAACAGCGTGTGCCACTGTGACTGTATGTAACAGCACTGCAAGGCATGCGGTTTCACCCTCTACAGTGTCACAGAGACTACACAGGGGTGGTCTTTTTGCTCGACGACCAGCACATTGTCTTCCGTTCATAACCGCTCTCTAATGAGAGCAGATTCAACAAGAATAGTGACTCTGAACGTATCCCCATATGGCGACAAGAGTGAACACGTAATATGTCAAGGGAAACTGTAGAACACGATTGCTTTGACGGTCCAAATGTTACGGTGTTGGGTGGGCTTTACAACTCCAATCCTTTGAGCAAGGTACACTCAACCGGTCATTGTTATTATGATACTGCATTCCTACTCCACGTGCGTTTTGTCAACGCTGCTTTTGGTACTGACTTCATTTTTAGGAGGATGACAGCGCGACTGTATCCAACTTAGCAGGTAGAGCACCTGTTAGAGCGAGACGATATTCGGTGAATAGACTGGCCTGCCCGTTACATCGACTTATATCGCGCCAAGAATTCCGCAATCATATAGCAGTTGTCAACCGCGTTGGTGGAGGAATGGAACGCCCTACCACGAGAGCTCCTCACCACCCCTGTGACCAACGTGGAATCACACTGCAGAGCATGTAATAGCGTCACAGGTAATCATATACCCTATTAAGAAACAAGTCCAGCGTTTTAAAGTGACCAGAAGACGTCATAAATCGCGGTGACTTCAGCGTAACTACCGTCTTTCAATGAAAGTAGCGTTGCTCTTCGTCTCATTATATATTCCGTACTATCATGTAGCAGTTCTTTCTATATATGGTCTATGTTACAATGAGCAATATTACTAGGCAGTGATACTGTAAGCAGGCTGTTTAGGTTTTTATGTTGGTAACGCCACGTAGCGCTCTGTATGAAAATCACTGGCTGTGGTTTGTGCAGTCTGTGGCTGGTTGGCATTGTTGGAATATTCGCTATTGTAGTGTTGGGCAGTTGGATGTGAACAGCGCGTAGCGTTGCGCAGTTGGAGGTGAGCCGCCAGCAGTGGTGGATGTGGGAAGAGAGATGGCGGAGTTTTGAGAGCGGATGATCTGGACGTGTGTCCATCAGAAAGAGTGAATTTGTAAGACTGGATGTAATGAACTGATATATATATATATATATATATATATTATGACTTTTGAACACTATTAAGGTAAATACATTGTTTGTTCTCTATCAAAATCTTTCATTTGCTAACTATGCCTATCAGTAGTTAGTGCCTTCCGTAGTTTGAATCTTTTATTTAGCTGGTAGTATTGGCGCTCGCTGTATTGCAGTAGTTCAAGTAACGAAGATTTTTGTGAGGTAAGTGATTCATGAAAGGTATAGGTTATTGTTAGTCAGGGCCATTCTTTTGCAGGGATTATTGAAAGTCAGATGGCGTTGCGCTAAATATATTGTGTGTCAGTTTAGTGATGATCAGAATAAGTAAAGAGAGAAATGTCGCCGGCCGGAGTGGCCGTGCGGTTCTAGGCGCTACAGTCTGGAACCGCGAGACCACTACGGTCGTAGGTTCGAATCCTGCCTCGGGCATGGATGTGTGTGATGTCCTTAGGTTAGTTAGGTTTAATTAGTTCTAAGTTCTAGTGGACTGATGACCTCAGAAGTTGAGTCCCATAGTGCTCAGAGCCATTTGGGAGAAATGTCTGAGTAAGTTCAGTTTTGCTCAGCTGTTTGAAAATCAAATAACGTAAGGGGTTTACCAGCGCAGTAATTCAATAAGTTTCCAAAGGGGACGTTTCATAATACACCATGCGGAACTTACTTTCGCCCTTATGTTCAGCACATCAGTGTATTTTCAGCATTTACTTCTCCGTGACGAGGTCGTTAATAAGAGACAATATACAGTAAAATCTGCGATAAGTGCGCTTCCTGTACCCATAACCATAATTTATTCTGAAGGACGGTAGTTTTGTGCGTAATCTGTCAAGTAAACTTTATTCTGTGTGTACGCTCACTCGCGTGTGTACGTGCTTGTGTCTGTGGGCGTGTGTGTGTGTGTGTGTGTGTGTGTGTGTGTGTGTGTGTGTGTGTGTATGCGTGTACGTGTGTGTGTGTGTGTGTGTGTGTGTGTGTGTGTGTGTGTGTGTGCGCGCGTGTGTGTGTGTGTGTGTATGCGCGCGCGCACAAACCTGCGTCTGTGTATAGGATGTTTCGAACAGATTAATCCGATTTCACAATACCATAGCTTTAAACGAATGAAGATGGAAACGTGGGATGAATTTCAATTCATACTTCAAAACTAAATGTTTACCCTCTGCACACCATTTGTAAGATGTCAGCCCAGGTGGTCACCTTAAGGTTTTCCTTACTGCAGTTAGCTCGTTCTTTCATTATTGAATGTCTCTCGAGATGGCCATGAAACAGTAACAAAATGCATTATGCGTTCTCTGCTTCAATAAGTGCAATTCAGATACATTTTTTTAAAAAATTATCGTTTATTTTCAGGCTCAGATGCACATTTTTAAGTAAATTGCATGTTTAGATCTTCCTGGACCACCTTCAGGTCTATGTAATCACGTCAACAACCTGTCGTGTCTGTGTCAGAACATCATAGCAGAGTACTGTACGCTTATATGTGGTTCCGACATCGACACGACGGGTCACTGACGCAACTACACGGATCCGAAATGATCTGGAGACATCGAAACACGTCATGTACTTAATAATTTGCTACTAAGGCCTAAATTTAAATCAGAATTCTTTTAAAAGTCAATAAAGTTGCTGTTCTGTCGCAACGAATATGACCGTCAGTTGCAAATGTGCTGCTTGATTTTCATCTAGAGTACGGCACTACAACCCGTGCAGCGCAAAGCATTCGACGATGGCGCCATCACTTTCTATACTTTACATTGGCCTGATGTCTCGTTAGTTTTTGTAAAGAGCCTACCTGTGTACATCCTCTACCTATAGCTTAGGAACAGCTGACATGCTCGCAAAGGTATGGGACGAGATTCACTGACGTCTGGAGGTTTGTCATGGGTTGCGAAGGTAAATGACAACTTCGGCCTTAAACGGAATTGTAAAAAGTACGCTAATGTTGTAAATAAAGCTAAGGGAAATCGTACGTTCTGGCCCTGATGATACAATCAAGACCGGCCGACCGTCATTTGAGTGTTTGAGCCATTGCCAAAGGCGTCGTTGGATGCGTTATGGATCGGCTTGGATCAGCGCAACGCTCTCCCTGTCATTATCCGGCGCAACTACTTCTCATTTACGAGGATAATCCCAAAAGTAAGGTCACCTATTTTTTTACATAGACCCGTTTATTTCTACAATGGTTTACATCATTTTACAGGTTGAACATTTAGCTATTATTCGACATAGCCACCATTTCTGTCGATGCATTTTTGCAGACGCTGTGGCAGTTTTTGTATGCTCATGTCATACCAGCTCGCCGCCATGCTGTTCAGAAAGTTATGAACCTCTTCTCTCACCTCGTCGTCGGAGCTGAATCGCTTTCTGGCCAAATGTGCTTTTAACCTAGGGAACAGGTGATAGTCACTGAGCGCCAAGGCAGGACTTGGCTGGGTGTTTATGTTTCACTGAAACTGTTGCAGGAGAGCAACGGTTTGCCGAGCGATGAGTGGGCGAGCATTGTCATGGAGAATGTGTACGCCCTTGTTCAACATTCCTCTTCTCCGGTTCTGAATTGCCCGTCTGAGTTTTTTCAGAGTCTCACAGTACCTTTCAACGTTAATTTTGGTCCCAGCGATTCACCTCCGACGACGACGTGGTTCATAAATTTCTGATCAGCACGGCGGTGAGTTGGTATGACATGGGCATAAAAAAAACTGCCACAGCATCTACAAAAATGCATCGACAGAAATGGTGATTATGTCGAAAAAGAGCTGAATGTCCAAGCTGTAAACTGATGTAAACCATTGTAGAAATAAACAGGTCTATGTTCAAATGCTTCAGATGGTTCTGAGCACTATGGGACTTCACATCTGAGGTCATCAGTCCCCTAGAACTTAGAACTACTTAAACCTAACTAACCTAAAGACATTACACACATCCATGCCCGAGGCAGGATTCGAACCTGCGACCGGACTGAAGCGCCTAGAACCGCACGGCCAAAACAGGTCTATGTACTTATAAAAAAAATGGAGACCTTACTTTTGGGATTACCCTCGTAAGTAACTCATCCATTGGCCTCAAGAAGCTGATCGGACCCCGGGTCCAGCCCACCCACCAAGGAAAAATCTCTGACAGTAACCGGAATCGAGCCCCTGGCCTTCCACATAGCAGCCAAACACGCTGACCACCGAAGAGCAGAACTTGCCAAGTGCCATAACTCGACTCCTCAGAAACTTCGCTCAGTAGAAGAGGGGTCAAAATACGCAAGCACATGTCTCTACTTATCCATAGATAGTCCGCCGTGTCTGAGAAAACAACTGTCTTTTAGAGGTATTTTATGTGCCTTAGAGCAAGTAAGAAGCGGGACACAGTGGCTGGCAACGCTGCTTCACACTTATGCGCCCTGTATTCGAAACTCAACTATTATTTATTTATTTAGCCACGCCCGCAGAAGGTCACGAATGTTTCCGAATGCATAAAATTATTTGAAGTTATTTTCGGTTAAATTCATGTAGCGTATCCTAATTCACTCTTTTAGGAAAGAGTGGTTCACGTGTAAAGGAGACGCTGGTGTGACCCATTCTTGAGAACTGCTCGAATATTTGGGATCCCTACCAGACATCGAAGCAATTCAGAGGAGGGCTGCTACATTAATTACCAGCAGGTTCGAACAAAACGTGTTACGGAGATGCTTCGGGAACTCAAACGGGAATGCTTGGAGGGAAGACGGCGCTCTTTTCGCGAAACACTGTTGAGAAGATTTAGAGAACCGGCATTTGAAGGTGACTGCCGAACTATTCTGCTCCCGCCAACATAACGTCGCGCGTAAGGACCACGAAGATAAGGTACGAGAAATTAGCTCACACGGAGGCGTACAGATAGTAGTTTTTCCCTCGCTCCATCTGCGAGTGGAAAAGGAGGGTAAATGACAAGTAGTGGTACCGGGTACCTTCCGCCACACTCCTTACCGTGGCTTGCTGCGTATCTATGTAGATGTAGATGTTGACGTAAATAATCAATCGCAAGCTCTGATTTACGGTACACTTATCCGTTATGCATGGTGTGCCGCGAAATTACTGCCAACGCCTGAAACCTTCAGCAGTTTAAACGACGTTTCTTTCCCGAGTGAGATTCATATGAAGACATGCCACTGTGGAAACATGCCTTCACACGACGCTCGTGGTTTTCGGAATTCCTGCGTTTCAAATGTTTCTGCGATCGATATCATCCAAGGGAATGCAGTACATCATCCTGCAAAATAAATGTACGAATAAAATACGAGAATAGAAGAACTGGTGTGGGAATGAGAATGACATATAAGAAAAATTCTACCATCTGAAAATAGCATGGGTGTTACAAAAAGGCCAAACTTTCAGGAAACATTCCTCACACACAAATAAAGAAAAGATGTTATGTGGACATGTGTCCGGAAACGCTTAATTTCCATGTTAGAGCTCATTTTAGTTATAAGAAACATTCGTGTAGTAACCTTGTGCGGACAAGGGTAGATAAACGAAAAAAAAAAAAAATAAAATAAAATAATTGAAAACAATAGTCGGGTTTCGAACATGGGGCGTAAAAGTGAGAGACGCGGTGCTACGTACTGTCCCACCACTTCTGCTGACCATTTCCAGGGCCAAAAAGCGTACTTTAACCTTAGTTTTCTCAGAAACGTTCCGGTATCTACGGATAAGCGAGACACATGTTCATTTATTCAGGCTCCTCTTCGACTGAGCGAATTTTCTGGGAAATTGTGTAGTGACACTTCCCGTGTTCTCCTCGTGAGCTGCGGAGGCAAAGTTTGCAAGTGCATGGTTGTAAAAGATTTATCCTTATAAAATCGGTTGATTTCTTCGAAGGTATATTACTGTGCTTCACTGTTTTCACCTTCATTTAGTACCAATTGACTGTTTAGAACCAAGATCAGGTTTGCATGTGCAACCGTGTAGTCGGTCTTTAGATCTGCGCATGGATTGGATCCTGTTCTGTTCACCAACCAGTCACTAAAGCTAACGCGATATGTAAAAGTTGGATCTAGGAGACTTTAAGAATATTAAAAACACTGTCGTTAATTACTTGTCTCGAAAGACTGGTGTCTGATACGTTCCTTTTCCACGATTGTGGAAAACATTGGCGCAGTATTGTGGAAAGTATTGGCTTCAAGAAGTGACCGAGAGAAAAGCAGAGTAGTCTAGTGTGAGGTTGAGTAATTTCATCAAGTAGGGTCTCGAATGGCAACTGCAAGGTCAGCTGAATGGATTGTGTGCTTCTATCATGAAGCTGCCGTCCGCGTTTCAATGCATTATCCCCTGGACAGGGCATTCTTTTCTCGCGGCCCTTGGTGACGCTGACAAATTACTGCGGTTCGCTTTTCGGCCGCTAGGCAGCGGTCAATAACGAGACGAGGGCTCGCCACCGATGGCGTGTTGCATACACAACACATCCATCTGTGCCGGCGGCCGCGGTGCGGGTCCGAGAGGGGCTGAAGTGGAACATTGACAGCAGTGAGCGCCGCATGTGCTTGAATGGGGCGGCAGTAATTGTGTCTGGAATAGTCGCCATTACGGCGTCCTACTCACCTACGAGTACTACCATGCATTTTTTTCCCACGAACAGCGCAGTATTGCAAATACCATTAACGCTCAGGCTGCCACAGGAAATTCCCAACCTAGTCCCATTATGATTCCAGTAAAACGATAGTTCACTGTGGATAAAAATGTGCCACAAATTACAGCACAAAATGCAGCTTCAACATTCGGAATTCAGAAAATAAAAATGTTGTACAGGAGAAGATAGACACTGTTCAATCATATGAGTGTGACCAGCTGTCAAAAGCCTGAATAACCGCCATTTGCAGCGAGGTACGCGTAAGAAGACAGTCAATGAGGTTCTGAAAGATACGGACAGGGACGTGGAGGCATGCCGACTCCAGTCTCCAATGAGGTTGACAGCTGCGCTAGGTTTCTCGGTTAAGGATCTAAAGCACAAACAGCTCGATCGAGGTGGTTCCACAGATTCTCGATTAGCTTTAAATTCGGGGAATATGATGGCCAGGAGAGTACAGTAACTCATCCTGGTGTTGTTCGAAACACGCACGAACAATGCGAGTTGTCTGACACGATGCATGTCCTGCTGGTATATGCCATAGTGCCAGTGAGAAACATACTGGCATGTGAAGGTGGACATCGTCCGCAATGGTAGACGTGTCTCTTTGTTGACTCACTATGTCTTCCAGACTGACGAAATCACGCAGGGAATGCCACGAAAACATTCCCCAGACCATAACACTCTCTTCTGGTTGCCAGGGAGAAACATACTGCATGTGGAGGTGGACATGGTCCCCAAGGGTAGACGTGTCTCTTTGTTGACTCACTGTGCCTTCCAGAATGACGGAATCACTCTGGGAATACCACGAAAACATTTCCCGGACCATAACGCTCTCTTCTGGTTGCAGGATGTTTGCTTTCAGACATTTCACGCGGTACACGTCACCGGCCACGGCCCGATGGAGAACAAAATGGGATTCATTTGAAAAGGTTACATGTCGCCACTCACTGGACGTCAGCATTGGTGTATGAATCAGGCGTTTGCTGCAGAGGCGCGCGCGCGCTTCACACACACACACACACACACACACACACACACACACACAAACACACGCACAACAAGAAAATTAGCTACATAGTCATAAGGAGACACTGTTGGTAGCCCCTCGTTTCTTCTGGGCGGTCAGTTCCTTGATAGTTCCACATGTATTCACCGTTATACATCTTCGCGGCCATGGGGGAGCACAGTTGCCTCGGTGCCGGTTTTGAATAGTGCCGTTTCTCCGTACACGGTATACTTTAGCCCCGCCGGCATGTGCACAGTTTACAAACTTAGCCATTTCGAAAATGCTTCCACCCTTGGCCCAAAACCTAATGATCATCCCGTTCGCGGAATCCGATAAATTACTCCGTTTCGGTATTACGATAACGACCGAACTGTTTAAAGGGCTGTCGGGTGTCCAGCCGGATGCGATCGTTGAAGTCCCACGATATTTCGGCGAATAACCTTTCCGTCATCATCAGGTGGTTCTGATGGAATGGTCTGTCTGCTCATTGTCGGTGTCGACACCAGAACTTCCCATGACGGCTGCCGGGGAAACTCCACGGGATTTTACATCTCCAACCACCCGGCGCGACGCCGGGGACGGCGCGGACCTGCGTCGGCGCCCGCAATCTTTTTTTTTTTTTAATTCTCATTTTGTCCGCGTTTGTTCGTTGTATCTACTCGGGGCGGACGTCATAAGACATCCGATTAAGTTCGTTGATGATCGATTAACTCAGTTTTTTTTTTTTATTACAGAGGGTACGTAACCCTCTGTCCGAACACGCTGAGGGCTCAATCAGAGCGTCGACGCTCGCAATCGGAATGTCGGCGGCTGCAATCGGACCGTCGGCGCAGGGAATCGAACCCGACTGACGGACATAAGTAACACCGACAATGAGCAGACATAAAAAAACTACAAAAAACATGATAAAATAAAAATAAAAAGTCAATAAAATAAATAAAAAAACAGAAAACCGGCAGTCAGCCCCATAGGATAAACAAATCGTGTTCACTACACACTCAGGGCATACCTCAAATAGGACTAACTAAAACTACCACTAGGCAGGAGGAAATGTCGACAGACAACACCCTCCACAGTAAACCGGGACTCATGCCTGAGGCCAAAAAAAATAATGAAATCAGCAGCAGCAGACAGAACATTTCATCAGAAGCACCTGATGATGGCGGAAAGGTTATTCGCCGAAAGATCGTGGGTTCAAATGGTTTATTAATAGTTCAAATGGCTCTAAGCACTATGAGACTTAACATCTGAGGTCAACAGTCCCCTAGACTTAGAACTACTTAAACCTAAGGACATGACACACATACATGCCCGAGGCAGGATTCGAACCTGCGACCGTAGCAGCAGCGCGGTTCCGGATTGAAGCGCCTAGAACCGCTCGGTCACAGCGGCCGGCAAACATCGTTGGACTTCAACGATCGCATCCGGCTGGACACCCGAGAAAGCCTCCGATCACATATAACGAACGAATTGTTTCCGCATCCCCCGACAGGCTATATACACACTCCACTGCTAGTGCTACCAGCTTCCGCCTAGAAGTGATTATTGCACGTTGATGCCGAACATAGACGGCGGTCACATGACTGTGACTGGACGGTGTAGATGTATTACATCAGATGAAGGTGGGAACAACGTACGGTTGCTCAGCAACTTCTGTTTTTGAGTAATACTACTCTGTAAGCACTGAATGTGTTAAGATACACTGATGAGCAATGCCCACCGTGAGATTGAATGCAACCTGTTGGCTCTGCGAGCACGTGATGTAGGAAGGAAAGGATGCAACCAGAGAAGAGACGAATAGTTGTAGCGACGGGTCACAAATTGGGAAATACTTTGACATAACCAACTTTGATAAAGCAAAGTCTATTATGGCCTGACGCCTGGAGACGAAAACAGTGAAGATGAACGCCTGCTAGCGCGCTACTGTCGTGAAAATCTATGGAAAATAGTTGATAGGCTGTGAAACCACAAGTAGCTGAGTATTCTCTACGTAGCACAAAAACGGTGTGTCGGTGCCAGCACATAAATTACAAACTTTTTTTTCTCTCTTTTATGCGAACCTCTCCATTACAGAATAGCACTGGCAACATACGTCCTCAACTATTTGCTCGATGTATTCCAATCTCTGCTTTCTTCTTCAGTTTTTACCCTCAATTTTTACACTCTACAGCTCCCTCTAGTAACATGGAAGTTATTCCCTGATGTCTTAAGAGATGTCCTACGATTCAGTACATTCTTATTGTCAGTGTTCTCCACATATTCCATTCCCCTGCGATTCTTCGCAGAACATTTTCATTCCTTACCTTATCAGTCCACCTAATTTTTAACATTCGTCTGCAGCATCACGTCTCAAATACTTCGATTCTCTTCTGTTCCGGTTTTCCCACCATCCATAATTCTCTACCCTACAATGCTCTGCTCCAGACGTACATTCTCAGAAATTTCATGCTTAAATTAAGGTCTGTGTTTGATATCAGTTGACTTCTCTTTATCAGGAATGCCCTTTTTGCCTATATTAGTCTGCTTTTGAAGTCCTTCTTGCTCATGGGTTACTTTACTGCCCAGGCACTAGAATTCCTTAACTTTGTCTACTTCGCGACCATCAATCCTAATGTTAAGTTCTTCCTTTTCCCAGTTCTGCTACTTCTAATTATTTTCATCTTTCATCGAATATTTAGTCTTAGTCCATATTCTGTACTTATTAGACTATTCTCTGTATTCAGCAGATACTGTAACCCTTCCCCACTTTCGGTGAGGATAGCAATCTCATCAGCGCATCTTATCACTGATTTCCTTTCACCTTGAATTGTAATTCCAGTCTTGAATGTTTCTTTCTTTCTATCATTGCTTTTTTGATGGATAGAGTAAACAATAGGGGCGTAAGAGTACATCCATGTCTTGTTCCCTTTTCAATCCGAGCACTTCGTTCTTGATCTTCTACTCGTGCTATTCTCTCTTTGCTCTTGAACATGTTGTATATTACGCGTCTTTCCCTACAGCTTACCCCCATTTTCCCCAGAATTTCGAATATATTGCACCATTTACCATTGTCGAACACATTTTCCAGGTCGAAAAATCCTATGAATGTGTCCTGCTATATCTTTAGCCTCGCTACCGCTATCAACCACAACTTCAAAATTGCCTGTCTGGTGCCTTTACCTTCCCTAAAGCGAAACTGATCGTCATCTAACAGATTCTCAATTTCCTTTTCCACTCATCTGTGCATTATCCTTGTCAGGAACTTTGATGCATGAGCTGTTAAGCTGATTGTGCGGTAATTCTCGCACTCGTCAGCTTTTGCAGTCTTCGGAATCGTGTGGATGATGTTTTTCTGAAAATCGGACTCATACCTTTTACACACAACGTGAATAGTCATTTAGTTGCCACTTTCCCCAGTGATTTTAGATATTCTGATGGAATGTAATCTATCTCTTCTGCTTTATTTCAATTTCGGTCTTTTAACGCTCTTTTAAATTCTGATTGTAATACTGTAATACTGCATCAATTCCTGCCTCTTTGTCAACCACATCAGCCAAGCCTTCTGCCTGATAGAGGCCTTCAATGTACTCTTTCCACTTATCCACTCTTTCCCCTCCTTTTAATGGTGCAATTCCCATAGTAGTTTTACTGTAACCACCCTTGCTTTAAATGTCACCAACGGTTGTGTTGACTTTTCTATGTGCTGTCAGTCCTTCCGACAGTCAGCTCTTTTTCAATTTCTTCATATTTTCGATGCTGCCATTTCGTTTTGGCTTCCCCGCACTTCCTGTTTGTTTCAGTCCTAAGCGACTTGTGTTTCTATATTTGTGCATTTCTCTGAACGTTTTTGTAGCTCCTTATTTCAGCGATCAACTAAAGTACTTCTTCTGTCCCCCATGGTTTCTTCGCAATTACCTTATTTACCTACGTTTTTCTTTCCAACTTCTGTGACTCCTCTTTTAGAGATCTTCACTCATCTCCAGTTGCACCGCCTGCTGAACTGTCGCAGTATCTATAGCCTTAAAGAAGTTCAAGCGAACGTTTTCATTCCCTAGTACTTCCGTATACCACTTCTTTGCGTATTGATTCTTCGTGAGTAGTCTCTTAAAATTCAGCTTATTCCTCATTACCATTAAATTTTGATCTGTGTCTATATCTGCTCCTGGGATGCTGCTACATTGAATGATGGCATAGAACCAACAGATATTCAGTATCTGCCATCAGTGCGAGGCGTTGTGCTGACCATAGGAGCAGTCCGCCTTGTGAATCTGTATGTCTCGTCTGGTACTGCGAAGCGTCGAGAGCGAACGCTCTATCACTCTACTGAGGTGGCTCCATTGTTTCAAGGCGCTACAGAGCACTTGTGGTACGCCATAAGGATCAGACCCTTCACCATGTCCGCCCAGCCGTTCATGATGTGGCTAGGGACCTCTCTTTCAATGATGCATGGACACTAATCCACGGTGACCGACGCGGATGTACACACTTCACCAACCATTCTGTGAGCCAGCTGGACAGGATGTACGTTTCCCGATGTCTAAGCGCAGCGACTGTCGGTGCCGATCTTTGGACCACAGAATTCAACGACCATCAGGCCTTCATCTCCACCGTGATTCTGCCACAACAACAGATGAACCGCATTAGAGGACTTTGGACTCTTAATATCAACATTCTTCAGGAATAGGCTTACCGTGTAGCCGTCACTGTTACCTGGCACAAATGTGACCAACAACGTCATACCTATGATTCCACGACAAGTTGGTGGACACACTGCGGTAAACGAGCTATTCGCTGCACGCTTATGGCATATGGACGAGACAGGGCGCTTTGGCTCCGATCGACCTCTGAGTTTTACTACACGGTCTTGCGAGACGTAGCATCGCAACAACCTCTCGCCAGAGCGCGGAACGGCCATCCACTGGACACAGGCTCGGCTTCTGCAGATCGCCGCTGACATATTGGACGGGATGCGGGTTCGAGCGAGACAGTAAGATTCCATCCCAGAGGAACATGCCTCTCTTCATCACATGATCAGAGAACGGAAACATCGTAGGAAGCAACTCATCACGGCAGTGGGCAACGTGCAGGGAGAGAGATACACGCACACCGCCATCTCGAGTGTCCTCACAGATTATTTCTATCCAGCAGATCAACGGCCTGACAATGACTTTGAGGGCGTCCTGCACGACCTGCCACCTTCGGTTAGGGCGCAAGGCGATCCCACATTCTTGGAGGCCGTCACGAGGGAAGAAACGCGCATGGCAATGTCGCGGGGCGCGAGAAACAAATCCGTTGGACCTTATGGTCATCCACTTGAATTTTATAGCGCTTTTTCAGACCTAACGGGGACGATTGACGGCAGATGTGCCACTTTCGCGTCCCCCCCCCCCCCCCATCCACCCCCCACCCCCACCCCTGACCGGGGAGTGCAGACCGCAAGACTTCCGGCCGTCGAAATTCGTGAACTCGGATTACAAGCTGTTCGGCCGCATACTTCGTGCTCGTCTCCTCGCTTCTGTCAAAGATGCCATTCATGTAGGTCGTGTCGTCCTGGAAATAGGGCCCACGAGGGTTGGTGACTGAAGCTGAACAATGTCTGCGTCCGTCATGTCTCTCGTTTCCTCAACGTATGTATTAGGCAGCGTCGTCGGTCGCGATAGGCGTCGTGTCAGCACATGGTATCTGGACGAGGCGTCTCTGCACGCATTCAGAATGAACATGTCATCCCTGCCCACAACCCCAGCAAGTCCGCGGTTGACCGTCATAAATGACGATCGCTCGACAGCCACCAATGGTCACGGGATGTGTTTGTGCATTTCGATTCGCACCTGACGCACTAGGTTCAGAACAGGATATGTCTCGAACATGTGTCACTTTTTTTTTTTCACGTGACTGAGTAATTCCCCGTAAGGCAGCAAAGCATTCACGACAAGCATGGCCCGAACTTCGAATGACAGCTCGAAGATTCCTATGTTCCTAACGCTGAATCCTACATCATCGACAGTCACTCTACCCACGTTGCCATCCGAGTGTTGGAAATGATATCCATCGGTGGAACGGCGACAATTTTCAGATACACTGTGCTGGATACGATAGAAAGATGTTGTAATACATCCGACCGCAGCCACTTTCTCCAACTCGCCGTGAGCGGCCGACGGGGAGGAGGGAGCCAGACACCCTGGGGCGAGCCCCCGAGGAGAGGACACTGCAGTCATTCTGCAAGCACACACCGGGAAGCCGGGGGTAGACTTCCTCGCCTCTCTCAAGGAGGGATACGTTGTGAAAGGCCTGTCTGTCAACGAGAAGCTTGCCGAGCACTGATGGACACCTGCAATCATTAGGACGGAACGCCAAGAATGTATGTGCGAAAGCATCTGAGTTTTTGGGGCCTGGCGGCAGTCATTTTAACAGCGAGGAGCGTTCAAAAAGCGCACGGAATTGGCGCAGAGAGGCGTGTGAAAGAAGTCAGCGTTCTTAAAAAGATGTTTTTCTCGACAGTGAGGACATTCCTTATAAACCACGGACGCCTGTAGATCCTGAGACAAAGCCCAAACATGAATGTGTCTAGGCTTCACAGACAGAGCCGTTACAAAGAAGTGCTCTCACAACCTTCTAAAAATGCAGGAAAGCGTCGTAAAAGTGTGAAATCGCGAGAAAGAATGTCTTCGTAACTGCCGTCTGTGTCACGTCTGCTGTGCAGCGTGCTACGTTAATTTAAGTATTAGCTGTATTTTTCTTACTTGTCACTTCTTCTTCCGTGTGATTTTGCTTTTAGGAAGCTTTAATTGTAGAGTGCTAGTAATAGTGTTCCATAATTTCGTGTTTGTTTTGAATAGAGTCAGAAAGAATCCCTTTAGTCAGCCACAGTGCCAGTAGTGTTAGTGTTTGTTTTGAATACAGTCCAGAGACAGGTTGTGCTATTTTCATTGTTTTCTGCAAGAAGTGTCTAGTAATCACAGTTTAGTCAACTATCAGCCGCCTTTAGTGAATTAGCAGTCTAGTTAAAAGTTGATTAACTCTCTACAGTAAATTGATTTCTTAGAATGGATAGGATGTGTGACTGCTGTGTACGGACGCAGGAGGACCTGGCCACTGTTCGCGAACAGCTGAACGTGTTGATGGCCGCGGTCAGCCGTCTTCAGACTGCTGCCTCGGAGTGTAGCGGCTGTGGGGAGTCTGGTGCGTCGCATGGTACATCCCAGGTGTTACACGCTTCACCCACTGTCTCTGCTGTCGAGACATCTTCGCGCGTACCGGGCGCGGTTGGGCCACCCTCTCCCCAAGGGGGTGGCGGGTTCAGCGGCGTTCGCGGCGCACGAGGCGGAGGGTCAATGTGGAGGCTGGCCGTGAGGCATCGCCCGCTCTGCCTGTGAGTGGACATGTGGCCGCTCCTTCAGCAAGGTCCGAGCAGGCACACGGGGGGAGGGGTTTATTAGTTATTGGGAGCTCCAACGTTAGGCGGGTGATGGAGTCCCTTAGGGAAATAGCGGGAAGGTCGGGGAAGAAGGCCAGTGTTCACTCTGTCTGCTTGCCGGGGTTCTCATCCGAGATGTGGAGGAGGCCTTGCCGGCGGCGATAGAGAGCACTGGGTGCACCCGACTGCAAATAGTTGCTCATGTCGGCACCAATGACTCCTGCCCTCTGGGTTCAGAGGTCATCCTCAGTTCATACAGGCGGTTGGCAGAGTTGGTGAAGCGGGACAGCCTCGCTTGCGGGATGGAATCTGAGCTAACTACTTGGAGTATCGTTCCCAGAACCGATCGCGGTCCTCTGGTTTGGAGCCGAGTGGAAGGCTTAAACCAGAGGCTCAGACGATCCTGCAGAGATCTGGGGTGCAAATTTCTCGACCTCCGCTATCGGGTGGAGAAATGTAGGGTCCCCCTGAATAGGTCAGGCGTGCACGACACGCAGGAAGCGGCTACAAGGGTAGCGGAGTGCGTGTGGAGTGCACATGTGGTTTTTTTTGTATTAGACAATTCCCTCCCTAGGCCAGGCAAGACGCCTACTGAGACGCGGCAAGGTAGGAGTAGGCAAAATGCAACAGCGAATAGCAATATTAATCTGCTAATAGTAAACTGCAGGAGCGTTTGGCTGAAACCAGATGTAAACTGTAATTAAATTCTAAAATCAGACTGGAATGTATACCGCAGAGACAGGCTGGACAGTGAAGGGGGAGGCGTGTTTATAACGATAAGAAGTGCAATAGTATCGAAGGAAATTGACGGAGATCCGAAATGTGAAATAATTTGGGTGAAGGTCACGGTTAAAGCAGGCTCAGGCATGGTAATCGGATGTCTCTATAGGCCCCCTGGCTCAGCAGCTGTTGTGGCTGAGCACCTGCAGGATAATTTGGAAAATATTTCGAGTAGATTTCCCCACCATGTTATAGTTCTGGGTGGAGATTTTCATTTGTCAGATATAGACTGGGAGACTCAAATGTTCATAACGGGTGGCAGGGACAAAGAATACAGTGAAATTTTTTAAAGTGCTTTATCTGGAAACTACCTTGAGCAGTTAAACAGAGAAACGACTCGTGGTGATAACATATTAGACCTTCTGGTGACAAACAGACCCGAACTATTTGAAACAGTTAACGCAGAACAGGGAATCAGAGATCATAAAGCGGTTAGGCCACTGCATCGATGATTCCAGCCGTAAATAGAAATATTAAAAAAGGTAGCAAGATTTTTCTGTTTAGCATAAGTGACAAAAAGCAGATTTCAGAGTACCTGATGGCTCAACACAAAAGTCTTGTCTCAAGTACAGATAGTGTTGAGGATCAGTGGACAAAGTTCAAAACCATCGTACAATATGTGTCAGATGAGTACGTGCCATGCAAGATCGTAAGAGATGGAAAAGAGCCACAGTGGTACAACAACCGAGTTAGAAAACTGCTGCGGAAGCAAAAGGAACTTCACAGCAAACATAGCCAAAGCCTTGCAGACAAACAAAAATTACGCGAAGCGAAATGTAGTGTGAGGAGGGCTATGCGAGAGGCGTTCAATGAATTCGAAAGTAAAGTTCTATGTACTGACTTGGCAGAAAATCCTAAGAAATTTTGGTCTTATGTCAAAGCGGTAGGTGGATCAAAACAAAGTGTCCAAACACTCTGTGACCAAAATGGAACTGAAACAGAGGATGACAGACTAAAGGCCGAAATACTAAATGTCTTTTTCCAAAGCTGTTTCACAGAGTAAGACTGCACTGTAGTTCCTACTCTAGATTGTCGCACAGATGACAAAATGGTAGATATCGAAATAGACGACACAGTGATAGAGAAACAATTAAAATCGCTCAAAAGAGTAAAGGCCGCTGGACCTGATGGGATACCAATTCGATTTTACACAGAGTACGCGAAGGAACTTGCCCCCCTTCTTGCAGCGGTGTACCGCAGGTCTCTAGAAGAGCGTAGCGTTCCAGAGGATTGGAAAAGAGCACAGGTCATCCCCGTTTTCAAGAAGGGACATCGAACAGATGTGCAGAACTATAGACCTATATCTCTAACGTCAATCAGTTGTAGAATTTTGGAACACGTATAATGTTCGAGTATAATGACTTTTTTGGAGACTAGAAATCCACTCTGTAGGAATCAGCATGGGTTTCGAAAAAGACGATCGTGTGAAATCCAGCTCGCGCTATTCGTCCACGAGACTCAGAGAGCCATAGACACGGGTTCACAGGTAGATGCCGTGTTTCTTGACTTCCGCAAGGCGTTCGATACGTTTCTCCACAATCGTTTAATGAACGAAGTAAGAGCATATGGACTATCGGACCAATTGTGTGATTGGATTGAAGAGTTCCTAGATAACAGAACGCAGCATGTCGTTCTCAATGGAGAGAAATCTTCCGAAGTAAGAGTGATTTCAGGTGTGCCGCAGGGGAGTGTCGTAGGACCGTTGCTATTCACAATATACGTAAATGACCTTGTGGATGACATCGGAAGTTCACTGAGGCTTTTTGCGGATGATGCTGTGGTATATCGAGAGGTTGTAACAATGGAAAATTGTACTGAAATACAGGAGGATCTGCAGCGAATTGACGCATGGTGGGGAATGGCAATTGAATCTCAATGTAGACAAGTGTAATGTGCTGCGAATACATAGAAAGAAAGATCCCTTATTATTTAGCTACAATATAGCAGGTCAGCAACTGGGAGCAGTTAATTCCATAAATTATCTGGGAGTACGCATTAGGAGTGATTTAAAATGGAATGATCATATGAAGTTGATGGTCGGTAAAGCAGATGCCAGACTGAGATTCATTGGAAGAATTCTAAGGAAATGCAATCCGAAAACAAAGGAAGTAGGTTACAGTACGCTTGTTCGCCCACTGCTTGAATACTGCTCAGCAATGTGGTATCCGTACCAGACAGCGTTGATAGAAGAGATACAGAAGAGCCAACGGAGAGCAGCGCGCTTCGTTACAGGATCATTTAGTAATCGCGAAATCGTTACGGAGATGATAGATAAACTCCAGGAGAGACGCTCAGTAGCTCGGTACGAGCTTTTGTTGAAGTTTCGAGAACATACCTTCACCGAGGAGTCAAGCAGTATATTGCTCCATCCTACGTATATCTCGCGAAGAGGCCATGAGGATAAAATCGGAGAGATTAGAACCCACACAGAGACATACCGAAAATCCTTCTTTCCACGAACAATACGAGACTGGAATAGAAGGGAGAACCGATAGAGGTAATCAAGGTACCCTCCGCCACACACCGTCAGGTGGCTTGCGGAGTATGGATGTAGATGTAGATGAAGAAAGATGCCGATTCGCGACGTACACGCCAGCCCACGCCAGATAGGAAATTTCCACCCCGCACAGAGAGGCATGGCTATGAAACTGCGATCCGTCATTGCGCTGCATTGAAAATTTTGTCCGCCAGTGACAACACCGAAAGAAAGAATATTTCGAAGAGGAGTTTAGCTGAGAGATGGAAGAGAAGCGATAGGGGAGTCGTGGAGACACTGCGGAAACGACAGGACATGGGCGCTCTTCCACCATCGCCAACATCCTCCTTCCGACATCTTCGGCCATGCGACCGACGACTGTCAGACAACGTTGAGAGCGTACCTGGGACGGCCTCAAAGCCGCGATCGCTGAGGGCAGCCGACTCGGGCCGCACAGTCCCGAGGTGACGCACCGAACTGGCGCAGCCGCCGCCGACAGCAGTACACGACGAACGATAACGAATAATGGTGAGACGATCCGTCCTCTTCTCCTTCCCCTTAATAACTGAGTCGCCCATTCAAATCTGCCCTGAGGTGTAAAATTTTGTTCTGGTTTGTATAAATAGCACGAAAATAAATACATACAAGCAATCGCTTACATTCAGGCATGAACCCCTAATTACGATCCACTTATATTTCATGTCATTTCATTATTGATATCAAGTAATTGTTGGCTGCTAATGTGGAGCAATCTCATAAGTCATCTACTCATCATTTCATGTCCGACAGCAGAGAGAAAGGAATTTGTAGTTCACTACATCTTGGAGCACACCGTGGGGCGACCTGATTGTTAATTCTCGTGGTATCTGATTCCACAAAATAATTTCCCGAGATGACTACGATATATACTGAGAAGTTCCTATGGATCGACGTGCATTACTTCACACAGGAAATGATCTACTTTGTATCCCTGATGTCGTGCGTGCTGTACATGGAACGTTAATTTAATGGGGGCCTTTCTATACGAAAGTGCCATCGTCGTTCGAGGTGATCTGTTTACACTGCAATACCACTACCCGCCCGAGTAAACAACGGCTCGCTTGCGGAGCGCCGCACAGAGCTCCGCGCACGTCCACTTCGCAGCACGGCTGGGAGCCGACTGCCCCCTTAAACCATGGATTCAGTTAATTATTAACTAGCCAACCATCAACTTGAAAGCGGATTCAGCATCCCAGACATCGATTTATACTGGTCTCTATGAGGTATATAATGATGACGTAATGGAACACCGAAATCGATTGCGATAAAAATAAGACCTATAAATACAACTGAAGGTGTCATCCGCGCAGATAAAGAAGTAGTCCCATCATCTACTTGAACGTAGGTGTACTGAGAAAGTACTGGATGTCCACGACTCACGACTGAACCTAAAAGTGGGTTGCCCACGCTGTTAAGCAGGACAGGCCCCTTAGCATAAGATTAAAGCTATACAAAAAGTAGCTACAGCTGCAGATTTCACAACGTGCATCATGCATGAAATAACTTTATAAATAGCTGATTACCGTTCAGCCCTTCGTGCATTAGTATGATACCTAACGCTCAATAAACTTTGTTCTACTTCATATCACAGCAACGGATTCGCTGGTATCCCATTAGAGGCAGCACTGCCACTCGCCTAGCGTGTTTAACAGCATGCGCTCTCTCTGCTGGGGGACTTTTCGTTGCTGCTTGTCATATTAACTAGTACTCGCCACCGAGGACGAAGAGCCGTTCGTCGTGTTATGAATAGTGATCCATACCTGAGGAAAGTGTGCTCACGACGTTATTGCTTCCCATTGCCTTAGTCGTCGTGATCCAGCGTCTTCAGAGTCTGCAGGTTTTACATCTCTACTGCTTTAATTTGTAGGTGCATATCTGCCAGTACTTGCTATACAGCCAAGTACTGACGCAGAAAGGAAGCTGTGAGCACCTTCTGTTACATGTGGCTAAAATACTGGTTGTGACACATTAAAACCTCTGTTTTTCGAGCGAGGCCTTGTTGCAGAAGTTTAATTCAGATTCTCGCATATAACACTTTCTAGCTTTGATTAGTGAATTGTATTCGCTTTAGTTCTGAATGTATATCAGCATTCTTTTATTATTTTGTGAAATAATGGTTCGGTATAATTATTGACTTTAATTTCTTTTATCTTTTTAAAGCAGTGTATGTGAAAACTGCCACGGAAGATTAGTCTTTTGAATTGCTTGTTTCTTTTTAAACGCTTACGTGTGAAATGGCCGCAATTATTTTTTTTATTCAAGGTTACTGAGTCGAAATACAAAAACTTACAGTGTTCAGTATTAAGGACTGAAAGGGCTTTATGAGATATTTCGGCGTGCGGTCTGTATTTCATTTCTGTTGGTTAGTGATCTTAGTTTTCACCGTTCGTGCGTTTTAGAGTACCCACTCTGAGCTGAATGAAGGGATAGAGCGACGTCTGGGCTAACCTGAAGCTGGTCCCCTTATGTCGATGCCTAGTCACCAGTCGCTTATCTCGGGAGAATTCCTCGCTCGGCATGTGTGCGGGTTAAACACTAAAGTGTCATTCCTGCTGAACCTCTGTATCTTGTGTTACGATTGCCCAACACGCTGGATTCGCACCACGTGATGTAGAAATGATTGTCCTCAAGCTACTGTAGAGAAATTATCTTCGCAGCAAGAATGGCCTCCAGTGACGTGGAGGTGAGTTGTCCTCAGGCTGCTGCATAGACAATTCCTCTTGCAGCAGGTCAGGCCAACGCGTTGTCGACCTGTGTTGTTATTGGTGGCCGCTTTCGACCGAGGATTAAGCAGAGAGTACAGTGCGCGGAGATGCCCCACTGTTCTGCTTCTGACGTCACGTGCAGGGTGGGCCTAAGTGAGCTTCTGGTCGTGAATCACCTGGAGGTATTTCGCCATCTTCGTCCAAGGAATTGGGCCCCCCATGACGCTGACGAAAAGCTGGCCGCAGCAACCTTCGGGTGAAGACTACTGCCTGGTTCTTGGTGGCACAGAATGTAATTCGCCATTTGGTCGCCCATGCTCCCATCGCATTGCACCCGAATTGTAGCCGACGTCTAAATGTCTGGAAGTTCATGCTGCGGGTGAACAGTGCTGTATCGTCGGCGCAAAGCACCAATTCTACTCGCAGTGCAGCGACAGTGCACGGGAGAATATGCCAGTGCCCGATTATTAACCAAACGTAGTTGTTTCCAGCTCTGTGAAGTGCGATTTAATACTGTTAATGCTTTCGTTGTTTACGTATGAGTTGGGCATTTGGGTAACTCACCTACTGAATGAAGGGAACTTTTTGTAAAACTTACACTGTTAATACTCATTATGTCACTTTCTGTAGGCTTTAAAACTCACAAGGACAAAATTTTAAAAAATGTTTAAAAGAATGTCTTGAACTATCATTCTGATTACGTGATCCATTGATAACTTTATGGTGGCTCTTACAACGCTTGTTTTGGAAGAAGACAAAATAATTTTCTGTTAATTGAAGTATTACCCTTCCCAGGAATTCAGTTATTCATTATTCCCAGTATAGTTAGAATGCGTCTGTGGCGAATAAGTGTAAAACATCGTTCCTGCTTCTGGGTATTTTGAAATCAGCCCTTTACCACTCCCAGCTCCGTGCTGTCTGTCATTTCAGCTACATTTCTTCAAGTAACACCGAGGGACGTTCGATAAGTAATGCAACACATTTTTCTCATCCAATATCGATTCAAAAAATGCTGAATTTATTGTAGGACGTCACGGAATATTATCTCTTCAGCCCCTATAGTTTCACAAATTTCCGATAGGTGTCACGCTATACGTAGCCTTCAAAGTGGCTTCTGTAGCGGAGGCGCGTCCCAAGCAGATAGCTGTCACTGAGTTTCTTGTGGCGGAAGACCAGACAATCGCAGTTATTCACTGGCGCTTAAGGAATTCCTACGAAGACTTAGCAGTCAATAAAAGCAAGATGCGTCACTGGGCGAGACGTCTGTCACAATTGCAACACACTAGCGCAAACCTGTCCGGTCTCACGCAGCTGCTAACCTGCAATTTTGGAACGTATGGACATTCTCATTGGAGGTGATAGACGGATCACAGTGAAAAACCTGGCTGTACAACTTGACGTCTCTGTTGGTAGTGCTGACACTCGTCCACCAGTTAGTGTGTGCCAGCCCTGCAGCCCGGATCTCGCACCTTCCGACTTGTGTCTGTTTGGCCCTACGCGGGAAGCAGTACGTGGACGATGGAAAGGTCACTGATGCAGAAAGACCAGCAGTCCAGTAGTATGCTGCCGTGTGGGAATACAGGCCGTCCCAGTAAGGTGGCGTAAGGCTGTCTCATGGAACGGGGACACAGACACGAAGCCCAAGCCTACCACAGTAGTACAAGTTTATAAGCCAACTAGCTCCGCAGACGACGAAGAGATTGAAGAAATATATGATGAGATAAAAGAAATTATCCAGATAGTGAAAGGAGACGAAAATTTAAGTCATGGGGGACTGGAATTCGATAGTAGGAACAAGAAGAGAAGGAAAAGTAATAGGTGAATATGGGATGAGGGGAAGGAAGGAGAGAGGAAGCCGCCTGGTAGAATTCTGCACAGAGCATAACTTAATCATAGCTAACACGTGGTTTAAAAATCAAGAAAGAAGGTGTTATACGTGGGAGAGGCCTGGAGACACTAGAAGGTTTCAGATAGATTATATAATGGTAAAACAGAGATTTAGGAACCAGGTTTTAAATTTTAAGACATTTCCAGTGGCAGATGTGGACTCTGACCACAATCTATTAAGACACTGTGAAAAGGTGGGAATTTAAGGAGAAAGGGATCTGGATAAACTGAAAGAACCAGAGGTTGTAGGGAGTTTCAGAGAGAACATTAGGGAACGATTGACAAGAACAGGAGGAAAAAATACAGTAGAAGACGAAAGTGTTGCTTTCAGAGATTGAATAGTAAAGGCAGCAGAGGATCAATTAGGTAAAAAGACGAAGGCTATAAGAAATCCTTGGGTAACAGAAGAGATACTGAACATAATTGATAAAAGGAGAAAATATAAATATGCAGTAAATGAAGTAGGCAAAAATGAATACAAACGTATCAAAAATGAGATCGACAGCAAGTGCAAGATGACTAAGCTGGGATGGATAGAGGACGAATGTAAGGATGTAGAGGTGTATATCACAGAGGGTAAGATAGATACTGCCTACAGGAAAATTAAAGAGACCTCTGGAGAAAAGAGAATCACTTGTATGAATATGAAGAACTCAGATGGAAAACCAGTTCTAAGCAATGAAGGCAAAGCAGGAAGGTGGAAGGAGTATATAGAGCGTCTATACAGAGGCGAAGTATTTGAGGGCAATAAATGGAGCTGGAAGAGGACGTAGATGAAGATGAAATGTGAGATACGATACTGCGTGAAGAATTTGACTGAGCAGTGAAAGGCCTAAGTAAAAAAAACAAGAATGGATAACATTCCATTAGAACTGCTGATAGCCTTGGGAGAGCCAGGCATGACAAAACTCTACCATCAGGTGAGCAAGATGTATGAGACAGGCGAAATATCCTCAGACCTTAAAAAGAATATGTTAATTCCAACCTCAAAGAAAGCAGGTGTTGACAGGTGTGAAAATTACCGAACTGCCAGTTTAAAAAGTCACGGCTGCAAAATACTAACACAAATTCTTTGCAGACGAATGGAAAACCTTGTAGAATCCGACCTCGTGGAGGATCAATTTGGATTCCGTAGAAATGTTGGAACTCGTGAGGCGATACTGACTCTACGACTTACCTTAGAAGATAGATTAAGGAAAGGCAAACTTACATTAGAGGAAGGTTTTGACATTGCTGACTGGAATACCCTCAAATTCTGAAGGTGGAACGGGTAAAATACAGGGAGCGAAAGGCTATTTACAATTTGTACGCAAACCAGATGGCACTTAAAAGAGTCGAGCGGCACGAAAAGGAAGCATTGGTTGGGAAGGGAGTAAGACAGGGTTGTAGCCTCTCCCCGATGTTATTCAATCTGTACACTGAGCGAGCCGTAAAGGAAACAAAACAAAAATTTGGTGTAGGAATTAAAATCCATGGAGAAAAAATAAAAACTTTGAGGTTCGCTGGTATTGTAATCTGTGAGACAGCAAAGGACCTGGAAGAGCAGTTGAACGGAATGGACAGTGTCTTGAAAGGAGGATATAAGATGAACATCAACAAAAGCAAAACGACGATAGTGGAATGTAGTCGAATTAAATCAGGTGATGCTGAGGGAATTAGATTAGGAAAAGAGACACTTATAGCCCGCATCTCGTGGTCGTGCGGTAGCGTTCTCGCTTCCCACGCCCGGGTTCCCGGGTTCGATTCCCGGCGGGGTCAGGGATTTTCTCTGCCTCGTGATGGCTGGGTGTTGTGTGCTGTCCTTAGGTTAGTTAGGTTTAAGTAGTTCTAAGTTCTAGGGGACTTATGACCACAGCAGTTGAGTCCCATAGTGCTCAGAGCCATTTGAACCAATTCAGAGACACTTATAGTAATAGATGAGTTTTGCTATTTGGGGAGCATTTAACTGGTGATGGTAGAAATAGAGAGAATATAAAATGTAGACTGGCAGTAGCAAGGATAGCGTTTCTGAAGAAGAGAAATTTGTTAACATCGAGTATAGATTTAAGTGTCATAAAGTCTTTTCTGAAAGTACTTGTACGGATTGTAGCCATGTATGGAAGTGAAACATGGACGATAACTAGACAAGAAGAGAATAGAAGCTTCCGCAATCTGGTGCTACAGAAGAGTGCCGAAGATTAGATGGGTAGATCGCGTAACTAATGAGGAGGTACTGAATAGGATTGGGGAGAAGAGGAGTTTGTGGCACAACTTCACTAGAAGAAGGGATTTAGTTTTGGAGGGCAGCGTCGAAGCTAAAAATCGTAGAGGGAGATCAAGAGATGAATACAGCAAGCAAATTCAGAAGGATGTAGGTTGCAGCAGTTACTTGGAGATGAAGAAGCATGCGCAGGGTAGAGTAGCATGGAGGGCTGCATCAAACCAGTCTCTGGACTGGAGACCACAACAACAACAACAACAACATGGTGTCGTAGCCAAAAGAGTGGTGAATAATATGGCATATTGGAATCGTGAATAAAAACAACCTGCTTTCAGAAAACAAATTATGTTACTTATTAAATGACACTCTTAAATCTACAGCCAAGGATATCAACGGCAATAACATGGATAAATTAGGTTGTCGAGTGTGCTGCTTTGTTTGCTTGTCGTGGTTGGAGTTTCATTCGAGGTACGCTACAGACTGAGATGAGACTATTAAACAGACAATGAACGGCGCTGACATTCAAAACAATCGCCAAAGTAGATTTAATGTCTTCATTCGTTGTCAGTCCACACCCGAATACCTCCAGAGTTCTCTGTTTTTACGCGTCCAGTACCACTAGGTCAATCAGCCTAACAGCTTGATTCGGTATTCCTCTCGCCGTTGTAACTTCTCCCACAGTCGTCGAGGAACTGGGTTAATGAATTCGTTGTTGTTGTTGTTGTGGTCTTCAGTCCTGAGACTGGTTTGATGCAGCTCTCCATGCTACTCTATCCTGTGCAAGCTTTTTCATCTCCCAGTACCTACTGCAACCTACATCCTTCTGAATCTGCTTAGTGTATTCATCTCTTGGTCTCCCTCTACGATTTTTACCCTCCACGCTGCCCTCCAATACTAAATTGGTGATCCCTTGATGCCTCAGAACATGTCCTACCAACCGATCCCTTCTTCTGGTCAAGTTGTGCCACAAACTTCTCTTCTCCCCAATCCTATTCAATACTTCCCCATTAGTTATGTGATCTACCCATCTAATCTTCAGCATTCTTCTGTAGCACCACATTTCGAAAGCTTCTATTCTCTTCTTGTCCAAACTATTTATCGTCCATGTTTCACTTCCATACATGGCTACACTCCATACGAATACTTTCAGAAATGACTTCCTGACACTTATATCTATACTGGATGTTAACAAATTTCTCTTCTTCAGAAACGCTTTCCTTGCCATTGCCAGCCTACATTTTATATCCTCTCTACTTCTACCATCATCAGTTATTTTGCTCCCCAAATAGCAAAACTCCTTTACTACTTTAAGTGTCTCATTTCCTAATCTAATACCCTCAACATCACCCGACTTAATTCGACTACATTCCATTATCTTCGTTTTGCTTTTGTTGATGTTCATCTTATATCCTCCCTTCAAGACACCATCCATTCCGTTCAACTGCTCTTCCAAGTCCTTTGCTGTCTCTGACAGAATTACAATGTCATCGGCGAACCTCAAAGTTTTTATTTCTTCTCCATGGACTTTAATACCTACTCCGAATTTTTCTTTTGTTTCCTTTACTGCTTGCTCAATATACAGATTGAACAACATCGGGGAGAGGCTACAACCCTGTCTTACTCCCTTCCCAACCACTGCTTCCCTTTCATGTCCCTCGACTCTAATAACTGCCATCTGGTTTCTGTACAAATTGTAAATAGTCTTTCGCTCCCTGTGTTTTACCCCTGCCACCTTTAGAATTTGAAAGAGAGTATTCCAGTCAACATTGTCAAAAGCTTTCTCTAAGTCTACAAATGCTAGAAACGTAGGTTTGCCTTTCCTTAATCTTTCTTCTAAGATAAGTCGTAAGGTCAGTATTGCCTCACGTGTTCCAGTGTTTCTACGGAATCCAAACTGATCTTCCCCGAGGTTGGCTTCTACTAGTTTTTCCATTCGTCTGTAAAGAATTCGTGTTAGTATTTTGCAGCTGTGACTTATTAAGCTGATAGTTCGGTAATTTTCACATCTGTCAACACCTGCTTTCTTTGGGATTGGAATTATTATGTTCTTCTTGAAGTCTGAGGGTATTTCGCCTGTTTCATACATCTTGCTCACCAGATGGTAGAGTTTTGTCAGGACTGGCTCTCCCACGGCCGTCAGTAGTTCCAATGGAATATTGTCTACTCCGGGGGCCTTGTTTCGACTCAGGTCTTTCAGTGCTCTGTCAAACTCTTCACGCAGTATCATATCTCCCATTTCATCTTCATCTACATCCTCTTCCATTTCCATAATATTGTCCTCAAGTACATCACCCTTGTATAGACCCTCTATATACTCCTTCCACCTTTCTGCTTTCCCTTCTTTGCTTAGAACTGGGTTTCCATCTGAGCTCTTGATATTCATACAAGTCGTTCTCTTATCTCCAAAGGACTCTTTGATTTTCCTGTAGGCGGTATCTATCTTACCCCTAGTGAGACAGGCCTCTACATCCTTACATTTGTCCTCTAGCCATCCCTGCTTAGCCATTTTGCACTTCCTGTCGATCTCATTTTTGAGACGTTTGTATTCCTTTTTGCCTGTTTCACTTACTGCATTTTTATATTTTCTCCTTTCATCAATTAAATTCAATATTTCTTCTGTTACCCAAGGATTTCTACTAGCCCTCGTCTTTTTACCTACTTGATCCTCTGCTGCCTTCACTACTTCGTCCCTCAAAGCTACCCATTCTTCTTCTACTGTATTTATTTCCTCCATTCCTGTCAATTGCTCCCTTATGCTCTCCCTGAATCTCGGTACAACCTCTGGTTCTTTTAGTTTATCCAGGTCCCATCTCCTTAAATTCCCACCTTTTTGCAGTTTCTTCAGTTTTAATCTACAGGTCATAACCAATAGATTGTGGTCAGAGTCCACATCTGCCCCTGGAAATGTCTTACAATTTAAAACCTGGTTCCTAAATCTCTGTCTTACCATTATATAATCTATCTGATACCATTTAGTATCTCCAGGGTTCTTCCATGTATACAACCTTCTTTCATGATTCTTAAACCAAGTGTTACTTATGATTATGTTGTGCTCTGTGCAAAATTCGACCAGGCGGCTTCCTCTTTCATTTCTGTCCCCCAGTCCATATTCACCTACTATGTTTCCTTCTCTCCCTTTTCCTACACTCGAATTCCAGTCACCCATGACTATTAAATTTTCGTCTCCCTTCACAATCTGAATAATTTCTTTTATTTCATCATACATTTCTTCAATTTCTTCGTCATCTGCAGAGCTAGTTGGCATATAAACTTGTACTACTGTAGTAGGCGTGGGCTTCGTATCTATCTTGGCCACAATAATGCGTTCACTATGCTGTTTGTAGTAGCTTACCCGCATTCCTATTTTCCTATTCATTATTAAACCTACTCCTGCATTACCCCTATCTGATTTTGTGTTTATAACCCTGTAGTCACCTGACCAGAAGTCTTGTTCCTCCTGCCACCGAACTTCACTAATTCCCACTATATCTAACTTCAACCTATCCATTTCCCTTTTTAAATTTTCTAACCTACCTGCCCGATTAAGGGATCTGACATTCCACGCTCCGATCCGTAGAACGCCAGTTTTCTTTCTCCTGATAACGACATCCTCTTGAGTAGTCCCCGCCCGGAGATCCGAATGGGGGACTATTTTACCTCCGGAATATTTTACCCAAGAGGACGCCATCATCATGTAATCATACAGTAAAGCTGCATGCCCTCGGGAAAAATTACGGCTGTAGTTTCCCCTTGCTTTCAGCCGTTCGCAGTACCAGCACAGCAAGGCCGTTTTGGTTATTGTTACAAGGCCAGATCAGTCAATCATCCAGACTGTTGCCCTTGCAACTACTGAAAAGGCTGCTGCCCCTCTTCAGGAACCACACGTTTGTCTGGCCTCTCAACAGATACCCCTCCGTTGTGGTTGCACCTACGGTACTTACACGTTTATTTCGTTAACGAAATTTCAACTCCAAAATTCGCCGTAGTTTCGTATTCTGTCTCTGCCAATCACATGTAAATTTTGCACCGCGATTTACGTCGTGTCAACTACTAATTAGCAATTTAGTTTTCATGTTAGTGTTGGAAAGCACTGAATGTTCCTTGCGTTATATGGCAAAGTAGCGTTGATCAGTTTCTCTGTGAGACTCCTGTTCCTACTAATACTTCTTCATTACACTTATTCAGTTTAAACAGTTTCTAAATTGCTCTGCATAGTGAAAATACTAATCAGTCTTGATCGCAAGGAAGTATTAAAAACTAAAAATCCCACCTCAAAATGGTAAGTGTTTTCGATTTTATCAAACATCGCCTTCAGAACATGTCTCTGAAACGTTAAACATTAATATCTTTTAGAGGGAAACACGGGTCGAAATTACATATCCCTCCTACGTAATAACTATGGATAGACAGACTTAATAAGTTAAAAAGTTTTGATACCATCAGATGTTGAGCAGAGACGACGGCATAGCGTTGGTAGGTGTCGGAAGGCACCAGTGCTGTTAAATATCGTCAAAACACTACTGGTTGTAAAGAGAAAGCTCCGCCCTGCTGCATGACGTTATTGAGAGCCACTAGGGCTTAACATATCATGGTAACATATGTAAAACATATTAAGGATGATATAAACTAAGTTGGAGGCAGTAGTAATTATTTTACATTGTCAAAAATAATCATATCATCGTAAACCAACAATAGAAATGGAAGTAAGAACTCTAAACCGCCATCTACGGGCGTTGTGTGGAAGTTCAATCTCAAATGTTGAATCAAAGATAAGCGCAGCGACGCCAATGATTGCCGTGGAGGGATTATGGCGAGGAATATGTGCCGCCAGAGAATATTAATGTTTAACGTTTCAGAGACATGATCTGATAATGAATTCTGATAAAATCGAAACTGGTTACCATTCCGCCGTGTGGTTTTAGACTTTAGTAAATCCTTGCGATCAAGACCGATTAGTATTTTAACTATCTATCAGATCGATGTTAATTTCCAGTAATGTTTTCAAAAGTTATTACTCACCATAAAGCTTCTCGCTCTACAGTACTGAATTATGAGTCCGGCATATTGTGGTTCTCTCTACAGCGAGTAGTATGACGAACTAAGAGAGACATTGTCATTTACGAAATATTGTCTATGGCTACTCGGAAACAGATCGTTCAACACTGCGTGACCATAACAGGCTGTTGCTGTTACTGACGCGGGTTTCAGTCCAAAGACTGGCTTGATGGAGCTGGTCCATCCTGTGCTGGTCACTTCATCTCTGCATAGATACTGCAAATACATACAATCGAACCAGCTTACTACGACTGTCATCAGTCGTTTGTTTCCCTCCGTAATCCCCCCCCCCCACAACATTCCCTATACTGAAAAACTATTTATTGCTCTCCCTTGATGCCTCGGAGCGTCTCCTGTCAAACGATATCTTATACCGGGTGGTTATAATTAAAGTGCAGCTACTCATGAAGGTCCACTGTGGACTGTAACTACCGTATGGCAGCGGAACTTGGTAGATATGCTAATACGTTAATTCGGAACCGATTTACTCTGAAAAAAATTAGTTCGAAATTTGGCCCTAAGGCGTAAATCTGGCCCTGTACAGCACACCGCCTACCTCTCCGGTGCTCATATTGAACAAATTGTGTAAGCGGCGGTTTATAACAAAATCAACATTATGCCTCTCTCACCTGTTTGACCTTTCTTCCCCACGTCCCGTTCCTAATCCGATACGTATGGAAACATTTCTAGAATTCTTTCTTTCATTCACAGCACAAGATTTGCCAATGGTATTCACCACTGGAACCAATTTCTTTGCAGCTTAATCGGTTCCGCAGTAGCACATGAGAACACCTACCACGTTTCACTGCCATACGATAATTAGAGCCCACACTGGACCTCTGTGCTTAGTTGCGTTGTAACTATAACTGTCTGGTATTACTCAAGTTTTACCATAAATTTCTCTTCTCTCCAATTCGATTCAGCGACCTGTCCATCTAATATTCAGCATTTTTGTGTAGTACTGTATTTCAAAAGTTTTCTTGCACGTACCGTATATCAACCACGTTTGTCTTTCGTACAACTCGAAGAGAATACCTTACGAAAAGATTCCTAATCTACGTGTACGAGGGGAGTTTGAAAAGTCCGTGCAAAGTCCGAGAGATGGCACCACCGGCGCGTATCAAGGTCATATTTAGTTAGTAGCATTTTTTGAAAGAACATACACTAAATTTCAGCCATATTGGTCTATTTCTTTGTGTTTGGTATTCGTATGAATCAAGGAAGTCGAGTGAGTCAAAAAATGGATGAAAAAGAATTTCGTGTGGTGATTAAGCATTAATTTATGAAAGGCAAGACGCCTCGGGAGACTAAAGAGAAGCTTGATAAACATTACGGTGACTCTGCACCTTCGATTAGAACAGTTTATAAGTGGTTTCAAAATTTTAGGAGTGGCCATATGGGCACAAGTGATGCCGAACGTCCTGGACGCCCTGTGGAGGTTACGACTCCAGAAATCATTGATAAAATCCGCGATATGGTGATGGATGACGGAAGAGTTCAGGTGCGTGAGATTGCTAGTGCTGTGGGCATCTCGAATGAACTGGTACATAAAATTTTGCATGAACATTTGGACATGAGAAAGCTATCCGCAAGATCGGTTCCGCGATTGCTCATGCTTGACCAAAAACGGAATCGTGTGAAATGTTGCGAGGACTGTTTGCAGATGTTCAGGAAGAATCCGCAGGACTTTACGCATTGTTTCTTTACTGTGGATGAAACATGCATATACAGTATTACTATACTCCTGAAACCAAACAACAATCTAAATAATGGGAGAATCTGCAACATAAAGCGAAGACCATTCCTTTGGCCGGAAAGGTTATGGTGACTGTCTTCTGGTATTAGCAAGGGATAATCCTCATCGACTATCTGGAAAAAGGGTAAAACTATTACAGGTGCAATTATTCATTGTTATTGGACCTTTTGAAAACCGAGGTGGAAGAAAAAAGCCGGCGATAGGACCGCAAAAAGTCCTTTTCCATCACGACAACACACCAGCACACTCCTCAGCAGCTGTGGCCGCTAAATTAATGGAAATAGAATAACAACTCGTTTCACATCCCCCCTATTCTCCAGACTTGGCTCCCTCGGACTGCTATTTGTTCTCCAATTTGAAGAAATGGCTGGTGGCACAAAGATTTTCTTCAAACGAGGAGGTGATTGCAGCAACTAATAGCTATTTTGCAGACTTGGACAATTCTTATTATTCGGAAGGGATCAACAAATTAGAACAGTGTTGGACGAAGTATATATAAGTCTAAAAGGTGACTCTGTCGAAAAATAAAAAAGGTTTCCCCGAAACACAGAAGTAGTTTTTATTTTTGCACAGACTTTTCAAACGTCCCTCGTATGTTAGATGTTAAGAACGAGAACGTTAGTAAGCCCTTACTCCTAGTAAAGCTATCCGTAGGCTGCCAGTTCTCTGGGCACTCGGCTGTGCTATGTGGCCGGCTGCGGTGGTCTCGCGGTTCTAGGCGCGCAGTCCGGAACCGCGCGACTGCTGCGGTCGCAGGTTCGAATCCTGCCTCGGGCATGGATGTGTGTGATGTCCTTAGGTTAGTTAGGTTTAAGTAGTTCTACGTTCTAGGGGACTGATGACCGCAGCTGTTAAGTCTCATAGTGCTCAGAGCCATTTGAACCATTTTTTGTGCTATGTGATTCGGCCGTATTCCTCCTAGGGGATTCGTGTTCCAAAAATGATATACATTTTTCGCATTGATATTCTTGGTATTTTGGAATTTCTATTAACCTTCAACGTACTTAGACGTACTAAACCTCCATAAAGTAATACGGCTTATAACAATTTGTCTTTGGCCATTAATGAAAAGTTTTATGAGATTTAATGAACACCAGATTTTTATTAGGCAATTTTTCGATTCACAATTTTTGGAAAAATGATGCTAGTCTAATCATTCATAGACTGTATTTCATACCCTCTCGTTTAGTGTGTGCGTGTTTTATCAAACTGAACTTTTATTACGTAATCACCTACTTCATCCAGATCAATGGCGTAATTCCGAAGTGAAACGGGATACATATTTCTCGTTGTATAGACTTTTAGTGCATTCTGAACTGCCCTTCACCTGCAGTTGAGTGATTTTCCAGTTGCATCTCATAAATTGAGATGTAAATTTTTACTTTTCAGACTTACGGGTTGCGACTTTTAAATCATTCAGCTCGTGTAAATTCAAATCCTTGTATCGTATATGTAAAAAGTAAAGTGCCTTAATATTTAGTCAATTAGAAATTTTCCGCAGTTGTAATGAAACACAAGCGTAACACACAGATTGTGAAGTTGTGACGTTGTCATAAAGGACAAATATTGAACGAGATACTGTAGTGTTGGCCAACAGTTTCGGTAAATTAACTGGTGGGAATCTCAAAGTGAAGATTTCACACTGGCCTTGTGATCTTGTGTAGGTTTTGTTGAAGTACATTAGAGACTCTTTCACTTAGAATAGCTACTGACCATGTAATTACCTCTCTCAAGAGACGCTGTGATACGGTTTACCAACCGGACTTCGATAGGGATGGAATACGAAATCAGAAATTACTCATCGTTACAATGTGTGACCTTCATAAGACCTCGTAGATCATTCTTTCTACAACTCTTTGCATCCGCTTTATAGCAATCTACTCCCTTGGTAGGCAGCATATGTTTATTAGTGTCCCTGTTTTCGGTTTCTTGGTATCTTATACGCTACTTTTATACTTAGGACAATAAAGCATTTTACTGCTTGCTTATAATGGAAATAATTGTCAGCTACCACATTTTAGCCAGTTGTATTTTTAGACCCAAATTGACACACTGCCCAGTTAACTTGTGGCAATTCGGCACCTCTTGACTGCATCTTATGAGTATGATCTGGACGCGGTTAGTTTATCAGCATGTCGGTGTTGTCCTTCTTCACCAATCAAGTTATGGAGACCAGTTTTGGGGTTCATGGAGTTACATGATGTTACTCGTTTTATAGGCTTCAACTTTGAGGGCATGGTGGTCTTCGCACATTCATTTACCTTTTGTTTTTTCCGTATCCACGTTCTTCACCGCGAAACAAATTCAGATGTCTTATTATTTAGATGGTTTTTCATCTATGGATAGGTCGTCAAAATAGTGCCTTAT
Source organism: Schistocerca serialis cubense (assembly GCF_023864345.2). Taxonomy (NCBI): domain Eukaryota; kingdom Metazoa; phylum Arthropoda; class Insecta; order Orthoptera; family Acrididae; genus Schistocerca; species Schistocerca serialis. The sequence continues at coordinate 524,215,404 of NC_064642.1, forward strand.
ACTACGAGTAAAACTATATGAAGTTGTCAGGTGTGAACTAAGAGGACTCGCCTTGTTTAATTAGCATTTGACGTTCTTGTTGGTTTGTTTCATTGTGGTAATGCCCACCTGTTATGTGGTATTCCGGTTAGCTGCATATCCTAGGCCAGCAGGTAATTCTGAATATTCTTGGCGATTGCTGTGCATGCAGTTTTCTCTTAATATGTCGACTGCCGTTGGGTTTTGCGTCAAGTTATTTTTGATGCTGTGACAACTGATTGCATTACCTTGTGTGATGTTGCCGAGGATGTAAATATGCATACTATTGCACTTGATAGTTTACTATGTGGCATTTTACTTTAAATAAAGATTGGTCCTGATATGCGAGGGTTGTTCGGAAAGTAAGGAACGATCGGTCGCGAAATGGAAACCACAGTGAAAATCAAAACTGTTTTCTTGCACATTTAGCTAAGTCTTCCTGGTACATCTCTACATAGTCGCCCTTCCGACTTAGGCATTTGTCGGAGCGTCATATCAAATTTCCAACACCATCGTCATAGAAGGCAGCCGTCTGTGCTTTCTGATAATTCTCAACGCTTGTTTATAGCGCTTAGCCTGCGCCCAAGTGTTGTCTTCATATCCAGCGTCTCATATGAACAGAGATGACACTCAGGACGAACCACTTCGGGCTGTGTTGAGGGTGATCGAACACTTCCCATCGAAAAGGCTACAGGAGCGTCTTCACTGCCCCTGCAGAGTGCGGCTGAGAATTGCCATGAAGAAGGAAGTGTGTAGCAGCTGTCTTAGGCGGGCTGCATTCACTGAGGCGAAGCCTCTCAGTAGGCCTTCCTACTTGGAGGGAGACATTGTCGTTCCAGGCACCTCTGCTCGCTCACAGTGCGCTCAAAAGAGCGTCTTGATGCGATCGAAGGGCATACTAGAGACAATGCCCAAAACGTCTGTGAAAAGCCTTGTCGGATTTTCACAGTGGTTTCCATTTCGCGACCGATCGTTCCTCACTTTCCGAATAGCCCTCGTATACTAGGCGCTTTCTCATCTATAAGAATTTTATACATGTATATGTATATATATAAAGACGAGCTTAGCTTCAACAGAGCTCTCGACTGTACACTATCCAGTGCTGATCTTTTTTAACGTATTTACACGTTTTTTGCCAATTTGTGGCGTTAAATAGTTTTATGACTACAACAAATACCCATGCATGTTTTAGTCTGTTGTGCTGGATGTACACAAATTTTGATTAAACGCCACTACTTTCATTTTTAAGGTTACGTGGTATTATGATTACCCGTCACTTTCTGTAAGCTTGCTTTGTACACCTTTATATACTACATGTATACTCCTTTATTGTGCAGGTGCCTGAAGATGCCAAAATGAAATACCGAAATTGGTTGCTTTCAGAATAAAATAAAATGTCTCAAAGTATATGGCTGTTGGTGAAGTTTATTGACATTGAAAATTATTCATCTACGTCTACATCAATACTTAGCACACCAACTGACAGTGTGTCTTGAAGGGTACTTCTAGTACCGCCAGCTGATCACTCCATTCTTTTTCCACTTGTGAATGGATCGTCGGAAGAATGTCGGTATGCTTCTGTATTAGAATTGCTCGAATTATTTCGCCGTGGCTATTTAGCGAGATGTATGTGGGAGGAAGTAATATGTTGTCCGACTCTTCTATAAAAGTAGTCCCTCTAGATTTCAATAGTAAACCCCTCCGTGGTGCACAACGCCTCTACTCTCCTGTAACGACTGCCACTGGAATTTGATGAGCATCTCTCTAACACCTTCGCGCCTCCCAAACGATCCTGCGACAAAACGCGCCGCTTTTCGTTGGATCTTCTCTGTCTCTTCTATCTGTCCTACTTGGTACGGGTTGCAGACTGATGAACAGTACTCAGGAATCGGCCGACCAAGTCCCTTGTAAACCACTTCTTCCATGCATGATTTAAATTTCCTTAACATTCTTCCTGTGAATCTCAGTGTGGCAACTGTTTTTCCTACTGTTTGTTGTCTATGGTCATTACACTTCAGGTCGCTTCGAATGGTTACTTATATACACTCCTGGAAATTGAAATAAGAACACCGTGAATTCATTGTCCCAGGAAGGGGAAACTTTATTGACACATTCCTGGGGTCAGATACATCACATGATCACACTGACAGAACCACAGGCACATAGACACAGGCAACAGAGCATGCACAATGTCGGCACTAGTACAGTGTATATCCACCTTTCGCAGCAATGCAGGCTGCTATTCTCCCATGGAGACGATCGTAGAGATGCTGGATGTAGTCCTGTGGAACGGCTTGCCATGCCATCTCCACCTGGCGCCTCAGTTGGACCAGCGTTCGTGCTGGACGTGCAGACCGCGTGAGACGACGCTTCATCCAGTCCCAAACATGCTCAATGGGGGACAGATCCGGAGATCTTGCTGGCCAGGGTAGTTGACTTACACCTTCTAGAGCACGTTGGGTGGCACGGGATACATGCGGATGTCCATTGTCCTGTTGGAACAGCAAGTTCCCTTGCCGGTCTAGGAATGGTAGAACGATGGGTTCGATGACAGTTTGGATGTACCGTGCACTATTCAGTGTCCCCTCGACGATCACCAGTGGTGTACGGCCAGTGTAGGAGATCGCTCCCCACACCATGATGCCGGGTGTTGGCCCTGTGTGCCTCGGTCGTATGCAGTCCTGATTGTGGCGCTCACCTGCACGGCGCCAAACACGCATACGACCATCATTGGCACCAAGGCAGAAGCGACTCTCATCGCTGAAGACGACACGTCTCCATTCGTCCCTCCATTCACGCCTGTCGCGACACCACTGGAGGCGGGCTGCACGATGTTGGGGCGTGAGCGGAAGACGGCGTAACGGTGTGCGGGACCGTAGCCCAGCTTCATGGAGACGGTTGCGAATGGTCCTCGCCGATACCCCAGGAGCAACAGTGTCCCTAATTTGCTGGGAAGTGGCGGTGCGGTCCCCTACGGCACTGCGTAGGATCCTACGGTCTTGGCGTGCATCCGTGCGTCGCTGCGGTCCGGTCCCAGGTCGACGGGCACGTGCACCTTCCGCCGACCACTGGCGACAACATCGATGTACTGTGGAGACCTCACGCCCCACGTGTTGAGCAATTCGGCGGTACGTCCACCCGGCCTCCCGCATGCCCACTATACGCCCTCGCTCAAAGTCCGTCAACTGCACATACGGTTCACGTCCACGCTGTCGCGGCATGCTACCAGTGTTAAAGACTGCGATGGAGCTCCGTATGCCACGGCAAACTGGCTGACACTGACGGTGGCGGTGCACAAATGCTGCGCAGCTAGCACCATTCGACGGCCAACACCGCGGTTCCTGGTGTGTCCGCTGTGCCGTGCGTGTGATCATTGCTTGTACAGCCCTCTCGCAGTGTCCGGAGCAAGTATGGCTGGTCTGACACACCGGTGTCAATGTGTTCTTTCTTCCATTTCCAGGAGTGTATGTGTTACGGTGGATACTGTTTCCAGAAGATTGACATCAATAGTGTAGTTGCACAGCGATGGATTTCTTTTGCTATGTAACCGCAGTTAGATTTCAACAGGATCAACTGCTAGAGCCTGCCCTATTTATCAGTCCTCTGGGGGTCAGATCGCGGATCGATGCTGTCGGTGGTTAAAATAATAAATCAGGAAGTTTCACAGTGACGTAACGTTATTTCAAGAACAATTAGCAGTAGCCGTTACTCTAGAACGTTGCTGCAGTCGTTTCATACATAGCATAAATACGAGGGTTGGAACTTTAATAGTGGCAACTATTTATTTACAGCTCGTACAAAATAGATACGTGTTTCAAAGTTTCACTGACCTTCAAAGTAGTCACCAGCATTGTGTAAAACCCATTGTCAGCGATGTGGAAGTCGTAGGATACTCTTAGCAGTGCCAGTTGTGTTGACAGTTCGAGCGGCGCGGACTATTGCCCGACGAATTTGTAGCATTTCGGAAGCGAACGCCGTGAAATGTTTTCTTCAGTTACGAAATCGAGTTCAACTTACGAGGGCTTAAGTCAGGGGTGTACAGTAGGTGGTATAGCACTTAGCAGCTCCATCAGTCAAACAAATCATTAACAGCTTGCACTGTGCGTGCGTGAGCAATGCCCTGCAAAATGATGGTCAGGTCCTGCAGGAGGTGTCATAACTTCTGTCTTTATGCTGTTCATTTTTGGAACACAACCTACGACCAGCTTAGAGACAGAAGTGATGACACTTTCTGCAGGATTTCACCATCATTTTGCAGGACAATGCTCAAGCAGGTACAGTGCAAGCTGTTACTGATTTGTTTGACTGATGGGGCTGATAAGTGTTATACCACCCACTGCACTCCCCTAACTTAAGCCCTAGTGAGTTCAAGTCGATTTCAAAACTGAAGGAAACACATCACTGTTTTTGCTTCAGAATTGCTACAAATTCGTCGGACAATAGACCGCGCCGCTCTAAATGTCAACACAATTGGCATTGCTAAGAATATCCTACGACTTCTACATCGCTGGCAACGCGTTTTACACAATGCTGGTGACTACTCTGAAGGTCAGTAAAACTTTGGAACACTTATCTATTTTGTACGAGCTGTATATAAATAGTTGTCACTATTAAAGTTGCAACCCTCGTACTTACGTATAACGTAGAAGGTTAAGGCAATCATTAACGTCGGAGAACTATGATAAAATCAACGGGAATCGAATTTGAAAAATCGCAGTATTATGCTACGGGTCCTATTAACTCTAATAGGATTCCGACAAGTCAATTACAACACAGTATGGAAGTTAGTAACAGTTAAAAACAGTGTAATAATAATACTGTTAGTATAACAAAACCCATAATGCTGGAATTAACTTTAATCGATCTCATTCTAAGGAAAGTATATAAGAGGCACAAATAAAAATACGAATGTGGCAGCAACACATTACCTGTCACGGCGACGAGCTTCAAATTTGAAACTCTAGCTGCTGAATTTGAACGTACCTGCAACAAGAACAAAATCTTTATACAGTACAATGTTGTATAATAAACTACTCTAAGAAATATAAATCTGGGGGAATATTAGTTTTTGTTCTTAGAGTTAGTTGTATAAACATGCTTGGAAGTGTACACTGATTACTCAATAACAAGAAATTTGACGTTTTAATATTAGAAAAACTCTTTCGCCAATTTTTCCCGTGTAAACAGCATCAAACAGAGTGAATATCTAGATAGCAGTCTTCTCAGAGGGGACTTCATTTTTTACAGATAATTCCAGGGCAGTGGATGGGGTAGATAGGTTAAACTACAAGTAAGCAATGAGATTCTGAGCTACAGGTTGTAGTTATCAAGAAGCATTTTATGATTTTGTTCTGTTTATATGATTGTTATCAAGTTTTATTGCTCGGTCGTACTGTATTCAGATATTTATTCCGAGTGTTGGAGGTGAACGCATCCTTTGTTATATTAAAGTCGACAGCAAAATTAGCATGGGTTATTAGAATTGTTGCCTCATAACCTTCAACTGGAGTATTTCGTGAGGACGCTGCACAGCAACATTCGTTCAATCTGCGTGTGTTTTTCTGTGCGTAATTTAAATTTCGAATGATTGTTCAGTTTTAGTCAGTTTCGGGCCAGACATAATTATCTGAGCTACCATTGTCTCTGCACTTTACGTACTGCCATCTTAAGGTCTTGCAACGAATTTGCAACTACTTGGAAGAAAGGTTATGCCTGCATCTACATGGTTCAATATTCTGATTGATTTTTACACCCTCGGGAACAGTTCAAAGCCATAACTATGGTCATCACAGAACACACAACGGCCGGGTCCTTCGTTCTGAAATAATGGGTGATACTTGACTAGCAGAAATTATTGAGACATTCTTCTGTTCTCGCTATCGGGGAATTCCATAGTTCCACTGCTTGCCATTAAAAGTATATCATAAAAGCGGCAATGGGATAACTAGAGTTTTGGAGGGAGCCCTGCAAATCAATTTAGGGGGCCTTTTCGCGAATAAACCTTCGAAGTAAAAATATGAAAACATTAGTCATTCACAAACCATAATCCAGCTTAAAAGTTTACTGATATACTCATTACTGCGTTCATCATTCCATGCATCTTCTCTGTCTCCGAGCAACCAGCAGGCTACAAAACACACTGCACTGAAAGCAGAGGAACAGCACTGCCAAAAGTCGTTCAATTTTTTACCCGTTTTTCTATAATTACAATAACAATCGCAGCTAAACGATATTTTGATTTTAGTGTCCCTAGGTAAAGCACTCTCGGACTTGCATGTCTTACTATCAATAATTTTTAGTTCAATCTCTTCAATCTGTTTACCTTGGGATAATCCTCCATCGCTGATAAAAGGTGCATTTTGCTGATTATCAAGAGGTTGAGAAAAACGGCCTCTTGGTGGTGAATTACCGTCTACTGCCGGTGGTCCGTTTTCAAATTTGTAATCATCAGAATTTACATCCACTTCATTTTCACGGTTGGTATCCTGCCCTCTATGAAGTTGAAAACTCTCAGAAACTTCTCCCATTACATTTATGCATCTGAAGTGACTTCCGGTTTCAATCTGGTTAAATCGTCAGACTTCTCCTTTAATTACTAATTTTAGTACATACATGTTCTGGGCGTGTATCTGATGTCTGTAAAATGGTATGTATCATTATATTTTCAACTTCTTCGTTTCAGCAGGTTTTTAACTTTCTTTTTTGAGCACCGCTTGAATAAGATCTATTTCTAGACACTGTGGTGTTAATTTAATGTCATGTTTCAAGAGGAGACCACATAAAAGCCAGTAATTCATTTTACATTAATGCAAGCGGATGAACAGGAAAGAAACTCCATTACAGAGACAACTGATGTACCCAATTGTAATGTCTGAGTCACTTTCTATTAGCAGTCTATTGCACTGTAGCAGAGCGCCCGTCGCAAACGTATTGTCAACGCCAATAGAAGGAAACACACAACGAAGTACCTTGTGCATTCCAGAGCGCTATGTGGCACACCGTCCGCTGACTGTAGAAAAATACCGCTGTTGGAATCAGTACACTGCTGGGCGTCACACGCTGTAGCACGATCGTTAATTTTAAACAATAAAGGGTACGAAATGTTTGCCAGTACATTTCTATTCGCTTTTCCTTAACGAGTTTGTGAGGCTAAAATGAATATAAGAAATACTTTTAAATAAATCATTAAAGTAAGTTGTCTCCCCTCCCCCCTCCCCCCACAAATAAAGTACTGGACCCACTTAATACGAGGGGCTTTCACACACTGTAAAGTCTGCGGGCAGTTATTTACGCTGCTGGAAGATGGTATGACAAAAGTGAAACTGGCACGAAGTATCCTACATGCTTGGATGTGCAAGTGATCGGCAGTTCAGCACAACCGTACAAGATAGGTACCAGTAATGTCACTTACACTCTGTATATAAGGAAAGAGCAGGCAGCACATTTCTCCCCATTTAGAATTCGTGTTTGGATGTTGGTTAGTTGTTAGAGGATCGCCTTCTTCTTCATGTAAAAAGGAGCAACATCTTGGAATTCGTCAGCTGCAGAATATTCGCCTTCCGAGATTGCAGTTAATTATTCTACGATATTTCCACTCACGTTTGTGGAACCTCACAACTGTCATGCGAACAGATGCGTTCAGGAGCGCCATACTCAATACGAAGCAAAATTTCAACGGTAGCACGCGATTAGCGCCAGAGAGGCACACATTGTCCCAACTGCCGTCAGGGTTCATACAGTCTTAAGAGATGGGCTTGTTTGGGGCAAAACAGGTATTGACACAGGTAGTGTGACGACGTCTCGAGCAGCGCAGACTGTAAGCACGGAGACTAGAGCAGCGGTTTGCTTTGATGCAGAAGCGGAAAGAGGCATATCGGCTTCACAGGCACAGGAAAGGCTCCATGTCGTTTCTTCAGACGAGTCTTGATTCTGCTTACAGCATCGTGCTGAATAGATCAGAGGGGCTCCGATGAGAATGAACACTGCCAGGTTACTGTCGTATTGATAAGGGTCAGCACTGGTTGTAAGGGTATGGAGTGCCAATGGGTAAATAAATCGGTTGCCTTTCTTTGGCACTGCTGGTAAAATGGCCGGAAATCGTTACATTTTAGTTGTCTACTAGTTCATGACAGGGCTTAACTTCGACGTCTCCGTGTCGTTACCTTTCCACAAGGTAACATAAGACAACATGCTACCTATGAAGTTCTGACAGACCCCGAAACAGTGCCAGAGCTTCCTCAAGAAGGACTGTCATGCCACCATTTGCCAGACACTAAAAATGATGTATTCTGGCGTAATGTTTCAACTGCATGGAATGAATATTGGACCCGTTATCCAAGCTCAGTTGTACTCGATGCGCAGGTCGCTTAGAGCCATTGATGTGCTAAAGGAAGCTTCGCTTTGTATCACATTTCAACTTTGTAGACTCACAAATCACCTACAAATTCAGTAATGTATTCTTGCTTCTGTTCTATACACGCACATTAAAATTTCTTGATTTTTCTGTCATTCCTGATTTTGCAGTGTTAATGGCCTTCAGTGTACATTCCATTACGTACGGACGAGTAAATGACGGCTTTAAATAGAATTCGGCGATTCTATGACGAACTAAACTGTTATACGCTGTACGCTTGAGCCAGAATAGGAAGTGCTTTTGATACATGGTAGTATTTCCTCTCGTGGCACGCATGAAAGAACAGTGGCACAGAATAATAAAACGTTAATGACTAAACGCAGTAATAAACAACTATTGAGATTTTTTACAAATATTCTTTTTGTTAATATTAGGTTTAGACATATCTAAGCCGCCATCATAGGATCTTGTGACACTATTGGATGTACCAAGATCCTATGATGGCAGCATAGATCTGCCGACACCGGTAACAGTAATAAGAAGCATGACCAATGATCTGGTCAAGTTTGATTCTTCAAGAGTAATGTAACCTTCAGATCGCCCTCAACGTTATACAAGTATAACTCTCCACGCTAGTCTACCCCGTGCAGGCTTCTTCGTCTCTGCATAAATACTGCAATCTACGTTTCAACCTGCTAAATGAAGGCTTGTGATTCTTGTGAAATTTTTACTTCTCTGCCCCCATCTACACACATTTACCGCCATTACCAAACTGACGATTTCTTGAAGCCCCAGGGTGTATCCTACAAAAAGATTCCGTCTTTTAGTCAAGTTGTGCCATAAATTTCCTTTTTCACCATCTCTGTTCAAAAAAAAAAAAAAAAAAAAAAAAAAAAAAAAAAAAAAAAAAAAAATGGTTCAAATGACTCTGAGCACTATGAGACTTAACATCTGTGGTCATCAGTCCCCTAGAACTTAGAACTACTTAAACCTAACTAACCTAAGGACATCACACACATCCATGCCCGAGGCAGGATTCGAACCTGCGACCGTAGCAGTCGCGCGGTTCCGGACTGCGCGCCTACAACCGCGAGACCACCGCGGCCGGCTCTGTTCAACACCTCCTCATTAGTTACTAGCTACACTTACATAATCTTTACGATACTTCTGTAGTACAACATTTAAAAAACTTCTATCCTCATCTTGTCTGAAAACTTTATCGGCCACGTTTCACTTCCGTAAAGGGATACACTCAATATACCCCCAGAAAAAAATTTCTAACGCTTAAATTTATATTCGGTATTAACAAATTACTCTTTTTGATATATTTTCTTTTGCTATTGCCATTGCAAAATTTCCGTCCTCTGTACTTCGGCCAACCTCAATTATTTTACTACCTAAATAGGAACACTGATTCCCTACTTTCAGAGTCGTATTTACTGATTTGATTACCTCAGTATTGTTTGATTTATATCTACTACATCCTCCTATCCTTAATTTACTTTTGTTCATGTTTCAGGAAACTATGATTCCATTCAACTACTCTTCAGAGTCCTTTACTGTCTCTCACAAAATTTCAGTTTTACCAGAAAATGTCACTTTTAGTCTCCTCTCATTAAAGTTTGTCTTTGAAAATTTATAGTTGTTTTACTGTACCGCTTGCTAAAAAATGGTAAGATACAGCCTAGACCGGAAATAAAATCTAGTGTGTATTATAATGGCAGAGAAAACATTGATGCGTTGAACAATGATTTTGAGAAACTGAGTGTAGTCTAATTATTTCTGCAAGGACGTGAAATTTAGCATAATAAACTAGCAAGTTTCAGCGTGGTTCTTGGCTCACTCTTCGTGAACACAATATTCTTTCCGTCCCTGACACTGCTGTTGAATATAGTGATGCGAAGATGAGTGATTGACAGGGGAACCTTACATACTACTAATGGGATTGGAAGGTCAGTGGCCGAATATTATGAGGCACGTTGAGAAAGTAATTATACTGTGACCATAACCGGATGTGTTTATTTGTTTTTCGAGGGTTGACAACACTGAGAGGTGGAGGAGGATCCATTGACCCCAACGAGCACCGCAGGAACACGGTAGTACGTAAACTAATGTTGTAGTGTCCAGCTGCTTGAAAGATAGTAAGAAATGCCTCAAAGTGCGAGCCATGGGCTGAGATCCGTTTCCTGCTCGCAGTAGGAATAACACCTGCCGAAATTTTTTCGCGAATCAAAACGGTTTACTACGAAGGTGGTGTAGAGAGCTTAGTGGACGCAGAAGAAATGTTCATAATGAAAGTATGAGTGGAAGATCTTCCATTCCGATTGATGAGTTGATGCAAAAAATCAAGGAAACCGTTCGTGATGGCCGCCGATTGACATGAAATTTCTTAGGTGTTTCTATAACTCTCCAAAACTGTCTTATGTGCTACTCTCACAGAAACACTGGGATACTGGAAATTGTACGCAAATTGGATCCAAAAGCAGCTGAAAGAGCAGCACAAAAGATGGGTCAGAAACGCCCACGAGTTTCTTGAACAACTTGAATTGGAAGGTGGGGTTTTATGAGCTCTATTGTCACTAGAAAAGACGTGAGTGGCTCATTACTACAAAAAGATAGTCGTCACAGTAGCGTCCAACCAATTCTCCAACTACCAAAAAATTCAAGACCACAATTTCGGGCAAAAAAAGAAAAACAACTCTCACAGTGTTTTTAAACCGAAAAGACATCATTTTCATCGATTTTCTGCCTCGCGGGGGAGACCATCAATGCAAAACTATATGGTGAGATCCTACAAAACTCAAAAAAGAGCATTCAAAATAAAAGTAGGTGAACGCTGACGAGAGGAGTGTGCTTCTTGCACAGCAAGGTCTATCCTCACAGAGTCTTAGCCATCAAGTCGTACTTGGACTCCTTTGGTTGATATGTTTTGTACCACCCTCTGCATTCCCCTGATTTGCCGCCTTCAGATTATCATCTTTCCATCTCCCTGAAGATGGAATTAAATTTTCAACCGACGAGCAGGTGCTGAAAGAGGTTCTGAAGTGAGGGAGGAGCTAGTTGGGGAATTCTTCGAGGAGGGCAGAAAGAAGAGTGTGCCACGGCTCACCACACGCAATGAACGGGATGGTGACTATGTGGTAAAGTGGTCAACAAATGTGTCTACAATATCCTGTAATATTTTTATAAAAAGGTGTTTGGTAAATAAAGATATAAAAATCTTGTACACTGACTTTCTGAACATGCCTCGTCCTTCCTAAAGGAGTACGGCGATATTTAAAAAAAAACTGAAGGTCTCTTTACGCTATTAAGTACCAAAAAAAAAAAAAAATGGTTCAATTGGCTCTGAGCACTATGGGACTTAAGTTCTGAGGTCGTCAGTCCCCTAGTACTTAGAACTACTTAAACCTAACTAACCTAAGGACATCACACACATCCATGCCCGAGGCAGGATTCGAATCTGCGACCGTAGTGGTCGCGCGGTTCCAGACTGTAGCGCCTAGAAGCGCTCGGCCACCCCGGCCGGCAACTACAAAAAATTAAAAACTTATTAACATAATAGTTGCTGGTGAGCGTAAAAACCTAGTTGTCGTAATGCGGTTGGTTCGAATCTGGTTGGTCGCAATTATTTTTGTTTTCTTTAAGTTCTCATATTAATTAAGTAAAGCAAGTCTTATCTAACAAATTTTGTGTCATATTGTTTAATAAAGAAACGTGTTTTTGTTTTCGGTTACTAATCGCATGAACGTATAAGTATTCACATTAAATTAAAACATGGTACAAAACTTCGACTGATAGAATGTAAAATACTTCCTTCGTTAATAAAATTGGACAGCATTATTGATGTATATAACTGTCCCATTTTACAATTTACATTTTATGCGATCAGTAGTTACAAACAGAAAGATGCCAGTGTTATATTTGAAGCACGGCGTCGACAGCTGCGAGTTAACTCAGAAATGAGTGCAGGTCAGAAATGAATGCAGGTCAACGTGTTCGCTGCCAGAGAAATGTAAAATATTACTTCTGAGAATAACACGGTAAGAGAAGAATTTCTCCTGCGCGGACACGGTTATTCTAACTCGTAATGATCCCAGCGTCGTACTCTGATCCAAACGGCGTCCACTGCCATTTCTGCGTCAGCAGTAAATCACCGCAAAGAGCGCGTCCGTTGCTTCGCGCCGCAGCCGCAGTCGTAAATCGCGGACATAACGCGCGTCCTAATTATATGAAGCTAATGTAAGTGAATGGGTGGCGGACATTCATTACACCCGGCCGAATAACACAGCTGCCACTCGACCGGGCCCAGTGGCTTGTACGCAAAACACGATCCATGCCAGCATCGCCTCCGGTGCGATATTGATGTAGGCTCCTACAGAAGGAAAGCAATTAGATCTTGAGTATGATCAGAACCGAAAATCTGTAGGTATAACTTATTCGCCTGGAGAGGTGAGACATACGATAGCAAAATGTCGAGCAATCGGTGTGTGTTAATGTAGTGCCATGTATGAACTTGTGTCTGTCTACTTACGAACGGATGAAGGTAAATTGCTATGTAATCATTCATCATTCACGACAGAAGAACGACCAGACGCAGCTGTGTGCAGCATTGTCACATACTTCTAACGTAACAGAAGTGGACGCCCTAATCCATTCCAGTACTAACTCCCGTCTGTTAACCACTTTAGTATTGATTTTCACTATATACTTCGAACAACGCAGTGCTGTCTGTATTGATTTTTGCTAAGTGTTGTATATTTCTGAAACAACTGCTTTACCAAAATTGACTTCGCTTTAGATGTTAACTCGTTAGCTCTGAGCGACGATAAAAACAGCTGACACTTCTTGGGACCAGGTTGTAATTGACAAGAAACACGGAAATTTTATTAGGTGACAAGCAGAAGTTCCGAAACTAAGCTGAGACACTGATAACGGTATATCTATCAATTAGACATTCACTGTATATCAGTAAGTAGCAAAACCCAATAATTATGCAACAGTAATAGTTGTTACTGCTACATGAAATAGTGTACCAGTATGTATATAGTTGATGAATATTAACTCGTGATTCCTACCTCCAAATACAGTTAAAGGTAAAGACGGAAGCGAGATAAGCAACTCGCCTGAATGTTTAATGTCAAGTGTTGCATTTTTAATAACGCTATTTCTCACGCTTACAACAAGAGCTGTAGAAAAGTTCTGCAGTGCGTCAGACCACTGATGTGCACAATTAGTAAAACACGAGAAAACAATAAAAGTGATCGTAATTACTAGCAAGTATTAAATTGCTAGTACGAGAAGTAGAACAAGTTTTTTAAGGATGCGTAACATGACAATATACAGTACGAAGTTTTGTCTTCGGTGAATTAAAATTTCAGGTAGACTAAACATATAGTATATTTGCCGAATGCCTGTAAAAATATGAATGGGTCAGAAAAGGGTGGAACGAATAAGGTTAGGACATACCCTCATTTAGGAACTCTACATCGGCGTGCGGATAGTGACGAGTGAACCCGGAATATGGACATACAACAAATTATCAAATAAGAAGCAACCTTCTACAGTGAGGAAATATCAGTTTTGGAAATGTACTATCATTTAAGTTTCCAGCGCTAAGAGTTACAACAAAGATTTATTAACACATTTCTAAAACACTAACTAGCAACTGATGCTGACTCTCCTTATATTGAGGCCACCAAAGTTAAAACATATCTTAGTGTAATTAGCTACTACACCCCTACTGACCTAAAGCACTCGCCTAGGAAAACAATTTCTCCAGAGTTCAAGTTTTAAAACTTCCAAATCATATGAGATTAATATAACTCATAAAACAGAGAGTAGTTGCAAGACACTAAGGTGCAGCAGTGTAAGTGACACAAGTAACACTTAGCAGCAAAGTCGGAAACAGCAACAACTGAACGTATTAGAAAAAAAATGCCCACTGCTGTAAAATGTTTTCTTCAAATGCTGTTTATAAGATAGGATAATTACATGCACGCAAATCTGAGGTAGCATCTGATGAATGTCTCTGGTTGGCCTTCTTTGATGTGAGAGCGAGCCTACATACCTGCAGCCCAACGTGCAATGCTGCTCGCATGGTTGCCGCACGTACAGGGGTCAGCAACACGCGTCAGCAGTTGGTTAGGAGTTTTAATACCACAGGGGGAAATAGAAATACTAATGCTTATTTCGTTATTCATGATGGGGAATGATTATGTGAAGAGTAACACAAGCTATTAACCATACGGATTGTATGCTCAGAGTATTCTTATTTGACATTTTCTGAACACTTCAAAATGCATTAACTTCGGATGATAACGTTCGATAACAGAGAATTGCAAAGAATATACGAAAACATGAACAGGCAATGTAAGAAAAGATTTAGAAGTGTAAATGTTAAGTTCTAAACACAAATATGTTCCATTAACAATCTGCTATGAAAGTAACTACAAAAGTCTTACAAGAGACGCATGAGAATACTTCTTTCCTACAAGTAAACTTTTTCTTCGAATATGACAATAATTGAGAAGCGGGAAAGCATACATTTATTAAAACTGACAGAGGGAGAGTACAAAACGTGACTAAACAGTTAACTTACTTTTATTTCGCATATTTTCTTGAACATTTCCATTGATGTAACTTTTGGAGTAGTTTCTTCACAGCATATTCTTCACTTGTTGGTAGTGTTACAAAAATAACTTACTTTCTGAGAAGAGAGTTACTGCAATATTTGGGGAGATTGTTGTTTCAGAACAGATATCTTTACTGACATTTTTCAGACAGCATAAGTAATGTACTTCGTTTATCTGGGCGAGTTCTCCATATCTATCACTCATTGAGAACGTCTAGTAATGTGTTGCTGAGAAACTGGCAAAATATCCAGTCACCAGCCATTACGATTCATGAAGTTCGCCACAAAGTTGAAGCAGCATGAAATGACTTACCGGTATGAATCATCTAAGCTTAGTTCGACAGAATGCTCAGGTGGATTAATCCTTTTCTTGCTGCCAGAGGTCGAAGATCCGTGTCCTAAATTTCACTTTATGTACACCATGAATCATGCACATATTTAATAATACATTCTTCCCATTGCACAGTAACCCAATATATGTAGAATTTACTTCTTTGCATTTTGCATTTTTGATATCCAGCTGTCTACACTGTCAGGCTAAAACGTTTAGAGGCTAGATAAATAAAAATCATAATTAACTAAGATGGTGGATTTATTGCTTCAGGTGTTCCATGTAATTTCACCCTGCTCCACTAAAACGCACAGAACGTTCATACAACCATGTTGTTCGACTCGCGCATCACACTGACCTGAATGTCGGTTCTGTGATCAAAGCGTTGGGTCAATTTCTGCGTCGTTTTATGGTAGGTTCATGTTGATAACACTAAGTCCTGTCACCCGTTTCTCCAGAAAAAACTACGTTTTGAATTTCACTGATGTTGCGGCAAGCGTCCAAGTGTCACTGTTTTTGTTACATCGTCAAGGTGTGAGGTACAAACTTCAAATATTCTTAAGAATGTCTTCAGAGGCGTTCCCATTGTGTTTAGCAACAAAACTTCGACACATACACTACTTAATATTGCTTGCACAAAATTGACTGGTCGAATGCACATCTATCGTTTAAAGCTGTCATTAGCACCGTAGTTACTGCGCTGGCATCACTTGTACCTGGGAATAATATCAGTCTCGGATCGTTCTGGACGATTAGTTCATATATGCTTCGAAACATGTGAGTAGCATTTTCTGCTACATATTATCACTGGCTGTAGCAGGATTCTATTTTTGTATATAACTTCTCTCATATAACCATCCAGTATCACGTAGTTCTTGTGTGTGTCCTTTCGCTCTTTTGCACTTGAACAGTGGACGAATAATTCCAATACAGACTATTTTATAACTTTATATTTACAAATGTTCTACAGATATTGTACACACTTTGCAAACTGTGGAAGAAATCGCTGGATATCTGGGAATCAACCACATTTTAGAAAATGAGGTACAACCTGTTCCTGTTCACATACAATGTTTAGAAACGGGAAGGAAGATTGGCTGTCTGAGCGTCACCTACCTATGCCCCGATATAGCAAATTTTGCTGCCTTTTGTTTCTAGTAACATAAGTTGTAGCACATGGGCCCTCTTGGGAGCTCCTCCTGTAATAGCTCAACCTGAGGCCACTATGAAATGTTCGGAACACTTATGACAATTGACACTTGAGGTACATTTCGGCGTCCGGAAGGAAATGCATTGAGACCTACTGACCCAGGTTTTCTAGTTGCTATTGTTACACTAGTACGTCTATCATGTACGACGTAGAGTTGTAGTCCTGTAGTAACGTACATGTGTTGCAATACTTTCTAACGACACACTGATTTCGTGTTCCAGAAGGGCAGAGCTCAAACAGCCGCTCGCAAAGATTTAACTTTTCTTTGGTTTCATCTAAATCGATTCAGGCAAATGTTGGGATGACTTCTTCTGAAAGGATACGTCCGAGTTCATTCCCCCAACTTGTCCGGTATGGGCTAGTGCTGGGCCTCTAATGAGCTACTCATTGACTGGATCTTAAAAGTTAGTAGCTTTCTTTTTTAATTACACTGCATCTGTTCGTCAAAAATGAAATTCCTCACATTGAGAAGATACCACTGAAGATATACAAAATTTTTCTAGTATCACTGACGTGGCATTTAATATTTTGAAGTAAACGCTTCCTAACAAAATACAGAAGCAAACGAATTAATATCTAGAAAAACGACTCTGCTGGCAACCTTAAAGCTCCACTATGTACAGTCATGAACGAAGGAATTTACGAAGTACGATAAGAGTACGTACACACTAAGTCTTTCAGATTCCCCCCCCCCTCCCCGATCACTAACAGCTGCCATGAGTAATCACTTCATTAGGACAATACGATAATGTTATACAGTAAACAATAACAACCTATTTTTTAGAACCTATTTGTTTCTGACAGTGTAGTCCTTCTGAATCACGTACTACCATAAACGTAATACTGTACTTAAATTCCACTCAAAACTGAATACCTAACTTCTACATCTACATACATCTACACATTTACTCCGCTAGCCACCAAGCGGTGAGTGGCGGAGGACACAATTCGCGCCAAAGTCATATTCCCCCCCCCCCCCCCCCCCCCCCCCTCTGTTCCACTCGCGGATCGCACGAGGGAAAAACGACTGTCTAAATGCCTCAGTACGAGCTCTAATTTCCTTATCTTTGAATGGTGATCGTTGTGCGATTTGAAAGTTGGTGGTAATAATATATGCTCTACATCCTCGGCGAAGAGCCGATTTCGGAATTTAGTGAGCAGCCCCTTCCGTTTAGCACGTCGTCTATATGCAAGTGTATCCCACTTCAAACTTTCTATGAGATTTGTAACGCTCTCGAAATGGCTAAATGTACCAGTCATGAAACTTGCCGCTCTTCTTAGGACCTTCTCAGTCTCTTGAATCAGATACAACTGGTAAGGGCCCACACAGACGAACAATGGGCGAACTAACTTATTGTAAGCAATTTCTTTTGTTGAAGGACTGCATCGCTTCAGGATTCTACCAATAAACCGCAATCTAGAGTTCGCCTTGCCCGTTACTTGTGTAATCTGATCATTCCATTTGAGATCATTTCGAATAGTCACACCCAGATACTTGACGGATGTTACTGCTTCCAAAGACTGGGCATTTATGTTGTACTCTTACATTAATGGGGATTTTCGCCTTGCTATAAGCGGTAGGTTACACTTACTAATATTGAGAGATAACTGCCAATCATTACACCAAGCACTTACTTTCTGCAAATACTCATTGATTTGTTCACAACTTTCGTGTGATACTACTTTGGGGTAGACTACAGCTTCATCGGTAAACAGTCTCAGGCCGCTGTCAATACCATCAACCAGATCGTTTATGTAAATCGTAAAAAGCAGCGGACCTATTATGTTGCCCTGGGGCACACCTAATGTCAGGCTTGTTTCTGTTGAAGTCACCCCATTCAGGACGACATACTGCTCTCTGTCAGTTAGAAATCTTCTATACCAACCGTATATGTCATCAGATAGACCGCAAGAGCTCATTTTTTGGAGCAAGCGACAGTGCGGAACTGAGTCGAACGCCTTTCGAAAGTCGAGAAACATGGCATCAACCTGGGTGCCGGTATCTAGAGCCTGTTGTAAATCATGCACAAAGAGGGCCAGCTGTGTCTCGCATGACCGCTGTTTCCTAAAACTGTGCTGGTTTCTGCAGATGAGCTTCTCATAGTCTGGATGGGTTATTATATTTGAACACAAAATATGATCCATGATTCTACAACAAATCGATGTCAGTGAGATTGGCCGGTAATTATGTGCGTCCGATTTCCTACCCTTTTTATAGATTTCTATGACCTGGTCCTTCTTCCAGTCCCGTGGAACTTTCCGCTGTTCCAATGATCTCGGATAGATGAAGGATAGGAATGGTGCTATACTTGTAGCATAGTCGACATATAATCTTATGGGGATACAATTTGGGCAAGATGCCTTCCTGGCGTCAAAGGATCTTAACTGTTTTACAATCCCAGATATACTAAACACTACGTCAGCCATCCTTGCATTTGTTCGGTAATTGAAAGGGGGTATGGTGCTCCAGTCCTCTGCCGTAAGCGAATAGGTTTAGAATTTCGGCCTTCTGTTTATCATCATCCGTTACATTACCCGTACTGTCAGCAAGAGAAGGTATAATATTATTGGTAGCGTTCATAGATTTTACGTAATACCAAAATTTTTTGGGGTTATTTTTAGAATTTGCAGATAATATATTGCTTTCAAATTCGTTAAAAGAATCTCTCATTGACCTTTTGACAGCTGCTTTCATTTCGCACAACTTCTGTTTGTCAGCGGGGCAGTGACGACCTATAAAACGACTGTGCAAAATACTCTGCTTTCTTAGCAGCTTCCAAATATGTTTGTTGTACCATGGTGGATCCTTTCCCTCCCCTATAATTTTGCTAGGCACATACTACTCTAGCACGTGGTGGACGATACCTTTAAATTCCGACCAAAGATGCTCAATATCTTTGTGTCCCGCGGTGAATGCTTGGAGCTGTCTGTGAAGATATTCATTAATGACTCTTTCATTTGTTTTCCGAAACAAGAAAACTCTACCCTTTTTTTTTTTTTTTTTTTTTTTTTTTTTTTTTTTTTTTTTTTTTTTTGCAATTTCCGTTGACATGAAAGCCACAACGACATTGCGGCCGCTAATAACTTCTTCTAGATTAACTTCCTCAAGAAGATCAGGCCTGTTTGTCGCAAAGGTATCTAATACGTTTCCATCTCGAGTTGGTTTTCTAACCAATTGCTCAAGGTTGTATGTTGAGAGCGCTCCTAGAATAACTTCACACGAGACTTTGTCTCTGCCCCCTGGGATAAACGTGTAATTTTCTCAGTCAATGGATGCCAGATTAAAGTCTCCACCTATAACTAATGGATAATTTGGATATTTATTTCCTATGTACTCAAGACTTTCTCTGAAACGTTCTGCGGCCTTTGTTGCGGATGCTGGTGGGTCTATAAAAACATTCTAATATAATGGTCAATCCTTGTCTGATTGACAGCTTCATCCAGACTATTCCACAGTACGACCCAGTATCCATCTCAACTGCGTTTAAACAGCATTTAATTGCAATGAACACACCACCTCCCATAGCATCAGTTCTATTCTTCCTAAATATTGTCCAATCCGACTTCAAAATTTCACTGCTTTTTACGTCTGGTTTCAACCAGCTTCCGTTACCTAATACAATATTGGCATTACTACCGTTTAATTCGGAGAGTAACTAGCTGCAGACACTTCGACAATTTACTAACATGAGATTTAACATACGTATTTAAATCCTTTGGAATGACCTGTTTAGGCGAATTAACAATTTTTACAGTTGGCACACCCACATCAGTGTCATGAACCGTAATTTTTCTGGCCAACGGTTTGTTACCCGCGGGGAGGAACCTAATGTAAAAGAAAAAAACCATGTGCACGCCACAAGTACTGTGCCACCTCGAGCAAAATAATATTTGAAGCTTAATCTAACTACCTTGAACTGATTCAAAATTTCGATCAGTATATAGTACTTATTAAGGTAACTCATTCTTACGTTTCTACATCGGAATTCAAACTATTCCGTAGTTTCCCCAAGCAGCGTTGATCCTGAAATCTATGTTGCGTCTTGAAAATATTACTGCTGCTGCAATAGCGGTACACCACTAACTATATATTTCACATTGTTTGCCGGCCGGAATGGCCGAGCGGTTCTAGGCGCTGCAGCCTGGAACCGTCCGACCGCTGCGGTCGCAGGTTCGAATCCTGCCTCGGGCATGGATGTGTGTGATGTCCTTAGGTTAGTTAGGTTTAAGTAGTTCTAACTTCAAGGGAACTGATGACCATGATGGTCAGTTTGAACTTAAATCTGAGACTAAAGGGCGGCAGCTGCTGAAGAGCCAGCGCTTCGGGTCGCAGCGACAGATTACAGAGCAAAGTTGCCGCCACGATGACTACAATTGATACTTTTTCGCCGGCGCTGAGAATTGTGTTTCTCGCTGTGGAGCGACGAGTGTGTTCATGCTTTCCTGCACCTGGGATAGCGATGTGCACATATACAGATGGCGGCTGTATCATGTACACGAGGTATAATACGGCAGCGCATTGGCGGAGGTGTCCTTTGTACTTAGGTGATCCACGTGAGAAAGTTTCCGACGGGAATTAACAGTAGTTTGAGCTAGACGGACGGACATTCCATTTGGGAAGTCGTTAAGGAATTCAGTATTTCGTGGTCCACAGTGTCAGGAGTGTGCAGAGAATATCAGATTTCAGGCATTACCACTCCCCACGGACAATGCAGTGCCAAACGCCCTATATTTAACGACCGAGAGCATCGGCGTTTGAGTAGAATTGTACATAAGCGATAATGAGTGAGATAACCCCATAAATCAATATGGGACGTACAACGAACGTATCCTTTAGGTTAGCCCGGCGAAATATGGCGTTAACTGGCTATGGCAGCAGACGATCGACGCGAGTTCCTTTGCTGACAGCCTGACATCGCCTGTAGCGAGTCTCCTAGATTCGTGGCGCTATCGTTTGGTCCATAGACGACTCGAAAACCATGACCAGGTTAGTCCCAATTTCAATACGTAAGAGCTGATGGTAGGAGTGTGGTGTAGACCCCACGAAGCTGGTGGTGGCTCCATTACAGTGTGTGCCGTGTTTATGTGGGAATGAACCGATTATTGACTGGAAATGGTTATGTTCGGCTGCTTGGAGACCATTTGCAGCCATTTATGGACGTCATTACCTCAAACAACGATGGAATTTTTATGGATGACAGTGCACCATATACGGCCAAAATTGTTCGCTGTTGGTTTGAAGAACATTCTGGGCAATTCCAGCAAATGATTGGGCCACCCTGATCGGATGGCAGGAATCGCATCGAACATTTATGGGTCATAATGGAGATGTCAGTCCGTGCACAAAATCCTGCACTGGCAACAGTCTCGCAATTACGCACCGTTAGGAATTAAAATTAATGGAGAAGAAATAAAAACTTTGAGGTTCGGCGATGACATTGTAATTTTGTCAGAGACAGCAAAGGACTTGGAAGAACAGTTGAACGGAATGGATAGTGTCTTGAAAGGAGGATATAAGATGAACATCAACAAAAGCAAAACGAGGATAATGGAATGTAGTCGAATTAAGTCGGGTGATGCCGAGGGAATTAGATTAAGAAATGAAACACTTAAAGTAGTCAAGGAGTTTTGCTATTTGGGGAGCAAAATAACTGATGATGGTCGAAGTAGAGTGGATATAAAATGTAGACTGGCAATGGCAAGGAAAGCGTTTCTGAAGAAAAGAAATTTTGTTAACATCGAGTATAGATTTAAGTGTCAGGAAGTCGTTTCTGAAAGTATTTGTATGGGGTGTAGCCATGTATGGAAGTGAAACGTGGACGATAAATAGTTTGGACAAGAAGAGAATAGAAGCTTTCGAAATGTGGTGCTACAGAGGAATGCTGAAGATTAGATGGGTAGATCACATAACTAACGAGGAGGTATTGAATAGAATTGGAGAGAAGAGAAATTTGTGGCACAACTTGACTAGAAGAAGGGATAGGTTGGTAGGGCATATTCTGAGGCATCAAGGGATCACCAATTTAGTATTGGAGGGCAGCGTGGAGGGTAAAAATTGTAGAGGGAGGCCAAGAGATGAATACACTATGCAGATTCCGAAGGATGTAGGTTGCAGTAAGTACTGGGAGATGAAGAAGCTTGCACAGGGTAGAGTAGCATGGAGAGCTGCATCAAACCAGTCTCTGGACCGAAGACCACAACAACAACAACATAGAGGCAGCATGGCTTAGTATTTCTGCAGGGAACTTCCAAAGACTTGCAGAGTCCATGCCATGTCGATTTGTTGCACTACGCCGGGCTAAAGGAGATCCGACACGATATTAGGACGTACCTCATGACTTCTGTCACCTCAGTGTAGTTTATTTTGAAAGTTGTTTTAAAACTACGAGAGATACAAAAAATAATATTATACTATATTAATCGCAAGTTATATGATGTATCATTTGTTCAGAAATCTTTCTCGTTGAAAAGTCACACAAAATTGATGGATAATACATCATGCACTAGTGTACTGCTGGTAGCTTAATTGGTGGAGTCCAACGTGAGCCACAAGTTTTACACACCGCCCGATGGGAAGGTGCGATAAGAAATAATGTCCCTCTCATTGTAGGCTTCCAATCCTTCAAGAGCTTTGTCAGTACCTCTCACAACAGCAATTGTTAACCATGCATTGCCACTAACTACTTCTGTTGTAGTACAGGAAAATTGAATCTTGCAACCAACAAAAGTAATGGGTCCTTGCAGTAACTCCTGTTGACCAGTCTCATTTGGCGTAATTGAAAATGTATCAACTGTCTTGTACACTGGAAGTGTGCTCCTCCTCCTGTATCTTCTACGACGGTACGGCATGGCTGTGTGCTTCGTGCGGCTGCCTCGAGTCGAATGAACATGCTGCTGCCTCTCGACACAGTTATCAAGAACCATGACGTCAGAAATTCCGGCTCCCACTCGCGCGCACAGAGCCTGCGCCCCTTATCAGTGTTGCGCAATCTTGATTTTCCAGCAACACGGGCCTAGTAATACTAGGGCCCGTGTTGCCCGGCAGCCTCGATCAGCGGCCAAGTCCGCTTCAAGGTCACACGACTTACACAGCAGCATAAGGCAAATTCACACAGCCATAAAATGCAGATGAGAAGATAAATGTTAGGTGCAAACTGTCTGGTGTTTTAACTAAATATATTCTTGTACAGGGAGATATCACTTTGTATTACCATTCCTAATAAAGATCCACCCGGTGATACACGCCGACGTGCGCGTCTTAATGACATTTGACATTGCTAAATTTGAGCACGGAATCCATTTGATATACTCTTTTATGCAGAAAAAAATTTGATAAAATTTGACGCATTTACGGCAAAATTTTAAACGACGGCGACGAGCGCTAGATGCCGCTGTGACGCAAAATACTGCTTCTGGTGATGGTTCATTAGTGTCGAACTGGTTGTCGGTAGTAAACAGACCAAATGTGATCACTGCATTTGAGAGTAAAAGACGGCGATGGTTTCGTTGACCAGTGGAAGTGTTACAAGATTATCATTTTAATTAGAGAGAATGAAGTGAATCTAGTATCGAAATATGAGCTAACCAGGTCAAAAATGAACTGAGTAGCCACTATTTCACTCCCAGAAAACGTATTACTACGAAAGTCATTTTTCAATTTTCACTGTTGTGATTTCCAAGGGTGCAACGTGGTAGCATGTAATAGTCGTTATTTTGCCGAACCATGTGGACATGAAAGTACGGACGTTGGGCAGCATGAACGACTGGTCTGACTTGTTCGATGGAAGAAATGAATTAAGTATCGTATTTACGTCTTTCATTCCAACCAGTCTTCACGCGGCGGGTTATTTGAAATTTGTTCCATGATACAGCTCTGTTCTTTTCAAACGAATACCAAAGACCAGGTAGTGGTCAGAGGGGTTGCCTTCTTGTGTGTGTATATTTGTGTGTTTCTGTGTGTGTGTATATTCTCATCACTGCTGTTTGTCGAGCTATGACATAGATTCATCAAATATCCACAATGACCTATTATAGGTTTATTGCAGTTACAGCCAACAAAATTTTACGCGAGGTAATTAATTTCGATCTATTATGACCATCTCCAGACCAGAGAACAAACAGTTTTTCAATTTTAGCCCGTTGTGATTGAAAAATTGTTTGAACTCGGCTCTGAAGGTGGTCATGGCAGACTGAAATTAATCGCCCGGTGTAAAATATTGTGGTTCGTAGCTGGAATAAATATATAGAAGTTTGCTTTTTTGTTTTGCTATCATCTACTTATGGCTTCCATAGAACAGTACTGGTGTGCAGTGTTCGGCACTATAGTTATGCTGGCTGTACTCTCTATCTCTGCTGAGGTGACTTCTCTGACTGAAGTGAGGCTTTATACGCGTCAGTGTAGCGGAAGAAAGACGTGAGTGACTCGGAACAGTAACGGCGAATAAGCAACAAGTGCGCTTCTCGATGCTTGGACGGTGAGCAAATACAACTCGTTTACTTGGCTCTAAATGGAAGGCGCCGCACACTGTCTTACCGAATATCGTCACTGTGAATATTGGACACGAGTCTACTGGACACCGATGTTTTTAAACGGATAAGACTTGTCGAAACTGTCTACCTTAACGGTATTGGAGACTCATTGGTTTCAGGTTATGGCTCTTGCTGTCAGGTACTATAATCGTACCTGAAGAAGTTGCTAGATTTGATGCTCCACGTGAGGCTTTGTAATATACACTTTGACTGCAGACGCATCCTTTTGCTGTTGCCCTGTGACGATAACCGACTTCAGCGTACGTTGCTAATCTGAGTAAGATGATATAAGCTAACTACTATTAACGCATATGCCGTTACGCTCACCTTCATTACTGTGGCCTTTTTTAATTATTCAGTGGTGGCCACTACCATCATATTTTGTATACTGTATGGAGGAATTGGAAACTGGCCAGGGCCGGCCGGGATGGCCGAGCGGTTCTAGGCGCTACAGTCTGTCACATGTATGTGATGTCCTTAGGTTAGTTAGGTTTAAGTAGTTCTGAGTTCTAGGGGACTGATGACCTCAGAAGTTAAGTCCCATAGTGCTCAGAGCCATTTGAATTTGAAACCTGTCATACAACTATTTGCTTGTAATGAACTGCACCTGGAAACTGAGCGAGCGTTGCAAAAGGTAAGGAATCATTTCTGATGATTTTCGCTCATAATAATGATACGTAATGTTAATCAGGCTGTCAGAAGAAGCAGGCGGAATTGTCTCAGAGTACAATTATGCTCATTAGTGGTCGATATTCTGAGTACAACCGGCGTAAGACATTTTGTGGTACCTGTAAGGTTAAGATTCGTGACCTAGGGTTGAAACTGGCCGGTCGCACTGATAAGAAAAAGAATACAGCCCATTTGATCCATGTTTCCATTCCCAAAACATGCTGAGGCTATGGACCCCCAAAAAAAGAAAATTTGAAAACCTACTTTTATGGTGGAGTTTTTCTTTAAATACTGCAACCTCAGCAGAATTATCAGCTGTATAGTTGTGTTATCCAAAGACTGGAACTTGTGAATATTCTGGTGTTTATATTGTTATTACAATTGAGACCACTTACTTGATGTTCTAGTGAGTAAAGCCGTCGGCACACGGACCGCGCATCCGAACGTTGAGCGTTGAGCGTGCCGAGTTTCTGACGTCATAGCGTGGAATAGCACGATCGGGAGTCTTCCCGAACGTGCAGAGCAATATCTGGCATGTCAGATATCCTGAGCGTGCGTCTAAGCGTTGACCAATGAGATGGCACAAAGCCACCTACGTCACACGCACGCCGTCTCCCTACAGTACAAAGTTGCCAGGAGCCATATTGGCATTCATTTCAAGCTTATATGTATATATGCCGTTTCTGAGCACCAGTAAATTGAGAATCACTGCAAAACCCGTTGTTACGTGTGTGATTCGTTCCAGTAAAATAATGAGAAACATCATATTCGTGGCAAAAGAATTATTGTAACGAGCGTATTATGAGAGTGGGCTATTTGAAGGCAGCGGCCCACTGACGATCCACCCAAAACGCACTGTTCTTGGTACAATTTGTTATAATTAAATTTCAATCAGTAACATATCTACGATTAAGGTTTTCAGCAACGGGTAATACAGTATATTTAGAGGTAGAAGATGTGATAATGGTTTTGCGTAATGAGTGGTGTCACTGTTCTGTGTAGAGTTGTTTGCTGGGATAGTGGTTCGCGTCTTCACACTTAAAATTTTTTTCATAACATTCCCGGCTTTATTAGGTTCTGATACTTTATTATTAGTTTAATATAAGTATAAACTACAATATTTGATGTTATGTAAATATAAGTTCACCTTTTTTACAGGGGTGACTGTTCGATTGGCTTAATCTACAGGACAGCTTGCGCTACTTGTATAAAGATATTTTGCTCCTTTTTCTTTCACGCTTCGTAATTCACATGTTGCAAAGATTCTGCTACTAGGTAGGAACAGTGATCAAGTAAGACTGACCTTGGCGCCGTACTAAAATGTGGAAATGATGAAATAGTGTTTATGTTATGTAGAGAAGTATTCTAAATTTCTAACGCACTGTTTGTAATGGAACTTTTATAAGCCTGTATCCTTACTGATTGGACGTGGTACTTTCCTTTTCATGGACGATGGAGGAAATGTGCCTTTTAATAGAGCTAAAGTGGGAATTTCACGCACGCCCGTTGAGTAAATAGCGTGATTTACGAACTAGAAACACCCCTCAACTGCCGCTGGAGTGCGTTGCGATCGCGTATACCACGTTGGGGCCAACGCATCGTATGCACAAGTCGCATCGTTCCTGAGCGTTCAGCAGCACGTTGAACTCGGCACGCTCAACGTTGACGTTCGACAACTCGGTCCGTGTGCCGACGGCGTAAGTGTTTACTAAGCTGGTTTTTAATTAGGTCAATTTGTTTGCTGTTAGATCAAAAATTGTTTAGAGAAGTTTAATAATCTTGAGGTATTGCTGGTTTCAATAATTCAGCTTAATAATTTGTTCTTATGAAATGTTTGATAATGAAAGGCAAGTATTTCTTGGAACACAGAGTTTTAATTTGCACAGCTGTGAAATTTTTAATGAACCTCTTTTATGTAATGTATCTCTCCGTCTTTCAATCGTTTTCACCCTTTCCTAGTATTTGTGTCCCAATGCTTCCACACAGTAATAGCGCAACATCGTTAGATAATTTAATTTTTTTTATATTTTTGCGTCTTCTAGTTATGTTTATTGTTTCACACATTACTCGAAAAAGGTCCAGCTTAACGTCTACATCAGGAATGGTCAGGCCGCGGCCCTCGAGCCACATACGGAATGCCAAAGATCTGATTGCGGCCCGCGCACCACCATTCATTCTTGTAGTTCATTACTCGTCTTTCATTCCCTCGCGTAAAGGAGGGACGGGCCCTTGTAGAGGTTTATTCTTTTGTGCCCAGTCTGGCTAGCTTTGGGGCTGTCTCACGCCACTTTACTTTTGAACTTAAATTACACTCGCCAGAATGAGTTTGAGCGTTTCTTCTCATGAGCCTGTTATCTTACTCACTCCGAGGTGTAGCTCTCGGAGACATCATTACATTTGAAGTGGACAGGTGGTACTCTGATAGCGAGTTAAGGAGACTGCCGCTAGTAGCAGAGAGCTGCACCGCTGAAGGCAGGGGTGGAGTCCGCTGCGAGACTTGACTCCTGGCGCCCGGCTGTGGCTGTACCGCACGCCAGCGACTGGTGTCTGCAGGTGACGTAAGGCCGACCGCGGGCCGCCGTCGCCCGTGCAGAAATAGGTGCGTGGAGCGCAGCCAGGCCGGTGACGTCACTCGCCATGACGACGCGCCCCTCCTGCGCTGATGATGGGGAGGGGAAGGGAGGGGGGCTTCCGGCTAGGCCTGCCGCGTCTGGCGGGCGTCTGGCGCCCTCTGCTCGGCCGGCCGCAGGGCCATCTGGAGCCCAGCGCGTGACGTCGCGCGTTGAGCAACATCCGGAAGCTACAGCTGCGCGCGCGACTTACTGCGTCACGCGAACAGCTGGACCAGCTGCGGCTGGTCAATTTGCGTTATGTCTGCGCTTCAGCCGACAACAGCCACATCATATAATCTCGAAATACAGGCTGAGACAGCCAAACGAGAACGTTAAAAAACGACCGGAACTGCAAATTTAATCCTATTTTAAATGAATCTAGTGTACATGAGTGGGAATTAATACACTACTGGCCATTAAAATTGCTACACCAAGAAGAAATGCAGATGATAAACGGGTATTCATTGGACAAATATATTATACTAGAACTGACATGTGATTACATTTTCACACAATTTGGGTGCATAGATTCTGAGAAATCAGTACCAAGAACAACCACCTCGGGCCGAAATAACTGCCTTGATACGCCTGGGCATTGAGTCAAACAGAGCTTGGATAGCGTGTACAGGTATAGCTGCCCAAGCAGCTTCAATAAGACACCACAGTTCATCAAGAGTAGTGACTGGCGTATTGTGACGAGCCAGTTGCTCGGCCACCATTGACCAGACGTTTTCAATTGGAGAGATCTGGAGAATGTGTTCACCAGGGCAGCAGTTGAACATTTTCTGTATCCAGAAAGCCCTGTACAGGACCTGCAACATGCGGTCGTGCATTATCCAATGTAGGATTTCACAGGGATCGAATGAAGGGTAGAGCCACGGGTCGTAACACATCTGAAATGTAACGTCCACTGTTCAAAGTGCCGTCAATGCGAACAAGAGGTGACCGAGACGTGTAACCAATGGCACACCATACCATCACGCCGGGTGATACGCCAGCATGCCGATGACGAATACACGCTTCCAATGTGCGTTCAACGCCAAACACGGATGCGACCATCATGATGCTGTAAACAGAACCTGGATTCATCCGGTACACGACGTTTTGCCATTTGTGCACCCAGGTTCGTCGTTTACAGCATCGCAGGCGCTCCTGTCTGTGATGCAGCGTCAAGGGTAACCGCAGCCATGGTCTCCGAGCTGATAGTCCATATTGCTGCAAACGTCGTCGAACTGCTCGTGCAGATTGTTGTTGTCTTGCAAACGACACCTTCTGTTGAGTCAAGGATCGAGACGTGGCTGCACGATTCATTACAGCCATGCGGATAAGATGCCTGTCATATCGACTGCTAGTGATACGAGGCCGTTGGGACCCAGCACGGGGTTCCGTATAACCCTTCTGAACCCACCGATTCCATATTCTGCTAACAGTCATTGCATCTCGAGGAACTCGAGCAGCAATATCGCGAAACGATAAACCGCAATCGCGATAGGCTACAATCCGACCTTTATCAAAGTCGGAAACGTGATGGTACGCATTTCTCCTCCGTACACGAGGCATCACAACAGCGTTTCACCAGGCAACGCCGGTCAACTGCTGTTTCTGTATGAGGAATCGGTTGGAAACTTTCCTCACGTCAGCTCGTTGTAGGTGTTGTCACCGGCGCCAACCTTATGATATGAATGCTCTGAAAACCTAATTATTTGCATATCACAGCATCTTCTTCGTTTCGGTAAAATTTCGCGTCTATAGCACGTAATCTTCGTGGTGTAGACCCGTGGTCTAGGGGTAGCGTCTTTGATTCATAATCAAAACGTCTTCGGTCCCGGGTTCGATCCCCGATACTGCCTAAATTTTGATAAATAATCGTCATTGGCGGCCGAAGACTTCCGGCATAAGAAGTCAGCCTCATTCTGCCAACGGCCTTGTCAAAGAGGGCGGAGGAGCGGATAGAGGTTCAGGGCACTCTCTTGTCCTAGGGGTGGGAAATTGCCCCTAAAGGCGGAAGAATCAGCAATGATCAACGACGTGAGGATGCAGAAGGCAATGGAAACCACTGCATTAAAGACACGTAACGTGTATGCACAGGACATGTGGCCTGTAATTGAAGAAGTGTCATGATGATCTCTCCATTGGCAAAAGATTCCGGAGTAGTCCCCCATTCGGATCTCCGGGAGGGGACTGCCAAGGGGGAGGTTACCATGAGAAAAAGATTGAATAATCAACGAAAGGATAACGTTCTACGAGTCGTGGCGTGGAATGTCAGAAGCTTGAATGTGGTAGGGAAACTAGAAAATGCAAAGGCTCAATCTAGATATAGTAGGGGTCAGTGAAGTGAAGTGGAAGGAAGACAAGGATTTCTGGTCAGATGAGTATCGGGTAATATCAACAGCAGCAGAAAATGGTATAACAGGTGTAGGATTCGTTATGAATAGGAAGGTAGGGCAGAGGGTGTGTTATTGTGAACAGTTCAGTGACCGGGTTGTTCTAATCAGAATCGACAGCAGACCAACACCGACAACGATAGTTCAGGTATACATGCCGACGTCGCAAGCTGAAGATGAACAGATAGAGAAAGTGTATGAGGATATTGAAAGGGTAATGCAGTATGTAAAAGGGGACGAAAATCTAATAGTCATGGGCGACTGGAATGCAGTTGTAGGGGAAGGAGTAGAAGAAAAGGTTACAGGAGAATATGGGCTTGGGACAAGGAATGAAAGAGGAGGAAGACTAATTGACTTCTGTAACAAGTGTCAGCTGGTAATAGCGAATACCCTGTTCAAGAATCACAAGAGGAGAAGGTATACTTGGAAAAGGCCGGGAGATACGGGAAGATTTCAATTAGATTACATCATGGTCAGACAGAGATCCCGAAATCAGATACTGGACTGTAAGGCGTATCCAGGAGCAGATATAGACTCAGATCACAATATAGTAGTGATGAAGAGTAGGCTGAAGTTCAAGACATTAGTCAGGAAGAACCTGTTGTGGACTGGCCCGACAGGCAATCCACTATGACTGGTAGCCGAAAGGCACGCGTTTAAGCTCACGCAGGCTGGCGTGAGGTCTGGAACAGTTATAGGAGTTGAGTCTAATAAAAAAGGAACGTAGGTGGTAGAATACTTAACTTTAATCCATAATTGGTGTACATCGCTCTTGACTGTACATGCTTCACAAGATAAATATGAAATGATATGGCGCCTTGCTAGGTCGTAGCAAGTGACGTAGCTGAAGGTTATGCTAACTATCGTCTCGGCAAATGAGAGCGTATTTGTCAGTGAACCTTTCCTAGCAAAGTCGGCTGTACAACTGGGGCGAGTGCTAGGAAGTCTCTCTAGACCTGCCGTGTGGCGGCGCTCGGTCTGCAATCACTGACAGTGGCGACACGCGGGTCCGGCGTATACTAATGGACCGCGGCCGATTTAAAGGCTACCACCTAGCAAGTGTGGTGTCTGGCGGTGACACCACAGAATCAATACGCAAAGAAGTGGGATACGGAAGTACTAAGGAATGACGAGATACGTTTGAAGTTCTCTAACGCTATAGATACAGCAATAAGGAATAGCGCAGTAGGCAGTACAGTTGAAGAGGAATGGACATCTCTAAAAAGGGCCATCACAGAAGTTGGGAAGGAAAACATAGGTACAAAGAAGGTAGCTGCGAAGAAACCATGGGTAACAGAAGAAATACTTCAGTTGATTGATGAAAGGAGGAAGAACAAACATGTTCCGGGAAAATCAGGAATACAGAAATACAAGTCGCTGAGAAATGAAATAAATAGGAATTGCAGGGAAGCTAAGACGAAATGGCTGCAGGAAAAATGTGAAGACATCGAAAAAGATATGATTGTCGGAAGGACAGACTCAGCATACAGAAAAGTCAAAACAACCTTTGGTGACATTAAAAGCAACGGCGGTAACATTAAGAGTGCAACGGGAATTCCACTGTTAAATGCAGAGGAGAGAGCAGATAGGTGGAAAGAATACATTGAAAGCCTCTATGAGGGTGAAGATTTGTCTGATGTGATAGAAGAAGGAACAGGAGCCGATTTAGAAGAGATAGGGGATCCAGTATTAGAATCGGAATTTAAAAGAACTTTGGAGGACTTACGGTCAAATAAGCCAGGAAGGGATAGATAACATTCCATCAGAATTTCTAAGATCATTGGGGAAAGTGACAACAAAACGACTATTCACGTTGGTGTGTAGAATATATGAGTCTGGCGACATACCATCTGACTTTCGGAGAAACATCATCCACACAATTCCGAAGACGGCAAGAGCTGACAAGTGCGAGAATTATTGCACAATCAGCTTAACAGCTCATGCATCGAAGCTGCTTACAAGAATAATATACAGAAGAATGGAAAAGAAAATTGAGAATGCGCTAGGTGACGATCAGTTTGGCTTTAGGAAAAGTAAAGGGACGAGAGAGGCAATTCTGACGTTACGGCTAATAATGGAAGCAAGGCTAAAGAAAAATCAAGACACTTTTATAGGATTTGTCGACCTGGAAAAAGCGTTCGACAATATAAAATGGTGCAAGCTGTTCGAGATTCTGAAAAAAGTAGGCGTAAGCTTTAGGGAGAGACGGGTGATATACAATATGTACAACAACCAAGAGGGAATAATAAGAGTGAACGATCAAGAACGAAGTTCTCGTATTAAGAAGGGTGTAAGACAAGGCTGTAGCCTTTCGCCCCTACTCTTCAATCTGTACATCGAGGAAGCAATGATGGAAATAAAAGAACGGTTCAGGAGTGGAATTAAAATACAAGGTGAAAGGATATCAATGATACGATTCGCTGATGACATTGCTATCCTGAGTGAAAGTGAAGAAGAATTAAATGATCTGCTGAACGGAATGATCAGTCTAATGAGTACACAGTACGGTTTGAGAGTAAATCGGAGAAAGACGAAGGTAATGAGAAGTTGTAGAAATGAGAACAGCGAGAAACTTAACATCAGGATTGGTGGTCACGAAGTCAATGAAGTTAAGGAATTCTGCTACCTAGGCAGTAAAGTAACCAATGACGGACGGAGAAAGGAGGACATCAAAAGCAGACTCGCTACGGCAAAGAAGGCATTTCTGGCCAAGAGAAGTCTACTAATATCAAATCCCGGCCTTAATTTGAGGAAGAAATTTCTGAGGATGTACGTCTGGAGTACAGCATTGTATGGTAGTGAAACATGGACTGTGGGAAAACCGGAACAGAAGAGAATCGAAGCATTTGAGATGTGGTGCTATAGACGAATGTTGAAAATTAGGTGGACTGATAAGGTAAGGAATGAGGAGGTTCTACGCAGAATCGGAGAGGAAAGGAATATGTGGAAAACACTGATAAGGAGAAGGGACAGGATGATAGGACATCTGCTAAGACATGAGGGAATGACTTCCATGGTACTAGAGGGAGCTGTAGAGGGCAAAAACTGTAGAGGAAGACAGAGATTGGAATACGTCAAGCAAATAATTGAGGACGTAGGTTGCAAGTGCTACTGTGAGAAGAAGAGGTTAGCACAGGAAAGGAATTCGTGGCCGGCCGCATCAACCCAGTCGGTAGACTGATGACAAAAAAAAAGTGTAGTTTAAATTTATTTAAATTGACAGCCGGTAAAAGCGGAAACCTCATATGACCTCATTGTTGTCCGTCTGTCTGTCTGTCCGACTGTTAAGACCCCTCTTTCTCACAAAAGCCTAGAGGTATCAAGAGGAATGTATGTCATGTACTAAGCTCTACAATACCTTGACAGTGTAAAATTCTAAACTTTTAAGTACTTACTGTGACCTAGGATCATAAAATTTGGCAACTGG
Organism: Schistocerca serialis cubense; assembly: GCF_023864345.2. Lineage (NCBI taxonomy): Eukaryota > Metazoa > Arthropoda > Insecta > Orthoptera > Acrididae > Schistocerca > Schistocerca serialis. Next base: position 524,249,568 of record NC_064642.1, read on the forward strand.
AAAAGTCTAACAGTGCAAATTTTAAGCTTCTTACTTAATGTAATCAAAAAATTTTGCCATTCATATCACATATTTTGATACACGAAAACTTACACATCAGAACCTATAGTTCAACCATCTACACACATTACTTATTCGTATTTTCTGCTACAAGTCACTTTTCTTTTTGTTTTTACACATTGAAATTCTGTTTGTCCTTGTTCTGCCTAGTTTCAGGTGTTCATGCATACAGGCAATTTTATTGTGTTTTATGTTAACCGGGGGACTAGAAACGACGGAGAGGCTCCGTCCCCGCCGCAGCCGCAGTGGTCTACAACCCCACGACGACTACCGCAGTCATTATCGAATCATTACCTCAGCATTTCTGATATAATTAATGGAATACATTTGTACATTTTTACCTATTCACAGCTGTTCAACTTCCAACATTCTGCGTCTTTGATATGCAAGGATACTTCAAAAACCATTATTGTGGGAGGCCAAGTAATGGCAAGCCAAGTAACTTTTATTCAGTGCTACAGTACACGTCGAAGTAACCCACATAAATCACGCTCGAGATAGTTACCAAGCCTCTATAAATAACGATCAGAACGTTCTACCAATCGTCGAATTCCTCGATGGTAGAAATTCTCTCCTTGGTCAGGAGCCATTCGAGAACGGCCACGTGTACGTCCCGCAATTGCAATCAGGCAGTTGCTAGATCACCCGGATGTTGTGTTCGATATCGATGGCCTTCGTCGATCATCACAAACCATGGCTCTGAGGCCTTGATGAAATTGTTGGTATAATTGCACCATGCCTGGATGCTAAATAGCATTTGTTCTATGTATCCCTATTAATTCATGATGAATCAGTGTGTAGTTTAGAAGTTTCGCCCAAAACAGTGTTTCAGATTTGAAGTATGTTTCCAGTTGCCACGCCATTTCACTCCCACCCCATACCGCAGCAGAACTGTGTATACGGGAAACCCATGATACGCAGTCTCTTCTGACAATGTGCCACTCTTGTTGGGCACTGGTCTGAGTGTGCGACGGTACGTGCAATTCAGTTTATGAAGTCCCTACGTAACTGCCAGGCGCCATCTTCCTGTCAAATACTCCTACCACATTTCGTTAACAGATGACTCACTGTATCGTAGGCACTTACATTAAGAACACAGAATCTTCGACTCTGAACAGTAGTGAATAGCTAAAAATGTACAAATGTTATTTCATTAATTATTTCAGAACCACTCAGGTAATGGTTCAACAATTTACGGACTTGTTCGAAACTAGTCAGTAATGGTTCAATAATGGACAGACATGTTCGAAACTAGTTACCAACAACGCAAACTGCCAGCGCTGCTGAAATGAAAAAATAAAGAAACCATAATACTGATTATCGTTGCATATCCTATATCGTCCAGCTGCGTCGTTCAACATTACGGCTGGGAGATTCAAGTTGTCATTCCCATCACTGCCAAATATTTACCAAGCTCTGTGGACATCACATAACCGACTTCATGGCAAAAATGGCTCTGAGCACTATGGGACTCAACTGCTGAGGTTATTAGTCCCCTAGAACTTAGAACTAGTTAAACCTAACTAACCTAAGGACATCACAAACATCCATGCCCGAGGCAGGATTCGAACCTGCGACCGTAGCGGTCTTGCGGTTCCAGACTGCAGCGCCTTTAACCGCACGGCCACTTCGGCCAGTGGCGGACACTTCAAGAAAGGCGTTACGCAATACGGAGAGATTTATTATCGAAATTACGAGAGAGCACATTCCGGGAAGAGATGGGCAACATATTACTACCGCCCACATATATCTCGCGTAATGATCACAACGAAAAGATCCGAGAAATTAGAGCAAATACGGAGACTTACAAGCAGTCGTTCTTCCCACGCACAATTCGTGAATGGAACAGGGAAGGGGGGATCAGATAGTGGTACAATAAGTACCCTCCGCCACACACCGTAAGGTGGCTCGCGGAGTATAGATGTAGATGTAGATGTAGATGTGCATGATCATCTTCAATACGATATGTGAGAGCATGGGCACAAATACACTCCAGTATTCGTTGCGACTTGGAAGCAAAGAGCCTCGGAATGTCATCGTGAAGAATTTCTTGTTACGCTTAAGACGTATGCCGTGTCGGTTAACAATAATTGCTCACTGGAGGCTGGTAGAAAAGTATAGGTTTCCCATAGCACCCCAGACATGCTCTGTGGGCGACAATTCAGAATACCGAGCTGATAAGTCAAGGGTCTATACATTCCTTGCCCTTGCGGTCTGGTGTGTAGCGTTATCCTACTAGAGTGTGTCATCTAGTACTCTGATCTTGAAGGGTATGTCAAAACGGTTTAGCGTTCTTGCAACATAAACTGCATCTACAACTACACTCGACAAGTTATCTTGCTATGTGCTGCGGAGGGTGTTTCGTGTATCACTTCACCCCTTTCCTGTTCCAATCCAATCCAATCCCCAATGGTTTGGGGGCGGAACGATTGTGAGTAAGCCTCCGTGAGGACCCGAATCTCTCTAATTTTATCTTGATGGTCTTTCCACGAGATATACGTAGGACGAGGCAACATATCTACTGACACTTCTAGGGAAGGAACACACGCTGTCCGAAATTTAACAGTGAACCATACCGTGATGCACAACGGATTTCTTGCAGCGTCTTCCAATGGGATCGATTGATCATCTCCGTAACGCTTTCGCGCTTTCTAAATGAACCTGTAACGAAGCGCGCCGCCCTTCTCTGGATCTTCTATCATCCCTATCTGGAAAGGATCTCTCGTCGAACAAGGGTTTTGTAAGTTACGTCCTTTGTTAACGGGCTTCCATTGAGTCTCAGTCTAGCATCTGCCTTCCCTGCAATTAATTTTATATGGTCGTTTCACTTTAAATCGATTGCTATTTTTATTTTATACTAGTAACTGCCTCCAGTGATTTTTCTGCAATCGGCTAATCATGCAATAAAGGGTCTTTCTACCTACTTATATGTAGTACGTTACATTTCTTTATAGTGACGGTGGCACTTTCTGTACCAATCACTGACCCTGTGCTGGTCTTACTGCATTTCGCTACACTTTTATAACTTTGCGACTTCTCTGTATAAAACAGTATCATGCGCGGAAATCCTCATGGAATTTCCGACGTTATCTACTGGGTCTTTTAGGTATAGCGTGATAAGTAATGGACTCTATTGGAGTAATCCCTAAGTGACTTTTACGTCTAAAGACTTCTCTCTATCGTGAATGACACGCTGTGTTCTTTTCGCTAGGAACCCTTCGGTCCGGTACACATTTACTGCGTACGCTTGTATTTTGTTCATTAGGCGGCAATGCGGAACTGTATTAAATACCTTACGGAAGTCAAGAAGCACGGCACCTACCTGGACGCCGGCATCTACAGCCCTCTGGGTCTCGTGGGCAAACAGAGAAAGCTGGATTTCACACAATCGTTGTCTTAGAAACCCGTATTGATTCCTCTGGAAGAGATTTTCAGTCTCCAGAAATGTCATAATACGCTAGAATGAAACGTGTATCAAAATTCTTGAACAGACAGACGACGTCTGTTCGACGACCGTTCTTGAAAACGAGAATGACATGTACATTTTTTTAACCATCAGGGTTGCAGAGACAGGCGTGCTAGAGTAGGTCGTGCAGTCGTGAGAGAGTGGCGCAGTGATCGATGCATCTGCCTAGTGAGCAGGAGGCCCGGTTCGAATCCTAGCCTTGGTACGAATTTTGATTCGTTGCTCCAGTCCGAATATATACGTCACAGAGGTCTGAGACTTGAAGAGGTCTCTGAAATCATACAGTTTCATTTGATTAAAATATCTTTTTTTTTATTTCAGGTAGGACCCGCGTTTCGTTCGATGCTGAGGGGCTATTCTATTACCATCGGAGAGCCTGCGCAATGCTGTTCGAGGAACACCAGTTGGGCTGAGGCATGCATAGGAATTTGGACTGGGGAGGGAGCGTTATAAGGCAGTCCCTGCAGGTGCGCAAAGTCACTGCGCCAGGACAGTGTTGAGTTAGCGTTTCTGTATAGTGAGCAGGATTCCCAGGCTCGCGTCCTGGCCGTAGTAGCAAGTTTCATTCACCACTGAAGTCGACATATGCATCATCAGTAATACTTCGCTCCTCTAGAGCTGTTAGAACAGAGACATGTTCTTTCTCACACTCCTGTCCGGAACCACGAGGCTGCTACGGTCGCAGGTTCGAATCCTGCCTCGGGCATGGATGTGTGTGATGTCCTTAGGTTAGTTAAGTTTAAGTAGTTCTAAGTCTAGGTGGCTGATGACCTCAGATGTTAAGTCCCATAGTGCTTAGAGCCAATTTGAACCATTCCTCACGTCCCGTGTAGAATTGATATTCCATTAGGTCCAATAGCCTTCCCTCTGTTGAGCGATTTCATTTGCTTTTCTATCTCATTACCATTTATTCCTCTATCAGCTAGCCGGCCGCGGTGGTCTCGCGGTTCTAGGCGCTCAGTTCGGAGCCGCGCGACTGCTACGGTCGCAGGTTCGAATCCTGCCTCGGGCATGGATGTGTGTGATGTCTTTAGGTTAGTTAGGTTTAATTAGTTCTAAGTTCTAGGGGACTGATGACCACAGATGTTAAGTCCCATAGTGCTCAGAGCCATTTGAACCATTTTTGAACCTCTATCAGCTGTTTTATCGTTTGTACGATGATTTCAACCAGGGACAATAGTGTGACGGCTAGCATTTAATCACCTTTCGGCAGTTAACAATTAGTACTCACGTCCGATAGCTCCGCCCACCATGATTTAAGCTTGCTTCCTGTTTCTTTTCATGAGATTCTCTATGGACTCAGGCAACAGAATTTGCTTCCCCGGATACAGGCACAATCTGAAAAATGTCTTTCCTTCGAAGCTCTGAATTCATCAGCGAAATTAATCTCTGATAGTAATTCCAATTTTTGTTTTAAAATTCTACGTTTTAACTAGGTGCTTCTTACTGCTGCAAAACATATTTTTCTAAAAGTTTTTCGCACAAACACGTTTTATTCAAACACGGTTCTAAGCTCTATGGGACTTAACATCTGGGGTCATCAGTCCCCTACACTTAGAACTAGTTAAACCTAACTAACCTAAGGACATCACACATATCCATACCCGAGGTAGGATTGGAACCTGCGACCGTAGCAGTCGCGCGGTTCCGGACTGAAGCGCCTAGAACCGGTCGGTCACAGCGGCCGGCTAAATGTGTTATCACAGCTTTACCTGTATCAGTGACATTTCTGAAAATGTGAAAATAAAAGCTGTTTTTCGGTAACAGTTGTGAGAGAAAATTAGACGTAAAAATTATTAGCTGTGTCTAATTAGATATTTTATCTTAATTAGAAGTTAGTTATATTTCGTAGAAACTTCTTTAAGTGATTAGATACTTTTTCATCTACAAAAATGTTATTTTTTTCTATGAACTTATATGTTTATAGCTCGTTAGTTAAAATCAGATTATTGGATCTGTATATACAGTTAGGTTTTCTTTCTAAATCCTGAATATTTAATGAAATATAAACCCTAAGATCAATCACAACAGAACACTCCGTCTTCTCGTAGCTATATCGTTGCTTAATCAACTTATAAATACTACATGTATTAGTTAACAAGTTGTTTCACTCGCAGAAGACCTCATTTGTCTGTTCAATTGCTCGTAAAATTGGCTAGGAGTACATAAAGGAGACTTAACGGCGCGTGTAAATAGCGAAAAATGCTGGTCAGCTCCAATGATACAGCAGATATCAGATTCAGGAGACCATTTGGCAAGGAAACAGCTATATCCACTGCAATATTCGTCGTTCTGCGCCACTGTTCATGTGATATAAGGGAAGAGCAGCTGACAGAATACGTTGCCTCTTATATAATCTGTTACATGTTGTCTGTCTAGTATTTTCACCACGGAAAAGTGTATTGGACGAGTAACTTGGAAGTAATGTTTGTTGGAAAAAAGGAAACTTCTTGAAATATTCCACGACACTTTATTTTCCGTGTGTATTTACCTCCCAGATACCCCGTGTGTAAATAAAAATTTACGCTACAAATCTCTAGCTTTAATTTGCTGTTCTGTACATTACCAGTATTATTAAAAATTTGCATATACGTGAAGATCAAAGAACAGGAGCAGTAATCTTATTGTAGCAATGAGAATTACGTATGATATGAAACGTCATTGCACAGGGCGAGTGCTAGTTATTGGATGCTAGTTATTATACGAGTTCCCCATTATTTTGTCTAAAATAAGCAGTAATTTGTTAGCGTCACATAGATATTTACAGTTAACTCCATGAATCAAATGGTTCAAACGGCTCTGAGCACTATGTGACTTAACATCTGAGGTCATCAGTACCCTAGAACATAGAGCTACTTGAACCTAACTAACCTAAGGACATCACACACATCCATGCCCGTAGTAGGATTCGACCATGCGACCGTAGCAGTCCCGTGGTTCCAGACTGAAGTGCCTAGAACTGCTCGGCCACAACGGCCGTCTCCATGAATCCGTATCTACATATACAAGATGAGTCACCTGAAACTTGCGTCCCTTTTATTTCGCGACTGCTTCGAAATATCGGAAAGTAGTTTATGCAAATAATAGTGGGAAGAAGAGCACAAAATTTGTTGTATGAGTAATACTCGTAGCTCTCGTGCCATTGAGATGCTCTTAACATCATTCGAAAGTTCTTGCAACACGAGTACAGTGATATAACGATGGGAGTTTTAGTGTCGTGATGATGTGGGAGAGAAAGGACTGTGCTAAGAAAAATTTGTTCCAGTGGAAAACTTATTATAAATTTTAAAAGACAGTACTGCAAAAAATATAAGGAAAAGTACTCATACTCATGGCGACAAAGCTTAACAATAAAAAAGTAGTGAATTACGTATCAAAATGACATAAGAAAGTTAATACGACGTGAGTTAAAACAGGAAAAATACAATTAGGAGACGGCGGTAGTCCGCAAGACTAGATCCGAACTCCACCTGGCAAACTTCAGAATATCTCTCGACCTCACAGTAAACTTACTATATAACAAGATTCTGAAGATAATCTGATTAAATTGTCAATAACCAAATATTTAATCTCCATAAATACAATACATATATCTGTACCGACGGAAAACAAAACGCAACACCAAAAAATAGTTGATGTAGAGTAATGGGGCTGTGGGAATTTATTTGTCTAGGTAACGTATTTAAGTGATTGCCATTACAGTATCACAGGTTAATGTAAACTCCAGATAAGCCATTGCAAATGTGAAGTGCTGGTACATTAATAACCGGTGTAACCACCAGAATGTTCATACAAACATGAAATCCTCCATGTAATATGTTGTGCAGGTACCGGATGTCAGCTGGTGAGATGGAGTTCCAATCCCGTTGCACTTCGTCGCTCAGTACAGGGACAGTTACTGCTATTTGTAGATGACTCTGGAATTGTCGTTTGATGATGTCCCGTATGAGCTCGGTTGGATACAGATCTGGTACTAGGACAAAGTGTCGACAATCTGTGAGCATGTTGGTTTACAACAGCGGTATATGGGTGAGCGTTATCCTGTTGGAAAACACCACTGGAATGCTGTTCACGAATGGCAGCACAACAGGTCGAATAACCAGATTGACGTACGAATTTGCATTCAGGGTGCGTGGCTCAACCATGAGAGTCCTCCTGCTATCGTATGAAACCGCACGCCACACATAACTCCAGGTATACGTCCAGTGTATCTAGCAGGCAGACCGAATGGTTGCAGGTTCTCAGCTAGCCTCCTACCCAACACACGTTCATCACGGGCACCGAGGCAGAGCCAACGTTCATCAGAAAACACAGCAGACCTCCACCCTGCCCCCCAATGAGGTCTCACTTGGAACCACTAAGGTCGCAAATGGCGGCGGTTTTGGGTCAGTAGAATACACGCTACAGTATGTCTGACTCGGAGTAGCCTTTGATGTAGCTGACTTGTAACAGTGCGTTGTATTACTTCAGTGCCAACTGCGGCTCAAATTGCTAGTACAGATGCAGTATGACGAGCCTCTGGTCTTCCCTCTCGGTAGTGAACCGTGGCCATTCAGAGCTCGGTCTTCTTGCGACCGTACATTCTCGTGAACACCGCTGCCAGCAACCATTTTCAGTGGCTGCATTCCTGCCACTTCGTCCAGCAATCATACGGAAGAAACATACAGCTTCACGTAGCCCTGTTACACGCCTTCGTTTAATCTCAGTGAGGTGTTGATGATGACGTCTATGTCGTCTTAAAGGCGTTCTTGAGTAACATCCATCAACCACGTCCAAACTCAAAGGTAATTAACGCTCACGACCGTTATAGTGTATATTTAAGGCAAAGTTGTTTTACAATCTATGAGAAGCGCTGTAACGCCAGTCTTATGTGACTGGTGCGGAATTGGAATAGACATCATCTTTCAGATGTCGAAACAGGTCTACCAACTTTCGTTTATATCACAAAAGTCCTTCTTAGTGTTGCGACGTATTTCTGTCAATGTATATACGTAATATGAAATATAAGGTATTAAGCTTTCAATAACATACAACAGGTCAAGTCCGGTACCAAGATAATTAACATAACACAAAACAAATCCAATGACAATGGCTTGAAATTTTACAAATAATATTAGGAACACCACTAACCTAGTCGGACACTCGCCACTGCCTTTGGACGGCAGCACGATTCTTCAAATGCAGTCGAGCGAGTGTGGTGCCTATAACGGGCTGATGTGAACATTTGACAGAACGCGGTGGCTCGGCAGGCGCCCTTTGCGCTGCTCAGCTGCAGCACGAAAACTCCGAAATAGGTTGAGAGCGAGCGGAAGGTACTCTCAAAGCAGACAGGCGGGCCAGTTGCGCGCTGGATCGGAGCGACACAAGGGTTGTTGCTAGGCAAGAACGTCAAGATTATCACAGGGGAAAAGCCTCTAATAATGTTGTGAGACTACTGCAGGCTACTGTAGGACATTGTAAGTAAGTGTAGAATGTTGTTGTTGTTGTGGTCTTCAGTCCTGAGACTGGTTTGATGCAGCTCTCCATGCTACTCTATCCTGTGCAAGCTTCTTCATCTCCCACTACTTACTGCAACCTACATCCATCTGAATCTGCTTAGTGTATCGATCTCTTGGTCTCCCTCTACGATATTTACCCTCCACGCTGCCCTCCAATGCTAAATTTGTGATCCCTTGATGCCTCAAAACATGTCCTACCAACCGATCCCTTCTTCTAGACAAGTTGTGCCACAAACTTCTCTTCTCCCCAATCCTATTCAATACCTCCTCATTAGTTACGTGATCTACCCACCTTATCTTCAGCATTCTTCTGTAGCACCACATTTCGAAAGCTTGTATTCTCTTCTTGTCCAAACTGGTTATCGTCCATGTTTCACTTCCATACATGGCTACACTCCATACAAATACTTTCAGAAACGACTTCCTGACACTTAAATCTATACTCGATGTTAACAAATTTCTCTTCTTCAGAAACGCTTTCCTTGCCATTGCCAGTCTACGTTTTATATCCTCTCTACTTCGACCATGTAGAATACAGTAGCTTTACTATTAGTTTTTGTCAGTTAAGGTCGTACACGCATAGCCTGTACGTTAGGTGTGTTGCATACCTATCAGGTGTGACTTCAGTTTCTTTACATATGAAGGGCTTATTTGAATAGTGGTACAAATCCACTTAAAAAAAAAAAAAAATGGTTCAAATGGCTCTGAGCACTATGGGACTTAACATCTGTGGTCATCAGTCCCCTAGAACTTAGAACTACTTAAACCTTACTAACCTAAGGACATCACACACATCCATGCCCGAGGCAGGATTCGAACCTGCGACAGTAGCGGTCGTGCGGCTCCAGACTGAGCGCCTAGAACCACTAGACCACCGCGGCCGGCAAATCCACTTTCCTTCATTATGAGATACAGAGTCCTAAAGTTAAATGAGCGCTGAAAAATTTGCAGTTGAGATACCAGAAATGTTGAAGCATATGGCTTCTTGCTAGAGATGAACATTTCTTTCTATTTCTTTGGACCATTAATGTCAGAATCATTATAGACAGAAAAGTGGAGGTAATGGACTTGTACGACTATTGAAATAAGCCCTTCATATTCTCCTAAAAACCAGAAGCGATAAACACTCTAGAAACTGAGTGAGGATACGTAAAAGGCGAAATAATCTATGGAACATTTTTGTTTTACATAGTAATCTCCCTGCCTACATCTTAAAAGAGAAAAGTATTTATAGAAAAATTGAAACTGTCAATGTTTAATTCAGGTTTTATTCGAAAAGAGCCGAATTATAACTGGAAACAAAGTTATATTGTAGTAAAACTAAAGAAAACATACAGATTTATCATAAAATTATAGAGCTAGAAAACGCAATTTTCTCAACAGAAAGGCAAAAATAAAAGAAACTGCAAAACAAAAATATATCAAGCATCACTGCAATATTTCTTCGAATTTATATAAAACTTTTTCCGTTATTCATAAATAAATTTTGCATTCATAAGTAATAACAAGAAACTCTTGCCTTTGATCGTGATCAAGAATATTTTATTTAGTACAAAATACCATACTAATAATATACATTTTTTGTGTTTGGGCCTGTAAACTGTACATGCATCGAAATTATTTACTTTGGTTACTTAAACGACAGAAGTTAGGTGGTCAACAAATTTTTTGTCGTTAAAATTCAGCTTATATTCCGTAGGAGTATAACATACACATGGACTGTCCGCAGTTCGTGGTCGTGCGGTAGCGTTCTCGCTTCCCGCGCCCGGGTTCGATTCCCGGCGGGGTCAGGGATTTTCTCTGCCTCATGATGACTGGGTGTTGTGTGATGTCCTTAGGTTAGTTAGGTTTAAGTAGTTCTAAGTTCTAGGGGACTGATGACCATAGATGTTAGGTCCCATAGTGCTCAGAGCCATTTGAACCATTTTTTGAACACAGTGGACTATCTCTGTTATTTATGTAGCGTATCAAAACTGTGTCGATATGACCCGATACACGGATCAAGCGCTTGGTGATTGAGAGGCAAAGCGACAGGAATTGGGAAATTGGCGCATTGCATTGTAAACAGCGCCAAATGAGGTTCTCATTCCAGACTACACTTTTGGAACTTATTTCCTCAAATGCTGTTCCCTTAAACACATTTGAAATTGTTTTCGACATGCGCTGCTGATTCACTACAAATTTGCAACTAGTTCTATTTGCAACAAGAGGAAAGACTTTTTATCGTAGCTGCTTAGCCTTATCGTCTTGCTCAATACATATCTTGGCATGAGAGTCCCACTTGGCGGAATTTACAACGCAATGGCCAATTGTGAGTCACTCGACTTTCAACTGTAACACGTTTCTCCGATACCTTAGTGAAAAGTTCAACATCAACATAAAGGAGCGTTTAATCACTGTACTCTTCTTTTTAAGAGGTTTCGGATGCCACGTTGATGTAAGATATACTAGAGACTTATATGCCCCTCTGCGTAGTATCATTTGCCGAAAATCTCGGTTCTATATCTCGAACCGTTCACGGAATATAAAGGGTGCACGATTTTGGTGGGTCACCCCGTTTACTACGGAGTTCACAGTTCAGTGCGCAGCCACTTTACGTCCAGTTACGCACTCCGTCCCAACAGTGTTGAGACGGAGCTTATTCTTGGCGTAGAAGCGACAGGAGTGCAGTAACTACAGTGACAACGTGTGCTAACAACAGAAGTGCATTCGACCAATTGGTTGTGAACAGGCGGTGCTAAGTACTGGACGTGTGTATGTCAACGTTACTGTGTCACAAATCGGAAGGGAACAACTGTTTAAGACAACAGTGTTTTGAAGAAGAGAAAAGTCTGCGCAAGGTTTGTCCCATGTATCTTGACTCCTGAACAAAAATAATGACGCGTTGACACCTGCCGCGTCATGATTGAAAAGCAAAACGCTGACAGTTCTTTTGTGGAAAGAAGATTATCGTGGTTAACGAGACTTGGTGTAATCGATACGAATGTGCTTCAAACGATAAAATGCAGAAATTCACATGACGCCATTCATGTCAAATGGTTCAAATGGCTCTGAGCTCTATGGGACTTAACATCTCAGGTCATCAGTCCCCTAGAACTTAGAACTACTTAAACCTAACTAACCTAAGAACATCACACACATCCATGCCCGAGGCGGGATTCGAGCCTGCGACCGTAGCGCTCGCGCGGTTCCAGACTGAAGCGCCTAGAACCGCTCGGCCACCAGCGGCCGGCACATTCATATCAATGTGAAGAGTGAGTTGAACAGCTAGAAGAAATTTTATGACAGTTTCAAATGGTTGTATGAGCGTCCTGTGCGTCGTACTGTATTGGGAGAAGACTGTCTAGAACACATGAGTCCAGTCTCGAAACTTTTGGGACTGACTTGGTATTTTTCCATATACAGCAATGGATGTAGGACTGTGTATATGATTCTTTATACGCTTTGTTCTTACTCTCGAGATACATAATGGAGGCTGAAGAATTGGTTCACGCTATTCCTCGAACGCTGGTGCTGAAACTCGCCTGTCGTTCGAAGATGAGTTTTTAAGCTCACTGACCATATCTGTTACAGTATAGTATGAACCACTACCTCTTAGGATACTGGCCATGCAGCTGCGAATTTCTACGATATCTGCGGTGATGCTAACTTGATATTATTGTACAACAATAAATCTTCGCGGTAAACGTACCATGAAATCTCATTAACACTTTTCTTGACTGGACTGCAGCGTCATCTCACGAAATACTTAAAAGTCTGAAATATGGCGACCTTCTCAGGACGTAGAATTATTTAGCTACTGATGGGGAGATGGCGGAGAGAGGGTGAGGAGAGGGCTGCTTGTGTTTTTAACAATGTCATAAGAACTCTGGCGTCATATTTATTGGATTTTTTTGCCATTAAAATTCGAGTGGTCGGTGTTAGAAGGGAGATGTGAAACATGCGTCTTACTGTGCATGGGTAAAACGGCTTGCTAGTAAATGTTGGCCGCCGGTGAATAGCCAAAAAAATTTGTGCGTGATGTGTTTTCTACTGAGTCAGAGGGCCAGTGTAATCCACAAAATTTGCCGTCGTTGATATTATTACAACATCAGGAACACAGTCTACTGAAGCGATGCACAACATTCATGATTCCTTCCATGCCTTAAAGAAAACGAGAAAGGGGTGTGACTTTGCTTGATAACAGTGCACTTGTCTAATCAGGCCGTGAGTTAGCTCATGTGGAAGGTATCCAGGGTGTGAAGGATAGCTGTTTACAATGTGGTGGACGGGCGGTCGACAGCGACAATTTGACACTTACGATCCATCCAGTCGGGAAACAACATCAAATTGGACAACGAGGACTTGGTGAAAAGCAATGGTTCTGAATGTTTGATGCGAAAACCCTTAAAAATTTTCGAATAAGACCGACTTATTGCCGTTCCACTTCTTATTGTTCATGTATACACATTTGCAGCCGTCTGACGCTAGCGGGCAGCGAATTGTAGCCTGCAATGTGGCGGTGTGTAACGTAACTGTTTCAGTGCGTGAGAAACAGCGTGCTGTAATCGGGTTTCGAATTATAAGAGTTGGTTCACACATGAACACCCTCTCCTTCAGCAAACACACGAGCGCTAAGACATCTGCAACAATCCGACGTCGTTGGTTCACAGTCATCGATCATCCTCTGACGAGTCCCCCGACTTAGCCCCATCCGATTTTCATCTGTTCCCAAAACTTAAAGAACACCTTCTAGGACTACTCTGAGGGTACTGAAGCAGTGCAAGCGGAAGTGAGGTCGTGGTTCCGTCAAGAAAGGGAGGTCCACTGGGGGCCGAACCGCACTCTAACCCTGGGTTCCGCGTGGGGCGGCGGTGGGGTGGGTGGAGTGATGTGGCCTGTTGTGGGATTGTGAACCACTGAGGGCTACGGCGGGACGAAGCCTCTTCGTCGTTTCTAGGTCCCCAGTTTAATACAACTGGGGTAATGAACAGAATAAATCAGAATAACGTTATAACTTCGTTTCAGAACCGCTGGAGACTATGGATGCCTTACAGCAACATACGAATATTCAGAAAATATCCCTGAAAAACTTTCGAAATTTTGTTTCTGTACTTCAGGTTCCCTCTACATATTATTACAATGAATACGTCTATTGTGCTGTAAGAATATGGATTCTAAGGTGCCGGCCGGTGTGGCCGTGCGGTTCTAGGCGCTTTAGTCTGGAACCGCGTGACTGCTACGGTCGCAGGTTCGAATCATGCCTCGGGCATGGATGTGTGTGATGTCCTTAGGTTAGTTAGGTTTAACTAGTTCTAAGTCTAGGGGACTGATGATCACAGAAGTTAAGTCCCATATTGCTCAGAGCCATTTGAACCATTTTTGATTCTAAGGTACGCAAGGGAATGCACAAAGTGTATAGGTCAGACACGTCTTTTCTGTCGGATGAGCCAGCGGAAAGAAGCAGCAGAGTAAATGTGCTGTGCTCCTGAAGAGGATCAAGGGTAGCAGCGAGGAATTTCCCTAAGTACTTATGGTGAAAGTGCGTAAAACTATGCTCAATCGCAACGCACCAAGAAGGAATTATGCAGATTGGTCACAAACTGATATTCAAACAGATATCGGCGGCATTGAAACTTTGGCGACTGAGGGATGAATGTGTGACACTGCGCGCAGTTTTACCGCGCAGCTGATAAGAATAGTAAGCAGGTAAGCAGGGGCATCTCTATACCAGGCCATAAAATCTTTACGAATATGATTCTGTGTGCACAGTTGGACAGTAACTATGCGTCACAGACAGGCACGGGAACAATGTACTTAGATGTCAGCAATTGAGAGGGGACGTGTAATTGAGCTCAGAGAAGTCGGTTGAAGTAATCGCGAATCGCTCGACATCTAAATAGGTGCGAGGACACTGTCCGACGATGTTGGTGGGAATGGGTTAACCATGGCCGAAAACAGCGTCAAGAAGCAAGGGGTCAGTCTAGAGAGACGTGAGGACCGAGAAATCGTCAGAGAGGCGCTCATAGTCCAGGATTCGTCATTGTCTTCGATCCGTCGTGCCAACAGTGCTTCAGTGACCACAAGTGCCATTAATGGGTGTCTCATAGAAAGTGGGCTGAGATCACGGCGTCCCTTGCGCCAACTACACCAACAAGCCCGTTTGCACTGATGTCGGGCACATTCGCTCTGAAATCTCATTGACTGGAGTAAAATTGTTTTCAGTGATGAGTCCCGCTTCGAACTGAGCCTCGAGGACAAGCGAAGACTTGTCTGGAGACGACTCGGATGACTGTGGAATACGAATCTGAGTGTAGCACACCATACAGCCCGCCAGCAAGGAATGATCCTCTGTGGTGTCATTGGTGTCATTTCTTTTCAGAGCAAGACCCATTTAGTTGTCATCCACGACACCCTTACAACACAGCGGTACGTCGACGATATTCCACACTCGTTTCGTTTCCCTTTATGGCAAGCTATCCTGGGCTTACATTTCAGCAAGACAATGCCCGCCCGCAGACAGCGGGAATTCGTACTCCTTCTCTTCGTGCTTTCCAAACCCCTCTCGGCCAGCAAGCTCACAGAGTCTCTCCCGAACTGAGAACTTTTGGAACACTAGGCTGGGCCCTCCAATCACCTGGGGATTTTGAAGAACATACTCGCTAATCGCACAGAATTTGGCACGATATCCCTTAGGAGGAAATCAAACATCAATCAACGCCCTTGCATAAGGGCCAGAGGTTTGCTTGGTTCAAATGGCTCTGAGCACTATGGGACGTAACTGCTGAGGTCATCAGTCCCCTAGAACTTAGAACTACTTAAACCTAACTAACCTAAGGACATCACACACATCCATTCCCGCGGCGGGATTCGAACCTGCGACCGTAGTGGTCGCACGGTTCCAGACTGTAGCGCCTAGAACCGCTCGGCCACTCTGGCCGGCGGCCAGAGGTTGACCAGCGTTGTTATTGACTTGCTCAATTTGGGAAGCTCTTTCCCTTGAATAAATTATCCAATTTTTCTGAAATTGTAATTACTTGTTTGTCTATACATGTGCATCATACATACCGATTTCTGTCCCACTCGGAAAATTCCTTCGCAGTGCGCCTTTTTTTATCTTCTTTTAGAGTCTAGTTGCGCTCCATCATTGTGCAAATGTGTATTGGGTTCCACTGTCTTTTGCGGCTCTCACGTAATACGTTTAGTTCTACATAGCTACCTCTTTTTAGGTCCCGCGGGCAAATGTTCAAAATCGAAAAAGTTCGTCACAAAAACATCACTTGGAATACGTTATTTATAATGCTGCGATACGAAGATCTAACGTGAGCCTCTCTGACGCAAGACCGCAAGAGACGGCACTACAGCAGAGAGTGAGTTTTTAACGCATTTCTCTGCGTCGCTCCGAGGCCTGCTGTTCCGCCCGTCTCCTCCCTTCCTTTGTCACCGCCGCGGTTGCAGTCAGAACAAAAGGCTCATTAATTTTCTGTCGGCCGCACGAAACCTGCAAGCGCGTCTTTTGAAAAAGTAGCAAAGCACAAAGGTTTACCGGGCAGGCGAGGGCCGAAGAAAGACTGCGTTGTGGTCGTGTTGGCCAGCCGGGCTCGTTCGCCAGCCAGTCAGAGCAAGACGACGACGGCGACTCGACGCTTTTCGAGCGCGCCACATTCTCAGATGAGCGTCAAGAGCCGAGGAGAGCTGTGTCGTTATCCACACAGTTCATACCACCACCCGGTGTCTACAGGGAATGTTTTCCCTAGATGAAAGTGACTGACATCGCGTCCTGGCGATGTGGTGGAATGTCAGCATTGGCAGCATGAGATACTAATTAAATCACTCAATACGAAAATGCCAAAAGCAGATCGACGTGCAAAAAATGTGAGGGCCTTGTAGGGTAAGTGAAGCTTGTTGTTCAATTTTGTTTTTTTGTAGTCTACGCATGAGGATGTCATTATTGTTCGACTTCACACAGCTCTTAGAAGCATCAGACAATACGTGATAAGAATATAATACCATTATCTACATGTCTATACAAGGTGTTAAGGTAATAAGTGCAGATATTCTTATTCGCGACTGAAGACAGTGTCCTGAACAACATTGTATCGGTATTTACTTTATCTGCAGGTTAATTATTTTACGTATTAGGAGTAATATGTTTTTAAGTCGTTTAGTACTGAAACGCCTCGTTAAATCCGCAAGACAGAACAGGTAGTTGGAATTGTGGAAAGGGGCCAAAAACGAGCGGCTGTCAGTTACACTCGAACTCATATAACTTTATTTAGTTGCTCAAACATTACAGCGGAAAATTCCGAGCTTAACTATCGACTGAATATGTCACACAGCCTTATGGCTTAAGGGCACAACCTCTTAAATTTTTAAAACCGCTGAAGGCCCAAGATTTAAAACACAACTGCGATAAATTTTCAAAATGCAGAAAGCGCACGGTTTTATCCTTAAATAATATTTCAAATGAGGCTGAAGGCCCAAACAATCTAAGACTTGACAAAAAAGGAATTTTAGTTTCAAGACGGCTGAAAGCCCATGATTAAAAACCACAGCTACAATGAACTTTAAAAAGGCAGAAGGCCTAAAGCGTTATCCAAAGAAATGTTTTAAATGAGGCTGAAAGCCCAAACAATGCAAAACTTGACAAGTAGGGAACTTTCAATTTTAAAGCGGATGAAGGCCCATTATTTAAAATCCAACTAAAAGCTTGCCAATTCAAACCATCGGCCATGAGCCATTAAAATAGGCAATCAAACACCAATAAGAAAAGACAGTACAGCCAGCGGAGCTCAGAAGTTTCTGGGGATCGGTCCGCACTTGAAATATTAACGTTCGCTCAGGGGTGACGGGTGGTCGGTCCAACTATATCCGATCCTCCGGCAACCCAACCAAGAGACAGTCAACGGACCCACCGACAAGACGACTAGCTTTCCACTCGACCAGTACACAAGGAACTCCCAAGCCAAAACATAAAAGGCGTACCCGCCCACAACCAAATAAGCATAAGCTGTCAAAACTACACACACGTGTTGGACAGCGACAACACGGTGAGGAAAGGACACTGCCTCAATTTTACGTCAGCGGCCAGGGCAGGTAATCGGAACGCTAACGGCCACAAGGCAGAAAACTCCGTTGGTGCACTTGGACTTCAAATAACCAAAGTACAGTTAAACTCCACCGGATGGTGGCCAAACTTTCGCCAACTCGAACACTTGCTGTTGCTCACGGGAATACGCCCAACAGCCAACCATGAAAACCAACGGCACAGTGTGAACAGACTGGCTTCAGTAATTAAATCTCCACTCAACTTTGATGTCTTGGGTCTGTGAGTCACGAACCTCGTAGCAATCGGAACAGCTCCCTCACACTCCGACACTGCGTAGAGACCGCCACCGGGCCTGGCCCACTGCGCCGCGCGGAGATTTCCTGTCTGATCCACGCCAACCGACCGAATGCCGCACACCGGCTAGCCGGAAAGTATAAGCACCAGAGCAAAGATAGTACAAAGTGCGAATATCGATACACACCGCTGCTGCCACATGTAGAAGGAGGAAGAACCACGGCATAACCGCAATAACCGCGGGCAATCAAACGCAGAGTAACAGTCAAAGTTTAAACCAATACATAACCTTGGGCCAGCACGGCTCAAGTACCTCCAATTGCATGTGGCAAGAGCAAGCTATTAATGCTTACCTATCACAGGGCAGCAGGTCAGGTGTTGAAGTGCAGACACGTGGACGAAAAACACCTAGTCTATTTCATAGCTGTAGTCCACATAGTGGTGCAATTACGACCGTGCAGAAAACATCCGGTAGTAAATTATGTGACTTTTGTGGGAAGATTGTAACTCACAGATGAAAAACAACTAACACACTGCAGCGGGTATACGTTAATATACTAATAATCTAGATATCTGCACTTCTATCCCCATCACCCCGTATGTACATCACAACCAATCTTAAGGTGTCTGGGGCGGGTACTTCGTGTTCCCCTATCACATACCCTCTTTCGTGTACCATACGTGAATAACGTGTGGGGAAACTGACTGCTGGTGAGCTGTACTGTGAGCTCGAACCATATACACTATCTAACCAAAAATATTCAGAAACCTGTATGTACTGTGGAATTCACCACTAGGTAACACGAGCGGCGGATCACTATCTTAAAAGGAGCCAAGAAGTTTCGTGTTGTCAGTAGAGGAGCTGCAACATCAGAATGGGTAGGTCAGGAGGGCTCAGTGACCTCAAACATGGAATAGCCATAGGATGCCACCTGAGTAAAAGATTCGTCATGGACATTTCAACACTTCTAAAGTTGCCGAAGTCGACAGATGGGGATGTGGCTGTGAAGTGCAAACGGGTAGAAACAACTGCAGCTAAACGGGAACCTGACAGAACTCACGTACTGATGGGCGTGGGCAGTCGATCATTCAGCAGGGTGGTTGTAAAAAAATCTCATGATATCAGTTTATAGAACCATTCGTGAATTCGCCAAAGAGCAGTCCAGCTAGCTGAATGAGCTTAGGGTGTTAAAAGAAAGGGGTGCAATGTTCGAGCAGGTTCTTATAAGGCACGAATTTGTGTAGTCAGTGCCAAGCGAATCTTGACATGACGTAAAGAGCAACATCACTGGACAGTAGAGGATTGGAAACGTATTTGGAGTGTTGAACTACACTATGCCCCAAGCCATGGAAGTAATTTTGACGGATGGCAGGAGAACTCTACCTGCCATCGTTGTAGTGTCAACAGGAAAGTACAGAGGAGATGGTGTTACGATGTAGGGTTGTTTTTCGTGATTAGTGTGTGGTACCCTTATTGCGTCAAATAAGGCTCCAAATGCAGAAGGATATCAACACATTTTACAGCACTGTGAACTGTGTAGAGTAGAGGATCAATTTCAGTGACAGTTCCTGTTTGTTTATGCAAGACAATGCACACTGTTATAAAGCTGCGTCTGTGAGGCAATGATTTGTGGACAATAACATTCCTAAAATGCGCTGGCCTACCCAGAGACCCGGTCTGGACGCAATGGAATACCTATTATTTGAGTCAGAATATCGACTTTAGTCCAGACCCCTGCGTCCTACGTCACTATCCTCCCTCTGGTTTCGGCTCTTGAGGAAGAATGGTCTGCCATTCCTCCAAAAACATTCAGGCACCTGACAGAAAGTATCCCCAGCAGATCTCAAGCCTTCATAAAGGTGAAGAGTGGACACACGCCATATTAATATCCACTAATAGGTGGATATGGCTTCCCGGCCATTGAACTTCTTGTGCGAACGCACACGCTATGCCCGAACACTTACGGGACTTGGTAGATTAATCTACCACGAGTAATGAGTATGATGGGCAAACATCTTTTAGGCGCACTACGAATGTAGTGGTGTGGACATGTTGGGAATGTGGATCTCACGGGAAGCGTGCAAGGAATAAGTCCCTGCAGACGCACTATCTTCTGTGCCCGCGGTGGCTCAGGTGGATAGAGCGTCTGCCATGTAAGCGGGAGATCCCGGGTTCGAGTCCCGGTCGGGGCACACATTTTCAACATGTCCCCAATGAAGTACATCAACGCCTATTTGCAGCTAGGGTGTCTATTTAATTATCATTTCATGATTAATTCTTGCAGGGTAAGCCAGCTGAAGGATTAATGTTGCTGAATTACTAGCTGAAATCGAAAAGTCACAATCCTGAAAAATCTACAATATTGTATCTGGGAACAGAAATGTAACTGATTTTTTTTTCTAATAAATGAAAAGAGCAATATTTCTTACGTTCTATGAATTAATTTATTGCATTAACCTGTTTTTGGCTTATAAGGCCGTCATCACGCTTCAACTGACAGAGCTGGCTAAAGCCGGAAATAAGTTCAGCCGAAATTTTTCCAAACTATCTAACAGTCTTCAGAAAGGATAGATTAAATACAGTTGGTGGTGAAGTATTTATTGCTGTCAGAGGTAGTTTGCCTTGTAGCGAAATTGAAGTAGATAGCTCGTGTGAAATAGTATGGGTAGAGGTTATATACCTGACAATGGGACTAAACTGTTAATTGGATCGTTTTACCGAACCCCGACTCAGAAGATATAGTCGTCTCAGTTGTGCGACTGGATTCGTAATTTCCTGTCTGAAAGGTCACAGTTCGTAGTAATAGACGGAAAGTCATCGAGTAAAACAGAAGTAATATCTGGCTTTCCCCAAGGAAGTGTTATAGGTCCTCTATTGCTCCTGATCTATATTAACGACATAGGAGACTATCTGAGTAGCCGTCTTAGATTGTTTGCAGATGATGCTGTCATTTACCGTCTTGTAAAGTCATCAGATGATCAAAACTACGTGCAAAATGATGTGGATAAGATGTCTGTATGGTGCGCGAAGTGGCAATTGACCTTGAATAAGGAAAAGTGTGAAGTTATTCACATGAGTATTAAAAGAAGTCGGCTAAATTTCGAATAAATGCTAAGTCACACAAATCTGAAGGCTGTAAATTCAACTAAATACTTAGGGATTACAATTACAAATAACCTAAATTGGAACGATCACATATATAATATTGTGGGTAGAGCAAACCAAAGACTGCGATTCATTGGCAGAACACTTAGAACGTGCAACAGGTCTACTAAAGAGATTGCTTACACCACGCTCGTCCGCCCTATTCTGGAGTACTGCAGTGCGGTGTGGGATCCGCATCAGGTGGGACTGACGGATGACATCGAAAAAGTACAAAGAAGGGCTGCTCGTTTTGTATTATCGCGAAATAGGGGAGAACCTGTCACAGACATGATACGTGAATTGGAGTGGCAATCATTAAAACAAAGGCGTTTTTCGTTGCGACGGGATCTTCTCATGAAATTTCAGTCACCAATTTTCTCTTCTGATTGCGAAAACATTCTGTTGGCACCCACCTACATAGGGAGAAATGATCATCACGATCATAATATAAGTGCTCGTTTCTCCCGAGTCCCGTTCGTGAGTGGAACGGTAGAGAGACAGCTTGAAAGTGGTTCATTGAACCGTCTCCCAGGCACTTTATTGTGAATAGTAAAGTAATCACGTAGATGTAGATGTATATGTACGGTATTGTCGTCAAAGAAGGTACAATGTTCGTAAACAAAATTGGAAGAAAAAAAGTTACTCATCTGGATTGAGGCACAAACAGACAGTAAATGACGTCTTTGACGGTGTGGTGGAATGCAATTTGAGACTTAAAATGTTGAACAATAAATAAATATACAAGGAGAAACATTAACACCAAACTGGAAAACCGTGTTTACATAACAGTTTACATTAATAAACAATCCCAATAAAATATAATAAAACTAGTACTTGAGAAGCCTATTAAACATGGAAGGTGATACAGAAACCAATTACAGAATAGAATTAACAGTTCCAATAACAGAATATATTATTTGCATACGCAGTCTCAATAAGATAAAAAGAAATAAAGAAACGCAGGAAAATGGAGGAATATGAGAGAACACACAGTTAACATCATCTTTGACAGTGTGGCGGAACTGCCATTTCAAAAATAAAAAGTTAAATGCGAAGTAAACGTAAAGGGATCAAACAGGAAGAACATTAACGCTGTACTAGAAAAGTGAACCTATATAATAGTTTACATTAAATAAACAAACTAAATAAAATAAAATTAGTATTTGACGAGACTACTTCAAGAGGTACTGAACACGTAAAGTGATAAAGAAACCAACTAAAAAAAGGAATTAACAACTGTAGTAACAGAGTATATGGAGTACATAGGCAACCTCAGTGAAACAAAGCTACTAATGCAGGACATCAAGAGAGAAAAGCACAGTTAAACAGCATTAAATTTGTAGCAACGCCTGTTGTAGGGTTAACAAAACGTGAGGTACATCGTAAGCGAGGGAAACGGAAAGAATTCTCGTGGATTTTCGCACCTGCACGAGGTCACTTTTAAATTTATACATTTTATCGGTAATGTTTTACAAAACTGTCTGTCACATAAGGTGGACTCGCGAATTAACACTATAAAAACGCATCAATTGCAATTGTGTACATTATGCATGAAACATTAATGCAAGGGGCAAGGAAATAGTTGTACACATAATTGACAACGTAACATTCAGTTTCGAAAAGAAGGACGATAACGGAAATGTTTGAAAGAATCCTAGTAAACCATGCTGGTCTAAGTGATCCGCTCCTATCAGAGAGAGGACAAGTAAGCGTTAACAAGAATGTATTATGAAAACCTGGCCGAATACCGTCGTCTACGATGGTGCGAATCTCAGACCCATTCGCAAAGACGCCGAGTTCTGGTTAGCGCAAATCGTCCATAAGTCAGACAGTTCACAGTAGTGTGTGAGCTTAACGCAGAAAATTACAATAACAATGCGTTTCCTACGGGGAAGAGTGCTGTCTCACCCATTAAAATAACACGTGGCAGTATGTGGACCTACAATCCCTCAGCTTCTCCACCAGCTTTAAAGCAGAAAACTGGCCCTGGGGAACTTTCGCCCGCTAAGCCCCGACTGGCCGCCTCTACAAAGAACTCCGCGAAACATTAGTGTGGTCCTACAGCGTATCAGCCAAAAGACAGTACCACGAGACGGATCATCTGTCGACACATGCTCGTACCTTCAGAAATCTTGGCATATAGCGACTTAGGCAATGAAACGAGGTTAAATAGCAACTACAATTAAAGTCTATGATGATTGATGAATCTTATCACATGATATTTAATTGTTTACCCACACATCACATTAATTATTCATAGAATAATATTTTTACCTTTTAGTTCAATTCCCCTTCCGTCGTCACACAATTAATTAGTCTAGAAAATGAGAGCAAACTAAAAGCGTTAATACTGAGATTGTTTCTGAATTGCAGTGAATGAATTCGTATCTTCGAGCTAGCCCGGAATTTAGAAGTTGAGTCCGTCCCCCCCCCCCCCCCCCCTCCTCCCCAACAACCCTATCCTCTCACCTACCCGTCCCCTTTCCCACACACACACACACACACACACATACACACACACACACACACACACGCACGCACACAGGAGTGATAACTGGAGTTGTATTGCGGCCTGAGCCGAAACAGGAGGTTTATCTGGACGTGTTTTTCCGATTAGGCCTGATGGATCAATTACAAACTTTTAGCTACCATAGATCCTGTGTTGTCTTTCCATCCCGCTGATGGTCTGTAAAACATTCTGCGATATTTCAGTGGGAGTATTACAGACGGTGAAAAACAGGTATCTGTACCATCAGGCAGTTTCTACAAGAGAGATGTACAACAGCGTTCTAGTTATTCAGTACAAAAATGAAACAAAAATTTTTATTCGCAACCAGTATCGGCCACGGAAGATTATTTTCTGTAGAGGAAAATAAACGTTTAAATGTAACACATGTCCGACATGTGGTGATGATATTACTGTTGTACTACGTATAGTTTTTCTGCAATCTCACCTCACCTAGAGGGTAGTTGATGTTGATAAACGTCACATGAATGTTTCACGTCAAGGTCTACGAGACACTAACAGATGCAAACGCCTCTAAACGAATGAGGAGAAAATAATGATCGTTTTAATGACATCACCTATGGAAGCGGGTCATTATTATTTAGGCGCTACAGTCTGGAACCGCGTGACCACTACGGTCGCAGGTTCGAATCCTACCTCGGGCATGGATGTGTGTGATGTCCTTAATTTAGTTAGGTTTAAGCACTTCTAAGTTCTAGGGGACTGATGACCTTAGAAGTTAAGTCCCATAGCTCTCAGAGCCATTATTATTTAAAAATTACCTTTTCAAGAATAATGCTCCCTCTGTAGCACTCACATTACTCGATTTCGAAAATGTCGATCATTCTCAATGGATATAAAAGTTATAGAAGAAGCTATAACAACGATGAGATGAAGCGTCTGGAAGTATGTCACGGATGCTGGCATAATTATGTGGGTAAAGTGGTAAACATAAACATTATTTAAATACAATAAATATTTTATTTTGGACTGACTGAATGAACATTGTGGTCCATTTTGTAAAGAGATTTTGAGACAGTAGAAGAGTAGAATTTGAAAAGTAGTTTCATGTTGTTCGATGTATACTGTTGGTTTGAGTGCTATGGAGAGTTCAGTGATTCACAGGGTTGGTTTTCTTGCAGGACTTCCTTGTTCATACATCTTACACGTCGATCTTGAAGCAGCGAAATCGACGAATCTAAACGTAATTTCGGGAGTATCGCAAGGGAGTGTTGTAGGGCCGCTACCGTTTACAATTTGTAATAATGTTATGATGTTAATGATGGATTGACGATAAATCAATGGAAACAAAAACAGCCGTGCATTACCCAATGGTAACCACCATCCGCAGTGACCTAAAATGGAATGACCACATAAAATAAATTTTAGCATAAGGAGACGCCAGCCTGAGATTAGGGAAGTGCAATTCAGCCAAGAAATAAGTCCCTTGCAATAACTTGTTCTGCCGCTGCTCGGGTATTGTTCAGCAGTTTGGCAGCCTAACCAGGTTAGATTAACAGAAAAAATGGAAACGATCCAACGAAAAGCAGCGCATTCCCAGTGGCAGACGCTGAATGAGAGGTCTTGTGCACCAGCGAGAGAGGTTTAACTGTTGAAATTTCGAGAGCGTACAGTCTTACAAGAGTCGGGCAGCATTTTATTTTCTCACATATACTTGCGAAATGATCACAAGAACACAATCATAGAAATTGTGTGTTAGACGGGTCTTTATCTATAATGGTTCTTCACACCCGCCATGCGTGAAAGTAACAGAAAAAAGGGTGGTACAGTGGGGGGATAGAAGAAATCGTACCAAAAACACCCTTCGCCACCCACCGTAGGGGTGGTTTGCGGAGCACAGACGTAGATGAAGATGTAAATGTAGATCAACAGATCAACTGAAATATTCACGTCAGTTAAGGGTGGGTTGATTACTTCATATGGTCGAATCGTTGTCGTAAAGCAGAACTGGATAATCACTAAAGCAACAGCATTCGGTTACTTTCAAGCGTAAAGTGAACGTATCAGAGCACTGATACTTAACACTTTCAGGCCCCCTGGCTATAACTGTGTACATTACATTCGAATGTGTCTTAGCCACTGCAGAAATGTTTGTCCCCAATGGAAACCTCATGTACACATTTGTGAATGTCCAATCTTTCCATCACGCTCTAGTGTTGTCAACTGTTGGGCATCACTAAAAAAATATCAACTAGTCAATGAAGCAGCGTGCAGATGCTCATGACAGTAAGAATACACCAAAGTGGTAGGTTAGTTATACCCCACTGTAACTCAATATTGTTTTTGTTCTTTTGCGTGATAGTGAATGATCAGTTTATTTACTACAACAGTGAATATTTCAAAATTAGTTATTTTGATCCATAAAAATAAGCCAAGTCTAAAAAGTATAAAATCTGAAAACGAATGCATACTTTTGTGTAAATTTGTGTCTAAAATCAGTAAAAAATCACGCAAGAGCATTATAGCATAAAGAGAAATTTCCCTTTGTACAGAAAAAAATATTCGAGTCTGAAAGAGTTAAAGTGATCGAAACGCTGAAATTTTGTTTCCGTATGCCTGTGCCAATATTTTTAATATTGCTTTCCTGGAAATTACTTCAGATTCTTTGTAGCGTTAACACGGCTCGCTGCTTCTCTGCATGACGAAGGAAAGAAAAGAAAAAATACAAGACTGGCGCAGTCAGAGAAAAAAGGTGGACGCCCAAATGCTCTTAATGCACGCGTCGCGGCATTATTCCTTCTGGACGAATCTCGCCAATTTAAACAGTTTGCATAAATTTCCATTCCGGCCATTCACACCGGCAAAAGCAGGGCGCGGCGCTGAAAGACGGCGAATCGGCTCGTCCCCGGCGCTGTGCCTATTTGGTAAAAAGCCGGTTCGCAGTGAGGATCTGTTTCACATGTTAAATACGCCTAACGAGCGAGGCGCGGAAAATCACGTTTAACATAGTTACCACGGTCTCCAGAAAGATGTTTCATCATTACGAGTTTTAATATTCGTGTCCTCAAACAATATTACATTTCTTGTCTTCTTCCATCGATTCTAATATTAAAGCTTTGTCGTGATGAAGAGCAATAGTTTGTGCTCCATTATGGTATTAATATTTCTCTCTCCTTTTTCTATTTTTATTTGGCATTTAGCTTTAGCTCACGTTTCTACTTAAATTAATCCTAAAACTTCTGATTTGAGGCAATTTTAAATTTCGTTTTCAACTCACGGAAGCCGTAGGCCTACGTCTATTAGTCAACCAGGGAGCAGTTCATTTAGGACACAGACGAGGTCTATTCAAAAAATTCCGGAACTACGTCCAAAAACTTTTTCTACGCTTATATTTACTTATTTTGCATGGTTTCCTTTCTCTGAAATTGTAATGATTTATTTGACTCTAGATGTAAATCACAACTAATGATTTACATCTCATTTGGATAATTCGACAACGTAGCATGTATCTCTTTTCTTCCCTTAGCATGTATAAGATTTCCAGTAGTATATCAAATACAAAATAAGTACAAAATGTGCTGTTTTACACTCAATACCCTGTACTGCAATACCAGAATGGCGAAAACCGCTAACTGGTACCAACTGCTATAGTAAATTTTGCGTGAAAAGGTCTCGACGCAAGGAAAAACGCCTTTCTTTTAATGACTGCCATCCCCACTCGCGTATCATATGCGCCTGTTCCGCGGTAATACGCACTGAGCTGTACTTCTTCCCACTTTTCTGATGTCCTCAGCCAATCCTGTCTGGCTAGGATCCCATAGCACACAGCAATACTCTTGCTCAGGGCGGACTGGCGTAGAGTAGGCTGTGACTTTATTGGACTTGTTGCATATTCTAAGCAGTGGTTGCTTCGCCTTTCCCGCAACATTGTGTCATTGTTCCAATGTAAGTGACTCGTAGTTGTTATCCCTATCATTTAATTGAACTGACTGTAAAAGCTTCGTATTCGATGAACGGAATAAACTTTCTAAACGGGAATCAGAAACATTTCCGCTACACACAGCATTCCATTTGCTTACCAAGTACATATTCTAATTTCGGAAAATACCAGTCCACTTCTCTTTGTGTGTATGACTTCCGGCAATGATTCATTTTTTTGCAACAACTTGTATTGAGAAGTTCTCGCCCCGTATTTCAAGTGTGTCTATCTTTCGCATGAGGCAGTAAAGTGCAAACATAGTCACGATGAAATCCTGAAGCGCGGACATATCCTCTAAGCTGCACTTGCTAATGTTTCGTACAACATGTGGATATTTTTATACGCTCATACTAAGAATGTATCCATCCTTCAGGCGAGCAGTAAAACACATCTCCACTTCCACATTCGAAGTCACGAGTTGCCCTTCCCATTCTCCTCTCAGTGTGCTTATTACTAATACAGTGATACTGACATGTTTTAGTGGAAATTTTCCATACATGTTCTCAATAATCAAATGAAATATGATTACATATCACGTAACGAAAGAATTACAATTGTTTTTAGGTTTATATGTATATAAAATGAATAATGAAAGAAAAAATAATCATCTAAATTGTTATTCTGCCTTTCTACGGATGGCGGGGATGTACTTGTAAGCACACTCGAACAGGCAACTTGCTCCAGTCACCAACGGATGGCGTGAGAATGTACTTTTTGGCTGACGGCCAGGATAAAATTTTGCACTAGCCTTTTAAATTCAGAAAAAAAGAAATAAATAAAAAGTAATACCGAAATCCTTTTAGTGACAGTATTCTGCCTTGTACTGCATAGTTACAGAACCTATCGTCGGTCTCAGGTCAACTTAAATAATGCGCCGTATGTTTCCCCTATTCAAATGCTTTATAAGTTTAGAACTTATGTTTCTCAAGACGAATATGCTGCTTATACTTCTGTACTGTTCGTCGGCTTAGTTTTGTTTTTGTTACGATATTTGCTCAGTTTTATAAGGGTACCATCTCAAACCTTGACTGGTGGTCTGAGTATTTCGAATTCTAAAAATTTCTCAAATCCTGAACAGTTTCGTCAGTTATATGTTTGGCGCTGCCATTGTTCTGGTGAAACGGTACTTCTATGGTTTGGAAAACATTTATTTATTCCCATCTTGTTCTCTTTGCTTTGTCTTAATATCCCCGCTTGTCATTCGGATATTTTTTGCTCTAAGAATTTATTTTAAAACGCTGGAACCTGTTTTGCACTTTTTTCTGCACTATCTCAATGTGTAGCGTTTTTAAAATATGGGGAACATTAATTTAGCCATGGTAATGGAGTTTGATGTCCGTGCCTGTGGATTAAAATGCTTATAAAGGAAAAAAGCAATCAGTATTTTTTTAAATATATCTGGAGAAGCCTTCTTTGATGAGGCTCTATTTACATATTTATGCTCAATGTTATTTCTTTCGGTCACTGCACAACTTAAAAAAAAATTTTATTTATCTAACCAAACTACAGTGTGTGAGAAAGGCAGTAAAAAGCAGACATCACGCATTCATATACATATACTAAGTGTTATGTCGAAGTGATGTGAGAAAACTTCGCTATCAAATAATAACAGTTATTTTGCTTAAAAATGTAACCGAATGAATATTCTCTTCTACAGGAGCCTATTCGATGTGCACATACAGTTCAGCTCTGACTATTTCATATGCGAGCGTGTTTATATTCAGAATGAACTCTGCTCTCAAGAGCACATTTATGCAGTGTCAGTCATACCAAAATATCATGTGAAACAAATCCTTTTTCCTCTCTCATAATTTTCCTAGTCCATTATGATAAATTATTCTTGCTCAAATAATCACGATAGGTATGAGACCGTGATTACTGCTCGTTAACTTCGAATTTGTTCTTTTTAGACCCATGAATGTATATTATAAGTTTACTGTAGTCAAAGAATGAAGAAATACCTAATTTCAGTCAAAACGGTCAGTTTTCCGTAGCGTCGAAATTTGGTTGTTAATACTTAAATGAATGTCTTATAAAGACCTTAACACTTTTGAGCAACTCACATGGAATCGAGCCCTACTTAACACTACCAGCTTATGGCCATTTATCAGTAATAAGTAAACTATTCCAAGACGTTCGAAGATCTCAGCCAGGTGACGCCGAAGTAAATAACATTACACAAATCCTAAACTCGTGTACTTTTTTCTCACAGAATCAAATATTAAAATTAAGAAAACATTTCCAGAGACTCAGATTTGAATCAGATTCATTACTTTGGCTCCAATAATACCAT
The DNA here is from genome assembly GCF_023864345.2 of Schistocerca serialis cubense. Classification (NCBI taxonomy): domain Eukaryota; kingdom Metazoa; phylum Arthropoda; class Insecta; order Orthoptera; family Acrididae; genus Schistocerca; species Schistocerca serialis. The sequence continues at coordinate 524,279,798 of NC_064642.1, forward strand.
ATTCTCTCTGTAAAAAAAAACGAAAACGTCTCTTCCGTTAAAGTAGCATATTTCATTTCTGGATTGCCATGTATAATAAAAATATGAGGATGTCATCGCGATCTGTTAGACTGTGACCCCGCCATTTCTTCCTTGTTCTCCTCCCCCTCCATCATATTCATCTGTATGGTTTCGAAATCTGATCACTCTTCATAGAATTTCCCAACATCTCTTCATTTGTCTTCCTTAATCTCCTCTTTAAAACTGTCGAAGGGAAACCATAAACTATTATATACCTGGAACTTGATACTTCTAACGATGTCATCGTATAACCAACCTCATTCATTTCTCTCTCATCTACTCTGATTCCTGTTATCGCTCTTAAAAACATTAGTTACACACTATTGTACTCAACTTTATCGAGATCACCATTGCTACAGAAATACGTAATTTACTTTAATTCACGGCCCCTTCTCATCCTTCAATACTTAATGTATGGAGTCTCTTGGCGGTTGAAATTTTACTGCATCCTTTTGAAAATGGTTCCTGTGACCAATTACACACATTAAATTATTACAAACTTCACTTGTAACATGGCTTTCTTTTCTGTCAGTGAGTATTTTATTTCTCATTGCACCCACTGCCTTGAAAACCTTGTTTACTTTAATCTTGTGTGAAGTATTTTTTACCTTAAACCATCCTCGTTCACTGTCTCCATAACACCGTGAGCCTGTAATAGAATATCATGCACTGCTATGCATAAAAGTTCCTTGCTTTTGCTTTTGCTTGAGGCCTTATTCCCGTGGCGATGTGGGGTTGGCCTTGTTACTATTGATTTGGCAGTGTTAGTGTGCTTAAAAGTTCCTATTTCTCTGCAATTGTGGAAGTCATGGATATGCAGGCCTTATCGCTCCCTTTATCGATTTTCTGTTGTTTGTCTTGTATTTATAACAATATGGTAATTTGCATATAGGTTACGCACATTTTATTTAATTTTTTGTTGTCATCCATTTGATTTTGTTATTTTCAACTATATATATGTACAGGGTAATCCATCTGAAGTTTCGGATGAGATTATCTCGAAAACTATACATCGAGTAAAAATAGTGGGTAAGACAAGCTCGTAAGCTCAAAGGGGGGACATCAAATGATACTACATGTGACCCCAGCCCCCGCCCCCTTGGGTGGGACGGGGGCGAACTTCTAAATCTTAAATGGAAACATCCACTTTTTATTGCAGATTCGGATTCTCCATAAAAAAGTAATCAAGTTTTGTCTGAAACATTTTTTTAAACCATTGACAGATAGCGATGAAATCGAGAAAAATTAAAATTGGGGAATAACTCCGAGTTATTTAGAATGATCCGAGAAGGACGCATCAAATCGATACCAAATGTGCACCAATTCTTTCCTTACGCCAAATTAAGCTTTTTTTTTAACAAAATTTATCCTACCTGCTACAGTTCTTGATGGAGGGAGGCGGTATGGTATTAATATCTCGTTAGGGAACTCTTCACAGTTGGATTACTCACCCGACTGTGGCGCTATCGTGGCCGAACTGTGAACTATGGCTCAGTATAAAGGTCGGTGCAATTCGATCAGACGTCACTTCACTTTCAGATTGTGAACCGTAAACATCAACTGACGAAATTAAATTATTCTTTAGCGAAACATGGCTCACTATCCTCCTACAGAGATTGTTGATATGATGTTGACTTTAGGTGAATGCCATAACAATTACACTGCATCTGCGCAATTGTATGCGGATCGTTTCCCAAACAGACGGCATCCAAGCGAAAACATTATTCGAAATTGCACTCGACGAGTTCGAAATGGATACATGCACCGTCCACCTCGTCATCGCAAATACAATGAAAATGACGCAAGTACCCTTACCGTTCTCGCCTGTGTTCAACTGGATACCGAAATGAGTGGTCGTGCGATTCATAGACAAGCTGGAATATCGAAATCAACTGTTTTAAGGATTTTGAAAACACATAAATATCATGCGTATCATACCACACTGATGCAGGCATTAACACCGAAAGATACGCAAATACGCGTGCATTTCCACCAATGGGCCTTGGAAATGATAAGAGGTGACAATGATTTTTTTTAGATACGTTATGTTCACCGATGAAGCCACATTCAAAAACAATGGCGAATTAAATCGTCATGATTGTCATTATTGGTCCCCTGTCAATCCACATTGGCACAGACCCGTTGACAATCAACAAAAATTGCTGTTAATGGTCTGGTGTGGAATTTTAAACAGTTACTTGATAGGACAGCATTTTTTTGACCGAAATGTTACTGGGGAATCTTATTTACAACTTCTCCGCGATGATTTGTTGGAGTTAATCGAAGATGTTGATTTAGAAACTAGGCAACGAATGTGGTTCCAATAGGACGGAGCAATTCCCCATTATGCTAAAAATGTGCAGAACGTTTTAAATTTACGGTACCCTGGTCGGTGGATAGGACGCGGTGGACCAGTTCAGTGACGTCCACGTTCACCAGACCTAACATCTCCTGATTTTTTCTTGTGGGGTTATTTAAATAATATTGTTTATGAAAGACAGTCCACAACCCGAAACGATATGGATCAACGCATTCAAGCCATACCACAGGATGTGCTGCTCAAAACTGTGGACAACTTTCGCAAACGATTGACTTTATGCATTGAAGCAAATGGGGATAATTTTGAACTATTTCTTAGTGGCTAATTTTATTACTTAAGCACCCGAAATTGTGAGAGGCTAGGGGACTCACAATAATGAATTTGATGAGTCTTCCTCTAATAATTATAAATAAATCAGAGTTCTTCCCCATTTTCAATGGTTTAAAAAAATGTTTCAGACAAAACTTGATTACTTTTTTATGGAGAATCCGAATCTGCAACGAAAAATGGGTGTTTCCATTTGAGATTTATACATACATAAATATATCGAAGTCTGTAAAAATTTCATGTCTATACAAATTACCATTGTATTGGTCATAATATCTCAATAGATAACGACACTTTAAAAGGTATAGACCTACCTTTCGAACATTATTTCTGTTCATGCTTTAACAATGACAACTTCACTCATATCTCTTACACTGAATCCATAATAGTAATCACTCTGAGATTTTTGGACTTCTTCTTACAATATTTAAATACACTTTCAGATTTTCCTGTCCTGTGGATTTCCTTCAAATTTAATTAATTCAACACTCATTGCATCACTTTCAGTCGGATTTGGGACAAGAGTAAAATTTTATGGCATTAGTTCTGTCCTCGAAATGTTGACCTGATGGAACTTTAAACACCGTAAGCGAAGAGTCTCACTATCCTGAGATAATGTAAGCAATTACTTGCAACTCTGTTTGGGGGGATGTCCGTTTCCTTTTTCTGCCAGGGCATTGGGCAGAGTGCTCCATTCTTTACTGCCACAGAAAGATTCAAGAGCTAACGAGGCCAAATTGAATTAGCTTCTTGTTTGAAACACCGAGACGCAGTTCGTCTCCCGAGAATGCTGTCCTATAAGCAACTCTCGTTAACTAGCGAACCCTGTAATTGGCTCCGCACTTAGACTGCAGCGACCTAGTTTCACGCTGACGCTTAGCAGCATAGATCACTGAGTTTATCTGAGAAAGAGGTCACTGAAGGTAAAATGGCAGTAATAATAATTATTATTGCCATAACAATACTAAAATAATAATAATACTTTTTGCCAAAACTTTGAAGTATGAATAACTTTGTAACCCCTGTGCAAAAGGCAACCCTATCTTCCATATCAGTGACAATTACTTTCATTTGTGGACATTTTTAATTTCCTCTTCTCATTTCATGCGCTACGTACACACCCTGAAACGCTTCTGTTAGTATGATACATCGCTGATTCGAACGTCAAAGGCTGCACTATTACAATATTTCAGTGGGTTTGGTCGTTGCACATGCCATGAATACGTGACAACACACTATGTTTGTGGAAGACACTGAAGAACAAATGGGTTTCGGAAAGGAAGATCTACAGCAAGTGCTGCATATGTGTAAGAAGATATAACCGGAAATCGAAGAGAATTTAAAAACGAAACTCGCCTGGAATTCATAGAATTGTTGTGAAGCTACTGATATTGTTAACAAAAGAATACCTTCTGTGAGCAACCTTAAATAGTCGATACATATTACATTTAATAAATATCATTCTGGTTTCAAGTGGCAAATTAACTTATTTTATAACGTCAGTCAGTGGTACTATAACGTCCAGATTCGCATAAATAACAGAGGGCAGCATGGTTGCACTATTCACTTTACACTAGATGGCGCTATCTTTAGAGAAATATTGCAATCCCTATTTTTATTTCGTGTGAATTTGGTCTGTACTGTTTTGTTGTGGCATATTTTTATGTGTTAATTAAATGAGTCATCCAGTACATCTAGGCGACGCAGTGCTAAACTCAGTTGAAATCAGGTTCTCCTTAGAGGTACACATGTTACTATAAACTGTTTCTTATGTGTGAACGGTTCCACACCTCTGGAATAAACAGGAATATACGAAAACAATTTAATCATTGCGCAAAATTATCCGAAGTGTGTAACAAAAAGGTACATAAAAGAACAAAAAGCCAAGTGAACGATTGAGTCAAAAGCCTCCATAACAACAAATTAGCTTGCATATACGAATATAACAAGGACAAAGAAACAAAACTGCCAAAATTTACAGTTAAATTTTAGACAACATATAAGTGCAAGAAAAATAAAATTTTAATCGTTTCACTTTCCGATTTTCACAAGACCATGAGTGTTCCTACGTTGCATGGAAGCCCGTCAAGGGTCTTTAATAAATAAAAAGGGAGTAGAATTTAGGTAGCAAAATTAACTCCCCCAGAGCGACAAAAGAGTACTGCACTGTTGACAGTACTACGAATGATGAGAACGGGAGGGAACTGAACATGTACGAATTAAAGAGTTATTACACGAGACTTAATAAAATGAACATTTTAACAGAATAAGTGGCCAGAGACTGGCGTTCAAACCTACAAACATATCAGCCTGAAGGGAGAAGATCAAGAAAGGTAAATATCTGATATTTGAAATATGGAAGAAGAAGGAGAAGAACTTTCACAGCCTGCAAAATACAGAATCCATAAATGGTCTCCAAAGATCTGCAATTTCGTCCTTATGAAGAATACAGGACAGTGTGAGTGGTCCGGCAACAATGACTATAAAGTCAATTAACCATTTAAAATGCTTTGAAAATATGCTGCTACGAGTTATACTAAAAACTCTTAGTTACTTTTCATCAACTTTTCTTTTAGATATAGAATTTCGAGAATCAAAATTTATATTTAGAACCACTAGATGTAATTTTCAGTGTCAGCAGCACTTTTTTTTAAAAAATTCGCGTCATGTTTCGACCTCTCTGGATTATCTTCAGATCTAAAACAATTAGCTCCAAATATGTACTTCCTATTATTTTGCAATAAGTAGAAAAGAATTATACATAAATGCAGAACTTAACTGTTTGCGTATGCAACTCGTCGTGTATTTGTCAGAACTTTATATCAGAGTACTGTGTTTTGCAGCTTCGGCCCATATTTTAAATTTATGTCTGGTATATGTAAGAGCATGGGAAAGGGAAGAGGGGAGAGGGAACAGGGAGAAATTTGGAGCAAGGATGATTGGAAGACGGGAAAGAAACACTAATTGCAGCTACAAAGTACAGTACTCTGATATGAGGTTCTGACAAAGACACCATGGGTTGCTGGCGCAACTACATAGGTAAATTCTACTTTTATGTACAGTTTTACCACTAGTTCCAAAATAATGGACAGTATATATTTAATGTAACTTTATTTTAAATGTAAAGATGATGCAGAGGGATCGAATCACATCAATAATTAAAAATGAGAAATGTTTTAAATAAGAATGATGTTGCTCTTCTTGCGACAAATGTGTCGGCTGTAGTCAAATTTTATAAATGCTTACTGCTGTGTTTCGCCATTAACGTACAACAAGCACAGCCTAATGTATTTCCCGACACAGAACAGATAAGTGCTGAAAGCAAGCTGGAGAGCAAAGAGTAGTGTTTTCAAAAGCAAGGATCGTGAGAGACTAGTTTTGCACTGGTTGTGCAGAGCTGTTGAATGTAATGCAGACACAAAGTTAGATGGAACCAAAGGAAATGCAATCATCCTATAAAGAGTCACCGAAGGCCACACGCACCTGATACCACAATATTCAGAAAATATCCGTCGACAGCCTCCGAAATTTTGCCGATGAAGTTCCGAACTAACCAAAATTATCATATTACCATGTAACGAGTGCAAGAAACACGAACAATAAGAGATAAAATTAAAGATGCGGGGGGAGAAAGTAAAGGGAAGGAACTGATGATATCAGCTGCATCGGGACTTTATGAGGAATCAGCGGTGGCGAGTGAAAAATGTGTGTCGGTCGAGGACTCGAACCCGGGATCTCCTCCTTACTAGACAGCTGCCGTGACCACAACGCCATCACTGCACAGTGTTTACCGCAAATGCGCGGACTATTTCGAAATGCTCCTCGGCTGACTAACACTCCCAACTAGAGCCACCACTTATCCACAATTTCCGTCCATGTCCTCCGTGCTCGCTAATTTTAGATTCCCGCTGGAGGTCCAACGTAACTGTGCATCCGCACTGAAGTCTGTGGAATCATTGAAATCGAGGCACATTAATTGTATCAATACTTGGTGTCTGTTCTTTCGAAAGAACGGACACCACAGATTCATAAATGTTGACAATATTGACAATTTGCTCATGAATGTTTACGAGGAGTGTCAATGTAGCAAAATTTTTACGGATTGCTTGTAGCCCTCTCCTTATACAGGTTTCGGCTATTAGCATTCAGATCTCAACGACAGCCGCTCCACAGTAGTTTTTGTTGTGGTTTTTGACCATAAGGGCAGACAACCAAAACAATAGCTTAACAGCGCTCTGGCCAATTGTTTACGTAGTCTGCGATCTCACGCCCACTGACCATCGCTGCCCTACGCGACAGAGAAGACAGCTGTCTTTCCCGTTTTATTGCTTCAAACGTTGGTTGTCCAGCTACCCTGAGAGTAAAACCCTTATCTCGGTAAACAAGATTCGTCGATGTTTCTCGATTGTCTCCTTAATAATGCTTTCCCAGAAACCATTAGCCGAGGAGATGATAGACGTCTTTCTTATATGGAAAATAATCATCTTGTGGTATTGCAGTTCTTCTTATGTCCATGCTTGGTACGAAAATAGGACGAAGAATTCCAACTTATGCTAGACACCTTTTCAAGTTTCGGTTTGCCCAGACATGTTTCAACACTTTTTTTTTTGCTATCTTCAGTGTGTTATTTTATTTTCTTACTTACATGAAGCTTACTTTGTTACTTACATGTAGCTAGTCTGCTATACAATCTGCAATCATATGTTTTGACGAGGTGAATACGTTGATTTCTGTGACTTACGGTCATTTGACACCGCACTTTTTACGAATTTCTGACTGTAGGCAGAGTTTTCGCTGCCGCCGCCAATTTGTAGATAGTCTAGCAGACTAGCTACCAACTTAAATACCCAATAGCTTCATGCAAGTAAGAAAACAGGTAGCACAATAAGTGCTGAAACATTCTGGGTGAAACGAAACTGAAAAAGGTGTCTTGCATAAGGCGGTATTCCTCGTCCTATATAGAAAATGTCTTCTCACTAAGTTGTGTTCGGCAGGGGTAGATTTGAAACTTCCTGGCAGATTAAAACTGTGTGCCGGATCTAGACTCGTACTCGGGACCTTTGCCTTTCGCAGGCAAGTGCTCTACCATCTGAGCTACCCAAGCACGACTCACGCCCCGCTCTCACAGTTGTACTTCTGCCAGTATCTCGTCTCCTACCTTCCAAACTTTACAGAAGCTCTCCTGCGAACCTTGCAGAACTAGCACTCCTGAAAGAAAGGATATTGCGGAGACATGGCTTAGCCACTCCGCTGAAGAGTGAAAATCCCCCAGGCTGTGGCTAAGCCATGTCCCCGCAATATCCTTTCTTTCAGGAGTGCTAGCTCTGCAAGGTTCGCAGAAGAGCTTCTGTAAAGTTTGGAAGGTAGGAGACGAGGTACTGGCAGCTGTGAGAGCAGGACGTGAGTCGTGCTTGGGTAGCTCAGCTGGTAGAGCACTTGCCTGCGAAAGGCAAAGGGCCCGATTTCGAGTCTCGGTCCGGCACGCAGTTTTAATCTGTCAGGAAGTTTCATATCTGTGCACACTCCACTGCAGAGTGAAAATCTCATTCTGGAAGGGGTAGATTTGTTTTCCTGCCCGAACGTTACGTTGCGCATATGTTCAGTGCAACTTGGCGGCGAGTTCTGTTATTTACAGCGTTGACACACTATCTTTGAGGGTAAAAGGGAAGGCAAAGGAAGGAAGATGCACTCGGATTTGGGAAGGATGGAGATGGAGACCAGCCTTGACTTTTCAACGAAACGATCTCAACACTGATATTAAGACGTTTAGAGAAATCTTGATTGCTGGACGGAGGTTTGAGCCACTGTTCTCCCGAATGTGGACATATGTCTTAGTTCACTCGTAGGTGAGAGAGTGAGAGAGAGAGTTAAGATATAAAGAGAAGGAGAAAGGGAGGGAGGGAGAGAGAGAGAGAGGGAGAGAGATAGAAAGAAAGAAAGAGACGTTCATGAGGCTGAGGCTCGACAGTGTGTAACGCTGTTGGCGGTGGCTCACGTTTGAGCTTTCTGCTGTGTCTGCCAGCATAAGGTCGTGCAGTATGCTCTGTACGCGCATCCGGCATTCAGCGTCGACACACGCGGCTCGGGACGGAAACAGAGAGCAACAAACGGGCCGCTAGCCGTCAAAGGCACGCCCGTGCCCTTCTCCAGGCCGCTGCACGTCAAAAATCGCCCATGTGATAACTCCGACTGTCCCACTCCATAATCCCACAAAGGACTGTCATACGCAGCGCTGAGCGCGCCCTCTGGACAGAGGTATCAAACACGACATCCAGCAGTGTTATTCAAATGGGACGGCTTCATACACCGCAAGGCTTTTTTCTGGCAATGGTACTGAACAGAAAGCGAACCCGCAGTGTCGAATCCATTCAGGTCCCTCACATTTCAAACGCTGGAAAAAAAGAAAGTACATTAATTATACAAAATTCAAGAACAACTCAAATGTACTTAATTCCCTTTGAACACAGAGACAACTGAACCAGAGGTGGTTTACTCGTATACCTCACGTAGCACATTTTTCGGAACGTTAGTCATCAGTAATTTGGATATCAAATTAATTAAACTGTTTAGGATTATGTATATCTTCCTGAGTAGTATTTCCGAGAATTGAACATAACAGATATTTGACATAAACTTTTTTGTATTTCACAATGTTTGATGAATACATTCGTAGCAATTGTAATTCACTAAAGGAAAAACTTTGTATTATAGACTGACATTAGAGTTTTATTTACATTTTTTGTTTCACTATGCTGAATTTCATGTTATTACTAACTTGCGCCACAGGACGCATTGGCGAAAAAGATGGCAGCATAAGTCTAGGCATGGATTACGCAGTGGTGACAAATTAAATTCTCGGTGCGGAGCTCGCGTCCCAGATGTATTCCATTGGGTTCAGAACAGGAAAATTTGGTGGGCAATTCATCAAAATTATTTCAAGCCCCTCAAACTTCTTTTTTTTCATGCTGCGTTTTCACTACTAGGGCCCGCCATCTAATTCAGTCCACTTAGCCGGAGTCAATAGTCCCCACCACACAGCTCTCATACTACACAGCAGAGGCCGTGGATTCCGTTGCCCATACAGCACCTCATGGAGATATTGTGTCATCTTTGTGTATCTGGCAGCTGCATTATACTTATAAAACTATTATGCATCATGTTGGAAATAGGAAATTATAAAAGAAAACAATTTGATTTAAGAAGAACGATAAAAGAGTATTGGATAGATTGAGTAGTAGGGGTGCCTACACCTGGACTGCCCAGGGAGGAGGTCTCGGAACGTGACCTCGAAACGGACAGCTGTGTGCAGTAGTTGATAAGGTATGATATAACAATGACAATGTTGACTGGAATACACTCTTTCCAATTCTGAACGAGGCAGGGGTAAAATACAGGTAGCGAAAGGCTATTTACAGTTTGTACAGAAATCAGAGGGCAGTTGAGGAGCATGAAAGGGAAGCAGTGGTTGGGAAGGGAATGAGACAAGGTTGTAGCCTCTCCCCGATGATGTTCAATCTGTATATTCAGCAAGCAGTAAAGGAAACAAAAGAAAAATTCACAGTAGGAACTAAAATCCATGGAGAAGAAACAAAAACTTCCAGGTTTGCCGATGACATTCTAATTCTGTCACAGACAGCAAAGGACCTGGAAGAGCAGGTGAATGGAATGGACAGTGTCTTGAAAGCAGGATATAAGATGAACATCAACAAAAGAAAAACGATCATAATGGAATATAGTCGAATTAAGTCAGGTGATGCTGAGGGAATTAGATTAGGAAATGAGACACTTAAAGTAGTAGACGAGTTTTGCTATTTGGGGAGCAAACTGACTGATGATGGCCGAAGTAGACAGGATATAAAATGCAGACTGGCAATGGCAGGGAAAGCGTTTCTGAAGAAGAGAAATTTGTTAACATCGAGTATAGATTTAAGTGTCAGGAAGTAATTTCTGTTAGTATTTGTATGGAGTGTAGCCATGCATGGAAGTGAAACATGGACGATAAATAGTTTTGACAAGAAGAGAATAGAAGCTTTCGAAATGTGGTGCTACAGAAGGTTGCTGAAGATTAGATGGGTAGATCACGTAACTAATGAGGAGGTTCTAAGTAGAATTGGGGAGAAGAGGAGCTTGTGGCACAAATTGACTAGAAGAAGGGATCGGTTGATAGAACATGTTCTGAGGCATCAAGGGATCACCAATTTAGTATTGGAGGGCAGCGTGGAGGGTAAAAATCGTAGAGGGAGAGCAAGAGATGAGTACACTAAGCAGATTTAGAAGGATGTAGGTTGCAGTAGTTACTGGGAGATGAAAAAGCTTGCACAGGATATAGTAGCATGGAGAGCTGCTTCAAACCAGTCTCTGCACTGAAGACCACAACAAGTCTTATTCTACCTATGTGTTGAAAAAATCTATGTTACTATAGTAACAGGTTTAACGTGGCGCCACGAATACATATTAAAGTTTGTCTCTCTGGTTTGATCTGTATTTAATGTTGTCATACTTGAGTGTCTACATGTACTTCGCGTGTTATTCCTTTGTGTCGATGTCGGAGAAGAAAGACCTCATCTGCATTAACCCAGTCATTTCTTTGGTGTCTGCTACGATGCCTTTAAGTGTTTATAGACCCTGCATTCAGCCTTGGAGACTTGGCCTGTTAGTTCATTTAGTTGTCCCCATTTGTGTAAGTCCCTGAGTGTGTATTGTAGGGCTTCGGTTGCGATTCCTGTTACATTTCGTCGTGCATGTGAGTAACCCAAACTTCTGTAGCTCGCTAATAAAGGAAACTTATTGCCGGTATCAAACCGCGATCATCAAGAATATTTTATGAATAAAATCGTCTAGTTCGCTAAATAAAATGTCTTTATTTATTACGACGTTTCGGCATCTGCCATCATCAAAATATCAAAAAACTGTGAACTTGCGAAACAAGGTTCAGTGTCAATATTGAAAAGTATACATAATCGAGGTGCCTCGATTTAGAGATCCAGACGGTCTTATTCATAAAATACTATAACACAATTATGGTCTTATGACGCCGACAGATATCCTGCTGGAAGAAGCTCTTTTGCCTGGGAAAAAAGAAGCATGAATGGATGCAGGTAATCTGCAATAATTTTCACCTAGTCCACAGCTGCCATGGTGCTTTCGATAGAAGCCCAGCGTAATGTCCCTTGTAGAATAATGCTATCCTCACCAGCCTGCGTCCGTGTTTAGAGCATGCTTAGAGCAGCCATTCGCGATGACGGTTTATCTGGACTCAGTGTAACAAAGAAACATCATTCATCTGCCCAGGCGACACACTTCTATTGATCACCCGGCAATCTCGGTGCTACCATGCCCACAGCAACCATAATTGACGATATCATTGAGTTAGCATGGGGACACGGATGGGTCATCAGCTGCTGCGTCATATGTTCGCAATCAGTGCTAAACGGTGTACTCCAAAGCATTTTTGACTTCATCAGAATTGTACCCTGTCCTCAGATCTGTCACAAATCGCCACATACCCTAATTTCCTGGGCGGATAAGCACCTGGCTTCCACGTTTCGCGATGAGCCGTAGACATCCAGCTTCTTGTGGCTATGTGGGTTCACTGTCCTTCATCACCTTCAGGAGATGCTCACGCTAGTGCCACACAAATAGCCGACCAGCTTAGCCGTCTCCGAGATGCTCGTCCAAAAGCACCAGGCCATTACATTCCGGCCTTTGTTAAAGTCGTCACTGTCATTTGCGAGCCCTGTCGTCACTATATTGATTTCCGACTGCTCACTTACCCCCAACGCCTCCAGGGGAAATTAGATTCGCGGTGAGCATCTTGGCTCGTCAGTGTACGTACAGGGTGTAATACATTACATGCATAAAATTTTAGGGTGTTTAGAGGAGATAAACAGTAACTATTTTTTCGTGTGACAAAAATGTCAGTGGAGCAGTACGTGAACGTTTTGACGCTAGTTCTGTTCAGAGACGATGTTCGGATTGGCGTGTGATGAATACTGTTATAGAGATGTTGCTGAAAACGTAGATCGTTTACATTAATGTATGTCTGGCACTTGTGTGTTAACGATTGTCTCACACGCTCAAAACAGCCTGGTGTTTCATGAATGATGGCTGGAGCTTCAGCGAAAAAAGATAATCAGCTCTTCTGCGGTGTCTGTCGGTGTCTCGTACACTGAACGCTTCGTCTCTCCCCACAAAAGTAAATCCTTAGGAGTGAGGCGGGAGGACGTTGTGGCCATGGTAGTGGCTCACCACTAAAAATCCAGTTGGGAAAACATTGTCTAAAGGGTGTCTGACATCAATGGCAAAGCGTTGTGGGGTCTCATTATGCTAGAACCGTACTCCTATAGTACTTCACGCAGAAAGATACGGTAATTTTTTCCATCGAACGTGTTAGTCAGAAAGTTTGTCCCAATCGTGTACAGTACCAGCCAACACATTTGTGGTAAATCTCTGTTCATGATGAAACACACGAGCTGCCTTAGGATTTTCTAACTCCCAGACATAGTTATTGTGACTCTTGAATATTTCTTCTACTGTGAAGGCAGCCTCATTAATAGCCAAACACATTTGTATGTGAGGGATGTTTATACCACTCCCAGAATTCCAGGCCCTTGGAAAAGTCGTCAGCTGATAGGTCTTCGTCCTTCTGATACTTGAAATGGACGCACGGCCATCTCGTGCAGGATGTTACACACACTGAGATCGGAGGTATTTAGTTGCTTGGCTGTGGACTGTGTGCTAATGCTGGCATTGTTCTCAATTCACTGCAACACAGCTACCTCAATCTGAAGAGTTCACACCCTGCGAAGTCCTACCGGTTTCATGTCGGTCTCGTCTAAGGGATCTCGTTTCACGAAGAGCGCCATCAGGTCTTTCAAATGTGAATCGTTATGCAAACAGGCGCCTTGCTGCTCGACCGTTGTATCATGCTTCTCCAAAATGAGATCCATGTCAGTTAACTTGATCAGCCATGAAGAACTTGTGAACATCAGTAGAAACTTTCATGTGAACTTAATATACGCAACAATAATGTAATTGATTATCTTGGGACGTGGATACTGCTAAGAGTGATGCAGACTTTCGCATACTAACCATTACTAAACCATACTAATAATAAGATGGTAGTGTGATGCATCAAGCATTCAAAATAAATTTGAACGTTGGCCTAAGCAAAGTCCAGCGACAAGCCGTTCAGGCACCCCAAGTGAGAAATGTGCACGTGCGGCATTTGTTTCACATAGCTAAAGCGTTTCTTTTTATCTTCTCTAATAACTCTACACAACCCGCACATAAAGCATTTTATTTAAGGAGACCAGGGCTAGTTGACAGAGGTATTGGTTTTTGTATTGTTTTGTGCATGCGGCGAATAGCGTAATATTTTGGCTACAAAACCATGTTGGACTCATTAATTAGATGAGTGTCTACGTAACCCCATAAATACCTTTCCTAAAGGCTTTCACCCACTCCAACTAACCCCAGCTGCAGCTTTAGCTGGCGTGTATCAAGGGGCGCGTTGGCTTAAGCTGGTCTGCATAGGAATACTTAGAACACAACAATTTTCGAAGGAAAACATTTTATTTCATCAAAACTTCGGACAATTTCCTTTTCAAAGAATAAATTGTTCAAAAAATAAATATCTCGTGAAGAAATGGCGTTCACACAAAAATTTAAGTTTGCTGAAATGTATAAACTACCTGTAGTTATTCAGATAGAATTAGGTCATTGCTTTAAATCTACAACGAATGTAAGAGTTTAGCGCTCGTATGTTTGATCAGGTGGGCTCAATTTCCGCACAGTTTTTCTTTGGTCGTATCAAACTGAATCATCCTCTGCTGACCATCTCCAGCTTTACCCTGTTTCATCTTGGAAGACTCGCGAATCTCGCTGCCTTCGGTTTCGACAGTCTTTGCAGGGTACAGGCGGGGACGGGACTTCACCAAAACAAAGTCACATGGATTTCAAGGTGATCAGGAGGCCCTTGATATTGTGGGGGATTAGTTGCTAGTCCTGTTCGATGTGACCCGCTGGTTCTCCAGCAATAATTTGAACTGTCGAAAGAGAACGTTCGCCTTCGTCTAGGCAGGAGGCTAAGGATGAAATCTTTACGCCACGGAGAGGTTCTTCAGCCTCTGAACTGTCATTTAGAAAGGCCAAGCAGTTGTCATTTCCGGCGTAGTTAATATCTGACATGCTGTCGTCACAATTCGCAGAAAAAAAATCATATCGACAGTATTTTGCACCTTTTTCCAGCCATGACTGGATTTCTGTCGTGGTCCGACTGTATGGAAAATAGGAATTACTTCTTAGGCGACGTGTATCTCTATATTTTTATAGAATTTTTTCCTTTTTAATGAACAGCGATGGATGGTTTAGTTGGAAAAGGCATATGGTAATTTGTCATAGGTGTGTGAAACAGAACCCATACCTAACTACGCCAGCTAGCCCCACCGATATCAATTACGGAACAGGCACACAGCACGAAACAACTGAAACAAATTATAATGCATGCATACAACAAAAGTGAACCTCTCTAAGGAGACTACCATTAGCAGCTCCTCAGCTCGATTTTGCAAGTTAACCAGACAAAAGAAATGTAGACTGCAACAGTTTACTCACCAGTCGGAAAATCAATCAAACAGGGGACATTCCTTCGTGATGCTTTCAAGCAGATGTTTCACCTTTACATACACTCCTCGCTAGCAAGATGGCAGCACTCCAATTTCACGGTGGCAGAAAATAGAAGCTGTGGCTAACTATCCATGGCCTCAACTATTATACAGTGTAATTTAGTTTATCGCGTTTTGAAATGCCTTGGTAAATGTGGGATCTAAGGCGCTGCAGTCGTGGACTGTGCGGCTGGTCCTGGCGGAGGTTCGAGTCCTCCCTCGGGCATGGGTGTGTGTGTTTTTCCCTAGGATAATTTAGGTTAAGTAGTGTGTAAGCATTAAGTTGTGTGTAAGCTTAGGGACTGATGAACTTAGCAGTTAAGTCCCACAAGATTTCAGACACATCTGAACATTTTTTTGAGTGTGGCAACATGAAATAAAACACTTTCAGATACCCTCAAATTTATCTTCAGCAATTTATACCTTGGAATGTTTCACAGCGCCTCCAACAGCAAAAAACTAGCTGAAACCTACTATGACAATTCTGACAACAACAGCATCAGCTGCGTACTATTATTTTGGCATCTCTCTACTGGTCGGTTATGTTTCAGCAGAGTTCAAGACAACATCATCTCGCTCTTGTGGAGGAACTGCGTCATTTCAGGAAATCGTGGGTCACTTTCACGTACAGTAAGATAACTTTCGTCCCAGAATAAATTTATTGTGACATTGTGACTTTTCAGTGGTCGGAATGGACATTTGTTTCTGTCATTACAGTCTAAAGGTGACTAGTGATTGCAGAAAATATTTCTTAGTGAAATTGTGTGAGACAGTGCCGGGAACAGAAAATCTTTTCATAACAAGCATTTGAACAATCATTGACATGTCCAGTACAATAGAAATCTCTTTCTTTCCCAAATTTATTTGACCTGCTGTGCGTTCATGGCATCATTAAGAGCAATTTTACAGCAGTATGAGCGTTTGCAGAAGGCCATTCTAGTGCGATAGCGGTATTCTCCTATACATTCGCGAAGTGGAGGATCTACTGGTCATTTCGGCACTGAACTGTACCGTGATCGTATTAACAGTGGCTATCAGTCGTGTGGCAGATTAGTAATACAGCGCTACAGTATGGGCTGTTCAATAACCGAATAGCTCCTGAACAATTTCATTGCGGGAACACGTCCAACCTAATGGAATAGGTAATGATTTATGTGTCACTGAAAACTGGAGATCGTAACAGTAATGACTATCTGCAATCCAGTAGAACTCCGATGCACAATTACTTTACCAATCACGTGTAAGAAAACACATGAAGTAGCACAGGCAAAGCACTGTAAACGGTCGTAATACTCATTGAGCCTCACTGACGTAAGAGTGCGGTTAGCTTTACCTTATAATGGCATAGAAAAAGGAAGGTCAGTTCACGCTAACTCTTCGATTATTTGATAATTAAAACTTATATTTCTTGGGAACTTCAGTGAAATGCAGTCAATGTAAAAGCAGTGACAAAGCCATTTCCATCATCCAAAAATAAATTTTTGCTACCTCGAAACTTGAAAAATGTAGTACTTGAAATATCATTGATAGCAGGCTCTTTTGCGGTTCACCGAAAAATTGTTGCCTGACAAACATCACTTGTAGCAAAAATAATGTTAGCAACGCTAAAACTTAGAATTTCGTAATCGATATGAACATTCGATATAAGAAATCCGTGTATTCTGTTAAGATATTGTGTTCTACGCTTATACAAATTTTAACATTTGAACGATGAAGAAAGATCTGCGGTATATTTCAAAGAATGTTTCTTCAGTATCTTGGCACTGTAATATGATGAAAAAATAAATACGGAAAATAAAAGTAAAAACGACTGCTCATTTGCTAGAAAGTTCCACATATTTTCGTCAACTGGCCAAATTGCTAATTTCCACCGATTGCGGTGCGGCGCGTTCGGAGATGCTGACACTATTGTTGACGCAGGAGTGGTTAGCAATACAACGAAATTTCTAAGAAAAGTTACCAGTATTTTTACTTGTGAGAACGTAAATGAAGTAACATTTAGTGGGCTTCGTTCTGTTTTCGCAGACGACGTCGAAGGTGCGGGCGACAATTAGAACTCGTGATTACCCTTAAGAGTTTCACAATGGAAAAACTCCGGGACTCAGGAGATTAATAAATTCCTGGCTGAGACAGCGTGACACATTCAGGAGTTATGAAATGCTCTTGGGAAATTAATGCTTACAACGAACTAAGTGAGTCAGTTCTTTGTTCTTGGGGTAGCAGAAGCCTGAGACCCCAGTGATTGTATTTTGAATTCAAATGGAGTAAAAGCATTATTTTTACCGAGTGCGTTAAATAA
Organism: Schistocerca serialis cubense; assembly: GCF_023864345.2. Lineage (NCBI taxonomy): Eukaryota > Metazoa > Arthropoda > Insecta > Orthoptera > Acrididae > Schistocerca > Schistocerca serialis. Next base: position 524,297,469 of record NC_064642.1, read on the forward strand.
AAGTAGAAGATACGAGTGGCATTATGTTTCAGAACTGCTTTATCTGTTTATCACTCCCACTAACGTGGAGCTAATTGCACCCGTCGTCTAGGGTTAGCGTCGATTAGTAATCAAAACGTCCTCGGTCCCGGGTTCCAATCCTGACACTGTTTAATTTGATTAATAATCAGGGTTGGTGGCCGGAGACTTCCGGCATAAGAAGTCACCCTCATTCTGCCAACGGCCTTGTCAAAGGTAGCGGAGGACCGGACAGAGGTCACAGGGCACTCTCTTGGCCTAGGGGATGGCAAACTGCCTCTAAAGGCGGAAGATATAGCAATGATCAACGGCATGAGGATGCAGAAAGCAATGGAAACCAGTGCATTAAAGACACGTAAAGTGTATCCACGGGACATGTGGCCTATAATTGAAAAAGTGTCATGATAGTCTCTCCATTGGCAAAAGATTCCGGAACAGTCCCGCATTCGGATTTCCAGGAGGGAACTGCCAAGGAGGTGGTGACCATGAGAAAAAGATTCAGCAATCAACCAAAGGATAACGTTCTATAAGTCGAGACGTGGAATTTCAGAAGCTTGACCGTGGTTGGGACACTGGAAAATCTAAAAAGGTAAATGCAAAGGCTCAATCTAGATAAAGTAGGGCTCACTGAAGCGAAATGGAAAGAAGACAAGGATTTCTGATCAGATGAGAATAGGATATTATCAACAGAGGCAGAAAATGGTATAACGGGAGTAGGTTTCGTTATGAAAAGGAAGGTAAGGCAGAGAGTGTGTAACTAGGAACAGTTCAGTCATACCGTTGTTCTTATCAGAATCGACAGGAACGGAAAACGATAGATCAGGTATACATGTCGTCGTCGCAAGCTGAAGATGAAGAGATAGATAAAGTTTATGAAGATATCGAAATGGTGCTACAGTACGTAAAGAGAGATGAAAATCTAATAGTCTTGGGGGGACTGGAATGCTGTTGTAGAGGAAGGAGTAGAAGAAAATATTACGGGAGATTATAGGCTTGGGACAACGGATGAAAGAGGGAAAAGACTAATTGAGTTCTGAATATACATCAGCTAGTAACAGCGAATACTCTGCTCAAGAATGACAAGAGGATGAGGCATATTTGTAGAAGGCCGGGTGGTGGTGGAATATTTCATTAGATTACATAATGGTGAGACAGAGATTCCGAAATCAGGTACTAGACTACAAGGCGTACCCAGGAACAGATATAGACTCAGATCACAATATAGTAGCGATGAAGAGTAGGCTGAAACTTAAGGCATTAGTCAGGAAGAATCAATAGGCAAAGACTTGGGACACGGAAGTACTAAGGAATGACGAGATACGCTTGAAGTTCTCTAAGGCAATAAGGAATAGCTCAGTAGGCAGTACAGTTGAAGAGGAATGGACATCTCTAAAATGGGCCATTACAGAAGTTGGAAAGAAGAACATAGGTATAAAACCGTTAACTGCGAGGAAACTATGGGTAACAGAAGAAATACTTCCATTGATCGATGAACTGAGGAAGTACAAAAATGTCCGGGAAACTCAGGAATACAGAAATACAAGTCGGTGATAAATAAAATTTACAGGAAGTGCAGGGAAGCTAAGACGAAATGGCTGCATGAAAAATGTGAAGAAATCGAAAAAGAATTGATTGTCGGAAGACAGACTCAGCATACAGGAAAGTCAAAACAACCTTCGGTGACATTAAAAGCAAGGGCGGTAATATTACAAGTCTACACTTAAATGCAGAGGAGAGAGCGGATAGATGGAAAGAATACACTGAAAGCCTCTAAGAAGGAGAAGATTTATCTTATGTGAAAGAAGAATAAACAGGATTCCATTTAGAAGAGATAGGGGATCCAGTATTAGAATCAGGATTTAGGAGAGCTTTGGAGGACTTACGAGAGGTAGGAGGGATAGACAACGTTCTATTAGAATTTCTAAAGTCATTGGGAGAAGTGGCAACAAAGTGTAGAATGTATGCGTCCGGCGACATACCATCAGACTTTCGGAAGTATATGATCCACGTAATTTCGAAGACTGCAAGAGCTAACAAGCGCGAGAATCATTGCACAATCAGCTTAACAGCTCATGCATCCAAGTAGTTGAAAATAATAATATACAGAAGAATGCAAAAAGGAAATCGAGGATGCGCTAGTTGAGGATCAGTTTGGCTTCAGAAAAGGTAAACGCACGAGAGAGTCATTTCTGACCTTGCGGTTGATAATAGAAGCACGACTAAAGAAAGCCCGCCTGGATATCCGTGCGGTCTAACGCACTGCTTCCCGGGCGGGAAGGCGTACCGGTCCCCTGCACGAATCCGCCCGGCGGATTAGTGTTGGGGTCCGGTACGCCGGGCGATCTGTGAATGGTTTGTAAGGCGGTTTTCCATCTGCCTCGGCGAATGCGGGTTGGTTCCCTTTATTCCGTCTGAGTTACACCATGTCAGCGATTGCTGCGCAAACCCACTCTCCACGTACGCGAACACCCTAGTTACTTTGCCACGTAAACATTGGGGTTACACTCGTCTGGTGTGAGACGTTGCCCGGGGGGTCCACTGGAGGCAGACCCGCACAATAACCCTGGGTTCGGTGGGGGGCGGCGGTGGGGTGCGTGGACTGCTATAGCCTGTTGTTAGGTTTTGAACTACTGAGGGCTACGGTGGGGATCAAGCCTCCGTCGTTTATAGGTCCCCAGTTCCATACAATGCAAGACTAAAGAAAAATCAAGACACGTTCATACTATTTGTTGATCTGAAAAAAGTGTTCGACAATGTAAAATGGTGCACGATGTTCGAAATTCTGAGAAAAATAGGGGTAAGCTATAGGGAGAGACTGGTTATATACAACATGTACAAGAAAGGAGGATATAAGATGAACATCAACTAAAGTAAAACGAGTATAATCGAATGTAGTCGAATTAAATCGGGTGGTGCTGCGGGAATTAGATTAGATTGGGAAATGAGACGCTTAAAGTAGTAAATGAGTTTTGCTATATGGGGTGCAAAATAACTGATGATGGTCGAAGCAGAGAGGATATAAAATGTAGACTGCCAATGGCAAGGAAAGCGTTTCTGAAGAAGAGAATTTTGTTCACATCGAGTATAGATTTAAGCGTCAGGAAGTCGTTTCTGAAAGTGTTTGTATGGAGTGTAGCCATGTATGGAAGTGAAACATGGACGATAAATAGTTTAGGCAAGAAGAGAATAGAAGGTTCCGAAATGTGGTGCTACAGAAGAAAGCTGAAGATTAGATGGATAGATCACATATATAATGAGAAGGTATTGAATAGAATTGGGGAAGAGTTTGTGGAACAAATTGACTAGAAGAAGGGATCGGTTGGTAGGACATGTTCTGAGGCATCAAGGGATCACCAATTTAGGATTGGAGGGCAGTGTGGAGGGTAAAAATCGTAGAGGGAGACCAAGAGATGAATACACTAAGCAGATTCAGAAGGATGTAGGTTGCAGTGGGTACTGGGAGACGAAGAAGCTTGCACAGGATAGAGTAGCATGGAGAGCTGCATCAAACCAGTCTCTGGACTGAAGACCACAACAACAACAAGAGCCCTTAGTGAATAATAAGAGTGGACGATCAAGATCGAAATGCTCGGATTAAAATGGGTGTAAGACAGGGATATAAACTTTCACCCCTGCTGTTCGATCTGTACATCGAAGAAGCAATAATGCCAATAAAAGAAAGATTGAGAGGGGGAATTAAAATTCAAGGTGAAAGGATATCAATGATTCGATTCACAAATGACATTGCTATCCTGAGTGAAACTGATGGGGAACCATATGATCTGCTGAATGGAATGAAAAATGTAACGAGTATGGAGTACAGACTAAGAGTAAACTGAAGAAACACGAAAGTAATGAAAAGTAGCAGAAAAGAGAACAACGAGAAACTTAACATCAGGAATGATGGTCACGAAATAGAAGAAGGAATTCTGCTACCTAGGCAGTAAAATAACCAATGATCGACGAAGCAAGGAGGACATCAAAAACAGACTAGCAATGGCAGAAAGGGCATTCCTGGCGAAGGGAAGTCAACTAGTATCAAACATAGGCCTCAATTTGAAGAAGAAATTTTTGACAATGGACGTCTGGAGTACATCATTGTATGGTAGTGGAGCGTGGACTGTAGGAATACAGGAACAGAAGAGAACCGAAGCGAAAAAATGCTGTCGAAGTCGACAGTTGCTGATGTGAGTGGAAATCCCTGGAAGACAGAAACTGTTTGCCAGACCCGAGACTGAATGTTTGGCTGTATCGAACAGATGCTCCACCAACTGAACTAACCAAGCAGGACTCAAGGCCTGCCTTCACAGCTTCGCTCCGCCAGTACCTTCCCTCCTACTACTCAAACTTCTCGAACGTTCTCCTGTATGCCTTGCGGGTCTAGTTTTCCTGAAAGAAAGGTAGGCGCACGAGGTTCGAGTTCCCGTCCAGCATAAAGTTTCAAACCCGCGCACACTTCACTGCACAGAAAAGTTCATTCTGGCACCACTAAGCTGCTAAAATCTTTAATGGTTCTGCAAATAATTTCGGCAGTATGTATGGGTTTGACAGTCTTTACATTTTAAAGTGGTGTGTATTTCAAGTCTGAAGTCACACAGCACTGAATAGATATCACGTATTTTAAAATTACAGACTGACACACACTATATTAATATAGTAAAGTCCGCCATACGACAACGTCGCTGGTTTGTCGTAGTTATACACAAAATAGTCTTGCACACAGGTTGTGGAACACAGCTTACAAAGGATTTCATATCTGCATTAAAAAAAGAAAGAAAGGTATGATTGATAAACCGTCAAACAGTCACTTCTATTTGTACGCTAATGAAAGTTGGTTTATCCGAGTAATTCCCGTTAAATATCAGTAGTTCATTAACTAACAGTAATTAATTACATCCGCTGACGCTACCATTTTGTTTTCAGTTCTGCAATACTGTTTTGACTCTCACAAAATTGTGAAACATTCCAATCAGGCTACATTGCCTCATTATTAGACTTGAGCGCCCACCTGTTGTTCCACCGTAAGTGATTATTGCACTATTTTACATTTTCGTTTCAAAATGGAATATAGAGGAATTAAACCACACAATGCCGAGGAAATAATATTAGGGAACTTGAAAGATAAACTTTGTTTTCTGGGCAGCAAAGTTAGTGGAATTGGGCGAGTTAGACCGCATATAAAATGCAGACTGTGCGTAGGAGTAAAATCACTTCTGAAAAAGCATAGATTCGTTATCGAATAGAAATTTGAATGTTAGTAAGTCCTTTTTTCTGACAAGTTTCTTTATGAGGGGGAAACGTGTGCGATAAATAGTTTAGGCAAGAAGAGAATTAGAAAGTTCTGAAATGTGATGGTACATAATAATGTTGGAAATTAGACGGGAAAATCGAATTATTAATGAGAAGGTACTGAACCGAATTGAGGCAAAAGAATTATGGAAAAACGTCACTAAATGAAGAGGTCTGTTGACGGGACGCATACTGAGGCATATAGGAATAGTCAATTTGGTACTGACGGCAAGTGTGCGGAGTCGAAACTGTAGCGAGAGACCAATGCTCGACTGTAGTCGACAGTTACGAATGGACGTGGGTTGAGATGAAGAGACTCCGACAGCCCACACTAGCGTGTTTAGCCGCATCAGACCAGTCTTCGGACTAAAGATCTCAGCAAGAACGATAGTCTCAATGGTTACAATCCACGACGTGAGAGAAACAAAGATATCGAATTTGAAGGGAAACGTGACAATCAGGTACTGAACTCGAAATCGGCAGGCTAAGTTTCACATACTTCTTCAGCCTTCCTCTTGCGTTCTTCCATAGATTTTCCAAAATCACTTCTGGTTAAGGTCTATTTAGTTCCTTGACCTAACAACTTACAACGACATCCTCGTATGTTGTTACATCCAGACAAAAACGTAAGGTACGATTAGGGACACTTACGAGTCGAAAGTAATAAACGAGAACCCTTCTGGTACCTCTGACTGAGGAATACATATACTGGAACTGTTGAGGCTAAGAATGTGGGGTACTAAACTTTCAGAGGGAGTAGCATGGACAAAAAAAAGAAAAGAAAAAAATATCTAATAAACATGGGCTCTAACATACATACTTAAGGAGCTATGAGCAACTGTTCATCTTCGCTAGTGTGAAAAGTATCTCCTCAGTTGATCAAGTGCCTATAACTCTTAAGATATGTATTTTAGAGCCCATGCTCACTAAAAATTTTTCCTTGTTTTGGTCCATACTACCATCCATACTGCCACCGCTGAAAGCTGCCTGCCCTATAATCTTAGCAGAACAGTACTGGTGCATGTGTTCCACTCAGAGGTATCAGAACGGTTTTCGTTCCTAACTTTCCACTCGTACGTTTCCTGCATAGCGACCCTTACCACAAATTGACACATTTATCCTTCTCCATCATTCTTGAAAGTTCGTAACATCACCACGCAATCATCCTGTTCGTACATACACTTGCAGTCACCGGCGCCTCTAAGTTTGACGCTCTGTAGCACCGTTGGGTGACGTTTCCGGACATGGGTTGCTATTCAAAATATTATATACTCTCTCGCCTCTACAAGTCATTCGCTACAGATTTCTCATACCGGATCTACGCATATCTCTGGATGTAGGGCCAGGGATAAAAAGCTCCTCCTAAACTGTGGACCAATTTCAACCAATCTTGATACACTGGAAAGAAACAGTGTGGAGGTATCCTTTGGGTGGGGCTATAACGTGGGATATGAACAGATGGACAGTCAGACAGGAAAACGAAGGAGATGAACACAATAGGGGTGTGAGGAGGTGGCCAGGGACTGGGGGGAATGGACAGAAAAGGGCCGGCCGGAGTGGCCGTGCGGTTCTAGGCGCTACAGTCTGGAACCGAGCGACCGCTACGGTCGCAGGTTCGAATCCTGCCTCGGGCATGGATGTGTGTGATATCCTTAGGTTAGTTAGGTTTAATTAGTTCTAAGCTCTAGGCGATTGATGACCTCAGAAGTTAAGTCGCATAGTGCTCAGAGCCATTTGAACCATTTGATTTGACATAAAGGGAAGAGAAGCAGATGGAGAGAGAGAGGGCAGAAGAGGAAATAGAGGAAGAGGCGGAGATGGACTTAGATACGTCGAGGAGCAGACGGAAGGGGGAGAAAGACTTAGGTGGGTGATAAGATGGACAGACGGGAAAGGAGCAGATAGATGGATGGGGGAGGAGCAGATGGATAAAGGAAAGACAAGGTGACAGGCAAAGACAGGGGCAGGAAGAGTTGTACAAGGAAAGAGGGTGGAGAAGATGGATAAAGAGAGAGAGAGGGGGGGGGGGGGGAGGATATCGACAGAGAAAGGAAAGGAGACGGAGAGGAGGAAATTGACACAGAAAGGAAAGAGGAAATCGAGAGTGAGAGGGCAGGAGGAGATGGACCGATAGAGGAGGGAGGAGAACATAAAGAGAGGAGGGAGGAGGAGATGAAGTAACAGAAGATTAGAATAAGGAAATGCCAGAGAACTGCCAGGTACTTGGCTAGTATTTCGTAAATGTTATTAAAACGTTACCTTGGGGCCAGATCCTAGTTAATATTAACGCCAGCGCGGGACTTCTTTGTGTGCTAACCAGAACAGCGTAAGAATATTGGTAACACCGCAATCACATGCTATAGTCGAGCACGGAAGATGATCTCCAAACCTTCAAATGTTTTACCCTGAGAAAAGATGTATAGCCTGTCATTTTTTGAGAGAAAGACGGTTGCAAGAATCATACAACTTTTCATGGAACTGTGAGACATTGCCGAAAGTTTTATTTTTCAGTTGGCTGGACATCGCTAAATGAATCTGCTAGAAATATTGATATCTTAACTACACTTGTCATTTTTAGCTCAGTAATGATACAACCAAATATTATGTACATTCAACTGGAATGTGTAACGAAATGCATTTCCTGACATATCACTTCCGATTGTTGCACGTCTGTTACTGAGAGGCTAATTCCGGTCGCTCGATCACATTGACAGGTTGCCCATCTAAGGGCTTCCTGGAACAAAACTTTGATTTTCAGCATTTATTCTAATTATCGACCGAATTAAGAAATTTAAAATGCTGTCGTAATATGTTCATTGAGAGATATAATCTTACGTTTAATGCTTAACGAAATAAATCAGATATTAAATTTAAAAACTGTGCGTTGCCTTGAAGTAGTGTCACTCAAGGCGTACTAATCAGTCAAGAATATACTGATCCAGTATTTGAGAATGATAGCAGTTAGCGACATCTAACACATGTTATACACAATTTCAAACCTTTCAGAAACATTTCCTTGCTGATACACCATCTCCCCTCCCACTCCTCCCCCCCCCCCCCTCCGCCCCTCCACACACACACGCAGACTCACACACGATGTAACGAAAGGAAGTAAAATTTAACGCTTATTATGAGGGGCTACCAAAAGGTTTCCATTCGAAGACCACACTAGCCCCTTGGCTATATGTTGGTACTTCTATATACACATCGGAGTCGCGCTGGATTGCACATATTTTGCAACAACGCCCTCGAACGGAAAGTCCTTGATCACCTCTTACACATTTTTGCTGTTCATGTAGTAAATCTTCAGCATCAAGCATGACGTTTTAATTTATTGCCTCTTTATTACTAACTCTGTTCGCAAACAATTTTTTGACATTATCTACGTATACCACAGAATGCACCTGCAAAATTATATCATTCTATAACTTTTAGTTGAGGAGATATAACGTCGTAAACATTGAGACATGTGAAAAAAGCGCAAATTACCCAGGCTGTACTCATGCAGTGCTTGATAATCAGAGCACTTAGCGGCTTCCAAGGAACTTTAAACATCTTTTCATATCTTATCCAAGCTTTTCCTTCTTACAGTCTCAGAAAATAATGAAAGGAAAAGAGATCATCATTTATTAAATTGTTGTTGTTTATGCCGTAAAATTTGAGCATCAAACATGACGTTGTAGTTTATTACTCCTTTGCTACTGTCTCTATTCGATACCCATTTATCAGACGGATAAATAACTCGATAGCAGTAAAACCTACATAACCACAGATTTGTGTCTCCATCCGTAGAGGTTTTATATGTTCAATCTGAATAATTAATACGTTAGCGCATTTGTAAAGCAATCAGACGTTTGAAGATGTTTTCTACTTGGAAGTTCCAATCTTCAAAGACTTGCTGTGGGAATTATTGGTAATTCGCAGATGTAGTTCCTTCATTATCACTTATAGCAGAGATTTTGTGACATTTCAGTGTGTTTAGCTCTAAAACTAATATCATGAACCGAGAGTTTATTTATCTGAATCTTTAGTTTTACTGTTTTGTGCCTATACCATTAACATACGACTTGATAACGTTTTGTGCTGCTAGTAGACATTATCTGCCATGATTTTTCTCGTCAAAACAACAGCTGAGACCGCCTCATATTGTCTTGCCATGAGGGGAAGGAAAAATCTCTTGAGGATCTCTTTTTTCAGTTTCCTTTTCAGTGTGCTAAGTATTTCTTAGAATTGCTTACATTGGGGTTCGCATGCAGCTACTTTTACATCTGAAGATTTCACTCCGTTGAGGATGACATGTGTTGTGTTTGCCAAAAACTTTTCAATTCAGCCACACGGCTGGTCATATATTCTGTACGCTCGTACTTTTATCGAATGGCTGCCGGAAATCATGCGACACGGCATCTATCTGGGCGCCTGTACCTACTGCTTTCTTGGTCTCGTGGACGAACAGAGAGAGCTTGGTTTCACACGATCGCTGTTTCCGGAACACATCTTGACTCGGTCTCTAGGTATGTCATTATACGCAAGCATAAAATGTGTTCCTAATTTTTACAACAGACCGACGTTAGCTATATAGGACTATAATTTTGTGCGTCTGTTCGACGACTCGTTTTGAAAACGGCAATGACCTGCGCTTTTTTCAAAAAATTAGGAATGCTTCGCTCCTCCAGCGGCATACGGTACACTGTGCTAGAACAGGAGCAAGTTCTTTTGCATAGTCTATGTACAATCATTGTTGTATCCCGTCAGGATCAGTTGCCTTTTTTCTGTCGAGACGTTTAGCATTTCGGCTTTCTCTGTGCCACCTTCTGCTTCGATGCCATTATGATCACAGATAGGCAGGACAGATGGCTTCGATCTGTCCACTGCTTTAACATCAGACCAAAACTTTGTTTAATGCTTCTCCCAGAGCTCTGCTCGCACTAATTTTGGCTTCATTCAGTTTTGTCTGTATGTGAGGCGCTGGTTTAAATTTGTAGTGAAGCTCTGTTTGCTTTTGTAGCAGCTTTCTAACACGGCTGTCGAACCATGGTAGACGTTTCCCAAAGCTCACAACTTTCCTCTGCACATACCCGTCTCAACGTATACTACACTTCTGTAATGTGCTAATCCGAAATTAAATGTTTATAATACCTTTTTGTTACTGGACAGGGACTGTTATCTTCGAAGTTCTTTGTAGAATAAAAAGCCGTTTGAAATGCGATGCACAACAATGCGTTGATACAACTTTGACAGTTAACATCTTCACAAAAACTTACACAGGTATAACCTCACGTGGAAGTATCTGTGAATTTCAACTTGATGGTACACCAGTTTGAAGTCCTGCGTTGTGTTTTGGTAACGCCTATGGGAGGCATCACCACACAACTATTAGACGTCGTCCCTGCGATCTACGAAAGAGTTGTGACGCTCCTAGGAATGGAGAGAGGCTGCGGAACACCTACTGTTGTACCGGTCACTAAGCCTAATGTTGGTCTGACGCAGTTCCCCGTCCCTCTTGCGTGTCAGCTGTCATCAAAATAGCTGCATCCTGCACGATCTGTAATTTTTTATACATCAAATGAGGTAGTCAAGTATAAACCTACAATTGTCAGTATTTCCGTCCACAATACAACCAACAACAATTTTCTGCAACGTATCGTCTTTGGCACCGGATATGCTACCCGTTCTGTACGTTAAGCACAGTACAATCGCAGATATAGAAACACACATTGAACCAGTGCGAAATTGTCAAACGTGCATGTTTCGTGTCTTCTTAACTACGTTTATTGTTTTGAATTAACTTTTCTCTAATTTGGCATTCACAGAGTCACTTAATACAATTAATTTCACTATTTTTTTATGAACATACTCGATTTTGCTGTAATTATCTCCAATTTTTTTTTCCAATGCAGAGGTTATCGAATAACATACAGGCTTCTACGACTTTAGCAATTACTCACTAACACATCTCTCTCATTACTACCAGTTTGAAACTGATACATGGTGGCAGTGTAATAGATGCTTCCCTCAACATTTCTTGCTTTAAAAAACGTATTTGTTCATAGGGATTGCGGGTGGAGTACTTTTACCCTTGGCTATACCAGACAAATGACTTCTTTAAAAGCGTGAATTTTTAGATGCGCATATTTTTTTAGTCATAACTAATACTTATCTTTAGTTTAAGTATTTAGGATATACCGCCAGCTTTCATTATTCAAATATAATATCCTTTATTTATATTTAGAAAATGAGATCATTTGTTTCCAGATCCTAAGAGGGCAAAATAGATGTGATTGAATTAAAAATGTTAAACATGCAATAAGTAAACACTTTCTGTGTTCCATTTAAGTAAATAGAAACAACATGTACACAATAGATAGGGACCTGTCTTGGCTTCGCACTGGTAGCACTAACAAGGCAACTCCAATCCGATGGATCGAAACATGTTCCGAAATGTTTTACGCGGAAAGTATACACTAAAATAAACACAATGTAAAAATATCAGCCGCTAAGACCCAATTCCAGGAAATTTTAAAAAATGTTGAAAATTCCCAATTTCGTAGCTTGTCAGACAGCTGCGGCAGACAGAGCATGTGCAATACGACGGGTGTATAGCCTCGCACGTCAAATCAGTCAAAGGTAACATGCTCTAACGCGATCTTAATTTGTAAAGTGAACTTCAGTCTCCGTTGACAGTTTATCTAACACAATCGTTCACACTTAATATTTTCTTGGATTTACCACTATTTTAATATCCATAATAATTTCATCTGCCTTTGCGGATTCGCTAACAATGGAGATAAAACTGAATAAATTTTCTTTGTGTTTTCTTCGTATATGCCAGCTAATAGCAATTGTCTTTGCTCATGTTGTAGAGCTTCACAGTAATGTGGAATCTTATTAACATTTGCAGTCTCGCAAGAATGAAATATCAACAACGTGGTACACAATGGAAATCATCCACTTCTTCTGAAGACGTACATATGTGTTGTTTATTATTTTAGTTTTTTTTTTTTGACATTCATTCGAATGATGTCGACTTTTTGTTAGAAATTGTGGTAACATTACAAGAAATGACTGACAGTTCCGTGAATTGTGGGTCGAAGGGTGATTGTTGTGTTAGCTAAAGTGCAGAACAAAAACACAGTATCTTCCTTAGGGTACTAGAGTTCATTTTCAAAGAAAAGGCTGTAAATTTTTTGGTTAGACGAAGGAGGGAGAAAACGAAAGTTAAGCAGTGCGCAAGGCCAATTCTGTTTTGTAAAATCTGAACGCGAACTGTATAAACAGAACAAAGATTTACACAAAATACGAAATACAAGAGAAAATGAATCTCGCAATATTGCGACAGATAAACTATTCGGAAGATTTAGAACAACTCATGAGAGTCAATACGCTGTTGCCGAGGTAGATCTACGTGACTGGGACCTCCGAAATGCAAGTGAGTTTCATGCTTCTTCGGCATAGGTAAACAGATTAAAGAAATTGTATGGAATAGGAAGTCGGAAAATCACGAAGTTTACTTCAAGTGAATGTGTAGAAGGGATGTCATTAATAGGTAATACTAAAGAGAAATTTGTAGCTGACTAAAGGCGGGACTGATTATTTCTTCTCAAATGCAGTGTATAAAGCCGGTCAATCGGGTTTCGTGCAACAACTGCGTGCAAACAGCACTTTATCATTTCTAACGAAATAAAGAGGAATTCGTCTGTGCAGTCGATGAATGCTTACCACCAGTGACATACATCAGTGGATGTGAGTTTCTGCGGCTTTGTACCCGTCTTCAGGAACCTCAAGGCATATTAGGAGCAAACATTAAAAGAAAGGGACTGTTCTGTTGAAAAAATGTTGTAATCGCTGTAGTGAAATCTGGAAAATGGGAGAGAATGGTTTCAGTATTACATCCGAAACGTCTTCTTATCAGTTACAGCAAATAATTCAGAGCCTCTTGGACTGCACGTAACATCACACATCTCTATAGGACGACGAAAAGATTCAGGCTCCGAGAACGCAATTTTCCGACACTTCTTCAGAAAATTATTGTACAGTAAATTCTAACAGCTCATTGTCATTTTATGTTCACCAGCCCAATAGTGTTGTTAAACTTAATTCATTTCTGCAATGTCCAACTGCATCAAAAGGTCTTAGGAATTTTTTCAAGTGTACCTGGTACGCAGCACAATATGTAGAACAACAGAAACGATCAGTTCTTACTCCATTCCAGTTCTGTCCAAACAAAACTTCTAATTGCTATGACGTGTTTAAATTTATTAAGTTTTCTTGTATCAGGTGTGCCTGGTGTATAGAAAATGTTTGTTTTCGTTACCTAATAGACAACTGGCATATTTGTGACGACTGCTGGAAATAATCAAGGAACTCATTCATTGTATTGAAATACACATTATTTAAAAACTATCATAGGAACTGTGCTACAGAAATTGTTATAAAATATTTCATATCAACATATTAAACTCCCGTCTGTAACGCAATATCATACAATGAGTTATTTTCTTTCCTCTGAGAGTTTGTTGCGTAACAAGTAGATCTGCAACAGTTACCTGAAAATATGAACTGCAAGTTACTCAAAAGATTAATGGTTTGAGTGCTTAAAATTCGCGTGTGCGCACTTTTAACTTCGCGCTAAGCGGCACTATTTCGTTTGTCACAGATTCGTATGCATATTCACTGATTCGTGCGCAAGGCAGAAACGGCTACACAAACCGGTGTTGAAAGCGGTTCTTCGTGGGGCACAATGAGTAAATTTATTTTGTTAAGAATACAATGAGCCTTAGCAGATAAAATTTTGAAACTGCATGTCTTTCAGTGTATTTTCCCTGCATGAAAAATTTCATGTTAGGTTTCGACATGTCGGACTGGACCATTCACTTATAAGTACATTGAAGAGGCAAAACAATGACCTCGTGCTTAATAGCTTGTTTGTCCGTCTTTGGAACAAAATACATCACCGATTCTGCATGTAAGAGATCCGACAGTTTGTTGGTAGGTTTGTTGAGGTATGTGGCATTAGATGTATAAGCACAGCTCATGTAAATCGCGTAAATAACGGGGCACTGATTTGTGAACGTGGTGATGGCGCTCGTGGCGACCCAGATGGGTTCCACACGATTTACGATAGGGAGTTTGGTCGCCAAGACGTCACCGTAAGTTCACTATAACGCTCCTCAAACCACTATATCACGGTTTGGGCTTCGAGACACGGACATTTATGCTGCTGAAAGGTGACATCGACGTCGGAGAACACATCAACCATGAAGGGATACAGTAGTTCGCTGCTGTCAGCGTGTCTTCGATTACTACCACAGGTCCTATTCAAGTGCAGGAGAACGTCTCCCGTAGCATAATATCGCTCGCACTGGCCTACGTCTGCGGCGCGCTGCAAGTTTCGAGCCACCGTTTGTGGAGACGACCAGCGACATAGTGCAGCAAAAATGTGATTCATCCGAAGAGCCGACCTTTTCCAATGACCGACATTCGAATCTCAATCTGCAGTCGTAATTGACGATGTCGTTGAGTCAAAATGTGAACACGTAGGAGTGGTCTGCTGCGGAGCTCCATGTTCAACAATGTAAGATGAACGGTGTAATCCGAAACACTTGTGTGTGCGCGCCAGCGTTGTGCTCTTTCGGCGGGGATGCCACAGATCATCGACTATCCTATTTTACAGAACACATACGCCCCCGAACCCCACATTCTGTGAAGAATCGTAGACGTCCAACCATTTAGCGCATAGTGGTTTCAATGTTCTCTTACCTCTTTCCGTAGATGCTCACGACAATAGCACGTGAACATTCACAAACCTCCGCAGTTTCAGAGGTACTCGTTCACACGTTCTGCGTAATAATAATCTGCCTGTTGTCAAAGTCACTTTATCTCAATGAATTTCCCCATTTGCAGCACGAATCTTCGCTAGCATGATCCCCCGTCCGTGTGTGCTCCGCTTAAACACTTCTGTTACCGCGTCACATGCCGACAACGCCACAAGGCCGCAGCCAACGTCGCGGTGTGCAGTGGTCATAATGTTTTGGTTCATCAGTGTATTTACGGCCGTACGACCCGTCTTGTGTAGCGGTAATAAATTATGTACACAAACCTTCCCCGTGAATCAGTCAGTCTATTTTAGAGGTGTTCGTCAGGCTCAGCCCGCCGAGCGCTAGTTTACTAGACTGGAAGAGGAGCTTTACGAGATTGGGAGAGAAGCCCCACCCGAGTCGAATCGGCGAGCTGGATGAACGACCATCAGTCTGGTTAACTGGAAACCCCTAGCATAGATTTCAGGCGGTTTCCTAAATCTACACGTCTATAGGTGACTGTTTCACCACCACTGCGGAAAATACGGCACACAGGCACTTTAAGATTTATAACGTGCAAGTAAAGAAGACTGACAGACTGTTCCCATACACGCCTGTCATTTCTTAGGTTAATTGACGATTGTGGCTGGCTACAAAATTAAAGTACATTAATTTCCATCGCGCCCGCACGTTGATCACGACTTCATAACTAACTACAAGATCTATGATACTTTCGCTCTGGAATATGCAAGAGCATCCATTGCCAATATATCTGTAAGAGTACTCAAAGTGTTACTATATGAAAGGAATTAGATGACGTCGAGAAGCAGTATCAGAATTACTTTGTAAGGTTTCAGTTTTGGTATGTGACGAACTCTGTCCACATACACTACGTGATCAAAAGTGTGCGGACACGCACAAAAAAATATACGTTTTCCATATTAGGTGCATTGAGCTGCCACCTGCTGCCTGGTACTCCATATCAGAGACCTCAATAGTCATTAGACATCGTGAGAGAGCTGAATGTGGCATTCCTCCAAACTCAAGGACTTCGAACGTAGTCTCTTATGTCATACGTCTGTACACGAGATTTCCACACTCCTAAAACATCCCTATATTGATTGTCTCCAATGTGATAGTGAAGTAGAAACGTGAAGGGGCACGTACAGCACAAAAGCGTACAGGGCAACATCGTCTGTGGACTGGCAGAGACCGCCGGCAGTGGAGGAGGGTCGTAATGCGTAATAAGCAGACATCTATCCAGATCATCATACAAGCTTTCCAAACTGCATCAGGATCCACTGCAAGTACTATGACAGGCGAGACTTGGATTTCACGGTCGAGTGGCTACTCGTAAGCCGTACATCACACCGGTAAATGCCAAACGACGCCTCGCTTGGTGTAAGGAGTGTAAACAATGGACGATTAAACACTGGAAAACGTTGTGTCGAGTGACGAATCACGGTACACAATGCGGCGATCGGATGGCAGGGTGTAGGTATGACGAATGTCCGGTGAACGTCATCTGCCAGCATGTGTAGTGCCAACAGTAAAATTCGGAGATGGAGGTGTTATGGTGTGGTCGTGTTTTTCAAATGGTTCAAATGGCTCCAAGCACTATGGGGCTTCACATTTGAGGTCATCAGTGCCCTAGACGGAGAACAAGTTAAACATAACTAACCTAAGGACATCACACACATCCATGCCCGAGGCAGGATTCGAACCTGCGACGGTAGCAGCAGCGCGGTTCCGGACTGAAGCGTCTAGAACTGCTCGGTCACAGCGGACGGATGGTGCTTTTCATGGAGGCTGCTTGCACCCATTGTTGTTTCTTGTGGCACTATCACAGCACCTGTTGAAGCATATATACGTACACAGAACACAACTTCACTACCTTCTCTGCTTTCGGCTCTTGAGGAAGAATGGGCTGCCAGTCCTCCACAGACATTCAGGCACCACATTGATATATATATATATATATATATATATATATATATATATATATATATATATATATATATATATATATATGTTTCAACAGGCATGTATACACAGGGTGATTTAGCTACGCCTACCTCCATAGGTTTAATCACATGCAAAAGTTTGACAGTCTGTCGGTCACTATGCGCCGGCTAGAAGCCATAAAAACTGAACTCCCACTGGAACTACTGTAGATATTTTGGTACGGTCTTGAGATGCGCTTGCAGCAGGCAGTAGTTAAGCACTTTACACCAAAGAATGCATGATATGATGGAGGGTGAATTCTAGATTGTATCTGTGAAGGCACGAATTGTCGCCCACAGGCGTTATGTCGCGAGATGTCATCACACGCGTGGCTTGGCGGCAGCTGCGCCCGCGGCGCCGCATTACCATATATAGCGAAACCCCGTGGGCCAAGCCAGCGGCAACTTGCCACCTGCCGCAGGCAACGCAGACACGTCGCGTCTGCGGCAACACCTCGTGTGTTGCAGCCTGCCGGCTGCTGTGGGAGGTAGAGGATGCCATCTCAGCCGTCATCTCAGGCCGGGCTCCAGAGAACCCCTACCAGGAGCCATCTTAGCGGAGGCGGCCGTAGTGCAACGAATACCTGGGACTGTGGAGACAAAAATGTGCCACTCCATTCATAATTCCTTTTTTTGTATTAGTGTGTCTAAGCTGATCAGCAGACTACGTTAATTGTGGAAATACAAGAAATGGTCACACATTAAATAAATTTTATTCTCGTAAGCACAAGGCTTAACAACTCGTCGATTATGAGCGTCAGCATTCGTACTTCATGAGGCTCTCACTCGGGAGCTGAGCAGCTGCGGCGTGGTGAGGAGTGAGGGAAGAGTGCGCTCAGGAACTTGTCACAAAAACGCGGGAGAAGTGTGCCAAACGTGAAACAGGAGTGAGTCAGCTTTGACACTGATACCATCTGATAGCAGCAATAGCGAGTGGGCATTGCACAGGACCAACAGTGTCTTCACATTTCAATCCACAGTGCGAAGAATCTTATTTTTTTAAGCAAAAAGGTGGGTTCGCAAATTGTTTAGTGTGTCAGAACACACCGAATACTTCCAGTTCAATTTACAAACGCACTACATTTCTTACCAAGTCAAAGAATACGGAAACGGCGAACGTGAAGGAACTGAGCGTATACAAGAGCTTTTAAAAGTAACCACTCTGAAGAAGAGAAGGAAAAATCAAGTGAGTGAGACGTTCGGATGAGGTGCAAAATTGGGCTACCTTTAGCAAACCACTCGCTCACTTTCACAGGTGGGATTGAATAAAAGAACGTTTCGTAGTTGGAGCTGAACATTTATGCTCACTTCAGGCAGAACAGTTTCGCATGGTGCCATCATCAGAAGTGACGATCATGGTGTATTTCCACAGGTTATTACAGAGGGCGTTCAGAACCAGAAGGTGCTTAAAACATTAATGTAGGCCTGTGCTGTGATAGTGCCACGCAAAACAGCAATGAGTGCAAACCCCCTCCACGAAAAACACGATCACACCATAACACCACCACACCCGAATTTTACTGTTGGCACTATACACGCTGGCAGATGATGTTCAACGAGCTGCGCCTTATCCACACCCTGCCATCGGATCCGCACATTGTGTGCTGTGATTCGTCACTCCACACAGCGTTTTGCAATTCTTCAATCGTCCAATGTTTACACACCTTACACCGAGCGAGGCGTCGTTTGGCATTTACCGGCTTGTGTGGTTTCTGAGCAGCCGCTCGACCATGAAATCCAAGTTTTCTCACCTCCCGCCTAACTGTCATAGCAGTTGCAGTGGATACTGAGGCAGTGTGGAATTCCTGTGTGAGGGTCTGGATAGATGTCTGCTTATTACACCTTGAGACCGTCTTCAACTGTCAGCAGTCTCTGTCAGTCAACAGACGAGGTCAGCCTGTACGCTTTTGTGCTGTTTGTGTCCCTTCACGTTTCCACTTCACTATCACATCGGAAACAGTGCACCTAGCGATGCGTACAGACGTATGACACAAGTGACACCTAATCTCCTGACCACGTTTTTGAGTCTGTGAGTTCCGCGGAGCGCCCCATTCTGCTCTCTGACTATGTCTAATTACTACTGAGTTCGCTGATACGGAGTACGTGGCAGTAGGTGGCAGCACAATGGACCTAACATGAAAAACGTATGTTTTTGGGGGTGTCCGGGTACTTTTGATCACATACTGCACGAGGTGCATTCAAGTTCTAAGGCCTCCAATTTCTTTTCTCCCGACTGGAAAGATATAGAAACATGCGCATTGTTTTAAAATGAGGCCGCGTTCATTGTCAATACGTCCCAGAGATGGCAGCACCGTACGGCAGATGGAATTTTACCGCCAGCGGCGATAATGAGAACTGTTTTAAATACTTAAAATGGCCACGTTTTCCTTACTTGAACAGTGTGCAATCATTCGTTTTCTGAATTTGCGTGGTGTGAAACCAATTGAAATTCATCGACAGTTCAAGGAGACATGTGGTGATGGAGATATGGATGTGTCGAAAGTGTGTTCATGGGTGCGACAGTTTAATGAAGGCAGAACATCGTGTGACAACAAACCGAAACAACCTCGAGCTCGCACAAGCTGGTCTGACGACATGATCGAGAAAGTGGAGAGAATTGTTTTGGGGGATCGCCGAATGACTGTTGAACAGATCGCCTCCAGAGTTGACATTTCTGTGGGTTCTGTGCACACAATACTGCAAGACGACCTGAAAATGCGAAAAGTGTCATCCAGGTGCTTGCCACGAATGCTGGCGGATGACCACATGCCTGCCCGTGTGGCATGTTGCCAAGCAATGTTGACGCACAACGACAGCATGAATGGGACTTTTTTTTCGTCGGTTGTGACAGTGGATGAGGCGTGGATGCCATTTTTCAATCCAGAAACAAAGCGCCAGTCAGCTCAATGGAAGCACACAGATTCACCGCCACCAAAAAAATTTCGGGTAACCGCCGGTGCTGCAAAAATTATGGTGTCCATGTTCTGGGACAGCGAGGGCGTAATCCTTACCCATTGCGTTCCAAAGGGCGCTACAGTAACAGGTGCATCCTACGAAAATGTTTTGAATAACAAATTCCTTCCTGCACTGCAACTAAAACGTCCGGGAAGGGCTGCGCATATGCTGTTCCATCAAGTCAACGCACCCGCACATCGAGCTAACGTTAGGCAACAGTTTCTTCGTGATAACAACTTTGAAGTGATTCCTCATGCTCCCTACTCACCTGACCTGGCTCCTAGTGACGTTTGGCTTTTTCCAACAATGAAAGACACTCTCCGTGGCCGCACATTCACCAGCCGTGCTGCTATTACCTCAGCGATTTTCCAGTGGTCAAAACAGACTCCTAAAGAAGCCTTCGCTGCTGCCATGGAATCATGGCGTCAGCGTTGTGAAAAATGTGTACATCTGCAGGGCGATTACGTCGAGAAGTAACGCCAGTTTCATCGATTTCGGGTGAGTAGTTAATTAGAAAAAAAATCGGAGGCCTTAGAACGGCCTTAGAACTTGAATGCACCTTGTACATGCGATATGGTTAAACGGCACAGCAGATGAGCCAAACACAATTGCAGAATTCATTTATGTAAACTCAGGAATGTACCAAAACATCTTCAGTAGTTCCTGAGACCAGCCCTGACACAAAAATTAGCATGCAGGGGGAATTCAGTTTACACAGAGTAGTTCAACTGAAACTCACTATGGGTTTTATGCAAACTGCAAATATTTCAAAAAAAACACGCCGGAGATTTTCATATTCTCTCGCCCACTATGTATGAACTATTACTCCTACAGAAAAAAATGAACAGGAATATTATGTTGGAAATTTAATACAGCTAAATTTTATACTGGGACACTTTCTGCATGAGAGCACGGTTTCCGAGTTAACCAAGAAAAATGAGTTTAATGGTCATTTGAGTACGTTTTTCTTGAAAAATCCAAAAAGTACGGCCTCAAGCGAAAACATATTACAGTACAAAATGTGATAACACTAAATTTCCTGCAAAGAGTTATGTTAATTTTTTGTGGGACAAATAGTTTTTGCATAGACAGCGAGAGAATATGAAAGCACTGCACGGGATATTTGAAGGCGCTGCTGGTTGCTTAAAACCCATGAGTAGGGGCGGCTGAATCACCTTGTGTGTGTACAGAGAGGTGATGTGATGAAATATTTTTCATACTTCACAACTTTAAAACAAAAATCGGCCAAATGCGAGTCCCAGTACGAAATTTAACTGCATTGAATTTCCAACAAAAGGTTCCTGGAAACTTATTTATGTACATAGATATTTCTTCCATCCTGGGATCAAGAATGTCGGTAATTTTTGGCCTGTTATCGATATTGTATCTGAAAAGACATCGTTCCCGAAATTCCAAGACTTACCAAGATCTCTACAGTAGCTCCTGACACTAGCGTGGAGACACAAAAACATGGGTGCAGGAGAGTTCAGTTTATACAGGGTGTTACAAAAAGGTACGGCCAAACTTTCAGGAAATATTCCTCACACACAAAGAAAGATAATATATTATGTGGACATGTGTCCGGAAACGCTTACTTTCCATGTTAGAGCTCATTTTATTACTTCTCTTCAAATCACATTAATCATGGAATGGAAACACGTATCAACAGAACGTACCAGCCTGACTTCAATTACTTTGTTACAGGAAATGTTCAAAATGTCCTCCGTCAGCGAGGATACATGCATCCACCATCCGTCGCATGGAATCCCTGATGCGCTGATGCAGCCCTGGAGAATGGCGTATTGTATCACAGCCGTCCACAATACGAGCACGAAGAGTCTCTACATTTGGTACCGGGGTTGCGTAGACAAGAGCTTTCAAATGCCCCCATAAATGAAAGTCAAGAGGGTTGAGGTCAGGAGAGCGTGGAGGCCATGGAATTGGTCCGCCTCTACCAATCCATCGGTCACCGAATCTGTTGTTGAGAAGAGTACGAACACTTCGACTGAAATGTGCAGGAGCTCCATCGTGCATGAATCACATGTTGTGTCGTACTTGTGAAGGCACATGTTCTAGCAGCACAGGTAGAGTATCCCGTATGAAATCATGATAACGTGCTCCATTGAGCGTAGGTGGAAGAACATGGGGCCCAATCAAGACATCACCAACAATGCCTGCCCAAACGTGCACATAAAATCTGTGTTGATGACGTGACTACACAATTTCGTGCGGATTCCCGTCAGCCCACACATGTTGATTGTGAAAATTTACAATTTGATCACGTTGGAATGAAGCCTCATCCGTAAAGAGAACATTTGTACTGAAATGAGGATTGACACATTGTTGGATGAACCATTCGCAGAAGTGTACTCGTGGAGGCCAATCAGATGCTGATAGTGCCTGCTCACGCTGTACATGGTGCGGAAACAACTGGTTCTCCCGTAGCACTCTCCATACAGTGACGTGGTCAACGTTACCTTGTACAGCAGCAACTTCTGTGACGCTGACATTAGGGTTATCGTCAACTGCACGAAGAATTGCCTCGTCCATTGCAGGTGTCCTCGTCGTTCTAGGTCTTCCCCAGTCGCGAGTCATTGGCTGGAATGTTCCGTGCTCCCTAAGACGCCGATCAATTGTTTCGAACGTCTTCCTGTCCGGACACCTTCGTTCACGAAATCTGTCTCGATACAAACGTACCGCGCCATGGGTATTGCCCCGTGCTAATCCACACATCAAATGGGCATCTGCCAACTCCGCACTTGTAAACATTGCACTGAGTGCAAAACCACGTTCGTGATGAACACTAATCTGTTGATTACTGATGTGCTTGATGCTAGTACTGTAGAGCAATGAGTCGCATGTCAACACAAGCACCGAAGTCAACATTACCTTCCTTCAATTGGGCCAACTGGCGGTGAATCGAGGAAGTCGTACTGTGAGATCTAGCTTCCCGCCAGATCTCTCAGCTGCAGGTAAATGGGACGAACTCTTTAGGATTTTGATGAGTGAGTTTAGGAATATCAAAATACTTGACATGAAGAGCTGTATTTGTTGACAGCACTGACTTAGAAGCTTAAATTTTTTACGCTGACAGGAGACCATGGACCTTAGTACGTGCCATAAATTTGAAATTGATACTCGACCTATTCTTAAGAAAAAGCGTTCTCAACAATCGGCAGACGGACAGTAAAGCAAATCTATCAGGATTCCTTTTTTAGTGCTCGAGATACGGTATTCTAAGAATGACGATATACAAACTCATAGAAGCAGGAGTACCAGCAGAAGAACTGAAAACTTATCGCTGTAACCTGTTGTATCTCTGTAACTAATGAAAATTGGACACATGTTACACGGAATGTTTTATTCGAATTAGTCTATATCTACCGGCTCCTGAAATATTTACTGTTCCTCTTGAACCACACCGTGTAGTATCAATGTTTAATCTCTGTTTGTGATCACACGGAGCAGTCGCGCTGCTTCCTGGGTGTCACTATCTTTCTGATAATCGACAACTACGTGACTATTGCATCTGCCGTTTTGTTAGCCTGGTAGGGGGAGATAAGAGTTTGATGCAGCCAGCCTGGCTTATAGGAAATGCCGGAGTACCACAGATTGTTTGGCGCACGTGGCCGGCTGCCCGGGTCGAAGTTAGTTAGCTATCTGGGAGTCGCTGCAAGGGGTTCCGGACCAGCGGTAGGAATGCTGACCGCAATACAATTCCTCTCCCCCCTTCCTCCCACCCTCCCTCATCCCCGCCCCCCCCCCCCCCCCATACATCTGCACAGCTCTTTAAACTCTGCTCAGTCTTAGCACGCTTCGCCGGTACAATGGAAACTTACCCACCGTTCTGGCTGGAACATCCCTCTCATCTGAGCTCCCGTTCCGTGCTGTACATAAAAACGAGGAAAACAGGACAGAAAAATACATGAAGATGCCCGGTGGATTTTGTCTGTATTACATTTCCTCCATTACCATCAGTCGTTTCAGTTTCACTGGATAATTCGTCACTGCGCCCGATGCGCTATTTTTCTATTCAATGTTTGCACAGAAGACTGTCAAAGTTTTAAGAAAAGATCCGCATTTATTCCACTTGGATGATTTTATGCTAGATATGTGGTGTAGTTTAATGTTTTGTGTCTGTGGCGGGTTTGAGTATTTTCAGCTGTAAATGGCAATTTCTTTCTTGGCGCCAACTCAACAGGGACCAATGGAACAGTTTTGGCGGTAACTAGAGAATATTTCTTACCTTATTACTTACAATTCGATGTCAACTGACACCGTGCTGAGAAATAACTATTTTTCTGCAACTGGCAGAGAAATAGAGGTGAAATCGGATTTAAGGTGTCTAAGAATGGGGCTGAAATCAGGTTTAAGATGACTAACATGCCACATTTAAATTGAAAAAGAATTCTTTTGGGTACAAATAACTCTGCATTGATCCAAAATATTTTCTCACTTATACAAGTTCTTTAGGAGGATCGACTAATATTTTATTTTTTACAACAAACGTTGACCAGCATCTCGTACTTCTTGGATCTGAAAAGGCTACAACGTCTCTGCAGACAGTACAGTACAGTACAGTAGAAATTTGCATGCTGTAAATTAAATAATGTATAAAGTCGCATTTACCACGCGGTGGGTAATATAGGCAGTATATGGCAACTCTTGAATGTTCCTAACATCTGAAAGGTAGCTAATTGCAATTACATCCGTTAGCAAATTCTTCACAGCTCGATTAGGTAGCTTTTGGTGCGATACGGTTCTGTTAAATCATTCCGAACATTTTTTACCGGTCCTCTCCCAATACGAAAAATTTACTAAAAGCATCTGCGAGGCACAAAGTCATCTCATAGACTGGGAGCTCTCACTGCATAGTCGGGACTGTGGCAACTCTCTGCAACGTTCATAATGACATA
This sequence comes from Schistocerca serialis cubense, assembly GCF_023864345.2. NCBI lineage: Eukaryota > Metazoa > Arthropoda > Insecta > Orthoptera > Acrididae > Schistocerca > Schistocerca serialis. The sequence goes on from NC_064642.1 coordinate 524,322,444, forward strand.
CCGCTGCGTGAACAATTGTTCAAACATTATTGAGAGCCAGGCTGGTGCTTCTAAAATCCCTCTAGTTCTTCCTTTGATATCTTATCACAACTGATATTCTCAGAAGTTGGAGAGAATAACACACCTCAACTTCTATACATGAAATAAAATAAGTGCCGAATCATAGCCCTTCACATTCAACGGAGTATAGTTCTTACTGACTGTACCCAAAACTATTAAAAATACATTTGTAAAACCACCTTTATGAATTTCAAATGAAAATAATACTATTCTTAGATTTTGTTCTTGCTTCTATACAGGTCTTATGTGCAGAAGGAGTGCCGTGAGATCAGCACACCACACTCTCGGCCATTCTCGACTTCTCAGATCACAGAGCCATTAATTCTCATTCAGACAGCTGCTTACGAGGCTGAGCGAATCCCTTTCCAGTGTTTCCAATATGGAAAAATCCGTCGAAGTACCAAGAAATGAGCCCAAGTACTCTACTTGGCAGTCACACGTGCTAACCACTGAACCACAGAGGTGGACAGGAAAACCTAATAATCGGCTTTATTGCCCACAGCTGTTTGCAATCCTACAGATAATTTTCTCTGTCATTGCCACTGTATACACGCCTGACCTGATATGCTAGTGCTATTGCTACTATTGCCGTCGCCATTGTGGCTACCGGCATCTAACCCAGGACTGCAGTACTCGTGACGAGAGCTTCATTAGGAGTATTTGTGGACAGCGCTCAGCTTAATTAGCTCTTTGTTGCCGGCGCGTGATCCACTGAGGGCACACTGGCACCGCGGGCGGCGACCGTTCACAGGTTTACAGACTGCTGCCCCCACTCTGCTTAATGGCGCGCCGCTGGTTACATACCAACACCGTGGAACGCCAGCCGCTCAAAGCTTCGGCCCGCTGACTGGCACTGCTGCTGTTCCCGACACGAGAGCTGTGAATGAAGCTCTGTGCGGGAGTACTGCACTGGTTAGATGGTGGTGGCATGTAAACAGCACGATACCAAAAAGATTAAACCTAGCACCTCTCTTACACGTTTATCTGGACAGTATGCGACGATGGTACGTTAAGTAAAGGAAATAGAACATCACAGCTGTATTTTCAAAGTATTTATTACCCAGACGACTAGTTTCAACGCTGCATTTGCGGTATCTTCAGGTCTGTTGCTAGAAAAAGTATAAATGCGTTTATACTTTCGTGTGGCTGACCTGCACCATGTTCGTTCCTAACTGCCATTATACGCACATCACACCACTTCTACAACATTTTGCGTATCATGCTTGTTGACTATCACCGTATAGTTGTCAGCTTGTTCATGCTTGACATTTTCTCTGATCAAAATTTAGATTTCTTGAACACTATGTTGTTTTATACTGTCATAGTTTTAAAGTCAATAATTACCTTACAAGGTTCCACCTTTTCCATATATGCTAATAACCACACGTGTGGTTGCTATGATACACTTTTCCACTGTGTGCTTGTATGTTCACGTACTTTTATCCATTTCGTGAAAAATAATGTTATATATATATATATATATATATATATATATATATATATATATATATATTGTACTGTCTACACACACAGTGTACTTCTGTAGAGTTTTGTTCCTTTTACCGATGTTAAAGGAGTTGTAGTATCTTATTTTTAGTTCGGTTATTAGACAAAGACATTGTAACTACATAAGTTGTTTTTTGATAAACAGGAACTGAAGATGACGCAAATGTAGCGTTGAAACTAGTCATCTGAGTAACAAATACTTTGAAAACACGGCCGTGGTGTTCCAGTTTTCATTATTTATATCGTCGGCCTGTGTCCAACATCCACAAGAAGGATGGACTTTCAAAATAAGTTTTGTCAGTTCTATATTGCATTATAACCACTGGAAAGAGGGGATTATGGTGTTACCCACGAGTCATGACCTTCACAGACGACATAGAACTCTACACGAACGTTTAGTTTCAACTGGTGGATAGATTTATTCATAGCTGGTGTACCTATGCGTAAAATGACAAGTCGTAAGTACGGCAAGGTTCTCTATTCAAATTCATTCACTACCATCATAAATTTCTCACTCCAACAGTCTGGGTGCATTTATATACGAGCCTTCTCCATTAATGCTTTGTTCATTCACAGTTATTGATCGTATAAAAAAAAGAGGTTCAAATGGCTCTGAGCACTATGGGACTCAACTGCTGAGGTCATAAGTCCCCTAGTACTTAGAACTAGTTAAACCTAACTAACCTAAGGACATCACAAACACCCATGCCCGAGGCAGGATTCGAACCTGCGACCGTAGCGGTCTTGCGGTTCCAGACTGTATCGCCTTTAACCACACGGCCACTTCGGCCGGCTATATTGATCGTATATTTGACGCCAGCTGTGGTACCTTGTTTTGACGTCCTTGAACATCTTAGGCACTCCGATAGTAAGCAAAGGGTCCAGTGAGGAATGATTCACTGTATGTAAACATAATACTCCAGCGGTTTTCCTCCAGCTGGTGTCTTTACAAATCTAACAGTTCTCAGATACCTATTTTCTTCATATTATGCGCTGTTTTGTCTTTTGTCGGCAAAGACGGTTAAAGGTTCTGTTTCCTAGACAGTTTCGCTGGGCAAGTAATTGATTGTTGCTGGCACGAACCTGTTCCTCAGTAAGGATACAAAATGCGTTTTATACCAGTTCAACTTTCAAGACTGTGAAAATATTATAGCCCTAAGTGTCTGACACACTATGCGGTTGAATTGGGAAACTCTTTACACTGTAAGCCAGCCTTCCGTGGCCATTGTCATGGCCAATAAAATTCTTCTCGAAATGTGAGCACATTATCAATGCGTAAATTCTCCGGCGTTTCCGCCACTATTGCAAATGGCCCTACAGGGGCCTGAGGAAGGCCATTTGCAGTAATGACCGAAACTTTGGAGAATTTACACGTTGGCAATGCTGTCACATACGCAGAAGAAGTTTATTGACTAGTCTTTGACGTGCACTATTATTTGAAGAGCCAACGCTACCTAAATACAGAAAGTTGTTCATTGCCTCTGTCCATTAGTTTATAGTTGCCAATCGTACTGCTTGAGAATTACTCAGTAAGTTCGAGCCCTTATCTAAGGCATGGGAGATTGGCAACGTTAGAAAGCAGGGAATATACACAAAAGTTATGACTAACGGTCAAGCCATGTTAAGCGTAGCTGGCCACTGGAGGATGGATACGTGGCTTCAAGACAGAAAGGGTTTTTTTTTTTAATTTTATTGTCATTTTACACCCTACAAGGTGGGCTGGCAGCGGCAACAGTACGCCGCTCTTCAGCCACAGGCAGTACAAGAGAAAAACCAATGGTGAGACAGAATGAACATAACATAACGGTGGACAAAAAACAGTAGACACAGTAACGAAAAAAACACGAAGCCGTTCACGTGCGAAGAAACCCAAAGAAACTGTTAGCACTGTACATGAACACTGATGATGGAGATGACACACGTGAACGATGGGGCGTGGGCGGCGGAAACACTGCAGCACAAACACGACGGCACACACACAAAATCGATGGCGATGATCTCCTGAGCGCTAACGTCCACGTGACGTGTGCCAGTCGACAGAAAGGTGCTTTGTATCTAGTATAAAGTGTTTCTTCCTAAACGTGCAGCCGTAGTTTCCAAACAAGTTGCTCAGTAATTCAGCACAGGTGCTAATTTAACACAAACTAATAAATTGATAATATCGAGTAGTGCCGATCGTTGTATACAGGGTGGGCCACTGATCGTGACTAGGCTAAATATCTCACAAATAAGCGCCAAACGAAAAAACTACAAGGAACGAAACATGTCTAGCTTGAAGAGGGAAACCAGATGGCGCTATGGTTGGCCCTCTAGATGGTGCTGCCATAGGTCAAACGGATATCAACTGCGTCTTTTTAAATACGAACCCCCCTTTTTATTACATATTCGTATAGTACGTAAAGAAATACGTATGTTTTAGTTGAACCACTTTTTTCGCTCTGTGATAGATGGCGCTGTAATAGTCACAAACATATGGCTCACAATTTTAAGCGAACCGTTGGTAACAGGTAGGTTTTTAAAATTAAAATACAGAACGTAGGTACGTTTGAACATTTTATTTCAGTTGTTCCAATGTGATACGTGTATCTTTGTGAACTTATCATTTCTGAGAACGCATGCTGTTACAGCGTGATTACCTGTAAATTCCACATTAATGCAATAAATGCTCAAAATGATGTCCGTCAACCCCAATGCATTTGGCAATATGTGTAACGACATTCCTCTCAACAGCGAGTAGTTTGCCTTCCGTAATGTTCGCACATGCATTGACAATGCGCTGACGCATGTTGTCAGGCGTTGTCGGTGGATCACGATGGCAAATATCCTTCAACTTTCCCAAGAAATCCTATCATGAAATATGCTATTCAATACCGCTTCAACTGCACGCGAGCTATGTGACGGACATCCATCATGTTAGAAGTACATCGCCATTCTGTCATGCAGTGAAACATCTTGTAGTAACATCGGTAGAACATTACGTAGGAAATCAGCATACATTGCACCATTTAGATTGCCATCGATAAAATGGGGGCCAATTATCCTTCCTCCCATAACGCCACACCAAACATTAATCCGCCAAGGTCGCTGATGTTCCACTTGTCGCAGCCATCGTGGATTTTCCGTTGCCCAATAGTGCATATTACGCCGCTTTTACGTTACCTCTGCTGGTGAATGACGCTTCGTCCCTAAATAGAACGCGTGCAAAAAACCTGTCATCGTCCCGTAATTTCTCTTGTGCCCAGTGGCAGAACTGTAAACGACGTTAAAAGTCGTTGCCATGCAATTCCTGCTGCATAGAAATATCGTACGGGTGCAATCGATGTTGATGTAGCATTCTCAACAGCGACGTTTTTGAGATTCCCGATTCTCGCGCAATTTGTCTGCTACTGATGTGCGGATTAGCCGCGACAGCAGCTAAAACACCTACTTGGGCATCATCATTTGTTGCAGATCGTGGTTGACGTTTCACTTGTGGCTGAACATTTCCTGTTTCCTTAAATAACGTAACCATCCGGCGAACGATCCGGACACTTGGATGATGTCATCCAGGACACCGAGCAGCATACATAGCACACGCCCGTTGGGCATTTTGATCACAATAGCCATACATCAACACGATATCGACCTTTTCCGCAATTGGTAAACGGCCCATTTCAACAGGGGTAATGTATCACGAAGCAAATACCGTCCGCACTGGCGGATTGTTACGTGATACCACGTACTTATACGTTTGTGACTATTACAGCGCCTCTATCACAAAGCGAAAAAAGTGGTCCAACTAAAATATTCATATTTCTTTAGGTATTACCAGAATATGTAATAAAAAATGAGGGTTCCTATTTTAAGAAAACGCAGTTGATATCCGTTTGACCTATGGCAGCGCCATCTAGCGGACAAACCAAGCGCCATCTGGTTTCCCCCTTCAAGCTAGACGAGATTCGTTCTTTGTAGTTTTTTCGTTTGATGCTTCTTTCGTGGGATATTTGGCCCAGTCACTATCAATGGACCACCCTGTATATGGACTTGTTTTCTTGTCCTGCCCTGTCCTGAAGACCACGGAACAGATGGGTGTAATAAACTTTCAGATCCATTGCCGGTTAACACTAAAGCCAAGTTCGCCCTTTAAAGGAAAGAACGAACTGGAAGAAATCAATGCCTTCCATATACACCTCCCGTCACCCATGCGGATCCTCTATGACCTCATTCCTTTCCCCCATCTGCCCTTATTCCTCGAACATCTCCGCATACTGTACACCTCCCGCCGCCTTGATCCCCCTCACCCCTTGGTTGCTCCTGTCCTCTCCCATCCCCGCCCCCTGCCACGTCTTCACTGTTGTGTCCCCCCTACCCTCCATCTCTACACGCTTCATCTCCTTTCCCAAGGTGCCTTCCATCAACTTCCTCTCTTGGATGATGTCCTCTCTCCCTCCATTTATCCCTCCTATCAACTCTGATCCTCAATCCTTTCCCTGGGATCCCTCTTCCCCCCCTTCCATCCTGTTTTCTCCTCGCCTACCCTCTCCCTACCTCCCTTCTCCTGATTCCTATTGTATTCCCCTCCTCTGCCTTTCTGCACTCCCTGTCGCGTCTGCCCAACAGCCCCCCCCCCCCTCTTATGGGTCCTCGTCCTCCATCAGCTCCTTTCTCCCCTTCCCCCCCTTCGTTTTTCCTCTCCTTCCCCCCATTTTTTATTTTTCCCCATTATCTGTCCAGGTTCCCCCCACCTGCCCTCAGCTGTGGTATGTCATATTTGCAAATAATTTTGTTCAGTGTTGTTTGTCTTTCCAAAATGTTGTGAACAGAAATAATGCTGTTGCTGGGTGTGAATTTTATGTCTCTTGCGAACAGAAACCAGACTGTCGCTGTGTTTTTTTAATTGTCTGTCTATTCTTTTACCTGTCTGCTTCATATGTATTTTATCATCATACCTTTGTTTCTATTTTTTAAGTTCCACATTTTTTTCCGCCATATTACTATGTAAGTCTCCGATTTTATCGCCTGTTTTTATTATTTATTATCTTCATCTTTTTAACAAAAATTCTGTAGGCTGTAGAGCGGCGCAATAAGCTGCTGCCAGCCCGTCCCCTTCAGGGGGAATCGAAACTCAATAAAGAGAAAAAAAGGAAGATGAAATCAATATGCATGTTTCGGCAGATGCAGGCGGCTGTAAGAGTATTTTGGCGTGATTGTTTCATGAACGAAATTATATTATTTTTAGAGTATTTTTGCTCTGTCTTTGCAACTAAAAAAATGCGTGATTATTTTCACCAGACGTGTATCCCTTTATTGAGGTAAAACATCATCAGTGGTCTGTAATTAAGTTATTTACATTTAGATTTGCTTTTAGATCGAGAAACAGTTCGTAAAGAGTATGTTGATTTGTGCTTATGGTAATTTTCGCTCGATTTCTAGCTTACATCGGGAAACGGCGTCTGCTCGCACATCGTTGTTTTGGTCTAAGTTTTAGTTGTTCTCCAGCACTATGCATTTCTTATGTTTTTCACAACACTTTTATGCACACCCAAAAATACTCTGAAGAATTGTAAAGCAACTACAGACTCTAGAGCCACACAAATGAAGAAATTATATTAGTCCGTTCAGCACTGTAACGGGCTGCGTATCTTACGGCTTGACAGACAGAGCTGATCTTTCTACTCCAGTAGCCGAAACAGGTATGCCATTGTGTTCTGACATCCAGTGCTGCAGGACGTTAGGTGTGATAGGCACCCTCCTGTCTATTCTTATTCGAAAATCTTGACTTGGATTTAGTAAATTCTAAGAGAAGCTTTTTTTTTTTTTTAACACTCCATATTTCACGGTCAATAAAAGCATGTGTAACTAACACGCAAAAATAATCTGCAAACAAAACGAGTCTGTCTCTCGTCTTCAAATGTCAGAGCTGCTAACGGCAGGAAACTACCAAGTGCATTGTTATATTAGATCTACAAGTTTGCTTTCGCCGTTTTGCTGTAGACGGCAGTAGCGGCAAGTGGGGTTCAGGTGGTTGGTCATAGGTGTAATACAATAAGCTTAGGCATCTGTAAACATAATGCCATAAAAATATTAGTCGATTTGTGATTGTATCATAAGCTGATTGTACGTCAACTTACGTACCCATTTCTCGGCATCTGCGGGAAGTTTTGACTTTGTGGTTTAACATGAAGAAATATGCGGCTGTGGCTCTTAAAATGCTGGGTAAGACCAATGGTGAGTTAACTATTAGTGGAAGAACGTGCAGAGAATGTTTTCAACGCCGTAAGAACGGTGATTTTGATGCCGAAGACCGGCATGGCGGTAGAAGACAGAACGTTTTCGTAGCTACTGAAACAGACGAAGACAGTCACAGGACATCATTATCGAAAGCAATTGATGCGTTCGAACCCAGCACTGAAACACAAACGGCCACAATACAGAGATATACATGTAAAGGTAATTTTGCTGCTGGTCAGTGCTCGACCCCATGTCGCAAAACGCATCAAAATATACATGGAGACGCTGAAATGAGAAGTCCTACCCTTCCCGCCGTATTCTCCATACGTTACTCTCTCTGACTACCATCTTTTTCGATCAGTGGCATAGTCTGGCTGACCAGCACTTCCGATCATATGAACAAGTGCAAAATTGAATCGGTTCATGGATCTCCACAACAGACGCCCAGTCCTTCCGCCACTGGCTTCGTATGCTACCCGAAAGATGGAAGAATGTAGTGGCCAGCGATGGGCAATACTATACATCATAATTTATTTTGTTAATTTTTCAGAACAAAGCCCTGAACTTTGAGAAAAAACGGCGGAAGCCAAGTTGTAGACCTAGTATCACACAAACGACTATGTTCGACGTTAACGAGCAATAACCACTCACAGCATGAGCAGAGGAGGGCATATGAAGGGTGTCGGGGTTAGGGGGGCGTTGAAAACAGTGCAATTTACATTGACGTAGTAATACGGAAACGACCGGTTAATCTGAGCTTCAAATGGGCATGATCATCGGCTTTTGTTCCATGGGTTGAAGCATTTAAGAAACGGCTAAGTTTTTAAATTATTCACGTGCTGTAGTTGTTAAAGAATAATGCGCCTGGATAAACGGCGCTACCCAAAACCGGCGGTGAGGCAACTGTGATGCAAAACGGGGCATAGATGACAGAGGTGAACTACGATTGGTTCAAACGGTTCAAATGGCTCTGAGCACTATGGGACTTAACAGCTGAGGTCATCAGTCCCCTAGAACTTGGAATTATTTAAACCTAACTAACCTAAGGACGTAACTCACAACCATGCCCGAGGCAGGATTCGAACCTGCGACCGTAGCGGTCACGCGATTCCAGAGCTGAAGCGCCTAGAACCGCACGGCCACTCCGGCCGGCGAACTACGATTGCTAAGGTGTGTACGTGCGAACAGCCTTGCAACTATTGACCAGTTGACCACCAAGATGAACCAACAGTGTGTCGTCAACAATCGTTCTGTGAACGATGCCGTGTTTGGGCCTCCGCAACAGGCGCCTGGTTCATGCATACTGCTGTTCACCGGCGTTGTCCTCTAAGCGGTGACGGGAGGCCTTTCCGGACGACTCACGTTTCATGCTCCATCGGAAAGATGGCCTTTGGTGTGTAGGCCATGAAACGTCTGAAAGCAAACATCCTATAACAAGCGTCGGTCGTGCCAAGGCCAGAAGACAGACCGTTACGGTTTGGAGAAAGGTTTCGTGGCATTCCCTGGATAACCTCGTCCTTCCGAAAGGCACAATGGATCAACAGAAGTATGCATCTATCCTTGGCGACCATATCCACCCTTAGATGCAGTTGGTTGCTCTTCGGCACGATGGACCTACCAGCAGGATAATGCAATGTGTCACACAGCTTTCAATGTACGTATGTGGTTCGAAGAGCACCAGGATGAGTTTATCATACTCCCCTGGCTACCAAATTCCCATGATGTAAATCCAGTCGAGACTCTGTGGGACCGCTTCGATCGGTCTATTGGCGCGATGGCCCTCAACCGAGAATCCTAGCGTAGCTGACCACGGCACCACAGCACTGGAATCGTCATAGCTCCACATCCCTGTCGGTACCTTCCAGAACCTAACTGACTTTCTTGATGCAATAATTTACCAACAGCCATATGTATTGTAGAAATTTATTTTGTGAACTTCTTATGTGCTGCCAGTTTCGGCATTACATTGATGCCATCTTCAGGCCCCATACGTCGTAGTCGTAAAATCGCTATACACGGAAGGAGCCATATAACTGGATGCGTGAATCAAATCGCTATGCAACAGCTCTTGGTGGCCAGGCGACAGTCTGTGCCTGAAGATGGCATCAATGAAATGCCGAAACTGGTAGCACATAAGAAGTTCATAGAATAAATTTCTACAATACATACGGCTGTTGGTAAATTATTGCATCAAGAAATACATGCCAGCCGTTGTCCCACAGTCCATGACGGATCAACAAAGATAACTGACTTTCGTCCTTGACATACGCGCTAAGATGGTTGTTCAGCATTTTAACAGGTGGTTACATTAATGTGACTTGACAGTGTGGTACCAGCTGTTGACATGGGCTGAAATATCATAAAGAAATGAAAATCTTTTATCGCTTTCAGCCAAAGCAGGATCACTGTTGCACTAATAATTGTTACACTAAAAATTCAAATAAATCTGATAATTACTAAGGAAACAGACTATTAAGAATGTATTAGAATTAGAAGACAATTTCTAAGACAAGTCTTTCACTTCTGAATTTGGTAAGTGTTATTATAATTGGATAAAGTTCTCAATTTTTGCATAAAAAATTAGAGGTTTTTCCAAAGCAATATAATAATCCTGCTTCCAGCAACTGATTATCGCACGTTTTGCATTTTGTTTGTGGCTATTAACATTTTAGTTTGAGTCACATTGCGTCTACGAAACATTGTCAAATACCTCCTTCAGGAATACTTTTCTCACTGTCAGACGTAAAAAGAAACCGGTAGCTCTTCGAATCATTTCGCAAACATGTCCGGAACACTATCCTGGTTACCTTATTGAAGGTCGTAGGAGAAAATTAAACTTACTACTTTCTGGTTCCTTTAGCAGTATACGTTTTAATTAACCTAAAATAGCAGATGAATAAACATGAAAGCAATTAAAGACTGGGACTGCAGAAGAAATATAAAGCAAGGAGGAAAGGATGTCCTTTCCCTCCTCGATTTTAGAGTCCAGTACACCCGTTGCGGACTTTAATACTCATTCTGCACAGTTAGATCAATTAGACAGTTGTTAATGATAACACGTAGTTAGGCGCAGAACAGAGAATATGACTAGAAATACCGCTGCCAATAAAACTGTAAATACTGCTTTAATGAATTTCATATCCAAGCAACTTTCAGTTTAGTACCTGGGTTATAGCAAGTATTTCAGATCGATAAATTCCATTAACCGACCATTCTTGTTATAGGCTACCCACGTAATTGTTCCCTGCGAATTTGATGTTCTTTTTTCACAAATATAAAACTTCTCTCGTGTGCCCGTTCTACGTGGAAAGAGAATCACTGCAATATAATTCTAATGGCTCAGATACAGCAACAGTAATTGCCACGTCTTAATGGTCTCACGAGGCATGAGACGATTATATGAACACGCATAGCTGTGCAGTGCATGGTGAACGATGATTAGTATCATTGTTAACGAGTAGAAGAATCAATTGTAAAGTAATGAGTAAAACGTCGGTATAGAGATGAAAGTATTCGATACCAAAAAATGTTGGTACTTTTCCAATGTCCTTCCTACTGCCTGTTCACCTTATGGAGAGTTACGGGACAGTAGCAGTCGGGAGCAGCTGGTTCATTAGAAAGTGTATAGCGGATATTCACTTAGTTGCAGTCGCTACCAAGAGGAGGCATATTTTGAAAGTGTCTCGTCGTTGTCGAAATTATATTTTACGTATCGAGAAATTCGACAGTAACATTCTGTCTCGAAGGCACTAAAGGCCAAAAGAGAGGAAAGAGCAGGACACACGTGAATGGAAACTTGCAACAAAGAGTGGCTGGGAAAACGTCCGTAGAATTCGAGACAGAGTGCTTTGAAGCCTGTCGGTCACTCACATTTATAAACAGCAGCCAGTGAGTAAGGCCCCCCCCCACCCCCCCCCCCCCACCCTACGTCTGTGTCGCGTTAAGTCTGCCAAACCTCAAAGGCCAAGGCAGCTTCGTCACGTGGCCTTTTAAACTGGACTGGCGACCTCTTACTTCCTACCGTGGATCGTCGTCTTTTGCTTTGGGAACCGTAAAGCAGTACGCAGCTATCATGCCTTGTACTCTGACTTTCCACTTTGACGATATTTCTAATTGTGAGAGAATTTTTTTTCTTTCTTCTTTCTTTTCCTCTGTTTCTTTGCTCTGTACACATATCGTCAACGGTTAAAGTGTTTGAATTATGACTTGGAAAAAGGGCTTAAGTCCAGTTTTACCTTTTCCTTAGTGCAGTATGTTACCGGGATCTTGACATATAGGTAGAAACGTTAGTGTGAAAATGATTTTACTCCTACCAGTCTATGACCAAAGACCAAGGCTGCAATATTTTGATGAAGTGTTAGTAGTACTTAACTCCTTTTAACACTGAACTGTGTGTGTGATCAGAACGAAAGCAATTACATATGCCAATAACAGACTAATTTCTTGTTCAAATGTGTGTGAAATCTTATGGGACTTAACTGCTAAGGTCATCAGTCCCTAAGCTTACACACTACTTAACCTAAATTATCCTAAGGACAAACACATACACCCATGCCCGAGGGAGGACTCGAACCTCCGCCGGGACCAGCCACACACTCCATGACTGTAGCGCCTTAGACCGCTCGGCTAATCCCGCCCGAAGACTAATTTCTTGCTACAAAGATAAAAGATAAGGAGGTGTGATTCCCTTGATTTTTGTTATTAATGATTATTTTAGATTTTTAATGGATTGATTTAGGCAAAATTGTTAACAAAACAACAAAGATGATAAAAATGTGGGTGTGAGAGTGACATATCAAGGAATATTCTGTACTGAACTGGGGACGTTGAAACGACGGAGAGGTTTCGCCTCGCCGTAGCCCTCAGTGGTTCATCATAACCCCACAACATCCCATCACCGCCCCACACGGAACCCAGGGTTATTGTGCGGTTCGGCGCCCTCCTCTCCCCCCCCCCCCCCCCCCCCCCCCTGGGAACGTCTCATGATGCCAGACGAGTGTAACTCCAAATGTTTGCTTCATAGAGAAATTATGGTGTAAGCGTACGTGGAGTATGTGTTTGTTCAGCAATCGCCGACATAGTGTAACTGAGGCGGAATAAGGGGAATCAGCCCGCATTCGTCGAGGCAGATGGAAAACCGTCTTAAAAACCATCCACAGGCTGACCGGCACACCGGACCTCGACACTAATCCGCCGGGCAGATTCATGCTGGGGACCGACACGACTTCCCGCTCGGGAGGCAGCGCGTTAGACTGCCCTGCTAGCTGGGCGAACTCAAGGATCATATTAAAACCGTCTAACAGCACAAAAATAATAAACAGTCGGAAAAAACTGTGAAGATAATCGAAGCTTATGATTTATTAATACCTGGTGGCCACAATACTATTATGGAAGTTTGTGGAACGTCTTATTGGACCAAACTGCTGAGGTTATCGGTCACTAAGCATACACACTACTTATTCTAACTTAAACTAACTTTCGCTATGGACAACACACGCACCCATGCCCGAGGGAGGACTCGACCCTCCGACGGGGGAAGCCGCACGTAACGAGACGCCTCAGACCGCGCGGCTATCGCGCGCGGCTCAGACAAACTATAAGAAAACAACACTATCAACTGGGACAATGAAAGGTGTCCCTAACTGGACAAGTTACATTTAAGTCTTGTGACTATATGGAATTTAAGTACTCTTCCGCTCTGTAAGGAAGTATAGTGATTTCATCTTACATACACAGCTCTTTATGACACACATTTAAGCTTACTGGAAATATCCCACAGGCTGTGTCTAAGCCATTTCTCCGCAATATCCTTTCTTCCAGGAGCGCTAGTTCTGCAAGGTTCGCGGGAGAGCTTCTGTGAAGTTTGGAATGTAGGAGACGAGGTACTGGCAGAATTGAAGCTGTGAGGATGGGTCCTGAGTCGTGCTTGGATAGCTCAAATGGTAGAGCACTTTCCCGCGAAAGGCAAAGGTCCCGAGTTCGAGTCTGTTTTAATCTGCCAGGAAGTTTCAGGGTAGACGATGTTAGTGAAGAACACTGAAAGATCATTGTTAAATCAGTGTTTGTAAAATCACTGACCTAGTGTCGGGGCTTAAATCCAGTTTATACATTGTTTATTATGTGTTCAATGTTCTAAAAGTATTAAAGAATATAACTTCTGGAATATTGTTAGATACCTGTAAAAATGTAAGAGACATACTGTTTACATGAATTTAGTTGTTATTCAGGAAAATATATTAAGCCACTGTTGAGTTTTTGAAAAAAAAGATAATGCTTTCATATCAAAAAATATGATTGTAATCGACAATACCAGTATCAAAAATAGTATGAAATACTAATATTGCTACATGAATCTCTTTTAATTGAGTCTGCAAAAGTGTCAGTGTACGTTTATTTTCTTTGTAATGCTTTTGTGAAATGCGCTTTTTGAAACCAAACGTAATATGCAGCACCATTTTAGGACCTGTAATACGAAGTCGATATCGTTAGTTGGCGGGCGAACAGTGACACTGGGCACTGAACAAGCGTGCAACGTTGCGGCGTACGCGCTGTTTCATGTAATCGAGCTAGAAACAAGCACATAAAAATTTATGACCGCGTTCTTATTTTTTGATCACTGTATAAACTAAACTTTGTTGTGGACGTTATGAAACAAACTGTTAGACTGTGAGTGCTGGAAGGTTCTTTGAGTATTATAAACAACAGTGACAATGCATAAGCGAATGGGCGGTGATTGTCGTTAGGAGAACTGAACGATTTGCATGTAACTGAGTTGCATAAACTAACTTTAGAGTTATTATCTTGAGTGCAACTTAATGAGTTGCCGCGCGCGTTAAAAGATCGACTATCGCCGCAGAGAGATTTAAATTTTCTGTTACGTAAGGCACTGTTTTTCACCAGAACGGTGAATTCATAGTCGTGACTTTCGTGAAAAAAGTGAATGGACAGTGATGTCGCGACCTGCGAGTTGAAGCTGTTTATACCGTCTTGAAACTGTCAACGGGACGTTGATAACGGAGCCGTAAGACACGTTATTGACGAGGCCATAGGAACCGGCCTGGAACCAAATGAATTATGCAGGGACTAATATTACTATCAGGAAAACCATTTGCAAAGCAAGAGGATGTTTCCATGCCAATTTCATGACTGGTGAAGCTACATTAATTTCACCGTCAGCACCAACACGCTGCCGCTGACGTCACAACGGATCGACTACAAAAATCAGCTGCAATGCAAAGCGCTCCCGCCCCTCTGTACAGACTCTAGGCATTTTACACGATATCAATCATAATTTTTTTTTCTTTCTGTAACAAACTTTGCTAACTGTTTGCTTTCCTTACAAATAAATGTGATGTCAGTGTAGTTTGTTTGCAATCTGTATTGACATTGTTGGTTCTATCATAAACAGTAGTCGTCATCATTTGCTATCTCCATCTTTCTGCTTTATTTTATTGTAGTTGTTATTGCGAGTTTTAATGTATCTTTCAGAGGGATGTGCGTTTACCACCTGTGCAGAAACGTGACGGTAGTTATAGAAGTCGAGGGGCAGTCGTTGAGAATGGACTGAAAGAGGTTTGTAGCCATCCTCGATGTTACTTAATGTTTGCATTAAGCAAGCATTAAAGGAAACCAAGAAAAATTTTGAGTAGCAATTAAAGTCTAGGGTGCAGAAAAGGAATTTTATGTTTAACTATGATACTGTAATTCTCTCAGAGACAGTAAAGGACTTGGAAGAGCAATGGACAGTGTCTGGAGTGGAGGATGTAAAATGAACATCAACAAAAACAAAACAAGGGTACTGGAATGTAGTCGAATTAAAGCGAATGATGCTGAGGGAATCAGATTAGGAAACGAGATACTAAAGTAGTAGATGCGTTTTGATATTTGGGCAGCAAAATAACTGATGATGTCCTAAGTAAAGAGGATATAAAATTCAAATTGGAAATGGCAACAAAAGCGTTTCTGAATAAGAGAAATTTAACATCGAATATAGATTTAAGTGTTAGGAAGTCTTTTCTGAAATATCTGTACAGCGCGTAGCCATACGTGGAAGTGAAATATGGACTATAAACAGTTTAGACAAGAAGAGAAGAGAAGCTCTTGAAAGGTGGTGCTACAGAAAATTGCTGGATATTAGGTGGGTGGATCACTTAACTAATGAGGAGGCGCTGAACACAACTGGGGAGGAAAGAAATTTGTGGAACAACCTGACTAGAAGAGGGGCTCAGTTGCTACGGCACTTTCTGAGAGAAGAAAGGATCAGCAAATTAGTGTTGGAGGGAAGTGGGGGGAGGGGTGGGGGGGGGTGGGGGGAGGGGGATGTAAAGAACCTAGAGGGAGACCAAGAGATGAATACAAAAGCAGATTCAGAAGGCTGTAGATTGTAATAGTTGGAGACGAAAAGGCACGCATAGGATAGAGTAGATGGAGAGCTGCATCATATGGTTCAAATGGCTTTTAACATCTGAGGTCATCAGTCCCCTAGAAATAAGAACGACTTAAACCTAACTAACCTACGGACATCATACACATCCATGCCCAAGGCAGGATTCGAACCTGCGACCGTAGCAGTCGCAGTTCCAGACTGAAGCGCCTAGAACCGCTTGGCCACACCGGCCGGCGAGAGCTGCAGCAAACCAGGGTTCGGACTGAAGACAACAACAACAACAGCCTTACAGGAAAGTGAAACAAGGCTACAAACGGTACAGAGAAAAAGAGTACAGAATTTTTAAAGTTTCGTGTTCCAGAAGAATGCTGAAGACAACATCTGTGTACACGATAACCAATGGAGAGAGAGACTGAATCGAGTGTGGAAGAAAAGGTACTTTCGCAAGAAGCTGTCTAAAAGATGGAGTATATTGATAGGAGGCACCCTGACGCATCAAGGGCTAATTAATCTGGTAATGAATGGGAGTGTATGGGGTTCTGGGGGGAAAGAAGAGGGGGGCAAAATTGTAGTTGACCTGACTGTAGCGGGCAGACTCAAATGGCTCTAGGCGATTATTACATAAATACATGACATCAGTAATTAATAATTTGACGTAAGCTGCTTCAGCAGGGATTTATTTTACCGGACTATTTCGGGCGTTGTCGATCATCAGCGGTATCTTATACGTAATGTCCTGTAGCGTATGGCAATGACAATATTTCGTGATAGACAACTGTGTTTATTTTCGTAAAAATTCTGTTTGCTGAATGCATACACGTGTATGGAAATCGCACAATCGACACGCATGTGACAGGATGCGCTATCTATGTTCCAAATCGCCACGCATGAAAACGTAATCTTCCGTGACTCATACTTCGGGTTCTGTTGGTGATGGAAAGGTAGGGTTATGTGTTTCGTATAGCCTTCGGGCGAGGGATCATTTGAATACTCAACAGAAGGATTGTCTTAGTGTAACTATTCTACAATACTGGATCAAAATATGAATATTACATGCTTCCTCCAGCTTAGGCAAATAGAGCAAATCGGTTGTTTCTACTGTGGGCCTTTACGGGCTTGTTAAGATGCCATTAATTCATGGGCCTTAGAAACCCCCAAAAAGGATTATTTTTACAATTTTTTTCGTACCAAAACCGAGGCAAGACGGCTATGCAAGGCAAACGGCTAAAATTACGATATATTCCTAAGATTCTGATCTCGAACAACCTTGAAAAGTATCTTGATATCTTTATTCGGCTCAAAGTTATACTACTTTTACACGTAAAATACATACCTAAAATCCAGTAATAGGTGATCAAAACAATAAATAACCACAGAAAATTGCTCAAATTTTGATGTTATATTCTCTATCTCTGGACATTAAGCTAGAAGTGCCACCTTCTTGTTTACAAAAATCTTTATCTTTAATCGAGAAACCCCGAAACATGGTTTCTGGATAGGAAAACCGAGCCGTAGATTCCGAGACGACTATATACGTCAAATGCGTATAATATTCACGACATATTCCTAAGATTACGAACAACCACGAAAATGTTCTTGATATCTTTATCCGTTTTAGAGATACAGGGGCTCAAACTCACTCTAAGTCTACACGCAAAGTACACACGTAAAATCCAGTGTGAGGCGAAAACATAGTTTATAAAGAGAAGCAGCACCGAGATATAAGCTGTAAAGTGTCTCCCTTATCGTCAGAAGGTTTCCGGGAACCCAATACTGTAGTACTGAAGCACATGCAAAATTTTTCTGCGTCTAAAATCCGATCTGAGACGTAAAATTAGTTTTGTTATTTCAGTTTCACTAAAGTAAACTACTAAAATTTTATTGACCCATAAATTTATTTTCATATAAGTCATACACACTGCTGTGGCAGTGAAAAGAAGGGAACCAGCGGAAAAATTCTCCTATTGCAGCACAGAAAAGGCGAATACGCCCCTGAGCCCCCGTTGAAAGGAATCTGAGTCATCCAGCAGCCGCCGGTCAAGAAGGAGCAGCAACAGGGAAGTAAACCGATTTTGTGATATTTTGCGAGTTCCTTAATAGCAGTGAATTATTTAATCTACCCTGTGTGCTTTGGTAGTTTAGTTTTTCCTCCCCGCGTGTAATCTAAGTTACTGATGAAAATGCAGAACTGTGTCTAATACACTATGTGATCAAAAGTATCCGGACACCTGGTTGAAAATGACTTACAAGTTCATAGCGCCCTCCATCGGTAATGTTGGAATTCAGTATCGTGTTGGCCCACCCTTAACCTTGATGACTGCTCCCACTCTCGCAGGCATGCTTTTAAACAGTTGCTGGAAGGTTTCTTGGGGAATGGCAGCCCATTATTCGCGGAGTGCTGCATTGAGGAGAGGCATTGCTGTCGGTCGGTGAGGCCTGCACGAAGTCGGCGTTCCAAAACATCCCAAAAGCGTTCTATAGGATTCAGACCATACAGGCCAGTCCATTACATTGATGTACAGGCCTTGCATTATGAACAGGTGCTCGATCGTGGTGAAAGATGTAATCACCATTCCCGAATTGCTCTTCAACATTAGGAAGCAAGAAGGTGCTTAAAACAACAATGTAGGCCTGTAGTGTGATGGTGCCACGCAAAACAACAAGGGGTCCAAGCCTCCTCCATGAAAAACACAATCACACCATAACACCACCACTCCTGAATTCTACTGCTGGTACTACACGCTGGCATAAGACGTTCACCGCGCATAGTCTTATCCACACCCTGCCATCGAATTGCCACATTGTGTACCGTGATTCGTCACTTCACACAACATTTTTCCACTGTTCGATCGTCCAATGTTTACGCTTCTTACACCAAGCGAGGCGTCGTTTGGCATTTACCAGCGTGATGAGTGGCTTATGAGCAGCCGCTCGACAGTAAAATATAAGTTTTCTCTCCTCCCGCCTATCTGTCGTAGTACTTGCAGTGTATCCTGATGTAATTTGGAATTCCTGTGTGATGGTCTAGATAGATGTCTGCCTATTACACATTACGATCCTCTTCAACTGACAGCGGTTTCTGTCAGTCAAGAGACGAGGTCGGCATTTATGTTTTTTTGCTGTACGTGTCCCTTCACGTTTCCACTTCACTATCACATCGGAATCAGTGGAATTAGAGATGTTTAGGAGTGTGGAAATCTCGCGTACAGACGTATGACGTAAGTTACACCCGATCACCTGACCACGTTCGAAGTTCGTGAGATCCGTGGATGGCTCCATCCTGCTCTCTCAAGACTCTACTGAGGTCTCTGATATGGAGTACCTGGCATTAGCGGTCAGCACAATGCACCTATTATGAAGTATGTTTTTGGGGGTGTCCGGATACTTTTGATCACATAGTGTATTAGATACAATATGGACACTGAAACAATGTAATGGATTATAGTTGATTCTTGATTGTTAGTTGACGAAAACTGTGAGGTATACTGAGTGTTTCATAATTCCTTTCGGGGTTATGGGAGGAGTTTTAGTAGACAGTGTTTTGCTAAGACACCCACGTTCTGAAATGTACTATTTGGATATAAAATAAGTTTGAATATCAAATTACTTTAAAATATGCCACTTCGTGTTACACTACACAATGGAGACAATGAGCTCAATGTGGTGTGCTCTACGATAGCCCACGGCACGGGCAATGTTTCGAGTACTCGATCTACTTGAGGAAAGCCGGCCGCGGTGGTCTCGCGGTTCTAGGCGCGCAGTCCGGAACCGTGCGACTGCTACGGTCGCAGGTTCGAATCCTGCCTCGGGCATGGATGTGTGTGCTGTCCTTAGATTAGTTAGGTTTAATTAGTTCTAAGTTCTAGGGGACAGATGACCTCAGATGTTAAGTCTCATACTGCTCAGAGCCATTAGAACCAGTTTTAGACGCCTGTAAAAGATTTTGTGGATCACCCTGTATATCAGAGCTGTCGGCCAGCAGAGTTTTGAATCACAGGCATCGTTCATTAGCAGCAGGTGATATTTGAAAACTTGATAAATTATGCGAAAGCGAGTTAGATTTTAACATTGCAAAGTCACTTTCGGACATGGAGTAGTGCGTTTATTTCCTGTTACCTTTTTAACCCAAAATAATTTTGTTTCTCTTAAACCGTGAGTTTATCTTTCCAATGCTTTGCTTGTTTGTGCTATGATCAGCTTCGGTTAGTCGCAACAATCTCTTTGAGCGATCTCTCTGTGTCTACACTGACGCATTTCGTATCTGTGGAGGCCTGTTAGGATATTCGCCAAACGGAAACGAGACAATACAATTTGAGTGTCCGCCATTATGTCTCTGGATTCTGTTCCTGGTTTTCGTTTTGGGAAGCAACCTCGTCTTTTCTCCTTCTTGCTGTGCCTGGTGCAATGCAAGCTGGTTTGGAGTTTCTACTATGATTGAGATTATGGGCGAGAGCTTTTGAATTACTTGTCATGGTGTCTAATAGTGTATAGGTTATTTCACTAGTGAATTCCAAGTATTTGCAGAGTTTCAGGCAGTCATCCCGCAGACAGAACGTGGGATGGTATCCTTCGGCATGACGAAACGAAGTTTCATAGCTGATTATAGGACAGAGTAATATCTTTTCAGTGGGTCATGTTGTAATAATAACCCGTATTATAAACGATTTGTTGTGTTGCTAGAAGTCGTGTACTGAGAGTATGTAATATCATTATTCTGTTCGGCAGTATTGAGGATTCTTGCGGGCTTTGAGGATCATACGCTCTGATCTGAGGTAATATTTTTTACATCTTCTCTGAATAATATCGTTGAGTCCAAGTAATTTCATTTATTATCTTATGTAACACGGAGACATGCTGCCGTGATAACGTCTTGCTCACAGTTATTTTTGCAGGCCTAATCACATCCATGCTCCATTACGACGTGAACATTTGACTAAGATAATCACATACTACCCTGAAAACCGGTAGCAACAGACGTTCTGTTCTTTGCATGGATTAAGGCTACAGGTGGAGAAAGGTGTCAGATCCTGTTCTGGAAGACTGACGGTTTCCAAATACGACACGTAATTTTCCTGTATGTCATTGAGATATGCCGTGGAACACACGATGGTGATGGACTCTCTATTTGCAATAGTACTTGGAGATCTTGTTCTCAAACTATATTCAGGTCTACGTGGTTTGATAAAGCGTCTGAGTAAATAGTCATTTCGAATCTAAATTCAGTTATTACAGATGTGAGGAATCATCTTCATTGCAGAGCTTTTGGCTATAAGCTGAAAACATTCACATTATATAAATTACGGAGAGGTTCGTGATGAATTATTACCTATACGGTTTGACGCTTAGATATCCAGCTATGCAAAATTAATTTCTTTTGCACCTATTTAAGTGTGTGTGTTTGTGTGTGTGTGTGTGTGTGTGTGTGTGTGTGTGTGTGTGTGTGTGTGTTGTCTGTGATAATTTCGTTAAACATCTGTGGGCATATCGCGATTCTAATTTGTTTTCTGCGGCATAAATATTCATATATTACAGCACAGCTTTACAGTTCAGGACCTCACTTATGGTAGTGTTTTATTTTTATTGCACAACACTCACTCTGGATGCATTGCAACGTTTGTCAGCAAATACTAAAACAGGCATTGTTAGTTAACACTGATAGATTTATTCACATACAATTAGGTCTACTTACTGAAAGTATAAGTTGAGGGACAATCAGCTTACTCAGGGCAAACATGTATCACGTTGTAGTCGTTATTGCATGAGTTTGGCCTCTTGTTGATAAGACAGATTCTGCGATTGATGGAGAACAAAAACATATGTACCATTCACCTAAGACAACATTACGAGTGATTACCAACGAGTAAAAATATTAGAGATATAACTGGCTACCATTGCCAAACCGATTCTGCAGCCGAAATGCAAGGCCATACACCAGACAGAAAAATCTACAAAACACTCAGCGACCTTGCTCTATAGACTTAAATTTACAACATATGACTAATAGTATTGCATGTCGAAGTAGTTCCTCGATGTATGTAGCACGTATAATGGAGAAGTTCAAAGCGCAACAAATTCTAGCAGTCACAAAATATTTTTAGAAACTCTTTAGACAAGGGTTTTATATAATTACAATTATCTTCAACTTAAGAGCTACGTCATCAGACGAAAATACATAAGTGTATGACGGTGATGTAAATTTTCAAGAAAAAAATAGGGAATATCAATAATTTCAAAGAACCTCTAGAGCTCTTGTTATATAGTAATGTAGACAATTATCCTACAAGAAACGGATTTTGTTCTAAGTTAGATGTTATAGGATGAGATCTTCTT
The DNA here is from genome assembly GCF_023864345.2 of Schistocerca serialis cubense. Classification (NCBI taxonomy): domain Eukaryota; kingdom Metazoa; phylum Arthropoda; class Insecta; order Orthoptera; family Acrididae; genus Schistocerca; species Schistocerca serialis. Next base: position 524,344,936 of record NC_064642.1, read on the forward strand.
CCTTGTGGGTAGAATGGGAAGGTAACACAATTCAAACAACACTTGAGTTATGCTACTTGAAAGAAAAAAAAAAAGAAAACCTCAAGGAGTGGTATATACAGGTGTCCCATTTATCTTGACCAACTGCAACAACGTTTTGTCCGGAAGCAAAATAAAAAATTGGAAGATTTAAACAGCAGTATCTATTTTACAGTAGCAACCTGTATTTTTTTGTTAGCCAACCCACTTCCTCTCCTCAAACCCTGTTCAAAATCGTGTCACAGAGTACCTGTTATGAAAACATGAGATTATTAAAAACATAACATAAAAATGACTTTAATTCTCCTGTAGTAGCATACAGTGGAATTACCCAAGGTAACATTAGTCATCAATATGCTGGAGTTGACAGTGAACGAATGGAAACATAAAAAAACGCACACTGGTCTTTTGCAATTGAAGACTTTATCGTATACAGGGTGTTACAAAAAGGTACGGCCAAACTTTCAGGAAACATTCCTCACACACAAATAAAAAAAGATGTTATGTGGACATGTGTCCGGAAACGCCTACTTTCCATATTATAGCTCATTTCAGTTTCGTCAGTATGTACTGTACTTCCTCGATTCACCGCCAGTTGGCCCAATTGAAGGGAGGTAATGTTGACTTCGGTGCTTGTGTTGACATGCGACTCATTGCTCTACAGTACTAGCATCAAGCACATCAGTAATCAACAGGTTAGTGCTCATCACGAACGTGGCTTTGCAGTCAGTGCAATGTTTACAAATGCGGAGTTGGCAGATGCTCATTTGATGTATGGATTAGCACGGGGCAATAGCCGTGGCGCAGTACGTTTGTATCGAGACAGATTTTAAGAACGAAGGTGTCCCGACAGGAAGACGTTCGAAACAATTGATCGGCGTCTTAGGGAGCACGGAACATTTCAGCCTATGACTCGGAACTGGGGAAGACCTAGAGCGACGAGGACACCTGCAATGGGTGAGGCATTTCTTCGTGCAGTTGACGATAAGCCTAATGTCAGCGTCAGAGAAGTTGCTGCTGTACAAGGTAACGTTGACCACGTCACTGTATGGCGAGTGCTACGCGAGAACCAGTTGTTTCCGTACCATGTACAGCGTGTGCAGGCACTATCAGCAGCTGATTGGCCTCCACGGGTACACTTCTGCGAATGGTTCATCCAACAATGTGTCAATCCTCATTTCAGTGCAAATTTTCTCTTTACGGATGGGGCTTCATTCCAACGTGATCAAATTGTAAATTTTCACAATCAACATGTGTGGGCTGACGAGATTCCGCACGTAATTGCGCAATTACGTCATCAACACAGATTGTCTGTGAACGTTTGGGCAGGCATTGTTGGTGATGCCTTGATTGGGCCCCATGTTCTTCCACCTACGCTCAATTGGGCACGTTATCATGATTTCATACGGGATACTCTACCTGTGCTGCTAGAACATGTGCCTTTACAAGTACGACACAACATGTGGTTCATGCACGATGGAGCTCCTGCACATTTCAGTCGAAGTGTTCGTACTCTTCTCAACAACAGATTCGGTGACCGATGGATTGATAGAGGTGGACCAATTCCATGGACTCCACGCTCTCCTGACCTCAACCCTCTTGACTTTCATTTATGGGGGCATTTGAAAGCTCTTGTCTAGGCAACCCCGGTACCAAATGTAGAGACTCTTCGTGCTCGTATTGTGGACAGCTGTGATACAATACGCCATTCTCCAGGCTCCATCAGCGCATCAGGGATTCCATGCGACGGAGGGTGCATGCATGTATCTTCGCTAACGGAGGACATTTTGAACATTTCCTGTAACAAAGTGTTTGAAGTCACGCTGGTACGTTCTGTTGCTGTGTGTTTTCATTCCATGATTAATGTGATTTGAAGAGAAGTAATAAAATGAGCTCTAACATTGAAAGTAAGCGTTTCCGGACACATGTCCTCGTAACGTATTTTCTTTCTTTGTGTGTGAGGAATGTTTCCTGAAAGTTTGGCCGTACCTTTTTATAACACCCTGTATACTAGCCTTTCGTGGCAGCTTCTCTCGTGTACGTGTTCAACACATGTCTACATTGTTTGTATGTGAGCACTGCAAATGTTCATTGCACATTTTTTGCACCTTCGGAAATGTCATTTTCGACTATGTTCTGATGATTTGAAAATGGGTCTAAGCCTGAAACTAGTCATCGAATGAATAAAAAGTAAAAATTTGCGACTTGGACAGGTTTTTCGGTTTACTAAATAAAAGAAGTTGCTGATCAAAGCTACTCCAACATGCTAGAACATCACACATATATTTAAGACTCATTCTGACCCCTTCCTCTGTGACTACATCTACCTCCCTCTGTCTACCACCTCTATCTGATTATCTCGTCCTCCCCGTCCTCTCTCTCCATCTCCTCCATCTTCACCTTCCTGTCTTCCTTCTACACCCATCCACGACACTTCTAAACCTTCCATCTGCCACATGCATCCCCCATCCTGCTCTCTATCTATGCCCTCATCCCCTCATTCAGTCCATCCCCTCTATCCATCCAACCAGTCCCCAGTCACACTCTTCAGCACATACAGCCTCTGCAATGCAGTTCAATGAAGCAGGCCAACAATACCCCCACAATATCCCTGTTATGCAGGTCAGGCTACACTTTACAGGCTCAGAAAGAATTTGTGTGTCCATGATGTACAGGCTGCCATGCAAAGCAGCTGGATAAAGCTCACCGATACTACTCCAACACAACACACTTGTCACGCAGGGCAGCCTAACACATTGGGGTCCAAAAACCGTTTCTTGCCCCTGAAATTTAGACTGCCCTGCAAAGCAGGTTGATTTGACATGCTGATGCTGTTGCCACACAACATACCTATTGTGAAGGGCATACAATTTGCAGGAGCAGGAGAAACACGTTTTCCCATGTCTCCACTGCTATTGAAATTAGGAAGTTACAAACTTCACAATGCTGCTATTCGTGAGGCCTGTTGTTTTGTGCCAAATTTGGCTGAAATTGATTCAGGGGTTTAGAAGGAGATCCTGGACATACATACATGCATAAACTCTGTCTCACATACATAACAGATGACGTACCACAAGGATGACTGTATGCTATTCATTTCCATACATGCACTATGTTTATATCTTCATTGATTTCAACTGTTCAATGAGGTAATTCATTACTAACACAGATAGAGGTCCTTGAGTGTGTGTTATATTTAACATGATCTAATGCTTCCTTATTTGCTAATCAATGTCTTTTCATTATTTTCTTCCTACTAATGTCCACTCAACTCCATACCGATATAAAAATGTTAAGGATCATAGAAATATTTTCAGATGTCAAATAGATAACAAAAGGTACGTGTTTGTAATCGGAATAACCAAAAAGAGAAGGAGTTGAACTTACAGTCATGCAAGAAATCCTCAGCAACTCATTTCAAGGAAGACATACCTGAAATACAAGTAGATACATATTAGTATTGATTGCAGAGCGTGTAAACCAGCAACTGAACAGGTATACAAGAAGCTAAGGGCTAGAGATCTTCAGAAGAAGATTTATACAAACAAACAATATATATAATCCATTCTCAGCTACTTACAAAATAGAAATATTCGCTTAGAAAAGTAATGAAGATGCGTTTTCAGCAAAAAATAATTCATAACTGGATAAAATAATCTTTCGTTAAGGTGAGCAACGTACCTGTACTGATGGCACAGGCAAACTGTTTTATAGCATACATACCTCTCTGGGATTGTTATTTTGTGAAGCGAGTGCAGAACATTAATTTTCTCACACATCAAACAAAATAATTTAAATAACACCTAAAGGCGTCATTTAACTAACAGTTGTTAACAGTAGTTCGTAAACATGAGTTCAATCTCCTGTTTGCTTCGTTACAGTGCAGTAATCAGTAAAGAAAGGCATCGAACTATCCTTAAAGTCAACCTATGGTATATTTTCCAGTCTCTGTCAGCTTTTTCCTCTGTTCACGATGGTATTTAAGAAAATGCGAAAGGCAGTCGATATTTCTGTCTTTCTGTATTGAGAGAAGGAAAGTGCTTACGGGTCACCCGTTCGACGAATATTTATCATAGCTGGGAGAAAGAAGTAGTCTCTGTACTCCTTCGTGCTGAATGTGTTCACAATCATCAGAATTTGTATAGCTCCCACTGTAGTCTATTGAATGCAGTCGCAGTTTCCTTACATAATTTAAGATTCAGCAAAGTACAAATGAATTGCGTTGCTGAAAACGGCGAGAGAATTTTTCCTAGCAGCGTCTCAGTTTCTCTTAACGTATCAGTCCGCAAAATGTTTGTGAATCAGCTCTCAAAGCTCATGCATGAGACACAGCGTCACAGGAGCAGGCTGGAATGTTAAACAGCCCCACCGACCAAGGCTGCCAACGCGACTACACACACAAAGGGACTCCTGAAGGACCCGTGCCGTCTGAGGCAGTGTGGCGTCTGTCAGTTTAATGCTATTGAATCAGTTAAGCTTTAACACCATCTGGCTTCTATCAGCACGTGCATATTGTGGCAATGTCATCAGGTCAACTGTTTGACTGTTACAGATCACTCAACGCAGCTTTTTCGTCGGCGTTCGATACCACTTGGTACGAGGTGCTACAGTGTTAGCCACTCGTTTAGGCAATATCACTGCTACACTCAAGGAGCCGTATTGTTACTTTTCCTCGTTCTCTACCCCGGAGAGCAGACTTAGTAGTTTGATACGCAGCCCACTTTTAGAACATGATTGTCCCCTGTACAACCTCAGAAAGCAAGGGGGGGGGGGGGAGGGGGGACCGATGGTGTTCCCCAGTGGAAACATTTTGGAGTCAAGGGAAGGGAAAGTCAAGTGAAAGCACCTGTAAAGCTGGGAACTAGCGTATTGTAGCTATTGTAAATTCTGAGGCTGTGTGTCTCAGACAAAAGTGTGAAGGAACTGGCTTATATTTGTGTGTGTAAGAAAGTTTAACTGAGATAACTTGACCAGGTTTTTGTATGATATATTTAGAAATTAACAATTTTAGCCCTTTATTTGTAATGTGAAACCTTGCTCCCTGCCAAATTTCATGGTTCTAGGACAACAGGAAGTACCCCACAGGTTTTGATGAGTTTGCGGCTATCAAAAAATGTGACAAATGGCAGTATCTTTTGGTTGCATTGACTTAGAAGTTTACATTTATCACACCGCATTAGAATGGGACATAAACTCCAACTTAATACGTCTACCAGTTCCATGAGAAAAAGGAGTCTCAACAGACAAACGAACACACAGACAGTCAGATTACAAATGACACTTTTTTTTCGTGTGATATAAATATAGATCCACAATTTTCAGATTTTTTTTTCTTTGGTTGTACTGTCAAATCTTACTTCTTTCCAAATTTCGTGATTCTAGACCAACGGGAAGTAACTTACAGATTCCGGCACGAATCCGCCCGGCGGATTTGTGTCGAGGTCCGGTGAGCCGGCCAGTCTGTGGATGGTTTTTAGACGGTTTTCCATCTGCCTCGGCAAATGCGGGCTGGTTCCCCTTATCCCGCCTCAGCTACACTATGTCGGCGATTGCTGCGCAAACAAGTTCTCTACGTACGCGTACACCACCATTACTCTGCCACGCAAACATCGGGACTACACTCGTCTGGTGTGAGACGTTCCCTGGGGGGTCCTCCGGGGGCCGATCCGCACAATAACCCTGGGTTCGGTGTGGGGCGGTGGAGGGGTGAAGTGGACTGCGGTAGTCGTCGTGGGGTTGTGGAACACTGCGGCTGCGGCGGGGACGCAGCCTCTCCGTCGTTTCCAGGTCCCCGGTTAACATAACATAACACAAAATAACCTACAGATTGTGATAGTAGAAAATTGGAAATTTGTGGTAAGTTCCTAAGGGACCAAACTACTGAGATCATCGGTACCTAGGCTTACACTCTACTTACAATCTAACTGAAACGAACTTACGCTGAGGTCGACCCACAGACCCATGCCCTAGGGAGGACTCAAACCTCTGACCGCCGGCCGGGTTGGCCGAGGGGTTCTAGGCGCTACAGTCTGGAACCGCGCGACCGCTACGCAGGTTCGAATCCTGCCTCGGGCATGGATGTGAGTGATTTCCCTAGGTTAGTTAGGTTTAAGTAGTACTAGGTTCTTGGGGACTGATGACCTCAGAAGTTAAGTCCCATACTGCTCAGAGCCATTTGAACCATTCTTTTGAACCTCTGACCGTGACAAGGCCCATCAGACCCCGTGGCTACACCGCGCGGCTATAATGAGAGAATTTTAAAATATAAAATTTTACATAAACGGCTGTACCTTTTGACTAAACTGTCTTGGAAGTTTACGTTTATTACACCGCTAAGGGCTTTTGCACTTTAGTATGTGACATAAATTCCAAGTTGTTACGTCTACACGTTCACGAGACAAATGGTTTTTAACAGTCGGGCAGAGACAGACAGACAGATAGGCGGACAAGAAAGTGATCCTGTAATATTTCCGTTTATACCGAATAATGTACGGAACCCTAAAAACTGTGAGTATAAGAGAGAAAAGAAAGTACTCACTCCATTTACTGAACACCTTAACAAGCCTTTATGAAAACACAACAATGGGAATCTGCCCAAGTTTCGTCGGTCGTTTGACATCTGAGGCAACAACTTATGCCAGTATTTGGATCCTTTAAGGAAAATAATGAGCTTTCGTTGGTAGAGTAGACACAGTTGGAAGATTTTCCTTCGCCCTTATTTCGGACGTCTTTTAAAGCGAGGATGTCTTCAGTGCCGGCTGAAAGATTCATCCCTTGGGGCAATGTCCCGCCCCCGCGCCCTCAGAGCCAGAAAGCTAATCCGTTTGCCTGTGGTGTTTTCGGCGAGCACCAGGTGTTTGAGGCCGGTGGCTAGAGTTATGGCCCCTTTAATCTCGACGGCTCGAGTAATTCCTCTTTGGCTTCCGGCTTCCGTCTGCGGCAAAAAGGTCTGCGAGCAACCGGGGACGCTCTCTTTGCCTGCGCCATTTGCATACGGATTTAATATTTCATGTACACAACTTTTTCATTACATTTCCCGTCACCTTACCAAAAAGCTTTGCGTCATTATTCTAAAAGGCTCAAATTCGGCACCTACACTGGTCGCATTTCCCTTTTACGCTCGCTTACGACGCCGAGTTTTGTGCAGTCCTTCTTTCATTTTGTTTTCTGGCTAATGAAAGCCTACTCTATCTTAGTACGTGCATTCGTTGAGTTTCTTAAGGGGAGAGGTGTAACATCACAGAAAACATTACTGTAAACTGTGTTATTTCAAGTTTTTTTTTTTCGTTACGTAATTTACGAGCTTGTACGTGATGCTTTTGAAAATCTGTTCCTTACCGAATCACTAGCGTAAATCACTTGCAGATATGTTTTGAGAACTAAATGTTACGGACTGCTCTACACGGGAAACATCATGCAAACATATGTTCTGTTCGCAACGGCTCCGGAGTTACGGCTATTTTCAGCTCGCGCCGCAAACTTACGCGTACTGCTTACGCAAAAGCATGGATAGATGAATCTTACTTTTCTGGCTGTTCTACGTTAGAAGGGTTTGAGCAATGTATTCGAAGAGTATATTCAAATATATAGGGTGGAGGGTAGTCAGAAAATGTCTGAAACGGTTCTAGGGATGTTGCAGAGCAGGTTGTACTGAGACATACATGTTTAGAAAAAAATTAGATACGTTGAGCTGTTTTCGGGTTATGTAGCAGTGAATGTATCCAATCGAGGCGTCACCCGCTCACATTCAAACGGCCTACCAGGGGCGGTGTCGCCCAACGCGTGCTTTGTTTGGTTAGCTGAAACCTGAACTTGGCGCGCGCGATGACCTGATTGGCTGACTTCAGTGCCAAAATGCTCGGAAACGGCGCAACGTATCGAATTTTTTCTTAACGTTTATGTCTCAGTAAAATCTCCCCTGTAACATCCCTACAAGCGTTTCAGACATTTTCTGAACACCCTATATACAGGGTGTCTCAAAAATGACCGGTATATTTGAAACGGCAATAAAAACTAAACGAGCAGCGATAGAAATACACCATTTGTTGCAATATGCTTGGGACAACAGTACATTTTCAGGCTGACAAACTTTCGAAATTACAGTAGTTACAATTTTCAACAACAGATGGCGCTGCAAGTGATGTGAAAGATATAGAAGACAACGCAGTCTGTGGGTGCGCCATTCTGTACGTCGTCTTTCTGCTGTAAGCGTGTGCTGTTCACAACGTGCAAGTGTGCTGTAGACAACATGGTTTATTCCTTAAAACAGAGGATTTTTCTGGTGTTGGAATTCCACCGCCTAGAACACAGTGTTGTTGCAACAAGACGAAGTTTTCAACGGAGGTTTAATGTAACCAAAGGACCGAAAAGCGATACATTAAAGGATCTGTTTGAAAACTTTCAACGGACTGGGAATGTGACGGATGAACGTGCTGGAAAGGTAGGACGACCGCGTACGGCAACCACAGAGGGCAACGCGCAGCTAGTGCAGCAGGAGATCCAACAGCGGCCTCGGGTTTCGTTCGCAGTGTTGCAGCTGCGGTCCAAATGACGCCAACGTCCACGTATCGTCTCATGCGCCAGAGTTTACACCTCTATCCATACAAAATTCAAACGCGGCAACCCCTCAGCGCCGCTACCATTGCTGCACGAGAGACATTCGCTAACGATATAGTGCACAGGATTGATGACGGCGATATGCATGTGGGCAGCATTTGGTTTACTAACGAAGCTTATTTTTCCTGGACGGCTTCGTAAATAAACAGAACTGGCGCATATGGGGAACCGAAAAGCCCCATGTTGCAGTCCCATCGTTCCTGCATCCTCAAAAAGTACTGGTCTGGGCCGCCATTTCTTCCAAAGGAATCATTGGCCCATTTTTCAGATCCGAAACGATTACTGCATCACGCTATCTGGACATTCTTCGTGAATTTGTGGCGGTACAAACTGCCTTAGACGACACTGCGAACACCTCGTGGTTTATGCAAGATGGTGCCCGGCCACATCGCACGGCCGACGTCTTTAATTTCCTGAATGAATATTTCGATGATCGTGTGATTGCTTTGGGCTATCCGAAACATACAGGAGGCGGCGTGGATTGGCCTCCCTATTCGCCAGACATGAACCCCTGTGACTTCTTTCTGTGGGGACACTTGAAAGACCAGGTGTACCGCCAGAATCCAGAAACAATTGAACAGCTGAAGCAGTACATTTCATCTGCATGTGAAGCCATTCCGCCAGACACGTTGTCAAAGGTTTCGGGTAATTTCATTCAGAGACTACGCCATATTATTGCTACGCATGGTGGATATGTGGAAAATATCGTACTATAGAGTTTCCCAGACCGCAGCGCCATCTGTTGTTGAAAATTGTAACTACTGTAATTTCGAAAGTTTGTCTGCCTGAAAATGTACTGTTGTCCCAAGCATATTGCAACAAACGGTGTATTTCTATCGCTGCTCGTTTAGTTTTTATTGCCGTTTCAAATATACCGGTCATTTTTGAAACACCCTGTATATATATATATGTGTGTGTGTGCGTGTGCGCGCGCGTGTGTGTGTGTGTGTGTGTGTGTGTGTGTGTGTGTGTGTGTGTGTGTGTGTGTTGACATAACAACAACATGTACATGTTAGCTCTGTACTTAGAAATTCTTGTAATTTTTCCTTTAAGAACGGTCAGTTTCCTGAACGATTGAAGTACTCAGTAGTAAAGCAGCTTTATAAAAAGAGAGAAACGATCAATGTAGACAATTTTAGACCTATTTCTACGCCATCAGTGCTTAATAAATTTATTGAAAAGGCTGTGTGTGTAAGGATAATTGGTCATTTTGTTTCATATAATTTGCTATCAAATGTACGGTTCGGTTTTAGAAGTGGTTTAACAACTGAAAATGCTGTATTCTGTATTCTCTGTGAGGTACTGGATGGGTTATACAAAAGGTTTCGAAGTTATGCATATTTTTTGATTTAACTAAAGCATTTGATTGTGTTGATCACAAAATATTGCTGCAGAACTTGTATCGTTATTGAATACGGGGAGTAGGTCACAAGTGATTCATCTCTTACTTAAATAACAGACAGCGAAAGGTCATTCTCCACAGTGATGAGAATGGCTATGAGGTGGGGTCTAAGTGGTGCTCGATCAAATGCGGAATGCCGCAGGTATCAGTGCTGGGGCCGCTCCTGTTCCTTATTTATATAAATGATGTGACCCCTAGTATTACAGGTTATTTTGAAATATTTATGTTTGCTGATGACACCAGCTTGGTAGTAACGGATGTTGTGTACAACGTTGGCACTGTTTCAAAAATTGCATTTCTAGAGATACGTTGTTGGCTTGTAGAAAACAAACTAAGGATAATTCAAAGCAATATTCAGTTTCTACAGTTTCCAACACACAGTTCAACAAAACCCGACGATTTAATTGGTGAAACTAAGCAGTTCAAATTTCTAGGTGTTCAAATAGATTGTAAACTGTCGTCGAAAGCCCACATTCAAAATCTTGTTCAAAAACTTAATGCTGCCATTTTTACTACTCGAACGGTATCTGAAGTAAGTTCGACACGGAAAGTTGTGTACTTTGCGTATTTTCATTCGCTTATGATGTACGGTATTGTATATTGGGGTAATTCTTCCCATTATCAAATGATATGTTTGGCTCAGAAGCGGGCAGTTCGGTTAATAAGTGGTGCAAGTTCGCGAACCTCTTGTCGAGCCCCGTTCATCAGTCTGCATATCCTGACGTTAGTGTCTACATATATTATTTACTATCGTTTCTTTTTAACAGTTTCAGCTTATTCCCAAGAATTAGCAGCTTTCACTTAGTTAATATTAGGCAGTAATCCAATTTGCATTTGGATCACAATTCCTTGACTCTTGTGCAGATAACCGCGCAGTTTACTGCTGCATCTATTTGCAATAAACTATTACAAGAATTAAAAAGTCTTGACAGTATAATTTTTAACATTTTTATGCAGTCTCTACTCACACGACGAGGCCCATACAACGAGCTTAAAGTTAATTTGATACAGCTTGTTTAATAGAAGTGAGAAAACCTTATGGTTATGCATCAAGTTTTATAAAGTTGACTTAGGGCATGGCTTGTTTTAGGCAAACATTTAAATAATAATATATGTTCTGAAGAAGAAGTTATTACTAACGCTGAAACCTAGGTAAACGATAAAGTTAACCTGCAACTGTAGGCTGTATATTCTTATAAAACCTTAACAGTGATCCACGCGCTTTCAAATCGAAACTAAAGAGTTTCCTCATGGGTCACACTTTCTACTCTGTGGAAGAGATCCTTGAAAAGTTAAGCTGATACCTGTGGTATATTGTTGAGTGCGTTTACATAAACTTATGTGTTGTCTTTATTTAGCCGCACGGGGTAGCCGCTAGGTCTTGGGCGCCTTGTCACGGTCCGCGCGCGCCTCTCCCCGTCGGAGGTTCGAGTCCTCCCTCGGGCATCGGTGTGCGTGTTGTCCATAGCGTAAGTAAGTTTAAGTTAGGTTAAGTAGTGTGTAAGCTTAGGGACCGATGACCTAAGCAGTTTGGTCCCATAAGATCTTACCATGAATTTGTTGTCTTTGTTTTGAGTTTAGAGACATTTTATTTTATCTGTCATTACTTTTACGTGTAATTTCAGGTACTGACACGTTTCATGACCTTGTAGATTTGCTCCTCAATTTGGTGCTACGGAGCTAGACGGGTAAAATAGAAAGAAACTCAGTGAGATTATTAAAAACCGAATTTATCCGCGAAGCTGGCAATAAATAAGTTTGTTAACTTAATTTATTAAGATCTTTTCATAACACCACACGCATATCAAGGTTTTACTGCTCACCTTCAGGAACTTCTGACGTACACAATTTAAGTTGTTCATCTGGGTGACGTTACTGTGATGTACGATAGAATGCTCTTGCGTTTCCGAACTGCTAAGTCTGTGGTTAACGTATGGTGCATGGTAAAACGGCGCTATCTAAAACCGGTGCTGAAGCAACTGTGGTACACCACGGGCATAGATGACAGGGAGATTTGTACGGGTGAACAGACTTGTAATTGTTCAGCTTCTAACTACCCATATGAATCAAGGGGATACCGACACTGACTCCTCAACGACCGTTCCACGAATGTTGCTGTGTGGCCTCCGCAGGAAGCGCCTGGTTATGCGCCGATGCTGACTGACATCTATCAGCGTCGAAGAGTGGAATTTGCACGCTAATACTGCAACTGGACGTCGACTCACTAGCAGCAGGTGGTAGTTTCAGACGAATCACGTTTCATTCTCCTTTGGACAGGTGGACGCTGGCGTGTACGACCTGAAATGTCTGAAAGTGAACACCCTGCAGGAGCAGGAAGCATTCTGGTTGTTATGGACTGGAGAACGACGACACTGGAGTCGGCATGGCCCCACATCCCTGACGGTAGCTGTCGAATCATCACTGACTCTTCCTACACGACTCGCAACGGTCCGCGCCGCGAAAGATTGCTATTCAGGCTTTCAGCAAGTGATCGCTTTAATAAATGTACCATGAAAAACTTATTATGTTTATGTTTGTTAATTAATTTAAATATGTTTCATTATTACAATGAGTTGTATGAAGAAAAAAATGTCAATTTCAGTCAACATGGTTTGTAAAACGTATCGTATCTACGCATCCAATGAACTGAGCCGTTCCCATCCTGTCTATAGAAATCATGCAGACGATCCACGGAACATGGTATTAATTATCTGCTACAGCTTGTCTAGTCATCTGAAAGTTATTAATGCATTTTTTTGCCCATTCAGTCTGTATCATTGCGCCATATTTTGATAAATGTATGTTTTCCACAAGACAAGATTACTGGTGATATGTGTAGCATTTCTTACGTCCTTTGTTGGAAGTATTTATCGGAGTAGGCTTTTCAAGGTAACCTTAGATGGTCTAAAGGTTACCTTTACATCGTCTAAGATGAAGTATTATTGTGTTATGTCCAGGGAATGTAGATTTCCATTTAATGTTTGAAAACATGTACGGCTATACACTTGTTTATCCTCATATAAATGTATGATAATGACAACAGAAGATGGACTAAAAATAACTCGAAACTAGTTAAAAAATAAAGTTTTCCATTATTTAAATAATAAAAAACTGCACCAGCTACTCATTTTTTCACGCGTAGCACAAGGCATTTCGAAAATTTATTCTCATTTTCCAGTGCATTTATTCACATAAATATATTTGGCGACGTTTACATGTGTGATTTTCTGCACCTTTCACACTGTAGTTTCTTTTTGATGTTACACTGCAATAGAAAAACAAAACAGAGAAAAAGACAAAATGAACTTGGAATGTTTTTACATGCTAATGTTAGAAATAGTATTTTGTTTGTCTGCTTACAAATATTGTGCTTAATCCATTACACAGATTGTTTCTGTAATCAAAATGTGTTACAAAACATACTATGAAGGATAAATTGGCAGATACTTTCAAATCTGGTTCACTGAACAAATCAACTGTTAACTAATTCACAGAATCAGGAACAGCAACACACTTAAAAACACACGTGAAAAGCGCCGGACACCCATTCGAAAATATAGAAGTTCTTAAGATACTGTAGTGCTTCGCAAATGTAATGGAGGAGTTTGAAATTTTTATTCACCACAAAAAGCTCGGAGTTTAAATTCTCTGCGACAAACTAGATAGCAAATCAATTAGTTTCTCCTGCATATGATAACCGTAGTAATTTTCATAAATATGTACATTTTCTTAGAGAGAGAGAGAGAGAGAGAGAGAGAGAGAGAGAGAGAATGTAATCGATAATTCAATACTTAATAATGCTAAAATTAATTGCATAACTGTCAAATTTTACATATAATGCAGTTCACAAAAAATATAACATCCCTGACTGTGCACAAGCTCTTTGTTCAGCCACGAAGTCGTAGTAGCTCTGCAGAATATTTTGATATCAAAAACAAACAGTGTAAGTTATGATTTGACTGTGTGTAATATTCTGTGTATAGGAGGAGGCACAATACCGGTAAGCAGACAAACAAAAATACCATCTCTAACTTTAGCAACTAAAAATATTACAAGATTCACTTTGCTTTATTTTCGTATTGCAGCGTAGCCTCAAAAAGACAACTACAGTGCAAGAGAGGAAAAAGACGAACGTTCTTCCAGCTTCATGGGACACCTCCCAGTTTCCCAAATCGAGTGAGAAGATACTTGGATAGATAATACCCTGGACGCTGGATTGACCCTGTTAACTGGCCAGCAAGATCCTCAGACTTCACACCACTTAATTTTCAACTTTAGGGCCACGTGAGGGCTATTCTGTAACAAACCCATGTAAACATTGTGGAAGTGCTCGTAGCTCTAATTGCTGTTGCTGCAGGGGACGTCCGAGATCAAGCCAGTGAAACGTTGTCCAATCTCCACTGTTCCGATGTCCGACAACTTTAGTTATGTTATCAAGTCACACTTCAAATATTTACTGCAGTAATCACAATGTACAGTGATGTTTCCTCCGGGCAAAGCGAATTAGCTTTGGAATTGTCTATCGCAATAACTATGAGTCAGAGACCCCATGTTCATACACTTAAAGTGATTGCTGTATCAAACCTATCATCCTACAAAGAGTCTTACATATTTCTGAAACTCCCAGCATCTTGTGAATTACAAAGATATAGATTTTATTCCATCAACAACAAAAGTGACGGCAATGAGTGAAACAGATGAAGTACTTTATAACTGGCGACGTTCGGAGCACAAAAATAGATTAGGAAAAGATCCAAAAAATTGCTATTTTATAATGTGTCCTCCTCGATGCTCCACTTGGTGAAATGCAGCCTCGGTGAATCCAGAGGTAGAGGTGGATAGCTGTGGCTCTGACGTGACCGCCTACCCATCAGGACACGATTTATCTCGTGCATTGAGCTTCTCGCAAATGCCTCGCCTCCCCCATCACCCATCTCCCTGAGGTAATGTGGGTTGCGTAGGCACAATACAGGCCTTCTCTGTCACGGCTCCTTAATTGGATCGCAGCCCTCAGCGTTCAGGTGGCTACCAGAAGCACATCACTTGGTTGTCCCATTTTCTTTGTAGGAGGATGCTCTTGAAACTGGGATTGTGGCTCGCTGTGGGCAACTGCACCCTCCTTTTGACACACTACTTCTGCTATAAATACAGAAATGAAAATCAAAATGTCTTTGAGGACTATGGGACTTAATATCTGAGGTCATTAGTCCCCTAGAACGTAGAACTACTTAAACCTAGCTAACCTAAGGACATCACACATATCCATGCCCGAGGCAGGATTCGAACCTGCGACCGTAGCGGTCGCACGGTTCCAGACTGAAGCACCTAGAACCGCTCGGCCATACTGGCTGGCTGAAAATCATTAGTTGTGTATTATATTAGACAGACATAAATTTGTTTACAGGTACTCACAGGCAGGGAAGAGTGGGAGCGATTTGCAAATGACTCCCAGGAAAGTGGAACCCTTGTAACAAAGTAGGGGGAATAGATGGAAAGCATATTCGCCACCTTTAGGTTCCCAAGCTGCCTCTGGATGTGCAGTATGCGGGAGGCCGGACAGAGATGAGTTTAAAGAATTTTATAACGGTGCTGAGAAAGTGCCCTGGCAAGATAATCACATTTTCTAACCAAATGTAAACAAATACACGTACCTCACAAACTTGTCTCAGTATTACTTACATTTTCGTCGACCGTCCTCAGCTGATCAAGGAATTTTAAAAGTTTGAGTAAGCACACTTGCAGCTGGTAAACAGCCTATGGACTGGATCCACTTTGGCCATATTGCAATAAACAAAGATATGTAAAATATTTCTATGTTAGGGGTGAACACTATTGCAAACATTGCACACACACACACACACATATATATATATATATATATATATATATATATATATATATATATATATATATATGTGCAACATTGCACACATATATATAGATATGTATGATGTATGTATATAGATATGTAAAATATTTCTATGTTAGGGGTGAACACTATTGCAAACATTGCACACACACACACACATATATATATATATATATATATATATATATATATATGTGTGTGTGTGTGTGTGTGTGTGTGTGCAATGTTTGCAATAGTGTTCACCCCTAACATAGAAATATTTTACATATCTATATACATACATCATACATACATATACATATATATATATATATATATATATATATATGTGTGTGTGTGTGTGTGTGTATGTAAAATATTTCTATGTTAGGGGTGAACACTATTGCAAACATTGCACACACACACACACACACACACACACATATATATATATATATATATATATATATATATATATATATATATATATATGTGTGTGTGTGTGTGCAATGTTTGCAATAGTGTTCACCCCTAACATAGAAATATTTTACATATCTATATACATACATCATACATATCTATATATATGTGTGCAATGTTGCACATATATATATATATATATATATATATATATATATATATATGTGTGTGTGTGTGTGTGCAATGTTTGCAATAGTGTTCACCCCTAACATAGAAATATTTTACATATCTTTGTTTATTGCAATATGGCCAAAGTGGATCCAGTCCATAGGCTGTTTACCAGCTGCAAGTGTGCTTACTCAAACTTTTAAAATTCCTTGATCAGCTGAGGACGGTCGACGAAAATGTAAGTAATACTGAGACAAGTTTGTGAGGTACGTGTATTTGTTTACATTTGGTTAGAAAATGTGATTATCTTGCCAGGGCACTTTCTCAGCACCGTTATAAAATTCTTTAAACTCATCTCTGTCCGGTCTCCCGCATACTGCACATCCAGAGGCAGCTTGGGAACCTAAAGGTGGTGAATATGCTTTCCATCTATTCCCCCTACTTTGTTACAAGGGTTCCACTTTCCTGGGAGTCATTTGCAAATCGCTCCCACTCTTCCCTGCCTGTGAGTACCTGTAAACAAATATATACGTATATAGGGAATGAAATAAGTGTGTCCTTAGGCACTTTTGCCTTCTCGTTGGCATTTATCGTCCGCAAATTTTTATAGTTCTTCATTCTTATTAGCCTATTTTTGCACCCCGGATGTCGCAAGTTATAGAACACCTCCTCACAAGTTTTACTGTGGGCGGAACACACCAAGCGAACTTTGTAGCCTTGTTAACTAACTCTACAGACACCAAACAGCTGGAGCATGCCACCACTTTAACAGGTTACATTTCACATTGCAGTAGACAGAAGACGAACGCTTTCTTTGATCAAATCTAGAGCGAGGCGCTAAATTTGATCAAATGAATTGGTTAAAAGTCAATATTTAACAAAATTTCCTTATTAGATTACGTAATTTACGCCGACGGAAAAAAAATCGCGACACCAAGAAGTAGTTGTGCGACGTAAAAGGAAGTTGGCAGGCTGTTTCTACATCTGAAAGATGATGTCTATTCAGATTACGCGCCAGTCGCTAAGAGTGGAGCTAGTAGCGACAATATGAGGATGCTAATCAGTTTTGTTTTAGGTACACGCTTTACCGGTCGTGAGCGTTAGCTACCTTTGAGGTTGAACATAGTGAGTTGTTGTTATCCAAGAAGAGAAGGACGCCATTATGAGCACCTCACTGAATTTGAACGAGGTCCTGTAATAGAGCTACAAGAAGCTCGATGATAATTCTGCGATACTGCAGAAAGACTTGGCAGAAAAGTAGCCACTGTACATGATTGATTACAGCAGTCAAGAAAAGACTGGGCACAGAACGCCCACGTGACACTTCCGAGAGGGAAGACCGTCGTGTTCGGCGTATGGCTCTGGCGCATCGTACTGCATCTACAGCAGCCATTTGAACAGCAGTTGGCACCACAGTGACACAAGGAACTGTTACAAATGGGTTACTCCAAGAACAGCTCCAAGGCAGACGCACTGTAACGTGCATTCCACTGACCCCTAACTATCGGTATCCACGACTCATTGGTGTCAAGAGAGAGCTCGTTGGAGGGCAGGGTTGGGGTCTGTTGTGTTTTGTGCTGAAAGCTGGTTCTGCCTCGGTGACAGTTACGGCAGTATGTTCGGTAGAATAAGACCATCGAGGGCCTGCAACCAATCTGTGTGTGCGCTAGACACATTGGGCCTATACCAGAAGTTATGTATGGTCTGGGGTGCGATTTCGCATGAGAGCAAGGGCACTCTCGTGTTATCCCACGCACCCTGACGGCAAATTTGTACGTTATTCTGGTGATTCGACCTGTTATGCTGTTTTTCGTGAACAGCATTCCAGGGCTTAGGTTTCCAATAGGATAACGCTTGCCCACATACCGCTGTTGCTACCCAACACGCCTTATATACTGTCGACTTGTTGCTTTAGCCTGCTCGATTACCAGTTCTGTTTCCAATCGAGAACATGTGGGACGTCAACGGACGACAACTCCAGCGTCATCCACAACCAGCATTAACCGTCGCTGCGTTGAGCGACCAAGTGCAACAGGTGTGGAAGTCCCTCCAACAAGTTGACATCCGGCACCTGTAGTACATAACGCATGCACGTTTGCTTGCTTACGTTCAACGTTCTGGCAGTTACGTCTGTCATTAATGTGCCAGTGTTTCACATTTGCAATGGCTTTCATCAACCTGTAATCTTGCAATGTTAATCACTTTAATATCTGTCCCTGGTAGCTGAGAAGTCACCGCGACGGGATGTCATGCCAGCGTTTCAAATTTGCAATGGCTTTCATCAGCCTGTAATTCTGTCTGTCTATCTATCACTTTCGCCTTGTCCCGCGGTTACGCAGAGCCGGTCATGGTTAACCGGATTTGGCATGTTAATGTTAAGGGGTGGCCGGATGCCCTTCCTGCCGCCACCCCGTACCCCCCCAGGACGGAATTAGTGTACCCATGCGGTCTGCATCGAGTGTAGATCGTGAAAGAGTATGAATGGGTTTCAAATGTCTGTGAGTCGTGTAACTGAAGCGGGACGTGGCGACCAGCCCGGTATTCACGTAGTAGGACGTGGAAAACCGCCTAAAAACCACATCCAGGCCGGCCGGCACACCGGCCGTCGTCTTTAATTCGCCAGGCGGATCGATCTAGGGCTGCCGCGCCTACCCTATTCCAGGAAGCAGCGCGTTAGCGCTCTCGGCTATCCTTGCGGGTTTTCATCAAGCTGTAATCTTGCAATATTAATCACTTTAATGTCCGCCCCTGGTAGCTGAGTGGTCAGCGCGGCGGGATGTCATGAATAATGGCCCGGGTTCGTTTCCCGATTGTGTCGGAGATTCTCTCCGCTCAGGGACTGGGTGTTGTGTTGTCCTTATCATCATCGTTTGATTCTCATCGGCACACAAGTCGCCGAAGTGGCGTCAACTCGATAGACTTGCACCAGGCGAACGGTCTACCCGAAGAGAGGTCCTAGCCACACGGCATTTATGGCATCACTTCAATATGTTACCTAGACTATTGTATTCCCGGAATTTCGTTACTCAGCTTTAATTATCTTTTGATGTTGCGATTTTTTCCCGTCAGCGTATATCGAACAAATCAACTTTGCCAAAGAAAATTGATATTGTAAGTGCTGCGGTCATGGACTGTGCGGCTGGTCCCGGCGGAGGTTCGAGTCATCCCTCGGGCATGGGTGTGTGTGTGTTTGTCCTTAGGATAATTTAGGTTAAGTAGTGTGTAAGCTTAGGGACTGATGACCTTACCAGTTAAGTCCCATAAGATTTCACACACATTTGAATCTAATTTTACACTCCTGGAAATGGAAAAAAGAACACATTGACACCGGTGTGTCAGACCCACCATACTTGCTCCGGACACTGCGAGAGGGCTCTACAAGCAATGATCACACGCACGGCACAGCGGACACACCAGGAACCGCGGTGTTGGCTGTCGACTGGCGTTAGCTGCGCAGCATTTGTGCACCGCCGCCGTCAGTGTCAGCCAGTTTGCCGTGGCATACGGAGCTCCATCGCAGTCTTTAACACTGGTAGCATGCCGCGACAGCGTGGACGTGAACCGTATGTGCAGTTGACGGACTTTGAGCGAGGGCGTATAGTGGGCATGCGGGAGGCCGGGTGGACGTACCGCCGAATTGCTCAACCCGTGGGGCGTGAGGTCTCCACAGTACATCGATGTTGTCGCCAGTGGTCGGCGAAAGGTGCACGTGCCCGTCGACCTGGGACCGGACCGCAGCGACGCACGGATGAACGCCAAGACCGCAGGATCCTACGCAGTGCCGTAGGGGACCGCACCGCCACTTCCCAGCAAATTAGGGACACTGTTGCTCCTGGGGTATCGGCGAGGACCATTCGCAACCGTCTCCATGAAGCTGGGCTACGGTCCCGCACACCGTTAGGCCGTCTTCCGCTCACGCCCCAACATCGTGCAGCCCGCCTCCAGTGGTGTCGCGACAGGCGTGAATGGAGGGACGAATGGAGACGTGTCGTCTTCAGCGATGAGAGTCGCTTCTGCCTTGGTGCCAATGATGGTCGTATGAGTGTTTGGCGCCGTGCAGGTGAGCGCCACAATCAGGACTGCATACGACCGAGGCACACAGGGCCAACACCCGGCATCATGGTGTGGGGAGTGATCTCCTACACTTGCTGTACACCACTGGTGATCGTCGAGGGGACACTGAATAGTGCACGGTACATCCAAACCGTCATCGAACCCATCGTTGTACCATTCCTAGACCGGCAAGGGAACTTGGTGTTCCAACAGGACAATGCACGTCCGCATGTATCCCGTGCCACCCAACGTGCTCTAGAAGGTGTAAGTCAACTACCCTGGCCAGCAAGATCTCCGGATCTGTCCCCCATTGAGCATGTTTGGGACTGGATGAAGCGTCGTCTCACGCGGTCTGCACGTCCAGCACGAACGCTGGTCCAACTGAGGCGCCAGGTGGAAATGGCATGGCAAGCCGTTCCACAGGACTACATCCAGCATCTCTACGATCGTCTCCATGGGAGAATAGCAGCCTGCATTGCTGCGAAAGGTGGATATACACTGTACTAGTGCCGACATTGTGCATGCTCTGTTGCCTGTGTCTATGTGCCTGTGGTTCTGTCAGTGTGATCATGTGATGTATCGGATCCCAGGAATGTGTCAATAAAGTTTCCCCTTCCTGGGACAATGAATTCACGGTGTTCTTATTTCAATTTCCAGGAGTGTATATTGTACAGGGTGATTCAAAAAGAATACCACAAGCTTAAAAATGTGTATTTAATGAAAGAAACATAAAATAACCTTCTGTTATACATCATTATAAAGAGTATTTAAAAAGGTTTTTTTTTCACTCAAAAACAAGTTCAGAGATGTTCAATATGGCCCCCTCCAGACACACGAGCAATATCAACTCGATACTCCAACTCGTTCCACACTCTCTGTAGCATATCAGGCGTAACAGTTTGGATAGCTGCTGTTATTTCTCGTTTCAAATCTTCAATGGTGGCTGGGAGAGGTGGCCGAAACACCATATTCTTAACATACCCCTATAACTGTCGTCGATTCACTTCTGCCGTACTCAATCACACAAAAAGCTTTCTGTTGAGCGGTCGCCATCTTAGCATCAACTGACGCTGACGCCTAGTCAACAGCGCCTCAAGCGAACAAATGTACAACTAAATGAAACTTTATAGCTCCCTTAATTCGCCGACAGATAGTGCTTAGCTCTGCCTTTTGTCGTTGCAGAGTTTTAAATTCCTAAAGTTGTGGCATTCTTTTTGAATCACCCTGTATAATTTAAACTTTCACAGCCGGAATTGTCACAATTAATAAAATATTCCGGGCTCGAAGGGATTTGACTTTAGAACCCGATGTTTCGTCCCCATCTGCGGTGGATATTTTCAAGGGGGATCGTAGCTTTGTTGAATGTCCGATTCAGTAGCGAGCCAGGGTGTCAATCGGACATCCAACAATGCCACGATACCCCTTGAAAATGTCCTCCGCAGAGGGGACCAAACGTCGAGTTTTCAAGTGAAATTCCTTCGAGCATGGCATAACAGCCCGGAATATATTATTAATTGTGAAATTTTGTATTGTTATACAGGCCTTAGGCTGTTCGACCGGAGTTGAAAAAACACTGGGCAAGGAAAAAGATTATCGCAGATTGTAGGAAACTGTTCGACCGGAGTTCAAGAAACACGAAAACAGTAAAAAAGATCTTCACAGATGGGTAGCCAATCGTTATGGATGTAGACAGAAGAAAGCAGGCAACAGCAATGAAAATGAAAATAAAATGAGGCAACGTCAATTAAAAGAGCAGTTATTGGGACGTTTGAAATGGACAGAGGGAGCGGAACCGTGAGCCGTACCGTTGTAGCGTACAAACAGCGAGCGACAGCCGCGTAATGGACGTACGTGGGGCCGGAACTGGCCGCTGGTGTTTCGGCGGCAGGCACGGGGGCAGCAGCTGCTCGCCGCCGTGTTTGAGTTTCATCTGAGCGGCTCGAGTGTCCACCTCGCTAAACAGCTGCGCGACTCGCAGTGAGCGCTTTCCGTGCGGTGGGCCAGCGCTGGACGACCACGCAGCCCAGGAATACCGAGCGTAGCCTCCTAACACATCCAGCACCGATAAAAAAAACTCTTGCTGAGCCAGATGCGAAATGTAAATATTTTTGAGAGTCAGACCGATGACCCTAGTCAGTGAAAGGCGCCTCATGGCTTCCTCATAGCTCAGACGCTGTTGACGACCGAGGCCTGTTGAGTGCCACCCAGTTCTGACGTGCGAGGAACAGCGAGAGCGTCAACGAACTTATGTTTCTCTGAGCAGATCCAAACAAACATCTCCCTTGCTGTGTTTGTTTAGCAGACTGGAACTGATGACTTCTCTGGTTGACAGAGATCTTCTGTAGCAACAGGCTGCTTGCATTCCCTTCATGGGCCGGCCAGAGTGGCCGAGCGGTTCTAGGCGCTACAGTCTGGAACCGCGCGACCGCTACGGTAGCAGGTTCGAATCCTACCTCGATCATGGATGTGTGTGATGTCCTTAGGTTAGTTCGATATAAGTAGTTCTAAGTTCTAGGGAACTGATGATCTCCGATATTACGTCCCATAGTGCTCAGAGTCACTTGAACCATTCCCTTCCTGCTGTTAGAGTATCGCCACGAGGAACGGGAAAAATAGATAACTGACACCAGACATTGAATGTAATGTAGCTGTCTCTATGATCCATACTGTGAATGACAATCAAACAATTTAAAATCAGAGAAGGTAAAATAGTCTATATTAAATCTGAGTGAAAGTCCAAATCCACAGTAGCTGTTTACCGTGTCATACAATGGTCACACAATCAACAGCTATTGCAGATTTGGACTTTACAATCAGTTTTAATGATGGACTACTTTACCATCTCTGATTTTAAACTGTTGATTGTCCTTCATATTATGTACAAGTTTTTTAGCTACGGTTGTCCGATCTATAAGTTTATTTGTCTCTATAATGTTTATTTCAGTTTATGTCCAATAATGGCTCTGAGCACTATGGGACTCAACTGCTAAGGTCATCAGTCCCCTAGAACTTAGAACTACTTATACCTAACTAACCTAAGGACATCACACACATCCATGCCCGAGGCAGAATTCGAACCTGCGGCAGAAGCGGTTGCGCAGTTCCAGACTGTAGCGCCTAGAACCGCTCGGCCACTCTGGCCGGCTCAGTTTATGTTCATTTGTGTGTGGTTATGTGTTTGTGTGTGTGTGTGTGTGTGTGTCTGTGTGTACGTGTGTGCACGCGAGTGTGTTCGCACGCGCACGTATGTGTGACTGCTATTTCTACATCTACACCGTACTCCGCCAGCCAACTAATGGTGTGTTGCCGCATCGCGTGGCACTAACTGATCTCCCTCTATCCTGTTCCACTCGCGAATGGTGTGTGGAAAGAACGATTGGCTCTAATTTCTCGAATTTACTCGTCGTGCTCGTTACGCAAGATATATGAGGGTCCTGGGAAGTGTTCTCTCAGTGCTGCGCACCACCACTCTTGTAACGTCTGCCAATGGACCACATCTCTGTAACGCTCTCGGGTCGACTAAACGGACCCATAGCGAAAGTTGCCGCTCTTCACTGCATCTTGTCTAGCTCTTCTATCAGCATGACAGTCAGCCGCGCTGACTGCTCAGAGAATTAAAGGCGGCGCCGGTTAGTGTTTAACGTCCCCTCGACAACGAGGTCATTAGAGACGGAGCGCAAGCTCGGGTTAGGGAAGGATTGGGAAGGAAATCGGCCGTGCCCTTTCAAAGGAACCATCCCGGCATTTTCCTGAAACGATTTAGGGAAATCACGGAAAACCTAAATCAGGATGGCCGGAGACGGGATTGAACCGTCGTCCTTCCGAATGCGAGTCCAGTGTGCTAACCACTGCGCCACCTCGATCGGCACAGAGAATTAAAAACAGAATTTATCCCCATAGCGGGCACAAATGATATTACTAACGTAAATTATTAATACCTTTCTTTAAACACCATAGGACGTGTATCAAGGTTTTATTCCTCAACCTTAGTCACCAATACAACCATAGAGAATAGTGAAGGGAGAGAGAGTGTTTACGGACACTTCGATAGTGTGCGAGTCCTTAGGACGATTTTCGATCATATTGCATGTTAAGTAATTATGTTGAGAGTCGCTACGGTCGCAGGTTCGAATCCTGCCTCGGGCATGGAGGTTTGTGATGTCCTTAGGTTAGTTAGGTTTAACTAGTTCTAAGTTCTAGGGGACTAATGACCTCAGCAGTTGAGTCCCATAGTGCTCAGAGCCATTTGAACCATTTTTATGTTGAGAGTGATGTCGCTTATTAAGCGTAGTTTTTGATGGTTCAGAGAGAGCGCTGAGTACAAAATCTCACAATAATACTCAAACCACTAAGCAAGACTTGTACTAAAGGCTTATTTCCGTATAATTTTGCCATCACACGTTGTTTGGTGAAATCACTTTCAGAGGAATAGCCGAACTTAAGTGGTTGTTAGACGTGTTTATATCCACAGTTAACAACACAAAGTTTGTTGCTATTATGGATACTACATACTGAACGGAACTTTCATAAAATCAAGTGTAATATTAAATGATGAAAAGCAAGCGCTTTTCCACACTTTGTTTCCAAAGTATATTCAGACTTATAAGACGTGTGTTTTAAACCAGATGTTTAAGACAATAATAAACCAAAACTTCCTACAAGGTTCAAACGTTTAAAACACATGTTTCCTCGTCTCTTCATTCTCACCCATTGTGATTTGTGGCTTTAAAGTAGAACTTACCTTGTTTTTAAAAAGCCCCGTCAAACTTATCTTTGGACTCCCAAAGTACGTTACGTGGATAGCGTTTGCAACATGACTGTGAAAAATACTTTCGAAGGGGTTGTGTAACTGAATGATGAAGTTTTTTTTCGTCTCATTGGAAACAACGGGCATATTGTCAGCTTTCGACCACGCCAAAGTGTTCAGATGACGATGTAGCTTGGATGATTACAGACAGGAACACTTGCTAAGATTTCAGAAGAGTTCAATGTCCGACACCACAGACTTTCAGCGTAGTTGTACATAAAATTCCAGGAGCGTCCGTCGTAGACCTGGTGTTAATTCCCGAATTAGCTGGTTACTAATACCCCAAGCACATTGTCGCCGATACAATAAGCAGTTAACACTTACGTACTACCAACGTAGCGTCGAGAATAGAGCCGTCTTTCACATTCGAGCCATTGACCTTATAAGCATTGTTAGGACCTGTATTGTCTGCTGCAAAGTATTGACCGGAGGGGACTGCATTAGTAGACATAGGACTCTGAGTGAGCAAACAAAAAAGGTATTCGTCATGCAATCTGATTTTTCTAGTCTCTTTCTTGAAAACTCCAGACAAATAAATAGAGATATTAAACGTGCTCTAGATACGGTTCTACGATATGCCCTCTTACATATGCATATTGCACTGATTCTATTTGAGTTAAATTTTAATAATACTTCTATTGTGAATCACACTGTGTTCTAATGTGAAAAATCGTTGTGCATTGCCAGCTTAGTGTTTTTGTTTATTTGTTGTTACGCAACATACTTGAAGATGTATACTCTCTCCTTTCAAAATATGTACTTAATGTCCAATTTGTATACTTACGTATATTCCACTTGGCTAGAATAAGAGGAGAATAAGTACATAGGTGTTATGGTATATTTATATATAAGCTGTACGTATTTAGAAGCATAATCCTCCTTGGCTTCTTAGTTAGTTTAACAACACGTCTTACGTACATTACGTATAGCATATGGTGGTCCACGCCTGGGCCACATTTTATTTTATATTTATGTAAAAGTATGTTTTCTCAGACACGAAGACATAAAGATTTTGAAAATTTGTGTTTGTAATTCGGTTTATTTTTTCCATTGTAGATTCTGAAGATCCCGTTGTAAGTAAAAATATTATTGCGTCCGACAAAAAATAAAACGAATTATGTTTACTTCCCAGAGTAAACAAATTGGCATTAGGGTTCGAGCACTCGACGTGTGTTCATCAGTACACTATGTAAGAGACCTCGGCTCTTCTACCTGCCAGGCAAGCTGCGGAGATCAGGCAGGAACATTAGTAGACCTTTCCTCGGCCTTTCCTGTGCACAGATTTCACTAGTCGCAAATTTCACTGGGTGTAAATTCCACTGGACACCGTCTTATACGTGCTTCTATCCCAGATGTCTTCGACAGTTGCATGTGGATTTCAGTCCACCATAAGCGTGTGTTGTGTTGGTCGATCTTTTACGAAAGACGGAAAGTGGCTTCGTCACTTGCGAAGTCGTCATATTCAACGTTGATATACTGCAGAACGCGCAATTTGTAGTCATGGCTTATGCCTTGGAAGATCTGCATTCTATACAGCTCCACTCTTCAACACTTACGAAGCGTTTTCCACACTGTTGGCTGACGCGTGTTCAGTTCTGCACTTGGCACTGTCGGTAGACTTTGTGGAACTTCTCGATATCACGTCTGTCACACGGTCCAGTGTCTGTTCTCACACATGGTCGGCCCGAACGTTTTGAATCTCAGTAACAACTATAATCCTGGAATTTCTTGTACCTCTTCGTTCTGCTGTTGTAAACTGGCGGTGTCTTGTGAAACTTGATACGGAAAGCTCCTTGCACGCTCACTACCTATTGGCAAGTGACAAATTTTAGAATACAAAACGCCTCCTCGGCATTTTCCACCATCATTAAACCTCACCGAGCAAGGTGGCGCAGTGGTTAGCACACTGGACTCTTATTCGAGAGGACGACGGTTTAGTCCCTCGTCCGGCCATCCTGATTTGGGTTTTCCGTAATTTCCCTAAGTCGCTTCAGGCAAGTTCCGGTATAGTTCCTTTGATAGGGCACGTCCGGCTGCCTCTCCCATCGTTCCTTGAACCAATGAGACCGATGTCCTCGCTGTTTGGTCTCTTCCCCTAAATCAACCCAACCCATTAAGCCTCTGCGGTTGATGGCGCCCCTGTTAACTGTTTTCCAAACCGTCGTGCCGGCACCAAGTTCATAAGAAAACTTTGACACTTTGTCTTTCATTGTATTGTAGCAATTGTCATGTTAAGTTTAGCTATTGAGTTGGTGTATAAGTTCGTAGGATCTATGTTTTTCATGTTCTTACGTTTCTATGCTTTATGTTTTTGATGTTGTGGTTGCCATGGGTTTATTTATCGATAGTTACTTTTTAATTGTAACTCACTGTTGCTGCTTTAGTTTACATATTGTTATTTTGTCATCTGGAAACAATGAGTGGAGCTGTGGAAGATAGAAAATGGAGTGGCAAGCGAAGAAATCGGAAAATTTTTAACATAATCTTCTCTTTGAGTTCAAAAGAGGGGAGACAACAGCGGAGCCAGCCAGAAATTTTTGCGCCATGCTATTGGTTAGAGCACGGCAAGAAAATGGTTTCTTCGTACATCCATATTTAAACTGGTTGAAGGAGGGGTACAGCTGGTATAATTTTTATTAAAATGAAATTCCTCCAGCTCTACTTAAGATTTTATACTTACTTCGCTACTAGTTTCGGCGCTGCGTCAACGCCATCTTCAGGCCCGTACACTTTGATGAAATCAGTTGTGTGTGGCTCAGTCTATAAGTCCGCGGTGAGATCAACAAGTGCTCCACGTGGATGGCGGGCAGTAACTAGTGTGAAGTTTAAACCAGTGGGACAAAGATAGTAAACAGATAACTTCATCGACTTCTAGACTGAGAAAAAGCACCGTAAAGGAGTTGGGCTCAGAAGTCATTCCGCACCCGCTATATTCGCTTCAGATTTTCAGCCTTTCCGCTCTCTATCGAACAGCCTTCAGCGAACTTCCTTTTCGGATGAAAATGAGCTCCGAACATATCTCGACGACATTCTTCGCCCAAAACTACGTAATTTCTACAGTCACGGAATAGAAAAGTCACACCAGCATCGGCAGGCTGTTGTAAATAGCGAAGGATACTATATTATTGATGACGAAAGTCTCTGTTATGTGTATCTGTCGTGTTTATTAAACTTCTGGAGAAAAACTAACTTAAAATTTACCTATACCGACTTTTTCAATGTTTACCTATACAGACTTTTAGATGTTTCATGGGTTTTATAATTACGCTGTATAATGATTTGAGAAATGAGTAACGAGATTACATTTTTATTGGTCTACTTTCGCTAGTACTTGCAGGATCAGTGGCCTGTCCTAAATGAAGTGATGTCGTGGCAGGAAGCCAGCACGTGTGTCGCGGTTAGGACCCCTGCCCTCAGCTCAATCCCCCTCCCCGAAACATGAGAAGCGACCGAGGCGGGCGGAAACCACAGGCCACCTGTCGGGGAGAGACGGGCAGCGCGGGAGACCGTGCCACACCGGTATGGCCCTTCTGCAGGGGCCACCAGAATACCCTCTGCGTCACCAAGTCAACGACGAGACGCTGCTGCATCAGCAGCTATGCTCCTGCTTGAGGGGCGTTCACTGGGGGATTAGTTTCTACTGTACAAGCAATCACATGAAATGCTCTGATAATAAATTTCTTGTGTACATAGTTCCGCGTAGTCAGCGCGTACACAACTTTCCCACTAGAGTGCGCCACACTAAGCACAACAGCGCAGGCGTAGCGCTCGTCCGTCTCCGCACTACGAGATGGCGCTGTCATAGAGACGGACCAAATTCTGCTTCCGCCGATCCGCGTATTAATATGTAACGCAGCCAATGAGATTGCTACTAAGTAGAACCTTTCCTCCTCGCGGATCACACTCGCGCAGTGATACCTGAACGCGCGAGGTATTATAACGAGTGTACAGACCTCCGATTAGTCAGTCTGCATTAGTCTATAGTCAAGATTCAGTCTGCGACTAATAAGAGTCTCATATTCCTGTACATAGCCATGAAGAGAAATGTATAGACACTTTGTCAAGTATCAGAGATATGTGAGAATAAGATTAACGTACCAAGACCAAAGGAACTTCATATTGTCAATTGTAAATAGCATCCAGAACCAAGTTAAGTTATTTTTATGCTTGTTATTATTTTAATAAATGTGTGTGAAAATTAATCAAGTTCTGTTTAAACTAGATCACCGTCAATCTGCTACTCTAAGCGTGCAAGTGGCATTTCTATCGTCTGACCTAACGGCAGAAGATAAACACGCCATGATAAGACCACGAGACATATTGCTGACACTCGCCTACTTCGTTAGAGCGACAAGTCAAATAATCTGATGGTGTGTGTACCGAAGGTCTTACGGTACGCACACCACAAACTTGTTAACACTTTTTTGAGTAAGAAGGCATGCGTAATATCGATGTATGAGGATATGTGATGTGACGTATGCGATATCAGCAAGAGTAAACAGATTTTTACGGTCCCTAGTTGGTGATAAGGCTACGTGTAAAGGAGCTTTTACACTGTGGGAGACTTACCTCGCGAGGCTGTGTCACGACACAGTTCTCTCTCTCTCTCTCTCTCTCTCTCTTCATTCGCAGTGAGCGAACAATAGCGCGAAACAGACACGAAAACGACGAGCCATCATTCTGGGCCACACAACCATGTCAGCTGTTGCAAGCGCGTTCGCCCCCATAGCGATGCTGTATTTGAAAAAGGAAACGAAACGAGGTCGGGAATGCTAATATGAGAAGCAGCGTATGTGGGAAATAGCATGGAATCCATCGACGATGCAATCGGGTACTTCATTCGTATAAATGGCTAAGATTTTGAACACCTTGTATTGCTGATCCCTCTGAAAATCAAGAGAGTGAAAATCAAAAGCTACGAAGGTTACAGAAGCAGTAAGTATTCAACAAAGGTTGGTTGTGACCCAGATTCATTGTGACAACTGTTTTATGAAGAAGTTTAGAGTATCTGCTTTAAATTTCAAAGAGTACGATACAAGGAGTTATCATAGCCATTAGTGATGCTTTGATTTACGTACTTAACGAACATGAAAAGGTAAGAATTATTTCACTTACTTGATTTTTTGTGACTCATATTTGTAATACTATTTAGCAACATTTATTTACAGGCAGCGGCCCTGCCGCAGTGGATACACCGGTTCCCGTCAGATCACCGAAGTTAAGCGCTGTCGAGCGTGGCTGATACTTGGTTGGGTGACCATCCAGGCTGCCATGCGCTGTTACCATTTTTTCGGGGTGCACTCAGCCTCGTGATACCAACAGAGTAGCTACTCGACCGAATATTAGCGGTCCCGGTCAAAGAAAACCATCCTAACGACCGGAAGAGCGGTGTGCTGACCACGTGCCCCTTCTATCCGCATTCTCACTTGAGGATGACACGGCGGTCGGATGGTCCCTATGGGCCACTTGTGGCCTGAAGACGGAGTGCTTTTTCTATTTATAGGATATACATAAACAGTTATTTTAAATACAAGTGAATAGCTATATTTACATATAAAAGTAAAATGATGTAAAATATTAAGTTTCTTAAAATATTCCTTGACAATAATTAATGGTAAGAAAAATAATTGAACAAAGCCTTCTGTATGATCCCAAAAGAACTTTTATTCTTGTTTTCAGAGTGGAGAATAGTTGCTGAAACGTCACGCTCATTTCCTTCACACAACCTCTCTTTTTGCGCGATTGCGGTGTGCTTTTTTATCTTTGGGATCCCACAAAAGTAAATTACGTTTGAAAAATTTGATGTGGTGGTTGCTTTCTGAAACAAGGGAAGTGAGACCCGTTTCGCAGCCAATAACCGACAGTGGTCTGGCTTACCACGAAACAGCCTTGCGCAGCACGTTTCACGGCAGGAAGTTCACACTAAGCAAGAATTACATCGAGAATCCGTTGCACGAGGCTGTTCCACATAGTGGAAACGCGCCTTAATAGTTGTTGTTGGAGGTGTTGCAACCAAAACTATTTCTGTAAATTTCCTTCCACCGTCTTGTGTTATTGTCATCCGTCTGCTTCGGACCATATTTTACTTCTGGGCTATTTTCGACCAACTTGCCATCTTTCTTTTTTTATATATTGGTTTTATATGAAAGTCATCTTATCAGATAGGATAGATTGTTGTTCCCTGGAACACGTTCTAGCTTTGCGCCTCTGTAACGGAAGTTCAATGCGTTTTCGAAAATGGCTCTGAGCACTATGGGACTTAACATCTGAGGTCATCAGTCCCCTAGACTTAGAACTACTTAAACCTAACAAACCTAAGGACATCACACACATCCATGCCCGAGGCATGATTCGAACCTGCTATCGTAGTAGCAGCGCGGTTCCGAACTTAAGGGCATAGAACCGCTCCGCCACAACGGCCGGCTTTGCGTTTTCTGATTAATTTAATTGATACTATTCATTATGTGGGTGCTGCAGTTTTTTCTGAAATTCCAAAAATTTCTCGGGATAAGTAAGGTTTTTCTAAATGCGGTAAAAAGTTTCAAATTATGAAATGGTCACTAGGATTTAAGGTATTGCAATCAAAAAGATTTGTCAGTGGTGTGTTCAGTAATCTCTCCGTTGCATTATTAGTCTACAACACACCAGTAATAATAAAGTTAGCCGGCCGGAGTGGCCGAGCGGTTCTAGGCGCTACAGTCTGGAACCGCGCGACCGCTACGGTCGCAGGTTCGAATCCTGCCTCGGGCATGGATGTGTGTGTCGTCCTTAGGTTAGTTAGGTTTAAGTAGTTCTAAGTTCTAGGGGACTGATGACCTCAGATGTTAAGTCCCATAGTGCTCAGAGCCATTAATATGAAAGTTAAATTAAACTCAGTAAAAGTATTTTCAAAAACCAGTTACAAGTTAAGTAGATTTTGAAATAAAAGCTATTGGAAACTAACACAAATTTCTATTTTTGAGACGAAGAATGGTCTAACTGCCCACACGTTATTAAGCTACTTATAGGTTTAAAACTACTGGAGTTTAGGGGCATAAGTACAGATATTTTCATTGGTGACTGAGGACATTGCACTGAACAACATCACATCGTGTCTACCTCATTTGCAGACAAATAATTATAGCTGTTAGAAGTGGTATGTTTTTAGGTTGGTTAGTACCTCCAACTGCTCTGCATGTTACGTGTAAAAGTGTGGACACGTGGTCGGAAAACGATTAGTTTGTACTAACAGGCATCTTCCACTTTGTGATGCAGTTAAAACCGTGGAGAATATATCAAGTAGTAAATTCTGTGACGTCTTTGCGGGAAGCCTGTTTAATGTGCAGAGATAAACAAACTAACACACTGAAGTGCGTACGTGTTAAGGTCACAGTATCTGCTGTATGTCCCTACCACCCTGTGTACAGAATTATACTCAGCATAAAATGCGGCAATTGAATAACTAACAACGTTTTTCAAATAGCTTTAATATGTTATACGACATCTAAATGTTCGCAGCTCATAACATTTACAAGAGCTGCACAAAACGTAACCACATGTCTCACCTCCACACAAGCTGTAGAAAATGTTGGAAAGTGCTTATGGCGATCTCTAGTGCCCATTTCTTTCTATGGTGCTAAAAACAGTAAAATGCTTTTTTATTCCAGTCACTGATCACAATATGAATTCTTTAGACGATGACCGGTTTCAGTCTGTAATGACCATCCTCAGATCTTTTTACACCATGTCCAAAAGTGATACGACTATAATGCCATCGGTTCCCGGGTTCGATTCCCGGCGGGGTCAGGGATTTTCTCTTCCTCGTGATGACTGGGTGTTATGTGATGTCCTTAGGTTAGTTAGGTTTAAGTAGTTCTAAGTTCTAGGGGACTGATGACCATAGATGTTAAGTCCCATAGTGCTCAGAGCCATTTGAACCATAATGCCATCGTCAAAACATATAAATATAATCAGAATAGCATCGTCACATAAATTTAAGATATGGAGTAGAATAGGCCACATCGTCCACGTAGTGATTATTGACAACTAGCTAGCTTGAGTAGCTAGGATAGGGTGATATTTTCTAACAGGTGCGAAAGAACTGCAATGTGGTTGCCGTCCCAGCGGGAACAGAGTCGTTGTGCCTCTTTTCCACTGCATTCGGTGAATCCACACCTAAGGTGCGTATCGGCCAAGCATCCATCACTGAACCTAGCCATATTTCTGCTGTGTATAATGTACAATTAACACTGTTGGAAAAACAAAACCTAAACGGATCAGGACAGTACTGAATGCAAGTTTGAGGACGAAGAATAAAATGGGCATTATTGTTTTCAACGGCAAGCACTAGGAGTTACTATTTTGAAAACTTAAATTGGAAAGATCACATGTAAAATGTCGTTGGGAAGGCGAAGCAAGATCTGAATTTTATTGGTAGAACACTTAGAAATGGCTCTGAGCACTATGGGACTTAACATCTCAGGTCATCAGTCCCCTAAACTTAGAACTACTTAAACCTAACTAACCTAAGGACATCACACACATCCATGCCCGAGGCAGGATTCGAACCTGCGACCGTAGCAGCTGCGCGGTTCCGGACTGAAGCGTCTAGAACCGATCGGCTACAGCTGCCGGCATGGTAGAACACTTAGAAAATGTAACAGGTTTTCTAAAGAGACTGCCTACGCTTTGCTTGTTCGTCCTCTTTTGGAGTGCGGCTGCGCGATCTGGGATACTCGATAGATGGGATTAACGGAGTATATCGAGAAAGTTCAGAGAAGGGCAGCACGTTTTGTGTTATCGAGAAATAGGGGAGAGTGTGTCACGGACATGATGTAAGATTTAGGGTGGACATCATTAAAACTAAAGGCGTTTCTCGTTGCGGTGGAATCTTTTCACGAAATTCCAATCTGTAACTTCCTCCTCCGAATTCGAAAATATTTTGTTTACGCAGACCTACATAGGGACCGACGATCATCGTAATAAAATAAGGGACATCAGAGCTCGCAGGGAAAGATATTTTTTTTGCGTGCAGTTCGTGAGTAGAACAATAGAAAACTATTGTGAAGGTGTTTCGAAGAACCCTCTGCCAGCCACTTGAGTATGATTTGCAAAATAGCCATGTAGATATGTAGATAGTGGGAGTAAATGGGGCCACTTTGTCTCCAAGCAAGACACGCAGCGCATACCATCGACATTTCCCGTGTTTTGCATGTGTTTTAGAGCATTGATAAATAAATGGAAATAGCAGTAATAAATCATACGAAATACTACAACACTTTGTTGAGTCACAGGAGACCACGGTTTCCTTGTTCATAAATATTCAGAAAGTAGCCGTGAACGGCTCCAAGACATTGTCGGTGGAGCTAGAGGTCACCCTGAACGTAGAAGAATACATAACTACTCTTAAGAGAAAAATAATTAATAATTTCTATAATACTGTGCAGTGTAATTGTAGTTGGGTGGTTGTATTTATCACTTTAAATTTATACTGACAGAGTACTCGGCACTGACTGGGCATGTATTTATTTCAGTCTTCTTAGCCTATCTCCTCCTCCCCCTATGTCTACCTCATCCACCCGTCGGCTCCTCCCACCTCCCTCAGTCAACCTGCTCCTTCCATCTCTCTCTCTCTTCGTCTACTCTTGCTCCCTATTTCCATCTCCTCCAGTAACCTCTGTCCATCTTCTCCTCTCTACTCTCTTTGTCCATCTCCACCTCCCCCCCTCCCATCCCAATCCCCTTTTCCCTCTCACTGTTCATTGCCTCCTCCTTCATTTGTCTGTGTCTCTCCCTTACTCTCTGTATCTCCTAATACCCTCTTCACTCTTCATATCATCATCCCCACCCCAAACTGAAGGCTGATTATTCTTACCCCCACAGTATCTCTTTCAGATCATCCTAATATGAGTACTGAACATGATTAAAATCGTTCCAGGGGTCTAGGATGGGATTTTTACAGGTGGCCCCTTTGCCCACGTACGCCGATGTAAAATACATTTCACATACTTCTCGCGTATTTGTGCACATCTCTCACCTGTATCTCTACCGAATTTCGCCCTGCTGTTTCATTCTCACGCAGCGCAATGTTTATGACGTCGTATCTGCTGAACTGTGTCTCGTACTGTGATATATTTTTGTAGACACATACACCGGCATATACGGATGCTCTCTGCGAAATGTGATGCGAATGGAGCTAGTAGCAAAGAAGTAATATGTTTAAACGTCATGTTTGACAAAGCAGTTTCTGAAGCGTCGCAGTGTTTATGAGTCATAAGCCGGCTGGTGTGGCCGAGCGGTTCTAGGCGCTTCAGTCTGGCTCCGCGCGACCTCTACCGTTGCAGGTTCAAATCCTGCCTCGGGCATGGATCTGTGTGATGTCCTTGGGTTAGTTAGGTTTAAGTAGTTCTAAGTTCTAGGGGACTGATGATCTCAGATGTTAAGTCTCATAGTGCTCAGAGCCATTTGAACATTATGAGTCATATTTCCTGAATTGCGTGTCGTACAATGTTATATTTTTGCTGCTACATCTAGTACCATATTTTCATATTGCTTGCAAAATGTGTCGCGAACACAGTTAGTAGTAAAGAAGTAATAAATTAAAACGTCATGCTTCGTCTGGCAGTATTACTACACGAACTCAGGAAATGTAGTAAGCTATAAACTTATTTCCTTTCATCATTTTGTGGGATCTGTCAGCAAGAAAATTTTTTAAAAATATGTGTGCTCTCATTCTGAAATAATGGATGAGTAAAGTGTGCGTATTCGCGCGTTGTGGGCTACACTGCTTTTCCACACCCTTCCCTTTAATAGGTAGGTGGTTCTTACCCCCATAGTGACTCTTTCCAGACAGTAAATGAAAGAGCTACCAAGTTCAATTGAAATCGGTCCAGGAGTTTAGGAGGAGATGCGGAACATACACACTTTTTTCTAACATACGACGCGGGACTCACATTTTGGGCAGCGTATTTTTGACTCGTTTAGTCAGTGCACACGTTACTTGTTCTGAATCTGTTAACAGTCCCTTCTCTCAAAAGGCCAAAATTGAAACACGAAAGATCAAATGGTTCAAATGGCTCTGAGCACTATGGGACTCAACTGCTGTGGTCATCAGTCCCCTAGAACTTAGAACTACTTAAACCTAACTAACCTAAGGACATCACACAGATCCATGCCCGAGGCAGGATTTGAACCTGCGACCGTCGCAGTCGCACGGTTCCGGACTGCGCGCCTAGAACCGCGAGACCACCGCGGCCGGCACGAAAGATCTTGATGAATCACTTTTCTGTGTCGCCAAATACCTCGTGAAATCCATTTAGTTTCTTAGTGTGCTACTGACAACCTACCAATAGACAAGCATCCACAAACATTAATCATTTGTATACGTATAATGTGTGATCAAACATCTGCACACCCCCAGAAATATACGTTTTCCATATTAGGTGCATTGTGCTGCTACCTACTGCCACGTACTCCATATTAGCGACCTCAGTAGCCACTAGACATCATGAGAGGGCAGAATGGAGCGCTCCGCGGAGCTTACGGACTCCGCACGTGGTCAGGTGATTGGGTGTCACTTGTGTCACACGTCTGTACGCGAGACTTCCACACTCCTAAACATCCCTCGTCTGTTGACTGACAAGAGACCGCCGACAGTTGAAGAGGGCCGTAATGTGTAATACGCAGACATCTATCCAGACCGTCACACAGAAATTCCAAACTACATCAGGATGCACTGCAAGAACTATGACAGTTTGGCGGGAGGGGAGATTTTACGGTCGAGCCACACACCACGCCGGTAAATGCCAAACGACGCCTTGCTTGGCGTAAGGAACATTGGACGACTGAACAGTCGAAAAACGTTGTTTGGAGTGACGAATCACGGTACATAATGTGGCGATCCGATAGCCGGATATGGGTATGGCGAATGCCCGGTGAAAGTCATCTGTCAGCGTGTGTATTGACAACATTAAAATTCGGGGGTGGTGGTGTTATGGTGTGGTCGTGTTTCCCATGGAGGTGTTTTGCACCCCTTGTTGTCTTGCGTGGCACTATCACAGCCCACGCTTACAGAGACGTTTTAAGCACCTTCTTGCTTCCCACTGTTGAAGAGCAATTCGGGAATGGCCATTGCGTCTTTCAACACGATAGAGCACCTGTTCATGATGCACGGCCTGTGGCGAAGTGGTTACACGACAATAACATCCCTGTAATGTAATGGACTGGTCTGCACAAGGCCCTGACCTGAATCCTATAGAACACCTTTGGGATGCTTTGGAGCGGGGACTTCGTGCCAGGCCTCACCGATCGACATTGGTACCTCTCCTTAGTGCAGCACTCCTTGAAGAATGGGCTGCCATTTCCCAAGAAACCTTCCAGGACCTGATGAAAAGTATACCTGCGAGGGTGGAAGCTGTCATCAAGGCTAAGGATATGCCAATACCATACTGAATTCCAGCATTATCGATGGAGGGCGCCATGAACTTGTAAGCCATTTCCAGCTAGGTGTCCGGATACTTTTAATCACACAGTGTAGCCTTTACAGATATGTAGTCATACTGATGCCCTGCAGGGCTCAATTTATTATACAACACGTTATTCATATGTTGTCTTAACATGCATCTGTACTAGTGTAGTCCCTGTTATGGTATTTCTTTGATTCAATTGCAAATATGACATAAAGGGTTTCGCGCGAAACCGTTATATGAAACGAATCGTGGACACAACAATAATGGATGTGTATGTAAAACCAGTGAAACACCGATGTGCGAACAATCTATTCTTTTGAAGAATCTACGCGGCACTGTTTAGAGAAGTACAATTTGGTACATTTTGGATAGTGGTTTCATTTGAAACACTATTAGCAACGACTACAAAAAGTCATTTTAACACATTTACAGCAGTTGCGCAGCATTTTGTCAGAAGGGTGTCAGCTTCAGACATAATTTCATTTAGTGCTTCTCCTTTGTATGTGTGCTCAAAGGATGACCAAAAATAGGGACGAGGGAACCAGATCAGAAAAATTCTGTTTAAAGCTGAAGAGACGGTATTCGGCTGTCTGCTAACGCAGCCGGGCTAGCCACTATTACTTCATTCGGGACACGCTTGCGACTAATTTATGGCGCCTCAGGGGACAGAAAAATTAAATTAGCCGCAGAACTTTGAATTGATAGACGGCACCCCACGGACCCTACAAATGACGCGTTGGAGTTTCCAGTGCCAATGCGATGCATGTATTGATGCTGGTGACCTACTACAGAAGAACTTCTGTCCATGAAACACTTTCAAAAAAACACACAGACTACACACGCACACACAAAGGCATTCACTTGTCTGATCTATATTTTACCGTATGTGTAATACGTCATTTCACGTCGGTCGGTATGTTTTCATTTATATGGGAGTTAATGACCCCATAGAGAGCGTGTTTCGGTCAACAGAAATAGGGAAGAGCGAGACACACACACAGATATATATATATATATATATATATATATATATATATATATATGAGGAAGGAAGAGTGATATGAGAGTTGGAGAAGGGAGGAAAGGACGAAACAGAGAGAGAGAGAGAGAGAGAGAGAGAGAGAGAGAGAGAGAGAGAGACAAATAGTCGATGATTTTCCTAGTTTCTTATTATTACTCGAGCGACGTGTCCAATTATTATGTGTACTGCTTGGTTTCCGATGTTTGTTTGGTCACTAAGAAAGGGAATATTAGGCTTCAAAGGCGTTAGAGCCGGAGCACAATCCTAAGTTAGGGAAGCGTAGGGAAGGAAACTGTTCGTGCCTTTTCAAAGTAACTATCTCGACATTTGCCTTACGCGATGTAGGCAAATCATGGAAAACCTACTTCTGGATGGCCGGATGCCGTCCTCCTGAAAATGAGTCCAGTATCTTACCACTTAGCCATCTCGCTTGGTCGGTCATTAGGCATATGTTTATTGCGTGCATGTTTGTGAATGACTTTTGTTATTCTCATACTCATTTTATTGTGCTTGGCCTATTCTATTCCTTTTTACACTGAGTGGCTAGTACTGAATTTTGTAGACTCATGTGTTCCTGATACCTTCTGTTAAAGGTTTTGCTAGTGAACCTGATGTAAATTTGGTCACAGCGCGTGAGCAGTTACATTGTTGGCATCTATTTGGTTTTAGGTTTGTGATTATTCGTTTTGTGTGCAATGTTTATACCCTTTCTGATGTGTATTGTTTGGAAGTGTGTAACTCGCTAATCGTGTTGGGGATATCTTATTCTCTTTAACATGTGTCTGATTGCAGCATATTTGTGATTCTGTTTATGGTTTGACGTCACAGTTATTATGCATCTGCTGTCGTGTGATTTCTGTACATGTCTAAGGTGTGGTGGTGATTGTCCTTCCTTAGTGTTATTCGAAGGTCTTACGGAAGTTTGGCTGGCATCTCACGTGCCTGCTTAGAAACTCAAAATGTACGGAGCTGTCTCGTTTGTTTGAGCCAATGCAGTTTTTCATGTTCTACGATAGCGAGGATGCTCGTATTCAGAAGAATTATTCGTAAGAACGAACATGGAAGCCAAGATACATGTTCTAAAATTTCCACTTTTGGATTCCAACATGAGAAGTCGCAGACTGAAAGAGCTAACAAATTCAAATATTCTTTCTACGAAAAGGATAGTGTATTGGGGGCGGGGGGGGGGGCGTCATTCCGTATTTTGTAATGATCTCCCTTGAGATTTCGCGTGATTATTTTCAAAAAAAAATTAAAAAAAAAGAAAAACACGTTAACCTGACCGTTGGTGTCGCTCGCGGTCTTCTTGAGTCTGGGACGGCTTGCGGTTGTTATCCTTGGGTTCC
The DNA here is from genome assembly GCF_023864345.2 of Schistocerca serialis cubense. NCBI lineage: Eukaryota > Metazoa > Arthropoda > Insecta > Orthoptera > Acrididae > Schistocerca > Schistocerca serialis. The sequence goes on from NC_064642.1 coordinate 524,385,081, forward strand.
CCTCAAGTTCGTCCCACATTGTGGCATGTTTATTGTCTTTCAGTCAGTGGTCCACAGTGCTAAACTGCTTTGTTACGTCAGAAGCGTGAAATGTTACATTCATTCTACCAGCTGACACTTGTTTATCCCGCTACGCCAGGCACTTCTTCGTCAGAGGACGAGTATCTTTTCACGTAGAAGTCGGCACTTAATAACTTCAGAGAGGCGGTTTTGTGTTTTTTGTTGCTCTGTTATAGTGGTTTGTATATGAGCAGCATAATTTTGATAATCAATTACAAAACAATATCCAGTATTCTTCTTCTAGTACCAGTCTTAAAATTTTAGTACAAAACCAAAACTTTGTACGATACAAGGTTATACAATAATTCTTCTATTGTTTAGTTAGTAAACATTACGTTCAGCCCAGGAATGAATTTCTTAAGCTTCAAATTCTGTCATGGTCTCTTCATTTTAACTTTATGATGGACCACTGTAGTAGCAAACGATATATTACAACTATCTTTTGTTTTATTATCTTTTCAAATAAATTTTCTTTGTGGTTCAGTCTCACAAAATACACTTAAAATCATCAGTAATTTTTTACTCATTTCTATAAGTAAATTTACGTGTGTGAAGTGCATTACACTTAGGCAATGGAAATCTGCTGCCAATGAAGCATTGCTGATTTGATATTTTCATACAAATTTTTTCTGATGAGCAAAACCTGTACATAATTCAGAACAGTTCTTATTACAGGTAATGATAAAAATCGCAGACAGCATGCAGGCACGTGACAGTTTCTCATCAAAGACAACCGCAAGTCACTTGTATAAGGCCGTTGTTCGAAAATATTGAAACGGATTTCCATATTATATACGCTGCTCGCAGATGGTGGCCTAGTCTTGCACTGAACTTTACATTTGTCACAAAAGAGCTGCATCTGTCCACCGTACCTTTGCTAAACGAACTCTCGTCTCCAGTTTTCGCAGAGTCTTAGAATTATGGAAACGAATCTACTGTATTGTTTCCGTTTGAGGATCAATCATTTTGACCGGGACAGCTGGAGTAGTGGAAAGTAACTTGACTCTTACTTAGGAGCTGGGTTGAAACGCCCTTCCGAAAATCCTGATTTGATTTTTCTATGGTTTGCTAACACTACTTGAGGTGATCCCAGAATCAATCTTTCAAGGCACAGCGGAGTTGGCGCTGTTTTTAAATTCCTCCGTAAGCTTCGATGAGACCTCGCGCAACATTATAATTCCACTTCGACCGTTCGCCTCGTGATGTGCTCTACATCACGCAGAACGTTTTCCAGGGCACGTCCCGCTATAAAGCACAATGACTAATCTGCTATCCTAAAATAATTTATCACAGTTCTAATTAGTGACACTTTGTGAATAATCAACATGAAAACTGTGAAACAGTTCCCTCAGGTAACTTCACGTCCCTGCAAGTACAGCCGGCATGTTTCCCCATAACCTGTTGCAGTATCCGCTTACTTTTATACAGTGTAATGTGATAACACTCTCAGAAATGAAATAATACTGTATGTTCTTACGCATTACGGTATCTAGTTGTGAACAAGAAAACAAAGAAATTGGTAAATAAGACAAAAAGATAATACAATCATCGCTTGTAGCACATGAACGTAGATGTAACTTTGTTTTGTTTTATCATAGCATACATAGTTTCTTGCTAGCTTTCATAGATTCCATAAAAAAATCCACTGTCTCCCTTTTTTTTGTCCACATGCAGTCTGTGATAACCATTTCTTAGTCAAAACCTGTGCCTACGTTTTTAAAAATTATTGTTCTCACTAGTAAATAAAAGGCGGTTCTATAAATCTGTTTTTCGTGGCGAGTAAGTAATCACAGGATGCAGATAAATGCGGAAACTGACGTTTCTTCAAGCGAAGAACAGTCATGTTGGATACCACCTGCACAATGACTACCATGAAACATGGTTTAAGAAACCAGCAGTACAGCAGTGTGCGCATACAAGAATCAACAGTTGGAACTATATCGACATTCACTTCACCTTCGTGCAAGCGTTATTTTTACGTGCTTAGCAGTAGCAAATCTGTTTGAGAACGTCGTATCAAAAACTGATGAATTTTGTTACCTGTAATTTCATTTATGTCTGGTACACTTGTATTGAGCAAAATGATTAGATTAAAAAAAAGAAAAAGATTAGAGACAATAGTGTGAAACTATATTCCTGTACCGTGCTGGATACTGTCTGTGAGCTGTCGAAGAAATCCAGATTCAGTTTTCCGTTTGTAAAAGACTATTTCTTCTAGTTTACCGAGCCGGTACGTAAGTTATTCGTTTCTAATGTAACAACACGTAGTTTACTGCGTCTGCCTGCTTACCTGGATGGTAACGTGCTCGCCTACCAAACAAGCGGGCCCGATTTCGATACCCGACCGGCTTGGAGATTTTCTACGCTCGGGGACTGGGTGCTGTGTTGTCCTCATCATCATTTCATCCTCATTACCGGTGATCAAGTCGTCCAAGGTGGCGTCGAATGAAATACGAATAAGAGTTGCACTTGGCGGCGGAACTTCCCCGATGCCGAACGCTCATTTCCATTTTACCGAGCTTTCTGTGTGAACGGCGTCGTTAATCTAGCCATAAACACAGATAAAGTTCTCATTAACAATATGAAATCTTTTAAACTCGTCTAACAATTAAAAATTCTGTGCTGTACAGGAACTTGAACGCAGTAAGTTTTTACCGCAAACGTTCCTCTAACGCAGCTAGCCGAGAACACCTCAAGGTCCTTCTCAAAGTTTTAAACTTGCCACAGGTTTCCCCTTCATTACCCATACCTTGTTACAAAAACTGTTGTAACAAGGGACGTTTCCTTTACTGTCGCCCATACAATAGCGTGAAGTACAGCAGTAGTTAAAGACATGGGACACGGCCGCTCTTCCTGTTGGGGTGTTTATAGCATAAAACAGCCATTATGTGCGTTCGCTCTTGAATTTTCGACTTCGAAAAAGGAGGCAACCAGTTGTTTCCTGCCCGGGGCGTGGAGAAAGTCCACACAGCACGCACGAAGATCGCCTCAAGGACAGCAGTAATTGTCAAAATTACATGTAGAGTTAATAGTCGGAAAAAAATTCGAGTGCACTAAAAACAGTGGAGACATAAACCCCTGTATATCGTATAATTTGTCTGCAGTAATTTTTCTAAAAAGGCTCGCGGCCTCACTTATATTATTTTCCAGTTAACTGGTCTTTATTTATGGAGACCACACAAAGTTAACAGTCAAATGGCGGAAATTTCTTTTGAAAAAATATCGAGCGAAACGTTTGATTCCCAGTTACACGGTTGCTTCTGTACACTTAGTGGTAGAAGTGCAGAGATTTTTATAAGATAATGCCCTGTGATTTTGTATGTATTTTTAAAAGTATGTAAGTCTAGGTGAATCGGATGGCAGACTTTGGTTTATAGGGAGGATTTTGGGAAAATGCAAGGAGATTGTTCTCCAACCATTCGTATGACAAATCACATAATATTGCTCAAATGTGTGGGACACATATAAATCAACTGAAAAACGCAATGAATGGCAGCACGAGTGGTGACAGGTTTGTTTGACCCTCGAGCGACCGTCGTGAAGACTCTGAAACACTTGAACTGGCAGTTAAAGCCTACCTACAGAGTTTCAGGAAAGGGACGAATCTAAGAATATACTAAAACGACAAATGGACAGCTGCTGTAGGGATCGCGAAGCCAAGGTTAGACTGTGCACAGAAGCATTCATGCAATCATTCTTCCAGTACTAAATACGCGAACAGAACATTACGAACCCCTAATAGGCAGTAGAATGTAAAGTAACCTCTGCCCTGCGAATCACAGTAGTTTCAGAGTATAGCTGTTTATATAGTGCAATCGACGCATAAGATTGTGAAGGTGTTAAGAGTTCGTTTCCAAACAACAGAAAAGCAAGGGTACGGAAACCTTTATAAGTAATTATACAAGAAGACAAAAACGAAATACGAGTTTCATTTCACGTAACTTTTACTTTGTAATAATCTTAAATGTCCTTCGTAACAAAATAGAAAGTATTCGCAACATCCTATAAAAATGTTTTCTGAACCCCTTCTTATGTTAAACTGAAGAGGCGGCAGATCGGTATACAAACGCTAGTCATACCTCGCGTATGGATAAAACAGAATGAACTTTCTAACTCGCCTCTTAGAACCCATCGTTTAAGTAAAGCTATTGAAAAGATTGATGGGGAACCGTGAGTATCGTGATTTCCAAAAGTTGCCGTCTCAAAGAATACTGTACTTGACGAGGTAGGCTGATTAATGAGGCCATGGCTATTAGAAACTCTACAGTCTAGTGTTTAGCTGATCACAGAAAAGCAGTAATAACAGGAGTGAAACGTAGTGAACGATAATGAAAAATGAAACACACTATGTCTTTGTTTACGAATTACTGGTGGAAGCCACACTGCAAACTACTCAATAATAGTTAACGGTAAAATTCATACTGGGCGTGAATGCGGAGAAGATGGGTAATACTTTTTTCATTGATCACAAATTGTGACCAGTTCTTTGGGACATAGGTAATTTACTCTTACGGAAGTGGATTGAGGAATGTTGTAACTGTCAGTCTGTTTCACTGTAAAGGTATGAATGAAAAGGCAGCCAATTTATAGGGCGGATAACGCTAACTTGAGTTTCGCCTACCGTCGTATGTTACTGTACATATTGCCCGTAACCTCTCAACCGGATGAAATATTATCCACCAGGTTGCCTTTTACGTTCTGCCGCTGACGTGTATTACTTACACGTCAACGTTCGCGAGGAGCACTGAGCTTCGGTAGCTATGAGAAATATGGCGATTCAGACTAATGGCCACGAAAGCTCGCTACTATGTAACAAGGAGAGCGCTGGCTGCGAAACGTTATAAAACAGGAATGTAATACACATGTCGTCCTAGTTTTCAACTAGACAATTTCATTTAAAACTGTGCGTCCCAAAAGCCGGAACAGCCCATGCAGTTGCGAACAAGTAGGTACATCATTCACGACGCGAGCTCGAAATTGCACACTGAGAAATTCAGCACGGGTTTTCTATAGCTAAGAACCAATGACTAAATGCCTTTGCATTGCGCGTGTTTACAGCGACCTGTAACGTGTGATATTTCTAGATGAATACTGATACCTGGCCTGCCGCAAGACAGTAACGTTCTCGTGTTAACGTCCGGCAGACAAGAAGGGTTCATAGACTGGTTTGCACAACTTAAAGAAGAAATGGACATTTGCATGATGCATCGCTGCGGGGTAAAATAGTCCGATGAAACTCGGACCATAGATAGAAAGGACTGCCACAATACAGAACAGAAGGTAACTAAAAGAGGTACGCAATGAGACGAAAAGAAATGACACTTTTATTCAAAGAAAATAATTACACTGAAGTCACCGCGTGTTATGATGCTCCCTGGACATTACAAAAGGCGGGACATGGTTCTTACATCTACATCTACATATATACGACGCATATATACGACGCTAGCTACGAAGCGGTGTGTGGCGGAGGGCACAATTCGCGCCAAAGTCACATTTCCCCCTCTCTGTTCCAGTCGCGGATCGCAAGAGGGATAAACGACTGTCTGAACGCCTGAGTACGAGCTCTAATTTCCCTTATCTTTGAATGGTGATCATTGCGCGATTTGAGAGTTGGTGGTAATAACATATGCTCTACATCCTCGGCGAAAATCGGATTTCGGAATTTAGTGAGCTGTCCCTTCCGTATAGCGCGTCGTCTATCTGCAAGTGTGTCTCACTTCAAACTTTCAATGAGATTTGTAACGCTCTCACGATGGCTACATGTACCAGCCACGAATCTTGCCGCTCTTCTTTGGACCTTCTCAATTTCTTGAATCAGACCCAACTAGTATAGGTCCCATACAGACGAACAATACTCTAACAGTGGACGAACTAACGTATTGTAAGCTATTTCCCTTGTTGAAGGACTGCATCGCTTCAGGATTCTACCAATAAACCGCAATATAGAGTTCGCCTTGCCATTTACTTGTGTAATCTAATCAGTCTATTTGACCATTTGAGATCATTTCAAATAGCGTCAGTCAGATACTTGACGGATGTTACAGCTTCCGAAGACTGGTCATTTATTTTGCACTCGTACATTAACGGGGATTTTCGCCTTGTTATATGCAGTAGGCTACACTTAGTAATATTGACAGATAACTGCCAGACATAACACCACGCATTTATTTTCTGCAGATCCTCATTGATTTTTCACAGCTTTCGTGTGATACTACATTCCTGTAGTCTTCAGCATCATCGGCTAATAGTCTAAGACAGCTGTCAATACCATCACCGAACGAGGTGGCGCAGTGGTTAGACACTGGACTCGCATTCGGAAGGACGACGGTTCAATCCCGCGTCCGGCCATCCTGATTTAGGTTTTCCGTGATTTCCCTATATCACTCCAGGCAAATGCCGGGATGGTTCCTCTGAAAGGGCACGGCCGACTTCCTTCCCCATCCTTCCCTATTCCGGTGAGACCGAAATCACGCTGTCTGGTCTCCTTCCCCAAACCAACCAACCAACCAATACCATCAACCAGATCGTTTATGTAAATCGTAAAAAGCAGCGGACCTATTACGCTGCCCTGGGGCACCCCTGAAGTTACGATTGTTTCTATTGAAGTCACCCCATTCAGGACGACATACTGCTCTCTGTCTGTTAGAAAATTTTCTATCCAACCGCATATGTCATCGGATAAACCGTAAGCGCGCACTTTCTGGAGCAAGAGACAGTGCGGAACCGAGTCGAACGCCTTTCGAAAGTTGAGAAATATGGCATCGACTTTCTTAATAGGAAGTGTGATCACCACGGACGGCAGTACATGCTCTGCAACGTGCCCCCATACTGGCCAAGAGGTCGGTAACGAGTTCTTGTGGTATTGCTTTCCATTCCTATACCAGCGTGGTTGGCAGCTGCCGGATGGTCTCTGGTGCGTGTGAAGGTGCTGCAATACGCATCCCAATTCATCCCACACGTTATCGATGGGATTTGAGTACGTGTCATGGATATGTCAGTCCATTTGCCGAATATTCTCTCGTTCCAAGAACCTCTCCACCTCCGCCGACTGACGCCGTTGCGTACCGTCATCCAAAAAAATGAAGTCTGAGCCGAATGCACCCCTGAAAAGGCGAGTAGTGGGACGGAGCACAGTGTAACAACAGCGCTGACCGATGAATGTACCGCGTTCAGAGATATGGAGTTCAGTACGCCGATGCCACTTTATGCCTCCCCACACCATAACACCTGGAGCACCAAAACGACCACGTCAGATAATGCTCCTCGGTACATTACGTGTTCCCACCTAGCGCCATAGGAGTGTACGTAGCACCTGTCAATCGCGCTGCTGGAGGAATGGCGAGTCCTACCACAAGAACTCCGGACCTACCTTGTGGCCAGCATCGGAGTACGTTGCGTAGCATGCGGTGGTGATAACACACTCTATTGAGAGCCATGCCTCGCATTTTGTAGTGTACTGGAGACCATCATATAACGCGGAGACTAACTACTGTCTTTGAGTAAATGTCTCAGTTCTCTTCGTTTCATTGTGTATTTGTTTCAATAATCTTCTGTACTATATGGTACCAGTTCTTTCTCTATATTGTTAAAATTTCATCGATCCTTTTCGTCCTTAACTTCAGTATTTTTATAAGTGGAGCGCTATCAAACGTTACTCGCCCACGCGCCAATGTCCTCCAAATCACAACAATTAAAAATGGACCTGCTGAGAATAATTCCCACACATTCTCACTGCGACAACATTTATTTACAGTGAAATGTGTATAAATTCTAGCTATTTCAATTGCGATGGTTCAATTTTTCTGAAAAATATGACATAATATTCCTTTTAAGAGACGAGGTTCGTTCGCACATGATGACTTATATTTTGAAAAATATCGTATTATGGTTTTGACCTGCTGATAAAATGCTTCATTTCTACCAACAGTTTCAGACGTCTGAAGACTATCAGGTTCACAAAAGTATTCACAGTATCAAGTAAGGTGACAAAAAACAAATTACATCGTCAGCCTATAAAAATTGGTCTAGGTAGTCTACTTATTCACGTTACAACTATAATGGGCGATAACACTGTGATCAGGTTCATACGTCCACGTTATGTCCGCAGCATTTTAAACCAAAACTCAAGATAGAGCAATTTTTCTCGTTGTTTCTTTGCTAGATTTGATGCCCTATTCTGAGATAAGAACCATGGCGTCTCCATAAAATTGGTATTTAATTATAGTGTTCATTATATAGAAGAAATAGCACTCTAAAACACATTTTTGCTATTGTCTGTGGAACATTTATTGTGTGAACTTCTTCCTCCCACTCCGGTCAGCTTCGTGTCCCTCCTTCCGTAATCAGCGTTTACATTTTGCTTCCACGTTCCGCCATATTTATCGCCAGCACTGTCTCCCCTCTCTCCGCTGGCCGCTGTGGCCGAACGGTTGTAGGCGCTTCAGTCCGGAACCAAGCGGCTGCTATGGCCGCAGGTTCGAATCCTGCCTCAAGTATGGATGTGATGTCCTTAGGTTAGTTAGGTTCAAGTAGTTCTAAGTCTAGGGGACTAATGACCTCAAATGTTACGTCCCATAGTGCTCAAAGCAATTTGAACCATTCCTCTCTCCTTCACATCTGAGATGAGAAATAAACTGTTGAAAGGTGTAGTTCCGGTGCTTCAAGATATTGAATGAGAACTGCCTATAAGCCATGGGTTTGTTAAATTCTTCTGTTAAACAATAAAACTGTGCTGACTGGATAGCTGTATCGAAAAACAATACGCAGTGGTCACTAACGTGTCCACAGGGTTTATCATTGTTTACAGCTGATAACTTGTTCTCGGTATAAGGAGCGTTACATTCACACTGTAACGTAACAGCACAAGAATTATCAACATGCACATCGATACTCCGCAAGCCACCATACGGCGCGTGGCAGCGGGTACCCCGCACCACTACTACTCATTTCGTTTCCTGTTCCATTCGCACACAGAACGAGGGAAAAACGACTGTCGGTATGGCTTCGTATGGGATCTAATTCCTCGAAATGGTTCAAATGGCTCTGAGCACTATGGGACTTAACTGCTGTGGTCATCAGTCCCCTACAACTTAGAACTACTTAAACCTAACCAACCTAAGGACATCACACACATCCATGCCCGAGGCAGCATTCGAACTTGCGACCGTAGCGGTCACGCGGCTCCAGACTGTAGCGCCTAGAACCGCACGGCCACTCCGGCCTGCCTAATTCCCCGTATCGTATGTTCTTGGTCCTAACGAACAATGTATAATGGGGGCAATTGTTGTGCAGTCAGCTTCAAATGCCGGTTCACTAAATTTCCTCATAGTGTTCCTAGAAAAGAACGTGGCCTTCCGCCAGGGATCCCCATTTGAGTTCTCGAAGCATCTCCGTAACACCTGAGTGTTGTTCGAACCTACCAGTAACATTTGTAGCAGCCCTCCTCTTAATTCCATCGATGTCTTCCTTTAATCCGACCTGCTACGGATCCCAAAGAATTGAGCAGTTCTCAAGAATAAGTCGCACCAGCGTCCTATGTGCGGTCTCCTTTATGGATGAACCAGACTTTTCTAGAGTTCTCTCAATAAACCGAAGTCGACCATTCACCTTTCCTATCACAATTCTCACATGCTCGTTCCATTTTAATCGCGTTGCAACGTTACTCCCAAATATAAACGACGTGACTGTGTCAAGCAGGACACTACTAATTCTGTATCCCAACATTACAGGTCTGTTTTTCCTACTCATCCGCATTAACTAACTTTTTTCCACATTTAGAGCCAGCTGCCATTTATCATACCAACTACAAAGTTTGTCTAAATCGTCTTGTATCCCCCTACAGTCACTTAATTTCGACACCTTACCGTACACCGCAGATTACTGCCCAACCCGTCCGCCGTACCGTTTATGTATATGAGGAATAACAGCAGTCCTATCTCACTTACCTGGGGCACTCCTGCGGATAGCCTCGTCTCTGATGAACACTCGTCATCGCCGACAATACACTGGGTTCTATAATTTAATCAGTCTTCGAGCCACTCACATATCTGTGAACCTGTTACATATACTCATGCCTTCTTTAGCAGCCTGCAAAGGAGCACAGTGACAAACGCTTTCCGTAAATCTGGAAATACGGAGTGTGTCTGCTGCCCCTCACCCACATAGAGCAGCGTATCATGTGAGAAAAGGGCAAGCTGAGTTTCGCACGAGCTGTGCTTTCTGAATCCATGCCGATTCGTGGATAAGCTTTTAGACCTCAAGAAAATTTATTATATTCGAACTGACAACATATTCAAGGACTCTGCAGCAGGCCGTTGTTAGGGATCTTTGTCAGAAATTTTGAGGGTCCGTTCTTTTGCCCTGTTACACACAAGGAGTCACCAGCACTTTTTTCCAGTCGCTTGAGACTTAGCGCCGGGCGACAGACTCGTGATAAATGCAAGCTAAGTTAGGGGCCAATGTCTTAGGAAACTCTTTGAAAAAGGGATTCCATCCGGACCTGTTGTCTTACTTGTTTTAAACTCTTTCAGTTGTTTCTCTACGCCAGGGATGCTTATTACTCTGTCGTCCACAGCGGAGTCTGTTCGATGGTCGAGCGACAGTATGCTTGTACAATTCTCTTGCGTGAACGATTTCTCGAATGTGAAATTTAAAACTTCGGGTTTCGTTGTGCTACCTTCAACTGCAACTGCAACATCGGACTGTTCAATAAGGACTAATTAGCGAGTTTATCAGAATGTTTTCAGATTCGCTGCCAGATCTTCTCCTAAGGTACGAAGGTGGTGGTTGTTTCATGCTTCGAGCATAGATATTTACGTGACCTCACAGCTTTTTCGTCGTGTTCTGGAGCTAACGTTTTTGCTATAAGGAAAAGATTTGCTAACATTGTCAAAAGTAGAAAATGTAATGTAATGTTCTTTAATTGAGGGATCGTAACAGAGGGTAAGAGGCGATCAAAAAGTTTGCTTTTCAGGGCTTTGCTGCTGCTTGTATGTAACCCAGCGCGACTTCGATGCGGGTATACAAGCACTGTCAAGACAAGGTTTATCACAACTAAACGTATTGTTCTTGATTGAGTTACCGCGATCTTTACTGGTTAAAAAAAGTTTAGATTCAGTCTACGGATTGCTTTTGTTTATTTCTATATATATTTATTTCAGCGTACATTTATTTCAATATACTGATATTAAGGAAAGATATCCGGAGACTGACTTTGGGCACTTCTTTATGTGGGAAAGGGGTTAGGGTGGCCTTTAAACCGAAACATTTTGATCGTTTTTTACATTATTTCTGAGCGTGGTTTTGTACCACTCAAGTAGGGAAAGTGCAACGCCTTTACTTTGGAGCCTTTTTTTGCCTTCGCGTAACAAGTCAGTCCCAGATAGTCGTCAGTCAAGTAAATTCGCAGACAGATGCCCTTAACAAGCAGTGGTGACATTTAATGACCTGTAAACGGTTCATAAGTTTTTTAACTGCTGTAGTAAGTCGTTCTTTCGTGTTGTTCTCCCGAACGCAAGGTTTTTGAGAATGAAATTTTCATTCTGCCGTGGAGTGTGCGCTGATATCAAAGTTCCTGATAGATTAAAACTGTGTGCCGGAGGAGATTCAAACTCGGGACTTTTGCCTTTCACGGGCAAGTGCTCTATCACCTCAGCTACCCAAGCACGATTAACGCCCCGTCTTCACAGCTTCTGCAAGGAAGGCAGGAGACGAGATTGAGATACTGGCAGAACTACAGATGTGAGGACGGGGTGTGAGTTGTGCTTGGGTAGCTCAGTCGGTTGCCGGCACGGTAGCTCAGCGTGTTCGGTTAGAGAGTTAGCTCCACCATATATATAATTGAGTGAATGGATCAACGATGAACTTCAACGAGTGTCATGGGACGTCCGCCTCAAACAAACGCAACGAACAGTAACGAACAGTAACGAACGAAATGGGATGATTTAAAAAAAGAAAAATGTCGGTAGCGCACTTGCCCGCGGAAGGCAAAGGTCCCGAGTTCGAGTATCGGTCCGGCACACAGTTTTAATCTGCCAGGATCTTTCAAGATTTTTGAGGTTACAAAAAGTTAAAGTTGACCGTTGAGTATGCATGACGCTTTCAGAAAAACAAATTGGCGATCCGGAGGTATATTTGCTGTAAGGTACATGAAGATACTGATATGTGTTGGCTGATTACTGCCCACAGGTCTATACGTCATTAGGAAGGCAAGAACGTTTTGATATCTGTAGATCTGTAACAGGAAGGTCAGTTATAGACGTATTCCTAACTACTTTTGACCAGTAAATTACTTTTGTCAAAAGTATTCAAGAGTCATTTTAAAGTATTCTGCACTGATCATTTCTTTCAACTTTCATTATTTCGTCTGGTCATGTGTTTCTAGGAAAGTAATTTTATACGTTGCTTAATAACTGAACAGGAAACTAATTCCGTCAGTTTTTACGTTTTCCGTCGTTTCTTAGTTGCTTCTAAATTCTTGGGGTGTGGTTCGTCTATTGAACTAAATGAAAGGCTGTTTTACTTGTGCCATACGCGTTTCGCTTCCTTTTTTTATGAAGCTTCTGCATCGGCCTCTGGAACAGGCTTCACAAATGAAAGGAAGCGAAACCCTTCTGGCACAATTAAAACAGCCTTTCATTTTGTTACATTGGACGAACCATATGCCACCAATAATGTAATTGTTGTGCAAATCTGAGCGCACTCTTCAAATTGTAGATATGTATTGCGACTTTATATTGCATATTGCTATTTGGTAATTGCTAAATTGCTAAAAATTCAGTAAAGTTACTAAAATTTCCGCAACTTACAGGACAGCTACTAGATTTTCCTAGCTATAAAGAACGGTCTTAATGTTATTGTTTTCATGCTTAATTCAGTTTAAATGTGTTGGGATTAGTAACTTGAAATAGTTGAAGATTTACAGTTACATTTGCGTATGAAAACATTCAGTAGTTCTGACTGAAAGAAGTGCTGAAACTGTACTTGGGTGAATCAGTTTGGTTTTCACTGAGATGAGAGCGTAAATTCTTCATTTGTGTGGGCATATTGTCCGTCGTTACTATATAATTCCTGAGGGTGTTTTCTTTCCGTCATTAAAACTACAAGAACATGCGTGTTTTTTCACCAGACGCTTTTCACTTTGTTGAGGTAAAGCATCGTCAGTGGTCTGTAATTAAAGTTATTTACGGTTTGATTTGTTTTTAAGATCGATAAACACGTCGTCAACTTTGGTAGTTTTTAGTTACGGTTATTGCTGCTCGGATTCTCGACTCCGCCAGAAAATGCCGTCTGCTAGCACGTCTTTGGTGTCTTTCTTCATTAGACACTGATACTTTCCGTTGCTCAGCAGAACTACGCGCTTCTTACGTCTTAAACAGCACGCTTTTCCTTACACCGTTGTTTACTGTTTGTTTCTGTACTTCTTAGTGTGTATTGTGTTTTGTAGTGTTGTCGACGTAACATTGTCACTAGCTTGTCTTAAGCCAATACTTCTTTTTAGTTAATTGTACGTATGATTATTCTACTCAAATATGTTGCTGTGTATTTATATACTGTGTAAGAGTAATGAAGGAACAGCGAGGGAATTTTTTTTTATCTTTTTAAAATAGAGTGTAAATCCTCACGCTAGGTCCAACCATTAATTTCTAGTCGAGATTGAATAATATTTTTAATTTGTCCCTCCTGGAGTTACGACCGTCTTTTCATTATCCACAATTTTTATAGAAATATTTTTTTTCGTGGGTTTACTGGCCCAGTTATTAACACTATCATCGAAGTTTATTGGATAATATGAAGCTATCTAAAAGGTCATTCAAGCAAGAAATGAAGTGTTAGTGAAAATTTTATCGACCGTCGCCTGAATACTGTCCGCTAGACGCTTCAAAAAACACGGCAGCCTTTGCAGAAGTATGGATGGGTGTTAGAACACGGTTAACCGGTTCCTAAATTAATATAAGTGAATCAGTTGTTAAACCAGTACAAATTTCATTATAAGTAATCGTGAATAATCTAGACGTACCACTTTGCTGCACTTTTTATGAATGTAACTTACGCGTCTGTGACAACTCAAGGTTGTAGCAAAGTCGAGAGCGTCAGCAGAGGGGACTTGGCACTCGGGATATAGCAGTTAGAACAAATAACAAAAAATATTTTACGTGGGTCGTCACAGAGCGATTTGCTTTCAGATGGCACACGCTAGCTTTCTCTCTTGTATTGACTGTGGCTGCAGGAAGGCAATCCTGCCACTAAGATGAAATAAAATGGTTGCCAAGTCGAGAAAACATCAGGCACCGTACGACGGGATATACGTAGACAGAGAGGGGAGAGAGAGAGAGAGAGACTCAAACATGTGACTGTTTCGTATCGAGGAGTTCTTATTGAACATAATGGATTACTGTGAGACGTGGCAACGACGCAAAATAGTCTGCGCGTTTATCAGTGTTATGGCAGTTTTCAGCGGTACCATTCTTTTCTCTCGACGCCATGTTTAGGTAACACATCGATCAAGCATCTGTTGATGCACATGATGCAGACATTGTAAAGCTGTGCTGTGCGACCACCACAGAGGGCGATCCAAAGCCAGCGAAGTGAGTAATTCGACGTTCCTTCTTCTGACGAGTGTTCAGCTATGACTGGAGAGGTAGTGGGTGCATGAAAGGGAACGGTACCAAGCCAGTGAAACTACGCAAACGATAAAAAATAAGACTAGTACAGTTGCTACTGTAGAACACGACTTAAGCTCCTCATTGCTAAGCCATGTAATTTTATAGAAGTGATATAACGATATGTATGACACACAGTGTAAATAATGTATGCAGTGTACAATCCCATTTGTCATTCTCAACGTCGACATCGAGAAATTTATAATTCTGCGTTCTATACACGCTTTTTCTAGCTGTGCCGCCTACACGAGCGCAGCAATAAAGGACAGAGTGTGTACGGAGGAGCAACATAGATCAACATCAGGGGGCCTGGGAGAGAGCGTCTGCCTGCACAGAGAGGGATGCATTTTACATCAATTCCAAGGCAGACGCCTCAGCCTGCCTCTTTATTATTTCAACTTCGTCCTGAAAATGTTTCTGTTTTCTTCAAATATCTCTAACTTTCGTCATCTACTCCTGTTGATTGTGAGATTCATGTAGGTAAGACCGACCAGTGCATACCGTATCAGTGTAATAAACGCAGATTCCTTTGCATTATGTCTCTCAACAGCCCCTATCATTGCACTGTCTATGTAAAACACATGATGTCGTGAACATCAGTAGGAACAGAACTGGTGCACAAACCAGTGATTTTGGATCGTTTTATAATCCACACAAAAATTATTTTTATAGATTTACAGTCTTCACTGAAATAATTTTTCTTCCAGGTGTCTTAAAGAGACGCAACACTTTCGAGCTTTTTTCTTTTCAGTGGTGACGCCAGGCTCTGCTACCTGTAACCTCGAATGACTCTGAGCACTATGGGACTTAACATCTGAGGTCATCAGTCCCCTGGAACTTAGAACCACTTAAACCTAACTAACCGATGGACATCACATACATCCATGCCGGTGGCAGGATTTGAACCTGCGGCCGTAGCAGTCGAGCGGTTCCGGACTGAAGCGCCTAGAACCGCTCGGCCACCGCGGCCGGCCCACCTGTAACCTCGTCTGGCATCATCACTGCATTCGTGTCTGTGGCAAATACAATACTGCAGTAGCCAGTGGTGAGCAAGTACAAAAGCTTTGAGTGAATTTTATCCATAGTGGACGCCGTTGAGCTCCGTGTCTGTTCCTTTATAGGGTTTAGAAAAATTTCCGCCACCACTCACAATAAAAGGTAGTTAATACTTCACACGACCGGTTTCGGCCTTGTGCCCATCCTCATGTGTTTATATATTCATGTCATGTTTATATTGCTAGAGATTACTTCATAAATACAAAAAAAAATTATTTGCTTGTGACTTACAATTGTTCTACTTGTATCTGTTTAGTGACCAGCAAATAATTCTTTTGTACGTATTTATACAGTGATCTGCAGCCATATAAACGTGTGCATGAATGTATAAACACCTGAGGATTGGCACAAGCCCGAAACCGGTCTTGTGACGAAAAAATAATCTTTTATTGTGACTGGTAGCGTGAATTTTTCTACACCCTACAGAACCTTTGATTTTATCATCCCGGTGGAGGTTCGAGTCCTCCCTCAGGTATGGGTGCGTGTTTTTGTCCTTAGGATAATTTAGGTTAGATTTCACACACATCTGAACATTTTTGAACATTTGATTTTATCATGAATGAAGAAAAAATTGCTCAGATTATATAGTTGTTCACACATCTCCCTTTTCAGTCTGCTGTATTCAAAAACATAGATGACATGTCAGTGAAGTCCTTTCTGGGGCTGGCGCATTTCAGTGACATTTCTCAGGACATAATTCCACTGGAAATCTTGGACACGACAGCCTTGACCGTCCTGACAGAGTCTTCCATACATGGCGCACAATGGAATGTTCGGTCGCTGTGCAGCATACGCAATTCGCTGTACTGCTGGAAGCGGTGCCTTTCAGGGGTCCGCGCCACTCTTAAGCAAAGAAATTACGCCGACAGGACTGCATGCCTAGAGTGTGCCGCTGCGTGATGTTTTCCGGTGTCTCAGTAAAGACTGCCTGTACCGTTGTCATTACCGCAAGGTGTGCGGTAACTGCTGCGTTTACTCTTCCCTCTTGAGGCATGGGACGGTGTTCTTAAATGTATAATTGCGGTTCATGCATAGGAATTAGCTAAGGACGTTTCAGCATAAACGTAAAAAATTACGTGTTTCACTAGCACGTTAGTCAATGAAGACGAATTGCAAGTCCAAGTAGCTAAGATTTTCATCACTACGGTTTTCCTGAGACTCCGTAAGAAGAAGCACACTGAGTAGGTGTTTTCCGTTGTGCTGTGAACCGTGGGCTAACTGTAATTTTCGTACAGAAACGCGTCTGTGTTAAAACCAGTCTCGTCGCCGCAGTAAATACAGGGCGGTGCAAAAGTGAGTAGACACTGGGCACTGATTTAAACAAAATATTTAATTTATGTTTCATTACAAATACAAACAATACTTACAATTATTTTTTATGTTGAAACTATTTTACGTCTTCATTAATACATCTTGGAAGTCTGTTGGAAGATTTTACATACGCTATGGCTTAGTGAGGGATCACTGTCTAAATCATGAAATGCGTTGTGTATGTAGTCGTTTGGTTGATTTAAGATGTGAGGCTTTTGAGAATAAACATATTCCTTTGGCTACAGACCATAGGAAAGAATACATGGGCGTGATACCTCGTTAACGTGGAGGAATGTCAGAATCTGCCTTCGACTAATCACTTCTCTTCGGGAACTTTCGTTTAAATAACCGTGGATGGCTGTGGCATAATGCGGTGGAGCACCATCGTGTTGAAATCAAATTTCTTGAAAATTTTCAGCACACGTCATAAGTGTACCACGTAATTCTGAATCATATCCTAATACTTATCTCCTGTCATTGTTCTTTCAAAAAAAAAAAAATGTGGTCCAAGTACACCAAATGATGATACTGCCCACTGAAGACTCACACCTGGTTGACTTAGTGGTTATTCTAACAAAAGATTTAGATTTCAGCATACCACTGAGTGCAGTTATATCTGTTAACGTGTTCGCTCAACTCAAAATTGGCCTCGGCAGCTCGCACAAGTATACTGAATACGTTAGGGTGATGTTTGTGTTTGACGGGGAGGGGGGTGGGGGGCATTTCTTATTGTTTGTGTCCCAGTACGGACAGCTCACGGGCCTTCGCGAATTGTACCGATCACGTGCTATGGTTTAAACTTCGACGGGGAAGTAACATGGACTCGTGAATATGCATTATAGAGACGATCACTTTAAAATGTGGTACATATCTCTCACAAGGAATATGAAATTAAATTAACGCTGTTTTAAAACAACGCAATGAATAGAAGAAAAATGACGTTCGAAACATGGAGTACATATCTGTACTCTTGTCTCATATCGCATAATGAATTTAAATATAAGTACAATTCCTGTTATTGATGAGTCATCCGAACACACAGATAACACGGCAACACTTCACCAAGCATTATAGTGCAACAGGTTTTGGGGCACCGTGAGTGGCAGTATCTGAAACAGATAACAGTCGATACGAAGTGTTCCGAATTATGCCGACTTTTAACGATCAGTATCTGGAGGGCGGAGACCTCTTTTTCACGCCCGTACTGTATCTATTCTGTTGGAAAATCATAATATCCCAATTTACGTAGGTTATCAATTAACATTAAGGTCGGTGCTTATGCTGCCCGAGATGCTGCCCCACAATGTCAGTTATGATCCTTGAGCAAAAAAGTTTGACGATCACTGTATTAAGGGGATTTGCAACTCTTGCATGCTATTATCCAACCCCTCTTAATGTTACTCTTCCGACTGTTGACCAATGGTCGCTGTCGTATAAAGGAGGAAAAAGGAGGATTGTTCGTCAGAGAACTGATGGGGTTGATATGGGTGCTAACTCTAAGGATTTATGTGGGTCATATGTTCAGCACGAGCAGATCCCTGCTTTTTCCAAAGCTGTTTCACAGAGGAAGACTGCACTGTAGTTCATTCTCTAGATTGTCGCGCAGATGACAAAATGGTAGATATCGAAATAGACGACAGAGGGATAGAGAAACAATTAAAATCGCTCAAAAGAGGAAAGGCCGCTGGACCTGATGGGATACCAGTTCGATTTTACACAGAGTACGCGAAGGAACTTCCACCCTTATTGCAGCAGTGTACCGTAGGTCTCTAGAAGAGCGTAGCGTTCCAAAGGATTGGAAAAGGGCACACGTCATCCCCGTTTTCAAGAAGGGACGTCGAACAGATGTGCAGAACTATAGACCTATATCTCTAACGTCGATCAGTTGTAGAATTTTGGAACACGTATTATGTTCGAGTATAATGATTTTTCTGGAGACTAGAAATCTACTCTGTAGGAATCAGCATGGGTTTCGAAAAAGACGATCGTGTGAAACCCAGCTCGCGCTATTCGTCCACGAGACTCAGAGGGCCATAGACACGGGTTCACAGGTAGATGCCGTGATTCTTGACTTCCGCAAGGCGTTCGATACAGTTCCCCACAGTCGTTTAATGAACAAAGTAAGGGCATATGGACTATCAGACCAATTGTGTGATTGGATTGAAGAGTTCCTGGATAACAGAACGCAGCATGTCATTCTCAATGGAGAGAAGTATTCCGAAGTAAGAGTGATTTCAGGTGTGCCGCAGGGGAGTGTCATAGGACCGTTGCTATTCACAATATACTTAAATGACCATGTGGATGACATCGGAAGTTCACTGAGGCTTTTTGCAGATGATGCTGTGGTGTATCGAGAGGTTGTAACAACGGAAAATTGTACTGAAATGGAGGAGGATCTGCAGCGAATTGATGCATGGTGCAGGGAATGGCAATTCAATCTCAATGTAGACAAGCGTAAAGTTCTGCGAATACATAGAAAGAAAGATCCCCTATCATTTAGCTACAAAATAGCAGGTCAGCAACTGGAAGCAGTTAATTCCATACATTATCTGGGAGTACGCATTAGGAGTGATTTAAAATGGAATGATCATATAAAGTTGATCGTCGGTAAAGCAGATGCCAGACTGAGATTCATTGGAAGAATCCTAAGGAAATGCAATCCGAAAACAAAGGAAGTAGATGCCGTGTTTCTTGACTTCCGCAAGGCGTTCGATACAGTTCCCCACAGTCGTACGCTTGTTCGCCCACTGCTTGAATACTGCTCAGCAGCGTGGGATCCGTACCAGATAGGGTTGATAGAAGAGATAGAGAAGATCCAACGGAGAGCAGCGCGCTTCGTTACAGGATCATTTAGTAATCGCGAAAGCGTTACGGAGATGATAGATAAACTCCAGTGGAACACTCTGCAGGAGAGACGCTCAGTAGCTCGATACGGGCTTTTGTTAAAGTTTCGAGAACATACCTTCACCGAAGAGTCAAGCAGTATATTGCTCCCTCCTACGTATATCTCGCGAAGAGACCATGAGGATAAAATCAGAGAGATTAGAGCCCACACAGAAGCATACCGACAATCCTTCTTTCCACGAACAATACGAGACTGGAATAGAAGGGAGAACCGATAGAGGCACTCAAGGTACCCTCCGCCACACACCGTCAGGTGGCTTGCGGAGTATGGATGTAGATGTAGATGTAGATTCCGAGTTATGCTCATGCTGTGTTAGTGAATTCTAGGTGCTGCACGGTGGTATATACTTCTACAAAATAGGCTGGTTTTAGTAGATAATGAACAAAGAGAACATACGGTGTTTCTTACCTTTATATTTGTGTTTATATGATCAGTAACTTTTTTAAAGATTCCTTAATGTCCCAGTCTCGGAGTGAGTAAGTGAGAAATAATAGCGCTCTTCAAAATGAATTTTCACTCTGCAGCGTAGTGTGCAATGATTTGAAATCTTATATGTGCCGGAGAGAGACTAGAAGCTGGGACCTCTAACTATCGCGGGAAAGTGCTCTCCTGAATGAACTGTCCAAGGACAACTCAGTACCCACCCTCACAGCTTCACTTCCGTTAGAAAATCTTTTCTACCTTCCAAATACCACAGCGAGCATACTGCATATCTTGCAAGAGAGTCAAAATTAATTCTGGAAACAATATCTTAGGCTGTGGCTAAGCCAATTCTCCGCAGTACTCTTTCTTCCAGGAGTGCTATAGCCACAAAGTAGACAGGAGGGTTTCTGTGATGTTTTTAAGACAGGATAAGTAATAATGAAAGTGAATCTGTGATAGTGGTCCTCTTCTTCAACACTCCAGCAGTAGATCTTTAGGTCTGTTGGAGCTTCAAGTCTGCATTCGTTGGATCCACCTCTTGTTTCGTCTATGATCGTTTCCTTTTCCTCCAGTGTGGTAGCAGAGTATTCATTCAGACACTTTTTAATTGAATATTATCTGTATGCGGATTCAAAATTTCTGTGACTAGCAATCTTTTCTTCTACGTTCCGTATGTTCATTTGTTGTCGTTTCTCAACATCTCCCTCTCCTATTCTGACACCTTGGATAAAAGACCTCATAAACTCCATTAGGTAGCTAAATATGCCTTTGACACATTTTTCTGTAGTTTCCAGTTCCGTATTTTACAGCTAAAGACACGAAGCAATTGTAAATTTATAATAGCAGGTACTTCTGTGTACTGATGACAAGATATTACAACTTAGTTTCTGTGGAAATAATACATTTTTTAGTAAAGGGTAAACTGAAACAATTATCTGTGTCAGAGATTTTTATTTTCTCCCGTGACCCATTTCCATGTGTTCTTCAGGTAGTCAGTAGCCACGCGGGATTAGCCGAGCGGTCTAGGTGCTGCAGTCATGGACTTTGCGGCTGATACTATTGTAATAGGGGGAGACTTCAATCTACCAGGTATAGAATGGGATAGTCACACAATCAGAACTGGAGCCAGGGACAGAGACTCTTGTGACATTATCCTGACTGCCTTGTCCGAGAATTACTTCGAGCAGATAGTTAGAGAACCAACTCGTGAAGCTAACGTTTTAGACCTCATAGCAACAAATAGACCGGAACTTTTCGACTCCGTGAATGTAGAAGAGGGTATCAGTGATCATAAGTCAGTGGTTGCATCAATGACTACAAGTGTAATAAGAAATGCCAAGAAAGGAAGGAAAATATATTTGCTTAACAAGAGTGATAGGGCACAAATCGCAGAATATCTGCGTGACCACCATCAAACGTTCATTTCTGAGGAAGAGGATGTGGAACAAAAATGGAAAAAATTCAGAAACATCGTCCAGTACGCCTTAGATAAGTTCGTACCGACTAAGGTCCAAAGCGAGGGGAAAGATCCACCGTGGTATAACAATCATGTACGAAAGGTACTACGGAAACAAAGAAAGCTTCATCATAGGTTTAAGAGTAGTCGAATCATAGCTGATAAGGAAAAGCTGAACGAAGCGAAAAAGAGCGTAAAGAGAGCAATGAGAGAAGCATTCAACGAATTCGAACATAAAACAGTGGCAAACAATCTAAACAAGAACCCTAAAAAGTTTTGGTCATATGTAAAATCGGTAAGCGGATCTAAATCCCCTATTCAGTCACTCGTTGACCACGATGGCACCGAAACAGAGGACGACCGAAGAAAGGCAGAAATACTGAATTCAGTGTTCCGAAACTGTTTCACTGCGGAAAATCGTAACACGGTCCCTGACTTCAGCCGTCGCAGGGACGCCAAAAATGGAAAATATTGAAAGAAACGATATCGGAATTGAAAAACAACTGCTATCACTTAGTAGCGGAAAAGCATCCGGACCAGACGAGATACCCTTAAGATTCTACAGTGATTATGCTAAAGAACTTGCCCCCTTTCTATCAGCAATTTATCGTAGATCGCTGGAAGAACGTAAAGTACCTAGCGACTGGAAGAAAGCGCAGGTCGTTCCCATTTTCAAGAAGGGTCATAAATCAGATGCGAATAATTATAGGCCTATTTCGCTTACGTCAATCTGTTGTAGAATAATGGAACATGTTTTGTGTTCTCGTATTATGACGTTCTTAGATAATACAAATCTCCTTCATCATAACCAACATGGATTCCGCAAACAGAGATCATGTGAAACTCAGCTCGCCCTATTTGCCCAAGAAATTCACAGTGCCGTAGACACTGGCGAGCAGATTGATGCCGTATTCCTGGACTTCAGGAAGGCATTTGATACGGTTCCGCACTTACGTTTAGTGAAAAAAATACGAACTTACGGAATATCGGACCAGGTTTGTGATTGGATTCAGGATTTCCTAGAAGAAAGAACACAACATGTCATTCTTAACGGTTCAAAATCTGCAGATGTAGAGGTAATTTCGGGAGTACCGCAGGGAAGCGTGATAGGACCTTTATTGTTTACAATA
The DNA here is from genome assembly GCF_023864345.2 of Schistocerca serialis cubense. NCBI lineage: Eukaryota > Metazoa > Arthropoda > Insecta > Orthoptera > Acrididae > Schistocerca > Schistocerca serialis. Next base: position 524,408,085 of record NC_064642.1, read on the forward strand.
TACATAAATGACTTAGTTGACAACATCGGTAGCTCCGTGAGGCTATTTGCAGATGACACGGTTGTCTACAAGAAAGTAGCAACGTCAGAAGACTCGTACGTACTCCAGGAGGACCTGCAGAGGATTAATGCATGGTGCGACAGCTGGCAGCTTTCCCTAAACGTAGATAAATGTAATATAATGCGCATACATAGGGGCAGAAATCCATTCCAGTACGACTATGCCATAGGTGGTAAATCATTGGAAGCGGTAACGACCGTAAAATACTTAGGAGTTACTATCCGGAGCGATCTGAAGTGGAATGATCACATAAAACAAATAGTGGGAAAAGCAGGCGCCAGGTTGAGATTCATAGGAAGAATTCTAAGAAAATGTGACTCATCGACGAAAGAAGTAGCTTACAAAACGCTTGTTCGTCCGATTCTTGAGTATTGCTCATCAGTATGGGACCCTTACCAGGTTGGATTAATAGAAGAGATAGACATGATCCAGCGAAAAGCAGCGCGATTCGTCATGGGGACATTTAGTCAGCGCGAGAGCGTTACGGAGATGCTGAACAAGCTCCAGTGGCGGACACTTCAAGAAAGGCGTTACGCAATACGGAGAGGTTTATTATCGAAATTACGAGAGAGCACATTCCGGGAAGAGATGGGCAACATATTACTACCGCCCACATATATCTCGCGTAATGATCACAACGAAAAGATCCGAGAAATTAGAGCAAATACGGAGACTTACAAGCAGTCGTTCTTCCCACGCACAATTCGTGAATGGAACAGGGAAGGGGGGATCAGATAGTGGTACAATAAGTACCCTCCGCCACACACCGTAAGGTGGCTCGCGGAGTATAGATGTAGATGTAGATGTAGATGTAGAGGTTCGAATCCTTCCTCGGGCATGGGTGTGTGTGTTTGTCCTTAGGATAATTTAGGTTAAGTAGTGTGTAAGCTTAGGGACTGATGACCTTCGCAGTTAAGTCCTATAAGATTTCACACACATTAGAACATTTTTTTGGTAGTCAGTGGTTCGTAATGGCTGAAGGTCAGACAGATTTAAAATGAGTAATAATAACAGTAAATGGTGTTTCAGTGTTAATGTTTGTTCAACAGATCTCAAGTGTATCAGCACTAAAGTAAACTAGTTAATTGCTTATTCTCTTTCTTAGAGAACCTACGTTATTTCCACGCCCGAAGGCATAGAGTTAAAGTTCTCCCTGTGGGTATTTATGTATTAGAGACTCCGAAACAACGAGCAAATTAGCGACCGAAATTACAACTTAGCTGTGATCTTGATTGAAAATTTCTATCGTTACATTAATTACTTTTGTTTGGCAATACTTTCTTTAATGTGGGTATGATGCTAAATTTTATATAATTACTATCGGAAAACAGGAATGCTTCACAACTGCTAATTACGTATGGGAATTGGATTTACATCTTAATTTCCACCCCTTCTCTCTGCACATCTTCTCCTAACCCTCTCTGTTTGACCATCTCCTCCTCCTCCCCCGTCTCTCTCTGCGCATGTCCTTCCTATGTCCATCCACCTTCCCTCACTCCTCACTAGCTTTGTTTATCGTTACTGCAAACAAACCGTGACTGGGAAACGAAGAATCGAAGGAGGTTGGAATGAATGGGTAAATCGGTTGGGAGTAATTGGTATGTGGGGTATAAGAGACACCACTCCAGTTGCTGGACCGGTGAGTATGGTGCTTAAATGGCAGTATTGCACGTAGGTTTAATCTGTGTATGGGTAGGACAAAAAAATTTCAGACGATTCAGAGTTTGTAGTAATATTCTAATAATAAGATGATATGCCATAAATGCAGCTTTAGAGTTTACCGCGCTACGCGTCATGGCATGGAAGCAATGAGGCCTTTTCAGGTCTGTGGAGGGGTTGGCTTCACATATGCACATACACGTCACCTAATTCCCGTAAATTACGGGCAGAGGGACGATGAGCTCTGACGCCACGTTCAGTCGCATCCCAGCTGCGTTCGACTGGCTTGAGATCTGGCGAAAAGGGGGCTAGCACATCAACTGGAACTCGCCACTGTGTTCGTTGAACAACTCTATTACACTCATATCCTTGTGACATGGCGCATAATCTTATTGAAGAATGCCTCTACCTTCAAGAAACTTGATCGTCATGAATATGTGTAAGTGGTCTGCAACTAGTATACGATACTCCTTCGCCGTCTTGGTGCCTTGCAAGAGATTCACTGGACCCATGGATGCCCAAGTGAATGTTCCCCAGAGCACCATGTAGCACCCGCTAGCTTGTCTTCGCACGCAGTACACGTGTCAAGGAGCTGTTCCTCTGGAAGACGACGGATTCGCGCCCTCCCATCGCTATGATGAAGAAGGTATCGGGATTCATCAGACCACGCAATGCTCCGCCACTGCGCCAACGTCGAATGTCAAGTGCCGATTGTCACGCGCCCATTTCAATCGTAGCTGCCGATGCGTGGCGTTAACATTGGCACATGCATGGGTCGTCGGCTGCGGAGACCCATCGTTAGGAATGTTCGGTGCACCGTGTGTTCGGACAGACTTGTACTCTTCCGTCCGTTAAGTCTGATCTTAGTTCCGCCACAGTTCACCGCCAGTCCTGTTCAATCAGTTTGTTCATCCTACGACGGCCGATATCTGTAATGATGGGTTGCCGCGCAACCCCGAGATGTCTGGGTGTGCTTTCACCTTGGCTTCGTCACGTGTTGAAGACACTCACCACAGCACTCCTCGAACACCACAGAAGTCGTACAGTATCAGAAAGGTTCGTGCCGAGCTTCCGGGCCATCACAATCTGCCCTTGGTCAAACTCAGATAGATCGCGCGCCTTCCCCATTCTACACGCGGACAGCAAGCTCCATGATACTGCAAGCGCCGTGCGTGGTTCTGGCAGCCATTCCTCTCCAGTTGGCCCTGCTATCGTCTGGACGACTTTGTATCGATAGTTGGTCGGTGGTCATAATGTTCTGGGTGATCAGTGTACATGGGACAAACAATTTTCCTAATCATTTCCGTACCCTCCTATAGTAGTTGAAACTGCCAGCGAGAAAGAAATCGAAACCGAACATTTATCACAGCACAGTACAGGATTTTCTTTCTCTAAGTCGCTTTGAACAGAATACCTGCGCATTCGCATTGTCGCTTATAAAATATGTCGCCTGCCGTTGTGGCCGAGCGGTTCTAGGCACTTCAGTCCGGAACCACGCGGCTGCTACGGTCGCAAGTTCGAATCCTGCCTCGGGCATGGATGTATTTGATGTCCTTAGGTTAGTTAGGTTTAAGTAGCTCTAAGTCTGATGACCTCAGATGTTAAGTCCCAAAGCGCTTAGAGCCATTTGAACCATTTATAAAATATGTATAGTCTATGTCCGTCCGAATGTGCATTAGAGTACCGTGTAAAAGTTTGAAGCAAATTTGTCAAGAACTTCTCGATATTTTTGGGATCAACGTTAAACAACGACTTGTCTTTCTATATTAGAACATGTAAGAATTAAAACATTATCTTTGGTTAGAGGAAGAAACTAGTAGTATTGTTACTCTCTGCTAACACCTCGTAGTGTCCGCAGCTCGTGGTCGTGCGGTAGCGTTCTCGCTTCCCACGCCCGGGTTCCCGGGTTCGATTCCCGGCGGTGTCAGGGATTTTCTCTGCCTCGTGATGAGTGGGTGTTGTGTGATGTCCTTAGGTTAGTTAGGTTTAAGTAGTTCTAAGTTCTAGGGGACTGATGACCATAGATGTTAAGTCCCATAGTGCTCAGAGCCATTTGAACCAATGCCTCGTAGCTGTCGCTGGGCAACCACTCATTTCCGAGCAGCCGTGTTGTGCAGTTGTTACATTAGACACTGCAACATTTTACTGACAGAAATTAGCTTACCGCATGAGTTTTATTTCTGACTTGAAGCTACTGCCGTGTTGTAAAGATGTGCGCTCTGAACCAAATCAGTCGTGAATGGCGAAGAACGTTCAGAAAGGTTCAAACGTGTTACGCAGCCTTCAGCTCCAACGATTCGAGGTAACATTTTGGCTACGGAGCGACCTGGCACTAATGACTACTTTATTTGAATATCTTAGTTGATGCTTTAACTATAAGAAGATTCCTGAAGCAATAAATTTGTTGTTTGTTTTCTCATCCATTCCAAACAAATCGATATAATTTCCGTGCCTTGTGGGACTTCTTCGCTTTTGTAAATGTTCTCAACCATAGGTGTCTCACTTTACAATTTGATTGCTGTTAGAGCAGACAGGTTTCTGTCTTCAGGGGAGTATGCGTTGGTGATCATGCAGCAGGAATATCTACGGAGTAAGCATTCAGATGTTTTAGAAGAGAACTTTTGTCGCTAACATAAATTGTATTCAGTCTGATGACTGTGCTACGGATGTGCTGCTTTGCGATTAAGTGGTCTTGAGTTCCTGAGTGTCATTGCATCGCTAGTGCAGACAGATACTGTTCGAAAGTACTGCGAATCTGCTATTACTGTTTTATAGATATCTTAATAATATAGACGGGGTCAAGAGGAATTTGAGATACTAACCGTTGGATTAGACCAGTGACGCAACGGTAATTGCCACTGAGGCGTTACTTGTAGGTGTGCATTTTGGTTTAATGTTCTTTATAATGGTACTAGCTGACAAACCTGCCGTTGCCCGAGTTTTCATTTGTCGATTCTTTTCATTACAAACGGGAACAAAAAGCAAATGTGTCTGTTACGAAATATCGAAAAAATTTCATTTCTATTTGTTTATGAAAACACCTTTGAAATTATGAAACAATCATAGACAGAAATATGTGTAATGTATAAATGTACAATTACAGCTGATTCCTGTGTTTAGTGAATTTGTAAGTGCCTCTACGGGAACGCTTCTTCATAGTTCGCCTACAGGCGTTTGCACTTCGCAGTTAAAAGTGTCAAAAGAATTCCCAGGTGTCAGGTATTTCCTTGAATTGACTCCACTGCAGGAGTGTCTTAGTGGCAAAGAATAAATGTATTTAAACTTCATGCACTATGCGGCATTATTTCACGCATCTCAGTGTTCGTGATGTCATATCTCTTGAACTAAACTAAAACTAAACTCCGTCCAAACAGGCCTTGGAAGGCCCAATGGTACCGGCCGGCCGCCGTGTCATCCTCAGCCCACAGGCGGCACTGGATGCGGATATGGAGGATTCGAACCGAGGATCACTTGCTTACTGAGCAGGTGCGTTATCAGCTGCGCCATCCGGGACACGGTTTTACCCCAATTGCGCGGACTATCTCCGCACACCTCACGGCCGATGCACATCCCCACCGAACGCCACCTATCCGCAGTTGCTGTCCATTTCCTTCATGCTTGCTACTCTGAGATTTCCGCATGAGGTCGGCCGTACTTGTGCATCCACCCTGAAGAATGTGGATCCATTACCCATCGAGGCGAATAAATTATACGAATGCATTGTATCTATTTTTTCGGACATGTCCGAAAGAACAGACATACATTCATATAAAATACCGTATGTTTTTTCTGAGAGGATAATAATATTTAATCCTTTTATTAGTCTTCATTTTTTTTACGATAAATAGTTTTTTCAATTCAGGCTTTTTATCATAACCCCACTACCGTTAAAGTGTTTTCTTACCATACTCCGTTCGTTTTCATTCCGATTAATAGTTAAATTTCTTGTGTGATAAACGATACGGTTTACTTGTTATATATATATATATACACTCCTGGAAATGGAAAAAAGAACACATTGACACCGGTGTGTCAGACCCACCATACTTGCTCCGGACACTGCGAGAGGGCTGTACAAGCAATGATCACACGCACGGCACAGCGGACACACCAGGAACCGCGGTGTTGGCCGTCGAATGGCGCTAGCTGCGCAGCATTTGTGCACCGCCGCCGTCAGTGTCAGCCAGTTTGCCGTGGCATACGGAGCTCCATCGCAGTCTTTAACACTGGTAGCATGCCGCGACAGCGTGGACGTGAACCGTATGTGCAGTTGACGGACTTTGAGCGAGGGCATATAGTGGGCATGCGGGAGGCCGGGTGGACGTACCGCCGAATTGCTCAACACGTGGGGCGTGAGGTCTCCACAGTACATCGATGTTGTCGCCAGTGGTCGGCGGAAGGTGCACGTGCCCGTCGACCTGGGACCGGACCGCAGCGACGCACGGATGCACGCCAAGACCGTAGGATCCTACGCAGTGCCGTAGGGGACCGCACCGCCACTTCCCAGCAAATTAGGGACACTGTTGCTCCTGGGGTATCGGCTACGACCATTCGCAACCGTCTCCATGTAGCTGGGCTACGGTCCCGCGCACCTTTAGGCCGTCTTCCGCTCACGTCCCAACATCGTGCAGCCCGCCTCCAGTGGTGTCGTGACAGGCGTGAATGGAGGGACGAATGGAGACGTGTCGTCTTCAGCGATGAGAGTCGCTTCTGCCTTGGTGCCAATGATGGTCGTATGCGTGTTTGGCGCCGTGCAGGTGAGCGCCACAATCAGGACTGCATACGACCGAGGCACACAGGGCCAACACCCGGCGTCATGGTGTGGGGAGCGATCTCCTACACTGGCCGTACACCACTGGTGATCGTCGAGGGGACACTGAATAGTGCACGGTACATCCAAACCGTCATCGAACCCATCGTTCTACCATTCCTAGACCGGCAAGGGAACTCGCTGTTCCAACAGGACAATGCACGTCCGCATGTATCCCGTGCCACCCAACGTGCTCTAGAAGGTGTAAGTCAACTACCCTGGCCAGCAAGATCTCCGGATCTGTCCCCCATTGAGCATGTTTGGGACTGGATGAAGCGTCGTCTCACGCGGTCTGCACGTCCAGCACGAACGCTGGTCCAACTGAGGCGCCAGGTGGAAATGGCATGGCAAGCCGTTCCACAGGACTACATCCAGCATCTCTACGATCGTCTCCATGGGAGAATAGCAGCCTGCATTGCTGCGAAAGGTGGATATACACTGTACTAGTGCCGACATTGTGCATGCTCTGTTGCCTGTGTCTATGTGCCTGTGGTTCTGTCAGTGTGATCATGTGATGTATCTGACCCCAGGAATGTGTCAATAAAGTTTCCCCTTCCTGGGACAATGAATTCACGGTGTTCTTATTTCAATTTCCAGGAGTATATATATATATATATATATATATATATATATATATATATATATATATATATAAGGTGTCCCTCCTAAGAGTCCTCAGGCGCATTTTCTCTGTTTCGGCAGGTATTTACAATTTAGTTTTAGCGATGCGCAGATGCAATCAGCTCAAACAAATACCGATCATCGTGTCTTTCATGCGACACAAATTGGCGACGGAAAGCGTCATGTTCTTTAACGTTACAAGGACAATGATTCTAAAAGCGGTCTGAAATTAGTCTAGTGCAGTATTCGTTTTATCGATATGTATTAACACGGAAAGACAAACACGAGGAATAAACAGTACTCCACGAGCTACTGAGCGGGGTTGCTGTATGGCGGTAGCTGTCGGTGAGGTCCAGAATTTTGCCTCACACTACCAAAGGGCGTGATACACCTTCTGCGAAAGTCTGACTACGTTTTTGTTAGTGGTGGGAGTTGGAAATCTAACACAGCAACATTCAGCGGGAGAGAATGAGAGCAGTGGCGTAAGCGTGTGGATTATACATTAGAGCACGCATGAGAACTTTACAGAAGTGCGTTGAAATTTTGTTGAGAAATATATTATAAAGGTAGTCTATATCTGAACAAAAAATTTTTGCGGAAAGAACATAAAACAGTAGCACTAAATCAGATAGATAATCATTACCCTTAATTTAAAGCCGTGTGTTGTAAGTCTTTGGAAGTGTTCCCAGTGTCTGACTGCTGCAATGATCGGCCTGCATCGTTTGGTGTGTGGGTGCATCTACAAACTATTTTTAAGCTGACGTTGATAATATTGTAAAGCAAATAATGTCTGTCGCCAATACTGTGACCCAATTCGTAATAATGGATAGCACCACACAACAACGGAACAAATCATGTAAATCAACTCTTTGTCTAGCTTTGCAATACTTTAGAGAAGGTTCAATTAAATGCGATTACATCAAACGTATTTTTTAAAAGTTTCAAATTACAGACAATATGTCAGTTGAAACGTCCCCTTTGAACAATTTATACATGACTGTGCTTAAACTGACACACAATATTTTTAGCGCAACGCAATCTGACTATCAAAGATCCCTGCAAAAGAATGGCCCTGAGTAACATTAAACTATACCTTTCAGAAATCACTTACCTCACAAAAATCTTCATTACTCGGTCTACTGCAATACAGCGAGCGCCACTACTGCCAGCTAAATAGAAGACTCAGACTACGGAAGGCACTAACTACTGATAGGGATAGTTAGCAAATGAAAGATATTAATAGAGAACAAACAATGTATTTACCTTAATAGTCATAATATACATAGCAGTTCATGACAAATTACAAAACTCTGCCATCTCTCTCCCCACATCCATCACTGCTGGCGGCTCACCTCCAACTGCGCAACGCTACGCGCTGTTCACATCCAGCTGCCTCTGCCCAACATTACAATGGCAGACAACAATGCAAACTAGCCACATACTTCACACAGCACAGCCAGTGATTTTTATACAGAGGTGGCGTTACCAATAAAAAAACCTAAACAGCCTACTTACACAGTTATTTATTATTTCCAGTGCTATAAAAATAGTGCATGATCGTGTGCACATGATTTCAGTGTTACTATTTTGGATTCAGGATTGCTAACATGTAACCGAAACAATAGTCCAGATGACAGTGCGGAGCCGGCCAGGGTGGCCGAGCGGTTCTAGGCGCTACAGTCTGGAACCGCGCGACTGCTACGGTCGCAGGTTCGAATCCTGCCTCGGGCATGGATTTGTGTGATGTCCTTAGGTCAGTTAGGTTTAAGTAGTTCTAAGTTCTAGGGGACTGATGACCTCAGAAGTTAAGTGCCATAGTGCTCAGAGCCATTTGAACCATATGACAGTGCGGGGACCGTAGAATGTACTACATGCGTTACATTGCTGATCATGCACAAGGATTATTATTATTATTATTTTTACTTTCGATCATCATTCTTCTGAATAGTCCGATGCGCCCACCAGGACTACCTCTCCTGTACGGACCTCTCTATATCAGAGTAGAACTTTCTCCCTACGTAATCAGTTATTTTTTGGATGTATTCCAATAATAACTTACAGTTTTAACCGTCTACAATTCCCTCTGGTACCATGAAGGTTATTCCCTGATCTTTTACCACACATCCTATCATTCTGGCCCTTCTTCTTGTCAGTGTTTTCCACATGTCAAGCCCTCCTCATCTCAAACGCTTCAGTCTCTTCATCCCAGTTTTCCCATTATCCGTCATTCGATATCACACACTGCCATCGTTCAAACCTACATTCTCCGATACTTCTTCCTCAAATGAAGGCCCATGCTTGATATTAGTAGCGTTATTTGTGCGAGGAATGCCCTCTTAGCCTGTGCTTCGTCTTTCATTTGTCTACTTTGTGGTCCCTAATTTTTATGTTAATTTTATCGCTAATAACATCGGTGCTACTCCTCATTACTTTCCTCATTTTTTCGGTATACGCTAAATCCAGAGAGTGCACTTGTCAGAATGATAACACATAAATAGGTTCTGCAATTCTTTTTCAGTTTCACTCATGATGGCAATGATATCAGCGAATCTTATAATTGACATTTAATCCCACTTCTGAAATTTTTCTTTATTTTCATAACTATTTCTTCCATCTATAGATTGAAGAGTAGGGGTGAAAAACTACATCCATTCGTTACTAGTTTTCCTTTCTTAATTTTTTCTCTTCATTTTTGTCCGTATTAAACACTACCCGTGTTTTCCTATAGGTTATATATATTTTGCAGAGCACTTTCAGCATCTTGCACTACGTCGTCGAATGCGTTTTCTACTCTGACAGCCGGCCGGTGTGGCCGTGCGGTTTAGACGCTTCAGTCTGGAACCGCGTCACCGCTACGGTCGCAGGTTCGAATCCTGCCTCAGGCATGGATGTGTGTGATGTCCTTAGGTTAGTTAGGTTTAATTAGTTCTAAGTTCTAGGCGACTGATGACCTCAGAAGTTAAGTCGCATAGTGCTCAGAACCATTTGAACCAATTTGAATCTACTCTGGCAAATGCTACGTACGTGTCTTGTTTTTTCCTGGAATATTGCTTCCGTTACCAAGCGCAACGTAAGAACTACCTCACTGGTGCCTTTATCTTTTATGAAACCATGTTTATCGTCATCTAACAAGGAACTTACTCAACCGACGCACTTATAATCCGGGCTCGATGGGCGATTTCCTTGATGGGTGGTCTGATACAAGGGTTCATCCGCTTCGTGCCGCTTCAGAGGCCTACATGAACGGCCAGGAATGGCGGTGAGCAGTTGACGAGTCCAATAGTGCAGTGGTCAGGGCGGAGTTCTTTGGAAGTGTAGCCTTAACAGAATATTATTTGTAGCATATCTGGTAACTCAGTTGCCAATAAATGTGAATTAAACTTATGAAACTGTTATTCTTTTAGGTAAAGGAAGTTGGCACATTTCAGGAAAGGGAAAGCAATTTTCTGCTGGTGTAGTTTCACAGCAAACTGGAAATCAAACAAAGTGGTTGGACAAATCCATGAAACAGCGCTCCATACAGTTCTGCAGAGAAGCCCTATCGTGCTGCTACCCGCGTAATCCGCAGTTAACACGGTGGACGGCGTACGACTGCGGAACATCGAAGCCTTAAAATGAAAATCTCCTGCACAGGGGACTGGGCTGGTAGAAAATTGTGTGGGTTCTCCAGGGATTACAGAACCTGTTCTCCTCTTATTCGAAGCCGTTGCAGCAAAGTATCGCTTTATTCCACACGTAAGCTTCTACAAAGGTGACGGAGTGAAGCCGGCCGGTGTGGCCGTGCGGTTAAAGGCGCTTCAGTCTGGAACCGCGTGACCGCTACGGTCGCAGGTTCGAATCCTGCCTCGGGCATGGATGTGTGTGGTGTCCTTAGGTTAGTTAGGTTTAATTAGTTCTAAGTTCTAGGCGACTGATGACCTCAGCAGTTCAGTCGCATAGTGCTCAGAGCCATTTGAACCATTTGAACGGAGTGAATTTAGGTCAAACTGAACATAAAAAATTATCTCTGTGTATGTATAGGCAATAACGAAACAATTAATCCTTGAAAGAAAAGTTAAGAATGATTAAAATGAAGCACATTATAGGAATACCACGGGAGCTGAAGGAATTACATATTATTACACAGGAAAGCTAGCCTTCTGAGACGAAATTATAATAGAAACGTTAGCTCTCGCAATGAACACATATTTTAATTTCTGCGCATGACCCGCAAGCTAAATAACTCAATACGGGAAAGTGGCACCAGTTGCCCACTTCAGAATCTGGGAGAGATAATCCAGACATCAGGACTGAACTCAATAGCCAATAATGATAGAATCTCCAAATTACAAAAAGCATATAGACTCAATTGGAATTGCTACAATAAGAAATCTGTTTTTGTCAATGCAAAACTAAGGCTATACAACACAGTAGTCCTACCAGAAACACTTTATGCTGCAGAAACTACAGTGATTCATGGTCATACGAAGCTCAGAGAGACTGAAAAGCAGGAAAGAAAAATTCTGAGGAAAATATATGGACCAGTGTTTCGGGAAGGAATTCGGATGAAGAGGCGAAATAGAGAGATTTACAAAGACATAGATACAATAACACACACCATTAGAAAGAGAATGATGAAATTTTATGGACATAGCAGGATGAATAAAAACAGGCTCACAAGACAAATCTTTGAGATAGTAAACAAGAGCAAAAACAAGACAAAGTGGATCACTGAAACAGAACAAGACATTAAAGAACTGGGGATCACGCAAGACAACATAAACAATAGAGAACAGATAAGAAACATCGTAAAGAAACACACACTTAAACAAGAATATACGGAAAGCAGAACTGGAAAAAGATGATCGGGGAACGCTAGAGGGAACATAGTGAGAATTTGGGAAGAACGAAGAAAGAAGAAGAAATCATGACTACTCAAGTTCAATCGCTCTCTCAAAAGAGAATAATCGAAAATAATATGTATACAACACAAAGTAATAGAATATATTTATTTCATTAAGAGGGAACAACGTGACTTAGTGGTTCAGGCACTTGTCTCCTGTTTTTGATGAGCGGTGTCCAAAGCGTCGTACATCCACGTGAGTTATGTTCTCACTGCTTTTATGGTTCCTTCGGCACTCCACTGACGACTTACTCCTCATCCTTATCGTAGCGAAAGCTATGATGGTTTCAATTCAGATGTGTAGCGCGTTCACGTCTGTTGAGCGAAAGAGAAAAGTCTCTGAGTTGCTTTCCTAGTACGCGATAGGGTAGAGAGGAAGACGTGTACTACTTCATGTGGGGTCTTTCGAAAAGTTTAATTTACGAGACTCCTGCAGTGACAGAGTGAGATCCACTGGCACGAGTTCTGCCCGCTGCACCAGAAACTGAAGACACGCCAGGTGGGATGCGCTGTGTGTACCGCAACATGCTTCGTAGTTACAGTGTCTGCAACAACGTTGATGGTAACCGCTTTGAGCCGCTGTTGCAATGCATCAGTACGGTTCTGTATGTAGTAGGCTGGGTTCGTTTTTGTTTACGAATAATGTAAAAACGTACTGTTTAAGTGTTAATACAAACAAATGCTCTTAAATGGTAAATGAATGTTTCGTTACGTTTCCTTTCGAATTGTTACCTAATTATCGTACTGTGTCACGCCTAATTATATTCCTCAAGCAGAAGTAGGTGAGTAGGAGATATGACCGTGTCACAACTGGTTCTCACAGCTGCATTGTAAAGAACCTCAGCTTCCTTTACAAGCCGAAATGCGCAACTGGATTGGTGCACAATATTCTTCTGTAGAGAATACCAACGCAAGATATGTTCCCCTTGCAGTACTTAAAAACTTCTTCTTCCCCAGTTTCAATTGTCTTTGGACTTTCTACAAAATGTGTTTCTGGTCTCTCTGACTGTGATGATTTTAAGTCGTAGGATGAGACTAAGCGAAAAATCCTATACTGAGTAAACTGCTTTACTTTATCCGCGTATACACTCTTGTCGTGTATAAACTCTTCTCTGTCAACTGTTAGTTCCTGTAATCTCTCAGGTTGTTTCGTGATTTATTCTCCATTGTATTTTCCTGTTACAGGCTAAAAAGCAAAATCTCAAATATTCTGCGGTATGGTTTACGTTCTGGGCGGTGCCGAAGGAAATAATGATGTACAGTATTTGGATTTGGTTGCGCTACGCAGTCATGAAGTGTATTGTACAGGTAGCTCGAATAATGACTTAATGGTGGTTGGCTAGGAGCTAAACAGGGGCTTGCAAAGAGAAGTAAATGCTCCATAAAAAAACATTCCCTACTGAAAATAAAGCAATCGGAAGAAGATTACAAAGAAAATCACAACGGAGCATACGCTGAACAAGGTGACCAATAATTTAAACAAACATTACGAAAGTAATCGGGGATAGGGAGTTGATAAAATGTCTAATGTAATCATCGTAACACACAAAACACAATGTATAGAACTTAAGAAGGGCGGGAACGATTTGCCCATTCTAAGAATTTAAAAACGATGAAATGTGAGTAACTGGAAAGAACATCAGAGAGAATGAATTGATATATAAGGTTAACTTCAACCTGATTCTTTGTAAAGTCCTGTTTTTTATACTTTTTAAAATGAGAAATAGTTCTTTTTTAATTTTTAATAAATAATGTTAAAGAAAATTGGTCAGTAAGAAGAACATAGCAACTTGAAGATAACATCAGCTGAAGTAAACAATACACCACCCAGAGAGTAATAGATGGAAACGAGCCAAAACACGTGAAAGGAGGAAGAGAATAGCTCTTGTTCTCCCATCTGAAAGCGAGTGTATAAACGCTCGTGGTTCCTACGATGGAAGGTATGCTGCTAAATAAAGCGTGGCGGGCGCTTGGCAGAGGCCTATGTAGTTTGAGTGGGAGCGTTCTACTAGAACAACAATGCCGATTTAGATAGGGACGATTGTCTCCTGTCAGCGTGTTGACTCAGGAATAAATGACCCACAGAGAAAGAGTTGAAAAACAAAATATGCAAGACATTTACGCCTACGTATCAGAGGGAGATGGAATTCTTGCAATTTCCTGAGGGTGATTCGCTACGTACTTTTATACAACCACCGTGAGTTTACGTAATAAAATCATATTCGGAAACTAGTACTGTGACTAAAGTAACCTAGATTCGTAAAATTAACGACGTATTTTTACTTTAGGATGAAACAGGAAGTAAGAAATTCTATAATCTTTCTTGGCAGTTTATACTGGGATGAACTTCAACTTAACGAGTGGTGCACACCGCTTGACAAAAAAAGTGAAGCACTAGAAGCGGAGGAGGAAACGAAAAAAAACTTCACGGGTTGAGAGGATACGTGCTGTTATTTCAGTGGCTGTCAAAACCGAGGAAACTTGCAATGAACTTTGCATGGTATGTCAACTGGGGGCCTAGAAACGACGGAGAGGCTCCGTCCCCGCCGCGGCCGCAATGGTCCGCAACCCCACGACGACTACCGCAGTCCACTTCACACATCCGCCGCCCCACACCGATCCCAGGGTTATTGTGCATTCGGTCCCCGGTGGATCCCCGCACCCAAGGGAACGTCTCACACTAGACGAGTGTAACCCCTATGTTTGCGTACGTGGAGAACTTGTTTGCGCAGCAGTCGCCGACATAGTGTAGCTGAGACGGAATAAGAGGAACCAGCCGGCATTCGCCGAGGCTGATGGAAAACCGCCTAAAAACCATCCACAGGCTGACCGGCTCACCGTACCTCGACACAAGTCCGCCGGGCGGATTCGTGCTGGGGACTAGGCGCGCCTTCCCACTCCAGAAAGTCATAAGTAGAAGTACTGTAGTGCTGTCCTACCAGCCAAATGGAGAAGCACAATGAGCCCTCTTTTCAACTCTGTCAGGTGCCGATAACACTGTGGCACACGAGTGTGCTGCATCTCCGCGTCCTTCATATTGATGGCTCAACGCCTGACACTATACACGTGTCTTGGGTATCCGACAAAGGTGCTAAGTACACTACATACGAACACCATTAATGCACTGTGGTTGCCATCCGGCCTTTTCCAGCGAATTGCAACTCTTAATCATTCACATGCCCGCCGATGATGCATAGGTGTACAAGTTACTTCACATGAAAGGGAGTGTATTAGAGGCGTCCACTGACAGCTGCTAGGGAATTAAAATTATAAAGAATGCAGCAACCAGTCGCTGAAACTTAATTTATTTATCTCGTTGCAAATCGGTTTCGACTGATATCAGACATCATCGATGAATTTTTCTAAACGATACATGCCATAAGTTGAAGTACTGTACTACTGTCCTTGCCAGATTTCTACTATGACAGAAATCAGATATCAGACATCATCGATGAATTTTTCTAACCAATATATGCATGGCAGATTTCTGTCATGACAGAAATCTGCCAAGGACAGTACTTCTACTCGTGACATGTATCGGCTAGAAAAATTCATCGATGATGTCTGATATCAGTCGAAATCGATTTGCAACAAGATAAATAAATTAAGTTTCAGCGACTGGTTGCTACATTCTTTATAATTTTATATTCCACGGTCGCTGCACAGAAAGAGAACCTGATGGAGCCCAACATTCAAAAGCTGCTGAGGAGTAAATCGAGTTGCGAACACGAAACTTCGCCACGAGGTTAGTACTTCTGTAGATATTCACCCTTCAGTGCAAAGTTTTCTTCTCCCAGCGACGAACGACTAGACGAAGGCCTTGGTTGCAAAAATGAGCAATTTGGCTATTCAAGAAGCGTTTCACACCGAAAATAACCTCGTCGTCATTCCGGAGAGGCCCACCGTGCAATTGTTTCTTCGTCCGAGAAAAAAGGTAGTCAGTCGGTGCCATGTCACTTAAATGCAGGGGGAGGGGCCGGGGGAAGAGACCAAATTTTATAGCCCAAAGAAGCAGCATGTGTGACTGTCCTGAACAGAATGGCATGAGGCCCCTTCGAGTTCAAAATGGTTCAAATGGCTCTGAGCACTATGGGACTTAACATCTGTGGTCATCAGTCCCCTAGAACTTAGAACTACTTAAACCTAACTAATCTAAGGACATCACACACATCCATGCCCGAGGCAGGATTCGAACCTGCGACAGTAGCAGTCGCGCGGTTCCGGACTGAGCGCCTAGAACCGCGAGACCAACGCGGCCGGCCCCCTTCGAGTGCCAGAACCTCCGCTTATCTTGTGATTGCCAGTTCTTCACATCCTTTTTAGTCATTCAGACTTGCCTGACCACAATGGAAAGCGTGCACGCCACTCAACACTGCGTCATATGGTGGTACATTACTGCCTTATATTGTCAAAACCTCAGCGTTGATCCCTTTCCAGAACAGAAAAATATTTACCGCAAGACAATCCACTACATTAGTAGGCTGTGCCGTTTTGTACTGACTCATATAGCTGCATGCTACAATACTGAAGCGCGGGGTTTTTATTGTATACCAGAACCGCTACACCTAACCGGAAAGAAAGAATTAATAATTAATTACCTTTTTTCCTGATCTTATAATTACAAATTACCATTTGTTATCTTGATAAAAAAAATTGTATCTCTAAAAATAAGACTATAAACCTGTTATGAAAATGCTAATTATAGAAAAATCTCATTTTATTTACGTCGAATAAAATGCATGAGAAACTGGATGGAGAGATACCTACTGTGTTGAGAAAATAGCAGCGACGAATGCAATACGTCAAGAGTGTAGCATGGCACCAGGGGGCCGTACTGGCCGTCACCGTGACGTCAGGGACGACCGCGGGGTAGCTCAGATGCGCGATAGCAGCTCTTTCGCCACCGCTGATAGCAGGTGCCCAAAATTTGGTACAGTCCACCTTCCAGTTTGCAGAGGAGCTGAGGTACTATCGTGTAACAGGATGTAGCCCGTAGCACGAAAAAACACCGCTCCCTGATTTAAATGTCGTGGACAACAACTTCTTGGTGCCAGAGATCGTCGAAGACTAGTCAGTACAGTGGTCAGACGGATCACGGTGCAGTTTGTCGCAACCTGATTGCTAGAAGACAGCTAGCGATGATCATTTAGAACATCTAAAACCACCCGTTTTTGTTATGGGCTGCGGAGGCCAACGTTACACAAGTCAATCTCTGGTCTCAATAAGCAGGAAGACACACATCAACATGGCGTCTAGAACACCGCCTTTGGTCGCTTGAATCACGGAGGAAGGTCGGTCGCACTGAAGAGTGATAAATGTTGTTGCATGCCGACGGCGGAATCTGAGTAGGTTGTTTTCAAGGGATTCGCACGAGCCAATGCTTACTACTTGCCGCGCGGGATTAGCCGAGCGGTCTAGGGCGCTGCAGTCATGGACTGTGCGGCTGGTCCCGGCGGAGGTTCGAGTCCTCCCTCGCGCATGGGTGTTTCTGTATGTCCTTAGGATAATTTAGGTTAAGTAGTGTGTAAGCTTAGGGACTGATGACCTTAGCAGTTAAGTCCCATAAGATTTCACAACATTTGAACTTTTTTTTTTTTTTTTTGAGCTTACTGCTTGCCGGCAAGCTATAGTTCAAGGGCCTGCGAGGAACTGTAAGAAGGAAGCGGCCTGAAATGTGGAGACACTTGTGATAAAGGTACTCTCTTATCGAAGATGTTTGCTTGCTGTGTGGATGATACAGGAACCTTCTGTTTGCGGATGTACATCCATTTTTCGTCTACAGGTATCTGCTGAGCCGGCTGGAGTGGCCGAGCGGTTCTTGGCGCTACAGTCTGGAACCGCGCGACTACTACGGTCGCAGGTTCGAATCCTGCCTCGGGCATGGATGTGTGTGATGCCCTTAGGTTAGTTAGGTTTAAGTAGTTCTAAGTTCTAGGGGACTGATTACCTCAGAAGTTAAGTCCCATAGTGCTCAGAGCCCGGTATCTGATGACGATGTGAATCATCGGTGCAAAATAGCGTAAGAATGATTTAGGCGGTAATAGGAAAGAAAATTCCTGGTGGCGTCAGCGATTACATTCAACACTTGCCCATAGAAATTTATCTGATTTAGTTTCTAGCAATCACACGTATCAATTTGCCCAGATCCCTAAATGTATTACTATTAAATTTGCTGTGTTGCATGTTTCGGGCAGCAGCAACATCGGAACACAATCAAGATGCGAGAAAATAGCTGAAACAGGGAAGAGCCATTGTTGCTCGTCTTACACAACTCCTTCGCAGTTATTTACCAAACACTTCAGACAAAGTATTTATGTAACTTAACACAGGCAACCATGAGCTTTCTACGTGAGCTTACTGGCAAAGCGAAGATTTTAAAACAAACTTTGTTGTTATTTACATTCCCGAGTTCAAATACTTAGGTAGACCGTAGAAGGCGTAGCTGATAAGGTATTCTGTTACTTTGTTTTATAATATTTACAAATTCTCGATTATCTGTGTGATAACAGTCGGTAATCTGTTATAGATTTTCGAACCAGAATATAAAGTTCTAACCTGAACCATGGATACGGATGGACAGCCTACAAGAAAATTATTTTTACTTCTAGAAACGTAACAGCGCACCTGACTATTCACTGATACGTGCTGTGTTCAAAGAAGGCTGCGATGAAATATGTTGTAACTACGCAGTTATTTGCTTCTTCGTAATGGTCTGATGATGGCGACTGCCGCAACGGGCTGTTATCAAAACTGAGAAATAAAATAATATGCAGTAGAGAGAAAATTCTACGTACAAAAATTGTGCAAGGAAGCCTCCACAGACACGAGTGTCCACGTGCAGGGTCAACTGACCTCAGTCGTACTGATCACGGGTGAGACAGCGTCGAGGGTGATGGGCGCGGCTTAAACACTGCTCTGACCAGGCTCTAAATTACGGGTAGTTGCTGATAATGAATTAGGATAATTCCCCCAACGATTTAGTTGCTTCTTTAAGTCTCCATCGTTTCATCAAAACTAGGTGCTGTTCCTCTCTCTAGACGTATTTATACATGTAGGCGAGACTAGTATTATTCAAAGTGCCCAGCTGTTAACAAAGCACATTCTGATATTTCGGGAATCTTTCAGAGATGCAATTTGTTTTTTTTTCCGTATTTGTGTACAGTTAGTTTTGGGGTCGACGCTGTTGACTATCGTTTGCCGATGACGACGCCAGGTGGTACTCGAAACAGTTTGCTGCCTGCTAAGAGCATGAGAGCTAGTAGTTAGCACATAAAGGAACACTGCAGACGTAGAAGCAACATTTCTCTAAAAATAGATAAAACTGTGAATAACAAATCTTATCTTTTACTACCTTTGCATTAATATTGCATTTGTAGATTAATTACGATCTACAGACACTTCGTCGCTTGAACAAACGAGATATACTTGAGAGGAACATGAGAAGGAATCGAATATTTTATTATTTATTTACCGTATGGCAATACACCCTGAAGAGCAACTAACATCCATGAGCTGCGTAATATTACAAAATAAACAGAACTAATACACTAATATAAAATTTAATTCCTAAATTTTCAATTCATTCAAGGGCTACCTTTGTCACTTCGAAGAAAGCGACTAGATTTCCAGAGTAAACTCGTCTTCTACAGCTTGTTACAGTGTGTTTGATGGTTTGATGTTCACTACCGCAGTCACTTTGAGAAGTCGAAGGCTTTCCCCACCAGCGGTGACTTATTATACACATATATCAAGGCCTGTGAGCAATCTGGCAACTGTCTTCGAAGAAAGTCGCATTAGGTCCATGCCGGCTGGCCTTGTACCAGGTTTTATGAGAATCTGATTTTAGTCATGGGAAATGCTGGACCAGGTTTATGACTGTTTTCTATTCATACTGAAATCCACTGCTCGCAGCGATTCAGTCAATATGCCGGGTAACTCCCTGGATTTTAATCGGTTCATTCCAAGTGCAGGCACGTCAGCGTGGATTAAGAGCTGGGGAATTTTAATTAATTTTTCACATCACCTGAGAAGGGCGTTGTCTTCGCATATCTGGTGGTGCACTGTGAGATGGTACCTAGAGAAGAGAAGTAGGCCTGATGCATGTTGTTGTTGCCCTAACTGCATCATTTACATGAATATCGATTTTTATCACGTGTGAATTATCAAGACACACTGGGTGACAGTATTCGGTAGCAGAGTAGAGGAGTCCTAACGAATAACATCGTAGTGTTGTAGCTCTTGCGTCCCGTGAGACACCATTCAGCTTCTGCATGATGTTATTGCGAAATCTCAGCTTTAATGTTGTGTTTTCTAAGTATTTCTTGTATGACAGGTTTCTATCAAGAATGACAGATAAATATTTTGGGAATTTTTGATTGTGGAGGACTTGACAATTAAAATGGTTCAATGACTCTGAGCACTGCGGGACTTAACTTCTGAGGTCATCAGTCCCCTAGAACTTAGAACTACTTAAACCTAACTAACCTAAAGACATCACACACATCCATGCCCGAGGCAGGACTGTTGCGCCTAGGACCGCACGGCCACTCCAGCCGGCCTTGACAATTAAAGGTGGTATTTAACGTTACATTGGCCATTCTACTGTTAAGAAGAAATAATCATGCATTGTACTTAGATCTGCAGGGAGTAGCTTTCCAACAGCTACAAGACTTGCCTGTCGATTGACCAACTTCCAAGACTGTGTTCTTTACAGGGAAATCAAATCTACGTAAGTTGAACAGAACTGGTACCAAAACTGAACCTTGGGGAAGACTTATGAAGTTTCTTCTGTCGGTTTAATCTACTGCCAAGAACCACTTGGAAGTAACTCTCAGACAACTTGTATATAAGCCTGATTACAGTTTGGCAGTCTATAGCATTTGCGGGTTTGTACACGAGTCTTCCATACCGTATCCTAGGTAGCTGTAAAATCGACAAACCCCAATGATCTTGCTTCTTCGATGGGAGCAACATCATGAACATATGTACCACTTCCGTTAACGATGGATCTTTCTAAAATGTTACAACAGCAGCTCAGAAGGGTGACTGGATGATGGCTAACAGCTTTATTCGATGGTTTACTAGGACTGAGTATTGCTGTGATTTTTGTTCTTTTGAAGTTCTCGGAAGGTTGCCCGTTAGTATAATACTGACGAAGTAGTTCGTGATCGACTTACAAGTCTTTTTTCCACAACTCTCTAAACTCTGTTGAGTAAGACTAACAAATAACGTTAAAGCAATGCTTCTTAATTAATAAGGGAGGTAAAGAGTTATTGGTGTATAACATTGCAACTTATCCACTCTTCAGGAGCCAATTTTGCGTCCATCATCCTTCAGCACATTACGTAACCAAACTGTATCGAATATCAGTTGTGTAATACTCTCCAGTGACGCACTGCTTCGTGATGATGTACACTATAGCGAGTAGAGCTCCTGAAATAGTCTCGGTCACATGGGCAACTACACAATGGTGAACAGGTACAACGGCCGAAGGAAACACACGGTCATTAACCGCGTCTTGTGACAATAATGTAGTCGCTGCACCACTCTTACAAAACATGGTGTTCCTCAGGTGTTCTTGAGTGCATGTGTACCAGACAATGCAGCAACAGACCAACTGCAGCTGTTACATTGCACCATACTCTTCAGCCAAATACGGAGCTAACGATAGCGAAACTATAGTTATTTCTGCGTCAGAAACCAGGCCTCAGTTTCTTTAGGTATGCTGTAACTGCACGACCTTCACTTTGTTACGCCGTTAAGAAATGCCAAGGCCGGATAGCATCTTTTGATTCATCGTCCGCTTTGTAATTTACGACTGTATCGATAGCTCATCGATAACTTCTCTGATTCACAGGACTTCCAGCTTTTCTCAGTTGACTCTCTTATGTATTGCCCCACACTTGGTAGTTGTGTTACCGTTGACGAGTGACTGCTTTGAACTGCACTAAGGCCCACCGTCGAAACCATCCACCTAAATATCGGATGGTTGCATTATAACGCTTAGTTACTTTACTCTCCATAAGTTTGGAAACACCGAGTAATTAGAGACAAAGGAAAGGAAGTACAGTATAAAATGCATTTAGCAGTTTGCCAAATGTTTATTAAGCTCAAATAATATACAGGAAGATGCAACAATTAAATTTTCGGTTCCTCAAAATAGCCGCCCTTTGCTTCCATCAATGCCTTGCACGCTCTCGGCATGTGCTGCGTCAGTTTCGGCAAGGTTTCAGTTGGAATTAATATTCCATTCTTGCTGTAGCACCTCCCACAATTGTGACCCACTCATGATTTCCCGTTTTCAGATCCTCCTGTCCAATTCATCCCATAGCAGCTCGATTCGGTTACAATGAGGGGATTGGGGCGGCCATTCCATGTTTTTCAACATTTTAGGAACCTCTAGAAACTTCACATAGTTCTGATACAAGCGAGACGTGTTTCGGGTCATTGTCTTGCTGGTTCAGTTTTCAATGTCTTTTCACCAAATCTCCGACTTTATTCCCTTCCATACCATCACATAAACCCCTCCATGCTTTACAGTTGGAATTATGCACTGAGGATTCAGGATTTGGTGGGGTAAACGGCGTACAAATTGACGGCGTTTACTTCCAAATGTTTCGAACTTGGATTCATCAGTGAATAAGACTCTTTCCCAATCCCCCGATGTCCATTGTTGGTGCATCTTAGCCCACTGAAACCTTTTATTCTTGTTTACAGTGCTCAACAGTAGTTTCCTTGTTGCTACACATCCTCGGAGGTTGTTGTCTGCCAGACATCGTCTCAGTGTTGACTCACTCACCGGTGTATCACTCGTTGCGTTTAGATCAGCAGTCAATTCACGGACAGTTTTTAATCTTTTACGTTTACTGGTCACTACCAACACTTTTCCTGGCGTTATGATATTTTCCTGGGTGCTCCTGGGCGAGGACGATCTCCATAGGAGCCTGTTTCTCGATTCCGGTGTATGGTTTTGACAACTCCGCTGATGGAAATCATCAGTTTCTTGGCTATTTGTCGGACACTATTACCTTTTTGGTGCAAAGTGATTACCATTAACCGTGATTCATAAGGAATCTGGCACTTTGGGGCCATTTTCAATTACTTTGGCGACGTGTTATACCTTTATGCAAACGCAACTACAAGTGAACAGAAATGTAATCATCGTACCCCTCCATAGCCATGCGGTCTACTCGCTCCACCTGGTGCCTATAGTAGAACTGCTCGGACAGGTAAAGTCGGTTTACATAAATACTAGTATGTTCCAATATGTTTGTAAATGTACAATAATTAAGTGTACAATACTGTACGTGTCATTATTAACCGTTATTTGAGCTTGCTATTCCGTATTCTAACCAATAACTCACATAGATCACGTCCATCTTGCTCCGTTGTAATACGCAGCATCGTGTTTCCAAACTTATGGAGGGCAGTCTATGTATTCATTTTCAGCGCGTGTGATACGCACAACAGCTACCCACAGATCATATAATAGTCAAACAAATAAAATAAGGTACTACACCAATCGTTCCCCTACGCTCTGTCAAGGAGCATGGGACTTATTTCCATTTTCCACTTCACCAATGTAAAATTATCTATTCTGTATTGCTCTTCACCAATGGAAATTCAATCGAAGTTTGGGAAGATTTTGACAAGTTCGGTTTTTAATTTTCAACGCTTACAGACAAATTAAAAAAGTTGGTTCAAATGGCTCTGAGCACTATGCGACTTAACTTCTGATGTCTTCAGTCGCCTAGAACTTAGAACTAATTAAACCTAACTAACCTAAGGACATCACACACATCCATGTCCGAGGCAGGAGCTCGGTCGCTCGGTTCCAGACTGTTAAAAGAAAAGAAAGAATTCTTTGACGTTTATATTTATGTGCTGCTCCATGACTCTGCTGTCAATATCTCTATTCTTGGCTTGTATGTAACTTCTGAGTCTTCTTTCAGTAAATGTGGTTTTTTTCGTATCCAGGGTGTAATTACAAAGCTAATAATATGTTTCTTGCCTTTTAAATAATATTTTTCATCAGGTTATGGGCCCAGTACACGTGTAAAGGCAAGCAACATAGTTTAAGTAAAACAATGTTTGAAATAAGCCTGTGTCTGTAAAGATACATGACTGCTAGCGGCGATTATAAGATCAGCATTGATAAGCTTGAAGGACCTGACGACTGGGCCAAATGAAAATGGCGTATTTCTATGGTGCTGCGTTCATATGGACTAGAAGATATTATTAACGGTACACGTGAACGTGTAGAGTTGCCGCAAGATGCGACAAGTGAACAAAGAGAAGCGTATGTGGAATGGCACAAGGACGACGCAAAGGCAGCAAGTCTTACAGCAAGTGGACTAAGTAAACCTGTTGCAGAACTCGTCTTAACGTGCAAGAATGCTAAAGAAATCTGGGACAAATCACGCGCCCGATTTGAACGTAGCAGTACTCAGCGCTTGAATATGTTGATTGAAACATTTTTCCGTGTTAAACGTGATGAAACGGAAGATATTAGTGCACATGTGGCCAAACTGCAAAAGTTATTTGTGGACCTGAACGACAAATTAGCAAAACATGAAGAAAATACGCTATCTGAAAGAATCTTAAATGGTCGAATTTTGTCTACACTGGGAAAACACTACGACAATTTTAAGGATCTCTGGGATACGATACCGACAGAAAAGCAAAGCTTGAATTTATTGATTGAAAAACTCTGTACAATTGAACTGCGTGAACAAGACATTAATAGAAGTGCAGCTTTTGTCGTTTCTAAAACAAGAAAACGGCAAACAAGTAATCAGCAAGTAAAGATGACGAAGTCACAATTAAAACAGAAGTTTCCGTGTAATATATGCAAACAATTAGGTCACTGGGCAGCAGAGTGTCCACAGAAGACTCGTGACAGCAATAAAAGAAAAGAGAAGAAGCGAGAAAGTGAACACGCTGCATTTACTTCAGACGCTATGGGTGTGTGTACCAGTAATCACAGTGACCCAAATAAATGGTATTGCGACAGTGGCGCTACAAATCATATCACTCCCAAAAAACAGTATTTTGTTTCGTGTAGTGAATTTGATGTTCTCAAGTCATTTAATTGAGAAAAAAAGATGTCAAAATGTGTGCGTGCGGTCAAGGAACAGTTTACATCCAAATTCGACGAAACAATAAATGGTACAATGCTAGAATGGACAATGTTTTGTACGTCCCTGATGCAAGTGCTAATCTGTTCTCTGTGAGAGCCATTGCCTGCAGAGGCTACAGTAATAATTTTAATTATAATAATGTCTGTGTTCGAAAACAAGTCAGTGGCAATATTGGTATGACAGGTTATGTGAAAAATGGACTTTATGTGTTGAACATGCGTGTTGTTAGAAATGCAAAAATGAATCGTGTGAACTTGATAACATCATCCGAAACATTGCAAGTGTACCATGAAAGGTTTGGTCATCAAAATAGACAACACGTGAAGAATATTTTAAAAGGAATGAACATTAATGTGGAAGATGCCAAGAGTGAATTTTGTGACGGCTGTGCGGTTGGAAAGATGCATAGGATGCCATTCAAAACACGAACAATACGCGCTACCAGTACTGGTGAATTAATCCACGCGGATGTCAATGGACCAATGAGCACGAAATCTTTTGTAGGTAAGCATTATTATGTATGTTTCAAAGACGATTTTAGTAAATTTCGTCGAATTTTCTTTTTAAGACACGAAAGTGAAGTGTGTACTGTGCTTAAGAAGTTTTTAAATGAAGCACGAACTAATGGACATGTTGTCAAACAATTTAGATGTGATGGTGGCAAAGAATTTAACAATAAGAATGTCAGTGAACTGCTTGCAGACAGGGGAATAGAGGTACTGATTCCTCCTCCTTACACTCCTGAACGGGAAAAGAGGACCATTGTTGAATCAGCCCGGTCAATGCTAAATCCGGGTAAATTACCTAAAGGGTTGTGGGCAGAGGCATGTAACACAGCAGTCTACCTAATAAATCGTACTGGAAAATCTTCAGTTGAAAATAAAACCCCTTATGAACTATGGTTTAATGGACCAGTAGGACGACTTGATCATCTCAGAATTTTTGGCACAGGCTGCTATGTTCACATTAACAAACAATTCCGTTCCAAGTTTGATGATAAGGCAGTTTTTGTACGACTTGTTTGATATGTTAATGATAAAGATGGGTTTAGAGTTTGGATACCATCTAAAAGAATAGTGGTGTTGACTCACGATGTGAAATTTAAGCGAGAAATAGTTTGTGATTTACATAGTGATCATGTTGAATATAGTGATCATGTTGAATTTGAAGTCCCTCAGGAAGAATTTAATGATCCGAATTCATCTAAAGATGACCAATGTAAATCTCCTAGGCTGTACACTTCTGGAGGAAGCCAAACTCAAGAAAAAATTGGCACTCTCGACTCTAGAGAAAGTCAAGATTCGAGTGAATCTGATGAAAATAAAGAATTAACAGAATTTCTAAAAGCAGAAGCTGTTGAATCTTCTAATGAAGAGAAACAGAAGAATAAAAGACAACGAAGAAAACCAACCTGGATGGAAAGTGGTGAATTTTGTATGGCAACAAAAGTTGATCCACTTGAATACAAAGATCCAAACTGTGTTTCAGAAATATTGCAGTCAAACGAGAAGTTAGAATGGATGCAAGCTATTAGTGAAGAACTTCAGTCACTAAAGAAAAACAATACCTGGGTGCTGGTTGACCGTCCGAAGAATGCCCAAGTATTGCAGAACCGCTGGGTTCTACGGCGAAAGGTCGCAGTCAACAGAGGTACTCGCTTTAAAGCCAGATTGGTTGCAAAAGGCTGTATTCAGAAAGCAGGAATTGATTGTGACGACACCTTTAGCCCTGTGGCACGTTATGACACCATACGAACTCTGTTGGCTGTAGCTGCTTCAAAGAAAATGTTGCTAGAACAATTCGATGTAAAGACAGCTCAGCTTTTTTGAATGGAATACTTGAAGATGAAGTATATATGGAACAACCAGATGGTTTGGTTCAAATGGCTCTGAGCACTATGGGACTCAACATCTGAGGTCATTAGTCCCCTAGAACTTAGAACTACTTAAACCTAACTAACCTAAGGACATCACACACATCCATGCCCGAAGCAGGATTCGAACCTGCGACCGTAGCAGTCGCGCGGTTCCTGACTGCGCGCCTAGAACCGCTAGACCACCGCGGCCGGCAACCAACCAGATGGTTTCCAAGATGGTACAGGCCGAGTTTGTTTCTCAAAAAAAGTCTTTATTGGTTGAAGCAAGCGCCACGTTGCTGGAACAAACGTTTTGTTGAGTTCATGAAGAAAGCTGGTTTTTCAAACAGTGATGCAGACCCATGCCTATTTTATCGTAGCCAAAATGGAAATAGCCTTTATGTGGCAATCTACGTTGATGATGGCCTGATTGTCGGCAGTAACAAGAAAGAAATTGCTGTTTTTATGGATGTTTTACAACATGAATTCGAAATAACAACTGGCAGTCTTGACAATTTTCTTGGCATATAAATAAAGCAATATGAAGATGGAGCAATAATGATAAGTCAAGAGAAATACACAGAAGAAATTCTTCAAAGATTTCGAATGAAAGAATGCAATATAATCTCAACTCCTATTGGACGTGAGGACAATAATCAAAACGAAGAAGTTTCGTCATCTGTACCCTACCGTGAAGCAATTGGTTGTCTCATGTACCTTTCAACAGTAACTCGTCCAGACATCACTTTTGCAGTGAATAAAGCTGCTCGAGCTATGGAGAAACCAACCACTGAAGACTGGAATAGAGTAAAGCGCATTTTCCGGTATTTGAAAGGGGCCTTAAATTTTGGAATTGTATATAATAAAAAAGAAGAGTTAAAGATATACGCTGATGCAGATTTCGCAGGTGATAACCGGACAAGGCGCTCAACAACTGGATTTCTTGCAAAGTACTCAGGTGGTGCAGTGTCATGGACAAGTCAGTTGCAGAAAGTAGCGGCCACATCCACAACCGAGGCGGAGATAATTGCAGCTAGTGAAGGAGCGAAAGAGTTAGTTTGGTTACGTCGTCTGCTATCAGAATTAGTGGAAATGTCGGGGCAGCCTCCAGTTCTTTACATTGACAATGCTAGTGCATTGAAGTTGGCAAAAAATCCAGAATATCATCGACGTTCTAAACATATAGAGGTCCGACATTTCTATGTTCGTGAAAGATATCTGAACGGTGAGATTTTCTTGGAACACATCGATGGACACAATCAGTTGGCAGATATTTTGACGAAACCCCTTGAAGGAGTTCGATTTAATTTTCTACGTTCAGAAATTGGCATGCAAGAGACAAAGCAATAATTCCATGATTTTTTTTTCTTTTGGAGGAAGTGTTAAAAGAAAAGAAAAAAATTCCTTGACGTTTATATTTATGTGCTGCTCCATGACTCTGCTGTCAATATCTTTATTCTTGGCTTGTATGTAACTTCTGTGTCTTCTTTCAGTAAATGTGATTTTCTTCGTATCCAGGGTGTAATTACAGAGCTAATAAAATGTTTTCTTGCCTCTTAAATAATATTTTTCATCACAGACTGTAGCGCCTAGAACCGCACGGCCACTCCGGCTGGCATTAAAAAAGTGGCCATACTTCTACTGAAGCTGTGGCACGTGAAAGGTGACCGGAAACTGTAAACGTATATGAATAATTTGGAGATATGCACAATATGTTCGTAAACAGACTGCAGCTAATGACTACGAAACCGTTGACGCTATAGATATACCTACACGACCTGATCACAAACATCCGGACACCAGTTTCTAATGCGTAATTTGTCACGAGACACGGAAGCGTCATTACAAAAAGAGGCAGGGAGTGTTGTGTTGCCAGGAGAGGAGCTGTACAAGCAGAATGGGTGGGTCAGTAGTCACGTGAATTGGTCCCCCTGTCTTCCGTGCCGGCAGAGTGGATTTTGCACTTACAAACATTCAAGAAGCAGTGGGCTAAGCATGGCTTACTGTAGAGCTTGTGCGGATTGATTCTGCTCTTCGATCCCTAACGATGAGTTTGGAGAAATTCCCACCTCTAGATTTTATTGCCTACAGGACATTTATGATCAATCAGTTGTAGGCAGCAACGAGGAACTGAGTAACAAAGTCATCGAGGACATCTGAACCCTTCTGATGATGCCCATTTCAACTGTTAGTGATGTTGCTGTGAAGTGAAAACGTGAAGGAACAACTACAGCTAAACCAACACCAAGCAGACCTCATGTTCTGACGGACAGGAACCGCCGGCCGCTGTGGCCGAGCGGTTCTTGGCGCTTCAGTCCGGAACCGCACTGCTGCTACGGTCGCAGGTTCGAATCCTGCCTCGGGCATGGATGTGTGTGCTGTCCTTAGGTTAGTTAGGTTTAAGTAGTTCCAAGTCTAGGGGAATATCTCATAAGTAGATTTACAGTCTACCACCTAAAATTCAGCCATCTTACCGCAAAAATGGTGTTTCGTGGCTCTGGCTCTGAGCACTATGGGACTTAACATCTGTGGTCATCAGTCCCCTAGAACTGAGAACTACTTAAACCTAACTAACCTAAGGACATCACAAACATCCATGCCCGAGGCAGGATTCGAACCTGCGACCGTAGCGGTCTTGCGGTTCCAGGCTGTAGCGCCTTTAACCGCACGGCCACTTCGGCCGGCGGGTGTGGTGTTTCGTCCCATAGTGCTTAGAGCCATTTTTGAATGGACAGGAACCGTCGAGCGTTGCAAATTGTGGACGTAAAAAATCGCATTCAATCAGGTGAAAGAGTCACTCATGATTTCCAAAGTGCTTCCAGCAGTCCAAGCAATACAACGGCTGAATGTAGGGAGTTGAAGAGAATTGAGTACAGTGTTCAAGTAGCTCGTTATAAGCCACACACTTCTATAGAAAGTGCTAAGCCATGCTTCATCTGATGTAAAGAACGATCCCAAAGGACTATCAAAGATTGGAAACGAGTGATTGGAAGTGATGATTCACACTCCACCTGGTCGCAATCCGGTGGAAGGATTCAGGTTTGGCGAATGCCTGCTAACGGTCGCAGGTTCGAATGATGCCTCGGGCATGGATGTGTGTGATGTCCTTACGTTAGTTAGGTTTACGTAGTTTTAAGTCTAGGGAACCGATGACCTCAGATATTAAGTCCCATAGTGCTTGGAGCCATTTGAATTTTAATGACGCCCAAGCCATATTTTATGAAAAGTTCTGTAATCCTAGGCTTGAACAGGAGACAGACTAAACTCAGGGTGGGGCTAATGACGGGCGATGGGAACTTTGGGAAACGCCTACAGACGATGGGTATCGAGAAAGATGCGCCTAGGTGTAGTCTGTGCGGTGCGGGTGACGAAACTGCACAGAGATCAAAAGACAGAATATTCGGGTCATCAAGTTCTGAACAAATTGTATCTAATAAAGAACTCGTAAAGGGAGTCGTACTACACTTTAAGGGCACTGACTGCCTTTACTAGAATTACGGGGAACAATAAAACCTTTTTCGGTGTGGACAATGTTGTGCTGGGAACGCTGTTGGTTTTATCTGCTTGTTCAAATCAAAAATAATCAAGCACATTGATGTGAATGGTAGTAAACAAAAAAAGTGTGTTTTAACTATTTTTCTGTTCCAGTGATAAATTTGAATCATGCCCTTGTGTGGAAACGTAGGTGAGGAAAGTACAACATTACACATTCTTTGGTTCCCTCCATACGGTTCCTTTGAATAACGGAGGAAATGTACTCGTAAGTAACAGGAAGTGTTCTTTCATTTAACATCCGAGTAGGTTGACGCATTTTCAGAGTTTTATGCTGGATATCGTTTAGCGTCAGCCATCTGTAAATACACTTTCTAACGATCCTGTATCACCAGTAACGACTGCTAACTCGTAGGAGGTTTGTTACCAGAACATCAACTGGTGTATCAGTGTGTATCTAGCAGACGGAGTGCTTGTTTGGTCAACAGTTCGTTGAGAATCACTAAAATTAAATAACCAATGAAATATAATTTCTCTGATCATGGCACAAATGTACCGAAACACATTTGAGTAACAAAGTCATATGAAAAGACATTGTGGTTTACATAAATAGACGGAACTCACTTCCCATTAAATATATTTTTCGTCCGTCCCAGAACGTATTAATGAAGTGGGA
This sequence comes from Schistocerca serialis cubense, assembly GCF_023864345.2. Classification (NCBI taxonomy): domain Eukaryota; kingdom Metazoa; phylum Arthropoda; class Insecta; order Orthoptera; family Acrididae; genus Schistocerca; species Schistocerca serialis. The sequence continues at coordinate 524,439,279 of NC_064642.1, forward strand.
TACCTATTCAAAGCTGCTGTCATACAGTACAAGTACAGCAGACATTATTTCATGACGAACATCAAATATTAGCAGCCCACAACCTTCTGCGCTTACTGCGGTACTGATTATCAAATTCTGTTTTCACGTAGAATGGCATTCTGCAATTTCATTATTCGTATTTTTATAGCTGCCTTTAATGAGTTTCATGACTCTAGTGGGCGAGTGACGCTAGTGCTGACCTTGGGAGACGAAAGGCAGCGGGACGTCAGTCCTGACGACTCATGGCAAAAAGCCGGCCGGCACTTTCCTGTTGCAACGCGCAAGTCCCGCAAAGGCAGCGAATCGCGAACCCAGATCTCTCACGTGCGCACGCCTGACATTTCTCCCGCGTCTGCAGCTGTTGTGCGGCACTACTGCGCTGCATAAACCCTGCACCGCTAATGGCAAGACTAAGAAATCTTAACATAGTTTCACTCAAAGGGTCTTCTATGGTACTTTCATAGACCAGTTTTTCGGGTGGTGGTTATGTCTGCGGCAAGTGCAACTTTACAGTCTGTTTCTCCTGACACGTAACTTACTCCACTTGGTTACCGTTTACACTTCGCGGATGGTCATGGCAGTCCATAAAATATACTTACGTTCCTCAATATCTACAAATGGGTAACTGTTGCCTGTCGTCAGTCAATCTCCAGTCAGGTCTTAAATTTGGATTTCCCCATAAACTGCGACAAGGCACACAGAAAAGTTAACCTACTGAAGACGTTGGAACACCGAAACGAACTTTCAGCCACCGGCCAGCAGTAGTGGAACTATTGACCAGTGCCCACGGGGGCCCATACCTAGGAAATGCCACCAAGACACCGTAACAGTGCCTGCGAAACTAGGGACCTAATTGTTCCCACGAAGAACAATCACTTCAACTGCGTTTGGAATACGAAATTCTTTCTACGAGGGGGAGTTGGAAAATAAGTTTCCCCTGTCGACTGTGGGCAGAGTTGTGTGATATGGGCGAAAGACGACACGGCAGGTGGACGCGCACATGCAAGACATCGATACACCATTGGGTAGAGGTCGACTGCGATCAAGCAGAGGGCGCTGTCGCCGTGCCTGCGCAAACCGGAGGCCAGCCGCTCAGTCTTTTCCCGGAGCTATGGAGAGTAGGTGCGTTTTGGAGTCGTGGTCAAAGGCGGAAGTGACAGCTGTTATCCGCTATAAATGGGCACGTTGAGTATCAGGCACAGTAATTCACAACCGCCTTGTTGAGGTGTATGAGTCAGGTGTGATGTCGAGGCAAAGGGTGCGGGAGATGGTGCCAGCAATTCAGTGATGGACGTCAGCAAGTGCAGGACTTACCGAGACCTGGACGGACGCGCACGGCCACTACAGATGCAAATGCCATGAAGGTGGATGACATGATTAAAGCGAACCGGCGTATCACCACCGATGTCCGCCCCGGTAGCTGAGTGGTCAGCGTGACAGACTGTCAATCCTAAGGGCCCGGGTTCGATTCCCGGCTGGGTCGGAAATTTTCTCCGCTCAGGGACTGGGTGTTGTGTTGTCCTAATCATCATCATTTCATCCCCATCGACGCGCAGGTCGCCGAAGTGGCGTCAAATCGAAAGACCTGCACCAGGCGAACGGTCTACCCGACGGGAGGCCCTAGCCACACGACATTTCCATTATACCACCGATGAAGTAGCAGCAGAACTTGGAATCGAACATGAGCGAGCTCACAAGATCATCCACGACATTCTTCGATACAGGAAGGTGTCAGCACGATGGGTGCCCCACCAACTGACCCCGGCACACATGGAACAATGTATGGCGTTCAGCCTGGAACAGCTCGTGCGTTACCATGCATCTGGCAATGACCAGTTTCGGATTGTGACGGGGGATCAAACGTGGGTCCACCATTACACGCCCGAATCGAAGGCCACATCCATGGAATGGAGACATCCGTCATTACCTGTCCGAAAGAAGTTCAAAAGCACTCCGTCTGCAAGTAAAGTGCTATTCACCGTTTTCGATGCAACAATCAATGCTGCGCGGAACTGTACCACTCTGTCGAAATTGAAAGAGGTGATTCGGAAAAACGGCCTGGTCTTCTCAAATCTGGCGTTCTACTGTTGGATGACAATGCGAGACCACATACGGCGACGGCAATGCAAAACCATGTTGCAACTCTTGGTTGGGAGCGCCTACACCATCCGACTTACAGTTCGGATCTAGCACCAAGTGACTTCCATCTGTTTCCTGCTTTGAAGAAGACCTTCTGCGGAAGGTGCTGACGTCAAACAAACTGTTCAAGGCCTCTTCCATATGCAACGCCCTGATTTTTCCCTGGGTGGCTTTATGAAGCTTATAAAGCGGTATGACAAACGTCTCAATTGACTTGGAAATTATGTAGAAAAATAAAGATATGTCTTATCTTTACTGTCTCATTCTTTTTTTTTCTTCCTTTCACACACAACTCTGACCACAGTCGACAGGGGAAACTTATTTTCCAACTCCCTCACGTAAGTATGTATGTACGGCATATGTATTTTATCAACGGTGCTAAACTTCATGAAACATCACCTTCGAAAACAAAATGCTCGTGGTTCTTATTAACAATCTAACACACGCTAAAGCCTCTGTAAACTAACGACGCAACTTTTAAGTTACTGACGTCGTATGCAGAATGACTTGTTGCGTCCCACATTCCAGGACTTATTGTTTTCTGTCCTACTGCTTACTTCTTTCACAGATTTAACTTCTTTGTTTACCGTGCTCACACAATCAGTCTGAATTGTTATTAGCAGAAACGAAAGGTGCGGTTTGCGCAGCTGTATGTTCAGTTAATGAAATGACTCTCCAGTTGCTAATAATAATTTTATTAAATGCACGACGGCTTTCCACCTTTACAGCATGGTTATTTATAATTTGACGAAATCTAAAAGAAACCAACTGACGCAACACCAACTGACGCTGGCTGTTTTATGTCTTTATGGAGGCCCTCCTTCCTCCTCTTCCTCGTGTTTCCCATGGGTCTACTACCTGCGGGTTTAAAATCCGAACCACATACCCATACCAATGTAATGGTTTGCTTCTGATGATTCTGCTATATTTGCTTCTTGGTATAGTTCAGCTTGCTCATGACTGTGTCTCATTCTCCATTCATCCATGTTTGAGTCCAACATCATACCAAAGATCTTCCACGACATTTTATACCAGGCATGAGAAAATTATGAAAGTCCTGCTTTCGGATTATCCTCGTCTCACAGCCATATAGTATCACGGGTTGGATAATGGTTTTATGTAACTGAATCTTGAACCGTCTCGAGAGACATCTGAACCGATCTTTTAATTTAGGACACTAACACAATGCAAGACGTGTACCAAATGGTGGTACATACTAAATATACTGCTCTGATTGTAAGGCTAGCTACAGTGGACAAACGGGAAGGAATTTTAAAACGCGTTGCAAGGAACATACAACAGGCTTACAAAGAAAAAGCGTAGGAAGTAAACAAAACTTCGCAGCTCACCTTGTACAAGACAGTGACACGATGCACAGCATAAAAACAACTCTTAGTTGTCCATACAACGAAGACGGGATTTTTCCAGAATGAAATTTACATTCTTCAGTGCAGTGTGCGGTGATATGAAACTTCCTGGCAGATTAAAACTGTGTGTCGGACAGAGACTCGAACGCGGGACCTCACCTCTCGCGGGCAAGTGGTCTACCAACTGAGCTACCCAAGCACTATTGACGACCCCTCCTCACAGCTTTACTTCCGCCAGTACCTCGCCTCCTAACTTCCAAACTTCAAAGAAGCTCTCCTGCGAAACTTGCAGAACTAGCACTCCAGGAAGAAATGATATTGCGGAGACATGCCTTTGCCACAGGCTGGGGAATGTTTCCAGAATGAAATTTCCACTCTGCAACGAAGTGTGCTCTGGCAGATGGTAGAGCAGTTGCCCATGAAAGGCAAAGGTCCCGTGTTCAAGTCTCGGTGCAGCACACAGTTTTAATCTGCCAGGAAGTTTCAAGAGGGGATGCTTCATGGACATATATGGACAAACTGAAATTTCACCTACGTGAAAAATCAAAGGAAGACAAGCTCAATGAGAAACACCAATTTCTTGGACGCCTACATTCCCGTTATTGAAAACTTATTTTAAAGATGCTCTGCTGGTTCTTAGGTGTATCTAGATGTTTGAAAACATGCTTTTGCAAGCAGTCCACGGACTGTTGAAGCTATGCAAGATCCTTCCAGAGTTTCTTGTATTTTAACTTTTGCCCGCCAGAGGACGTGACTTTGCACTCGACTTGGACAAGCCGAGCCTTGCAGCTATTTTACAAATTTAGTAAACCTAAAAAAACACTTTTAGCCTACTATTAGTAAATCAAGCAGTACAGAATTTTGAACACAACAGAATACAACTATTATTAAAAGTGAAGCATGCTAATACTGTTTCTGTATCAAACTGCACAGTTTTTATACTCAAGATATGCCCATTTTTCTCTCAATGACATCGGGCACATACCTTTTTAAAGCTATGTGACTTTTACTTTCCTGATCTTATGACGCTGTTTTTCTGCAGCACGATATGAGTTATATATTCTTTGTGTAGTTATACTGTGCATATCCTAGTTTTATTTTTCATGTCCTGTTTCGTAGAATATTTGTATATCATCTTGCGCATTAACAGTAAAAGTATCGGAATCCTCTTTAAAATGATCTAATGTAAAGAACGAAACCGGTCGTGGACTTAAAGTTCTTTCTTGCAACTGGAGCGGTTTTTCATTAAAAGAAACGAAACGTTCTCATTTACCTTTAGCTTTATATTTACATCATGAGAGAACTTCTTGAAGGTGTCGATACGTCAATCAGGTACCAAGTGCTGAAAAAACGTGTCCGAAAAGCAGAAGAACAGCTGTACTGAGCTTAACTTTACCAAACACTACTAAAGTTTAATGAAATATTGCATTTCGATAGACTAGATCCATTTTACAAAATCAAGCAAGAGATGTTTACAGTGAATCTTACTATTTCACAAAATGAGCTGCTACGTCGACTAGTGCCCCCCCACGTGGATAGCCCACTGGTTGGCGGGGACTCTGTCTGCTGTTACGTCCCCTTCAAGCCGCAGTGTTTGTAACTCCGGGCCATTTCAGTTGTATGGCGTGTGTTCTATTATCTGCCAAGCCAAGCACCCATTATAAGTATTTATAGAACTGGATTATTTCTCCCAGCCTTCAACGCCCCTTCCCTTTGTGTTCACTCAAGAAGGCGGACACTCTTTGGCCAACAATGAATTTCTTTTACAAATTTAAGAACCCAAAAGTTATTCAGTAATATATATCTCAGTGGTAAATTTTCAGTTACTACAGTCAATACTTATTTGACAAAGACGACATTTAGCACATGACGTATTAAAACAATTATGTAAGTCACAATCAATCACTAAATATTCGCACCTTGTGGTAAAGGTACAGACATTCCTTTCTATGAAATAAATGTCAAATGCTATTAGCCATCAGTTCTTTCTTAGAACTTACATATTTCCTTAATGAACCTTTCATTCACTCTTGTGAAACTTCATAAGACACTCAAACTGTACGCTGAGATGTTGCTCGAAGACGGTGCCTTGCTTTTTCCGGGCAATGCTCTTTGCAAACTTTCTTGGAGACCTAGTAAGGTATAAAATTGATATTCTTGGGAGGTTGAGATGTATGAGTGAGTTACTGGTAGATGGAAGCAGAAATGTCCTGGAATTGCTCATTCGGTGTGAGCATTGCTCGAGAATAATAATGCTTCGATATCGCATCACGGCCTTTTCCTATGCCTTGTGCAGTAGGTTGGAATTCTGTTGATGGTACAAAATTCTCCCTGTAGCTTTTGCCCAGCAAGGTGAGGATTATACTGTAGAAGTACAACACTACCAGACTTAACGCCAATGTCAATTAAATTCCACACCTCTCCACAGCGTCTCGTGCAGCGAGGGTAGGCGGCAAAGTCAGAGCTGGTTTTTGTTCTCATTGTGTTCCCAATGATATCGATCTAGCGTGTAACGGTATCCATCCTTTCTTTTTTTGTTACGTTTTCTTTCGGATATTTTATAGGTAGTAACAACTCAATTTGCAGAATATAAACTTGACATTTAGCACGGTAACATGCTGGCCACTTACAAACAATTTCACATAACAGGAAACAATGTTTAATTCAATGACAGTAGTACGTATGTAACACTTTTGCACTAAATAAGGTTCAAGTTCCTAAGTAAAAATTCTTCTATGAAAGAAAAGTAGCTGCCGAAACGGGTCTGTTTCACCTTACATTAAAATTTTGCCATCTGTTGGGCATTTGATATCAATTCTTTTTGCAGTTCGAAGATGTGCAGTCTCTATTGTAAATTAAGATACAAAATTATAACGAAATATCTAACATAAAAATACGAATTAGAGAACAAGTAAAAGTTTAAGATGCTCGTAGTAGAAGATATGGGATTCGATTATAACAGCAAGGTTAATTTAGCAATCTTCATGAATTTATTCATATTAATACTGATTGACGTAGCTGTGGACTGAATTACGCGAAGAAATACAGAAAGCAGCGGCATTTATGTAAAAATTTATTTAATGCAAGGACTCCTTTCGGGCTTTCACCATCTTCAACTTCGTACTATATTTAGCTGAAATCAGTTGACAGCATTTTGATTCCTACAACTGTGTTCTGTAACTTATGGCTCCTCGTATGCCCTTACATCAATACCAAAAACCCTTTTTTGTTCACAAATCCACTGATGCAGCGTAACATTCGGCATGGTCTATTGGTTTGGATATAAAGGCGAAAAATGAGTAACAAATTTTAAAACGAAAGGCTGCTGCAGTATTCACAATGCTGTCAAGGAAAATGTGATTCTGATTAAGCATTAAATATACTACGCATGTTGAACATGGACGAGAGACCATATCACATTGTTTAATAAAATAGAGGTATTAAAAAAAGGGGCTGCTTACCGTATTTCTTGAAGTAATATTTTCTTGTAAGAAATGGTCGTATTTGTGAGTTTGACGATGATGAACGCAAAGGGGAGGCGAACACAAATAGTAATAGTAGTAGTAGTAGTAGTAGCAGTGGTAGTAGTAGTAACTTTATTCATACGGAGATCTCTTTTTACAAGGATATTGGAAATGTCAAAGTATTTACAAGTTTATACCAATTTAAAATAAGCTAATTCGTGTACACATGATTTTACAGACTTCTAGTTAGAGACAATCATTAGATTTATTCCTGGTATACAATACCTTTTTTTACAAATAACTTATTAAATAATGTAATGCCACACTGTTCACTCATATCTCACTACCAGTCACTGCACACACTATACGCACATTGTTTCGTATCACTTCGCTCACTACACAAACACACACACACACACACACACACACACACACACCCTGGTGATCTCTGGGCCATTTTCTGTACCGCAACTTCCCATTTGCTATTCCGAAAAACTGAGTCAGCATCCCTCCATAATGAGTGAGATGTTGAGCTGAGAAAGTGGAGGAGATGTTAGTTAGTATTGTGCTATGCATACCTTGGGGATAAGTATTTCTAGAAAGGAAAAAAGAAGGAAAAAAACATAAAGTGAAGGTGTTATGTGGAATGTTGGATGTTTTATAATCATTATTATTATTATTATTATTATCATCATTTATTTGTCTAACATTTTTATCAAACCCCTACTCTGTTTTATCTAAGTAATCCTATAATGTATAAAACGTATTGCATAACAGGTACCTTATAGCTGCCTTTTTAAATAAGTGTATTTTTGCAATTTCTTTAATCTCTTTTGGTAATTTATTGTACAGTTTTATTCTTCGGCAGAAAATGCTGTTTTGAGTTTTATGTTTATTTTTTCTCGGTAAATGTAAGTTGAGTCTACCTCTTGTTGCATGGTCATGGACAGAGCTTTATGTTCAGTAGTTACCGATGTTATTTTTGAAGTGTACAACTGACTGGTCAATGTATTCACATTGAGCAGTTAAAATCCCCCATGATCCCCAAAGATCTTTACAAATGAGCTAGAGTAGTATTTTTGGTTATTATTCTTATGGTTCTTTACTGGAGTTTGAAAATTGTGTTCACATTTTGTGCATTTGTTCCCCAAAAAAGAATGCCATAGCTAAGAATTGAGTGTACATATGAATAATATGCAACTATAAGACACTGCATGTTACACACTGATGATAGGATTCTAAGGGCATAACATGCTGATGACATTCTGTTTGTAAGTATCTTTGTGTGTTCACACCACTTCAACTGAGAATAAAATATAGAGGTGCCAGCTACATTTAATTTAACATTGTCAATTTTCCTCTTCAAACTGAAATTAATGGCATTAATTTTCTTTATTTTCAATGTCACTTTATTGCTTATTGACCAATCATAAACGTCATTGACAACTTCATTTGCTTTCTCGGCAAGGAGTTCTCTTGTTTTCTCAGTGACTATATCTACATCTACATCTACATTTATACTACGCAAGCCACCCAAAGGTGTGTGGCGGAGGGCATTTTACGTGCCACTGTCATTACCTCCCTTTCCTGTTCCAGTCGCGTATGGTTCGCGGGAAGAACGACTGTCTGAAAGCCTCCGTGCGCGCTCTAATCTCTCTAATTTTACATTCGTGATCTCCTCGGGAGGTATAAGTAAGGGGAAGCAATATATTCGATACCTCATCCAGAAACGCACCCTCTCGAAACCTGGCGAGCAATCTACACCGCGATGCAGAGCGCCTCTCTTGCAGAGTCTGCCACTTGAGCTTATTAAACATCTCTGTAACGCTATGACGGTTACCAAATAACCCTGTGACGAAACGCGCCGCTCTTCTTTGGATCTTCTCTATCTCCTCCGTCAAACCGATCTGGTACGGATCCCACACTGATGAGCAATACTCAAGTATAGGTCGAACGAGTGTTTTGTAAGCCACCTCCTTTGTTGATGGACTACATTTTCTAAGCACTCTCCCAATGAATCTCAACCTGGTACCCGCCTTACCAACAATTAATTTTATATGATCATTCCACTTCAAATCGTTCCGCACGCATACTCCCAGATATTTTACAGAAGTAACTGCTACCAGTGTTTGTTCCGCTATCATATAATCATACAATAAAGGATCCTTCTTTCTATGTATTCGCAATACATTACATTTGTCTATGTTAAGGGACAGTTGCCACTCCCTGCACCAAGTGCCTATCCGCTGCAGATCTTCCTGCATTTCGCTACAATTTTCTAATGCTGCAACTTCTCTGTATACTACAGCATCATCCGCGAAAAGCCACATGGAACTTCCGACACTATCTACTAGGTCAATGTCAAGGCTAGTACACGCATCAAATTGTTACAGCGGAAGTACAGCATGTAATTATATAACAAATAAAAACTGCGGCAACAAAGAGTGCCCCGTTACAAACAGTAAACAGGCATATCTCCAAATAGTTCCGTTAGACAGAATCCTTTTCAGCCTCTTTACTAATCCACGAGGATGGCTGCAGCTACACCTTTATCACAAAGGTCACTGAGCATCGAAACACGGAATAGAGATTGACCCTAGCATGGCAGAGCAAGTAGGTGACGAGCAGCGGCAGTGTAATGATCTGGGGAACAGATCTTCTCGTCTCGTGGACCCGTTGGCAAATACTCTTCCGGAAGTGCATCCCACGCAACTCATCATCAATAAATATTTCATCACTCAGAGGCGGCGTACTTCCTCTTCACTGCTCAACTGAGAGCGCTGGCTTTCAGAGTAACATTTTTGCCAATGTAGCTGTTCAACGGAGATTCATTTTGAGTGGCTACCTAAGTGACTAGTGGCGAATATGCATGTCGCCTTATCGAAGCGGAATAATCAGAATGGGGCCTACACGTGACATTACCTGCTTTGCTCAAACACTGCAACGCGACCACGTTGCGGTGTCCATGTGTTCAAGAAAGATCTCCGTCTCACAATAATACGATCAGAAGATTAATATTTGTAACTGAGGAGTGATTTGCAGTAGCCAAAATTATCCGAATTTACGTAAGAATGGAACGCAGTTAGATGTGTGATATGGGAGACACAGAGAGAACGGAGATAATTGTCTTGCATAAGTGTTTTTGCTTGCAAAATTACAAGGCAACACAGCCAGCCATTGCAAGTTTTTTACTTATACGCTTTCGAGATATATATGCTGCGAGAAGAGAATTTACATATACATTCAAGCTCATGTTTTGTGAGGAAAAAATGGAAAAGCTTCAGCTACTTATTCTAAATCAACTTTTTTTAGTCTACTTTCAACGAACACTTATTAATTGGTTTGAATATCAGGCCTTCACCAGCTATTTAACTTAGGCATCACTCTACAACTTTATGTACGCTGTAATATATTATCACTGATTCGTAATGTCTTTAACTGTTAAAGCCATACTGAATATCGAGCGCTAGAACGCCAAGTCAAGAAATTTTAGAAAGTTTATAATAGACGATCCAACGTCAACAGCTATAATTTCGCAACATCTGAAGGTCGATGTGTAATAAACTTGCCCCGACTACTCCTTTCCAACTACTGAAGGCAGAACATTAATCTTGATGCCGATACTTCATTATTCAGAGACAAGGTTACACAGTAACGAGTCTGTACTCAACTATAGAGGCGTAGGAGCATCGCTTTGCCTCAGAGTTCACAAATTATCTGCCGACGTAGGCAGTGTTGCTGAAACAAAATAAAACTGGCCCGGATTCGTCTCGATGCACCAGTGGGTTGCTGTCACATGTCTGCACATGCACATGTCCCACATGCTTTGTCCCGAGTACTTTTGTGTAACAGTACATTTGAATGAGTGAGAGGAGCAGTCGTAATTAGTATCCAGTTAAATAAGAGGCGTGTTTCTTTAAAGTAAGAATAGTTCTGAAATAAAAATCAAACAATTAGACTTTTCTTAGCAGTTTTATTTTTACATCGAAGTCTGTATCTCATCTACTTTTCTACATAATTCCCACCAACATTAAGGCACCTATCGTATTGTAAAACCAGCTTTTGTATACCATCCATCCTCGTAGAAACATACACTTCTTGACACTTGAGGAAACTCATCGCACAACACTGAAATTGTGAAGCATCTGTTGTCTCCAACTTTTTCATCAACTTTCTGTACCAAATCGTAAGTAAACACAAGGTCACCCTCTTCGTTCCTCATTATGCAAATTCGTACTGTCCACTTTAAAAGCTCTCACCCACTTACATAATATCCCATCGCTCATAATGTTTTCTCTATATACGTCACTGATCTGACGATCTGTTTCAGCCGGTTTCTAGCATTTTAGCACGAAGAAAAGGAATCGCAGCGCTTAATTCGCATTCGGAGGGATTCTCAATCGGAGGAGTCAAATACGCACAAACATACGTAAACACGCCGAATATTGGTGGCAATTATATAGTAACGAAAATTAAAGTAAAGGCTATCATTTAAAAATAAAATCGCTAAAATGAGGCTACTTGTTTTATTTTTATTTCGAAACAGCACTTATTTAAAAAATAGGCCTCATACAACACAAAATTGTGCTCACTATGAAAAAGCGCCTCTTCATTTTAGAGTCTTATACGAAGCGCAATTCGTGGAATACCTGTGAGGAACTGTTTGAATAAGAGTTTAAGACTGGAAGTGCCTTGGCAAAACCTCCGACAATGCCTGAAATGCAAAATGGTGCGAAACCGGCTCTGTAGCGAAAAAAGCCGTGATATTCATTAACAAGGGTCATACCCGTGTCTGTCAGTCTTATTGTAAATATTCTCCAGGCTAGTTTTACTTTGACCGTTCAGTGTACTTCTCTTGCCGTGAGAGGACAGCAATTAACACAGGGTATATCCGAGATAACGATACAGTGTGATGGAGAAAGGCAAATGCGTCAATATGAAAGTTACGCCATTTGCAGCTTCTTTAGAGAACATCGCATATGCTACAATATTTGCAACTACGTGCACAAAAAACCAATTTATCACATCGTACAAATGACGATTAGTAGGTTATTGTGTATTTATTGTATATTTGTTGTATACTTATTGTATACATATAATTCATACTCGCATACTTATTCGTTAGCAAGTTTGGTTTCGTAACTTTAGACTCAAAAGCTTACAGACAAGGATTCCTTGTCTCAGGTTGATATGTTTACTCATCTGCGTCATCCCTGAAAATCTGCATCTATGTACATACTCCGTAAGCCACCATATACCGCACAGCGGAAGGAACTTTGTACCACTACTAGCCATTTCCGTTTCCTGTTCCCTTTGCAAAAATTATTACAGCGAGGGAAAAACAACTGTCTTTAAGCCTCTCTAAGAGCCCCAGTTTGTCTTGTCTCGTCGTCCTCGCGTGAAATGTACATTGGCGGCAATAGAATAGTTCTGCAGTCAACTTTAAAAGAAGGTTCTTCAAATTTCCTCAGTAATGTTCCCTGAAAAGAACACAGTCTTCGCTCCAGGGATTCCAATCTGAATTCGCGAAACATCTCTATAATACCTACGTGTTGATCGAACCTATCGGTAACGAATCTAGCAGCTCTTCTCTGGATTGCTTCGTTACCTTCCTTTAATCCGACCTGCTAGGGATCCCGAAGACTCTAGTAGTACTCACGAATGGGTCGCACTAGTGTTCCATACGCGGTCTCCTTTATAGATGAGATACACTTTTCTAATATTCTCCCAATAAACGAAAGTCGACTAGTCGCCTTCCCTAGTACCACCCTCGCGTTCTCGTTCCGTTTCAAATTACTTTTCAACGTTATTTAATCGACGGGACTGTGTCAAGCGGCACACTACCAATACTGCATTCGCCCGCATCTCGTGGTCGTGCGGTAGCGTTCTCGCTTCCCACGCCCGGGTTCCCGGGTTCGATTCCCGGCGGGGTCAGGGATTTTCTCTGCCTCGTGATGGCTGGGTGTTGTGTGCTGTCCTTAGGTTAGTTAGGTTTAAGTAGTTCTAAGTTCTAGGGGACTTATGACCACATCAGTTGAGTCTCATAGTGCTCAGAGCCATTTGAACCATTTTTTTGAATACTGCATTCGAGCCTTACGGCAGTGTTTTTCCTATCCATCTGCATTAACTTACACATTTATACATTTAGTGTAAGCTGTAATTCCTGAGACCAACTAGGACTTTTGTCTAAGTAACCTCGTATCCTTCTACTGTCAGTCAATGACGACAGCTTCCCGCAAGCCACAGCGTCATCAGCAAACAACCACAGACAGCTACTCGTCCTGTCTTTCAGATCATTGTGTTAACATTCTGCAATGGGGCACCGTCTCAAACGCTTTCCGGAAATCTAGGAACATGGAATCTGCCTCTTGCACTTCATCTACTACTATAACCGGAACTACATGTATACATGTACACAACGTTGCCAAAATAAATCTCCCTCGTTACTTGCAGGCCGCATTTCGTAGTCTAAAGGGCAAAAAGTTCGTCAAAAACCAGTCAACGGTGAGGGTTTCGGCAATTTTCCGATGATTCTTCGTCCAATTACAAGAAATTTAGGAATAACAGGTGGATACCTACTGCAGTAGCACTAATACTGTAGAGGAAAGTAAGCTTAAGTCAATAAATATTTACATTCAGATTCAACACTTGAAATATAGATAATCAGGAAAATTTTTCTATAAATTGTAAATGTAATAGCATGGGATTGGAAATAAGAGATGTAGTTTACCTACACAATTTATTGTTTGCTAATAATCAAGTAGACGTAGCACAAGATGAGGAGGATGCTAACTACATGTGCAATTAACTAGCAGTAGCATACAAAACATGAGGTTTGAAGATTAATTACCAAAAAACAGAATACTTGACTAATGATTCATATGAGCTATACATTGAAGTAAAGAAAATCAAAAAGATAAACACTTTCTGTTATTTGGGATCCATTTTACAAATCGAGGGAAAATCAGAGTCAGAAATCAATAAAAGATTTAGTAGCGGACGGAAGGTCACTGGGAAGCTTAACTCAGTCTTATGGAGCAGGAATGTAATGAGCAGAACTAAAAAATTAATACACAAATCCACATTACAGAATGTGGTTCTGTACGGAACGGAGACCTGGACAATTAACCAGAAGCACATTAAAATATTACAAGCTCTAGAGATGGAGTTCAGGAGAATATCGGCAAGACTCCCCAGGAAAGAGAAGATAAGGAACACCTAAATAATAAGGAGAATGGAAATAAAAAAAAGAATATATGACTTAATGGATAGGAAGAAATTACAGTGGTAGGGGCACGTACGAAGAATGGAGGAATTGATACTGGAGAGGGAACCGGGGGGGGGGGGGGGGGGAGGAGAAGATTAGAACCACCTGGCTCTAAAATGTACAGCACACAATGAGGAGAATGGGCGCAGAGGAAGAGGACACACAAGATCGAAACACCTTGAGGAATATTTTGAAAATATAGTTTAAGAAAGTTTATTCTTTGTATAGTAATTTCCGAGTAAATTATTATGTTGGAGATAAGCCTCTGTTATGAGGAAAAGCTCAAAATCTAAAAAAATATTTAACTGACTAATATGGCAAGATCACAGGTTAATGTCAGCGCGAAATAAGCTGTTGCAAATATGAAATGCTGGTACATTAATAACCGGTGTAATGTCCCGAATGTTGAATGCAAGCGAGCAAACGTGCATGCTTTGTGTTGTACAGGTGCCGAATGTTAGTTTATGGGACAGAGTTCCACGCTTGTTTCATTCGGTCGGTCAACACAGGGACGGTGAATACTGTTTGTAGATGTCGCCGCAGCTGTCGTCCAATGATTTCCCATCTTTGCTCGACTGGAGACAAATCTGATGATCGAGCAGGCCAAGCCGACACGTCCACACTTCGTAGAGCGCGTTGGGTCATAACAGCGGTATTTGGGCGGAGATTATCCCCTTGGAAAACACCCCTGGGAATGCTGTTCACGAATAGTAGCACCATATGTCGAATCAGCAGCTTGACGTACAAATTCGCAGTCAGGGTGCGTGGGATAACACGAGAGTGCTCCTGCTGTCACATGAAATCGCACTGCAGACCATAACCCGAGGTGTAGGTCCAGCGTATCTAGCACACACACAGATTGGTTGCAGGCCTTCAACTGGTATTATTCTAATCAACACACGACCGTCACTGACACCAAGGTACAAAGAGCTTTCACCAGAAAACACAAAGATTCTCCAACCTCCCCTCCAGTGAGGCTCCACTTGGCACCACTGAAGTCGCATATGGCGGTGGTTTTTGGTAGTGGAATGCACGCTACGGGGTGTCTAGCTCGCAGCTGTCCTTGAAGTACGAGGGGCGTTTGAAAAGTCCGTGCAAAGTCCGAGAGATGGCACCATTGGCGCGTATCGAAGTCATGTTTAGTTAGTAGCATCTTTTGAAAGAACGCACACCAAGTTTCAGCCCTATTGGTCTAGTTCTGTGTGTTTGGCTTTCGTGTGAATCAAGGAAGTCGAGTGATTGTCAAAAAATGGACGAAAAAGAATTTCGTGTGGTGATTAAACATTCCTTTATGAAAGGCAAAACGCCTGAGGAGACTAAAGAGAAGCTTGATAAATATTATGGTGACTCTGAACCTCCGTTTAGAACAGTTTATAAATGGTTTCAAAATCTTTGGAGTGGCCATATGGACACAAGTGATGCTGAACGTTCTGGACGCCCTGTGGAGGTTACGACTCCAGAAATCATTGATAAAATCCATTATATGGGGATGGATGACAGAGTAGTTAAGGTGCTTGAGATTGCTACTGCTGTGGGCATCGATGCTACTTCTGTGGGCATCTCGAATGAATGGGTTCATAATATTTTCCATAAACATTTGGACATGAGAAAGCTATCTGCAAGATGGGTTCCGCTATTGCTCACGCTTGACCAAAAACGGAATCGTGTGAAGTGTTGCAAGGATGGTTTGCAGCTGTTCAGGAAGAGTCCACAACAGGACTTTAAGCGTCGTTTCGCCAATGTGGATGAAACATGGATACATTACTATACTCCTGAGACCAAACAACAATCTAAACAATGGGTTAACAAGGGAGAATCTGCAGCAAAAAAGGCGAAGATCATCCTTCGGCCAGAAAGGTTACGGGGACTGTCTTTTGGGATTCGTAAGGGATAATCCTCACCGACTACCTGGAAAAGGGTAAAACTATTACAGGTGCACAATGTTGTTGTTGCCGCTGTTGTTGTGGTCTTCCTGAGACTGGTTTGATGCAGCTCTACATGCTACTCTATCCTGTGCAAGCTTCTTCATTTCCCAGTACCTACTGCACCCTACATCCTTCTGAATCTGCTTAGTGTATTCATCTCTTGGTCTCCCTCTACGATTTTTAGCCTGCACGCTGCCCTCCAGTACTAAATTGGTGATCCCTTGATGCCTCAGAACATGTCCTACCAACCGATCCCTTCTTCTAGTCAAGTTGTGACACGAACTCCTCTTCTCCCCAATTCTATTCAATACCTCATCATTAGTTACGTGATCTACCCGTCTAATTTTCAGCATTCTTCTGTAGCACCACATTTCGAAAGCTTCTAATCTCTTCTTCTCCAAACTTGTTATCGTCCACATTTTACTGCCATACATGGCTACACTCCATACAAATACTTTCAGAAACGACTTCCTGACACTTAAATCTATACTCGATGTTAACAAATTTCTCTTCTTCAGAAACACATTATTCATCGTTACTGGACAGTCTGAAAACTGAGCTGCAAGAAAAACGCCGGCGATTAGACCGCAAAAACGTCTTTTTCCACCACGACAATGCACCAGCATACACCTCAGCAGTTGTGGTAGCAAAATTATTTGAAATAGGATTCCAACTCGTTTCACATCCACCCTGTTCTCCAGACTTGGCTCCCTCAGACCATTATTTGTTTCCCAATTTGAAGAAATGGCTGGCGGGACAAGGATTTTATTCAAACGAGGAGGTGATTGGAGCAACTAATAGCTATTTTGCAGACTTGGACAGTTCCTATTATTCGGAAGGGATCAACAAATTAGAACAGCGTTGGACGAAGTGTGTAAGTCAAAAAGGAGACTATGTCGAAAAATAAAAATGGTCTACCCCAAACACGTAAGTAGTTCTTATTTTTGCATGGACTTTTTAAACGCCCCTCGTAACCTATTTGTAACAGTTCGTTGTGTCACTGCGGTTCCAAAATGGCTCTTAGCACTATGTGACTCAACATCTTAGGTCATAAGTCCCCTAGAACTTAAAACTACTTAAACCTAACTAACCTAAGGACATCACACACACCCATGCCCGACGCAGGATTCAAACCTGCGACCGTAGCAGTCCCGCGGTTCCGGACTGCAGCGCCAGAACCGCACGGCCACCGCGGCCGGCCACTGCGGTTCCAATGCCTCCTCAAATTGCTACTGCAGATGCAGCTGGATGCGTTAGAGCGATACGCCGAACACGATGGTCTTCCCTCTCGGAAGTTCCACGCGGCCATCCGGAGCCCTGGTCTTCTTGCGACCTTACATTCTCACGACCATCGCTGCTAGCAATCATGTACGGTGATTACATTCCGGCCAAGTCTTTCTGCAATGTCACAGAAGGAACGTCCAGCTTCTTGTAACCCTACCGCACAACCTCTTTCAAACTCAGTGAGTTGTTGATAATGGCATTCTTCGCTAACATCAACTCACTACGTCCAGTCTCAAAGATATCTAACGCTCGCGACCGTTACCGCGTTATTTAAAGCAAATCGTATTTGCATCTTCATATTGGTGCCACTAGCGCCATTCTTAAGAGACTGGCGTGATATTTCAAATTACATGCCGCGTGGGGTAGCCATGTAGTCTGAAACGTTTTGTCACGGTTCGTGCGGCTCCCCCCGTCGGATGTTCGAATCCTCCCTCGGGCATCGGTGTGCGTGCTGTCCTTAGCGTAAATTAGTTTTAGTTAGTTTAATTAGTGTGTAAGCCTAGGGACCGATGATCTCAGCAGTTTGGTCCCATAGTCCTTATCACAATTTCCAATTCAAAGTTACATCATCTTTCAGATGTTGAAATGTGCCGAAAATCTTTCGTTTATGTCGCACAACTCCTTCTTGATGTAGAGACTTCTTTTTCCGTCAGTGTATATCACAATTTTGTGAAGTAAGGAGGGCGTCATTGAAAATAAAGAAAGGAAGGAAGATGAGAAACTGATGTCGCATTGATGATGACTACGAAAGAGGGACCACCTGCTCCTATGAAGGAGGGACCACTAGCTCCGATAGGACATGGTCGATGGAAGAAATCAGACATTGACTTACGAGGGAAACCACTGAAACCACAACGGGAGAACAATAATCTGAGTATCTCTGAACACAAATACTAGCGTCTTGATAGGTACGTAACTCTACATAACAGGAAAATTTTCATTAGTATATTCAGTATAATAAGATGGTAAAGTTACGTTTGATTCACTCCACTGTGTGAGAACCCATGCGTTTCTTTGTAAATATGAATTAGAACTTAATAGTGTTTTGAAGATTTTGGGAGAAAGAAAAAGAGTTTTTTTTGGTAGAAGAAGAAGAGCTTAACTTTTCACTGGATACATGTTGTTCAAATACAGAAAACATGTTGGCATAACTCTTATTCTGCCACCCGTGGTATTCAATAACGCATTGCTACGGTGACACTGCGGAAACTTACAATGGAGGTGGCTACTGGAAAGGTGGTAACGCAATTCCCAATGTTTAATTCTGATTTTCTAAATATAGTATCCACCTGTGAGAATTTTAGACGTTTGAAACAGATAACAAATTGCATAATGACGTAGGGTTCAGTGACAGGTATTAATTAACTACGCTTTGGTAACGGAACTAACTTCTTACTCAACATCAGCCACAAATTTTTTGTGCGAAACTACTATTTGTTACAAAAAGGGATCAAATCTGCTGAGAGTGTAGAAACAAATCAATTATCATCAAATGTTTTTAGAAGTGCTAGTACAGATTTCGAATGATAACGTTAAATTTTAATAGTAACGCAAGACTATTTTCCGCTCCATCAAACATCACCTGGGTTAGCCCACAACAGAACAAAGTATTTTTCCATGGGAGAAACATGGCGATCTGAAATCTACTTTGCGGTACTTAAATAGATTGCACCAGTGACAAGTTGCCCGTGATAAGCGGAAGAAACTCTCTCTGGAAATTGGATTCTCTTAAAGGCTAGTATCGAGGACGGCGCGCTTCGAGTGGTTACTATATAAAATAAAGCCAACAAACATATCAATATACACATTTTGGTAGTACAGAATGCCATTTACTTCTATTTATGGTGTCTTTAACTTTTTGTATGAATGATGAGATTACTTTGCTTTGTCATGTTCCTGACATAACTACGCAACTGTCATATATTTAATCAATTATTATGTCGGAGGTATATTCTGTGATATGTTTGTATGAACTTTGATGAAAGTTGAAATCTTACATAACGTAAAATTTAGGACCATCTTTTGTCATGAATTATCTATCAGCTGAGAATAGCTCTATCAAACTTGTCAATGCATTTTTTCGTTCTGAAGTTCGTTCAGTTACCTTAAAATATTACTTAGACTTTTGTAAAACGTAGAACTGTTATTTTATTTATTTATTTGTTTATTTGTTTTACTTCATCAGGTTAAGGTCTGAAGGCCATATCTTACATCTGACCTGCATTTCGCAGGTACAATGTATTTTAACATAATGGTTTGCTAAGAAATAAAAATTTTAAAGTATAAACACTAGTAAAATAGTGTCAATACAATTATAAGTCATTTGAATGCAGTCAGTGCGAGCAAATAGTACTGGCTAAGAACTAACTGCTGCCGCCACTAATAACAATGATAATAGTGATAATGGCAGATGCAAAAATTGCTTATAGCTGTATAAACTGATATTTTCTGACATAGCGAGTTCTGAGGAAAAAAATTTAGCTAGACTGCCACAAATAGAGCGTGCAAATAAGAATGTAATGAGGTAAGAAGAGCATACTGGGACAAAAGTAGATATCATTTTTTCCTCAGTATGTTGGCCGTTAATTGTGTTTGAAACTCGAAATGTTATTTACTTCCCTGATACAATGAGCGGGAATCCCAGAGTCTGGTTCGTGCTACTGGAAATGACTTCGTAAACGCAGCCGAGCGATGGCATAAGACAGAGCTCAGTGCATTCCGACGTGGGGACATTTTTAGTGCTCGTATGATATGTGCTTCCACAACCAAGGGAGTCGAAGCGTTTGGTGTTTCAAGAGGCACATTTCGAAGATTTATAACACGTACAGGAAAAGCGGGAAAACATCATTCGCGATGTCACAATACGTACGAAAGTGTATGTTGAGTAATTGTGACGGAATTTCATGGAAGAGGATTGTGATGGAAAATAAGAGAACTGCTGCAAAATATTCACTCCAGAACTGAAGAGCGCTATATAAGAAGGAAATTGCATGGTGAGCTAGAATTCCAAAACAAGTTATCAGTGATCTAAATGACCGTAACGAATGTCATTTGGTCGGATGAGTCTTGCTTCACACTGTCTCCAACTTCTGGTCGAGTTTACGTCGCAATAGCGAAACGTAGCGGGTTTTCGGTGATAATTCGGGCAGCCATATCGTGATATTCCATGGCCCCTTAGTTACTTTGCAGGGTCGCTTTACTGCCAAGAATTATGTGACCCTTTTGGCTGGTAAGGTACATCCTATGGTGCAGTGTTTGTCCGTAGTAGTGATGCCATTTTCCAAGACGACAGGGCACCTGTTCACACACCTCGTAGCATCCAGGACTGGTTCTATAAGCACGAGGCTGAATTGTCCAATCTCCTCTGGCAACAAAGCCCCATGCGCAAAGTCCTAAGCGATTGCAAAACAGCGCAGGTGACTCCTGTGTATGAAGAGGGCAAAAGAACGGACCCTAACTTCTGTTTGCTGCAGAATACTTGAACATATTCCCAGTTCGAATATAATAAACTTTCTTGAGACTGAGAAGCTTATGTGCACGAATGAGCATGGTTTTAGAAAGCATCGCTCTTCCGAAACTCCACTTGCCCCTTTCTCATATGATATACTGAGAACTATGGATGAAAGGCCAACAGACAGATTCCGTATTTCTAGATTTCTGCAAAGCTTTTGACACGGTGCCCCATTGCAGAGTGTTGACGAAGGTAAAAGCATACGGTACAAGTTTACAAATATCTAAATAGCTTGAAGACTTCTTAAATAATAGAGCCCAGTATGTTGTCGCCGACGGCGAGTGTTCATCAGAGACAAGGGTATTGTCAGGAGTGCCCCAGGAAAAATTGATAGGACCGCTGTTGTTCTTTACATACATAAATGATTTGGCTGACACAGTCGCAGCATTCTACGGTTGTTTGCCGATGATTCCATGGTGTAAGGTAAGGTGTAGAAGTTGAGTGACTGCAGGAAGATACAAGATGACTTGGACAAAATTTCCAGTTATTTCGATGAATGGCAGCTAGCCCTAAATGTGGGAAAATGTAAGAGTAGGAAGATCAAACCTGTAATAATCGGATATAGTATTACTGGTGTCCTGCTTAACACAGTCGAGTCGTTTAAATATGTGAGCAAAGCGATATGGGATGGCACGAGCATGTGAGAAATGTGGTAGGTTGTGTGGTCGACCTCGGTTTGTTGGTAGAATGTTAGTAAAGAGTGGGTCACCTTGGAACATGTACGTTTGAAATAACGTAACTGACAGAAACATGCAACACATCTGTTAGAATGCGAATGTCATGTGAACGTGTATTTTAACTCGTCTCTTACGCGTTTTGCCATGTATTGAACTTTTCTGACGGTGGGAATGCAAACTGTCAGTAACTTCACACCAAACCAAAACTGCGTGAATACACGTAACACAAAGACTGAATCTGATCCAACACTATTGATCTGAAATTGGCTCTGGTGATAAAAGAAAACTTTATCAATTTGAAAATAATGGTCCCTGTGCTTAACGAAGGCTATTACTGAAATAATAAAATTTCTTACCTTTACCTGCGCAACGGTAACGCTCTTCGCGCTGCTCTCTGTTAGCACTTTAAATTTTATAGTTAACATACAGCTATTGTGAAAGGTTGTTGCTTAGCATACATTTTAATGAAATCGAATGTAACTGAGACAATAACTTCTTGAGCAAAATAGTTAATCAAAAGCGACATGGGTCTGGGATTCTTATTGCCTAGTAGTAAGTAACAGTTTGGCCCTAACTTCAAAACTTGTATTTTGAATCTTTGAAAATTAATAATGGTCACAATTAACACAAAATAAACTGATTATACATTAACAATTCGCTTTACAAAATCATTGGACTTGAGTGCTATACATTCACTCAATCATCACTTATGAATATGCGCATTGCATTGGTAACAAAAGAACTTTCTGCACCTTAATTGTCTCCAGTATCGTATCTTGAAAGCAAACATCATTACTGCCCGTAGCCAGTTAGTATATATCCAGCACTCATCAGATACAACTCGTTTTTACGCTTGAAAGCCCTCCATACATCTCTGTATCTAAAGTTACTCTAACATATTACCCATAAAATCTTGAAGCAGCGATCGGTCTTGAGCATCGACGCTACTACACAATCGATACAACATTTTACTATCTCTGGTTCAATATAAAATTCTACTCTGTGTATATACCTTTCAACCTGTAAAAGAGACCGCATATAGGAAGGCGGTGCCACCTCTTCTTGAGTGCTGTTCGTATGTCTGGGATCCGTTGTAGGTCGGAGTGAACGAAGACATCGAATCAATTCAGAGGCGGTACCTTCGAACAACACGCAGGTGTTACGGAGGTGCTTCGGGTACTCAAATGGGAATCCCTGGACTGAAGGCTACGTTCTTTTCGAGAAACACTGCTGAGAAAATTTAGAGAAGGCATTTGAAGCTGACTGCCGAATGATTCTATTGCCGCCACCATACATTGCTCTTATTGTCCTTAAAGAACACGAAGATAAGATACGAGAAACTAATGCCCATAAGGAAGTAAACAGACATTGTCTTTCCCTCGCTCTATTTGCTAGTGGAACAGGAAAGGAAATGACAAGTAGTCGTACAAGGTACCCTCCACCACGCACCGTACCGTGGCTTGCCGAGTATCTATGTAGACATAGATGTAGGTGAACCATAGTCCCCAGACCTCAATTTTATTGAGCCTTTGTGGTCCACTTTGGAGAGAAGGGTGCGTGATCGCTGCCACTACTTTGCAGCGAGAGTGGTATAAGATTCACTTGAAAAACATACAGGACATTAGGAGACGTTGAGAGACGACAGAAAACTGTTTCGAATGTCAACAGTTTTCCTACGCCATTTTAGGAATGATAATGTGCTGTGTTTTTGGTATTTCCATATTTCTGTCCACCGCGTGTACCTTAGTGGTATCGAAGCTATACGAGTTCCTGTTCGGTATTGTGCGCTTTAGAATACCTCTCCGCAGAGAACGCATTGGCTCTAGGGAAATCAGTCTATTCCAGTCGTGTTGTATGTCAGCTCGTCCGCTTCGGAAATTCGTGCAATTCGAAACAAGACCTAACAGAGGAATTCTGATTCAGGAATGCCATTCGGGCATTCCACGCGGGAAGCTGGTTCCACAGGCCGACGCTTCAAAACTGACAGCAGTTCATATGCGGCGTGGGATGTGGCGGTGCGGCTGCGGGGCGCTGCAGATAGCACGACGGGAGAGAGTGGCAGCCGGCAGGCGGCCAGGCAAAGCAAAGCACGGGACGAGTTGGCGTGCCGCTCGGTCAGTGGGGTGTCCTTGGAAGGGTCCAGTGACCCGCGCTACGTGTGCTCAAGGTCGACGCAGCTGCGCTCGCGCCGCGGGTCCACCTTAGCTGTCCACGCAGGGGCGCAAGGTGGCAGGCGCAGCGGCGGGACCAGCAGCTGGCAGCCAACGCCGACGTTCCCCAACTGGGGAGACCAACCACCTACACGAAACTCACAGACTGCCCAAGGCGCCGTCATATTTGAAGCCAACTGGAAACTTAGCCGCCATGTTTTGCAACGTTATGTTGATACTGATCGTCTGATTGCGTGGAATCGTACGATTTTGTGTGATGTAGAATAACATGTAGATTAAAACTGAAGAAACTGCAAAAAGGTGGGAATTTAAGGATATGGGACCTGGATAAACTGACTAAACTAGACGTTGTACAGAGTTTCAGGGAGAGCATTAGGGAACGATTGACAATAATGCGGGAAACAAATACAGTAGAAGAAGAATGGGTAGCTTTGAGAGATGAAGTAGTGAAGGCAGCAGAGGATCAAGTAGGTAAAAAGACGAGGGCTAGTAGAAATCCTTGGGCAACAGAAGATATATTGAATTTAATTGATGAAAGGAGAAAATATTAATATGCAGTAAATCAAGCAGGAAAAAAGGAATACAAACGTCTCAAAAATGAGATCGACAGGAAGTGTAAAATGGCTAAGCAGCGATGGCTAGAGGACAAATGTAAGGATGTAGAGGCTTATCTCACTAGGGGTAAGATAGATACTGCCTACAGCAAAATTAGAGAGACCTTTGGAGAAAAGAGAACCACTTGTATGAATAGCAAGAGCTCAGATGGAAACCCAGTTCTAAGCACAGAAGGGAAAGCAGAAAGGTGGAAGGAGTATTTAGAGGGTCTATACAAGGGCGATGTACTTGAAGACAATATTATGGAAATGGAAGAGGATGTAGATGAAGATGAAATGGGAGATATGATACTGCGGGGAGAGTTGGACAGAGCACTGAAAGACCTGAGTCGAAACAAGGCCCCGGGAGTATACAATATTCCATTAGAACTGCTGACAGCCTTGGGAGAGCCAGTCCCGACAAAACTCTACAATCTGGTGAGCAAGATGTATGAAACAGGCGAAATACCCTCAGACTTCAAGAAGAATATAATAATACAAATCCCAAAGGAGGCAAGTGTTGACAGATGTGAAAATTACCGAACTATCATTTTAATAAGTGACGGCTGCAAAATACTAACACGAATTCTTTACAGGCGAATGGAAAAACCGGTAGAAGCCGACCTCGGGGAAGATCAGTTTGGTTTCCGTAGAAATATTGGAACATGTGAGGCAGTACTAACCCTAAGACTTATATTAGAAGATAGATTGAGGAAAGGCAAACCTAGGTTTCTAGCATTTGTAGACTTAGAGAAAGCTTTTGATAATGTTGACCGCAATACTCTCTTTCAAATTCTGAAGGTGGCAGGGATAAAATACAGGGAGCGAAAGGCTATTTACAATTTCAACGAAAACCAGATGGCCGTTATGAGAGTCGGGGGGCATGAAAGGGAAGCAGTGGTTGGGAAGGGAGTGGGACAGGGTTGTAGCCTATCCCCGATGTTATTAAATCTGTGTATTGAGCAAGCAGTAAAGGAAACAAAAGAAACATTTAGAGTAGGAATTAAAACCCATGGAGAAGAAATAAAAACTTTGAGGATCCCCGAAGACATTGTAATTCTGTCAGAGACAGCAAAGGACCTGGAAGAGCAGATGAATGGCATGGACAGTGTCTTGAAAGGAGGATATAAGATGTACATCAACAAAAGCAAAACGAGGGTAATGGAATGTAGCCGAGTTAACTCGGGTGATGCTGAGGAAATTTGATTAGGAAATGAGACACTTAAAGTAGTAAATGAGTGTTGCTATTGGGGGAGCAAAAAAAATGATGGTCGAAGTAGAGAGGGTATAAAATGTAGACCGGCAATGGCAAGGAAAGCGTTTCTGAAGAAGAGAAATTTGCTAACATCGGGTATAGATTTAACTGTCAGGAAGTCATTTCTGAAAGTATTTGTGTGGAGTGTAGCCATGTATGGAAGTGAAACACGGACGATAAATAGTTTTGACGAGAAGAGAATGTGGTGCTACAGACGAATGCTGAAGATTAGATGGGCAGATCACGTAACTAATGACGAGGTATTGAACAGAAATGAGGAGAAGAGACATTTGTGGCACTACTTGACTAGAAGAAGGGATAGGTTGGTAGGACATGTTCTGAGGCATCAAGGGATCACCAATTTAGTATTGGAGGGCAGGTTGGAGGGTAAAAATTGTAGAAGGAGACCAAGAGATGAATACACTAAACAGATTCAGAAGGATGTAGGGTGCAGTAAGTACTGAGAGATGAAGAAGCTTGTACAGGATACAGTAGCATGGAGAGCTGCATCTAACCAGTCTCTGGATTGAAGACCATAACAACAAGAATAACATTTGCTGCTGGCAGACAGCAGTTATAAGAGTCGAGGGGCATGAAAGGGAGGCAGCAGTTGAGAAGAGACTGAGACAGGGCTATGGCATACCCTCGATGTTACTCAGCCCGTGCATTGAGCAAGCAGTAAAGAAAACCAAAGAAAAATTTCCAGTAGGAATTAAAGTTCACGGAAAAATAAAAACTTGGAGGTTCGCCGAATACATCGTAATCCTGTCAGCGACAGCAAGGGACTAGGGAAAGCAGCTGAATGGAATGGAGCGTGTCTAGAAAGGAGGATACAAAATGAATGCCATCAAAAGCAAGACAAGGATAATGGAATGTAGTCGAATTACATCAGGTAAATCTAAGGGAATTTGATTAGGAAATGAGACACTTGAAGTAGTAGATGGGCTTTGCTATTAGGGCAGCAAAATAAGAACAGAAATTTGTTAACATCGAATATATATTTAAGTGTTAGGAAATCTTTTCTGAAGGTGTTTGTCTGTACTGTAGCGATGAATGAAAGTGAATTATGGAGGCTCAACAGTTTAGACTAAAAGAGAATACAAGCTTTCGAAGTGTTGTGCTACAGATGAATGTTGATGATCAGGCTGTTAGAGCACGTAACTAATGAGGAGCTACTGAATAGAATTGGAAAGACAAGAAATTTGTGGCGCAGCTTGACTAAAAGAAGGGATTCGTTGATAGGAAGCATTCTGAGACATAAAGGTGTCACCACTCTAGTACTGAAGGGAAGTTTGGGGGTGAACATCGTAGAGGGAGAGCAAGAGATGAATACAATAAATACATTCAGAAGAATATAAATGAAGTAGTTATTAGGAGATGAAGAGGCTCACGCAGGATAGAGTAGCATGGAGAGCTACATCAGATCAGTCTTCGGAAGCCGGCCGTGGTGGCCGAGAGGTTCTAGGCCCTTCAGTCTGGAACCGCGCGACCGCTTCAGTCGCAGGTTCGAATCCTGACTCAGGCATTGATGTGTGTGATGTCCTTAGGTTAGTTAGGTTTAAGTAGTTCTAAGTTCTAGGGAACTGATGACCTCAGATTTTAAGTCCCATAGTGCTCAGCGCCATTTTGAACCATCAGACTTCGGACTGAAAACCACAACAGCAACACAACTGACAGTTGCGATTTTTCTTTATTTACTTCCTGCACGAAGAGTTTCGGAGAATAATTGTCTATATGAAGTGCGTTTTTCCTGTACTATGACATCTCAAGCGTAATGTTTGCGATGTTCGAGTTGGTTTTTAATCTAGTGACTTCACTATAGTGTAAACACGCGAATTACCGATGTATCTTAACTTATCACCTCTTCTTCATGACTTATTTATAATTATTACACCTCTGACTTGAATGAAGTTTCACGTGTTTCGCTCTTGAAGTTCCTCCTTAGAATGTCGTCCTCACATGGGTCGAGTCAAACACAGTTGCCGTGAAGATGTACAAAATTTGTGACTACGGCTGCCACGATCTTATTGAGCAAATAAAATATATTATTTGTTAAAGATAGCAAAATACAGTACTATGTAAAAATAATTTATTTATTTTACTTCATTATTTTGTTCAAGAATTACTATTTATTACTTTTAGCAGTATTTGACAAATAACTGTCACTGCTAGACAACCTATCAGAACATTTGCAGTCTATATTTAAGAAAAATAAATAAATAATTCACTTTTTCTCAAATTCAGAGAAGTTTTGTTTCTTCGATTTATACGTGTACTGTGAGCACTCAGTTTACTAAAGTTTTATTTACCAGTGGATTACTATTACGTAAAGCTATAAAATCGAATAATCGAACTTTATTGCGGTCAATCCGCCTCGCAGAAAACACACTGAAACACGACACAAGGCTTTGTCACGCTTCAGTAGTCCCATATCTGTTAGTTCGCTGAAGGCCTCAACCCAGAAGAGTCACTGGGTGTGGGTATGGAGGTGCATGTGGTCGGCACAGCGGTCTTCCTGCCGTTGCCAATTTTCGTGACTAGCGCCATTACTTTGTAAGCGTATTGTCATACCGCTGGCCTGGTTGCGGAGTATCTTTGCGAGCACGGGACATGGAGCTGCTATGTTGTCTGGTGAGTAGCTGTGAATGAGCAAGGTATTATTACGGAAGTTCAAGTGTAGCAGTAAGTATTATTATTGTGAAGTACTGAGATGTGGAAGTGGATTCACTGAAAAGTGCGTAAAGAAGTAATTAAGTATCAGCAGAGCCGCCGATAACGTATTTGAGTATCCGTGCGTTAGAGTGTCGTACTGTACCTCAGTCATCCGCGTCATGTTCGGCTTCCCAGAATGAAATTAATGTGAATCAGTAAAATAGTTTACCACAAAGGAGAGCAGTCAAGTGCTAATGTCTTTTAGCGGACGTGGGAACATGCGTTCGGTCATCGCGTTTCCGCAGCATCAACAATCAGCCGTGCCTCTACGGAACTATGAACTGTAAATTAACTTTTATGGACAGTGTTATATTACTACAAGTGTCAAGAAAGACTGGTACTAGATATCTGTGTGTAGTGACGAGCGTAAGAACTTTCGTTCGATCATTCTGCTTCCGGATCATGAACAATCACCAGCGTCGTGTCGGTTACGCGTACGCTCGTCGAATTGGTAATTGTCGACAGATAATCATCATCATTGCCCGTGTATCTATCACCGAAGTTTCCGCTAGACTAAGAGTGTGAAATACGTGTGAAGTAGAATAGTGACAGACAGTAGCATCGTCAAGAATACTGTACCATAATAAGGGTATGATAATTATGACCTCTCATCACATTACCAAGAATGTTAGTTGGCGTCAACACTGATGACTTAGTGTGTAAAAATGCCACCTGCGATTTTCTTATCGTCTCATCAATAATTGTTCATACCAGACGTAGGGTTGTGTTTAATGGTGAGTAGCTCCCCTAAACCCACTTGCATATTTATATACATAATTTCAGGCAAGCCAGCAGCAGTGTGGAGCATAAATAATATCGCCGGGGAAGTGCCAGGTACGTGGTGTGGCAGGAAGTACGCGCAAAGCGAGAACAAACAGTTTAAGCGTCCCCCTACAGTTATACCTACAGGCGTGTTGCAATTTCTGAATCAAACAGTTTCTCAGCTGGCCTCATGAGGGCTGAATGCATCCTGCTTACCAACAGCGCTCGGCAGACCTGGACGCTCACCCATCCAAGTGCTAGCCAAGTCCTATAACTGGGGTGATGTGAAGTGAACCGGAATTACCAATGTGGCAAGGCCGTTGGCTGAGTTTAAGCTTTAGGGTGGGTGAAAATTTTGTATTCAGATAATGTCACCTAGTGACTTTATTGTGAATTTTGACCTTCTGGTAGGCAGAACCCCTTTCAAAAACAAAATGGTGTTGGAGCGTCATTGCCCCAGTCATTTAGCTGAATCTCTCCATGTACTGTAACATAATCACGCCTAACTACACCATGAGTAGATGGCACAACTAATGCACTCGTAAGTTTGTTTGTTGCAAATCACACATCTTCAAGGAGCTGAAACATCTGTGTCATCATGTACGCTCTGAACAATACTGCAACTGATTGCTCCTCCAGACACCTCTATGATGGTAGCTTGTATCTCTAGTCTTCGGCTAACTCGTTATTTGGGTTTTCTAAATTAGAGATAGGCTGCTAACATCTTACAAACTTATTGAGAAATATTTTACTAAAGCTTGTAAAATACTGACACCCTGTAAATATCACATCGGCAAAACTATCATTGCAGCCTTAATTCAGAGAAACATATGAGGCTATGAGAGGGGTGGAGAGGGAAGTGGGAGGGATGGAGACAGATAGACAGACAGACAGAGAGAGAGAGAGAGAGAGAGAGAGAGAGAGGAGGGAGAGAGAAAAGGAGAGGGAGGAAGAGGTAGAGGGAGAGGGAGGAAGGGAGGGGGAGATGGGGAGAGGGGGGAGAATCCACATGAATCGCATAAAATCGTTCAGTTAAACCTGTCAACTTTAATTATTTATCTTTATTACTGTGTAGTTCGTAAGTTAATATACTTTCATATTTAAAAAGCCTATACTAACTGAGGAACGTGGCGTTCTATTTATTCCACATCCACCAGAAATAACGCATTGTGGCCGACGTCTATTTTAACACCGTGAAACACACAGAAAATAACAACGAGGCTCTGAACAGAACCTTTTTTTGTACCCTAACACCCCCCGCCCTTCCGGGAATATATACGTATATACAATCTGCGTAAAGCAATTTGCAGGATGGCAGGAATACTCACGTAAGAGAATATTCATATCTAAATTAATACGCCTCAATGTGCCTATAAATACCTTGCATAATGGACAGAGAGCTAGTAACATTCCGTACTTTAAATAAAAAGTAGTGCCTAACGATCCTCTAGAAACTCTAATAATATTTAGAAAAACGGTTGGAATTTGTCTGGGATGGGTTTTGCTAAATATTGAATGTCATCAACAGCAGTTTATTCGTTACTGACAGTATATAATATACTAAATAGTACCAAACTTCCTGACGTCTGAAGTGCTCATATAAGTTGCTAGAAATATTTTCTACTGTCCTGAAGGTCCTCTGAACACAAATCAAGCGCAAATACTATCTCTAACGCTGTTTCCAACCTCTACGAAGTTAAAATTCAAGCCTCTTAGGCCGTCAACAATCTTAACTCATTCTAAACTCAAACTCCAATGTAAAATTAGCCAACTGTTTCAATATTTCTTTTTCAGGAAAACAGATAGAGTGCAGAATCATTTGAACATTGTATTGATTGCAATCGTTATTTTTCTGTTAATACTATCGCTACGTTAAGCATATAATATTCACTAATTTCGTTTTGTTTCATCTATATTCAGTGAGTTGATCCATGTAATCTGTATCGATAAGGAATTCAGATATTGTTGTCATTCTAGTGTACGGTCGATGATATTTCCAATTGTGGAAAATACAGAGTTATGTTCATATCTTTCAACTTTGTTGCTCTGGTTTCAGTATCAGCGACTGTTGACACAACCTCGTAGGCCATTATGCAATTTTTGTTGTTGTAACAAAATCTTTAGTTCAGATGGCTTAATCTGGTTAGGAAAGAAGACACGCTATTTACAAGTACCGCGCGCAACGTTATTCTCACTCTGAATAATGAATCAAAACAAACTGAGTGCCCGCAGGTGTGTGATACTGTTTTCATAAGAAATTATTGATTAAAAAGTAATCAATTACACAGAGGGCCGGTGCCCTCCATAACTCTGCACGGAGAACAGCAGCTGGCGAGCGAACCACAAATCCAACAGTGATGAGACCATCAAAAAACTGCATGATATTGATAACACGAATGGCTGGGACTGAGTAGGAATAGGTTTGGACAAAGACAAATGAATAATAAAAGGAAAGAGATTCTTGGATTAAATAAGAGTAGAACGGTAATTTGGCAGTAACACACAAAGCTAATGAGCCGCAGTAGTGTTAGTTACATTCCTAAATTATTTTTTTCGAGTGTGGGGAGGGAGGGAAGGCTGGGGGGGGGGGGGGGGGGGAGGAGAGAAGAAGTTGGACATCTGCCCTCGCTGGGTACGTCTGTACTTGTCGACGTATCCGAAAGGAATAACAAAGTTGTTGTGTTTAACGAGTAACTTGTTTATGGTATTAAGTAAGTCTAAGGTAATTTTCAGCTTATTCGTGATCAATGAAATCCTCTACAGCTGTAAAAGATTTTTATTTTGCAACAAAAGGAAAGTACAACCACGTTTCAGGACAACAAAAAATGGTTCAAGTGGCTCTGAGCACTATGGGACTCAACATCTGAGGTCATCAGTCCCCTAGAACTTAGAACTACTTAAGCCTAACTAACCTAAGGACATCACACACATCCATGCCCGAAGCAGGATTCGAACCTGCGACCGTAGCGGTCGCGCGGTTACAGACTGAAGCGCCTAGAACCGCTCGGCCACATCGGCCGGCTCAGGACAACAGTGCCATCTTCATGTACATACGAGCCATCTAACAGGGATTAATAAAAAGATTGTTATTTTTCAACAAAAGGAAAGCGCAGCCAGATTTCTAGATGTTCCATTTTCAGAGGCATAGAATGTACATACATGCCTTCTAACAGGGGTTAATACAGCGCTTCTGTTGCATGTAAGCAGGAAATCTATCTCGTGCGTGTATTCCTAGGGCAGAACGGGAAACCTCTCCAACGAAGAAGTATAATAACCCCCGTTAGTTGACTTATGGATATTCTGTACACTTGAAGATGGGATTGTTGTCTTCAACCATCATTTTTCTTTCGTTTCAGTGGAAAATAAAAACCTATTACAACTCTAACGCATATTATCAATGACCAACATAACGGTTTTGGAATTTCTGTCAAGAGAAACATGTGTAATTTTCAACTGTTTATTGAAACACTGTTTAGATAAAAATTACACACATATCTCACGGATGGTAAGCTGAGAGTGGGTTTTATGCTGTTTAAGATTTCTCTCTGTCTCCTTGTTTCTTTTCGCACGTTTGCTATATTCTGCCATTCTACACCCTCACCCCCCCCCCCCTCCACACTCCTCTCATACAGTCCGATAGAAAATGAGAGAGAGAGGGGTGAGGGGGAGGGAGAGGGAGGAAGAGAGGAAGGGAGCGAAAGAGAGAGAGAGAGAGAGAGAGAGAGAGAATACCGGTGTAATCACAGTCTTTACTTACGGGCAGGACGTAATTGTGAATTTAAAAATAGTAGAAGGCCTGGAATAGACGGAACGTAAGTGTAAGTTAGTGCGTTTTGCCTTCAGTTCATTGCTTCTTGATTCTTTTTTGCCAGAATTTACGATAAAAGTACAATAAAACATGAGGTCCATTATCGTTTCATGATTTGGTATCGGATAAACAAGCTATTGTGTAGCTTTTACTTGCTATGCAAGTAAAGTGAAATCTTTTTTCTGCGGGACATTTGTAAATTATTAGTGCTGCGTTCAGACTCACAAATTTATACATTTTCGTTAAATATTTGTTTGTCTATGAATTCTTTTCCTAGTACTGCTGCTGGTTGCTATAAACAATTTTATTTGAAGCTACACGTTTCGATTTTCCGTCACCTTACAGTCAGTACATTTGTATTGTTCTATGCACCTTGACATTTCACCAAAGTTCTCTTGTTGTCAAGTACTATCTTGTGTCCTGTTTGGCGTTTTTATCAGGAGCCAGCGTATTTTAGTCATGATAAAGCACTTTAGCTCTTGTTGAAAGGCACGAGTAGCTCGTAGGTACCAATATCATAGATGTGAAAGTAACTCTGTCAGTCTCCCACATTTCCACGCCAGAACCAACGAAACGAATTTCACAAGAGCATATCCTTATCTCTTACAGTTGACCCATCATCATCATTTTTGTCTTTTGACTGTACTGGCTTAGTGAATCCGTAAGAAATCACAAAAACAGTGATTGTAGGTGAAAGATAAACTTAGATCTGTATTTGAGTATAACATCGAATTGTTGTCGTTGTGGTCTTCAGTCCTGAGACTGGTTTGATGCAGCTCTCCATGCTACTCTATCCTGTGCAAGCTGCTTCACCTCCCAGTACGTACTGCACCCTACATCCTTCTGAATCTGCTTAGTGTATTCATCTCTTGGTCTCCCTCTATGATTTTTACCCTCCACGCAGTCGTCCAATACTAAATTGGTGATCCCTTGATGCCTCAGAACATGTTCTACCAACCGATCCCTTCTTCTAGTCAAGTTGTGCCACAAAATCCTCCCCAATTCTATTCAATACCTCCTCATTAGTTATGTGATGATCTACCCATCTAATCTTCAGCATTCTTCTGTAGCACCACATTTCGAAAGCTTCTATTCTCTTCTTGTCCAAACTATTTATCGTCCATCTTTCACTTCCATATATGGCTACACTCCATACAAACACTTTCACGAATGACTTCAAGACACTTAAATCTATACTCGATGTTAACAAATTTCTCTTCTTCAGAAGCGGTTTCCTTGCCATTGCCAGTCTACATTTTATATCCTCTCTACTTCGACCATCATCAGTTATTTTGCTCCCCAAACAGCAACACTCATTTACTACTTTAAATGACTCATTCCCTAATCTAACTCTCTCAGCATCACCCGAGTTAACTCGACTACATTCCATTATCCTCGTTTTGCTTTTGTTGATGTTCATCTTATATCCTCCTTTCAAGACACTGCCCATTCCGTTCAACAGCTCTTCCAAGTCCTTTGCTGTCTCCGAAAGAATTACAATGTCATCGGCGAACCTTAAAGTTTTTATTTCTTCTCCATGGATTTTTATACCTACTCCGAATTTTTCTTTGTTTCCTTTATTGCTTGCTCAATATACATATTGAATAACATCGGGCAGAGGCTACAACCCTGTCTCACTCCCTTCCCAACCATTGCTTCCCTTTCATGTCCCTCGACTCTTATAACTGCCATGTGGTTTCTGTACAAATTGTAAATAGCCTTTCGCTCTCTGTATTTTACCCCTGCCATCTTCAAAACTTGAAAGAGAGTATTCCAGTCAACATTGCCAAAGCTTTCTCTAAGTCTATAAATGCTAGAAACCTAGGTTTGCCTTCCTTTAACCATTTTTCTAAGATGAGTCGTAAGGTCAGTATTGCCTCGCGTGTTCCAACGTTTCTACGGAATCCAAACTGATCTTCCCCGAGGTCGGCTTCTACCAGTTTTTCCATTCGTCTGTAGAGAATTCACGTTAGTATTTTGCAGCTGTGACTTATTAAACTGATAGTTCGGTAAATTTCACATCTGTTAACACCTGCTTTCTTTAGGATTGGAATTATTACATTCTTCTTGAAGTCTGGGGGTATTTCGCCTGTCTCATACATCTTGCTCACCAGATTGTAGAGTTTTGTCAGGACTGGCTCTCCCAAGACTGTCAGTAGTTCTAATGGAATATTGTCTACTCCCGGGGCCTTGTTTCGACTTAGGTCTTTCAGTGCTCTGTCAAACTCTTCCCGCAGTATCATATCTCCCATTGCATCTTCATCTACATCCTCTTCCATTTCCATAATATTGTTCTCAAGTACGTCGCCCTTGTATAGACCCTCTATATATTCCGTCCACCTTTCTGCTTTCCCTTCTTTGGTTAGAACTGGGTTTCCATCTGACCTCTTGATATTCATACAAGTGGTTCTCTTTTCTCCAAAGGTCTCTCTAATTTTCCTGTAGGCAGTATCTATCTTACCCCTAGTGAGATAAGCCTCTACATCCTTACATTTGTCCTCTAGCCATCCCTGCTTAGCCATTTTGCACTTCGTGTCGATCTCATTTTTGAGACGCTTGTATTCCTTTTTGCCTACCTTATTTACTGCATTTGTATATTTTCTATTCATCAATTACGTTCAGTATCTCTTCTGTTACCCAAGGATTTGTACTAGCCCTCGTCTTTTTACCTACTTGATCTTCTGCTGCCTGTAATATTTCATCTCTCAAAGCTACCCATTCTTCTTCTACTGTATTTCTTTTCCCCATTCTTGTTAATCGTTCCCTTATGCTCCTTTGAAACTCTCTACAACCTCTGGTTTAGTCAGTTTATCCAGGTCCCATCTCCTTAAAACACCACCTTTTTGTAGTCTCTTCAGTTTTAATCTGCAGTTCATAACAATTTAAATCCTGGTTCCTGAATCTCTGCCTTACAATTATATAATCTATCTGAAACTTGTCAGTATCTCCAGGCTTCTTCCATGTATACAACCTTCTTTTATGATTCTTGAACCAAGTGTTAGCTATGATTAAGTTAAGCTCTGTGCAAAACTCTACCAGGCGGCTTCCTATTTCACTTCTTAGCCCCAATCCATATTCACCTACCACGTTTCCTTCTCTTCCTTTTCCTACCACCGAATTCCTGTCACCCATGTCTATTAAATTTTCGTCTCCCTTCACTATCTGAATAGTTTCACCGAATTATGTACCACATATTGACTAGGCAACACGTTTCTGCCTGCAAACGCTATGTCCATAACATACTACCTTTAAACGGCTGAACAAACTTTCATCAAACATAAGTCACGGCACCTGTCCATGAACCATGGACCTTGCCGTTGGTGGGGAGGCTTGCGTGCCTCAGCGATACAGATAGCCGTACCGTAAGTGCAACCACAAAGGAGGGGTATCTGTTGAGAGGCAGACAAACGTGTGGTTCCTGAACAGGGGCAGCAGCCTTTTTAGAATGTGGGGCAACAGTCTGGCTGATTGACTGATCTGGCCTTGTAACAATAACCAAAACGGCCTTGCTGTGCTGGTACTGCGAACGGCTGAAAGCAAGGGGAAACTACGGCCGTAATTTTTCCCGAGGGCATGCAGCATTACTGTATGATTAAATGATGATGGCGTCCTCTTGGGTAAAATATTCCGGAGGTAAAATAGTCCCCCATTCGGATCTCCGGGCGGGGACTACTCAAGAGGATGTCGCTATCAGGAGAAAGAAAACTGGTATTCTACGGATCGGAGCGTGGAATGTCAGATCCCTTAATCGGGCAGGTAGGTTAGAAAATTTAAGAAGGGAAATGGATAGGTTAAAGTTAGATATTGTGGGAATTAGTGAAGTTCGGTGGCAGGAGGAACAAGACTTCTGGTCAGGTGACTACAGGGTTATAAACACAAAATCAAATAGGGGTAATGCAGGAGTAGGTTTAATAATGAATGGGAAAATAGGAATGCGGTTAAGCTACTACAAACAGCATAGTGCACGCATTATTGTGGCAAAGATAGATACGAAGCCCACACCTACTACAGTAGTACAAGTTTATATGCCAACTAGCTCTGCAGATGACGAAGAAATTGAAGAAATGTATGATGAAATAAGAGAAATTATTCAGATAGTGAAGGGAGATGAAAATTTAATAGTTATGGGTGACTGGAATTCGAGTGTAGGAAAAGGGAGAGAAGGAAACGTGGTAGGTGGATATGGATCGGGGCTAAGAAATGAAAGAGGAAGCCGCCTGGTAGAATTTTGCACAGAGCACGACTTAATCATAGCTAACACTTGGTCTAAAAATCATGAAAGAAGGTTGTATACATGGAAGAATCATGGAGATACTAAAAGGTATCAGACACATTATATAATGGTAAGACAGAGATTTAGGAACCAGGTTTTAAATTGTAAGACATTTCCAGGGGCAGATGTGGACTCTGACCACATTCTATTGGTCATGTCCTGTAGATTAAAACTGAAGAAACTGCAAAAAGGTGGGAATTTAAGGATATGGGACCTGGATAAACTGACTAAACCAGACGTTGTACAGAGTTTCAGGGAGAGCATAAGGGAACAATTGACAGGAATGGGGGAAAGAAATACAGTAGAAGAAGAATGGGTAGCTTTGAGGGATGAAGTAGTGAAGGCAGCAGAGGATCAAGTAGGTAAAAAGACGAGGGCTAGTAGAAATCCTTGGGTAACACAAGAAATATTGAATTTAATTGATGAAAGAATAAAATATAAAAATGCAATAAATGAAGCAGGCCAAAAGAAATACAAACGTCTCAAAAATGAGATCGACAGGAAGTGCAAAATGGCTAAGCAGCGATGGCTTGAGGACAAATGTAAGCATGTAGAGGCTTATCTCACTAGGGGCAAGATAGATACTGCCTACAGGAAAATTAAAGATACATTTGGAGATAAGAGAACCACTTGTATGAACATCAAGAGCTCAGATGGAAACCCAGTTCTAAGCAAAGAAGGGAAAGCAGAAAGGTGGAAGGAGTATATAGAGGATCTATACAAGGGTGATGTACTTGAGGGCAGTTATATGGAAATGGAAGAGGATGTAGATGAAGATGAAATGGGAGATACGATACTGCGGGAAGAGTTTGACAGAGCACTGAAAGACCTGAGTCGAAACAAGGCCCCCGGAGTAGACAACATTCCATTGGAACTACTGACGGCCTTGGGAGAGCCAGTCCTGACAAAACTCTACCATCTGGTGAGCAAGATGTATGAAACAGGCGAAATATCCTCAGACTTCAAGAAGGATATAATAATTCCAATCTCAAAGAAAGCAGGTGTTGACAGATGTGAAAATTACCGAACAATCAGTTTAATAAGTCACAGCTGCAAAATACTAACACGAATTCTTTACAGACGAATGGAAAAACTAGTAGAAGCCGAGCTCGGGGAAGATCAGTTTGGATTTCGTAGAAATACTGGAACACGTGAGGCAATACTGACCTTACGACTGACCTAAGAAGAAAGATTAAGGAAAGACAAACCTACGTTTCTAGCATTTGTAGACTTAGAGAAAGCGTTTGACAATGTTGACTGGAATACTCTCTTTCAAATTCTAAAAATGGCAGGGGTAAAATACAGGGAGCGAAAGGCTATTTACAATTTGTACAGAAACCAGATAGTAGTTATAAGAGTCGAGGGGCATGAAAGGGAAGCAGTGGTTGGGAAGGGAGTAAGACAGGGTTGTAGCCTCTCCCCGATGTTATTCAATCTATATATTGAGCGAGCAGTAAAGGAAACAAAAGAAAAATTCGGAGTAGGTATTAAAATCCATGGAGAAGAAATAAAAACTTTGAGGTTCGCCGATGACATTGTAATTCTGTCAGAGGCAGCAATGGACTTGGAAGAGCAGTTGGATGGAATGGACAGTGTCTTGAGAGTAGTATATAAGATGAACATCAACAAAAGCAAAACGAGGGTAATGAAATGTAGTAGAATTAAGTCGGGTGATGCTGAGGGAATTAGATTAGGAAATGAGACACTTAAAGTAGTAAAGGAGTTTTGCTATTTGGGGAGCAAAATAACTGATGATGGTCGAAGTAGAGAGGATATAAAATGTAGACTGGCAATGGCAAGGAAAGCGTTTCTGAAGAAGAGAAATTTGTTAACATCGAGTATAGATTTAAGTGTCAGGAAGTCTTTTCTGAAAGTATTTGTATGGAGTGTAGCCATGTATGGAAGTGAAAGATGGACGATAAATAGTTTGGACAGGAAGAGAATAGAAGCTTTCGAAATGTGGTGCTACAGAAGAATGCTGAAGATTAGATGGGTAGATCACTTAACTAATGAGGAAGTATTGAATAGGATTGGGGAGAAGATGCGTTTGTGGCACAACTTGACCAGAAGAAGGGATCGGTTGGTAGGACATGTCCTGAGGCATCAAGGGATCACCAATTTAGTATTGGAGGGCAGCGTGGAGGGTAAAAGTCGTAGAGGGAGGCCAAGAGATGAATACACTAAGCAGATTCAGAAGGATGTAGGTTGCAGTAGGTACTGGGAAATGAAGAACCTTGCACAGGATAGAGTAGCATGGAGAGCTGCATCAAACCAGTCTCAGGACTGAAGACCACAACAACAAGTCACGGCAATTCTGATTTAACTAGTCTTTAAATAAATAAGCAAATGTATTGAAATTGATGCATTCGTGTTGGAGCTGTGATACCATAGACTCTGAAAGGCGTTAAAATTGTAACACCTGATTTCGTGCGATGCGGCAGTGGAGTTGACGGCGCACATCGCGAGCTGTGCTTCTCCGGTACTTACTCATTAT
Source organism: Schistocerca serialis cubense (assembly GCF_023864345.2). NCBI lineage: Eukaryota > Metazoa > Arthropoda > Insecta > Orthoptera > Acrididae > Schistocerca > Schistocerca serialis. The sequence goes on from NC_064642.1 coordinate 524,479,002, forward strand.
AACAGTACTAGCAACACGCGGAAGAAGCCGGGGGTAAAAGCTAGGTGAATATATAAATCAACAGACACTATAACTAATCGACTGAGAACTTTCGGAAATGCTTACAGGTGGCACTCCGTTTACGTAACAATATGCTGTGAATAAACCAACAGACCCAATTTTCAGACATAATCTGTGAAAGAATATTACCGTATTTCATTGTTCGTACCTTTCCTCGACCATTTGTTAAATAAAATGTCTTTAAAGTCCCCACAACTCCACTGCATAGAATCAGACACCTACACAAACTGACGTCGCAAAACTTTAATGATAAGGATCTAGAGCAGTATGTGCTGAACCATATAAAGACGATCTTTCTTGTTTTGTAGGTACAAATCTGCTAAAAAACTGACGAAAATATGGATAAGTCTCTAGTAGAGGACTATAAAAGAGTAACGGGGCTGCCAAATATTAGAATCTCGTGCTAGTGATAGTACTAAGACTGTAATAAGATTAATTTCTAGAATAACTGCTAGTCAGACATATGCACGGTGTATACTGCATCAGTGAGAGTGCTCTACGTGTGTAGAATGGGGAACGAGTGCGATCTATCTGAGATTGACCCAGGGTAGATTGTAGTGGCCCAGAGGCAAGGCACGAGCGTTTCGGGAACTGCAAAACTTGTCTTGCTTTCGAGGAATGTTGAGGCAACTGTTTTCAACACGTGGCGATACAAAAGTCAAACCACGTCCGGATGTCGTGGGCTTGGGTGGCCTCTCCTCATTACAGATGTCGGACGTCGTAGACCGGGAAGACTGGTAAAACAGACAGACGGCGTAAAGTGGCGGAACCAACATCAGACTTTAAAGCTGGGAAGAGTACAAGTGTGCCTGAACACACAGTGCACCGAACGCTCCTAATAATGGGCCTCCGCAGCCGACGACAATGCATGTGCCAGTAGTAACTAATGATAAGGATCTAGAGCAGTATGTGCTGAACCATATAAAGACGATCTTCCTTGTTTTGTAGGTACAAATTTGCTAACTACGACTAGGTAACTACGACTGAAATGGTCACGTGACCATCGGCACTGGACATTGACGCGTTGGCAGAGCATTGTATGGTCTGATAAATCCCGATACCTTTCTCATTGTGCCGATGGGAGAGCGCGAATCCGTCGTCTTCCAGGTAAACAGCTCCTTGACACATGTACTGTAGCACGGAGTAAAGCTGGCGGCGGCTCCATTATGCTCTGGGGAACATTCACGAAGGCACCGATGGGTGCCGTGGACCTCGTGCAAAGCACCATGACGGTCAAGAAGTATCGCACACCGGTTCCAGACCACTTACACCCCTTCATAGCCATCATGTTTCCCGATGGCAGTGAAATTTTGCAGCAAGATAATATACCATGTCACAAGGCGAGGAGTGTGATCGAATGGTTCGAGGTACACAGTAACGAGTTCCAATTGCAATTGATGTGCTGGCATCCCAGCTCGCCAGATCTGAACCCAATCGAACACATGTGGAATGCGATTGAATGTGGCGTCAGAGCTCATCGTCCTACTCTCCGGAATTTACGAGAATTGCGCGAGTTGTGTGTGCAGGTGTGTAGCCAAATCTATCCAGTGACCTACCAAGGACTAATTGCTTCCATGCCACAAAGAGTCACCGCTGTTTTCCGCGCCAAGGATGATATATTCTAAATCCGCCCTTGCTGGCAACAATACGTCGTTATACTAAGTGTCAGACTGAATATATGAGAAAAAGTGGAATCTTGGAAGTAACACTGAAGTAAATTAGAACGCAAAATTTTGATTAAGAAAAAGATTAAAAAAATAAACACTATAAAAAAGTAAATAAACAAAAAAGTGGACTGAGACTGATGGACGCTGAATAATTTAATAATGAAGTGATATGTGGACCTTTTGTGTGTGTGTATTTTAAAGAGAGTGAGAGAGAGAGAGAGAGAGAGAGAGAGAGAGAGAGAGGGAGAGAGAGGGGGGAGGGAGACAGGGGGGAGAAAGAGAGAGGGGGAGAGAGAGGGGGGGAGAGGGGGAGGGAGAGGGGGAGAGGGAAAGGGGGACGGAGAGGGGGGAGGGAGAGGGGTAGGGGGAAGGGGAGAGGGAGATGGAGGGGGAGAGGGTACAGTTTTTGGCTATCGACTTCTCGTCATTATGTTTTCAGCGCAGAGTAATTATTACCTTCACTGTGTAACTTCTCAAGCACAGAACTTTTTAAAGTGTTATATTGGCAAGTAATAACATTGTTCAGAAGGCAGGTTACCTGCGGAGAAAAAAAATAAACAGCTAGTAACTCAAGTAAAAAAGCAATTCAAAAATGACAATAGTTAGAGGGAAAAGTGTACGCCTCTTTTTCAAACATCGCGATGGCCTTAATTATTCAAAGACAATTTAAACTTTCAGATATAAAATAAAGGAATAGCCACTAATTATTGCACAAAGTTTCCAGAAGCTGTTTGGGCAAAGTAACACAGAACAAGTGCGTTTCACTTAATAGAGACAGATTCCAATAATGTCATCATCTAAATAATGTTTTCGCACAGTTCTGTGTGGACTGCTCTTCTAACTGGATTTTTTTACATGTAGCTTTCAGTGTGGGAAGAATTTATTTATTTACATCAGGATCTAGAATATTAGCTGGAACGGCACTTATTTTCCCTATTTGAAGTCATATTGAAAACAAGTTTTCTATGTAATGGATTACACTATCAATAGAAAATTCTCTTCATTAAAATGACACATGATATAGCTTTATGCTTATATAAGAAAAAGATTCAGCATTGCTTAAGGGGGGTAGGACGTCAAACTGGCCGACTTGGAGCAGGAGAGTCACCATAGGACATTTTAATTTCTACTGTCTATACTTTTACAAATAAATTCATAAAACTTTGTCACCATGACCAAGAAGGATTGATAACTCACACTCATCGCAGTGGAAGTTCAAAAACGTAGCAAAATACCTTTTTTACATGTGAAATTTCATAATTTTTTCATTTATTACTGGCTGCATTTGTTGCTATAGGTACACTTTTCTTCCTAAGTAAGAGAGATCCTTCAATGAATTTTTCATAGCATACAAACAGTAGTTACAGGTGTATGAACCTCTATAATTTTCCAATTCTATTACAAATCTGTGGAAAAATTGAGATAATTAACTATAAAACTTGTGTTTTTTTCTAAACATGAAGTTTAAAATGTAACAGTTCATCCATTTTTTCATAAAATAGATAACTTCTAGAGTTTCATACACCTGTACCTATGGTTTGTATGCTGTGCAAAAGTCATCGAAGAATCTCTCTTACTTAGGAAGAAATGTGTACCTATAGCAAGAAATGCAGCCAATAGTAAGTGAAAAAATGATGAAATTTCATATGTAAAAAAAGGTGTTTTGTTACGTTTTTGAGCTTCCACTGCTATGATTATGAATCCTGAATCCTTCCTGGTCATGCTGATCACGTTTTATGAATTTATTTGTGAAAGTATAGACAGTGGAAATTAAAATGTCCTGTGGTGCCTCTCCTGCTCCAAGTCTGCCCGTTTGACGTCCTATCCCCCCCTTAACACAGGTTCGAGAGCCGAACGTGCCTAAATCGTAACTGGCATATATTCATTTAGCGCCACCGAAGTCTTTAGGTACGGAACAGTTTATAGGCACTTGGCACGTGGTATTGTTGCTCGCGGACGCGGGGTTACTGCCACGATAACACCGCCATTATTGAAATGCCGTCTCGCACAAGGCGCCCGCCGGGCGTGACAGGGCGGCGTGAAAGATCATGACGACGTCGCCCCGCTAACGTCCTCCTCAGCTCCGCATATCGCCTCTTAAAACAGCTGCGGAATTCTCTCCACTCTGTCAGAGGAAAAGACGCTTGCCATGCTGCATCGAGGGAACGTACTTGACGTTGCGGCGGGGTGTGTCGGCATAAGAAATTGTGCGCATCCAGCTGCGCCTTTGGTTTTTACCTGAGTTTCTTATTGTACGAGTGTCACTCCAAAAAAAATACTCACTGTGCAGTGTGCACAAGGGAGTCATCATCTTCAGATTTTGTTCCACGAAGAGAGTCTTTCAGTTTACCAAAGAGATGATAGTCACACGGAGCCCGGTCATGACTGTAAGGCAGGTGTTTCAGTGTTGTCCATCCGAGTTATGTCATCGCTTCCATGGTTTTTTGACTGACATGTGGCCGTGCATTGTCGTGCAACAGGAAAACATCCTGCTTTTGCCGATGTGGCTAAATTGAGCTTGAAGTTTCTTCAGTGCCATCACATATGCATCAGAATTTATGGTGGTTCCACTTGGCATGATGTCCACAAGCAAGAGTGCTTCGGAATCGAAAAACACCGTAGCCATCACTTTTCCAGCAGAAGATGTGGTTTTAATTTTTTTTCCTTGGGTGGATTTGCATGATGCCACTCCATTGATTGCCTCTTCGTCTCTGGTGTAAAGTGATGGAACCATGTTTCATCACCTGTCACAATTCTTCCAAGAAATTCATCTCCACAATTCTCGTACTGTTCCAAAAGTTCGCTGCATACCGTTTTTCTTGTTTCTTTGTGAGCCACAGTCAACATCCTGGGAACCCACCTGGTACAAACCTTTTTTAACGCCAACACTTTCAGTATACTGCAAACACTTTCTTCCCCTATCCCAACGTAGCGTGACAATTCGTTCACTGTGATGCGTCTGTCAGCAGTCACCAATTCGTTAACGCTGTGCACATTGTCTGGAGTGTGTGCTGTACGAAGCCTGCCGTTGCGAGGACAATCCTCAATATTGCCTTGCCCACTTTCATCAAGTAACCTGCTTGCCCACCGACTAACTGTACTGTGATCGATAGTAGCATCTCCATACACCTTTTTCAACCTCTTGTGGATGTTTCCCACTGCCTCGTTTTCACAGCACAGGAATTCTATGACAGCACGTTGCTTCTGACGAACAAGTGTATCAGCCATCTTGAAGACATCCTGTGACAGCACCACTCACGGGAACAGGCAGAACTAAGTTTGAAAACAAGTTTGAAACAAGCGAGAAGGATGTATCTACACACTGTAAAACTTTCACACAAGCAGAATGAAAACCGTATTTTTACAAAAATAGTGTGTGTTTCTTTTGGAGTTATTCTCGTAGTATCCATTTCAATGTGCTGGCTGTTATATGTCGACATTTTTAATAGGATATTATTTTCATTAGGAAAAAAGTCTCTGTAATTAACATTGCGAATCGCGACGGCCGAGATATATCCACATTCCGACTGTTGTTCTAAATTCATCATTCAATTACCACTTGTCCAGGTAATCTGCAAAGAGCAGTAACAATTCTAATTGCTGCTCCTGAAACTGCTATTTTATTACATCGAACAATATAAGTTACTGGGTCGTTGACTCGGTACTTGAGCATTCAGGGATATTTAAACTGGAGCTCAAATTCATTGTTCAGATGATATTGTGTTACATTTAACAGTTTGTGATGTCCACATATTATCTGTCCGGATAGCGGTGCGTGTTAAAGCGCCGTTTCCCTGGACGGGGAGATGCGTCAGCTCCGGACTGGACGTTCCCAAGGCATTAACGACGAGCGTCGGTGTGCTGCATGTGGTTTTTAGGCGGTTTCTCACATCATTCTAGGTGAACACTTGGCTAGTACCCAGGTCCCGGCCTAAATTACAGGATTCGCAGACATTCAGAAAACTTTCCTTCACCTTCACATGAATATTTTACAGATACTGTTGGAGTACATATACTCACTCCAGGGGGGTTAACGGAGTGGTGACAGATGTGCATCCGGCAATCCCTTAACTTAACCAATATCATATCCACGCCCACTTTCTGCTGATGCAGGACAAAGGCACGAGAAAAAGAATAAGAAAAAAAGAAGATATCTACATATTAAGCGACCAATGGTGCTGCTGCGAGAGAAGTATTGTACATTCTACGAAGTGACGTATACGTACACCTTCACTTGCAGGCAGTCGGTCAGGCAGCTATAAATTACGGACTTGCATGTGTAGTAAGGGAAAGTCAGGTATCATGAAAGTATTCATTCATTTTTATTGGTCGTCTGCTGCCATTTAAAATGCAGTATAAAATATTTTTTTAATTAAAGACAACACAGTATGTAAGAAAATGCCTTTCTTCTTTATATATTATAATGTAACAGAAGAAATCTCTTGGTACTTTATGTCACTCTACCGCTTTCGCTTCCACGAAACTACCTGCCGAGAACGAAATTATTGAATCATTTGAACTTAAAAAAAAACTATATCGTTTGTTTTTTCATCTCAGTTGCATATTACACTTGATTATCAACATATCTATGTAGTTGCATAAGCAACCTGTCGTGTCTATACACGAATGGAACGCCAGAATTCTATTAGGATTGTGATGTATACACTTCAGCAGGATAGTAGAAAATTGTAAATTGAGAGACAGGAGTCAGCGACATTATTTTCAGCGGACGTAGGGGATCCTTAAACTGACCATCCTTTGCCGTGCAACGAGTATTCATCATGGATACACAGTTCCCCAAAAGTATCACACCATACGAGATAGTAGAGCAAAAGTAGTCGTAAGCAAATAGGCTTTCGCGTCTCGTACTCGGTAACATTGGTGATAATTCTTATAGTGAGTATAGTAGCGTGCACTTTTGCACAGGATTCTGCATATGATACATCCAAGTAAGTTTCTTCAGTCTAGCAACCTGCCTGTGGTAATAACGCTTGCCTTTTAAGTGACTCAGAGTTTCTAACGTGTTGCGTTGTAGTTAAGCAATAATCTGATATCAAAGAATTGAAATTATGCACCTTTCTCTTTGCTACGACATCCCACGTCTTTTTTTCTGTTTTGCCCTTTGGCCTGAAGGCGATACAGCCATCCAGATCTTAAACAATATCACTTGTGGCACCTGCAAAAAATAAAAGATACATGCATCTCTCACGTGTAGTGGCCGATAATTTATGAATAGTAAGACAAGTTCTATTACGACGCAAAAACATATCGTTAACGTGTGTTCTCCAGTTTTTGTTTTATTTTCTGATTGTGTAGCTCTGTTTTACCAAAGCAGATGGCGTTTTTTTTCTTTTTTCCTGAAACATAAGCAGTCACGCACATATTTCCATCCAATGTCAAACAGTATCATAAAATTTGTAGTCATTTGTAGAGAGAAATTTTTACGCTAAAAGCTGTAAAGTATACGTTGCAGCCTCTTCGATCCCATGGCTACAGGGTAATCCTAAATTTGCCAAATAAATAACAGGAGGCACGGTATTACAGAAGAAAAAAATTGCGGAATCCGACAAACGTTATTTAGGCTTTCATATACGGACAAATATCCACAGGCTATAGAACAAAGGGAAAAAATGGCAGACGAATACTTTGACGACTGGCGCTGCGCACGGCAACAACGTCTGCTATGTAAATTACGAAACCGACGTCAAAAACATACATAACTTTTTCATTATGCTTTCAAATCAACACAGTAGCCTTCCTTTATAAATAAGTAAGCTTGTTAGGATTTTTTTCTCTTAAACGGGCCCATTTAATGCAGAGGACATAATGTCATCATCTGGCAAATAAACTGCGCTTTGAAAGTAGCATGTGAATTGAAAAGCTTTTACTTAATTCAATCAGCGTGAACAGGAATCTCCAAGTCATGGAAAGTCATAGAAAAGTTTGGTATTTTTAGAGATATATGAGGAATTTATTACAAAGATTTTACACTTCAGTTTCCATTTTCTCTTTATATAAGGTTGTTTAATTTATTTTGCCCAGCAATTAGTTTTTTAATATTTCAAATTAAGTACATATCACATGTAATTGTGTGGAAGATATTCATATCGAATTAATAAGCTGCTTGCATGTACAGAGACACAAATATATTGAGATTGGCGATTATATTCTAGAACAGGTTACAGAAAAATACTGGCAATAACAAAGTACTCTGTCTCAACTTAAATACTTAGGTAAATGGACCACTGAAATTTAACGTAAAGACCACTGAGTTCATATTTCAGAAAATGGAAACTGCGCCCCAACTATCAAAAATGACTCACCTGCAACTGAAAAAAAAAAAATCAGTGGTACTATTGGCGTCAGAAATACACAGTTTCCAACAAATAACATTAAAACAGCAATTGGAAATAAAACGACATAAAAGACAAATATTAAGACTAACAAGAGGAGGCCGCCAATTGTGAAATTCAGATTCGATTCATACTGCGTATAATAAAAGCTCATGGCCAGAGGTGTAATGTGGCAAAGCACCAAGATGCACTTTTCAACCGTTGTCGAGAAAATCGACAGTTAAAAGAAACCGTTGCGGTGAAATACTCTCTACGATTAATGATTTTCTACAGCGTCATAGCGCAGCGGTAAGCGCTGGGGTTCGTAATCCGAAGGTCGCCGCATCGAATCTCGCGCCATGCAATATTTTTTTATTATTAGCTTTTTTGCAATTCAAATATATATATATATATATATATATATATATATATATATATATATATATATATATATATATATATATAAACTATTAATGAATTGCTTATGCATGTTGGTGAAGGCGGATCGCTCTCCAATTATACCGCCTCCATTTTTCCGTTTGTTTAACAGTGTGTACCAACGCTGTCCCGTCCGCACTGATTTTCGACGATGTTATAAGTTGCGCTAGGGACCGCATCTACCGTCTTTCGAAGTTAGCAGGCAACTACGCTGTTATGGGGCGGCTCGTTTCGGCCCATTCAACATCTGTCCTTTAAGTATAACGAGCGAGTAACGGAGTTTATATTTCATACCTGCCACAGCAAGTTTGTGTTCGTGAGGTCTCTACTCTAATTCGAACGTTTGACTTACGCTATACGTATTCGTTTCTACGTCTTCCGTTAACTATACGTGGTTAACATCATGAAGACAATTAATAACATTTGTGAAATACAACTTTGTTTGCGGAAAACATAATGATGTTCGAAGTCGCCAGTTTCTCCATGACAAACGACTTTCAACAACTTATTATATGCATAATTGTTGCAACTGATTGCCGGGAATTGTATATATATATATATATATATATATATATATATATATATATATATATATATGAATTACAAAAAACAAATACTAAAAAAAAAGTTGCATGGAGCGACATCGGTCTGGCGACCTGCGGATTACGAACCCGAGCGCTTACCGCTGCACCACCACGCTGTAGAAAATTACTAATCGTAGAGAGTATTTCACCGCAACGGTTTCTTTTAACTGTCGATTTTCTCGACAACGGCTGAGAAGTGCATCTTGGTGCTTTGCCACATTACACCTCTGGCCATGAGCTTTAGTTATGCGCAGTATGAATCGAATCTGAATTTCACAATTGGCGGCCTCCCCTTGTAAGTATAAAAGTAATACATCTCCCAAAAATCAATCCATAAATCTATAGCAAGTCCCAAATATCACGTTTACAATGAATAGAAAGAATGGACCGAAACGGGCTAACCCATCAGATTTCCAAATTATTGAAAAGTAAAATTACTAGATCGAACTGATACTAACAAAGAAAAGAAGGCTTTGAAAAATTAACATCGCTATTGCCAATAAAATGCTTCTGAGTTTGTGACGGCATTGTCAATTATAAAATTCCGACTCCCAGAGTCTTGGTTAGCAGCAGTAACAGCTTTGCGGAAGGAGAGCTCTCGCAAAGCAACAGGCATGCGGTAGGCCACAGCGGTGGAGGGTACACAGAGCGCTGACGCGGCCTAGTCGATACTTTGTTCAGATAGTATTTCTACGTGCACAATGTAGATAATGTGATATGGAGTTCTCTAAACGCCCACATACCTTACAGACGATCTCAGACATACATCAACCACTGAAGCCACTGGATTGACACGTACCTGGAAAGAAGAAAAAGGTTTCTGTTAGTCACTGGAATAAACTGAGAGCTTTTAAGCTAGATATCGTATACTCCCGGCAGAAACGCAGGAAAAGAAGCATGTAGCATGATATAAGAGAGATGCTGAATGCTGTGCATTTCATTATCATAGCAAGAAAGTTGCAGTCTCTTCATAAGGTGGTGCGTTGTTACGAAAATAGGGAGAAGCGTTCTGCATCAGGGGGATGTCCTGCATACATGTCAATGTAGAAAAACATCTCCATTCCGGTTGAATTTCATTATAAGAGGTTCGCATGTTTACGCGAGTTGGTAACAGAACTTGGTCGTTTATGCATTTAGAAACTTGCGAGACGTGGCTAGGATTCTTCGGAGCATTACTCACCACGATCTCCATTTAAACAAGGAAATTAAATTCCACCATGCAGTTAGTATATGCACTTATTTTACATACCTTTTTAGAACTTTTGGGAGACTTATAGCGGAATTTTATTTCTTTATAAGAGTGATTGGTATTATCTTCATGTTTACCAGGAGATGAAATCAGCTTCATGTATTTTCTGGTAGTGTTAGTTTCCATAAGTAAATTTCTACCTAAAAGCCTGGTTGTGACCTAACATTTACAATAAAGAAAAAGGTAATGTGAAAGTAAAAGTGCATACTAAAGGAGGGTTGCAGAGACGGATGTCTTGTTACAAATTTCCTGCCGAAGGGTCTGGGAGGGGAAGACAACAATGCCCGATTAGTGACAGGAAATTATTTTGTGCTTTAGAGTAGGGGGGAGGGAAATGAGGACTGTAAGACGTTTGTTATGCTTGAACAAGTGTCGCATGAGACGGTTTTGTGGACGTATCAAAGTGGCAAAACATTGATGTTGTTACCGAAAAAATATTTAAATATGATTAATTCGATCTTATTAACGTGTTCCTTTAACATGTTTTAGCAATGTTTAGAATCGATACTTACAGTTCGGAATATGAGCTGTTTCTAACCAAAAATTCTCCAAAAGCTGATAACGCTGATCAGGTCCATTATTGATATTATTACCATGCGGCAAGATTTAGCGAACAAATTTCTTCTGAACTTTTTCGACCTTGTCGTCGGATTTTTTTTTACTGTGGCGTTTTATTTGGCGTCTTACAAATATACAGCCCGCGAAACTGTACGTATAATTCTGGGTATTATGCAAATAAACTTTGTAGACGAATAATATATTTCGTAACCAGGCTAGAAAATATCGTCACATTTTGTCCGTAAGGGTTTCCGTTGGATTAATTTTTAGGATACCTCGGTTTGACAACACAAACGGCGAACGAACTTACATCTTCAAAAGATCATTTTCTACTTTTTCCGAACGAAAACGGATGCCCAACAATTGTATGAAAGAAATGCTGAAACAAATAGGGGTTTCTCTGACACGACTCTTTCCGGCCGTTTTTGTACATCCGGTTTACTGTGCTGACGATTTTAATATCATATGAGAGGAGTCTGTTGTAGTACTGTAATAAATAACCATCATCTGATCAAGACAGTAGACTTATGCTCCATCTACATATCGTTGTTTTTATTATTTCATACTTCCTGTGGCAAGTATGTCCAGCTTTGATTACTAATCTGACTGGCTCGAGTTCCCCATGTTTATACGGATGACATTAATCCGAGTGGAGCTGATGTATTTGCTAAGGAGTTAATAACCAACATTTTCAAACATCAAAAGGAAGCTTTTCTTTAGGCCCATACTTTTCACATTTGAGACATAACTGCTTCACTGAAAGGGAAAGCCGGAAATTTGGGGAGAATTTTCAGTCTAGTATCTTCCTTAATTTTAAGGACCAGGGGGTAATGGGTGTTATAATATTACTTTAGACTGTGAAGAAAGCATGATGCGTGGCATGATGAAATGCTATAAGTTGTACAGTCGTCTAGAAACTTCGATGCTCGATTCATCTTTTTCCTTGTCTTCCTTCTGGCACACATTAGAAAATGAATGCCTAAAACAACCGAAAGCACTAGCTCCTCATACATTTCTACAGCAAGAGAACGCTCTATTGTACTACCGGAATGCACCACCAGGACCTGTCTTATGAATAGGCAGACGTAGCAATAGCGTCTGCGATGGGAGCGCGGTTGAAGATATTCCAGCGAAATGGGATTCGAATGTCGGTGGACGCTGTACTATTATTGTTTCGTCTTTTACTTCGAATGATCAAAAGTCGTGTCCTCACGTCCACGGTGTGGTTCGGAAATTGGGCCTCGGAGAGCGCCCTGTGTGTCTTATCATAGGTTTCGAGCTCGGCAGAACTAGGACGAGATTATTACGGCCTGTGGAATAAAACAAAGCGGATGTCGATCTAAGCTGTGCACGACATTGTAAGGACAGCACACTTTCCAGGGTTTCTCGTTAGACCGACTTGGCTCGGTGATGATCAGGGCTCACACCATCGTCAGCATAAGATACTGAGAGGGAGATGTTAGGCTGTGTATTTTTGCCCGAGTCAGAGAGTGGCTTCAGGTACACAAACATACATACATACATAGGTACATACATATATACACTGGTGAACCTAACCATTAAGCCCATTTGCTTAATAGCTTGCTGGGCTACCTTTGGAAAACAATCGAGCAGAGACTCTGCGTGGCACCAATTCTAAAAATCCTTGGTACGTTTGCGCGGGAATGTGGCACCGGATGTTTACGTACATTTCACGCAATTTCCGTAGATCAAGAGGCGGTGCTCAGTAGAGTTCCAGATGTATTCTGTTGGGTTAAGAGAAGGCTAATTTGGTGGCGAAGACGTCAACGTGAGTTCGAGATCATACGATTCAAACAACTGTATAGAAAATCTAGCCTTCTGACCCGTAAAGTTATTCTGCTAGGAAATAGCCCTGAAAACTATCAAGCACGATGTGATGTAGGTGGTCCGTAGTAGTATTCGCTATAGATCACAAGTGTCGTCGTGCTTTCGATTACTGACAAATACAACAGTGATTGTTTATCAGAGAAGGGGGAGGAAGAATATCTTGATTTTCAGCACTATGTATCCTTATGTGAAAACTGAAGTTGGTGTGAAAAAGTAGCCACATACATTTTTATAACTGCTCTAGATATGGAGCGGACTTGGTCGACGAAATGGCTCGCAAATACTTAAGAGTATCATCCAAACGTTGGCCTGTTCACACATTTTACAGCTTGCTACATTTGGCTGGGATAAGTACCTAGGTATTCCACAATGGTCTGAACGAGGAAAGGCTGAAACTCAGGGCCTTCATACAGCAGACAGGGGAGGGCTTTGCTAACAAAGAACACAGCAAAAAAGAAAAAAAAACACTAGAACCTGCGTTACTGCGTTTCTCCCGAAGATATTCCTGAGAGGTAAAGATAGTGGAATAGTGAACATGATGCCTTGTAATGCCTGTGTGTCCTGGAAACAAATCATTTCTAAAGTGTCTTACGTGAAAGAAAGCTGTTGCAACAAATACACATCAAAAGATCATTTGTTCTCATTATGAGATACTAGCCAGTAACAGTATCCAGGAATGTAAGTTTTCTTAACAGTAATTGAGAATTGTCAAAAACCATTCAAAAGCTAAGACCGCACAAAATATTTTTTATTCAAGACAAGCGGTTTCAACAGTCCTAGCTGTCATCTTCAGGTCTTACAATTTTTTTGCAGTAATACATATGTGGGAAATATGTATATGGACATGGTCTTTTGGACAAGATGCTGTGTGTTTTTAAATATTTTAGGGATGACAAACGATTATAAAACGCTGGGCTTTATGCACTTGACATCTCTTGCACGAGGTCAGGCGTAAAATGAACGTTTTTTACAATAAAAATGTTTAAAACCTGAAGATGACTGCTAAGACTGCTGAAACCGGTTGTTTTGAATAAAAAATGTATTGCGTGATCTTGTCATTTGAATGGTTTTTAAGAATTAAAACAGATCGCCCTTCAATACTCTCATAGCCAGAAAATTCAGTGACACAGGACAATAGCCGGGTCGTAAGTGACTCTATCGCTGTTCCAGGTGTGACCAAACATCAGCGATTCTAGTATTAGATCAGTATTTATAGCTTTGAATTATTAAGCTTTCGTTTTGTTTTTACCCTCAATACTCGTCTAAAACTAGTGGATAGCGTAGTAAAAAGATTTTCATATTTATCTACGTGCGTAAAAATCATTTCTACTTAGCGCTGGAGGTTAATATGACAGCGAATGTAATCTGAAGGCTAACATAAACTAAGTGAGATTAATATTATCGTCCTATAGCCGACGTAGTCATCAGAAAAATGAGCACAAGGTTCGATCTAAATCTGAACTGCATCTCTTTCGGAGTCCAGTGCCAGAAAAACTTTGCCACTCTATCAATGGCAGGAAAAAAAGCGTAAAATGTCGAGGTTCGAGTCTTGTTCGACAACACACAGTTTAATATCAAAATCCATACTGATAGCTTTTTCCTCATCTTTGTCTCTTTCTGTTCCTCTCTGTTGTGTTTCAATTGCTTCTCTGAAAACCCACATTTGCACTTCGGCGACGAATGAAGGAAGAACGCATGATACAATAGTAACTTCTAGTCTGGGACATGTGACTCTGTGAGTACTGCGTGTGTTAAAGTATACAGTTAAACCAATGTTAAGTTTTTCTTTACAACAAATATCACATTTATAACTCTTGTGAAGATGCTGGTCATTAGTGTCTGTATCACGATATTGTTTCTTGGGCGGCTTGTTCTACTTCAAGCATCGATTGTACACAAATTTAATTTTACAGATTAATGGACTTAATGTGCGGTAGAAAAGACACGTCTCCGTATGTTAAAATCTTTTTATTTGGTTTTAGCCTTTAGGGCTCGGGTACTTCCCTTGCGAAAAACGATTTAACGAATCCTGTAGCGGTGTTTGACTCACCGTCGGGGGTGTTCGTAGTAGCTTGTGTACGGATTTGCGTGAACTCTCACACATGCAAGTCGGAGTAACGTATAACGTTTGACGTACAGAGCGTTAGGCGGCAAAGTGGGTTCGAAACTGCGTTCCTATCGCTACATTACGCGAATATTAGCGTGTCAGGGAGTTCTAAGCGTTCGTGGAAGTGAGCCGCTAATCACCGAGCAGCGCTGTGAAGTGCTAAGTGGAACAGAGCGCTTTCTGATGTTGGTAGCCTTAAGGAGGCTGGCGGCTGGTGGAAACTTGTTGGAGCCGGGGGCGTGCGGCGACCGGATAATGCATAACAGGAGGCACAAAGGGGCTGAGTCGAGACGCCGCCGCGGGGGAGGAACAGGTAGGACAGGGGTATCCAAAGTGCAGGGCTGCGGACCACCAACACAGGCGGGTTTAAAACTTGGAGCGTGGGGAGTTCGTAGCTTCTCTTGTGGACAAACACGACCTGTTACAAAGAGGGTGAAAATGCGGAATTCTGATTACTGCTTATTCTGAACTATCAACTGACGGGTGGCATGAACAAACGCAGAACGTCCGCTCCTGCCTTGACTGCCCAGGTGCAGGTCTGTGGGGAACGTCATGGGCGTCATAAAGAGAAAGCGTTTAGATCCTTATATAGGGCTATATTAATTTAAAATGTTTTTATTTGACTTTCTGAGAATAAGACAGCATGAAAAATAAATGTCCCGAATTTGGTAGGAAAGCAAGAAACAGTGAGCTACGTTTGACATAGGATAATTCAGCTTCTTTCCAGTGTGAGCAGGCTTGTATACTAAGAGCTGGCACAGAAAGTTCCTTCCAAGTATAGGTCACCATTCAACAGCTAACAGTATCTCGTGCCAGCAACATATCAACAAATCTGATACGTGATGAAAGAAAAATACTGATGTCTGCAGCAAGATGCACTGAAATAAACGAGTGAAAAATTGTGCCACACTGGGCCTCGAACTCGGATATCTCAGCATAATAGCTTCGGCTATCCGAGCACGCTTCCTGTCCAACCCAGATTCCCTACTTGTCGCACTCCACTTCCGTAGCATCTCCTCGTCCTCGTCCATTTTCTTCATTGTTCGCAACATCTCGCATTATCCCCGCAAGTCGGACCCAGAGTGCATCCGCACTGAAGATATCATGAAATGCAACGAGTCGTAAGTATTACTTGTGTTGTCTGAAATTTGGTGTTACAGAAGAATGCTGAAGACTAGATAGGTACATCACGTAACTAATAAGGATGTACTGAAGAGAACTGGGGAGGAAAAGAAATTTATGGCACAACCTGACTAGAAGAAGCGATCGTTTCGTAGGAGACGTTCTGATACATCAAGCGATCACCAGTTTAGTACTGGAGGGAAGAGTGGCGGTAAAAAGCATAAAGGGAGACCAAGAGATGAATGTTGTGATAATATTCGGAAGGTTCGAGGGTGCAGTAGTTATTCGGCGATGAAGAGGGTTGCACAGGATAGTGAAGCATGAAGAGCTGCATCAAATCAGACTTCGGACTGAAGGCCACAACAGCAACAACATGTGAGGTGTCTGCTCTTTAGGACATGTCCGAAAGAACAGGCACAACACATACGATAATAAAATCTGATACAGCTTGTTTGAGTCCACAAGCAGAACCGGCAAACCTAGAGAAAAGCATAATAGAAATGAAAAGATACGCTGCTAAAATTAAAAATAAATAAGATAAAATAAATCGCCAGCAGTATGCCCTATTTACACGCTACCATAGCTATAGTCTACTGACCTCTGCTCATAGTGGTAGTGCTAAGTGAATCACCCATATCAGTGAGTGAACAATTTGTGCCATATCGTTCTGCTTTGCAACCATTTCTTCTATGAATGTGAAGATTATAACAGTCTGTGTTGTTCTTCCATCAAATTATCAAATCGAAACGTATGACACATAAATTAAGTTGGGTAGCATAACGTACAATAGCCATGATACATAAATTTCGTCCTTTAACAATGGGTGTGAGCTGCTGTTTGCTGCGAAGGGATACATTCCAGGTTTTAATTATATGAAACATTTTTATGACTTTCAAATGAAACTCGAATGCACCCTTCAACTTTTACTTGACTTTTTAATGAAAAATTATAATTTTTCGAACACAAAGCAAACTAGCTGACGCTGACACTATAAAAAACTGGGCACTAGCATTTAACTACCGACTACCGACTTCAGGGGCTCGGGCTCATGACAATCAACATTGGTATACATATTGTTAAATCTACGTTTTTAACAAATTTACAGTTAATAAAATTAATTTCATTTTACTTAGACCATGCTATGGTGTGCATGGTGAAACGTAAATAACTATTGATCGCTCAAATTAACAACATGTTCAATGACTACATATGAATTTTTGAAATATGCAGTTCTAACAGTACCAATACGTAGTCAGTGAATCTTAAATATTCCAATAATTACATAGTTTTGAGATATAATAACAGTTTCAGTGTATTAACAGCATTATGTAATTTCGAGTTATGTACGTCTTCATTAAAAAGTACTTGTGAACGCCGAACACCGTTAAAGTTCATTTGACTGACGATGAAAAATGATATTGTTAAAGTTGTGGGCGATTGTAGGTATTAAGGTTCTCCAATCAGTTGCATAACACATATACTTCTCAAACTTTCGCACGAATGTTTTTCAAATTCTGTGTTTTTCAAAAACGCAAATTACAGTTAAACATCAACGCAAGCAAATTATTATTTCTGATACTATTATATCGCAGCATTTTATATGTTTTATCTTGATTATTATGAAAATTGTAAGCACCTATAACACCTTAAAAATGGCGGTGATAGCTAATTATTTAGGTGTGAAGGGTTCGGTGTTAGTGACAAAATTTAGCTACACCCACACCACAGAGCCGAAACATGTATCGGCACCTGTCACTTCTCACAATTAGATTGCTAGACTGACCTTGGTCGATCTGACAGTTACGTACGTCATTCTGAACAGCCAAAAGCTGGGGTTTAAATACAGACGTGGCCGGAGACCACCGTGCGACTTCCTTCGTTGGCTTCATTCTTCACAGGAGGGCGTTCTACGTCAGCCGTTGTGGGGAGAACAGTAAACTGATGATAAAGAAGAATTAATTGCCACAAGTAATCGTCTTGGCGCCAGTATTATACAACGTGAACAACAATGACTAGCCAATGGCAAACGACAACAGACAATTCATACACGCTGATGATACAACAGTGGTAGCTGAACTTTGACATTATTGGAAAAAATGACAGTGTTTGAACATACTATAGGTCTGTTACGATGCCAACCACCTGAAACTAGGCCCCCACAGGACGCTGGTCAGTGCTTTTCTTCTCAACAGAGACCCATGATTATAATTTCCAAAATAAATTACACTCTGCAGCGGAGTGGGCGCTGAAAAGTTCGTGGCAAATTAAAACCGCGTGTCGGACTAAGACTCGAACCTGACACCTTTGAAAATTCATTCTGGGAACAATCTTGTGTAAAGTTTTCTTGGTAACGACGAAGTAATGACGTCGAACACGTGCTGTGCCTGAAGTCTCAAGTTTAATACTAATAAAACGTACTGCCTTTTCATGACACGAGTTTCTCAGCAAGTTTATTACTGTTATCCACTTGTCAGGGTAAATCTAATGTTAAGATAGTGAGCTCAACCCATTTAATAAACTACAATTTCTTCAGGGCATTTTAGGTAAAAAGTAACCATTAAACAGCTCTACTACTTATATCGCTATATAATACTTTTACCCTAAAGATCTTTTAGATAACCTGTATGCCTAAACAGTGTTGGTCCTAGTACACTACCCTGTAGCACACAGAAATTCAGCACTTTTTTATCAATTTGCAACTCCTCATCCTGGCAGTCCTACAACACCAGTTGAATGAATGAATGAATGAATGAACGTCAAAAACAGTGTGTTTCAAAAAGAACTTCATCGGGCTCCATAAGACTATATTTCCCACATGAATGAAGACGGGAACTTTAAGCACATTTTAACTTACACATGGGACGACAAAGTTTTTAATTTCAAAAGAATCACCCCGTTTTAAAGAACATATCTTTTAAATGCATGGGATTTGATTTAGAAAAGACTTTGACCATGTGACGTGGGAGCAACTCGGAAATGAGTAGGATATGTAATTGATTGACCCTTCATGCAGTATAACACAGTTGTTTACGTACAGCTGTTAAGACTTTTGAGACGTAACACTGAATGAAAAGGCAAATATTCCATAATAGCTATATTTATTGAAGTCGATTGAGACTCACGCAATCAGTTTCGCAACTTTTAAGTTGCATCTTCTGTTAGTAGGACTTCAATGGAAGAACAAACTAACGAGTAATCAACTGTATGTAACGAAAACATAAAAATAAACTCCAATAATGTAGAGAATTGGAAAGGGGGTTAGAGAAGTATGTCCTATTTCCTCGCATTTTTTTACTAAGTTCTTTGAGGAAAGTATTGAAACGAAGAAGGAGAAGCCTAAGGGAGTAAAAGGCAATAGTGAATGTCTACGTTTATTAGATTTTCTGATGATATCGTGGTAGTTAAAGAGTCGAAAAAGTAATGTGCAGAATGTTGCAAAGTCTGTTAAACTACAGAAATTTAAGTGAACAAAAGGAAAACAAAAGTAATGACAGTACGGAAGAAATATGGGAGAAATTAAAACCAGTATTAATGGAGAGACAGTTTTGCTATCTCGGTTGTAGATGCTTAATGGAAGTGGATTGAAGCATTGCAGTGAGAAAACATTAAGAAAAACATTTTGACCAGCAAATGTATAAGTACGATGTCAGATAATCCTTTACAAAATAATTTGTATAGAGTGCACTGCTTTGTGGAAGTGAAAGCTGGTCTCTGCGTAAATAGGAGAGGAATCAACTTAAGCCGGATACGGTGGGCGAGCGGTTCTAGGCGTTACAGTCTGAAACCGTGCGACCGCTACGGTCGCAGGTTCGAATCCTGCCTCGGGCATGGATGTGTGTGATGTCCTTAGGTTAGTTAGGTTTAAGTAATTTTAAGTTCTAGGAGACTGATGACCTCAGATGTCAAGTCCCATAGTGCTCAGAGCCATTTGAACCATTTGAAGGAGTGAACTTAAAGCTACTTAAATATGGATATGGCGGATAGTGACATTAACGAACTGAACGAACTGGATGGAGAGAAAAAGGAATCTGGAAGTCTTGAGGGAAGTAAACGAAGAGATAAGAATATTAAAGGAAATGGAAAAGTGAAAAATAAAAGTTATTGAACACGTCGTCACACGGAACATCTTCATCACGAATATTCTTGAACGGAAAGTTATGGGGGGGGGGGGGGAAGAAAGAGAACACCCTAGGATGGATTATTTGGAATGCATCGAGAAGAGGATTGGTTGTGATGATTACATGGCATTGAAACGATAGCTAATGGCAGACGAGGGTCACTGTAGCAGACATTTCGTCTCGTGAGAATTAGCAACTGTACTGATATTTAAGATAATTCTTATATATTGTTCAGTCTCTATTGTTCGTTTTCAATTAGATTACATGCTTCAATCACTCAGGATCATCTTCAGCAAACCCGTCTTGTCTACTCAGGGGCACACACCAGAATACTGTATCAGAATACCGAAGAGAGTGGTTACATCCACAAGGCCTTTAGAATCCAAATGGTGCATACACAGCCTTCGGGTGCTATTAAGTTTGGGATCAAAGTTTTCATTCATCTTTGAGAAATGTCCAATGTGCCTTCCAACGGATACGCGATGAACACGCAGACGATAGTCAGATTCATTTCAAGCTTTTGCTAGCATGTCTGGAGTTAGTGAATTCACTGCTATTCCTATGTGCCATCGCGGTGCCCCTGAAACTGTTGAAAGAGGATGAGCATAGACAGAGTCATTCATAAAACGCCACAAATACCGTGAGGTCAGGTGACCTCGGTGACCCAAGTTGAAAAGGGAGGTCCGTGTGTCCCTCACGACCTACCCACCGTCAGCTCACTTTTAAGAAATACTATTACATGCAAGTTACAGTACGATGATGCTCCGTCCTATTGAAACATACAGTCTGTTTAAAACGTGTCAAATACTCCTACAAGAGGTAGAATTAATTAAAACTAGAAGAAAAATTAGGTTATATGTCCGGAAACCAGTACCTGTTGAGATGTAAGCCTTTTCTCCTGTGGCATGTAATGTGTAGCGTGCGACATGAGGCAAGATGTGGCTCACAAGGGAACCACCCCATCGCACCCCTCTCAGATTTAGTTATAAGTGGGTACAGCGGATAGGCCTTGAAAAACTGAACACAGATCATTCGAGAAAACAGGAAGAAGTTGTGTGGAACTATGAAAAAATAACCGAATTATCAAACTAAGTAGTCCATGCGCAAGATAGGCAATATCAAGGACAACGTGAGTTCCGGAGCGCCGTGGTCCCGTGGTTAGCGCGAGCAACTGCGGAGCGGGAGGTCTTTGGTTCAAGTTTTCCCTCGGGTGAAAATTTTTTTTCCTTTATTTTCGCAAAGTTATGATCTGTCCGTTCGTTGATTGACGTCTCTGTTTACTGTAATAAGTTTAGTGTCTATGTTTTGCGACCGCACCGCAAACTTACAGTTCGGAAAATATTCATTGACCTTGTTATTGAAGTCGCGAGCTATATTTGCTGGGTTCATATTGCCCACGGAATACATACATCTCACGTATTTAATGCACTCTCGTCCAAAGTAGCGAACAGTCAACTGCCAGCCAGGTAGCCTCGTTAGCAGGAATACTCTCTCTTCCGTGCGCTGTTGTCGACTGACGTCGTGTGTTTCGATGTTTATTTAGGTGTAGCATCTTCATGCTACGGCGCAGTTACCTCACATCGGACGGCCGGACGGACAGATAATAATTGTCTGAAAATAAAAAAAAAAATAAACTCTTCACTCGAGAGAAGACTTGAACCAAGGACCGAGCGAGGTGGCGCAGTGGTTAGCACACTGGACTCGCATTCGGGAGGACGACGGTTCAATCCCGCGTCTGGCCATCCTGATTTAGGTTTTCTGTGATTTCCCTAAATCTCTCCAGGCAAATGCCGGGATGGTTCCTTTGAAAGGGCACGGCCGACTTCCTTCCCCGTCCTTCCCTAAACCGATGAGACCGATGACCTCGCAGTTTGGTCTCTTCCCTCAAAACAGCCCAGCCAGCCCTTGAACCAAGGACCTCTCGTTCCGCAGCTGCTCACGCTAACCACGGGACCACGGCGCTCCTGAGCTCCCTTTACCCTTGATGTTGCCTATTTTGCACATGGACTACTCAGTTTGTATATTTTGCTTATTTATTTCATAGTTCCACACAACTTCTTCCTGTTTTCTTGATTGATCTGTGTTTAGTTTTTCAAGGTCGATCCACTGTGCCAACTTTTAACTAAATCTGAGGGGGGTGCGATGGGGAGGTTCCCTTGTCAGTGAATAACCACAAAACACACCTGTGGGCAGATGCAAATCATCAAGCAGTCGTGGAGGCAAGGCATTAGGACTGCTTCGCTATCAATAATCGGGCAGCGATTATTGGTTACAAACTCACAGGGCCCTACACCTAACGAAACAGATTACCAGTTTGTTGGGCCGGCTGCGGTGGCCGACCGGGTCTAGGCGCATAAGTCCGCAGGTTCGAATCCTGCCTCGGACATGAATGTGTGTGATGTTTTTAGGTTAGTTAGGTTTAAGTAGTTCTAAGTTCTAGGGGACTGATGACCTCAGATGTTAAGTCCCATAGTGCCCAGAGCCATTTGAACCATTAACAGTGTAAGTAGGCTGTTTACCTTTTCTTATTGGTAACCCCACGTAGCGCTCCGTATGAAAAATCACTGGCTGTGCTGTGTGCAGTCTGTGGCTGGTTTGCATTGTTGTCTGCCATTGTAGTGTTGGGCAGATGGATGTGAACAGCGCGTAGCGTTGAGCAGTTGGAGGTGAGCCTCCAGCAGTGGTGGATGTGGGGAGAGAGGTGGCAGAGTTTTGAAATTTGTAAGACTGGATGTCATGAACCGCTATATATATTATGACTATTAAGGTAAATACATCATTTGCTCTCTATCAAAATCTTTCATTTGCTAGCTATGCCTATCAGTAGTTAGTGCCTTCAGTAGTTTGAATCTTTTATTTAGCTGGCAGTGGTGGCGCTCGCTGTATTGCAGTAGTGCGAGTAACGAAGATTTTTGGTGAGGTAAGTGGTTTGTGAAAGGTATAGGTTAATGTTAGTCAGGGCCATTCTTTTGTAGGAATTATTGAAAGTCAGATTGCGTTGCGCTAAAAATATTGTGTGTCAGTTTAAGGACAGTCATGTATAATTGATCAAAGGGGACGTATCATATGTCGACCCTTAGCCGAGGATACCTCACTGGAATCTTCTGATTTTTTTCTTGTAGTTTGTGTAATTAGTGTAGCTATTGTTTGTTGCTAGCGCGTAATTGTAGAGAGTCTCTCCTTTGTAGTTGCAGTCTTTCATTGTTGTTGTGGCATGCATGTAGATTTGCACAAAGTATTTTGCAGCTGCGCTTGCAATTAACTAGATATTATTTTCAGTGCTATGTTAATGTGTTTTCTTATTTTGCTCTTCAAATTATGCTTTTCTGTGTTATCGTGTGAAGTATTGTGACAACAATGGCGTGTGAAAAACGTAACACTAGGCTCCAAAGTAAACTGAGAAATAATAGTGACGACGAGCGTAGCTTATCAGCACCACTGTGAAATGAATTAACAGACAGTCAAAGTAGTAATTTGGTAATTGTATTCTTATGTTATAAAATTGTAATTGACACCAGTTAATCAAATTAAGTAACTTGTAACTTCCATTTCACTGCACTCGTTTCTGCTGGTCATAGTATATGGGCAATATGTGAGAAGTAGGGACTGTTAGTGTTTGCACGTGTGTTAAAAATCCAGCAAGGGACTGGATAACAGCATTGCTGGTTCTAAGGACAATTCCAAAAACTTTGTGAGTGCACAAGTGGTGGTTATGGACTTGCTGTATTGTCTGCAAGACTCTTCGATGGTGATTGTGCACCTGCACAGTCGCAGCAGATGGTTGCTGCCCATCTCTACAAGGACTACAGTGGGTCTACATCTTTGATGATCCATCAATACCATTATTTCTACAAGAACTGCAGTGGGTCTGCACCTCTGATGGCCCACCAATACCGTAATCTCTACAAGGACTGCAGTGGGTCTGCACCTCTGGTGGCCCACCAATACCATACTCTCTACCAGGACTACAGTGGGTCTACTCTGTGATGACCTACCTACCAGTATTCTTCAAAACTTCGACTGACTCCGCTGTGGGTTTTCTCTGTTATGGCCCATTACATGTCTGCATGTCAAGAGTCAGCACTGTCTTTCTGTTGGAAGGACAACACTACTTCTTCAAGACGGCATGGAAATCCACCACTTCCGTCTGCATTTTCTTTTACTGCTCAGACTTTGAGAAAAACACTGCAATTTTACTGTGATGAACGATCACGACTGTCTTTATGGACTGTGAGAAAATTTTAGCTTTTGACCAACATTGTATCAATAAGAGTGTGCATTTGATTTCTTTGTTATTGTAATTATGAAAAATTTTTTCAAATCTATATTGGCCACTGCCCAAAACAATTTGTAAAATTTTTTGTGGGGAGCATGGGGGCTATGTTAGTAGGGTGTTTACTTTTTCTTATTGGTAACGCCACGCAGCGCTCTGTATGAAAAATCACTGGCTGTGCTGTGTGCAGTCTGTGGCTGGTTTGCATTGTTGTCTGCCATTGTAGTGTTGGGCAGATGGATGTGAACAGCGTGTAGCGTTGAGCAGTTGGAGGTGAGCCGCCAGCAGTGGTGGATGTGGGGAGAGAGATGGCGGAGTTTTGAAATTTGTAAGACTGGATGTCATGAACTGCTATGTATATTATGATTTTTCAACACTATTAAGGTAAATACATTGTTTGTTCTCTATTAAAATCTTTCATTTGCTAACTATGCCTATCAGCAGTTAGTGCCTTCAGTAGTTTGAATCTTTTATTTAGCTGGCAGTAGTGGCGCTCGCTGTATTGCAGTAGTGAGAGTAACGAAGATTTTTGGTGAGGTAAGTGGTTTGTGAAAGGTATAGGTTAATGTTAGTCAGGGCCATTCTTTTGTGGGGATTATTGAAAGTCAGATTGCGTTGCGCTGAAAATATTGTGTGTCAGTTTAAGAACAGTCATGTATAATTGATCAAAGGGGACGTTTCAACAATTTGTTGTTGTATAGCCGACTTCTGCGCAGTGAATTAGCAGCGCTACTATTACCACTGAAAGACAACGAATGTGTTACATGCACTACGGATCACCACCCTGTTTTCTACTGTAATAAGTGGCTGCAACGTTTCGTGATCGATGGATTTATCAAGGAGGTCCGGTAACATGGCTTTCCCGTTTCCGTCATTATTCCGTCATGTCTGTGGCTAAGAGGGAATTTAATTGCATTGGTCTAAGCCCAACCCATCGAGAATGTGCAGACGTTACAGGAACGTGTGACAAATACACGTGACGCAGTCCGAATGAAGCCAGTTCTATTTGAAAGCATGACGCACTGACAAGAAGCACTGAAGGATGTGTCAGGATCGTCGGTAAGCACATGCGGCACTGCCTACACTCTCTATTATTACGTAAGACATAAATGGAAATGAGAAGACATATTTTCCCACATGTTACAAGCATTGCTTTCCAAACGTATCATTACAGGAATATTCCTTCTAGTTTCCAACAATCGTATCTCCTGTAGGAGTAGATTACACTCTTATGTTACACACCATGTGCGCATGTGTTGTCGCCATATTTAAAGGAATGAAGATTAGGGTCTAACGTCCCGTCAACAGCGCTTACGTAAGAACCGGAGGATTGGCTCGGACTGCGAAAGGATGGAGAAGGAAATCGGCCGTCCCCTTTTCAGAGGAACCATCCCAGCACTTGCCTGAAGGATTTAGGGAAATCCCGGGAAACCTAAACCTGGATGCCGGAAGAGGATTTGAATCATCGTCCTCCTGAATGCGAGTCTAGGGCGTTAACCACTGCGCCACCTCGCTCGGTATGCAATCTTTGCTTGGCGGCAATGGATATTGAGCAAGACAGCTAGATGCAACAACGAGACACCTGTCAGCAGCCCCATTAACCGGCCCTTACAGCGGTACCTTGGCTAACTTTTAGATTCGATTCTGAATTTAAAACACGTCACATTTGTACACTCGCACCAAAAAGTATTGGCACAAGTATTTTAGTGGTTGTAGCTTAAACGAAACATATATTTCAGAACAGAACCCAGACATGTGCCACCTTACATTACATAGGTTACAAATAAGTCCAAATCACCTGTCCGTAAAGTAACAATTGCTCTTTTGCATCCAAAAAAGTATTGGCACACGTATGAATCGGGCAGTGTGTTCGTTTTTTTCATTGATGTTCACCTTCTAATAGCTAGTGTGCATCCCTTCAGCATCTATAACAGCACGCAAACGCCTAGGAATGCTTTGTATTAAATTCCGGGTGATATCAAGGGTAATTTTCGACCATTCCTCCAGGACCACTTTCTCCGTTTTTACCGGACGGACCCCTTCTTCTGACTTGTGTGTCAAGATGAGCCCACAGGTTCTCAATGGGGCTCAAATCAGGGCTCTGAAGTTGTGTTAGAACCGTTCTGGGGGCATTGTACAGTAACCACTCCATGGCGGTATGTTTTGGGTCGTTGTCTTGCTGGAAATGAAACACCCATGTAAGGCCCAATGTCTGTGCACTAGCGTGTAAATTACCTCGCAACACGTCGATATATCTCATATGATCCATTGTACCGTGGATTACAGCTAGATTTCCAATGCCGGACGCCGCCATACAGCCGCAGACCATGATACCACCCCCACTGTGTTTGACTGTGGGATGTATGTGTTTGATGTCAAGGTGCGAGGTGCTTGCGTCAAACTTTCTTTCTTGTATAAAATCCGAAAACATTGAACTTCGATTCGTCGCTAAATACCACAGTGTTCCAAAACTCCATCAGCTTGCTGATGTAGTCCTTGGCAAACTGCAGGCGTTTCTGCCGGTTGTTTTCCGATACTTAGGGCTTTCTCCTGAGAGAACGTCCATGCATGTCAGCCTCATTCTCACATTTCGTATAGTTTGAACACTAACCGTCTTGTCGGACGTCGTCTGAACAACCTCAGCAATAGTTGCTGCACTTGTAGCAGATTCTTTCCGATCAAGTGCGATGATACGGCGACGCTCTCGGGTTGTAAGCACTTTTGGACGTCCAGGACAACACTTATTCACTGTTGTTCCAGTCTCTTTACATTTATGAATGATGGCTTGTACCGTGGTGGAGCTAACAGACACCTCTGCCCCGATTTGTCGATAGCTTCTCCCTAGTGAATGGAGCAATACCACTCTCTCACGCAACGCCACTGAATGTTCCTTCTTCTTCGGCCACATGCTGACGTCTATCTCGCAATACGGCAACATACTAGCGACTGGGCCGTCAACAACACGCAGTGTCTACCGTGTCAGCAGATGGCGTTCCGGTACCTAAAAACCCAGCAATATACTGAGAAGCCACGCTCTGTGCCAATACTTTTTGTGTGCAGAGCAGATACATGTTTGCCCTTAACACTGCCTTTCTTTTTTAATGGTAGGCACGTACATGTGTTGTGTACCGGAAGGTGTGGCGTTTGTAATTACCAACGATAAATACGCACGTGTGCCAATAACCTTTGGTGCGATTGTATGTTCATTCGTGTAGAAGATGTGATATCATGAAATCGGATGAATCTTTTGAAACAGCACGTATTGTGTTACTTAACGGGAAGAGAGATTGGCCGCTTGAGCTACAGCACATCGCTGGCTGAAGCGGAGGCCAGCAATTGCTCGCCACCTTGTGGTCGCAGCAGCAGCGGCAGCCGCAGGAGAGGTTAGAACGCAGCGGACAGCCACAGCGAGCGGCCTCGAGGCGCCGCATTCCGCGCGGCTTGTCTTGTCTTCTCTCTCTGAGCCTCTCCCTGCCCTGGGGCTGCCACTCCTCTAGAATTAAACGAGAACCACGGCGGTTGGCCACGTCTTAACCCGAGTAGAATATCTCAACGTAATGCATTCCTGCACACCTAGAATATGGACCACTGTATGCTATTTTGGCATACGTGCAGCATGTGTAGGGTGACCAAATTAGCACTACCCAAAAAAAAAAAAAAAGTGTACAGAATGAGTCTTTCAGGAGAGATCAGTGACTTCGATTTTGGACTTGTCATTGGATTCCATCTGAGTAACAAATCTATCAGGAAAATTTCGACACTTCTAAAGCTGCGTAAATTGACTGTGGCTGATCTGATTGTAAAGTTGGAAGGTGAAGGAACAACCAAAGCTTAACTGCATGAGGACAGCACCTGAATGTAGAAAGTGTCCGAACATTATTTAGTCTTGACAGCAAAATACGAATCAGCGTACACCCGCTGAGACCTGGTGGTCAAGGAAGCCAGGGGTTCGGTTACGATTGTGGACGGGGCCGTAATCAGTTACCACTGGTTGGCTTTTCCTTTAATCACACATAGTTTATTTAAAATCAACAACAAATTAAAACAATGACAATAATTTAAGAATTTTTTCACGGCTGAGGGCCTTAGTGGCAGTAATTTCAGAATTGATTAATCTTGCTGCAACTTACAATTACAGTTTTTAAAACGTAAAAGACAAGTGAGCAAGGTCTTGAAGCTCGCTGCAACAATACAACTGCCAAATTAAAATTTTAAGACAAGTAACGACACTCACGGCTGAAGGCCTTAAAGGCAATAAATTAACAATTGTTTAACTTGTTGCAACTTACAAAGTGTAACAAATCCGAAAGGTTTTAAAGGTTAACTGCTAAAATACAATTGCCACATTAGAATTTTAGAGGAAGTTGCGACAGTCACGGCTGAAGGACTTTAAAGCCAAGAATGGCAATAATTAAAAAAAAAGTAACAAACATACTGTCAAACAGCAAGGCAATAGCAAAAGTTAATTTAAAACATGTGAGACAAAATGATAGTAAACTCGGTAGCACAACCGTTTAAGATTGTTGAAACGTTAATAAAGGCAATTATATTAAAAAATTTTTGAAACATACAATAAAAACGCAAATATGAAACAAGGTTTATTCAAAAGGACACGCAACTGATCACCAAAAAGGTGAGACAAATGATGATAACTCGGTAATACAATAATAAAACAATAACACAACAACAAAACACAAGGGCTAGTCACAGATGGTACTCCAGGAACCGACCTCTGAGTAGATTAGGTTCAAATGGCTCTGAGCACTATGCGACTCAACGTCTGAGGTCATCAGTCGCCTAGAACTTAGAACTAATTAAACCTAACTAACCTAAGGACATCACACACATCCATGCCATAGGCAGGATTCGAACCTGCGACCGTAGCGGTCACGCGGTTCCAGACTGAAGCGTCTTTAACCGCACGGCCACACCGGCCGGCAGTAGATTAGGCCAAAAACACTTTCGCGAGCGATGAGAAAGACAGCCAAGAGAGGCATTCACTTCACAAGATTGTAACTCAGACTAGTGGCAGTCTAACGAACGACTAATGATAATCTGCTGAAGCTACCTAACGTCCGATAACCAATACAACGATGGAACACCACGCCAAATCCGGAACCGGCGGTCAGCACTACGTCCTCAGAATGCTGTGTTTAGAGCGTCCAAAAAGGAGAAACTACCAGAGTAGAAGAAGCACCAACCGACCTACAAATCAATGAAACTGTCAAAACTACACGCCTTACTGGACAGCAGCGGCAAGACGAGGAAACGTACACTGCCCCTGCCACGGCAGGTCACTGGGACGTTAGCAGCCACCAGGCAGGAAAAATACCGCTGGTTGAACTTAACAATAGTAACACATAGAATGCAGCAATTAGTAACGAGTAATCGAGGAAAGCTTATTAGATCCGCCTTCACCCAAGCATTCTACTCGCTGCTCTTCGTCTCGGCGACACTGCGAGCAGCAACACTAACCCAAGACACTGCAAAATCGCGAGATCTCACACTGGTGGAGGTTTCACTGCTAGGATTAAAATCCACTCAACTTAAAGCTTATTGGATCCGGTTGACGACTAGGTCGTTTACCCCCGCGACCGCAGCCCTTCCATCCGGCAGTGCATGCATGCTGCCAGCGGTCCCGGCGTGTTCACGCACCGCCCTCTTGGCTCCTCCGGAGTCCCCAACCAAACTGCTCACTCACAATACACGGAAGCACAACGACGTCACCCCAAAGATAGGGTCACAGTTACTGCATATCGATAACGCCGCTGTTGCCACAAGCGGGCAGGCAACACTTGCGAAACCAAGTGGCGCCAGTCAACACAAGAAGAATACAATCAACCGCAACCATGTCAACTAAACGATACAGTCTGGCCTTCAACAGAGGATGGAAACCTACAACAGCACCAACGCGAGCCGCAGCACGGTTCAGAGGCTGATGTGAACAATTTTATTTTACTTTAGGATGGTCATTTGAGCGGAACTGGTATTGAATAACGGTTTATTTCATATTGGTTGTTCTTTCTCAAAATATTTACTAACAGTGGGGGACCACCTGCAAGAAATCTCTTGTGTATTTCAGGTGATGCACACTCATGTGTGTATTCTGGATTTTGATTATTCTTCTGTTACTTTTTCCCACGGTGATAAGATTTGTTAAAGTTGCTCGTGCGTCAAGCCGTGTCATATCGCTCAACTCCGTACGTGCTTTAGACAGGCATCATCTTTGTCATGATCAAATGACTGATTACTGTATGTTGAGTGCTATGGTCGCTATATAGGCCCAGACTGTTGACCATGATGACATCGATGATAAGTTGTTGTCCTCTTATGAGGCCATTTTGGAGTTCCTTCTTCGTTGAGCCGTTTTTAACTTCTGTCATCGTTAAATAACAATCATAATTATGTACCTGCATGCCACCAGCCTTACTGAGGCTATTGCTGCTATAGTCTCATTAGCGATGTATCAAAAAGTCTGTTAACATTAATTCTGTAATCCAAAATTTTTTGTCAATATTCGAGGGGCTCTCCTGTGAAGAACAATTCCGCGGGATAGTGATGTTGTTCTACAACTCAGTCCTTATCGAACTAAAAGGAATTTTATAGATGCCAGATGTATAGAGTCGTGTCTCGCATTGGTAAGCTCGCAACAGTTGACGACTTTTATAGTGGAAATCAGAACTTATCCAGAAACCAGCTCCTCCCCATGCTGCTATACTAAATCGGCGGAGCGCACGTCTTCTGGTTTACCCAGAATCTTTCCAAGTCGTTGTCATTTGCAGATAAGGTGGCTTGCACCTGCAGGTTGCTGTATCTTCCGAGAATCTGGTTCAGTTCCTGAAGAAAAATTTCGTCATAGCAGATGGCTAGTGCTCTTTGCATCAAAGTCATTGGTACGGGATGTTTCATAGCTGGTCTGATTTGGCCGTTGTCGGTTTCGATATCTGCCCGTATGCAACATCCTGTACCTGTTTCGAAGAAACTTGTTGACACTTGAGACGGTTCTCCACTAACATCTTTATGGCTTGACGTTACTGCCGGCCAGGTTTTACCGATGACACTGTAGGTACCGGCCCGTAAGGGTCAACTTCCGATTACTGCTGCAACTGAGCTTACTATTAAGTCTACATCCAACTAGAACTCCAGGAAAGGCTAGTACCCCGTCTTCATCAAGCTCTACCGTAACTCAATCGGTTGATGTACATTGTTCAGAGGTTGAAGAAATCATACTTTTGTTTTCAAATATTAGAAGAAGTTAGAACAGGAGATTTAGATTCAGGGACACTAAAACCCTGTCCTGTCAATACACAATGCGTACAACATGTGCCGGCCGTGGTGGCCAATCTGTTCTAGAAACTTCAGTCCGGAACCACAGCTACGGTCGCAGGTTCGAATCCTACCTCGGGCATGGATGTGTGTGGTGTCCTTAGGTTAATTATGTTTAACTAGTTCCAAGTTCCAGGGGACTGATGACCTCAGATGTTAAGTCCCATAGTGCTCAGAGCCGTTTGAGCCGTATGACATGTACACCACGGATCAGTGGATCACTTACGATGTTGATACTGAGGACACCTGAAGGAAATTCACTCACTGAAGGTACACTGAAATATCAGACATGTACGAATCACTGGCTGTACTGGAAAATTTTTCTTTTCTGAACAAAAACATTTTTTATGGCGTCAGTATTTATAAATGGATCACTACACCAAAATTCAATAATTTCTATGTAAAATGTTTTAATTGTGTTGCTTATTTGGTAAATAACAGTTAATGCAGGTAATGTGAAGAATGTGCAGTCAGATAATTAAAAAGCCTCCTTGAGACAGAGTTTTATTGACTGTAGGTCAAATACAGTGATGAGCCATACATAGTTGCCAAATATTTGATGGTGCAGTACTCAAAATCTACGTATGACTCACTTCTAGCAAATTCGTGAATTTCCAAATAGTTTTCTAGTATTGTTATCATTATCACAACCGTGTTTGTTTCCGGCGTCACTAAATTAGTGCGTTGGCGCTCGGACTGGAAGTAGTTACTTGGTATCAATGGTGGTGGAATAAACTCTCATCGTAAACGTTCGCCCGACGAACACTGTCCTGCCTTATTTTTATTTATATATTACTACCTTCTTGTCGTTCTCTAATACTCGTATCGTTGATGAGACGTTAATATGTGATTTTCCCTCCTTACATGAATAAGTATGGTAACTTTTGTCTTTAGCTGGAGCTAGTGTTATTGAAATAATCATACGTTCACTATCACTTACAAAATGTATGACCTACAGTAGTTCCTTTTTTCCCCTCTGTGCTTTGAAACTAGCCTGACAGTTTTGTCTTCTGAGCAATGGCAAAGCAGTTGACTCCCTAAGGAATTAACTAAGAGTTCTCCGACATCTGTCATCTCCAATTTGGATGAAACTGCACCTCTGTAATCGAATTTAAACTCGTAGGTAATTTTTAAAAGTTATATTGTGTGATTGATGTCGAGTAATGTCTGGGTGAATTTAAGTTTCCAAACAAAAGAACGTGAAATGTTGTAGACTTCACCGTCAGTCCGAATTTTATTTCCACCAACACAGAGCATTATCAGTAACGCCAATGTCATTGGTATACTGCTATGAATTTCCTGTACATTAAAAAGATCAATCAACAAACTACTTGGAAAGAATTTACCATGTAACGTGGAAATCGAACCACTGTCGCGAAAGCTACATCTTGAAATAGCGAAAGTAACTGTCAATATCAGCAATAACTACGGCAGGGTGTTCGAAATTTTACCTGCCCGGATACCCGTGCGCCTTAAAGCTCCACTTCCGTGACGGGGAAAGGAGCCAGTCGCCGATAGAATACGGCAGGCGGACTGACGACAATGTTCGATGTGTTGGCCAGATGTAGTTTTTAGGCGGTTCACCACACCTCACTATGTGAATACCGCGCTGGTACCCAACTCCCACATCAGTTACCCGACTGTCAAACATTTAGAAAAACTTTCGCATGAATAACACTACACCCAGACGTTGGGGTACACATATTTCGTCCCAGGTGTGTGTGTGTGTGTGTGTGTGTGTGTGTGTGTGTGTGTGTGTGTGTGTGTATGTGTGTCTGAGGGGGGGGGGTTCGGAAGGGGGGAGGGCGGAGAGGTACGGGGAAGGTGGTAATGGGGTAGCGACAAGAAGGGCATACGTCCTCCACTTAAATTAACCATGTCACAGCTGTTCATACCTTGGCTGACTGTGCGGCACAAAGCCACTCCAAAGACATAGGCCTGTGAGGGCACTATTATGCTATGGGGTCACTCACACGAACAACCACGGAATCAGCGGTAGTAATCGAATACACCGTGGCAGCTGGGAACGACATATTATCGCCAATCGCCTGCATCGCTTCACGCTTGATGTCTCCTCTGGTAACTATATCATTTTCCAGCAGGATAACTGTCCGTATCACAAGGCCAGAATCGTGCTTCGTGTTTTGTAGAGCTTTATAGTGATCTAAAACCGATGAAATCCAGCTCCGCGGCCAATGTACATCGGCCTGCAATTTACGGGGATTGCCTGCTACGTAAAAATCTTGTACGACGTACATCCGGAAACTGACCGAGATTTTCTCAGATGCGATGACGCAGAATCTTGGCTGTGTTGAGTTCAAAAACGACGTGGTAATCAGCAGATGGTCATAATGTTTTGACTCATCGCTAACGAAATCCACGATAAGGGTTTGTAAAACAAGGCTCAAATGGCTCTGAGCTCAATGGGACTTGACATCTGAGGTCATCAGTCCCCTAGAACTTACAACTACTTAAACCTAACTAACCTAAGAACATCACACACATCCATGCCCGAGGCAGGATTCGAACCTGCGACCGTAGCGGTCGCGCGGTTCCAGACTAAACCGCCTAGAACCGCTCGGCCACATCGGGCGGCTGTGAAACAAGGTTAGAAACACACGCCATCTGCGAATAATCACGTCACGTTTCATTCAGTTCCAACTACTTAATCAGATTAGCTGTCACAAAAGAAATTCCACCGTCGACCCTGAGTGGTGAGAGTTTGTAAGACGTAACTCGACCAATTAGTGGTGAAAGTGTAGGTAGCCAGACGAGATTAGGGGGAGAGAAGGCCAGCGCGGCGTCCGCCTCTTACAAGAACGAGGCGATCTGTGTTATCTGCGGCCGAAAAAGGCGTTTCCTCTGTTTGACAGTGACTACTAGGAAGAACATATAAAGACGTGTTGATGAAAAGTAACAGTTGGCATTTGTCATACTCGGTACTATGATCGCAGTTTACAATACACAGCAACACTTCCAGATCAAATGACTTAGTAAACACGTAGGACCTGTATGAATGAATCGCCTATCCGCTGAAAGAATGATGAACACTGTAAGCCAAAGGAAACGATTTCACAAATCTTTTCATCTGACTTCTATTACTGTTATGATTTGGAGAACGAATCACACTGAGAAAGACCTGAAAATTATGAAGGCCAGAAAGGTTCGTTATTACATTCCAGTCTAAAGAAGTAGAATAATTGCACTTATCTGGAAATTCCAGTGATAGTACTATAACCTAAGTTCTCTGTGACTATCCACAAAGTCTTTCTTTAAAGTCAGTACCACCATTAGACTGTTTTTTTTATTTGCAGTGTTACATTACGCGATCATGTAGTATAATGTAACACTGCAAATAAATAAAAAACAGTGTAATGGCGATACTGACTTTAAAGAAATATATTATGACTGTGGCCCCACAGTATGAAAAAATTATCCACAAAGTGCCGTTCACGCTATTATTAAAAAAAAAAAAACTTAAAATGACATGAAACAAAACTTGTATGGTATTTGTAGACGCAGAAACACACGTTACCCAATGTTATTAAAGTATACAAGGAAGAGAGATTTTCAACCTAAATCAGTACTGTCACATTTTTTTATTTCTCAAGTATATCAGTTAGCAGTAATGTAACAAATAAAAACTACTGGATAGTAGTTTTTTATTTCTTACATTTGTTACTATCCAGTACAACATTACGATTCAGAAACCTGGTAACATGTCGTTGCACAAAACAAATTTTATGACACTTTATTTTATTTTTATTTTTTTAGTTATTTATTTACTTATTTAATTTTTTTCAAAGCAGTACAGATTCCCCAGGTATATTCTCCAAATGTACGCGTTACCGAACGCGACCTTCGTAGAGGATTTTCGTGGCTGGGTTTCCACAGTATTTCATGTGACTGCTACTTTATGTAAAGAAAAATTCAGTGCACATTTCTTCACACGGATGGAAATAATATTAAAGGCAAAAAATAAATAAAAATCTCCTGCTAAGAGTGAGAGTTACAGCACAATGGTCAAGACAATTAATTCGTATTTGAGACGAACTTTGCTCAGATCTCCAACCTACCTTCACGTTTGAATTTTCCCACAGATTCCCTGTATCGAAAGTGTTGTAATTGCTTCATCTCGTTTGCAAATGTCACATTCCGTTTACAAATCTTCCTCTTTCCTGGCTCATCAACTTTAATTTGTAACTAAGAAGTTCAGTGACCGTAATTTTTTCTTCTTTCTTTTTGTTTTTCGCTGGGTTATGAATAGCCTGACGATGCACACTTCTTTCTGCTGTTGTGGGATAACGGCATGCCATCAGCTTAATGTTTGCCCTCATCAGAGACATCAGTCACTTTAAGTACAGGCTGATGTCTCTGTCAGGCGCGTAGCAATGTCTGGCATTACCCATCCTTCTACAAATATCTTTGCGAGAAATACCGCGTCTCTTCATTCATTGCCATTAATTCATTCATTTCCTTCCTTAATATTGAAATTGTTTCCGATTCCAGGAGTCACGAAAAAGGAATACAAAACATATAAAAAGTTCTTAGAATTTAGTGGATTAGCTACGAAAGACATGTAGTTGATTTCCGTAAACAGACGAGATTGTGCTGTATTTAAAACTCGTAGTTGCTTATGGAGCACTGTTCATACGAAATTATTGACCAGAAATGTTTTCTCGTATACTTATTTCTACTGGAACAAGACATACGACGCTTCTATCCACAGGTACCTCTCGTGCAGCACATTGGTTTGACCTCGCAGTTTCCGGTATGACACTGTTCATTACTTAGGTGTCAGTGCCAGCTCAGATAATGCTGCTCTCATTGTGCTCTTAACAACAGTGATCATTACCTTGAAACGTGAACTCCAACACTAAACACCGCTCCACTCTTTTGTTCCTACGGTTACGCCTGTTGTTCAGTCTCCGTAGCTGAACAGTCAACGAGCAACTGCCACGTGGGGGAGTTGGGTTCCATTGCTACCACTGCCTTCACCGAGGCGGGAACGTTGTAACGAGGTGTACTCAGTCTCGTGAATACAATTCGGGAACTGCAGGATCGAGATATGGTGGTCTGGAACGGCCGATATTAACGGCTGGGGGACTTGCAATGCTATCTGCATACATTGTCACATTGGAGTCTAAATTGCATCCCAGAGAGACAGATGATTCAGCGGTCGGTTGGCATTGCGCGGGTGCTTGGATCCCTTGCGGAAATTAATTTTGCGCTTGTTGGAAACTGGAATAATGAAAAAGGAAGGTTTTAGTCTAACGTCCCGTCATTAAAAACGGGCTGGAAATGGGGCGGGGAGGGGGGTGGGGGGTTAATGGGAGTAGCTATCGACTATAATTTTTCCAAGGAAACATCCTGGCCTTCATGCAATTTAGGGAAATTATGGTTTTCCATAGATATTTTGGATGTAAGTAATTTGTTTCTGTACACAAAGATGTAGAACTCCGTAATATTTGAAATATCATTTTTCAAGGGTGTCGGGAATGTATTACTCGTCTTGATACCGTTCACAATTTTCACTATGCTTAAATGAGAAAGAGCTCCTCTGTCCTTCACAGAATGCTTAAGACATGGCCGTATATCGTTCCTCTTTAGGATCAGGTAACAGATTTATCTAAATGAGCGTGAAAAATATTCTTTTTTTATCGATAGAGCGTGATCAGTTAGCAAAATGTGTAACTACTTGGCCCATCTTACATTATCTTCCAAGCGAAATCTATAGCCTGTACAGAGCCATTCAGCAAATTTAGTGCGGGAGCAATAGCCTCACTGAATCCTTTTTCCTTTATCTAAAAACAGAACGAACGAAACGAAGGTTATGATTTAACGTTACACCGACGATGAGATTTCTGCAGACAGAACAAATGCTCAGGTTGAAGAAAGGTAGGAAAGCAAATTAGCTGTGCCCTCTTTAAAGGAAACGTCTCGGACTTTGCTATTAAAGATTTAGTGGAACTGCGGGAACCTAACTGTGGACGTCTGGATGGGGGTTTGAACACCCATTCTTTCTAATGTGAGCCCATGAAAACAATCTCTTACTACGGATTTTACTAAGTACCGCTTAAAGCTAAAGGGCATGCAACTGACTAAAATGAAATATTTCGATTTTTGAGTTAATTGAACTACTGATCTTGAAATACCAAACGTAATCTCTGTATATCCTAAATTGATATGACTCAAAATGCAGCGTACTTCACTCTTTAGTGTAAAATGTGAAATTTGAATCTGAATAATGTTCTGAATGATCAAAGAATTGAACCATTGATGAATGATTCCGATAATGTTTTAATTTCTCGTTGAGAAATCAGAAAGACTTGTATGTTGCTTTTATTGTATGAAGTACTGCGCATGTGAAGTGATGCTCTTGTCTAGTGTTGAAAATTGCTATCAGGAATCCTGTATTTCGCCGAAAATAAACTTTTACTCCCCGACGTCTCGCTTGTCAGTTTGTCGTAGGCTACAACTCATAAACACACTGACGGGAATAAAATCGCAGCACCAAAAAATAATTAATGGAGAGTAACGAAATTTCGGAAGTACATTTGCCTAGGTAAGCTGTTTAAGTAATTAATATTGTAATATCACAGGCTGATGTAAGCGCGAGATAAGCAATTGCAAATGTGAAATGCTAGTATATTAATAACGAGTGCAACAGCCAGAATGTTGCCGGCCGAAGTGGCCGTGCGGTTAAAGGCGCTGCAGTCTGAAACCGCAAGACCACTACGGTCGCAGGTTCGAATCATGCCTCGGGCATGGATGTATGTGATGTCATAAGGTTAGTTAGGTTTAAGTAGTTCTAAGTTGTAGGGGACTGATGACCTCAGAAGTTAAGTCCCATAGTGCTCAGAGCCATTTGAACCATTTTTGTAACGGTTCCTTGTATCACTGTGGAGGTAACTCCTGCTCAAACTAATGCTGTAGATACAGTACTATGCGCCAAAGTCATACGACCAACACGATGGGCTTCCCTCTCGCTAGTGCCGCGTGGCTATCCGGAGTCTGGGCTTCTTGCGACCGTACTTTCCCGTGACCGCCACTGCCAACAGTCATGTGCTGTGTCTACATTCCTGCCAAGTCTTTCAACAGTATCGCCGAAGAAATATCCAGCTCCTAGTAGCCATGTTAAACGACCTCGTTTAACCTCAGTGTTGTTGATAATGGCGTCTTTCTGGCCTTAAAGGCACTCTTGAATAACATCAACTCAGTATGACCAATCTCAATGATTACTAACGTCCAAGACCGCTACAGCGCGTATTTAAAGCAAACCTCATTCGCATCCTCATGTTGGCGCTACTAGTGCGATTCTTACGCGACTGGAGCGAAATCTGAATAGACATAATCTTTCATATCTAAAAACAGGCCTGCCAACTATCGTTTATGTTGCGCAACTCCTCCTTAGTGCTGCGATTTTTTTTTCCGTCACTGTACGTTAGAATGCTAGTGATAGATCGTTCGGAACTCGTCCACGCAGTGACAAGAAACGAGATTGTATTCTGGTAAGCACTTTCAGTCCTAGAGGAAAACTGCTACCAAATTCCATCCGTCAGAATGTTGAGTGTGACGAGCCGCACTTAGGGACTCTTATATACTGTACAGTACCTCTTGGAATGGAAACCGGCTTCACCTTTTCACAGCTAAAGAATACTGTATTTTCATATGTTCTTCTTATACAGTAACAAATCTTTCATGTATCTATTGTACTGCGACTCTAGCAGATCGCTAAACTTTCTGAATTAAAAAAGTATCAAGATGGCTGATTGTAACAATGCAGAAAATGTAAACGTCTACTCGATAGCAATACTCACACCACAGTCCACTTACATAACTTATTAATCGTCCATTATCAAAATCCACAGAGAATCGCCGCACGCTACAGAGTGCATAGTTTCTCTGTCGCAACAGGAGAGCAGTGACCGTCCGTTATGAAGAAGAAATGATTAACATTTACTCGACCTGCGCTTTGCACTGTCACACATTGTTAAATACATGAAGGGCTTATTTCAGTAATGGTACAAGTCCATATTTGTTCATTCTGAGATACAGATTCCTAAACTTAAATGAGCGCTGAAAAATCTGCAGTTGAGATACCAGAAATATTCAAGTATATACTTCAATATTTCTGGTATATCATTGCAGATTTTTCAGCGCTCATTTAACTTTAGGACTCTGTATAACACCTTTGGGATGTTTTGCAACGGCGACTTCGTTCCAGGCCTCACCGACCGACATCGATACCTCTCCTCAGTGCAGCACTCCGTGAAAAATGGGCTGCCATTCCCCATCAAACGTTCCAGCACCTGATTGAACGTATGTCTGCGAGAGTGGAAGCCGTCTTCAAGGCTAAGGGTGGGCCAAAACCAAATTGAATTCCAGCATTACCGATGGAGGGCGCCACGAACTTGTAAGTCGTTTTCAGCCAGGTGTCCGGATACTTTTGATCACATAGTGTAGTTTCAAACATCCACTGTGCACAAAGATA
This sequence comes from Schistocerca serialis cubense, assembly GCF_023864345.2. NCBI lineage: Eukaryota > Metazoa > Arthropoda > Insecta > Orthoptera > Acrididae > Schistocerca > Schistocerca serialis. The sequence goes on from NC_064642.1 coordinate 524,519,178, forward strand.
ATTGTTGGTTGTACTTTTTCACGATAAGTTACTTTCTGATTCATTTGGAACATTAACACTGGTAATGTCAACAACTTGCAATGATGTTCTGAGAGTGAAAAAGCTGTCTCTAGGCATGGATTCTGCAGTGATTGGCGTTCGCAATGACTTCTGCCAGTACATATATGTAAGAGGTTATCTAATACAGACCTTAATTATATGCATTCCATATAATTTATTAACGTATTTTTTTAAACAGCAACCTACCTTTCTCTCTTAAGTAGCATCTGTTAGTACTTTCCGAGATCATATTGTTGTCGTCTTCCACTTTCTTGGATCCTAGGTCAATGTTTGGATTTAAGAACATCTTATATCACATGCCCTTATAGACTGCTTCTGGAAAGATCATTTGGTTTTTAAAATTGTAGCCAGATGTGAGGAGGATATCGTGCTCAAACTCGCGAAAGTTTCAGTCATCGTAATTTAAAACTTCAGTAACTTTCTAAACCTGACGTTCGGTCGCCAGCATTGTCCCTTTTTATTAAGCAAATACGGAAGTTTATATATATAATTTATCCGCTGCTGAATATCTAACATTGTAGAATAGTTATGACCCACTAATCACTAAGGTGGTGGGTTCCTTTGTATAAATATTAATGTTGAATAAAGAATTCTTTAAAAAAAAAAATACAGAAGTTTGCGTCAGCATCGCTTCGGTAATCCTGCTTGTGGGTAGTCGTGACGACATGACCCAATCACCCAGATTCGACACACGTCTATAAGCGCGATCATATCTAAGAAATTATTTGACTTTTCTGAATAAAAGAATTTTCTTTTTGAGGAGAACAGAATATTTTGTATCAATTCATTCAAAACCCCCACCTACGAGCGTCGCTCCAAATTAAATGGACTAGTCTTTCATTTTTGTCCAAAAATCCAGCTTCTTTTCTACATCCTCTCTATTCATGGAGGAACAGTCTACCTGCTTGTATTGAAATATAATTCAACGTGTTTCCTTAAATTGCGCTGGCATCGCACTCTATCAAGATGGCAACTGCACACTTAGGTTCGTCTTAAGCAACGTGACATCATAGAGTTCGTTTGTTGTGAGAAAGGGGCATTGGCAAATATTCACAAGGGATTGAAGGAGGTGTACAGGAATGACGTTTTGGTCTCAGTACTGTTAATTGTTGGCCAAGCGGATTGTCTGCTGAAAGTTGGTACGCCAATACTAAGGACTTTCCGCGTAGTGGCTTAGTACTGCACAGTCAAGTATATACTTCAATATTTATGGTATCTCAACTGCAGATTCTTCAGTGCTCATTTAACTTTAGGACTCTGTATCTCTGAATGAACAAATATGGACTTGTACCACTATTGAAATAAGCCCTTCACATGACAGCGACATTCAGCAGAAGCAGTGGGTATATATCCTCATTGGAAAAGATAACTATTGGCTATGGAATTAGAATTATGAAGATTGGTTGTTAATTCGTCAAAAACTTTTGCAAGCCGAGCAGTTAAGTTCACATGAACCCTGAGAAAGCTATCACATTGATAGTTATTTTAAATTTGTAATTACTCAGTTGAGCGGAGACAGTGTTACGTCGGTTGACACGTACTGAATTATAGGAATTAGTCAGCTGGTGTAATGTCTCCTCTGCTTTCGTCGATGTCAGCAAACAATTGATGGATGGACGATGGAGCAGGTGTTTTGCGCTTGTGTTTACTGTCTTTAGAGACGAAGGTAAGTATTATGTAAAATTATGTGACTAGCAGTTCCCATTCATCTCTCCTGGGGCATCATTTACCTTGGTGAATAGCATTGTGAAATATGCCTAATTTGGGTACAGCTGCAGTTTTTACCTCTTACAGTATTATGTAATTTTCTGCCATTTCCCTCATTTCACTCGGTACACGCTGGTGGGACGTTAGATTTCACCTTCACTGGAGGAACCAACACGGTACTGCAGTTGTAGTGATTTAGAGACATCGTGTAAGCCTACAAACATAGTGGGTTAGCCCTATTACGAAAACGGCTCCTCTCAACTACGAATACATCGCCAATATTGCGATCTTTTCGGAGAATAATTTCTCCGTTCAGAAGAACAGAATTTCCAACAAATGACGGAAGCTGCATGCCAAATGAAAAAGAATGTGATTTCAAAAAAATAGCTCTGAGCACTATGAGACTTAACTTCTGAGGTCATCAGTCGCCTAGAAATTAGAACTACTTCAACCTAACTAACCTAAAGACATCACACACATCCATGCCCGAGGAAGGATTCGAACCTGCGACCGTAGCGGTCTCTCGGTTCCAGACTGTAGCGCCTAGAACCGCACGGCCACTTCGGTCGGTCATGTGATTCCAGCTGAACAGAAGTTTACGAACGTGGTTTCAGTCAGCCAAATGTTTGCAAGTGTAATACAATGTACTACGTGAAATTAAGGAAAAAATTAAACAGCATATTCTGCATTTCATTACCCAGAAAAATAAAGAAAGTGTTTCGAAATGGCGTCATATAATTACATTTACTAGAAACAGTACAGGGCTATTGCTTGCATAGACGAGAACGAAATAACAAATGGTTGGATATCCTTACACTAGTCAACAATGGTTTTTATGCGTCGTGCGACACCTTCTTCGGTGTCCCGCGCACAGGTATACTCGGATCTCGTGCACAAATCGACAAAAATGTACCCAAAAATACTTTCGTATGAACATCTTCAGAGAACTCTTAGAGAACCCTCTGAATTTACCTATTTCCTCCGAAGGGGAGTTATACGGACGTCCCAGCGACTGCACATAATCTGGCTGTGTTTAAATTTATGACAGATCGTTTAAGAGATGCACATAATTTTTAAAAGTAATTTATAAGTACGCAAAGTTTACTGTAGAACAGAAAGTTGAGTCCACGGTAGTAAAACTAGAAATCAACATATAGACAATAAAGCAGTTACACATTGTCGGTTTTCTTCACCTTTTAACTGTTAGGAAGCACTGCTGAAAATGTTTACACTAATTATGAGATCTACGTATCGTAGTAAATCCGTTTAACAGTTCTTTCTTAAAAAGCACTGTCGTACTTGTTAAGCTGTTAAACATGACTGCCGTTAGCGTTTCAAAACAATTATACAAGTACCAACGCCTCTTCGATGACCTGGGTTTCATTATAGCCAGCACAGCAACGGTCTGATTGCAGTACTGAGGCTACTAATGGGTAAATGAAACGCGATCCTTGCCAAGCGTGGGCAGTGAAGCAACTAACGGAGAATGTAACGCTAGATCTGGTGGCCTTCATATGCTGCGAGGTCGCTACGGGCGCAGAACTGCATACTGCATTCGAAGTATGTGGGAGACAGTGTTTCTATCACAACTCACATCAGCTGTAGTGGTGAAGCCGTGAATAGCTCGCAATTTTCTAGTTTTGTTCCAGAAACAAATTCTTCGTATAATGGTGGGAAAACTAATATCATATTCGAAACCAATGGGATTAAATTCATTTGTCATATAAATTTACATTTTCCGTAGTTTCCTCAAATTGTTTCAAGTCAGTACCATCTTCATTTCATCGATATGCCCACATCAGAATCCTCACTGCTCTTGTTCTTCTTCTTATTCTTTTATTCTTCTTCATCGGAACGTTTCTATACTTCAAAACGTTCGGTCTGTTCGAATCTTAGAACAAGAACTTTCCTCGTTGTGCCAACTCTTAAAGGCCGAGGTTACCACCCATGACTTCGTTAAGTTGACCACATTGTTGACAACTATTACTTTCTTGGATGTTTTATCTCCAAGGACATAACTGTGCCAGTGACTTCAGCCTCTCCACAAATTCTCTATAACGGGATGATTCTTAACGGTAGATATTGCCGGACCTGGGATCCACAGTGAGTGTATATGATCGATAATGCTAGCTTCTTCCACAGAGACTTGGAGAAAGCCTATCCGTGTTTCGAAATTTCTCAATCACTTCCATTATTTGATGGTATCGGTTCGCACTGCCCATGTCTGATTCCGTATGTTTATATAATTTTGGATTAAGTATATTTGTGCTAAGTTATTCAAGTGATGTCCGTGTTAACATACATTCTATGGCGGCTTATTACCGGGATAAAATTACCGTTGGAGGAGGGATTTGGAGGTAAAGCATCCCTATGATCCTTACGTGTAGCGGCGGTTAAGAAGTGACGCATAAGAGTAACCCTTGAACGCAGGGCGTAATTTCAATCACACTTGCTAAATATTTGCACTTGGTCTCGGCAAAAATATACTGTTGTAGCAAGACACCCCTTGAGCTTGCAGGAATGGGGAAGGAGTGGGATGAAATTTGAGCATAACTGTGGAACGTGTAGAGAAATCACAATCTTCAGCGAATCTTGGTAAGTACACTCCTGGAAATTGAAATAAGAACACCGTGAATTCATTGTCCCAGGAAGGGGAAACTTTATTGACACATTCCTGGGGTCAGATACATCACATGATCACACTGACAGAACCACAGGCACATAGACACAGGCAACAGAGCATGCACAATGTCGGCACTAGTACAGTGTATATCCATCTTTCGCAGCAATGCAGGCTGCTATTCTCCCATGGAGACGATCGTAGAGATGCTGGATGTAGTCCTGTGGAACGGCTTGCCATGCCATTTCCTCCTGGCGCCTCAGTTGGACCAGCGTTCGTGGTGGACGTGCAGACCGCGTGAGACGACGCTTCATCCAGTCCCAAACATGCTCAATGGAGGACAGATCCGGAGATCTTGCTGGCCAGGGTAGTTGACTTACACCTTCTAGAGCACGTTGGGTGGCACGGGATACATGCGGACGTGCATTGTCCTGTTGGAACAGCAAGTTCCCTTGCCGGTCTAGGAATGGTAGAACGATGGGTTCGATGACGGTTTGGATGTACCGTGCACTATTCAGTGTCCCCTCGACGATCACCAGTGGTGTACGGCCAGTGTAGGAGATCGCTCCCCACACCATGATGCCGGGTGTTGGCCCTGTGTGCCTCGGTCGTATGCAGTCCTGATTGTGGCGCTCACCTGCACGGCGCCAAACACGCATACGACCATCATTGGCACCAAGGCAGAAGCGACTCTCATCGCTGAAGACGACACGTCTCCATTCGTCCCTCCATTCACGCCTGTCGCGACACCACCGGAGGCGGGCTGCACGATGTTGGGGCGTGAGCGGAAGACGGCCTAACGGTGTGCGGGACCGTAGCCCAGCTTCATGGAGACGGTTGGGAATGGTCCTCGCCGATACCCCAGGAGCAACAGTGTCCCTAATTTGCTGGGAAGTGGCGGTGCGGTCCCCTACGGCACTGCGTAGGATCCTACGGTCTTGGCGTGCATCCGTGCGTCGCTGCGGTCCGGTCCCAGGTCGACGGGCACGTGCACCTTCCGCCGACCACTGGCGACAACATCGATGTACTGTGGAGACCTCACGCCCCACATGTTGAGCAATTCGGCGGTACGTCCACCCGGCCTCCCGCATGCCCACTATACGCCCTCGCTCAAAGTCCGTCAACTGCACATACGGTTCATGTCCACGCTGTCGCGGCATGCTACCAGTGTTAAAGACTGCGATGGAGCTCCGTATGCCACGGCAAACTGGCTGACACTGACGGCGGCGGTGCACAAATGCTGCGCAGCTAGCGCCATTCGACGGCCAACACCGCGGTTCCTGGTGTGTCCCCTGTGCCGTGCGTGTGATCATTGCTTGTACAGCCCTCTCGCAGTGTCCGGAGCAAGTATGGTGGGTCTGACACACCGGTGTCAATGTGTTCTTTTTTCCATTTCCAGGAGTGTATATGAGAGCCTAACGGGAAAAGACGCTTGTAACAACTTTAGGGGAGGGATCAGGATGTGATGGGAGCTACATCGAGAACTTTAACTCAACGCTAACATACTTCCTTTTTGATTAGAGTCACTACGTGTTTTTGCTCTGCAGAGAGATTTAATTCCTGTTACTGAATAGCACAGAGTTGAAATGAATGTATAGCCGAGCAGTGTCAGGTAATGAGCTACTTATGTCCTAAGTTACAATACGGAATATCTTTCCTGCCCTTCAACGGCGTCATAAATCTTTTGCAGAAGAACCTAGTGCTTGAAGTTCTTTCTTACCGCCGATAACAGTCCTCCTACTCTGTCGCGCAAGCGCTGCTGGGGGCGTTTGTCTTTATCGAAGAACAACATGGACGCTCCGGAAGCTTCATTGCCTGGGGCGCTGGACAAGCCAAGCTGTGGTCTGCCGGAAGTGCTAGCCAGCCCCGCAGCATCGCGGCGGCATCTATGCGGGGGATCGAAGGTGGAGCAAAGTGTTCCATCGGACGGTGAGGCCCAGTTCGAAGGCCCCAGGAAAGTATCTGAACCCGGAACGGCACGCAACAGTACACACGCAAAATACAGCACACACTACGCAAAAAGTGATAGAATTACAGATGTCACAAATAACTTATGTTCAAAGAATTGACATAAGATTACTGACGTATACCTCTCTTCGCGACTGGCGTGCGTCTATTGCTATCGTATCTTGAATTTATAATCTCTTTATTTCTCACCATCGTTTACATGAAATCACAAGATATCTGATCGTGGAACGGTGTTGCCCACAGAATAATAGGATATTGACGGATAGCAGCGAAGTTAAGATAGCCGACATTATTTTTACTTTTTATGTGCTGAACGTTCAATCGATGACGATATCCATTCAGTGAGCAATGAGGTGCATAGGCAAAGATGTAGATTGTAATCTATTAGAACAGATCTTCCTGGAATAAGTAAGGCAATGAGTCAGTAGTCTCTGCGAGATTTGACTTTCCTATTCCCAAACATATATATTTGTGTATAAATATCTTAGTGCAATAGCATAGTAGCATAAGTCTTCAGAATCGACGAAGAAAGAGACGTATGACGAATACTGACAAGAAGAACGGACAAGATAACAGGACATGTGTTAAGACATCAAGGAAGAACTTCCGTGACACCAGAGAGATCTGTAGAGAGTATAAACTGTAGTGCTAGACAGAGATTGGAATACACTTAACAAATAATGGAGGGGGCGTGGGGGTGCGTGTGCTACTCTGACACAGGAGAAGAATTTGGTTCGGCCTTATCAGCCAAGTCTAAGGACTTGCCACTTGAATCTGTATTTTAGGTCGTTTAATACACAAGTGTTAATCTGGAGCAATCCTTTGTTGCCAAATTATAATCATAAAGATATGCTGTTGTTACAAATAATTTTAACATAATGAGTGCCATAAATACAATTAAAATGAAATCGAATTAATTGTTGTAAACCCACGACCATCTGAATAAAGGAAATTAAGCCCTGTTTATATATTAATTTTTATTTATGATCTATACACCTTTCACAGAAGACTTCAACTCCTTCCCACCCCTTGTCCAGCACCTCTATCACTGTAAGAAAGTCTACTGCTTACAATGTACATAAATGATCTAATAGAAAGAGTCGGAAACTCTTTACGACAGTACGCAGATGATGTGGTTGTCTATAATAAAGTGGCAACGCCAGAAGGCAGTATCGATTTGCAAAATGACCTACAGAGGAGTGATGAATTGTGCAGGCTCTGGTAGTTGATGCTGATCATAAGTAAATGTAACATATTGCGCGTACACAGGAAAAGAAATCCACTACTCTACAACTAAATGGTGTTGACAAATTGCTAGAAACAGTATTATTGTAAAATATATAGGTGTAACTATCCAGAGCGACCTTAAATGGAATGACCGCTTAAATAGAAAAAGCAGGTGCCAGACCGAGATTCATAGGAATAATCTTAAGGAAATGTAACCCATTTACGAAAGTGGTGGCTTACAAGGAGCTTGTGCGACATAGTCTTGAGTATAGTTCATTAGTCTGGGCCCCTTACCAATTAGGACTGATAGAAGGCACACAGAGGATCCAAAGAACAGCAAAAGTGTTACAGGGATGCTTAACGAACTCCAGTGGCACACTGTACGAGAGAGGCGTTGTGCATCATGGAGAGGTTTGTTATGAAATTTCGAGAAACTACTTTCCAGGAAGAGTCACACAGGCGGTACAATAGAGGCGTTGTGCATCATGGAGAGGTTTGCTATTGAATTCCGGGAAGAGTCAGACAATATATTACTTCCTCGCACATGCATCTCCTGAAATGGCCAGAATGAGAAAATTCGAGAACATAGAGCTAATACAGAGGCTTACCGAGGATCGTTCTTCCCAGGCGCCTTTCGCGAGTGGAACAAAGACTGGAGGATCAGTTTTTAGTGCCAGAAATACCCTCCGCTAAACATTGTCAGGTGACTTGAGGAGTACTGATGTAGATGTAGATGTAGTAGCAATACTGCGTCAGAAATTTCCTGGCGGATTAAAACTACGTGCCTCACGGGCACTCGATTTCGGAATCTAGGAAAGTTTTGAGTTCCAGTCCCGGTCCGGCATGCAATTTTAATCTGCAAGGAAGTTTCGAAACAGCGCACACTCCGTTACAGTGTGAAAGAGTAACTCCGGATGCCCTAAATCTGTGGCTGTTACGTGTTCGGTCACCAATCCTGTTTTCGTAAGTCTGTGCTAGTATTTTAAAATTCTAGTATCTCATTGACAAACTAGTTATAATAACGCTGCATGAAACAAGTACACACTTATAACAACAGATCCGCGTGTGTCAGAAAGTTATACAAATTATCTGAAGGAGCTACCGTATTTGGGAAAACTAGTACAACATGCTCCCCCCCCCCCCCCCTCAACCTGTCCATAGTCACACATTTCTAACATCGTTCCCCAATTTCAAATAAGTACGTCAGGTAGGGACTATGACTACTCATGTGATTAATAATGCCTCGACGTGGTTTAAAGTGATTCATTGTAGTCTTTCCCTGAAGCCATAGAATCTTCTCACTTTCGAAAGTAACCTGTAATTTCAAGAGCCCTATTAAGGTATGTAATAAGTCACAGTTGCAAAATACTAACGCAAACTTTTTACAAAAGAAAGGAAAAATTGGTAGAAGCCGACCTCAGCGTAGATCAATTTAGGTTCCGGACAAATGTAGGAACACGCTAACCTGTACTGACGCTACCACTTACCTTAGACCGACTACACAAAAACGTTTGTCAGTTTAGAGAAGGGTTTTCACAATGTTGACTGGAATATACACTCTGAAACTTTAAAGGTAATCGGAATAAAATTAAAGGAGCGAAGAGTTATCTATAACTTGAGCAGAAACTAGACTGCCGTTAACAGTATCGAAGCACAGAGAAGCAGTAGTTGAGAAGAGAGTGAAAAGAAGCGTGGCCTCTCTCCTGTGTCATTCAGTCTGTGTATTAAACAAGCAGTACAGGCAACCAATGCGAAATATGAAAAGGGAATTACAGTTCATGGAGTAGGTAGGCGAAATGGAGAGAATATTAAATGCATACTGACAGTAACCAGAAAATAATTTATGAGAAAGTGAAATTTCTTATTATCGAACATAAACGTAAGTGTTAGGATATTTTTTGAAGGTATTTGTATGGAGTGTAGACTTGCACAGAAGTGAAAAGTGGATGTCAAGTTGCAGACTAGAATAGAAATTTTGAAATCTGGTGCTTGAGAAGAAAAAGTTATGAGAGGATATCATATCGAATAGGGAGAAAGAGATTTTTGTGGCATTATGTTACTGAAGGAAGGGACTGATTCACAGGACACATCTTCAGAACCCAATTTTTTAATGGGAGGAAGTGTGAGGCATAAAAACGGTAAAGGTTTGAATACAGTAAGCAAATTGAAACTGATGTAGGTTGCGGTGGTTGTTCAGAGAACAGCCTTGCACAGGTTGCTTGAAGAACAGCATTTCAGCAACCACCGAGCGGGGTGGCGCAGTGGTTAGACACTGGACTCGCATTCGGGAGGACGACGGTTCAATCCCGCGTCCGGCCATCCTGATTTAGGTTTTCTGTGATTTCCCTAAATCACTCCAGGCAAATGCCGGGATGGTTCCTCTGAAAGGGCACGGCTGACTTCCTTCCCAATCCTTCCCCAATCCGATGAGACCGATGACCACGCTGTCTGGTCTCCTTCCCCAAACCAACCAACCAATTTCAGCAACCAGTTATACGAATTACTGTTCATACTGTACCAGTTTCGGTCGTAGTTAACATCATCACAGCACGAAAAAGCAATACATCAGATATGATAGCAATTCATATATCACCTACATGAATTGAAAGTTCTCAGAGTTACGATATGTTTACACGACCATACGTAATACACAAATACTCTAAGTAGCCTAAAATTGGTCTCACAATAACTCACAAACGAGTATGAAAGAAAATAGCATCAGGAATAACCGTGGTGGTCTAACATTCAGGTCTTCTAGCCGTAGCCTTTACGACGCATCCACATCACCTTCAGCTATATAGACGGGGCATGCTCCAAGAATCACAAACATAGCTGCGGGCAGTGCTATCCTGAGTCGTAGGAGTACATATCGTGGTGATAGCTTTAGTACGATCCTATAACTTGTCATTTGCAATCGATGTGGCTAGTCAGTCGCTCCGAATGTGACACCTGTGTTACGAGGTGCGTGAGAAAAGTAATGAGACTGACAACAATGTGAGCGATCTGGCAACGATGTCTTATTTTACTTGTGTAGACCGGTTTTTCATCTCTCCCAGATGCTCAGTCCGAGTTTCAGCTTCATACAGCCATCTCTTAATTTTTGAGAGAGCCGCCAGTGAAGTTGTGTTTTTGTTGTGTGTTACAAAAATGGAACAGCGAGATTCAGAGTAACGTTATGCCATCGAGTTTTGCGTTAATCCGCGAATGAGACTTTGAGATGTTGAAACAGGTCTATGAGTAACATTCCGTAGCAAGAGCACCAGATTTTCGTTGGTAAAAATCATTTTTGGATGGCAGAGAATGCGTTAAAGATTAACGTGTTCAGGGAGTTCGTCAACTTCAAAATCCAACGAAAACGTCGAACGTGCGCGTACTCTTGTGGGACAAACCGTCGTTAAGCAATGAGATCGAAGTTCTGTAGATGCGAAAGGTCTGTGCCAAAATGGTGCCAAAAAACCTCACAAAAGAGCAGAAGGATAATCAAAGAAATGCTTGCGTCAATCTCCTTGAGAGAATTTCCAATGACAACGAATGGTTCAGTTGTGTAATCAAGGGTGATGAATCCTGGATGTCTGTGTACGATCCTCAGATAAAGCGGCAAAGTGATAAGGGGCACACTGAGACATCTCATCGACTAAAATAAGCTCGAATGAGCAAATCAGAGATTAAAAAAAAGCTGACTTGTTTCTTGACAGTAGGAATATCGTGCATGAACAATTTTTTCTCCAGCGCAAACTGTCAACCAAGTGTTTTACAAACACTGGGAACGACACCACCGTTGCAAAGCTTCCGAAGGGAATTACTTTGAAATGTTAGTATCGTTGGTTGAAAAAAATGTAACCACTGCCAGATAAATAAATCAGCCTCATTACTTTTTCCACACGCCTCCTAAAAGTTCATTAATCTGTGAATGAAACTACATACATGACATGCTAAGGAAGTCTGAAGCGGTTGACAGACAGGAGAGCAACAACGCTATGCAAATAATAATGGTTTGGTAACAGCCTACTGCTCGTCCGGAACCGAGTATTGCCGGCTCACCTATATGCCACGATACTAATATATATCTCTCTAACGGTATGCAGATAATAATGGCTTGGTAACAGCCTACTGCTAGTCCGGAACCGAGTATTGCTAGCTCACCTGTGTGCCACGATGCTCATATCTCTCTCTCTCTCACACACAAACACACACACACACACACACACACAGAGAGAGAGAGAGAGAGAGAGAGAGAGAGAGAGCTGACATTGTCATCTGCGGTCGTGCACCGGCCGCCAGTCTGAACAACGGGAGACCGCAGCGCGTCTGATCAGGGCGTGGTGACCGCAGAGTCGCTTCCGCCGGCGGGCTGTTACGGACAGCAGCCCCGTCGGCTAGCATCCTGACCACTGTGCGTATCCACTGCAGCCTACGGTCCCCGACTGAAAGTTGCCATCTCCCGTAGTAAAGAAAGGTACTTCTTTTGCATTGACTAATCATTCGATTAACAGCGTAATGATGGGAGGGCAGTAGTGCGGCCTTAAGGCTTCGTGTCTATCCATACGTCTCCCGCAATGCGCCAACTGATACGTATTGTCTTCCGAAAGTATACACGAAAGTCAGATTTAATCACTTTTTGTGTTCCCCGTGACCTAACCCTTTCAGACCCCTGATTGAACAGCGAACGGAAATTTTGAAATCAATGTGTTTTGGTTAGAAAAATATTCATAGAATGGTATATTAATTGGTAAGAAGTTTTTATTTTCTCATTTTCTCAGAAAATTTAAGACCCAAAAAATTGCGTGGGTCAGGACTGTCTTTTATTTAATTCAGTCATTTCATACATATTTAAATCTCTCTTTACAATGATATTCACGAAAGCAGTTACAGTCTTTTGACAATGGCAGACAAATATTGGACTTCAAACCTCGTATCCTTGTACTAATCTTATAATTAGTTTGTCTGTAGCAACGGCCAGTCGTCAAATCATCCACAGTGGTGATACCCGTCTAGCCTGTAATCATCACATGGTGTATTACTTAACCTGCAAAGTTTGTTTGGTGGCACTTCATCAGATCCATTGAAGTTTTCTTGATCTGAAGGTAAAGAAAAAGCGCCTCTCCAATAACCTGTCCGAGACGCACGAGACCTAAACTGTTCTTCTTTTGTACTTTTGGAGCTTCACATTCACCTCTGTACTGTATCCCGGCACTGACACGTGCCAAATCAAGTAAATGAATCATCGAGAAAGTCCTGTAAATCTCAATCATTTGATCACAGACTCCCCCTTATACACTGGATGTACCTCCCCACAGCTGCAGGACATGGCCCTGATATGGATTGCCTTTCTGTACTACTCCATCTCTGAACATTGTTTACAAGTTTTCAACCTGCACAACTGTAGGCAAGGTTACCAAAAAATGGTTCAAATGGCTCTGACCACTATGGGACTTAACTTCTGAGGTCATCAGTCCCCTAGAACGTATAACTACATAAACCTAACTAACCAAAGGACGTCACACACATCCATCCCCGAGGCAGGATTCGAACCTGCAACCGTAGCGGTCGCGCAGTTCCAGACTGTAGCGCCTAGAACCGCGCGGCCACCACGGCCGGCCAAGATTAACAACTTTTGAATCTTTCCACTCGACTGCTTGATCATGGTGCCTGCAGAATTCTTCCACGTCTCCTATCTTCAATCCTTTTTCTTCTGTCAGGTGATACCACTATAGCACGGACAATTATACAGCTGACAGATGACATCAAGCATGATGGGATGCAGGTGGTTCGCAGCTCTTAGTGTGTCTTTGATTACTACCGCAGGCGCCATGCAAGTTCAGGAGAATGTCTCCCATAGCATAATACTACCCCCACCAGCCTACCTCCTGGAGGTGACCATCGACCCAGTGTAGCAAAAATGTGATTCTCCCTAAGAGCCAACACGATTTCGTTGATCGACGGTTGAATCCCGATGGTTCCGTGGCCACTGAAATCGCAGTTGACGATGTCATTGTGTCAACAAATGTGAATACGTAGGGGTGGTCTGTTGCGGTGCTGCATGTTCAACGATGTACAGAGACCGATGTGCATCATCTATCCTACTGCACAGAGCAGACAATCCTCCGAACCTCACGTTCTGTGAAGAGTCATGGGCGTCCGACCATTTAACGCCCAGTGGTAGTTTCACTGTCCTTCTACCTGTGTCCATATACGCCTACGACAGTAGCACGTGAACACTCAACCAACTTCGCCGTTTTCGAGATACTCGTTCACAGTCTCTGCGTAATACTCATCTGTTCCCTTACAGAGTCACTTGTCTCAATGGATTTCACCATTTGCACCTTCGCTAGGCTGATCCCCCGTCCGTTTCTGTTCCCCTTACATACTTCTGCTACCGCGTCACATGCCCACAACACCATCAAGCGGCATCCAAGGTCTCGGTGGGCAATGATCATAATGTTTTGGCTTATCAGTGTATGGGTATCTTCAGTACATTCGTGAAGCAGCTGGATGATGTCGAATTTACAGAAGGTTATTTTCAACAGGGTGAAGGAACGTTTTCATACAACTCGTTACCAGTTTCTTTGGTGACCAAATAATCTCAAAACATTATTGCCCTCCTCCCGCCCACCCTGGTCCACAGATCACCTGACCTAACCGCCCTGGATTCTTTTGTGGAGTATCTTAAAAGCCGAGTGTACAAGAATAGACCATGGACAACAGCAGATCTCCGAGAAGCCATTACACATGAAATAAACAACATTGGCGAGGATACACTTCACAGAAAATCGCGGAATATGGTCAATTGAGTACAGTTGTGCATCGATGCTGGTGGAGGGCACTTCCAACATTTAGTGTGAGGACTTTGTATGAATGTATGCAATCTCCCAACTGTTTATTATCATCTTCCAAAATCGCAAATGTATCCTGTTATTGATTTAGACGTTATGATTCAGTAAACTAATTCAGGTTTATACGGATTAAAGGTATTGTAAAACATGAGGCGAGAACGGGTAGTGTTTTGCTATGGGACTATTTCGTGAACTGATGTGGCATATTTCTATTGTTGACAGCATGTTTAACAAGTAGTGCATCTAAATTTCCTGAAGCATAATGCAGAAAAGTTGCAGGGGGGAGGTGGGTCTCGACCCACATTCAAATTTTTCCAAAATAATATCCGAAACACACATCAAGCCTTGTAAAAAATGTTCCAAAGCTGTTCAGATACCAGCTCAATCGCTATCCCTTAATCTACAGAGAACTTATGGGACGAAACCCACACTGGGATCATGAGAACTACAATCAACTCGAGAAAAGATCTGAAAAAGAAGATGAAGATAGAACGGGAACTATTGGGCGTTAGCGCACTGCAACGGCATTTCAAAGTGGCTACAAAGCAGAAGGGATATCCCACGAACTACTGAAGAACAATTATGCTGTGAGCGAATATTAAGAACGTTGCAGTGCTAAGCTGAAAAACGCTGTTTAAGAAAAATTAGCAATTTTTGAGAACATTTCGTGTGGAGAACAGCGGTGTAGCAAAAGTACTTTAAAATGTATTTTGTGGTGACTAGTTTCAGTCAGTTTTTGACCATCCTCAGGCCGTCGTGCCATGATGGTGAGCGGTGGCGGTGAATGGGGCAGGTGTAACTCCACGAACGTCAGCTGGAGTTACAACATATGCTCCATGTAACACCACCGTCTACCATCACAGTGTGAAGGTCTGAGCATGATCAAAAACTGACTGAAACCGGTTACCACAGAATATATGTTTTTGTGACAGAGAGTGTTTGTGTCAATTTAAGTAATAAAATATTGTCTCCTTATGATACTTAAGACTACAACCTATAGTTCATATTGATTAAGAGAATCCATTCTTCTTCTCTTGAAATTTCCCTTGTTTATTAATTCTATACTGGTAGAGATTGTGAAGTGACCGAATATTAACGACATCCACTGTATCAGTTCCAAAAATACGAAGTTCCTGTTAACTATATTTTTAAAAATGTTCGTATTTTTTTTTACAAAATATGGCGATGTGTGAGACAACAGTGCAATCCAACTTTGAGAAATCGTATCTCAGCTTCCGGTGAAATAATTACCGTTGTTAACACACCAATCATTTTCTGCTGCGTAAGTCTTCTTCACGCACGTGGTAACTAATATGTGGCCGATTTTCAATTTCCTTAAAGTACTAACAGATCAGGATGCTGCTAAGGGAACGAAACACTGCTCTGAAAAGTGAGTAGGTTAAACCGTGGGGTAACTTGAGAAAAAAGACCTGGTAACTGTGGCCACACAGAAAACAGTAATGAATTAACTTCACACAGACGTTGACATTGTGTGAGAAATATGAAAATCTGCTAAGAAATTAGCTATCACACTTCTTTGTGTCTTGCAATTTGCCAAACCACAGATGGGAGTGTTGCCAGCCTGCTTGTCAACAGGACACTAAACCCCGATAGCTGTGCTCGCGCGAACGCGTAATCCGATGCCAACAATGGCGGTTCGGCCCCGTAAAGTCTCAGTGTCTAAAAATATGTGAAGAATGTTGAAGAGCAGCCAGCCGTGCTTGTCTGACGAATAAATTTCCGCAGCCATCCACGAATTGCCGACAGTTATGAAGCTTAGGTGCCAATTTTTTTTTTTGGAACGAGAATTTTTTCGCTTGCAAGTATCTGGCGAAGATCGAGAAGCAAACAGGTAAAAGTTAGGAATGAAGCTAATTAAAGACAACAACAGCTTTCTACGCTAACGCAGCTCATAATAATACACTTCACTGAGAAAAAGGAAATAAACAAACTCAAACGGCTAAAATCAGATAGATACGAATTTCCAACACGGATACGCGTATCTTCCACACACTATCAATGCATAATCATCTGCAAAATTTTGCATTTGCACACAGCTTAAGATTTAATCCCTTCCGATCTGAGGAAACTTCTGAGTCCCACTTAAAAGACAAAGATAAAGAGCATAAAATATTCTCTGACAATAGGAGCCTGACGGGACTGTCACGCCCCCTTTATTCTTAAACTGATACGTTGTTAACTCTCGCAGAACTTTCACGGATATATTATCAGTGGACCAAGAGCAGTCTCAATCTCAAACCTTGCAGCGCTCACGCTATTCGTTTCCATGTAGAAGTATGTGCGTCATTCTATGCTTCGTTTTGAGTGTCTACTGTGATAATATTGTCCCCATATTTTTTCCCAAACTCTTGATAAATCTATGTATGGTAATAACTGTTTAGAAGCAATAAATACTGAAAATTTTCATAAAATTTACTTGTAAGTCTCGTCAGGTCTATAGATTCACGTTTTTGCGTGAGAGGGCATGGCAAAAAAATTGAAAGATAAGGAGATAATAGAGTTACTATAGAAGTTTTCTACATCTGGTAGCGTACACCAACATAGGTTAGTATTGATTCTGAAACAAAACATGTTGTAGAATATTTTGAACTCAACAATTTACAGGCCGACACTACGCCATGTGTCATCTTCAACAGAATATTTGCACTTTTTCTATAAAATATGAGGAAATTCAGTTTCAAGATGGTAGTACTGACAAGATACATCTAACTATTTTATGAGCGAAAGAGGAAAAAGGGGGTTTTAAACTTTCAAATTAAATTTGAACCCAAAATCTGGGAGCTCATTGTCAGATTTTACCGCTAATCGTGAATAATTAGAAAACTATGCCATTTACAATATAGAAACAAGAACTTACTCAAAGTGTTCTCGGTATAAGATGTTTTTATGTATCAATGAGACAGGAAACTATTTTTATCGTATACAGCTCTCATGAAGAAATGTTTGTCAATGACTAGACCGTTAAGACCTGTCGGAACTCTGAAGTCACTTTTTGGGAAAAAAAAAAAAAATTAAATGACCAAAAGTATATAATTATCCAGTTTCCTTTTTATGACATAAAAAATAGTTCAAATGGCTCTGAGCACTATGGGACTTAACATCTATGGTCATCAGTCCCCTAGATCTTAGAACTACTTAAACCTAACTACCCTAAGGACAGCACAGAACACCCAGTCATCACGAGGCAGAGAAAAATCTCTGACCCCGCCGGGAATCGAACCCGGGAATCCGGGCGCGGACAATGACATAAAAAATTGAGAATTGTCAACACCGAAGATCAAAAATTCAGGCCAGAGCGACTTTGGAGAAACGAGTATAAATAACGGTACTGTTGAACCAAAACTCGCTGAAGAAAAAATACCCTGTGTAACAGACATTACAGAGGATGCCCAGCTTACTTTAGCGATGTTTTGTTTCTAAGAAACTTAACATTTGGTCGAAATGTAGTATGTTAAACATGCAGTTCATCATATTGTACAAATTGTATGTTGCTGTGATATTCTTTATTCTTCATCAGAGTGGAAATGTGGCTTTTTAATGAAGTGATTTAATCACAGTGCAATGGAGCAGTTTGTGGCGATCTGGACAATGTGATCATTGTCGCTTTTGATAATGGGCTACTGCAGTGTTGCCCTTGACAAGTGTGAATACTGTGCCGTTCTCCTGTTTCAATCACTTCATTGACATTTCAGTTTTGTACATCGGTGACGAATATGGAATGAACAAACGACAACACAAAAACTTCTAACACAGGAAATGTAGAACATATATTGTCTCAAGGGAACGTTTAGTTTTTTGACAAATTAAGACAGACCGGGGGAATACCGACACCTTAACAGATTTTTCGTTTTGTTTTGGACTCTGCCGCTTCCATGGAGAAATTCATGAGACACTGAATGATCTAGGAATGTTAGACATATAGCTGTACCAGAAAAATTGAAAAATGTTGAAAATCACCAGAAAAATATAAACATATCCTGAGGTCTGAAACCTGTCTGTAGTGTCCCGATTGCCTGGGTATGACCCAGTATGTAATACACATATCAGTACCTAAATATGTATCAAAATACGTACAGAATGTGTTTTTAGAAAATGGTGTTCAAGTCGGAAAACATATGTCAACTTCAGCTTTATTAAAACCTAGAATTCTGTTGATGGTTGTTCTTGATAGTTTTCTTAAACTTATTTTAAGATTTTTCTTTAAAAACCAGAAACCCAGTTTTCTTCAGCCACTTCGGCCATTGTGCTTAAGGCCAAGTTTTTGGGTAAGGTCAGAGGCAATTCTCCTCAAATCAACCATGGAAGTACCGTACAGTGATTGCGTAAATGTAGTCACATTATTATTCTTCTTGATCAGGAGAAAAAACAGAGCCTCTCCACAAGGAAGACCTTTTGTCTGAATTTGACACTAATTTTTAGTACGTTGAGCTCCTTTGGTAAGCTGTATAATGATGTCCCTGACCACTAAACTTAATGCCTTTTTCAAGGTTTCTTCGGTCCATTTAGGCCACTGATTTTCTCTCTCTCTCTTGTGCTCGCTCTCTGAAATTATGTATAAGACATTACTTAAGTGTAAACAACTTTTTGTGAAATATAGTATGGTGAAAATCAACATTGCTCTGTATTCATCTGTCGATATTATAATGAGGGGCTGACAAGTCCTTGACTTTATAAGGAAAAGCTGTTGATATGGGTTTCAAAAAATTTATTTACTCAATATGTTCCCCCTTGAGCTCAACACATTTGTGACCTCTTTGTTCCCGCGTCTTTGCCCATAAAAAGTAGACAAAAAAATTGATTGTACTGCACACGACTCATCCGCAGCATTTCTGGCTTCCTAAATATTTAGATATCGTCTTCCCTTAAGATGTTTCTTGAGGTTTGGAAACAGATGATAGTTCGAAGAAACCAAGTCAGGTGAATAATGTGGATATTTAAGGATTTCAGAATGAAGATCGGCCAACTTTTGTAGCGTGATGGACGCCTCGTAATGAGGGGCATTGTCTTGCAGAAACTAGAATAGTTTTCTCAGTTTTTCTTTACGTGTGGACACCAACTGTTACTTTATTTTACGTATTAGTTTGCCGTGATATAAGTAGTTCATACGTAGTTATCCATCTTTATCTCAAAAGATGGATGCGGGCAATTTGTCTGCTGATCTTGGTGTTTTGCACTTCTTTGGACATGAAGAAGCAATGTATCTCCATTTTTTGGACCGTTTTTTGGCCTCTGGATCATAAGTGTACATCCATTTTTCATTAATGGTGACGAGACGATCCAAAAAATCCTGCGAGATTTCGGCAAAATTGGACCAAAATGGACTGTGAAGCAGCCACTCGTTCATGCTTTTCGTATGCGTTGATACTTTTCGGAACTTATTTGCCTGAGAGTTTCTTCATGTCTAAAATCTCATGAATAATATGACCTACACGTTCTCGGGATATGTCCGACGTCTCTGCCATCTTCTTAGCTGTTATCTTCAGATATCCAGGAGCATGGAACGAACAGCGTCCACGCTTCCCGAAACTGGAGTTGATCTTCCAGGACTTTTCTTCGTCATCAGTGCCGAAATGTCCAGTTTTAAATGTAGCAACCAAATTCCTGATATACTACTCGGTGTACCAGTCTTGTCATCATAAATTTCTTTGGCCATGTTCCCTTTACAATAAAGATATTTAATAACACCACGACTCTCTTTGACTGTGCATTCTCTCATTTTCTTACGCCATGTTTATTTCGGACTTGCACAAAAAATAAAATCGAAGGTTAGTGCTACGCAATAACCATGACATATAACGCAAAGTACAAGGTTTAATGCTAAAACAGCAGAATTAATCTATATGAGTTTTAACTATAAGAAAAGCTATGGTATTAGTAGCAGCCCTTCGTACCCTTCTCAGAGGCCATGGGGAAGACCACACACTAATGGCTTTGCTAATGATCGAAAAGTTACGTAACTCATGCTGAAAGACGCATTAGGAAACATACTGTCTACCAACATCATAGTTATTTCGTTAAAAAAACTACTGAAACGCTTACCTCAGTTGAAGAATAAACCAAAAATACATAAAAAATGAATAAATATTAATATTTAGCGCCACAATAAGACTCTTGTTTACAAGAACTCGTCGCCTCTGCAGCCTGTTTCTGACATCATGCGCTACGATGCAGCACTGTCTTCCACTGCTAACGTCTATGCATGGGTTTTAGACCTTGTTATCTACAGCGCTGCTCATTATTGGGTTTTAGTATTATTCGGAAGTGCTGAATCCACATCTTTACGCTGCAAAGGTCCCGAGTCTCGGTCCGGCACACAGTTTTAGTCTGCCAGGAAGTTTCATATCAGCGCACACTCCGCTGCAGAGTGAAAATCTCATTCTGGAAACCTCTTCATGAAACTGTACAGTTGAATCAGCAATATTTTACCGCTATCAGGTAGCGTGAGGAGATCTTGGCATATCACACGGAGTTGTTTCGAGGTGCTATGGATCCAGACTTCGTATTGGTGGACGGTAATTCCCGATCTCCTAGCGCACAGATAGTTGATGTTTTTGTGGCAATGGAAGATACTGCGCGCATAGCGTGGCGTGCTAACTCTCATGACTTGAATCCCGTAGAGCATTTCTGGGATGCATTAGGGAGGTGGGTTGCATCACGTCAGTGTCACCAACCACACTCCAAGACTTGCAAGCAGGTCTGCAGATAGAATGATCGTTATTGCCTCAACATAGTATTGATGACGTCATCCATAGCATGCCTCGTCGTAGTCTGGCCTGTATGGTGCCAAAGGTGGTCACACCCTATACAAAGCACATTAACAAGTTGTCGGAATGTGTGTGCAAATCCGTTAAGTTGGGAAGAAACGAAGAAAATTTTTGTCTGCCGTTATACATGATGCACTTGTTCTATATTCTTTACTTTATTTCTACCTTACTGTCACCTTTTTACACTGTTTTGTGGCAAAATGAACGCCTCATTGCAAGATGTCGGTTTGCTGCTTCAATTTTGGACACCAGTGTACGTACTGACAGCATGTTACCCTTGGGAGAGGTTCTGCAGTGCAATATACGGTTGACAGCTCTATCTGTTGAACCTTTGTTTTACAAAAGAGTTCACTGCTACAAATAAGTTCTCATTTACAACTCCACAAAATAAACACCAGCTCAAGGAAGTAATTTTGTCGGCTGTCGTAAATGAACTGGATAGGAGATTCTGTAGGGATATAGTCTGCCTGCAAAATGAAAAGCGAGCAGCGCTTGTAGTAGGGGAAGCTGCGTTTCCCGGGAGAACGCTACAGTTGCCGTACAGGATGACTAACCAATTTCCCCTCAAGCTGCGTAGGGCAGTGTGCGGAGATATACGTAGAGTCTGTCCATATGCGTCTATTGCAATAGTGTTGTTAGTAACCCATTTCGTATACCATGCAGTATTAACGCATTTTGTGGCAAAATAAACAGCCTCGGGCAAGCGTGCACACTGCGTCGCCACTGGATCGTAAGGCCAGTTGAGGAAGGCTCGGTATAACTTTATGGAGCACACGGTAGTTGCCTTTTGTGGCGTAGGTTGGTAGAGAGAATGGAGCTCTGCTTGCTGGCTCTTCAATTTGCAGACGTATGAAGGAGGGAAATGCATGACCACAATCTGGTGACCTACTTTCCCTCACGGCTCTAACCTCCATCCCCGTCCCGTCCCCTCTGACACACGCTTAGAACACAGCTTCTTCCTTACTACGGCCCTCGTGCATTTACACGTCTTACACACGTTTAATATTTGTTGTTACCCCACTTCATTTACCAGTAAACAGTAATTTTATACAACTGAGACAATATTTTTAATGATCTGCAATTTTTCCTTTGCCTGCAATCAGAAAACAGAAAAAATGAATAAGCCAGTTTCATAGGAAATGTAGTGTAGTTTAATTTTGTACTGGGAATCATTTTTTCTCGAAACCGCAGTTTTCGAGTTTTTTAAAAAAACATAAAGGTTGATCTTCAAACACCCCTTCCTGCCCGCACACTCACACCCCTCCGGTGGCGATTTTCAGTGTTTTGTTAATGACACCCCGTCCTACCACTGCACAAAAATTGTCCGGCACACAGTTTTAATCAGGCAGGAAGTTTCATATCAGCGCACACTCCGCTGCACAATGAAAATCTGATTCTGAAAACATCCCCCAGGCTGTGGCTAAGCCATGTCTCCGCAATGTCCTTTCTTTCAGGAATACTAGTTCTGCAAGGTTCGCAGGAGAGCTTCTGTAAAGTCTGGAAGGTAGGAGACGAGGTACTGGCAGAAGTAAAGCTGTGAGGACGGGGCGTGAGTCGTGCTTGGGTAGCTCAGATGGTAGAGCGCTTTCCCGCGAAAGGCAAAGGTCCCGAGTTCGAGTCTCGGTCCGGCACACAGTTTTAATCTGCCAGGAAGTTTCATGAAGAGGTGTTCGAATGGTCAACATCATCCCTGTCCACACCGTTACGGATCCTCCGCAATACAGATCTCTTTCCACAATGTTTGGTTTGTTCCACGTTCCACGTTCCACGCTCCATCCAGATGCGAATCCATCGAGAATCACTCTCCACACCAAATCGGGACTCATTTGTGAAAAAAACATTGGCCTACAGTTCGATCGCCTAGGTGACATGTTGACGACTCCACTCTAGACGTTCCCTTCTGTGAAGTCACGCCAGAGGTCTCAAACAAAGGTCACTCTGCTGAAGCTTTCTGTACACTGTTTGCCTCGATATAACACGTCCATTGGATGCTGCGAGGTCAGATTCCAGTTGCAGTGCAGTAGTAAGGCAGTGCCGTCGTGCCCTTACAGCCAAATAACGGTCCACTCTTCCTGATGTCACGCGTGGTCGGCCCTGTCCTGGTCTCCAGGATACAAATTCGGTCTCTATAAACTGTCGCCTCATCAAAGAAGGAACAGAACGATTCACATTAAGCCATCGGGCCACATTAGTTTGCCACTAACTTGCTTCCATTCTTCCTATGGCCCTCCACAGCAGAGAATCTGTAAGTGTCTTCTCTGTGTCACACTGCACCGTCTGTGACTGTGTACACAGCGACTATGGATGCGGCACTACCCTGCCAACTCTACTTCGCTTCATATGTGTCCTGACGTCATTGCTGGCATGATTGTCCGTTGATCGGAATGCCATCTTCCGTGCAGAACAGAGTTTGTATAATTATATCGTGAATTAGACGCAGGACGGGGGAACAGCAGTTTGTCGCTTTAATTTTGGATACCAGTGTATTTGACAATGGCGATATCATTATGCCCAGCATTAGTGACGGGAATACTTTGCACAGTTTGAGGACTATCAAATGCATCACCCCAGCTTCATCTTTCCCAACATCTGAAGAAGCCCAAGGGCTTAAACTATCTTCATCTGCAACAGCACTAGGCCACTTAGATGTTATGGGTCTCCAGATATTTCAACGTAAGTCGAGGAACGCATTACTGCAGATTATTGATCTAGACTTGAACATTATCAGTCCCGTTCCAGCAGACACCTTCGAAGATATACTGTCGGCGTATGGTAAGTGGTTCCACTCATTGCGGTCCCCTCTACAGGTGCCAGCAGTTCCTGAATCGAAGAGGTTTATACAGTCTACTAGAAAGACAGTTCTTGGCGAGAGAAGTGCAGTAACATGTTGACCATTTATTAATTGACCGCTAAGTGCCCACAACACAATTACGTGGCTTTATAATATTAATTAAATCCCTATCCCAAAAACGCTACAAAGGTCACTGAGAAAGACTTAATTACAAATTGTACACTGCTCAGCCATTGTTTATACGAACATATTTTATGTAATAGCTCGCGTATATCTAAATAAGTACTCATTTAATAAACTGAAAATTACTCTGCTATACCAACATGAGCTCACTGAAGTTATATTGAATGCTCGGATAAAAGAAATCGACAGGAAGCCGCTGTACAAGAAGACCAAGAATCAATGTCCCCTCTAGCAGTACAGAACAATGTTCCGAGATTTACCTAGATTCTGTCCATATGCGTTTCTTGTACTATGGGACCTTGCCATTGTTCTCTCTGCTCCTCCCGTCAGAGGTTCGAGTCCTTCCTCGGGCATGGGCGTGTGTGTTGTCGTTAGCGTAAGATAGTTCAAGTTAGATTTAGTAGTGTGTAAGCCTAGGGACCATTGACCTAAGCAGTTTGGTCCCACAGGAACTTACCACAAATTTCCAATTGCATTGTCCGTCTGGTTAGCTGCGTGGTAACTCGCTCGCCTCCCAGGCAAGTGGGCCCGGGTTCGATTCCCGGCCGGGTTGGAGATTTTCTCCGCTCAGGGACTGGGTGTTGTGTTGTCCGCATCATCATTTCATCCTCATAACCGACGCGCAAGTCGCCCAATGTGGCGTCGACTGAAATAAGACTTGCACTTGGCGGCCGAACATCCCCGAATAGGGGCCTCCCACCCAACGATGCCATAAGCTCATTTCCATTTTTTCCAAATTCATTAGTATTATTAGTACCTCATACTTGTATTCCATCTATTGTAAACTCAGTTTGTGGAAAATAAACGTCCCCGGGCAAGTCTGTGCTCTGTGCCGCCAATGATTCACAAGCCATGCTGTGCAGGTTGGGTATAAATTTTTGAAACGCCACGTCATTGGTTCTTGTGACGTAGCAGGGAATCACCTCCTCGCTCTTCAGTTTGCAGACATACGAAGGAAGGAAGTACATGCCCACAACCCGTGACCTACCTCTCCTCACACTTTTACCATCCACCTCCGCCCTCTCCATCCCGTAACATTACCAGAACCAATTTGATCACTTAAAAATGCTCTCCTGCAATTGGAAGTGGTACATACATTTAACGTTCATTCTTTACTCACTTTATTTAATAATAAGCAGTAATTTCTTACCATTAAAACAGTATTTTAACAATCTTCGACTTTTCCATTCTCTGGAACGCGAAAACTATTTATCGTAGAGAGAAATAAATTACACATATTTTGCAGGAAATTTAATACAGTTTAATGTTTACCAGGAAATGTTTCGCTAGAAGTTGTTGGTTTCGAATTCTTAAAAAAAATCACTTTGTAACACCTTCCCCCCACTTCCACGCTGACAACTTCTGGTGCGGTTGCTAATGACACTCCCTCCTACCATTGCACAAAAATTTGCGACTACACTATTTTTTCCCCTAATTTTCCTTCGTAGACTGGACAAATTCAGTGTGAGACAGCTGCAATATTTCGGCCTCAGTTTCACAGGCTTTCAGAGTTGGTGCGAGCGTTCGTAGAACTCAGCAGTATTTAAAATGTCGTGTAAGATAATAACTAATGCATGACTGAATTTATTCTACAAGTGCCATTCAATAAGTAATGTAACACATTATTTTCCGAAAGCTGGTTGGTTTTATTCAGGACTCCAATGCACCACATTATTCACCATTCTTTTGGCTACAAAATCCTGTATTTCAATATAATCTCCGTTCAATGGGACGGCCTTACGCCACCTTACTGAAGGGCCAGTACGTGCGCATGGTACCACTCAACTGGTCGTCGTCGAAGCTATATCAGTAACCTGCCCATCATCCACGTATTACTTCCCGAGGAGTGCATCCTTCATTGGACCAAACAGACGGAAGGCGGAAGGTGCGAGATTCGGGCTGTAGGGTGCACGAGGATGAACAGTCCAATGAAGTCCTCTCGGCACACAGAGTTGTGTGACGCTTTGTATTGTCATGGAGAAAGAGAACTTCGTTTGCACTTTTGTGGCAACTAACACGCTGAAGTCGTATTTTCAATTTTCTGAGGATAGCACAATACACTTCCGGGATGATCGTTGCATCATGAGGGAGGACATCAAACAGAATAACCGCTGCAGAGTCCCAGATGACCATCGGAACGTCTTTACCAGCTGAGAGTGAAGCTTTGAAATTTTTTCTGCGGAGGAGAGATCGTGTAGCACCACTCCACTGATTTCCGTTTTGTTTCCGGTTCTAAGTGATGAAGCCGCGTTTGATTCCCTGTGAGGATGTTTGGCAGAAAATTGTGGCAATCAGCCTCGTAACGCGCAAGCAATTCCGCACAGATGGTCCTTCGTTGCTCTTTACGGTTTTTCGTTAGGTGGCGTTGAATCCAGTGGGCGTACACCGTTGAGTACCTCAACTCGTGGGCATGTGTATGAGCACTACAAACAGAGACGTTCAGTCGAGTAGCGAGGCCTTTGTGATCCGTCGATCACCTCGAACGAGAGTGTCCGCTCGTTCGAACACAGCTGTGTGCGGCCGGTAGGGCACACGGCAGGTTGGACAGCTCTGGGCAACCTTGTTGCGATGAAGACAGACGCCTCGCCCAACAATTCACCCTGCTTTTGTTCGCCAGCCACGGTGGCCGAGCGGCTCTAGTCGCTACCGTCCGGAACCGCGCTGCTGCTACGGTCGCAGGTTTGAATCCTGCATCGGGCATGGATGTGTGTGTGATTTCCTTATGTTGGTTAGGTTTAGTTCTAAGTCTAGGGGACTGATGACCTCAGATGTTAAGTCTCATAGCGCTTAGAGCCATTTTTTTGTTCACTGCCAGATCTCTTTAGACATTCTGCAAGCACCTGTGAATATTTGCAGTGCTCTGATTTTCCGCTAAAAGAAGCTCAGTAGCGGCTCTCTGCTTGGAGCAGACACCATTTTGAAGCCGTGACCTATCGGAACTTCATAAAGCTGTAGGGGCTGAAACGGAAATATTCCACGATACCCCAAAACAAATTCCGAATTTTTCCAACCGACAATGGCCGAGAAAAAACGTGTTGCGTTAGTTATTGAACGTCCCTTGCAGATACACTTAGGCAAACGAAGTCGAGTCATCATACTTGGACCATCGCTGTACTCACACACAATACTTGATCACTGTTGGATTTCTAAATTTCTGTTGTTGACTGAAACTACTGGTGTCTCTGCTTACCAGTTCTCGTCAGTCCTATGTGTTCGGTTTACTCTCGCTCAGTCGGCCATAGTACCGCATTGATCATCACTCCCGGGGCACGATACGGAATGTAACTAGTAAGGCAACTCTAAAGACTAATTAACCATGGCAAATTTGTATAGCTTACATACATATCAGTGCTTTATAATTGTGTTGCAAATACGTGCCTCGTTCGTATAAAATTGTTATGTCAAACGTAATTTTCTTTGTAGAAGGGTTTGACAATAGACACAGGGCCCCACACTGGTCACCATCAAGAAATATAGAAAAGATAAAGTTTTAAACATGGCGGCGTGGTCAGCGACCGTTTACAAAGTAAAATAAAAGCAATAACAGCCCTCGGTCGCAACAATTAAGTCATTTGACCTGGTGTGGGCACTACTGTGAGTCCTTCATCAGAAGTAAAATATTCAAACTGGAGTATAACGTAATACAAAAATTATGGGATAAATTAACAGCGCAAAAAAAAAATTCCCATAATTTTTGTACTTATGTTATAGGCTCGTTTGATCGTTTTACTTCTGGTGAAGGCACTCATAGTAGTGCCGAAACCAGGTCGAAAGACTTAATTTTTGCGACCGAGGTCTGGTATTGCTTTTATTTTATTTTAAAGAAAGATACTTCTCAGTGCAACTTGTGACGGAGCTACAAACATTCCTTTCACTCATGTGAGTATTTGCACTTGATAATTAGCATAAATTCCCAAAGCGCGTTGTGGCTCTGAGCACTATGGGACTCAACTGCTGTGGTCATAAGTCCCCTAGAACTTAGAACTACTTAAACCTAACTAACCTAAGGACAGCACACAACACCCAGCCATCACGAGGCAGAGAAAATCCCTGACCCCGCCGGGAATCGAACCCGGGAACCCGGGCGTGGGAAGCGAGAACGCTACCACACGACCACGAGATGCGGGCGAAAGCGCGTTGTGCTAAGCCTGAAAATACACGAACTGGTGCAGTGTTTCATTACTTAGACCATAAAAGATTCCATTACTCCCATGCCAACGACTCAGGTAACAGTTTTAAAATCACGATTAACTTAAATATGACCGCCACAAGCTTCACAAGCTCGCTGGTGAGCTCACTCGTCAGAGTAGGAAGTCATGCGTCATCAGACTGTACTTCTGCGTAGATGAAGTAAGAACTCTTCTTCCCACAGATGCATGACTCCGAATCTCAGCTGCGTGGTTATAGCACTGTTATCGAGCGTTTTAGTTATCTCAAAGATATGCTGTTATTAAATTTTCAGGGCATCAGTAAAGATCAGATTAATTTATAAACACCACAGGCAAATTTCTGTTCGTTTCCCATGATCTAACACAAAAGGAGTGGTTCATAGACCAAAGAAGCATAAGTCTCATTTTGGCTACGTATGGAGAAGCGATACGTCGAGTTAGCTAACACTGCCCTGGTGCGAGGCACTGATAACTGGTCGTCGAATATGCTTAATATGTTCACAGTACTGTACACTAGTACCATTGAATGAAGCCCATCAACGGCTGGCCGAGTTTGTAGCGTACAATTACAGATTCATCTCGGCCACTGATAACGCTGCCGCTATGCCACCGGTTCGCCCCTTTGTGGGCGAGGAGCGCACACGGCGTCATCACAGGTGCGCCGCGCAGACCGCGCCAGATTAAATTGTCACGCAACTGCGCGGTTTCCGCTATCTGTTCCGCTTCCAGCCTTTTGTGTGTGCCCGACCTATTTGCGCTGTACAACAGTGCGGCGTAGTCCCTCCCGCATAAATTTCGACGATCATTATTCCATCCAATCCGAAAGCTGACACGGATCTGGCAAATGATCTTTGATGGCCGTTAGCGCTCTGTTTGCCGATTCCGCGGTAATCGGAATAGATCAGCGGTAACGGCACTACGTTTATGTGTTACTGACGTGCTGCTAACCATGAGTAATATGCAATTTACAGGTGTGACGATAACTAGGCTCTAGCTCTTCCAGCAATAATCAACACAAGTTTCAATAGGCCGACGTCTAATAAATGGTCATACGGTACAGTCTTTCGATTAACATGATTCCGTTCCTCCTTTCGTATCAAGCTACAGTGTTTTTTTTTTGCCGGCCGGTGTGGCCGAGCGGTTCCAGGCGCTTCAGTCTGGAACCGCGTGACCACTACGGTCGCAGGTTCGAATCCTGCCTCGGGCATGGATGTGTGTGATGTCCTTAGGTTAGTTAGGTTTACGTAGTTCTAAGTTCTAGGGGACTGATGACCACAGATGTTAAGTCCCATAGTGCTCAGAGCCATTTGAACCATTTTTTGTTTGTTTTTGTTATGATCAGAAGAAACAACAAAAGTTCCGCCATAGCTGTGTGCTCTTTGACTGCTATGGGAGATGGCTGACCTGAATTACAACAGATGAAATTATAGTTCGTTTTATTACATGAATGATAAAAAGGTTTACTTAACTTGATACCATCCTTTGCCACAGGAGTGCGTGACTACTAAAGCATCACTTGGTGCAGTAATTAACAAAAATTGTCCTCTTAAGTACAATGATCAACAGCTGCAAAGTATGTTTCCGTGTGACACAGAACGCGTTTGTCCTACTCGATGTTGTTGACTGTTTCAGCTTCCTTACTCTACCCTATACTGACTTCTGTGAGGGGGAGGGGGGGGGGGGGGGGGAGTGCGTCCTCATCAGCTTCTCCCATTCGTCGTTGCGGATTTCAGCGAGACATCACTAATGTCTATGGTACCGATGTGCGTTGCCAACTTAATTGCGGCACCACGATTTCAGGGCGATACAACAATTTTTATCGATATATAACTACTATACATGTTATCTGTATTGCGTAGTCCATTCTTCATGACCTGTACAGTTCTACTCTGTACCGCTTTGTTTTTCAGAGATGAAAGTTGAGATATTCAAAGAAGTTTACAACCACTCAATATGCAATAAAATTGTACTGAATATAAAGGCAACAATTGCAATAAGTTTCAGTTTGAAGAGCGAAGATGATCAGCCTAAACTAAATGTAGATCACACCCCTACACAAAGGTAACTGACACACCATTTCTAGGAACGAATACTGATTATCAGTTGCAGTGAAGTGAACACAAGGTATGTCATCAGCATTTTATGCCCTTAGAGCCTCTGTGAGTAAAGACTTCAGGCCTTTGTTACAAACTATTCACGTGAAGACTCAGATTATTAGTTCTGGAATTCTTTTTCAGAATAAATACACAAAATGTAAACAGTTTTCAAACTAAGAAAAGAAATAAAAAGCCAAAATAGTAATCAAGGTACATGTAAAGATCTCTTGAAAATGGTGACTTTTTTAGTACACTATTTTAGTACATTTACTAATCAGCTATGCATATAAAAAATAACCTTGATGGTTACTGCAGAATCAGCTCCTTTCATAACAATGACATAAGGACAGAACTTAATTTACCAAGAAAGAACAGACATAAAACGCAACACAACATTTTCTACGACGGAATAAAATCGTATCATAAATTAGGCTACCTAATGCGATTACAAAAAGAAACTTATTTTGTAAGTTTTGTACAGTGAAGGCTTACTTAGACACAAAAAAAAAAAACAAAAAAAACTGCAGTGCGAGAAGAAATTTAACACAAGTAAATAACAAAGAATGATTTTACGAACATTTTCGTGGGATAATGCTTACTTTTTGGAAAAACATTCACAAAACATCTGCAGCAGATGTTACTGACGTCGTGTCCTCTTTATGAGCTCAACAGCTAACTCACTATGGAGATATGATGATTCAGTTTCCAGGGAACCAATTGCGAAGGAGCGGTATGAACAATGAAACCAAATATCATCATCATGGACGTGTTGTCAACTGATAGTGTCTATACTGTGTGTGCAGCGCCTGCAGTTGAGTAATGAGTGGGTGAACTAACTTTTTAAATCACGTATGGTCACAGGACAGCGATATGTACACATACGAATAGAGGTAGTATCGCGTGCACAAGGTATGAAAGGGAAGTGGAGCTGTCATTTGTACTCAGGTGATTCATGTGAAATGATTTCCGACTTGACTATTGCTGCACAACGAGAATTAACATATTTTGAACGCAGAACGGTAGTTGGAGCTAGACGCATGGGACACACCATTTCGGAAATCGTAAGAAAATATAATATTCAGACCAAAAGTGTCAAGAGTGTGCCGAGAATACGAAATAGCAGGCATTGCCTCTCAACCCGGAAACCGCGGTGGCCGACGACCTTCCCTTCACGACCGAGAGGAGCGGCGTTTGCGTAGAACTGTCAGCGGCAACAGACGAGCGACACTGCTTGAAATAATAGAAGAAGTCAATGTGGGACGTATGAGCTACGTATCTATTAGGCTATGGTGCCATACGACCGACGCAACTGCTTTTGCTAACACCACGACGTCCCCTGCAGCGCCTATCCTGGACTCGAGACCATATCGATTGGACCCTAGACGACTGGAAAACCGTGGGCTGGTCAGATGAGTCCCGATTTCAGTTGGTAAGAGCTGATGGTAAGGTTCGAGTGTGGCGCAGCTCCCACGAGGCCAGTGACAAGTTTTCAATAAGGCACTGTGTAAGCTGTTGGGGGCTCAAGAATGGTATGGACAGTCCAACTGGATCAAGCATTGACTGGAAATCGTTGTGTTCGGCTACCTGGAGACCATTTGCAGCCATCCATGGACTGCCTACTCTTCTTTATCTCTTTCTCTCTCCCTCCCGCCTTCTGCTCCTCACACAGAAACATTCAGACACAATCAGATACAGATATCTAAATTTAAAATAAAAAATAAAAATAACGCAAACCAAAACATAGCATCAGAACAAATGTTCAGTTCCTGGTGCTGTGAAGTGTGGAAAAAAACACCGAAAAATTCAATTATAAGAAGAAGAACAGCGCCACAAACGGAACTAAAACACAAGATGTAGAAAATCATCCACGGAATCTGTAAATAGATTTTAAAATATTACTACGCCTTTGATAAACCAGCCACCAGGACTGTTTATAGCCAATATATACATTGTGCCAAAATGTAAACCAGACAGTAAAAATATGTACATATTCGAAGCTACTGAAGATGCCTTGCAGAGAGTAAAGGCAAAACGCGTATGGCAAGAAAATTGTGTTTCATTCAGTTGTAGTTAGAGGGTCAACAAGTAAAAATTAACAATATTCAGTAAAAATCCAAGGGATCTGCTTTACGATCATCAGTATTCGTAAGCATTATCCTCTGTGTGAAGATTGTGGGAATCATCTGAAACATCTTATCTTTCTGGACTTCGTCTTTTGTCTGTTTACATCCTGAAACGTAGTACAAACACGTCGGCAAGTGAGTATGCGTCAGTTTTACGAGTATGAAACTGACTGGGTGGTCTCGGAGATTCTGGAGAAGGGAAGAGCTTGGCTTCGATGGCGATAAGCTCACAAAGTGCTGAGTTGAATGAAAGATCTGAAATACTGATTCAACGAAAGATCGTCAAGTTTTACGACCTGCGCCAGCTGTATGGCATGCATGCCGCACCACGCCTCGAGCGCCAAGGCGTCCTTACCAGCCGTAGGGATTTAGTGACAACCTGGAACTGTGTTAGAGGATTCTGACGGACGAAATGTATTATCTCAAATATCAAGGCAGTTTATGTATGGTGTTAACAACTCTCTTCGAAATTCAAGGAGTAAACGGTGCATTTTTTTTCCTCAAGAGTTGCTGCATGAAGCTGGACAATGAAACGCCCAAAGGATTTTCTATACTGCAGCGTTGTATGGTATTAAGGGAGAACTGTGTCGGTGATGTGCCCCTGGACATTATCAAAGGCTTAAAAATCTATATGTAGATATTCTGGCAATACAGTTTCTTGCTATCAGGACATACGATTATTCAGTGAAATTAATTGACGAATGCAGCTAACAACGATGTATGTACTGAAATTCCCGTGGTTGAAGGAGCTGCCACTCTCATTTGCGTCGTTCTTAACACAATACGACCATTAACACATTTAAGTGCTTTAATGAAATTGCAAAACCGATGGATTACACAAAAAATCAGTAAAGAATCAGTTCACTGTAGATCTTACAATAAAACAAGTATCCCTAAATCAACAAAAAGTTGAGCTACCACAGGGTCAAAGACATACTTTCAATGGCTTCGAGAGAAGATGGAAAGAACTTTCCATGAAAACTTTTAGTGCAGCAAAGACGAGGACAGCAAACTGCGGCTCTACTATTATGAGAAAACAGAACCGATGTTTGATACTGCGAGAAGAAGTCAAGTTACATTTAGTGAAGAAATACAACAATAAATTCATCAGTGTTTCATTCACGTTTACAAGGGGAAAAAGTGAAGTAATGAGCCCAAACTGCAAATAAAAATGACTGAAATGGGCTGGAAACGATAATTTCTTTACAAATATGACTCGAAACTTCAGGGGGATGTCGGGCAAGGGCAAGGAAAAATCGCGTGTTTGATGCTGCGAAGAAGGGGGAAATAAAGTTGCAAATCAAACAGCGATGGAAAAAAATAAAAGTGAAATTGTGAACATATGAAAATTAATGAACTGTTTCACACGTGACCCCTACGCCACAAGAAAGATTATTGAGGAATGGTGAAATTGGATAAGTTTTTGTTCCGTCCGTCTAAGTTGCAATGACGGACGAAATTAAAACTTTATCCAATTTCCTCGGTACTGAAGAGTTGCGGACCTACCATCCCACGGCAGCATGCCTCGAATAAGCAAATTATTGAGGAAGGTCACCATTTCAGAAAGAAAAGAACAAACCGTGAATGTTCTATTGTGTGAATTATATTTGTTGATAACAGGTCTTAAGCTTAGCAAGCAATCGTAATGCAACGTTTCACTATAACGTCCAAACCTACTTAAATAATAACAAAAATGTAAAAATCACGCCGGAGAAAATGTGACTCATTAGGAAACAACAACAGTTCCTTTCGCTATACCGGTTGATGTTACAATGCTTGCGATTCCCTAACGTATCTAGAATTACTTATTACGTTATCTACTTGGAACAAAGTTTGAACTTCTTTCAGTACCTTCTAATGAATGTACTCGTATGTGGCATCCGGCATGAGAGGTTATCAACTATGCTTTGTTACTGCCTGTTCATAGATCATTTCGATTTGAATTACGTTATGTGACGGCTGCTTCTGCCTTGTGTCACTGTTGCCGAAACGTACATAATTACAGGTTGTCATCCACAGCATCATAAACATATTTTCCAATTTCTTAAGGTCCCAAAATTTCCAGTAACAGTGTGTATGAGTCAGTAATATGGAGACAGTTTTCAGGTATTCAGCTGTATGTCAACTAATTGAAAACAAAGGCTAGCGTTAACAACGTAAAAGAATGGCTTTCTCCTGCTTCGGAAACTTCTTATTACCACTTTTACGCTAGTGGTCATACTGCAGCCCAAACTCAAAAGGGGTACGAGCATTTCACAATTGCAGCCGGCTGAAAACATAGGGAAAAATGGTCTGAGCAAAACAGCATGTGATTACTTTGGCATCTGGTGAAGAACATTTTTATTTTTCTACTTTGCATCTGATTTTATACTGAAGTTCGTTCATGCACAGAATAATCTCCACTATCCACCCTGCTTTCTAAGCAAATTCTTTTGTGTTAATCCTAAAATACATAAGAAAGAAATCAGTACCTTGCAGTACTTCTGATAATTTGTCATTCTGATATTACCAATATAATTTTAATTTGTTACTAATGATTATCGATTATCAATGTTGGGAACTAAAACATCGGTGTTAACGATCAAATATCGGCTTCTTATGAGTACAAATAATGTTTTCTACCAACTGAATACATTAATATTTTTGCCACATCGACTTTGCTCGAGCCTAGCTTCAAAAACATATAGTTCCGAGATGTTTTAGCGTGTTCGAAGGTAATCTAGGTCATCAAAGATTTGTTCGCAGATGTTAATACGACTGTCAGTGAAGACGGGCAGCACGTTGATACATAATAGTAAAACACAGAATCCGAATCTAATTGATGGACGGAACATTATAAGATTCCACAAGAAAAAAAAACTGGCAAAGTGAATCATAAAGGGACCTACCAATATAGTTCATTTATCGTCTGGAGGGTTGTCTTATAGATCTTAAAGAAGTTCCATCGAAAGTATGGATCACATCACTGGTACAACATATTCAGAGCTACCAGAAACTGCACTTAAATGGTCGAGGCTGATAGCCACATGGTCAGTTTCTGAAGATGGTTCTCAAATGCTGTATCACTTGATCAAAAACATAATAGACTGAAAATCTTAAAACGGAAACGCTAAGGTTCAATCTATATATAGAGGGGTCAGTGAATTAAAGTGGAAACAAGGCATGGATTTCTGGTCAAATTAGTGTAGGGTAACACCAACAGCAGCAGAAAATGGTATAACGGGAGTAAGATTCGCGTTGAATAGGAAGTTAGGGCAGAGGTCAATTATTCAGCGATGTGGTTATTCTCGTCACAATCGACAGCAAACCAACACCGACAACGATAGTTCAAGCCTATATGCCGACGTTGCAAGCCGAAGATGGAGAGACAGAGAA
Organism: Schistocerca serialis cubense; assembly: GCF_023864345.2. Classification (NCBI taxonomy): domain Eukaryota; kingdom Metazoa; phylum Arthropoda; class Insecta; order Orthoptera; family Acrididae; genus Schistocerca; species Schistocerca serialis. The sequence continues at coordinate 524,555,115 of NC_064642.1, forward strand.
AGTATATGAGCATATTGAACGGGTAATTCAGTACGTAGAGGGAGATGAAAATCTAATAATCATGGGGGGTTGGAACGCGGTTGTGGGGGAAGAACTAGAACAGAGGGTTACTGGAGAATGTGGGTTTATTACTAGGAGGGAGAGGGGAAAAAGGCTAATTGAGTTCTGCAATAAATTTCAGTTAGTAATAGCGAATACTCAGTTCAAGAATCACAAGAGGAGGAGGTACATTTGGTAGAGACCGCTGGACACGAGAAGATTTCAGTTAGATTACAGTACGGCACAGATTTCGAAATCTGATACTGGATTGGAGTAACCAGGAGCAGTTATAGACTCAGACTACAATTTAATAATGATGAGGGCAAGCTGAAGTTTGAGAGATTAGTCAGGAAGAATCAATACGCAAAGAAGAGGAATACGGAAGTACTAAGGAATGAAGAGATACGCTTGAAGATGCCCTAGGCTATAGATACTGCGATGAGGAATGATTCAGTGGATAGTTCAGTTGAAGAGGAATGGACGTCTCCAAAATGGTAGGAATAAAAAACGTAGGTACAAAAAAGCTAACTGCGAAGAAACCACGGATAAGAGAAGAAACACTTCAGTTGCTCGATGAAAGAAGAAAGTACAAAAATATTAAGGGAAAGTGAGGAAAGCAGAAGTGTAAGTCAATTAGGAATGATGTAACTAGGAAGTGTAGGGAAGCTAACGCGAAATGGCTACATGAGAAATGTGAAGAAATGGAAAAAGAAATGATTGTCGGAAGGATTGTCTCAGCATATAGAAAAGTCAAAATAACTTTCTACGAAACTAAAAGCAAGTGGCAGCTTTAAGAGTGCAATGCAAATTCCACTGTTAAACGCAGAGGGAGAATAGGTGGAAAGAGTACATCGGATGCTTCTATGAAAGAGAAGAATTGTCTGGTGACATAATAGAAGAAGGAATATGAATTGATGTAGAAGAGGTAGGAATCCATTGTTAGAATCAGAATTTGAAAGAAGACATGAAACGGCTGATGGCATAGATAACATTCCATCAGAATTTGTAAAATCATAGGAATAAGTGGCAACAAAACGACTATTAGACTGATGACCATAGATGTTGAGTCCCATAGTGCTCAGAGGCAAAACGACTATTAACGTTGGTGTGTAGAATATATGAGTCTGGCGATATACTATCTGACTTTCGGAAAAATATCATACACACAGATTTCAAGAGCTGACGAGTACGAGAATTATCGAACAATCAGCTTAACAACTCACGCATTGAAGCTGATGGCAAGAATAATACTCAGAAGAATGGAAAAGAAAATTGAGGTTGTGTTACATGAAGATCGGTTTGGCTTCAGTAAAGGTAAAGGAAGCACAGAGCCAGCTCCGATGTTGCGGTTGATACTGAAAGCAAGACTAAAGAAAAATCAAGACACATTCAGAGGATTTGTCGACCGGGAAGAACCTCCAGTGTCAAATGGTGCAAGATGTTCGAAACCCTGAGAAAAATTAGAATAACCTTAAGGAAAAGATTGATAATATAAATATACATAACAGCCAAGAGGGAACAATAAGAATGGAAGATAAGGAAGGAAGTGCTCCGGGTAAAAAGGATGTAGAACAGAGCTGCAGTCTTTCGCCCCTAGTCTTCTGTCTGCATATTGACGGGGCAATGACGGAAATAAAAGGAAGTTTCAAGCGTGGAATTAAAGTTCAAGGTGAAAGGATATCAATGGTAAGATTCGCTGATGACATCGCTATCCTAATTGAAAAAGGGTTACATGATCAGCTGAATGGAGTGAACAATCTGATAAGTATAGAAGACGGATTGAGAATAAATCGAAGAAAGTAATCAGACGTAGCAAATACAAGAACAGCGAGAAACTTAACATCAAGATTGTTGGTCACGAAGTGAATGAAGTTGAGGAATTCTGCAACCTAGGCAGCTAAATAATCCATGACGGACGGAGCAAGGAGGACATACAAAACTGACTAGCACTGGCAGAAAGGGCATTCCTGGCTAATAGGGCTATAAAAATGGTTCAAATGGCTCTGAGCACTATGGGACTTAACATCTGTGGTCATCAGTCCCCTAGAACTTAGAACTACGTAAACCTAACGAACCTAAGGACATCACACGCATCCATGCCCGAGGCAGGATTCGAACCTGCGACCGTAGCGGTCACGCGGTTCCAGACTGAAGCGCCTAATGTTAGGGAGACATTTCTGAACTGTATGGTGGTGAAACAAGAACTGTGGTAAAATCGGAAAAGAAGAGAATCGAAGCATTTGAGATGTGGTGCCACAAACGAGTTTTGAAAATTAGGTGGACTCGTAAGGTAAGGAATGACGAGGTTGTCCGCAGAATCGGCGAGGAAAGAATTGTATGGAAAACCCTGACAGGAATATGCGACAGGATGATAGGACATCTGTTAAAACATCAGGGAATAATTTCCATGATACTTGGGGGAGTTGTGGAAAGTAAAAACTGTAGAGGAAGACAGAGATTGGAATAAATCCAGGAAATAATTCAGGACGTTGTTTGGTTTGCAAGTGCTACTCTGAGATGAAGAGAAGGGTACGGGATTGATTAATAAATATTTTAGCTGTGTTTGAGAATTTCCTTTTACTCCGTTCTAGAGATTAATCATTTTACATCAATGTTAAAAACATCGATTATTTTGAGTTCATCATCATCAACCATTGATGTTTAGATGTGGATAATGAAATCGAAATTGTCTTCAATGATTTGACGTAACCCATTCCTGACTGGTATCGGTACCATATAGTATCTGGTGGTAGTACGTATCTAGGCCCAGCTCTAGCGGCACCACAGCATTTACCCAGAGCCATAAGGAAACAACAACGGGTACATGTTTGGTCCAAAAAGAAAAACGAGCTGCCGAAGTCGAATGAATATGTCGTAGTACAACATCCAAGAAGATGGCGTTTCAAAGGATGTTTTGATGAAAATTCTCTAACGAAGGGTAGGGCGCACTCTTGGACTTTCCATTTTCTGAAAAACGAAACAACAACAAGTCAGTCAGAAGGCTCCATAGCAGGCGAACCGGTCTAGCAAACAGGAGGAGGCGCGGGCGGCTGCTGGCAAGGGGAGCGCTGAAAGATGCAGACGCGGCTGTCGGCGGACACGCTCCACCCTGCCTACACATGCGCCGCCCCTGACCCCACACAACGGCGACCCAGCGAGCTGCTCCCAGCTGCGCTGCGCCTAGCGGGCCGCTACCTGTCGCCGTCCCGTGTCTGCTGGCTGGCGGAACCTCCTTTTTGAGAATTACGAGGCCTGTTCAGAAAGTAAGCTCCGATTGATTGCCATATTTAAACCACAGTGAACATCAGAAATGTTTTACTTGTAACAATTAGCTACACCTTTCAGCTACTTCTCTACGTAGTCGCCGTTCTGACTTAGACTTTTGTCATAGCGTTGTACCAACTTTTCAATAGCCTCATCATAGAAGGCAGCCGCCAGTGCTTTCCGCCAATTCTCCACGCTGGCCTACACCTCGTTGTCTGTGTCAAAATGTTGTCTTCAAAGACAGCGGTTCATGTGACCAGAAATGAAACTCAGGGGGAGACAATTGCGGACTGTATTGTGGGTAATCTAACATTTCCATTTGAAAACGATGCAGGAGCATCTTCATTGCCCCTGCAGAATGCGGCTGAGAATTGTCGTGAAGACGAAACAGCACGACAGTTATGTAATGTTAGCTGCATAGCTTCAGGCGAAATTTCTCACCAGGCCCTCGTACTTGGCGGCAGACACTATTTTCTAGACATCTTTACGCACTCACTGCGAGCTCAGAAATGAGAAGAGCGACGTGATGCTAACTGGGGTTATACTAGAGACACTACCCAACACATCTGTGCAAAGCTTTATCGGATTTTCATAGTCGTTTCCATTTCGCGACCGATCGGAGCTTACTTTCTGAACGCCCCTCGTATTTCTTGCTTCTCACCTGAGTATTGCTTAATTCGAACGGTTAAAAGTGAGTAAAATTGTCAATATATATCGTGCGAAATTATGTTCAACTCGCGCGTTACATCGTCAGAATCACGAGCTGGTTGGAGGGCCTGTCCGTAAGCTCCAAACGTTCTCAATTAGGGAGAGATACGGCGAACTTGCCGGCCAAGCACGAAATGACCAGACCATCACCACCGGCTATCAGATCGTATGGCGGGCTGCAGTCAGAATGCCATCCCACCTTTGTTGAGGCCGTCTCCACAAACATCTGCACTGGTCATCGGGGATCAGTTCGAAGCGGGATTCGCCACTGAAGAAATTCTGCTCCAGTCAATGACATTCCAGGCCCAAGACGTGACTGGAGGCACCCCGGACAGTGCTTGGGTAGATACCTGACTGCCATACGGTCCGATAACCTGGTGTGATGGTTGTCATCCGTAGTACCCTTACAGCACTGTAGTACGTCGACAATATTCTACGCCCCGTTATGTTGCCCCTCACTGCAAGTCATCCTGGGCTTAAGATTCAGCAAGATAACGCCCGCGCGCGCACAGCGAGAATTCCTGTTGCTTATCTTCGTGCCTGCCAAACCCTACACTGGCCAGCAACGTCGCCGGATCAATTTCCAATCGACAATGTTGCGTTATGGGCAGGCCGTCCAATCAGCTCAGTGATTTTACGTTCTAACGCGAAAATTGGACGGAATTTGGCACGATATCCCTCAGGAGGACAGCTCCAAATCAATCAAAAATGGTTCAAATGGCTCTGAGCACTATGGGACTTAACATCTATGGTCATCAGTCCCCTAGAACTTAGAATTACTTAAACCTAACTAACCTAAGGACATCACACAACACCCAGTCATCACGAGGCAGAGAAAATCCCTGACCCCGCCGGGAATCGAACCCGGGAACCCGGGCGTGGGAAGCGAGAACGCTACCGCACCACCAAATCAATCGATGATAAGCTGAATAACTACTTGGAGAAGGGCCAGAGGTGAATAATATGATATTGATTTGCTCAATTTGTGAAGCACTTTCTCTTGAATAAATCATCCATTTTTTCTGAAAATGTAATCATTCGTTCGATTGTACGTGTACAACACATCTACTGATTTCCGTACCATGCGGATAATTCCTTCGTTCGTGCGCCATTTCATTTTCCTTTTCTCTCTTAGTGTGTATTATCTGCCTTGAAAGTCACATTCCATTACATAGCGTTAAAAATTTTCAATCAAAAGAAATGCATTGTCAAACATACACGGATTAGCCAGAATATTAGGACCACCGGCCTAATAGCCGGTATGTCTATTTTTGGCATCTACATCTACACCATACTCTGCAAGCCACATAATGGTGTGTGGTAGAGGGTGCTTTCGGTACCACTATCTGATCCCTCGAACCCTGTTCCACTCACGAATAGAGCATGGGAAAATGATTTTCGGTGAGCTTCTGTATTGGCTCAAATTTCTCGAATTTTCTCCTCGTCGTCAATACGCGAGATGTATGTGGGAGGAAGTAATGTGTTGACTGATTCCTCCTGAAAAGTGCTGTCCCGAAATTTCAATAGTAAATTTCTCCGTGATGCACAACACCTCTCTTGTACGTCTACCAGTGTAGTTTGTTTGGCATTTCTCTAATGCTCTCTCGCCATCTAAAGGATCCCGTGACGAAACGCGCCACTCTTCGTTGGAACTTCTCTATCTCCTCTGTCAGTCCTACCTGATAGGGATCCCAGACACATGAACAATACTCAAGAATCGGGCGAACAAGCGCCTTAAAAGCCACTTCTTTCGTGGATGAGTTACTTTTCCTTGAGATTCTTCCGATGCATCTGAGTCTGGCGCACTCTTTTCCCACTGCCTGTTTTATATGGTCATTCCACTTAAGATCGCTCTGGAAGGTTATGCCTAGATATTTTACCACAGACGCTGTCTCCAGCTGTTTTTCATCAATAATATAGCCGTACAGTAGTGGTTTTCTTTTCCTAAGTATGCGCAATATCTTACATTTATTTACGTTCAGATTCAACTGCCAGAGTCTGCACCATTCATCAGTTCACTGCAGGTCGTTCTGTAAATTCCATCTTCTGGCGTTGCTACTTTGGTATAAACAACTGCATCATCTGTGAATAACGTTAAAGAGAATCCGACGCCTTCTGCTACATCCTTTATATATATTGTAAACAGCAACAGTCCTCTCACATTTCCCTGTGGTACTCCGGATATTACCTTTACATCTGTCGATTTAGTTCCGTTAAGAGCGACGTGTTGAGTTCTGTCTGCAAGAAAGTCTTGAATCCAATCGCAGGTCTGCTCCGATACTCCGTAAGCTCGTATATTTTTCATTAAACGGCAATGCGGGACGGTATCAGATGCCTTACTGAAATCAGGGGACACGGCATCAACGTGAACGCTGTTGTCCATTGCGCTGCGGACCTCATGGAGGAACACAGCGAGCTGACTTTCGCAGGATCTCTGTTTGCAGAATCCATGTTGATTTTTATAGAGGAGACGTTCATTTTCTAAAAACGTCATAATTCTTGAGCATACAACATATTCCGTAATTCTACAACAGACTGACGTCAACGATTAGGTCTATAACTGTGTGAATCTGTCTTACGGCCTTTCTTGAAAACGGGTATGACCTGCGGTTTTTTTCAATCGTTAGGTACCTATCGTCGCTCAAGCGATCTACGAAAACTTATTGCTAGAAAGGGAGCAAGCTCTTTCGCATAATATTTATAGAATCTTATATGCCCTGAAGCCTTTCCACTACTAAGCGATTGTAGCTTCTTTTCAGTTACGCGATCGGTTATCTCAATATCAGCCATTTCGACGTTCGCACGACGATTGAAAGGAGGGACAGTGATACGATCTTCCGCGGTGAAACAACTTCGGAAGACCGAATTCAGTATTTCGGCCTTCTCTCTGTTATCATCCTTTTCGCCTCGTGATGACTGGGTGTTGCGTGATGTCCTTAGGTTAGTTAGGTTTAAGTAGTTCTAAGTTCTAGGGGACTAATGACCATAGATGTTGAGTCCCATAGTGCTCAGAGCCATTTCAGTTCTTCCTTTTCGGCGCCGGTGTGGTCGCTGAGAGAATAGATAACTTTGACCCACTTACTGATTTTACGGCTACAGTCGTGGCATGGAAGCAATGAGGCCTTGGTAGGTCGCAGGAGGGAATTGCATCCAAATCTGCACACAAAAGTCAAATAATCCCCGTAGATTACGTGGAGGGGAGAAATGAGCTCTGGTGCCACGATCGATCACATCCCAGATTTGTTCGATCGGGTCCAGATCCGGTGAGTTTGACGGCCAGCACATCAACTGGAACTCGGCACTAGGTCCTCGAACCACTCCATCACACCGTAAGAGGCATGCGCTGCCTGTGATATAGAATCGTTGACCAGAGAGCAGTGTTGACTGCAGTACGAACTGTGTAACTGTAGCACTTAGTTGTTGCTAGTCGCTTGTCTGAGGCTGTCTGCGCTTGTCTGCAGTCTGCTCTGGTCGGGAATCTGGAGATGGAGTATTATTGTATAAGGTAAAGAATCAGCGTCGCGCATATCTAGTAATGTATCTGAACTGTCATCCAAATGTTTTAAAAATGTCCTAATAATAATTTTGGTAATATAAAGTAATCTAAAAAAAACATTCATTTCAAAAAAATCAGTTGCTTCCTCTCACAAATCACAAATGTATAAGCCAGCATTGCACGGAACTGTGCCGAAAATTTTTTTAGGTAAGAGCAGATATATTCGCCATTTTTTTATTGAGGTAAGAATTTTTGCTTTTTATTCAGAATGATCTTACAGGGCCACGACGCAGCACTGCTGTCGTCCAAATTTTACCAGGTTACTGAATTTACTTTTTTATTATGAGGTTTAAGAATTTTTCTGTTTCGTGTTTACATTAAATGAGAAAAGAATTTTGTGGGTACATTAAATGTGAATGCATTTGTGCACGGTGATTATAAATGGGAACCAATTTTGTTCTGAGGTCACACAAAAATTAGAATCGCTATCCATAATAATTATTTTAATTTCAAGTTAATAATTTTGTGGGGAGGTTACACTAAAAGTAGAATCATTAACCAAATAATAATTTCAATTTATTTTGTGGGGAGGTCACACTTGGCGACATCCGGCCAGGATCGTATTTCTTTGTGAATCTCTGAGAAGTAGTCATATATCTGCTCTTATTTACTTTAATGTAGTTTGCATCTGGCGCAACGCATTTACTAATGTGTCGCTCTTGCTTTCACAGATCATCGGCAATTTATTTCTCTTTGTTGTAATTGTGTTTGTTCCTTTTTGTTTTTTTGCTTTGTCGTTGTTTCATTTTTGTGCTAAATTTTGATTTGTGAAAAATGCCGCGAAAAACTGTTAACAGTACATCGCGATGTGCAAGGAGTGAGATAGCCGACTCGAATAATTTGACCGATAATACTTGTGACACTCAGTGTAATGATGATAATCCCCTAATTGCAGATAATCAATGGGTGCCGACCACTAGTAATGATTTTAATGTTAATGAGGAGCAAACAAATTTAATAGTTCCTCTGTTAATTTAACGGGAATTGATGACGCGGCACGTTCTGTTACAATGAACGCTGCCCAGGTTAACACACCTGATTTGCAAATTTTACACAGCGAACAGATAATTGTTTCTAATGAAGGTGAACAATGTAGTCAAAATACGTCAGATTTATTTGATTCCGAGATAGTGACCAACAGTGCACATCCTATTGGCAAAGCTTTTTGTGAATCAGAGAATGACCAAATGGTTACAGAAAACCTGACAAATGCAGATACACCAACACACAGTATAGAAAATAGAGTCGCTAATGTTGGCTGGAATCAAGTTATGGCATTATTACTACAACTCAATGAAAAGTACGACAACCAGAAACAACAACTTAATGAAAACAATGAAAAACAAGACAACAATTATAAACAAATTAATGAAAGTCTTAAACAGTCGAAGAAAGAACAAGACAACAATCACAAACAACTTAGTGAACAGAATACAGCCATTGCCGCGCAATGTCATGATACTAAAGAACTATTTCGCGAGGAAATTAAGGTTTGTGCTAGGAGCAGTAGTGAAGAAATTAGATCTGTGGCTCAAGAATGAAGGAATACGCATGCAGCTACTACTAAATCACTTAGAGACGAAATTAGTGCAGTCGCTAAACAATGCTCTGAAAACGCAACACAGTTACGCGACGAGTTTAAATTAATGTCAGCAGAACTTTCGCGCACACTGGATGCAAAAGTAGACGCGAAATTTGACCAACAGAAAAGCCAAATTGACGAACGTTTTAATCACCACCTACAAAACAGTGAAACGCGTTACCGTAAATTTATACAGGAACAGAATAAAGTTAAGCGACAAGTCATGGAAACAATTACTGCACAGAGACAGGAAGATAAACGTAAATAGTTTAAGAAAGCAAAAACATACGTAGACAACAATATTGCTACAGTATCAGACGAAATTAATGCTATCAAACAGTTGAACACCGAATTACATGATGAAATCTCTGATATTAAAACAAAAACAGACACACACACAGTAGACTTTCAGACAGGACCGACAGACTTGAACAATTAGAACTAATTCAGGATCCCGATGCCATCAAAGCAGACGTTAAAAAGTTGAACAAAACCACACGTAAAATACAAGAACAAATTAATGCTTGCGAGACTAAAAACGATGATCAGGTAAAAATACTGACTGAAAAATATGATGAATTGGCCAGTCGTGTTGATGTTATCGAAAGTAATAATGACACCAAATCAGACGATACGACACCTGTTTCATTTAATCAAACACCCGAATTTCAAAATTTACAGCAGATGATCAGTGAGATAGATTCGTCCAAAATACATTACGTAGAAAATTGTCAACTTTACAGCAAGAGTGACAGAGATGAAAAATGTTTCAGTCACTAACACGTCACAGCATACGCCACTTTGCGAACATTTGTCAGACTCACACAGCCGGTATCATTTAGGTAATTTACAGTGACCACGCGACTTAGAATCCGAAGAGACACAGATAAACAGATTATCATTCAATCCTGAACCTGTTCACACATTCAGAGACGATAACGTTGATTATAAGCAATTTTTATCCGTAAAAAAATCTAAGGTACTTAATAATGACAGAACACAGTCACGCTTTGGAGTGGATACAACAACTTGCTTTTGTATTTTCATCAGTTTGGCCTGTAATGCAGAAACTAGCATTGGACTGGATACAACAACTTGCTTTTGAATTTTCACCGCCATTGCCTGTAACGCAGAAACTAAAATTTATTTGCAGTGCGTAATTGACCTCAGGGGATTCATTACACTTAGATGAATATGTGCCGTAGCGTGCACAGGGCCCCGAGCCGTAGTAGTGCTGTTTCATCTTTAGTTTTCTGCACTGCTGCCTTCTCTTCTACTATCCGTTATATCTATCAAAACAGCTCTTCAACTATCGATCTATCTAGAATTAGAAATAAGTAAAGAAAAACTGATATGACAAATTTTACCGAAAGTGACAATTTTCATTAGACACTCCCGGAATGAAAAGAAATAACAGCGTAATTTTAATAACAGGCAAAATTCTAATCATCAGTATGTACAAAATTTTCAGCAGTCGCAAACACATTTTGTTAACAATACAGGTTTTTCACCGCAACAGCATCAAAGCCAGCCGGTTAGCATGCCTAACCAACAATGTAATGTACAAGGTCAACCAAGCTTTAATGTTTCGCCGCCTACACGTATAGCGTCAGCTCCAACAAATAGTAACGCACAGCAACAAGGAAATCGGTACGTACAGAAAACACTCTGTTTCAGCTCATATCGCAATGCACCGTATTGAAATGACTATCACGACAGACGTAAAAGTAATAAGCACAATTTTCAGCGTACGTTTAATAACAGTCGGTCTTACCAACAACAAAATCATCCGCCACAACAGATTATCATGAATGAACTAGACAGTAGATATCATCCCGAACGTAATACGTCAGGAAGAAATAACAGAACAGTACAAATAGTTGAAATGCGACAGCATCCTCCCGCAAATAATAGCACGTCAGATAGAATTTGACCAGATACAGTACAAGTTGCATCTTTCAACAACGTAAGCACTATTGACACGCAGAATGTTGTTCAGGAAAATGTTATTACTTTTGACGCCATCCGACACACAATTTTGCATGAAAGACATTATCACAACGTACGTAGACGACATTCTTATTGCAGAAGCTAACTGGTCTGAACACAATCTGATTGTTGAACAACTGTTGCAAACTTTTCGTGCACAAGGACTCACAGTTGATCTCAGTAAATCGCACTTTGGCAAAACTTCTATAAAATTTCTTGGACATGTGATTTCAGCAGAAGGCATTGCGCCTGACCCGGAAAAACTTCAAGCTTTACGTGACATTACTGTTCCTACGACGAAGAAACAACTATGCAGCTTTTTGGGTCTAATTAACTTTTTTCGTAAATTTATTCATTACTCTGTTTTAGACACCTCTAGATTATGTCAGTTGACGGGTAAAAACACTATTTGGTCCTGGGATAGGCAAGCACATTCTGAATTTCTGAAACTGAAAGAAGCTTTGTTGAGTGCACCACTTTTATCACATCCAGATATTACTAGAAATTTTTCCATTGCCACTGACAGTTCTAACACCGCTTTTGGCGTACACATTTTTCAGGAAACTGAAGAAGATGGTTGTACTGCAATTAAAAACATCGCCTTTGCGAGTCGCATTCTGTCATCTGCTGAACGCAATTATTCTGTTACAGAACTTGAAACATTATGTGTTGTTTGGGCAATTACGAAATTTTGGCATTTTCTTTATGGAAGACACACTATCGTTTACACAGATCATAGAGCTAGACAGTTTTTACTTTCCGCTAAGTTTACACACGACAGATTAAGCAGATGGAAACTTTATTTACGGGAATTTAATTTTACAATTGTTCACATTCCCGGCACACAAAATATTGTAGCAGACGCACTATCCCGTTCTCTCAGCAACAATCAGTAAGACATCGCAACCAACTTCTGCAAAGCAAATTTCAGCGTCATGTACATTCAACAAGTTGCATTTGATAATTTCATTTCGTCGTCGTTACAAGACATAGCACAAGAGCAGAGTAAAGACAAAGTATGGAAAGAAATTAAACACCTTTGGCAAGATACGAATAATGTTACCATTAAAAACCATTACATTGTACAGAATAGTATTCTGTTTCGCCGCTCTCACCCTGACAGCAACAATTGATTATTATGTATTCCTGACGAGCTTGTTAACAAATTAATTTGGTATACCCATTTAAGTTACGCACATTACGGAGCCAGAAAATGTTTTCTTATACTGAGACTGTTATTTTACCAACATGGAGAAACGTATTCGACGAGTTTTAGCGTCATGTAAAATCTGCCAGAAAGCTAAGTCAGATACGACTTCACATATTTCTCCGTTACATCCCATTGTACCTGTTAATTTGTGACACATGGCTGCTGTAGATATTTTTGGTCCGATTCCCAGAACTAATAGAGGTTTTTGCTACATCTTTGTCGCTGTTGAACTCACTTCAAAATTTGTTAGCTTCACTCCGTTACGCAAAGCCACTGCTAAAACTGTTTCGAAAGCATTTGTAAAACATCTTCTATTCCATGTAGGGCATGTATTGAAAGTAATTTCCGAGAATGGATCACAGTTTCGATCTGCTATATGGACACGTATGTTACGAGCTAGAAACATTTCTCCGATCTATATATGGAAGTACCATGCTTCTTCGAACCCTTGTGAACGACTAATGAAAGAAATTGGTAAACTGTGTAGAATATACTGCCATAAAAAACATATTGATTGGGACACACACATACTCTCCTTCTAGGATGTAATTAATTCCATACCAAATGAATCTACTATGCTATCTCCGACTGTTATACTGAAAAATGTTGAACCACCTAACAAAATTAAAAAATTAGTAACCTTTCCTACATCTCGTCGACTACGACGCCATGATATAATTGACATTGCGCTGAACAACATCAAACGTGCCGCAGAGCGCCGGAGAAGACAGCAAAAACAGGTTTGTACACGCCGTGACTTTCACATTGGACAGAAGATATTAGTACGCACACATTATTTATCCAACAGAGGAAAGAATAGGTGTAGTAAATTTGAGCTTCTATACGCAGGTCCATATCGAATTCGCAGCATTCCTCACCCCAATGTAGTACACGTCGAAACTTTGAGAACCAGAAAAAGTAAAGGCAATCACCATGTCTCCAATATTAAACCCTTTATTAAATGAATATACTTTATGATTTATCACACTGTAATGCCATTTCCTGATTTTTATATGACCAATGATGCAATTATATTTATGTGACTACTTACTGATGATTATCGTATTTTTTTCTTGGCAAGTGCCCGGCGAGGTAAGGTTAGCATGTCGCTTTTCTTGTCGTTACACATCAGACCGTGCACATTTTTACAGATAAACTTACATATTTTATGACAACTTATGCAATTATATTTATATGAACACTTACTGATGATTATCGTATTTTTTTTCTTGGCAAGTGCCCGGCAAGGTAAGGTTAGCAGGTCGCTTTTCTTGTCGTTAGACATCTGACCGTGCACATTTTCCATTCTTCATGTATGTAAGATTGTTTTCCTGTTTTGTTTGTATGCACTATGAAATCTTTAAGATATAACAAACACCAGTTGACTTTGACATTTTGCCTTATGATATCTCAACATCGTGACTATTTTACAATTTTTTTTGCTGCTACATTAAGATACTTTGTGTACATTTTTTGCACCTGCACACTGTCTATGTTTTTGACATATTATGTTTTCTGTTATGCTATGCTGTATGCTCAATTATATCACTAGAAACCAGTTTTTATTTAATGGGTATATGATTTAAATGCAAGACATTAATCATTGTTCATCATTTTCAGAAAGCAATAATGTGCAAAAGAAATAAATTAAACAAACCACAGTGGATTACTATGAAATGGGAATTTCACCTTCGGAATGAACGAAAGAAGATGCAATACCTCGTCACGAAGAGTAAATGAATCAGAATTAACAAGCATTAACAAGAATATACTATACACATCGTATGATAGCGGTCTTAACTAATTTTTTCTTTCAGAATACGAGGCGATTGATGCAGGCTGTCAGACAGAACTACACATTTTAGTTTTAGTGATGAAATATGCTAGAAATAAGGAACTCTATACTATGAATAGTTGTATGAAGTAAATGGTAATATGAATAATGAAGTGTCTTTTTGAAGATGATAATGAATGGTGATGAATAGTGATGAAGAATATGGGAACATGAATAATGAAGTTTTTCTTTACAGGTGATGATAATAATGATGTTATGGTGATATGAATAATGAATTTTTTGTTTGTAGGTGTTGATATTGATGAACTTTATATGGCCACTAAACGCACCACTTTTAAGTTTTTCTTTGCAGATGAGGATAATGATTAAGTTTATATATTTACTGTTAGTTAAGAAATGCTATGTAGTTATCTAAGTGCCGGCCGGAGTGGCCGTGCGGTTCTAGGCGCTACAGTCTGGAGCCGAGCGACCGCTACGGTCGCAGGTTCGAATCCTGCTTCGGGCATGGATTTGTGTGATGTCCTTAGGTTAGTTAGGTTTAATTAGTTCTAGGCGACTGATGACCTCCGAAGTTAAGTCGCATAGTGCTCAGAGCCATTTGAACCATTTTTATTTAAGAATTTGACAGTATGTCTTACATCGCATGGTATAATGACTGAAGGTTTTGGAAAGGACAGCTAGAGAACATATATATTTAATACACATTTCATTACCTGTTAATTCGAAGTTCACTACTTTTCAGCATAATATGCGTTTCTTCTTTCAGCTTAATAATCCTTTTTGTATTTTTTTCCAGGAGAAGCTATTCATGAAATTAATGTGCTATAAGCAGTTGGTCATTAAACCTGTTCTAGTACTTACATTTTTTTCTTACCCATTTGTGTGTGTTATTCATGAATGTGATCACATATACTCTATTTGTTTCATAATCTTGCTACAGCTGACTCATGATGAATGACATTACCTATCCTCAGCAATAAGTCAAGAGTAAATATTGTTATGCCCCAGCAATTAATTATCGATCCCAACGCAATGCATTGCTAGTATATAAAAAATGTATTAACAGTCACAAATAATGCTACCAGTTTAAGAGAGTTCTGAGTAATACTGAATGATGCTTTTCTAATCACAGACCTTGAGTAATAGTTACAGTGTGTTACATTTTAAATATGTCATATATCACTTGAATGATGAGTTCTGAGTAATAGTGGATGATATTTTGTAATATTGCATACATGCTCTACACTCATTAGCTCCCATTTGTATGATGACTTCTGATGATTTATAACTGGCCAATGAGTGCCAATAATTATTTTAAATATGTCGTATGTCACTTGAATAATGAAAAATGTTTTGTAATATTCAATACTTGCTATATGTTTAGTAACTGGCCATTGAATGCCACTATTTCTTATATTTGTATTATGTCACTTACATGCTATATATATTAATACTAGTAGCTACACTTATTAGCTCCTGTTTTGAAGGATGACTTCTGATGGTTTGTAACTGGCCAATGAGTGCCAATGATTACTATAACTAGCTGAATTATGTAAATAGTATGCTATTAATTAACTTATGTTGAATGATCACTTTTGAATAATGCATAAAATGGTTTGTAACTGGGCAATGAGTGCCAAAGTACACTATAATCAGATGACATATGCACATTATTCTGTAATACTTCATACATAGTACAGAAATGTTCAGTAACTAGGCGATGAGTGCCACCAATTACTCAAATCAATTGATAGACTAGTGTAATTCTCAATGATGACTGACATAAGACTTAATGTCCTTCACCTTCTGATCTAATTACCAGAAATTACTGCAATATCCGTTTGTCCTGTCTATCCTCATGATCATGGAGCACTATATTTGGTTTTTGCACTAATTCTACGTTGGTGTACCTTACAAGAACGTAGTGTTGACACGACATGATTTCCACCATCTTGAGCGATGGAGATGTTATTATGGTCCCACTGTTTGGTGTACCTAATGTACTACCAAAATGCTAACACTGAATATTAATACGACATTTCAGTGTCTTGGCTACACTGATAAATACTTCAGGGAAGAGAACTTCAGATTGTCTCACTTGGTGTTGTGCTTCTGTAGAAAGATATGGACCTTCAGTGCAGCTACGTGCAACCTACTGTGCTACTACCATGATGCAATCCTTCCCTTTCCTATCCTAGTTCTTGTAAAATGGTAAAAAGATACTACAGTGCGTATGCACTTTATGTGATTTGCTAATATGATTTGTACTCATTGCGTATACATTTTGTCATTGCCTGATATGTTCTGTACTACAGTGCATGTGCACTTTATGTCATTTGTTAATATGTTTTGTACTCATTGTGTAAACATTTTGTCATTGCCTGATATGTTCTGTACTACAGTGTGTGTGCACTTTATGTCATTTGTAAATATGATTTGTACTCATTGCATATACATTTTGTGATTTCTTGATATGTTCTGTACTACAGTGCGTGTGCACTTTATGTCATTTGTTAATATGTTTTGTACTCATTGCGAATACATTTTGTCATCGCCTGATATGTTCTGTACTACAGTGGGTGTGTACTTTATGTCATTTGTAAATATGATTTGTACTCATTGCGTATATATTTTGTGATTTCTTGATATATTCTGTACTACAGTGCTTGTGCACTTTATGTCATTTGTTAATGCGTTTTGTACTCATTGCGTATACATTTTGTCATTGCTTGATATGTTCTGTACTCAGTGCATGTGCACTATATTTTATTTCATGTTCTGCCCTTATATATATGTATATATTCTGTGACTGTAAACTTACTTAATTAAGAAAAATTTGTTGCTCATGGCAAGTCCAATTGACTCACCATCGCTGCCAAAGTTTTGCCCCCCCCCCCTTGGAGGGTTATGTAAGAGGCATGCGCTGCCTGCGATATAGAATCGTTGACCAGAGAGCAGTGTTGACTGCAGTACGAACTGTGTAACTGTAGCAGTTAGTTGTTCCTAGTCGCTTGTCTGAGGTTGTCTGCGCTTGTCTGCAGTCTGCTCTGGTCGGGAATCTGGAGATGGAGTATTGTTGTATAAGGTAAAGAAGCAGCGTCGTGCATATCTAGTAATGTATCTGAACTGTCATCCAAATGTTTTAAAAATGTCCTAATAATAATTTTGGTAATATAAAGTAGTTTAAAAAAAACATTCATTTCAAAAAAATCAGTTGCTTCCTTTCACAAATCACAAATGTATAAGCCAGCTTGGACGGAACTGTGCCGAAAAATTTTTTGGGTAAGAGCAGATATATTCGCCGTTTTTTTTTTATTGAGGTAAGAATTTTTGCTTTTTATTCAGAATTATCTTACAGGGCCACGACGCAGCACTGCTGTCGTCCAAATTTTACCAGTTTACTGAATTTATTTTTTTTATTATGAGGTTTAAGAATTTTTCTTATTCGTGTTTACATTAAATGAGAAAAGAATTTTGTGGGTTCATTAAATGTGAATGCATTTGTGAACGGAGATTATAAATGGGAACCAATTTTGTTCTGAGGTCACACAAAAATTAGAATCGTTATCCATAATAATTATTTCAATTTCAAGTTAATAATTTTGTGGGGAGGTTACAACACTCTTGACCTCGTGTCATGACGCATTATATTGCTGAAAAATGCCACTGCCGTCAGGAAACATGATCGTCATGAAGGGGGTACGTGGTCTGAAAACCCGTGTACGTTACTTCTTGGCTGTCATGGTGCTTTGCATGAGCTCCACTGGATCCACGGATGCCCACGTATGTTCCCAAAGTATAGATGTCAAGGAGCTCTTCCCCTGGAAGACCGCGGATTAGGTCTCCTCCCATCTGCATGATGAAGGAGGTATTAAGGATTAATATGACCATGCAACGTTCTGCCAGTGCACCAAAGTCCAGTGCCGATGATACGTATCTTAACATTGGCACATGCATGGGTCATCGGCTGCAGACCCCTATCGTTAGGAGTGTTCGGTGCAATGTGTGTTCAGACACACTTGTACTCTGCCCTGCGTTAATATACGATGTTAGTGCCGCCACAGTTCGCAGCCTGTCCTGTTTTACCAGTTTGCCCATCCTATGACGTCCGACATCTGTAATCAGGTGTGGCTGCGCAACTCCACGACGTCCAAACGTAGTTTCACCTTGGTTTCGCCACGTGTTGAAGACACTCGCCACAGTACTCCTTGAACAACCGAAAAGTCGTACAGTCTCCGAAAAGTTCATGCAAAGCCCCTGGGCCATCACAATCTGCCCTCCGTCAAACTCATATAGATCGCGCGCTCTCCTTATTCTTGACACGGACAGCATAGCCGCTGATCCTACACGCACCGTGCGTGTGTCTGACTGGTAGTCTATCCACACCAGGTGACACTGCTGTCGCCTGGACTGGTTTATATTCATAGTTGGTCGGTGGTCATAATGCTCTTTTGATCAGTAGATAAGACTCCTGTAAAAAAGATAGCGAACTACCTGTAGTTACTAATTGTGATCTTTATCCCAATACAGGATACATTTCGAACCCCATGAGCTGATGAGCAGGTAGTTCATCAGTCTACATCATTTTTTTGAAAGCAGGATATTACTGGTCGTGTTAAGAGTACACAGGGTGGTCCATTGATCGTCACCGGGCCAAATATCTCACGGAATAAGCGTCAAACGAAAAAACTACAAAGAACGAAACTAGCTTGAAGGGGGAAACCAGATAGCACTATGATTGGCCCACTAGATGGCGCTGCCATAGGTCAAACGGATATTAACTGCGTTTTTTTAAATAGGAACCCCTATTTTGTATTACATATTCGCATTGTACATAAAGAAATATGAATGTTTTAGTTGGACCACTTTTTTCGCTTTGTGATAGATGGCGCTGTAATAGTCACAAACGTATGGCTCACAATTTTAGACGAACATTCGTAACACGTAGGTTTTTTAAAATTAAAATGCAGAACGTAGGTACGTTTGAACACTTTATTCGGTTGTTACAATGTGATACATGTACCTTTGTGAACTTATCATTTCTGAGAACGCAAGCTGTTACAGCGTGATTACCTGTAAATACCACATTAATGCATAAATGCTCAAAATGATGTACGTCAATCTCAATGCATTTGGCAATACGTGTAACGACATTCCTCTCAACAGTGAGTAGTTCGCCTTCCGTAACGTTCGCACATACATTGACAATGCACTTACGCATGTTGTCAGACGTTGTCGGTGGATCACGATAGCAAATACCCTTCAACTTTCCCCACAGAAAGAATTCCGGAGACGTCAGATCCGTGGTATGGTTCTTCGACGACCAATCCACCTGTCATGAAATATGCTATTGAATACAGCTTCAACCGCACGCGAGCTATGTGCCGGACATCCATCATGTTGGAAGAACATCGCCATTCTGTCATGCAGTGAAACATCTTGTAGTAACATCGGTGGAACATTACGTAGGAAATGAGCATACATTGCACCATTTAGATTGCCATCGATAAAATGAGGGCCAATTATCCTTCCTCCCATAATACCGCACCATACATTAACCCGCCAAGAACGCTGATGTTCCATTTGTCGCAGCCATCGTGGATTTTCCGTTGCCCAATAGTGCATATTTTATGTCGGTTTACGTTACCGCTGTTGGTGAATGACCCGTTTCGTCGCTAGATAGAACGCGGACAAAAAATCTGTCATCGTCCCAAAATTTCTCTTGTGCCCAGTGGCAGAACTACACACGACGTTCAAAGTCGTCACGATGCAATTCCTGGTGCATAGAAATATGGTACGGGTGCAATCGATGTTGGTGTAGCATTCTCAACACCGACATTTTTGAGATTCCAGATTCTAGCGCAATTTGTCTGCTACTGATGTGCGGATTAGCTGCAACAGCAGCTAAAACACCTACCCGGGCATCATCATTTGTTGCAAATCGTGGTTGACGTTTCACACGTGGCTGAACACTTCCTGTTTCCTTAAATAACGTAACTATCCGGCGAAAGGTCCGGACACTTGGATGATGTCGTCCAGGATACTGAGCAGCGTACACAGCACACTCCCGTTGGGCATTTTAATCACAATAGCCATACATCAACACGATATCGACCTTTTCCGCAATTGGTATACGGTCTATTTTAACACGGGTAATGTATCACGAAGCAAGTACCGTCCGCACTGGCGGAATGTTACGTGATACTACGTACTTATACGTTTGTGCCTGTTCAGCGCCATCTATCACAAAGCGGATAGTGGTCCAACTTAAACATTCATAGTTCTTTATGTAGTACACGAATATGTAATAAAAATGGGGGTTCCTATTTAAAAAAATCGTAGTTGATATCCGTTTGACCTATGGCAGCGCCATCTAGAGGGCCAACCATAGCGCCATCTGGAGTCCCCCTTCAAGCTAGACGAGTTTCGTCCTTTGTAGTTTTTTCGTTTGATGCTTATTTCGTGAGATATTTGGCCTGGTCACTCTCAATGGACCACCCTGTATAGTTATATTGCAAAGTGCCGTATTTTAACTGCAATTTTTATAAACCTAAGACCAAAACACTAAGTTCTTTTTTTTTTTTTTAAAAAAAATTCTTTATTATCTAAATCATTATAATTATACAAATTTAACCCACTACCTTACTACATTAGTGGGTCCTTACAGTGATACATTTTTTATTACATTTTTGCAGCTTAGTGTACTTTTTAGTGGGAGCTACAGTTAACATTAGTAACAATGGGCGTCTAATCTACTTGTATTGCTTAACCTAATTCCTATTACTAATCTAATTTATATATATTTACTGCAGCGTCACATGCGTGCCAGTGAAGATATAAACCTACTTTTACTGCCCTGCTCTTCGAGCTAACCCCGAAGAGCATGCCCCTGGCACTGGGCGGGCCTCGATGTTTATTCGCTGCAGTCCCTATCTTAATTTCCTATATCTAATTCCTACAAACTACTCTATCCTACGTCATGTCCGGTGTGAGTGTGTCGCAATCGGTAGTTGTTCCCTACTCCCCCTAGTCCTGCACGTGGCGGTTCCCAACTTAGAGGTAGTCGGCCAGTCCACGCACAGGAGGTATGGGAATAGGGCTCTCAGACTCAGTTGGTGGTTATTGTCGCTCATTTTTTAATGTATTTCTCCTAAGTAATCGATTAATACTTTGCGTGATATCTCGTTTGCCAGGGTGTTCAGGGTCTGAAACGTTTCTTCTCGTCTAAGTAATTGGTATGTGTCTCGGTTGGGTAGTCTGTCTCGTAGTCCGTTGGCGATATCATTGAAGAGGGGACACTCATAGACCACGTGCTCAGGCGTGCCCTCCGGATCGCCACAGTCGCACGCTGGTGTCGCCCTTTTCCCAAATCGACATAAGTATGTCGGGTAGGGTCCATGGCCAGTGAGAAAGTGGATCAACCCTCGCGTGGGCTCAAAGTACTTCAGGCCAAGTCGTTCCCTCACATCGGGTAGGAACTGGAAGGTTCTTCGTCCAGTCTCTTCTGCCTCCCAAAACTCCTGCCAGAGCTCTTCCCCTTTTGTCTTTATCTCTCTTTTGTCCCTTAATCTGATACCCATGATATCGGCAATTTTCTCATTATTTCCCTTCTTGGCCCAATACCAAGCCGCCTGTTCTCTAACCTTTATATCCAGAGGGCAGAGCCCCATTATGATTAATAGGGCTCCCCCTGGAGATGTTCTATAGGCACCTACGGATCTTAATATCATGCTTCTCTGAACCCTTCTCACTGCCATGGCAGGCACCACCCTCGTGAGCCTGTGCGCCCAGACTCCCGAGCCGTAGCCCACTACTGAGGTTAAGATACTACTATGGTAAAGTCTAATTAGGTGTGGAGGAAGATGAAATCTTTTGTGGCCTATGGAGATTAAATTATTTAATATCTGAAGGGCTCTCTGGGTGACCGTTTCAATATGCTTCCCAAAACTCCACCTCTCATCAATGATAACTCCCAGGTAACGTGTCTCCCGTCGTCGGAGAACTGGTGAACCATCTATTCTGACAGTCGGGTTTCTGATAAGGTTTCCTTTTAGTAGTAAGTAGGTCGATTTACTAGGTGATATCGTCATTTTTGTCTTCTGAAGTTTGTCTAGTGCTGTCTCTATTTTTGGTTCTATGTCTTCGCGGCTACGGCCGCCAACCAACAGGAGGAGGTCATCCGCGTAGGCTATCACCTCTAGCACCTCATTACTTTGTTGCAATTTATCTAGTAATGGCTCCATATGGATATCCCAAAAAAGGGGTCCTAAGACAGAGCCTTGGGGACATCCTTTGGTGATTACCTTTCCAACTCTTTCGCTAGACGATGATAACCAGACCTCCCGATCCTTACAATAGCTCCTCAGGCAACCATATAGCGGCCCTGGACACTCTTTCTCCCGCAAGCAGGAGAAGAGCGAAGGCCACCAAAGGTTGTCGAAGGCGCCACTGATATCCACCATGATGCCAACCACGTATTTATGCGGGGTCGAGCTGCAGACCTCGGCCGCCAGGGCAATAGCATCAGATGCTGATCGCCCCGGCCTAAACCCGAACTGCCTGTCACTCACCCCGCACAACACTCGGTGTGCCGTCAATCTGTCAGCCAGCAGTTTCTCCAATATTTTACCAAATATATCCAACAGGCAAATCGGCCTGTAAGATTTCACATTTGCAGGGTCCTTGTCTGTTCCTTTCTTTATAATGATTCCGTTTGCTGTTTTCCATCTCTTCGGAAATTTCCTCTGTCGGAGACATTCGTTATAAAGATGCGTTAATGGCGCAATTAATTGTGGCGCCAGAAACTGCACTACCTCCGCCACAATGCCGTCCGGCCCAGGAGCTTTCCCTTTTTTCAATGATCTTATATGGGCTGCCACCTCCTCCTCTGAAAAAGGGTAGACAGCCGTCTCATTACCGTATTCCTCCTGGTCTTCGATTCTGAGTTGTTTCTGCCCTTCTGTTTCCCCTTCCGCATTGTCGTCAGGCAACAGGGACTGGAGGAGGACCCCCGCAGTTTCCTGCCAGGACTCCGTCATCCTGTCCCCATACCTGACTGTTGATAACTCCAGAGGAGAGCGGATTTTTTCCCTTACCAGCTTGTATGGGAGCCCCCATGGGTCCGTGACTAGCTGGTTAAGCACGAAATTCTCCCAACTTCGCATCCTAACTTCGCGTAGTTCCTTTTGGAACTTCTGCTTTTCCTCCCTGTATAATATCTGCCACCTTTGGCGTTCTTGCCAGACGACACTGCGCTGGTAGTGCCTTCTTAGCCTTCTGACAGATCGACGCAGTTCACCCAGTTCTGCAGTCCATGGTGACGGAGAGGCCGCCATGGCCCTCCTCCTTGTAGGTACGGCTGCCTTCACCGCTCTTGTCACTGCATTCACCAGTTCCTCTGTTCTTTGGTCAACGTCTATGTCTAGATACATGTCACCTTCCGGTAATGGAGGAATGTCACACTCCCTTGCTAGGCGCTCCCAGTCAGCTCTTCTATAATTTAGTTGCACCTCCCACCCCGTGGCCCAGCGGCACTCTCTTTCGCCCAAGGTAAAGGATATCAAGTTGTGGTCGCTTGTGGTGGCATTCTCTAGGACTCTCCAATTTTGAATAAAGTTAACCATATTTGGTGTTATAAGGGTCACATCAATATTTGTGCCCTGTCCTCCCCCTGCAGCGTAGGTAGGAGGATTTCCAGGCCTGTTAGCCACCACAAGTTGTGATGCCATTATAAGTTCCTCAACTTTTTCACCGTTGGCATCCCTTGTGCCACTGTACCACAGGGGGGATTTTGCATTTATGTCGGCTGTTACTACTACTTTTCTTCCCTGCAACGCCGTGGTGACTCTAGCCAGGTGGTCAATATAGAGTTCTATGTTATCCCCATATTGGAAATACTTGTTTATGAGGATTATTGTTCCCATGGGGGTTTGAAGCTCCACGACGTTGCAGTGGCTAGTTGCGAATTGTGATAGTGTGGTAACTCTGAGGAGCTTATTTGTGATTATAATCACCGCCTTCGGGTTATCTCCCGTGCTGACTATTTGCCAGCCTGCAGCGGCAAAAGCTATCTTTCCAGCCAGGGAGTATGGCTCCTGTAGACAGAGTACATCTAGTCTCCTCTCTTCCACCTCCCTCCGGAGCTCCTGCATGACGAGTCTGCTATTATGACTGTTAAGTTGTCCAATGGTAATTTTTGTCATTAAGGGTAGTATGTATGTATTCGGTCATGTGGCCAAGTCTTGTTCCAGTCGAAAGCAATTCGTCCGTGTGCTATTACTGATTGCTGGTAAATTTCGTTAAGGTCAAATTTCTCACCTCGTCTGTCGAAAACTTTCTTGAGCAGATCACGCAAGGCTCCGAAGTCGGTGGGGAGATTCACTGATTTTAGCTGGATTCTGTCAACAGCCTCCATAACCGAGAAGGTTACCTTTCTTCCGTCTTCATGTCCTACCCGGACCACATGTCGTAAGGCAGTGGTCAGGGTTGCCGGCTGCTCCAATCTGGATAATTGCATAGTATACTCCAAGTTGGGGTATACCCTCACCGGATCGACCGGTGGGACTCTGACTACTGGTGAGCTTGGTACAGTGGGGCTCGTGCTTGAGCTTGTCACTGTATTTTCTTGAACCGGTAGTTGTTTAATATGATTGATTTGATTGTCTTTTGACGTTACGATGTGATTGTCTTTCGGCGTTACCACAGTTACAGGATGCCCTTGCCGTTGTAGGTGTATTATCGGCTTTTTTCCCCGGCTTCCAGAGGAGAGAGTTTCAGTCGTGAGGGGGAGATTGGTTTGTATACCAATGTCCATTGTTGGAAAATCAGTCTGAGTTGCTTTGTCTCGTGTATCAGTTCTAAAGGCGCCGGAGAGCGACCTCAGAAACTCCTTAAATCTGTTTGCCCTCACGGCATCCCTCCTCCTTTTGCTCGGGGACTTCCGTTTTGGCATCCTATTCGGTGTACCTGGCTCAGCCATAGTCTGTTCTGGAGATGAGTCTTTGCTCCAGCATTCTATATGTAGGGCAATTCCTGCCTGTGGCTCCGCAAGACTTCTTACCTCTATTCTTACACGGTATGCAGACCGCCGCCGCCTTACAATCTTTGCGGCTATGACCATGTTCCCCACATTTAGTGCATGCCGGCTCCCTGGTGCACAGCCTTAAGACGTGATCCAGGTCACCACAGTTGTGGCAACGAGGTACCACGACATAGTCTCTAGCGTTAACGGCGTGAAAGCCAATATATATTTTGCCCATTGTTGTGATGTTCCGCCACATTTGTGCTGACACCTCAGCGACGTGATGAACGACATCACGACCCCGTGGCCCAGTCTTGAATTTTAATTTAAAACAGTTCTTGAATTCTTCTTCATTAATCTCCTCAAAATTTTGCAGCCTGATTGTTTCTATTAATTCATCATTGGTCATTACTGATGGTACGTCATATAACATGACTAAGTTCTTTGCTGTTTCCCGCAGTGGTTTCGTAGTTTCTTTTAAGCACAGACGTTGTAGACTTATTTACATACATTTACAGACTTTTTGTGTCGCGGCACATTTCTAAACGAAATTTAAAGAATTCAAAGAACGTCCAAGGTAAATATGTTACATTTCCACACACACACACACACACACACACATATATATATATATATATATATATATATATATATATATATATATATATGTTGTTATATCTCACATTACAGAGATATGTCAGATTATTGTTTATACATCGATGGTATTTGAAAAACAGATTGTTTGTGGATACATCAGGTCTCACTGTATATTATAAATCATTTGTAACTTTTATATTCTGGCTTCCGCAAAAAAATAAATAAATAAATAAAAATAAAAAAATAAAAGAAAGACTTTTGAAACTGCTGTAAAAACAGTACTGTCTATTCAGATATTAGCATATGTATAATGTGGGAAATGCATAACACGAATGCCGACTTGAGCATAGTATCAGTGCTATAGTGGGTGCCATGAAAATACACGAAAATCACAGGTTGTGTGGTGACTAGTTTCTTTGAATACGCTTTTCGATTTCTACATCGTCACCGGACTAATCAGTGTTTGGGTGAACACGTCATACATATTTACGGAGACATCTAACTTATCCATAAGACTAACGAAACTTTCAAATTACGTAAAAATGGCCGCATTCCTCTTAAGCAACTTCACGTCACACCTGTTGCGAATGCTGTTATTATTGTAAATTATTTAGCATCTAGTTTCAATCTAGGAAAATTTTCACGGTTGTGTGATACGCACTTATGAGACGAACATTACGTATCATACATTTTTCGAAACCCAAGCTACATAACTGAAGTGAAGGAGAACAATTCTGAACGCAATAATCACTATGAATGAATATCAATGCTTGACCATGGTATTGCGATCATATGTGATCCTGTTCTTGACTATCCTGAGGCGGTTTATAGTCTTTATCCGTAGTCTTCATTCTATAATAAAGCCAGAAGACTACCTCTATTTTCAGTGGCATTAGTATTAAGTTAAAAGAGTTTTTCGCTTATTAAATTTGTTTGAATGTGTATTGATTTGGTGGTAATCTTACTTGAGTCCACTACTCAGACCAGCCTGCCCTCTTAGTATAATAAAATAAGTGAAATTTTTTGAGTGTCTGGAAGGAGTGAGAATCTATGTATAAAATTCCCAAACTGATTTTTCATGCGGCACCAGAGTTTGTACTTATCTGAAACTTCCAGGCAGATTAAAACTGTTTGCCAGACCGGCACTCGATCCTGACATCTTTGTCTGTCGACCGAGCTACCCAACCGTGATGCACTTCCAGGAGTGCTAGGCACATAAGCTACGAGAAAAAAAGAAAAAAAAAAAACTATTGTGAAGTTTGGATGGGTGGCGATGATGCAGTAGCGGAAGTACTGCTGTGTGACGGGGTTGTGAGTCGTATTTGGGTGTTTCAGATGACAGAACACTTACCTGCAAAGGACAAATGTCACATACTCGGGTCCTTGTCTGGTCCACAGTTTCAATCTGACAGTAAGTTTCAAATGTGTGCAAAAAGTCTCATTTTAAGTAATTTTTATGTTGATTCCAAAACTGCTCTTAGATTTGGACAGTAATATTCTGGTTTATACTCCAGTAATGTTAATTCAGCTGATGCAAGAGGATTAAACAGCCTGGTCAACAGTATTCAGGATACGCATTAGTAAGGTCAATAGGGGTGTGTTCACACTTCGCCTTTATGACGGCTTGACCTCTGCTTGAGACATTTACAATAGATGACTGAATGTCTGTGGAGGAAGCTAGTCCATTCTTCCTCAAGAGCCAAAACGAGAAAAGTTGGTTGGACACTGGCGTCTGCAACGAAGTCCACGTTCTAAACAATCGTAAAGATATTTCATTACGTTCAGTTCTGATTCTCGACAGGCTACTATATTTCGGGAAAATTATTGTCCACAAAACATTGCCTCACAGATCCTGAATTATGACAGTGTTCATTGGGACGCTAATGCAAACAAACAGTGGCTCCGAACTGACCCTCTAAATACACACTGCACAATGCCGCAAAATATGTTCATATCTAAGCCGTAGGGGAATCGCTGGCGCCAATGATTGTCTTTCTAGTCGGGCATCAATTCAGGTTGTTCTGGCATGCGTGTTTTCTCTTTGGTTTTCCTCTTCTGAGCGCTATTTAAGCGCGGCGCTTCCGGCCCTGGTTTCCCACTCTGGGACACTAGAGGTCGTGCTTGCCCGTGGTATGGTAGAGAGCCTGTATAGGGAGAGAGTGGCCAACCGAACGATACGGCGGCCATTTGTCTGCGCAAACTGCGGGCGGGACTTTTGAATGGCCAGTAGTGGAGTAGTGGAGTACACACTAACCGAATCAAAATCAAAAGACAATATGGCGAAATCATTCGTTAAATGCCTTTCTTTACAGCTATAATATACTCATAGTAGTCTAATAAGTACAGCACAGGAAAATTTGATGCAGTGGCTGTAAAAATTATTCGTTACTTGCATTTATCTCCTTTATAGTTCGTTTACTAGACATTTTGCAATGAAAGTAACGTAAATAAAAAAATATAGTGTATAGCATTTGTTTTGTGTCGGAAGTGCATAAGGCTAAAGATTTAACTTACCTGTATTACGTCAGATTAATAAAAGTCGTAAGCAGTTGTTTACTTGTGACATGCAAAAAGTGTGACACGTGAATACCTCTCGTAGACAACAAACGAAAATGATTACAAAAATCAGGTAATGTTAACTGTAGGCTACTGTAATAACGACCAAATATAACAAGAAAACTACCGTATCCCTTCTACCCCACAGTAAGTAGGCCTATTAAGAACTGTCTTCAAGAGTACCTACAATTATTTACTACGAATAATGTTTCATCAACCACGACAACTGCGGAAAACGTGCTTACAACTTGCCTGCGTCAACAGCCAGGCAATAATACTGAAACCAAAATAATACCTAGTGTTCTGATTCGGAACGAAATAAAGTTTGACGCTATAAAGTCGAATGAGCATGGCACAACAATGACAGGAACTATCCGTTCCCAGCAAGGATTGTCAGATATTAGCTTCAGAAAAGCTTGTCATGCTACCAGTATGCACGGACTGTTAAAGGAATAAGAGCTTATGGTTCAAATGGCTCTGAGCACTCTGTGACTTAACATCTGTGGTCATCAGTCCCCTAGAACTTAGAACTACTTAAACCTAACTACATCACACACAGCCCTGCCCGAGGCAGGATTCGAACCTGCCACCGTAGCAGTCGCGCGGCTCCGGACTGAGCGCCTAGAACCGCTAGACCACCGCGGCCGGCAATAAGAGCTTAAAAATGCAGTAAATTGTAATAGGCCTACCTGTATATTGCAAGTTGTTTTATGTGCAGTAAAAAGCAAAAACGACTTACTTCGCGTAGATAAGAGTACTTGGTTGGTTTCCACAAGGCTCCTGTTTGATTTGTGTCAGCCCTGTTGGCTGCGACTGCCCACTGCTTTCGTCTTTCTTCATTGCGTGGAAATGCTAACATGGGAAATCCACATTCGCCTCTATTGGAACAACCAAATGCAGCACAACCTGGCATCGTTTACCAACGTCTGCAGAACGAATTACAGATGTCAAAAACAATACTGTATAATTACTAACGTGTTTACTTCAAACATGTAGACCCACCGACTTCATCACAAAACGCTTCATTATTTCAACTCGTATTTAAGATCGCAATTAATTACGTACTAAAAACGATATACAACTAAATTGAACATGCATGCACAACGCATAACAAGTCTCTCAATAATTCAAATACCTTTTAATCGTTTCCAAAAGTCCTCTGAACTTCAATTCAGCTCAAAAGTAAGGCGAACATAGCAAGCGCGAGAGACGTTTGCAGAAAAATAGCGCCAAAGCTAATCAACCAATCACGGGCAACTTCACCTATGGCCACTCTCTCTGTTTACAGGTTCTCTATGGTATGGGCGTAGGTTGTGTTGTGAAGTCTCGCAGTGACCATTATGGGGAACGTTTGTTGCTCGCGGCGCCGTGTTATGATTTGAGAAGTGTGTCGGCGTCGGACTGGTGGTGATGGCCTCTAATGTAGTAGCAAGAGTGTATATAGTGCGACTTGATGCTGGATGCCTATGTACGCTATGTGGCATCCACTATTTTCTTTGAAGTGGCATTGGTGATCAATCTGATCGTAATTTGTGTTCACACCCAGAAACAGAGTTTGACTGTGATTATTCCCGCTGAGGTGGAAAGAAGGAATTCACTCTTGGTTCCGGTAGTTATATATTGAATAGTGGAGTTCAGAGTATAAAACACTGCACAGTGAAGGGAGTATTAATCATGAGTAGTGTGAAACCTGCGTGAATCATTCTAGCACAGTGCGCAGACCATGTTTTGTATTAAGGCAGTGGGTTTCTAATGTACTTAAGTATCTTGTAATTTATACTGTGGTGTCCGTTTGAAGGGGCCGTGACATTTGTCCAAAAATGGTTCAAATGGCTCTAAGCACTATGGGACTTAACTGCTGAGGTCATCAGTCCCCTAGAACTTAGAACTACTTGAACCTAACTAACCGAAGGACGTCACACACATCCATGCCCGAGGCAGGATTCGAACCTGCGACCGTAGCGGTCGCGCGGTTACAGACTGTAGCACCTAGAACCGCTCGGCCACCCCGTCCGGCGTGACATTCGAGTCACGTACTATAGATTTAATGATCGTTAATGGGAGGGGGCTGCCTGTAAAAATTTTGAATTGTGAATAATTTTCCATGTCATTTATTTGAGGTTTCCTTTCTGTTAAGGGTATTATATTTAAAGGGGACATAACCTTGAAATTAGAGTGTTTTACGTTCCCTCTTTTGGTTTGGTTGTCTGTCTTTGTTTTGTTTTTAAAAATGTTACAGTGAACTACCAGCGGCAGTCACAACCAGTTCCGTGTTGACCGATACAGGATGCGTTCCATGGGCGAAAAGTGTTCAGACGCTGTTAGCTCGGCCAGCTACGTTTTGGTGACGCCCCACGCTACTTGGCTGTATCCTGTCAATGTCGATGGTCACCCCAGTAGTTAACGGAAGTTGCATATTTTTCTCTCGCTGTTATTTGGGGACTTCTCTCGTTAGGGTGCTTGAGATGCACCAAGGTGCGTCCCCTGCCCCTAGTAATTGGTTTCTCTTGCATCTGTGTGGGTCATCCGTCAGGGTGTGCCCGCTGTTGCGTGTTATTTAAAGTGACTATTGAAATAACCCTTTTGCACATACTTTGTATTATACTTGGAAGGAATCCACGAGTGAGTCCTGTGGAATAGTCATTATATTATTAATGGAATTCCGTTGATCTGTTTAATGGACTAAGCTTTCCATTGCTGACATTGTTCTTTAACAAGTTGTTATTAAAGTTCCTGTAATGTTGGTTAATGTAACTGTGAGGATTTTGTCCACGTAAATTCCAGTTACCTTTGTGGGGAATTAGATTGTCATTCATATTCATTGGGGTCCGTTTATTTGTTAAATTAAAGAGGAACTTGTTTAACTTTATGTACTCATGTAAGGATTGTATAAGGGCTTTGATTATCCTTGCTATTGGTGGCTACTGGAAAACCGGTTTTGTTGAAGATTTTGTAAAACTGTTTTGTGGATATGTGTAATAAATCTTATTGAACTACAAGCCTGTGTTGTGTTTTATTGTTATTGCTCTTGGTGACTGTTGAAGAAGCGTAGATTTTACGTTCGAATATCCGTCCGCATTTAACATTTCCTTAATCGCAATAAGCGGATCATACCCTAACTACGAAAGACGCGTCGATACCGTAACACCGACTCTTCCGTAATTCATCGTTGGCGCTAAATAACGTTCTTTCGTACTTTCGCAAAACCCAAACCCTTCCATTGGATTGCCACTGCGTAAAGAGTGATTCATAATTGAACTTCACTTGTTTGCACCCATCCACCATCCAAATGGTTCAAATAGCTCTCAGTACTATGCGACTTAACTTCTTTGGTCATCAGTGCCCTAGAACTTATAACTACTTAAACCTAACTAACCTAAGGACATCACACACATCCATGCCCGAGGTAGGATTCGAACCTGCGACCGTAGCGGTCGCGGGGTTCCAGACTGCAGCACCTAGAACCGATCGGCCACCCACCCCGACCCATCCATCGTGCAGTGGGATAGTTCTTCACCACCTCAACAGTCACTTAGCATTAATGAGAAGCTGCTAGACCATTGAACCCCACTGTCTGTAATTCCCTACGCATAGTCACTGCGCTACATGGACTGCTATTAACACTTTGGAACACACGACTCATACTTCCCGCTGATTTCATCTGATGTTTTGCAATCGTAATCCGCAATGCTTGACGGCCCCTGACTGTCAGTCGGTACATGTCGCCTGGTCTTGATTTAGCTATGGTTGTTCCTTCACATTTCTACTTCATGCATACCGCCAAAAGACGACTTGGGCACTTCTAGAAGTGTTAAAATGTCCTTGGCGCTTCTGTTACTGATATAATATCAGTGACTGGCCCACGTTCGAAATCACTGAGCCGCCCATTCTGCTAACTTAATCCACCACTAACTCCTTTTATACTGCCGGGTCCTCCTTTCCCAATGACTTCCGCTTTACGTAGTGGTATCAAGGTACTTTTGATCAGATACTACTGTGTAAATCACGATCTTTGTCCTCCAGCAGCTGCTGAATAAATAGTAGGTTTCAAAACAGTCATTTAATTGAATTTTAATATCAGGCAGCACCTACCTTTGTTCGTATGTGATACAATTAGCCAAATGTGTTGGTCACACAGGAAACCTATTTTCTTATTACAGTCTTTAGTTGCTATAGATACTTCAATACACTCTAGCAAAATATGAAGTGATTTATTAACGTGGTTTAAACATAGTGAATAAGTATTCCTTAAGGAATCCTAAAATACAGTTTCAGAAGGATTGTATAGTAGTGGAATAAGCGAGCAATCAGCAATATTTTACAGTCGTCGAAAATGAGTCTTACGTGTAAGAAAAATGGAATTTACTTGATATAAATTTCTGTTATGTTGGAAGAGTACGTTGTTAGGTATCGTAACTGACTTTGTTTTGCTAACTGGCCCACAATCTCTTCCACATTATGAAAACTTATTAACTGACCTTCCCTCTCATTTTCAAGCACACTACTCTCATTTACGTAAGAAGAAAGTACGTCATACCTCGGGCGCAGGAACTTCTGATTTTAGTGTACGGGCCCCGCACACGTTTGGAGTACGTCGTGGATTAATCCATGCTGTTAAGCTGTCTATTCCTGGTTCAGATCGAGAAAATGCCTCGCTGTGAAGTCTGGAAAGTACAATAAACACTCGCTATCGCGTCCAGCCTTAGCTGTATTACCACAGTTGATCCATACTCTGTGCCCAGGTGCTTTCGCCGTTATCAGTTCAACTCATCTACAAATGTTCTGCGGAGTGGCGAACTCCAGCACTACGCAATTACAGATCGGCTCGATAAGGGAGGAGTTTGTGAGGGATGCTTATAGGCTCTGTCTCGGAATAGAACTGTATCTGAGCAGATGGTGGCAGTTATAGTAAATAACTTCTTTTGTACACTGGCATAAAACCTCGTAGTTTTCCTTTATGTCCTCTTTATATAACTTTTAAGCAAGGACTGTATGTACCGTATTAACATGGCCCAGATTTCCTTTACGAATGCCCTTTGCCGATTACGAAATTTTTCTTGAAATTTATTTTTCATTTCTTTTACAAACTACTAGTTTTCTATATTTAGAGACTAACGCAGTGAATTATAATCAGGAAGATAAACATTCTGACCTTCATCAACACCTTAATTTTTATCTGTTGACGCCGTAAAATTGTGTCTGAACGAAATAATCGATTTAGAGTTCTAATTAGATAAATTTATAGTTTGTTGATGAGCAGATCATTATACGGAAAAATCGAAAAGCACAGACACCTATTAACAGTGATGCAGATTTTACGCCACTGTAAATAAATACATTAAGTTTTCATTTATGGACAAGGAAGGACAATGATTTTAACAGTGATCAAATGTAATACCGATTATTTTTATACACTGATAAAATGTGGAGAGGAGAGTCGAAGGTATCGGGAAAGTGAGAAGCTGGCTTGGAAGAACAACAACGATCTGAAGAAGACGTTGCCATTGATTGACCGCGGTGTCAGTGTTATAAGGAGTCGTTAAACTTTTGCAGTGGAACACAGATGTTTTAAAGCTTTCGACGCAGAAGCGAACAGACGAAGGGGAAGAGGAAAAGACAGAAGAATACATCCAAGTCATCGAGAAAGAAGAGATCAAGATATCGGAAGAACAAGAACTGTGTAGATTTTGGCCAAAGAAGTGTAAGAGAATGGGAAAGTAGCAGAGACAGTGTGTGAAGAATATGAGTTACTTGTTTGACTAATAGTGGGCTGTAGCGTATGAGTGGACGGTGTAAATAGACACTGAATGTTAATCCACCTTTGTGCTTGGGAGGCCAAACTTGGAACAGTGAAATTATTGTTAGAGTCATTTATTGAGAGGGCCTAACAAATGTTGGTTTGGAGGACGAAAAATTTGAGTAAACGGACGCCACACCGTTTCAAAACATTATTGCATGGGGGTCCATTATTGCAATTAACGGCGCGTGTTTACGAAATAACGCAGTAAATCCGATCTACAAATCCCACCTAAAGTGTTTAGAGAGTTCTAGTTACCAAACAGCATGTAAGACCCATAGTTTCGCTCATTAACATTTTCAGCTAATTTATCTGATTACGAAACTACCAATGCCGTCATGGCCATATTGAACAGCAGTGCTAACTATACGGTCTTTTCCTCAGCAAGCAAAGACAGAGGAAAGTCGGCAGCTCCAGGTCCGAAACTGTATTGATTTTAACCGAAATGAAATGGCAGTCATTTCGCAGTTACACGAGGACAAGGTCTATGAAACCTATTTTTTTTTAACTCGGTTGGTTAAAAAAAAAAATCTAAAGATGAAACTTCACAGTAGTGAGCAGTTGGCAGCAGTGAAAAGTATTGAAGAGCTACAGCAAAACGCAGACTCATCACTCGCAGCTATACAAAAAAATGGCTCTGAGCACTATGGGACTTAACATCTATGGTCATCAGTCTCCTAGAACTTAGAACTACTTAAACCTAATTAACCTAAGGACATCACACAACACCCAGTCATCACGGGGCAGAGAAAATCCCTGACCCCGCCGGGGCAGCTATACACATTGTGTAAATACAAGCACTTAGCATTGTTTTCTTGAGAGAGAGAGAGAGAGAGAGAGAGAGAGAGAGAGAGAGAAGCAGTAAATGCATTTAAATTCCTTTTTTCCGTCTGTAATAACTTCGTTTAAGGATTTATTCGATAGTGACACTCTGCAGGTACGCTTAGCGTATATACTTATGCAAATAGCAATAGGGACGTTCTCGTAGTTATTTCACATGCAGTTTCAGTTCAGATACGATTAATTACGTTCAGTTTGCTTTGTGAAATTACACTTGAGTCAGAACGGATCACACGTTTATAACGTCATGTTATGTACATTTATATTAACAACACCACGACTGAAAAACAGTTCATTTCAGTTACTTGGGAAGTTAACGTTGTTGTACAGGGTTACCCATTTTCAAAACTTTGTATTTATTCAAGTACAGATCCAAAATGAAGGAGCTTTCTACCAATGAAAAGAGAAAGTATCAAAGTTTTGTTTGATATCAATTTCATTAATTTAATAATTTTAATAATATGTAATTAATTAGTTTTTAATAATTATTTAATAATAAAAAATGTGATAAGTGTTGTAAATGTTCAATGTGGCCATCGTTGGCTGCACGGCAAACATAGACGCGGTAGCCAAACTCGTCCCACAAACGCGAACGCGCACCTGCTGTTACTGATTGCACGACTGCAGTGATCCAGCTCAGCAGATCGTTCAGAGCGGTTGGTAGAGGCGCTTCAAACGGCTCTGAACACTATGGGACTTACCTTCTGAGGTCATCAGTCCCCTAGAACTACTTAAACCTAATTAACCTAAGGACATCACACACATCCGAGGCATGATAGCGGTAGCGGTCGCGCGGTTCCAGACTGTAGCGCCTAGAACCACTCGACCACCCCGGCCGGCTGGTAGAGCCATGATGTAAACAGCTTCCTTCACATAACCCTATAAGAAATAGTCGCAGGGTGTGAGACCAGGAGATCTCGGTGGCCAGAAGCGCAAAGCCAGGTCCTCAAATGCCTTGCGACCGATCCAGAGATGAGGAAGGGAGTCATTCAAAAAGCCTCGTACATCGCTGTGCCAATGGGGTGGAGCTCCATCCTGTTGGAAAATGAAGTCCTGGGCATTTCCCATAACTTGGGGAAACAGCCATTGTTCAAACATATCCAGGGAGTGATTCCCTATACAGCACTTTACGCAAAGAAAAATGGTCCACAAACCTTTGTACGGGTTACAGCACAGAACACGTTCTTCGCTGAGTCTCTCCGTCTTGCAATGGTGAACGTGGATTTTCCAAACACCATATGCGAACATCGTGTCTGCTGACTTTTCCACTAAGGTGGAACGTCGCTTTAACGCTAAAAATTACACGCTATAGAAGTGAGTCAACCTCCATCTTTGCCAGCACGCAACCACAAAATGCGAGAATCCTCTCTTTGTCATTGGGGGATGAGAGCCTGCACAAGTTGTAATCGGTAGGGCTTATACAGTAAATGCCGTCTCAGAACTTCTCATACAGTTGGTTGGGGTATTCCAAGTTCTCGACTGGCACTATTGGTAGACTTACTCGGACTGCACATGAAACTTTCTTGAATCTGTCAGACATCATCCTCTGACACACGCGGTTGGCCTGTGCTTTTTCTTTTGCACACACTCCCAGTCTCTTAGTCTCTTTAAATTTCTTAAACCAACGGCTAATGCTTTCGCGTGTTGGTGGTTGAATTCCGAATTTGGTACGAAATTCCGTCTGCACTGCAATATGCGACTCACTTTTCGCGAACTAAGGAGCGCAGGAAACCTTGTGCTCCACAGTTGACGTCTCACTCACAACCGACAGTGAAACGAAATCACGGCATTATTTCCGCGCGAACTCTACGGCCGTTCTGAAATCATCACTCTGTGGCTGGTCCCGGCAGAGGTTCGAGTCCTCCCTCGGGCATGGGAGTGTGTGTTTGCCCTTAGGATAATTTACGTTAAGTAGTGTGTAAGCTTAGGAACTGATGACCTTCCCATAAGATTTCAAACACATTTGAGCTTTTTTTTTAAAAAACCATCACCGCCCGGCCACCTCCCGCCACCACCCTCTTTTCACTGGCATGAAGCTTGTTCATTTTGGATTTCTACTTGAATAAATACAAAGTTTTGAAAATGGGTGCATCATTTAGAACAACCCCGTATTTTGTAACTGTTCCACAGTATTTAGATGTTTAGCGTGAATGTCTGAGTGTGTGAAAACTTAAATAGTTTTTATTTACAAGTCAAGATGTGAAACACTGCAATAAATAAGTACAGCGTGAGAATTAATTTATTTCCTATTTATTCTGATGGAAAGGTAGTAAGTGAGAAGAGTGTTAGTGAAGATATCACCGTAAAGCAGTTATGGACAATGTTAGTAGATATCATGGTAATCGCTTTTGCAGAAAATCAAGTTACACAAAAGTACGATAAAACATTGTCAAGGAATTAACTGTAAGTGATCTCACGTTGTACATCAGATGTCTTTTGTCATAAAAGAAGACACGAAAAAAAATTAAGTAGCTAAAGTATAATTTTAAATACAGTATGTTGTACAATATAGAAACTGAATTCGGTAGTTTCCGACGGAGGTACGAACTTCAGGACGTAACTTTTGACTGTAAACTTATTTAGCTTCATCACGTGACTATTCAGCAGTTGTTGCTGGTACCACATCACAGTAACTTTAGAAATCATTTCATCGTATGGTCGGTACAATTTCTGCTCATCAGTATGTAGACTGGTTTGATGTTTTTACTTCCTACCTAAGGCTAATCTTTTATTTCCGATGTAATACCGATTGCACCAAACGCAGATAGTCAGTGTCACATTTTCTAAACTTCCTCTGTTCCTCGATCTTTATACATGTATTGCTCGCTTGATTGAATCAGATTCACTGTTTCACACAGTAACTAAATATCAGAGATGGTACCGTGGTTTTCTTCTAAATCTGATGTCAAGTGATATTGTTAAAAAATCCAAGATGATTAATAGTTTAAGCTACATGCCCGCTTTGTATAAATATAATTAAAGGGGTATATTTCGGAGCAAACTGCAATAAAATGTTTGCGTTTCCCCAAACGTTTCACCACAGTGGTGGCATCTTAAGTGCGCCTTTATTTACTTTTTCTGTGAAATAAATAGAAATTATTTCGAACAAAAAAAGTTAAGACAGAATGCCATCTGCAGTTCGCTATGTGGTACTGGGACTCTGTTCTGAGCCCTGGGAGATCTCTGTCTCTCTGTCTCCTTCTATCTCAGGCTTCTGCATTAGTGTCACTGCGCATTATCTGTGCTATCTTCGAGTGTCAATCAGTGAATGTGACGTGCTCATAACGAAAACCGGTTTAGCGTAAAGCATTAAATGTTTTATAGCCGTAGCGGCGTTCACTTATCGTTCTTCTCGTACTTTCCGCTCCTATTCATTTGGCAACAATTTTTCTAGGTTACTTCACTTCACTCTGAGTTATTATTGGGCTGGTTTCGGCCACGTTCGATTGCGATCGTCGATGCTGACGTTTCTTGTCCGCGTACGTTTTCCTATCTCATAATATGAGACTTAATTTTCCGACACCTTTATTATCTGAGGATAGCAATGTCGTAGATGGTATGCTCACGATCTGTTGATCTGTGGCTGATTTAGGAATTGAGTCACAGAAAAACGAAGTGCCATCTAAAGGTAAGATGCAAGTACACAAAAATGCATGAAATGTCTAGGAAAGTAAATAAACTTCCTTTAAGGCTGTCACAACTGTGTTGAAACATATTCGGGTAAACAGCATCATGTAACTCA
Organism: Schistocerca serialis cubense; assembly: GCF_023864345.2. Taxonomy (NCBI): domain Eukaryota; kingdom Metazoa; phylum Arthropoda; class Insecta; order Orthoptera; family Acrididae; genus Schistocerca; species Schistocerca serialis. Next base: position 524,593,810 of record NC_064642.1, read on the forward strand.
GAAGGGGACTAATTCACACGTACAGGACTTGAAGGTGAGTGCCTGGACATGAATTTCCTGAAACAGTACGACACAGTTATCACAAACAAAAGCTTTGATAAGATCACATTTTCAGATTACAAGAATTCTGAGTGCTTTTAAGTCGAAAATATTTCATGATTATTTGTTGTTAGCTTAGTTAGTAGCAAAATAGGTTTGTATTCAAGAAATCACTGCTTCGAATCTCATCAGTAGCATTTTCATAAAATTTTATTTAAAATTTACAATTATTTAAAAATGCAAATGTCAGCAGTTAATACTGAATCACAGTAAAAAATGTGAAAAAAAATAAAATTTGGTATAGACAGGGAAAACACCTCTTCGTTAAATGGAAAGGGTTACAGACGTCAAAAATACAAACAAAATAAGAAAAAAAGGATAATACAAACAAAATAAGAAAAGAAGGATGTTAATTTGTATTTGATGTTTCAAATTTTAGTACTAAACTTTAATTTATTATGAATATTCGAGTCTTCTTGCGGGTGGCAGTTAAAGGTGAGAAGGATGTTACTTTTATTAATAATCACAATTCAAGTTCTTAAGAAATATTGTCGTTTGTTAGTAAGTGTAGAATTTAAGAAAAAAGTAAGAGAGAAATATGGTTGTCGCAAGATTCAAACAAGCAACTTCATTATTGCAGTTCTATTTCGCTACACATTGACGTATCTATGAATATGTTACTAAGTCGAACATACTTTGCACTTAACACGACTCGAAATTTTTTTTTTTTTTTTTTTTTTTTTTTTTTTTTTTTTTTAAGAAATACGTCATATTGCACCAGGAAACTTGTGCCCGGGCACTCAATTTCAGTTTCTGCAAGCATAGCTCGAAGAGGGCACGTCTGTGAAGCTTCCGATGGAGCTTTGCTAGAAAGCAAAACTAGTCATTTGGTATTATAATTTAATTTGGCGTATTTTTTTCTTCACTTCCTTACCTCGCAAGATACGGTGAGTTAATGCTACACTTATTTTCCTCTTACAACCATTTCCTTTTCTCGAGCTCTGTAGGCAGCACGAAGCGCTGAAAGCGTTCCAGAAAGTCAGCGGCGCCCTTCTGACAAGCGGACATCGTTTCTGCGAAATGACGTCTGCAGAACGCCCACTCTCAGCTGCAGCTCCCCTCCGCGGCACGGACGAGAATGAGACCGGGTTCCGCTGAGCCACCTACCGCGGCAGCCGGATTCAAGTGGCTTACGTCGCAAAGCCCCAGCGGAGACTCATTCCTGTTACGTCCGCAAAGGTTGTCGGGCGGGTTTCTACCGGAGGCAGGCGCCAGATGGAGATGGGCTGTTCCATTCATTCTGATCAAATGTGCGCAAGGTTGCACGCAGTCGTCACGCCAGTAGTTCACTTTATAAAATTATTGTCGTTTATTTATGCTGATGCACAAATATACCTCTGGACACATTAGTCAATTTTTTTACTATTATTATTATTATTTTTTAAATCATCGACGTTCTGACGGGTTCTTTGGTGCGCGTCACAAGTTCCCCTCCTGTACAAAACTCTTCATCTCAGAGCACCTCGTGCAGCCTACGCCCTCAGTTATTTGTTGTATCTATTCTTCCTCTACAGTTTTTACCCTCTACACCTTCCCCTAGTACAATAGTAGTTGTTGTGGTCTTCAGTCCTGAGACTGGTCTGATGCAGCTCTCCATGCTACTCTATCCCGTGCAAGCATCTTAATCTCCCAGTACTTACTGCACCCTACATCCTTCTGAATCTGTTTAGTGTATTCATCTCTTGGTCTTCCTCTATGATTTTTACCCTCCATGCTGCCCTACAATGCTAAATTTGTGATCCCTTGATGTCTCAGAACATGTCCTACCGACCGGTCCCTTCTTGTCAAGTTGTGCCACAAACTCCTCTTCTCCCCAATTCTGTTCAATACCTCCTCATTAGTTATGTGATCTATCCATCTAATCTTCAGCATTCTTCTGTAGTACCACATTTCGAAAGCTTCTATTCTCTTCTTGTCCAAACTATTTATCGTCCATCTTTCACTTCCATACATGGCTACACTCCATACAAATACTTTCAGAAACGACTTCCTGACACTTAAATCTATACCGGATGTTAACAGATTTCTCTTCTTCCGTAACGCTTTCTTTGCCACTGCCAGTCTACATTTTATATCCTCTCTACTTCGACCATTATCAGTTATTTTGCTCCCCAAATAGCAAAACTCCTTTACTACTTTGAGTGTCTCATTTCCTAATCTAATTCCCTCAGCATAACCGGACTTAATTCGACTACACGCCATTATCCTCGTTTTGCTTTTGTTGATGTTCATCTTATATCCTCCTTTCAAGACACTGTCCATTCCGTTCAACTGCTCTTCCAAGTCCTTTGCTGTCTCTGACAGAATTACAATGTCAAGTACAGTAGAGGTTATTCAAAATGGTTCAAATGTCTCTGAGCACTATGGGACTTAACATCTGAGGTAATCAGCCCCCTAGAACTTAGACCTACTTAAACCTAACTAGCCTAAGGACATCACACACATCCATGCCCGAGGCAGGATTTGAACCTGCGACCGTAGCAGTCGCGCGGCTCCAGACTGAAGCGCCTAGAACCGGCCGGCTAGAGGTTATTCCTTGACGTCTTAACATATGAATTCTGCAGCGCACGTCCTCATTTCTTACCTTATCAGTCCACCTCATTTCTAACATCCTTCTACAATACCACGTTTCAAATGTTTCGATCCTCTTCTGCCGGCCGGAGTGGCTAAGCGGTTCTAGACGCTGCAGTCTGGAACCGCGCGACCGCTGCGGTCGCAGACTCGAATCCTGCCTCGGACATGGATGTGCGTGATATCCTTAGGTTAGTTAGGTTTAAGTAGTTCTAAGTTCTAGGGAACTGATGATTTCAGAAGTTAAGTCCCATAGTGCTCAGAGCCAGAACCATTTTTTGATCCAAAAGGTACATTCTGAAATGTATTCCTCAAAGTAAGGCCTGTGTTTGATACTAGCAGGCTTCTCTTGTCCAGGAATGACCACTTTTCCAGGACTAGTCTGCTTTTTATTTCCTCCATGCTTCGTCCACCATTTTTTACTTTCCTTCCAAGGTAGCAGCAGATTTCTCTAACGTCCTCTACTTGATGCTCACCAATTTTGATGTTAAGTTTCTCGCTGTTCTCATTTTTGCCACTTCTCATTACTTTTGCCTTTCTGCGGTTTACCCGCATTCCAAAGTGCGTGTTCACTAGACTGGCCAGCCCATCCAATAGATCTTGTAATTCTCCTTGACTGTCACATAGGGTAGTTGTGTCACCTGCAAATAGTCTAACATATTCTTTCACCACGAAATGTAATACCTTCTTGAACCTTTCTTTCATTTCTCTCATTGCTTCTACGATGTATACATCAGACAGCAGGAGTGAGATGCTTGTAAGCGTGTCATACACCCTTCTTCTCCCGAGCACGGTCTTACTCTTCCAGTCTTACCTCATGGTTTTTTTAGATACTGTTTATTACCCGTCCATGGCTTACCCGTCTTTTTAACAGAATGTAAACCATCATTTGACTATGTCGAACGCTTTTTCCAGATCGACAAATCCTATGAAGATCTCTAGATTTTTCTTTGATGTTGCCTCCATCATCAAGGGCAGAATCAGAAATGTCTCATTGGTGCCTTTACCTCCTAAAAGCCAACTTATCCGGATTGCCAGTTTGGATGATCAGCGCGGTATGAGATCACCATGAGATTATTCTCTCCTATCTGTATCCTGTACCAGCTTTCAAAGCTGTACAATCGTAATTGCACAACAAGGTGACTAAACCTTTCAGTATAAACTAACCGTCTTGCTTTCGCGCGTCCACGCTTTAACATCTGACCTGCTGCCAAGTGAAAAATAAGCATTAAGGGCTTCATCTTGCCACATGTTCTTGGGGGTACTGCTCAGTGTAATAATATAAGACTTTTATTAATCTGCAAACGACGAAATTACTGATATGCTGTTGCCCAATCAGGCGGACGGGTTTTCAAATCATGCTCCGCACTACCAACCCAAAGCGGTGGGCGAAGCTCTAAGCTCTGGGTGCAGGTTCACCAGGACATCCGTGATAGTAATCAAATGCGCCATAAGAGCTGTGGACTCTGTCTCTATTATCGTGGATCGCCCTCCTGTAAGAAAAAATATTGCGGAGAAATGGCTTAGCCACAGCCTGGTTGATGTTTCCGGAATGAAATTTTCATTTTGCAACAGAGTGTGGGTTGACGTGAAACTTCGTGGCTAATTAAGACTGTGTGTCGGACCAAGACGCGAACTCGGGACCTTTGCCTTTCGCGAGCAAGTGCTCCACCGTCTGAGCTACCCAAGGACGACTCACGACCAGTCCTCCCAGCTTTAATTCCGATAGTGCCTTGTCTCCTGCAGAGTGAAAATTTCAATGTGGAAACATCCTCCAGGCTGTCGCAATATCCTTTCTTCCGGAAGTGCTATTTCTGCAAAGTCTGCAGGAGTGCTTTTGCGAAGTTTGGAAGGTGGGAGACAAGGTACTGGCGGAATCAAATGTGCGAGGACGGGTCCTGAGTCATGCTTGGGTAGCTCAGAAGACAGAGCACTTGGGTGCGAGAGGCAGAGGTCCCGAGTTCGAGTCTCTGTCCGACACACAGTTTTAATCTGCCAGGAAGTTTCATATCAATGCACACTCCGTTACAGAATGAAAATTTCACTGCAGTGTACATAGTTTTCACAAATACAGACAATTTTTTAACCGAAAGCTTACATGATTAAACTACCCTACCCCCCCCCCCCCCCCACCCCCCACCCCCATCCAAAATACACATACTCTGACCAAGGTTTCCGGTGGGTTTCCCACGAAAGGCAAATGCTAGAACTCGAAATGCCCTCCCAGATATTCCCAAGTGGTCCTATGCCTCTCTACCAGCTTGTATTTGGGTGAAAGGTTTGTGGCTCTGGAAAATTACTCGATCACGCCGCTCTACACACAGGGTAGTATAAACAATCTCCTATCTTTGATCTTTCTGAAATATCAACGAAAATTAATGATAAATAAAAAAGTATTCACAGCTATAACTCCTACAGGCGTCTTGTCTCAACCATTATTAAAAAAAAAAAAAGAAGTTTCCTTTCTTGAATAAATGTGGAAGTTACTCAGCATTTTTACCCCCCCCCCCCCTCCCCCCCCACTAAATGATTTTTCCTCCGTATACTAACAGACTGTAAGTGAATTTTACGTGTCCAAGCAGGACGACACAAAAATTTCCGGAGCTATTAGTGTTACAGGCCTCTTGATTGAACTAGCTGATTGCTGTCAGGCGCAGCTCCCTAACCAGACTCTTTTAATAGACAGATAAATATGAACTTCTTTGACAAGTTCAAGTAAAACTTCCTTGTTTACCTTGTACCTCTCCCACTGACTTTCATCATACATGTAACAACGCGGAGATTACTGGATACTGAAATTCGTATTTTCCTAAAAATATGCTTTCGTAATAGCTAAAATTTTCTGTACCGTTATAGAAGTGTGGAAAACAAGCCTATTAAGATTGTCAGCGGCTTTAATACGTGAGACAGTGACGTCCGTCGACCAGAAGTGTTCTCCTGGAAAAGGAGACAAAGTGTTTACTTTCCAAGTTTAAAAAGCTGCTGTTTCCGGTGACAGGTGTGCTGCATTCTCCACAGAGTGCAAGTCACGATACCGAGGAGGCGGCCGACGGCTCTCAAGGACGCAGAAAGACCAACCTCGGTGCATTCAAGGAGCGGAGACGGTCGTTGTGACAGACCATGGCCAGCGTGGGGATCTGCGAAACAGCGACTTTGATGTGAATACTGACACGAATATTCACTTCGGAAACGGTATTGTTTTGGCCCTTGGAATTTCCAGAGGTGACTGCAGTTCTGCTGTGGTTAAAGGGCGTAATGAGGAATTTACCCGAAACAATAGAAAAAATGTAATTGCAGGGACATGTACTTTGTCCTTCAACTGCTATTGACTCGTGTAGAGGAAACAGAGAAAGCGAGAAAGCTGCTGTCCTAAACAACGCTAATGGAAGTCACAGCGTCGGCCTTTCAGTGACGTATACCGTAATTTTAGAATTCCATCTGAGGTTATTAAGTTCAGCATTTGACATACAACTGCCCTATGTTCTTCAGAAAACAGTGAATAAGTAGGGTGTAACATAGCATAAGCACCTCCACATACATTCTCTATTGTCCAACTTTGGACCGCTCGTAGTTCAAATCATAATTTCTGTAACTTGTATTAGTTGCTGTACTCGGAATGACCAAACTTAAAACTGTGTTTTTTTCTGCACTAACGTAATTAAAAAATGGTTCAAATGGTTCTGAGCACTATGGGACTTAACATCTATGGTCATCAGTCCCCTAAAACTTAGAACTACTTAAACCTAACTAACCTAAGGACAGCACACAACACCCAGTCATCACGAGGCAGAGAAAATCCCTGACCCCGCCGGGAATCGAACGCGGGATACCGGGCGTGTGAAGCGAGAACGCTACCGCACGACCACGAGCTGCGGACACTAACGTAATTCCTAAATGTTATATTCTGTATTGGATGTAAGTGTAATACACTTATCGCAATATACATGGTAATACTTATTAACCTTTAAAAAGCCTCGAAGTAACGTAGATGTCACTGAGACAAGTAATTTGATGCAAGACACATGAGGTCGCAAATGTCGGGAAATACCATAAAAGTGGCTAACAAATGTTGAAGTGTGACATCACCAGATGACGTACCTCGATCTGCAACGGTGAAGCCTATCGGTCTGTCGCACCTGATGATCCTGAGCCCAGGTAAAAATGGCTGTTTTGAAGAGCGCGCCGCAGCGCGTTCTGTGAAGCAGTCGCCCTCCATTTCTGGCGGTAGCACCGCTGTGGCACTCGCAGCTTTGGTGTCTCCCTCTGGTGGGAAAGGGGAAAGGTTGTCTGTTCGCGTGCATTTAAGGGGCGCTGTGAGCTCGGCAGTTGGTCAGTCCGAGTGAGGCTGGGTCAGTCTCGCGTCACCAGTGGCTGGTCTGTCTCTCGTTCGTATTTGTGCGGCAGTGAGTGTCTGTCGGAGTGTTAGTAGGGCTGTCGTTAGGGTCAAACTTCAAAGCCAGGAAATGAGAGTCCTGCCACTCCGCCAGTAACAGAACTCAGCTAGTGGTCCCGTAAGACGGGAGATCGGCGCGCCTTCCTCCGTTCGTTGAAGCGGCTGGCAGCGGACGGTTCGGGAGAGCGTTGGGGGTGCTGCGCCAGGTCTTGGCCTGAAATCGCGGTTTATTAGAAGTTAAGTGATGGGAAATATGTTGTTTCATTTACTTCTTAAATTCTACTTGTTTTCTTGGTGAGGTCACCAGCCGCTTTGTTTTGGGGTCGTCCCGCCATTCTTCTCCGTTTGGCCACCCGCGGGAACGTGGTTATCTATGAATTGGGTGGTCCGTTTTCCCTTGTGGAGTTGGGGGGGGGGGGGGGGGGTTGGAGCAATCTGCGGTTCGGGTTGTTCAGTAATCCCCCTGTCAATCTGCCGTACGTTAAGAGCTGCCTCTGTCATGTTTGTCGGATTCGGTGTTAAAGAATTTATTGCTTAAGGTGTTTAGGTCGAATTCCTGAAACATGTTTTTATGTTGCCTATCATCTTGCGAGGTGGTATATATGTAATGTTGGTACATTATATGTAAAACCGCATTTCATGAATTTTATTTAAATGGTCATTTTAGTATATGAAGTTGCCACCCTTCCTCCATAAGAGTTCTTTGAAACGTCCCCTTTTTGAAGAATTATACAAGACTGTGCTTTAACTGACACACAATATTTTTTAGCGCAACGCAATCTATCAATAATCCCTACAAAAGAATGGCCCTGACTAACATTAACCTATACCTTTCACAAATCACTTACCTCACAAAAATCTTCGTTACTGGAGCTACTGCAATACAGCGAGCGCCACTACTGCCAGCTAAATGAAAGATTCAAACTACGGAAGGCACTAACTACTAATAGGCTTAGTTAGCAAATGAAAGATTTTGATAGAGAACAAACAATGTATTTACCTCAATAGTGTTCAAAAGTCATAATGTATATAGCAGTTCATGACATTGTCTTACAAATTTCAAAACTCCGCCATCTCTCTCCCCGCACCCACCACTGCCGGCGGCTCACCTCCAACTGCGCAACGCTATGCGCTGTTCACATCCAGCTGCCGCTGACCAACACTACAATGGAAGACAACAATGCAAACTAGCCACAGACTGCACACAACACAGCCAGTGATTTTCATACAGTAAGGAAACCTAAACAGCCTACTTACATCTTTTAAAAACAAGTTGCACTTTCGGTGGTAAATAATTTTTAATGTGAGTGTTTTGTACCATTTCCATCCCTCTTACGGGGTGCATAGCTTATGTGTTTATGTGAGTTGTTAAAATTTTTAGTTTAAAGTAATCTGGTGTGTTGCAGATTTGCACCAGTGTAGTCTTTCAGAGGTTGTTGTGAACGGTCGTGACTACGGCCGTGTTAAAAGGGAGCGGCAAGGTTCTCAACCCGAAAGCTCATACTATCAAAAAAAAAAAAATTTTAAAAATGTTATTTTTGCCTCTGAATAAATTGTAACTTGATATTTACAGGGTGCTTTTTGATCATAATTTTAAACATTTTTTTTTAAAAAAAGGGCTTTTGGGAATAAAATTCCCATTTATTTAGAAAAAAAATTTTAATTTGTTTCTTCAGTTACGATTAGTAACTACTTCCACGCTCACATAGTGTGATTAAATGTGTTAATGTTCTTGATGAATCGCTAGTAAATAAAGTAAATTCTTAAGAAAAAGTTTTGAAAGTAAATTCACGGTTCAGATCCCACACCCAAGGCAAGAAGTATTAACGTCGGTTTTCCTCCGGGTCTACATGCGCTCCTTTACCACGTGGAGTTCAGGGTTCAAGCCTTGCATGAGGCTTACAGTGTGTTTTTGTGCCCGATGTGGTATCGTGTATAGATACCACCACGCGGGCGTCAAAGTTTTCTATTGAACTGCAAGTGTCCGTCTAACAAAACCGATAGTGGTCGTGCTGGATCCGGCGGACTCAATGGAGCATGGAGCACGCCCACTCAACCACGCCTCCAGTGGTTCCGTACCACGAGTGCCCTCTGCCGCCGCCACATAGGGCGGCCGGCGACAGCTATACGGCTCACGCGCACTGGGACTCTCTTCAGTACATAATGTTACGCAGACGCCTCCTAGTCGCAGCTCCGGCTGTACAGTCCGTGCTTTAGAACCGACAGAGTAATTTCCGTTGGTACTGTATCGGCTGGACTCCGTTTCTTGCTGCATTATTTGTAATAGTACTTCGTATGGTTTTTTTTTTCCTTTATTGAATTTCAATTCCCCCCGAAGGGGGCGGGCTGGAAGCAGCTTAGAATGCCGCTCTTCAGCCTACAGACTTTGTTAGAAGTATGAAGAGAATAAATAATAAGAACAGGCGATAAAATCGGAGACTTAAAGAGTAACATGGCGAAAAGAAATCGTGGAACTTAAAACAAAGAACAGAGGGATGATGACGCTAAGAAAATACACACAAAGCAGACAGGTAAAACAATAGACAGACAATTAAAAAAACACGGCGACAGTCTGGTTTCTGTTCGCAAAAGACATAAAATTCACACCCAGCGACAGCATGGTTTCTTTTCACAACACGAGAAAGACGAACAACACTGAACAGTCACTGGAACACTGCACTATAAAGTTGGCAAATGTGACATACCACAGCCGAGAGCAGGTGGGGAGAAACTGGACAGATGATGGGAAAATAAAAACGGGGGGGGGGGGGGGGGGGGGGAGCCGGGAAAGGAGCTGATGGAGGATGAGGACCCATAAGAGGGGTGGGGGGCGCTGGGCAGACGCGACAGGGAGTAGGGTAGGCAGAGGAGGGGAATACAAAAGGACTCGGGGGGGGGAAGGGAGGTAGGGAGAGGTTTAGTGGGGAGAAAACAGGATGGAAGGGGGGAAGAGGGAGCCCAGGGAACGGACAGAGGAAAGGAGGGGGAGTGAGGATCAGAGTTGATAGGAGGGATAAATGAAGGGAGAGAGGGCATCATCTGGGAGGGAGAGTTGATGGAAGCCACCTTGGGAAAGGAGATGTAGGGTGTAGAGATGGAGGGTAGGGGGGACAACGGTGAAGACGTGGCAGGGGGCGGGGATGGGAGAGGAGAGGAGCAACCAGGGGGTGAGGGGGTTCAAGGCGCCGGGATATGTAGAGGATGCGGATATGTTCGAGGAATAGGAGCAGATGGGGGAAAGGAATGAGATCATAGAGGATACGCATGGGGGACGGGAGGCATATACGGAAGGCGAGGCATAGTGCATGACGCTCAAGGATCTGGAGGGACTTATAGAATTTGTTCGTATGGTTGGAGAAATATATCTTAAGTAAACCTTCTGTTCACTGTGTTAAATTGTTCGCTAATCATTTCTGCGCCTGTCTAGCTTTTCTACGATGCAGTTGCAACACCAGTCTGTACCCCACTTCTTCTTACCATTATTTACAAAGTCTTACACAATACACTGCGTTAGACAAAAAAAAAAAATGGCTCAGCACAATGGGACTTAACATCTGAGGTCATCAGTCCCCGGGACTTAGAACTGCTTAAACCTAACTAATCTAAGGACATCACACACATCCATGCCCGAGGCAGGATGCGAACCTGCGACTGTAGCAGCATCGCAGTTCTGGGTTGAAGAGCCTAGAACCGCTCGGCCACAGTGGCCGGCCCGAGCGTTAAACATTTCTGCGTTTAGGTTGAGATAAATTTTATTATTTTATTTTCCATTCTCGCGATCTCCGCTGGTTAACTGCAAAGTATAGTGCGCCAAAATCCATAATACGTCACAAGTAAATAAGGATATGCTTCTGAATGGCGTGGCTAGCAGTAAATGACCTACATGTTCTTTACTAAGTAAAGTCCGTAAACGAAGCAAAGGAGGGACGAAAGGAAAAAAAAAGAACAGGAAATAAGAACAGCTTTTCCTTGGTTACATCGAGGACAATAACTTTGCAGCTCCTACGTCTACAACATATAATATTTACAAAAGGTATTCGAAAACAGAGTAGCGTAGCGATGTGTAGCACTGCCCTCTATCGGCGCAGGAAGGATCGACAGGCCAGGCGGGGCGGCCGTGCGGTTCTAGGCGCTACAGTCTGGAGCCGCGCAGCCGCTACGGTCGCAGGTTCGAATCCTGGCTCGGGCATGGATGTGTGTGATGTCCTTAGGTTAGTTAGGTTTAAGTAGTTCTAAGTTCTATGGGACTGATGACCTCATTAAGTCCCATAGTGTTCAGATCCATTTGAACCATTTCGAAGGATGGACAAGTTCAATCGCTGCACGTGCAATGAGAGTCGCCATCTGGTGACGTCACATGTTCAACAGCTGACATTCACTCTCGGGGTATTTCTCGACATTTGTGAATCCCATCTATTTTTTATTAAATTAATTGCCTGGCGACATCTAAGTCATTGTATTTGATGTAAAATGTGTAGAATGCCGAGTTAGATGTAAGACAGGGCCAGATGCCTCTAAGCTTTCCAGGTTAAATAAAGCAACAAAGAAAATAAATAAATAAACAAATAACGGGACCTCACATGGGCCAATTTCTCAACGGTCACAATTTTCGTCATCTTTCTTAAAAGAGAGCTCTGATGAACTGATCAAAAGAAGCTGAAAGCATATCGAGCCAGAGCAATCTCGGCGTCAAAATTATCAGATGTTTGTGTTCATTTCTCTCTGGAAAATGTAGAGGTATACATAAACCGAGGTATACATAAACCTTCTACAAAACGGGACCACTACATGTAATTCGTTCCGTTTTTCAAAGCAACACAAATAAACCATGTCTGTAGACTGTAGCTATGGCGGAATGACGGTTCCTTTAGTCGTTTCCGTTCCGTCGTCTTTCCACCATTTTCCCTGAGTGGCAGATTTTTCTCGTTCTGTCTTGCTTTAAACAATTTCCTGTGGTTTTCCAGTTTGTCCAGTGGGTTTATGAAGTGTATAGGATTTTCTGTCGGGAATACGCACGTTCAGCATGTAATGGACGCCTTTACTGGCTGCAGTGTTCTCCACAGTTGGTCAGGACGCAGACGCATCCAGGTGAGCCTCAGGCACACAAGTGAGACATATCCGGTCTTAAACTTAACCTGTGATTTACTAGAATTCCTTATCCGTTTAGTGACTTTCATACCACTTTCATTTTCGAAAATTATGTGGCGAAATTGGAAACCGATATAGGGAGAAATATAAACTCTTTCAGAAAAATGTTTTTTGGGGTACGGAAGGGTTAGGTTTCAAGAAGCACCACCCACCTTCCCAAGGCCTCACCTTTGGATCCAACTGATGGATTTGTATTTTTAACAGGCTGTGTTCCCGGCGCCAAACATACATCATCCAAGGGCTAAGTCATTAATAAAGACCACACAAACAGGAGGATCAGCTGTAGCTCATAAGGAATCAATGGTGAGGTCCAGCGCGGCACACGGCTCGCGCAGCTGGGGCTGTTCTGGACGCTTGGCTGCAGACAGTCGGAGGCTGCAGCGAGCCGGAGCGCTGGCACGTGGTCGCCGCTGGAGGCAACAGGTTCCCGCGCTGGGCCGCGCGGGCCGGCGTGTTGGCGGGAACCGCCAAGGACGTCTGCCGGCCACAGCTGCCGCCGTCCGCGGCCGCTAGAGGCGCTGCACGCCTACCCGCGCGCACGGTGCGATGCGGCCGGGTAGGCGCTGTCCGCCCGCCGCACGGCTGCAAACCTTTTCAGCCGGCATCCGAGTGCCGAGCCATTACTGATCGTAAAGATAGTTTGAGGCCTGAGACTTATTAGGAGAAGCGATAGGCTACTGAGCGTCCTTTGACATGAGTGCGACGCCGGTTCTACACACTGGACTCGCATTCGGGAGGACGACGGTTCAATCCCGCGTCAGGCCATACTGATTTAGGTTTTCCGTGATTTCCCTAAATCGCTCCAGGCAAATGCCGGGATGGTTCCTTTCAAAGGGCACGGCCGACTTCCTTCCCCGTCCTTCCCTAATCCGATGAGACCGATGACCTCGCTGTCTGGTCTCCTTCCCCAAAACAACCCAACCCGGCTCTACACCTAACACCAATACACTCTAAGACACTGTAAAACAGATAGCAGAGCTCAATTCTCGGGGTACCACATAACAAAATTTCTCCTCCTCATATCTGCGTACTGGGGGGCGAGAGGAATGCCGAAATGCCTCTGTGCGTGCTGTAACTGGTCTAATGTTTTTATGGTTGTCTTAAGACGTTTCCCAGTTCAGGGTTTTCAGCATTCGTGACGCTCTCCCGTGCATCGCACCAATTGGTGACCACTTAGGGGTTGGAACACTTGCAAGCAATGACACTTGCACAGAGCCTGTGGCTCTTGCCGCGCTAACCGGGTTTCACAGGTACAGGCACACTAGGGAGTCTAGCGGTTCAGCACAGCCGCTTGTGCGATTCGCACGCGCTTACACCACAGGAGTGATGATGATGATGATGATGACGATGATGATGATGTTAAAGTTAAAATCTTCTGGGTTATTAGGCCGCGTCATGTCATAGAAAAAACATGACGCGGCCTAATAACCCAGAAGATTTTAACTTCAATGACAACGGCCACGAAAGAGTGCAGACTTACATGATGCTGTTGGTCTGTGGAGCGCTCTACATCGTGATCACCAGCGCCCGTAAAATTCCAATCTTTCCATTTCCAGTCTCAGCACTTCCCGAATAATGATAAAGGAAACACAGACACTTAGTCCCCCGGTGGAGAAAATCCCCGACCCCCCCATGATCCAGTGGCAGCAACGCTGGCGACTAGACCACGAGCTGCGGAACCATAGCAGTGAGCAACCATGTATCAAATGGTTCAAATGGCTCTGAGCACTATGGGACTTAACTACTGAGGTCATCAGTCCCCTAGAACTTAGAACTACTTAAACCTAACTAACCTAAGGATATCCCACACATCCATGCCCGAGGCATCTCTATTAATTTTGTAGTCGTTGGCACACACCAATTGTATTTACCGGCAATGTTTATTAAAACACTACAGACGACAGAATGCTGCAGCGATGCTAGCGCTCCATGTGGTAACATGTCACATTGCAGTGAACAGAAGACAAGCGACTTCTTTGATCAAATCTATAGCGAGGCCCTAGATTTGATCAAATATTGGACGACATTTGACAGAGTTCCCTATTACACCATCAAATATCTTTGGCAAAGATATTGGACAAAGGTATTTGACAAAGAAATTTGATAGTGTAATACCTGACTAAGACTAAGCCGAACCATAGTATGGTCATTCTTCTGAAGGCAGGATGTTTTTTGCACTTGTCCTGCGCTACCAGTAGGCCGTGTTGCACCAAGTAGCGACCTCTGACTGTCCCATTTTGCAGCAATCGCTTCAAACCGAGACGACGACGAGAGAGTGTGAGCGCTCTTGCTCGCCTAGCCACATCCTCAACAGGCCTGCAGTAGTCATGTGTTACTAGAAATTAGTTCTAAGATACACCGAAAGGATGCGAAACTGCAACCAGTCACTTTTTATGATAATATATTCTGTCTTTAGCAGTTTCATGCTGGTTTGCCCATCTTCTAACGGAGAGAGTAAGTGTGGATTGAATTGCTTGTCATTTGCCCGTGTTTCCGCTGCAAAGATTTTGTGTTCGGTGTCCGTCCGTACAGATTTTGATTCTATGAACCTCTCAAAATGAATATCGTGATTATTACCTAGATAAGGCTTGGCCTTTGAGATAGTCTTGTCAGTCTTCACTAGAGAATATTTTCAAAAAATTCAAAAGACATTTAGCCTACTTTGTGTCGTTTACAGGAAACACCACGAGAAGGTACTCTCTTTTCGTCCCCACTAAATTTATTTACGATATTTACAAGACTGCTAATGATTACATGACACTACTTATCAATATTTACAAATTTTTCAATGATTCTGACCTTTTAAACCTTTTAATCGTCACTGTAAGTGTGCGTAGGCTTGTTAGATAATCTTGAAACATCAAGGAATCATCAGTTTGATGTGGAAAGGTAGAGGTAAGAATTGTAGAGGAAGACCAAGGGATGAATGGAGTAAGCGAGCTCAAATGGACGTACTTTGCAAAAATGCCTCTGAGCACTATGGGACTTAACTGCTGAGGTCATCAGTCCCCTAGAACTTAGAACTACTTAAACCTAACTAACCTAAGGACATCACACACATCCATGCCCTAGGCAGGATTCGAACCTGTGACCGTAGCGGTCGCATGGTTCCAGACTGTAGCGCCTAGAACCGTTCGGCCACACTGGCCGGCCGTACTTTGTAGTTGTTGGGCAGAGATGAAGAGAATAGGCAGTCGTAGCTGCAGCACCAAACCAGTCTTCGGAATGAAGGTCACAACATCATGCCACCAGCTTTAATTAGAGTAAATTTTGTAAGTAGGCTGTTTATGTTTTCTCTATCTAAGTAGGCTGTTTATGTTTTCTTGTTGGCAACGTTACATAGCGCTCAATATGAAAATCACTGGCTGTGCTGTGTGCAGTCTGTGGCTAGTTTGCATTGTTGTCTGCCATTGTAGTGTTGGGCAGCGGCAGCTGGATGTGAACAGCGCGTAGCGTTGCGCAGTTGGAGGTGAGCCGCCAGCAGTGGTGGATGTGGGGAGAGAGATGGCGGAGTTTTGAAATTTGTCATGAACTGCTATATTTATATATGATGATATCAAGGTAAATACATTGTTTGTTCTCTATTAATATCTTTCATTTGCTAACTATCCCTATCAGTAGTTAGTGCCTTCCATAGTTTGAATCTTTTATTTACCTGGCAGTAGTGGCGCTCGCTGTATTGCAGTAGCTTGAGCAGCGAAGATTTTTGTGAGATAAGTGATTTGTGAAAGGTAATAGTTCAATGTTAGTCAGGGCCATTCTTTTGTAGGGAATTTTGAAAGTCAGATTGCGTTGCGCTAGCTAAATATTGTGTGTCAGTTTAAGCACAGTCATGTATAATTGTTGTAAGGGGACGTTTCATACACATCTTTGATGATCCACCAATACCATTATTTCTACAAGGACTGCAGTGGGTCTGCACCTCTGGTGGCCCACCAATACCACAATCTCTACCAGGACTCCAGTGGGTCTGCTCTGTGATGACCTACCTACCAATATTCTTCAAAACTTCGAATGACTCTGCTGTGGGTTTGCTCCATTGTGGCCCATTACCTGTCAGCATGTCAAGAGTCAGCACTGTCTTTCCGTTGGAAGGACAACACTACTTCTTCAAGACTGCATGGAAATCCACTACTTCTGTGTGCAATTTCTTTTACTAATGAGACTTTGTGAAAAAAAACCTGTAATTACTATTATGATGAATGATCAGGACTATCTTTATGGACTGTGAGAAAATTTTAGCTTTTGACCAACATTGTATTAATAAGTGTGTGCATTTGATTTCTTTGTTATTGTAATTATGAAAAATTTTATCAAATCATTATTGGCCACTGCCCAAAAAAAAAATTTGTAAAATTTTTTGTGGGGAGCATGGGGGCTATGTAAGTAGATTGTTTATGTTTTCTCTATCTAAGTAGGCTGTTTATGTTTTCTTATTGGCAACGTTACATAGCGCTCAATATGAAAATCACTGGCTGTGCTGTGTGCAGTCTGTGGCTAGTTTGCATTGTTGTCTGCCATTGTAGTGTTGGGCAGCGGCAGCTGGATGTGAACAGCGTGTAGCGTTGCGCAGTTGGAGGTGAGCCGCCAGCAGTGGTGGATGTGGGGAGAGAGATGGCGGAGTTTTGAAATTTGTCATGAACTGCTATATTTATATATGATGATATCAAGGTAAATACATTGTTTGTTCTCTATTAATATCTTTCATTTGCTAACTATCCCTATCAGTAGTTAGTGCCTTCCATAGTTTGAATCTTTTATTTAGCTGGCAGTAGTGGCGCCTGCTGTATTGCAGTAGCTTGAGCAGCGAAGATTTTTGTGAGGTAAGTGATTTGTGAAAGGTAATAGTTCAATGTTAGTCAGGGCCATTCTTTTGTAGGGAATTTTGAAAGTCAGATTGCGTTGCGCTAAAAATATTGTATGTCAGTTTAAGCACAGTCATGTATAATTGTTGAAAGGGGACGTTTCATATGGCGACCCTGCATATGAAACGTCCCCTTTGAACAAATATGCACGACAGTCCTTAACCTGACTCACAATATTTAGTTAGCGCAACGCAATCTGACTTTCAAAATTCCCTACAAAAGAATGGCCCTGACTAACATTGAACTATTACCTTTCACAAATCACTTACCTCACAAAAATCTTCGCTGCTCAAGCTACTGCAATACAGCGAGCGCCACTACTGCCAGCTAAATAAAAGATTCAAACTATGGAAGGCACTAACTACTGATAGGGATAGTTAGCAAATGAAAGATATTAATAGAGAACAAACAATGTATTTACCTTGATATCATCATATATAAATATAGCAGTTCATGACAAATTTCAAAACTCCGCCATCTCTCTCCCCACATCCACCACTGCTGGCGGCTCACCTCCAACTGCGCAACGCTACGCGCTGTTCACATCCAGCTGCCCCTGCCCAACACTACAATGGCAGACAACAATGCAAACTAGCCACAGACTGCACACAGCACAGCCAGTGATTTTCATATTGAGCGCTATGTAACGTTGCTAATAAGAAAACATAAACAGCCTACTTAGATAGAGAAAACATAAACAGCGTACTTACAATTTACGTGATTATTCTGTTCGTATCCTCTAAAATTATTACACCTACCTATCTGCAAGTGTTGAGTGATTATAATCATGATTAATTGATAGTTAACGCGTTGAATACCAATCTTCTACGTTTAATGGAGTGCCCAGTTTTGCACTCCTGAACATTTAAAGCAAGTCGCACATCTTGGCAAGAATTTGAAATCTTGTTGCGATCCGCATGGATATTTGTACATTATTTCTTTTAAATAGTACTTCATTATAGATAACTGTATCATACGCTGAAATTGCTATTAGGGGCAATGGTACGAACCATGTGCCATAAGAGACAACTGTACGAGCTTGTGAAACAAAATGTTATTTGCATAATAACTGATAACTGATTTCCTAAGACTGACGGCACTTCTGAACCACCTGGCTGGCAAGACATCTTAAATAATTCGGACTGATCTATGAGCGGGAAAACAAACTTCCTTCCTGCCTTTACACGGCAGTAGCTTTGTAGTTTACAGCATTGCACTGAGCGACAGAAGTTCATACACTGATACTACCATCTTTGGTGTTCTGGGAAGACTGACACGCCTGAACGGTTCGCTAGACGTGGCCAGTTACTGATCTAAAGCGACCTTTTTATTCCATCACCACTTTTTATTCCATCTTAAATGCACTGTGAATATCATATTTGTGTAATGCCTTTCACACGACAAATGACAACCATAAATAACTGAAAGGCAGGAAGGAAAGAAAATTAGGATTCAGTGCTTCAATTTGTCATCTACGAAGAGGTTATTAACGAAGCAAAGAATCGGTAAGTTTTCGTCTCGCAGGAACCATAACAGCAACAGATGATTTCGGGGATCCACTCGGAACTCCATCCGAACAGGCCTCGAAATGCCTAACGCTACCGACCGACCACCGTGTCATCCTCGGACGAAAGGCGCCACTGGATGCGGACATGGAGGGGCAAGTGGTCAGCACGCAGCTCTCCCGGTCGCTGTCAGGCTTCGTGACCGGAGTCATTACTTCTCAGTCAAGTAGCTCCTCTACTGGCCACAAAAGGTCTCCGTGCACGCCGCTTATTAACAACGCTCGGCAGACCCGAACGGTCACCCATCCAAGTGCTAACCACACCCGACAGTGCTTAACTTAGGTCATCTGACGGGAACCGGTGTTACCACTGCAGAAAGGCCGTTGGCTGTGGAAAGCACAGAATATGTAAATATGGATGATCGAATGAAGAATTCGGTTTTCCGAATGCTAGTCCAATTCATTAACCACTGTGTTCCTTCGCTCAGTATCGAAGGTGAGATTTCTGGAATTTGATTTTTGTAATAATGTGGGGAATGACTGACAAAAGGCACTAAAATGCTATTATGCTACGTAACCACAATGCAAAGACGTTTGTAAAGCCCTTAAAATTCCATTATGAACGAAAGTTCTTGCAAACAGATGAGTCAATGTCATAATAAGCTGGAACAAGATTGGCAACCCTGACACAAGATACGAGCGCTGTTCGCTTGCTGTGTTACGAGGTAAGTAATTTAGTTAGTCATTAATCGTTTTTTGCTGTATATTCTATAGTATTTACTTGCGTTAGTGTCAGATAGACGTGATAAATTGAAGGTTTCAGTTTTTATTTTCGTCTTAATAAGCTAAGCGAAGTTTCTGTTTAGGACAGTTTCGCGTGTACGCAAACGTTTGTTTACATTCTTTACTGCTCTTAAATACGTGAGATTATCATTTAGGTCAGCGCACAATACTCAGTATTTACGTTTATTAGAGTCATTTAGACTCGATACTTTGAAGGTAGCAGTTTTTATACGTTTTATTAGGTCATTTTGCGCGTGTACGTAAACGTTTGTTTACATTATAAATACGAAGGTTAATCAGTTTAAGTCAATGTACAATACTCAGTATTCACGTTTATTAGTGTCATTTACACTCGATACATCGAAGGTACATCTTAGCCGAGGATGTAGAGCATATATTATTACCACCAACTTTCAAATCGCGCAATGATCACAATTCAAAGATAGGGAAATTACAGCTCGTACTGAGGCATTCAGATAGTCGTTTTTCCCTCGAGCGATCCTCGAGTGGAACAGGGGGGGAGAAATATGACTTTGGCACGAACTGTGCCCTCCGCCACACACCGCTTGGTGGCTAGCGGAGTATATATGTAGATGTAGACGTGGAATTTCTCTGGGCAAATGCCTCGGGACTGTGCGAAGTTCGTCGAGTTGTGAAACTCAAATATGAGGGGCGATCAAAAAGTTCCCGTTTGAGAGCGTTGCTGCAGCGTATGTGCAACGTAATGCGACTCCATACGAATACATAAATACCGACACATAGGCAAGGAATTAGTGCAGCATTCGTGTCATTCTGACATGAGTGTGGTAAATCCGAAAACGTGAACTTTGGCAATGTCATTAGCAAATGCATCCAAACAGAACCAACAGGCTATTATTCTTTTCTTTGCTGCCGTAACACGACCACCAGTAGGCACCCATCAGAGAATGAAGAAAGTGCACGGGGCAGTATGATTGTCGGAAACCACCGTTGTGAAGTGGTGCACCAAGTTCCGTGCTGGATGCTGGTGCATCGTGATTACACTCGTTCCCACATCGCAAATGTCGTAATGCAGAAGTTATGCCAACTGAAGTGAGAGACACTCGAGCACACATACTACAGTCTTGAGCTCTCTCCATGCTGTTACCGTGGCCTCAGTCCCTTGAAGGAGACAATGAATGGCCGACGACGCCTGTCGGCCGAGGATGTGCAGCAGGCAGTAGCGGACTTCTTCACGCAACAGGACGCAGGGATATACCACACAGGTAACTTCAGCCTGATGCGTCTGTGGGATGATTGCTGCAATGATCGTGGCGATTTTGTACGATTGGCTACCCGATTCTCGCTTGTACGGCTTCGGAAAAAAAAAAAAAAAAAAAAAAAAAAAAAAAAAAAAAAAAAAAAAAAAAAAAAACTTTCTTTTCGGCCCTTACACTTCGTAATAGAGAAACACACTCTTAAAACATACAGCTTTCGGTTGTGAAGGAAATTGCCTTCCAACGAGTTTCATAGCCAGTTTACTGTAGATCTGGGGAATTAGTGCCACGTCAGATGAGTTCAGATTTGAGATATGAATGTAGCGGTGTCTCAAAGTAATTTTTGTGGCATTCTCAAGTTAAAAGTATACGACTTTTAGGAAGAACTGTATGGGGGAAGTTTGGGGTTCGGTAACGTGATGCCTGAAAATATAAATCCACGTTGTTTGTTTGAGGTTGTAATGTACTTGTGTTGTTGAGCAACTACACGTACGTATCACTGGTGTGTAAGTCATGCCTGTACTGATAGATCGAAAGAAAGATATAAGTCTAGGGTAACAATTTAATGTGTCAGTTTTGGGTCACGGAATTCGAATATTGAATCAACACCTGCATAATAATAAATAATTGTAACCAGTCGCCTACGCTGGTAATATATTACTTTTTTTAGTCCATGATCAGTTTTGAGTGTTTTCAACTCAAAAATGGTTCAAATGGCACTAAGCACTATGAGACTTAACGTCTGTCTGAGGTCCCATAGACTTAGAACTATTTAAACCTAGCTAACCTAAGGACATCACACACATCCATGCCCGAGGCAGGATTCGAACCTGCAACCGTAGCATCAGCGCGGTTCCGGACTGAAGGTAGAACCACTCGGCCACGCGGCCGGCTTTTCAGCTCATACTCTGATGGGTGTCATTTAATGCGAACATTTTATGTAGATGGTGCGCAGTTGTATTGGAATTTACTAATTTAAAAGAAATTAATACTGACAGAAAACTTCGTTAAATTTACTCGATAAGCTCCTTTTTTGCGGACACTTTCCTCTTTATAATGTGTTACATACATATGGAACGAACACTTTACCAGTAAGTTGACGTAAGTTTTGATTGTTATTCACAGTATGTCCGAAATTAACTATATTACTATATAAGCTCTTTTTTCGTATTAATAGATTAATCGAGCGGGTAAACTGGAACAAGAGTTTGCACTACCCACATGAACTACCCGAGTTGAGCGTAAATCACTAAAAGATGAGGTTAAAACGCTTGAAACCCGTCATGTCCAAAAGAAAGTAAGTTATTCAGAAGAGTTCAGCTGAGTATGTCCTTTCAGTAAGGCCGAAACATCCGACAAGACGTTTACACATTTGGGTGCATATATACGGTTTTGAACTAATTTGTATGTCAAGTAAAACCATCAACTGTGTGTTCCGATATTTGGAGCAGGTACGTTTTACCGTAAATTAGATTTGTACTAAGAAAAATGTCCAATACGATACTGAGCGCCTAAAGATCTTGCGTGGTAAAGAGCCGTTTCCTACGTCCGCAGAAGACGACGGTATTCAGTGATTTCAGAAGTTAAGCAACCAAGGGAACTTCACAATATTAACATTCAAAGTAGGGCACTTCCGAATGATCTTCGTACAAGAAACCACCCGGCACTGGGGTAAATTGCCCCTGCATTAAACCTATCGGGCGGAGAATCCATTTGAACTCTCATGAAGTTTATAGCGATAATCGCAAAGGATATGTTACAGTCGGCAAATTTACTGTGGGGGGCGTAAACAAAGCATAATTCGGTGCAATGACAGTTGTCAATAATCGCTTGAACGACCACGTGCAGTTACTCCAGTAACCAAGGGCGCATGTATGATGTGTCACACATTAATTCGAGAGACGAATAGCATATGCTGTGGTAAGTTAATTCCATGACTTAAATCCTAAAGAGCAGTGATAAGATACTTGTGAACAGCAATTCAAAAGCGTGATTCAATTAAATCTGCAGGAGTAGTTTGTGTTCCATAGCGGATTAGTAACGTAATTCGCTTCAAAAGTGAAGCAGTTGCGCGCGAAAATATATTTTACGAGCCTACAATTTTTACAATTTTTGCTGTTTGAAGTTCATCGTCCTTCAGTAAACCCTTTCACTGCCTATAGAGAAACCACTCAACGGGATGAAAAAAAACATAAACGGAGGGCATTATGGTAACAACCCGCACGTCTAAACAAGACGTACGACAAGACTTAACATTCTCCTTTATATATTTTTGTGGGAGACGTGAAGAATGTTGTGTGCACTATCTCTGTCGACATCAAACAGGATTACGTGTGTACAGGTCGATGATTTATTGCATTCGCTGTTGACCACATCCATCATGGCAAAAGCCTCTCGTGCGCATGCTCCATCCGTCAGCAGTCTACTATTCATGGCTTCTTGTTATGCTTTCTCCTCATGTTTTCGGTCTTCCTCTCTTTTTTACTTCATCGAAGTTTGTAACCCCACAGTCTGAAGTACATTTTTGGGTCTTTCTTCAGTTTTTCAGACCAACCTTGTTGTGCTGTGAAACTGTTAATACTTAATAGTAAATAGTAAATGTGGATAATGTGATTACTTAAATATTTGGTAACTGACTCAGTGTTTATTTCACGGGAATCTCAAAATCATTCCGTGCAAACTCGAATCTTATTACGACAATTAGAATAAGTAATTATATTGTTCCGGTTCTGGTGTTTGATTAACTGCAGCCTGATAACAGTATTAGCAACATCTTGTTCGCCATCCTTAGCCCATAGTACTGTACAACGTTCACGTGTTTGTATTGTTACATTATTAACTGGACGTAATTATTAATTCATATCTATAACAAAATGAAAGAACAATAAAGCGAAATTGTGTCTGGTACAGTGCAACACATGATGGAAATTCCAGCTGAGCTATGTAAGGAAATAAAATGGCCTAAATATTTTGAAATCACTCACTGGAATCGTTAAAGACGCTCCAATTAACTTATTATTAATTCAGTATTTAGGAATCGCATATGATATGGGTTCGAGCAACGATTCTCTGAGGCTGCTTTCTCCCTCATGCATAATGGTTTCTTATTTCTTTACTAATCTTCCACAAATTTCGGTTTGGATGAACTATTTACTCAGTAACAGTAATGTAAATATAATTTTTTCGAACTTATTTAGTACCGCAGGTATCTGTGTTGCACAGACGACCATCCTCCATGAATTCTATGTTCTGTGTTTCCTCACAATTAGAGTGTTTCTTAAGCATAGATATGAGACATATATACATTCCTTATCGTTTATAATAACTATCAATTCAGTATCTCAATCTTCTCCGTCATATCCAATCACCAGATATTTCATAATCTGAAAATGTATTTTCATGCACCATTACCAATACTAATCATTAACCATGCCACGATATTCACAACCAATTGTGATGCTCAACTGCAGACGAAAGTGTTGAGGTTTGAGTCTTCTTCCCAGTTCATTACCTTTCATTCTTTCATTCTTGTCCGACTACTGAGAACAA
Organism: Schistocerca serialis cubense; assembly: GCF_023864345.2. Taxonomy (NCBI): domain Eukaryota; kingdom Metazoa; phylum Arthropoda; class Insecta; order Orthoptera; family Acrididae; genus Schistocerca; species Schistocerca serialis. The sequence continues at coordinate 524,617,957 of NC_064642.1, forward strand.
GAGAGAGAAAGAGAGAGAGGGAGAGAAAGTAGGAACTTACTTTCGATATAATGAATTACTAACCATATTTGGTAAATATCAAGAAGGAATAATTCGTCTTATTTGTGACGGCTAAAATCTGCCAGTTTATATAGTGTAGGACATTAATTGTTTCGTGAGTAACATGTGTTTAGTGACAACAATGAGAATTAGTTGGGTCTTGTAAACATAAAATAAATGGTGCCCAACTTTGTAGGGCCGCCTTGAAACTTTTTCTTTATCGAAATATGTGGTAGTAAGTACACGTAATTCCCACTATTCGTGTGTTTCTATTTCTTAAATGTGCCAGACGTTGTTGAACTAAACTAAGCATTTTCTCATCCGTTCCCCGTTTTCAGCTCCGCGTTCAGTTTGTGCAAACCATACTCCTTTCTTAGTGACGAGGGAATGGACCTCCGTCAGACGTAGGAATTATTCCCGTCCTGTCACATCCTTCAAATGTGACAACGTTTAACCTCAAAAATCTTTTGTCGCAAAATGATTCGGAGTCCATGCTAAACTCCAGGTACGCATATACACAGAAGCTCCAAAGAAACTTGTATAGGCAGGCGTATTCAAATACAGAGATACGTAAACCGGCAGAACACAGCGCTGCGGTCGGCAACTCCTGTAGAAGACAAGTGTCTGGCGAAGTTGTTAGATCGGTTACTGCTGCTACAATGGTAGGTTATCAAGATTTAAGTGGCTTTGAACGTGGTGTTATAGTCGCCGCACGAGCGATGGGACGCAGCATCTCCGAGATAGCGATGAAGCGGGGATTTTCTCGTTTTCCTATTTCACGAGTGTACCGTGAATATCAGGACTCCGGTAAAACATCAAATCTCCGACATCGCTGCGGCTGGAAATAGATACTGCAAGAATGGGACCAACGTCGACTAAAGAGACTCGTTCAACGTGACAGAAGTGCAACCCTTCCGCAAATTGCTGCAGGTTTCAATGCCAGGACAGCAAATGTCAGCGTGAGAACCATATAACGAAACATCATCTATATGGGCTTGCGGAGCTGAAGGCCCACTCGTATAACCTTAATGACTACATGACACGAAGCTTTACGCCTCGTTTGGGCCCGTCAACACTGACGTTGGATTGTTGGTGACTGAAAACATGTTGCCTGGTCAAATTGTATCGAGCGGATGGACGTATGCGCGTATGGAGACAACAGCATGAATGCATGGACCCTCCATGTCAGCAGGCAACTGTTCAAGCTGTTGGAGGCTCTCTAATAGTGTGGGGCGTGTGGAGTTGCAGCGATATCGGACCCCTGATACGTCTAGATACGACTCTGACAGGTGACATTTACTTTTGCATCCTGTCTGATCACCTGCATCCATTCATGTCCATTGTGCTTTCCGACGGACTTGGGAAATTCCAGTAGGACACGTACAAAATTGCTACCGAGTGGCTCCAGGAACGTTCTTCTTAGTTTAAACACTTAAACTGGCCACCAAACTCCCCAGACATGAACATTACTGAGCATATCTGGGATGCCTTGCAACGCTGTGTTCAGAAGAGGTCTGCACCCCCTCGTACTCTTACGGATTTATGGACAGCCCTGCAGAATTCATAGTGTCAGTTCTGCCTAGCACAACTTCAGACATTAGTCGAGTCCATGCCACGTCGCATTGTGGCACATCTGCGTGCCCACGGGAGCCCTACAAAAGTATTAAGCAGGTGTACCAGTTTCTTTGGCTTTTCAGTTTAATTAACTGGGTAAGTCACTACGAAGGTCTGAGGAACACAACGGCATACCACCTCCATTAGATCACGCACTCGCGTCCACTTTTCCAATGCCACTACAAATGTCGGTGAACCGAATATCAAAATCTGTAACCCGTGATCTCCTATCTCCTTACTGGCAAAAAGTTGGTGCGCAACGTTATTTCTCCACGGCATGGACTGTGTTAACATCTGGTCGATCATTGATGAGTCACAGCTATACAGGATTCTCTGGCTGAAGGCGGGTCGTTCCGTGAACAGCGGTACGACGCTTCCGCCGTAAGCAAGCCGGGAATTCCTGCCAGGAGAATGTTGCGCTTACCGTACTGCACTACAGCACGTAGGTGTCGTCAGGAACTGCTCACTAGAACTTCCGCAGAATGGTAGTATTATTTGCTTCCTCTCTCTCTCTCTCTCTCTCTCTCTCTCTCTCTCCCCTCCCTCCCTCCCCCATCTCTCTCTCTCTCTCTCTCTCTCTCTCTCTCGACATATGTAATCGAGCAGTGTGCCAGACTACCAGGTAGAAAGGTGAGTCACACTTCCAGCCATCAAGTCCACCAACCAAATTAACACTAGCGGACAATGGAGTCAAGCCGGCCGGAGTGGCCGTGCGGTTCTAGGCGCTGCAGTCTGGAACCGAGCGACCGCTACGCTCGCAGGTTCGAATCCTGCCTCGGGCATCGATGTGTGTGATGTCCTTAGGTTAGTTAGGTTTAATTAGTTCTAAGTTCTAGGCGACTGATGACCTCAGAAGTTAAGTCGCATAGTGCTCAGAGCCATTTGAACCAATGGAGTCAGGGGTAGCTGTTGTGCTGAGCAGTAACGCTCATGTCTCCAGGAATTGCAGAGATTGACCTCACTGTGACGTCTTCAGATCTGCAGTCGAACGGAGAAAGACCGTGTGATGTGACGCAGTGATTACAGGACTGAATTCACATTCGGCAGGACGACGGTTCATATTTGCTTCCGGCCATACTGATTTACGTTTCCCGTTATTACGCCAAATCGCTCCAGACAAATGCCGGGATGGTTCCTTTGAAAGAGCAAGGCCTGTTTCCTTCCCCATCCTTGAAATATTCCGAGACTGAGCTACGGCCCTCATGACCTCGTTGTTGATGGGACATTAAACTATAACCTTCCTGTGAAAGAAGAAAGGGCGCATAAGATTGCGAGCAGATCTTGAGATTCCGACATGTGGAACATTCCATAGCCGGGAGCGTGCAGGCGCCGAGCTGTTGAAGTGCCATCGCGTCAGTGGTGTTTCGTAGGCATCTCAGCTCGATTGTTCAACTTTCGTGTGTTAATACAAGTCGATTAATGTTGGGTACGATTTTTCTGGCTTCTTTGCAATCGTTAATTTTGTTACCTTTTTTTTTAGGTGTAATTTTGCTTCTTCATTTTCAATACTAGGTTCCCTACTCTTTCTAGTCTCCGTATGTTATTCAGTTCACTGTATGGCGCAATACTTGACGTCTCACATCTGGTCGTTTTGATTCCTTCTTTGCTGGACTGCGTTGTACCACGATAATATCGCTGCTAGTTTGACGGGAGTTCATTACTCTCCCTTTCGTTACATGAAGAGGCAGCGATTTGTCTTAGCGACATATTGTACCTCGTTTATTTCTTTTATTTCGCCGCCGAGAGCTTAAAAATGTTTACTCTTTCAATTATCTGTCATTTATTTATCAGCACTAACATTCTCCTGGCGAACCACAAAAAAGCGAATAAGTTCCTGTCTACTTTAAAGACTGTGACTTAAACGTGGGGTGCCAGCTGCCTTATTCTACCTTCCTGAGCAGCTTTAAAAATTTTCACAACAATTTTGGCATGCGAAGATACTCGCGCTTTCTTAACGTACAACTCATCTCAAACTTCCACACGTTCCCCTAACCGTAACTCACCCACACCCACTAGTCCATCACTGTATGTAGCTCATACTTATCCACTCCCACTTTCCCATTCCCAGACATTCATTCAGTCCAACTCATTGTTATTATCCCTTTATGTTTCTCTGTCATGGTCTCCTGTTCTATTACTACAGTCTCCTTTCACTGTCGCTGTCTCTATCTCGCTCTCTCTTACTTTTGATGTCTGCTGCTGTCTCTTGTCACTGACACTATCTCTCTCTGCCTCGCTGTCATTCTCATAGACTGTCTCCCACTATCTATGGCTCTCAATCACTTCCACTTTTTCTCTCTCTTTCTTCCTCCCATCCCCCCTCCCCCTTGGCCCTGTCTCCTTCACTCTTTTCCTAGCACTATTCTGGCACTGTCAAGTACATTCCACTGCCGCTGTGTCCCTCTCTTTCTCTCACATTGCCACTGTCTCCTGCTCTCTTTCTATGACACAACTCTTATCTTCTATCTTCCAATATTTATTACTTTTTCCATCTCTTTGCTACCGCCACTGTATTCTTCTCTCTCCGCATAAAACATCACGGAAGTGTTAGCACCCCAAAACTTCTGGAAAACTTTTCAGGGTGTTGAGGAAGGAAGAATGAGGTAGTTGGCACCCACTTTTCAGTCAGAGTCTTTTAAATAAAGAGGAACACATTCTCATTTTTTGTGCTCCGATTCGAATATTTTTCCGCTAGTCCTCTTTTCTTCCCTGCTGCAGTAGGGCATGTAACATATGGAAACAAATGTATTGGTCTGTGAAATTTAAATAGTTATGTGAAACTGAAATAATGCAGCCGGCAAGAGTGGCCGAGCGGTTCTAGGCGCTACAGTCCCCCCCCCCCCCCTCCACGCGACCGCGACCGCTACGGACGCAGGTTCGAATCCTGCCTCGGGCATGGATGTGTGTGATGCCCTTAGGTTAGTTAGGTTTAAATAGTTCTAAGTTCTAGGGGACTGATGACCTCAGAACTTGTCCCATAGTACTCAGAGCCATTTCAACCTTTTTTTTTTAAATAATGCAAAACAAATTTTACACCTAAGAGCGGATTTTAAGCGCAAAAGATTTTTAGATGTGCTTCAGTACGACAACATGGTGTTCCCAGATGATAGCGGTGACAATTAACGGATATTTATCCGTGATAAATCACTTTATAAATTATATTTTCGCCTCACACCGGATTTTAAGTGCGTGTTTCACGTGTACAAGCAAGGTAGTTTTGAATTTCTGTATCTTGCAAACGGAAAAAGATATCACAGACATTTTCAAGGTTGTTTGACATCAGGATCACATTGTAAAAATATTTTGCAAAAATTTTTATCCATTTTTTGTGCATAGCCGTCTTGGAACCCTCGGCTGGATTTTGGTGCGCAGGTAACGGCGAAAAAGTGTAAAAAACGCTTTTCATGGGGTTTTCTGAGGAACCGCCTCCACGAGTCCCATCAAGCCCTCTGCAGACCACAACAAATGCATAAAGAACCAACCAATGTTCTCTATTTGCCTAAGCAGGGGGATGTGAGTAATATTCATATGTTGACAATGTAGTGTAGGATAATAACAGACAGATAACGCTTTTGTTGGGTATACAAATAGTCCCTACACCAAGGGCTATCCGAAACACTTAACCCTACCTTTTTATTACCAGTGGAATCCGAGGGATGAACATCAGAAAATCCCGTTTTTATGCGTGGTGTTTTGGAACGTAGTAGGTACGCATGCTGTCGCGTTCATACCGATTTACTTATGAAAAAATTATTGCAACCTTCCCTTACGGATACTTACTGTCTCTCGGGAAACGTCACTGAACCACATACACTGTTCGTAAATCAACAAATGAACCAATTGCGAATCTGGAGTTCAGAGCAATATTACTGATCGTCTTCATAGGTCACAATACGATAACGGACCACCAAACGTAACAGTTCCAATTTCTTGGGAATAAATATTTGCATGTAAGTACTCACAAGTGACTAAAGCAAATGAACGAGATCAAAATGATATCCATTTAAACACATCTTTAGTATAATGTCCCTTCCATACAATTTGTGTAGTGACAATAGGAAGTGTCTTCTGCTTTAGTTTACGACACGGTGACATGGCTTCTGCATGTTATCTTCTGTCTTTCGCTGGTGAATTATTCTCCTTGAAAGCGTCAGGCACAACGGAGCTTTTCCGACTTTAAAAGATTTCAACTGGATCGTCATCCTGCAAGTCATTGTTACAGATACCTTTTCAAGTAACGATGTTCCAAGCTGAGTTCCATCCCTGAAGATGCCTACAAAAGGAGAGACCGAACGGCGTTTTATTCTGGTGATGATGTAACGATGTTTCAATTCCGTTTACTTGAGCCAAAAAAGTAGTTTTTGGATTTCCAGTACACCGGGTTAGTAACAAGACAGAAACCAGTGGTAACCAGCCAAAGTTGAGGAATTCAGTTATTTTTATTTGATTGATCATGTGTTTCACAATGGGCTCTAATGCCCGAAAGCGGTTATCAACCAAATAAAAAGAAGCGAATTTCGCAACCTTGGCTGTTTTCTATATAAAGAAGCAATAATAACAAGTACGGTACAGGTTGAAAGTGAGTGCACGATACAAACTCATGGCCGAATGAGGGCACCCAAAGAATGAACACTATGAAACACGGTAACTGTGTGAACAAAGCACAAGTTAGTCGTACTGCTGTGAGAAATGCGGCCAGACTCAATCACCAAAATCCGAGCTGGCAGCGCAGATCGTCAGCAAAACAGTTGCTGGCGAATGCAACATTCGTCCATAAAGTTCCAAGACTGGTTTTATTCTTGGCAAATAAGCGACGTCAGTGCTGTGACTACGTTGGCAGTTTGAACCAAAAACTGTAAACAACAGACGTGCCTTCGACTAGTCAGTTGCGAGCAGACTGCGTTAGTGGGACTGGTTCGTGAACACAGGTGGGAGGGGGGGGGGGGGATGTTGAAAAATTTGTCAGTTTTAGTAGCTTCATTTTTTCTGGAAGTTCTTTAGCCTATGACGTTTAAAGTAGATTTTTGAAAAGATGTTGCTGTCATAAATTATGGTTCAAAAATTTTTATTAATGATCATGGAAAATTTCAGTAAATAACTAATCGTTTTTCTTTAGAAAGTCTGTAATTTTCAAATTTAATTCCTACAAGTAGTACAGTTTTTAATTAAATATGTTTTAAGACAGTATACAACATATCATCTTTCTAACAGGTTTTAACCAATGTGTAGCAGAAAATGAAAAGGTAAATGTCCGGGAAATTCAAGTTAATACTTGATTCTCTACGCTCTCTGCATAACACTAACGCATCCCAGCTCCATAATAATCTTGTTTCTGGTTTCGTTCTCCCTCCCTTTTCTTTTCCAGACTTATTCTTCTTCTTGCTTTTTTGGTAGCTTCCAACACTCATTTCTCTGCTTAGAATAGTGTCCTACAGTCAGTGACAAAGTTTGTAGCATATTTAATCTTCCAGGTGCTTTAATCAATTCCATAACCTTAGACCTTGACACTGCACGATCATTGGAACATCGCAGAGCATCCAGCACATCTGTTTCCAAAGTACTTAGTCCTACCAGAACAGCTTTTGGTAACCGTTGTTAAAACGCTCATTTGGGCTTGAGTCCTACCAGGTAATTATTTCTCTAATGATCTTGCGTCCCTAAGACATTAGAGACGAAAAGTTCATAAAAAATACAGACAAGGTCCATTTTAACAGAGTTATCTGCGTCACATATGGGAGTCGTCATGTTTGCAGGCACTTTTAAGTCCCCCTAATTTTGGAGCTTTCGTCGGCACGATTTCCTCGAAATAAACTTTCTCAGAAACTATCGAGAATTCTTACAAAAAAAAATTAAAAACTGAATTTTTTACTCTTATTGTGCTGTGTTTACATGGAGTGGGCTAGGTCCTCTGGCCCAAATGAACCGGTCATTGACTGTAAATGGTTATGTGCGGTTACTTGGAGACCATTTTCAGTCATTCATGAACTTAATGTTCCCAAACAACGATGTCATGTCACAAGGCTACAATCGTTCGCGATTGGTTAGAAGAACATTCTGGACAGTTCGAGTGAATGATGTGCGCGACATGAATTCCATCGAACATTTATGGGACGTAATTGAGAGGTCAATTAGTGCACGAAATCCTGTAACGGCAAACGCTTTCGCAGTTATGGACGGCTATAGAGGGAGCATCACTCAATTTTTTTGCAGAGGACTTCCAACGACTTTTTGTGTCAATGCCACGTCGAGTGTCTGCACTACGACGGGCAAAAGCAGGTCCTACACGATATTTTGAAGTATCCCATGTATTCTCTCACTTCAGTGTGGAGCATACTTATTTAGGAATAAAATGATCAGCGCTAGGATAGGAAAAGTTCGATGAAATAATTAAACCAGACGATAGACTGATAAGTTGAAAGTGTGGTGATCGATATATGTGCTTGAAAATGTATGTACCTGCAACCAGTATAAAATTTATCATCATAACATGACGACGCAAAATGCTCTTTAACATCGCTTTTGTTTGAAAAATAAATAAATAAATAAATTGACCTTCTTTATCTTCTCTTCCTTCTACCAGAAAAGAACCAAGAGAGTGAAAATATTCTGGATCATGTTGTGATATTTGTTATTTTTCTTTATTTTTTTTATGTTTTAGTTTAAGAGTAAACCGCGTAGCCGTCACATCATATCTCTTCAGCGACGAGGTAGGCCAGTGACGTGTCAGAACAGTACATCCCTACAGGCGAGCCGCAGCCGAGAAACGTAAGAGCAAACGGAACTGCGCTACGCGACCACGTCATGACTGTGCACCGCCTTTGAGTGACGTGAAGGATGGGGAATTCACACCAACGTTTACGTGACATTATCCACCGTGAACTGCGTCCGTTGAAGAAGTCCTTAGGAGAGATAAGGTCAACAGCGGCGAACATGAAGGTTACAGAAACCTGACAGCGGAACAAAAGCTACAAAAGTTGGTCCTCACTGCAGGTCATTTCAAACGTCACTGCTCTACCGAATAAACAGTGGTGGGGAAAATTGTGATCGTACATGGTGACGTAATTCAATTACTCCGTCTTCGTTGCGAGACTACGACGTTTCTGACAAATACGCCGTATGATCAATAGTACCCGGACACCTTTATGTTTTGCGCATTCGACCACAAGATGTGTAACGCCCACTAATAAAAAACTTTATAAATGACAGTGCTGGAAAATCTCTTCGTTATTTGATTTTCAAACAGCTGACCAAAACTCAACGTACTCAAACATTTCTCTCTTTACTTACTCTGATCAACACTAAACTGACACACAATATTTTTAGCGCAACGCAGTCTGACTTTCAATAATCCCGGCAAAAGGTGTGGCCCTGACTAACAATAACCTATATTTTTCATGAATCACTTACCTCACAAAAATCTTCGTTACTCGAACTACTACAATACAGCGACCGCCAATACTGCCAGCTAAATAAAAGATTCTAACTACTGAAGGCACTAACTACTGCAAATGAAAGACTTTGATAGAGAGCAAACAATGTATTTATCTTAATAATGCTAAAAAGTCATTATATATATATACAGGGTGAGTCACCTAACGTCACCGCTGGATATATTTCGTAAACCACATCAAATACTGACAAACCGATTCCACAGACCGAACGTAGGGAGAGGGGCTAGTGTAATTGTTTAATACAAACCATACAAAAATGCACGGAAGTATGTTTTTTAACACAAACCTACGTTTTTTTAAATGGAACCCCGTTAGTTTTGTTAGCTCATCTGAACATATAAACAAATACGTAATCAGTGCCGTTTGTTGCATTGTAAAATGTTAATTACATCCGAAGATATTGTAACCTAAAGTTGACGCTTGAATACTACTCCTCCGCTGTTAGATCGTGTGGATCGGAGAGCACTGCAACATACATCGCGTTTCTCCAGAATGATCTGCCAACGTTGCTCGAAAATGTTCCACTGAAAACGCGTCGACGTATGTGGTATCAGCATGATGGTGCACCTGCACATTCCGTAATTAACACTAGGCTGACCCTTGGCAGGATGTTCGACGGGCGTTTCATAGGACGTGGAGGACGCATAAATTGGCCAGCCCGTTCTCCTGATCTTACACCTCTGGACTTCTTTCTGTGAGGTACGTTAAAGGAGAATGTGTACTGTGATGTGCCTACAACCCCAGAGGATATGAAACAACGTATTGTGGCAGCCTGCGGCGACATTACACCAGATGTACTGCGGCGTGTACGACATTCCTTACGCCAGAGATTGCAATTGTGTGCAGCAAATGATGGCCACCACATTGAACATCTATTGGCCTGACATGTCGGGACACACTCTATTCCACTCCGTAATTGAAACCGGAAACCACGTGTGTACGTGTACCTCACCCCTCATGGTAATGTACATGTGCGTCAGTGAAAAAGACCAATAAAAAGGTGTTAGCATGTGGACGTAATGTACTGTTCCAGTCTCTTCTGTACCTAAGGTCCATCACCGTTCCCTTTGGATCCCTACGTAATTCGGTGCTCTCCGATGCATACGATCAAACAGCGGAAGAGTGGTACTCAAGCGTCAACTTTAGGTTACAATATCTCCGGATGTAATTAACATTTTACAATGCAACAAACGGCACTGATTACGTATTTGTTTATATGTTCAGATGAGCTAACAAAACTAACGGGGTTTCATTTAAAAAACGTAGGTTTGTGTTAAAAAACACACTTCCGTGCATTTCTTTATGGTTTGTATTAAGCAATTACACTAGCCCCTCTCCTCACGTTCGGTCTGTGGAATCGTTTCGTCAGTATTTGATGTGGTTTACGAAATATATCCAGCGGTAACGTTAGGTGACTCACCCTCTATATATGTATATATAGGGTGAGTTTATATATATATCAGTTCATGATATCCAGCATTACAAATTTACTCTTTCTGATGGACACACGTCCAGATCGTCCCCGCTCTCAAAATTCTGCCATCTCTCTCCCCACATCCACCACTGCTGGCGGCCCACCTCCAACTGCGCAACGCTACGCGCTGTTCCCATCCAACTGCCCACCACTACGATAGGAAATATTCCAATAATGCAAACCAGCCACAAAAAAATGGCTCTGAGCACTATGGGACTTAAAATCTTAGGTCATCAGTCCCCTAGAACTTAGAACTACTTAAACCTAACTAACCTAAGGACATCACACACATCCATGCCCGAGGCAGGATTCGAACCTGCGACCGAAGCGGTCACGCGGTTCAAACCAGCCACAGACTGCACACAGCACAGTCAGTGATTTTCATAGAGAGCGCTACGTGGCGTTACCAACATAAAAACCTAAACAGCCTACTTGCAGATGTCACCAGAGATGGACCCGCCAGCGTAAAAGGTACTGGTGAGTATTTTCAGTAGAGAAGCGCATTAGTAGCGTGATGATGATGATGATGATGGTGATGACAATGGCGACGTCGTTGGATGCAGAGTAGTCTACAGCGTGATTATCAGGCGCCATTACGAAGTGTAGTATAACGTGATTCGCCAGGCTCGGTAGCTGCGGTCTCAGTGCGGCAGATCGCTAACCGGACGGATCCGAGTTCGATGTTGGGCCGGGTCGGAGATTTTCTACTCTCAAAGGCTCGGTTTCCTGCTATCCTTACGTTTGTATCGTCGTAAATGACAAAGATAATTGTCTCCAATACAGTGTTGTATCGTCTTTCCATTACTATTGCGGGTGAATCAGCACGAACCGAAAGAAAATAAATTGGAGAGGAAGTGCAGTATCGATCTACGTAATAGGCCCATGTAGAAGCAAGTTGCCTGCTGGCACGGGTGTATGATTCTGTTATTCAATGGTGCTACTCGACAGGGGTCAATTTGTCCACTACTTTGTGATAAGCACCCTTGATATGTGGACCCTGTCTCGTAAAATATTTTTATTTAATGTGTACGACGATTTCACACATTTGGGTGATATTTAAATTAATATTCATCAAACTGTACATGTACAAAAAGGGTGGGCTATGACCGCTGTTAAGCACAAATACGTAATATGTTGATGACAACGTGTCTCCTGCCAATCTGTTATTTAACCCAACAGTGTTTGTTGTATTTGATCTGAAAATGCTAATCGTTTTTGGCGAAACTAGATATCACGATTATAAATAATTTTTACGGTTGAAGTTTCCTACAGTGAGAAATGGTTAGGAGCTATCTGTACGTGCTTTAAAGAAGTTTTTTATATAGCCAACATCGCGTTCAAAACTTTTTTCTTACTGACAAGTTTCGATAGGTAAGACTGTCATCTTCAGATCTTGAAAAACATTTCTGGTTGTACGTCATGCTCCACTATGTTTTCATTACTTACACCATGGCAACATTTGAGTGGAATGTGCAATACACTCTCCACTAACATGTTAACATGGCGTAAGCAACGAACGCTCAAAAAGTTTTTAAAGCTCTGAAACCAGTCAATAAAAAACGGTTTTAACGCTATCTCGACTATATACAAATTACTTTATATTTTTGCGATCTTTAATAAAAGATTATTTACAAAACTCCGTAACTTTTAACATTTATAAGTGCCTTATCCCCAGCCTGAGTATTTCAGGAAACAACAGTTAATATGAAGCGACAACTTATAAATTTACACGATATTTCGTGAACGAATATTTAACGTTATCATTTTAATACTCCCGTGGAGGACAAATTTTTTTAGAATCAATTGCCATTTTCCGCACCAGGCATATATATCATGTCAAAATCGCTGTACAATTAGTTTTGATCCTCTGATGAATTTACTAGACGGTAAACGATAGCTTCATGTACTCGTACAAACAACATAAGAGGGCTACTCAGATTCTCTCCTAAATCAATTGTATGGGTTTGGAGGCCCAGAAGATCTGAAACATTACCTTGGAAAACGCAATCAATCACTTTGGCTTGACTAGAAGACTTTTCTTCAGTTACTACCAACTGACTTTTCTGAGCAGCAAGTTACGAATGCAGTAGGATAACTGAAGAGAAACTGGATAATTAAGTAATTAGATTAGAAGCCGGTTGTGAGGAATCATGTCAAAAGCCTCCTAGAAAAATAAAAATACAGACTCACCTTACGACAGCACTCATTTCTTTGCCCGCGCCGCGCGAGGTAGCCTCGCGTCTAAGGCGCCTTGCCACGGTTCGCGCGGCTCCACCCGTCGGAGGTTCGAGTCCTCCCTCGGACATGTGTGTGTGTGTTGTTCTAAGCGTAAGTCAGTAGTTGCATTAAGCCTAGGGACCGATGGCCTCAGCAGTTTGGTCCCATAGGAACTTACCACCATCACTTCGTCCGAATAAAGGTCCAGTTGTATTTTGCAGGGTCAATATGTTCTGAACCTGTATGTGTGATATGTCAATAGGTCGTTTTCTCCAGTGTATTTCATTACTTTGCGAAGGTGGTTTGATAAGTAAAATGTAAATGTCGTGTGAGTAGGGCCTCCCGTCGGGTAGACCGTTCGCCGGGTGCAAGTCTTTCGATTTGACGCCCCTTCGGCGACTTGCGCTTCGATGGGAATGAAATGATTATGTTTAGGACAACACAACACCCAGCCCCTGAGCGGGGGACCGAGCGAGTTGGCGCAGTGGTTAGCACACTGGACTCGCATTCGGGAGGACGACGGTTCAATCCCGTCTTCGGCCATCCTGATTTAGGTTTTCCGTGATTTCCCTAAATCGCTTCAGGTAAATGGCGGGATGGTTCCTTTGAAAGGACACGGCCGATTTCCTTCCCCATCCTTCCCCTCAGCCGAGCTTGCGCTCCGTCTGTAATGACCTCGTTGTCGACGGGACGTTAAACACTAATCTCCTCCTCCTCCTGAGCGGGGAAAATTTCCAACCCAGCCGGGAATCGATACTGGGCCCTTAGGACATTCTGTCGTGCTGACCACTCAGCTACCGGAGGCTGACGATTTGATAAGCGAAAGACTGGAACTTTTTTGTTGCTGCTTCACGGTCAGTTAGCTTGATTATACCAAGGCCTTCATAAAGAATTTCAGCAATGTACAGCATAAAGCTAGTTGTTCACGACCATCTGAATTGATCCGTATGTCTACTGCGATAGAAAATGGAGAAAACCAAGTTCCGTACTGTTACTAAACACTCTCGTTTGTAATGTTGGACTGCCACTCAAATCAAAATAGATTTTGGTGAAGTTGACATGGACTCTGCACCATCATTGAAGACCATTTACTTTTGGATGAATGAATTTAAATGTACTCGGACTATCACCAAAAGAAGCGTGCACCAGCCGTGTAATTGAGGTCGCCACAAAGGAAACCATTGACAGATTCCATGATACGCCAATGCAAAACCACCGAATAAAAATTTGAGCGATTACTGAGGGTGTAAGCACCTCAAACAAGCGAGCGCGTAATATCCTGCACGAAGAACTCACTGCAATGAAGCTGTGTGCGAGGTGGCCGCTGAGATGCCTCACAGTCGACCTGAAGCCCATCCGTCACAACACAATGTCTGGCGATGTTCAATTGCAATCCGCTAGACATTTTGCGCCAATTCCTGATTACTGATGAAACCTGTATCCATTATTACACACTTGAGTCAAATATCAGTCAAAACAATGTGCATAGGCTGGTGAAAGTGTACCTAGAAGGCAAAAACCGTTTTGTCAGCTGTTACTGTGGTGGTCACAGGTTTTTGGGATTCCCAATGAATAATATTCAGAGGTTAATTGGAAAAAGGTAGAACCATAACTGGGACCCAATTATGTTTCATTGTTAGACCATTTGAAACTTTGCTGAAAAAAGACCAAGGTAGGCACGCACAAAAAAATATCTTTCACCATATCACACATCATCGAAGGTGCAGGACTAGACTCTGAATTGGTTCCTCAACTATCGTATCCATGGGACTTAGCCCATGTTACTTAACACGGAACTTTGGGTTGCTGAGAGGAAGTTTTCATCAAATGAAGAAGTCATAATTGCAGTCTACGAATATTTTGCGGAGTTTGACGGAACCTATATTTCCGATGGCATGAAAAAGATAGAGGGTCGCTGGAGCTAATGTATATCCCTCAAAGAAGGCAATGTCTGGAAGTAACATGAGTTATTTACGAGACAAACATTTTATCATGATTTTTTACTCGACTTATCAAACCACCCACATATATGTTATAAACTCTTACTGCAAATAAGGTGTGAATATGTGTGACAAGAATTCAGCGGATTATTTCTATTTTCTTTGTACTTTATGTGTATGTCGTGTATAACTTTCCAGTCGTGAGATACGGACCTTCCGTTGAGAGAGCATATGATTGCCAGAAACTGAGTTTTTTTCATTGTACATAGTGAAGGGTCTCCATATTAGCCCTTTCATACTGTTTCAAGAAAGTTTAGTGTCATTTCACATGTCGTTTAGCACCTTATACTTCTGGTGTATTCAGTAAACACTCCAGGAAAAGAATTGACGTCTGGTGGCTGGTAAACTTCTTGTCTCCTTCTGTGGTGCTTAGCAAACTTTGCTGCAAGTTTGCAAAGTGAAAAAGAAGTTTCGTTCGCCTCTGATCCAAGTGCTGTTCTGCTTTAGTTGGCAAGGTGCTGTAATGGTATTCTCTGACAACTTTCACTATGTGTGGACTCCCATGTGGTCAGATTGTTGGCCGCTCGATCCTGGAATTTTCGATACAGAGATTGCTCGTGGCAGTTCGTTTGCAGTAGTGAGTATGGTAACTGAGTCTGTGAAAGTTCCAGTGTAGCTGAAGTTTTAACCTTTTTCCTTTCTAGATACGGAAGTCTCGGTCTAGCTGTAGTTTTAACCCATTTGTTTCTAGTTTAAGACCTTTATAGCCATGCCGAGTATTTTATTCGGAATGAGAAGTGGTTCAGCTTTTGTAATTATTAGATTTTACTAGTAGTTACTTTCTTCAGCCAGAACTTGAAAATGTGGGAATATTCTGTGCGAACTCTGCTTAATCTCAATTAGAATTCGTGTTTCCCAGTGTGAATGCGAGTGTGCTCGTGTTTCTTATTTATTTTTCTATTTCGTTACTTTCGCCGGTATTCCGTCATTTTCATCTGTTACGCACCCGCCTTCATTTGTCCACTTCCACTTGTTCGTCGTTGTTTTAGAGAAGCTTTAGTTTTATGAATCCGTTTCATCTTGCACTTATTCCGCAATAGTTTACCTATGTGAATAATTACTTCCATGGATTAACCAACTTTTCGGAATTTTTACACGTATTTCTTGGTCTGGATTTGTGTGGCTAGGGCCGCGTGTTTGAAGAACGAACGAGCCTTTAGCACGTCCGTTTTCAGTTCTTGTTCTGTACTTGTAGGGCTTAAATTACATTGCCCTCACATGTGAGTTCTACAGGCATTCGATCTGCATTTCAGATCGTAATTCTCGTTCAACTCCACGGCTTCAGTTTTCCATGTTTTTTGTTAGGCCGGTGGTCGAAACCTTTTGCGACAATATGTGCTTGTGATGAATGTTGTAGCTTTTTTAGTTCCTTTTCTATCTTCCGTGCGGTGTTAAAACGAAGTGTGTGTAATTCCTATTTTATGAGACCCTAAGGATTTACAAGCCCATCAGGCAGGGTAACTGATTATTTGTGGCACTCACGTGATTACTTAAAGCAAGCACTAGCAAATATTATGTTTTTGTATAAATGTGTAGACCTTTTCTAATCTGAACATATACACCAAGCGCTCATACCAGAATGAGATTTTCACTCTGCAGCGGGGTGTGCGCTGATATGAATCTTCCTGGCAGATTAAAACTGTGTGCTGGACCGAGACTCGAACTCGGGACCTTTGCCTTTCGCGGGCAAGTGCTCTACCATCTGAGCTACCCAAGCACGACTCACGCCCCGTCCTCACAGCTTTACGTCTGCCAGTATCTCGTCTCCTAGTTCTAGTCCTAGTAATAGTTCGGCATGGTTCGCAGGAGAGCTTCTGTAAAGTTTGGAAGGTAGGGTGCGAGGTACTGGCAGAAGTAAAGCTGTGAGGACCGGGCGTGAGTCGTGCTTGGGTAGCTCAGATGGTAGAGCACTTGCCCGCGAAAGGCAAAGGACCCTAGTTCGAGTCTCGGTCCAGCACACAGTTTTAATCTGCCAGGAAGTTTCAGTGCTCAAAGCAGTTTAAATTACATCTCACTGTTAATGTTTTATCCCACTCATCTCAATCTCTATTTCTCAGGAAACATTTTACAGCATTGTCCCTTACGTAATTCATGCAGACCTACTTATTTAATTGCTTTTAAAGTAAAATTTCAGTTTTATTAAGTATACAATTTACGAACACATCTACTGCCTGCTACGAACAGAATGCACACTCCTATTTAATGGGAGAGCCTTGAAATTTCCTGGCAGAGTAAAGCTGTGTGTCCGACCGAGACTCGAACTCGGGACCTTTGCCTTTCGCGGGCAAGTGCTCTACCATCTGAGCTACCGAAGCACGACTCACGCCCGGTCCTCACAGCTTTACTTCTGCCAGTATCTCGTCTCCCACCTTCCAAACTTTACAGAAGCTCTCCTGCGAACCTTGTCGTCCTCAAATATTTTTCGCGGAGTTTTACTAGATACCGTTCATGGTTTCTACAGATACCCTTCAATATTTAATTCAGTACGTAATGCAACACGCTGTGACCCATGTGGGTCAGCGATATAGTTACTGTGTAGGTACCGCGTACCGAGAAACGGCTGCTGTCGGAGTGAGGAGAGATGCACGCTAGGAGCGAGCTATTGCGGTGCCGCCGTGCGCCACCGCTGCTGGCCCGTTGCAGGTAAGGCGGACTGGGGAGAGAGGCTGGGCGGCTCAGAGAAACCGGTTCCCCCGCAGCCGGCACGCCGAGCAGGCGCGGCGCGGAAGGTCTTCACGGCGGCCGCCACCCTGCCCACAGTCGCCTGCCGTCAGAGTAGAATGGAGCGCGCGCCGGCTGTCCTTGTAAACAGTCGCTGTAGGCACCAGCGTCTTCCTTCGGATTGCTAGCAGCAAATAGTCGAGTACGATGCGTCTTAACAGCTCCGACTAGCTAACCTAACGTAGCTTTACACGCACTTGTAACACTGTCATACCCCAGCAATCCTACTTTAACTCCATGCTCACGGGGTGGATTGGAAGGACGTTAACAACAAGGGAGGACAGAATCCAAGCCGGGTAGTACGTAGCACGGAGCAGGTGACCCCTGCAATACTGTTAATGTGACAGTCTAGAAGGTTACAATAAGTGGGGGTAAGACCTGAACTACGTGGCGCATGCGCACGAAGGCAAATAGGATGAGCGGGTGGTTTTACGATCCCACCTTGCAGGCAGAGGGTTAAGCAGCAGGAAGGATACGCCTATTGACACTTCCAATTGCCTTACTGTAGTTAAGGACGATACACACTGGATATCAACCGAACGGAAGAGAACGTTGCCGTCAAAAGGAGAAGAGTTCAAGACCAGGGGTCCAACCTTGTAGCTTACCTGGGCCACATTGGAAGAAGAGTATTTGTGGACCACACACCATATACTTAACACTAATAATACAGGGTGACAATTATTGAACTATATGAAATAAAATCGTCATAACTTATGGACGGTTTTCGTCAGGACGCTGAAACTACACAATTGGTCACATGTTGAAGTTTCACGATTGTCCGTGGGACGTGATGGGAATTAGTATGCGCATGCATGGTTTGGTTTAGTGACGAAGCCCAGTTTCATTATGATGGGTTCGTTAGTAAGCGAAATTGGTGCATGGGGGGGACTGAGAAAGTGCATTTCGCGACCGAGAAGTCTCTTCATTCTCAATAGGTCACTGAGTGGTGTGCAATGCCCGGTCACGGAATAATTGGTGCAATATTCCTTGATGGCACAGTGACTACCGAATAGTACGTGACAGGTTTGGAAGGTGATTTCATCCTCATTATACAAAGTGACCCTGATTTCGACAAGATGTGGGTCATGCAAGACGGAGCTCGACCCCATCGAAGCGGAGAGTGTTCGATATCCTGGAGGAGCACTTTGGTGACCATATTCTGGCTCTGGGGTACCCTGGGACCATTGGCATGGGTCTCGATTGGCCGCCATATTCTCCCGATCTGAACACATCAGACTCATTTTTGTGGAGCTGTGTTAAAGACAAGGTGTACAGCAATAAACCTAAAACTATTGCTGAGCTGAAAACAGCC
Source organism: Schistocerca serialis cubense (assembly GCF_023864345.2). NCBI lineage: Eukaryota > Metazoa > Arthropoda > Insecta > Orthoptera > Acrididae > Schistocerca > Schistocerca serialis. The sequence continues at coordinate 524,636,785 of NC_064642.1, forward strand.
CTTCAGCAGGTCATCGACAGCATCGATTTTCCGGCACTTCAGCGGGTCACGTAGAATTTCGCAATTCGTCTGCGCCACACATCGCCAATGATGGCATATCGAATATATGATAACCTAAATCCGAACACCTGTAGTGACGTTTACATGTTGAATGAAGTGTGTTCACGCCGTAGTTTGAAACTAATGTATTCTTTTCCTATCATTCAGTTATTGCCACCTTGTAACCGCTGACAATATATAGGCTGAAGAAAGATTCGCACACTCTGACTCCACAGCGCGATTCCTCACATACTGCGCATATTTCGGGCAGTAGATGGACGTTAAAGACTGGCAATCTGGCAACACTGTAATCATGTGTATAGTAACTGTCTCTGCCAAGTTGAAGCGGAGCTGTGCAGTGGGCACAGCGGATAGCGTTTTGGGTTAGCACGCAGTAGTTGGACGGTTAGATTCTGGGTCGAGGCTTATTTGTTTTTATTAGCTAAAAGTAGTCTGCGTGTTACAGCATCTGACGTCTTAATCGTCATACAGCTATAACAGTGAGGACGAAATTTTGTGACAGACATTTTTCAATTGCTAGTATGCGAGGAAGCGCACTGCGAAGGTCGAGTGCGCGAATTTTTTTCACCCTATCTCTCTCTCCCTCTACGAGATTTCAGCACGTTCATAACTTCACATAAACGGAATTTTGCAGATTTTTTTTCGGTCGTGTGATGGATGCTCACTTTTTGGGCCACGTTGATTCTTGCTTTGGGACGCAGGTTAGATGCCTCTGCACTAGACGGAATGTCTCTTCGCTTAGCCCAGTAGTGAACGGTGAAAATGAGTTGACGAGATACCATCCACGAAGCAAAAGGTCGTGTAGTATGGTAAATTTGACAGAAACACAAAATGTTTCAAAATGAATGTGTGGTTTTTAAGGCTTTTTAGCATATACTACATTCAACTTACAACTGTAAATAAATCAAGTGGAATAGCAACTTAAACGGTTTTTCTTACAAATGTTCAATGCAATGAACATTCGCCACAACTCGAGTCGACAGGCGAGATCTTCCCAAATCTTTGTCATGAATAATTTTTGGAAAAATGCCATTTCTAATGTGCACAAGCAAACAAACAACTTTTATGATGTATTATTTATAACTGTATGTTAATAGTAATAAATGCTACAACGCCTTAAAACCTGTATATTCATTTTATAGAAAGCGATACGTAGCGCTTTTTTACCCATTACAAAATGGGTCTTTCTAAACACCAAATAATGCCGGAAACAAGTGTATTGTCTTCTTCATCGTCGCAAGTCATTGTGCTGATTGCTGAGAGTGGTGACCACATGATCCAAGCGTCTTTATTCCAGACAGTTGCCAGCTTCCCTTGCAGTCTGCTGAAAATGTAGATTGGAGATCTTCTCGTTTCTATATGTCCATCTGTTCGCTGCTTTCCCCATTAGCCTCGTGCCCACGAACGTACCTTTTATATTTCCTCCAGATCATCTCCACCGCGCCTCACGAAATTACCAAAGAACTGGAAAATTCTTTGGTTGATACGGGAAGGAAGGCGCCTAGAGATACTGCGTTTCTCAACAATGGGCACATTTGTCCCTGTTTCCGTCCATTTTAATCTCAGCATCCTGCACCAGCACCAAAACTCAAATGCGTGAATACACTGCTTGTTTCGCAACCATAGGGTGAAAAATACAAAGCCAGATCTTTGGCGCTTTTCGGTATCGCTCTGTTCTGTCAGATCTTGTTGAATTGTTTCGTAGCCATTCGCCTTAGCGTGATCCGCCTTCCTATCTCATCTTCACATCTTCCCATGCCACACAGAGTAGATCCAAAATAGATGAAAGAATGCACGATTTTCAGCTCCTTTAAGCGACCTTTGAGTTGAATCTGTGCTCCTTTATCAGTTGTCATGAGCTTTAGACTTGATGGGACTGATGTCTCATCCGTACGATAGATTGATGTCCTTTACTTTGTTAGCAGCTCAACACGTTCATCTTTGCTGCTGGCTAGAGGCATGATGTCATCAACAAATCGCATATTGTTAATAATTATTCTACCACTTGTGATTCTTGTTCTGCGTAGAAGCTGTACAGTTAACGGGATAGGATACAATACTATTTGACACGTGAAATCAGACATGCCAGCACTTGTCTCCACAACTACGTGGTGATTACAGACTATCACCTATGGTGGGGCACCGAACTCTGCAAACACTTGCCACAATTTATTCCCCGAAAACACAATCAAAGGCTTTACTATTGTGAAGTAAGCAGATGAAAATAAAAAGTCAGATCTCTTGCAGTTTCTTAATTGTTTGTCATATGCTGAAGGTGTGTTCGCTAGGTCCCTTCCTTGAAATAAACCTGCTTGTTCTGTGGTGTTATGAAGCTGAATGTATAGGTTCAAAAGCTGGTTCAAGTTAAAGAGCAAAATTTTACTTGCGTGAGATATGAGAGCAACAGCCCTGTAGTTGGTACAGATCCTGATTGACCCTTTCTTGTGTAGCAGATGTGAACTGTGACTTCAGCCAGTCTTCTGGCCACCCCGTAGTTTTCCATATTCTTTCATACAATTAAAGCAGAACATCAACGTCCTCCTGCCGTATTTCTTTGATCATTTTCGCAGACATACCGTCTATACCAGGGGGTTTATAATTCTTCAAATGGTGAACTGCGTTTTCTGTTTCACTGCATAAGATTGTAGATTCCAGTGGCAGTTGTACAACTGCTTGATTGTCCGTGCTGTTGTTAATTCCAGAGTAAAACTCCTCACAGTATTGTTTTTAATGAAAACTGTATTATCTTTTATGTTTTTATTGATGCATAATGTAGGATCCTTTTGGTCCAAATATTTTAAGTCCAAACTCTCCGATACTTGGCCTCTAGTTTGGAAAAAAATAGTTAAAATATCAATGTCCTTCGGCGACGTTAGCAGTACGTGACAAAAAGAAAACAAGCAATAACACAAAGATTAAGAAGAAACACAAGTACCAAATCTGCTGAATACTGCCACATTCTTACCTACACCGATTATCATTATAAATGAATATTGTGGTCAAGACTGTTTTCAACCCATTTTAAAGTATTTCAGCTAGACGGCTCATTTTCTCCAAGACATAGTTTCTGAAAAATTTCGCACTGCGGAATGTTTTGACGTTACCCTCCGTTCTATGACGTCCCGGGTTAATCGATAGTAACATGCACATTCGACAGATGGCTTCATAACAGAAAGCTCTCAGGATGAGATAGAAATCATTAGACAAAAAAATAAATTCGCGACTATCCTCAGGAGAGTGTTATAGGGCCTCCGCTATTCACGACATGTGCAAATGGTTTGTTAGATTACGTTGGAAGCTCTGAGGGACTGTTTGTAGATAACGCTGCTCGAACAGCGAAGCAGCAACGCCAGAAAAGTACAGCGAAGCGCAGGAACACCAGCAGGGTATCGACGCCTGGTGCAGCAATTGGCAGTTGATCCTCAACTCAAACAAATGTTACATATTGTGCATAAATAGGCGGACATAGCAATTACTGTTTGATTACATGTTTGACGATTAGTAACCCGAAACAATAACAGTATTGTTACTCAGCAATATCCGAATGTAGATTTGCTTTCTAAAGAATGTTTAAATTAGCCCAAAGCCGGAATCAAATTTCGGCTTGTTGCATGTCCAAGAGTTAGAGTACCTCTGATCTTTTATGTCATAGGGCAATTAAATGTGAGGCAATGAAGTGTCGCTTTAGGATGTTATCACTTTGCACGGCAATAAACTGAAGCAGAACTTTAATCCGCGCTCTCCTTCTACTCCATCTTCCTCTCCCCTTTCCTCACTGAATAGATGATACCTTGAAAACTATGGTAATATTACGCTTTTAAAAATCTAATGAAGATTTGCCTTTAGTCCTCAAAAATTTTGCAGCAGTGTGTGCTGCAACGATATATTAGTGATTTTTCTTTTTCTCTTATTTTAATAAAACTATTTTAATTTAGAGCAAATATAACAGATTGCCTATAAATGTTTCATGTGTGATAGAGAAAAAACACTCGTATTAAACACATACAGCCATAATAAGGAAAGTCCGGAGTAATCAGTTTACAAAATGTTATCGTTGTAAAACAACATCCGTCTTTTGTCTGAAATACTTCACTTGTTACTATCCGCTTCACCTTTCATGCTCCAAGCCGCGATCTGTTAAGACGTATGTATCAATGTAAGCCTCGTTTAGTGAGAACAATACTCATTTTCACTTAAACCATATCTCATGTTATTTTGTTTGGTACCTTATTGAGAGGTTTTACGATGGAAGTGCTTGTGAGTCTGATTCTATGAAGCGAAATAGCCAGTTTGCACGATATGTGTTTATCCACAATTACGACTATCTTATTAAGATCACTACGAATTCAAATAATTATTCAGAATGAGCTTGCTTTTCAATTTACCATGTCTGAATTTCGAGTGCGAACAACGAGGGCGCGCTTGATATTAGAAGTTGACATGGTGGTGAAAATGAGAAACCAAAGTAGTTATTCCTGAAACACGTAATATTTCGTGCAGATTAATAGTTCCGTTTATCGTTAATTTCAATTCCCAGTTGGAATTAAAATGTAAAACTCATGTAAAGGAAAATTACAAAGGAGAAAACTGTCGCTATTCGTACGTGAAATTCGTAAATTCACAATTATAAACTGACGTCAAATGCACTTGTTAACGCTCGTATGATTTTGCTTCTTTTACTCAAGGGTAACTTTAGCATAATGAGCCATGGAACTCTTAGTGGAACTTAATTATAGACGTGCATATGATGTCGTTACTGAAGCTCAATTATATTTATTCTTTCTACAACCATCTATAGACGTGTGTCAACACCTGTTGGCAGCTGAGGGTTTCGATTAATTATCATTTCTTTCTAGAGAAGCGGCATGGTCATCATTGGTATCTGTTCTTTCCGAACAGTTACTATCTTCATATAGTATTGTATCCTATCCCCTTAACTGTACAACTTCTATGCAAAACACGTCTTTAGGAAAGCTCCCGATGGTTGGACTAAGACGTACTTTATCATAAAATTTTAGTATTGATTCACTATTCACTTGTAAAAGTTGTATTTGTCTACAAGATTCGTTTACCGGTTTCATCATCAAGTTTCACGAAGTGCTCAATTTTCTGAACATATCAGAATACTACAACAAAGAACTGTGACTCGTCCGCACGAATATATCTGATTAATTCATTCCTCTGCAAATTATTGTCGCTTTATTTGCGTCCACAGTCCTGCAGTATTTTAGAAATGACAACATTTTCCACTTGGACTCTTAGTAAATAACAATTCTGTCGTAAAATGTTGGCACTTATAAAACCTATATATTACTTGCCTTTCAACGAAGGTAGAAAACTGGAGTAACCAGTAATCACACACTGCAAACATAGTTAGAGTTTCCAAGCCCCAAGCTTAAAATTTAGACCAAACAGTTGAAGAGCAGACAGATTTGAAACAAAGCATGTTTGCTGAACAAGCAAACGTTAATCCAAACGCGTCTGAGAAGGGAAGCGAACGAAAGCTATCAATTTTATAATTAAATCATGACATCAATCTGCCAGAAATATTTGAAATTCTTATTAAGTCAAGTTACTCACAAATTATCTGCAACAAATGTGACATAAACTTCCTGATCATCAAGTGTTCTCCGATTACAGAGACATCAGTCGATTGCATTCACGGCGATCGCCTACGACATAGCAACGCTGCGTATGTTGTGTAAGTGACTGACTTTGCTCTCTATGCAGATAAACTAATACATCTGTGCACATCACGTTTTCATGCACTGAGGTGACGAAAGTCATGAGGTACCTCGTATTATCGTGCCGGACCTCCATCTGATCAGGTTAGTGCAAGAACTCGACCCCGCGAGGACTCAAAAAGTCTTCGGAAGTTCCCTGCAAAAATACTGAGCCATCCTGCCGTCCATAACTGCAAAAATGTTGCCACTGTATGGCTTTTTGCGCGAACTGAGCTCTCGATAATGTCCCATAAAAATTTTCAAAGGCTTTCTTGTCGGGCGATGCAGGTGGCCAAATTATTCCCTCAAACTGTCCAGAATGTTCTTCAAAGCAATCGCGAACAATTGCGGCCCACGTGACACGGCCCATTGTCATTTACAAAAATTACACCACTATGTGGGAACATGAAGTACATGAATGGCGGCAAATGGTCTCCAAGTAACTGAAGTCGGCACTGTACGGAGGATGACCGATGACAGTTAACCAAAGGTGTCGGATTTTTGCAAGTGGCAAGTGTCATAGCGCTCGTGTGTGGTCTGGCATTGTCATGTGTTCAAATGGTTCTAACCACTATGGGACTTAACATTTGAGGTCATCAGTCCGCTAGACGTAGAATTACTTAAACCTAACTAACCTAAGCACATTACACACATCCATGCCCGAAGCAGGATTCGAACCTGCGACCGTTGCAGCAGCGCGATTCCGGACTGAAGCGCCTAGAACCGCTCGGTGACAGAGGCCAGCAGAGGGTGCTCCATGTGTGGACGGTTAGAAATTCGATTAGAGCATGCTGTTTCTCATGCACCGATATACGGCGTTGTACCCCACTATGTTACACGCTGCCGGCCGCTGTGGCCGAGCGGTTCTAGGCGCTTCAGTCCGGAACCTCGAGACTGCTACGGTCGCTGGTTCGAATCCTGCCTCGGGCATGGATGTGTGTGATGTCATTAGTTTAGTTAGGTTTAAGTAGTTCTAAGTTCTAGGGGACTGATGACCTCAGATGTTAAGTCCATAGTGTTCAGAGCGATTTGAATCACTTTTGTTACACGCTATAGTTCAGAGACTTCTAACAGCAGAGGGTTGTATCTTGAGTCAGCGAAGTGGGAAGGTCGACCAAGTATCGCACTACTTGTAATACCTCAGGCGATACTGAAAACAGTAAAAAAATTCAGAGGCATCCGTTTCCACTATGCCCTCGGCGCAGTTGTGAATCTGGATTTGTGTCGTCTGCTGTTAACGGCATAAGTGTTGACGTATGTCTTTGTAATTAGAAGGCAATGAACGTGTGCAGAGTTGAAAGCTGATTTTACGCCGTTGCTGTTTATGAAGTGAAGAATTTATTTTATTTACGGATAACGACTAAACAACACTTGACCGCTGCTTATATATTCAGGTAGCAGAAGAATTTTTTCTGCCGTACTAAATGTTTGAGATTACTGCCACAGTATCACAGTCCACCTCCGTAGCTGAGTGATCAGTGCATTTGACTGCCATGCTGAGGACATGGGTTCGGTTCTCGGTACTGCCAGAGATATTCCGTTGGTGGGAGGGCTGGGACGAGGTGCACTTAAGCTCGTAATGCCAATTGAGGAACCACGGAGTGGTAGCGGCTTCAGGTCACGACAGGAGAGCGGTGTGCTGATCCCACTCCCCTCCACTCCGCATACAGCGCTCACATTGGCAAAGAACGGTTGGTATAGACGGGTCCACCAGGCCTTTGCACGGAGTTAAAGTTTGCGACAGCCTGAGATAATAATTAAATTTAGATACGAATTTCACCAATAAACAGCATTTTTGACTTGTTATCGACTGAACTGCAATTTATAGAGAACAAGTGAACGTGATATTCCATTTTTTATTTTCTTTTCTTTTTTTTAAGATCAAGTTTCGTTCTGATACAACGGGTTCGCAAGTTTAACAATGAAATATCTCACTATTTTAAGAGGCTTCCGGTTTGGTCACTTGCAATCCGAATGTGGTCGAACTGATTAACTAATAGCCAACCAGTCTAAACAAAGTCGGAGACAGAAAAGTACTTAGATGATCAACTGAAGGGAATAACCGTCTTGAAAACAGTTTCTAAAAAGTGTATCAACAAAAGTGAATGGGATGTAGTCAAATCTGGCGATGCTGCCGGAATGATTTTGGGAAATAATACGCTAAAAGCAATAGAGATGTACTATTTTAGCAGGAAATAACTGACAACGGAAGAACGAAGAGGATACAAAGAGCAGACTGGCGGCAGGAGAAGCTTTTCTGACAAAAAAAAGTGCATTTAAATGTAAGGAAGACTTTTCGGGAAGGATTTGTCTGTAGTGTAGCCTTATTTGGAAGTAAAACGAAGACGATAAATAGTAAATGAAATGTGCCGCTACAGAAGAATGCTCAGGATTAGATGGGTAAATCGGATAAGTGATGAAGAGGTGCTGTATGTAATAGAGAAGAAAAGAAAATTAAGGTACAACTTGACTGAAACAAGGGATCGGTTAACAGGGCACATGCTGAAATATCAACAGTTGTATGTGCTGTATGCTATACGGCTTCTCTATTTTGGTAAGCAAGTCCAGCAGAAATCATCACAAGGGTACGCTTCCGGCCCTACGCTTGTCTCCACACCTAGTTTCAGTCGGAAGCAACGTACTGCTATGAGTAACGTCCTGTTTACTGTGACCAGGGCGTGTCCTAAGCGTTACGCAGCACGCAGCTTACCCCTCACTGGCCCGCATTTCTGATGCATGAATCATTTGTCACTCGCTCCGCATCGCCTATGAAGATGACGTGCTGTAGATGCGTCGCTGTCGTAAGGCGCTGGTGACGTAGTGCCGGAACGATGAGCCACTTGCTGGCAGCCTAGCCCAGCTCCTTGCCAAGCCTTCCTTGGGGTGTTTCAGTCTAAATAGTGTTGCTCCTCCTGCTCGTTGATCACTACATTTCTGAGGTATTGTTTTAGTACCTAACAACTCTCAAAACGAAGAAGTTACAATTTGTGCTTTCATGGACAGAGCACCACAAACATAAGAGCGTACAAAAGTATACTTTCAGAACAGGCGGAGAAAATGTGCAGTTCTTTCCTCGACCTTGCATTATAGAGACCTATTTGTATCCCTAAAACAGATGATGATGATGACAGAATTATCTGGATGGAAGACACTGAGTGAGATCTTAAGCGCCAGTACTAAAGTGTATGGAGAAAAACATGGTTAGAAAGAGTAAAAGTACAAAAAATTGAAGAGCAAAAGAATTATATGGTTTTTTAACGAATGCCAATACAAACTGAAGTGAAACTAGCATCCATGAATTGAAATTGCAACAATAAATCCAACTACAACATTAACTCTACATATCATCAGTCCACTCAGGGTCTGCCTCTACCACTTAAAAAAAATCTAGATTTCCTGGATAAGCTCGTCTGCTACATCTTGTTGCAGTGTGTTTGATGGTTTGATGTCAATTACGAAAGTCGCACTTAGACGATTCAGCCTTTCCGGAACGGTCGAAGCTTTCTGTGAAGATACCATGAACCCTACGTATCACGTCAATTGTTTCAGACCACCACTCATAGCATCGTAGGTGGCCGCCCAACCCCGCGACGTCTGGACGTGGTTTCACCTTGGTTTCGCCACGTGTGAAGACACTCGCGACAGCACGCTTCCAACAACTGACACGTCTTTGAGTTTCCGAAATGCTACAGACAGTCTCCAGGCAATCGCAATCTGTCCTCGGTCAAACTCAGATCGCGGGCCTTCCACATTCTACAAACGAACAGCAAGCTCAATGATACTACATGCACCGTGCGTGCGTCTGTCTAGTGTCTTCGCCAGGTGACCCTGCCGTCGCCTGGGCGGGTCTATATCGACAGTAGTTCGGTGGTCATGAAGTTCTGGCTGATCAGCGTGATTTATTAGCGCTGCGCCAGACAAGTTGTCCGTGAAGGTGGTGCAGTCGCTAGTTATTTCTGTGTGGGTCACACTACTGCCCCAGAAGAACTTAAGAAAATACAAGCACCCTAAATTGGTATTTCAAATTAGTAAGATGTTGCTTCTCAACAGAAAAAAATGAGTAATGGTAAAAGGCAGATGACGATGCGCGTGTACATACAGCTCCAAAATTCTTCGTGGATAACTCCACTTTCAGCTCCGAGAAAGGGAACCGGATCTGCAAACCTAATTCGAAATATTCTCCCTGAAAGACAATGGAACATTTGTCACGGGACGAGAAAATTTTACATACGTCACGTCGAAGGGAAATTCTCCGTATAGCTTTGCCGAGTTCGTCCATCAGAGTATCTTTTGTTGTCAGTCATTCTATGGTGCCACAAAAATGTCCGTAACTACGCAGTCCCACAGGCAATACCAATAATTGCACCCCCGCTATTGGAGGTTTTTCCACAAAACTCCAAATCTTCAGCGTAATTTTGACAACGAAAGCATTACGGAGTGCTGCAAACATTTGGGTTATTATTCACGTGCAGCAGCCCATTGTAATTGGCTCCCGCTTTATTTCGTGTTGTTGTGCTACATTTCTATCTGACAAATTGCCAGCATTTATTGATAATAGACAATCATAACGTTCACTCAGTGCGCAAAAATGCTTGGTTGCAGTCAGGCTGTAAATTGAAATCACTGCATATGCCAGTGGAGGCGGAGAGCTTCAAATAAAAAGTGGTATACAGAAAAAAAATATTTTGCTTCACTGGAACGAGGTGACACAGCCACCAACTCGCACAGTATATCCTCACAGAGCTCAGTTTAACCCATCTTCTTAAAGTAAAAATTAATGATATATCGCAACAGCGTGACGTTTTTAAGTATACATAGTTTCCAGGATGTAGTATAGTCATGGGTATAATCTGTCTCTCGCAAGATGACAGGTACAGAGGTAACAGTATCAAATTTTCAGCTACTGTCTTACAGTCGAGTAACTTCTTGTACTACCATTAAAATATCTTCGTCCTGCCTAACGACGAAGGCTAAACGTAGCAGTTAGTTACTTCTTGTCTCGTAACTCTGGATCGAGGAATCTCAGTTCTGACACTACTACATGTAAAAATCTAATATTGTCCAGTGACAAAGAAGACCAGATCATCTTTACAACGCTCACAGTTCCACAGCGCATTTTTTATTTTATTTTTTTACTTTTTGTAAGCAACGGCGCTTTCCATTTGCAACTCAGAATGTAGTGCGTATAGCTACCAACAAAACAACTGAGTGTAAAATGCATGTTTCAAATAGTCCACTCATCTACAACTTGCTACGAACTGCAAAATTAGCACTTGCACTCAGGTTTAACAGAAAGTACCTGTATAACCGCCTCTTTACCTAATATCTCTTCACTTTTTCTCGACGTCTAGAGTCCAGACAGTTGATAAAATGCCAATATATCGGTAAGTCGACATACTATCCATAAAAATATCGATATATACAGGCGATATCTTTTTCGACAATTACCTATATATCCTATCAAGGTGGCAATATCGATTACCTATATTTATGTTTTATATTATATTTTTTCACGATTTTCGGTACTTATTTGAAGGTGTTCATTTGAAATCGTAGTGAACATAACTTTTCTTCCACTGTGTCAAGGAGTCTTACTACTTCTTGAGTTTTTATCATGCCCAGACGGTCTCTTTCACTGTGTGAAGCAAGTTCACGTGACACAAAAGAACACGTCCGACTGCGCTGGGGTGTGGCGATGTGAATGGAATAACAAGATTTCCGATGTCCTGAAATAGTACACCAGTTGTGTTAAAAATTTTTTTTTAACGGAGCTAGTGTGCTGTTTCTTCACATCGGCATTTTTCAAAAACAGCTGCTGAAACTGATGAACAAAAATGTGAATGGTAAGACTGGTCTTTATGGTAGGAGGAGAAGTGTGACGGGAAATGCTGGCGTGATCGGCGCTCGACGCTACCAACAGAAACTGCAACGTTTAGCTTCAGCACGCTATTTTGACACTACAACTGCTAGGTCGCTGCCGTTAGCAGAAATCAAAACCCAGGGAAGTCGACATGAAGTGTCTGGATCCATCGGACACCTTTTATCGTGCCATTTACATACAGTTACCATTGTTAGCAAAGTGGTTATCGCGAAGCGCGAACGTGTCTCGTTTCCCTTTCAGTTCTTGTTCTAAAAAGGGGGGAGGGGGGAGGCAGGTTACTAGCTTGTTGATGTACAGAATATCTAATAATAAACCAATATTTAAATATAAAGCTCTAAAACCGGCAGTATATTTACAATGTGCAGCCCATGTTTCTATAAGCAGGTACGTCGATTTTTTTTCCTTCGACGTATCGATACCTTTCTTCGATATATTAAGAGCTGGTAACGCAATTTTTATAAATATCAATACATCGGATTCCCAATAGTTTTAAAAATATCAGCAGTCCTAATCTGGACTTCCTTGCTCTGAGCTGGAGGAAGTCTGATGCTTCAGGACGAAAAAGTTTCGTGTGGTTAGTATTAGCGGTAGCTGCCGATAAATACTGTGTACTGAAGCACTGTAATAGTCACTGCTGTTCTGTTGCTTTGCCATGCATTTATTTGGCGTACCGAGCGAGAGACAACACAGGCTACCTCAACGTTGGTCCGATACCCCCCCCCCCCTCCACCCCACCCCCTAGAGTAAACAGAATAAAATTATCTACCCAAACCTAACTCGGTTTCTGTCATTTCACAGAGACATATTTTCAACACTATCAGATTTTTCTCATCTAACTAGTCAGTGCAAAAAACTACTAAAATGTGTATATAGGAAACACCCGCGTGAATCAGAACGTCACCTGCCAGACAGCATAAGCCCCCAGAACCGAAACCCTCTGAATATATTGGCATGTTTGATGTCTCATGGTTAGTGAACCTACTCCCCCCCCCCCCCCTTTCCTCCTCCCCCTCCCTTCCCTGTGTTCATGACCGGAAAGAGGAATGGTCAGTATTCAGGGATATGACAAGAAGGATCATTCGTGGCAAGAAGCTCTAGTGAACGAGGGTTCTGATATGCAGACCTTAAGAGCTATGAGCACTTCTTAATCTTCGGTACTGTGAAACAAATCTCTTCTAGTGCAAGCTTCTTGCTTTCCATATTTTGGAAGGAGGTAGTATGGACCAAAACAAGAAAAGATTGTCAAATAACCCCGACTCTAAAAAGCTATAAGTTATGAGCCGTGAGCACTTATCCAGCAGAAGGTGTGTGTTTCACAGTAGCGTTGATGAACAAGTTCTCATAGCTCTTAAGTACTTTAGAGCCTATGTTTTTATATTTTAGTTTATACTGCTAAGCTCTCAAATTCTGGAAAGCGAAGAGCTTGCAGTAGAAAAGATGTGTTTCACAGCATGGAAGATGAAGAATTGCTCGTAGCTCTTACCATATGCATTTAAGACCCCTTTTTACTAGACATTTTTGCTTCGAACGATCGTTCCTGTCGCATACTTGACTATTGGTCATTGTCTAAGGCGACTCCAGTTTCAAACATTTACGAGTTCGTTCACTGTGCGAAGCACTTCTCCCTTTGTAGCCGTTTACAACGAATCACGAAATATGTATCGTGACTGCACTGTATGAATAATAATAAAATTATAAATGCCTATTGTGTCGCTATTTGTAGAACTACACTATAAATGAGTCAGTCAGGTACCCCAAAAACTGTGCATTTGTGTTCGACAGATTTGGCTTCGAATCCTCTTGTAGCTACTATGATTTACATATTTTGTGAACTCCGTAAGGTACTTTGAGGGAATACCGCAATTGTTTCTTTAATGACACTAAAGGCAACGTAAATTAGTGCTTAAACCCTAACAAGGAAGGAATTAAAATTACTGTGGTTTGGAATACTATTTGAAACTGCAGTGAAATTGGCAAGCCTATTACTCGCTTTTCCAAGCCTTAGTGCTTCTAAGTGATACCACTGATTTAATAAGAGGTCAGTGCGCAAACTCCGAGACAGCAATTTTCCAACATGAAGCTTCAGAAGTCGTAAGGCTTGCAAAGGCAGTTTGCTGTTTCCGTGCAAAACAGTTACCTGTTTCTCGTAAAAAGACAGTACATAAGTGAGGCTGTAAAAATACCTTTCATATTGCAGCAAATCTGTCAGGAAGCAGCTAATGAAATTCGTCCCGCTACGAATTAGCATCCTCTGAAACGTTTTCAGACCATAGAAGAGTGGAGAAAATTGAGAGCGGGCAAATTAATGCCACGTTTACAACATGTCAATCCAAAATCACGTTATGTTTAGAGGGTTCATAGATCACACATTTCAGACGTTGATATATAGCGGTTCCATTTCAGCATTTATCAAGTAACACAAAAAATTAGTGATGATGTGAATCTCGTTTTATCGCATCAGCGTACAAACATATTCAAAGAAATCAAAAGAAACACTTTCCATTATTTCAGTGATTTGTTTCATGCCTCCCTTTTTTCTTACATTATGCTAATAAATTTATCCCACTTTACTAGTCTCTCCTCCTCTCCTCCTCCCGAACAGGCCATGAAGGCACAATGGTAACGACCGGCCGCCGTGTCATCCTCAGCCCATAGGCGTCACTTGATGCGGATGTGGAGGGCATGTGGTCAGCACACCGCTCTCCCGGCCGTATGTCAGTTTCCGAGACCGGAGCCGCTACTTCTCAACCAAGCAGCTCCTCAGTTTGCCTCACAAGGGCTGAGTGCACCCCACTTGCCAACAGCGCTCGGCAGACCGCATGGTGACCCCTCCAAGTGCTAGCCCAACCTGACAGCGCTTAACTTCGGTGATCTGAAGGGAACCGGTGTTACCACTGCGTCAAGACCGTTGGCTATCCACTAGTCTACCGTTCTTTAACTGCTTAAGAATTTTTAATCTTTATATGCCAACACTATCTTCCGGCTGTACTGCACATTGAAACGTAATGTTGATGATTTTGGGATGCGCTGTGATATTTATTTCTTGTTCTTTCCTCCTTATTCCTCGACTTCTTTATTTTATAATTTTCAGTCATGATTCTTTAATAGCAGATTTCAAATGCCTCAGTTTTCTCAATTTTTTCCCACAGCCCTCATTCCACACACGTATAGTACTCTTTTTAGCTGCCTTCTTTTCAGAATTTCGAAGTTCTCTATCGTTATTTAATATCGCAATAACATTCCTTCTGATGAAATATTCTTATTCTGTAATAATGTTCGTCTTTTGTCCTCAAAACCGTGAACTGGAATTTAAATTCCATTTCCGGGATGAATTTTTGCTCTGCAGCTGACTGTACGCTGATCCGAAACTTCCTGGCAGATTAAAATTGTGTGTCGGAGACAGACTCGAAGCTGGGACTTCTTCCTTTTGCGGGCAAGTGTTCTAGGACTGGGTTATCCGAACACAATTTCCGCCCTCCCGCACGACTGTACTGCTGTCAGTCCCTCATCTCCTACCTTCCAAAACCCCACAGAAGATCTCCCGCATTCCTTGCATGACAGCATTCCTACTGCGGGACACATGGCTGAGCAACAGTCGCTGAACCATAGCCCGGAAAGTTGTTTCCAGAATTAATTTGATTAGAAACAGAGATACCGCCGGAAGCAAAGCTGCGAGGACGAGCTGTGAGCCCTGACTGGATAGCTTAGTCGGTAGAGCCCTTGCCCTTGAAAGGCAGAGGTCCCAGTTTCGAGTCCCAGTCCGACACATAGTTCTAATCCGCCAACAAATTCCAAAACCTCTTACTTGTTAACGAATTGATTAAAGATAAAAAAGACTACAGTGACGAAGAGTAATGGAGATGTCAGTTACGATTTGCACGGTACCATATAACGATATTAAGTAAAATTACGCAAGGGTTGCTACCATGCCTTCCTTAACACGAGTTTATCTTTTCTTCCATTTCCAGTGTCGTTATGCCACTAAGTATTTGTTTAAGATTTTGTTCTTTGATCTTAGACATCTGTAATTTAACCCGATTCGTCTTGGGTCTTCGAATATTTATAGGGTAGAAGTCTTTCTCTGATATGTGTCCACGAATAACACAAGCAGTGCACCGGTTTTATTCTTTCATCTGTCACCAAGAACAGGGAGATAGTATAGGTTCACAGATGTGAACCCAATGGCTAGGGCAGATGCACCCACGGTCGTTCTTTGGGTTACTTGCTGCGCCGTTCATCCTGTAATCATCTCAGTATCACACATTACATTTCCATTTAGTCAATATCTGATCTTATTCCACGTGCTATACATACTATTTACTTACGTTTCTTAATGTCAGTATTTTTAAGCAACTACCGAAGTAGCACCCTCCTTTATCGATTGTTCTGTTGTCAATTTATATTTATTGACAGTGGATAGGTTGTCTGATACATTGAAAAATGAATTATTGTCCACTCTCAAAATACATGTATTGCTTTCGAGAGTTTTCCTAAAATAATTCAAAGGAGAAAACTGTGCGCTTCCTTAAAGAATAATACGAATGATTTTTTATCCTTGGTCATCAAAAGTTGTTTGGTTTCTTCAATGACACCGGTACAACCACAGAATATAGCTGTCAACCGTAAATTAAAAGCTTTGAAATTTGATTCGGTTCGTCTTCATCCATTATTTTTTTCCAAGCTGTAATGTCGCTGTCCAAGACCTCTCACATTCTTCACTGTGATCACAGTCACTAACTAACAAATATACGAGATGAACTGCCCGTCAACATAGCCATCAATCGATAACTTTAGATATATCAACGATATTTGGTATTAAAATGTGCAGCCGGCCGGAGTGGCCGTGCGGTTCTAGGCGCTACAGTCTGGATGTGTGTGATGTCCTTAGGTTAGTTGGGTTTAAGTAGTTCTAAGTTCTAGGGGACTGATGACCTCAGAAGTTAAGTCCTATAGTGCCCAGAGCCGTTTGAGCCATTAAAATGTGCAAAATCGTCCATTAATTAGTTGATTTCGTAGTGAAGGGTTGGAATTCTACTGGAAAATGCCTCGTACATGAAATCATCGTTTTGGGTAAAGTCTGACATTACTCACGCACCTGACGTAGTGAGGTAGTACCCCGTAACTGCATTACGACACTGCTGTGCAGGTGCGTCACAGAAGTACTGACTCAGGGTCAGACGTGACGATGCAGTGGTAATCGTGTGTAGTTTTATGGCATTCCACTTCATAGTGAATGGAGCATCAGTACTCCGTTAAACACATTTGGCAGTAACGGCAGAACAACAAACTCGTATATATTTTTTTTTTTTCATATGTGATTAGCAACTTGCCCAGGCACCGTAGGGAAACAACACGAGTCGGTAGGCAGACAACTGGTATGGAGATTTAAACCCACCAAGGAAAGAAGGAGGGAAAAGTATTGTTTAACGTCCGTTTGGTGCATAGCGACTGCCACTTTATCGGCGCTGTCTGTTAGCAAACGCGAAAAGCTATACAGTCCGAATGCCTCACTAAAACGCTCGTAAATAATCATTTTTACACGAGAACGGGAAACAGAAATCTTGGATGTGTAAATTCAATTACTAAAGTGTCTCAAAAATTGTACAAAATTATTACTTCAGCGATACTGACCTTTACTATCGATTTGTTGTTGAAAACTAATTTGTATAACCGCACTTGCTAATAAGCCTGTCTTTTACTGAAAAGCTCCTCTATTGACAGAATAATGTGACTTGAAAAGAGGTACATCCGTCATAAACTAGGTTCCTCGTTATTTTCAAAAAATGGCTCTGAGCACTATGGCGCTTAACATATGAGGTCATCAGTCCCCTAGAACTTAGAACTACATAAACCTAACTAACCTAAGGACGTTACACACATCCATGCCCGAGGCAGGATTCGAACCAGCGACCATAGCGGTCGCGTGGTTCCGGACTGAAGCGCCTAGAACCGCTCGGCCACACCGGCCGGGTCTCGCTATTTTAATCCGTTTAAAATCTAAGGTATTTACGTCAATCAAGACATGGCCAAATATTACACGTGTTTCAGCGAAGTGGGCAGATCGAATAACTAATGAAAAGGTACGTGGTGCTACAGAAGAATGCTGAAGATTAGATAGGTAGATCTGAAACCAATGAAGAGATATTAAGGCGAGCTGCAAGGAAAAAACGTTTCATAACTTCACTAAAAGAAGGGATCACTTGATAGGATACAGCCAAAGGCAGCAAGAAATTGAAAGTTTGGTGTTGGCAGAAAGTGTGTGTCTCGGGGTGGGAGGGGGAGGGGGGGGCGAGTCGGGGAGAGGGGGAAATTGTAGAGGGACCCCAAGGTTCGAGTACAGTTAACAGGTTAAAACTCGACATAAAAGTTTTCTGGGTATGGTACCGCGTCATAATGTAAAAACTACTGCTGCTGGAGAAAAACCAACGTTTCGGCCACGACTGCAGCGGCCTTCTTCTGGGTCTAATGGTGGACAGAAATCTTTTATGTCGACTGACTCTGGCCGCGGGGGCCTACGCAATTAGGTTAAAACTCATTTAGGTTGCAGAGCTGCATCAAACTGGTCTTCAGAGCTGAAGATAAGGTACAGGGTGTAACGTGTATAAGTGCAGATATTTCTGTTGAGTGGACGGTGTACTGAACAACATTACATCAATATTATTTATGTCATTTGCAGACTAATAAATAAAGCCATTACAATTCGTATGTTTTTAGGTTGGTTAGTACATACAAGTATATGTGGCAAGAGTAAGCTATTAATGCTTACTTTCCTCTCGGCAGCAGGTCAGGAGTTGAGGTGTGGATGCGTGGACGCTAAAGGGTTAGTCTATAATGACAGACGTAGTACACTTTTTGGTACAGCACAACTATGCAGCAAACATGAGGTCCTGAAGTCTGTGCCATATTTGTGGGAAGACTGCTCGACGCAGCGAAAAAGCAATCAACAGACTGATGTGTGTGTGTGTATATTAAGGTACTACATATAAAAATATCCTCACTTGCACCTGTTACAATCTGTATTACGAGTTCCGTCTATTAAGAAGTTTATTAAGAAGTCCTGTATCTAGCCACAGAGTCAGTCTGATAGTCATATTTTGTTCACTGAGCGACAGTGTGGAACTGTATAGAATGCCATCTGGAAGGCAAGGAAGACAGAATCAACCAGGGCGCCTTCGTTTGCAGTACTCTGGATTTGATGGACGAACAAAGCCAGCAGTGTTTTGCGAAATCTCTGCTTACGGAATAATGTAATGGAAATTTTCTTTGTCGAAAAACGTTACCAAGCGTAAGTGTAAAATATGTTCCATAATTCTGCTACAGAATGATGTCAAGAATATTTGAAAAGATGCTCTGCCAGCATGGTAACGTCCAGTACCTCCTTATCGACATAAAAATCTTCCCTTTTGTATTTTGTCTATCAACTCACTTATTAATGTCCTTTTTTGACACGACGTTTGCCCTTCGTGTATCTTAAACTGACTATCTTATACTTAAAACGACGAAGATTAAGCCATTTCATGTAGTGCAGTTTTTAAATTTCTAGGCTATATAACTTAAAAATTAGAGCAGGTCAAAGAAGTATATATGTTCGAACATTGGAGTGCATCACAGGGACAAATGATTCATTGTTGCGGCTATACATTTTGTAAGAACCATAAATCAACTACAGCTGGCCAAAGTGTACTATGATCTAAAGACAATGCTTCGGAAGAAATGAAAAATATTACTACACAATCCAGTATAATGTGCCTATAAAATATGAGAATTGTTTACCTAAGAAAGTAAAGAAACATTGAAAATAGATTAAAGGAGAAATAGTTTTGTTTCACTCCAGAATGACTGCGTTTAGAAACAGAGTGGAGGTTTAGGACCTACACTGAATCTGCTTTGAAGACGATTTTGCTAATGTGTCGTAGACCATTTTTTTCGTATTTTCATGCATTGTGGTTTCCATTACCGGCACTGTTCCATTCTCTTTGTGCTTAGCAAATGATAATGTCGCTTATTGTTATGGTTCATATTTAATTTGTGTATCGAAGAGACAACCGGGTAAGTAAAAGACCACCTCAATGTGTGGTTTTTCACACACGAAAATGATACGATTACAAAATTTTACTTATTTATTGTCACAATCGCCTTTTTACGTCTCAATCATGGCCATCTTCAGATGTTACAAAAAATGAAAAAGTTTGTACTGAAAACTTGCAGCTAGCAGCAATATTTTTACTAGGTCTGCTTGTGGGCGAAGTAAAGTGTAATCTAAATACATGTGTATCATACCCAAGGGGGACATTTGGTGAATACACACTCATGCGTTGTCATACTGGACGTAAAATCAAACATCAGGGAAGTATATGTGTTCAACCGAGGGCGCTTTGCTCTCCTTATTCTTTGCGATTGAAGGGCGCATCCCCTATAACAAAATCTTTACTTTTTAACACCAAAAATAAATATAACAATAATATTTCAATGAGTTATTCGTAAAATGTAAAAACATAGTTAAATCACTAATACCATGCTTAAGAACAGAAAGTACAGTAAAAGTAACAAAGGTGCAATTCTTTTGGTACCAGCTGGCGACGGCTGATGGCACTGCACTTCTGCATGCTAGATGTTTACACAATATCTTAGACGAGTCCATACGGACACGAGCAGCATTCTGCTGCAGCTCGCTACCTTTCTTCTTGAGGCTGCGAGGTTTGTTTACAATTGCTGGGCAGATGCTATCATGTGACGGCGCGCCTTGGACTGCACAGGGCAGCATTTCATCGCAGGGAGGCCTCATCATCAGCTAGGATATGCACGTAGGACGCAGCGACTGCCTGAGTTGAATAGATAGTCCTAAATATTAAAATATGCATCTGCTGGAGACTCATTCTGCTCAATGACGAGTTTGTTTGATTCCTTCCCTTCGTAATATAAACCTCCAGTTATTCTGACTTGTCTGATCGCCTTCCTTTTTTCAACTTCATGTGAAATTTGTAGCTGCCCGCCATCGATATCAATATTATGTCCGTTATTTTGCATATTAAAGACTAATGTTTTCTCGTCTGGAGCCGGCCGTTGTGGCCGAGCGGTTCTAGGCTCTCCAGTCTCGAACCGCGCTGCTGCTACTGTTACAGAGTCGAATCCTGCCTCGGGCATCGATGTGTGTGGCTACATTACGTTAGTTATGTTTAAGTAGTTCTAAGTCTAGGGGACTGATGAGCTCAGATTTTAAGTACCATAGTGCTTGGAGCTATTTTTTTACTGCTGGAATAGGTATACTCTTCAAATCTCAAATCAAAGGATTGTCTGGCCGATATAGCTTTTTTGGCAATCAATGCGGTTTTGTATTTTATGAATAACTTATTGAATTATTATTCTTGTATTCGTAACGTTTTTTGGCGTTCGAAAGGAAAGACTGTCTTACAGAGGACACTCGCATATAGCGCAAAGATTATCGAAAGCCGGCCAGTGTGGCCAAGCGGTTCTAGGCGCTTCAGTCCGGAACCGCGCGACCGCTACGGTCGCAGGTTCGAATCCTGCCTCGGGCATGGATGCCTGTGATGCCCTTAGGTTAGTTAGGTTTAAGTAGTTCTGACTTCTAGGGGACTGATGACCTCAGAAGTAAAATCCCATAGTGCTCAGAGCCATTTGAACCATTTTTTGATTATGGGAAGAAAATATAAATCCCTGATTTTTTTTTCTGTTTGACTTTCAGTTAGACAATGGATGAACATGTGTTCACGAAAATACCTCTTCCAGGTATGAGTTACATGTATTTCAATAGCGCTTTACTTGCTCAGAAGCAAATGGTTCAAATGGCTCTGAGCACTATGGGACTTAACTTCTGAGGCCATCAGTCCCCTAGAACTTAGAACTACTTACCTAACTAACCTAAGGACATCACACACATCCATGCTCGAGACAGGATTCGAACCTGCGACCGTAGCGGTCGCGCGATTCCAGGCTGCAGCGCCTAGAACCGATCGGCCACTCCGGCCGGCGCTCACAAGCAGACCTAGCAAAAATATTGTTATTTATTTTAAGTTTTCACTATAAGCTTTTTTTAAAATTTTTTGTAACGTCTAAAAATGGCTGTTGTGGCCGGAACCGGCTACGACTGTGTCATAAAAAAGTGGTTACGTCAAGAAATAAAGAAAGCTTTGTAATAAATTAACCACCGGCTCCTTCAGCGAAATGTCTTTTTTTTCCCAGTGATCTGATTCGCTGATGACTCAATGGTCGCCGCATGGGTGGTTGAAGTGGTTATGGAAGACAGAATATCAAGTCAGAATATCAGCATATAGTGGACCATAGTTGATACAGGATGCTGCAAATACTGACATGAAGAGGGTACAATTTGAAAATTCGGCAGCTAAGGTAAACTTTCTTCAGTCGGATGGATGTATCAAATGTTATAAGACTTGATTAGTAAATTACCAAATTAAGTGCTTTAGCATCGAGTCTAAGCGTGGGCCTATTACTAGCGAGGGTTGTGTACAGATGCAAGAAATGCAAGAAGTTTAAAGCAGGGAAATAACTAACACAAGGATTATTAAAGGAAAATAAAGCATTGAAAAATGCGCATAATGGCCGCAATCTCTCGATGTGTCGCGATCGCATAAGAATTACATTCCTCTACCATCATGATATAGTAAATGAAGCTCCTGAATGAAAGGACCGGGTAGAATTGAGCTCTGCTTCTACCGAGTACGTTTCCAGTTATTTTCAACTGCGCAGGAGTCGTTGGTGGGTTTCTTTTTCGGTTTGCGCAAACATTTGAAACAGATTCGTCGGCGATCGCGTGCTGTTAATCTATCGAGCCATTTTACGGCAGCAGCTCGCATCCAGCGCCGGCGTGTAAACAAACTCTGGATCCGTTTGATCACAGCTTAAGAGCTATCTCTCGCTCTCTCACTGCGTGCATGTGACCCGTGACAACAGCCGCCGGCGTAAACCCGCGAATCACAGCAGAGAACTACGCCGGGCCGCGGCTCTGTCGGGCACTTGCGTTCTGTCCGCGAACACGGTGTGGAAGAGCAAAGGTAGAGTGAGACTGTGTTCTGGTTACACGGGCCAACGGAAAATACCTCTTACACTACTGTTTGTTTCGGCAGTAGCTTAACATTATAGTTCTGCTCACTGAAGACATATCTCAGCTCAGTATTTTTTTTCCTACAACGTACAGTTTTGTCATAATGTGTCTTCTTTATAAACGAGAAATTTTGATGAGGACTGAGTCAACAGCTTTGTCACAATTACTGAAAGTAGTCATTGCGCTCACGTCTATTAAAAATATTTATTCCGACTGCACTTTCGACAGTTTGTAATTTTAAAGGCATGGTGTTGTGTTAAAGGCCATTCTAGAACGTTGGCTTCGACAAGTGGAGTATAGTTTCGAATAGCCTGAATAAAAATACGAACGTTTATCCACGGTTCCAGACACCATGCTCCGTTTGGCGAGCATAAAATCAGCACTACACTAATACAAAAATAAAATTTTCAGCCACAATATACACACAAACGAATCGCTTGTGTAACCAAGGTGGTATACGTATATTCAAAATGTTAACCGTTCTAATACACTTCCTTTGGGTTCAACCTATGTTACATTTGTTACTGCTGAACATTTGCCGTCCCGTATAACATTATGTATTTTTGACTTTGGAAAGCCGGCCGGATTAGCCGAGCGGTTCTAGGCGCTTCAGTCGGGAACCGCGCGACCGCTACGGTCGCAGGTTCGAATCCTGCCTCGGGCGTGGATGTGTGTGATGTCATTAGGTTAGTTAGGTTTATGTAGTTCTAAGTTCTAGGGGACTGATGACCTCAGATGTTAAGTCCCATAGTGCTCAGAGCCATTTGAACCATTTGACTTTGGAAAATTTGTGACTACCAGTCTGTACAAACAAGTTCAAACAACTGGGACCAAGAGTTCCGAAGTTATATACTAAAAATGTTAAATTTTCTCATTGTCAGAGAGTTGAAGTTCCATCTGTTGTAGTTATTAAAAACTATTTTAAAGCTGAGATCGCACAAAATATCATTTATTCCAGACCACTCGCTTCAAAAATCTTGTCTGTTATCTTCAGGCCTTGAACATTTTTTGTACTAAAACATGTTAATTTTACGCTGAACCTCAGGCACAAGATGTCAAGTGCATAAAACTCAGCACATTTGAAAGCTTGTCATCGCTAAAATACTTAAAAACACACAACACCTTGTCCAAAAGACCATTCTCACAAAAATATAACTCAGATGCTTGTTACATGATACAAAAACGGCATACAATAGCACATCTGTTTACATGTACTGAACGCATACTAAACAAATTTTACATATGCTGGACACATACTAAACAATTGTTTAGTATGTGACCAGCATATGTAAACTAATGTGGTATTGTGTACCGTATTTGTGTCACGTAACAAGCATCTGTGAGCAATACCTACATGGACACGCCTTTGGGGCAAGGTGCAGTGTGTTTTTAAATATTTGTGGGGATTATAAACGTTTACAATGTGATGAATTTTATTCACTTGACTTTTTCTGCATGAGATTCAGCGCAAAATGAAAATGTTTTACTTCAAAGAATATGTTGAAGACCAGAAGACAGATGTCAGCTAAGATTGTTGAAACCGGTTATCTTGAATAAAAAATATTAACAATTAATACTAAAAATATTTCCCGTTATGAAATTTAATAAATAGCAACGCATCACCATTCTAAACACAGTCATATGATTATATCGTCAGCGGGATGTTAACAGTACAGAGTACCGTTTCAGAAGTTGTTGGGAGTGTTAAGTACATGTACGATCAACCACCTGTGTGAGTCCCTCGCTACAAGACGCAGCGTTTGCTCTTACTGCTGGTAAAGCACCGTTAAGCAGATGCAAAGTTTGATTATTACACCCACTAGAAGACAATATCACATGAGTGTTGCGAAACTGGACTGCCCCAAGAAAGTGTGCTTTTGGTGCTTCATAGGAGAATGGCATAACTTTCTACTGTTAATATTTCTTTTGCTCCTGTATTTGCTACATTCTTATGATTTTGGATTGAGAGTTTTAGTATTCTGAGGTACTACAGTGATCCCCAAAATTTTCTGATCAGTAAGTCCGAGTGAAAATTTTCGGTCAGTTAACACTCGCAGTTGATTTTTCAAGAAAATCCTTCGTCGTAAGTACAAACACTATTATCTCGCCTGCATCCCATCACCTACTCATCTTGAAGAGAGGCCAGTCTCGGATTCTGGAGGAATTTTACCGCAGGACTCAAATTCATCATAAAAAAAGGAAAATTAATTATAAGGTATGAAATACTAAAGTAATTACTAGAGACAAAAGTAGTCCAGGAAAAAAATAAACAAGTACCGCATCAGCTGGTGTGAACATGTACAGTGGATCGTCAATAAAAGATTTTCCAAACTATCTTAAGGTTTTAAACAATATGGAAGCATAAACATCGAAGGCCTACGAAGGGATGGAAGAAATTCCTGAAGTAAAAAAAGAAGAATAAGAATAATAAGAAGATGAACTCGCTCTTCAGTTTCGTTATTGTAGTCAAAGGATCAACACCTCTGTAAATGCTTGGCGTGTATTCAGCACTTCTAAGTAGGCCACGGCTTTTGACGAACAACCAACAAAGAGACATTAAACCCAATAGCCGAATGGATGTTCCACGCAGAAAAAGTGTTTCAAGACATTAAAGTAATTTTTACTCTGGACGAAATTTACGTCATTGTGTGATCAGTAAAGGGAGAAGAGGTAGCGATGTCCAGTTCTTGATTATCAGATTGGGCGTCCACGTTGTGGCATAAATGTTAAACTTGTCTCCGGTGTCTTGTGGAATGAGAGCATGTGGCAGTGTTGAGGGTAATCATCCAGTGAGATTGGGGCATCAAGCTCGGCACTCCCTTGGTGCTAATCTGGAGGGATGGACTATGTGCCGGGCGCGGATTTCACTCTCTTCCTTCCCTTCATGTGACTAACTGTCCCTAACAACACCAACACAACGCTGGCAGGTACTCAGCACAGCCACCAACATAAAAAAATGGCTCTGAGCACTATGGGACTTAACTTCTGAGGCCATCAGTCCCCTAGAACTTAGAACCACTTACCTAACTAACCTAAGGACATCACACACATCCATGCTCGAGACAGGATTCGAACCTGCGACCGTAGCGGTCGCGTGGTTCCAGACTGAAGCGCCTAGAACCGCTCCTCCACAATGGCCGGCCCACCAACATCATACAGACACACTGTGCTGAAAAGTAATGACTGACTATTGCAGGCAGACTTGAAACGTATAGAACAAGGACGGGCATTCGACGTAATGGTTTAGAGCAAACACGGAAAAGCCAAGTCTGGACGAGTGGACGAAGATCTGAACCCGGCTTCTCTGCGATGCGGTCTCAAGTACTCTGCCATCGCGTTCGCTGTACACCGAGGGACGGATGCGGTTATTATATTATTATTTCATTATTTCTCACGAGTACTTACGAAAATAAAAGCCCTATAACTTTCCGGTACGAACTAATCACTGGGCGCTAAGAAGCTCAAAATTTAGCGCGAAATTCAATGCGACATGCTTTCAACAGTTTTTACGACGAAATATTGTCTCGGAATCTGACAGAAAACCCAAAGAGATACCGGACATATACTGATGGTATATAAAATACACCATTGGCAACACGCAATCAATACCTTCACCACGCGATAGCAATGGTGATGTCACTGATGGCAATGCCACTAAATCGGAGTTACTAAATACAATTTTCTGAAACTTCTTCACTAAAGAAGCCGAAGTAAATATTCCAGGATTCGAATCTAGAACAACTGCCAACATTAGCAACATGAAGCAGATATCTTCGATGTAGCGTAGCAGCTTACATCGTTTCACAAAGGCAAGATCCCTCGTCCAGTTTGTACACCACTCAGGTTCTATTCAGAACAGGCTGATACAACAGGTCCATACTCATGGTTCATATACAACCGCTCGTTCGTCAAAAGATCCGTACCTAAATATTGGAAAGTTGCTCAAGTCACACCAATATCCAAGAGACGAAACAGGGACAAATGTCCTGAATTACAGATCCACGTCACTGACTGCCATTTGCAGTAGGATGTGGAACATATACTGTGTTCGAACATTATGAATTACCTATAACAAAACGATTTATTGACAAATAGTCAGTACGGATTCAGGAAATATCATTCTTGTACGAGGGTGAGTCAAATGAAAACCTTAAATATATTTTTTAAATATTATTTATTGTGCAGAAGTGGTACAAAGCTGTATCACTTTTCGACATTGTCTCCCCCACGCTCAATGCAAGTCCTCCAGCAATTACAAACTGCATAAATTCCTTTAGAAAAAAAAATTCGTTACGTAGTCCGCGCAACCACTCATGCAGAACGGAACTTCTTTTCTCCCATTGAGTCTTTGAGTGGTCCAAATATATGGAAAGCACTTGGGGCAAGTTCTGGTGAGTATGGTGGATGAGGAAGACCCTCAAAATGCAGGTCTGTGACTGTTGCAACTGTTGTACGGGGAGTATGGCGTCTTGCATTGTCATGTTGCATAAGGACGTCTGGTGACAGCAAACCATGTCGCTTTGATTTGATTGCACGCCGCATATGATTTTGTAGGAGATGTGTGTATGATGCACTGGTCCCAGTGGTCCCTCTAGATATGTAATGCTCCAAAATGACGCCTTTTTTCGTCCCAAAAGAGATTCAGCATAACCTTCCCTGCTGATGGTTCTGTTCTAAACTTCTTGGGTTTTGGTGATGAGGAATGGCGCCATTCCTTGCTCGCTCTCTTCGTTTCCGGTTGGTGGAAGTGAACCCAGGTTTCCTCCCCAGTAACGATTCGTGCAAGGAAGTTATCACCTTCTCGTTCAAAGCGCCGAAGAAGTTCTTCACAAGCATCAACATGTCGTTCTCTCATTTCAGGAGTCAGCTGCTGTGGCACCCATTTTGCAGACACTTAGTGAAACTGGAGCACATCATGCACAGTGTGGTGTGCTGACCCATGACTAATCTGTAAACATGCTGCAGTGTCATTCGCCGGTTTTCCTTCACTATGGCTTCGACTGCTGCAATGTTCTGTGGAGTCACAACTCGTTGAGCCTGACCTGGATGAGGAGCATCTTCCACTGAAGTCACACCATTTACGAACTTCCTACTCCATTTGTAGACTTGCTGCTGTGACAAACATCCATCACCGTACTGAACCTTCATTCGTCGACGAATTTCAGTAGGTTTCACACCTTCACTACGCAAAAATAGAATAACAGAACGCTGTTCTTCCCTGGTACAAGTCGCAAGTGGAGCGGCCATCTTTATACTGATACTGCGACGGTATGTGTGCATCTGCACTATGCTGCCACATACAGGCCATTCTGCACGCTGTTTGTAGCACGCTTACCAACTTACAGGATAACGGAGCGAAATTTCGATTTGTTATTACAAATTTGAGGTTTTCATTTGACCCACCCTCGTAAAACACAACTAGCATTTTGTTCTCACGAAGTAATGAGACATCTACAGCTGATGTTAAATTGATTCCAAGTTTTTAGGTTACCAGAAGGTTTCTGACAGCGTTACTCACAAGCGACTTCTAACCAAATTGTGTCCCAGTGGAGTATCGGCCCAGTTGTGCAACCGAATTAGTGAGTTCATATCAGAAAGGTCACAGTTCCTGGTAACTGACGGAAAGTCGTCTAGTAAAACAGAAGTAGTATCTGGAGTTCCCGAAGGAAGTGTCATAGTCTCTCTGCTCTTTGTGACCTTCATAAACGACGTAGGAGACAATCTGAGCAGCTCTCTAAGATATTTTGCAAATGATGCAGTCATTTACTGTCTTGTAAAGTAACCAGATGATCGAAACCAATTCTAAAAACACTTAGACAAGATATCTGTATTGTACGAAAAGTGGTAATTAACTGTAAAAAATAAGAAATGTAAATCTATTCGGATGAATACTAAAAGAAATCCTCTTAATCGCACGAATCTAAAGGCTGTAAATTCAAGTAAATTCTTAGGGATTACAATTGTGAATAAGTTAAATAACTAGCTCACAGATAATGTTGTGGGGAAAGCAAATCAAAGACTGTGATTTATTGGCAGAATACTTGGAAAATGCAACAGGTCTGCTAAACTGGTTGCTCACACTGCGTTTGTCCTCTCTCCTCTCGGATATTGCTGTGCGGTGTCGGATGGGATAGAGTTCAAAGACAGGCATCTCGTTTTGCATTATCGCAAAATACGAGAGAGTGTGCTATGGATTTGGTACGTAAATTGGGGTGCAGTTACGAAAACGAGGCCGTTTATCGTTGCTGGACGGTCTTCTGATGACACTTAAGTCATCAATATTCTCCTCCGACTGGGGAAATAGTCTTTCGTCGCAACCTACCTAGGGAGAAACGATCATCGTGATAAAATAAGAGAAATCAGAGCTCGCTCAGAAAGATTTAAGTCCTCATTTTTCCCGAGCGCCGTTCGATAGTGGAACGGCAGAGGAATAGCTTGAAGGTGGTTCGATGAACCCTCTGCCAGCAACTTAATTGTGAATTCTAGAGTAATGATGTAGACGTAGATGTAGTGTTACCGTTAGAATAGAGATGCCTACATAGTGTTTCATGATGCTAGAAAGACTGTAGCATTCCAAGACATTATTTCACAAACATATTTCAGGAATATTCATTATGAGGCGATCATATTTAAAACCATGCAACTTTAAGTGTTACAGGAAACACTTCCTCATAGCAGGTTTTCAAAGAGTTGCTATTTCAATACCGCGTTGATGCCGATTGCATTTTGTTCCTTCATGAATATTCGGTTCGCATTCCACCTCCGCCTGCCAGCCTCTTTTTTTATGTATAGCATCACAGCAGCTTTTGCTCAAATTAACTTGCGGTGGTTGTATGGTGGGTCTTAGGTGAGGAAGACATTTTACCAGTTTTAATAAATTATTCACGATAGTTAGGAAGTGTTGTAGTCCGTAGCCGGCCATGAGTCGGAGAGCATTTCCCACGCTGGCTGGCTAGGTGACGAAGCGACCATATGTAGCGCGTAGTGGGGTGAGGCTCGGCGCTGTACCGTAGCAACAAGCGTCAGCCTGGAAAATATACACGACGGGAAGTACCGCCACCTTGGCGCCAAAGTCACCGATTTTTTATTTATATTTAATAATTAAAGTCATTTATTACAACATGAATACAAGGAGGAGCCTCTGGATGTTTAAATCAATTTATCATAATTTTGCCTCGTTAAAATTCACACCCGTTCATTAAAAAATGCATATCTTAGTAGCTACTAACCTGATCGGAAATCCACGAACTGTGACGAAACTAGCAAGAGATACGGACTGCGTGCCAAAGTCGGCAGTCGGCGTTAAGAGCTCTTCCTGTCTTGTTCGATGGTAGCCATGCTCTCGGTTACGAGTAGTTTGTGACATGAGTGTTTCATTATTGATGTAATAGGAACAAAAGTGATATTACGGCATTCTAAATGTTAATTTTGAGTAAATAGATACCGCAAAGCTGATCGACAGCAATTTCAGATAATTAGCTTCCACCGACAGAGACATCCAATGCGCCAATGAAGAATCTGCACGGGACAACATTTACGAGAGCTGAACCGCGCACAGGTAGGAGGAAATCCGACGACACGACCCACCATGGCGGATCAAGGAAGGTCCGACTTACACTCGCAAATTCCGGGTGGAAATGCTGACCAGTTATACTGTCAGTTTAGAAGCGAGGGGATCTTGCATGGTTATGCTACTGACGATGAATTATCGACCCACAGCCGTCGGTGGCAAATTTATGCTACATGTTTCACATTTCCCGTTCGCGATGTCTATATAGCATTGCAAAACTATGGTAGACTGCCGTAGACTATCATAAGTAACCGTAGACTACAGTACTTTTCCTAGTAGCTTTGGTCAGTTTAGATCGCACCCACGTTACCCGCATACTACCTGTGTTGTATACCCATCGGGTGTTACCCCATACTGATCTTTTTCTTTACGTATGAGATCAGTGTCTTACCAGATACCTCAAAAACAGGAAGCCGTGAACTATTTAGAAACTTAATGAGGATGCATAAAGGGCTGGGTAACATATGCAACATTTTTGTTCTTTTCCTCCTATCTGCTACTTAAAAGTGAACAGTATTCGAAAATTGTTAATTTGTAACGTGCAATAGAGGCATGTTGTAGTGGCAATGAAGGAAACAATAGAGATTTACCGTATAGCGCTAGAAAACGCAAATTCTTTAACAATAAAGTGAAATAAATAAATATGCAAAACAACATATCAAACATCGATTTAATACTTTGTCGAACTTATACAGGGCTATTACAAATGATTGAAGCGATTTCATAAATTCACTGTAGCTCCATTCATTGACATATGGTCACGACACACTACAGATACGTAGAAAAACTCATAAAGTTTTGTTCGGCTGAAGCCGCACTTCAGGTTTCTGCCGCCAGAACGCTCGAGAGCGCAGTGAGACAAAATGGCGACAGGAGATGAGAAAGCGTATGTCGTGCTTGAAATGCACTCACATTAGTCAGTCATAACAGTGCAACGACACTTCAGGACGAAGTTCAACAAAGATCCACCAACTGCTAACTCCATTCGGCGATGGTATGCGCAGTTTAAAGCTTCTGGGTGCCTCTGTAAGGGAAAATCAACGGGTCGGCCTGCAGTGAGCGAAGAAACGGTTGAACGCGTGCGGGCAAGTTTAACGCGTAGCCCGCGGAAGTCGACGAATAAAGCAAGCAGGGAGCTAAACGTACCACAGCCGACGGTTTGGAAAATCTTACGGAAAAAGCTAAAGCAGAAGCCTTAGCGTTTACAATTGCTACAAGCCCTGACACCCGATGACAAAGTCAAACGCTTTGAATTTTTTGGCGCGGTTGCAACAGCTTATGGAAGAGGATGCGTTCAGTGCGAAACTTGTTTTCAGTGATGAAGCAACATTTTTTCTTAATGGTGAAGTGAACAGACACAATGTGCGAATCTGGGCGGTAGAGAATCCTCACGCATTCGTGCAGCAAATTCGCAATTCACCAAAAGTTAACGTGTTTTGTGCTATCTCACGCTTTAAAGTTCTTCTGCGAAAACAATGTTACAGGACACGTGTATCTGGACATGCTGGAAAATTGGCTCATGCCACAACTGGAGACCGACAGCGCCGACTTCATCTTTCAACAGGATGGTGCTCCACCGCACTTCTATCATGATGTTCGGCATTTCTTAAACAGGAGATCGGAAAACCGATGGATCGGTCGTGGTGGAGATCATGATCAGCAATTCATGTCATGGCCTCCACGCTCTTCCGACTTAACCCAATGCGATTTCTTTCTGTGGGGTTATGTGAAAGATTCAGTGTTTAAACCTCCTCTACCAAGAAACGTGCCAGAACTGCGAGCTCGCATCAACGATGCATTCGAACTCATTGATGGGGACATGCTGCGCCGAGTGTGGGAGGAACTTGATTATCGGCTTGATGTCTGCCGAATCGCTAAAGGGGCACATATCGAACATTTCTGAATGCCTAAAAAAACTTTTTGAGTTTTTGCATGTGTGTGCAAAGCATTGTGAAAATATCTCAAATAATAAAGTTATTGTAGAGCTGTGAAATCGCTTCAATCATTTGTAATAAACCTGTATAAGATATTTCTGTTACTCATAAAAAACTTCAGTATTTATCACTAATAACAAGAAACTCTTGCCTCTGTTCATAATGAAGGACGTGCTATTGGTTGCGAAATAACAACAATAATTATATGTATTTTTATGTTTGTGCATGTAAACTGAACTTGTATCAAAAGTAACTGCTTTGGTTACATAAAAGCATAGAAGTTACGCAATCAATAAACGTTCATTACTTGCGACACGCAATTTATATTCTGTAAGAATGTAAAATACATCATGGACTGACAGTGAATGATGCCTGGTTATAATTACGCGTGAAACAAACTAACAAACAGATCAACAAAAAGCAAAGAGAAGTCGTTGGTTCCCAGTTTCCTTCCTACACATTCATTTATGTTTCCTTCCCTACCAATCGCTACCGGCAGTTCTACCATTTGCTACATCATTTATGCGGTGTACGTGCCGAACTATAGTTTCGGTAGAGCGTAACTCTATGTTTAAGTCTATCAGAACAAAGCAGACAATAATTCGAACTACTTCAAACACTGTTACTATCCTATATAATGGCTCCAGTGTAAACCAATGAACCGCATGTGGATATTTTCAACACGAGAATAGATAAAAATAATTAAAGCTTTTAAAAATAAACTAGGTTGTTTGAACACCATAGTCGTTTGTTAAACTGAGTCGTCCTATAACCTTGCACTAGTTCTTGCACATCTGTGGGAGGTAGGAGAGACAGGCACTGATTGCTGTGGATTGCGAATTACGATATGTATCGTTCTTTTCGCAAACTGTTAAGCATTGATAGAGATGAGAGTCTTAGTAATTCCCAGGCAACTAGCGTAGAGTATCGCTTAGCCCTTTCACTATTCATTTCGCACTAGATTGCCGACGTACACCGGAAACAGAGTAGATGAGTATGGATATGTTTGCCACAAGAACACCATGATCTTGTGACAAATCCTATTCCTGGCATTATAAGTAGCCTTATCTCATGAATCGTAAATATGTCTAGTGTTCTTATATTAAAATTGCAAAGGATGAGATCTAAAATTTGCAAGGTGAATTTATGGTCCTTACAGCTTCAGAAAACGTTTTCTTCTCTCGTCGCCTCCCGACATATAAGTCTTTTCTGAATTGGAGGCCGAAGGGGGGAGGCGGGGGAGGGCGGGGACGAAAACCGGCAGTCGCGAGTTGTGCTTCAGGTCACGAACGGAAAACTTACGACGTCCTGTCCCGACAACATCCAATAAACGAACTCTATGCTGTACACGTTAGCTTACCCTTTGCTCTCATCATGGTGTATTCTGGGACACTTGTTTCCTTTGCTGAATATAGCTCCGCAGAAAACCTAGGGAAGATCATCGTGGCATACAGAGGCAAAAGTGCAATTACAAAAGCTACAGTCGCTAGTAATAAGGTTCTGCAATGGATTTTGAATACAGACAGCTGACTTTCTTGTAACCAGTATCGACTGTAGGAACAGGGTCGACATCTGACAGACTTCTGCAGAATAATATCTCTTTGAATTTTTATATAATTCTACACAGTATTTCACATAACTTTCAATTGCATTTCTGACAACACAATAATACTTTCCTCGTAATTTTCTCGGTTGTTCGTTACCACCTGCAGCCACTTGTAAGTGAATCCAAAGTACACTTCGTCCTCTACTTGAGACACACTTCTGATTGTATTAACATTTACTGAAAGCCATGACGAACCGCCTCCATGGCGAATGGCTACCGTTGTTTCCTTCAGCGCAGAAGGTCCTAGGCTCGATTCCTGGCACCTCCTTGGATTTTTCTGAGGTATGGATATCTGCAACACGATCCGTTAAGTCTCATGAGGCCAAATGAGGATGTGCTAGGATAAAGAAGCAGCCTCATCATCAGGGTTCATCTACTGGAAATAACGGCTGAAAGCATTGACATCATGCTGATCACATGTACCACGGTCATAGATCGTTCCTCGTACTGCTTTGTAGGCTGCAGTCGGTCTAAGGCCTGCCCCGTGTCTCGTCTTTTTTTATGAGAGATATGATTAAACATTGTTATGATAACATAATAGGTTTTGTGTTCACTTCATTAACCTGCTCCGTCATAACTGACATCTGATGATTGTGTAGGTCGTTTTGTGTCACTTTGGTAATAACACGTACAATAGCGCTAATGGTGTTGCAAACGAAGCAGGGTGTCAGACTAATGAGCCACAGGAAAACGGACGGAACCAAAATTTTATGAAAAGAGGCCTCGATTACTTCACGTACATTCATTTCATGAACATTTTAACACCATAAATTTGCAATAAATGTAAGTGATGTGATTCAAAACAATCTGGAAATTTTGAGCTATGGGAGGGAAGTTATTACTTTTAGTTTTAAAAGTTGTAAAATGAGTCAACGCAAATAATTATAATAATGATCCATACTAAAACAACAGCTACTCGCCCACGGATATTTTTTAAAATAATAATATATTTATTATCAAGTGTGGCTTCACTAACTGGTGTCGGACAAGAGATCCACAGTTTTCGTGTTCACTGGTGATTCGATCTCACAATTTGTCTGTCACGTACCGCTTCTTCAATATTTGGCAATCATTTGTAAATGTGGAAAATAAGCTTCTCCATAATTTGGTATCAATGTTAAACCGTGAAGTCCCTTGTTGCTGCTTTATAAGTGAGTTCACAATTCTAATGAATACCGCAATTAGAGGAAGTCACTGTGGTGTTGCCTTTGTAGGAAGGGTCCGTAGCACATACTTGTGCTGTGGCCCTCAATTTTGAGGTATCCTGTTCGATCGCTCGAGCAAGAAAATGATTTCATTGCTGGTATTTTGCCAAAGATGGGAGGAGAGATGGTGGTTTACGCCCCTGATCACTGTACTTTTCGCCACTATATTAGGATATATTCTGTGACAGTACTGTGTCTGCTACAATGCGACTGTGACAGGACCTTGTAGGCTCTCCGTTTTGAAATTGTAGTTAAATTACCGTGAGCTAACACTTGGCGACCGGACAACTTACAACAGATCACGCGGTGACGTGTCTGTAACTGATGGCCATCTACTCGAAATTACGCTTGACCAGGAACTGTTATAAAAGATAACATGATGTATACAAACTTGTTTTATTGGTTTCCGACAGTGAATGTTCCTAACTATGCCCTCCACACCTACAATTTTGCAGTCCTCACTGATACAAAAATTTCCCCGCTGAACGTAGTATCTACGCAGTAGAAGAGCGTAGCGTTCCAAAGGATTGGAAAAGGGCACAGGTCATCCCCGTTTTCAAGAAGGGACGTCGAACAGATGTGCAGAACTATCTCTAACGTCGATCAGTTGTAGAATTTTGGAACACGTATTATGTTCGAGTATAATGACTTTTCTGGAGACTAGAAATCTACTCTGTAGGAATCAGCATGGGTTTCGAAAAAGACGGTCGTGTGAAACCCAGCTCGCGCTATTCGTCCACGAGACTCAGAGGGCCATAGACACGGGTTCACAGGTAGATGCCGTGTTTCTCGACTTCCGCAAGGCGTTCGATACAGTTCCCCACAGTCGTTTAATGAACAAAGTAAGAGCATATGGACTATCAGACAAATTGTGTGATTGGATTGAAGAGTTCCTAGATAACAGAACGCAGCACGTCATTCTCAATGGAGAGAAACCTTCCGAAGTAAGAGTGATTACAGGTGTGCCAGTGTCTTAGGACAGTTGCTATTCACAATATACATAAATGACCTTCTGGATGACATCGGAAGTTCACTGAGGCTTTTTGCGGATGATGCTGTGGAGTATCGAGAGGTCGTAACAATGGAAAATTGTACTGAAATGCAGGAGGTTCTGCAGCGAATTGACGCATGGTGCAGGGAATGGCAATTGAATCTCAATGTAGACAAGTGTAATGTGCTGCGAATACATAGAAAGAAAGATCCCTTATCATTTAGCTACAAAATAGCAGGTCAGCAACTGGAAGCAGTTAATTCCATAAATTATCTGGGAGTACGCATTAGGAGTTATTTAAAATGGAATGATCATATAAAATTGATCGTCGGTAAAGCAGATGCCAGACTGAGATTCATTGGAAGAATCCTAAGGAAATGCAATCCGAAAACAAAGGAAGTAGGTTACAGTACGCTTGTTCAGCCACTGCTTGAATACTGCTCACCAGTGTGGGATCCGTACCAGATAGGGTTGATAGAAGAGATAGAGAAGATCCAACGGAGAGCAGCGCGCTTCGTTACAGGATCATTTAGTAATCGCGAAAGCGTTTCGGAGATGATAGATAAACTCTTGTGGAAGACTCTGCAGGAGAGACGCTCAGTAGCTCGGTACGGGCTTTTGTTAAAGTTTCGAGAACATACCTTCACCGAAGAGTCAAGCAGTATATTGCTCCCTCCCACGTATATCTCGCGAAGAGACCATGAGGATAAAATCTGAGAGATTAGAGCCCACACAGAAGCATACCGACAATCCTTCTTTCCAAGAACAATACGAGACTGGAATAGAAGGGAGAACCGATAGAGGTACTCAGGGTACCCTCCACCACACACCGTCAGGTGGCTTGCGGAGTATGGATGTAGATGTAGATA
The DNA here is from genome assembly GCF_023864345.2 of Schistocerca serialis cubense. NCBI lineage: Eukaryota > Metazoa > Arthropoda > Insecta > Orthoptera > Acrididae > Schistocerca > Schistocerca serialis. The sequence goes on from NC_064642.1 coordinate 524,673,704, forward strand.
CTTGACCTTAATTCTTTTATCGACAAAAGTTTTCTGCTTTTACTATAATCTACTACAGGCCGTTACATTAAGTAAATTCTTGTCAGTCACTTCAGTTCTACTCACACTAAGAATATACGAAATTTATTCGCAATTGCGAAATATTTCTGCGGTTAGCTGCATTAGGTATGAAGACGTTACCTATTGGCGAAACATGAAAATTTTTTCTTAGACCGGGACTCGAACCCAAATATCCCGCTTGACACGAACGGTCGGCTTAACAAATTCGGCTAAGCGAGCACTCTTCCACGACCGACCCAAATTTGTGTTCAAATGTATGTGAAATCTTATGGGACTTAACTGTTAAGGTCATCAGTCCCTAAGCTGACACACTACTTAACCTAAATTATCCTAAGGACAAACACTGACGCCCATGCCCGAGGGAGGACTCGAACCTCGGCCGGGACCAGCCGCACAGTCCATGACTGCATCGCCCTAGACCGCTTTGCTAATCCCGCGCGGCGACCCAGATTTCCATGATGTCATTCTGTCTACGGCGAGCGATAGGGCCACTGACAGTATGACATATTACGAAAGTTTAGGTCGGTCCTGGAAGCGTATTCGAATAGCAGAAGTGATTAAGCCGACCGTTCGTGTCAAGAGGAAAATTTGGGGTCGAGTCCCGATCGGGAGCAAATTTTTATGTGTCGCCGACAGGTAATTTCTTCATACATAATGCAGCTAATGTCAGAAAGATTCTACAGTTGTCAATAAATTTCATAAATTTAATACAGCTACAAGGTCGTTGCTAATATCTGTTTCTTCATACATCGTTCAAAATAAGGGTCACACCAACTCTCACTCCTTCTTTTTAACTCCGGTCTGAGTAATTATTAACGAAAAACTATTCGACTTCTTAAGACAGTTGTTCCCCTAGACACCGTCTTTACCTTTTACGACGACAGATTCCAATGTTTACGATGCGACCCAGGCACCGACTAACTCGCATGCCCGCACGTTATGTGTTGGAACGATGCCGGTCCGACTTGACAAAGCTCCCTCTGCCGAAAAAAGGTGTCTAGCGTACCCAAGGTTCTAAAACGTCACGCTTGTCAGTTAAAGCAAGCAAACCAAAGAGTATTAGTATAACTATTTCAAGCCTTTCACAATGTCTCATTGAGGAACAACATAGGCCACAGTTGATTCGTCGATTGCAGATACTAATCGCCTTGGCGGAATTCAAGAGAAGCAGGCTATGTGCCACCTCTCGGTTCCATCTTCGTACGTCTCTCATCATCATACAATATAAAATCGACTCTACATTATACACACACTATAGTGACCTAAACAGAACACCTAAACTTAAAATGGGCACAGTTTGCGAAGGAAGAGTGTCAATTTGTTCGATAGAAGAAAATTCTTTCCAACTAACGGTTCGTCCCAGACAACCGTCCTTGTTGTTGTTGTTGTTGTGGTCTTCATTCCTGAGACTGGTTTCATGCAGCTCTCCATGCTACTCTATCCTGTGCAAGCTTCTTCATCTCCCAGTACCTGTTGCAACCTACATCCTTCGCAATCTGCTTAATGTATTCATCTCTTGGTCTCCGTCTACGATTTTTACCCTCCACGCTGCCCTCCGATACTAAATTGGTGATCCCTTGATGCCTCAGAACATGTCCTACCAACCGATCCCTTCTTCTAGTCAAGTTGTGCCACAAACTTCTCTTCTCCCCAATCCTATTCAATACTTCCTCATTTGTTATGTGATCTACCCATCTAATCTTCAGCATTCTTCTGTAGCACCACATTTCGAAAGCTTCTATTCTCTTCTTGTCCAAACTATTTATCGCCCATGTTTCACTTCCATACATGGCTACACTCCATACAAATAATTTCAGAAACGACTTCCTGACACTTAAATCTATACTCGATGTTAACAAATTTCTCTTCTTCAGAAACGCTTTCCTCGCCATTGCCAGTCTACATTTTATATCCTCTCTACTTCGACAATCATCAGTTATTTTGCTCCCCAATTAGCAAAACTCCTTTACTACTTTAAGTGTCTACTTTCCTAATCCAATTCCCTCACCATCACCCGACTTAATTCGACTACATTCCATTATCCTCACACAACCGTCACATGTGATTATTTTGTGGTGTTGAAACCAACCTTCGCGTTAAGAATGACTTTATGTAAACTATGGCGTTATGTTATGTTATGTTATGTTAAGTTAACTGGGGACCTAGAAACGACGGAGAGCCTCCGTCCCCGCCGCAGCCGCAGTGGTCCGCAACCCCACGACGACTGCCCCAGTCCACTACACCCCTCCGCCGCCCCACAGCGAACCCAGGGTTATTGTGCGGTTCGGCTCCCGGTGGAGCCCCAGGGGACGTCTCACACCAGACGAGTGTAACCCCCATGTTTGCGTGGTAGAGTAATGGTGGTGTACGCGTACCTGGAGATTTTGTTTGCGCAGCAATCGCCGACATAGTGTAGCTGAGGCGGAATAAGGGGAACCAGCCCGCATTCGCCGAGGCAGATGGAAAACCGCATAAAAACCATCCACAGACTGGCCGGCTCACCGGACCTCGACACAAATCCGCCGGGTGGATTCGTGCCGGGGACTGGCGCCCCTCCCCGCCCGGAAAGGCATGCGTTAAGACCGCACGGCCAACCGGGCGGCCAAACTATGGCGTAGTTCGTGGTGCTTTAAGACAGAGCCACAACAAAGTTTGTTGGTGCATAATTCTCGTACGAGTCGGAATACTGGGTGTAGCCGTCAGTTAAACAAGTTGTTTAGCAATGTAGCACTGCTGGCAACATGCCAGTTACCTTGGTTCAGATGGAAAGCAAACATTAATTGCTTCTGTTGGTTTATAAAATAAACACATAGCACGTTATTGCTTATTCTGTTTGCCTCCATCAATACGAACCAATGAACTGTTGACTGCGAGGCCTCACGGCCGAAGAAATGTTCAGGAAGCTACACTGATCAGAAGCCTCCGGACACCGCTACGTAATGCCAGAACTGGACCCCAGATGTCATGAGAGGTTGTAATGGTTCTTTATTTACGTGACCATTACGGCACTGCAAACCCAGTTCTCGATACCAGTAATATCACACTACTTTTCTGCGAAGTAACACACATAATTTTGTGACAATATTCACATTTGGTTTTATTAATGTATAGGTACTCCGATGTATCGATATATTACAGTGATATGGTTCTTGTGTGTATTGCTTTCTGTGAGACTGTCATAATCTTTGACTTACATGTAACCGTTTTGGCGCGAATACTCCCAGAGCAGTCTTTGTTTCACTTTGCAGAAGTTGTTATTTCGCTTTGTAAAAGAACAGTCAAGTCTTGTGTTTGGTTAAAGTGGAAATTAAATATATGAAGATTGACACAAAACTGTTTTCTTGATGATGTGACAATTACGAAGAAGTATATGTGAATTTACAAGAAGTTTAATAAAAATGTGGATAGTGAACACCAAGTCAAAAATTATTTCTACCATACCATTGTTCTGATCTGGGATTGTTTGATCATTAAGAATTTCCTGAAAAACGCATTTGTTAGGTCTTCAAATATTGCTAAAATACAGATCTGGACCTTCTAGCAGTCAAAGTGGAATCGCCCTAGAATCAACAAGATGAGCCATAACAACGTCGACGAAATCTACGTGGGAATCCATTCAAGATAAGTGCCAAAATTAATGACTTTTTTTACAGTGACTTCATTATTTCCATTCTGACGACACCATCCACAGTCAATAACTTTGTTGTTACCCGATAAAGCGAACATATGCTGCGTGAGCAACATTATTAACCTGATTTCTAACCTACTTTTCAAGTGGTGGTATTGTTAGAATTCGGACACGCCAATACAAAAGAAAGCGGCGAGTATAATGTTGTCCGTAGAGAAGGAGTGACAGCAGGATGCGTCGCACAAGAAAGTCTGGTCGTTGGATGTCACCAGAGTAAAAAATCTATCAGGTACATTTCATAGCTTCTGATGAAATGGTTCTGAAGTGGAAACGTGAAGGAACAACAACATCCAAGCAAAAATCAGACCTCATGTACTAACGGACAGAGCCCATCACACATTGCAAAAGGTACTTATAAAAACTCGTATGAAATCGGCGGAAGGAATCACTAGCGAGACCCAAAGCGTTACCAGCAATCCAGCTAGTACATTGAAGGTACGTAGAGTTAAAGGGAATGGGGTAGAACGGTCTAAAAGCTCCTCATAAGCCACATACCTTCGCAGTCAGTGCTGAGCGACACTTTCGGTAGTGCATAGAGAAACCCCGCTGAACACTGGATGACCGTAAACAAGTGATTTTGAGTAACGAGTCACGCTGTACCCTGTGGCAATCTGGTGGAAGGACTTCGGTTAGTTGAATGCTTGAGCAACGTTATCTTCCATCATTTGTAGTGCCAACAGTGGAGTAAGGAGGAGGTGGTGTTGACGGTACGAGTGTGTCTTTCGTGGTTATGTTTAAAAAAAACACTAAATGCGGGAGGATACGAATACATTTCACAGCACCGTGTACTGCGTGCAGCAGATGAATAGCTCGCAGACGATGACTGTATCAGCATGACAATGCACCGTGTCAAATAGCATCATTTGTGAGGCAATGGTTTTATACAATAAGATTCGTGAAATGGACTCACCTGCCCAGAGTCCCTACATGAACCCAATGCAACACCTTTTGGATGAATTAGAACGACGCTCCAAACCCTAGCGTCCAACGTCACTATCTTCTGTTGTCTCGGCTCTTGAACACGAATGAGCAACTATTTCTGCACATACATTCACACACCTCACTGAAAGTGTCTTCAGCGGTGTTCAAGCCGTCATTAAAGGAGTCTCGAAACTTTTGACCAGACAGTGTATGTGAAAGACTTTCCCTCATCGTGCAGAGTACCATCTTTCACCCGCGAAATAAAACGCCTAGAAAACGCTTTGTCTATGCGGAAGGGCTAGATCCCCTACAACTGGGACGTTTCGTTAGTTCACAGGTGAGAAGGTAAGGGCCTATAAATGGTACTTCTGCCCGAAAATTAAAGTTAAGATTGTATGCTGAATTAGGAATCGAACCCGGGCGGCTCCGTTTCGTGGGCTGTGCACAACTTATTACACTGTCTTTGCACGGCTCATACAGCGTTCATAACTTTCAGCCTGTCACTCTTTACCTGCACGCCAGACAAGCTGTACAGAGTCTCTCATATGGTACCGCAACTCAGAGCTCATCTTAACCGAAGCCTCTTAGATGTTTCTGACACGGCCGGCCGGAGTGGTTCAAAAATGGTTCAAATGGCTCTGAGCACTATGGGACTTAACATCTGAGGTCATCAGTCCCCTAGAACTTAGAACTACTTAAACCTAACTAACCTAAGGACATCACACAACACCCAGTCATCACGAGGCAGAGAAAATCCCTGACCCCGCCGGGAATCGAGGGGACTGATGACCATAGATGTTCAGTCCCATAGTGCTCAGAGCCATTTGAACCATTTTGTGTGTGTGTGTGTGTGTGTGTGTGTGTGTGTGTGTGTGTGTGTGTGTGTCAGAGAAAGAGAGAGAGAGAGAGAGAGAGAGAGAGAGAGAGAGAGAGAGAGAGAGAGAGGGAGGGAGGGAGGGAGAGACAGAGAGAGAGAGAGACGATGGTCTCGTTTTGTGTCGGCTTCTCTTACTCACATGCGGATATTTATCGAATGCTTGTAAATACTATGTTTTATGGTATGAACTGTTCTTCAACTACCGTTTGCCCCTCGAAACAAGAAACGAAACAGATTAGAATAATCGAAATGCTAGTCAGTGATTACGTGGGGTAAATAGGCAATGACAGCAGAAGAGACAAGCTTGCATGGCGTACTCAGCCTCATTGTGGAGTGAACCTACCCTCTGGAAACGTAGTTTATCGACCTGATGGATCGATAACGAGAAATAACTAGATATATGCAAGAAACTTCATCCTAAAATCTCACTGGCGAGTAAGGTAGACCGCAGAATATGTGATATCATTAGAGAAAACATCAGACCTCTATAATGACTCGGTGACGTAACAGGATTTTGTTTGCGGAAAAGCATCAATGACCAGTGATACGTACCACGGCAAGCTCTCAACAACTGTGGAAAAAAATTAAAAATATTATAACGAAAATGATGTTTCTGTTGCACATGCGCCACTCATGTGCGTTACGTTATAAGACTGCTCTGAAATGGCATCATACTGATTAGCGACGCCAGACCCATGCTTTTAGTCCTATGTTCGTTCAAATTTGTTATGGTCAGCCGAAGACAGGCTTGATGCAGCTCTTCACGGTAATCTCCACTTTGCAAACCTTTTCATCTCTGCATGACTATTGCAACGTACATCTAACAGAGCCATCTTGTTGTAGTCCAGTATTCCTCTCTTTCCTCCTCCTCCTCTTCTTCTTCTTTTTCTTCTTCTCACTGCGTTACTTCCCTCCGTGGGTCTTAGCCTCTTTCCCCCATTCTATCCGCTTTAGCACGGTTCTCCGCCGTCCCCTAACATATTTTTCGTATTCTTCCACATCGTCTGTCCACCGCATTCGTGACAGTCCTCTGTTTCCTGCCAGCTGGTCTCTATTAAATTTTTTTATTTCTTCTTCGTGTATCCGTCCTAAGAAAAAAGTCCAAGCCAAGCTATTCTCCTACTTTTTATTATTTTTACCGTGTCAGATTCCTTTTCCTTGCTGCAATTCGTCTTCGTAAGGGCAGTGCGGCAGCCCTTGTTAAATTATTTTTACAAGGCACAGGTGTTGACTCTGCGCATAACCCCCAACGTGCAAGTCCATACTTTCATTTCCGAGTTAGCTGCCCCAGAAACACTCCACTGAGCACATATACAAATGTTGAAATGTTACTATGTACCGCTGAAAGTGCGAATTATGACTAATAATTATCACAGGAATTGCATTTTTGTCTCATACTCAACAGTCAAAGTTCGAATAAATATCTTCATTCAAATACGTAATCATTGAACGGTGGGCTCTTGATATGAAACACGATGCTGTCGTATCATCTCGATAATTGTATGAGAGAACTTCGTCTATCTTGCAGCAGAACATCAGCTCGACACACGGGCGACGTAGGTGCAACAGCGCTTTAAAAGTGCTTTATCTTTTAGGAAGAGCTGAGCTGAAATTCACACGGCCATTCTATTGTACAACTTATTTCCTTCTACAGCTTTAGACAAATCCCGAAATAATTGATTCAACAGACTTGAGCTCACCAACCATCTGTTCCAAAAATCCCCTCCCTCCTCCTCCCACACAAAGACAACATGTACTCTCCACAATTACCACAACGTCGGCGAATTTAAATTCCAATCTTCTTTCTCCCTTATGCCATCTCGATAAATATCAAAGATATCACACACCGCAGACTAAAGATTCAATAATCATTGAAAACGTATGAACAACTCATTTTAATGTGTAATCAGTCCATTCAAAGTTCTTTATGAGAAAACTCACAGAGATTAGATAAAAAAAAGAAAACACGCTAATTTATTATTCTACGGCCTCGTCGTATTATTGCACTTCGTTTTATATAATCTGATAAAGTGATACATTTATGGAGTTGAGCCTTGTTGCGCTCATCAATTTACACTCAGTTTGCACGTTCAGTTCACACTTTGTCTAATTTTAGGAAATTGTAGCGATAGAAATTACCTTTAGTATCCAATGATTACGGTGTATGGATTTGTTTGTCAATACGTAACTTTTGAAGTTATTCGGAATCCTATTGACATTACTCCCGTTCACTGCAGGAACGGGAAGTTGTGCTCTGATTCCATCACAGCTTAGTATGGCCCTTCACGTCCTTGAACACATAGCCCCTCTGATCTGCCTAACCCGTACAGGCTATGACTGACCGACCTTAAATACGTTCTCCTTTGTTGTTCTACGCTAGAGAACATGGTCTTTATCCAGCAAGCTAAAGAAAAATCATCGATAACTACTAAAGGAACGAAGGAATTTGCCGTTCTCTGTTACCTGCCAATCACCTCCTAGAATAATACATGCAGTAATCCTTTCCTACAGCCATCCCTCGACAGCACCCTGACTGTGAAGTGTCCAGTGACGTTCCGAAAAGTAAGGTAGAAATAGAACTACCCATAGAATCCAGTAGTATAGTTGCTCTGAAGAGGACAGTCCAAATATCGACTTTAATAGTGATTTTGGATTCAGAATGTGGGGTCCGACGCTGGAAAAAATGTTAATCAAAGGACTGTTAGTACTGATCGTTCTGTTGACACTTGAATCATTAGAGATGGAACACGAGGCCATATTCGGGAAGGGGATTGGCCGTACCTTTTCCAGTGAAGCCTTCACTGCATTTGACTTCGAATATTTAAGGAAACTAAGGAAAACTTAGTCATTAACAGCCACGTAGTGAGTGCAGAGCGAAAGCTGAATCCTTTTATCCGCGTGGAGGAAAATTGGCATAGAGCAAAGCGTTGGCTCCGGTGGCTTACTTTCACTTTCTTCGAGGTCATTTGAGACTTAGTAATGGATCGGTTTGACAAAGATGGTGGAGTGGAGCGGATGTGACCTTGCTGATGGAACCGTTCTGGCATTCTGATGTGGGGATGTAGACATTAAAATAGTTCGACCCGACGGGCTCTGGAACACCTCTCCTTCCGACGACGGATCTAATGTTGCCTTCCCCCAAATTTATACCTCTGCTATACTAACAGCTATATACAGTAAATTCACCTGAAGCTACTAGCATGTTGATTGCTATATCGTTTTCTTCACGCCCAAATAAAAATCGAACTGTAGTAGAAGAAATGCTTTTCTTGGATTCCCATCGACCAAAAAAAAAAAAAAGAAAAAAAAACACCTAGTAAACATGAGTTATAAATGCATACCTTAAGAGCTACGAGCATTTCGTTCATCTTAGATACTGTGAAACATGCCTCTTCTACTCTTCTATACTGCATGCTTTTTTTTTAGGAGGTGCTATGGAACAAAACAAGAAAATTTTACTTTTTTCAGTAGAAGAGATGTGTCTCACATAACCACATAACCGAAGATGAACAAGTGCTCATAGCTCTTAAGGCACGCATTTTTTTAGAAACCATGTTTACTAACATTTTTTATTTTGGTCCATAGTTCAACCTCTGAAAGTTTGTTGGTCAAGTTATGGTTCACCCTGTGTATACTGTGGCAGCGTGCTTTCCTCGTAGAGTCGGGTCTTGGGTTCGAGCCCCGCTTCGAAAACGCGTCTGTATTTAATGTGTAAATTCTAGATGGATAATTTATGCATATCCAATTAATTAATAGCGGAAACGTAGATGGCTAACATTATACCATAATAGGAACAAAACATTATAGAATAAGTAGATCCGTTAAGTCGCTTGCGAGATAATTGAGAATGTGTGCTGTAAAGTTTTCGATTAACTTTCTTTCTTTAAAGTGTTAATATGACTGGTGTAATAGTACCCATGGCACTCAGAAAATTTCAAGATTTTATGACGAAGCTTGTGAGGCTGATTAATGTGGTTGTACCATTTACAAACGTAATGGCATGAATTATGAAGATGGTCAGGCCGCTCGTTGTGGCCGAGCGGTTCTAGGCGCTTCAGTCTGGAACCGCGCGACCGCTACGGTGGCAGGTTCGAATCCTGCCTCGGGCATGGATGTGTGTGATGTCCTTAGGTTAGTTAGGTTTAAGTAGTTGTGAGTTCTAGGGGACTGATGACCTCAGATGTTAAGTCCCACAGTGCTCACAGCCATTTGAACCATTTTTATGAAGATAGTCATAGATGCCTGAAATGAACTGCCTGGCTAAAAAAAATATTTGTGATCCATGACTGGACTTATAACAAAACAAATATTTCCTGGATCGCTATGAAACCTTATAAATCTGAAGATGGAGGCTTACTTGATTCTTATATACGTAGACGTTTCCAAAGCGGATAAGTGGACCTAGCGCAGTCGTTAGCACGCTGGGCTCGTGTTCGATAGGATGACGGTTCAAACCCGTGTCCGGCCATCCTGATTTAAGTTTTCCGTGATTTCCCCTACATCGTTTCAGGTAAACGCCGGGTGGTCCCTGTGAAAGGGCACTACCGACTTCGTTCCCCATCGTTATCTATGGGGATCGGACCGATGAACCTCACTGCTTAGTGCCCTCCCCGGAGTCAGCCAACCAACCAACCAGAGAAATGGATGGAATAACTTCTGTGGTACCACCTACCTTTGCCTGGAAGGTGATGCCGTGCTGGAAGGCCTCTTCGGAGTGGAGCGGTATCCTGGTGTCGTAGTCATCGTTCTGCACCAGGTTGTACTGCTTCTTGGACGGCATGGCGGCGGCTGTCACCGGCTGTGTCCGCCTGACGCTCTCCCGCGGGCCACGCCGACGCCGACGCTGACGCCGACGCTACGCTTCTGGCAACGCTGGCGCGACGCGACACGGCCAACAGAAATAGCCCTAGGCTCGTCGCCCCCGCCGGCCAGCCTATTCTTCTGCTTCTGCCGCTCTCGGCTACGCGAAACGCAGTCGCGCAGCGCAAGACCCTCACCGATGCAACTCGCTCTTCTCCGACACCGGGACCGACTCTCAACGATGCCACTGACTCCTTCCACGCTTCCCTCACGTTACATCCCCTGGAGCAGCCACGGGATTAATAATTTACCAACTACGGCACCCGCTACGCGACGACACCACTACGAACAACTGTCTCCTCGAAAATTACGCAAGTAGTAACCACGATGACAATAACACAGAATTTTCAGATCGAGCGCCGCCGCAGTCGTTCTGGACAACGGCGCTGTCGGCCGGAAGCAGAGGTGCCGCGCGCCGGCAACCGTCCTCCTGCGGGCACACACAGAGCACGCGACCGCGACGCCGGCCACTCTCGTACGCCAGACACCCGCGACCAGCCACCACGCGCGTCCGCGGCAGGCAGCACGCCGCTACTGGGGGAGCGAGCGCGCGCTCGAGCAGGCCCGCGCCCGGCCCCGCGACGCTGCTGCCATCCGGCGGCGCACTGCCCAACTGCGAGGCACACGCGCCACAGCCGCGAGATGCGCGGAGGCTGCGGGCGGTAATTAATTGCATGTAAAATTGTCGCGCTACAAGCAGTCGGATCTGCTTCATAACAACTCGGAGCAACGGCCACGCCTCGGTGGAATAGGATGAAGGACTAGCGTCACCTCTGTCTCTGGAGAGAGAGGTAGGGATGTCAGACTGTGCCGCACAGCAAACTACTCATTGCTGACACTGAACTCACTCCAGAGACGTACAGCGTATCTGTAGTTCTCACTCAATGAAACCACCACTATTTAGAAACTCATACGCACATAAAACACTTACATTTGTTACATATAGACAATATTTTAATTCTGGCTGTGACAACATCCTCAACGAAGGAAATAAAATATAGCCCGTTGCTCTTCTAGGAGCGGAGAAAAAAAAATGCAGCCACCATACCAGCGATCCCTTCAAATCCATCTTAACAGTCTTCTCTCCTTGTGTATCTATATATCTACATATCTATGTATCTATATAAATGTATCTATGTATCTATATAAATGACCTGGGTGACAATCTGAGCAGTTCTCTTAGGTTTTTCGCAGATGATGCTGTAATTTACCGTCTAGTAAGGTCATCCGAAGACCAGTATCAGTTGCAAAGCGATTTAGAAAAGATTGCTGTATGGTGTGGCAGGTGGCAGTTGACGCTAAATAAGGGAAAGTGTGAGGTGATCCACATGAGTTCCAAAAGAAATCCGTTGGAATTCGATTACTCGATAAATAGTACAATTCTCAAGGCTGTCACTTCAACCAAGTACCTGGGTGTTAAAATTACGAACATCTTCAGTTGGGAAGGCCACATAGATAATATTGTGGGGAAGGCGAGCCAAAGGTTGCGTTTCATTGGCAGGACACTTAGAAGATGCAACAAGTCCACTAAAGAGACAGTTTACAGTACACTCGTTCGTCCTTTGTTAGAATATTGCTGCGCGGAATGGGATCCTTACTAGGACATCGAAAGGGAGCAAAAAAGGACAGCTCGTTTTCTATTATCACGTAATAGGTAAGAGAGTGTGGCAGATATGATACGCGAGTTGGGATGGAAGTCATTAAAGCAAAGACGTTTTTTCATCGCGGCGAGATCTATTTAGGAAATTTCAGTCACCAAATTTCTCTTCCGAATGCGAAAATATTTTGTTGAGCCCAACCTACATAGGTAGGAATGATCATCAAAATAAAATAAGAGAAATCAGAGCTCGAACAGAAAGGTTTAGGTGTTCGTTTCTCCCGCGTGCTGTTCGGGAGTGGAATGGTAGAGAGATAGTATGATTGTGGTTCGATGAACCCTCTGCCAAGCACTTAAATGTGAATTGCAGAGTAATCATGTAGATGTAGATGTAGATGTGTAACCATCAATTCCACGAAAATATAGTAATCATACTAAAAATCACCCCAGCTTTCTGCCTCGAGTCTCTTACCTCACAGTCCATAATCCTACTGTCAACCTAACTAAAACACTAAAATAACTTGTTTTAACGCTGGAACATAAAGTTGGTATCCACACTTGCCAAGAATGATACGCTGAAGGACTTTCTACCATGGTACCATTTGCATGGAGGAGGACAGTGGGCCGGCCGCGGTGGTCTTGCGGTTCTAGGCGCTCAGTTCGGAACCGCGCGACTGCTACGGTCGCAGGTTCGAATCCTGCCTCGGGCATGGATGTGTGTGATGTCCTTAGGTTAGTTAGGTTTAAGTAGTTCTAAGTTCTAGGGGGCTGATGACCACAGATGTTAAGTCCCATAGTGCTCAGAGCCATTTTTTTTTTTTTTTTTTTTTGAGGGCAGTGGTAGGTACTAGGCTCCAGCCTTGAAAGTTTCTCGTACAATAACTACTTTTTAATTTCCAGTGAAAAACCATGTCTTGCGAAAAATTCATCTTAGACAGGAGATCGTTAATATGATCTGGCTGAGCCGGCCGCTGTGGCCGAGTGGTTCTAGGTGCTTCAGTCTGGAACCGTGCGACTGCTACTGTCGTAGGTTCGAATCCAGCCTCGGGCATGGATGTGTGTGATGTCCTTAAGTTAGTTAGGTTTAAGTATTTCTAAGTTCTGGGTGACTAATGATCTCAGATGTAAAGTCCCACAGTGCTCAGAGCCATTTGAACCATTTGCTCTGGTTGCCTCTGCTTTTCGCAGTTAGATATTTGCCTCAAAATGACTGTTCTGTAGCACCAATCACAGGGCCCGCACGTGCACGTAGAAGTGCCGAAACACGACGTGGCATGGACTCGACTAATATCTGAAGTAGTGCTGGAGGAAACTTACACCATGAATCCTGCAGGGCTGCCCATAAATCAGTGAGAGTACGACGGGATAGATATCACTTCCAAACAGCACGTTGCAAGGCATCCCAGACAAGCTCAATTATGTTCATGTCTGGGGAGTTTGGTGGCCAGCGGAAGTGATTAAACTGAGAAAAGTGTTCCTGGAACCACTCTATACCAGTTCTGGACGTGTGGGGTGTCGCATTGTCCTGGTCGAACAGCCCAAGTCCGTCAGAATGCACAGTGGACATGAATGGACGGCTCCGAAAACTCATATAGATGATGTTTCGTTGAATTGTTCGCACGCTGACACTTATTGATGGCCCAACAGTGAAATTTTCTGCAGTTTGCGGAAGGGTTGAACGATTCTCTTCAGTCGTCGTTGGTCCAGTTCTGGCAATCTTTTTACGGCCGCAGCGATGTCGGAGATTTGATGTTTTACCGGATTCCTGATATTCTCGGTACACTCGTCAAATAGTCGTACGGGAAAATCCCCACTTAATTGCCACCTCGGAGATGCTGTGTCCCATCTCTCGTGCGCCGACTATAACACTACGTTCAATCTCAATTAAATCTTGATAACCTACTATTGTAGCAGCAGTAACAGACATAACAAATGCGCCAGACACTTGTCTTATAGAGGCGTTGCCGACTGCGGTGCCGTATTCTGCCAGTTTACGTGTATCACTATTTGAATACGAATGCCTACACCAGTTTCTTTGGCGCTTTAATGTACATGAAACGTGCGAATATAGACAATAATGACCTGTATAATGGAATCACGAAAATGAAAATCTGTTCCGGACTGAGAGTCGAACCCTTATTTCCCCCTTATCGCGAGCGGCTACACCTAAACTTCCATGTGTAGTCAACCATTTGTCTAGAATATATATTTGTACATCCTTTATGTATATTCACGTACTAGAGAGATGTTTTACTTGAAAGTCGCTTGCTCGATGCCGTCGGACAAATATGTCAGATAAAAAAGGTATTTCACTGCCTGTGTTATTCCAAATTACGATGCAATTAACCTTCGGACATGCATGCGCGGATGGACGGATTATTGCAGATAGTAGTAGTAAGTTTTGCTGTTTTAAGGTTTAATTTTTAACACTCTGCTCCACTCCGCTCCATATTTTCGCAACGAATTGATTTGCGCCAGCTGATAGACAACCCAGTGAACATATACGCAAAACAGGCTGCTGTCACGCTTTCCCACACAGTTCGTGTCAATGAACCGCAAGCACGTGTCATTAGTGGTCCCTATGTTGAGCACTGTAGAGTGAATTATGAACTTGGAGATCCGCTCTATACGATGATGAGCGTCTGCTTTTCGTAGTTTTCGCAAAGCCGTCTTCTGAAACCACAAAGGTACTTACGAATAACCCTCCTTCCCGGACTGAAAAACAAAACGACGGGTAAAATACACTCCTGGAAATGGAAAAAAGAACACATTGACACCGGTGTGTCAGACCCACCATACTTGCTCCGGACACTGCGAGAGGGCTGTACAAGCAATGATCACACGCATGGCACAGCGGACACACCAGGAACCGCGGTGTTGGCCGTAAAATGGCGCTAGCTGCGCAGCATTTGTGCACTGCCGCCGTCAGTGTCAGCCAGTTTGCCGTGGCATACGGAGCTCCATCGCAGTCTTTAACACTGGTAGCATGCCGCGACAGCGTGGACGTGAACCGTATGTGCAGTTGACGGACTTTGAGCGAGGGCGTATAGTGGGCATGCGGGAGGCCGGGTGGACGTACCGCCGAATTGCTCAACACGTGGGGCGTGAGGTATCCACAGTACATCGATGTTGTCGCCAGTGGTCGGCGGAAGGTGCACGTGCCCGTCGACCTGGGACCGGACCGCAGCGACGCACGGATGCACGCCAAGACCGTAGGATTCTACGCAGTGCCGTAGGGGACCGCACCGCCACTTCCCAGCAAATTAGGGACACTGTTGCTCCTGGGGTATCGGCGAGGACCATTCGCAACCGTCTCCATGAAGCTGGGCTACGGTACCGCACACCGTTAGGCCGTCTTCCGCTCTCGCCCCAACATCGTGCAGCCCGCCTCCAGTGGTGTCGCGACAGGCGTGAATGGAGGGACGAATGGAGACGTGTCGTCTTCAGCGATGAGAGTCGCTTCTGCCTTGGTGCCAATGATGGTCGTATGCGTGTTTGGCGCCGTGCAGGTGAGCGCCACAATCAGGACTGCATACGACAGAGGCACACAGGGCCAACACCCGGCATCATGGTGTGGGGAGCGATCTCCTACACTGGCCGTACACCACTGGTGATCGTCGAGGGGACACTGAATAGTGCACGGTACATCCAAACCGTCATCGAACCCATCGTTCTACCATTCCTAGACCGGCAAGGGAACTTGCTGTTCCAACAGGACAATGCACGTCCGCATGTATCCCGTGCCACCCAACGTGCTCTAGAAGGTGTAAGTCAACTACCCTGGCCAGCAAGATCTCCGGATCTGTCCCCCATTGAGCATGTTTGGGACTGGATGAAGCGTCGTCTCACGCGGTCTGCACGTCCAGCACGAACGCTGGTCCAACTGAGGCGCCAGGTGGAAATGGCATGGCAAGCCGTTCCACAGGACTACATCCAGCATCTCTACGATCGTCTCCATGGGAGAATAGCAGTCTGCATTGCTGCGAAAGGTGGATATACACTGTACTAGTGCCGACATTGTGCATGCTCTGTTGCCTGTGTCTATGTGCCTGTGGTTCTGTCAGTGTGATCATGTGATGTATCTGACCCCAGGAATGTGTCAATAAAGTTTCCCCTTCCTGGGACAATGAATTCACGGTGTTCTTATTTCAATTTCCAGGAGTGTATTTTTCATATTGTTACTTCTATGGCATTAATTAAAATAACCAAACCTCAGTGACATTCATTGTGGAAAAAAAGGTTGCTAATGGAAGAGCTAAAATCTCCTTACATGTCTGGATGACCTCTGCATCGTGGTCTGAAAAGTTGAGTCCCAAAGCCCTACTGTTTTCCCCCCATCATCGAGAAACCTGGCCACCTACAGTGCCTGTATCAACATCTCCTGCCTTCCTTCATCCTCATGCGTGCCGTATCCTTTCCCAACGGAATGTTAAACGCCTTCCCCTCCGACATCGTGAACTCATCCCCAAGTGGTTTAGACCTCCTTCCAACCATAACCTAACATACCCGTCCCATCCAAACCGCCCCTTTTCTCGCCCTGCTAGCATCCAATTCCCATTCTAATATCTGCAGCTCAGCTAACAGTTCTCTCCTTTCCCATCCAACAATGTTCCGAAAACTCATGAACTCATGTCCCAGTCCACACTCACACTCATTGAGAGATCACATCGTCTAATTCTCACTATGCTTTTAAATGTACATCCCATCGCCAATGTCTTTTCATTGAGATAATCATCTGTAACGATAAAATCTTCTAAGTCGTTACGCCGTGTCGTATTTCTGTTAAAACGTCTTCACTCTTCGACGTTTCTATCCCTCTGCCGGGATCTTCCTCAGGGTCCCATTGGTGCTCCAGGATGGCTGAAGACAACCGAAATTCACTATAAAAGGCTATTATTCCGTGCTTTTTGTGGGAAGTGTACTTACTGGGTAAGAAAGTGGGCCATGGTCATTGGCAGGTACTGAAAGCAGATGTCGAGAAAGGGAATCCAAATTATTATTGTTCAACCGCATCGGTTGTTTCCCGGTGGTGCTTGTGGTCCATGCCACTAGCAGCAGCCTGAAGATTCTTTGCGCAGTAACTCCCTCCACAGCACAATCCTTCTGATGTCACGTCATGTGACATTGAGCAGAGCAAAGAAATTGTTCTGAAGTGTTTGAATGCACGCACCTGTTACAAATAATGTGTTAGCCCTATGGAACGAATGGCTCTGAATCCATAGATAATTAGTAGAATACTAGTATTAGTTTCATTTAGACGTGGATCAAGCTACTGGACATGTCTTATTGCAAGTTCCCCGTTGTGGACCTCCAGTTAACTTGATCAATTGTGGATTTTCGGGAACCAAAACGCTCCCCAAGTGTCCAGATACGTAATGTAAAAATTTCGCGCAACGGATAACACAGAAAAGCTCTCATAAATGAACTATGGGTGATGGGTGCCACTCCTGCACGAATTATTAAAGGATATGGCCAGGGATTATCTAACTGCTGATTAGGAACAGTTAAGTCCAGATTTGCCAAGTATAATATGCCCCACGAGCACACAACTGAGAAAAGAAATGTAAAGAATATTTAAATACGAAAAAGAAAGAAAATCGTTAATGAACATGGGACATAACTATTGTGACTATACATTTAACACTTGCATGTGGGTAGCAGGGAGCTCCTAAAATTAAATGAAAATTGTCATCGCAAATCTCAGTCAAATTTACGTTACCGGTGGGGCAGAAATAATTGCTAGGCCATGTTATATACTTGAGGACGTTAACCAGATATGCAAGACGTTAACGTTACGGACGTGGCTCAACATGAAAAACAGTTCGAAAACGTGTGGACACAATTCACCAAGCTAACGTCCACTAGTGAATCAAAGGAAATAATTATTTAAATCGACGTGGAACTGAGTAAATTACGAGTCCCCGAAGAATCCGTTAACGAATAATAACGCTTACTCGAATACACATCTTGTCAACCTCCCTTTCACCTCAACCATCAGAGCAAAGCAGCGCTTGTCAATTAAGAGTCGCCATCAGAGTTGAAAGCAGAGACTGCTCCCGGCGTAAAGCGCTGCCAAGGGGTGTGTGCCTGTCTCAGTCTGAACCAGCATGTCGGAAAACGTCGATTCTTCACTCTTCTTAACGTTTCTCTGCAGAAAACTGTACCTAGACATGTAATAGTGACACGTAACAGCCAATTAAAACACATAGCCAGTGCTCACCCAACGAGTGGAGATCGACTCGCCAAAATCCTCTAGTAAGGGAATTTTGAAAACAAAAAAACTGGACGTTCCCGCACAAGAAAGATGAGAAGGATGATTAGTGTTTAACGTCCCCTCGACAGCGCGGTAATTGGAGATGATCCACTCAAGAATGGAGAGCCTGTTTGCAACCAATCGGGGTGCCAACAGCCTGTCGGCTGAGCTTCTTAGTAACTTGGAACATGGCCGACAATAGTTCTGGCCTTTTAAACAAGAGCAACGTGCCTGGAAGTGTCACTAGCCAGTCCGGAGCCCAAATTGTTGCCTACCATACGTGGGGAGCAGCGCCTGGCTTCACAAGTTTCTCCTAAGAGCTAGACGCGTAACGAAGGGGCTATTATCACAGTAACAAAGGGTCGCCCGCTAGCATCGTGTAAGCTGGCTCGTCTCCAAGATGGCACAGGCTCTGTACTATTCCTAATATTTTCTCTCCCAAGAGAAGCTTAACTACATAGCACAAACTTATTGCTTTAGTAAAGATTAAAAATTGCTCAGTCAGTTCCCCTGCTGGGAAATGTAACAGTTGCTATCGAAAGGTGAAATGTGAAAGCTGCTATCTTCTGCAATTATTTCCGTTATTTTTGAGTTCCGTGCTTGTTACTTCTTTATCAGAGTGGCGTGAATTAGTATCACATGCAGAAAGTCAGACAGACAACTGCAGATGAGTTTCATGCTGGGTGGTTTTAGTGAAAATGACAGGGTTCCGGGCCGGCCGCTGGTGGCCGAGCGGTTCTACGCGCTTCAGTTTGGAACCGCGCGACCGCTACGGTCGCAGGTTCGAATCCTGCCTCGGGCATGGATGTGTGTGATGTCCTTATGTTAGTCTGGTTTAAGTAGTTCTAAGCTCTAGGGGACCGATGACCTCGGAAGTTAAGTCCCATAGTGCTCAGAGCCATTTTGAATGCTGCTCGGCTGACTCACACTCCCATCTAGCACGACTACTTATCCATAGTTTCCGTCTATGTCCTTCGTGTTCGCTAATTTTATATTCCATTTTGAACAGGGTTCCGGGTGCTGTGGGGTTCCGAGTGGTGCAGTGCGGGCTGTGTACTTCTCAGGATGCTGAAACATCGTAAGTATGTTCATTAATGAGTGCACTCCAGAAATATGGTGAAAAATAATACTTCCACTATCTACCAACAGATGAAAATATTGTACTATAAGGAATCAGAATGTGGTGAGGGTGCAGGAAAAGGGGAGGAGCGCTTAAACACATGATAACGGCGGTTCTGAATCTTTTATTAGGATATGGTCACAAGCTGCAACTTGCATTGTCTACCGACTCTGCATCCTTAACACTGGATGGTCGACATTTCCTCGCAGCATAGCCGGCCGCGGTGGCCGTGCGGTTCTAGGCGCTCCAGTCCGGAGCCGCGCTGCTGCTACGGTCACAGGTTCGAATCCCGCCTCGGGCATGGGTGTGTGTGATGTCCTTAGGTTAGTTAGGTTTAAGTAGTTCTAAGTTCTAGGGGACTGATGACCACAGCAGTTGAGTCCCATAGTGCTCAGAGCCGTTTGAACCATTTGAACCTCGCAGCATATCCTGTTTAATCAGAGTGACATGTCGTCGAATACTGTCCTTCTGATCAGGAAGAACCCGGATACATATCTGATAGACACTATCTCTCAGGTATCCCCAGAACCGGGAGTCACATGGATTTAAGTCGGGAGATTTGGGAGGCCACACATCTTGAAATTACCTAGAGATGATACGGTCACTACTGAAGTTTTCTCGAAGCAAAAGTTTCAACCAGCAAGCGACATGTGGTGTCGCCCCATCTTGGGTGAAAATAATGATGTGGACACAGTTCATTTCTTGCTGAGCTGGAACTACGTGCTGCACAGTGCAGACGTCACTGTACACCTAACACGACCGTGAGGTGTCATCTCCAAAGAAAAGTGGACCGAGAGTGAATAAGCTCGTGAAAACACACCACACGGTAACTTAGGCTGAGCCCAATTGATATTCCTGTACAACACGTGGCTTAGTAGAGCACCATATGCAACAGGTTTGAGCATTCACGACACTGTGCACTATAAAATGTGTCTCGTCCGTCCAAACAATATTCGCCAGCCACATGTTATCCATTTCCAAGCGTGACGAAAAACCAAGGACAAAGTCACCTCGCTGTAGTCTATCTCGGGTCTTCATTTGTTGCACATCCCGAATCTTGTAGCGATACCAGTGTAAAACGCGCCGCAAAACTCTTTGAACTGTTAACCGGGGAAGAGACAATTAACGTGACACATCCCGAGTACTGGCTGCAGAATTTGAGGTATGTGCTGCAGGGTCGGCTATAGCTGCAACAACTTCATCAAGAGACATTTCACATTTTGACCACTTACAGAACCATTTTTTATCACCTGATGGCAGAAGGTGGAACTACTATTTTTGCAGCATAATTAGCGAGCCCATCGAATTATCAACATATCTAGGACGTTTCAGCGTCCTGCAGTGTATACAGACTGCACTGTAGCAGTCGGTACACAGTAAGTTTCATTACAACGATTCGGTATCTGGGGTGGGTCTCCTAAGATCCGTCAAGTGCATTTTTTCTTTTGTTCCGTCAGATGTTTTCGATTTCGTTTCTGTAATGTGCAGCTGGAGTCAGCCCAAACAAGGACTGCTTACCGCGTCTTTCATGCAACGCCCAATGTCAGTTTGTTCCCCATTACAAATAAAATGGTTATTAAGTGTAATTTTACGTCCACATTCGAAATAAGAGTCGCAGATTAGTGTAGAGCGATATGTGTTTGAGTAATATGTATTAACAGTGACAGCATCGCACGCAGAATAACTAGTACTTCAGCAGCAATCAAGCTGCTGTATTTCATAGCTGTAGTAGCTAACGAGAGCCAGGGCTATGCTGTTGCTGTCGGAGAACTCGTTATTCGTCATGTTTTACTATCCCTGTCAATACACGTCCATAAATCCATTATCGCACTAGACCAATCTGGGACCGTTCTGTTGAACAGGCACGTAAAATTCCGCTTTAAAAATGATTTTATTCGTAATGGGAAACAAACTAACACTTTTTCTCACACTGGGCGCCGCATGGGAGACGGTATTTGTGTGGACTGACTAAAGCTGCACATTCCAGAAACGACACTTGACATTAATGATAACAAGCTTCTATTAGCAACAAAATAAATAACAAATTCATGGAAATCACAGTTCTCTTAAGATACACAAATAATACATCAATAACGTTTAACATGCTGGAACAAATATTATCCGTCTTTTGCAACTGAATGTTATGTTTTTAACAAAACATTTCTCCTCTGTTCATGTTAGTCAACCTCAGTAAAATAAAAGACAATTATTTTACTATACATCTTTTAATATCCAACATGTAGTGTTGCCTGGCAACACGTTTAAGTTAGCTTACTATTTACAATTTTAGGGCTGTGATTTATCACTAACTTTTATTTACAAACTAATTTTTCCTGTTCAGCTACAGTTTGCTAATACGCTGGCTTCCAGAATTAAAATAGCAAACGGAAATTCTGCCAGGTTGCGTTTATTTTCCCACAAAACAGTACAAACAGATGATAGCAAAGTATAAACCATGGAAGTTACACAGAATGTAAACAACTGCAACAAGTATAACAATAGACGAAAATGCTCGTTTTCTCCAACTTAACAGATTTGCGCACGCCTTCCAACAACTGCATGTGCTCACTGTGTGATGTGACCACCTGTGGTAGTAATACACGCCTGACAACTACAGAGTATGCTGTGAATAACGTCATGAGTGTAATGTTGACGCAATAACGCCCATTCTTCCTCCGGAACTGGTCGCGAGTCTTGGAGAGTGGTTGGTGGATGTTGACGTGATCCGACCTGTCTCCCTAGTGCATCCCCGACATGCTCTATCGGATTTAAATCGGGAGAGTCAGCAGGCCATTCCATGCGTGCCGTATCTTCCATCTCCAAGAAAACGTCAAACATTCGGTGCTCTGTGATGTCGAGCATTATCGTCCATCAAGACGACGGCTGGGCGCACAGCTACTCGCTACAACCGTACATGAGCTCCAAGATCTCTTCACGATACATGACTGCAATTAAACCTTTCCGGTACTAGCACAATTTTATGAAGAGGTGTTCGGTGATTTGATACACTATCTAATCAAAAGTAATCGGACACCTGGCTGAAAATGACTTAGAAGTTCGTGGCATCCTCCATCGGTAATGCTGGAACTCAGTATGGTTGTGGCCCACCCTTACCCTTGATGACGGCTTCCACTCTCGCAGGAGTACTTTCAGTCAGGTGCTCGAAGGTTTCTTGGGGAACTGAAGCCCATTCTTCACGGAGTGCTGCACTGAGGAGAGGTATCGATGCCGGTCGGTGAGGCCTGGCACCAAGTCGGCGTTCCAAAACATCCCAAAGGTGTTCTATAGGACTCAGGTCAGGACTCTGTGCAGGCCAGTCCATTCATGGATGTTACTGTCGTGTAACCACTCCGCCTCAGGCCGTGTATTATGATCAGGTGCTCGAGCGTGAAGATGCAGTTGCCATCCCCGAACTTCTCGTCGACAGTGGGAAGGAAGAAGGTACTTAAAACATCAATATAGGCCTGTGCTATGATAATGCCACGTAGAACAAGGGTGCAAGCCTTCTCCATGAAAAACACGACCGCACTATAACACCACCGCATCCGAATTTTACTGTTGGCACTATAACACGGCTTCGCTATACCCACACCCTGACATCGGATCGCCACATTGTTTACCGTGATTCTTCTCTCCACACAACATTTTTCCACTGTCCAGTCGTCCAATTTTTACGCTCCTTACGCCAAGCGAGGCGTCGTTTGGTATTTACCGGCGTGATGTGTGGCCTTATAAGCAGCCGCTCGACCATGACATCCAAGTTTTCCCCACCTCTCGCTACCTGTCATAGTACTTGCAGTGTATCCTGATGCAGTTAGGAATTCCTCTGTGATTTCCTGGATAGATTTCTGGCTATTACACATTACGACCTTCTTCAACTGTCGGCGGTCTCTGTCAGTCAACAGACGAGGTCAGCATGTACTCTTTTGTGCTGTACGTGTCCCTTCACGTTTCCATTTCACTATCACATCGGAAACAGTGGACCTAGGGATGTTACAGACGTGTAACACAAGTGACACCCAATGACCCGACGACGATCGAAGTCCGTGAGTTCCGCGAACCGCCCCATTTTGCTCTCTCACGATTTTTAATGATTACTGAGGTCGCTGATATGGAGGACGTGGCAGTAGGTGGCAGCACAATGCACCCAATATGAAAAACGTATGCTTTCGGGGATATCCGGATACTTTTGATCACATAGTGTAGGTGCCCTAACGTCATCATTGGGGTGGTTTTCCGTTGACCGAAATGTCATCTTCCTTGCAGAACACGATCGTACGGAGATCTATTGACAGTCTGAATGATCGTATCGTTAATTAGACACAGGACGTCTACAGACGTTAGAGTAACCTCTGGCGTGCCACAGGGGAGTGTTATGGGACCATTGCTTTTCACAATATATATAAATGACTTAGTAGATAGTGTCGGAAGTTCCATGCGGCTTTTCGCGGATGATGCTGTAGTATACAGAGAAGTTGCTGCATTAGAAAATTGTAGCGAAATACAGGAAGATCTGCAGCGGATAGGCACTTGGTGCAGGGAGTGGCAACTGACCCTTAACATAGACAAATGTAATGTATTGCGAATACATAGAAAGAAGGATCCTTTATTGTATGATTATATGATAGCGGAACAAACACTGGTAGCAGTTACTTCTGTAAAATATCTGGGAGTATGCGTACGGAACGATTTGAAGTGGAATGATCATATAAAACTAATTGTTGGTAAGGCGGGTACCAGGTTGAGATTCATTGGGAGAGTGCTTAGAAAATGTAGTCCATCAACAAAGGAGGTGGCTTACAAAACACTCGTTCGACCTATACTTGAGTATTGCTCATCAGTGTGGGATCCGTACCAGGTCGGGTTGACGGAGGAGATAGAGAAGATCCAAAGAAGAGCGGCGCGTTTCGTCACTGGGTTATTTGGTAACCGTGATAGCGTTACGGAGATGTTTAATAAACTCAAGTGGCAGACTCTGCAAGAGAGGCGCTCTGCATCGCGGTGTAGCTTGCTCGCCAGGTTTCGAGAGGGTGCGTTTCTGGATGAGGTATCGAATATATTGCTTCCCCCTACTTATACTTCCCGAGGAGATCACGAATGTAAAATTAGAGAGATTAGAGCGCGCACGGAGGCTTTCAGACAGTCGTTCTTCCCGCGAACCATACGCGACTGGAACAGGAAAGGGAGGTAATGACAGTGGCACGTAAAGTGCCCTCCGCCACACACCGTTGGGTGGCTTGCGGAGTATCAATGTAGATGTAGATGTAGACGGGGAAATAGTGATTTATTGCTTTAATTTTGGACAACAGCGTATTTACATGCACACTGGCTTCTTAGAGTGCTTTACAGTCATATCTACGTTAATTTTTTACCATGGATTGATCTTGACGAGTGATGTAATCTATTTTCTTGATGTGACAGTGACGTATTCCCATACAGTCAGTGTGTACCTAAATTGCGTCCAAAGCACCTGATGATGACAGCACGCTCTCGAAACACGTTGTGCTAAAAAATATTAGTAGAAAGTGACTGAAGTAGAAAAATTACTTTATAAATTCTGTAATAGAGTCGCTGACTTCAACATACTTTTCATTTTCATCTCAGCACTTAGAACCAACATCTTCAGTTATTTCCAGGATGTATTCCCATCGCTGTCTTCCACAACGGTTTTTAACCTCTACAGTTTTTACTCTCTACAGCTCCTTGTAGTATCATGGAGGTTTCTGCCTGATGCATTAACACAGGTCCTATCATCTCACCCCGTCTTCCTCCCAGTGTTTTCCACAAATTTCATTCCTTCCCGTTTCTGTGGTCGTCTTTTCATTTGTTAATACACTGAAGAGTCAAAGAAACTGGTACACCTGCCTAAAACCCTGTCGGACCCCCACGAGCACGGAGAAGTGCGGCAAAACGACATAGCACGCCCTCGACTAATGTCTGGAGTAGTGCTGGTGGGAAATGACGCCATGAATTCTGCAGGGTTGTCAATAAATCCGTAAGAGTACGAGATGGTTGAGATCTCTTCCGAACAGCACGGTGCAAGGCTTCCTAGATAATGTTCATGTCTGGGGAGTTTGATGGCCAACAGGAATGTTAAAACTCAGAAGAGCCACTCTGTAGCAGTTCTTGACGTGTTGTGTGTCGCATTCTCCTGCTGGAATCGTCAAAGTCCGTCGGAATGCCCAATAGACATGAATGGATGCAGGTGGTGGGACAGGATGGCTACGTACGTGTTACCTGTCAGAGACGTGTCGGCTGCAACGCCCCACACCTTTACAGAGCCTCTGTTGTCTTGTAGAGGCTTTGCCGGTCGTAGCGACGTATTCTGCATTTTTACGTATCCCTGTATTTGAATACGCATGCCTATACCAGTTTCTTTGGCGTTTTAGTGTAGTTCATCTAATTTTCAGCACCCATTTATAGCACTATGACTGAAACATTTCGGTTGTCTCCGTTTTCGGTTATCCCATAGTCCATGATTCAATACCATAAAAATGCTGCGCTCCAAACGTGTATGCTTAGAAATTTCTTCCTCAAATTAAGGCCAATGTTTGATACAAATACATTTATTGTCCTCAGGAATGCCGTCTTTGCCTGGGCTAGTTCACTTTCTGTGTACTCCCCGCTTCGACCGTCATACGTTATTTTGCCTCTAAGGTAGTACAATCCCATCAATTTGGCAACTTCGCAGTCCCCAGGATTCATAGTAAGTTTCTCAGTAATCTGATTTCAGCTACTCCTCATTACTTTCTTCCTTCTTCGGTTTATTCTCAGTCCGTCTACTATGATCAGTAGACTATTCATTCCCTTCTGTATGTTCTGTAATTCTTCCTCGCTATCGGCGAGGACAGCAATGTTATCAGCGAATCCGCTCATTGATATACGTTGGCTCTGAATTTTAATTTCAATCTTGAATCTTTTACTTACGTCATTATTTCTTCGACGTAAAAATTGAACTGTATGAGAGAGGGAGACCTCATAAAACATTTTAAGCTAAGAACTTGGTTCTTTGGCTCCTGTTCTTATTGTTTTTTCTTGGTTAAAAGTACGTTTTGTTTATCACCCACCTTTCCTTACAGGGTATATCATTTTATCTGAACATTTTGAAGATATTGCACAATCTTACGTCGTCCTTGTGAAAGTTTATGCTGCAAAGAAAAAGCTACTTTAATTAAAAGCTGTGGATTTTCTGAGAACTATATCGTGGAATGGCGGGAGTACCTATAGTAATTAGAGGAGTATAAAAGTTTTTCCAAAAATGTGCACTTGTGGTGCATTGTTGCTCTTCAGGGCAACGATTACGCACAGAGCCAGCTTTCAACGCATCGAGAGGCACCTTTCATACCCGTTCTCATCACGGGCGTTTCCTTTGTCGTGTGGTCGCCTTTCACTGCGTCCCCATTGTGATCTGGCCGTTCGGCATTGAACCAGTGACTCTTTGAGCAGAGTCCTCCGACGTGAAATCTGTCTTCGGCAGGCTGGGGCGGCTCACTCTTTCTCACCCTGGGATCCCATCTGCGGCGATTCCTTTCAGCCGCCATTTGTCTTTGTTTCGCTTTCATCCAACGAGCCACTTCATGTTTCCTCTAGCGCAAACCGCAGAACCATATTATTAAAAACTGTGACTGACTGAGGACAGATATTAAACTCTGCTTTCAACTTAATTAATATTTCCAGGTGTGCATTTAATAATGTTATGCCTCTGGAGATCAGAAATTCTGCATGACACTCCACTCACAGTCAGTGCATTATAAGTAAAATTACCGTAGAAAGAAACTATAAATATTGGTATCATAATCGTACAGGAAGCTCTTTTCCGGTTATATCGCTTTGTGTTCAACATAAGACGCACTAAAACGAGAAGAAATACAGAAATAAAAAAGAATCACGTTGTAGTCAGTAGTATTGTGTCATTAGTGTTGTTGATCAATAAACTGACTTACTGTGTGCTGCCACATTTGCCACCTATATATATATATATATATATATATATATATATATATATATATATGTGTGTGTGTGTGTGTGTGTGTGGCAAAGAAACTGTCTGTTAATATTTTAAAAATTTTACCTGTCTTAAAAATTTTTGTTGGTTGCGAACAGCTTCTGTTTTAAAATGATTTTAACTTGTAACTGGTTTTTCATAATACGTCTGCTTTACTTGATTTCACTTACTGATTATTATTGGTACGTAGTGGAATAATAATGTAATAGTAGAATAATAATGTAAAATGTAGACGACTAAATGCAGTACTGGTAAGATTTTCTCCATTATAACGCGTTTAAATTTCAATACCGTGTTCCTAGGTACATGACCATGTTGTACCTTGAAACATAGTTTCGCAATGGGGAAAATCTTAATTTTCTGAAACAGTTTTCATAATTAGAAACAAAGACTGCAGCACACAAAAAGCGATTTCCATTATTTAAAAACTGAGTAAGAAATAATATGAAACTTCTGTTATAGAGCTGGCTAGAGGAGAAAGCCTCAAATGTTTCCAGGTACAACACACTTCCCTACAGTAATATATTCGTGGCATCCTCTTGTCCAATTCCCTTTAGTCAAACTGTTTCAGACGAATCTTTATGTCAATATGGTCCTTACCCATTTTATTTCCAATAATGTTACAAGAAACAGATCATCTTTACTGAAAATGCTGAGTTTGGTTTACTAGTTCACGAGACTTTCTACAACATCAGATGCTGCAAGTTCAAAAGTAGCTCTTGTTACTATAATTTCAGATGAAACAAATAGTAAGTCGAGTTTTGTAGCTGAGCAATCAGTTTAACTGACAGCTACATGGAAGACCGAGGATCGATTATTTGCCACTAGCCAAAATTTTTCTCCATGATGAGGGTATAAAATACAGTGTATTCAGTTTCGGGAGAACAACGTCTCATGTTCAGGAAGGAGGAATTACGGTTACAGATAAAAATATCTGATTTTAACAGTCGTCAGAACAGTGTTCTTATCATGTGCCTATCGATTTTGGGTTGTCATCCACCCCTAGCAATCTTGGTCGCACAGTCATTTGCTAAAGATATTAGAAGTATACCATCCTCAGATAATGTGCCATCTGGTTGAGGATAATTACGCTGGGCGCAGCTGTGTTGACACTAGTCGCAAAACTGCAGAGCTGTTCCAAGTGTCATTACCGTCAGTCTGATAGTGCTTTATCTGAAGATGGCATACCACTGGATACCGAAACCGCTCATATTTCTAATAAGTGGCTGTGCAGGCAAGACTGTGGATTCCTTTTTAATAATTTTACGGTCTCCCTATGCTTCATACGCATATGGAACGGTAAGAAACTCTACTACATATTAAAGCGTATCCATAAAGTCAAGCTATCATTTAAAAAATAGTAACTTGGAAACTATTAGAGATAGAGCGTCATGGTTTGTTGTAAAATGTTTATCAGTTGTCAAGGCTTTTTCCGTTATGTCACAATATCAATATATGCCCCACACATCGCTCGTACATCAACGTTATTAGAGTTCTATCCATGTATATTCAAGTGTTGTCGCATCAACAGCTCTGATCGGTTCATTTACTTGTCAACGAAGGGTAACAATGTTATTGGCTGGAATGGAGTCGGGTACACGAGATCCTTAACTGAACCACACAGAAAGTAGTCAAATGGCGTGACGTAGGGAGAGCGCGAGCGATATGTGATACGACCACCACGAATCATCCCTCTCTCAGGAAACGTGACATTCAACACATCCTGTACGCTCACAACGAGGTTGCTCCATCATGCTGGAAGATGATGGACAGATCCTACTCTTCGCTCTCTGGTAGGAGCGTCTGAGTATATACCTGCAAACATTGCCCAATATTGTTTCCTCTACAAAGAAAAATTGGCTTATCAACCTACTGTGCACTAGACTACACCAAATATTATGCTTTGAGCTTCCACGGATCTGTTCTAGTGCGTTCTTTGGGTTTTAGGAACCTAAAATCCTAATGTTATGGCGATTCAAAATTCCAGAAATGTGGAATTTTGCTTCATCTGAAAACAGGCACTTTTTCGGGTAGACATTGTCAACATCTATGGCAGCCAGCATCGAACCAGCTGAGGACGGTCGATCCGCTGCAATGCTTGGACCATTTGTACGCAGTATGTAAAATGGCGTAACTGCTTATATAATATTTTATTGACACTTTATAAGTCTCGCAATTCACGTGATGCAATCTTTTCATTGATATTATAAATATCTAATTGATTCCTAAGTCTCACATCTTAAAATATTCTTCCCTGGTAAAACCTCTAACTTCAATGAGGAATCTACTATCTACTGCTCGAAACTTACTTCTACCACGTTTCTTTTGGGGGTTTTCTCATTCTGTCGTTTATTCGGTTCAAACTGAAGGAATATTGGATTACTTTGTTGTCCGCCCGTCTCTCTCTCTCTCTCTCTCTCTCTCTCTCTCTGTGCGTGTGCGTGTGTGCGTGTTTTCGATTGTCAGGTCCACTTTTTCTCAGGGAAAGATAGAGGCATGACGTTGAAATTTATATCAAATACGAAGATCTACGGTTCCTTGGCAGTGTAAAAAATTCAAGCTTCTAAGTCAATGGAGTCAAAAATGGCCATTTTTTATATTCGGGAACTCACTCATCGAAATCTATGAGCTACTTCCCGTTTTCCTAGTATCATGTAATTTGGTAAGAAGCAAGCCTTCACAGTACCAGTACAGGAAAAAACTCTGAAAATCGTTAATTTGTAGTTATACCATAGAAAAGGACGTATTTTGCTATTGCCATTAAAAATACTCAGGAACTATTGTAAGGATTTTGACTTGGTTTTCAGTAATAGAGTCATTCGCGAGGTAGGTTTGTGTATATAATTTACAAATATTTCACGATAATTGGATGAGCTACAATGAACTGATGTCTCCTTCCGCTGTGAAAACGACACCTTTGCCATATAGCAGTGATAGGCGTAAGACCTCCCGACCACTCTGCCACACCAGCGCTAGCATGTGGGTCCTCAGCGAACTGCTTATTCTGCTCATTCTGCATACAAACATTCCGAGACAGTCTGCGCCTGCAACAAGTACAGCATCTGTAATATTTGAAACCAAATTAACATAGGTAATTCATGCAGGTTACCACCTCCATTATTTGGGATGAAGCTCTGACATCCCATAAAATATCGGTTGAAACATTGCACAAAACAAATCGACATCTACGTAAGAACAATAACCCATGGCTGGCTGTACTTTTTCTTCTCTGGGACCTCGGTCACATTTTACCACTAATAACAAAAGCAATGAGAGCAGACAACGCTAAACAGCTGTCACTGCCAGTTAGCACAGCAAGTTAACGTAACTCCAAAATTTGTAAAATAAACGAAAAATTACAATAACAGTTGCAAAGTTACACAAAAATTTGAACTTGAAGCTTAAAATTACAGCATTCTTAAAATCACAACATTCTCGAACCGATATCATACCAATATCGATATGATAACAAGCAAAAATCGCCAGAAGTCTCGATTCATGTGATGGATAAACTATCTACATACATACGCTGAAGAGCCAAAAAAACCGGTGCACCTGCCTAATATCGCGTAGGGATCCCGCGAGTACGCAGAAATGCCACAACACGACGTGACATGGACTCGACTAGTGTCTGAAGTAGTGCTGGAAGGAATTAACACCACGAATCCTGCAGTGCTGCTCATAAATCCATAAGATTACTAGGGGCTGAAGATCTCTTCTGAACAGCACGTAGCAAGGCATCCCAGATATTCCCAATAATGTTCATTTGTGGAGAGTTCAGTGGCCAGAGGAAGTGTTTAAACTCACTTGAGTGTCCCTAGAGCCACTCTGTGGCAGTTGTGGACATGTAAGGTGTCGCATTGTCCTGTTGGAATTGCCCAAGTCCGTCGGAATGCACAACGGCGATGAATCTATGAAAATGATCAGACAGGATCCTGACGTACGTGTCATCTGCCAGAGTCGTATACAGACGCATAAGTGGTCCCATATCACTCTAACTGCACACGCCTCACACCATTACAGAGCCTGCACCAGCTTGAAGAGTCCCCTGCTGACATGCAGGGTCCATGGCTTCATGTTTGCAGTCATCAACAGTCCAGTGTAGGTTTGATGGGCCCAGGAGAGGCGTAAAACTATATGTCGTGCAGTCATCAATCGTACACGAGTGGACCTTCGGCTCCGAAAGCCCATATCGATGATGTTTCGTTGAACAATTCGCACGTTGACAGTTGTTGAAGGCCCAGTATTGAAATCAGTAGCAATTTGCGGAAGGGTTGCACTTTTGTTACGTTGAACGATTCTCTTCAGTCGTCGTTGGTCCCATTCTTGCAGGATTCTTTTCCGGCCGCAGCAACGTCGGAGGTATGATGTTTTACCGGATTCCTGATCTTCACGTACATTCGTGAAATGGTAGACGGGAAAATCGCCACTTCATCGCTATTTCGAGGATGCTGTCACCCATCGCTCGTGCGTCGACTATAACATCACGTCGAAACTCACTTAAATTTTAATAACCTGCTATTGTGGTAGCAGTAACCGATGTAATAACTTCGCTACACCCCTGTTTTATATAGCCATGCTGACCGCAGCGCCGTATTCTGCCTGTTTACATATCTCTTTATTTGAAAAAGCATGCCTTTACCAGTTTCCTTGGCGCTTCAGTGTAATTACGTTTGTACAGAACCCTCGGAGCATGAGCCTACCCACACTTGTCTTGTCAGTTCCATATAGCAATAAAGGTGTTGTCATGCTTTCACAAAATTTTAATTCTGTTTCCTTCCATACTTTGTTTCGAAATGTTTTTGTTTATCAATATGCATTCTGATTGATATTTGCTAAGCTTACTTTCTACATCCTCGTCCTTGTCATAGGTCATGTCACATGCTAAAAAAATTAAAACTGCAGTTCTGATCAAGTGAAGTATTATTTATTATTGCAATTGAATGGGTGGGGTATTTCCCATGATGAACCATGATTTTAGTTCTCTTTCTTGTCATACAACGATTATATTCTCTTTTTCTTAACCATATAATTTATATACTGCTTTTTGTAACTCAGCCGCGCGGGATTAGCCGAGCGGTCTATGGCGCTGCCGTCATGGACTGTGCGGCTGGTACTGGCGGAGGTTCGAGTCCTCCCTCGGGCATGGGTGTGTATGCTTGTCCTTAGGATAATTTAGGTTAAGTAGTGTGTAAGCTTAGGGACTGATGACCTTAGCAGTTAAGTCCCATAAGATTTCACACACACACACACACATACACACACACACACACACACACAGACACATTTGTAACTCATCTTCACTTTCTTCCGAAATTGTTACATCATCTCTATGCATAAGAATAATAACCATATTAAAAAAAATCTTTCTATTAACCTGTGTATCTAGATTTGTTTCTTGTCTTCTGTTCTTAACAAAAATATTTATTACACATTAAACGAGTTTAGAGTATAGCTACAGGCTTTGTTGGGTCCTTGAGGCTCCTAAAAATGGGCCTCCGTAGCCGACGACCCATGCTCGAGTCGACGTTAATACCACGACATCGTCAACTACGACTGAAATGGGCACGTGACCATCGACACTAAACGCTGGCGCACTGGTAGGGCAGGCCGTTGCATGGTCTGATAAATCCCGATACCTTCAACATTTTTGGTCCTGTCTTCCTCAGTTGCGCGTAATAATACGGTATATTGATAATTTTTACTTATGGACCGTCTGACAGCAACTGAATAAAACACAATTTTAGTGCCATGCGCGTGGTATGTGGGAAAAAAACCGCAAACTGGCATTCATAAGAAGAAGAACAACACCAAAAATGCAACAGGAGCGTAATATGTAAGAAACTGTCCACGCAACCTGCCACTGATGATGCCTTGCAGAAAATAAAGGCGAAACGCGCATAACACTAAAATTGTGTTTTATTTAGTTGCTGTCAGACGGTCCATAAGTAAAAATTATCAATATACCCGATTCCTTCTTTATCATGCCGACGGGAGGGAGCGAATTCGTCGTCTTCCAAGGGAACAAAAAATGGTTCAAATGGCTCTGAGCACTATGGGACTCAACTGCTGTGGTCATAAGTCCCCTAGAACTTAGAACTACTTAAACCTAACTAACCTAAGGACAGCACACAACACCCAGCCATCACGAGGCAGAGAAAATCCCTGACCCCGCCGGGAATCGAACCCGGGAACCGGGGCGTGGGATCCAGGGGAACAGCTCCTTGACGCCTGTACTGCGGAACTGAGAAAAGCTGACGGTGGCTACATGATAATCTGGGGGATATTTAAGTGGGCATCCATGTGTCCAGTGGAGCTCGTGCAAGGCGTCATGACGGCCAAAAATATCTTACATTGGTTGCAGACCACGTACACCCCTCTGCGGCGGTCATGCTTCCCGACGGCAGTGGCATTTTTCAAAAAGGTAATGCGCCATGTCGCAAGGCCAGGAGGGTGATCGAGTGGTTCCAAGAACACAGTGGCGATCTCCGATTGAAGATCTTGCTCCCTGACTCGCCAGATCTGAACCCAGTCGAGCACATCTGGTATGTGATTGAACGTGGCGTCAGAGCTTATCGCCCCCTCCCCGGAATTGACGGGATTTAGGCGTCTTGTGTGTTCAGATGTGGTGCCATCTCTCTCCAAAGATCTACCAAAGCGTCAATGCTTCCATGCTACCACGCGTCGTCGCTATTATCCGTTCCAAAGGTGGACGCACCGGCTATTAGATGGGTGGCTATTATGTTTTGGCTGATCAGTATAAATGTAATAATTTACAATTATATTACTGGTCCACTTGATTTCCTGTTTTTCGTGCGTTTCAAAACTTCTTGCAGATGTTCTGTTGCGATTGAATCCACAGTACTACACATACACTTCAAAACCGTGTAAGGACAAGTTTTTTCCTCATAATAGAAAGTCATAAGAGGTTAATTTGGTACTATAATTATATACGTATCTAATCATTTGCACATATCATTACACAACTTTGTAGCAAAATTCAGTTATTTCGTTACATAATTTTGTAACTATTTTCTACCGTTTTTTCAAAACAAATAATTCAGCACGACATTTGTAAAGAAACTCGTAAAATTGTGAAGTTCTTGACAGCACTTTTTAGGCATCAGTGAGTGGTAGCACCTCCTATTGGGTTGCGTTGAGCTCGTCACATCCTTTTATTGGCCAGGTGAGATGGGATATCCCATCAATAAAAAAGTACATTTGTTACTATGGTACCCTAGCAGAATGACAGATAACTAGCACTTTTGCATTCGCTTCCATTCAGTTTTGTAACTTGGGCAGTTCTCTTTATATTTCCAATATTTTCCTTGTTCCTTAGACAAATTTGATCTGTGTATAATTCAATTCCGAATCTCCTTTTTTTATAAAATTATTTGCAGTGATGCTCGATGATTGTATTTGGTGCTGCAGTATTTTATCCGCTCTATTTAAGGATTTCATTAATTTATAGGTAAAAGCTTGCATCTCATCCATATCCTGTTGTATTTTAGTTATAAAATGATCCTACGACTCTTGATACGCTTGCTTAGACGCCTGTTTGGATCGTTCCGCTTTTGCTTAAACTCCTCTCCAGTTTGAGATGTTATAATTAACAGGAGGTTTTCGTAGGTCTTTGCATTTCTTCGACGGCCTTTGTGATGTTT
This sequence comes from Schistocerca serialis cubense, assembly GCF_023864345.2. NCBI lineage: Eukaryota > Metazoa > Arthropoda > Insecta > Orthoptera > Acrididae > Schistocerca > Schistocerca serialis. The sequence goes on from NC_064642.1 coordinate 524,708,749, forward strand.
TCATTCCAACGGTATTTGACGGTGGAAATTCTTAGGATTGCTTATGTTGTAGAAATGGCCATTAAGTTTCCTCTAACAAATGGTTCAAATGGCTCTGAGCACTATGCGACTTATCTTCTGAGGTCATCAGTCGCCTAGAACTTAGAACTAACTAGACCTAACTAACCTAAGGACATCAATCACACTCTTAACAGTTTCCCTGAATTTATATTGTGACGAAGGTGTAGTAGTCTCTATTTCCCAATGGCCTCCGAGTGGTACCATGAGACCAAGGTGGGTTTTTACCATCATGAGCCGTTTCTTCCTGCGATGCTCTTGGCAGGATAGTTTCTCTGTCGAGGTTACGTGCTTTGCGGCGTCCTGGTTGGCCAGCGCTCTCTATTTAGGACGGCCGCCGCTGGTGAGGCAGTGAGGAGACTCGGTCAGGAGAGTGACGGAGACTCGGTTAGGGCAGTGACTGGGGGGAAGACAGCGCGCGAAGCATCGCGAGTAGTCACTCGGCGCTTGGTGTACTGCGAGGGCGCACGATGTTGACATTCCGGCGGCCGGGTCTGGTGGCCAGCGGAACTGGAGTGCGGAAGCAGTCACCGGTCAACATAGGCTCTGTTTAAAAGTCGTGTCTATCTCGAATCCTGAGGAGTGCGAGGGAGTTTACCCTGGTGTGCACGTTATCGGCGAGCTCCGAGACCAACATTAAATCTTGAGCCATTTTGTGGTGGAACTTTTGGGTGTCATTGCTACGTGTAGCCGCTTTGATTTTCGCTAGTCATTCCTTAAACCACTTGGACGTTGGTCGGTGACAATTGGTATTGCAGGTCCATGTAACTGCCCTGTGGCCTGATTCTGTTGCATTACAAGTGTGGCCGATATTCGGCGATACCTTTTTTTATTATTGTTGTTAATATGTTAAATGGTCAGTTTCATGAATCGAAGTTTATTCCCTGTATAAAACTTCAGCCGCCAGTTTAAATTGGAATTGTCCACTTCCTTTTGGTTGGCAACTATAATAGTAATAATTTTGCTCCGTCAGAGGGTTCTTTGGTATTTAAGGTTGTGTGAGGATTGTCTGGTCATTTTCACCTTGAACTAGTTGTGGTTTATAAGTTTATAAAGTGAAATTTCACGTCATTGGGGTGCTCCCCAATGCTTGGCAGTTGGTTTTAGTATTTTAGTGAACTGTGCATTAATACTGGATCTGGGTGTTCTAGAAGCCGTTATTGGTATGCGCAGGCCAAACTGCCTGTTGTTGTCACTTGAGTTCTCGAGCACAGAATTCAGACGCGAGGCTGATGTGAACGTCAATCGTCGAGAATGTGCTGATTGCTGTGTAAATCTTTCAGGCTATGGTAACATCATTTTGCGGAATGTTTTCCACAACCGTTAATTCACGTATTTATGAGTTCTTGCTATTTGAGTATTTTTCTGAATCCTAATAGCTTTTAAAAATTGTTATTTTCATATTCACAAGGCCTGATAATTGACTAGTGGGCTCAGTAGCTATGTTAAAGTTATATTTGTGTAAAGAAATTTCTTTATTAATTTAAAGATGGGGCCATAGGGCTGTTTTTTCAGATTTTTTGAATTATTCTCATTACTTTTGTACAATTGAATAATCGGTGTATATCACTACTATTTGCAAATACCAATTAACCATTGTGTTGTCACCAGTGCTCTGTTTTACATAATGTGGTTAAAAATAAATTTTTGTGTCCTCAAATGGGGTCAGCAGCCGATGTTCCCTGCTTACCAATCCTATACCTTATCACATCGTGTATTACTTTACTTGGTACGTATTTTTCTGGACTGCGATTGATGATGTCTTTGAGCTTTAAACATAATTGTTTGAATTATTTGTACCCATTTCATCTTTGAAGTATGGTAGTGGTGATCATCTATTTGTTCAACAAAAAAAAAAACATTCACCATCTATCTTGATAATTGTTTTGTCTTTGGCGACCATTATCCCTGCAACAGCTGGCACTTCTTTTCGGTGAGAGGAGGTTCAAGATACTTGTTTCTCGTGTGGATTGTCAAACGAATAGCCGACACTGTGTTCAATATTACTTTCCAAGACTGATTGTTCTTACTAGCGATCGAGGTGGCGCAGTGGGTAGCGCATTAGACTCCCATTTGGGAGGAAGTTCAAACCCGCGGCCGGCCATCCAGAATTAGCTTTTCCGTGGTTTTCCTAAATCGATCCAGGTGAATGCCGGAATGTTCCTTTGAAAGGACACTTTCCATTTCCTTCCCTATCCTTGACACCATCCCTGGTTGTGCTACAGTCTGGAGCCGCGCGACCGCTACGGTCGCTTCGGGTATGGATGTGTGTGATGTCCTTAGGTTAGTTAGGTTTAAGTAGTTTTAAGTTCTAGGGGAGTGATGACCTCAGAAGTTACGTCCCATAGTGCCCAGAGCCATTTGAACCATTTGAGGTTGTGCTCCGTTTCTAATGGCCTCGATGTCGACTGAGCAGTAAACCCAATCTCTCTCCCCTTCCTGTTTATCCTTAATGTCGATAATGTACGCGTAATTTCTTCATATGATATTAGAAGAGCCAAAGTCAGTACCTAGTACTACCGCACCCTCGAGAAACTTTTACTGTCAGATTTAGGTTGAGTGATTTCACGATCCATGTGTTGGAGTCTAGTGGCTGATTTATCCGAAAAGACTATAACGTTTTATCGTGCAGACATATCTTTTCTTTTTTGCTCCACTTGTCCAGTAATCCGGTGAAACAGTACTACTTGATCACTTTATGGAGTCCGTTATGATATGTCAGTCACTGTAAGACGGCTTAAGTATATCAGGTACATAAAATTGGGAAAGGTGCTAAAGTATTTGGTTTTTGTAGCTGCCTTGAGTAAACAGAACATGAAATACAAGCATCCAACTTCCATACACCGCAGTAGAACAGAATATAACACAATGAGTGAGAGAGAGTTTCAAAAACGATAGTCATAGCTTTATCATGTTCAGGTTACAATGTAAATTCATTGAAGTAACATTATTGAAAAAAATAATCATATTACCTCACATGATGAATAAGACACCTGTACTTTATTTTATTGCCTTGCCGCAGTGATGACACCGGTTCCCGCCATATCACCGAGGATAAGCGCTGTCAGGCTTAGCTAGCACTTGAATGGGTCACCGTTTGTATCTGCCGAGTGCAAGCGGGGTGCACTCAGCCCCTGTGAAGCCAATTGAGGAGTTAGCTGATTGAGAAGTAGCGGTACTAGCTTGGAATACTGACAACGGCCGAGAGAGCGGTGTGCTGACCACATGCTCATCCGTATTCGTATCCGGTGACGCTTAAGGTCTGAGGATGACACGGTGGCTGTTGGGCCTTCACGGCCTGTTCAGACAGTGTTTGCTTTTATTTATTTTATTGGCCCATTTCTACCTGCTCCGATGTTTTCGTCGATATTATCCCACTCAATAAATTTACCGTCCTGAATTGCTCACAGTACGTACGCCTGCCTATGAGATGACCATTGCGTTACATGCTTTTTCTGCCGCTAGAGCCTGTTTCCAACATGGAATAATTTGGTGAAAAATGTTTTTCATTGAACAATTTAGGTAGCTGTTCAGTTAGAAATCAACAGGAAAAAACGACCATTTTTAATCTTTTACTTCTCATTTGTTTATTTTTCGTAGAAATGTATATATACGCACCAATGAACCGATAATGAATCCACTGCAATGTAAACACAATTATGATTAAATATTTGTATGATTCATTTATTTAGGACTACTATTCATTAGTTTTAAGAACCAATGCAGTAATTGCAGGATTTTACGATATACCGGCTGTCTTTTTTATCTTTCCTCGATAATTATATATTATTTACAAACAATTAACGTAGCCACGGAAATGAATGTCACTCATTACCATTGAATGCCGAACAGCGCGGGATTTTAAAACGTCTTTCTCTTATTTACTTTCTTTTGAAGCCAATTTTACTCAATATATAATTATGAAAAGTGTCATATCTATTCTTCTTAGTTTACGTGTTTATGTACAGCATTTTGTGACAACAATGCGTGCCATAATTTCCAGTTCCGTCTTGTAAAACAACTGTCCCTTTTTTGCGAGACACTTTGTAGCTTACATCTACCTGAGGACCTTAGACTACTATCACCGTAGCTATTGTAGCGTGCACCAGTAATCCACAAACACACACTCAAGCTCGCGCGAGCGCACACACACACACGCAAACACACACTCACACACAAACACATAAAACATGATCGTTAAAGCACACTGATCGGAGGCCATCGACCAGGAGGTAATCGGTACCAGTTCTGGTGGTGGAAGATATTTTCAGGGACAGCGTCTGACCAAGAAGGGTGGAGACGTGTGGCTCCCCTCATAACTATATTCTGTCGGAAAAAGTCGTATCACCACAAAACAATTGATGTAGAATAATAACATTTCGAGAAAACATTTGCCTAGGTTACTGTTTAGGTGACTAACACTGCAAGATCACTGGTCAACTTAAGTGCAAATGAGCTATTGCAAATGTGAGAAGCTGGCACATTACTAACCAGTGCAACCGCAAGAATTCTGAAACTAAACATGCAAACACAGATGCACTGTTTTTGACAGGTGCCGGATGTCGGTTTGTGGGATGGTGTTACATGCATATTTGTACTTGGTCTGTCAATACAGGGACGGTTAATGCCGTTTGTGGATTAAACTGGCGTTGTCGTGCGATAATGTCTCATAACTGCTCGTTTGGAGACAGATCTCATGATCTAGTATGCTAAGGCAGCATGTCGAGACTCTGTAGAGCATGTTGGGTTACAACAGTGGTTCTTGAGCGAGCGTTATCCTGTTGGAAAACACCTACTCGAATGCTGTTCATGAATGGCAGCACAAAAATGTCGAATCACTAGACTGACGTACAAATTTGCAGTCAGGGCGTGTGGAGAGAACCACGAGAATGCTCCTACTGAGATACGAAATCTCACTCCAGACGATAACTCCAGATAGAAGTCTAGTGTGTCTAGAACGCAGACAGGTTGGCTGAAGGCGTCCACATGGCCTCCTCGTTACCACCATGCGGCCATCACTGGCACTGAGGCAGAGCAGTCTTCGTTAGAAAATACAACAGACCTCCATTTTGCCCTCTAATGAGCTCTCATTTGACATCGTTGAAATCGTAAACGACAGTGGTTTGGTATCATTGGAATGGACGCTCTTCATAGTGCCACGTAGCCGTTCTGATCCTGGTCTTCTCGTGCCCACCGCTGCCATCAATCACGTACAGTAGCTATATTCCTGCCAAGTCTTCTGCAGTATCGCGAAAGGAACATTCAGCTTCTCGTAGTCTTATGAGATGGCCTCGTTGAGACTCAGTGAGGTGTTGATAATGGCCTCTTTGTAGCCTTAAATCCATTTGACTAACATTAACTATCACGTTCGATCTCAACGGTAACTAACGCTCACGACCGTTACAGCGGGTATTGAAGCAAACCTGATTTGTACCTCATAGTGGCTCTACTAGCTCCACTCTTAAGTGACTGGCGCAAAGTTTGAATATACATCGTCTTTCAACTGTAGACACACGCCTACCAACTTGTGTTTAAGTCGCACAACTCCTTCTTCGTGACGCGAATTTTTTGCTGTCAGTTTACTTTGCATTTCTGTACGGCGTTGTGTTTAAACATTCCAACAGTATCACGCGTGATGGTTTTTGATGGATGCGTTTAGCTCTGCGTAACAGTCGGTGCTATTCAAGAAGAATGGGCAATGTGGTATCACACAGTTTGATCCTCCCAGTTCTCTCTCACTATCTTCGAGAACACAACAGTGACACCGAACTCTGCACATATTTATCACAGTCATTCATTCTAGAGATATTCATCTATGACGCAATACGAACGTTTCCCTAAGAAAAGCCACGCGGGATTAGCCGCACGCCCGCCGAAGTGGCCGTGCGGTTAAAGGCGCTGCAGTCTGGAACCGCAAGACCGCTACGGTCGCAGGTTCGAATCCTGCCTCGGGCATGGATGTTTGTGATGTCCTTAGGTTAGTTAGGTTTAACTAGTTCTAAGTTCTAGGGGACTAATGACCTCAGCAGTTGAGTCCCATAGTGCTCAGAGTGAAACGTCCCCTTTGAACAATTTTACACGACTGTGCTTAACCTGACACACAATATTTTTAGCGCAACGCAATCTGACTTTCAAAACTCCCTACTAAAGAATGGCCCTGACAAACATTAAACTATACCTTTCACAAATCACTTACCTCACAAAAATCTTCGCTGCTCAAGCTACTGCAATACAGCGAGCGCCACTACTGCCAGCTAAATAAAAGATTCAAACTACTGAAGGCACTAACTACTGATAGGGGTAGTTAGCAAATGAAAGATATTAATAGAGAGCAAACAATGTATTTACCTTAATATCATCACAAATCATAATATATATATATCAGTTCATGACAAACTGCAAACCTCCGCCATCTCTCTCCCCACATCCACCACTGCTGGCGGCTCACCTCCAACTGCGCAACGCTACGCGCTGTTCACAGCCAGCTGCCTAACACTACAATGGCGAGTATTACAACAATGCAAAGCAGCCACAGACTGCACACAGCACAGCCAGTGATTTTCATATTGAGCGCTACGTAACATTGCCAATAAGAAAACATAAACAGCCTACTTACATAGAGAAAACATAAACAGCCTACTTACATAGAGAAAACATAAACAGCCTACTTACATAGCCCCCATGCTCCCCACAAAAATTTTTACAAATTGGATGGGGCAGTGGCCAATACAGATTTGAAAAAATTTTTCATAATTACAATAACAAAGAAATCAAATGCACACACTTATTGATACAATGTTGGTTAAAAGCTAAAATTTTCTCACAGTCCATAAAGACAGTCCTAATCGTACATAACAGGGGAATAGCAGTGTTTTTCTCAAAGTCTGAGCAGTAAAAGAAAATGCACATAGAAGTAGTGGATTTCCATGCAGTCTTGAAGAAGTAGTGTTGTCCTTCCAATGGAAAGACAGTGCTGACTCTCGACATGCAGACAGGTAATGGGCCACAACAGAGCAAACCCACAGCAGAGTCAGTCGAAATTTTGAAGAGTATTGGTAGGTAGGTCATCACAGAGCAGACCCACTGTAGTCCTGGTAGAGATTACGGTATTGGTGGGCCACCAGAGGTGCAGACCCACTGCGGTCCTTGTAGAGAAGGCCAGCAGCCATCTGTTGCGATTGTGCAGGTGCACATTCACCATCGAAGAGTCTTGCGGATAATATAGCAAGTCCATAAACCATCACTTGTGCACTCACAAAGTTTTTGGAATTGTCCTTAGAACCAGCAATGCTGTTGTCCAGTCCCTTGCAGAATTATTAACAAACGTGCAAACACTAACAGTCCCTACTTCTCACATATTGTCCATGTACTATGACCAACAGAAACGTGTGCAGTGAAATGTAACTTACATGTTAATAATATCATGAACTGGTGACAATTACAATTTTATAACATAAGAATACAATAACAAAGGTACAAAATACATTATTAAAAACATAACAATACAGATAACATTTGTAGTAAAACAGGCTTTACAAAAGAATAGAAATAAACATATACATCAATGTTACAGGAATTATGACATAAGTACATACATAGATCAGAATAATTATTGAAACATCAACTTTACACATGAGCATTAAAACAAAACAATAAACAATGTCTAAACATCTTTACAAAGTAAATAACACATTATTAATGCCAATTGTATTTGAGCATAACAGTATTCCTCATCATAGTGAATGTAGCTTAATATTAAAAGAAAAAATTCTATGAAATTACACAGAGACAGGAAGAAAACAAATACACAAGGGTACACACACACATAGTGGGATAACACCAATAGGAAAGGACAGGGTTCGTTTTCAGTGTAACATTTGGTACTGCAGTCCAACCCAAAACTTCATATATCTTTCCTCTTATTTCATCCTTTGTTTCCACCAAAAAAATCCTATCCAAGCATGCTTTCTGTATTCTGTTCATATTTCTTTCAAAATAATTATTTCTGATTGTACAATACTCATTTGGGCCCAAATCCTTTTTATATAACTTCGCAATGCATTCTTTACCTATTCTCCATAGTCAGTTTCTCATATAGTCTACCCCCTCTTAAGCAAACTTAAATCTACTGAGCTCAGATGCTAAACTAAGGAACGAGGCAATGCAGCAGCACAAAACAATTAATATAAACAGCAATGAAAAAAATGGAAAATTGCAAAGCAAGCTACAGTATAAATTAGCAAAAGTCAAATTCAATAACACTATGCCTGGCAAACAGCAGCAACTTATACCTAAACATGATGACATAGCGCAAGCAGAAAAAATATTACAGTAAAAACAACAATGCAGATAGGGGAAATGTGTATTCACATCTTAATATCTATGTAATTAAAGTGGTGCACCACAACAACTTATTGTAAAAGAAATATTACCATGTACTTGAAAAGAAAATTATGTGTTACTGTTACTAGTTCCTTCTTATTGTTCTTTCCTTTCCAAGTGCTCCTTTTTTAAAGAATGTGGATCATAAAATAATTATTTAATAGATCTGTTGACAGAAAGTGTTCACATTAGCAAATGCATTTTATTTTATAAAAGCAATGCTGCAACACAGCTGGAAAACAGATGTCAAATGAAATAAGCAATTATGAAAAGCAAAGCATAAAAATATCATTCAGTAGTCATGTGACATTTCATAAGTTAGTAGCTCTCAACTCTCATAGAAAGACGCTTGTCGTAATCAGGTGTGCAGATGTAAAAATATTTCTTGTCATTTTATTAGGCATTTCAGTAAATATCGTAAATTAAGAGCTAGTGTAATCATATGTTTTCAAGTTCGACCGTGTCGTTTTTGCGATGCTTTCTCTAAAGGGATGACAATGGCCAGGATAATGGCCTTCCCTTTCTTTTTTTTTCTTTCTTCCTGTGCTCTGAAAGGCACGCGCTAATGACTTTTTCTCCAGGCGTCTGACACAGCTGGGTGCCCGCGACGCATTACGTGCAGGTGGTCACTTAACTTTCGTACGGAAATATTTACGACAGCAATTTTCGCTAAAGTGACAGTCTCACATAAAAATACTTCACAGGTCAAGAATTAGCGTTGCAAATCTGTAGAAACAAAATCCTATGAATATAACAGTGTCCAAAAAATGTTCAGTGGCATTGTGATACATTCACACATGATTCACACATGTCATAACTCTTAAAGTACGATTCTTGGTTTCCAACATCCTTTTTCACAAGTCAAGAGTCCCTACCCACTATTCATAACTCCTTACCTCATTATACATATACATATTCGTCGACACTTCTTCAATATTTCATCGTGAGAAATACGTAGCATAATAAACATTCCTCAACAACATAATACACATCATCGTCGTAATAATATCATAAAACTTCAGTCAAATCTCAAAATCGTCGTAACTTCCTCCAATAATTTCTAAGCCTAAAAAGAATTCTCTGCTCATTTAAATAATGTCATCTACCTCAAACGTACTTTAAAAATCATGAATCCATACCAAATACATCATTCAAAGCTCTCATAGTATCACAATGGTTCCAAAAAAATATGAACAGTTTCACAAAGTACAGACAAAATACAGTTTCATAAGTGTGAAGTTATCCACCTGTGTAATTACGTAAACATCTGTCACTGATATAGTAAAAACGTTTGTCTGTCTCAGTTAAATGATCAGATAGCTGTGTAATTATGTGTTAGAGAAATATGGTACCGATGTGTAAAGTTGTATAAGCAAATACCATATTAGCTAGGGTTCCTTGTGGTTGCCACACACATGGTACACAAAGTAAGCGTGTTCCCCCCTGAGGATAAATGTAATTATGCCCTCAGGTGTTACAAATTACAGCAATGGAATGAAATGTATCACGGAAAACTTTCTTTGTAATTAAAAAATCTTTAAAAATAAATGTTTCAAGTACAAAATTAATCACTCAAATACGTGTACTGTAGCGCTAAATGTGCGTCTTGTTGCAACATAATCTGTGTGGAAGTGTCGTAGTTATCGTCCTCTGAAAGCTAAGTTCTGCAGAAGCCAATGTACTTACCTCATGATAAACAAAAGTGAAATGCATTGCGTAGAGATATCTTAGTTATTACGCTTATTGTTGTGATGATGAAAGTACTGTGCTGTAACGTATTGTTGTGCTATGGAAAAGGCTGTCTCCTTGTAGCTATACCACAAAAGTTACTAATAAAACATGTTTTGATTTCCAGAAGAATTCAGAAAACTGTGCAGATATAAAACAGATACACCGCAAAAGCAACATTGTAAATTGTCTCTCATTAGTAGCGTCGTGATAAAAATCGTGTAGCTGTCACATAAACTAACCTCTGTGTCATCTGGTATCTCTCAGAAAGCACTTTAAATTCAGAATGTATTTTCAAATAAACCAAAATGTTGCATTAAAATCTCATTAGCAGTACTGGTAAATGTTCTAAGTATGTGAGCCTTATAGTCGTTACGTAATCGTGCAACAAACAAGCAAGAATGTACACACACAATAACACTGTGTCGTCTGTTCACAATAACAATGCATTCGTAATTTCTGTTTAAATAAGTTCTCTTGGTTCTTGATTGGATATTTAACTTCAAACATTGTTGCATGGTAACAGTTTCTAAAGCATACTAGTAATGTAAAGTGAAAAGTTTTATGGCAATGACTAAGTTAAAAGCAGATTATCTTTCAATAAACGGTTTTACATGTGAAATGTGGTGTAAACCTTTACTCTTCCTAGTACGCAGAGTTCAACTTCAAAGCAATTATCATGTTGTATACATCGGTAAAGAATGCTAAAATTTTTCTCCAGGCTAGCGTCTTATGTTATTTTTCTCGGAGCCAGCGGGCGCACGCGGCTGCCTGCTGTGCGAGTCATTGTCTGTTCCTTTGTTGGCGCGCGTCGTTATTGGGATTAGGAGACCTAACTTCTACAAATTCACTTTGACGGGAAGGCCCTGCTCTGTTTGAATCCCGCCAGTTCTGATGCAGTTCAGGTCTATCGTTACGATCATATCGTCTGTCGTCATGTCGGTAGATGCCATAGTTTCTTTCTTGTCGGTCACGTGGTGGAGAATTTCTCCCTGAATCGAAACTGCGCGCTGGACCGTTGCGTCTAAAGTTATTCTGTCTCCCCTGATAATATTTATTTTGGTTCCCATATTGTCTGTTTCTCTGATTGTCTCTGTGATAGTCATTACCACGGAGAGGTGATCTTTCCCTGTAGTTATTACTACTCTGCCAACGGTTGTCATACGGGTGGTGTCTATTTTGGTCACGATTTGTGTTGTGAGAATAGCCTTGTCGTGTCCAGTTATTACTTCTTTCATCGCGGATTTGCGACGGATGTGACCTGTAATTGTTGTGTTCCTGGTTTCGCGTTCCGCAATTGTCAGTGTCAATTTCTAATTCTTGTAACAGTCCCTGAAAAGCTTCAATGTCGTCTTTGCAACGTCCTGCTAAAATAATATGTCGTAAATGTTCAGGCAGTTTGATTAAGCAAATGCGGATGAGTTCTGAGGGGCTGTATGGGTTTGACAGGTATTGATTCTTGTGCAACATGTTTTCAAAATATTTCACAAGACTGGAAAATTCAGATTGTTCGAAGTGTTTCATCATTATGATGTTATGTTTTACACGGTCTTGTGTAGCTTGAGACCAATATGCTGAGAGGAAGGCATGGTAAAACTCTCCTTCACTGTGGCAATCGTGAATTACCGATCGCATTCTTACAGCTGGTTCATTCTCCAAGTAGCCACACATAAATTCTAATCTGTGTTCTAACGACCAGTTGGGAGGAAAACAATGAGAGAATTGATGGAGCCATGCTTGTGGATGAATGTCGTTGCCAGAATTCTTAAATGTTTTGAATTTACGTGTAGTAATGAACAGCTTATAGTGAAAATCATCATGTCGGCGAGTCGCATATCGGTCATTGTTAGGTCGTGTCGGCCGTTCCATCTCAAAATTCGGTGCACATTGCCAATTTCTTTCATAACTTCCGAAATGCCCTGTGTTATTATTTTGCGGCTTTTCCGTGTTTCTAAGTCCCTCTTCCCGTGTTGGAGCGCGAGTTTCTTCTGAAATACGTAATTCTTGTATTACCTGTGTCAGCTGATCTTGTACTTCCCGGATTTCTCTTTGGTGTTGCGTATCAATTTGATTCAGATTTTGTTTCAGTTTCCTAATTTGTGCGTTCTGTTCTGTGTCATTAAAGACTACCGGTTTTGCGTCATTCAGATTATCATCTACCTTCGCAGATAAATTATTTAGCTGATCCGAAAGTTCAACTACTTTCTCTGATAATGAACACATTTCCTCAGTGTGTTTTTCTGAACCAAGTTTCAGAGTGTCCATTTGTGTTGAAATCGAATCTACTGTGTCCTTTAAGTTATCCTGAGTTTTTGCAAGTTGCGTAACCGAATCGGTAGATGCAACTGAGTCAATTTTAGCTTGCAAGGTGTTGTGATTTTCATGAACAATAGTTTGCAGTTCTTTTATGGCTGCTTCGTGATTCTGTAATGCATTTTCATGACGCGAAAAAATAGGTTGAAAATGCTCACAAATTTGAGTCTTTACGTCATTACAGACTTTTTGACATTTCGATTCAATGTTATGTAACTCAGCAGTTAAATCCTCACGTGTTTGTTCGAGAGTTTGTTCCAATGAGTCTAACTTTTTGAGATTTTGTTCCACTGTGTCTAACTGTTGCTGTGTTTGTCTCTGGTGTTGTTCCATTGTGTCTAACTTTTCAAGCTTTTGCTGTGTTTGTCTCTGATTTTGTTCCATTTGTTGCATTAATTGCAATAATAATGTATTAGTGTCTGGAATCTGTTTCTCTACGCTTTTCGGCAGTGCATTTGCACCTGCAACATTCACATTTTGACAAGCAGAAAATGCGTCTTGACTTATTTGAGAAAACGGTGATAACCCAAAACCTGAATCTACAGTATTTGCGAATTTGTGTCCTGTCATTTCGGATTCCTGAGACGAGCTGTTGCCGACCGATCGATCGATAATGCTTCCCTGTTGACTACCTGTTTCACTGTCTACACCATTGTTTGCAGCCCGCTCCATTTCCCTATTCACAATTACCAAATTACTACTTTGAACATCAGTTAATTCATTACTCTGCGGCGCTAACACACTGCCTTCGTCTTCACTGTCATTTCTCAGTTTACTTTGGAGCCTAGTATTACGTTTTTCACACGCCATTATTGTCACAGTATTTCACACGACAACACAGAAAAACACAATTTGAAGATCAAAAATAAGAGAACACATTAACATAGCACTGAAAATAATATCTAGTTAATTGCAAGCGCAGCTGCGAAATACTTGCTGCAAATCTACATGCATGCCACAACTGTTTTACTATACAACAATGAAAGACTGCAACTACAAAGGAGATTCTCTCTACAATTACCCGCTAGTAATAAACAAAATCTACAATAATTACACGAACTACAAGAAAAAACCAGAAGATTCCAGTGAGGTATCCTATGCTAAGGGTCGTCATATGAAACATCCCCTTAGAAAAATTTCTGAATTACTGTGCTGATAAACCTCTTACATTATTTGCTTTCAAACAGCTGAGCAAAACTGAACGTACTCAAACATGCACTAAAGTGACACACAATATTTTTAGCGCAACGCAATCTGACTTTCAAAACTCCCTACTAAAGAATGGCCCTGACAAACATTAAACTATACCTTTCACAAATCACTTACCTCACAAAAATCTTCGCTGCTCAAGCTACTGCAATACAGCGAGCGCCACTACTGCCAGCTAAATAAAAGATTCAAACTACTGAAGGCACTAACTACTGATAGGGGTAGTTAGCAAATGAAAGATATTAATAGAGAGCAAACAATGTATTTACCTTAATATCATCACAAATCATAATATATATATATCAGTTCATGACAAACTGCAAACCTCCGCCATCTCTCTCCCCACATCCACCACTGCTGGCGGCTCACCTCCAACTGCGCAACGCTACGCGCTGTTCACAGCCAGCTGCCTAACACTACAATGGCGAGTATTACAACAATGCAAAGCAGCCACAGACTGCACACAGCACAGCCAGTGATTTTCATATTGAGCGCTACGTAACATTGCCAATAAGAAAACATAAACAGCCTACTTACATAGAGAAAACATAAACAGCCTACTTACATAGAGAAAACATAAACAGCCTACTTACAAGAGCCATTTGAACCATTTTTGATTAGCCGCACGGTCTGTGGCGCTGCAGCCATGGACTGTGCGGCTGGTCCCGGTGGAGGTTCGAGTCCTCCCTCGGGTATAGGTGTGTATGTTTGTCCTTAGGATAATTTAGGCTAAGTAGTGCGTAAGCCTAGGGACTGATGACCTTAGCAGTTAAGTACCATAAGATTTCACACTCACTTGAACACACTCTAAGGAAAGAATGAGATTTTCACTCTGCAGCGGAGTGTGCGCTGATATGAAACTTCCTGGCAGATTAGAACTGTGTGCCCGACCAAGACTCGAACTCGGGACCTTTGCCTTTCGTGGGCAAGTGCGCTACCATCTGAGCCACCGAAGCACGACTCACGCCCGGTCCTCACAGTTTTACTTCTGCCAGTATCTCGTCTCCACCTTCCAAACTTTACAGAAGCTCTTCTGCGAACCTTGCAGAACTAGCACTCCTGAAAGAAAGGATACTGCGGAGACACGGCTCAGCCACAGCCTGGGGGATGTTTCCAGAATGCCAGGATGTTACATATCAGCGCACACTCCGCTGCAGAGTGAAAATCTCATTCTGGAAACATCCCACAGGCTGTAGCCAAGCCATGTCTCCGCAATATCCTTTCTTTCAGGAGTGCTAGTTCTGCAAGGTTCGCAGGAGAGCTTCTGTAAAGTTTGGATGGTAGGAGACAAGATACTGGCACAAGTAAAGCTGCGAGGACCGGGCGTGAGTCGTGCTTCGGTAGCTGAGACGGTAGAGCACTTGCCCACGAAAGGCAAAGGTCCCGAGTTCGAGTCTCGGTCGGGCACACAGTTTTAATCTGCCAGGAAATTTCACTCGAAGGAAAGATGTCACTGTGGACGAAGAAATAGAACTTTTTCAATTACGTGGGTAAACAAACCCATGGTGGTCGTTACAGTTCCATACAGCTTTATTTAACATCAGATTTCTACATTTATGAACCATACGGTGTTGTAAACAGCTTTTCTGTTGTATTATTAACGAATTCGTTTAAATTTTCAGGGATCATTTGCAAAGGTTTTGTAGGTCGCTTTTTAAGCTTGTATTTTGGTGGAAACATGACAGATAGTTGCTATTTTCTAACGAGCTTTTCCTATGAGGTACGTAAATAATGTAGAAGTCGTGACAAACGAAAATTCATGCTAGATGGAGATTTAGAATTACTTGTTGGAAACAGTCACCTCAACCATTTAGGTCAGCGTACCAAACCTGCAGAACCTACCTAAATGTTCGGTATCGCTGATATTTCCCTGCTATAGCTCTCGAAAGTCACAGCCAGAGGTAATCATACGAAATTCTGCTAGTAGCAGAACTAAGGGAAACCCTTGGTGGAGATCCGTAGGCTATATCAACAGATTAAAGTTCACTGAACTGTAATGAAATGAATGGTATCAACGGGAATGAATTCATTGAAATGTGATTCCGTGTAATGATGTCAGTGAAACCTGTTCAGAGACGCTATCTTGTCAAAACTAGACATTATGACAACCGTCGCTGTAGTATTTATACAATTATAAGGTTTGTAACTGAAAACAGCAACCAGACAGAAGATGGTGTAAAAATGTTTATACAAATTAAACCACTACCGGTTTCGGATTTATAACTAATTTATCTTCAGGTAGCTAATACATATTTCCTTGCTTTCCTGCTAAGGCCTCGTTTTGTAGCTGTTATTGATTTTATGCACTACAACAAACAACAAGTTCTGTTTCCAAATTTGGTAAACTTACCAGAGAAGTTTTTGTCCTTTCTTTTCTCAGTCACATAAATGTACATAAAGTTAATAGAACATAAAATTTGTGGAGAACTTACATCGGTAATTGTGTTATTCATTTTAAAGTTAACACATTTTTACGCATGTCCTCTGTTAGTGCTGTTAAATTCTCTGAAAAATGCTTGAACACACTATTCTGCGGCCAACATTTACAAAACATGCCCAGCTTCACATAGGGCCCGCATCTCGTGGTCGTGCGGTAGCGTTCTCGCTTCCCACGCCCGGGTTCCCGGGTTCGATTCCCGGCCCGGTCAGGGATTTTCTCTGCCTCGTGATGGCTGGGTGTTGTGTGATGTCCTTAGGTTAGTTAGGTTTAAGTAGTTCTAAGTTCTAGGGGACTGATGACCACAGCTGTTAAGTCCCATAGTGCTCAGAGCCATTTGAACCACTTTTGATTAACATTTCCTACAGTTAACAGTTTTTAATACAAGTGTTAAGATCATTAAATATTTTAAAACCTAATGAAAACTCCAATAGTATAGCGTAGCTGTATTTAATCAAGTTAATCATAAATACACACAACTGGTGTCGCAACTTTTAAGTTGCATTTTTAAGTTAATACTTTGATAATGAGACACTGAAGTTATCTGAGGTATTTTAAAGTACTGAATGACAAGACTTAAACATGGAAGAAAACATTACGCATCAAGTTAGGAAATTAGGTGTGGATCACAAACGCCCTACAAAGAACGGGTTTATACATATTTAATTAGTGCGATTTTTAATTTCATATCAAAAGAATGTTATTTACTTATGGTATATCGTATGGTGTGAGGGGTAGTTACAGAATGCCGCAGAGTAACTGTTGGCGTGACTAGGCAAAGTTCTGAGCCCTTCTCAGTTATAAAGCATCATCATCAATAAATATAAAAATACTATGACATATGATAAATATCATGTCTACAAAAGGAAATACTAGAATTAGGATTCAGAACTGATGCTGGATAAAAAAACAGTGAATCAGTAACTCAATGACAGTCCCTATGTGAGATGGAACAACTGCAAAAAACGAGACTGAACTCTATCAAAATCACGTGCTGGCGTCACTTTACTGATTAAAATATCTTCTTGTCAACCTATGTCAAGTAACAGACAATACCCCATACAGATGTTATCCAGCGAAGTATTGGGCCTTAAGTGATTGAAAAATAAAATAAAGTTAGTGATAAAAACTAGTAAAAGTAATTTACTGAAATCTACTAAAATTATTTAAATCGTTTTAGGGGGCTACCAATGAGCAAAATGAAGAAGCTTATGCTGCCGATCAGACTTACTAAAAGACGACACATTCATGTGATTTGTCACCAACACAGCAACTGACAACATAATCTACGAGCGTCCAGTGTGCTATCGTAGCGTGTGCTGTGAGGGCCGTCCGGGTACTGAGACGACGACGAAAACTGAACTAACGAGGGCAACACGGAAGACAAGAAATGCGCGACACCAGTGCTCTGCTGAGGAATTGAGGTAAAATATACAAAAAAAGTATTATACTGCTACGTCTGGATCAGAATTTCAAGATTGAAATAATTCGGTTTTCCTGTTTCAGTGAAAACGTCAAAAGACATTTACAGTCAAACAGAAGCGAAACAAGGCACACGTGGAGATCACGACCAATGAACACTCCCGTAGCAGTCGAAACGGGGAATAAACTCTAGAAACCAGTTGCGCTATGCTTGAAAAACTTAAAACGTACAGTAACTTTATTACTTAAATTATTTTATTTAACGCATTCGCAAACTGCGACTACGGTTATACAACAGCTGTGAAATTCACTAGAAATATGAAAATTTGTGCCGGTCCGGGACTCGAACCTGCAAGCGGTCCCCTTAACAAGTTTGGATATCCGAGCGCGTACTCAGGACTGATCGAAACTTCCGTGTGTCCTAGTGTCTACGTCCCACAGCGCGTTTCACGTGATTCCTGCGTAAGGAGGGACGTGGTTCTTAGCGTCAGGTTGTCTTGCTTTGGCTTGACATACAGTAGTGCAGTGTCTGTATTCTACAGTATCTGTTTAGCTCCTTCGGAAATGTGTGTACTGTATTCAGGGGCCTCAAGATGGTTTAACGCAATACCGAAATCCATTGCGAATAAAATAAGACG
Organism: Schistocerca serialis cubense; assembly: GCF_023864345.2. Classification (NCBI taxonomy): domain Eukaryota; kingdom Metazoa; phylum Arthropoda; class Insecta; order Orthoptera; family Acrididae; genus Schistocerca; species Schistocerca serialis. The sequence continues at coordinate 524,726,935 of NC_064642.1, forward strand.
TATAATTACAGCTGAAGGTGTCATTCCTAGAACATAAGGAAATTATAAGAGTAGTTCTTAATGAAGTTAATTCAGTAATTAGAATTTTGGGCATTGGGTTCGCCATGTGTGATCAGTAACAAAGACTGATTTATTAACTATTGTTGACGTTATGACAGCGAAGGATAGGGAGCACATTTCCTTTTACGAAATTAAGTGAATGAAATGGTCTCAATGCACGACCCCCACCTTTCAGCCTTTTAAACAAATGTGTAGAGCTTGACAATCTTCGGTGAAGAAGAGCTCTTGCATGGGAAGAGATAACTGCTCATCGCACTCATATAGGAGCTATATATATTCTTTACATGAGAACAGTTGGTTGATTGCGAACTTGTGATTGATTTAATATCCTACTAACAACGAATATTTATGAACACCATCTCTTTGGCCAATATTTGACGATGTCTGGGCACCGATGTATAAAGGTCCAAAATGGTGGTATTGCGTACATTTAAGGCACCGAACGCGTAACCGCGAAAAGGCGATAACTATCAGAAGTTATAATATCATTCACATTGGTGTGTGGAATATGTGAGTCTGGCGACGTGCCATCTGAGTTTTGGAAAATATCGTTCACAGAATTACGAAGACTGCAAGAATTGACAAGTGCGAAAATTATCACGCTGTTAGCTTAACAACTCATTCATCCAAGTTGCTGACAAGAATAATAAATTGAAGGATGGAAAAGAAAACTGAGGATGTGTTAGATTGCGATCAGTTTGGCTTCACGAAAGGTAAAGGCACCAGACAGGCAATTCTGACGTAGCGGTTGGTAATGGAAGCAAGACTAAAAAAAAAAAAAATAAATAAAATAAAAAAAAGACACGTTCACACTTTTTGTTGGCTTGGTAAAGCATTCGACAATGTAAAATGGGGAAAGAGGTTCGAAATTTTGAGAAAAATAGGGTAATCCTTAGGGAGTGATTGGTAATATTCAACATGTACAAGAGCCAAGAGAGAATATAAGAGTGGACGACGAAGAACGAAGTGCTCGGATTAAAAAGGGTAAGACAGAGTTGTAGTCTTCTGCCCTCACTGTTCAATCTGTGCATCAAAGAAGCAATTATGGAAATAAAATAAATGATCAGGAGTGAATTTAAAATCCCTCGTGAAAGGATAACAATGATGAGATTCGCTGATGCCATTCTATCTTGAGTGAAAGTGGAGAAGAATTACAAGATCTTCTGAATGGAATGAGCAGTCTAACGAGTACAGCGTATAGATTGAGAGTAAATCGAAGGAAGGCGAAAGTAATGATAAATATCAGAAATGAGAACAGCGAGAAACTTAACACCAGGAGTGATGGCCACGAAGTAGATGAAGTTAAGGAATTCTGCTACCTAAGCAGCAAAATAACCAATGACGGACGGAGCACGGAGGACACCAAAAGCAGAACAGCAATGGCAGAAAGGGCATTTCTGGCAAAGAGAGTCAAACAGAGCCCTTAATTTTAGGACGAAATTTCTGAGAATGTGGACCTAGGTTTAGAGCACAGCAGTGTATGCTAGTGGAACATGGGCTGTGGGAAAACTGGAACAAAAGAGAATCTAAGCATTTGAGATGTGGTGCCACAGACGAATGTTGAAAATTAGGTGGAGTGATAAGGAATCAAGAGGTTCTGCGTGGAATCGGGGAGTAAAGGTGTATGTGGAAAACACTGACAAGGATAAGGACAGAATGATGGGACATCTGTTAAGTCGACAGGGAATGACTTCCATGGTAGTAGAGGGAGCTGTAGAGGTAAAAAACTATAGAGGTGGACAGAGATACGAATACATCCAGCAAATATTTGAGGACGTAGGAGCAAACCAATCACATGACAGATGACTCAAGAAAAAATGCCTGTCTTACCTGCCATCATTGGCGATGATGTGGCGCACAGTAATAGCGAAATTGTGCATGATCCGCTAAAGTGTCGGAACATCGATGCTGTCGATGACTTTCTGAATGGCTGTTTTCAGTCCAGAAATAGTTTTCGGGCTATTGCTGTACACCTTGTCTTTAATCTGGGCTCACACAAAGTAGTCGCATGATTTCAGATCAGAAACAGATGTCCCATCATTCAGTCCTTATCCTTGTCAGTGTTTTTCAGATCAGCCAATCGAGGCCCATGCCTGTGGACTCTGGGTACCCCAGAGCCAGAATGCGGTCCTCAAAGTGATCCTCCAGAACGTCAACACCCTCCTGGTAGAGCTACGTCTTCCATGAACAACATCCTACCGAAATCAGTGTCACTCTGGATAATAGGGATGAAATCATCTTCCAAAATCTTCACGTACCGTTCAGTAGTCACCGTGCCATCAAGGATCATCCCACCGATTATTCCGTGACTGGACGTTCCACACCGCACGATCACGTGTTGAGGGTGAAGATACTTCTCGATCGCGAAATGGCTATTTTCAGTCCCCCAAATGCGTCAATGTTGCTGATTAAAGAACCCATCTAAATACAAGTGGGCTTCGTCGCTAAACCGAACCATGCACGCGCCTACTAATTCCCGTCATGCCCCGCGGCAAATCGTGTAGTCTGAACGTCCTAACGCAATCCGTTCAGAAGTTATGACTATTTTATTTCGTATAGTTCGATAATTGTGACCCTGTACATGAACCCTGTTGCGAGGATTGTATGTTTCAGGGTTGTATTGGTTTAACTCTTGTGAAACCACCCTTTAATTGCTCCGTTGTGCTACGAGAAGGTTCTTGCCACTATGAAATTTCGAAAGAAACTTATATTGCTTGAATTCACACATAGGCCAGATTTCATATTGGAGGGTAATATTTTAGGAAACTAAAAACCTGGGTATTAGTCTCTTACGAACTCGAGAGTTAAAGTATAAAGTAGTACAAGGCTTTCAAACCGCAAACACAACATTATTCGAGCAAGCTGCCCGTTGCTTGTTGATATTGATGGAACCGAAGGAATGGAACTACTGCGAAGAGTTGTTACTAGTCAATCGTCAGAAGATACGAAAGCACTGTGTAGGAGGACGCAGGCAGTAACGTAACGATACCTCGTACAGTACATCGATGTTGTCGCCAGTGGTCGGCGGAAGGTGCACGTGCCCGTCGACCTGGGACCGGACCGCAGCGACGCACGGATGCACGCCAAGTCCGTAGGATCCTACGCAGTGCCGTAGGGGACCGCACCGCCACTTCCCAGCAAATTAGGGACACTGTTGCTCCTGGGGTATCGGCGAGGACCATTCGCAACTGTCTCCATGAAGCTGGGCTACGGTCCCGCACACCGTTAGGCCGTCTTCCGCTCACGCCCCAACATCGTGCAGCCCGCCTCCAGTGGTGTCGCGACAGGCGTGAATGGAGGGACGAATGGAGACGTGTCGTCTTCAGCGATGAGAGTCGCTTCTGCCTTGGTGCCAATGATGGTCGTATGCGTGTTTGGCGCCGCGCAGGTGAGCGCCACAATCAGGACTGCATACGACCGAGGCACACAGGGCCAACACCCGGCATCATGGTGTGGGGAGCGATCTCCTACACTGGCCGTACACCACTGGTGATCGTCGAGGGGACACTGAATAGTGCACGGTACATCCAAACCGTCATCGAACCCATCGTTCTACCATTCCTAGACCGGCAAGGGAACTTGCTGTTCCAACAGGACAATGCACGTCCGCATGTATCCCGTGCCACCCAACGTGCTCTAGAAGGTGTAAGTCAACTACCCTGGCCAGCAAGATCTCCGGATCTGTCCCCCATTGAGCATGTTTGGGACTGGATGAAGCGTCGTCTCACGCGGTCTGAACGTCCAGCACGAACGCTGGTCCAACTGAGGCGCCAGGTGGAAATGGCGTGGCAAGCCGTTCCACAGGACTACATCCAGCATCTCTACGATCGTCTCCATGGGAGAATAGTAGCCTGCATTGCTGCGAAAGGTGGATATACACTGTACTAGTGCCGACATTGTGCATGCTCTGTTGCCTGTGTCTATGTGCCTGTGGTTCTGTCAGTGTGATCATGTGATGTATCTGACCCCAGGAATGTGTCAATAAAGTTTCCCCTTCCTGGGACAATGAATTCACGGTGTTCTTATTTCAATTTCCAGGAGTGTATATATATATATATATATATATATATATATATATATATATAAAGCTATATGCACTATTTACTCCATAGGACTCTGTTAAAACTCGTTAAAGCTACATTCATTTATAATTACACTTCTTTAATGCATCATGGTATCATCAGGCTCAGATGCCTACTTCCAGAGGAAACATACCTCAATTGCTCCAGTTAACCACATTGTCCATCACTGCTTCACTGACGTGCAAGAAAATCCTAATCCGCATTATCTAATACCTAATTCCTTATTATATTTTCTATGTCTCTAGGTCGCCCAGTCACGATAAGAAACAGATCTTCCGCGTAAACTACAGAACGTGTTACTTCTTGAGTTAATGCCTTTTTCCCCCCTAAGGCGTGGCTCAATGCATAAATATAAAAATAATAGTTCTGCCGCCCTGCGGAAATTTTTTAGTTATTGCTTTCTGTATAACTATACCTGGATAAGTATCTGTTCTGCCTGTTCCTGTATACACCACTGCTCAGAACTTAACGACCAAAGTATCTTTCGCTTGACATGCTATTGCGAAGTAAGGTAGCTTGATGAAACTTGGAACACACATAGAAGGAACTGCTACAGTATAATAAAGAGGGCAACTCAAAGGAAAAAGCGATTGTAGGAACAGAATTGACAATTCTATTCAAAGACAGTAGTTACATTGTAGTCAAAGCGATTTATGACGTTCACCTGGACTTATAAGAGGAGGGACATGATTCTTAGCAAGGCGTGTGAACACCATGGGCAGCAGTGAAACGGGCTCCCAAGCAGACCACAAGGTCGGTAAGATGTTCTTGCGGTAGGACCTTCGCCGGCAGCTGTGGTCGATCGGCTCAAGGGACTTCAGTCCGGAACCGCGCTGCTGCTACAGTAGTAGGATCGAATCCTGCCTCTAGCATGGATGTGTGTGATGTCCTTAGGTTAGTTAGGTGTAAGTAGTTTTAAGTTCTAGGGGACTGATGACCCCAGATGTTAAGCCCCATCGTGCTCAGAGCCATTTTTCGGTAGGGCCTTCCATTCCTCCGGCAGCGCAGTTGACAACTCCTGGACGAACTTTGAGTTATGTGGATGAGCTCTAATACGTATTCTCTACGCATCCCACATGTTCTCGTTTTAAATCGGGAGAACGAGCAGGCCAGTCCCGGCACCGAATATGTTCTAGTTCCAAGAGATCCTCCACCCGTGCTGGCCGAAGTGGTTGCAAATTGTCATCCATAAAAATGAAGCCGCGGCCGAATTTACACCTTAAAATACACAGATGGGGAAGGAATACAGTGTATCGACAATGGTGATTGGTGAGTGTACCGTGTTCAAGGATTCGCAGGTCAGTACTCCTATGCAACATCGTACCACCTGGAGCATTCAAAGGAACATATCCTACAATGCTCCTGGGTGCACTAAGTGTTCTCACCTCTCACCATATAACAGTACGTCCATGTGGTGAGTGTACTGTAAGACCTTCAGTACACACACCATCAGATTATTTGACTTGTCGCTCTAACGAAGTAGGCGAGTGTCAGCAATATGTCTTGTGGTCTTATCGTGGCGTGTTTATCTTCTGCCGTTAGGTCAGACGATAGAAATGCCACTTTCACGCTTAGAGTAGCAGATTGACGGTGACCAACTTTAAACAGAACTTGATTAATTTTCACACACATTTATTAAAATAATAAAAAGCATAGACATTACAAAACTTGATTCTGGATGCTGTTTACAATTGACAATCTGAAGTTCCTTTGGTCTTGGTACGTTAATCTTATTCTCACATATCTCTGATACTTGACAAAGTGTCTATTCATTTATCTTCATGGCTATGTACAGGAATATGGTAATCTTATTAGGCGCAGACTGAAACTTGACTATAGACTGGTACAGACTAATGTAGACTGGTACAGAGTGGTGCAGACAAATGCAGACTGACTAATCGGAGGTCTGTTCACTCGTTATAATACCTCGCGCGTTCATGTATCACTGCGCGAGTGTGATCCGCAAGGAGAAAAGGTTCTACGTTTGCAGCAATCTCATTGGCTGCGTTGCATATTAATACGCGGATCGGCGGAAGCAGAATTTCGTCCGTCTCTAAGGCAGCGCCATCTCGTAGTGCGGTGACGGACGGGCGCTGAGCCTGCGCTGTTGCGCTTAACGGGCCGCGCTCTAGTACGCGTAACTAAGTACACAACAGTCCAGTATCACAATTCGTGCAGAATACGCTGAGAAGATCAAGCGACATTGCTCCTCTCTAAGCCAGACCCTACGCTCTTGGCACCATCATTAACTATGCCCCCGATGTGTGGGTGTCTCCAGAACACAACGTAGTGTTGGTCGGTCGCAGAGGTCATCCCAACGCAGTCGCCGTGCCGCTATGAACCGTGACATTTCGTGCCTTAGTCCTGTCACATGTGGAAGCAGTTGCACTCGTGCTTTGACGTGGGCTCCTTCTTGCCGTTGCCGAATGCAGCGATTATCTGTTGCTGTAGTTGACCGTGATGGACAACCTCCTCAGCTTGGGGCTGCAGTATAATGGTCCCTATGAACCTGTCAAAATTTTGTGAGCAGTATCAAACACCCAGGTACACACGTCACAGATGTTCTTCCAGTTTCCTGATGATTCTTCCTTGCGTGAAATCTTCGATGTTGTCTCCGGGACATGTTGTAATGAAGAACACAGCCACAGGGCACCGTAACTGTTCGCTGATTGACACACGCCGCTTTTATCCCTTCAACTGCCTGTTGTTGAGGGGTCAGCCCCATTTGAAGCTATGGTCACGCTGACCTCACGCTATGTGACATCCAACTTTCTGTGTACGGTTGGGAGACCTCGGGCAATATGTTCCCACACTTTCATTCATTTGCACCGCTTTATTAATATATTGCGTTACTTTATCTGTTTCGTCATTAAGTTGAGCAGAGCGGTGTAGTTCCTTAAAATTTTGAACGATGCAGTGAGGCGTTGCTAGCCACACCGCCATGAGTACAATGTAAGGGCCATGAAATAGATACCAGTCTTGGTTGAAAAAAATTCCATTTACAAATTTCTTTACATCTTGGAATAGCTGGATGTTACGTGATACCTAGTCTTGTGAAAAGGGTGGATATTTTAACAAATCGTACTTAAATTCCTTTAGTTTTACACTGTGAAATCAGTTTCGTGAACATTTTCTTGTACTGAAGAAAAAGAATTCTCCACTTGTACTATAGGCGTTTTGTCATGTATTCTCTTATCCGATTTGTGTAAAAGACCTGCACAGCGTTTACCAACTGTTGTTTTATCCCTTCTAACGTCAACAAGAAGAAACCCTTTTATGCACCAGGAAGCGCTTCTACAAGGCTTTGTCGTAGTTCATCCTCCATGTAAATGCATATTCCTTCTTAGAACATACCCCTATCACACGTAAGTCGTACACCTTTAAATACCGATCGTCCAGCGTCATATCGCGCTGATCCTCTTGTTTTTATTCGTGGTTGCAGCTTCGGGAAGTCATTTGCGAATCTCATCTTGCAAGGAGACTGACAAGTAGAAATTAATCATCCATTTGTGAGCTGTAGTTTCTGCCATGTGTACATCTACAACGAAGTTTCTTTCGACAGGTAGTTTGTGAAGTACAGATAACTGTGCGCCATATTTTTTTGTACTGTTTTATTTTCCGACCAGCGGACCGCGGCGGATTTGCCGACGGATCTGTCATCTTTTTAAGTAATGTTCAAACAATGTGGTTAGAGTTTTAAAGATTAGTGAATTGTCCAGCATTTTTCCCAAGATTTTAGGGCGATATTTTGAATGTGTTAGCAGTGTGACTGGCTTACCCAAATTTTTGTAGGTGGTCGGCCAGTCACATTTTTCTTTGTTTTTTTTAGCAGTTCCTTTGTCGTTTTACTTTTGTTTTAATCGTATGTACAGCTACTTTTACTCTTTTCCGCTATTATAGATCACGTAACATACACTCCTGGAAATGGAAACAAGAACACATTGACACCGGTGTGTCAGACCCACCATACTTGCTCCGGACACTGCGAGAGGGCTATACAAGCAATGATCACACGCACGGCACAGCGGACACACCAGGAACCGCGGTGTTGGCCGTCGAATGGCGCTAGCTGCGCAGCATTTGTGCACCGCCGCCGTCAGTGTCAGCCAGTATGCCGTGGCATACGGAGCTCCATCGCAGTCTTTAACACTGGTAGCATGCCGCGACAGCGTGGACGTGAACCGTATGTGCAGTTGACGGACTTTGAGCGAGGGCGAATAGTGGGCATGCGGGAGGCCGGGTGGACGTGCGGGAGGCCGGTACCGCCGAATTGCTCAACACGTGGGGCGTGAGGTCTCCACAGTACATCGATGTTGTCGCCAGTGGTCGGCGGAAGGTGCACGTGCCCGTCGACCTGGGACCGGACCGCAGCGACGCACGGATGCACGCCAAGACCGTAGGATCCTACGCAGTGCCGTAGGGGACCGCACCGCCACCTTCCAGCAAATTAGGGACACTGTTGCTCCTGGGGTATCGGCGAGGACCATTCGCAACCGTCTCCATGAAGCTGGGCTACGGTCCCGCACACCGTTAGGCCGTCTTCCGCTCACGCCCCAACATCGTGCAGCCCGCCTCCAGTGGTGTCGCGACAGGCGTGAATGGAGGGACGAATGGAGACGTGTCGTCTTCAGCGATGAGAGTCGCTTCTGCCTTGGTGCCAATGATGGTCGTATGCATGTTTGGCGCCGTGTAGGTGAGCGCCACAATCACGACTGCATACGACCGAGGCACACAGGGCCAACACCCGGCATCATGGTGTGGGGAGCGATCTCCTACACTGGCCGCACACCACTGGTGATCGTCGAGGGGACACTGAATAGTGCACGGTACATCCAAACCGTCATCGAACCCATCGTTCTACCATTCCTAGACCGGCAAGGGAACTTGCTGTTCCAACAGGACAATGCACGTCCGCATGTATCCCGTGCCACCCAACGTGCTCTAGAAGGTGTAAGTCAACTACCCTGGCCAGCAAGATCTCCGGATCTGTCCCCCATTGAGCATGTTTGGGACTGGATGAAGCGTCGTCTCACGCGGTCTGAACGTCCAGCACGAACGCTGGTCCAACTGAGGCGCCAGGTGGAAATGGCATGGCAAGCCGTTCCACAGGACTACATCCAGCATCTCTACGATCGTCTCCATGGGAGAATAGCAGCCTGCATTGCTGCGAAAGGTGGATATACACTGTACTAGTGCCGACATTGTGCATGCTCTGTTGCCTGTGTCTATGTGCCTGTGGTTCTGTCAGTGTGATCATGTGATGTATCTGACCCCAGGAATGTGTGAACAAAGTTTCTTCTTCCTGGGACAATGAATTCACGGTGTTCTTATTTCAATTTCCAGGAGTGTAGAATGATTGTGTGCTCCATTCGAGTGCGTAAGTGTGGAACAATTTTCGAGATTTTAGTGACATTCGTTTGCTTTATTAAGTGTAAGGGTGCTGATGAGCTCGCCGTTGAGCGCGCATAAACTCCAAACATCGTCACCATCATCTTTAGACGTCAACCTCTGCTAACATAAAAGGAACAAGCAGTGGTTTGCAGAATACGTGAAAAGAGGCAGGATCACCTGCGCCGGATGACGGTATATCCTTGATCTGACACATCTCTTGTTCCTAGATTCTTTGCATGCGACGATGGCACCACAGACAGACCGTGCGCGGTCCATGGGAGCCGCGTAGTGGCGGTCCGAGTTGAGCGAGAATTGGGAGACAGCAAGCTTTGCTTGGCGTGCGATGAGTCTGGCGCCGGCCTGATAAAAGAGGGCGGCGTGTTTGATGCGAGCTGTATTGCTGTTTGGGGGCAGAATGCTGTTGAATTGGCATTGGCTTGGTCGTTCTAACCTGGGCGGAATGGTAAAAGACTACCAGTCGTTAGTGCACGAATTCTGCAGCTGAAACTCCTGGAAGAAGAACGGTGTTTCTACCTGGTTACATCTGTACCTGCAACTCAGTTTGCGGTGCATTCTTCAGTGCTAAAGCGTTGAGCGTGTTAAACTCCATCAGCTGTTGTGTTCCCGTCGTAAGCGTCCGAGTTTATTGTGGTAACCTAAGCGTTATTTCAAATAACTTAGTAACCGTGTTCGCGGGTGGCGCCCCCTTATGAGTGTGTACAGTCATTCAGTAATAGCTGTTGGTACTTGTATTCTGCGGGCATTTTGTGAAAGGGTGGACGACGAATTGGTCTTACAATGTCTGGGACTCTTGTAACTGAAAATTAAGATACAGTACGTCTCATTAATGTGCAACTATTTCCAGAATTAAAAATAGTTTCTTTATGGACTGCCTGATGCCTTGTTGTGTACCACGTAAGGTGTCCGTGCCCATCTGAATTGTAAACTGCCACAGTGACGTAGTCCAATAGACTATTGCGCCGTTCTGTAACTAGATGTACACCGAAGAGCCGGATTAACGGTCTCGGAGCTGGAAGAGCTCATCAATATATTGTTCGTTGTTATAGTTTTATTTTTGCTTCCTGGATTATGCTTTTGCCAGTTATTTAATTTGTTGCTAAATGACTACACTATTGTTACTTATTAGTGTACGGTCTTCCATGTAATGATTCTGGAGTCGTTGATTTGTTAAAGTAAATGATTGTCTGAGTGGAGCTTCTGTCCTTAAACGTTTGTAAATTTGGTTTATGCTGCGGAATTAATTTGTATATGGCCGCAGGTAAATGTAATTGGCATGGCTGCCTGTTATACCTATTAATCTTTTGATAAATTCGGTTCTGTAATTTTGTTTCAGATATCCGTTTTCGCTATTCTGTGACCGTTAATTGGCTAAATCTTGAATTAACTTTCAACATTGATGGTTTATTATTATTAATCTGTTATAAAGACTTGTGTGTTTTCACCTTTTCCTAAAATTCAGTAAAGCCTTCAGCTACACTGCCACTTTAGTTTGAATCAGTTCTTTTGCAGTGCTGTTGAGTTAAGATTTACTGATAAAAGGTTTTAATCATTTTTAAAAAGTTGCTTTGGCAAATTAACCAGCTTTGATCAAGAAGGAGGGTATGTTATGTTAGTTGTTGTCGGTAATGAGTATTTCAAATACTTTGATTTTCATAAATGTATCAAAGAGTTATTCTGTATCTCGTCCACCCAACGCTAGCTCCACACACCTACGTGGTATGCACCGTAAATAAACTGCACGTAAACTTCATAAAGAAACACTGTTTATAATTTACGACAGCCAAAATGTACGAACCTACTTATCCATATTTCCAGAATGACCGCAAAAGATGATTTGTAGATAAAAGCGAAATGAGGCTCGCGTAACATTCTCCTTAAGTAGCTGTAATAAGCTTAAGACAGAGAAACGAATAATAATAATGCTGCCACTTGTAAAATGGCTTGACGTCACAGTGGACTCTGTCTAAAATACCCAAGAACTCCTTCTTGCGGAAACGAAGTATTATTAACATTCCCTACGCTAGCAAAGTTGACCTGTACAGCAACAAATTTATTTAGTTAACTCCACTGTTGTTTGTGGAAATTTTGAAATCCTGTAACACGTTCCCTACGTACTGAGGGCCAACTTCATCTACAGCTTTCTTTAAATCAATGTTCAATTGCCCTCATATTTATTACGTAAATTGATGGTGGAGGGGGATAAAGGAAAGGAAAGGGAAGGAACCGATGATATCAGCTACAGTACATCGGAACTTTGAGCAGAATCGGCAGCGACGAGTGAAAATGTGTGGCGGGTCGGGACTCGAACACAGAATCTTCTCCTTTTAGACATTTGCGTTCACCACTGCACCATTTGGACACACTGTTCATCTCAAATGCTCGGACTTTCTCAGTACTCTCAAATGTTCAAATGTGTGTGAAACCTTATGGTACTTAACTGCTAAGAACATCAGTCCATAAGCCTACACACTACTTAACCTAAATTATCCTAAGGACAAACAGACACACCCATGCCCGAAGGAGGACTCTAACCTCCGCCGGGACCAGCCGCACACTCGATGACTGCAACGCCATAGACCGCTTGGCTAATCCCGCGCGGCAGTACTGCTACATACCCATGTTACACTGCAAGTCTTTAAGAGAGAAAGGCTTAAGTCTGCACACATTGGTTTATTTATATATTATTCGTTTCAATATACAATTTCGATGCGTGGTATATCAGTTTAAACACAGATGTTCTAATACAGAATTTTATTCGCTCAGACGTATAAAAATACACACTGATTACTCGTTTCAGCGAAATTAAATCACCATCTTCAGATAATTTCTATAGAAAAAGTTATTACAGGGCCAATGAACTTCGCTGACCGTTCACACTGTATGGTACATAAAGGTACAGTTATTGGAAATTCTTTCGTCAGACCAATATGAAATGCATACAGATTCAAATACATCTTATAGAGATGACGTTCTGTAGCGACGTCTCTTGTCATACAACAGAATAGCTGTGCGAACAATACACAACAGCTTCAAATAAAATACATTAGAGGTGTATAATATATTTTGATGTTGTGTCCCTGCTGACATCTGACAGGAAACTGTTATGGGGCAATCAACAGAATACATCGTGTTTTGAACCACCGCCAGATGGGAGCAGCCTTTTGCAACATAAAATTGTCTTCGAAATACGTAGACGGAAAAAGAATGCTACACCAAGAAGGAGTTGTGCGGCATAAGCCAAAATTGGTAGTCGTGTTTCTACACCTGAAACATGATGTCTATTCCACTTTTGCGCTAGTCGCATAAGAGTGGCACTAGTAGAGCCATTGTGAGGATGCAAATCAGATTTGCTTTAAATACACGCTGTAACGGTCGTGCATGTGTTGCCTCTGAGATAGGACGTGGTGGGTTGATGCTGTAACGGCCCCATGTGAGCCGCTACATGGCTTGTTACAAGAGTCACATGCTCAAAACACACCTGGGTGCCCTTCCGACAGTGACGGAATTTTAATCCGAAATTATGTTATATTATCACTCTTAGTATGGACTGCAAATGTGAATGCGGGGCGTCTGCTGACATATGCGTGAGCTGTCTGCTGTGGGTTCTCTGAATGTGGAAATGCAGTTTAGCCAACCACTGTATCAAGTAGTGTGCTGCTGCACTAGACCAGAAAGACATAAGTTCCCCGCCCGTTAGCGGGCCCCGTTAGGTTGGCAAATAGCCGCTGTGCAGACTCTCTCAGCCCTTCCGGCCACTGTGTGTGGACCCCGGACGAGGGGAGACGGTTAGGCTCTCACTGCTGAGACTCTGGTGAGTACAGGCGCTCTGCGTTATGGTCTCTGATGTGTTGGTAAATGTGCCAACACCTTGTAGATAGAGGAGGCCGAAATGGAAGCTATCTAACGCAGACGGGCGTGAATTCTGGAACAGGATAAGTATTGAATGCTAATAAGAAAAGTATGCAGCTCCTCGAATACTTAACTTTTATTTATCCTTGTTGTGAATACAGCATTCCGGATGAGACATTGCATACTATAACTATCAAACTATCACTTGCTATGTAAGGCTAATGGCGCCTTGCTAGGTCGTAGCCATGGACTTAGCTGAAGGCTATTCTAACAGTCTCTCGGCAAATGAGAGAAAGGCTTCGTAAGTGTAGTCGCTAGCAAAGTCGTCGTACAACTGGGGCGAGTGCTATTCCGTATCTCGAGACCTGCCTTGTGGTGGCGCTCGGTCTGCGATCACACAGTGGCGACACGCGGGTCCGACATGTACTAAATGGACCGCGGCCGATTTAAGTTACCACCTAGCAAGTGTGGTGTCTGGCGGTGACACCACAGTCTCTATAGTCATCTTAGTTAGGATAGATAGCCAGGTTGCATAAAATTGCCTTTTTTGCGTCACTGATGACGGGCCAGCATTCCATATAACCGTACCATTAATTAAAGTGAGTGATCGAGGAGTTATTTTCATGATTATATTATATAAAATGTTGTTGTTATATAAAATTCTTTGTCTCACTGCAACGTCTTATTTCCGTTACTGTTCCAGTTAAGTTATTCAAACTTTCGACTAACAGTTAACCAATAATCAGAAATTTCGTAGTGGTATTTCCTCATGCAAACGGTCGTAGGCGTCTTTCACAGAAGATACAGGTAAAATTTTCTAGTTGACGATGCCCGCCAAGGCTTTGCGGAAAGCAAGTGTCATGTAATGTTAGTCAAGAACCCCTTTAGTTCGAAAAAGACGCCATTATCAGTACCTCACTGAGCTTGAAGGAGGTCGTGTAATAGGAATACGAGAAGCTGTCTATGATATGCAGAAACTTTTGGCAGGAATGTAGCCACTGTATGTGATTGCTGACAGCGGGATTCACGGGAATCTACTATCGCAAGAAGACCAGGCTCCAGACTGCCACGTGGCCCTACCATCCTGCTCGGCCATAGTTCTCGTGCATCGTAGATCCCATTTCCAGCAGCAATTTGAGCAGCAGATGACACCACAGTGACACAACGAACTGCTACAAATCGGAACTTTAATGTCAGCTCAGAGCCAGACGACCTGTAGCGCGCATTCCACTGAACCCAAACCACCGACATTTTCGACTTTAGTGGTGTCAAGTGAGAGCTCTTCGAGAGTAGTGTGAAGGTCTGTTGTGTTTCTGATGAAAGCTGGTTATGTCTCGGTGCCAATCAGGCCTGTGTGTTGGTTAGGAGGCCAGTCGAGGACCTGTAACCAACATGTGTGTGAGCTAGACGTGCTGGATCTATACTGTAGCCTTGATTTGGATTGCCGTTTAATATGACAGCAGGAACACTCTTGTGGCTATCCCACGCACCGTGACTGTAAATTTGTACATCAGTCCGGTGCTACGACCTGTTAAGGTGCCATTCATGAATAACATTCTAGGGGTGATCAGATTACGAGCATCCGACCAGTTGCAAAGGATAAAGTAATCTTTACCTAGGTTTCAATAGATATAAATCTATCTTCTTCAGAAGACGGCAGTATTATAATAACATGAAGCGATATGTCCTTATCGTTTAGACAAACATCTGCATAGTTACATTAGTCATATAAAATATAGCCCTGAAAACAGGGTTTGTCAGTAGCTTATGCGCCCTCCAACTTCCATGTACCTATTTTATTTGTCTGACAAACCCTGTTTTCAGGGCTATATTTTATATGACTAATGTAACTATGCAGATGTTTGTCTAAACGATAAGGACATATCGCTTCATGTTAT
This sequence comes from Schistocerca serialis cubense, assembly GCF_023864345.2. Lineage (NCBI taxonomy): Eukaryota > Metazoa > Arthropoda > Insecta > Orthoptera > Acrididae > Schistocerca > Schistocerca serialis. The sequence goes on from NC_064642.1 coordinate 524,742,236, forward strand.
TATAATACTGCCGTCTTCTGAAGAAGATAGATTTATATCTATTGAAACCTAGGTAAAGATTACTTTATCCTTTGCAACTGGTCGGCTGCTCTTAATCTGATTACGTGGAACCGTTGCTGTAGCGCAGCTATGTTTAAAGTACTGATATTCTAGGAGTGTTTCCTAACGGGATAACGCTCGCCCATATACCGCTGCTGTAACCCAACATGCTCTACGGAGTGTCGACATGTTACCTTGGCACACTCGAACACCAGATCTGTTTGCAATCGAGTACTTATGAGACAACATCTGAGGAAAACTCCAGCGTCACGTACAAACAGCATTAACCGTCCGTGTGGTCAGCGACCAAGTGCAATAGGCATGGAACTCCATCCCACAAACTCAGATCCGGCACTTGTACAAAGCACAACGCATACACGCTGGCATTCAACATTCTGGTGTTTACACCGGTTATTAATGTACTAGTCTTTGACATCTGCAATAGCTTACCTCACGCTTACATTAACCTGTGATCTTACAACGTTAATCTCTTAAATATATTACCTAGACAAATGTATTCCCGAAATTTCGTTACTCTACATTCACTATGTTTTGATGTACCGATTTTCTTTCCGACAGTGTATTTCGTAATATAGAAAACAGACTGAGTTCGCTGCTTCAATGGCAGATGAAACAATAGATGTTTCCGGAAAGGGACGGCTAGAATTACTGTTGCAGTTCGAAAAGAATAGTCTGCGTGTAAAAGGTTCTGGGAATTATTCAGTCCTGAAAGGGATAATGCAGATACTCTTACAAAACGCTCTTTGAATCTTATAGATCGTATGTTTAAAGACACACCACACATAGTTAACGCAGAAACACGATGATACAGCTGTAAAGAGTAGCTGTAAACGACGACTTTCCACTTTAGAGGCATTTGCAGTATGACGGGATTTTAAATAACGGACTGTAAAAAAGGGGTATAAAAATAAATTCTTGCTGCTGGAACGTTTACCGGCACTTGAAAAATCGCCATCGAACCAAGCTTGTCGTCAAGCAGTTGCACTCCGTCGCAATATATAAGATGAAGAATTCCTATTTTGGCTACCAAAAGGTAATGCCTCACGTGGATACCAAGAAGAATCAGTTGGAGGCCAGATCGGTCGATGTTCTAAAAGAAAAAAAGTAAAAACTTCATCATCCCGTCTCATGCAGGTTATTAATGATATAAGAGCCTCAGTTGACGATCGCAGTCGGGGCAGCAGCCACCTCTCAGACCAAGCGCCAGAAGTTCCGTTCAGATGCAAAAGAAGTCTTCGGTAGGCTTAAAAGAGAAGCCCGCGATCGTTTCCAAGCCGTAGATCATCTATACGCACCAATGCTATAGGAGTTCAGAGTTTGAAGATTACTAAAGATGTTTCCCACAGAAAGAACTCAAAGTTGCTATCCATGTTTACACCATGTTGGGGAAACGAAGGTTAAAGACGTAGCTCTCGGTCTTGTACCAACGACCCGACTTCGGAAATACTGCAGGAGCTGTACCTCTATGCCGTTTCAAACTACAATCTGCAGGGCACCCACTCTCACGTAACAATAACTTCTGGAAATAGAAGTGACAACACCTCTGACAACTGCTGAACCTGAAAGATGTTTTTCAACTCTGAGGAGTACCAAGACATTTCTCCGCAATAGCACGTCAGAGAAACGACTTAATGCCCTTCCAATCTACATCTAAATCTCCAGGATTATTCTGCAATTCACACTTAGATGCCTGGTAGAGGTTTCTTCGAACTAATTCTCTACCACTCCAATCTCTGGAACAGCACATGGGAAAAATGAACAATCAGATCTTCTTTGAACTTTTTCGATGCCCCCCGTCCAGCGATAAGCATCCCGTAAGGCACAGCATCACTCTAGCAGAGGACGAACGAACGTGGTGTAGGCAGTGTCTTTAGTAGACATATTACGTCTTCCAACACTTCTGCCGATAAAATGCAGTATTTGATTTGCCTGCCCCATAATATTATCTATGTTTGTCGCAAGGACTGATTCAGGATATAGGAAAGTCACAAAAATTTTCGGTAAAATTGAAAGCAAGGCTGGTAACGTTAAGAGTGTAACGGGAATTCCACTGTTACACGCAGACGAGAGAGCGGATAGGTGGAAAGAATACATTGAAGGCCTCTATTAGGGGGGAAATTTGCCTAATGTGACAGGAGTCGATACAGAAGAGATAGGGGATCCATTATTAGAATCAGAATTTAAAAGACCTTTGGAGGACTTGGGATCAAATAAGGCACAAGGGTTAGATAACATTCCAGTAGAATTTCTAAAATCATTGGGAAGCGGCAACAATACGACTGTTCACGTTTCTGTGTAGAATGTATTAGTCTGGGGATATACCACCTGACTTTCGAAAAAATATCATCCACACAATTCCGAAGACTGCAAAAGCCGACAAGTGCGAGAATTATCGCACAATGAGCTTAATAGCACATGGATCCAAGTTGCTGACAAGAATAATATACAGAAGAAAGGAGAAGAAAATTGAGGATTAGTTACGTGACGCTCAGTTTGGCTTTATGGAAGGTAAAGACACGAGAGAAGTAATTCTGACGTTGTGGTTGTTAATGGAAACAAGACTAAGGAAAAATCAAGATACGTTCTTAGGATTTGTCGACCTGGAAAATGCGTTCGACAATGTAAAATGGTGCAAGATGTTCGAAATTCTGAAAAAAATAGGTGTAAGATATAGGGAGAGACGGGTAATATGTAATATGTACAAAAGACAAGAGGGAAAAATCAGAGTGGACGACCAAGAACGAAGTGCTCGGATTAAAAAGTGTGTAAGACAAGAATGTAGTCTTTCCTCCCTACTGTTCAACCTGCACATCAAAGAACTAATGATGGAAACGAAAGAAAGGTTCAAGAGTGTAATTAAAATTCAAGGTGAAAGGATATCAGTGACACGATTCGCTGATGACATTGCTCTCCTGAGTGAAAATGAAGAAGAATTACTGATCTACTGAATGGAATGAACAGTCTAAAGAATACAGAATATAGGTCGAGGGTAATGATGAAAGTAATGATAAGTAGCAGAAATGAGAACAGCGAGAAACTTAACAACAGGATTGATGGTCACGAAGTAGATAAAATTAACGAATTCTCCTATCTGGGCAGCAAAATAACCAATGACGGACAGAGCAAGGAGGACATCAAAAACAGACCAGCACTGGCATAAAGGGCATTCCTGGCCACTAGAAGTCTACTAGTATCAAACATTTGAGAAAGAAATTTGTGGGAATGTGCGTTTGGGGTGCAACATTGTATGGTAGTGAAACATGGACTGTGGGAAAACTGGAACAGAAGAGAATCGAAGTATTTGAGATGTGATTCTATAGACGAATGTTGAAAGTTAGGGGGACTGATAAGGTGAGGAATGAGGAGGTTGTGCACTGAATCGAAGAGGAAAGGAACATGTGGAAAAACTGACAAGGAGAAGGGACGATATTGTAAGACCTTTTAAGACATCCATGATACTTGAGGGAGTTGTGGAGTGAAGAAACCGTAGAAGAAGACAGATTGGAATACATCCAGTAAACAGTTGATTACGGAGGTAGCAAGTACTACTCTGGAATGAAGAGGTTGGCACGTGAGAGGAATTCGTGGCGGGCCGCATCAAACCAGTCTGAAGACTGATGACTCAAAAAACAATTGTAAATCTTCGGTGTTTAATTCAATTTGACAGCTTTTAACTTGTGATGCGCTCCACTTAGAAGAATATGGTAACCAACGTTGACGGTTTCAGTTCCTCCTGCTCCTCTGGAGCAGAAAACTGCGACTTATGGACTATATTTTTCGTCATGGACTAAATAATACTTTTTATTTTAACACATTTTTATTAATTTGTTTTGAGTTTACTTTTGGTAAACGAGTAAAATTTTGCACAAACCATTACTGCGGACAATTACCTAATCGATGAGTGAACTGGATCAGCAAACCAAAATGACTGGTTGTGGTTGAAGACTATAATGTATGGAAATATATAGGTGAAAGCTTTATGTATAAATCGATATCAAATGGATGACGACAATAAAGATTTGTCATGTTGTCCAGGGAAAGGATTTATTCTAGGCATCACTCCTGAAGAACCGTTTCTACCGTAATTTTTGAGAACATTTCTCGTGGAGAACAGCGGTCAGGCAAAAAGTACTCAGTCTCGACCGCAAAAACATTATTTTGATGGCAACAGCTTTCGGTCAGTTTTTACCATCCTTAGACGCTCATACTAATATGGTAGCTGGTGGCGGTGAATGGAGCGGGTGTTGTAACTCCATGAACATCAACTGCAGTGCTTTCCTTTACCTAACGTAGTGTAATAATATTATTTGCGTGGCGGAGGCATTATTGCTAGCTGCCTGTAAAGCAGTTGTAATATACAGCTACTTAAATCACTTGTTTTGATAATTTTCAACAGCTGTCAACCAACATCGCAGATAAAGCTTTTCATGGTCTGGTATTTCCTTCGATTTGTATCGTTTCGTTTGGTGTTAGCAATGTTACTTTTCCCGGAATAAATGTGAAGTATTGTCATCCAACCAGTCACCGTGGACAGCTTGCAGTGCTTTCCACGGTCGCTGTTATGGGAACTTTATAAAACACTCCACTGTCGTTGTACCGCTCACCCCTGTTGTTTTCCTCTGTCCGTGACGCAGTCTCTTGTTTTCGCAATGCGACGTCCTATATTTTTCTTATGGTAACTCAGTAACCAACGGAGTTATTATTTTTTCCAGCTACACTCGTGTAAGCATACGCCTGAAAGGATGTCCAGCTGGAGTAAAAACAAACGGAAAAGGGAAAGTAAAACATGTAAACAAAAGAGAAAGTGCTGATGTACGTATAAACACAGAGGCAGAAACCACACGATAGTCTCACAGCTACATAAACGTGGTAGGTTAAATATTTCGACGTTTATATTAAAATATCGTATTTTCTGGATGGCAATACCAGTTGGAAAAGCGTGTGGCTAGGGCCTCCAGGTGGCTAGACCGGTCGCCTGGTGCTAGTCTTTCGAGCTGACGCCATTCCGGCGACTTGCTTGTCGATGGGGATGAAATGATGATGATAAGGAAAACACAACACCCACTCCCTGAGCGGAGAAAATCTCCGACCCAGCCAGCAATCGAACCCAGGCCGTTAGGTATGACATTTCGTCACACTGACCACTCAGCTACCAGGGGGGGACGCAAGTTCAGTTTATGGTAAGTGGTCACGGTAAACGATAACAATCCGCGTTTACGTGCTCTTCTATATTCTCTAGAAGAAAAGACGACAGTCTGTTCGTTTAAAACAGTGCCCTGCGTCATCCCCATGTAACATCCTGGTTATCACATCATCGTCACCCATTTCACATTTTATGTTGACTGAATTCGTTCCCGAGCTAATTGGTGACGATTAAGTAGAGATGAACGAACGATCATCAGCCGACGTTTGTTGTATTCACTTAAAACGTGAGGCACATACAATTTTGTGGTCTCACCCGTGGAACGGTAATGTTTCGTATTGTGGCTAATTATGGGATATCACAATTCTGGACCTGACTGATGTGTACCACCAGTGAACACGGTGATTCTCTTGCTTCAACATGAAAACTTTTTAAACAACTCCCACGACAATTTTATGGCCACGGTTACTCCAGTGACATGTCACTCTGTAGACGCCCACAAATGCAGAGAATCGATTCGCATGTTTCCGATCATCGATGACACCCAAATGGAAGAATACACTTCTTTCCAGTCGAAACATGAATTTATTTGGTACATACGATTCAAACGCTCTACAACTATAGCTACATCTAGATACTCCCCAAGCCACTGTACGGTGTCTGGCTAGTCACTGCTAGTCATTTCCTTTCCTGTTCCACTCGCAAATAGAGCGAGGGGAAATGCCTCCGTATGAGCTCTAGTTTCTCGTAGCTTATCTTCGTGCGGTTCTCTAAATTTTCTCAACAGTGTCTCTCGAAAAGAACGTCGCCTTCCTTCCAGGGATTCCCATTTGAGTTTCCGAAGCATCTCCTTAACACTTACGGGCTTTTCGAACCTACCCGTAACAAATTTAGTAGCCCGCCTCTGAATTGCTTCGATGTCTTTCTTCAATCAGACCTGGTACGGATCCCAAACACTCGAACACTACTCAAGAATGGGTCACGCCAGTTTCCTATATGCCCTCTTCGGTACAGTGAACCACTTTTTCCTAAGATTCTCCAGGTCTGTAAAAGTCAAGGTGCATTTGAGAACACAATATCAGTAGCAACAAATGACAAACGGTAAAAAAAGGTGAATTACCACACAACAGTAACGCAAAAAAATTATAAGTGAGCTTTATTGCAACGCTATTAATGAATTTAGCTAAACATAAATTAATGCTGTTACAGACACGTCAGTTAAAGAGACTATAAAATTTCATACCTGTTATTGAAGTATTTGTCAGACTGAAAAATTAGTGGCAGGCTATTGACACCGGAAAGTTACATGAATTACCACTATCATCACAATTATGCATAAAAAATAAGAACAGATGCATGATTTCTTTTTATATACAACGAGAAGAAAAGGTTACAGGCGGGTGTACGTTCATGTACACACCATCGACGGGTATGTAGACGATTAGAGCAGCAACTGCCAGTGACAGGTGGAATGGCCACCCCAGCGCATGAGTTTTACCCGTGTTTAGTGTTGTTACCAGGCCAGCTAGTGTATACAAAAGACGTAAACAGCGTTCGATGATGAGTGATCACTGCGAAGAACACGAAGGCACCATGTACTCGTCTGAGACAGCGGTAACAGCACCTGGCGGAATTTGATATAGGCCTCGCTTTGAGTCTCAATGTCGCTGGCTAATCGACAGTGAAATACCAAAATTTGTGCGGCGTTAGGATGTCACAGTGGTCCGATGTTGTACTGTATAGGAACGCGAGAGCACGTATACTCGTCGGCAAGATTCTGGTCAATCACGTCTGATCAAGACAAGGAAGAGTTCTTGTATTGTGCGCCAAGAACATCCCAGCCCCCTCCGTATCTACACCTTCCATCCGATAAGAAGTAAAGGGCTTCTTTCAATATTCTGTATCATCCCGCACTACTGGTCGGAGAATAGTATCCGCAGGAGTGGGGAATTATCGTCCCATAATGTAGGGGGCATTAACATCACAACGCAGTTTGATATTATGTCATAACCTGGAAGCATGGGCTGCTGATGAATTGCGTCGCATTGTGTTCGGAGATGTATCACGATTCCGCACTATGCTAAATGATCATCGTCGGTGAGTATGACAGCTGCCTCTGGAGAGATCCCATTCTTCCACTGTCTTGGAGAGGCGCAACGCTGTTACTCTTCGCGTCATGGTGAGGGTATGACTGAAGGTCATGGCTGGTTACGTTTGAGGGTAGGAACATCCTGCCCTCTCATATGTTACCTTCCCAGCGACACTGTACAGTGGTGCCATTTGTCAGCAGAACAAAGCTCGTCCACCCCCTGCACATGTCTCTAAGAACTGTATTCATGAAGTTGAAGTACTCCTGTGGCCAGTTTGTCCGCAGATATATCTAGATAGAACGTATTTGGGACCAGTTCAAACGTAAACTCCTTCCAGTGGCAGTATCCACGATATCGAGAGCCAGTTAAAACAGGCGTGGGCTAGCTTGCCTCAGGAGAAGATACAACGGCTTTATTATGATACCCTCCCCAACCGAATAACTGCGTGCATCCAGGCCTTGACAGATGACACATCATAGTGCCAAGTACTTAATCAGTTGGACTCCATTTTCTATTCACTGAAATAGCATAACGTATCCTGCCAACAAGTAAAGTTTCATTTCCTCCCAGCAAGCTGGGTGTTGCGTTGTCAGAAAGTGCGTTTGCACCCGTGCGCCTTGCGGCTAGTCGCCTTGCGGCTGTAGCTTGCCTTACACTGAAGTATAGGGGTCCAATGTAAACACAGGCGTGAATGAAATCACTAGTGCTCACTGTCCAGGAAGAGGCATGCTCCTACACGCGTGCCCTAGTTGTGTGGGGGACAAGCACAGTCGCACGGCGACTAGGAGCAAGGAGCGCAAGTGTAAGGGCGCCTTAATTGAAGCACTGCTTCAAAAACAAGCGGTCATGAAATAATATGTATGAATTAAAGACATATTAAATCGCATTAAAAGAGTCACTTATGAACCTGCCAGTTTGGCTGTATATACCTTTCATCATCTGAGATCATGGAGAATCACTTATATAAATATTTACAAACCCAATAAAGCAAAATTCTCATATTCATTAGTCTTCCGAAACGGCCTTTCCTTCTCTGGTCAGAGTCCTGGCATCACAAATACCGTTGATTCTCTTACTTTACAAGAAGCGTAATAATCTGACACTTGATGAAAATTATAGCATCGAGCCCTAGGGAGGTAGCAGATCTGTTACGAGGACAAGAATATTCAAAGAAGCGCAGAATGAGACTGAACTTGTCTTACTTAGAGGCTCTATAATTAACAAAAGTATCCTTGGGGACTTGGCTCTGTAGGCTGGATATAATGTGTCACAATTGATATTGTTGGGACGCAGTCAGTAACATAAAGGGTAACTGACAATTGTAACGTATAACGAAATGTGAGGTGGGGTACTTGAAGAATATGACGATAATTTCCGTGTCTTAGGATTCAATATGGGTCACAAGGGGAAGTTGTGTGCAGTCACTGAGAAGAGTAATAACTACGAATGTCTAAAAAAAAAAAAAAAAAAAAAAAAGCCAGGTGCCACGATATACTGTTCGCGCAATGACAGCTGAGCTGCAGAGCTGCAGAATGATACGACACTGAATTACATTTCTATAGACGAACTTAATCCCGGGCCGCGCGGGGTAGTCGTGCGGTCTCACGCGCCTTGCCACGGTTCGCGCGGCTCCCTCCGTCGGAGCGTCGAGTCCTCCCTGGGGCATGGGTGTGTGTATTGTCGTTAGTGTAAGTTAGATTAAGTAGCGTGTAAGCCTAGGGACCGCGTAGGAACTTATCACAAATTTCCAAATTTCCATTCCCGCTTTTCCTCGTTTATTACTATCACTCGTTGTTTGCAGGTATTAGATCACATGTATTAGTCTACATTACGTAATCATCCTTTTATCGGTGGAGTTCGATCCGTTGTTCAGATACCGGACTCATACACCAAAACAGAGGCGCTGTCAGAGCTGATATTCTATCTCTGTTTTCCGTAAATCACTTGTTAGAAATGTCATATTCTACCTTCCTATGCCATCTTTGTCAAACATAAGCTGGTGCTCCGTGTCTCAAGACCTCAACGTCGACAGGACGGTAAATTTGGACCTCCGTATAATTTGTAAATAAACTACACGAATAGTAAATGTACAAGGACAACAAAGTGTAAACAATAAGTAGACAAGTCAGCAGGACGACCGCCCTAATGCTTCAAAGTGATGATGATCACCATTACGGAGTAACGGTTATCCAACTATGATAATCAAAGGTGTGGATCCGGTCGTCATGTAGTATCAGTACAAGAGTTAGGTTACTGGGGTAACGCCCACCCAGAGCGACAAGCAGCGTCACCCCTCATTCTCTCGCGCAACCAAACCCACAGAGGCGCTGTTTACTGCAGAGATTGATTCTGGACTCTGCTTCACGACATCACGACCATAGTCAGACACGGTCACATCGGCCAACTCCTTTCAGCACAAACGCACCGACAAATCGAGTTACAGCATTTTGCTATCCCAATCTGCCCGATCAGGATAATTTTTTCCTGTCGATCAGGTGTTATAGAAGTCCTGCTTCGCTGTGCCTAAGGGTTGACTGCAGGCACCTAAGTCATTTCTATTACAGCGAAAAGAGTTTTTGATAATTATATAGCGTAAGAACATTAGAAATTTGGTGCTAGAGAAAGAGAAAAACTACAAATTACTGTAATTGAGAAGTAAAATCAGGATTCGGAGGACAGTGCGGATCAGGTTACAGATATGGAAAGACGTCAGAATCAGTTACTGTCAGTTGCACAAAACATACAAACTTTATTCTCCTGAAACACTTAATAACATGTGCCCTTAAAGGCATTCAAAGACAATACGGCTGAAGGCCCGGACACAAATAATTAAAATTGCATTAGGAAATACACACGGCTTAAGGCCACACACTTGACGTAGAAGAACTCAAGGCTTAAGGCCTGGATAACAAGAATTTCTGATAGAGAAGAAAATTTGCAAGGTTTTAAACAAATGATTTTCCAACTAAGGCCTTATCTTAAAATATTTCACATAAAGTTCGGCTGAAGGCCGTATACCGAACATTAAAACAAACAAAATTAATAGACGGCTGAAGGCCTCGCAGAGTACTTGAGACTAAAAAAAAAATCATAATCGAAAACAACAGAAGAGTGGTGCTCAGAAGTGTTCCAAGGGTCGGCCTGAGGAGGTAACTCTAACATAAATTTATGTGAGACAGGCGGCCAAGCGTAATACTAAATAATCGGATGGCAACACGACCTCGGGACGGCTGAAGGACCAACCAACAACTTAATCAATTCCGTTCCACCCGACGAACAGCACGACAGCGGAAAATATCAACAAGGACGAGGATACCAGCAGCACTACGTTCGAAAATTGGCGTCTAGATACAGTCAAGGTACTATAACCACTCACAAATATGAACAACACCAAGGTTGTGGAACCACACACCGTTCCGGACGTCATCAACACAGCGATGAACACACACTCGCTGCTGTGTCATAATCGAATGACTGCCTTCTCCATTACACAGACAGCATTAACACAACTACTCAGTTGAATTTACACAAGCTAGACACAGTTCCACGAAATCACTTCCACAAGAACTGGAACAATCCTAAAAGAAATCACTGTGGAACAAGAAGTCGACACACTAAGAGTTTCCATTAGCGGTTGGCGACCAAATACACGTCGTCCGATGAGACGATCGACCGAACGACCAAATAAGGTCGAGCAAATGGTGGCTGTCCGGAGCTGACTGCAGCTCCATCCCGACTCCCTTGTTGTCCACTCGGAACTCGGAGACACGGCGACCCGCGCACACTGCCTCGGACCCAACCATGCAGAGGTAATACACTCCTGAAATTGAAATAAGAACACCGTGAATTCATTGTCCCAGGAAGGGGAAACTTTATTGACACATTCCTGGGGTCAGATACATCACATGATCACACTGACAGAACCACAGGCACATAGACACAGGCAACAGAGCATGCACAATGTCGGCACTAGTACAGTGTATATCCAACTTTCGCTGCAATGCAGGCTGCTATTCTCCCATGGAGACGATCGTAGAGATGCTGGATGTAGTCCTGTGGAACGGCTTGCCATGCCATTTCCACCTGGCGCCTCAGTTGGACCAGCGTTCGTGCTGGACGTGCAGACCGCGTGAGACGACGCTTCATCCAGTCCCAAACATGCTCAATGGGGGACAGATCCGGAGATCTTGTTGGCCAGGGTAGTTGACTTACACCTTCTAGAGCACGTTGGGTGGCACGGGATACATGCGGACGTGCATTGTCCTGTTGGAACAGCAAGTTCCCTTGCCGGTCTAGGAATGGTAGAACGATGGGTTCGATGACGGTTTGGATGTACCGTGCACTATTCAGTGTCCCCTCGACGATCACCAGTGGTGTACGGCCAGTGTAGGAGATCGCTCCCCACACCATGATGCCGGGTGTTGGCCCTGTGTGCCTCGGTCGTATGCAGTCCTGATTGTGGCGCTCACCTGCACGGCGCCAAACACGCATACGACCATCATTGGCACCAAGGCAGAAGCGACTCTCATCGCTGAAGACGACACGTCTCCATTCGTCCCTCCATTCACGCCTGTCGCGACACCACTGGAGGCGGGCTGCACGATGTTGGGGCGTGAGCGGAAGACGGCCTAATGGTGTGCAGGACCGTAGCCCAGCTTCATGGAGACGGTTGCGAATGGTCCTCGCCGATACCCCAGGAGCAACAGTGTCCCTAATTGGCTGGGAAGTGGCGGCGCGGTCCCCTACGGCACTGCGTAGGATCCTACGGTCTTGGCGTGCATCCGTGCGTCGCTGCGGTCCGGTCCCAGGTCGACGGGCACGTGCACCTTCCGCCGACCACTGGCGACAACATAGATGTACTGTGGAGACCTCACGCCCCACGTGTTGAGCAATTCAGCGGTACGTCCACCCGGCCTCCCGCATGCCCACTATACGTCCTCGCTCAAAGTCCGTCAACTGCACATACGGTTCACGTCCACGCTGTCGCGGCATGCTACCAGTGTTAAAGACTGCGATGGAGCTCCGTATGCCACGGCAAACTGGCTGACACTGACGGCGGCGGTGCACAAATGCTGCGCAGCTAGCGCCATTCGACGGCCAACACAACGGTTCCTGGTGTGTCCGCTGTGCCGTGCGTGTGATCATTGCTTGTACAGCCCTCTCGCAGTGTCCGGAGCAAGTATGGTGGGTCTGACACACCGGTGTCAATGTGTACTTTTTTCGATTTCCAGGAGTGTACTTACCCAATGGCCACCCGATATCTCCGCACAAGGAAGGAACCGTCCCACTGGCGGCAAGATGACCAACTGACGAGGCCCAGAAACGGTCAAAAGACCAGATACACGTCGACCGATGAGACGACCGACCGAACGATGAGCAAACGGTCGTTGCCGCTCCAGTCTCCTTCCGTCGGACAGTGTATGTGTGTCGCCAGCAGTCGGCGAAAATTGGCTGTCCGCACCTCACTGGTGCTCCGTCCCGACTGAACTCCGACACACGACGAGCTGGAAATACTAAAGGTCGCTTCAAAGATAATACGACAGTGCTCTTATCGATACGCGCTGCTGCTGCCACTCACGGGAAGGCAAGCCAGAGAGTTAGTGACGCCAGTAAATCGAATAAGAAACGAGGCGACAGTTCGGTAAAGAGAATCTGTCATGCAAGACACGGCATGAACACGTGTCGCGTTCGGCTCAGGAAGGACAGGCAGAAATTTTAAAACTAAATTCAAAGAACACGTAAGGAGCAGGAGATGTTCTGGCTTTGCTGAACTCCTATGAAACATGGATGTGAACCACCTAACGTAGAACAGCATATGTAAATTGTTAGGCTGAATAATCACAACAGAAAAATCCTAACATTAAAGTACAAAGAGCCTCTGTAACAAAAAGGAAAGTAATTATAAACGACCAAATCAATATAAGTAACAACATACTGATCATGTTAAACCACTAACGGAAAATCGTAGATGCAGTACATAATCAGATTAAATACAATGGCGACCAATAGTTTCCGACTGAGAGCTTAGATGTAACGTATATGCAACGCGGCACAACTCCGATGGGAAAATATAAGCACCTATATGTAGGAAATTGGAAATTTATGGTAAGGACTATGGAACCAAACTGCTGACGTCATCGGTCCCTAGGCGTAAGCACACACACACACACACACACACACACACACACACACACACAGGCACCAGGGAGGACTCGAACCCCCGACTTGGGGAGCTGCGCGAACCTTGACAAGATGCCTCAAACTTCACGGCTACCCCGCGCGGCCACCTACAGGTAAAGTATTATTGTGGTATTTGGCTCTTTCCAAACTGCATTCCATAAATGCGAAAACGTAAACTACGACGACGTTTTTGCTAAATGCATCCAAAGAGGACCATCACTGTTGCCGCCACAACTGATGCCACTAGTAGGAACCGGAAAGTGCCGACGACGCAGTGGTGTCATCATCATCCCCTCAGATAAAGAAGTTCAAAAGTCAGTCATCTGCTGTCTCTTGATTAGCGAGGCCCATTGCTTATTGATTTCGAGGAACCTGGTGTCTCCATCTTTGCGCAACGCTGGAGAGGTAACTGCGTGCGATCAAGGCGCAACGTCCGAGAAAACTGCGACAAGGCATTCTGCTAACTCATGATAACGCTTGTCCTCATATCACAAACGTTGTAACGCAGAACTTACGCCAGCTCGCACATTCTAAGTACAACTCCAGTGCAGTATATATGCTCTAATAAGGTCACAATACGTAAGCAGGAACAATCAGTAATTGTGTTATAACCAGCTGTTTACCACTTACTAACAAGACAATACCAAAAAACTGCAATGTAGTAACAAGTCTGTAATTACTATATTACACAATTAAATTACACAACCATTCATTACAGGCCTCTGGTAACTGAAAATAAGGAGAGCGATGTACTGGGAGACAAAGGGTTGAGTACAGTAAAAAGGTTCAATCGGATGTGGGGTGCAGTAAGCGTACAGAGATGAAAAGGCTTACACGGAATTCATTGATGTGAAGAGCTACATCAAGCCAGTCTGCGGAATGCAGACAACAGAACGACGCCCGCTTCATTGGATCCTATGATCCAGTGCGGGAAACCTCTTCAAATCTAATTTCCAACATCCTTCTAAAGAATCACGTCTCAAAGGGTTCGTTTCTCCCAGTTTTCGGTTTTTCCACAATCCATGATTCAATTCTGTGCTAAAAGCATAGATTCTGAGGAATTTCTTCTCAAATTAAGGTCGAAGTTTGTTAATAGTAGACTTACTTTGACCAGAAATGCGTTAAAGGAAAAAGTATTCTTCATTCCGTACTCATCGCTAGCAGTACGCTAGCAACTCAGCCATAAGCGTACAACTCAACATGACTGAATGTTTCAAATCCTGCCAAGGTACTGTGCACAAATCGCAGCCTGGAGCTTGTTAACGAGAGAAAAATGCAACTAGATCACGTGAATTCGAGTCTCTGCGCGGCTGTTGGTATACAGGATAAAAAAGTTTTGGTCATAGATTTGTTAGCTTCAGAGATAAGAAGCTCACGCTCTGCAAACAAGAACTACTCAGTTAATGAAAACAACAATATCAAAATTTTCATAATTTATGCGCATTTATGTCTTTTTAAACTGTATAATGCTGTACTCCCCCCATGAGCCATGGACCTTTCCGCTGGTGGGGAGGCTTGCGTGCCTCAGCGATACAGATAGCCGTACCGTAGGTGGAACCACAACGGAGGGGTATCTGTTGAGAGGCCACACAAACGTGTGGTTCCTGAAGAGGGGCAGCAGCCTTTTCAGTAGTAGCAGGGGCAACTGTCTGGATGATTGACTGATCTGACCTTGTAACACTAACCAAAACGGACTTGTTGCGCTGGAACTGCGAACGGATGAAAGCAAGGGGAAACTACAGCCGTAATTTTTCCCGAGGGCATCCAGATTTGCTGTATGGTTGAATGATGACAGCGTCCTGTTGAGTAAAATGTTCCAGAGGTAAAATAGTCCCCCATTTGGACCTCCGGGCGGGGACTACTGAAGAGGACTTCGTTATCAGGAGAAAGAAAACTGGCGTTCTACGGATCGGAGCGTGGAATGTCAGATCCGTTAATCGGGCAGGTAGGTTAGAAAATTTAAAAATGGAAATGGATAGGTTAAAGTTAGAGATAGTGGGACTTAGTGAAGTTCGGTGGCAGGAGGAACAAGACTTCTGGTCAGGTGAATACACGGTTATAAACACAAAATCAAATGAGGGTAATGCAGGAGTAGGTTAAATAATGAATAGGAAAATAGGAATGCGGGTAAGCTCCTACAAACAGCATAGTGAACGCATTATTGTGGCCAAGATAGATACGAAGCTCATGCCTACCACAGTAGTACAAGTTTATATGCCAACTAGCTCCGCAGATGGACACTGATGGGCGCTATATTGAACCCCTTTTGTAGCAATAATGGTGCCAGTATGTAAAGGTCTGATTTACCGTAGCAGACATCAGAAGTGTTTCGATTGAACTGATTCTGCATTTTTTCTCTTCCCTATGTCCTTCACATTAATGCTACCAAGTTTGGTACTCGTAATTAACTTCCGTGTTATAGAGAGTTGAACAGGGAAAGTTTAATTTTAACCACCAGGTATTTATTACCCGCTCCACAATAAAAATGTTGCTGAAAAAACACTGGTTCTACTCTATTGGTGACAGCTTTTCATTTGTTTATATTTAATATCTGCGCGAACTGTATGAGTTTTTATACATATTTCATATTACCTAATGTATTTTGTACACAGTACGTGTTAGCATAACTATTGTTGATTTTGTCACAATTTGTGTACGGTGTTTTTTTCCTTTATCATCTCTTGAATGTAGCCAAATCAGCACGTTTATTATTGAAAGAGGAAGCCGCCTGGTAGAACTTTGCACTGAGCATAACTTAATCATAGCTAACAGTTGGTTCAAAAATGATAAAAGAAGGTTGTATACATGGAAGAACCCTGGAGATACTGACAGGTTTCAGATAGGTTATATAATGGTAAGACAGAGATTCAGGAACCAGGTTTTAAATTGTAAGACTTTCTTAGGGGCAGATGTGGACTCTGACCACAATCTATTGGCTATGAACTGTAGATTAAAACTGAAGAAACTGCAAAAAGGTGGGAATTTGAGGAGATGGGATCTGGATAAACTGAAAGAACCAGAGGTTGTAGAGAGCTTCAGGGAGAGCATTAGGGAACGATTGACAAGAATGGGGGAAAGAAATACTGTAGAAGAAGAATGGGTAGCTTTGAGAGACGAAATAGTGTAGGTAGCAGAGGATCAAGTAGGTAAAAAGACGAGGGCTAATAGAAATCCTTGGGTAACGGAAGAGATATTGAATTTAATTGATGAAAGGAGAAAATATAAATATGAAGTAAATGAAGCAGGCAAAAAAGAATACAAACGTCTCAAAAATGAGATCGACAGGAAATGCAAAATGGCTAAGCAGGGATGGCTAGAGGATAAATGTAAGGATGTAGAGGCTTACGTCATTAGGCGTAAGACAGATAGTGCCTACAGGAAAATTAAAGAGACCTTTGGAGAAAAGAGAACCACTTGCATGAATATCAAGTGCTCAGATGGAAACCCAGTTCTAAGCAAAGAAGGAAAAGCAGAAAGGTGGTAAGAGTATACATAGGGTCTATACAAGGGCGATGTTCTTAAGGACAATATTATAGAAATGGAAGAGAATGTAGACGAAGGTGAAATAGGAGATATGATACTGCGTGAAGAGTTTGACAGAGCACTGAAAGATCTACGTCGGAACAAGGCCCCGGGAGTAGACAACATTCCATCAGAACTACTGACGGCCTTGGGAGAGCCAGTCCTGACAAAACTCTACCATCTGGTGAGCAAGATGTATGAGACAGGCGAAATACCCTCATACTTCAAGAAGAATATAATAATTCCAATCCCAAAGAAAGCTGGTGTTGACAGATGTGAAAATTACCGAACTATCAGTTTAATAAGCCACTGCTGCAAAATACTAACACGAATTCTTTATAGACGAATGGAAAAACTAGTAGAAGCCGACCTCGGGGAAGATTAGTTTGGATTTCGTAGAAATGTTGGAACACGTGAGGCACTACTGACCCTACGACTAATCTTAGAAAATAGATTAAGGAAAGTCAAACCTCCATTTCTAGCATTTGTAGACTTAGAGAAAGCTTTTGACAATGTTGACTGGAATACTCTCTTTCAAATTCAGAAGGTGGCAGGGGTAAAGTACAGGGAGCGAAAGGCTACTTACAATTTGTACAGAAACCAGATGGCAGTTATAAGAGTCGAGGGGCATGAAAGGGAAGCAGTGGTTGGGAAGGGAGTGAGACAGGGTTGCAGCTCTCCCTGAAGTTATTCAGTCTGTATATTGAGCAAGCAGTAAAGGAAACAAAATAAAAAATTTGGAGTAGCAATTAAAATCCATGGAGGAGGAATAAAAACTTTGAGGTTCACTGATGACATTGTAATTCCTTCAGAGACAGCAAAGAACCTGGAAGAACAGCCAAACGGAATGTACATGTTCTTGAAAGGAGGATATAAGATGAACATCAACAAAAGCAAAACGAGGATAATGGAATGTAGTCGAATTAATTCGGGTGATGCTGAGGAATTAGATTAGGAAATGAGACACTTAAAGCAGTAAAGGAGTTTTGCTATTTGGGGAGCATAATAACTGATAATGGTCGAAGTAGAGAGGATATAAAATGTAGACTGGCAATGGGAAGGAAAGCGTTTCTGAAGAAGAGAAATTTGTTAACATCGAGTATAGATTTAAATGTCAGGAAGTCGTTTCTGAAATTGTTTGTATGGAGTGTAGCCATGTATGGAAGTGAAACATGGACGATAAATAGTTTGGACAAGAAGAGAATAAAAGCTTTTGAAATGTGGTGCTACAGAAGAATGCTGAAGATTAGATGGGTAGATCACATAACTAATGAAGAGGTATTGAATAGAATTGGAGAGAAGAGAAATTTATAGCATAACTTGACTAGAAGAAGGGATCGGTTGGTAGGGCATATTCTGAGGCATCAAGGGATCACCAGTTTAGTATTGGAGGGCATCGTGGAGGGTAAAAATCGTACAGGGAGACCAAGAGATGAATATACTAAACTGATTCAGAAGGATGTAGGTTGCAGTAGGTACTGGGAGATGAAGATGCTTGCACAGGATAGAGTAGCATGGAGAGCTGCATCAAACCAGTCTCAGGACTGAAGACCACAATAACAACAATAACAATGCTGTACTGTTCATTTTCGCAAAATAGGTTGGTAATGTACTTTTGAACAGTATTCGTACACAGTCTGAGCAACAGAATGTTTTTCTCTCCTCGTTTTGTTAACTTAACCTCATATTTTATATTTCTAAATTGAAATATGCTGCTTTTTCACATGTAGAAGTAAATGTTTATACCTGTATATACAATCAATCAGGTCAAGTTTCTTATTTTTTAATTATTTCATTTATCAGCCTTTTGCTTGACCAACACTGTGAGCTTATTCGCGCAAATACTTCCAAACTTTATTGATCTGCTATAGATCTTTGTTCTTAAAACAAAATTGCCAAAATATTAATTAATTACCGTAAATTTTATACAGTTGTTCTAAAAATTATGGGAAAATGAATGATTTCTTGACATAAACCCTTAGCTTATGGGGAATGAAGGATAATTTGAAATGCTTTCGTAGCATAGATTTAATACTGGTCATTGCAACGTATGTGCATGCTGTGCGTCGTCCGCCAAGATACAGCAACCATAGTCGATATGCCGTTTACCGGCTCGAGCCCCAGCGTCATCACAGGCAACACTCCAAAGCTGTACAGTAGGCGAAGCAGTGAGCAGGGCTTTGAATGTTCACCATGTCTTGAGTCCAGAAATCTGATCGCACTAAAAACAGGTGTGAGAGAACTGTATGAATACAACAGGCTTCGTGAGTCTTCTCGGGCTTGGGGAAGTCTTGAGAATGGGCAGATATAGATGGGGAGATTGGCGGAAGACTAATTCAGTGGGTACACACCAGTAAGTCGTCAGCATCAACGCTGCGATTCCACTTTAAAAACTGGAGCAGCTACCATTTCTTGTCACATGTTAGACTTAGTTCCTCAAGATAACTTGCTGCTAGCATAAATTCAGTGCCTTCCGTAACTAACGGGTACACCAGCCATTCTAGTGACGTGTCCACTGTTGCTTCATATCAGTTACTTTTCCGTGGTGTGAAAATTGTATTGAGGTTTTGTAGTCATATGTTTCTCATCAAAATATATATAATTTTTGGTAAACAGGATTTAACATTTCAGCAAGTACTATGCTAAATAATGATTCTGCTGTGTCGTCCGAACAAGACACAGGCAGAGCAAAAGCACCTCAGGCGCAAAGATGCGAGTTGGTGCCAGTGCTATGGAGACTCACCACTTGCGCGAGTTCCACCAGCGCCACGTGCGGCTCTGAGGATGAAGATATCGACTTCGCCTCGGCCAATTGCCGGCCAAGTACAGTCCGCCAGTGACCGAATGACAACGGAGAAGCCTACTCCGAAGAATGAACAGCAGCTCTCTCACCCACTTGGTTGTAGATCTTCGTCCAGGGCTGACTTCTTCACGCCAAGTCGTTTAATGAAATCTTAGAAGTGAACAGACAGTTGTTGTAAATTGTATTTGCTATGTACCGAGAAGTTTTCCTACGATTATTTGCTCTTATCCATTGAGGGCCTTTTTGTGTTATATTACAAGCAGTGTTGCAAACTTGATTAATCAATTAGTTACAAAGATATGTAAACCTTTCAACTCATTTGTGCGACTTTGTTAGTAATTTTTTGGAGTGTTGCAGAACCTTAGTTCTCCTATCCTGTTACCTGACCCTGGTGCATAGCGTAGCAGTGGCAGGGAGAAATTGTCCGGCATTTTTCTGCACCAGAAGCCGTTTCACGAACTCACGAACTGGGCCTACCGTAACAATAGTGACAATTCGACCTCCACAACGGTAGCGACTGAGCCTTTACAAAACTGGCGACGAGGCTTTGCCAAAGATTCGTTGGCTGATCTTGCATAGAATCGCTCTAACGGTATAGTGCAAGTTCGAGAGTATTTTACCACTTGCACAATGTAAGTCAAGGGGCTGCGTTTCGCGTTTTATATGAAACTGCCACCGCTATATCAGATGCAATGTTGACAGGGCTTAGCGAGAGTTAATTTTGTTACGTGAGGAAGGCATTTTTCGTGTTTCTTACTATCAACTTGTGGTTTTAATGACCCATCTTTTTCAGCAATGAAAGGAACATATTTGTTACCACATAAAAGTAGTTCTTAGTTTCACAGTAAAAGTCTTTCGTACCGGTCGATGATCTCAGTAGGAATGATGCAGCATTGCTGTTCAGTGAAGTGTTATTGACTGTCGCCTTACTGTTATTACAGGCCACGTTAATGAGCAACATTTTCTAAATTTCCTGGAGGAAATGCCGCCTGGTGTTCTAGAAGACGCGACACAATGTGTGACGGATAACATGACTGACGTATCACTTTCGTATGGGCAAACACAATGGTCTCAGAACGTAAGTGCAAGGTGAAGAGATTGAGACAGGAGTAATCGTCTCTTACTGCATCGAACCAGTTACGAGACTAATGAAGTATCTCACGATTTAAAAAAATCTTGTCCCCCGAAGATGAATTAGGTGACACCAACCTGTTACATGGAGCATGGACACTACAAAGCAGTTAATTTCCATTGAATTTTATGTAAGGCATCACTCGAAAAACTATATGTGCTTAGGCAACATACGATGTTCTTAAAAAGTTGAATATGGCGTACAACGCGCTCATAGAGATCACTTCAACCATCTGACAAAAAATTGACTTGACTAATGCTGCAGTCGCATGCAATGTAATGTGACAGATACCTCTTTGCAGACTCAATGAATCATTTCCGAGCGAGAGTTAATAGGAACTTTTTTGAACCGGGACTTGAATCTCGGACCTTTGCCTTCCTTTGGTGAGTGCTCTATCAATTACGCTACCCGAGCACATTCAGTACCTGTCTTCAAACCTACACTTCCGCCAGTAGCTCATCTCCTACCTTCTAAACTTCACAGAAGTTCTCCTGCGAAACTTGCGAGAGTAGCATTCCTGGAAGAAGGTACACTGTGCAGACAAGGCTGGAGGTTTGACACCAGAATTATAGAAGTGCTTAACCCGCAGGTTCCGCAGGAGAAGTTACGTGAACTCTGTAAGGTAGCAGATGAGGTATGGGCGGAATAAAAGATGTGAGGAGTAGTTTTGAGAAGTGCTCGAGTAGCTCAGTTGGGTCTTGCAGGGTCTCATAGCAACGCGGTGGACGACTAAGTTCAAGGAACTGATGACATCTGACCTAGCAGTCCCACCAAACTTTGTTGACGGGATCACCATTCCGATCCACAAACCAGCCCATGGTTCGATGGTCTCAATCGATACTCCGCTCACCCTACTCAGCACAGATTACAAGAACTTCGACTGCTTACTAGCAATGACTCTCCGGACTATAATACCTAGCGTCCTTTGCCTGGAGCCTACTACGCTTGGGGGGACACGGTAACATACAGACTGCCACAGGTTAATGCCGCTACTCAATTGCAATGTTGGCGACATGAAAACTCAGTGCTGCCGTTGTCGCTATAGATTTCGACAATGTGTGTAACCCTTTCTTGGTTTCGTTAGCAGCCTGCATGGACATCCCACTTCCATTCATCGACGTTCTCCGGTAACTTTACAGTGGTGTCAGTTCAGTAGTCAAAATCAATGGACGTCCGGCAGAACCGGTACGCATCCGCCACTCAATTCGGCAACGGTGCCACCTCTCTATTCTCCTGTACGCTATTGCTGTAGAGTCCCTCATTCGGAGCCTGTCGATTGAGCTCTCCGAACTCAGCCTTCGCCATTACCTTTCGATTCCGGGCTTATGTTGACGACCTTCTGCTTCTCCTCGTCCTCTCCGGCTCCGAAGCCGGCCGGGGTGGCCGAGCGGTTCTAGGCGCTACAGTCTGGAGCCGCGCGACCGCTCTGGTCACAGGTTCGAATCCTGCCTCGGGCATGGATGTGTGTCATGTCCTTAGGTTAGTTACGTTTAAGTAGTTCTAAGTTCTAGGGGACTGATGACCTCAGAAGTTAAGTCCCATAGTGCTCAGAGCCATTTGAACCATTTTGAACCGGCTCCGAAATTCGAGTCGTCTTCGAATTGATTACATATTAAGGGCCTGCCGCAGGGAGTGTCATGAATGTCACCAAATCTTGTGCGATGTACACCGGAACGAAGTGTCAAAGAAGATGGAGAGGTACATGGGCATTACCTTCATCCCCACCAACACACTCACAGCCTCCATGAATTCCCGTTGCCTGTTACACGTCACCCTCAACGACTTCCACTAGAACCTCCTGCGCCACCAGAACACGCTTTATTGTTAGAGTCCATTAACCGATATGTTGCATCAAAGTTGATACACGTCGTGTAGGTGCTTCCCAGACCGATGGCGACGGCGATTGAGTTCAACCATCAGGAGGCACTTGGCTATTTTGTTACAGCTGATTACTTGTTCAAAGTTAGTTGTGAGGCTGTTGCCTTGCAGTCAGGGGATGGTGGTCTCGGACTCTTCATTGTCCGTATGGGAGGTGCGGTCTTGTATATAAGTACTATGATGAGACAATGGGCTAGACGGGGCACATCCCTAAAACGCAGCTTGCTTGAAGTCCTGCTGCCTGCATCTACTTCACTACCGGTGTCTGCTAGGCACATCGCGCTCTACCAGTCTCAATTTTTGGCCTTTTTCGTCGATTACTGTTATGCACGTTCCAGCCTCCCATATACGCGTCCGCCCACGGCCAAGGACTTTTACAACCTATTATTACGCCGTGTTCCCCATAACTTGCTGGAGACAAACACTCTCCATGCTGTGGCTCATAGTGTGGAGTACCATCGATCAGCCCTTCCTCCCTGCAGACGTCCAGGCAGAGGGGTATCACGTAGGGGTCGACAGGAAATTTGTCACGAAACAGCGACTGTACAACATCGGCCTGTCAGATTCACCTCTTTCCCTCATTTTCCGGAAAACATGGTACTGATAACCAATGTCTGATCTGCGCCTCTTCGCACGACTTCTAGCGATACGTGCGCTAAATGACTGACTGCTACATCCGAGTGGCACCAAATGCGATCGAATGGCGAACCTTTCTACACTCGCTACCAAATATCATGCCATTATACCTATTCGTGAGGGAGCAAAATCTCGCCTCGACTTCTGGACCCGTTTACAGACAGCCCATGTAGCTTTCGAACGCACGCCACGTTACCAAAATTTGTTTGCCAGTTATCTTAAACATATCGCGATATATCTCAGACCTTCACATAACTGGGGAGCCCCAGGAGCTGAGGGCACCTATCCCTGGCAATGTCTGGCGGTTCTTTTTCTTTCAAGGTCATCATTTTTCTTTCTCCTTACGTGACATCTAGTCAACATACTTTCAACAATAAGAGTAAAAATTTAATTAATAAATAAAGGCTTTCACTTCTGTTAATTTCCATGTCTCACACTTTCCTGTGTCTCATAGGCTCGGCGGCGGTGAGGGGGATACTGTGAAAAAAATTTGGCAGAGTACTTGCGTGCAAAATGGAAAGGCCCCAGGTTCTGGTCACAGTCGAGACACAGTTACCCGCAGGGAAGTTTCATATCACCACACACTCCGCCGCAGAGTGAAAATGCATTCTGGAAATTTGTTTACTTGTTTACCACTAAAGTTTCCAGTGTAGCATGACATAGGAGCGGCTGTACTAGGCTCTCCCATATACTCATTTCTTGTCACTAGGTTGCGTGACCCTAAAATCCCTTGCTAGTTAATGGTAGTTAATTCTCACTTCGGCTAATGATGTTCACATTATTGATGTGATAATCGAAACATGTTTGAAGCACGATAAGACGATGTTATTGTTTGGGCATAATTCATTAATAAATACGATGTATTCAACATATTTTAACCGGCTGTTATAGCAAACAGCAATAAGTATTTGAAGTGAACTACGTCATGTTGTTTGCTGTCAGTAGGCTGTATCTGTTCACTTTGGTAACGTCTGCTGCAAAGCACGATCTCAGTGTGGGTCAAGATTTCGTTTCCCATGGGAGGTGTAATGACTGTAGCTAGGACTATGGCCTAACGAGACAAACTTGCACTGGCTAGATACCGGATTCCACTTAGAGATATGTCGGAACAATAGGATCCTGCACCGTACAGTAGAAAGACAAGACGATTAAACTAGTATTTTCAATAGGCTTTTGGGATGCTGCCATCCTATTAAATGCTATGAAATAAGGTATCTTCATGTGAGGGGACTCTTATGTCTGCCTTTTCTGTCAGTAGTGCAGCTTGCAGGTCGTTAACATCGATCGTGAAATGCCTGATAATGGAAAGGGCTTGCATTTGTTCCAAGTCACGCAGTTTGTTGGAAATTCAATACTTGTGTTGAATACTAAGCAGTATACAGCACATACGTTCATTCAAGTTGTCAGAAGCCTTCTGATCCATACAGGAAGAGGTGACCGGAGAGCAACATTGTTCATACAGATGCGCTCCCGGAACCTTTTATTTGTTTTGAGTGCTGCAGAGATATCAATGGCGTAAAATGTCTTCGACGTAACGCTGTGTTTTAATGCTGCCGCTGGTGAAAACCAAAGGGGTTCTGCTATGAAAGGAAGTGACATCCCAGAGGGCCACTCCTGATTGTCGGGCTGTATGGGGCGGCAGCCAGGTTGTATCCCACCGCTGACTGGGGCGTCAACAGATGCGTTCTCCGCTTGGAATCTCAGTAACTGGAGTCGACTTGTCAGTGATGATTCCCGCTTCGAATTGAGCTCCGATAACCAGAGAAGAAGTGTCTGGTGTTGCTCCGGACAGCAGCGGAATACAGCCTGATACAATACAGCCCGAGAACCACGAGTGGTAGTATCGGGTGCTATTTGTGTTCATAGCAGAACCCCTTTGATTGCCATCTGCGGCACCCTTGGAGCACAGCAGTAAGTTGACATTCTACACCCCATTTTCTTGCCCGCAACAGCAGGCCATCCAACACCAGGGCTTACATTTGAGAAACATAATTCCCGCTCTCACACGGCGCAAGTTTCTACCTCTTGTCTTCGTGCTTGCCAAACCCTACCTCAGGCAGCCAGATCCCCAATTGTGTTCCCAGCTTAGAACGGTTTTAGCATCATGGCCAAAGCCCTCCAACCAGCTCAGGGTTTTGATGATATAATGCGCCAGCTGGACATAATTTGGCACCGTATCACTCGGAAGGACCATCGACATTCAACTCCTTCGTGGCGCGTCATTTTCTTGTCTTAGAATGTAATACTACAAATACACGTTCGAGTTGATCAGCCATTTTTGACATTGTATCTTAACATATAAAATATCACAATGTCACAACTTTCAAAGCTAATATCTACACGCTTTTAACATGTGCAATTTCGGTATATCACGATTTCTAAAACTAAGAAAATTTTCACTAGAAAGAAAATATTCTAACGTCTGCACGTCCCAAGAGCCTCATGGTGGATCACCGTGAAGAATTCACTTTACCATCTGACATCTGCATCTGTGTAAAGTAGTTCACGGTAATTCAAATGGGAATACTTTGTTCAATCGACCACGAGTCAGCATACAGTGCCAACCTTCGTCATCTGCCAGTCTCTATTGCCTTCGACAGATCCAATATAGTTTAGATATTTGAAAAATGGGGGTGGCTACTTGTTGTAGAAATTGCTGGAATAGTAAGTCAGGATGTTCAAAGGCATTTGACATGTGGAATTTATGAACGCCAGCAGTGGCAACCAGCGTGTAATAGCAGCGCCAAGAGACCCAGACATAATTGATAGCACTTCGTTCAGGTGTATATTGATTTAATTAGCATGTCTACGTATCGGGATAGTTCCACAATACTACAGACTGGTTGAGACTTCCACAGAATTAGAGGTACTATCCCACCTACTACGTGCAAATTTGTACGTTATTTTTATTTTTAACTTCCAGCATGTGTGTGTACAAGAATGTACAAGCTAATTCAGCCTTGAAATAAGTTGGACTGTAAACGTGATGGATTAGTTGGCCGTTAATTCTAAGTTTGAGATTTGTGTGCATTTTCCTTCCTCAGGTGGATCACTTACATACAACTCAGCCAAATTTGAGGTTTTATCATATTCTTTATAGTAGCGTGAGAGAGTTGTCAGAAAAAGTTGTACCATCTTTTCTGGAACTTGAAAAGCATTTGCTTGTGCCGCGACAACCAGATCGTAGGCATACACAAACTTTGGATTTTGGCGTTCTGTGGAAGTTAACCCTGGACAGCGAGAAAGGTGAAAATGGACAAATTCAAAGTGCAATTCGGATAGCACGAGTAACAGCGCTAGTCCCTGCTGCAGACCGTTTATCAAGGCAAGTATTCTATTCGTCTTGCCCCACAAATGTATAAATTCGCACTGTGCCATACGCTGAAGAGAGGCCAAACAGTACTGAGCGGTGCTATATAAATATGCACGCGGCCAGTGGCTAGTCGCAGGATCTCGTCCGTTTTCCAAACCCGATTTGCGTTTTGGAAACTGTTCTCTCAACAAGCGGGTGTGTCCAAACAACTAAAAAAAAAAAAAAAAAAAGAAAAAATTATCATAGACATATATTTCACATACTAAAGATACTATTATGTAGTCTTTCACGCTTTCATCACTTCCTCTGGGTTTTTGTACTGGAACTATTTTAGATTTCACTAGTGTTTATCGTCTCTATGAACAGTTAAGCTAACCAGCATCAATTCTTAACTAGATTTTTGAAAAATTCTTTTTACGTTTGAAACTTTAGTTAATGTCAATGAACCACTGATCGAGCTGAGTGTTAGGAATTTCGGATTTGTGTCTTTAACATGATTATAGCGTCCTCAAGTAACTCCAGATTTTTAACCTGGAATGACTGAAGTTCAGGCTCTCGTGTTCTGTGTTCACTGTTTTACAGCATTATGTGTTCTTTTCTGCCTTGGGGTCCCGTGTTTTAGTTATTTGGCTGTTACGTGGCCATCTTAGACTAGCAGGGGGTGTATTCCTTTTAAACAGCTCATGTAATGAGCTGTAGTGCGGAAATGGTTACCACACCTGAAAAAGTCCATAATTTTGGATGGCCCGCTCTTTTTTATGTTTTCTGAGATCCATTCTGGCTAGAGTGATCAAGTTTCCTTTCTGATATTGAGTTTTGTGACGGTTGGCCTCTTTAAGAGAAGTACGTTTATTCAATATGTGAGGATAACTGTACGTTGTTGACACTTCGTCGGCCCTTTGAATGATGTTCTACAAGCTAGGAGTCTGTCGTTTTGCCCTCTCCGTAATAAACATATCAGGTATAGATGAGATTCCCCACGTTCTTGAATGGAAGGTATATTTATCCTTCACAAATCATTAAATGTTAATGAGTAGCTTCTGCCCAGATATCTAGCACTCGCTAATTCTTGATGTTAACTGCATATCCTCAACTGTAGTGATGAGAGCTGAAATTACCAGTGTGTATAACCAGGTACACACAGCAAAAATGGACTTCAGGGTTTCAACTTCATGGCGGAACCGGGTATATTATGTAGATACACGTACATTTGATCCTTATTCCAACAGAACAGTCATATGCAAGTAATATTTCTGTAGTGTTACCTATAAAATTACTGTTAATTAGCAAAACAAAGCGGAACTCTCGTCTCCTTTCGATATAATGGTGGCAGATCAAAACTAGTAAATCCGTCTCTTGCTGATTCTGGAATATGAATTTCTTGGAGTGCCACAATACCCACAGTCTCTGTCACCGCCATCTTTGAAATTAATTACCTTTTCGTTTCATGAAACCCTCGACGAATAAATGGAATTGGCAGTGTTGCATAATCAGCTTGTAGTCGCTGTCGATTCTGGCACGACAGGCTCTTTCAATCATAATTCTCAACTGAGATCTGCCAGCAAAGTCCGACGTGCTTCCGAGGCACATTCTCTGTGCTATGTCATCTGCATTCCTCAGTGACACTATAATTTCTTCCAGGTCTACTTTCAGATTGGTTCTTTTGAACAGTACCCTGCGTTAGTGAAACGGAGGTGGCTCAGGTATGTTCCTTTCATTATGCTTCTTCAGTCTCCCAATTAGAAGAACTGAAAACATCTAGAATTACTGAAAATAGTTTGACTATATGGAATTTCTATTCTTACAGTCTGTTTCATTTCTGAATCCCTCACTACATACACGTACTAACATTTACGTTAGGCTTAACCAGACTACATATTGCGTGAGAAATAATACCTCAATGAATCATGGTTTACACAAAATTACCGAAGAGCATACGCCAAGATTCAGAGCTGGAGAGTGTACGGTTTGAGTTTTCATTTGAGGTTTGGATTACGATTCACGTAGTCAAAACGTTTCCTAGTATTACACATGAAATATTTAATCAGAAATGTGGAGGTTATAACTTCAAAGTTTCACCTGGACATACTCACGGATGGATGGAGTGCGAATTTAGAACTCCGCAAGCAACCGCAAGACATACGACACAAGCAGACAGCCCTGCGTCATAATTGAAGCGAATGTCAATCACATATGCAGACACATGAGCTTGAGCGCAGTTGGCGTGCTCCCAACTGGCAGGGATGCGTCAAGGGCAAGATTTCATGCACAGCGGAACTCGCTTTGCTTTACAATAGGGATGGAGGTATGCATCCGATGTGAGAAATTAGGCTGTGCTGTTGTGTATTGATTACGGCAACAGATAACGTAAGCACAAGCGAGCACGCATGTAGGACAAAAACCTGCCTTGCACAGGGACCTAAGCACGTTACATTCTATGAATTCTAGTTACAGACATGCTACTGAATCACCAGAAGAATATTTTGTGGCAATCAAACTAATAACACTCTGTTTAGATGAAGGGCTATATTAGACACAAGACAAATGGTGTAAAGAAATTCGTGCGGTTCTAGGCGCTTCAGTCCGGAACCGCGCTGCTGCTACGGTCCCAGGTTCGAATCCTGCCTCGGGCATGGATGTGTGTGCTGTCCTTAGGTTAGTTATGTTTAAGTAGTTCTAAGTCTAGGAGACTGATGACCATAGATGTTAAGTCCCATAGTGTTCAGAGCCATTATTTTTGTAAAGAAATTACAGGTACCGAATACTGCTACAGGTAGGTACTGATATACAACACGTCCACTGTTGTCCATATCTACACATACCCCGCAAGCCACAATACGGAGCATGTTAGAGGATACCTGTATCATTGCTAGTTTCCTAGTCCAATAACGGAAACAGCGAGGGAAAAACGGCGTTCTTTATACTTCTTTACGACCCC
Source organism: Schistocerca serialis cubense (assembly GCF_023864345.2). Taxonomy (NCBI): domain Eukaryota; kingdom Metazoa; phylum Arthropoda; class Insecta; order Orthoptera; family Acrididae; genus Schistocerca; species Schistocerca serialis. Next base: position 524,771,931 of record NC_064642.1, read on the forward strand.
TGAGTTCTCTATCTCGGCGCGGCTCTCACGCAAGATGTACGTCGATGGCCGTAGAATCGTTGTGTACCCTATCAAAAATGCCTATTCCGTAAGCTACCTGTAAAGCGTTTCGCAGGAAGACCGTCTTCTTCTCTCCAGGAATTCCCACAAGAGTTAAAAGAGCATTATCGTAATACCCGCTTACTACTCGAACCCACAGGCAACAAATCAAGCAGCAGGCATTTGAATTGCTTCGATCTCTTCCTTTGGTCCGACGTCGTGGGTATCCCAAACATCCGAGCAATACTCAAAAATTAATTCCGTGTGCAGTCTCCTCAATAGATGAACTATACTTCCGTAAAATTCTCCCAGTAAACTTAAGTCGGCCTTTCACCTAATCTACTGCCGAGCCGGCCGCTGTGGCAGAGCGGTTCTAGGCGCTTCAGTCCGGAACCGCGCTGCTGCTACGGTCCCAGGTTCGAATCCGGCCATGGGCATGGATGTGTGTGATGTCCTTAGGTTAGTTACGTTTAAGTAGTTCTAAGTCTAGGGGACTGATGACCACAGATGTTAAGTCCCTTAGTGCTTAGAGCCATTTCATTTTCAACCTACTGCCGACTCGACGTGTTCGTTCCGCTTCATACCGCTTTGCAGTGTTACACCTAGAAGTGATTGTATCAAGCAGCAGACCACTAATACGAGGGGCGTTTGAAAAGTCCATTCAAAAATAAAAACTACTTACGTGTTTTGGGTAAACCTTTTTTACTTTTTGACATAATCTCCTTCTAGACTTATACACTTCGTCCAACGCTGTTCTAATTTGTTGATCCATACCAAATAATAGGAATTGTCCATGTCTGCAAAATAGCTATTAGTTGCAGCAGTCACCTCCTCGTTTGTATAAAATCTTTGTCCCGCCAGCCGTTTTTTCAAATTGAGAACAAATAGTATTCAGAGGGAGCTAAGTACTGAGAATAGGGGGGATGTGAAACGAAATCCTATTTCCATTAATTTTGAAACCACAACTGCTGAGGTGTGCGCTGGTGCATTGTGGCGATGGAAAAGGGTTTTTTTGTGGTCCAATCGCTGGCGTTTATCTAGCAGCTCTGTTTTCAAACGGACCAATAACGATCACAATATGCACTTGTAATAGTTTTACCATTTTCCAGATAGTCGATGAGGATTATCTCTTGCGAATCCCAAAATACAGTCGCCATAAACTTTCCACCCAAAGGAAATGTCTCTACGATCGCAGGTTCGAATCCTGCCTCGGGCATAGATATGTGTGATGTCCTTAGGTCAGTTAGGTTTAATTTGTTCTAAGTTCTAGGTGACTGATGACCTCAGAAGTTAAGTCGCATAGTGCTCAGAGCCAAAGGAAAGGTCTTCGCCTTTGTTGGTGCAGATTCTCCCTTGGTAACCCATTGTTTAGATTGTTCTTTGGTCTCAGGAGTATAGTAATGTATCCATGTTTCATCCACAGTGACGAAACGACGCTTAAAGTCCTGCAGATTCTTCCCGAAGAGCTGCAAACCATCCTTGCCACACTTCACATGATTCCGTTTTTGGTCAAACGTGAGCAATCGCGGAACCCATCTTGTGGACAGCTTTCTCATGTCCAAATATTTATGCAAATATTGTGTACCCGTTCATTTGAGATGCCCACAGCACTAGCAATCTCAAGCACCTTAACTAATCTGTCATCCATCACTGCATCATGGATTTTATCAATGATTTCTGGAGTCGTAACCTCCACAGGGCGTCCAGAACGTTCAGCATCACTTGTACCCATATGGCCACTCCGAAAATTTTGAAACCACTTATAAATTGTTGTAATCGAAGGTGCAGAGTCACCGTAATGTTTATCAAGTCTCTCTTTAGTCTCGCGAGGCGTTTAGCCTTTCATAAGGTAATGTTTAATCACCACACTAAATTCTTTTTCGTCCATTTTTTGACAATCACTCGTCTTCCTTGAATCTCGCGAGTGACAAACACAAAGAAATTGACCAATATGGCTGGAACTTGGCGTGCGTTCTTTCCAAAGATGTTACTAATGAAACATCACCTCGATACGCGCCAATGGTGCCATCTCTCGGACTTTGCACCCACTTTTCAAACGCCCCTCGTACTATATTCGAACATTAGAGGAATGTGTATTCACTTACAGTTTCCAGTATGTAGAGGAAGCTGCCATTCATAACGTGAATACTGTCCAAGTCATCATACATCCTCCTACAATCATTCAACGACTAAACTTTTCCATATTCCAGAGCATCATCGATAAAGAGTCACAGGCTGTTGCTCACCTCCCGTCAGATGGATTATGTATACAGGAAACAAGAGTTATCCTATCACACTTCTCTCGGGAGCTCCTAATGATAACTTTTTTCTCTTTAATCAACATATGTGGTAGAATTTTTTTACGGAGGTCAAACTAAAAAAAAAACTTGTAGCTTTAACTATAAAGCCAAGTAGTTCCAATTTCCTTGTGTTCTATTTCTATCGTTTGAAAGTACTTTCAAAGACGATTTTAACGAAATTTTTTTACTTAGCTCTAGTTCACCATCATGATCTTGTGATTAGCATCCAAACCATAATTTACACAATTTTCGTACATCCATATTTAAACTGGATAAAAGTGGGACACAGCTGGTACAATTTTTGTTGAAAATGAAACTCCTCCAGCTGTACTTAAGATTTTATATTTTTTTGACTACTAGTTTCGACGTTGCGTCAACGCCATCTTCAGGCCCGTACACTTTGATGAAATCAATTTGTGTGGCTCAGCACTAGAAGTCCGCGGTGAGACCAACACGTGCTCCACATCGATGGCGGGCAGTAACCAGTTACCATAAAAGGAAGAAGGAGAAGATGTGTGCAGTGTCTGTGACATACGTAGAGATATAAGACTAACATAGGTTACGTTAGGCTATCGTAAAAAACTATGGTAGTTTCTCTAGTAGCTTTCGTCAGTTAAGATTGAAACTGCATTACCAGTATGCTGCATGTGTTGAATACCTGCCGGCCGTACCTCATTTCGATCGCATCGTTTGCATTTACGATCAATGTCCTACTAGATTCCCCTTGAAACTGGAAGTGGTGAACCGCCTAGAGACTAGGTGTGGATATGAAGGGCTTATTTCAGTAGTGGTATAAGTCTATTTTTGTTCATTCTGCGATACAGAGTCCTAAAGTTAAAAGAGCGCTCAAAAATCTGCAGTTGAGATATCGAAAATATTCCATTAAGGGAGGAGGAAAAGACCCACAGTTACTTCCAACAGGATGGAGCAACTCGTCATACAGCTGGCCGAACTTTGGAGCACATTTCACCATCTCCACGCCTGGCAGAGTTAGCAGAGGTCAGTGTGGTCGCTGCCCTAGCTGACCACACAGGTCACCTGACCTGTTAGTATGCTATTACTTTGTTTGGGGAGACCTCAACTGTAAGTTGTATCGTTAAAATACTCATAGTCTTCAAGAAACGCAGCGGAACATTTCGGATGAGATTGTAGCAGTTCTAGCAGTCCAGCTTCGACCCGCTTTCGGTAACTTCCTGACCAGGTTCCAAAAGTGCCAAGAGGTGAATGGTGATCACTTTCAACATCTGCTGTAGTCAGGTTAGTAGTGTACTTCCTTTCCTTTGCTGTGTTTCTTTGTACCCTTCAACTCTGTTCTCCGAACTACTTTCATTTGCCCCGCCCTGTATTTTCTATGGCTACGGCATCCAAATTGGGGCAACACTGAACGATATGCGGTTTTAATTATGTGCCAAACAAACAAAAAACCAATAGAAATTGTCGCCTCTCATTCTCTCTCACACGTTCACTTATGTTCCCTTCCCTACCAAAGCTACCAATACCACCACGAATCCTACTACTTACTATGTCGTTTACGTGTTGCACCAAAGTGACCGAACCATTACTCTATACCTCTATATCTGTACACGGACGAAGCCGCGGGTAAACATCTTGCCTGTTCCATAAAATTTCGGGACAGTCATTGCGTGGCGAAAATATGAAAAATCTTGTATGTTTGCAAGGAATTATTTAAATAAAAATCTAATTTCATCGAAATATCCATTGAGAAATTTTGCATGTATAAGACTGAAAAACAGAGAACACATATTCAAATGAAGTAAATCTGTAACATAACAAGGAAAGAAAAAAATTTCACCTTGGCTCATGCAGATTCCGAACCGCCTAAAGTACTGAGAATTTGTGCTTGTGAACTTTTAATACGTTTGATACAACTTGTAAAACCTGTGACGAAAACTGGGCCACATGTAACGAACAATAATTAGGACGTGAAAAATTCATGTATCAATTGTGTATTGCATGTACCCCATGTTTTTCGTTATAAATCTTACAAGTATTGTTGCACCTATTGAAAATTCACAAATACAAATTTTGAGGACTATCTGTATTGGGCTAGAAATCTGTATGGGCCTACAAGAGATAATTTTACACTTTTGAGTTCGATTTAAAAATATGTAATATTAAAATTTTAATTTTATCCAAACAATTATTTAAGTTAGAAAATTCACGCCAGAGCAATGCAGATGCAAGAAGACACGTAGCCTGACTGAGGGTATGCGCTAAGGCTAGACCATCCGATAAATTTTTTCGTTAGAATTCCTGTTGGTGTATCTCTATATCGTTAAAACTAAAATAACAGTAATTCCAACGATTTTATTTATTTATTTTTTCTGTGGTGGCAGAGGTTCCTTTACTTAGTTTTCTGTCCGGTTCGTATATGAAGAGGAAATGGCATGCATGTTGTCGGCATTGGGCTAATTCGCCTTTGAATTAATGCGAAGGCGCAAACTAGCGAAAAAAAGAGGAAATGAATTTTAAGCTGTATTTGTGGCTCTCAGAATCTATAGTAAGGAAAGTAATAAATTAGAGAATTTGTGGCTACAGGAAGGACGAACTTGTATCTATAACTGCTTAGAGTTTCCATCATAAATTTACGAAACTGTACTCTCTGTTGGAAATTAGTTGCAAGATCGAATACCACTATCGAACTTTTCTCCAAACAGTTTCATTCTCCACTACGGCACAAATGAGAACAGTTCTTATTATTAGACAGCGTGGTAGACCTCTCCGCTGCCAGGAGGCAGTTAATTAACGTCGAGACGTTCCTCCTGCTTCAGGAGTGGGTAAGAAATTGCAAAACTATCTGATACTACAGCAACTGTTCCATCAACTCGCGAGCCTGCGCAAACAACGATAGATAACGTACCACAAATGTAATTTAGTTAAACATGGAGGTAAAACTTCATTTAAATAACTCGTCATTAGCTCTGTGAATGAGGAGCATAGTCGTTTGTTGTAACAGTCTCAGCAACACTAACTCCAGAGTGTGCAGAAACAACGACAGACAACGTACCACAAAACTAACACCATAGCTTGTTGAAATAGGAGTTCAGCGATATGCAGGGGGTGCTTCCAATGATGGAAGCGAACATTCAACCTAGGGCAAAGCGGTACACGTTCTAGCATTCAAATATTAATTCTTATTGTTAGAGAGGATGACACTCTGGTTGAGTAGGACATGGACTTCAAGAAATAGGGTTTCAATTTGAATTATAAATGACTGACACTCAATTAATATGCTCGAAATCTCCAAAATGGTATTTCAATAAAATGATTATTTACACACACGAGGGGTGCTACAAACAGCAAACGACTAGTAGTTTGTATGTGTTAGGCATTTAACGACGCATGTAACCTTCTCGTTATATCGCTGGTTGCTACGATCACGTACCGTCTGCATTCCACAAATGAAATACCATCTGTAAAAGAAAATGGTGATCACAGACGGAGTAATTCACCAGTAGTGTTTGTGCATGTAATTTATAATCGTAGGAATGATGAATGTGGAATACAATGCTCAAAAAAACTAGAGGAACATGTCTATGGACGTCTGCCATACTACAATGAGCAATAATTGAGGAGTGGGTATTTTACCAAATTGTACTTTTATCTTTCACAAACTTAGTACGCAACAAAACTGGATCGTTTACATCGAAAGGAGTGAAATGTCCGACCGGTTCGAAAACGAAGTGAAAACAATTATTCATCCCCTCATCCTGGGTGCTTTTAATTGGAATTTGAGACCTTCAATACTGTGTATGTCCTTCATTTATCACTGCGTGACACCTACTTGGCGTGCTCTGGGTAAGTCTGCAGAAGTCGACCCATTCTTTAATGAGAGCTCATGAGAGTTCTTGGAGAGTCTGTGGCGGAACAGGGTGACCACGAACACGTCACTCAAGCGTGTCGCGCATATGCAAATGTTGTGAACTGAAAAATTCTATTTGATATCACATAACACGCAAAATACCAATGAGATCGTCCCACGTTGCCCAATGTTGTGAATTGAAAAATTCTACGTTATGTCACGTAATATGCTAATTATCAGTGAGATCGCTCAACACAGGGAGTCATCAATTGCATGACATCAATTGCTAAATAAAATCAAACCTAAAACGTGATGAGGTTAAGAGATTGATGCATGAGTGAAACAGAGCGCTTGGACGATTAAAACCTGAATAAAATCTTTTTATTTCGGTACCGTTGGCACAAACAAAAAAAAAAAAAAAAAAAAAAAAATACAAATCTCCGGGCCGTTTAGAATGGGCGCGGACATGATTCAGTCATTAGGGGGAAGGAGTGGGAGTAGGACCAGTCATCTTCCACTATTCGTGATCATTCATTACATAGTGCTGTCGGCGGCGCTGGCCGTTGTGCCCGAGCGGTTCTAGGCGCTTCAGTCTGGAACCGCGCGACCGCTACGGTCGCAAGTTCGAATCCTGCCTCGGACATGGATGTGTGTGATGTCCTTAGGTTAGTTAGGTTTAAGTAGTTCTAAGTCCTAGGGGACTGATGTCCTCAGATGTTAAGTCCCATAGTGCTCACAGCCATTTGAACCATTTGAACAAACAACTACGATTTCTAGGTGTGATTGTCATAAGGAATGGTGAAACTCTGGGACACAGCGTGTATCGAAAACTGACACACAAGGATCGATACCTGCACATACTGTCAAATCACCAGCCGAGCCAGAAAAGAGGCATGATTAATACGACAGTAAGGCGAACAAGACGAATTTGTGAGCCACAGCACCTCAAACGCGAATGCAACACCTAGAAACTGTTCTGAAGAGCAACAGCTACGCCACGAGGTATATTAGAAATGTAACAGAGTCAAATACTCAGCGAAGTGACACATCGCGAAAGGAAATGTCGGGTACGGCCTTACTGTCGCAAGTTCCCAGTGACGGACAGAATTGGCCGTATATTGCGCAAACATGGTGTAAAGACTATTTACAAATCGACAAAGAACATCGGCAAAGGAGCAAGGGAACCCACTTGCAATGTCGGGAATATTCTGCGTACCACGTACATGCGGAAAAGTTTATGTCGGAATGATTGGACGATCAATCAACGCCAGGATTACAGAAGATAAGCGACATTGTAGATTGGGGCAGGTGGAGAAATAAACAGTGGCAGAGCCCAAGCTGCGTGAGGCCGACCACATAGTAAAATTCGCCGACGCGAAAGTTCTGGCTGTGGAGAAGAGCTATCACATCCGCTTGTTCAGAAAAGCTATAGAAACACACAAACACGAGAATAGCTATAACAAGAAAGAAGAAAGCCTCAAGGTAAACGCATCCTGGACTCCCGTGCTACAGCTAATGACTGTTGCGGGTGCAAGACGAGGACCGCACTGGAAATGACTGCGCTGAAGCCCCTTGGACATTGGCGGGCCAGGTACATATAGTCTGTGGCCGTGAGCTCGACTCCAGTCACCATCAGCAATGGAGGCCGCAGCTTTCACAATGCCAGCCATTGGTGCTGACGAAACGTCAGAAAAATTATCTGACAACCGTCGGGCGAAGAACCAGGGACAGCAGCCAGCAAGCAGTTTACCAACAGGCTCTGTTCGATGTACTGGCCGATGATAAGGTGGCACGCACAATGACGAGATCCACATGTCTGCCAAAATCGAAGCATGCCCACAATATCACAACATCACAGAACCTTGGAAAGCTGTCGATTTCCTGGACAAGGTTTGGCAGGTACTGCTCACCACTGGTCTCTGCGCGCGAACACAGTCTTTACCAACCAGTGACCAGATGGCATGGGAAAGACAGAACTGAAGGTGAGCTGCAGGATATTGTCGTGTCAAGCGGGGTACTCGAACAGGACGTCTGGGTTGTGAGGTTCTTTGCTGTAATCTGTTAATTAGTCTGATTAGGCACAGTGGCTCCAGTGATCCTTCTGAGATCTCCATTAGTGCTCTGGCGGTATTCGTACGAGGTCACAATGCAGAGGTGGCCAGATATCGGTCTTCCCCTGGGGTTGCAGTGATTCGGCGACCTCTTTCAATTCGCCTTGTGTGCTGACCTTTTTCCCTGTAGTGTTTCTGCAACCAATGGATGACACATGGAGAGGCATTGGCATTTAAGCAGCACGACTGAAAGTCCACCCTTCTTGGATCAAACAAACCGCCCTTGTAATTTGCACTGCATTAAGATGCCTCATTGCGCATGCATGGCGAATACATCGTAAACAAATGACAACTGCCATCTGTGTATCTCACTAGAATTCACTGGGGCAACACCGCTCACTTCATGCTGAAGGGTTGCCTGACACTATAAGGGATAGCACAGCCAGAATGTAGGGAATGATTTTAATTGCTGGTTAGACTGCTAGTAAAATTCTCGAGTCATGGAATAAGACAAGTACTGCTTGTATCAAAATAGGTTTAATAGACTGGATGTTGATTCATCTGTTCACCAAATTCTTTAGAACAGTGTACATTTATACACTGAAGATCCAAAGAAGCTGGTACATCAGCGTAATATCGTTTAGTACCCCCGCGAGCACGCAAAAGTGCCGCAACACGTCATGACATGGACTCGACTAATGTCTGAAGTAGTGCTAGAGGAAACTGATAGCATGAATCCTGCAGTGCTGTCCATAAATCCGTAAAAGTACGAGGGGATGAAGATGTTGTCTTGCAAGACATCCCAGATGAGCTCAATAATGTTCATATCTGAGGAGTTTGGAAAACAGCAGAAGTGTTTTAACTCAGAAGTGTGTTCCTGGAGCCCCTCTGTATGGGGTGTCGCACTGTCCTGCTGGAATTGCCCATGTCCGTCGGAATGCACAATGGACATGAATGGATGCAGGTAATCAGACAGGGTGCTTACGTGCGTTTGACCTGCCAGCGACATATCTAGACGTTTCAGGGGTCTGGACACCATTACAGATCCTCCACGAGCTTGAACAGTCCGCTGTTGACATGAAGGGTCCATGGATTCATGAGGTTGTCTTCATACCCGTACATTTCCATCCTCGCGATGCAATTTGAAACTCACCCGACCAGGCGACATGTTTCCGGTCATAAACAGTCCAGTGCCGGTGTTGACGGACCCAGGTGAGGCGTATAGCTTTGTGTCGTGCATTCATCAAGGGTACACGAGCGGGCTTTCGGCTCCGAAAGCCCATATCGATAATGTTTCGTAGAATGGTTCGCACGCTGACACTTGTTGATGGCCCTTCACTGAAATCTGCAGCAATCTGTGGAAGGTTTGCACTTTTGTCACAATGAACAATCCTCTTCAGTCCTCGGTGGTCCCGTTCTTGCATGACCTTCTTCCGGCCTCAGCGATGTCGCAGATTTTATGTTTCATCGGATTCCTGTTATCCACGGTACACTCGTGAAATGGTCGTACGGGAAAATCCCCACTTCATCGCTACCTCAGAGGTGCTGCGTCCCATCGCTTGTGCGCCGACTGCAACAACAGATTCAAATTAGTCTAAATCTTAATAACCTGCCATTGTAGCAGCAGTAACCGATCTAACAATTGCACGAGACACTTGCTGTCTTATATAAGCATCGCCGACCCTATCGCCGTATTCTGCCTGTTTACGTATCTCTGAATTTCAATACGCATGCCCATACCAGTTTCTTCGGCGCTTCAGTGTATAACGAACTGATTTCCTTGTCGCTTTTTTGTGTCTGTTCCGTACTTAATGGGAGATGGACTGACATCTAGTTGCAATAACAGGATCTACAAGCTGGTCAGCTACAGAAGAGTAGGTATCGGCGGGAAAAGATGTAAGCTTAACACCAGCCGTAACTGAAGATAGCAGCGAAACTTGATCGGAATCTGTACATACTACAACCCCCGCTGCGTTTTTCTGTCAGTATGTGAAGGCAAATCTGACGAACTACTGCAGGGTTTTTGATACTGTTTTCCCTAATAGACTGATTCATGATGAAGGCTTGTGTACATATTTGCCGCTACGCCAGACGAGTAATCCGATCGTGGGTACTCAGTTTTGAGTGCTACCTATGGACAGCTGGGATGGATCGTTACTAACATAATACATGTTAAATGTCCTTTGGACGGGAGGGATCTTCATTTTCCCCGCCTGTTGCCTAAAAGTCATTTTATTTCTGACTGCAAGGACATTGAGATTTTACTTTCATATGAGCCTAACACACAGCAAATTTAGAGACGAGTATAAAGAAGTTTCGCATTAAAATGGGATAGGCGTCGACCAGAATAAGAGTTTATATTTTCGCTTTCCACATCGATGCCTAAGTGATAGAAAATTATTTTCTTAATACAAGCAAAGTATTGCACAGAATTTAGAAACCTGTTTTAGACTCTTTCGTACAGTGGTATGATTGATACTTGACAGTGATGGCATCATTTTATTTCACGTACACTTAGAACGTACAGGAAAATACTGAATGGAAGGGAAATGATAATAATTATTCTCTGGATACAAAACATTCTTACTTTGGTGGATTACATGGCAGCTGAAAATATAATCTATCTTACCCGCTAGTTGGCATGTTGTTCACAGTAAACACCGATGTTTTAAGTTAGATTTCGTGCTTGATTATGTGAATCTACTGGACTTAGTCTTGCACTGAATATGATATCTCTTTATTGAAATCGATACGCAGTAACGACAAAACGGTTTCAAATTTATATGAACAATGCTGGAGTTTTCCTTGTTTGCAGTAATAAAAAATTTTTTTTCTAAGCAGTATGGAACTTAACATCTGAGGTCGTCAGTCCCTTAGACTTAGAACTACTTAAACCTAACTAACCTAAGGGCATCACACACATCCATGCCCGAGGCAGGATTCAGACCTGCGACCGTAGCAGCAGCGCGGTTCCAGACTAAAGCCCCTAGAACCGCTCGGCCACATGCAGTAATTAAATCAGGCGTTTATAGTGAAACATCCTGATGTATAGCGTAGTACTATGAGAGGTGATCAAAAGAAAAGGTATGAAACAACACAGTGGTTGTAACTGTAGTCTTCACACGAAAGTAACAATCAGAGAGCGGAGCACAACTATCCTACTGCTTGATGTGTCGAAGGGCTCCCTGTTCTCTGAATTGAAGTGCTTGTATGAGTTGATCTACTTTCCTTCTTTTCCTTTTTTTTTATGCGTGGAAGTTGCAGGGCGACGTATCAAGCTGTAGAGAGGGTGCTCAAGCGACTGCCACCTGAACTTGGCTATTACACTCTGTGTGACCTTGCAGACGTGTGAACATGCGTTATCGTAGAGTAGACTCACTCCCTGCATGGGCAGCAATGGCCGTATGCTCTAGACGGACTCGCGTATGCGACGAAGTGCCTCTCAGCAAGCGTCACTGTTAATTGTTCTTCCATGCTCGAGGAATTCGATGAGTATCGGAACCGGGACTTCTAAAAAGACGGTGAACATCACCCTATCTGCTGAGGGAATAGCTTTGAATTATTTAGGCGGATGTGCCGACAGTACATTCGCTTTTCTAGATCCTAACTGCATTATCCCATTAGCATCAGACGCAGATTTCAAACCGTTTGGTTGTTATGACGTTTCGTACGAGGTGCATTCAAGTTCTTTTTTTTCTCCAGACTGGAAAGAGATAGAAACATGCGCATTGTTTTAAAATGAGGCTGCGTTCATTGTCAATACATCCCAGAGATGGCAGCACCGTACGGCAGATGGAATTTTACCGCCAGCGGCGAGAATGAGAACTGTTTTAAATAGTTAAAATGGTGACGTTTTCCTTACTTGAACAGCGTGCAATCATTCGTTTTCTGAATTTGCGTGGTGTGAAACCAATTGAAATTCATCGACAGTTGAAGGAGACATGTGGTGATGGAGTTATGGATGTGTCGAAAGTGCGTTCGTGGGTGCGACAGTTTAATGAAGGCAGAACATCGTGTGACAACAAACCGAAGCAACCTCGGGCTCGCACAAGCCGGTCTGACGACATGATCGAGAAAGTTGAGAGAATTGTTTTGGGGGATCGCCGAATGACTGTTGAACAGATCGCCTCCAGAGTTGTACACACAATCCTGCATGACGACCTGAAAATGCAAAAAGTGTCATCTAGGTGGGTGTCACGAATGCTGACAGACGACCACATGGCTGCCCGTGTGCCATGTTGCCAAGCAATGTTGACGCGCAACGACAGCATGAATGGGACTTTCTTTTCGTCGGTTGTGACATTGGATGAGACGTGGATGCCATTTTTCAATCCAGAAACAAAGCGCCAGTCAGCTCAATGGAAGCACAAAGATTCACCGCCACAAAAAAAAAAAAAAAATTTAGGGTAACCGCCAGTGCTGAAAAAATGATGGTGTCCATGTTCTGGGACAGAGAGGGCGTAATCCTTACCCATTGCGTTCCAAAGGGCACTACGGTAACAGGTGCATCCTACGAAAATGTTTTGAAGAACAAATTCCTTCCTGCACTGCAACAAAAACGTCCGGGAAGGGCTACGCGTGTGCTGTTTCACCAAGACAACGCACCCGCACATCGAGCTAACGTTACGCAACAGTTTCTTCGTGATAACAACTTTGAAGTGATTCCTCATGCTCCCTACTCACCTGACCTGGCTCCTAGTGACTTTCGGCTTTTTCCAACAATGAAAGACACTCTCCGTGGCCGCACATTCACCAGCCGCGCTGCTATTGCCTCAGCGATTTTCCAGTGGTCAAAACAGACTCCTAAAGAAGCCTTCGCCGCTGCCATGTAATCATGGCTTCAGCGTTGTGAAAAATGTGTATGTCTGCAGGGCGATTACGTCGAGAAGTAACGCCAGTTTCATCGATTTCGGGTGAGTAGTTAACTAGAAAAAAAATCGGAGGCCTTAGAACTTGAATGCACCTCGTATATCTTCATCTGAACACTTCATATGCAACAGCTTGCAGCGAAATAAAAAACTATGGTCCTTTGCGATAATACTCACCTGCACCATATGAAGTCACAAAATCTTGCGGAAAAATGTATCTCAGCAGTTCATACTTGTCATATCACCACGAGAAGAAGTAGCTCGCATTTCAAATGTTCGCGATAACGGAAGACGTGGAAACCTCAAAGCAAAACTGGGTTAACTCTCAAGTACATAGGCTTTGTACGTATACTTGAAACAGGATGCGTCATCGTACCAAATATGTTGAGAAGGAAATGGTAAGGGAAGTACAAAAAATTAATGTGTAACGTTCTATCTACGTCGATATCATTAGAGACACCAGCGGCGCTGAGAGTGCAATATGCGGTAAAGAATCAGCACCGACTTTCAAAAAGAGCCTTCCCGTCGAGGCTGAACGTGGAAGAAATACTTGTTTGAAACACATTCTATCATCTGCTCTTCCATTATAACTGGTCAGGCCCCGGTTTGAAATGCGCCATGCACTTAGCTAAAATTCACAACTATAATCACTAACGGCCTAGTGCCGGAGAAAACTAATAAATAATGGCTATTGTTTTCATGATACAGAACAGAAATAAATGGTCACATATCAATAATACCGTGTAACAGTGAAAATATAAATTCGTTGATATTAGCTATTTCTTATAAATTCCATAGTGCTGATAACGAATACTACAAAGAAAACTGAAATTTATCTCTAGTTTTAGTTCTACTGCGTTTTCCATTGCTAAAACAAAACAGAAGAAATGTATTGCCAACACATGTATAATTTTTACATATGACAAGACTGGAACAATACGATGATAGTGCTATTCAGCGCTCGGATCTTGTGAGTTAATTATTTTACTTGAATCGATATTGTGGTACTCAGTGTAAGTTGTCCTTAGGTTTTGTTACATATACATGTTTCTTAAAAAGAAAATAAGCCTCGAAGGTGAAGCCTATAAGCACTTGAGGGAAAAATTCACACGATTGAGTGAATCAAAAGGCGAAGGATGCAAATTCGTTCTCCCACAAACTGAAAAGCATATTGATTAAACTCTACATGTTGGAAAAAGTTATTTAGGAAACCTGTAAACCTTTTATTTTAATTTCTTACGAAATAAAAGAACTCAAAAGTATAAGGAGGCTGTTGGAGAACTGTTGCCTTGTTATATGGAATCATGTCTTTGAAAATACACTTCCTTCATGACAAACTCATCTTCTTGCCTGAAAAATATATAGCTGTTTCTTTCGGAAATGGCGAGCTATATCATCAGTTTATTGCAGTCATGGAGAATATATTTATACAGGAAAGGTGACTCGAGTTCTGACAGTCTACTGCCATGGTTAACTGAAAACCCAAGAAGGAACACGCAGCCCAAAACAATAATCATAGGAAAAGTGTTTGTATTACCGAATATCATGTAATCTAGCCATACATACTGTTATTCTTTTGTTTGCTAAAATTAATGTGTTCTTTGTGTATGCGTAATAGTATCTATAAGAAATTGTAAAAAACACGGAAAATGTTAGGATATCTTTTGTTTAATTTAGTAACTTTGTAATTTGATGTTTATTTGATTTTAACAATGCAAGTAATTTGATATTTTTCGAGTGATTTTCCAGTTCAGGTATTCACAATTTTTACAATTTTCTGATGCCAAATGTTTCTATGATTTATTGCTACTTAAATGTAAACGGCATAAAACAGAAAACATGTTTTTGATTGTGGAGCTAGATCTTTGTCACAATGGCTGCCTTTCATCATGTTGATGTTGTTATGGTCCTCAGTCTGAAGACTGGATTGATGGAGCTGTCCACGCTGCTGTATCCTGTGGAAGCCTCTTCATCTCTGCGCAACTACAGAAACCTACATTTCACTCTGCTTACTGTATTCGTCCCTTGGTCACCTTTTACAATTTTTACTCGTCACACCTCTCTGTAATAACAAAACTGACAGTTGTGTGACGTCACAGAATGTGTCCTATCAACTGATCCCTTGTTTTAGTCAAGTCGCGCCATCAATTTCTTTTCGCTCCATTTATTTTCTGCACCTGCTCATTTATTATGAGATTTATCCACCTAATGTTCAACATTATTTTACAATACCACGTTTCAAAATCTTCCATTCTTTTCTTGTCTAAACTACTAATTAGCCACGTTTCACTCTCATACAGTGCTACATTCCAGACAAATAGCTTCAGGAAAAACTCCCTGCACTTAAATTTTCATTCGATGTAAGAAATTCCTCTTTTTTCCAGAAATGATATCCTATTCCCAGCCGTTGCGAATGTTATGTCCTCATTTCTTCGGGTATAATCTGTTATTTTTCTGCCCAAATAGCAAAATTCATCTACTACTTTTAGTACCTCAATTTGCAATTAATTACTTAAACATCACCCATTTAACTGAACTGCGTTACCCTTGTTTTTTGTTATTCATCTCTTTATCTCTTTTTAAGATCGTATCCATTCTGTTCAAACGATCTTCCAAATTCTTTGCTATCTCTCACAGAACTGCAATGTTATTGGCGAACCTCAATGTTTGTGCATTAACCGACTGTTTCATTGGTTGATCGCAGAATATTTTGTACGTTATGAATGAAAAAAAAGAAAAAAAACACGGCACTGGTTACAACCTTATCCCACACCCTTCTGAAATACTGCTTCTATGTCCGCCGACTTCTGTAACTGCAGTTGGTTTCTGTATAAGGCATAACTGAATGTTCGCTGCTTACATTGAAGTGGCAAACGTTGATAGCGAAGTGCACTTGTACAGGTGGTGGTAGTATTCGCGTATGCAAGGTGTAAAAAGGGCAGTGCATTGACGGTGTTGTCATTTGTATTCAGGTGATACATGCCAAAAGATTTCTGACGTCATTATGGCAGCACCACGGCAATTAACAGACTTTGAACGTGGATTGGTAGTATGAGATAGACGCAAAAGACATTCCAAATTCAACACTCTAAGATTCACAGTGTCAAGAGAGTGTCGAGAATACCAAATTTCAGGCATTACCTCTCACCACGGACAACACAGTGGGCCATGGCCTTCACCCAACAACAGAGAGCAGCGGCATTTGCGTAGACTTGTCAGTGCTAACAGACAAGCAGCACTGCATGAAATAGCCGTCGAAATCAAAGGCGGACATACGACGAACGTATCCATTACGACAATGCGGTGCAATTTGGAGTTATGGGATTTGGCAGCAGACGACCGACGCTAGTCATTTGCTAACAGCTCTACTTCGCCTCCAGCGCCTCTTCTGGGCTTGCAACCATATAGTTTGGATCATAGAAGACGGCTAACCGTGGCCTGGTTAGATAGTTCGTATTTCTGTTGCTAGGAACTGATGGTAAAATTCTAGTGTGGCGAAGACCCCACAACGCTATGGACCAAAGTTGTCAAAAAGGCATTTTGGAGGCCTGCGCCTGCCCTCGTAATGGTGTTGGCTGTGTTTGCATGAAATGATCTGGGTCCTCTGGCTCAACTGAACCGATAATTTACTAGAAATGATTATGCTCGGCTGCTTGAAAACCATTTGCAGCCATTCACGGTCTTCATTTTTATGGATGACAGTGCGACATATCACCGGGCCACAATTATTCACGATTAGTTTGGAGAACATTCTAGGCAATTCCAGCGAATGGTTTGGCCATTGACATCAGCCTATGTGAATTCCACCGACAATACGTGGGACATAATCGAGAGGTCAGTTCGTACACAGAACCTTGCACCGACAACTCCTTCGCAATTATGGACGGCTATAGACAGCAGCATGGTTCAATTATTTTTGCAGGAGACTTCCAACGAATTGTTGAGTCCATACCACATTGAGCTGCTGTCTACCCCGTTCAAAAGGAGGTCAGAGACGATATTAGGAGGTATCTCACGCCTTTATCACCTCAGTGTGAGTGCGTTTGTCTTTCTTCAGTCTGTCTTCGAAGGAAAGATAGAGAGTCACGTGTTTCTACATGTGTTTCTAAATTTCTGTGGAACCCAAACTGATCTCATGTCTTTCTCCATTTCTATCGAACCCAAACTGCTCTTCGAAGTCGGGTTCGAAGAGATTTTCCTTTCCTGTGTAAATAATCCGTGTCTGCATTTTGCAATCTTGGCTTATGAAACTGACAGTTCGCTAATATCCACAGCGGTCAGCACCTTCTTTCTTTGGAATTGAATCTTCTTGAAGTCTGAGTGTAACTCAAGAGTCTCATATATGTTGCTTTCCGTGTGTCTCAGTAAATGTTTAAATCTTAAATTTAAGTAATTTACTAACGCTGAATGAAAATTTGCTTCCCATTGTAATTAGACATTCAAATATTGCACAAATACCCACAAAGATATCTTATTACGGAAACGGAGAAACGAGGGGGAATGCTGTGAGCACCTCAGTTGACCTCTTCAATAGGTGAGTTAACATTTAACGGATTCATGGCATCTGATAGTTACTTACTAAAGAATCGAAATTGGTCATGATCCTCTTTGTGTGATCAGAGGCTGAGAAACAACGAAAGAAAAATGGACACTCGCATTTCTCAGTTTTTCCGTATCTCATTCAAGAATTGTAGAACTCGTCAGAGAAACAGTAAATTTTTAATCCCATGCTGCAGACAAATAACTATCTAAACAAGTCTGCACGGAGAACGATAGCTATAGCAACACGTAAGGGCTTGATAGTAATACTTCATTAAAAAACCGAGCAAGTGACTTTATAGAACTACACTAAACTGCTTATGCATGGAAATACATTTCAGGATGATGGAGATGCAGAAAGCATGTGGTGAAATATGAATACAGTAGCTCGTCTGCAGTGATGAAGAGAACTCCGTTGCTTATTCTTAATGTTGGGAAAGTATTTTCGTTGCCTTTGTGTGGTTGGACCACTTCCAGGATTACACGCGGCTTAAAAGAAAACTGTGGTGGCATATACTGGGTGTTGTTAAGCGTACGTGAAAAGCACAATGAGTGGGACGAAAGAGACAAATTTGTTAGCCTCTTTGTGGCTTATATTACAAGGGCAACGAGTTGGTCTTCATCACTTGGGAACCGCGTTCATTAACTACGCACAAAAGAATACATGCAAATGTCCGAAGGGCCATAGGCTTTGTGCATGGAGGAAATGGTGTATAATACACAGCTGTATCATTTAAGGGTCATTAATAATACATGGAAGCAAGCTGTTCATCATAACAAATGTCTCAGAATTCCTTACAGTTAAGCTACATCTTAAGTATTTCAGTATTTTTGTCGTTAAGTGTATCAACAACAAATTTATTAAAATTTCTATATATAAACAGATTTTGTAAGTACTTACATCTATACCTCGACTTCCCTCTGTGTGCTTCGTTTCTTTCTCTGTTGTGCATAGCTTGAGAGCAAACGTTTCCTAGGGTAGTGTGACGTTCTTGTTTTTTGGTAGCTTCCATCCATTAGACCAGTTAGTTATTTCCATGTTCCTTGGATCATTTGTGTGAGTAATCGTAATGACGCGGAACGAGTTAGTTTTCATCCACATTACTCATTCATATGTAAATATGGTTAGATGCAAGCCTTTTTTTTCTCTCTACAGATATGAAATAATAGCTCCTAACCACCATCCCTTTACATACCACAAAAATAAAATTATTCTACGGAATAGAAGTTGCCAAGAAGAAACGTTTTCTGTTTATTTCCAGCTTTAGCTTTGCAGGATTTCAGACATTTCATATCATTGGATAGTTGATAAGAAATTTGGTAGTAGCATTGTACATTACTTTTTTGTGCTAAAGATACGGTCTATGTGGAATAATGAATCGCATTACTTCTTTTGGTTGTATAATTATCCGCCACACACGAACCATGAATTTCGCAGAAATTTTGTGGCTTGTGTGCCTCAGCGACTCAGGTAATTATAATGTAGGTGCAACCACTAAAGAGGGGAATGTTTGGAGAAGCTGGACTGACACTTGGTTTCCGAATAGTGTCAGCAACTTTTGAACGATTAACGGTCGTGATGACTGACTGATCTGTCCTTGTAACATTAATCAACGTGACCTTGCTGAGCTGGTACAGTGAACAACAGATAGCAAAGGGAAACTACAGCCGTAATTCTTTTCCTGAAGGAATACAGCTCTTCTGTATGGTTGAATGATGATGGCATCCTCGTGGGTAAAATATTCCGAATGGAAAATAGTCCCCCATTCGGATTTCCGAGCAGGGACTGCTCATAAAAACAAAAGTAGCATATGTGTCAGAGAGTGGAATGTTATATCCCTTACTCAGATAACTTGGTCAGAGAGTTCTGAAAGAGAGAAACTGATAGTTTGAAGTCGTGTATAATGTGAACTAGTGAAATATGGTCTCAGGAAGGAAAGGACTTCTGTTCCGGCCAGTACAGCTTTACTAACACATATCCAAGTTGGAGTAATGCACGAGTAGACCTAATAATTAATAAGAAATAGGAATGCGAGTGAGCTACTACGAATAACATAGCGAACGTATTGTCGTAGCCAAGACAGATATGAAGCCAACACCCGAGACAGTATTACGAGTCTTTATGCGAGCTGTCTGTGCAAATGAAGAAGTGTTGAAAGAATGTGGCATGAAATGAGGGAAATTATTATGTTAGTGAAGGGAGACGAAAATTTAATTGTGATGCGTGGCTGCAATTCTAAGATAGCGAATGGAAGGGAAGGAAAACTAGTAGGAGAACGTGGACTGAGGGAGAAAGGGGAAAGAAAAGAAAGAGGAAGTCACCTGGTACAATTCTGAATTTTGTACAGGGCATATTTTAATCATCGGTAAAACATGGTTTACAAATTATGAAGGAAGTCGTACATGTGGAAGAGACGGAAGAACACTGAAAGATTTCACATTCATTATAAAATTCTGAGAGAGATCGGCAAACCAGAACCAGGGACAGTTGTGACCTATGACTATAATTTATTGTGTAACTGCAGATTAAAATTGAAGAAGTTGCGGAAAGTTGAGAATTTAAGATGAGACTTGGATAAACTGAAGAAACCAGAGCTTGATGAGAGTTTCAGACAGAGCATTAGGCAATTTTGGACAAAGAGGCGAAAGGACAAAAACAGAAGACGTATGGGTATCTTTCAGAGATGAAAAAGGGAAGGCAGCAGAGTCACATAGATGAAAAGACAAGGCAGAGTAGAAACACTGTATAACACTTGAGATATTGGAATTAATTGATGAAAGGAGAAATAACAAAAAGACAGCACATGAATCAGGCGAAAGGAAATACAGATATACAAAGAATGAGATTTATAGACAGTGCAAAATGGCTAAGCAGAAGTGGATAAGGGAACAAGCCAAAGCTTAGAGGCATGAATAAGTGCGAAAAATATAGATGCTGCCAACAGGAAAATTACAAACCTTTCTCGAAAAGGGAGACAGCTGTATGAATGTCAAGAGCTCATATGGCAAACCAGTACTAATCACATACGTGAGAAATGGAACGTGGAAGGAGTATATAGGCGGCCTATGCAAAGGAAAAAAACTTGAGGACAATATAGGGGAAGAAGGAGCAGATGAAGAAGAGAGACGAAATATGAAAGGCGAGAAAAACTTGCAGAGCGCCGAGAAGCAGCAGAGGAAACAAGACCCCTGAAAACCTTATCGGTCCACCCAAATTTCAACATTCGTCTGTAGCACTACATCTCAAATGCTTCGATTCTCTTCTGTTCCGGTTTCCCACAGTCCGTATTTCACTACCATACAATGCTGTGCTCCATACGCACGTTCTCAGGAAATTTGATCCTCAAATTAAGGTCCATGCTTGATATTAGTAGACTTTTCTTGGCCAGGAATCCATTTTTGTCAGTGCCAGTCTGCTTATGATGTCCTCCTTGCTCCGTCCGTTGTTGGTTATTTTGCTGCCTAGTTAGTAGAATTCCTCAACTTCATCTACTTCGTGACTCTCAATCCTCGATGTTCTCATTCCTGCTACCTCTCGTTACTTCCGTCTTCATTCGATTTACTGGTTCAAATGGCTCTGAGCACTATGGGACTTAACATCTTAGGCCATGAGTCCCCTAGAACTTAGAACTACTTAAACCTAACTAACCTAAGGACATCACACACATCCATGCCCGAGGCAGGATTCGAACCTGCAACTGGAGCAGTCTCGCGGTTCCAGACTGCAGCGCCTAGAACCGCACGGCCACCGCGGCCGGCCATTCGATTTACTGTCAATCCACATTCTGTACTCAATAGACTGTTCATTCCATTCAGCAGCTAATGTAATTCTTCTTCACTTTAACTTCAGTTGGCAACATCATCAGCGAATCTTATCATTGATATCCTTTCACCATGAATTTAATTCCGTTCCTGAACCTTTTTTTTTTTTTATTTCCATCATTGCTTCTTCAATTTACAGATTGAACAGAAGAGGCGGAAGACTACATCCCCGTCTTACATCCTTCGTATTTGGAGCACTTCGTTCTAGGTCGTCCACTGCTGCTATTCATTCTTGGCCCATTACCCGTCTCTCCCTGTAACATGCCCCTATTTTTCTCAGAATGTCGAACATCTCGCACCATATTACATTGTCAAACGTTTTTTCTCTGTCGACAAATGCTATGTTTTGATTTTCCTTTAGTCTTGTTTCTATTACCAACCGCAGTTTCAGTATTGCCTCTCAGATGCCTTTATCCTTCCTAAAGACAACCTGATCGTCGTGTAACACATTCTCAATTCTCTTTTCGATTATTCTGTATATCGTTCTTATAAGCTACTTGGATGCACGAGCTGTTACGCTGATTGTGAGATAATTCTCTCACTTGTCAGCTCTTTCAGTCTTCGTAATTGTGTGGATGATATTTTTCCGAAAGTCAGATTATGTCGCCAGATCATGCATTCTACACACCAACGTGCAACGTGCTTAGTTGTTTGGTTGGCACTCCCCTCCCCCCGGTCCATTATTTTAGAAATTCTGGTGGAATGTTATCCCTTCTGACTTATTTGATCTGAATTCCTCCAAAGCTCTCTTAATTTCTGATTCTAATTCTGGATTAACTATGTCTTCTAAATCGACTCCTGTTTTTCTTCTATCACATCAGATGTATCTTCCCCCTCACACAGGCCTTCAGTGTACTCTTTCCACCTATACGCTGTCTCCTCTGCAGGTAAGACTGCATTTCCCGTTGCACTTATAATGTGAGCACCTTGCTTTTATTTTCACCGAAAGTTGTTTTGACTTTGCTCTATGGCGAGTTATTCTTTCCGACAATAATTTATTTTTTGAGTTGTTCACACTTTCCATGCAGCCATTTCCTCTTACCTTCCCTGCACTTCCTATTTAATCCATTCCTCAGCTACTTGTATTTCAGTTTTCCTGAATTTCCCTGAACATTTTTGTACTTCCTTCTTTCGTCGATCGACTGAAGTATTTCTTCTGTTACCCATGGTTTTTTCCCAGTTACCTTCTTCGTACCTATGTTTTTCTTTCCAACTTCTGTAATAGCCCTGTTAGGGGATCTTCATTCCTCGTCAACTATACTGCTTACTGAGCTATTCCTTATTGCTATATCTATAGCCTCACAGAACATCAAGCGTATCTCGTCATTCCTTAGTACTTTCGTATCCCGCTTCTTTGCGTACTGATTTTTCCTAATTTCTTAAACTTCTGTCAACTTTTCATCACTACTACAATGTGATCTGAGTCTACATCTGCTCCTGGATACGCCTTACACACCAGTATCTGATTTCAAAATCTCTGTCTGGCCATGATATAATCTAACTGAAATCTTCCCATATGACCCGACCTCTTTCAAATAGTCCTCTTCTTGTGATTGTTGAACAGATTACTCGCTATTACGAGCTGAAATTTATTACAGAAATCAATTAGCCTTTCTCCTCTCTCATTCCTTTTCCGCAGGCCATGCTCCCCTGTAAGGTTTTCGTCTACTCCTTCCCCTAGAACTGCATTCCAGCCCACCATGACTATTAGATTTTCATCTCCCTTTTCGTACTGTTGGTTAAATTACATCAAATACTTCTAGCATTAGCTGTTGCTCCTAAAAAACTTCATTCACAGTATATTTGATGACACCTCCTATGTCTTGTACAGTCGTATAACAATTTTCCTCAACATAAATTTCAACAAGTTCACAAGCGTGTGCAGATGCGATTGTGTCCATGTTGGGACCTACAGATTTCTGCGAGTAACGAAATTTACCCACAGAGACTCATGGACGGACTTCAGTTTAAAGATTAACTTCGATTTAGCAATATTCAGTAAGTGGTATCGGACAATGATGACTTGGTGAAAAGCAAAATAAGTAGTATTTCTTGACGTGAAGTATTTCTATGTTTTGTATTTGAATAAAATATTCACGAAATACATGTTCGTGTCAATGGCGTTCATCATAAGGCTCAATCAGTCGCAAGAAATATTATTATTTGCACTTACCTGTCCCATATTCTTCCGATATCAATGAAAAGAAATGTTAGTTTCATTTCACTGTCACTTCTCATCAGTTCAACAGTAATTATCAGCCAACGTGAAGAGATAAATTTGCGTAGAAGTACGAGGGGCATTCAAAAAGTAGAGCAACATCTATCTTTTCTCAGGAAATTTCGGTTGAAAAAATGTAGGATTTGTTGAGGTACAACCTGGTATATTCCCGTTTAAGCTCTTGTAGTTTATGCAGTTCAGATTTGTGGCGGTGCCATACATGGCTTTCAAAATGGAGTCTGTAACGGAGGTGTGTTCCAAGCAGAGAGCTGTCATTGAGTTTCTTTTGGCGGAAAACCAGAGCATCGAAGATGTTCATAGGTGCTTGTAGAATGTCTACGGAGATCTGACAGTGAACAAGAGCGTGGCGAGTCCTTGTCGAGTAGCCTGTAATGACCGAAAAAAGGTCGCGTAAATCTGTCGGCCTCAGGTAGCCATGACACCTGCAATGATGGAACGTGCGGACATTCTCATTCGCGGTGATCGATGGATCACAACCAGACACCTCGCCGCTCAACCAGTCGTCTCTGTCGGCAGTGCACAAAAAACTAGTCCAGCACGTGAATGTCCGCTGGGATCCTCGCTGCCTAACGGAAGACCATAATGAGCAACGAATGAACATCTATGCGGAATTGCTTCGCGTTACGAGGATGATCATAACATTTTTTTTTACCGAGCATCATTACAGGTGATGAGACACGAGCTAATCACTTCGAATCGGGAACAAAACGACAGTCCATGGAGTTGTCCCACACCACCTCTCCTACGAAGGAAAAGACCAAAGCAGCACCCTCAAGTTATGGCGACCGTCTTTTGGGGTTCTGAAGGGGTTGTGCTTTTTGGTGTCCTCCATCATGGTGTAACGGTCAACTCTGAAGTGTATTGTTCTACACTCACGAAAGTGAAGAGACAACTTCAGCGTGTTCGTCGCTACACAAACGCACACGGACTTGTGCTTCTCGATGGCAACCCAAGCCCTTATACAAGTTTGCACTCCCGAGAGGAATCTCACAGAACTTCACTGGATTGTCTTTCCTCATCTGCTCTGCAGCCTGGATTCGCAGCTCCTGATCTCCATGTAATTGGCCCAAAGAAGAATGCACTCCTCGGGAAGCAGTAGGTGGCTGATGGGGAGACCATTGATCCAGCAAGACGTTGGCTCCTGCGTCGTTTAGTGGAGTGGTACCATCCCGGCATACAGGCCCTCCCAATAAGGCGCCGTAGGTCGTCGGTTTGAACGGAGATTATGTTGAAAAGTAAGGTTCTGTAAACAAAAGATTTTGAATAATATTGTTTACTGGAATCCTGAATACAGCCAACGTGTTTTCAGGGAAAAAATTGTTGCATTGCCTGTTGAACACCCGTCGTGTTTGCGGCTGTAGAATAGACTCGTTGAAAACCGTTTCTCAAGCCGAGATGCAATGTTCTGATTCCTTCTCTCCTCCCCTCCTCCTCCATATCCCTACTGTGGTGTGTGCGCAGTGAAACTTCTTTATTAAAATATTTTACTTAAACTGCTGTGTGAAATCGAGTGCAAGTGAACCTACTTTCTCTTTACTTTTTTTTATCATGTCAACACTGACCCAAAATATTCTAGCGCAACGCAATGTGACTGCTCAAAAAAATTACAATCTGACTTCAAATAACTAATTCAAAAGAATGGCCCTGACTGAAAAGAAATCTTAACGATAACCTAAACTTTTCATTAAGCACTTACATCCCAAAAATCTTCATTACGTGAACTGCTGCAATACAGCGAGCGTCAATACTGCCAGATAAGTAAAAGATTTTAACTACTAAAACCACGAACTACTAATAGGCATGTGATTAGCAAAGGAAAGATTTTGTTGCAAACCAAATAATGTTTTTTTTACCTTAATAATGTGACATCCAGTTCAGACACGAATGTAAATCGTCATTGACACCTGGTACAAAGATACATAATCATGAATAATTTTCAATCTCCAAGTCGGATACTTCCAGGTAGTTAGCCTACGCTAACACTTCAGACCTCTACCCACATGTAACACCCATCACTGCTGGCTGTTCACCTCCAACCGCCCAACAGTGCTTCCATAATTGCTGGTGACTATCTTCCAAATGCCGAACTCTACTGGCGATTAACTTACATCAACGAGTCCAACCAGCGACAGAGTCTCTTACAAAGAAAGCGCAGTCAGAGATCCAATGCAAAGCGCTACACAGCGCTGCCAACAGAGAAGCAGCCCACTTACAATGAGCCAGCTCGCACGTGCATATCGGTGAACAGGCCTGCTCTAAACAACTCGCTCAACGTCACTTCGATAAAGGAATCATTCAAATGATCTTTAGAAGTTGTAGCTAACCAACTAATTAACTAAGAAATTGACGACAAATAGCAGCACATGCAGGATTAGGTCGTGCGGGCTATCGCTGCAAAACTTATTGTCGCTCCGAATACCAGGTGGTTCTCATTTTGAAGGCCTGTTAGTAAAACTGGAAATAGCTTCTAAAAGGGAAACCAAAATTAAATGTCACAACTGATGGAATCTCAATTCGATTTTACAAAAAGTACTGTACGGCAATGGCCTCTTACTTAGCTTACATTTATCACGAATCTCTCACCCTGTGCAAAATACCAAGAGAATGGAAAAAAACGCAGGTGACTCCTGTGTATAAGAAGGTTAACAGACTGGACCCGCTAAATTACAGACCAATTTTCTTAATATATTCTGAAACGGAATATGATAAATTTTCTTGAGAAGGAAAAACTTTTGTCCACGAATCAGCAAAGTTACAGAGAACATCGTTCGTGTGAAATTCAGATAGACCTTGTGTCACATGATATACTGCGAATTATGGATGAAGGGAAACTGGCAGATTAGACTTCTAGACTTCCGGTGCTCCATTACAAACTGTTAACGTAGGTACGAGCATATGGACTATGTTCCCAGATGCACTCTTATGAGTGGCTCGAAGAAGTAATAGAACCCAGTGTGAGGTCCTCGACGGCAGTGTTCATCAGAGACAAGGGTATCGTCAGGAGTGGCCCAGAGAAATGTGACAGTACTGATTTTATTTTCTGTGTACGTAAATGATCTGGCGATCGGGACGGGGTGGAATCTGCGGTCGTTTGCTGATGATGCTGTGGTGTACTAGAAAGTGTCGTCGTTGAGTGACAGGAGACAGGATGACTTAGACAAAATTTCTAGTTGGTGTGATGAATGGCAGCTGGCGTTAAATGTAGAAAAATTTGCGTTAATGCAGACGAGTAGGAAAAACAAACCTGGATCCTTCTAATGCAGCGTCAGCAGTGTAGTGCTTGACACAGTCAAGTCGGTTAAAAATCTGGGCGTGATGTTGGAAAGTGATATGAAATGGAACCAGCATGTGAGGATTGTGTTAGGGAAGGCGAATAGTTGACTTCGGTTTATTGGGAGAACTTTGCGAAAGTGTGGTTCATTTGTAAAGGAGATCGCATATAGGGTGCTAGAGCGACCTAGTCTTCAGGTTGTTTGAGTGTTTTTGATCCACACCAGGTCCGTTTACAGGAAAGCATCGAAGTACTTTAGAGACGGGCTCTTATTTTTGTTACAGGTATGTTCGAACAACACGCAAGTATTACGGAGATTCTTCTGGAACTCAAGTGGGAATCCGTGGACGGAAGGTGACATTCTTTTCGAGGAAAATTATTGAGAAAATTTAGAGAACCGGTATTGAAGCTGACTGCAGAATGATCCTACTACCAGCAACGAAGGTAAGAGAAATTAAGGCTCGTGCGGAGGAGCTTTCCTAGAGAAGGTGTCCATAGGAAAAGATCAAGTGAGCTCAATCAGTCGTTGACTTGCGCAAATAACGGAAAATTCCATTGAATTACACCACACCCTGTGTAAGTAAATGAATTAAAGACTGCCACATAATGAACGATATGAAACCTCACGCGGCCTCTTAGCCCATCGCTCCAGAGTAGCCAGCTTGCATGGCAGATACGCTGTCACCCGGACTCACATAATGGAGTGAGTAATGGATCCGTAGCAGCGCGCCCGTCTCTGAATTTTTCACGGCTTTTGCTCCACGGCTAGGGAGTGACATGTTCGCTGTCAGGGCCTCGAGGCCCGCGGCAAGTGCAACGGGCCAAGCTTGTGTCACATCTCAGGCGGTCCGTCACATATTACGGAAAATTACGCAACGAGCGGCGGACACAGCACAGCAGGACAGGGAGGTATGTATTCCTGACACACACACACAAATTCTCGCGGTGCATCTGTTCACTATTTAAATGTGATACATCTGTCATTTAGTGACCGAAACATGGAAGCCAGTACATTTCACAAAACAACCGAATGTACTAGAGGCGTTCAATAGTAATGTAACACATTTCCTTCTCGGACGATTTCGGTTGAAAAAGTTTGTTGTATGACAGTGGAATATTCTGCTTCAGCCTGTATAGTTCATGATGTTTCGATATGTGGCGTCGCTGTGCGTAGCGTTCATAATGGCCTCTGTAACAGAGGTGCATTCCGAGCAGACCGCTGTCATTGAGCTTCTTTTAGTGGGAAACCGGAGCATCACAGATATTCATAGGCGCTTGCAGAATGTCTACGGAGACCTGGCAGTGACCAAAAGCACGGTGTCTGTTGATCCATTGTGGACGTGGGACAGCAGCTGGTCAAATATTTAACAAAGAAAACCTTCTAACTGCCACGTAAGCTGAGAAGTTTTTTCGTTTCATTTTCACTACCAGCTTTGGATATCCATTATTCCGTCTTCAAGCCCCATATACAGCTCTCGATATTGGCGTACTGACGCCATACGTTTCTGAATGTCGTGAATTCATACCTCAAGTGCACCATGGTGCAGTCAAGTCTTCGAAGGAACCGCTTGCGGCTTGGAGGCCCCGTAAAGAATTTCCGAAACTGGTAGCGAGTGTTCGATCTCCCGTGTGATGTTTCTGAATGTCGTGAATTCATACCTCAAGTGCACTTTGGTGCAGTCAAGTCTTCGAAGGAACCGCTTGCGGCTTGGAGGCCCCGTAAAGAATTTCCGAAACTGGTAGCGAGTGTTCGATCTCCCGTGTGATAGCCGGCCACACACACAGTGTTTCCTGCAATGCTGGAACGTGCGGACACTCATTAGAGGTGATTATCGGACCACAATCAAACACCACGCTACTCAACTGGGCATCTCTGTTGGTAGTACTGATACACTCGTCCACCAGTTGGGCCACTGAAAAATATGTGCCCACTAGGTTCCTCGCCGCCTAACAGATCATAAAGGGATCCTACCTGTTTGGTCTAATGACGTATGCACTCCACAGGAAGCAGTACGTGAATGATGGTAAGGATATTCTTGCTTGCAGGAAGTCGTAGAGTGGTAATATGTTGGCATATAGTCCCTTGCAGTAGGGAGGCATAAGATCGTTGCATTGAATAGAGACTATTTTAAAAAATAGGGCATTGTAGCCAAAACAGGGAGGGGGGGGGGGGGGGGGAATTACATGGTGTATTGAAATCCTGAATAAAACAAACCTACTTTCAGAAAAAATCTTGATTACTTATCGAACGACCGTCTTAGAAGCATTTGGTTGGAAATTAATTAGTGAAGCTGAAGGGATACTAAGGAACTACAAACGTTTCAAACGTCTGGTATACAAAGTGTCTTAACCAACAGCGGAAAGAGACATGAGTGAACGTGTACGGATATAGGAGCAAAAATATTCCGGTGAAGATGGGCCTTAAATCAGTTAGTTCCCGAATGAATGTGTGATTACGAGTCGCCAATGACTTCAGTATGAAATATTGACCTACTTAGTACTAAGGTATTTGAAATGTAAACATTTCGATTGGGTCAAATTTCGCCTATGGGGAATATGGCAGATGCATGATGGGGCACCGGCACATTTTGTTGCCGAAGTAAGTCGACATCTAACGCGTCAATATCGTGTTCCATTCGTGAATGGCGCATGAGAAGAATGATTTTTGGTAAGTATATTCCCTCTACATTCCCCAATTTTCTCTTCGTGTTCATTACGCCAGATGTATTAGGAAGGAAGTAATATGTTGTCTGACTCTTCCTGGAAACTAAGTTTAAAATATTTTATAGTAGAGTATACTAAATGCAATATTAACTTCTGCAAGCACCTCCAAGACAGCTTCCTTCTCTGATGCTTCATAAATTAGGATGAGTGATTAACTCGCGCTCAGATAGTAATCATGGTATTGTACTACGGAAATATCTTCTGGCGCGCTTGTGGCGAAAAGATTGCATGGAGGAGACTGGCAGATTGTTTTAGTGTCACAAATGGCCTTAATTTCGTAAAACACCGTTAAGTAGTGGACACAACATGAACAACCCCAGGCAAGATCACAAACAATGGATGATTATCGAAACGGTTCATGGCAGGGTATGGCCCCCTAAGGTAATAAATTTGTAAACCCATCGAGAATAAACTCCTGTCTGGAGGAAAGTAAACTAGATCGCTGCGTACTACAAGAGAAAATTATGTTCTCTCCCATACCTTGCAGGTACATCCGAGAAACAACCAACGCTGTTAGCTATCGGTTACTACCTTAAACACTGTTGACAGCATGAGGAAAGAATACGGAGTGACGGAAACGGACATCGGTGACACTTTAGTTGAATCTACCATCATTGTAATACGTAAGAATAACCACAACCGTCTCCCTTATTTGACTGAATCAGGAGAGTAAAAACGAAATCAACGAATCCCGACCGAACCTGGCTTAAATGCCAATTTCCGAAGAAATAGCAGAAGAATTACTGCATCAGCGGAAACGCACTTTTTTTTTTCTTTGAGGTCGTCAGTCTTCTGACTGGTTTGATGCGGCCCATCACTGATTCCTCTGCTGTGCCAACATCTTCATCTCAGGGTAGCACTTGCAACGTAGGTTCTCAATTATTTGTCTGGATGTATTCCAATCTCTGTCCTCCTCTACAGTTTTTGCACTCTCCAGCTCTCTCTAGTACAATGGAGGTCATTCCATGGTGACTTAACAGATGTCCTCTCATCTGTCCCTTCTCTTTCTCAGTGTTTACAACATATTCTTTTCCCTCCGATTCTGCTCAGAACCTCCTCATTCTTTATTTTGCCAGCCGGTGTGGCTGAGCGGTTCTAGGCGTTTCAGTCTGGAACAGCGCTACCTCTACGGTCGCAGGTTCGAATCCTGCCTCGGGCTTGGATTGTGTGATGTCCTTAGGTGAGTTAGGTTTAAGTAGTCCTAAGTTCTATGGGACTGATGATCTCAGACGTTAAGTCCCCTATTGCTCAGAGCCATTTGAAGCATCTTCTGTTCCGGTTTTCCCACAGTCCATGTTTCACTACCATACTATGCTGCGCTCCAGACGTACATTCTCAGAAATGTCTTCCTCAAGTTAAGGCCTATGTTTGATACCAGTAGATTTCTCTTGGTCAGCAATGCCCTTTTCGCCAGTGCTATTCTGCTTTTGATGTCTTCCTTGCTCCGTCCGTCATTGATTATTTTGCTGCCTAGGTAACAGAATTCCTTGACTTCATTCACTTTGTGACCATCAATCCTGTTGTTAAGTTTCTCGCCGTTCTCATTTCTGCTGCTTCTCATTACATTCGTCTTTCTTCGATTTACTTTCAATCCATATTCCTGACTCGTTAGATTGCTCATTCCATTCAGCCTATTATGTAATTCTTCTTCACTTTCCCTTGAATTTTAATTCCACTCCAGAACCTTTCTTTTATTTCCATCATTGCTTCTTGGATGTACAGGTCGAACAGTAGCGGCGAAAGACTACATCCCTGTCTTATACCCTTTTTAATCCGAGCGCTTCGTTCTTGATCGTCCACTCTTATTATTCCTTCTGGGCTCTTGTACATATTGCCTATTACCCGTCTCTCCCTATAGCTTACCCATGTTTTTCTCAGAATTTCGAACGTCTTGCACCGTTTTAGATTAATTATTTTTTTATTTTACACTGACCTACTGAATTTTCCCTGACAAAGGTGACTCAAACTTAACCTATTCATTTATTACCCACAACGTACATGCCCAACGCAATCTGGCTGCTATTCATTGATAACATGACTTCCAATAACTATAACAAAAGAATGGCCCAGAATTGCAAGAAATCCTAACAATACTACAAATCCAAAAAATATGAAATTAAGTAAATATGAAACTGCCTCCAACTCTGTTAATTGCCTAAATTCATTTCAATCACGAATCCCGATAGTGGAAACCCCATTCTTTTCCGTAAGTCACTTAAATCATACAAAATCTTAATAACACGAACTACATCAAATACAGCAAGTAGCAATAACGGCCAGCTAAATAAAAAGATTCTAACTACTATAGACTAACTACTGGGAATCATAGGGTTAGCAAAAAGAAAGATTTTGTTGAAGAGCAAAGAATGTATTTAGATAATTTTACCTTATTCTTGACATCCATTTCCAAAAATTATATAGTTGTCAATAATTCCACTGCCCAAACATCATCAAACAAAGTCTATCATCATAAATATCCTTACGTATTTTCTTATAAACACATCATTTCATCTCACTTCACAAAGCATGTCCTACAAACACAGTCTCCATTAAGAATATCATGTCCATACACTTACCTTTCCACTCGCTAACTGCTAGTCCGTCCAACCACAGAACCTCTTGTCGAGGGAGGAGAGCTCTGTCAGCGATATTAACACAGTCTGCAGCGCTGCCAACATAGAAACAGGCTGCTGACAATTCCGCTGAAGGTTGTTTTGACTTTCCTATACGCTAAGTCAGTCCTTCCAAAAATTATTTCTTTTTCGATTTCTTCCCATTTTTCCTGCAGCCATTTCGTCTTAGCTTCCCTGCACTTCCTATTTATTTCATTCCTCAGTGACTTGTATTTCTGTATTCCTGAATTTCCCTGAACATTTTTGTACTTCCGTCTTTCATCGATCAACTGAAGTATTTCTTCCGTTACTCGTAGTTTCTTCGCTGTTACCTTCTTTGTACCTATGTTTTTCTTTCCAGCTACTGTGATTGATCTTTTCATACATCCCCATTCTTCTTTAAATGTACTGACTGCTGAGCTGTTCCTCGTTGATGTATCTATAGCCTCAGAGAACTTAAAGTGTGTCTCGTCATCCCTTTGTACTTCTGGAGCCCACTTCTCTGCTTGCTGATTCTTCTTTACTAACCTCTTGAACTTCAGCCTACTATTCATCTCTCCTACATTGCGATCTGAGTCTATATCTGCTCCTGGGTGCACCATATAATGCAGTTGCTTTCTGAATCTCTGTCTGACGATGATGTAATCTACCTGAAATCTTCCCCTATCGTCTGGTCACTTCCAAGTATACCGCCTCCTCTTGTGATTCTTGAACAAAGAATTATTTATTACTAGCTGATATTTATTACAGAAATTAATTAGTCTTTCCCCTCTCTCACTCGTTGTCGCAAACCCATATTCTCCTATAAACTTTTCTTTTACTCCTTACCCTACAACTGCGCTCCAGTCCCCCATGACTATTAAATTTTCATCTCCGTTTCAATATCTTCATATACTTTCACCGTCTCTTTATATTTAGCTTGCGATGACGGTATGTATACCAGAACTATCGTTTTCTGTGTTGGTTTGCTCTCGACTCTGATAAGAACACCCTTACCACTGAACTGTTCACTGTGACACACCCTTCCCCTAAATTTCTATTCATAACGAATCCTATTCCCGTTAAACCATTTTCTGCTGCTGTTGATCTTACCCTATACTCATCTGACCAGAAATCCTTATCTTCTTTCCATTTCACCCCTTTTATGTGTAGATTGAGCCTTTACATTTCCCTTTTCAGATTTCAGGCTTCCCTGCCACATTCACGCTTCTGACTCGTAGAAAGTTATTCTTACGTAGATAATTCAATCCTTTCCTCATGGTCACCTCCTCCTTGACAGTCCCCTCTCAGAGATCTGAATCGACTACTCTGGAGTCTTTTTGCAGTGGAGAGACAAGCATGATATTTTTTGAATTACAGGGCTCTGTCCTGTGAATACACATTATGTGTCTTCAACGCAGAGGTTTCCATTTCCCTCTCAACCTCATGCCGTTGATCATTGCTGATTGTTCCGCATTTAGGGGCAGTTTCCCACCCCAACGACAAGGGAGTGCCCTGAAGCTCTGTCCACTCCTCCGCCCTTTTTGACAAGGCCGTTTGACTTCTTATGCCGGAAGTCTTCGTCCGCCAACGCCGATTATTAATCAAAATTTAAGCAGTGGCGTGTTTTGAACCAAGGACGGAGGACGTTTTGATTACTAATCAAAGACGCCTTTCCTAGACCACGGGTGCCTGCACACGGACGACAGTAATAAGACCCTCCCATTCCCTCTGGTCCCTCCCCCCCTCCGCCCCCGAAAGCGGACCCGTATGGCCGCCATCCATCAGCGGCCGTACTCGCTTCTTCCTCCATGTTCTCCTCCCGCCTCCACGGGAATCACACGCACACGAATGGTCAATCCGTGGGTCTTACGAGAGGGGAAAATCTAAATGCGCTTAATTCGAAAATGACTAATCATAATCACTCTCCCCTGCCGTCATTTTTCTATCCTCATGCGAGTTTATCCTCTGCTTTCTCGTTCGCCATCCCCATCGTTTTGGGAGTATTACATTCGCTTCGGGTAAACTTCGCAAAATTTTAAAATGTCTGTCATCCCAAGGCTTCCAACAACTCGGCGCCCTCTGTGTTTCTCACACTCAGCCTTCTCTCTCTCTCCTAGAATGGCATTCTGCCGCATGTCGAGGGCCCCTTCTGCGTCATGAAAATCTCTTTCATGTGTAAAGCTGGCTTTCTCTATCGTGTGGTGGGAAGATGTTTGTATTAGAAATTCGAACATCCTAGTGAGCCCCGCCTGTGGGTTCAGTGTCTTTCTCATCCAAATGCCTCTTTCTGACTCCTGAAGTAACATTCTTTTTCAGCGAGAGGGAAGAGTTTTTCGTTACAGTTTGCCCTCTTCCTCACGCAAGCCGCGTCTTTATCACGCTCGAAGTAACATAAAGTTTTAAGGTGGGTGATTTTGTTCGTTACCATTCGAAATCCAAACCAACATTGCCACCTATACTGCATTTTCCTCCCTCTGCCACTATGGTGCGTTAAATATGAACTATCCATAGAGATACCCAACTGCAGCCACATTTCGGATGAGGAATAAGGAAACTTAATTGAAATATAACACCCACATGTCCCATATTCCTTCCAGAAGGCCTTAATGCTGTCTTCCCAATGTAAAAGTGGCATGGCACACTATGTGGCGCTCCCAGCATGACGCGCAGATGACATTTCGCCAGTCTATATGAAAGAGACTGACAGTCATCTTTCAGCTTGACCTCCAAGATCGCTCGGTCTCAGTCCTCTGCAGTTTCCTGAGGACTTCTGAAAAGTACAGCCTACACCTATGCTGGTGATACAATTCAAGACCTGGAGCAACGAACTGTTTAGACCTGCCAAGATTTACCAGGCGATTTGGAGGTGTTTCAAAGATTTTGTTGTTCTCTTTTGAGACGAGTGCAGTACTGCATTCAAATGCGAGGACTATCGTTGAACATTTAACTTAATATGTGCTAAGGGGCTGCAGACAGATTTAAATGGTGGAACCTCCAATTTCTTTTTTATTGAACATAGTATACAGAATTTTCCCTCTCAATATCTAATACATAGATATTATTGCCTTACTTCTGGTTTATTCATCCATTTAAACTAAAGACGTTCGGGCATGACGATGTCCATCTCACAGTTCCCATACTTCGACAGCAATTTTTTAGGAGATGGGTATTCAAAAGCTTTCAAAGCAGTTGAGGAAGAGAATCTATATGGAGAAAATGTAACTGTTACAAGCAGGAGTCCATAGGCCATGTACAAAAGCGAATGGGTACGAGGCTGCGACGATCGAAAACGGCATACCAGGGAAAGAAATTGGAAGACTGCAGAGGATTCGATGGAAAGAATAGACTAACAGAATCTGCCATAGAAAGAGTTCAAAATTATTATGGCACAGCCATCAAGCAAAATGTTAGTAGCGTTACGTTGTATTGAAGTTACGAAACGAGCTGTATGGGCTGCTTTGTTTCACCTCCCTTCAACAGACGATAAACCCATTCATGGCCTACCCCCCCCAAACATTTTCAATGTGCAAATACAACAGAACACAGCAAAATGGGGAGAAATTTATTCACAAACCAGCTATTACTTTTGCCAAGACATCTTGAAAGAAACTTTCAAAGATTTGTCAGATGTAAGCCTATTGAAGAAAGTCTTCATGGCCGCACCCAGAATCCTAACGAGTCCATCTGCAGTAGAGTTCCCAATACAGTGTTTGTGAAAATTAGTACACTGCACTTCAGTGTCTTTGATGCAGCGACAACGTCCAATGAAGGAAATGTTGCTAGTTGTGGATTCTGAAAAGACTGACATAAACTGTTGGTCATTTCACAATTAAATAAATGTTAAATTTAGATAATGAAAGACTCACGGCATCAGAGGGAGCTGTTGGAAATCTTGAAACATGGACAAGACAGTACACACAAGCAGGAAAAGGACATTGCAAGATGGGATGAAAGAGGATGCCGACAACCCATCACATGAGGCCGGGAAGCATTGATGAATTTAGTGGCTGTTGCAGTTTTTAATAATGAAGTGTACTTCTTCTCAGATTTTACTTGCCGGAATTTGTTCAAAATTACAATGTATACTAATTGGAGTCTTCAGCACATTTTAACACACGTGTTTTCGTATTTTGTAAATCTCAAAGAAGTTAGAGCCTTAAATACATAGAAAAGTGTAGGCAGGGTTTATTATGTTAGTGTCCGCTTTTACAAAAAATTATTATCTTAAAACTAATCAATCCTTTCAGAAATTCCTCTGATAAAGTGGTTAGGAATAAGTAACCTATAAGTCATATTTTTCAAAATTTTTATTCGCATTACTTTCTCAGAAGAGGCACGTTTCATTATGAACAAATTTTCCATTGTTATGATACGTATTTTCCAACCAGTCTGGAACCCCTTACACATTACTGTGCTTCTTTTCTAGATGGGCCACAGGTCATATTGGAGCCCAAGCACATGTGGAATTAATCTAAAATTTACATACTTTGGCTGCTGAATGACGATATTTTTGCTGAGCAAATGTTAAATGCCGGTCGCTGTGGCTTCAGTACGGAACAGCGCTGCTGCTACGGTCGCAGGTTCGAATCCTGCCTCGGGCATGGATGTTTGTTATGTCCTTAGGTTAATTAGGTTTAAGTAGTTCTAAGTCTAGGGGACTAATGACCTCAGTCCCATAGTGCTCAGAGCCATTTGAACCATTTTGAAATGTTAAATCGTGTTATCGTTGTGTTCGTTTATGTCAATGAAAAAGCAGTTTACATAGACCATTCCTATGTAGATCGGTTGAGGTTCATAACCAATGACAGCTGATAAACTACGTGGCCGGGAAAGCAGATTGACCAATGTTCATAAGTGATTAGATTGGACAAGCTGTTGTATTCTGACAGACATTATTCAGTCTAATCTGTCATGCAAGTGTGAGTAATTACACTGAAGTGAATGAAATTCCACCTGTAAATGACGGCATAAAATTGAAATGAAATTAAAATCGGGCCTCTGACTATAAAATAGGAAATTCCCGTGAAATATGACAATTGTCAGTGGAATATTAAATAGCGTTTTTAGATTACTGCGTAAATGCTTTTCTTGTGGCTTTGTCGCTAGATCTGAAGGGTGACAAATGTATATCCGAAATTTCATTGAATAGTGCGGCCGGATATTAGGAGGACAAAATGGTTCAAATGGCTCTGAGCACTATGGGACTTAACATCTATGGTCATCAGTCACCTAGAACTTAGAACTACTTAAACCTAACTAACCTAAGGACATCACACAGCACCCAGTCATCACGAGGCAGAGAAATAGGAGGACAGAGGTGTGCAGTTAATTCCTCCTTGATGCAAGGGGAAGGACAGGTTTCGAGGAAAATGTTGTTGATGGCCGGCCGCGGTGGTCTAGCGGTTCTAGGCGCGCAGTCCGGAACCGCGCGACTGCTACGGTCGCAGGTTCGAATCCTGCCTCGGGCATGGATGTGTGTGATGTCCTTAGGTTAGTTAGGTTTAAGTAGTTCTAAGTTCTCGGGGACTGATGACCACAGATGTTAAGTCCCATAGTGCTCAGAGCCATTTGAACCATTTTGTTGTTGATGACTTTTAGTTTTTTTCTAGTGGTCTGCCCGTTAGGAAGGTCTTTACATAATACTGACTTTCCATCAGTCATCGCCAACTACGGTTTCTTTTTGGCATTACATGAATGTTTTGCTTTTTCGCCTTATCTATGAAATAGCATCAATACCTTTCTCCTTTTCCTTTCCCCATCCCTTCTGAATCATCAGTCATTAAAAATTCCTTGCAAATGTCCTAAACAGTTCTTTTTCTTTTTAAAATGTCCTGTAGTAATTGTATTTTTTCTTCAACTTCTCAACTTTGAACATGATCCAGCTTATCTTTTTCTGACCACGTCCATTTTCAATCTCAAGGCTACAGTCCTTCTTCGCATTCCTTCCTAATCGTCCACAAAGCCTTACCCCATACAAAGCATTAGCTGTTTCTCAGTTGCTGTTCCGCATAATAGCTTCTTCTTCCCGATGAATGCTTAGCTACTAAAACAGTTTTTTTTTTTTTTTCGTTGGGTGTCTGTCATCGTCGTTTTTTAAACGCCTTACTATCGCCTGAAAAAGTTACTTTCTTGCGTCACCATGGAATAATCTGATTCTTACAGCTTGATGGCTGACCTTCAAACATCGATTGGAGATAAACCATAAATGTACCTATAAACGATCTTTACAGGTAGTAGAATAGTCACAACTCCGTATTTTAAAACAGTTGTATTTGGTTTTAGCTATCTGAGTTAGGGTACTTCCCTTATTGGCATAACGAGTCAGCTACTTATTAAAGTGCACCGAGAGCTTCGATAGTGTTGAAATTGAAAACAACATTT
Organism: Schistocerca serialis cubense; assembly: GCF_023864345.2. NCBI lineage: Eukaryota > Metazoa > Arthropoda > Insecta > Orthoptera > Acrididae > Schistocerca > Schistocerca serialis. The sequence goes on from NC_064642.1 coordinate 524,810,582, forward strand.
GGAAGGCAAATTAAAAATAATATATGAACATTCACTGAATGCCTGATATACTAAATACACGTCTTTTGCCGTAAAAAGAAGTAAAAAGTAACATGGGTGACGTTGTAAAAACGTTCTCAGGACGTAGCTAATGCAGCCCCCATCTCTTAGGCCTCACCGCCCAACGCACTAAATTTTTAACAAGCCTGAAAGCCAATCTGTGGCAAAACAGGCTGCCCGCCGTGTAACCATGGCAAACCAATTAGTTTCATCGATCGAACGCCAGGCCGACGGACGCAATCTGTTTTTAGCCCTTACCTGCGTCGGGCCCAAGTGTAGCCACGGCGAATTCCAATCATCGTGAGAAAATAAATTTTAGCCTCTGTACTCCCTAGAATGAAAAGAATATTTCCTCTTAATGTTTCAGGTTGAAAATTAGCTTCAGAATCCATGTTAATAAGTAAGACTCCTATGGCTGGGAAACCTATTTTACTAACCGCAAAAAACGCAGTGGCGTACCGCATATACTACAGTAGCTCCTGGCGCCAGCTTAGATGTCAAAATAAAGTTTTATAAAAGCAGAGTTGTCAGCGGCGAATGCTAGAAATATTGAAGACAAATGCGGCTAGAATATTAAATACTTAAGGAAGCATAATACATAGTCACAGATATAATGTGAAACCACCCCCTATTAACACTGTCGTGCAACTCCATGTGATGTAACCGCCAGACACCACACTTGCTAGGTCTTAGCCCTTAAATCGGCCGCGGTCCGTTAGTATATGTCGGACCCGTGTGTCGCGACTATCAGTGATTGCAGACCGAGCGCCGCCACACGGCAGGTCTAGTCTAGAGAGACTCCCTAGCACTCGGCCAAGTTGTACAGCCGACTTTGCTTGCGATGTTTCACTGCCTACATACGCTTTGATTTGCAGAGGCGACAGTTTAGCATAGCCTCCAGCTACGTCATTTGCTACGACCTAGCAAGGCGCCATATTCAGTTACTATAAGTACTTCAAGATCTGAACAGATTGATATTGTGAATCATGTACCGTCAAGAGCGACGTTCATTATTATTGGATTAAGGTTAAGTATCAAACTACTTCCGTCCGCTTTCTGAATTCTAATTCCTTGTCATGTTCCAGACCTCACGTGAGTATAGTTCTTCCCTCCTCACACCAGCCTGCGTGAGCTAAAACGCGTGCATTTCTGCCTCCTCTAGTAATACGGTGTTGGATCTTCTGCCAACACTACACTCCATATCCCCTTTACCACTGGAAACTGCAAAGCTGTAAAACTTGGTTGGTAAATATGCAGAGCCTCTGCATATTTAAGCTCGTGTTCAGCACTCATAACCATCAGTTGACTGCGTAGCAGCGAGGAGAGCTCCACCTACCATCCTAAGGGAGCCATGGGTATAACTAATTTTATTTTATCTTGTTAAATTTTGACATCATTAGACACTTTCATTTTATTTAAAGATTGGTATCTAGTATTTCTTAAAATTTATCCACAGGTCTGATGATGGTTTTGTAGAAAGAACCGAAACCGGTTATCTATATCATTAAAACATGTGTTCAAGACTGAACTTTAGTCAAAATATACCAAATGGGATTAGGTTCGAGGCCCGAGGGAGTCTTTCGTGTTCCGCCCTCAACTCTGACGTTCAAAACTTTTACCATGTAGAATCGGCTGTTGATCACGCTAAACGAAGAAAACCTTGAAGAAAAACATTTGCGGCCCGCATCTCGTGGTCGTGCGGTAGCGTTCTCGCTTCCCACGCCCGGGTTCCCGGGTTCGATTCCCGGCGGGGTCAGGGATTTTCTCTGTCTCGTAATGGCTGGGTGTTGTGTGCTGTCCTTAGGTTAGTTAGGTTTAAGTAGTTCTAAGTTCTAGGGGACTGATGACCGTAGCAGTTAAGTCCCATAGTGCTCAGAGCCATTTGAACCATTTTTTTGAAAAACATTTGCGCCTGCTGCCTTGCAGCATTAATGGTGCGGGAATAGCAAAGGCTAGAGATGCCGAAAATCTATAACAATGGCTAGTGGGACGGGTTGAACTCCTAAGCTGTGGTGAAAGCAACCATCCAAGAGAAAGGAACATCTTGAAAACAAATCCACCGACAGGCAGGCCAGCGACCTACTGGACGTGTAATGTCACTGCTTAGAGTATCAGTACTGTGTCTCTGAAAGGACGGACCACAAATATGACGACCAAGGCTAGGAGTAGGCCTAAGAGCCTGAGAAATAAAAATATCTTGAGAAGTGGAAAGTGGCACATAAAATCCATTAATAACAAAAATTAAGAGCTTACAGAGTAAGAGAGTTCAACCACTTTTTTCATTTTCACTTCTGGCAGCGGCGGTCGTCTGGAGAATCATATAAATTTAAGTACAATATATTACTGAGGTGCTGTCACTTACGATACTAGTGAAATGAGAAAATGTAAATATATATGAGTGGTCCATCTCACCAAAAGGTGTACGTGTGAGAAGAACCAGTGTAATGGGACAAACGGACAATAGTGATACATGAAGGAAAGAATGAATTGAAGTTTCATATTTTTGTTTGGAATATGTTGTAGTTAATACAAAATTGTACCATGAATTATTTTAGTCCAAAGCAAGTATATCAGTTTATTATATATCTTGACTGAACATTGGCCTTTCTAATGAGGTTTTTTTTCCCTTAGCCTTTCTCTCGCCACAACATTTGCACTTAGTACCAAATGTTGACCACCGTGAACAGGCAACACACTGAATACAATCGTCATTTTTATTAGTTTCGTAATAGATTTAACCATAGCCAACACATTCATCCTCATCGCATCCATCGAAATTATTTTCATAATTTCTTGCAGTGTTTGCATCTGACGTACACGGTGAGCTATTTACAGTATTTTTGTTACGGAGCTTCTGTAGTTTCATTTTATCTTCAGTAATATTTCCCTTTTTGTTAATCTCATTTTGATCGCTTTCGTTCATTGCACCTGCTCAGGGTGGACGTCGTAAGATACTCGTTTAATTTCGTCGTTGACCCATTAACTCACTTTTTTTTATTGCAGAGGACAGCTAACCCACTGACCGAACACGCTGAGCAACCGTGCCGGCGTCTTTGGTGATCTTTTTGTGTCTTTTCTCTGTTTCCTTTCTTTTCTTATCCATCTTATTATGTATTGTTTCAAAATTTTCAATTGAGATTAGCTCTTTCGATACAATTAGTGCCTTCCTCTTAAAATGCGTGGTTTTATCGGTGGAAGGAACATCTGATATTTCGTCAAGAAGTTTTGTCTGCGTTGGCCTAGGACTAGTCGATGTGATAAGTATCAGTACGTCTTAAAAAACTCCTCCCGAACAGGCCGTGAAGCCCCAAAGGTACCGACCGGCCGCCGTCTCATCCTCAGCCCACAGACGTCACTGGATGCGGATATGGAGGGGCATGTGGTCAGCACACCGCTCTCCCGGCCGCATGTCAGTTTACGAGACCGTAGCCGCCACTTCTCAATCAAGTAGCTCCTCAGTTTGCCTCAAAAGGGTGAGTGCACTCCGCTTGCCAACAGCGCTCGGCAGACCGGATGGTCATCCATCCTGGTGCTAGCCCAGACCGACAGCGCTTAACTTTGGGGATCTGACGGGAACCGGTGTTACCACTGTGACAAGGCTGTTGGTAGTAGGTCTTTTGATGAGCTTTTAAGTGGTTGTTTGGCCTGTGTGTGAGATTCTGCTCTTCCACCTAGTGACACAGACTTATCTTCTGACAAGTAAGTATAACACTGTTCGACATGGGTTCTATTTCTGATATTAAAGTATGTGCTTCTAGACCATTTTTCCGTGGGAAATTCAAATATGTAAACAAAATATCGTTGTCAGGGATACTTTTTATGTAGTATGTATATATATGTATATTCACAATTCATGGTAAACACAGAGACGTTATAGAGAAATACGGGTATGTTCCCGCATACAGTAGTGATAGAACGTGATAATTTATTGTGCAACAGCAGGTGGGAAGAATCAGACATCATTAGGTTATCCCCCGCCACAAGTATGTCATTAAGACCACCTGAAACATCTCATTAACTCGAATGGTGACAGCCGGTCGCTGCCTCGGCAGTAAAGCTTCACGCCTCCTAGGGGCAGGCGTATCGAGTTTACAACAGTGGTGTTAGCCGCAATTTGTGTCAGTCTTAACGAGTGGGTGTTTTGGCTGACAAGTGACTGTCTGTCATATTTCCGAGCACGGTTGAATTTTTTAGTTCCTGTGGAACAAACCCACAAAAATTTTATATGACAAACAATTGCTAGAGAAAATAAAAGAAACTCACTAACGCAGAGGATAACATAGATCAGGCTTGGGAGAAAATGAAAGAAAGTAGTAGCAGCTAGAAAAGCACAAGTACACGCGTTATAAGGCAAGAGAACAAATAGCACACCACGGTTTCGCGAAGAGATTAAACGAATGTATAAAAAAAGAGAGATGTGTCTATTTGAAATGTAAAACATTCAAAAAAGAAGATCTTACGGAGATTACGAACAACTCCTAATCAGACAAAATCGCAAGTGAATCGTTGTAAACAGGAACACTGGAAAACTATAAAAATTTAGAATGTGACCTGTTGGAGAAACAAATTTGAAGAATGACCCAAGAGAGGAAAGAATTAAATGCAGTTTTGAAAGTGAACGACGTAAATGAGGAATCATGGTTCAAATATTTAATAGAGTTTTATAATGGTAAAAAATCACTAGAAAATGTTGACAGATCAGAGATCAGTATACAAGTAAATGATGATGAACTTGTTTCACATACGGAGGTAGAAGATATAAGTCTGTTCAAATGGTTCAAATGGCTCTAAGCACTATGGGACTTAACATCTGAGGTCATAAGTCTACTAGACTTAGACTACTTAAACCTGACTAACCTAAGGACATCACACACATCCAGGCCCTAGGCAGGATTCGAACCTGCAACCGTAGCAGCAGCGCGGTGCCAGACTGAAGCACCTAGAACCGCTCGTCCACAGCGGCCGGCTGTAAGACTATTACAAAATAGTAAGTCTCCAGGGAAAGATAGGATGTTCAATGAATTTCTAAAATATGGAGGATACTGACTAACTGAACAATTAACGAAGTTGGTTAACAATACTGTAACTGGTAATAAAATTCCAAACGAATGGAAACCTAGTGTTACAATTCTCATGCACGAAAAAGGAGATAAGAAAGACCCGTACAACTATGGAGTGATAAATCTGAGTTCAGAAAACCTTGTAGAGGATCAGTATTACGTTTGATATGGTAGGTCATGCACCAACGCAGTATTTATTCTTAGGTAGGTAGCAGATAAGTCCATTGAATACATCAGAGCAGCTTATCTTTTGTTTTATTGATTTACAGAAAGCTTTCAATATGATTCAGTTAACAGATGTGGTAAACCGGCTTTTTATCAACTTAATAAAAACAACTGAAGTCATTTATACTAACAGCTGCATCAAGGCGAAAATTGCTGCAGATTAACCACCTGCTTATCTGTTAATAGTGGTTAATAGTGGTATTAGACAAGGTGACTTTCTGAGTCCCCTACGTCTTAATACAGTCAATGACAAGATGATAAAGAAGGTATTGTCTGATATTGGTTATAGAATGAGGGACGAAGATATAAAAATCATTTCTTGTGCGGACGATGTAGGTCTGCTGGAAAACAGTGAAGGTTATATACAAAAACTTTTGCATATATTTAAAGTGGCAGTCAAAAACCTAAATATGGTCATATCCACTCAAAAGCTGAAAGTACGACCGCATCTATGGGACCACTGAAATACAGGATGTTTAAATGATACTGTTTGGATAAACAAGGGTATAGGAAAAGTTGCAAGGGCAAGAATGTACAAAACAATAGTGAGACATCCTTAGGGTAGACTGAGAGGTACTAAGGAAACAGGCTCTAGCCTAGGAAGAAAGGAAGAAGGAGTGGCCGAGCAGTTCTAGGCGCTACAGTCTGGAACCGCGCGACCGCTACGGTCGCTGGTTCGAATACTGCCTCGGGCATGGATGTGTATGATGTCTTCAGGTTAGTTAGGTTTAAGTAGTTCTAAGTTCTAGGGGACTGATGACCTCAGAAGTTAAGTCCCATAGTGGTCAGAGCCATTTGAACCATTTTGAAGTAGAAGAAGACACGGGGAGAGGTCGGGACCATATGGAGGTTGCGTAAGTGAGTGGGGCCTACCTGTTGCCATGGTTGTTCCAGTGGGCAGCGGAAGTCTGCCTGGGAAGTCCTTGCATATCTTCTATGCAGTTCCGTTCTTTCCCCATGCGATCTCCGTACCTTTTTGGAGCCTTGAAGAAAGACATTCGTGGTCTTAGATTTGCTTCGAAGGTGCGTGCCTGAGTGGGATTGTAGCTCCGTATACAGCCGAAAACATTTTTTCATGATGACATTAACCATCTTGTCTCAAAGTAGGATGAATGTATTAACGGTTATGCCGTATATTTTGGATATAATAAACAAAAAAAAAATGGCTCTGAGCACTACGGGACTAACATCTATGGTCATCAGTCCCCTAGAACTTAGAACTACTTAAACCTAACTAACCTAAGGACATCACACAACACCCAGTGAAATAATAAACAGTTTACTTACTTTCCAACTGGCTGATCCTTATTTTGAAAAATGTGTCTTGCAATAAACGTTATATTCTCGACTCTGATACTTTGGAAATAAATAAAAAAAACCTATGTCAACCAAAGGTAGAAGGCAGTTCAAATGGTAAACTGACTTCTACCGTCGTCCACTGCCAGTCACAGTGATGTGACCACCTATCAAACGCCTTTTACAATTCGGAACGCTGCTAGACGTGCAAGAAGAGAGTCAGGGAGGTTCTGGAAGGTACCGGCGAGGAAGTGGATCCATGCCGACTATAGTGTCATGGCCACCTGCGCTACGCTTCTCAGTTGAGGATCCATGGTGCTAACAGCCCGATCGAGGTGGTCACATAGATTCTCGATTGGTTTTAAATCTGGGGAGTTTGATGGACAGAGATCTAGATTAAACTCATCCTGGTGCCCTTCGAACCACGTTCGCACTCTGCGAGCTGTGTGACACGTTGAAGGCTCCTATTGGTAGATGCCATCGTGCCGAGGAAAAACAAACTGAATGTAGTGGTGGAAAATGTTCCTAAGGATAGATGCAAACCTGTACTGACCCCTTGTGCCTTCTAGAATGAAAACGTAACCAAGGGACTACGTAACAATCCCCAGGCCATAATGCTACCTCTTCCGACCTGGACCCTTCCTACGACACAACGGCCATCAGCTCGATGGCGCGTACAACGTGATTCATCCGAAAAGGCCATTTGTCGCCACTCTGTGTACGACTAGTGGTGGTATTGCCATGCAAATATATGTCTTCGTCTCCGATGAACGGCAGTCAGCATGAAACTTCCTGGCAGATCGAAACTGTGTGCTGGACTGAGACTAGAACTCGCGACCTTTGCCTTTACCGGGCAAAGAGAGCTTCTGGGAAGTTTGGAAGGTAGAGAAGAGGTACTGGCAGAAGTAAAACTGCAAGGGCAGAGGATCCGTCATGCTTGGGCAGCTCAGATGGTAGAACACTTGCCCGCTAAAGGCAAAAGTTCCGAATTCGAGTCTCGATCCGGCACACAGCTTTAATCTGCTAGGAAGTTTCATATCAGCGCACAGTCGAGGAGACACTGTTAGTAGCCCTTCTGTTCATGTGGACGATTATTCGCCCAACAGTTGCACGTCTATTCATCCGTACACACCTACGCAGCCATTGTTCACCCTGTGATCTATGGCTTGGTTCAGTGTGAGTGTGTGGGTGCTATTCTGTCATTCTGCGCAACGGATTAATCTGAGATGTGCTCTTTACCCTGTGGCTCGTGCAAGATGCAATTTCCACCCCTACACTACTACAGAAGTCAGACAAACGCTCCTAACGTTCTAAAGAGAAATGCCTGAAAAACTTTCAGCAATAAATATCTTCTGGAGTTGTCCGCTGTAAGGGAATGACACAAAAATTCACAAAGTTTCTTATGTAACTAGTGGGATACTTGGGTACTGGAGTAGTGCTAGTTAGTGCAAGAAAAACATGAAAGTAAGGAAAATTATTATTTATTTTGCAAACATTCTAAGAAATCACAATGTCACTTTTAGTTATGTCCTGAACAAGTTATTTCCAGGTTCTTTTCGGAATGTGAAGTTACTTCTTAAGGATAGGATTCGCTAATGAAATTTCTATACAAAGCTTAAGATTGTTATTGACTTGGCAGAATGGCTGAGATCTGTGCCTACTCAACTGGAATAATTATCCGTTACAATGTTACTGGGTACGGACGAGGCTGTCGTGTGTGAAATGCAGTAAAGAGTATTGTTGTGGAGGAAATATGGGGCTCGCAAGAGCTGTGGCACACAATACCGTAAGCTGCGATGACTGCTGTCTGTGCTGCTGACAAATAAGGTAATTCTCGTTCTATCTGGATTGACTTTTGCCTATAAAACTGTCCCCACCCCTTTATGAAGTCAAGGACTCCTATTCGCCCCTAGTCTAGCTATTGGCGTGGTCAGATAACCAGTCCACCATGATGCCACTCAAAAATTCGCTCGCAGGCGTTTAACTATAACTCCGTCCGTTCACACCGCACAATAAGTGCGGCGGCCAACACAATGAACAACGCTTAATCGCAAGGACTAAATATAGAGTCACACTCCGATTCGCTGTCGACAGAGGTGCTCTCCCAGTGAAGTACTGAGGAGAGACTTGTTCATCGCTCTTTGAGTACACGTACGAGCGCACACACTCTTGTTACGTGTTCTCGCTCCAAGAGTGTCAACGGAACAGCCCCTCTCCACGCGAGGCGTGAAGGGGTATATCTTTCAGTCTCTTCCATTACTCCTTCAGCTCAAGGAGTCAGGAATATAGTCTGCCAATTAGCACTGCTCTTCTAAAACGGGAGAATGACGTTTCGTTTAAGGCGACCAACCCAGAAATCTGTAGCATCGACGTTTGGCGTTTGCTGTCTCCCTGTGAAAACCTCTGAAACTGTGTGCTATGTTTGTAAAGAATGCGTAGGCTGGGTGCTCCCACACAATGTAGCGGAATTTACTTTTAAGCTGAACACGGGGTCGTTCTCCCCTTTCACTTGGGCAAACACTGTCTGCTCCATGGGCAGTCGCCATCCGACGTAGACAGGCTGAATCGTCCTCTGAAGGGACCAGCCTCTCAGCGTGCGGTCCACCTCTCCCAAACTAAAAGCTCTTGTGACCATCGTGTCTTGAATGTGTGTGTGTGTGTACGTCAGCCTCGAGTATCTCAACCCCAGTGCGCACTTGTTATTTGCATACCATTTACATGAATTCATACAACACTGACTTTATTTTATCGAGTTTGGGTTCAAATGACGCGTCTTGATGTGCGGAATATGATTGTGAGGGCGTAATATGTAAGCAGTGAAGGTCAGGAGACCATAACGTGTTACATTAGATAAGCATCAGTTGCCATGCATTCACGGTATACTTTAACGACGGCAGCACGTGAACTGTTTACAGACTTAGCCTTTTCGGAAATGCTTCCACGTTGGCCCAAAAGGTTTATGATTATGCCCTTTTGGATGTTTCTGCAGCATGACAACTGCACTTCGAACGTAGGCAGTGGTCACATTAACGTGGCTGGACCGTATAATATGCAACGTTTGTCAAAATTTCTATTACAGTCTTCTAGACATTGTAGAGGGAACGTAGTAGATATTTTTTTTTATAAGGAATCCATGTCCGCATACGTAAGGGTACTAGTCCCTCACAATTGGCTTTTGGAGGCCTAGATGATGTGATGAAGTCTAGAAACAGAGAATGCTGGGCGCTCTTAAGTAAGCAGCGACGAAAGTCGCCTTTTATCAACATTTATCGTATCAATTCCGGTAAAAACGTGGCGATCGCTTCTATTGTTGCTTGGGATATAATAGGTTGCACCAGTGACTTATAAATTCAAGTGAAAGAATATAATTTCGGTTTAAATGTGTATGACTGATTTTTTAACTATCCTTAAACATTAATCCTTTTCGTGGTTTGTTCCTCTTGATAAAATTAAATACTAAATTAGTTTAATGCTTTGCATTCTGGACAGATTACTACTATTCATTCAGTCAGACTGCTTCAGTACTGTATTACACCAAGGCATTCGGATTTTGTATGAACGAGGTGTGCATGCATGCACATGACTGAGTTACTGTTCATAAGTAGTCCTATTGTTGTAACATCTAGCAGCGTTGTTAAATGTAACCGGCGATGTTATGCCGTTAATCCGCTCCAACCACTGAACTTAGTTACACAGCCAGTTATATTTTAAGGTGGCCTCCGAAACACAAAACTCGAAATACTAACTCGCTGTCATTCTCGTTAGCAAACATGCCAATAGTGAAACAAGTGACGACAGATAAAAATAGTGGTACTGACCGGGGATTTTGCTATCATAAATTATTAATTAAGTGATTTTGTTGTGATGCATGATAATTTTTCGAGCTTACTGATCTCTACATGATCCAGTTGTTACGTGGATGCAACTCTTACAGTCAGTCTTTCAAGCACGACTGAACACATTCCAACAGCCAAGAATTAATTCCGAGCTAGCACAGTGGCGATGTTAATGTGGCTACTACTGCGATACGCATTACACATAAATTCGCGGTAGTAACGGCTTTAGCATAGACCGAAATGCTTACTGGTACAATTAATTAGAGTACGTAGCAACAACGGAGAAATTTCAATTAGACGTGGCTCTTCTAGTTCACAACAGAAAAGAGGCGTCCCTTTACACAGTGTCTAGCAATATTTGATGTGTTACGTCATCGAATAGTGTAAAATGGTAATGGATGTGTAAGGGCTTCCCACTGAAATTATTGCAACGTAATCTAAACAACCTCAGAAACATGTAGACCCACCATAATGTTGACGAGGTTTTTTAGATTACGTTGCACAAATTTCTCTGTGAGTCCCTTACACACTGTCCACACAGTCCCGATTTCTCCACTCGATTTCCATATTTCTGGGGCTCTGAAGAAAGACGTTTGCAGCCATCGAATTAGTTCGAAGTGCTAAACGCCAGGCTACAACCGTGGCTCCGTAGGCAGCCACGAAGTGGCTACGACATTGAGACAAAGTTCGATCATCACACTGCATTGACAAAAGATTCCCACGCCCCAAGAAAGCACGTCAGTCTCGATCCAATGTCAAAGGGATGCTCACTGTTTTTTTCCGACTTCGTTGGAATTGTGCTTATTCTTGCCTCAAGGTGAAACAGTGAATGCTGTGTACTGTCAAGGGATTTTGAAACGTTACGTGAAGAGATCTGCAAAAGGAGACCGAAATTGCGGCACGACAAGTCATCGTTCTTCCACCACAGTAGTGCACCCTCAGCTTTGTCAGTTCGTCAATTTTGTGCCAGAAATCAGATGACGGTTCTCCAGCAACCTTCTTACTCCACAGACATGGCTCGTTGCCGTCTTATTTTCGAAATTAAAATCAGGGCTGAAGGGTCGTCGTTTTCAGAGTATTGATGGCATCGAAGCAAATTCGTCATAGACCTTCGAGCACCGCAGATTAAGCTATTCAGGACTGCTTCGCGAAATGGAAACACCGATGGGAAAAGTCTGTGCATAGGGGAGAGAAGTATTTCGCAGGAAACAAGGACCAATAAGCTGTAAAATTCTTGATAAAGTTAAAAAATGGCCAGGGTCCAGTAGGACGCGGGCTCTGAGGGTTCCATACAAATTTCATTTTTCTATTACGGGAATCGAGAATCTCGACAACTGTTGCCTATTATCGATATTGATTACTGGCATGGTGTTGGTTCCAGGGATTCCACGCTTTTCGACAGTATTTTAACTTCAATAATATAAATGTGACATAAAGTGATGCAGGAAGCAGGTGAACATTGTTATTAAAATCATTAATTCTCCATTCAGGCTGAATGGGCCGCAATGGTAAAAGTCAAACCTTAGGCAAGGAATGACTTTATTGATCATATGATACGTTTCGGAATTTATCCATCATCAGATATCCAGAAGCGATTACTGCACGTAGACAAGGCGTTTCAAGTTATACGCGACTAGTTTCCGAATATTTGTTTGGCTTCTTGTCAAATTTCATGAATCTAGGTCAACGAGAAGTATCCTACAGGTTCTGATGAGTGAGTTTGCGATTATCAAAATATGTGGCATTGATGGCCGTATCTTTTGATTGCACTGACTTACAAGTTAATGTTTATTATAATGCCAAGGGACCATTAATCGTAATATGTGACGTACTTTATACATCTACCAGTTACGTAGAAAGAGGAGTCTTAACAGACGAACGAACATATGTAGAGAGCCAGATAAGAAATGACGGAAAATTGTTTTCCTGTGATATAATTAAAAATTTGCCGTTTTCGTACCTTTTACTTTGGTATGCTCCGAAACCTTGCTTCTTGCCAAATTTCATGATTCTAGGCCAACGGGAAGTACCCTGTAGGCAGGGTTCGCTAGTACCACAATATGTGACATAAACGAGAGCATCAGTGTTTTACACCACCGAGAAACTATACACCTCAGTATCTGAAACAAATTTCAACTTTATGCATCTATCTGTTCCTGACAAAAATGGATTTCTTAACAATCGGACGGACAGACAGACAGACAGGTGGACAACAAAGTGTCCTACACTGGAGAGCCAAAGAAACTGTTACACCTGCCTAATATCATGTAGAGTCCAAGCGAGCAAGCAGAAGTCCCACAACACGAAGTGGCATGCACTCGACTAATGTCTGAAGTAGTGCTGGAGGGAAATGACACCATGAATCCTGCAGGGCTGTCCATAAGTCCGTAAGAGTGCGAGAGGGTGGAGCTCTCTTCTGAACAGCATGTTGCAAGGCATCCCTGATATGCTCAATAATGTTCATGTCAAGGGAATGTGGTGGCCAGCGGAAATGTTAAACTCAGAAGAGTGTTCCTGAAACTACTCTGAGGCAATTCTGGACGTGTGGGATGTCGCATTGTCCTGCTGGAATTGCCCAAGACCGTCGGAATGCACAATGGGCATGAATGGATCGAGTGATCCGAAAAGATGCTTGTGTACGTGTCATCTGTCATAGTCGTATCTAGACGTATCAGGGGTCCCATATCACTCCAACAGTACACGTCCCACAGCATTATAGAGCCTCCACCAGCTTGAACAGTCCCCTGCTGATAGGCATGGTTCATGGATTCATGAGGCAGCGTCAATACCTGTGCACGTCCATCCACTCGACACAATTTGAAACGAGACTCGTCCGACCGGGGCAACATATTTCCAGTCATCAACAGTCCAATGTCTGTGTTGCCGAGCCCAGATGAGGCATAAAGCTTTGTGTCGTGCAGTCATCAAGTGTATACGAGTGGGCCCTCGGCTCCAAAAGCCCATATCGATGATGTTTCGTTGAATGGTTCACATGCTGACGCCTGTTGATGGCCCAGCATTGAAATATGCAGCAATTTGCAGAAGGGTTGCACTTCTGTTACGTTGAACGATTCTCTACAGTCTTCGTTGGTCCCGTTCTTGCACGATCTTTTTCCGGCTGCAGCGATATCGGTGATCTGATGTTTTACCGTATTCATGGTATTCACGGTACATTCGTGAAATGGCCATACAGGAGAACCCCCACTTCATCGCTACCTCGGGGTTCTGTGTCCCATTGCTCGTGAGCCGACTGTAACATCACGTTCAAACTCACTAAAATTTTGATAACCTGCCATTGTAGCAGCAGTAACCGATCTAACAAGTGCGGCAGACACTTGTCTTATGTAGGCGTTGCCGACTGAATATCTCTGTGTTTGAGTACGCATACCTATACCAGTTTCTTTGGCGCTTCAGTGTATAATGGTTCCGTTTTTGGCGACTGGAATGCAAGACTCAAAAAATGGAGTCCAGTTACTTTGTCAATAGATGTCGTAATACAAATTTTCGTATTAAGAAATCTTTTATGAAGTTAAGTGTCTGGAGCGTAGCTTTGTACAGAAGTGAAACGTTGGCGAGAGAGAATAACTCTTTTTTGATATGTGGTGCTACGGAAGAATACTGAAGATTACTTAGAATAATAAGACAGAGTAACCAAGTGAGAAGGTACTGAATGGAAGTGCGTAAACATAAATTTGTGGCGTGACTTGAATAGAATAAGAGGCCGGTCGATAGGAAGCAGTTTGTGGCATCAAGAAATCATCAATTTGGTAATGTAAGGAACTGTGGAGGTTAAAAACTGTAAAAGAAGGCAGATATTGAAGTACACGATGGAAATACTGAAGACGTAAGTTGTAAGTGATACTGAGGAATGAAAAAATTGGCACAGAAGGGTAATTCGTGGCGGGCCGCATCAACACAGTCAGAATACTGATGGCAAGTTGGTGGGGTAAAATTTTTAAATGAACCCCAAGTCTGGAATACATTGATAGCCGGTATTTTCATACTTTGCAGGGATACCAGCTACGATGTGTCGTGACATGGAAGCAATGAAGCCCTGGTGGGTCGCTGGAGGGAGTTGGCACCACATCTGCACACTGAAGTCGCCTATATCTCGTGAATTCCGGCGACTGGGGCGCCACGTTCAGTTACATTCCACACGTGTTCGCTCGGGTTCTGATCTGACGAGTTGGTTGGCCAGCACATCAATTGGAGCTTGAATCACTCCATCACACTGCTGGCCTTATGACATGGCGCCTTATCTTGTTGAAAAATGCTACTTTCGTCGGAAAACATCAACTATCTGCCTCTGCGCCACCGTCCAGTGCCGATGGTCACGTATCAGTTCCAGCCGTAGTTGCCGATGTCGTGGTTTTAACATTGACACATTTGTGGATCGCTGGGTGTGGAGGCCCGCCTCTAGGAGTGTCGAGACACACTTGTACTCCACCCAGCAGTAAAGTCTGAAGTTACCTCCGGCACAGTTCGCCGTCTCTTCTGTTTAACCAGTGTGCCCATCTTGCGACGTCAGACACCTGTAACGAAGGCTGACCGCCCAACCCCATGGCGTCTGGACGTGATTTTACCGTGGTTTCGCAACGTGTCGAAGACATTCACCACAGCACTCTTCGAACACCCGACACGCAGTGCAATTTCCGAAATGCTCGTGCCGAGCCTCCAGTCCGTCACATTCAGAACATCGCACGCCTTCCCTATTCTACATTTTGGATACTGCATGGACCGTGCGTGAGTGTGACAAGCAATTATTCCTTGTCAGGTGACGTTGCTATCGCCTAGACATGGGTAGTACGTCAGTGGATGTAACGTTCCGGCTGATTAGTGTATAGTAAGCAGCATGAAATGAATGCAGGTTGCAATAATAATGCAGAGATAAAGAGACAGTCCCAGGGTAGACTTCCGTCGAGATCTGTATTAGAAATGTCTTGGGGCGGAAGACCGCAACAACACAATAAAAGCACGGCCGTCTCTCCTAGTGAGAGATACACACCTGAGGAACCACCAAATCGACAGCGACAGTTATCTGTGAGTGTTCAACAGTAGCTATCTATAAGTGTCTTCAGACAAAAGCGACGCACGTCGTTAGCGATAGGAGTCGGCATGCGGGAAGCAGCCTTCACGACTACATGTATAACTGTAGGCGGGCATGGCAAACGCTTCCGTGTACCCTGCCCTGCCGCTCCTTTGTCTTCGGGCGGCGGAGCACTTGCCGGGCAGCTCATCACATTCCTCAGGCTCGGTTCAACGTCCTAGGGTTCTCTAAGAGACGATCAGCAGAAAATGAAAGGGAGACACTGTGGATGGTGACAAGAGAGAGGGCAGGAGGTCCTCAGGCAGGCAAGGGACTTTTCAGGCTCTCCCGGCGGATTCGTTGCTACGACTACTGGATGACGATGTGTAAGCGAGACTAAAGAAAAACAAGATACGTTCATAGGATTGTCGACTTGGGCGAAGGCGTTCGACAATGTCAAGTGGTGCAATATATCCAAAATTCCGAGGAAAATACATGTAAGCTACAGAGAGAGACGGGTAATACTCAAACTGTACAAAAGCCAAGGAGGAACAATAAGAGTGGAGGACCAAGAACGAAGTGTTCAGATTAAAAAGGGTATAAGACAGGGAAGTAGTCTTTCGCCCCTGCTGTTCAATCTGTACATCAAAGAAGCAAATATGGAAATAAAAGAAAGTTCCAGGAACGGAATTGAAATTCCAGTTGAAAGGATATCAGTGATACGATTCGCCGGTAATATTGCTACCCTGAGTGAAGGTGAAGAAGAACCACAGGATATGCTGAATGGAATGAACACTCTAATGGGTACAGAATATGAGTTGAGAGTAAATCGAAGAAAGACGAAAATAATGAGAAGTAGCATGAATGAGACCAGCGAGTAACTTAACATCATGATTGATGGTCACAAAGCAGATGAAGTTAAGGATTTCTACTACCTAGGCAGTAAAATAACCAACGACGAATGGAGAAAGAAGGACATAAAAAAGTAGACTAGCACTGGCAAAAAGGGCGTTCCTGACCACGAGAAGATCACTAGTATCAAAAGTGGGCCTTAATTCGAGGAAGAAATTTCTGAGTGGGCGTTTGGAGCACAGCATTGGACGATAGTGAAAAATGGACTGTCTGAAAACCGGAACAAAAGAGAACAGAAGCATTTGAGATGTGGTGCTACAGACGAATGTTGAAAATTAGGTGGACAGATAAAGTAAGGAATTTGGAAATTCTGCACAGAATCGACGAGAACTGGGATATATGGAAAACATTGACAAAGAGAAGACGCAGGATGGTAGTTCAGACGTTAAGAAATCGCGGAATAGCGTACGTGGTACTAGAGTGAACTGTAGAGGGTTATAACAGTAGAGGAAAACATAAGTTACAATACAGCCAGCAAAAGATTGAGTACGCAGGCTGCAAGTGCTACTCTGAGATGAAGAGGTTGGCACAGGAGAGGAATTCGTGACGGGCCGCGTCAAACCAGGCAGAAGTGCAAAAAACCATCACAGTGTTTCTCAGTTCAAAGCTACTGCCGCAAGACGGGGCAGGTGGTACTTGGGCCGTGGCGTCCAAATTTATTTGGGCGACGAGCAGCAATCACATAAGCTAAAGAAAACTCTTCCTTTTACATGAAAGAAGAGCTCTTAGTGCCCCCTGCCAGGAGCTGAAGAGAGGCCATCAGTGAGTGTACTGTTGGCATTGACTGTGCTGCGAGGCGAGGCGGTGCTGTGTCTGAAACAATTAAACCTCTGCTATGTGCTGCGTCAAACCTGTAATCGGAGGTTCTGGTTTCTCCTGTTTTAATGTAGTGGCAGGCAGTACTAAATTCCAGATAGTTCTTAGTAGGAAATCTACATACCTATTGATGACATAGTTTACTGTATTGCACTGTATTGACACAAACGAGGGATGATGATGATGATGATGATGATGATGACAATGATAAAACTTTTCATAAAACATACAGTGCCACGTGTTTAAGCGATGTTTCGCTACTGTTCATTTGTCAGAAAGGACCACGTCTGTTTGTCGATGGCAAGAGCGCCCGTATGATAGTTTGTTGTTGGGGAGGGGGTGGCAAAGCGGGACGGAGGCGGTGCAGTATTTTTATATTTTGAAAGACGAAAGGCGACATGTAAGTTGCCGTAAGAAAGTTGCAGTATCAGGCTCGTCAAAAACCTGCATAATACCGAATTTTAAATCATTTTATGAAGTTAAACATCTGACTACACGGTATTTTTTTTGTTTCCCTGAGAACTACGAGGAGAGGGGAAGGCTGCCCCTCCGCGGTGGGTAGAGCGCCCTTGGTCTATTGCGTTTAACAGAGCGTTCTTGCACAGTGCGACACGTATGCTCAAAATTGGTGGTTTTTACACTAGCCCGAAACTTAGCGCTGACTTCAATGCAATACGCGTTTAATAGTTCTCATATCCCAGCTCCGTCTCGAATTACGGCAGAAAATTCAAAGCCGGCCGGTGCGGCCGTGCGGTTCTAGGCGCTTCAGTTTGGAACCGCGTGACCGCTACGGTCGTAGGTTCGAATCCTGCCTCGGGCATGGATGTGTTGATGTTCTTAAGTTAGTTAGGTTTAAGTAGTTCTAAGTTCTAGGGGACTGATGACCATAGATGTTAAGTCCCATAGTGCTCAGAGCCATTTGAACCAAGAAAATTCAACGAGTTTCTAATCAAATGTTAAGTATACAAGCAGCGACATGCAATCGATACCTTCATTGCAATCTAGATGACAGCGCCATCTAAAGCGACGTGGGTAAACACAGTTTTCCGAAAATTCCTACACCAGAGAAGATGTAGAAAATATTCTAGAATCTGAATCAAGAATCGCTGCCAACGTGAGCAGCTTAGAAGCAGATGCGGTCTGTGTAGCGACGCTGTCATGTAATAAAGGCAAGTCTTCCAATCGAGATTGTTTATCAGTTAGATTCCTTGCAAAGTATTTTGATTAAATAGTTCTATTTTTAGTTATCATACACAACCGCTCACTCGACGAAATATCCGTACCTATGACTGGAAAATTGCGTTAGTTCACCAGTAGACAAGGAAAGAAATGGAAGTTACTCCTCTGAACTATAACCACACGTCATTGAGGTCGATTTGCAGTAGGATCTTAAAAAATGTACTGGGTTCGAACGTTATGAAGTACTTCGCGGGAATCTATCTATTGACAAGTAACCAGCAAGATTCGGAAAATATTGTTGTTCTAAAACACAACTTGCTCTTTATTCACTTGTAGTAATTTATGAGTGGTCGTCGAGTACAACAGTATTGATATCAACGGTTTCCCAGGTCCTTCTGTTGTTCCTTATGGAAGTGATTTAGGGGATGTTCTGGGCAGTCCTCTTATATTATTTGCTGATGAGGCTGTCGCTTACCGTCTAATAAAGCCATCATAACATCAAAACGAACTGCGGAATGTTGTAGACAAGATAGTTGAATGTTGCGAAAAAGGCAATTAATCATAAAATACATAAATTGTGAGCTCCTACACATCGGTAATTATGGAATCCCGTTGAATTTGGGTAACACGATAAATGACACTAATTTAAACTTCGTCGATTCATCTAAATACTAAGGGATTGCAATTATAAACAGTTTAACTGAGAACCATCTTACAGAAAATATTGTACGGAAGACGAACAAATGACTACATTTCATTAGCAGAAGGTGCCACAAATCTACTGACGACACTGCCTGTGTAAGGAAACCCCTGTATCTTAATTGTCATTTATCTGTTTGTAGATCACCGACTCTTTACAAATCGATACCTTCGCTATTAATATTTAAGCGCGTTATGTCTCACGGTTATCAACTCGTCTTGCATTAGTTCAATTAAGAAGCCCGATAATTTTTCGTTGTGGCGAGAGCGTTTCAAAGAATATCAGTTACCAATTATCTCTTCCGAATGGAAGTAGTATATGACTCCTTCCTACATAGGGAGAAGTGACCATCGTAATAAAATGAATCAGAACTGGCTCTGGGAGGTTTTGCTGTTTATTTTTGCCATATGCTTTTCGAGAGTGGAACGTCTGAGAAAAAGTCTGAAAGTGGTTGTGTGAACCTTACTTCTTACCTTCTTCACTTATAGTACGTACTATTAAACTCTAACGGCAGTGTCAGTACTGACAGAAGTAATTTTAGACTGCCTGGGGAACTTGTGTTGGTTCCAAAAGTGTTTATACTCTGTGGCTGTGATTTTGTGGATAGAGCCAACACCAGTTTTTACGCAGTTGATATAATTCAACGAGTAACTACTATAAATGGTACATGCATATTAAATATAAAAATTCAGGTGGAGAGGACTCTACTGCAGAACAGTTCCAGTCGGTAGCACTCATACGTGTATTTCATAAACTGTTGAAATTTACGAAACTATGAGTTCCTGATTTAGCCTAAGCAAGTGGGATTTCGACTTAAGAGATATTTCTGCCATCAAATATTACTCCTACACACGTATAAATACTCAGTCTTATATCAGCTGCATACGATCCTTCAGTTTCCCAAAAGCAGTTCCTTTCCAGGAAAGTGGGTACCTTTCTAAATGGTACGCTGTCGCCCTCTAAGTTGAAATACCTCAGAGAGATTTAGAAATTCAGGTGACCAGTTATTAAGAAAGGCTTACCGAAAGGATCCATGTTTGCACCAGTTTTGATCTACTGTACCTTTACGTGACAGTAATTATAAAGTTGCTATGTCACACATTTAAATAGACAAATGACAGAGCGGAAACTTCAAGTAGTTTGAAACTATGTGCATGAGAAGCCTAAAAATTTTAAAAGACTCAACAGATGTGGACTCATATCTAAAATCACTAAAAAGAAAATCTGCATTCTCTATATATGAAATCGACTTACATGTCATCAGGTAAGATCTCTTTCTGGGCCAGTTGGTACGGTTTATCACAATAACACACATAACAATGTAACTGCTAAATTCCTCAAATACTCAGACTTAACGTGGAACATAATTCTGTGCTCTGAATGACATTCACTTTATATCGTTTTCTGCTGTGGAGTGCTGTTAACTAGTACTCTTGGAAAGTACTCATGCTATCAAATGCTTCAAATGGCTCTGAGCACTATGGGACTTAACATCGTAGGTCATCAGTCCCCTAGAACTTAGAACTACTTAAACCTAACTAACCTAAGGACATCACACACATCCATGCCCGAGGCAGGATTCGAACCTGCGACCGTAGCGGTCGTGCGGTTCCGGACTGTAGCGCCTTTAACCGCTCGGCCACTTCGGCCGGCCGTGCAAGATGTATTACAAGGTGGATTCGCATAAGTGGGGTAGGGGGGATGATGACAAGAAGTGGAGCTCCATAATCATCGACTTCTACGAAGCCCAATAGCTGATGTTCCAACTAACGAGGAATTTCAAATTAGCCCGTCTCGTTCTATTTAGAGACATTGAAACTTAAAGTAACACAACTATCAAACAGAGAAAAGGATGAATATTACTGCTGTACCCTGTAGACTCTCAATAAAGATGTATAGCATTACCTCAACAGAATCCTCTTCACTTTGCAACCAGTCACTCCTTTCTGATAATCAAGCAGTTACCGGTATCGAGTTCTGGAAATGTTTCTTCTAAACTAAGGGCGCTGATTGTTGAGTATGACGTCTATATGATTTCGAATTGAAATTTGTGCCTGTGATGCATGCAATAATTATAATAGTAGTTTCATAAAGTTTATGATAATATCATCTGAGACAAAATACCGTGATGCAAAGATTAGCAACTGTGTCATGTTGTCAGGAGGGTACAGTTGTGCGTTTCATAAAACATAAAATAATTTTGTAGACCTTCTGTACCGGTATACCGGTATTAAGTTCTCGCCGGATACACAGATAGTGGAAATGTTTTGGAATGACAATGAATAACAGTCTGAAGTAGAATAACCACACTGAACCCGTAGTACATAAGCTCTGCATTTTAACAATGAGGGAATTATTCACTTTTATTATCTATGCTGCAAAAGTGTTCAAGTCTTTGAGATGTACTTAATGTCTTACTCTCTGGAGACACCAGAAATACATAAGAGTAAGCCAAGAGATTTATCACTTATTTTTTGTTTTCATTAAGTGGACGCAAAGTAAGTTTTAAAGTAAGTTTTAAAGCCTTAACAGGCAAACAGTTCAAGCAAGACACACAATTCCTCGTGTGAATCTTTACATCACATTACAACCGTTCTAATAGCGACCGGGATGGTGGACAGCTCACACAAAGGCGTAATTACAAGGATCCGACCTCCCCACTTCCTACTCCGACTCTTCCATTTATTACAATAAGGAAAACGTGATCTCATTATCGTTAACTGCGTGTTGAACTAACATCAAATTCTAATGCCACGCGCCACAAATTTCTCTTCTATGCCAAACTTTCCATCTCAGAGTACTATGTGCCACCTACGTGCTCCAAAAGTACCTTCTCAGAAACCTGTTCCTCAAATTAAGGCCTGTATTTCATACTAATAGGAATGCCTTTTTTCCAGTGGTAATCAACTTTTTATATCCGCCTTGCTCCTTCCGTCATGAGTTATCTTTTGCTGCATAGGTAGCAGAATTCCTTAACGCCATCTACTTCATGATCACCAGTTTTGATGCTTTTTCGCTGTTGTCATTTCTGTTATTTCCCATTACTTTCGTTTTCTTCGATTTACTCTCAGGCCGCCATCTGTACTCATTAGGCTGTTCATTCATTTCAGCAAATCCTGTAATTCTACTTCGTTTCCACTGAGCATAGCAACGTCATCAATTAATCTTATCATTGTTGTCCCTCCACCTTGTTCCAAAATGACTATTAAAATAGCAAAGTTTCATGATGTGGTTCCCGTGTAGGTGGATTGTTTTAGACACTGTATATATATTTCACGAACTATTACAATATCTAAACGTTTTTGACTTATCTGTAATATATGACATGTGTTTTAGCCTAGCGTACTTTTATAGAATGTTTGCTATACGAACTCAGGTAATTCTGGCTTGACAAAACTGTATGCTGTAATTCCATATGTAATTGACCGTTTTATAGACGGAATGTATAGCGTGTTTCAGAGTATTAGCATCAAACGTGTAGGAATTATCGATCACGCGATGGAGAACAACTTTTCTTACATACAAAATGTTCTCTGACGCTTCTGGGGACACTCGATGCTCTTTTGTTGAATTTTCTGTCCCTGACACGACTAGATTTCATCGAACTAGCAACTAGCTGAGTTTACTAGCCTAGCGTATTGCACACTACCTACACGAGTAAACTGATTCATTTTCGACAAGAAAACCTCAAGAATGCGGATCACTATACGGAGTAGGATATTTTTGAAGCGAATCAGGAATCGGCCTACCCATTTTCACACAGATCAAATGACTGGATTGTAAGCAACCCACAGTGCGTACGCATTCTGCAGACTACCGACAACCTGCCGCTTCTCAGGGGCGTAGACAATAATAAAAGACACTTAATATTGCAAGGAAGTATGAACGAACATTTTGTCTCTAGCAAAAGTTGTTCCCCACGACGTGATCTGTTACCCTTAGGCGTTTATATATACAAAAATTGATTGCATTGTATCTGAATATGTAGCATGTATACCTCTCAATGTTCTATTTGACTATTTGGAACGGACACAGTTTTGAATCGAGCCCAGGACCCTGTGATCGAGACTCAGGAACGACGTTATTTTCATTGCATCTATGTTCCTGAGCACCTAAGCGCACTTATTTTGCATTTTTGCAACAAAAACGACGGGACATAACAATTAATTGCTGTCATTGTTGTTTCCTTTACTAGAATTTAGGAACGCACATGGAAAACGTGTTTAGACTGTAATACGTATATCAGCTGTTTTTCAAGCTGTGACGAAGTGGCGTATAGAGGAAATGACTGTGTCCTTTCCCCTTCGGCTTGCATGCATGGAGAAAAGAAAAAGAGAAAGGGCGGGAGGGGGCGGGGAGAGTAGAATTGATGGAGCTGGCTTCAATGTAAAAGATTTATGTCATGTCACCGGACGAATGACTGCCTACCGTTGTCTCGTCTTCCTTTGACTCATTTCTATATGAAGCGCCTAAGCGTACGCCGACAGTAAAAAAATTTATCTTCAGTTTTTTAACCTTGTTCCTGTAATGCGTCCACTGTAAAAAAAAAGTTCGTTTGTAGCACGTCGACATGAACTTGGAAATAAATGGAACAGTGTTGCAATTCCCAGTCTTGTACGAGTTCTTTTGATCTCACTCTCCCCAGATTTTTATATTATTAAACTTCAGTCGAAAACAGAATTTGGCTTCTAAGGAAAAAGAGTTGTATTTTAGTACGAAGGGGCGTTTGTCCCACCGATATCCTGCAGACTGGATGATACACGCTATTGTAGGACAATAAATAGTGACTTGTGGAGTGTAAGATCAAATGCTATCGAAGACTATGGTTAATACATTATCTGATGCCGAAACCTATTGCAGTCCCTCCCTTAGTGTGTGCAACCAGACATCACCCGCCGTCCCTCCTTTATTGAACGAAGGAAATGGAAAAATTAGAGTTTAAAATCCAGCCGAAAGAGAGATCATTAGGGACGGAGCACGCGCTCGGATTACGAATGAATGGACAAAGAAAGCAGTCGTGTGGTTTTGAAAGAAACTAACCCTGCATTAGCGTGGAGCTATTTAGGAAAATCACGGTAAACCTAAATCCGGATGGCAGGAGGCGGGTTTGAACCATTGTGTTCCCAAACATGACTCCACCGTCTAACCGCTGCGTTACCTCCCTCGGTCCTTTATTGCGTGACAATATTCGTATCAGCATCCAATATTTCTACCACTATAGCGCATCTAATACTGACAAAACTGTACGCTTCAGAAATGATACAGTTGCCCAAAATACGAATATTTATCCGGAGATTATATCCAGTATACAGTAATTAATACATGATTTTTTCAACTAAAAAAGAAAGAAAGCTTGACGTCAAAGAGCTTCACGATTAGTTTCGATAATACTATAATCTTATGGTTGAATGACAAGCACAACATCTTGACCAAAAAAAGTATATAAATAGTACGTAATTGCTGGTATACATAAATATTTCCTGATAATGTAAGGTATACAAAAACATACACATTTTGCTAGTAGAACTTACGTAATCAAGTCAGACTGACTTGTTAGGGTGTTCCATTGTCATCACACACCATAGATCATTAAGCACTGTACAGAACTTCTGTGAGAGTACCGACATATAGAAGTCATACAGTTAAATACACTCCTGGAAATGGAAAAAAGAGCACATTGACACCGGTGTGTCAGACCCACCATACTTGCTCCGGACACTGCCAGAGGGCTGTACAAGCAATGATCACACGCACGGCACAGCGGACACACCAGGAACCGCGGTGTTGGCCGTCGAATGGCGCTAGCTGCGCAGCATTTGTGCACCGCCGCCGTCAGTGTCAGCTAGTTTGCCGTGGCATACGCAGCTCCATCGCAGTCTTTAACACTGGTAGCATGCCGCGACAGCGTGGACGTGAACCGTATGTGCAGTTGACGGACTTTGAGCGAGGGCGTATAGTGGGCATGCGGGAGGCCGGGTGGACGTACCGCCGAATTGCTCAACACGTGGGGCGTGAGGTCTCCACAGTACATCGATGTTGTCGCCAGTGGTCGGCGGAAGGTGCACGTGCCCGTCGACCTGGGACCGGACCGCAGCGACGCACGGATGCACGCCAAGACCGTAGGATCCTACGCAGTGCCCTAGGGGACCGCACCGCCACTTCCCAGCAAATTAGGGACACTGTTGCTCCTGGGGTATCGGCGAGGACCATTCGCAACCGTCTCCATGAAGCTGGGCTACGGTCCCGCACACCGTTAGGCCGTCTTCCGCTCACGCCCCAACATCGTGCAGCCCGCCTCCAGTGGTGTCGCGACAGGCGTGAATGGAGGGACAAATGGAGACGTGTCGTCTTCAGCGATGAGAGTCGCTTCTGCCTTGGTGCCAATGATGGTCGTATGCGTGTTTGGCGCCGTGCAGGTGAGCGCCACAATCAGGACTGCATACGACCGAGGCACACAGGGCCAACACCCGGCATCATGGTGTGGGGAGCGATCTCCTACACTGGCCGTACACCACTGGTGATCGTCGAGGGGACACTGAATAGTGCACGGTACATCCAAACCGTCATCGAACCCATCGTTCTACCATTCCTAGACCGGCAAGGGAACTTGCTGTTCCAACAGGACAATGCACGTCCGCATGTATCCCGTGCCACCCAACGTGCTCTAGAAGGTGTAAGCCAACTACCCTGGCCAGCAAGATCTCCGGATCTGTCCCCCATTGAGCATGTTTGGGACTGGATGAAGCGTCGTCTCACGCGGTCTGCACGTCCAGCACGAACGCTGGTCCAACTGAGGCGCCAGGTGGAAATGGCATGGCAAGCCGTTCCACAGGACTACATCCAGCATCTCTACGATCGTCTCCATGGGAGAATAGCAGCCTGCATTGCTGCGAAAGGTGGATATACACTGTACTAGTGCCGACATTGTGCATGCTCTGTTGCCTGTGTCTATGTGCCTGTGGTTCTGTCAGTGTGATCATGTGATGTATCTGACCCCAGGAATGTGTCAATAAAGTTTCCCCTTCCTGGGACAATGAATTCACGGTGTTCTTATTTCAATTTCCAGGAGTGTAAATGGTACATTACGTATAACTCTTTGCAAATGAGTATAAATAAAGTCTCGGTCATTACTTTTACATGTGTAATTGGCATACCATGTACGTAATTATATAGTCAGGATTTATTTGAGTATCCTAGTGTAATCACCAGAGCTTATATTATTTTTCATCCGCAACTGACATGTGGCTGAAAATGAATATTAAAGTTGTCACATAGCAAAAGCCAAGGAACATGACCATAGAAATACTAGTGCACCAACGAGTGGAACCATAAACGTTTGGTCATAAATGGTTAAAAGTACTCAATTAAAACTTAGATTATGTAAAGATTTGTTGAGATATAAGATATAGAGTATAAAACAATAAACTGCTACTCTCACAAGATGGTACATGTATAACATCTAATATCAATGGACAAACTCTTCAGAAAATAAAAAGCGAATCTGTGCTGATAATATTCCCGTGAGTTACAATGCATCTACACTTAGCACTTGACGATGACAGCCACAGAAAAAGAAACTGACAGAAACGGAAAGCACTGCACCAGCTGACACTCCACTATATCCACGGCTGTGAAATATTTTAATTAAAGTGTCATACATATGCGAGCTCATTTTTATTATTTTCAGTACAGAATAAAGTCATTCCATACCAGGTGAAAAATGACGCGAGTACAGGATGACTGTTGAGTGGATCTAATGTTACCGCAGCTTTTCAGGTGGAGATCGCATCTCACCATGTCCACAGGACCTAGACGTGCAGCTTAGCATTGTCTTTTCGGACTTCAGGAAAGTTCAAATCGTTGGCTTGAGGGTCATAGGAGTATTATATTGTATGTCGCACAGACAGTTGGCGGCAGTGCCATGAATGAGCGGCAATTAGTTAACAGCGTGGCCAGAAGGGTAAGCACCGGTCATTCCAGAAGACAGGTAGAATTGATGCAATTTCTATGCCAGAGATTTAAAAAATTACAGCGATTAGGAGAAATCAAAGAGAAAAAGGTATTCGTGCCGATCTTTTTGGATCGAACACACAATCAAATGGTGACCTTTTCTCTCGGTCTTTTTTTTTTTTTTGTGTGTGTGTGTGTGTGTGTGTGTGTGTGTGTGTGTGTGTGTGTGTGTGTGTGTGTGTTCCTGAGCCTCTAGAAATCCACTCCTGAATATAGGCATCTCCCAAGGAATTACATGTCGGTCTTTGCTGAGCGGTCTGGAGTCAGTTTTTTCCGTCATGTCGTTGGATGACGTCTCTCCATCTCGTCAGAGGACGTGTGACATTTTTCTTTGATTTCTTCGGACACCACTGCGTCATTGTTTTAGTCCATTTGAATTTGTTCCTAGAGTCGTGGCTTGCCCAACGCCACTTCGGTCTTTCTATCCTCTCAACGACTTCATAGACAATCCTTCTTCTCCTCGTTCTTGATGCTATCTCTCAGGCTCATTCCGAGCACTGCTCTCTCTATTGCCCTTTGACAGTCTCGGAGTCGCTTTGTGCTGCTTAGAAGTGTCACTGTTTCGAGCCTTTACGTCGTTACTAGTAGGACACATGTGTTTTAAACCTTCCTTTTTAAATTTATGTGGAATGTCCGTATATGCAGAACGTAACCCAAATGTTCTTAAATGTTGCAGCTAACTTGGCAAGCCCATGGGATAAGAGAGAATATGTGTTTCATGAACCAGGGAGCATAAGACACTACCTCAGTATACACATTAATGGCGGATTTTTGCTGTTAAATACAACATTTCGGTCTTCAATTTCTTAACGGGGTTTACAGTGTTATTCAGGTTTTCTTCATACACCGTTTATGTCTTGAACGCGAATGTGGGACGCTGCATATCGCTGAATGCCCCTGTGGTTATTTACAAACTTATTAACAGCAGACTAACTGCCTCAAAATGGAACAATGGAAAGGGGAAGACGGGGAAGACGAAGGCGAGGTGAGCTGCAGCCTTGTGATGGACCACCATGGCAACCAGAGCATGGGACACAGAGCAGTGGAAGAAGTCTTGGGAGGCGTTTTAACAATAGCGGACTGCAATTTTTAGTAACAAACATAACACATAAACATAGATAAACAGCCAAATACACTGATAATCCAAATCATTATAACCGCTGCCCACCGCGACACTGAATGTCGCCTTGTGGAGTTGCGGACACGTGACGCTGTAAAAAAGCATGTAAGAGGAGAAGACACAGGTTGGGGAACACCCTAGCGAAGATATGGGCTACAAATGAGGGTATTCATTGAGATAATCGACCTTGACAAAGCACCGATTATTGTTACGCAGAGCCTGTGAACGAGAGTCTCGAAAACGGAGAAACTGGTCGAATGTTCACGTGCTACGGAAAGAGATAGAACAGTGAAACTACCACTAGGCGCTAAAGGATTGAACATTCAATACCCTACACAGAACGTGGGTGGCTATCGGTTTCCTTTTGGGGTTGGATTGCTTCATACAATCGTGGGAACCCTCGAAGCTGCAGTCTCCCCCCCCCCACTCCCGCCCCCATATTGAAGAACGTGTGCTTATTTCATTGCAGATAATAAGTAATGAAGAAGAGTTAACGCTATAGGAACACCATTCACCTGCCCTAAGTCCACATTCGTTCAGCAGCAACTCACCAACAAGGACATTAACGTCATGGACTGGCCGCCACCGGCTTGTGATATGAACCCAAGGGAAAATATTGGGTGGAGGTAGCAGGAACACTGTCAGAGAAGTGCACGCGAAACGAACCGGCTACAGCTGAAGCCCTTTGGGGCTGCCTTCTTGAAACGTGGGAGTAAGCTGCCTCATCTAGTTATTACGTCCAACGCCTCATAGACTACATACCAAGACGCTTGACTTGGAAATTCTGGAAAAGATTTAGAGCACTGAAAGCATTTTATTTTCCTTATTTGTTCTTTTCTGTCAGTGATAGCCAGTGGAAGATCAGTTTGCGATGGAAAAATGGAAACAAATTTCTTTTAATTTTTATGTTTTGAATAATACATTATCTTTATTCGCTCTCTGTCTACATACTTAAAAGGGAATAGATCAAGAGGGCCTTTCTCAAAGCTATTTTTCATTACTTTAAATTCATCTGTTTCCTACGCTGTAATTCCACCCGCTGGATCCTTCCAAAAATATGTAAAGCAATTCTTGTGACATTTATTCAGCTTCAACTCCCCCCCTCCCCACTCTCTCTCTCTCTCTCTCTCTCTCTCTCTCTCTCTCTCTCTCTTTCTTGTCTCATTACCCTTTTACTCCATCCTCCCATAAATAACTGGTCTAGAGAATTTATTTTTTCGTAGTTTTGATAATATTGCAGTATTATAGTTCGGAATTAAGTGGAGTGCGGTAGCGACCTATGTTTCCAGTTTAGCGATAGGAATTTGTAACTTGACGTAATGAAATCACACTGCGATTACACTGCTACTGTACTCACACAGGTGGTAAAGTTTTTATATTCGTCTCAAAGTTCAAGACATTTTCTCCGCCATAAGACACATCCTTCGCTTCTTTAGGTGCTTCATGAAAACTATGCAAATTATAGCGAAGCCAATATGTAGTAAGGGCAACTATTTCATTTCCCTCACACTCGATTTCATAGTTTGGGTAACACTGACCGAAATATCACCATCTTTGTCTTTCTAGTTGATCCGCACAAACGAAAAAAATATAGTCTTAGACTATGCACCTTCATGTTACTATTTCATTTTTGTATCCACTACAGCACTGGGAACAGACGAGACAGGAGTGTCTTTGAACACATGACTCCACATGCTCGCAGAAGGTAATTTTGTGACTTTAACCTTCGTCAAAACCGTGCGAATTTATAATTTCAAGATGCAAGAAATTTTTGTTAAAATTGATCTTCCATATTATCGGCACACTCTTCGACGTTTCATAGCCCCTGTGCCGCATAGTTATTGGCATCCACTGTCGTCGTAGCGATTCGAACAACCGTTCAGGCGCATAATCTGTGTCGTAAAGTCAGCAATCCTTAGCTCGTGGGGCATAGGTGAATACGGAACAAGCGTCGGATATCTCGGATTTGCTGTATCAATGAGCCGCTTCGTCCCACTGACGTCACGCCCTGCCCAATTTTTATGATGCCGTTGCCAAATGGTCCGTTTTTTGATGTTTTGTCTACAGTGACCCACGTTTTTGCTGTTGAGTACACTTGAAAGGTACAATGATGATGATACGTGCTTAACAAGTGAAAGTGATACCGAAACAGATGTCGAGCCATGTAGTTCATCAATCTTGTCGGACAGTGTGCCACAAATCCTGTCTCTAGTGAAATATAGTAAAGGACAATCGTTGTCCTAGGAGCGGATGCTAATCATAATTACGTACATGGAAGATCATCCGCAGCTGAGTGAAAAAGCAATCATGAATAGACTTTGAGTAATTCCACAGCAATATGACCGTATAGCGCATAAGAAAAACTACGGTTATTCAAGGAAGGACAAGGTGCGTTTGTTACAAAAACTGATGTTTGCGCATTTCAGTGATGCTCAGTACAATTTATAAGATGTGCATGATAGCGACCTACTACGTTATGCACATCGAATTGTGCGCAACGTAGATTACAGTGATTTCAGGGGAAGCATTGGATGGTTGCATAATTTCGAACAGTGTGACAGAGTTGGAAGACTTAAGACAACGAAATTTCGAAACAAATCTTCAACTTGATATTGCACAGCAAGCTGCAGAATCGGCCCAAAATTTTATAGGTGAGGCAAATAAACTTATTCCATCGTTCAGTAAGGAATTTACATCCAGCTCAGACTAATCGGGATTTGAAGAGGAAATCCATAGGAAAGTAACCCTGACAATTAAAGATACCAGGAGAACTCTATCAAGATCAACGAACACCAGTGCCTTAATGCATTCGTATGCAATTTTGCCGACTGTTAATCTGGATGGTAAACTGGCTGGAAAGTTATTAACTGTGGTACGAGAAGTTGGAGGTGCTCTGCCCCCCCTACCATTCTTACTCGTCAGCGTGATCGTGCAAGAGCAGAAGGGAATATTTGCACCTGAGTAAGCAAGAGCGATAAGATGACGACAACTACTGTAGGAGCACTGTTTTGAACCAATAGCTGATTAAAATAACTTTCTTTTGCTTGATTCCAGCTCTGTGGATAAAAGTCATACTAATTTAGAACAAACCATCCCTCCTGAAAAGTATGTGACATAGTAGTTCAAATCAGCTGGAAGCACCGGACAAATTTAGCCTTGAATTTTTGTTTTTTTCCGTGTCTATAAAACATATTAAGGCACTGTCAGCAGCTATGCATTAACGGATAGCCAGTCTCACGATAAGCTCCACGACAAACCGTTTAGCATTCGGTTGCATGACATCGTGTTCCATCAGTTCTCATCACCCCGTTACACCAATATGAGTCTATACGCATGGATACGTTTGTAACTTCCAAGGAGTTCGCCTTCAATCTTAATGGTGCGAACTTTTGTGATCACTGTGGTGCGTCATTTTTCATTCTTTGCTCGTGGTGCATAGAAGCTTTGTTTCCAATATTTCTTGAATGTTGACAATGTCTATTTTGTGAAGTGTAATACATACATCTCATAGATAGTAGATCTCTGCACCTCCCCCGCACTCATTTTCTGTCGTCCTTCTGACGTGAATGGCGAGTCATTAGCAGTAAATATCTTTCCTGCCGTAACTGTTAACACAACACTTTCAAATGAGCCTTACTAAATGTTGCACTTACGTCCTCGCACTTAAGGAGTTCCTGTGAGTCTGTCTCAGTCAAGTGATCGGCCAACGAATATGTAAGTGTTGTTTGGAAAGTAAGGAACGATCGGTCGCGAAATGGAAACCACTGTGAAAATCAGTTCTGTTTTCTTTGCACATTTAGCTACACCTCTCAGGTACTTCACTACATAGTCACCGCGTCGACTTAGACATTTGTCGGAGCGTTATACCAAATTTCCAACACCATCGTCATAGAAGGCAGCCGCCTGTGCTTTCCGATAACTCTCTACACTGGTCGATAGCGCGTATCCAGCGTTTCATGTGAACAGAGATGATACTCAGGGCGAGCCAATTAGGGCTGTGTTGTGGGTGATCGAACACTTCCCATCGAAAAGGCTGCAGAAGCGTCTTCACTGCCCCTGCAGCGTGCGGCTGAGAATTGCCGTGAAGAAGGAAGTGCGCGGCAGTTGCATTAGATGGGTTGCATTCAGTAAGGCGAAGTCTCTCAGCGGGCCCTCCTACTTGGCGGGAGACATTATTGTTCTAGCCACCTTTACTCGCTCACAGTGTGCTCACAAATCAAAAGAGCGTCTTGATGCGATCGACGGACATACTAGAGACACTGTCCAAAACGTCCGTGAAAAGCCTCATGGGATTTTCACAGTGGTTTCCATTTCACGACGGATCGTTCCTCACTTCCCGAGTAGCCCTCGTATTTGTCATGCGAAAGACCCGAATTGATTCTTGCATCATTCAAGGAAGCTGGGAAATCAGGTGAACACAGTTTGGTAAGGATATCTGAGGAGTTACTTAAAGGGGAAGTGGCGGTTCTGGATAACTTCCACTATCTGAGTTACAATCATGCTGGCGTAAGGAGCGCTAATATTGTACATGAGAGCGTGAACGTTTGTTCCGTACAGCAATATTATGCTCTACCCAAGCGGAAGTAAAAATGGAAAAGTAGATAGAGGTTCGACACAGTTTATTCCATCATAATAGATATGAACTATAGGGAAAAATAATATTAAAGCTACTGGTGGAAATTATCCATAAATTTCATTCCTTTTTCAGATGTATTCCATAGTTTTATTGAGTTACTGTTACCAGGATACTCAGTTGTCATAGGGAGAAACCCTAATGGCTCAACGATTACCGCATGGAACTCGTTTACATTCCCGTCTTTGGGACTTAACGTTTCCGCGAGTTTAATAAAACACGACCAGATACGTTAACTGTTCTGTGAACAATAAAGAAAACGTAAGTGACACTGAAAAATAAAAAAAAAAAAAAGGAAACAGAGACACGTTGCATGAAAAGGGACAAACAATTCAGGTCTTTTACACTCATTTTACGTAAACTGATAAAGTTCGGTAATGTTCGAATGTAAATTAAGTTACAAAATTTTTTATGTTTCAGATATCCTAAGTTCTTTCTTCTCGTATTAGTTCTCTTGTTTTTCTGCAAACTGTTTATATTTTCGAATGGTGCGGTGGAGATATTTGTTTCTCACTTTCTTCTAGGGTTAAAAGAGCGAGCCTGCAAAATATAGATAAAAAAGAAATAAGCCGTGGCCATCTATAAGGAACTATCCCAGCAGTTAGTTTGAGTGCAACATGAAAAGTTAATTCGGAGCGGTTTTTCTGTATAAGTGAGTTAATGAAATTTGCTACTTTCAAATGCGCGAGAAACAATACAATAGCCGTATCGGTGCTGACGTACTTCGTATGGAAAGTTTCTGTATTTCATTTTGTTACGCGAATGAGTCTACGTATGACGTATACGACAGGGACGCACGAACTACTGACATCCATATCTAGATTCAAAGCCGCTTCGAACCAATTATTACCAGTCTGACGCTCAGATTCGACAACATTTTGGCTTACCTCCTTCTACACCAGAAGCTAGTACCTTCTTTTCTAAGACCAAGAAAAATAGCACAATGACAACAACTTCCTTTTCATTAATGGTAACTCAAATAAAGGGCCTCTTAAGATATCTCAGTTATAGGCAGTGAGCTTGTGACCACTGAAGGAAAAACAATGTTTGAGATGAACGAATAAAACCACGACTCAAAATGGTAAACAATATTGTCTTCGTTGAATTCATTTTAAGAACAGAGGCAAACGACTTTTACGTATAACGGGTACAGGCACAGTCTTTCATTGCCCACCTATAGCAGTACTGGGCGAGCTCATGAAAGACCACCACACTCCTTTCCAGTGTGCGACCTTCGATTATAGCAGTGACGTCCGTCTCTTACGTCAGGCGACGCTGCATTAGCTCCCTTTCATAAAGTGTGGTAAGTGGGAGCAGAGAGCCACGCCAGGAAAGAAAGGAAGGTCAGAGGTTAATGTACCTCCCACAATGCGACCATTTCGTGGGGTTTTGTACTTTATTGCTACCGTTTGTTTTTACCCTCCATTTACGAGTTTTCTAGAGAGCAGCATTGTTTGCTACATCTTGCCACAATATAAACTTAATTACGGCCCTCTGAATAACTTCTGAACTAAATACAAGAAAAGAACCAAAAACAATGCCGATAAGTGAATTGCTAGCTAATTATAAAGTATTAAAGATAATAATAACCAATGACATTGTTCACAAAAATTATTTCAGCTCCATTTATAACTCAATACTTGTTATTTCACTAGTTCAATGTGCGGCTTTTTATAGCAGTTATATCACTAGGAAGAGGAAGCCTACTGCTATTTTGTACTAGTACCTTCAGACAAATAGTCTAATCCATCTCCTGTGAATGGATTGCTATGTGGATTACAAACTTTGTGGACTAATAACCATTACATATATAGAGGGTGTTCCAGAAGGAAAGGTAATTTTTCGACCAGTCATGTGAAAATAAAACTTTGATAAGGACATATGCTCTATTGCAAATGGATTCCGAGATCGAACACATTTAACGTACATTATTTCTAGGTCAGTAGTGCGCTGGATTGGTCGTGTTAGTACAATTAACTGGCCATCAGGATCGCCAGACATTACGCCATTATGGTTTGTTTTTTGTTTATGGGGTTGGATGATGTCAGAGGTGCACAGACTGGAGGTTAATACGTGAAATGAACTGCTTGGTTGTATCATGAACGCTGCCGGCCTCATTAAGGACCTTCCGTAACCACTCAGACATGCAAACACAAAATTGACAACAATCGGGGGAGTGCTGTGCTGACCCAACGCCGCTCCACAACTCATCCAATGACGCCATTGTCAGAGGACAACACGGAGGTTGGCCGATACCGATGTTTTAGTTTAGTGCGAGTCACTTCAATATTTGATGGCATGTATAAGCACCAATGCAATGTTTTTGCCATAGTAAAACCACGTTAGCTGTATTCGAGTGGGCGATGATAATAAGATTACGATGATCATTGCTCCTAATGGCAGGAATAACTGCTGTAGCACGTTAGCACACAGGGAAGCGTCGGAAAAGGTTGGGGGGGATGAGAGACTGGATAATGAGACGGGCACTGTTGCATTATGAAACATGCCAAGCTGACCACATTTTACACTGTATTGTAACATGTTTCAGTGTGTGGATCATTTACATTGTGGGTTTTGGACGCAATGACACTCTCACGTTCACAAGCAATATTTGTGATGACTTGCAACTGATACTATGGTCTATCAAGTCTCATAAGAGCTTGTAATACAGTATGTTATGTCATTCTACACTCTCAAATATGGCACTGTCCTCAGTGTTGTCGCTGGATTCGACTTAAACTTTGTGGTTAAGGATTGTTTCCAGTCAGAAACTAATTCATACCCTGACTTCAGATGCATGACTCATTTTTAATCTTTCACTTCTTTCTAATGCATGGGAGGGTGTTGCGGAATTGGGAGCATTATCAGTTGCACACCAGTTCCTTTACCAAGTATTCGCTCTCCAGCATTTCAGATGAATTTTGTCTCCCGTTATTATTTCAACATCTTGCAGGTCAGTTCTTTAGCGAGTGCAAGGCGATTAACAATGTGGCATTTCTGTCTACTGAATGATGTATTCCAAGCGTCACTAGTGGAGAGTTTCAGAAGTTCCCCCTAAACTTAAGAGAATATCCTCTTCACATGGCGCAAGGCTTCGTTATGTCTTGCGTAGCACAAGTGCGGTGCTGGGGTGCCACACACTGGTGGCGCAGGGCCCACACAGAATAACGTGGCACCGACGCAGAAAGGAGTTCCCGTCCTAAAGGCAGCCGTCTCAGTTGACTGACGGCTGCCGACCAGGGTACTTCGAGTGTCCTCTTCGCAATCTCTTTATTACACAGCATGACAAAGCAGTGTCAGCGCATCGTAGGTGCAGGGAAATTTCTTCATAATCAGGCACCCGTGATTACACTTAATGCCATCGAATTTATCAGAAGAGGCCAAAGAGGAAGCAAAAATCTAATTAAAAGTGTGGTTGAGAGGGTTTCAGGCACAGCCGCTAGCTACTCCAGTCGCGCAATTAAAAGGATAAAGTAGCAGAAGGAAAGTTACAGCTATTCCCAAGGCTTCACTACTCCTGCATATCGAAGAAGAAGAAGAAGAAAATTCTATACCTAGATAATATTAATGAACAGATTCTCATGAGACTAATACCACCTTTCCATGTGACACAGGTTCTTTATTTTAAATTGTCACTGTCGTAGTAAGCGATGTTGTCCACTGCGCTACTATTTTTACAAGGATTTTGTTTTATGAGATTCCCTTCTAACAGAACGTCGCCGGACTTGTGGGCTTTATTATATTGAATATAAAACGGTCGTGGTTGAAAAGTTACTTTTATTTAAAAATAACGCGTTTCGCCATGGTTAGGCACAATCAGATCGTCTAAAAGGTAAGAGAGGCTAA
The DNA here is from genome assembly GCF_023864345.2 of Schistocerca serialis cubense. Taxonomy (NCBI): domain Eukaryota; kingdom Metazoa; phylum Arthropoda; class Insecta; order Orthoptera; family Acrididae; genus Schistocerca; species Schistocerca serialis. Next base: position 524,847,280 of record NC_064642.1, read on the forward strand.
TTAACACACCGATGATGGTGCCCCTAAACTCACACAAATGCTGGCGCCGGATCTGTGAGATCCGTTCACTCAAATGAACAATACATTAAAAATATCACGTATGGATGAGCTCCAGGATCGTGTAAGGTACTATATTTAGTTTTGAGAATTTTACTATAGAATTATTTCATAAACATACAACGAAGAAGTAAGGAACTACGCTTGGAAAATATAATGTTCAGGAAATGGTTCACTTGGTATGTACGACGTACAAAGTCTTGAAAAGTAACTTACAACTAAAAATATAACGAATAAAAGACGTTTTCATGTTTCTTCTTGAGAAGCACCCAATTCACATCCTTCACGACAAACAAAATCACAGTGTTGAAGACACAGATATTATCCGCATGTTTTACACGAGTATTTCGTCATTCGTCTTGTACTAGTTTGAGGCAGGGTTTGCAACGCTTCCTTCTTTCTTGACTAGTGTCGGCATTGTCGGCCCTCTCACCAACAAGACCTAAAGGTCGGCGATTTTGCGGAAGAACTTCAATAACGCGGGCAGTCAGGGTCCGAGGTAGATGGGAAGGCAGGCTTCGTTTTACCAGTTGTTCTTCCAAGAGTTCCCGTCTGAACTGACGAAGGAACAACCGTCAGAGGAGACTTTCGTTGCAATTTCCCATATAAATTATCCGGGAATTTACACCAGCAACATTCAGTATCGAATAAAATACGACAATGAGCCATCGTCGTGTACTCCCGTGAGCGTCGTAGGCAGAGCATAATTTGTCAGCCACATCAACTCCAATTTTATGTGTGTTATAATAAGATATCATTATAGGTTTTCTTTTATCTTCTGTGTTTTCGTCAATTTCAGCGGCATAATGCATACTTGCGATCAATAAAACATTTCTTTGTTATTTTTATTTTGTGGGAGACAAGAAACGATCGTACTTTCTTTTATGTAATCAAATATGCTAGCATTTGCAGCCCTGGTTTTCACCTCCTTTATTTCTTTCGGGGTCGGCCATTTTTTTTTTCAAAGTTCCAACATATGACAGTCGATGCTTCTCTGACGAATCAAGGAACAGATTTACATCGCTGAGCCAATTGTCAGCACTGATATTGCGCCGCGAATTAGTAACAGGTTCCACCAAACGTTCAAACACGTCACTGCTTTTATTACTGAGTTGCCAGCATATATCTCCATGTTGCAGGTGTATACAATTTGGAATCAACTATAGCAAATATTTTTATTCCATATTTTGCGGCTTAGACGGTATATATTGGATAAAAGAGCAACGTCCTCCAAAGGCCTCGAGATTCTCGTCAATGGTGACGTTTTGGCCTACAACGTAACAAGATTGGCAGTTCTACACGAACTTTTGAAATAAATCTCGAATTGGCGCCAGGCGGTCCACTACTCTGCGTTCACTACGTGATTGTCTATCATCAAATCTCAGTGCTTGTAACAGAAAACGAAACCTGTACTCAATCATGGAGAACCGAAATATCTCGACTGCGAACCACTTGGAATCCCACAAATCTTGAAGACTTCCCCTTCCCGCCTTGTGCATTCCAGCTGTGTACAGAAGTCTAATGAAGGCTTTTATCACGGCTATGTCCGCTGTGTGAGCTCTTCGTTCTCGCTGCTAAATGCTTCGGATAATTTCAATGTATTTGTTCGTGTACTTTACAATCATTTCCAGCATTTCCTGCTCAAATAAGCAATCCCATTTTTTGAAATTCCTTCAATTTTTTTTGCTTTCCCAGTGAAACCAGGAAGCCTTATGCGGAGAGTGTTGTGTTTTTGGGTTTTCCTGCAGTTTATGTATGGTGTCTTTTTCCAGTCGAATGATTCGATTATTTTGTTTCCTCTCTTCCTATAACCACGACACACATCGCCATCTTCCTCACCTGGACTTACGTCTGTGTCACTTTGTTCGGTCTTTGCGTCGTCTCTTTCCTCTGTTCTTTCTGAGGCATCAGTATCGATCTCTTCGCCTCACAGATCCATAATAGCAACCCTGTGTACAGCATGTTCGCCCTCGCCATCGCTTTCATCACACAAAAGTAGTTGAAAATCTGTGACTTCTGGATTGTGTGCATCCCGAATTTCATTTGAGACCATGTCGAGATAAACAACAGATCTGCAACAATGTTAACATTCTATGCTTGCAAAACAAAATAAAAATAAAAGTAGTAGTTGAGACCATTGCAAAGGAACGAGGGAGACTAGAACGTAAATGCTGGTGCTGGGTCGAAGATATCCAGTACCAGTTTCTGTTATATAAGTGCACAATAATAATTTCCACTTGACATACAGAATGCTTCAATACAAGACACAAAGAGACATTACATTGAGGAAAATTCAGTGAATCAAGAACATTTACGGGGATACTGGCGTGGTATCTGTGCGATCCGCCGCTCCTCTGTACCTAAGGTGTTGCTCTTGCGGAAGTAAACACACAATTGCCTATTGTGAATGCCCGAGTCAGGGGGACAGACGAGAGGGGGTGAAGCAGCTCAGGCCTTGAGACGCAGGCACAGAAACACTATCCAGTGGATCTGTGCGATCCAGCGGCAGCATTGGAATGTTAAATAGTTATCTTATAAACATTACAAAGTCATCGTTCTAAGCTGCGCCAGTAACTTGATTAAAACCGTAAAAAGCTCTTATGTAAAACGGAAAAATGAAGTTCACTGTGCCGGCTAACGAAGCTCTGTGTCAACCACATACGAACAGTACCGTCTGCATGAAAATCCGATAGTCAGAATAACTGAAAGGAACTTTGGAAACCGAGATGGAAAAATTTCGGAAATCAACCCACAGCCACGACGAAAGCGGGTCAGACAAACCGATAGAGGAAAGCAACGAAGAATTACGAATACCCTTGAACTTTTATAACAGCAAGTGGAGCACAACGTAGAGTCATGCTACGTCACACTGGCGTGGATGCTAAACAGCTGTGCCGTCTAAACGGCAGCGGCACTAGAACTACTAAACGACGGATAGCCGCATTTACCCGCGCTAACACAACGAAAGCACAACAGATGGCGGTAGTATCTTGAGGTACTGACAAGTCTAATATGGAACTGATTAACCTATACTTGATAAGAAAGCTCAAAATAGATTAAAATTAAAATGCAATTAAAGGAAAATTACTGAGCAGGTAATTTGGGCCATCGAAATTACTTACAATAATATGACGCTTAGTGTACATAGTAGATAAACGGTATAGTGATAAATGATGTTAATATCAAAAGTTAGCCAGCAAGTACACATGGATAAAGCACACAAAAGCAGCGACCACGAACAATCAAAAAAATTGCAATAAACTTTTACAAATTTTAGAAACGTTAAAAAAATCGATAAATGTCTGTGAGAGGTGCAGATTTCTTTGACACTGTACTATTAAATGCACGGTCAAAAGTCTTTCAATTGTAGTGGATGTTACGTAGATCAATAAAACTTCAACACTGAAATGAGTTCAAGGTGGTAATGGGAATAAAACACAAAATACATTATACAAACAGCCTCCTTTTCCCTTTTAGATGATCTGATTTTGCCTAACCACAGCGAAAAGCGTTATTTTCAAATAAAAGTAACTATGTAACCGTGACTGTTTTATTTTCAGTATAATCAGGAAAACCGGTTGTTGTATCTATCAGCAGACGATGGAGCTGAGTAACTGCTTTGGTTGGTACTTCTGTTATATGACAATTTCTTTTTCCGGCACTTTAGTGAGAAACTGTTGACTTTGAATGTTGACACCCGAAAGTTATTGGCAGTACTGAAAGTAACTATGAATACGATTATTTGCAGACTCGCTAAGTGTAGCTTACATGCAAGTCAAGCGACATATGCGTCAGAGCATAGCTTCAGCAACGGCATGAACCGCGCCTACTTCGTGGTCGCCGTTCAAAGTGAACCAGTGCTACCGATACGCCTACGTCTGCTGCACTGTCTGCACCGGTATGGACAAAATTGTTTTGTGTACACATTATACAGTTACTGTGAAGAAGGCATTTCAGGTAGCAATTGACTGCCTGCTGCCACCCAGAGGTGCGCTTTCAGACTAATTTTTACCTTGCCATGCTTTATTTGTTTGCTGTAAAATCAAATGTTCAAATGTGTGTGAAATCTTATGGGACTTAACTGCTAAGGTCATCAGTCCCTAAGCTTACACACTACTTAACCTAAATTATCCTAAGTACAAACACATACACACCCATGCCCGAGGGAGGACTCGAACCTCCGCCGGGACCAGCCGTACAGTCCATGACTGCAGCGCCCTAGACCGCTCGGCCAATCCTGCGCGGCTGCTGTAAAATCGATGGATCTCCTGATCTTGCAGTGTTTCTGTTCAAGTAACGTTTTTAACAGAACGTATGCCTTTTTCCTTATTTCAACGAAGAGTTACTGTTGTTGCACCTCCGCTATACTCGATGAAGTACATTATTTGCGCAATTTTCTGTAGCTTCCTACCACCACCACAAACAGTTCATTTGCTTCGGTTTGCTTGCTTCCAGGTAGCAGATCGTGCGAAGGTTTCATTTAAGTATCCCAACAGACGTCAGCAAATCTTTCCTTGCAGATATTATTTGGTGATTCGATTTATTACTTTATAAACAAGGCAGGAAATCAAGAGAATCCTACAGAGTCGATGCTGGTAGTCACTGCAAATTTTGTCTGTCAGGTAGTTTCTGTCCTTAGCACTTTATTTACTGCGACATCAGTTGAATGTTCCTGCTGGTACCTGATTTGGCACTAGCAGATGCCTCGGAACTCCATGTACAACTGTAAGAGACCACACTGGAGCCTCTCCTGAGACTTGCCGATTGTTTCGATTAAGCAGTGTGCCCTATAGGAAATTGTCGCTTGTGGGGTCTGCGTCATACGGTTTTTTAATTACAACCAACTTTGATGTCTTCGAAATTTGCACAATACTTACCAGTGTAAGTGCGTCAGTCAGGAGATTTCTGTCTTTTAATGCAACAGTTCAGAGTGTATGTCATGTTGATTTTGGACCTTTCCAGTCTTATGAGATATGTTTCAAATTAAGATACAGGGAATTGTAAGTACTGGAAACCAGAGATCTTTCGGTTATGTCCACCAAGAAAAAGGTTACCAGGAACCTGATGAAACGCAATGTGAACTCAGTTGGTCTGTGGAACGTGGTCTAGAAATACTGTTAGTAATGAAAAACCCAACGTCACCTAAGTGGACGTTCACATTCTCTAGTCCACATTTAGTAAAAAAGGTTGGGATTGTTTCTGTATATTTCTTGGATGAGTCCTCATTGCTAAACTTTTTACGGTAGTCAACCTGGTTACTGCCGCCCCCTAATGGTCGTTCCAGCTTTCATGGTGAGCGGTAGGTGGTAACCATCTTACAAACATTTTCATTCATTTCTTATAAACTTTTGATATTATGAATCTGATAAATAATTATATGCTCCAACTTGCTGTAACTCTGATTTATAAATATTATGAATTAAACTTCCTTGCCTACCTTATACGAGTAAATTACCGTTACTGTGGAGCCAGTGAGCGGTGAGAAAATTTCACTCCTCACAGATATTCAAGAGTGAGTGATAAGTAAAACAGGTTGACTACTCCCGTTGTAAAGCAATTAAATTACTTTACAGTCAAGCGTTTTAAGAAAAAAAAATTATTGACTATCGATTCTGGGACCAATTGTTTCTTAAAATTTGTAGCAAACCTATTCCACATTCCCTCTTCAATAGCCTCAAAATTTTGTGTCAGAGTATGTTAGTGATGAAGCTTAGGCGGTGCCCAAAATGTGATACCACGTATCCCTCCCGCATCAGAGGCGAAGCCACATTTGGCAGAGATGGCATCCCGGAGTTGCGTAACATTCGTAAGTAAGCGATTGTAGTCATACCACGGTTATCACTAATTATCAACGTCGATTTCGATTCAGTGTGTGGTGTGGTATTGTCCTGAACTACTGTACCACAAGCAGTTCGCCTCTACGTGCGGTTCAGGAGTCATTAGACCCAAAGGACTTCAGTTCGCAAGACAGAAAAACGTTCTACCTTGACCTAGTGGTCTACTTCGCAGCCCGTACAGCAATGGCTCAGCGGAAACAGCTCCGACACTAATACATTTGCTTATTCAGGATGCTCGCCAAATGTCAGCGATACGGGTCACTAGTGGTACTTGAATGGAACGACACGTACTTATGAGATTCGGTAAGCATATCTATCGAAGCTCGTTGCATTGCATACACAGTGATGACTGTACACCGAAGACAGTAGTGTACTTCATCTAATTCACAATGTTGAAATGTTATATCCCTACAGTTGCATATATATATATATATATATATATATATATATATATATATATATATATATGTATGTATGCTGAATCCTAACCCCGAAACAACTAAGAAAGATGCATTTCATAATGTTATCGGCTGATAAAACTCACTGAAAATGTTCGAAACGTCTCCTGCTTCTATACGAGATCGTACTCGTTATCAGCATGATCCTTTCATTTCAAAGACATCGAAGCATGACCAAATTCGTTTGCAGACTCTCATGAAACGTTACTCCTCGCAATAGGAACAATAATGTGGTTTATGCACGATGGCGCTTCGAAGCGCATTTTAGTCAATTTGTTCATGGTGTGCTTACCGATAACTTCCACGATACATGGATAGGTGCAGTGTGGTAGAACACTGGCAAGGCATGCATCTTCGTTAAACTACATTCCCATCGATTTTCATCCACAATCTGCATTAGATGACACAAATCCCGAGAAGATGCCTCGAAGTACCTTTAAGGTATTTTTATTCTCTGGCACAAATTTGAGTTTCAAATAAAAATACAGCTCGATGCGGTAGAAATGACTTTGCACAAGATGTATTCCATTATTTATTTAGGTCATTTTTTCAGAGAGATTGCGATATGTTTACAGATAACTACCGAATCATTTCGCTACTAACATCGTTTTCAAATAATTAAGAATATGGTGTACTCCAAAATATCATCCTACCTAAACAAAAAATAGCCTTAGCAAACGACTGTTTCATTTTAGGAAGAGTTCCGTAACTGAGAATGCCATTTAAACGCAAACTTATTAAATTTTACAAGTACGAAACAGGAAATTGACACCAGATAGTACTTTCTGTGACTTGTCTAAGGCATTTGATTATGTGAGCCAAATATCTCCCTGTCCTAGATAAACTGAGATATTTCGGAACTTATGAAGTCGCTAACCAATGGATAATATCATACCTAAAAAAATAAGATGTTCTTAATAGCGACGCCAATGCAGCCAGGGGACATTCTACTCACAGAAGGGGAATCACTTACAGGATTCCATAAGGCTCAGTGGTACGTCCACTATTGTTTTTCATGTGTGAAAACAACCTTTCTTCTAATAACAACCAGAATTCTTTCTGCTAGTGACACTAGCATTATAATAAGTCTATACGTACCTATAGCAACAGAAGAAACGGTAAAAATGTTCTTAAATTTATTATTGAGTGATATTGGTTCGCCGACCGGCGTGGCCGAGCGGTTCTAGGAGCTACAGTCTGGAATCGCGCGACCGCTACGGTCGCAGGTTCGAATCCTGCCTCGGGCATGGATGTGTGTGATATCCTTAGGTTAGTTAGGTTTAAGTAGTTCTAAGTTCTAGGGGACTGATGACCCCAAAAGTTAAGTCCCATAGTGCTCAGTGCCATTTGAACCATTTGATATTGGTTCAAATGGCTCTGAGCACTATGGGACTTAACTTTTGGGGTCATCAGTCCCCTAGAACTTAGAACTACTTAAACCTAACTAACCTAAGGACATCACACAACACCCAGTCATCACGAGGCAGAGAAAATCCCTGACCCCGCCGGGAACCGAACCCGAGAACCCGGGCGTGGGAAGCGAGAACGCTACCGCACGAACACGAGCCGCGGACTTCAGTGATGTTCCGCAAAACTTTTTATTCTCAGTTTCAAAAAAGATACACTGTATTCATTTCTGCACATCTAGAGGTGCTACAGCAACTATAAATGTAGCACATGGTGAGGACATAGTAGGTAGGATGGAAACCCAAAATTTTTATTTGTCCATGTTGATGATAAAGCATATTGCAAAAGACAAAAAAACATAGTATACTTCAGCAAACTTTCCTCTTAAAATTATTGCAAATGCTCATGAGAGACAAATCGTTAAGTTAATATATGTCGTGTATTTTCATTCAAAGCTGCCGTGTTGACAATCTTCTGGTAACTTATTTCTCAAAATACTTGTTGTGAGAATGATATGTGTTCTCATCCACGACAATCTTGTAGACATCTGTTTAAATACTTAGGCATTTTGACAGTTGCTTCACTTTTTATCTATTCACTCATGAATTTTGTTCTAAACAACCAACTGCAGTTCAGAAGAAACAATGCTGTTGATTATTAGAATACCAGGAGGAAAAATGTCTGATTATCTCACATTAAGATTGTCGTTAAAACAAAAAGGGGTACAGAATGGTGCCACCATGCTTTCTGATCACTTAGTCACAAAGATGTTCGACAGTCAGCAAAGTTACATTTGAAAATAAATTCCTGTTCTGTGTGAAGATTTCTATGTACGTAATATGTAAAAGTTGTTGGGTAGAAATGACTAATTCACTTGCGTAATAAAGGAAAAAATCTTGTAAATGGCCATCACGTAGCCACGCTTAAATATGAACGTAGACTGATTCGTTCCTAGTGATTACGAATTACTGTAAAAATGAATCATGGAACATGACACTAACTAACCGAAGATTGGCAATACCTGCTAGAGTTGTAGAAGAAACGATAGTCTATGATACAATGGGTTGAGAAATTTGTAGGAACTAGCGGAGAGCAGTCTGAATGTTTTCTAGCGGTTCCTATGAGGCTGTGATATTGTTAACAGTTGCTATCAGGTGATAATATGATACCTCCGATATGCCAATATTCCTTTGTTAGTAACTTATTACGAAACAATTACAGATCTGTGTTTAAGTCATATTTTTTTCCTTGTTTTTACGTGGGGAAAAAGTCCAGTATAGTTTTGGATGTATTTTTGACACACCCGATATGCATCGAGAAGACGGACGTATTGAATTCCACTACCAAGAAGTTTATCGAGGACGACAGGACTTGCAATGAGATATGTTTCTAGGAGACTGAGGTTTCCAGCAAAGGGATATATATGAAAGTGATATCCGGGAGTGTAGAGAACCTCCAGCAGTGTGGTATGGGAAAGATGAAAGGCGAAGAGCTAGAGCCAGAGAGAGAGAGAGGGAGAGGGACAGAGAGAGAGAGAGGGAGAGGGACAGAGAGAGAGAGAGAGAGAGAGAGAGAGAGAGAGAGAGAGGGAGAGGGAGAGGGAGAGGGAGAGAGAGAGGCGCTTCCGTGGGCCAAAAGACAAAGACTGTCACTCGATGCGGCGTCTCTCTGCTGCCTTGTGTGGTGGCGTCACGTGACGCATCTGAATAGCTGTGGAGCTTCCGGCAGCAGCAGCAGGCTCAAGCCAACACTAGAGCTGACCTCCGGCAGTCGTGTCACGCATTCATAAGCCTTTCTTTCTTTAGTGTGTTGCATTTTAGTACGATTTAAATTTGACGACGTAGGTACATACAGCCCAAATGTCAGTAGAATATGTACGTCTTCATGCCTTTTTACATCTGCATCCGATAATTATGTGAAGCGAGTGGTAGAGGGTACTTCCCACAGTATCATGTACTAGGATTTCTTCTCGTTCCATTTGCGTATGTTATGGGGGAAGAATGATCGCTCAAACGTCTCTTTCTGTGCCGTAATCAGTATATCGTTGTCGCTGGTGTCCTTATGGGAACGTATACGACAATATACTCCCAGCTTCCTCACTTAATGCTGTTTCGTGAAACTTCGTAAGTAGGCTTTCGCTGTGTAGTTTGCGTCTGTCTTGCAGCATCTACCAGTTCTGTTTTTCAACACTACAGTGGTTCACCCTCGTGAATGAAACAATCCTGTGACCGTTCGAGCTGTCCTCAGTGTACGTTCAGTTACTGTTGTTGCAGCCGGCCGCAGTGGCCATGCGGTTCTAGGCGCTACAGTCTGGAACCGCGCGACCGCTACGGTCGCAGGTTCGAATCCTGCCTCGGTCATGGATGTGTGTGATGTCCTTAGGTTAGTTAGGTTTAAGTAGTTCTAAGTTCTAGGGGACTGATGACCACAGATGATAAGTTCCATAGTGCTCAGGGCCATTTGAACCATTTGAACTGTTGTTGCAGGTGTTGAGCGCTATTACAGGACAAATTGAACAAGTGTTTCGTAAGCAGTTTCTTTGTAGACCGAGTACATTTTCCAAGTGTCCTACTAATTAACCGAATTCTTCCACCTGCTTTACCTTTGACTGCAATGTGGTAATGCCAATTTACATCTTTTACTTTTCAGTTATCAGTCTTCTGACTGATTTGATGGAGCTTGCCGAGAATTCTCCTTCTCTGCCAACCTTTTCATCTCAGATTAGCACTTGCAACCTACGTTCAAAATGGTTGACATGGCTCTTAACACTATGGGACTTAACTTCTCCCTCTTGGTTCTTGTACTTGTTGTGTATTACCTGTCTTTCCCTGCAGCTTACCCCTGTTTTCCTTAGAATTCGAACTTCTTGCACCATTTTGTATAATCGAACGCTTTTTTCGGGTCGACAAATCCAACGAACGTGACTTGATTTTTCTTCACTCTTGTCTTCATTATCAACCGTAACGTCAGAAATGCCTCTCTGGATTTTTACCCTTTTTAAAAGTCAAACTGATTTTCATCTAACACGATGTCACATACAAAATGTTACCCCAGACGTTTGTATGAGTTAACTGATTCCAATTATGTCTCATTTATAGTATAGCAATAGTGCATTGCGTATTTTAGTTTTGTGAAATGTAAAATTTTACGTTTCTGAACGTTTAAAGAAAGTGGCCAACATATGGACCACTTTGAAATCTTAACAAGATCTGAATGAATATTTGTGCACCGTTCTTTCAAACAGTACGCTGTAGGTGACTTCATCATGTTGGAGAAAGTCTTACGTTCTTATTAATATTATCCGCCAGTTCATTAATATACCAGAGAAACAGTAAAGACGAGTACAGTAAAAATTTCGCCCGCTCACGAAACTTGCTTCATTCCGAAATCATAGTTATGCAACGTCGACATTCCCAATCTTACTAAATATTCACCAGTTTCTGAAATATTTTGTTTTAACGTAAAATGAGCCCTGTCATTTCCTGATTGCTGTAAGTGATATCCTAACAAATTGCGCAGCATGTAGTGAGTGACATAAAAATCTGCTACACATTTTCCTTTGTTAGTGTGGCACAAATCATACAATCGCTCTCGTAGTAGAAACTGATTAAGGAAAGAAATCGAAACAACATATTTTCACAGCACAGCGTTTTCTTTCTCGTTGTCGGTTTTAAGACAAAATATGTACACCGTTTCTTGAAAAACAAAATAGCCTCTGCCCGTCTGAAATTATATTACTATATCACATAAAACTTGAAGGAAGCCAGCTACATCTTTCTGAAGTTTTTCCTAACAACGTTTCCCATTTCTGTATCAAATATATATAGGGTGAAGCGAAATTCACGCATTCGGACTTCGCAGCGTGAATCCTCACATGCCGACGATAAAAAAATGTCTGTCCAATAATTTCATCCGGCTGGCACATCCAGCAGAAAAAGGACGTGAAGGAGTGGCAATCTGGCAACACTGTAATCACATGTACGGTAACTACCTCTGTCTGCACACATTAATAGTGCTGTACAGTTGGTGCAATGGATAAAGTTTTGGGTTAGCATACAGGAAGCCGATGGTTGGAGCCTGGGTTGAGGCATATATTTTTTACTTGGTAAATGTAGTCTAAGTGGTACCGTATCTGACATCTTATTTGTCAACAGCGATTGGAGCAGATCCTCTATGAAACATTTGCACTTACACATTACAATCGTAGAAATGGAAGATTGGTCAGCTTTGAAAGAAGCCCTTTCCACGTCGTGGGCGTGAATTTATTCGCACCACTTCATCTAGTGAACAGGAAACCTGTTTTCTTTGTACCCTCCTCCAATGATCCCTAGTACCATCTATTATTCTTGCCTCTTTCAGGTGCATTACATTTCGTTAGGGCCTTACGTCACCAGTAGGAATAGCAACGTGCTTTGCAAATAATGTCCAAACTCGCTTACTACTTGTTTGTGTTATCACCATGGTCCCATTAATTATGCCTTTCAACACTGAGTCTGGCAACCGCATGCTGTTTAGCACGTATCTAAATGCATTATTATTATTATTATTATTATTATTATTATTCCAGTCTATGGGATTGTGGAAACATCACGTCTATTACCGTTAGGGAAACAGTGAAATTCGAAACTGAACATTTCACAATTAGCGGTGTCGGGATGAATCTTGCAGAACAATATCTGTCAGAGGGATAATGCACGTCAGATGGAACAGCACGCAGGACTGACGGCGTGTTTATACTGTACGCGCTGTCCACCAGACAGTGACTAGTTGCGAGCGGAGTAACGCGCTCATGGCAGACGCCAATGGACATGCGCACATGTATCAAATTTTCTCATTGCAAACCTTTAAACCACTGTTGCAGACGTATGGCATACACAAACGATGAATATGTAGATATGCTTCTGGTTCTTAGTGTATCTGATAAATGGGCTTGTGTTGCCGCTTGTGATTGTGCTGCTAGATATCCTCATCAAAGCCATCCAGATAAAAATGTGTTCCGTCGTCTGGAGCTGCGCCTTCGGGAATCAGGTTCTCTCCTTCCACCATCGCGTAACAGAGGTCGTTCACGGACCCGCCGTACTCCAGACACTGAGGAAGCTATTCTGGAGGTCATACACCAAAAACTTCAGTGAATTACACGTAGCACAGCAAAGCAGCTGCATGTCTCGCAATGCACAGTCGTTACATGCAGCACGAGCGTGGGCTGCACCCCTATCATTATGCTTTCTCGCAACACCTGCATCCTGCAGATCACTATCAGCGGATGCAGTTCTGTAAATGGTTCCAACAAGAACAACAGGAAGCCAACAATGACTTAGTTAACACCGTAATATGGCCGGATGAAGCAGCATTCAGCCGTGTGGGAGTCTTCAACATGCCCAATGCCTACCACTGGTGTGAGGTTAACCAGCAATTCACAGGCGGCCGTGGATATCGAGTTCACTTTGGGTCGGAATATTGGGCGACAAGTGTTATGGCCCCTACACGTTGCCCGATAGGTTGACTGCGCGAAGGTATCGTACATTCCTCTCAAACTATCTGCCTGATGCGCCGGCCGAAGTGGCCGTGCGGTTAAAGGCGCTGCAGTCTGGAACCGCAAGACCGCTACGGTCGCAGGTTCGAATCCTGCCTCGGGCATGGATGTTTGTGATGTCCTTAGGTTAGTTAGGTTTACGTAGTTCTAAGTTCTAGGGGACTGATGACCTCAGCAGTTGAGTCCCATAGTGCTCAGAGCCATTTGAACCATTTTATCTGCCTGATGCGCTGGAAGATGTTCAACCACATGTTCGGCAGAGGATATGGTTCCAACATGACGGTGCACCTCGACACTCTGGAATTAATGTGCGACAGTATTTGGACAGAACATTTCCATGGAAATAGCCCGGACGTGGAGGTTCAGTTGTATGGCCACCGCGTTCACCTGACCTAAGTCCCCTGGATATCTTCCTGTGGGAACACCTGAAGGATCACGTGTACTCTACTCCACCGACGAATGTGGAAGAATTGGTAGCGTGTGTTCATGCTGCTCTAGTTACTGTATACGCAGCTTTGCAGCTAAGGGTCCAGAGCTGTATGAACTGGCTGATTGCGCAGTGTTTGGACATGCAAGGAGGTTGCTTTGAGCATCTGTTGTTCTGAGGACAACTTATTCTATTGTGAAGGTCACGCGGTCATTAATATGGACATTATTATTGTCACTGGTTGCTAATGTGCGACGTCTGAGCGCTCATACTACATATACTATAAATTTCAAGTAGATGTTGTGTTATCGTGTTGTAGGCTGCTATCATCTTTAGCATCTCGAAATTGATATTGTTTTTGTAGCTATTCGGTCCTATGACAAGTCATTTGTTTCAACTGTGTACTTCTTATTTAATCAAAATATCCACGGGTGTACCGCCGGTCTACAGTGTCCAACGGGCACAATATTCCGGCGATCATACATGTCGCCATCATCAGGTGAACTGACGGACTGAGCTCCTGTGAACGTGCCGGCACGGAGATCCGTACGCTATGGCTGCTCAGCAGGAACTGGGTTCTGTCGCGGCGGCGGCAGATTTAAATTCCCTCCGCCCGCGGCGCGCTCACTCCGCCGTCCGTGCCCCGCGCCACGTCGCGCGGTGGAACAGATTGCGACGGCGTCTGAGGTGACGTCGGTGTGATGGCTCTGTCCGCCGTGGTCGTCACAACTATACGTTTGCTCGATTTACTTTTGATTAACCCAATCGCTGGTTCCCAAGCCTTGCTAAGGTTATAGCCACAGTCACGGTTTATGAGGTCGTCATTGGTGCGAATTTCGATGGCCTCTCTAACAACGCTGTCCCAGTATCTCGACGTCTGTATCAGAATCCTCACGCGTTCATACTCCATAGAGTGATTTTCCTACAAATAATGCTCAGCGACCGCCGACTTGCTCGGATACATCAGTCGAGTGTGCCTCTGGTGTTCACGGCATCGATCCTCGACGGTACGCATCGTCTGACCAATATACGACTTGCCACATTGACACGGAATCTGGTACACGCCGGCCTTCCTCAAACCGAGGTCATCTTTGGCGCTCACCCCAGTGCACGAGTTTTATTCGGAGGACAAAACACAGTTCCGACCCGGTGTTTCTTCAAAATGCGAGCGATTTTCCCCGAGAGTGCGCCTGTATATGGAATAAACACAGTGCCTACCTCCTCCCTCGTGATTTCATCCATCTCCACAGATTGTGCTGTAGTGGTTGGGCGGAGAGCACGTTGAATCTGCCACTGAGTACCCATTTTTTCGAAATACAGTTCTCAGGTGTGGATATTTTGATTATCAAATACGCCGGGAGAAACTGAAGGATTACTTCTTATTTGTTTAATCAGGTGTTTGTTACGTTCGCCGCGCAGAGTGGCCGCGTGGTTTGAGGCGCCATGTCACGGATTGCGCGTTCCCTCCCGCCGGAGGTTCGAGTCCTCCCTCGGTCATGGGTATGTGTGTGGTTCTTAGCATAAGTTAGTTTAAGTAGTGTGTAAGTCTAGGGACCGATGACCTCAGCAGTTTGGTCCCTTAGGAATTCACACACATTTGACCATTTTTTATGTTCAGCGTTAGAAAATGTTGCAAATTTAGGATACATGTGACCTAAGGAGCGGTGTATATTACAGTATGAAATGTCAGAATGATATTAGGAAATAATAAAATGCGCCCCAACCGAGGATCGAACCATCGACTTCATGCATGCTAACCCGAAACTCTACACACAGAACCAACTGTACAGCACTATTAATACGTGCTGCCAGAGGTAGTTACAGGACATAAACGTATGGGATTGATGGCCGGGAGACCCCTCGCGGGGCGGTTCGGCCGCCGCTCCACAAGTTCTTTAACGCCACTACGGTGACTTGCGAGTGAATGAGGATGAAATGATGATGAAAGACACACAACACTCAGTCATGTCGAGGCAGAGAAACTCCCCGACCTCGCCGGGATTGAACCCGGGACCCTGTGCGCGATAAGCGAGAACGCTACCGCAAGACCACGAGCCGCGGACTGTTGTTACAGTGTTGCCAGATTATCACTCTCTAACGTCCTTTTTCTGCCGGCTGTACTCGCGAGATTAAATTTTATGAGAGATATTTTTTTTATCGCTGCGAAGACCGATTGCGTGAATTTCGCTCCACCCACTATATTTATATATTAAAAAATATCTAGCTTATGTCCATCAGACTGTTCATTAGAGTAAATCGGTTAAGAAAGTTTAAATATTTTTGGTAACAACTTTAAACAACGACTTGTTCTTATGTATTAGTATAGATTACTACACTTCATGTCGTGGATAGTTTGCACTCTTGCTCAAAATTCAGTTAAATTTACAATACAAATTTCTGTACGTTACACTGGAATTAGTTGCACATTTTGGACTCCCGATGACTACCTACGAAGATGGTTCACACAACGGACACTATATACGTGGCAATCCAAAATTCGCGCTCTCCGACATCACAGCACGATTCCTTGCATGCTTCTAGTACAAAAGTAAATGTGACAAAATTTTCGTCTTGTGCATATTTTCAGTAGAAAATAGACGTAAGAGAAAGGCAATTTGGCAACACTGTAGTCACATGTACGACAATCGTTTTTCATTCAGTACTGTGTAGCGGGATACCAAGTTAATACAGTGGGCAGATTCTTGCATTATAATACTAGTGTTCGTGTGTTCGATAACAGCTCCAGTCAAAATTTTTATTTTTATTAACACGTTGGTATGAACTGTTTACTAATCGTTACAGATTGTAGAAGTACAGTTTTTTTCATCTTTTAACATAACTCCATACAAACCCCGCATTTATAGCGTAACATGCAGCACAGTAACTTGCGAGCCACAGGGTCAACCAGAGTCCGATACAATTCGCTCTGATAGACTGTGGGCTGCTACACTGTCCAGATTCAGTGCGGGTTTTCTACCTCTAGAACATCTGGATCTATATGGATACTCTGCAAATCACATTTAAGTGCCTGGCAGAGGGTTCATCGAACCACCTTCACAATTCTCCATTATTCCTATCTCGTATAGCACGCGGAAAGAATAAACACCTATATCTTTCTGTAGGAGCTATGATTTCCCTTATTTTACCGTGGTGATCGTTCCTTCCCATGTAGGTCGGTGCCAACAAAATATTTTCGCATTCAGAGGAGAAAGTTGGTGATTGGAATTTCGTGAGAAGATTCCGTCACAACGAAAAACGCCTTTCTTTTAATGATGTACAGTCTAAATTCTGTATCATTTCTGTGACACTCTCTTCTTTCATATTTTGCGATAATACAAAACGTGCTGTCTTTCTTTGAACTTTTTCGATGTACTCCGTCAGTCCTATCTGCTAAGGATCCCACACCGCGCAGCAGTATTCCAAAAGAAGACGGACAAGCGTAGTGTAGGCAGTCTCCTTAGTAGGTCTGTTACATTTTCCAAGTGTCCTGCCAATAAAACGCACATTTTCTATGTGTTCCTTTCAATTTAAGTAGTTCGTAATTGTAATACCTACGTACTTGGTTGAATTTACGGCTTTTAGATTAGACTGATTTATCGTGTAACCGAAATTTAACAGGTCTTTGTTAGCACTCGTGTGGTTGACCTCACACTTTTCGTTATTTAGCGTCAACTGACACTTTTCGCACCATTCAGATATCTTTTCTAAATCGTTTTGCAGTTTGTTTTGATCTTCTGATGACTTTATTAGTCGATAAACGACAGCGTCATCTGCAAACAACCGAAGACGGCTGCTCAGATTGTCCCCCAAATCGTTTGTATAGGTAAGGAACAGCAAAAGGCCTATAACACTACCCTGGGAAACGCCAGAAATCACTTCTGTTTCACTCGATGACTTTCCGTCAATTACTACGAACTGTGACCTCTCTGACAGGAAATCGCAAATCCAGTCGTAGAACTGAGACGATATTCCACAAGCACGCAATTTCACTACGAGCCGCTTGTGTGCTACCTTGTCAAAAGCATTCCGGAAATCAAGGAATACGGAAACGATCTGAAATCCCTTGTCGAAATATTTAGACGGTTTCCCACGCTCGTTTAGGTAAATGCTGGGCTGGCCCTAATTGCCGCTTTGAAAAATACTATATGCAAACAATTAAAAATACGCTCATGTACAATTCACAACAGCTGCCTCACACGGCCTCCCTCCCTTAGGTAACTGATTACAACTGCAAGAGGAAGGATATCTGGCTGCAAAGTTGAGTAAAATAATTAGCCAAATATTGAAGACAGCAGGTTTGTACCACACGGGATTTACGGTTAGAGGAAGGAGGCAGTGTGCGGGATGTTAATGATAAACTGCAAATATTTCTAGATGACAGAGAAGAGTATAGTGTACAACATTACATCAGAATTTTTTCCATTTGCAGACGAATAATTATCGCTATTACGAGTCGTATGTCCTTAGGTTGGTTAGTACTGGAATGTACACATAGCACAAGTGAGCCATTAATGCCGGCCGGAGTGGCCGAGCGATTCTAGGCGCTACAGTCTGGAACCGCGCGACCGCTGCGGCCGCAGGTTCGAATCCCGCTTCGGGCGTGGATGTGAGTGATGTCCTTAGATTAGTTAGGTTTAAGTAGTTCTAAGTTCTAGGGGACGTATGACCTCAGCAGTTGAGTCCCATAGTGTTCAGAGCCATTTGAACCATTTTCAGCCATTAATATTTATTTTCCCCTGGGTAGCAGGTCAGGTATTGAAGTGTGGACATGGACATAATATGTTTTGCCTGTACTGAAGGCACAGTAAGCTTCACGGTGCAGTTATGACCGTGCAGAAAATATCAGGTAGTAAATTATGTGGTGTGTTTATGGGAAGACTGTTGGATGCAAAGAAAAACAGCTAACAGAATGAAGTACGAACATATTACGATACCAATATTCTCAGAACCTGTAGCTCTTCCCCTAAATCCTGTATGTACATTCCACATTTACACACCAAAAATGCTAAAGAATTATTTAGAGCAGCCGCACTGACTAAGCCTTGCTTACTAAATTAGCCAAGCCATGCTAAGTACAAGGGATGAAAATCTTTCAAGAAGTAAACGTGCACCAAAACATACCGGGTGATCAAACAGTCAGTATAAATTTGAAAACTTAACAAACCACGGAATATTGTAGATAGGGAAGTAAAAATTGACACACATGCTTGGAATGACATGGGGTTTTATTAGAACCAAGAAAAAAACAAAGTATTGCTAGACGCGTGAAAGATCGCTTGCGCACGTCGTTTGGTGATGATCGTGTGCTCAGCCGCCAATTTAATCATGCTTGGCCTCCCAGGTCCCCAGACCTCAGTCCGTGCGATTATTGGCTTTGGGTTTATCTGAGGTCGCAAGTGTATCGTGATCGACCGACATCTCTAGGGATGCTGAAAGACAACATCCGACGCCAATGCCTCACCATAACTCCGGACATGGTTTACAGTGCTGTTCGCAACATTATTCCTCAACTACAGCTATTGTTGACGTATGATGGTGGACAATTTGAGCATTTCCTGTAAAGAACATCATCTTTGCTTTGTCTTCCTTTGTTATGGTAATTATCGCTATTCTGGTCAGATGAAGCGCCATCTGTCGGACATTTTTTGAACGTTTGTATTTTTTTGGTTCTAATAAAACCCCATGTCATTCCAAGCATGTGTGTCAATTTGTACCCCTCTATCTACATTGGTTCGTGATTTATGCAGTTTTCAAATTTATACTGACTTTTTGATCACCCGGTATATATGTCCTGTATTGCGGCCTAACGATCACTGACTGACACATTACTGTAGAGACTACACTATCATTGGAATACACTGTGGCACTTGGCCTTGCTACGAGAAGCTGTCAACAAATCCGGCAGCTTGAATTTGAATCATCTAGCAGACTGTGACCTCGCCTGACTGACCGTGAAGACCTGCCGTGGCCTGCAGTCTTGGGTTACTACCGGACTGCTACTTGAGAAGACAGTGTTGTTCATACGAAGATTTGGCTACGTATTTCTGTAGCTTTTGGTTGAACCATCTTATACAATTTCGGTTCTAATCCACTGTCTAGCCACAGACGGCTTATCAACTGTTTTACGTATTGTACTGTTAACTTCGTTTCAGTTTGTGAATAAATCAGAACGTTCCACAAGTGAGTGTTGGAATACTTCACCAGCGTCTATGGCGGTCACGTACGAGAACACTGCTGAATATTTATTCCTCTTCAGATACATTGGTAGCGTAAGAATGCTGCCCGTTGAAAATGCAGGATGAAATCTATATAGATACCATTAAACAAGTTAATCACTTTGCTGTCAATAACAACAATATTTCTCAAATACTGAATTACCTCTGAGTGCAATCAACGGATACTCATATACACACATCTGTAGCAGCTGATTTTAGGTAAAAATCGTACATACATTCATCATGAAGCAGACCAGATTGCAAAATGTGTTCAAACTCATGTGCTAATGGTATATGGTAGTTCTAGGCTACATAAGACTGTTGTCAGAAAAGAAATATTCAAATTAAAATTTCATGTACTGTGTGAATACAGCTCGGAAGTAACATTGGATGGATAGCAATTATTCCTCTTTAAAGACGACCTGGACGTCATGAATGCTCAAAACATGAAAATTTTGTTTTTTATTTAATAAAATTCTGTGCCTCTTCCGCATTCTAAAAATATATACGTTATGTATATTACCTAACCATTTTCGTGTTTAAAGGACATTATGGTGCATATTTCTAAGTGCCTATCTGTCACACTGCTATGAAACTCCAAAACGTGCCTAAAAGGTCTCATTACTTAGCACAAACTGTTGTGGTAGAACTATGGCCAAAAATATGGACCTCTTAGAGTCTAAACTGTTGGAAAAATGTTTCATGTCAAAACACAGAATCCAAATGAAAGTTTCAATAGCTGCATTTCGTAGCGCTTGCCACTTTTCCAGAATGGTATGATGGCTGCCATTATATGTTTTAATGATGGAGTGACTGGCAGATAAAAAACTGTGATCACACTACGCATCAAAACTGGGGATAACATGGAAAATGGCTTCTGCAGAAGGCTACGCTTTGCTGAAGCTGAAGAAGCGTCTGAAAAAATAACAGGGGAGGGCAGAATAACAAAGAAAAGAAAGAAAAATAAGCAACATGAAAAGGACAGTATGAATCAAGAATATCGTGGAGTTGGAATGTTTTGAAATGTTATCACTAACAAAACTATTACATGAAAATCATCAGTTTGTTTCCCTTAATCTACCTTTTTTGCATACTTAGCTATAATTATATCAGTCACTATCGAAGCTACAAAAACAATATTTTGCATGAGTAATAATACAGTGCTTGCCTACACATTTAAGTAGTGATCTTAAATTTCTACGAAAAAAATTTGATTTTTAAAGAATATTGTTTCTAAATACGCAGAACAAGAAATTGGTAAATATTTCTGCTTTATTCTTATATCATGTTAATAATTAAAACACTAAAATGTTTTGACCTTTGAAAGTTTTTTGTAACACTTTGAAGTGGTGTTTGTATTTGTTGAAACTCGTATTTGTGTCAGACTGGTGTCGAAGAAATTGTATAAAATTTATTTTGATATCGAAATACGTAAATCTCGGTGCTGGGTGACAGAACTGAGAAAATTTAATTTTGAACGGAAATGTGTGAAGCTCGCGCTAATCGATACGATATCAGACTAAGCGGTAAGCCTACATCAAATAACTCAAATGCGAGAAACCGATCTGTTTTTAATAGAATTTACATATGCCATCTCACTGCAAAACAAAATGACTCGTATTAGAATGTTGGCCCGGAATAGCTAACCTTTGTCTTCATTCTTGCAACCTATCTTTGTACCAGGACTTTTACTGTAATTACAGAGCATATGGACGTATAAATTAACGCATCTCACTTTCTGATAAAGCTGCTTGAAAACCCACAAGATAGCACTTTTACTGATTTGGAACCTCTCAACTGATATTATGTTATTTTCACAAGTACACCTTGTAAGAGGTATGCGATGTATGCGCTGCCTGCAATAGGCAAGGCATAGGAGAGTCTCTGACCAGAGAGCAGTATGTAGTTAGTTGTTGCTTGTCGCTAGTCGGCATTAGTCTCTGTTAGTCTTGAGTAGTCTACGTCAGTCGGTAGTTGTCTGCGCGTGTCTGCGCTTGTCGGCAGACTGCTCTGGTCGGGAATCTGGAGGATGAGTATTATTGTAGAAGGTAAAGAAGCAGCCTTGCGCTTTTCTAGTAATGTATGTTAACTGTCATCCAAATTTTTTTAAAAAAATGCCCTAATAATGATTTTTTATAATATAAAGTAATTTTTTTTAAAAAAAAGCATTCATTTAAATTTAAAGAATTTATCCAATGCATGGTCATTCCTTTCACGAATCAGAAAGTATAGGCCAGCATTGTACGGAGCTGTGAAAAAAAAATTAGGTAAGAGCAGATATATTCGCAGTTTTTATTGAGGTAAGTATTTTTGCTTTTTTTTTATTCAGAATACAGGGCCGTGGCGCAGCGCTGCTGTCGTCCTAAAATTTACCAGGTTACTGAATTTTTTTATTATTTGGGGATTTAGTAACTGAATTTTTGTGAGTACATCAAATGTGAATGCATTTCTGCACTGAGATTATAAATGGGAGCCAATTTTGTTCAGATGTTACAACATATAAAATTAATTTAATTATTATATACGTGGGAGGTTACACTTGGTACATTATAATTAATATTTTCGTGGGGAGGTTACACTTGGTTCATATTTTTTTTTTATATTTTTGTGAGGACGTTACACTTGGCGACATCCGGCCAGGATCGTATTTCTTTGTGAATCTTCTGATAAATAGTCATATATCTGCTCTTATTTACTTAAACGAAGTTTGCATCTGGCGCAACGCATTTACTAATTTGTCACTCTTTCTTTCACAGATCATCAGCAATTTGTTGCTCTTTGTTGTAATTGTGTTTGTTGCATTTTTGCATTGTCCTTGTTCCATTTGTGCTTAATTTTGATTTGTGAAAAATGCCGCGAAAAACTGTTAACAGTACATCGCGATGTGCAATGAGCGAAATAGCCGACTCTAATAATTTGACCGATAATACTTGCGACACTCAGTGTAATGATGATAATCCCCTAATTGTAGACAATCAGTGCGTACTGACCACTAGTACTGATTTTGATCCTAATGATGAACAAATAAATTCAATTGTGTCTTCTGTTAATTTAACGACAATTGATGACGCGGGACGTTCTGTTACAATGAACGCTGCCCAGTTTAACACACCCGATTTGCAAAATTTGAATTGTGAACAGATAAATTTTTCTAACGAAAATGAACAGTGTACTCAAAGTACGACAGATTTATTTGATTCCGATTTAGTGACCAACAGTGCACATTCGATTGGCAAACGTTTTCAACAATTACAGAATGACCAAATGGTTACAGAAAACGTGACAATTGCAGGTATGCCATCAAATAGCACAGAGAATAGAGTAGGTAATACTGGCTTGGATCAAATTATGGCAGTATTGCTACAACAGAGTGGAAATTTTAAACAACTTAGTGAACAGAATAAACAACTTAGTGAAAGTCTTAAACAGTCGAATGATAAGCAAGACAGCAACCACAAACAACTTAATGAAAAACAAGACAACCTTAACGAAAATTTCAAACAACTTAGTGAACAGAACAAACAACTTAATGAAAAATTAGATAACAATTCCAAACAGCTTAGTCAACAGATTACAGCCATTGCCGTGCAATGTCATGATAGTAAGGAACAATTACGTGAGGAAATCAAGGCTTGTGCTAGGAACAGTAGTGAAGAAATTAGATCTGTGGCACAAGAATTAAATAATAGACATGCAGCTACAACTAAATTACTTAGAGACGAAATTAGCGCAGTCGGTAAACAATGCTCTGAAAACGCAACACAGTTACACGACGAGTTTAAATTAATGTCAGCAGAACTTTCACGCACACTGGATGCAAAAGTAGACGCGAAATTTGACCAACAGAACAGTCAAATTGACGAACGCTTTAATCACCACCTACAAAACAGTGAAACGCGTTACCGTAAATTCATACAGGAACAGAATAAAGTAAAGCAACAACTCATGGAAACAATTACCGCACAGAGACAGGAAGATAAACGTAAATTGTTTACGAAAGCAAAAACATACGTAGACAACAATATTGCTACAGTATCAGACGAAATTAATACTATCAAACAGTTGAACACCGAATTGCGTGATGAAATTTCCGATCTTAAATCAAAAACAGATACACACACAGTAGACTTTCAGACAGTGACCGACAGACTTGAACAATTAGAACTAATACAGTATTCCGATGTCATCAAGGCAGACGTTAAAAAATTGAACGAAACCACACGTAAAATACAAAGACAAATTAATGCTTGTGACACTAAAAACGATGATCAGGTAAAAATACTGACTGAAAAATATGATGAATTGGCCAGTCGTATTGACGTTATTGAAAGTAATAATGACACCAAATAAGACAATACTTCACCGATTTCGTGTAATCAAACACCTGAATTCCAAAATTTACAGCAGACGATCAGTGAGATAGATTCGTCCAATGATACATTACGTAGAAAATTGTCGACTTTACAGCAAGAGGTGACAGAGATAAATAATATTTCAGTCAATAACACGTCACAGCATACGGCACATTCCGAACATTTGTCACACTCACACAGCCAGTATAATTTAGGTAATTTACAGAGAGTACGTGACTTAGATTCCGAACAATCACAGACAAATAGATTCTCACACAATCCTGTACCTGTTCAGACATACAGAGACGATAATTTTGATTATAAACATTTTCTATCAGTGAGAAAATTTAAAGTATTTAAAAATGACAGAACACAGATCCACCCCTTGGATTGAATACAACAATTTAGCTTTGCTTTTCCACTGACTTGGCCCGTAACACATAAACTTGAATTTATTTGCAGTTTTTTGGAAGGTGAACCGGCAACTCGTATGAGACCGATCGCGAGACAATGCTACTCGGTAGAAGAATTTCAGAATGCTTTTCTGTCAGCATATTGGTCGAAGACGACACAGCGCGGAATCAAGGATCAATTAATTGGTTTACCGAATTATGAGAACTCAAATTTTTCCACAGTCACGCAATTTTTTGAACACATGGTCCAACAAAACTAGTACTTAAGTGAACCATACAGTGAATCTGCACATATTCAATTATGTATTTCTAAATTACCACAATCATTAAGAGTGTCACTTTTAACGGGTCAACAGAAAGAAAATATTTCGGCATTCAGAGATCTGTTACAGCTTTTGGAAGTGCAGCAATCGGATTATTCCTTTATAAACAAAAATTTTTATATAATAACCAAGGTCAACAAACATACAGCAATTACGATCAGGCACGCAATTTCAATAGCAAAGGTAATAGACGCTTCAGGAACGACAACCACCAGCATAACTTTAATAACAGACAAAATTTTAATTATCAGTACTGTCAAAATTATCAGCAACAAGAACCACATTTTGGTAATAATAGAGGTTTTTCCCAACAACAGCAACAAAAGCAGCTGGTTAGCATACCTAACCAACAATGTAATGTACAAGGTCAACCAAGCTTTAATGTTTCGCCGCCTACACGTATAGCTTCAGCTCCAACAAATAGTAATCCACAGCAACAAGGAAATCAGTACGTACAGAAAACACACTATTTCAATTCCTATCGCAATGCACCGTATAGAAATGACTATCATGACAGACGTCAAAGTAATGAGCACAATTTTCAGCGTACGTTTAATAACAGTCGGTCTTACCAGCAGCAAAATCATCCGCAACAACATATTATCAGGAACGAACCAGACAGTAGATATCATCCCGAACGTAATACGTCAGGAAGAAATAACAGAACAGTACAAATAGTTGAAATGCCACAGCATCCTCCCGAAAATAATAGCACGTCAGATAGAATTTGACTAGATACTGTACAGGTCGCATCTTCCAGCTACGCAAGCAATACTTTTGACACGCAGAATGTTGTTCACGAAAATGTTATTACTTTTGACGACATCCGAGATACTCTTTTGCAGGAAACACCAGTTATTCAAAAAACCGTTTCACACCCTGTCATCGAATTAAAAATTGGATCTCCTATGTCAGTCATAAATGAGGAAACTTTCAACGAATGTAACAAAGAGAATACCTATCCAACGTTATCATTAGGCAAAACTAAAGTAAAAGGAGCAGTATCTGGTAAAAGAGTAGATGTAAAATTACAGACACATTTATCATTTTGTATTGCAGGTCATACATTTCACTCAAATTTTTGGATTGTTCCCTTATTGACGACAGACGTTATTTCAGGTACGAATTTTCTGGTACAACACGACGCAATTACTGACTTTCAGAACTACTATTTAATGTTAAAGGATGAAAATGTACAACTGGCTTTAGAATTTCAGCACTCTTTATGTGCAGAAGAACAAACAATTAATCGTACAGAGGTCTTTTCCGCATCACGTAACATAGACTGTAATTCCACATTGTTAACAGATACGTACGTACACAACTATAATACTCCAGACGATGCCGACTATGACGTTATACAGATGATTTCTGATAAAGTTAAACAGAGCAGTGCAAATACAGACGACGAACGCACGCAAGTACGCAAGCTTTTACAGCAAGCTCCAGTTTTTGACAACTTGCCTGGTACCATGTCCGGTTTTATGTATGAATTTCAAGTTAAACAGCACGACACATTTAAAGCCAAACATTATCCCATTCCGTATATTTACAGAGAACAAGTTAAGAAAGAATTGCAAGCTATGTTTGACCAAGGAATTATTGAACCGGCAGTTAGTCCGTACGTAAACCCGCTCCATATATTTAAGAAAAAGGATGGTTCACTTCGCCTCGTACTTGATTCGCGTCACATCAACGACATTATTATTAATGAAACGGATCGCCCTCAAACACTAGAAGAACTTCTACAGAAATTTCATGGTACTGCTATTTATTCCACGTTATATTTGAAATTGGGATTTTGGAAAATTGAACTCCATCCGGACTGCAGAAAGTACACGGCTTTTCTCTGTTTTGGTGACTGTTATCAATTTTGTAATTACCGTTCGGTTTAACTACTTCTTCAGCAGCATTTATTCGCGGTTTGAATACAATACTTCCGACAGAACTTAAAGACAGAATCACAACGTATGTAGACGACATTCTTATTGCAGAAGCTAACTGGTCTGAACACAATCTGATTCTTGAACAACTGTTGCGAACTTTTCGTGCACAAGGACTCACAGTAAATCTCAGTAAATCGCACTTTGGCAAAACTTCTATAAAATTTCTTGGACATGTAATTTCAGCAGAAGGCATTGCCCCTGACCCGGAAAAACTTCAAGCTTTACGTGACATTACTGTTCCTACGACGAAGAAACAACTACGCAGCTTTTTGGGTTTAATTAACTTTTTTCGTAAATTTATTCATTACTCTGCTTTAGACACCCCTAGATTATGTCAATTGACAGATAAAAACACTATTTGGTCCTGGGATAAGCAAGCACATTCTGAATTTGTGAACCTGAAACAAGCTTTGATGAATGCACCACTTTTATCACATCCAGATCTAACTAGACATTTTTGCATTTCCACCGACAGTTCTAACACCGCTTTAGGCGTACACATTTTTCAGGAAATTGAAGAAGATGGCACTACAGTAATTAAAAACATAGCCTTTGCGAGTCGCATTCTGTCACCTGCTGAACGCAATTATTCTGTTACAGAAATTGAAACATTATGTGTTGTGTGGGCATTGACGAGATTTCGGCATTTTCTTTATGGAAGACATACCACCGTTTACAAAGATCATAGAGCGATACAGTTTTTACTTTCCGCTAAATTTACACACGACAGATTAAACACAAGGAAACTTTATTTGCAGGAATTTAATTTTACAATTGTTCACATTCCCGGTACACAAAACATTGTAGCAGACGCACTATCGCGTTCTCTCAGCAACAATCAGCAAGACATCGCAACCAACTTCTGCAAAGCAAACTTCAGCGTCACGTACATTCAACAAGTTGCATTTGAAAATTTCATTTCGTCGTCATTACAAGACATAGCACAAGAGCAGAGTAAAGACAACGTGTGGAAAGAAATTAAACAGCTTTGGCAAGATAGGAATAATGTTACCATCAGAAACCATTACACTGTACGCAATAACATTCTGTTTCGCCGCTCTCACCCTGACAGCAACAGTTGGTTATTATGCATTCCTGACGAACTTGTTAACAAATTAATCTGGTATACTCATTTAAGTTACGCACATTACGGAGCCAGAAAATGTTTTCTTATACTGAGACAGAACTGTTATTTTACCAACATGGAGAAACGTATTCGACGAGTTTTAGAGTCATGTAAAATCTGCCAGAAAGCTAAGTCAGATACGACTTCACATATTCCTCCATTACATCCCATTGTACGTGTTAAATTGAGACACATGGCCGCTGTAGACATTTTTGATCCGATTCCCAGAACTAATAGAGGTTTTTGCTACATCTTTGTCGCTGTTGAACTCACTTCAAAATTTGTTACCTTCACTCCGTTACGCAAAACTACTGCTAAAACTGTTTCGAAAGCATTTGTAAAACATTTTCTATTTCATGTAGGGCATGTACTGAAAGTAATTTCCGACAATGGACCACAGTTTCGATCTGCTATATGGACACGTATGTTACGAGCTAGAAACATTTCTCCGATCTATATATCCAGGTACCATGCTTCTTCGAACCCATGTGAACGATTAATGAAAGAAATTGGTAAACTGTGTAGAATATACTGCCATAAAAAACATATTGATTGGGACACACACATACTCTCATTCCAGGATGTAATTAATTCCATACCAAATGAATCTACTATGCTATCTCCGACTGTTATACTAAAAAATGTTGAACCACCTAACAAAATTAAAGAGTTAGTAACCTTTCCTACATCTCGTTGACTACGACACCACGAAATAATTGACATTGCGCTGAACAACATCAAACGTGCCGCAGAGCGCCGGAGAAGACAGCAAAAAGAGGTTTGTACACGCTGTGACTTTCACAATGGATAGAAGATATTAGTACGCACACATTATTTATCTAATAGAGGAAAAAGTAGATGTAGTAAATTTGAGCTTCTATATGCAGGTCCATATCGAATTCGCAGCATTCCTCACCCCAATGTAGTACACATCGAAACTCTGAGAACCAGAAAAACCAAAGGCAATCACCATATCTCCAACATCAGACCCTTTATTGAATGAACATACTTTATGATTTATCACACTGTAATGACATTTCGTGATTTTTTTAATGACCACTTATGCAATTATATTCACATGAACACTTACTGATGATTATCGTATTTCTTCTTGGCAAGTGCCCGGCAAGGTAAGGTTAGCAGGTCGCTCTTCTTGTCGTTACACATCAGACCGTGTACATTTTCCATTCTTCATGTATGTGTGATAGTATTGTTTTACTGTTTTGCTTGTATGCACTATGAAATATTTAAGATGTAACAAATACCAGTTGACTTTGACATTTTGTCTTATGATATCTCAACATCATGACTATTTTACCTTTTTTTTTTTTTTTTTTTTTTTTTTTTTTTTTTTTTTGTTTTTTGCTGTTACATTATGATATTCTGTGTACACTTTTGCACCTGCAGACTGTCTATGTTTTTGACATATTACGTTTTCTGTCATGCTGCGCTGTATGCTCAATTATATCACTATAAACCAGTTTTTATTTAATGGGTATATGATTTAAATGCAAGACATTAATCATTGTTCATCATTTTCAGACATAAATAACGTGCACAAGAAACAAATAATAGGAATTTCACCTTCGCAATGAACGAAAGAAGATGCAATACCTCGTCACGAAGCGTGAATGGATCAGAATTAACAAGCATTAACAAGAATATACTATACACATCGTATGATAGCAGTCTTAACTAATTTTTTCTTTCAGAATACGAGGCGATTTATGCAGGCTGTCAGACAGAACTTCACATCTTAGTTTTGGTGATGAAATATGCTAGAAATAAGGAACTCTATACTGAATAGTTGTATAATGAATAATGAAGTGACTTTTTTGCAGATGATAATGAATGGTGATGAATAATGATGAAGAATATAGTGATATGGATAATAATGAAGTTTTTCTTTGCAGATGAAGTTTGTATATTTACTGTTAGTTAAGAAATGATATGTTGTTATTTAAGTATTGGTTGCAGTTCGTTTTGACGGTATGTCTTATGTCGCATGGTATGATGACTGAAGGTTTTGGAAAGGACAGCTAGAGAACATATATATTTAATACACATTTCATTACCTGTTAATTCGAAGTTCACTACTTTTCAGCATAAAATGCGTCTCTTCATTCAGGTTAATAATCTATTTTGTATTTTTTGCTGGAGAAGCTATTCATATAATTAATGTGCTATAAGCAGTTGGTCATTAAACTTGCATTTTTTTTACCCATTTGTGTGTGTCATTCATGAATGTGATCACATATACTCTATTTGTTTCGTAACCTTGCTACAGCTGAGTCATGACGAATGACGTTACCTATCCTCATTTGCAGCAATAAGCCAAAGCAAATATTGTTATGCCCCAGCAATTAATTATCGATCCCAACGCAAAGCATTGCTAGCACAAAAAAAATCTATTACCAGTCCCAAATAATGCTACTAGTTTAAGAGAATTATGAGTAATACTGAATGATGTTTTCCAACCACAGACTTGAGTAATAATTACAGAGTGTTACATTTTTAAATATGTCATATGCCACTTGAATGATGAGTTATGAGTAATAGTGAATGATATTTTGTAATAATGCATGCATGCTCTACACTCTTTAACTCCTGTTTTGACTGATGACTTCTAATGTTTTGTAACTGGCAAAGAGTGCCAATAATTATTTTTAATTATGTCATATGTCACTTGAATGATGAAAAATGTTTTGTAATATTCAATACTTGCTGACCAATGAATGCCACTGTTTCTTATACTTTAAATTAATGTTATGTCACTTTCATGCTATATATATGAATACCAGTAGCTTGATGCTACACTCTTTAGCTCCTGTTTTGAATGATGACTTCTGATGGTTTGTAACTGGTCAATGAGTGCCAATGTTCTCTGTAAACAGATAACTTATGAACATTATTCTGTAATACTTCATACATGGTACAGAAATGTTCAGTAACTGGGCGAAGAGTGCCACGAATTATTCAAATCAGTTGATGGACTAGTGTAATTATCAATGATGACTGGCATAAGACTTAAAGTCCGTCACCTTCTGACCTAATTACCAGAAATTACTACAATATCCGTTTGTCCTGTCTATCCTCATGATCATGGAGCACTATATTTGGTTTTTGCACTAATTCTACGTTGGTGTACCTTACAAGAACGTGATGTTGACACGACATGCTGTCCACCACCTTGAGCGATGGAGATGTTATTATGGTCCCACTGTTTGGTGTACCTAATGTACTACCGAAATGATAACATAGAATATTACTAAGACATTTCAGTGTGTTGGCTACACTGATTAATACTTCAGGGAAAAGAACTTCTGATTGTCTCACTTGGTGTTGTGCTTCTGTAGAAAGATATGGACTTTCAGTGCAGCTGCATGCAACCTAATGTGCTACAACCATGATGCAATCCTTCCCTTTCCTATCCTAGTTCTTGTAAAATAGTAAAAAAAAACTACAGTGCGTGTGCACTTTATGTGACATTCTAATATGATTTGTACTCATTGCGTATACAATTTGTCATTGCTTGATATGTTCTGTACTATAGTGCGTGTGCACTTTATGTCATTTGTTAATATGTTTTGTACTCATTGCGTATACATTTTGTCATTGCTTGATATGTTCTGTACTCAGTGCATGTGCACTATATTTTATTTCATGTTCTGCACTTATATATATGTATATATTCTGTGATTATAAACTTAGTTAATTAAGAAAAATTTGTTGCTCATGGCAAGTCCAATTGACTCACCATCGCTGCCAAATTTTTGCCCCCCCAGTGGAGGGTTATGTAAGAGGTATGCGATGTATGCGCTGCCTGCAATAGGCAAGGCATAGGAGAGTCTCTGACCAGAGAGCAGTATGTAGTTAGTTGTTGCTTGTCGCTAGTCGGCATTAGTCTCTGTTAGTCTTGAGTAGTCTACGTCAATCGGTAGTTGTCTGCACGTATCTGCGCTTGTCGGCAGACTGCTCTGGTCGGGAATCTGGAGGATGAGTATTATTGTAGAAGGTAAAGAAGCAGCCTTGCGCATATCTAGTAATGTATGTTAACTGTCATCCAAATTTTTTTAAAAAAATGCCCTAATAATGATTTTTTATAATATAAAGTAATTTTTTTTTAAAAAAAGCATTCATTTCAATTTAAAGAATTTATCCAATGCATCATCATTCCTTTCACGAATCAGAAAGTATAGGTCAGCATTGCACGGAGCTGTGCAAAAAAAAAAAACAGTAAAAAAACAAAAAAAACAAAAAAAATTTTGGTAAGAGCAAATATATTCGCAGTTTTTATTGAGGTAAGAATTTTTGCTTTTTTTTATTCAGAATACAGGGCCGTGGCGCAGCGCTGCTGTCGTCCTAAAATTTACCAGGTTACTGAATTTTTTTTATTATTTGGGGATTTAGGAATTGAATTTTTGTGAGTACATCAAATGTGAATGCATTTCTGCACTGAGATTATAAATGGGAGCCAATTTTGTTCAAAGGTTACAATATTTAAAATTCATTTAATTATTATTTCCGTGGGAGGTTACACTTGGTACATTATAATTAATATTTTCGTGAGGAGGTTACACTTGGTTCATTTTTTTTAATATTTTTGTGGGGAGGTTGCAACCTAAAAATCACTGTCCTTACAGTGGACATGAATTTCGATGATAATAATATCTGTTGGCCAACCTGTGCGCACGGAACGTATGTCTGTTCTACAATCTGTTATTATTACGATAATGATGAGAGTGTCAAAAATCAAATTTCATTCATCATACTTGCGATGTGCAATCCAAGATGGTATCTCTTCAATTTTCATAAAAATGCTTCTGCAGCATACAACTCACGATGTGCAATTCCAGTATAGAAGCACATTCATAAAAGTAAAGAATGAAGTATGAGGAACTAAACTTAACGACTGATAAATGAGGGAAAGGCTCTAAGTTAAATTATCCTTCGTTAAGCCATGACAACAACACACATTTTCATATAGTTCACACACCCAGGCAAGTTATCAAAATATTTCTTAATAACTTTCCTGAATACAATTACTTTGGTTCAAATGGCTCTGAGCCCTATAGGACTTAACATCTGAGGTCATCAGTCCCCTAGAACGTAGAACTACTTAAACCTAAGTAACCTAAGAACATCACACGCATCCATGCCCGAGGCAGGATTCGAAGCTTGCGACCGTAGTGGTCGCGCAGCTCCAGACTGAAGCGCCTAGAACTGCTCGGCCACTCTGGCCGGCACAATTACTTACCTTGATACTTGTTTCAAATATAAGAAAAAAGCATATGTTGCATTGTAATATTTCTACACCAAACTTCAATCACACGCAATGTTGTAACAATAAGAAACTACGTACAGTAGAACCCCTCTAATCCGTTACCTTCGGGACCAGGACTATGGTCGGAACGAGAAAAAGGTCGGATTATACGAAAAATCTAATATTTATCGCAAAAAATATAAAATGACATTTAGTAGAAAAAATTAAACGATTTAAGAACTAAAAGATGTCTACAGTAATATAAAAAGAGGTTTTTTACACAGTGTTAAACAGTATATTAATTAAAAAACATCTACACATACTATAATACCTACTGTTTTTAAAAGGAAAAACAACAGGACTGTACTGTAGATGATAATAATAATGTATAAACGATATATACTGTAAACTAAAAAATAGCACTGTATATAAAAAAGTAATTTTTTACAAATAAATAAACTACTGTATGTATAATCTAAGAAATGATTATACTGTATGCATTGTTTTTACAGTAAAAACGAAAACAAATTATTTGAAAAAAGTCGAGTATACATTTTTGACGAGTTTTCCAAGGTTCAATCCAGCCTTCACTGGCAGCAAATTTACTTTCGACTTCCAGTTTTTTGTGCAAAACTATCGCTTTTTCTTTGAGAATTGGCCCGGATATTGGAGTTCCTTTCCTTCTTTCTTGACAAAACCACATCCACAATGCGTTATCAAGTAGTTCAAGTTTGGGCTTTCTTAATGTTTTGCGATTCTTCAGAGTGTTTTCATCATCAATCGCAACTGTATAGGAGTCAATGTCTTTCCGATTCTTCCTCCAATCCTTAATTGTCGTAACACCCACATTCAGTTTCTTTGCAATTTTTTGGAGCGAATCTCATTCGTTCAGTCTTTGTAGCACTGCTAATTTTTCATTCAGTGAAAGAGGTACGTGTTTTTTCGTTCGAATCCAGACATGTTCAAAAACAAACTGTACACACAGTGAATCTACAGTAATAAGTACGGTAGAGAACACGGAATAAACCAAACAACCAAGTTTTTTAATCCCAACAAAGGATAAAACTGCACAATAACGTACAGTATAACAATACGCACAGCGATAGACACCGCAACAATGGCCCGACAGGCGTCCAGTCAGTGACAAGTTGGCACAGAGTCGCGAGCCTCAGCCTAGTCGGACTAACCGGAGTGACGGACCATCCAAGGTCGGATTAGAGAGGTTCTATTGAAACTAGAAATATAATAACCTGAATTACCTTACGCATTGGCTTACATAATTCCCCCATTAATACAATCTCACTTACTAAAAATTTTTCGTCATAACGTATTATTACAAAATCCTTCGTAAATACTGTTACATCCACTACACGGCAGGCCAGCTTCCGTCCTTTCCAAACCAATGACTTTTCCAGACGGTCTATCATACACTGACCACAACTCTCTTCGAATGAACTGACCCCTCTGACCAACATCTATGGTCTCAGGAACTGACTTACAAAGAATAGGGTTAAATCGATACTAAAGAGGTTGATTGTGTTCATCATATCCTTGAATTCATTTAAATTTATGATCAAAACGTCTTGAAAATCGTTATGGTAAATAGGACAGTCCTCTTTTACCTTTTATTTTGAAAAATGTGGAAGTATAGTGTACCTAAAATAAGAATTATACATACTTCAGTATGTATGATAAAAGTCAATTTTCACTCTATTATCAATTCCACAGTATTTAAATTTGTGTCACGTAGAGGTCACACTACATTATTTTTTGTTTGTTTATGTGTCACTTCAGTATCTATTAATCTTTTTGTGTTATTAGATTTTAAACTGCTTGTAACAAATACATATCATGAGATCCAGGTCCCCTTAAGCAAAGTACAAACACCAAGGGAGGCGTTTCACAGCTGAAAGACGGTCGCGGAGGTCAAATCCGAGAGTGCGCGGCTTGTGTGACTCTGAGAGAAGGAGCGGACGGTGACCGGAAGGGCGTGGCTGCCACGGCCAGTGAGTGCGTTGCTAACTCTGCGCACACAGATCGCTAACATTTCCGATGCGTTGGCTCCGGTCGCTTACGTATGCCATCCCACAGCTGTGCTACAGCGATGGTACAGAGAAGCGGGAACAGCACTGCCTCATAACGTTAGTATGACTCTTTTACGCTGCCATCTATTGAAACTGCAGTACCGGGAGGCACAGCAAATAAGGAAATTTCACTTGCAGTGTAGGTCATATACAGTCTTTTGCGACTTTAATAAGAGTCTTATTCATATTTGTTCTAAAGGAGACGTTTTTACGTTCGCAAAGCACGGTATGTAACCTACCGGCTGACAAACCATTGCCTGGGTATTTATATCAGCAGTTTTCCATTACAAACGAAAACAAAACAAATTAACTGTGTTTGTGGTGCAATATTGAAAAAAAATTTATTTCCATTTATTCTTGAAAAGACATTTGAAATTATTAAACAGTGCTTCAAAGAAATGTGTATAGTTTACGAATGTATAAGAGCAGCATTCAGGGCAGTTTCTGTATGCTGGGCGCAGCATCTTCCGTCTCTACAACGCGATATTGTAAACGTCTCTGCGGCAGTAACTCTTTGTATCTCTATAGACGGCTGTAGTTTTCGCCTAAAGCCATCTGCGATTTTGCAGTTGAGGGCTGTCGAAAGTACAGCCAGGTGTCGGGGATTTCCGTAAGTAGGCTCGACTGCAGGAGTAAAGAATAAATGTATTAAAAGTTCACGCACGATGCCGCTTTTTTTAATCAATTAAAGCTAGTTACGAGTCGCTTCCCTTCAAAACAACGGAACCGATTTCCGTCTCCAAATTTCTGCCCCATCTAATCCTTTGGTGTCATCGACGGAGCTTTAACTCTTACCTTTCATCTTTCTTTCCTTCGGGGAAGCCAATTCCATCATGCGTGCCCTTTCAAGAAAGCATCCGCCACTGACCCATACAAATGCGATGCAAGTGTCGTAGGTACAATACAAACCACTCTTCACTGACGCTCTAGTACTGTACTCCCCTTCGATTTTTTCGCCAATATCCAAACCACTCCTCTGTTTCTTAGGGGCTGAAACATTATTTCTGTGAGTCACTTTTACTGACTCGTGACGAGAGCGGACGCGCTGAAAGAAGTCGAAGTACAAATACCTTTCAACAACTCCTGGAAAAACACCAGGGGTTGGGTCGTTGTTAGGCCTGGGAAATGTTTCGGTTAGATTCTCTGACGTGAGACCACTAATTCATGTGGAACTACCACATCACCGAAGATTACAAACAAAATAATGTGATACTACTCGAATGGAAGTTTTTACGAATGGCTGAAAAAAAACAAAGACGCTCTTCGTTTTTCTTCTTCTTCATTTATCTGACAGGGCATCTGCGCGTTTCGACTATGCAAAAATGCTCACCATCTACTCGTTGTTATAATAAGTTTCGTTGCGTTGACGGTTGCACCATATACACTGGTAAGTCAGAACATTACGACAACAAACCTACTATAGGTATAAACCCGGCCAGGTGATAGCAGCGTCACGTTGGGAGGAATGACTGCTAGTGAGACACACGCTCGGTGCAATTAGCATCAGTGAGTGTGCTGTCTCTGTGTAGAACGGGGAAGGCACGAGAGTTTGACAGAAGGCAGATTGTGATGGCCCGGCGGCTCGGCACGAGCGTTTCGGAAACTGCACGACCTGTCGGGTGTTCGACGAGTGCTGTGGTGAATGGCTTTGATGATGGGCAGAGTACAATTGTGTCTGAACACAAAGTACAATGAACACTCCTAATGATGATGCTCCTCAGCCACTATGGTGGAACTAATATCAGAAGACGACGGATTCGTGACCTCCCATTCGCATGTGGACAAGACACTGCAGTGAGGAATGTGTCTGTAGGCAGTGAAGTTGAAGAGGAGTGGAAATCTCTAAAAAGACCAATAACAATAGTTGCAAAGAAAAACATAAGTACAAAGAAGGTAACTGCGAAGAAACCATGAGTAACAGAAGAAATACTTTAGTTAATCGATGAAAGAAGGAAGTACAAAAATGTTGAGGGAAATTCAGGAATACAGCAATACAGGTCGCTGAAGAAATAAGTAAATAGGAAGTGCAGGAAAGCTAAGACAAAGTGGCTGCATGAAAAATGTAAAGAAGTCGGAAAAGAAGTGATTGTCGGAAGGACGGACTCAGCATATAGGAACGTCAAAACAACCTTCGGTGACATTAAATGCAGAGAAGAGAGCGGATAGGTGCAGAATTACATCGATGGCCTCTATGTCGGGGTAGATCTGTCTGATGTGATGGACGAAGAAACAGGAGCCGATTTAGAAGATATAGTGGATCCAGTATTAGAATCAGAATTTAAGATATCTTTGGAGGATTTATGATGTTCAAGTGTATGTGAAACCTTATGGACTTAACTGATAAGGTCATCAGTCCCTAAGCTTACACACAACTTAACCTAAATTACCCTAAGAACAAACACACACACCCATCCCCGAGGAAGGACTCGAACCTCGTCCGGGACCAGTCGCACAGTCCATGACTGCAGCGCCTTAGACTGATCGGCTAATCCCGCGCGGCAGGACTTACGATCATATACGGCAGAGGGAATAGATAATATTCCATCAGAATTTCTAAAATCTTTGGGGGCAAGTGGCAACATAATTACTATTCACGTTGGTTGAAGAATATATGAGTCTGGCGACATAGTGTCAGACTTTCGGAAAAATATTATCTACACAATTCTGAAGACGGCAAGAGCTGACAAGTGCGAGAATTACCGCACAATTAGCTTAACAACTCACGCATCCTAATTGCTTATAAGAATAATATGCGGAAGAATGGAAAAGAAAACTGAGAGTTTGTTAGGTAACCATCAGTTTAGCTTTAGGAAAGGTAAAGGCAACAGACAAGCAATTCTGACGTTGCGGTTGATAATGGAAGTAAGACTAAAGAAAAATCAAAACACGTTTATAGGATCTGTGAATTTGGAAAAAGCGTTCGACAATGTAAAATTGTGCAAGATGTTTGAAATTCTGAGAAAAATAGGGGTAAGCTATAGGGAGAGATGGGTAATATACAATACATACAAGAGTCAAGACGGAATAATAAGAGCTGTCGATCAAGAACGAAGTGCTCGGATGAAAAAGAGTATAAGTCAGGGATGTAGTCTTTCGCGGGATGTAGTCATTCACGCCTACTGTGCAATCTTACATCGAAGAAGCAATGATGGAAATAAAAGAAAGGTTCAGGAGAGGAATCAAAATTCGAGGTGAAAGGACATCAATGATACGATTCGCCGATAACATTGCTATCATAAATGACTGTGAAGAAGAATTACATGATCTGCTGAATGGAATGATGGTCTGAGAGTAAATCGAAGAAAGACAGAAGTAATGAGAAATAGCAGAAATGAGAACAGCGAGAAACTTAACATTAGGATTGTTCGCCAGGAAGCTGATGAAGTAACTGAGTACATAGGTTGCAAGTGCTACTCTAAGATGAAGAGGTTGGCACAGGAGAGAAATTCGTGGCGTGGCGTGCCGCATCAAACAAGTCAGAAGTTTGATGACTCAAAAAAAAAAAAAAAAAATCTGCTGGTGGCTCCATTATGCTATGGGGAACATTCACATGGGCATCCGACAGTTAAATGGAGCTCGTGTAAGGCACCATGATGGCTAAGGGGTATCGTGCGCTAGTTTTAGACCATGTACACCTCTTCAAGACGATCATGTTTCCTGAGGATAATGCGCCATGTCACAAGGCCAGGAGTGTGTTAGGGTAGTTCGACGAACGTAGTGGTGGCTCCCCAATCTTGCCAGGACTGAACTCGATCGAACACATATAGAATGTGATTAAACGTGGCGTCAGAGCTCGTCATCTCCCTCCCCGGAATTTATGGGAATTAGTTGATTCGTGTGTGGACATGTGGCGCCAATTCCCTCCTGCGACCCACCAAGGCCTCATTGCTTCCGTACCAGGACGTGTCGCTGCTGTTATCCGTCCCAAAGGTGGATATACTGGATGTTAGGTAGGTGGTCATAATATTTGGCTCATCAGTGCACAACCACAACTAAGAAAAGATTAGTCATCACTGAGGAGATATGACGCTAAAACAGTGTCATCGCTTATAACCTCGTCCAATAGCACTCGATACCTCCAATCGACTCTGTCCAGTTTCTGTTTCGTTCGATATAGTGAAATCGTGCAGATCTGAATGTCACTGTGGGCAATGACCATGTATGAGATGCCCCATTCGAAATATTTATTGCACGCATCTACTTTGGCAATATTCGCTTGGAAAGGGGTAGAGATGAACACACAGTCATTGACAGCAGTAAATCTCCTTTGAAAATGATTATAACTGACGAAACGTGACATTGGTCCCTGTAGATTAAGATCTTCGTACGGCGACTGTATTTACGCCGTTTTGTAGGGCTGAGTATGGTACTAGTATACACGCAGGACAACTGCATTGATGTCTCAAAACATCGGTCCGCCTTATTGGCGGAGTGGTCACGAGCTCGTTCAATCATGATACCTCTTTCACCCATTCTGTCACGTCGACCCATTCTACTGCGCAGTTTCCATTCAACCGATTAGCATATACACACCAATTCGTTGCTATGACTTTCGTCAGTAGTGGAGGGTCACATGACCGCTTGGTCACAAGTCACTATCTGCAGTGCTTCAAGGCGACCAGCGTACCCTTTTAAAGAGGTGACTACTATCTTTTTCCGCATACTTACATACAACTATATTAGAAGTGTATTGTGTGCATAAAAATTTCCTCTTGAGGAATCATTTGACCATACTTGGATGGCGAATTAGTAAAGATGTGTCACAGATTACCAGGTGTAGAAGTACGAAACCGGAATTTCCCTATAAATGGTCTAGCAGTCAGTGTAGGGCCCGTGAGACAGCGTCAGCAGTACCATCGGCTTCCTGTAAAGAGTGACGACGAGTGTCAGCACACAGTAACCTACGTTCCACACATCGGTATCTGTTCCAAACCCGTAAACATGTCGAGTTTTTTGGGTACGAACTACGATTTCCGGACAGCATTGGTTTTCTATTATCATTCGAAGAAAACTGCTACAGAATAGCATCGAATGCTTGTCTAAACTTTCGGTGAACATGCTCTTGGAGAAACACAGTGTTTCGAGTGGTTAAAAATAATTCAAAAGTTGTGGTTTTGATGTGAGAAAGGACGAGAGTGGGAAGCCACCGAAAAAGTTCGAAGACAACGAATTGCAGGCCTTATTTTAATGAAGATGATACTCAGACTCAACAGGAACTCGCTGAACAATTGAATGTGACGCAGAAAGCCGTTTCTCTGCGGTTGAAAGCTTTGGGTAAGGTGCATAAATTGGGAAAATGGGTTTCGTAGGAACTGAATGAAGGACAGCAAGCAAATCGAAACACCACTTGTGAAATGCTGCTCGCCAGATACAAAAGGTAGTCGTTTCTCCATTGTTTAGTCACAGGTGCTCAAAAATGGATATATTTTAAAAATATTAAGCGTTGTAAATCATATGTGAATCTAGGAAAATCATCGACATCCACTGCAAGATCAAATCGCTTTGTAAAGAGGGCAATGCTCTGTGTTTGGTTGGATCGTAAGGGTGTCATGTATTATGAGCTACTAACGTCTGGTGAAACCGTTAACACTGATCGCTACCAATAGCGATTTAAATCGAGAATTACGTAAAAGACGACCGAAAGATGGAAAAAGGCAATACAAAGTCATATTGCTCCATGATAACGCCTCATCACACACAGCAAAACGCGTCAGGGAAATGATTGAAGCGTTCAGTTGGGAAATATTAGGGCATGTGGCTTATTCTCCAGCCTTGGCTCCACCCGTATATCATTTACTGGCATCACTGGGACACGCTCTCACTCAACAACGCTTCAGTTCGTATGACAATATACGAAAGTGGTTCGCTGACTGGTTGGCTTCGAAAGAAGAACAGTTTTTTTGGCATGGCATTCAAAACCTGCTGGAGAGGTGGGAGAAATGTATAAAAAGCAGTGAAGATTATTTTGAATAGAATATGGTGTATGAGTTTCAGACAGCAGACGTGTAATTATTGCATCAAAATTAAAGTTTCATACTTCTTCAACGGGTAAAAATTAAATCGAATATCACTTACAGTGCTAATAGGAATTGCAGTGGAATACCAAGTATCTTAGAGCAAGAGTGGGAAAATATCTACGAGCAGTTGGTAATGCCTGCCAATTAGTGATAGTGTAACATCGCGAGTCTAAGCGCAAATACTGCAGCATACAGTCGTGGTAAATACACGTGAAACGATGTAGTGAAGTATAGTAAATGAAAAAAAGAGTGTGTAATAATAGTAGTCTGTGTCGATGTTATGCACTGAAACATATATGCGCTCGTGTGTATGTGTGTGTTGTGTGTGTGTGTGTGTGTGTGTGTGTGTGTGTGTGTGAGAGAGAGAGAGAGAGAGAGAGAGAGAGAGAGAGAGAGAGAGAGAGGCAGGAGGGGGAGGGGGGGGGCCGGCGTCTGTTCCTAAGTATTATCGAAAAATCATCTGTGAAGTATTATTGCCTAACAGGACTATTACGGTTCCAGTCCATGTTCACTACACAAACTTTAACAAACTGTCACGTGTAGCTTCAGTTTAAAAGCATTGCATTTAACCACACTTTAATACTCACTTTTTCTTATACGAGGTGATTCAGCCATGAGTTTTATGTAAGCCGGAACGCCTTCAGACACCACCAACAAGATTTCTGTGTTCTTTCCTTCACTACATGCAAACCATTAGTCCCACAGAAAAAAACATGAGCTGGACCTTTCAGTAGTAAGTTTAATGTAGATTAATTTTGTGGTGGTATATGTTTTCATTAAAGGCCGTAGTTTTCGAATTATTCAAGAAAATCTTACAAAAGCTACCTTCAGATGGCGTGTTCTTCAATAACTCGAAAACTGTGGCCTCCAGAAAAAACGTGTTGCAGTACAAGGCTTAACTACATTAAATTTCCTACAAAAGTCCTGTTCATTTTTTCTGTAAGGCTAATGGTTTGTGCATAGTGAACGACAAATATGAAAATTTCGGGCATAGCTTTTGAAGGCATTGCGGGTTGCATAACACCCCTACTTACAGGCAGGCTAATCATTGTGTATAAATGCACATTCGATAACTTAGAAAATAAGGATAGGGCACAACACCTAAGGGAATAATTCAACATTACCTGGGCTGTATAGTATTGCGCTCCGATAGAATGATCCACAGAACGCTAATAGCCTTACACTGTTCTTCATAATTTTGAAGTGACTGAAGTCCTACAGTATCTGAAAGTCTAATGCTAATTCTCAGTCAGGCTATTTCCTGGAAATGTTATACCACTTAAAATCAACGAACCAAATTCGATTCACGTAAACTCGTTGAATTAACAAACATAAAAGCAATCGAATAAGAGAGTTCATACTCAGCTAGTAGTTACGATCACTTATCTATTGTTTCATAATGTACAACAATGCAAGTCAGATTTGGCATAACAAAAGCAATCAGTTTTTTGAGGCACATATTCACATTTTGGCAGGCCACTGTAGTCATTTGTCTGCCTCTGTAGCCGTGTGGTCGCCGCCAAGGGCTTTTGCTTGGTGGGAGGACTGGTACAGGGAGCGCTCAGTCTTGTGTTGCCAACTGAGCAGCTAGTTGACCGAGTAGTAACAGATTAGTGGTCTGGAAAGTGTACAAAACAGCCGAGAGTGTGGTGTGCTGACCACATGCTCCTCCATACCGCATCCACATGTCGCCACAAGGGAGACGTCCCTTGTGCCTTCACACTCTGGTGAGGAGTAACGCTCTTATTAATTTTTTGCTGAAAAAGATTATGGTTGGAACACGTTTTACTAAATGGCAGATTGTTGTCAACAATTGCATCTGCACTGATGGAAACTTTAAAAAATAAATAATCTACAATTTTTGCAAGATAATCTGATAGCATATTCCGTACCAATCTAGAATTAATTGTCATTGGAACGAAGCAGTACTAAATCACTGCTGTCAAAGGCAACAACTGTCCATTGTCCAAAACCTTATCAAAGGCAATCATATTCTGTTGTGATCTTTAGGACGATAA
This sequence comes from Schistocerca serialis cubense, assembly GCF_023864345.2. Taxonomy (NCBI): domain Eukaryota; kingdom Metazoa; phylum Arthropoda; class Insecta; order Orthoptera; family Acrididae; genus Schistocerca; species Schistocerca serialis. Next base: position 524,890,756 of record NC_064642.1, read on the forward strand.
TTGTTTCAAGTCTACGATAAAAGACACCCAAAACTTCTGGCTGACTATAGTACGAAGAGGCAATTTTATAAAGTTAAATTTTAGTGTTTCTGTTTTATATATTTTGATTTTTAGACAACGTGAGTATTTTAGGTGATCGAAACGCACAAAACCAGGTTTTCTACCATTTAAAAGTAGCAACGCCAGAGCGATGGAACAGTACAGGACACACAAATTATGTGTCAGTAGGCAAGTGACAGTTTTTCATCGTGTCGATCAGCAAGCAGAGGTGGTGATGCTAGTTGAGCAGGAGTTGTGAGGACAATTCTTAGGGAGCAATTCAAATAAAAGCAATAAATAAAGGTACAAAGGAATATAGGTGAGTAGTAATTGAACGTGCTACAAAACAGGAAGATATACTGCTGTTGGACAGTGGAAATTTTAGCTTTTTTGTCTCGATGATTCTATAAAAAAGTTTCACTTATTACTTGTTCAATGAGATTAGATGTGATGTGTTTGCCCAAGCTGAGAAAAATTGTAAAGATAGATTCAGGTAATAGAGACACTACTTATGTATCTTAATTTTTTTATGAACTACGGACATTTATACTCGTAATTCTATCTGTAACAGCATGACTTTTTGTTACATCAGCAACAGGTCCCTGTTAGTGTTTCCATCTAAAAGGAGGTACACAGTTAAATATCTCACTGTATGACATTAGGTAGCTGTTGTGCTTTGAACTTCCTGAAGAGACTGATAGTCCATGGGGACCATTTATTGTCATTGTTCTAAGGAAAGAGCTCATTGAATGCACAAACACATTTTTGTTGCAATTACACATACATATTGGCAAGAACAATCATTGATGCATATCCTGTACTGAAGATAACAAAGGCTTTGCACAACGTAGCTCACTATAAATACTTCTCCTCATTGGACTTAAAGAGCGGAAATCACCAATAGAAAGCGGTTTCAGGAGACTGGCTGAAGACGATGTGTACCGTTTAGAGATGGGTAGTTCCCGAACGAACGGGCGCAAAGGAACGGTTCACCAAGATGAACGAAAGGACCGAGGAACGAATTCCAAGGAACGATCGGTTCATAGTTCACTTCGGTCGCGGCGGTCTACTTATAGTTCCCGGGAACTTGGAACGATCGGTTCATAGTTCACTAGTTCACTTCGGTCGCGACGGTCACTTCGGCAGTTCTCGCTCCAGCCTCGGTCGCGTGCTCGTCTCAGTCTCGGTCTCCCTCGGCCGCACTCGTCGTTCTTCGCATGACCACCTGTCTCAGTTTCACTGCCGACTGTTCCTAGTTGGTTCAGTATCCAGTTGCTCGTTTCGTTCACTGCGATCGTCTATTTTACATGTGTTCCAAACTGTTCTTGCACTTGGTTCTGGCTATTCAACGACCACGACCGGTAATCAAAAAGTATTTTATAGTTACGTAAATTACATAAAAATTACGTTGTATGTAATAGGTACGTCTTTTCAGGTAACAAAAGGGCACATCAGCTCACTTCATTATATCGATGAACAGCAGAAGACATAACAATTCAAGTTTTTTTAATTCATATATTTTTTGGTTTCATCGTCTTAATTTAGCAGCTAACTTTCAATAATTTGCTTCATTTTTAGTGTAAGAAAACTCGTATAGAACGATTTTCGTGTATCTCTCATATACAAAACACTACATTGAGGAAGGCACTAATTATTTTTAAGTTGGGTTGTTTCCAATTTGCATTACCTGCTAGTTTGGTTTCTTTGAAAAAAAAAAGTGGGTTGTGGATCATTTTGGCTCAGTAGGAAAAGCGGTGCCTCTCCATTTGAAAAGACATAGATTGCCATAAAATCGTATTTACTTATTAGCTCAAAAACATTTGTTCAGAAGGAGCTTTCAGACCAAAAACTTTATTACTGCCAACTTAATTATTATTATTATTGCTGCATTAACTTTAATAATGCAACATAAAAACCTCATTTTTACTAAGCGTGTGACGCAAGTATGAGAAAACCACATTTTATTTTATGCTTCGATAAAGTCTCTATTTCGCCTACGAACTCAGAGACAACGTGGAGTATCTATAGGGCGTAAACGATTATTGTTTCCAACGTAGCATAGCTATGTACTGGAAGTCAAAACGAAGAATTTTATACAAGACACTTGTGGTCTATTAGGCTGGGAAACAGCCACCAACAGGTTTGCAAGACTACATGAGCTATAGCCCATGCGCGTCGCGTGAGATTTTCATGTTCTCTTCCCCAGCTCTCTACACATCGTCATCGATTGTTTCGCAATTGTTGCTTGCATTAGCTTGTTATTTCTTCACTGCCTAATTATTACATGTTTGTCTGTTTGTTGTATCTGCTCGTAAAGGGCAACACTTCGCCCGTAATTGGCGAGCAGTCTGTACTCGGGGCAGGTTTTCCGTGCGCCGCCCTATATTATTTCCCTGCGATCAGCCACACAAGGCTACGGTTGGCTAAACGAGAGGTTCTGCAGAATCACAGAAATTACTTCTAAAAGTGTATAAGTATTCTGTAATGAATAAAAACTCTATACTCCAGGGGGGGGGGGGGGGGGCAAGTGCCCCCTCTTGGTGCCCTCCATCCTTCAGTCACCTACACTACTAGTCTTCAGTTTTTCATAAGAACCATATACCAAGGACAAATGAACGGCGAACGAGTAAAAATGAACGGTCCCCAAAAAAGAACGATCAGCAGTGAACTAGTTTCCAAGGATGAACGAGTTTGCCCATCTCTAGTACCGTTCCATGTGGTCACCATCAGTACTGACAGATGCCACTTAGGCTCAAGAATGTACCAACCACATTTGAGATATTATTGAATACAGTGCTAAGAGGATTGAATCCATGCCAATGTATAATCTGTTTCGATGATATTGTTGTATTTTCGAAAGTTCTGGAGGAACACTCAGTAGGTCTAGAGGAAATGATTAAGAGGATGCACTTGGCACGTTTAATGTTAAGTATTGTAAAGTGTTACTATTCATTTATGGATGTAAACGATGTGGGTTATGTGTTTAGCCAAAATGGCATGAAGCCTGATCAAAGGTTAATATGGTCTGTCTGTGCGTTCGTATTGCCACAAACAAGGAAACAAATTCAATTAATTTTTAGATATATGTCATTAATGTAGAAAATTTGTCAAAGGTTTTGCTACGATCACTGTATTATTGACTTACCTGTTAAAACAGCATGTGAAACCCCACTGGACAGCTATCTGTCAGATTGCATTCAAGAAATTGAAAGAGCATGTGACAACTAGCTCAGAACTAATATTTCTGGATTATGAAAAAGAATTCATCTAGCCTGGGGCCCAAGAACCAGTGATTTTTATGTGTGCTGAGTCAGGATATGAATGGTAAGGACCACCCAGCGGCATATGCAATGAGAGAGTTGAATAAAGCCAAACAGAGTTACTCAGCGATGGAGAAAAAAAAATATTGAATGTTGTACATGATATTACCTATTGCTGTTGTTACTTGTATGGTACGAAAGGCAATATGGCTTTATAGTGCTTATTAGGGTTCAAAGATGCTTCAAGTAGACTAACCAGTTGTGCATTACATTCGAGTGAATTTCATTACAAGATAGTACAGAAACCCAGCAAGAAAGATGGTAATGCCTATGGCTTGAGCAGGAAGTCTGGGTTTTTATAGACAATTTGTAGAAGCCTTGCAGAGTAACAAAAGTTCTGACCACTGACACAAACCGTCAGTTACTTGGGACACAGCTGCATTTTGCAACATATGATATGCAGTAGTGTAGGATGGAAAAGTATGGGCCACATGTTGTGATACCCACAGCTTTGAAGGCCAAAGTCTTAAAGAAGGCACACAATCGTGTATTAATAAGTCATGGCGGCCAAAGTACAACTCCTGCAGCTACTACCACACCTCTGTGCCTGACATGAATAAAAGTAACATCAACTCGAGATGCCTTACTAACAGTCTGCTGCTCACTTCCAGTCACCAACAACACTGTTAACCTCTGTGCCAGCGAATGAGGCGATGTTAGTTCCTGGCTTTCGCGTTGCTGTTGCGCTTACCATCATATATAACACAACCCAGGCCTCTACATGGCACCTGTGAGAACAGCAGAAATGACTTCGAAAGATTGTTCTGCGATATGAAAATATTAGCTGTGTGTAGATGCCAAGTGTGGAGGCCATAGTGTTCATGTCAAGCATTTCTCAGTGCCGTGTATCATAATAAAGAGTGAAAACTGACTTACGTGAGAATATACGATAGTTCAAGCGAAAACGTCCCCATCTAACTAGGCTCAAATTTCACTATGGCCCATTGTTGGAGAATGTGGTAAATACATGTTGGGACACCAGTACATTTTGCTACTGAAGGAAGACGATATTCATCTGGGATCACTTCAGAAGTTAAGTTCACAGGATTCTCATTAATGCTATTTAAGTGCTGGAACAAGATTGCAAGAGCATCTGAGGATATTTGAAAGATTTTGTGACTACAGGGACGAGAGCAGTATTGTATTCAAATGTGGACAACACACACAGAACAATTCCCTTAACAAATATGAATGCGCAGTGAATTGTAACATTTAACTGTTGAGGTAGTATTATGTTTCTTGTTAAGATAGGGCATGGGTTAAATTTGGTCTCAGTTAGATGGGGACCTAATTGGAAAGTTCACATTTCAAATACAGTTACACTAGTTAGGAGCTTATTTCAAACTGCAGTCGGTGTCGACTCGTAACTATGCTTTTGCAATTAATTCACGAACGGCTCGTTTACGGACCATTGTTTGCTGGTATGCTTTGCTTCTATTACCATATACTTACATTCATATCTGTTTACACGCTAGAAGTAAGAAATCAGTATTCTGAGTTTTTTATGAGAGCAGTTCTTCAGAGGAGTTTACATTCTTCGTAGTAATGGCTTTAGGTAATACAAGCAATGTGATATCTGGTGCAAATATTATTTCCAACGATGATTTAACAAGAACCAAATTGGTTTCAACGGGACCTTCAGTTTCTAAAAAATGGTTCAAATGGCTCTGAGCAGTAAGGGACTTAACATCTATGGTCATCAGTCCCCTAGAACTTAGAACTACTTAAACCTAACTAACCTAAGGACAGCACACAACACCCAGTCATCACGAGGCAGAGAAAATCCCTGACCCCGCCGGGAATCGAACCCGGGAACCCGGGCGTGGGAAACGAGAACGCTACCGCACGACCACGAGCTGCGGACCCTTCAGTTTCTGTTTTAAAATTTGTTTGAGTAAACACTGTGAAAAATTCTTAGGTTCGCTGACATGAAAAATTTCTGCTTGCATCTTTCTGTGTGTTTTGAGTAGTTATGGTGTTGTCTCCAAACGATAGTTGACTTAATGAGCATTCACAGCGTTGGCTCATATGTTGTAACACACAGTTTCGTAGATTACTGACTTGTTATACACATGTAGTGTGTATGCGGTATTATGGCTTAAGGATAACATGCTAGGTACTGTAATTTTAAGTTATAATCTCTTGCTAATTTTTGTCGTTCATATTTTGTTTCTCGGAGCTTTATGGCGCAAAACAGATCGGGTCATAAACTCCCAATGGCCATTTTCTTGAAAAATCTCTCTCTAGCCCTTGAAGATGACCCTGGACTGCATTAGTAGGGGATAAAAGTATTAATAATGATAGTGAATACCTCACACTAGTTATACAGAAAGAAACATGGTAGAGTGGTAAAGTGAAGAATTACATTAACATGGCAAGAGGTCATCTGGTAAACGTTTGCACGACAACTGGTGCCCATGCTCAAAAATTAATTTTCCTTCATCATGTTGCAATGGCGAGTAACGAGTAAAACACGTATCTAGTAGAAACTTGGATAACTCAGATGAGAAGCACATGTTATAGAATAAGAAATTAAAGCATTGGAAATGGGTTGGAAAATGCTGCTCTGTCCGTAGTTTGTTGTAGTGAGGGCAAAATGGTACGGAGTCAACGCTTAACAGCTGATGATGGCTGAAAAAATAGTACCCTAGTTAAAATTGTCTCCTCGCGTCGAGATGGAGGAAGGGATGTCGACCAGATCACAGGGAGAGGTTTAATCTCCCCGAGACAACAAGTTTTTGCCCCAGAGTGACAGAATGTTCCAAAGTATAGCAACGCTGAAGTCTACTGAGCTGACGGAATTCCTGGGTAGTATGAGTTAGCAGTGGCACCAGCAGCCTCTTTCGCGGATCCGCTGAGATGTTCAGGCTCCCTTACGAACGATACGTTGGTGCCAGCATCAGCGAGCGAGTGAATGCTTTCCTGCATCCGAGGTAAATGTACATCGCAATCGCACTGGAAGGCACCGTGGCAATCAGAGAATACGACACACCTAGAGAAGTTTTTACGCAACAGAGTGTGACATGAGTTGGTTTATGCAGGTGCACTTCGCTCTAGTGGAAGAGGCCACTCTATGAGAAGAAAGACACAGACGCAAATAAGGCTATTAAGATGACGACTCTAATATGTTTGTTCAATAGGTAGACTAAGTAGCAGAAAGGGTTTACGAGGCGCTTCTGTGCGCTGGGTAGAGGGACATTTAAAGTTTTATGGTGACATAACAAATATGCAGCAATCGTCATGAATCAAAGCGAGTGCTCTAATCTTTCACATATTACCAAAACATCAAAACAAGGCTGACATGTACAACAAAATTTTTCTTCATATTCTCATATGATAATACGATAAACAGCATTAATAGAAAGCAATCGGTTCAGAACCGTTCAAGTAATCGGCGGTCCTTATATAGATCACATCGACTTCTTTCTCATACGTGAAAGCATTTTTACATTTTGATTCCAGGCAACCAGGAACTACGTATTCATGCTTTGAGATCGTGATACTCTCTACTCATCGATAAAGCAACACAACCAAATAAAACATTAACTCAACTCTGTCGTATCTTCCAAAACAACTGTGATTACAAAAAAGAGAAAGAAAAAATAAATAAAAGCATCTTGGAGTCGTAAAGTGGTATGTCCAGATGATGTGAAGCTAGAGTAACGCATTAACACCCATTTGCATAGGCCTTTTATTTCTAATGAAATGACGCACTTAGTATTGCCTAATGTAGCTGACTGATTCTCGTTAGGAGCGAAAATAAACTGAGGTACTAGAAAATATGAAACCTACTATGCTACAAAATATTAATTAAAATTTTTCATGAAATACGGAGAGCTCTGGGATCTTTTCTCTCAGTATTTACAAGATATTTTTTCTTCTCGTGACATGCGTCAAGACTGTTGTTTCTGTGTTCGGAGGTATGCCTCGTTTGAGGTATGTTTTCCTTTAACACAGGAAAAATTGCTTGTGTTAAAAATGAATGTAGGGATATCGCAAACTGAGGGAGCTCTATTGAAGTTTTAGGTTTATTTTTAAGGACTCAAACTTGAATACAGGTCTTCCTGTTTCATGATTGTGAACAGTTATTGATATCTCCTTCTATCTAATTTGATTCGTACGGTTTTCCTTACCATTAATAGTGTTTCAGCTGCGTTTGTTGTGGCAATACTAGTGTTGTGCATTATACAGTTAATCTTTTTCTAGAACAATTCTACACTCGTTCCGCATTATTTGTGTAGACATATCGCGTATCAAAAATGGTTCAAATGGCTCTGACCACTATGGGACTTAACATCTGAGGTCATCAGTCCCCTAGGATTTAGAACTACTTAAACCTAACTAACCTAAGGACATCACACACATCCATGCCCGAGGCAGGATTCGAACCTGCGACCGTAGCCGCAGTGCCGTTCCGGACTGAAGCGCCTACAAACGCTCGGCCACCGCGGCCGGCCTCTCGCGTATCCGTTCACATTTATTTTCCCGGTTTATGTCACTTACCTTCTTGGTCTCGATCTTTTTTTCGTATTCTTGTTTCTACACATTTTGACAAGTTGTTTAGCATTTCCTTGGTCCTTCAGAGTGAAGAAAAATTAACTGAGGTTTCAATGGTAGCGGATTCATCTTTTTCCAACATAGCTGAGATACATTTGTAGCTTCTTTTGTCTCGTATTTAGGAATGCATTTGATATCCACCCCTAGTTATTTGAAAGGTGGCTAAAGAAACATTAAGAATGAACACAAAATTTAAGTGACTTACGACCACATTATCCGTTAGTCGACAGCATTTCTGCACCTGTATTTCGTGCAGATGTTTCTTGAATAAATAGACGTGAATGGCATCTCTGGAGTGTTACAGGAAGAGCAGTGGGAAATTGCAACATTAGTGATTTCAAATGTCACTTGATTCGCTGAATCTAAAAAGGAAACTGCTATACTCCATTACTTAGCGCATACCTTCAAAAAACAATCGTTCCACGTGAATTCCGCAGCATGCGTTAATGGCCCATATATTTACCTTCTTTCTCTCCAACATGACATTTCAGTACTATGCACATCAGTTCACTAATATGCACATAATTACACAGTTACACTGTTTCACGGTTCTTGGGGACTGAATCAATATCTCATCGGATCAGACTACTTTTCCCCAAGAAGTGCTGATCGCTTTCCGCTGTTTCGATATCATTCACAGAGCTGTGAAACTTCAGTTTCTCCCGACGAAGAAAGATATTCAAACAACTTACAGGAACGTAGCCGACTGACGTCTTTGACAACCCGGTATTTAGACAGGTGCACGCGAGAGACTGCTGTGCCGCTACTATAGAGTTGTATTTAACGGTGGCATACAATCACAGGCGTTTTCCGAAAAACAAACTAATAGTGTAGCAGTTCAGCTTGGGAAACAATTACAACCAATTTAGGTCATAGATATGAGCATCCAGGAACACAGTGTACGTGGAAGAAGGTCACACTCAAAAATAAATCATACAGCAGAAATATTGGATTGGAAATGCGGTTGCTTTTATTTCACGAATATGAGAGACAGCACCGCTCATATAGAAATACGTGGCGATATCGGTTTAATTAAAGCTGAACGCATCGGAAATCACAGTAGACCGAACGACAGCTGACCGAAGCATCAGTTGAACATTTAGCGAATAGTAGAGTAGACAAGTACAAAACATTCAACAAAGACTTATTTCAGTGTTTCCAATGTTTCGCCTACTGAAAGTAAGTAAAAGTTTATCCAGGATGGCCAACACTTACCTCAATAAAAGAAGAAATAAAGGAGGATGCGGACTGTGCAATTAAAACCTCAGACAATCGATGTTCTGTTCCGTACAGAACGCAAGTGACAGTCTCCGGATGTCTATTAATCCTTCACTGGGGTAAGTCATACATTGTACTAGTTATCTCTTCTTTTTCATCAGTTTTCTGACAGATCTGAATGCAGCATACGACGACTTTCCCTCTTGCGCCAACCTCTTCATCACAGGGAAGCAGGTCCATCCAACGTCCTCGATTGTTTGTTGGATGTATTCCACTCCCCGACTTCCCTTACAGTTTTTATCCTTTTCAGCCCTCTCTACTACCGTGTAAGTTATTCCCTGATGTCTTAACAACACATGACCTACCACCTTGTTCCTTCTTCTTGTAAACGTTCTCCACATTTTCCTTTCTTCGCTGATTCTGTGAATAACCTCCTCATTCCTCATCTTACGAGTACACGTAGCTTTCAGCGTCTTTCTGTAGCACTACATCTCAAACCTTTAGCTTCTCTTCTGTTCCGGTTTCCTCATAGTCCATGATTAACTTTCATACAATGATACTGTGTTCCAAACGTACATTCTCGGAAATTTCTTCCTCAAATTAAAGATGGTATTTGTTACAAGAAGACTTATTTTTAAACAGGAATTCCGTATTTGTGTGTGATAGTTTGTTGGCTACGGCCTTCTTATTTCGCCCATCATGAGCTACTTTGATTCCAAGGTAGCAGAATTCGTTCATGTAGTCTTTCTTCGTGGTCTCCAAGTTTGATGACACTGCTACTCCACATTAGAGTCGTCTTTCTTATGTTAATTCTGAATTCGTCCTGGATAAGCCTTAGACTGTTCACTGCTTCAGTTGTTTATCTCATTCGCTGAGGATAGCATTGTGACCAGCGTATATTTTCACTGATGTCACTGATACTCTTTCACCTTACCTCTTTGGTTGTTACAGACGTTGAGTTATCACATGGGAAAATAAAGCTGGCAAAGACTTGGATGCAGAAAACATACCATAGAGAATGTTGCGCGTAGCAGTTACGCAGAGATACGAACAATAGCGTATAATAGGAAAATACTGAAGACAACATCAAACGCGTTAAAAGACTCATAACTTTAAAAAAAATGATATTCGTCAGGCGTAAATAAACGCAAAGGTAACCAGACTGACGTTACTCATTAACTGAAATCTTAATTTTCGTTTATGCAAATTGACGTGGAGAACAACGAAATGCGGTTGTCAGAAAAAGTTTTGCATCAACTCGGTTCCGAGAGTTCCGGAACCTGTACAGAAAATTAGAGTAAAGATCAACATAAACATCATTTCTGCAGTTTATATTGCTCATGAAAACCACAAATTGCATGTTGTACCACCATACAGCGAGTCCTTCAGAGGTGGTGGTACAGATTGCTGTACACACCGGTACCTCCAATACGCAGTAGCACGTCCTCTTGCACTGATGCATGTCTGTATTCGTCGTGGCATAATATCGACAAGTTCATCAAGGCACTGTTGGCCCCGATTGTCCCACTCCTCAACGGCGATTCGGCGTAGATCCCTCAGATTGGTTGGTGGGTTACGTCTATCCCAGGCATGTTCGATAGGGTTGATGTCTGGAGGTCATGCTGTCCACTCCAGTCGAGCGGTGTCATTATTCTGAAGGCAGTCATTCATAAGATGTGCACGATGAGGGCGCGAATTGTCTTCCATGAAGACGAATGCCTCACCAATATGCTGCCGATATGGTTGCACTATCGGCCGGAAGATGGCATTCACGTATCGTACAGCAGTTACGGCACCTTGCATGACCACCAGTGGCGTACATCGGCCCCACATAATGCCACCCCACAACAGCAGGGAACCTCCACCTTGCTGCACTCGCTGGACAGTGGGTCTAAGACGTTCAGCCAGACTGGGTTGCCTCCAAACAAATCTCCGACGATTGTGTGGTTGAAGGCATATACGACACTCATCGGTGAAGAGAACTTGATGTCAGTCCTGAGCGGTCCATTTGGCATGTTGTCGGGCCCATCTGTACTGTGATGCATGGTGTCGTGGTTGCAAGGACCTCGCCATGGACGTCGGAAGTGAAGTTGCGCATCATGCAGCCTATTGCGCACAGTTTGAGTCGTAACACGACGTCTTGTGGCTGCACGAAATCATTATTCAACATGGTGGCATTGCTGTCAGAGTTCCTCCCAGCCATAATCCGTAGGTAGCGGTCATCCACTACGGTAGTAGCCCTTGGGCTGCGTGAGCGAGCCATGTCATCGATAGTTTCTGTCTCTCTGTATCTCCTCCATGTCCGAACAACATCGCCTTGGTTCACTCCGTGATGCCTGGACACTTTCCTTGTTGAGAGCCCTTCCTGGCACAAAGTACCAATGCGGACGCGGTCGAACCGCGGTATTGAACGTCTAGGCAGGGCCGAACTACTGACAACACGAGCCATGTACCTCCTTCCTGGTGGAATGACTGGAACTGATCGGTTGTCGGGCCCCTCCGTCTAGGCGCTGCTCATGCATGGTTGTTTACATTTTTGGGCGGGTTCAGTGACATCTGTGAACAGTCAAAGAAACTGTGTCTGTGATACAATATCCACAGTCAACGTCTATCTTCAGGAATTCTGGGACCGGGGCTGATGCAAAACTTTTTTTTTTTAATTTGCGTATCTCCTAATCATGTATCATTTATTCCACTATCGTTTAGACCACGTTAATTAACTCAAAACAACTTTTGCGTGGTGGAAACCAGCTTTGCGGTTACATTCTTATTAATTTTAACGGTTAAGTGCTAGAGCTGATTTGGTTTAAGACGTCCTTTCTTTCTTAGGTTACATACTTTCTGCAGATCTCTTGCAATATTCCCCTAATATTCAGCTACTCGCCATCTCTGTGTGTTCGTATACTTAAGGCTATACATTCCAGTGCTTGTAAATGTCACTCCTCTATTTGTGCTTGTATTGAAACTAGCGTACTGCTCCGATTTAGCAAGGGTAGCACAAAGTATCTACGACCGGACGACTTATCTGCCTTACCCGTAGTAAATTATGTGCATAAACCTGTCTCGTGAAACAGTCTGTTTATTAGTGACAACCGTATCCTAATCCCTACAGAAGTTCCTGAGGCTATCCTACTCATATAGACAAGAAGTCGCGATGGAGGAACTTAATTTATAGTATGTGGAGAAGATAAGTCAAGCATTTTTACTATTTTCGTGAGGTGTGTTTTCGCCTGCAAAGGCAGGACCCAAGGGCAGTGTTTTCAGTAGCTTAAAAGACAAAAAGATGTTGATAGTATTTGCAACTGTTCTTCGTGGGCTGTTACCTGATAACTTTTACTTTTGACTTATAATATTCTCGAGGACAATCGAAACAGCATTGTAACAGTTGATAATAGCGTGAAACTTTCTTTTAGTTAAAAAAAATACGAGGTTATCGAGTATCGGAGAAGATTTGCGACTGGTTTCGAGGCTTTCTTGCAGACAGAACTCAACACGTCGCACTTAACGGAACAAAATCTAAAGATGTAAAGGTAATTTCCGGAGTACCCCAAGGAAGTGTGTACCGGCAGACTCCGAGCCGAGCAAACGTACCAGCAGCGGTAGCAGAGCAGCAGTTGTCTGATACACAGCACTTTAGCTTCTGGTTTTTATTTCACGTACTTCTACAAAGAAGTGAACTATACCTGCGTATTTTACTGTATACGAGTGGTTAAAAACTACTGTAACTTTTTATTTTTGCGTAAATCTTGGTGCGTATCATGCGATATAGGTTCCGCCTTTATTCAGAAAATACATTTTTTTCTTGGTACCCAAACATGTTTCAGCACCTCTGTGCCATCATCAGTGGGTTTTGTTTACTGGAAAAATATAAAAGCGAACATGAAATAAACTTTTACATCGTTTGCTTTGCAGATGGCAAGCTATCAGTGCAAGAAGCCATACAGAAGGTCATGCAAAACCATATAATGTAAAATTAAGGTAAGAGCAGAAACGAACAGGAACTGTACCTAAGCCTCATTTTGTTAGATAAGTTACAACCTAAAATATGTTAAATTTTACAGTTGTACAATAAACAAAACCCACTGATGATGGCACAGAGGTGCTGAAATACGTTTAGGTAACAAGGAAAAACGGTATTTTGTAAAAAAAGGTGGAACCAGTATCCCATAATTTAACTGCAAACACGGAAGAAATACAAGAGCTGCAAACTTGGTGCATATCCTTGCGTGAGACGTCTTTCTAGTCTAAGTTTCTCGTCGTCAACCCCCACGACTCGTCAGTAAGTTTAAATCTCGTGCTGATACACAGCTTATAGTTTAGATCAGTGCATTCTAGTTTGCTTACTTGTCTCGTGCAGTAGCTTTCGGGGAAGCAGAGTTTCTAGTAACAGGTAACTGTAGATAAACCCACTTGAGCAGAGAATTTTATTTCTGTTTATGAGTTTGCCGTCTCAGGGCATAATGATAAATCTGCAGAGCAGTTTTTAGTATTTCTTTATTTTCCTCGTTATGTTTTGTGTACATTCCAAACTCAGTAGCGCCATTTGAGGTCTTACATGTGTTTTTACACACTACGATGTAGCTAGGGACTCAAGGATAGTTGGCTGCCGTCCGTAAACAGTTCGGCCCTTCCCGCCGGAGGTTTGAGTCCTCCCCCGAGCATGGGTGTCTGTGATGTTTTTAGCATAAGTAAGTTTCAGTTACTTTAAGTAGTGTGTAAGTCTTGGGACGCATGACCTATGCAGTTTGATCCATGAGGAATTCACACTCATTTGAACATCTGAACCGTAAACAGTTGAAGCAGCGTTGGCTACAAACTGTTTCTGGCTGGTGCTAAAAGTTGCGGCGACATCGGGGCTCTGGTGAAGAGACCTGTGACATCTCTGGTGCCGCTGAAATCCAGTGGTGACCCGGGTGTCGCTGCATCTTTTGATCGCAACTTCTGGCCTGACCGTCCTCACTCGAGAATGAGTGGCGGACAGTGGTGGGTTCGCGTGTCACTTGGCGGAAGGCGAAAGAGGGAGCAGGTCCCGCGGCAGGCTCCCTAAGCCTTCAGCACCAGCTACGAGGTGCTACCCAGTGTACTCTGAGCCAGTACGGAATGCCTCTCCTGTTGCACCAATCTTGACAAGGGCAAAGAGTGGGTATGCTTGTCATTGAGAGCTCCAATGTTAGGAGGGTGATGGAGCCCCTCAAGGAAATGGCAGGCGAATGGGGAAAGAATGCCAGTGTTCTTTCAGTATGTTTGCCCAAGGCTCTCGTCCACGATGTGGAAGAGGCCCTGTCAGCGGCTACCGAGAGCAATGGGTGCAACCAGTTGCACATGTCGGCACGAATGATGCCTTTCGCTTGGATCCTGAGGGTATCCTTGGCTACATTCGGCAAATGGCTGATTTGGTGAAGGCAACTAGCATCGCTCGCGAGGTGCAGGCTAGGCTGTCTATGTGTAGCATCGTACCCAGAGTTGATCGCCGTCTGGTTTGGAGCAGAGTGGAAGGTCTGAACCAGTGGCTCAGACGACTCTGCCATGGTATGGGATGTTAAATGCTAGACCTCCACTATAGGCTACAGAATTGTAGGGTTCCCCTTAATAGGTCAGACGTGCACTACACGCAGGCAGCAGCTACTAAAGTAGCGGAGTACGTGTGGTGTGCACATGGGACTTTTTTAGCTTAGCGAAACTCTAGATCAAAGACGATTTGCCTGGTGAATTGGCCACATTGTCTCAGAGAACGTTCGTCGTCGCAGATCATAGATATAAAAGGTTAGTATTGTTTTGGTAAACTGCAGGAGTATCCAAGGAAAGGTCCCGGAATTAGTATCACTTATTGAAGATTGTATTGCACAGATAGTATTAGTAACAGACAGTTGGCTGAAACTAGACGTTAATGACAACAAAATCGTAATGACCAATCGTAACGATAGGTTAGTCACCAAAGGTGGCGGCGTGTTTATTGCAGTAAAGAATTCGATAAAATCTAGCGAGGTTGTCAGGGATTCCGACAGAGCATTAATCTGGTGCAGTTATGAATCAAAGATCGGTCAAGTATAGTAATCGGATGTTTTTACAAACCGCCTGGGTCAGGAGCTCTAGTGGTAAAGCGCTTCACGCAGAACTTGCAGAATTCGTGTGCCTTTGTTCTTTATGTCTTCTTCGAAATTTACTCTGAACAGAAAGTTAAACTACTGAGAATAACGTCTTAGACCTCCTGGCAACAAACAGACCTGAACTTATCGAATCAGTTAACATAGGGAAAGGTATCAGTGATCACAAGATCGTGACAGCGTCTTTGACAACGAGACTGAGAAAGAATGTTAAGAAAGGTAGAAAGATATTTTTGCTTAGCAAGAGTGACAGCATACAAACTTCAGAGTATCTCAGCAGTCAGCATCAAATATTCGGTGATGAGAACGAAGATACTGAAAAATAATGGAAAAAAATTCCAAGGACTCGTGCAATAGGCCCTAGATAAGTATGTTTCGAGTAAGATCTTAAAGAAGAGGAAAGACCCACCATGATTTAATAGTCCTGTTAGGAAACTGCTATGTAAACAAAGAGAACATCTCAGATTCAAGAGAAGTAATAACCTAGCTGCAAACAGAAACTTCACGAAGCGAAAATGATCTCAAGGAGGGCAATAAGAGAAGCGTTCGATGACTTTGAAAATCTTTGTCAACCGATCTGAGTAAATACCTTAAGGTTCAAAATGGTTCAAATGGCTCTGAGCACTATGGGACTTAACTACTGAGGTCATCAGTCCCCTAGAACGTAGAACTACTTAAACCTAACTAACCTAAGGACATCATACACATCCATGCCTGAGGCAGGATTCGAACCTGCGACCGTAGCGGTCGCGCGGTTCCGGACTGTAGCGCCTAGAACCGCTCGGCCACTCCGGCCGGCAAGACCTTAGGGGGTTTGGCCGCATGTAAAATCAGTAAGTGGGTCAAAATCGTTTGTTCATTCACTCAGTGACCATACTGAGATCGAAATGGAAGATAACAGGGAGAAGGCCGAAATACTGAATTTGGTCTTCCGAAATTGTTTCATCGCGACAGTCATAACACAATCGCTCCTTTTAATCGTCGTACGAACGTCAAATTGGCAGATATTAAGCTAACCGATCGCAGAATAGAAAAGCAACTACAATCGCTTAGTAGTGGAAAGGCGTTAGGACCTATTACATTTTACAAAGTTTATGCGAAAGAACTTGCTCCTCCCCTCCTCCCCTCCACCCCCCCCCCCCCCCAACCACCATCACCACCACCACCACAGCAGTAATTTATAACAGATCGATTGAGCAACGAAGTGTACCTAGTGAGTGGATGAAAGCGTTTGTCATTCACGTTTTTAAGAAGGGCCGTAGGACAGATGCACATAACTATAGATCTATATCGTTGACGTCGATCTGTTGCAGAAATATGGAACATGTTTTATGGTCAAGAATTATGACGTTCTTGGAGAAGGAAAATCTCCATAGGAACGTTACTGTTTACTATATATATAAATGATCTAATAGAAAGAGTCCGCGGCTGTTTAAGGCTGTTCGCAGATGATGCAGCTGTCTATAACAAAGTAATAACGCCAGATGGTAGTAACGATTTGCAGAATGATCTCCAGAGAATTGATGATTGGTGCAGGCTCTGGCAGTTGACCCTGAACGTAATACACAAGAAGAGAAATCGACTACTGTATAGAAACACTATTGTTGACCAACAACTGGTAACAGTATCTGCTGTAAGATATCTGGGAGTAAATATCCAGAGCGAACTTAAGTGGAATGACCACATTAAACAAATAGCGGGAAAAGCAGAGGCTAGACTCAGAGTCATAGGAAGAATGTTAAGGAAATGTAACTCCTCCACGAAAGAATTGGCTTATAGGGCGCTTCTTCGGACGATTTTCGGGTATTGTGCATCTATCTGTGATCCCTACCAGGTAGGACTGATACAATAAATAGAGAAGAGCCAATGAAGAGCTGCACGTTTCGTCAAGGGATCGTTCAGTCAGCACGAGAGCGTTATGGAGTTGCTCAACATTGGCAGACGTTAAAAGAGAGGCTTCGTGCTTCACGGAGATTTACTATTGAAATTTTGAGAGAGTACTTTGCAAGAAGAATCGGACGACATGTTACTTCCCCCACATACGTCTTGCATAATGATCATGAGTGCTTACCGACAATCATTCCTTCCACGTGCCATTCGCGGGTGGAACAGGGCTGGAGGGCTCAGGCAGTGGTACAAAAAGTACTCTTCGCCAGACACCATTAGGTGGCTTGCGGAGTATGGTGAAGACGTAGATGTAGATGCAGAAATGAGTTTCATAGAAGTGTGAACTTCGGCCAGTAGATGGCACACGATGCTGAATGTTATAGTACTACTTTTAGTTTTTACTTAATGTGTTGTTGAGAACAGTTTAAATAACTTTACAACAGTCGAAATGTGGCTTGCATGGTGGTATGGATGACGTGAAACAGACGGCGCGCACACTAGTGGCGACTAAAACCATCGCCAGATCCTAATTAACTCTTCATTACGAAAACAGGTAATCCCGACGACTCGTAATTTGTCACAGTTATCGTTATTTCTTGCCTACCCCATCTACTGCAGTTCGAGGCGGCTTGTTTTCTTGTTCTCTTTGCGTTTAGAGCTTTTTTTCTCATCTCAGCACTGCGGGGTTAATTTTTGTGTGTTTCCACTCGTTTCTTGTGTCGTTTTGTGATACTCAATGATATCAAAAGCAAGTTCGTCAAATATCATTTGGTGAAAATGGCCAACATCGTTCTGCTGTTTAGAATGTTGTCGTCGGATGTAATTCGAGAGAAAAATAGTTAGGAGCCTACAAAGTCAAAAACTGTTGTTGATAAACCTCCAAACTCTCCAACTGCTCTAGACAAAATTCCTACCATAGCATAAGGTGGTGGTTATTGGGTGGGGGGCGGGGGGGGGGGGGCGGGGGGAAGAGATGATGGGTTTCAACACACTCCCCAACGAACATTTTTGGAACGTCACTCAACGCATCATGGGAGAGTGTAGCAGACTGCAGTTATGTAAAAAAAAAAATGTTACAGCTAACGACACGTTATTAAAGACAGTGACAGTGTCACCTGAGCCATGTGTGATACCATCGAGAGTAACGTCAATAGAGTTCGTCTTCATCACAAATGCATCCACAGGCGGATTCAACTGAAATTTTGTGCGTGCAGGTTCAACTCAACAACAGAAATACTCTTTTCATATATAAGAAACAAACTTGTCACTGCTAAGGACTAGCAAACTACTACAATGGTATGGCCAACAACGAGCATATGTCGCAAATTTTACCAGAACATGCATTTTTAAGATTGCATAACAAACAAAAATATTCAGTGCAGACGATTTTGTAACATCCTGCACGTTTGCAGACGACATGGTGTACTAATTTACACCTGTGGCTGATTTAGGTTGGCAGCCGCAGGACAACACAATGTAAAATAAAAAGTAAAGTGCACATACAATTTAAATGACAAAGCATCTTATGTATCATACTCCCTAACCTAAAAATAATCCGAAAGTATTTACTTCAGGAAACAATAAAGAAAACCACTGAGGATGTCACAACTGTCATGAAACATGTTTGGGTGATAAAATTGCAAAAAGTGGACTCATCCTTAATTCATTACTATTTTTCTGCAATCACGAGAACTGAGATCAAAACTCCTATACGATAGCACATTTTATAAACACTACCCTTCTTTCCTCAAAATCCATGAGATAAGATTCCTCAGGTTTAATTTTTTACCTGTGGTACTATTAAGCAGGAAGTCTTAGTAGAAAACTGAGCTTGTTCAGAAAACTTCTAGCTTTGAACTCTCGTGCAACGGAAACTTCTTCTCATGAACAGGTGATGGAACGTGGCGCGGAGGAGAATGTCGTATTGTTTTAGCATCACAAATGATTTTTATTTAGCAAGACATGGTTAACTATTAGACAAACCATAAACAACCCCATGACAGTGGATGCTTAGTGAAACTTAACGTAACATATTTAATCTACACTGAAGCGCCAAAGTCACTGCCATAAGCATGCTTATTCAAATACAGACGTGTGTAAACAAGCAGAATACGGCGCTGCGATCGACAACACCTATATAAGACAAGAAGTGTGTGGGGAAGTTCTTAGATGGGTTACTGCTGCTACAAAGGCAGCTTATCAAGATTTAAGTGAATCTGAACGTGGTGTTGTAGTCAGCGCATGTGCGATGGGACACGCCATCTCAAAGGTATCGATGAAGTGGGGATATTCCCGTAGGACCATTTCTCGATTGTACCGTGAATATCAGGAATCCGGTAAAACATCAAATATTCGACATTGCTGCAACCGGAACATGCAAGAATGGCACAAACGACGAATGAAGAGAATCCTTCAACGTGACAGAAGTGCAACCCTTCCGCAGCTTGCTGCAGATTTCAATGCAGGGCCACAACAAGCGTCAGCGTACGGATCATTCAACGAAACATCATCGACATGGGCTTTCAGAGCCGAAGGTCCTCTCGTGTACCCTTGATGACTGCACGACCCGCAGCTTTATGCCTCACCTGGGCCTGCCAGCACCAACATTGGACTGTTGATGACTGGAACATGTTGCCTGGTCGGACAAGTCTCGTTTGAAATTGTATTCATCGGGTGGACGTGTACGGGTATGGAGACGACCTCTTGAATCCATAGAGTTTGCATGTCAGCAGGGGACTGTTCAAGTTCTGGAGGCTCTGAAATGGTGTGGGATGTGTGCAGTTGGAGTGATATGGGACCCCTGATACGTCTAGATACGACTCTGGCAGGTGCAATGTGCGTAAGCATCCTGTCTGATCACCTGCATCCATTTATATCGAATGTGCAGTCGCCGGCCGCGGTGGTCTAGTGGCTCAGGCGCTCAGTCCGGAACCGCGCGACTACTACGGTCGCAGGTTCGAATCCTGCCTCGGGCATGGATGTGTGTGATGTCCTTAGGTTAGGTTAGGTTTAGGTAGTTCTAAGTTCTAGGGGACTGATGACCACAGATGTTAAGTTCCATAGTGCTCAGAGTCATTTGAACCATTTTGAATGTGCCGTCCGACGGACTTGGGCAATTCCAGCAGGACAATGCGACACCCTACACGTTTAGAATTGCTCTAGAGTGGCTCCAGCAACATTCTTCTGAGTTTAAACACTTCCGCTGGCCACCAGACTCCTCAGACACGAACAGTATGGAACGTATCTGGGATGCCTTCCAACGTGCTGTTCGGAAGAGATCTCCACCCCCTCGTACTCTTACGTATTTAGGACATCCGCGCAGAATTCTTGGTGTCAATTCCGTCCATAGTTACTGCAGGCATTAGTCGAGTCAATTCCACGTCGTGTTGCGGCATTTCTCCGTGCTCGCGTTTTTCCTACACGATGTTAGACGGGTGTACAAGATTCTATAGCTCTTCAGTGAATAAAGATACGAGATTGCATTCAGGTGGAGGGGAAATGACGAGGTTGATAAGTGGGAGAGAGAAAACGTGAAATGCGGCAGCCTATACGGCGTGTGATTTTCAAATGCATAGGATAAATTGTTGATGAAATGGAGTCACGGTGAGTGGAGTACACTGCTCTACGTAATTGTCATTTCTTTCCCAGATTTAGCCAGCCGCGGTGGCCGAGCGGTGCTAGGCGCTTCAGTCCGGAACCACGCGGCTGCTACGGTCGCAGGTTCGAATCCTGTGTGTGATGTCCTTAGGGTAGTTAGGTTTAATAAGAAATCTAGGGGACTAATGGCCTCAGATGTTAAGTCCCATAGTGCTTAGAGCCATTTGAACCATTTTTCCAGATTTAAACGGCGATGGGCTTATTGGGTTGTGAAAGTTTCTAGTGCGCATGCGAAAAACAGCGTGTTGCATTTGAAACGGCGAGCGGGGAAGGAGACAGCCAAACGGGGCCTACCCGGGGGCAAGGACTAGCTACTTGGGTGGTGAGCTCTTAGAACAGAGTTCGGAACGCCCGTGCCTAGGAGCGGCAAGCTATTGCCCTCCTATACGGCTGCGCAGACTAGCGACAGGCTGATGTCAGGTTGGCGAGCAGTGAAGCGAATACTGCAGAAAGCGGCGGCACCTTTCCGTGTTTTGTGAACCTTCTTTGAGGATAGTCATCTACCGGTTGTGGGCTTCAGGAAAGGAAGTCTATCCTCGTATGGCTGCTGCTTTCTTTCTCGAGCCCTGAGGTGCGAGATTAACAGCGTAGGTGGGAGAAGTCGCCAAAGGCGTAATAGTGTGTGACGTCAAGATCCCAGCACCGAAGTCAGGCGTTTATTTGTAGTTGGGGAGTTTTGGCGGGATTCTCTACTTGGAGGGAATCCTCCAGGTTGGACAGCAGTGCTTCTTAATTTTGCAATTGACAACTAGCCGCCGGCCGCTGTGGCCGAACGGTTCTGGACACTTCAGTCCGGAACCGCGCTGCTGCAACGGTCGCAGGTTCGAATCCTGCCTCGGGCACAGATGTGTGTGAAGTCTTTAGGTTAGTTAGGCTTAAGTAGTTGTAAGTCTAGGGGACTGACGACCTCATATGTTAAGACCCAAAGTGCTTAGAGCCATTTTTTGGCAACTAGCACTGTTTTGTCGGGAGGGTATGAGAAGATGGTAAGACAGAGTCACGAAGAAGCCACAATGCGTTTTGTGGCTTAGGTGTCCACGTCGTCTTGCACTTTGGTCGTGGATGTGTCTGGATCGAATCTGTGGATGGTAGCTACAGAGGACGGATCGACTTGGCATTGTATTGCGGTTAGCCCTGCAACATCTTCGCATTGCGCCAGGGAGTTGACAACATCATCTTCACAAAGGGTTAGCAGTTTTGTCGTGTAAAGCGCGGCACAACACCGCCATACTCAGGGTGAGCAAAATTCGCAGCACTGGAAAAGTAGTTCAGTTTGATTTCACATTTGCGGAGTCAAAATTGTCATAAGTTCATTACACGTATATGAATGTGTGGACTGCTTACTGTCACTGTTTCCGTCTGAATTTTCAGGATTATAGAGACTGGAATAATCGTTGTACTTTATTTGAGTGTAAATTCTCAGGTCGCCAAGTAGTAAATCCCTAGATGGGCAAGTAACACAGCTGTCCATTTAAACTTAACCAGAATTTGGAAACAGAACTGTCACGATTTTCATACTTGCATTTACATGTCATTAAGTGATGGATAAAGTGTGGATAAATTTGAATATCTGTCTGATTATCGTTTCTGTTTGGTACCTCTGCTACATCAAGTTATATGCCGTTAAACAGTGTTCAGGGAGATCTTTTTTATCATAGTCAATCATTCGCATTAAATTATTATAATCAGACAGCGTCAATCACATTCAGATTTATGCAGATTCCCCACTTTATCTATGGCTAGGTTCATAATTTCGCGATATCCATTTACCTTATCGCACAACTGAAATTTAAAGGGTAGATTTCGAGGGAGTGGCTTGTCCGCAGTTATTTTGTAGGGGTTGGGAATATAACCAGCACTGGGTTTTGCAAATGGTGGTTCTCTCTCATAACTTGCAGACACACCCAGGATTCAAGCTTCTCTGCTGACTGCCGACTACTGTTTCGAACACTGGAACCAGAATGAGGAAAGAATACAGCGGGGCAGGAATAGACATATGATAACTTTTTTTCTTTTTTTTTTTTGACATACGATAACTTTTTTTTCTTTTTTTTCTGTCATTTTAAACGTAAGAACACCCTGATCTTATCCAATATTTGACTGAAATAGGCGAGCGAAACTCGAAAGCGACAGAGTGCGACCCAAATACATATTTCCTGAGAACCACGAAAGACTTTATCCAACCTCGAAAACACACCCTACAACTACCAGCTATCGTTTGCGCTCCTTAGCTGCTGCACACTAAAAATAAAGGCCATTCCTCGTTCGACCGACAATCACCGGAGAAAGTCAAGTCATTCTGCGATACTTAACAGTGGGGGAAGATAATTCGTTAAACCTGAAAAACACAATAATTATCTTTATTGCCTTATGGGTAATTTTCTATATTCTTCTGAACGTACAACTTGCTCTCTCGTTCGCCATCTGCAGCGTTTCGCAAGTGTTACTTTCGCACCCAATTTGGGGGGTGGGGGGGTGAGGGGGGTGAGAGGCGGGGGAAAAACTCATTAGATTTTGAAACAGCCAATCATTAGAAGGCTACAATTCTGCAGTTCTGCAATACCGCTGTCTCTCTCACACTTCGACTTTTAACGAAGGGCCGCATAGGACACTCTTTTTCTTTTTCTTTCCCGTTCTGCGTTTCTCTCTACAGTCGATAATTGGCAATCTGTGCCGAGCAGTGGGGAGAAATTTTCCTTAAAATTAGAAAACGACAGTAATTCTCTCCTTAGCGGTCCCGCGTATTGTCCTCTCCTTCGTACGAAGGCCTTTCTTCACTTCCAAAGGAACTCGTGTGTAGGGTAGAGATTTTCAATAAAGTTTGCCGTCTTCCTCACTCAAGTCAAGTCTTTGTGACCCTCAAAGTGACGTCAAGTTTCGGAGTGGGAGAAGTTTCTGATTCCATTTGAAAATCAAACTATCGTTTCCGCCCTCATTGTATTTTTCCTTCCTCTGCCACTACGACGCATTAAATTCGACCTGCCCATACCATCTTCCAACTGCAGTCGCAAATGGAGTGAGGAATTACAGAAACAGTCAGAAATAAAACGCTTTCATGCCCCATCTTCTTTCCAGGATGCTGTTGGTACCATCTCCCGGATGCAAAATTTACATGGCACACTCAATACAGCGTCACTGGCATGACACAAAGATGATATATTTCATTTAGCTGTATGAAATTGGCTAACCACCACTTTTCATTATTAACTCCTTTGAGCAGTTGAGAATAAGATGCATTATTAAGACATCGTTAGCATAATGTGTCCACCGAAACCCAATAACAAAAAGTTTCTGACATGCTGAAAATTCTGTAACGAAGTCAGGAAATTCATTTTCGTAATATTCCCGTGTATCATTTTACAGATTTGTTGCTCCAGGTAAAACTAATGTGAAAACAGTTCGGCTCTTCCAGAAGAGTTCGCAAGTTTAAGTAATATGAATTAAGTGTAAGAGGGTGCAAGAGTTCTGTGCGGGACGTGGCAATTTAGCCGTGTCACATCACGTGTTCTCTCCGAAATGTCAGTCCTAAAATCATTTTGAACAGACTATAGTGAATCAGTTCCTTAGTCAAAATGAAGGTTTTTTCATG
Source organism: Schistocerca serialis cubense (assembly GCF_023864345.2). Taxonomy (NCBI): domain Eukaryota; kingdom Metazoa; phylum Arthropoda; class Insecta; order Orthoptera; family Acrididae; genus Schistocerca; species Schistocerca serialis. The sequence goes on from NC_064642.1 coordinate 524,915,127, forward strand.
TCATTTGTCTGCTTTTCTAAACGATCATTTCAACACCATTTTTTGTACATTCACCGTCATTTTCCAGAAGAAGTTTTATTAGTTAGTCACCCGTTTCGTCAGATGCGGCACCTTGGACTGCGTTCACAGTGTCACCGACATGGGCCGTCAAATGCCGTCGCCAGAGGTCGCCCGATAACATCGAATGATAGTTTTTCACAGTGCCTCCAAACTTCTTTGTCAGTTTTTGGCCGGGTCAGGGAGGTAACGTTAGATTATAATATATTCTATGTATGAAGTAGGTTAGATTTTAGCCGCTCTGGGCGGTATGGATACCGCGACACCTCTGTGCTCGGACTCGAGTTCTGCTTTGCGGCGTTTGCTTTCAAAAAGGTGACGAAAGCATGTGAATGAGCTGTATCTGTCTCGAGGAGAGCGTGGCGATTACAGTACACTCTGTTCTCTGTTACAGGAACTACAAGACTAGTTTTACGACTATAAGAGATGAAAGGAAAAATGCCTTGGCACAAAAGTTAACAAAGTGACGCCACTTTCCTTCTCCCACAACCGATGAGCGTTAAAAAGGGCTACCCTCTTAGAAGCTAACATACTGTGTTCAACGTTTTTCGAATTTATGCGCGTGTATTGTGAAAATACGTAACTTCAGTGATTCGCTGCATTAACGAGCTCTCCATAACACTCTCTTCCGAGTACGGTTAACTATGCTGCAGTGGTAGGATGTGTGACTTCGTTGTATAAAAACTTAGCGAATGAGGTTATGATCACATAATGATTTACGTAAGTGGTGAAAGTGGATGGTGTTTCTGTTATATGATTCTTTCTTTCGCTTCAGCCTGTTTCCCACAATGACGCAGGGTCGGCATAGTTAATCGGATTTGGCAAGGTTAACTGAAGGTGTGGCCGGATGCCCTTCCTGCCGCCACCCCGTAACCGTGGGATGTAGCACTTCCACTTTGCTGTCTTCAAAATTCGCCAAACACTTGACCGACTCACTCCAGTTTCAAGGGCACACTGTGTCACAGACTTCGGTGGTGAGCGAGTGAATTGTTGTAACACACGACGGGAGTTAGCTGGACTTGTTACTGTTACAGGTCGTCCAGATCGTTGTCTGTGTAAATCTGTAACACAGCCTTCGACTTCCAATTTGTCTCGAATGCGATGAATCGTTAAACGTGTCGGTGGCTCTGTTTGATACTCATTTCGCCTTTGCCGTTGAACCTCATTAATGTTTTCGTACTTAAAATACCACTTCAAAACTGACTTCCTATAATCGAATGTAAGCCTTGCGCTAGCCATGTTTACTCGAGTAACAAGGTGCAACTAAGAACAAAACACTGACTATCTGGCGACTGCCATCTGATAAAACAAAACAACGCAATACAACCCTTTTGTTGCGATTGCCGGACTACAAACTATTGCACTATCAAAGATAAGACAACTCCGTCAATTACTTTGCCAGTTATGGACTTTCAAACAGTGGAAACATTTTTTTGGACCCTCTGTATACCACGATTATGATTTTTCACCCTCAGGATACCACAACCGTATCAGTTTCTGACGCTCCATGTCTCGTGTCGTGTCGCCCGATATGACCGAAGAAAACAAAACTGATCTGAATTTTACCGACTGTCGTCCGAAATATGAACGTTCTGGGGATGAGACCGGCTGTATTGTGACCACCCAAGTAGCAGCGCACTTATTTGAAAAGATCGGGCGTCTTCGGCCGATGTCGGTCGTCGGCGGAATCAGCCGATACCGGTGCCGCTGCGACCGCAGCCTTAAGTAGGGTTCTGTCTCGGACACAAGAGGCGACCCACTGTTGGCAGCGGGCGGGCTGTCGCTACAGCGCTAGCGGGCATTTGTCGCTGCCCGGGCAGCATCAGAGGTGGGGGGGGGGGGGGGGGGGCCCACCGTGCGTCACACGAGGACGCCGCTGCCGTAGCCAGTCTTTCATGTGACAGCCGTCCGCCGCCTCTGACCCAGTCCCCACTCCCGTGCCGAGCTGTGCATTAAAGTGACAAACGACGTTACGGACGTCCCACAAGGTGGCTTTTATCTGATCAACGTGTTTCTACAAAGTTGTCGGATGGCCGCTAAGACGTGTCGCCGCCTTTTTCTCTCCTCTTCAGGATTTCTTCTGAGAGCTTTTATCTCCTGCTGCAAGGGACGTTTGGTAGGGTCGCCGTGCTATACCAGACACTCACTTCTATCCGCAAATATAAGTAGAAAACGAGCTCTACTTTGTCGTGATGTTGGCATGTATGGTAAATCTAATTGACTTCATGATATTAACGAGCGTAAATCATGAAGCAAACCAAATATTCAATCGGGAAATTTTATATTTTACGTGTAACAGACCAATACATGGTCTACCAACCCATAAAGAACATTTAAAATATGAAAAACTGTGGAAGTTATAAAATGTAGTAAACAGAGTGGACATGCTACCTAATTTCGTTATAGTATACCTTATTCTGTGGCAACGGCCTTGCCACAATGGATACACCGGTTCCCGTCAGATCACCGAAGTTAAGCGCTGTCGGGCGTGGCCGGCACTTGGATGGGTGACCCTTCCGGGCCGTCGTGCGCTGTTGCCATTCTTCTGGGTGTACTCAGTCTCGTGAGTCTCGTGATGCCAATTAAGGAGCTACTCGATCGAATAGTAGCGGCTCCGATCAAATAAAACCATCCTAACGACTGGGAGAGCGGTGTGCTGACCACACGCCCCTCCTATCCACATCCTCAGTGATGGTTCAAATGACTCTGAGCACTATGCGACTTAACGTCTGAGGTCATCAGTCGCCTAGAACTTAGAACTAAATAAACCTAACTAACCTAAGGACATCACACACATCCAAGCCCGAGGCAGGATTCGAACCTGCGACCGTAGCGGTCGCTCGGTTACAGACTGTAGCGCTAGAACCACAGTGAGGATGACACGGCGGTCGGATGGCGCCGATGGGCCACTTGTGACCTGAAGACGGAGTGCTTTTTGTTCTGTGACACTATGTACTTCGTGATAATGTACTTGGTTCCACAGTAATTTTGTTTTCCACAGTTAAAGTTAACTTAAGGCACTTTTCATTCATTTTCAGCATTGGTGTCACTGTCACTAACATGTGGGCAAATATTACACATCAAAAGCATAGCATCAGATGAACCGGACTGCCCACATTGATGGAACCATTGTAGTCAAAGGCAATACGGAGTCCAGGCACTTTTATTCCGTCCACAACTCCTTACAAGTGGCTCTCAATCATTATTCTTTTGTTCTTAGACTTCGGTTTTCCCTCGTACACTGATACCACTGTGCTACAATTGTTAGTGGATTATTCGGTTAACGTTCAGGTCGAACCCTATTTCTTACATTTGTGTTATGAAATTAACTAACTTCATTTTCCCTTAATCGTAATAACGCTCCGGTTTATCCACTTTACAAATTGCCACATTGTTTTGTCACCATTACTGCGATATGTATGGTTTTTGAAAGTACTCCATGGCATTAGCAAATTATCAGTTGCTTTGTATATCGTCCATTTTCCTTCCAAAACCGTCTCAAGCGCTCCACGAAAGTCATCAGTTGAGTAGGATTATCTTCTCTTGTTCACATATCTCATTTTTGGCTTCTTCTTCTTCAGACATTTCCTTAGAGATGGAGCAATTGTTTCTCAAATAGACAAAAACTTTAATAAGAGTTTTTGCCATTTTCCCAAGCGAATGATTCAGTAAGAAGGATTTTAAATCCAACTATGACTTTGATTGTAAGTATGTTACATTTGTAATACAACTGCATGTAAGTAACTAATTGCTTGAACAACTCACCTTAACGAAATTCTATTAAAGGATCAGAGCAGCATATGACGTATTTCCCCCAGCTCAACAAACAATAAACTACCTGTTGCTGACAGAGAGTTCATTCCCGCTCCGAGTGTTTTACTCGTGTGAAGACACTCCTGTCATTTGTTGAGGACTATTGTAGCTGTGTCTAGCAGGCCTACTTTACTTGAAGATAGAGAAAGTATCTGCTATCATGAAATAAAGTATGTCATAGAGTTAGGTAGGTTCACCCAACAGGGAGCCCCCAAAGACTGACTCATTCTTCACTTTCCTGTAACAAAGGGATTCTTTTTGATATTTCATTACTGAGCTATCAGCCTTCTGACTGGTTTGACACATTTCTATTATCCTTTGCCGTTACCTTTACCGCGTTCTCCGTATTTTCCTTTTTTCTCCCGCTCTGCGGAGATCCCTTTTAGTGTTCGTTTACGTTGTTAATTCTGACTGTATTTTGTAATTTAGGTCAGGAGTAATGGTCTACGTGAATTTGACGTTCTCAATAGGCAATATTTTAATAAGTTATACAGACAATTTAGATGAGTAAACACTTGATTTGAAGATTCATAGAACTCGAAAGGCATTGAACAGCTACCGAATGTACGTTAACAGGTGGTGCTTAATCTAAGAGTTTTTATCAATAATACCAACATGCAAACTGCAAACGTTTTAGTAACACAGGCAATTTAGATGGGAAATATTTAATATGAAGGGCTCGTTGTGCTTGCAAGTGTGCGCGATTTTATATATTTCTAGAAATAATAAACGCTTATTTTGATCAAATTAATATGGGCCTATAGGTATGTAATTATACTTGCATATTACACTAAGCAAACTCGAGGCATGTGTGTGTTTCTGTGGGTGAAATTTTGCTTTAACAAGAGAATATGTACCGACTATTCCCGAAAATGTACCAGCTCAGCTGAAAAGAATGAATTACATACAATGTTGACAGTTAACAGATGACAGTTGAAATTCATCACATAACATTGTAAGCAACCTACACGTCTCTTTTATACTCGGTATATATCATATTATTTTATTAAAGAACTTATTTTTGAGATATCACTTCTCTCATGTAGCACCACCATCTTGGGAGATAATATTTAAAGGGAAATTATCACACGTTATTCGGCCGGAGAGAGCAATTGATAGTGTTAGATAGGAAATTAGGGTAACTGCGGTATATGACGAACCCAACGACAAAACGGATTAAAGATTAAATCTGTGCTTCGCCTTCCATTTGTACCAGCACGGATTTAACAAACCCCCTTTCTGACACAGCAGTATACAGACGATAAAGCTTTGACGTGTGGCGATTCCGTTACCACTAATATGTCATTTTCTTTATCCATGGTACTAAACTGTGTATGAAACCGTTTTCTTGTTGTTACTACTTTGGTGATTTCTTTGGACTTGTCACATACTCCACGGAAGACGAGGCTTCCGCATCACCCCTGTAAAGTTTTCTCGAATGTTAACACTTTTGCCTCTGAGTAATTACTTGATAAAGTTGTTCCCAACTTCATTATCGCCGAAGGATTATTGGTGACGGGAAAACCACCTTCCCCTGTGTTAACGGAATGAAAATTATTGAACTCGACATTGATTCAATTTAAGATTGGCATCTGACCTTAGCTTACTGAATCACTCCTCTGATTACTCCATTTTACCTTAATCTCATACTATATAAGAGGCTCTTCTTCTCTCCCGTTAGAGTCAATGGCCGCAGAAGCGTGCAGCATGCAATGTGGAACCCGCTGCTATCTGAGTAACGTGTTGAGCCATGCACTTGTGGTTTGGCGGTTTGCCTGGAAACAGGATCTTCGGTGTGAAAGTGGGGTGGGGGGTATGACACTCGCACCGCTGTGAAGAGGTCCTCGACATACGAGCGATATTTTTAACTCTATTTAGGGCGTATGACACACCAGTGCTCTAATCATGTGTAAAGAACAGCAGGAGCAGATCATAGCGGATATAAGCGTACTAAAGCAAAATGAGGAGGTTCTTATCTAAGTGCCAAGTAGCGACGAACAACGTCTAAAATTCATATGTATTCACGAATAAACAGTCCGTAAAATTTTACCAATTTCATCCACCACATACGTTTCAGTCGAGAAGAAGAAAAATTTCCGTGGGTGAAGAAATTTCATTGCTGAAAAATTATTGTAAAATTTTCGTTATAGGGATTCGTGGTGCATTAAATCGGCGCATCCCATATGTGTACAAAGAAATTCATTTAAACTTGCAAACTCTGTGCAGTAGAGGAGATTGACAGTCAACACTCGATCCCCCTATCACAAATTACGATTACTTTCTATGTCTATGTACGTTGTCCGAAAGCCACTACACAGTGCACAGCAATGGTTTACAACGTTATCGATTTTCAGTCCTATTCGATTAGCTTACTGATCAAAGAAAAAGTACTGCCATGTTCCTCCGCACTCGCCCTAATCTCTTTTATTCTTGCAATCCCTTCCAATTATACAAGGCGTTCCACAATTCTTATTACAGATTTCTAGGAGTTATAGGGGGACTTACTAGATAAAGTTCTGATAAGGAATCATTGCCCAGAAATGCACCATTTGGAATTAAAGTAAGTCTGAAAGTCACATAAATTCAAAATCTCCCGAAATCTCTTTCCGACTGTACAGGAGATTCCTATACAGTATTCTACTTATGGTCTTCTTCCTGTAGTTACACAAAAGGTATCCATGAGAACTTCGTCATGTTTCTTCCAAAGTTTCCCACTTATATTCACCGAAAATTCCCCGCAGTAATTTCGTGTGGGCTGTACCGGCCAGGTATGACCCTAAAAGGTTTCTGTGAGTTCGTCCGATGTCTGACGTCACTCCCACTCCAAGCTACTCTGAAAGTGGTCGCACTAGCGACTTAAATCCGACTTCCTTTATGAATGCGTTGTACATTCTTAGAATCCTTTCAACGAATTTAAATTTCCGTTCGTCTTCTCTGATACTGATTTTACGTGATCGTTCCACTTCATATCGCTTCTACATACTTAAACTATACGACGTTCACCATTAATCCTGTAATAGAGTATCACTGGACTTTTCCTGTATGTTACATGCATTATATTGCATTTATCCATATTTACACAAGGCTGCTATTCTTTACAGCAACCTAAAAATTTTTTCCGTGTCTTTCTGCATTTCCTGACGCTCGTCCAATTATGATACTATTCTGTAGACTGACACGATAAGCCTCACTGATACATGGACGTGAGCTAACGCACCACGAACGTCGTATTTCATACACATATAAAGGGTGAACCAGAACTCTGTCGAAATACTTTCAGAGGTTATTCCGGGATGCGTGAGTGTTCTTGTGTAAGCGACTAACTGTCTCCTGTGACTTGTTCCGGAGTTATTGCATTTCGTTTGCTTTCTCGCCCCTTACCTTTGTATCTGTACTGCACTGAAAATAGTGCAGAACAGTGAAATTGTCGGCTGTATGTCTCCATTCGCTCGCGGTGTTTGCTGTTGATAAGAGTAACGCTGTTTTTTAACTCGTTTCCCTCGGATTTTCATTCTGTGCTACTCTGTTCTGTCTAGGATTTTCTTTTCCAGTTGCGTTAGCTGTGCGCTGAAGTTGGAAGTATTGGCGCTCGCTGTATTGCAATAGTACGAGTAACGAAGATTTTTGTGAGGTAAGTAATTCATGAAAGGTATAGGTTATTGTTAGTTGGACGATATGCATCCCTTGTATGGGTTCGCTGAATGCAGAGAAACAGCGGCACAACGACGCTATGATAAACAGTTTACGCACCTACGGCAACCGCGTAACAGTACCTCCGCATTTGTCCGAGGATTGTCGTATTACTCTGCAATGTGTCTTTTTACGTGTTGGTAATTCCATACAATAGGCTTCTTCACCGTTGTGAAAGTATTTTTACGAGGGCAAGGCTGACTGTGGTAACAAACCGAATAAATCATGATTACACTGTTACAACGTAACGACCAGCTGAACAACCCCTGAAAGGCTCACGCGGTGGAGTTCTCTAGCACCCCATATATTTAGATACAGGGTGTAACGTATATAACCGCAGACATTTTCATATGTGGTACCTGAATTTGTACACACATCACTGTGTTAGTTGCTTTTTCTCTGTGTCGAACAGTCTTCTCACAAACATGTCAGGAACTTTAGGAGATAATTTTTTTGTATACGGTTGTAACTGCACCGTTAAATGGACTACTGCTGTCAGGATAGTCTAAACTGTTTTGCCTTCACGTATCCACACGTAAACCTGACCTGCAGCCTTGGGAAAAATACCCATCAATGGATTGCACATGCCACATGTACTAGGAAGTACTACCCAACCTAAAAATATCTGACTTGTAATGTCTGTAATTATTAGTGCGCAGTGGACGTAAATACGGATGTAGTGTTGTTCAGTACACCGTCCACAATCACCAATAGAAATATCTGCACTTGTACCTTTTACACTCTGTATTGGATCTATACCGTGTTGTTAGAAATAGTCTGGATAGCTTGTAGGGGTGTTTCAGGGTGGATAGCGCTGAGAAATAACTGTTTAGACGAAAATTCAATACGTTGCGCCGTTTCCGAGTTAATTAGCACTGAAATTGAAGAGGCACGCCAGAGATTGTGTGGGCAAAAATGTACTTAGTTTGGTTTCCTAAAAACAAATAAGAGAGCAATAAAAAAATGGTCATGGGACGCTAGTAACGATCGACCTGAGTCAACGGCAGAGCAATCTCGTTCGCTATCGTCTATGCTAACAGAACAATTGATACTAATTGAATCGGGTGAGCCTCTTGAATTTACGCGTGCGACGGCGTCATTGGCTGAGTTCAGCGTTAATTAACTCGGAAACAGCGCTATGTACCATATTTTTGTCTTAACAATTACGTTTCAGCACTACCTGCGCTACAACATACTTAAAATCTTTTCAGGCTGTTCCTGATCACCATGCTTATGAGTATTTTTCCTTTACTTGGATGTTTTTTCGTGAAAAATTAGTAGCATTCAGATGTCGTGACAATTTGTACGGTGAAGTAGGACATCGGTTCTTGATTATTTATTTGCCGTATTGCTATAGAAGCAACCAGAGAGGACCTTTCTGCTCTTTTCAGTTGACAATTCTCAGATTCAGTAGTCTGTGTATTAAATTATATTTTGTTGTAGTTAGTCATATACGTCGTTCTTAGATGTCTCTTACGTATTTCTTACTCACTGTAAAAATACGTCACTTCTCTTACGGATTTCTCGCTTACTATAAATATAATCTATGTCTCTTACGAATTTCTTACGTACTATAAATACACTCCATGTCTCTCATACATTGGTTATCGTCTATCGCGATAAATCTTTCGCATTAATAATGTGAAGTATAGTTGCTTGAAAAATATTGAAATATCGTTTATCATTTTAAGCTCCGTTGAAGTAAGAACACCTTCACGTGAGATTATTCAAAGGACGAAATGTTTATTTTGTTTCTCACCAATAATAAATCATTTATTTCTACCTTCTGCAGTATAGCAGATCAAAGTGCAAGGCGTTGCTTTCATGCCCGGCTTAGATAATAATCCAGACAGTTTTCTACCTGTGTGAAACAGTATGAAACTGCTTTTTATAGACGTTAAATTCAGTTCTACGTACCGTTTTTCGTTTTACAGTTGCAGTGGAAAGAAATGAGAATTTGGCGTCATTGGCCGGGAGGCCCCTTGCAGGGCAGGGCCAGCCGCCTTGGTGCAGGTCTTATTACATTCGACGCCACAATGGGCGACCTACGCGCCGGATGGGGATGATATGATGATGAAGACAACACAACACCCAGTCCCTGAGCGGAGAAAATCTACCATCCAACCGGGAATCGAACCCGGACCCGTAGGACGGCAGTCCGTCATGCTGTCGTGGCGGACACAGTTACAGTATTAAAAAATGAACAAAGGGAATGAAAACAAAACAGCGTATCACGTCACGGCCGCTGGCCGTCACCTAGTCCGTCGCTTTGACCGACGCGGCGTTCGTCCGTTCACAACGAAGGATATAAAACTGTGTTGCTTCGATTCACGCTCCTTTAACTTGAAACTTAAACAATAAACATTTTGTAATTATTTCCGAAATCATGATGGTTACAATCTCAATAAACATGAATTCTCTTGCGGTCTTCAGTATGAGGAACGGATTGCTCCATCTCTCCATGTTAGTCTATCCTGTGCAACCCTTCTCATCTCTGAATAACTACCGCCGCACTCATCCATTTGTACACGTTTACCGTATTCCCGCCTTTTTACCGCAGTCAACAAAATTTCAGCCCCCCTCCACTCCCCGCTCAGCATTTCATGTCACTACCAAACATGACTCATAAAAAACGGACTCAAAGAGAGAAATAAATAAATAAAACCTACTCTCCATGAAAGAATCATTCGAACGGGACGGAAATCTGTGCTGTGATGTACATGAACAGGCAAACAAACGATTACAGTTTCTGGAAGTTTGGATGAATTACTGAGGAGAAAGAGCATCAGAAATTGAGCAAGTTAAATAACATTGGCCCTTCTCTGGCCCATACGAAAGCAATTAGGGTATTTTGCTTGGCATCGATTGAAGAGTTGATGGAAGTTCACCCGAGAGATATCGTGCCATATTCAATCCAATTAGCGCGTCAGATCGTCAAACTCTTGAGATGATTGAAGAGTGCTGCCCAAAATCCTCCAAACTTTCTCAATTCAAATGTTCAAATGTCTGTGAATACCTAAGGGACCAAACTGCGGAGATCATCGGCCTCTAGACTTACACACTACTTAAAGTAACTTATTACACTAAGGACAAAACACACACCCATGCCCGAGGGAGGACTTGACCCTCCGGCGGGAGGGGCCGCGCTCTACGTGACATGGCGCCTCAAACTGCGCGGTCACTACACGCAGCCTTTCTCAATTGGAGAGAGATCCGGCGACCTTACTGACCAAGGCCGGGTTTTGCGATGACGACGACAAGCGGTAGAAATTCTCACCGTGCTCGGGCGTACATTACCTAGTAACGTTCCCGTATAAATAATAAAAATGATTTTTATATTTAATATCTTAACTCACGAAAACTGATAAATTTTGACGTAAGCAGCGCTACGCCATGGCCCTGTGAAATCAGTCTCAATCTGTCCGTGAGAAATAAACTGAAAAATTCTTACATCATGGTGTCGCCGGATAACGCTGTCTATATATCTGCTCGTAAATGGAACAGCTTAGTGCAATGCTGGCCTATCTACTCATACTGGACAACGTTTGTCTGAGATATGGATTATTAGAAAAAAAAATGACTTTCCTTATTGACATAGGTGCACAGCTGGTCGTCTGATTACTAAAGAAAACATGATTAAAATATGAGAAAATTTCTGAAATACATAAATTTAAATAAATGACTGGATCGGGACTGGCAATGACTAAAGGCAAAATTATTACTTCCTTTTCTTGTTGACTGGTAAAAATTATATTCTGAAAATCTTTTACATTATTGATAAATATGTGCAATCCATTATATGAAAAATTGAACATTACAAATCTGGGTCAACTGGTGCTGACGAATCACAAAAAGATTGAAACAAATTCGTATTGACAACTGAGACAAGTGACTTAATTACACGCATGCCAATAGAAATAATAAAATTTACCTTACAATACATGGTTATGAAGTATGCTGTACCAGCGGTTGACTACAACTGCACTGTAGCAGTGAGCGACTGCAACTACTGCCGAGAGTGCTCAGACCTGCGACTCTATTGCAGCGAAGATACTTTGTGTCGCAGGCAGCGCGTGAGCAATACATCGAAATTACATTTGCTCCAGCAGGGTGGTGAATCTCTTACAACCTTAATGAAATATAGCCCCAGAATGGTTTGCGATCAATGGTAAGAAAACGGGACGTAGAATATCGCCGACGTGTCGCTGTGCTATAAGGCTGCAGCGGATGATAGCCAAAGGAGTCCTGCTAAGAAAAGGAATGTCATCCTAGACCATCATCCCTGGTTGTCGGACCGTATGGCGGACGACGCTCAAGTGGATATCCCATCGCTGCCCGGCGGCTTTCCAGACACGTCTTCGGCGTAGAATCTCATTAACTGGAGTATAATTGTCTTCGATGATGAGTTACACCTCCAACTGAGTCCCGATGATCAGCGAAGACGTGTGTGGATACACCCCAGACTGAGACGCCTGCTAAACCCGCTGGGCAGAACAGGTAATAGGATTGAGGAAAGGGCCAAGGATTGAGGTCAGTTTCTGCTTCTAATTGTCATTTATTTTAGCTTAATAACCTGTGGTGTGCGTACTGTAAGACCTTCGGTACACACACCATCAGATTATTGACTTGTCGCTCTAACGAAGTAGGCGAGTGTCAGCAATATGTCTTGTGGCCTTATTGTGGCGTTTTTATCTTCTGCCGTTAGGTCAGACGATAGAAATGCCACTTGTACACTTAGAGTAGTAGATTGACGGTGACCAACTTTAAACAGAACTTGATTAATTTTCACACACATTTATTAAAATAATAAAAATCATAGATATTACGTAACTTGATTCTGGATGCTGTTTACAATTGACAATCTGATGTTCCTTTGGTCTTGGTACGCTAATCTTATTCTCACACATCTCTAATACTTGACAAAGTGTCTATTCATTTCTCTTCATGGCTATGCACAGGAATATGATAATCTTATTAGGTGCAGACTGAAACTTGACTATAGACTAGAACAGACAAATGCAAACTAATGCCGACTAATGCAGACTGGTGCAGACTGGTGCAGACAAATGCAGACTGACTAATCGGAGGTCTGTACGCTCGTTATAATACCTCGTGCGTTCAGGTATCACTGCGCGAGTGTGATCCGTGAGGAGAAAAGGTTCTACGTTAACAACAATCTGATCGGCTGCGATACATATTAATACGCAAACCGGCGGAAGCAGAATTTGGTCCGTCTCTTAGGCAGCGCCATCTCGTAGTGCGGAGACGGACGAGCGCTGCGCCTACGCTGTTGTGCTTAGCGGGGCGCTCTCTAGTGGGAAAGTTGTGTACGTGCTGACTACACGGAACTATGTACACAACATAACCTTTACAACCAAAGCGGCATCAAAGCCAAATCTTTACCAAATGCAAATCTTTCACGGCTGAAGGCCTCCAACAAGAAATCTTAACATGATGAAAATCCAATTAAGATAGCAATAAAATAATTCATAAACATACGCAAGGTGCAATAAAAATGGCTGAGGGCCACAATGAAATTCCAAAATTTTAGAATATATTACCATAGACCTTTAAAGGCAAAAGCCCAACAAGAAATCTCAAAATATCAAAAATTCAACGAAGATAGCAATAAAATAATTTAAACCCCAAAAAGCAACATATACAAGGTGCAACACAAATGGATGAGGGCCACAGTCACATTTCAGAACTTCAGAATACATTGCCACAGACCCTTAAAGGCAGAAGGCCAGCATGTTTAACAACAAGACATCTTAAAATCCAATTAAGATAGCAATAAAATAATTTAAAGAAGCAACACATGCAAGGTGCAATACCAATGGCTGAGGGCCACAATTAAACATCAAAATTTTTAAAATATATTACCATAATCTTTAAAGACAGAAAGCCGCAGTGTTTAAGCTTGAAAGATAAATTTAAAAATTATTTTTGAAAAATGTTTAAAAAAACAAAACATATAACCATAAGCCTAAAACTTAAAATAGCTGACAACAAATAATTAAACACTGGTGGTACCCAGAAAGCCTCCAGGGAGGTTGGTCTGCCCTCATTCACGTAGGTGAGACAGGTGGTGAGCCCAACTATACTTGATCTGTCGGAACCCAACCACGGGACAGACACAGACCGACCGACACAACGTCTTACTTCCCGTCAATCAGTGCATGAGGACTCAAACCGGCAATGTTACAAACGTGATAATCCACAATGGAGTATTAATTAGCTGTCAAAATTACACATCATGTTTGACAGCGACAACAGGTGAGGAAAGGACGCTGCCTGAAACCACGTTAGTGGCCAGGGCAGGCAACCGGAACACTAACGGCAACTATACAGAAAATTCCACTAGTACATTAGAATTTGAAACACGGTTGTAGTTAACTTCGCCCACAAGAACACTGACTGAATTTACGTCAGCGCCCAGGGCAGGTAACTAGAACACTAACGCCCACAAGATAGAAAAAATCCACAGGTGCACTCAAATTGTAGTCGACCAAAACGTTAATAGCAAGCGCATGGCCTCTAAATCTCAGCAGTAGAACCACTCGGTGTTGCTCACCGGAAAACCTCCCCAACAGCAAACCACCGAAGTGAACCACCACAACAAGAATAGACGTGGCTTGGGTAGCTGAAACCACTACTCAACTTTGACGTCCTGGGTCGGCGAACCACGAAGCTCGTAGCAATCGGACAGCTCCACACACGCTCCGACACTGCGCAGGGGCTGCCAGCGGCCCCAGCCGACTGAACCGCGCGCAGATAAGTTCCCTCGTCCTCAACAGCCGACCGATTCACTCCAGACCCCCTTGCCGGAAACTATATGCACCAAATCAAAGATGTTACACGGCGCAAAGATCGATACACATCACTGCTGCCAGGCGTAGAAGGAAGAAGAACCACGACGTAACGGCGACAAGGGCGGGAAACCAAACACAGAAAGACAACGAAGTTCACGAAAACGCATAGTTGGGAGAGAGCACAGCTCACAGACAGAGGTCGAATATGAACTTCATTGTCCTCCACCGTACGAGCCACAATCAGGACCGACGCTCCTGGGTGACAATACCTTTCATAATAGGACCCCTTTGGCTGTCTTCCTCTACAGCCTTACAGTACAGTGGTACGTCGACGATATTCTACATCCCATATTGTAGCTCTTACTGACAAGCCATGCTGGGCTCACATTTCAGCTAGGTAGTGCCCGTCCATTAAGGGCGATAATTTCTACTGCTTGTCTTTGTGCATGTCAAATGACCTTGTCCCGCAAGGTCGCCGTACCTCTCACAAGTTAACAACATTTGGAACATTATGAGCCCACCAACCAGCTCGGGATTTTGACGATCTAACGCTCCAGTTGGACAGAATTTGGCACGATATCTTTCAGGAGGGCATGCAACAACTCTGTCAGCCAATGTCAAGCTGATGAACCACTTGCTTAAGAGCCAGAGGTGGACCAATACATTGCTCACTTGCTCAATTTGTGAAGCCTCTTCTCTTGAACGAATCATGCAGTCTTTCTGAAGCGTTAACACGTAGACAACATACGTCGCTGAAGAGGGAAAGACAGCGGTTTGATCGGAATTTCCGTCACACTACAAGATAACACCGTCGTCAACGAAAAATCTTATACTGATGCTGATCTCTGAGGTTCTGGTTTCATTTGTTGAACTTCGAGCCCGGTTAATAAAGAAGTAAAGTAAGTTGAAGTTTGACTATAATAATATATTGATCGAGAAAGAGACAGAAGATGTAATTATTACCTCAATGAAAAAATCGCAAATAAGTGGGACATGCAGAAAGGCGATTGTAGTTGCCTGAAAGAAATTATTTGTTTGGTTACCAGGTCACATTGTAAAACACGCAGCTGCAAAATTTGGAAAAGTCTATACGGGGAGTCTTAAAACATCAGTACGTTCGAAATAGTTGATGCGCTTCACTTTCTGGAGTAGTCGCTAAATCTACTGCTTAAGGTTGATTTGTTATTGATTTTTGACGTGCTTTACAGTAGACGCGAGATAATAAAGACCGACTAAGTTGAAGGTGTCGAAACAGTCACACGTGTAACCTATCCAGCTGTAAATTAATTCTGAATTTTAAAATTTTCCGCGTGAGTTTATGTTCGAATATATTTCGGGCACGCAGCCGGTCGTCAGCTACACTCCACGATATTTCAACTGGGCACTGAAGTCATCCTCATGTGAGCCATAGTGAGCCACAGAAGACCAACGGAAATGTTGTCAATTCCGCAGCATGTTGTGATATTTGACTACTTTGCGCGTAAATCAAGATAATGGTGACAGACGGACTACATTACCTGGCGGCAGCGTCCTCGCCGGTGGGACTGTGAAACTCAGTTGCCCTTGGCTTTGCTGCTCGGCTTGAACGTCGGCGTTCTTTGTAGTCTTCGATCAGAGCAAATCGTGGACATAACAAGTTTCTGCCCATTAGCCGACTGATAGCTGGTGCTATGGTTCATTGGATTTTCCGCCATGCTTATTCCCACGGAATCATTAAAAACGGAGCTCAAAATGCTGTTACTGCGATAATATTTATTGTTTTATGATACTGCAGTGAAAGTCCGGTGGAGATTCAATGTTTGGCAACAGCAGACTTTCTTAATTCCAAAAGGCGAGTGCAGCGCTTATGTTCAGTGCAGCGTTCTTCCACGGTGCCTGTCGTCTGGCCTACATGAGGCGTACCACAGTGACTCAGCAGGTCGGCAATCTTAAACGGTGGACAGAAAACTACGTTCACCTGGAAAGTAGGGAGAATTGTTGTTATTCAAATGAGACGTTGTCAACAAATGGGAGAAAAGCCAAAGAATTTGACAACGTAGACTCCTCTTCATCCACTTCTTGGTTCTTGGTTTCAACTGGTAACATTCTGTTAATCTGCTTGGTAGTCTCACAACATTGTATTCAGGAGGGCGAGCTCTTCTGGTAAACTATCTGTTACTGAAACTGTATGAGCTCTGTGAACAATTTTCTGAGTCAAATCGACGATTGTAAATGCAATGTAGCTCAAGTAGTATGATAAACTAAATGCCCTAGAGCGCCATCATTCTTCTGACGAACTGAAACTTCCAGAAAAGCCAGCCTTCTTTCTCTCATTCCATAGTGAATGGGTTGTTCTTAAGAATGGGGTTGAGGTTGATGTAGAAACTCCATTAATTTATCTCCTCATTGAGCCTACACTGTGATAGTATCGTCGACATACCTCCAAAATACATTTTATTTACGGCCATTGATTCAGGCGCTTTCTTCTCAAATTCCTCCATAAAAGTTTGGCTACCAGGGAGGCAGAAGGCACAAAGTACTCATGGTTGAACATGAAATAGATTGAGAAAAGAACATGTTGAATCAAAGCAGTGGCGTCCACCTGAAACTTATTGCAAATTACTGCCAAAGAATACGTGAGAGGAACCTTTGTATGAAACAGAACTGCATGAAAGCTAACTAACCGGTCCGCAGGCTGAAGATAAAATCGGCCAAGTTTCGTGTGTGATGTGAGCATTTGCCCACTAAGGGTCTCAGCAAGGAAGCAAGATGTTCGGCTAAATGAGATGTGGGAAACCAGTGTTGCTTAATGTTGCCCATAAATGTGGACCTTCTTTATGAGTTGTAGGAAGGTCATACAGTCTTGGTGGTGTGCAAACATGTTGTCGTAACCTCTTGATGGTCTTTTAAGGTAAAGAGGAAAAGTTAAAAGTGCAGTAGTCTTCCGCTGCACACGTCCTGTAGGATCGTAAGCAATTTTCCTGTAGGTAGAATCACTTGACAGTAATTCTGCTGTTATGTATTGTGGTCCGTCTGTCACCATGATATTGACACATGAGCGAAATACTCACATATATTACGGAATGGAGGACTTGCTCGTCAATTTTCGAAAGATCATAACTGGCAGTTTCCCAGTCGAAATACCGTGTACTGTAGCTGGCGACGATAAATCTGAGTCACACAAATGGAATCGTCATTAATCTTCTCCTCCAGTGACGACTAATGTCTTTGCTACAGTTGCTAAGAGCACACACACACACACACAACACACACACACACACACACACATTTTTTTTCCTTTATTATATTTCGATTCCCGCCGAAGGGGGCGGGCTAGCAGCAGCTTATTATGCTGCTCTGCGGCCTACAGACTTTTTAAAACGTAAGAAAGAAGATAATAAACAATAAAAGCAGGCGATAAAACGGTGACTGAAATTGTAAAACGGCGGAAAATTGTGAAAAGTTAAAACATAAAGCCAGGGTTGGCAAAGCTAATAAAATATACAGGAAGCAGACAGGGAACATAGCAGACAGCCAATTAAAAAACATGGCGACAGTCTGGTTTCTGTTCGCAAGAGATATAAAAATCACACCCAGCGACAATATGATGTCCGTTCGCAACACTTCGCAGAAGACACACAACACAGAACAGTCACTGTAAACACTGTACTAAAATGTGGGCACAAAGATAACACGCCATAGCCGAGGGCAGGTTGCGGGGGGGACCTGGGCAGATGGGGGGGGGGGCAAGGAGGGAGGAGAGGACAAACGAAAGAGAGGGAACCAAAGGAGGGAGCGGATTCATAAGGGTGGGGGGGGGGGGGGAGGGGCAGGGCAGATGCGAGAGGGAATGGGATAAGGCAGAGCAGGGAAATGCAAAACGACTCGGGGGAGAGAAGGGGGGCAGAGAGTGGGTAGGTGGGGAAAAAAAGAGGATGGAAGGTGGGGGGGAGAGGGAGCCCAGGAAAAGGACGAAGTAAAGGATGGGGGGGGGGGGGTGAGTATCACAGTTCAAAAATGGTTCAAATGGCTCTGAGCACTATGGGACTTAACATCTGAGGTCATCAGTCCCCTAGAGCTTAGAACTACTTAAACCTAACTAACCTAAGGACATCACACACATCCATGCTTGAGGTAGGATTCGAACCTGCGACCGTAGCGGTCGCGCGGTTCCAGACTGAAGCACCTAGAACTGCTCGGCCACATCGGCCGGCGGATCACAGTTGATAGGAGGGATAAATGGAGGGAGAGAGGGCATCATCCGGGAGGGAAAGTTGATGGAAGCCACCTTGGGAAAGGAGATGAAGGGTGTGGAGATGGAGGGTAGGGGGGACACAGTGAAGACGTGGCAGGGGGTGAGGATTGGAGAGGAGAGGAGCAACCAGGGGGTGAGGGGGATCAAGGTGGTGGGAGGTGTAGAGTATGCGGATATGTTCAAGGAACGGGAGAAGATGGGGGAAAGGAATGAGGTCATAGAGGATCCGCGTGGGGGACGGAAAGCGAGTCGGAGTGCATGGCGCTCAAGGATCTGGAGGGACTTATAGACACACACACACACACACACATGAACCCAAAGTATTATGACCACTGCCCACCCATAGTTTTTCTGTCACCAGTTAGGCTCGGGGCGCCCGTGGTTTGTTAAAGTAAGTATATTAAGCGGAGTAGCGACGATGCGTAAGCGAGTTTGACGAAGGTCTCATCGCTTTCTGCAGTCAGAGCATCTATGGAAAGTGGTTGAAAGACTAAAATGGGTATTACACCACGGTCCGCCGCGAACGGTACTAGTCCAGCGAGACAGTCATCTAGCGGTAGAAAGGGTGAAGCTAAGAAAATTAACAGACACATTATCCGCGCGCCAGAACAGACAGCAGTTCTAAACTGCCGTCGATTCTCCCGTGCGCACTAGGCAACTATAACTCGCGCATGCGCAGAAGGGGTACCACGGTGCTTTCTGCTTGTTACTTGCTTATTGTTAGGTGGCTAGTGGCTAATTTCAGATTTTCTCTTGGGGATTTTTTCGCGTATTGTTTGACTAAGTAGGTTTCATAAATGCAGAAAAAAACTTTTTTTGCCAATACACTCTCCTTTATACAAGCTGATTGTGAAAGCATTTTTTCTATTGATTGATTCGTATTGTAGAAATGAAATGGTGCAAAGAGGCGTTAAGCGTCTTAATTCAGGAATATAGCTGTGTCATAAGGTACGTCGGCTATTTTGTTTCATTCTGAGTAATATGCATATATCTTTATACCGTGATTTTTAATTTGTATCGTAATGGCTTAGTTTACGAAAGATTACGTTTGATTTTATTGCATCTCATGCTTTATTTCAGCATTCCAGAAAAGAGAAACAGGCAGTGATAGGGGCAAAGGTCAGTGTAGTTTGGCCCACTGCGACAGATGAGGACTGCAAATCTCTGAGTGGCACATATATATATTCCAAACTTGGAAAAATAACACAAGTGCACCTTTAAGTGCTGGTCCTTTAAAGTGTTGCAAATTGCAGTTCTTATATCGATGACAACTTTCGAAATGGGGGGCTGTGATATACTGTGGCTAGAAGCCAGACTCTTAAAAGATTCCCCAGTCACCAGGAAACATAATGTTACAACCAGCCTGCAACGTAACAGGGCATTTTCTGGTATTTTATTCGTGATCTGTGCTGGTAGGGCCGGCCAAGGTGGCCGAGCGGTTCTAGGCGCTACAGTCTGGAGCCCCGTGACCGCTACGGTCGCAGGTTCGAATCCTGCCTCGGGCATGGATGTGTGTGCTGTCCTTAGGTTGGTTAGTTTTAAGTAGTTCTAAGTTCTAGGGGACTGATGACCACAGCAGTTAAGTCCCATACTGCTCAGAGCCATTTTTTTGTGCTGGTAGGATCACAAACCGCGTAAACATATGGTTTAATTCTTACTTTCGGGAATGCGAGACAGACTGTGTCACACTTGCTAATTCCACATTTTATCATAGACAGCAGCTTCTCGAAACAGGCCATGTCCCTCCTCATGAAGTTCCGAAATTCTTGCGGATCTTAAGGCCTCAGTTCTTCCATAAGCATCGAATATAATCACCTGCCTTCATCCCTTCATTTCAGCAGGGTCTAACTCAACAACGCCTGGCTTTTTGTTTTCGTCCTCGTGCTTCTCTAATCCGAAGATTTCCTGTCACTGCCAGGGCAATAGCTCCAAAAACAGGTGGGTCCTCTGTGTGCAAAATGCTGTATAAACACATATACCTGTATAGCCAAATGTCTTAATATAAAACTAACTGTTGAGTCTGTAATTCATAACAGTAGTAACATACATTAGAGAATAATAATTACTTAATAAATAATGATAAAAAACAATTTCTTATTAAATAGGAATCATGAGCTCACATAAATAACTTCAACGAATGACGCTCCAAAATGTCACAAGGTCCCTCTTCTGTTACGCGCCATAGAACGAATGACTTTACGCAAGATCAGACAGTTCTATTTGCGTTTCGCGCTTTATCACCCTCTACTGCGCATGTGCGCTAGGTATATCCTACGTGGATGGCGTAATAGGTCTACGTGAATCAGCCTATAGTTACAGATATGCACGCTCCAGGCGCTGGTGCATAGGTGTACCACTTACGCGCATCGTGTAATAGGGGCTTAAGAGTTGGAAGGTCCTCGCCTGTCAACAGAACGAGGAGGTAGGAAGCTTGTCCGATATGTAAAGCAGGCTAGGCAGCGATCAGTGCTGATCCAACGACAGGGTACTGCTCGAAACATGCACCGCGCCATGGACGCAGGCCGGTAGGCGCAGTATTATGTTATTGGGGACTATCAGTTGTCCTCCCGTGGCAGCTCTCGTAACAATCGAAGGCATCATGACACTTGTGGGCTACGTGAACATTATTGTGGACCACCTGGACACTTTCATGTAAGATGCCTTCTCTGACAGTTATGGAATCTTTCAGCGTAATGATTGTTCGCCAGAATTGTAATACATTGGTTTGAGGAGCATGACAGCTACTTCACGTTCCACTCCCACAAATTTAGGGAAATTTAGGGAAATTACGTGACCTGTGCCAGACATTGGTGCCAATTATCTCTGGAAACCCACCAAGGACTTGTCGAATCCATTGTGCACAGAATAGCAGCCGGATTACCTTCGGATTGTGGACCAAGGCACAATGAAGAGAGCTGAAAATGATTCTTATATAATAATTTCGATTTCAGTCAGACTATGCATGCGTCAACAGAGTCTTATTAGGGGCGACCAGACTTCTTTCAGCAGGATATACCCGAAGATGGTTAGTAGACTAGAAAGCCTTCTACCTGCGTTTCAAGTCTAGACTTTAATAATAAAATGGGAAGATATTGTTAATCACAACTCAGGGAGAAGTTGTGATCTAAATGGCAATAGATTTATTCACAAGAAAACAAAAATGACTAAAAAAATATCGCACAAACATTTTTATTTGACAAACGCTTTCAATAACATGAGGTCTATGGTGAACAAAGTAATCAGCTGGGGATCGACACACGACACTAACCGGAACACTAAGAGCTATATCTTACTTTATACACGTGAATCCGGGTTATGGCACAAAAACTACGCTACCATCAAGCATCTATATTCTACCGTTTCAAAAAGAAAAATATGGTTCGAAAGAAAAGGGTTCTGAGAAAAATATATTGGAGCCCTACTCCGTAGCAGCGAATAACTTACCCTCCTGCTGGTGAGGGAGGCACACCACGATGCGTTCGGCGACTGAAGTCATGGACGGCCACAATCTGTTATTAATGGTGCACGCCCGATAAATGCAAGTATGCGGTCTCGCGTTCAGTTAATTCGAAACGCAGGTACTTTCCTATGAGCCTCTGAAACTCCGATGGGTTCCAGTGTGCAGGTGGACCAATTTTCTGGTCTGCCAAACTAATTTTATTCCATGCCATGACTATGCATGATGGAATATGTCAAATGTTTAGACAGCTGACTCAAGACAAATAAGTACACCCAATCATCACTCATTCTGTGTGAGACGCTAGAAGCAGTGCCTCTGGCAGCTCAGAAGGTGACTGGCACAAGCTCTAAGTGTCACACTAGCAAAGGACACAAGTCTCACCATTTAGGTAGAGACCTGCAGTTCTTTACTAGCAAAGTGCCAGTACAAGAGTTCTTTTCTTTCTGTCCTCATTCCTCTGCAGCTCGGTAGCAAAAACTTGTTTTCATCTGAGACTTCCCCCACTTTAGCACAAGCCAATCACGAGCTGGAGAACGGCATACACCGATCTCATCAATCAGAGACTTTAAAGTTAATTGGGAGAAAAGAAAAAAAAAGATTCAGCTTTGCAGCCACTTTCCCAAGCATTTATGCTGTGTCTTTTGCTAACAACATGACCAGGATGGAACCACACTCCTCCATAAAAAAGTTTGTTATCTCCCCTGTTGCATCCATTTCCAAGTTTCCAATGAACGGCCATAAACTCGCTAAAAGCCTCTTGCTTTCACAATATGTTTCGTAACAGAGTCTGGACGTATGGCCGCCAGTGACCAATCGGACGGAAATTCGCAGAATGCTCACATTTGGTCTGTCTGCTTCCTGCCTAACAAGGGCGCAACCTCTGCTTTATTGGGGGTGTACAATGTGCTGGCCATTGCAGTGGCGACCTCTTGGCGCTAGTCAGTCTACCCGGACGCGGCTACCTCCTGACTGGTGCCAACTAACATATCTGCACAATGAGACCGCAGAACTCGGCCGTCTGGAAATGTTTTCACCCAGGTTCTGCAGGAAAAACGCTCTTCCTTTGGCCCACCGTCGCTGTGCTCTTTTACTGCAGTCATTTAAATTGGCACCTTATTCCTATACGTTAAGGTAAAGCTTACCATTATTCCTTCCCTAGAGCACGCAAACATGAGCATTAACTACTGCCCACCATTTCATCATGATGTATGAAGTCAATTGCAATAAAGATCACATTCCCTAAGAACATGAAATGGCATAACACCAAATCAGAAGTGAGAGTGCCCTGCAATCTGTCAGACTTTGCGCTGAACTACCATGGTAGCAAATTTGCTGAATCCAGAATGAGATTTTCACTCTGCAGCGGAGAGTGCGCTGATATGAAACTTCCTGGCAGATTAAAACTGCGTGCCCGACCGACACTCGAACTCGGGGCCATTGCCTTTCGCGGGCAAGTGCTCTACCATCTGAGCTACTGAAGCACGACTCACGCCCGGCAGTCACAGATTTACTTCTGCCAGTATCTCGTCTCCTACCTTCCAAACTTTACAGAAGCTCTCCTGCGATAAATCACCCCGGAGGAAATTGTCTGTATATCGTCGGATGAGGATGTACCCGAAGGTTCGCGCTGCACGCCCGAGGCGTTGGATACGCCGACGGATGAATCTAACTAGGCCTATATTTGGTCGAATATGTAGATGGCGTACAGAGTTCACACAAACTGATGGCGTAAGATTTGAGTATGGTAAAATGGGCGCCATTTAGAAGCATGACGAAACAGCCAAGAACTTTGCAAGGCTTCAGCATTATGATATTACAGATGAATTTAAGTTTTTTTTCTAATAAATATGCTTCTGTAATTATTTTATTTTAAATTTGCTGAAATCAGGGAAATTTAATGGAAAAATCTATACGCTGGGAAAGTTTTAATTTCACTTTCAGTTATCTTCAGGGCAATAAACTGGCGATTTTTTATGAAGACACCTGTAATCGGTGTCGAAACTTGGTAAAATTACAAAATAGTTGCAGCGGGTTAGTTACCATATTCTTGTGATGCCACCTGTTTCATTCCATTAATAAACATTTTAAATAATTAACTCTGTACGGGCGAGAGCGAGTCAAGAACTGTAAAATTTTACATTTTTCTTCTACGTTTCTGCCTGAACCGTGTTGCGCGAAAATATTATCATTCATGGAAATATGTGAAGCTACTTCGCAGACCAAAACTGGGCGCAGATGTATAAAGGTACTGTAAATGTGGAACGCATTGTTAAAGACCACGTGCCATCGTCTCTGTTTCAGGCACAGACATTACATATAGCAAGCAAGTGCTCCCTGCGTGCAACTAATAACACTAAAACATTTGTCCATAATTTCTTGTTAAATGTAGATTTCCCTATATTGAATTAAATTGTATGCATACATCATTAACGTGCTGTGTGTCACAATATGGTCGCTATTTTCCTAATTTATGTGCAATGACGATAGAAAAATTTCATCTGTGCGCCCTGAAGTAAATTGCTTATGATATCCAGCAATTATTCTCAGCTTAATACTGTAAATATTTTTTCAGGGCTTTATTTCTTTCAAAATTTTTTGAAATTATTTTATTGCATATATTCATTTTGGTGAAGTTAGGAAAAGAACAAAACAGCTGCACATCATAGCAATCCCGTTGAGATGAACGCTGAGCAAAGAGAGCTTGACACTGTGGATGTATAAAATTCTCATGTTTCTGAGCCCGAATCAGAATCGAGCACTGATACGCAGTGATATGTTTTAGCTGGATATCTGTGTAAATACGATATTCACGCAGACAACACAACACTAAACGCAGACTTTGAAATGGATGAATTTCAGGTGAAGCAAATGTTCCAATAGACAATTTTTCCCATGAATCTGATATGCAAACCAATAATCAACCTATTATGTCAGTGTTGTCCAAACATAATGACTTGCCAATTGAACAACAAGAGTTATATAAAGATCTTAAGAGTTTTAAAACAGAACAGAAAAACAGTCCATTTAAATAACAACTTTAACAGCCAATTTAAACAATTCACCTATGATGTGTCACACTTGAAAATACCTCTTCGCGATATTCCGCAAGTTGTATCAGTTTTGACATTTTGACAAAACTCCAAAAGCAGATATGTGGTTGAGTAAAGGAATTAGAGAATAAAGTAAATATTATCGTCGATGGGAGGGGGGGGGGGGGGGAGTTGGGAGGGGGGCGAAAATGGAAAACCGGCTTAAAGATCAGTGCAGTGACTGGCAAAGAAAGATACATAAATCACTGCTAAATTAAGTTCCGTACTCGAACGAGTTGTGAGTGAAGAAATCACTGCCACCGTGTCAAATCTGGCAATTCTAGTGACTCTGTTCAAACAGAGCTCGAACACATTAAACAAACTATAGGTAAACACATGTCGTGCCCGATGACTACGAACATTTCTAGCATGCAACAAGAGATATTTGCAGTCAGCGGTTTAGTTCGAGATGCAGCACCGACTGCAAACACAATTTGTAATGGTAGCGCTAACTCCACTGTTCTTCCTACGCTGTGTGGTAATGCTATGACTTCTAGTCGTTTGTTACCGAGTAAGGTACCATACAAAAGCTAGCCGGAGTGGCCGAGCGGTTCTAGGCGCTTCAGTCTGGAACCGCGCGACCGCTACGGTCGTAGGTTCGAATCCTGCCTCGGGCATGGATGTGTGTGATGTCCTTAGGTTAGTTAGGTTTAAGTAATTCTAAGTTCTAGGGGACTGATGACCTCAGATGTTAAGTCCCATAGTGCTCAGAGCCATTTGAACCATTTGCACCATACAAAAAAAAAAAAAAAAAACCGGCAACATCTACGTTGCAGAAAGTCTTGCTTCAAGAGAGCCTACTATAATTCACACAATTTTAGCTTTATGTATCAAAAGAATTTTCTACATCAGATTGCACTCATTAAGACTTTAATGGTGTGTTGTCGCCATCCGGCTCGGACCAGCAAAAGATGCGCTTCAGGATAGGATACATGTAAGGAGATGGAGATGGGCGAGACAAACGGCTGAGTACTGTCAAACTTATGATCAGTTGGAGCGAGCATTTCTGTCGAAACATTGTTCATGAGGTTATCAGGAAAAAATTATAAAGCAGATTTTTAACCCAGAACAATTCACCTCAAAGGAAGGCTGTCTCCGTCGTTACTTCTAACAGTGTTTAAACAAGACCCGTTAAAGAATTAAGCCAATCTCGCACAAAGATTTGCTGAGAATTTTGAAGGAAAAGTTGCCATTTGATAATCGTTAACATTTAGTTCACGTACCGAAAGACGACCTAGAACACCTTATGTCGGTTTCAAATTAAATTTAAATCACATAAGAAGATTTGAAGGCCAGTAAAAGTAATAGTAAGGCTACAGAAAATAACTTGGCGCTGACGACCAGCCGTGCGCGCAGAATTACAGGAACGGTCGATTTAATTGCTTCTGCGGTCTCTTTGTGATGTCAAAGCCGACGTACCCCGAGTATGACGAGAGACGATCTGATTATCGCCGGCTGAATACAAAAAGAAGTAATAACACATAATTCAAAACAGAACCAACCACGACATGGTCAGGTGCCAGCCGATCCGCCTGACAACAGTTCGTCATATCAAGGCCGTTCCGTGAATATCATTGAAGTAACAAATGAAGGAATATATTGAAAACACTGACAAGAGGAAGGGCAGGGATGATACGAAATCGATTAAGACATCATGGAACATCTTCCA
This sequence comes from Schistocerca serialis cubense, assembly GCF_023864345.2. Lineage (NCBI taxonomy): Eukaryota > Metazoa > Arthropoda > Insecta > Orthoptera > Acrididae > Schistocerca > Schistocerca serialis. The sequence continues at coordinate 524,941,951 of NC_064642.1, forward strand.
TGGTACTAGAGGGAGCTGTAGAGAGTAAAAGCTGTAGGCGAAGGCAGAGATTGGAATATATATAGCAAATAACCGAGGATGTAAGTTGCAAGGGCTACTCTGAGATGGCGAGGTTGGTAGAGGAGAGAGATTCGTGACGGGCCACATAAAACCGTTTAGGCGAGACAGGCAGCCTCACCAACAATATCTAAATAGGAAGGCAACCCCAAAGACAGAGAGCCGACGCGACGCACTTGTCTCCGTGCAGTCGTGGTAGCAATGATAAATGAAATATTTTCTTCGACTGATAAATTTACAAGTTAACAATTTTCGTAATTTTTGTTTCGCTTGTACTGTGAAACCTTACTTCTTGCCAAATTTCATAATTGGTGATCAACGGGAAATATCTTTTAGGTTTTGATTAGTGGATCTGCAAGTATCGAAGTATGTGGCATAAATGGCCGTAGCTCTTCAATGCATTGACTTAGAAGCTAAAGTTCGTTATACTGCCAAGGGGCCATAGACCTTGCATGTGACATAAATTTCATCCTGACACTGCTATCCGTTCCTGAGAAAAGGGAAGAAAAGACAGAAAGACTGACAACAAAGCAATCCAATAAGGGTTCCGTTTTCACCGATTGAGGCACAGAACTTTAAAAAAGATTGCACTACTCGAGATAGACATCCATGTCAGCAGGCAAGTAACATAAGAATAAGGAAAATAAAAAAAGAAGTAAAATGGAAAGAGACCCACTGATGTTGGTGTAACAGTATGGAAAGAACGCGCAGTGCGTTCAAGAAAGGCAAATATACGATTAGAGAATTTCTTATTTAGAAGAAGCTCTTAAAATTGTTAACAGGACGAATCTCTTTCGAATTCTAAAGGTAGCAGGGATAAAATACTGGAAGCGAAAGGTTATTTACAACTTGAAGAAAAAGTAGACTGCAATTGTAAGAACATTAAAGGGAAGCTGCACTTGAGAAGAGAACGAGACAAGGTTGTTGCCTATCCGATGATATTCAGTCTGTACATAAGGAAATCTGTGAAGGAAACCAAGGAGAAACTTGGAAAGCGAAAGTTCTAGAAGAAAGAATAAATACTTTGTCTACAGCAGCTGAAGGGAGTGTATAGTATCTTGAAAAGAGATTCTAAGGTGAAGATCGTCAAAAGTGACACAAGAGTGATAGGATTGAATAAAATCAGTCAATGCTGAGGGAAACAGATTACGAGAAAAGTACTGAATGAGTTTTGTTAATTGGGCAGCAAAATAACTGGGTGATAAACGACGCAGAGAGATTAGAAAATGCAAACTGGGAACAGCAAAAAAAAAAAAGCATTTCTGGGAATGGCGCGTTGTCTTGTTTGAAGATTTTTCTGGAGTGTAGCTTCCTGTGGATGTGAAACGTGGATGGTAAGGAGTTCAGACAATCAGAGAATAGAAACTTTTGAAACGTGATGGTGCAGAAGAATAATGATTACACGGGTATATCGAATGATAAAAGGGACGGGGGGGTGTTGGGGGTATTGGATCGGAGTAGGAGGAAAAGAAATTTATAGCACAACTTGAATAAAAGAATGGAATGGTTGATTGGACACATTCTGAGGCATCAAGAAATTGTTAGTTTGGTAGTTGAAGGAGGCATGCGGAGTGTAAGTTGTGTAAGAAGACAATGCTTGAACAAATAAATAAGTTCAAATTGTTGTAGGTTGCTGTAATTTTTTTTTCTTTTTAGTGGAGGAAGATAGATTCGTTAGACAGCGTTCATTAGTTTTGTATCTTCTCGATAATGCGACTTCATTATTTCTTGTAGTCGCAGAAAGTTCCAGTGGGTACTCAGTTGATGTCAATTTAAAATGAATTTACTGTAATTTTAGGCATTTACAAGTGGTCTATAGTCCACAATGTTCATTTATACCGTGCATAAAAAAATGGACGTTGCCAACAAATATGGAACATAGCGACTTCAGTCCTCCTGAGTCCCATAAAAGCGCTGGGTTGTATGTAGAATGTGGAATATGTCGTAAAAGAATGTACTGGGAATACCAAACGGTACATATGTTGTCATTTTTGTCTTAAGGTCGCGCAGCTGCAGTTATACAAATAATTTAGTTTATAAACCATCTTTTGAAAAGGTAATAAAAGCCTTGGGTAGGCATAACGCGTTTCGCTTTGTTTTAAGGCATCTTTAGTGATGGCTGCAATAATGTGATTTTTCAGAACGTAAACAGTTCTCATTTTGCCAAGGTCGTAAGCAGCTGTGTTTTAATTTAAAACAAGAAATGGGTTTACGATCTTGGCAAGCAGATTTGGAAAAAAAATCATATTTTTACAGTGACCTTTCAACAACCTTTACAACAAACCGAAACACCTATGTCGTAAAAAGTCTTAAGTCATAAAAGACGATACATAATCTAAATTACCAAATAGCATGCTTTAATTTGAGTTTCACTGATGCCTACACACAGCCGAGAAGGAGTCAATTTTCCGTTCATGCTTAATTTGAGCCGGCCGCTGTGGCCGAGCGATTCTAGGCGCTTCAGTCTGGAACCGCGCGACCGCTACGGTCGCAGGTTCGAATCCTGCCTCGGGCATGGATGTGTGTCAAGTCCTTAGGTTAGTTAGGTTTAAGTAGTTCTAAGTTCTAGGGGACTGATGACCTCAGATGTTAAGTCCCATATTGCTCAGAGCCATTTGAACTTAATTTGAGAACTGGTGAAGGCAAATAAGTAAATAATTTTACTCTTTAATTTTGTCTTATTTCTGATCTGGTCGTACAGCTGAACGCGTAAACCGTTAGCTTGCTGATTACCGACTGTTGGTCTGGTATGTCAGCCACCCTGAGTGTAGCTTTTAAGCGGTTTTCCATACTCATTTAGCCAAATGCTGGTCTAGTCCCTAACAACCGTCACAGAAAATACAGTACACAGTTTACTGTCAACATTAAATTCTCAACAATTCGTTAAAAAAATGGAAGGGGAGAGGGAGAGAGAGAAGAATAAGAAGAAGAATTTCTGTTTCTGACAGGTTGAATACTGTGGATGGAAAATAGATGATTTGAGATAATGTGTTTCAGTATCACATTATTGAAACTGTTTAATTTGACATAATTAAGAAACATATTTTTCACATATATTGCCCTTAACATGTTATTTTCAAATGGTGCAGACTTTATAAAGCTACAATTACATTTTAAATGTTTAACCCTATCAGATCTATAGCACATTATAGTGTTCGCAAACTTGAAATTGGGAAAGATCAACATACCGTTCACAACACTTTCTTTTTGGCCAATTACTGGTATTTTTACTCTGTGTTATGGAATCTTTTTAGATCACATTTAGATTTCGAAGTCATTAATTGGCCAAAAACCGCCAAAAATTTGAAATAAACAAAACCTCCAAAAATGGATTATTGAGGACCATATTTTATAGTGGCCAAAGAATTTGAGTTTATACTTTTAAAATATTTGTGTCGTTCACAAACACCATTTTCGCCTCTTCCTCTTCGTTTCTCGATTAACTGGTTGGTAAGATTCTTCCTCAGGATCCTAACTGTCAATGTCTTGAGGTTCTGTTTTTCCTTCGCGATACAGAACGTCTTTTTATTTCTTTTTGTAACACCTCCTAATGTTTTCAAAAGATAATATTTTCGTTGTGCTGTCATCCCTGTTGGAATCACTGCACCAGAAACCCTACATATCCATTTTCTACCCGAAAAATGTGATGCGCAAATTCTTTTCCCACTATGTCGATTTTGAAATGTACACTCGTCTTTGTGGCTAACGATTAACTCGAAGTGGATGTATTTAATTATGTGAGATACTTCCTTAAAACTGCTATTTTTCAAGACATTTAGCCAGTCTATGTATTCACTGCAACTTCAGTTTTCTCATTTCTAGCAACTACAGCAGAGTTAACATGTGACATAGGTATAGATTTTTGGTGCTGCAGTTACGTCAGCAGTCAGCTGGCATTTAAGGCCTACCAACTGCAAACTGTTAACATCTGCAGGCATTTATAAGCCCTGCATAAAAAGGAACCACTTTCGTTGTTCGGCAGTACTGTATTCACTGAACGTTCTTCTTTTACACAAAGCCACTCTGAGCTCCTTAAAATGCCTACAAAATTTAGGAGATACTATTTTGTAACACGTTGCATACGCAACTGCGAGATTTAAAAGGGGCTTCTGTGGGCTTCTTTCAGGTCAATGTTATTTCCCCATAACGAAATGAGATCCTTCTTCATAACACTGACATCGATCGATTTTATTGATGGTTTTTATTGCTGGTGGATTCAAACAACTTTCAGATCGATGAGAGCTTGTCAAGTATGAAGTAAATTACTACAATATGTATAAAAAAGAAAACAAAGTTTTAGAAACTATTAAACGTTTCTGATTCTCTGAAAATTTACTTCTGTTACAGGAGGCCCCTTCTCAGTTTCCGTCTCACAAACATCGTTTGGTGTTAAAACTGCCATGCTAGAAGTATGCAGGCAGCAAGGGATCAGACCATCTGATTCCGTAGCCGCAATAAACGTAAAAAAATAAATAAATAAATAATAAAAAATATCTCTTGTTTGTATTGTGCGTGTTGGAAATTCATAGCTTTAAATGTAAAAAAAGACAGTTAACCCTTTCCATTCTTACACCGCCTCAAAGCGAACGTTAGGGATGACAAAACCGCATTTGTAGATTCAAGAATTTTAACAATACAGTTCCACTGAAAAGCACTTTATCCGCAGGTAGTAAATGTAACATTTCATATTTTAATGAAACTTCTGAAGTTTGTGGAGAATATTAAATGAAGTAATTTTCGTATCAGCATTCAGTGTAGTATAAGTTACCACAGATTATTGATGAATGAAGAGAAAGAGCCGCTATGTGCTGAAATACGGATAACAGCGAGAATCATCTCTGGGGTTTGGATTCTTGCTCTCCTGTCCATGTAAAGTATAATCACTGAGATTTAAGACTTCCTTCGTGAACATGACTTTCTGTACATTTATGTCAAACTAGGCCTACACTATTGGAAACTTTCGCGTTTGATTCATCTCAAAGTTATCAATCACTCTGGTGTCACAGGGTGGTATAGGAGACTATTTTCTATGAAATAACTCTTGCACATGTCTACTACAACAGAAATTTCACACGTTTGACGCGACCTCAGGAATGTAATTTTCCTTCAGGAAATGAAAGAGGTAAGATGAAAATGCAGTATTTGTAAGGCTGAAATTCAGAAGTGAGTAGTTAGAGAAAATACAAATTCAAATTTTAGCTTTAAGTTGACTTTTTCATTTCATTTTCGTTGTTACATATCGTATACTGTTTCTTTGATCACGAAATAAATTCTCGTTTCCGGTTTCGTGATTGGAACCGAGGGATTCACTCGAGGGACGTTGGGGGACCTCTTTCGCTCAGCTTCATTGACAGGGAAATTGTCCCCCGAGATTAACTGCCGTCGGAGATCGATTGCACAGAGTCAGATATACTACTACTGTATATACTTTCTGCTTTACGGAAGTCCAAGAGGAATTTTCCAGCGTCTAACGAAACGAATACCTTATACTATACACAATATCGTTCGTAGTTCCGGGGAGCTTACTAATACATGTTCCTATATTACCTGTTCCATCAATATTAGATTTAACGATGATTTAATTCGTACCTGAGTAGGTCTTAGATTTCTTACTTAAGTAAATTAGGATAGGCACAAACTATAGGACGACCTCTTCGTTTTGCAGTACTTTACCGTCACGATAATTTTAGTGCTACGCACGCCCCACTGTACTTGACCACTGCAAGTCGTTTTTGCTGTCTGATTGTATCATAAAGGATGCATGAGCGTTGATTTCGGTATTAAGTAGGTCTAATGTTCAGATCTCATGGAAAATTGACTGAATGCAAATGACATTAATTGTAGTATGATAGTTCCTCTCGATTTAGGTGCAATGAAAATCGAAATAACTTCTCCACCAACTTTAGCAGGGTACATGTATGAGAGTAGAAATGTCTTGAATGATTATTAAAGTATAATAAGTACACGCAGATCAATATGGTAACTGTTCAACACTGTAAACAACACGGATATGCAGCATAACGCTGTATTCATAACGCAGTTGAAAAGAACCATGGACGCGGAAATGAAATGGCTCACTTAAGCATGCATTCGTGTCATGTCATGCATGTGACATTCATATACACACAGATAACAACACTGCAGCATTACAACTCTCTCAGCTCTTCCGTCAAGCGTGTGAATTATCCACTGTTAGATAACGTGGCAGCAATAATGAAATTTTCACGCATATGTGAAATGCATGTTAAACACAATTTAAATGTGAATATATTCTCGTTCGGTATTATTAGCTAGATAAACGTAAGAAAAGTTTGTATTTCTGACAATTTACGAACATAATTTATTGAGTTACTTTCAAGAGAGTTATAAATTTTTAAAACGAACATTGCTTTTAACATATAGCCGATTGTATTTATACAAACTGTGTACAATCAGTGTAAATAAAATTTCCTTCAATTTCAGCTGTAGCATTAGCAACATTCAGATATTTAGGGGCGGCGGCAGCATAATCGGCCGTGCACAGATGGCGTAGTTTTCATTTAAGTGAGGCGTTCAAATTGGTACCCATTTCTAGGATGTTCTATGGCTCAGTAATGCATATTAATGACGGTTTACTGCGCCGTAATTTGTGAACGTGAATTCATCACAGAAATAACCCCTGGTAAGGTGTCCATCGCGAAATTATTAAAAGCCTTTTCACAGAATTCTCCGACTGAAATCATTCCAATGCAATTCCTATGTCAGTGGCAGGTGGTACGTGTGAAATTGTGACCGTGTACTTTTCTCCACACAGATGTAATGGTGATGTCGGGGGCTGGTGCAACTTCTTGTAACACGACTTCCATCAGTACATCGAAGAAGCTTGTCGCTCTGTCACACTACCAACTTATCGTCTCGTCTGAATTTTCTTCTAAACGTGGCACTGCATTACGTACTGAAAATGGACTTTTCTTTGAACACCTCACTTAAACGAACATTACGCCACAAAACAGCCCGATGAACCCAGCCAGTTATATACAACATGTTACTCCACCCCTGAAACTTTGAACGTTTCAACTTACGAACTAATTGATAGAAATTTCACTTAAATTTACCTGTACACAGTTTGTTTAAATGCATCAGCTGCATAATAGAAAAAAAGATGTTATAGTAAAAAAATATGTCACTGATGTAACTCCCTGGAAAATAACTTAAATGAACTACACTATTGGCCATTAAAATTGCTACACCAAGAAGAAATGCAGATGATAAACTTGTATTCATTGGACAAATATATTATACTAGAACTGACATGTGATTACATTTTCACGCAATTTAGGTGCATATATCCTGAGAAATCAGTACCCAGAACAACAACCCCTGGCCGTAATAACGGCCTTGATACGCCTGGGCATTGAGTCAAACAAAGCTTGAGTGGCGTGTACAGGCACAGCTGTCCATGCAGCTTCAACACGATACCACAGTTCGTCAAGAGTAGTGACTGGGCTAATGTGACGAGCCAGTTGCTCGGCCACCATTGACCACACGTTCTCAATTGGTGAGAGATCTGGAGAATGTGCTGGCCAGGGCAGCAGACGAACATTTTCTGTATCTAGAAAGGCCCGTACAGGACCTGAAACATGTGGCCGTGCATTATCTTGCTGAAATGTAGGGTTTCGAAGGGATCGAATGAAGGGTAGAGTCACGGGTCGTAACACATCTAAAATGTAACTTCCACTGTTCAAAGTGCCGTCAATTCGAACAGGAGGTGACCGAGACGTGTAACCTATGGCATCCCATACCATCACGCCAGGTGATACGCTAGTATGGCGGTGACGAATACACGCTTCCAATGTGCGTTCACCGCGATATCGCCAAACACGGATGGGACCACCATTATGCTGAAAACAACCTGGATTCATCCGAAAAAATGACGTTTTGCCATTCGTGCACCTAGGTTCATCGTTGAGTATACCATCGCAGGCGCTCCCGTCTGTGATGCAGCGTCATGGGTAACCGCAGCCATGGTCTCCGAGCTGATAGTCCATGCTGCTGCAAACGTCGTCGAACTGTTCGTGCAGATGGTTGTTGTCTTGCAAACGTCCCCATCTGTTGACTCCGGGATCGAGACGTGGCTGCACGATCCGTTACAAAAGTGGTTCCAATGGCTCTGAGCACTATGGGACTTACCATCTGAGGTCATCGGTCCCCTAGACTTAGAACTACTTAAACCTGACTATCCTAAGGACAGCACACACATCCATGCCCGAGGCAGGATTGGAGCCTGCGATCGTAGCAGTAGCGCGGTTCCGGACTGAAGCGCCTAGAACCGCTCTGCAACCGCGGCTGGCGATCCGTTACAGCCATGCGGATAAGATGCCTGTCATCTCGACTGCTTGTGATACGAGGCCGTTGTGATCCAGCTCGGCGTTCCGTACTACCCTCTGAACCCACCGATTCCATATTCTGCTAACAGTCATTGCATCTCGACCAACGCGAGCAGCAATCTCGCGATACGATAAACCGCAATCGCGATAGGCTACAATCCGACCTTTATCATAGTCGGAAACGTGATGGTACTCATTTGTCCTCCTTACACGAGGCATCACAACAACGTTTCATCAGGCAACGCAGGTCTACTGCTGTTTGTGTATGAGAAATCGGTTGGAAACGTTCCTCATGTCAGCACGTTGTAGGTGGCGCCACCGGCGCCAATCTTGTGTGAAAGCTCTGAAAAGCTAATCATTTGCATATCACAGCATCTTCTTCCTGTCGGTTAAATTTCGCGTCTGTAGCACGTCATCTTCGTGGTGTAGCAATTTTAATGGCCAGTAGCGTATGTTACTAACTGCGCAGAAAGCGTAAGCTATTTTACGTTTCAAATCACTTCGTATAAAGGTCAGCCACAGCAGAGAAGACATATTTCAATTGATGAAAACCGCAACAGCTGCGTCAAAGTAATTTTTTAATCGCAATTAGTTTCCTGACAACATGAATAAAGAACACGGGTACCGACTCCCAGCGTCTTGGTTGCCAGCTGTGACAGCTTTGCGGAAGGACAGCTCTCGCAGAGCAACAGGCGCGCGGTAGGCCACAGCGGTGGAGGGTACACAGAGCGCTGACGCGGCCCAGTCGATACTAGGCAGTTAATAAACAATGCTACGGTGTAGCCGCCGCTCAGTCTACTATTCGCCAATTTCCATCAATGGCAAGCAGTAAAGGAAACTCCAATGGAAAATGCCCCTTTCCGCCAAACACAACACGCAATGCAAAGACCAATAAGATGAACTCATAGTACCCTTCCTCCTCACCCTCACATCCAATGACAGCACTCCTCCATAGTATATAAGATAGATACATAAGTATCCAAACTAATCCCTCCAAAACCCAGGCGATCATTGTAGGCAAAACCACCCCTTCCTTCCGCCTCCTTGATTTCTACATGACCATCTGTGGCCGTCCTATCGCCCTCACTCCCACCCATAAGTATCTTGGCGTCACCCTCGACCGTCGCCTCTCCTGGACTCCCCACCTCCGGACAATCGAAGCCAAGGCACGCTCCCGACTCAGTCTCCTCAAGCTCCTCTCCGGCCGTACGTGGGGTCTGGACCCCTCCACCATTCTCCACACCTATAAATCCCTCATCTGCCCTATCCTTTGTTATGCCCATCCGGCTTGGATCTCCGCCCCCCCCTACTTTTTACAAATCCCTCCAAATCCTTGAACGCCATGCTCTCCACCTCGCGTACCACATCCGCCTCCCCTCCCCTACGCGGATCCTGTACGATCTCATCCCCTTCCCCCACCTCCTCCTTTTCCTTGAAAGGATACGGATCCTGTACACCTCCCGTAAACTCGATCCTCCTCACCTGCTCGTCTCCCCGATCCTCTCCCACCCCTGCCCACTGCCGCGCCTGTATTCCCACGACCCACCCGGTCTACATCTCTCCACCCTCTTGACCCTCTCCCAAGGTGGCTTCCGCCAGCACCCCCTCCCTGGTGATGTCCTCCTCCCCTCCATCTACCCCTCCTATCAACTTTGACCCTGCCCCACCCCCCACTTCCAGTGTCCTTTCCTTTAGGCACCCTCCCTCCCTTCTCTTCCCTTCCCTTCTCTTTCCTTTCCCCCCGTCCCCTCCCTCCACCCCTCTTCCCCCGGCCTTCCCCTCCCCCTTATACCCTCCCCCCTATCTCCCCTGCCCGTGGCATCTCTGCTCTCCCCTCTCGCTCTCCCACTCCCCTTCCTCCTCCTCCTCTCTTGGCAGGTCCCCGGACTCGCACACGCATAGTGAACATTCGCGCGCCGGAGATCACCGCCATCAGTGTCTCGTGTGTGTGCTTCGTTTTGTGTTTCGCGTTCTTTCGCAGTTACAACTCCACTGTTCAGATGTACCGTCGCCGTCCTCCGTGTTCTGTGCGCCGTGTCAACAAGTGTTAGTGTTTTTATTGTCCAGCGTGAACGGCTTCATGTTTATTGTTTTTTGTCTCTACTTGTTTTGACTGCCATTTTCATTGTATTGTCTATGTCGCCTCTTTGTCATATGATTGTACCACTTAAGGCTGAAGAGCGGCGTACTACGCTGCTGACAGCCCGCCTGTATGAGGTGCTAAAATTACAATAAAGAAAAAAAAATGTATCCAAACTAGTGCTCATTCAGCAATTAGCAATACAATCTGAGGAACGCGGCTTGAAACAGTCGCCGAAACGTCGGCATTTTGCAGATGACAATGCGGCCTCAAACCCAGAAGAATTTTATTGACTAGTCAAATCTTCCTCACGTAAGAGTATGTCTCCGGTGTGTATAAACGAAATACATCAGTAGATGCGAAGCTGGTTAGAAAGAGACATCATACCGTGGAACTGATAATCACGATCAACAGTCTCTTTCTACAGTTAAGGTCTCACATTTTCATTTGAATCACTTGCAGTTGCTCTGCTCTGTCGCTTGGCATCATATTGTTCTTATTGGAGAAGATGTAGAATAAACTTCCTTTCTTCTGGCATGTCACTCACTGCTCGTCTACATTCTGCTTATTCATGTGCAGTCCTATACATGTATTGAAGTTCCGAATGGCGTTGGTAACTGAAGTAGTGGAAATTGCGGGTTCCCTTCTACCGCCTTAATTCCTTTGTGTACGTCAGTGGTTCGCAGCCTGGAGATAATTAGCCCCCGAGGTGTTCAATTATTTTTCGTTCAAGAAACCAAGTTCTCTTAGAAGATCATTACTCTTATTATTACTTCACAAGACCGTAATGCTCATGATAACTACATTTTTTTCAAATATTGCCATTAATTAATTGCACAGTGTTGTGGAGGTTACAGTTTGTGAAACTGATATATGAACGTCTCCCTCATATAGTCCACCCACTACTCACATACTTTGTACTCTGTATCCCACATCTATGAAGTAAAATAGAGACATTTATGTCATATATGAGTAAATATCTCATGAAAATGTCTTCCCTTTGATATAGGTGATTCCCCAGCAGAGTAGAAATTGCTTCATTATTCACTTCACGACAATAAAAAACTAACTGACAGCCCAGTAGTATGTAATGACTAGTAAGGTGACGCATTATAATGATTATAGTAACAATTGTTATTATTATTAGCAGTGGTCAGACAAAAACTATTTGTTGCCTGAAATAATTTAATTTCTGCCAATTCAGGCGTAAGAAACCAAGTAATTAAGTACTTTACAAACAGTCGGCCACTGTATAGTGTCCTCACTCTAATTTGCGTGATTTTAAACTGTAATGCATTGTGTGGGCGAAGCAAGTGTCGCTAGGAGGAAAGGTGGTGCTGAAGAAGCATGTTTTGTTAGCAGGTACCTACACTTACGGACAGTTAGCTTCCTCTTCGGGGAAGCAGTTTCATATAACAGTCGGAATGCACTGAGAATGACTTCGTCTTCCTATACCAAAGTTTCTCAGAAAAAGAACCGTACCTTTGTCTCTTTGAGTGACAAGTTTCTGGTGTAACGAAACATCCATAAAACCTAAATATCATTTGTCTTTTGTCATTTTAAAACTCAAAAATGTTCAAATGAAATTCTCGTTCAGTTTATGGTTTACTTAATTTGGGGAGAGGGGAAAGGGGTGATGGTCGTTATTTGATTATACCTGATCCACGGAGAGGTAATAGTCTCAGAAAGGTTGGGGACCACTGGTCTACGTTATATACAAGACTTCTTGTGTCTTCGACAACAAAAAACCAAAGTTCTTCTGACAGTCGTTTACTGTTATTGTAGGTGGTGTGTTAAGGACACAAAAGTCATTTTTCAACTTTGGTGTTATAGTTTATTAAACACATGCTGGCGTTATTCAATGAGGCATAGGAAACGACATGCGCAGCCTCCTCTGTGAATACACTAAGTATCCGGCTTAAGGGGAGATTGTACTTTATGTACTTACAATGTTAAATTTGTCAATTTTAGGTACATTTATAACGTGAACGGTTCATTTCGGTATATTCACTGCGGCATACGGTAGGCGCGGCTAATAATCGTACGGCACTGCGGAAATACTCGTACTTTTTCAACACACCGTATCTGACATACAAAATTTCTGAAAGTTGATTGCATCTCCAAAAGGCAGAGCACTGGTCGACCATGCACGTCTGATGAAAATATCCAGCAACGGTATCTGAGACGCATTCACACGGAGCCCTCGGGAATCCAAAATGCTGGCAGGCCAGGAACATGACCTTCCTCAAACAACTGTGTGGCGTGTTCTGAAATGACGCCTTCGTATGAAGCTTTACATGCAGAAGTTGCTCCAGAAATAGCATCCCGGCGACCGTAACACAAGGTACGAGTTTTACTATTCAATTTCCAGGGTATGACACAGGACACTTTCTCCGAAAGACTGATATTTTCGGACGAATGGGCGTTTCATCTTTCATGTACAGTAAACCGCCATTACGGAAGAATTTGCAGGTGAGAAAATCGTGACGTTGTCGTTGAACATGAAAGAGTTTCACAAAAAGTGAATGTGGTTTGTGCAGTTTCTGATCACAATGCTTATGAACCTTTCGTTTTTGTGGACGAAACTGTGACAAGAATGTAATACTTGAGCATGCTGCGTAATTGGTTGTGTCCTTTGTTTCATGACGATTCTAATGATTTCATTTTTATGCACTATGGCACCCTGTTTCAATTTCACGCCGAGGTGCAGCATTATGTTATCAACATCATTCCATAACTTTGGATTGGAAGAAGTGGACAACAAAATCTTGTTCATAGCAATTTGGCCTTCGCCGGCCGTTGTGACAGAGCGGTTTTAGGCGCTTCAGTCTGGAACCTCGCTGCTGCTACGGTCGCAGGTTCAAATCCTGCCACGGGCAAGGATGTGTGTGATGTTCTCAGGTTAGGTAGGTTTAAGTAGTTCTAAGTCTAGGGGACCGATGACCTCAGATCTTAAGTCCTATAGTGCTTAGAGCCATTTGAACCATTTTTTGAATTTGGCCTTCCATGTCATCATGCCTTATACCTTGCGATTTTTTTCTGTGGGGGCACATAAAAGATTGTCTTTACTCCATCTGTGGCAGCTACTATTCAAGAGCTGAGAAATCGAATTGTTGAAGCTGTCGACTCCACAAACAAGAACCTGTTCATTTATGTTTGGAATGAAATGGACTATTGTTTCGATGCCCTCGAGCGGCGCATGCTGCTCATGTTGATGTATGGTATAGAGTCTGTGCGAACATAAAACTTTTAATTCTCCTCTATCCAGTGACATTCACAATCTGTTCGCATCTTTTACAGCTTGATGTAATACCCAACTGAAACTTGTCGTTTCTTTTTTAATCACCCTGTATGGCTTCGGCTGCTGGTACTGAAACCTGCCGTCTGTGAGTGGTCTGTTGACGCTGAACATAGGCGGTAGTCACATTATCGTGATTGGACGATGTATAGCTTAAATTGTTTAACCAACGCATGTTAGGAAAGCTCCAAGGAGGCACGAAAATTATCTGTTCCGGATGTAACTGGTGTTAGGCGTGACACCATTAGGCAATGACTGGAGTTGCGAGGTACCACACCATCCCGCTGCAACTCGAATTCAGCAGCAGTTACTGATTTGCTGACTACCGGACTTCCGACTGCGTGATCTGCCCAAAGACGACATAATCAACACGAGCTATCATCACTTCCCAACCACTCTTTTCCGGCACCAGTCTGGCGCTAGATACATTTTCTGCCTGACATTTTCCCACATTTCCCCTTCCTACCTCTTAAACACTACATAATCGGTTCTTACTATCTGATACGTCCTTCATTGCAGGTGATTTAGGAAGTCGGCTGTAGCTCACGGCGGGCTCACTGTAGCAGCAGCTAGCGCTGGCCTGACGCTGCAGTCGGGTGGCCTCTGCCTACCTACCTCGTGAATCACTTTATTTATCAACGAAAACAGTATCAAAATCACTGCAGTACTTTCTGAGACTAGTCCGAATACAGTGTGGTCCAAAAAAATGTATCCACTGTTTAAAAGTCCATAACTGACAAACTAATTGACGGAGTTGTCTCGTCTTTGGTAGTGTAATAGTTTGTAGTTCCGGCACTCGCCACACAAGCGTTGTATTACGTTGTTTTGTTTTGCCAGATGACAGTCGCCAGATAGTCAGTGTTTTTTTTTTCATCTTAGTTGCACCTAGTTACTCGAGTAAACATGGCTGGCGCAAGGCTTACATTCGATGAAATGAAGTCAGTTTTGAAGTGGTATTTTAAGTACGAAAACATTTATGAGGTTCAACGTCAATGGCGAAATGAGTATCAAACAGAGCCACCCACACGTTTAACGATTCGTCGCATTCGAGACGAATTTGAAGCCGAAGGCTGTGTTAAAAAAGTACACAAACAACGATCTGATTGACCTGTAACAGTAACAAGTCCAGCTAACTCCCGTCGTGTGTTACAAAAATTCACTCGCTCACCCCAGAAGTCCGTGAGACAGTCTGCCCGTGAAACTGGAGTGAGTCGCTCAAGTGTTCGGCGAATTTTGAAGACAGCAAAGTGTAAGTGCTACATCCCATGATTGCTACATGCAATGAACGAGGACGACCCAGATCGTAGAATGGAGTACTGCGACTGGTTTACAAACATGGTGGGCAACGATGAAGAGTTTGCAGAGATGATTGTGTGGTCTGATGAGGATCAGTTCAAACTCAATGTTACAGTAAATCGCCACAATTGCATCTACTGGGCCGCCGAAAATCCGAACGTCCATGTAGACAAAGCAGTGAATTTGCGAGGAGTGGTGTGGGTTGTCTTACCGGGGTTGACTGGGCCATCTTTCTTTGACGGCACAGGTACCGGTGAGGTTTACCTTCAGAAGCTTCAGACATCCATTTTACCTGCCGTCCGAGACTTGTATGGAGACGGAAGAGTTTACTTTCAACAAGATGGTGCCCCATCCCACTACCAAAATCGTGTTAGGTCGTATCTCGACGAAAATCTACCAGGAAGATGGATAGGTCGTAGAGGTGCTGTGGAGTATTCACCACGTTCCCCAGACCTAACTTCTCTGGAATTTTACCTGTGGGGAGCACTAAAGGACGCCGTTTATCGACAAAAGCCACGGACATTGGATGAACTTCGAGAATCCATCGTTCATTCATGAGCAAATATCCAACTGAACACGTTGCAGTCAGTAGTTCCTGCTGCAGTTCGGCGGCATCGTTTGTGTGTGGATGTTAATGGTAACCATTTCGAACACCTACAGTGATATCTTTAATTTGGACTTTAAGCTACACTTTCACGAAAAATGAGACAACTCCGTCAATTAGTTTGCAAGTTATGGACTTTTAAACAGTGGATACATTTTTTTGAACCACTTTGTATATCGACGGAAACCACAGCAAGGGACTTAAATTAATACGGGGTTTTAGGGCTGTAACTATAGATGTTTTTATTGGTGACTGGAACAATATACTGAATGATAGTACATCAGTATTTACTTCAGACTAATAATTATAGCTACACAAGTAATTCGTTTTTTGGTTGGTTAGTACCTCCAAGTGCACACGGCAACTGCGAGCCATTACTGCTTATTCTCCCCTGGGCAGCAGGTCACGTTCACACTACAATAGTGTGGACGCGTAGACGCAAAACAGTGAGTTTACACTGACAGCCGTAGTACACTTAGTGGTGCAGTTACGACCGTGCGGAACACGTCAAGTGGCAGGTTATGAGATGTGTTTGTGGGCAGACTGTGAGACGCAGAGAAAAATATCTAATACACTGAAGTGGGTACAAATCAATGATCTGCACTTACACCTCTTAACACCGTGTATACGTACAGACAGAAGACAGATGTTTGTCACCTGATTGGTGCAAATCGCATCCACGATAAACTTTCTTTAAATTCTGTATTATGCATTCAAAAGATTTTTAATGTCGTACTAGAGACAACATCGGCTCAGTTTTGTGGCAACGTACGAGGGGCATTCAATACTAATGCAACACATTTTTCTGTAAGCAGGTTGGTTTCACTGAGGATTCCAATACACCATATTATTCCCCACTGAACGCCCCCGGGAGCTGAGTGGTTAGCGCGACAGAATGTCAGTCCCTAGGGCCCGGGTCCGATTCCCGGCAGGGTCGTAGATTTTCTCCGGTCAGGGACTGGGTGTTGTGTTGTCCTCATCATCATTTCATTCCCATCGGCTCGAAAGTCGCCGAAGTGGCGTCAAATCCAAAGACTAGCTCCCGGCGAACGGTCTACCCGACGGGAGGCCCAGTCACACGACATTTCTTTTTTTATTTATTCCCCACTCTTCTGGCTACAAAACAGTGTTTCTCAACATAATATCCATTCAATGTGACGGCCTTGCGCCAGCTTACTGGGAGGGCCTGTATGAACGCATGGTACCACTCTACTCGTCGACATCGGAGTCACCGTCTTGCTGCAACGATAACTTCCCCATAAACCACGTACAGTGTCCTGCGGAGTGCATCCTTCACTGGTCTAAACAAATGGAAGTCGGAAGATTCGAGATCTGATGTGTAGGGTGGATGAGGAAGAACAGTCCAGTTCAGGTTTGTGAGTTCCTCTCGAGCGCGCACACTTGTGTGACGGAAGGAGAATTTCGTTTGCATTTTTATAGCGACGAAGTCGTTGAAGTTGTTTCTTCCTGAGTATAGCACAATACACTTCAGAGTTGCTCGCTACATCACGAGGGAGGACATCAAACAGGAAACAGCTTCAGGGTCCCAGAAGGCCGTCGCCGTGACTTTACCGGCAGAGGTTGCGACTTTGAAATTTTTCTTCGCAGGGCAGGTGGTTTGGCGCCACTCCATGGATTGCTGTTTTGTTTGCGATTCGAAGTGAGGGAACCATGTTTCATCTCCTGTGACGATGTTCGACCAAAATTATCATGATCAAACCATAATGCGGAAGCAATTCTACAGAGATTGTTCTTCTTTCCTCTTCATGGTCTGTTAAGCGTTGAGGAACCCAGCGAGCAGACACGTTTGAGTACTCCAGCACGTGGGTGACTCTGTCAGAACTACCAACAAAGACGTGTAGTTGTGCAACGAGATGTTCATTTGTGATCCATCGATCACCTCGAATGAAACTGTCTGCACGCTCCAACACTGCAGCAGTCGTAGCTGTGTGCGGCCGGCCGACACGCGCGGGATAGGACAGATTCCTGTGATCCTGTTGCGATGATGACAGACGTCTCGCCCAACGACTCACCGTGCTTTTATTCACTGCCATATCTCCGTAGACATTCTACAAGCGCCTATGAATACCTGCGATGCTCTGATTTTCACCAAACGAAACTCATTGACAGCTCTCTGCTTGGAACACACCTCCGTTACAGACGCCATTTTGAGGGGTACGTATGGCACCGCAGCCTGTCGAAACTTCATGAAACTCTAAGGACAGAAGCAGGAATATTCCACTATGTCCCACAACAAATTCCGCATGCTTTCGACCGAAACTGGACAAGAAAAAGTATGCGTTGCATTATTTATTGAAAGCCCCTCATACGAAGACAATGACATCTTAATCACGCAGATGGCTGCTACATATCGCCTGTATCGCCTAATGCTGATTGTGCTTTGGACATGTATAGACAACAGCCGCAGAACCAAAGGGAAGCGCAGGCAACCGGAAGTTCATGATCCCACCCAAAGAATGTTTTACCAAAAGCGTATATTTTTTACATATAGTATAACAATTTTATAATTTCTTGACTGAATTTAAGAAGATAAGGTAATAATGGCAAGGAAATATAAAAAATAAAAAGCAGGACTTAACGCAGGAGGGTTTACGATTGCTTGGCTGAGGGCTACCTAGATGCGTCAGCTTGCTGCTTGACAGGTTGCAGGAAACATTCCCGCCAGGAAGAGGCGCCTATTCACTGGATTACGATAGGTGCAGCCAGAAACCCGACACGGTTCGTGAGGCCAGAGGTGGTAAAACCAAGCACAGGAAAATAAGACAAAACAGAAACGGAAATAACCTTCACTAATGAAAAAGTAACAGAAGAAAAAAGTAAGAGAAAGTTTGACTCTCCCAAACTTGGGATTAAAAAAATAGCATTCAATCCGTTTCCACACCCATGTAGTCATAATTTGCAGGTTTGTCTTCAGAGTCATAGTGCCAAATACTAGTTCGTGCAAACTACGAATCTGCCAAAGTTATGCAATTTTGTTGCTATCACAGTTCTTAAATCAATTGCATTACACATGAACTTCTAAATTTTTCGGAGCAATGCCTTGCAAGTAACGTATTCATCTGAATTCAGTTTCTTGGACATTATGCTAAAGTGTTGTACTAACAATTAGTGTAAAGAAATTGTTATTATTGTTTTAATTCCGAATCATTTAAAATTTTATTGTTATTATTATTATTACATAAATCACAAGGTCACGTGGTTTGAGGTACAAGAAACGGTCTAATATCTGTAACAAGTAAAACTTTGTGGTTCCCGCGTTCCACTTCAGCCACTGCATATTTTTACTATTTTTTTATGTCATGAGTCTTCTGACTGGTTTGATACGGCCCACCACGAACTTCTCTCCTGTGCCACACTCCTCATCTCAGAATAGCAATTGCAACTTACGTTCTCAATTATTTACTGGATGTATTCCAATCTCTGTCTTCCTTAACAATTTTTATCCTCTGGTACATTGGAAATTTTTCCCTGTGTCTTAACAGATGTCCCATCATTCTGTCCTTTCTCCTCATCAGTGTTTTCCATATATCCCTTTCCTCGCCGATGACCCTCCTTATTTCTTACCTAGTCAATCTGCCTAATTTTCAACATTCTTCTGTAGTACCATTTCTCAAATGCTTCGATTCTCTTCTGTTCCGGTTTTCCCACAGTCCACGTCTCAATACCATACGAATCTCCAGACGTACATTCTCAGAAATTCCTTCCTCAGGTGAAGACCAATGTTTGATACTAGCACTTCGTTTACTTCGTAATCTCCATTTCAGATGTTAAGATTCTCGTTGTTCTTAAGTCCACTACTTCTCATTACTTTTGTCTTTCTTTGATTTACTCTCGATCCATATTCTGTACTCATTAGACGGAACATTCCATTCAACTGATGCTGTAATTGTTCACCACATTCCCTGAGGATAGCAATGTCATTTATGAATCTTATTGTTGATATCCCTTCACTCTAAATTTTAATGCCACTGTTGAACTTTTCTTTTATTTTGTCTCATTGCTTCTTCGATGTATAGAGTGAACAGTAGAGGAAAAAAGGCAACGTCTCTTTGTTACACCCTCTTTAAGCCGAGAGTTTGGTTCTTGGTCTTCCCTCTTGGCTCTTGTAGATATTTTACATTATCCGTCTTGCCCTACAGTTTACCCCTATTTTTCTCAGAATTTCTAACATTTTGCACCATTTGACGTTGTGGAACGCTTTCTCCAGGTCGACAAATCCAGTGAACATATCTTGATATTTCTCGTCTTGCTTCCATTATCAGTTGTAACGTCAGAACTGCCACGCTGGTGCCTTTACCTTTCCTGAAGCCAAATTGATCGTCATCTTGCAGATCCTCAATTTTCTTTGCCATTCTTCTGTATATTATTCTTGTCTAGGATACTGATGTACTGAGGAATGATGAAATATGTTTGAAATTCTCTAAGCCAGTATAAACTGCGAAAATTACTATAACAGTATACAAATCTATTGAAGAGGGAGTCACATCTTTAAAAAGAGCAGTCACTGAAGTTGAGCTGACAAAAAGGGTACAAGTCTTTAGGTAAAAGAAGAAGTAATTCAAGTGACTGACGAAAGAAAGGAACATAAAAATGATCACGAAAAGACACATTTCAGCAATATAAGTCAGTCAAGAATGAAATAAGTAGGAAGTGCAGGGATGCAATGGTGAAATGGCTGTAGGAACTCAGTGAAGCACTCGAAAAAGAAAAAGTTGCCGGGAGAGTCGGAAGAACGTTCGGTGTTGAAGGCCTCTACGAGGAAGAGGAAGACTTAACTGAAGACGTGACAGAAGATGAAGTCAGAGTCAATATGGAGAATATAGTAGATCCGGTGTTACAGAGTTTAACAGGCATTTGGAACGCTTATGATCAAAAAAGGCAGTAGGGATCATTAAATCACCAAACAACTATTCTGCATGATGTGTAGAATCTATGAGAATGGACACATGTCATCAGATTTTCGGAAAAGCGTCAGCCACACAATCTCGACGATAGCAAGGGCAGGTACAATAAGTGTGGAAGTTACGGCACGTTCTGTTTAATAGCTCGTATATCCACGTTACGGACCGGAATAATGTACGGATGGATGGGAGAGAAAACTGAGTATCTGTTACATAAGAAATAGGTTGGCTTTCCGAAACGTAAATGCACAAGAGAGGCAGTTCTCACATTGTGCTTCATAATGGAAGCAAGGCTTAAGTGAAATCGAGATACATTCTTAAGAATTGTCGACCTAACACAGCGTTTATCAGTGCGAAATAGTGAAAAAAAGTTCGAAATTCTGAGAAAAATAGGAGTAAGCTATAGGGAAATATGAGTGATATATAATATGTACAAGAAGCATGAGAATAGAATAAGACTGGAAGACCAAGAAATGTCGGAATTTAAAAGAGTGTCAGAAAGGGATGCAGTCTTTTGCGACTACAATTCACCCACTACGTCAAAATCACAACGACGTAAATAAAAGAAAGGTTTAAGAGTAGGATTAAATAACAGAGTGAAAAGATATCAGTTATAAGATTCACTAATGACACTGCTGTCGTCAGTGAAAGCGAGGAAGAACACAGGATCTGTTGAATGCGACGAATAGTCTAAAGAATACAGGATATGGATTGAGAGTAAGTCGAAGAAAGACGAAAGTAATGAAAAGTAGCAGAAGCGGGATAAAGTTAACATCAAACTGGGCACCATGAAGTACACGAAATTCAGCAATTCTGCTACCTTGCAAGCCATCTAACACGAGACGGACGAAGCAAGGACGACGTAAAAAGCAGACTGGTACAAGCGAATACGGCGTTCACGGGCAAAAGAAGTCTACTAATATCAAACATAGACCTTGATTTGAGAAAGAAATGTACGTTTGGAACACAGGATTTTACGGCAGTGAGTCGTGGACTGTGAGAAAATCGGAAAACAATAGATTTGAAGAGTTTTCGATGACGTACGATTTTGAAAATTAGGTGGACTGGTAAGATGAGGGATAAGGGGGTTCTCTGAAGACTCGGCGAAGAAAGGAAGACATGCTAAGTACTTTAAAGACGACGATACGGGATGATGGGACATGTGTTACGACATCCAGGAAAATATTGATGGTGCTAGAGGGAACTGTAGAGGATAACAGCAGTGGGGGAACACAGAGATTGGGATAATTTCTTCAAATAACTGAGGATGTAAGGTGCAAGTGTTACTCTGACATGAAGGCTGACACAAGAGTTGAATTGGTGGCGGGGTACATCAGATCCGTCAGATGACTCATGACTCAAAAAAAAGCATCATTTTGTTTTTCACAGTGGTGATGAAAAGAAGCTATATTCGAAGGAAGGTGAGGGTGGGGGATGAGATGCAACCTGTCATCTCCGCCCCCCCCCTTCCCCCGAGAACCAAATCCTGCATCTATGTGAGTGGTCGACCTCACCAAACGAAGACAGTGGGAAGAGACGCAGAGCCGACTGTAATGGCGCCATTGCGGGTACTGGCAGGCGCAGGTTGCTGGTAGTGGATGCTCGGTCAGTGGGCTGGCGGCGTGTCCTTGGGTGCGGTCACTGGCCGCGTGGGCCCACGGGCCTGGATCATTGTCGGACGGCTGTGAAGTTGCGTCACGCATCGCCGGTACAGCGACCACCCACACGTGATGCAGCATGGGCCCTCGCATACAAAACCTTACGGCAGAGTGTACGACTGCGGAAAGGAATATACACCGGCCGAATTTACAATAGTAAAAGGTAATTAGAAGCAAGTTAACACAGAGCCGTAACGAAACTAGGTTAAATGTGGAGACCGAGAATATATACAATAGTTTACTGCGCAAGTAGTACCTCAGGCATCAGTGCTACAAAGAGATACATAAAATAAATTTGTTCTGTGCCTTCATATAGACCATCATTGTATGACAGTAGACGTAAACATAGTGAATTTAAAAACTTTGAACTTTCTGACTGTACACTGAAGACCAAAGAAACTGGAACACCTGCCTAAAATCGTGTAGGACCCCGAAAGCACGCAGAAGTGCTGCAACACGACCTGGTATAGACTCGACTAATGTCTGAAGTAGAGCTGGAGGGAAATGACAATATGAATCCTGCAGGGCCGTCCACAAATCCGTAAGAGAACGAGGAAGTTAAACAGGACGTTATAAGGCATCCCAGATGTGCACAATAATGTTTTGGAGGGTTTGGTGGCCAGAGGAAGTGTTTAAACTCAGGAAGTTATCCCTGGAACCATTCTGTAGCAATTCTCGACGTAAGAAGTGTCGCATTGTCCTGCTGGAATTGTCCAAGTCCGTCGGAATGCATAATTGATATGAGTGGATGCATGCGATCAGACAGGAGGCTTACGTACGGTCACCTGTCAGAGTCGTAATTAAACGTATCAGAAGCCCCATATCACTCAAAATGCACACGCCCCACATCATTACAGAGCCTCCACTAGCTTGAACAGTCCCCTGCTGACAAGCAGGGTCCATGGATTCATGAGGTTGTCTCCACAACCTACACGTCCATTCGCTCGATACAATTTGAAACGACACTCGTCCAACTAGGAAAGATGTTTCCAGTGATCAACAGTCCAATGTCGGCGTTGATGGGCGCAGGCGAGGCCTACAGCTTTGTGTCGTGCAGTCATCAAGTGTGCAGGAGTCGGCCTTCGGCTCCGAAAGCCCATATCGATGATGTTTCGTTGAATGGCTCGCTCACTGACACTTGTCGTTGGCCCAGCATGAAATCTGCAGCACTTCTGTCACGTTGAAAGATTCTCTTCAGTCGTCGTTTGTCCCGTTCTTGCAGCATATTTTCCGGCGGCATCGATGTTGGAGATTTGATGTTTTACCGGATTCCTGACATTCACGGTACACTCGTGAAATGGTATTATGGGGATATCCCCCCTTCATCGCGACCTCGGAGATGCTGTGTCCCGTCATTCGTGCGCCACGTTCAGACTCACGTTCAGACTCACTTAGATCTTTTTGTTGGCGCGTTATAAGAGGAAGGGGAGAACAGCAATATTTTCTGTTCAGAGGATAAGCAACCCCGTACCCCACGCAGGAAACTAACGTTTGAACAATAAAGAAATATCCGAGGACTTACGACTGGAAATTTTTTTTTTCGGACTGATTTAGTGCTGCTCGCAGCAAATTCAGCGCCTGGGCAACCTCCCCTCTTCAGTGTGGAACTTACACTCAACTTCGTCAGTAATCTGTTGTATATATTTCTGGCTAATAGAAGTCAACTGGTATCGAACATTCGTCCTAATCTAAGGAAGAAATTTCTGACAAAATACGTTTGGAGCTCCTTACTGTATGCTAATGAAACACTGACTGTGGGAAAACCAGAACAGAACAGAATCGAATCATTTGAGATGTGATGCTACCGACGAATGTCGAAAATGAGGTTCACTGTTACACCAAGGAATGAGGAAGTTCTCAGCAGTCCGTAATATTTTTTGAACTTCACATTTGTTCTACTTTAATTTCAGTGCAGGTATCTGATAAGCGAATTATATAATTTATCTAATGTAAATGCAAGCAGTAACACCTGTTACCACACTGCCGCCTAGCGGACATGTGAGGTAGCTTGCCTGTCACGATGCGCGACTCAGTACAGCTCCAGACGAGCTTGCCGGCCGAAGTGGCCGTGCGGTTAAAGGCGCTGCAGTCTGGAACCGCAGGACCGCTACGGTCGCAGGTTCGAATCCTGCCTCGGGCATGGATGTTTGTGATGTCCTTAGGTTAGTTAGGTTTAACTAGTTCTAAGTTCTAGGGGACTAATGACCTCAGCAGTTGAGTCCCATAGTGCTCAGAGCCATTTGAACCATTTTTGAACCAGACGAGCTTGTGTATGGCCGCACGTAATCGGTGGATGTTATGGGACAACATGACTGTAAACAATATTTTTGGTAATAATTTGCTGATTGGTAGCGATCTACCTGCTGCTAGAGCTTGCGTTTCTATTTCAATTTCCAATCTTGTCAAAACATAGAGAGTAATAATGAAAAAGATGAGTTACGACATTTATGAATTTGATTACGACTGGTATAGAAAATATGTTTACAAAAGCAATGTGTGACAGCGTCGTATGAAAACCCGAAGATGACAGCAAAGTACTACTGAAAGTGGTCATTCAACATAAATATTTAAATTTGATCTTGGGTCTGCATTTTTTTTTTTTCAAATGTATCATACTAAGTTCGCTATCAGTCCCACTTCTGCTGCTTCTCATGACTTTCGCCCTTCTTTTATTCACTATTTATTCATGTTCAGTTGATTCTTCATTACTTTCGACAAACCCATTCTTCCTCATTTTCACAGAGGATAACAACATCAGCGCATGTTATCACTGATGACGTTTTCCCTTTATTTAATCCCATTCGCGAATCATATTTGGTTATGTCTTCAATGTAGAGGACGAATAATGAAGGATAAACAAAGCATCCTTAACTAAAACCTTTTTAACCTGAGCTCATCTCTTCCGGTCTTTCATTGTTATTGTTCCCTGTTGATTCTTCCACACACTGTACGTTACTCGCCTTTTCCTATCTGTATTTTCCTGAGATTATAAATGTCACACTATTTTACGTTGTTATTCTTATCTCGACGATTACTCTGAAACTGTCTTAAATTGGCTACAGTGTTACTTTCATTATTAAACGCAGCGTCAGAACTGCCTGTATTGTGCTTTCTGCTGGCCGTTGTGGCCGAGCGGTTCTAGGCGCTTCAGTACCGAACCGCGCTGCTGCTACGGTTGCAGGTACGAATCCTGCCTCGGCATGGATGTGGGTGATGCCCTTAGGTTAGTTAGGTTTAAGTAGTTCAAAGTTCTAGGGGACTGATGACCTCAGGTGTTAAGTCCCATAGAGCTCAGAGCCATTTTTTTTGTGCTTTCTCTTTCCGAAATGCAAACGGTTCTGCAGTTATACTTGCCATTCTTTTGCATACATAATCCTGTTTATAAAACACACTGCATTTCACCAGTAAACTACAAAACCAATGTAACCGTTTTGAAGGAGAAGAGAGTAATACTATAGTCAGTGTATAAAGCTTCCAGCAACTTTATACAGAAGGCAAATTAGCGAGAGGGGTTTTAAGTAGATGCTTCAGGAGTGTCAGCAGTGAGTTGCTAGAATACAAGGTGACGGATCATAACCACAAAGTGGACAAGGACTGTGAAAGGAATCAAAAACGCTATTGATTAAAGAAACCACGCCTGCATTACTCTGCAGTGATGCAAGGAAATCATGGAAATTGTAAAAGCAATGGCCAGTCAAGGCTATTAGAATCCCGATTCTCTAGATTTTGCATCTGATACTGATATCTCAGGCCCTCTAAAAGTTGTCGCAGATGTAATGGGTGGTTCCAAAGTAAGTTCGATCGGTGGGCATGGGATTCCATCGAATGTGAGGACAGATGAACTACAGTAAAACTCATCTCGGGTATTAATAATCGCTTCAGCTGTATTTAGTCCTTTATTATCGGATCACTGTCGGTTTCATGGCACTATAAGCGACATCTTCAAGTGAAGATCTGCGTAACGAAAAATCCAGAAGCGATAATAAACCTGATATATACACTGGTATGGTAAATTATTAAGATTTAAAAAGAAATTAAAAGATGTTAAAAACTTTTACAAGAGAATACCAAACTGTGGCCATTCACATGACTAAAACATTAAAGCGGAAGAGGTCGGAACCTTTTTACCCAACATTCGTTGTCTATCAGAACGAAACACCGCTAAAGGGGGGTATTTCGTGGAATAAAACAGCTGAATTCCAATATAGTGAATGGGTCCTAAACAAATCAAACCATCGTGATCCATTGGTAAGGAGAAAATAAATGAAAATTTTGGATCAAGAATGAAAAACCAAGAAGTGCTTGCACAAAATGGAGAGATGTTGTACATGGACAAAATCGTCAAGTAAGTAGCTATTGGCGGAAAAGCCGAAACCAAAAACCGCACTTACAGCTTCTCCGGCCTGTACGGAATCGCGATCAAGTGACGCGGTCGCGTGTCTTGTGATACTAACGGCAGGGAAGTAAATAACTAGTCTGCGGACGGCTCGCGCATGCTCTAAGCGGGCTCGACCGAATGATTGGTGGTATTTTGCGGATTTCACGAATGGTGAATGAGAACAAGGAATATTGGGAAATAAGTACAAAACCTTTTTTTGAAAAACAACCTGTAGAATAGCACTGAGATGGTGACAGTTGACATATTTTTCGTTAATAACGCTAGTAAGTTATGCTAAAGTTAGAGCATAAAAGAGAAATACCACATGCATGTATTACGGCAAAGAAACAGATCTGCCGGCAGAGTCCACTGAATAGACCTTACAACTTTAAAAAACTTTAAGTACATTAAAATTCTAAATATTATTATTTCATAAAAATGTTTAAAAAAATTCTTCACTTTGACAGTTAAAAAGACCCAACACTGAATTTTAATGCTTATGAAGAGTAGATAAAAATTAACAAATCTATAAAGATTTTAAAACATCCTTGAAAGGAAGACGTGAAAAACCTAAGATAACAAGGCGGATGCATAGGAGATGGGGAGGTGAGGTGAGAAGGGGGGAAGGGGGGGGGAGGAAAATGAAAAGACCAAGGACAAACAAAGGGGCACTAGGTAAAGAAAGTACACTAAGTCAACTAATTTAGGCAGTCGAAATTTACCAAAATGCTATGGTGTCTCAACTCCGTTTGTCCATTAAGGGTTTGATGTGGAAAACGATTGGGTCCCATAATTTCGACCTCCTCCAGGATACCTAATGTGTGGCCCTTGTTTTCTCGATGTAATCTACAAAGTTGTCTACAGCAGAACTCTTTATTCCTACAAGAAGTCGGACCATGCCATTGCCTGCTGTCTGTTGGCGTCCCACGGCGTCTTCGTACCTCTGAGGTCGCGCACAGGCGATGCGCTGCGGCAGCGGCCAGCTGGTGCTAACATGGTCAGCTTGCAAACTGGCTCGGCTGTGGTTAGCGAGACAGGTGGCGACTTGGCGAAAGTCTGCTGCGTTCACAGGATTCCACTGACGGTACGGAAACTAAAAAGCGTGGCCGATGGCTGTCAAACGAAGACTGTCTAAACTGATACATAGGTCTGCTGGGATCTGTTGTCGAACTCTTCGTTACTGTGGGGATCATAGTTCCGGCCTATTTATAGTTTTCCTGCATCAAGCTGTTTTGCCTCCAGGCGGCCAAGGCGCGTACGGACAACAGGTGCAATACTGCGTTGGTGACTCGTTACTTGCCACACGTTGATGCGACGCAATGGGTGGTCAGCAGGTCGAGTGTGTCGGCATCTACGATTGTTTGGGGAAGGGGAGTTCTTTCTCAGTGACGATTTATGCTCTCAGATAGTCCAACGCATCAAAATATCGAGATGCCGCACGCTCACGACATCTGTGTAACAATGTCATCGCCTAGAGATCTTAGGAAGGCGGCACATATTCTCAAAGACTTCACAACAGCGACAAGTGGCAAGCTCAGTACAAAAAAGACGGCTCCGTTAAACATAGGAAAAGTCATTTACGGTCTGCTGGAACTGACTTTAGTAAAGACATTACATGTGCGTTAAAAATACTTATGCCCAAAACGCAACGCGAATCGAACCCAAGACATAGTACTGAGTAGCGTGACTGTGTGTTACGTAAAAGACCAAGACATTACGAAAAGTTGGTGGTAAATGTTTTGTTTGATAAAATGTTTCATCTCTCTGGCTTGTACCGCTGAACTGAATGCACACTCTAACATTTTGCTCGATGTACATTATATCTCTCAAAATCTGTAACAGTTAATAATTTCTTGGTTTTTGTTTGAAAATTTATCTAATATAGTAGAAGTTAAAACAATATTCTATTTTTTGTGTAAAAGTAGCGACATTTCCTGAGTAGTCCGATGTTAAGATTAGTGGGCTGTTCGCATCGTCGGCCGTCTTTATCGTGCATAACATTAATTGTGTTAAACACAGTCCACAGAGGCAAGTTTTGCTAAAGAGAAGTGATAAATTCGTAACACCTTCTGAAATATCGAATAACAGTGGTAAGAATTTTCAGAGTTTCCTTTAACCTTCATTCGTGAGTACCGGACTGCATGTGCTGACGACGTCACCTAATAGCAGCTACTACGAGGAAATTTTACGTTACGTTAAGTAAATGGTATTCATGAGGTTAACCAAATAAAATATGTATGGTCGACATACACATCGAACCAGATACCTGAGCTGAATAACAGAGCATATGTTTCAACGACTTTGCTCAAAGTTTATTTAAAAGTGAAATAATCAAAGTTTCCATTCGGATTTTTAATACACGTGTTTAAAGCAAAGGCAATATTCACCAAGTATGGTTCATGGTATATTGACAGTCATAACAAAGCACACCTCAGTAGAGAGGGTTTATTTTTTATTATTTCGCGCTACAATGGCACCCCATAACGCTGGACTTCGATAAATAAACATTGTTGGATACATTTATCAGATTCATGTGTATGTAGATGTACATAACCTATGGGTTTATCAAGGCAATTATGTTTTCTTTTCCATGTATTTGGAAAAAGAATTAAGTGGGATTGACGATCAAGCAAGCGCTTGAGATACACACTGTACTGAACGATACGTGAAGAAAAACTCAGCTAAAAGCCACACGACAACAATAACATACAGAATCTACCCAAGGTAAGAACTTATGAGCATGTATTGAGAAATTCCAGGACGTGTAGTAGTGAGCCTGCGGTGCACGCATTGTTTATTTCTCAATAGTCGATTTAAACTGGCAGTAACAGTTGCTGCAAGGATCACGTCAAAAGCACCTGTAGTAAATACAGTCTTCAACTATTTCAATACAATCGGCTTCCAGCCAGGCAATTTCTGTGTATATTTGTGTTTAGTTTTAAGCTCTTCTATACGATGTCATATGTGTGCCCTACGTGTACAGTACTACCTTATTAGAGAAAAAAGATAATGGCCAAAACTTAAGGAGAAGACTGACATGTCTTAGCACAGCGCCTTGTAGGGTCCGAAATTCCCTGTATAACAAAGCCACTCTAACGAACCAAAACACTGTGACCACCGGCTTGGTAAGGTGCTGGTCCGTTTCTGAAACGACAAAAGGAGCGATTCCAGGTGACTTGGACTTGACAAATCTCTGGCAGGTTTCCAGATGTATGTGCCATCAGTTGCCTATGCTCATGTCATGCAATTCCCGTAAGCTATGCGCCTGTGGTTTTTAGGTGTGTAACTGCTCCTCGATTGGGCCTAGATATGTCAGCATGACCTCAGACCAGACGAATTTGGTGGTCATGACATCGACGTGAGTTCAGTATCACGCTCCTCAAAGCACTGTTGCATGATTTTGTGCCTCCGATTACCGCCACAGCATCCATGTAAGTCCAGGTGAATGTCCTCCGTAGTATATAATTTCCACCCAGGTAGCGTATTAAGCGCGAGCATGTTTTGAGCAGCCAATATCCTAATTGACGACCTATCGAGACACGACCGTCGACATAGTTACAAGGAATGTGATTCTTACGACCAGGCAACACGTTTCCATTGCTCCATCATCCAGTATCGATGATCCCGTGTCAACTACAATCGTAACTTGAGATGCCATTAGATCAGCATGGGAAAATATAAGGGTCATGTGCTGTGGGACCCCATGTCCCACAACGTGCGCTGAACGGCTTGCCAAAAACGCCTGTGCTACCACCACAGTTGTAGTCTGTCGTCAGATCTGAATTAAATCGACGCCTGTCCTGCTTTCCGCCGGAATCGTATGTTACATTGCGAACACCAAGTATTTTTAAACCTACTTGCTTTTTTCTGAAAGGATCGTTTCTTTAGTTTTTCGTGGTGGACGGAGGCTCTGCCTGGTGCCAAATTTTCCTATTTTGTGTCTTGCTTTGCTTGATTTTAAGCCGCTTGAATCGAATGAATGAAACTGGATTAACTTTTTCCAACCATTTGCTGAACAGCTTAGGACTTTACTGGTGAAGGAAGATTATGTTTGTATCCTGAAAAAACAAAGAAAAAAGAGACTTATACAAGTCGGCACATTCTTGAAACGTTTGTTTACACCTCTAGATTATAGCGGACTGAAATTGTCAAGAATTAAGTCTTCCAGACACGATATAAAGACTCGGTCTTGATGTCATGTAACAAACACTTCAGCGTAGAAAAAACGCCATGGAACAGCTGTAATGAAGAATAGTCACACGTAAGTGAAATTTAACAAAACTTTATCAGTAGGTTTATGAACAGTGAGTTCTTATCCGTATATCACCACTTAAGCACATTAAAAGCATATGCTAAGCTTAGGCACAAGTGAACTATCAGTAGCTATAATAGTACAGTCCCCAGACAACTACTTGTTACTTGCTGTCGTTCGTGTTCTTAACAGCAAGTAAATGTAAGTTAGTTGTTTGTAAGATCTTAGCGTTAAATAGTACATAATGAATTTGCTGTGAAATAATCCATCTGTTACGTAAAAAATAAAATGAACTGATCGTATGGCATTGCTGGCTGGGAGGCCCATGCGGGTACTGCTGTGAAATGGGAACAGCTATTAATATTAAAATTTCGACGAGTTCCACGACTCAACTCTTTATTTCCAGGAGTTACGAGAGGTACCTCTTCTAGTTATTCTTGTTATGGCTGGCCAAATTCGTCCACGGTGTCAGTTCGCTTCCTCTTCCAGCGGATACAGTTGTCTTGATTACGCCTGTCGATACGAGCCCGCACAGCAGAGCCGCTTGCGCGGTTGCCTACATGTCGGTGACGTTTAGGGTTTCACTCAAACTGGTAGGTATATATCCATTCATCCTTGTTGCTACCACACTTCTCGTTAGTGCACATTCATAGGATTACATTTTTCTGTATCAGTTTATCGCAGCAACGGTATTGCTTAATATTAAACCAGTTTGCCCCACAAAATTGAAGAAAATGTCTTGAAACGTAGACTACCAACATTTCTCATCTTTGTGTGGCAGACATACGAGCTATTACTCACATGAAAGCATAAAAACCACAATTTTAAGTTAGTGAATCCTTCAAAATTGAGACAAACATGAAATTAAATTTCCTGACAATGTAGATAAAGTAAACAACAAAATCAAAACTTTGAAAGTTATTTCATCTGAGCACAAATATTGGAAAACTCATTATATGCGAAACAGATTTTCTGATTTTTGCTATTGCTATTAGTTTTGAGAAATTTTCAACACGAAACTGTATATTATCAGGACTATCGTAACAGACGAAATTAGGCCTACAAACAACTATACACGCTTGCTGTGAAACGTATGGTTTGTAATGATTCAGACTCACTTGTTTCGAAATCAGAGAATACTAATCTGATAACTGTCAATATTTCGTTACAGTTTTTCATTGCAGGGTTCGAACATGATGCGTATTAGGCACCTGTGAAAATGATGGATGCCTTTACAACAGTATGTTCCTCCCGATGCCACAGAAATGTCAGAAAGCTCACGAAACATGTAACCTCTTTTTTGTGTATTTTCGGCTCTTGACAGTTTTTCCCAGAAATAATATTCTCGGGCGCTAAATGTGTCTTGTGATACAAAACCTTCAGTGAGAACTTCGTTACCATCGTCATGTGGCAAAGCAGAATACCGTGTGACTGTCAACGGTATCCTTTGGTCGGTGTGCTACATCACTGATACCTAATCAGTTCTCACGTAGGTGTTTTCTCCGACGCCACGTCCCCTGCGCCTGCTTCGACCTCACGATGAATGGATCCGAGCTGATACTAAGTTTCAAGCCACTGTATGGAATAGTGTTTTAAATTTTGTACTTCAGTTTATGATAATACTCCAAACACGACTGCTTAACCTGTCGACAGTAAGAAAAGGTAAAATCTGTCACGCAAGCCATTGACTGGGTTGTTATTAACCCTGCTTCCCCGCGGTACTTTCAGTCGGTGGGTGGCTGCCCGTGCACTCCAGGTGCCCTCCACTGCCAAGGAAGTTCACCGGTACTTGTTTTATAGGAGGTTGAGTTGACCTGGGGCCATCCTGTAAGGACTGGAATCAAAAAATATCCCCACCCGCAAGCTGGACTGAACACTTCACTTCCAGGGCTCATGGCCATCGACGACAATAGCTTATGAAATATAATTCCAAGCTCATTTTCGTGTATGTGATCTGGCTGGTGGGGTGAAGGGACTCTTGGGAGGGTAATCAATCTTCTGACTCGTTTGATACGGCCAAACACTACCTCTTCTGCGACTACTCAGAATGTAAAATGTGTCCATCTCGCTCACTTGAAAATATTCTGATGTCTCTCGTTCCCTAAATTTTTTATCTTTGGCGGTGTCCAGTAGTACCATGGCAGTTATTTCCTGAGGTATTGACTCTTATCCTGCAGCCTATTTCTTTGTCTTGTCAAAGCTTCCCACATATTTCTCTCCTCGCCGATTCTGTGGAGAAACGCCTAATTTTTAATCTTATCTACCAATACGTTTTTGGGCGCACATTAGCGCATTGTTACGAAAACAGCTGGCATAAGTTCCTGTATATAAACGATATAACTGCACGTGCATAAATTCATTCTGCATTCTACGTAGGGGAGAGGGGTCGTGTAAAAGCGACGTACGTGAGTTTGTGCAACACGATCCTGCATGAGAACTTGTCCACTTTTGACCGTCCCAGTCGAGAAATTTTTTTGGTAAATATTCCAGCACATCAAAAAACTGCACTGTCCAGTCACATTAATGTAAACACCGCCTCTGTTCGACGTCAACGCGCAATGACCACTCACAGACGACGGTTGGCAGCACTAGCAGCGCAGGGCATATAAAGCGTATCGGAGGTATGATGAAATAGTGCAGTCGTCCTCGTAATACTTAAACAGAGTGATTTATCTGACGTACTGGAGGTTAGATTAGATGATTATTATGAAGATCCGATAGAACAGATACCACTTCATATAGATAAGGTGTACTGGCCAATGATCTTCTTCAGTGCGGATGCACTCACATTGCTCAAACTCTTACGCAAATTGGTAGACTGACTGCCGTGAGTATTGAGTATAGTGGGTAGACGCACTACATATGTAGTGTGCGGACAGTAAGTTGAAAATGTGGATCTCAGGGGAGCGTACCCGAGATAAGTCCCTGCAGTCACAGCATCCTCTGTGTCCTCGATAGCTCAGTCGGATAGAGCGTTTACCATGTAAGTAGGAGATTCCAGGTTCGAGTCACAGTCGGGCCACACATTTTCAAGGGTCTCCGTTGATATTCATCAACGCCTGTAAGCAGCTCATGGTCAAGATTTCATTGCAATTTCATTAGATGATTATTGGTTTTCGAGCCAAGGGTGGAAACATTTACGAAATGGCATACCGGCGGGGATAAAGTATACTGTGCCTGGAAAAATAATGTCAACCAAAACTGTTGCCAAGCCCACTGCAGTGCAACATGAGCCTTAGATCACAGGGGTGAACGACAGCTGCGGAGATGCGTGCGGCCGAAGAGACGTGCAACTGTTGACCAGATGACCGCCCAGATCTACATCTACATCTACATTTATACTCCGCAAGCCACCCAACGGTGTGTGGCGGAGGGCACTTTATGTGCCACTGTCATTACCTCCCTTTCCTGTTCCAGTCGCGTATGGTTCGCGGGAAGAACGACTGTCTGAAAGGCTCCGTGCGCGCTCTAATCTCTCTAATTTTACATTCGTGATCTCCTCGGGAGGTATAAGTAGGGGGAAGCAATATATTCGATACCTCATCCAGAGACGCACCCTCTCGATACCTGGCGAGCAAGCTACACCGCGATGCAGAGCGCCTGTCTTGCAGAGTCTGCCACTTGAGTTTATTAAACATCTCCGTAACGCTATCACGGTTACCAAATAACCCTGTGACGAAACGCGCCGCTCTTCTTTGGATCTTCTCTATCTCCTCCGTCAAACTGATCTGGTACGGATCCCACACTGATGAGCAATACTCAAGTATAGGTCGAACGAGTGTTTTGTAAGCCACCTCCTTTGTTGATGGACTACATTTTCTAAGCACTCTCCCAATGAATCTCAACCTGGTACCCGCCTTACCAACAATTAATTTTATATGATCATTCCACTTCAAATCGTTCCGCACGCATACTCCCAGATATTTTACAGAAGTAACTGCTACCAGTGTTTGTTCCGCTATCATATAATCATACAGTAAAGGATCCTTCTTTCTATGTATTCGCAATACATTACATTTGTCTATGTTAAGGGTCAGTTGCCACTCCCTGCACCAAGTGCCTATCCGCTGCAGAACTTCCTGCATTTCGCTACAATTTTCTAATGCTGCAACTTCTCTGTATACTACAGCATCATCCGCGAAAAGCCGATGAATCAATGTGCTACCAATAGTGTCTCCTCAGCGACCTTTCAGCGAGAGCTGCTGCGTATGGGCCTCCGCAGAAGGCACCTGGTTCATGCTCCCACGCTGACTGCTGCTCGTCGGCGACGAAAGCTGGAATTTACACGCCAGTATCGCAATTGGAAGTCAACTGAGTGGCGAAAATCGGCTTTTTAAGTCGACGGACGGCCGTTGGCGTGTACGACGTAAAACGTCTGAAAGCAAACACCTTGCAAGAATTGTCGGAAGGGTCCAAGCCGCAGGACGGAACTTTACGGTCTCCGAAATGTTTTCATGGTTTTCCCGGATGGCCTTGTCATTCTGGAAGGCACGGTGGACTAACACAAGTGTTTACTATCGTTAGGGGCCATGTACACCACTACATGCAGTTTGTTTCTCATCGGCAGGATGGCATCTACCAGAACGACAATGCAAAGTCTCACGCAGCTCGCCGTGCGCGTGCGTTGTTCGAAGAGCACAGGATGAGTTTACAGTAATCCCCTAGGCACCAAACTCCTGGAATTAAAACCAATCTGGAACCTGTGATACCACCTCTATCGAGCTGGGGGGGCCCTCTACAGAGAAACCTATTGCAGATAGCCACAGCACTGGAGTCGGCATGACTTCTCATCTCTTCTGTATCTTCCAGGACGTCACTGACTCTCTTTCTTCACGACTCGAAGTGGTCCGCTCCACGAAAGGTCCTTAATAAAGGCATTTGATAGAGGGTCACATCAATATGAACGGACTGTGAAACTATCACGTAAATATACTCACAGACTTCATGTTTTTCAAACGTCGTATTGAAACTCATGCACTGCTATTTCATTAATCATTACCATCATATTTTTCCAGATTCTCATTGCGTGTTCGTCGGCCTTGAAATTTGAAATAGTAGGGTGATAGTCCATCAAAAAGCACGAAACTATAGACCAGCGATCTGAGATTGAGGTTTCCTTTTCATAACTGATGAGGCCTCCCCTGTACGTCACTTAGGCTGGCAAACTCCTCACTGAAACTTTATTAACAACAACGAAAGTGCAGTGCAAAACACAAATAAGTAAACACACATCAAATAGGTAAAATAAAACGCAGGATGGCTTAATCAATACGCTAGAATGTCTGTGCGTTAATGCACTCAAAATAATTAAGGCAACCATACCATGTTTGGCATAAGGGACAGACAAATTCTCAAAGTTTTGTTTGTGAGTGTTCTAGGTTTAGTGGCTGAAGCATAATGACAACGGTTCAAGCAAAGGCTCATTGTTTGGAATGGGTTATTCAAACTAAATTGGACACACAGGTTAAATGAACTTCTAAACACGATATGGGAAGCACCCACACTCACGGACGTCGATACGTCGGTGGTACAGGAATATCAGTAGATGTGAAGCATCGTACTGGACGATCTGGAACATATGAAGCCGATAGAGTATGGATACTATTGGCTTCTCAACTTTCACTTCAGACGTGTGTTCGAAGATAGCCGCAGGAGCTGCAAATCCCTATGGTGAACGTGCACGAGGTTCTTCGGAAACAAGTACAGATGTGTCCATATGTAATGGAACTGTTTCATGCATTGACACCAGATTGCAAGCCACAACTTACTAAATTCCCTGTGGAAGTTTATCATAGTTTAAAGGAGGATGGAAATTTTCCAAACTACCTAGCATATTCTGACGAACTAACATTCCACGTGTATGGTAAGGTAAGCGAAAACAAAGTTCTCATCTGGAGCACAACCAATTCGCGTACTGTGACCGAAGACAAACGTTTTGTTCCGGTAGGGAATGTGTAGTGTTGTTTGATGGCTGATTTCATTGTGGTACAAATTTTTCTCAGAAAGAACAGTTAATTCTGACAATAATATTGATATGTTCGAGCTGTTGGCTTTACCACAACCAGCTGATTGCCAATAAACAGTCGTTTTTCAGCAAGATGCTACGCTGCCGCTGTGGGCTCAGACTGTGCGAGATGTCTTGCACCAGGTTTTTCCAGATCGCTACAATTCCCTGAGGTCCTAGGTCGCTGGACATAACACGGATGGACGTCTTTCTGTGTGTTTATATCAATGATAGAGCGCGTCAACCACATCAGTGATTTAAAGAACCGAAACGTTGCTGCCATTATGCTACAGTGGATGTAGATGCGTTGCTCCGAGTGTGGATAGAGCTTGAGTACAACTGGATGTTGAGTTTGTTGATAGTGATTGAACGGCCTAAAAACTTTGTGAGATAATGTGTCACTTAAGCCAAACATAATCTGGATATCGTAATTAATTTGAGTTCTGTAGCTCATTAAGGTTTCGCCTTATCTTCTGAGTCACCACTTATAGACACAGATACGTACACCAACAAAAGTATAGATAGACATACATCGAAAAACGTACAAAGCACAAACCCAATAAATAAGTACACAGATACAAATCACAAAATACAAATAAATGCAGTTCCAGATACGCAGATGCAAAGCACAAACACGAATAGGTAAAAGTCCAGAAACACAGATACAAGAAAAAAGATGGGCAGTTAGAGGTCCAGATACACTGATATAATATACTAACACAAAAAGATATAGATCACGGTACAGACAAATTACAAGTCGGAAACTTAAGCAAATGCAGACACTGGCACACAAATACAAACATTATCTGAACATAAAAGCACAAAAATATTTGGTAAGTATTAAAAAAAAATTGCAACTGTGGCATCGGAAACTCCTACCGTAACGTCTGTGGTTCCAGCAGCTTCAGCGACAAATATTCTGCAACTACGGAGACGGCATCCTCTACGCAGCTGCGAAACGGTGCCGGCAGAACGTAGTTTGTCTTCACGCGTACCTGCAATGACGCCCCCTTCCTCTGTCTCTCCTCTTCTTGCTAACTAATAACGCCTCCGCGACGTCAACAGATTCTTCCGATAAAGCGCTTGTAACTTCCTGTTTGCAGCTGCGTCTGTTGTGAACTGTTCCCCGACAAATCCTAGCGCTTTGTAATTTACAGATGCTCTACAATGCCAGTCATGGTTTCCGTGGAAATGGCTCTAGACGTCACACTTTCACCGATTCTTTACATGAGATACAACCTAAAACACTCTTACTGTGGTATTGCCCAAAGGTCTTGGTGCAACAAAAAAGTCGGCACCTCGCATCGATACCACTGAAGTTAACGACGCCTCGCCGCTTTCCGTAACGATGAATGGGAGGCGCTGGGGAAGCCACACTCTCTCTCGTAGTCCGTAGCGCTATGCGAGGAGGCCGAATTCACAGACAAGGATATACTCTGTGCTGACATACTGAGGAACGTTCGGCAATTTTCGTGACATCCGATCATATGGACAACATAATCGACATCGTCTAATTAGGACACATTTGCTACTGATGTTTTAGACTGAAATGTCATTCTGAATTTCGTGAACCTTGTATTTCAAGAGAAGTGTTTAGTAAAGGTGTGCATCAAGTGATGTTCTGAGATCGCAACAGTTGTAAATATTCGCTACATTCCTGTGGCAATGGTTTCTATAAGGATAAGCAAATATTTTTATCTCTTGTAATAAAGTGAGGTAATATTTCATATGCTCTAGTTCCTCTCCATCGTCTTGCATAGCAATCGATGAACTCCGAGTTAAACCGGACGATTGCAGTTTCGTCAGATCGCAACACTTACAGCATGTTATTCGTAAACTCTAAACCAAACAACAAGGCAAATGGTCGTTCATTGGTCTAACGCTGGCTGTTTGTGCTGTAAATCGTGATACATCGTTCATCGGATGGTTATCACACAAGCCACTGACGCCTTTTACAACATGAGTTTCGATCTATTCGTGTTGTCTCCCAGTTTCTGACACTGCGCACGAGCATTATTGCATTTTTATAGGGTTACCCTAAGAAATTTCGAAAAGACGTACTGGATCCTATACCGAAGGAACGCAAACAGTTGCTTCTACCCGCTCCGTATTTGAAAAAAAAAAACTGACCATTGACCGTAGCAGGCACTATTGTACCTCATATAAATAGCTGTCACGTGTGCAGCGGTTTTCATGACTAGGATGCGTAACTCTCTTAACTCGCCATTTTTGCTTTCTTCTTTATGTATACCTTGATATTAATCTTTTCGACAATCTATTACACTGCAAGCAATAATTAAAGTGTATTTTCGCTTGCTTTCAAAACTGCCGTGTCCATTGCTAAATAATCGGATCTGTTATACGTTGGCACCTACAGTACTTCAGAACGGATAATAAGGCCGAATTTGTCGTAGAGTGCAAAATTAACTATGTACATACGAGGTTATTATAAGTGATTGAAATGACCTCATACATTAGGTGCAGCCATATTACTCGACATACTGTCACAGCGCTTTGCAAACACACATAAATACTCAGAAAGTTTTTTACATAGTGCTATATGTATGACCCTTCCCCATTGCTGATACTGCTGATATCAAGTCATTAATCAAGTTCTTCCCATTTTGGGCGCAGTATGTGCCTATCAGTGTGTTCAAATGCCCTGTTGATGCGAGCTCGCAGTTTTGGTTGGTTTGTCGCTAGGGGAGGCTTCGACACTGATTCTTCAACATCGAGTTAGGTCAGGACAGCGTGGAGGTAATCATCAACTCCACACCGACCACTCCTTTCTCAGTTTCCTGTTTAAGAATTCAGCAAAATCATTATTGTGAAGTGGAGCACCATCTTGTTCGTAGATGAAGTCAGCACTATCAGTTTTCAGTTGTGCCATGAACCAGTTCTCCAGCATGTCCAGATACATGTGTCCCATAACGATCTTTTCAGAAAAGAAAAAATTGACTGCACGGAACATATAAATTTTTGGTGAATCGCGTATGTGCTGCACGGTAGCGTGGGGATTCTCTGTCTCCCAAATTCGAACACTGTGCCAGTTCATTGTGTCATTCACAAAAGATGATCTTTCATTACTGAAAATCAATTTATCGTAAAACCCATCCTCTTCTATAAGCTGTTGCTATTGTGCCGAAAATTAAAAACGTCTCAATTAGTCATCGGGACTCAGGATTTGCAAGAAATGCAAGCGATAAGGCTTCAGCTTCATTCGTTTCCTTAAGACCTTCTCAATAGTCGGTTGTGGTATATTTAGCTCTCTGCTTGCTTCTATGGCTACATTCGAGACTCGCTTGCACGCGGTCAATCGCTTCTTCATTCACTGCAAGGCCTACCAGTTGATTTCCCCTTGCAGAGGCGTCCTGAAGCGCATACCATCGCAGAATGGAGTAGGCCGTTGGTCGGCCTTTGTTGAACTTCGTTTTGAAGTGTCTTTGCACTGTTACGGCAGACGGATGAGAATGCATTTCAAGCACATCAGTGCTTTTCTCGGAGCATGTCGCCATCTTGCCTATCTGCTCACTGCTGCACCCCCGTTGCAGAAATCTGAAGTACAGCTGCAGCAGTACAAAACCTTATGAGTCTCTCTATATCAGGGTCCGGTTTTGTGACAATATGTCAATTAATGTAACTACAGTGAATTTATGAAATCGCTTCAGTCATTGACAATAATTCATAATACATGTAATCAACAGCCGTGGTGGAACCACTACATTGTCCTTCAGTTACTTAACGTTTGTGATTTCTGGGACTTGCCAATATATACAAAACTGTATATTCCTAGATATTTCTGTGCTTGAAAAATTTGTAGCCCTGTCTGCTGATGCAGGCGTTTCATTTCTGTGTGTACTTCCCTGTGTGTTAAGTGAACAGGCTTCTGCTGTTAAGTGCTGAATCTTATTGATGATCCTGCTCTCTTAACTGATACCTGAGACCGGCTGCTACAAGACTACGTTATTTTCTTTTTTGTACATGATAATTGCAAAAAAAAATGTTTTAAAATTTTCATTACTATAAAGGGAACTAGGGATATACAGTTACTTGTGAAGCAAGGCATTGTGTTTCAAAGTGAAAACGCTCACTAATGCAACTGGGTTCGAATGAAAATGTCATTTAACGGGTCAAAGAGTTAATTTACGTGAAGGATATCACCATGGCTGTCGTAGGTCAATAAAAATGCGCTGCCTTTACGGACAGGAACATGAATACAACCGGTACACTTTTCCTAGAGCCAGCATTGTCTAGCTGCCAATGGATACAAAGCACTGGTGAATCAGATCCAAAATGTACATTCAGCAGTGTTGCTGGGAGACCATGACCAGGATCCATCTGACAAACAGGCTAAGGATATCTGAATGTGACGCTAAAGACAAGTTAGATGACATGATGTGTTTTGATTTTCTCAACTTTTAATTCAACACTAACGGCCAGTAGTGATTTGAGTCGAAGACCTTGTTGACTGGTAAACAAAGGAGAAGAGAGAGTGCTGGAAATGGTCAAGGCTATTGACGTACATAGCAAAATACTGTTATGAAATTAGAGTGAAATGTACCAGACCAAATGTTTTGTTCATACGAAGGGTAACTGTGATATAAAAATTAACCACAACGAGGAAGCACACTCCATTACTAAGTTTACAGAACCGAAAGTAGTCGAATCTGACTACTTGAGTCTGCCATAGCAGCAAGAACTTTCTAAGTTTTTGAATGATTGTCGAGACGTATCTTCGGAGAAACCAGATGTTATTCGAGGACACGCCTATCATAAGCACGTTTATAAACAACAAACCTATTGTCGTGCTGCCTATACTGAACCGTGGATCCCGAAGGAAGTCATGATGAAGGAGATCAGAAAAAAATGTTTTCTCAGATAATAGTAGTTGTAACGATTCCTTTCTTTCAGTAGTTGGAATTTATTCCTTGTGTATGTTACTTATAAGTGTAAATAATAAGTGCATGGATGGATGTGCATAATTAATGTGAATGTTAAGATTTTTCATAAATGTTAACGAGTGTGCTCTTGAGAAAAGATACTACGTTAAGGAGAGTACTGAAGGAGGCAGAAAAACTTCCTGATGGTAAGTCTAAATAGTTTTTTCGTATATCCTTATACACTCCTGGAAATTGAAATAAGAACACCATGAATTCATTGTCCCAGGAAGGGGAAACTTTATTGACACATTCCTGGGGTCAGATACATCACATGATCACACTGACAGAACCACAGGCACATAGACACAGGCAACAGAGCATGCACAATGTCGGCACTAGTACAGTGTATATCCACCTTTCGCAGCAATGCAGGCTGCTATTCTCCGATGGAGACGATCGTAGAGATGCTGGATGTAGTCCTGTGGAACGGCTTGCCATGCCATTTCCACCTGGTGCCTCAGTTGGACCAGCGTTCGTGCTGGACGTGCAGACCGCGTGAGACGACGCTTCATCCAGTCCCAAACATGCTCAATGAGGGACAGATCCGGAGATCTTGCTGGCCAGGGTACTTGACTTACACCTTCTAGAGCACGTTGGGTGGCACGGGATACATGCGGACGTGCATTGTCCTGTTGGAACAGCAAGTTCCCTTGCCGGTCTAGGAATGGTAGAACGAT
This sequence comes from Schistocerca serialis cubense, assembly GCF_023864345.2. Taxonomy (NCBI): domain Eukaryota; kingdom Metazoa; phylum Arthropoda; class Insecta; order Orthoptera; family Acrididae; genus Schistocerca; species Schistocerca serialis. The sequence goes on from NC_064642.1 coordinate 524,984,483, forward strand.
GGGTTCGATGACGGTTTGGATGTACCGTGCACTATTCAGTGTCCCCTCGACGATCACCAGTGGTGTACGGCCAGTGTAGGAGATCGCTCCCCACACCATGATGCCGGGTGTTGGCCCTGTGTGCCTCGGTCGTATGCAGTCCCGATTGTGGCGCTCACCTGCACGGCGCCAAACACGCATACGACCATCATTGGCACCAAGGTAGAAGCGACTCTCATCGCTGAAGACGACACGTCTCCATTCGTCCCTCCATTCACGCCTGTCGCGACACCACTGGAGGCGGGCTGCACGATGTTGGGGCGTGAGCGGAAGACGGCCTAACGGTGTGTGGGACCGTAGCCCAGCTTCATGGAGACGGTTGCGAATGGTCCTCGCCGATACCCCAGGAGCAACAGTGTCGCTAATTTGCTGGGAAGTGGCGGTGCGGTCCCCTACGGCACTGCGTAGGATCCTACGGTCTTGGCGTGCATCCGTGCGTCGCTGCGGTCCGGTCCCAGGTCGACGGGCACGTGCACCTTCAGCCGACCACTGGCGACAACATCGATGTACTGTGGAGACCTCACGCCCCACGTGTTGAGCAATTCGGCGGTACGTCCACCCGGCCTCCCGCATGCCCACTATACGCCCTCGCTCAAAGTCCGTCAACTGCACATACGGTTCACGTCCACGCTGTCGCGCCATGCTACCAGTGTTAAAGACTGCGATGGAGCTCCGTATGCCACGGCAAACTGGCTGACACTGACGGCGGCGGTGCACAAATGCTGCGCAGCTAGCGCCATTCGACGGCCAACACCGCGGTTCCTGGTGTGTCCGCTGTGCCGTGCGTGTGATCATTGCTTGTACAGCTCTCTCGCAGTGTCCGGAGCAAGTATGGTGGGTCTGACACACCGGTGTCAATGTGTTCTTTTTTCCATTTCCAAGAGTGTAGTTCAAATGGCTCTGAGCACTATGAGACTTAACATCTGAGGTCATCAGTCCCCTAGAACTTAGAACTACTCAAACCTAACTAACCTAAGGACATCACACACACCCATGCCCGAGGCAGGATTTGAACCTGCGACCGTAGCAGTCGCGCTGTTGCGGACTGAAGCGCCTCGAACCGCTCGGCCACCGCGGCCGGCGTTATTCTTATAGTAATTAGTGTTATTTCTATGGAAGTATTCATTTTGTGCACATCTCATTTCTTGATGTCCAGAACCCCGAGTAGTACTTGTTTATTAAAATATGTCATGGAAGTTAACAAACAAATACAAGACAACGTATCACTGACGTTTAAATGCATGCAGCGTAAACTTCCAGGTACTGGTTCAATGTCATAATCAATCTTACGTATATCGGCCCGTATTTGTCTATTTGCTTTCTTGGGTTGTTGTTGTACATGGTAAGATCGCCATTTACCCTTGCTCTCGAGTTTGTTTTTCAGTGTGAAGAACAGAAGTGCATGCATACTGAGCTGGTGCGTTGCTGGCGCCAGTTTCCATCAATTGTCTTTTCATCGTTGACTTCGATGCTTATTTGTCTTCTTCACATCTTTGGCGGTGGGGGATTTTAACTGCAGTGCGCGCGCTTTTCTGAGGGCTGGTGTGCGGGAATCCGCGGTGTGAGGTGGAGTGACGTGGGACTGTGTTTGTATGCAGCCGGCGAGAGACCGAGTCGGCACGACGAAGGAGCGTGGCCAGCCGCTATAGCGAGTTTAACCGTTACAGTGCAGGTATTCTGCCCATGGTGATGGGGATTTCCTCGAGGTTGAAAGGACAAGTTCCATCGAGTTGGTTACAAGTTACACGGGCCGATTGAATTGGAATCGTCGAGTTGCTTAGGTGGGTGGTGTTCATATTAACTAAATAGTCAAGAGTACTAAAAACATTTGGAGTTGTTCCTGTTGCTTACCACTGAATTTGGTGTCGTAACTTGATATCTTGACAGCAGTTAAGGAAGTGCAACGACGCCCACCAAACAGACACGAAGCGTAGCTAAACACGTAGCTAGAAGTGTAACTAAGTGGTGCGTAAGTCTGTGTTTGGCGTTGCAAGCTGCGCTGAATTATTTTTCCCGTTCTGCCTGTTATATCATTATTTTAGTCTGACCTTTAAATGAGCGCCGAGATTATTCTTGCTATTCTAACATTCATGCCATTACTTTAGTGAGGGTTATAAGGGATTGGCTAACCAAATTTTAACAGTCGTAACTGCCGAAGTAAATAAATTTAAAGGAAGGACGTCCGCATAATACCTGTGTAAATAAATAATAAGCCGGTACAGTCAGACGTGAGAGATGTGCTATTCCGTGTGGAAAAGTAAATGCGGTGTCGAAAATTGTGGGATAGACTGTGTCGGTGCAGTGCTCAACAACTGACATTCCAAACGGTATCTCGGAAGCAGCTAGCATCGTGGAAGGTGACAAAGCAAAATGTAAATAAACAGGCTCGTGCATCGCTAGGTATATTGATTTACGTGAAAAATCGTGGTGCAAAAGAATCGAGACTATGATTAGCGGCAAATGAATAGCAGTATGCCGAATAGAGGCTGCATTTTACAATGCAAAAAAAGTGATACTACAATAAAAGTTGAAAGTAATGTGAATGACCAACATTAACCACTTCTTTACAAGTGCTATTAAGTGTGTATTTTGTGATATGATGCTATCCTTTACTTTTCATGACCACTCGGCGAGTTCATAAGTGTTGGGAGCTTGAGCCTGAAATTCGCAGTCAGGAGAGGGACACAAGGTTTCTTTTTATTTCTTTACTTTCGCTATGGGTTATGAGGACCATACAGCTAGGAACGGTTATGAAGTGCCAAAGAAACACAATCGCAAAAAAGCAGAAGAGCTCAAAATGACAAAATTAGCATGCAAACACGCTCTTAAAGTAAAATAAAAGAGCAATTAGACAGACGCCAGAGAACCGACGGCAGTGATGACAGTGACATTGGAGCAGAGTTACAAACAGTACTATACAGCAACATTATGAGAAACATACATATGCCCTTAGAGAAAGGACAACACATTAAAGGGCAAACACCGTACATCATACAGTAACTACAACAATAGCTGAAGAACAGAATTGCAAATACTATCATATAACAATGTGAGAATTATGACATACAGATAGACGTACTTACAAGAAAAACCGAAAATTAGAAACAATACAACCAACGGTACGTTCAATAGTGCCAGTAGAACAGAGACATAAAATGCACAACAGAGCAACAATGAAAATTTAATGTACAAATACAGGACTGCACGCAAATTAAAACACAAAATTACGAGTCCGATTACTAACAGGGGTGATGCCATTTGAAAATGGAGACCACGGCCACTCATAAATTAAATTTGGATGCCGGTGGCTTTCGAATGTTCTGTGAGCATATTATATTTAACAAAACGGTGGAGTAAATCACGAGTACTGTCAGGGGGGGGGGGGGTATTGTCCCGCAACCACTTTCCTATACATGTCTAATTGGGCAGAAGTGTACTTGGAACATGCCGATATGATGTGGTTATGATCCGCTACTGCCGTTGTGTCCTTATCGGCGACGCAAGTTTCAGCCCTTCTGTCTCGAAGCTAATTCACTGAATGGACCGGCCGGGCGTGCGTGGCACACCAAAGACCTACGGCTTTGTAAGCCAAACGATGTCTTCAGTACCGAAGGATATAGTCTTTACATAAGGACAAAACAACCTAGGTAACTTAAAAAAAAGAATAAAGCTCCACTGTACGGAATGTTTTCAAATTGTCAATTAACACTGAAATTTACAAGTGTTTAAGAAACATCTGCGTAAATGTTCTAGATATTTTACAAATTGAAATTTTCAGCCGTAATCAATGTGTTTCCCAAGCCATGGTGTAATGAAAAAAAAATATTTATTATGTAAAAAATGAATGGATGAAAATGGGGAAGAAATGTCTTTAAATATTTTTGTTATTTACTCTTTCAGTACGAACTTTGTTGTAAAACCCTTTTTTTTGCTTGTGGTAATAAAAATTCATTTAGATAGAATTAAGCACATTTAAAATTACGTGAACTTTAGCAACCCTCTCATGCTGACAAATTCAAACTAACTGATTAATAACATTTATGACTTTGAAAATTATTTAAATTATATTTTTTATGTATTTCGGCCTTGGCACATATTTTCTAGATGCAGTGGGTTTTTAAATATTTACTAAATTATTTTCCGGCGTTAGCTATGGATCACAAGACTGTCTCTGTTAGCAAAAAATGGTTAAATATTGCCAAGCCGACCTGAACGTTTAATTATTATTGACAAAACACACTTCACTATACGTTTCAGTTATTTGCTTTAGAAATTGAAAGAACCAACAGATCAACAACTTCAACGTTAATTATCCGCCTATGAATGCACAAATGTAAAACCAGTAATAAAATCAGTCAGCCTCAGGATCGCTGTAAAAGAAAAAATATTTCGTAATTCACTGCTAATTTTACCTGCTCCCGATTTACGGGTTTGGTTAATTTTATAGCGGAACAATTTTTAAAATGTGCCGCCGCTGCAAATCGTTCGGTCGCGGCACAGCCCAGCAACACCAACGATAATCGCTAAAAATGCTGAAAATTCTTTAAAGAAATATTATAGATGACATGGGCAAGCTAATTTACATTAGTAATACACAATTTTGATATAATGTATTTAGACCATAACAATAATTAAAATTACACACCTTTATAATTTCTCCTCTAATGGCGGCTAAAGATAGATACAAACAAAAGAAGTCTGCTCATTCATATAATGCTACGTCACAGGTTCCTCTCTCTCTCAGCTCTCGAGGAAGACGACAAAGAATGCACATTATGTATTCCTATTTATACTATTGCTGATTGTGAATGTCTCTTTGTAATCTTACATTATTTTCCTCTGTGGCTGTATTTTACATTTTTTTCATCGCAGATATTAACATATTTCGTAATTACATTATGAGTATAGAAATATTACAATCATAAATACATCGAGAATATTATTACAGAAAATATTACAATAATAACCAACGTCCTTTATACAAAATTAAATAATATTTTTTGTTAAACAATTACAGTTTATACGAATTGGTTCTTAGCGGCGTATATAGTACAATTAAATTTTAGTTTATTAATAGCGTGTGTGCTGCCAGGGAACGTTACAATGGCCATAATTTTATCTGTGATAGTATATGTGTCATTAATATTAAGGTAATCTGAATCACAGACATACAGGTCTCAACACCTTACACAAATTAGGTGGTGTAGTCTGAGGGATCGAGGCAGGTTTTCCATCCCAGGTTTTTACATGGCTTGTAATCCAAATTGGGAAGAATTAATTTACTTACATCCCGAGAAGTAGCCAAAGTCTTTTCTGAACTAAATCCGTTCTGGCACACAGCACACAGTAGTTTATCCCACATTTTCAAAGACAACTTCGTAACCATTTTAGAATAGGAAATGATCTATAACACATGCTTCAGCTAATTACTTATGTACTTATCGTAGCAATATGAACGAATTGTGTATTAGTGAAAGGGCAAAAATGAGATATTCTCTTTATGTAACTATGTGTTACTAACTCGACGATACGTTTGAGCCCCAACACTTTGTTTTCCGCCCTAAATTTTCCAGGGGGCATTGTACCGTCTCATGAAACTGACGTCAGTAAATACGTTAAATCTAGGTTAAAAATATTCATGTCTAATCAGCTAGGCGTATTCAACAAAAGACGTTATACTGAATAGCATGTTTGTGTGTGATCTCACAGAAAAAGACATTACAAAAACTAGATGGAAAAATTTTTGTTTGCTAAAATCTTTCATTTCCCTGTCTTGTACCGATAAACTGAATGGACGCACTAATATTTTGCTCGATGAATATCTCTCAAGGTCTGTTACAATTAATAATTTGTGTTTAAAAATAGATTTATTATTTTAAAGTTTAAAATAATATTTTCTTTTTGTTTGTGTAAAAGTAGTAAGATTAGTGGATTATTCCCATCGTTGGCCGCCTTTCCGGAAAATAATACTAATTTTGTAAAATACGGCCCGGAGAGCCAAGTTTTGTTAAAAGGAAGTGATAAATTCTTAACGTCTTATGAAATACTGAATAATAGTCGTAAGAATTTTCAGATTTTCCTTCAACTTTCACTCGTACCGGGCTGCGTATGTCGAGTTCGTCACCTAATAGCAGCTACAACGGTGAATTTTACATTACGTTCAGTAAATGATATTCAATGAGCCTAACCAAATAAAATGTGTAACGTCTACATACACATCGAACCATATACCTGAGATAAATAACAGAGCTCGTGTTTTAAAGAAATTTCAGTTCCTGATATCAGGAAAAAGGATTGCGTGTAACTTAACAACTCCACAGCAACGAAATTTAACGGTATTATTGAAAGTAATTCTACGCAAAGTTTATTTAAAAGTGAAGTCATTACTTTTACAATATGCATTTTTAACCTACAACGTGTTTAAGACAGAGATATCATTCACCAAGTGTTTTTCATGCCATACTGACAGTCATAACAAACCACGCCAGTGTAAACAGCCTTTATTTTTTATAATTTCACGCTACAGACATCATAAAAGCTTGCAGCACAGACTGGTGCAAATCCGGCACATCGCATACGTAACTTGGTCTCGACTTCAATGCACTTCCAGCTCCGACGATAATCTACAACTGGAGCGAAATATTAACAAAATAAGAGCTATCTTGAAGATTCACTCAAACGGGGAGATCGGCTTACTAAAAAAACTGAAGACGACAGACGTATCCACAGCAATTAAACTGTTGTACATGGCACCAGGCTTTCCCAGATCCACTAGCAAACAACGTCTTATCGAAGGGCAACGTCTTTAAAGTACAGTTCGACATGTTTACTCTAGCACCAGGAAAGGGGCCCTTAATCTTGTGTGCGTGAGACGTAAGTGGCTAACTCTTTTAGACGATTGTATAAAAAGGGGAAGTCAGCAATGAAAATCCAAATCTAATTAAACATCTAGTAGGCATAAGACAGGAAGCACCAAGCCACCGATAAACTTAGCTGAACTGACACACCAGGCAGTACACCCGAACTCCGTATCAAGACAGATATTTACAATTTTCTGACAGCTAGAGTCCATTGAAACTGAATCAAGGAAAAATATTCTCGATTGAAATGGAAAATCATCTGGAGGAATGTGCACAGTTTTCATCTCGCGGCGGCAGTGAAATCTCGTTCGACACCATCGCCAATGACGAATTTTCCGACCAATGAAAAACTGCAAAATACACCTTAGTCAGAATACATTATATATAGGAATTTTTCCTCAACAACTCACATATTTACTTGTCGATATGTAGACGATATGTGGGATTTCCCCTCAGTCAGACGTTGGCAGTGAACTGGTAGGACAACCCCTGCAATGCAGGTAAAACTTCATTGGTACGACAAGAAAGGTTCAGATATTTGGGAACAAAGAAGAACGGTGCAAACTGGAGACATGAGCATATAAATTAAAATTTAAGTCCGTCCGAACAGGTCTCAGAATACCCAATGGCACCGACAGACCGCCACGTCATCCTCAGGTAATAGGCATTATTCGATGCTGATATGGAGGAGCACGCTCTCCCGGCCGTGGTCTGTTTTCATGCCGCTACTTCTCAATCAGGTAGCTCTTCAGTTGGCCTCATTAGGGTAGAGTGACCCCGCTTGTCAACAGCACTCAGCCGACCCGGGTGGTCACCCAACCAAGTGCTGGTCAAGCCTGACAGCGATTAACTTCGGTGATCTAACGAGAACCGATGTTACCACAGTGTCAAGGCCTTTTGCACTTCAACAAACTGCGTCATACATACACTGAAGAGCAAAAGAAACTGGTACAACTGCCTAATATCGTGCAGGGCCGCCACGAGCACGCAGGGGTGCCGCAACGCAGCTTGGTATGGACTCCACTAATATCTGAAGTAGTGCTGGAGGCAATTGACACAATGAATCCTGCAGGGCTGACCATAAATCCCTAACAGTACGAGGGGGTGGATATCTCTTCTGATGCACATGTTGCAAGGCATCCCAGATTGCTCAATAATGTTCATGGCTGGGGAGTTTGGTGTCCAGCGGAAGTGTCTAACGCGCATGCAGCCCTCTGTGTGTGCCTTTTTCATGAGGAAATCACTACATCTTGCTTCTCAGCACCGCAGCTATGTCGTCATGTGCCCAATGCAATCTGAGCCGTGTGTGGTTCACAGAACCATCGAGCAACGCATTGCCAAACGTGTTTATATAGTGAGCAGCAATCAGATTTACATCATTTGCGCCGCTCCCGCGCTTTCCGCAGTGGACCAGTCAGACGGTGCGTTCCTACTAGACGGACAAGTTCATCTCATTGCGTTATTCACAATCCTTTTTTATTGCGTATGACACTCTGAATTCTGACCTGGTTATAAGAAAGGTGATTCATACGGCCAGGCAACACGTTTCTACTTTTTCACTATTCAGTCTCGATGATTTCGTGTCAACTTCAATCGTAACTTATGACGTCATTGGGTCAGCATGGGAACAAATGCGCGTTGTCTGCTGTGGTGCTCCATGTCCGACAACGTGCCCTGAGCCGTGTGCCCGAAATGCTTGTGCCACCCCAGAATTGTATTCCGTCTTCAGATCTGCCTCAGACCCCCACCTGTCCTACTTTACAAGGAGGTCTAGCCTCAGACCTCCATGTTCTGCGATGATCCGAGTACGTCCAACACCTAGTCGTCTTCTCACGTATTTCAACAAATTTACATCGATGCTCCAGACAGTGGCACGCGAACAGTGGTGCAGCATCGCCGTTTCCGAGATGTGAGATACAAGTCGTCGCACGAGAACATTCTTTCGTTTGTCAAAATCGATTATGTCAATAGATCTCCACATTTGTGGCTCGTATCGTCAGTAGAATGATTCCTCATTCGCCTTTGGACCGTATACACGCTTTCCACACCACCCCAGTGTCCGCAACGCTACCTGATGGCAGTAAACACTGCGATGGGCAGTGGACACAATGTTTTGGGTCATCAGTATATTTCACGGAGAACATTGTGTACCTTTTAACTACTGCCCCTAGTACCACCACTTCTCTGACGTATCTACCTTGTTTCACGGTCTGCAATTACTGAGCTTGACATGAAACTTAACATTAAGCTTACACGAGGGAGGAAGCTCCTGGGTTTAGGTCTAAACTTCAAACTTAATATTTTATTTCTGAGGGGTCGTTCTCCAGGAACGGGTTTATATTGTACGTAGCGATTTTGTTTGTTTATTGCAGTATACGTGTAGTATTAATAGTATGTAAGATGTGCCTGTATGGAGTGGATAGTCCAGAATGTTCCAGGAGGAAATTACTATGCCGCTAGGTACAGTAACGAATAGGTAGTCCGATGTTAATGTAAGACTTGAACGATTCTGACACTGACTTAAGTCAAATAGTAGGAATGAAAAAATTTCTTGGGGTTCAAAGAGGGTCATGTACGAGTTAAAATATCACAGGCTTCAGGTGCTGACTCACCAGTGTGAACGTGTTTCTTATACACATTACCGGCCAAAAGGTTTCGATCTCCCTCGATAAATGCAGTATACTTTACTTTAGTGTACAAACACGTCATACACACTAAATGGACCAATAAAATAAATACTGTCGCTCCATCATTAAGTACGATACAATACGCTTTGCATAGTAGTCCCTTCCAAGTATCCACCCTTTGCCCTCAGAACAGCTGTAGAATCTTTTGGCATTCCGGAGAGAGGATTTTGTTGTGTTTTCGTAGATATTTCAGTCCATCACACCTATAAATTATTCTGTAGGTCTTATAGATTAGAAGACCTAAGTTTTCTGAACTCCTTGTGACGTTCACCTCATTTGTTCAATGGGATGCAAGTCAGGTGACTGACTAGGCTAAATCAAATTCTTCAGTTCCTCACATTTCTCTGTTCTGTTGACATACTCTCTGAAAAATTTAGAAGCATGTTTGTGAGCGTCGTCCTGGTGCAGAACAACCACGCGACCAATAAGTCTCTCGCAAAAAGACTGAACAGCATTCTTTATCACTGCTGTGTGATATGGTTCTTTGTTCCTAAATACTTCAAATTTAGATTCATCTTTGCATAAAATTTTAGACCATTATTGCACGTTCCAGCTTGTATGATGCTGCGTCCACTGAAATAGTTCACCTTCTTTTGTTTGCATAATGCAAGATTTTCGCCGGTATGTACCCCTTAAAATCTTTATCATGAAGACGGCGTTGTGCTGTTGATGTTGAGATTGGAGCAGCTCGCATACTGTTTCGGTTCGGTTGTATCAGGGAGGAGACCAAACAGCGAGGTCATCGGTCTCATCGGATTAGGGAAGGAAGTCGGCCGTGCCCTTTCAAAGGAACCATCCCGGCATTTGCCTGGAGCGATTTTAGGGAAATCACGGAAAACCTAAATCAGGATGACTGGACGTAGGATTGAACCGTCGTCCTCCCGATTGCATACTATTTACTTGTTCGCGTGTTTCAGGTGCTGTACGAGTCATCTGATATTTATTCTGTAACATATGAACTGATCCTCCTGTATGATGTTACTCAGGGTTATCCAAATAGCGAAACACTTGCATTGACAGAAGTTTGTTTGAACGACTGCAATTTATATACCGCGGTAAAGAGGGATATGGAGAGGCTTGTTGCTGGTGTCTTACTAGAATCGCTTTCCTGATACGGAGCTACAATTACAGCACGTTTTTCCAGTCCCAGTCTCCTGCTCCCATCCAGTTACGAGCTAATATGAACTTTGTCACACATACAAGCGCTCTGCTGGATTCACATAGTGTACTGTAAACTAAAACGATCTGGTTACCGGGCAGGCAGCTGAAGGAATGAGGCGTCTTCGAATGGAACCGTCTTAGATAAAGGCATGCCAGTGTCGTCGTGGATACTCGTCAGCGCCCCTCTCTGATAACAGTCAGTAAAATATGCGACAGAGGCGCTTAGTCTTTACATGTTTATACTTGTTTCATTATCAGAACGAGGGTACGCTAGAATGTTCAAACCGAAATCATTGTTTTAACCACAAATCCATAGTTGCGATACCTGATCTAAAGTTTTTCACTGGTAGGTTACTAAGGCTGTGGCTTACTGTTTATCGAGCTAGGAAATGAAGAGAGTACAGTGCTTCTCCCCATCGTATCCCGCTCCCGCCCCCTTAGCACTCCCATATCCATCATGAGAAAAAGATTAAATACCCAATGAAAGCATAACATTCTACGAGTCGGGCATGGAACGTCAGAAGCTTGAACGAGGAGGGAAGCTAGAAAATCTGAAAAGCCACAGTCTAGATAAAGTGGGGGTCAGTCAAGAGAAATGAAAAGAAGACAAGGATTTCTGGTCAGATGAGTATAGGGTAATAGCAACAGCAGCAGAAAATGGTATAACAGGAGTAGAATTCGTTATAAATAGGAAGATAGGGCAGAGAGTGTATTACTGTGAACAGTTCAGTGATAGGATTGTCCTTATCGGAATCGACGGCAAACCAACAATGACAACGATAGTCCAGCTAGACATGCCGACGTCTCTAGCGGAAGAAGACAAGACAGAGAAGTATATGAGGATATTGAAAGGGTTCAGTACTTAAAGAGAGATGGAAATCTAACAGCCATGGGGGACTGGAATGCAGTTGTAGGGAAAAGAGTAGAAGAAAAGCATATAGGAGAATAGGGGTTGGGACAAGGAATGAGCGAGGAGAAAGACTAATTGAGTTCTGTAACAAGTTTCAGCTAGTAATAGCGAATACTCTGTTCAAGAATCACAAGAGGAGGAGGTATACTTGGAGAAGGGCGGGTGATACACGAAGTTTTCAATTAGATTACATCATAATCAGACAGAGATTCCGAAATCAGATAGTGGATTGTAAGGCGCACTTAGAAGCAGATATAGACTCAGATAACAATATACTAGTGTTGAACAGCAGGCTGAAGTTTAAGAGATTAGTTAGGAAGAATCGATACGCAAAGAAGTGGGATACGGAACTTCTAAGGAATTATGAGATGCGCTTGGAGTTCTAGAAGGCTATAGATACAGCAATAAGAAATAGCTTAGTAGGCAGTACAGTTGAAGAAGAATGGACATCTCTAAAATGGGCAACCACAGTAGTTGAAAAAATAACACTTCTGAGAACAATAGGGGTAAGCCGTAGAGAGGGACGGGTAGTACATAATACGTAGAAGAGCCAAGAGGCAATAATAAGAGTGGACGACCAAGAACGAAGAGCTCGGATTAAAAAGGGTGTAAGACAGGGATGTAGTCATTCGCCCATACTGTCCAATCTGTTCATCGAAGAAGCAATGATGGAAATAAAAGAAAGGTTCAGCAGTGGAATTAACACTCAAGATGAGAGGATACTAATGATGGTATTCACTGATGACATTGCTATCCTGAGTGAAAATGAAGAAGAATTACATGATCTGCTGAATGGAATGAACAGTCTAATGAGTAAAGAATATGGACTGAGAATACATCGAAGAAATACGAAAGTAATGAGAAGTAGCAGAAATGAGAACAGCGAGAATCTTAACATCAGCAGTGATGGTTATGAAGTAGGTGAAGTTAAGCAATTCTGCTACCTAGGCAGCAAAATGACCAAGACGGACAAGACAAGGTGGACATCGAAAGCAGACTAGCACTGCCAAAAAGGGCATTCCTGGACAAGGGAAGTTTACTAGAATCAACCATAGGTCTTAATTTGAGGAAGAAATTTCTGATAATGTACGTTTGTAGCACAGAATTGTAAGTAATGAAACATACAGTTTGGCGAAACCGGAACACAAAAGAATCAAAGCGTTCGAGATGTGCGCTACAGACGAATGTTGAAGATTAGGTTTGCTGATAAGGTAAGGAATGAGAAGATTCTGCGAATAATCGGAAAGGAATATGTGGAAAACGGAAGAAGGAAGGATTTCTTTTGAGGCATCAGAGTATGACTTCCAGTGTACTAGAGGGAGCTGTAGAAGGCCAAAACTATAGAAGAAGACAGAGATTGTAATACATGATCCAGTAAATAATTGAGGACGTATGTTGCAAGTGCTACTCTGAGATGAAGAGATTAGCATAGGATACGAATTTATGGCTGGCTTCATAAAATTAGTCGGAAGAATGAAGACTCAAAAAAATAAAATAAATAAAAAATCCAGCCTACATCCAGTACTCTTAGTTACGGTGAACATTGATCAGAATGAATATTTCAACCTGTGGCAGAATGTGCATTGTCTTAGAACTGGGTGCTTGCCCAGTAATCTAAACCAGATTCCAGAACCCAGAAAGAAGACCCTACACCAGCATCACAACCTCCTTTTGAAATCAGTTTTTTGATTTTGGTTCTTCTAGATACACAGTACACAAACCATACTCACACGTGGTGAACGATACCATCCATAGCTAAGTCACTTACCTGTGAACGATCCGTTTCTGAGCCCAACACAGGGCTCCACTTACAGTTGCTTAGTTGATGGAAGTGACGGATATCTGTGTTTCGATCGTTTCTTTTTTGTTAGAGTGTACGAGTACGTCGAACTATAAAATTAAATCATCTTATCATCACAGGAGATTTTTTGTCGTTTCGAAGGTTACATTCCGCTGTTCTCTCATTTTCCACAGAATTCTGTACTTGGTTAGACATTTATGTTCAGTACAGTTTTCGAAGCTGTGCGGACTGTCTGCTATACGTAGTTTCCGCCACGTTCGTATGGCACACTGTGACCAACAAGTTCTTTTATACCAACTAGTTTTTTTTCTGAAATGTCATTTCTTTAATTTTTCACGGCGGACTGAGAATTGATCTGGTACCAAATCTGGATCTAGAATCCAATGAATGCCACTGGATTAACTTTTTACATCCATTTACTGGATAGCTTAGGACCTACGTTTACTGGTGAAGGCAAATCAAATTTGTATCCTGAAAAAATAAAGAAAAAAGACGTATACAAGTCGTAATACGCTAAAAATATTTGTTTCCACCAGTAATTTGTAGCTGACTGAAATTGTCGTGATTTAAGTCTTCCACGCACGATACAAAGGGAACCGCCGTGGAACCGTTGCAATGAAGTATAGTCATCCGTAAGTTCTCTGAAGTGAAGTTTAACAAAATTTTATCAGCAGATTTCTGAGCAAGTGAGTTCACATCCCGATACAGTCACTTAAAAAAATATCTCAGCCCGGACAGACCACGAAAGCCCAACGGTACAGATAGGCCGCCGTGTCATCTTCGGTCTACAGACGTTACTGGATACGGATATGGAGGGGCATGTGGTCAGCACACCGCTCTCCCGGCCGTGTGTCAGTTTCCGAGACCGGAGCCGCTTCCATTCAATCAAGTAGCTCCTCAGTTTATCGTTAAATTGTACATACTGAACTTGCTGTGAAATAATTCATTTGTTGGTTTATTCCACCTCACTCCTGTGAGAAGGCAACACCAACTAAAATTAAAATTTTGATGAGTTTCCCAACTGAACACTTTAATTTATTGCCAAGAGTTACTCTTCTTACGACTGACTAAATATCGTCCACGATGTTGGTTCTGATTCGTTCCTCCTGGTACAGTTGTCTTGATTACGCCTGTCGATACAGGCCCGCACAGCAGAGCAGCATTCTGCTTGCCTGCATTTTGGCGACGTTTAGGCTTTGACTCAAACTGGTAGGTATATGTGTTCCTCGTTTCAATCACGTTTTTCGGTAGTCCACATCTATAGCACTACTTTTTCCTGTAGCAGATTATCACGGCTACAGCGTTGTTTAATAGTAAACCACTTTGTGACACAAAACCGTTAATGCTTCATTAAAAAGATAATGTCTTGAAACGTAGACTAACAATGATTCTCGTATTTGTGCGGGAGACATATGAACTATCACTCACATACAGGCATAAAAACCACCATTTTAAGTTAGTGATTCCTTCAAAATTGAGACAAATTTGAAATTAAATTTTCTGACAACGTAGAAAAAACTAACATCAGAATTGAAAAATGGAAAGGAACTTCAACTGGGCAGAAGGATTGGGAAACTCATTGTGTGTTAAATAGGTTTTCTAATTTTTACTGCTGTTATCAGTTCACCACCAAACTAGATCAAGTATGAGAACGATTTTGACAGACGAATTGAGGTCTACAAACAACTATGAAAGCTTTATTGTGCAAAATATAATTCGTAATGATTCAGCATAACTTGTTTCGAAATCAGAGAATACCAATGGGATTAATTATTGTTATTTAGTTTTAGTTTTCATTGCAGGTTTCAAACATGAAACTGTGAAAATGGCAGATGCTTTTACAAGAGTATGTTTCTTCCGATGCTACAGCCATGGCCAGAGAGCTCAGAAAACATGTAACTTCTACATCGTGTGTTCTCAGATGTTAACAGATTTTTTTCCCAGTAATAATATTCTCGGCCGCTAGATGTGTCTTGTTATACAAAACCCATGAGCATTCAGTGAGCACTTCGTTATGATCGTCATGTGACAAAGCAGAATACCGTAAGGCTGTCAACAGCATACTTTAGTCGGTGTGCTACATCACTGATACCTAATCACTTATCAC
Source organism: Schistocerca serialis cubense (assembly GCF_023864345.2). NCBI lineage: Eukaryota > Metazoa > Arthropoda > Insecta > Orthoptera > Acrididae > Schistocerca > Schistocerca serialis. Next base: position 525,000,048 of record NC_064642.1, read on the forward strand.
ACAGCCATTTTCTTCCACCCCACCTCCCCTCCACCTGATTCGACCTCACGACGATTGGGCCCGAGCTGCTACTAAGTTTCAAGACACTATATTGAATGATATTTTTAATTTTGTACTTCATTTTACGATAATACTCCAAACATGAGTGCTGAGCCCGTCGACGGTAAGAAAAGGTAAAATCTGTCACGCAAGCCACTGACAGTTGTTACCCTTACCTCCCCGTGGTACTTGGAGTCGGCGGGTGGGCCATCCGTGCACTCTGGCTGCCCTCCACTCCCAAGGAAGTTCCCCGGTACTTGTTTGATAGGAGGTTGAGTTGACCTGGGGCCGAAAACTGGAACGAAAAAATAACCGAACCCCTATACGGGACTGAACATGTCACACCCAGGGTTGATGGACACCGAGGACACCGATGGCAGTAGCTGATAAAACGTGAGTCGAAGTTCAGTACGCACTCGTGTTTCTTTGGCGATGTTTCATGCTCATTTTGTTATTCTGTATTTTTTTGGGTGAGTGTGGGTGGGGGGTGGGGGGGGGGGGCTTGCGAAGAGATTCTTGGAAGGGTAATCGGACTTCTGACGCGTTTGATACAGCCAAACACTACCTCTTCCATGTCTTCCTCAGAATTTGAAGCAAATCCAACTCGCTCACTTTAATACACTCCTGGAAATGGAAAAAAGAACACATTGACACCGGTGTGTCAGACCGACCATACTTGCTCCGGACACTGCGAGAGGGCTGTACAAGCAATGATCACACGCACGGCACAGCGGACACACCAGGAACAGCGGTGTTGGCCGTCGAATGGCGCTAGCTGCGCAGCATTTGTGCACCGCCGCCGTCAGTGTCAGCCAGTTTGCCGTGGCATACGGAGCTCCATCGCAGTCTTTAACACTGGTAGCATGTCGCGACAGCGTGGACGTGAACCGTATGTGCAGTTGACGGCCTTTGAGCGAGGGCGTATAGTGGGCATGCGGGAGGCCGGGTGGACGTACCGCCGAATTGCTCAACACGTGGGGCGTGAGGTCTCCACAGTACATCGATGTTGTCGCCAGTGGTCGGCGGAAGGTGCACGTGCCCGTCGACCTGAGACCGGACCGCAGCGACGCACGGATGCACGCCAAGACCGTAGGATCCTACACAGTGCCGTAGGGGACCGCACCGCCACTTCCCAGCAAATTAGGGACACTGTTGCTCCTGGGGTATCGGCGAGGACCATTCGCAACCGTCTCCATGAAGCTGGGCTGCGGTCCCGCACACCGTTAGGCCGTCTTCCGCTCACGCCCCAACATCGTGCAGCCCGCCTCCAGTGGTGTCGCGACAGGCGTGAATGGAGGGACGAATGGAGACGTGTCGTCTTCAGCGATGAGAGTCGCTTCTGCCTTGGTGCCAATGATGGTCGTATGCGTGTTTGGCGCCGTGCAGGTGAGCGCCACAATCAGGACTGCATACGACCGAGGCACACAGGGCCAACACCCGGCATCATGGTGTGGGGAGCGATCTCCTACACTGGCCGTACACCACTGGTGATCGTCGAGGGGACACTGAATAGTGCACGGTACATCCAAACCGTCATCGAAAACCATCGTTCTACCATTCCTAGACCGGCAAGGGAACTTGCTGTTTCAACAGGACAGTGCACGTCCGCATGTATCCCGTGCCACCCAACGTGCTCTAGAAGGTGTAAATCAACTACCCTGGCCAGCAAGATCTCCGGATCTATCCCCCATTGAGCATGTTTGGGACTGGATGAAGCGTCGTCTCACGCGGTCTGCACGTCCAGCACGAACGCTGGTCCAACTGAGGCGCCAGGTGGAAATGGCATGGCAAGCCGTTCCACAGGACTACATCCAGCATCTCTACGATCGTCTCCATGGGAGAATAGCAGCCTGCATTGCTGCGAAAGGTAGATATACACTGTACTAGTGCCGACATTGTGCATGCTCTGTTGCCTGTGTCTATGTGCCTGTGGTTCTGTCAGTGTGATCATGTGATGTATCTGACCCCAGGAATGTGTCAATAAAGTTTCCCCTTCCTGGGACAATGAATTCACGGTGTTCTTATTTCAATTTCCAGGAGTGTATATTCCAATCTCTGTGTCCCTGGTCGTTTTACCCTTTAAGGTTTCCTCTAAACCCATGGTAGTCATTTGCTGGGGTATTAACTCTAATCCTACAGCCCATCCCTTTGTCTTGTAAAAGCTTCATACACCTTCCTTTACTCGCCGATTCTGCGGAGAAGCACCATATTTTTCATCTTATTAATCTATACATTTTTGTGTGCCCGTAAACGCATTAGCTACCAAAAGATATGGCAAAAGTTCCTGTATGTAAGTAATACTGTTGCGTGTGCATAAATTCATATTGCACACCACGTACGAGAGAGGTCGTGTAAAAAGGACGTGCATGTCTTTCGTGCAAGACATGAGAACTTCAATCCTTTTGTCCATGAAAGCCGAGAATTTTTTTTCTTTTTAGTAAAAAACACATGAAATAAACTTATTCCGTAAACATCTCAAAATTGCACGGTAGAGCCCATTAACTTCAAAGCTGCCTGTGTTAGACGTCAAGCCACAGTAACCCCTCACTGACGACAGCTGACAGCACTAGCAGCGCAGGGTATATAAAGCGTGATGGGGGGAGGAGGTAACACGGCAGTCGTTCTCAGAATGCTTCAACAGAGCGGTTTACATGACGTGCAAAGATTACATTAGATGATTATAGGTTTTCATACCATGGGTGGAAGCATTTCGGAAACAGCGTGCCGCCGTGGTTAAAGTATACCGTGCGTCGCAAAGTGGCGCCAACCAAAACCGCCACCGAGGCAATTGCGGGGCAACACGGGCCAAATATCACAGGGGTGAACGACAGCTGCAGAGATGTGTGCGGCGGAACAGATGTGTAGCTGTTGACCAACTGACCGCCCAGATGAACCAACGGGCTACCAGCAGTGGTTCCTCAAAGACCGTTCAGTGAACGCTGCGGCTTATGGGCCACCGCAGAAGGCGCATGGTTCACGCTCCTACGCTGACTGCTGCTCATCGGCGACGAAGACTGGAATTTTCACACCAGACCGCATCTGGACGTCAACTAAGTGGCGATAGTTGGCCTTTTAATATCGCGGACGGCCGTTGGCGTGTACGGCGTCAAACGTGTGAAAAAAAAAAACACCAGGCAAGAACTGTCGGAAGGGTCCAAGTTGGCGGATGAAGTTTTATGGCCTGTGGAATGTTTTGGTGGTATTCCCTGGGTGATCTCGTCAGTTAGGAAGGCACGATGAACAACACAAGTATGGGTCTATCGTTAGGGAGCATGTACACCCCTACACGCAGTTTGTTTCTCCTCGGTACTATGGCATCTGCCAGAACGATAATGCAACGTGTGATACAGTTCGCCGTGTGCGTGCATGGTTCGCAGAGCACCAGGATGAGGTTACAGTAATCCCCTAGCCACAAAACTCCCTGGATTTAAACCAAATCTGGAATCTGTGGTACACCTCGATCGAAATGTTCGCGTCATGGATCCTTTACCGAGAAACCTATTGCAGATAGCCCTAGTACTGGAGTCGGCATGCCTTTACATCTCTGTCGGTATCTTCCAGGACGTCACTGACTCTCCTTCTTCACGTCTCGCAGTGGTCCACGCTGCTGAAGGTCCTTATTCAGGCTTTTGAGAGGTGGTCACATTAATATGTACGGGCTGTGAAACTGTCACAGAAATAAACTCACAGATTGGTGTTTTTCAAACGTCGTAATGAAACGTACGCAGTTCACTTTCAGTAATCATTATCATCATATTGAAATTTTAAATGGTGGGATGGTAGCCCATCAAAAAGCATGAAACGATAGACCAGCGATCTGAGTTTGGAGTTTCCTTTCTCCAAACAGACCACTTACATCTCATATGACGTGATTCACCTTTGAAGTGCGTCAGTCATGGCCTACCCTGCATGTTTAATGCAAGGTATCTACCGTGACTGAAGAGGCCTCCCCTGTACGTCACTTAGGCAGGTGCCCGATGGGAGGCTGGCAAACTCCTCGCGGGAGACTTTACTAACAAAAACGAATATAGATACACAACTAAAAGCTAAAATAAAACGCAGGATGACTCAAAAGGTACGTTACAGTTTTAGTGCGTTATAGCACCCAAAGTAATAAATAAAACCATACCGCCTTTGGCTTACGGGACAGAATAGTTCACAAAGTGCAGTTTCGGTGTGTTCTAGGCTATCGTGGCTCAAGCATACTGGTGAAGAAAACGCTAATTGTGTGATGGTTTATTAAGACTGAAGGACAGAGTCTGTGAACCTCACCAATGATTTAATGAACTTAATCGTTGCTGTCATTGTGCCACAGTTGATGTGGATATGTTGCGCCGAGTGTGTATAGAGGTTCAGTACAAACTGGATCTTGAGTTTGTTGATAGTGATTGATCACATAAAAACTTTGTGAGATAATGTCTCGTAAGCCAAACATGCTGCGAATATCGTAATTAGTTTGGGTGCTAAAACTCATTAAAATTTTACCTTACGTATGGAGTCACCCTTTATAAACACAGCTGTATACACCATAGATGTAAATCAAAAGACATACAAAGAACACACACAATAAACAAACAAATACAAAACAGAAAGTGCCAATACATACAGTTTCATATACGCAGATGCAAAATACATACACGAATAGATAATGGTCCAGAAACACAGATACAAGATAAAAATATGACTAGAGATCCAGCAACACAGATATGAAACACTAACACAAAAATACATAGATTACGATACAGACTAGTTATAAGTCGGGAACTTACACAAATGCAGACTTTGATACACAAATACAAACATTACCTGAACATGAGAAGCACAAAAACATTTGGTAAGCGTTAAAATAAATTGCAGTTATGGCGTCGGAACATCCTACCGTAACGTCTGTGGTTCCAGCAGCCTCTGCGGCAAATAATCTGCAACTATGGAGACGCCATCCTCTAAGCAGCTGAGAGTCGGTTCCGGCAGAACGTAGTTTGACTTCACGCGTATCTGCAATGACGACTCCTTCCTTTGTCTCTCCTCTGCCTGCAAACTAATAACGCCTCCGCGACGTCAACAGAATCCTTCGATAAAGCGCTTGCAGCTGCGCCTCTTCTTGCTGTTCCCCGAGAAGTCCTAGCGCTTCGTCATTTACAGATGTGCTACAATGCCAGTCATGGTTTCCGTGGAAATGGCTCTAGACGTCGCACCTTCAGCGACTGTTTATAAGAGATACGTCCTAAAACACACTTACTGTTGTATCGTCCAAAGGTCTTGCTGCAACAAAAATGTCGGCACCTCGCATCGATACCACTGAAATTAACGACGCCTCGCTGCTATCCGTAACGATGAATGGGAGGCGCTGGGGAAACACGCCCTCTCTTGCAGCTCCGTAGCGCTATCCACGGAGGCCTACATCACACACAAAGATATACTCTGTGCTGACATACCGCCGAGCAGACATCCGATCTAGCAGATAACATAGTCAACATCGTCTAATTAGGACACATTTGTTACTGATGTTTTAGATTGAACTGTCGTTTTGAACTTCGTGAATTTTGCACTTCAAGAGAAGTTTTTAGTAAATGTGTGCACAAGTGATTCTTTAATATTCAGTCAGCTATAAAAATTCAGCACGTTCCTGTGGCGATGGCTTCTATAGAGTTAAATAAATCTTTCTATCATTCTTGTAATGAAGTTAAGTAATACTCCATATGTTGTAGTTCCGCTACAAATCTACCACAGCAATCAAAGAACCCAGAGTTAAACAGGACGATTGTAGTTTCGTCAGATCATAACACTTATAGCATATTATTCGCAAATTGGCAACCAAACAACAAGTCAAATGGTCGCTCACTGGCATTACATCGGTTACTTGTGCTGTAAACTTTGATACATCATTCGTCATATGGTTACCACGCAAGGCATTGACGCCTTCTTCAATACTCGTTTCGGTTTCTTCGTGTTGTCTCCAATTTGCTTGCATTACGTTTCATCGTTTGTAACAAGACGCTGAGCATGAATGTTATTGTGTTTTTCTGGGTTTGTTCTAAGAAATTTCGAAGAGACAGGCGCACTGGGACCTCTTCCGAAGAAAAGCGCTCAGTCGCTTCCATTCTCTCTGTAGCTGGCGAATACCTGACAACTCACCACAGCAGGCGGCATTGCACCTCATATAAATTGTTGTCAGTTGTGTAGCAATTTTCATGACTAGGATACGGTAGTCTCATAATGCGCAGTTTCTGCTTTGTTTATTGCACTTACCTTGAGTATAATCTTTTACCCAATCTATTAAACTGTAAGCAATAACTAGGGTGTATTTGCGCTTGCTTTCAAAAACGCCAAGTCCGTTTGCTAAATAATCGGATCTATTACATATTGGCATCTACAGCACTTGGGAACTGCATGTAAGGCCGAATTCGGCCAGTTGTCCAAACTTAACAAAGTGAATACAAAGTTATTATGAATAATTGAAATGATTTCACTGATCTTCTGTAGCTGTATCATTTGAAATATTGTCACAGGATCTTGCACACACATAGAGAAACTCAGAAAGTGTTTTTTCAAAGTGTTCCGTATATGAGCCCCCCCCCCCCCCCCATACTGATTCTGCAGATGACAAGTCGATAAACAAGTTATTCCCATGATCCCAGTATGTTCCTATCAATCTGCCGATGCGAACTTGCAGTTCTAGTAGGTTTGTTAGCAGAGGAGAAGTCAGCTCTAAATCTTTAACGTAACCCCAGACAAGAGAATTGCGTAGGACTAGGTCAGGAGAACACGAAGGCCAAGAGAGGAACTGCTGATCATCTACACAGCCGTGACCATTGATTTCTCAGTTTTCCGTTTAAGAATTCACGAACATCGTGATTGTGGAGCACTATCCTGTTCGTTGATGAAGCCCACACTGTCGGCCTTCAGTTGTGCCATGGACCAGTTCTCCAGCATGTCCAGATAGACGTGTCCCCTAACGATCTTTTCACAAAAGAATAAAGGGACTGCACAGACATGTTAATTTTTTGTAAATCACGTCTGTGCTGCACGATAGCGTGCGGATTCTCTGTCTCCCAAATTCGCCGTTCGTCGTATCATTCACAAGAAAATGATGTTTCATTACTGAAGATGAATTTCTCACAAAACCCATCCTCTTCCATAAGCCGTTGCAACTGTGCTTAAAATTTAAAACGTCTGAATTGGTCATTGGGATTTGCTGTATTTGCAAGCGACAAGGCTTCAGCTTCAGTCGTTTCCATAAGACCTTCCAAACGCTCGGTTGTTGTATTTTCAGCTCTATGCTTACTTCTGTGGCTACATTTGAAACTCGTTCGCACGTGGTCAACGGTTTCTCCACTCACTGTAGGCCTACCAGTTGATTTCCCCTTGCAGTGGCACCCTGAAGCGTTAAACTGCGCGTACCATCGACGAATGGAGTTGGCCGTTGGTGGATCTTTTTTGAACGTTGTCCTGAAGTGTCGTTGCACTGTTAAGGAAGAATGATGAGAATGCATTTGAAGCACAGCATAGTCTTTCTTGGAGCCTGTCACTATCTTGCCTAACTGCTCACTGTTGCTGGCCGAGCGGTTCCAGGCGCTCCAGTCTAGAACCGCGAGACCGCTACGGTCGCAGGTTCGAATCCTGCCTCGGGCATGGATGTGTGTGATGTCCTTAGGTTAGTTAGGTTTAAGTAGCTCTAAGTTCTAGGGGACTGATGACCGCAGAAGTTGAGTCCCACAGTGCTCAGAGCCATTTGAACCATTTTTTTGCTCACTGTTGCGCTCCCATGGCAGAAATCTGAAGTGCGACTGCAACAGCAGAAAACTTTCTGGGTTTCTCTAGATGAGCGTTCATATTTGTGACAACATATCAATTAATGTAACTACTGTTAATTTTTGAAGTAGCTTAAATCGTTTACAATAATTCACAATATGTGTAAACAATGGTCGGTGTAGAACAATTACACTGTCCTGGAAACTGTCGTTTAGTTACTTAATGTTTGTGATTTCTGGGACTTGTCGATTTATGGGATATTGTAATTTGCTAGCTATCTATATGTAGGAATAATTAGTAGCCCTCTCTGCTGATGCAGGCGTTTCATGTCTCTGTGAACTTGGTACGTGTTAAGTGAAGGAGCTTATAGTGCTATTTGTTAATACTTTTTGATGATCCTGAGCCCGTAACTGGTACTTGAGACCGGCTTCTACGTACCTTGCTATTTTGTCTTTTACACATTGTAAGTGCCAAAAAATGTTTTAAATGACATAATTTTCGTTACTATAAAGAGAACTAGAAATTCACAATTCTTTCTGAAGCAAAGCATTATGTTTCAAAGCGACTACACTTACCAATGATGTTGGGAAACCATTCGAATCTAATTGTGATTAACAGATTTAAGAGTTAATTTACGTGAAGGATATCGCCGTGGCTACAATACGCTACCCAGAGTCCGTTGGCTTCACGGGCAGGAACACGAATACAGATAGTACACTGTTCCTGCGGTCAGCTTCGTTTAGTTACCCATGGATCGAGAGGACTGGTGAATCAGATGCGAAACATACATTCAGCAGAGTTGCTGGGATATGATGAATCTGTCCGACAAAGACGCTAAGGAGATTTGACTGTGTCCCTAAAAGCAAGTTAGATTACTTGTGTTTTGATATTGCCCGCTTTAAATTCTGCGCTAAAGCCCAGTGGTGATTTGAGAATAAAGCAGGGATATACGAAATCTGGGAAAAATTTAAAGCAGAAATCTACAAAAAGTTTGCCGACAACCAGCATCAGGTCGTCACAGCCATAGAACAACTGAGTCCAAACAAAGGGGAGGCGTCACAGTCGCAAACCCAGATATGCTGGTACTGACGAAGTTTCATAGCTTGTGACTGGCCTGGAAGATGATGTCTGTCAAGCACATCCTTACGGGATGTCACCATACAACAGTAGTTCATCAGGTGATACCAGCACACAGGCTTTCGCAACACGAATACAACTAATAAGAGGGGGTGGACGAGTGGCCTCTGCTCTGAGCACGCCACAAAACGCCCTCAATTTTTTTTGGGTAAATTTCAATCTGTGTCTTCCCCTACAGCTTTCACCTTCAACGGTTTCCTTTAGTACCATGGAAGCTATTCTCTGATTTCTCAATACATGTGCTATGACGTGGCCCTTCTTCTTGTTAGGATTCTCCACGTGTTCCGTTCCTCATTTCCTCACCTTATTTTCATCATCTATTTATAGCAACGCATCTTAAAGGCTTCGATTCTGTTCTTGTCCGACAGTCCATGTTATATTTCCATAGAACGCTTGCTCAAAACGTACATCCTCAGATCTTTCTAAATAATTTCGATATTTGACACAACTCAGCTCTTCTAAACGTCTGGACTGGAATCGATGTTAATAGACTGTTAACTAGAATTCAGCACAGAAAAGTCAAGGAAGACTTAGAACAAGTCCTTATATAGACTCGTCGGTTTTCTTCGCTATAATTTGTGTGAAAAGCAGCTTAGAGATTATTATACCGAAGTTTTAGAATAACTGTGATCTACCTTGCTCTGGGCACCCGTGGACTAGGGGTAGCGTCTTTGATTCATAATCAAAACGTCTTCGGTCCCGGGGTCGATCCCCGCCACTGCCTAAATTTTGATAAATAATCAGCATTGGCGGCCGAAGACTTCCGGCATAAGAAGTCACCCTCATTCTGCCAACGGCCTTGTCAAAGAGGGCGGAGGAGCGGATAGAGGTTCAGGGCACTCTCTTGTCCTAGGGGTGGGAAATTGCCCCTAAAGGCAGAAGAATCAGCAATGATCAACGACATGAGGATGCAGAAGGCAATGGAAACCACTGCATTAAAGACACGTAACGTGTATCCACAGGACATGTGGCCTGTAATTGAAGAAGTGTCATGATGATCTCTCTATTGGCAAAAGATTCCGGAATAGTCCCCCATTCGGATCTCCCGAAGGGGACTGCCAAGGGGGAGGTTACCATGAGAAAAAGATTGAATAATCAACGAAAGGATAACGTTCTACGAGTCGGGGGCGTGGAATGTCAGAAGCTTGAACGTGGTAGGGAAACTAGAAAATCTGAAAATGGAAATGCAAAGGCTCAATCTAGATATAGTAGGGGTCAGTGAAGTGGAAGGAAGACAAGGATTTCTGGCCAGATGAGTATCGGGTAGTATCAACAGCAGCAGAAAATGGTGTAACAGGTGTAGGATTCGATATGAATAGGAAGGTAGGGCAGAGGGTGTGCTACTGTGAACAGTTCAGTGACCGGGTTGTTCTAATCAGAATCGACAGCAGACCAACATCGACAACGATAGTTCAGGTATACATGCCGACGTCGCAAGCTGAAGATGAACAGATAGAGAAAGTGTATGAGGATATTGAAAGGGTAATGCAGTATGTAAAGGGGGACGAAAATCTAATAGTCATGGGCGACTGGAATGCAGTTGTAGGGGAAGGAGTAGAAGAAAAGGTTACAGGAGAATATGGGCTTGGGACAAGGAATGAAAGAGGAGAAAGACTAATTGAGTCCTGTAACAAGTTTCAGCTAGTAATAGCGAATACCCTGTTCAAGAATCACAAGAGGAGGAGGTATACTTGGAAAAGGCCGGGAGATACGGGAAGATTTCAATTAGATTACATCATGGTCAGACAGAGATTCCGAAATCAGATACTGGACTGTAAGGCGTACCCAGGAGCAGATATAGACTCAGATCACAATATAGTAGTGATGAAGAGTAGGCTGAAGTTCAAGACATTAGTCAGGAAGAATCAATACGCAAAGAAGTGGGATACGGAAGTACTAAGGAATGACGAGATACGTTTGAAGTTCTCTAACGCTATAGATACAGCAATAAGGAATAGCGCAGTAGGCAGTACAGTTGAAGAGGAATGGACATCTCTAAAACGGGCCATCACAGAAGTTGGGAAGGAAAACATAGGTACAAAGAAGGTAGCTGCGAAGAAACCATGGTTAACAGAAGAAATACTTCAGTTGATTGATGAAAGGAGGAAGTACAAACATGTTCCGGGAAAATCAGGAATACAGAAATACAAGTCGCTGAGGAATTAAATAAATAGGAAGTGCAGGGAAGCTAAGATGAAATGGCTGCAGGAAAAATGTAAAGACATCGAAAAGGATATGATTGTCGGAAGGACAGACTCAGCATACAGGAAAGTCAAAACAACCTTTGGTGACATTAAAAGCAACGGTGGTAACATTAAGAGTGCAACGGGAATTCCACTGTTAAATGCAGAGCAGAGAGCAGATAGGTGGAAAGAATACATTGAAAGCCTCTATGAGGGTGAAGATTTGTCTGATGTGATAGAAGAAGAAACAGGAGTCGATTTAGAAGAGATAGGGTATCCAGTATTAGAATCGGAATTTAAAAGAGCTTTGGAGGACATACGGTCAAATAAGGCAGAAGGGATAGATAACATTCCATCAGAATTTCTAAAATCATTGGGGGAAGTGGCAACAAAACGACTATTCACGTTGGTGTGTAGAATATATGAGTCTGGCGACATACCATCTGACTTTCGGAAAAGCATCATCCACACAATTCCGATGACGGCAAGAGCTGACAAGTGCGAGAATTTTCGCACAATCAGCTTAACAACTCATGCATCGAAGCTGCTTACAAGAATAATATACAGAAAAATGGAAAAGAAAACTGAGAATGCGCTAGGTGACGATCAGTTTGGCTTTAGGAAAAGTAAAGGGACAAGGGAGGCAATTCTGACGTTACGGCTAATAATGGAAGCAAGGCTAAAGAAAAATCACGACACTTTCATAGGATTTGTCGACCTGGAAAAAGCGATCGACAATATAAGATGGTGCAAGCTGTTCGAGATTCTGAAAAAAGTAGGGGTAAGCTATAGGGAGAGACGGGTCATATACAATATGTACAACAACCAAGAGGGAATAATAAGAGTGGACGATCAAGAACGAAGTGCTCGTATTAAGAAGGATGTAAGACAAGGCTGTAGCTTTCGCCCCTATTTTTCAATCTGTACATCGAGGAAGCAATGATGGATATAAAAGAAAGGTTCAGGAGTGGAATTAAAATACAAGGTGAAAGGATATCAAAGATACGAATCGCTGATGACATTGCTATCCTGAGTGAAAGTGAAGAAGAATTAAATGATCTGCTGAACGGAATGAACAGTCTAATGAGTACACAGTATGGTTTGAGAGTAAATCGGAGAAAGACGAAGGTAATGAGAAGTAGTAGAAATGAGAACAGCGAGAAACTTAACATCAGGATTGATGGTCACAAAGTCAATGAAGTTAAGGAATTCTGCTACCTAGGCAGTAAAATAACCAACGACGGATGGAGCAAGGAGGACATCAAAAGCAGACTCGCTATGGCAAAAAAGGCATTTCTGGCCAAGAGAAGTCTACTAATATCAAATACCGGCCTTAATTTGAGGAAGAAATTTCTGAGGGTGTATGTCTGGAATACAGCATTGTATGGCAGTGAAACATGGACTGTGGGAAAACCGGAACAGAAGAGAATCGAAGTATTTGAGATGTGGTGCTATAGACGAATGTTGAAAATTAGGTGGACCGATAAGGTAAGGAATGAGGAGGTTCTATGCAGAATCGGAGAGGAAAGGAATATGTGGAAAACACTGATAAGGAGAAGGGACAGGATGATAGGACATCAGTGCTACTCTGAGATGAAGAGCTTAGCACAGGAAAGTAATTCGTGGCGGGCCGCATCAAACCAGTCAGTAGACTGATGACAAAAAAAAAAAAAAAAAAAAACTTGTCCTAGCACTATAAAGTGAACGTATCTTTCTCTGCTCCATGGGCTATCTGCCATGAAACGTGGATTTCAAAGCATAATTCCATGTGTCTTCTGTAGCCAAAGCACTCATTGGGATTTCAGTAGTCTTTCAAAACTTTAAAGATATCATCTTGTCGATCATGAAGCTATCATTTAGCTTTTCAAAAACTGAAATGCCTTTCATATTTTCTCCTGTTCTGTGATTTAGACCATACTTCACCCCAAATCAAAAATGAAAATGATCAATGCATGAATACTGAGGCAGAACCAGCAGTGCAACCTTCGTTCTTACGAGGGCAAGGTGGAAGGACTTAGACCCGGCTTACGGTATTAATGAAGATTAGTTTTCATTATGTTCGTACATGTAATCAATTTGACGAGTTTAGCTCTAATTATCATGGCCTTCTCATACACGGAGAAGTAAAATGCTTTTGCGTCTAAGAAGCTTCCTATACGCTATGTACATGGAAGTCAGTAATCCAACATTAAGCTCAGTGTAGTAAGTCAGTAGCTACAGTGAGTGGCCATATTTTGTTATCTTTGAATAAATAAATCTAGATTCTGGGTGTCCAATATCCAACAGTCCAATTAAACAGATGAATCAACTACTTAATCTTACGTTATATTAATCCAAGATCTAGCGTTAAATGGTTGGAAAATGGGTCCTTAAGAAATGTCACTCTACCTATGTGTGTGTATAAAGCTGGAAGTTGGGTTTTGTGGCCAGGGTGAGTGAAATGATCACTGCAGAATTTTTCCCCGGACAGTGCTACTGCCTGCCGAGAATTGGTCATATTAGGTCTAAGACACACGTCAATGGGTTGAACAGAGGAAGATTGTTCCGTCGTCTGATGTAAAGGATGTCTTTTATATTATTCTTGTTACCACACTTAAACATAGAGTAACACTTTTAAAATAAGGCTTGCAAATGTAGTTCCTTGTTGTGTCTTTCGTTTTGAATGTTTCATCTGTGAACCGTTAATGCCGACATGGCATCTGATCGGGAAAAGTGGACACTATACTAATTTTACCGCAGTAACAGTGAGTCACTTCAGTACATCACGCATACTACTACGGACAGACTTCTAAAACCTTTGGCATACAAAGCTTTCTTCCACCATTCAGTGCCTTAGTAACGATTTTCTGTTATATCTGAAGTAATAAAAAATTCAACTGAAAGCGGTCCGCTGCAGCCACGTGGTTATCTTTTACATACTAGTCCACCAAGATGCCTAGAAAGTGGGTCCAGGAATCATAGCAAGAAACATGGATCCTCTTACGACGGAAAATACGACTGACGCGGAAAGGAATGTAGCAGCAAAGCAGTTTCATGCTTTATTTAGTACACTGGAAATGAGGGTACTAGGAAAAAACAGAAATGTAATTGCTGTAAAAGGATTATGGGAAGCTTTTGATGTTCAATAAAAAAACAAGGACAAGAAATCTTCGATTATGCTTTTGAATCAGAAAAGCGATTTTAAGATTTACAGTGCACGATATATGCAGATTAGCACTCCAGTCAGCAAAATGCAACACAGTACCACTTAGTTAGTCGGACATGACAGGAAAAGATAGCACACTAATATTTGTCTTAGCAAGCCTACTTCAATGGCTAGAGGAGTAGGTTTTAATAAAGTCATTCCAGACCGCTTTTTTGATATCATTAAAACAGTGCAAGAAAAGCATCCTGTTCGTCATATTTACAAGGGGAATGAAAACATTGACAGTACAGTCAAAGAATAGGGTAGCGTTCGTACAAGAAGGAAAACGCCAGCGGCATTACTTAAGTCGAAAAACGGTTGCTGTTCATTTTCGGAGTATTTTTGTTCACTCTGGCAACATCACCTTGTTACCTTTGGAGAAGTGGTCACTTTGTAAGGGTCCTTATGAGTGGATACGATTCGACGTGAATTTGTGGCAGGATTATTGGAGAAGGAAAAGAGCCACCTACAGTTACTTCCTTCAGGATGGAGCAGCTCCCACACAGCCAGCCGAATCTTGGGGTATGTTTACACAATATTTAGAATTGTTGCATAGGTCAGTCTGGTCGTGATCCCAGCTGGCCACCCAGGTCACGTGATGTGACAGTGGGCGCTTACTTTGTTTGGATAGCCCTGAAGTATAAGATGTATCGCAGCAAACGTCATGAACTGCAGCAGGACATTTAGGATGATACTGCTGGAATTGCGGCAGTCCAGCTTCGATTCACCATCAGCAACATGCTGACTCGTCCCAAAAGGGCTGGACACTTTCAACATGTGCTATAGTAAGGTTAGTACTTTGTTTCCTTTCCTCTGCTGTGTTTCTTCGTACCTTGGAACTCCGTTCTCTAGGCTACTTTTAATTGCCCTATCCTGTATACAGGGTGAGTCACTAACTATTGCCCACCCGGTTGGACGTGCGGTCTAACGCACTGCTTTCTGGGCGGGAAGGACCGCCTGAACCCCTGCACGAATCCGCCCGGCGGATTTGTGTCGAGGTCCGGTGAACCGGCCAGTCTGTGGATGGTTTTTAGGTGGTTTTTATAGGTCCCCGGTTAACATACAATACAATACAATACACTAACTATTGCCACATAGACTAACTCCGAAAGTATGATAGTAGCTGACAAGTTTCTGGTACAAATGTTGCATGGGACAGTGCGGGCCATAATATGACTTGGGCTTTTTGTTGCTAGGTGGGGACGCCTCAGTGATATGAAGGTCAACTTTTTTTTCTTTTTTTTTTTTTTGAAATGGGATGCTATAGGTTGATGCTTACGTTGTGATAGAGGCTATCGAGACGAATCCAATGATGTGTAACAGTAAGGTCAATAAAGGTCAGGAAAGGTCAAAAAGGTGGCATGAACGTCCATTTACAGAAGGTGTTTGAAGTGATGACAATTGGTATCAGTGCCTTGCTGCAATCTTCTTATCATGGATTGAGTCGTATTCTTAATCACTTCGGAACTTATCGAAGTGCATGCTCTGATAATTCTCTTTCGTAAATCGTGCAAATAGTAAATATTCGCCGGATACGGCATGTCCATCTAACGTGCCATTGACATTCGACGGTTTCGCAATACAACGCTACTAGGAACGGTAAGACTAGTATCGTCGAATAAAGCGAATGTGAGTGACATATTCTTTGGAAGAACAAGTCGATATGCTTCTCATTTACGGAGAATGCCAACGAAATTCAGTGAGAGCTAGAGACTCATACACTGAAAGATGTCCTCAACGTACTCACCCTACACGTCGTACATTCAAATATGTGTATGATAATTTGAGAACAAGTGGATCTTTAACTCATCGGAAACACATCCGGCAAAGGAAAATTACGAACGAGGAAACGGAAACTGGTACTCTTGCCACTGTGGTTCCAGTTCCTTGTGTTATTTCACGTCAAATCACATGGGACTCTGGCATCAGCCAGAGTAGTGTTGTTTGTGTTCTGTATCGCCATAAATATCATCCTTACCATATCAGTCTCCACCAAGAATTAACTGGTACGGATTGTATGCGTCGCACTGAATTCTGCCGATGGGCTCAACTTCAGATTCAGAGTAATGACGCATTTATTAATTTGATTTTATTTGCTGACGAGGCTACATTCACGAACCATGGAAATGTTAATTTGCATAACATGCATTATTGGGAAACTGAAAATCCATGTTGGCCATGCTGGTCGGTGAATGTATGGTGTGGGATTCTGGAGGAGAGAATTATAGGCCCCTATTTCATCGAAGGAAATCTTAATAGCAGATAGTACACCATATTACAGCAAGAAACATTAGGTCTGTTATTGGAAGAAATACCTTTAGGAACAAGGAAAAGAACGTGGTATCAACACGATGGGTGTCCGGCATATTTTTGGCTGATGGCTAGAAATGAGTTGCAGAGCCAATTCCTAAATCGTTGGATTGGACGCGGAGGAGATGTGTCGTGGCCGGCTCGTTCGCCAGACTTGAGGCATCTGGATTTTTTCTTGTGAGTATTCGTGAAAGACATTGTTTATAAATGCGTTCCAACTACACCCGAAGACATACGAGAGAGAATTGTGAGAGCATGTTCTTCGATAAGCGCCGATGTGATAAGGAATACCAATCAATCCATGATAAGAATATTGCAGCACTGCATTGATACCAATGGTCATCACTTCGAACATCTTCTGTAGATGGACGTTCATGCCAACTTTTTGACCCTCGTTAACCTTCAAAGACCTTACTGTTACACATCACTGGATTCGTCTGGATAGCCGATATCAGAAAATAAGTACCAAACTATAGTATCCCATTTAAATAAACACAGTTGACCGTCATATCTCTGACGCGACCCCACATACCAACAAAAAACCGTCGCATTATGGCCCCCGTTGTCCTATGCAACATTTGTCCCCCACACTTTTCAGCTCCTATCATACTTTTGGAGTTATTGTAGGTGGCAACAGTTAGTCCTATGCAACATTTGTCCCCCACACTTTTCAGCTCCTATCATACTTTTGGAGTTATTGTAGGTGGCAACAGTTAGTGACTGATTCACTCTGTGTATAGAACCTGATTTACCTAATTTATACGTATATCAAGGGGAAAAGGAAAGATTACTTGTGGCTTAGTATTTCTTACATGTCAGATGTATATGCAGTAATACACATCATATTTTTTGCCGAAGAAAACTTACAGTGGGACTACATGTGTAAACTTCACAATTGACGAAGGTAAAGTACAGTATTAAAAGAAGAAACATAGTATTCGGGCCTGCCTTGGAGAAATTAGATACCGTATTGTAATTTGGCTCTTTCCACTGTACAAACAATAAAGATGCAGTATTAGAGAGAAAATACATTATTTTGAACTCTATTCTCCTTGACAGAAATCAAATAATTTCGCTTGTTTCACTTCTCGTGTAATAAGCATATACACCTCACTTTCCATGCTTATTAATGAAATCAGAGCGTTTTCGCAACAACTTTTGGTATTGATGTAACGCCTGTACACATCGATTACACTTAATACTCCACTCATTTTAGGTGTTTCATAATTCTACCCGTCATCTGCATCTGTGTCATTTGAAACTGGTCCACCTTCTTGATCCTCACCGAGTTGTTTCCACACATCAGCAAAAATCTCCTCATCCTGCTGTTCCTCACATATGGTGAACTATCATTAAAATGTACAAAACTGTCGAATTCGGAATCCTCCAGTAGAACTAACTCACTGCTGGACATGACTGATCCATCAGCGGCAGTATCTACCAGAAAGGCATAAGCTTTAAGGAAACAGTTGTTTGTTGTGGAGTATGAAAGTAACTGCCAGCCAGTCGAAAGAAATTCCATGGCTTGTGGTAAGTTAGTGGAGAGATTTTCGTTTCCTGTCTCAGTCAGTGCTATCAAATTTTGAACCAGTTTTTTTTCTGTATTGTACTCTGAAATTTGCAGGTATGTCCAAATCAAGAGGCTGTTGAAGATTGGTACAGTTTGTAGCAAAAAAATTCTCTCGAACATTTCCCAAAACTAGAAGAGGTAGATCTGCTGCACATCGGTCCATAAGAAGAAGGATTCTCTTATGTTTCTAATGTCTAATTTTTCTAAACCACTGTTGCATTAAAATAATACTCATCCAAAATTTTTTATTGATTTAGAAAACCGTAGGTTTCGTCTTTACACTTGAAATACCTCGGATTCTTGGATTTTCGTAGCACAATTGGAGAAAATTTGTCAGATCTGTCTGAATCCGTGGGGAGAAGAACTGTGACGCGAAGTTTACTTTTCTTCCTTCAGTGCCACGCGTCACCCTTTTCAGCTAAAGTTTGACTAGCAAGCAGATTGTAGAACAGACGGACGTCGTCACAGCTGTGGATGTGTTGAGGTTTGATAATCTCATATGATACCCATCAGAACCTCGTAAATCCAGTGTTGCGCCGTGACGTCGTCCACAGCTTTCGATTTGCCGGAAATTGTTCTCCCTGTGATTCCATGACGATCCTTAAATCCTTGTAACCTTCCTGATGTGATATCCATACTTCTAGCTGAATCTATTGCCTTTACTTTTAGTATCTCACCACTGATCGGTATGGTGTCTTTGTTCTTTGTCTCCACGGCGCTGTCGCTCGCTGTACTGGCAAGCGTCAACAAAGTTAGGGAAAATGTCACGGGGCTTCTTTTCAAACAACAATGCTTATTACAGCTACTCAAAACCCAGTTTATTTCACTGGCATTTGTTACTTACAACATTTAATTACGTAAAAATGCGTTACGTATGTGTAAGGTTTAATTAACTCATTTTTAATTTATATTTTACCAGAGCCGACAAAACTTTACGTTTAAGAATTACACAGAACCGAGTGACGTATAAATCGGCTTCAGTGAACCAGAAAGAGGTGGGCGATGAGCTCTGACGCAGTTTTCAGTCACATCCCAGAAGTGTTCGATCGAGCTCAGATCTAGCGAACTTGGGGCCAACAGATCGATTGGAAGCCCCCACTGTGTTCCTTGAACCACGTTATCACAATCCTGGCCATGTGACATGGCGCATTATCTTGCTGAAAAAAGCCACTGCCTTCAGGAACCATGATCTTCATGAAGGAGCGTACATTGTCTGCAACCACAGTACGAAACTTCTTGGCCATCATGGTGCCTATCATGAGCTACACTCGATCCATGGTTGAACACGTGAACGTCCCCAAGAGCATAATGGAGCCGCCACCAGTTTGTCTCCGCAGCACAGGTATTAAGGAGCTGTTCCTCTGGAAGACGACGTATTCGCGCCCTCCTGTTGGGATGATGAAGAAGGTACCGGGATTCATCAAACCATGCAACGATCTGCCACTGCGCCAACATGCAGCACCGAATGATTACACGGCCAATTCAGTCATAGTTGCCAATGTCATGGTGTTAACACTGACACATTCTACAACTTCATCTACATCCATACTCCGCAAGCCACCTGAAGGTGTGAGGCGGAGGGTTTCTTGAGTAACTCTATCGGTTCTCCCTTTTATTCCAGTCTCGTATTGTTCGTGGAAAGAAAGATTGTCGGTATGCCTCTGTGTGGGTTCTAATCTCTCTGATTTTATCCTCATGGTCTCTTCGCGAGATATACGAGGGAGGGAGCAATATACTGCTTGACTCCTCGGTGAAGGTATGTTCTCGAAACTTCCACAAAAACCCATACCGAGCTACTGAGCATCTGTCTTGCAGAGTCTTCCACTGGAGCTCTTTCGCGCTTACTAAATGATCCTGTAACGCAGCTTGCACCTCTCCATTGGGTCTTCTCTATCCCTTCTATCAAACCTATCTGGTACGGATCCCACACCGGTGAGCAGTAGAACAAGCAGTGGGTGAACAAGTGTACTGTAACCTACCTCATTTGTTTTCGGATTGCATTTCCTTAGGATTCTTCCAATGAATTTCAGTCTGGCATCTGATTTACCGACGATTAATTTTATATGGTCATTCCATTTTAAATCACTCGTAAAGCCTACTCCCAGGTAATTTATGGAATTAACTCCTTCCCGTTGCTGACCTGCTATATTGTAGCTAAATGATAAAGGATCTTTCTTTCTATGTATTCGCAGCACATTACACTTGTCTACATTGAGATTCAATTGCCATTCCCTGCACCATGCGTCAATTCGTTACAGATCCTCTTGCATTTCAGCACAATTTTCCATTGTTACAACCTCTCGATATACCACAGCATCATCCGCAAAAAGCCTCAGTGAACTTCCGATGTTATCCGCAAGGTCATTTATATATGTTGTGAATAGCAACGGTCCTACGACACTCCCATGCGGCACACCTGAAATAACTCTTACTTCCGAAGACTTCTCTCCACTGAGAATGACATGCTGCGTTGTGTTATCTAGGAACTCTTCAATCCAATGACACAATTGGTCTGATAGTCCATATGCTCTTATTTTGTTCATTAAACGACTGTGGGGAACTGTATCAAATGCCTTGCGGAAGTCAAGAAACACGGCATCTACCTGGGAACCCTTGTCTATGGCCCTCTGTGTCTCGTGGACGAATAGCGCGAGCTTGGTTTCTCACGATCGTCTTTTCGAAACCCATGCTGATTCATACAGAGTAGATTTATAGTTCAAAATTCAAATGGCTCTGAGCACTATGGGACTTAACATCTGAGGTCATCAGTCCCCTAGAACTTAGAACTACTTAAACCTAAGGACATCACACACATCCATGCCCAAGGCAGGATTCGAACCTGCGACCGTAGCGGTCGCGTGGTTCCAGACTGACGCGCCTAGAACCGCTCGGCCACACTGGCCGGCAGATTTATAGTCTCCAGCAAAAGTCATTATACTCGAACATAATACGTGTTCCAAAATTCTACAACTGATTGACCTTACTGTACATCTGTTCGACGTCCCTTCTTGAAAACGGGGATGACCTGTGCCCTTTTCCAATCTACTGTACACCGCTGGAAGAAGCGGGGCAAGTTCCTTCGCCTGCTTTGTATCAAATCGAACTGGTATCCCATCAGGTCCAGCGGCCTTTCCTCTTTTGAGCGATTTTAATGGTTTCTCTATCCCTCTGCCATCTATTTCGATAACTACCATTTTGTCAACTGTGCGGCAATGGGTCATCGGCTGCGGATGCCCGTCGTTAGGAGTGTTCGGTGTACCATGTGTTCAGACACACTAGTACTATACTCAGTGTTAAAGTCTAAAGTTAGTCCCGCTATAATTCACCGCCTGTCCTGTTTTACCAGTCTGTCAAGCCTACGACGTCTGACGCCTGTAAAGAGTGGTGACCGCCCAACCCTACGACGTCTGGACGTCGTTTCACTTTGGTTTCGCCACGTGTGAAGACACTCACCACAGCACGCCTCAAACACCGGTCAAGTCGTGCAGTTTACGAAATGCTCGTTCCGGTCCTCTGGGCCATCACAATCTGGCCTGAGTCAAACTCAAATAGATTGCGTGCCTTTCCCATTCTTCACACGAACATCACGCTCACTGGTATTACATGCATCCCCTGCTATATATATATATATATATATATATATATATATATATATATATATTCTTCATGTGATGGTTTCGTGAATGCATTAGATCGGTTATTATAACAAGTACAATTTTTATTGTAAAAGCAGCTGGCTTAGTTTATAACAGCATTAAATAAATAAAGGTCCTAAAATGTGGCATAACCGAAGGAAACGGTTTTTAAAAGAAAAGAAAAAACAACATTGCCAGATCAAGAGAGCTTTTCACGCTATCCTCGTATGTTACAGTATATCAATAAAAATCCTTGGAACTCCATTTCCTGACATTTCGTCTTCCTTTTCGAAGGTTCTTGTTATCGGTGTTGCTGCATTGTTGTTTGTTGCACTGAGGAGATTCTTCGTCTTCTTTATCAAAAGTTCTTGTTGTTTCTGTGTCGTGCGTTGCAGTGAGAGGATTAGTGCCGACGGATGAGCGTGCCTGTACGGTTGCTGGCGTTCCACGGCAAATGCCACAGGCTGACAGCCGCTTAGGCGAGACGTCAACGACTTGCAGACGAAATTAAACCTGTCTGCGAGCCACCGGGCAAACTGTGCAGTGCTATTAAAAGAGCACGGATCAACAAGTAAGTCGTTCAGTGTGACTTACCACTACCTGCTCTTCGTATTAAAAACTAATACTAAATGCACCAAATATTAAGCTCTTATCGAAGTTCATAACTATAAGACACTTGCTGAAGGTGGACAGAGTATGGCACATTGTCGATAACTGACAAAGAAATGTAGAGATCAGGTTATCTCACGCTGTGAGAGCATGGACAAAGTGGTAACAGAACGGCAATTATTCTGCTCGAAAGGAAGACGTATTACCTTTCAATGCCTAAAAAATAATCGTGCCACAAATAAATCGGAGTAACCCGACAATATAAAGAATGGTCATCAGATTCAGTTTCATCTCACTTATTTATTAAGCCTGTAACTGCGGTCTACTGGCAGTGATATTGGTCAGAGCAAAGTGCTTAGAAATGTCAATATACAATGAGCAGTCAATAACAACGCCAAGGCAATGGAATACAAGACGGTCGTCGGCTGCTGAAGCCTGTGCGGTGCATTTTGTCTCCGGAAAGTCCCAGTAGAAGTGGCTTCCTGAAGTACCACATCCAAATCGGTGGCGATCCGACTCACAGTTGGATCCTCGCTGGCTATGAATAGGCGACATGACGGCCGTTCATAATCGTAGTGTAAATTCCTTTTATTTCCGTCTATGAATACAATTTTTTTTATGTTATGAACAGTTGCGCCATTCACAAGATGACACCGCCACCGTAGTGGCCTAGTTGTCACCATACTTTATGTGCCACAACAGTTTTTGTGTGTATTTTTTGTTAATGCCATTATGGCTTCATTAAGTTAGGACTTGTTTTAAAATAGATTTGATGGCGTACTTGTAACCGGACGGGAAAAAAAAATTGTGATGATAGACTGAAATGAAAAACTTTTTTTCTACACTTTCTGAATCTTTGTTTTAGATGAAGTTTGTGAAACTTGTGGTCCCCCTGCGATGTAATTTCCGCGTGTGGATACGTTGTTTCTGCGAAATTGTATATTCACTCTATATTAGTTGACACTGAAACGCATGTTATGGCCCAAACGCCTTGCAGTGATAATTATCACTCCACGATCAAAATCTGTTGTCTCTCGACGTGCTGCTACATTCACACCACTCCTATCTGCAACAGACTGCTCAGTTACATTGGCTGTACTCGCACCATACGCTACACCTAACTTTATTCTGTTGTCATACTGCACATCTTCAGATGTGACAACACTCTCGTGGCGTTTAGCCACTCCCTTTACATTAAAAAAAAATCCAGTCACAAATGAGATAAAACAGAGAAAATCTTTGCAGGTGTCAACGATCCGAAGAGCAAAAATAAAAAAAAGGCCATAGTAAATGACGTTAAAATGGTGCACAAAATAAAATGATATTTGAAAAGTCTTTTTTGTGTGCTGTGGAGGTACACAAATAGTGGGTCACATGGTTGCGAGATATCGTTGCTAAGTTGGGAAGTGCAAAAGAAGTTGTTACGCACTGTGTTGTGCTTATAGCTTAGAAAAATGCCACAACTTCGCTAGCTTAAACTGGTGGATGAAACACAATGTACCAGTAATTTAACCTCCTCTACCCTATCAGCCTTCCTTTTCTCTTCCCTGACGGTGTGACGGAAGAACATTTGTCTTCACACCTAATTCTACCGCATAGCCGGTCGGGGGGGGCCGAGCGGTTCTAGGCGCTACAGTCTGGAACCGTATGACCGCTACGGTTGCAGGTTCGAATCCTGCCTCGGCCATGGATGTGTGTAATGTCCTGAGGTTAGTTAGGTTTAAGTAGTTCTAAGTTCTAGGGGACTGATGACCTCAGAAGTTAAGTCCCACAGTGCTCAGAGCCATTTGAACCATTTTTCTACCGCTTTACCGCCATGGCGATTACAAGACATCTGAGAAAAAGTGCTGTGTTACTAGGCTCGTCTGGGAGCGTCCACCCATAAAAATGGAAGCATAAGGCACTGTGAGTGTGTTGTGTATTTTAGTAATGCTCTGTAGCTGATTATAAAAACGCAACCTTTCGCTGAATCTTTTCATTTCCTTCTACTTCATAAGTGTCATAACCAACAGTTAGTTGTAGACAGTTCTTAAAGCTAAGAATACACACACTGACCGCTATCGCCACGCCTCGATCCATTACCGTCCGTTACACAGAAATTAGGGGCTGCAGGCTCTGCTCCATGGAGCTCGAACACTTTCAAACCAGTGGAGCCTCGCCGGAAAATTACTACAGCTTACGATTGGTACTCCGACGGCACGGTTACTGGGAGCATCAGATTGGACGGGTGATGAAATGGCAAGAACTACAGAGAAAGATTTTAAGACAAACCTAGGAAGAGAAGCCAAAAATCGCTTATCTACCTTATTCTGGCCAAATATCCGGATAGATTGGTAGACTCCCAAGGAAACATAGCATCCAGTGTATTTCTTAAAGCTACTTTTTCTTCATAGCTTTTCTTGTCATGAATCTTGAGTGAAACGTCTTATTTCCCCACAATGTGGTCGAAACACATTAAATCGCTTAATATTTATTAGCTGTGATTAATTCAGATTATCGATAACATAATAAAACTGTATCTTTTTGCCTAACAGTATATGTTACAGTCAATTTGGTTGTGTTGATTGTCACTAGCAAGTATTTGCTTCAGCTAGTGATCATACAATGGTATTCCTGTGTTTCGAATCAATTTTATAACAATATTGCCTAACTGTATACATGTGCGTCGACCATGAATAGTTCCAAACAGTTCCCGACGTTAATACTTGAGAATGACAATTACTTCGATGGGAAGGTATCAGTAGAGGAAACCTCTTAAGAACTATGGGAAAGTAATTCCTCCTGGAGCTTCATATTAATAGATTATGTCAGATTTGTAGAGGAATACACTAGAAAGTACAGATGAAAGTAATAGAAGTGCCACGCTTTCCGGAAACATAGCACTGTAAAGAAGACACTGGTTGCGTAATTTACGGCAAAGAGGCAAACGGAGAAGTACCTCTACGCATCAGTTTGCGAAATGAAGTGAAGAAACTCGATATGTGTTTTCCGGGCACATCAAGTATCCGACTCGCGAACTCTTAAATTGCGGACCCCTCTGTCTTTTATTTGCTTTTAAGCTTATTTTTAAAATGCTTCGTTAAGGAGTCATGTGGCCGCTCCAGCTCCGCTACGAGTGTAGAGAAAACGTCGGGAATCGATTCGCCGCGTCACGCTTTAAATGCGCTCTTGAGCTGTCGACGTAAATATCTCTAATTTGAGACGGAGAGCCCGTTATTCTTAATCTGTCATATGACGTCAGAGCTAATTATGAACGCAACATCCTTCAGCAGCGGCTAACGCGCTTAGCTAGCGAGACTGATGATCTCATCCACAAACGAAATTTTGCGGCTATACCAACGAAAGGTCTACAAAGGGAGCCCACTTACGACTGTTGCTCAAGAGTGCAGTAAAATTGATGAAAGTTTATTTTAAGGAACGCCAATAGCACAGTCGTGTGATCTGTGAAGAGGATGTGCAGTCACTAATCGATCCACTTAGTATACGTGGACAACGTAAGTTGGTGATGAAATCGTAGCATTTCGTCCGAAGATAACTGACAATTTATAGTTAACTTCCTATTTTAGTATTATGCTAAAGAATCCAGTACGAACGGACTCGTAACCTGCCAAAGCAAGCATTTTTCTGTTGTCTGAATATAGTCCAGAAATAAAAAGTGAATTATTACTCTTATTGCTGACTTCGTTATGGAAATCTTGTACAATTTACGCAAGAAGATAGGGATCAACTTTAAAAACTTTTCTTCGTATTCTAGAGGATTCCAAGGTACATAATGTGACGGTAAGACACTGGGGTGACCATTCCAGAGCTCCAGAAGTCTTAGGTTGTAAATGGAAACATACTACAGATATAAAATCAAAAAATAGAGAAATTCGAAGTCTAACGACTTGGTGTGTGACATTATATTACTACTGCGGAGACAAAAAGTTAGTGGTGCCAGGAAAATATTCATTTTCATCAAATAAGAAAAGAAATCAAATTAAAGGAGAACAGTGAGTCTGAGAACGAAAGAGCACACCGTAACGGCCAATATGTAATAACTTCATACCAAGTATGTGAGAAAATCTTCTAAGAAGTTTGAATTAATTATGACACCGTGTAAATATTTCTCTTGTTGACATGAGTATTTATCGTCAATTTGCCTATTTATTCATCTCACAAAAAACATGCACTGGCCAATTTTCTTTCCTTTCTACCTACACCAAAGAAACAAAAAGCTATTAGAAAGACGAAAATCATATAGAATAGGATTTACACGTTTTGCAGAAATATGTTTCACTCAACTCTCCCCGCTTACGTTAAGGTGCGTCTGTCCTGGAAGGAAGAGTACGCGTCTACAGTATAGTATAGTATGAGTTCGTTTCCACTACAGTCAACCACTGAAAACTTCGGTACAGATCAGAATACACGTTAATTAGACACACTGGCTGCTGATATCCAACAGTAGATACGAAGTTTTCTAAAAAAAAAAAAAAAAAAAAAAAAAAAAAAAAAAAAAAAAAAAAAAAAAAAAAAAAAAAGGAATGTTGTTGTTAGTACTTGTCAGTCATCAAACTGAGCACAGACAAAACAATTGCTTGTACTTCGCAGACATTGTTCGGTAGGAAATTTATCATGACAACGACTACGAACTGAAGGATACTCATTATCAGCACCTGACAGAGTTTGAAAGTGACCTCATTGTGGACCTCCATTTGGCGGGCTGGTCCCGTTTTGCAGTATAGAGATTTCTTGGGCATTCGGGTGTGACAGTGGCCCGGCCCGATGTTGGACAGCGTGGAAACATGAGAACAAGCATACTGGTGTTTATGGCTCCAGTCGACCCCATATTACCACCATAAGTGTGATTAGACATGTTGTAGATCAAGACGTTGTAACCTCTTCACATCTGCGCCTGTTAACAGAGAACGAGTAATGGAGTCCTTACAACAGTCTGTGTCATCTGCACAACTAGCCTAAGACCAGCAGCAGATGGGCGGTGGCATTACTGTCACGTGCGTTGGATGCAGTTAACACCACAACGTAAATGGCTGGTTTTAGCGTGGTGCCATGACCGAGAATTAAGGAATGCCAGCCTGGCCTCTGTGACCGAGCGGTTCTAGGCGCTTCAGTCCGGAACCGCGCGACCGCTACGGTTACAGTTTCGAATCCTGCCTTGGGCATGGATGTGTGTGACGTCCTTAGGTTAGTTAGGTTTAAGTAGTTCTAAGTTCTAGGGTAATGATGACCTCAAATGTTAAGTCCCATAGTGTTCAGAGCCATGTGAACCATTTGAAGGAATGCCAATGAATGGCGTTTAGAGCACTGGTTGTCCATCATCGGCGAGTATGATAGCTATCGGGGGAGAGGTACCACTCTCTCAATGGACTGGAGAGGCACAGTAGTGTTACCCCTGCCTTCGGGCTTGTCGTCAGGTCAGGCCTGATAGTGACCGAGGGAGCTATGGGGCCTGAAGGGATATCATGGACATTCTGTGTCTTCATGTTGTGCTACGTCTCATGCAGTACTGTCCATTTTTCGACAGGATAACGCTCGTTCGCAAATGGTACGTGTCTCTAGGAACTGTCTGGGTTTTGAGAAACTCTCATGTTCACCAAGATCCCCTGATCCATCGCGAATGGAACAAGTGTAGGACCAGCTCAAACAGCAGCTCCGTCCCACTGCCGGTGACCACGATATCAAGAACCAGAAGCAATGGTTGTGCGCCAGCTTGCATCAGGAGAGTATACAACGCCACACTCGTAAGTTGGATCATAGCGCCAAGATCACTACAAATTTGACTCGCTTTTATGATCACTGAACCAATATCACATATCTTGCCAACACATCAAGTTTAATTTCGTTTCCTCCTACTCGTCTGGGTTCTTCACGTCTTTTGTCACGCAGCATATTTTACACTTATCACCGTTTCAGTGATTTATCACCATTAGTGTAATCAAACAACAAGGGATATTTCCATGCATTTGATGCAATAACTTTTTGCCGCAGTGGTAACACCGGTTTGCGTCAGATCACCGAAGTTATGCGCTGTAAGGATGGGCTAGCACTTGGATGGATGACCATTCGGTCTGCCGAGTGCTGTTGACAAGCAGGATGCACTCAGCCCTTGTGAGGAAATACTGAGGACCTATTTGATTGAGAAGTAGCGGCTCCGATCTCGTAAACTGACATACGGCCGGGAGAGCGGTGTGCCGACCACATGGACCTCCATATCCGTATCCAGTGACGTCTGTGGGCTGAAGATGACTCGGTGGCCGGTTGGTGCCGATGGCCCTTCATGGCCTGTTCGGGCGGACTGCCAGTCACTGGAGCAAATATTCATCCTACGTTGCTCTAAAAAATTCTGTCACTGAGTTATCTGAAAACACCAGCATCATCTGACTACAGCTTCCTATGGCTACTGATCTATCCATCCATCATTTACATACAATTCAAAAAGCAAAAATTTTGTACTGTATCTTTGCCATGCTTCCAAAGCTACTTTACATCTAACTGTACCGTCTCGTTAATGGTAATGTGTAGAGGTTGTTTGCTTGAAAGTCCTGATAGTAATAAAAAATTGAGTCCAATATACTGCAAGCTCATGTTTTGTTCACTAGTGACGTCACAAGTGGTATTAACGTGAAAGCTCAGTCAGTCAGGGTGCAATCATTTACCACACTCTTAACGTCATGGATGACAACAGTGCCAGGGAAGTGCAGTGAGACCCTTATTTTTCATGTTGTATGTCAATAACAGAAGTAATGTAGTGTGGGTTCTCTGCGAGATAACGATCATGTCTCAAGGTCACTGGAAAGTCAGGTGAAGGTGCTGACCTTGAATGTAACTAGCCCAAGTGTGTAACCTAACACTGGAAGTCTTTACCAGTGACCTGGAGATATTATAATTTTTGTGACTGAAACACATACTGCCCTTGTATTAAGGACAGATGTTGCAATTATCTATAATGGAGTACTATCTGGAAAAACGTACATCAATATCCAATCAGATCTTGATAAAATTCCAAACACTGGCAAACCGTTTTAAATGTTCAGAACTGCAAACTTGCTAAATTCTCAAACTGCAGAAGTATAGTGTCCTATAACTACTAAATTAATTGATCACAGCTGGAATCAGTCAACTTACATACATATCAGAGTGTAAAGATCTGTTGGCATATGAAATGGATTGATGACATTGGTTTGTTGTGGGAAGGGCAAGCAGTAGACACCGGTTCATTGGTAAAACACTGAGTTAATGCAGTAATTCTGCAAGGAGAATGCTTATAACTCTCTTGTGGGTCCCCTTGTACAATATTACTTAAGTGTCCAACTAGTGATAAAAGAGGATATCGAACCATGCAGTGAAGAGTGGTATGAATGGTCACGGTTTTGTTTGACACTTGGGAGGACGTCAAGGAAATGGCTCTGAGCACTATGGGACTTAACATCTGTGGTCATCAGTCCCCTAGAACTTAGAACTACTTAAACCTAACCAACCTAAGGACATCACACACATCCATGCCCGAGGCAGGATTCGAACCTGCAACCGTAGCGGTCACGTGGTTCCAGACTGAAGTCCCTAGAACCGCAAAGCCACACCGGCCGGCACGTCAAGGAAATGATGAAGAATGTGCCTCGCAGACGTTTGAAGATCAACATCGATTCCCCACTGAAGAAAATTAGATTAACTGAAACTAGCACAGAAGCCTCTCCGCACTCAGTCTTCTATCACTCGATATGTGAATGGAACGGAAAGAAACCCTAACATGTGGTAACATGCTGATTGCTCTCTGCAAGTAATGCAAACTCGTTCGTTAGGTTTAGTTGAAACTTTCACGATGGAGTGCTTGGACCGCAAGTTCTCAAGAACTTGTGGTAATAATTTCGGATAAAAACCCAAAATTTTAACGATATCCGTCACTGTTGTCGTCAGGTGCTTACTCTAACGATCGCGAAACTTTCCGAGCTTCCACCTTTGTGCTTGGAGGGTGTCATCTGATGGACAAGTTTACGTCATCATGACTTTGTTACAATTGCAAATGTTGAAGTGGCGCCCTCTGTTCCAATACTGTCCCACAAATTACTGATCGGTTTTATTTCACGGAAATAAATGTGTTACTGGAAGTTTATTTTGGTCGTTGCTGAATAGTTCGTATAGATATTGAATCTGTTGGTAACAAAGAAGCAACACAGGCAAAATTATATAATAAGTAAAAGGTGTTCATTGTGCCTACAGTCATAATACTCTAACTGCGAAAATTATACAATAGAACTGAATAATAACTTACAAATATTAATATGAATACCTAAATATCTGTAAACTATCATTTTAATGAAATTCCAATAAAAGTATATAAAGAATTAAATCTGCATCACCTTGTTGATCTAGATAATAGTAGTATAATGATTATGATGCTAACTATTCTGTGGGAAAATCTATGACACAAACTTTTTCTGTCATTGCTTTATATGAGGAACCATATCTACATCACACACCTAATGTTACTTAGAACGACATTGCAGAGATGGGGAGGGAGGGTACTGTATCTTGGTGCATTTTCAAGAGTTTCGCCTGTAGCCAAGCTTGTAATAGACATTTAATATATTTTCATATTCCATTTTTAATGACTGAATTTCTGTAGTCTTTTTCTGAATTTACTGAAATTACTCTGGGAAACTGAGGTCTTTTCCAATAAGAAAGGTGTTCAAAGGTAGAACATGACCACGTACATAATCCTTTCGTTGCTGTGGACGTTTGACATCTGTTTGTGTCCTGAGCTGCTGATCTCTCACTGCTGCGGGCGGATGTCTTCCATATCTCAGCGAAGAAAAAGATTTCTAGTATCTATCACCCATCGTTTATGCAGTGTGACAATTTTTATGGCCACAATATTTGCGATGAGTAAGGACGGAAATAGACACACCTTGCTCGACTGTACTTCGGATGTAAAATCCATTAACTCGAGAAAGAAATGATGTATCAATGTGTTCTCAATTTTGAGTAAAATTTGGTATCTTATATGCATTTCATTCACTGAATCGTATGAACTGAAATCAATCATGCACAGAGTTGGAGGGTTTATACCTCTGCAAATTCAAAATTTAGTGCAATCTTTTATTTTATTTGATACAGTGCAATAAGTACGACATACAACGAAAAGAAATCCAGTTCTCTATTGAACAAAAATTTCAGATCCTAAAGTGTCCAAAAATTTTGTTACTGAATAGTATACTTAAATTCGGATGGTAAGTAGTTCGTATTGGCCAGTATACCGCTGCTATGTTTAGGCATCAATATTTGGCGAGCAGCTCAGTCATACAGCCATAAAAAAAGCCCACCTCAGCATCGAATCCAGGGAGCACATCTGTAGCAGCAAAATGGCTAGGAACAGATATTCCATTGAAATTTAAAAACGTTGCAATCGAGAAATTTTGTCTGTACTGTATTTAATCGTATGTCTGTTGCATTATTACTGTACTAGACACCAATGACGAATAAGTGCAATCAAATTAAGCAGAAGCACTATCGAAAACCAGTCACAAGTAAAACGTATTTTGAAATAGAAGCTATTGGAAACCAACGTAAAGCAACATTTTCAACACAGGTAAAACTGTTAAGACGCTAACCCTCGAGCAGGCAGTTTGATTTTCATAACAAGAGCGGGATAGCGTCATACTTTGTACACAAGGAGTGAATAGCTGTCTTAATGTTACCAAGGCAAACGTGTAACAGCAGAATCATAGTTTACTCTCAGCTTAATTAAATAATAATAAAATAAACATACGTTATATACATTAAAGCACTGTTTAATTTAATAATAATGAAATACAATTCCATTATATCACTATGTTGCCACAGGCAGGTGTTACCCCACAGTAATGACACTCTCAAAGCATTACACAGCGTAGTTACATCAGATCCCAATCAACTGTTTATTAGCCGGCAGGAGTGGCCGAGCGGTTAAAGGCGCTACAGTCTGGAACCGCACGACCGCTACGGTCGCAGGTTCGAATCCTGCCTCGGGCATGGATGTGTGTGATGTCCTTAGGTTAGTTAGGTTTAAGTAGTTCTAAGTTCTAGGAGACTTATGACCACAGCAGTTGAGTCCCATAGTGCTCAGAGCCATTTGAACTGCTTATTAGATGATTCATTTTCTCGTAACAATTGCTCATTGTTGGATTGCGCTGATAACTCCAAATGTGGGTCATTTTGTTGTAGGGATCGTAAATTTTTTCTGACGTATCTCGTTGTTTATTTTATATTATTGATGCTCACTTCGGCGTATGACAATACAATTTATCACTGTGTTAGCTGAAACAATAACGGGGCAGTAGGTATGGAATCGCCATTGTGAAACAACACTAGAAGGCTACAAAACGATTTTATTTGTGTTTGGCGCAGTTTGTACATAGAAATTCGTACATAAAAAAGTCAGTTGTTTTTCAAGTATCGGATGTTTGATGGTAAAAGATATTCATTTTTTTTTAAGTTCAGAATTTAAGTCAGCGGAAAGCCTAAGTGGCTAAGGCGACCGCTTGCGTAAAGTGGGAAATATGGTTTCAATTCTCGGTCGGACACAAATTTTCAACTTTCGCGACTGAATTATTTGAATCAGGCTGACGTCAGTACCTCCTTCGAAGTGTGGTGTAACTGTCAACTCACCATAAAATTGTATACCAGAAGAATTAAAAATATATTCCAAATGGCTTCCATGTATTAGAGCACTTATATGTGTACAATGTGAAATATTTAAAAATGCTGCACGAGACACAACATCTGTAACAACAACAAAAGAAACTGTAGAAATTCGTGGAAACATCTTATGGTGGTTTCTAGTGTGCATTCATTCATGTGATTCTAACATCAGTCACTAGAATTAAGAATTGTCTATAAAACATCATGTGTTCCAAGGTACACTCTTCTCTATGTACAACACTTTACCACAAATAGCAGTGTCCAGTGCAGACCCTCACTAATTTCATCGCAGACAGGAGTGTTACTATAATAGTAACTCAATTCACATCATGAAAGGTATACTAGCAAATGCGTAATAGGAACAGGAACAGAGTGACAGATAACAGAGATTTTTACATTTTAATGCACGGGCCATGTACAATAGAGCTAAACTCGTTTTCGGAATGCTTCAGGGGATGTATTACCAAGCAAAATTATTTTAATAGTGTGAGTAATATCCTGGCACTATAGTACTAATTCATCTTTAATTCGATCCTACTTAAAGTAACTGCTCTTCGCTCGCTGCCTGGAAATAGGTCAGAGCTTTGGTGAAAACCTTACCGACTTCGTTATCCGCTCTTTCATCTCTTATTGCCGTCGTTTATCTTACACGTGTACAGCTTAGAGCCAAAGACGCTCCTCCCTTTTACTGCGATAGGTATCATTATCGAGTTAAGTAAACAGATAATTTAAACCGTCGTACTTCTGATTACCCATCTTCTCCTTTCAAGGCTCAGTTCGCCAAAGTCGTGGAAAGTAACGGCCCCACCTCTTGGGAGACACCACTTTGCAGTATTACTGCAGTGTGTACTCTTGTTAAACCGCAGAAAGAGCGTAGCCTCTAAACGTATAAGCTTTGTGTAACTGCTCAGTTAGTCGCGTTATCATTGGTACCTCCAGCATTTTATGCTCAATGAGTAGCTCATGACTTTTTAGTTGCCGTGAGTTACTTGAATTTGAATGTAAGGTTTTGACTATGACGTTTTCACTCACGCCATTCATCCTCCGTAGTTAGAATTTTTATTTTTATTTTTTTTTTATTTTTACAGAGTTTCTGATAGACAGGAATACAATGAGATTTTAGGGATCAGGGTGGAGTACGTTATGAAACATACGAATTAAACATCTAAACCACTGTCAGTCAACCTGGTCCTTATTGACCACTAGCAGGTGTTCCAGTTTTCATGGTGAGCGGCTGGCGGTGGGGATTTTAAAAACATTAGGTTTTCATAAAATTTTGACATGAAGTATTTAATAAGTAATCATCATTACAAGCTTCCACTTACTGTAAGTCTCACTAACAAATGTTGTAAAGCAAAATTACTTCCCTTTTTTTTATAAGACGTCGGTACCTTGGAAAAGGTGGGCAGTAAGAAAATTTTACCACTAACGGAGGTACGTAAGTGGGTGGTGGGTAAAGAAGACTGCCCCTTCTCTAAACAGTTCACATTTCATAGGGATGGTGATGCACACTGAATGCACAAATTCACAGATCGAATCTGCCCAGCGGACTAATGGCGAAGGCCAGTCTGCCGGCCAGCCTGGATGTAGTTTTTAGGCGGTTTTCCACATCCCAGTAGGTGAATACCGAGCTGCTCCTCACGTTCCGCTTCAGTTACACGACTCGCAGACATCTGAAACACGTTCGCACAATTCCATGGCTTACACTAGACGCAGACAGCTGGTGTGCACTGCTTCCGTCCTGGGAGGGGGGGTACGGGGTGGCGACAGGAAGAGCATCCAGTAACCCCTTAAAATTGACACGCTACGTCCTTTTAACCATAACAACAGACCCCACAATGGAAAGAGAGAGAAATAAGCAATAATAATATTTAATATGTAGGACTATAGCAAATAACGACTGATGTGATCACTTGTCATTTTCACAGAAATGTTCATCCTCTTGAGAAAAAAAAATATTTTGCATATTCAAAGAATCCTCGGTTACTTGTAGAAAGATAGAGACAACCTATATTGAGCACGTACAGTGAAGAAGGTTAAAAGACGGACACTACTGGAAATAGTAAAAATCAAGAAGTGTATGACACAGAACAAAAACAACGCAGCTTTCTGTTTCACTCGCTACTAAATTTCCGTGTACGCACTTATGAGTGTGAGACAAAGTTAAACCAATTTTAAACTGTAGCTATTCGTACATCAAATATGAATTTAACTTCAAATATTAAATATCATATACTCTGGCTCTCGTTACTTTATTTACGCTTGCGACGGACTGTTAGCATTCGCTGACTAAGAGCTAGTGTTGTTAGTCCTGCCCTCCAGTGCTCCAGAGGTTACGATTTTTACTAAAAGTGAGAATTTCCTGTATTCTGAGTTCGAACGAAGCTCTGCTTAAATGCTGAATAAAAATCATCAGCAATCATGGCTGAAAACTTCAGGTATGAGGAGTCTCCCTCGTTCTGCCAACAACCATATCAAAGAGGGCGGAGGAGCAGACAGAGTTTCAGGACACTCTCTTGCCCTTGGTGTGGGAAACTGACACTAAAAGGCTGAAGAATCGGCAATGACCAACGGCATGAACACGCCGAAGCCAATGGGAACAGCTGCATTAAAGAGACATAATGGGCATCCACTGGAATGTAGCATGCGATTGAAAAAGTCATGATTATCACTCCACTGCAAAAAATTCAGTGTTAGCCCCCATTCGGATCTCACGAAGGGAATTACTGAGGATGAGGTAACCATGCGAAAAAGGTGAAACAGCCAACGAAAGGAAAACAAGTGGATGTCAGAAGTTTCAATATAACATTCAGCTAAAAAGTTGAAGAGCCAAATGCAAAAACTCAGTCAGGATATAGTGGCGATCAGAGAAGTGAAATCGAAACATGTAAGGATTTCAGGGCAGAACAATGCAGGATATTATCAACAGGAGCGAAAAAGATGTAACGGGAGTGGAATTCATTATAAATAGGTAGTAATGCACAGAAAGGGGTTACTTGAACAGTTGAATTATGGAGGTGTTCCCATCACATTCGGCAGCAAACCAATACGTCAACAATAGTTCTGGTACAAATTCCGTTGTGAGAGGAAGAGTAATAGAAAGTATATATTGATTTGTTGTTAATTTTGTATTCAGTCCGAAGACTGATTTGATGCAGCTTTCGATGCTATTCTAACCTGTGCAAGCCTTCTCATAAATGAATAACTACTGCAGCCTACATCCTTCTGAATCTGCTTACTGTATTCATCTCTTGGTCTACCTCTACAGTTTGCACACCTAACAACCGAATTCTCCTTCTAATCAAGTTACGCCACAAATTTCTTTTCTTCCCAGTTATATTCAGTACCTCCACATTATTAATGTGGTCTACTTATCTAACCCTCAGCATTATTCTGTAGCATCACATTTCAAAATCTTCTATTCTCTTCTTGTTTAAGCTGTTTATTGTTCATGTTTCACTTCAAGACATGGCTATGTTCCATGTATATACCTCTAGAAAAGACTTCCTTACACTTAAACTTATATTCAGTGTTAACAAAATTCTCTCTTTCAGATACGCTTTTCGTCCCATTGCTTGTCTGCATTTTATATCCTTTCTCCCACGGCTGCCATCATTTATGTTACTGCCCAAATAGCAAAATTCATCTGCTATTTTCAGAATCTCGTTTTCTAATCTAATTCCCTAAGCGTCATCTGATTTAATTCGATTACATTCCATTACCCTTGTTTTCCTTTTGTTGATGTTCATCTTATATCATCCTTGCAGTACACTGTCGATTCCGTTCAGTTGCTCTTCTAAGTCCTTTGCTGTCTCTGACAGAATTACAATGTCATCAGCAACCTCACAGTTCTTTTTTTCTTCTCCCAGAACTTCTACTCCAATTTTTTTCTCGTTTCCTTTACTCCATGTTTAATGTACAGATTAAATAACATCAGCGATAGGCTACAACTCTGTCTCACTCTCTTCTCAAGCTCTGTTTCCCTCCCATACCTCTCGATTCTTGTAACTGCCTTCTGTTTTCTTTCCATGTTGTTAAGAAATATAGGGAGCAAAAGGCTATTTACAAGCTGTAAATAGCATTTTGCTTCCTGTATTTTGCCTCTTTTACCTACAGAATTTCAAAGAGAGTATTCCACTCAACATCTTCAAAAGCTTTCTCCTAGTCTATAAATGATACAAACGTATGTTTGACTTTTCTTACCCTATCTTATGAGATAAGTCGTAGGGTGAGTATTGCCTCGCTTGATTCTGCGTTTCGCCAGCACCCAAACAGATCTTTCTGAGGTACCTTTCTATCTTTTTCCATTTTTCTTTAACGAATTCGTATTAGTATATATATAGGGTGTTACAAAAAGGTACGGTCAAACTTTCAGGAAACATTCCTCACACACAAATAAAGAAAAGATGTTATGTGGACACGTGTCCGAAAACGCTTAATTTCCATGTTAGAGCTCATTTTCATTTCGTCAGTATGTACTGTACTTCCTCGATTCACCGCCAGTTGGCCCAATTGAAGGAAGGTAATGTTGACTTCGGTGCTTGTGTTGCCATGCAACTCATTGCTCTACAGTACTAGCATCAAGCACATCAGTACGTAGCATCAACAGGTTAGTGTTCATCACGAACGTGGTTTTGCAGTCAGTGCAATGTTTGCAAATGCGGAATTGGCAGATGCCCATTTGATGTATGGATTAGCACGGGGCAATAGCCGTGGCGCGGTACGTTTGTATCGAGACAGATTTCTAGAACGAAGGTGTCCCGACAGGAAGACGTTCGAAGCAATTGTTCGGCGTCTTAGGGAGCACGGAACATTCCAGCTTATGACTCGCGACTGGAGAGGACCTAGAACGACGAGGACACCTGCAATGGACGAGGCAATTCTTCGTGCAGTTTCCGATAACCCTAATGTCAGCGTCAGAGAAGTTACTGCAGTACAAGGTAACGTTGGCCACGTCACTGTATGGAGAGTGCTACGGGAGAACCAGTTGTTTCTATACCATGTACAGCATGTGTAAACACTATCAGCAGCTGATTGGCCTCCACGGGTACACTTCTGCGAATGGTTCATCCAACAATGTGTCAATCCTCATTTCAGTGCAAATGTCCTCTTTACGGATTAGGCTTCCTTCCAACGTGATCAAATTGTGAATTTTCACAATCAACTTGTGTGGGCTGACGAGAATCCGCATGCAATCGTGCAATCACGTTATCTACACAGATTTTCTGTGAACGTTTGGGCAGGCATTGTTGGTGATGTCTTGATTGGGCCCCATGTTCTTCCACCTACGCTCAATGGAGCACTTTATCTTGGTTCATACGGGATAGTCTACATGTGCTGCTAGAACATGTGCCTTTACAAGTACGACACAACATGTGGTTCATGCACGATGGAGCTCGTGCACATTTCAGTCGATGTGTTCGTACGCTTCTCGACAACAGATTCGGTGACCGATGGATTGGTAGAGGCGGACCAATTTCATGGCCTCCACGCCCTCCTGACCTCAACCCTCTTGACTTTCATTTATGGGGGCATTTGAAAGCTCTTGTCTACGCAGCCCCGGTACCAAATGTAGCGACTCTTCGTGCTCGTATTGTGGACGGCTGTGATACAGTACGCCATTCTCCAGGGCTGCATCAGCGCATCAGGGATTCCATGCGACGGAGGGTGGATGCATGTATCCTCGCTAACGGAGGACATTTTGAACATTTCCTGTAACAAAGTGTTTGAAGTCACGCTGGTACGTTCTGTTGCTGTGTGTTTCCATTCCATGATTAATGTGATTTCAAGATAAGTAATAGAATGAGCTCTAACATGGAAAGTAAGCGTTTCCTGACACATGTCCAAATAACATATTTACTATCTTTGTGTATGAGGACTGTTTCCTGAAAGTTTGGCCGTACCTTTTTGTAACTCCCTGTATATCACTAGACTGATAGTTCTGTAATATCCACACCCGTCAGCATCTGATTTCTTTGGAATTGGAACAATTACATTCTTCTTGAAGTCTGAGGGTGAAGCCTCTCTCATATATCTCGCACACAAAGTGGAAGAGTGGGGATCTTGTTGCAACTTAGGTCTTCCTCGCTCTATCGCAACTCCCATCTCATCTTCATCTACAACCTCTTCCATTTCTATAATAGTTCATCTTCCTTGCATAGACCTTCTCTATACTTCTTCCACCTTCCAGATTTTCCTTCTTTGCTTAGTACAGGTTTTCCATTTGAGATATTGATACTCATACAGCTACTTTTTTTTCTCCATATGCCTCTTGAATTTTCCTAAAGGCGGTATCTATCCATCCCTTAGTGAAATATGCTTGTAAATGCTTACATTTGTACCCTGGCTATTCCATCTTAACCATTTCGCACATCCTGAAAACCATTTTTTATACTTTTGTGTTCCATTTCCCCAGTTTCATTTGACGTATTCATATTTTCTCATTTCATCAATTAAATTCAATATCTCTAGTGTTTTCCTAGGATTTCTACTGGACATCATCTTCTTATCTATTTGAACCTCTACCGCTTTCACTACTTCGTTTATCAATGCTACCAGTTCGTTTTCTACTGTGTTTCTTTCCCCTGTTTCAGTCAGTCGTTACCTAGTGCTCCCTCTGAAACTCTCAAAAGCCTCCGTTCTTTCAACTTATCCAGGTCCCATCTCCCTAATTTCCAACCTTTTTGCAACTTTTTTAGTTTTAATCTCTAGTTCATAACCAATAAACTATTGTCAGAGCCCACATCTGTTCTGCAAATGTCTTATAGTTTAAAGTTTGATTTCATAATCCCTGTCTCACCATTATGTAATCAGTCTGGATCTTTCCGGTGTCTCCCCACCTCTTCTACGTATGCAACCTTTCTCATGGGTATCAAACCAAGTGTTTGCTATCATTAAATTATACTCTGTGCAAAATTATACCAGGTGGCTTCTCTTTTATTTCTTTTCCCGAGTCCATATTCACCTATTGGGTGAAGATATTGAACAAGTAATCAAAAATGTTAATGGAGATGATAATCTGATAATCTAGGAAGACTGGAATGCAGTAGAAGGGACAGCAATAGAAGAGTTATGGGATAATGTAGGATTATTAATAACAATGCGGAAGGAGAAAGACTAATTGAATTCTGCAATAAATGTTAGCTAATGATAGCGATCACACTGCTCAAAAATTACTGGATGAAGATGTTAACTTGGAAAGGGCGCAAAGACTCTGGAAGGCTACAAGTAGCTTACGTCATAGTCAGACGTAGCCTCCGAAATCAGACACTGAATTTTAAGGCGTACCCAGCATCAGACATGAACTTAGCTCACAATTTAGTAACGATGAAGAGCAGACTGAAGTTTAAGAGAATCGTCCAGAAGAATGAATACGGATAGAATTGGGATATGTAAGTACTGAGGAATTATTAGATGCATTTGCACTTCTGTAAGACTGTAGATTGAAAGTAAATCGAAGAAGGATGAAAGTAATGAGAAGTAGGAGAAATGAGAACTGCGAGAAACTTAGCATCAGGATTGATGGTCACGAATTAGATGAGGCTAAGGAATTTTGCTACATATGCAGCAAAATAACCAATGACGGCCGGAGCAAGGAGGACATCAAAACAGAGTAGCCCTGGCAAAAAGGGCATTCCTGGCCAAGAGAATTCTACAAGTATCAAAAATTGACCTTAAGTTGTGGAAAACATTTCTGACAATATACGTTTGGAGCACAGCTCTATAGGGTAGTGAAACATGGACTATTGGAAAACCGAAACAGAAGAGAATCGAATCATTTGAGATGTGGTGCGACAGACGAATGCCAAAAATTAGATGGACTGATAAGATAAGGAATGAGGAAGTTCTGCGCAGCATTGGAGAGGAAAGGAATAAGTGGACAACACCGACAAGGAGAAGGGACAGTATGATAGGACATCTGTTAAGACATCATAGGAGTGACTTCCATTGTACTAGAGGGAGCCATAGAGGGCAAAAGCTGTAGAGGGAGACAGAGGTTGGAATACATCCAGTAGATAATTGAGGACGTAGGTTGCAAGTGTACTCTGAGAGGAAGAAGTTGGCAAGGGAGAGAAATTCATGGCGGGGAATTCCCGGCGGTGCCTTTACGTGAGGTTTTTCTTTTGCATTATGATTGAAACTGAAATTTAAATAATCTTTCGTGGAAGTACTTATTTTTGCTGATTGTTGATAACTGTGTTCCATTGGAATCATGTTGCGGATATTAACTGTTGTAGCCAAATAATGTAATCATACGTGAAATTGAATTGGCCAGCTGGGGAAATCCCTACAAGTACATTAAAAGTAGTGCCTTTTAGTTCAATCAGTAGATAACAGTCGGCCTTCAGATGTTTTAGCCTGCCAGAAGTAATTTCACTGGAGCCTCGTGATGTTATCATATTGTTCTGTTCCGATGGTTTCCTTTGATAATCTGTGAACATATTGTTTCATTTCAGTACTAAAAACTGAATTTGCTTAATATGACTTGTATTCCACTCAGTGACGAAGTTGCTGCACAAATTCCACTGTACAGCTGAGACCTACGTTGCTTGCTATCACAAGTTCCAGATGAGTGGCGTAAACTAAGGCTTACTTTTTCCCCTTCTGAAATAGTGTCGAAAACAATAGAGTTACGATCCATTATGGTGGATTAGTGAGATGCAAGTGAGTGATTAGCTGCACATTTTACTTCATGACTTCTGTGATATAGGGCTCCAGGTGGTAAGTGTTAAACCTGTGGACAGGAGACCTTAGTGTTGGGTGTAGTGATTTTTGAGCCAAAGGTAATGTGGGATGTTTAAGGCGTACAGTAACTGTTATTCTTGTGTTGATATTTTCTCTCTTGATTGTAGGGAATTTTTATTTTTACTTAAATTCTTTTATACTTCAGTGCCACTTATGAAGTGAAGTACTGATTTTCAATACTAGGATAGGCTAGAGTCTCCAAACATTAGCGACACACTCATAATGTTTTCTTCTTCATTAATCGTATTTCTAGTACATTCTTCATTGTAAAACAGTATTGTTATCTCAGTTGTTGCGTCTTCAGAAGAACTGATGGAGCTCTGTGCTGATAATGGAAAATGTTGATGTGATTTTGCTGATTCAGTGTTGTAGTTCTTACATATTTCTCATTTAGTTGATAATATTCTTAATGTGTCACTGAGGTGAAATAAATATGATCTTTCCTTGACATTAGGGGGGCTGATTTAATGAGTTTTGAATTAGTTTTATTGGTCTAATGATAGTCAATACCCGAGCACGGACCTTTTAGTTGGTTAACGACAGTTTACATATTCAGTTTGCTGAAGCTGTGTAGAGTGAGAAAGGGATTTTCTTTTTCAGTTGCCTTGTGGATATACCAAGTGATAATGCAATTAGGTGACTAGATTTTCTCACTAATATGGAAAGTACATTACATTTCGGGAAATAATTTTTATGCCAATTATGTACGGTGTTGCGTTGAGGTGTTGTTTTTCTTTTATTTGATCAGTTTTTCATTAGTGACGGACAGTGTTCATAGAGGGAACCCAGTGTATACTCAGATGTATAGGTAAACAATATTTAATGCTGTATACTGGGCACTGTGATTCGTTGCTGAGTCAGAATACGTTTGTCCTTTAAAAATGTTGTGTATTGTTTACTTTTATATCTCAGATGCGTATTTTTTACTTTATGGCTAGTGTCAGTCATACTAAAGAAATGTCTGACTCAGATGGGAAAATAAACGATAAAAACCCTTTAGAAAAATAAAACAGTTGCTTAATTCTCTTGTGATAAATATTTCAGCTTCTTAAAAATTGATGCTTCGTCAACTGGAAGCAAGTAATCTGTTTAAACGTTTCTATAATAATTTATAATGTCATGATCACTTACATATATATGAAATAGTCACATTACCAAGTGCAGTAATCAATTGCCAGCTTCAGATGTGACGCATCCACTAAAGAGATTCGTACAAAATGTATAACAGAAACGCCTTGAACACCATGAAGTCAATTAAAATATTCCAATTAATGTACATGATATTGTTACATGGTAAAAAGACTGAAATTATGGGAGATTATACATTAGTGTGGGGACTAAAGGAGGAACAGGAAAAAATAGATCAAACAGGGTAGATACTAACATAATCTGAAAGATTCAGAGTTGTCATTATGAAAAAAGCTTAGGTAAGAACACAAATAATTAAAATCGTAAAGTTCAGAAATTTTTTAAAAAGGTTTAAAAATTTCTTAAGAACTTCCAAAAAAATTTAAAAAGTTTTAAAACTGCTGGGCAACTTGATAACGTTGGATTCCTGGTACTGACGTCATTGCTGTTTACTGCACTAATCTAAGTAATGTAAAGCAGACTTCGAATGGTCGCCTCCATCAAATGTCACTTCTCTCCAAGCCTGGCGCTACATATTCCACTGGAGGATTAGGTTGACAAAAACACTGAAATAGGAACTTCAGAATGAACCATTCTAATATTTCAATACAGTTATACAATT
Source organism: Schistocerca serialis cubense (assembly GCF_023864345.2). NCBI lineage: Eukaryota > Metazoa > Arthropoda > Insecta > Orthoptera > Acrididae > Schistocerca > Schistocerca serialis. The sequence continues at coordinate 525,043,639 of NC_064642.1, forward strand.
ACAAATGTCGTGCCAGATTTATTTGAAGGCATTCAACGCAATGTCTGTGTTCACAAAAGTTTACTCCAAAAGCTACCGTATAGTTATGGAAATGTGAGTGTTCTTTAAAACTTCTGAAATACCATCCTGTTTGCTTTATGTATAAAGTCAGTTTACTCCTGAACCTCAAAATGTAATCTTGGAATTATCAACATTGTGGTGTGATTGGATTTTAAATGTTTTTCTATCTGGAAACATATGTTAACTTTGATATCATGAAAGTATCTTCCAGTGTCTCCAATTATTCATATACTAATTCAGTAAATAAAAGGATGTGCACATAGTTATAGTTTTGGAGTACTGCAGTAAATAAAATGATATACACAACAGGAAAACTAATTTCAATTTTGGATGGTTTTATTTTTATGTAAGATAGAACAACTACCTTTTAGAACTAATACATTTTTTCACTTTTACATGTTTTACAATTTTAAATATTTTCTGAACATGAAATTAGGTTTTGTAATACAATAAGATGTCAAGAAGTGGGCTAAAGAGAAATACAAGAAAATATCAAGCAATATCAACCTCAATTGATACAGTTTTATATTTGTAGCTTGTGATACATGTTTACAGATGAATTGTGATACACATACAGGCCAATGAAGAAACAATATAACTATAATTTACGAGCAATTAATGTGAGGAGTCCTATTACTCATGATTTTACACAATATGTATACAAAACAATTCTCAATTAAATGTTGTCATCCTATCACTTCTTTTGAAAGAGGAAAAACAAAACAAAATGTAAGAATAGGAGATAAAATGCAAATAATATTCCATTTTTTTCTTTTGTAGATACGGATAGACACTTAATGACAAATATGTGAATTACGTACTTGCAAAAACTTTATTTGGAAGTTTCCAATCAAAATTTTATTCTTTAATACTTAATTACAAACCTCCTGAGACTGACTATGGAATTAGTTTCGTAAAACACATTTTACGCATGGATATATATATATATATATATATATATATATATATATATATATATATATATATATAAGTTAAAGACACAATGTAAACTAATACTTCTGTTTGCTATCTTCCAAATATATATATAGGTCAAACATTTGACAATTGTTCCTCTCAAATGCTTGAATGTTGTTACATCAAAAACAAGTCTTCTTAACACTAATATTGCTCGAATTGGAAGTCAGTTGTTCCATATATTTCACATCTGCGAAATGTATATCAGTTTTTCTGGAGCTTTCAGAATCGGCAGATGCATGTCATTTGTCTTTTGCTGCATAGCTTCTGATACATGTCCTGTAATACATATCTTATCCTGAGTCATTTGTCAGAAATGAGTGTTCTGTGAATTGTGTTTTCCAGAAGATGTGAACTGATGAAGACTAAATCATGAAATCAATGGCAGTTAGTATTTTATTTAACACAATTTCAGTTTTTGGGAACCTATACAAATCAACACAATGTTTGTGACTGTAAATGAACTTTAAAGTGCAAACACTGGATATAAGTAATATAACTAAGCATTATTGTAATTCTCACTTTCCACTATTATGTGATTATGTGCCGAAATTGTAAATAATGCTAAAAAGCACAAATAATAACAGTACATGTTGCTCGTTGTGAAAATTTGAGTTGTCATATACTTTCACTATTGTTTATTGTACTATTTGTGTGAGTTAAATCATGACTCGGCCAAGTACAATGTGACTTCCCTTGTGTTTTTGCTGTTCGTGATCTATTAAGTGACAATTTTCAAATGTGTCTTTGTTCTACGAATTTTATTACGAATCTTCATCACTAAAATTCCTGAGTCATTATCTTGAAACTGTATTCTGATGAACCTTCTACTCTGAAGAAGTATTCTGCTAAGAATATGTGTTACCTTTAGAGTGACAGTGATCTCCAATTCAGTCTGTCGATTTTTCCTTTTCGTAGAAAATGATTAAATGGAAAGACAAGCTTACAACTATTTGTTTTGAGATATCTTTTGTTGTTTCCAATTTCTCTCACGTCACCAACTGTTACCAGATGACATTTTCATCGATTAAACCATTTATTTTCACGATTTCATCGCTTTGTTAAAATGAAACTTGCCCAATGGTTTTCTTATTCAATAATCACGCCGACGTTGTACCCTCAGTATTTTGTCTACAGGTGGTAGTTATCTAAATATTTCTACAACACTTACACAGAATTCTCCATCGTTCACTCTTACGTCCACCACACTCCCGCTCCTCTACTCCTGTGATGTTACAGTAGTTTGGGTTCCCCTCCCACAGCATAGTGTCCCCTGGATTACTCACTGTGTTTTTCACCGATTGCACTAATTGGCTTCACGTGATTTGCTGACGATTCAAATAATCTTCCAGACAGTTTTCATTTCTTACTAGTGCATCTTGTTTTCAAGCTTCTGCATAAAACTGCGGCCGATTACTGTGTAAATTTAACAAGTCATTTACCTAAGCAAAAATTTTAATTTATTTTTCAATTAATCAACATTTGAGGTGACGTCGAAGGCTTCCGGTTACCTTCCAAAACGACGTAGGAACTGTGGCCGAGCAGTTCTAGGCGCTTTAGTCTTGAACCGCCCGAACGCTACGGTCGAGGTTCGAATCCTGCCTAGGGCATGGATGTGTGTGATGTCCTTAGGTTAGTTAGGTTTAAGTAGTTATAAGTTCTAGGGGACTGATGACCTCAGATGTTAAGTCCCATAGTGCTTAGAGCCATTTGATCCATTCGACTTAGGAAATTCATCCCCTTCGCGCTCTGACCAATACGACAGTTGTTGACATAGGTTTCTTTCGCGAAGAGTATTCGTTTTGAACTACTAATTTATACACCTATGAACTTTCGCTGTAATTGCTTCAGGAACCTTAGATACGTTTATTTTCATATGCCACCTTACACCTACTCGTCTCTATTGCTACGGGTGCTTCTGATTGTTTATTCTCATACTTTCGTTGGTAGGAAGTAGCACACATGCTAACTTTACTTGAAATTAACGTGTCAGTTGTATACTACTTACGACTGCTATGATCCCAAACGTTCCATAGCTTTGCTTTCATTTACATGTCACCTTCATCCCAACCCCATTATTGTTGAGTGTTTATGGAAAAAGTTCAAGGCAATCGTAAAATGCGTTTTAGACAGGTACGTGCCGAGTAAAACTGTGAGGGACGGGAAAAACCCACCGTGGTACAACAACAAAGTTAGGAAACTACTGCGAAAGCAAAGAGAGCTCCACTCCAAGTTTAAACGCAGCCGAAACCTCTCAGACAAACAGAAGCTAAAAGTTGTCAAAGTTAGCGTAAGGAGGGCTATGCGTGAAGCGTTCAGTGAATTCGAAAGTAAAATTCAATGCACCGACTAGACAGAAAATCCTAGGAAGTTCTGGTCTTACGTTAAATCAGTAAGCGGCTCGAAACAGCATATCCAGACACTACGGGATGATGATGGCATTGAAACAGAGGATGACACGCGTAAAGCTGAAATACTAAACACCTTTTTCCAAAGATGTTTCACAGAGGAAGACCGCACTGCAGTTCCTTCTCTAAATCCTCGCGCAAACGAAAAAATGGCTGACATCGAAATAAGTGTCCAAGGAATAGAAAAGCAACTGGAATCACTCAATAGAGGAAAGTCCTCTAGACCTGACGGGATACCAATTCGATTCTACACAGAGTACGCGAAAGAACTTGCCCCCCTTCTAACAGCCGTGTACCGCAAGTCTCTAGAGGAACGGAGGGTTCCAAATGATTGGAAAAGAGCACAGGTAGTCCCAGTCTTCAAGAAGGGTCGTCGAGCAGATGCGCAAAACTATAGACCTATATCTCTGACGTCGATCTGTTGTAGAATTTTAGAACATGTTTTTTGCTCGAGTATCATGTCGTTTTTGGAAACCCAGAATCTACTATGTAGGAATCAACATGGATTCCGGAAACAGCGATCGTGTGAGACCCAACTCGCTTTATTTGTTCATGAGACCCAGAAAATATTAGATACAGGCTCCCAGGTAGATGCTATTTTTCTTGACTTCCGGAAGGCGTTCGATACAGTTCCGCACTGTCGCCTGATAAACAAAGTAAGAGCCTACGGAATATCAGACCAGCTGTGTGGCTGGATTGAAGAGTTTTTAGCAAACAGAACACAGCATGTTGTTATCAATGGAGAGACGTCTACAGACGTTAAAGTAACCTCTGGCGTGCCACAGGGGAGTGTTATGGGACCATTGCTTTTCACAATATATATAAATGACCTAGTAGATAGTGTCGGAAGTTCCATGCGGCTTTTCGCGGATGATGCTGTAGTATACAGAGAAGTTGCAGCATTATAAAATTGTAGCGAAATGCAGGAAGATCTGCAGCGGATAGGCACTTGGTGCAGGGAGTGGCAACTGACCTTTAACATAGACAAATGTAATGTATTGCGAATACATAGAAAGAAGGATCCTTTATCGTATGATTATATGATAGCGGAACAAACACTGGTAGCAGTTACTTCTGTAAAATATCTGGGAGTATGCGTGCGGAACGATTTGAAGTGGAATGATCATATAAAATTAATTGTTGGTAAGGCGGGTACCAGGTTGAGATTCATTGGGAGAGTGCTTAGAAAATGTAGTCCATCAACAAAGGAGGTGGCTTACAAAACACTCGTTCGACCTATACTTGAGTATTGCTCATCAGTGTGGGATCCGTACCAGATCGGTCTGACGGAGGAGATAGAGAAGATCCAAAGAAGAGCGGCGCGTTTCGTCACAGGGTTATTTGGTAACCGTGATAGCGTTACGGAGATGTTTAATAAACTCAAGTGGCAGACTCTGCAAGAGAGGCGCTCTGCATCGCGGTGTAGCTTGCTCGCCAGGTTTCGAGAGGGTGCGTTTCTGGATGAGGTATCGAATATATTGCTTCCCCCTACTTATACCTCCCGAGGAGATCACGAATGTAAAATTAGAGAGATTAGAGCGCGCACGGAGGCTTTCAGACAGTCGTTCTTCCCGCGAACCATACGCGACTGGAACAAGAAAGGGAGGTAATGACAGTGGCACGTAAAGTGCCCTCCGCCACACACCGTTGGGTGGCTTGCGGAGTATAAATGTAGATGTAAATGTAGATGTAGTAGATGTAGATTGTTGCTGCTGAGAGGACCTCATATTCGCAGTACGTTTTCTTAATTTGTAAGTAAAATGTGTACCATCATCATACAAAATGATGATCTAGGCTCCCAGGGCTATGTTGGAACGAACATACCAACATACTTAACACTGTTATTTGCCGGTTGTTACTGTGACAGCGATACTAATTTGCAATGCGGGAATAAAAGGGCCCATGCGTCAGTGCGAGTCACAGAAGCTTAGCTGGATACGTTCGATTATTCCGTCTCAGCTCCTCATGATTTCCGCTAACACCTTGCTCGGGTTACCTACCCAACAATGTTAGCTAGAACATGCATAAAACATCAGTTTCTTACACAGAGATTCCCATTGGAAGAGTTGTCTCACGATATGTTTGGCTACATTTCAGGTGGCTACACGTGTACACTGACATGGTCGGTCCTAGTGTCAAGGTCCATAAATTTGCAAGCCCGTGTTTACAAGTTGATGTCTATAGCGGATCATCACCACTAAACGGGAACTTTACATGGGTCAGAATTTACTGGTATGATTCTCTTTTGAGGACAGTTAAATGGAAACTAAGGGGAAGGTGACAGGATGCGTCATGTCACGTAACGAGCTGGGAATATCCGATGCACAACATATTTCGCAGACCCATTCAATGATAGTGAGCAACAGTGGCAGCTGTACTAAAATACAACGACTGAGGAGTGTGTATGAACCTTTCTAGCCTCTGATGCACTTACTGTAAGAAACTTCCTATATGAAGTTTTAGAGTGTTTAAAAGGTTTTAAAAGAGACTTTTTGTGTGACAAAAAGGTCACACGTCCGTCGTTTCTCCGCCAGAAGCCCATGAAAGTTTTGACGTTGAAGATGTTGAGAGACAATGTTCAGACTTCTATGTGATGAATGTTACTTTAGAGATATAGTGGATATGTTGTGAATTTCTGTTTCTGGAGGGCAGGTGAAGCACTTGGTTTATGAGGCACCGATGGACACTGCTAAACAGCTGCTTGCTCATGTCACTGAAGCTACTGGTTGTTTATGAAGACTTATTTCAAGTCATTGATACAGAACAACACACGAAACTGATATTCTGTGAATAACCATTGAATTATAACGTATTACATTTTGTCACATTTATAAGTTGATAGATTTTCGTATAACCCGTTATATGAACCTGTAAACACACCTGCCGTACAAGCGAAGAGACGAACTGATGATTAAGAATATTACTTAATGTTGAAGGCAAAATTGACACATTCGTCATTACTGATGTACTACGTGTTACAAATCATTTGTGGAAAACTTATATTCAATTAAGTTTGTAGTGCAGGAGACGTTCTTGTTTATAAGCTGTTACAAATGTGACGTAATTTCTCAAAATGAGCTATAAAGTAGGCCCAAGCTCAACAAAATATTGAAACATATTTCTTCGATTTGTATTGAACACTGAACAGAAATGACAGAATTTCATGAAGTTCACTCTCCAACAATATTACTCTAATATCGTGCCAAATTTAAATGCTTGACATTCTCTCATGCCACTGCTGAGAAACAATGCCTTTTATCTAAGTTTGTTGATTAAATAGCTCTTAAATTATTGATAAGATTTGTTTTAGTTAGAAAATTTAAAATCTGTTCGTTTTCAGTGGTTAAATATAAAATTGTTTGTCTTTTGAAGAGTACTGGCATTAAGAAAACTTTTGTAAGAATTTTTCGGTGAGAATGATGTACTTCTTAGTTCTCTGTTTAGAAATTCAAATGTATTTCATTGCTTAGTAATAGCGAAGAAATATTGCTTAGTTTCTTTGAAGTAGTTTGTCCATCTCTGTGGTAAAAAAAAGTAGTTTATGTAATAACTGATGGTTAAATAATGTAACTGTTGAGGCCAAATAGTGTACTCAAGCCGAAGGCCAAATTAAATTTTTTTTTTAAAAAGTGAGCTTGCTTTAATAATAACAATGCACGCAGAAAATGAAAGTTTTCTGCGCAGTGTGAACTCTTTCGAGCAAAAGCAGACCAAATGTTTATGCTTACGGAAGGTGACTACGACACCTTCCAGACCACTGCTTTGAGCAGCGCTGTTTTTATACCGCGTGATTCTCTTGGCGCAGTTTCCTGAAGAATCGCTTCCTTGAGAACCATTCATCTATGTCTCTCTAAAGGCAGTGGTAGTTTATATGTGCAACGAAATAACACTTAAGCAGCAGCTCCAGGGCCAAGCGCTTTCCTGGGTGAATTCCTTCAGTAGTACCACATTCGTAAATTTCACTGATTCGTATAAAACAAGACGGTTACACACATAAAGCACTTATAATTAAGATAAACGTAAATTTAGATATCTGAATGTTGAGCCAAGTTGTTCTTCACTGAATATAACAAGAATTTCCAATGGAAGGTTAGATTCACCTGTGACCTGGCAATGCTGTCGGGAAAGAATAAAGCTTCAGTCTTACATTAACTTCGACGTGCATTTGCTGAAGGCACTGGAAGGGTAATGCTGCATTGAGGGCCTCGCAAAAACCGATAAGAGTGCAAGAAGACCGGTGACGTGTTCAGCTCACAGCTGGATATAGAAGAGTGCTTCTACCTAGTTTTATCAGCAAGGAAACTGAGTTGCAGATCAATAAAGACACTAGTTAGCTTGAAAAGTGACGTTAGACGTAATTCAGGATATCAAGCAGTCTCAATCTTAATAATGAAACGTCATTCCTGTATCACACAAGATAATTCATTATCTATCAACATGCGCCCATCGACAGTCTCACAAAGCTGTGCTCGGACTGGAGTTCTCAACTATTAAACGCCGATGAATTAGCAGCGTAACGTGAAGGTTACGTTCTGAGTTCGTGTAATTTAGTTTCATAAGACGAAACATGTTTTAGTGAAAATAAACTGATTAATTTAAGATATAGGAAAGAAAAGGCAATGACTGATTCATTTTAAGATTCATATAAGCATAATCAAATCAGATCTTTTCAGACATAAATATTAATAGATAGTTACTTACCTGGCATTGCCTGGGTATGTATTTATTATAGTCTTTTATTAGTCCATCTCCTACTTCTCCCTTTCTCTGTCCATCTTCTTTTCTCTCTGTCGACCTCCTCCACTCCCCCACTCTCTGTCCACCTCCTCCTTCCCCTTTAGTTCCATCCCCTCCTCTCCTCTCTCCATCAATATCCTCCTCCTTCCCCCTCTGTCGATCACTTCCTTCCCCCTTTTCCTGTTCATATCCTCCCCTCTCCTTTCTCTGTCCATCTTGTTCTCTTCTCTTTCTCTGTCTATTTCTTCCTCTCACTTTGTCTGTTCATCTTCTCCTCCCCCATCTCTCCCTCTCTCCCTCTCTCTCTCTCTCTCTCTCTCTCTCTCTATCTCTCTTCCTCCCTCTGTCTCTGTGCACCTCTTCCTCTTTCCTTTCTCTGTCCATCTCTTCCTCTTTCCTTTCCCTGCCTATTTCCCACTTCCTTGTTTCTGTTCATCTCCTCCTCTCTCCTATCTCTATTCCCCCTTCCCTATTTCTATCCATCATCCCTTCCACCTTGTATCTGTGCCTATTCCACCTTTCCTCTCACTTCCTGTCCATCTCCTCGTCCTCCCTTCTCTCTCCAAGTTATTAAACTCACCCAAATAGGAGGCTAGTGATTCTTACTACTACAGTATTTCCTTGCAGACTGTAACTGATATATGTACCAAATTTGACTGAAGCCGTTCCAAGGGTTTGCGATGAGATTTTCACCGATGCCTTTCCTCGCATAATATGGCGTTCCACACACATCTCAGTGTTCTTGAACTATGTGCCGTACAATAATTACTATTTCTAGGTGCATTCAGCAGAATATCTGGATACTATCTGTGAAATGTGTTGCGAATAGAAGCATTAGAAGAGAAGTGCTAAATTAAAACATCATTCTTGATGCGGCAGTTCTTCTCGCATCTCAGTATTTGACGTCATATCTCCTGAACTATGTGTGGGTCAATGCTGTAATGTTTTATTACATCCCCTGGAATACGTGAACACTGTCTTCAAAATTTGTCACGAATGCAGCTAGTTGTAAAGAAGTAATAAATTTAAACGTCATACCTCATGTGACAGTTTTACTACATGCTCAGCGAAAATGTACTGAATGATAAACTTTTTTGTTTTCATCGTTGTGTGGGGGTCACAAGCGATAAGAAGTTTCCAGAATGAGATTTTCACTCTGCAGCGGAGTGTGCGCTGATATGAAACTTCCTGGCAGATTAAACCTGTGTGCCCGACCGAGACTCGAACTCGAGACCTTTGTCTTTCGCGGGCAAGTGCTCCACCATCTGAGCTACCGAAGCACGACTCACGCCCGGTACTCACAGCTTTACTTCTGCCAGTTTCTCGTCTCCTACCTTCCAAACTTTACAGAAGCTCTCCTGCGAACCTTGCAGAACTTTGATAAGAAGTTTCTTTAAGGATTGAAATTATGTGTAAAGTCTGTGGCAAATCTCTAAGCTTTCACATTCTCAAATGCTGGATGACTGAAGTATGGGTGTTTTCGTCTCCTGGGCTGAGCTGCTTTCTCACCCCCCACCCCCGCCCGTTTGATAGGTGGGTTGTTCTTATCCGCACAGTGATTCTTTTCATACAGTAAAATACCTGTATCAAGTTTGGTTGAAATCGTTACAATCATTTAAGAGGAGATATGTAACATACATACACATATACAGACATTTTTCTAAATTGTATGGATGTTACGAGGGCAAAACTGTCTTCATCATCAGCGTTCACAACACTATTCATTTTCTCTGAGAAACCGGTGAAGGTAACCTTAGTCTTTCCACCACTCTGAAAAATGACGTGTAGTGCATGAGAAGTTCACGCAAGTCTCATTAACGTAAGTTATATGACAAACCTTCCATTATTACCGCATTCAGTGGTTCGGCAATGTTGCAGCTAATCTTCGTAAATATTTCCCTTCTTTAACAATTATAACTGCTTGTTTATGGGAGGTTGTGCAAAGTTGCGATCAAACCGTTCCTTAAACATAGTGAAGTCCGTCAACAGCACAGCACGAACCGTTTAAATAGAAGACCTAAACAAAATTAAAGTACAAAGCAAGGTCGCCAACAGTGAGTTCGTGTGGAACGTTCCGAAATGCTTCATACAAAGGAGTGATTTTCTCTGCGTAGAGGAACTCGAGGAGTTGCGTGGCGGAAAACTACACAAGATCTCCAGAGTAATATATTTATGGTTATTAAATTGTATTAACTGACATTTTTTCTTTTATAAATTGTAAATAAATGCACGATCAAACATATTTTAAAAAATAAATTTGCTGAAATAAAGTCAACGTTTTTCCAATTTTGTCAGAGACAAAATTTACCCTATGAGCGTTGTGCAAGATATAATATTACCCACCAGGTATGAAATCCGAACAGACATTAGAATTTTCTCTCCTACATTTTCGCTCATTTTTTGTGATAGTCACTGGAAAGATGTAATAAGTGCCCGAGTGTAAAACCCAGCACCCGGTTGGTGCTTAAAAGACTAGTATCCGTGACGGTGGAGGAGATCGTGAGTTTAGTCGGAAGAGGACCTGTACACAAAAACAACGCCACCCTGAAATCGAGGAGATAATAGCGAAGCAGAAAGTACGAAACATTGCGCTGCTTCGTCGAAATTACGAGGGCTATTCGGAAAGTAAGGAACGATAGGTCGCAAAATGGAAACCACAATAAAAATCAAAAGTATTTTATTTGCAACGGTTAGCTACACCTTCCAGCTACTTCCTTACACAGTCACCGCTCAGACTTACATCTCTGTCATAGTGTTGTACCAACTTTTCAATTCTCTCGTTATATAAGACAGCCGCCAATGCTTTTCGCCAATTTTCTACTCTGTACTGCAGCTCGTTGTCTGTGTCAAAATATTGCCTTCATAGCCAGCGGTTCATTTGAGCAGAGATGAGCCTCAGGAGTGGCAAATTACGGGCTGTATTGTGGGTGATCAAACACTTCCCATCGAAAACGCTACAGGAGCTTCTTCATTGCCCCTGCATAGTGCGGCCGAGGATTGTCATGTAGAACGAACCGTATGACGGTTATGTTATGTGGATTGCATACCTTCAGGGGAAATCTTTCGCCAGGCTCTCATACTTCACGGCAGACGCTAATTTCTAGCCATCTCTACGTTCTCACTGCGAGCTCAGAATTGAAAAGAGCGACATGATGCGATCGGGAGGCGTGCTAGACACAGTGCCCAACGCATTTGTGCAAAGCCTCATCAGATTTTACTGTATTTTCCATTTCACGACCGATCGTTCCTTACTTTCCGAATAACCCTCGTATTACCGTCAAACGCTGTAGGCTCGTAATTGTTTATTATTATCTCGTTAAACATATTGGATTGAAGATTTTAGAAACATATTGGACTTTAATTTATTATGCTTCATTGCGGAAGACGTCCGCAGAAAGATGTTGCTAGATCTAGGTCATTTTACTACATAAATGACTTCTCATATTCCGGTAGCTGTATTCTTCACTGTTCTGTTCCTAGTGCTACCGATTTGGAGTACGTACCTGTTAGAGATGCGTAGTGTGGTCAACTTTTGCAAATATATTTACTCAACTTTCCCGCTATCCTGTTACAAATGTTCATCGGGTCTCACAGTGCAAGCCTGTATCGGAAAGACTACTAAAACCATATAAAATTAGATCATTCAAATCAGTTCATCCTGACGTAAAGCAAAAAGCTATAGATGTTTAGGACACACGCAGTGCATCACACTTCAAACTCAAATTTTATGAATTAGCTATACGCAAATTAATTAAGACACAAAACACAATTCAAACTGTAGAATAAAATACATGTGTTTTTGCATATTTTTGTCCGTCTCATTTTCATATCACAGTAATTGGAATTTCGAACGAACGTTGAAATACGAGTCACAAAATTAAGAAATGGGAACCTGGACTATACGACATCACAGAGCTCAGTGGTTGTGAAAGTCGCAGAAATTGCTCAGTTCTCGTGATCAGTGATCCCGGAGACAGAAATGGAAGTTTTACGGAACATGACAATCTTTAGGTGAATATGTGAGAGGCGTGTTACAAAAATTTTCTGATTTAATTATTCCACATAGGGCTAAAACGAAACTACAGCTATCACATGCTGTTGACGTATACAGGGTGTTACAAAAAGGTACGGCCAAACTTTCAGGAAACATTCCTCATACACAAAGAAAGAAAATATGTTATGTGGACTTGTGTCCGGAGACGCTTACTTTCCATGTTAGAGCTCATCTTATTACTTCTCTTCAAATCACATTAATCATGGAATGGAAACACACAGCAACAGAACGTACCAGCGTGATATCAAACACTTTGTTACAGGAAATGTTCAAAATGTCCTCCGTTAGCGAGGATACATGCATCCGCCCTCCATCGCATGGAATCCCTGATGCGCTGATGCAGCCCTAGAGAATGGCGTATTGTATCACAGCCGTCCACAATACGAGCACGAAGAGTCTCTACATTTGGTACCGGGGTTGCGTAGACAAGAGCTTTCAAATGCCCCCATAAATGAAAGTCAAGAGGGTTGAGGTCAGGAGAGCGTGGAGGCCATGGAATTGGTCCGCCTCTACCAATCCATCGGTCACCGAATCTGTTGTCGAGAAGCGTACGAACACTTAGACTGAAATGTGCAAGAGCTCCATCGTGCATGAACCACATGTTGTGTCGCACTCGTAAAGGCACATGTTCTAGCAGCACAGGTAGAGTATCCCGTATGAAATCATGATAACGTGCTCCATTGAGCGTAGGTTGAAGAACGAAACTAAAATGAGCTCTAACATGGAAATTAAGCGTTTCCGGACACATGTCCACATAACATCTTTTCTTTATTTGTGTGTGAGGAATGTTTCCTGAAAGTTTGGCCCTACCTTTTTGTAACACCCTGTATATTCAGGTATTGGATGAGGAGGGAAGTATGGCAGGAACATAGGAAGCCAAAAATTAACTAAGAATGTATGACATCTGTTATGGAATGAAATCTTGCTGTGGGGGTTGTAGTAATGGCACAATGAAAAGAATAAAAGAAACGAGACGCTGCTTAAATTTTAAATTTCTCGTTAGTGCGCCTTTGGCATTACAGCAACAGTATGAACACCTCACTTAATCAATGCCCAGCGGTAGTTCTGCTAAAATGTGTTTTTCGTCACCATACCAGCTTCATTTTATTCAGCTATCGCGAGTGTCCTTACAGGACGTATTTACGAATGTGTTACAGTAGTCAAAGGAGATCCGTAATTTAAGCTACTGAAGCCAGGATATTCAAACTTTTGCAGTTCCAGTGTTTCCTGATCTGTTTGTTGCATCAGGTTGTATTTATTCATTGTTTATACGGAACTCTGCTTCAGTCATATTTTGCATTTGAAGCAGAGTAAATTTTAATGTCGCCGGTGGACAGCTGGCCATGTTGTTGTCCGTTTCCCTTGCCGTATTCACTTTCGTACAGTGTGCTTAGTTTCATGCTGTGTAAAACTGAGTTTGCTGTGTATTTTATCATATAAATATGCTTCAGCTGCGTGAATGATTAGGGTTTAATTTCAAGTCAACGTTGAAGTCATCACAGATGGAACACAAACTCGGGCTGGGCTCGAATAAGAAAGGAATCGGCCGTGCTACTTGGGAAGGGAATCATTTCTCTATTTACTTCATGAACTTCAGTTATATCTGGTTTAAGTTTTGTAATCTTCTCTTTGAGTGTATACTCTGTGTGTGATGTGATATTTTCCTTAAAGGAAGAGTAGATGATTGTTGTTCTTTGCTTTGAGTAACTTCACGACTGTATCTCTTGTACTCCCTTTCCACCTCGTCTTCTTTGTAATCTGTCACCTGAAATGCTGGTTATCCTACAATAAAAAGCACACAGTTCTTCCAGGGAATTGGTAGCTATCTGATTCCCACACATATTTATTTTTTTCTGTTTTTTTTTCTTCTCCAATACTGTTTCAGTTTTGTAAACTCCGTGTATGTAGTACAATTACTAGCCACTTAAACATCAGTGTGTCCTATTTCCCGATTATGATAAACATTGTTACATCGCCTGCACACGCAGTAAGTAAATGAATCAGACGAAATGTGACCGAATTAGAAATTAAACTTCTGAAGTCAGTCGTTTTTTGATGCAGAGTGTTAATTGCATTCGCTATCCGTTAACATGTTATCATCTACGTTTCGGCAATAAAATATTTATTGTTCTTTTCAGTAGTCAGAAGCATGTTCACTGACCATGTTACGTGTAATCCCAAATGCCCATGAGTTTAAATGAACGTATGTATTTAGACAGATCAAAGAGATGCACTCTGTCATAGCCACGCACCATGAGGTTAATCAATTGTCATAGTCAAGAAGTGATTTAAATTTATGACAGATTCAGGAAACTGCATCTTAAGAACCCTTTGTAGGTTGCAAACCCTTCAAAATCGAATCTTGGTTCTCTCCCTGATATACCCCGCTTACTTAGCGCTTTCCTTAAGTCTTGGTATTGCTTTTGTCAGTATTGACGTTACGTGTATTATGTAGTTAAAAGCGAGGGATTACTTTTATTTCCGCAGTTAAGATTTCCTGACTGCTCCAGGGCGCATATTTGACCAAAGCCTAACTCATATACACTCCTGGAAATTAAAATAAGAACACCGTGAATTCATTGTCCCAGGAAGGGGAAACTTTATTGACACATTCCTGGGGTCAGATACATCACATGATCACACTGACAGAACCACAGGCACATAGACACAGGCAACAGAGCATGCACAATGTCGGCACTAGTACAGTGTATATCCACCTTTCGCAGCAATGCAGGCTGCTATTCTCCCATGGAGACGATCGTAGAGATGCTGGATGTAGTCCTGTGGAACGGCTTGCCATGCCATTTCCACCTGGCGCCTCAGTTGGACCAGCGTTCGTGCTGGATGTGCAGACCGCGTGAGACGACGCTTCATCCAGTCCCAAACATGCTCAATGGGGGACAGATCCGGAGATCATGCTGGCCAGGGTAGTTGACTTACACCTTCTAGAGCACGTTGGGTGGCACGGGATACATGCGGACGTGCATTGTCCTGTTGGAACAGCAAGTTCCCTTGCCGGTCTAGGAATGGTAGAACGATGGGTTCGATGACGGTTTGGATGTACCGTGCACTATTCAGTGTCCCCTCGACGATCACCAGTGGTGTACGGCCATTGTAGGAAATCGCTCCCCACACCATGATGCCGGGTGTTGGCCCTGTGTGCCTCGGTCGTATGCAGTCCTGATTGTGGCGCTCACCTGCACGGCGCCAAACACGCATACGACCATCATTGGCACCAAGGCAGAAGCGACTCTCATCGCTGAAGACGACACGTCTCCATTCGTCCCTCCATTCACGCCTGTCGCGACACCACTGGAGGCGGGCTGCACGATGTTGGGGCGTGAGCGGAAGACGGCCTAAC
The DNA here is from genome assembly GCF_023864345.2 of Schistocerca serialis cubense. Classification (NCBI taxonomy): domain Eukaryota; kingdom Metazoa; phylum Arthropoda; class Insecta; order Orthoptera; family Acrididae; genus Schistocerca; species Schistocerca serialis. Next base: position 525,059,234 of record NC_064642.1, read on the forward strand.
GGTGTGCGGGACCGTAGCCCAGCTTCATGGAGACGGTTGCGAATGGTCCTCGCCGATACCCCAGGAGCAACAGTGTCCCTAATTTGCTGGGAAGTGGCGGTGCGGTCCCCTACGGCACTGCGTAGGATCCTACGGTCTTGGCGTGCATCCGTGCGTCGCTGCGGTCCGGTCCCAGGTCGACGGGCACGTGCACCTTCCGCCGACCACAGGCGACAACATCGATGTACTGTGGAGACCTCACGCCCCACGTGTTGAGCAATTCGGCGGTACGTCCACCCGGCCTCCCGCATGCCCACTACACGCCCTCGCTCAAAGTCCGTCAACTACACTTACGGTTCACGTCCACGCTGTCGCGGCATGCTACCAGTGTTAAAGACTGCGATGGAGCTCCGTATGCCACGGCAAACTGGCTGACACTGACGGCGGCGGTGCACAAATGCTGCGCAGCTAGCGCCATTCGACGGCCAACACCGCGGTTCCTGGTGTGTCCGCTGTGCCGTGCGTGTGATCATTGCTTGTACAGCCCTCTCGCAGTGTCCGGAGCAAGTATGGTGGGTCTGACACACCGGTGTCAATGTGTTCTTTTTTCCATTTCCAGGAGTGTAGTTAGCTGAGGTAAGACTTTCGTAGCGGTCCCCCTCACATTTTTAGTTGCTTATGTGCGATATATGTGCGTAAGATGCACCGAAGTACACGTCTGGAGACTTTTCACTGTGAAATGAGAGTTTTCTAAAGTTACCACAGAGTTTTCGATGACGATGTATTAAATATGGAAAACTATTTTAAATATCGCACGAACGGAGACATTCAAACTATGCTACAAATCAAGCTGGTACTCTTTATTTCGCATTCACATCCGTTAGCTTCGCCAACACACAGCCCAACTGTCACCTTCCAACGTAACCTAGACTTCGGACTACGCTATACACAAATTTGTCACTATCGCCGCTATAGCCAAGATTATTTCAGAATATGTGTGTGTATTGGGGGGGGGGGGGGGGGGGTTGGCACTACCCACGTTCTAGCCATTAAATAATAGCCTGTTATCACAGTGAACAATATTAACGGAGAGGGAAGAAGGAAAATTTAAGAGACTGGTTCATTTTTCTTTACTCACTCATTTTCGTACATCAAGGCCTTCCATGCTATTGTGGACTACTTAATACCTAGTACAGCTAATGAAATTACGGGTCTGTTTACAACTGTTGATGGAGAAGCTACTCATAAAAGAAAAAAAAAAACAGTACGCTTCTGTTTTATCATTGTCTTTTCAGATATATAAATTTATTACAAAGAAAATCATCTGATCCAACGGTCAGGTTTATATGAGTAAATCACTTATTCTAGTCTATTAGTGCATATGAAGAACCATTCTCCCACACGCTCAATGCACTCACAGTATAGTAGCCAAACCTCGTACCAAACTGCTTATGTTCGTAGTTCATTCGGACCTTTCATCAGTGTCATATTCATCACAGAGTTGTGTCTGTTCTCATATTACAACAAATTCGCATTTGACGATAGTAGTGCTGTCAGTACGTCACTACGGTAATTTCAGGTATCATCAAGATGTGTTACTCACTTGTTACGCCTGTCAACGTTTACAGATGTCAATTGACGTTACATTTGAGTGGTTAAATTCATGTCTGTGTTACTACGCGCAGCCGTTCAAATGTAATAAGTGGATAAATTTTCCACTTATTAGTATTTATCTTACTCGCCTCATAAGCTTTCATCACAATGATACTAGTAACAAGCTACTGCGCTGACGTACAGTGTTTCTGTTCCACGCCTGGCTATATTCGCAGCTCATACCCGTTGTGGTAATCAACTATGGTTCACATTATAGAATCTCTTATGGATGGTAAGTGTGTACGTTGCAGTTAGGCCATTTTTGGGTATGATCGAACTCTATACGGCCATGGGTGGTAACGAACTGTGTGTACAATTCATCTAGATCGAAATTTTCGTTTCGTCTTTGAAAGACTTTGCCCAAAAGTGAATCCAGGTCTTCTGGGTTGGTAGGGAGGCCCAACGATTTCAGATGTATTCTGTCTACCGCTTCTGGGACTGGAAATGTGATTTTATTACCCCAGGGATGGCCCAGTCGCACTAGATGTCGGAGTGCCGCTGTCAAGACAGGAATCTGTTCCAATTTCATCACCAGCAGCGCCTCTTCACACAAGTCTTCAATCTTTCGAGCGTCTGCTTCCTCCACATCAGCCGCACCGTGCTTAATGTTCTCGGTCTGTGTAACGGCGTCTACAGTCGATATTGGTTTTCTTGCTGGTGGCACTGGGACCTTCGTTCTTCTGAGGACGCCTCTAAATAGTCTGGAAGTCAATAGTTTCTGGTTTTCCTCATTTGGTTCGCCCTGAAATCTACCTGCCATAACGACTGGCTGCAATAATTGTCACAATACAGTTAGGTTGGATGGCTTTAAACGAACAGTTATTCGCAAATCTTTCGCAGATTACACTGACTGGGCAATGCAAAAAGTAGAAAGAAAAAAATTACTTTCACTAAGTAAACTTTACGACTGATCGTCATTTAGTTAATATGTCACAATCCTAATACCTGAATTATGTAAGTACGATCAGAAACCACATAACCATGGTTACTGAAATTTTGTTGTGGTCGCAGATCAGGTTTGAACTTACGGGTGAATTAATAGTAGAATAATGCTCTAAACATTATTTCCTTAATTGATAGTATACACATTATCTAAGGTTGCTGATATTGTTCGGTATATTTTTCTGTGTTAAGTATCTGTAGATATTGGAAGCTTGTTGGAGTGAGATAACATATACCCCCACTGGATGTCACACGATAAATAACAAAACTTATTGTGCTTCTCACTGTATTCAGTCTTATGTCCTACACTGTGATCAAAAGTACTTCAATGCTTGCTACACAATTTGCATGCCTTTAACACTTACAGACATATACAGTTGTCCTTAATATTTTCACCAAATCGTCACTACTACCTTTGCTGTTATATATATTACAATAGGCACAGAATTCTTTCTCTTAGCTTCCAATCAAAGATGAAAATTCTGCTCTGTAATAATTTCTTTCTTCTTGTATGAAACATCTCCTTGGCACAGTTAACAGCTCCTTGAAATATTGCACATTCTTCAAACAGTATATTTTCATGACAGCTATATAACCATCTGCTATTTTAACAAATTGTAGTAATCGATCTCACAACTATTATTCAGAGCATTAATTTTAACGTCACGGCAGTGGACTACCGTTCATCATTTACGCAGTAGGTCAAAACGCTCAGTTAGTAATTGACTTATTATCTCACCTCCATTTATGTTCTAAATAGTGCTGCCTTCTTCGGCACAGTTCCTTTAGAGATTTATACTGGATTGATGCTCCGCAGATGAGTCTTCACTGCTGCAGCTGTGCAGACTGGTCTTGCAGGTTCCTATTCGATGACCTGGCGGCCTTCTGCCTTCGCCATCGACGCTGAGTCGAAAGATGCTGCTACCACATGCAGAGTAGAAGAAGTAGTAAACCAAAACACTTCCTCACAAATTCATTCTTCAGTGTCCACACATCAGTGTCACAAATATTCTATGTTATTATATGTCTTAGTGCTTGATTACTCCTGAATTATGTGCTATACTCATTCTTAATAACTCCATCATTGATGTTCGAAAGCATCTATGAAAAATACTGAATGAAATAAAAGCGGCTCTTTTAAGTAGCACACTTTCATCCAAAGTCTAATTTAACGATGCACAAAGAGTTGTTAACTGCTTCTGACTCACACGGAGAATAGCACGTTCCCGCAACAATAAACGAGCACGAACAGTGTCAATGATAACATATAATATTTCGTGGCTTTCAGAGCAAACGACTGTGTCAGCTTAACAGGCAACGAAACTAAGAGTGCAAGGGAAGACCGAAAGCTATGGGAGAACACGGAACTAACAGTTTGAAAGAACTGAGCCACCTGAATTTATACGAAACGTATGGCAGTTGCAAAATTGCTCTAACCCCTACCACCTACCACACTCCACAGCTCGTGCCCCCACCCGATCCCCTCCATCGCCCCCCAAAAATATTACCACGCCCATAGTTCGCGGCGATACAACAAAGCAGGCAACGGTTGCAACTTCCTCGCTTCTGTCATAAAACAGCAAGCGGCACGCCCATAAAGAACACCTGCGGAACGGATCGTAAAACCTTACGCTATAAAACCTATTATGCAGCACGGTCTACTTTTCTGCTTTACATTAATAGCTGTGTTTTCCCCATCCCTCCATACGTTCAGATAATTACACATCGCTATCAAAATACTTTATATGTGTAAATAAATAACTGCCCTTACTGTCACAGAAATAAATTACCTATACTGCAGAAGAAATGCTATTTATTGTATGAATTTAGCTAAGGGGTCATTCTGTGTAGTATACGATTGATGCACTACGACACTGCTTCAACGCTGAAAGCAGTTCCGCGCAGTTTAGCTATTTGGGGAGCAAAATAACTGATGATGGTCGATGTAGAGAGGATATAAAATATAGACTGGCAATGGCAAGGAAAGCGTTTCTGAAGAAGAGAAATTTGTTAACATCGAGTATAGATTTAAGTGTCAGGAAGTCTTTTCTAAAAGTATTTGTATAGAGTGTAGCCATGAATGGAAGTGAAACGTGAACGATAAATAGTTTAGACAAGAAGAAAATAGAAGCTTTCGACATGGGTGCTACAGAAGAATGCTGAAGATTAGATGGGTAGATCACATAACTAATGAGGAGGTGTTGAATAGAATTGGGGAGAAGAGAAATTTGTGGCACATCTTGACCAGAAGAAGGGATCGCTTGGTAGGACGTAGTGAGGCATCAAGGGATGACCACTCTAGTATTGAAGGACAGCGTGGAGGGTAAAAATCGTAGAGGGAGACCAATAGATGAATACACTAAGCAGATTCAGAAGGTTGTAGGTTGCAGTAGGTACTGGGAGATGAAGAAGCTTGCACGGGATAGAGTAGCATGGAGAGCTGCATCAAACCAGTCTCTGGACTGAAGACCACAACAACAACAATACTATCACGTAGCATGCAGTAGTGCTGCACAAAAGTTAACACATGCTACCAGTGAAACGGGTTCACTTAATAATCATTGATTGCTTGCTTCAAGTGCCTGAGAAGGAACGCTGTTTATATTGTAATTGCAGAGTTGATGAACGCTAAGTTTTATGCAGCTCAGTGAAAAATCAGTGAGAAAATGTGTTGTGAACGTAGTCTTCACAAGTCGATCAAGTCAAGAGGAGTTCACCATAGTGGTTTCTCAGTTTCTGCGATAATCGCTAGTATTCTACAACATAACGTCAGTGCATGGAGTTTCAGAGTGGTATAGTCTATTACTTAAAGAGTTTATTCGATGAGGAGAGATTATATATAATTAATGTGTGCCTAACCGAGAACAATTTACTGGGAGAATAATGGGAGCGCAGAATGAAGCCACGCGCTTCTACCTTAGGGAATTAAACAACTCTTCGAATGATTCTTCATTTTTGTACCACACGACGTTTTAGGGTTCGTTAGCTTTGAATCGAACATGGCGCATTAAACCTCACATGAAACATTTCCAAACAGGGGTAGGATGTAAGACTTAAAGTTCGTTGCAGCGGCCCAAAATGGAAACACATTTCTTTACGAAACACAGGTTTATATTAGAAGATAACTTTTAAAGGGTAACGACTGTAGAGGAAGACAGAGGTTGGAAAATATCCAAAAAATAATTGGGGACTTTAGGGTGTGAGTGCTTCTCTGAGATGAAGAGTTTGCCACAGTGGCGGGCAGCATCAAACCAGTGAAATGACTGAAGATTCGAAAAATGCACCTCTCAGCATACTGTGTGGGGCAGAGCAGAAGGAGGTTATAAATCTTTCAAAGAGGGGTTTTTGGACGTGCAGACGATGTGATTCAAATGCAGCCTGCCTGAACAGGTTAATGCTCATAGTTGCAGAACTGAAGATGGATTGGTTTCTTCAGGTGTCATACAGCATTTTGCACTGTTTGGTTAATAAAGAGTATGTTCAAGCTAGGAGGGCTTCGTGGTCTCAGAATGAACACGAGGGTCATTCAACAATTAAAGAGACCAACTGGTCTGGAGAAAATAGCGTTAATTTTTGCAAAACAGTACTTTTCCTACTTTTCAACACAATTCCCTTGAACATTTATGCATTTGTTCCAACTGTCTACAAGCTTTTTTATTCCAGGTGCAAAGAACTCTTTATCTTGATGTTTGAACCAATTTCCCACAACCTTTTTGACGTCCTCCTTGTCCTAGAACCTCTTCCCTCGTAATGTCTCCTTCAGTGCACCAATCAAATGGAAATCACTAGGTGCTAAATCCGGACTGTAAGGGGGATGAGGCAGTACTTCCCAGCCCATTTTGTATATGGTTTCACCGGTTAGTTGAGCAATATGAGGACGTGCGTCGTCTTGCTTGAGAATCACACCTCTCCTCTGAGATCCACGACGTGTCTCTCTCGTCGCTGGCTTCATCTTGTTTAAAAGCAAATCCGAGTAGTGTTGGCTGTTCATTGTGCACTCGTCTTCGAGATAATCACAAAAACCTGGACCTTCGGCAACCCAAAACACCGTCAACGTAACATTTCCTGCTGATACTTGGGTTCCGATTTTTTTTCTTGACAGGTGAGTTCGTGTGCTTCCACTCCATGCTTTGTCTTATTCATTCTGGCTCATAATAGTGAACCGAAGTCTCATCACAAGTTAAAATTTTGTCGAGGAAGTGCTCACCTTTTCTTTCATAACGTTCCTTTAGCTCTGGTCACACTCTCAATCTTGATTCCTTGTTTAGCCGCGTTAACTCCTTTGGGAGTCATGTTGCACATGTTTTATTGTGCTTCAGCTTGTTACAGATAATGTTATGAACTGTACCAGTACTAACTTGAACCTCATCAACTATCGTTTCCACAGTCACACGGCGGTCGGCACGAATAATGTCATCAATTCGACTTCTGGTCGGCCAGAACGGTGTTCGTCAGTCACTAAGTCGCGGCCATTTTTGAACTGCTCTACCCACTTGTAAAACTTTTCACCAGTCATACAACCCTCACCATAAACATTAGACATTTTATAGCGTATATTCAGTGGTTTCTCGCCTTCAGCAAGTAAAGAACGAATAACAGAACGTTGTTCAATTAATGTGGACTTTCAAGCGAACTTGCCATCCTGAAATGTATTATTGAGGTTTTAAACAAAACAATGTTGATACATCACTGATCAGGGCTCATACCAGTGATGCCAACTTAAAGCCATCAAAGTACCAAACCGGCCCTACTAACAGTTTTTCCCCACACCAATTTGTCTCTTCAATTACTGTATGACCCTCGTAGAAATCAGGTTATCAGATTAGCCAAACAGATGGCTTCGATAAAGACCACATGTCGAGCGGCACGTTTTTGTACGCTCTCACTTGGTGTTGCAATTCCTGACCTTACACAAGCGTAATCAACAACTACCGTCAGCACACTGTGATTTTTGGACAGCAACAAAATATATTCTTACAGCTCTAGGAACATAAAGGAACGGGACCGCTTGGTTACCGAGATGATTAAATAGGATTCTTCTGACTGTGTTGATACCATGGCGACAATTAATATAGACATTTCTAAATCGCACGTGGAATTCCTGTTAAAAGCTGGCATTCAATTTCAGTCGATGACCTGGACGCTTGATTAAAAACGTCGACCATGTCAATATTTTGCCATTTTACTATTATACGAGTGTGTAGGTTCATGTAGCCGAGACAGTGTTCTTTTAGAGAAAATACGGGCTACTTTCGGGCACGTGTCTTTTCCCGCCACGCTGGCCACAAGATTCGCTAAAAGTTCTTGTGGTAAGCCGTTCCGTTCGTATATCAGCACGGTTGACAACTGGTGGATGGTCACTGGTACACGTGAACACGCAGCGACACTTCTCACACACACTCGTTGGGTTTTAAGTTGGCGAAACTGGCAGCCACTCCATTCACCGAATATATTCTCGTTCCATGAGCTCCTTCACCTGCGCAGTTCGATGGGGTCGCGCACTGTTGTTTACAAAATTGAAGACAATGCTGAATCTACTCCTGAGAAATGCACATGAGGGAGGAGTACACTGTCATAGTAAGATGAACATTTGGAAGGAGGACGATGTCACAATAAAGTTGATCAGAGAGATCACTGGGTACAAATACTGGGTGGTCAGTAAACCGATGCATCATTATGCCTCCTCATACCAAAACACCTGGACCACCAAAGCGATCGTGTTCCAGAATTCTCGACATACCTTTACATGTTGAGAGCCGGTAACACGTACTGCACCGGTAACACAGGAGAATATGATCTTTTTCGTGTTGTAGTACGCGGAGCCGTAATGTTACATCGGAATACTTGTCTCCAAATCTCTTAACACATTCACTCTCTGGTCAACGTTATTGAGGCACTGTAGCCGGCCGGAGTGGCCGAGCGGTTCTAGTCGCTACAGTCTGGAACCGCGCGACCGCTACAGTCGCAGGTTCGAATCCTGCCTCGGGCATGGATGTGTGTGATGTCCTTAGGTTTGTTAGGTTTAAGTAGTTCTAAGTTCTAGAGGACTGATGAGCTCAGAAGTTAAGTCCCATAGTGCTCACAAGTGCTCAGAGCCATTTGAACCATTTATTGTGGCACTGTAGTCCTTTCCCAAATGGTTCTTTTCAAGAGTGCATTCGGCCCAGACTTCATTCTTATCGGTGAAATGCGCGATCCCGTCGAACAGGGTCGGCGGAAGAGCTCTTTGAACGAGAGGATATTCATTGAATGGACTGACCTGTCTGTTCCCCCGACTTAAATCCCATAGAGCACGAGTGGGGAGACGTACTTCGGCACATCCACTTGCGCCAACGACGATGCACCAGTTGCCAAACGTGCTGGTGGACGAAAGGCACTCCCTACCACATTAACATCCTACAAACCTCGTGGCCAGCATGGGAGCACGTAGAAGAGCGTGGTGATCAAACACCGTATTAAACCTAAAACACTAAAGGTGGGTGAGGGGGAACGCTACATTGCTACCAAAGAGTCGTAAATTTTCCTATTCCATTTTTATTCAAACGAAGTCATGATTTATTGTTTATGCACTCGTTAAATACAATGATAGGGCACCCAGTGGTGCGTCACATACAAAACAACTACCAAATGGCCTGTTTAGTATCCTGTACTGGCAATACCAGACTGGCGGGGACCGCGAATTGGTACCAACAGCAATTGTAAATTTACGAGGATTAAGTAATCTAGAAGCCTTTGACAATGTTGACTGGAATACTCTCTTTGGAATTCTAAAGGTGAAAGAGGTAAAATACAGGGAGTGAAAGGCTATTTACAATTTGTACAAAAACCAGAAAGCAGTTATAAGAGTCGAGCGACAGGAAAGGGAAGCAGTGGTTGGGAAAGGAGTGAGACAGGGTTGTAGCCTATCCCCGATATTATTCAATCTGTGTACTGAGCAAGCAGTAAAGAAAACAAAAGAAAAATTCGGACTAGGAATTAAAATCCATGGAGAAGAAATAAAAACTTTGAGGTTCGCCGATGACACTTCGGTTGGCGCCAATGCAGGTACAGTGGCACTATTCTGCTGGAGACTTGTCTTGACAAGGGGCTGCCCTATGGCCTGTCCTGCTGAGCGATGGTGTCGCCACCAAATGCTTCCAACTCCCAACATGCCATGTCTATGAGCTAAGAACCATAAAAATACCTCATGCTTTTAGCGCCTCCATCAACGTCTGCTCAGGCCGTTTAACTTTCTAGAGTCTCGCTCAAGGTACGTCTGGTTGTAATAAAACCTTTAATAATTTTCCATGTACGAAAAATATGTTAGAGAGTAACTTGTCCTCTGTCATAATTGTTTGTGTTTCATGTACAAGGGTCCCTCATGTTATTGCAAAACTGTCAGAGACAGCAAAGGAACTGGAGGAGCAGCTGAACGAAATGGACAGTGTCTTGAAAGGAGGATATAAGATGAACATCAACAAAGGCAAAACTAGGACAATGGAATGTGGTCGAATTAAGTCGGGCGATGCTAAGGGAATTAGATTAGGAAATGAGACACTTAAAGTAGTATGGAAGTTTTGCTATTTGGGGAGCAAAATAACTGATGATGGTCGAAGTAGAGAGGATATAAAATGTAGACTAACAATGGCAAGGAAAGCGTTTCTGAAGAAGAGAAATTTGTTAACATCGAGTATAGATTTATTTGTTATTAAATCGTTTCTGAAAGTATTTGTATGGAGTGTAGCCATGTATGGAAGTGAAACATGGACCATAAATAGTTTGCACAAGAAGAGAATAGAAGCTTTCGAAATGTGGTGCTACAGAAGAATGCTGAAGATTAGATGGGTAGATCACATAACTAATTAGGTGTCGACTAGAATTGGAGAGAAGAGAAATTTATGGCACGACTTGACTATAAGAAGGGATCGGTTGGAAGGACATGTTCTGAGGCATCCAAGAGGTTCGAGTTCATACGAAAGTTTACCAACAATTAATCGCGCGGAGAGTCGTATATGCGAATACTGCTGGAAATGTGGTAGGGGCGGGTGAGAGAAGATGGCACACACTGTATGATAGACAATGGCAAGCTCGAAGTTGAGCAAATAATTTCTGAACTGCGAAAAGGAAATGTCTCGAAACAGTAGATTTGAATCAGAGAATCAGAGGATGTTTTCGTAATTTATTTCTAGCACAGTGGTGTCTAAGAGAAAACTTTATACACCCAGTGTCTGTATCTGTGCCTGTGACTGCGTAAAATAGCTAAATGTAATTGGAAGTTAACCCATGGGGCTGACAATATAGAAATGATTGAGAATGTGTGGAAAATTTAGTTTACCAACAACATTTATTTTCCCAAAAAACAAAGACAGGCATAAATTATGCTAAACAAGTTCTGATTGAATATCGTAAACAACTAACAGGTAGTTCGAGACCACAATGGACAAGGATCCTGGGTGGCAGAATTGAGTCAAGTACTCTGGCCCTAAAAATGTGGATAACGCAATCTGAAATGATCTGACGCTGAGCAGACTTTGATTGTTCACATCTGCAGACGTTTATACAGTTGCAGCTGCGAGCCAGTGGCGATTCTCTACGCTCTGACGAGGCCGGAACAACAGTACTTTACCCTGTCTGCTTCGTGCGGCGATGTACCTTGTAGCTGGCGAGATGTATACGACGGAGGTGACATTTAAGGTGGCACCTGTGAATCGATCAAGGCCACAAAAGAAATGTAAAAATCTCCCGGTCTGGCGATCAGGCAGACGGATCGCAGTTTACTCTCTACCAGAGCCCTGAAATCACGGTAGATTTCAGTGTGTGACACACCCGTTCGCTGGTCGTACCAAGGACCAATTTGACTCACTTATACGCCAGAGCACACAAGGATGCCAAACGTCAAGACTGGTAAACCAAACACGAATAAGTGCCCTTAGCAAACGAGTAGTCCGGGACGTCTGAAGTCACAATGTCAGTACAGTAAGAACTTCACCACAGGCTCCCCAGTCTAAACTACTAGCAAGTGAAGTCAGTCTCAGGCCAGGTCCCAAGCACCAACCACACATGCCAGAGCTTCGACCCAGAAGTCCGTCTTAGCAGACCAAAGTCCAGCACCCGAGTACCTCGAACCTCTTCGGAAAATGAAATCCGTTTTCCCACGAAGTGCACGAACGACACCGCCTTCACGCCGTCTTGAGCCAATAATAGGGCTCTAGAGTCGCTAAATCTCCACTACCACACGACAGCACCAACTCATGTCGAACCAGGGCAAAAGTTACGAAATCTGTATCTCTGGAAAAAAACCTCCAATTACTGGCTTTTTTTAAGTTTTTGCGGAGGGGAAAGATGTTTTTCTCCGAAGTCACGTCACAGCAAGAAGGGAACAGATACCATCTTATAGATCTTTAACTAAATCACCTGTTCCACTGTCTAGACGCATCCCTTCAGTGTGTCGCCCCCAGCCCAGCCTTCGGTTGGCGCCAATGCAGGTACAGTGGCACTATTCTGCTGGAGACCTGTCTTGACAAGGGGCTGCCCTATGGCCTGTCCTGCTGAGCGATGGTGTTGCCACCAAATGCTTCCAACTCCCAACATGCCATGTCTATGAGCTAAGAACCATAAAAATACCTCATGCTTTTAGCGCCTCCATCAACGTCTGCTCAGGCCGTTTAACTTTCTAGAGTCTCGCTCAAGGTACGTCTGGTTGTAATAAAACCTTTAATAATTTTCCATGTACGAAAAATATGTTAGAGAGTAACTTGTCCTCTGTCATAATTGTTTGTGTTTCATGTACAAGGGTCCCTCATATTATTGCAAAACTGCTACTCTATTAAGGAACACTATATACTAGAACGATGACGAGTTAAATCTTTTCACAAATTATTAGTACACTGAACACTCTGGAAGGAGTAAATTTATTCCTTTCTCGGTTCCACATGTGTTTCGATCACTTACTTGTACTTCTGGTCTAGAACTCACAGCCACGTTCTTTCTCAAATCGAGCAAGGCAACGCATTGTTAACACTAGTCTCGTTTTCAGGAGGACGATGGTTCCAATAGCCGTCCAGCCAAATAGATATAGGTTTTTCGTTGTTTCTTTACCTCAATTACCGGGATGGTTCGCCTGAAAAACCACGTCCTATTTCATTCATCATTGTTCCCCAATCCGAGCTTCTGCTACGTCTCTTACGACATTAGCGCCAGGACGTAAATCCCAGAAATTCCTTTTTTCTCTGGAAATCCACAACGACGTTTTAAAATGGAGAGCGGCCAACAAAATTAATCCATTCAAAGAATTACTGATACACGGACATGTACGGCGAGATAGTAAGTGCAGAAGACGTCAATGGTTGCTAGCGCCGGAGGGTCCAGTAACTCACCATCTGCAAGAACGTCTCACTTCTTCTGGATTTGGGTATGTAAGTGAGTTTCTTTCTATTCCTTGTGTTCTCTATTTTATTTTGTAGCGTTTCAAACCAGGGGTTTTTACACCCAAGTATATAATCATTCTCCACAATTAACATAATGTTGTAATATGCAGGCAAAACATTATTTACTGTGTAGGTACTAACAAAACCCACAATATGACGAAGTATCGATGAATATAGGGTCATAGATTCAAGTATTGTGTTACTGTTTGACTACTTCATAATTAAATTTTAAAGAATAGTACATTTACATGGATTCTTTAGGTTAAGTAAGGGACAACATTATTATCAAAAAGTCAGATTATTATTTACAAACACGTTTGAAACTTTCGATGTATGTCAGATGTATTACCAGCGTGATAACAGTAGCAACTTAGGACGTGTATGGTCGGGATGGTCATTAATGTCATACGTGGACGACTGATGCATTGGTGTGTTGCTCGAGTAAGGAAGTTTGTTGTGAAAAGCTTTCAAACCTGGGGCGAATCTCTTCTGAATCAATTTTAATTTTTAAGTCATTATGAATTCTTGGCTTTCTAACGGAACATGGGCCCTTTAATTAAAATCATTATCATCGTCTTATTTTGGACAACACAAAATATCTTTATATGTGTTGAGGCTGGATGTCCTCGTATGCGGCTGACAAACAATATTCCTGGTTTTATTATCTATTTGTAAAGTAGATGGCTGTTTGCTCTACTTACGGACAACCCTTTGGTTATTACTGGATATAAGACAGCTAACTCACTTTTTAATTTATTATGATCGTTAAATCTTTCTTGAAAAAGCATGCACAAGTGAACTCCAAGATATTTGGCGAATTCAGTTCATGGAATGCTTCCATTAAATAACTCCAGAGGTGTAACTGCAGAGGTGTTCGTAATACCTGTATAAATCAATGTTTTCTTTTGTTCACTTTTATTTTGATCCGCCATTCTGCAGAACGTCTTTTAAGCATTGTATAGCTCGTTGGAGTTCATGGCGAATGTTCGTTACATTGGTGTTGGTCTAAAGTATCGCTGGGTCATTAGCGAATGCCGCTATGTTAACTGGGTCCGTCGGGCTTCACGATACGAACACAAACTGAGAAGAGCGAGCTTTCGTCATTCCTTGGTGTAGTTACGACGACACACCCTGTTTTCGTCCGTCCACAGCAAAGGCCTTAATAGTAACTGTAGAACACTCTGTAGATTAAATATGTAGAGCCAACCACAGCAAAACTCTTCCATTTGGTGAGCAAGATGTACGAGATAAACGAAACACCGTCAGACTTCAAGATCAATGTAATAATTCCAATTCAAAAGGAAGATGGTGCCGACAGGTATGCATATTATTGAGCTATACGTGTAATAACTCATCGTTGTGGAATGCTAACACGAATTTTCTACAAGCCGACCTTTGGGGAGATCTCTTTGGATTAGGAAGAAATGCAGAAACACGTGAGGCAATACTGAACCTACGACTTATCTGAGAAAATAGGTTAATTAAGAACAAACCTACTTCTATAGCATTCTGAGAAAGCTCTTGACACTGTTGACAGGAAAACTCTCTTTGAAGTTCTGAAGGTATTAGGGGTAAAATATAGGGAACGAAAGGTTATTTGAAACTTCTGCAGAAACCGGACGGCAGTTAGAAGGGTCGAGGGGCAGTAGCTGAGAATGGAGTGAGCGGGGTTGTGATCTGTACACTGAGCAAAAAGTAAATGAAATCGAAGAAACATTTGTAATAGGAATTTAGATGATATTGTAGTTATTTGCAAACTGAAGCGGATCACTCCTGTCAGCTGCAGCGGAACATTACGTTGAATCAGCGGCTACGGGCGAAAATGTGTACCAGACCGGGATTCGAACTCGGGATCTGCTGCTTACTAGACAGGTATGTTAAACACTGCACCATCTTTGTTTTATCTGACTTTGTTCGTTATTGTTCGTTGCATTTGTTAGAGGCGGACGTCTCATGACACCTGTTCAAGTTCATCGTTGCTCCGTTCACTAAGCTTTTTTATTAAAGAGAGCAATTAACCATCTGACCGAGCACGCGGAGCTACCGTGCCGGCACACCATTCGGAACACAGCGTTATCGCAGCTGTGCATACTGTCTCGGCATTCGTTACTGCCGATCCACATTACCACCGACTGCCTTCATATAATGCATTCGTCTAAAAGACATCGCAATCGTCAGAGACAGCAAAGGGCTTGGAAGAGCAGGTGAACGGAACGGGCACTGTCTTGAAAAAAAAAAAAAAAAAAAAAAAGATATAATATGAACATCAACGCAACCAAAACAATGATAATGGAAATTAGTCGAATTAAATCAAGTAATGCCGAGAGAATTAAATTAGAAAACGGGGCTGTGAAAATGGAAGATTTATTTTGTTATATGGGCAACAAAATAACTGATGAAGGCTGATCTAAAATGTGGATTGGCAACAGCAAGGAAAGCATTTCTGAAGAATTTGTTAAAACCGAATATTTATCGAAGTCTTAGGAAGCCTTTCCTGAAAGTCTTTGTTTGGATTGTAGCCTTGTGCAGGAATGAAACTTGGACGATGAACAGTTTAGTCAAGGAGGGAATAGAAACTTTTGAAATGTCGTTCTACAGAAGAATTCTGGAAATTCGATGTACAGGTCATGTAACTAACGAGGAGGCACAACATATAACTGGAGGGAAAAGAGATTTGTGGCACAATCTGATTACAAGAAGGCAACGGTTGATAGGACAAGTTCTGAGACGTCAAAGTATCACCTATTTAGTATTGGAGGGAACAGTGAAAGAGGGGGGCAGTAAATATCGTAGAGGGAGACGGTAAGTCAGCGCAGAGGCCGAGCGGTTCTAGGCGCTTCAGTCTGGAACCGCGGAACCGCTACGGTCGCAGGTTCGAATCCCGCCTCGGGCATGGATGTGAGTCATGTCAAAAAATGGTTCAAATGGCTCTGAGCACTGTGGGACTCAACTGCTGAAGTCATAAGTCCCCTAGAACTTAGAACTACTTAAACCTAACTAACCTAAGGACATCACACATATCCATGTCCGAGGCAGGATTCGAACCCGCGACCGTAGCGGTCGCGCGGTTGCAGACTCTAGTGCCTAGAAACGCTTAGCCACTTCGGTTGGCCTGAGTAATGTCCTTAGGTTAGTTAAGTTTAAGTAGTTCTAAGCTCTAGGGGACTGATGACCTCAGATCTTAAGTCCCATAGTGCTCAGAGCCATTTGTACCATTTTGGAGACGGTAAGATTCAGAAGGATGTAAGTTGCAGTAGTTATATGGAAATGAAGAGGCTCACACAGGATACAGTAGCGTGAAGAGCTGCATCTAACAAGTCTTCTGACTGAAAACTACAGCGAGAACATTAGTGTCGGCTCCAAATCGGAATCTAGTGGTACGCTGGCTCTTGTTGGCTGGACACCAGAAGCAGTATCGCCAACAAACACATCGAAAGCACAGTCCTTAACATACGAATGTATGTGCGTCCATGCACCCATGCTAGATAGCTATGTACGTGGCGAGCACTACAGGGAAGCGATAAGCAACGCCCAGATCACACAGTAGGCGGCGAGACACTGTAGGGAGCACCGACCCGAGCCCTTGTCGCTGCGCGGCACGTGTTATCCCCCGGATGGTTAGACTGCCGTGGTCAGCGTTTACTGTCGCCTGGGCTCTTCGTGTCACGCACTGGACGGCGCGCGCGTGCTCCGAGCCTCCAGCACGCCTCTGGCAACGCCGCCGCGGCGCCCGGAACAGAAATAGCGGCGCGCGCTCCCAGCACACTGGTCGCCACCCAGCCCGTGTCTCGCCTGGACGGCGCCCCGTCTCCATTTCCATTATATATCTGCCACAGCGGCGAGGTGTCAACACGAAAATATACGAAAAAGGTTCCTGGGCGAAACTGCCTGGGCATCTGGTTTCATTCGACAGCAAAAAACTGCTACTACAAAGCTTCCGAAGGACAGATTTTTTTTTCAGCCTTTAGACTGGTTTCTTGCGATTCATGACGAATTCCTCTCCTGCGCCAATCTCTTCATCTCAGAGTAGAACTTACAACCTAAGTACTCAATTACTTGTTGGATATATTCCAACCTTTGTCTTGCCCTAAGTTTTCAGCCTCTACAAGTCTTTCTATCACCTTGGATGTTATTCCTTGATGGCGTAACTCATTTCCTACCACCCACATCTCCTTGTCAGTGCTTTCCATATGTTCTGCATCTATATTTATACTCCTCAAGCCACCCAACGGTGTGTGGCAGAGGGAACTTTACGTGCCAGTGTCATTACCTCCCTTTCCTGTTCCAGTCGCGTATGGTTCGAGGGGAATAACGACTGCCGGAAAGCCTCCGTTTGCGCTCGAATCCCTCTAATTTTACATTCGCCATCTCCTCGGGAGGTATAAGTGGGGGGAAGCAATATATTCGATACCTCATCCAGAAACGCGCCCTCTCGAAACCTGGAGAGCTATACCGCGATGCAGAGCACCTCTCTTGCAGAGTCTTCCACCTGAGTTTGCTAAACATCTCCATAAAGCTATCATGCTTACCAGATAACCCTGTGACGAAACGCGCCGCTCTTCTTTGGATCTTCTCTATCCTCTCCGTCAACCCGACCTGGTACGGATCCCACACTGATGAGCAATACTCAAGTACAGGTCGAACGAGTGTTTTGTAAGCCACCTCCTTTGTTGATGGACTACATTTTCTAAGGACTGTTCCAATGAATCTCAACCTGGCACCCACCTTATCAACAATTAATTTTGTATTATCATTCCACTTCAAATCGTTCCCTACGCATACTCCCAGATATTTTACAGAAGTAACTGCTACCAGTGTTTGTTCCGCTATCATATAATCATACAATAAAGGATCCTTCTTTATATGTATTCGCAATATATTACATTTGTCTGTGTTAAGGGTCAGTTGCCACTCCCTGCACCAAGTGCCTATCCGCTGCAGATCTTCCAGCATTTCGCTGCCATTTTTGTAATGCTGCAACTTCCCTGTATACTACAGCATCATCCGCGAAAAGCCGCACGGAACTTCCGACACCATCTACTAGGTCATTTATATATATTGTGAAAAGCAATGGTCCCATAACACTCCCCAGAGGTTACTTCAACGTCTGTAGACGTCTATCCATTGAGAACAAAATCCTGTGTTCTGTTTGCAAAAAACTCTTCAATACAGCCACACAGCTGGTCTGATATTCCGTAGGCTCTTACTTTGTTTATCAGGCGACAGTGCGGAAATGTTTCGAACGTCTTCCGGAAGTCAAGGAAAATAGCATCTACCTGGGAGCCTGTATCTAATATTTTCTGGTTCAAATGGTTAAAATGGCTCTGAGCACTATGGGACTCAACTGCTGTGGTCATCAGTCCCCTAGAACGTAGAACTACTTAAACGTAACTAACCTAAGGACATCACACACATCCATGCCCGAGGCAGGATTTGAACCTGCGACCGTAGCAGTCGCACGGTTCCGGACTGCGCGCCTAGAACCGCGAGACCACCGCGGCCGGCAATATTTTCTGGGTTCCTGTCTTTGCCGACTCTGTAGACATTCCGCATTTCGTGTCTTACCAGTCCACCTAATTTTCACGAGCCTTTTATGGTACCACATGTCAAACGATTCGATTCTCTCCTTTTCTGGTTTTTCCCGCAGTCCATAATTGACTTTCACACAGTGCTGCGCTCCAGACTTAAATTTCCCGATATTTCTCCGTCAAAGTAAGGACTATGGTCGATAGAAGAAGACTTCTTTTGGTCGGAAATGCCCCTTTTGCCTGCACTAATCTGCTTTTTATGTCCTCCTCACTTCGAACGTCACGCTTTGTTTTACTTCGAAGGTAACAGACTTCGTACACTTCGTCTATTCCGTGGAACCCAAATTTGATGTTAAGCTTATCCGAAGCTCATTTCTGTCACTCCTCGTTATTTCCGTCTTTCTTACGTTTACTCACAGTTCATAGCGTGAGTTCAGTAGGCTCTTCGTTTCAATGAACAGATCCTGCAATTCTACTTCATTTTCAAAGCAAAGTTATCAGCTAATTTTATTATCGATATCCTTTCAATCTGACTTTTAATTGCAGTTTCGAAACTTAGTTTTACTGCTTCTTCGAAGTATAGTCTGATTGGTAGTTGTTGGAAGCTACAACTCTGTCTTGCTATAGTCCGAGTACTACATTCTTGGTCTTCCATTCGCATTTTTTACACTTGGATCTTACACATGTTTTTTCTGAAAACGTCTTGCAGAATTACATTGACGAACACTTTCTCTTGAACGACAGATCCTATGACTGTGCCTTTCTTTTGTTACTTAATCAATCGTTTATTCATCCACAGATCATTTAAAAAATGATATCAGACATGTCACCTTCATTGAAAAGGGAAACAATTTTTCTAAATCTAATTCGTCCATACAGTAACCTCTTTTTGCGATTGAAAGTTCCTGCTGACTTTTCTCCGAGAAATAATGTAAATTCTTTTTACGATTCTCGACTTTGTATTACGGTAATAATCCTTGACCATCTAGCATGAATGATTCAAGAGGTGTGCTTTAAATGAATTTTTAACTATTTGGATTTTAATTGCCTCTTTAATCTCTTTGCACAGTTTATAAAACAATTTTAACTTCTAGTGTAAAATGCCATTTTGTGTTATTTGTTTACTCCTGATAAAGGTAGCTTTAGTCTGTCACTTGTTGCATGATTAGGATTGGTTCTGCTTGTGAGATAATTGCTCATGTTCCAGTAACAGATTGGCAAATATAATCACATGGTGCAGTCAGAATCACCTGGTGATTATAGAGATCATTGTTACAGGGTGTTAACATATTATTTTTAGTTATTGGTCTAGTCTGAATACTGTGTTCATACTTTTGTGTATGGAACCTCCAAAAATGTTTCCTTATCTAATGGCGGAGCGCCTATATGAGTAGTATGCAACTACTGTACTGTCATTTACACACTGATGACAGGACACAAAGAGCATAGCATAGTGATGACATTTTCTTTGATAGTGCAGTTGTGTGTTCAGTCACGTGACAGTCGATATTAATTCCCAAAAATTTTGTATTCGTTATGTATTCTAAGAAATTTTCATCACGATTTCATTTTTCATGATTAGTTTGTCCCTTTAACGTGAAATTCAGGCTGGCTGTTCTCTTTACGCCATATGTTGGTGTATAGTATGATGATACATTAAGAACATCTTTAAGACTTCATTTACTATCTGTGTGGCAGCTTCTGGTGTTATATCTGTGACTACAACTTCGCTGTCACAAGCAAAATGAATATTATCTGTGTTTAACATTGTATGGAAAGCAACTGACGCAACTAGAAAATAATAGTGAATCCTAAGATTCTACACTATGTGTTACTATGTTACAATATTTGGGGTTTGATAAATACTTCACTGAAAATTTGCTATGTTTCTAACCTTTGGTATTTGTATCCCTCGTATCCCATTTTTGGAACATGCCCACAACCAATCATTGGCAGCTGATCTTATTTCTAATTATTTTCGATCTTCAGGAGAATTTTATGGTTAACTGTATCATAGGCCTTTTATAGATGTACTAAAATACACACGTAACACATGGAGGAGGAGGTAGACGGCAAACTACATTTCCTCGATGTGCTTATGTTTAGAAACGAAAATGGTAGTTTGGGCCACTCAGTGTACCGCAAACCCACGCACACGGACCGTTATTTGCACCGGGATTCGAACCACCACCCACAACAGAAGCGGGGTGTTATCAAGACGTTAGCGGACAGAGCTAGAAATATTTGTGAACCTGAGTTTCTCGACGCTGAGATGGAACATCCCCACAATGCACTAACGAAGAACGGATATTCGTCCGCCGAAATAAAACGTGCGTTGAGGCAGCCACGCACAAATCATACTGACGTACAGGCTACTGCAAAATCTAAGGTTTTCCTGCCGTTTGTTAAAAATATAACGGAAAGAATAGGGAGGGTCTTGACGAAGCGGAATATTACCGTAATTTACAAGCCCACCAGGAAGATACAGGAATACCTTAGGCCTGCCAAGGACGCTCGCAAACCATTGGAAAATTCTGGAGTGCATAGGATCCCATGCAGCTGTGGTGATGTTTATGTGGGTACCACCAAAAGAACTGTTTCTAAACGTTTGGAAGAGCACAAGGGAAATTGTAGAAGAGGAGAAACGGAACGATCAGCTGTTGCGGAGCATGCTTTCCAGCCAGGGAACCACAATATTCTTTTCGAGGAGACGTAAGTACTAGCGGCCACCAGCGGATACTACGAAAGGCTCTACAGGGAGGCAATCGAAATCGCTAAACACCCAAATAATTTCAACCGAAAGGAGGAGGGCGTCAAATTAAACGGTATATGGATGCCGGTGTTAAAGAAGATGTGTACCACTCGTCCACTACTGGGTGATGGCAACGGCGATCGACGGCGACGGACAGGGGCCTATTGCACTGACGTTTTCAAAACACGTGACGTCACGCCGCGGCGCGGGGGCGCGCGGACACGGAATTTAGCGGCAGTCAGTAGCGAGCCAGTGTGTGTGTTGGACCTTCCATCAAGCTACGGACCCCCTTGAAGATGTCTCCCGCAGTCGGAGACGAAACGTTGGGAATCACCACAGAATTCATCAACCGACCACGGCATAACAGCCCGGATAATTATAATGGACATGATATTTCCGGCCGTGAAAGTTTACATTTTAGTTTCACACGTAACACACTCATCCTTGTCTAGTGTATGACGTATCACTTTTGTAAACACTGTTACTAATTCTATACCTTTGTCACACCAGACATCCAACAGTTATTCACAGTGGAGGCTATCTTTTTAAGTAAATCATTAGTCTTTCTGTGATAATGATGAGGACAGCAGAGAAATGAGCCTGCAGTTTTCTCTTTTGCCTGTCTCAGACACTCCAAGAAGATATCTAAGATAAAAGATTGATTTTGTATGTCAGTTAATGGGGCTTGTTTACTGCCTATGCATTCTTCAAGTACTCAGATTGGCACATAATCTATGCCTGCTAACTTTCGTTTTTTTTTTTTTTCAAATTCTTGTACCTTTTTTCTTGATTCATTCTCTGTATCTCGTAAAGACATAATTATACTTGCCGCAAAATGAGCCCTAAACTTTCATCCCTGCGTCCATAACTCAGTGCTAAGATAACATAGGCATCTAATTTTTATGTGACGAAGTATCTACCGTAATATTGGAATTACGTTAGTTCAGCCGAGCAAGGTTGCAAGCGTTGTAGAGGATGATTCAGTTGCTCATAACTATTGGTTTTATGCAGTCCAATACACCTATAAAAACAGCAAACAGGATTTTCATATTCTCTCTCTCGATAGCGCAAACTACTAACTCCTCCAGAAAAAATGGGCAGGATGTTTTTGTAGGAAGTTTAGTGGAACTAGATTTTGTGCTAGGATACGTTTTCACTGGAGGTCATATTTTTCGAATTATTCAAGAAACACGCATTTCAAGACCACTTTTACAGGGTTTCCTTGGATAATAAGAAAACTTTGGCCTCTAACAAAATCATATTCCAGTACAAAATTAAACTACGTTAAATTTCCTACTAAGAAGTTGTGTTATTTTTTTCCGTAGCATTAATAGCTTTTGTGTACTGTGTTAGAAAATAAGAAAATTTATGTATGGTATTTGAAGGCTTTGTGGGTTGTATAAAATCCATAGGTTGGGGCAGCTGAATCACCCTATTCAGGGTGGTCGGAAATTCCCGTTACAAACTTCTAGTACATGTAGAGGGTAGTGAGTACAGAACGTTTTGAATAGGAACCCATGTCCGGAATCTTACCGTTTCCGCTCTACGACAGTTTCAATTCAGATGTGTACCTGGTCAACATCTGCTTAGGGCAAGAGAATCGTCTCAGAGTTCCCTGTCCTGGTATGCAACAGGGTAGACACGATGAGGTGTACTACGTCAAATAATCCCCAGATGTGACTTATTGTCCGCTTCGCTGTGAGACCGAGTCAATACTTGTGCATCACCGATAGAGGAAACTCGGTGCAGTACACCTTTGCGGAATACACAGGAATCCTTGTGTATGGCGAAGCTGGAGGTAACGGAAGAGCTGCTAGTCGGCTGTATCACGAACGTTGTCCATACCGTCACACTCCATCGCACAAACCGTTTGCCCAAGTTACACAACGGCTACGAGAAACCGGTAACTTCACCGAGAGGAGGCAGGAATATGGTGCTCCACGGCGACGCCGCACTCCCGAATTTCAAGAAGGTGTACTGCGTCGCATTGACAATAGCCCGTCAACGAGTTCGCGAACAATTGCGCGTGCAATGGCTGTTAGTCACAGTACCGTCTTTGATGTCCTGCATGAGCTACAATTACATCCGTACCAGTTACACAGTGTATACGCAATGGGTCCAGCAGACTTTCCACAACGCGTCGCCTTCTGCATATGGTTCCTGCACATGGGTCCTGCATCGACGCGCCCCTGTTTCCACGTCGAGTTATCTTCACAGATGAATGTAGGTTCTCAAGGAATTGTGTTCTGAATGCTCGAAATAGCTATGTGTGGGCGGACGAAAACCCCCATGCCACGCATATTCAGGGATTTCAAAACAGGTTTGGAATTAACGTGTGGGCAGGTATTCTGGACGATCATGTGATTGGACAATACCACCTTCCATCCAAGCTCACGGGTCCCGCATGCTTAGTCTTCCCACGACACGTAATGGACCCGTTCTTGGAATCTGTGCCATTGAATGTCCGTCAGGAAATGTTGATTCAGCATGATGGAGCACCACCTCAATTTTCACTGGCTGTCCGGAGACATCTCAACAGACGGTATGGTGAAAGATGGATAGGCCGTGGTGGTCCAACCGCGTGTCCGCCACGATCGACGGATTTAACCCCTATGGACTTCTTCTTGTGGGGTCGTATGAAGACGCCTGTAGAGACAGAGTAAGATCTGCTGGCACGCGTTCTGGTCGCTACACAAGACATTGAAGAGACACCAGGTGGGCCGCAGAGATTGTACCAGAACATGCTTCGGAGGTACAATGTGTGTAACAGCGTTGGTGGTCGCCACATCGAGCCGCTGTTGTAATGCATCGGTACGTTGCGACTGGTGCTGTAGATGATAGATTCTTGTTGTTGTCGACTAAAGTAAACCATAAGGTGTAAATTGTAATGCAAATGCATAAGTAATAACGGAACAAGTCAGTATTCTTTCCAAATGGATTGCAACAATTGTAGCGGGTCACAACTAAGTACATTCCTCACGTGGGCGCGGATGAGATAATCATCTGCATTAAAACTGTCGTAGAACGGAAACGATACGTTTCCGGACATGGGTTCCTATTCGAAATATTATGTACTCACTGCCTTCTACATGTCCTAGAAGTTTGTAATGGGAATTTCCGACTACCCTATATATGTAATGATGCTACGGAAACTTTGATTTTCTTTATGTTTCTAAATGGTTTAAATACGGCTTAATCCAAAAGTGCAACAAATCGTTTTAAACTGTTGAAATAAAGCACTAAGTAAGTGCTGAACAAGTTCAGTCAAAAGCTGAGATAGTCACTGTTTGCGTAAATCATTACTTCAACTATGCCATCCACGTGTTTCTGTCGTCTGCCTACGATAAGAATTTCTCTCGGTCCGCGACTGTAAAACACGCACTGTTGTAGCAGCGTGATTTCTGCGGTGTCATTTCATCCAGGCAGCTCCACAAAAAAACGATCACTGTCGAAGAGACATCTATCGCTTACATGGTCTGTGTGGCATCAGGTCACTTGATTCACACATCTGCCACATGCATAGCTCATTCTCTCTACAACGACGTTCTTGTTTCTACATTGCCAGACTAAGTGGAATAGCGAGTGTGCTGTAGCTATTGTGGTGTCTAATCGAAGACTTCTGATTATTTAAGATTTCTGAGGACTGAAACGAGACTGTTTGAGCTGGATTTGATTCAGATAAAAAGTGAAGTGGAAAACACACACAACACGCCAGGTCATTTCACTTTAATTTCCTGCCAGGAAATGCCTTAAATGAAGGCCTTGTATCTTATCTTGAAATATAGTACTGTGAAGAATAACCCTTGTAATTCTAGAGTGTGGTTAGAATCTATAAGTCTATCATGTGCTCATGTTACCGTTATTCCCGATGCGAGAAGAATTGATGTATTAAGAATGGAATGTGTATTTGTTAAAAGGTTGAATTCTTATTGGTGGTCATCGTATTCCTAAATCAGTAGTTGGTGCTAATCTTCTACTAAAAAAGGCTCAAAAGAATTATACGGAAAATAGGACCTCCGATGCGACAAATAAAATTGTTCCTCATCGAAATCCAATTGACACAAATCCTGTGTGGGCAGCTGATGTTTGTGGCAAATGCAACAGAAACGTTGATATAGTGGAGCTAGGTACATGCTTTCAGTTCTGGGTGAATGAACTGATGCAGAGCATTAATACGGCTTCCATTTGCGTATCTTAAAGATTTTGTTGAAGGTGTGAGGTAAGAGTTTCTTATAAAAACATCGAAATAACTTTGTGGATATTTACTGTAACAGCCGTGACTGTGGTATTTTGTGAACAAAGTTTTAGCATAAGTGACAGAAAACTACATAAACTAGACTATAGAAGAAAGAAGACTGTCAAATTTTGCTCTCTTGTCGGTAGGTTATGACACAGCCAATAAACTTCACTAACATGATAAAAGCAATGATCTAGCTTGGCTCACTTCAAGGGCATGAAAAGTAAAATTACAGTAAAAACGCAGTTCCCGGAAACGAAAATTTTCTCAAGTTACGATTACAGTCCCATTCTTTTCATTCGTAATTAACTATTGACGCACTACTACCAATGTCTAAGAAACAAATGTAATCTGTTCTTAATTACACGTCACTCTAAAAGCGATGGAAGGTAGCTGCTATAAATATTCTTTTTACTGTCAACTTTTTAAAAAGTTTATCCAGTCTGTCGTCTGTTTACTGTACTGACGCAATTAATTCATTGTGCGCAATTTTATCAGTATACTGGATCTGAGTAATATTTAACAATAATGTTTTATTTTTAGTAAAACAACTTGCAAAATTATAAAAATGGCTGAATATGTGTAGAAATATTGCAAAAAGGTGGTATTACTGGGGGAGGGGGCGTCGCTTTGACAGATGTGCCAGGGGAACACCTTCACCTCGATACGGCAGGAAGGTATGCCTATCAAACTTATCTCTCTTATTCACATTCAACACACACTAAATAAACTTATAATGAATCAACATCCGTATCACCTGGTTCATTGTCGCTGTACAAGTTAGTCAAGTGTACCTCTGATTCTTATTTGTTCTGTCTTACCAGGACACGCTTTCTTCATCATAACTTTTTGTTGTTTTCCTATCTTGCAAATTATTTCATCTTACGTCACTCTCTTCTAATTTTCAACGCCAGTGCTGTACGGCATTGCTGTCAAAATTCGAGTGTATGATTATAATAAAAACAAATATACTCTATTATGCAGTTGTACGATGGACTCAGCTGTTGTGCGCCATACTACAGCAGCGTACATTGACTGACTTCATACGCTACAAAAATACTATTGTAGTTTCATGTTAATATTAATTCAGGAGATTGTATAATAGGAATAGCTGATATCGATCATTTCCAAACACAATCTGCAGGAGTTTAAAAATCATTGTCCATCCTCTTATTTTTGCCACTTTAACGTAAATTATAGTAAATGTTATCAGTTATTAATGAGACTATTCTTTTAATTATACTGGTGCGAAAGCTGATTAATGGATGTGTAAGAATACTTCTGCTGTATTGTGTGTTACTTTAATAATTAATATGGACGACCCTATTTACATGCGACTTCAGAGTTATTATTCAGTTCAACCGAGCCACTTAAAGCTCTGGTTCCCAAAAGTTAAACTCTCATTTATATGATATAAAGAGATTAATCGTAATTTATGATCAATTATCAATACGTTATCATCAGAAGATATTATTATTGTAATTATTACTATACAAAGTGTTCGGAAATTTCCGTTCTTAACTTCTAAGACTTGTAGAGGAAAGTGAATACATAACATTTTAAGTAGGAATCTATGTCCGGACATGTACCGTTTCCGTGCTACATCCGTTCGAAAACATGTTTGTTAGGCAGGTATGCAACAGGATACTTATTGGGAGGGGGAGGGGGCAGGGCATTTCGTTACGTAGCATCGACTGATGTCATTCGACGTATGTCTCACCTCTGATCTGCCTCGAGCCTCATCCACGTATCTGATAGACGTTGGAGATACGTGGTTGAAAATACATTTTTGACATGATCGTTCTGAATGGTGAAGCTCACGGTAGTGGAAGAGCCGCATATCGCTTTTGTCTAGACTGTTATGCACAATGTCCGACTCCATATCATATCCTTTTCGCCACAATTACCCAACGACTTTGCGAAAGGGGTACCTTCACCAACAGCAGACGTGACACTGGTTTGGCAAGGAGATGACGCACACCAGAACTGGAAGTGGCCGTACTGCAACACGTTCAGGAGAACCTATCAACAAGTACACGAGAAACTTCTATGGCTATTAATGAGTAAAACTATACAGCAAGTAAAATACTCGGTCACACCTAATCACATACTTGCAAAAGGGGTCACTCTATCAACATGTTTTCAAATGGTTACAGCACGGAAACGTTACGTTTTCTGACATGGGTTCCAATTCAGATATTATCTTCATAATCTCCTCTACAAGTCGTAGAAGTTTGTAAATGAATTTCCGAACGCCCTGTATATTAAACCCGGGTTTCCGGGTTCGATTCCTGGCGGGGTCAAGGATTTTCTCTGCCTCGTGATGACTGGGTGTTGTGTGATGTCCTTAGGTTAGTTAGATTTAAGTAGTTCTAAGTTCTAGGGGACTGATGACCATAGATGTTAAGTCCCATAGTGCTCAGAGCCATTTGAACCATTTGTATATTAAAACTGGCCACCTCTATAGACGAATTATTTGCTTCGGTGGCTTCGGTTCGATTCGAGGTACTTCCTCGGATATTTCTGAGGTAGGGCAGTCTGGAACATGGTCCACCCAGCGTCGTGAAGCCAAATAAGTAGCTGCTGGAATAGAGAACCAGAGGCATCATCACGATTCATCTACTGCAATAACGACTGGAGGGATTGGCGACACGCTGATTATATGTCTCACGATCATAGATCGATCATCTCTCCGCCTTTTAGGCAACAGTCTTCCACTTGGAATAAGGCTGACGCCTAATCCGTGGATGG
Organism: Schistocerca serialis cubense; assembly: GCF_023864345.2. Classification (NCBI taxonomy): domain Eukaryota; kingdom Metazoa; phylum Arthropoda; class Insecta; order Orthoptera; family Acrididae; genus Schistocerca; species Schistocerca serialis. The sequence goes on from NC_064642.1 coordinate 525,087,482, forward strand.
TGATTACGTTTATACGAGGGCGTGCTGGAGAGCATTGCCTCCTATTTTTTATATGAAAACTCTTAAACCTATTTCAACAAACCAACGATATAAACGTTATACATCTTTAGCCTTCATGTACTCATATTTATTTCTCAGCATAGTCGCTCTGGCGACGAACACATTTTTCCCAAGAAGAGGACAGTTTGTTGATACCATTGCACAGCCATGTTGCACACTACAATTTGGAGCACTCTAGTGGAAAATATGTAAATATGGAGAATGAAGCTGTAGAATGTTAATTACCTTTGTTTTGTTTATAAAGCCTGAAGAATTACCGTATAATAAATTCGGAGGCGTTACTTTTCAGCACGCTGTCGTATATTGTAGTATTAAATGCAGAAATCTATTAAATAATGCATTTCTAGATGTAGAAACATGACATTCATTCGTATAATACATACATTAAACAATACATTCGAAGTCAAAATACGAGCACCACTAACGGATCATCAGAAAAGGACGTAAAAACGGTAGATTTATGTACACGTGTAGACAAAAAAATGACTAAAATTTCAGAAAAATTGGATGATTTATTCATCAGAAAGCGATTCAATAGCTCCTTGGTCCACATTGGCTCGTAGTGTTGCAGGACATCTTCCTGAGGGATATCGCGACAGATTCTGTCCAGTTGGTGTTTTAGATCGTCCAATTCTGGAGAAGATTCGAGTCTCCAGTCCATGATGCTCTAATCGTTCTCAGTTGTGAAGAGTTCCGGCGAAACTGCTCGTCGATTGCGGGCTGCCATTATCTTACTGAAATGTGTAGGGTAAGCCCAGAATTGCTTGCCATGAACGGCAACAAAACGGGGCATGGAATATCGTCGAGTTACAGCTGTGTTGTAAGGGTGCTACAGCTGACAGCCAAAGGAGCCCTTTTAAGAAACGGAATGGCAGCCAAGACCATCATTTCTGGTTGTCGGACCGTGTGGCAGGCGAAATTCAGATTAGTGACCGCCCCCCCCCCCCTCCCCCTCTCCGTGGCGTCTACAGACACGTCTTCGGACTGGAATTTCATTGACTAAAGAAGAATTGTCTTCATTGATGAGTGCCGGTTCGAGCTGAGGCCGATGACCAGCGAGGACGCGTCTGAAGAAGCCCCGAACTGTGGTGGGATACCGACCTGAATGTCACCCGCCATACAGACCGACGACACGTCGTGACGATCACGGGTGCCATTTCGTTTGATAGCAATACTTCTTTAGTTGTCATCCGTGGTACTCTTACAGCACAGCGGTACGTCGACGATGTGCTATGCCCCACTCTGTAGCCCTTCGTGGCAAGCAATCCTGGGCTTACATTTCAGCAAGATAATGGCCGCCCGCACGCGGCGAGAATTTCAATTGCAAGTCTTGTGCTTGCATACTCTGTATTTGCGATCAAGGTCGCCGGAGCTCTCGTCAGTTAAGAACGTTTGAAGTATTAAAGGCAGGGCACTCCAACCATCTCCGGATTTTGACGCGCCAACTGGACAGAATTTGGTACGTCATCCCTCAGGACATCCAACAAATCTGCCAATCAGTAACAAAGCCGAATGACGGCTTGTCTAAGGGCGAGATGTGGAACGACGCGTTATTTTGTTGCTCAATTTCTGACGCTGTTGCTCTTAAATCAATAATCAATTTTTTTTCTGACATCGTAATCATCTGTTTGTCTGTACATGTACATCATATCGGACATGATGTCCGACGTATTCAGATAGTTCCTTAGTGGTGCGTAATTTTTTTCTCTCCTTCTTTCTTAGAAAGTAACATCTACATCTGCATCTACATGGATACTCTACAAACCACATTTAAGTGCCTAGCAGACGGTTCATCGAACCACCTTCGCCGGCCGCTCTGACCGAGCAGTTCTAGGCGCTTCAGTCCGGAACCGCCCTATTGCTAGAGGTTGCAGGTTCGAACCACACCTAGGGCACTGATGTGTCTGATGTCCTTAGGTTAGTTAGGTTTAAGTAGTTCTAAGTATAGGGGACTGATGACCTCAAATGTTAAGTCCAATAGTGCTTAGAGCCATTTGAACCATTCTGGACCACCTTCACAATAATTGTCTTATATCCTAATCTCATGCAGCGCGCGGCAAAACCACTCCCCTCTACCTATCCGTGCGAGCTCTGATTTCTCTTATTTCGTTATGATGATCATTTCTCCCAGTTTAGGCCGGCGTCAACAAAATATTTTCGCATTCGGAGGAGAAAGTTGGTGATTGAAATTTCGTGAGAAGATTCCGCCGCAACGAAAAACGCCATTGTTTTATTGATGTCCACCTCAAAGCCTGGATCATTACAGTAAAACCCTCTCCCCTATTTCGCGATAATACACTACTGCTCACTAAAATTGCTACACCACGAAGATGACATGCTGCAGACGCGAAATTTAACCGACAGGAAGAAGATGCTGTGATATGCAAATGAATAGCTTTTCAGAGCATTCACACAAGGTTGGCGCCAGTGGCGACACCTACAACGTGCTGACATGAGGAAAGTTTCCAACCGATTTCTCAAACACAAGCAGCAGTTGACCGGCGTTGCCTGGTGAAACTTTGTTGTGATGCCTCGTGTAAGGAGGAGAAATGCGTACCATCACGTTTCCGACTTTGATAAAAGTCGGATTGTAGCCTATCGCGATTGCAGTTATCGTATCGCGACATTGCTGCTCGCGTTGGTCAAGATCCGATATGGAATCGGTGGGTTCAGGAGGGTAATACGGAACGCCGTGCTGGATCCCAACGGCCTCATATCACTAGCAGTCGAGATGACAGGCATCTTATCCGCATGGCTGTAACGGATCGTGCAGCCACGTCTCGGCTCCTGAGTCAACAGATGGGGATCTTTGCAAGACAATGAACAGTTAGACGACGTTTGCAGCAGCATTGACTGTCAGCTCGGAGACCGTGGCTGCGGTTACCCTTGACGCTGTATCACAGACAGGAGCGCCTACGATGGTGTACTCAACGACGAACCTGGGTGCACGAATGCAAAACGTCATTTTTTCTGATGAATCCTGGTTGTGTTTACAGCATCATGATGGTTGCATCCGTGTTTGCCGACATAGCGGTAAAAGCACATTGGAAGCGTGTATTCGTCATCGCCATACTGGCGTATCATCCGGCGTGATGGTATGGGGTGCCATTGGTTACACGTCTCGGTCACCTGTTGTTCGCATTCACGGCACTTTAAACAATGGGCGTTAAATTTCAGGTGTATTACGACGCATGGCTCTACCCTTCATTCGATCCCTGCGAAACCCAACATTTCAGCAGGATATTGCACGACCGCATGTTGCAGGTCCTGTACGGGCCTTTCAGGATACAGAAAATGTTCGACCGCTACCCTTGCCAGCACATTCTCCAGATCTCTCATCAATTGAAAACGTCTGGTCAATGGTGGCTAGCAACTGGCTCTTCACAATACGCGTCACTACTCTTGATGAATTGTGGTATCGTGTTGAAGCTGCATGGGCAGCTGTACCTGTACACGCTATCCAAGCTCTGATTGACTCAATGCCCAGGCGTATCAAGGCCGTTATTACGGCCAGAGGTGGTTGTTCTGGGTCCTGATTTCTCAGGATCTATGCACCCAAGTTGCGTGAAAATGTAATCACATGTCAGTTCTAGTATAATAAATCCGTCCAATGAATACCCGTTTATCATCTGCATTTCTTCTTGGTGTACCAATTTTAATGGCCAGTAGTGTACAACAAGTGCCCTTCTTTGAACTTTCTCGACGCACACCGTCAGTCCTATCTGGTAAAAACCCACAGCGTGCAGCAGTATTCTAAAAGAGGAGTGACAAGCGTAGCGTAGGCAGTCTCTTTAGGAAATCTGTTACAATTTCTATATGTCCTCCCAATTGACCGCAGTCTTTGGTTAGCATTCCCACAACATTTCCTACGTGTTACTTTCAATTTAAGTTGTCCGTAACTGTAATTCCTAGATATTTGGTTTAATTTACGGTCTTTAGATTTGATTGATTTATCATGTAATCGAAGAATAACAGATTCTTTTTAGCACTCGTGTGAATGTCCTCACACTTTTCGTTATTTAAGAAAATCTACTACTGGAAATCTTTAAATATGGAATCAATTTGGAAACCCTCGTCGGTAGCACTCAACACTTCGTGTAAGTAAAGAGGTAGTTGCGTTTCACAAGAACGATGTTTTCTAAATCCGAGTTGACTGTGTGTCAGTAGACGGTTCTCTTCGATGTAATGCATAATGTTCATATACAATATATGTTCCAAATTCATATCGACGTCCACATATCGACGTTAATAATATGGAGCTGTGTAAGATACACAGTTGGTCCTTCGTTTTAAACTGACAGTAGAAAAATAGAAGAAACAGTGACAAAACATTTGTCATTCTGTTGTACTCACTCAGTGGCTACCGTTCGCTTCATCATCGCCTCTTCATCCTTCCGAGTGAGTTGCATCAGCAGCACCTGGAGGGCAGCACCCTTAAGCAGTATAACGGATTAGAAAATGGTAAGTTGCAGAGACGTCAATATTCCCCACCCTGCCGCAATGATATGTATATTTCCTTATAATTTAGTATCGCTGTTAATTGTTGTTCCTGTTTTACGTATAAAATACGTACACTATGTGATCAAAAGTATCCGGACACCTGGCTGAAAATGACTTACAAGTTCGTGGCGCCCTCCATCGGTAATGCTAGAGTTGAATATGACGTTGGCCCACACTTAGCCTTGATGACAGCTTCCACTCTCGCAGCCATATGTTCAGTCAAGTGCTGGAAGGTTTCTTGGGGAATGGCAGCCCATTCTTCACGGAGTGCTGCACTGAGCAGAGGTATCGATGTCGGTCGGTGAGGCCTGGCACGGAGTCAGCGTTCCGAAACATCCCAAAGCTGTTCTGTTGGATTAAGGTCAGGACTCGGTGCAGGCCAGTCCATTACAGGGATGTTATTGTCGTGTAACCACTCCGCCACAGGCCGTGCATTATGAACAGACGCTCGATCGCGTTGTAAGATGCTATCGCCATCCCCCAATTGCTCTCCAGTAGTGGGAAGCAAGAAGGTGCTTAAGACATGAATGTAGGCCTGTACTGTGATATTGCCACGCACAACAACAAGGGGTGCAAGCCCCTTCCATGAGAAACACGATAACACCACCACCTCCGAATTTTGCTGTTGGCACAACACACGCTGCCGGCAAGAGCGACCGAGCGGTTCTAGGCGCTACAGTCTGGAACCGCGCGACCGCTGCGGTCGCAGGGTCGAATCCTGCCTCGGGCTTGGATGTGTGTGATGTCCTTAGGTTCGTTAGGCTTAAGTAGTTCTCAGTTCTAGGGTACTGACGACCTCAGAAGTTAAGTCCCATAGCGCTCAGAACCATTTGAACCATTTGAACTACACACTCTGGCAGATGAGGTTCACCGGGCATACGCCATACCCACACCCTGCCATCGGATCGCCAATTTGTGCACCGTGATTATTCACTCCACACAATGTTTTTCTTCTCTTCAGTCGTCTAATGTTGACGCTCTTTACGTCAAGCGAGGAGTCGTTTGGCAGTTACCGACGTGATGTGAGGCTTATGAGCAGCCACTCGACCATGAAATCCAAGTTTTCTCACCTCCCGCCTAACTGTCTTAGTACCTGTAGTGGATCCTGATGCAGTTTAGATTTCATATGCGTTGGTCTGGATAGATGCCTGCCTATTACACTCTACGACACTCTTCAACTATCGGCGGTCTCTGTCGGTCAACATACGAGGTTGGCCTGTACGCTTTTGGGCTGTACGTGTCCCTTTAAGTTTCCACTTCAGTATCACATCGGAAAGAGTGGAAATGGTTCAAATGGCTATGAGCACTATGAGACTTAACATCTGAGGTCATCAGTCCCGTAGAACTACTTAAACCTAACTAACCTGAAGACATCACACACATCCATGCCCGAGGTTGGATTGAAACATGCGACCGCAGCGGTCGCGCGGTTCCAGTCTGAAGCGCCTAAAATTGCCGGCACGGTAGCTCAGCGTGTTTGGCCAGAGGGCTGCGTGCTCTCTGTAATACAAAAACTGAGTGAAGGAAAGAACGATCAATTTGAACGGATGTCTTGTGACTTCCGCCCAGACCAAACGCAACGAACCATACCGAATATCGAAAAAAAAGGCTCGGCCACAGCGGCCGTCGGAAATAGTGGACCGAGGGATGTTTATCAGTGTGGAAATCTCACCTACAGACGTATGACACAAGTGACACGAAATCACCTGACGACGTTGGTAGTCTGTGAGTTCCGCAGAGCGCCCCATTCTGCCCTCTCACGATGTCTAATGACTACTGAGATAGCTGATATGGCAGTAGGCGGTAGCACAATGCACTTAATATGAAAAACATATGTTTTTGGGGGTGTGCGGATACTTTTGATCACAGAGTGTATGAGAAGGCCTTATATTTAGGTAACCCCAGTCCCGCGAGGGACGGCTTACAAAGTAGCCAGGCAAGGAAGGAAGTGGCGGGGCGCTGGCGGCGCTCCAGACAGCAGCAGACGTGCCAAGAGTGGCCACAGACCAGTTAGCTGCGGACGCCGACTAACTGCCGCCATCCGTCTGCAGGCATTACGCTAGCCCGGTAGCTGGGCCGCCTGCAGTTCTTTTCCCCTGCGCGCCGCCGCCGCCGCCGCTACCTGCCGAGCTGCTGACGCCGCATTCGTCGGGGCAGACGTCGCTCATTCCCGAGTCGACTTCCACAGAGCAACGCAGCCGACCCTTCTACACGAGAAATCTTTTTCCTCCCGGCTGTCCGTCTTACACTTGAAAGACCGCTAATTGGTTCGCGTCATTCCTAGCTGGAGCCCTCGAAAGACAAGTGGGACAGGAAGAACGCCTGACCGACATTTCTTCGTTGATTATCCGAGCTCTCGAAAAAGAAGTCGGTTTTAACGTATGCCCACTGCGGGACCCAGAACACACAAAAATGTAGCCAACTGCAACTACTGCACGGTCGTCCGGAAATAAAGTGATATAAAGTATTTCAGTAGACAGCTATTCTAGAATTAGTGTTTTTAATCTAGTCGTTAATTAAATCCCATTTCCGCATATAAGATTTTTGCTGTCGTATAACGCTTCTAAAGGACTCGGTGGGTCCAAGAAGAGAAAGACTCCTGCTTTTTGACAAAATGAGATGATATCCTTGTTACTCTTCGTTTTCGCCGCTCGGGATATCCGAGCCGTCTGAGGCACCTTGTCGGAGGTTCGAGTCCTCCCTCGGGCATGGGTGTGTCTGTTATCCTTAGCGTAAGTCAGTTTAAGTTAGATTAAGTAGAGTGTAAGCTTAGGGAACGATGACCTCAGCAGTTTTGTCCCATTAGACCTTACCATAGGTTTGGTTTTCGTTTTAAAACGCATCTTTCGAGTTGAAAAAAGAAAACATTCTACCAACCACTATGCGCCAATACCCAGCAGATATCTCGTCGACAACAGAAATGTTTCCGTTCTTGGTTTCAGCTTTCACTTTCCTATCGAGAGAGTGTTCTGTGGTGATGGACACACTGCAGTCAGGCCTGTTCTGCTTTGAAGTTATGTGAAACTGTTATGTGCAGAAAGTTAATCTCTTGGTGAGAAATTATCACATTATTTAGAGCATTTTACTTTATTATTAGTGTTCCAAATAATGTCTGGAACACAGAATCTGCGGTCCCGGGTTCGATTCTCGACCGGGTGGGGGATTTTCTCTGCCACTGGACGGGGTGTTTGTGTTGTCCTCATCATATCATCATCATCATTCGTGACAGTGAATAGATTGTAATGTGAAGAAATTGGACTGTGTGAAAACTGGGACTTTGTACGTGCGCTGATGACCGCGCAGTTGAGCGCCGCACAAACCAAACGTCAACATCAAAATCTGAAGACAGTCTTACTAAGAAGACAGGAGGATCTAGATACATCGAGGAAATTATGAAAACAGCAAGACTCAAGGACCGGAGTTTCTAACGACAGCTGGAAGGTTTATAGAGAAAAAATGGAACTGCGCGTGATTGACACCGTAGAAAACAGTCTACTGATGAGCAGAAAGGAAAAATAATTAACATTGTTTACAGTGACAGACTCACTCAAAATAATTCACATCATCGTTTAAATAGTATGCTATAATGGATACAAACAGAGTAGTTCACTGTAATGCTTTCATTAGCTTACATACAATTTCTAATAAGGTCGTATATTGGTTAATCTGTTGACGTGAGGGGAAGAAAATTCCTAAAAACATTTTAATGAAGGTGAATGAATACGTTGATTCTTACCCGAAAAATATCTTCTTTTATTCCTACACCATTCACGTACCTAGAGGCGAGGTTGACATGCAAACAGATACATGAAATGTTTCTTGACAAACACCCAGAACTCAAGAATGTTATGAAATGTGAATATTTTTTAACCTACTACAAGTAAAATTATGGATATCGATTCTGAAGGTTTCAAGTCGATTGACCGAGTGAGGTGGCGCGGTGGTTAGCACACTGGACTCGCATTCGGGAGGGATACGGTTCAATCCCGCGTCCGGCCATCCTGATTTAGGTTTTCCGTGATTTCCCTAAATCGCTCCAGGTAAATGCCGGGATGGTTCCTTTGAAAGGGCACGGCCGACCTCCTTCCGCGTCCATCCTTAAACCGATGAGACCAATGACCTCGCAGTTTGGCCTCTTCCCCCAAAACAACCCAACCCAACTCAAGTAGACGTGTGTTCGACAAATGAAGATCTTCATACAAAGACAGCATCCTCAGCTGTGGACAACAATGCAAAGGTAGCTGCCAGAGATGGTACCCAAAAGAGGGCATGTAAATTTAGCAAAATACTGCAATATGTCTCTGATCTATGCAGTACTAGCTGGGATGTACAAGGAATTTGCTTCTACTTCATACGAAATCTTGCTTTGTCTTGCATGCCCATGTAAGAGATGTTTTATCTTAGAAAATTATGGGAGTATGTGTTTTGTTTAGGAGACTAAAAAGCAACAATGTACACAAGTCATGAGGGAATGGCAACAAACAGGCGCAAACGAAATGTGTTCTATGTTGTGTGACTGTATTAAGAGCAGCACTGGCCCCCAAGTACAAACTATTTACGCGTTCAGTGACTTGGGCCCTGGGCAAAATCAGGACCACAGAGTGATCAGGTTTTTAAGTTTCTTACTATTATTAAATTATTTAATGAACAACAAATACTTTTTCCTATCAGAGGTCACAGTTTTTTGCTCTGTAAAAGAAACTTTGGAATGACAAGGAAAGTGATGTGTGGCCATAACTGGCTTTATTTCTCCAATCTTTACGACAGCATGATTAGCACTGCTAAACCACAACAGTCTTATTCGGTAGAAAATGAAGACATTTTAAGCTTTAAAGACTGGTGGCCACAATTTTTCGAAAATGGCTTGTATCACTATAGGTAATAAAAACATTATAGACGGTAGAAGCAGTGGAGTTTTCAAGCTGTTCAAAGGGGGTGAAGGTAACCTGCATGTTGCAGAAGTGTATAATGGAAAAGCTTCCGTTAAAAATAACAAACGGGAGCATGTTGTAAAAGCGATACATTATGTGTCTGAGGCATACAAAGAGCAAATGCCTGCAGTTACCACTAGTCAGACCGGAGACGATGACAGTCAGTAAGAGTTAAGAAACTCTGCAAAGACTAAACCCTGAACAATTTATGTCTTTTCTGCAATTTAAATATAACTCTGTGACTTATATAATCCCTTTTTTGTGTTTTAAGGCAATACAATTATGCAATTAACAGCTGAGACCAAGAAGGGAAAGATTCCACCAACTTACAAAACATATAAGTGATGAAATAATGACTTTAAAAACAAGCTACTAGTGGAATGTTGCTATTGTGGTTCTAATGAATAAGTTTTCAGCTGTAAGTTTCTTCATGCAACTTGTAGTTGCTACGAAGTTTCCTTATAAAAGTAAAGTCAAGTACAATCTTTCCTTCTTAGTCTCACTAGTTGAAATAAGCAACGACTGTCGAATCAACAGGCGGACCCATGTTATCGAGCGAAGTCGTGACCAACAGTGCGCACTGTTAAAGTGGTCTGAAGAAAGGGAAAGCGCAACCGACAGGTCTGTCCCCGATATCCAACAAAGTTCACCTCTGTTCTTCCAATGTCCCTCGAACTGTAAAAATGTTTTGTGGAACTACGTACTTCCATTGTTCGTAAAATTTAAATTTTCCGGATGGAAGTGCATTCTTATTGCAGAAAAGACATAAATTGTTCAGGGTTTAGTCTTTGCAGAGTTTCTTAACTCTTACTGACTGTCATTTGCAGAAAAACTTACTTACAATGAAAACTAAATACACAAATAAGTGGCTCGTGTTTTATGATTGACGCCAAGCTTTTGGAATCGTGTGCAGAAAAACTTACTTACAATGAAAACTAAATACACAAATAAGTGGCTCGTGTTTTATGATTGACGCCAAGCTTTTGGAATCGTGACCGTTTTGTTATAATAAATAAACAAACACCGTCTGGATCACATCCTTTTATTTGCCGACTACCAGTTTCATTATGTGTAGCAGATCATCTTCAGGTCTACATTGGAACAAAAATGTTACAACAATAATGACTTTGAAGAAACAGGATATTACCAACACTTGTCTCCTGGGTAGTGGCAATAACAATAAAATATTGTGAACTCACATATACACGACATCGCAAAGTGCAGATTTTCGAGTTGCGTAAAACAAACGTAAAAATTCAGGATGTGGCTGGTAATTTTCTTATAGTCACGTGACATATACGTAAGTCACAGATGAGTACATTAAAACTTGTAAAACTATTTATTCATATATAATGAAATAAAAGTGATAAAAAATCTGGCTTAAAGGTCACGTTAATGTAGTACATTTCAGCATGAATGATGTGTAATCCAATAAGAAATTAAAAAGTAAATGTTACAGACATACTGACGGCATACTGTGCATTGTATATTTCTTTTCTTCTTTACATATTTTAAAAGAGAGTGCAAAATTATCGAGCGTATCTACTTTAATATTCGGCATTTATTTTAATGAATAAGAGGACTCTTACCGTAACTTTAAAAAATGGGAAGAAAAAGTGACTAGCTACGAAATAGCCACAGGAGAAACGAAGAAAAAGGAGCCTAGTGACGGAATAACCATGGAAAACACAGGTGTGATATTTAACGTTCTCAGTACCTGGCTACCCCATCGGACATTAGACCGTAATAAGGTATATTACAAAATATCCTCTTCTCGTCACCCCAACCTGTTTTACAAGCGTTCTATCCTCTACCCTATTTTTGGCATGACCCTTTGTAAATCTTCCCTGTATTTCGTTAAGTATTTTAGTCTGATAAAAATTCACCTGGGCAAGATATCTGATAGTATGAGGTTCTCTCATCTCCGCTACCTACTGCGGTCTAATCTCCGATAAGGTAACCAGGTGGATGAGAGCATTAACTGTCACACTTGCATTTTTCATCCTCAAAAACAATGGAAAACGTTTCATACACCACGAAGAACGGCATGTTGGACCCTATTATAAATCAGGAGTACATGAGATTAAGTACCCCGAATGAGATGCCAGGTAAGTGGGCCATTCGGCGCAAGCTTCAACATCGGATATAAGGAGCACGGGGCAGTCAGTACTTCAAAGTCAGACCTGTCTTTTCATCTAGGGCTCAACAACCACAGTTTACGGGACATCAGGGAAGATCTAGATATTCTGCAAGTACAATACAAAAGCCTGACACTTAACATCTTAGAAGAAATTAGGATTATGAAATATAAAATTAAATACCATGAGAAACCACTTAATGAAGAATGGACAGGGCATAATTAATAACTACACCCAATGCTTTGAGGGTATTAAAGCCCGGTAAAATTGATCTACATGTTACAATAATGGGGAGCCATCGTATGTTCCATTTACAGTTACATCCTGTAATTTTTCGGTTTGCTTATGCCAAGCTGCTTCTTTCTTGAGTATTACGTTGGTGTTCTTTGCGGCGTGGCTCTGTTGGTGCCACAAGAGTTTACTATTGTCTTTTGCTAAATTTATGATTACATTGTGTTCTGCAGTTTTGAAATTAAATTAAATCTCACAGGAGGCTGGAGCCTTTGGACTACAGCGCATTTAGGGGCTTCCTTAATGGAGGGTACCATGTTTCTGTATCGCTTTGATTGTTATTAATGATTTTTATTATTTTTGATTGTTATTGATGCGGCCAGTTCAGCAGTGAGCAATGTTCGTTCAAAATATTTCATACTGCTTTTTATTGTTATGGCTATTCTTGTGCGATCAATACTGCCCTAACTTAGCTGCTTCTGCTATAACTGCTGGTGGACTATGGGTGCTTTATAGGTTTCTTTCCACTTGCTTTAGTTGTTTCACAGCTATGTATAAGTACAAATTAGTGACGGTCTGGGATTACACTCTCTAAGCGCGTCTTCTGACTTCTTGAGTGGCGTTACAGGAATTAGGTCAATTTACTTTGCTTGACCCTAGTGCTCGGTTTGCAGACGCAAATGCAGTAATCATTAATTAGTTCATCTCTGGCATATGAGAGAAGGTAGTTTTCACACCAGCGGATCCTAGTTTGTGGTTTCTTAGACATGTTTTGTGGCCGTCAGATGCCATGAGCAGTGCACTTGCTCATGTTACAGGTACAAGGCCGCTCCCGCCGACCATCTCAGCTTCCGGAGGTACTTCGTACCAGTCTGAGGGCTGTGTATGTAGCACTGTGTTCGAGAGATCGTCTGTCTATCTTCATGTGGATCCATGTGTGGCACGCCCTTAAGCTTGGGCCGTTATCCTCCTCTGCGAGAAGCTTTCCGGCAGGACAAGGATTGAAGAGCTTGCTTCATTCCATGCCGCAGGAATGCAATATTTTAATATGTTTTTGCCTATTTTAAGCTCATTTATGTATTTCTTATGGACTCACATTTTAACATGTACCTGAAGACACGGCACAGATACCGAAACTGCGTTGTGCCTTCCCTTTTAGAAATAAATAATTTTTGCATCTCCAGTGGATTTTATGGATTTTATCGTTGATGATGAATATCAACAGCTGTGTATGTCTCCTCAAGAGAAACGAGTGGGAATTGTTGACACTACTATTTCCTCTCTGCTAGCGCCACTAGTCTCTCCAAATTAACACTTATTTTCGATGTACGAGGGTTGGAACGCAAGTAGTGGCAACTTTTTGTTCACAGTCGATACAAAAGAGTTGTGTGTTTGCACCTGTTAACTGTCCTTCAAAGCAGTCACCAGCTTTGTGTAGAGCCCTTAGTGGGAGGCGTAGTATACCGTCAGCTGAGCGTGTTCTGTTGATGGTACGAATGGAGCGGTTCAAAGTTATGGTGATTCTCGTGTACGACTGTGATAGTGTTATCCTAACGCATTACGTTCCTCCACGGCAGACCGTCAGTGCACAGCATTACTGTTCGATTTTGGAGCATCACCTGCGACCAACTTTGCGAAAGACTTTCTGCGCAACCCGCCCATCACTTTGCACGACAATGCGCGGGCGCATACAGCGCATACTGTGGCTGCTTCGCTCGTTCGAAGGGACTGGAAAGTACTGTACCATCCACCATACTCCCTGGACTTAAGTCCTTGTGACCTTGATTTGATTCCGAAAATGAGGGAACCACTTCGTGGTATTCGCTTCAGAACTGTTCCAGTGATTCGACAGGCAATAGACCGCACTGTAGTGTTGGCAGAAGAGCCAACACTGTGTTTCTAGAGGAGGCCGAAATGCGCGCGTTTAATTACACGCTGACTGGCGTGAGGTCTGGAACAGGACAATATCTTGAGAATTGCAAATAAAGTACGTGGATGATGTAATACTTGACTTTAATCCACAATTGTAGAACATCTCTCTTGACGGTACATGTTATAACCACAATATATATAGCAAAGGATTATGGCGCCTCGCTGGGTCGTAGCAATTGACGTAGCTGAAGGCTATGCTAACTATCGTCTCGGCAAATGAGAGCGTATCGGTCAGTGTAGTTTCGCTAGCAAAGTCGGCTGTACAACTGGGGCGAGTGCTAGTACGTCTCTCTAGACCTGCCGTGTGGTGGCGCTCGGTCTGCGATCACTGACAGTGGCGACACGCGGGTCCGACGTATACTAATGGACCGCGGCCGATTTAAAGGCTACCACCTAGCAAGTGTGGTGTCTGGCGGTGACACCACACGCACCATTCGCACCATCAACAGAATAGGCTCTGCTAACGCTACACTACGCCTTCCACATCACTGGCAACTGGTTATACACAACGCTGGTGACTACTTTGAAGGACAGTAACAGGTGCAAACATGTAGCTCTTTTGCTTCGGTAGTGAATAAATAGTTGCCACCATGTAGCTCTTTTGCTTCGGTAGTGAATAAATAGTTGCCACTATTTAAGTTCCAACGCTTATGTTATATATGGTTTAATGGTCCTCAGCAGCAGGCGGTTTGGATAAGAGTATTACACATTTATCCTCCTGCAATCATAATACTACCAGCGATCTTTGCACTTTGGTCTCACCAAAGAGCGGATAGTGTTTACATCTTTTTTGAAGTAGGCCTGGATTACAAAAACTTCACATAAAAATTTCTCTTTGCGCTTGCACTGTCCTACCCTAATCATGCTATTATTGTGGAATAATGCCTCCATTCTGACACGGCACGACTTAATGCTCTCTAGTTTCCATAGTGTTGAAGGAGACGTCAGCTGAAGAACACAGCACACAGGAAACTCGTGATTTTAGGCACTACTCTCATTTGGTTTCTCTCTGTAGAATTTCATTCATGACAAAATCGCATGCAGTCCGTTTCAGATCGAGCTGAATTTAACTACAATCCTTACAAGGATGCAGGAATCAATTAAGATCTGCCATCTATTGTCATCTCCTTGTAGAGAGCTTGAGAAAACTAGTCTTCATGTATCAATAGATCCCTAAAGCACCGTATGCAATGTAACTGACATATGGTTGAGTAACGTGCCTGAAATTACAGCCTCTTGGGTTCTGAAACAGATAACGGGTAAATCTGAATACAGCTGAGTGAAAAAAGGGTGATATGAATATCACAACAATTTTCACTTTTCCTAAGTGCGAATGTATATTTTGTTAGTTTGGTAGGATTGTTGAAACACAGACAAGTCTCTAGCTATATTTTCCTCGCCTTCTGTATTTGTCGCTGTCGTTTTACTGTTTCTGTGATACTACTACTCTTCTTCTTCTTCAAAAAAAGTATACTTACCTTTATGCTGCATGACGAAGTTTAGAACTGGAAAATTCAGAGATTTATTGTTATTTCGAAATTTATTTAAGGTCAACAAGAGAAACTATACGTCGTAATCTGCCAGTTTTTACTATTATTTTAGCAGAGCTTTTTAAAGTAAACACAACTTCAAAGGTTTACCGTACAACTTACTTGTCTGCACGAGGTGACATGCTAGCTGAAGGACGACGTTAACAGTTGTTCTGTTGCTATTCAGTCACACTCTACATAAAGCAGGGACTCCTTTATAGCTAATTTTGATGCAGGAAAGGTAGAAAATGCACCTCATATTTCAACTGCTAGTAAGCGGTTCTAGAAAATACTGACATACCGTTAAATATGGATATTTCAATTACAATTCTCAAGCATTCAGGTGTATAGCTAGTGACTTTTCGAAATATTACCACCATCATCATTTATCATAAGACTTACAATCTGAAAGTGACATGTTAAATGCGTACCAGGTGTCCGCAAGTAATGGCTTCTCAAAAGCATCAGGTGTTGGCGAGAAGGGAATTTCATTAATTTCGCTTTTGACGCTTTCGCTAGAGTGGTAGTCGAAGCGAGTTAATTAAGAAATGGCAATGGAAAATACATATCGCATTCGAAGAATTTCATGAACTGAAATGTTCTGAAACTGCGGCTACGCACTGCTCAGCGGGAGTTGGAGAAGAAGTGCGTTCATAAAATGAATTTAGAAATAATACAATACTCACAACAAAAACTTTGTGCAAAACATCGCACTGATGTGCCAGCATTTTCATTTAAATTGGGTGCGATATATAAATGACCAGTTTCGCGAGAGGCCTAAGTAACATTCAACAGTATTGTAACTATTATGATTTCAGGATATATATGAACATAATTTACCAAGTATTTGTACCAGCAGGATACACTACATGCTTAGTCTGGCAGCGGCCGCATCAACTAAGTAAGTAGGGCGTTGCTTGACTGATATGCAACTTAAAATGTATATTATTGTTCACAAGTATTGAAAAGTATTACCACAATGGATTGGGCTGTTTTGACAGAAATGTTTTTCAAAACGGGCTGCTGTATCAGAAAAGCACTTTCTTAATTAAGTCTACTGTTAATTTTGACAGAGGCTGAGAAGCAGCAACAAAATACTTACTGAAAACATCGTACTTCCTTATGCTGGCAGACACAGCCGTTAAACTTCAAGCAATCGTTCCTTGTTAGTGCACACCTGGCCGCCTTCCGTGCCGTACTCTTGCTAACGGATTTGTATAGATTCTCGTTTTATGTTACTTCAAGTCATCTTAGTCCTTTGCTATCTTAATGTCTTAGACTTGTATCATGATTAGGTGTCCTTTCATTTGGTAAGAGAATGAGCGAAGGGGGATGGATGATGGAAACCGTCAAACCGTCATGGTGAGGGGGGGGGGGGGGGGAGTTTTTAGCTCGTTGGAGGCCTTAATTTTTATCTTTCCTTATTTATGTCCTGCATTTTCACTCGTAGTATCACGCTGTTCGCCACGATATCCTGTTTTCTTTATTTTCACGACTTCTTCTCTTCAGCGGGTTTGATTTTTCACTACGAACGTTGGGGGGCATCTTGGTGCGCTTAAATGACGTTGTTGTAATTATTTTTTTTAATTCGATTGTGTTCTGTCTGTTTAAATTCTTCTCATGAGAACTACAAAAATTTTAAACAATTTCTTAACAAGTTCTCGAAAAATTCTTAACTTTTTAAACATTTGTAAAAGTTTCTTGTACTAATTTTATCATACGTATTAGATGGGATCCTTTCCTTCTTATGTAATTCACCTAAGGGTGCTGTCTTAATGCAGCGAAACCGGATCTGCAGTGTCGTACACACGTAAGACTATTCTGTTTTCAAGTCAGTAACCTGTGTAATGTCGTATCTCTTAAGGTAAGCCTCTGAATTGTCTTCATAAACTGTTATGAAATGTTCCCTTCCTCATGATGGTCCTTCTTCAGTTACCGACTGAAAACAGCCCTCACGGACTGCGAATTCAGATATGCCGCAGAACTATTTATGTTTGGGATTCACAAATTAATCTTCTCAACGGTGAAATTTACTTAGATATTTCAGGTGCAGACAGTATGAAACCTAAGATATTAGAGCGACACCTTGAAAGAGAAAGTTCGTAATTGACAATTAAAATAATTTTATGCTAGAGGATTTATTATTTAAAGTCGATATAGAAAACGTTCGTAGACAATGGTTAACCTTGAATATGTTATCTGTCAAAAGTCCTCATGAGGAATATTACACAACTGCTACATGGAATATTTCCACACAACAATAAAAATAGTAGGATTAGTTAAATACGAAGATAACCGTTTGTACATGAAAGGAGAATAGTTTACCGGAAGCGGAGCACGTTGAGGATGGGTAGGAAAAAACACCAGCTGCGTCCATTTCAAATTAAGTATCCTAGGACTGAATCTAATCGATTCAAGGAAACTATCGGAAACCTAAAAGCGGAACGCCGGAGATTTGACTCGTTTAATAGGAGCTAGGATGGATTTCCGCAAGCATTTCGGTTTTGGTACTGATTCTCATAAAATATTCATTTCAGTAGTGGTTTCCAGCACATTAATTAGTCATTTTCATGTTACAACTACTACGTGCTGTAATTAAAGGGGAGTTGACACTGACAAGGCATCCTACTGCCTCTGTTTTATTCATATGAAGGAGTAAAATCGGAAAGATACGAAAAAATTGTGGTTTTTACGGTATTGTTCCCCTTAAAATATCTGGATTATTGTATGTGAACCTAGTAACTGTGTAAATAATTTTATTGTTTCATTTTAGTGTATTTTCTTGTTTGTTATGTGAGTGTAACATTTTCATCGCTGTGTGCTGCTAATTAACTGACAACTACTACGGTGAACACGGCGGACCCGCGTTGGGAAAGCCGATGGCACTGAAAAAACATTTGCTTTTCTTTTTCTGACAGTACCGCACAAAGCCTCCTTGTAGTCTGTACACTGCTCATTAAAGCATATCTTTTGCGGAACTCAGCCTTTTATGTTGACTCAGCGCGTGCGAACGCGCGCGCGCGCCCACACACACACACACACACACACACACACACACAATAACAAATACAAACATCTTTCCTAATCTTCTTTGAGAAAACATAGTAGCAGGAAAGAATTAAAGAAACCTCCTGGTTCCAACCAGCATTTCCGTAAATTTTCCTTGGTGAGCAGGGAAGTGTCAGAACTGGTGTGGGACTTACTGCCCCGATATGTAATTTAGTATCTCCGCTAGTGGGTATCGATATGAGCATAGATGAGCGGACGTGACAAGCTGTAAAGGATGGCGCGAGCGAAGCGTTGTAGCGGCGGAACCATTCACTCAAGTGTTTATCTTTCGGCGGCGATAGTCCAGGGCACGCTCTGACTTAGACGTTTGTCGTAGCGTGCCATTAAATTTCCAATACACTCGTTGTCGAAAGCCGCCACCTCTGCTTTCTGCCAATTCTCTACATCAGTCTGCAGGTCGTTGTCTGTCAAAGCGGTAGGTGGATCAAAACAAAATTTTCAGACACTCTGTGACCAAAATGGTACTGAAACAGAGGATGACAGACTAAAGGCCGAAATACTAAATGTCTTTTTCCAAAGCTGTTTCACAGAGGAAGACTGCACTGTAGTTCCTTCTCTAGATAGTCGCACAGATGACAAAATGGTAGATATCGAAATAGGCGACAGAGGGATAGAGAAACAATTAAAATCGCTCAAAACAGGAAAGGCCGCTGGACCTGATGGGATAACAGTTCGATTTTACATACAGTACGCGAAGGAACTTGCCTCCCTTCTTGCAGCGATCTACCATAGGTCTCTAGAATAGCGAAGCGTTCCAAAGGATTGGCACAGGTCATCCCCGTTTTCAAGAAGGGACGTCGAACAGATGTGCAGAACTATAGACCTATATCTCTTACGTCGAACAGTTGTAGAATTTTGGAACACGTATTATGTCCGAGTATAATGACTTTTCTGGATACTAGAAATCTGCTCTGTTGGAATCGGAAGACGATCGTGTGTAATCCAGCTCGCGCTATTCATCCACGAGACTCAGAGGGTCATAGACACGGGTTCCCAGGTAGATGCCGTGTTTCTTGAGCTTCGCAAGGCGTTCGATACAGTTCCCCACATTCCTTTAATGAACAAAGTAAGAACATATGGACTATCCGACCAATTGTGTGATTGGATTGAAGAGTTCCTAGATAACAGAACGCAGCATGTCATTCTCAATGGTGAGAAGTCCTCTGAAGTAAGAGTGATTTCAGGTGTGCCACAGGGGAGTGTCGTGGGACCATTGCTATTCACAATATACGTAAATGACCTTGTGGATAACATCGGAAGTTCACTAAGGCTTTTTGCGGATGATGATATGGTATATCGAGAGGTAACAATGGAAAATTGTACTGCAATGCAGGAGGATCTGCAACGAATTGACGTGTGGTGCAGGGAATGGCAATTGAGTCATAATGTAGACAAGTATAATGTGCTCCGAATACATAGAAAGAAAGATCCTTTATCATTTAGCTACAATATAGCAGGTCAGCAACTGGAAAGAGTTAATTCGATAAATTATCTGGGAGTTGGCATTAGGAGTGATTTAAAATGGAATGATCATAGAAAGCTGATCGTCGGTAAAGCAGATGCCAGAGTGAGATTCATTTGAAGAATCCTAAGGAAATGCAATCCGAAAACAAAGGAAGTAGGTTACAGTACACTTGTTCGCCCACTGTTTGAATACTGCTCACCAGTGTGGGATCCGTAACAGGGTTGATACAAGAGATAGAGAAGATCCAACGGAGAGGAGCGCGCTTCATTACAGGATCATTCAGTAATCGCGAAAGCGTTACGGAGATGATAAACTCCAGTGGAAGACTCTGGAGGTGAGACACTCAGCAGCTCGGTACGGGCTTTTGTTGAAGTTTAGAGAACATACCTTCACCGAAGAGTCAAGCAGTATATTGCTCCCTCCTACGTATATCTCGCGAAGAGACCATGAAGATAAAATGAGAGAGATTAGAGCTTACGCAGAGGCATACCGACAATCTTTCTTTCCACGTACAATACGAGACTGGAATAGAAGGGAGAACCGATAGAGGTACTCAAAATAACCTCCGCCACACACCGTCAGTTTGCTTGCGGATTATGGATGTAGATGTAGATGTAGAAACTGCTGATCTCATAGCAAGCAATCCAAAGTGAACTAAGAGACAAAAATCAGAGGCAGCCAAGTTGGGGTTGTATGGTGGGTGATCACTTCCCATCGGAAACGCTGCAGAAGAGTGATTGTTGCCTCTGCAGTGTGCCACCAGTCATTGCTATGAAGGGACAGTGCTTGATGGCAGCATTCCTCTTCACTTGTTTTGAGTTGCCCTTTGTAGACGATTTTCTCGAATCACGTGATCCACTTCCTGAACAAGATCACCGGTTGACGTTCACTTCCTTCCCCCGACCGCCTGCGCCAAGAAAGTCTGCTACTTTGTGCTTCAGAATTCCTGCAGCACTGACGCACTTTTCGGCACCATTGACGCATTTTGCTGTCACGTGTGACAGTTGGGTTATGTGGGCTGCATGAAATCAGGCGGAACTTCTCAGCATGAGGAAATCGAATGGCAACACACATTTCACACTTAGCGAGAGAGGCTAATATTCGAGCCAGCTTGGTGTGTTCACTGTGCTCTGCGAAAAGAATAATACGACGTGATTTTTTCGATGTCATAGTAGAGACACTGCGCAAAATGTCTACAGAAAGCTGTATCAGATTTTCCCTGCTGTTTCTATTTGGCGACATATCGGACCTTGAAAAAAAAAATAAAAATAAGAAGTCGCCAGTTCTCGGACCTGTCTTTCGTCTCGAGCCGCACTCGGTTACCTCGTGTTTAGTTGTGCAGCCGCTCGCGATGGTCGTGTTTGCGTTTATCTCCGTGCTCGACTCTATGTGGTGTTCGGAATCTGCTTCCCCGTTGATTTATTCCCACGCCGAGTTTCGTTCTCCTGGTCTCCCACTCCCCGGCTGTGTAGTTGAGCCACAGCTTCCATTCATTTTAGTGTATTTTGTTGTTTGTTATTTGAGAATAACATTTTTGCCGGCCGCGGTGACCGAGCGGTTCTACGCGCTTCAGCGTGGAACCGCGCGACCGCTGCGGTCGCAGGTTCGAATCCTGCCTCGGGCATGGATGTGTGTGATGTCCTTAGGTTAGTTTGGTTTAACTAGTTCTAAGTTCCAGGGGACTGATGACCTCAGGTGTTAAGTCCCATAGTGCTCAGAGCCATTTGAACCATTTTTTTGGTAACATTTCCATCGCTGTGTGCTGCTACTTGACTAACAACTGCTACGGTGAACACGGTGACGGTGACGGTTTCGTGGTGTTTTCGCGCTTGCGCAGATATAAAATGTAATGTGTAATTTTAGAGTAAGATCTACACTATTTGCATTAAATATGCGTCCTATTTTTCTCAAGAAACCTGAAGTACAAAAGTACAGAAATTATATTCTTAGTGCCCTCTGAAACAAAGAAAAACCTCATAATAATTACAAAAAGGACACTTACAGGGAAATTCACATGTACCCAACGCTTATTTATTCTAAGAAAAATTAGTCAAGATATTATTCCTGTCCTGTTGGGCTACATCTTCATCCCTCTAATGTTTATTTTTTTCTACGATGTAACACAAGCTTTGGAGTCATAGGGTCTGAGATGATATAAAACAGGAAGAGGAGAATAAGCGGTCTTTTTTGTTTATGACTGAAGAACTGTAGAATGTAGGATTTGTTAGGTATATTAGTCGACAAGTAAAGGCGGGAATGAGGTGATTGAAGGGCGGTAGCAAATAAATAAGGTAAGATTAGTTTATCATAGCGGTGTTCTGCAACGCAAGATCCTACTAAAAATATTATGGCCTTGCAAACCTCCAATCTTTCAACCGACTTCCACACTCAGTCCAGTAACTACGTGAATGAGCATTTACTCTACATAACTGTATCACGCAAGCAAATTTAAATTAAATTCTGCCAGCGACTCATCCTCAAGATATATTGTTATTACACGAAACAGTAGTAGAAGAGATAATACTCTCACTGGTGCACGCTTTGAAGGTGATGGGAATATTGTATTTGTCAGGAAAACTTCAAGAAACACAATCTCGAAATTATCTGTAGTCGAGGTACTGTTTAGTCTGCATTTTTATAGACGAATACCTACAGCCTAAAATTGTCTCCATTTCCTCGAAGAGCCCAGCCAGCATCTTTTCTCATTTGTGAAACATTAATCCCTCTATGCACACCTGTCAAATCCTCACATTCTCATCAAGCTACAACAAAACAAAGGACTTCGATACAGTTGTAACTGACAGACAGTGTTATGGACTACTTATGGCTCAGCCACATGTAGAAATAGTTGACTGCCTAAACCTATCAATCTGGAGAGAATCCGTCCGTTTCTAGGAAAAGTGAACTACCACACAAAATTCAGTTGAAGAACCTATGATATTATTGTTATCGTTATTTTAGGATACCACTAACAAACATGAAGATTGTTACATCAGGTTGCAGGCTTCCACAGCCAGTGCCTATTTGAAAAAAATTATTTTGGGTGTTTGGCCGAGTCTGTATGAAACACTAGAACAATTAAAGTGACGACATTTCACACTCAGGATGACCGTTGCAAAGACGGTAGGAACGTCGTTACTTTAGTTGTTTTAGCGTTTCATAATGACTCGGCCTAATATACTCAATGGTTTTATTCAAATAAGGAGCGTTACTCACAGCTATCCATTTCAGGAATCAAGATTCTCTCACTATGGCTGTCTGTGCTTAATTCTTCATACACATTTATATACATATAATCATACATAAAATAAAAAAAGTATTTGGACATAAAATTGGCAACCCTTCTCCCTCTGTTTTGCTTGTTGATTCTACCTCCCATTCACCAAAATGATCCTTTATCTATAGCTGTATCACTGAACGCATCTGCTTAACGTCATACTAGCTGAATTTCTGTAAACTGGCTTGTTTTGTAAACAGCAGATGTACGACTCCAACTGCTGTGCTGCGCTGCCAACCGTTCCACATTGCTGCAGAGATGACAGATAGGACTTGAGGAAACAACATTTTCAGTCGTTATATATGAAAAATGTTTACTTATATCGTATTACCGCAACATTCAGAAAAGGTCCATCAAGCCAATGAAGAATCTTTAGAGTCTTTTAAAAACTGTTTAAATTAAATTGATCATTAGTTACGATTACAGTTGATTTAAGTAGTGTTGAATAAATAAGGATCATGCAGCAGAACTGATCTTTAAGATTATACCGCAGAGGTACGTGGATAATAATGTAAAATAGTACAGCTTGAGCGCGAAATTCGATCAATGAAAGTCAAATTTAGTTAACGTAATTAATTGTAATTTATTCATCTGAAGGTTATTCGTTCTTACCTGAATACTATGCATATTTTTACTATACTGAACCCTGTAAGGAAATAAGTAGCAATGGGCAAAGAGGAAGTGTGAGAGAATTGTAGAAATGGGTTAGAAAACTAATTACTGTACTTTGTTTTACAGTCTTACAATATAAAATTTCAATATAATCTACATACACTTCTGGAAATTGAAATAAGAACACCGTGAATTCATTGTCCCAGGAAGGGGAAACTTTATTGACACATTCCTGGGGTCAGATACATCACATGATCACACTGACAGAACCACAGGCACATAGACACAGGCAACAGAGCATGCACAATGTCGGCACTAGTACAGTGTATATCCACCTTTCGCAGCAATGCAGGCTGCTATTCTCCCATGGAGACGATCGTAGAGATGCTGGATGTAGTCCTGTGTATAAAATTAATAAAATAAAATAAAATAAAATATTAATTATTTTATCTGTATGATTGTCTCTCCTATGAGTCGTCAGGTTTTAATTATTCGGTATCAGACGCTTGACAATGGCTTTTTCGTAAAGGCAATGTTACTCGTAGTTGACCGTGAAATAAAACTGAAATAATCGGACTTCGTGATTAAATCGTTTCCAAAGACTGCTGCGGTAGGTGCGGACTCATAATCTAAATCTCAATATTACAATAATTTGCCAGCCATGCCAAAACGTCGTACAGAGGTGATTGTCTACTAAACAAAAAAATTACACAGTTAGTTAAATCAGATATATTCAATGAATAAGCCTACAGTTCATAATCCTACTTACTTTTATAAATATGAATTCTTTACAGAATCGAGTGCCTAGTGTGGTTGCAACTCGCAGTAATTTTCTATAACATGAAATATGGCGGTGTGCCAGACAATAAAATAAAATACGTGCTCCTCGCACCACTTCAACCAGAGCTCTCTTTTCTTAATCAAACATACGAGTAACGTAATTGTGCTTTTGTTTTATCAGCGACACAGCGCTGCAGTTGTGTGCCATAGGCTTTATTTATTTGTCACCGATTATTTATTTAATTAATATCTCGCGTTTCCGAGGAAACTCACGCTCGGCATGCAAATGTGCCTTTATATTGCCCCCCTGAATTGCAAGGCGAAAGGACACACCTGCAGGCGAGCAATTCACCTAAAGGCACAAGAAAATCTAAGTTATCTACAACTATTTACATGACCTACATTATACACATTATATACAAACTTTGAATGACGCGGGTGCGCCGTAAAAGTTCTTATGTTGGCAGATAGAGTGCGCGCATGTGCAGAAGCGTCTGTGTGACTGCCGTTATGTCGTACAGTTAGATCACGCGGCACAGTATTGCAGTTCATATTGTTCGTGTGCGCGCGTTTCTCAGTCGTTGCACAAAGAAAATATTCAACCAAGATTACATATGAAGACTACATTCTATGACAGGTAACTTAGTTTTAAATTTACAATGTTCGTTATAACACAATACAACTTAGATTGTTGAATGTTCTTAGTTACATAGTACTGTTTTGAAATACTTCAAAGAAAAATGTCCGTATTTTTCAGGTGCGTTGACCTATACACATCGTGTCGTTATCACAGTTCATATTCATCTGCTGCACAATAATTTTTTTTTACAGGTTAGTATCGTCGTGGTAAAGTTTTTTTTTTTTTTTTTTGATCAGAGTAACATCGTTGTATGACAACGTGATTAATACATAAGCGTGTCCATTTCCTATTTCCATTATAGTCGTTGTGATGCAGTTCGTTGTGAGTAAAAGCATTGCTTATTACAGATCAGACGTGACCCGTCGAGTAATTGGTCCACGTGCAGTTCGTTTTTTACATTCCGTGGAAGCTTGGTTGCAGAACCTCGGACGGCACATAGCTGGCGTCGATCCTTGGACCGTCCAGGTAAGAGTGTCCGTCACATTTCGAGAACATTTCATTCCCTGAAGTTCCAACCAAAATTCTTCCACCCGTCGTGTTGTTTTCTGGTCAGGCACTTTGTGTCCATTTAATCCAGTTAACATCTTGAAGTTGGGTACTGTAGTAATGTCACTAGACGATGCACGAATTATGCACTTCATATTTTCAGTTTTTTGCTGAATATAGCTCACCTAAATGTTCGTAGTTATTAATCAAGGAAATCGTTCATCGCGTTTACATAGGTACGATGCATAATGAATGCCATTAACCGTTTCCTTCACATAGGTTTCTGCGTAGTTGCAGAGTTAGTAATGTTCGTTAATGTCCGTGAACAGAGGTTCACTATGCAATGTCTTTTTGACACTCGTTTTGTTCAAATTTTTACATGATACATCAGATAAAAAAAAAAGTAATTATACATACACACATCACATATTTTCTTAGTATAAACATAATACAGTTGCACATAAACATGTTTACATCATCATTACATCGCTATAGGTTATTACATTGTGTCACATTTGATTACATGAATTGCAGATATTTACATCCTCTTTAGCGGTTTTGCTGGGATATTATCGATGTTTTTTGTGATGTCATCTGAAATTAAGATAGGTTAGACACAACATTCATTACATCAGTAGGCAAGACCAGGCGTTTTCACTACTCAATAAATATTCAAAATAGTAAGAGAGAGAAAATGTTCGATTCCTCGCGTTTTGTGCGTATGTGTAGAGTGTCTGTGTGGCCTTGACTACTGATATATGCTTTTCGTGTTGAGAGATGTGCGTCTAATCTATTTCTCAAAGTAAAAGATCGCTTCACAGATGACGTCTGTCAGTTCGTCAGGTGTCATACCAAGTCAGTGGTACCTACAATAACAAATGTTCCGTGAAAAATTAATATGTCATTCACTGCTACGTAATCATAAATTTTACTTTAATATTCAGTCTTCTCGGTGGAGCCGCGGCGTTGAAAGAAAAGTTCTTCTGTCTTCAACTGCGACTCTGGAACGCTGAAATGAAAATTTCTATACTACTTATTATCTGTGTTGTAGCAACAGAGTTTTTCGAGTTGCTTAGCAATATTTTGATGGGTATGACTTTGACATTATTCAGCATGAAATGCTCTAAGATCTCGGTGTGCGTATAGCCCAATAATTTTGTTAGTTCTACGATGTTCTAACAGATACGCACCAGGATGCTGTATGTTAACGATTATATAAGGTCCTTCATATAGCAGACGCCACTTAGCGTTGCGTCGTTTGAGTGCAACAGATTTATGATGAGTACGAAGTAGTACAAGCATTCCTATCTCGAATTTTTGTTTTCTTTTTATTATGTTTCTGTGATGTTTGTTTCGTATTTGTGCGTGATGTGTCAATGTAGTCAATACTTCTTTTATTTTCTGTTCAGGTGTGATTTCCTTGTCTGACAACTTAGGTAATGGTTCTATCCACTGATCGTTCTGTTTGCAATTGAACATGATCTCGTTAGGTGTGTAATTTGTATCGTAAATATTTAAGTTATTGTGTACGTCTTCGAGAAGACTTAGGTAGGACACCCAATTAGTATGTTTTGATGAAATATAGGTCCTCATGAAACGATTTAATTCTCGGAAAAGTCTCTCGGTCGCGTTACATTGTGGACTAAACCTCGAAATAAATATACTTTTAATGTTATTGTCCTTCAAGAAATTTCTCCATTTGTACCCAGAGTAGTATGCCGCATTATCTGACAGAATTGCTTTAGGTTTTCCCACGTGCGTCAGGTAATCACTTGAGAATCTTCGTATTATAGCACTTGCAGTGGCGGATTTTAAAGCATAAAGTTTAACATGTTTAGAAAATATATCGTAAAAAGCTAAGATATATTTGACGCCTCCAGAGCTTGCTGGATGCGGTCCACTGATGTCAGTACACAGAATCTCCAGGGGTTTACTAGGTAAAATAGAATATGACACATGTTTTCAGTTCCCTGTAAATTTTTCTTCTCATATTGCTAAAATAACAGTATGTACTGAGCTTCGCTAAACACTTTTTTGTCCCATAATGACCCCAAACTAAGTGTGTGTGCCAAATTAAATTACGTTCAGACTCTTTGGGAATGCATACACACCAGTTAGTAGCATTTGGATGTCGGCGGTAAAATAGCACATCATTGTGTAACTTGTAATACTTAGTCAAAGGATGATTGTGTTTTTCTACCAGTAATGTTATTATTTTATACCAGTGAGGATCAGATTTTTGTAATTCAGCCATGTTTCTGCACATATCAATATAATATTGGTGATACTGCTTGTCTTGCATTAAGAGAATCCTGTAGTCATTTATATTTTCTAAGTCACTGTTGGTATCATTCATACCTTATGGAAGTCTAGACAAAGTGTCTGCAATGGTGTTGTCCTTACCTCTTATGTACTTAATTTCAAAAGAGTAGTTCTGAAGTGTAACTGCCCATCGTGATAGTCTAGGATGTACAAGTTTACAAGTTAACAAAAATGTCAGGGCCTGGTGATCGGTTTAAATTACTGTATGTTTTCCAAATAAATAATAATTGAATTTCTTGAATGCCCATACTATGGAAAGTGTTTCTAACTCAGTAGTGGAGTATGTACGCTCACATTCAGTTAGAGTGCGACTCGCAAACCCAATAATTCTTATCTGTTCCTCCTCTTTGTTCTTTACAACTTGAAATAAGCAACAGCCCAAGCCAGTACGTGAAGCGTCACAAGTCATACAAAAATCTAAATTGAAATATGGATGGCTCAATATGTTAGCATTCACTAAAGCATGTTTAATTGTATTAAAGTCATTCTGGCACTGTTCCGACCAGATCCAAACTTGATTCTTTCTGAGTAGATTTAGCAGATGTTTACTGTTCAAAAGTGGTTGTGGCAAAAAACGTCTGAAAAATGAACATAGCCCAAGGAATGATTTTAACTGCTTTTTAGTTCGAGGGCTAGGAAAGTTTCTGATAGCATCTAATTTACTGGGATCCGGACGTATGCCCTGTGAATTAATGATATGTCCTAAATACTTTATCTCACTGCAACCAAACTTTGATTTTCTAAGATTGGCTGTGACTCCAGCGTGTGCAAATTTTTCTAAAATTCTTTGAAGTGTGTCAACGTGTTCATTCCAGGATTGTGTAGCTATCAGTATATCATCTACATAGTGTGTGACCGTCTCAACTAAATCGTCGCCAAGCACGGTATCCAGGGCTGTAATGAATACCCCAGAGCTGACATTCAGTCCGAAGGGTAGAACACAAAACTGATAGGTTCGCCCCCCGAACATAAATGCAGTATATTTCCGAGTATCAGGAGTGATACCCACCTGCCAAAACGAATTAGCGAGATCTATTGTGGAAAAATATTTTGCATCTAGAAATTTCTGTAGTTGCTCTTCTAAATTTTCAGGTTTTGTGTGAACCGGTAAAATTATTTCATTAATAGCTCGTGCGTCTAACACTAACCTAATGCTTCCATTTGATTTTTTGACAACAAGTAGAGGACTACAGTAAGGTGAGGTGGATGGTTCAATGACCTTCCAGTCTAACATTTGTTTTAATTCTTGCCACACAGCAGGTCGTTGAGATAACGGTACGTTATATGTCTTATGGTAGAAGATCTTGTGAGGCTTAACTTCAATCTTGTACACATACGTGTTGATAACACCTAATCGTTTGGTAAAAACTTGTAATTATTTGGATAACACTTCCTGTAGTTTTATACGTTCATGTACACTGAGAGCTGTAGCTTCACTTATCTTATGATCAAGCAATGTTTTCAAGTCCATTAGCTCTGCGTCAGATGAGTGTGTTTGCATGTCTTGAATGTCTTTGTCAAGTACTAACTGAACCTTGTACCCTGTACAGTATTTGTCATGTTTTAGAGTTCTCCTGTCCAAATCAATAATAATTACCCTGCTTTTATCATTTAAAATACATTTACCTTTGGAGAAGTCTATAATGCAGTCCTTCTCGCTCATAATATCTATTCCTAATATGCAATTAGTCACAAGGTTTTGTACAACCAGGAATGGCCATTGTACGGTTCCATTACCTATTTTAACGTTTACAAAAACTTGCTTCGTAACCCTACATGACTTATTACCTAGTGCAGTAGTTATTTTACAGTTTTGGGCAGGAAACTCAGGCACAGGTTCCAATTCACACATCTTTTTATAAAAATTAAAAGATAAAACGCTCACAGCTGCACCTGTATCTAGGATAATAGTAGTTGGAATCCCACCTACTACACCAGTAGTGGATGCTAAAACAATTTCATTTGTGTTTAAACGACATTGTGTACTGTCTTGTAAAAGTTCATCTGATATATTGTTATTGTGGTTGTATCTTATAAATAAAACAGGTAGTTTTTGTTTAGAATTACTCGGCATATCATTATTCTGTTGTTCAAGTGTGGTGTCAAATAACTGATTAACATTGAAGCCGCCCCCCAAGGATTCTTCAGCCACGACCTGGGGCAAAGTAGTGACTGTTTCTAGTTTGTTGGATTAGCATTTGTACTAGGTACTGACACAGATTGAGGTTGTGCATCAGGTGTCATTTCTATTATATTCACATTCGGATATTGCCTATTATGATCTCCAAACTTTTGCGGTTGTTGTTGCTGTTGCGCATTATAACTTACCTGTCGGTCGTAAGGTATGCTCCAATTTTGACCTGGTGGCTGCTGTAGTAAAGCAGAACTTGAATGAAAGTACTGATCGTTACGAGTCCAACCTTGATGCTGTCTTGGCTCGTAGTTATTATTATTTCTATTTCTGTTTGTGTTTTTGTTATTACCTTTGTATCCGTTGTTACCGTTGTAGTTATTACCGCGGTGCCTTTTGTATGGATTGCCGCATGAAATGTTATTACTGTTGTAACTACTGTTTGTATTGGAATACGCGTGTTGATTTTCATTTCCGTACTGAGACGGCATGTGAGTTTGCTGTTTTTGTTGTACCGCGTATCCAACTGTGGGCGCGCCAGAATTGTGTTGGCAAGCTTGAATGTTTTGCATACCACTAGAGTAAACATTGTGGCTGCTGTTTTGCCGCGCGAAGCGCTGATCTTCAAGTAACATGTCAACCGAATCTAAAGCTGTTAAAAAATAATCTGAATCGTCATCCGGGATATGTAGGAGTTTTTCTTTAATGTTGAAAGGCAATTTGGCCTTCAACGCTCGGAGTATATCTCGCGTTGCGACTGGTTCGTCTAAAAAGTGTCCCATGTTCAAGTATTTTTCAAAATATCTGCGTAAGTTACCATTTTTACTGTTAAAAGTTTCAGGTTCTAAAATTTGTCTTCTGAGTCGCTCCTGAACGGATTGCGACCAGAATTTGTTCAGAAAAGCACGCTCAAACTCACTGTACGTGGTACATACGTCAGCTTGACTGTATGCCCAGACAGCTGCATCGCCTTGGATGCAACCGACAATATATGAAATCTTTTTCCGGTCACTCCAAGTGCGTGGAAATGCGTTACTAAAAGATTTGAGAAAAATCACCGGATGAATGGTTCGTTTTTCTGGGATAAAAATCTGAAATTGCCTGTGTTTCATTAAGTTTTCGTCTTCCTTTGCATTATGATATGGATTTGTCCCACTGTAATTACTGCTATGTCCAGCTGGCGAGTAATTACGATAATGTTGCTGTGGTTTACGATGATAATAGCTTGTGTTTGTGTTTGCACATCGTGGTATGTGTTGTAGTCGTGGTGTGTTTTGTTCTTGTGTGTTTGTCGTGTGCGGTATGTGTGTGTCATACTCGAATGTATATTGGTTCCTGAACTGTGCATTTTGACTGATATTTTCGTTACATTCAGACTGTGGTCGATCGGTGAATTGTCTCATGGGTGCAGTGACGGATTGTACTGCGTCACTGATCAGCTGTTTGTTATTAGTAATGTATTGCGCTACGGAGTCGTGCACAATTGTTGGTAAATTTTCACGTAAGCATCTATCAAAATGTTTGTCTTTGTTGACTACCCAATCATGAAATTCTTTATTAAGATTTTGAAAATGAGCTGTGGCATCAGATTGTAAGATGTCAGTCAGGTGTTGTTCAACATTGTCAAATTTATTCTGTACGTCAGTAATTCGTTTTTCAAGGTTGTCATGTACTGAAGGATATGTTTGAATTTGTTCAGTAAGAACTTCACACGTGACATTAAGGTTTTTTACTTGTATCTGTAAAAGTGCTACGTCAGTTGTAATCTTTTCTTGTCTCGTATTAAGCTGGGAAAATTTAGTACTGAGTTCAGTCATCTGTTTGGTCAGTGTGGCGTCTATAAGTTCCACACGCTTACATAAAGTGTCATTAGCTGTCTTGAGTGCTATGAGATCAGATTTGATTCCGTCATTTTGTGTCTTTAACTGTTCATTTTGCTTCTGTAAGGTTGCCATGTTTTCGGCGTTTTGTTTCATTAGCATTTGTAACATGTCGGCAATGTTTACCGTTTGCAAGGTCTCTGCCCCCGCCGCGTCATTAGACGTGACGTCATGCATTAACATGGGCTCTGATTGAGACTTTGAAATTTTTGTGGTGGAAGGCCTATTGTCAAAATTTTCGTCAACACTTGCGTCAATGTTTGATGAATCGTCACTACCGGTTGCTGTCGTAAAGTCATTTTCTAACATTTGTCTCTCGTCCGAGTCGGATTGCGTCTGAATAGTACGTCTTTGCTGTTCCATTTTTGCGTATTGTTTTCTAGTTATTACCATGCCACACGTGATATATGTTTCAAGAAAATATTTGACACTGATTTTAAAATAAAATGCAGTTGAGCATGTATCGGTCGTAGCAACAATGGCTGTCTGTTAATTTAAAAATATAAACTGAATTTGAGATTATTGGTAATGGCTGCTGGCCATGTTATTATGTATCGTACAGAAGTCGGCCATATTGTACACTCGTGTATTGGTATTGTTGCATACGTTATTGTTTAAGGAAAAATACTGAGAATGAAATTTATCACTGAAACTGTTATGCGGAAAAGAAACACTACAGAATTTTACTGAAAAGCTAATACACTGAATTATACGTCTGGTCAAGCCTGCTAATGCAAAGATGCTGCGTCTTACCTTATTTTGCTGGAAGCTTCTTTGCGTCTTCCCGCAAAATTTTATAATTGGCAAATATCTTCTGATTTTTGTTATTTCTCATATAGTCAAGTCCAGGTCCAGAAAGTTGATTTTTCACATGAAACAAAGAGAACAATGTAACAAATGACAAAATAACAAGTCCTGTCACGGTCGCCAATATAAAATTAATAAAATAAAATAAAATAAAATATTAATTATTTTATCTGTATGATTGTCTCTCCTATGAGTCGTCAGGTTTTAATTATTCGGTATCAGACGCTTGACAATGGCTTTTTCGTAAAGGCAATGTTACTCGTAGTTGACCGTGAAATAAAACTGAAATAATCGGACTTCGTGATTAAATCGTTTCCAAAGACTGCTGCGGTAGGTGCGGACTCATAATCTAAATCTCAATATTACAATAATTTGCCAGCCATGCCAAAACGTCGTACAGAGATGATTGTCTACTAAACAAAAAAATTACACAGTTAGTTAAATCAGATATATTCAATGAATAAGCCTACAGTTCATAATCCTACTTACTTTTATAAATATGAATTCTTTACAGAATCGAGTGCCTAGTGTGGTTGCAACTCGCAGTAATTTTCTATAACATGAAATATGGCGGTGTGCCAGACAATAAAATAAAATACGTGCTCCTCGCACCACTTCAACCAGAGCTCTCTTTTCTTAATCAAACATACGAGTAACGTAATTGTGCTTTTGTTTTATCAGCGACACAGCGCTGCAGTTGTGTGCCATAGGCTTTATTTATTTGTCACCGATTATTTATTTAATTAATATCTCGCGTTTCCGAGGAAACTCACGCTCGGCATGCAAATGTGCCTTTATATGTGGAACGGCTTGCCATGCCATTTCCACCTGGCGCCTCAGTTGGACCAGCGTTCGTGCTGGACGTGCAGACCGCGTGAGACGACGCTTCATCTAGTCCCAAACATGCTCAATGGGGGACAGATCCGGAGATCTTGCTGGCCAGGGTAGTTGACTTACACCTTCTAGAGCACGTTGGGTGGCACGGGATACATGCGGACGTGCATTGTCCTGTTGGAACAGCAAGTTCCCTTGCCGGTCTAGGAATGGTAGAACGATGGGTTCGATGACGGTTTGGATGTACCGTGCACTATTCAGTGTCCCCTCGACGATCACCAGTGGTGTACGGCCAGTGTAGGAGATCGCTCCCCACACCATGATGCCGGGTGTTGGCCCTGTGTGCCTCGGTCGTATGCAGTCCTGATTGTGGCGCTCACCTGCACGGCGCCAAACATGCATACGACCATCATTGGCACCAAGGCAGAAGCGACTCTCATCGCTGAAGACGACACGTCTCCATTCGTCCCTCCATTCACGCCTGTCGCGACTCCACTGGAGGCGGGCTGCACGATGTTGGGGCGTGAGCGGAAGACGGCCTAACGGTGTGCGGGACCGTAGCCCAGCTTCATGGAGACGGTTGCGAATGGTCCTCGCCAATGCCCCAGGAGCAACAGTGTCCCTAATTTGCTGGGAAGTGGCGGTGCGGTCCCCTACAGCACTGCGTAGGATCCTACGGTCTTGGCGTGCATCCGTGCGTCGCTGCGGTCCGGTCCCAGGTCGACGGGCACGTGCACCTTCCGCCGACCACTGGCGACAACATCGATGTACTGTGGAGACCTCACGCCCCACGTGTTGAGCAATTCGGCGGTACGTCCACCCGGCCTCCCGCATGCCCACTATACGCCCTCGCTCAAAGTTCGTCAACTGCACATACGGTTCACGTCCACGCTGTCGCGGCATGCTACCAGTGTTAAAGACTGCGATGGAGCTCCGTATGCCACGACAAACTGGTTGACACTGACGGCGGCGGTGCACAAATGCTGCGCAGCTAGCGCCGTTCGACGGCCAACACCGCGGTTCCTGGTGTGTCCGCTGTGCCGTGCGTGTGATCATTGCTTGTACAGCCCTCTCGCAGTGTCCGGAGCAAGTATGGTGGGTCTGACACACCGGTGTCAATGTGTTCTTTTTTCCATTTCCAGGAGTGTATTTCATAAATGTTATTTCAACATTCGCTAAATAACCTTGTCGTAAGATCTTTTAAACAATCGAAAAATCGAACGTTACGTGATGCAAGTGTAACTGACCACGGGTAAAAAACTTGTTGGCTTAATAAAATCCCAGCTTTTTTGAATGTTTGTCCCTGTAACCTACGAACAAACTTTGCAAATGCAGGTATAATTAGGAATTGTTTTTTTTATACTCAAAATTTGTTAATATCCCTCTAATTATTATCACAATTTATTTTATCACAGCTGTGATAAAGTTTTACTTCATCGGGCATAACATTGAGTATATCGTTGCTTATAACTTTGTCTACACAAAAATTATGTAGACAAATACAGATCCCATATAAAAAACGAAGCTGTAGCTTTCGAAATGAAAAAAAAAAAACTGAAAATTACGAACCAACTTCAAATTTTGTGTTACTACGATGTTTAGTTTTCCACTGCTGACAACGTCAACGACCCAGCGGTTGCTGCGTTTTATTTACCCGTACGCCCGTGTTACTGCAAACGAACCATCTGCAAGCTTTAAACATGAATATCCCTAGAATGCGATTCCACGAAATGTTGTCCTTTTCGTTTATCATTTCTCCCATAGCACCTGATCGATACGCATGGTGGAGGTTGGTAGCAATGTGAAAGACAGAGGAGTCCAGATATCAGTTGGTAATAGCTGATGGTAGGCTTCTTAGAGTGTCACGCAGACCCCACGAAGCCATGGACCCAAATTGTCAACAAGGCACTCTGCACGCTGGTGGTGACCCCATAATGGCGTGGGACAGGATCCTCTGGGCCAAGTGAACCGACTGAGGCCACTTTCAGCCATTCACGAACTTAATGTTCCCAGACGACGATGTCGGATCACTGGGCCACAAATGTTCTTGATTGATTTGAAGCACATTGTGGACAATGTGAGCGAGTGATTTAGCCAACCAGATCGTCCGACATGAATCCCATCAAACGTTTCAGTTATGGACTTCTACAGAGGCAGCTTGGCTTTTGTTTCTGCTTTGTTGATGCATGTCACGTCAAGCTACTGCACTACACCGGGCGTCCGCCCCGATAGTTGAGTGGTCATCGTGAAGGATTGCCGTCCTACGGGCCGGGTTAGATTCTCGGTTGGGTTGGAGATTTTCTCCGCTCGGGAACTGAGTGTTGTGTGGTCTTCATAATCATTTCATCACCACCCGGTGCGCAGGTCGCCCATTGTGGCGTTGAGTGTAATGAGACCTGCACCAAGGCGGCCGGACCTGCCGTGCAAGGGGCCTCCCGGCCATTGATGCCAAACGCTCGTTTCCATTTCCACTACACTGGGCAAATGGAGGTCCGACACGATATTAGGAGGTATCCAAAGACTTTCGTCAGCTTAGCCTATATTGACACGTTGACTGCCCCACTCATGTTGGGTGGCTATGTTGCTGCCGTCAGGCGGCCTTGTGGCAGTCAGCGTGTTACTGTGTCCGTTTACGGGAGGAACCGAAATTTCATTACTCCTTGCTAGCACAATGAAACAAAAAGACGACCACAGGAACAACGATAAAATCTTACTCGTAAAACAACAGCCAACCGAAGGCAGTCACGCAAAATTAATAAATTTAATTCAGAAAGTGGTGGTAGAGGCTACACTGGCCCTAATGACGATAGAAATCGTCCGAAGGGCTATTCTGTAGTTCATTGTCGTTTAAATCACAGAACATGTCTGCCAGTTTATACTGAACTACAACAGTATGTGTCATGGACTGTGCGGCTGGTCCCGTCGGAGGTTCGAGTCCTCCCTTGGGCATGGGTGTGTGTGTTTGTCCTTAGGATAATTTAGATTAAGTAGTGTGTAAGCTTAGGGACTTACGACCTTAGCAGTTAAGTCCCGTAAGATTTCACACACATTTGAACATTTTTGAACAACAGTATTTACAAGAATCGCTTATGTATTCCTATGTTTTTACCGTGTTGCAGTTATGTAGTTACTCAAAGGAGAAAGAAAACAAATCCAGAGCTATTGTAAATGATACATTTGTCATCAGAGCCTTATGTTTTCCAAAGTTTTACATGTTTTTAGATGTCAATGATATGATTGATGTTTCAATAGGACCGTAAATTCTCCAAGCTCTACCTGTGCTCCTCTGCGTACAAGAGGTACTCTATTTCGTTTCATATCTTACGTAGCAACGACGTACCAATGGTCACACACAGCACTGATGCGTTTTCTGAGCTGTTCCAGAGTTCTTGGTAGTCGGTGTCCGTAAACATTGTCTTTAATGTACACCCCAAGGGAAAAAGTCATGGACCGTTAGGTTAGGTGACCTGTAAGCCAAGGGACAAGGGCCATATCATGTTAACCACTGAGCCCAATTCAAATATGCGGACCTTCGTCGGTTAGGTAGTGACGGACGCTGCAGCAAGTGGGTTCCTAGCCGTGCTGAAACATGAAATTTTCGGAAAGTCTTTTCACAGACGAAAAACGCTTGATACAGGTTCGTCTGTGACACTTCACAGGAAACAAACATCGGCGAATCTCTTCCAAAATGGTTCAAATGGTTGTATGCACTATGGGACTTAACATCTGAGGTCATCAGTCCCCTTGACTTAGAACTGCTTAAACCTAACTAACTTAAGGACATCACACACATCCATGCCCGAGGCAGATTTAGAACCTGCGACCGGGGCAGCAGCGTCTTTCCGGACTGAAGCGCCTAGAACCGCTCGGGCACAGCGGGTGGCTGAACCTCTTTCATACACCATAATTTCATGACTCATAAAATCAAATCTGTTTTCCAGAAAGAATCGATTTCGACGTTATGTGGCAATTAAAAAAAGACCAAAGGAGGAAGTAAGAAGGTGCAGTGTACTGCTTTCCAAATATTGTTTGATATAAAAATATATTTCCTCGATCAAATAAAAGTAGTAGTTAATAAAGCGTTATGCCGACAGCTTTTATGTTCTTCCAGTTTTAGAAGAACGACCATTACGGTTTTTGCTTTGGTAATTAATAAACTCTGTTATAATTACTTATGTTCTATATTCTGCTTGTATATATCGATATTTTTCGTAAAGAGGATGGTAGTTCATAACATCACTTTCGGCGTTCGCGTGCCAAACTGCATAACGTACAGGGTTTTCGCGTCGACTTGTGACAGGTGACACTCAGTACACGAATATAATGCCAGGGCGCTGCAGTAAACTCACTTGCCACAAGCACATTGATTGAAACCATAACTGGAATATCACATCCGTTACACACACTCCCTAATCTAACGATTATACGAAACGAGCTGCCTCTCTTTTAGCTTCTGCTATGTTCTCCGTCAGTTATCTGACAAGGATGACGTACCGCGCAGCTGTACTCCAGGAGTTTAGTTGGTCGGATGATTTGGGGGAAAGGACCATTCAGCGACGTCATCGGTCCCATCGGATGAGGGAAGGAGAGGAAGGAAGTTGGCCGTGCCCGTTCATAGAACCACCCTTGCATTTGCCTGAAACGATTTAGAGAAATTATGTAAAACTTCGAGATGAACTGACGCGGTTTTGAACCATCGTCCCGAATGCGATTCCAGTGCGCTAAGCACTGTACCAACCTCGCTCGTTACTCCAGAAGAGCAGTCTTTGGTTGGTGGAAGATAGTCGTGTGAAAGCTACTTTATATCTATCTGGCTTCCACTGATGCATGTGCTTGCAACTCCTTCAAGATTTTCATTATTATTTTAAGATACTTCTTAATGTCTCCAAGAATTGTGGCAGAGCGAAACAGCAGACGCCGGTGACGACTATTCTTGTGCTTTACATCTGATGACGTGCTACTTCGACTAGAATCGATAATTACAACAAAAAGAAAAGGTGACTAGTCTGTGTTTGAGCATAATAACTGATTCGGTGGCCGATAACTGGCATCAATCAGGTGAAAATTACTTTTCACAGCGTTCCACTAACAGTATCTCCATGAAGAATGAAGACAACGTGGCCTTACAGTGAAAAATTGTGATATTAGCTAAAAATTCATTTATAAATCATCCTCATTTAAGTAAAAGAACTTCGTACGTTTCTTTTAGTGATTAGATTTGTCCCTGACGTAAGTGCTTGAAATGTCTATAAAATATCTATGTGCGGCTGGTACTAAACTTTTTGGCGGATTCATGACATTTTCCAGTTATTCACTCAAATAATTAGTTTTGTTATTGTCATGGCAGCATGTCGGACCGGGTTCTCTTCCAAGCAGCTCCTCAAGTACTTTTTTATCTAGTTTATTTGCAATTTACTACTGTTTTACTCCTTGTAAGGTGTCCAACAATACGAATAACTTGCACATCCCAGAAAACACTATCCAGATCCTCTGTCGCAGATGAAAATATTTCTCTGATTTCTGCGCCCAGCTTTCACTGCTCTTTCGTTTCAAACGTGACGTAGTGAAGTCACTTCTTGTTCACAAAACTGATTAGCATATATAATTAGTTGGCGCCTTTTAAAAACTTTCGGAAATCTTTGAAATATTGCCATCCCTCAACGTTGGACAAAGATGAACGTTATCTTGATAGGGCATTACATGTCAGTACCGTGGCCCGGTAGGTGGTAGCGAGTGAGCACCGTAGAGCAGGCGTATATGCTAACTACTCTTATGAAGTGGCGCGTAGATCGGTAGCGAACACTGTTCCAGTTTTACTCACAACTGCAACCACAGGCAGTTCTTATTGCAGCTCTACTGCACCAACGCGCGGAAGTCCCTTATCAACTCACGGGCGTAAGAGACTCTGAAGGGCTCCGAACACATCAGATAGCAAAAAAAAAATGATTCCTATACGAGTATACCCTAAATGATTATGAACTAACAATGATAATGAGTTCATAAAACGTAAATTTTCACCGTTGGTTATGTCACGTTTATTAAAATTCTAACAGTTCCTACTCTTGCTTTGCTATGCCTCGGTCTGGTTAAGTGAAAAATGAAGAAAAGGGAAAATAGACGTTTCTAATAAGAGTGGAAATTGGATATACGTCCTAATCTCCTTCTCCTCTCTGCGTGCCTATCTTCTCCTCCCCCCTCTCTGTTCAATTCCTCGTCCTTCCTCCTATCTCTGTCCATCACCTCCTCCTCACCCCTCTCTCTATCCAACATCTCCTCCCCCCTCTCTCTTCATCTCTTCCTGCCCCTTCTTTCTCCCCTCTGTCCTTCGTTTCCTGCCTTTCTATGTCAGTCTTCATCTTTCCCTTTTTCCCCATCTTCACTTTCCCTCTCTCTCTCTTTCTACCTCCTCTTGCCCCACTCTCTCTTTCCGTGTCCTCTTTTCCACTATGTTTTCATTTCCTTTCACCTCTCTGTCCTACTCCTCTTCTCCCCTGCCCGAGTTTGAGTTTTGTTTGTTGTCACTGCAAATTCAGATTCTATAGTATGATTCTAATCATAAGACGATAACCCATACACAGCACTTACTCGTTCCTAGTAACGTTTCAGTACAATATGTTATATATATTATGTATTACATACATTATAAATATGTAGCCTATGTCTGTCAAAATGTTCATTAAAGTGTTGTATAAGAAACTGAAGTAAATCGATCAAGAAATTTTCGTGGTTTTTGATAAATACTTTACTCTTTATACAGTATGTATTTCCTTATGTATTATATATATTTAAAAATCAGATGTATAAACATACGTGCTTATTCCAAGATTGCTTCAAAATTTCGAAACAATCGGTGAAGAACTTCTGGAGAATTAAGATTTTTAATAAAATAACATTTGCATTTTTATTTTTCCTGGCTATTATGCCGTGGTTGAATCATTTCCTTGTATATATTCTTCGTTTAGTCTCCATCTGCGGGGGTCATCTTCAAAGAATATTGTAGCTTCTGTGAGTAATTCGCACTCTGGCTCTTCTGGCTCTTCCTCCGCCGAGGGGAAAAAAGTTGGATTTCTGCAAAAAAAAAAAAAAAAAAAAAAAAGATTCGCACACGTCTTAGTAGCGCATTGCAGTAACAATGTGCTCTCTAAGGTTTTCTCAACGGAAGTGATTAATGATGTGGTTTCAGGTTGTCAGCCGAGCAAAAGTAATCGTTCATCCAGACTGGTTCGAGCCCAGGCAGCTATTACACTTAACGGCTCGGGGCAACTTGTGACTACTCCATCAGGAACGACATTTTTACTTTTGATCATTTTTATTAAAAGTTATTGCACTGAGTAAAGTTGCCGTCATCGCAAGAAAAGGAGTTATTTAAAAGTGGTTCACAGGACGAACTACCGCTGCCATTGGAGCGGTAGGCAGCAGTAGCAGGGGAAACTGATGACCCTTGTGGAAATTTGCGTTGAGAGAAGCAAGCGCTGATCGTAACATCCACCGTAGCGAGTCTTCGAAAAGCTAGGGACATGCAAGTGATCATGTAAAAAAAATAAAAAAAAACCTCAGTAAAAATCTCAGTAAATTTAAAAAGGCTCCTCAGTAGTGCAGACATTCATGAAAAATGCCGTTTAGTAATAATAAAGGGGAATCGTATGGTTAGTGCAGTGGAGCGGTGGAGAGGTGTTGGACATAGGGTGTAATGTTATCGAGTTGTTCCGCGTTAGACAGTTCGACCCGAAATATGTATGCCAGTATAGTCTGGACAAGGAATTGGATGATGCCGTGTACTTTGTGATCTTTCATCAATACTCAACTGTTTTCAGCTCTAGACGCAAGGCTGATATAAATTGTGATACATAAGAAATGTCTATACTAAGTACTTGTTTATTGACTACAATGTAACCTGTTACCAATAGTTTAAACACAGCAAGTATTTATTTGTAAACAAATAAATACAGTATTATCAACAGTAATTTTTTTCGTATGCACCAGCGTCTAACAATACTAAATACACTATTAAAGCTAACATGGTGCTACTTTCCGTCAGCAGAACTTTTTCTAATGTTAATAAAGGCTACACCAACATACATATCTACCGTTACTATTGTTCTATGACTTGTTGCCCTCATGTCGCTAGTATACATTACGCCTCTCTGAAATAGATTGTGCCACTAGTTTCTTGTTTGCCACATTCCAGAAAGCAGTTCATCGCTCCCCATTTCGTAGACACACCGTACCAGGTCCTTGTGCCCTGCAGAGGGTATTGTAGTGGGATCTGCCACTTCCGTCTCTACATGTCGCAGCATGTCGCGCAACTGCGGTACAAGACACAATGCAACACTTCAGCTTCAGCGGAAAGTGATGGCAAGTACGTGACATAACACACACTGCCCTATTGTTGTGTAGGTCTGTGGAGAAAAAGTGAATCAGTGTCACCGGGATATATTATTTTAACGAACGATAGAAGCACCATGCAATATTGCAAGCTACTAGGAACTTCAGATATGGCATCCAATAAATAGAGACAGAATAGCATCGGGTACGATCTGGATCTGTCTTCGAAATATCGTGCAGTAAAATGGAATCATCATCTTGACTGAATATCCGAAAGCACAACATTAGTATTAATTACTACCGTTGTATACAGTAAAGCAGCCAGTGATCATATCTACCACACGTTACACGGGATAAAAATAAATTGCAGAGGTATACAGGGTGGTTCATCGATAGTGACCGGGCCAAATATCTCACGAAATAAGCATCAAACGAAAAAACTACAAAGAATGAAACTCGTCTAGCTTCAAGGGGGAACCAGATGGCGCTATGGTTGGCCCGCTAGATGGCGCTGCCATAGGTCAAACGGATATCAACCGCGTTTTTTTTAAAATTGGAACCCCCATTTTTTATTACACATTCGTGTAGTACGTAAAGAGATATTAATGTTTTAGTTGGACCAATTTTTTCGCTTTGTGATAGATGGCGCTGTAGTAGTCACAAACGTATAAGTACGTGGTATAACGCAACATTCCGCCAGTGCGGGCGGTATTTTCTTCGTGATACATTTGTAAGTAGGCTGTTTATGTTTTCTTATTGGCAACGTTACGTAGCGCTCAATATGAAAATCACTGGCTGTGCTGTGTGCAGTCTGTGGCTAGTTTGCATTGTTGTCTGCCATTGTAGTGTTGGGCAGCGGCAGCTGGCTGTGAACAGCGCGTAGCGTTGCGCAGTTGGAGGTGAGCCGCCAGCAGTGGTGGATGTGGGGAGAGAGATGGCGGAGGTTTGCAATTTGTCATGAACTGATATATATATTATGACTTGTGATGATATTAAGGTAAATACATTGTTTGAAGAACAATAAGAAGGAACTAGTAACTGCATTCATAATTTTCTTTTCAAGTAATTGGTAACTTTTTGGTAGAATAACTTCTTGTGGTGCACCACTTTAATTACTTAGACA
Source organism: Schistocerca serialis cubense (assembly GCF_023864345.2). Classification (NCBI taxonomy): domain Eukaryota; kingdom Metazoa; phylum Arthropoda; class Insecta; order Orthoptera; family Acrididae; genus Schistocerca; species Schistocerca serialis. Next base: position 525,130,554 of record NC_064642.1, read on the forward strand.
TTAAGATGTGATTATACATTTGCCTTATCTGCATTGTTATCTTTAGTGTGCTATTTTTTCTACTTGAGCTATGTCATGTTTCGATATAAGCTGCTGTTTGCCAGGCATAGTGCTACTGAACTTTAATTTGTGTTACTCTGCTAAGCCGGATTTTTTTTTTTTTTTTGCTGCACAGTGCCCTATATTAGTTGTAATATTGCAATTGCTTTGGCATTTGTATTTTTGTCATTGATGTTTGTGTTAATTGTTTTGTGCTGCTGCATTGCCTCGTCCCTTAGTTTAGCATCTGAGCTCAGTAGATTTAAGTTAGCTTAAGAGGGGGTAGCCTCTAAGAGAATGAGTTGCGATGAATTGGAAGAAATGCATTGAGAAAACAGGTTTACGTAGGATTTTCTTGGAAATAAATGATGAGGTAAGATAATGGAAAATAAAAATGAGGTAGGAAATGTGTGAACATATAAACACAGAAAGCATGCTTAGTTAGAATTTTTTTTGTGGAAACAAAGGATGAAATAAGAGGAAAGATATATGAAGTTTTGGGTTGGACTGCAGTACCAAATGTTACACTGAAAACGAACCCTGTCCTTTCCTATTGGTGTTATCCCACTATGTGTTTGTGTACCCTTGAGTATTTGTTTTCTTCCTGTCTCTGTGTACTGTTTCATAGAATTTTTTTCTCTTCTAATACTAAGCTATATTCACTATGAGGAGGAATACTGTTATCCTCAAATATAAGTTGCATTAATAATATGTTATTTTCTTTGTAAAGTTGTTTACAATTCTGTTCTGTTTCAATGTTCATGTGTGAAATTAATGTTTCGAAAACTATTCTCATTATTTTATGTATGTACTTATGTCACTATTTTTGTAACACTGATGTATATGTTTATTTCTATTCTTTTGTAAAGCCTGTACTACAAATGTTATCTGTATTATTATGTTTTTAATGATGTATTTTGTACCTTTGTAATTGTATTCTTATGTTATAAAATTGTAATTGTCACCAGTTCATGACATTATTAATTTGTTAGTTACATTTCACTGCACACGTTTCTGTTGGTCATAGTATGTGGACAATATGTGAGAAGTAGGGACTGTTAGTGTTTACACGTGTGTTAATAACTCAGCAAGGGACTGGATAACAGCATTGCTGGTTCTAAGGACAATTCCAAAAACTTTGTGAGTGCACAAGTGGTGGTTTATGGACTTGCTATATTATCCGCAAGACTCTTCAATGGTGATTGTGCACCTGCACAGTCACAACAGATGGCTGCTGGCCATCTCTTCAAGGACTACAGTGGGTCTACATCTTTGATGATCCATCAATACCATTGCTTCTACAAGGACTGCAGTGGGTCTGCACCTCTGGTGGCCCACCAATACCGTAATCTCTACCAGGACTACAGTGGGTCTGCTCTGTGATGACTTACCTACCAATACTCTTCAAAACTTCGAATGACTCTGCTGTGGGTTTGCTCCATTGTGGCCCAATACCTGTCAGCATGTCAAGAGCCAGCACTGTCTTTCCGTTGGAAGGACAACACTACTTCTTCAAGACTGCATGGAAATCCACTACTTCTGTGTGCAATTTCTTTTACTAATGAGACTTTGTGAAAAAAAAACCTGTGATTACCGTAATGAATGATCAGGACTGTCTTTATGGACTGTGAGAAATTTTTAGCTTTTGACCAACATTGTATCAATAAGTGTGTGCATTTGATTTCTTTGTTATTGTAATTATGAAAAATTTTATCAAATCATTATTGGCCACTGCCCAAAAAAAATTTTGTAAAATTTTTTGTGGGGAGCATGGGGGCTATGTAAGTAGGCTGTTTATGTTTTCTTATTGGCAACGTTACGTAGCGCTCAATATGAAAATCACTGGCTGTGCTGTGTGCAGTCTGTGGCTAGTTTGCATTGTTGTCTGCCATTGTAGTGTTGGGCAGCGGCAGCTGGCTGTGAACAGCGCGTAGCGTTGCGCAGTTGGAGGTGAGCCGCCAGCAGTGGTGGATGTGGGGAGAGAGATGGCGGAGGTTTGCAATTTGTCATGAACTGATATATATATTATGACTTGTGATGATATTAAGGTAAATACATTGTTTGTTCTCTATTAATATCTTTCATTTGCTAACTATCCCTATCAGTAGTTAGTGCCTTTAGTAGTTTGAATCTTTTATTTAGCTGGCAGTAGTGGCGCTTGCTGTATTGCAGTAGCTTGAGCAGCGAAGATTTTTGTGAGGTAAGTGATTTGTGAAAGGTATAGTTTAATGTTAGTCAAGGCCATTCTTTTGTAGGGAATTTTGAAAGTCAGATTGCGTTGCGCTAAAAATATTGTATGTCAGTTTAAGGACAGTCCTGTATAATCGTACTAAGGGGACGTTTCACATTACCCGTATTAAAGTGGACCGTTTACCAATTGCGGAAATTGTCGATATCGTGTTGATGTATGGCCATTGTGATCAAAATGCCCAACGGGCGTGTGCTATGTATGCTGCTCGGTATCCTGGACGACATCATCCAAGTGTCCGGACCGTTCGCCGGATAGTTACGTTATTTAAGGAAACAGAAAGTGTTCAGCCACACTTGAAACGTAAACCACGACCTGCAACAAATGATGATGCCCAAGTGGGTATTTTAGCTGCTGTCGCGGATAATCCGCACATCAGTAACAGACAAATTGCGCGAGAATCGGGAAGCTCAAAAACTCAAAAACGTCGGTGTTGAGAATGCTGCATCAACATCGATTGCACCCGTACCATATTTCTATGCACCGGGAATTGCATGGAAACGACTTTGAACGCCATGTACAGTTCTGCCACTGGGCACAAGAGAAATTACGGGACGATGACAGATTTTTTGCACGCGTTCTATTTAGCGACGAAGCGTCATTCACCAACAGCGGTAACGTAAACCGGCATAATATGCACTATTGGGCAACGGAAAATTCACGATGGCTGCGACAAGTGGAACATCAACGACTTTGGCGGGTTAATGTATGGTGCGACATTATGGGAGGAAGGATAATTGACCTCTATTTTATCGCTGACAATCTAAATGGTGCAATGTAGGCTGATTTCCTACGTAATGTTATACCGATGTTACTACAAGTAGTTTCACTGCATGACAGAATGGCGATGTACTTCCTACATGACGGATGCCCGGCACATAGCTCACGTGCGGTTGAAGCGGTATTGAATAGCATATTTCATGACAGGTGGATTGGCCCGCACGTTCACCTGATCTGACGTCCCCGGATTTTTTTCTGTGGGGAAAGTTGAAGGATATTTGCTATCGTGATCCACCGACAACACCCGACAACATGCGTCAGCGCATTGTCAATGCATGTGCGAACATTACGGAAGGCGAACTACTCGTTGTTGAGAGGAATGTCGTTACACGTATTGCCAAATGCATTGAGGTTGACGGACTTCATTTTGAGCATTTATTGGTATTTACAGGTAATCACGCTGTAACAGCATGCGTTCTCAAAAATGATGAGTTCACAAAGGTACATGTATCACATTGGAACAACCGAAATAAAATGTTCAACCGTACCTACGTTCTGTATTTTAATTTTAAAAACCTACCTGTTACCAACTGTTCGTCTAGAATTGGTTTGTTTGTGGCTGTTACAGCGCCATCTATCACAAAGCGAAAAAAAGAGGTCTAACTGAAACATTCATATTTTTTTACGTACTACACGAATAAGTAATAAAAAATGGGGGTTCCTATTTAAAAAAGTGCAGTTGATATCCGTTTGACCTACGGCTGCGTCATCTAGCGGGCCAACCATTAGCGCCATCTGGTTTACCCCTTCAAGCTAGACGAGTTTCATTCTTTGTAGTTTTTTCGTTTGACGCTTATTTTGTGAGATACTTGGCCCAGTCACGATCAATGGACCACCTTGTATAATATAATAAAGACATGTGTAGAGTATTGTTAATCCTTCATTTGCAGATTTTTATGATAAGTAATGCTCAATACATCAAGTGTGACCTGTTGAGTGATACTTCGTCGGTCGTGCACCGTCTTGTATTTTCCTTAAACCGAAGAGGGTCGTCAAGCATCAAACACTGGATATTTGCAAAAGAACTGAGTTTCTAGTATATCTTAGCAATATTCTCTGTCTTCAAATTTGTCTTACTTGCCAGTAGCTTGTATTTCAAAACGTTTTTAACGCGTGACTGGTCTTTATAGTAGTTCTGCTCGATGCGATTTCACTTACTAAGAGTAATAATGTAACAGATAGACAATTAAATACAGTACTGACTAGAAATTGTCGTCTGAAATACTCTTAAAGTTGTGTGGAATAATTTTTCCTATGTACATGAGCATGTTGTATCTTAGAACAGTTTTTCACATTTGGAAAATCTCACTTTCCTAGAGTATATTTTAATTTCAGAAAAAGTCAGCAACTCACACAATATGTGAATACCGTCATTTAAAAACTGAATAACAAAATTCATTAAACCTCTGCTACAGAGATGGCTAGAGACTAAAGACTGAAAAATAGACTAAGCTGAAATACTCTCCCACGCTGTTATCATATATTTTGAACCTTCTTGTGTTCAAAACTGATGCCTTTTCTTTATCATAGCTCTTTTTCCATTATTTGTTATTAGTATTTTATGCACTACTAATAATGTATGAACAGAAAATAAAATCTGTTGTTTATTATACGTCATGCTAAAACCAATGTACATACCCAGAGATATAAGAGTTAGTTTTACTTACATTTTTTTAGACAGAGTATTAAACTTCTGATTTGTGTACTATAATGAAACATTTAATTTGTTGTGTGTAATGCTTTGCACCTACATACATTATTAAGAAACGTTTTTCAATAACACTTACTTACTAGACAAACTTTAAAATTTCCTGTATATAAGTTAAAAAAATTGCTCCAATGTAACTTTCGGGCGCGGGGGGAGAGTGGGTGGCATCTTTGGCTTTGGCTGCACGTGACAAGACGAAGTTAGTGACATGTCTCGATATGGACGTTCCAGGTGCTTCATATGGATTTCTGATGTGACTAAAACCAAACACAGAGGCAGGGTTTGGTCAGTGGCCGCAGTGGGCAGGCGACGGGAGGCGAGAACCGGCGGTGGAGGTGGTGGCGGCGGCGGCAGAGGCTTTTTGTGATCGATCCCGAGGGTGCGGCCAGAAAGCCATCGCGCACGGTCGTTATCCCGATGTCCTCTGCGGACTTACCTGCCCGTGAAAGCGAAAGGGGAAAGGAGTGGGGAGCCTCTGGAAATACCGCGCGCCAGCCAGCGCGGCTTCTGGCTTCTGCACTCACGGCGTGCCATCCTGCCGGCCATTATCTCTGAAAGGGCTTCCGCCGCCGCCAAAGTGCCTTTGGGAGGACCCACATCCAAAGCGACGTCCGACTTACACTCACTGCACCACCGCGCCACACGATGACCTTACGTTTCAGCAGAAACAATTAGCATCAGCTGGAGAAGCCACCGCGATGGAATCACATCAGACGACGCAAATGCGAAATTGCTAATCGACTCAAGAGTCATATTGCAATGTAAAGTTTCGGAAATACCCCTAAGCAGTTAGCACAGAAAAACACATATTACTGTTACTCTCTCACATTGTTGTACTGAATTCTGAGTAACTTATTGCTTGATGCCTGCCCCACCTTGGCAAATATGAGGTGCCTTGTGGGCGTCAACGATTCGGATAGTGTATAGTAAGTAGAACCACGACGAAGGGAAGTCAGTGGACAGTTCCTAAAGGCCAGCAGCATATTCAGTTGACGCAAGAGCAACAAACTGACTGACCGATGTGGCCTTGTCACAACAACCACCATGGCCTTACTGAGCTGGTACTAAGAACAGTTGAAAGCAAGGGAAACTAACGGCGTGATATTTTTCTCAGAGTGCACCCAGCTCTGCTGTATGGCTTAATGATGATGAGTAAAATATTCAGGGATGAGGAAGTCCGCCATTCGAATCTCCTGGTGTAGCCTGTACTACCCAGGAGGCTGTCGTCATCGTGAAAAACGAAATCAGCGTTCTACGGAGCTGAGCGTGAAATGTTAGACTCCTTAATTGGCCAGGACAGTTACAGAATAGTTAGGATGAAGTGAAATATAGTGGAATTAGTGAAGTGTCATGGCAAGTAGAACTGTACAACGTTAGCAATAGGAAATCAAGTAAAAGTAATGCAAAGTAGGCATGCTAACGAAAAAGAGAGTAGGACTGCTGGTAAGCTGCTATGGACAGTATAGTGAATGCATTATCGTAGCCAATATAGACATAAAGGTAAAACTCAGCACAAATGTACAACTTAATAGGCCTGCTAGCTACGCAGATGTGGAAGAGACTGAAATAATGTAAGATAAAAAGGAAGTTAATCAGATAGTTAAAAGACATGAAAATTTAGTTGTGTTACCGCAATTCGGTAGTAGAAGAGCTGGAAAAATTATATGAGAACATGGACTGCGGGAAAGGAATGACAGAGGAAGCCACCTGGGAGAATTTTGCACACAGCATAACCTAATTATCGCTAACGCTTCGTATGAAAATCGTGACAGAGGATTGTATACGAGGAAGGAGCTGGGAAGACTGGAAGATTTCATATTTGTATAATGGCGAGAGATTTGGAAACTACATTTTTAACTAAGCACAATTTGTTGCTTATGAATTGTAGAATGAAACTGAAGAAATTGCAAGTAGGTAGTAAGTTAAGATGATTGGATCTGGATAACTCTAAGGAAAGAGAGATTTCTGACAGTTTCAATGTGAGCATCAGGCAATATTGGCATGAAACAGGTGAAAGTAATACAGTAGAAGACGAATTGTTATCTTTGACAGATAAACAGATGAGGAAAAACAGAAGAGGGTCATATACGTAAAAAGACAAGGCCTAGTGGAAATTCGTGGTTAACACACCAGATATTGAATCTAGCCAAAGAAAGAAAAAATATATATAAATACAGCAAATGAAGGAAGAAAAAGGGAAAAATACATATCTAAAAAATTACGTTGACAGGAAGTTCAAAATCACTAAGCAGGAATGGCCAGAGAACAATTCAAATCTTTAGATGTATGGGCAACTAAGGGAAAGACAGATGCTATTGAAAGGAAAATTAAAGAGCCTTTTGGAGAAAAGAGAAACAACAGTACGAATATCATGAGCTCCGATGGCTAGACGTTTTAGGAGATGCCCAAAATCACTTTAATTATATTAGAAAAATAAACCACTCAGTAATTAGCAAAGTAAACGTTTGTAGATTCGACCAAAGCATCCAGAAGCCAATGGTACATGAACAGTTAATAGTTGGTAACTGTCAATATCTGCACAACAGTATGTTTTACATGTATGTGAAAGGAATTTCGATATCACAGGAACAGTACGAAACAGTCGTTAAATACGATCACCAGTTTAAATGGAACGTGTCGAGAAGGTTTTTCTCCATTTCCTCAATCGGTAAAAGTGGAACCCGTATGTGATCACCTTGTTGTCCGTCCGTCTGTCTGCCTGTCTGTCTGTCCGACTACTGACCCCTTCTTTCTCAGGGACGGGTAGAGGTATCAAGTTGAAATTTATGCGAAGTGCTGAGGTCTACGGTCCCTTGGTGGTGTGAAAGATTTAAGTTTCTAGATCAAAGCTCAAAAGATTCGGCTGTTTATGTCATGTATTTCGGTACTAGCAAACTCACTCATCAAAACCTGTAAGGTACTTCACGTTGACCTAGGATCATGAGATATGACAAGAAACAAGATTTTTTTCAGAACAAAGTAACGAAATAATCCGGAAATTGTTAATTTGTAATTATACTAAGTAAAAAAATATTTATCTGCTATTTGTTGACCCTCTGTGTCCGTCCCTCTCTCAAGACCGCTTTTACTCAGTAAGACTTGGAGGTATCCACTCGAAATTGATGTCAAGTACTAAGGTCTACAGCCCCTTGACGGTGTAAATAGTTTAAGCTTCTAATGTAGTCAAGAGATAGGGCCATGTATGTTACAAATTTTATATTAGCAAAATCATTCACCGAAACGTACTCATGAACTTTGTACATATGTGAGGGCCTGTTGATATAGCGGTATAGCGCGTGGACGAGATTGGACAGGTCGCGGGGTCGAATGTCGCTCGAACCACGGATTTTTCGGTCTTGTTTTTAACCTGGCCCTCACCACTCAACAACGAGGAGTCTCAAGAAACAACAAGTGGTTCAGATTCCACATTAAACTACACCGCGGAGGCAAAGAAACTGGCACAACTGCCTAATATCGTTTAGGTCCCTCGCGAGCATGCAGAAGTGCCGCAACACGACGTGGCATGGACTCGCCTAATGTCTAAAGTAGTGCTGGAGGGAACTCACACCATGAATCCTACAGGGCTGTTCAAAAATCCGTAAGAGTACGAGGGTGTGGAGATCTCCTCTGAACAGCATGTTGCAAGGCATCGCAGATATGCTCAATAATGTTCATATCTGGGGAGTGGCCAACGGAAGTGCGTCAACTGAGAAGAGTGTTCCTGGAGCCGCTCTGTAGCAATTCTGGGCGTGTGGGGTGTCGCATTGTCCTGCTGGAATTGCCTCAGTCCGTCGGAATGCAAAATGAACATGAATGAATGCAGGTGATCGAACAGGATGCTTACGTACGTGTGACCTGTCAGAATCGTATCGGGACCCATATCACTCCAGCTGCATACTCACCACACCATTACAGAGCCTCCACCAGCTTGAACAGTCCCCAGTTGACTTGCAGGTGTCATGGATTCTTGAGGCTATCTCCATACCCGCACACCTCCATTCGCTCGATACAATTTGAAACGAGACTCGTCCGAACAGGCAACATGTTTCCAGTCACCAACAGTCCAATGTTTTTATTGATGGGCCCAGTCTCGCCTCGTAAAGACTTGTGTCGTGCAGTCATCAAGGGTACACAAGTGGACCTTTGGCTCCGAAAGACCAAATCGATGATGTTTCGTTGAATGGTTCGCACGCTGACACTTGTTGATGGCTCAGCATTGAAATGTGCAGAAATTTATGGAAGGGTTGCACTTCTGTAAAACTGAACGATTCTCTTCAGTCGTCGTTGGTCCCGTTCTTGCAAGATTTTTTTCCGGCCCCAACAATGACGGATATTTGTTGTTTTACCGGATTCCTGATAGTCACGGTACACTGGTGAAATGGTCGTACGAGAAAATTCCTACTTCATCGCTACCTCGGAGATGCCGTGTTCCATCGCTCGTGCGCCGACTATAACATCACGTTGAAACTCACTTAAATCTTGAAAACCTGCCATTGTAGCAGCAGTAATCGATCTAACAACTGGGCTAGACACAGGCGTTGCCAACCGCGGCGCCGTATTCCGCGTGTTTACGTGTCTATGTATTTGAATACACATTCCTATACAAGTTTCTTTGGCCCTTCATTATACAAGTCTACTTTTCTAGGGGACACGCAAGTCGGCGAAGCGGCGTCTAATAGAAAGACATGAACGAGGCCATTAAGCCACACGAAATAATGATTATTATTCGTATATACAATTAAGTTTGTGAGGAAACTTCAGAGTGTGTAGTCGTACTCTAACTTGTCTGGTTTTTGCTCCTTTAAAATATATCTTGTATTTCACCAACCCAAGAGAAGTACAAATTTAGGCAGTAGTATTATTGCTTACAATTTTCATCATATTTTTCTTTGATTAGGGATACACTGTCTCGCGACGTGAATAATATCCGATTAAATTCCAGTGTGGCGCATGATTCACGGAGCTGAGCCTTTCGTGCCGACTGGTGACGGAATCTTGTGATTTACATGGATACGAGAAAAGTTCAAGAAGGAGTAAAGTTGCTGCGCTTCTCATTTACAACTCACCGAGGCTACTGGCAGACGGAAGCTAGAAAAATCGATATGTCACAGCTGGCCCCCAGCAGCTTTGCATTCAGCGGAGGTCCGTCAGAAGCTCCTACCCACCAACTCCGATATTTACGGGCAGCACAGCCTCACTGTAGTCTGCCAAGTGAGTTTCAAGTCATATACTGCTTCGGTGTCTGTGCCTGCCTGTTACTTATATACTCCCAATGTGATGATTTCGTGCAGCGAACAATATTGAAAGTGAAGTATCTTAGTGATCTGTGAGCCTCATTGTAACAAAAAAAAGTACTTTCGGATAGGGTGAAAATGAAGCACGCCACTATTTTACTGGCGCACTTTCTGGAGGTCGTATAGCCTCCTGTCATCAGCATAACCTATATTGACTGCGGAATAAGAACATCTCTCCATCACGCGGAAGCGAAACAACACCTGTATAGAAACGGGACGCCTTGGTTGTGATATATGTTCAACACGTTGCAAGCACTGAAATAGCAATGCCTACTCAGTACAGCAAATGGTAGGCATAATGACGTGTCAGGAATGGCGTCTGCAAAGTCATCGCGCCCACTGCTTTCGGAGACTTTATCAGGGCTGGATCAAAGGCGAGTGCTCTATGCTGTCCACGATGTTCTCAGTAGCAGTGACTGCAGTGAGATAATCATCGACACACGCGACCTTATATCCGCGGGTTTCTCCTCAAGCCATTGTGACAGTTGTTTGGACTAGCTGACGATAAAGGTCGCCTAAGGAATGCTGTAAGTGAACCATCAGTAAGTAAATAAGCTGCATCTTATATGCAAGAACCAGAAAAACCCTCTGTGCTGACGATGCAGCTGGTATAACCAAGGCTGCAACGTTTGAAACTGTAAATAAAATTTGCTTGAAAATTAATAGCTAGTCTCTGCACACATACTGTTACTGAATTTCGATTAAACGCAGTATGAGCGACTCTGTATAGCACAAGGCCAGAACACATATTAGGAATAATGCCTGAAAGTGAACGGGTAAATGGAAAACAACATTCTGAATTTTTAGATGTCTGAGGCACATGTTATAGATCTTCACGATCACCTTCGCACTGCAACATTTGCGATACGAATAATACCAAATTTTGGAGAAGAAAAGTAAATACGTTCTTATTTTTGCTATATTCATTCACTAAAGTCTACTGTTATGTTCTGGGGCATCACCTTATTGTGGAAGAAAGCGTTGGTTGCAAAGAAACGAGTTATAAAAATAGTATTCGATATCCACTCTACTCCTTGCTGTAGGCAGCAGCTCTTTAAAGAGCTGGGCACACTGAAAGCCTCAGAGTATATTTAAGCCCGTGTTTAGCTCGTTGTCAGTATTCAGTAACAGTTCGTAAACAGCACTAACAAAAAATGGTTCAAATGGCTCTGAGCACTATGGGACTTAACATCTGTGGTCGTCAGTCCCCTAGAACTTAGACCTACTTAAACCTAACTAACCTAAGGACATCACACATAACAATGCCCGAGGCAGGATTCGAACCTGCGACTGTAGCGGTCACGCGGTTCCAGACTGAAGCGCCTAGAACCGCACGGCCACATCGGCCGGCCAGCACTAACAGTAACAGTCATAAATGTAAGGAGAAATACATAATTCTTCACTCGGCCTTAGTGTGGCACGGAAAGGAGAGAAGTATTCGGCCATAAAGATCTCCGAATACCTACCAAGTGATGTATAAATTTTGATACTATTAGATAATGAAATTCAAGCCCAAACTGAAACCGCATCTCCTTGAAAACTACTTCTACTTCTTTCGGCATGTTCCCGTTTCTCACAAGATTCGGCAATATTAGTGGTAGCTGGTGGCTGTGTTCGCTTTCTGACGGCATCACTTCCCCGCGACGGAATTCGTGTACCCCATCTGTCTGCGTCTAGAGTAATCTCTTGTTCAAGTGTGAGAAAGTTTTTGTAAATCTTTTCGTATGAAAAAGCGTCACGAAGGAATTATCTAAGTGGGACGGAAGTCGGAAAGTGTGGAGTACATGTACAGACAAACAAATTATCATAATTTCAGAAAAACTGGAAGATTTATTCTAGAGAAATAGTTTCGTGGATTGAGCAAGTTAATAAAGAATTGGTCCACCTAGGACCCTTTCACAACCAGTTATTCGGTGAGGCTTTGGTCAGCGCGTTAGATCGGTTGGTTAATTTGGGGGCGGAGACCCAACAGCGAGGTCCTCTGTCCTATCAGAGTAGAGAAGGAAGGGGAAGGAAGTCAGATGTCCCCTTTGAAAGGCACCATTTCAGCATTTGCCTGAAGCCATTTAGGGGAATCACTGGAAACCTAAATCAGGTTGTCTGGACGCGGGTTTCAACTGTTGTCCTCCAAAATGGGAGTCCAGTGTGGTAACGGCTGCACAATGTCGCTCGGTGCACGTTAGAGCGTAAAAATCCCAAGCTGGTAAGAGCGCCTTGCCAATAATGCTCCAGATGCTCTCTGTGGGCAATGGACTCGACGACCTTGCGTGCGAAGGTAGAGTTTGGCAAGCACGAACATAAGCAGCAGAAAATCCGCCGTCTGCCACGGACGACAACCAAAGGGATTCTGCTGCGATATGAAATTGCACCCCGGATCCTCGTTCCTGGTTGTCGTGCCAGTTGGTATCCCATCACTGTCTAGGGCACCTTCAACCATGTCTTCGTTGCTTATCAGGACTCACTTCGAAGTGCCACTCAACACTGAAGACAATTCTACTTCAGTCAATGAGATTCCAGGCCGAATGTGACAGACACCACCGCAAAGTGGTTGGTGTTCAAAGGCCAATGGCACTGGACACAAGGGACACCGTGAGCTCAGCTCCTTTCTGTCAGCCACCAGGAGCACCAGTTGCACGTTTGATCGATATTGATGAATCCTTCGCTTTGAGTGTCTTCCTGACGATTTCTCGGTTCTCTCGTTCTACCGTCTCTGTAGATCGACCGCTTCTGTCTCGACAGTGCGTTTGGCAATGGTTCACCCATTTCTGCCAAAATCGTCGAATAGTAGCATCGCCAGTTACTCCAACTGGCATTTCTGAGCCCCACTACTCGACCTCTCTCAAATGTTAACGTCTGCCTATTCAGCTGATGCACTTGCCTGTAAAGCATTTTTACCGTCCAACTGAGTGCACAGAATGAAATTCGCAAAGCCTTGATGCACTGATATCGACTTGTCCCCTATTTTCTTTCCTTGGCAACTGCGTAGTGAAATTCCACTATGGCGTCACGCATTCATGCATACCCCGTCAACGTTTACAGTTCTGTATTTTATTTAGAGAGGGTGTTTGAAGCGGGACATGGGGACCAGCCTGTTGCTTAGGTAGCTGACTGTGCGAAACCGTCTAAAAATCACATCCAGGTAGGAGAGAGCTCACCAGCCCTTGTCGTGAATGGCGAGCCGAATTCTATCCGGACCAGACTCACCTCCTCGTATCTCGGGAGCGGCATATTAACGCTCTTACCAGATTGCTTACATATCTACACTGTTGTAGTGAAGGGGAAGACACATCTTAATTAATAGAACACAGTACGTATTCCCCGACGGCGAGTACTCTCCAGAGAGAAGAGTATGCTCAGTAGTGTCCCTTAAAAGTGTGATAGGACCGCATTTATTCACAATATACTAGGTGGTTATAATTAAACTTTTTCTATTTAACACGTTGTAACACGGAAACTAATTACCGTACGAATACCAAACTTGGTAGCATTAATGTCCAGAGTATAAGGTGCATGATTTCCACGTGTCAGTGCCACCGTCCAGTTCCAGCTATAGCCACGAGTTTATCGTGATTCATAGGCTCACACATCTGATCAGTCGCAGTTCGCTTGATGACGCGTCAGCGGGAGTTTGGACGATAGGAGCAGGGAGTTATTGGTGAAGCTCAGTTATCAAAACTGTGGTACTGCTGCAGCTGTACTTCGAAAGGATTACGGAAGGCCATCTTTCTCCACCTGCTGTGCGGAGCATGATGAAGAAGTTTAAATCAACTGGAGAACTGAGAGTCACTCCTGGAAGAGGCCGGCAACCGGTTGCACGACAAGTGGTTGATGGAATCGCTGTTGCTATGGCAGTCAACGCTGCGCGCAGTTCCCGATCGTCAGGCAGTGTCTCGATACTTGAACATCCCGTGGTCCACTGTACGGAAGCCGCTTCGAATCATTTTCAAATGGTATCCGTGCAAGATCCATATTGTACAGCTGTTTGCAGCACAGGACGCACAACAACGTGTTAACTTCGCTCTCCACTTTCTCGCAAGGACTGAAGTTGACAAGGGCTTGCGCTGGTCCATCTTGTGGACAGACGAAGCTCATTTTTCTCTGACGTGTGAGCTGAACTAACACAATAGCCGAGTGTGGGGATCTTTAGCTCCAGTCACTCTGCATGAAGTTCCTCTGTACAGTAACCATGTCACCGCATGGTGTGGCTTTACGGGTACGTTCATCATTCGCCCATTCTTTTTTTTTTTTAAGAGATTGGTGCTCAAGACCAAACATGTGCAGTGTGACTGGCCAGCGTTACTGCGATAAGCTTCTCCAGCATGTCGTACCCACTTACAGGAGAGAGACGCATTGAAATCAACAGTTTTCTTGCAAGATGAGACCCCACCTATTTCTCCGAAACACATTTGGAAACAATCGAATTATCAGCCGATCGTTTCCAGATGCTTGGCCGGCACGATCACCTAGTATCACTTCCTGTGATTTCTGGTTATGGAGATAGCTGCAGGACAGGGTTTACCAGGGGAACGCTCACACATGTGTTGATCTGAAGCGCAGCATATCAAGAGAGGTAACCAGCATAGCTACGGACATGCTTTGTTCTGCAGTGTAGAATGATGCTATCCTGCGCTTTCAGACTCTTCTGGACAATGACGGGCGCCCTATTGAGTCCCTGTTGTGGCAGTAGTGGTACCGGTATGTAATGGTACGATGTACCGTAGCCGCACATTAACGTTGTTTCATTTGAGTTGATTCTGCATTATTTCTCTTTTCCATGTCCTTGACATTAATGTTACCAAGTCTGGTACTCGTACGGTAAATGGTTTCCGTGTTATAACGTGTTAGATAAGGAAAGTTTAATTATAACCATCCGGCACATAAATGATTTGACGTACAGGGTGAACAGCAGTCTGCTGATGTTTACTGGAAACACTGTGGTGTGAGGGAAGGTGTTGTCGTTGTATTAATGCAGGAGGATTTATAAGATCACTGATTTGTAAGACAAAATTCCTAGTTGGTGTGATGAAAAGTAGCTCGGTCTAAATGTAGAAAAATGTAAGCTAATGCAAATGAGTAGAAATAACAGTCACATAATGTTCGAATATACGAGAGTTGGAACTATAATAGTGGCAACTATTTATTTACCACTCTTACGAAACATATACGTGTTTTGCCCGCATCTCGTGGTCGTGCGGTAGCGTTCTCGCTTCCCACGCCCGGGTTCCCGGGTTCGATTCCCGGCGGGGTCAGGGATTTTCTCTGCCTCGTGATGGCTGGGTGTTGTGTGCTGTCCTTAGGTTAGTTAGGTTTAAGTAGTTCTAAGTTCTAGGGGACTGATGACCATAGATGTTAAGTCCCATAGTGCTCAGAGCCATTTGAACCATATACGTGTTTCAAAGTTTTACTGACCTTCAAGGTCACCAGCATTGTGTATAACCCGCTGCCAGCGATGTGGAAGTCGTAGGATACTGTTAGCTGTGGCAGTTATGTTGACATTACGAGCGGCGCGGTCTGTTGCCCGACGAATTTGTAGCAGTTTTGAAGCGAATGCCGTGAAGTGTTTCCTTCGGTTTAGAAATCGAGTTGAACTCACGAGGGCTTAAGTCAGGGGAGTGCAGTAGGTGCTGTAGCACTTAGCAGCCCCATCAGTCAAACAAATCAGTAACAGCTTGCACTGTACGTGCTTGACAATTGTCCTGCAAAATGATGGTCAGGTCCTGCAGAAAGTGTCATTACTTCTGTCCCTATGCTGTTCATTTTTGGAACGCAATCTACTGCCAGCTTAGAGACAGAAGTGATGACGCTTTCTACAGGACTTGACCATCATTTTGCAGGACAACGCTCAAGCACGTACAGTGCAAGCTGTTACTGATTTGTTTGACTGATGGGGCTGCTAAGTGCTATACCACCTACTGCGCTCCCCTGACTTAAGCCCTCGTGAGTTCAACTCGGTTTCTAAACTGAAGGAAACACTTCACGGTATTCGCTTCAGAACTGCTACAAATTTGCCGGGCAATAAACCGCGCCGCTCGAACTGTCAACACAATTGGCACAGCTAAAAGTATCTTACGACTTCCACATCGCTGGCAAACGGTTCTACACAATGCTGGTGACTACTTTGAAGGTCAGTAAAACTTTGAAACGCGTATCTATTTTTTACAAACTGTAAATAAATAGTGGCCACTATTAAAGTTCCAATCCTCGTAGCATTATTAGCGTGGTGTTTGACACAGTCAACCGATTAAATATCGAGGCGTAACGTTGCGATGCACTATACAATGGAACGAGCAACTAAGGATTGTAGTAGGGAAGGCGAACGATCGACTTCAATTTCGGTTTTATGGGAGAATATTTTGGAAGTTAGCTCGTCTATAAAGAAGACCGCGTATAGAACGCCAGTGTGACTCATTCCGGAGTACCGCTCGAGTGTTTGGGATCTCCACCAGTTCGGATTAAAGGAAGGAGTTGAGGCAATTCAGAGGCGGCTGTTAGCTTTGTTACTGGCAGGTTTGATGAACACGCGAGTATTACGGAGATGTTTTGTGAACTCAAATGGGAATCCCTAGAGAGAAGATGATGATGTTCTCGCTAAACATTATTGCGAAAATTAGGAGAGCCGACTGCAGAACGACTCTACTACCGCCATTGTACATTAAGGGCCTAGAAGTAAGAGAACCTAAGGCTCATGCGGTGGCATAAAGTTGTTGTTCTTCGCTCGCTTTGTTTGCGAGTGCAACAGGAAGTTAATGGCTAGTAATGGTTCAAGGTACTGTCCGCCATCCACCATATGGTGACGTGCCTAGTATGTATCTAGACAGAGATGTAAAACGATTCAAGAGAGCCACTAATTGAAATTACAGGACCAAACGTCACTTCCGAACTACACGGAATACCCACATTTCTTCATGTGCTAGCTTCCAAATCAGGAAATCATTGTAATAATGAGTTTATTTCATTCACACTGAAACTATTAGGAAAACATGTACAGTGTTATTTGGACAGTACTTGTAATAAAATAACAACTGCTGTCACCACTCCATTTGAAAGAACAGTGCAGAACATGACAGAAATTATACACTCATCTCTCCACGAATATACATGAGGCCAGCAGCCACCTAATCATGTAACTCAAAGAAACAGTTTATCTGTATAAATATATAAAGGGGAAACGCTGTTAGCACAAATATCGAAAAGTTCTTCGCCTTTTTACTTCATCCGTCTGCACGATACTGCAACAAGCATTCAGATCGACGTTGGGCTATTTTTTAAACAGTGGTGTACAAGATTTTTGTTAAAAATGAACGTGCTGTGAAAATGTAGTATTTTGTTTTCATCCTCGCAGTCCATTTTAAAGAAAACATGTATATTTCGAAAGTTGTATTTGTAACAAATCTGTCAAGTTTTGATTCATTGTCACAGAATTTGAATGGTTTGCATTTTCGTAAAGCTAATTAAAACAATGTGAAGTAGAATTACATAAGCTACTATGCTTACTGCTCACAGATCCCGTATGTAGAGAAGTCTCACTAGTGCGTCTTGTGCAACTGATCACAAGTGATTCACGAATTCAGGTTAAGTGATTCAATGCTTCCTTTACAGTAAGAATGACACGGCTGATGCTCGGGCATTCAAATACGCTGGAAATCATATACGATAAGAATGTGTCTACCATGATCAGAAAACCAATTCATACTCTTACCACACAGTATCCTAAAAACGAAAAACCTTGTACGAGGCATGTTTTTTAAGTAAGGTCCGTTTGAACATGAGTACACAACGAAAGGTTATTTCAAAAAAGTAAATTTATTTTAAGAAAGCACATACTTCACTCTATTTTTCGACATAGTGTCAAGTTTGTTCAAACACGTATCATACCTCTCAACCAATTTTAAAATACCCTCTTCATAAAAACTTGCCGCCTGCTCCGATAACCAAGAGTTCACTGCCGTTTTTACGTCGTCATTGTCATTGTAACGGTTGCCACTAAGGTATTTGAGGTGGAGGAACAAATGGTAATCGCTCGGCGCAAGATCTGGACTGTAGGGTGGGTGGTCTGAAACTTCCTAGCCAAAACTTTCCAATAAATCGCGGGTCTAACCTGCAGTGTGAGGTCTTGCATTGTCACGGAGAAGGACAATTCCTGTTGTCAGCATGTCGCGTATTCTGTTTTGAATCGCTCTGTGTAACATTCTGAAGGATTGGTAGTATGCTTCTGCATTGATAGTGGTTCCTCGTTGCATGAAGTCGATCAACAAAACACCATGCCTACCCCAAAACACCGACGCCATGATTTTGTGCTGGGATAGTGTCTGTTTGGCCTTCACCTTGACAGGCGAGTGTGTGTGTCTCCATTTCATGCTCTGTTGCTTAGATTCGGGCGTGATATGCGAAACCCATGTTTCGTCTCAAGTTACGATCTGACTCAAGAAGCCGTCACCTTCTTCGTGATAACGACTCAAAAACTTCACTGCACACTCCAATCTTAGGTTTTTGTGGTCCTCTGTTAGGAGTTTCGGGACCCAACGGGAGCACAGTTTCCTAAACTTCAGATGTTCAGAAACAATGTTGTAAATCACTGATCTCAACACACCAGGAAATTAATTTGAGAGACCTGTTATTGCGAAGCGCCTGTTCTCGCGAATCCTCGCTTCAACCGAAGCCATCAGATCATCTGCAATCAAAGAAGGGCTACCGAAGTGGTCCTCATCATGGACGTTGTTACGGCCATCTTTGAATTCTCTTGCCCACTTACAATAGTATGGAAATGGAAGAGGTTGTAGATGAAGATGAAATGGGAGATACGATACTGCGTGAAGAGTTTGACAGAGCACTGAAAGACCTGAGTCAAAACAAGGCCCCGGGAGTAGACAACATTCCATTGAAACTACTGACGGCCTTGGGAGACCCAGTCCTGACAAAACTCTACCATCTGGTGAGCAAGATGTATGAAACAGGCGAAATACCCTCAGACTTCAAGAAGAATATAATAATTCCAATCCCACAGAAAGCAGGTGTTGACAGATGTGAAAATTACCGAACAATCAGTTTAATAAGCCACAGCTGCAAAATGCTAACACGAATTCTTTACAGACGAATGGAAAAACTAGTAGAAGCCGACCTCGGGGAAGATCAGTTTGGATTCCGTAGAAACACTGGAACACGTGAGGCAATACTGACCTTACGACTTATCTTAGAAGAAAGATTAAGGAAAGGCAAACCTACGTTTCTAGCATTTGTAGACTTAGAGAAAGCTTTTGACAATGTTGACTGGAATACTCTCTTTCAATTCTAAAGGTGGCAGGGGCAAAATACAGGGAGCGAAAGGCTATTTACAATTTGTACAGAAACCAGATGGCAGTTATAAGAGTCGAGGGACATGAAAGGGAAGCAGTGGTTGGGAAGGGAGTAAGGGTTGTAGCCTCTCCCCGATGTTATTAAATCTGTATATAGAGCAAGCAGTAAAGGAAACAAAAGAAAAATTCGGAGTAGGTATTAAAATCCATGGAGAAGAAATAAAAACTTTGAGGTTCGCCGATGACATTGTAATTCTGTCAGAGACAGCAAAGGACTTGGAAGAGCAGTTGAATGGAATGGACACTGTCTTGAAAGGAGGATATAAGATGAACATCAACAAAAGCAAAACGAGGATAATGGAATGTAGTAGAATTAAATCGGCTGATGCTGAGGGAATTAGATTAGGAAATGAGACACTTAAAGTAGTAAAGGAGTTTTGCTATTTGGGGAGCAAAATAACTGATGATGGTCGAAGTAGAGAGGATATAAAATGTAGACTGGCAATCTACATCTACATCTACATTGATACTCCGCAAGCCACCCAACGGTGTGTGGCGGAGGGCACTTTACGTGCCACTGTCATTACCTCCCTTTCCTGCTCCAGTCGCGTATGGTTCGCGGGAAGAACGACTGTCTGAAAGCCTCCGTGCGCGCTCTAATCTGTCTAATTTTACATTCGTGATCTCCTCGGGAGGTATAAGTAGGGGGAAGCAATATATTCGATACCTCATCCAGAAACGCACCCTCTCGAAACCTGGCGAGCAATCTACACCGCGATGCAGAGCGCCTCTCTTGCAGAGACACAGAGGTCAGCCACAGAGCTGAAACTGAGCGCAGCTGTTCCCGAGGCATTCCGGTACACGATGCACCCGCTCGTTGCGGTATGCGCGCGAACTTCTCATGTCTTCAACATCCAATGGCAAGGAAAGCGTTTCTGAAGAATAAAAATTTGTTAACATCGAGTATAGATTTAAGTGTCAGGAAGTCATTTCTGAAAGTATTTGTATGGAGTGTAGCCATGTGTGGAAGTGAAACATGGACCATAAATAGTTTGGACAAGAAGAGAATAGAAGCTTTCGAAATGTGGTGCTACAGAAGAATGCTGAAGATTAGATGGGTAGATCACATAACTAATGAGGAAGTATTGAATAGGATTGGGGAGAAGAGAAGTTTGTGGCACAACTTGACCAGAAGAAGGGATCGGTTGGTAGGACATGTTCTGAGGCATCAAGGGATCACCAATTTAGTATTGGAGGGCAGCGTGGAGGGTAAAAATCGTAGAGGGAGACCAAGAGATGAATACACTAAGCAGATTCAGAAGGATGTAGGTTGCAGTAGGTACTGGGAGATGAAGAGGCTTGCACAGGATAGAGTAGCATGGAGAGCTGCATCCAACCAGTCTCAGGACTGAAGACCACAGCAACAACCCACTTACGCACTTTGCTTTCACTCATAGCAGTATCACAACACACTTCCCAAATCTGTCGGGTTCTTTGCTAACAAAAACCGTATCACTGAGCGAATCTCACACGCGGCGGGTGAGTTGATAGTCTTAAACATTTGGAAAGCACAGAACAGAACCGTACAGGTCAGCTACAGAGCTGAAACTGAGCGCAGCTGTTCCCGAGGCATTCCGGTACACGATGCACCCGCTCGTTGCGGTATGCGCGCGAACTTCTCATGTCTTCAACGAAACGAACCTTACTTAAAAAACACGCCTCGTAATTCTGAAGATTTGTAATTGTACTGTGAATAAAAAGTTTTTTAACGGTAATAAAAACGAAAAGACAAGTCTTTTTCATGCACATTCTGAGTAATTTAGTACAATTTCGAGTTCCATACCTTCGAAGTAGGAGAAGTCACAACGAGGAGCAGATGAAATTTGTGTCCTGACACAATTCTCAGGGATACTCCGACATAAGGCCGCATATCCAATTCCCGTACGTTTTTAACAGTTGCGAGGCATTGATGGGTGTACTAGTAGTAGTGATATAAGTCTACACGCATTCATGGCTGATGTCATAGAAAGTAGTATCTTCCGGATGACTAGGCTGTGTCATTTTCCTTCTTACTTTTTCTCTACGTTTCGTCCTGTGTACTGGAATTGTAGTCAGACGACTTCTGGTGTCCTTAGGTGGCTGAACAGTTTCAACATCCATTGTCACATTCACATACAGAGGAGCGTTATACTAGGGTTATACCATAATGTTGATCTAATTGCGCGGGTACAGTGTTAAGTAAGAGGAAATCTTTCATATAAAGTAATGTTTTGTTTAGGCGGCAGCTGACAATTTTAAGGTGCTTTAGGGGCCTCATTGTATGTTTACACTCCAGTACATTTACCTTATTAAGCAGCCGATTTCAGCCATTTCGGACTCATCTTAAGGTTATGCAAGATGTTATTAGTTGAACATATTACATAATTTTCTTTTAAAAAATGTTAACAAATCCGTGATATACACCGGGTGTTGCTATAACTTCCAAATAATAAGTTATTTACACGTTCCTTGAATCATTTGCTTGATAAATCGTAATGCTGAGGAACGACTGATTTTACAGTTACATGAGAAACTGTACTGTAAATATTGATACATGTTAATCACTCGCAAGTTTTTTTCTGTTAAGTCATATTCTTGTGATTCAGTAATTCCTACGCATCACCTTCAACACATTGCCGTAGTAGAAGTTCTTCTACAGAACTGAAGGAGTTTTCAAGGAGAACCTTTTCCAATTTGGCGAAGAGTTCTCGGGCTTCCAGCCGGGTGGCCATGTCTGTTTGAAGACATGGCCACCCGGCTGGAAGCCCGAGAACTCTTCGCCAGCTGTATACGCCGGGAAAGCATACACTTTTCCAATTTGTTCTCAAATTTTACTTTGTTACCAGACAGACGTTCTAAATCACTGGGTAATTGACCAAAAATTTATTTGCAGCATTTTGCAGCGTATTCTGTACTGAAGACAACCTCAGTGTGGTGTAGTGAATGTCATTTTTTCTTCCGGTATTGTGATTATGTACATCATTGTTCCTTTTGAACTGCAGTGGACTATTTAGGAAAAACTTTATGAGCGTATAAATATACTACGATAGTCCGTCCGGCTAGCCCCGCGGCGTAACGCTCCGCTTCCAGAGCGGGAAGGCGTGCCGGTCCCCGGCACGATTCCGCCCGGCAGATTAGTGTCGAGGTCCCGTGTGCCAGCGAGCCTGTGGATGGGTTTTAAGGCGGTTTTCCATCTGCGTCGGCGAATGCGGGCTGGTTTTCCTTTTCCCGCCTCAGTTACACTATGTCGGCGATTGCTTCGCAAGCCCTGTCTCCACGTGCGCGTACATCATAGTTACTGTACCACGCTAACATTGGGTTTACAATCGTCTGGTATGAGACGTTCCTGTGAGGGGGACGGGGAGGGGGTGGAGGGGGGTGTCCATTGGGGGCCCAACCTCACAATAACTCTGGGCAACTGGGTTCGGTGTGGCGCGGCGGTGGGGTGAGTGGCCTGCTGTGGTCTGCTGTGGGGTTGTGAACACTGAGGGCTACGGCGAGGACGAAGCCACTCCGCCGTTTCTAGGTCCCCAGTTCAATACACAATACTACGCTAAATGTCTACAACAAGACCGTGAGTGAGCACCACATCTTATTTTTACAGCACTGTCCTGAGAAAATTACTTAGTATGACATTACTGAGTGAAAATATGGATAATATCAACTTATTTATTTCTCTCTTCCATACACTTTCTATCATCTTAAGTGCAAGTGTGGCTTAACTAAGTTGTTTTACGAGTTGTGAAATGAGTTTTGTTTCAGTGTAAACACCCATCAATATGGAAACCTAAGAAATTTGTAGATTCCACCATATTTATTATTTCTTTACCATGTGTTACACTGTCATTGGCGTAGTACTTTCAGATGTGGGTAGCGCTGAATATCTTGTGTCGTTTAAAACTGAGGGTGCGACCATTCGCAGAAAACTGTCGAAGATACTTTTAAGAACATTGTTTACAATGTCTTCTGTTGTTGTATCTGTGCTTGGATTGACTACAGCACTAGTGTTATCCGCAAAAAGGACTAATTTGACTTGTTGTGTTGTAGACGGAAGATCGTTTACAGACGTGGGAAACAACAGCGGTCCTAAAGCTCAACCCTGGGGAACCTCATATGTTATTTCTCCCGTCAGAATAATGACCCGGGACAATAATGATTGAATTACTAAGTACAGTTTTTTGCATTATTTCGGTAAGATATAACATCCGTTGGTTGGCTATTTCGTCGATTCCATGAAATCTGAGTTTTATCTAGGAGAATATTGTGAGTCAAACAGTACAATGCGTTAGACAGGTCGCAGAAAGTACCATGCGGCGCTGCTACCTTGTTTAATGCTTGTAAAATTTTCGAGTGAACTTGTAAGCACCAATTCGAGTAGACCAACTGTTCTAAAATTCAAACTGTGATTTACAGAGGATATAATTGCTGATCAAGCGACGTACTATTCTAGAACACATCACCTTCTAAAAAATTTTGGAAAATGGTATCAGTAGTAAAACAGATTGTTAGTTATTGACATCTCTCCTGCCATCTTTTCCTGTAGAGGCCTTAACAATGGCATATTGCAGTCTCTCTGGCAAAATGCCTTGAGATATTGATATATCACAAGACAGGGCTTATTAAATGGCATCAAATCTTTAGTATTCTACTGGAATCACTTTCAAATCCAAGTGAGCTTATGTTTTTAAGGGAAGATATTATTTCTTAGTTTCAGAAAGGGAAGGATACATTCACACACATTCATTGTGAGATTTGCTTTTTCAGATTACTTCTGGGATTTTTCTCTTGAACTGTTTGTCCCTACATCTACTGTATTTAAAATATGGTTTTAAACATATTTCCAACCTATGAGCCATCATTTATACCCATTCCATTAAATTTAACAGTGATAACATCCTGTTCTGTTGTTGGGTGTCCAGTCTTTCGTTTCACTACATTCCATAAAGCCTTAAAATGATGAAATAGCTGATTTCTGACATAATGTGCACGTTCCTTGATTTTTTAATAACTTCTCTTAGTAATTTTCAGTAGTTTTGGTAGTGTGCAACTATTGTAGGATTACAAATTCTTGTCGCCAACAGTGCATTCCACTTTTCCATTTACAAGGTACTTTAATCAACCTCGTGATCTAAAGATTTTTACGTGGCTGTTTAGCGTCGTTTCTGAGTAGCTTATGTGGCAAGCTATTTTCAAGTAATAATATTTATCATGAAATACGTAGATGATATTTCATGTCAGCATTTGGTTCATCATAAATTTCATCCAAGGTAATCTCTTGTAAACTATTCTTAAAAACATTTGTTCTGGAGTCAATAATTCTGATTTAATTTGAGGAATATTAGTACTGTAAGGTACTACCTTAAGTGTCCCAAATAACTTTGCGTCATGTTTAGGGAGAGCATTTGTCACTGGTTATACACTTATTTTCTTGGTCTGAGCATCATCAAAGGAAACATTATGATGTAGGACCTTACTGTGTTTACCCATCCGTGTTGGAAGTTAATTAGTGATATGAAATTGTGGGATCAAAATAAACTTTCCAGATCATTTTTCCTGTCAGAATCCCTTAGAACATCTACATTACAACCACCAGAGACTCACTGATTGTTTCTTTCTCACGGATAATGTAGTATGGAATCCATATTCCTCATAGACAGTTCCTAATTTCCCAGTTGGGATCTATTTACAGTTACAATAAAAATGTAGGAGATTCTGACTCCTGATGTCGATGATGGAGACTACCGTCAAAGGCTCGTGTCTTTCTTTCCCTTTTTTAATGTGACGGTTCTTGTAAAGCAAGAAGATTTGATTGAAATGAACTGTTCTTTGATTCACACTGTTTTCAGTAGGTGATGATTTGCAACTTACAAATGTTTTCTTGAAAATCGGGATTTAGGATAATAACAGCAAGCCTATTAGTTTTGGTCCAGCGAGAGACCATTCTCAGTTATACAAAACCGCCATTAATTATGGCACATTCATTCAGTCAAGATCAAGTGCATCTTCGTTAACGTTATACATTCACTGCATTCTGTACTTTTGATGCCGTTAACTTATAAAGTTACCCAGCTACAGGTGATTGTGGTAGAACTCATAGGCTAGCTAATGGCTTTTATAACTGATGATGTTCACTTGAAACGGGTAGTTTTAATAACAAGTCACACAGCTGTTGTGCCAAATCATGATAAAATTATTTCGAAAACGTTCCTTGATTACTGAGGATGTGTCCTATCCTTCCCTTATTTTAAATAGTATATGACAATTTTTTCAATTTAGATTCAGTGCCTCTTCATTATCTATTCGATGTGACCACTCAGTCTTCGACATTCTTCTGTAGCAATACATTTCAAAAGTTTCTGTTCTTTTTACTGTTTATTGTCCGTATCTCTCTACCATAAAAAGCTACACTCCAGGGAAATAGTTGCAGAAAAGACTTCCTGATACTTAAATTTGTATTACATGTTTCTATTTCTCAGAAATAGTTTTTTTGATATACTCAGACTACATTTTACATACTCTTCAGTTCTGATATCATCAGTTCATTTGTTAGACAAGTACCGAACTCATCACCTTAATGCAATGACTCTTTTCTTTTAAACTAAATTAAAGGTTCTAAAAGAAATAACGAAACTATGACCTTTAGTATCGACTTTCAAGTTGGACTTCTCTCCAATATTCTTGTTTTTATCTCGTTGGTCATCATTTGATTTCATTCAAGCGACCATCTTGCTTATTTGCAGACTGAGAGAATTTAAATCTAATCGGCAAACCTTAATTCCAACTGCATAACGAAGAGGTTCACGAACTCTATTCAAGCCCTGACATAATCAGTATTATTAAATCACGTAGGATGCGATGGGCGGGTCACGTAGATCGAATGGATGAGGGCAGGGCAGCTCGCAGAGTACTGGCAGGGAACCTATAGGGAAAACGTCCTGTGGGGAGACCGAGTCGTAGATGGGAGGACAATGTGGAGGCTGATTTGAGGAGCCTAGGTATTAAAGGTGAATGGAAGGAATTAGCCCAAGACAGGGACAGATGGCGAAAATACGTTGCTGCGGTAATAAACTCTCGAGTCCGGTATGACCAGTGAGTAAGTAAGTAAGTAAATATTAATTGCTTTTGAAAGTTCTTTTTAGATGAGGAGACAGAAGACGAAAATAAAGCGGTATAATCATCGGTACAATTTTGTGTTCTACACACAGCAAATTTCACGTGAAGTAACAAGTTTTGAGAGCTCCAGTTTCTTGCTACCGCCGTCATCGCACTATGGAAAGGTTACGCGACTTTTGAGGCAGTGCCACATTACTTGGATCGTTTGCTATGTACTGAGTTTCACTACGTAGCCGTCACCTGTCGGCGGTTAATTACTTCCCTAACTTCGCAGCCTCCTCGTCTGTCCCGTCCCGTGTGTTTTGTGCATCAGAGATGCAGGCGATTACCTGAACACTGAACATAGCGCGGAGGCTTTTGGCCGCATTAGCACGAGGTGTAATTTCGCGTGCAGCAAGTAATGCCCACTGCCGACCCAGTCCCCCTTCCGCCTCTTTGAATAAGCCGGCAGCAGCTTTACGCCCCCCCCCCCCCCCCCCACCCTCCACTATATCCCAGCCATGCCGTTCACTCTATTTATACCACTACAGCACACAGCACCGTTTGAAAACGATCACGTGCACTCGCTTTTGTTCATAAGCTGCTTTCCATTATTTGATGCGTAAAATGCCGAAAAGGGGATCTGTGTTTCTCTCTGTTGTTTTGTGTGTGCTGTCACCGCAATGAAAGTACAGTATTCAGTATTCATTATCCGGAATTGGCCTATAAAATAGTTTTCTGTTAAATTTGGCACTCAGTTGAACAAAGAGATAAGTTGACTATCATTGTCATCGAAATGTTATGTAGAAGCAGCTTTTTTTCTCAACGCCACTGTCTTAGTCGAGCAGTTACAAATCGTAAAATTGGTGTTTGTGTAAATTTTACATAACAGTGTTGTGAATTTTAACAACATAAAATAAGCCGTTACATCGTCAAGTGCTATGACTACGAAGCTATCGTGCTTCAAAGGGTCAAATTGCTTCGAATTGTAAACCTAATTAGGATTAGCGTAGCGTTTACGAAAGTTTTTCGTTTATTACCCTCATGGACACGTTTAAATTAATAATGTTAACGAAATAGTGGGCTATGCTGGGGGCGTAATAGCCCAGTTAATAGAGACGAAAAGAAGGTCGAATATCGGGAAGGTTCGTGTAGTCCGAAACCTTTGTTTTGGTAAAACCGAGGGCCACATACAACATACTAGAATTCCTGACTGGTGAGGGATGCGTGTGGGGGTGCAGATGCGTTTGAAGGTCACTTTTGTACGTTTCTCTTGAACAGCTCGAAAACTACAGCAATTACAACCTCTAGCGAAAACACACAGAGGTATGTTCATTTTTTTTCTGTAGGACTAATAGTCTGCGCATAGCGAGACAGAGAATATGAAAATCTCGCACGTGTTTGATGAAGGCCAGATTGCAGGTCATATGAAACGACATCTGTAGGAGCACATGAATTTCCCTGTATACTGTATCGTCACTGGCAACTGTCGTAATAGCACGAGTTACCTGAAATTTTTCGTTGTTCCACTGAGCCTTATTCAACTCACGATTATAGTAAGACAATAAAAGACGACGCACCTCTAGGTAATTATCTGAATGGGACGGAAATCGGTATATGTACAGCCAAACAAATCTTATGAGCAAATCAATAACGCGATGGGCCACCTCTGGCCCTTATGCAAGCAGTTATTTGGTTGAGCATGGATTGGCAAGGCCATTCGATGTCCCCCTGAGGTTATAGTGCCAAATTCTCTCCAATTTGTGCATTTGATCATCAAAATCCCGAGCTATTTGGAGGACCCGGACCATTATGCTCCAATCGTTCTCAATTGGGCCGACATTGTTGGTCAAGTTACGGTTTGGTAAGCAAGCAGACAAGCAATAGAAACTCTCGTAGGGATGAGCATTGTCTTGCTGAAATGTAAGCTTAGGATGGTTTTCTATGAAGGACAACAAAACGGGGCATATAATATCGCCGAATTGCCGCTGTGCGGTAGGGTGCCGCAGTTAACAATCAAAGGGGACCTAATGTGAAAAGAAATGGGACCCCAGACCATCACTCATGGTTGTCGGGCCCTGTGGTGGGCAACAATCAGGAAGGTATCGCACCACTGTCCAGGGCATCTGCAGACACATTCTCGTTGGTCATTGTGGCCTGGAATCTAATTGACTGCAGTAGAATTGTTTTAAGTGGTGAGTCCCACTTCGAATTAAGCCCCCACGAACGACGGAGATCCGTCTGTAGACGGCCCAGACATCAGCGGGATATCAACCATACTGTCACCAACTACACAGCCTGACATCCAGAAGTGATGGAGCGCCGTTTCATTTAATACCAGGACCCCTTTGGCTGTCATCTGTGGCATTATTACTGCACAGCGGTACGTCGACGATATTCTAGACCTGTTTTGTTTGCCTTCATGGAAACTCGTCCAAGAGCTACATTTCAGCAGATAATGCCCGCCCACATACGGCGAGGGTTTCTCTTGCCTGTCTTCATGCTTGCCAATAGCTATCTCGACTTACAAGGTCTCTCGATCTCTTCCCAATCGAGAACGTTTGTAGCATTATGGGTGGGTCTCAACAGCTTAGGGTTTTGACGATCTACAGCGTCAGTTGGCCAAAATTCGGCACAGTGTCCCCGAGGTGGACATCCAAAAACTGTATCAATCAATGTCAAGCCAAATAACTGTTTGCATGAGGGCTAGAGGTGGAGGAAAGCGTTTTTGACTATCTTTAAACTCGTTGTCTTGAATAATTCATCCAATTTTCTGAAACTGTTATCACTTGCTTGTCTGTTCAAATGGCTCTGAGCACTATGGGACTTAACTTCTAAGGTCATCAGTCCCCTAGAACTTAGAACTACTTAAACCGAACCCAAGGACATCACAAACATACATGCCTGAGGCAGGAATAGAACCTGCGACCGTAGCGGTCGCGCGGTTCCAGACTGTAGCGCCTAGAACCGCTCGGCCACCCCGGCCGGCCCTGCTTGTCTGTACATGCGCTTCACACCTACTGATTTCCGCCACATTCGGATAGTCCTTCCGTGTTGCTTCCTTCCTTTTTTGTCTTATAATCTGTATGACGTGAGCCAAGAGCAAGAAAGCTCCTTGCTTAACAGCACTGTGAGTTGATGCTCTGTCTAGTGCTGCCTTGAGGCCACCACCACTGAAACATCATCCTCATAGTACTGCCTTCCAGGGCTGTCCAGCAATAGCACTGATGAAGTGAGGGTCGAACTGAGGCTCTCCTAGCCAATAAGCCACTGGGCGTCCACCAGCACCAGATGCTGCCAACCTGCCACAGAACCAGGCTTCGCATCTGAAAGCTTCCATATCCTTGTAGTAGACCGACCACCAGGTTGTGTCACCATGCCCAGTATCTAAGCCAACACTGCTGGCTACCTCAGCATGCTGACAACGCAATGACTCCTTCCTACCGCAATGAGAGGGACATATTATCAACAGGCAGTGTCACCACTCTGAAATGTGCACCGTAGTCGTGGGTACGATGCGCACCCATCAGCACCATCCTAATTTGGGTATGAATTACAAGTACACCGTGTTGGGCAGTAAAAGAAGGTTTCTGCTGTCGATGAGCAGCTGGTTGAATATCTGCAGAACCTAGGAACTCCACTGTCATCATCAGTGCAATGCAAACAAATCTTCAGTAGGACTGTATGGCTATCAATGTGGTAAGCTTGGTCACATTCGGGGAAACTGCAGGATGCTTCACTATGAAAGGTACACACTCAGAACATAAATGTCCACACAAGCTACTAGTGGCAGAAGGAAGGTTAAGGTTGCACCCCAGTGTTAAATAAGAAAAGGGACAATGTGGCCTCTGTGCATCGCTCGAAGTTTATGTGAGCACCGGATACCCCTTTGCTGAAACAGTGGCACACTTCGTTTGATCAGTTTCATACAAGAAAGCATATGAAATTTTTTGTGGGCACAGGATTGCAGGTATCTAGAGCAAGTCAGAGTATCCTAGTTGTACAGAGTTTGAACTCGCGCATTGTACAGTAAGTTTGGGTTTCTGTTCGTTCGTTCAGCTCGACGTGGATGAACTTCCGAGTGGAGGAGTAGGATTTTTGGGCTTGTGGGCTCACATAATAGTATTTTCTCGAGATGGAAAACGTTACAGTCTCATTCTTGACTGGATTTTCTGATTGAACAGTGCAAAACACAGCTGGATGGAACATCGTTATATTTGGGTTTTACTGTTGGAGAAACACAATGTCGTAAGGCATGCCGCAGGCACCGAGGAAGTCATCTGAAATGCATGCATGGACTCTTGGCTCTTCGGATAAAATACCAAAAGTTGCAGGACAGCTTGTCTAGGTAGACATAGGAGTAGATTTTCCAGTTGACACTTCATGTATTGTTAAACTCTTGGCAGAAATCAAGGAACTGGACAAGGTGAAGTGCGGTGTGAGCCTTTGTTGTGTGCGGAAGAGGTCGAAGAAAGATGGGCAGTGCCGACAGTATAAATAATTTTGATTCGACGGGAGTGGAGCTATGACGAGATGCGCTGAAAGCCAACTTGAAAGTGTTGGAGGAACAGTATTTGGACAGAAATTTCAATATAATATGTTCTAAGTCAAAGTCTGCCAGTTTAGCTGTATTGTGGAGGACAATGTCATATTCGCAAGGAATTGATGGAAATAATAAAAAATTGGTGGTGGAAGACATAGTCAAACGGTATGGCTAGCTTTGCTGTGCTGGCGAAGATGTATGGTAAGTGGCATTGCAACCACCAGAGCGCTGCCGCTGCAATATATGTGATTGCCGTTCAAAATGGCTGTAAGCTCTGTGGGACTTAACATCTGAGGTCATCAGTTCCCTAGTCTTAGAACTACTTGAACCTAACTAACCTAAGGACATCACACACATCCATGCCCGAGGCAGGATTCGAACCTGGGACCGCAGCAGCAGCTCGGTTCCGGACTGTAGCGCCTAGAACCGCTCGGCCACAGAGGCCGGCTGTGACTGCCGTGAGTCCTGCCATCAGGTAAACAGAGTGTATGGATGGTGGTGAGTCTGCAGTACAATGAGAAACTGGCATCTTCTGGTGGTCAGTGCTGCTGTTGATGTGCGAGCGGCTGATAGTTACGCAGTGGATTGCCAGAGACCAGGAACTGGCGAGTTTGCCTAATCGGCGGGCTGGGACTCGAGGTGTCGGAGTCAGGGAGAGCCTGCTGTACCGAAAGGAACGAGTTAGAGAAGATGCTCCTCCAGGCAGGGCTTATATTTGCGGATTTAGTGTCTATATGTTCAGCGCAAGGGATTCGGCACTCCCTTCTACCACCGTATAAGAGTTTGCGAGTGCGCGAATTATTTCCAAAATTCGACCCATTGTGCTCTTCATTGACTGGTCTTATTACGCCACTGGTTTAGACAAGGACTTCAAATTGTAAAACTGACGTTTGTGTAAATTTTGTATAATAATTCAATGAATTTTGAAATCATAAGATAAACTACCTGTTGAACGTCGATCTGATGCAAGGTACAAGAGATGAGATATCAGCAGGCGTAGCTGAAGGATGGAAGACTAATTTTGCTAGAATTCCCAAACCTGTTGCAGTAATGCTTCATACCAAGAATATCTTTATTTATTCCTTCCCTAATACTACGAAATCTATTTATACACGGTCCTGTCACATTAATGTGATGATGATAATGTTGGTTTGTAGGTCGCTTAACATCTTGGTCATCAGCGCCCATACAAGTTCCAGTCTTTCCATTTACAGTCTCGCCACTACCCTAATGATGATGAAATGATGAATACAAACACCCAGTCGCTGGGTGGAGAAAATTCCAACCCGGCCGGGAATCGAATCTGGGACTCAGTGATCCAAAGGCAGCAAAGCTAGTCACTAGATGACGAGCTGCGGACGTCACATGTATGTGACCACCACCCATGTTCGACGTCAACGTGCAGTAACCACTCAAATGCGGTAGGTGGAAGCACTATCAGTCGAGGGCGCATAAAGCATGTTGCAGGACGTGGAAAACAGTGCAGTCGTTTGGGCAATGCGGAAACGGAGTGGTTCATCCGACGTCCAAAAGGGAGTGCAAGTTCTGCAAGGTTCGCAGGAGAGCTTCTGTAAAGTTTGGAAGGTAGGAGACGAGGTACTGGCTGAAGTAAAGCACTGAGGACGGGGCGTGAGTCGTGCTTGGGTAGTTCAGTTGGTAGAGCACTTGCCCGCGAAAGGCAAAGGTCCCGAGTTCGAGTCTCGATCCGGCACACAGTTTTAATCTGCCAGGAAGTTTCAAAAGGGAGTGATCACTGGCTTTCAGGCCAAGGGTGAAAGCGTTTCTGAATCGGCTAACTCTGTAAACTGTTCCAGGTCTGCCGTGGTCAAAGCACACCATGTATGGCAACATGGAGCTATAAAAAATCGCTGTTGAGGCAACAGTGCTGCTCCGTGGGCCATAGATGACTGGGATGAATGGATGAATGACAGCTGTGGAGATGTGAATGGGCGAATAGACGTGCAATTGTTTAGCATCTGATCACCCAGGTGAACCAAGAACCTACCGACAGTGTCGGTCTCCTCGAGACCGTTCAGCGAACGGTGCTGCATGTGGACCTCTGCAGCACGTACCTGGTTAATGCACTCGTGCCGACTGCTTCTCATTGGCGATGAAGGCTTGACATATCACTACAACACCGCGGAGAGGAGGTATTTTCAGTTGAACCAAAAAGAAAATACCCTGCAAGACTCAACGGAGGGATGCAAGCCGGAAGAGGGAGCGTTACGTTCCGGGGAATGTTTCCGTCGAATTCCCTGGGTAACCGCCTCATTCTGGCATGCACAATGGACCAACACAAATATACATCTATCCTTCGGGACCATTCTGGAAGGTACAACGGATCAACACAAGTATGCATGTGTTCTTCAGGAGTATTTCCACCTCTATATGCAGTTTATTTCTTTTTTGCAGGATGGAGTTTATCAGCAGGATAGTAGAACGGGTCACACAGCTCGCAGTGTACTTGCGTAGTTTGCCGAGCACCGGGATGCGTTTATCGTACTCCCCTAGCTGCCAGACTGTCCTGATTGAAACCTAATCCAGAATCTGTGGGACCACCTCTATCGGGCTGTTTGCGACATGGATCCTCAGACACCTAGCGCATCTGGCACAGAACTTGAGTCGATATGGCTCCACATCCCTCACTTACTCTGCTCCGCCAGCCGGGGTGGCCGAGCTGTTCCAGGCGCTTCAGTCTGGAACCGCGCGACCGCTACGGTCGCAGGTTCGAATCCTGCCTCGGGAATGGATGTGTGTGATGTCCTTAGGTTAGTTAGGTTTAAGTAGTTCTAAGTTCTAGGGGACTGATGACCTCAGATCTTAAGTCCCATAGTGCTCAGAGCCATTTGAACCATTTTTACTCTGCTCCTGCACGTCTCACAGCCATCCGCACTGCAGAAGGTGGTTATTCAGGCTTTGGATATGTCGCATTAATGTGACTGGACAATGTAAAATGGTGTGTCTTACTGAAAAAAGAGGTATTTAAAAGAGGGAGGAGTGTGTATAGAAACATTTCAGTAGTTGATATATCCGCACTGTAAGGGCAGTTTGGCGAGTGTATAACTAAGACAATAGTGGAAAGGAATCGTTGACGGGATTTCAGGAGCAATTATTTAAATGAGTGATACTACACGTGCTGTGACGATGTTAACTGAGTCACATAAATGGCGCAAACATGTAGTAAACGATCAGTTTGGTGATTATGTTAAGAGGGTTCGCTCTGCTGTGGGCGCGTTTTGTATACAATCCGTGGAAGCCGCGAAGGTTGCTAATATTATAGATAGAATTAAATTAGACGGTAGGACAGGTTGTTGTTCGTGTAACCCTCTTGCACCTTTACCGATTGAGAAGACTTAGCACACAAGATTGAGGGGTTTTAGTGTGTGGATCAAAGTAGACAAGGTGATGCGTGATAGATGAAAAGCGCGGCGCCTAAACCTGTGAAAGATAGAGGGTCAGGTATGTCTTCCGATCTTCTGTAAGCTGAACAGGGTGGAGGCCACACAGATGCATCAGCTACTCCCTTGATCCATTGAGCCGTGGAATATTGTGCAGACCGTTATCCTTGGAGGAAATTGAAGAACTGTCGACACTACTGGCCATTCAAATTTCTACACCAAGAAGATGACGTGCTACAGACACGAAAGCTAACCGACAGGAAGACGATGCTGTGTTATGCAAATGACTAGCTTTTCAGAGCATTCACACAAGGTTGGCGCCGGTGGCGACACCTACAACGTGCTGGAATGAGGAAAGTTTCCAGCCGATTTCTCATACACAAACAGCAGTTGACCGGCGTTGTTTGGTGAAACGTAGTTGTGATGCCTCGTGTAAGGAGGAGAAATGCGTACCATCGCGTTTACGACTTTGATAAAGGTCGGATTGTAGCCTATCGTGATTGCGGTTTATCGTATCGCGACACTGCTGCTCGCGTCGGTCGAGATCCAATGACTGTTAGCAGAATCTGGAATCGGTGGGTTCAGGAGGGTAATACTGAACGCCGGGCTGGATCCCAGCGGCCTCGTATCACTAGCAGTCGAGATGACAGGCATCTTATCCGCATGGCTGTAACGGATCTTGTAGCCACGTCTCGATACCTGAGTCAACAGATGGGAACGTTTGTAAGACAACAACCAACTGCACGAACAGTTCGACAACGTTTGCAGCAGCATGGACTATCAGCTCGGAGACCATGGCTGCGGTTACCCTTGACGCTACATCGCAGACAGGGGCGCCTGCGATGGTGTACTCAACGATAAACCTGCATGCACGAATGGCAAAACGTCATTTTTTCGGATGAATGCAGGTTCTGTTTACAGCATCACGATGGTCGCGTCCGTGTTTGGCGACATCGCGGTGAACGCACATTGGAAACGTGTATTCGTTATCTCTATACTGGCGTATCACCCGGTGTGATTGTATGGGGTGCCACTGGTTACACGTCTCGGTCACCTCTTGTTCGCATTGACGGCACTTTGAACAGTGGACGTTACATTTCAAATGTGTTACGACCCGTGGCTCTAACCTTCATTCGATCCCTGCGAAACCCTACATTTCAGCAGGATAATGCATGACTGCATGTTGCAGGTCCTGTACGAGCCTTTCTGGATACAGAGAATGTTCGATTGTTGCCCTGGCCAGCACATTCTCCAGATCTCTCACCAATTGAGAACGTGTGGTCAATGGTCGCCGAGCAACTGGCTCGTCACAATACGCCAGTCACTACTCTTGATGAAATGTGCTATGGTGTTGAAGTTGCATGGGCAGCTGTACCTGTAAACGGCATCCAAGCTCTGTTTGACTCAATGCTCAGACGTATCAAGGCCGTTATTACGGCCAGAGGTGGTTGTTCTGGGTACTGATTTCTCAGGATCTATGCACCCAAATTGCGTGAAAATGTAATCACATGTCAGTTCCAGTATAATATATTTGTCCAATGAATAACCGTTTATCATCTGCATTTCTTCTTGGTGTAGCAATTTTAATGACCAGTAGTGTAGTACTAAGGAATGCAGGGAATGCATCTCTCAACTCAAACGAATTTTTTTGACAATAAATGACTTAGTTAAAGTGTGACTATCTGCCGGCTAGGGACGGGGCGAGAGTTTATGGCGGGGTGATTGGATGAGAGAGGGAGGGAGATAGCGCTGTGCTGAGTGGCATCGCTGGTTTCCTGGCGCCAGTGATGATGTTCTTTTGTGTGTGGCATTGACTCCACTATAGCGCAGCTGCTGCGGGGCATGTGGCCACGGCGGAGAGAGCCGGGCACATAGAAGATTGCTAGAATGGCTATGATCAGTCAGCAGTACAATAACGAACTGACACTATCGTATGAAGGCCACTGGCTGTGCCACAGTGGAAGCGGCTGGCAGTTCTGCAGCATGTCGCCAGAGGCCAGAACGGTCAAGCCTGTCTGATCGGCAGGCAGGACCTGCAGATGTTGGAGTAGGAAGAGGCTGCTGAGACCAGAGGAAGCGGTAACTTCAACCTTCCTTGCATACAGTTAGGTGAACATCGTTACTGTAACTACACAGAAGCGTCAAAGAAACTGGTATAGGCATGCATATTCAAATACAGAGATATGGAAACAGGTAGAACAGGGCGCTGCGGTCGGCAACGCCTGTATAAGGCAATTTTTAGATCGCTTACTGCTGCTACAATGGCGGGTTACCAAGATTTAAGTGAGTTTGACCCTTGTGTTACAGTCGGCGCACGAGCGATGGGACACGGCATCCCCGAGGTAGCGACGAAGTGGCGATTTTCCCGTACGACCATTTTACGAGTGTACAGTGAATACCAAGAATCCAGTGAAACATCAAATCTCCTACATCGATGCGGACGGAAAAAGATCCTGCGAGAACGGGATCAACGACGACTGAAGAAAATCGTTTAACGTGACAGAAGTACAACTCTTCCGCAAATCGTTGCAGATTTCAGTGCTGGGCCATCAACAGATGTCAGCCTGCGAATCATTCAACGAAATATCATTGATGTGGGCTTTCGGAGCCGAAGACGCACTCCTGTAGCCTTTGTGACTGCACGACACAAAGCTTTACGCCTCGCCTGACACGTCAACATTGACATTGGACTGTTGATGACTGGAAGCATGTTGCCTGGACGGACGAGTCTCGTTTGAAATTGTATCGATCGGATGGCCGTGGACGGATATGGAGACAGCCTCAAAAATCCATGGACTCTGCATATCAGCAGAGGACTTTTCAAGCTGGTGGAAGCTCTGTAATAGTGTAGGGCATGTGCAGCTGGAGTGTTATGGGACCCTGATACATGTAGGTACGACTCTGACAGGCGACACGTACGTAAGCATCCTCTCTAATCACCTGCATTCATTGATGTCCATTGTGCATTCTGACGGACTTGGACAATTCCAGCAGGACAATGCGACACCCCACACGTCCAGAATTGCTACAAAGTGGCTCAGTTTGAACGCTTCAGCCGGCCACTAAACTCCCCAGACATGATCATTATTGAGCATGTCTGGGATGCCTTGCAACGTGCTTTTCAGACGAGTTCTCCACTCTTTCATACTATTACGTATTTATGGACAGCCCTGCAGGATTCATGGTGTCAATTCCCTCGGAAATTAGTCGAGCCTATGCCACGTCGTGTTGCAGCCCTGCGTACTGCCGGGGGCCCTACACGATGTTGGTCAGGTGTACCAATTTCTTTGGCTCTTCAGTGTAATTTAATGACGTTAGAAGGGCATAAAAATGTCAAACAGTGATATTTTTTCTGTTTACCGATACTTCTGAAAATATATGAATTGCATGGCTGTTGATTCAATCGATGTTATGTAAGTAGTTTATTAGCATCTGTACATCGTAAGCAACTACTGGGACACACAAACAGAAAAATGGAGAACATAAACGGCGAGCAACCAAGCGACGCAGCAAGACTAACAATGACCACACTAAGAGTTCTAGTGAGGCAACATTTTCAGACGGCCAATAAGACAAGCCATAGGTGGGCGCAGGGCGGTATCGAACTATTTCCCCTCTCCTCACCTCACTCCTCGCAGTTCTTCATCTAAGTTGCCTAGTGTAAGTGACCATGTGCTTTCTAACCTACAAATCTGTCCACCACACGCTATAATCGGCTGATTTTATCTGCAGTAAATTTGTCGGAAAAGTATCGATTCGGAAGAAAATTGAGTGACATGATGCGAAAAAGTGTACGATTAACCACCAAACTGAATATACTATCTTATAAAGGACTCAGCAAAAGGAAATGTCATTACGAAGATCAGTTCATAGTAATTAGTCGAATTATTCATTAATTAGAATTAGCATTTTAGTGAAAGTCGAAACATTTAAGGATGTAATCCGGTTACAAGGCCCAAAGTGGACAAATTATTTCAGAAACGAATTGATTACAATCAGATTTAATTTCAATCTGTATTAACTGAATATTTGCGCGTTTTACTACAATAAAGAAAACTCCATAGTAAATATAAAAACACTGCGTAGTTATTTCGGTAATGTATGCTTGCTAGCTGCTACCTGTGTATTACGCATTTCAGATGTTTTGCTGAGGTGTGAAAAACAGGCGTTAATAATTTACTTGAAAAGGATGCCAGTCAGAAAGCAGTGCAGCGTAATAGCCGAGAATTGACAATGCGGGAGTGAAATAAACCTCTTAGTACAGTACTTGGAGAGAATAATGGATGAAGATTAAAGGAAGACGGAACGTTTGTTGCTATAACTGCGCCAGGGCTAGCTTGCAGCAGTAGCAAGTGTGATTGCCTGTGTAGAACAAAGCTTCTGCACTGAAACGTACGACAGGAATCCGTTGCTCTTAACGCTCACATACAAGCTAATTGCAACCGTGTAGCAAAGGCATTAGGGACGCGGCGATTCTGCGGCAGACAGAATTAAAGTGTCCGCCAACCTAATTGCAGCTGCGGAAGCAATTAGTGAGAACAGCCACAGGCTCAGATATTAACAGTCGGAGAACACAGACACGGCATCCATGTAGAGAGAAAGCAGATACGAATCAGTGTTAGTTCGAACAGAGGAATGTGCAATCCAGAAGTTTTACTTGACAGCATGTACGTAGGAACCTGCGGTTCGGGTAGTTCGGTAATCTCCTTATCAATCTACCGTACGTTAGTAGCTGCCTCTGTCATGTTTGTCGGATTTGGTGTGTTAACGAATTTATTGCTTAGAGTGTAACGGCTTAGTACTTGAATTATGTTTTGATCTTTGGAAACTTTGATATTATTGCCTATGATCTTGAGAGGCGGTATCTGTGTACTGTAGAGCATCTTAACTATTGTTTGGAAAACCTTGAAATTTTTATATAAGATTTCATTTCATGGGTTTTTATTTAAATGATCATTTTAGTATATAAAGTTGCCACCCTTTCACCGTAAGTCTTTTCTTAGAAGTTAAAATCAAGTTGCACCTTCGGTGGAAAGGTTAATATTTTAATTTTTAGTGTTTTGTACCATTTCCATCCCTCCTACGGGGGGTGCATAGTTTGTGTGCTTGTGTAAATTGTTAAAACTCTTAGTTTAAAGTTATCTGGTGTGTTGCAGATTTGCACCAGTGTAGTCTATCAGAGGCTGTTGTGAGCGGTCGTAACTACGGCCGTGTCAAAAGCGAGCGGCAAGGTTCTCTGCCCGAAAGCTCATACAGTCAAAACTTGTTTCTTTCTGCTTCTGAATATATTGTAACTTTGACATTTAGAGAGTGCTTTATAATTATAATTTTAAATCTGTTTCTTTTAAAAAATGGTTTTAGGCACTATTAAAGTGAATAAAATTCCCATTTTTTAAAAGGAATTTGGTTATGATTTCATCATTTACTCCCAGGCAACTACTTCCATGCTTACATAGTGTGATTAAATGTGTTAATGTTCCTGATGAATTGCTAGTAAATAAAATAAAGTCTTAAGAATATTCTTTGAAAATAAATCACTGTTCAGTCTCCTTCAAACACATATACGTTGTTATATGCCAAGGATTACTGTTTCTTCTCTTAGTTTGTATTAATAACAGGCTGATTTGTAATTAGGTACCCAAGATACTGTCGATTATCTTTAAGATTTCTTTTTCTTTTAAATCGGATCACTACTGTTCTTCTTATGAACTAGATATAAGTTTCGTAAGCCATGGATTATCCATTGAGTAGTAATGTTATTACATTCAAGGGACTGTGTAAATTTCTTAGAAACAATTACGTCCTATTCCTACCATTTCATTTAATATATGTACTTAATTTTCGGGCCGTTTTAAATAAGTTAGTAGCGAACTGTTCGGTAACTGAGCACTCGAGGTCTTTGTGCTCTCCTTCATTGATTATTCCTTGATTCTTTTTGAGGCATGAATATTCCGACTGGTTTAATGCGGCCCGCCATGAATTCTTCTCCTGTGCCAAACTCTTAATCTAACAGTAGCAATTGCAACCTACGTCCTAAATTATTTTCTGGGTTTATTCAAATCTTTGTTTTCCACCATAGTTTTTACCTTATACAGCGCCCGCTAGTGCCATGGAAGTTATTCTTTGATGTCTTAACAGCTGTCGTACCACGCTGTCCGTTCTTCTTGTTAGGGTTTCCCACATATTCCTTTCCTCGCCGGTGCTCTGGAAAAGCTCCTCACTCTTTGTCTCATCGCTCCGCCTAATTTTTAGCATTCTCCTGTAACACCATATCTCAAATGCTTCGATCCTGTTCTTTCTTAGTTTTCTCAAAGTCCATGTTTCACTACCGTACAATGCTGTGCTCTCACAAATTAGTCATTAAATAATGGCCTATGTTTGAAACTAGTAGATTTTTCTTGGCCAGGAATGCACTTTCTGCCAGTGCTAGTCTGCTTTTGATGTCCTGCTCGCTCCGATGGTCATCGGCTATTTTGCTTATATTCCTTATATTCCTTTACTTCGTCGTCTCCAATTTTGAAGTTTCTCACCGCTCTCATTTCTGCTACTTATCTTTACTTTCTTCTTTCTTCGATTTACTCTCAGTCCATATTCTATACCCATTAGACTGTTCATTCCATTCATCAGGTTCTGTATATCTTCTTCACTTCTAATCAGGATAGCAAGTCATCAGCAAATATATTCACTAATATCCGTTCACCCTGAATTTAACAGCACTCTTGAACTTTTATTTCCGTAAATGATTCTTCGATGTATAGACTGAACAACAGGGGCGGAGCACTTTCTTCTTCGTTGCCCACACTTACTATTCCCTCTTGGTTCTTTTACATAATGTATACTGCCCGACTTTCCCTATCTCCCTCCGAACAGGTCTTCGAATGCCCAACGGTACCCACCGCCCGCCGTGTCATCCTGAGTCCACAGACGTCACTCGATGCGGAGATGGAGAGGCATGTGATCAGCACATCGCTCTCCAGGCCCGATGTCAGTTTACAAGACCGGAGCCGCTACTCCTCAATCAAGTAGCTCCTCGGTTTGCCTCACAAGCGCTGAGTGACCCCCGCTACACGTTACCAATATTTTTCTGAGAATCTCGAACATTTTGAACCATTTTACATTGTAGAAAGCTTTTTCTATGTCGATAAATCCTAAGAACATGTCTTGAGTTTTCTTCATTCTTGCTTCCGTTATCAACCGCAACCTCAGAACTGTTTCTCTGGTGCCTATACCTCCCCTAAATCAAACCGTTCGTCATCTGATACATCCTCAATTTTATTTTCCATTCCTCAGTACATTATTCTGGTCAGCAACTTGGAAGCATGAGATGTTAAGCTGATTGTGCGATAATTCTCATAGTTGCCGGCTCTTGCAGCCTTCGGGATTGTGTGGAATATGTTTTTCCGAGCAGCCTTCGGAACTGTGTGGAAGATGTTATTCCGAAACTCAGTGGTCTATCGCCAGACTCACACACAATATTCAGCAACGTGATTATTCTTTTTGTTGCCATTTTCCCCATTTATTTTAGAAATTCTGATGGAATGCTGTCTATTCCTACAGCCTTATTCGATTGTAAGTCTCCGAAAGCTTTTTTCAAGTCTAATTCTAACACTAGATCTCTTTATCTCGTCCCTGTCAACTCTTTTCTTTTTTTTTTTCTTCTGTCATGTAATCACAGATGTTCTCCCTCTCATAGAGTCCTTGAATGTACTTTTTCTCCCACCATCTCCCTCTGCATTTAACAGTGGAATTCCCGTTGTTCTATTAATGTTACCGTCGTTGCCGTAATTTCACCTAAACTTGTTTTGACTTTTCTTTGCACTGAGCCAGTCCTTCTGACACTAATTTCTCTTTCGATTTCTTCCGCTTTTGTCATGCTACCATCTCGTCTTAGCGTCCCTGCAGTTCCTATTTATTTAATTCCTATGGGGCTTTTATTTCTGTATTCCTGAATTTCCTAGAATATTTTTGTGCTTCCTTCTGTCATCGATCAGCTGAAGTATTTCTTCTGTTAGCCACGTTTTCTACGGAGTTGCCTTCCTTATACATAAAGTTTTCTATCCATTTTCTGTGACTGCCTTTTTACAGATGTACAGGTCATCTGCAACTGATCTACCTACTGCGCTTCTCCGTATCTCTAGCCTTAGAGAACTACAAGTACGTCTCTACATTCCTTCGTATTTTCAGATCCCACTTTTTTGCAAAAAAATGGCTCTGAGCACTGTGGGACTCAACTGCTGAGGTCATAAGTCCCCTAGAACTTAGAACAACTTAAACCTAACTAACCTAAGGACAACACACACATCCATGCCCGAGGCAGGATTCGAACCTGCGACCGTAGCGGTCGCGCGGTTCCAGACTGTAGCGCCAGAACCGCTCGGCCACCTGCGGCCGGCCACTTTTTTGCACTTTTATTCATTCTGATTAGTCTCTTAAGCTTCTTCTTGCTCTTCATGATTAATAAGTTGTGATTTATGTCTATCTGCTCCTGGGTGTGTCTTACAAATCAGTGTCTGATTACGGAATCTCTACCTGGAAATGATGTAATCTAGCTAGAGCCTTCCCGATATGCCAACCACTATTACACTAGACAGAGTGGAGATGGTGAATGCCGTGGAAAGTGATTTGTTTCAAAGAATCATTGATATACGTAAGATACCCACCTTGCTAGTCAAAAATGGCAGTATTCCTGGTGTTACTGGCGCCAAATGCCAGTGCATCGAGCAGCAAGAACATATTAAAGTAAAATCAGGTAATGGAGACCTCAAGTTGTACATTCTTAATTGAAATCGAATGTCTGTGAACTGCATTTTAGGTACTGACTTTTTGC
Organism: Schistocerca serialis cubense; assembly: GCF_023864345.2. Lineage (NCBI taxonomy): Eukaryota > Metazoa > Arthropoda > Insecta > Orthoptera > Acrididae > Schistocerca > Schistocerca serialis. The sequence continues at coordinate 525,173,815 of NC_064642.1, forward strand.
ATGAGTGGATTGAAAACATTGACGTCTCACGTGCAAACAACTGCTTGACCAGTGATAAGGAAAATACTGTTTTTGACTTGTTAAGAACTAACTGCAGGCATGGCATTTACTGCTAAAGTGGGAGGGTAAAACTTGTAGGAGCAAGGTTACAGCATATCGACAGTCATCCTTTTAATTTTTTACATAATCAACAGCTAATCCATTCTAACAATGGGCAGCACGGTATACTTCACATTCATGATAATGTTTCTGAATCTGTGTGTCTGACAGGAAGCTGAACTATACATTTTTTGTGTAGGTATGTAGATAATCCTCAGAGATGCTGGGAATCATCAAAGGGTATCAGCGTCACATGGAAGTGTTTGCCCCGTGATCAAAGAGGAAGACAATACGAATTTTTTATTGCTTTCATTTTTTAGATTTGGGAGTTGTCTGACAAGCATGAATGAGAATATAATTCTTGAGCAAAATGCCAATGGGCATTAAACCTGAAGTAATGAACCTGATTTATGATTATACAGATATTCTGCACATAACGTAAATGGTTTAGCTGTGGTTAGTTAATCTGCTTATAAGTGAGGTGTTAAAACTACTTTTTTTTTCTTTTTTTTTTTTTTTTAACGGAAACAGGGGTATATTTCAGACAGGTTAGTGCGGAGCAGAATAGGAAGGAGATGTTTTTCTTTTCAGCGTATCAGGTTTGTGTGTGTATAGTGACCAACAACAGCCACAGGCATTCTAAACTTAAATGTAGATCTCACGCACAAATTGTACTAAAAGTACCTAACATGTGTATATTTTGCCACTGAATCTGTGAACTATGGACACCAGCAACGTCATGTCAAGACGTAATTTTCTGTTGTACGCACAGAAAATAAATCCATTTTGTGGTTACTAATCATAGCGGTAAAAGCGCAGCTCTCATGCAAGAAAAGCTATTGTTGAGAACAAAAAGTATCAGAAGTTGGAATTTACACAATTTTAATTTTCTCTTTGTTTATATATGATTCGAAAATGGTGACTTTTCTAAATGTAGTCTGTAAGCAATTACTTTTGTTTTACCTGTAGATAATTCAACGTATTATAGTAAGTAGTACAGATCACATGGGAATGAATCATCTTTGTGACTGGAAACAGAATGTACCCAATTTATGATTAATTCAGGCATTCTTTCCTGCCTATAGGTACATACATCTGTGTACACAGCTGTTTCTTCTCTTACATTCGGATACGAATAGTATATGCAAGGATTTATTATTCATGACAAGAGAACAGTGATGCCCTGAACAACTGATATGTGTGTACTTAATACTCGTAATGGTATTAGTTTCTGTAGAAGTGGCCAGTGGATCATACACACACTACTGCGGTCATACCGATCGAAAAAGGAAAATCTTGTTCACAAGAAACCTTCTGAAAGTTCAAAATACCATTTCCGTTTGTGCCTGAATGTACGACTGAGATCGGTAGGAGGCAGGTGGGAGGGGGTGGGGGGGGGGTGGAGAATCGACAGTTGTTGTTGCCATGCGAAATTAAATTGTGAAGTAAGTGCTAATACGAACCGTGAGCTAAAGAGTTGGTGCTCGCGTTTAATGGAATATGTAGTTGTGATACTCCTTCGAGTGACGTTAACCGACCGACATGATCGACAAAATTGGGCAAAAAGAAGTGAACTACAACCTTTCCACTTATCTAACTCGAACTTGGTCGAATAATCCAAAGACAGATTCAAGATGGATAAGCTCCGCAATTAGTACGACCTATAGACGTGCACCCGAGATTACTGTTGTAATGCAACATGCACGCGACATTACTGCCTGCTACACACTTGGCTGTTGTCTCCGTATACTGTGCGCAAGCGTCCAGTAAAATTCCTGACACGATAAAAGAGAGACTTGCTTTACAGGAACACAGTGCCTGTAGTGGACGCTAAAGTAAACAAAAGCTTGTCAGTGAACTGTGCTACAGATCAGTAAGAGAGAAAGGCAGTTGAACTTGTGAGATGGAATCTAAAGGCTAAGGGGCTATAAGAAGGCCTTTTGAAAGAAAACGAAAAAGAAACAAAGTCCCCATGAGAAACACGCATAAATTTAACATAGATGAGTAACAGCTCATTTTTATACACAATCCAGGCCTGTGATTGCAGAACAACGTAAAATAAGTTTCATATTATGTGTCACTGATACTGGTCCACAAATATTTCATTTACCTCTACCTGAAGAGCTGCCTGATGTCTCCATAAAATGAATAACTCACTCATCCTGCGATCTGCATCCATCTGATGGTGTCCTGGTGTGTACATTCAGGTCCCAGCCAATCCGCCGAAGGTATCGAGGTCAATGACCAGCACCACGGTCCTCCCCAGCATTCCTTGCCTCGGCACATCTACTAGTGCATGTCAGCAGCTGATCAATAAACGGTCGAAATGTTATGTGTTTTCAGTTAATATGCAAACAGTCATTACAGAAACTGTGAAAAAGCTTTTAATTCCTTTGAAATGTTAACTTGAGCTTATTATAGACAATGGGAGAAACTTCAAGATTACCATTATGTATCTTCCGTGGATAAAATCAGTTATTATGTGCAGATATTGGCTGAAGTTCGCTACTTACTGAACGATGTTTCTACATAAATCTGAGTACTTTTCTAAATCTAGTTTCAAGTCTATGAATTTTATATATTTGATGCTTCACCTGTATTCGTGTACTGTAACTCAAGTCGTGTAAAGATTAATACGAAAAGTAGTGATGTGGAGTCTGAAGGCCCTGTTGGGGTTTAGAGCTCGGGTTTTCCTCTGCCACGCCGAAATGGGAGGACAAGAATCTCTAATACTGTCCCCAGGAGACTTCAATAGCGTATTTTAAATATTGAAACATTTATGTAAACTTAGAAGTACAGAACAAGTGAAATATTACTAAACAGAGTTCTTATGGTTCTATTCTTCCATTAATACTATTTTGGTGCAAGCGTTCATGTGTACTAATGAATGTACAATAATCGAGCTATTTGCATTCGTTGTAACCCGCTGAATAATACTGATTATACTGAACTGAACCCGTATGTACTTGAAAACTGGAACTGAGGGGGTTTATGCACGCAGCTTCCACGATTCAAGGGGGCTATATAGTGATGCTCCATGAGACTGTGATGTCTGTACACCTATTACTGTATGCCAAGGATAATACATTTTTCCGTTTGCGTTAGTAAGAGACTAATTTGTAATTGGAAATCAAAGATACCGTCAGTTATCTGTTTGAGAAGAATGTCCTTTGCTTGGTTTTTTAAATCCGTTCATCATTCTTCTTCTGGCTATTGTCTAAATTGTACGTATGTTTCGAAAACCGTGGATTATCTGTTCAATAATAATATAATTACATTCAAAAGAGTGTCTGACTTTCTGAGTAATGATTAAGTGTTATTCCTGCCGTGTCATTTAATATACGGGTTTAATTTTCTGACCGTTTTAAATAAGTAGGTGGAGGTTAGTTTGGTAAATGAAGGATCGGGTGCTTTGTGCTCTCCATAGTCAATTATTTCTTGATTTCAGTCGGAACATTTATTTACTACAACGAAGTCCGATAATTTCAGTTTAACAATTTCTTGTATGAGAATATCAGTGAACTTATCCGGTCTAACGTTACTGAACAATGATGAGAAGCAACACTGAATATTGGCCTTATGCAGTCATTTAATAGCGATGGATATTTGATACATGTCCTTACTTGCAGAAATCTCCGTAATTTAAAAATTATTCAAATACTGAATTATCAGTTACTTTCCTTCGCTAATGGAGGGTATCGTTTGGCTGTGTCAATTCACGATTATGAGCAAATCACTCTCATTCCTTTAGTCACTAAAACGGTATTATGTGATAATATTGCAAAAATTATAAAAGTATGCGCTTCACGCTCATCGCCGTGAGGGGTAGCCGCCCGACCTACGGCGCCTTGCCACGCTTCACGTGGTTCCCTCTTTGGAGATTCGAGAACTCCCTCGGGAATGAGTGTGTGTGTGTAGTCTTTTGGCCGCGCGGGATTAGCCGAGCGGTCTAACCGCTGCAGACATGGACTGTGCGGCTGGTCCCGGCGGAGGTTCGAGTCCTCCCTCGGGCATGGGTGTGTGTGTTTGTCCTTAGGATAATTTAGGTTAAATAGTGTGTAAGCTTAGGGACTGATGACCTTAGCAGTTAAGTCCGATAAGATTTCACAGACATTTGAACATTTTGTGTAGTCTTTAGCGTAAGTTAGTTTAAGTTAGATTAAATAGTGTGTAAGGCTAGGGACCGATGACCTCAACACTTTGGTCCTATAGGAACTTTGGTACTTACACAACAAAAGAAATTTTTAGTATTTCACACTCATTCTACATAAATATTAACATTACCAAGAGTTGTCAGTCATCCATCTAGCATACTCATTCCAAAACGTGTGTTATAAGCTATTGGTGACACATGACGTCGCTACAACGTAACATGATGCACGGGAATCTCCACTGTACGTCAGGGGCCACTGACCATTGAGGTAGTCGAAAGACAGCCGCAGCCGAGTTTGCATTTATGGAATGTACCGGCTGACGACTTCGATAACCTCGGAATATCGCTGCCTTCCATTGTTAAGTTTATAGTCCATTATTGTCATATTCACATGAAACATCCCTCACCTACTTTTGAATTCGATGTGAATTTATAAAATCAAAGTTACGCTGAAAATTTCGGTTTCTTAGCGTAGTTTTGTTGCATCCGAAACTCGTTAATAGTCAGCGGCTCGTACTGAAGAGTCTGTTTCAAACACACGTTTCCCTCTTATTTTATCACACATTTATACTTTCAACTCCACAATCGTAGATAGAATAACGTTCTTCTTGACTTGAAACGTGGTATCAAATCATTACTTTCCACTGCCGACTACTGGTTTTAGCCATTGACACCGTTTCGAAATTGTCGATACAAGACTCGAACTGTGCTCTCTTATGCTGAAATATCATAGCTCATCTCCATTATGTTATATTTCTGTTTCTCAAACACACATTCACAGTGGTTTCCAGGGAATGGATATGTATCTAGATAGAAGAACAGAGTTCAGATGAAGCAGAAGTATTATATAACGTGCAGAACTTCATACGTTATCATCACAACTAATACATTTTTACGGCAGGGTTGCTCTGAGAAGATCATTATCTGTGTTAGTAATATTTACCTTACGCGTCTCCAGCTTGACATAAGACGGTTAAATTACTTTCTCTGCTCGGTACAGACAAACGTCTATGATGTCTTCTGTGGTTCTTGTGCATACTAGGAGAACACATGAAAAATTTCTGAAAACTTAAAAAGTAAATGGAACAGGAATAGCACTCGAATTTGATTTTCAGGGCGGAACTTCCTATTGAATTAAGTTCAACCCTGTCTCTTTTAAAGTGAGCACCTCCGAACACCTTGCAAAATTAGTGAGTTTGATTACATTAATATCAAAATGCAGAACTAATAACAACAAAATGTTAAAAAGCTCCGTACCTCAAGTCTGTATTATATACCCTATCGCACGGCGAAAAGAAAATTAGACGTTCTGCATCATCGTAGTAGGAGTGACTGCAGGCTACATAAAGGAAGTGAAGTACGTCAGTTAGAGAGTACAACACAGAGAACTCATTATTCAGAATGCAGTAAAGCGTAAATTCGCAGTAAAGAACAAATTGGGGAATATCCATCACAAAAGAGCTAGGAGCCCCCTTCACTAGCAAATATTTCCATGATTAATGACATAATACGTTACAGGAATGCCTTTCACATAAAGATTGTTTCCGACACGTGTTTGGAAGCAGTTTAAAACGTATGGTACGAGGCTCATCGTAATAAGGAACAAAATCTTGACTCCAGAGCCTTTCGGGATGACGATAAACGTTTGCAGAAAGGAATCGTAAACCGAGTGAATCACAAAAAACTAATTTAACAAAGTTTACCTTCTAACAAATTTGTCAATTACCATGAAATACGGAGGCTCTCTTTTTTTAAATCTTATAACAAACTCTATTCAATTTGAACCACAAACGACTCGGAAATTTCGAGTGTTAGTGTTACAGCTCTTTCCAGTTCAACAGGCTATGCAATTCGTCTCTAGCTCAATGGCCCGTTCAGAATCAATTGTTGCTCCCTCAAAACGCTTAACATTTATTTCACCGCGTGCCCCACGTTTGGTTTCGACAGGCCAATTACTTTCTGATCGATGGATTGTAATACTATTGGAAGAGTATTGTTCTCTGTTGAATGTGTTTGCTCCGACTGAAATACTACGTCCACCAAAACGTAACTCAGTTTCATCAGTAACCAAAACGTCTTTATCTCTTTATTACGTTCTACGATTTTATTCCAGTATGGAAAGTAATCTTTCCGTTCACAAGGATAGCATGATAGTGTAGGAGATATGCCAATGTACACTAAACAACAATGAACAAATGCCTGCATCTTCTAAAAGTAATATACTCAAGTATATAATATACCAAATGTTGCCCTTTTGTTGCATAATTGGAGTGGACCTGAAAATGTCAATATAACAGTCTGGCCCTTGTGAAAGGAGTTTATATAAGTGGATTTCCCCATTTGTGGCCTGCATCGGCGCTAGTACTTGCGTTCGTCTCTGCTACCCTTATTCATTACATTCGTCTCTGTTATCCTTATTCACTGAGGTGACAAAAGTCAAGGAATAGCTATATGCGCATATACAGATGACGACAGTATCGTGTACACAAGTTATAAAACGGCAGTTCACTGGTAGAACTGTTCTTTGTACTCAAGTGATTCATGTGAAAAGCTTTCCGATGTGATAATAGCCACACTACAGGAATTAACAGACTTTGAACACACAGTAGTAGTTGGAGGTACAATGTGGACACAAAATGTCAGAAATCGTTACAGAATTCAATATTCCGAGATATACAGTGTCAAGAGTGTACGGAGAATATCAAATTTCAGGCATAACATTTCACAAGGGACAACGCTGTGGCAGACGGCCCTTACTTAGCGACCGAGAGCAACGGCGTTTGCGTAGAATTGTCAGTGCTAACAGAGAAGCAACATTACTTCAGATAACCGCAGAAATCAACATGCCCCTTACGACAATGCGACGAAATTTGGCGTTAATGGACAGTGACAGCAGACAATCGACGCGAGGTCTTTGCTAACAGCACGACATCGCTTGCAGCGCTTCTCCTGGGCTCGTGAACATGTCGGTTGGACCCTAGACGACGACCCTAGACGACTGGAAAACCGTAGCCTGGTCGGATGAGTCCTGATTTCGGTTGTTAAGAGCTGATGGAAGCGTTCGAGTGTGGCGCAGACCTCATGATGCCATGGAACCAATTTGTCCACAAGCCACTGTGCAAGCTGGTTGTAGCCCCATAAAAGTGTGGACTGTGTTTACATGGAATGGAATGGGGCTATTGGTGCTACTGAACTACTTGTAGACCATTTGGCACCATTTATTGACTTCAAGTTCCCAAATTACAACAGATATTTTATGGATGACAATGTGCCATGACAGCGGCAACAGTTGTTCACGAGTGATTTGAAGAACATTCTGGACAAATCGAAAGAATCACTGGGCTACCCATCCACCATTTATGGAACATAATCAAAAGGTTTGTTCGTGCACAAAATCTTGCAATTATGGACGGCTAGAGAGACATCATGCCTAATTATTTCTGCAGGGGACTTTCAACGACATGTTGAGTCATGCCACGTCGATTTGATGCTCTAAGCCGGGCAAAAGGAGGTCCGACGTCATACTAGGAGGTACGACATGCCTTTTGCCACATCGGCTGAGTTGTCATGTGCAAACAACGCCACCAGGCGCCACTCAGCCACGATTTTGGACATAGAGCATAACGTTTTGGCTTATGCGTGTATGTGGCTCGTCAAGAATGGAATGACGTAATCTTACGCACAGAGCCATTATTCGGTACGATCATTGCCAGTCGCGGGGCGTCGACTTTCAGCCGCCCGCTGTGCTGATCCTCCAGTTAGGTGCTGTTTGAGAGCTGAGAAGAGGGCGCTGTCTGTTCCGCGAGGCGTCGACAGCGATACGCTGGCGGGGCGGGAACAGGTGTGTGTGTTTCTGGCCGCAGCAGCAACAACTTTGGCGGCGGACAGCCATGTTGGTCTAGGCCGAGTAAGCAGCAACTACGCAGCGGACGACTGGGAAGTGCTGTGAGTTTGCATGTGTGCGGAGGGCATACGAGCAGTTCCTGGCCTGGACAGTGTATTCGGCCCGTCGCTTATGATTTGCTACCATGGATACATGGTATGACTGATACAAGGCGTCATTCCGAAAACGTTGCTAAAATCGATTTTGACCTTTTCTACTCCTTGGTTTGTGGCGTTTGAAACACAGAGTGGTTATAATTAAACTTCTGCCACTTCAGAGGGCCCTCATGAAAAAAGGGTGATCGTAAGAAAATTAAAATTTGAGGAAACATTTGTAAGAACATTCAGGTGAGAAATAACGAATAAACCATTGAAAGAAACACATTTTGTTTTCCACATAAGAAGTTAATTACGTACCACGTTTATGTTTCACGTTACAAACGTTGCTCAGTGTGACGACCATACTCATTCACGACAGCCTGGAACCGCATTAGGGTTCCTATATTGCTGTCCGAAACATCTAGAATGGGATGATGCTATGTCCTTCACTATCCACCTTCAAACAGCAAAGTGTGCCAGTGTCCCGTTCATAAACCCCGCCCTTCAGGTAACTCGACAGCCAGATATCACACAGATTGAAATATGGTGATCTAAGCGACCACACAGTCTGGAACCATCGGCAAATCATTCACTTATATCCAAACGTTTTACCGAGTAATCGAGTGATCTCAGGAGCAATGTGACGAGGATCTCCGTTTTGCATCAAAACAGACGAATCCCAAGAACGTCTCCCCCACAGAAGCGAAGTAGATCACAGCAATGTGTACTGTACACGCTGCATGTCCATCGTCCTTGTTGTGTCGTCGTACCAGTTTTGTCGCCTAGTGAAAAGCCATGACATTAACACTCCTAGCAACGCAAATCCTGCAGTGCGCAATCTGAATATCATTTTTATAAAGCTGGGTGCCGTTTTCAAATGGCTCTGAGCACTGTGGGACTTAACATATGAGGTCATCAGTCTCCTAGAACTTAGAATTACTTAAACCTAACTAACCTAAGGACATCACACAGATCCATGCCCGAGGCAGGATTCGAACCTGCGACCGTAGCGGTTGCGCGGTTCCAGACTGAAGCGCCTAGATCCACTCGGCCACACCAGCCGGTGGCTAGAGTTTTCCATCCGTATTGGCTCCAGTAACGAAGGTTTAATCCGAACAGCTTTTTACTGCAGCAAGTGAGGGGATGTGAGTGGTAGGTACCAGGCCACAATAACGTGACCCGCCAGCCAGACAAGAATTTATTTTACGCACACTTAAAAAAAGTTTTGCATCACCTCGGTTCCGAGAGTTCCGGAACCTGTACAGAAAATTGGAATAGAGATCAACATAAACATCTTTTCCGCCCTTTATTGCTCATGAAAACCACACATTGCATGTTGTACCACCATACAGCGAGACTAAAGTAGTAGTGGTCAACATTTCTGTACACACTGGTACCTCTAGTACCCAGTAACACGTCCTCTTGCATTGATGCATGCCTGTATTAGTCGTGGCATACTATCCACAAGTTCATCAAGGCACTGTTGGGCCAGATTGTGACTCTCCTCGACGGCGACTAGGCGTAGATCCCTCAGAGTGGTTGGTGGATTACGTCGTCCATAAGTAGCACTTTTCAATCTATATGTTCGATAGGGTTCATGTCAGGAGAACATGCTAGCCACACAGCCGAGCGATGTAGTAATCCTGAAGGAAGCCATTCACAAGATATGCACGATGGAAGCGCGAATTGTCGTTCATGAATACGATTGCTTCGCCGATATGCTGCCAATATGGTTGCACTATCGGTTGGAGGATGGCATTCACGTATCGTACAGCCGTTACGGCGCCTTCCATGACCACACCTTCGGTCACACATAATGCCACCCCAAAACAGCAGGGAACCTATACCTTGCTGAACTCGCTGGACAGTGTGTCTAAGGTGTACAACCTGACCAGGTTGCCTGAAAACACGTCTGATTGAAGGTATATGCGACACTCATCGGTGAAGAGAACGTGATGCCAATCCTGAACGGTCCATTCGGCATGTTGCTGGGCCTATCTGTACCACTCTGCATGGTGTCGTGGTTGCAAAGATGGACCTCCCCATGGACGTCGGGAGTGAAGTTGCGCATCATGCAGCCTATTGCGCACAGTATGAGTCGTAACAGACGTCTTGTGCTGCACGAAAAGCATTATTCAACATAGTGGCGTTGCCGTCAGGGTACCTCCGAGCCATAATCGGTAGGCAGCGATCAGCCACTGCAGTAGTAGCCCTTGGGTGTCCTGACCGAGGCATGTCATCGACAGTTCCAGTATCTATGTAGCTACTCTGTGTCCGAACAACATCGCTTTGGTTCACTCCGAGACGCCTGGACACTTCCCTTCTTGAGAGCCCTTCCTGGCACAAAGTATCACTGCGGACGCGATCGAACCGCGGTATTGACCGTCTAGGCATGGTTGAACAACAGACAACACGAGCCATGTACCTCCTTCCTGGTGGAATGACTGGAACTTCTCGGGCTTATAAGTTGATAGAACAGCGCCACCCACTCCCTCGAAATAATATTCAATTTCCAGTAATTGCTCATATAGTCAAGGTCACACTTGACTGTCAACTGTTGCCTTTGGGTGGCCATCCTACGGTTATCGAACAACCCCAGAGCCGATGCGGACCACCGTAATGTCGGCTTGGCAGTCGGCTTTCTCCCAGGTGAGATGCAAAGAAGGCACCTACAATCAAAGAGAAATCACTGGCACTTTCGATTACATATCGAAACAACGCACGGGTCAGTGTTCTTTCGAGATTCTTTCAGGTCCCAGTTACGTTTATCGCCACTCTTATTGCTGCTAATATAAATATTTGGCAGACATTAATGAGGTCCATCTAGTCCAGATATTTATTTGTTAGCTTTTATAGATCTGCTTTAAATTTTTGCTTTCATGAATTACTTAATTTCAATTTGAAGGCTTGTCTTCTAAATACAGTTGTTTAGTGTTTCACCAAACCCAGCTGGTCACAAACAAATCCAGCCTTCCACTTCCCATCTGAACTAGTTGACCTGTTAAATATGAAAATATTTTAGTAACCATATTGGCCCGTTACAAAGACAGTGGACTCACATTCTGGAGGACAGTGGCTTAAAATTCCGTTCATTCACCAAGATTTAAGTTTACCACTGTTTTCTGAACCCACTTAAGACAGATATTGGATGAAACTGGATTCCTCTGAACATGTCGGTTTCCTCCCCTATCTATTCCAAGTTACAGTTTGTGTTACATCACTAATGACGTTGTCACTGATAGGACGTTAAACATTAATAATTTCAAACGAAAATATAAAATCAAAGAAATAAGTAACTTTGAGAAGTCAACCGTTTGCAAATGAAACAATTAATAAAAAAATATTGGTACGACATTAGATCCAACACAATTGAAAATTAATAAATACTAACTCCTTAAAATTAATATACATAGATAGTACATCGTTCCCGGTGTATAATCCCAGCGTATAACAGCAGTTGCAACAATGTAATTCAGCTTTCCATCGCAGTCTCAGTAAACGAGGTTGTTGGTGCTGCATGTTTGATATGTGTATCCCTTACTTGTTATTTTCTTATTATGTAACAGTTATATTTTATGTCGGTTTAGTAGATATTTTTTCTTTTGTTTCTGTGTAGAAGATGGCTGGAATGGACAGCTGAAATTGGTAATGCTGTGTGATTAGACAGTCAATGTTGCGAGTAAGAAAGGACAAAAAACATTTAAGTCTGTTATCCGTCTTGAGCTGACTGAAATCTACAGTAACAGATTTGAACCGCTGCTGCTGAAGATTGCCTCGCGAACAAACGTAACATTTAAGTCATTCACCTGTACCTTCGTCGCCTATTTTTTCTTGGTGGCTACAGCTTCAGTGTGCCTGAATCGCTACAATCTACAGTGCCTTTTTCATTCCCCACTCTTACATAAATTCATGAGTATTTGCACATTTCCAAAGTTATTTCAGCATTCTTGATACCCCCCCCCCCCCCCTGTGGGTCTGGGGTAAGAATAGGCCCGAGGTATTCCTGCCTGTTGTAAGAGGCGACTAAAAGGAGTTTCAACCATTACGGCCTTTCATGTGATGGTCCCCCTTGGGGTTTGACCTCCATTTTTCAAAATTCTACAGAAGTACTAGCCTCTTGGGGAAGGACGCCTTACGTGGTGTACCACTCCTCAGTGCACTAAGTCCTTGGCACTCAGCATTGTACCGGCGTTGTAACCATACCCACTATTCCTTAAATTGGGCCCAAACGCCTGATGGGTTGTACAAGTTACGCCCATAGTGCGTCCCCATCTACACCTATGATCATGATGGACTTTCCATGGCACCAGAAATCCAGCACGGTAACCAGCCCGTTGTGGTGGAGTCATCATGTACCCTCTAGGTTGTAGTCCCCTGACAACACAGGGATCGTACTGCCAACACCTGAGCTGCACCCTCCCCACGTCAGCCAAGGAGTAGATGCCCATCTCCTTGGGGCATCAGGACTCCCGGCAACGGTCCTCCTGCCAGGTGGCCCTTGCTGAGGCTGGGTGGCGCCCGTGGGGAGAGCCCCTGGTCGGAGTGGGTGGTATCGGGGCGGACGTTTCGCAGATGAAACGTCAACACATATCAGGTCGCTCTGCGGCCGAGTCTTTCAAACGGAAAGGTACTGTCTCTATTTCTGGTTCTCCTGCCCTTTCCCCCTTGGACACTTTCTGGGAGGAGGGACAGGCCCGCCGGCTTGGGGCAAAGTACTTCCCCCGCTATTTGGTCTGTTCTCGAACCGATGGGGGGACGTTCGCCACCTCCATGCCCACGTTCTTTGTTCAGCACATTGAGGACATCTTCGGGGAAATCGAGGCTCTCAGTAAGATGCGTTTGGGGTCCGTTCTTATAAAGACCACCTCCGCCACACAGTCGGCGGCGCTCCAGGCGTGCGACCACCTAGGGGATATCCCAGTGTCCATTGTCCCGCATCTGGCACTAAATAGGACGCAGGGGGTTATTTTTCATTGGGACCTCCTGCTGCAATCCGATGAGGAGCTCAGGGCCAACCTGGAGCGTCGAGGCGTGCATTTCGTCCAGCGAGTCCAGCGCGGCCCCAAAGACCGTCGCATCGACACTGGGGCTTTTATCCTCGCCTTTGAGGGGGACGTTCTCCCGGAGAACAATCGTCGCGGTGTGAGGCTGAGCCCCTTTGTGGCGATTGTGGACGTCCTCTTAGCGAGGAACATACGTGCACCCCACCACCTCGGTGCATTAATTGTCCTGGCATCCACTCGCCTAGATCCTCAGACTGCCCCAGATATCAGAAGGAGAAGAAGATACAAGAACTCAAAACTTTGGATTGTCTCTCTTATTCTGAGGCCAGGAAGAAGTATGACCGCCTCCATCCCGTGCCGTTGACCACTTCGTTTGCCTCAGTTGTGTCCCCTCCTTCCGCGGTATCCTCACCCCTATCCTGTCACCCCTCCACCTCCTCCCCACATCCAGGGTCTCTGCTTGCGCCTCCCAAATCCCTTCCTTCCAAATCCTCCTCCCCCGTGGCCCCCGCCCACTCTGCCCTCTGCCCCAGGGGCCACCCTTCCTCCTCCTCCTCCCCCCCCCCCCCCGCCGCCTGAGAAGCGATCCTCTTCTCAGGCGTCCATCGGGGCAACGTTCCGGACCCCAGCTCCCGAGGTCCGGCGTTCCAAAACGGACCCCGCGCATGAGGACCTTCGGGTCCAGCCCACCACCCCTGTGCCTCCTCGGACTTCCAAGAAGGCCCCCAAGAAGAAGTCTCTATCCCCCTCACCACCCCGGCGCGTTTCGTCTGACGCTCCATCCGTGAGTCACTGCTCCCAGCCGTCCTCAGTTTCGCTGGGACGTTCTGCTGCCAGGTGCTCAGCTGGCCTCTCGTCAGCAAATGATGCTGCCCCTCCTACACCACCAGGCACAGCGGCCGCAGCTGGCGATGACTCGATGGAACAGGATCTGCCTCCCACCGGTTGTAGCATTGTTGCCTCGAAACCTGGCCCTTTGCGGCCGTCTCGTTCCCCCTCTTTTTTGACTAGCGATGGCCTTGTTACATTGGAACATAAGAGGTATTCGATCTAATCGGGAGGAATTACAACTGCTGCTCCGCCTGCACTGTCCGCTCGTCCTTGGTCTCCAGGAAACCAAGTTGCGCCCGACTGACCGTAGTGCCTTTACCCACTATACCTCGGAGCGGTATGACCTCACCCCTGTGGACGGTATCCCAGCTCATGGTGGGGTCATGTTGCTCATTCGGGACGATGTCTATTACCATCCCCTCCCATTGACCACCCCGCTCCAAGCAATAGCTGTCCATATTACTCTTACTGCTTTTACTTTTTCAGTTTGTACCATCTACACTCCATCGTCATCCGCTGTTAGTCGGGCTGACATGATGCACCTGATTGTTCAGCTTCATGCTTCAATGCCCATCATCCCCTTTGGGGCTCTCCTGCATCCTGTCAAAGAGGCTCACTCTTGGCGGATGTCTTCAACCATCTCAATCTTGTCTGCCTCAATACTGGCGCCCCGACTTTCCTCTCGGACTCTACTCATACCTACTCCCACTTGGGCCTCTCGATCTGTTCTACTACTCTTCCTCTTCGGTTCGAGTGGTATGTCCTTTCTGACACCTATTCGAGCGACCACTTCCCCTGTGTCGTTCGTCTCCTGCACCACACCCCATCCCCACGTCCTTCGAGCTGGAACATACCGAAAGCTGAATGGGGACTTTACTCCTCCCTGGCGATCTTTCCGGACCACGATTTTCTCAGTTGTGACAGTCAGGTCGAATACCTCACGGCTGTTATCATCAATGCTGCCGAACGTTCCATTCCTCGTACTACCTCTTCTTCACGTCGCGTTTCCGTCCCCTGGTGGAACGAGGCTTGTAGAGACGCTATCCGTGCTCGACGACGTGCTTTACGCACCTCTCGCTGCCGTCCTACGTTGGCGAATTGTATTGGATACCAATGGCTCCGAGCGCAATGCCGTAGAGTAATCAAAGACAGCAAAAAAGCTTGTTGGGCCTCTTTCACCAGCTCCTTTAACAGTTTTACTCCCTCTTCTGTCGTATGGAGTGGCCTGCGCCGGTTGTCGGGCATTAAGGCCCATTCCTCGGTACCTGGTCTGACCTCAGGTAATGAGGTCCTCGTTGATCCTGTGGCTGTCTCCAACGCCTTCGGCCGGTTTTTCGCGGAGGTTTCAAGCTCCGCCCATTACCACCCTACCTTCCTTCCCAGGAAGGAGGCAGAAGAGGCTCGGCGACCTTCCTTCCACTCGCTGAATCTGGAAACTTATAATGCCGCCTTTACTATGCGGGAACTCGAATGTGTGCTTGCACTGTCCCGGTCCTCTGCTCTGGGGCCAGATGACATTCACGTTCAGATGCTGGCACACCTTTCTCCGTCGGGCAAAAGCTTTCTTCTTCGTACCTACAATCGCGTCTGGACCGAAGGTCAGGTCCCCATGCGTTGGCGTAACGCCGTCGTTGTTCCTATACCCAAACCCGGGAAGGATAGACACCTTCCTTCTAGTTACCGCCCCATTTCTCTTACAAGCTGTGTCTGTAAGGTGATGGAGCGCATGGTTCATGCTCGGTTAGTTTGGATTCTTGAATCTCAACGGCTACTTACCAATGTCCAATGCGGCTTTCGTCGCCACCGCTCCGCTGTTGACCACCTTGTGACCTTGTCGACATTCATCATGAACAACTTTTTGCGAAGGCGCCAAACGGTAGCCGTGTTCTTCGATTTGGAGAAGGCTTATGATACCTGTTGGAGAGTAGGTATCCTCTGCACTATGCACAGGTGGGGCCTACACGGTCGCCTGCCCCTTTTTATTGATTCCTTTTTAACGGATCGAAAGTTTAGGGTACGTGTGGGTTCCGTATTGTCCGACGTCTTCCTCCAGGAGAACGGAGTGCCCTTTTTGCCATCGCGATCAATCCAATTATGGATTGCATTCCACCTAATGTCTCAGGCTCTCTCTTTGTCGATGACTTCGCGATCTACTGCAGTGCCCAGAGAACATGCCTCCTGGAGCGCTGCCTTCAGCGTTGTCTAGACAGCCTATACTCATGGAGCATGGCAAATGGCTTCCAGTTCTCTGAAAAGAAGACGGTTTGTATCAACTTTTGGCGATATAAAGCGTTCCTTCCGCCATCCTTACATCTCGGTCCCATTGTTCTCCCGTTCGTGGAAACAACTAAGTTTCTAGGGCTCACGTTGGACAGGAAACTGTGTTGGTCTCCGCATGTCTCTTATTTGGCGGCCCGTTGTAAACGTTCCCTTAATCTCCTCAGAGTTCTTAGTGGTTCATCTTGGGGAGCGGATCTCACTGTCCTGCTTCGCTTGTATCGGTCCATAGTCCAATCGAAGCTGGATTATGGGAGCTTCGTCTACTCGTCTGCTCGGCCATCCCTCTTACGCCATCTCAACTCAATCCACCATCGGGGGTTACGTCTTGCGACCGGAGCCTTCTACACTAGTCCTGTCAAGAGTCTTTATGCTGAAGCTGCCGAATTACCATTGACCTACCGGCGCGACGTAATGCTGTGTCAGTATGCCTGCCGGCTGATGTCTATGCCCGACCACCCCTCTTACCAGCCCTTCTTCGCCGATTCTCTCGACCGTCAGTACGGGTTGTATGTGTCTGCTCTGCTGCCCCCCGGAGTCCGCTTCCGTCGCCTGCTTCGACAATTGGATTTTGCCCTCCCTACCACCTTCAGAGTGGGTGAGAGCCCGACACCACCTTGGCTCCAGGCTCCGGTTCATATTTATCTCGACCTCAGCTCACTCCCGAAGGAGGGTACTCCGGCTGCAGTGTATTGCTCATGGTTTGTCGAACTTCGTGCTCGACTTGCCGGTCACACCTTTATTTACACCGATGGCTCCAAAACTGACGATGGTGTCGGCTGTGCCTTTGTCGTCGGGGCCGCCACCTTTAAATACCGGCTCCTCGACCAATGTTCCAGCTTTGCGGCCGAGCTTTTTTCTCTCCATCAGGCCCTTCAGTATGGCTGCCGCCACCGCCATTCATCGTATGTACTCTGCTCTGACTCACTCAGTGCTCTTCAGAGCCTTGGAGCTCCCTGTCCGGTCCATCCCTTGGTTCAACGGATACAGCAGTCCCTCCATTCTTTCGCTGATAATGGTTCTCCTGTCAGCTTTCTGTGGGTTCCCTGACATGTAGGAGTGCCTGGGAATGAGGCTGCGGATGCTGCAGCCAAGGCTGCAGTCCTCCTGCCTCAGCCAGCCTCCCATTGTGTCCCGTCATCTGACGTTCGTGGGGATGTTTGTAAGAGGCTTGTGTCGTTGTGGTCGGATGCTTGGTCATCCCTCCAAGGAAACAAGCTCCGGGCAGTAAAACCGCTCCCAACTGCTTGGACAACCTCCTCCCGACAATCTCGGCGAGAGGAGGTCCTTTTGACCAGGTTGCGGATTGGGCATTGCCGGTTTAGCCACCGCTACTTGCTCTCCGGTGACCCAGCCCCGCAGTGCCCTTGTGGTCAGGCATTAACAGTGCGCCATATTTTATTGTCGTGTCCCCGCTTTAGTCAATCTCGTGTTGTCCTGTCCCTGCCATCTACTTTACCGGATATTTTAGCTGATGATGCTCGAGCAGCTGCTCGTATTCTGCGTTTTATAACTTTGACTGGCTTGTCCAAAGACATCTAACCTTTTTACTTATTTTATCTACATCTTTGTTAGGTCTTTCTGGTGTCCCCCCCTCCCCTTGAGTTTTACTAGATTCCATGTGCTCTAACAACAGTGACTGGGCGCTAATGACCTCAGTAGTTGAGCGCCCTTAAACCCCACCAAAAAAAAAAAAAAAAAAAAAATTCTTGATACCAACAGGAAGTGGGTGCACGATTCTCATCTTCTTTTCCGAAGTATTTCTTTAGCTGACACAGTAATTCGAAAGGAAGTAAGATCTGGGTTTTACGCCCGACAACGAGGTCATTACAGACGGAGTTATTTGTAAGCCGATATGTGAAGCATATTTCTTATTTCTTTTTTCCTGCGTTTCAATTTTATGTGTTGGACATGCACTTCAAGCCGCAATGGTCATCGATTGGCATAAAATATACTGAATGTACACAGCAACATAACGACATATTTGGTTACAAGTTCACCTAAACGAAGTTACAGCAAAGCAATAGTTATACACTCAGCAGCCTCATTGCTACGATAATGACTTCACAACACGGCTCCATCTACTTGGGCGATTGCCGTCAGTCTTTGGCTGTCGCCCTGCGGTCGTTTGAAAACGAATCGACGCTGACATTCCGATTTTATTGACAGCAGTACACTTTTGTTTCGACGCCTATGGTACTTGCATCTACATTAGGTATTTGAACATTAAATAGTATCGTAAGAAACATTAAATATCGGTATCGAAAGTATCGAATGCTATTGGGAAAAATAATAACGTGCTGCATGCAGAATCTATGTATCGCCAGAAGATGTCGTGCAGATGCATCGATGAGATATTGTGTGATTTACACATCCGGCGGCAAAACCGAGAAGTGTATTTGCCTCAGATACGTCGGGAAAGCATGAAACATGTCGTACTTCGTTGAATAAATGTCACATTAGATGGTATTAAGGTACCGAATGTAAAAATATCTGCTTTTATACCCGCTACATTTTATAGATCATTACTATTAAACAAGTACCACCTACCTTGCAAATGACGTTGTAGTAGCTTTTATACTCATACTGGTTCATGCACACGCAGCATTATTCCCATATTTTGGCTCATATTCTAAACGAGGGCTTACCTAAATGAGTGATTTTGTATAACATACGAACTCTTAATTATGGGACGTATGTGCAGCAAGAAAATAGATTCTTAATTTTGTTTGTGGTTTTAATTTTTTCCCCTTACTGCTTACGTTTGTATTTGATTTTACAGTTTAAGTAAATATTATCTGTGAAAGAAAAGCTTAAACTTGCATGTGAAACCGCATCAGTACCTTGTGGTGTTGACGTTAACTATACTTCTACTTAGATTTTATACACTTGTAAAGACAATTTTTGGCATTGGTATTGATACCAAATATCATATCGAATCTAGCAATGGCATGTTCCTACGGACGCTATAGAGCTTTCGTTAGCGGCAAGTACTCATCCCTTACAATATAAGTACAAGTATTTATCAGTTAAATAGTTGACTCAGTTAGCAGCAAGATCACCTACCAGTGCGGTTTGCATATTTGGTCTTGCAGCTGAGCCATTGGTAAATGAGTTACTGCTGTTAATAGAAGTACATACTGAAGATACAACGAAGTTATTTATTACATCGACAGCTTCCACAACACAACGAGGAACAGAAGTTCTAATTACCGCATGCGTACTTATCACAACGGCGCACACACATTCAAAATTGACGGAGAAAAGAGTATGAGGAACGCCAGAATCCCTGCAACACACTGTCAATCCAATACTCAGAAACAAGCAGCAGGTAGGTCAATCGTGAACGTGACGAGCAAAATAGCTGTAAGCAAATAAAATATTAAACAGGAAATTGACATATTAAATGTATACGCAGTATTCAGTATGTTATATGCCATCGTGGTTGACACACCACTAAAAAAGGAGAAGGAAAACCAAAGCTTAAAAGAACGAAACCACTAGGCAAAAGAGAAGGAAATACTTGTATATGTAACTAGCATTCTGCACTTTGGCCAGTTAGCGTACTTTTGTCTTACTTTTCCTTTGTAGGGGTTGAATTCTGTTTTTGTCGACATTTCCATTGTCTTCTCTGTTCAAACTTTGTCCGCTGGCGCCTCCTGAGTGTTTTGCCGATAGGCCAGCTAAATACGAGCTCACCTAATATAAGTTCTTCTTTGATCAGGATGCGTTAATTGATTCATAGTTCAATGCAGGGAATCATTGCGTTATTTAAATTCAAGTACCAGGAGAATGAACGCTCTTTGGAGATGTGTTAAGCCCCTTCCATCCATCTGTAATGCTGTTGCCTGTTGGCGTACAGATTCTATGTACACTCTTCTTGTAAGATCTTGTTAGTTGGTGTAAATGTGTGACTGCTACGAGTATTAGAGCTTACCACCTGTGGCGGACTAACTTTGGGACGAGTGTCAAGAAGTCAAGAAAGGGGGAGGGAGGGGAGAGCAAGCGCAGAGGGGGGGGGGGGGGGGCAAGGTGGGCGAAGGCGCAGCCCGCACCAGGCCTTTGGATCTGGTGGCGGGGGGGGGGGGGAGGGGGAGGGGGGGGGTGTGAGAGACTATTTTAATCAAATTCCACACAAGGCCAAAATATGTTCAATATATAAGAAGCCCCATATGTGCTGAAAATATAAACGTAGGTACTGAATGGACAGCCCAATAAATCATTCAGTTTATCATTAAATAGAACTTCAGTGAATCATTATCCTGTAGATCGCTTGCAATTCAATACGTGTTGATCACTTCGGATCATGCGGAAGAAGTTTCTCTAAACTGTTAGGTTGTTGCATAAGTTCGTAGGGTCTTTCCACAAGTATAATGAACACAACAGATACACTTAGCAGAGACTTTAGTCATCAATAATATATAGTCCTTCACTATTTACAACAGTCTGCCAACGCTGGGGTAACTTTTCTGTTCCCCGACTGTGGAAATCACGTGGTTCTGAGGCGAAGAACTCGCCGAGCACTACTCAGAACGCATTTCCATCCCGAATGAAGTTCCTTGAAAGTTGTTCGATATAGAGCGAAAAAGTGGAGATCAGGTCAATGAGGTACTCCTGTACAGTGTATTTTGTGTCTAGAAGAAAGCGGATGGACGTTACCGCGGGGCAGCATCACTTCACGCAGTCTTACCGATTGTTGTCTTGGACTGCGTCTGAAAGACGTCTTACTTGTTGACAATAAATGTCAGCAGTGATGGGTACACCTCAGGGAAGTAATTCGTAGTACACCACACCGCTGCTGTTCCTCCAGATGCCTAACAGTATCGTCTGTGGATGCGAGCAAGTCTTTTTGCGGAGCTGCTGCTACGTTTGGGATCATCCACTCCTTTCTTTCCCTTATTTCAGCATACAGACATCATTTCTCTTCGTCAGTAACGGTACAGGATACGAATGGTCGGTGTTGTACAAGACCCAATGATTGATGACGGGCAAAGAGAGATGGCCACAGTCTGATTTTTGTGATTTTAGATTAGGTCACAAAGTAATCATACATAAGATTTTTGAACCTTTCCCACTGCAAGAGAATATGTTGGAATGATCACAATTCATAACATATCCTAGTTCTCGAGTACACTGAAGTTGATCACTGTGGATTGATGCGTTTAAACGATCATC
This sequence comes from Schistocerca serialis cubense, assembly GCF_023864345.2. Classification (NCBI taxonomy): domain Eukaryota; kingdom Metazoa; phylum Arthropoda; class Insecta; order Orthoptera; family Acrididae; genus Schistocerca; species Schistocerca serialis. The sequence continues at coordinate 525,195,334 of NC_064642.1, forward strand.
AAACACCGAAGGTCTTCCTGAACATGGAGAATCACTGTTGTCAGACGAGAAAACCATTTTCTTGCCGTGCTCTGTCCAATGAAATTATCCCAATACACGGCGCAAATTTTTCTTGCTGCCTCGGATTACCCCTCTATTGAACTGAAGCAGACGAATATATCGGAAATGTTCCTACTTTTCCGCTTGGCACTCCATTTTCTAGCCTCCACAATTACACGCAACAAAACGACAATATGTAAACTCAGACAGAAATAGTGAACTACAAATAATAATGACAATCGATAACTGAACCCACAGCAACCGGAGTACCAACATGCAAAACAAAGACGCCCGGAACCTAATGCACAAATCTAATAATATAAAATTATCTTCGCTCTACAGTGAATGAAAAACGAGTAGCCAGTATGTACATACCATCACATGAAAGAAAAGTTTCAAATGGAATAGATTTCAGAGACGTCATTGAGAATTTCAGTAAAATGTCACGAAAATATGTATTCCACTAATATAAATATAACTACTATCTCGTAATAAGGTAACCAAACTAATTGATATTGTAATTGCACAAACTTTGTTTCCAGACACATAAAACAAAAGTTAAGTTTTTATTCTATGCTTTATTATTATTTTGCAGTCTACCCGATAGTTGTTGTAATATAATGGATCAAATTAATTTCTTCCTTCTTCATTGATTTCCGTTTTTACATTTAAGCTATACACACACAAACCCAAAGGTAAATTAACGAGTTGCTTTGTGGCAGAGATAATGTTTTGATACAAAAAAGAGAAGAGATACGTTCTTCAGTTGATTAATTTTCACCTGTTTGATTCTATAAGCGGTAGCGGGCTGACGTATGACGAGATCCGTCATACCAGTATTGTTTAAAAATTTGTATTTCAAGCGTACATTAAAAGGCGTTATAAAAAGTTATTGGGAAGCTAAAGCTTTATTCGTATATTCACATCGACTGCGCCTGTCGGTTCATCATTTCGCCCGATCCGATAATCCAGCATCAGGAGGTTCGTAGCAGACAAGAGGAATTTGCGCGAGCAGCTGTGGTACAATACTGGATCGTCATTGTTATAATCAGGACTACGCACAGTGGAATTAATGAGAAGAAGTACGTCACTTAAATGATGAGTATCAATCTTAAATATATTGACATTAAAGGTTTGTTGATATTAATACCAATTGAAGTTCACGCAGGATATGTGTACCTTCCAATTTCTTTTAATTATTCTTTCCAATTAATTTTTTTCTCCCCCCATGAACCATGGACCTTGCCGTTGGTGGGGAGGCTTGCGTGCCTCAGCGACACAGATAGCCGTACCGTAGGTGCAACCACAACGGAGGGGTATCTGTTGAGAGGCCAGACAAATGTGTGGTTCCTGAAGAGGGGCAGCAGCCTTTTCAGTAGTTGCATGGACAACAGTCTGGATGATTGACTGATCTGGCCGTGTAACACTAACCAAAACAGCCTTGCTGTTGTGGTACTGCGAACGGCTGAAAGCAAGGGGAAACTACAGCCGTAATTTTTCCCGAGGGCATGCAGCTTTACTGTATGATTAAATGATGATGGCGTCCTCTTGGGTAAAATATTCCGGAGGTAAAATAGTCCCCCATTCGGATCTCCGGGCGGGGAATACTCAGGAGGACGCCATTATCACGAGAAAGAAAACTGGCGTCCTGCGGATCGGAGGGTGGAATGTCAGATCCCTTAATCGGGCAGGTAGGTTAGAAAATTTAAAAAAGGAAATGGTTAGGTTAAAGTTGGATATAGTGGGAATTAGTGAAGTTCGGTGGCAGGAGGAACAAGACTTTTGATCAGGTGAATACAGGATTATAAATACAAAATCAAATAGGGGTAATGCAGGAGTAGGTTTAATAATGAATAAAAAAATAGGAGTGAGGGTAAGCTACTGCAAATAGCATAGTGAACGCATTATTGTGGCCAAGATAGACACGAAGCCCATGTCTACTACAGTAGTACAAGTTTATATGGCACTAGCTCTGCAGATGATGAAGAAATTGATGAAATGTATGATGAGATACAAGAAATTATTCAGGTAGTGAAGGGAGACGAAAATTTAATAGTCTTGGGTGACTGGAATTCGAGAGTACGAAAAGGGAGAGAAGGAAACATAGTAGGTGAATATGGATTGGGGGAAAGAAATGAAAGAGGAAGCCGTCTGGTGGAATTTTGCACAGAGCATAACTTAATCATAGCTAACACTTGGTTCAACAAACATAAAAGAAGTTTGCATACATGGAAGAATCCTGGAGATACTAGAAGGTGTCAGATAGATTATATAATGGTAAGACAGAGATTTAGGAACCAGGTTTTAAATTGCAAGACATTTCAAGGGGCAGATGTGGACTCTGACCACAATCTATTGGTTATGAACTGTAGATTAAAACTGAAGAAACTGCAAAAAGGTGGGAATTTAAGGAGATAGGACCTGGACAAACTGAAAGAACCAGAGGCTGTGAGAGTTTCAGGGAGAGCATAAGGGAACAATTGACAGGAATGGAGGAAGCAAGTACACTAGAAGAAGAATGGGTAGCTTTGAGGGATGAAAGAGTGAATGCAGCTGAGGATCAAGTAGGTAAAAAGACGAGGGCTAGTAGAAATCCTTGGGTATCAGAAGAAATATTGAATTTAATTGATGAGAAAGAGAAAATATAAAAATGCAGTAAATGAAGCAGGCAAAAAGGAATACAAACGACTCTAAAATGAGATCGACAGGAAGTGCAAATTGGCTAAGCAGGGATGGCTAGAGGACAAATGTAAAGATGTAGAGGCTTATCTCACCAGGGGTAAGATAAATACTGCTTACAGGAAAATTAAAGAGACCTTTGGAGAAAAGAGAAAAGAGAAGCTCAGATGGGAACCCAGTTCTAAGCAAAGAAGGGAAAGCAGAAAGGTGGAAGGAGTATATAGAGGTTCTATTCAAGGGCGATGTAATTGGTAACAGTATTATGGAAATGGAAGACGATGTAGATGAAGATGAAATGGGAGATATGATACTGCGTGAAGAATTTGACAGAGCACTGAAAGACCTACGTCGAAACAAGGCACCGGGAGTAGACAACATTCCATTAGAACTACTGACAGCCTTGGGAGAGCCAGTCCTGACAAACCTCTACCATCTGGTGAGCAAGATGTATGAGACAGGCGAAATTCCCTCAGACTTCAAGAAGAATATAATAATTCCAATCCCAAAGAAAGCAGGTGTTGACAGATGTGAAAATTACCGAACTATCAGTTTAATAAGTCACAGCTGCAAAATGCTAACGCGAATTCTTTACAGACGAATGGAAAAACTGGTAGAAGCCGACCTCGGGGAAGATCAGTTTGGATTCCGTAGAAATGTTGTAACACGTGAGGCAATACTGACCATACGACTTAACCTAGTAGAAAGATTAAGGAAAGGCAAACCTACGTTTATAGCATTTGTAGACTTAGAGAAAGCTTTTGACAATGTTGACTGGAATACTCTCTTTCTAATTCTGAAGGTGTCAGGGGTTAAATATAGGGAGCGAAAAGCTATTTACAATTTGTACAGAAGCCAGATGGGAGTTATAAGAGTCGATGGTCATGAACGGGAAGCAGTGGGTGGGAAGGGAGTGAGACAGAGTTGTAGCCTCTTCCCAGTGCTATTCAATCTGTATATTGAGCAAGCAGTAAAGGAAACAAAAGAAAAATTCGGAGTAGGAATTAAAATACATGGAGAAGGAATAATAACTTTGATGTTCGCCGATGACATTGTAATTCCGTCAGAGACAGCAAAGGACTTGGAAGAGCAGTAGAACGGAATGGACAGTGTCTTGAAAGGAGGGTATAAGATGAACATCAACAAAAGCAAAACGAGGATAATGGAATGTAGTCGAATTAAGTCGGGTGATGCTGAGCGAATTAGATTAGGAAATGAGATACTGAAAGTAGTAAACGATTTTTACTAATTGGGGAGCAAAATAACTGATGATGGTCGAAGTAGAGAGGATATAAAATGTAGACTGGCAATGGCAAGGAAAGCGTTTCTCAAGAAGAGAAATTTGTTAACATCGAGTATTGATTTAAGCGTCAGGAAGTCGTTTCTGAAAGTATTCGTATGGAGTGTAGCCTTGTATGGAAGTGAAACGTGGACGATAAATAGTTTAGACAAGAAGAGAATAGAATTTTTCGAAATGTGGTGCTACAGAAGAATGCTGAAGATTAGATGGGTAGAACACATAACAAATGAGGAGGTACTGAACAGAATTGCGGAGAAGAGGAGTTTGTGGCACAACTTGACTAGAAGATGGGATCGGTTGGTAGGACATGTTCTGGGGCATCAAGGGATCACCAATTTAGTACTGGATGGCAGCATGGACGGTAAAAATCGTAGAGGGAGACCAAGAGATGAATACACTAAGCAGATTCAGAAGGATGTAGGCTGCAGTAGGTACTGGGAGATGATGAAGCTTGCACAGGATAGAGTAGCATGGAGAGCTGCATCAAACCAGTCTCAGGACTGAAGACCACAACAACAACAATAATTATTTTTTTTAGTTATTGAAGCAGCAATTATTTATGAATTTCCATTATTTATCCGACCACCTACATGCCACTATTCAGTGATAAATGCTGTTTGTTATTTAATTTTTCTCACCTATATCTTTAAGTACGTACATCACAATTACAAGAGCGTAGAGTACGCACATTCTAGATACTTCACTCTTTTTCCAGCCATTTCAGCTAGTTTCTAAGCAAACGCTACCGCATTGTCCGATAGGCTTAGTCCTGCAATGCTTATTATATTCAGAAGTACATTTATAATTATCTCCTCTGGGTAATGATCCCTTGTTGGTAATGACATTTATTGGAAAAGTACCCTACTTTTAGACCATATCAATAAGTTTGTTTTGTTTTTTAGTGCATGATGAGGAAGTTAAGAAAGGAGAGCTCACTGGGAAATAAATTTTTATATCATGGAATGTAATCCTATCCCCCCCTCCCCACTTTTTGGTATCCTTTTTACGCGCCGTATTCTTTTAACGATTTCACACGACTTTACATTCGGGGAATTCGGTATATAGCAAGGCTTTGCCAATTCTTAACAGTTACAAATGGGTAAGTGGACACGTTCCAAAGTCTTTGTGGACCATCTTCCTGTGGGTTGCAGCTTAATCTGGGCGATTACTCCAGCGTCCTCGAACAGCTGAAAAAGTAACTTAATGCGGTGAATAAATGTGGTCAAAACTATGATTATAAGTCCTGTGTAAATTAACTCTCGGGCCCACCTTTTCCTCGCGCATTAGTTCTGCGCAGCGTGTTCAGCAGTAATTCCGAACTCGGTTGCACCACCTGGCGTCAAGTTAACAGACCACCCGTATTTCAGATTTTTAGCACGTGACTGGGACGTGTAAAGCGTATTTGTACGTAGACGGCTTTATAGAAACCAGCTGTGGCAGGAGCTCACGAATGTTTAGGGCGCTGCGGAGCGCGACGTTTTATTGCGACCTTTACGACTCAATAATGGTAAATGGGTGTCGAGAAGGACGGAACTACGCTTGGCGACGACGACAGTGCGCCACAACGCCGCCACCTGGAGGCCATTCGTTTGGTCGGTCGCTGGTCGCCTGTGGAGCCGTTTTGCAGCGAGCGGTCCTTTACTAGAGCCATCCAGTTTCCTGTAAATTTTCAGGAATATTTACAACCGTTTGCAGAGTCGCATGTAGGTATCTACAGATCTCTTGGCTGAACCTATGTTATTGTGATAATTAACGTAAATAATCAGCATTTTAGAGCGGTTAATTAATAAATAGCTTGTAACGTAGAATTTAAAACTTACACTGTGTGATCAAAAGTATCCGGACACCTGGCTGAAAATGATTTACAAGTTCGTGGCGCCCTTCATCGGTAATGCTGAAATTTAGTATGGTGTTGACCCACCCTTGGTCTTGATGACAGTTTCCACTCTCGCAGGCATAAGTTCAATCACGTGTTGGAAGGTTTCTTGTGGAATTCCAGCCATTCTTCACGGAGTGCTGCACTGAGGAGAGGTATCAACTGAAAATGCTATATTCTCTTTTCACTGTGAGATACTGGATGGGCTAATAAAAAGGTTGCGAAAACTTGGCGTATTTTTTGATTTAACTAAGGCATTTGATTGTGTTGATAACAAAATATTGCTCCAGAAGTTGGACCATTATGGAATACGAGGAGCAGCTCACAATTGGTTCACCTCTTACTTTAGCAACAGGCAGCAAACGGTCATTATTCACAATGTTGGTAACGGCTGTGATGTGGGATCTGAGTGGGGTACTGTCAAGTTGGGGGTGCCCCAGGGATCAGTGTTGGGGCCACTCCTGTTCCTTATTTATATAAATGATATACCCTCTAGTATTACAGGTAACTCTAAAATATTTCTGTTTGCTGATAACACTAGCTTGGTAGTAAAGGATGTTGTGTGCAACATTCACTCGGTTTCGTATAGTGCAGTACATGACCTCAGTTCATAGCTTGTAGAAGATAAACTAACATTAAATCACAGTAAAACTCGGTTTTTACAGTTCTAACACACCATTCAACAAAACCTGATGTTTTAATTTCACAGAATGGACATATGATTAGTGAAACTGAACAGTTCAAATTTCTAGGTGTTCAGATAGATAGTAAGCTGTCGTGGAAAGCCCACGTTCAGGATCTTGTTCAAAGACTTAGTACTGCCATTTTTACTATTCGAACGGTATCAAAAGTGAGTGATACTTCGATACGAAAATTGGTCTACTTTGCTTATTTTCATTAGCTTATGTCGTATGGTATTATATTTTGGGGTAACTCTTCCCATTCTACAAGGATATTTTTGGCTCAGAAACGGGCGGTTCGGGCGGTGTGAGTTCACGAAACTCTTGTCGACCTCTGTTCACGAGCCTGGGTATTTTGACATTAGCCTCTCACTATGTATATTCCTTATTGTCGTTTCTTCTTACCAATATTAGTTTATTTCCAACAATAAGCAGCTTTCACTCGGTTAATACTCGCCAGAAATTAAACCTGCATTTGGATCGGACTTCCTTAACTCTTGTGCAAAAAGATGTGCAGTATACTGCTGCATCCATTTTCAATAAGCTGCCACTCGAATTCAAAAATCTTAGCAGTAATCCATGCGCTTTCAAATCGAAACTAAAGAGTTTCCTCATGGGTCACTCCTATTCTGTCGAGGAGTTCTTTGAAAAATTAAACTGATTCTTATTGTATTGCTGATAGCGTTTACTTAAACTAATGGATTGACCTTTTTTCAGGTTCATGAACACATATTTTTTGTGTTATTACTTTTATGTCGTAATTTCATGTACTGACACGTTCCATGACCTTGAACATTAGCTCCTCAACTTGGTCCTACGGAACTTGACGTGTAAATAAATAAATAAATATCGGTAGGTGAAGCCTGGCACCAAGTCGGCGTTCCTAAACATTCCAAATGAGTTATATAGGATTCATGTCAGGACTCTTTGAAGGCCAGTCCATTAAAGAGAGATTACTGTCGTGTAACCACTCCGCCACATGCCGCGCTCTATGAACAGAAACAATCGCCATCGCCGAATTGCTCTTCAAAAGTGGGAAGCAATTAGGCGCTTAAAACAGCAATGCAGGCCGGTGCTGTGATAGTGCCACGAAAAACAACAAGGGGTGCAAGCCCCTCCATGGAAAACACAACCACACCATAACACCGCCGCCTCCGAATTTTACTGTTGGCACTACACATGCTGGCAGGTGACGTTCACCTGGCATTCGCCATACCCACAGCCTGTGTACCGAGATTCGTTACTCCACACAACGTTTTTCCATTGTTTACGCTACTTATACATCAAGCGAGGCGTCATTTGGCATTTAGCGGCGTGATGTTTGGCTTATGAGCAGCCGCTCGACCATGAAACCCGAGTTTCCTCACCTCCCGCCTAACTGTCATAGTACTTGCAGTGGATCCTGATCCAGTATGGAATTGCCGTGTGATGGTCTGGATAGACGTCTGCCTATTACACATTACGACCCTCTTCAACCGTCGGCGGTCACTGTCAGTCAACAAACGATGTCGGCCTGTACGCTTTTGTGCTATACCTGTCTCTTTACGTTTCCACATCGCTATCTCATCAGAAACAGTGGACCTAGGGATGTTTAGGTGCGCGAAAATTTCGCGTATGGCCCAAGTGACACCCAATAACCTGACCACGTTCGAGGTCCGTGAGTTCTGCGGGGCGCCCAGTTCTGCTCTCTCACGATGTCTAATGACTACTGAAGTCGCTGATATGGAATACCTGGCAGTAGGTGGCAGCACAATGCACCTAATATGAAAAACGTATGTTTTTGTGGTGTCCGGATTCTTTTGATCACATTGTGTATTACTTAACAATATAAAGTGTCACAATACAATTTATGATCTAATAACGTTTGCTCTTTTAAATTTTTCTTTTTTTATGGCGGTTGCTTTGTATTAACTTGGTCTACAAAAATAAATTACAAGAAAAAGTATCTTACTACGTGCATCATAGAGAGATATACTTTGGGGTATGTTATTGTTGCCCGCATCTCGTGGTCATGCGGTAGCGGTCTCGCTTCCCACGCCCGGGTTCCCGGGTTCGATTCCCGGCGGGGTCAGGGATTTTCTCTGCCTCGTGATGGCTGGGTGTTGTGTGCTGTCCTTAGGTTAGTTAGGTTTAAGTAGTTCTAAGTTCTAGGGGACTGATGACCATCGATGTTAAGTCCCACAGTGCTCAGAGCCATTTTATGTTATTATTCGCCTACACTATTGGCTACAGCCGCCAAGGCACTTCTATATATTGTGCTACTATGATGGTACAACCATCATATTTCTGTAATCGGCATGTTACAACATTTTCCGAATTGTTTCAAACTGTTAGTAGTACAATTATTATGACAAAGTTTGTTTATAAATTAGGCGCATTTGTCTGTAGGACTTTTGATTTTGTTTCTAAAAGGCGTACATAGGTCGTGCGCCCTCGCTATGATGTCAACAGTCAGTATTCAACCTGTCGGACGTCTTCATCTACATACGCACTCTATAAACCACCAGGTAGCACAACTAGTCATTCTCTTTCCTGTTCCACTGACAAACGGAGCCAGGGAAAAACAACTGTGTATATGCTCCCGCATGAGGCGTAATTACTCTTGCCTTCGCTATCCTTATGTGGAATGTACTGTACGTTGGCAGTATTACAATCGTTCTGCTTTCAGCTTCAAATTCCGGTTCTCTAAAGTTTTTCAATAACGTTTCCAAAAAATAACGTCGAGTTTCCTCCATGAATTCATAGTTGAGTTAAGGGAACATTTTATAACGCTCGTTTGCTAGTCGAACCCAACGCTAAGAAATCTATCACAGCCGGCCACGGTGGCCGAGCGGTTCTAGGCGCTTCAGCCCGGAACCGCGCGACTGCTACGGTCGCAGATTCGAATCCTGCCTCGGGCATGGATGTGTGTTGTAATATTATTGGTATTTCCGTACTACGAAAGCTTTGAGTATTCTTTGAAAGACATTTGTTTTGTATAATTTACGTAACTGTAAAGATGCGCATCTAGCGCGGACGCTAATGCATCGGTTGCGCAGTCAAAGAAACATTTTAACAGAAGCTGAACTGTCGTTCCGCTTCGATCTAAATAAAAGATGACGGTAGAAAACGTTTGTAGATCTTCAGATTTTAATGTACTTCTGATTGTGGTGTGAAAGCGTGAAGAAGGTCGACTTTAAGCTAAAAAAGTGAGCGGTCTTGCCAGCGCGCAGACAACATTATTAATTAATAACATTAAAGTAATTTATGTTCGAGACTGTAATTCAGCAAGTTATTGTTATCGGAGGTGTTGAACAGTGCAAGAATTATCTTCAACGAAAGGAGAAAAGTAGTGACTATAATTTGTGACAAAAACGTGAACCAAGGAGACAGCACAGGACAGGCTGAAATCTGATCGCACCATACTGTTAGAAAAGTAATTATGTAAGTTGTATTGTTTATAAATAAGCCCTAATTTGGTAGTGAGAATTGTTTGAATATATTTAGTGTTTACCAGACTTCTTATTCTGTTCTTTTTCCTTTATACTTTTTTATCCTCCATGCCATATTATTTTTGTAAATGTCAAACAGCCTTTACTACAGCAGAGAATACTGCGGCATCCTGGTCGTAGACAGAAGGCCGCTCCTTGTCATCTATACAACTCATAGCTGCCCCATTTATGAATGATTTCATTTGCAAATGCATTTTTTCTTACTGTTCATTGTTAAAGGTCCCTTAGGTAATTTAAAAATCATACTGATTACGTAAAGAAATCCGGGTTGTTCTTTTCCAAGTAATAGAAGTCTTTGCGTAATCAAAAACTAGTCTCCTTCTGACAACGATCAGGAGCCGACCAGAAGACGGACGTCTTCGACCGCTTTCGTGTGTCCTGTGGCAAAGCTGTGCCAAACTGGGAACACGACATTCTAGTATGAAACACAGATTTAAATTGAAAGAATAGAGATATATTTAATAGTAATAATAATTTTTTTTATCATACTAGAGTGTGATGTCCTTAGGTTAGTTAGATTTAGGTAGTTCTAAGTTCTAGGGGACTGGTGAACTCAGAATTTAAGTTCCATAGTGCCCAGAGCCATTTCAACCAAATCTATCAGAATGCCTCTAAATTACTTTGATTTCTTTGTTTAATGCGACCTTGCAGAATCCCAAACACTCAAGCATTACCCACAAATGGCTGACACCTGTGTTCTATACGTGATGTCCTTTACACATAAGCTACACTTTGCTAGCATTCTCCAAATAAACCAACCTACAGTCACCTTCCGTATTACAGACATTACATTCTCGTTCTGTCTCACACCGCTTTTCAACGTTACACCTAAATACTTAATTTCTTTGACTGTCTATTCGAACGTTATGGGATTGTTTTTCCTGCTTGTCTGGATTATATTACATTTTTCTACATTTAGAACAAACTTCCATTCATCACACGAAATATAAATCCTGTCTAAACCATCATGTATTCCTCTACAGTCATCCGACGACAATAGTCTTTTGTATACTATAGCGTCATCGCATCAGCAAACAGCTGCAGATTCCTGTTCACACTACCCTTCACGTATTATATGTACTTAATGAACAAAAGTAGTCGTATGGAAGCTCTCTGGGGCACACCTGATGATACCACTGTCTCTGACGATCATTCATGAATTTGGAGAACGTACTGGTTTCTGTTACTTAGGCAGTCTTTCACCCACTCACATACCTGAGATTGTATTCATATTGCTCGGATGGCTCTCCAAAAGTGAACTGTATCAAATGTTATGGATCTTAAAACAGTATGTGCGTTTTTTGGCAATGTCTCGTTAATGAATAATGTCACCTGAAAATTTTTGAAGAGCTCAATAATCCGCATCATGAGATAAGAAGTAAAGAACTTGGGTCCAGATTTGAATGGAATGCAGTATGTTAGGAATCGGCTACAGTGAAAAACTTGTGTATCCGATCTCTTAAAAGTCTTAACGCTTTTACCATTGGAGTGCAACGCGCTTGCCCGTGCGCTGTTTGGAATTTGTTGCGAGGCAGGACGGGGCTTGAGGAGTGTGCTGACTTAATTCACATCAGCTGTCCATTTGAAAATCAACCACGTATGTCCCTGCAAAATAATTGCGGCACGTCTTTTACGATTACAAAAGGGCTCGCGCAGCTGGCTTAAAAAACGAAATTATAATTTCTGTACTTTGTGCTGCAGCCTACATAGCCTACTCGTAAACAGGGCTCTTGATGTTTGTGTTGTTGGAAATAAACAACTCGATTGAAGTTCTCCAGTGCTGTGTTGTAATGGAGCTCTGAAGTACACGTATAACATACTAAACAATATATAGGAAGAAGACAATAAGGGTACATCATTTATAGATATGCTATACACGTGAAAAAGTTTAAAGTGTAACACAACTTCAATATAAAAGTATATGTAATACTAGCCGAAAAATAACGTTAATATCAGAGCACAAAAAAGGCGCAGTTTACGTTTTAGCTTATTATTTTAAAATTTGATTTTATGACTATTTTATAGATTTTATTGAGCTGTTGTATTTGCTCCTGTCTGAAAGACTGGCTGAGCGGTCGAGCGCGGCGCGGAGTGGCAGCCAGGTCAGAGGCGTCCTGTCACGGTTCGCGTGGCCCATCCCCCCGGAAGTTCTAGTCCTCCCTCGAACATGGGGATGTGTGTTGTCCTTAGCATAAGATAGTTTAAGTTAGTTTAAGTAGTGTGTAAGTCTAGGGACCGATTGTAACACGCCCGGGGGTGCAAATGGGTGGGGAACCCTTCAATTGGTTGTCGTTTCGACAGTACACCATATCCACATCAAGTACCGGATAATCCCGCGGCGGTCGTATTGTTCTGCTCCACACTCCTGCTGGCTTGCTTGAAATTATCTATCGAAATATGGAAGCGGGTTTAGGGAAGCCACTCGACGTTAAAACACAATACTGGCCTACGTCTCAAATGAACAACTATATTCTGAGACGATAAAAGAAAATTGCAGGTTGCACTGTTTTCATTCTAATTCATAAGTGTTTATCCCAAGTAATGGATGATTGCCAGTCCACAATATCACTCAGCCGAGCGTACGCGTAATCGACACGACGCGGGTGATGGTTGATGATGCGGAAGCCGAATCATAGCACGTAAGTTCTTACGCTCGTCACGCATACACACATATTTCGTACCAGTCCTCCTTGACACTAGTCATAAATTTTAACACTGTTCACAAAGTTAAATTTACAGTTCACAGTTCTCAATTGTACGACCGTGCGCGTAACCGTCGCGGCGCGGTTGATGGTTGATGACGCGGAACGCTATGACCGAACGCTCGCTACAAGACGCTAGCACGTAAATGCTCTCTTTTGTGGTAAATAGTATTACTGATTCACATTACTTCATTTTGGGAGACCGAACACGGCGCGGATGATTGATGAACTGTGTGACACGCAACGAGAGGTTACACATATACGTTATTGGCGGCACTGCTCAATTTTAATTACATCATTACGCACTTTCCTCTGAATCACTTCCATATTGCATCACTTTACTGTAATAGCACTTGCAGCAACACTTGAGCTTCCATAATAACAATGTTTCTTACATGCAGAGCTACCCACAACACTTCATAACAAACGGTTCCGTGTCGCGTGCTCAAGTGTGAAAAGGCGTTGCCCGCAAAGATACTCCGCAACCAAGCCACCGATACGACAATACGCTTACACGATGACCTGAGCAGTTTGATCCCTCAGGAATTCACACACATTTGAACAGTCGAGTACCAGCTACCTTACTCTATCTTCCTCAGCACCTTTAAAGTTGTTCCAAAAATTTTGGTATAGCAGCACATTCGCACTCTTTTCAACGTGGAGCTCGCCATTCACTTCCACAACCTTCCCTAACTGTAGCTCCTTCACACCCACTAGACCGTCGATGGCCTAAGTCGCTCATACTTATCCACTCCGGCTTACTCATTCTCCCTCACTCACCACCCCACTTCCGCATTACAGTGCACCGACACCTCAAAAACATCTTTCTCAGACGTTGGGTACCATGCGCAGCCCTCGTAGCGTGGCCTAATAGATCACTGAACTTAAACCTCCTGGATTATTACCTCTGGGGGCATCTGAAAAGCGTGGTGTATATTGAACCAGTTCCTGATGTGCGCATCCTTCAACAGTGTGTTCGCGACGCCTGTGACACTTTTCGTAGAGAGGCTGTAACGTGCGAAAGAGTGCAGCAGTCCATGACGCGAACTGTGAATGCGTGCATTGCGTCCCATGGACGGCACTTTGAACATATGTTGTCACGTGGATGCGATGCAGCTTTGTACTGTGTTCCAGGACCATTTGTTGTCATTGCACGCACACTGTCCGTTTCCGGACACATGTTCATAGGATCTTTTTTCCTCCATTGCCAATCAAGAATTCCTCCCTGCAGTTTGTTTTATTAATGTACACCCTGCACAATCTTCAATCTGTTTATTCCATACTTCCATACTATTTGTTGCAGAATGTACAAGTTCCGTAATGTATAGCTACTACGCACACTACTCAGTATTTGAGAACGAGAGAAATTAGTGACTTTTAACAAACTTTACACAAAATGTCAAACATTTACGAATCTTTTTCTGACTAACAACCCAATCAAAACGATCAAAGGAGAAAAGTTTTTCGCTTTCTCCTTTTACCCTCTTTGTGAGTACAACCGTCGCCTTATGCATGATATCATGACCTTTACTTTTATTGCTTCTTTGGTACTAATTCTGTTCGGGACACATTTAGCAGATAATATCCACATTTGTTGCTGAATGTAACTACAAAATTATATCACTGTACGACCAGTTCCTGATAATGCTGTAGTATACAGAGAAATCGCAGCATTAGAAAATTGCAGCGAAATGCAGGAAGATCTGCAGCGGATAGGCACTTCGTGCAGGGAGGGGCAACTGACCCTTAACATAGATAAATCTAATGTATTGCGAATACACAGAAAGAAGGATCCTTTATTGTAGGATTATATGATAGCGGAACAAACGCTGGTAGCTGTTACTTCTGTAAAATACCTGGGGGTATGCGTACGGAACGATTTTAAGTGGAATGATCATATAAAATTAATTGTTGGTAAGGCGGGTGCCAGGTTGAGATTCATTTCGAGAGTCCTTAGAAAATGTAGTCCATCAACAAAGGAGCTGGCTTACAAAACACTCGTTCGACCTATACTTGAGTATTGCTCATCAGTGTGGGATCCGTACCAGGTCGGGTTGACAGAGGAGATAGAGAAGATACAAAGAAGAGCGGCGCGTTTCGTCACAGGGTTATTTGGTAAGCGTGATAGCGTTACGGAGGTGTTTAGCAAACTCAAGTGGCAGACTCTGCAAGAGAGGCGCTCTGCATCGCGGTATAGCTTGCTGTCCACATTTCGAGAGGGCACGTTTCCGGATGAGGTATCGAATATATTACTTTCCCCTACTTATACCTCCCGATGAGATCACGAATGTAAAATTAGAGAGATTCGAGCGCGCACGGAAGCTTTCCGCCAGTCGTTATTCCCGGGAACCATACGCGACTGGAACAAGAAAGGGAGGTAATGACAGTGGCACGTAAAGGACCCCCCCGCCACACACCGTTGGGTGACTTGCGAAGTATAAATATGGATGTAGATGTAGACACACAATTCAGAAAATATAGGGGAAGAAGGAATTGGACACAGAGAAGGTTAGATGTTGGGCAGAGAGTAGGGGTGAGGAGGAGAGGGTGGAGGAGGCGGTCATAGAGAAGAGGAAGCAGGAGACAGGCGGGGGGGAGCGGGGGGCCGGAGGAGTTGGGTCGATAGCGTTGAGATAAATATATACCAGGTCAAGAGTAGGTTTTTAGCTAATATAACAGTAAATTAGTAGTACTGCCTAGGATATTGAGCGCTCTAGCGGAGTTATTTTCACTTAGTTCATTTCCCTTGCCTTGGAACAGTTTTGCTGTCAGAGGTACACCCAAGCTATCTTCACACACTAGACTTCGCAGTCTTAGTGATACTGACAAGTGATGCTTTTCTGTTTCAAAAGTAACTGCTCTCGTAAATCCTCAACTTGCTTAGCAGATTATTCATCTTTTCCGTTTCTGGTGAATTAGTAGTTCAATTCCTTTCAAGTTGATTATTCTTATCAGAATGGACCATGTAGTGCAGAAATTCTTTGTTCCATATCGATCGTGGTGATAGGCCGGTTAAGAGAATAAACTTGTTTCAGGGAAGAGCTGTGTTCAAATACTTATCCAGATATTTTGATTTAGTTACTGTTTGGTTTGAGCGAATAATTTCAGGCAATGGCAAGTATGATTATGTATAAAAAGTGTCCACTTACGTCTGTCTCCACCGTTGGACCTGAGAGACAGCACTCCCTATTTTGCAGTTTCAAATAAAATGAAATGAACTAAATGAGAAATTAACTTCCAACGTGCCTTATTTCGTTCACTGTTCCATCGGGGCTCGAACTTCGCGCATATTACGATTTGGAGTTGACACGGTCATTCTTTTGCAACACGGTAAAGGCGTGGTTAAGGCCTAAGATGATTGGCACTGTGCACTTACAACAGAGAACATAAAACGAATTATTAATTTCTATTGGACCTGTACTTTTACTTTATGGTAATCCTGCGTGCATTACCTTGCTAAACTGGTTCCAGGTAACACTTTTTTCTGAGAAAAGTCATTTCCATACATGTAAGGACACGAAGTCTGTGAAACTACCAACCTATACAACTTCAAGAAAGGCTGAGGTATATAGTTCACATGGACTTCATTCACACAATTAGGCGAATGCAGACTCATTAATCGCTGAAGGCAATAGATAATATATAGCTAAGAAGGGATTAATTTTAACCATCGAACTAAGATTATTTATGCGAAAAGCAAAACGACAGCTTAGCTTTATTCGAATATTTTCTGTATAAGATGTGAAAGAATAATTTGCTTCAAGTGGGCACACAGCAATAAAAGGGGCAGTCAAATGAAAACGAGTCAAACGGGAAAAAGTAAGCAAACTGTTTATTATTTCAAAAGTAATCGCCATAGCTGTTTATACATTTATTCCACTGTGGGGCAAGACAGTCAATGTTTTAATGGAAAAACGTTTGCGACTGCCTCCAGAATCATGATTGCACCCAGACGCTCACATCTTCGTCCGAAGCAAATTGCCTGCCACAAATACCTTTCTTCGATGCTCCAAATATAAGGAAATCGCATGGGGAGAGATCGGGCTGGATGGAGGATGTGTAAGGGCTTCCAAGTCAAACTCCTGAATGTAGTCGAAGAAACCTTGTCAACATGTGGGCCCACCCACATACTGCCAAAACTCTTTCGAGTACGCTGCAGAAGGACACTGGCAGCCGTGGATTTGCTTCGGACTAACAGTTGCACACTTGGGTACAGTCATGGTTCCGTAGGCAACAGAAAACATCTTTCCGTAAAGGGATTTACAGTTTTGTCTCGCAATGGGACAAATGTAATAACAGTTATGTTGATTACTTTAGAAATAATGAACAGTTCTATTACTTTTTAGGCTTCTGTAGCACATTCGGTAAAAATTGTACCCTTGCAGCATCACTTTGTTGTCCGTCTGCCTGTCTGTCTAACTGACTGTCAAAAACCCTCTTCCTCAGGAACGGTTAGACGCATCAAGCTGAAATTTATGTTAAACCATAAGGTCCATTCTCTCTTGGGACTGTACTAAATATTAGTTTCTAAGTCAGTGCAGTCAAAAGAGACGACCCATTTATGTCACATAGTCTGATATTCATAAAATTACTCATGGAAACCTATATGGTACTTCCCAATGAACTATAATCGTGAAATTTGGTAATAAGCAAATTTCATAGCACCAGTAAAGGAAAATACGAAAATTTTTAATTTATGATTATATCACACCAAAAATATCCCTTTTTTTTGTAATTTGTTTTTCGTCTGTCTGTCTTTTCGTCCGTCTGTTAAGACATCATTTCTACTGGTATGGGTAGAAGTAATAAACTGAAGATTATTTCGCATACTAAGGTTTATGGTCTCTTTGTGGTGTGAAACCCTCGGTGGGCGACCCCTCGCACTTCCCTGCATTTTTCTTTTCATCTGTCTAGTTTTCGTTTGCCTGCGCTTTACAGCATTCATTACAAGTAAGTGAAGAAGAATTATATGATATGCTGTGTAGTATAAGCAATCTAATAAGTAAAGAATATGGACTGAGAGTAAATTGAAGAAAAACGGAAGTAATGAGAGGTAGCAGAAATGAGTACAGTGAGAAACTTAACATCAGGGTTGATGATCACGAGGTAGATGAAGTTAAGGAGTTCAGCTACCTAGGCAGCAAAATAACTAATGACGGACGGAGCAAGGAGGTCATCGAAAGCAGACTAGCACTGGCAAAAAGGGCATTCCTGGCCAAAGTGAAGCCTGCTAGTATCAAACACGGGCCTTAATTTGAGGAAGAAACTTCTGAGAATGTACTTTTGGAGTACAGCATTGTATGGTAGTGAGAACTGGGCTGTGGAAAAAAACCGAAATCCAAGAGAATCGAAACATTTGAGATGTGGTGCTACAGACGTATGTCGAAAATTAGGTGGGGTGATAACGCAGGGAATGAGAAGGTTCAGTGCAGAATCGGAGGGGAAAGGAAAACTCTGACAAGGAGAAGGGTCAGGAAGATAGGACAACTGTTAAGACATGATGGAATGGCTTCCTTGGTACTAGAGGAAGCTGTAGAGGACAAAAACTGTAGAGGAAGACAGAGATAGAAGTACATCCAGCAGGTAATTGAGGACGTAGGTTGCAAGTGCTAACATGAGATCTCTGGCAGCTGTGACCGAGCGGTTCTAGGCGCTTCAGTCTGGAACCGCGTGACCGCTACGGTCGCTGGTTCGAATCCTGTCTCTGGCATGGATGTGTGTGGTGTCCTTAGGTTAGTTAGGTTTAAGTAGTTCTAAGTTCTAGATATCAAGACCCATAGTGGTCAGAGCCATTTCAACCATTTGAACAGCGAGATGAAGAGGTTAGCACAAAAGAGGAATTGGTGGTGGGCCACATCAAACCAGCGACCGTTGAGCCCCCCCCCCCCAAAAAAAAGAAGAAAAAGACATAAAAACAGAGAGTGAAGTATCAGTAAAGAACAGTATTCGGAAATCTAGTGATAGAGTCTATATTCACTTCTGTAAAGTTCTGTATATAGCTCGAACATAGACTGGAAATGGAAGTCACGGAAAACAAAATTAGACGTCTGAACAAAATTGCACGCAAAACGTAAGATTTAACACCTGCAAAGATAAATATGTGTCAAGTAAATATTAAATTTTACAACAGGAACATAAAATGTGACAAAATAGTTTCATGTTCCGAAGCCACTTACTTACAGAATAGCACAGAGCTACTTTTTGAAACTACGTAATTGAGCAAAATGTCGGAGTTCCCATTGTCAATATCATTTATTAAGGGAGGTTAAAGAAAAGGGAAAATGAAATCTTAAATGAAAGGAACTATCTTACAGCAGTATATCGCTAAATTTTAGGTTAAGAAATACAATGGAATGGTTACACCATCCTTATCCTCTCGTACTTCTCTGTCAAATTTAATGATTGTAATCGGTGACAGTTTCAGGACAGATAAGAATTTATTGTGAAAAACTTAAAAGTAGATGAGATACTGTCTGGGACCCAGTGAAATCGTGTTAACGTTACTGGGCTGTGACTCATGAAAAGACATCTGTTAATCTGGGAGAACATAGCTACTTCTAAGAACTGGCTGGTTGCCTGGTTCCCTGAATGTAAGCAGTGGCCGCACTGGTTAAACCGCCCTGATTAACGATGTCAGCTGTACTGAACAAGCAGTTTGCGGAACTAGGCTAAAAAAGTGTTTCATTTAATTAATATAATTCACCTGTTTCACTAAGAAACCACTCCTGAATAAATTAACCTCTATCATTTGTATTTCAGTTTCGGCCAATTAATTTTAGTTCCTCCACTTACGGAACATTTCAATAAGCAATCTTAACTGCAGGAAACAGCCACCACGTTCTTCTCTTATAAGACACCCTTTAGTGAGCAGTGGGCTAAATAGTTTCCGGATTTAACAGCAAAATTCAGGTGCCAATTCGAGCAATGTACAAAGAAATACTTCGAAATAAAGAACTAGAAGACACGGTCAGGAGGTATTTCGATAGAAAATTAAAAATAAATACCTCTTCTAGTCAAAATAAACCATTGCTAGAGCATTTTGCAATTAAATAAACATTTTGTTGTTATTGTGGCCTTCAGTCGAAAGACTGATCTGATGAACCTCTTCACGCTACCGTATCCTGAGTAAGCCCCTTGATCTCCGAATAACTACTGCAACCTACATGCATTTGAACCAGCTTATTATATTCGTTCCTTGGTTTCCCTCTCCAATTCCTCCCAACCGTCCGGGCGCCTCCTCCGCCCACCACAACCACTCAAACTCGCGCATTTTCGTCAAACACTAAGTTTGTGATTCCTCGAGGGCTCAGAATGTGTCCCATTAACCGAACCCTTCTTTTAGTCAAGTTGGGGTATAAATTTCTTTCCTACCCAACTCTGTTCAGTACCCATTCATTAGTTACCCGACCCGCTAATCTAATATTCAACATTCTTCTGTAGCACATCTCAAAAGCTTGTGTTATCTTTTTGTATGAACCACTTATTGTCCACGATTCACTTTGATGCAAAACTAAACTACACGTAAACACCACCAGAAATTTTAATACGTAAATTCATATTCAGTGTTAACAAATTTCTCTCCAGGTACGCTCTTTTAGCCATTGCCAGTCAACATTTTATATCCGCTGTACCTCGATCATCATCAGTTATTTTTTAGCGAAGATAGAAAAATTCATCGACTACTTTTATTACCTCATTTCCTAATTCCCTCAGCGCCGCCTGATTTAGTTTGACTACATACCATTACCCTCGTTTACTTTTGTTGATGTTTAAATATAGTGAAATAACTGTGTTCTGAACGTCTTATTTACATGACATTTTCACTACATTTGCCAGACATGCAAGTTTCCAGCCTTTTTACACCAGCTGCGATATAGTCGCGTATTTGAACAGTGATCCAGTACTGTCAAATGTTTATTATTCCAGTCTTTGATCACAATATTAATTCTTTTGACGATGACCGGTTTCAGTCAGTAATGACCATCCTCAGATCTTTTCTACACCATGTCCTAAAGTGATAAGGCCGTAATGGCATCGTCAGAACATATAAATCTATTCAGCACAGCATCGTCACATAGATCTAAAATAGGGTGTAGAATAGGCCACATAATCCACACAGTCATTTCAATGACATGGTGTAGGAAAGTTCTGAAGGTGGACATCACTGACTGAAACCGGTCACCGTCAAAAAATTTTCAGCCTTTTTATGTGTCGCAGATATGTTCTCAGGCTTACTTACGAGACACTTGGTTTACATAACCTGATATGTACTTTTCGACGATGACTTGAGTGTTTCACACAAGTTGGACAATTTTTGACGTAACACCAGAAAACAGGCTGAGGCCGAAATATAAATAGCGAAATAAACATATTATATACAGTCAAATGATGGATACATACGGTCGAAAACTGCCCATTCTGTTCAACTGCTCTTCCAAGTGCTATTCTGTCCCTGACAGAATTACAATGTCATCGGAAAACCGAAAGGTTTTTACATCTCCATGAACTTTTTAACTGAAACTTCCTGGCAGGTTAAAACTGTGTGCCCGACCGAGACTCGAACTCGGGACCTTTGCCTTTCGCGGGTAAGTGCTCTACCAACTTAGCTACCGAAGCACGACTCACGCCCGGTACTCACAGCTTTACTTCTGCCAGTACCTCGTCTCCTACCTTCCAAACTTTACAGAAGCTCTCCTGCGAACCTTGCAGAACTAGCACTCCTGAAAGAAAGGATATTGCGGAGACATGGCTTAGCCACAGCCTGGGGGACGTTTCCAGAATGAGATTTTCACTCTGCAGCGGAGTGTGCGCTGATATGAAACTTCCTGGCAGATTAAAACTGTAGAGCACTTGCCCGCGAAAGGCAAAGGTCCCGAGTTCGAGTCTCGGTCGGGCACACAGTTTTAATCTGCCAGGAAGTTTCATATCAGCGCACACTCCGCTGCAGAGTGAAAATCTCATTCTGGAAACTTTTTAACTCATTCACCAACTTTTTCTTTGCTTTCCTTTACTGTTTTCTCAATGTACAGATCACGTAACAGCGGGGAGAAGCTATACCAACATACTGACGTTAACGGTGGAATATAAACGACACAGAAATTATGCATAACTGAATGATGTAATAACTGTACGGGTCGAGACGACGTAGGACGCGAGGTGCGGCGAATGGCGACGAGAAATGACGGTTTCTACTGTCGTTGTGCATTATCAGGGTCTAAGTCAGCGATGCTGTTGCCAGACGAGATGGGAGTAGGGACGGCTTGTCCGGCAGCCGGCCGGAACGCAAGCATCGGCCGACCTGATTAACTCGCTACACACGGGGCTCTGCGAGCGGCGGCCGTCCCCCTAATCACCAGCACAAAACTAATTTAACTGTTTAATTGTTGGTTAAATCCGGCCGCGCATGCACAAGTCCCTAAAACAAATATTGGGCTTCGGGTTTCATTTTATTGTGTCCGCACGAGATTAATTTAATTTTGCACTGAAATTGCTGATTCATTAACGCTGCATAACCGATTCGGGAAGAAACCGTACACATTACCTCAGTATTACACAGCAACAGTCCCAAATTAATCCATAAAACATGAATTATTAAATAAACGCAGCAATTTTCTGGATGAAATACAACATGTTATTAAGGAAAAAATACGGCATTGCTATAGAAATTTTGCAAAGAATCTGTATTTAATTTTCTGTAGTTAAGGAAATCATTGTATTAAATGGAAAAACTTCGTTCCCTGTAATAGATACCGTTTCCATAGAACGTGGTTTAATTTTACTATGACGACTTTTTGCTATGGTTTAAGTCTGTCTCTAGACGTGAAATACCTGAGGTTCTGGGGTGTCAAATCAAATTGTGTTTTATTCAGTTGCTGTCAGACGGTCCATAAGTAAAAAATTGTCAATATACCGTAAGAACCTTTCAGCTGTCTAGTTTTCAA
Organism: Schistocerca serialis cubense; assembly: GCF_023864345.2. Taxonomy (NCBI): domain Eukaryota; kingdom Metazoa; phylum Arthropoda; class Insecta; order Orthoptera; family Acrididae; genus Schistocerca; species Schistocerca serialis. The sequence continues at coordinate 525,218,039 of NC_064642.1, forward strand.
ACTTATTTTATTTGGCTACTAGATCGGCGATTTACTACGCCATCTTCAGGCCGCTGACCGACTTGCAGGAAGATTACACCCTGGTTATGGTCAAAACACGGGCCAGAAATACTGGTATTAGTAGATTTCCGCTTGTTATAGCGATCGCTTCAACCATAACCTGTCGACTAAGCCATGATGAATGGCCTAATCAGACCGCTATTTAAAGCTAAGTTTTTTCTGTAGCTTTCTATATGCATTGTTGACGAACGGCATATCAGACCTGTATTTATACCTGAGGTTCCGTACCTAGCTTGACGAAGTGAAGTGCAGGGTCAAAACGACAAGAGTTTATTTGGAACTAGGCTGCCTGAAATCCAACTGAAGCGCGGAATTAGCCGAGCGTCGTGGACTGTGCGGCTGATCCCGGGGGAGGTTCGAGTCCTCCCTCGGGCATGGGCGTGTGTGTTTGTCCTTAAGATAATTTAGGTAAGCTTATGGACTGATGACCTTATCAGTTAAGTCCCATAAGATTTAACACACATTTGAAAATTTTTTTGAAATCCAACTTTCAAAATTGTATCTCTGTTCCTTGCCTTTCTGCAATTCTCTCCTTGAGTGAAAAGTAATATAAACTGCAAAACATGACACTCATACTTCCATTTTGCAGTTGGTTTGTGCACACGAATAACTGCACATATTTTCCCCGTAACATAAGGTGAAGTTGGTCTGTTCTCATCTCCAGGCATACAGTCAGTTTTGGTGGACAACAATGAAACGAACTACTGACACCACATAATGTTACCGATCGGGAAGTATGTGACTTGTGAAGTCCGAAAATGAAAATATATTCTGGATCATATCAGTCATAGAAAAGCAAATATTACATAAATCGCATAGGTTCGTGTTCGACTCCAGACCCAACACAAGTTCTAACCTATGTGGAAATTTGATAACAGTGCATACTCCGCTGCAGACAGAAGTATTTATTCTCAAACCGTAGAAAATTATTTGGAAAGGATCTACCAAATTATCTCGGCAGTTTGTGGTAAACACCAGTGGAGCTAATTCAATCATTTGTGAAAGAGGAACGTGTAATTTTCTCTCCTGAAGACGTAAGTGGGGATTTTTACTCATAGAGCTTATTTGTAGTGTAGGCTACCTGTTATTTCTGATTTAATGTCTGGAGAATAGTTACGTACCTCTGCTTACAGGCTGATGACTACGAGGAATAAAAATGCTTCTTTCGTTTAATCGCAAGCGATCCTACATTATATCAAGATTACGCGACAAAATTTCTAAGAATATTGTTTTTTATCTTTGAGAGGTTTTGATTTTCAAATCACCGTAGTAAGAAAATACGTATGGTTGAGTTGGATGTGCAATACAATTTCCGTGTGAAACGGCTCCTTTAACAGTGAAGCAGAGGGGAGAAGCTTCATACCTTTAGTGTTAGAGAGACAATGTGAGTACACAAACTAGAATCCGATAGACAGGATTGACGAATGGCATAAAGAGATCGGTATTTATGTTCAACGGGCTTAGATTTTGCAGTCAGTACGGACATTAGTTTGGTCTGTCATGGCAATGCTGTAAATTTCTTTCATCGACAACTGATATTTTGAAGCAGTAGTTCATGTCAAACGCTACATTTGGTTGTCTGAAGACATCAACTGCGATACCAACGTAACATAAATAACTGTTGGACTTTATAGTGCATTGTAATCGAAATTCATTAAATCATGATGTGACTTACGTAAAGGTAATGTAGGATAATTGAATATTTTGTTAAGAGCTTGGTATAGCTGTGAATTTTTTCTTCTTGTTGCATATAACTTTACAATGAAGCATCTTCCTATTGTTACACATGCTCGTATATGCGAATACCAAGTTTTCACAGAGGATACTACGACTTCAAAGAACTTCGATAACCAGACCAATATTTCAAATGAGTCGGCCGAAGTGGCCGTGCGGTTAAAGGCGCTGCAGTCTGGAACCGCAAGACCGCTACGGTCGCAGGTTCGAATCCTGCCTCGGGCATGGATGTTTGTGGTGTCCTTAGGTTAGTTAGGTTTAACTAGTTCTAAGTTCTAGGGGACTAATGACCTCAGCAGTTGAGTCCCATAGTGCTCAGAGCCATTTTTTATTTCAAATGGCTCTGAGCACTAGGGGACTTAACTCCTGAGGTCATCAGTCCCCTAGAACTTAGAACTACTTAAACCTAACTAACTTAAGGACATCACACACATCCATGCCCGAGGCAGGATTCGAACCTGCGACCGTAGAGGTCGTGCGGTTCCAGATGTAGCGCCTAGAACCGCTCGTCCACCCCGGCCGGCAGACCAATATTTCAGTTGATGGTATGTGATAAACTATTTGCACAGTAGACACCTGTTAGATTATCTGGACGCATCTCTCGTACCAAGTACACAACCATGCTTAATGTTTACGTCCTATGTATAATCATCGACGGCGTTTATGCCCTTTACCCCATGTGAAAGTACTTAAAGATACACAATGCCATTTCGGTTAATGACGTACACTCTGATGGTTATGAATTGTTGCCTACCATAACTGTTCTCATACTAGTCAAATTTCGCCGATAAGAATGGAATGGTTCGAAATACGGTACATCGGGCTGATCTCTACTACAGTTGTTTCCATTGAAAATATTGATTTCTCTTTCCGCCGATGAAACGATCATGCAGCGTCAGAAAGTAGGTTTTGTCACTGACTTTGGTGAGGTGGTGTAATGGGATCATTTCTGCGCCATACACTACAATAAGCCAGGCAGTTGTCCAGCACCACTACTGCTTTAATGTATAGAGTAGATTTATTTCTTATTTGAGGCATTGGGGTGCAAGTAATGGACACGGAGCATAAAACTGTCGTAGAGCTACAAGTCAGGAATATCAAGCTACAGTTTCAGCAAAGACCTATGGCGGTAGCAAGGAAATCTCTCGATGATTACTTCATACATTTTCATTGATGGTGATTTCCTTTCCGGATTCTCCTACCTAATAAGGGACGGTCGGGGTAGTTGTCGCAGAGGATAGGACAAAACTATTTTTGGTTTGTTGTTCACTAGAAAGAAAAACTCTTTGTAAGATTTAGCTACTATTCTAAAACTCTATTGACAGGAGAGAGAGGAATAGGTGGGGCGGTAGCAGGTTTCCCTATCTCTTAGAGCCTTCCATTTACGTATCGCTCTGCAAGCACTTCAGTGGTCACAATATGTCAGATCAGTTTTTGCTAGCTGTTAGCGTAGTTCAAATTATATTTGTTTTAGAGTAAATCAAATTATATTTATGCTGTGGAAGTGTGTTTACGGAGTTAGTAAGTGTTTCACCCTGGACAATGAGACAGATAGTAATTGTGAAACTATTTGAAGAGTGCTTTGGTACTGCAGAATATGTACCTCCAGGAGAAATGCGTCTTATTTATGAGCAGATAAAGCCACAGTTTACAGAAGAGGCTGCTGTAATAGCAGAAGTTATGACACCTGTAACAGATGAAGTGACATCATATGAAGCGGTATCAGAGGAAGAGGCATCAGATGAATAGGCACCAGATGAAGAAAATGATTGCGCCTGTGGTGGATTTCCAAGGAAGCTGCGGATCATCTTATCAGCCAAAACTTCAGAAAGCGAAAGAAGTTTTAAGAAGGATGATGGGTACAAGACAAGGATAGATTAACCAAGGGAAAAAGAAGGAAATGTTGAGCCTCCTAATCTGTGTCATCCTGGATTAGCAATTAATATGACATCACGCCTGAAAATAACAGCAGTGTTGGCACGGGAAATAAAGAGCAAGGCTATGCCACAAAACTTTGAAAACAGGACAAAGCAACTTCATCCATTAAACCCAAAAATTCTGCACGATATGATAAGTCGTAATTATGTGATCATTTTACAGCAAAGATACGGAAAAAAAGCAATAATACGTGAGCACGCATTGAGATTCTGGGCTCTGAAAATGAAGAGAATTGATGCTCACAATTACGCTGCGTTTCAAAGCTTCCAGCTCGGGGAGTACAATTTAAATGTAATAATAAGATTTTCCGTCGGAAAATAGTCGACAAAGTTACATACAAAACCGTTGGTTGAAGGAGATGCCGATATTCAACGAAAAGCTTATTAGTTCGTAAGAGAAATCAGGTCTCTCACTCAGGAAAAAAAATCTATCACCAGATCGAGACAATTCCGACCAATCAAGATTGATAAAGTGCTACGATCTAGACAGACTATCTCAGTGAAGCGCAGCAACCACGTCTTTGGTGCGGTTGGACCCATAGCGGCAACCTCACACTCTTATAGGGTAATTTCTGAGATTTTGTTGGATGTTACGGTGCTACCTTATTTGGATGTCCCTGTATGAGAGCCCACCGACAATTTTCCTGCAAGTATGAGTATAAATTTAGCAGACATCAAGGCGTTCGCTAGAAAATCTGCTAATATGACGAAGACGGATTTAAAAGTCTGGCTAGAACAGGTAGAGTTCCTGAAGGCGTTGAACTCATCAGGAAGCTGATTCCTGCAATGTGCACTGGCATTGTGCAACCTGCCGACGTTTACTTCTTTCGTTCATATAATAATTTTGTTAAGTTTTTCACAAATACAAGTTGTGGTATCTTCTCACGTTACATTAACATATAGCATAAAAGACCACTTCTTATGCCTTCAGTCGTTCGTTTATTTTCAGATCTTGGCGCCACGATTCTCCAACTTAAACAGATTTGCATTTATTTCAGTGCACCTGACTCAAAGACTTTCCTAGTGTACGAGTATTTCAAACACGGTGGAGTACACCTTTGAAGAAAGATTAATTGAAGAGTGCTTCCATGAGGGCTGTGACCAGCACGCTTTCATCAAATGTGCACACTGCGAGAACTGTCTATGCATTGGCGATATTGTTATTGCTGACTTGCATTTTTTTGTCTCCGATACTGTAGTCAACTCTATAATAGAGTGTTTCAAGTCATATTATCGACTATTTGCCTCAAATAATCCATTTCTGTAATAAATCATTCATATTTACAGTACTCTCATCGTAACTTTGACGACTGATATTTCCTGTTCTAACAGTCCACAGCAGTAGACGTAAATTAACTGCGCTATGTATGAATGTAATTTGCACGACGACTTATCGTGTCCCTCCCTTGTACAGACAATGTGCAAAGTGTGTGAACGATGTTGATGAACACTTGCTGCGCGGGATCAGCCGAGCGGTCTAGGGCGCTGCAGTCATGGACTGTGCGGCTGGTCCCGGCGGAGCTTCGAGTCCTCCGTCGGGCATGGGTGTGTGTGTGTGTGTGTGTCCTTAGGATAATTTAAGTTAAGTAGTGTGTGAGCTTAGGGACTGATGACCTTAGCAGTTAAGTCCCATAAGATTTCACACACATTTGATCATTTTTGATGAACACTTGTGCTCTGCCTGGCTTTGAACGAAGGGTAGTATATAAGTCCACACCGGCACATAGCTTCGTCCTAGAGAGTCTACCAAGTCTATCTTCTTGGGTCTATCTGACCTTCATCAGTAATATATTATACCTTCGGTCCAATTGTTGGATTCACTTGCATTTCCCCCAATCTGATTAACGAAAACCTTACATTAGACTCTATCGCCAGATTTTCAGACCGTTAGTAGTGTAAGTAGCGTGTTTGTATGTTGGTAGTTCTGTAGACTGTGTTAATGTCGCTGACAGCGCTCTGCGCCCTCGGCAAGAGATTCTGTGGTTGGACGGACTAGCAGTTAGCGAGTGGATAGAGAAGTGTACGAGCATGATACTCTTAATGGAGACCCTGTGTTGGTAGGACACCCATTGTAAAGTGAGAATGGATGTCGTTGGTAACGCTTGGATAATGGATTTATTGACAGTTATATAATTTTTGGAACTGGGAGTCACATGAATAAGGTAAAATTTCCTAAATACATTGTTTGCTCTTCAACAAAATCTTTCTTTTGCGAACCATATGCCTCCTAATCTATAGTAGGTAGAATCCTTTTATTTAGCTGCCTGTTGTTGCTACTTGCTGTAATTGCTGTAGTTCGTGTTATGAAGATTTTCTGTCAGATAAATGATACTGAAAAAGAATGGGGCTTCCACTATGAGGATTCGTGACTGAAATGAGTTTACATCTACATCTACATCTACATCTACATCTACATCTACATCCATACTCCGCAAGTCACCTGACGGTGTGTGGCGGAGGGTACCTTGAGTACCTCTATCGGTTCTCCCTTCTATTCCAGTCTCGTATTGTTCGTGGAAAGAAGGATTGTCGGTATGCCTCTGTGCGGGCTCTAATCTCTCTGATTTTATCCTCATGGTCTCATCGCGAGATATACGTAGGAGGGAGCAATATACTGCTTGACTCTTCGGTGAAGGTATGTTCTCGAAACTTTGACAAAAGCCCGTACCGAGCTACTGAGCGTCTCTCCTGCAGAGTCTTCCACTGGAGTTTATCTATCATCTCCGTAACGCTTTCGCGATTACTAAATGATCCTGTAACCAAGCGCGCTGCTCTCCGTTGGATCTTCTCTATATCTTCTATCAACCATATCTGGTACGGATCCCACACTGCTGAGCAGTATTCAAGCAGTGGGCGAACAAGCGTACTGTAACCTACTTCCTTTGTTTTCGGATTGCATTTCCTTAGGATTCTTCCAATGAATTTCAGTCTGGCATCTGCTTTACCGACGATCAACATTATATGATCATTCCATTTTAAATCACTCCTAATGCGTACTCCCAGATAATTTATGGTATTAACTGCTTCCAGTTGCTGACCTGCTATTTTGTAGCTAAATGATAAAGGATCTATCTTTCTGTGTATTCGCAGCACACTACACTTGTCTACATTGAGATTCAATTGCCATTCCCTGCACCATGCGTCAATTCGCTGCAGATCCTCCTGCATTTCAGTACAATTTTCCATTGTTACAACCTCTCGATACACCACAGCATCATCCGCAAAAAGCCTCAGTGAACTTCCGATGTCATCCACAAGGTCATTTATGAATATTGTGAATAGCAACGGTCCTATGACACTCCCCTGCGGCACACCTGAAATCACTCTTACTTCGGAAGACTCCATTGAGAATGACATGCTGCGTCCTGTTATCTAGGAACTCCTCAATCCAATCACACAATTGGTCTGATAGTCCATATGCTCTAACTTTGTTCATTAAACGACTGTGGGGAACTGTATCGAACGCCTTGCGAAAGTCAAGAAACACGGCATCTACCTGTGAACCCGTGTCTATGGCCCTCTGAGTCTCGTGGACGAATAGCGCGAGCTGGGTTTCACATGACCGTCTTTTTCGAAACCCATGCTGATTCCTACAGAGTAGATTTCTAGTCTCCAGAAAAGTCATTATACTCGAACACAATACGTGCTCCAAAATTCTACAACTGAACCACGTTAGAGATATAGGTCTATAGTTCTGCACATCTGCTCGGCGTCCCTTCTTGAAAACGGGGATGACCTGTGCTCTTTTCCAATCCTTTGGAAGTTTAGGCAGTTTAGGCAGTTAACAGAGTTGAAGGTAGTTTCATATTACTTTAATTTTATATTTTTTGGAATTATATTATTGTTAGGATTTCTTGCAATTCAGGACCATTCTTTTGTGTTAATTATTGGAAGTCATGTTGTCAATGTATAGCAGTCAGATTGCGTTGGGCTTGTATACTGTGGGTAATAAATGAATAGATAGAGTTGTCTTTACCAGGGAAAATTCTGTTGATTAGTGATTTAAAAAAAAATTACAGAGTTAGTTTCAGTAGTAGCAGACATTGTTTTCACCATCAATGGCGGTTGTTTCTCAGTACAGGAATAATTATTACCGACAACGGTAGACCACAAGAATATCCGGCATACACTGAGCGGTTTCCATGTGAGCCGTTCCATTAGCTCTAATAAGCTCCCTTCGGCCTTTCTAACCTGTTGGTTGTAAAATCCGTGTTTTCATTACTGGATAGAAGGATGAGCAGCAGAGTGCTTCGCTAGACTGCCCCACTGGCACTGTAAAAGGCAAATAATGTCGTTAATCAATTTATGCTTTAAATTTAATTAAAGTGTGTTTATAATTCTGTTTCCTTTTCCAATTTAAGTTTCCATGTTGCATTTCTGTGTCTCCGCCATCCATTCCCTGTCTCGTATGCTCGAGAGAATGTGTATGATACAAAAATGGTTCAAATGGCTCTGAGCACTGTTCGTTACTTCGTCGGAAGGTCAGGTAGTGTACCTGGTCACCTCTTATAATGTAACTTCAGACAGAACATGTAGGGATTTTCTTGAGATAGAGATGACAATAAGTTTCTCAGAAGTGTGATCACTGTAAATCACACCGGAGTACCCATTTCAGATAGGGGGTGCGATATTCGTATTGATATTCAATCAGTTAACGCGAGTCCTTCTCCTACCGCTACTTAGTGAGGGGTCAGCGCTTTATTCAATGCTTGTCTTGTTTCAATTGGTGTGAGTCTCAAAGTACGAAGATCTCGTCTGTGAGTTATTCATTTGTTATGTTAGAACTATTTTCCCATGTTTTAATTGTAAATTCATATCGTAAGTTCGGTGTTTATTTGTGTTGGTTAGCTAAACCATAACATGTGCCCTTCTGTTACGTGGAGAGCCTTCAGCTCAACATCATTGTCATTCGAACGTGCTGTTTATGAATTTCAATCCAGTGAGAATTTACTTGCATTCTATATATTTCTGCTTTTCTTCTGTCTCCAAGGTGGAGAATTTTTATACAAGTTACCGACCAGGCGCTCGACTAGTAAAGCTAACGTTTCTCTGGCTCAACGTGTTTTTGTGTGATGTATAAATTTATCTTCATTTTCTTTTCTTTCTGAGGTTTTTCTTTGGACGATTGTGTTGTGAATGTAGATTACACCAAATCGAAACGAAGTAGTTACTGCATTACACATTTGTATCAAACATTCCTTTAATGATCTTTATTGTGCGTAATTTATACTCTTATATCAAGTGATTGGTGAAATTAACGTTAACTCGCTGTTAAACAGTGTTCCCAACGCTACTGTGCAACCCATCCCACTTTGTTTGGCTCCCTTAGAGGCATACGATTTAATTAAGTGCTTCCTTTATTATTTTCATTCGATGTTCATACGAAAGTTTTGCTTTGAATCAAATCTAATATTAGTCAGGGAGATGACATACCATTGACTATAAGTTCAAGGATAGTCGATTTAACTATTAATCAGTCCGTAAATTAATTGATTCAGATTTACTTCATGCAAACGAGCACTTGGCTCGCTTTCGATCTAACCACTCCACTAGGATGTGTAAATGAAGCACGGGTAGTTATCATTATTAGTAGCTATCCTTTTCCCAGGATCCCGGTTACACTACGGACTTTCTGTAATGCAGTAAGTTGTTGGGAGTTCGGACTTTCTGTAATGCAGTAAGTTGTTGGGAGTTTTAACATAAATTGTTATCTTTTCCGCCGGCCGGAGTGGCCGAGCGGTTCTAGGCGCTACAGTCTGGAACCACGCCACCGCTACGGACGCAGGTTGGAATCCTGCCTCGGGCATGGATGTGTGTGATGTCCTTAGGTTAGTTAGGTTTAAGTAGTTCTAAGTTCTAAGGGACTGATGACCTCAGTTGTTAAGTCCCATAGTGCTCAGAGCCAGTTGAACCACTTTTTTTCTCTCTTTTCCACAGATCTCACACAACCTCCGCATTCTGCTTGAACACTGTCGTTATCTGCTTTGTATTTCATGCTCTTTGCGTGAAGTGTGTTCTGTCTTTTATTTTAAAGTGATTTAATTTGTGTGAAATTTATTTTTGTGTGCTGCTTGTGCCGAGGTATTGTGTGACAGGACATATGAGTGGACATTATCTCGTTTAGTTTGGTTTTAGTGTAACGGATCCCGATTTTAGTGTTAGTAACTAAGGTATTAACGTGTCATTCTGGGCGCTTAATTGGGCGAGGAAATTCCTTACCATTATTATTTCGTTCGCGTGGTGGTCTGGAAAATGGATAGGTGTGAGGGTCCGAGGCACGAGCGACTGTGGGCCTAATTCATCGAAATGTTGAAAGAAGTGGAAAAAGAATAGTGCCGCTACATCTACATCCATACTCCGCAAGCCACCTGACGGTGTGTGGTGGCGGATACCTTGCGTACCTCTATCGGTCCTCCCTTCTATTCCAGTCTCGTATTGTTCGTGGAAAGAAAGGTTGTCGGTATGCCTCTGTGTGGGCTCTAATCTCTCTGATTTTATCGTCATGGCCTCTTCGCAAGGTATACGTAGCAAGGAGCAATATACTGCTTGACTCCTCAGTGAACGTGTGTTCTCGAAACTTCAACAAAAGCCTATAACGAGCTACTGAGCGTCTCTCTTGCAGAGTCTTCCACTGGAGTTTATCTAACATCTCCGTAACGCTTTTACACAATTCGTTGCTGCCCCACAAGGGGAAACGTGTGACTCACATTAAATAATGTTCGTTAAAAATTGTCACAATTAGCCTCATAACGCGCAAGCAGTTCCGCGCAGGTGTCGTTCGTTGCTCTCTATGGTTTTCTTTTAGGCCGCGAGGAGCACTGCGGCCACACGCTTCTTAGTGCCCCACCTGGTGGACGATTGTGTCAGCGCCACCAACAGAGACGTGTAGTTTGACAGCTAGGTGTCTGATTGGGATCCATCGTTCACTCTGAGAGCGTCCGCACATACAGAATTGCAGGAGCTGCTGTGTGCGGTTGGCCAGCACACAGGTAATCGGACTGGTCTGCGCGACCTTGTTGCGATGATGACACATGCTCCGCCAAAAGACGACCACGCTGTTGACCACTTGTAGGTGCCCGCAAACATGCTGCAAGTGCCTATGAATATCTGCGATGCTCTATTTTCCGTCAAAACTAACAACTCTCTTCTAGTAATTCACCTCCGTTACATACACCATTTTGAAGGATACGTAGAGCGCCGTCACCTACCGTGAAACTGTGAGGGCTGAAGGGAGAATATTCCACGATGCCCCACAACAAATTCCGCATTTTTCCAACCGAAGCTTGCCGAGGATAAAAATGTGTTTCATTACGTATTGAACATCCTCCACCAGTGCCACCCCTCCCCCCCAACCCCACCCCGCTCACCCCATGCTTATAGTTATGTGAAAGTTTCGGAAGTGACAAGTTTGTTTGCGTTGCCGTCTTCCGCAGAAAGCACAGAAATATTCGTTTTGTAAATATAAACAGCGTTTCCTTCGTGCAATGCATTTTATTTCATCCAGATACCTTCCACCTTTTACTTTAAGGCATCTTCAGTGGAATCTGGAGTGATACAGTGATGTCTTGATATCCGATGCTTTCAAATTATAAAACAGTTCACATTTTTTTACGTAAGAAAGTTATTATTTGCAGTTATTGGCGTTTTTGGTTGCCACTTCCGTTTCTTCTCGTCTAGTCACATTCTGGGGGTCACGCTACAGCATAAGCAAGTGTTCAGGTTACGAACTTTCTTGTTCACAATTTTCATATTGTTTGCGTAAATTTCTCCTATTAGTTGCAGATATTTTAACGAAAACTAAGATATAATGTCGTAACAACTGTGCTTTCTCTTTGTCTCTTCCTGTTTTGTTCATAAACATGTCGCCAAAATAACGAAATAAATGCTGAAACTATCTTCTATTAATTTCTGTTCTCTTTATATCCTTGTGTGTGTGTGTGTGTGTGTGTGTGTGTGTGTGCGGGTGTGTGCGGGTGTGTGTGGGTGTGTGTAAGTGTCTGCGAGAAAGGGAAAAGAGTCTATATGTAGGGATTATCATTATTATTATTATTTTGTGTGTATGTGTGTGTGTGTGTGTGTGGGAATATACATGATTTTGTGTGTATGAGGGGAAGAGGGTGTGTCAGTGGTTATTCACGTCTAGTTTCCTCTGAAACTTGCCTGAATATGCTGTGTTCTTGTTAAGATACTGAGTCCTTGTCAGCCGGCAGGAGTGGCCGAGCGGTTCTAGGCGCTTCAGTCTAGAACCGCACTACCGCTACAGTCGCGGGTTCGAATCCTGCCTGGGGCATGGATGTGTGTGATGTCCTTAGGTTAGTTAGGTTTAAGTAGTTCCAAGTTGGGACTGATGACCTCAGATGTTAAGTCCAATAGTGCTCAGAGCCATTTCAACCTTTTTCGTTTTTTTTTTTTTTTTTTTTTTTTTTGAGTGCTTGTCATTGTGTTTGGATTCGTTATTTTCTCGTCTGTGGTTTGGAGTTTTCTGCTTTTATTTTAATTTAACTTTGTTGTTTAGCTTTGCTACTATGTGACTAGTGTACCCATTGTTTTGGTTTACCTGTATCATTATGTCATTTAGGTAGTTTTCTTTGTTGATTGGTACTGTGTTGACTCTACAGAGCATGTGTCGAACTGTTGCTTGCTTTTGTGAGTGTGAGTGGTTTGAGGATTTGGGAATCATGATGTCAGTTGCTATGTGCTTATGGTAAATTGGAAACATATGAACGTATTTGTATGCTTACTTTATTTTTTGACTGTTATCCCCATAAAATTAATTTCGTTATTTTGTTCTCTTTCAGCAGTGAATATTATGTTTTTATGTACCCTATAGATGTCAGTTTGAAGCATTGTAATTTTTCTTTGAGGTTCGTCTATTAAGCAGAGGATGTTATACATATACCTCAACCAACATAAAATGTTGTATTTTTTTGCTACTGTTTTTGTGAAAATGACCTGTTCAGTGTGGTCTCTAAAAAGATTTGCTGACGCCCCTGAAACTGGCGGCCCCATTGGTAATCCATCCTCTTGCAAATGAAATTCATTATTGAATTGGAAGCAGTTTTGTTCTCTTATGAGCTTTATTAATGCGAGTATTTCATTCATTTGTTTGTACGAGTGTTGACTGTGTGTTTTGAGGTTTTTATCTATGATGTCTGTTGTTTGTGGTATTGGTATGTTGGAATACATGCTTTCTATATCAAATGAGAGGAGTGTTCATGCGTCTGGGATTTCTATATTTATTATATTTTCTATTAGCTGTGTAGTGTGGTTTAATGATACTGTCTTCTTTTCAGACTATAACGTTAACATATCATGTAAGCTTGTAATTTGGCGATTTTCTGAAATCCTACAGGGTACTCGGCTTGTGGATTTTTGGTTGGCATGGAGTACAGGTGCTGTGGTGTTACTCTGAATGGAACCTAACTGGTATACAGATTAGACAAGAAGACTTGATTTTATTAAGTGATTTAAGCTGCTTCAGTACTCCGAGGATATCTATTTCTACGTTACTCATGTTGGCATCCGTTCTTGATTCTAATTCTGGGATATTTACTTCGCCTTCTTTTGCGAAGGTTTTTCGGAAATCTGTGTTTAGTAGCTCTGCTTTGGCAGCACTGTCTTCGATAATATCTCCCGTGCTATCGCGTGGAGAAGGCATTGGTTGTGTCTTGCAGCTAGCATACTTCACATACGACCACAATACGTTTGGATTTTCTGCCAGGTTTCGAGGCAAAGTTTCCTTGTGGAAACTAATATAAGCTTCTCTCACTGAAGTCCGAGATAAATTTCGAGCTTCTGTAAAGGATCGCCAATCTTGCAGATTTTGCGTCTGTTTAAATTTGGCCTGTTTTTTTCGTTATTTCTGCAACAGGGCTCTGATCCATTTTGTGTATCAAGAAGGATCAATTTCGTGCTTTGTTAATTTATTTGGTATAAATCTCTCAATTGCTGCCGATACTATTTCTTTGAACTCAAGCTACATCTGATCTGTATATCTGATTATTTTAATACATTTACTTACCGAGGATTATAACTACTTATGTTTTTAGCTTAAAATAGGTATTAAATTATAATATACATATAATAATATGTAAATTACTGTTAAATATTATTATAATTGGATATGATAAATAAAATTAATAACTTTAAATATTAATTAATTTGGAGGGAGTGGAGATTGTCCCTCTGGAAGGTGTCAAGTGAACTGTCATCTGCTTTATGGAATAGGTAATCTTTCGTTTATTTTTGGAGGATTTGGCGGTCACAGTATTCAGTCTCACTACGATAACCCTGTGTTCACTAATTCCCGTATCAATTTTGATGCTTGTTATTAACTCAGGACTATTGTCGCTAAGAGTTCGAGTGTGATCTCACAACCGTTTACTATTCGCGTGGGCTCATGGACTAACTGCTCGAAATAATTTTCTGAGAATGCATTTAGTACAAATTCTGATGATGTTTTATGCGTACCTCCGGAATTAAACATGTAATTTGGCCAACTTATCGAGGGTAAATTAAAGTCAACACCAACTATTAACTGTATGAGTCAGGTACATGTTGGAAATCAAACTAAAGTTTTTTTTTTTTAACCTTTCAGCAATTGTATCGTGTGAATTTGAAAGTCGGCAAAAGGAGCCAGTTATTAATTTATTTCGGTTGCCAACAATTACCTCTGTCCATACTAACTCACAAGGACTATCTGCTTCAATTTCGCGACAAGATAAATTACTTCTAACAGCAACAAACACACCATCGCTAACCTTGTTTAGCCTATCTCTCGGAACACCGTTAGGTTATTCGCTAAAATTTTGGTTGACCTCATCTCCAGCTTTAGCCAGCTTTAAGAGCCTATAACGATTTGAGCAACAGTGCTTTCTACCAGCACTTGGAGCTCTGGTACTTTCCTAACACAGTTACGACAATTTACTAGTCTTAAACCGATGGTTCCTTTATCTACGTTCTTCCTGTGTTCGGTATGCACCCTTTGTGATTGAAACATTTCTTGTGTTTCCCCGAGACCGTGTAACTTAAAAAACCTCCCACTGCAGGCCACACAGCGCTTGATACACGTGTAGCCAACTCCTGCGTATAGTGGACACCTGACCTATTCAGCGGAAACCGAAACCAACCACCCTACGGCGAAAGTCGAGGAACCTGCAGCGTACACGGTTGCGGAACCGTCTGAGCCTCTGATTATGACGCTCGACACGGCTCTGTACCAGAGGTCCGCAATCGGTGCTGTAGACTAAGCTGCAAACGATCATCTATGCTTTCATCTCGCAAGCAAAACTGGCAGCCTTTACCAGTCGAAACCAGAGAGAATCTCTTCCGACCCAAAGTGGCACACATCATTGGTACAGACGTGAGCCACCACGTATAGTTGGCTGCACCCTGTGCTCTTTATAAAATTCGGAAGGACCCGTTCCACGTCTGGAATGACTCCACTCCTGATGCACACGAAGTGCACATTGGCTTTCTTCCTCTTCTTGGCAGCCATGTCCAAAAGGGGCCTCATAATCCGCCTAACGTTGGAGGTT
Organism: Schistocerca serialis cubense; assembly: GCF_023864345.2. Classification (NCBI taxonomy): domain Eukaryota; kingdom Metazoa; phylum Arthropoda; class Insecta; order Orthoptera; family Acrididae; genus Schistocerca; species Schistocerca serialis. The sequence goes on from NC_064642.1 coordinate 525,233,307, forward strand.
CAAACTATCAATAATCCCATCCTCTGTGACTGTCCGGATCTTGCAGGCTGAGAGGTTTCCTCTGAAACAGGACAGGCGACGGCATCTGGCTGAGCGACAGTGTCAGCCACAGGCAGCACTGTTTGTCAGACTTACCGGGGACGCTTTACGTGCCGCTCCCTGAGAAGTCTTTCGCCACCTGCTACGCCCTGGGGTGACCTCCCACTCGTCGACAGGTGAAGGGTCAAGCTGATTGTGAACAGTAACTGTATAGGCCACCGATGAGAACCGATCAGAGGACATCCGTTGGAGACCCATGGCCGGCCCATAACAGTGGTGTCCATCCATTGCAGTTTCAAGCGTATAACTGAAACCATCGCAGCCTGGAGCTGCTTAACACGCATAAACTCAAGAAACTAAACTATTAAAGCACACAGATGACGTTATACAATTCGCTCCTGGTTAGAAACTCGAAAAACTGACAAAATGGATTACTTCCCTGTTGCCGCGTTGTCTCACTTGGCTGCTGCTGCCTGACTGTGTTCTTATGTTCCAGGGGTATGTTCATTTGATTGATGCATATGTTATCCAATGTTACCAATAGGTGCACTTACGTTTTAGATGTGGGGCAAATTTTCGACGACAGGTTTAGGGTCACAAGAAGGTGCTGCGTTATACATGACGAAGTCACGAAGGAGCTGAAGCACATCATCTGTGAAAGAGAAGTTTTACGGATGTATTATCTATTAATAGTAGAACTGTTTGTATTGGCGCATGAGTAGGTATTTGTGTTTATGTGATACTTGGAAGTTATTGGCATAGTAGGAAGTGCAATGTAGTGATGCCATATTCACGATATAGAGTTGTAATTTATTACCACCATATCGCTGCCAAGATGAAGTCCATGATGCTATGTGAATGAATGTGAGTACACAATGTGAAAAATGAGCTCTTGCTGCTTCTTTAAAAAAATTTTATTCTGTAACCACCTTATTTATCCTGTGAAGTGCAAATAATGATTATTTTAAGAAAACTCACTCTCCTGCCCATATGCGTAAAGTGAAATCTTCAGGGCGATTTATGTCTATGTTCCTTATTTCCTAGTCTGAGGTTGGATTGAAAACATCACCTTGTAAAGCTTTTCTAGGGGAAGTGGATCCTTGTGGTCTCTTACTTGAATCTTATAATATTTTGTATATTGTCTGTGAGTCCATGTGTTGGCGAGAACAGCACCCCACCGTGTCTCCCCATCGCACACATAGGAAACGTGGGTAATGACAGATTAGTGACGGAGGAACATGGGGCGTCCCTGGGAACGTTCCAGTCCCGATGCCTGGCTGCAGCTCTGCACATCCCGTTTTACATAAAACGCAGGCAGAAACCCGCCCACTGGTTGACAGAAAGCACTGGAAGTGGCTGTCAGATGTCACAGGCAGTGCAAAGCACGACCCGCCCATCGCCAGCATCTGTCAATCACTGTGGATAAGGGGCACACACATCCCACCGCGTAAGAGCAGCTAATGAATACTGGGGGCAGTGAGTATGCATGACCACCCCACTGTAGTACTAGCAAAAGGCGAAGACGGCTCTCTACCAATGAGTTGTGCATTGTTGTGCAACCAAACAAGGAACCGATGGAGGAAGATGGGATTTGGTATGCGTATAGTGTGTGCCATTCACAGTGGTTACACAGTACCACACGACGATGACACCACGGCACAACAATAGACAAGGCTAGCCCACAGCAGCACTGTCAAAGAGGCAAGCACGGCTTGCTACCACTGAGTCATGTACTAAGCTGCTGTTAGGGTTGGAGTTTTAGCACGCCCAGGAGATTTGTCATCCATGGTGTCTGTTAGTACCACACCATCTGATAGCACCAAACATTGACAAGTTAGCGAAGAGAGACGACATGCCCCCTGCCAGTCCAGGAAAACTACAGCAACCTGACATTTTGTATTTGTGTGACAAGTAAGGAGAAAAGTGCAACGAATGTGAAAGAAAGCCTGTGCGGCCGGCCGAAGTGGCCGTGCGGTTAAAGGCGCTGCAGTCTGGAACCGCAAGACCGCTACGGTCGCAGGTTCGAATCCTGCCTCGGGCATGGATGTTTGTGATGTCCTTAGGTTAGTTAGGTTTAACTAGTTCTAAGTTCTAGGGGACTAATGACCTCAGCAGTTGAGTCTCATAGCGCTCAGAGCCATTTGAACCATTTGAACCAAAGCCTGTGCGGGTTTTTGGTACAATTTAATTGATGATATATTTTCCGTGCTTGATTTCATTGATGTTTCCACCAACTGAAGTTTTAATTGTCTGTTTATTTACTTTAATGGCTTCTGACTAATATTAAATTGATTTTCATGCTCATGGTCCGTCAGACCAGTGGCTTTGCATAATAAGTTTTTTGAATTTGATGCCGTGGAGCAATCCAAAGGAAAGAACTTTCACAATGTTGTTCCCGGGGTCCTAAGGCTGCTGAACTTCTGTAGGTAAAATGTGTTCTAATCATTGTTTTACACATTAATGTTTCTTCTATGGTGTTTTCGTCTTGTGATTTTTTGATGAGTGTTGTTATCTCGATTTATGATAAACTGATCATCAGTGGCACTCTTTATCGTCAGTACCTTCTTTTAACACTTCACTGGTCAGTGTATTATTCTATCTCTGTTTACATTCTGCATCTGATGAAATGCATCAGGGGAGCATAAATAAAATTACGAATAATTTACAACAAAGTAACGAAATGTAAACTACTTACATCCGTAATACGCCTACACTAAATAATTTCATACAAGTGCACAGTTGAAGATAGAATATAGATTATAGCGTATTAAGTTATCGTATAATTCAGTTGTGGAGTGCTGGATACAAGTTTTCATTTTCTGTTTACATGCTTTAATTTTTTTAAAGTTTCTTTGATACCTGCTCACGTTTTCACTGGAAGCATAAATTTATAAAACGTCTCAATGTGAGTCCTTCCATTGGCTCTAATGAGCTGCTTTCATCCTACTTATACTTATTATCACCCTTATTGGTCGTGATATCCGTGCTGAGTGGAAGAATGAGCAGCAGAGTGATTCCTTAGACAGCCATGAGGCCCTTCAGGGGAAAATACTGCATTTATGAATTTATACTTAACGTGTAATATATTTACAGGCATGCTAAGTGTATTTATAATCCTGTTTCCTTTTCACATTTGTTTATTAAGTTTCCATGTTACATTTCTGTGTTTCCATTTTTCATTCCTCGTCTCATCTACTAGGGAGAGGGCGTGAAAGTCTGTATGTAATGCTTCCATGTACTTAGTTTCTTGGGCAGGTATTCTTAGTGATAGTGGCAGTTTAGCCAACTTCTGTGTAGAGAGAAAGTAGATGATGCTGAGCCAAAAAGACATTAGGGGAAACTTGTCAGCAGCTGTTGTACAAGTTGGTACACGTCCATTTTCTCTACTATCTGGGAACCTCAGTCCAATAACGTCGAACAGCTTTATTCGCTGGGTAGTCGGAAGGTCAGGCTGTCTGCTTCGGTCATCTCTTATAATGTAAGTCTAGGTAGTTAGAATGTGTAAGAATTTTGTTGCAAAAAGTTTGAGATGCTAGTATGTTTCTTACAGTTATAATCACGGTAAATCACAGCGGAGTATCCGTTTCAGTTAGAGAGTCAGACGATGATTATTTATTCTTCAGTTGATAAACGCGGTTCCTTCTCCTACCGATACTAAGTGATGAGAGAGCCCTTCGTTCAACAGATGTCTTTCTTCAATTAGTATGAGTAAGCGTGAAATCTTTGCGTGAGTGTTACCCGTTGGTCGTGTTAGAATTCCAATCTCAAGTTGTGTTGGCTACCTAAATCGGAACACATGCCCACCTGCCACATGGAGAGCCTTCAGCTCAACGTTATTATTCATTTAAGTGTACTGTTTCAGTGAATTCGAGCCGAATGAGAACTAACTTTAATTCTACATATTTCTGCTAGTCATCTCTCTCTGAGGTGGAGAATTTCTGTGCAGGCTACCGACAACTGACTAGACCAGTAAGGTTAACGTCCCACTGGCTCATCGTGTTTCTATTTGGGGTTCAAATTTATCTTCATATTCTTTCCTTTTTGTTTGTGGTGGGGGATGAATGGGGTGGGCATGTAGATGAGACGAATCCACCCTTATAATAAACCGAGGCCTTCCCACGTGTTAAGAAATAGTTATTGTAATTGCTACTGTAACATACATTAGTATGAAGCATTTCAATAGTGATCTTTGTGTGTAATTGATGTTCTTATATGTACTAGTTCGTGAATTAAATGGTAACTTGTTGTTAAATTGTATTCGCAACGTCACATGTGGAATACAACCAACTTTTAGTTTGGATACCGCACAGTTATCTGATTTAGTTAAGTTGTTTCTTGATTTTCATATGACGTTCATAAGAAAGTTTTATGTTGAATCTAATCTAATACCAGTCAGGGAGATAATATCACAGTGATTAAGTGCAACCAAGTAGATTTAACTATTAATCTGTTCTTAAATTACTTGACTGGACCTACTCCATGCAAACGAGCACTAGTCTCGCTTTCAGTCTAACCATTCTGACAGAATATGTGTGTGAAACAAGAGTAGTAAGTAAGTAAGTAAGTAAGTAAGTAAGTAAGTAAGTATGGCTCGCGTTTGCCACATGCCTAATGTGTTGCATATGCCTGTCTGTGTTGCAAAAAAGGACTTTACAACTTTGAAAATTCATATAAATTAAGTCATAGTAACTACAGAGATTATTGTAGTGTCTATTTGTAGGAAAATACATCAAGTTTTCTCTCGCGTAGATCGCTAGTGCCGAATCGCACTGGATGAAGCGCTAGCGACAGTTGCATTAAGGATTGCTGCCTTCACTGGACCCGAGCGTGTAAGCTGTGTATTTTGGCTTGAAGAATCGATGTCGGCGACAACAGTTCAGCGTAATTTCGGTACCAAGTACGCTGAAGATCCTTCTAGTAGGTCTACAATTTATGTGTGGCATTAATGTTTTGTAGAAATAGGGTTCTCCGTAAGACATGGGAAATCATCAGGTCGTCTAAGCACATCTAACGACGTCGTTGAGCGAGTGAGACAAAGATTTTTTCAACATCCCTACGAAATCGAACCGGCGCGTGCGTCTCGGGAATTGCAAATCCCACATACGACTGTCGACGTGTGTTGAGGAATCGTTTGCATTTGAAACCGCACAGATCGAAGATCGTACAAGCAATAAAAGACACTGATAAAACTGCTCTCGGGAATTTCTGTGCAGATATGTTAAATCGATTACATGAGGATGAGCAGTTCTTGGGCAAAATCATCTTTTATGACGAGTCGAGTTTTCACTTAAGTGGCAAGGTTAACACACAAAACTGTAGGATTTGGGGCAGTGAAAATCCACATCAAACATTGCAACATGTTTGTGATAGCCCTAAACTGAACTTTTTTGGCGCATTGAACAAGAACAAAGTGTATAATCCCACTTTGTACCATGAGAGAACCATCTACGGGGTAGTGTACCTGGATTGTTACAACAATTTTTGATATTTATGGATCATTGAAGATAACCAGGAACGAATTGTTTACTTCATGGAAGATGGTGGACCAGCCCACTACCTGGCTGATGTTCGGGATTTTCTCAGTGACCGCTTTCCAGGTCGATGGATTGGCCGCGATGCGCCAATTGCAAGGCCCTCACGTTCCCCAGATCTGACACCACACGATTTTTTAAGGGGATTAACCAACGATATCATGTTTTTGACCTCCTGTGCCGGCTTCTCTACCTAAACTTGGAGCATGAATTTACGCTCTCATTGAGCCAGTTATACCTGCACTGCTACAGCGAGTTTGGGAAGAAATTGACTTCCGATGGGATGTGTGCAGGATAACCACTGGAAGCCACATACATCATATTTAGTTTAAGGTAAGAAATTTGGTGTGTTTCCCTACAAAATAACACTAAACTCAGCTCTATATCTTCTTTCAATAAATTTATATGAATTTTTAAAATTGTAAAGTAATTTTTGAAATATCCTGTACAGATTAGTTACCGTGCGTAGCTGCTACGAAGGGTACAAGTGAGCTCGTTACACGTTGAAAAAACAGCTCCCGCCATATATCAGTTCCTTAATCAAATTAACTGATATTTCAGGGCAGTCGTATACTTGAAAGGATGCTTTGAAGTGTGGAGTTGCAGAAACGTACTTTGCACTTTTTAGCGTCTCGGCCAGGCCCGCACAGATGGACAGGAAATGAGAAGCGCTCCTAATAAAGTCGAAGGATCCTCTTTCTTGCAGATGGAACGAGGAATTGCTTGGTTGGCGTATAGATCTTTTGCCATCCTCGAGGCAAGCGGCTTACGAGAAATTGATTAGGGGTCGGTGCAGCCCTTTCCTTTACCTTGACATGTAAGGGGCTCTCCGGATAAGAAGCTGAAGAGGACGTGAATGCGGCAACAGGGGATATGTATCGAGTTATATTCTAGCAAAGATAGAATCCTGTCACTGGGGTTGCAGCTAAATGAGATGCTGTAATAACTGCTGTATGTGTGTAGTGACCAGGTTTGTCTACACATGTTTTATGAAAAAAAGGAGAAAGAGGTGACGCATGATAACATTCTAGTCTGTATATTTAAAAGTTTTCACTTAAATAATTGTTTCGTTTTGATTTGAACTGTATAAACAATCTACCAGCTTCACCATCGTCTCCAAAGGCGAATATTATTTCTTGGTCCGTAGGTAGTAACATCCTTAATTTGAAAGCAGAAGTTCTACAGCTACATCATGTTAACGTTTCCAAAATAAATTCTATTTACTGTACTGTAGTCGCTTCTTTGAAAGTATTTTGATTGCTGTTAATATAACCACCCATATCACGGTTGAGAGATAACAGACAGTTAAAGTTCCACTGAAAATCGCGCATACAGTCTAGTTTTCCACCTAAATATTTCTCTTTATTGGTTCATGTCTGAAAACCAGTACGGGATTTGTGAGTTCGTCTTTGTGTTTCCAAACCACTAACATCAGTGCTCCAGTGCAAACTCTTAACGAAGGCACGAGCATACGAACTGTTTTCCACACATGTGACAGGCTCGAACACGTCTTAAGTGATACAAAAAAGTACGTTGTCGTCTACTGTGACTGTTCATCAGAGACAAGGGTAGGGAAGGCGAATAGTGGACTCCGATTTATTTGGAGAATTGTTGGAAAGTGTGGCTCACCTCTATAGAAGACGGCATATAGAAAACTAGTGCCACCCGTTCATTATAGCTGCTCGAGTGATCTGGATCCCCACCACATAGAATTAAAGAAAGACATTGAAGGAATTCAGTGGCGGGCTGCTAGACTTACTATCAGTAGTTTCGTTGAACACACGAGTGTTACGGCAATGCTTCGTTCTTTTCCCGAAGTATTACTCAGAAAATTTAGAGAACCGGCATTTGAAGTTGACTGCAGAATGATTCTACTGCCGTCAGCGTACATTTCATATAAGGACCACGAAGACAAGACAAGAGAAAGCAGGGCTCGTACGAAAGCATACAGATTGTAGTTTCTCCCACGCCTACTTGCAGGTGGAGCAGTAGTAGTGGTACAAGCTACTCTCCGCTATGCACCGCACTGCAGCTTGCGAACTATATATGTAGATATAGATGCACTTTCATTTAAATTTTCTTGTGTCTAACTGTAATTTTTTGTATTAAAACACCGAGCATTTCTTTTTCTATTCCAAAAGTGAAATGTCTCGTGGGCCCCTACCACCACGTTACAGCGCGTTCTCAGGTTGCGGATATGGGATACGGCCTTCAAATATGAAGGGTAGCTGCGAATACAAACAATAAGCAGTCGCGGTCAGCCGGTGGGGAGCCGGCGATGGCGTGATGAATCATCCCTGTTTCTTCTTCTCCTACTTTCAAATCTATTCATCAAGAATCAGCAACATTAATGGGCATGGGTCCCTTTGAAGTAAAATATTCCGGAGGTAAACTTGGTTCCCATTCGGATCTCCGGGCGGAACCTACTTCGAAGAGATTCAGGCCGAAAGGAACTTTCAGGTTGGGAACATGGAACATTAAAAGTTTGAACAGGCCATGAACATTCCAGATATTATTAGACTAATTAGATAGACATGATGTAGACATTACAGATATTCAAGAAACTTGGTGGCAGGAGTAGGGTAGGATAAAGAGGGGTAAATATACATTTTTCTATGGAGGTGCGGAAGCTCACAGTTTCGGAACAGGTTTCGCAGTACAGGGAAAAGTGCTTCACGCATTCAGAGATATAAGGTTGATTAGTGACCGACTAACAGTTATAGTGTTGTCCGGCAGGTGGAATAGACTAGTAGTAATTAATGTACACGCACCAACTGAGGACACTGAAGAGGTTGTTAAAGACGGCTTTTATGAAGAACTAGATCAACTGTGGGATGAGTTCTCCTCGAATGATACAAAATTAATCATAGGTGATTTTAATGCGAAGATACGGAAGGAAGAAGCATTCCGGCCTACAGTTGGGAAAGAAAGTTTGCATAACATTTCGAATGATAATGGCACAAGGGTGGTTAATTTTGCTGTTTCAAAAAACATGATTGTTGAGAGCACATATTTCAAAAGTAAGGACATTTCTAACATTCTGCGTGGTGTCTGTTGTTCTATATCGTGCCTCCCTACCACTTTCGCGCAACGACGCTCTGAGCGTGTTTTTTAGGGAATTGACTAGTTTGAACCTGGGACCTGTTGCTGGTAAGGAGACGCCAGACCACACATGACATGTAGAATTCAGAAGAGTTCAGTGAGACTAGCGATGAGATAATCAAATACTTAATGATTTCAGCGTCAGCTCCACTGCACTCCCTGTAAAAGGATCTTAATACTAACTAAATTTAGTGGAAGGGGTTCAAAGCTTTCCTATTTTTAGTTAGCTGGTAAAATAACGTCGAAAAAGCAGTTAAGTTTACCATTGGAAATTTTATTCTACTCACAAAACATTGTTTATAAATTGCACTATTGATAAAAGGAAATGTTTTAATACAGGATGGTAAAAACCAACTGCGTTCAACAAAAATGTGAACGAATATACCCTGAGTGGGTTTCCAAGTTCTACAATGGATCGAAGGATGTCCTATGCCATATCACATCTATAATTTAGGGTTAAATTAAGTTTCTCAAAAGAGAAAACTATCAAAATGGTCTACAGTGACCCTCAATTATCTTTAATTACTTATCTAACTTGTCGTAAATTGCAGTGGCTGATGTGCCTTCTCAATAACTATATAACAGAAAAATCATCGCATTTCAGATTTTTGCTTCAAGTGGCAAATGTGAACACCATGAGCTTTAATTGACGATCGACACTAGTATTACGCAAGAAGGGGGTGTAACAGATGAGACTTCTGCAGTTCTGAGTGAAGCTTTATGCGCTGTTATGCAGCATCGCGTGCGTTCATTACCTTGTCGGCGTTCGTCAGGGGGGCGGCGGGCAGCACAGCTCTGCTCACCTCGCCGTCTCGGAAGCAACTCTGTCCTAACTTCTCCTTACTACAATTTACCGAAGTTAGTTTAAAAAAACTATCTGGCTGTGTTTTCATCTGACCAATCAGGGTCTCAATGTTAACCTTAAGCTCCGCCTACAAAAATTCTGTCCATCCAATGAGAAACGTTATACTTTTCGTGGTGGGGCAATGTTTTTAAAGTTTGCAACGTAACAGAGACGCGAAAAAGTCTCACGCTAAAACTTGCAGCTGGTGTGGTCCTTTTTGTGTTATCGTAAGATCTATATCGTTGACCACCCGTCGAACTTAATTTTTGCACTGAATTTAGGCAGTGATTGAATCGTTGTCTAAGTCATTCAAAAATTATTCCTTTATCTAAATTTTGTTGCCTACTGTTCAGCCACGTTATTCTGGTTCTATGCTAGTTTGTGTTACTAATTTATATTTTTATATTCTTCCACATAATTCTCAAAAATGACAAGAGAAGAATATTTTATGCTATTATTAATTTTTAATTATTTTCTTTCTTTATTTAAGTATGAAGTTTGTTTTTTAAGAAGTTTGTTATCGAAAGTGAGGAGTCTTTCACATCGATTTTCTTAGAAATATTGTTTTTATAAATGTAGTAATTGAGTAAAATCTATTCCTAACACATTTTCTAAATTTCATGTACAAGTAAAATGTTTTTCTTTCTAGACAATAATTTCAACATTGTTACACTAAGAAATAAGAATTATTTCCAAGAATTGCTTTGACTAAGAAATAAACATACAAGTATTGAGATATTATCCTAACAAATGGTACAAATGTTAAAAAAAGGGAGAACATCCAACAAGATAATTTTTTATTCTTTGTTTTTATAAGGAGAAAATAAGTAAAATATATTCTTTTATTTTTATGAGGAGAAAATAAGTGGCATATAGTTTTAGTGTTTATTATGCCTTACTTTTGTTCTTGATATACTGTCCATTTCAGAACTAATGACTTATTTTTATCGGTAGTCTATATTTTACTTAAGTCCATAGTCAATGACTGTTAATTTGTAGTTTATTAGCTGTCTGGTGTGCTTAACTTATTTAGTTTTTCACACGTTTCTTTTGCACAATTCCTACATCCCATAATTTGATTTCACACATTCACACAATCCTATGAATGTTTAAGCATGAGGTTGGCGAATGTTTTTGCACGAAGGTGGTGGACTTGAGCGCGATGGATATGGGCAAGTATTTGATGTACAGCTTGGTTCGTCGTTCCTTGTTGGCTTTGTAAGTGTGTGTTGCTGTTGTGGCGGTCCCATAATGGAATGGAGCTGTGAGTGCAGAATCTCGTGGTTTACTGGCTTTGTATGCGTGAAAGTCATCGTTATGTGTCGCTGAAAGTGGCCATTTTTCGTTGCAATACTTTGCAGACGACTAGTTTACAATAGGATAGGGATTTGGGAAGGTATGTCGTCTATTCTTCACCCATCTTCTTTCTTGGTCTCAATCTTGCAAATCTTCAACTTCTGTTCTTCCTGCTTTTTCTCTGCTTCTTACTTGATTCTTGGTTCTTCTCTGGGCAGGATATGGAAATATTTATTGATAACTAGTCGCTTTGAAGTTCTCCTCCTAGTAACAGTTTGATAAATGGTTTGGACATGTCATTTCTACTTTGTGGATGTTTTCTTCAGTTTCATGCATCAGCGTGCTGTTTAATAGTGGTAGTGTGACTTTTACACGTATTTTTTTGCCAGTGGTGGCTTGCCCAAGCCGTCTTCTCGTCAGGCCGTTTTTTGCTCGCTCTGCTGAGTTGGGGAGCTTGGAGACCCTTTCAGCGTTTGGCGTCCCATCGCGTCTCTGCAGGGCTCCGCCACTGCGCAGCTCCGTGTTCCGTCACAGCAGGGTTCCGCTTAGCGGGCAGATTTATTGCCCACTTCCGATACAAGAGCCTTCTGTTGGTCTCGCTGTCCTTTCCCTTCTCTCGACGCTTCTGCCTTGTAGCAATCGTGTCTTGCTAATTACATTCTTTTCTTTCTTGATATTTCTCGCGTTGCAACTTGTGGGTCATTGCATCTGGTCTTTGCTGGAGTTTTTACAATGGTTCTTACAAAAAGTTTTACTTATATTCATCTAACATATGTCTAGTACCTACATTGTTTTACGCCTTTTTAAAAAGCTTTACAAATTTTGGCGCCCTTTCCATGTTACAATTCTAAGATACTTTGAGTCTTAACTTATACAAGAAACCTCAAATACGTTTTTTTATTTTTTGTGTAATGATGTGGTGTATAGCATTTTAGTATTTCATGCTGTTAGAGTGTCTACACTTTATCCCTTCACCTTAATCTATGGTACTATTGGTGTTATTTTTGTTTTTGTTTTTATTGAAACTAATTTCTTTTTCCCACCTTCCTCTCTCTTCATTCTTCCTTCTCCTGATGATCTTATCTGCAACATAATCTTGAAATATTGTGCTGATTATTTACTAGTAATAAAATTAATCTTCAAACTTTTTGATATGGCTCACATGGTGAAGTCCTAAGTTTTTGCCTGTTTTCCTTCAAACTTGTACTGAAAGTGTTTAATACTGCCAGTCTTAGGTAAAAATACCTCTGCTTTATCTCGTAAATAACCCTCTAATTCACTTTTACTGTGTTCTGAAATACCTTGAACTTCTTGCAATTTTTTGTCGATTTCTTTATGGACTTCTAACATGAGTTGAGGCGATTCCCCCTTTTGCGCATACCATTCTAATTCTCCATCTTCTTTATCTCGCATCATTATTAATTGTTTTTTTGTAACTGGTATTTCTTCTAATTTTAGCTTTTGCTCAAAGATAAGTGTGACATTCCCGAATGTTACGCTACCTGTCCCCATATCTATTATTGATCGTCTCTCATTCAAAAAATCTGCACCTATAATCAAATCTATAGTTACTTTAGCTTCGATCTTTAGACCTAGACGAAAGAGTTAACCTTGTTTGACTCATAACTTCCGCAGCATTGTTTCTAATAGGACCTCTTACTTTAATCTCATGTGTTTTCAGAACTGGCAATTCTTCATTGGCATTACACTGCATGAATAAGTTTTCTGAGCTCGCAGTCAGTTCACTTCCGCTATCAATTACAATATTGACTGGGATATGCTTTACCATGGCCTTCACAATTGGTTGAATTTGAAAGGGTTGGTTCTGTTCTTCTTCTTCTTGCATCAACGAATCCTCCACTGAATCATACATGAGTCTTTTTAAGAATTTCCCTTGTGAATTCGAACTTTCTGTAGGATAAGCTTCGACTGCTACTTCTCTCTCTTTTCTTTCCTCTTTTCTGTTTCTTCTTTCATTTACGCTTTCTTCAACATCCTCTACTTTTTCCTCATCCTCGTCTATCTTCTCCTTCTTCGGCGCTACTTCCACATAATCGCATCTAAATGCTCTGATTATCGCTTCATAACTTGCTTCATTTTATATGTTGGGTTGTGTGCCCACTCGTAACTTAATTTCAACTTCTGTCGACTGCGCATTATCCTCATTGAATTCGCTTTCCCTGGTTTCCATCTCAAATAGCTCTGCAATACTCATTACTTTGTCCTCTCCTCCTACATTCGTTGTGCATCCCTCTGGTAATTCATCTTCCTCGTCAGTATTCTCCCAATTAATTTCGTCCCAACACGGTATTGTTATTTTCTTGTCTTCATTTTCATCTGGTCCCTGCGGATTTCTTTCTTCCTTCTTCTCTTCTCGTGATAAGCTGCTGCAATTGTCCTGGGTCGGTGCGTCATTCTCTTTGGCATGGGCGCTTAGCTGGCAATTCGAACGTTTATCGGGGTTTGGTGGTCTTACCTTCACCTCTTCTATCTGTATTCTCTTTTCTTGTTCAGCTTGTTGATCGTGGTTTCTTTGTTGTTAATTTGTCGGTCTATTGGTTCTCCAGTACCCGTTCCGGTTGTCGTTATTCCCTCTGTAATAGTTGTTGCCGTTCCTGGGTGAATTATAGTTATTGCCATAATCTCTTCTAAATCCATAACCGGTTCTTTGTTGAAATCTATTGTCGTTTCTTGGTGCGAAGTTATCACATGGTTTGTAATTATTGTTTCTTCCTACTGTGTCTTGTGGATTCCACTACTTTTTGCTTTCGTTTTCACGTGCGCTTCGTCTTTTTCTTGCGTCATCTTCCAAAAATATGAACTCTAGTTCCCTTAGAATACCTTTAAATGCTTCTACGTCATTGCCTCCGCGACCTACTAATGATTGTTGGTATTTCAATGGTAGCCTCATCGCGCATAATTTAATCAACTCTCCGTCACTCTATGGTACATCTAAGCATTGATTTTTCTTTGCCATTAATTCGGAAAATTTCACGGGACTCTTCTCTCCTGAATTTTCAAAAAATGGGTTCTGTAATAATTCTTACTTCACTCTGTTCTGTGCTTCGCTGGACCAATATCGTGAGAGAAACTTCTCTCTGAAATCTTCGTACGATAGGCATGTCGCTGCAACATTCTGCATGGTTTCTGCGACTGTTCCTGACATGTGTGCACATATAAAGTCTAATTTGTGTGCTAGCGTCCAGTGTTCTGGTAATCCTACTCGGAATTGATCAATAAAAGTTCGTGGATGTAATGAGTTTACTTCTCGAAAGTGTTGAAATTTTCTGACTGTGAGGAAATGATCGTTGTCGTACTTCGTCATAGTTCTTCGCCACTTTTGTTTCTGATCATTTCTCCCGTCGTTCTTTCCGGTTGTGGTAGATCCATTGGATATTGTCCACTGTAACTTTCGCCTACCCTTGCGTAGTATCGTTGGAGTGGTACGCAATAATTTTCTTCCATCGGTTGTGAACGTGTAGCTGAATGCATTGCACAGTACTCTTCGCGACCCGGCTTTCTATTGTCAGGTATTGGTTCGGTATCTTGTCTGGCTAACCTTGCTGCTTCATTGCACGATCCAAACTGTCTTGAAACATACATTTGTGGTTCCGCATGTGTTTGTGATGACGTTTGTTCATCAAGAATTTCGAAACGTGTTTGTTGCTGTGGAGGCTGTCTGATTTCACATATGTTACTTTCCGCCTGTGATTGGAATCGCAAATGTGTAATATCTTCGTTAATTCCTTGTTTTTTCCGGTGCTGTTACAGATACGGATGTGGTTGCAGACTCTGTGCTTGTTCGCTCCCGTTCACTAGGCTCTTCAATGGTTTGCAACAACTCTGTTCGCAATTTCTGAAATTGTCGCTTCGTTTGCGCTTCTATTTTGACTATGCGGTTATCATATCTTTTCAGCGCTGCTTTTGTGATACGTTTGTGTAGCACACTGTTTTCAACAATTTCACGCGCTTTACCTGCTGCTTGTCTAGTAATTACGTTTATCTGTTTCTCTAGTTTCTTGGCTTCTCCCTGGGTGTTGTTACGTAATGTTTTGATCTCGTCCTGAGTGTCATTACGCAAAGTTTGTACGTCCGCTTGTACCCTATCAATGTCTGTTCTCAATTGATTGTGACCTGTTATTAAGTTTCCTATCACTTCTCGATATTCTTTTGCCTCGTCTTCAATACGACTTAGGTGTAACTGATTTTTTTTTGTTTTGTTCTTTAATTTCACGCATTTGTCTCGTGGTTTCTGAATTCTGAATTTGAATTTGGTTCGCTATGTCTTTATTTTGCCTTGTCGTGGTTTCCGTAATTTGTTGTAATAATTCTGCCAGATTGGTGGGTCCTATTGCGTTATCTTCCGAGGTCCTACGCTCTGTGTTTTTGCCCAAGTGTTGGTTCGCAACCAATTGCATTGAACTGTGCGGTGACACGTTTCTGCACGAATTCCTTGTACTCTGTGGTGAGGGAGCTCTGATTACTTGTACTATGAGTTCTACGTATTCAAGACGCAAGTTAGAATCCTCATCGACTGTCTCTCTACTTTCCTGCTCCTCTGTCGTATGCTGACTTACGTTTTCTATGACTTAACGTACATTATCCTCGTTATGGTGAGTTATATGTCTTCTTTCTCGCGATACTGCATCGTCTGTTGTACTGTCCTATCCTCTGTCCATTTTCATGCTGGGTCTCTACCTCAATTCGGTCAAGGTCTAGATCTGCCATTGCTAATCTTTCCGAATCCCTTATTTTCTGTTTTAAAAGCAATTCACGCGCCCTACTTCGAGTCAACATGCGCTCATACGATCTCACGCGTTTCATAAACTTTCTGTTCACACGACTTGACAAACCATTCACTTACTTGTTGGGTCAGAACCAACTTATCAATGATGTATCCGCCACCTGTGCACTTGCATTGGAGAGAAAACTTAATTCTAACAATATTAAAATTCGTAACTTAATTATGCTATTGTCTCTGCCAGAATGTCTCATTTTTATTGAATACTTTCTTACTACCTATCGCTGCAGCTACTGTTTTCGACTATTTATAACGTTAAAAAAAATTTTTTTTATTACGAAAATTTTTTAACAGAATATTTTTCTGACCTAGTTACGCATGTGGTCGACCATCAATCATGGTATTTTACCATCCTGGCAGGGTCGCCATTTTCTAACATTCTGCGTGGTGTCTGTTTGTTCTATATCGTGCCTCCCTACCACTTTCGCGCAACGACGCTCTGAGTGTGTTTTTTAGGGAATTGACTAGTTTGAACCTGGGACCTGTTGCTGCTAAGGAGACGCCAGACCACACATGACATGTAGAGTTCAGAATATTTCAGTGCGACTAGCGATGATATAACCAAATACTTAATGATTTTAGCGTCAGCTCCACTGCACTCCCTGTAAAAGAATCTTAATACTAACTAAAGTTAGTGGAAGGGGTTCAAGGCTTTCCTATTTTTAGTTAGCTGGTAAAATGACGTCAAAAAAGCAATTAAGTTTACCATTGGAAATTTAATTCTACTCACAAAACAATGTTTATAAATTGCACTATTGATAAAAGGAAATGTTTTAATACAGGATGGTAAAAACCAACTGCGTTCAACAAAAATGTGAACGAATATTCCCCGAGTGGGTTTCCAAGTTCTACAATGGATCGAAGGATGACCTATGCCATATCACATCTATAATCTAGGGTTAAATTAAGTTTCACAAAAGAGAAAACTATCAAAATGGTCTACAGTGACAATGAATATCTTCAATTACTTATCTAACTTGTCGCAAATTACAGTGGCTGATGTGGCTTCTCAATAACTATATAACAGAAAAATCATCGCATTTCAGATTTTTGCTTCAAGTGGCAAATGTGAACACCATGAGCTTTAATTGACGATCGACACTAGTATTACGCAAGAAGGGGGTGTAACAGATGAGACTTCTGCAGTTCTGAGTGAAGCTTTATGCGCTGTTATGCAGATCGCGTGCGTTCATTACCTTGTCGGCGTTCGTCAGGGGGGCGGCGGGCAGCACAGCTCTGCTCACCTCGCCGTCTCGGAAGCAACTCTGTCCTAACTTCTCCTTGCTACAATTTACCGAAGTTGGTTTAAAAAAACTATCTGGCTGTGTTTTCATCTGACCAATCAGGGTCTCAATGTTAACCTTAAGCTCCGCCTACAAAAATTCTGTCCATCCAATGAGAAACGTTATACTTTTCGTTGTGGGGCAATGTTTTTAAAGTTTGCAACGTAACAGAGACGCGAAAAAGTCTCACGCTAAAACTTGGGGCTGGAGTGTGGTCCTAGCGGTTAGCTGGCGACGTGGGTGTCCGTCCCTTATCGTAGGGCCTTCCAGCTTAACACGGTTCTGCTCTCGGCTTCTGTTCTCGTTTCTCCCCTCGGAACTGCGTCTGTCTCACTGTAGGAAGATATGACATGCATTTAGGCATTCTTGTGTCAGTCTGTGGTATTCCATTTGATCACTCGTTACTCGTATTACTTTGGTTAATTTAATGTCACGATTTATTCGGAGCTATGTGACATACTACTGGATTTGCTTATCATGTCAGGGTTTTCTTAGAAGGTGTTGGATTTGCCTGACACTTCACACATTCATAAAGCAACTTGGGTCTCTCGGGATGGGCATACCCGAAACCAAATTGATCATGTTCCTGTAGATCGGAGATGGCACACTAGTATAGGAAATGTTGAGACTTTCAGGGGAGCAGACTGCGATTCTGATCATTTTCTTGTAGTTGCCAAAGTTCACCAACGGCTATCTACAGCAACATCAAGGTGTCACAATGCAGAACTTGTTAGGTTCGACACTGACAAGCTAAATGATGAAAACTTTAGAAGAAGGTACATGATAGAAATTTCAAATAGGTTTTATGCTCTCAGGACACACGAAGATCAAGACGAGGATGTAAATAAACAGCGGATCACTGTGAGGAGTAATATCAAAGAGGCAGCGAAGGTCACAACAGGTACAATTAAGAAGAACTAGAGGAAACCGTGGTTTGATGAGGAATGCAAGGAATTGGTAAAGGAGAAAAGCGCTATTAGATTGGGATAGTATGGGAGACAGAAAACGAGAGGAGCTCTTGAACTTCAGAAGGGAAGTTGGTCATAGGCTACGGGCAAAGAAGAGGGATTATTTGAACAATCAAATTACAAAAATTGGAACAAACAGTAAAACAAAAAACTTTAGGGAACTTTACTTAGACATAAATGGGTATAGGACGGGATTCAAGGCTAGAACAAATGCACTTCGAGGGGATACTGGGGCAATACTGACAGACCCCAGTGCTACATTCAGTAAATGGAGTGCGTATTTTGAGCATCTATTAAATGTACGCCAGGAAGCAGGAAATGAGCAAGTGTACGAAATACATACAGCAGAACCCCAGATACCTGAGCCAACGTTAAAGGAAGTAGAGATGCAATCAACAAATTGAAAAACCATAAAGCACCAGGATCAGACTGCATAACTCCTGACTTGGTTAAAAATTGGGGACAGAAATTGGTGGAAGTAGTTCACAAAGTGATAACTAAAGTATGGAACTCAGAGATGATACCTGAAGAGTGGCAGGTCTTCTGTGAAGTTTGGAAAGTAGGAGACGAGGTACTGGCGGAAGTAAAACTGTGAGGACGGGCCGTGAGTCCTCCTTGGGTAGCTCAGATGGTAGAGTACTTGCCCGCGTAAGGCAAAGGTCCCGAGTTCGAGTCTCGGTCCGGCACACAGTTTTAATCTGCCAGGAAGTTTCATATCAGCGCACACTCCGCTGCAGAGTGAAAATCACATGCTGCTGCTCTCGGTTCTTAAGGCCGTCGGCCACTGCGATGTCCGTGATGAGAGATAATGCCTGAAATTTGGTACTCTCAGCATGCTCCTCACACTGTGGATCTCGAAATATTAAATTCCATAACGATTTCCGAAATGGAATGCCCCATGCATGGAGCTCCAACTAGCGTTACGCTGTTCAAAGTAACCTAGGTGTATGCTGTTTGCAACATAATTCGTGTGTAAGATAGTTACGTATTGAGATTCCGCTGGTTTAGCAGTGGATTTTTTTTTTTTTTTTTTTTTTTTTTTTTTTTGCGTGGTTCTGTAAATTATGTGTAACGCGAAAATGTGATGCGAAAAATTAGAGTGTTAGTCATACATAAAATTTTTACAAACATTCAGTGTGTGCTGGTAGCAGGATTTTGTAAAGGTCACATATGTGACACGAATATGGATTTGACAAAGATTCTGTCTTCAAGAACGTCAGATGATTATACATTTACATTCAGGAAAAAAACATAACACCTTGAATGACTGGAGATTGGACGTTCATATTGATCGGACATTTACATTACTATGTTCTACAGAAATTATTAGCATTTGAACCGTGTCGGTCTACGTGTTCAACGTCAACATCGATACCGCGGCGCAAGACCACCTACCGGTACAAAGTACCTACGGCTCTCGTCGCTATAAACCGAAGGTAATAGATTAGGGTGACTTGAGCAGAGTGCAGGATGCCTCGTAGTCGTATGGGCGAACCGTAGTGTTAAATCAATGAGTTTGAAAGAGGGCGCATTATTGGCATGCGAGAAAGTGATGAACCCATCAGGAAAAATGTTGCTCTTATGTGCTCCTGTGGGAAAAAGTGTTTAGGCAGTGCAACGAGTGTGTGCAGAATGGTTCACCAAGGCCGTAGAACACGGAAAGATGAGTGAGGCCGCACCACCCAGACCAACCCCCTCCCAGAAGATCGACGCCACATCCGATTGACATTGCAGGACAGATCTGTGTCCACCTCTGCTCTGGCACAACAGTGCAACACATCGTGCACTATCAGAGGTGACAGTTCGTCGCCTTTTATTACGGCATGGGTTATGTGCGCGTCGTCCACTTTGCCGCCTGCCTTGTGGAATGTGCATAAACATGCTAGACGGCAATGGTGTATGGAACGGCGTCACTGGGAACAGGAACGGCATCAGGTAGTGTTTTCGGAAAAATCTAGGTTATGTTTGTTTGAAAAAGATGGCTGCATTTTGGTTCGCCGCAGACAAGGGGAACGGCATCACAATGATTGCATTCAGACAAGACATTCAACGACAGCTCAAGGCCATATGGAGTGGGGTGCTATTGGGTGCAACCGTATATCACAGTTGTTGCTTGTCAAGGACGCTGTGACCAGTGTGAGCTGCATGAATGAGATCCTGTGACACGTAGCCACACCCTTTCTGCACAACACCCCAGAAAACATTTTTCAGCAAGACAATGTACAACCACAAGTTGCTGCACGAACACGTGACTTCTTAGTGTCACAGGATGTCAGCCTTTTTCCCTGGCAGACCGGATCACCAGACTTGTCGCCAATCGAAAATGAGAGGAATGTAATGAAACCACAGGTTCAGCGCTGTGATCCAGTGACAATCACCAACGATGAACTTTGGAACCAGGTTAATGCAGCACGCATAGTTACACCACAGGACGCCATTCGCGCCCTATATAACTCGATACCATCACGCAGAGACAAGTTGTCAGTGCCCACGGTGGCCCTGTGCTTACTAGGCAGCAGGACACATGCTGAACCGACGTGACTGAAATGCTAATCATTTCTACAGTACATACTAATGTACATGTCTTGTGAATATGAATGTCGTTCAAAGTGTTATGTTTTTTTGTTTTTTTGTTTTTTTTGTGTTCTGATCATGAGTGTATGTGGAGATACAGACGGGAAAAATTATCGATATCTCTCAGAAGAGGCACGTAATTCGAAAGGTCGGTGCTGAACTTTTGAATTACAGTTACGCTCACGTTTTATGTTTGTTGTGAATATTCTGCTCGTTTTGCCATGCATGAAACAGGGGATGCACTTGCCACTGTCGTGGATTGGTTATCATTTGTAGGGAGATCTTTAGGGAATTCATGCAGTATAGGGGTTCATTACCATGGCCAGGCGTCAAAATTGCAGTCGACAAATCTCATTTCGGAAATAGAAAGAATGAAAAGGGGATGAAAGCGTTGCGCTATGAGTTTAGGAGCAACAGGTTACAGGGCGTGGGCACGATTATATCGACCTATGTTATTTTCAGGATGGTACCGAATCGTACTAAACAGTTTCTCACATCTTTGACTCAATAATGCCTAGAATAAGGATCTCACGATAAAATCTGTTGCGTTTTCTTCATAGAAGGAGCTCGGTCGTAAGGGTATAACTTTCTTTCTTTCATTCTTTCGCTGACGCCATAGTCTCGCAGTGTCGGCGTGGTTACAACGGATTTCGCAATGTTAGTGTTAGGGATGGTCAGATGCCCTTCATGCCATCCCCCCCATCCCCCACACCCCCAGGACGGAATCAGTGTACCCCAACTGTCTGTGTCTAGTGAAAATCGTGAAATAGTGCGGACGTGTGTCAAATGTCTGCGACGCGTGTAACTGAGGCGGAATGTGGGGCCCAGCCCGGTATTCACCTAGTGGGATGTGGAAAACCGCCTAAAAACCATATCCAGGCTGGTCGGCATACCGGCCCTCGTCGTTAATCCGCCGGGCGGATTCGATACAGGGCTGGCGCGCCTACCCGAGTCCAAGAGGCAGCGCGTTAGCGCGCTCGGCTACCCTGATGGGCTCGTAAGGGTATAACTATTTGGTAGTAAATCAACGAGTGTGCTAACACAACTGAGGAGTGGGGGGGGCCTATAAAATCTGTTGTTGGGAGGGTTAAGAGGATGTATTTGGTACTGCAGGGGTATTATTGGTGCGAAATCAATTCCAAACGGTTTTGTGCATTTCAAGCTTTCACGAAAATAATTAGCGATCATTACAGCCTGCGGGTTGTTAGTTAAACGTGGTTGGGTTTACTGTTTTCCAGTTTTTTAATGTTTGATTTCGTTCAAATGGTATGGTGGGGGTTTCACAGTATTTCGTTACTTGAAGGGGATATGTTTTTGCTTTGATTAGCATGGAGGTGGAGGGGTTTGTATTGGTTGTGGTGGCTTCTGTGTTGGAAGGGGGGGGGGTGGGAAGGTATTGGTGGAGGGTAGCTGGTTTGCTTGGTTCATGGTGTTGTTTACGGTTATTATGAAAGAAAGGGAGGATAGGTTGGGGTGGGACGTGTTTTGTGAAGAGCATTTCGTTTCTCCATTAGCATGTTAGATCATCATTTCGTTTATTGTGCAACAAGAAGAGAATAGAAGCTGTTGAAATGTGGTGTCACAGAAGAATGCTAAAGATTAGATGGGTGGATCACATAACTAATGAGGAGGTACTGAAAAGAATTGGGGAGAAGAGGAATTCGTGGCACAACTTGACTACAAGAAGGGATCGGATGTGAGGACACATTCTGAGGCACCAAGGGATCACCAATTTAGTATTAGAGGGCAGTGTGGAGGGTAAAAATAATAGCGGGAGACCAAGAGATGAGTACACTAAGCAGATTCAGAAGAATGTAGGTTGCACTAGTTACTCGGAGACGAAGAGGATGGATTACAATGGAGAGCTGCATCAAACCAGTCTTTATACTGACGAACACAACAACAACATTCGGTTATTGTTTGAAGTGTTTTAATTCTCACAGTTTTTACCATTTTTATATGTTTCTTTTGCCAATATCGACCTTTCACTCCAGTTAAATTAAATGTCTGGTAGGTTTATTTTTAATCTGTCCTATTTTCTTTTTTTTGGTTTTGAGGTACGTGTACTGTTCTTTCTTTAAGGAGAACTACTAATGGTGTTGCTCTTCTTCTGTTGCTACATGTAAGACACCTTGAAATCGATGACCAGAGCTGACCTTTATAGGTCAATACTAGTTACCGATTCCAAGATTGGCTACTTTTCACACTCGTCTAGTTCGCGTTTATAGGAATTTAATTTTTGAGCCGGTTGTCTCTACAATTGAAAACAATGAAAAACCTTGCATTCGAAAAGCGCTGTGTATTTGACCTATGTAAGTGAATTCTGCTTGCTGATTCTAAAGACTTTTACATTCACAATGTGAGTACTGCGAAAAATAGCGTATCTAGAAATCAATAACTACAATTGACCCATGTAAGTCAATTCTAGTTGTCGATATCCAGGTTTATTATTTATTGTGCTTCTGTAGCGAAATCATACAGTTAAATCTTTAATGAATTAGCAATCGACACCTAATGAAAAATCTCAAGGAATGCACAGTACACACCAACAACAACAACTTGTATGTGGTATCAATCTAACTGTGAATTTGTTCCGTCATTATGTCATTTTCGCTAAGGGGTGGACTGCTACCTCGTTAAGGATTAAACTGTATGATATCGCTCGCTGTACAACTGCAAAAAAGCGATAAATAACATCTCTTGGAATCGACAAGAACAACTGACCTATGGGTTCTGGTTAATGAATTGAAGATTTGTTATTTTTCATATTACTAGAGAAAGGAACACTTAAAACAGAAATCCTATAACAAAGAACCGCTTACACCTACTGAAAAAACGCTGAAAATAATGAACCTTGGATCCAGTGCAAGAACTGACTTGTATGGCTCAATTCTAGGCAACTTTTCCAAATTTTTTTATTTTTTCGCAATTTTCATTACTTGTGTAGTGTCTTTCCCCTTAGGATGTCTGTATTACTTTCTCCTTATTCCACGTTAATGCGCTTTTACTTTTCGGTATGTTAGTATTTATTTCATTTAGCTGTTGTTGCGTGAGATCGTAGTTTGTATGCATCCAAAACCTCACCTTTCCACAGTTGTCCCATTAGATTCAATTTTTATTATTAAGATTTGCCACTATTCCATAATATTACTAGTTTACGATGCATGATATTGGACTTCATAGGTCGTGAGTGTTTCTTTCACTTACTCGCTAAATTATGATAATAATTTCTCAGACGCATTTTCCTTTCTTCTGTTGTTCTTTTCATTCGTTTTACATCCATTTTTATGCGATATAGTTCGTGGCTACCTAATTAATCGTGTGAACAGCGATTGTGATTTATCTTATATATTTGTATTACCTTCTTTTCTGAAGTACATTTGTTTATTTGCGATTAAGCTTCGTTTCTTTCAAAGATTATCTCTGTGTAGCGTCTTTGGGTTAGGTGTGGCGTCATTGGTCAAAACCGACGGATGGAATCGGACACTAGAATTTACCCGGTCCACGTCTCATCACCTAACGTGGGGTCGGAGACTTTCTCGTTACGTAAAGCAGGACACGTACCAATCTGTCGCAGATCTGACAACAGAGTACGATGCTAGTGCAGGAACAAGTGTCTCAGGGAACACAGTTCAGCGCGAATTGCTGGTATAGGATTCCGACACAGAGGAGATCTACATTTTGCAATGTTGACCCAATTAAGATTGCATCAGCGACTGGATCACAGAGATTACTTCATAGATCAATGGAAAAGTGTCATATAATCGGATGAATCACATTTATTGTTACAGCAGGTCGATGGCCGTGGCATCCAAATGAACCGCTGCTCAGATGTACATCACGCCACGATCGGAAGCCGATGGGACCAGTATTATGCTACAGGAGACGTTCGCCTGCGCTTCCGTCGGACCTGTGCTAATAATCGAAGCACAATAACCGTTGCTGACCACTTGAAAACTAGTGCTGAGCACTTGACTCCCTTGATACTCGAAGTCTTCCACAAAGGTGATGGCATCTTCTGTTCGTGTCACAAGGTTGGAATTATGATACTACTATTTGAGGAACATAACAGTGAACTCACGTTGACGTCTTGGCCTCCAGGTTCGCCTGATAAATAATTCAGTGGAATACATATGCGATGCTATCGTGTGCCAACTTCGCGGCCTCAGTATACTGGAACTAAGTGACATGTGGTTGGATATCAGGTGCCAAATACCTACGGAAACCTAGCAAAGACATGCCGAATTTGTGACACAGGAAACCTCCGTCGTATTACGATCGAAAGATGGACGAAGATGTTATTAAGCAGGTGTCCATAGTGTTCGGCGTCATCAGTGTATATGGTATTGTATTATCACAATTACAAATGCTGCCTACGTTCTGTGAATTTTATTGTAACAGTAAATTCTGTCTATAAATATAAGAAGTTATTTTGGCGCCAACTGGTGACATTCTTTATCGGAAATCCAAAACTGCTATATGATTATTCTTGCCATCGGAGAAAATATGTTTACTGTTTAAGACCTCATCCTCGTAGGGGTCACTGGAAGCGGAGCACTAATGCGAAGTGAAATGCATGGGTAACGTGTGCAAAGGTGACCTCCTGCAATGATTTATGAAAACGGTAGAGAACCTAAGCCAAATTGGCCTATGGGGGATTCGAGCCACACTCCTTCCAGATACTGGTATTTTAATCAACACAATAATTACTCCATTACTAACCTTGAAATTACTTGTTTTCAATTATTTACATCTGTCTTCAGGAAATCAATGTGATGTGCGTGGCAGAGGCTGTTTTCTTTGAATACCAGAAGATCAACTGGTATGCCAAATTATATCTCAGTCCCATAAACAATGGAACTTGAAAACCAAAAAAGTCACGTGTTACCATACATTAGAGTGTTATGTCGTTGATTACAGAAATTGTAGCGAATTCGTAGAAAGAAAATGTCGCCTTTCACAGATGAACGGAAATATTTGAAAAGTTACGCTCTGCTCCACGTATGCAGCCTATTGATACCATGTTTAGGAACGTACTGTGGCATTAACTTCAACATACTCCAAACAACATGGAAGTGATTACGAAAGCAGTTTACTTTCCTTAAGCTGTTGTTGCTTCTGCTCAATTATCTTTTATTTCATGATCAGGTAAGTAAAGCAGCTCTACATGTAAATACAAATTTGAGATAGTTTCTCTAACCGATTTTTAAAAAGGATATAATTATATGTTGACGGAACAGGATCTATCAACTAATACATACCTGATGTTGAGAAACAACAGAATTGCGTTATATTTCTATTAATATTTGATTACTTGAGCATCGTCAAGTAACAAGTGACTGGCGTCGATAAGGGAAATTAGAGTTTAGAAGAACAAACCTTAGAAACAAAAACGCTAGCAACACATACAAAATGTTTGATCATGATATTACATGAGAAATTTCAGATCTAGAGCTGAGCAGTCGGACAATGCACCAAACACGTCGAATTACTATGATAAAGTACAGTTTCCAGGAAGGATAGTGTTAAGCACACAAAATAAAGAAAAGACACACAACTAAAGTATAGAAGTTGTATGTATACGGTACGAAGGTCAGGAACGATAAAAACAAAATGAAGTGAAATGAAACTTTTAGTGCGATACAAGTTTGTAGAAAGAACTTTAATCATTGACGCTGAAGTCTGGCAGTGCGTGGCCGGTTGATTGGATTATTCGAAGCTTAAGAGTGGGGAATGCCCAGATGTAACTCACCATTTAGAACCAGGTGGGAGCTTTGAGTTAAATACTTATTTACTTCAATAGTTTCTAATAGGTTACATTTTACCTTTATTGGTTGTGTGTAAGTATCACATTTGTGTTGTATCTGTACTTATGATCTTCTTTCAGACCTTGTTCAGCAAAACTGGCGTCTTTCTTCCCGTAACTCCCAGTTACCTTTATACTTACTCAGTCTAGCTGCTATAGGCCTGCCTGTTTGACCAATAGACAATTTGTGACAGTCAATGCAAGTGGTTTTATAAGCATCACCATTACTTATTGAAGTCTTACCACTAGTGTTGGGTAATATGTGAGCTCTGCAGCCTCTTACATAAAATGAAGCTTTGTACTGCTCCATATTTAGGAATGTCATCCAAAAAATCAGCTAAGACTCTCAAATCTTGCAACTATGGAACTTCACTATTTTAGGTAAGAAGTTATGGTAGGATCAATAAATATTTACGAACAGCAGCGGCATCACAGACATTTGTGTTTAGATGTTGCGGAACATCCAAATAAAGGTATTTATTTAGCTCCTCTCGGGGTATTTTTGACAGTACACTTACTGATTGTGCTGCCGATTCTTAGTATGCAACGGTCACAATATTTCGGTGTGCTGAAGAAATATTGTGTCCTTTGGACACTGATGACCTGCAGTACCCCTGCGAACAAAACTGTCAGAAATTAGACCGGGAAAAGCTAAGAATTTCTAATCATCTTGTGAATGTTGCATTTTTTCTTCTTTCTGTGCTTGCTAAGAAAAAAACGGAGAGGAATTTCTTTCGTATGAACCGGCAGCGCCCTCCCCTTCACCTCCCCCCCCCCCCAACCTCCTAGCACATGCTTTAAAATTACCTAATGTTAGTGATAGTATAATCATAAAATGCATGACTAATTGCTTAATTCACCAGTTTAGAATTCCATCAACTTTGGCAACAGCATATTTCAGCCACTTTCTGTATTCTTTTAGACAAATACTGCCGAAAGATTCTGCTGCCGCCATCATAATTTACGTGTAAGGACCGCGAAGATAAAGTGCGAGAAATTAGGGCTCATGTAGAGGTATATAGACAGCTGCTTTTCGTTCGCTCTGTGTATTTGCGACTGGAGCAGGAAAGGAAATGACTAGTAATGGTACAGGGTAACTTCCTCAACGCCATCGTAAATTTGGTTTACTGTTACATAACGATTTCTAATTTCTAATGCGAAATGCACTAAATTGACGGTACCTTGATGTATCAGAATGTGTCATATCTAACGACCCCTTCTTTTAGTCAAGTTTGCCATAAATTTCATTCTCCCCAACTCTGTTCAGTACGTCCTCAACAGTTACGCGATCTACCGATTTGTCCTCAGCATTCTTCTGTAGTACCACACTTCAAAATTTCTATTCTCTTTTTTTCACTTCTATACAAGGCTACACCCTAGACAAATTCCTTCATAAAAGACTTCCTGACACTTTAATTTACATTGGATGTTAACCTATTTCTGTTGTATCAAAGAGTTCAAAGAGTGGCAGTCAACTTTGTCAATAGCTTTCTCTAAGTCTAAGAAAGCTATAAACGTATATTTGCGTTTTTTGCTTTTCTGAGTCATAGGATCAGTATTGTCTCTAGTGTTCTAACAATTCTCTTGGTCCTAAGTTGGTAGTCCTCGAGGTTTGTTTATATCAGTTTTTCTATTGTTGCGTAAATGATTCATGTCAGCATTTTGCAACCATTAAAACTTCTAATTATGATTATATTACTGTAACTGAGTGAAAACCATGCAACTATTACGCCTTACTTGCAGATTGTCTAACTTTGAAATTCCGATCACATTTTCTAATCTAAAGCAACCTTCGCTACTCTACTTTTGAACACGAACATTAAATATGTAAATTACCTTTAATGTATGTGATACCTGTTAATCTAAACTGACCCTACTATCCGTAAGTGAGACTGAATATAAATATTGGCTATCAATAACTCATAATGGCTTTGTCACGAAACAATCGCACCCAGTGCCTAACTGTTGTATATCAAAAATATGCCCTATTAAAAAGACGCAGCAACTGAATTTATATCAAATTTGGCATGTAAATGCAGTTCCTTATTTTATCTCAGGAAGTTCTTTTTGGCCCTGCAGTTGTTCCTTACCTTGCAATGGATAACTCGGCCCTGCTCTGTCTGCTTATTGCAGAAATATGAATTCCTGAACTCCATCTACCTGAAATAAATCACTGCGTGGCAAACTGCCTTATCTTTTTCTTATTTGAGGCTTCTTCTATAAATTAGACTTTTTTTAACTCTCTTTAAAAATGCAGCTCACTATCCACGCAGTAGTGCAAGGCGTGACAGCGGAACTTGAACAAATTTATTTTTCATTTAACATTGAGGATTAGCTTCAAAGGAATATTTGTGAATGAATGAAAGGATATTTTGAAATTACATCAAATCCTTTTAATAAAGTAAAAGCGATTCGAATTAACATGAACTATAAATTTTCCTCTGCATTGGTCTGCACCACAAAAATTAAATCTCTACACAATGCTTAAATTAAATAAGATTTACTGTTTGCTTTCCTAATGAAATACTTTTAAATAACGGTGGTGGAAGGAAGATAATTAGAATCCTGAACATGTGACTGATGATTTACTCTGGATACCAACACGTAGATATTGTTAAACACTTACACTACAGTTCTTACTCGCTTAGCGCTTACGGTAAGTAGAGCTCAAGACAAATTTGGTTTTTCCAATTGAGCAGTCTCTCTATAAAAGCCTCTTAAAAATCATCCTTTATCATTAATCCTCAGTTCCCATTCAGGGAGGATCTCACGTAAAATGCATTCCCTGTATGGCACATTCGCCATCCAAACACTGTCTCTCACTCTCTCTCATTGCAACTGATTCCGTCGCTCGCCTGAGCTCTATTCAGTAATATAAGTTTTGGTAGCCAAATAATACTTTTCACTTACGTGTTCAGGCATGCAAAGATGCTTATAGTGGCAAACGTAAAAACAAACTAATTTCCATGATAAATACAACTTTCAGTATTATTTACTAAACTGATAGTTTTGTAACATTAACACCTCTCTGCACATGATTTCTTCTTGAGGTCAGAGGTAGCTTCCCCTGTCTCACATTTCTTGCCCACTAGGTGGAACACTTTTGTCAATGCTGGCTGTTCCACTGACAACAGTTCTGAGGAAATGTCATCTACTCCAAGGGCCTCGTTAGATTTCTCACTGCTCTGTCTATTTCTTCAAGCTTTCATATTCTTCTGCTTCACTTTCCCTTTCTATAACACTTCCTTCATTTTCCTTGAGTAGCCTTCCGAATTTCATATTTTCCTTCTCAGTCTACTACTGGTTTTGCACCTGAGCTTTTGATATTCATGCAACCACTTCCCTTTTCTCTAATACCCTCTTTAATTTTCCTTTCGACGCTCCGTTCTTTTCCGATAGTTATATTTCTACAGACTTACATCTATGTTGTACCGGTTCCTGCTTAGCCACTTTGCATTTTCTGTACATTTCATTTTTTAGACGTTTGTGTTCTCTTTATCTTGGTTCATTTGCTGCAGTTTTGTATTTTATCCTTTAATCAACTGAATTCATTATCTCCAAAGATTTCTACTTGATCCTCAGCTGCCTTCACTCTTTCATCTCTCAAAGCTACACATTCATTTTCTACTCCAATCCTTTCCCTTGTTTCAGTCTATCGTTGCCTATCGCTCCCTGTGAAACTCTCAATCTGTGAGTCTTTCGACTTACCGGGATCCCATCCCCTTAAATTCCAGTCTTTTTGAAATTTCTTCAGTTTTAATTTACAGTTCATAATCAATAAATTGTGATCTATATCCATATTGGCCTCTAGAAATGTTTTCCAGTTTAAAATAAGGATCTGAAATTTCTGTCTTGCCATTATATAATCAGTCTGAAACCTTCCAGTGTCTCCTGGTCTCTTACACTTACACATCATTCTTTCATTATTCTTAAAAAAAAGTATTAGCAATGTTTAAATTATGCTCTGAGCAGAATTCTTCAAAAATGGTTCAAATGGCTCTGAGCACTATGGGACTTAACATCTATGGTCATCTGTCCCCTAGAACCTATAACTACTTAAACCTAACTAACCTAAGGACATCACACAACACCCAGTCATCATGAGGCAGAGAAAATCCTTGACCCCGCCGGGAATCGAACCCGGGAACCCGGGCGCGGGAAGCGAGAACGCTACCGCACGACCACGAGCTGCGGGCCTAAAGCAGAATTCTACCGTGTGGCTCCTTCTTTCATTCCTTTTCCCAGTCCGTATTCTTATACTCTAAGGTACTTTAAGATAATCATCTAACACAATGTTCCGATATTTACCCGTTCTAATTTTTCGAGATTAGCGTTTACAAAGGTTTTTTTTTTTTTATCTCTCTCGTAGCTGAGTGCCGAAAAAAGATGCATTACTGATTATTCTTAATAAATGTTCGGTACTGTATGGTAGTTATGCATACTACTTAGTCTGTTCAATCAAACTGAGAATTTATTTGTGAAAACTAGTATAGTAAGTTACACAGCTACAGAGTGGGAGAACAGTGCTAACTTCCAGGCAGCGGAATTCCGGTACTACCTATAGATACTTTAATAGCAGTGAACGCTATGCGTTTAGGATGCCTTTCGTCCCACCAGAGTTGGGTCGCTCTCAATCTGGAGTCTGAGTGGCTTACCGTTCAACTCGAAGCTGATCTTCCTTTCCTACAGACCGAAGGAACTAACGGGTCCTATGAGCACATTTTCCTAGACTTACTGTGTCGGTACTCTAATTTTACTCCTTGTAGTACCACAGAGTTGCACATACTAACAAAGTCCCCCTGTTCACACTTAATCCAACCCCATCCACCGAGATTATTTTAAGTAAAAAAGATTCCGCGTAATACTTGTCTGAACACATAATAGGACGGAACAGCCATTGAAGCCTTATGACTGGAGACGCAGCAGTCTGCATCTGTGATGCAAAACGATGGAAGATTTCATCGGAAAGTCGATTAGTTACATTAAAAATACTGGCAATACTGTCCTATTAACTAATAAATGCAAGTCTTTCTGTGGCTGAAATACTGCCAGTATATCTGATGCAACAAATTGTTTTCATCACTTGATGCTAGCAAAGACGGTTAAAGTCACCAACGAAATCACAAATTTTTATTGTAATATGACGTGGTAAAAATACAGAGAGTAATTAGCACAAGGAAGTCATCTTGATAAACATTGTTATAAGGACTTTCCTCTGCTTTTTTAGATGTAGAGGGTAATTTGTATAAGTGCTCAACCCTTTGTCTGCAACGTCTTGTACCGTATGTGATTAATAAGTCGTCACAATATTTCGAGCAGTCTTCGGAAGTTTTAGGTTAGAAATTGCATTGTGCACGGTATCGTATTAGATATCAATAAATCTGATCCGGTTGGTAGACAGGTAACTCTGTCTTTCTATTCCGTAAGTCAAACGGTTTTTTTCTTTTGTTGTAAAACGAACTCCAGCAAAACGTTAGTTAGTTTCAAATTTTCTACAGTTACGCAGCTGCAGAACAGATCACTCACCTTTCTTCATTTTTTAAGAGTCATTCGTGTTCACGTGCCCTACTGGCACCATTCCACAAAGGCTATGACTAATGAAGCCCTGCTGGCACTGGTGGGTGTTTGCGTTGGAAGGCACTTCTGTTTGTGCTTCCTGCTGCCACTGAGCCTACATTTCTGTTTTACTTTATGTCTACGGAAAGGAGATACGGAGTAATATATCTTTACAATCAGTGTTATGCTCGTTAACTACTGTAATTCGATTAACACGCTATTTTCTTACATCCCATGCTCATAATGTGCAGACAGCAAAATATGTTTTATTGGTTACTCATGGAGGCTCGAAAGTGAGAATAATCATACTTCGACAACACGAAATTTTAAAAACACCGTTATGTACTCGAATTTCGGTAGTTGTGTTACGCGGCTGCAGGGGCCGGAGTTTGTTCTATCTCAAAGCCAATTACGTAAACATGAAACGGAGTTCCTTGTTGTACAATTGTTTACATCTTACATCTTTATAATATCATTTATTGTTGGACTTGATTGTGTAGTGGCAAACCCGTGACCGAAAAAATCGCGGACTCGAATCCCGGTCGAAACATGGAAATTTTCGTTCAAGCTTTACTGTGGCCTCCACTTCTCAACGATTTGAGAAATCACCAGAAAACACACATGGTTGGGATTCCACTTAAAATTATAGGTAAACTCGTCTATGTTAGGGACACGCAAGTAGCCCAAGTGGCGTCCAACTGAAAGGCTTGCACCCAGTCACTGGTCGCACGAAATTTTTATTATTATTATTATTAGTACACCATTTATTTCCTAGAAGCGTTTTACCCGTTGGAAATGAATTTAAACTTTTATTACTTCATGAACGCGTTATCTAAACAACGCGCTAGTCGGTAGAAGCAGTATTATGATTCATCTTTGGCTTAAATATGTTACTGCGGTTAAAATTTTTGTATTAAAATACGTATATATAGGTATATAAATTGCACACTGTATGCCCACTGGTGTAATAAATTAACCTAACAGAGAATCCAAAACAGAGAAGTCTGTTGTAATACCTTGTCTACAATATTTCCGCGTAATTGTTTAGATATAGCATGTAGCAATTGCACACGTAGCCACATTATTGTTGATAGTTATTCAAAACTCTGTTATGTGAAAAAATCTTAAATAATATAGGCACCAATTTTGACTGAAATGAAAATCATGCCAACGTCGATTGATTACATTACTGTCGATAACGTAGTGAATGTAAACTTTGCATTTCAGATTCAGAAGTTTTCTTCGACTAGCCGAAATACAAGGAATCCTAAACTAATCCTATTACTTCATTATTGAATTGTACTTTTTCCGCCGGCCGCTGTGGTCGAGCGGTTCTAGGCGCTTCAGTCGCAGGTTCGAATCCTGCCTCGGGCATGGATGGGTGTGATGTCCTTAGGTTAGTTAGGTTTAAGTAGTTCTAAGTCTAGGGGACTGATGACCTCAGATGTTAAGCCCGCCATCGAACCATTTGTACCGTTTCCTTTTTCTGTGTATTAAACACAATTTCTACTAAACTTGGTTAATTACGTACTTCACTTCTTTATTGATGTTTAACTGCAGTAAAGGAAAAAGCGCAATGTCTAGAAAATCGGGCGTAGTCCCTGTATTTCCTAATAACACCCAATTTGTCTTTTTTCTAGCTTAGGGGACCTTCTCCATAGCTGCCGAGATGTGATATGTTTGGCGATATCATAATTCTTCTTGCCCAACTTTTCTTACACTTCTGAATGTCATACTGCCAGGTTGAAGTTTAATTAGCTACTGAATCATTAATGTATTTGTATGTTTCTCCATATACTAAAACAGGCTGCATCACCGCCTTATATCTCGAGGGTTAATAGCAAAAATGTATTTAAATTGGGATCAAAATAAATTTCAAAATGTATGAATGCCAGGAAAATTCCTAGCCCTTACTTATTCCTCCATACTATGGTTTTGCTCATGTGTCACAAATCATTAATTGCGTTATCTATATTACGCCTATTAAATGCCCTACAAGGTTGCCTTGCCCGTAGCGGGTTACCTATCTAACTGCTTCCATGGGAAGAAGAATGTGATTTTCAGTATTTTATATAGTTACTGACAAGATGTAAAAATTTACCTCACGACGAGACACCGCCTTAATGTAGCGGGCAAGAGGGTTTGAATGTTTGAGTGAAGAATAGCTCACTGAAGGCAACTTGTGTAGGGAAGAAAACCTCTGTTCAAAATACTACACGTCTGGAAGACAGGAAGGTGGCAGCCCCATCATCAGAGTGTGCTAGCATATGGTCCGTAACACTATCAAATAGGGTTTTCTTACTAAAACGTTTTATAAAAATAAGCCGGATGGATGACAACTAAGCCTGTTATTTGTGGTAAAGGATACAGACTTTGGAACGTAGGACAAAGTACTCTCGGGAACGTGGAATATTCGTGGTTTAGCCAACAAAGAAACAGAAATTATTAAAGGAAACGAAATTCAAAGGAACTCAGTGTATAGGGGACTGCACCTTGATTAGCAGTGGAGTCAGTAAACAACAAAGAGCAACTAGTAAATTTGCAGTAATTACTAATGAGGGATGGGCTACTGAGATACAATTTACACTTTTGTAAATGACGGAATTCTAATTGTTAGATTTAAAATACCGAGAGGTTGTGGCGAAATAAGCGCTGTATCTTTTGGAGATACAAAGGCGAGTGAGTGTGGCGGGACTTTACCCAGTCCACTGCTACTAGTGCCACGTCATCATAACGCGCCTCTGTGTATCATACAAGTATTGCACCAAAATCTAAGGATGAAATTAAAAATCAAAACAGCTTTACCAAACTTTCTCATCATATGCTTCAGTATATCAATGTTTAAACTGTTAAATCTCAGTGATCAGATGAATATGTTTCCCTAAGTACATTGCTTTATATAGGAAACAAGTGGCTCTAAATAATAAAGCTATAAAGCCAAAAATTGTTCAGTGTGTGCGTATGCATGTCGCAGCTAACTGTTAGAAGTTTCAACTTGATCGGAGCAAAATGGCTCTGAGCACTATGGGACTTAACTGCTGAGGTCATCAGACCCCTAGAACTTAGAACTACTTAAACCTACCTAACCTAAGGACATCACACATATCCATGCCCGAGGCAGGAATCGAGCCTGCGATCGTAGCGGTCGCTCGGTTCCAGACTGTAGCGCCTAGAGCCGCTCGGCCACTCTGGCCGGCTGATCGGAGCAATATTTTCTTCAAAATCGGCTTTTTTACAGAAAACGGATGGCGCCAAGTACTAGATTTAGAAAGATGAAAATTCGTACGCAGCTTCAGTCTGATATAAAACCATTAACTATGTGACTCCACTAAGCACCTCTAATAGTTTTCGAGTAATTTACTAAAAAATTAATTTGGAACAAAAACTTGCTTATTTGCAATAGATTAAGTATCATTTATATTAATTACAGAAGGTTCTGATTACAGCACTTGATTTCATCGATTAAATAATTAAGATATAACAAGTTTCAAGACTTTGCTGTAAATAACGATCAACACAAGGTCTCTTAAAGATGTAGTTCAAAGTCATGTTCTATTGTCGGTTCCGTTCTAAAAATTTTACCTTGCAAAGTTTAAATGCAGTCGAGTTAAAACTTTTTTTCTGTAATTAAAGCCAGTTTAACTCCATTCATGTAAAAATTACTAAGATCGTAAGGTGATGCACAACAGAATTATTAATTAACATATGTCCGAGAAAGCGGCCATTTAGATGCTGCTACTAGGGCATAGAGCAGGTGACGGGAAATGTTCCTTTCGACCGTCCGCTGCGCCCATATACATAAATACGACCTGAGAGGCAGTGAAACACATTTCGCACTCAGCTATCAATTGGTCTGCGTCAGTCAAACGCCAGCTTGCGCGCTGTCTCGGTTCCGTCGGTAAATGAATGTTTTCGGTACAAATAGTAAGTGAACTCGCGAAGATTGCACACCGTCCTGGATCGCTTAGATTCCGTGGAAGTAACTGTTTGTGTGCCGCCCGTAATGTTAACAGAACCACGTGCCCAGTGGTGAGATTATTTCCCACTTTCATATCGAGCAATTAACTTTGATTATTAGAAGTCAGGGTGAAAGACTGTTTAATTGGAACTTGTCATAGAGGTCGCCTCTGAACTGCTCATAGTGCTATTTATGATAGAGACATTATTATTATTATTATTATTATCAGGAAAGCTACTATGTTGTGCGTGTAATATTTTATCAAATATGTGAACCTGTTAGAACTCAAAACTGTCGTTTATTAACGTAGTTCCTGATCCCGTTGCGTAAATAGAGTAGAAACATTTCTTTCAATGAGTTCAAGAAGAAGGTGTTCAGCATGTTCTCTATCGCTTTCTGGCTGACCACAAAAATATTTTTCAGGTTTGCGTAAAAGACGGCGAATAATTATACTAGATATTACGTGAAACCAACTCGCCGCCCCGCGGAGTCATGTGACCGTTACTAGATTATATGCCCTTCTAGACGATAAAAAGGAAGACAGCCAAGGATTCTGTGAGTAACTAAATAAAGAAAGTGAAAAGAGATTACCTTACACTATCAGAAGATGTGAATATCTGAGTAGGTAAAATAGCCATCAAAGATTTTACAGGTACATTTGGCGAAGCTACTTTCTGCGATAACGAACAGAGAAGCTAAGACAGTTCACGGAATTTAACAAATTAGGATAATAGATACTTTCTTTAGGAAAAAAAGATATCCATAAGTATACTTGGTGTGCAAGGGGACGTAGACTGCGAATTAGCTGTCATCGTAAGTAAAATATTTAAGAGTCTCTGGAGAAGTGATGTATCAACGAATCATTAGTTGCTATTGTCAAAAACACATTTTCTAACGAGGTGGTAGGAAATGAAAAGCTTTGAACGAACGAAATGTATCTATTACAAGAATAAAATATGAAGAAGGTTATCTGCTTATGTACAAAAACACGAAATTAGCCACGATACTAATGAGGAATGAAATAATGTTATAAAAACTACAAGAAGTGTAGCTAACGAGTGTTAGCTAAAAAAAAAATGAAGTATCTACAAGCTTTACAACAGCAAACGGACGAAGAAAGACAGATATATAGGGAAAACTGAAATGAAGCGAAAAGTATTGTAAGGAAAGCTCACCAAGAGTCTTGGGACAAATTTCTAAGAACCGTTGAGGATTATATACATAGCAGACAAATGATGGCCTGTCAAGTGCTTAAGCATCTAAACAGTGAAGAAAGAGACGTAGCAAATATAAATGCAATCGAAGTGTATTTCATACAATATTATAGAGAACTATGGTCTAATAATCCTCTAGAAAAGGGAGAATAAAACGATGAGCCTATTTACGGAAATTTGGTTTACATTTAGGAGTCAGAAGTAGTAGTAAAAGAAATTAAGAATAGGATTGCTACAGGAGTAGACAAAAATAAATGCAGAATCATGGAGATATGGGGCAGGATACTTATGCAGATTTCTGAATCGGATTAAAAGGTGTTGGAAGGGAAATCAGATCCAAAATCATCGTCGCATGCCCAAGTTGTGCCTATATTTAAAAAATATGCTAGGAACAGGTGTGAAATTTATTGGGGAATATGTGGTTTGAATACAGGATATTAAATACATACTAGAATATTAAGTAAAAAGTATGAGGCATCACATACGTTTTATCACAAGAACGAAACCCCTTTAGAAATGGATTATTTGTACAGATGCAACTTACGCACTTATGCATACGATAGAAAAAAGAAGGGCATATAACCTTAAAACTCATATGGCATTTATTGATTATGAAAAACCATTCGCCGGCCGGGGTGGCCAAGCGGTTAAAGGCGCTGCAGTCTGGAACCGCGCGACCGCTACGGTTGCACGATAGAATCCTGCCTCGGGCATGGATGTGTGTGATGTCCTTAGGTTAGTTCGGTTTAAGTAGTTCTAAGTTCTAGGGGACTGATGACCTTAGAAGTTAAGTCCCATAGTGCTCAGAGCCATTTGAACCATTTTTGAAAAACCATTCGGATGACTAAGTAGGTAAAAATTTTGCGAAACAGCTACTCGAGGAGGATATCCAAGTCACCTAATGAAAGTGTTAAAATATATGGTACATCAATGAGTGTAAATGTCGGAAATGGATGGTACAGTAACAAAATATCTATACACCAATGTGTAACTTAGTTATGTAGCTTATCTTCTATTTTTTTTGTTTAAAATATATAAATGATTTGATTAGAGAATAGGTTTCTAAAATTAACGGAGTAATCTGTATTGCACCAAATTTAAAGCAAAAGATGATGCTATTTTCTGATCGAATTATTGTAAGTAAAACTGAAGATGAGCTGCAAAGAGCAGTATCCGTATATGCCACAGAATTTATGCGAGAATTATAACTTTAAATTCCACAAATAAACCAAAAACAATGTCCTTCAAAAGTAAATACACTTTGGAAACCAAAATTGTAATCAATTATACTACACTGTCCAGTACCATCAATGTGACCACCTGCCGTAAGCCTCAATAACCACCTTCTGCAGCGCGGACCACTGCCAGGCAAGCAGGAAGATGGTCAGTGAGGCTCTGGAAGGTACTGATAGGGGTGTGGAGCCACTCTGACTCCAGCGTCGTGGCCAGCTGCAGTAGATTTCTGGGTTGAGGATCCGTTGCGCGAAAAGCCCGATAGATGTGGTCCCACAGGTTCTCGATTGGGTTTAAATCATGGGAGCTTGATGATCAGGACAGCACGGTAAAGTCGTTCTCGTACGCTATGAAACAATTACATACACTGTGAGCTGAGTGACACGTTGCACTGACCTGGTGGTAGACACCATCGTGCTGAGCAAAAAAACATCACGTGGGATAGAAGCATTTTTTGTCGATCCACTGTGTCTACCAGAAGAATGAGATCACTCAGGGAATGCCACGAAAACATTCTCCAGACCATAGCGCTGCCTCCTCCGGCCAGAACCGTTCCGGAGTTTGTTGCAGCGTATTTGATTTCAGTCTGATGGAGTATAAAACGTGATTCCTCTTAAAAGGCCAACGTCGCCAGTCAGTGGAAATACCAGCCTTCGTCGTCGACGAACAGCAGTCCGCATGGCTGCAAGAAGCAGGTGACTGCTGCGAAGTTCCATACACAGCAGCGTCCGCTGAACGGTCGTTGAGGAGACACTGTTGGCAGCCGCTTGTTTCGTGTGGGCCGTCACTTGCTCAAAAGTTGCACATCTCCGCAACTGTCGTTCAGTCCCGTCATCTATTGCCGTGGTACACCACTGTTGCCTTGGCGCTAGTTTTGAGTAGCACCTTTTTTCCATGCATAGTATATTCTCCCCCGCCCACAATCCCGCCACACTGCTGGTGCCTACACCTGCCGCCTGTGAGTTGTTGTTTAATGTTGACATTAATGTGACTGCATTGTGTATATCAGAACAAGTCACTGGTTTTAATTACTCACGAACATCTGACAGATGTAAATATGAAAGGGATTATAAAAATATATAACCCATTTTCCAGCAAAAATTCAGTATAATAAACAAAAGCTTGAAAATTTAAACCAGAAAAGACACACGGGTGAGGTTCTGCAAAGTTACAGCTTGGCCTGCTTATCTCTGGTGCTCAGAAATATGGTCGTTGAGAAAGCAGAGAAAACGAAGGTGTAGGCTGCCGAAATGAGATTCTGGAGAAAGAATGATAAAAGAACATACCCTTACATGTGAAATTCCAGATAAAAAAAAAGATTAGAAATAGGAACATATTCAGTGGAAGTAATAATGGTAAACTGTGATTAATGATTTAAAGTATTGAGAAACGTCGACGGAAAGGATCTCAAGAAGAGTTTTATACTATAGACCTAAGGGAAGAAGATATCTGTGGAGATATGTTTTGAAGCCAGAATAGCCAACAAGGTCTAGTCCATGGAATCCAGTAAAAGAAAAAGATTAAGAAATTTAAAATGCTATCATAATCTACTCATCAAGAGATATAATCTAATGCCGAAGGCTTAAGAGAAGACGTTCAGGAACTGAACATATGATTTGAGACAGTGAAGTTCGCGGTACCCAAATTGCCAGGCCTATGTTCATACACTATTTTAAAATAAGAGCACTTAGTAACTAAAGGCAAATTTTACACTTAATATGAAACCATTTAGAAACTATTTTATATAAATACGAGTTGGATTCTTTAAGGAATTAGGGGTTGTAAACGACGGATTACTGTCCTAAATACTGATTATTAGATTGTCAGAAAAAATTCAATATTTCTTTTTGCAGCTGACAATTTTACTTAATATCTTCCACATTACGGAGAGGAGGCCAATAAGTCTGTAGTTTATTCCACATGACTGTCTCTTTTCTTACGGTGTGGAACGATTGCAACATTCCTTCAGTCATTGGGACTCCTCTTCTCTCGCATAAATTCTGTAATATTTTCAGAAGTTTCATTTGTATTAATTAGCCTCCCCCTTTGTTAATTACTATTCTTCGTATCTCTAACTATTATACATCGGATTTTCTGCTAGTTGGGGGATGTATTACTCTTCATTCCGCTTTATCAGATTTCACAACATGAGCTGATATACTTCTAAATACACCTAGATACGCATCTATTTTTTCTAGTGTTAATTACTCGTTTACCTAGAGTCCATACAAAAATACAAACACCATTCGGTATATAAATACAGAACGTTCCACCATTTTTCTTACACACTTGTACAATTGCGGTTGGACTTGTAACATAAAGTTTTACGTATGAACACGTCAAGGAACGAATCATTTCCGTGTGACGAGAAACAAATAATTGACTCACATCTTTATGAATCTCTTTTTGCTCAAATTTACCAATTGAAGCAAAACCTGTGTGGACAGTACGTACTACTATAATTCACTTGGTCAAAAACTGCGTGGAACCACGTCTTTATGCCAGTGAGTACTGCCGCGCGGGGTAGCCGTGCGGTCTATGGCGCCCTGCCACGGTTCGCGCGGCTCTCCCCCGTCGGAG
This sequence comes from Schistocerca serialis cubense, assembly GCF_023864345.2. Lineage (NCBI taxonomy): Eukaryota > Metazoa > Arthropoda > Insecta > Orthoptera > Acrididae > Schistocerca > Schistocerca serialis. The sequence goes on from NC_064642.1 coordinate 525,274,092, forward strand.
GTTCGAGTCCTCTCTTGGGCATGCGTGTGTCTGTAGTTCTTAGTGTAAGTTAGTTTAAGTAGTGTGTAAGCCTAGGTATTGATGACCTCAGCAGCTTGGTCCCATAGTACTTACCACAAATTTCCAATTTTCCAGTGAGTACGGATCTAATAAACTCCTCATGTAGCCACACAAGGAAAAAGACTAAATAATCCCAATTCTGATATCTCGACTTGTCCACGAATGGTACTTCGAAATGACCTCCGACGTAAACTTCGGGTAACTTCGTACAGAACCACTTTGTTTCACGAATATTCAGTGGTACGCCTTCCAAGTGAGTAAAGCATCAACGAAAAAACTACGCAATAAACATGAGTTGAATTTCATTTTAATATGTAGCCGGACGTTTTCTGAACATTTATTGAAAAAGTCATGTGCCACCTTCGCTATACAGCCTCCAAAACTGCTTAAAAATTATGAAGCGTGTTGTACACATAAACCTGTCAACTGTTGACCATCTGAGTCTATCAGGTATGCTTTAGTAGTGATCATAGATAGGTGAGCCTCACTTGATATCTACACCATTTAAAAGTGATACCGACAAGTATTGTTTGAATCTGTATTGAGTCGTGATGTAATGACGTTGACCCGTGACGTAATCATGTTGCGCCGTTTAATGCCAGGGTCTTAATCGTGTGACGCAAGCTCTGTGTACGGCGTTGCTTGGCAGGCAGTAGCACCGAGGCAGGGTCCGACCGCCACTTGCGATCCTCTCCTTGCCACGTCCTCTACAGCTGGTGTTTCCATTTCAGCCCAACTGGACCTGTTAGAAGCTATCCTTGGAAAAAGTTCAGGAAAATCTTTGGTTCAATTGTGTATGTCAGTATCATGTGCTCAGGTCTATACCACGCCCTTCACAGATGGCGTTTCGATTTTAGTCCAACTGGACCTGTTAGAAGCTATCCTTGGAAAAAGTTCAAGAAAATCTTTGGTTGAGTTGTGTATGTCAGTAGCATGTGCTCAGGTCTGTACCACGTCCTTTACAGATAGCGTTTCGATTTTAATCGAACTGACTCTGTTAGAAACGATCTTCGGAAAAAGTTCGAGAGAAACTTTGTTTTAGTTGCATGTGTCAGTAGCACGTGCTCACAGACCTGAACACCTATGTGGATTTATAGTTCGTATTACTCTGGCATGGATGTGTGTGATGTCCTTAGGTTAGTTAGATTTAAGTAGTTCTAAGTTCTAGCGGACTGATGACCTCAGATGTTAAGTCCCATAGTGCTCAGAGCCATTTGAACCATTTGAACTATAGTTCGTATCAACAAAAGCAACTTCTAATACAGAAATGGGTCTTTCAGCGTTTGGCGCTCTTCAATTATTCTACACTGTTTTCTGTGCTTTTATTCCGCTTTAACTGTTTTCCGCTCGTCATACTACAGCTAATTCTAAGTCTTGTAACTCATATTAAATGTAAATCTTTTTATAACATCTCTGTCTTTATGCGAATGTAAAATAAATCGAATGTCTGGTTACATGTAAGAAGGAGCGTGATAGTCAGAATCTTGCCAGGACATATAAATAAGCAGTTCTGTCACTGCGTTGCTCATAGCAACACAAACTTCTATCTACTTGTTTATTCAACCTTGTTACACCAGTCAATGATTCAGTTGGTATTGCTGTGTACTCATCAGATCACAAATCTCTGTTTTTCCATTGCGTTTATGTCATGTCATGCTATGTATAAACTTAGCACCCATGGTACATTAGCACTGAGCTCGAGTCGATAATAAGGCAGCGGAATATTGGCGTTTGATATAAGGCAGTTAAAACAGCAGTAGCTGCGGAAATACACAAATATAATGTTTTTCCGCTCTGCTTTTAATTATTGAAGTATATTATCCCCTTTTGTGACCACACTGTACTACCGTACACATTCATGTATGAAGAACATTCATAGTAATTAATTACTAGTGTAAAGCTACTTGCCGAGCAGAGATACAATCAACGTCGGAACTGCACTGTTATAGACACTCCACGCCATGTTTGTACTACGCCCTTAGTTTATGGTTAAATCTTGATACATGAGTATCGGATTGATCTTGCTGTGGACGGAGAGTGAGTTGAGTTCTGTCGGAGAGGTACTGAATTCTGTACTAAGTTGTTCGTTAATGTGTGGAAAGAAGAAGGCGGATGAATAATTACGCCAGTGTTGTCTATAGAATTATTTGGATGCAAGAACTCAAAGACCAAGAAATTTCTTCAACGCTACATTGTCGGTGAGACAAAATTTCAGTCCTACGCCTGCTCATTTCACCAACTAGTCACAAAGATTCCAGTTTTATGGGACAGGCATGATAGGGAGACCCAAGGACGAGTATGCAGTAAAAGGTCTATCGCATTTCTCTGCGCCACTATATGAACGAGGCCTTCCATATCTGTTCACACCATGCACCGATTGTAGTGCTCCGATGGCAGCTAATCTGCTTTTTTTTTCTTTTTTTAGGGAACGTCGATAAAAGGAATGATCGTTTATTTAGAGGTCTGAAATTGGCGTAATTACTATAGAAGTAGTGTAGGAAGGACATTTCAGTAGTTTGTAATAGTTTACCCGCAGCAGCCTGCTGGACTCCAGGCTCGAGTCGAGTATGCTGGCTTTTGGGCACATCAGCGAAGGCCGGCTCGTATCTGAGAAGTGCCTTCTGCCACTCCGACTTCCATCATCGTCCATCAATCAACTCCCCACCCTTCGGCGGATCCAGCATCGCTTTCACGACGAGTTTCTATAGGATTCGCTTCATCAGCATTCGGTGGCAGAGCACTACTTCGGCGAGTCGATATCTCAGCGTCTGGACTGGAGAGGAGGCGCTTTCCGTTGCAGTTGCGCGAGGGGCGACCAAGAGGACGAACACACGTTAAATATCAACCTTATCGTTGCTGTGGACGGATTGCTTATAACATTTAAACTAACATTTCATTTTAATGCTGCTTTAAACGAAAAAAGTGGAAGAAAATAGAGATTTAACTGACTGTGAGGATATCGGAATCATATCGCATATTTCCTGACAGAGATGTGCGAGTTCGGCGGATTGTGTAAGTTATAGGAAACAATTGGCTTTTTGCATTTGATACCATTTATTGTACCATTTACCAGTTTTTTGAGCCACTGTAGACTCATCATCAGATGGAGGTGTCACAGAACCATTCACTATTTCTTGGTCCACGCGCTTCTAGATGGGAGCGTCGTGGGTGTGGTAACCGTCGTGGTACACGTGAGATGTTAACCCGAAAGCTTACACACACACACACACACACACAGTATTTAGCTGCTCTTGCTTTCATGATAAAAGAAATACGGCAGCAGTTCTGCGTGACATTTATTTGACAACTCGTAAGTTTCCCGAGGTATGTATCAGCAGATGTGTACGCACAAGCTACCTACTCCCCTAAACTGAGATCTGGTGGTTTGTGACTGTGGACCTAGCGTTCGATAGCGTCCTACATGTATTCCATCGCATCAGATAGGCCGAAGGCGGTGGCCAAGAACTCAGCCTGAGGTTACTATCATGCTCCATAAAGCACTGCAGCACGATTTTGTCCTCGTATCACGGTTAGTTATCCTGCTGGAAATCGCCATCACCATCGAGGAAGACATCAAACCTGAAGGAAGCAGGTGGTCCGCTTTAATGTTCACGTAGTCCTCAACTGTCACGGTGCCTTCGGTTACTACCACATGTTCTATGGAAGTGGAGGTGAATATCTGCTATAGCAAATATTGACCCTATTTGCCTGTGTCGGGAACTCGATGCTTGAATGCAGCAGCCATCGTGCGGATAACGGCGTATCACGACACGACGATCTATCTGGTGTATAAAGACAACTGATTCATCCATCCAGGTAAGATGTTTCTGTTGATTCACCGTCCATTCTGGATGGTCCATGTCCTCTGCGATAGTTACTGCTGCCAGTCATGAGTACCACACACTTCTACGTCTGCATTCTTGTCGCTTCTGTGTCTGTTTTATCTTAGTGCCTGAAGGGTTCCACAGTTATCTGCACACTTCTAATTGCCTACCAAGCCCTTATCACGGTGTCTATTAAGCGAGACGAGGGCACCTGAGAGAAAACTCCCTGCGAGGTTGTTCTACAGGGTTCGGACTTCCCCTCGCCGTGAGCTGCTGGCGCTGTGAGTCGGCGAAAGCGGCCACTAGATTATTGTCATTACTTTTTAGCTTTTGATACAGAAGGTTGAACGACATGTCAAATTTTACCGTCGATTCTGACTTTGGACACCGCACACACACTTAGAAAACAAAAATCTTCACTCCCTAATAGCAATACTAACACTTCATTCCCAAATGTGAGGTTTTGTGGAGATATTACGTTTTCAGCTGTGCCCTTGCGCCTCAAGTTCAGTCGACTATTTACACAAATGGTTTCCCTTGATAAAGAGATACAAGACATGCACAAATAAAGTAAGATCAAAACCTGTGAACAGTGCCTGAGATTCATAAATCCAATTGAACGTGGCGTTAACGTCTTGGATGTACATAAGTCATATGCAAAGTAAACGTGTAACCAAGACGTGAGAAAATCAAAAATAAACCGTACACACTAATATTGTTCATCACAGAGACATATGTTAGAAACAAAAATAAAATACACAAACAAAACACATGGAGTTAAAACAGGCGAAAAAATGAAGCGTGCACCGCAATAATACTGTATTCATCAAAGAATTATATGTCACAAGTGTCGGCATGATGAACACACACTACACCTAGAATTAAGACATGCGATGCGAAACTTAGCTTTACACCGCAATGATGTTTATCAGAGAGTTAAGTGTCTCAAATGGCAACACGGAGAACACACAATACGCTTAGAATTAAGACAAGTCACAAAAAACTTCACGTTACCCTGTAGTAACGCTCATTAAAGAGCTCTATAAATTGCATAGAAAACGACTGCCAGTTCAAACAGTGACGTGAAACAATACGTTTTGGTGACATATACTGTTGTTCTGCCATGGGCCAAACCAGATAGGCTGGGATGGGTAACACATTAACGTTTTACAAACAGTGCGCTATGTTTCTCCTCAGAGAATTTGGTTCCCATCAAACGACATATACACGACATCAACATATAGAGTGCCTTTTTTCTACCTCAGAACCTACTGCTATTATAAATAATATCATGTATGCATCACAAGTCTTTGGGAGGCCTCCTTTTTATTTACTAGATTTCATAATGTCATTTCCGCGAGTGCGTGAACTGACTCCACTCGAATGTTTAAAAAAAAAAAAAAAAAAAAAAAAAAAAATAAAAAAAAAGTGCATGTACCAAACTTCGCATACGGTGGCGATCTTAGATTGCCCTTTACTTCTAACATGTAAAATAATCTTCCACGCTAAAACGAGCTGCACGAATACATTCGAATGTAAACAAAAGAAATTGTGCAAGTACCTAACTTTTTATACCCGATGGATCTTAACCTTCCCTTAAATTCTAATATGCACAATAGCCATGACATCCACGTTTCATGCACTAATTTGCAACAATAATGTCTTCTCCGCGCGTCTCTACATGCTGAAATAGAAATCTCATCAAATATCCACCATCCTCGCAAGTATTATTTCATTGCTTGGATAACTAACATAACACATAATATTCAGATTAAGTATAAACAGAAAAAAATATGACAGTGAACTAGCAGGAACTGGACTGCAATCCCGCGCTCTGGGAAGTCTCATGTTATCAGATGCTGACGGCTCCTCTCAGCATCGCGCACGGAACCAGTGCTTACAGACATATGTATTGTCCTTACTGTTATATGAGTTTGGTGATTGTGTATCTGTGTATCAGTTGTACTACTGCACAATTACTGTATGACCGTGAATTTGTGATCACCTAACTGTAGGCGGAAAGGCTCTCCAATACAGAATTATGTTGAGTAATTATGTCTTAGGTGTTGTACACGTTTGTACGTCCTATCCACACACTCGTACAGTACAGCCATTCAGTGAAAGGCCACTTTATCTGAAATAACTTTAAATTTATCCACAAAACAAATTTCATAACGTGGTCGCTAAATCCTGTTATGACTATTACAGCAATAAAGTATACAGGATGAGGAAAACGTTAACCTCCTGAAGGTTATTTACTTTGCTGACATTCAAGTTGAAGGAAACTTCGCGCACTCTGACTTCATACTCATTTTGAAAAACCCTGTATATTAATTTATTACCGACCTTCTCTCTATTATTGCAGCTAGAAGGTTTAGTTTCCTTGATGAATAAATTAGTAGCTTCTAAAACTCGATTGCACGTTTGTCATTTCTGTAGTGGTGCCAGTACGTCCGAGTAACGGTGTAGGGCGGCCCTGGATAAGTGCTTTCTCGTGTCGGCGGTTTTCACATGTGCCGCTATAGGTGGCAGCGCAGCATATCGCGCGAGCCCCATGCGCTGCGCGTGACGCGTATCGGCTGTGCTGCACACAGCTGCTGCGTGTTGCGTGACGTCTAGGCGTTAATGGTGGTATCGTAAATGCTGCAGCGCAATCCGCTAGATACAGCCGACGTGAATTATAATAGCCGTATTAAATTTGAATGGCGCTGCATACGTGGAGAAGGTATCACAGCGAAATTATTGTCGCAGTCGTTACATTCGAGGACATTGTACTTACTTATCACCTCCACCCCATGTGACAAAAGGAAACCTGCCGCCTAGGGTGCCGGCACGGTAGCTCAGCGTGTTCGGTCAGAGGGTTCAGCTACCCTCTGTAATAAAATAAAATGCCGCGCGGGATTAGCCGAGCGGTCTTAGGCGCTGCAGTCATGAACTGAGCGGCTGGTCCCGGCGGAGGTTCGAGTCCTCCCTCGGGCATGGGTGTGTGTGTTTGTCCTTTATGATAATTTAGGTTAAGTAGTGTCGTGGCGTAACAAGCTAGCTACGCCACACTGAGAAGGGAGCCGAAAGGCACGCGTACACCCACGCCGACTGGCGTCAAGTCTGGAACAGGATAAGTAGTGAATTCTAATAAGAAAATTATGCAGCTCCTCAAATACTTAACTTTATTCCATGTTGTGGTACATCGCTGTTGATAATACAAATAAGACTCTCTTCAGATACGGTTAATGGCGCCTTGCTAGGTCGTAGTCATGGACTTAGCTGAAGGCTATTCTAACAGTCTCTCGGCAAATGAGAGAAAGGCTTCGTCAGTGTAGTCGCTAGCAAAGTCGTCGTACAACTGGGGCGAGTGCTATTCCGTATTTCGAGACCTGCCTTGTGGTGGCGCTCGATCTGCGATCACACAGTGGCGACACGCGGGTCCGACATGTACTAAATGGACCGCGGCCGATTTAAGCTACCACCTAGCAAGTGTGGTGTCTGGCGGTGACACCACAAGTAGTGCGTAAGCTTAGGGACCGATGACCTTAGCAGGTAAGTCCCATTAGATTTCACACACATTTGAACATTTGTTATGCCGGCACAGTAGCTCAGCGTGTTCGGTCAGAGAGCCGGTTGGCCTCTGCAATAAAAAAACTGAGTGGAAGGATCAACCACCGAACTTGAACAGGATGTCTTGTGACGTCCGCAACGACCAAACACAACGATCAATAACGACCAAAAAAAAAAAAAACGGTAGTGGAAGGTGTATCACTCGAAATGCTGTACCGGGTACCAGACGCGGCGTTATCAAAATTTTAATTTTCAATATTTTGCATAATTATTAGCCGAATTTCAAATTTTTAAAATGCTGCCATAATCTGCTCGTTAAGAGGTATAACCTTATGTTACCAACTCCTTGCTTGCCTTGAGGTAGTGTACCTAACGGCAGGCAAATACACGAACTTCTTTTTTTTTTTTTTTTTTTGAGAAGTTTAGTCATAATTTCAAACCTTTACGAAACCTTTCTCGCTGAGAGTTCCCCCTCCTCCCCGTAATGACAAAATGGAAAAATAATTTATGTCTTCTATATTTTCGCTGCTGACGTCGTGGAACTTCCGCATCAGGCATAACTCTTAATTTATTACATCTGTAAAAGTGCAAACTCTATTAGCAACGTAGTTTCCAGACAGTGTCCACATATACCACTAAATGTTCTTGCAAAATTATATCACAGTATGTCACATAGATCAGGAGACTTGACGTCACAAATATTGTGATGAATGAAAAACTAGATTTTACTTAAAACGGAGTGCACCAAATATTTCAGCATTAGTCATAACGTTTTTCGGTGTATTACACATAGCCATTCTTATTTTTGATTTCTTATTTTTTTATTTTAGTTTATTGGCTTTCCGTTCTTGTCCATTCAGTCGTCTCAGTAATGCAAGGACGATAAAAAAGAGTGTTGGGGACGTTGTCAGTTACGACGATACGTGCGTGAGGACCACAAAACACCCAGTCTCCGAGAGGAGAAACTCTCCGACACGCCCGAGAATCGAACCTGGGCCCCTTCGGCTATCAATCTGTCACACTGACCCCACAGCCACCGAGGCGCACGACACATAGTTCAGAAGATATGACGTCATAAATGTTTAGATGGATGAAAAGCTAGATTTTTTTTTAACTGAGCTCAGGCATGACGTTTTAATTTATTACTTTTCTACTAATAACTCTATTCGCAACACAAGCTGCATATAGTATCTACGTAATCGCTCAATGTACTTGCAAATTTATATCATTGTGCGACATATAGTTCTGTAGATATGAAGCCATAAATATTGAGATATATGAAAAACTAACCCAGTTCACTTTCATCCAGTACTTCATAATGAGACTACTTAGCGGCTTCCAGCTAACTGTTTGCACTATTTCAAACCATTCTTTAACTTTTTCTCGCTTACCTGCTTGAAGGCAAATATTTAACACAAACTTGTCTGCATAATAACCTGCCGGTTGAAGCTTTTTTATATGTAGAAGTTCAATTCCTTTAAGAGTAGAGCCGGCCGCTGTGGCCGAGCGGTTCTAGGCGCTTCAGTCTGGAACAGCGCGACTGCTACGGTTGCCGGTTCGAATCCTGCCTCGGGCATGGATGTGTGTGATGTCCTTAGGTTAGTTAGGTTTAAATGGTTCTAATTTCTATGGGACTGATGACCTCAGATGTTAAGTCCCATAGTGCTCAGAGCCATTTGAACCACTTTAAAGAGTTGATGGTTTGCTGGTGATACACTGTTTAGTCGCAGCGCTGTCTTTGTCACCCAAACTCGACGTAGTTCTGGCAGTTGTAGCAGTGTAAAACACTGAGGCAAGTAGAAACAAATGTGGGATATTAGTAAAGGCCGCACAATGTATTAAAATTTTCTGTTATCACTGCAATGTTTCATATGTCCAACTTCAACCTCAGCCGTATCAGATCGAACTTTTTCATTAGATATAGGTGAGTCCAGCCTCCCTTCCCCCCCCCCCCCCCCCCCCGCCCACTCAGCCACTCCTTTTTTAAGAGCGATTTTTAAATGTCAGAATCAGTGACTGACACACACTGCTGGCACTTGCCCACATCACGACGCAAGACTGGTTTACGCCTGGTCCTCAATTCAACTGTACCGTATTCGAACTAGATGGTATCCATTGTTTGTGTAACTAGTCTGCTGACAATTACTTATCTGCTATACCATGCTTTAAAATTTGCCTACTAAACTATTTTAGTGACTTAAGTAAACCACCGCACCTATAACGACTCCTTGATAGTTAACCCCTATTTCGTTTCTAACACTGTCGATAAAGCCAAGCCTGTTGGTAGTCATTAACATTTTGTAGCGTGTGAACTTTGGAATTACCTACTGACCACAGTTTTCCGTTAAAGCGTTCGAATTATTTCTAAATACTACCTGTTTATTTTATCGGTAGCATATACATACGCCATACATGGCAAAGAACTTATGAGACCAACTGCATGGAATGGATAATGCCTTGAAAAAGTGAATATCAATAAATGTAAAATACGGCTAACTGAATGCATTTGAATTAAATCAGGCGATGCATATGGAATTAGATTTGGAAATAAGACACTTAAGTAAAGGAGCTTCGCTCCTTAGACAGGAAAATAAATGACAGGTTGGTCGATGGAACTATCCTTGTAGAGCAATAACCGGGTAAGTGTGGGTAGAACTCGCTGGGTTTCGTTGAGTGAGTATGCGAGTATCAAAATATGTGACGTAAATGGCCGCATCTATTGAGTGCATCTGAGGGAATCATAACAGGCGGTCGAAGATTTTGATTACATTGAGTTATTGCTAGTAGCTTGAATTTTCTACACCTTCAAGGGAACGTACATTTTTATGGTTCAAATGGCTCTGAGCGCTATGGGACTAGAACTTAGAACTACCTAAATCTAACTAACCTAAGTACACCACACACATCCATGCCCGAGGCTGCATTCGAAGCGCCTAGAACCGCTCGGCCACTCCGGCCGGCTATATTTTTATATTTGACATAAATTTGAACTGATACCTCTATAATTTCTTGAGGAAAAGGGGTCTCAACAGAGAGCCAGACAGACGGACAGAAAATGGCAAGAATAAAAAATTATTAAATTAACAATTTTCGGATTTTTTCCTTTACTTGCAATGTGAAACTTTGTTTCTTCCCATCATTTTAGATCAGTGGGGTGTACCCTATTGGGTTTAATGAGTGAGTTTGTATCAAAATGTGTGACATCAATAGCCTTTTCTTCTGCTTGCATTGCTTTAGAAAGATAAATATTTTGACATTGCCAAGGAACCGTAAACCTCAGTACTTGGCGCAAGATTCAGATTGATACCTCTACCCTCTCCTGAAAAAAAGAGATCTGAACAGACGGACAGACAAATGGATAACAAAATGATCCCATAAAGTTTCCGTCTTTACCGACTCAGGTACGAAATTGTAGAAACAGGTGGATAAACAGAGAGAAATACAGAAGCCAGAAACCATCAAATCCTGTGAGGCTAAGTTACTAACATAGCAGCCATTGTGGAAGCCAGTGGCCTTATTCAGAGTAAAACACTCGAGCTTTCGATATCTGTCTCCGCCGACTCTGCAGAACACCGTGTCAGTCCCGGGAGTCAGTGATGTCAACTCCTGATGACGATGGCTGAGACAGTTAACGCAAGATCGAGAGTTTTATTCGAAATGACGCGGCCTGTAAGCCAAGAAGCTTTAATTGAAAGACTTCTAGGCCAAATCTTGGAAGCCACCGTGTAGGATAAGGCTCGTAATTATCAAATGCAAAGGCGATCATGTGACATATCCAACAGATACTGAAATACACGAGAAAAACCGTGTCTTTCATTTAAGAATGCCTTTCTTCAGTTGAGAGTTATGTAGCATTTTGTACAGAACAAGGAAAATCCTGGTGATCACACAAACTTACAAGTTAAGCTCGACATATTGTGCAGCTGTTCGTAAGGTTGTCGCTATCCGCTTCACCCATCCTCAAGAACATGTACTGAAATGCGAACACAATCATCAATAATCTGCTTCCCTGTAGTTCTGATGTAGGGCTCATCACACTTTCCTGCGAGACAATGCTACTGTAGGGTTGACCACACTTTCCTGCGAGGCAATGTTAGTGGTGCGCTTTTGACTCTCACTGATCGATAGGTAATATATAGTCTGTCTGGGTACCACTGGTTGGGATCATCTCTCCTGATACCACGGCAGTTTCAATGCGTTCGGGCTGTACACAGCTTTCGCGTCAACAGTTAGGATGAAACATGAGTCATTATTCGACAGTGAATAAAGCTTTGCTCAAAAAGAAATTTCCATAGTTTCTCGTGTAATTAATTATCTGTCTGATATGTAAAATGGAACTCATTCCATCTGAGATTTACAAGTTTCACCCAAGATGCCGGCTTTCTAAATGGTCATCATGTAGGCAATATAGCCTCAAAGGTTCGGCCCGCCCTCCCTCCCATCTCACGGTTTGAACGTAAATTTCTGGTATCCGCAAGTTTTTGTTTTACTAGGGTTGCTCCACAAGTATGGTCCATCAAGTAGATGTGTCATAATATGCAGAACAGCAAAGGGAAAGAATTCGTTTCTGAAAAACGTTGACGAAAAAGAGTTTTATAGGTCACATCCTGAAGCATCAAGGAATCTTCAAATTGGTAAAGGACGGGAGTGTGGGGCGAAATGGTTGCAGAACGAGACCAGCATTTCTCTGCAGAAGCCGGGTTAAAATTGAGGTAGGCTGCACTGGATAGACTAGTGTGGAAAGTAGCATCAAACGGCCTTCCGAGTGAATAACACAGTAACAACGGACCAGAAACTCGAGACCATTAGGACTTAACATAGCTGTGTTGTTTGAGATGGACGAAGATGGTATGTACTCGTTTCCAACAAACATATGCTTATGCACATTTGAAAATTACATCACGTGTCGTAAATGAGAGGACTGTTGTTATGAAAGAAATGTCAACGCGTTACACCTTTCTTTGCTGCGGATTCAACATCTCATCATCATCGATCTGGAGGACATTAAACTGAAATCTCATCGAACGATGTACAAGGGAGTATTGAATAACAAAGAGACTAGTAAATGGTTCACCAACATTTCAACTTCTCATTGACAGGCCGTTGACGCAAATTATCAGATCAATAGACAACAGTGATCGCCAGCACAATCCACAGTAACATATGAGCTCAGCCCCACTTGAACCTGCATAGTTAATTGTAAGAACAGTAAACATTTCAGATGTGATGCTACTAAATAATTGTAAGCATTAAGCGAATATATAAGCTAAGAAATGAATTATGGAAAGGAACAGTCAAGGACAAAATTCTCTGAAACAGAGTATATGTTGGAAGAGACAATCCACTGTAACACTGACTAAACTACTTGATCGAACAGAGATAAACTTCACTAAGATAATTAGGTTTACAGAGGGGCTAAATGATGTCAGTAACTCTTGCAGTACTTTTATCAGATTAGTCCTAAAGACTGGTTTAGAAATAGGTATGGGCCTGAATCAAATTTTGTAAAGACACAGGACACTGTGGACGGTACATCGACTCTAGAGAAATTGTAAACTCGAGTCCCGTTCCCACATTCGTTCAGCCAGTACGTGACCCGAACCACAACATAACGCAAGCACTTCATCTCAAGAAAACTTTTGTTGGGCTAAATGTGGTCAGCTTTCTTTTCGACGCGCGGAGAGTTCTCCGAACTTCCCTGATTCTTACGTAGGATTTTTTCGAAAAACTGATGAATAGATTCTATAACACATATTTCTTTTGATGGAGACCAATTCTCCGAACTGTTCATCCAAAGATACAAGGTTAGATCGATACCAGCATTTCGTTTGTTCTGTTATCACTTATTCACCTTAATGTGAAAAACGCACTTTTCCACCGTGTTTCATTCTATAGCTGGCTGGATAAGTCAGTTAAAAAGTCAGAGGAAGGCAAGAGCATACCCCACCTCTAAAAGGACAAAGCCTAGTAAAGCTCTGCGATATTAATCCATCCTTCGGAATGACGACACTTTTAGTTAACAGCTTTCACCGCAAGTGCAGTTTCAGGCTTTGCTAACAGTGGAAATACCATCTCCACATCAGACAAGAAAAAAGTAAGTGTGAGAAACTAGAAAGGGTCAGGAGAAGTCAGTTCACATCACACGCGCTATGTTAAATTATCTGAATGGAAGGCACAATGAACTGATCTAACCGGCTCACTTTACATTTCTTTTACCTTCAGCGATGTAATGAGCAAATAACTTTTTTCATATAATTTTAATAACTAAAATGTATCATATAATCTCATACATTAATGACTTGTAATTACATATGTTTTAACAGTAACCTAAACAGACTGCGCTTTTGTTCTACAAATATTTGTTTATTTCGAACCGGTTTTCGGATTAGTAGAAGAAGCTGACAAGCGTCTACAAAAGACACTGGAGTGTGGAAATTTTTGGTCATGATATTTGGTGATAAATTTCAAATAGAGCGCTCATTACTCGTGTTGTATACTAAATATTTCAAATGGCAGCGTTAAAATACAGTAAACAAGATGGATATCGTCAAAAAGTAAATAAGGTAAGACATAAAACTAAAGTATACGTGTTGTGTGAATGTGTTATTGACGGTTGAAGAAAAAGGAATGTAAGACATAATGAAAGTTCTACAATGAGATGAATGTGATAATTGAGACTGGGGCCTGAGAGGGGGTGAATGGTCGATTGGATTACTTGAGGCTGAAGAGTGGAGTTTTGCTCAGTAGTACTTGATCATTTTGAACAAGATGTTTTGAGCTTAATCCTTATTTGTCTCAAGTGCTTCTAATAGATTAAGCTTTTTCCCTTTCTTTGCTGATTGAAGTCATCTAAATATGATTCTTTAAACGTGTGGTTACCTAAACTATACGATGTGCACCTACTGATAGCAATTTACCTGAACAGTCCTACAGTTTTATGGCTCATAAAAAAGTAGAACAGATAGCTAAAAAATATCTGCAGAAAACACAAAAGTAAATTAAATTTGTTCTGACACCACACACACACACACACACACACACACACACACACACACACACACACTGAGAGAGAGAGAGAGAGAGTCAAGATTTACAACACAAATTTTACCCAATAATAATGAATCTTACAACCGATAGCTGCACAAACTCAATTCTTACGGAAAAGTCTTAAATAATATACTAACTAGAACAAACAAACAAAAACAGAGAGACTGTCATCATAATACAAAACAGAACATGCTCTAGCGTGAGAAGGAAAAACAGTGATGTAAATACAGAATTGATCAAGGAACTGATAGTAAGGCTAGTGAATGGCTTCATCAAAAGCAAGAGAAGTCATTGAAACATACAAGAAGATAACAAAGAAGCACTAACTCAACAAACAAAGAAAATGCGAAAACAGGCCAAAGTAACACTGTAGCGCACACTTATATACTGGAATATATGAATAAAACAGAGAATTTTTAAAAATATAATGTTGAAGAACTAATGTCTGATGCAACTATTAGAGTCCAAATTCAACTGAAACACTGCTTAAAATGTCAAAAACTTACAAAAACATAGCAACAAAGCATAACAGAACAATACAAAAAACAGCCAAAAATATATAACAATAAGCTCTTCAGATCAGTTATCAGTTTCATGAATTCTCTCACACACCACATTCAAGAGTCGTTCCACTAATGTTTATCTGAACTTACAAACTAGAGAACAACAGAACTGTATGAAACACCTTAGAATTATACAGAAAATAAAGATGCACATATCCTACGAACAGCATATCTTATTTCATTTGGTGTTCAAGATATGTACACTGTAATTCTGCTTGTTGGTACAACCAACATTGTAAAAGAACAAGTGGCAGGAATCGCAAAAACTTCAAATCCGTCTATAGAAGAAATGAAACCAGTAGAAAACATAATCAGTGAAAAAACCACTCTCATACATACTAGCAGATTTCTAAATGAATCATACTGAAAACAAAATTTATGCAGGAATAATAGGAAAAACTTATATTCTTACCCTGAGACACATGTGTAGATGGTATCATGTGCATCATTTGTGCGCCACAAGAATATATATACAGTTTACAGATGCAGAAATGTAACACATACAACAAAATTGCGTTCACTATGGGAATGGAGACAGAGGAAACAATACACTAACTTCACCTCTGAATCACAAAATCCAACAAGAGACACAGTTTAAACATACTCAGAAAAGTAATAGCTACTCTAGTTTGTCACCGATTACATTTTTAACGCAACAAAGCATTCTACTAGGAATATATCGTTATAAAAACTCCTAACAAAGCATATATTACACTAGCGGCGCATATTTCTTGGTCCCCCTGGCCGTATAATAAAGCTGCTTTTAAAATAAGAATGGCGAGAGCACTGTAAACGTGAGCGTACCATACGTCATATAAGACATCAGATACACATTACCCATTTAGTTTAGTATCACCTTAATATCGCTATCTGATAGTTTCTGATAAATAAGATATTCCTAGGTACAAAACTCCCTTCACTGTACTTCTCGGACGATATGCTTGGTTTTTTTTTTTTTTTTATCAGTCTGCTGCATAATCCCTGAGTGTCGTTATATACAATTTAATAGTTAGCCTTCAGTTTATATACCACTGATAAAGCGTCTCTAGACCTCGTTTAGGCAATTATACGCTGTTATTCAGGAAATTCCAACATTTTCTCGCCAACGGAGGTAATAGCAGTTACTAGCCCGCTCCGCCGGCGAGCTCTGCAATTAAATTTAAGAGGGAAACATTTTTCTTGTTGTTTACACCCCCTTATCTCCAGTCCGTTCCCTCAGCGTGATTACGGTCTATTTTAATCCTTAATCTGAATTTTTATCAGCCTCTCAGCACTTTAATGACTCCCTTCTGGTGATAACATTCACTAAAATGCAGAGCGTAACTTCCAAGATTTCTTTTTTCCGCATTATTAGTATGCTAAAATAAAAACGTTATTGATTAAAAAAAGCTAATTTGGAACAAAATACGCAGGGAATGAAACGAATATTTTTGGCTTTTAATTTTTTTGCTTTTATTTGCCTCCCGAGCTACAGTGACAGCTAATAACTTCACTCTCTATAAAATCTTAGCCTTGTAAATACTGTTAATGATATTCCTGTGCAGTCTGCTTTCTTAATTCAACAAAAAAATGTGGTTCAAATAGTTCTGAGCACTATGGAACTTAACTTCTTAGGTCATCAGTCCCCTAGAACTTAGAACTAGTTAAACCTAACTAACCTAAGGACATCACACACATCCATGCCCGAGGCAGGATTCGAACCTGCGACCGTAGCGGTCGCGCGGTTCCAGACTGTAGCACCCATAACCGCTCGGCCACCCGGGGCGGCCGTAATTCAACACTCCCATATGTGTCATATGGAGGGTACGCAATCTGATATTTTCGCGACCATTACAATTTGGCCCTCTTTGTAATCCTGTTCTTTTCTAACACACTTTCCAAGACAAGAACTTCCAATTCCTCTTCCGAAATGTTTTCGTCCCTTTGATCATATTTTCATAATGATACGATATTGAGAAGTGAACCCATCAATTTATACTTACTGTTTATAAGGACGCCATATCTGCTTGGGTAATTCAAATTTAATTTTTAAGATCATTGACAACGAAGTTGTCAACGGTGTGGCAGCAGACATGTATTATTGGCAATTCGATAAGATATATCTAGGAAATTAATATTTCTTTTGAGTTATGAGTGTTCCGACTGATATGACGCGGCCCTCCACGAATTTCTCTCCTGCGCCACCCTCTCCATCTCAGAGTAGCACTCTGCATTTCCCTCTAGTACCATGGAAGCCATTCGCTGATGTCTTAACAAATGTCCTATCATCATATCCCTTCTCCTTGCCAGTGTTTTCCACATATTCCTTTCCTCTCAGATTCTGCGTAGAACCTCCTCATTACTTACCTCATTAGTTCACTTTATTTTTTACATTCGTCTGTAGCACCACATCTCAAATGCTTCGATTCTCTCCTGTTTCGGTTTCTCACAATCCGTGTTTCACTACCATACAATACTGTGCTCCAAACGTACATACTCAGAAATTAATTTATCAAATGAAGGCCTGTATTTGATACGAGTAGACTTTTTGCCAGTGCTAGTCTGATTTTTATGTCCTCCTTGCCCTTCCGTCACTGGTTGTTTTGCTGTCTAGGTAGTAGAATTCCTGAACTTCATCTACTTTGTGACAATATTGGTGTTAAATTTCTCGCTGTTCTCGTTTCTGTTATTTCTCATTACTTTCGTCTTTCTTCAATTTATTCTCATTCCATGTTCTGTACTCTCTAGACTGTTCGTTCCATTCAGCGGGTCATGTGATTCTTCTTCACTTTCTCTCAGATTAGCGTATCGCATCATTGATATCCTTTCACCTTGAATTTTAATTCCACACCTGACCCTTTCTTTTATTTCCGTCATCGCTTCTTCGATGTACAGATTTAACAATAGGGGCGAAAGACTACGTCGCTGTCTTACACCCATTTTCATCTTAGCTCTTCTTTCTTGGTCGTTCACTCTTGTATGCCACTCCTAACTCTTGTATATATTGTATATCATCCCTCTCTCTCTAAAGCGTACCCTTATTTTTCTCAGACTTTCGAACATCTTGCACAATTTTACATTGTCGAACGCATTTTTTGGGTCGACAAACACTATGAATGTGTGTTGATTTTTCTTTAGAGTTGCTTCCATTATCAACCTCAACATCAAAATTGTTTATCTGCTGCCCTTACCTTTCCTAAGGCCAAACTGGTCGTCATCTAACACGTCATCAATTTTCGTTTACTTTTCTGTACAATACTCCTGTCAGTAGCTTTGATGCACGATGTGTTAAGCTGATGGTGCAGTAATTCTCGCGCTTGTCAGTTCTTGTAGACTTCCGAATTGAGTGGATGATATTTTTGCGAAAGTCAGATGGTATGTAGCCAGACTCATCCATACTACACACCAACGTGGTAGTCGTTTTGTTGACACTACCTCCAATGATCTGAGAAATAATGATGGGATGTTATCTATCCCTTCTGCCTTATTTGATCTTAAATCCTCCATAGCTCTTTTAAATTTTGATTCTAATACTGGATCTCCTATCTCTTCTAAATCGACTCCTGTTTCATCTAATATGACATCAGAAAATCTCCCCCCCTCGTAGAGATCTTCAGTCTAATGTTTCCATCTATCTACCCACTCCTCTGCATTTAACGGTGGAAGTCCCGTTGTACTCTTGATGTTACAACCCTTGCTTGACTTCCTATAAGCTGAGTCAGTCCTTCCGACAGTCATTTCTTTTCCGATTTCTTCACATTTTCCATGCAGCCATCGCCTCAGCTCCCCTGAATTTTCTCTTTATTTCATGCCTAAGTAACCTGTATTTCGGTATTCATGAATTTCCCTGAACACTTTTGTACTTTTTTCTTTCATCGATCAATTGAAGTATTTCTTCTGTTATCCATGGTTTCCTCACAGCTACCTTCTTTGTATCTATGTTTTTTCTTTCCAACTTCTGTGATTGCCATTTTTAGGGATATCCATTCCTCTTAAAGTGTTATTTCTTACTAAGCTATACCATATTACTGTATCCACAGCCTCAGAGAACTTCAAGCGTATCTCGTCATTCCTTTTTACTTTCTTATCCCATTTCTTTGCGTATTGACTGTTCCTGACTAACTTCTTAAACTTCAGCCTGCTCTTATTACTACTGTATTAAGATCTGTGTCTATATTTGCTCCTGGGTACGCCTTACAATCCGTTATCTGATATCGGAATCTTTGTCTGTCCATGATGTAATCTTACTGAAATCTTCTCATATCACCCAGCCTTTTCCAAGTACACCTCCTCCTCTTGTCCTTCTTGAACAGAGTATTCGCTTTTACTAGCTGAAATTTATTACAGAACTCAATCAGTCTTTCTCCTCTCTCATTTCTTGTTCCAGCCCGTATTCTCCTGTAACCTTATCTTCTACTCCTTCCCCTTAAACTGCATTGCTGTCCCTCAAGACCATTAGAATTTCATCTCCCTTTACGTTCTGTGTTACCCTTTCAGTATCCTCATATATTTTCTCTATCTCTTCATATTCAGCTTGCGACTTCGGCATGTATACCAAAACTGTCGTTGTCGATTCTGATAAGAACAACCGTATCACTGAACTGTTTACAGTAACGCACTCTCTGCTCTACCTTCCTTTCTATAACGAATCCTTCTCCCGTTATATCATTTTATGCTGCTGTTAATATTACCCTGCACTCATCTGACCATAAATCATTGACTTCTTTCCATTTCACTTCACTGACCACTATTACATCTATATTGAGCATTTGCATTTCCCTTTTCAGATACTCTAGCTTCCCTACCACGTTCAAGCTTCTAACATTCCACGCACCGACTCGTGGAATGTTATCCTTTCGTTGGTTATTGAATCTTCTTCTCATGGTCACCTCCCCTTTGGCAGTTCCCTCCAGGAGATCCAAATGGGCGACTATTCCTAAATCTTTTACTTGTGGAGAGATCATCTTGACACTCTTTTCGAGTTAAAGCCCACGTGTCCTATGGATACACGTTATGTTTCTTTAATGCAGTGCTTTCCACTGCCTTCTGCATCCTGATTCCGTTGATATTTATTTATTTATTGTATATAACCAGTTTTAAACAATTTACTATCTTGATGCCCAGTTAATACAGTGTGTAACAAAAAAAGGAAAAAATATCGGTAATGCTCATCATGTCGTTTGATAGGGAGATTTAATCTTTTTTAATGCGGAAAACCCTGCCTAGAAATGTGATGTCTTTGGTATCTTACAAGACAGGTTAAACTTATGTTAACAATATTTGTAGATTTAAAGAAAGTTCTTGACAGTGTTTATTGATATACATTATTTGAAATTCCGAATGTAACAGGGATAAAACACAAGAAACCAAGCATTAGCTACAAAAATGAGACTGTAATTACGAGACGAAAGACGTGAAAGGGAAGCAGATGTGCAAAAGGGAATGAGACAGGGTTCTAGTCCATTCCCGAAGTTATTCAGTCTCTACATTTAGTAAACAGTAGACGAACGAAGTAGATATCTGAAGACGGAATTATGGTTCAGGGAGAAGAAATAAAAAATGCGGAGGTCCTTTGATGACACTGTAATTCTGTCATCCATGGCAAAGGACTTGGAATATCATTTTAATGAATGGACACTCTCTTCAAAAGAAGTTAGAGGCTGAACGCCAACGAAAGTAAAACAAGGATAACGAAATGTAGGAGAATTACATCAAGTGATGCTGAAGGAATTTGATTATGAAATTCAGACAGAAAAATAACTAATGTTGGTTGACGTAGAGAAAGTTTGAAATGTGGAGGAGCTATTGCACGAAAAGGATTTCTAAAGAAGAGTAATTTAGTAACATCTAATATAAACTTAACAGAGAACGAGATGCAGTGCGGAGAACAAGAAAACAGAAGCTGTTGAAATGTGGTGTTTTAGAAGAACGCTAAAAATTATATGGAAGATCAAGCAACTAATGAGAAGGTACTGAAAAATTACGGCAGAACTTGGTTACAGGATTTGATAATGGAGGGAAATATAAGGAGTAAATTACACAGGGAGACAAACAGATGAATACAGTAAGAATCTGACGGTTTTGTCAGTTTGGTGCAGTTTGCATTGTTGTCAGATCTCCTCCACTTCACTTCCTCTCTTCTCCGCCATCCTCAAGGTCAAGGAAATCGTTTTGGGCATGTTTGTAGCAATGTTTAGCTATTTGAAGTTTACAAACATGCTGTAGGTTGCACAAGACATCAGCAGCAATATGCTGAGTGCAAGTGGGAAATGAAAAAAAAGAATAAATAAATAAAAAGAATATAAGTTTAAAATGGACAGATATATTATTCGCCGTATTTTAAACAGCTTCGTGTTGCAGGGTACATTTATTTAAACATTTAGGTTCAAATGGCTCTGAGAACTATGGGACTTAACTTCTGAGGTTATCAGTCCCCTAGAACATAGAACTACTTAAACCTAACTAACCTAGGGACATCACACACATCCATGCCCGAGGTAAGATTCGAACCTGCCACCGTAGCGGTCGCGCGGTTCCAGACTGTAGCGCCTAGAACCGCTCGGCCAGATCGGCCGGCAAAGATTTAGGAACATTTTGTTTTCCCCAGACGCATTTGTAGTAGTATTTAATCATCGGGACTTTACAAAGACTCGGCAGGTTATGTAATACATCGTCAGCGGTGCACAGTGCATCTTGACAGCCGAGTACAGGCAGCTTCCACTCTAGAAAGACGCAGTGCATCCTCTCGCTCTGACGGTGGCGAGTCTGTGAAACACATATCCTGAACTTCTGTAATGCACCCAATATCCAGTGCGTTCCTGGCCGACTACCTCATGTGCCCATTCAGGTCTATGCACAGGATGTGACTGTAACTGGGATGTGCCTGTAACTACAACTCTCTTGTCCCCACCATTGTGAGGCAAATGGATCACAGTACAAGTACAGGGAGTGCTTGACAGGCTTAGAGGCCCCACCGCCTTCCAGACTGAACGGCCCTCCTACCCTCTGCCAGCATTACAAGAGTTCCTGAGAGGATAGCCCACCACCAGCTC
Source organism: Schistocerca serialis cubense (assembly GCF_023864345.2). Lineage (NCBI taxonomy): Eukaryota > Metazoa > Arthropoda > Insecta > Orthoptera > Acrididae > Schistocerca > Schistocerca serialis. The sequence goes on from NC_064642.1 coordinate 525,296,172, forward strand.
ATACAGCTATGCATGCACCCTCCTCCAACCCCCACTCGGCCCTTCCTGGCTCTGTGTAAGCTATAGCTTGAATCCATATCAGTGTTAATCTGACTTATACAATGAAACATAACTGCAATGACTCCGAACAAGGGGAGGCAGGCCACTGGCAGACTCGCCTCTATACTAAAACTTCACGTAAAGAGCAATAGCATTTTTGTGTGTTTGTGGTTGTTTAAAGATGCTATCTATCAATTTTAGTTGATGCTTATAAGTACTTTTCTTTGTTTTCGTTTTTAGAACTACCGAGCCCATTTTCTCCTAAATCACAAGATTGTGTCATGACGCACTGCAAGAGAGAAAACCAGATCCGTGATAATGGTAATAAGGAGGAGAAGGCTGTGGTATCAATCGAATTATAACAGCTTTGCATGCCACGAATGTTGGATGCTAACACAAATGAGGGTAATACAGGGAGTCCCAGGAAGAATATCAGTATTCAGGGGTATGACAGGAATGATCATTTGAAGAAAAAAAAAAAACAAAAACAAAAAATCTCTAGTAAACATGGGATCCTAAAGACATACCTTAAGAGCTATCAGCATTTCGTCGACACTGTGAATCAAGTTTCTTCTACTGGAAGCTCTTTGTTTTGCATGCTTTTGAAGGATGGATTATCTAGTACATGTGAGCTCTAAAATGCATATCTTAAGAGCTATGAACACTTGTTCAGTAGAAGTATGTGTTTCAAATTAACGAAGATGAACAAGTGCTCATAACTCTTAAGATATGCACTTTAGAGCTCACATTTACTGGAAATTATGTTCTGGTTTTGGTCCATACTACCACCTCTCAAAATATGTAAACCAAAGAGCTTGTTTAGTGTTATAGTATTGAAGATGAAGAGGTGCTCACAGCTCTTAATATATGCATTTTGAAGCCCATGTGAGTGATCATTGCTGTCATACCCCGAATATTGACCACTCGGCCTGGGACACCCTGGGAATGGTTTAAGGCAGCATTTAATCAGCTGGCCCAGTTATAGCTTCAAATACTTCGTGATGAAATGACATCCATATGCAGATGGTCACTTACACTAGAAACAGTTCATGTATAAATAGCTTAGGCTTGCACATGATAGTTATTGGCTATACTTCTCTACCGCGTTTTTTACGTAGAAAATCCGTAATCGTGAGGTGCGTATCTTGCATGAACTCCAGGGCTATCGCAATCATCACAGCCGGCAGTGTTGATATCATCATTATCATCTTCTCCACAAAAACGAGGACCATCACGACGACTCGAGCCGAGACTTGCAATGTCAGCATCACCCAGACACTAAACATCTGGTAGCTCTATAATAATCATCTGTTGGCTGTCAGCAGCTTCTAGGGCTGCCCTCTTATTGTCTATAAGCATCAGGTATGTCATCCCTCAATACCCTCTTATTCAGGGGTATGAGACGCATTTGGGGGTAGGATACTCTTTACCCATATCGACAGTAGTATAGTCGGATAAACAGATCGTATTCTTTTCCTAAACATGCGCCTACTAGTTTTGAAAGGATACTTCCTAAAATCGTAAATGATGCGCAGTATACCACCATTAAATGTAGTCTAGTACATTATTACACTGAACTCACACATCTATCAAAATTCAATGGCGATGTAGAAAAAAATGTATGTATATATATATATTTCAGCTTGATGTCCGGATAGTTTTGGTCACATGGTGTACGTCCCCTGGAAGAGGGGTATACAAGGACCCCCATTTAATGGAGCAAACACACTTGAATTAAAGTCCAAATACAGCACTCTGATGTGAGTTTCCCCAAATTTTCTTTCTAGCATTTCATAGGAGTGGGCCAGTATGACATTCAGACCACTTAGAAATTGTGATGCCATTGATATATATATATATGGTGAATATGGCTCCTCTGAAATGCTACAAAGAGAATTTGGAGAAACTCGCATCAGAGTGCTATATTTGGACTTTAATTCAAGTGTGTTTGCTCCATTAAATGGGTCCTTGTAATACCCCTCTTCTAGGGGACGTACACTATGTGACCAAAAGTATCCGGGGATCAAACTGAAAGTGACTTACAAGATCGTGGCGCCCTCCATTGGTAATGCTGGAATTCAATATGGTGTTGGCCCATCCTTAGCCTTCATGACAGGTTTCACTCTCGCAGGCATACGTTCAATGAAGTGGTGGAATGTTTTCTCGGGAATGGCAGTCCATTCTTCACGGAGTGCTGCTCTAAGGAGAGGTATTGATGTCGGTCGGTAACGCCTGGCACGAAGGCGGCATCCTAAAACATCCCAAAAGTGTTCTGTATGATTCAGGTCAGGACTCTGTGCAGGCCAGTCCATTACTGGGATGTTATTGTGTAACCATTCCGCTACAGGCAGTGCATAATGAACAGGTGTTCGATCGTGTTGAAAGATGCAATCGCCATCTCCGAATTGCTGTTCGACAGCGGGAAGCAAGATGGTGCTTAAAACATCAATGTACGTCGTGTTGTGATAATGCCAAGCAAAACAACAAGGAGTGCTAGCCCCCTCCATGAAAAACACGACCACATCATAAAACCAGGGCCTCCGAATTTTACTGTTGGCACTACAGACGCTGGCAGATGACGTTCACCGGGCATTCGCCATACCCCCATCCTGCCATCGGATCCCCACGTTGTGTACAGTAATTTCTCACTCCACCCAAGGTTTCTCCACGGTTCAATCGCCCAATGTTAATGCTCCTTACACCAAGCGAGGCGTCGTTTGCCATTTACCAGCTTGATGGGTGGCTTATGAGCAGCCGCTCGATCATGAAATCCCAGTTTTCTCACCTCCCGCCTAACTGTCATAGTACTTACAGTGGATCCTGATGCAGTTTGGAATTCCTGTGTGATGGTCTGGATAGATGTCTGCCTACAACACATTACGATCTTCTTCAACTGTCGGCGGTCTCTATAAGTCAACAGACGAGGTCAGTCTGTACACTTTCGTGATGTAGGTGTCCCTTCACGTTTCCACTTCACTATCACATCGGAAACAGTGGCTCGAGGGATGTTTAGAAGTGTAGAAATCTCACGTACAGACGTATGACACAAGTGACTCTTAAGCACCTGACCACGTTCCAATTTCGTGAGTTCTACGGAGCTCCCCATTCTGCTATCTCACGATGTCTAATGACTACTGAGGTCGCTGTTATGGGGTACCTGCAGCAGGTAGCAGCACAATGCGCCTAATATGAAAAAGTTCGTTTTTGGCGGTGTCCGGATACTTTTAATCATATAGCGTAGTTGCTATGAAGGGTATTATTAATGTCCGATGCAACAACTTCTGCTTAATATGGTCACTTTTGGCTTGCGAGAGAAATTATTGTACAACAACACCACTGCTGGATCAAGAAGAGATCTCACCTTTTTTAGCTCCAATTAAATTAAGATCATACTTGGCATAATTGTCCCAGATGCCTGAACTCATTTAATATGGACAAGTTGTTATCAGAGCATCTGTGGTGTCACCGCCAGACACCACACTTGCTAGGTGGTAGCCTTTTAAATCGGCCGCGGTCCGCTAGTACACGACGGACCCGCGTGTCGCCACTATCAGTGATTGCAGACCGAGCGCCACCACACGGCGGGTCTAGAGAGACTTACTAGCACTCGCCGCAGTTGTACAGCCGACGTTGCTAGGAAAGGTTCACTGAGAATTACGCTCTCATTAGCCGAGAAGATAGTTAGCATAGCCTTCAGCTAAGTCAATTGCTACGACCTAGCAAGGCGCCATTTATCCTTTGCTGTGTATCTAATGAAGCATGTACAGTAACAAGACCAATGTTCACCAATTGTGGATTAAAGTTAAGTATTCCTGCAGCTACGTACTTTCTTTATAGCATTCATTACGTATCCTGTTTCAGACCTCACGCCAGCCTACGTGAGTTTAAACGCGTGCCTTTCGGTTACCCGTCACTGTGGACTGGCTGTCTTGTCAGTCCACAACAGCATCTGCTGTACTTCGCTACACAGGACCTGGTACATGTAAAAATGTCTACGAAGGTGCATGTTATCTTAAAATTTAAGAAACTTCCCCGCCAGGGTTACTTACCACTTGATGTATATGCCAACTTCAAGTACATCCTCGCATCTCTTGAACCCTGTGAGAGTGATCCCACTGCTTCCCATATCAGCCTCAAAGAACATGTACCAAACGTGGCAAATTATCAGGTTACGTGTTCGTATTGCTTCTAATCACTTGGTTTGTACGTCTAGGAAAATCCTCCGACATGGCTGTTTACTGAACTTAGAACACCTTTCCAGGGAAGTTGATTCGATTTACCACACTGACATTCCTATGACCATCTTATAGGAAAACAAAATATTGTATGACTCCGTGATCTGTGAGTTGGTCATGGGAAAATAAAACGTTGTATGAACCCGTGGTCTAGGGATAGCTTCTTTGGTTGGTAGTAAACTGCATAAATTTTCAATAAAAATCATCAGCTATGGCGCCCAAAGACTTCCGGCATAAGAAGGTACCCTCATTCAGCCAACTGCCTTGTCAAAGATGGCTGAACAGCAGACAGAGGTTCAGGGCACTCTGTTGCCCTTGAGGAGGGAAACTGACCCTTAATGTAGAAAAGCGGAAAAATCAGATATCAATGGCATGAGAATATAGAAGACAATGGAAACCACTGCATTAAAGACACATAGGACATGTGTCCTGTAATTGAAAAGAGTTGTGACGATATTTGCATTGGCAAAAGATTCTGGACTAGTCCGCCATGTGGATGTCTGGGAGGGGACTGCCAAGTGGGGGATGACCATAGGAAAAAAGGCTGAATAACCAACAAACGAATAACGTTACAAAAGTCGGAACGTGGGAAGTCAGAAGTTTGATGGTGGTAGGGAAGCTAGAAAATCTAAGGAGGGAAATCCTAAGGCTTAATCTGGGTAATGTGAGGATCAGTGTTATGAAAAGGAAAGAAGACAAAGATGTCTATTTAGATGAGTACAGGGTAATATCAACTGCAGTAGCAGCTACTAGTATAATGGGAGTAGATATGATTTCTTATGAGTTCTAAGGTAGGACAGAGAGTGTGTTACTGTGAACAATTCAGTGATGGGGTTGCTCTCATCAGAATCGACAGCAAATCCACCAGGCATACATGCTGACGTCGCAAGTTGAAGATAACAAGATACAGAAAGTGGGTAATTCACGTATGGCACATTTTCTCAGTGCTTCAGGCATTCATCCTATTCCTTAAGACAAGGGAGCGATCCAAAAATTGTTACCGCCTCAAAAAATACCTCAATTGAAGTCGGTGTTGGGGCACTTGAAGTACTACCAGCATTTTATCCCACATTCAGATGCAAAGGGAGATGAAAATCTAATGTCCATTTGGGTCTTGAATGCTATTGTAGAGGAAGGAATAGAAGAAAGGATTACGGGAGAATATAGGGTTGATGCTAGGAATAAGAGAAGTGAAAGATTAATTCACAAGAGGAAGAGATACACTTGGAAGAGGCTGGGAGAAATCGCAAGATTTCGGATTACTTCAGGCTCAGGCAGAGATTCCGAAATCAGATACCGAACTGTAAAGCTTACCCAGGAGCATTTATAGATCGGATCACAAGTACTAAGTTGTGAAGAGATGTGCTTGAAGTTATCTGAGGCTATAGATACTTCGATAAAGACTAGCTCAGTAGGCAGTGCGGTTCGAGAAAAATGGACATCTCTAAAAAGGGCAGTCACGGAAGTTGGAAAGAAAACTATAGGTACAAAGAAAATAAGTGCGAAGAAACCATAGGTAACAGGAGAAATTAAAGAAGGAAGAACAAAACAAAAGGGAAAGTCAGGGACCCAGAAATAGAAGTCGTTGAGGGATAAATAAATAGGAAGCAAAGGAAAGCTAAGACGAAATGTAAAGAAATCCAAAAAGAAACGATTGGAAACGATTGTCGGAAGGACTCACCGAAGACACAGAAAAGTAAAAACAACCATCGGTGAAATTAAAACAAGGGTGGTTACATTAAAAGTGCAATGGGAATTCCACTGTTAACTGCAGAGGAGAGAGCGGATACGTGAAAAAAGTACACTGAAATCCAGCATGCAGTGAAGATTTTTCTGTTATGATAGGAGAAGACAAAGGAATGGATATTGAAAAGATACGGGCTCCTGTACTAGAATCAGAATTAAAAAGAGCTTAAGATCAAATAAGGCGGAAGGCATAGGTAATATTCCATGGAAATTCCTAAAATCATTGGGAGAAGTGGCAACAAAACGATTATTCATGTTAGTTTATAGATTCTATGAAACCGATGCACCATCTGACTTTCGGAAAAATGTCATCCGCACAATTCCGAAGACTGATAGCCGACAAGGGCCAGAACTACCGCATAATCAGCTTAACAGCTCATGCATCCAAGTTGTTGGCAGGAATTATACATAGAAGAATGGAAAAGAAAGTTGGAGATTTGTTGGATGATCGTCAGTTTGGCTTTCGGAAAGGTAAAGGCACCCGAGAGGCAGTTCTGACGTTGCCGTTGATAATGGAAACATGACTAATGAAAAATCAACACACGTTCTTAGGTTCTGTCGACCTGGAAAAGGTGTCCGACATTATCAAATGGTGCAAAATGTTCGAAATTCTGTGGTAAATTTGGGTAAGCTCTACGCAGAGGCCGATTAGAATGAACGGTCTCATGAGAACAGAATAGGGATAGAGAGTAAATCGAAGAAAAACGAAAGTAATGGGAAGGAGCATAAATATGAATAGCGAGAAGTTTAACGTCTGGATTGGTGATCACGAAATAGATGAAGTTAAGAAATTCTGGTACCTAGTAAGCAAAACAACTAATGACGGACGGAGCGGAAAGGACATCAAAAGGAGAATACCATTGGAAAAAGGACAATCCTGGCTAAGAGAGGTCTACTAGTATCAAACACAGGCCTTAATTTGAGGATGAAGTTTGTGAGAATATACGTCTTGAGCACAGCATTGTATTGTAGGGAAACATGGACTGTGAGAGAACCGGAACAAAACTGACTCGAAGCAACTGTGAAATGGTGCTACTGAAGAATGTTGGAAAGTAGGTGGACTGGTAAAACAAGGAATGAGAAGGTTCCGCGCAGAAACTTAGAGGACAGGAATATATGGAAAACACTGACAAGAAGGTGGGTAAGGATGATAGGACGTCTGTTAAGACATCAGACTATGACTTCCATGGTGTTAGAGGGAGCTGTAGAGGGTAAAACTGTAGTGGAAGACAGAGATTGGGATACATTCAGCAAATAACTCAGCACGTAGGTTGCAGGTGGTATTCTGAGAGGTAGAGAATGGCGTAGGAGAGAACTGCGGGGTAGGCTGCATCAAAGCAGTCAAAAGACTGATGAGTCGAAAGAATGACCCATTACTATAGTGCAAATAGTATATATATATGTAAATCACCACTCTGGAATGTGATACACTGACGTTGACGAGCTTTCGCTTTTTGATAATTGTAATAACTAACCTGAACGTCAGGTGCAAACTGCTATATCACCGTTCTTCCGTATGCTCTACAACATTCAACATTAAAAACTCATTTACTGAAACATGCAACAGATAGCAATATTGTTATCCTTGCTGACTTGATCGCAGCTCTGCACGACAGTGATAATACCTGTTCTTTTAAATCGTAACTGCCACTTCATTACTCTTTCCACAGTTAATGAAACATCACTTAGTGCAAAAGCAATAGAAAATCAACATCTAGTATGGAAAATCACCTCAATAAACGTTTTGATCAAAATGTAAGGAATAATATCAGACATAATTTTGTATAGTTCTTTCCGTGTAATTTTAGAGATACTATTCTGAAGACAGGGCCCTGTCGTGCAGTATTTTTAATTTTATTTGAGAGTAGGTAATTTAATACAATTATTCGGAAAATGGTCCTCAAGCAGAAAGTAAAATCACCTGAATAAGTTTTCAATTTTTTTAAAATATTTGCTGCAGAGACTCTTTTCGACACACAGATAAGATTGCTCCATGTAAAGCATTACTCCAGTTTCTCAATAGTTTTCATCCAAGCGTGACTAAGGATGAACATGAACTGAGCATTTTTCATAATTTTAGAGTTCTTAGTACATTTTATTTACTTGCTAACGCAGGGGCTGTAGTGTTCCTTCAGTGCGTCTTCCGTGGCAGACAGTTGTCGACTCGGTTGTCAGTGGGATCCTGTTACGGTCTTTACGTCTGCACATGAAGATTGATCGTTCCGCCTCCGTAAAGACACGTATGAGGGACATGAAAGATAAGAAATAAAACACTTTTTTAAAGCATCACATATTCATCCTGAAACATATATAACTTCCATTAATATAATAAAATTTATGAACACCACCTTGCCATGTATAGTGTGGCGAAATTTATCCACGTTACGGCCCATAGACGACTAATCACAATGTCCACGTATAAAATGTCTGCATCACTTATCAGAAGTGTTATTTCAACACCAACCCAAAAATATGCAAGGATGTTAAAAACACTGATGTAACATACATTAATTCTAAGTCTAAAATGTCTATCAAAATACATGCCATATTACTTGTCTAACTTACAGGTTGAGCTGTACTGGATAACGAGCAAACTTCGGCCTTTGTACCATACTTGGGGCAAAGAAAAGGGAGGCTTCAAATCAAAATTTTCAATATCGAAATTATTTATACTATTTTTTACAAGTGCACAAAACACACGTTAGCTAGTATAATGTGTCAGCTACTAGAAGGGTGAAATAATTGTTCAACTAAAGTGTTAGAAACATATATAGTTAAAATTTGAATTTGGACTCTCAAATTAGGTGCCACATTGCTAACTGCTTGTTTTTCTGTTGTTCTATAACAGTACCAAAATCATATGGGTAAAAATTACACTTTAAGCAGGAAATGCAGTAATAGCTGACACTTTGCCATTGGTGTACGTTTATGTTACTGACAACTGTACAAACATTTCAGATGTGGAAATATTTAATTTTTAGATACTTCGTGCCTTGCAGCAAGCGTGGTACAGAGACCGATGTTTGCTCGACGTCCAGTACAGCTAAACCCCTTAGTTACATGAGTAGTGTCACGGGTATTTCGACAGACATTTTACACATTAAAACACCATAAGTTACGCTAGTAATGTCAATGTGTTACATATTGTTCAGGCGTGGAAACTTATATTGCTGTTTTAACGATTGCTAAAATACATGGTTGAGCGTGATGCGTGTGCGTGTGCGTATGCGACTGCGTGTACGTGTGCGTGTGAAAGAGAAAGAAGGAGTGATTAAATTTACTGAGGAGGCAGAATTCTTTTTTTCAAAGGAAACCGCAAATAATATCGTACAGACGTTGCGCAATGTATGTGTGACCAGCTTCAGTGAAGCCATACCAGTCCAGAGTTGACAAATCTGTGTGGGAAAAAATATGCCACTGCTCTCCTCGTCTCTACCTGCCTCAGTCTGCTTTCTACAATTACGAGCAGACGTTACGCAGTATCCGTCGAGTATCACATCATCTTTGATGTAGGAAGCTCTCTGACTCATTCTGATAACTGACGGTTTCAAATGGCTCTGAGCACTATGGGACTTAACATCTGAGGTCATCAGTCCCCTAAAACTTAGAACTACTTAAACCTAACTAATCTAAGGACATCACAAACATCCATGCCCGAGGCAGGATTCGAACCTTCGATCGTAGCGGTCTCGCGGTTCCAGACTGTAGCTCCTAGAACCGCTCGGTCACTCCGGCCGGCAACTGACAGGTAATGAGCTGTGATTGAAAGAGAGCAAAAGATGTGTGTCTCCCCCTAGGAGAACTGTGATTGGCCATGTGCAGCGACTGTTCTCTAGAATAACGGTCTGTGATCAGGAACTCAATATATGCCTTTAGACGCTTTCTGGTTGGTGAAAGGGGCGGGGATTAAGAAGTCGAAAAAATAATAAGTGGTCGCTAAGGTACAGAGTTGTGATTAGGAGATCTAAATTTTTGTTGGATTAAGAGCTCTCTGACTGGTCATTTCCAAGAAACGTACGTGGCATTGGATTTGGGAGAGGAATGATGTTGACGTCATGCGTATGGAATGTGTATGTGTACGGTACGTATCTACACACCGAAAAGTGGGCCAGATAGTTCGAGTGCACTGCTGTACTGCTACGTACGCTGTCATTTAGTAAGCATTCGTGAGTTCACACGCACTGCGGGATCACATCACACTAATCTTGCACACCTCATTTTGGGCCTAGAGACCGTCCTCGGCAAGGGTAGACATGCATCAGACAGGTTCCAATAAACTTTAGACGTGCAGCTGGTTAACTGTACGATTCCCATTGTATCCGCATTTCATGTTTTACTTTGTTACACAGTTCCTGACATGAATATGTGCTATTTCAAAACATCAGCTCAATGAGGATCTCACGAAAACGCGTTGTTTTAGGTACGACGTGTTATAATCGAATCACAGGAAACTGAAGCAACAGAAATCAGAATAGCGAGAAACTTAAAATCACCATTTGTGATCATGAATTAGAGGAAGTCAAGGTATTTTATCATCTAGGGAGAAAAATAGCCCCTGTCGGACGGAGCAAGGACAGAAAAACCAGACTAGCAAGGGCAAAAAAGGTCATGCCTGGCCAATAGAAGTCTACTGGTTTCGAACATAGAACATAATTTGAGAAATAACCTCCTGAGAATTTACGTGTGGAGTACAGCACTGAATGGTACTGAAACATAGGGCCACGCGGAGTGGGCGCGGGGTTTGCGGCGCCATGTCACGGATTGCGCGGCCCCTCCCCGGAGGTTCGAGTCCTCCCTCGGGCATGGGCGTGTGTGTTGTTCTTAGCACAATTTAGTTTCAGTAGCGTGTAAGTCTAGGGACCGAAGACCTCAGCAGTTTGGTCCCTTAGGAATTCACATACATTTGAACATTTTTGAAACAATGACTGTGCAAGAACAGGTAAAGATGATAATCGAAGAACTTGAGATGTGGTGCTACAGAAGAATGTTGAAACTTAGATGAAGTGATAAGGTAAGGAATGAGGACTTCCTCCGGACAACCGGCGAGGAAAGGAATATATGGAATACGCTGACAAGAAGGAGGGACAGGATGGTAGGACATTTTTTAAGAAATCACAAAATAATTTTCATGATACTAGACGAGTTGTAGAGGGTAGAAACTGTAGCGGGAGACAGAGATTTGAATACACCAAGCAAATAATTGGGGACATATTTTACAAGTGCTGCTCTAAGGTGAGGAGGTTGTCACTTGAATTAGTGAGGGGAAATTGAGAGAAGAGAAATTACGTCTCATACGGAGGTTCGTTAATATTCATTCTTTCCACGCAGCCTTCGCAAATGGAACAGGGAAGGGAGAATGATATTGACGACAGAAGTACCCTCCGCCACACATCTAAGATGGCTTGCGGAGTGATGTACAAATGTGGATACACGAGTTGTTCTCAGAAGCACACATCAGCAATGAGAGAACTCAGAAACTGTATCTACATTTAATAGTTAACAGCGAAAAGTAAAATTATAGCTTGCAGTTCACAGTAAGACATTATGGTGACATTTTGGTGCCTCTGTTGTCTGTTGCGCTTTCCATAACCATCTATTTACATAAGAAAAGTGGGAAAGACTGTTCCTCAAACTAATATAACAAGAAATACGTACTTATTCAGTGAGGGTCGAAGGACAATGCGAAAAACAAACAGTGAAAATGAAAAGTAAGAATAGGGCAAGAGGATAGGAAATTGTTAATAAGATTTTGCTGCAGCAAAGCTCTTCTCTCTAAAGATAGGAATATAGTCGACCACGTTGATGACGTAAAGGCTGCGGGAGAAAAGTAAAGCGAGAGGTTCTCACTCTGTATCTGCCACGAGGGACGCGAATAAATTGCGAGACGCCATCCGAGCGAGGAGCCATCAATTCTGCGATCCCGTCGCATATTTCTGTCAGCATATCCTCAGACACGTCGGTGTAAACCGCATTAATCTCTACCCCTCTGTCTTACACTATTCAGAGCTTTTGCTCAGAAGGCAGAGTGCCACGCAATGTGTGTTACTTCATATGTTTATGTATGCCCCACGAGTGAAGTCGAAGCGCTTTCCTCCTCCTGTCATCAACACTGCGTGTAAAGATTCTGTTTATTGATTTCTACAGAGTCGACTGCATACAGTCCTGTCACGCGCTCATCCGCGTTTCCGAAACACTTAAATTAACGTCCCTGCGTGTATACCCGACGGGTAACGGGAGCTAATACTGCATCAGATAAACATTCTTATCATACAAAAAGTCATAAATTATATATTCCGGCATGTCTAACTCTAGAACTACACTAGAGAAGTACTGAGAAGTGCGCGATGGTGTGTACACGTTCCACTGCACTAGATGCTGTTTTCCTGTCCAGTTCACGGACCGAAGTTGGGAAGAATGGCTGCCTTCACGTTTCTGTGCAAGCTGGTTTTGCCTAATTTCATCTGCACTTTGTCTAGAGGACGCAAGGGAGAGGTCAGAATAACATATGTAGTTTTTTCCTTCAAAGCCGTGCCTTGAATATTATAAGATGGTTCTTGGAAGATGTACAGTTTCGTTTTTCAAACTTTTGCAGCTTAAGATGTTTCAATATTTCTGTTGCATTCTCTCCGCAATCTCAAAAGCCTGTGATCATTTGTACCTACCTCTATCCTCCTTGTATTAAATCAACGAAGCAGCAGTTTTCTTCACCTACAACTGAGAAGGAGACTATCTGACCTCTTAAGCGGGGATTTCCATTAGTCTCAGTTATGTTGTAGGAGGATCTGTGCTGAGTACCTGGCTACCTGCTTTTCACTTGTCGGCCAGTTTCCGAGAAAATGAACAACGAAATTTTATGCGTACCGTCTATTCCCGGAACATCATCAAGTTTCGACCAAACGAGGGTAGCGCAGCGTTTAGGCTTCATGGCTACCACTGTAGTGGCACCCGTTCAAATTTTTGACGTTGTAATTTTACTTATAAATCAATGATTGTACCGAACTTCGTCCAAATGGGGGTTCTGTTTGTTACAAAATAAATTACGTAATCGGCTTACTGGCTACCACTTGCATCGCTTTCTTTCCTAGAACAGTATTCCGCATGGTATTCGTTCTAGAAGCAACCGAAACAGGATTTCGTGGAGCACCACGTACATTTAATGAAAGCTACCGCGTAGCAGACACACGAAGTTTTTAGAAGAAATTTCGGAAAATACAGTTCGTTTGGATTCACAAAGATTCTTTCTCAGATCAACTTTCGTGTGAATCATGCGTATTTGATTATTCCTGTGAAAGGAAGTGCACTAAACTGATACGGAATTAAATAATGTACTTTTATGGAATCCTGCTTCGAAGCGATTTCTGTATTACTCCAGCGGGAGTATTACGATTTTTTGTCTTGAAACTTTTAACTTGCTCGTAAAAACAATTATCACATAGATGGAAAGGTGGAGTACAAATCGTCCTCCCTCACCCTCCCGCCCCAAGAAAAGTAATGTAAAGAAACGTACACGGGCAGATTTGGACCTTTACAACCAGCGCGACAGCCATTAACGTCAGCCGTTGCACTCTTACGTGATCGAAACATAACCATCGTTACGGGTGGAGGAGGTACATATGAGACATTAGCACCGATTTTCTCGGAAACTAGGGCCCGGCGCATCGAAAGCATACTCAGGACAGGTCCCTCTACAACGTAGCTTAGACTCATAAAAATCCTTAATGTACAGGTCTGATGGTTCCCTTGCGAGTCTATTTGATACTTAGATTTCATATCTTTTCACACTGTTATTCCTAAATATACCTTCTTTCTTCGTTCAGTGAAGTGTACAGCTTTTCATTTCTCTAGATTAGGAGTAAGTTGTGAATCTTTCCAGCAATCAGATTGTAAGTAGGCTGTATAGGTTTTTATGTTGGTAACGTCACCTAGCGTTCTGTATGAAAATCACTGGCTGTACTGTGTGCAGTCTGTGGCTGGTTTGCGTTGTTGGAATATTTGCTATTGTAGCGTTGGGCAGTTAGATGTGAACAGCTCGTAGCGTTGCACAGTTGGAGGTGAGCCGCCAGCAGTGGTTATTATGACTTTTGAACACTATTAAGGTAAATACATTGTTTGTTCTCTATCACAATCTTTCATTTGCTAACTATGCCTATCAGTAGTTAGTGCCTTCAGTAGTTAGAATCTTTTATTTAGATGGCAGTAGTGGAGCTCGCTATACTGCAGTAGTTCGAGTAACGAAGATTTTTGTGAGGTAAGTGATTCATGAAAGGTATAGGTTATTGTTAGTCAGGGCCAATCTTTGTAGGTATTTTTGAAAGTCAGATTGCGTTGCCGCGAAAAATATTGTGTGTCAGTTTAGTGTTGATCAGAATAAGTAAAGAGAGTAATGTCTGAGTACGTTCAGTTTTGCTCAGCTGTTTGAAAATCAAATAACGTAAGGGGTTTATCAGCACAGTAATTCATAAATTTTTCTAAGGGGACGTTTCATATGTCGACCCTTAGCCGAGAATACTTCACTGGAATCTTCTGATTCTTTTATTGTAGATTGTGTAATTAGTGTAGCTGTTGTTTATTGGTAGCGCGTAATTATAGAGAGAATTTCCTTTGTAGTTGTAGTTTCTCATTGTTGTACAGTAAAACAGTTGTGGCATGCATGTAGATTTGCGCCGAGTATTTCGCAGCTGCGCTTGCATTTACGAGATATTATTTTCAGTGCTATGCTAATGTGTTTTCTTGTTTTTGCCCTTCAAATTGTGCTTTTCTTGTTATCGTGTGAAATACGTGATAATTATGGCGTGTCAAAAACGTAACACTAGGCTCCAAAGTAAATTGAGAAATGATAGTGACGACGATTGTAGCTTATCAGCACCACTGTGTAATGAATTAACAGACATTCAACGTAGTAATTTGGTAATTGTGCATAGGAAAATGGAGCGGGTGGCAAATAATGGTGTAGACAGTGAAACAATTAGTGAACAGGGAAGCATTATCGATCGATCGGTCGGCAACAGCTCGCCTCAGGAATCCGAACTGACAGGACACAATCTTACAAATATTGTAGGCTCAGGTTTTGGGTCATCACCGTTTTCTCAAGTAAGTCAAGACCCATTTTCTGCTTGTCAAAATGTGAATGTTGCCGGTGCAAATGCACTGCTGGAAAGCATAGAGGAACGGATTCCAGACACTAATACATTATTATTGCAATTAATCCAACAAATGAATCAAAACGGAGACACAGCAACAGTTAGACGCAATGGAACAACACCAAAGACAAACACAGCAAAAGTTAGACGCAATGGAACAAAATCAAAAACAGTCACAGCAACAGCTTCAAAAGTTAGACACCACGCTTGAACAAACACGTGAAGGTTTAACTGCTGAGTTACTTAAAATCGATTCGAAATGTCAAAAAGTCTGTAATGACTTAAAAACACAAATTTGTGAGCATTTCCAACCTATTTTTTCGCGTCATGAAAATGCATTACAGAATCACGAAGCAGCCATGAAGGAACTGCAAACTATTGTTCAAGAAAATCACGACACCTCGCAAGCTTCAATTGACTCAATTGGATCTACCGATTCGTCTACGCAACTTGCAAAAACTCAGGGAAACTTAAAGGACATAGTAGATACGCTTTCAACACAAATGGACACTCTGAAACTTGGTTCATGAAAATACACTGAGGAAATAAATTCACTATCGGAGAAAGTAGCCAAACTTTCGGACCAGTTCAGTAACTTATCTACAAAGGTAGATGATGATATGAATGACACAAGACCCGTAGCCTTCACAGAAATAGAAGAGTATGAACAAATTAGAAAATTCAAACAAAATCAAAATCAAATCAATACATAGTACAAAAAAGAGATCCGGGAAGTACAAGAGCAGTTGGCACAAGTAATACAAGAATTACATATTTCAGAGCACACTCGCGCTCCAATACTGGAAGAGAGACATAGAAATACGGAACAGCCACAAAATAATAACACAGGGCACTTCGGAAATTATGAAAGAAATTGGCAAGGCACACCGAATTTTGAGATGGAACCACCGAAAAGAAGTAACAATGACGGGTTTACGACTTGCCGACATGATGATTTTGACTATAAACTGTTCATTACTACACGTAAATTGAAAACATTTAAGAATTCTGGAAACGACATTCATCCACTAGCATGGCTTCATCAATTCTCTCATTGTTTTCCTTAACAATTGTTACAACAATTGGAGATTGACACTGACAATCGCGGGACGCGAAAACAGGAACACAAGAATTACAGGTCACATCCGTCACAATTCCACGATGAAAGAAATAACAACTGGACACGACAAGGTTATTCTTACAACGCAAATCGTGACCAAAACAAACACCACCCGTATGACAACCGTTTGCAGAATAATAGTTGCAGAGAAAGCTCGCATTTCCATAGTGATGAATATGACGGTGATAACCAGAGAAACAGACAATATGGGAACCAAAATAATTATTATCAAGGGACAAAAAACAACTTCAGGTGCAACAGTTCAGCGCACAGTTACGATTCCGGGAGAAATTCTCCACCACATGACCGACAAATAAGAAACTATGGAAACTATCGACATAACGACAGACCTGAATTTCATCAGAACTGGCGGGATTCAAACAGGGCAAGGTCCTCTCGACAAGGTGAATTTGTAGAAGTTAGGTCTCCTAATCTTAATAATGATGAGCGCCAACAAAGAGACAGACAATGACTCGCACCGCAGGCAGCCACGTGCGCCAGCTGGATCAGAGAAAAATAACATAGACGCTAACCTTGAGAAAAATTTTAGCATTCCTTACCAACGTATACCAGATGATAATTGCGTTGAAGTTGAAACTCTGCGAACTAGGAAGAGTAAAGGATTGCACCACATTTCACATATAAAACCATTTATTGAGAGACAATCTGCATTTTTACTTAGTCTTTGCTATAAAATTTTTCACTTCACGTTACTATTACTCTTTCTCACACTTAGAAACTGTTAAAATGCAACTATGTTTTAAAGTTAACTATCCAGTCAAGAACCTAGGGAACTTATTTAGACAGTAATAACGAATGCATTGTTATAGTGAACAGACGACACAGTGTTATTGTGTGTGGACATTCCTGCTTGTTAGTTGCATGATTACGTAACGACTATAAGGCTCACATACATAGAACATTTACCGCTACTATTTTAATGCAACATTTTGGGTTACTTGAAAATACATTCTGGATTTAAATTACTTTCTGAGAGATACCAGATGACACAGTGGTTAGTTTATTTGACAGCTACACAACTATATCATGATGCTACTAATGAGTGACACAATGTACATTGTTGCTTTTGCTGTGTATCTGTTTTATATCTGCACTGTTTTTCTGTATTATTCTGGAAAGTAAAACATGTTGTAGTAGTAACGTTTGTGGTATAGCTACAATGAGACAGCCTTTTCCGTAGCACAACAATACATTACAGTACAGTGCTTTCTACATCACGGCAATAAGCGTAATAACTGCGATATCTATATGCAAAGAATTTCACTTTTGTTTATGATGAGGTGAGTACATTGACTTCTGCAGAACTTTGCTTGCGGAGGACGATAACTACGACACTTCCACAGAATTATCTTACAATTTGATGCACATTTAGCGCTACAGGATACGCATTTGAGTGATTAATTTTGTACTTAAAACATTTATTTTTAAAGATTTTTGAATTACAATGATACAAAGGTTTTCCGTGATACATTTCATTCCATTGCTGTAATCTGTAACACCTGAGGGTATTGTTACATTAATCCTCAGGGGGGTACACGCCTACTTTGTGTACTAAGTGTGTAGCGAGCTCTAGGATCCATAGCTAATATGGTATTTGCTTATACAACATTACACATCGGTACCATATTTCTCTAACACAGAATTACGCAGCGATCTGATTATTTAACAGAGAAGCAAACATTTTTTACTACATCAGTGCCAGATGTTTACGTAATTACACAGCTGGACCACTTCAAACTTATGAAATTGTATTTTGTCTGTACTTTGTGAACCGTTCATATTTTTTCAGAACCATTGTGATACTATGAGAGCTTTGAATGATGTATTTGGTATGGGATCATGATTTTTAAAGTATGTTTGAGGTAGATGACACAATTGATATGAGCAGAGAATTTTTTTTAGATTCTGAAGTTATTGCAGAAAGCTACGACGTTGTTGAGATTTGGCTGAGATTTTATGATGATATTATTATGATGACGATATGTATTACGCTGTTGAGGTATGTTTATGATCAATAAGACGATGCTACCATGTATGAGGAATGAGATTACACGTTTATATGTACATGAATAATGAATAGAAGTATGGGAGTCTGGTTTGTGAAAAAGGATGTTGGAAACCAAGAATCGTACTTTAAGAGTTATGACTTGTGTGCATGTGTGAATGTATCACAACACTGCTATTCACGAGATTTCGTTTCTACGCATTTCAACTGTAATTTTTCGATCTGTGAAATTTTTTTATATGAGACTGTCACTCTAGTGCAAACTGCTGTCGTAAATATTTCGGTAAGAAAGATAAATTACCTTGACATAATGCGTTGTGGGCACCCAGCTGTACCAGCTGCCTGGAGAAAAAACCATTAGGTAGAGAAAAAAGAGGCCATTAACCTCGCTAGTGACATTCCTTTGTAGAAAGCATCGCAAATACGATTCGCTCATTACTTGGAAACATATCATACTTTGTGCTACTTACTGAAATGCTTATAAACTGATGGGCAATATTCTTCCATCTGCACACCTGATTATGATAAGTGTCTTTCTAAGAGAGTTGAGAGAATTTCCACTAACTTATGAAATGCCACATGACTCTTGAATGATATCTTTATGCTTTACTTTGTACATAGTTGCCTATTTTATTTGATATCTGGTTTCCAGCTGTGTTGCAGCATTGGTTTTATAAAATAAAATTAAATGCATCTGCTAATGTGAATACTTTCTATCAA
This sequence comes from Schistocerca serialis cubense, assembly GCF_023864345.2. Lineage (NCBI taxonomy): Eukaryota > Metazoa > Arthropoda > Insecta > Orthoptera > Acrididae > Schistocerca > Schistocerca serialis. The sequence goes on from NC_064642.1 coordinate 525,315,198, forward strand.
CAGATCTATTAAATAATAATTTTATGATCGACATTCTTCGAAAAAGGAGCACTTGGAAAGAAAAGAACAGTAAGAAGGGACTAATAACAGTAAACTGCATACATAATTTGCTTTTCAACTACTTGGTAATTTTTTGGAAGAATAAGTTGTTGTGGTGCACCACTTTAATGACATAGACATTAAGATGTGAATAGACATTTCCATTATCTGCATTGTTGTCTTTAGTGTACTATTTTTTTCTACTTGTGGGTTTGTCATGATTAGATATAAGTTATTGCATTTGCTGCTGCTGTTTGCCAGGCATAGTGCTACTGAATATCACTTTGTATTACTCTGTTAAGCCAGTTTTACTACTGATTTATTTTTCTTGTTTGCTGCACATTGCCTTATATTAGTTGTAATGTTGCATTTGCTTTGCTAATTTAGATACTCTGCTGCTTGCTTTGCCAATTTGCATCTTTTTGTCACTGCTGTTTGTGTTAATTGTTTTGTACTGCTGCATTGCCTCGTCCTTTAGTTTATGTATCTGAGATCAGTAGATCTGAGTTAGCTTAAGAGAGTGGAAATAAATGATGAGGTAAGAGAATGGAAAATAATTAATGATGTAAGAAATAAGTGAAAATATAAATACAGAAAGCATGCGTGTGTAGTATTTTCTTGGTGGAAACAAATGTTGAAATAAGAGGAAAGATCAATGGAATGAAGTTTTGGGTTGGACTGCAGTACCAAATGTTACACTGAAAACAAACCCTGTCATTTCCTTTTGTGTTATTCCGCTATATATTTGTGTACCCTTGTGTATTTGTGTTCTTCCTGTCTTTATGTGTTTATCTGATAAGAGATATGTTGTAGAATTTTTCCTAATACAGTGTTATTTACTTTGTAAATATGTAGACATTATTAATTCTGTTCTGTTTCAATGCTCTTGTGTGAAATTAATGTTTCGAAAACTACTCACATTATTTTATTTATTTACTTATGTCATAATTCCTGTAACACCGATGTATATGTTTATTTCTATTCTTTTGTAAAGCCTGCGTTACTACAAATGTTATCTGTACTATTATGTTCTTTAATGGTGTATTTTGTACCTTTGTAATTGTATTCTTATGTTTTAAATTTATAATTGTATAGACACCAGTTCTTCAAATTAAGTTACATTTCACTGCACTCTTTCCTGTTGGTCATAGTATATGCAGAATAGATGAGAAGTTGGGACTGTTGGTGTTTGCGCATGTGTTAATAATTCAGCAAGGGACTGGTTAACAGCATTGCTGGTTCTAAGGACAATCCCAAAAAAGTTTGTGAGTGCACAAGTGGTGGTTTATGCACTTACTATATTGTCTGCAAGACTCTTTAATGGTGATTGTACACCCGCACAGTCGCAACAGATGGCTGCTGGCCATCTCTACAAGGACTACAGTGGGTCTACACCTTTGATGACTCACCAATACCATTATTTATACAAGGACTGCAGTGGATCTGCACCTTTGATGGCCCACCAGTACCATACTCTCTACCAGGACTACAGTGGGTCTGCTCTGTGATGACCTACCTACTGATATTCTTCAAACCTTCGACCGACTCTGCTGTGGGTTTGCTCTGTTCTGGCCCATTACCTGCCTGCATGTCAAGAGTCAGCACTGTCTTTCCGTTGGAAGGACAGCACTACTTCAAGACTGCTTGGAAATCCACTACTTCCATGTGCATTTTCTTTTTCTGATCAGACTTTGCGCAATGCAATTACTACTGTGATGAATGATCAGGAGTGTCTTTATGAGAACTATTTTTGCTTTTGACCAACATTATATCAATAAGTGTGTGCATTTAATTTCTTTGTTATTGAAACTATGAAAATTTTTTTTCAAATCATTTATGGCCACTGCCTAAAACAATTTGTAAAATTTTTTGTGGGGAGCATGGGGGCTATGTAAGTAGGCTGTATAGGTTTTTATGTTGGTAACGTCACCTAGCGCTCTGTATGAAAATCACTTGGTGTACTGCATGCGGTCTGTGGCTGGTTTGCGTTGTTGGAATATTTGCTATTGTAGTGTTGGGCAGTTAGATGTGAACGGCGCGTAGCGTTGCACAGTTGGAGGTGTGCCGCCAGCAGTGGTGGATGTGGGGAGTGAGATGGCGGAGTTTTGAGAGCGGATGATCTGGTTCAAATGGCTCTGAGCACTATGGGACTTAACATCTGCGGTCATCAGTCCCCTAGAACTTAGAACTACTTAAACCTAACTAACCTAAGGACATCACACACATCCATGCCCGAGGCAGGATTCGAACCTGCGACCGTAGCAGTCGCGCGGGGATGATCTGGACGTGTGTCCGCCAAAAAGAGTAAATTTGTAAGACTGGATGTCGTGAACTGATATATATATATATATATATATATATATATATATATATATATATATATATATATAATGACTTTTGAACACTATTAAGCTAAATACATTGTTAGTGCCTTCAGTAGTTAGAATCTTTTATTTAGCTGGCAGTAGTGTAGCTCGCTGTATTGCAGTAGTTCGAGTAACGAAGATTTTTGTGAAGGAAGTGATTCATGAAAGGTATAGGTTATTGTTAGTCAGGGCGAATCTTTGTAGGGATTTTTGAAAGTCAGATTGCGTTGCGCTAAAAATATTGTGTGTCAGTTTGGTGTTGATCGGAATAAGTAAAGAGCGAAATGTCTGAGTACGTTCAGTTCTGCTCAGCTGTTTGAAAATCAAACAATGTAAGGGGTTTATCAGCACAGTAATTCATTTCCAGTGACATGACATAGGCTTCCAGAAGGAATAATTGTAGCCACCACAATCTCTTCTGCCACCAAACTGTAGAAGTGTCGGCAGCATTATGCGGTGTCGAATGAGTTTGAGGGTGGAGGAGCGGGTAGGTATAGACTTGTCAAAGTGGGCGTTCCAATATCCTCACCGGAGTATATGGGTTCGCTGGTGGGCAGGAGGAACAATTTCAGGTATGCTTGCGTTGCAGCCAGATTCAAAAATGGTTCAAATGGCTCTGAGCACTATGGGACTCAACTGCTGAGGTCATTAGTCCCCTAGAACTTAGAACTAGTTAAACCTAACTAACCTAAGGACATCACAAACATCCATGCCCAAGGCAGGATTCGAACCTGCGACCGTAGCGGTCTTGCGGTTCCAGACTGCAGCGCCTTTAACCGCACGGCCACTTCGGCCGGCCAGCCAGATTCATTTAGTTGTCTGGTACAGGTGTCTGGTGCTGAGTACAATCATGCTCCAGGCCTACGTCCAGCAGGGAAGATCGTTGCGGCAGCAGTGGACAGCACAGCGTATTAACCGTGCTGTGGACGATGAGTCAACAGCTGACACTGAGTCAAAGCCGCCGACGCAGCTGTATCTCGCAGCCACGCAGTGGAGGCGTCAACGGCTGGTAGGGTTCTAGTTCGAAGCCCCTATCCCATCTGCACTGGATGCAGGGCCATACGAAATGCGATCCCGTTGAATGATGATGACTAACGATGCTGCACCCGCGGACGCTGACTGAGCGGCGATGCTTCTCCAGACTTTACGATCATAGCCCATTCTACAGCGGTCAGTGTCTTTATTTTATTTGTTGGCATTTCAGGCTCTGTTCGTATGCTGTCTGACCCAGTGTATTGTAGCCGGCCGGTGTGGCCGTACGGTTCTAGGCGTTTCAGTCTGGAACCGCGTGACCGCTACGGTCGCAAGTTCGAATCCTGCCTCGGGCATGGATGTGTGTGATGTTCTTAGGTTAGTTAGGTTTAAGTAGTTCTAAGTTCTAGGGGTCTGATGATCACAGATGTTAAGTCCCATAGTGCTCAGAGCCATTTGAACCAGTGTATTGTACCGTAGCGTGCACATTAATTACAATAAGACGACTGAACTTTAACTGTGGACATTTATTATTGTATGTGTAATGTAGTTGGTAGCTTATTGAATACCAATAACTAATGTGTCCTCCTTTCCCTTCACTGAGCTTCTGAACACGTTGTGGCATTCATTCGACCAGATTAGAGCAAATGTTTCGTAGCTCGAAGTTACGAAATCACATTTTACTACATTTGCTAACATGCATTCTTTCGCTGAAGACGCCTTCTCACGATAGAGGGTCTTTATAAATGAATATCGGTGTTTTAAAGCTTTAAATTATTTATTATATTAAACTTACAGTTATAAATCGATGTCAAATGAAAGAGCAACTCAAACAGTTTTACCAAGAACCTTATAAATGTTCAATGTGAGCACCATTTGCCACACGGCACACATCAGGTCTATAGCCGAGTTCTTCCCAAACGTTGATAAGTGTGTCGTCAGTGATTATAGCAACAGCTGCTTCAATCCGGTTTCTTAATTCAGGGAGGTCTGCTGGTAGCGGAGGCACGTACACACGATCCTTGATGAAGCCCCAAAGGAAAAAAAATCGCATGGCGTTAGGTCGGGTGATCGTGGAGGCCATGCAAAACAAACGCTGTCATTGGGCCCCTTGCGAGCCTATCCAGCTCTTGGGTACAGTGAAGTTCAACCAGTCGCGTACTTCGCTACGCCAGTGAGGTGGCGCACTGGTGCCAAACACAAATGTTTGAGCTGCTCTTTCATTTGACATATCATTTCTAACAGTGAGTTGAATGTAATAAATATTATAAAGCGTTAAAATCCCGATATTCATTTATAAACACGCCGTATTTCACAAATTCATGATGAGATTAAGGTTTTGTGAATTGCCAGGCTACGGAAGCACATTAATGTTGTTTTCGTCCATGGGCGTCTTGACTGCTTTAAAAGTGAACACGGGGCCAGAGCATGTTGAAATCTTCTTTCACCATTTGTTTGTAAGAATGGGACATCCTGCACCTAAGGATTTCTATTTGGTTGAATTGATCAACTGCAACTAGTGCTCCAGGGCTCCTTGCTGTACAGAAACCCCAAATGTCTTTACAGTCTGTTCAAGACGCTCAGCTCTCACTGCCTCGTGGGTGCTTCCGCTGACAAGACTTGTTCTCTAACCTTGAACAACAAACTGTGATTCTCCACTGAAAACTACAAGTTCCCAATCATTGGAGGTTCAAGATTTATATATTTTGGGTAATTCCAACAGTTTTCTCTTTATGGCAGGTGTTAACAATTGCTTCTTTATTGCCTTTCGTGCCTTCTCCACACAATCAACAAGCATACACGTTACCGTTGAACAGTCATTTTCAATCCTAGTAGCCAATTAATTTCTCTGAAGGTCCTTATTTGCCTTGTGAGGATGAGGTCTAGGCGCATTCAGGAGGACGACGGTTCAATCCCGCGTCTGGCCATCCTGATTTATATTTTCCGTAATTTTCCTAAATCACTCCAAGCAAATGCAGGGATGGTTCCTTTGAAAGGCCACGGCCGACTTTCTTCCGCGTCCTTCCCTAACCGGATGGGACCGATGCCCGCGCTGTCTGGTCTCCTCCCCCAACAACCCCACCCAACTCAGTTCCAGGGGTGGTTTTTCGTTTTCGTCCATATACGCCATTTCTTTTTGAAGACAATGGGGCTTATCATTATATGCCATAATAAATTTTGAAATACTAGATTTTTCCGCCACCAGCAACAAAGGCAATTTCTCTTACAGCCATAGATTCGTGTTCATGAAGAGCAACTATTTTCACTCGCCTCTTAGGTGACAGTTTTCATGTCGAGAGCACAGAAGTAATAGACGCTGTTGCCACACATACACGCAGTCAGCTGAACTGAAGGCGACATACGATCGTTGCTCAAAGTGAAGGCAACAATACTCCTCCAAGAGACCAACAATGTGGTAGATAAAATTGGTTGCAACTAACCAACTCCGATTCCTTGTAAAATATGAGCTTGTCCCAATTAAATTGCATACTGCTGTAATACAAACGACCAAAGTATAACGTAGCCACTTTGTTGTGATGCTGAAATGGAGTCCTGAATTTTGATAACACTGCTTTTTACTACACAGTGGCCATACCTATGCACTGGGACTGGTCGGGGTGCTGTAATTTTGAAGCGACTGCTTGTTACAGTCTGCGGCAGTTATGCGGTCACCAGGCAGTGATCAGCAACAGCTGACTAGTGGTGATACGCCAATAACAGTTCCGTCATCTACAAGGTCCAGCCAAAATCATCCATGTGCTTCGAATGTGCGAGTGATGGATGCTTGTTACTAGCACACTAGACTATATGAACTAGGCCGAATCCATTTGCGGCTTTTTCGTCTCCCATCCATCACAAGTGACGTTACCAAGTATTGATCGCTGAAGGCTCCATACTGTTGCGAAGAGACAACTCTTAAGGAATGAGTAGCGATTTAGCTTTTAACGTCTCAGTTGGGAAAAAGCCTGGACCTGACGGATCACTAACCTGTAACATAAACAGTCCTTGTCAGCAAACCCAACTGCCTATACTTTTTAAGTATCGACACTACCTCTAAGACACTTGGAGATCTTGAGTGTTGGAAACAGGCTTCGAGCTAATATCTACAAATTGCACTCACTAATGATCAGTATTGTAGGTAGTAGAAGATACCAGCTATCTCTGCTGACTGCATTGACCAAATTTAAAGAATACCTCCTCCTGCATAAAAGAAAATTGTTCATGAACATGTGTTTCCTGGTGGGGATCCCAGAAAATTGCAAAAACCTTCCGCGTAACAGAGTGAGTTTTTGTACAATGAAAAACGTTACAATGAGACATTCCTGTAAAGACACGTGATACACAGTGGGCCACGACGTCGATCACACACCTCATCGAAGGCAGAGACTTTCACAAAATTACCAACTCCAACATAATTCGTAACTATAAAGAAGTAAGAACTGAGTCATCTGTAGTAGCTTGGTAGAGCTAATAAATGTAAAGTCCAAATATATTACTGTTCTGCAATACTGTTGTAAGCTATATAGAATCCACATTTTTGTGTTTCTTCTTTGTAATTATACAAAAATCCGCCAAAACTGATTGTGTAATAGTTGAAATAGATGTGGGACACAAGAACATAGTCAAGATCATTTGGATTATCAAGACAAGGAAGTAAAGCGAAAATATAAAAAATACGTGCCCTTCAGTCTAAACGCTACCTTAAAATGGCGTCGTATGAATAAAGGACGAGAGTTAATTTTTTCTCATAATGAGCAGCCATGTGTGTTTCCGATGATATTTCGGTTTCACGAACTGAAAAATTAAGTTCAAGTGTGTGCGAACTGTTAAGGGATCAAACTGCTGAGGTCGTCGGTCCCTAGACTTAAAAACTACTTAAACTATCTTACGCTAACTTATGCTGAGACAGTCAGTAACAGGACGCCTCTATCCGCGCGGCCACTCCGAATTTACATCACGATCGCTTAAAATAGGTAATATTCGCATCACCGGTCTATGTGACGATTTGATGTACATTCACTGATATACGAGTATTTTAGAATTCATGACGCTCACATTGCCTAACTGCACTTGTTACCTACCGTGACGATGCATTTTATCGGATGTGTCACACCTGAACAAACCAATCTAGCACCAGAACCGGTAATGTGAACACTGCATAATTTAAGCGGTCATGACGTAAAAAATTACTCTGCGTATCCTCAAGCAAATCATTTGTAATCCCGAGCCGTACTGCAAAGGAAAACAACCTTATAAACGAACACATTACTGTCAAAAGTAGAGCCTGAATAAATTTGCGAAAAAGAGATGTGAGGAACAGTTGTGTTCAACCAAATTTCTGACAAACTGGTCAACAGCGATCGCTCTCTGCAATGCACCCCATCTCTCTCTCTCTCTCTCTCTCTCTCTCTCTCTCTCTCTCTCTCTTTCTCTCTCTCCCTCTCGTTCTCTTATTGTTTGTTGGTGTGTGTGTGTGTGTGTGTGTGTGTGTGTGTGTGTGTGTGTGCGTGTGCGTGTATTTGTGCGTGTATGTATGCTATATCGTAGATTCTGATGTACGTTCTTTAAATATTGCAAATGGTGATGACTTTGTAGGAGCAGATTGTATTCGATAAAAAAGGGGTGGTCTAGTAGATGACTGTCTTCTACACCAAATGGTGAAGTGAACGTTTTGGATGCTCACTAGAAGCTTTTTACTGCCCGTAGCCCTCCCGAGACATAAGTCACACAGAAAATAGCTTATCTTTGGTAATCACTTCCTATGTAGATCACAGATTTCCCCATGATCACTATTACATATTGTTGTGCCTAAGCAACTGCTTCAGTACCACAGAGGAATTCGTAAATAGAAATAATTGATCGATTACAAACTTGTAAATTGTCAGCATGTAAAGATACGATCGTATAAACATTATTTTCATTACCTGTAGAGTTTATTCTCATTTGAGACATTCTACTAAATAATCGTTACTGTGAATATGGCCTATGCTGCACTAGTAAACTGTAAGGAAAATGTTTTTGCGTTAAATTTAAGGATTTTGTTGTTTCGTAACCTTTAATACACAATCCGGCCGCAAAGACATTGTGCAGTTATAAACGCTTCTTGTGGCTAAGAGTAACTAAACGAACTGTTGAAAGTAGCGCTACATTGCATATTGTCCAAATGAGTCACGGTCATATGATGTTCAATGGTGTGCGTTCTTATATGATGACACAACACAACGAATCGTGTAGGAGAAGCGAATCGGGCAACATCAGTCGAAACGTGGACGACACAGAGGAAGTTTCAGTGTGTTTCGTTAGTTGCTAAATTCGAATCCATGACCAGTCTTTGGCTTTGTTTTAGTTGTATACTGTTAAACCGACTGATAGACCCAAAGAATAAGAGATTGTTGCAGATATGCTTAATGAGATCGACTATACGGAGCGATTAATAGGAAAGACTGTGTTTAGCGATGAGGCCACTTTGCATGTCTCTGGTTACGTTCGTCACTATAACGTCAGAAATGGTCTTCTGAAAGTCGTCGTCCCTACGTTGATTAAAAACGTAACTCCCGTAAAGGTTGGAATGTGGTGTGCCCTGATGAATGACAGAGTTATAGGCCCATTTTTCTTTGCGGAGCAGATTGTGACGTCAGACAATTACCTTGGCATGCTGCAACTGTATACAGGACCACAGTTTTCAAAAGGTGTCATCTTTGAACAAGACGGCACTCCTCAACATTACGCTGCCAACGTTCGAGAGTTTCTTCTTATTCTTATTTTTCTTCTTCTTGTTCTTCTTCTGTGGCTCTAGAATTCACGGCTCTTGGCCTCTCTAGCTATCTCCTTTCATTTATCCTGGTCCCTTGGTAGCATTTTCCAATTCCTGTAGCCGATCTTCCGAAGGTCTTCTATGACTCCGTCCTCCCACCTGGTTTTCGGTCGACTACGTCCTCTCTGTCCACCTGACTTTCCTTGTCAAATATTTTCTGGAGCTTCTGTATCATTCATCCGTGCCACGTGTCCAGGTCACCTCAACCTAGATGACTTCACACTTTTTCTCATAGGCTGATCTTTGTAGATGGCGTACATCTGATGGTTCTATCTCGTTGGAACAATGATTTGCCTGCCGAAGTGGCCGAGCGGTTAAAGGCGCTACAGTCTGGAACCGCACGACCGCGACGGTCGCAGGTTCGAATCCTGCCTCGGGCATGGATGTGTGTGATTTCCTTAGGTTAGTTAGGTTTAAGTAGTTCTAAGTTCTAGGGGACTTATGACCACAGCAGTTGAGTCCCATAGTGCTCAGAGCCATTTGAACCATTTGAACAATGATTTGAGTGAGTATCATTTCTCGAATACATCCTGCGATTCAGCATCCTTTTTTGCTGGGGCGTATGTAAACACTGGTCTGATCAGTGTTTTGTAGATGGTTAGTTTTGTGGTTCTAGTCAGGAGCCTTGATGATAGAAGTTTCGTTAAGGCGAAATAAGCTTTACTGACTGCAATTAGTCTCTGCTTTTTTTAATAGGAGGTATCGTTTAGGCTGGTTACAATCGAACCCAGGTATTTGAAATGACCGACTCTTTCAAAGGTATAACTACCCATCGTATTTCTTCCTGTGCACTTTCCTAGCAGCTACGTATTTTGTTTTCTGCCCTTTGATATTTAGTCGTATATTCCTGCCGGCCTGTTCAAGTGCAGTGAATGTCTCTTTCATTGCCGTCAGAGTTCTTGCTACAATGTCGACTTTATCCGCAGAGGCCACTGTCTGTACAGGTTTATGAAAAATCTTTCCCCTATTCTAGGTACATGCTTCTCTCATCACCTTCTCCAAGGTGGCATCGAACAGGAGGCATGCCAGCGCATCGCCTTGCCATATTCCATTTTTAATTTGCACTGTACTGGACAACATCCAGTATTTATGCTACCTTGCGTTCCTCGTTCCTCTCATTGTAATTCTTAGTATCCTCATTTTTTTATACCAAATTCATCTAGATATTGATATAGCAGCTCTCTGTATATACTTTCATACGCTGCTTTAAAATCTATAAACAGATCTTAGTTTCGACCCCATACTCCTTTGTATTTGTTTCCAGCATTTTCTCTTAATGTAAATATCTGGTCGATAGTTGACTTGCCCGGGAGACGACGCCGTTTCCCTCTGTATTGCTGGAAGGAGACGGTGGTACAATATGTTAGAGATGATCTTATATCCCAGATTAAGCAGTGTGATACCTCTGTAGTTACCGCCTTCCATCTCTTTCCATGTTTGAGGCATTTCCTCCTCTACTCATATTAAATTAACTAGTTTCAGGTAGTTCATTTCCAATGCAGAGCTTCCTTGTTAGAAATGTTCTGCTGGAATGCCATCCGTTCCTGTGGCATTATTGCTCTTTAATTTCTTCACTGCAGTTCTCACCTCTTGTAATTTAGCTGAGTCCTCATTTATATCTGGGTCCTCTTCCTTCTGCATTTCTGTTGGGTTCACTGTACAACTGGTCTTGGATTAAGCAGTTTATCAAAGTAGCAACGCAACCTCTACATCTACATGTATGCGATTACTCTGCCGTTCACAATTAAGTGCCGGGCAGAGGGTTCAATGAGCTACCTACAAGCTGTCTCTCTACCGTTCCACTCTAGAACGGCGCGTGGGAAAAATGAACACTTAAATTTTTCTGTGTGAGTCCTAATTTCTCTTATTTTATCGTGATGATCATTTCTCCCTATTTAGCTGGGTGCCCACAGAATGTTTTCGCAATCGGAGGAGAAAACTGGTGATTGAAATTTCATGAAAAAATTCCGTCGCAACGAAATGATTGCCACTCCAATTCACGTATCATGTCTGTGGCACTATCTCCCTTATTTCGCGATAATACAAAACGAGCAGTCCTCGTTTGAACTTTTTCAATATCACCCGTCAGTCCCACCTGCTACGGATCCCACACCACACAGCAATACTCCAGAATATGGTGGACAAGTGTAGTGTAAGCAATCTCTTTAGTAGACCTGTTGCATCTTCTAAGTGTTCTGCCATTGAAGCGCAGCCTTTGGTTTGCTCTACCCACAACATTTTCTATGTGATAATTTCAATTTAGATTATTTATAATTGTAATGTATAGGTATTTAGTAGAATTTACAGCCTTAGAATTTGTGTGACTTATCGCGTGATTGAAATTTGACGGATTTCTTTTAGTACTCATGTGAAGTAATTCACACTTTTCTTTATTCAGGGTCAATTGACACTTTTCGCACCACACAAATGTCTTATATAAATCATTTTTCAATTCGTTTTGGTCATCTGATGACTTTATACAAGACGGTAAATGACAGCATCATCTGCAAATAATCTAAGAGGGCTACTCATATTGTCTCCCATGTCGTTAATATAGATCAGGAACAACAGACGGCCTATAAATCTAGTCCCATAAACTGAGGCGATATTCTTAAGGCACACAGTTTGGTTAGAAGACGCTTGTGAGGAACGGTGTCGAAAGCCTTCTGAATATCTAAAAATATGGAGTCAATTTGACATCCCCTGTCGATAGCACTCATCATTTCGTGGGTATGAAGACCTAGTTGTGTTCCGCAAGAACGATACTTTCTGAATCCGTGCTGACTATGTCAGAAACTCGTTTTCTTCGATTTACTTCATAATGTTCGCACACAAAAAATGGTTCAAATGGCTCTGAGCACTATGGGACTTAACATCTGAGGTCATCAGTCCCCTAGAACTTAGAACTACTTAAACCTAGTACATCACACACATCCATGCCCGAGGCAGGATTCGAACCTGCGACCGTAGCAGTCGCGCGGTTCCGGACTGAAGCGCCTAGAACCGCACGGCCACCGCGGCCGGCGTTCGAATACAGAATATGTTCCAAAACCCTACTGCAAATCGACGTTAGTGATATGGGCCTGTAATTCAGCGGATTTCTCTTAATTCCCTTTTTGAGTATTGGTGTGACTTGAGCAACTTTCCAGTCTTTAGGTACGAAACTTTCTGTGAGCGAATGGTTGTATATAATTGCTCAATATGGAGCTATTGCATATGCATACTCTGAAAGGGACCTTGCTAGTATACCATCTGCACCGGGAGCCTTGCCTTTATTAAGTGATTTAAGCCGCTTTGCTACACCGAGGATGTCTACTTCTTTGTTTCTCATCATCCCAGTTCTTCTTGATTGCAATTCGGGAATATTTACTTCGTCTTCTTTGGTGAAGGAGTTTCGGAAAACCGTGTTTAATAATTCTGCTTTGGTGGCACTGACTGTACCATTGTTATAGCGTAGTGGAGGTATTGATTGCGTCTTGCCACTGGTGTCCTTTATATACGACCAGAATGTATTTGGGTTTTCTGCCGGATTCCGAGACAGAGTTTCGCTGTGGAAATTATTAACAGCATCTCGCATTGAAGCACGCACTATATTTCGAACTTCTGCAAAACTTTGCCAATCTTGGGGATTTTGCTTTCTTTTAAATTTGGCATGCTTTTTTCTTTGCTTCTGCAACAGCAATCTGATCCCTTTTGTGTACCATGGGGGATCAGTACCATCACTTATTAATTTATGTGGTATACATCTCCCAATTGTGTCGATACTATCTCTTTGAAGTCATTCCACATCTTTTGTATACTTACGTGATCAGATCAGAAGAAGTGGAGACTGTCCCTTAGAAAGGCGTTACGAGCAATTTTATCAGCTTTTTTTTTTTTTTAAACAGATATACTTTTCGTTTATTTTTTATGGTTGTGGGTGTTACGGTATTCAGCCTAGCAGTAACTGCCTTGTGGTCGCTAATCCCTGTATTCGTCATGGTACTCCCTATTTGTCCAGGATTATTTGTTTCTAAGAGGTCAAGTATGCTTTCGTAACCATTTACGCTTCGAGCTGGCTCATGAACTAATTGTTCAAAATAATTTTCTGAGGAAGCATTCAATACAATTTCGGATGACCTCTCACATATTTCCTTCTCTTCGCTTATAACTTTGCTGTTCTGATATTTTGTTGAACTTGTTCTGTCCCTGAATGGTTTCCGTGCGTTATCCACCTCCCTATAAAATTTCCTTGCCTTGTTTGCACTTCTCAGAAGCTCCAGTTCTTCAATATTTTCCTTCACCCATTCCCTCTTTTTCCTTTGAAGGGTCCTTTTTTCCAACCTTCGCTTTTTTTATATATTCTTCCATAGTGCTCCTGGTACCATGTCCTTCTGCGTGCTTCAATTTTTTTCATTTATTACTGTTTCACGTTCTCTACCGAACCACAAGGCTCTTGTTTGCCTTACGCCGTTCCCAAGTATCCCGCTTGCTGTTGTCTGCGATGTCTTTTTTATCTTTCCCCATTGGTCTTCAGTGTTGTTACACCCTCCAGCCTTTTTAGGTTTTTAGATAAGAAATATCCCCAGCAATGAATAGATAGGGGTGGTGTTAACTCAAGACCACCACGATTCGCGGACTTAACGCCATTAGACTTTTACTTTTAGGGTTATGTGAAGCAGTGTGTGTACAGTGAACGTATCAACGACATTAATAATTTAAGAGGAGCACACGCTTTTCTGCTCTGTTACACCAGATGTCCTTACACGTGTGTGGGAAGCACTTTATCTTTCAGATGTGTCTTGGACAACAAATGGAAGCCACATCGAACTGCGCTGAACAGCTATCCACATTTCGAGAGTCCCTCTTTCACGCCCTTCTTGTTTCATATCTCTGTCTTATTTCAGTGCTTTTCGGTGGTGGGTTAAAACTGTACCACGACTTTACGGACTTAGTGTATAATATTTCTAGTTAGCCGGGTGCAGATAGGTATATATAACAAGTAATCTCACGGTTCGACGAGAGATATCAGGAAAATGTATAGAAAGCCACACAACTTAAGCCGATTAACTTGTTAAAGAAGTGACCAATAACTATTTCTGAATGAAAAGATGAATAAGTTGGTCTCTTGACAGAAACTGAAAGAAAAGAGTAGCGAACAACACTAAATAGGGAAATCCAAACAATCTGAGAAATAAACTATTTGACTTGCAAATCGTGAAATATGTATCATAACATTATCTCCTCAAAGACAGACTTTTGTCAAATTATTTTACCTTTCTAACGATTTACGCTTTTAGTTGCGTCGGAGGAAACAATAAATTATTCTGTTTTGGCTGAGCGTTTATAGAAGCGCTGCCCTTTGAATTTCACTCTCGGAATGTCAAATAGCCAAATACATCGGTTATTAACGACGTCAGTATTGACGAATCGAATGTTGCACCCAGTTTAGTGCTGGAACACATTCCGTTTGTATTTAGGCGTGTGTAGTGCGCACCAATAATTCCAGTTTGTTGTTGGCAAACGACATTCGTTTCCGACTTGATTGATACTGCAGTTCTGTTTGACCGGCTAATAACGTGTCAACCCGATAAACTCTGCGGCAGCTATTTGCAAATCTAGTAACTTCCAGACCAAAGCACAGGAGCCAGGAACGAATTTACGACCTCCGCGGATAGCGCAAAACCATTTCTGAGAATATTTAACAAACAAAAATCGAAATGGGTGTTACACCTTTTCGTAACTGAACGAAATGCAATAGTCGGTTACTGTAAATAAAACGGTTTCGTTTTGTTTTGAAATTACTGCTTTTGCAGGGAAAGTACACTCCTGGAAATGGAAAAAAGAACACATTGACACCGGTGTGTCAGACCCACCATACTTGCTCCGGACACTGCGAGAGGGCTGTACAAGCAATGATCACACGCACGGCACAGCGGACACACCAGGAACCGCGGTGTTGGCCGTCGAATGGCGCTAGCTGCGCAGCATTTGTGCACCGCCGCCGTCAGTGTCAGCCAGTTTGCCGTGGCATACGGAGCTCCATCGCAGTCTTTAACACTGGTAGCATGCCGCGACAGCGTGGACGTGAATCGTATGTGCAGTTGACGGACTTTGAGCGAGGGCGTATAGTGGGCATGCGGGAGGCCGGGTGGACGTACCGCCGAATTGCTCAACACGTGGGGCGTGAGGTCTCCACAGTACATCGATGTTGTCGCCAGTGGTCGGCGGAAGGTGCACGTGCCCGTCGACCTGGGACCGGACCGCAGCGACGCACGGATGCACGCCAAGACCGTAGGATCCTACGCAGTGCCGTAGGGGACCGCACCGCCACTTCCCAGCAAATTAGGGACACTGTTGCTCCTGGGGTATCGGCGAGGACCATTCGCAACCGTCTCCATGAAGCTGGGCTACGGTCCCGCACCCCGTTAGGCCGTCTTCCGCTCACGCCCCAACATCGTGCAGCCCGCCTCCAGTGGTGTCGCGACAGGCGTGAATGGAGGGACGAATGGAGACGTGTCGTCTTCAGCGATGAGAGTAGCTTCTGCCTTGGTGCCAATGATGGTCGTATGCGCGTTTGGCGCCGTGCAGGTGAGCGCCACAATCAGGACCGCATACGACCGAGGCACACAGGGCCAACACCCGGCATCATGGTGTGGGGAGCGATCTCCTACACTGGCAGTACACCACTGGTGATCGTCGAGGGGACACTGAATAGTGCACGGTACATCCAAACCGTCATCGAACCCATCGTTCTACCATTCCTAGACCGGCAAGGGAACTTGCTGTTCCAACAGGACAATGCACGTCCACATGTATCCCGTGCCACCCAACGTGCTCTAGAAGGTGTAAGTCAACTACCCTGGCCAGCAAGATCTCCGGATCTGTCCCCCATTGAGCATGTTTGGGACTGGATGAAGCGTCGTCTCACGCGGTCTGCACGTCCAGCACGAACGCTGGTCCAACTGAGGCGCCAGGTGGAAATGGCATGGCAAGCCGTTCCACAGGACTACATCCAGCATCTCTACGATCGTCTCCATGGGAGAATAGCAGCCTGCATTGCTGCGAAAGGTGGATATACACTGTACTAGTGCCGACATTGTGCATGCTCTGTTGCCTGTGTCTATGTGCCTGTGGTTCTGTCAGTGTGATCATGTGATGTATCTGACCCCAGGAATGTGTCAATAAAGTTTCCCCTTCCTGGGACAATGAATTCACGGTGTTCTTATTTCAGTTTCCAGGAGTGTACAAAGACTGTGAATTATATGCAGTTTGTTCACATTTTAAAGCGTTGTCATTCATTTCTGTGGAAGATAAACTCGACAAATCGAAATTAAGTGCTTGGATACATACCGGACAGAACGACAGGAAACATGACCGATGCAAAAACGTATATCTGTAAAGTCGTTATTCATAAGGCAACACAGTAATTCAGTTTCTTAGGCTGAGTTTAATTAGTACATCAGCACATATGTGAATGTAATTATTAATTTGGAACTAGTTACGTTACAGAATTGCGATGTTCTTTGTGCTAATTGTTATTTAACACCTGCGAGATGAAATATGTTAAAATAAATGCTATCGGAGCTCTTGATTTAAAAGTTTTCAGCATTTAATTCGAAACAAGAACGTATTCGATATTGCACAGCTTGCGTTCTACCACAACTCAATCTAATAACTATGCAATAAAGGATTTTGCAGAAAGAGCAAATATACTCGAAAGCAAATATATAAGATATGATCAGATGGAGCGACATAGCAACATATAAGTATGTTGGTATGTACTAAATACTAAGAGACAGCACGAGCAAATTTACTTTTATTTCACTAATGGTCTAAATTTCTTGGTAGCGTTGCACATCAATCCAGTTTCGGGTGCACTAGTAAATTTTTGAATCGATTGCAAGACACAGACGGTAAAACAAGTACTTGGGACACCATGGTGCTGACAGCATCGCTGACACTTTTGTTTAAAAGAGGGGAAGTGCCCGGCTAAACCGTTACAATGACTCGATACCTGGCTGTAAATAACTCTATTTCGGACAGCGCGTTCTCAGTGTGTCTGTTCAGGAGATAGGGCAGGATATCTCTATCCTACCAAAGACCTGGCAACTATAATAACAGCCAGGTAAGAGAAAATTTCGCGGCAGTATGTTTGTTTAGCGAAGTAGCGTAATATCTCAATCCACGATTTTTTACGCATTGGAACTGTTAGTTTGAGAATACGATGTTTACTGAAGAAAAGTACATACACCACATTCATTGATATCTCTTAGATCTTATCTACATTTCCACGAATAATAACTAAGTTGAGAGAAAATTTAAATTGAATTAACATGGGCAGCCTTCTCGCTACAAACAATTTTAAGAGAACGTACTGAATTTATCACCTGCTAAATAAACTTCGAGTTTGACGTAATTAGTAAGATTATAGTCTATATGAAATAATAATTCATTTACAGCATTAGTCTTGTAAACATTTGGTTACTGTATACCCAGGGGTTACCATTGAGTATGATGACTAGCTGTGAGTTTTCTTTGAAGTTTCAGACTCGACGCAATGCCGGCATTCGGGCTACACTCAGTAGCGAACGGAGCTTCGTTGTGATCGATACATGCAAATTAAGAAGTATAAATATTCATGAAAAATGCACAGATCGCTTTCATCAGCTTCTAGACGACAACTGACATGCGTTTTCAATACTAATATCAACGGAAATGTGGATAACGTAGACTTTTTTTATGCAAAAAGTAGAAAAGAAATCAAAGTAATATTGGCTCTACATTACCGTAAAAGTTTGTTAATCCATAAGAGGAATATGTAATTACAAAAAAAAAAAAGAAGTCAATAAATATATCAGTCGCCCATGAAATCTGCTTAAAATTACCCAAATTTACTATGTAGCGACAAGTGTATGTTAATTCAGAGACAATCTGTTGTCATTAGAGTCGTCGTCAATCTTCTTTCGTTGAGTTCCTCTTTCTAGTCTTTTGACCCATCTAACGTTGTTCTTCACTTCTTTCCTTTTTATGCTGACCTCTTCGCCTCCACTAATGTTTATGTATTCCAATAATTTCTGTAATTCCGGAAACACTGTCATACGTAATTGTTTTTAACAGGTCGCTTCCATATTAATCCATTACTATGATAAATGAAAGGGCACAGTCAAAGGTTTTTATCAACATTTTGCGATTTACCAAATTAATTAATTCTGCACGGATTAGAATAGGTGCTACCAACTTAAACTATCTTCAGCTAACACATGTGCCAATACTTTGTAATTTCAGTCACCTTCGTTACAATGCTTTCCCAAAATTACATATTTTGAATACTCCGTAAGATCTTCATTTACATATTTCAGATTTGTTTAGTTCGCCTAGGAGCTTAAATATTGAAACTTCTTTCATTATTGCATGTATTCTACACCAACAGATATCTTCTGAGAAATGAGGTCTATCCTTTATATATGCCTTTCTGATCATCTAATGTATAATTACGATCACAGTGGGTTATCTGCGGCATTATCGGTGACTGAATACCGTGTAGTCCTCTCGCCGTTTACATACACTACTGGCCAATAAAATTGCTACACCAATAAGAAATGCAGATGATAAAAGGGTATTCATTGTACAAATATATTATACCAGGACTGACATGTGATTACATTTTTACGCAATTTGGGTGCATAGATCCTGAGAAATCAGTACGCAGAACAACCAACTCTGGCCCTAATAACGGCCTTGATACGCCTGGGCATTGAGTCAAACAGAGCTTGGATGGCGTGTACTGGTACAGCTGACCATGCAGCTTCAACACGATACCACAGTTCGTCAGGAGTAGTGACTGGCGTATTGTGACGAGCAAGTTGCTCGGCCACCACTGACCAGACGTTATCAGTTGGTGAGCGATCGGGAGAATGTGCTGGCTAGGGCAGCAGACGAACATTTTCTGTATCCAGAAAGGCCCGTTCAGGACCTGCAACATGCGGTCGTGCATTATCCTGCTGAAATTTAGGGTTTCGCAGGGATAGAATGAAGGGAAGAGCCACGGGTCGTAACACATCTGAAATGTAACGTCCACTTTTCAAAGTGCCGCCAATGCAAACAAGAGGTGACTGAGACGTGTAACCATACCATCACGCTGGGTGATACGCCAGTATGGCGATGACGAATACACGCTTCCAATGTGCGTTCACCGCGATGTCGCCAAACACGGATGCGACCATCAATGATGCTGTAAACAGAACCTGGATTCATTCGAAAAAATGACGTTTTGCCATTCGTTCACCCAGGTTCGTCGTTGAGCACACCATCGCAGGCGCTCTAGTCTGTGATGCAGCGTAAAGGGTAACCGCAGCCACGATCTCCGATCTGATAGCCCATGCTGCTGCAAACGTCGTCGAACTGTTCGTACAGATGATTGTTGTCTTGCAAACGTCCCCATCTGTTGACTCAGGGATCGAGACGTGGCTGCACGATCGGTTACAGCCATGCGGATAACATGCCTTTCATTTCGACTGCTAGTGATACGAGGCCGTTGGGATCCAGCACGGCGTTTCGTATTACCCTTCTGAACCCACCGATTCCATATTCTGCTAACAGTCATTGGATCTCGACCAACGCGAGCAGCAATGTCGCTATATCATAAAACGCAATTACGATAGACTACAATTCGACCTTTATCAAAGTCGGAAACGTGATGGTACGCATTTCTCCTCCTTACAAGAGGCATCACAACAATTCACCAGGCAACGCCGGTTAACTGCTGTTTTTTGTGTATGAGAAATGGGTTGGAAACTTTCCTCATGCCAACACGTTATACGTGTCGCCACCGGCGGCAACCTTGTGTGAATGCTCTGAAACGCTAATCATTTGCATATCACACCATCTTCTTCCTGTCGGTTAACTTTCGCGTCTGTAGCACGTCATTTTCGTGGTTTAGCAATTTTAATGGCCAGTAGTGTAATATTCATTCACTGATGTAACAGAAAAGAAATAGGATACTTTGGCTACAAAACTATTTAATTTTTTTCTTTATGAAGATTTTTTCATTCCGATTTCAGTCGTTCGTAATGTGTTTTGTTCCACCCTTGCCTTCATCCTTACAAAGATTTCATTTAAGTATTGATCTATCTTTCTCATTTTATTCATCATCAGTATGAACAGCGTGATCGTTGATGCCGTCGAAAAATATATAACATTTTAGGTGCCATCGAAACAATATTTATTGACGCACACATCTTGTACGTCACGGTATAAGCAAGTCTCATTACAGAAAAATTTTTCACTTTGCAGCCGAGTATGCCATCGTTTCAACTACTGTCACACTGGGCTTCTGACGTGGCCACCGCTGCGGCCACGCTATGCATCAACCTCGGGCTTCACTTCGACTCCAGTTCCACGAGGAGGACACGGCAAGTGCTACAACCCTATTTCCCAGAGACTTCGCTCACTTGAAGGGGGGTCAAAATAAGTGATCGTGTACCTTGGCTTATCCGTGGACGTTTGACCGTTTCTGTGAAAACGCCAGTCAAATTTTTGGGGGGTAATTTGTGTGCCTGTAGCGAAGTGGTAGCACCATGGCAAGCGTTGTAGTTTCAAACTTCTGCGCCCACTGTTCGAAACCCAATTATTACTTTTATTTTTGTATTTCATTTATCTACCAATGTCCATAGAGGGTTACTACAAGAATATTTTTCATTTTATATTGATGTCCTTATTGTCTAGTAATTGTACGTCTGGTGAATGAATTGAAAACAAAATAAACACGATAAGGCAATGTTACAATTATTTGAAATTGTTTTCGGCGAAATTCCTGTAGTTTATCTCCATTCACAGTCGATTGAAAGCGCCAGGTTTCGCAAAAGTAATCCGTTATGTGTGGTTTGCCGCGAAACTATTGCCTATCCGTGAAATCTTCAGCAGTGGTAACGCCGTTTCTTTCCCGTGTGAAATTCATACTAAGAAATGTCGACGTGGTAACTCTGCCTTTGCACAGTGCTCTTAGCGTCCGGAATTTCAATACTTCGAATGTTTCTACAATCGGTATCATCGAAGGGTGTGCACAAAATCTTCATGAAGAATAAACATAAGAATAAAATATAAGAATTGAGAATAGGCATAAGAATTAGATATAAGAAAAAGAGAATTTAAAAATTTGTAACGGCCGTAAATAGCATACACACACATTTAATAAATATACACTCCTGGAAATGGAAAAAAGAACACATTGACACCGGTGTGTCAGACCCACCATACTTGCTCCGGACACTGCGAGAGGGCTGTACAAGCAATGATCACACGCACGGCACAGCGGACACACCAGGAACCGCGGTGTTGGCCGTCGAATGGCGCTAGCTGCGCAGCATTTGTGCACCGCCGCCGTCAGTGTCAGCCAGTTTGGCGTGGCATACGGAGCTCCATCGCAGTCTTTAACACTGGTAGCATGCCGCGACAGCGTGGACGTGAACCGTATGTGCAGTTGACGGACTTTGAGCGAGGGCGTATAGTGGGCATGCGGGAGGCCGGGTGGACGTACCGCCGAATTGCTCAACACGTGGGGCGTGAGGTCTCCACAGTACATCGATGTTGTCGCCAGTGGTCGGCGGAAGGTGCACGTGCCCGTCGACCTGGGACCGGACCGCAGCGACGCACGGATGCACGCCAAGACCGTAGGATCCTACGCAGTGCCGTAGGGGACCGCACCGCCACTTCCCAGCAAATTAGGGACACTGTTGCTCCTGGGGTATAGGCGAGGACCATTCGCAACCGTCTCCATGAAGCTGGGCTACGTTCCCGCACACCGTTAGGCCGTCTTCCGCTAACGCCCCAACATCGTGCAGCCCGTCTCCAGTGGTGTCGCGACAGGCGTGAATGGAGGGACGAATGGAGACGTGTCGTCTTCAGCGATGAGAGTCGCTTCTGCCTTGGTGCCAATCATGGTCGTATGCGTGTTTGGCGCCGTGCAGGTGAGCGCCACAATCAGGACTGCATACGACCGAGGCACACAGGGCCAACACCCGGCATCATGGTGTGGGGAGCGATCTCCTACACTGGCCGTACACCACTGGTGATCGTCGAGGGGACACTGAATAGTGCACGGTACATCCAAACCGTCATCGAACCCATCGTTCTACCATTCCTAGACCGGCAAGGGAACTTGCTGTTCCAACAGGACAATGCACGTCCGCATGTATCCCGTGCCACCAACGTGCTCTAGAAGGTGTAAGTCAATTACTCTGGCCAGCAAGATCTCCGGATCTGTCCCCCATTGAGCATGTTTGGGACTGGATGAAGCGTCGTCTCACGCGGTCTGCACGTCCAGCACGAACGCTGGTCCAACTGAGGCGCCAGGTGTAAATGGCATGGCAAGCCGTTCCACAGGACTACATCCAGCATCTCTACGATCGTCTCCATGGGAGAATAGCAGCCTGCATTGCTGCGAAAGGTGGATATACACTGTACTAGTGCCGACATTGTGCATGCTCTGTTGCCTGTGTCTATGTGCCTGTGGTTCTGTCAGTGTGATCATGTGATGTATCTGACCCCAGGAATGTGTCAATAAAGTTTCCCCTTCCTGGGACAATGAATTCACGGTGTTCTTATTTCAATTTCCAGGAGTGTAATAAATGTACGACATGTATTGCAGTTAAAGTTATATCCTTGTTTCCCTGGCTTGATAAGACACATTAGTTTAGTAACCTTCTAAGGGCATACATAGATAATTGACAATAAATAAAAACAGTAATCGGGTATCGAACACAGGACGCAAAAGTGAGAGATCATAATGCCACCAGGTGTGTTAACATTATCCCGCGCTAAAAGACATCTAAAGTTCGTCGAAAACTTGGGCGGGTGTTTTCTCAGACACAGTCGAGTGTCTACAAACAAACTGAGACACGTGTTCGCTTATTTTGGTTCCTCTTCCACTGAGCGATCTTCCTGGGAAATTGGGTTATGACACCTGCAATGTTCTCGTCACCAGAGTTGCAGTCTCGGCGCTGGCCAGTTGCCTCCTCAGTGCACACAGGCTACTAAATGGGCCTCATAGCACCAGACTGCCTGATGCACTTAGGTATAGTTGTGCGACCACTCCGGCAGGGCTGTTCAGTGTGTGTGAGCACCTAGCACTCTGTCGTGTCTGGAGATCATGATTCTGAACTAGAGTATACTAAGTCCAGTTTGGTGCCCGGAAGACTACAGCAGTCGCTGCTGCCCATTTCTCTGCAGCAGGACTGGGCTGACGTTGCTACCTCAGCAAGGTGGCCTCAGTTTGCTGGAGTCAGCATTCTGCCGCCTCAGCAGCTCCCAGCCACGGACACTGGCCGACTTCGCTGTACAAAGTCAGCTGTCAAAGCTGTTTACCTTCTGACCACATTTCGAGCCTTCGCTATCGCCAGGGACCAGGCATTACCCATTCCCTGCAGTCACAGATACCCTACATCTGACGAATAAGTGGCCATCCTGTTATCCCTGAGTGACCACGTAGCTGTCAGCAACCTGTACTACTACAACATAAATGGAAAAATAATCATTTTACCCTCGCCATCAGTCATTTGACATCCAGTGCTGGCCAACACCTATCTCTAGACTTTTGCTTGCTTTATGCTCTTCAGCTGGACTCATCCATGTAACTACTGCAGTTTTTCCAATGTCTCCTCACGATCCATTATGTCGTCTTTCACCTAACTTACCTTTCGCCATCCAGTAATTTCTTGTCCATCTAGCACCCATTCATCTATCCTCCATTTATTTTCGATTGCACCAATTACTGAATTTTGTTCTCCAGTGTACTGCCCGATCATTTTGTTACTTTTCTTGACTCTCCTCGTAATTCTCAACAGACGTCTCTTGTTGGTCGATGAGCAGCATTTACGTTTCTTTTTGAACGTCCGTGTCCAACTACCGTTGGCCAACTGATAATATAAACCGCCTGTACTCTTTGATTTCCCGAAAGCCCCCCAAACCATGGTCCTTTCCTTGTCTGGCTTTATAAACGGAAAAACGTCATCCACTTCTTTGTTGGTTCGTAGTGCTTTATGTACGATTTGCCGCTTATGTACTCTTCCAATCTCATTCCAATTAATTTTCAAGCTTATTTCGAAACTTGCTCTGTGAACCTCTTCCGTTCATTACTGAAGGTTATCTACGGTAGAGGCAAACAATACAGGGTGATCAGCAAAACTAAATTTTTGTGCTATCACAATTCAGGGAATGTTTTTGTAATACACTAAAAACGCCGTGAAATATCATCACTGAACTGATATTGTATTGTTTAGTTTACAGTGTTTGTTCAAAAATAGAGTAATTTTTACAAAAGTGGTGTAGAGATCGATTATTACAATCTCTGGCCTCTTTCTTGTCTAGTGTTTAAAAACAGATAAGAGGTGACATAGTTCTTGATGTCATAGAAACAACTTGAAAACTAGCCCAGTAGTAACGAGTGAAGGATTCAAGCACGAGAACATGTGTTTCGGAGAGGGATATTTATCGTGGTTGTAAAGTTATATCTCTAGGGAGCCTATATAAATATTTTTTCTCCTTTTGTTATTTTTTTGCTCTTCATTTTTAGCAATACATATCAACACATTCAAATAATACATCTATCTCAACATAAATGCCGCAATGTGCCAGCATGTATTTTTGCTGAAAGAGGGCCCGTTTTCGACCCTCGACATTGATCAATCGAGTGTTAGGGAGTGTGATGAAAAAAGCGAATTCCTGAGATAACAGGACGGCTGGTTCGTTGATTTTTCGTGCGTAACTGCATGGATAAGGCATTTTCGTGCGTAACTGCATGGATAAGGCATTTAATTTTGTATGAGCACCTCATCAGTGAGAAATCAGAAACATAACGAGTATTACTGAGTGAACTGTGAGCTGTGCTCTGCGCTTTTAGTCGTGGACTAACTAAGGCG
Organism: Schistocerca serialis cubense; assembly: GCF_023864345.2. Classification (NCBI taxonomy): domain Eukaryota; kingdom Metazoa; phylum Arthropoda; class Insecta; order Orthoptera; family Acrididae; genus Schistocerca; species Schistocerca serialis. The sequence continues at coordinate 525,340,286 of NC_064642.1, forward strand.
GTTTGCGGTGGGTCACTGGTGACACAACACGTGTGGACGATCTCAGGTTTGCACGTTTTTAAGACCATGCTTTAATGTGAGTGAGCCTCGAACTTTGTCGTATCATACTAAGAATTTTAACTTTTTCTGGGGTGCCACGGGGTAGACAACTGTGTAGACAAATGTACTGTGTCGCGTATTATAAATTGTACGCATTCTGCGAGTGCATACCCCGTATATCAAGCTCACGACGGACGCTGCAGCAAAAAAATGTCTTATCATTACCTGGAACAGAAAAAAAGGAATCTGAATCCTTTATTTCCAATACAGAATAGTCAAATACCTGCATAGGGTGTCTTCGCTGCCACGCTATCGCCTAATCTTGCAGTGAGTTATTGTACAGCAAAAGCGGAGATTTGTGAAACAGTCTGCTATATAGGATCAGTGTCTTAATTACCGAAAGTGTGTCGTATATTCTCTTTAAAAAAATGGTATTCCGTTTGTAATACTTGTACTGTTTATATCCGCAGCATTGTCGCTGCTAAGTACCAGCAAACAAATGTGTTGTTTGCTCCACATTCCTCCCTACAATTCTTTGTTAACTAGTAAAACAAGTCCCATTCATCGAATGCATTGTCTATGTTTTGTAAATTACGCTTTTCCACGTAATAAATAAAGTTCTCAAAGAGAGCAAGTACTTTTCAAGCCACCATCATATGGCACGTTAACCTGGAGTTGAATAATTTGGGTGCGTCAGTGTATTTCAAGTGAGTGAGTACGTCTTTGGATGTATACATACCTATCATTCAGCAACATTGGTGCTGAGAAATCTGTATGTAATATCAATTATATATAACATCGATATAATAATATATATTTAATATCGGAGAATGATATCTTCCTAATTTTCATGATCCTTGCAGGTACAGTATTGGGTGACCACATGTGTACAACTTCATTCATTGTGAGTTGTACAGTAATTTCCATGTAATTCTTTTTACCCAAAAATCCGACACTTGAGTTGACACAGCGTAAGGTAAAGAGATTACCTCACCACATGATTACACCACTATTTACACTATTTAAATTTAGGTCGACTATCCCATTTTTGAGCGTGGCTGAGACAATCTGCTAACCGATATTATATCAACTGCCTGTGTGAGTACTGTCTGTAGTGAAGAAAATGCAGAGAGTTATATTTTACATTCATGAACTATCTGCTGATGAAATATCTATACACCTAATGCTGATGATTTTCAGGTTTGATTCGACTATGAGCAACTGAATAAAATTAATTTTATATTGCCTTACGCCCTTCATCTTTAGCTTCTGAAACTCATCACCCTGACGTATGTATTTATATGCATACAGTTTTGAGTTACATACTAGGCACTGTACGTTCAGGTTAGAAACAGTTCTGGCACTCTTTAAATTTCTGAAGTGTAGTTTTTTTGCAGTATTCGTAAATGCTGATCTACATGTTTGCTTACTTTGGTGGTTTTAAAGTTTTCTTTCAGGTTCCATGATATCTAATGTCACATTCACAGTACTGAGTATGATCAAAGTTTTCTTTATGTTCGATTTGAATAGTTTGTCAACTGGCAAATGAATGTTCTTGATGTCTGTGATTTTTCTCTTTCTCTGTTTGTATGTGTATTTGAGAGAGAGAGAGGGAGAGAGAGAGATCTGGACATAGACAGACTTAACCTGAAAATCAACATCAGATTACATGCAACTGAATGCGACAGATCAACAAAATTTAAACACCTACATACTTTTTGTGTTACATCATGGTCCAAATTCAAAATAGCTGAGCATGATGGCACCAAACTATTCACATAAGCACAGTTCATCAGAGTCTGTTTTAACTGCAATGAAATCACCAATTAGATGCTCTGTAGATCTATAAAAGTATGTGCATTGAAAAACTCAGAATCCTAAGAAGCTAATAACTTTGTGTGTGGAAATGAAGTCCGCAGACAATATTTATTTCCAAATAAGCTAATTAAAAACCCTCATACAGTGCTTGTTTAACTTTTTACTGTGTTAACTTTGGCAGTCTAAGAACGCAATAGATTTTATACACGAACTTCACACTGGCATTAGTGAAAGAAATCGATAACGAGAGAAGTGCTGCAGCCATTGAATTACAAAATCAGGCTAAAGAAAGAAGACAAGTAAAGAAAAGTCTGGTTTACGAGGAAGTGGAGGAAGCATATGGATCGTAGTTAACGTGAGACCTTATGCAGTGTCAAATCTTTGAGTCGGGTTCCCCGAAATTTAAATTTTGGGAGCCGGCCGGTGTGGCCGAGCGGTTCTAGGTGCTCCAGCGAGTAGGATGGAATTTTTATGGATCACAATGACCTTTGTCACTGAGTCCCAACTGTTCGCGACTCAGTCATTCGAGCGAATTATGTGGCCACAGAAACCACCCGACGTGGAAGATAACCGAAGATCATTTCGTGTACAAAATCTTGAAGTGCAGCACTACGCTACCGCTACGGTCGCAGGCTCGAATCCTGCCTCGGACATGGACGTGTGTGATGTCCTTAGGTTAGTTAGGTTTAAGTAGTTCTATGTCCTAGGGGACTGATGACCTCAGATGTTAAGTCCCATACTGCTCAGAGCCATTTGAACAATTTTTTTAAATTTTGGGAACGTCATCTACTTTCTCTTTACAAGTCACTGAAGTTCGTTAAATGTGACATGCAACTAGTGAATAATATAGTGTAAAATTATGTGTAAGGAATTTTCACTTACTAAAATTGTAAGGCCTTTGTAGAAGAGAATAGTCCTGAAATTTGGTGTATCTTCTCAGAAGTATTTGAAGAGGTGTAAAAACGCAGCATGGAAAGATATTAACATTCTGTTCCGCACATGCCTGTAATAATAGTATGTAAAATTAAGTGTAAAAATGTCTTAATTTCATCCTGATAGATTTCTGGAAAAATAGACATTCGTAATGACATTCTTGAAAATATATCGTTTATAAACAAACATGTGGATGGTCAATGAAAACTTAAGTGCGTATGCACACAAAATTTCTTAACAATTTTGCCAGATTTAATTATTGTGAAAAACGTAGGTGTTGTATGATTCTTTCGCAAGTGCTTTTTCGCATACGTCGCCGTTTAACTCCAATGGGAACTGTCGCACAGATGCTAATAAACTTCGTTATATTAATATAGAGCATCATATACACATTCACTCAATATCGTGTCGGACCTCTTTTTTCCCGGCGTAGTGCAGCAACCAGACTAGGCATGGATTCAAGTCGTTGGAAGTCCCCTGCAGAAACATTAAGCCACGCTTCCTCTATAGCCGTCCATAATTGCAAAAGTGCTGCAGTTCAAGATTTTGTACACGAAATGATCTTTCGGTTATCTTCCACGTCGGGTGGTTTCTGTGGCCACATAATTCGCTCGAATTATTGAGTCGCGAACAGTTGGGACTCAGTGACAAAGGTCATTGTGATCCATAAAAATTCCATCTTTGGTTGGGCACATGAAGTTAATGAATGACTGCAGATGGTGTCCAAGTAGCCAGACATAACCATTTGCAGTCAATGATCGGTTGCGTTTGATCAGGACACTTCGTCCATTCCATGTGAATACAGCCCACACCATTATGGAACCACCACGAGATTGCACAGTGTCTTGTTGACAGGCTGGGTCCATCGATTCGTGGGGTCCGCACCACACTCGAACTCTGCTATCAGCTCTAACGAACTGAAATCGGGACTCGCCGGACCAAGTCCCGGTTTTCGAGTCGCCTTGTTCACAACCGATTTGGTCACGAGATGTCGAGTGGCGCTGCACGCGACGTCGTGCTGTTAGCAAAGGCACTCGCATACGTCGTCTGCTGTCATAGCCCATTAACGGAAAATTTCACCACACTGTACTAACGATGTGGTCATTGATTACTGAGGTCATTGTACGCAGTGTTGCTTGTGTGTTATCACTGACAACTCCAGTCAACCGCAGCTGCTCTCGGTCGTTAAGTGAAGGCCATCGGCCACTGCGGCATCCGTCGTGAGAGGTAATGCCTGTAATTGGGTATTCTCGGTACACTCTTGACACTGTGGATCTCGGAATATTGAATTCCCCAACGATTTCCGAAATGCAGTGGCTCATGCTTCTATCTCCATTTAGGGTTACGCTGTTCGAAGTCTGTTAATCTCTCGCTTGCGGCCATAATCACGTCGGAAACGATTTCACACGAATCCCTTAGTACAAAGAACAGTTCCGCCAACGAACCACCCTTTTATACACTACTGGCCATTAAAATTGCTACACCAATAAGAAATGCAGATGATAAACGGGTATTCATTGGACAAATATATTATACTAGAACTGACATGTGATTACATTTTCACGCAATTTCGGTGCATAGATCCTGAGAAATCAGTACCCACAACAACTATATCTGGGCGTAATAACGACCTTGATAAGTCTGGACATTAAGTCAAACAGAGCTTGGATGGCGTGTACAGGTAAAGCTGCCCATGCAGCTTCCACACGATACCACAGTTCATCACGAGTAGTGACTGGCGTATTGTGGCGAGCCAGTTGCTTGGCCACCATTGACCAGACGTTTACAATTGGTGAGAGATCTAGAGAATGTGCTGGCCAGGGCAGCAGTCGAACATTTTCTGCATCCAGAAGGGCTCGTACAGGACCAGCAACATGCGGTCGCGGTCGCGCATTATCCTGCTGAAATGTAGGGTTTCGCAGCGATGCAATGAAGGGTAAAGCCACGGGTCGTAACACATCTGAAATGTAACGTCCACTGTTCAAAGTGCCGTCAATGCGAACAAGAGGTGACCGAGACTTGTAACTAATGACACCCCGTACCATCAAGTCGGTTGATACACTAGTATGGCGATGACGAATACACGCTTCCAATGTGCGTTCAGCGCATTGTCGCCAAACACGGATGTGACCATCATGATGCTGTAAACAGAACCTGGATTCATCCGAAAAATTTACGTTTTGCCATTCGTGCACCCAGGTTCGTCGTTGAGTACACCATCGCAGACGCTCTTGTCTGTGATGTAGCGTCAAGGGTAAACGCAGCTATGGTCTCCGAGCTGATAGTCCATGCTGCTGCAAATGTCGAATTGTTCATGCAGATGGTTGTTGTCTTGCATACGTCCCCATCTGTTGACTCAGGGATCGAGACGTGGCTGCACGATCCGTTACAGCCATGCGGATAAGATGCCTGTCATCTCGACTGCTAGTGATACGAGGCCGTTGGGATCCAGCACGGCGTTCCGTATTACCCCCCTGAACCCACCGATTCCATATTCTGCTAACAGTCATTGGATCTCGACCAAAGCAAGCAGCAATGTCGCGATACGATAAACCGCATTCGCGATAGGCTACAATCCGACCTTTATCAAAGTCGGAAACGTGATGGTACGCATTTCTCAGCCTTATACGAGGCATCACAACAACGTTTCACCAGGCAACGCCGGTCAACTGCCGTTTGTGTATGAGAAATCGGTTGGAAAATCTCCTCATGTCAACACGTTATACGTGTCGCCACCGGCGCCAAGCTTGTGTGAATGCTCTGAAACGCTAATCATTTGCATATCACAGCATCTTTTTCCTGTCGGTTAAATTTCGCGTCTGTAGCACATGATCTTCGTGGTGTAGCAATTTGATGGCCAGTAGTGTATCTTGCGTACGAGGTACTTCCGTCATCTGTGAATGTGCACATCGCTATCCAATGACTTCTATTACGTCACTGTGCATAAATGTGAGCTATAGTGGCACCCTTCAAATCTTTTCATTCCACATTACAATTCGTAGGACAATAAACCTATAGAATTTGTTCATGAGTAGTTACTGTTCAGAGACAAACTCTATGGCAGTTATTCGGTGAAATGTAGTCACGGCAGCAGAACAGGGTGGGAAGCCGCAGGGGTTCCAGGTGGTCGATGAAACTACCAACTGCTCTGTGGTTCCCATTAAGCGTGAATTAGCCGACTGAAGTTGCACTGTCATATAACTGGTAATGAAGGTAGAATTTAGCAGCGAAATGGCCACACAAGGTGCAGTATGTGGGGAATCGTGTCCAGGCGGGCACTGTTGGAAGGTCCCTCACCGTTCACAGAATTCCTGTTTCAGGCTCCGGGAGATTCAGAACAGTCCCTAACACTGCCACGGGCAGCTAGGAGCAACTTCACTGTGCTCTGCTCCCTTCTGTTGCTTTCCAAAGGGTCAGCGCTGTGTTTTGCTTAATGAATACAGTGATACTAATCAGAATGCACTAACTACAAGTTTTACGCCGCTTATCGCTGTTAATAAAATGCACACTTTTCACCCAATACAATTGATAAATTACTGAGGAAACGCACTGAACTTCGCGGAAGTACTTTATTATACCCCACTCATCTAGTTCCTGAAACTCATCTCATTAGTTCTTGTCTTATAAATGTTTCATAGAAAGTGACGCTGACTGATTATGTGTAATTTATAAAATATGTGCTGCCAAAGAAAATTATTTATAAGCGCGCATTCTATTGCGACGGCCGGCCGTGCTGACCGAGCGGTTCTAGACGCTACAGTCAGGAACCGCTACGGTCACAGGTTCGAATTCTGCCTCGGGCATGGATGTGTGTGATGTCCTTAGGTTAGTTAGGTTTAAGTAGTTCTAAGTTCTAAGGTACTGATGACCTCAGAAGTTAAGTCCCATAGTCCTCAGAGCCATTTGAACCATTTTTTGATTACGACGGTGTAGAAAGGTAAATGGGTGAGTAGTCGAGGTAGAGAGCGGTTAAGGATGATACCAAAGGGGAGGTTAAAGCTCTGTCCTTTGCCATAGACGTTGTTTCCCCCTCGGCAATTCCCAGCCGTTATCGTTCGGTCCGACAGTGAATCCATTACCGCCACCACCATGTTTCTCCCATCCATGTCCACTCTTGTTCCTTCGTTTCTCGCACTTCCACAGACTAAACGACTATTGTACTGCTGCAAAAGAAACCGATAGTTACATTCGGCAAGAACGTAACGAAGACATCTCTTAGCAAAATGTTAATAACATAAAGATTTCTAACATCCTCATATCAATTACTTTTATTATTATTATTATTATTATTCATAACACGACGTATTTCTTCTGCACTGTTGATGATGTTGCTTTGATTCACTAAGGACATCTGGTTAGATGTAAGAAAGGGTCTCAGGGCTCTAATCTTTACAGGAGGAATAAATATACTAAAACAAATATTGGTCTAATAAAATTTCCCTATGTACATCGTTTCTGAAATGGAAATATAGCATGAAGAAACAAAGTTCGTTCCGTAATAAATCGCTGCTCTAAAAATAAGAATTATATTGCAGTATAAATGCACATGTTTTTTTGCAAGAACATTTTTCAGTGTATCCTCCATCTCAGTGCCATTACGTTGTGGAGTGAAACACTGTTGCTGTCGTAATCTCGTGTAAACGATCACTAAGAAATCAAATTATGATGGGATAAATACAGATTGCTAGAAAACAATTCCTTAGTTCTTAAGCAAGAAAATCGTAACAGATGTTATGTTGTAACACTATGTGTCAAACACAGTGCAAAATTTGAAACTGATAGACGACGAAAGATTTCAAAGTTAATTTTTCAGTAGTGATGATTTTAATAAAGTGTATTCTCAAAAAGAAATCTTATGTAAATGACAAATAAATAAATAAATAAGTGATACTTACTTGATATAAGTAAATATGCGTCCTGTGTGAGATTGTATTCGCATATTATGAAGTAAGAGTGTTCTCTTTATTAGAATAGTTTTCGAGAGTCATTTCTTAAAGGCTTGTGAATTAATTCTTTTCCCAAGCTTTTCCTGGAGCTGTAGTGGCAACTTCTTGCCAATCTTCAGAGAATGTGTTTTATACTCTAATGTGTTGACTGATCATTATATTGTGAAAGAGTCTTAGAGAATAAAATATGGACATGAGTATGCAATTACGAATAGAGAGGATCATCAATGAAAATTTGTGTGGACAGGGACTCAAACCCGGATTTTCCGCTTATGGCGAGCGGTCACCTTACCATTTGACTATCGGTGCACAACTCAGAGCCACACCTCAAACTTACAAATGTCGTCAACCATGCTTCAATTTCAGTGTGTAGCGTCATGTCGTTGATCAGGTCCTCAGATAAGGGTTTGTCAGAATAAGATGTCTCTATGAATTTTGAAGGTAAGTTAGTGGTTTCTCAATTTTTAAAATAAATAGTACACGAAGAATATAAACAAAAACTAATTCTTTAGTTTTATTGTAAAATAAGTACAACAAGCTGTCAAAAGTTTTTGTTTTTCTACTCTGCAATTATTTTCGGATGGCCAGTCATCTCCTGGCCCAACCTGAATACGGTGCATATCTTACTAACAGATAAGAGAAGAGACATCGTGCAATATGGGAGTCATTAAAGCTGCAGTTACCTTCAAACGTTCACAATACCATGGTATCAGGGCCATTTGGGTAATTTTAAAAGGCCACATCAGTCAGTCAGTTGCCGCTACAACAAGTCAAATGGCTGCTGCCTCTCTTCAGTGACCGACGAACTAGTCTGCCATCTATACAGACAGAACTCCGTTGTGATTCCACCTGCAGTTCGGCTATCTTTTGTTGAGGCACGCAAGCCGCCTCACCTCGGCAACGTCCATGATTCGTGGGCGGGGTGAAGGGAGGGAGACGTATGCTATATATCATAAAAACTAAATAAAATTTTAAAAATAAGTGCTTCATAGTTTTAGTGACTATCAAATTATATGTATTTCCATTTGGATCTTAGTGAAAAATTTTATGCTGTTGCTTGCGTATCGCATACAAGTTGTTGTTGTGGTCTTCATTCATAAAAATTGAGTGATGAAGCTCTCTACGCTACTCTACCCTGTGTAAGCCTCTTTATCTCTGAATAACTACTGCAAGCTACATCCTTTTGAACCTGCTTTCTGTATTCATGTCTTGATCTCATTCTACAGTTTTACCCCCTACATTTCCTTCCGACAGTAAATTGGTAATCCCTCTATGTCTCTATACGTCTATCAACGGATACCTTCTGTTAATCTATTGCCACAAATTTCTTTTCTCGCTAATTAAATTCAGTATCCAATTATTGGTTACTCGATTTATCCTTCTGATCCTCAGCATTTTTCTGTAGCATGACATTTCAAAAGCTTCTATTCCTTCCTTGTCGGTACTGTTTTTCGTCGACTTTTCACTTTCGTAGAAGGCTAAATTCTAGCCAAATACCTTGATAAAAGACTTACTACCATATAAATCTATATTATGTGTTAACAAACGTCTCTTCTTTAGAAACTCCTTTCTTCCCATTGCCAGTCCGCATTTTGTATTCTCTCCACGTCATACATCAAAAATTATTCCCTGCCCAAATAGCGAAACTCATTTGCCACTTTTCGTGTCTCGTTTCCTTTTCTACTTCCCTCAGCATCGCCTGATATAATTACACAACACTCATTTATCCATGTTTTGCCTTCGTTAATTTTCATCTTTTATTCTCCTTTAAGGACACTGTACACTTCGTCCAACTGCTCTTCCAAGTCCGTTGCCGTCTTTGACTTACAATATCGTCGGCTAACTTCGAAGGTTTTATTTATTATCCCTGAACTTCATTTTCCTTTTCCAGTATTTTATTTAGATTCCTTTACTGCTTCCTGTATGTCCAGGTCGAACGAATAAAATCTTCAAGTAGTAAACAACCTTTCACTTCCTGTATTTTACCCCTGCTACCATCAGAATTTCAAAAAATATATCCCATTCAACATTGTAAAAAGTTTCTCTAAGTCTTCAAATGTCATAAACGTACCTTTCCTTAACCTATCTCCTAAGAGAAGACGTAGGATCAGTGGTGCCTTACACGAGGCATCACAACAACGTTTCACCAAGCAACGCCGGTCAACTGCTGTTTGTGTATGAGAAATCGGTTGGAAAATTTCCTCGTGTCAGCACGTTGTAGGTGTCGCGACGCGGCGCCAACCTTGTTTGAATGCTCTGAAAAGCTAATCATTTGCATATCACAGCATCTTCTTTCTGTCGGTTAAATATCGCGTCTGTAGCACGTCATCTTCGTGGTGTAGTAATTTTAATGGCCAGTAATGTAAAAACAATAGAACAACTTTATGTGTTTACTTTTACACAAAAATGTCTTTCGCGCAAGCTTTGACGCACAATTTTACGAAAATCAAGTTCTCTAACGTTTGCGAGCAGTAAGGACTGTGGATGATTTTTGCATTAGAATAAAGCTTCTTTTCAGTTGCCTACATTTGACAGAAAGTACTAACCTATAGCGTGATCGTTTTAGCGTTATCTAATTCACTATTTCCCTCGGTACTACACAGATACTTCTGGGCGAATTTTCGTAGTCAAGATAAGTGGCAAATATAGACACCCTTATAACTTATACGTCATTGTTCAATATTTGATACATCTCATGCAGCCGCATAGCATACCTTACATATACACGACGAAGAGTGTGATGTTTTGGAGCGTTAATGTGATGCAGTAGTAAGTCATCTGAGGAAAGCGGAATACATCCTAAATGCAATATTCTAATAATATTACAATGGCTGAAATACTAAAATCTGTTTTATTGAACTTTATCATAACAGTCGCTGACATCGCAGAACGCAGTGTTTCAAGAATATTGACGGGCAGGTTATAATTCAGGATATCAGATGATATTATGCTTTTTCAATCGTTACTTTTAAATCCCTCTCACGGGATCGAAATTAATATGAGTTCACATTGCTTTATATGTAGAGCAACTACAGCCGAAAATGTCTTTTGCGGTTTGTTGGCACCGGTTACAGCAGCTCTTCCCCCCAGGCTGTTTTCAATGGAGGCTGGGTATGGCATTGGCCTGCAATACATTTTATCATAGACGCTCGCACGTTTGTGACTCAGAAGTTTTAAATACCTGGATATAAATGTTGGGCATGGCTTTATCCGCTTTAAACAGAACCTTTAATCTTTCGACTTGAAGCACCTGCAGATGCAAATTTAATTTGTGAAACAGGTCGTGTTCTCTAATAAAGAATTCCAACCGTCGCAGCGGTCTTGTTTATACAAATCATGGAACGTGAGTTCTTCAAAAATTGACATTATGAATGGATAATTTTTACGTCAGTGTAGTGTGCAGGGGACCTGTTACATTAAGTGGGGGATGCAGGTAAAAGGAATCAGCGGAAATCACCTCACCCTATCTTCAGGAATGGAAAAATAATCATTAGTATAACGTCCTCCCTACACAAGCAGCTACCCTGGCAGATTACAGAATCGAAAGCGCTCCCTACTCTGGGCAATCATCTTTGATATACTGTGCTGGAAAAGCCGGGAACGATTTCCACTCAGTCTCTTAAAGCCGATAAGCCGCTTTATTAAATGAGCAGTGATTTTTGCACACTTGCCGTCATGTGGCTACTGATACGTCAAACGGTTTGTGAGCAACACGGTATTAATATCAATATGATAATCAATTTTACATTTATTGTAAATTCTGCGTCAGACCATTCAAGTACCGTAATTTCAAAGTTCTCTGTTTATTACTGAAGCATACAGACTTAAAAGGTGGCTCTTGCTAAAAGGTAGCGACATGAATTTCAGTATCAAGAATCTGTGTGTGTGTGTGTGTGTGTGTGTGTTTTATTAGCGACTATGCGAAAGAAAAATATTGGTTCTTTCATTTGTGGATACAACTGCGGAGTTGCCATGTTTATTTACTTTTTAAGCTTCACCCTGAAAGCCGGAAGATCAGTGCATTAAGGTCGAATGAAATGGACATTGATGGCGAGATGAGTGCAGAGTATCGGTAAACAGTGAAAGGTCAGCCTTCGTTCGAAGCAACGACCTGGAACCACTGAGTGGAAACTGCGCGTCTCAGTAGCAGAGCTGACCAGCGCTGTAGTTTTGATTACAATTAATAGAAAGATTTTTCATAAGTTTTATCATTTAATGTGTGTTAGAACACTAAAACAGCCTCAGTATCTCTCGAAAATTGGCTGTCCCTGCGCTACGAAAACTTTCTGAACTTGTGTTTTGTGGACACGTAGAGAACTTATCGCATTATGAACCATTGAAAAACTCAGATTTTAAAGGAAATAACAGCGTAATTTTCTAGCGCGAAAGATCTCTAATACAGTTGTCGCGGACACTGTGGTAGTTTTCCACTTTTGTCGTTGGTGAGTATGCATAAAGAGTCGTGAGATATTGAAGCTTTCATGAGTATTAGTTAGCAATTGAGAACTTGAAAACTTCTTTTCTTTGCCTAGAATGCTGTCGAGACCCCTATCTCCCTACTAAGTAACCACGAAGGACGTTTATTATAATTTCAAATAACTAAATTTACATGTGTTTAAAACCAAGTGCCATGATTTAAAGTTTTACGAAGGGGACTCAAACCCAGCACGTAATCAGATTATTAACTAAGTAGAATTAAATGTTAGTTATCGAATTATTTCACCAGCAGAAAGGTATTTGAATTTTTTTTCAACTTTTGTTCTCCTGTCTTCCTCACTTGCGTGTAGTATTATTGTATATTGATAATTTTTACTTTTCGGGCCGTCTGACTACAACTGAATGAAACACAATTTTCGTGCCATACGCGTTTCGCCTTTATCCTCTGCAAGGCATCTTTAGTGGCAGGTTGCGTGGACGATTTTCTACATACTACGCTTATGTTCCGTTTTTGGCGCCGTTCCTCTTCTTATAAACACGACTTGCGGTTTTTTCCCACATTTCACAGCACTAGGAACTGGATACTTCTTTTGATGCAATGTTTTGGTTTGCATCAAAACAGTGTTCAGTTCCTAGTGCTGTGAAATGTGGGAAAAAACCGAAAGTGGCATTTATAAGAAGAGGGATAAAAGCGTAATGTGTAGAACATGCAACCTGCCCCTAAAGATGCCTTGCAGAGAATAAAGGCGAAACGTGTATGGCACTAAAATTGTGCTTCATTCAGCTGTAGCCAGACGGTTCAAAATTCAAAATTGTCAGTATACCGTAATGTTTGAATGTATTTGAATGTATTTCGGCCTGAACGCAATCGAACACGGTACTTACCGTCGTTGTTTTCTACCCACGAACTGTTTGTTCGCCGGTAGTTGGATATGTGTATGTTTAACTAGAAATAACGGGACCTACCGCTACTGTTGGCAACACATGAAGAGACGTTAAAAATGAAAATTATTTGTCACTAGTATTTTTGTGTGCCTACGCTAGGGCTTATAATTAAACCATGAATAATTTTGTACTCGACCAGGAATCGAAACCACATGCGTGTCTTTCATGGAGGCGTAGAAGTGTCTGCAATCTTGGGAAAACTACGTAATGATCGAATTATATCGTTCCATGTGGTTCAGATATTACGAAAAATGAGATCCAGATTCGTAAACCAGTTCAGAACCAAATTTTTCGACATCTCAACTTCAAATAAATTAAGAGCCCTGGGACGCCAAATGACCATTCCCTCATTGATTAAAACACAGTTTCTACTGTAAGGTAGCACACTGATGACCGAGTTTCTGTTTGCCGCGACTTCCTCCTCTTCTGTGGCCCAACCTAACCCAGCTCTGCCCCAGCTGGTAGCACAGGGATATAATGCTTGTAATGCAGATTCTGAACTACGGTGCAACCTGACGCCCTTCACTTGGTATTACTAGAGGTAAAGGAGATCTGTTCGTGTGCGTTTAAAATACATTCCGTTAGAGGGAATCAGACGCATGCCTCGTAAATAAGAAGCTAGGATCGGTCCACCAAACCACAGATGCTCTTGTTTGCTACGTTCATGACTGCGTCAACTGATCAGCTGTGTGTTAATTCCTAAGGGATGAAACTGCTGAGGCCATCGGTCCCTAGACTTACACACTACTTAAACTAACTTACGCTAAGAACAACACACACACCCATGCCCGAGGGAGGACTCAAACCTCCGGTGGGAGGGGCCGCGCCATGACTGCGTCGTAAGGCATAATGTGTTTATATTATAAGTCAGACACGGTTAAAAATATTTAATTCTCAGTTAATTGGTTAAGTATCAGCAGGCTTCTGACGCGTGAATTGTGCTAGTCTCATGTCAGCGGGATGTAAAGACTCTTTTAACCGTCATAGCCTGGAGCCGAGGCCATTTTGGGATTTTCACTGTTTCAAGAAATTTTTTAGGTCGAGAAATACTATTGCAGAGTATGAAGTTACAAAATACTTCGATTACTACTGCCATTAAGGCTATTAACTTGTTCATTTTGCCGCTGCTACACAAGTGCTTGGAGGAAGTATTTAAAGCTTCTTGGTCATTATTAGAAGCAGTTGCCCAAAACAGGTAAATATTTTGTTCGCAGCAAATGGTTGTGGCGTTCTGTGGCATGTGGACCGTTAAGCGTAGAATTTATTCTTTCTAAATCAAGGCAATACTTTTCAAGTTAATATCGGACATTTCCAATTATTCGTAGGTTACATTGAAACTAAATTAACTAATAAAAACAGTACTTCATAACAGAAATTGCGTTCTATTACCTCGTTCACTTCCGCTTAGCAACAAAGATTGTAAAATGCTAAAAGTAGTTGGAAACGCCGCTTTCAAAGGCAAAGGTTGTTAATGTGTTTCTTTATATTTTACGGTCATTCTCTCCAGATGACTTGGGCGACTTCACCTATTCCATGTAGTACACGGAAGAAAATATTGCTAAAGATTAACTGTTTTCCGTTGCAATAAACCCATTCTACGTACTGCAAGTTCACATTTTAGCCAAGCAACTCTAGCTGAAGTATCTACTTTTACACTGTAGAAAAGCATCTCAGAGTTCAAAAACTCGTATCCGACTCACAGGCTTTATACTTATTCGCCAAGCGAAAATTATAACTGAATGCATGACCAGTTTCAGTAAGCTGATGTAGCGGTAACTGTTTACCACCGATATTTCTCAAAAAATGGCTCTGAGCACTATGGGACTCAACTGCTGAGGTCATTAGTCCCCTAGAACTTAGAACTTGTTAAACCTAACTAACCTAAGAACATCACAAACATCCATGCCCAAGGCAGGATACGAACCTGCGACCTTAGCGGTCTTGCGGTTCCAGACTGCAGCGCCTTTAACCGCACGGCCACTTCGGCCGGCTGATATTTCTCACTGGACAATAAGCAAATGAGTTATTGGCTGCACAACTGTACTGCAACAGTAATTTCGTGTTCAAACAATGCATAATAACTAAAAATTTATTAATGCGGTGGATTCCAGATCTTTGTGTTCCTGACCTGAACTGGCTCTGCATAATTTCAGATGTCTGAAACAAAAAGTCGCATGACCTCCCTACATGGGAGGTTTCATTTTGCTTTTTCCTTTGCTTCTGGGAGATAATTTTTTGGTGAGCAAGCTTTTTGCCTTCTAACCAGTGTAATATGGTAAAATTCGGCCAGTAATAGCTTCACAAATCGCTGTTTAGTGCTGTTGTCGTAGATGAAGAAGTTTAGCGTAATCGGGAAACATCATAAGCAGCAACGTTCACAAATTATCTGAATAAGAGAAGATTATTGTCGACGTAGGAAAAGGTTTAAATACCAACTCTGCACAACAGGGGCTGGGTCGATTTTTTCGCCTGATAGGACTCATTATAGTTTGCCTCAGAGTTATCACGCGTTGTGTTCCTCCAGCTGTGGAAATCATCAGTTGAAAAATAGTTTAACATCTAAGGGTGTCGTACTGCTAAAAACAGAAAACGATTAACAACCGAAGGCTGACTTCATCCTCAAACTGAGAAACCATAGGAGATTATTTGTCCTTGCCTTCCTCCGCCGAGTATCGGAAGTCATACACACGAACGCTTACAATACTACGCGTACTTTGAGCGTTACAATTGACGCTGTCTTCCTAAACTAACACTTCTTTGTTTACAACGAAGGAAAATTTGCAGAAACGGCAGGTTTCGAACCCGATAACAAGTGATAACAAACTCGCCGACTTAACTACTACACCAACCTACCCCTTGTATGAACCACTGTAACAGATTTTTGTGTTGTAATGTGTGAGGTAACACAGTTAACTGAAGTGCGGTAACCGGAGCAACATGCCCTGCATTATCACGCGAATAAAAAATTTAGCTTTAATCTCTGAAAAGGGCGTCGTGATTATTACTACGTATGATGTTTGCACACAAAATACATTTGTACGATACTCTAAACGATATTCACAGAGAACTGATATTGAAAACTTTTTCCAAGGCATGCAATCGGGAATGAATTTTACTTCTGAGGC
Source organism: Schistocerca serialis cubense (assembly GCF_023864345.2). Taxonomy (NCBI): domain Eukaryota; kingdom Metazoa; phylum Arthropoda; class Insecta; order Orthoptera; family Acrididae; genus Schistocerca; species Schistocerca serialis. Next base: position 525,356,529 of record NC_064642.1, read on the forward strand.
GAAGGAAGTGTTCTCCAACTCGGAACGCACGTTTCCATCTGCGCTGAGCTGTAGAAGCGACATTGCAGCAGGCTGATTACTTAACATATAGAACCTGTGTAGTGACTGTCGTTTCAGTTGGATAGCAGACGGTTATTTGTTAAGAAAACATCGGCAGAATTTGTGTATTTACCAAAAAGTGAACTCTGTGCCTGCTTGGCGCTAATGAGGTAGCTGTCACATACCGGTACATTAGAGTGAGTGGATTGGCGGGTGTTTCCCTTCTAATGTTAGGAGTTTTTGGTTTCATTAATTGCCTGTTCTTGAGGGTGACGTGAGGTGGCATATCAGGGCAGACTTTCGTAGTCACACATCAGTGCACAGTGTGTACTAGCTTGCAGAGCGGGATAGTATAAGTACAGCTTAACCAGAGCTGTTAATAATAGGAATTTACTTAAGAAGGCAGCGTTAGATTACGTGCAAAACTACTAGTATAAATCAGAACAGGTGATCGCGTATCAACAACACATTCTTTGAGCGCCCATATCATTTCAATAATAACCGCCTTTTGAAAGAGAATTTCCATTTTCAGTACTCCTCGAGTTCTTACAGTTTGATCTTAACTGGTCCCTGATGGTTTCAACACTAACCGGTCCTTTTGGCCATCAGAATTTTCATGGGGGAATTAATTATTGCTGGAACATACGACTACCTTAAGTAATACTGCATTATTGGTTGAATATAACTCGGAAAAGCGGCGTTAATTAATGGCTCCGAGCACTATGGGACTTAACATCTGAGGTCATCAGTCGCCGAGAACTTAGAACTACTTAAATCTAACTAACCTAAGGACATCACACACATCCATGTCCGAGGCAGGATTCGAACGCGCGACCGTAGCAATCGCGCGGTTCCGGACTGAAGCGCCTAGAACCGTTAATTAGACTTTCAGTCTATCTTCTGGCGACTTACTGAAAGATATCTGTCAGGTCTGTAAAGATTTGTGGCAGCTGTCAGTTAGTGCTGAGTGCAGACATACACAAATATGTTCACCGCTGCAGGGGCTACTCTCCTTTCCTACGTGTTTCCCGTACCGTAATTACTAACGTAGCACAAGGCCGATTCTGCTGAAAAACTTAGCGTCCGCAAGTCCGTCTATAAGAATCAGCGAGCGACAGTAGTACATGAATGGAAAGAGACTGTTGATTTTTGTGAAACTCACGATTAGCACTTTCGCGTGCAAAAAAGCTACTTACTTCTTTTCCAGTTTTTCGTAACTTTTGGTGTCACCCTCATCTTACTTTGTGTGAAGGTTCTTTTTTCCTTGGGGTCAAAATAGAGTGGACACACACACACACACACACACACACACACACACACACACACACACCATCACCCTACCACGCAGACATATGTGGTTACACTTGTCTGGTATGAGACGTTCCCGGGAAGGTTCACTGGGGGCCGAACTGCACAATAACGCTGGGTTCGGTGTGGGGCGGCTGTGGGGTGCGTGGACTACTGTAGCCTGTGGTGGGGTTGTGTACCACTGAGGCTACGGTTGGGACGAAGCCTCTCCGTCGTTTCTAGGTCCACCTAGATCCCCAGTTCAATACAATACAGTACGATACAATCAATGGTAAATTTTCTGATGACTAGTAACGTGATACTGGCTTCACTTGCTCCGTCAGGTATGCGAACAGAGTTTCGCTTTGGCTACTCGAAGAACGTGCAGGTAGTGATGTAAGCACACTACCTTCAGAGCCATGATGATGTCTTTCTGCCTACGTCTTAGCATCATACAGCTGTGAACGTCAGTCAGCCAACATAAACACATTGGGCATTGTTTGCCAGTGCAGTTGTCGCGAGTCACGGCTTCAAGAGCGCAAAGTGTATGTTAAATATACAAGAAACACACTTTACTCAACATGTAGACATCACTACAGATATTACGATTTAGGTTATGACGTGGTCGATATGCCTGCCATCATTGGTGATGATGTGCAGCAGACGAATAACGAAATTCTGCATGACTCTTTAAACTGTCAGAACATCGATGCTGTCGATGATCTCCTGCATGGCTGTTTCCAGCTCAGCAATGGTTTTGGGGTTATTTCTGTACACCTTGTCTAGAGACAAAAAGGAGTCGCATAGTTCAGATCCGGAGAATATGGCGGCCAATCGAGGCCCATCCCAGTGGCCTCTGTTTACCCCAGAGCCAGAATGCGGTCCCCAAAGTGCTCATCCAGGACATCAAACACTCGTGCTTCGACGGGGTCGACCTCCGTCTTACATGAACCACATCTTGCCGAAATCAGGGTCACTTTGGATACTGGGAATGAAATCATTTTCTGAAACCTCCACGTACCGTCCGGTAGTCACCATACCATCTAGAAATATAGCACCGATTATTCCCTGACTGGACATTGCATACCACACAGTCACCCGTTGAGGATGAGGAGACTTCTCGATCGCGAAATGTGTATTCTCAATCCCCTACATGAGCCAATTTTGCTTATTGGCGAAATTTTCACGTGCAAATGGACTACAACAGGAAGGCGCCTGTGTACGCGCGTACTAATTCCCATCGTGCTCCGCAGCCAACCGTGCAGTTTGAAGGTCATAAAGCAAACCGTTCAGAAGTAATGATGCTTTTAATTCACATAGTTAAATAATTGTCACCCTATATATGTAATACATCCCGCAAGAAGTCAGTTAACATAACGTGCTGGGAAGGACATAAGAAAGAATTAATTTCAAAACTTGCACTCAAACTAATATACTTCACACTGATGTATAATGTCGTTCGTATTGTTTCATTTGTTTTACCTCTTCATTTTATTAATTTATACAATAATGAAACAAATTTTGTTTTTCCCTGTTATTAAGTACCCGATAAACTTTTCGTTTTTCATTCAATACGTTTTTATTCCTCCGTTCAGCAATGAAAGATCTTCTCTATCAGACAGGGCGTTAATACCCTCGCCGTTGAGCGCCCCTAACACACGCTATATAAAGGGTTCATTACATCACGAATGCTTCTGTCACAATGACAGCTCTGTGGAATCAAGAGACTAGAGTTCGTATTATAGCACTCATGGAAGGTGCGACTTTTTGTCCATCCTAGGCTGATGAGAGGTGCAGCGTACCGTAAATGGTGGGGCGTATCGGTCGGAAAACAGGCAGTGGACGACCGTGTGTGTCCAATAAGAGAGAGGACCGATGTGTGGTCCACAAAATACGTGCCAATCCATTCCTCAGTTGTCAAGTGGGAGAGATTTCTAGCCGGCCGTAGTGGGCGAGCGGTTCTAGGCGCTTCAGTCTGGAACCGCGAGACCGCTACGGTCGCAGGTTCGAATCCTGCCTCGGGCATGGATGTGTGTGATGTCCTTAGGTTAGTTAGCTTTAAGTAATTCTAAGTTCTAAGGGACTGATTTCAGATGTTATTTCCCATACTGCTCAGAGCCATTTGAACTATTTTTGACAGATCTCTCAGTTTCCTGGCAGTGAAAGGACTGTGAGAAGAATGATAATGGGCCATCGCGCCATTGAAGAACGACATGAAAAACTGAAACATTGGAAAATCGCCATACAGAATACTCACACTTACCTTAAAAATTTCTCGTCGCAGCAATGCTAGAATACCCAGTCGGATAAGTTGGAAAGACGCACATCAGCTTAGGCATAAATTTGCGTTTGGTGTCATAATTCATGAGACATCCGCAGTTGGTGTGGCAGGTGAGGGGAGGGAGTGGGTGTGAACGAGAGTGTGGTAGACTATAATGTTTATTTATCGCCACAGTAACCTGGTGACAGTCTTGATATGGAAATTAAGTCGTTGGCAGAAAGATGTGAGCGTAAAGCACTTTGCAGCCATTAACTGTCATATTCTGGGATCGTGTTGTGAGTAGAATGAAGGGTAAATGGTGTTCATGCCATTCACCACTACTGAGCAATTCCTTGACAGGTAGAAGTTAAGTACGGCCTATAGTCTGATGTAGTGCTAGTTTCACGTTATAATTCAGCAGCATATGGATAGCCTCTGCCCATATGTGCCATCCCCAATACAACTCGATAATTCTCATACGACAAGCGTGGCAATATACAGTCGACGTTCACATTAAAACGGTAGGGGCTAAATGAATAAAACTCTGCGCAAGCGATGTATGGAATCTTAGCACCACGCTTAGACTAGTGAACCTGTTGTTATTTCGGGTTATCACTCTCTCTTCAGCACACTGCACGTTGATAAGATCTTCAACATATGCACTTTCTGCGTTTAATAGCAAAGAATCAGCAACCGACATATTTTGATCATCACGAAGTGATGATACGATTCTTTATTTTAGTATTTAGGAACTGAATGACAGTTTTACTCAAGGATGGCTTATTCTAGACATTACAGTCAGCGTTTTATGTTGCTTGTTCCTATTTTTGACAACAACTGCATCTCCTTTCGCGATAGCAGAAGCTGGAATCAAAGTTGGATGCATATATTCGCTAGTTTGATTTTCAACAGAATTTTCAGACTGCATTTTCTGTCATTTCTTATGGTTTTCTGTATATTAGCTTTTCTTGATTTGGAACTTAGTGTTATTCGTAGCTTACAAAGTCTTTCTGCGGATTTTACTTTTGCAGTCGATGCTGTGTTGTTGCCTCTTCATTTGTGTACCTGTCTTTCATGCACAGTTCCACTGACATCGATCTCAAGAAAAATATTTTCCAAGTGTGTCAGACTGAAAAAGATGTGTTGCTCACTCATAACGCTTGCAGAATAACTACTGGAGGTGTTCTAAAAATTTGAAACGTGCTTGACGATGATCTTTTTTAGTTTCAGTATGGGTAAGTCATAAAAACCGAAATAGATGTGAAAGTTAAAGATATGTGTTGTTTCGTTAGCAGTCGGTGCATCTGAGTATTATTAGGACGACGCTGTAGTTCCTAAACCCAGTTACAGAAATGCAAATAAGGCTGACTGGTATATACTTTGGGTATTTTGGCGCTAGGCCGCCATGTCTTTGACACACGAACTGTAGTCACTTCCTAGACCGGCCAACACTTGTATAGTTCTTGTTAGAATTATAGCTGAATCAAGACGACACCGCAGGTTACTTTTCACAACCCTGTGAACGAAGAGCTACTTCCTGGATGACACAGAATAAGCCTACAAAGTTCACTTGGAATATTCATATCATTTCCATTAAATGATCTGAATGATTTTCACATAAGGTGTGAAATAAAGGAATCAGTTTATAGTTTTGTGCCCAAGAAAATCATTAGAATTGGAAACTCCAATTAATCTCGTCTTTCACGTAAGATTATCTGTCCTAGCCAGTAATGCAGGGATAAGAGAAAGCCCAATGCTGCAATATTCTGCTAGCTGCAACGGAACGTGGTCACCTGTAAAGTGGGGGCTGCATTTGTTCTTGCTTACAGTCTCGCTGAAGGATACAGTTTTAGCTGTTTCAGCTTTTTTATGAAAGAGCAACAAGCAGTCAGATCCAAAATGAATCATGAAATTTTGAAAAACTGCATTTATATACTACTTCAATGCAGCAAGTAAACACAGACACAGACCGATTCGAAGTCCATAATGAGTAATATCCTATAATTTTCATTGCGATAGGGTCCGCAACTGAGATGAATTTTTTGAAAGATTTCTTGAAGCCTTCAGCTGCCATTCTCTTTATTTCCTGTACCATCGTACGATTTCGGCCTTGGGCCATTTTCAGTTATATCTTACTAATTCGCGCTGACATAGACATCCCCCTGTTCCAGATACCTTATGTTTCATTACAATAGAATTTAGCTGTATGTATATCTCGGTATTTTGAATTTCATTCGAATTAGTAAAGTGCATATTTTAAAAGCGTTGTCCATTATTTTATTGAACACAACAGTAAACATCAAAGAGAAATTAATCATAACCAGTATATCCTCTCTCGTTATCTAATGCAGTCTGACAACGGTCAGCTAGTTAACCGGTTCCACGTATATGGAAATCTACTGGATCTGAGTAAAGATGTTTACAAACCTAGTTTGAAGTGAATTTCGTGCAGAGAGGAATTTTTTGAAGTCTTTTTCGATAAGTAGCTTGAAAGGTAAACATCTGAGGGTACAAGGTCAGAGGAATAGGTCTGTGACGGAAGACTTTTCTCATTCCTGGATAGTCTTTTCAGTGAAAAAGATTTGTATGTCGTTTTTCTTACACTGTACATAAAATGCCAACGGCGGTATATTCTCTCCTGGGGCAAAATATTATATTCACACTGCCCTTTGCTTGCATATACGTTTTTTTTGTAAGGTCTCAGCCATTACTTCTTCTTAAGAAGCTAACATAAAGATAACGTAACTAATCACCAGTAGGAATATTGCACTGGAATTCTCCAGAAACCAGCTGATGAGATCATGCAATAAAAAAAATGCGTTAATAGTAACCCCTTTGTTTCCATATGAGAGCATACAGTATTACTGTTCCCGACTTGTGAACGTTGCCTATTGAATGTCAATGTCGTACGACACTTAAATGGTAGCACTTCATCACATATGTCTGTAATCGAGGCTTCCTGACTATGAAAAATCATTCGTGCCAGAATGATCATTCTTGAAGTAAAGAAATCTTTTTCTTACGTCCTTTACCCAAAAGCAATCGCCTCACACACAATACAAAGGCTCAGAGCTACCTCTGCGACCTTCATCCTTCTACTAAATTCAAAGTGAACAATACGTCGCAAATTTTCAGTCCTTTTCCCACTTTTCTCTGACTTGAACAATGCTCATAAATGCCAGCATGCAAAATCCAAACCCTAACTACATGATAAATACGAGAACTTCAAGTAAGAAAATAACCGTTGATAAATACACTCATAGCGCTGATCCAAAGGTTCACCTGGTCGATGGTATCTGTCGTTGGTGGAGGGCAGCATACGGCCAACAGCCGGTCGCTGTTGTGCGGGCGGTAAATTCCCATGGGTAAATTGTTCTGTTCCTCATACAACAATGAGCTGTTTGGCTTCAATTTGGAAAATTTGTGGTAAGATCTTATGGGACCAAACTGCTGAGGTCATCGATCCCTAAGCTTACACACTACTTACTCTAACTTAAACTAACTTACGCCAAGAACAACACACGCAACCCTGCCCGAGGCAGGACGCGAAGCTCCGACGAGGGGAACTGCGCGAACAGTGACATGACGCCTCAGACCGCACGTGGTTTACGTGTTTCTGTCTGTAGTTGGATGTGAAAATGAAACGAATTATGTTTGAGGTTCCATAAGACTAGTAACTTTAGCTGATATCTGGAGTGGACTCGAACACAGGATTTTTGCAGAGAACGAAAATTATCAGTAGATCACAAGCAGATACCTAACCATAACAACTCGAGAACACTAACAAATCTTCCTCCAAACACTTCCACATTCCACAGTGTTGCCGATCGAGCAGCTAGGAACATTGGCCACCTTAAGGAATGATACGGACTTCGTCTCTGTGACGCGTGGCTGGCAGCCGGGTTTTATGTCTAATACAACACGTCCCTGTCATCTCCATGTAATATTTTGAATAACTTCCATTTAAGATGTGACACTGAGTAAGTAAAATTTGTTGTTTGAACCCAGATTTGACGCTTGGCGGCTAAGGTATGATTGCACTCCAATACACACTAGGAAATATGGTCGTATTGGAAAGAGGTGTACTGCAACAGTGTCATGTTGGCTTGGCGGTAGCAAGCTCGATTTAGCCTGTGCACTGGTTGGTATGCAAGGCAGTTTGGATCTACCTGGAGAAAAACTGCGGTTTTTAAGTCGTTCCTTTATTCTCTCCTCAAACAGCCAGAACAAAATCTGTGATCGAACCATAAGATAAGCTGTGCATCATAAGCCTCCTCATAACTTCCATTCAACACATTGCAGGGGTAACCAGAAGAGCCTGTTTCGGAAATACTGAATTGCTTCACAAGAAAAGCTGAGAAAAGATACCATTAACGACAGTAATTCGTGGGTTGTTTGCCCTTTTGTGGATACATCACCCGAGGCAAATGTTAAGGAAGCAATTAACATACTGGGGTAAATATGGAGGTGCAAAACTTTTTCATTAGTAGAATTCTACGCTTTTTCATATTTTCTTTGAAGAGATACATTTTCCTAGTAAATATAAAATCTGATTACGCTTGACGCACTTCGGAACTGTGACCGAAACAATTTTCCTTCATTACATAACTGCCGTCGTAAGATAGACATGATAAGTGTATAATTCAACCACATCTTATGATACATTTCAATCACGGGCTAGAGCTTATGCTTCAAAGCTTCTCAAGCCATTTTCTACACGACCTGTTACCACATGAGTAACTTTGCCATCACTGTGTTGAAATTTTATGACACTTGCGTTAGCAGCTAATACATTCCCACACTCTGTCAGCCACGGCAACTACAGAACAAGCAGATCTAATAAAACCTAGCAGAATACCTACTCTGTCACTTTCAGTTAGCTTATGCTCCTCGTAACTGCGTTCTTGGAATTCAGAGTCAGATGAACTGTCTGTATTTCCATCAAGGACGCACTGTGCCTCTTTGACTCGTTATATATTATTTCTGTGTCATAGAAAAGGTGTGACGTCACACAGTATCTCGCACCATTCCGTAATCGTATCGTACGCGATTGGTAGTTGCTATAACTTTGTGTCCCGGAGGAGCAGCTCCGCTTCGAGCGCCGAGCGGGAAGTTTCTTGTTTATTTCACTTGCCGCAGCGTCGCTTGTGTGAAATTTTCCTCGTCAGTGTTGTTCTGTCTGCCGAGTGAGTCGTAGTGCCTCCGCTCCGCCTTAGTGTCTGTCTGTGTTCGTCTACTTGCAGCGGAGTCGGCTGCTCCGCTATGGCTTCCATTGTTTCCACGTGTATTCCACGATCCGCGTCTCTAGAAATTCGTGTGTGATCAGGTCCACACCGCTATTTTGATGCAAATGAGTATGTGTTTTACGTGAAATTTAGAGATCCCCTTCACGTTGAAAGATTGCTGTCGCGACATAGTTCTTAAGTCCCGTTCTAGCATCACGGTAATTTCATTAGTATCGGTCATTTGCAGTTGCTGAAATTGACTATACCAATGTTCGAGTGTACAACCTCCCATCGGTGATTGATGACAACTTTCTAAAGGACATACTAACTCCTTGTGGTAACGTGAAAAACGTCCGTCATGAATGCTGGTCTACTCAACACAGAATACAGTATTACAGTGGGATTCGTTCCTTGGAATTGCATGTCAAACGCAATATTACATCACATTTACTAGTGTGTGGTTATCACGTTTGTGTCATGTATACTCGTCGAGAGGGAACCTGCTTCCTATATAATGACAGTGGACAAGTTCAGTCTAATTGCCTGCGGAGGTTTTTTGTATTACAGCCGTCATTGGTGCAGCGGCGTAAGTTGACGGTTGCTGATCTTGTTCCTTCCACTCGCGCCGTCGGACCAACTTCTGCTTTGGACCATAACGGACAAAAAGTCAATTCCGATAATCGTGTTAATGAATTGCCGCCTTTACCTCCGCCACAGGTTCACAATCCTATTGCTCCGAGGATAGAACCTGTAACAGTAACGAACAAACGACGTCGCACTCAAGATGGTGATGGTGAGTATTTGACTGTGCCTTCTGCCCCAACCTCCTCCGCATCGATTGTGACCCTGCTCCTCTTGGCGATAGGATACCTCCCGTCCGTGGTACGGTGAGTGGCGAAAAAGTTATCTCCAGCATCCCTCCTGCTCGCGAAGTGGCTCCTTCTGAGCTGCCTGTGTGTGGAGAGGGAGCAGAGTTCTCCCCTTCGTCTTTGTGCCTCAGTTACAGTCTGAAACAATGCAGTGTCCTACTCCTTCGACTCCAGCCGCCGACGGTTTCCTGAATTTGCTGCCTACATCAGCTCCCGACGAGAATAAAATTAGCGACCTAGTATCAACTGTTGGATTGGTTCTTCCACAGAATGCTTCCGCCTTAGTGGCTGGATCAGAATTACATGACCCTTGTTCTGAGGGGCAGGAAGCTGTGCCTATGACTCCTCCCAAGCCGGCCGATGTGGCCGAGCGGCTCTAGGCGCTTCAGTCTGGAACCGAGCGACCGCTGCGGTCGCAGGTTCGAATCTTGCCTCGGGCATCGATGTGTGTGATGTCCGTAGGTTAGTTAGGTTTAAGTAGTTCTAAGTTCTAGGGGACTGATGACCTCAGATGTTACGTCCCATAGTGCTCAGAGCCATTTGAACCCTCCAACACCTCCATCTGCAGAGGCCGCCATGCCACGTAGCCAACAGAAATAACGTATACAACATGACCGTGCGGTGGCACGTAAGAAATCTAAGAAAAAATGTTGCGATGATGGGTTTCTGGTCCCCCTATGTCTGATTCATCTGTGGACTCCGCAATGGACTTGGAGTCTCAGCTGTCTACCTAGTTGTGCGCGATACGTTCCGTATAACCCTATATAAATGTGATCGATCACCCAAGCCTACACATTCATTTCCTTAATTTTTAATCGTGTGGTATCAGTTGCTATTGGATTCGCAGCGTCAGTTCATTTATGATTCATGTGTGGACATGGTATTCTTACAGGAGGTGTTATTTAGTTATTTCTCCTTACCTGGTTTTCATGTGATCTTTAATGTAGACCCAAGTATTCTACGGGGACTGCCTTGCTCTTTCGCGAAGACATTCCTACTGCTGAAGTGGAATGGTTGGATTCTGGCAGGGGTGTATGTTGTCAACAATTAAACTTATCTTGGTTCTTTTATATGCCCTTTCTGCACTGGTCGCACAGTGGATCGTTCGCGTGTTCGTAAAGAGTAAATTGTTTATTTGTTGCGTAAGAGTCCTCAGGGTACACTCTTGGGTGGTGATTTTAACTGTGTGTTGTGACCTGCAGATGGATCACTAAACTTTAATTTCTCTCGTGAGTTACGTAATTGGACCGCTCCTTACCCCTGAAAGACGTCTGGACATGTAAATATCCGACGTTCGTCACATATACACACTTTACTGCAACTTCTAGTAGCAGGTTAGATAGGTTTTACTTATCAGACTGTCTGCGCAATAGTATTCTTAATGTTGAAGTCATCTCCGCTTCGTTTACGGATCGCTGTGCTGTTATTTTATTTATCGTATGATGATACAGAGCTTGGATCAAATACATAATCTGAAGAGTATACAGTGTAAGAAATGACAAGCAAAATACATGTACAGAATCAAATGTTCAAAGTATTATGCTAAATTATCTACACATTACTCAAGTTCTTAGATTTATAAGTCCAATCTGTTGATCCAGTTGAACCCTTCAGGTGATGCATGGTGGATGTCATTTATTGATCCCCCAAAGGCTCGTTTCGGGCGTTCACCAACAATGTGATTAATTGTTTTCAGGGCAGCTCCACAGTCACAATCTGGAGATGTTGCCCAGCCCCATTTGTGCTATAGATATCCGCAGTTCCCTTTACCTGTTCGGATGCGGTTGATCATTCTCCACTGGCGTCTGGGGAGCATGAAACCTGGAACTCACATAGAAAGCTATTCAACCAGATGACCGTTGAACACTGACGATTCTTCCCACTGACTCCTCCATACTTCGTTGATGTTAAAGTTGGAAGCTTCAAGATGTCGTTCAGTTCGCCAAGGTGGTTTTCTTAACTTCAGACGCTGATGATCTGCTATTAATATATCGCAGTGTACGGGTAGCTGGGGTTCTTCTGAATGTTTCTCCAGGTCTTCAGGAGAGCATCTGATCTTCGTAGAGCTAGAGGTTGGATGTTACTTAAAACTGGTAGCCATGCAGTTTGAGTGATACGTATGCAGCCTATGATAAGTCGCATTGTCTGGTTGAGTTACGCATCTATCGTACTACAGTGAGCACGTTCAACTAAGTTGGACAACAGTATTCAGCGACATAGTGCCAAAGCAGTTGAACTTAGGGTTTGAGCGCTGCAACCCCAGGAGGTACCAGCAAGCTTCTGAATGATATTACTACGGTTCTTCACTTTTGCGGCGACGTTGGAGAGATGTTGTCGGAAAGTTAGGGACCTATCGAATGTTATTCCGAGGTACTTCGGTGTGCTGCAGTACTTCAAGGTTTGGCCTCGGAGTTTAACTCTGGTTTATAGTCAGAGTGTCTGTTCCGTAGGTGGAATGCTGAAGTAACAGTTTTCTGAGGGTTTAGGCGGAGGCATCATTAACTGAAGTATGTGTCCAGGATTTCCATGTCGGCAGTTAATGTGCTTTCAGCAGTGGTGAAACTGGAGCTTTGAGTTACCAAACAGATGTCATCAGCATATATGAATTTCCTTGAGGTTGTGGCTGGCAGGTCATAAATGTATAAATTGAAAAGGAGAGGGGCTAGTACAGATCCTTGAGTTAGGCCCTCACTTACTTTCAAGACTTTGCTTCTGTCGTTATCAGAGTAAATCTGGAAAAGTCTGTTGCTTAGCATGTTTCTAAGTAGATTTGTGAGTTTCCGACACTGAATGATGCTCACAAATTTTAAGAGAAGGCCTTCTCGCCATATGGTGTCGTAGGCGGCGGATAGATCCAAGAAAGCAGCTATGCTTACGCATTTCTTCTCATATCCATTTTCAATATGTGTTGTTAATGCAAACACTTGGTCATTACAGCTTCTACCAGGCCTGACTCCAGCTTGCTCTATGGGTATTTGTTTATTAATCGTCTCATAGATCCTGTTGTAGGTGAGGCGTTCAAGTAGTTTGTATGTAACGCTTAACGGGATATTGGGCAGTAACTTTCTACTTTTGTTGGGTCTTTGTTCGGTTTAAGGGTTGCTATTAGCTTGCTTTTCTTGAATAATGGTGGGAGATTTCCAGTGGGGAGAATGTCTGAGAAGAAGATAGAAAGCCATTTGGCAGTTGCTGGTCCACAGTGTGTGAGAAATACAGAGTACATCCCATCGAATCCAGCTGCCTTCCCACCTTTCATGTTTGTGATGGGATCTCTTACTTCCTCTTCATTGAATAGATTGGAAAATTTAGAGGAATTTGGGGCTACTCTTCTTGTCGGCTTATCCTTTGGGCTCTTGGAATCTGGGATTAGGTGTTTGGCAAAATCATTCAGCTTGATGGCAGTTTTAGTTCCCACAGGTGCTGAGTTTGTTGCATCCAGTTTTCTGATAACAGACCAAGCTTTTCGACTTGAATGTGTGTGGTCGAATGATTCTACGGTTTGATGCCAGATATTCTTCCTATTCTCAGTGACTGCAGAAGATCCGTAGCTGTGCTGTGACTGCAACTCTCAAACTTGAACGGCAACCAGTCAAATTGTTTCGCACTTCGTGGATATTAAACGTTGCTCAACTAGCCGACCCCTCTCTCGATAACGTGATACGAGACGTATGGGAGCTACTCTACGGCCCACTGGGAAATACTCTTCCATCCCTGACTGGTGGACACAGCTGGCGAACCTGAGGCTCAGACGAACTTTGATACTTTTCTGTGCTGCCAAAGCGTGAGACCTTCGGAGAACTAACGAATATTACTATTCCATCCTGCGTGAACTTCATGCTGCTGCGGATCACGTCCCTCCACGAACTGCGGATGTTAGGCGTTTAAAAGCAAAGTTGTTGACCTTGAAGAGAATAAAAATGGAATGTCTGAAAATGCAATCCAAGCCACGTTCAAGGTGACGGACGACCTTACCTCCTTATATCACTTACTTCGGCATCATAGCCGTCACCGATGCGCTTGTATTCATTCTCTCACGATAGATGATAGACGTATCGTAATGGTGCAGGCTGATATCGTGCATATCTTACACCAATACATCTCCAACATCGATGAGTCCAGTGAAACATTTTATGACCCACGAGTAAGTGTTTTGGATACGACAATTACACCTAAATATAATGAAGCGCTCTTAGATGCCTTTCAGCCTGAAGAAGTTACACGTATTGTGGGATCGCCTTCTCGTATGACCCCGGGTCTGGACAGACTTCCCAACGAATTTTACGTGCGCTTTTGGCCGTTGTTGGGAGCTACCTTTACGTCCTTTTTGAATGAAGTGTTACTAGGTATAGCAGTGACGACCTCGTTGAAGGTAGAAAAAATTGTTTTAATCCCGTAATGCCCTGGACCGGCTGCCCCTGATAGCTTTCGCCCAATTACTTTGTTAAACTTTGATTATAAGACTGTGGCGAGGGCGGTTAATATAGGACGTTGACTTATGGAGACGATTGTTGCAAAACATCAAAGCTGCGTACCTGGTCGTACCATTACCCCTATAATTGAGTGTCGTGACGTGATTTCGATCGCTGCTGTAACGTCCGTCCCTTGTGATGCTGCTTTTCTAGACTTTAATAATGCATTTCATCGTATTAATCATGACTTTTTGTTTCGGATTCTTGGGGCAATTGGTTTCATTGTTGACACACGGCGAGTGCTCTCAAATCTGCTTAAGGGTACTTCAACTTCGGTGATTTTTAATGGCCATTTTTTCTGAGGCCCCCGATATATACACTCCTGGAAATTGAGATAAGAACACCGTGAATTCATTGTCCCAGGAAACGGAAACTTTATTGACACATTCCTGGGGTCAGGTACATCACATGATCACACTGACAGAACCACAGGCACATAGACACAGGCAACAGAGCATGCACAATGTCGGCACTAGTACAGTGTATATCCACCTTTCGCAGCAATGCAGGCTGCTATTCTCCCATGGAGACGATCGTAGAGATGCTGGATGTAGTCCTGTGGAACGGCTTGCCATGCCATTTCCACCTGGCGCCTCAGTTGGACCAGCGTTCGTGCTGGACGTGCAGACCGCGTGAGACGACGCTTCATCCAGTCCCAAACATGCTCAATGGGGGACAGATCCGGAGATCTTGCTGGCCAGGGTAGTTGACTTACACCTTCTAGAGCACGTTGGGTGGCACGGGATACATGCGGACGTGCATTGTCCTGTTGGAACAGAAAGTTCCCTTGCCGGTCTAGGAATGGTAGAACGATGGGTTCGATGACGGTTTGGATGTACCGTGCACTATTCAGTGTCCCCTCGACGATCACCAGTGGTGTACGGCCAGTGTAGGAGATCGCTCCCCACACCATGATGCCGGGTGTTGGCCCTGTGTGCCTCGGTCGTATGCAGTCCTGATTGTGGCGCTCACCTGCACGGCGCCAAACACGCATACGACCATCATTGGCACCAAGGCAGAAGCGACTCTCACCGCTGAAGACGACACGACTCCATTCGTCCCTCCATTCACGCCTGTCGCGACACCACTGGAGGCGGGCTGCACGATGTTGGGGCGTGAGCGGAAGACGGCCTAACGGTGTGCGGGACCGTAGCCCAGCTTCATGGAGACGGTTGCGAATGGTCCTCGCCGATACCCCAGGAGCAACAGTGTCCCTAATTTGCTGGGAAGTGGCGGTGCGGTCCCCTACGGCACTGCGTAGGATCCTACGGTCTTGGCGTGCATCCGTGCGTCGCTGCGGTCCGGTCCCAGGTCGACGGGCACGTGCACCTTCCGCCGACCACTGGCGACAACATCGATGTACTGTGGAGACCTCACGCCCCACGTGTTGAGCAATTCGACGGTACGTCCATCCGGCCTCCCGCATGCCCACTATACGCCCTCGCTCAAAGTCCGTCAACTGCACATACGGTTCACGTCCACGCTGTCGCGGCATGCTACCAGTGTTAAAGACTGCGATGGAGCTCCGTATGCCACGGCAAACTGGCTGACACTGACGGCGGCGGTGCACAAATGCTGCGCAGCTAGCGCCATTCGACGGCCAACACCGCGGTTCCTGGTGTGTCCGCTGTGCCGTGCGTGTGATCATTGCTTGTACAGCCCTCTTGCAGTGTCCGGAGCAAGTATGGTGGGTCTGATACACCGGTGTCAATGTGTTCTTTTTTCCATTTCCAGGAGTGTATCTGTCGGGGAGTGCCTCAAGGAAGCCCACCGTCAATTACTTTATCTATGTTGGCTCTGGTGCCACTACTTCGGATGCTAGCATCCCTGCTGAAAGGTTGGGCGCTTTCTGGAAGAACTAGAGCTGTTCGTGCTTATGCGGGTCTGTCTGAAGGCCTTAATCGATGATTATTGTCCGAGTTCAGATGCACTACTTAATGAAGGTAAATGCAGGCTTCTTTCTTTGCGCGGTTTTGAAGTTGCGGTCGTTCCATGGGCTACTGCAGTGGATTGGCATACGTCTCTCATTGTCATCATTGATCGTTGTCCACTCAAAATGGCGACTCTCAACTGGAAGTCTGTTATGGAATAAATTCAGCGAGTGAAACTAGAGCATGAAAGGTGTTCTCTTACTCTGCTCGAGAAAGTCAGAATACTGGATACATATGTCTTATGCAATACTTATTACGTGGTTCACGTTTATCAGCTTCCCTCGATGACGGCGAAGAAACTACAACAATTGTCTGGTCGTTTCTTATGGAAAAGACATATATTTCGCTTACGGTATAAGGTGCTCACGAAGCCTCGTTCCTTTGGTGCGGTTGGGCCTGGCTTATACACGAAGAAAGACGCAGATGCTACGTGTGCGACGTACTGTTTTGACGATGACTTAAGAAACTCACACACTCAAGTCTCGTTTATTTCACTGTATCCGTCCTGTTGGTCTTGAACCCCTATTGATGATGGTCGCATTCGTGACTTCTATCTTCCGTTGATCTATTTAGGGGCTGACATTTTATGGAGACCCATAACGACCAACAACACCTCAGCTGTCGAACTACACGCCGCGCTGGACAGCAACAACACGACGAGGAAAATACACTGCCTAAAATAACGTCAATGACCAGGGCAGGTAACGGGAACGTCAACGGACACAACACAGAAGATACCGCTGGTCAACTTCAATAACAGGGAATAAATTAAGTTAAACTCCACAGGAAGATGGCTGGAATCTTAGATGACTTGAAAACACACACGTTGTTGCTTGGAGGAATGTCCCAAACGCGACAAACAGGATCAAACAAAGAAACGTAAACAGTTGAGGCTCGATGGTAAGTTAAGTGAGAACTCAACTTTCATGTCCTAGATCGGTGGGCGACGAACTTCGTAGCACTCGCCAGCAGCACATCACACTCCTGACGCGGGTGCACGCCGCCAGCAGGTCCGGCCCGACGCCGCGCGACAGGCACTTCCTTGCTGCTCTACGCTAACCGACTAACTGCCCAGGCCCGGAAATGGTGAAAGGACCAAATATACGTCGGACGATGAGGTGACCAACCGACCAACCAACGGTCGTCCTGCTCCAATCTCCCTCCGTCGGACAGTTCATGTGTGTCGCCAGTGGTCGGCGAGCACTGGCTGTCC
The DNA here is from genome assembly GCF_023864345.2 of Schistocerca serialis cubense. Lineage (NCBI taxonomy): Eukaryota > Metazoa > Arthropoda > Insecta > Orthoptera > Acrididae > Schistocerca > Schistocerca serialis. Next base: position 525,373,822 of record NC_064642.1, read on the forward strand.
GCGCCTCATCGGCACTCCGTCCCCGACTTCACTGCTGCCGCGTCCCGACTGCACTCTGTAATGGTACTTGAATTACGCAACCATTACGGCACCTCACCTGAACCTCTCGATACCAGCTATATTCTACTGTGTTTCTGTAAAGTAGTTGACATATTCCTGAGACAACATTCAGATTTGATTTCATTTGTGATAATCGATATGTTTATATTGCAATGATATTATTCTTATGTGTATTCTTTGTTTTGTCACTATGATCTTTGACGTACTTGTAACTTTGATTTTTGGGCGAGTAAGCGATTATTAGTTAGTTAGTTGTTGAGTTGTTAGAGAGTCGGATATTATTCTTATGTGTATTCTTTCTTTTGTCACTATGATCTTTGACGTACTTGTAACTTTGATTTTTGGGCGCGTAAGCGATTATTAGTTAGTTAGTTGTTGAGTTGTTAGAGAGTCGGACCTTGAGAAAGTCAAGTGTTGGACGTCATGTTGGAAAAACGCATAACGTAGTCCGCTTATAAAATGTGAACTTTAACAGTGACTGTGAGAGAGATGTTTTCTAGTATGTTTTGTATTGTGAAGTGATGTTTTGTGTGATAAGTGATATTGCAATAATTGCAATTAAAAGGAAGTTTAACTTAAATTCGGAGTGCTGATTGCTTTTTTTTTTTTTTTTTTTTTTACATCACCATTGTCCTGCAAAAGTGTAATTTTGAAGAATGTTTTGTGAAGCGCATCTACAAAACTTTTGAATATAGCAGGATAAAACCTAGGCCTCTTTGCATCCGAGCTTGGAATCATAACCACCTGTATTTCAACGATTGAGCCATAATTTTACGACGAGACCTGCGTGTGAAACACAAAAAGTTGAGTGCCTAGTTTTTTCATTATTACATGAAATGACTATTAACTGTGCTCTAATGACACCTGCCACATAATATGACTGTTGTTGCCCGATAATGCAGTATTTAGCAGAGTGAGCAACACCACAATCGTTATTAAATGCTGACCTTTGTTGTGGTAGGGTTGTTAGAACTCCTGGTCCGTCTCCAACTGACTCCCAGATACACACCGACCCGGAAATACTATCGGACGCTCCAGAGATGGTGTGACAGTGCAATTATCGATACGCGCTGCTGTTGCCGCTCACGGGCAAGTAAGGCAGGCAGTTAGCGACGCCAGTAAATGGAATAAGAAAACGAGGCGGCAGTACCGTAATAAAAGATGACAAACAATAAATGGCATGAACACGAGCCGTGCACGACTCAAAGACAGCTACGTTATGTTGGCTGCATGTAAATCAGGCAAAACGCAATCATACTTACCGCATCGCTGTCCTTGAGATGCAGTGCGTTACAAACTAAATATTTATAAGCATAGCTAATGGAAGTAAGTAAATATTGCAAACGGCAGATGTGTTCATACGCCGACGATACGCATTTAATATGGATCAAAAAGTTATACAAAAGTTAACAGATAGAGTTAAGTACTTCCTACGTAACTAGTGAATGAGTTACTACCATATGTGACAGGGCTTTCGTTCATGGAGTCATTGTAATATAAAATAGTACAGAGCAAAATATTTACAGGTAAAACAAGCTAAGGGGCGTGGTTATTACGTGAATAAGAGAATAATAATTTACACAGGAAGATGTATAATGTTACGATCGTTTTTAATGGGTTCTGATGCCAGATTGTCTTGGAAAATCTGGATAAAAAAAAAGTGTTGATTCAGTTCGTATGCAAAAAGGTTTTTGGCGTGATGATTAGCTTGTGAATGTAAATATCTGTTACAGGAGATCGATGAGATAGATCTTTAACAAAAGGCAACTTCATACCCAAAGCTCGGCATGTTTAACTTCTTGAGTCGTAGGACATCCACATGCTCTTTGTTGTGGATTACGAAGTTTCTCTCTGTTTGTCCTACTCAGAGACAAACCAACATCGTGTGAGTTTATATGTGCCAAACCTTTGACGTCACTGTCCAGAGGATTCATGAAGGAATTAAAGACAGTGTTTCCGGAGAATATGGGCTTCGTAACGGAAATGAGAGAGGAGAAGAACTGATGGACACCTGCAATAAATTTCATCTAATAACAATAACTGTGTTCAAAAACTTATGTAGTGGAGGGTGTACTTCTAAGGTCCTAAGGACGCTCAACGATTCCAGGTGGATTGTATCATGGTCACACGGAGTTTCCTCAATCAGATATTGGATTATAAGGACTACCTTGGACCAGTTATGGACACGGATCACAATAAAGCTGAAATGTAGACCGTTGTTTCAGAGAATCGTCCAGAAGAATCAGTGTGAAAAGGCCTGGGATTCTGAAGTACCGAATAATGATAAATTCATTTTGAATTCTCTAAGGATGTTGATACTGCGAAAAAGGCAACTGATATGTTAAAAATGGCGAATCGAAGATGTTCGAAGGACATCATCCACACAACTATGAAGACAGCGAGGACAGATAAGAGCGAGAAGTATCGCACAATCAGCTTAACAGCTGAAGCATCCTTGTTGATGCGAATAATAATGTGCGGAAAAATGAAAAGAAAATTGAAGTTATGACGATTAGTTTCGTTTTGGAAAGGTTAGGGCACCAGAGAGTCGGTTGTCGCGTTATGCTTGATAATGACAGGAAGACTGAAGAAAAATCGAGACACGTTCGTGCGAATTTTCGACCTACTAGAAAAAGCGTTTGATAATGTAAAATGGTGCAAGAGGTACGAAATTCAAAAAGAAAGAGGGATAAGCCATAGGAAAAGACAGTCAACTTAAAATATGTACAAGAACTAACAGCGAGCAATAAGATTGGTAGACGAAGAACAAAGTGTTCGGATTAAAAAGGCTGTAAGTCAGGGATGTAATCTTTCCTCCCTTGTGTTCAATCAAAACATTGAACAAACAATTATGGACATAAAAGAAAGATTCAAGAGTGGGATTAAAATTCAGGGTGAAAGGATATCAATAGTAAGTTTCGCTGATAACATTATTTTCTTCACCGAAAGTGAAAAAGAATTATAGGATTTATTGAACAGAATGAATAGTATGACTTCAGAAAATGAACTGAGACTAAGCCGACGAAAGATGAAAGCAATGAGGAGTAGCAGAAATGAAAGTATCTACCAACTTAACGTCAAAATTGTTGGCCACGAAGTATGTGAAATTAACGAACTCGACTACCATAGAAAAATGAGGACATGAAAAGTAGATTAGCACAAGCGAAAAGGGTACTATTAAGCAAAATGAATCCACTAGCATGAGATATTTGAGAAAGATGTTTCCGTACGGGTATACTCGAATGGTAGCGCTAGTGGACTGTGGAAAAAACGGAAATCAAGAGAACCGAAGCCTCTGCAATGTGGAGCTTCAGAAGAATATTGATAATTAGGTGAACTGGAGAGAAGAGGAATGAAGCTATTATTTATAGAAACGGCGAAGAAAGGAATTTACGATGAACAGCGGCAAGGAGGAGAGAAAGGGTGAAAAGACTTATGTTCAAATAGCAGAGAATCAGATGGAGCTACACAGAGTAAAAACTGTACGCGGGGACACAGATCGGGATATATCCCACAAAAAACTGAGGACTTGAGAGCCAAAGTGCTATCTCGAGGTTGGTGCAACAGAGGAATTCGTGGCAGGTCGGATCACCCCGGTCAGAAGACTGATGACTTAAAAAAAATACACAACTGGCCATTAAAATTGCTACACCAAGAAGATGATGTCCTACAGACGCGAAATTTAACCGACAGGAAGAAGATGCTGTCATATGCAAATGATTAGCTTTTAACAGCATTCACATAAGGTTGGCGCCGGTGGCGACACCTACAACGTGCTGACATGAGGAAAGTTCCCAGCCGATTTCTCATACACAAACAGCAGCTGACCGGCGTTGCCTGGTGAAACGTTGTTGTGATGCCTCGTGGAAGGAGGAGAAATACGTACCATCACTTTTCCGACTTTGATAAAGGTCGGATTGTAGCCTGTGGCGATTGCGGTTTATCGTATCGCGACACTGCTGCTCGCGTTGGTCAAGATCCAATCACTGTTAGCAGAATATGGAATCGGTGGGTTCAGGGGGGTAATACGGAACGCCGTGCTGGATCCCAACGGCCTCGTATCACTAGCAGTCGAGGTGACAGGCATCTTATCCGCATGGCTGTAACGGATCGTGCAGCCACGTCTCGATCCCTGAGTCAACAGATGGGGACGTATGCAAGACAACAACCATCTGCACTAACAGTTCGACGACGTTTGCAGCAGCATGGACTATGAGCTCGGAGACCATGGCTGCGGTTACCATTGACGCTGCATCACAGACAGGAGGGCCTGCGATGGTGTTCCCAACGACGAACCTGGGTCCACGAATGGTGAAACGTCATTTTTTCGGATAAATCCAGGTTCTGTTTACAGCATCATGATGGTCGCATCCGTGTTTTGCGACATCGCGGTGAACGCACATTGGAAGCGTGTATTCGTCATTGCCATACTGGCGTATCACCCGGCGTGATGGTATGGGGTGCCACTGGTTACACGTCTCGGTCACCTCTTGTTCGTATTGACGGCACTTTGAACAGTGGACGTTGCATTTCAGATGTGTTACGACCCGTGGCTCTACCCTTCATTCTATCTCTGCGAAACCCTACATTTTAGCAGTATAATGTACGACCGCATGTTGCAGGTCCTCTACGGGCCTTTCTGGATACAAAAAATGTTCGAGTGCTGCCCTGGCCGGCACATTCTCCAGGTCTCTCACCAATTGAAAACGTCTGGTCAATGGTGGCCGAGCAACTGGCTCGTCACAATACGCCAGTGACTACTCTTAATGAACTGTGGTATCGTGTTGAAGCTGCATGGGAATCTGTACCTGTACACGCCATCCAAGCTCTGTTTGACTCAATGCCCTGACGTATCAAGGCCGTTACTACGGCCAGATGTGGTTGTTCTGGGTGCTGACTTCTCAGGATCTCTGCACCTAAATTGCGTGAAAATGTAATGACATGTCAGTTCTAGTATAATACATTTGTAAAATGAATACCCGTTTATCATCTTTATTTCTTCTTGGTGTAGCAATTTTAATGGCCATTAGTGTAGTCCTCTACGGGCCTTTCTGGATACAAAAAATGTTCGACTGCTGCCCTGGCCGGCACATTCTCCAGGTCTCTCACCAATTGAAAAAGTCTGGTCAATGGTGGCCGAGCAACTGGCTCGTCACAATACGCCAGTGACTACTCTTAATGAACTGTAGTATCGTGTTGAAGCTGCATGGGCATCTGTACCTGTACACGCCATCCAAGCTCTGTTTGACTCAATGCCCTGACGTATCAAGGCCGTTACTACGGCCAGATGTGGTTGTTCTGGGTACTGACTTCTCAGGATCTCTGCACCCAAATTGCGTGAAAATGTAATCACATGTCAGTTCTAGTATAATACATTTGTAAAATGAATACCCGTTTATCATCTGCATTTCTTCTTGGTGTAGCAATTTTAATGGCCATTAGTGTAGTTTTATTTTGTTTTTTACAGTTCCGAATATTACTTGCTAAAACCGGACCCTTAAAGGATCATTTCGTTGTCCGTCTGCCTTTCTGTTGAGAACACTTAGGAACAGGTAGAGGTATCAGAGGTATCAAGTTGATATTCACGTCAAATACTTAAGTCAACGTCTCCTTGGCGGTGCAAATTTAAGCTTCTAAGTCAAAATAACCCAAAGATACGGTCGTATTTTAAGACCCTCTTTTCTCAGGAACGGGTAGAGATATTGAGTGGAAATTTATGTCAAATAACTAAGTGAACAGACCCTTGACGGTGTACGATGTTTGAACTTCTAAATCAACGCAATCTATAGATGCATTCGTCTGTGAAGACTTCTTTTCCACGGAAAAGAAGCATCATATTGAAATTTATAGTTACGTAACAAAAATCATAGGATACCTCATAATACAGTGTCGAATCTCCTTACACTCAGCGTAGCGCAGCTTCTCGGTGTGGCATGGACGCAACAAGCAGTTGGAAGTCCCCTGCTGAAATACTGTGCTACGTCTGTAGCCGTCCATAATTGCGAGTGTGTCGCAGATACAGGATTTTGTACACCAACTGGCCTCTCGGTTAGGTCCCATAAATGTTCGGTGGTATTCATGTCTAATCATATAGGTGGTCAAATCATTAGAATGTTCTTCAAACCTATCGCGAACAATTGTGACCTGGTAAAAAGGCAAGTAGCCTTCCAAAAAAATTCCGTTGTTGTTTCGGAACGTGAAGTTCATGATTGGTTGCAAATGGTCTCCAAGTAGCCGAACATAACCATTCCAGTCAGTGGCTGGTTACGTCGGAATATAGGACCCAGTCCATTCCATATAAACACAGCCCACACCATTATGGAGCCACCATCAGCTTGCATTGTTCTTTGTTCACATCTTGAGATCTTGGCTTCGTGGTGTCCACGCGAACCTCAAACCCTACTGTCACCCATTAACGACTAAAATCAGACTCATCTGACCAGGCCGTGAATTAGCCGGCACGGCAGGTCAGCGTGTTCGGTCAGGGGAATAGCTGCCCTCTGTAATAAAAAACTGAGTGAATGGATCCACGATGGACTTGAACAAGCGTCATGGGACGTACTCCCCCAACATATACAATCACCAATAATGAACAGAATGAGATATAAAAAGGCGCTAGTTATGCTCCACTCGCGTCGCTGATATCGACACTCATCTGGTCTTATATCTCTGACTGTTCCGCCTTTGGTTTTCCGGCCTGGCGTGTGGCCGGACTCTCGCTCCGGTCGGCGTTCAACGAGGCAACATGTTTTGAAGGCAGGCCCTCAACTCGATCCGCTGTGCCTGGGCCTCGCCGTCCTCGCCGTCCTCGCTGTTTTGCCGAGCGCCAGGTGTACGGCGCTGAGTAGTCGACGCGCTTGCGTGCGAAACTGTGGCAGGCCCGTCATCTCATGCTCGACATCTTCTCATCGCGTGACTAGAAGCATGAAGTTACGTATGATTCATATTCTACTGTTAACCTGTGAAGATTTGTAAAACTTATGGTGGCGTGTTGTATCTACCGGAGATCATTTAAGGATGGTTTTGAATAAGTGAGTGTTATACGGAACTTACGAAGCCTGAGGCTTCGAAGTGTTGTTTCCACGGAGCGGAGTCTAATTATTTCGGCAAATGCAAAAGGGAATAGAGTTTTACTGCTTGTTTTAAAGGTTCCTTGCAGTGTTAATTTGATTGTTAATTAGTGTGCTCTTCGCCCAGTTTTGGTTTTAGACTTTCTTTTAACATGAAGGGCAGAGCTTATGTTAAGTCAGTGTAATTTTAATTGTCCTTTTATTCGGTAAAAGTCTCAGTTTGGTTTTCAGTTATGTTACAGATAGTCACGTAGTTAGTAAGCCTTTCATGGTCTTGAAAAAGGTGAATGACTAGTTGAATTTTGTCTGCCGCGCGTATTATTTTCTGTTGCAGAAATGGTCTGGCATGTGCAGCGATGGCGTTTGTCGCCTTGCCAGGCAGGTTGAGATCGTGTGTGTGTTCGGAGTGTTTGCTGCCCTGGCTTGCAGCCTAATCATCATCGAAATTGCTTGGCGGTTGCTTTCTACTAGTTTGTTCAGAGTACCACCGCGTATAAGCCCCGCTTCCATCCTTTAGTTAAATGTCCGGCCTGTCCGCCGGGATGGACGAGATCTTTTCTTAAGTAACTAAAGGAGAAGCATTAGTGTTGTGTATATTTTGGTTACGTAAGCAATGAACTTGATAGTGTACTTATGGTGGTGACTCTCTTATCCTTTTGCAACCAGATGTAATTATTATCTTTTAAATAATGTTTGTTATATTAGTTCATGATCTAATCACATAGTTTTTCTAAGTTTGGTGAAGAACAAACGTCCAAAATGTAAAGACTTGGTCTTTGGTAATTCCGTTTGTATCTTTAAAAAAAATTTGTATTGATATTCTGATTCTGTAATTCTGTAATAATTAAATTTGTTCTCTAGTTGAAATTAAAATTATGTACCAACCACAAGTTTGTCCATCAGCAAAGATCACTAGATTCCTATCTCCTTTGAGTAGCTGTGGTTAAATTGCAATTTTGGTTTCTCTAGCACGTAAGTTGAGCAATAACACAGACCAGTAGTGTCTCTGATTAGCAATCAAAACGTCCTCGGTCCCGGCTTCGAATCCCGCCACTGCTTAAATTTTGGTTAATTATCAGCACTGGCGGACGCAGACCTCCGGCATAAGTAGTCACCCTCATTCCGCCAACGGCCTTGTCAAAGATGGCAGAGGCGTGGACAGAGGTTCAGGGCACTCTCTTTCTCTGGGAGTAGGAAACTGCCACTAAAGATGGAAGAATCAGCCATGATCAACGGCATGAGGATGCAGAAGGCACTTGAAACCTCTACATTAAAGACATATATCGTGTATCCACAGGACATGTAGCACGCAACTGAAAAAGTGTTATGATGATCCCTCTACTGGCAAAAGATTCCGGAATAGTCCCCCATTCGGGTTTCTGGGAGGGTACTGCCAAGGCGGAGGTGGCCATGAGAAACAGATTTAATAATCAACGAAATGATAATGTTCTACGAGTCGGGGCGTGGAATGTCAGAAGTTTGAACATGCTAGGGAAACTAGAAAATCCGAAAAGGCTCAATCTAGATACAGTTGAGGTCACTGAAGTGAAATGGAAAGAAGACACATTTCTGGTCAGATGACTATAGGATAATATCAACAGCAGCAGAAAATGGTATAACGGGAATTCGTTATGAATAGGAAGCTAGGGCAGAGGGTGTGTTACTGTGAACAGTTCAGTGATACGGTTGTTCTTATCAGAATCGACAACAAACCAACACCGCATGCAACGTCGCAAGCTGAAAATGAAGAGATAGAGAAAGTATAAGACGAAACTGAAAGGGTAATACAGTACGTTAAAGGAGACGAAAATCTAAAAATCATAGGGGACTGGAATGCAGTTGTAGGGGAATGAGAAGACCAAAAGGTTGCAGGAGAATATGGGATTGGGGCAAGGAATGAGAAAGGAGAAAGACTACCTGAGTTCTGTTATCAATTTCAGCTAGTAGTAGCGAATACTCTGTTCAAGAATCACAAGAGGAGGAGGTACACTTGGAAAAGCCCGGACGATACAGGAACATTTCAGTTAGATTACATCGTGGTCAGACAGAGATTCAGAAATCAGATATTGGACTGTAAAGCGACCCAGGAGCAGACTCAAATCACAATATAGTGGTGACAGAGAGTAGGTTGAAGTTTATGACATAATTCAGGAAGAATCAATACGCAAAGAAGTGGAATACGGAAGTAGTAAGGAATGACGAGATGCGATTGAAGCTCTGTAAGGCTTAAGATATAGCAATGAGTAATAGCTCAGTAGGCAGTAAAATGGCTCTGAGCACTATGGAACTATACGTCGGAGGTCATCAGTCCCCTAGAACTTAGAACTACTTAAACCTAACTAACCTAAGGACATCACACACATCCATGCTCGATGCAGGATTCGAACCTGCGACCGTAGCGGTCGCGCGGTTCCAGGTTAAAGTGCCTAGAACCGCTCGGCCACCAGCGGCCGGCCAGTAGGCAGTACAGTTGAAGAGGAATGGACGTCTCTAAAAAGATTCCTCACAGAAGCTGGAATGAAAACCATAAGTACAAAGAAGGTAACTGCAAAGAAACCATGAACAACAGAAGAAATACTGCCGTTGTTGGAAGGAGGAAGCACAAAAGCATTCCGGGAAATTCAGGAATGCAGAAATAAATAGGAAGTGCATGGGAGTTAAGACGAAATGGCTGGATGAAAAATGTGAAGATACAGAAAAGGAAATGAATGTCAGAAGGACAGACTCAGCATACAGGAATGTCAAAACAGCATTCGGTGACATTAAAAGCAAGGGGTGTAACATTATGAGTGCAACGGGAATTCCATTGTTAAATGCAGAGGAGAGAGAGGATAAGTGGAAAGAGTACATTGAAAGCCTCTATGAGGGGGAAGATTTGTCTGATTTGATAGAAGAAGAAACAAGAATCGATTTAGAAGAGATAGGGGATCCAGTATTAGAATCAGAAATTAAAAGAGATCTGGAGGACTTAAGATCAAATAAGGCAGAAGCTACAGATAAAATTCCCTCAGAATTTCTTAAATCATTGGGGGAAGTGGCAACAAAATGTACGAGTCCGGCGATACACCATACGACTTCCGGAAAAATATCATCAACACAATTCCGAAGACTGCAAGAGCTGACAAGTGCAAGAATTGTGGCACAGTCAGCTTAACAGCTCATTCATCCAACTCTCTGACAAGAATAATGTACGGAAGAATGGAAAAGAAACTTGAGGATGTGATAGATGACGATCAGTTTGGCTTTACGAATGGTAAAGGCATCAGAAACGCAATTCTGACATTGTGGTTGATGATGGAAGCAATACCAAAGAAAAATTAAAACACGAACCTAGGATTTGTCGACCTGGGAAAAGGGTCCGACAATGTAAAATGATGAAAGACGTTCGAAATTCTGAGAAAAATACGGTAAGCTATAGGGAGCCAAGAGGGAATAACGAGAGTGGACGACTCAGAACGAAGTGCTCGAATTACAAAGAATGTAAGGCAGCGATGTAGTCTTTTGTCCCAAGTGTTCAATCTGTACATCGAAGAAGCAATGATGAAAATAAAAGAAAACTTCAGAAGTGAAATTAAAATTCAAGGTGAAAGGATACCAGTGATACGATTCGCTGATGACATTGGCATCCTGAATGAAAATGAAGAAGAATTACGTGGTCTGCTGAATGGAGTAAACAATGTAATGGATACAGAATATGGATTAAGAGTAAATCGAAGATAGATAAAAGTAATGAGTAGTAGTAGAAATGAGAAAATCGATAAATTTAACATGAAGATTGACGGTCGCGAAGTAGATGAAGTTCAGGAATTCTGTTACCTAGGCAGTAAAATAACCAGTGACAGACGGAGCAAGGAGGACATCATAAGCAGACTATCACTGCAAAGAGAGCATTCATAGTCAAGAGAAGTCTACTAATATCAAACACAGACCTTAATTTGAGGAATAAATTTCTCGGAATGTGCTTGTATCTTAGTGAAACGTGGACTATCGGAAAGCCGTAGCAGAAGAGAATCGAATAGTTTTGGATGTGGTGCAACAGACGGATGTTGAATATTTGGTGGACTCATAGGGTAAGGAATGAGGAAGCTCTGCGCAGATTCGGAGAGGAAAGGAATATGTGGAAAACACTGACAAGGAGAAGGGACAGGATGATACGACATCTCTTAAGACATAAGAGAATGACATCCATGGTAGTAGAGGAAACTCTAGAGGGCGAAAATTGTAGAGCAAGACAGAGGTTAAGAAACTTCCTGGCAGATTAAAACTGTGTGCCCGACCGAGACTCGAACTCGGGACCTTTGCCTTTCGCGGGCAAGTGCTCTACCAGTGCTCTACTGGCAGAAGTAAAGCTGTGAGTACCGGCTGTGAGTCGTGCTTCGGTAGCTCAGTTGGTAGAGCACTTGCCCGCGAAAGGCAAAGGTCCTGAGTTCGAGTCTCGGTCGGGCACACGGTTTTAATCTGCCAGGAAGTTTCATATCAGCGCACACTCCGCTGCAGAGTGAAAATGTCATTCTGGAAGACAGAGATTGGAACACATCCATCAAATAACTGAGGACGTAGGTTGCAAGTGCTACTCTGAGATGAGGAGGTTGGCACAGGAGAGGAATTCGTGGTGGGCCGGATCAAACCAGTCAGAAGATTGACGACCCCAAAAAAAAAAAAAAAAAAAAAAAAAAACGATATGGTCACGGGTCCAGGAGAGGTGCTGCAGACAATGTTGTGCTGTTAGCAAAGGCACTCAGGCCGGACCGGACCTCTGCCGCCACAGCCGATTAACGCCAACTGTCCTGCACTGCCCTAAAGGATGCGTTCGCCATACGTACCACGTTGATTTTTCAGTTTATTTCGTACATTGTTGCTCGTCTGTTAGCTCTGACAATTCTACGCAAACGCCGCTGCTCTTCGGTCATGAAGTGACGGCCGTCAGACACTGCGTTGTCCGTGGTAAGAGGTAATGCCTGAAATTTGATATTCTCGGCACGTACTTGACATTGTAGATCGTGAAATATTGAATTCCCTAACGATTTACGAAACGGAATGTCCCATGCGTCCAGCTCCGACTACCATTACCCATTACAGGTCTGTTAACTGCCGTCGTGCGGCCATAATGGCGTTGGAAACCTTTTTACAGAATCACCTGGCTACAAATCACACCTCCTCAAACGCACTGCCCTTTTATGGGTTATGTACGTGGCACTACTGCCATCTGCATATGTTCATGTCACTATCTAATGACTTCTGGCTCCTCAATGTGTATGAAATACTTGAGTCTACGGACCGTAGACCTTAGCATTTCACATACACTCGTCGGTGTAAAATTTTAAATTTCTAAGTCAATGAAATCAAGGGATATACGAGAAATTATGTTACATATTTTGACACCCGCAACTTCACACATCAAATCCAGTAGATGAACTACCTGGGTACATAATTGCGTCATTAGTCTTCTTACTCGTTTGGTGCGGCCTGCCACGTATCTTCCTCCTGCGCTAACATCTTCATTTCAGAGCAGCACTTGCACCAACATCTTCAGCTATTTGTTGGATGAATTCCAATATCAGTCTTCCCCCACAGATTTTACTCTCTGGCGCCCCCTCTGGTTCCGTGGAGGCTATTCCCCGATGTCTTAACACATGTCCTATCATCCACTCTCTTCTTCTTGTCAGTGTTTCCATATGATCCTCTCTTCGCAGATTCTACGGGAAGCCTCATTCATTACCGTTCCACTCTACACGATTTTAACATCTTCCTGTAGCACCATATCCCTAAAACTCTAATTCTCTTCTGTTCCGGTTTTCCCACTGCCATGCAGTGCTGTGCTCCAAAAGTACATTCTCAGAAACCCTTCCTTGAATTGAAGCCTATGTTTGATACCAGTACACTTCTCCTAGCCGGGAATTCTCTCTTCGCCTGTACTAGTCTGCATTTTGTGTCCTCCTTGCTTCGTGCAACATTGCTTCTAAGGTTGTATAAGTCCCTAACTTCGTCTACTTCGTGATCAAAATCCTGATGTTATGTTTCTCGCTATGCTCGTTTCTGCTACGTCATTACTTCAGTCTTTTTCTGGTTTACTATCAGTCCATATTCTGTACTCATTACAATGTTCATTCCATTCATAAGAACATGTAATTTTTCTTCACTTTCAGTGAGGGTGGCAATGTTATCAGTGAATCTTATCATTGACTTACTTCGTCCTGAATTGTAATTCCATTCTTAAACTGTTCTTTTATTTCCGTCATTGGTTCTTAGATGTATGGACTGAGCAGTAGAGGCGGAATACTGCGAACTTGTTGAGACACACCAACCTCTTTCCAATATTTAAACAATTAAATATTATGAGTTTAGATTAACCATTGCGGAAATGGGAAATCACGAGAACAACTGAAATAACGCATCGCTTCACTGCAATTTGCATTTATTGTAACACTTGATTATAGACCAAAAAAATGTCGCGTGTAACACTTGACAGATAACAGCACTAGAACAAAAATAAATCCTGATTCAGTTTTCTGCAGCTTTAGTTAAAGTTCAACAGGGGAACACACTTTAAGTTCTCCCATAAATATAAAAATTTACGTAGGAGCGTTAAAGAACTGGTTATGAAACAGTCACTTATGACATCAAGGCAGGCACACTCCATTTAAAGGGCAAATAGCAAGTATACACACTGACTGGAACATTAAATAACAGGGAAGTGCACTCGTCTACAACACCTTACGGCGACACTTAACCTCCAGTAAGTTCCTTTCTTTACAATATGACATTAACTATAGCTCAATAGTAGTAAAAAATGTAGATTCCACTCATATAAATAAATACATATACACGCATAAGCACAATTACAAACTGGTGGGAAAACAATAAATTTGAAATTGATATCCAAACACCCTAAAAATGGCAACTTAATGCCTAACTAGAGTAACAAATTAAGAATAGCATGCTTATAGATTGACTAGAATAAAGGAATAAATAACACATACATGGCTTCTGACGGCCGACAAACTGTGTTGGGCTATTGAGCAGCGATTAATTTAAATAGCCACAACATACGCTAACCAGGTTAGCAGCGTATTTAAAAACAAGCGTCGAGCAAGGACCCTGGTCAGCAGGTAATCAAAACTAGCAGGATTCCCTTACATGGGAGACGTCCAACACATCCGTTCATACCCCAGAATCAACTAGCGCAACATAAACCATTGACACATTTCAGATAATACGAGGCCTGTTCAGAAAGTAAGCTCAGATTGATTGCCAAATTGAAACCACAGTGAGCATCAGAAATGTTTTACTTGTAACAATTAGCTACACCTTTCAGCTACTTCTCTACGTAGTCGCCGTTCTGACTTAGACTTTTGTCATAGCGTTGTACCAACTTTTCAATAGCCTCATCATAGAAGGCAGCCGCCAGTGCTTTCCGCCAATTCTCCACGCTGGCCTACACCGGACTGTATTGTGGGTAATCTAACATTTCCATTTGAAAACGATGCAGGAGCATCTTCATTGCCCCTGCAGAATGCGGCTGAGAATTGTCGTGAAGACGAAACAGCACGACAGTTATGTAATGTTAGCTGCATAGCTTCAGGCGAAATTTCTCACCAGGCCCGCGTACTTGGCGGCAGACACTATTTTCTAGACATCTTTACGCACTCACTGCGAGCTCAGAAATGAGAAGAGCGACGTGATGCTAACTGGGGTTATACTAGAGACACTACCCAACACATCTGTGCAAAGCTTTATCGGATTTTCATAGTCGTTTCCATTTCGCGACCGATCGGAGCTTACTTTCTGAACGCCCCTCGTATTTAAAACAACATACTTAAATACCTTTGTTTACCGCAAGCCTTAATTACTAACAGGTTAGGCCCTGTTATTGAAGCCACGCAAATGAGGTAGCAAGTTATGGTCTACAATTCCACTTTGCCATTTAACACGTGTCGTGACGAGGAAAACGAAGAATCCAGTTAATTAATTGAAAGTCACTACTTGCATCCAGTATTTGACGATGCGCTCAAAATCAACAGACAAAGGCGAGAGTCAGGTTTCCACTCGCAAAAAGCACGCGTAGAACACGAGCATAAGGTAAATATTAAAAAAACTGCTCCTTGTTCAATCATTTACACACCGACGAAACAAATAATCTTCGCCGAATTACTGTAGACGCCAAAGTGCCCAGCTGCTTGCAAATAACGTAAAATAATGGTCAAAACGTTTTACTTTAAATCCGACGACAGCCGTAGGATAGGAGTTTCAAAGGACAACCCTTTGATCCATCTGCATCCAAGACAGTAACATTGGCTGCTATCGCTGCCTTAACGATGCATCACACCTGACACGAGTCGCGCCAAACATCGACAATACGGCGTGGCCTGCTGTGCGCTCCCAGACGTCCGCAATCAAGAGTTCCTCCTCCCGACCGACGCTCTGTCCCAAACACGGCAGGCAGCCGATCGCAGCAACGCCACAGAGCCCTCTGGCGAGGGTAAGGAAACAACAGAGCGCGAAGCTGGAATTTCAAAAGGAACGCGCTACAGACAAGGAGGAAACGCAGAGAACCAACCGTGACATTTCGTCACGGCTCACTTGTCTTAGACTCTTTTTAAACCGTCTTTCAGTCTTATTGCTCGCCCTAGGTTCTTGAGCAAACCGCATATTACCCGTTCTTCCTTACAGCTTACACCTATTTTTCTCAGAATTTTAAAAAATCAAAACAATACTGTTGGATTTGGGTGGACGAATACGGCCTTTTTTCGAAACCATGAAAGAACAGCTGACTAAATGGGAACTGTAGCAACACCTGACGTAGCCTTAGGTACTGTGGCGGCACCAAGTTCCCCCGACAGCGACAAATTTCGCAGCATAGCTAGTAACCTTTTTACAGATGCGGGATAATGTCAGAATTTCAGTCAGCCAAATGCGCACTAAAAGTCAGTACTAGACGTAGTCGCAATGTTTAATGTGTGGAATATTTTGAAATACGGAAGGTACTGGACAGAAGATAGTACTTATTCAAGTGACGACAATCGGTTGCATCCAAAGTGGAGCGAACGCCCCATTTCAAAGACAAGAGCATGATAATGAAATACTTACAATCGGCAACAACAACTGAAAGAAAAATGTCATAAGCATTATGAAAATATAATGTGAACAACACTTTATGTACATACAACCACATATTCTGCGACAACGGTAGTAATCAACAAGTAAATTATTCAGTTAAATTTCAACACATTTTGGGATCGAAATCATGGATGCTGTAGAAAAGTTATTACATTTGGTAGCTGAGGATACGGCGAATTTCTCCCGTTCAGGCGAAGAATATTCACGTATTGTGTAGTGTAAAATATTAGCAACAGAAATCAGTTACTTCGTAAAAAAGGCTATGTTTCTGAATTATTAACTTCCCTGAGAACTTGATTTCCAGAGGCCTCAAAGTTCACAAAATCACATATAATAATTTAAGTCACGTTAGAATTTGAATGTAATCAATAACATTCTGTGTTACGTGCAATGGAAAGCGCTGAAACGGAACGTTATAATGTTTGGTGTGTGTTGTGTGTGTGTGTGTGTGTGTGTGTGTGTGTATGTGTGTGTGTGTATGTAAGTCGTGAAAGTAAATAGTAATGGATGTAGACAATGGCGAGAACACTTTAAAAGCGGAATTTAGTTCTAAATATTAAAGTTTTGGAATAATAATAAACTGGAAAAATGATGACTTCGTACTTCTATGGATTTTGGCAATTCACAACAACATCAATGTGATTTCCCTAAATCGCTCCAGGCAAATGCCGGGATGGTTCCTGTGAAAGGGCACGGCCGATTTCCTTCCCCATCCTTTCCTCACCCGAGCTTGCGCTCCGTCTCTAATGACCTCGTTGTCGACGGGACGTTAAACACTAATCTCCTCCTCCTCCTCCTCCACAACATGAATGTGTAAAAGTTAAGTAGAATCTTTTACTTGGTTATAAAAGTAAATATGCTAAATGCAGATTTTTTACAATATCTTACTTCAGGGCATGCTGGCAATTCAACACACTTGACCACATTCCAGAGAAACGATAAACAGACAACGCTTCCTCTGGAGGGAACAAAGGAAATACTAAAGGAAACCGAGAACGTCAGAATTCCATTCAGGCTGTTTCTTTGTGCGGAGAAAGAACCCACAGCGCCATCCGTTTGGAAAATGACAGCCTGATATGAAATCCCGGTGTGGGTCGGCAGACGAGGAGACGTGATATTGGAGCAGGGACCCAATGTTCTGTATCTCGCCGGAATACCGAACAGCCGGCAGGCGCCCATCTCCTGCTGGATGAGAGATGGAAACGATGATGTAGCACTAGGCCGGTACTTTGCCTTTCAAGAGGAAAAGATTAATCGTGGTATCGAGTTCAGTTAGAAATACTCGAAACATTAGGAATTAAAAATGTTTAAAAAGTTCCAAGCAATTAAATATTCGGTACGTCTTTGTAGTTTTATATACGATAAACATAAAAAGATACTGCTTTTGCAATTTCAACACCTGCGCTGAAATTTATGTCTCATGTATATCAAACTTTAGTTCCTACTCTACGGGAATCATAGACAACAGGTTTAATAGATGTTACCCAAGTTACACAATGATGAGGTACTGGAAAGAATAAGAAGGGCAAGCGGGCTATCGAAAATCTTTCCTAGAGTAAGGGGGGAGGGGGGGGGGGGGGGGTTAGTGAAATACCGCATGTGCCTGTGTAAAGAGAAGTACAGACGAAGTATTGTGAAGATAAACAAGGACTAGAGAATGTGACAGCATAAAGTGTTCATTTGTTCTTCAAATATCCTTAAAGTCGGTCCAAAGTTGACGAAGAAAGCATCTCTTCTACACTTTGCACTATTTAAATACTGATTAATTCTAACTGAGTTTGCGTAATAACTATTGTTCTGATACGAACCTATTGAAGGTCTAGACTACTAGTTTTACAAGCCACAGGGATCACTCAAGCTACAGTCACAAAAGAAACTATTTATTTACTTATTGAGTCATCAGTCTTCTGACTGGTTTGATGCGGCCCGCTACGAATTCCTCTCCTGTGCAAACTTTTTCATCTCAGAGTAGCAGTTATGGATCGTCATCATCATCATATTTACAGATTACACCATATGGCTTGTAATGGTTTAGTAATTCACTAGTTTCTACGACGCCTACACTGCGTCTTTCTGAGGGAGGACATAGTGAAGATAATTTTGGTACGCAATTTTAATCGATACATTTGAAGTGTTTGTTTTAATATTCATTTGTTTTGGCTCGTAGAGAATACAACTTTAGTTCATTTCTGGTACTCAGGTAATTATTTCTTGTCAAGCAGTCATTAGCTGCACGCTGTAATCTAATTTCTAGTGCTGCGATCTGGGGTATTCTTTACATTTTACCCCATGTGTCTCGCTACCACACATCAGAGCTGGGACATTTACCTGTGTTGATTACATCTTGAGTATCCTATACGTTTTAGAACCAATGTCTCACTCCCATACAAGAGATTTGGGACCGCCAAGATTTTATAAAATTTAATTTGTGTTTCTCTTCTGTAATGCCTGTCCAATGTCGTAGATATTTTGTTAAACATTTTAGAAGAAATCGCAGAGCTAACTCCAATGTCTTTGACATACATCTAATGTTAAACGCAAGGTACTTGAAGTGTGACATATTAATTATGATTAAAGAGACTGAAACAATTGAAGCGGCGTACGCTTGTCCAACGCGGGATATCAGGTACATGTGAAAATAATTACTGTGTTAATCATAAAATTCCAGTGACAGTCTTGTGTGAGGGGTTTTACTGGATTTTAGAAAGGTCTCCTTTGGTGTACATAAACTACACGTTGAAATCCAGTGCGAATTATAGTCATCCCTAAGACATCACATTCTACGCCTTCCCAACACAAACAGTCACTTTCTAATCTAACATATATCTGGAGCTGCACTACATATCAGTCTTTCGTCACAACCTACTTTCCAAAATATGATGCAAACTGAAAGGAATAATTGAAAATTTTATTGTTGTGGGGGGCCACAGTCTCAGCGTAGTTTGTGAATATAAATATGGTCCTGGTAGGCTCTATTATTTTTCTGTTACCTACACAGTTGGCCAATTTCGATCTTTAGTCATTTTCAAGAACGTGTCAAGCTTAAGATATTGGCTTGAAAATGACAAATGATCGAAATTAGCCAACTGCGTAGATAATAGAAAAATAATACAGCCTATCTGGTGTAGCCTATCTCCATTAGCACACTATGAAGTCACGCTTAAAAAATCGTCATAATAATGTGAGTTAAAGCCGACGTTCTGTGTGGGCTAACATACGTCGGCGGGTAATCGAGTAGGTCGAAAATATAAATGGGAATCATTCACAGCTTTCATTGGTTGTAGAAAGGAATTTGATAGAGTTATAAGACATAATCCGTGGAAAAACGCCCATAGCTGCTGTGACAGGACATATAGTCTACCTCTATAACAGGCCTATGAGGTGAGTCACCGAGACGTGGCCCTGTAGGCGCCATGGGACTATGAACCAGAAAATATGGATCCGACAAATGACGAGGAGAAAGAGCTTGTTGTCACGTGAAACTATGGCAGCCACCGCTACGACCAAAGGCAGCTCGCTTCGCCAATAGTCAGCATCCACATTGCCATTAGAAGCCGTAGCTATCGCGGTGTTGTTGCGTCCACGATGTCACGTGGCCGCAAGCAGTCTGTGGCATATACTTCCATCCACACCGTATTTAGAACGACGCACGGCCATACCCAGGCCAGTTTAAGCCGACGCACTATCCTGGAAATCATCACTTTCGGAATTTTCACGAACTGGCCGCAATCTACAACGAGCTACGCTCAGTGACCTTGACCTACACAGACTCAAGCACAATGACAATGTATCCAACGCTCTTAGACGTTTCTGTGATTGTGAATCCTTGATAGCAGCCGAAACAGTTTTTCCTCTGGAAGTAGAATTTATGCTGTTATGTTCACATTGATACCATTCTACTAGAAATCCTAGTTTCAAGTTTGTCAATTATTACACAGCTATCAAACAGCTTGATATGTTTCCGATTGATCAAGAAGTTTTTTTGTGTTTCTGTGAATGAATAAACTGTAGACCTTGTGGTGTAATGAGACGTATGTCTTATGTTACTGATAATAAAGTGTTCATTGCTACTCGTCTACCTGGGAGCTTTTTCTTGCTAAGGCCACTTCACACGCCATATCATCGAAGTTACAAGAAACATATAAAGATCAATCATTATTTTAAAATATAACAATATTGAGGGGATTAATAAACCAATAAAAGTAAACCAAAGTACCAACCGGGTCTAAACTCTATCATCAGTATTGTTAATGTTATATAGATGCATGTTAAGTATACCTTTTTATTACTTACTTATCAAAAAGAGGTCCCGACGATCTGCATTTTAGTTCTTCGTTCCTGCAGTGAACTTCTTCATTAATCGTCTTAAGTTGGAAGCTATGTAACGAATGACGCATGAAAAGAATTGTGGAGCAGAGGTGTGTACTTTTATCGAAATGCAGAACCTGCATTTATGTTCCACTCACATATGTGTTTGAATATTAGATAGAGGCGAATGTGACAGAGCATCTCGCATCGAACTTTTTTACTTCTTTCATCATTTAAAATTGTATGGAGTTACCACTAGTTCAAGGGAACATTACGGTCATGAAAAGAAAGCAAATAGCGAGGCAGTGCGTATTCAGTCCAAAAAAATGCATCCCTGCATTCATTCACACATTATTCGATCATGTACCGTTGCTATGAGCGTGTCCATACAAAAGCGGCTGCAATTGTGTAAAGAGGTACTGCGGAAGGTATTGTCAAGTTCAAAAGAATTGCAAAATATATTACAAGAGAGACTTCACGAATCATCACTGTGTATGTGTAGGTGTTCGACGACGGCTGTGGATGTAATGGAACGCCTCAGGACTACCTATGATTTTATTTTGCAGATATTTCATACATTTATTGTTTAGTAATTCAACAAGAAGAACTGTAACCAATCTTTTGTCGTGTTAGCGACCTTTAATGTAGAAGATCATTATCCTAACTCTAGGAACAGTTTACAATCGCTTACTGTAACAATATACGAGGCTGCATCAAAAAGTAGTGCCTCCTGCGACATAAAAAATTTGACAATGAACATATAGTAGCAGAGTTAGTACAGATCATAGGTTTCAGTGTTCTCTACATAACACTAATGTTCAAAATAGTCACAATGCATTTTTACATGTTTACACGTTAACTTTGATGCCTGAGTTCAACGATGGCGCAAGCAGCAGGGGACCCATGTTCTGTATATTCACCGTGAAGCGGGCTGTGACATGATTGATAGCTCAGCCGGAAGTTAAAGTATGCTTCCTGAACACCTCACACACTGGCCCAAATGACAATTTCATTGTTCGCAATCGATAAATAATAGCACAGTTGTATCTTCGTATGAGACCTTCGTAACTAATACGGCAAATAACTGAATAGCTATAGTTGCAACTGTAACAGCCAACCTTAAAGTCAAGTAACTACCAGCAAACTGTCTACACAGATAAACATATAGGCATGTAACGATAATGTCGTGTAGAAGACAATTCAGGCTATGACCCGTACAAATTCGGCTGTTACATGTTCATTATCAAGTTTGATGAGACAGCAGACGTTACCGTTCGATCCACCCTCGTATCTAACGATTCGTTATGGACGTTATTTACATTGGCTTCCTCCTCTGGTAACATTCATCTCGTGTCACTAAACACTACAAAAACAGATTACTTATCTGAACCATTAACGCTTTCTGCTGAATTATAAGCATTAGAAACGCTTTGTTGTCCTGTAGCTTTCATTTTTGGTAGTATCTCATGGAAATATAGAAAAACCATTCTAAGCGTTCAGAGGGTTACACAATTCGTTGCATAGGTAAGGCTAGGAAAAAAACTAAGGACAGTTTGGAGAACACTGTTGCAAATGGCAGCAGATTAAAAAGTGATATGTAGAAAGAGTGCCAACGTGAAGTGAATGAAAGTGCAGGGACGTAAGAGCGAAAGATCAACGGAAAAGATGGTAATGTAGATGTCTCCACGATTCTAAGCTTAGTACAGACAAATAAAGGCAGCTGTAAAGAAATAGAGTCAACTACAAATATATATCTTTTGGAACATATCTTTATTAAATGTTGAGAGAAAGCGACATTTCAAACTATGTTAATAAATATTCACAATTCTAACCCATCTCACTAGAAACAACGAGCGTCCTTCTAAACAGACAAAACTCATAAAGGCTGTGCATGACTATGTATGTGTTTGTTGTGGATGAGGGGGAGGGGGGCAGTTGTTATGGATTACCTTGGCAACTAGTTATTTAGTGTCCTTCGCGGTATGAGTTCCTTTATTGCCTTAGACATCTTGGGCCACAGCGTGTTGCATTACTGTTCAACTAGAAGCCAGTCACAACTCTGGAATATGATAAAAGTAAGCGATATAAACTCCACTAGGCTCATATACATAAAAGAGAAAACCGTGATTCCGCTGCGCTTTATGTCTACGCGAGAGCCGTGACTCAACTTTCCTGACGAGTATAATCAATTAGCGCAACTTACAAGTTATGATGACAGTTCAGTAGCATCAAACACAATATAAATTAATCCGCATTTCATTACAAAACTAATACCACGTGCTGATGAAACAGAAATATCTTAGAAACGATGCAGCAAGTGTTAGGTTCCTGGTAGAATTTGAGAAAGGATTTCCTATGAAAGTAAGTCTGGATACGCCCCAAATTGAAATAGTGTGGCCCCTCATAACAAAATTTTGGATTAATGAAACAATTAACGTGATCTGACTGCTAGAATATTACCTAGACATGGAACGCTTACTTTCCATTACGATTTACAGCGGCACTGGAGAAGGAAACAACTTTCAGAAATCCGAGTAAACGCGATAAACATCTCATCATGCATGAAAATTTGTAAAGCAACATGGCTTGTAGCCCTACGCACAGCGGAAGGCATGAGGGCTCAGTCTGATGATGTCTCAAAAACATAAGATATCAAATAGTCACACTTGTTATAGAATGGTGGACTGGGTCCCTGCCAACTGGGTCAACTCCTATACGTACATATTGTGCTGAAAACTCATGCATAGAACTGCTAAATATAAAGTTCACAGTGATTTATTTTGGCATTAATTGCAGTAAGAATTCTATAAAAATACTACAAATGGCTGAAGATAAGTCGTACGTTTCGCATCGAGTGGTGATATGCTAACTATTAAGTGCAATTCGGTTTAACTTCGTCTAAATAGGAATGTCATGGAAAGGAAAAATTAATTTAAAAGAATGTCTAAATATAAATCTATATAATTGTCTCCCAGAGAAGTTAAAACACTATATTTGTAGCGTGTGTAACATTAACGCTCAGAAAACATACGGCACACAGGGTTCCAAAATTGATCAAAATCAAACAAAGCAAAATCTATACAAGTCGCAAAACATCGACAAAAGCTCATTGATATGGAGCGGACGAAATTAAATGTTATACGTTTCGAATGGATTAGTATCGAAACTTACACTCCTTACAAAGGCACAAAGAGCAGATCCTGGGAGATACGCTTCCAGGTCATGGAAGTTTCATTGAAACCCGCCACCTTTAAGTTGGCCAAGAAAATAGTTTTGCGTAAACTACGTGTTCGCTCTGAAACATAAACAAAATCGTACTGCTAGTGTGCTCTTCCTGCACGCAGCCGGACTGTATCTAACAGCACGTCGTGCCGCAAACAGATAATCGCGCCATCACACTCCTAACAATGTCTTCCGCTAAGCTTGCCACAACACAAATGCCTCTTTAGACACTCGACCAGAATTCACCGTGAAGTGGGCTGTGACCCGATTGATCAGCTCAGCTGGAACTTATACTTCCTCAACACCTCACACAACGGCCCAAAGGACAATTTCATTGTTCGCAATGGATAAATAGTTACACAGTTGTATCTTCGTACGAGACCCGCGTAACTAATACGGCAATTAACTGAATAGCTATAGTTGCAAGTGTAACAGCCAACTTTAAAGGCGAGTAAATAGCAGCAAGTTATCTACACAGCTTATCATATAGGTACTTCCAATTGTGTAATTGCACTTCCATGGAACTTTTACTCAGCCAATCTCGTTAAGAACGCAGGACATTAATTCAATCAGATCGTAGCCAATACTGATGACCCAACCAGGGGTTTTAGTGGGCGAGCATGTCTTGCACTTAACTTCACAAGTTTGGGTTGAAACAGTTTGGTTCACCACTTTCCTCATCACGAATTAGACCACGTCCCCTTGGTGCAAATAATTACTTATAATCTATTGTTATAATATATATCTTTCCCCTAAAAATTTCTTTTCATTTTTCAAACTCCTATTAATTGAGATCGCTCATAATGCTAATAGCATTTAATTTAGGATTCGTTATTTATCACCATAACCTTTTCCCAGAGTTTCTTTGGTGTTGTAAAATCTCCTTCCTCCCGAGGGTGCAGCGGGTGGGGAGTGGGTGTGGGGGAGGGGGAGTGGCGGGAGAGTGATACCCATTCTGTAACGCCTCCTTCGAGGGATGAAATACTTCATCTTTTCTGGAATGGAATCTGAAGGGCCAACTTTCTCTGATCGGATATATGTCTCCCTTCCCCCCCCCCCCCTCCCCCCCCCCCAACTCCAGCCCAATGTGCCATGGCCGGCGTTCTTCGCTCGAGAAACTAAGCCGAGATTACATTTCTCTTGTTTGCTGTTGTCGCTCGTTAACTTACAGTGGAGAGAGAGAGAGAGAGAGAGAGAGAGAAGCTGTGGTGAAAATATTTTATACCACATAACTTAGCTACCTGATTTGTATAAGACACTTTGTGCTGTAATCTCAGTGAAAGAAACAGTGAAGAAATCGAACACTGTTGATCCTCATGGCATGTGTCACAGAAGCTTCAGAAACTTCTGAATGGCATTGTTTAATTCTGCGTGAATCCTCGTATCAAATGAATATTTAAGTAAGTCCTGACGTAAGATATTAAATCAGTGGCCTGTTCATACGGAAGTGGAACTTTTTCTGTGACTAGTTAAGACTTTCCCCTACAAAAAATTATGCTCAACTTCTAATATACGTATTCTGAACAATACTCCATTAAATTCCGTATGTTGTAATATGTAAAAGTTGTGCTTTGTTATATAATGAAATTACATAATGTGATTAAAGATTTTTTGTACGCAATTCACACTTATTTCTAGATTTGGATGATGACTTTAAGCACTAACCTAGTATGTTCTTGGTATCGTAATTTGAACTTTTACGTTACTGTTCAGTCAGCGCATCTACACTTCCAAATCTGTACACACTCACGATGGCACTCCTTCTTTCCCGAAAATAAAGTCATGTGCGTGATGAGGTTATACGATTCAACGACTTGGTCCCAAAGATGTTTGAATACCTGCAAAGAGCTTCCCAAGTAGTGGTCACTTAAATAAAAGAAAGATATTAGTCTCTCAAATTCAAGGAGTAGGAATGACATTCCAAGCAATCCCAGGCCCGTCGTTGTTCGCGGTCTCTTATGCTCTTACGGGAACTGGAATTTCGTGCTGTGTGGTTATCCATTGCGATTACAGCAGCGGAATATACTTCATCTGTAGCATAATAAGTAGACAGTGCTCCAAAATCGATGTGCATTGAGGAAGCTGCTTCGGATGTTGCGTGGAGATAGTTGCGATCGATTTTGATTTCTTCAGATGGTTCAAATGTCTCTAAGCACTATGGGACTTAACGTCTGAGGTCATCAGTCCCATAGACATAGAACTACTTAACGTAACTAACACACACACACACATCCATGCTCGAGGCAGGATTCGAATCTGCGACCGTAACAGCAGCGCGGTTCCGGACTGAAGCGCCTAGAACCGCTCGGCCACTGCGGCCGGCTGGTTTCTTCCTAGTTGGATGTGATCTCTTGTCTACTCACGTTTTAGTATCTATTTACTCGTACCCTTCAGCGCACAACAAGCATCCATGTAGTTTCGTAGACTGCCTGATTCACTTGCTGTTGCTGTTGCACGGAAAAGAAGGCAAGTTTTCATCCATCGGTGGAACTACATACGTTGTTACACGAATGTTGACACTAGAAGTCGAATCGACCATGCACACGTCTGGTTTCAAGCTGTCTACACCTGTGTATTTCTCAGCTTCTGAGCTGCGTGGTCAGATTGATTTAGAAGAGGAAAGAAGGCAGAATATGGTGACTTGGTGCAACGAACGAGTGTTTTAATTGAAGGATATGAACTACAACAGTTTGTCATCAACAATAAATACTGTAGCAAGAGGAGCAACCATGACATAGCTAAATTTGCTGTATGTGGAGACTAGAGGCCGCCACAACATTGGAAGAAATTTGAAAAATGGAGAAACTCTCTTCACTAACTGTAGTACCAGTATACATAGTACATGACAGTGAGGCCTAAAACAGCAGTCGTTTTGACTTTGAGGAGATTTACGTTGGTTTCTAAACAGACTTCATTTATTGAACACACACATCATTTGCAGTAAATAAATAGCTCTTCATTTACATTTAATGAACTATGTCGTTCCTGTTTCGTTTAAATGATACGTCCTTCAAAACAAGTTATTTTCGAAAAGATGTCAAGCCTCTCCTCTTACCCTATCCGCTCATCCATTTTTTCACCTATAACGATCGTTTTCTTTTCGTATTGGTCACTGCTACAACACAAAGCTGCGGCAGCGAAAAGCGGAATTGCTTTTTCCTTTTGGCACTCGACTCTACGTTAAAGAGCTCCCTGTGCGTGCAGTACTGATGTATGCTTTATAGGGCGTCTAATCATAAGAGACTTCATATTAGATCTACGTCTTTGCTTCCGCCATTTTACAATCGATAGCAGTAGCGGCAAGTGACCTGCAGGTGGCAGGTCGAAGGTGTCATACAATATTTATTTCATTTATTTGACCTCATACAATCAGCTCCATCAGGCCCTCTCCTCCCTCAGAACGGGGTTTCACACATAAAGTTCCTTTTCTATATGGCAGATACCTAAGGAATAACAATTTAATAAGACTAATAGTTTTAAAACGAATGTATGAAGTGGAAATGTGAGTAAATAATGCTGACTATGAAGCAGCAAAGTTCACACTGGCAATAATTCTACTACAGCAGCTGTTGCCACTAATAGTATTGATACTAATACTAGTCACAATAGTATGACAATAATAACAACAATGATAGCTTCAGATTTAAAGAGAATTCATAGTTGTACAAAACAGATGTTTTCGGATACAGCGAATTCTGGGAAAGGGAAATTTAAGAAGACTGCATCAGCTAAGAATACTGCGAAATGAGAAAGATCTGTTTGAAAAGGATGTGCAAGTTCACAGGAACAGTGGTAATCCTTATATACTGACGGAAAAAAGTATCGCAACAGCAAAATATAATTAGTATCAGTAATAAAATTTTGGCAATACAGTTTTCTAGGTAACACACTTAAGCGATTAACACTGCCAGATCACAGTTTAATGTGAGCGCAAGATAAGACATTAAAAATGTCAAATACTGGTACATTAGTAACCAGTGTAAGAACCAGAATATTGTATGCAAGCATGCGAATGTGCATGAGTTGCGCTGTACGGGTACCGGATGTCAGTTTGTGGGATGTTGTTCCATGCCTTCTGCACACGGTCGGTCATTACAGGGGCAGTTAATGCTGTTTGTGGATGTCGTCAGATGGTGGCACAAATGTGCTTGATTGGAGACAGATGTGGTGATTGAGCAGGCTGAGCAACACGTCGACACTCTGTGGAGGATGTTGGGTTACTAAAGCGGCATGTGGGCAAGCGTCATCCTGTTGGAAAACACCCCCTGAAATGCTGTTGATGAATGGCCGCAAGGCTGCTCTAATCACCAGACTGACGTACAGATCTGTAGTCAAGATGCGCAGGATAACCACGGGAGTGCTCCTACTGTAATACGAAATCGGACCCCAGGCCCTAACTCCATGTGTAGGTCCAGTGCGTCTAGCACGCAGACACATTGGTTGTAGGCCCTCAACTGGCTCCTTCTAAGCAACATACGATCGTCAATGGCAGAGGCCGAACAAGCTTTCATCAGAAACCGGCCGTTGTAGCCGAGCGGTTCTAGGCGCTATAGTCTGGGACCGCGCGACCGCTACGGTCACAGGTTCGAATCCTACCTCGGGCATGGATGTGTGTGATGTCCTTAGGTTAGTTAGTTTTAAGTAGTTCTAAGTTTTAGGGGACTTATGACCTCAGATGTTAAATCCCATAGTGCTCAGAGCCATTTGAACCATTTTTTTTTTTCATTATAAAACACAACAAATCTCCCCACTCACCCTCTCCACAGAGCTCTCGCTTGACACCACTGAAGTCGTAGATGGTGGTCATTTGGGGTCAGCAGAATGCATACCACAGGGCCTCTGCCTCGGAGCTGTCCTTGAAGTAAGCAATTTGTGACAGTTACATGTGTCACTGTGGTGTCAATTGCTGCTCAAACTACTGCTGAAGGTGCAGTACGATGTGATAGAGCATTACTGACTGTAACCATATTTCGAGCACAATTGTAGTGAACGCCTTTTGTAACTGAACGGATATAACCTGATGACGTGGCTTCTAAGCTACGAATACTATCGTTACATAAATCGTTTGCAAGAGCAGACAACCGGTTATGGTTCTAGATACCTATTTGCGGCTGCGGTTTTCCCCTCATACAAGATAGTTGTATTTAAGTACCTATTATTTTCTGTTTTGTACCAAAAGCTCTAGCCTCATGGTGCTTTTAACAACGGTGTGATAATCACCACGTAAGATCCATTTAGTTGCGCACCAGTGGTCGATATAAAAGGATGTGAGCATTGCAACAGCGATGTAAGGTGTTTCTCCTTAATAAGAAATACATTAATGCTAGCGGAGCCTCCACTTTAGACATAAAAATACAGCAGGCTTACTGCCCCTTTTCGCCGGCCGTCATCTTTGCCGTCGGCCTACGGCCTCAGAACAATGTCAACATGTAAATATTTGAACAGGGCTCTCGCAATCAGCCTAATGCCGCTGGCGGTGTATGTGCCTTGAATGCCTCCTACTGTGCAGCACATCATCGTCTAACCTTCATCGTCGGACATCACAGTGATACATTCGTTACATAGCTATACCAAGATTACATTTTCAAACTCTGCTGTATATCTACAATATTATATGCGGCAGCTTATTACGTTTATAGCACTAATATAGCGTATAGTGCAAAGTCACTGCTTCCATTGTGACTGTAATTGATCATTTATTACTACATATATTTCCATACATTTGAGAGTTTGGCTGTCAGTTGTCTTTAAAATACTGCCTTACAAAAATTTTCTCCTACAATAACACAAATTTATGTACTGTTGTTCTGAGGATATCTCACAGTTACCCGCAATTAGTTTTTTTTCCTATATTTATATTTGTGAGCAAATACTTTTCATAATAACAAGCCATCTTCTTTTCCACGATTTCTGTCTCGGATTTATTTTGAGCAAACTAATATCGAAGGAATTCCACCTTTACGAATCCCAGATGTGATATTGTAAGTAATCAAGGACAAAAACAGAAAGCTTGTTCTTTTAACATGACTTAAATAATTAGACTGATAGAATGCCACCACAAGCAAATCTGCTACAACACAGGGAATGATAGGAAGAAGTATACATTTATTTGGTTTTCTCTTTACTCCCTTGCACTCCGCTACGTTAGACATAATTTATAGGTATTCGTGCATCTGACTGTCCCTCGATCTCTCAGGAGCTTTACAGTGATTTCTTTTCCTGTTCCTCCTCACTCCAGTCGTTTTCTTACTTTATCCGCCTACACAACATAGTTCTTTAGCATCATAAACCCAGTGCATCCATTAACTAAATTAACACTGTTTACAGTGCCCATATTTTACCTATATAGATTCCTTTGTACAAAACTTATTAATCTTAGGACCTTATTCATTAGTTGTAGGTCGCCGATTAGCGGGGAAAACTCTTTATGTTTGTATCCGTTTACACCTCATCTCTTCAGCCACCTTCCCTAGCAAATTTCGAACTCTGGCAGACTTTCAAAATGTCTGCTTACAACAGTACGTTCTTCAGACTTAAATATTTCACTGATTACCAGTTTCTTATTTTGTTTCAAAAGGTCTAGTCCAATCAATGTCAGTTATGGCACTATAAATAATAATAAAATATTGAGAACTCTTAGTTATTCCTATCTAAATAAAAGTTGGAGTACAAAATTCAGACACAAGAACCACTTTTGCGATAAATTTTCGATGATAGTTACTTGAAACTTTTGTCAAATGTGACATTTATTGCAAAACTTTTTTTCAGACCTGTTACTGCTGCTCAACGGTGATATTCTATGTTGCATATTTAGAGAAATGATTTTATGTTTTCGGACACTGATGCTACATTAATGACTGGAAGAATAAAAGAGCTGTGTTTCATCCTGTTAGTCGAAATCTACATCTACATCTACATTTATACTCCGCAAGCCACCCAACGGTGTGTGGCGGAGGGCACTTTACGTGCCATTGTCATTACCTCCCTTTCCTGTTCCAGTCGCGTATGGTTCACGGGAAGAACGACTGCCAGAAAGACTCCGTGCGCTCTCGAATCTCTCTAATTTTACTTTCGTGATCTCCTCGGGAGGTATAAGTAGGGGGAAGCAATATATTCGATACCTCATCCAGAAACGCACCCTCTCGAAACCTGGAAAGCAAGCTACACCGCGATGCAGAGCGCCTATCTTGCAGAGTCTGCCACTTGAGTTTGCTGAACATCTCCGTAGCGCTATCACGCTTACCAAATAACCCTGTGACGAAACGCGCCGCTCTTCTTTGGATCTTCTCTATCTCCTCCGTCAACCCGACCTGGTACGGATCCCACACTGATGAGCAATACTCAAGTATATGTCGAACGAGTGTTTTGTAAGCTGATGGACTACTCCCAATGAATCTCAACCTGGCACCCGCCTTAGCAACAGTTAATGTTATATGATCATTCCACTTCAAATCATTCTGTACGCATACTCCCAAATATTTTACAGAAGTAACTGCTACCAGTGTTTGTTCCGCTATCATGTAATCATACAATAAAGGATCCTTATTTCTATGTATTCGCTATACATTACATTTGTCTATGTTAAGGGTCAGTTGCCACTCCCTGCACCAAGTGCCTATCCGCTGCAGATCTTCCAGCATTTCGCTAAAATTTTCTAATGCTGCAACTTCTCTGTATACTACAGCATCATCCGCGAAAAGCCGCATGGAACTTCCGACACTATCTACTAGGTCATTTATATGTATTGTGAAAAGCAATGGTCCCATAACGCTCCCCCGTGGCACGCCAGAGGCTACTTTAACGTCTGTAGACGTCTCTCCATTGAGAACAACATGCTGTGTTCTGTTTACTAAAAACTCTTCAATCCAGCCACACAGCTGGTCTGATATTCCGTAGGCTCTTACTTTATCAGGCGACAGTGCGGAACTGTACCGAACGCCTTCCGGAAGTCAAGGAAAATGGCATCTACCTGGGAGCGTGTATCTAATATTTTCTGGGTCTCATGAACAAATAAAGCGAGTTGGGTCTCACACGATCGCTGTTTCCGGAATCCATGTTGATTCTTACAGAGTAGATTCTGGGTTTCCAGAAATGACATGATACGCGAGCAGAAAACATGTTCTAAAGTTCTATAACAGATCGATGTCAGAGATATAGGCCTATAGTTTTGCGCATCTACTCGACGACCCTTCTTGAAAACTGAGACTACCTGTGCTCTTTTCCAATCATTTGGAAGCTTCCGTTCCTCTAGAGACTTGCGATACACGGCTGTTAGAAGGGGGGCAAATTCTTTCACATACTCTGTGTAGAATCGAATTGGTATCCCGTCAGGTCCAGTGGACTGTTGAGTGCTTTCAGTTGCTTTTCTATTCCTTGGACACTTATTTCGATGTCAGCCATTTTTTCGTTTGTGCGAGGATTTAGAGAAGGAACTGCAGTGCGGTCTTCCTCTGTGAAATAGATTTTGAAAAAGGTGTTTAGTATTTCAGCTTTACGCGTGTCATCCTCTGTTTCAATGCCATCATCATCTCTGAGTGTCTGGATATGCTGTTTCGATCCACTTACTGATTTAACATAAGACCAGATCTTCCTAGGATTTTCTGTGAAGTCGGTACATAGAATTTTACTTTCGAATTCACTGAACGCTTAACGCATAGCCCTCCTTACGCTAACTTTGACATCGTTTAGCTTCTGTTTGTCTGAAAGGTTTTGGTTGCGTTTAAACTTGCAGTGAAGCTCTCTTTGCTTTCGCAGTAGTTTCCTAACTTTGTTGTTGAACCATGGTGGGTTTTTCCCGCCCCTCACAGTTTTACTCGGCACGTACCTGTCTAACACGCATTTTACATTTGCCTTGAAGTTTTTGCATAAACAATCAACATTGTCAACGTCGGAAGAGAAATTTTCGTTTTGATCTATTAGGTAGTCTGAAATCTGCCTCCTATTACTCTTGCTAAACAGATAAACCTTCCTCCCTTTTTTTTATATTCCTGTTTACTTCCATATTCAGGGTTGCTGCAACGGCCTTATGATCACTGCTTCCCTGTTCTACGCTTACGGAGTCGAAAAGTTTGGGTCTGTTTGTTATCAGTAGGTCCAAGATGTTATCTCCACGAGTCGGTTCTCTGTTTAATTGTTCGAGGTAATTTTCGGATAGTGCACTCAGTATAATTTCACTCGGTGCTGTGTCCCTACCACCCGTCCTAAACATCTGAGTGTCCCAGTCTATATCTGGTAAATTGAAATCTCCACGTAAGACTCCCTGCCGCCGTTGGGGAAGTAGCTTCCAGCAGCGAGTCGTATACTCTTAGCTCACTTATTTGTTACATAGTTTAATTCTTAATTTCTTTGCGTGTTTTTGGGTACTTGCATTGTTTAATTCATAAATTTCGGGCTTATTATAGTATTTGAGAGTTGTAGCATCACGTTTCACTACCTGAATAGTGTAAATTCGCGTAGTCGACTGTCTTCTGTTTTTGTTTTCAACGGCCATTTCGGTTGGTCACAGCCAGTGTGCTCCCTTTGTAAGTAGGCTGTTTAGGTTTTAATGTTGGTAACGCCACGTAGCGCTCTATACGAAAATCACTGACTATTCTGTGTGAAGTCTGTGGCTGGTTTGCATTGTTGGAATATTTGCTATTGTAGTATTGGGCAGTTGGATGTGAACAGCGCGTAGTGTTGCGCAGTTGGAAGTGAGCCGCCAGCAGTGGTGGATGTGGGGAGAGAGCTGGCAGAATTTTGAGAGCGGACGATCGGGACGTGTGTCCATCAGAAAGAGTAAATTTGTAATATTGGATATCATTAAATTATATATATGATGACTTTTGAGCATTATTAAGGTAAATACGTTGTGTGTTCTCTATCAAAATCTTTCATTTGCTAACTATGCCTATCAGTAGTTAGTGCTTTCAGTAATTACAATCTTTTATTCAGCTGGCAGTATTTGCGCACGCTGTATTGCAGTAGTTTGTGTAACGAAGATTTTTGTGAGGTATGTGATTCCCGAAAGGTATAGGTTATTGATAGTCAGGGCCATTCTTTTGTAGGGATTATTGAAAGATTGCGTTGCGCTAAAAATATTGTGAGTCAGTTTAGTGTTGATCAGAATAAGTAAAGAGAGAAATGTCTGAGTACGTTCAGTTCTGTTCAGCTGTTTGAAAATCAAATAACGTAAGAGGTTTATCAGCACAGTAATTCATTAATTTTTCAAAGGGGATGTTTCACCTTCTGCCGCTGGATAAGCAGCTGCCAGCAGCAAGTCGTATACTCTTAGCTCACTTATTTGTTACATAGTTTAATTCTTAATTTCTTTGCGTATTTTTAGGTACTTGCATAGTTTAATTCACAAATTTCGGGCGTACTATAGTATTTGAGAGTTGTAGGATCGCGTTTTAGTACCTGAATAGTGTAAAATCGCGTAGTCTCCTTCTGCCGACGAGCAGTGTGTCAGCAGTGCGCAAGTAGCAGCATTTCTGCATTTACTAGGCAATCTTGTATTTTAATAACCGTTTAAATTTTGTGTCGAATTGTTTGTGCTCTCTGTAGATTAGTTCAGACGTTCTTTGCACAACAGTATTTAGCATGGATAGGGACTGCAACTGCTGTGTTTGGATGCGGGCTGAGTTGGTATCCTTTCGCTCCCAGCTTCAGACAGTGTTGGCTTTGGTCACACAGCCTGAGGCTGTTGCCAATGGGCATCACTGTGGGTGTCTGGACGGGGGTTTGTCGGGGACGGCCAGCTCGTCCCACGCATCCCTCGATCGGACTACGGCTGTGACTGCTCGGGATACTGCCCATATTGAGGCTGACACCTCACCCGTGGTAGAGTGGGAGGTCGTCTCGAGGTGTGGCAGGAGGCAAAAGACATTCCGCAGGGCTGAACGGAAGGACTCTCCAGTTTGTCTGACAAACCGGTTTCAGGCTCTGTCTCCAGCTGATACCGATTTTCGGCCGGACGTGGCTGCTTGTCCTGTTCCAGAGGTTTCCCCTCAGTCTGCAAGATCCGGTTTCTCTGCCTCGTGATGACTGGGTGTTGTGTGATGTCCTTAGGTTAGTTAGGTTTAAGTAGCTCTAAGTTCTAGGGGACTGATGACCATAGCTGTTGAGTCCCATAGTGCTCAGAGCCATTTGGACCATTTTGCAAGATGCGGGCAGTCGCAGAGGGAGGGCTTACTGGTAGTTGGCAGCTCCAACGTCAGGCGCGTGATGGGGCCCCTTTGGGATATGGCTGCAAGGGAAGGGAAGAAAACCAACATGCACTCTGTGTGCATACCGGGGGGGAGTCATTCCAGACGTGGAAAGGGCCCTTCCGGATGCCATGAAGGGTACAGGGTGCACCCATCTGCAGGTAGTCGCTCACGTCGGCACCAGTGATGTGTGTCGCTATGGATCGGAGGAATCTGGCTTCCGGCGGCTATCTGGTTTGGTGAAGACTGCCAGTCTCGCTAGTGGGATGAAAGCAGAGCTCACCATCTGCAGTATTGTCGACAGGACTGACTGCAGAACTTTCGTACAGAATCTGTATCAGAGGCAGAGACGGCTCTGCGACCGTGTGGGCTGCAGATTCCTCGACTTGCGCCATAGGGTGGTGGGGTTTCGGGTTCCGCTGGATGGGTCAGGAGTCCACTACCCCCAGCAGGCGGCTACACGGGTGGCATGGGTTGTGTGGCGTGGACTGGGCGGTTTTTTAGGTTAGATGGCCTCGGGCAAGTACAGAAAGGACAACAGCCTCAAAGGGTGCGGGGCAAAGTCAGGACATGCGGGGACCAAGCAGCAATCGGTATTGTAATTGTAAACTGTCTAAGCTGCGTTGGTAAAGTACCGGAACTTCAAGCGCTGATAGAAAGCACCGAAGCTGAAATCGTTATAGGTACGGAAAGCTGCACTTAAACTCATAAGGACACAGTGAGAGACAGGTTTATATCGAGGGATATGTTTCCTCATTGCGACGGCCTTTTGTCAACGTACTGGGAGGGCCCATATGCCACCATGGTATCACTGTTCGTCGAGTTGCTGCATCACTAACCTCCACATGATCCACGTCTGCTTCCCGCGGAGTGCACCCTTCATTGAACCCACACAGACAGAAGTCGGAAGGTGCGAGGTACGGGCTGTAGGGTGGATGAGAAAGAACAGTACAATTATGTCTATCGGATGCGCGGCCTTGCGTTGTCACTGAGAAGTTCGTTTGCGTTTTTGTAGCGCCGAAAAAACTGAAGCATCTACATCAATTTCCTTAAGGCAGCACAGTAAATTTCAGAGTTAGTCTTTGATCCATGAGGGAGAACATCAAACAGAACAACCCCTTTAGGTTCCCAGAGGCCCTTCACTAAGACTTTACCGACCGAAGATGCGGCTTTGAAATTTTTCTTCGGTGGAGAGGTGGTGAGGGGCCATGGAGTGGGGCCACTCCATGGACTGCCGTTTTTGTCTCCGGGTCGAAGTGAAGAATTATTGTTTCACTGTCAGTGACGATCTTCAGCTGGAAATTGTCACGCTCAGCCTCGTAACGCGCAAGCAAATCAGCAATTCCGTCGTTGCTCTATATTGTCTTCTCCTAGGCGGCGAGAATCCCAGCGGGCACACCACTTTGAGTACCACAACTGGTGGACGAGTGTGTCAGCACTACCAACAGAGACGTCCAGTTGAGCAGCGAAGTGTTTCATTGTGATCCGTTGGTCACCTCGAATGAGAGCGTCCGCACATTCTAACATTACAGGAGTGGCAACTTGTGCGGTCGGCTGGCGCGCTGGAGTTCGGAGAGGTTTGCGCGACCTTGTTGCAGTGATGATAGA
Organism: Schistocerca serialis cubense; assembly: GCF_023864345.2. Taxonomy (NCBI): domain Eukaryota; kingdom Metazoa; phylum Arthropoda; class Insecta; order Orthoptera; family Acrididae; genus Schistocerca; species Schistocerca serialis. Next base: position 525,410,390 of record NC_064642.1, read on the forward strand.
TGACCAGCCCAACGACTCACCATGCTTTTGTTGCCTCCGTAGACATTCTGCAAGCGCCTGTAAATATCTGCTATGCTCTGGTTTTCAACCAAAAAAAAAAAAAACTCAGTGACAGCTCTCTCCTTTGAAACTCACCTCCGTTACAGACGCCATTTTGAAATCTGCGTATATAGGAACTTTGTGAAACCATAGGGCGTATATTCCACGATGCCCCACAACAAATTTCGCAGTTTTTCGACTGAAACTGGCAGAGGAAAAGAATGCGTTGTATTGCTTATTGAACGCCCTCTCAGTACGTACAGAAGAAATGTATACGTGTATGGAGTCGTCTGCTGATCAACAGATTTTTTGAGTTCTCTCGCTCAGTTTTGCCACTTGCAGCGGCATCTAGTGTAGTATTGTACATTTCCAGTATATCCCGTTCACTGTTGGGAGTATAGAAACTGTATTCTGGTGCGCCCATCCGTCTCTTTCTTCGTGACAGGCAGGTCGTTCCGATACACCGCAGCGCAATCATCACATTGAGCGGACGCATGTGCATGTAGCCTTTGGCTTCTCAGTAATGCAACACGCTTCTCAGCCTGAAACGCTCCGCAGTGAAAGGAAATAATGGTCTATCTTGCCATTAATTACAATGATGGTGATGTCTGTATCACACTACTTGTTTCTGTTTTAAAAATTTAGTGGAAAAAAGTCCTCTGGCTCGCTACACTTAGAACTTAAGAGTACAACCACAAGAGTTAGAAACTACAAGCGAACAGTGTACAAACATGCATCATCTCTTTAAAGCATAGTTCTAATACGTTTCTAAGATTCAGTCCAGTATGAAGTACAGTGCAGAGTTAATGCCTCGTTCTAAGAACAAAGACACAAGCACCGGCAAAATTATTGTACTTCTTATATTTTCCTGGAATAGTTGCAGGAAAGCAGAAATATACTGAATCTTTGTTCACGGATTGTAACTCGAGAGCCTCTCACAAAAACACTTTCGTTTTATAAAGATAGTTCTCAGTGATATTTACTTGCTTTAGTTTCGTCAGCCACGCTGATGCATCAGGTTTAACGGAATATTTCCAGAAGTTTATTACGAACAAGGTGATCACTACAAGTTGTGTGTAACACTGAACGTAAAACGCTGCTGATTATCCAACTTCATTGTCATTGATTTCGTAGTTGTGTACGTTACTGGTCTTCCTAGCAGATTAGTCTATGATTTACCACTAATCTTTCTAGCATTAATATTCACTGAATTATTAGTATTCTACGTCACAATTACTTGGTGGATGCCTTCCAGTCTTCGTCTTCCTGCACGGTTTTCACCCTCTAGTATAATTTAGGATATTCCCTGGCGTCTCATCACATGCCCTATCATCGTGTCTCTTCTTTTCTTCAGTGTTTTCCATATGCTTCTCTCTTCGATGATTCTGCGGAGAACCCCCAGTCCACATCTCATCAGTCAACCTAATTTTCAACTTTCTCATGTAGCACCACAGTTCGGACGCTCTGATTGTCTTGTGTACCGGCATTAGCATTGTCCATGATTCGCTACCATACAATGTTGTGCTCCAGACATACAGTCTTATGAAACTACTTACTCAAATTAAACTCTCTGTTGGTGATACGAACAGACTGCTCTTGGTCGAGAATTCACTCTTCGTTTGTGCTGGTGTGTGTTTTATGTCCTCGCTTCGGCCGTTGTGGGCGTTAAGTTTCGTGTTATTCTTATGTCTGATTGTTTCATTACTTTTGTCTCTTTCTGGCTTACTCTCAGTCCACAGTCTGTACTCATTAGGCAGTCCATTCCGTGCAATAGATCCTTTAATTCTTCTTCACTTGCAATAGCAGTGTAGTCAGTGAATCATACCATTCATATCTTTTCACCCCAAATATTAATCTCACTCTTGAACTTTTTTTTTATTTCCGCCATAGCCTCTTCGATGCATATTCTGCATTGTTGGGGCGAAAGATTACATCCCCTTTCTACACCCTTTTTAATCAGAGCACTTCATTCTTTGTCATCTAGCCTTATTGTTCCTTCTTGATTCTGGTACAGTATGTAAACTACCTGCCTCTCCCTGCAACTTTTTCTCATAATTCGGAACATCTTGCATTGTCGAATACAGATTTTACGAGCGTGTCTACGTTTCTTTGTATTGTATTGAACGTTAACCGGGGACGTAGAAACGATGGAGAGGCTCCGTCCCCGCCGCAGCCACAGTGGTCCACAACCCCACGGTGACTTACCGCATCCCACCCCTCCGCCACCCCACACGGAACCACTCTTTCAGGGTTAAGGGTTATTGCGCGGTTCGGCCTCTGGTGGAGAAACCCCCCGTTCAGGTAACGTCTCACCTCACACCAGACGAGTGTAAGCCCTATGTTTGCGTGGTAGAGTAATAGTGTTGTACGCGTAGGTGGAGAACTTGTTTGCACAGCAATGGCCAACACAGTGTAGCTGAGGTGGAGTGAGGGGAACCATCCAGCATTCACCAAGGCTGATGGAAAACTGTCTAAAAACCATCCACAGTCTGGCCGGCTCGCCGGACCTCGATACAAGCCCGCCGGGTGGATTCGTGCCGGGGACCAGGCGCTCCTTCCCAGTCAGGAAAGCCGTGCGTAGACCGCACAGCTAACCGGGCGGGCTATATTTCTTGCTTCCATTGTCAAATGCAACGTCAGAACCGTCCCCCCCGATAGCTGAGCGGTGAGCCGGCACGGTAGCTCAGCGTGTTCGGTCAGACAGTTAGCTGCCTACTGTAATAAAAAAAACCGAGTTAATCGATCAACAACGAACTTAAACGGATGTCTTACGACGTCCGCCCCGAGCAGATGCAACGTGCGGTGTCACCGCCAGACACCACACTTGCTAGGTGGTAGCTTTAAATCGGCCGCGGTCCATTAGTACATGTCGGACCGCGTGTCGCCACTGTCAGGGATCGCAGACCGAGCGCCACCACAAGGCAGGTCTCGAGATACGGACTAGCACTCGCCCCAGTTGTACGGACGACGTAGCTAGCGACTACACTGACGAAGCCTCGCTCCTTTGCCGAGCAGATAGTTAGAATAGCCTTCAGCTAAGTCCATGGTTACGACCTAGCAAGGCGCCATTAGCCTTACATAGCTTGTATCTAAAGAGTCTCACTTGTATCGTCAAGAGCGATGTATACAACTAGGATGGATTAAAGTTAAGTATTCCAGAAGCTACGTACTTTTCTTTATAGCATTCATTACGTATCCTGTTACAGACCTATCTCTTGCCTGCGTGAACTAAACGCGTGCCTTTCGGCTACTTCCGTGGCGTGGCTGTCTTGCTACGCCACAACAGTTGGCGACGACGATTAAAACGATTTTCTTCTTTATCCTTACTTGATTTACTTGTGTCATGGCTTCGCCACACTCTCCAGATGTACTGTCCGAATTTTATCGCTTGCAGAATCAGCAGACGCAGGCGTTATTGGATGCCCTTGGACAGTTCGTCCAGGGTCAATGTGCACTGCAAAACGATGCGGCCGCCGCCGCTTCATCGCTACCGCAGCCGCAACATGCAGTTGCACCCCCATTCCGTAATTTTCAAGCCGACGTGGAAACATGGACGGAGTGGTCACGCCAGTTTGGATTTCAATTCGCCGCCTACAGAATTCAAGGTAGCGAGTGGCAGCCTCATTTATTGGCGTGTGTAGGGGTGCAAACGTACCGTGTGATAGTGAAATTATTTCCCCGAGGCGACGTAGCAACTCTGTCCTACGAAGAAATTTTGTCTGCTTTAGATGCCTATTTCAAGGAAACAGTTAACATAGCTGCAAAAAGGTATACTTTCTTTCGTACAAAACGTACGGCCGGTCAGACTAATAGGGAGTGGGTTGCAACATTGCAAGGCCTTACTCGGGATTGTGCTATTGAGTGTGAATGTGGGCTCCCTTATTCAGACACTATGGTACGTGATGCAATAGCACAGAACGTTTCTGATGTTCGCATACGGGAACAGATTTTGACACTCATCAATCCCTCCCTTCAACAAGTGATAGACATATTGGATAGACAAGACACGCTTGACTTTGCTCAGGAATCATTTGCAACTTCGCCAGCCGTGTGTAACATTAACCGGCCCGCCGGGCGCGCTGCACGGACCGGTAAACTGCCCTCGCACACGTCTGCGCAGCTGCCGCCAGGCTCTAAACCAGGTGTGCCGCGCCAGCATACAAATGCAGTGAAATCATGCCCGCGGTGTGCTACTAGACATTCGAATGAAAATTGCCGTCACGCCAAGCTATTTGCTTTTTCTGTAATAAGAAAGGACATGTTCAAAGTGTTTGCCAGAAAAAGCTCAGATCAGACAATCACAACCATTCTAGGCCCTTTGCTTCGCGCCGGAATCGAACCAAGAATACTCAGGCTCGTGAACCTTCGCCCATGGACATTCATGTAGTTAATTCCACTTCGTCCAGTGCCACTGTCTCTAACAGTGACTGTGTTCGTCCTACAAATACTGTGCATCGACGTCGCAGGAAATCGCGTCAAGTCGCAAGTGCTTCTGTACCAGTGTCAGTTCAACTTGCACGAGACAGTCGCTCTTGTCGTCAGCAGGACAATAAACTTTTTGTAGATTTGGACTTTAATGGCAAGGTCATACCATTCCAGCTCGATACTGGAGCTGCAGTTTCATTGCTCAATTACGACACGTACAAACAACTGGGCAAACCTCTGTTGCGTGTCGCAAATGTTAAGTTAAATAGTTATTCAGGTCAGAATATCCCTGTGTTAGGACAGTGCACTCTTCTTGCAACATATAAGGGACAAACAAAACTTGTGTCATTTTACGTTCTTCGTTCTTCTTCTGCAGTGAACTTGTTTGGTTTAGATTTATTTCAATTGTTTAACTTGTCTATTGTAAATCAGCTCCTATCAGTGGATCAGACTGTGCCTTCCGCCAGTGTTTCTCGTCTGTGTGAAGAATTTGCAGACATTTTTGCACCGGGCCTTGGTTGCGCTAAGAACTATGAAGCACATTTGGAACTGAAAGTAAACGCGCAACCGAAATTTTTCCGATCGCGCAATGTTCCCCACGCATTGCGTGATGAGGTCGCAAGAACTTTAAACGATTTAGAATCACAAGGTGTGAGTGAATGTGCGCAATGCCTCTTCCATTTCAGCTCCGCTTCATCGCTTACGCCGTACAGGTGTTCCGTTCGTCTGGACGACGGAATGCGAACGCGCCTTTCGCCAGTTGAAATCGGCGTTGCTTTCAAATACTTGCCTTACGCCATTCGATCCCCAGAAACCCCTTTTGTTGATGGTAGATGCATCGGATTTCGGGATCGGTGCTGTGCTTGCGCACAGAGATGGGTCGCATGATCGCCCTATTGCCTTTGCGTCCAAATTGCTTTCGTCTGCGCAAAGAAATTATTCACAGATAGAGAAAGAAGCTTTGGCTCTCGTGTTTGGTCGTCACTTTACCATCATCACAGACCACAAACCTGTGACGTCGCTTTTTCATCCGAACAAGCCTGTACCTCCGCGTACAGCGCAGAAATTCATTCGCTCGTCTATTTTCCTCTCGCAGTACCGCTACGATATCTTGTATCGGTCCACTGCTAAGCACGGAAACGCCGATGCGTTGTCCCGTTTGCCTGTTGCTGAGGATAGAGCATTCGATTCTTCCGAACTTGCTTGCATGTTCATTGATTCGGAAACCGATGAAGTGGGCGAATCGTTTCCGATTGATTTTCGTCGCGTAGCTACAGCCACAGCTGCTGACCCGATCCTTGCTACCGTTTTGCGTTTTGTTGCTACGCAATGGCCTTTGTCAAAGTCTCGGATCGAGGATCCGTTGGTTTGCCGATTTTTTGCTCACAAGGAGAGACTTTTTGTTCGACGTGGTGTTTTTTTGTTGCGTTCTGATAATGATCAGTCCAGCGTCGTGGTCCCACGTTCGTTACAGTCCTCTGTTTTACGGCTTCTTCACCAAGGACATTGGGGTATAGTGCGAACGAAACAACTTGCTCGTCAGCGCTGTACTTGGTTCGGAATCGATGCTGTGATTACGAATATGTGTTCTTCTTGCATGGCGTGTGCCGAACAACAATCCGCACCGCCGAGGAAAGTCTTTGCATGGCCAAAAGCCACTTCCCCTTGGCAACGCTTGCACATCGATTTTGCTGGTCCATTCTGGAATGCTCGATGGTTGGTTCTGGTAGATGCCTTCAGTAATTTTCCTTTTGTCGTCCGGATGTCTTCCACGATGTCATCTGCCACCATCCAAGCGTTGTCTGCTATCTTTTGCATTGAAGGTTTTCCGCAGACTATTGTTTCCGACAATGGCCCACAATTCATGTCTGCAGAATTTCAGTCTTTCTGCAAGGCCAATGGTATTCAACATCTGACATCCGCGCCGTTTTCGCCTCCGGACTTTCAAGTCACAGATGTTGAAGTTAAAAGAGTCACATTCTCGGGAGGACGCGTTGTTGCTCTTTTTGTCATCGTATCGCTCTCAGCCCCGAGATGGTCACTCGCCGGCTGAGTTGCTCCACGGTCGTCCTCATCGAACCCTGATGTCTTTGCTGCATCCGCCGCATCAGGTTCCTGTGCAGCGGCAGACTCCTGCTTTTGCTCCAGGCGACGATGTATTCTATCGCAACTAAAGAGGTTCACGGCGTTGGCTCGCAGGGCGCATTCTTCGCTGCCTCGGCCGCGCGATGTATTTGGTTTTGAGGGCCTCTGGTGAGGTGCGTTGGCATCTCAATCAGCTGCGCCTCTGTCGTCGCACGGGTTCTGCCGCTCCCCGTCTGCTTTCAGCGACGGTGCCGTCCAGTCAGCGCCCTGGGGACCCATCTACTGGCTCGCCTCATCCCCAGGTGTTACCGACGATGCCTTCCATTTCGCCCCATGGCGACGCGCCACCGCAGCCGCCGCCGCCGCCGCCGCCGCCGCCGCCGCCGCCGCCGCCGCCTGTTCTCCCGCCGGCGCCGCCCGCAGTGGACGCTTCGCTGCAGCCGCCAAGCGCCTCCCTGGGTCACGCGCTGCCGATCGCTTCCCGTGACCAGCTGTCCTCCGCCATGGAACTCTTGCCCGCTCCGGACCACATGACATCATCGCGCGTCGGATACCCCTCCTGTCTCTGTACAGGCGCATACACCGCATGTTGACGTGCACCCTGGACTAGGTTTTCATGCGTTTTCTAGATCCCCTCGGACGGAATGGCCGGGTGCGGGTGGCACAGCCTCGCCTGTTGTTAGGCTCCCCATCTCATCGCATACGTCAACATGGGGTCCTCTCCACGGCGGGCGGAAGCCTTATAACACGACCGTTCGCCGATTTGCGGGGGAGGAATGTGGTGTCACCGCCAGACACCACACTTGCTAGGTGGTAGCTTTAAATCGGCCGCGGTCCATTAGTACATGTCGGACCCGCGTGTCGCCACTGTCAGGGATCGCAGACCGAGCGCCACCACAAGGCAGGTCTCGAGATACGGACTAGCACTCGCCCCAGTTGTACGGACGACGTAGCTAGCGACTACACTGACGAAGCCTCGCTCCTTTGCCGAGCAGATAGTTAGAATAGCCTTCAGCTAAGTCCATGGCTACGACCTAGCAAGGCGCCATTAGCCTTACATAGCTTGTATCTAAAGAGTCTCACTTGTATCGTCAAGAGCGATGTATACAACAAGGATGGATTAAAGTTAAGTATTCCAGAAGCTACGTACTTTTCTTTATAGCATTCATTACGTATCCTGTTACAGACCTATCTCTTGCCTGCGTGAACTACACGCGTGCCTTTCGGCTACTTCCGTGGCGTGGCTGTCTTGCTACGCCACAACACAACGAACAAAAGCGAACAAAATGAGATAAAAAATGGTCAGCGTGACGGGCCAGGTTTCGATTCCCGGCTGGGTCAGAGATTTTCTCCGCTCTGGGACTGGGTGTTGTACTGTCTTCATCATCATTTCATCCCCATCCGGCGCGCAGGTCGCCCAATGTGGCGTCGAATGTAATAAGACCTGCACCAAGGCGGCTGGGCCTGCCCCACAGGAGGCCTCCCGGCCAATGACGCCAAGCGCTCATTTCCAACGTCAGAACCGCCACTCTCGAGCCTTTACCTTTCCTAAAGACAACTGATCGCCATTCAACAAATACTCAATTTTCTTTTCCATCCTCCTGTATCAAATTCTTGTCAGTAGCTTCGTTGCATGAACAGATAAGCTAATTGTGTGATAATTATAGCACATATCGGCGCTTTCTATGTTCAGAACTGTGTTGTTGATATTTTTTCAAAAGTCTGACGGTACGTAGACTGTATCGTAGATTCTATACACCAATGTGATTAGTCGTCTTCCAATTATTTTAGGAATTCCAGTGGAATACTGTCTCTTCCTTCTGCTTTATTTGGTCTCAAAGTCTCCAAAGTCTTTTAAATTCTGACTCTAATTCTGGTTCCCCTAAGTCTTCCTTATCGACTCCTTCTTGTATCATCACAAGTCTTCCTCTCATACCCCTCCAATGTACTCTTTCCATCTATCCGCATTTTCCTCTGGAAAATTCCTGTTGCATTCTTCAAATTACCATCCATGTCTCTAATTTTACCGAATGCTATTTTGATCTTTATATATGCTAAATCAGCCCTTCCGACGATGTTTTCTTTTCAGAATTCTTCCCCGTTTTCCCCTCGCTTCCTATTTATTTCGTTCCTAAGTTCTATTCTTGTTTTTCCAAGACAGCTTTTCAGTCTTTCGTCGACCAGTGGAAGTATTCTTTCCATTATCCAAGGTTTCTTAGCAGTTACGTCTTTGGCCTGTGTCTCACTTCCAGCATCTGTGATTGCCCTTTATTAAGAAATCCCCTCCTTTTCAGCTGACCTGCTAATCACACTATCCGCATCCTAATCGTACTTCAAACGTCTCTCATCATTCCCTAGTACTTTAGTATATCATTTTCTTCCACACAGACTCTTCTGTACTATTGAATCCAGTGTACTCTTCATTATTAGTAGTTTGTGATCTGAGTCTGTATATCTTCTGGATATGTGCTACAATATCTGATTTCCGAATCTCTATCAGCCCAGGACGTAATCTTCCCGTTTCTCCTTGTATTTTCGAATTATACCTCCTCCTTTATGATTCTTGAACACAGTATTCCCTACCACAATCTGAAATTTATTGCAGAACTCAATTAGTCTTGCTTCTCTCTCATTCCTAGTGACTAAATAATATCCTCTCGTAACCTTTTGATCTGTTCCCTCCCCGACATTTGAGTTTCAGTCACACGTGAGGATTAGATTTTCATCCCACTTTACATACTGAATTACCCATTCAATATCCTCATATACTTACTCTACCTCTTCATCCTCTGCTCGCGACTTCGGCGTGTATGCCTGAACTACCGTTGTCGGCGTGGGTTTGCTAACGAAACTGATGAGAGCAACCATTTACTGAACTGTTCTCAGCAGCTAACTCTCTCCATTACTTTCCAATGCATAACGGATTCTACTTCCGTTTTGAGTTCCCGAGAGACGTAAATCCCGTCAAGGAGGCTCATGGAGTGACTAGTCTGGTAAGTATGTCCAGGTGTGTCCCCGTGCTGAACTTCTCCAGTTTTGCGGAGCAACAGATCATGGAAGACAAGACGCAGTTCTTGACAGGTGTTGTATGAGCATTTCATCCTTAGGACGCAGGACACTATTAAAATCACCCCCAAGCAAATAATGGTTACAGCGCCAAAGACGTAAATGGGGGATGTCTTCTGAGTGGAAGCGTGCCCTGTCACGTGTGCGGGTGTGGCCTGACTTGGCATAAATATTGACGATACACGTCTCCATGACGATAATCACCACGCCTCTGGCGGACGGAAGGCATGTGACGTCAGCTACCTGGATGACCTCACGGGCATAGATGCCTATGGCACATCCAAGGTGGTCACCAGTGGAGGGGTAAGTGGTACACCCAGCGACGTCCGGAAATGTGGCCAAATGTGTGTACATATAGTGCGATGTCGACGTCCGATGCCTATATCATCTCTCACATCCATTGAATTTTCACTCGGGAGCTAATGTTGTTACTCTTAATCGTTGCTGTTCGGTATGTTTGGAGTTGAGCCCTGCCGTGTGGTGGAACCCCATCATCGTGGCTTGGTGAGGGATCGGAGCAGGTAGGGGGGGGGGGTGACGAGGAGCAAGGAAGCAGTGACTCGCGCCACACGCCACCTCGTGGCGTTGCCGTCGGCGTAACTAGGTCTCCGTCTAGTGTAACTCCGTCCCCAGAGAGTGGTTTGTGTCATGGTCCACATCCCACTTCACGTCGTCGAGGGCACCGTCGTTGTAGCGTCCATGCGTTCCACATCGGCAGTAGGAGCAGAAGACGTCTTGGCGGCAGTCGTAACGATGGAGTCCATTAGTGGAGGTGCATCTGGGCGAGCTTGCGGAGTAGGTACCGGCACCTCCTGGTCCAGTGTCACGTTGTTGTCATTTTTTTCGTCATGTAAGTTCTCCATGGCATCGTCAGGACTGTCGCCCTTTTAAGATTGGGGGGCGGGGGGCGTATGGAGCCTGCTCTTCCGCCGTATACATGATCGTTGTTACGTGTCTGTCCCTGTGCGTCGCAAGGTGGGCGGGAGTCGTGCCAGTCCAGGATCAAGGCTGTCGTCGGGACAATGAGCGTTGTGACGTCAGCATCATCGTCAGTCATTAATTTTGGTAGTGGTGCCGAAGTAGCATCAGATTATGAGCGAGAAGGGTCGACTCGTCGTTATCTAATAACACGGCATGTGACAATGGAGATCTGTCGCACTCCGGTAATAAAGGGGTATAAATGGAACTGCGCCCAGCGTTCGACAACATGACCATGTACAATGCCGTTGCGGCGGAAAGCCGCGATAACGTCTTCCGTTGGGAGCTCGAATAGTAATTCAAAAACTAGTATGCTGGGCATGCCCAAGACTTCGCGGCCGTCAGTGACAAAGACAACATTGCCGTCAGCGTGGCAAAAGCGTAGTCCACGTTTGTGTCACGAAGAATTCGTTCGCACGCCGCTTCATAGACGACTTTGACGTACTCCGTGTTGCTTGATGCCCAGACTGTCGGAAGCTGTGATTTTAGCTTTGTTACGAAGGAAGAATTTCACTTCCAAAGCCTTTTTAGGTTGTAACCATTACTGAAAGAGAACTTTAGTGTGGATTTCCGAAAACAGTTGGCCATGGCTATAGTATATGTAAGAATACGTGGGTGAAGGCCGCTGAAAGTAAACAACATTGAGTGAGCCCGCTCCGCGGGTAGAAACACTCAGCAACGTCCGCAGTGCACGGGTGCTAAAGCCGGACTGACCCCTAGATCACGGGTTCTGTCCCCATTCTGCTTTAGTCAATGTTGGTGTATACCACACGGGAGATAACTCTCGCCCAGGCAGTTACAGGATCCAGTTTAAGAAATGCTGCTAGACTATCTAATCTTGTACTACTCTCCATAGCTAGCTCACACAAGGCATATTTTAGAATATCTTAGTATTCATTAGACGACACTGATACACAGGTACAAATCATATCGTCACAGAAGCACTTGACAACAAAAACAGAACTAAATCCTGTGTACAAACAGTACTGTTGCTGCTGCAGGCACGTCCGCTATGTTCCGCTGTGGCTAAACACAAACTCACGTTCGATGTCGACGGAGTGAGCTGACGGCAGGTGTTTTCCTTTATAATGTCGACATTCTGAAGCGTCTGTAGATTTCTGGAAAATACTGCTGTGGGGCGGGGTCGTCTTCCTGCTCTCTAAAACTTACGCCTGATAATAGTTCGGTGAAATAACGTTCTTGTTTTAATGTCGGCGCAAATAATTCAGTCTACCTAGCTCGATAGACTTTTTGTAGACTTTTTGAAGTCTATTCCCTTCACTCTCCAAGACTAGATACTAATTTAGTCGATGGAAACCAGCGCTGAAGAATCGCCGTCTAGTATCTAGCAAAAAAAGGCTGCATAACTAAAACTCGACGCTGCGAGTATCTAAGAAACTATTAGGCGTTTGGGATTTTATATACTTACATAAAAAGGTTTATGCCTCAAGTAGTTCTAATGTAATGCCGCTCAAACAATATAAATGGCTACCAAGTTCTCTAGTATTACTGGAATCTATTATCAATGCAAGTTCAGTTTAACACTGCTCTGCTATAGATTTACATATGCTAAAAAGCCACATTCAACCCGAATATATTCCACGATCATTACTGACGCATAGCTAAAAGTGAGTTACTGCACCGAATCGTTGAGTGGGCTTCTTGAAAAGAACTACTGGCCATAATGTTTCATACAGATCACGTAACACGCTACATTTATTTGGCTACCGATCAGAGATTTTGTACGCAAACAGCTGCCAAACTGCTCAAACATGTAACACGGCTACCGAGCGACTCCTCCACGCACTATAAGCACAAAGCCATACTCTATGCGCGGAAAATGCTTAATTCACGTTGTCTGATAAACTGATCGGTCAATAAGAAAAGCTCCTGCTCTCAAACACTAAGAATACTCCCCAAGTCAAACAATATCTTTACTGAAACTACAAAAAATTAAATTTACTACACCAATTCTAAACAAAACACAAAACAGCCTCAACATTATCCCTATAAATAAAATATTAACAAATTACTCCTAACAAAGTCAAAATTACCCCCATAAATTAAATATTAACCAATTTACTAGTAACAGTTATTGTGGCTGCATTTATACAAGAGTTCACACGGGACACACGTAACATGTACCACAATACTGCACAAAATTTTCCCATGTATATTTGTACATAATTTCCAACAACGTAAACATCCACACTCACGTACGTCCCCACTCTCCCCCACACACTTTCCTCGCTCTTTCCAAAACACACAGACAACAAAATTTAATGAAATAATAATTCTGAAATCATTCTGTTATGTCAGCAAGTTAACACAGTAAAAATCAGTAATAAAAAAGATTCTCGATAAGCAGTACCTGTAAAGTAATATTAAAAGTATAACGTCAGATGAAGTATACAGAGATATGTCCTGAAGAGCCAAAGTAACCGTTACAACTGCCTAATATCGTTTAGGGCCCCCGCGAGCACGCAGAAGTGCCACAACACGACGTCGCATGGACTCGACTAATGTCTGACGTAGTGCTGGAGCGAATTGACAACATGAATCCTGCACAGGTGTCCATAAATCCGCGGAGTGCAAGGGTATGGAGATATTTTCCGAACAGCACATTGCAAGGCATCTCAGATATGCTCAATAATGTTCATGTTTGGGGAGTTTGGTGGACAGTGGGGGTACTTAAACTCAGAAGAGTGTTATTGGAGCCATAATGTAGCAATTATGGATGTTTGGGGTGTCGCACTGTCCTGCTGGAATTGTGCAAGTCCGTCAGAACGCACGATGGATATGAAAGGATGTAGGTGATCAAGCAGGATACTTACGTATGTGTCACCTGTCAGAGTCGTATCTAGACGTATCAGGGGTTCCGTAAGACTCCAACTGCACACGCCCCACACCATTACAGAGCCTCCACTAGCTTCAATAGTTCCCTGCTGACAAGCATGGTCCATGGATTCATGAGGTTGTCTCCATACCTGAAATCTGGACTTACGGAAAGGCTGGATTCGGTGTGGATGGGGCCGTAATCAGTTACCGTTGGTTGTTCAGTTTTTTTTAATCACATACACTTTATTTGGAAACAGTTGCAAATAAAGTTGTAGTAAGGAACAATTATTAAATTTGACTGTTAATAATACACAATGTCTAATTAAAAAATTCTTAAGCAAGTTGACTCACGGCTGAAGGCCTTATTGACCAGAATTCAAATTATTTGTCAGCTGAAGGCCCCAATAGCAATAACTCAAAAAAAAAAAAAAAAAAAAGAAACAAACAATTTGACGGCTGCAGGCCTGGATAGCAAATTCTTTGGAACCAGTTAAACATTTCCAAGAGATACTAAAATATTTTAAAGAAGGACAATCTTAAAAATTTCACTATTAAAAAGCAATATCTAATTAAAAATTCTTAAGATCAATTGCATTCAAGGCTGAAGGCTTTATTGACAAGAAATTCAAATTATCTGTCGGCTGAAGGCCCCAATAGTAATAAATCAAAAAACAATTTGGACGGCTGAAGGCCTGGATAGCAAATTTTTGAGAAGCAATTAAACTTCTTCGAGAGATATTTAAAGAACGATCATCAAAATTTCAGTGTTAAGCTATTTTGTCTAATTAAAATTTCTTCAGACAAGTTACACTCACGGCTGAAGGCCTTATTAACAAGAATTTGAAATTCTTTGTCGGCCGAAGGCCCAAGCAGTAATAATTCAAAATTAAAATATTTAAAAAAAATAATCATCACAATCTGACCAAACCAACGTAAAAGATGGGACAGGTAGCCAAGAGTTGTATTCATTTAACCGGATGGCAACTCAAACTAGTGACAGTTTAAATGCAGACCAACACTCTCCCAAAATCTACTTAACGTCTGATAATCAATACAATGAAGGAATAACCCAGGTAAGGCGGAACCAGCGGAAGGACAGCACTGAGTCTTCAGAATCCGGTGTCTAGAACATCCAGAAGCAGAAGGAACCACGAAGACCAATGTAATTCCAAACATTCTGCATGGTGTCTGTTTGTTCTATATCGTGTCTCCCTACCACTTTCGCGCAACGACGCTCTGAGCGTGTTTTTAGGGAATTGACTAGTTTGAACCTGGGACCTGTTGCTGGTAAGGAGACGCCAGACCACAGATGACATGTAGAATTCAGAAGAGTTCAGTGAGACTAGCGATGATATAACCAAATACTTAATGATTTCAGCGTCAGCTCCACTGCACTCCCTGTAAAAGAATCTTAATACTAACTAAATTTAGTGGAAGGGGTTCAAGGCTTTCCTATTTTTAGTTAGCTGGTAAAATAACGTCGAAAAAGCAGTTAAGTTTACCAATGGAAATTTTATTCTACTCACAAAACATTGTTTATAAATTGCACTATTGCTAAAAGGAAACGTTTTAATACAGGATGGTAAAAACCGACTGCGTTCAACAAAAATGTGAACGAATATTCCCTGAGTGGGTTTCCAAGTTCTACAATGGATCGAAGGATGACCTATGCCATATCACATCTATAATCTAGGTTTAAATTAAGTTTCACAAAAGAGAAAACTATAAAAATGGTCTACAGTGACCCTCAATTATCTTTAATTACTTATCGAACTTGTCGTAAATTACAGTGGCTGATGTGGCTTCTCAATAACTATATAACAGAAAAATCATCGTGTTTCAGATTTTTACTTCAAGTGGCAAATGTGAACACCATGAGCTTTAATCGACGATCGACACTAGTATTACGTAAAGGGGATGTAACAGATGAGACTTCTGCAGTTCTGAGTGAAGCCTTATGCGCTCAAAAATGCGGCATCGCATGCGTTCATTACCTTGTCAGTGTTCGTCAGGGGGCGGCGGCCGGCGCAGCTCCGTCCAGCTCGCCCTCTCAGAAGCAACTCTCCTCTAACTGCTCCTTACTACAATTTACCGAAGTTGGTTTAAAAAAACTATCTGGCTGTGTTTTCATCTGACCAATAAGGATCTCAATGTTAACCTTAAGCTCCGCCTACAAAAATTCTGTCTATCCAATGAGAAACGTTATACTTTCCGTGGTGGGGCAATGTTTTTAAAGTTTGCAACGTAACAGAGACGCGAAAAAGTCTCACGCTAAAACTTGCAGCTGGTGTGGTCCTTTAGTGTTATCGTAAGATCTATACTGTTCTTGTGGAGGGCTCCAGCTTTTAACATGGGCTGGGGGGTGGTCCTAACGTAACAGAGACGCGAAAAAGTCTCACGCTGAAAACTTGCGGGTGGTGTGGTCGTAGCGGTTAGCTGGCGACGTGGGTGTCCGTCCCTTATCGTAGGGCCTTCTCGCTTAACAGGGTTCTGCTCTCGGCTTCTGTTCTCGTTTCTCCCCTCGGAACTGAGTCTGTCCCACGGTGGAAGGGTATGACATGCATTTAGGCATTCTTGTGTTAGTCTGCGGTATTCCATTTGCTCACTCCTTACTCGTATTACTTTGGTTAATTTAATGTCACGATTTATTCAGAGCTATGTGACATACTACTGGATTTGCTTATCATGTCAGGGTTTTCATGGAAGGTGTTGGACTTGCTTGACACCTTACATAGTCCAAAGGAAACAATATATCCAAACCACAATCAAGGAGGCTGTCTAACTAAACGCCTTACCGGACAGCAGCGGCAAGGCGAGGAAAGGTACACTGCCGCCAAAATACGCTTGCCTCCAGGGGCGGTAACTGAGGCGTTAGCGGCCACTAGGCAGAAAAATACGGTTGGTTGAACTTCACCACTAATAACAAAAGGAATGATTAATAATAAGAAATGGAGGACGGATAGTTAATTTCGCCACCTCCAGTCACTCCACTCTTTGCTCTTCGTCTCAGTGACCCTGCGAGCAGCATCGCGCAAACAAACGACGTGATCTCAAAATAGTGGAGGTTTCACTACTGGGTTAATGGTCACTCAGCTCAAACGTGCTGCGTCCGGTGGACGACGAGGTTGTGTCCCTCGCACCTACGGCCCCTCGATCTGGCAGTGCCTGCGTGCTGCCAGCGGTCCCAGCATGTCCTAGCACAGTCGGACCTCACTGTTGCTCTGTCCCAAACGAACTCCTCGACACACTCCAACCCGGAAAACACTTGACGTACCTCCAAAGATGGTACCACCATACTAGATATCGATAACCGATGTTGCTGCCACTCGCGGGCAGACAACGCTAGCAAACGCAGTGGCGCCAGTAAACACAAGAAGAAAAGGAGACACCACCACCCCTATCACACAATGCCAACCTACTAATGGCACCAACACGCTCAAGACAATTTGAAACGAGACTCGTCGGATCAGGCAACATGTTTCCAGTCATCAACAGTCCAATGTTGGTGTTGACAGGCCTGAAGCTCCACAACGGAGCCACACGAGTGGGCTTTCGGCTCCGAAAGCCCATATCGATGATGTTTCTTTGAATGGTTAACACGCTGACACTTGTTGATGGTCCAGCAGTGAAATCTGCAGCAATTTGCAAAAGGGTTGCATTTCTGTCACGCTGAACGACTCTCTTCAGTCGTCGTAGCTCCCATTCTTGCAGGATCTCTTTGCGGCCGTAGCGATGTCGTATATTTGATGCTTTACCGGATTACTGATATTCATGGCACACTCCTATGGGAAGATCCCACTTCATGACTCGTGCGCCGACTATAACTACACGTTCAGGCTCACTTAAATCTTGATAACCTGCCATTTTAGCAGCAGTAACTGATCTAGCAGCTGCCCCTAACACTTGTCTTGTATAGGCGTTGCCGACCGCAGCGCCGTATTCTGCCTGTTTATATGTCTTTGTATCTGAATACGCATGCCTATACTAGTTTCCTTTGCGCTTCATTGTATTATAATCCCTAACTCCGTTCCGTTTCGTAATAGAAGCAAACATATTACGGATTTTAAATAGAATTTTGTATTGCTGAAAAATCATATGTAATGGTACGAAATTTCGACTGTGTGATTTTATTAGCAGCCACTAAACCGTATATGAAATATGAAATAAATTGGATAAGAATTAATAATAGAGTTTAGACTGAAGGAAACATACAAACTGCAAGTGGCTGGTTGTGGTATTTCCTACAGAGTACTTTACAAAAACTGATGTGGTGTTCTCCGACCAAAATGGATAGAATAATATAATTAACAATACATCTTTAGATTCACAGACAGTGTCAGCATACGGTTGGATTGTGCACTAAGCTGACACAGTGCTAATCGCACTACGTCAGCTGTTCACATGCCTAGTACAAAAAAGAGCAAAACTCCCTCTGCGATGCAGGACAAGACACGTTCTAAGATGGCGTACACCACTACGAGTATTAATAATCGGGAATAATCTGTTACGTCAGAATGGGTTCGAATTCCTAAATTTACTTTTCCTCAAGAGGCCCTCTATAGTCACTCTTAGGTTTATCATTGTTTCTATGATCCTTATATCGTTGCTACAACTTCATTTGACTTCATATAACTAGAAATATATGTATATTTCAACAATTTGTCAACTAAGAATATGCTATATTACCGAAATCATTCCTTATACAGGGTTTCCCAGCTATCTTGTCCACCCTAAATATCAGTGGAACAATAACAGCTATTGGAAAACGACTTTCACCCGTATCAATGTAGGGATAGGGCCCATGAATGTACATATTTGGAAACATTCTAAAACGAAAGCATATGTGTTTTTTAACACAAACTTATGTTTTTTTTTTTAAATGGACCTCCTATATTTTTTCTTCAGCAATCCATAGCATGACAAAGCACATACACAACAGCGTTGATTATATCGCAATATCCCATTACATCCCGAGATATTGAGACGCGAAGTTGACGCTTGAAACACCCGACATGCGCTGCTAGCGCACGTCCTGAGGCTCAGGCGTGAACCCCATGCTGCCCGTAATCGCGATGTGATTGACATGTGTAATCACACCTCCATACTTATCAAGAGGTCCGAAACGAATAATACGGTCTGCTGCCATCAACTCTCATAAGCACATAATGGTTTCCCTCTTGCACGTTTTACGTATCTACGTACACGATATGAACCAGTACCGATCGGTGCACACCTGTCAGGTTGTCTTATTTATCCTGCACACCCAAAATAAGGTTTATCTAATGCGTTATATGACCCATTGTGCCTGTCGCGCAGGGCCTGGCTCTACCTAGTCAAGTAGTTCCCACGACTGCCGTCCGCAGCTCGTGGTCGTGTGGTAGCGTTCTCGCTTCCCACGCCCGGGTTCCCGGGTTCGATTCCCGGCGGGTTCAGGGATTTTATGTGCCTCGTGATGAGTGGGTGTTGTATGATGTCCTTAAGTTAGTTATGTTTAAGTAGTTCGAAGTTCTAGGGGACTGGTCACCATAGATGTTAAGTCCCATAGTGCTCAGAGCCATTTTTTTTAACCCACTTCTGCCACAGTTACCACTTCGCAGTGTTTACGATTTGCGACCCATGCAAACTCCTGTACTCCACCACCTTCCGAGCGTCCCATTTGTTGTTGCTTTGGCGTGCAGTACACCGCTTGCCAGTGTAGCCGTGCATCAGAGTAATCTAGTGACGGCACGGAGATACTACACATTGTGAGTCAACGTTGTGTTGTGGAACTTATACTGTACGGTATAATGTACACACATGAAGATATGGTAGAAATGCTGCTGATCTATGGAGAATGTACGTTGACGGGAAATACGTTATGAGATTGCTTGTTTGTTGATAGTACTGTTAGCGAACATTGTGATTATTAAGTTAATATGTCTGTTTTCTACCCTACTCTACATACCTGTACTGTACCCTGTTGCAGATGGACGAAATGCTGTTCAGGCAGAACGACTGTACAGAAGACGATTCCCTGACAAGCCATCGCCTTCGCGCCGGATGGTTGGTCGTCTCACATCTCGTGGCTCTGAGCACTGGCTCTGAGCACTATGGGACTTAACATCTATGGTCATCAGTCCCCTAGAACTTAGAACTACTTAAACCTAACTAACCCAAGGACAGCACACAACACCCAGCCATCACGAGGCAGAGAAAATCCCTGACCCCGCCGGGAATCGAACCCGGGAACCCGGGCGTGGGAAGCGAGACCGCTACCGCACGACCACGAGATGCGGGCTCACATCTCGTCTACGTGAAGCGGGAAGCTTAAATCCAAGACCTCGACATTGTCCTAGAAAACGCACAGATGAACGTGCTGAAGTTGCTGTGCTCGCTACCATAGCTGTGAATCCTCAAATCAGCACACGTGAAATTGAACGTGAAGTTGGTGTGTCGAAATCAAGTGCACAGCGTATTCTTAAACGACATAAATTTCATCCTTACCATGTTCATTTACACCAGGATCTTCATGGAAATGACTTCCGCAATAGGGTAACATTTTGTCGGTGGGCTCAACAAAACCTTCTGACTAATCCAAATTTTTTTGCAGATGTTCTCTTTACCGGCGAGGCATCATCCTCCAACAAAGGAATTGTCAGTATGAGGAATATGCATTATTGGTCCGCAGACAATCCAAAATGGCTCCGTCAGGTAGAGCATCAACGTCCGTGGAAAGTTAATGTTTGGTGTGAGATTATTGGAGATACCATTATCGGACCTTTCTTTGTAAATGGCATCCAAAATGGCAGACAATACTCCAGATTTATACGACATAATCTTCCTGTTCTCTTGGACACTGTACCTCTGAACCGGAGAATGGTCATGTGGTATCAGCATGACGGATGCCCTGCACATAACGCCTTACGAGCACGACGACTTCTGAAGCGTAAGATCACTGGTAGGTGGATTGGTGGCCCAGTTAGGTGGCCTGCCCGATCTCCGGACCTTACACCGCTGGATTATTTTCTTTGGGGAGCAGAGAAGGATGCTGTTTACCAACATGAACCAAAATCACCAGAGGACATGAAGCAACACATTATTGATGCTTGTACAGCCATTAAAGAGGGAACAGTGGCACGAAGTAGGGCAGCCATCATCCGCAGAGTGACCCTATGTGTGCAAGCCAATGGGCATCACTTTGAGCATGAGATGTGAACGCTATGTAGTGCTGGTGTCACAGTGCAAGTTTCTACAAAGGGCCATTTTACCCAGTGATGTTAAGAAACATTTGTTTGCAACAATTTGTCATTTAACGCATTAGATAAACATAACATTGATAATTATGTGATAATAAAACTAATTGGTTAAACATGTCTACATTCATGTTCTGTGTCCTACCTGAACTTCCCAAAGCAAAACATTTTTAACTAAACAACGGTAAAACTTTTAGTCCACTTGCTCGTTTCACTAAAACCATCAACATGAATTTTACTATTACGAGTGAATGATTAACTGTCTCTTGCGCTAGATCTACAGTAAAGTAAAGTTTTAACGTCGAACGGCATTACCTTTTTAGTAACGGATTAACGATAAGCGAAGTTAACTTTGTAACTAACGTTGCGGTACACAGATGCGTTACAGAACCGCATCACCCCTAGCCTATGGGATAAATACCTGCTGGAATGTACGACGTTAATGCAGGATGGCAGCAGACCGTATTATTCGTTTCGGACCTCTTGATAAGTATGGAAGTGTGATTACGCATGTCAATCACATCGCGATTACGTTCAGCATGGGGTTCACGCCTGAGCCTCAGGACGTGCGCTAGCAGCGCATGTCGGGTGTTTCAAGCGTCAACTTCGTGTCTTAATATCTCGGGATGTAATGGGAATATTGCGATGCAATCAACGCCATTGTGTATGTACTTTGTCATGCTCTGGATTGCTGAAGAAAAAATATAGGAGGTCCATTTAAAAAAAACATAAGTTTGTGTTAAAAAACACATATGCTTTCGTTTTAGAATGTTTCCAAGTATGTACATTCATGGACCCCAGCCCTACATTGATACCGGTGAAAGTCGTTTTCCAATAGCTGTTATTATTCCAGAGATATTTTGGGTAGACAAGATAGCTGGGACAGTCTGTATAACATAGGCTGTTACCACATACTTAAAACCGTAACGTGTTGACAGAATACATCTGAACTGCCTTGTTTGTGAGACATTGACACTTAGTGTGAAAATTACCCCAAAACTGAGCACTGCTCAGCGAGCAATAGAAATGTGTGATGGGAATAATTAGAGGAGGCTGGACATCAAAAACAGGATTAGGAAGAAGACGGGAGTAAAACAAGTAGTTATGAGCGTAATAATATTGAAAAGGAGGTGGGCCCGACATGTAGCCTAGCGTATATATCTAAGAAGGATCAATTACATTTTTTACAAGACTCCAAAATATCAAAAATGTTCGAGAAGAGCAACATGGTACCCTACATATGAAGATTATTGTGCTTGGAAAAGTATCGAGGTTGTCTTTATTGATAGATGTAGTCAGATTATTTATGATAAAGTATTTACTGATGCTGATGTGTTTCTCTGCCGCAAGACTAAGGTCAATCATAAAGGAGATCGGAGCAAGTTGATGAACGTGGCAAGATGACCATCATTTAGTCTTATAAAGGCAGCACAACCATACGGATAATACCAGTGCTTCACGAGGTTGGACACTAAAAGCTCACACGATGAAGCTCCTGCCGGCACTTCAGTATGCGTTCGCTGAGCATAATATTAAGTTACCTGACGTGTTACAATTTTCAGTGCATAAGCTCTTGTGGAATAACGTGGCAGATATTTACTTATTATTTGCTGTACATGACTACCTCAAACAGTATGCGATACACAACTACAAATCATTCATATCTTCATAAAAATATCATTCTGAGAACCAAAGCATTCAAAGAAGCCGACTGGGTCAAGGTCAGTGGGCCAATTCAAGTCGACTACAACTTCTAGACCTCTACGTATATACTGCAGGTCGTAGTACGGTCATTGCGGAGGTTACCTTGTACCACTACTACTCAGTGTCTTTCCTATTCCACTCGCAAATAGAGCAAGGGAACAACATCTCTCTATATGACTCTACACGAACCGGCCTCTGTGGCCGAGTGGTTCTAGCCGCTTCAGTCTGGAACCGCTCGACCGCTATGGTCGCAGGTTCGAATCCTGCCTCGGGCATGGATGTGTGTGATGTCCTTAGGTTAGTTAGGTTCTTAGTTCTAGGGGACTGATGACCTCAGATGATAAGTCCCATAGTGCTCAGAGCCATTTGAACCATTTTGACTCCACATTAACACTAATATTTCTTATCTTGTCTACTTGGTCGTTACGTGAAATATACATTGGAGGCACCAGAACCGTTCTACAGTCAGCTGGAAGTGCTGGTCTCTGCAATTCCTCAATAGTGTACGAGAAAAAAACGTCTTTGCTCCAGAGGTTTCTTGTAATAAATATGCCTTTGCGATCCATACAGAATCAATTTCAAATCTCCTTAATACCGCTAGTAAGTACAGCAGCCCGCCTCTGTATAGCTTCAAAGTCCAGCCAATTGCGACCCCAAATGCAGGAAAAGTATAAAAAAATTGTTGATACTAGCGCTTCATATGGGGTCTCCTTTACAGACGGCCCAAACTTTCCTAGAATTCTCCCTATCAACTAAAGCCGACCACTCACCTTCCCTACTACAAATCTTACATGTTCATTCCATTTCATATCACTTTACAGCAATACGTCTAGATATTTAATCGACGTGAATGTGTGCATTCGAACATTAAGGGATACTTATTTCTACTCATTTGTATCTGCTTACATTTTAGAACAAGCTTCTGTTCATGCACCATCTAGAAATATTGTCAAAATCTTCTTGTATCCTCCTACAGTCGCTCAAAGACAACACATTCCCATACGCCACAGCATCGTCAGCAAACAGCTGCAGATTTCTGCTCATCCTGTTCGTTATCCTCATCTACTGAGCATACGTCGAGCAATGGTTGCTAGAAAACAGGCACAGTCGGCAATGCAGTTAGTGATCTCAAACTATATGGCATCGAGCCTTGTAAAAGCTGTAAATGCTTAAAAGCCATCGTACAGCACTCTAAAACAAATCTCTTGATGAACATTAATTAGAACAAAATAGAGAACCAATACTTTCAAGAAATGGTGCCGAAGGACTTTTCGAAAATTTGGGTGTCAAACACACTGATCTTCATCACTTAACACTTCTGGGCTGAGATGCCGTGGTCCATACATAAGACTCTCCCCTGACGTATCGCCTTCAACAGCGGAAGGCATCCTCCGAGGACAATCGGCGATTGTCCTCGGAGGATGCCTTCCGCAGTCGAAGGCGAAACGTCAGGGGAGAGTCTTATGTATGGACCAGGGCATCTCCGTCCGGAAGTGTTACGTGATGAGAACACCCGCCGTGAAAGCCTTCATTTTATGATCATACTGATTTCAGTTGTGTTAATTTTAGGCACAATAACTGATACATTGTACATAAGTCCCAGGAACGTTGTGAAAAACTTGGCAGAATTATAAAGGGTGTCTTGAGCAGCACATCGAGGATAGGAACCCGTGCCCAGAAATGTCATCCAATGACGTTACAGACGGTCGAAGTTATAGGGACGGCGCTTGCCACTAAGCTACTCCTTCGGCAGTAAACGTGACTTTGCATGCTGATGGATCTTAGGCGGTAAGTCTCGCAACGTTGTTTGTCGCTCAGTAATCGCTACTGATTGCCACGATCAGCAGTGGTGGAGATGGAGCTAGCTGCTGCCTAGAAACGCTTTGCTTGCTATGAAATAGATACTCCGTCGCCTCGGTGGATGGCGGTTTCAGTCACAGGTTTCCAACTGCAGTTTATTTTTCTCCTGGAACCCTCCGAAATCTCTAACGCTTTCCAGCGCACGGGAGAAAAACAAAGTGCAGATAGAAACCTGTGTCCGAAACTGTCCTACACCGAGGGAATACAACATCGTATTCATGGGAGATAAGGCCTTTCTACACAGCAGCTAGCTCTATCTGGCAGTCGTGATTATCAGTCGCATTCACTGAATAACAAACAACATTGCGAGACGTTCCGCCTATGGTCCGTCAGCGTACAAAGTCACGTTTGCCGCCGAAAGAGCAGCTTAGTGGCACACTTCGGCGCTTATACACTGAAGAGCCATGAAACTGGTACACCTGCCTAATATCGTGTAGGGTCCCAGCGAGCACACAGAAGTGCTGCAGCATAACGCTGCACGGACTGACTAATGTCTGAAAGAGTGCTGGAGGGAGCTGACACAGTGAATCCTGCACGGCTGCTCATAAATCTCAAAGAGTGCAAGGGGGATGGTAGGTGAGGTACATCTCTTCCGATCATCACATTGCACGGCATTCCAGATAATATGCTCAATAATGTTGATGTCTGGGGAGTTTGGTGTCCAGCGGAAGTGTTTAAGCTCTGGACGTGTGGCGTGTCGCATTGTCCTGCTGGAATTTCCGAAATCCATTGGAAAGCACAATGGACATGAATGGAGGCAGGTGATCAGGCAGGATGCTTACGTACGTATCACCTGCCAGAGTCGTATCTAGATGTACCAAAGGTCCCATATCATTCCAGCTGCACACTTCCCACACCATCACAGAATCTCCCCCCTGCTGACATGCAGGCTCCATACATTCATGAGGTTGTCTCCATACCAGTACACGTCCATCCAATCGATACAATTTCAAACGAGATCCGTCTGACCAGGCAACATGTTTCCAGTCATCAACAGTCCAATGTCGGTTTTGACGGGCCCAGGCGAGCCGTAAGGCTAGGCGCAAATTGAGACGCGTGTAGCACGTGTGACGTGACACGACACTAAAACGCGACACGCATGTTCCGCACAATCCGCGCGGGCCCAGCGCATAATGCCACGGATACGCATACTTCGCACGGCCGACTGGCGACGCTCCGCGCGGACAGAACCGAAGTGCGCGCAACCTGTTATCTTTCTCAAACGATTTTACAGAAACTGTTCACTAAAAATATTTGATTTTTGCCTTACTTGTAGCGTTATATGTCAGCTTCTTGGCGAAGTGCCCATCATCTCGCTAATAACCATTATTATTGTGATGTACACATTTTAGTAAGACACTACGCAAAACTCAAAAAGTTTGGAACGAAAATTAGGAGTCACTATGATTTTGCGTTTGGTGCGTATTACACCATATGTTGCTGCGTATGAGATTTAGCTAACATGTTGAATTTTTGTTTTGACTTGGGAGGATGTCTCTATCTGCCTCCGATCTCGAGAAAATGGATCCTACGTAGTGCACTCACTTCCGATCTCACGCCCGCGAGAACGAAATACTCGCAACATCTCTCATATCTCGTAAACTGCTCGAGACATCGAAACGAAAGTTTGGCGAATGATAGCACACAAGGAGAGTGTTTTGCCAGTTATTAAACACACGGAACTTTCTTATCTATGGCGATATATCAATACTTATACGTCCCTTTTTTATTTATTTCACCTCAGTGACCGTAATTTTTTAATAGTTATCGACAGCTAGCGATACAAGAGCTTCCAAGTATAAAAATAAATATGAAATTTCTTCTTTTACCTTACTGCAAACCGACACTATGGGATTTTTCGTTAGCTATTGAGCATATCCATTTATGATACACCCTTGGAACAAGTGGACCATTTCCTCTACCTGGGAAGCATACTGTCATCTAACTGCTCACCTGGAAAAGATGTGGAGAATAGATTACGTGCTGCCCATGTAGCATTTGGACGTCTTACAAAGCGTGTCTTCCTGAATAAAGACCTAACACTGTACACATTGCTAAGCCATCAACGACACTTCCACGCCTGAACCGTGACAAAGGAAATCTCAGTAGAGAAATGAAAATTCGGATACGAGTATCAGCCGACGACGACAACGACGACGATTGAGCTCTGTGATTGTCAATTACTTGTTTAATGAGGCACTCCGTTTCGGAATTCTGTCGCAATAGCTGCTGTGAGATGAGTTTGCCAAATTCCACTGTGACAAAGGAAGTACAATTAAATCAGTCACGAAGAGAAATGTGGCCGTTACTCACAAACGGTGATGCTTCTTCACTCTGTTTCCTCTACTTATTTGATGTATTATATATTCGATGAACCCTCTGCCAGGCACTTAAATGTGGTTTGTAGAGTATCCATGTAGACCAGTGTTGTCTCCTAAATAAAACAGAAGCTGGCGTCATTATTTGGCCATTAATCACCTTGTCGTCGTATGATTCAGTAACGGTGAGTTTCTTCGTTTCGTAGCTCTTCTGATTTCCTGGAAAGCTTACCTCTGGCGTTTGTACTGTTGTGTGGTTTGGTTAACGCGATACCTCGGCCCCACGGCTGGCAATTTCCGGCGGGGGAAGAGGGGGCGGCTTGCGTGTGATGTGCCTTTGATGCCGGTTCCTCTGTGCGGCGTCTTTCCCGACTTCCGCCGAACAAAGAGCTACCAGGAAGCTCGGCGTTGCGCCGGCCTCGAGCGCAGCCGAGCCGCTGACGCTTCGATTAACCTCCGGCCACCGTCCCGCAGAGACACACGCCCTCTCTCTGCACATGCTCGCATTCCTTTGATCTACGTTTTCCTGACCTAGACTTTTTTTTACTCACTGCATTTGTTTCGCATCTTCAGGAAAATGGGCTTCATTCGTTGAGTAGATTGCGTCGCAACCGAAAAAGGAAAACAGCAAAAAGCAGAAGTCAAAAGGACAGCTTGTTTGTCCCGGTGATGCCAATCTTCACTAAGGGCATCACATTAGTGAGATACGCTGCAAAAGTATCGTTCATTATCTTTGATGGCCTTCGAAGAAATGCTACATTTATCATCAAATGCAATTTATCTTGGTATAAATAAGCAACCAGATGGCGTATACTCTGTAAAAACAAGGAACACTATAGTTAAACAATGAACAAAATAGTTACAGAAAAGACCACTTGTTCACTACCAGTTGTGCAACTAAACCCCCCACCCCGATACTGCTGTTGCTGAAACGGTGAAGGATGCGGGACCCTGGACAGCCCAAATTCGGCAGAAAAATTAAATAATTTCATTTCAGTACAATCTACTCTCATCAAGAACACGTAAATAACCTGAGATCCATCATTAAAGCAATGAAATTACAGAGGTGCCAATAAGGAAGAATGTCAAGTAATTATTGGCAAAAGAAATCAAAAGCAGATTAGTGCAGTTAATTCTGAAGCACCAATAAGTCAATACAATTTAGAGGCGCCAAAAAGGGACAATATCAAAGAATTTTTCAAATATGGAAAAATGCTGGTTAAACCACTTACAAGGATTTGTTTTAGAAACACTATTAATGCAAAATGGTTTAAATTACAGCGCAGAGTTTATCAATTACGAGAATTCGCACTGAAAACATTGATCAGAAACGAGTATTTGCCCAATATTTACATTAGGCATTAGGAGCAAGAGGCAAAAAGTATGTCAAATGTGTGTGAAATCTTATGGGACTTAACTGCTAAGGTCATCAGTTCCTAAGCTTACACACTACTTACCCTAAATTATCCTAAGGAAAAGCACACGCACTCATGCCCACGGGAGAACTCGAACCTCCGTCGGGACCAGCTGCACAGTCCATGACTGCAGAGCAAGAAGCGACCCATTAATTTTACATGGTAGAATATAAATAGGTTTTAGATCTTCAAAACAGATCAAACAACAGCATAAAAGAGAATCAAAGTATGTAAATAGTTATTATTTAAAATAAGCGATCAGGTTTTTTTAACTCATCAGACTTCTAACTGGTTTGATGCAACCCGCCTCGAATTCCTCTCCTATGCCGACCTCTTTACCTCTTTACCCACGTCATTAATTGTTTACTAGATGTATTCAAATCTCTGCCTCCCTCCACATTTTTAACCTTCTACATCTCCCATTAGTACCTCGGAATTTATTCCATGATGTCTTAACAGATATCTTAACAGTTCACCTAATTTTCAACATTTGTGTGTAGCACCACACCTCAAATGCTTCGATTCTCTTCTGATTTCGTTTTCCCACAATCCATGTTTCACTATCATACCGCGCTGTGCTCCAAAGGCACGTTCTCAGAAATTTCTTGTAGAAATTAAGACCTATGTTTGACACTAGAAAACTTCTCTTGGCATGGAATGCCCGTTTTGCCACTGTTAGTCTGCTCCGTTCAACATTTGTTATTTTGCTGTCTAGGTAGGCGCATTCCGTGCTTAATCTACTTCGGAACATAAATCCTGGTGTTAAGTTTCCCGCTGTTCTCATACTTGCTACTTCTCATTATTTTCGTCTCTCTTTGTATTACTCTCAAATCATAGTCTGTACTCATTAGTCAGTTCATTCCATTGAGCATATCATGTAATTCTTCTTCAATAGCAATGTCACCACTTTCGCTCTGAATTTTAATTCCACTCTTGAACAATTCTTTCATTTTCATCATTGCTCCTTCGACTGAACAGTAGGGGCGAAAATT
Source organism: Schistocerca serialis cubense (assembly GCF_023864345.2). Classification (NCBI taxonomy): domain Eukaryota; kingdom Metazoa; phylum Arthropoda; class Insecta; order Orthoptera; family Acrididae; genus Schistocerca; species Schistocerca serialis. The sequence continues at coordinate 525,439,342 of NC_064642.1, forward strand.
ACTTCTCTGTCTTACACGATTCCTAAACCAAGTACTTCGTTTTGGTCTCCCATTCTTATTATTCCCTCTTGGCTCTTGTGTTTGTTGTATTACTCGGGCAACCCTATAGCTTGCAGTTATTTTTCTCAGAATTTCGAACATCTTATATCATTTGCCCTGTCGAACGCTTTTTCCAGGTCGACATATACTTTGAAGAGTCTATTTTTATTTAGTCTTACTTTCATTATCAACCGCAACGTCAGAACTGCCTCTCTGGTACCTTTACCTTTCCTAAACCCAAACTGATTGTCACTTGTCATCTCTTGCTCTCTTCGGAACTATGTGGATGATATTTTTCAGAAAGTCAACTTGTATCTTGACAGGCTCATACATTCTACAGACCAACTTGAGTAGACTTTTTTTGTCACTTCCCCCAACGATTTTAGAAATTCTTATGGAATTTGATTTATGCCCTCAGCTTTATTTTATGATAAGTCTTCCAAAGCTCTTTTAAATTCTGATTCTAACACTGAATCACCTATCTCTCCTATATAAGGCAAATCTCCCACCTCACACAGGCCTTCAATGTACTCCTTCCATCTATGCGCTCTCTCCTCTGCATTTAACAATAGAATTCCCATTGCAGTCTTAATGTTACCAGCCTTGCTTTTATTTTCAATGAAGGTCATTTTGACTTTTTCAATGTGCTGAGTCTCTCCTACAATTATTTCTTTTCCAATTTCTTCACATTTTTTGTGCAGTCATTTCGTCTTAACTTCCCTACGCTTTCTACTAATTTCACTCACCAGCGACTAGTATTTCTGCATTCCTAAATTTCTCTGAACGTTCTCGTACTGCTTTCTTTCATCGATCAATTGAAGTATTTGTTCTGTCACCCCCGATTTCTACGCAGTTATCTTCTTTGTACCAATGTTTTTCTTGTCAAATTCCGTGATTGCCATTTTTAAAGATATCCATTCCTCTTCAACTGAAATGCCTACTGAGCTATTCCTTCACGCATTATCTGTAGCCTTAGAGAACTTAAAGTGTATCTCCTCATTCCGTAATACTTCCGTATCCCACATCTTTGCGTACTGATTTGTCCTGCCTAATTTCTTAAGCTTTAGTCTACTCTTGATCACTACCACGTTGTGATCTGAGTATATATCTGCTCCTGGGTACGCCCTACAATACAGTATTTGATTTGGGAATCTCTATCTGACTATGATGTTATGTAACTGAAATTCCGTCGTACTTCGAGACCTATCCAAATGTACCCCTTCTCTTGTCATTCTTGAGCAGAGTATTCGCTATTACAAAAAGAAATTTATTGCAGAACTCAATTAGTTTTTCTCCTCTCTCACTCCTAGTAGTACCAAACCCGTATTCTCCCGTAACTTATTATTCCGCTGTTACCCATACAGCGGCATTCCATTCTCCCAAGACTATTAGATTTTAATCTCTCTTTACGTACTGAACTACCGGTTCCATATTCTCATCTACCTCCTGTGTCTCTTCATCTTCAGTTTGTGACGTCGTCGTGTATACCTGAATCACCGTTGTCGGTGTTGGTTTGCTGTCGCTTTTGATGAGAACAGCCCTATCACCTAACTGTTCACTGTAACGCACTCTTTGCCCTAGCTTCCTATTCATAATGAATTCTACTCGTGTTATACCATTTTCTGCTGCTGTTGACATTATGACACTCTTAATTGACCAGAAATCTTTGTGATCTTTCCATTTCATTTCACTGACACCATTATATCTAGACTGAACCTTTTTATTTCTCTTTTGACATTATCTAGCTTCTGACATACCACGCCCCGACTCACAGAACGTTATCCTTTCGTTGGTTATTCGATCTTTATCTCATGGTCACGTCCCCTTTGGTAGTCCCCTTCCCTGAGATCCGAGTGGTGGACTAGTCCCGAATGTTATGTCAATGGAGAGATCATCATGACACTTCTTACTCAGCTACAGGCCATACGTCCTGTGGATACACATTATGTGTCTTTAATGTAGTGGTTTCCATTGCCTTCTGCATCCTCACGCCGTTGATCATTGGTGATTATTCCGCCTTTAGTGGCAGTTTCCCGCCCCAAGGACAAGACAGTGCCCTGAACCTCTGTGCGCTCTTCGCCGTCTTTGACAAGGATGTTGGCAGAATGAGAGTGACTTGTTACGCCGGACGTCATCGGCCGGCAATGCTGATTATTAATAAAAATGTATGAGGTGGCGTGTTTCGAAACGGGGACCGAGTATGCTTTGGTTAGTAATCAAAGGCGCTGCCCCCTTTTTTGACCACTTTTTTGTATAGGAACTTTCCCGGCGCACAAATGGAGGTGTGTGGCAAAGTGAGGTGAGGCTGCAACCCTAGACCTGGCCACCATGTCCTGTTCCTACCGTCCAGGAATCAAGGATAACGTAGGGAACGAGGAGTAGAGGAGCAGTGAACATCTTTTATTTATTTATTTTCCTAAGACACTCCTACAGTCGAGTCCACTTAAGGAATTCTCTGACATCTGATAGCGCTTTTGGCAAATGGTTTAAATGGCTCTAAGCACTATGGAACTTAACTTCTCAGATCATCATTCCCCTAGAACTTAGAACTACGTAAACCTAACTAACCCAAGGACATCACACACATCCATGCCCGAGGCAGGATTCGAACGTGCGACCGTAGTGGTCGCGCGGTTCCAGACTGTAGCGCCTAGAACCACTCGGCCACCTCGGCCGGCCCTGCGAAGCTGAAACGGTTGTAGACGAAAAGGATAGCAGTCAATGGAGCTATGAAGAGGCGTTGTCATAGAGACCTTTCAATTTGCGAAGCGCAAACGGTTGTAGGCGAGAACGATAGCTGTCTATAGACCGACAAAGAGGCGTTGCCATAGAGACGTTTACAAAACCGTGTTGTAGACGCGCACAGCTGCTACGTCCAGTCTACAAAAACTGCATGAGAACATGTTTCATACTCTACTTTTACATACGTAATAATGCATGTTTCCTTGTTCGAGTGTTTCGTAATATCAAAGGTGTTTTCACGAATACATGGAAAAGAAATTTTTTCGCTGCTTCACAACGAACACAGTTCAGTTTTTTGTTTTCGTTTCTAATAGGAAATTGGCAAAGTCAATACCCAGGGATGAAAGGTTTGTCGGCTAGTGAGAAATAACTGAAGAGGAGTTGTAATTATTATTTTTATTCGAGAAAAACAACACAGTAGTGCTGAAAGATGTTCTCCATGGCACCATGTGGAACACTATTACAAAAAAATCGTCATTATTCGAACGAAACTAATCCCATATAACCTCTAATGCCCGTAGTAGTAGTAAGCAAATGGGACAGGAACGTGAGAAGTGAACTGCATTCAGGATGAATTAGTGGAAGACCGTTATTGAACTTTGAACATGGAACGAAGTCTCTCTCTTTGAACAACGGATGTAACATGAACCACGAAGAAAGCTCATCTACCAGTATTAAGCTGAAAATTATGCTATTAGAATACTACGCCAATGCACGCTAGGCAGTTCCACTCTCACCGCAGCGTGGAAGTGACCATCGAAATGAAACTTTGGAAAAACTCGTATAATTTGAACCAATAGAAGCATGAAAAGTGCGCGCAGCGCCCACGCACTGAGACTAGCAGCAGAATGCTTTGTGCTCAGTCCACATGGACACGCCAAGTCAAATTTCAACCACCCACGATTGGTCAGTCAGTTTGTGGCGTTCGCTGGGTTATTCAGTGGTTTGATATTTAACTAATTTGTAAATGGAAATGATCATCTCATTTTATTACATTGAGTAATTACTAAATAATTTTTCTCCCGGCTAAAGATTTGATCAAGTTGCTAAAGAACCCCAAGTTAACGTCGCGTTAAAGTGTTGTCTGTAAGTTGTGTAAGTGTCACTAAATCACAGTTCATACAACAGATTCAATACAACTATTGACTAAGATGGAAGCAGTTATCTTCAGCAAAATGATCATTAAAACCACCGAATATCAGCCGCGCACAACACTGACGTATATTACCTGAAACAATATTCTTCTCAACTCGTGCGTAATTAATTCCGGCTCCATATATCAGCTAGAAAAGTTTGTTATAACGATCGTGCTATGAGCACTGTTTTTAAAGAACCAATCTGATTCGAATTAATTTCATTAAAATAAGTTCGGGACAACCGGTGCACATTTATTTTTACGCATTTGTATTACGTTCAGCATTTATATCTGCAGAGATGCGTAATTTGAATTTGCCGCTGTGGTAATTGTTAAGATGGCGGCAGACAATTTATAGAGACTTTCTATTGTTAGAGCAAATAAGTAAATATGTAAAATGTTTATTAAACGCTATAAACTATACTTTTATATTGTGCGGTATTTAGACCTCATCAAGCAAACATTTGATTTGTTTCTAAGGAAAACACAGACAAAAACGCGATACAAATCGCTATCATCAATGGCTGCGCTTGTTGCAGCGGAAAGAAATAATTAACACAGATAATGCTTACTGAGAGAGGAATTAAAGTTACAAATAATTATTCACTCATATTTATAACAATAATGAACTCTATTTTCAAGTAGTAATTAACAAATAATTACAATTTCTTAACAGACCTCAGTTTGATATGCGTCCGCAACTTACAAAAACCAACCAACAAAAGGTAAAAAAAAAAGGAAGACAAACGCAGATCATAAAAGCAATTTACAATTATCATTGTCTTTGTATGCATCGGTATGTGCAATTATATCATAGAATATTATATAAATAATTAATATTTATAAGTTTTCACTGTTTTTTCATACGTCGATAGATAATGTTTATAACTGTTAGAGACATAATTTCCTCTCGTCTCACTGTAGCCAATAATTTATCACGTGGATGTTACAAGTTACTGCCTCCAGAGTGCACTGTATGCGGTCAAAGACTGGTACTCCCAGCAGACGAAACCTGTGCCCAGAGTGCAACTCGACAGCGGCTTATACCTCGCGTAAAAATAAATGATTTGAGAGCTTCCAATATAAACTGCATTTACGTAAGAGCAAATAACGAATCGGGTAATGAAAACAAATGTAACGATCAATTGGCTTAATAGCAGAAACCGAAAAACGGTTACCGGTATCGCTGTTGACATATTATCATCAGATCTAAAAAGACACAGCCACACACCAAAGACAACAAGGGAAAACATATCCCCTGACAATAAAACACACGTGAAATACAACACTCACATAACTGTGGACTGAACCAAAATTATCTTCACAAAATACAAGCTTTGTCGTGGAATATAAAGATCAGCGTGCTGAGAGTGCCTATGCGACCAAAGGAGGAAGGAAGAGTAGGATTTAAAGTCTCGTCAGGAACCAAGGTAGAGAACGCCGTACTGCCCGCCAGATGTCGAAAAAGTACCCTCTGTTACGAAATGGAACTGCAGAGAGTGGAAAACAAGAAAGAGGAAAAAAAACTCGTTAAATGTGTAAATAAATATGCGAATTAGAAGAACACATAACATAAAATCATATGTTTATCTGGAATAAAATACAAAACCACGTTTCAGTGCAACAAAACCATACGAAACAGACGTTACATACTTTCTTGACATATCCATTGGTTAGATGGTGGCTATTCCGCTCATAAGGCCAATGCGCCTGAAATAAGAAATGTTGTAACTGTGCGCTGGTTCCTCACAGAGTCAAGGTCGTTTTGCCTTCAGTGTGTGCCAGTGCCTCTATGTCGCCCCACTGTTTTCTGTTATACACACATCAAAATAAGTTCTGCATCACCTCTCTTCTGAGAGTTCTGGAATCTGTACAGACAACTGAAATAGAGATCAACATAAACATCATTTCGGCCCTTTGTATTGCTCATGAAAACCACACATTGCATGTTGTAATAACATACAGCGAAACTTTCAGAGATGGTGGTCCAGATTCCTGTATACATCGGTACCTCTAGTACCTAGTGGCACGTCCTCTTGCATTGATGCATGCCTGTATTCGTCGTGGCATACTATCCACAAGTTCATCAAGGCACTGTTGGTCCAGATTGTCCCACGCCCCAACGGCGATTCGGGGTAGATCCCTCAGAGTGGTTGGTGCGTCACGTTGTCCATAAAGAACCCTTTTCAGTCTATCCTTATGGGGTTCATGTCTGGAGAACAAGCTGGCCACACTAGTCGAGCGATGTCGTTATTCTGGAGGAAGTCATTCACAAGATGTGCACGATGGGAGCGCGAATTGTCGTCCATGAAGACGAATGCCTCGCCAATATGCTGCCTATATGGTTGCACTATCGGTTGGTGGATAACATTCACGTATCGTACAGCCATTATGGCGCCTTCCATAACCACCAGCGGCGTACGTCGGCCCCACATGCCACCCTAAAGCAGCAGGGAACCTCCTCCTTGCTGCATTCGCTGGACAGTGCGTCTAACGCGTTTAACCTGACCGGGTTGTCCCCAAACACGTCTCCGACAATTGTCTGGTTGAAGGCATATGCGACACTCATCGGTGAAGAGCACGTGATGCCAGTCCAGAGCGGCCCATTCGGCATTTTGTTGCGCCCATCTGTAGCGTGCTGCATGGTCACGTGGTTGCAAAGATGGACTTCGGCATGGACGTCGGGAGTGAAGTTGCGCATCATGCAGCCAATTGAGCATAGTTTGAGTCGTAACACGACGTCCCGTGACTGCATGAAAAGTATTATTAAACATGTTGGTGTTGCTGTCAAGGTTCAACTGAACCATAATCCGTAGGTAGCGGTCATTCAATGTAGTAGTAGCCCTCTGGCGGCCTGAGCGAGGCATGTCATCGACAGTTCCTGTCTCTCTGTATCTCCTCCATGTTCGAAAAACATCACCTTGGTTCACTCCGAGACGCCTGGACACTAACCTTGTTGAGAGCCCTTCCGGGCACAAAGTAACAATGCGGACGCGATCGAACCGCGGTATTGACCGTCTAGGCATGGTTGGACTACAGGCAACACGAGCTGTGTACCTCCATCCTGGTGGAATGACTGGAACTGCTCGTCTGTCGGACCTCCTCCATCTAATAGGCGCTGCTCATGCATGGTTGTTTACATATCTGGGCAGGTTTAATAACATCTCTGGACAGTCGAAGGGACTCTGTCTGTGATACAATATCCACAGTCAACGTCCATAGTAAGGAGTTCTGGGAACCGGGTTGATGCAAAACTTTTTTTGATGTGTGCTATTGATAGGACAGAAGAAAAAACTCTGGAGGTAAGTGAACTGTCATGGATTGTTGCCACATTTAAAGAATACAACCGAACAAATTAAGGTTTAACATGCAAAATAATATGAAATTTTAGCTCATATTGTTACTTGTACAAGAACAGAGGTTATGAACTGCGTGTATCAAGAAATATTGCTGGCTTTTTCCACAAATGTCGGATTTGCTACGTCTTTCGTAATGTCCTCACCTGATGCTGATTCGGCCCGTACACGTGGGGCTATTTTCACTCAGTCAAATTATCAACTTACTTGATGTTTTACTGCAAAGTTCTGGAGAACACATTTTCTTGGTTTCTTTTTAGATGATCCCTACAAACAAAAGGAGAAAACTAAGTGCTTGATGGTCAGAGGAAGATATGAAACAAGTGTCAAAAAGTTTTATACACAGCTTCACTGGATAAAGTGCCTGCCGTGTGCTACATGGTTTCTCGATCTGTGTGTGGTTGCAAAAGGACGAAAAATATACTTGTGGTAAATGCTTGTGATTTTGACACTGAAATACACTGGGCAGAATAGATTCTCGACAGGGTTAAATAGCCCCATCATTTTTATAGATTGTGATTTTTGCCTTCTTCATACGTATATTTAATACTTTGTTCATGTAAAGGAATTTCGACCTGTTATGTACTGAAATGTATTCACAATCAAAATACTGTAATTGTATCACATTGACAGATTTTATTTAAAAGTTTCATGAGCTTATAGTTGAAATAACTGGAATAGCCCCGCTGTACAATATAGTGACAAAACAAATGCAATACAATTTCCCAAACGGTTTATAATCATTAAGATGTTTCATAGCAACGTAGACATTATTAGAAATTAACGTTACAGCGTATGGTTACTTCATGACCAGCATAGGGTCATCATGTACAGCTATCAAGCATCAGTGACGAGACAGAAAAATGTTACCAAAAAGGTGTCTATTAAAAAAAATTAAAATGTAAAAATGAGTAAGAACTTCGAAGTCCGTCTTACGATAGACAGGTGTATGTATCCTAAAGCCGTCTTCAAGCGTGCTGCATTTGTGACTTGATTATTGAGACATGCTATGAGAGTCACCCAGGAAGTAATGCACCACATTTTTAATCCCAAGCCAACAATAATGGCAAGAATGCGAAATTAAACTTTATGCTTGCTTTATTTGAAATTTTCGGAGTTCGCTCGCAACTTTTCTCCGGTGCATAAAATAGATGCAACAGTGTTTGAAAACGTCATTTGTAAGTTACAGTATGTCGTCATCGAATGTCTCACTGCGGAGAATAGAACTGTTGGAAACATTCAGAAACGTCCGTGCGCATTTTATGGAGCATCTGTAGTCGACATAAGCACGGTTAGTCCCTGGGCAACGGGGGTGAGGCCATTACGAGAAGGCTGCTCGGCAGAGCTCCAAGATTGACAGAGTTGGGGAGCACATCCACGGTTGTCACGCGTGACGAGATGCATCTTGCTGATGTGCCCATTCGCCAGGACCGACGGGTAACAACCCAGCAGTAGGCGCTGAAGTTGTCAATCAGCAAATAAATAGTAGATGCAAAGACATTTCGAGGACGATGAAGAAGTGATTCACATAGTGAAGTAATGGTCTCCTCGTCAGAATAAAGTGTGGTACGGAGAGGGCATAGACTTCTTTGTGTATCGCTGGAGGAAGACCATAGAACGTGATGGAAATTACGTGGAAAAATGGGGAGTGCAGGAGGAACATCATTCTTTCTTATGTTTTCGTTTCATTGTATTCAATAAACAACTGTTGAAGAAAAAAAAATGTTGTGCATTGCTTTCTGGGCTACCACCGTATATTACATTGCTCTATATCTAGTACTTCCGGTTTCCTAATTTTCTTTGCACACCGTGACCTCGTACTGCTTTAGCCTGGAAATACACCACGCTCGATTTAGCAAAAACATGTTCAGTGATTAGCAAAAAACCCCTGCATTCGTTATACTTAAGTTTTCCACAATCTCCTCATATTGATTTTTGGTTAACATAACCACGAGAATTTCTTTTGCCCTATAATTTTCCGCCATATCCGTAAGTTTTCTTTTTTTCCACATTACCATATTGAATCTCGACCCGCTAATAATCTTTTCTTTTTTCTTTCATTGGCCTGTAGTGTCACAGACGAGCTAGTGAACTGAACAAACGTTTCTTGCATTGCAGCAGCCGGCAGGCACGTGCATTAATAACACTGTTTGCGTTTGTTTGCTAAAGTAACAAAGGTACGGCCCTTTCCAGTGCGTGCACTTCTGAAATGCAAATAATTGATGTATCGTCCTTGTTCCAAGTCCAGTATGAACTGTATGTCCGGTTCAGAGCACAGAAAATCACTGTCCTGTCCTGAAAGTCGAGCTCCTAACCTACCAAATGACCAAGAAATTCATCAACACATCACCGGTAATACAGGGTGATTCAAAAAGAATACCACAACTTTAGGAATTTCAAACTCTGCAACGACAAAAGGCAGAGCTAAGCACTATCTGTCGGCGAATTAAGGGAGCTATAGAGTTTAATTTAGTTGTACATTTGTTCGCTTGAGGCGCTGTTGATTAGGCGTCAGCGTCAGTTGATGCTAAGATGGAGACCGCTCAACAGAAAGCTTTTTGTGTTATTGAGTACGGCAGAAGTGAATCGACGACAGTTGTTCAGCGTGCATTTCGAACGAAGTATGGTGTTAAACCTCCTGATAGGTGGTGTATTAAACGTTGGTTAAACAGTTTACAGAGAATGGGTGTTTGTGCAAAGGGAAAAGATTTGGACGGCCGAGAACGAGTGATGAAAATGTAGCACGCATCCAGCAAGCATTTGTTCGCAGACCAGGAAGATCGACTCGCCGAGCTAGCAGAGAGCTGCAAATTCCACAATCAAGTGTATGGAGAGTCCTACGAAAAAGGTTAGTTATGCAACCTTATCGGTTCAAGCACTGTCTGCAGCTGATAAGATTAAAAGAATCGATTTCTGTGATTTTATCCTTGCTCAAATGGAAACAGATGAATCTTTCGTTTCAAAGATTGTGTTTAGTGATGAAGCAACTTTCCACACTAACGGGAAAGTCAACCGTAACAATGTCTGTATATGGGGCACTGAGAATCCGCGGGAAACAACTCAGTATGAACGTGACTCGCGTAAGGCGAGCGTTTTCTGCGCCATTTCAGCCAATAAAGTTTTTGGTCCCTTTTTCTTCGAAGGTGCTACTGTAACTGGACTACAGTATCTGAAGATGTTAGAGAATTGGCTGTTCCCTCAGCTCGAACAAGAAGCACAACAATTCATATTTCAGAAGGATGGAGCGCCACCACATTGGCACTTATCTGTATGAACTACCTGAACGTCAACTACCCGAGGCGATGGATCGGCCGCCAGGCAGCCCGTGACAGAGCACTTCATCACTGGCCTCCAAGAAGCCCTGATCTTACCCCCTGCGATTTTTTCTTATGGGGTTATGTTAAGGATATGGTGTTTCGGCCACCTCTCCCAGCCACCATTGATGATTTGAAACAAGAAATAACAGCAGCTATCCAAACTGTTACGCCTGATATGCTACAGAGAGTGTGGAACGAGTTGGAGTATCGGGTTGATATTGCTCGTGTGTCTGGAGGGGGCCATATTGAACATCTCTGAACTTGTTTTTGAGTGAAAAAAAAAACCTTTTTAAATACTCTTTGTAATGATGTATAACAGAAGGCTATATTATGTTTCTTTCATTAAATACACATTTTTAAAGTTGTGGTATTCTTTTTGAATCACCCTGTATATTCAGTGATAGATTTATCGACGAAAAATAAAAAAAACAAGTGACTCTACAAAAGAAGCGATGCAAATTCAATAAGTTCGACTACCTCCGTGGTCCAGTTATTTTCTTGTACCTCTCAATTTCGTTCTACGGTTTCTGTGATGATAGGAAAAATTTTTATAGCAGTAACAAGTTGTAAATTGCTTTTAATGACGTGTTACTTATATGTTTCATATTTCGAAATAAAAATGACATTTATTCTAGAATTTGGGCCTTTTTTATTTTTCACATTTAGCCCGATACACTTCTCAGTTTCGTGCGCTTTCAGACTGCACATTTTTCGCGCTTAACGAAAAGAAAAATTAGTCTTCTTAAAGCCCTCCAGAACCCCTGAATGAAATTTCTTTGTAAAATCACTGTCAACAATGTATATATATATATATATATATATATATATATATATATATATATATATATATATATATATATCAGTGAAAATACTAAGGATTTTATTCATTCCTTACGACAAAATACTACAGTGATGTTGCATTTACCCCGCTTCGTAAGATACATTGCCTTTTTCTAGTTTAGTAGTTATCGAAAGAAATCACAATCATCGTTGTTGATAAGGAAATTAAAATATTGCTAAATGTCTTGTCAGTGATTGCACACTAAGTCTAACTGAAACAGCCTAATTTTTGACGAGTAAATTTCGATTTGGCATCCATTTCATCTTAGCTGTACACCACAATCCTTTACCTCGATCTCAAGCGGGTTATCCCATGTAAACACGTACTTAAAAAAATACTTCGACTCGCATTTTGCTTTCAGGACCGCCGATAACTGCACTACATTCAAAATGAGGTATGGCACTCAAGAGAAATAGACACCGAAGGGAACACTACTCGAAAATTCTTATGAACCAATCTCTTTCCACGCTATGTAGATTACCTAATTTTTCCACCTACTGCAGTGGCCTTCGATATGCCACTAATAGTCTTGCTGCTTTTAATTATACTTTTTTTTCACGAGTGATTAGATACCCTGCCTGTATTCCTATGTAGCTGAATTCTTCTCCTAATTTTACGTTATATAGATAAAAACGAGCTTCTGGTCAGATACACGTACACCTAAGGCATGACAGATTTTCATCAAAGAGTTTATTTTCTGTATTATTAATGAAAATATCGGCCAAGGTTCCGACCTTTCCACTAGTTCATTCGTTTCTCGTACTACTTTTTTGTATGTGGTGAGGCAGAAATCATTGAACCATCAAAAATAATGTCCTCAAAGATAAAACTAACACTAGGAGAACTGACTGGACTAGAGGAAATGTTGAAACTAGTTTTGTCATTCAGTTACTTCACTCTTTGTCTCTTTTATCTAACTCTATGCAAGAGTGTAGTGGCCAAACGAGGAAGCCTCACGACCATCTGTCTCCAAGCAACATAGCGACTTGCTTGCGGTAAGTCGATCTCGTGTATTCACCGCAATGGTGCGCTTCCTCTAGATCTTGGGACGTCGAATTTTCCATCTTTGTTTGTTCCTTCCACTGTCTCTTGCCTCCTGACACTGTGACCAGAATATTTCTACTTATTTTGGTTGAATGGCTCTAAGCACTATGGGACCTAACATCTGAGGTTATCAGTCCCCTAGACTTAGACCTACTTAAACCTAACTAACCTAAGGACATCACACACATCCATGCCCGAGGCAGGATTCGAACCTGCGACCGTAGCAGCAGCGTGGTTCCGGACTGAAGCGCCTAGAACCACTCGGCCACATCGGCTGGCAATTTTGGTTGACAAGAGTTTACATTCTTGTTGTGATGCCTCAGTATCGACTCATTGGTTCGATATGCTGACCAAGGTATTCGAAGTAATCTTCTATGGCACCGCATTTCCGAAGCATCACTCCTGCGACAGCCAGCCGTCTCCATCGTCCAAGTTTTTGCTATGTAGGTGACGGTAGGGAAGACTGGGTTTCAGACGAATGTCAGCTTTGTCTTGACAATGAAGGAACCATGGACCTTGCCGTTGGTGGGGAGGCTTGCGTGCCTCAGCGATACAGATAGCCGTACCGTAGGTGCAACCACAACGGAGGGGTATCTGTTGAGAGGCCAGACAAACGTGTCGTTCCTGAAGAGGGGCAGAAGCCTTTTCAGTAGTTGCAAGGGCAACAATCTGGATGATTGACTGATCTGGCCTTGTAACACTAAACAAAACGGCCTTGCTGTGCTGCTACTGCGAACGGCTGAAAGCAAGGGGAAACTACAGCCGTAATTTTTCCCGAGGGCATGCAGCTTTACTGTATGATTAAATGATGATGGCGTCCTCTTGGGTAGAATATTCCGGAGATAAAATAGTCCCCCATTCGGATCTCCGGGCGGGGACTACTCAAGAGGATGTCGTTATCAGGAGAAAGAAAACTGGCGTTCTACGGATCGGAGCGTGGAATGTCAGATCCCTTAATAGGGCAGGTAGGTTAGAAAATTTAAAAAGGGAAATGGATAGGTTAAAGTTAGAAATAGTGGGAATTAGTGAAGTTCGGTGGCAGGAGGAACAAGACTTCTGGTCAGGTGACTACAGGGTTATAAACACAAAATCAAATAGGGGTAATGCAGGAGTAGGTTTAATAATGAATAGGAAAATAGGAAAGCGGGTAAGCTACTACAAACAGCTTAGTGAACGCATTATTGTGGCCAAGATAGATACGAAGCCCACACCTACTACAGTAGTACAAGTTTATATGCCAACTGGCTCTGCAGATGACGAAGAAATTGAAGAAATGTATGATGAAATAAAAGAAATTATTCAGATTGTGAAGGGAGACGAGAATTTAATAGTCATGGGTGACTGCAATTCGAGTATAGGAAAAGGGAGAGAAGGAAACATAGTAGGTGAATATGGATTGGGGCTAAGAAATGAAAGAGGAAGCCGCCTGGTAGAATTTTGCACAGAGCACAACATAATCATAGCTAACACTTGGTTTAAGAATCATGAAAGAAGGTTGTACACATGGAAGTACCCTGGAGATACTAAAAGGTATCAGATAGATTATATAATGGTACGACAGAGATTTAGGAACCAGGTTTTAAATTGTAAGACATTTCCAGGGGCAGATGTGGACTCTGTCCACAATCTATTGGTTATGACCTGTAGATTAAAACTGAAGAAACTGCAAAAAGGTGGGAATTTAAGGAGATGGGACCTGGATAAACTGAAAGAACCAGAGGTTGTACAGAGTTTCAGGGAGAGCATAAGGGAACAATTGTCAGGAATGGGGGAAAGAAATACAGTAGAAGAAGAATGGGTAGCTTTGAGGGATGAAGTAGCGGAGGCAGCAGAGGATCAAGTAGGTAAAAAGACGAGGGCTAGTAGAAATCCTTGGGTAACAGAAGAAATATTGAATTTAATTGATGAAAGGAGAAAATATAAAAATGCAGTAAATGTAGCAGGCAAAAATGAATACAAACGTCTCAAAAATGAGATCGACAGGAAGTGCAAAATGGCTAAGCAGGGATGGCTAGAGGGCAAATGTAAGGATGTAGAAGCCTATCTCACTAGGCGTAAGATAGATACTGCCTACAGGAAAATTAAAGAGACCTTTGGAGATAAGAGAACGACTTGTATGAATATCAAGAGCTCCGATGGAAACCCAGTTCTAAGCAAAGAAGGGAAAGCAGAAAGGTGGAAGGAGTATATAGAGGGTCTATACAAGGGCGATGTACTTGAGGACAATATTATGGAAATGGAAGAGGATGTAGATGAAGATGAAATGGGAGATATGATACTGCGTGAAGAGTTTGACAGTGCACTGAAAGACCTGAGTCGAAACAAGGCCCCCGGAGTAGACAACATTCCATTGGAACTACTGACGGCCTTGGGAGAGCCAGTCCTGACAAAACTCTACCATCTGGTGAGCGAGATGTATGAAACAGGCGAAATACCCTCAGACTTCAAGAAGAATATAATAATTCCAATTCCAAAGAAAGCAGGTGTTGACAGATGTGAAAATTACCGAACTATCAGTTTAATAAGTCACAGCTGCAAAATACTAACACGAATTCTTTACAGCCGAATGGAAAAACTAGTAGAAGCCAACCTTGGGGAAGATCAATTTGGATTCCGTAGAAACGCTGGAACACGTGAGGCAATACTGACCTTACGACCTATCTTAGAAGAAAGATTAAGGAAAGGCAAACCTACGTTTCTAGCATTTGTAGACTTAGAGAAAGCTTTTGACAATGTTGACTGGAATGCTCTCTTTCAAATTCTAAAGGTGGCAGGGGTAAAATACAGGGAGCGAAAGGCTATTTACAATTTATACAGAAACAAGATGGCAGTTATAAGAGTCGAGGGACATGAAAGGGAAGCAGTAGTTGGGAAGGGAGTAAGACAGGGCTGTAGCGTCTCCCCGATGTTTTTCAATCTGTATATTGAGCAAGCAGTAAAGGAAACAAAAGAAAAATTCGGAGTAGGTATTAAAATTCATGGAGAAGAAATAAAAACTTTGAGGTTCGCCGATGATATTGTAACTCTGTCAGAGACAGCAAAGGACTTGGAAGGTTGAATGGAATGGACATTGTCCTGAAAGGAGGATATAAGATGAACATCAACAAAAGCAAAACGAGGATAATGGAATGTAGTCGAGTTAAGTCGGGTGATGCTGAGGGAATTAAATTAGGAAATGAGACACTTAAAGTAGTAAAGGAGCTTTGCTATTTAGGGAGTAAAGTAACTGATGATGGTCGAAGAAGAGAGGATATGAAGAAGAGAAATTTGTTAACATCGAATATAGATTTAAGTGTCAGGAAGTCGTTTCTGAAAGTATTTTTATGGAGTGTAGCCATGTATGGAAGTGAAACATGGACGATAAATAGTTTGGACAAGAAGAGAATAGAAGCTTTTGAAATGTGGTGCTACAGAAGAATGCTGAAGATTAGATGGGTAGATCACATAACTAATGAGGAAATATTGAATAGGATTGGGGAGAAGAGAAGTTTGTGGCACAACTTCACCAGAAGAAGGGATCGGTTGGTAGGACATGTTCTGAGGCATCAAGGGATCACCAATTTAGTATTGGAGGGCAGCGTGGAGGGTAAAAATCGTAGAGGGACACCAAGAGACGAATACACTAAGCAGATTCAGAAGGATGTAGGTTGCAGTAGGTACTGGGAGATGAAAAAGCTTGCACAGGATAGAGTAGCATGGAGAGCTGCATCAAACCAGTCTCAGGACTGAAGACCACAACAACAACAACAACAACAAGTAATCTACAGGAAACTGAAACCAAAGCACAGAAACTAACTGCACAACACCCGAAGATCATATTCACAACAGAATTTGAGGAAGACAGCTGTATCACCTTCTTCATTTACACAATAAAAAAGAAAGACGGAAACATATTTAGCATATTTAGGAAATCTGTATGCACAGATGTTGTTATCAGTGAGTGGTCGACTTACCCTCCACGACTCAACTGAGCGTATTTTAATGCAGCTGAGTATAGCTTATTAAGATGATCGCTCCAGCAGCATGATGATGAAAGAGAGCTGAATGTTTTAGAGTGCTGATTGTTTTAAAACAAGTGGCTGTATTAATTAGACATAAATGGTTGGCTTGTATGAAAATTTTTAATAATAATTAAGGAAATGAAGCAGATAACTGGAGGCCACATAATTCTCAAGAGTAACAAAAACAAAAGATAACTGGTTTTGACGTACGTAGGAAAGACATCCGACAGTAATTCAAAGTCACTTTGAGTATTATAAATGCTAGCGGGCTCCTGTCATTACAGCTACCCTACAGCAGTGCTGCTGTGTAGTAAACTATATCATAAAACAAATGGCAATTATTATTCTAACGCCAACGAACGAATAGTTGCGAAGCCATACAACATGTCCTAAAGAACTGTTGCGCACCAATCTCTTCAGTAGTGATTAAGACACAGACCAGATCTGTTCTCTGTGGCACCAATGCCCTTGAATTCCATACGTTTTGAAGTCATCTGTACCATCATGTATCACTGCGAATTATTTTACGGTGTCTGGTGTTAAATGCACCGTAATGGCTTGCATAAATATATTTACAGTATATTACCTACCCGCGATTCCATTCATAGCTTCACATTTGGGCTGTCTGCATCTCCGAACGAATCCAATGCGCTACTCAGAACTGCTTCGAGGGGCTAAGTCAGCAAGAGCAAGTAGGGAGAAACTTTAAACGTCAATTCACTAAGTTGATTCAATAAGGGTTAACTTAATTATGGATGGATCGACCAATTGTACTGGAGATCACCTATACCACTTTCTAAGGATTCGTGGTTATAATGAGAAATATCTACGAAGAATTAGTACCATAGAGGATATTGCAAAGTATACCTGGAACACTCTGACACACATGCATAAACGCTAAATGTTTGTTATCCAGTTTTGTGGAAGGCGTCCTGATTGTAACCAGTCAGCTCCTCAAGAGAAGAATTATTTTGAGTGGTATCGGGGATAGTGGTGGGAATTCTATTGCAGCACGACGTCCAAGCACCCTTCTTTTAAAAACGTTGTCAACTTACGTCTACATCTACATCTACATCTACATCCATACTCCGCAAGCCACCTGACGGTGTGTGGCGGAGAGTACTTTGTGTACCTCTCTCGGTTCTCCTTTCTATTCCAGTCTCTTATTGTTCGTGGAAAGAAAGATTGTCGCTATGCCTCTGTGTGGGCTCTAATCTCTCTGATTTTATCCTCATGGTCTCTTCGCGAGATATACGTAGGAGGGAGAAATATACTGCTTTACTCCTCGGTGAAGGTATGGTCTTCAACAAAAGCCCGTACCGCGCTACTGAGCGTCTCTCCTGCAGAGTCTTCCACTGGAGTTTATCATCACCGTAACGCTTTCGCGATTACTAAACGAACCTGCAACGAAGCGCGCTGCTCTCCGTTGGATCTTCCCTATCTCTTCTATCAACCCTATCTGGTACGGATCCCACACTGGTAAGCAATATTCAAGCAGTGGGCGAACAAATGTACTGTAACCCACTTCCTTTGTTTTTGGATTGCATTTCTTTAGAATTCTTCCAATGACTCTCAGTCTGGTATCTGCTTTACCGACGATCAACTTTATCATGATCATTCCATTTTAAATAACTCATAATGCCTACTCCCAGATAATTTATGGAATTAACTGCTTCCAGTTGCTGACCTGCTATATTGTAGCTAAATAACAAAGGATCTTTCATTCTATGTATTCGCAGCACATTACACTTGTCTACAGTGAGATTCAATTGCCATTCCCTGCACCATGCGTCAATTCGTTGCAGATCCTCCTGCATTTCAATACAATTTTCCATTGTTACAACCTCTCGATATACTACAGCATCATCCGCAAAAAGCCTCAGTGAACCTCTGATGTTGTCTACAAGCTCATTTATGTATATCGTGAATAGCAACGGTTCTACGACACTCCCTTGCGGCACACCTGAAATCACTCTTACTTCGGAAGACTTCTCTGCATTGAGAATGACATGATGCGTTCTCTAATTTAGGAACTGTTCAATCCAATCACACTATTGGTCTGATAGTCCATATGCTCTTACTTTGTTCATTAAACGACTGTGGGGAACTGTATCGAACGCCTTGCGGAAGTCAAGAAACACGGTATCTACCTGGGAACCTGTGTCTATGGGCCTCTGAGTCTCGTGGACGAATGGCGAGAGCTGGGTTTCACACGATCGACTTTTTCGAAACCCATGCTGATTCCTACAGAGTAGATTTCTAGTCTCCAGAAAAGTCATTATACTCGAACATAAACGTGTTCCAAAATTCTACAACTGATCAACATTAGAGAAATAGGTATAGAGTTCTGCACATCAGTTCGACGTCCCTTTGGAACTCTACGCTCTTCTAGAGACCTACGGTACACCGCTCCAAGAAGGGGGGCAAGTTCTTTCGCGTACTCTGTGTAAAATCGAACTGGTGTCCCATCAGGTCCAGCGGCGTTTCCCCCTCTGAGCGATTTTAATTGTTTTTCTATCCCTCTGTCATCTATTTACGTCTTACAAGCTAATGGATGCTGCGCATGAGGTGCACCACACTGAAAACAGAGCTGAACATAGTTGTTCATATGCGATACGATTCTTGATGTAACCTCTTGAAGTAGTATTTGCATCCAGTGAAACATCAATGGCTTTGTAATAATGGTATGGGAACACATGGTAAAACTACAGTATAGCTAAAAGGAACTATGAAAGTAATTAGAATCACTTAAAGGCTTGGAATCTCAAGAGAGAGCAAGCGAGCGATGAGCTGATCTAAGGAGGAGAAATGCATGGCGCTAGGTGATTACCAGATTTGAAAGGCGAAAGCCTGCAACCACTCCTTCAGTTAACGGCATTAATTTCTCAGTCAAAAGGTAGAGAGATTTTCCTCTTTTTTGTTTTTTTACACTACTGTTGATAATATAGAAATCAATCTTGCATCGTGATCGTAGAAGTTACAATAATATTTTCTAAGATTTTTTCTATCTCAGTGGTGGGGCTCTACACCCTTCTCACACATTACTATGTTATTATCAATTATCTTATTGGCAATGATTGAATGTGACCTAAAAATTAGTAGAAAAGAAAAATGAAGAGTTACTATTCACATGTCTGTCCCTCGACGGTTAATGTGATTCCCCACGAACTCACGTTGCAAAACGGCGTTGGATGTCAGAGGGTGGGTCGTCAGTCCATTCCCTTGTAACCATATTATCATCGAGCGTGCTTAGAAACAAAAAAATTAAATCTCATAAGCGATGCATTCAAATCTGTAAAAATGATTATAGAAGATAAAATGAAATACTACTGCTTACGTGTTTCTCTCTCGGCGATCGGCATCATTCGTCATGAGCTCACGCTGGAGAACGGCGTCGGGCCATTCAGTTGAATCTTCGACGCAGATGGACTGGGCATTGCGTCAACTTCAGTCATAGGTCGTGGAGTGAACGCACTCTGGGAATGCACAGTCATAAGGCCTGACTAGACTTCGCCCATTTACACAGACACAAAAATGTTGAAAAATTCTTTAGGGAAGTGAAAAAAATATTACATTAGATAAACATATTATTGTTCATACTTACAGAGAGAGAAAGAGAGAGAGAGAAGGAAATGCCTTTTTTAGGGGTGACTGCCTACATCTGGCTGCAACAAAAGAAATCCATCAGACTGCAGCTACATACGAAATGAACGTACTTAAACAAGTGCGTACGTGAAAATAGTCGTCGTACACTTACTTCTGCAGTACCTCTGGAGTCAAATCGTTTGGCAGCCTCTGCAGAAGCGTCAGACTGGCAGCTTCATCTCTGTTCTTAACGCTCCTGATATTGCTGCTATCAGGGCCCAGATTGAAGTTGCTTTTCGCGGCAAAATGACTCTTATTCATAGCCCCAAAACCAATTACAACTGAAAATACGCACGCAGTTAATAGAAAACATTTTGTTGGAGGAAAATTGTAACTTCTTCAAACATCAATCAAGATTCATTTGTATATTAAAAACAGCAGTACAAAAAAAGGGAAAAATCTCTCCCTTGACTAAGAGCCGGTTGCTGTGGCCGAGCTGCTCTAGGCGCTTCAGTCCGCAACCGCGCTGCTGCTAAGGTCGCAGGTTCGAATCCTGCCTGGGGCGTGGATGTGCGTAATGTCCTTATGTTTAAGTAGTTCTAAGTCTAGGGGACTGATGACCTCAGATGTTAAGTCCCATAGTGCTTAGAGCCATTTGAATCATTTGAACCTTGACTAAGAAAATAGTGCCCGTAAGTGACGGAGTGGCTGCTGTCTGTCGCGTTTCAAATCGGGTAATCACTTAGCGCTACGCATTTATTCCTCCCTAGATCAGATCATCGCTCGCTACCAATCTCTTGAGATTTCAAGTCTTTAAGTGACTCTAATTACTTTCAATTTCATTATATTCCTTTCAACTGTACTGTCTTTGTAACGTGTGTTCCAATACCATTGTTACAAGGCCATCTCTGTTTCACTGGACGGAAATACTAGCCTCTAGTTCAAGAGGGTACATCAGGAATCGTCATGCATATCACAACTATGATCAGCTCCACTTCCAGTGTGATCCAGCTCATGCCCAATATGCATTAGGTTCTAGGACGTACCTTGATAGCTGTCTCAAAATAAGGGTGCTTGGACGTCGTGCTGCAATAGAATTCCCACCACGACCCCCTATACTACGCAAAGGAATCCTTCCTCTTGGAAAGCTGACTGGTTACGATGAAGAAATCTTCCATAATCTGGATAGTAAACATTCCGTGTGTACGCATGTGT
Source organism: Schistocerca serialis cubense (assembly GCF_023864345.2). NCBI lineage: Eukaryota > Metazoa > Arthropoda > Insecta > Orthoptera > Acrididae > Schistocerca > Schistocerca serialis. The sequence goes on from NC_064642.1 coordinate 525,460,617, forward strand.
ATCAGAGTACTCCAGGTACTCTTTTCAATATCCCCCGTGGTACTAAATCTTCATAAATATTTCTCAGTATAGCCTCTAGTTCTTAGAAACTGGTATAGATGATGTCCAGTATAAGTGGTCGTTCCATCCTTCTAGAGACTCGATAAGTTAAGTTAACCCTTCCTAAATCAACTGAGTGAATCGACGATTAGAATTCCTCCGTACGTGTTCTGTCTCTTGCTCTTGCCGACGTAGTCCCTTGAACCAATTCTGAGTGGCTCATTGCATTCGTTCGGAGATGCAAACAGCCAACCAATGAGGCTATAAGTGGAAATGCGTGTAGCTAATCTACATTAAAAATATTGTGGCAAGCCATTATGGTGCATTTAATACCAAACACCGTAAAATATTTCGCAATAATACATGGTGATCCGTATAACTTCAAAAAATACTGAAAATCGAGGGCAAAAGCGGCACAGATAACAGAACAGATCTGGCCTGTATCCTAACGCCTGCTGGAGAGTTCCGCACGCAACAGTTCGTAGGACATGTTGCGTAGCTTCGCAACTATTCGTCGTTGTCGTCACAATAATAATTATTTGTTTTCTGATATAGTTCATTGCAGAGTAGCACGGCAGTAGCATAGCTCTAACGACAGGCTTAGCACTTATTGTGCTCAACGTGGCTTTAATAATTACTATTTGATAAAGAAAGGTCTTAGTTTCGCGCCGAAACGTTGGTGGGTCCCCGTCGTTAAGAATCGCCAAGGTAGATTCACTCTCGGTACTTACTCACACATCTTCACAACGCTGCCTTATTTCAGTACCATATGGCGTGAGCAGTCCCACCGTCTGTGTTCCGAACGTGGGCACCACTTCTCACACATCGCTGTAGCACTCTATGTTGCTGCTCAAGAAAGCGAACTACTCTTGTTAACTATAATGTTCCAACATTGTTTTGAAACAAAATTCTTATTTCGACAATAAATGAAAGCATTGTAGCACGTAGGAGTAGCTTTTACATTGTGTCACATTTCTCTAAGCAGATAACTTATGTATTTCCTGAGCATCCAAGACAGAATTTTAAATAAGCCTTTTGGTTCCCCAAATTAAATTTGGTAATTAAAAGATGAATTTCGATTACCGATTTTCCTAAGCTCGATCTCAAGTTGATTCCGTATTTCTAGATTTCCGGAAAACTTTTGACACCGTTCCTCACAAGCGACTTCTAATCAAGCTGCGGGCCTATGGGGTATCGTCTCAGTTGTGCGACTGGATTCTGGATTTCCTGTCAGGAAGGTCGCAGTTTGTAGTAATAGACGGCAAATCATCGAGTAAAACTGAAGTGATATCAGGTGTTCCCCAGGGAAGCGTCCTGGGACCTCTGCTGTTCCTGATCTATATAAATGACCTGGGCGACAATCTGAGCAGTTCTCTTAGGTTGTTCGCAGATGATGCTGTAATTTACTGTCTAGTAAGGTCATCCGAAGACCAGTATCAGTTGCAAAGCGATTTAGAAAAGATTGCTGCATGGTGTGGCAGGTGGCAGTTGACGCTAAATAACGAAAAGTGTGAGGTGATCCACGTGAGTTCCAAAAGAAATTCGTTGGAATTCGATTACTCGATAAATAGTACAATTCTCAAGACTGTCAATTCAACTAAGTACCCGGGCGTTAAAATTACGAACAACTTCGGTTGGAAAGACCACATAAATAATATTGAGGGGAAGGCGAGCCAAAGGTTGTGTTTCATTGGCAGGACACTTAGAAGATGCAACAAGTCCACTAAAGAGACAGCTTACACTACACTCGTTCGTCCTCTGTTAGAATATTGCTGCGCGGTGTGGGATCCTTACCAGGTGGGATTGACGGAGGACATCGAAAGGGTGCAAAAAAGGGCAGCTCGTTTTGTATTATCACGTAATAGGGGAGAGAGTGTGGCAGATATGATACGCGAATTGGGATGGAAGTCATTAAAGCAAAGACGTTTTTCGTCGCGGCGAGATCTATTTACGAAATTTCAGTCAACAACTTTCTCTTCCGAATGTGAAAATATTTTGTTGAGCCCAACCTACATAGGTAGGAATGATCATCAAAATAAAATAAGAGAAATCAGAGCTCGAACAGAAAAGTTTAGGTCTTCGTTTTGCCCGCGCGCTGTTCGGGAGTGGAATGGTAGAGAGATAGTATGATTGTGGTTCGATGAACCCTCTGCCAAGCACTTAAATGTGAATTGCAGAGTAATCATGTAGATGTAGATGTAGAATTCTTCATGAAATGTTTTCTTTGCAGTGTTACTAAAAAAAATCCTTGATCAGTGTTTTAATAAAGAAAGGGGAGAATTTGAATATAAAAGAATATGATGTGTACTGCAAATTTCTGGTAGGCCTCAATCTTGTTCCACTTACTAAATATAGACTGCGTTACATAAATTATATAACTGTTCAGTGACTTTGGAACGCAATGCATATTAGTACCGAAGCCTATTTTCTAGTGATTAACATACTGTTGCGATGTACATGCTATTCTAAAAAATTTATCTGTTTTAAGAATCTAATAACGGTTTATTCTAACTCTCCTATGTTTATTTGTGAATGTAACTTCTAAATTATGTGTCAAGAAGAATTATGTCCGAGATGTATCAGGATACATTATGTCTAATTAGAAATCCAATTATCTTAATTGCCTATGGAACAGTCATACGTTCACTAATGACGGATCGCCATATTAAACAGGTGGAACCAGGATTTTCGCAAACAGTAAAACAACAGATGAAAGAGAATTACGAATGTCAGCTGCATGAGGGCATTAAAATAATTGACTGCCAACAGGTGAAAATTTGTGCCACAGAGGCTCTCTAAGACGGGTTTCCCGTTTTACATGAGTAGTCGCTTTAAGCTTTTGGCCATATGAGCACGCTTCACATGCGACCCAAAGTCCCAAATTGTCGCCCACAACTGCCGTAGCGCCCCCTGATCATTTTCATTATTGCTCGCAGCATCTCCCATAATTCCCGCAACGGGTCAGACTTAGGGTGCATCCACGTTGAGATGTGAAATGTTTTCGTACTTAGTTATTACTGCACTACTGGCCATTAAAATTGCTACACCACGAAGGTGACGTGCAACAGACGCGAAATTTAACCGACAGGAAGAAGATGCTGTGATATGCAAATCATTAGCTTTTCAGAGCATTCACACAAGGTTGGCGCCGGTGGCGACACCTAAACGTGCTGACATGAGGAAAGTTTCCAACCGATTTATCATACACAAACAGCAGTTGACCGGCGTTGCCTGGTGAAACGTTGTTGTGATGCCTCGTGTAAGGAGGAGAAATGCATACCATCCGGTTTCCGACTTTGATAAAGGTCGGATTGTAGCCTATCACCATTGCGGTTTATCGTATCGCGACATTGCTGCTCGCGTTCATCGAGATCCAATGACTGTTAGCAGAATATGGAATCGGTGGGTTCAGGAGGGTAGTACAGAAATCCGTTCTGGATCCCAACGGCCTCGTATCACTAGCAGTCGAGATGACTGGCATCTAATCCGCATGGCTGTAACGGATCGTGCAGCCACGTCTCGATCCCTGAGTCAACAGATGGGAACGTCTGCAAGACAACAACCATCTGCACGAACAGTTCGACGGCGTTTGCAGCAGCATGGACTATCAGCTCGGAGACCATGGCTGCGCCTGCGATGGTGTACTCAACGACGAACCTGGGTGCACGAACGGCAAAACGTCATTTTTCCGGATGAATCCAGGTTCTGTTTACACCATTATGATGGTTGCATCCGTGTTTGGCGACATCGCGGTGAACGCCCATTGGAAGCTTGTATTCGTCATCGCCATACTGGCGTATCACCCGGCGTGATAATATGGGGTGCCATTGGTTACACGTCTCGGTCACCTCTTGTTCGCATTGACGGCACATTGAACAGTGGACGTTAGATTTCAGATGTGTTACGACCCGTGGTTTTACCCTTCATTCCATCCCTGCGAAACCCTACATTTCAGCAGGATAATGCACGACCTCATGTTGCACGTCCTGTACGGACCTTTCTGGACACAGAAAATGTTCGACTGCTGCCCTGGCCAGCACATTCTCCAGATCTCTCACCAATTGAAAACCTCTGGTCAATGGTGGCCGAGCAACTGGCTCGTCACGATACACCAATCACTACTCTTGATGAACTGTGGTAACGTGTGGAAGCTGCATGGGCAGGCGTATCAAGGCCGTTCTTACGGCCAGAGGTGGTTGTTCTGGGTACTGATTTCTTACGACATATGCGCCCAAATTGTGTGAAAATGTAATCACGTGTCGGTTCTAGTATAATATATTTGTCCAATGAATACCCGTTTATCATCTACGTTCTTGGTGTAGCAATTTTAATGGCCAGTAGTGTAATTATATTACTCCGTCCTAACAGGTCATGTAGGCGCGACGGTGCTGATCGGCCGCCGTGTCATCCTCAGCCAATAGACGCCATTGGATATGTATATGGGGGGGGCAAGTGGTCAGCACACCACTCTCGCAGCCGTAAGTCAGTTTACGAGACCTGAGCCGCTACTTCACATTGAAGTAGCTCCTCAGTTTACCTCACAGTGGCTGCGTGCGCCCTGCTTGTCAGCAGCGCTAGGAAGACCAGATGGTCACCCATACAAGTGCTAACCAGCCCGACGGCGCTTAATTTCGATGGCTGCACGAAAAGCATTATGCAACACGGTGGCGTTGCTGTCAGGGTTGCCCCGAGACATAATCCGTAGGTAGCGGTCATTCACTGCAGTAGTAGCCCTTGGGCGGCCTGAGCTTGGAATGTCATCAACAGTTCCTGTCTCTCTGTACCTCCTCCATTTCCGAACAACATCGCTTTGGTTCACTCCGAGACGCCTGGACACTTCCCTCGTTAAGAGCCCTTTCTGGTACAAAGTAACAACGCGAACGCGATCGAACCGCGATATTGACCGTCTAGGAATGGTTGAACTACAGACAACACGAGGCGTGTACCTCCTTTGATTGGCAGTCGGACTCCCTCCAGCTAATAGGCGCTGCTCATGCATGATTGTTTACATCTTTGGGCGGGTTTGGTGACATCTGCGAACAGTCAAAGGGACTGTGTCTGTGATGCAATATCCACAGAACGACAATTGCAGGAGTTCTGGGAATCGGGGTGATGCAAAACTTTTTTTCATGCGCGCGTGTGTGTGTGATCTCCGTTCTTTCGAACATGTCTGACAGAAAAGACACCACACAGTCATGATTCCGCAGTCTCAGCCCTACATATGCTCGTACATGATGAAAGAGAAATACTGACGTCAGCTGTATAAGGGCACTGCCATAATTCAGCGGTGAAAAGTGAAAATTTGTGCTGGACTGGGACTCGAACTCGGATTTACAGCATAATCATGACGCTATGGTGTCTATTCTCTTCAGACACTAGTTGTCGTGTTCTGACATAGGTGGGAGAGGGAGAAAAGGGGTTACTGATCAGTCTGCGCTCCCAAGTGGTACAGAGCAGAAGGCAGAAGGACAATTCACAGTGAAGGCATTTGATTGTTTTCTTCTATCTGATCCAGCACTGATACAGGCATTTACTAGAAATGCAGGTGGTGAGACTTGGTAGGGATCTCGTTGTGGAAAGTCTTGGACCAACAGGGTTTTGAAATAGTTGTTTATTCCAGACAGGGCCAACTAATACACTGGAGGCTAGTTCTAGGGTTAGAAAAAGCATGAATAACACTTCTACAACAGAAGCCAGGAGTGGATGCTAACCACAGTAGCAAACACTAGCAGCATCTTAAAGCAACATCTTGGTTGCAAAACTAAACAGACTGAATGTAACACTGTTCACTGAGGCACTCCAAGTGGGAGAGCAGACTTACACGGAGCTGGACCGAGGCTGGAGTCGACGGACGCGGATTCGGCGCCCAGATCGACTGACTGAGAACTCCGCCAAAGTGCGGAATCTAGGGGTTTTAAACATTCGCGTGGGGTACTGTTTTTCTCACTTAAAGCCACCCAGCCAGTCCCGCAGATCTCTAGCAGGCGCCTGCCAATCACGGTTTAGTTAGGTCCCCTCTACTGCTCCTAAGGCGGGGATATTAATGCAGTTGCACTAAGTCCGTGATTGTTATAAACATTGTTCGGCTGAAAGATAAACGTAACTGCTCTGCCAAATAAGGCTTGCAACATTATTATTGTACATCATTTAGCCCCACCCCTTGGGCTCCCCGGAGTAGGGACTGCTAGGTGAGCAGTTTTTGGCGTTTTCGCTATCTTTCTAACCCTTGTGAGCCTACTGACGTTTCTGTTCTCAGTGTTGGTATCAACCTGACTTTATACGCTAGTACGTGCCTCTTGGTTACAAAGTTCTACGGTGGCAACCTACCACAGCGTCTAGACGACATATGAAGTTACATGTTAATCCCTTGAAGAGTAAGTAGCGCCCTGGCGCCGCATCTGGGGGGCGTCTGCATTTTCACAGGGCTTACTTCATGTAACAGTCCTGACAAAACTCTACCATCTGGTGAGCAAGATGTATGAGACAGGCGAAATTCCCTCAGACTTCAAGAAGAATATAATAATTCCAATCCCAAAGAAAGCAGGTGTTGACAAATGTGAAAATTACCGAATTATCAGTTTGATAAGTCACAGCTGCAAAATACTAACGCGAATTCTTTACAGACGAATGGAAAAACTGGTAGAAGCCGACCTCGGGGAAGATCAGTTTGGATTCCGTAAATATGTTGGAACACGTGAGGCAATACTGACGCTACGGCTTATCCTAGAAGAAAGATAAAGGAAAGGCAAACCTACGTTTCTAGCATTTGTAGACTTAGAGAAAGCTTTTGACAATGTTGACTGGAATACTCTCTTTCAAACTCTGAAGGTGGCAGGGGTAAAATACAGGGAGCGAATTTACAATTTGTACAGAAACCAGATGGCAGTTAGAAGTGTCGAGGGGCATGAAAGGGAAGCAGTGGTTGGGAAGGGAGTGAGACAGGGTTCTAGCCTCTCCCCGATGCTATTCAATCTGTATATTGAGCAAGCAGTAAAGGAAACAAAAGAAAAATTCGGAGTAGGTATTAAAATCCATGGAGAAGAAATAAAAACTTCGAGGTTCGCCGATGACATTGTAATTCTATCAGAGACAGCAAAGGACTTGGAAGAGCAGTTGAACGGAATGGACAGTGTCTTGAAAGGAGGGTATAAGATGAACATCAACAAAAGCAAAACGAGGATAATGGAATGTAGTCGAATTAAGTCGGGTGATGCTGAGGGAATTAGATTAGGAAATGAGAAACTTAAGGTAGTAAAGGAGTTTTACTATTTGGGGAGCAAAATAACTGATGATGGTCGAAGTAGAGAGGATATAAAATGTAGACTGGCAATGACAAGGAAAGCGTTTCTGAAGAAGAGAAATTTGTTAACATCGAGTTTAGATTTAAGTGTCAGGAAGTCGTTTCTGAAAGTATTTGTATGGAGTATAGCCATGTATGGAAGTGAAACATGGACGATAAATAGTCTGGACAAGAAGAGAATAGAAGCTTTCGAAATGTGGTGCTACAGAAGAATGCTGAAGATTAGATGCGTAGATCATATAACTAATGTGGAGGTATTGAATAGATTTGGCGAGAAGAGGAGTTTGTTGCACAACTTGACCAGAAGAAGGGAACGGTTGGTAGGACATGTTCTGAGGCATCAAGGGATCACCAATATAGTACTGGAGGGCAGCGTGGAGGGTAAAAATTGGAGAAGGAGACCAAGAGATAAGTACACTAAGCAGATTCAGAAGTATGTAGGCTGCAGTAGGTACTGGGAGATGAAGAAGCTTGCACCGGATAGAGTAACATGGAGAGCTGCTTCAAACCAGCCTTAGGACTGAAAAGCACAACAACAACAAAAACAACAACAATATCTCTCCTAGTTTCGTCTGCCTTCAGCATCGTCTCTGCTTCTGCGCCTTGGAGCGCCTGTCCTCCTTTCTCACAGCTTCAAGACAACACTACAGTAGCAGGGAATAATCAATATATTACATAGTGCCAACTGTCTGGCTAAAGAACAGCCAACGCTCAATGATCACGTCACAGGAGGTCAGTGGTGACAACGCAGAATTACAGCAGATGACAGTGTCTTGGATTGCTGGAGACGTGTCTTGGGACAGTGGACGAAGTTCCCCCTGGAGTAATGGCAACTGGAAAAGCGACCTGAGGTGTGACAGGAGCAGCGCCCTCAGGGAGTCGTTAGCCTGGATAGCAGCTGCTGCAGTAGCTGGCTACGGCTGCTAGCTGGCTGGGGTTGGGGGTGGCGTGTTGCCCCTGCTGCGCTCACTGACTTGTGCCCCTTTCCGCCCCGCCAGCGTTCGACCGCCCTCCGCCCGCCGCACATCGCGTGGCCGGCAGCTGTCGTGTTTCTCCCACTCAGGGAGCAGCGAGTAGCAGCAGGCAGAGGTGCGCAGGCGCAGCTGCTAGCGCCGTGTTCCGCCCTGTTTGTGGACAGCTCGCTGCGGGGACGCCGAATCGAGCAAACTCGGGACGAGTCTGGAACTGCGTTAATTGAAATCCTCTGTTTCCCTGCAACAACACGGCACAATTTGAACAGCAGTGGCGCCAGCACTGCCCAAATGGCCGTCAGTAGCTCTCGCTAAAGCTCTGCTGACAGTTAGGTGCTCGTCACTCAATCAGCTGCATGGAATGGGAACGAGAATATTGCCTGAAGGTAAATTACAGTAACGAACTACAAAGACTCCTTCTGTGTAATACCGTGCCATAACTGATGAAATAATTCTTATTCCTTCTTTAACTGTAGGTAATACGATGTCGCAGCATAAAAAGTCTCATGACACCGGATCTAATGGTGGCTGTTGATTACAATTTAAATTGTTCAAATGGTTCAAATGGCTCTGAGCACTATGGGACTTAACTGCTGTGGTCATCAGTCCCCTAGAACTTAGAACTACTTAAACCTAACTAACCTAAGGACTTCACAAACACCCATGCCCGAGGCAGGATTCGAATCTGCGACCGCAGCGGTCGCGCGGTTCCAGACTGTAGCGCCTAGAACCGCTCGGCCACGCCGGCCGGCCTTAAATTGTTAATTGTACAAGTAGAACCTGCAACAATCCTCTGCTTAAATACAAGAAGAAAAAGGAATAATTGATTCTCCTGGAAGATGCTCATATACTCAATACTTCCATTTTTAAATCGTCGTAGGTACTAAAATACTGTCTTGAATGTCTGACGTAGCTAAATGCTTTCATATTATACGGAACGAAATTGTGGATATCACGATAATATAACTTGGATACATCAGACAGCCGCAAAGAAGCGTCGCAGTATCACAACGTTACAAAGTTAACTCTGTCCGAACAGGCTTACGAAGGCTAGACACTATCGACCGACCATCATATCATAACAAACCGATTGGGGTCACTGGATGCGGGATACGGAGGCATGTGGTGCGCACATCACAGTGTTTGTGAGCAAAATCACTACTTCTCAGTCAAGTAGCTCCTCAGTTGGCCTCACAAGGGCTCAGTTCATCCCGTTTGCCAACAGCGCTCGGCAGACTCGGTCGTCCACGCAACGTCTGGCCAAGCGCGACATCGTTTAACTTCGGTAATCCGACGGGAACCGAAATTACAGCTTCGGCAATGCCGCTGGCATCGGACTGTTACTGTTAAGTTATTCATGAATTGGATTTGTGGTGTATTGTTGTTGTTGTGGTCTTCAGTCCTGAGACTGGTTTGATGCAGCTCTCCATGCTACTCTATCCTGTGCAAGCTTTTTCATCTCCCAGTACCTACTGCAACCTACATCCTTCTGAATCTGCTTAGTGTATTCATCTCTTGGTCTCCCTCTACGATTTTTACCCTCCACGCTGCCCTCCAATACTAAATTGGTGATCCCTTGATGCCTCAGAACATGTCCTACCAACCGATCCCTTCTTCTGGTCAAGTTGTGCCACAAACTTCTCTTCTCCCCAATCCCATTCAATACTTCCTCATTAGTTATGTGATCTACCCATCTAATCTTCAGCATTCTTCTGTAGCACCACATTTCAAAAGCTTCTATTCTCTTCTTGTCCAAACTATTTATCGTCCATGTTTCACTTCCATACATGGCTACACTCCATACAAATACTTTCAGAAACGACTTCCTGACACAAATCTAAACTCGATGTTAACAAATTTCTCTTCTTCAGAAACGCTTTCCTTGCCATTGCCAGTCTACATTTTATATCCTCTCTACTTCGACCATCATCAGTTATTTTGCTCCCCAAATATCAAAACTCCTTTACTACTTTAAGTGTCTCATTTCCTAATCTAATTCCATCAGTATCACCCGACTTAATTAGAATACATTCCATTGTCCTTGTTTTGCTTTTGTTGATGTTCATCTTATATCCTCCTTTCAAGACACTGGCCATTCCATTCAACTGTTCTTCCAAGTCCTTTGCTGTCTCTGACAGAATTACAATATCATCGGCGAACCTCAAAGTTTTTATTTCTTCTCCATGAATTTTAATACCTACGCCGAATTTTTCTTTTGTTTCATTTACTGCTTGCTCAATATACTGATTGAACAACATCGGAGAGAGGCTACAACCCTGTCTTACTCCCTTCCCAACCACTGCTTCTCTTTCATGTCCCTCGACTCTTATAACTACCGTCTGGTTTCTGTACAAATTGTAAATAGCCTATCGCTCCCTGTATTTTACCCCTGCCACCTTTAGAATTTGAAAGAGATTATGCCAGTCAACATTGTCAAAAGCTTTCTCTAAGTCTACAAATGCTAGAAACGTAGGTTTGCCTTTCCTTAATCTTTCATCTAAGATAAGTCGTAAGGTCAGTACTGCCTCACGTGTTCCAGTGTTTCTACGGAATCCAAAATGATCTTCCCCGAGGTTGGCTTCTACTAGTTTTTCCATTCGTCTGTAAAGAATTCGTGTTAGTATTTTGCAGCTGTGAAATATTAAACTGATAGTTCGGTAATTTTCACATCTATCAACACCTGCTTTCTTTGGGATTGGAATTATTATATTCTTCTTGAAGTCTGAGGGTATTTCGCCTGTTTCATACATCTTGCTCACCAGATGGTAGAGTTTTGTCAGGACGCTCTCCCAAGGCCGTCAGTAGTTCCAATGAAATGTTGTCTACTCCGGGGGCCTTGTTTCGAATCAGGTCTTTCAGTGCTCTGTCAAACTCTTCACGCAGTATCATATCTCCCATTTCATCTTCATCTACATCCTCATCCATTTCCATAATATTGTCCTCAAGTACATCGCCCTTGTATAGACCCTCTATATACTCCTTCCACCTTTCTGCTTTCCCTTCTTTGCTTAGAACTGGGTTTCCATCGGAGCTCTTGATATTCATACAAGTCGTTCTCTTATCTCCAAAGGTCTCTTTAATTTTCCTGTAGGCAGTATCTATCTTACCCCTAGTGAGATAGGCCTCTACATCCTCACATTTGTCCTCTAGCCATCCCTGCTTAGCCATTTTGCACTTCCTGTCGATCTCATTTTTGAGACGTTTGTATTCGTTTTTGCCTGCTTCATTTACTGCATTTTTATATTTTCTCCTTTCATCAATTAAATTCAATGTTTCTTCTGTTACCCAAGGATTTCTACTAGGTCTCGTCATATTACCTACTTGATCCTCTGCTGCCTTCGCTACTTCATCCCTCAAAGCTACCCATTCTTCTTCTACTGTATTTCTTTCCCCCATTCCTGTCAATTGTTCCCTTATGCTCTCCCTGAAACTCTGTACAACCTCTGGTTCTTTCAGTTTATCCAGGTCCCATCTACTTAAATTCCCACCTTTTTGCAGTTTCTTCAGTTTTAATCTACAGGTCATAACCAATAGATTGTGGTCAGAGTCCACATCTGCCCCTGGAAATGTCTTACAATTTAAAACCTGGTTCCTAAATCTCTGTCGTACCATTATATAATCTATCTGATACCTTTTAGTATCTCCAGGGTTCTTCCATGTATACAACCTTCTTTCACGATTCTTAAACCAAGTGTTAGCTATGATTATGTTGTGCTCTGTGCAAAATTGTACCAGGCGGCTTCCTCTTTCATTTCTTAGCCCCAATTCATATTCACCTACTATGTTTCCTTCTCTCCCTTTTCCTACACTCGAATTCCAGTCACCCATGACTATTAAATTTTCGTCTCCCTTCACAATCTGAATAATTTCTTTTATTTCATCATACATTTCTTAATTTCTTCGTCATCTGCAGAGCTAGTTGGCATATAAACTTGTACTACTGTAGTAGGTGTGGGCTTTGTATCTATCTTGGCCACAATAATACGTTCACTATGCTGTTTGTAGTAGCTTACCCGCTTTCCTATTTTCCTATTCATTATTAAACCTACTCCTGCATTACCCCTATTTGATTTTGTGTTTATAACCCTGTAGTCACCTGACCAGAAGTCTTGTTCCTCCTGCCACCGAACTTCACTAATTCCCACTATATCTAACTTCAACATATCCATTTCCCTTTTTAAATTTTCTAACCTACCTGCCCGATTAAGGGATCTGACATTCCACGCTCCGATCCGTAGAACGCCAGTTTTCTTTCTCCTGATAACGACAATCTCTTGAGTTGTCCCCGCCCGGAGATCCTAATGGGGGACTATTTTACCTCCGGAATATTTTACCCAAGAGGACGCCATCATCATTTAATCATACAGTAAAGCTGCATGCTCTCGGGAAAAATTACGGCTGTAGTTTCCCCTTGCTTTCAGCCGTTCGCAGTACCAGCACAGCAAGGCCATTTTGGTTAGTGTTACAAGGCCCCTGCAACTACTGAAAAGGCTGCTGCCCCTCTTCAGGAACCACACATTTGTCTGGCCTCTCAACAGATACCCCTCCGTTGTGGTTGCACCTACGGTACGGCTATCTGTATCGCTGAGGCACGCAAGCCTCCCCACCAACGGCAAGGTCCATGGTTCATGGGGGGTATTACGATAATAAATAATGCATATCACGATTATAGTCGACAATATTTTCAAACTGAGAGTCAATATGGGAGATACAGGCTCGAGCCAATACATTGGATAATAATAATTTGAATAAAGCCTTTTAAAACGCACAAAAAATATAAGAAAATTTTGCCGAGCCCAATACAGATTCCTAACCCATACAGGTTGTCGTGAAAAACCTATGCTTGTGAATTTTTCATAGCTATAGCAAAATTTGTAAGATTTGAAAACAGAAACTTAGAGCTCATGCAACAGATAACTCATGCACGCACAGTTCACTGAGGTCACTTACATTTTTATTGCGCTGCAAATGGTATGAAATATTTGTGGTTTTTCTCAATCTCAGCTACTCCCTACACTCCTCACTATTAACTATTCCGTGTGCCCCATGCTTTCCGGTTCAAATTTTACGAGTACCCTCCTAGCTATTAAACATTCACAACCAATAATTTTCAGGACTATCTGTATGGGGTTAAAAATCTGTTTGGAGCTAGGAGAAATTAGTTTATACTTCTTAATCCGTTTTAAGAACTTATCGTTTTAAGATGTTTTTTATTTTAATAATTATTTTCTCTAGTTTAGCGGGAAACCAGTTTAAAATAAGGTGGAAAAGTTGTACCGAACGGAAAAACGTGTTAAAGAGCTCTTTTGGGAAAGTTTCTGACACGACTGCCAAAATTTTATCGCTTTCGAGCGTCCTTTAACTTCACAACTTTACTGTCAATCATGGCCGTTACGAAACACCAGAAAGTTTATAGTTAGTTACACCTGTAGCCCTATGTATGTCAGGGAGACTGGCTGGAAATATGAAATATGTAACAAATAATAGACTTAAGAAGGAAGAACACAGAAGAGAAATCTTACTTTGGAAAGAAAAAAAATATGAACTATATAGTACAGGCACCAGCCTGTGCTTCACAGGCTGAAGAAATGTTCTTAAGGTGCATTTAGCCTTCCCTATTACGTAAATCTTCTAGCTTAGAATTTTTTTACAGATTTAAAGTTTCAGGACAAGATCATTGAATCTGACACCAAGCTGCGTGTTGGCGCTTTCTAGGATTCGTCCTTTATAAACGAGCAATGAAAAATATTTTTCAGTAGACAGGGCCATATACAGAATCATGAAATTTGTAGGAAATGTTAGGTATGGCTTATAATTTTACTCGTATTCATTAATGGTGATTCCGGTAAAATAAATGTCAGTAAATTGAGGATATAACATGATTCTAATATCACATTACTACCAAACATGATGTGAGTTATCTCTCCATTCCAGTGGAGGTTACACAGCTTTTTGTGAACAGATGGAGATAACGCACGTATGAATAATTCAGTAGAGACCATACTTAACGAGCAGCATATATTTATTGAAAACTGAGATATTTGACGTATATTTGCTCATTGTAAACTATTTATGGTAGTACCACTCGCTTCCACTAGTTTCTCCTGTTGTATTCCTGCTTATGTAATCGACAGGCCAGGGCCGTGGGCATGTTCAGCCCACTCCCCTCGTTTCTTGATTTCACAATGACGATTCACCTTCTTTTATAACAGACTGCGCTTTACCTCAATCCATGTAACCATCTTGTCCTACCCTGCACGAAATCTGAGCTGCTTTGCGATTTGTTTAAAATAATTAATTTTATCAACCCAAATTCAAATAAAAGTATCTTTGGTGGGGGGGTGGGGGGGGTGGGGGGTGGGGAAGGGCATCCTCGATTCCCTCAAGACACCAAATATGTGATTATTCAGTTACTTGGTTCCTATTGTATTGAGTACACATCCACACTCCCACGTAAGTCACACGTGAGTACGAGTTTAAAGCTCTTTCCAGTTGCAATGGAGCTAATTAAGAATCTTATGTTAGAATTTGGACCCGTAAAAGTAACGAAGAATTATTTAAAAAATAAAGATCGGTGGAAATGGAACGTGAACGCGAAACTCATGTACATGTCCACAGCCATCGACGATGGACTGCGTATGACCTGGTAGTCTGATTCTCAACAGCTACTTAGTGACATCCGGTGTATACGATTACACGATTTCTTACCACCTGCTGTAAATGGGAAGCGGGTGCATAGCTCATTACTAAATTCTGTAAGAACGAACTCAGCAACACCAAAAATGTCGGTTAAAAAAGTGACTTCGTTTGATCTTCTAGAATAAAATCTGTGCTGTTATGGGCAAAGGTGTTACGTTCTGCGAAGTTACCATATACGCCTCACGAATGGCCCATTCGCAAAATACTCACCAAAGCTAACTTTAAACAACTCTAAAAGCTGCTATCTGTCTCTTCCCGTTTAAGATTTATTGTCTGCAGTTCACATGCACACTGCATATGTGATGTCAAGAAAAGAATCTTGTTGCTCAATCCACTGCCGAAAACAGTTCGCCCTTCTGTGTTTTCAGGTTTGGTCATGAAAAGGAGAAAAGTGCCTTGCTATCGTCTTTTGATTTAATGGATATATATACTAAAAACGCAAAAAGAACAAGAAAAATACAGCTGCCATGAAGAAGAAAATGAGTGATAACATAAATTGATAAAAATAGAAAAACGAGTCCAATGACATACCAAATACAGTAAATACAAGAAATTACGATGTATAGAGCAGAGGAGGAAATATAGTGTTATGTTCTACCAGATATTCGATATTGAAAAAGAAAATGGCTTTGCTACAATTTAATATGCACAGATAAAATCTAAGAAACTAAGAAAACAAACGAATAAAGTTCAATTGTTGTATATTCACATTACATCAGCTGAAGGATGTTACCAATCAAAATAATCGATAATTCAAAGCGATAAATATTTTCGACTACACAAGCAGAAGAACAATTTGAAATGCAATAATAAGGTTAACCAACGAAGACTTTTTCATCAAAAGACACAAAGACTAGGACATAAAGCCAATTATTTCTCTCGTGTATATCTCCGAGAAAGGAGTGGAAATAGAGCAAAGAAATTGTAGATTCCTAAACTCAACAAACAATACATGTACGTGAAAATTTAAAACAGCTGTGATGGACACAATACACAAAGTAAAAGTGAAGCGTGAGGTATGTATCTTTTTTCACAATAACGTGAAATTTAATTAAATTTTGAATTACCCAGGCTCTTATCTCAAGCAGGAGAGTCTGAAATGAGACGAGATATGAAACACGATTCTGGAATCAAAGTAAACGTATGATTCAGCTGAGGTAGTATGCTTAAAAGAATTTGATATGGGTTTCTAATAATGAGAACGTAGTTAAACGAATTTTTTATTATGAAAAGGTCATGTTCAAAAGAATTTTTATTGTATGGTTTAGAAAAGATCTTCAAAAACATTTTTGATTTTATGTCGTGTCCCATTGTGCGTTGATTACTCATGCCATGTTAATATTCTAGTGGAGAGTATGTTGCACATTGCACAACGATTTGTTAAAAATAAAATTTTTAGTTGCTGTGCTTTTCAGTCCTGAGACTGGTTTGATGCAGCTCTCCATGCAAACCTATCCTGTGCAAGTTTCTTCATCTCCCAGTACCTACTGCAACCTACATCCTTCTGAATCTGCTTAGTGTATTCATCTCTTGGTCTCCCTCTACGATTTTTACCCTCCACACTACCCTCCAATGCTAAATTTGTGATCCCTTGATGCCTCAGGACATGTCTTACCAACCGGTCCCTTCTTCTCGTCAAGTTGTACCACAAACTCCTCTTCTCCCAAATTCTGTTCAATACCTCCTCCTTAGTTATGTGATCTACCCATCTAATTTTCAGCATTCTTCTGTAGTACCACATTTCAAAAGCTTCTATACTCCTCCTGTCCGAACTATTTATCGTAAATGTTTCACTTCCATACATGGCTACACTCCATACAAATACTTTCAGAAATGACTTCCTGACACTTAAATCTATACTGGATGTTAACAAATTTCTCTTCTTCAGAAACGCTTTCCTTTCCATTGCCAGTCTACATTTTATATATTCTCTACTTAGACCATCATCAGTTATTTTGCTCCCCAAATAGCAAAACTCCTTTACTACCTTAAGTTTCTCATTTCCTAATCTAATTCCCTCAGCATCACCCGACTTAATTCGACTACATTCCATTATCTTCGTTTTGCTTTTGTTGATGTTCATCATATATCCTCCCTTCAGGACACTGTCCATTCCGTTCAACTGCTCTTCCAAGTCCTTTGCTGTCTCTGATAGAATTACAATGTCATCGTCGAACCTCAAAGTTTTTATTTCTTTTCCACGGATTTTAATACCTACTCCGAATTTTTCTTTTGTTTCCTTTACTGCTGACTCAATATACATATTGAATAACATTGGGGAGAGGCTAGAACCCTGTCTCACTCCCTTCCCAACCACTGCTTCCCTTTCATGCCCCTCGACTCTTATAACTGCCATTTGGTTTCTGTACAAATTGTAAATAGCCTTTCGCCCCCTGTATTTTACCCCTGCCACCTTTAGAATTTGGAAGAGAGTATTCCAGTCAACATCGTCAAAAGCTTTCTCTAAGTCTACAAATGCTAGAAACGTAGGTTTGCCTTTCCTTTACCTTTTTTTCTAAGATAAGCTGTAGGGTCAGTATTGCCTCACGTGTTCCAACATATTTACGGAATCCAAACTGATCTTCCCCGAGGTCGGCTTCTACCAGTTTTTCCATTCGTCTGTAAAGAATTCGCATTAGTATTTTGCAGCTGTGACTTATTAAACTGATAGTTCGGTAATTTTCACATCTGTCAACACCTGATTTCTTTGGGATTGGAATTATTATATTCCTCTTGAAGTCTGAGGGTATTTCGCCTGTCTCATACATTTTGCTCACCAGATGGTAGAGTTTTGTCAGGACTGGCTCTCCCATGGCTGTCATTAGTTCTAATGGAATGTTGTCTCCTCCGAGGGCCTTGTTTCGATTCAGGTCTTTCAGTGAAATATTTCAGTGAAATAAAATTATAAGCACATTATTCGGTCTTTATGTCAAGTGCTGGATGGCACTTTAGTTATAATGAGCTACGTTTATTATTGTTTCCATGAATTAAAATGTGAAATTCTCTCTTTTTCGTAATTAAGGTGTTGTTTGAGACAAATGCACCTGCACCCCAATTCATATTCATGTATAGTCTGTGTACACACCTTCAGAAATTTTATGAGATTCATTAGAAGTATTAGTTAATTAGTTGTCTATCCACACATAGAGAATTTACTAAATATGATATATACATTTTAATTGATGAAGGAACAATTTAAGAACAAAAAGTTTATTTATGCATACAGTAATACAATCTTACCAGAAATTATTTCGCCCATATGAAAAAGTTGAATCAGCATCTCATCACATTGACTGGGACATTCAGCACAACAAGACAGAAAAGACTCAGAATGTCCCATTACATAACCTGGTCACAGAAATTTACAGTAAGAACCATGAAAGTATGAGAGTTTACCACAGGATGGCTATTGTTTGTTAATAAATAATGTTAATTATTAATATCTCCCACTCTGTGTAACCTAACTAATCCTTAGTAGTGGGAATAATTTAAGGGGTATGCTTGAAGAAAAAGTATAAAACAATCGGATTTTAGTTGTCTCTAAACTCCTTGTGTAATTTATTGTACAATTTTATACCTTTGTAGAAAGTGATGATTGTTGGTTTTTGTTTGGTAACTCTTGACAAACGTATACTTAATGCAGCTCTTCTTCTGTGAGTCTGCTATTTTTCAGATAACGGCTGATGTTATTCTGGATGTTTATGACAAATTGATAAATGTACTCACACGCTGCATTTTGCATCCCCAGCAGTTTAAACAGAGCTGTACAGTTGTTATTCTAATGGCTCTTTTTGTCTCTTAAAGACTGTATAAATATTTTGTTTGTGAGGTCCCTAAGAAATGATTCCATTGCTGAAGATCGACTACAAATAGGACAAGTGTGTAACTATAAGGCATTAACTGTTACACACTGATGGCAAGCTTTGAAGGACATCGCAAACTGATGTAATTTTCTTTGTTAGTGTATTTGTGTGTTCATTCGGCTTCAGGTGACAGTCAGTATTAAATTCTCAATATTTTATGTTTCTTATACATTCTATGGGATTTTCATCCACATTTTTGCACTTTTAGTTCCCCCTTAAAGGACAAATGTATGCTGATTGTTATGTTCAATGTGTTACTGAATGATGAACAAATGTAAACATCTTTCAAGGTTTCATTTGCTTCCTATTCAAGGAGTTCTGACGTTTTACCTGTGATTACAACAATGCTGTCATAAGCAAAATCATTTTTTCCCCATGTCAACATTGTCTGGGAACTCACTGACATAAATGAAACCCAGTACTGATATTAAGATGCTTGCCTGAGAGATTTCAATGTTAGTATATTTATTAACGGATAAATACTTAGCTTAAGATTTTACTTTATTTGAAGTGTGTGCTATCTCTGCCTCTTATTTTTAGATGTGATCAGAACCAGTCACTGGCAATTCCTCTTACTCGCAGTGATTGTGCTGTTGTTAGTAAAATTTAATTGTTAAAAATATCAAAGGCCCTTACGAAATCTCAAAATACACTTGTGACACATTTATGCTTGGATGATATTTTCATTCTGCAGAGGAGTGTGCGCTGATATGGAACCTCCTGGCAGATTAAAATTGTGTGCCGGACTGACACTCGAACTCGGGATCTTTGCCTTTTGCGGGCAAGTGCTCTACCATCTGAGTTACCCAAGAACGACTCACGCCCCATCCTCAAAGTTTTACTTCTGCCAGTATCTCGTCCCCTACCTTCCGAACTTCGCAGAAGCTCTCCTGCTGCCAGGAGGTTTCACATTTATGTTTGTCTATTGCATCAATTATCTCTTTTGTAAACTCTGTAATGGCTGATTCTGTACTTGTAAAACTCCAGAAATCGACTGCATTCCACTATGAAGTTATATTAATTCTAGTAATTTGTTATACTGTCTTCCATAATGGGGTTAATTATTTTCAGAATTAAGACAGGAGAGAAAATTGGCCTGTAATTTTTTTGTATCTTATGCATCACCTTTCTTTAGTAGAGGCACAACTATTTTCTGCCTCACATACTCTGGAAAGTTATGTGACCCGAAAAAATCATTTATTACGTCGAAATATGAGTAGGTGTATATAAGACTAGTTAACTAAGTACACAGACTGACCTTTCATCTATGCCCGCTAATTTCTTTTTATTTTTTAATTTTAGTACTATTTTCATAGATGGTAACAACTCATTGTACTTGTCACATAATTTTATTACTGGAACAACATATGGATTTGGAAATTATTTATGGTAGTTTCTCTGCTACACTTGAAAATTGTTTTGTCATTTGCTGAATTTTCTGCAAGAACAATACCTTCCTGTTCCCCTTTTTATCTTTGATAATAAATTAGAAACCCTGACTCACTATGAGACTTTCGCGTCGAACAAAAATATTTCACGGTCTGGGAGGACTTCCTTATACTTGCTGTTGTTGTTGTTGTAGATATTGATGTGGGTATTTTTTGCAGTGACTTAAGTCTGGTTTAAATATTGTACTTACCTTAGAGAGATTTTCATTTATTTTGTTTTGCGTATACAATTTAGTCCAAAATAAGCCTAATAACATCTCATAGAAATTTTAGCCTGGTGGGCTCATCCAGCGCAGCTGTTACTTTTATTAATTGCCACAAAGTTATGGGAGAGATATTTTATATCTATAATTTAGTGTTCACGACCCATAACTGCAACAATGTGATCACTTAGTGATGCTGAGGTTTTTGTTACCACTGTTGCGCTATTGATTAACAGTGTCATGCCAAAACTGACTGGAATATTTATTTGACTACTCTTAGGTCCAGTCATGATATTTGTGTTTAAATTTATGTCTCCAAGTAAGATAATCTTGTTCTTGGGCATTGAAACACTTTACAGGATCCCAGTTAGTTTATTTACAAAAGGCTTCTATGTTTGCACTATGTGATCGATACACCCAAAGAACGATTATTCTCTTTTTGTACAAGCATAAGAGCAGGAGAAGTCACAAAACGATGTCTGCGGGAACTTCTTCACACTGTGCAAACTTCTCGCTTTATAAGGGTGATATTTATATATTCCATCACCATTTCAGGTTAATTCGTTTTATCTGACTCGCAATGATAGCCATTAGTGAGAGTATGCAAGTGAAACTAAGATTCTGTAGGTGCTGTAGAAGTTTACTCGACGTGAAATAGTTTAAATTATTTCCTGTGTTTGGTGTTTCTTTTCTCCTACTACACATTGCGTTAAATCTTCAATACATAATTTTATGTATAAATGGTAACTTAATACACGCAAGCTTCCTCTGAATCCCATTCATCTGTATCCGTTTCCTAGCTACGATTTACGTACATCTTTTAATTAATTGAAGAAGAATTTCAAATCACAGCTATATTTCTTGTTTAACTTATCTCGAGGACAAATACATTTGCCTGCGGCGCTATAGTGCAAACCTTGTAGTCCTCTGTCCTGAGCATTTGGGTAATTTATTCATTGGCTCGCTACTTAGGAAAGCAATCAAGAACCAATTTGCACGAAGATGATTTCCGTGAGCCGATCGATGCAGTCGTTAGCTGAGAAGCTTCCACCGCTCCGCGTCGACCATCAACAGCGAAACCAGTTTCTATCCACTGTGTGAAGACGTCCGTCAGGTAGGTTCTGTGTACACTTTTACCAAAGGTTGCATGTTTATAAGTACACAGAAACTATTTTTACATACGCTGAAAAATTGTTAGGTTCTCAACAGGTCCACGTCGTCTTGTAAAACATCTTTCAGTAAGTGTTTGTAATATAATGATCTGGCCAAAGATCGCCATTTAATACAGTGATGGGGTTCTAAACAGCCTCTGTCTTTCCCCTCGTTATGTTTAAATCAAGCAGCAGTGAGTAACAGGAGAAAGTACTAACTGGACTGGATTAGAAACAGAAGTGACACAACGCTGGCATCTGCGTGTTACATTTTCAGCATGTGCTTAGTGACTACGACTGAGCACTGCCCAGTAGACGACAAGAGGATAAAAGTACAATAATAATAATACTCGTAATGTTTTTGAGTTCTGCAGACGATACAGACGTTCCAGCAATGGGAGAAAAACAGTTGGAGGAAACAGCGTATGTGATTTTCGCTAAAAGAAAGAGCTATAGAATGAAAATAAATATAAGGAAACAAGACTAATGACACTAGGAGGAAATAAATGGGTAAGGATAGTGCTGAAGAGAGAATTATTACCACACGTGCAGAACATTAAGCACCTAGGAAACAGAATAGAAAGTGATTGGAAGCACAGGAATTGAAAGCAAGATAGTAGTTGTGAAATAGATGTTTTATAAGATATGAAGTTTTTTGCTGGAATATGGACAAAGATTTGAAAAAAGACCTCGTGTATGGTGCTGAATCATGGAAAAAGAAGAGAGACAGAGCAGTGAAAATGTGGTAGAGAAGGATGGAAAATGTAAGGAGATACTGAGGAGAGCAGAGGAAATTATTCAGTGTAAGAAATGGAAGGAAAAGATAGTGAGGAGGGCGTATATTAAAGAAGTAGGAGTTCATAAAAACAAGGATAGTACAAGGACGAGATGAGGAGACGAGGGAGGTGGAGATTTCAGATCCTGGAAGGTGTGCTGAGTGGCAGCAGGGACAGGACGTCTTGAAAGAATCGATATACAGCCTGGAATGGATAGCAATCAAGACCTGCTAATGTAGCAGAAAAAATTTTGATGACAGCAGTGCACTTCAAGGTATTGTTACGGAGGCGCTCACGAAGAAGACGTAGGAGCGGGTTTGCCTGCTGAGCTCATAACACACGAATGATTTCGTCGTAGTCTGGAGTGTGCATGCCGAAGAACTGTAGGAAAATTTATCAAGCTTTGGTGACTGACGTTTTTTAAGTGATCTAAACATTTGACATATTCCAAAATTAATGATTCATACAATACTCTGAAAAGAATATTTTTGGTAAATAGTGTTGCAGAACGAACTCTTCGACAACCATCAGGTTTCAGTAGCGTTATTTTGAAGAGGAAATGTGTGCATTATTGTTGAATAATAATCATCGAAGCTTTCTCTTATGGTGGTAATGAAAGCACTGTGTAGCGCTTGTGGATAAATGTGTTTGTAAGACGGAGAGAGAGAGAGATAGAGAGAGAGAGTGAGACAAGGGGGTAAGGCTGGGGGGGGGGGGAGAGAAGGAGAGACCTAATCATTCGCTTTGCGCTGAAACAGGTATATTAGTCAATATTACTTTTCGCGAAATAAAAACGTGTAACTAGGAAGCTCGTATTTGCGTACTCAAAACACTGAATGAAACCGTTATTATTTTTCATTGTTGTTGCTGGGCACCTTTTCTTTTACATATAAGTAGAGTTCATGGTGTGGGCTGTAATGACGTCGAGGCAATACGTGCTTTGAAAATACATCGTTGTAGCTCTTAGAATGCACTTTGCCTCGCTGAGATATAAATGCGTGAATTACTCAGGTACACATACGCCTCGCGGTTTCACGACTAAGAGAAGTTCGTAAGGAACTAAGATGCACAGGGAGTACTCCACCTCATGTCAATAAAACCATCTAACAGAGCAACCGTCTTAAGAGACACGGCACAGTCGATTCCAGTTAGCTTCTGGGGAGGTTACTGAACCGTCGTCCTCTTACGTGTATCCCGCTTGAGTAATCACAGCGAACTTCTCCAGCCAGTAAGAGAACAGAGGGCAGAAGTTTCGACCTCTGCTGGGTTATTCCCCCTCTAACTGTCCTCTATATTATTGAGCAGTAAGTTAGACACAGAGGAAGAAGAACTCGTAATCTAAAGATAAAGTAAAGGAGATGGCACCACACAGATCAGGCTGTAATGCAGTACAGCTATATTAACTCTCCTCCTGCCATTACAGGGAGAAGGAACAATGTATCTTCAAATAAATGGACAAGTTAATGTCAGGAAAAAACTAGGTTCATGTGCTGTAATAAATGAGAAAATTTTTACCCATGTACAGTAGGCAGAAGTGCCTAGTCTCTTGAGACGTGACGTGTTAATTTTATAGTCATCTTCATCGGCCGCTTTATTTGCTGGAACAGATTTTAAAGCACCAGTACAAACTCGTATAGGCCACAGACTTATCACACAGCATCAGCATAATCGTCTGTATAACGGTTATAGTAACATTTGGCTAACTCCAGTTGTCTTATACGTAAAGAAAAGTAATTCCGCGAGAATTTCGCGTCTCTATCGTGTCACATTCATCGAATAATAAACAGGCAGCCTGGAGGTTTTTGTGTGTAAGCAGCCTGTACTAAGCATTTTTTGATCACATCATTAACACACAATCAATGGAAGCCGACACTACTCTTAAATATCAAGGCGTAGCGATTTAAAGTGGAGCGAACACGCGAAAACAGCTATAGGAAAGACTGCTGACACACCGAGAGTCATTAAAATTGTCCAAAGGGAATGTGAATATACGAGCCCTTGTTACTGCCAACTCTTACGTACTGACCGTCATTCTGGATTCCTTACGAGGTAGGATTAGGAATCGAGATAGAGAAGTTTTAAAAAAGATCAGCTCTTTTTGCCACGTTTACTTTTACTGAACGAGACGTTCGATAGAATTTAAGACAAAGAAGCATAGTGACTCTTCCATATGAGCAATAGACTCACTTTATTGACACACCATCCATCAACTGAGCTCTGAATGATCGGGTCGATAGTAGGAGTGTCCGCATTTTTGTTAAAGGCGATTCCTTCCCACATCATCAGGCCGTCTCAGTGAAATCGACTATTTCGCCAAACCTTATGTTTGATTTTCATATATGACGCTAGAGAAACGGTTGTCAGCCTCTTCATCACATAGCTTCTCGTCACAATACATATGCCCGGTCGCCTCGAGATTTGTATACCATGTCGTTAACAACAGACAGCACATTAGAACCACCCGTATTTACAATGAAGTCACGCCCATGAAAATGACTGAGGGGAGTTTGGGTTCAGAATCTAAGACTTATTACTCCTGACGAGTATTCTTACGTCGTAGATTTTGTGTAACTCATAACAATCGTCTGCGTATGGTTGTAGTTTGTCGAGGAAAATCTGTTGTCGATCTTTCTCCAAAACGTACGCTGCCTGAAGGTAATTTGCAGTTGTGAAATTTCACTTTAAAACAGGGGTGTAGAACTCGAGGGTTGCATCCGGCCCAAAGCAAGTGTCAATGCGGCCCAAGAAGTCTGCGTCTCCCACACGATCATTAAACAAAAATGAAAAAAAAAAATGAAAAGAAAAAAGAAAGAAAAAAGTTTACCTAAAGTTATGATACAATGAATGTTTTCAATAAGAAAAATGGTTCAAATGGCTCTGAACACTATGGGACTTAACATCTACGGTCATCAGTCCCCTAGAACTTAGAACGACTTGAACCTAACTAACCTAAGGACATCACACAACACCCAGCCATCACGAGGCAGAGAAAATCCCTGACCCCGCCGGGAATCGAACCCGGGAACCCGGGAGTGGGAAGCGAGAACGCTACCGCACGACCACGAGATGCGGGCTTTCAATAAGAAACTCCTGCCACACGACGCTATTCTCTCACAGGTCCGTCGCGTTTCTTTCATACTTGTCTTCTTCTAATGTGGCCCAGGTGAGCTAAAGGGATGGACTCCCCTGCTTTAGAGCATTATACTGTCATTTGCTATCGCACACTGTGACTGCCGTGTAACTGCTTCACAGTTCCGGTAAAGTCACGTAATCGAAGAGCAGTACTCTAATTTTCGTATCGACGTGAACACTACAGGGTGGTCCATAAGTGTGCAACAACGCTTCTCAAAAAAGAGCTGGGTAGAGAGAAAATTAAAGGAGTATAATATGACAGAGACGAAAAACTATCAGGCAATGTGACCAACATGGCAGCCATTTTGAAAGCCATCTTTGATGCAGCTCTTAATTCTCAAACAGAAGGAGGTTCATGCGACACATCAGATATTAGATCATTATACGACAAAAACAATAATACCTTCCATTTGAGCATAGCTTTATTCATTCTCAGGTTACGGCTTAATTTTCTTCCTCGCAGGTTGCATGAAAGGAAAAAACGCAAACCAAAAGCACAGCAATCATCCTCTTATTAGTAGAGATGAGCATTTATGTTATCGTAGGGCGACGCCATCCATTACCCACAGTGCAGTGGTGAAACTTCTTGTGACAGTCAGTGAAACACACTCTGGCCCAGACAGACAGAAATCTGGGTGACCGAGAACGGTTACCGGTGAAGCAACATCTATCGTTGTTGTGGATTGTTAAGCAAGGCTCCAGAGTTCAGAACTCGCCACATATCGGAGGACACTGGGTCCGCGGTACATCGGTAATGAGCTGTCCGGAAATGGATAAGTCGTACTAGTCCGAAGGAGTGGCTGATCCGTTCCTCTGATTTCTTAGCTTCCTATCTGTATGTACATGTGAAGGCTGTTGTGTATGCATTGAAGATCAGAAACTTTATTCACGTCAGGATACGTGTGATCGCATTCCCGTACAAGTGTTGGTTAAAGTCCATAACAAATAAATGAGGTACATAACGACAAGTATACACCCTGTTGGATAATGCACTGAGCACGTTCTGTAGCCGTTATAACCATCAGCATTTGCCTGGTTTTGCAAACATGTGACATAACTTGAAAACGAATAAAGGTGTGCTCAAATGAAAGACATCATTCTTTTTCTCGTGTACTTCTCTGTATGTTTGATAGATCACATGACCCTCTTTTCATTTAAAAATTAAGCGTTGCATCCATGATGGCGTCTTCTAATAGAGCCAGCGTGGCGATCACGTAGCCTAACAGGTTTTCCCCCTCTCACATCTCATACTACTTTACTTCAACTTTCTGTTTACTCAGTTTTTTTTTATTTCTTTCTTTAGAAGTGTTGCTTTACAGTTATAGACCGGCACTGTGGTAACGAATACGTCGGTACTATAAGCACGCCCACTTAGCAGTGTGGTATGTAACTGAGGGGCTATGTGAGTGGAACTGCCGTTTTGCTTCTCTTGTAGTGTTACTAGCTGCTTGTACTTCGATATGTACCAGACACAACGGGTATGAAGACGATTCCTAATTGTGTGATTAGCTCATTATAAGACAAATTATTACCAAATGTGAAATTACGGGCTGACAGGGTAGTTCAAGAAAGAACTTACAGTAAGAGGTGAAATTAATGCTAGTTGGAATGAACAAGAGACAAATTATCTACAGGCATTTCAATTAACGTTAAGAATCACGACAGCTATAGTAAGGTAAATTTATTATGTCATGATGTGCTCCGTCCAGTGAGCGCCATTACATAATATTGACAACTGTCTCGCAGAACAGCCATGACTCAAGAAGACACATTCTGGAAGACTGCGAGCACTCTAGCACTCCGTCGACAGTACAATAGAAACGTAGCGATCAATGAGTCCTTTTAACATGGGACGCCATTTGAGTGCAGACAATACAATCAGGTGACAAATGTCATGCGACAGCGATATTCACATATACAGAATGTGTTAGTATCGCGTAGACGAGGTATAAAAGGGCAGTGAATTGGCGGAGCTGTCATTTGTACTCAGGTGAGTCACTTTAAAAATTTCTCGACGTGATTATGGCGGCACAATGGCGATTAACAGAGCTGGAACGCGGTTTGGTAGTTGGAGCTAGACGCATGGGAACTCCCACTTCAGAGATCGTTAGGGAATTCAGTATTACCACATGCACAATGTCAAGAGTGTGCCGAAAATACCAAATTTCATGCATTACCATGTGGTGAGCAAGATGTATGAGACAGGCGAAATACCCTCAGACTTCAAGAAGAGTATAATAATTCCAATCCCAAAGAAAGCAGGTGTTGATAGATGTGAAAATTACCGAACTATCAGTTTAATAAGTCACAGCTGCAAAATACTAACGCAAATTCTTTACAGACGAATGGAAAAACTGGACGCCGACCTCGGGGAAGATCAGTTTGGATTCCTTAGAAATGTTGGAACACGTGAGGCAATACTGAACTTACGACTTATCTTAGAAAAAAGATTAAGAAAAGAAAAACCTACGTTTCTAGCATTTGTAGACTTAGAGAAAGCTTTTGACAAAGTTTACTGGAATGCTCTCTTTCAAATTCTGAAGGTGGCAGGGGTAAAATACAGGCAGCGAAAGGCTATTTACAATTTGTACAGAAACCAGATGGCAGTTATAAGAGTCGAGGGACATGAAAGGGAAGCAGTGGTTGAGAAGGGAGTGAGACAGGGTTCTAGCCTCTCCCCGATGTTATTCAATCTGTATATTCAGCAAGCAGTAAATGAAACAAAAGAAAAATTCGGAGTAGGTATTAAAATCCAAGGAGAAGAAATAAAAACTTTGAGGTTCGCCGATGACATTGTAATTCTGTCAGAGACAGCAAAGGACTTGGAAGGGCAGTTGAACGGAATGGACAGTGTCTTGAAAGGAGGATATAAGATGAACGTCAACAAAAGCAAAACGAGGATAATGGAATGTAGTCGAATTAAATCGGGTGTTGGTGCGGGAATTAGATTAGGAAATGAGACACTTAAAGTAGTAAAGGAGCTTTGCTATTTAGGGAGTAAAGTAACTGATGATGGTCGAAGTAGAGAGGATATGAAGAAGAGAAATTTGTTAACATCGAATATAGATTTAAGTGTCAGGAAGTCGTTTCTGAAAGTATTTTTATGGAGTGTAGCCATGTATGGAAGTGAAACATGGACGATAAATAGTTTGGACAAGAAGACAATAGGAGCTTTCGAAATGTGGTGCTACAGAAGAATGCTGAAGATTAGACGGGTAGATCACATAACTAATGAGGAGGTATTGAACAGAATTGGAGAGAAGAGGAGTTTGTGGCACAACTTGACTAGAAGAAGGGACCGGTTGGTAGGACATGTTTTGAGGCATCAAGGGATCACAAATTTAGCATTGGGGGGGGCAGCGTGGAGGGTAAAAATCGTAGAGGGAGACCAAGAGATGGATACATGAAGCAGATTCCGAAGGATGTAGGTTGCAGTAAGTCCTGGGAGATGAAGAAAGTTGCACAGGATAGAGTAGCATGGAGAGCTGCATCAAACCAGTCTCAGGACTGAAGACCACAACAACAACAACCTCTCAAAGCAGTGGCCGAGAGCCACGGCGTTTACGTACAGTTCTTAGTAATAGCGGACGAGAAACAGTACGTGAAATAACCGCTGAAATAGATGTGGGACGAACGTATCCTTTAGGACAGTGCGGCGAAATGTGGCGTTAATGGACTGTTGCAGCAGACGAGCGATGCTGGTATCTTTGCTAACAGCACATCACCTGCAGCAGCTCCCCCGGGCTCGTGACTATATCGATTGAACCCTAGACGAGTAAGAGCTAATACTAGGGTGCGAGTCTGGCACAGGCGCCACAAAGCGATGGTCCCAAGATGTCAACAAGGCACTGTGCAACTGATGGTGGGTCCATATTGATGTGGGTTGTGTCTACCTGGAACGGACTGGGTCCTCTGGTACAACTGGAGCGATCATTGACTGGAAATGGCTATGTTCGGCGTTAATGGACTGTTGCAGCACACGAGCGACGCTGGCACCTTTGCTAACAGCACATCACCTGCAGCACCTCCCCTGGGCTCGTGACCAAACAACGATGGAATTTTTATGGATCAAAACGCACCATGTCACAGTGCATTCTGGAAAATTGTAGCGAATTATATGGCCACCAGGTTCGCCTGACACGAATCTCATCGCACATTTATGGGGCACAATCGACAGGTCAGTTCGTGCACAAAATCCTGTACCGCTAACACTTCCGTAGTTATGGACAGCTACAGAGGCAGCATGGTTGAATATTTCTGGAGGGGACTTCCAGCGACTTGCTGAGTTCATCTCACGTCGAGTTGCTGTACTACGCTGGGCAAAAGGAGGTCCAACACGATATTCGGAGGTATCCCATGACTTTTGTCACCTCGGTTTGTATCCAACCGTTCTAGTTTTAGAAGGATGGACCCATCCATGCTGACCATCTTATTGCTTGTCTGCTCTTCATGTTCTAGAATGTGCCTTCATTGATGAATAAGACGATTATACTTCTTGACTGCTGATATCGGCACAGTTCTGAGAGAATTTGTTACGAATATTGTTGCCAGCGTCATCTGATGACGTTCGTTGAGAGTAATAAATAAATCTCAATATAACCCTGACGGTTTTTACTAACATCAATATGCATCAGCGTGCAGCATGAGATGACCAACATTATTTAGCGGCATTTCCATTTGTGACATAACAGGATGCGTGGCAACAGGGAATGGACCACACTGAAGGAAGTCACTTGAATCAGTTATTGACACTGACGAACTAGGTAGTATAATTGTGGGACGAGAAATGTAACACAGTTGTCGAACGCCAGCTGTGTAGTCTATTATAACCTATGCACCACCGCTACTTAGAGAATTTGTTAAGATCTAAGGATAAAACTACCTGTTTCATGTGAAGACGTGGTTCACGTAGCGTTTGAGGAGAAAACATGATCCATCGGCACTACACTTGCCCGCGAAAGGCAAAGGTCCCGAGTTCGAGTCTCGGTCGGGCACACAGTTTTAATCTGCCAGGAAGTTTCATATCAGCGCACACTCCGCTGCAGAGTGAAAATCTCATTCTGGAAACATCCCCCAGACTGTGGCTAAGCCATGTCTCCTTTCAGGAGTGCTAGTTCTGCAAGGTTTGCAGGAGAGCTTCTGTAAAGTTTCGAAGGTAGAAGACGAGGTACTGGCAGGAGTAAAGCTGTGAGTACCGGCCGTGAGTCGTGCTTCGGTAGCTCAGATGGTAGAGCACTTGCCCGAGAAAGGCAAAGGTCCCGAGTTCGAGTCTCGGTCGGGCACACAGTTTTAATCTGCCAGGAAGTTTCATTGACTTACATATCAGTTCAGCACAGCAGTTGGTTTCAGACTTTCCACTGGAACATTTCTCAAGGATCGGTCTAATCGCATTCTTGCATTCCAGGTAGATTATACGAGCAGAATACAAAAGAATCATATGCCGAAAGGAGTAACTGCAAATCAGCGTTGAAGACAACTTACTAGAGCGCTACATTTTCTTTTTTTACGTGTAACATACAGTAGCGTTATCTGATAAACACTATCGACTGAATAATTTCGTACTAGAACAATGAATTAGATATAGACTAATGCACCAAAATTTGGGATATCTTACAATAATCCTTCCACTATCCGTATAAACAAACGGACCGATGGTGACATTTTCGTAGTACATAATCGTTATTAGGTAAAAAGTGCACTGACTTCCATTTTTAAAGCTAAAGAACTGTACAAGTCAGTGATTCACAGTCTGGGTGTAATCGCTCCCTGACCGGTAAAATGTAATTTCCGAAGGGGTAAAAATAAAGGTTCAGTTTATTTTGGTAATTAAAGTAAATCCTTTTTAAAACATCGTTACTATCATCATTATTTTGTAATAATTTAAAACTGATTATATAAGTACCAATAATTACATTACTTTGAAATACTAATATTTACACACAATACAACGCGGTGGAGTTTAGAGCTTGTGGAAAGAATGCATGAACAACATATTCTTCACATAATCCATCTATTATGCAAATAATTTGTAACATGCAACTATGACAGCAAAATTGAGACGTTTACTTAGAATATTATCGCACAATGTCTGTGCTGACAGTTCACGTGATACAGTGTTCCTTCAGCATACATGCATTTCTGAAAGAACAAACATTATCTGACGTTGCGCAGTGGCTCATTAAGTATTACTAAACTGTGATCTAAATTGACTTCAGATGTACTATTTATCAGTGACATATGAAAATTTGTGCTGGACCAGCACTCTGACCCGGATTTGTCACTTAACATGTGTACATCATATACACTTAAACGTCTCAAGAACATGCTTTATCTAGGATGTAGATAGTTCATACAGTACACCACAAATTTCTTCATTATTCAATTCACAGTAATAAACGAACAGCACAACACAGCAGTAACTATGTAATGGCAACTTCACTGATGTAAGGTCTGCACTGTGTTATTATTATTATTATTATTATTAGGGTCAGTGATCTGATACAAAGCATTTGCCACCGGCAGGCTTCCAAAATCTGCCAGTTCGGACGTAACTAACCCAACAATCAAGTGATTTACAAATGGTAAGTGCGGTGCATACAATTAAACGTAGTTGCAGGGAGTGGGCAAAGTGTTTAGGCAGGGGGGTGCTGTATAGGAAGCATGTTTTCTAATACGTTTTTACCGTCAATGCCCTTCACTCTCTGAGAAGGGGCTGTAGGTAACACTCATGATGAACTGAGAACTGTGTCATCATTCTATAAAAGAAAAGTTTGTTAGAAATAAGCAGTACTAACTGTCTCCTTGACTGTTTACTGTTTAATAAAATGCTTGTAAATACTAAAATTTCATTTTTATTTCGTCGTTTTAAAAATAAGTGTTCACAGAAAGTTCTTTTTCTTACCAAATTTTGGTTACCCACTAACGTTGATCATGGTACGGGTGGTAGGAGGGTTACCTAGCTATTATTTGCGGGTACTCAGGAGTAATGTCCTGTAAATGTTGATAATAACTGCTGTAAGTGGAAGAAATGTGCAGAATAAATCCAGCTTTTCTGTAACAATGGCCGTGCTGGGTAGCCGCGTGGTCTAGGGCGCGTTGCCACTGTTCGCGCGTCTTACCCCGTCGGAGGTTCGAGTCCTCCCTCGGGTATTGGTGTGTGTGTGTGTGTGTGTGTGTGTGTGTGTGTGTGTGTGTGTGTGTGTGTTGTCCTTAGCGTAAGTCAGTTTAAGTTAGATTAAGTAGTGTGTAAACCTAGGGACCGATGACCTCAGTACTTTGGTCCCATATTACCTTACCACAAATTTCCATTTCCTGTAACAATGTGAAACGAGATGCACAGATTGATAAGAAATACACTATGTGATCAGAAGTTTCCAAACACCTATTATTTAGGATGTGTCCATGTTTCGCCTTTCTGTTTGAACTGGCGACATTTTCAGTGAGGTGTCTGTGTAACTGTGGAAGAATTACACCCTTTTTCCCACCAGAGGAGTTATTGATGTTGGACGCTGAAATATAGAGCGAAGTCGTCGTTCTAACTCATCCCAAAGGTGTTTCATTCGGTTCACTTCAGATCTCTGGACAGGTAAGTCCATTTCAGGCAATTTGTTGCCAACAAACAATACCCTTACAGATATTGCTTTATGACGGGTGCGTTGTCATGCTGATATAATATTCTCTGAGCTGCATCTCAACTGTATGCAGGACACATTGCTGTGAAATGTGCTCATACCCTTACGTATTTGGCGTTTCCTTAAGGGGAATAACTTCACTGTTGGCTCTACCCATGATGGGAGGTAACCTTCCCAAGGCATTAGACAAACCTAAACCCTTCCATCAGGCTTCCACAGCGCCCATCGTGAGTCATCACTCTAAATAAGACAGTGATGTCGCTTTTTACACCACATCAATCGTCGCTTGGTACTGACTATAGAAATATGTGACCCATAAGGAGGTGTTCGGCCACTGTACTCCATTGTTTTTAACTTCTTACGCCCAGTTTGAGTGCTACCTGGACTGCTGCTAGTACTTCGAAACTCACGACTGATTTCTTCCGCTGATTTCAAGCAATTTTTTCACAACCACGTCTGCAATACTCGACGGTCCACGTGCATCAGTACATGATGCCTCTTGATCTTGCTTTAACTGCTTCTTTCGCTTTTCCACTTCACGGTCACATCAGCCAGCAGTCAATTTGAGCAGCTTTATAAAAGATGAAATGTCCCTTATGGATTTTACTCAGGTAACATCCAATGACTAGTGCATAATCGAAATCACCGAGCTCTCCCATGCGACTGATTCTGCTGCGACAGCCTGTCTACTCAGAACAGAAAACTCTCTGCCTCCTTTTATACTGGCGGGTGTGCCTCTTGTGCGGAGGACGACGGTTCAATCCCGCGTCCGGCCATCCTGATATAGGTTTTCCGTGATTTACCTAAATCGCTCCAGGCCTCCGAAAGGGCACGGCCGACTTCCTTTCCCCTTCTTCCATAATCCGATGAGACCGATGACCTCGATGTTTGGTCTCCTCCTCCAAACAACCCAACCCTCCCTCTCGTGACATCTACCGGTCAGTTTCGCATTATACATAGGTGTGCAGATACAATTCATCTCATAGTTTTCTTCTGTGATTTAATGAAATGTCAAGTAAAAGGAGAGTTAGTTGCACTTCATATTTAGTAACACAGTATAATCAGTTGCCTTCAGCAGTTAGGAGGGACAGATATACCAACAACACAGAAATAAATTGTTAGTTTATGTATGACAATTTATCGGTACCAAGCATATTAATACTGATACATGCACTCACAATCCATTAAATTAAACATTGCATTGATAAAATATTCCGTTTCAGGTTGCAAATGAAATGATATCTTTAAAGCAATTATAAACACACAAAATTTAAATGAAATATTCATACGGTAAACAGTTAATAATTGCACATCGATGGGCTGCTTGTTACTCCTCGCGCACTGAAATACTAAAATGCATATATGGCGTGAGCCATACGGCTCTACTTAATGCTTAGTGACACACAAACGTATGATGCAAACATCTTTCAGTACATTACATCGCAAATAAAATAATTGTGACTGGTAGTTCTGCGACCTTCTAACATTTAAGGGAAATCACTTCAGGGTAAGTTTTTCTCTTCAACCGTAATAATCAAATATTAAATATTTCACAGTGTTTAGTTCATATTATTGCTTACTGTATTAGTAGTGGTAGTTATGGCTTTGAAACACTTAATAATGCTTAAAAAATATGTTTCCAACTGAGAAATATGCTGATAACCATACAATTCCTTGTGTTTACAGTACATAGATTGTATTGTTGCAGCCGCGCGGGGTAGCCGCGCGGTCTCTGGCGCCCTGTCACGGTCTGCGCGGCTCCCCCGTCGGAGGTTCGAGTCCTCCTTCGGGCATGGGTGTGTGTGTGTGTGTGTGTGTGTGTTGTTCTTAGCGTAAGTTAGTTTGAGCTAGATTAAGTACAGGGTTATTACAAATGATTGAAGCGATTTCACAGCTCTACAATAACTTTATTATTTGAGATATTTTCACAATGCTTTGCACACACATACAAAAACTCAAAAAGTGTTTTTAGGCATTCACAAATGTTCGATATGTGCCCCTTTAGTGATTCGGCAGACATCAAGCCGATAATCAAGTTCCTCCCACACTCGGCGCAGCATGTCCCCATCAATGAGTTCGAAAGCATCGTTGATGCGAGCTCGCAGTTCTGGCACGTTTCTTGGTAGAGGAGGTTTAAACACGGAATCTTTCGCATAACCCCACAGATAGAAATCGCATGGGGTTAAGTCGGGAGAGCGTGGAGGCCATGACATGAATTGCTGATCATGATCTCCACCACGACCGATCCATCGGTTTTCCAATCTCCTGTTTAAGAAATGCTGAACATCATGATGGAAGTGCGGTGGAGCACCATCCTGTTGAAAGATGAAGTCGGCGCTGTCGGTCTCCAGTTGTGGCATGAGCCAATTTTCCAGCATGTACAGACACACGTGTCCTGTAACGTTTTTTTCGCAGAAGAAAAAGGGGCTGTAAACTTTAAACCGTGAGACTGCACAAAACACGTTAACTTTTGGTGAATTGCGAATTTGATGCACGAATGCGTGGGGATTCTCTACCGCCCAGATTCGCAGATTGTGTGTGTTCACTTCACCTTTAAGAAAAAATGTTGCTTCATCACTGAAAACAAGTATCGCACTGAACGCATCCTCTTCCATGAGCTGTTGCAACCGTGCCGAAAATTCAAAGCGTTTGACTTTGTCGTCGGGTGTCAGGGCTTGTAGCAATTGTAAATGGTAAGGCTTCTGCTTTAGCCTTTTCCGTAAGATTTTCCAAACCGTCGGCTGTGTTACGTTTAGCTCTCTGCTTGCTTTATTCGTCGACTTCCGCGGGCTACGCGTGAAAATTGCCCGCACGCGTTCAACCGTTTCTTCGCTCACTGCAGGCCGACCCGTTGATTTCCCCTTACAGAGGCATCCAGATGCTTTAAACTGCGCATACCATCGCCGAATGGAGTTAGCAGTTGGTGGATCTTTGTTGAACTTCGTCCTGAAGTGTCGTTGCACTGTTATGACTGACTGACGTGAGTGCATTTCAAGCACGACATACGCTTTCTCGGCTCCTGTCGCCATTTTGTCTCACTGCGCTCTGGCGGCAAAAACCTGAAGTGCAGCTTCAGCCGAACAAAACCTTATGAGTTTTTCTACGTATCTGTAGTGTGTCGTGACCATATGTCAATGAATGGAGCTACAGTGAATTTATGAAATCGTTTCAATCATTTGTAATAGCCCTGTAGTGCGTAAGCTTAGGGACCGATGACCTCAGCAGTTTGGTCCCATAAGACCTTACCACAAATTTCCAAAATTTCCGTTTTTTGTATGCATACAGCTTTCAGTCAATAGTTGAGTTTGCGGTTGTCTGTATTTTCTGTGCAATTAAAAGTGTGCCGGATTGCAATCGTACACGGATCTTTGCCTTTCAAGGGCAAACTTCATTTGCGTGGATCGGAGGCTATGAATCAAAATTTCATCATCGTACCCCTTTCCTATGTTTCAAAATCGTCAGTTATTTCAGCTAAAGAATACGACAGAAAACGACTTAATCACCGTAAAGGTACTGTGTACAGAAATAAAGTTCACCGTGTGGCGATTCAAAGTAATCAAATGATCCGGAAGGAAATGGAAGTTTAGAGATTAACGTCCCATCGACTACTAGGTCACTAGTGACGGAACGCAAGCTCCTACTGGGGAAGGATGGGGAAGAAAATCAACCACTTCCTTATGCGATTGCAGTCTTTTTCGGCGTATTCCAATAATGAATTCTTCTCGGGCTATCAGGCGAGTGGTGGCGTCGTCTTCTTGCAACGTTTCGATGAGTTTCGTACCCATCATCTCCTGGCGAAGATGAGACAAGACGACGCGACCACTCGGCTGATAACCCGATAAACCGAGTAGGATTCATCAACCACGTTCTTTTTAGAGCGAAGTCATCCAAAGGTTTGATTTACGCAATTTGGAGGAATCATGGGAAAACATAAACATGGATGACCAGGTGGGGACTTGAACTGCCGTCCTCCCACATGTGGGTCCACAGTGTTACCACTGCGTGGTGTAATAATTCGGTGTGGCATGCATTTGCAATATGCGATGATGTAGCACAATGTAGTAGTAACGGTAGTGCTACGAAGCGCCTTCAGAAACTAAGTTACTCATGTCGTCCCAACCTAAGGCTGTTGCGCAACAAGGTCTGCGCATTGTCAAAAGAGAGTGTGAGTATATGGTCTGGGTATCCAGCAGGTACAATGCTGCTGCGGTATGAATAACAGGCGCGGCATCTGGAAAAGTACGCCAAACTTGAAATGCGCAGGATAGTACTCTTATTGACGGCGAAATATCTAAATTTCACAAAGACTGACCGTGAAATTCTGGTGGTATATGGACCAACGTCAATGTCGCGTCCGGCCCTATTGAAATGGTGCCAACAAGGTGACCAGAACTGCACAGACGTGGATGATACTGATTCACCATACAGTGCGGGTCTTCCACCAAACGATTTCCATTTTTTCAGAAAGTTGAAAGAACATCTGAATCGGGGTGGGGGGGCTATGTTCCAACAGTGAGAACGTTCGCACAGAGTTTCTCCAATGGCTCCGTGGCCAAGGAGAGAATTTCTGTTGTCGAGAAATTGAATAATTGGTAGTCATCCCAACCGTTGTTTACAGAGATTTGTTGATTATGTGGGGAAGCAGTGTCATACACCTACGTCTCTTTGAAGTGTAGTGCAGTATTCAATAAAAGTTATTTGACCTGCCATCGTAATGTGTAACTTAACTTTTGAAGTCATCTCGCATTTCTTAGGCAACTTTCAACCAGCTTGAAATACGCTACTAAGTGAGGTAGCTGCTCCTAAACCAGCTACATTGAGTTTATTACTAATTTATTGTCATTTTCATGTGCTTCACTGCTATAAAAGTTGTATTGTGTGTTGAACCAGAGACCTAGAAACGACGGAGAGGCTTTGCCCTGCCATAGCTACCCGACACCGACCCCAGGACTATTGAGCGGATTGGCCCCCAGTGGATCCCTCGGAACGTCTCATACCCGACAAGTGTAACCCAAAATGTTTGCGTGGTAGGGTAATTATGGTGTACGCGTACATGGAGACATTGTTAGCACAGCAATCGCCGGCACTGTGTAACTGAGGCGGAATAAGGGGAAAGAGTCCTCGCCGAGGCAGATAGAAAACCCCCTTAAAAACCATCCACAGGCTGGCCAGTACACCAAACCTCGGCACAAATCCGCTGGGCGGATTCGTGCTGGGGACCGGCACGCCTTCCCGCTAGGGAAGCACCGCATTAGACCACGTGGCTAGCTTGGAGGGCTTGTAAAATGTTGCTCAAATAAAGAATTTGGTAGACACAAATGTCAATGACAAAGTCTAAGCCCTTCATTGTGTAGGCGTATGGTTTAGTACTACTGCTACTGGAGATGATGCGAACCGTTCTTCTGCTGTCAGTATGGTATTGCTCTTTCCGAGGCGTGCTGGGCTCGAATGGTCGGTTGTGGAGGACAGCCACCAACAACCTAAACGGCAATAGTTGGATGAACACTTTTTTTTAACTACATTACATTTGCAAGAGGCGGATCTGCATACGAATTCAACGAGTGGGGTTTAGCGTCGAATTCAGGCTCGTACTAGCAGACGGCGTTCGAATACACCATGGCTGATGCAACGCTGCGTGCGCATAGCTGGAGTTCATTCGGCAGCTTCGGAGGAGGATGGTTAATCGTCTCCGCATACGCTGCATTCTGCAAGCCAAGCACTGTGCAGCTCGGAGCTCCGTGGCCCAGACGTCGGTGCATGATTGGCGGTTGTCGACGGCTGTACGGCGGATGATGGTACGTTGGGCTCGCATAAATAGTCACGGTGACTTTTGCTGCTACGAGTGGTAGCGGACTTCGACCCACAGTCAGAACCTTCTGGGTTCCCGGGTTCGAGCTTAGCCGCTGTTTCAATTTTGAATAAAAATTCTCAGCAATGGTCGCTCAAGACTTCCAGTACAATAAGTCACCTTCGTCCTACCAATGTGCTTCTCAAAGAGGACAGAGGAGCGGACGGAGGTTCGGAGCCCTTACCTTGGGGTGGGAAACTGCTCCAAAAAGTAGATGAATCAGCAGTGATCGATGGCATAATTATGCAGGAATCAATGGAAACTATTCCATTAAATACACATCAGGTGTATTCGCAGGATATGTGACTATGTGACTGCAACAGAAAAAGAGTGTCACAATAATTTCACCAATGGTAGAAGATGCAGTATTAGATCCCCATTCGGATCTCCAAAAAAAAAAAAAAATTGCAAGAACTATCGAAAGGGTAACATCCTACGAGTAAATACGTGGATTATCAAAAGTTTGTATGTGGTATAAAATGAGGGAAGGGAAATGTTAAGACTCAATCTAGATGTAGTGGGGGTCACTGAATTGAAATTGAGAGAAGACAACGATACGGTAATATCAGCAGTACAAAAAATGGTATAACGAGAGTAGACGTCATTATGAACTGTATGAATGGACACACAGAAAATTATCAACATTTCAATGGTTCAAATGACTCTGAGCACTATGCGACTTAACTTCTGAGGTCATCAGTCGCCTAGAACTTAGAACTAATTACACCTAACTAACCTAAGGACATCACACATGTCCATGCCCGAGGCAGGATTCGAACCTGCAACCGTAGCGGTCAAGCGGTTCCAGACTGAAGCGCCTAGAACTGCACGGCCACACCGGCCGGCATTTCAGTGGTAAGGTTGTTTTCATCATAGTCGACAGCAAAACAACACCTACAGCAATAGTACAGG
The DNA here is from genome assembly GCF_023864345.2 of Schistocerca serialis cubense. NCBI lineage: Eukaryota > Metazoa > Arthropoda > Insecta > Orthoptera > Acrididae > Schistocerca > Schistocerca serialis. Next base: position 525,500,590 of record NC_064642.1, read on the forward strand.
TATACGTGCCGACGTCGCAGCAGAAGATGAAGAGACAGAGAAAATATATGAGGTTATTGTACGGGTAATTCAGTACGTGAAGGGAGGTGAAAATCTAATCTAGAAAACCGACAGTCACGGACTAATACCTACACAAACTATCAAACCACCACCCGAGCCAGAAAAGAGGCATGATTAATACGCTCGTAACGCGAGCAGGACGAATATGTGAGCCGCAGCACCTCAGACGCGAAATGCAACACCTGGAAAGTGTTCTGAGGAACATTAGAAGTGTAACAGAGCCACACACTCGGCGAAGTAAGGAATCAGAAAAAGAAATGTCGGATATGGCCTTTCTGCTATACATTCCCAGAGTGCGGACAGAATCGGCCGTATATTGCGCAAACACGGCGTAAAGACGTTTTTCAAACCGACAAAGAAGATGAAAGAGTGTCTTCGATTGGCAAAGGAGAAAAGGTACCCACTTGCAATGTCAAGAATATACCATATACCACGCATATGCGGAAAAGTTTATGTCGGAATGACTGGACGATCAAACATCAGGATCCAAGAACATAAGCGACATTGCAGTTTGGGTCAGGTGGAGAAATCTGCCGTGGCAGAGCACGCACTGAGTGAGACCTATCACGTAATAAAATTCGCTGACACGGAAGTTCTGGCTGTAGAGAAGCACTACCACCCCTCATGTTCAGAAGAGCTGTACAAATTCAAGAACACGCGAACAGCTTCAACAAGAAATAGGAAAGCCTTAAGGTAAACGGATCCTGGCTTCCCGTACTGCGCGAACGACCGTCGCAGGTAGCAAGAGGAGAAATGACCGCGGAGAGGACCTCGGACATTGGCGCGCCAGGTACATACAGTCTGCGGCCGCGAGCTCGGCTCTAGTCACCACCGGCAATGGAGGGTGAAGCTTTGAAAATGCCAGCCACTCGTGCTGGCGAAACGTCCGTAAAATCATTAGATGATCGGCGGCCGAAGAACCCGAGACAGAAACCAACAGGCAGTTTGTAAACTAAATATCATTTTCAACACTAAGTTTTCGATGTGTCTGCCTTCCAGCGGTGAGACACTGTCTTTAAAAGCGTAAAGTATAAAAGCTGCGCGTAGCTCACCGAATAATGGCCGACAGACAAATGGCCCGCGGAAAAGACTTGACTGGAAGACGTAAAAAATGGGCGTAAGCGAGACGTTTAGAAAGGCGAACGTACGATAGCCAGAAAGCCAAAAGGAGGAAGCTATTTGTTTCTTTCCCTAAAATAGGTTAACAGGGGAAACCGGCCATAGGTCGCTCGCTGATACAGTCGAAACTTGACCTGGTGAAACAAAGATGAAAATAAAGGGACATTTATTTAGGCATAGGCGTCAACACTCAGTAATTTCCAACCAAATGACAGTCACAGTTTCAAAGCTGCTTTTTCAGTCCGCACGTGTAGCATGCATCCACGTGAGTGTCTGACCTCGTTGTTGCAGAGTAGCGTATCTGACTACCAGTTTCGGGTCCCAGGTTCGAACCCAGGCGCTGTCTACATTTTGAGAAGATGAAGGCTATTTAAAAAAAAGTGGCAAGGAACACAGTTTAGAAGTTTTACGCCCAGTGTTCAAATATAGTCTTATGACTCTTCACACTCTTTTATAATTGAGGAAGTAGGCGACATCAATACTTTTTGCGACATCGTGAAACACAGTGCAATTATTAACAAAGGACATGAGATTTCAAGTCTTACTAAAAATAGATTTTAACATCACAAATCATATACAGTCTCATGGGGAGTGAAAATTAAAAACATATAAGATGCAGTATTTCTTTTTTGCTTTGATTTTTTACTTTTATTCTCAAGAGAACCAGTGCAATCACCAGTGTAGCATCTATCAGCAAAAATATCCAAAGAATAAATATTCAGAGCACCACCAGCAACGTGCTAAATCACACACGCCACAGTCATGCTTTTTAGCTTTAATTTATTTTGGGAAACATCGTCATTAACGTAGCTAAATACCTCGCGAAATGGCGATAATTTTGTTGCGAACAACTCACATCGAAGTATTTTCTCGAAAGCGGGAGCCTGCAGTTGATCATGGATCAAGCAGTGTATTTTAACTGCGTCACTTCTATTTGTGATTTCTGATTGCTGTGCAATAAAAACGTGGAACTTTTGTAATCGATGAACGCTATTTTTCACCTGTCAGTACAAGTATACATCGTAGGGTTGTCAAAACGGCATACAATGTAGAGGAATTACTTTTGATGAACACATCGGTATTCCGATTTCATCCACAACGAGGGCATAGTATAAGGAATGATCAGGTTGCTCTCCCCACGAGTTAGTAACGCAGACAAGCGGCTCAAATTTTACGTAAGGTCGCGAAACTTCGTCCACAAACTCATGACAGGTTTCTTTCGTGAACTCTCCCGATTGTGTGACTGTTGCGTACATTTACTGCTGCCGTTCCATTAAATGGTTTGTCTTGAGGGACTGGAGGACCAAATTTTCCGCTGACTAATTAGAGACAAATATTGATACCAAACTGCGGAAGTATTGCGTGTTTATTACGCCGTCCTCGTTTTTACATCTTCAATGCATTACCGTGTCGTTCCATCGAACACGAATTTCCGGTTATACCTTATACCATCGTCAGTTCACAATATTTGACTGTATGAATATTTCTGTTAAAAAACAGGTTCCAGTGACGTAAAATTTAACTTCTCAGATTTGTGTTTTAGCATTCAAAAATACACTAAGCTGATATTCCTGGACCTATCGACCTGTAGGTCATTAGCAGCTGTTTCATTCCCCACTTTTTTTTTTTTTTTTTTTTTGTCATCAGTCTACTGACTGGTTTGATGCGGCCCGCCACAAATTCCTTTCCTGTGCTAACCTCTTCATCTCAGAGTAGCACTTGCAACCTACGTCCTCAATTATTTGCTTGACGTTTTCCAATCTCTGTCTTCCTCTACAGTTTTTGCCCTCTAAAGCTCCCTCTAATACCATGGATGTCATTCCCTCATGTCTTAGCAGATGTCCTATCATCCTGTCCCTTCTCCTTATCAGTGTTTTCCACATATTCCTTTCCTCTCCGATTCTGCGTAGAACCTCCTCATTCCTTACCTTATCAGTCCACCTAATTTTCAACATTCGTCTATAGCACCACACTTCAAATGCTTCGATTCTCTTCTGTTCCGGTTTTCCCACAGTCCATGTTTCATTACCATAGAATGCTGTACTCCAGACGTACATCCTCAGAAATTTCTTCCTCAAATTAAGGCTGGTATTTGATATTAGTAGACTTCTCTTGGCCAGAAATGCCTTTTTTGCCATAGCGAGTCTGCTTTTGATGTCCTCCTTGCTCCGTCCGTCATTGGTTATTTTACTGCCTAGGTAGCAGAATTCCTTAACTTCATTGACTTCGTGACCATCAATCCTGATGTTAAGTTTCTCGCTGTTCTCATTTCTACTACTTCTCATTACCTTCGTCTTTCTCCGATTTACTCTCAAACCATACTGTGTACTCATTAGACTGTTCATTCCGTTCAGCAGATCATTTAATCCTTCTTCACTTTCACTCAGGATAGCAATGTCATCAGCGAATCGTATCATTGTTATCCTTTCACCTTGTATTTTAATTCCACTCCTGAATCTTTCTTTTATTTCCATCATTGCTTCCTCGATGTACAGATTGAAGAGTAGGGGCGAAAGGCTACAGCGTTGTCTTACACTCTTCTTAATACGAGCACTTCGTTCTTGATCGTCCACTCTTATTATTCCCTCTTGGTTGTTGTACATATTGTATATTACCCGTCTCTCCCTACAGCTTACCCCTACTTTTTTCAGAATCTCGAACAGCTTGCACCATTTTATATTGTCGAACGCTTTTTCCAGGTCGACAAATCCTATGAAAGTGTCTTGATTTTGCTTTAGCCTTGCTTCCATTATTAGCCTTAACGTCAGAATTGCCTCTCTCGTCCCTTTACTTTTCCTAAAGCCAAACTGATCGACACCTAGCGCATTCTCAATTTTCTTTTCCATTCTTCTGTATATTATTCTTGTAAGCAGCTTCGATGCATGAGCTGTTAAGCTGATTGTGCGATAATTCTCGCACTTGTCAGCTCTTGCCGTCTTCGGAATTGTGTGGATGATGCTTTTCCCAAAGTCAGATGGCACATCGCCAGACTCATATATTCTACACACCAACGTGAATAGTCGTTTTGTTGCCACTTCCCCCAATGATTTTAGAAATTCTGATGGAATGTTATCAATCCCTTCTGCCTTATTTGACCGTAAGTCCTCCAAAGCTCTTTTAAATTCCGATTCTAATACTGGATCTCCTATCTCTTCTAAATCGACTCCTGTTTCTTCTTCTATCACATCAGACAAATATTCACCGTCATAGAGGCTTTCAATGTATTCTTTCCATCTATCTGCTCTCTCCTCTGCATTTAACAGTGGAATTCGCATTGCACTCTTAAAGTTACCACCGTTGCTTTTAATGTCACCAAAGGTTGTTTTGACTTTCCTGTATGCTGAGTCTGTCCTTCCGACAATCATATCTTTTTCGATGTCTTCACATTTTTCCTGCAACCATTTCGTCTTAGCTACCCTGCACTTCCGATTTATTTCATTCCTCGGCGACTTGTACTTCTGCATTCCTGATTTTCCCGGAACATGTTTGTACTTCCTCCTTTCATCAATCAACTGAAGTATTTCTTCTGTTACCCATGGTTTCTTCACAGCTACCTTCTTTGTACCTATGTTTTCCTTCCCAACTTCTGTGACGGCCCTTTTCAGAGATGTCCATTCCTCTTCAACTGTACTGCCTACTGTGCTATTCCTTATTGCTGTATCTATAGCGTTAGAGAACTTCAAACGTATTCATCATTCCTTAGTACTTCCGTATCCCACTTCTTTGCGTATTGATTCTTCCTGACTAATGTCTTGAACTTCAGCCTACTCTTCATCACTACTATATAGTGATCAGAGTTTATATCTGCTCCTGGGTACGCCTTATAATCCAGTATCTCATTTCGGAATCTCTGTCTGACCATGATGTAATCTAATTGAAATCTTCCCGTATCTCCCAGCCTTTTCCAAGTATACCTCCTCCTCTTGTGATTCTTGAACAGGGTATTCGCTATTACTAGCTGAAACTTGTTACAGAACTCAATTAGTCTTTCTCCTCTTTCATTCCTTGTCCCAAGCCCATATTCTCCTGTAACCTTTTCTTCTACTCCTTCCCCTACAACTGCATTCCAGTCGCCCATGACTATTAGATTTTCGTCCCCCTTTACATACTGCATTACCCTTTCAATAACCTCATACACTTTCTCTATCTGTTCATCTTCAGCTTGCGACGTCGGCATGTATACCTGAACTATCGTTGTCGGTGTTGGTCTGCTGTCGATTCTGATTAGAACAACCCGGTTACTGAACTGTTCACAGTAACACACTCTCTGCCCTACCTTCCTATTCATAATGAATCCTACACCTGTTATACCATTTTCTGCTGCTGTTGATATTACCCGATACTCATCTGACCAGAAATCCTTGTCTTCAAAAAAATGGTTCAAATGGCTCTGAGCAGTATGGGACTTAACGTCTATGGTCATCAGTCCCCTAGAACTTAGAACTACTTAAACCTAACTAACCTAACGACAGCACACAACACCCAGCCATCACGAGGCAGAGAAAATCCCTGACCCCGCCGGGAATCGAACCCGGGAACCCGGGCGTGGTAAGCGAGAACGCTACCGCACGACCACGAGATGTCGGCTCTTTGTCTTCCTTCCACTTCACTGACCCCTACTATATCTAGATTGAGCCTTTGCATTTCCCTTTTCGGATTTTCTAGTTTCCCTACCACGTTCAAGCTTCTGACATTCCACGCCCCGACTCCTTATCCATTCGTAGATTATTCAATCTTTTTCTCATGGTAACCTCCACCTTGGCAGTCCCCTCCCGGAGATCCGAATGGGGGACTATTCCGGAATCTTTTGCTAATGGAGAGATCATCATGACACTTCTTCAATTATAGGCCACATGTCCTGTGGATACACGTTACGTGTCTTTAATGCAGTGGTTTCCGTTGCCTTCTGCATCCTCATGTCGTTGATCATTGCTGATTCTTCCGCCTTTAGGGGCAATTTCCCACCCCTAGGACAAGAGAGTGCCCTGAACCTCTATCCGCTCCTCCGCCCTCTTTGACAATGCCGTTGGCAGAATGAGGCTGACTTCTTATGCCGGAAGTCTTCGGCCGCCAATGCTGATTATTTATCAAAATTTAGGTAGTGGCGGGGATCGAACCCGGGTCCGAAGACGCTTTTAATTGTGAATCAAAGACGCTACCCCTAGACCACGGGTACCCTCCACACATAACGCGTCATTATAAAGATATATTCGAGGTCCAGACGCTAATGACATTTCTCTCTTGATCGTTAATGCCGCCGCTGGTAAACGGGACCGCCACTTCTCTTTCTAGCATGTTCAGAGTTGCCATCACAACTCTAACAAAGGGATCGTACGAACTGTTCCTCACCGATTTAATTCCTACCGCTAGGATGTGTAGGCACGACATGGACTTCAACATATCGCACCATGGCAAGAAAACTGACATAAGTCGGAAAACAGCAATTTTAGTTTGTCACTAAAAAATACGTACGAAGTGCCCTAAACGTGCACGAAAAATGTAATGAAATTTGCTGCCAAGAGTAATTGCCCGAAATTTAAAAGAAGCTTATTCTATTTCAATAAAAATTTTATAGAACTAGTTCCTTAAGTCCAGTTTTGTCAAGTGTTGCATTTTTGAGTTGTTTCACTGTTCTTCCTGGAGTGCGGTACCTAAACAGCAAGACGCAATCCTCAGCTGTTTCCGATAAAATCAAGTATGAAAGTTTCAGACCTATTTATACACCGATGAGCCAGATCATTATGACCGCTTGTTTAACGACGTGCTGTTTCAGTTTTCAAACACAGTATAGCAGAGATTTTGCTTGGCATGGATCCTACAAGTGCTTGATAGGATTCAGGAAGTATGTGGCACCACATGTCTACGCAAGGGGTCAAGCAATTCCCGCAAATTACGAGATCGTGATTTACGGACACAAAGCTGGCGCCCGATATGTGTTCCAGTGGGTACAGTTCGAGAGCATTTGCTGGCCAATTCATCAACGTGAGTTCACTATAATGCGCCTCCAACGTTGGAACAGGATTCTGACCTTGCAATACGCACAGTTATCTTGCTGGAAGATGTCATAGCCATAGGGGGACATTTCAAGCATGAAGCGATGCAGATGGTCCGCAATGAAGCTCACATAGTCCACTGCTGTCATAACGCCACACTGGGAGTTAACGATGAGGCTGCCGTTGCTGTAACAGACTATGCAGCACATGCCGCAGTGTTTCTCATACTCTGTAGCTAAAGGGTTCGGCCTTGATCTGAGTCTACTGATAGAGTAGTTTCTGGGCCCCCATGCTAACAGCTGAGTCAGAGTCACGATAATTGTTCATCCAATGGCCAACAGCGGTTGATTTTTCAGTGTATTTTACACTGGTACCCGTAAATATCCAGATAGTGCAGCAATGTTCTCAATTTGCTCTCCGGTTCCTGGTATGGATCGATGTTGATGACATGTGGCCAGGGAAATTATACAGCGTGACGAGTAGCATTTAACACTACAGGGTGCAGTGAATACATAGAATTGCCGAATTTGTGCACTAAGAGCCATTGCACTCGCCGTATGTGACTGTGTGGTGTGGGTTCACAAGCACCTTTATTCTCTGTACGTTCTTCTTTGACGAGAATACGCCCAGAAGTCATGTCAGCTGTAGCGGGGCGTCTGTGTGTGATCGATACCTCCTTCTACACAAAGTGGCTCCAGCTTTAGAAGTGCGCAGCTGGTCGTAGGTTGTGTTCCAAAAATTAATAGCATAGAGACAAAAGTGATGACACTTTCTGCAGGGCCTGACCATCATTTTGCAGGACAATGCCAAAGTACGTACAGAGCAATCTGTTACTGATTTGTGACACTGATAGGGCTGCTAAGTGCTATACAACCAAGTGCACTCCCCTGACATAAGTCCTCGTGAGTTCAACTCGATTTCTGAACTAAAGGAAACAGTTCTCGGCATTCGCTTCAGAACTGCTACAAATTCGTCAGGCAATTGACCGCGCCGCTCGAACTGTCAACACAACTGACACTGCTAAAAGTATCCTACGACTTCCACATCGCTGGAAGCGGGTTATACACAATGCTGGTGACTGCTCTGAAGGTCAGTAAAATTTTGAAACACGCATCTATTTTGAACGAGCTGTAAATAAACATTTGCCATTGTTAAAGTTCCAACCCTCTATAATCGAAACGCCTAAGGCAATTCTAACCAGGAAACAGTATGTCTAGGACAATATGAAGATAGGAATCTCCTTTTAGCGCATGGTATGCCTGTTCACTTGGACCCACAATTCGTCGATAGTTGTGACAAAGAACGCAGCTGTTGGACACTGTACACACCGATGGCTATAGTGTTTTGATTGCTGTCGCAGTGTGTCCTTCCTTTCTCGTATGCAGAAATTCGTTTTGTAAATACCGTGGGACATCGTCGCATGACACCGTCCTTCCGTTTCAATGGTATGACCTAAAGGCTTTCCCAAATTAAATATTTATTCCACGTAAATTCCTTCCACTCACTTAGAAGTGGGATTCACCTGCGGACGGAAACCTCATCGTCACAGAGAAATTACACTCCAAGAAGTGAACTACACTACTGACCATTAAAATTGCTACAGCACGAAGATGACGTGCAACAGACGCGAATTTTAACTGACAGGAAGAAGATGCTGCGATATGCAAATGATTAGCTTTTCAGAGCATTCACGCAAGGTTGGCGCCGGTGGCGACACCTACAACGTGCTGACTTGGGGAAAGTTTCCAATCGATTTCTCATACACAAACAGCAGTTAACCGGCGTTTCCTGGTGAAACGTTGATGTGATGCCTTGTGTAAGGAGGAGAAATGCGTACCATCACGTTTCCGACTTTTATAAAGGTCGGATTGTAGCCTATCGCGATTGCGCTTTATCGTATCGCGACATTGGTGCTCGCGTTGGTCGAGATCCAATGACTGTTGGCAGAATGTGGAATCGGTGGGTTCAGGATGTAATACGGAACGCCATGCTGGATCCCAACGGCCTCGTATCACTAGCAGTCGAGATGATAGGCATCTTATCCGCATGACTGTAACGGCTCGTGCAGCCACGTCTCGATCCCTGAGTCAACAGATGGGGACGTTTGCAAGACAACAACCATCTGCACGAACAGTTCGACGACGTTTGCAGCAGCATGGACTATAAGCTCGGAGACCATGGCTGCGGTTACCCTTGACACTGCATCACAGACAGGAGCACCTACGATGGTGTATTCAACGATGAACCTGGGTGCACGAATGGCAAAACGTCATTTTTTCAGATGAATGCAGGTTGTGTTTATAGCATCATGATGGTCGCATCCGTGTTTGGCGATATCGCAGTGAACGCACAGTTTAAGCGTGTATTCGTCATCGCCATACTGGCATATCACCCGGCGCGATGGAATGGGGTGCCATTGGTTACACGTCTCAGCCACCTCTTGTTCGCATTGACGGCACTTTGAACAGTGGACGTTACATTTCAGATGTCTTACGACCCGTGGCTCTACCCTTCATTCGATCCTTGCCAAACCCTACATTTCAGCAGGATAATGCAGGACCGCATGTTGTAGGTCCTCTACGGGCTTTTCAGCATACAGAAAATGTTCGATTGCTGCCCTGGCTAGCACATTCTTCAGATCTCTCACCAACTGAAGATGTCTGGTCAGTGGTGGCCGAGCAACTGGCTCGTCACAATACACCAGTCACTACTCTTGATTAACTGTGGTATCGTGTTGAAGCTGCATGGGCAGCTGTATCTGTACACGCCATCCAAGCTCAGTTTGACTCAATGCCCAGTCATATCAAGGCCGTTATTACGGCCTGAGGTAGTTGTTCTGAGTACTAATTTCTCAGGATCTATGCAACCAAATTGCGTGAAAATGTAATAACATGTCAATTCTTGTAGAATATATCTGTCCAATGAATATCCGTTTATTACCTGCATTTCTTTTTGGTGTAGCAATTTTAATGGCCAGTAGTGTAGTTAGAGAACTGAGAGTGTATCAGAGAGGAGTATGTGTTTGTACACGCGCTGGCTAAAATTTCACACATTTACAATAATGAATAATACGCATATATGGTGAATATTTACGGCTTCTGCGATTATAGTGCTCCTGCTGCTGTCGAGGGCTACGATAGGTGCTTGCCGACACGTGGAATTCTTGAGTCTTCTGGAAAATGAGTGGACCACGCTTCCTTTCAATTTTCATTTCTGTTACGGACATGTAGTTCAACAACTTATGTAGGAACAGTAACACAACGCCTGTAATGTGATGTGTTGGATAATTCTTAGAGCTGGATGTGCTAAAAATATGTATTTTTCAATTTCTATTATCTAAAAGACATATTGTAAAGATCACTAACTCTTGTACATGTATACACCTAAATCCGACGATGTACTGAATAATACATAAAACAAATAATAATGTTCATTAAATGTGTTATATCTCGGAAACCTTTCGGAATAGGGTATATGTCCATATAAAACTTTTTTTCAAATTATTCTTCCCGTCATTTCCATGAATATTGGCCAGTCCTCCTGAGTAACCCTGTGGTATCGGTATTGTGAATTTACAAATTATTATTATTATTATTATTATTATTATTATTATTATTGATGCAGGAATAGTTGGTTGAAACCCAATTCGAGGCGCAAGTAAAAGGAAAATTACGTTTGATATGTATGGTAGGGGAGTGTGCTGTATGCCGAAGATAGGGCACCTACGAACACACGAGTTTCCTGGTTGGTGTTTCAATGTGCTGATCACATGAAAGAAAGCACACTTTTTTGTTGAGTCATGAGTCTTAAAACTGGTTTATGCAGCCCGCCACGAATTCCTGTCCTGGGCCAACCTTTTCCTCTTAAAGTAGCACTTGCGACCTAATTTCTTCATTATTTGGTGGATATATTCCATTTTCTGTCTTCTTTTACTGTTTTTTCCCCTTAACGTTCCAATTAGTACTATTTAAGTTAATTCCTGATGTCTCAACACATGTCTTGTCATCCTGTTCCTGAAAGCGCTCTTGAGACCGCCCACTAGTGTTTCCGGCATTGCCTACTGTTTTTGTTGTCGTTATATATGAAATCACATTTCATGTGGCTCTTGTAGATTGTTAAAATTCGATAAATTTAAAGTGCTGTGTAAAATATTAAAGCTATCTGGAAGTTACTTCTGCCGTGAGAGACACTGATGAATAGTAAAATTCTGTAGATTATTAAAACTACTTACGTAACATTTGGGCGATTAAGTCACACTTCGTCGGACGTGTCACACCTTGTATCTTGAAACGGAAGTTAAACATCTACCACGGAACACGTGATATTTGCAAAAGGACTGAGATTCTGTAATGTCTTGAAAATTTCATCAGTCTTGAAAATGGAAGTTTATCTTAGCTTAGAATAGCTTCTATTTCAAAATGTTCTGAAATGTAACTCGTTGTTTGTTTACAGTATGACGTATTTGATGCGATTACACTCAACTTCTCTGAAAGCATTCTTCATCTTTAAGTATTTAATCTCACATCTCTTTGGAAAAGTATTAAATGAAAGTATCAGAACCAAAGATGGCCTTTTTTATTTTACTTGAATTAATAATTGATCACATTACCGCATAACGACAATTTAGACATATAAGAGAAGACATAACAGTATCTGCAAAATCTTGTACAATAAAAAAAGAATCCCATAAATCAGAAAAAGTCTATATGCGAATAAAATAATGTAGAAGACATTATCAATGACACACTGTGTACTATATCCCAAGAGGCGATGTGAATAAATTAATCTAGAAGACTTCAGCAACGACACACTACGTATTCCATCCCAAGAAGTGATACAACCAGCTCTTCCTTCTTCTATGAAATATTTTATTTATTATCGTCACTACTGGCTTGCAGATTAATTGGACTGATCTGTTGGCTCAGTTCAACAACTGAATATATATGTTCGAGGGGACTTCAAAGAGTAAATTAGACATTATTATGGCAGGCCCAGTAACTCTTAGGAAAGTTGCATTAGACTTAAAAGTGACACGGATACATTACACTGTTTCCAACATAGACTTCAAGTATCTGTACTGATACAATGCTCACAAAACGTACAAAGAATATTTTATTTTTAATTTGGATGTCTAATCTACACTGTTTCCAACACAGTCTTCAAGTATCTGTACCGATACAATGGTCACAGGACGTACAAAGGACACTTTTTTTAAAAAATTTGGATGTGTTGCCATTAATGTGGATTGAACTGGGAATATCGCAAATGTGCACGAATGGTGATTTATGATTTATTATTGTGTTACCAGTAGGAATGTTATCCATTTCACCTTGTTTACTCGTTTTCGTATACCCTGAATTGTAAATGTTGGCCGCGCGGGCGGTCTGAGGCGTCTTGCGTCTTGTCACGGTTTCCGCGGCTCCTCCCGTCGGAGGTTCGAGTCCTCCCTTGGGCATGTTTTTGTGTTTTGGTTGTCCTTAGCGTAAGTTAGTTTAAGTTCGATTAAGTAGAGCGTAAGCCTTGGCACCGATGACCTCAGCAGTTTGGTCCCGTAGTCCGTATCACAAATTTCCAAAATTCTATAAATGTTGTTTTATGTCGAATCAGTCCTTGTGTTGATTCCATGTTACATCGTACCAGTGTAATGTCTACGACGAATTGTCGAAATCAGATTTTATATAACATTTCCTTTGTCAGATGACTGGATGGGATTATCTGAAAGCCAATATTTTTTTAAAGAAAAGGTCTCTATAAACAACAGTCGGAACATTCTACTAATCGTTCAATTTCTCGACGAGAGAAATCCGCACTACGGCCATGGAGCCATACGAGAATAGCTGAGTGAACATCCTCATCGTTGCAAAACTGAAACTACTGTGCTTCCTTGTATTTTATCCACCTTCTGGAATTGTAGTTGTGTAGTGTGTCTGAAAAACAATTCCTTAATGTGTGCTAGAATCTGTACGAAGTGACACACTATTCTGGTTTGTGGTGTTTGTATCATCAACTCTCCAAGTTTTGCTCCCCTGCAGTTCGTAGGTCTGCTTCACCTTGAGACGGCACAAGTGCTGCTTTTTTCTCTGTTCCCAAAGTTCATTCCGGGTGTGCAACGCAGAGCAACTCACCAACAACGTTACTCCCCAACAGAAAGTGCGGCGTGCTATTTGGCTTGTGAAAACTGAGTCAGTTATAACAGTGCAACGTAATTTTAGACGTCACTATGGTGGTGAACCACCTACAACAAAAACTATTTGTCATCGGCTAAATTCTTTGAAGAAAACCGATAGTTTTTTAAGAGCAAAATAACCAAGTAGATCGAGAACTTCTAATGATATTGTTGAACAGATCTGTGTTTCGTATGTCTGGAGCCCAAAGAAGGCTTTAGCCAGCCGTAGTCTACAATTAGGAGTGCCTAAAGGTACTATGATATGAAAACTTCCTGGCAGATTATACAGTGTGCCGGACCGAGACTCGAACTCGGGACCTTTGTCTTTCGCGTGCAAGTGCTCTACCAGCTGAGCTACCAAAGCACAAGTCACGACCCGTCCTCACAGTTTCAATTCTGCCAGTACCTCGTCTCCTACATTCCAAACTTCATAGAAGCTCTTCTGCGAACCTTGTAGAACTAGGACTCCTGGAAGAAAGGATATTGCGGAGACATGGCTTAGCCACAGCCTGGGGAATGTTTCAGAATGAGATTTTCACTCTGCAGTAGAGTTTGCGCTGATACGAAACTTCCATGAAGATTAAAATTGTGTGCCGGACCGAGACTCGAACTCGGGACATTCGCCTTTCGCGGGCAAGCAGAAGAGATTCTGTGAAGTTTGGAAGGTAGGAGACGAGTTACTGGACGAATTGAAACTGTGAGAACAGGTGGTGATTCGTGCTTTCGTAGCTCAGCTGGTACAGCACTTGCCCTCGAAAGGCAAAGGTCCAGAATTCGAGTGTCGGTCTGATACACTGTTTTAATCTGCCAGGAACTTTCATATCAGCACACACTCCGCTGCAGAGTGAAAATCTTGTTCTGTGTACGATGTTGTGAGTAAAAGACTTAATTTGTGCGCCTACAAATTGCAGCTGTTACTGTTACATGAAATAAAACCTACTGATAAAATCGAAAGGTATGAGTTTACTGTTGACTTTCTATACAGAACTGATGATGATGTCAGTTTTGTAAAAAAAAGATCTCTTTTCTCATGAGGCTACAATTCATGTCAGTGGAACAGTTAACCATCATAAATGCAGAATTTGGGGGGGCAGAGCATCCACATAACGTTATTCAGCATCAACGTGATTCTCCCAAAGTTAATGAATGATGCTGTTTGGTTGAAGATTGTGTGATTGGTTCTTTCATTTTTGTAGAAAAACAATGAACGGGGAAGTTTACTGTGACATGTTGACAGAGTACATCTTTCCCCAAATGGACGATATTGAGGCGGAAAAGGGGCTTGCGTTTTTCCAACAAGATGGCGCCCTTCCTCATTACAGTAACCATGTGCATGGGGCTCTTGACACTCGCTTTCCAGGAAGGTGGATAGGTCGGGTTGGCCAAGTACCTTGGCCACTACGAAGCCCTGACTTAACCACCTGGATCTTTTCTTTTTGGCTACAAAAAAATGTCGTGTACCGGACATCAATTATTTACGGGAAAGAATTGTCGCCGCGGTTGGGACAGTTACATCTGAATACGTGGCGAGAAGTCTAATATCGTCTTGACGTATGCAGGGCAACAAATGAATCCGACATTGATGTCTACTAACTTTGAACAAAACCTCATGATACGTACTCATTGATGTAATTTTTCATTAATATCCCCATTAAATTTATACTTAAAAATAGGAAGTTCTTTTTCAAACACCCTGTGTTTATCGAAATAATCAGCAACCAGCTGCACAAATGAAATTTGGTTTCTTTAACCGGTTTCAGGCACTTAGTATACCACATCAGAAGTGCATAACCATCGCATTATCGCTCTGAATCTGTTGTTCGAATGCTTGGACATTATCATCTGGGGTCGATTACTGTTACTGCCGATCAGAGAAACCGGGTCTGTGAAGCTCTAGTCAAACAGTTGGGAGAATTGCAGTAAGGCTGGATGCGACATTGGATTTGGTCCCCACACAGCCAGAATTTCGGTGAATCTGTGTACAATTTGGAAGTTATGTCCACAAGAATTGTACCATTCCACGTACTTCAATTTTCAAGTACATTTCCGGTTAATGCGCCATTTATTTGGCATACTATGATACACCCGTTAACTGTACGGCCGAAGACTGCGTCTGCAGGAAACCTGGAACAAGTATTGTCTTCTGACAATGCGACACTCTTGTTGACCAACAGTCGTAGCGTGGGACGACTTTTGCTAAGTCCGCTCATATTTGACATGCTGAACTTGTGTATGAAAGCAAATGCTTGTTCGCTCATAAGTAAAAGGTTTTAAGCTGCACCACGTAGTGCACAAATTATTTAAAGAAGCAATTTTTCCTCAAGAAGGAGAACAAAATTCATCTACTATTATCTAACACTGTTTTCGAAAGATACATTGAGAACAGTGGGGAGTGAATCTGTATTTGACCACTGTCATTGCACACACGTGTAGAGAAGTAGTCCAGTGCTACCAATAGTGGTTTCGCCACACAAAATGCTGTGTGCACTGAGAGGTAACAGCATTTCGCGTCTGCAGCGACGAGTCCTCAAACGTCGTTATGTATCTTCCCGCCCAAAATCTAATTCCGAGAACGAATTGGATTCTGGAAACCTTCTGTCCGGCGTGAAATTGCTTTCCGTTTCTCGCCCACACTCGCGTCCGATGCTCCGTCATGTAAAAAGAACCTTCCGTATTAATCACTTCACAGAAAACATTACAGATGAGGAAACTGAGCAGGAAGGGAGGTGGAGGAATTCAGGTAGCTATTCCTAATTTTGCAGGACGATGAAAGGAAGGAAGGAAGATCAGCGCTAAACGTCCCGTCGACATCGAGATCATTAGAGATGAAGCACAAGCTCAGAATGTTTCAAGGACAGGGAAAGATACTGGTCGTGCGTTTGTAATAGAAACCTACTCGGCAGCGGCCTGGAGCGATGTAGGAAACAACGAGAAAACTAAATCTGGATGGTCTGACCCAGGTTTCAACCGTCTTCATTTCGAATTCGTCTTAATTTTGAGGGAACACAGCGAAAAGTTCAGCAGGGAGTCGTTTCCGACTGTTCCATTCAGTCGTAAGTGAACTGAAGCGCCTGCTTTCTATTCATTGATCTTCTATCATTACGTGTTAACTAAAGACGCAAATATAACAGAAATTGTAAAACCCGACAGTTGGCTGCTTCTGTATGACGCTTCACTATTAATCAGATCTCAACTGTGCCACTTATATTATTGAAAACAGTTCAGTTCATACCTACTGAAATTTGTAATATAGTAAAGTTCTTGCTGCAATGGAACAAGAAGATGATTTTATTGGCTGCAGTTTGTAGAGGAGACAAAACTTCGATAAGGTACACACGCACTCACATATGAATTGTTGACAGTCAATTGAATGGTGCCAAAAACACACATAGTCTCTAATCCTCTCTCTCTCTTTCTATCTCGCAAATTGACTAGCTTATGCCAACAGATAAAAATATTTAGAATAGTACAATACTATTTTCTGGGACAAGATGGTATACTTTTCGTTACTTTCTTGATTCGAATATATATATCACTACTCTGTTGTCTATCGGGACAAAATTTCATTAACGATGTAACAGGAAATGGTGTGAGAACGCGCTTTCTCATGCGGTAAACAGCGTCCAATTTATTTTCATTTGTTTCCAGAGTTAAATCGACACCTATACGGAAGATATTTGTCGATAACTTGAATTTACTAGAGGACGTTATTAACTTTCCTAAAAACTGAATAATTCTACGTCCTTGAAGTGAAACGACTTCCACTTTTCCCCATAAAATATGAGGACGTCAGTCGTGATTATGCGGAAATTTTGAGAAAAGTTAGTGCTATGATTCGAGCCAAAGTGTACTGATTTTTAATTCTAATATTTGTGCTGATAAGTCTTCTTCGTTGAGTAAGTACAGAGTCGAGCATTGTTGTGAGAAAGTTTAATATGGTTATCGATACCACTATTGTAGAGACCTTTTTTCGCAATGAGTTGTACGTGTAAAATAGATATGACTTTTGGGTAAAAAGATTCTGAGCTTTTCCGCTCTAATATTTTAGTATTATGAATATTAACATTTTGATATTCTCATGCGAAAGTTTTTAATATTTTTTTTTTAATTTTAAAATCTTAGAATTTATTCTTATAATTTACCATCCGATGTATATCTCAGGGTTGTTATCCCTTCTGGGTTTAATCTTATACAGATGTTCACCTGCAGATGTGGCTTTTAGTGCGACGAAACCTGTAGTGATCCAGTAATAAAGCACTAAACACAGCTGAAGCGGTTATTAATACCCAAGATAGATACTATTTGTACTATCGGCGAGCTGTTTAACAAAGAAATATATCCAAAAGCTACAGAGACAGTATTCTCGCTTGAGCCTCATACTGTAGGCGTCGTATAAGAAGGGATTTTCCGAAATTCCACCCATAACGTGGTGAAATAGGGGATGAAATGCTATTAGAAAATATGTCGCTATTAAGGCAGTTTGGACCTACGAAAATTGCTATTTGATTTCTTGATCATAAATAAATAAACATGTGTTTCAGCATTTTTCGGAAGTTAAACGCTATTGCGGTGAAACAGTAAATCGTTCATCTATAAAAACTAGTATTTTACTCGTAAATTAGAAGTAAAAAAATACGTGTTTCAGTGTCCTTGGACATTCAACCCCTGACAGAGTAAATAGGAGATGAAAGTTTTTGTGGAAATATTTCACTTTCAAAGCATTTTTAAAGCTAAATGTCTGAAAATTCCTCTTTGACTTCTCAATTATAAATTTAAAAAGTAGGTGTTTCACCCTTTTTCGGAAATACAGTCCCTAAGGGGCGAAATGCGGATTGTAAAGTTTTATGAAGATATTTCACTGCCGAATCATTTTTAAAGCTAAATCCATGGAAACTAGTATTTGACGTCTAGGTTAGAAATAAAAAACACGCTACAATCTTCCTGGAAATTAACTCCTAAAGGAACTGATTCACTGACTCATCATTGCCCAGGACAAACTGCTAAGGAAATAGACTTGAAATATGGAGAGGGTGCTGACCTTATACTGTAGTTATAGTTTAAGAAAGGATTGTTCGAAATGCCACTGTTAAGGGGGTGAAATAGGAGATGAGAAACGTTAATATAATTTTGAAGCTAATAACTGTGAAAACGTATTTCATTTCTCTGTCAGAAATAAAAGGGTACGTGTTCTATTGTTTTTGAAAACTCAAAATATGGGGTGAAATATGGGGTGTAACATTTTATGAAAACATTTCATTGTCTAAGTGTTTTTGAAGGTAAATTATATTTGGCTTCTCTGTTACAAATAATAAAATAAGTATTTCAGTATTTCTGAAAATTCAACTACTAAGGGGCTGAAATAAGAGATGACAATTTTTCAGAAAATATTTCGTTATACTAAAGAGTTTTGAAATCTAAATCTATAAAAATTGGTACTTCTCTTCTCGGTTGGAAATAAAGAAATACGTTGTTATTCAAAGATTTTCAATGACATTAGCTTCATTTGTGAATTGAAACGAATCAGTCGCAATAGGTAAAAACTTGTGCTGGATCATGACTTAAAACCGGACTTCCAGTTTAGCGTGAGCGTCCGCCTTAAGCGCCTCGCTCTACGATACCGCATCCCATCTGACTCAAATTCGCAGCCAGATGCACACTAATAGCGTAGGATAACCCACGAACGAACCCTCACCGCCATTTCGGAATGCCGTAAGGGATCAGGACTGGAGCGGATCCACAGTGAAAGAACGGATCTCTGATCGGAGCACTTTACTGGTATACTATCACCTGCAATTTTTCTCGCGTAGATTGTATGGTCTGCACAGATTTCTTTTCATTAATCGAATTTTATGATTTTCACAAATTGTAACTCCTTCTAAACTATTAACGTTAATTGAGACGTTAGTAGCATGGCATTTTCCGAACATACTACTGGCCAAATGGCGATTCTAGTGGCTGGAGTCGGAGTTTTTTTTTAATCCTGCCTGAGTTCTTGTGATGATATTTCCGCAAAAACTTCCATTCCTTAACACACACTTCTTTATTTATAGTCGAGAAGTGAAACACCAGTTTTCGTAGGTTTAGCTATAAATACTGTGTTAATGTAACGAAATTTTCCGTTTTCGGGGAATTACCGCTCTTTAATCGCGCAGGACAGTAGCCACAATTATTCTGGTCTGCCTGCGTGCGACCTGCTCGTTTTATTTGTCCTCTGTTTCCAGCGCAGTTAATTTGGTTTCTATTATTCCCTTCTGTAGGTTCACTGTAATTCTGCTTATTTTCCATTACTTCCTTTCAGGTTTTCAAGCTGTTTGTGAAGGGTCTATCAAGTGATTGTGATAGCATTCCGTCGATATATTTAGGCGCTTTATTCAGTGGATACGTTTCATCTCAATAGCACATTGGAACTCACTTACAGTCTGCTGTTACTGTTAGTACTTTATGTGGTTACTGTTAGTGCTTTCCTTAATCAGCATAGAGTGAAAATAAGACTTGAAAGAGATGACGGGAAATGAAATTTTATATAACCAAAATTATGATGAGCCTTCATAAAGGGACTTTTTAGGGCGTTGTTGAAAAACAGAAGAAAGAGTACATATTAATAAAACATAACTGAACCCGATTCGTTTTTCGGATGACTGGGATAGTTTTATTGTATTGCAGACAAACATCAATCTTGAATGGATGTGTTTAACAGAGAACATATGAAAGTAAGCAAGAAAATTAATTACAGCAATATAGTAATACAATAATGTACAATCTAAAAGAAAATGGTTTAAATTAGCATTGCTATCAGCAATGGTTGAAAACTTTTTGTATCTAGTGTTACTGAAGACCAAAACAGATACAAATATCAGTAAAAGTGGTCTGCAGTGCTTTTTCTTTGCAAAACAGTGTTTTAGAATTAAGGCACCAGCGTTTATCATTACTGGGCATAACTGGTCTTGACACATGCCAGCGACATACAGCCTTCATAATTCAATGAGCAGTCGAAAAAAACTGATGCTCTGCAAGCATTGAAGAGATACGTACTGGCAGTTACTAGGACAGGCAGGAAAATAAGCAAACGTATCAGGCAACAGACTGAAGTTAAACACGTATTACTACTACAACGAAAACAGGTGTTTTTGAAGGCTGTAGTGCCTTAGGATACGCTTCTCCTAAGAACAGCCTACGATTGCGATGATGCCGATTATGTGATTAGTTTGTGTTTGCTGAGTGTGAGTTCCTGTAAGTTACATTTCCTTCCGTACGTTGTTATAGTGCACTCGAAAAAGTTGTGTTTCGCAGAAATTTTGAGATACTGAGAGAGGACAAGTTACTCTCTCACCTATTTTTCATAAAGATTTTGTTGCAACGTTACGCAACTTGAGTGAGACTGGTACGGCGCTAAAAGCGTGAGGTATTTGTATCGTTATTAGTTCATAGAAATGGTATGTCGGAAGTTGAAAGCAAGTGGCGGCGAGCCCATCCTTCAGTAACTCTTGCCTGACAGGCCCACGGCCGTACAGGGCAGACAGAACACCCCCTAGTCAAGACAAGTCTCCAGCAGAACAATGCCGAGCTATACCTGCATTGGCACCAGTCGAAGGCTGGGTTGGAGGCGATGGACTTACGGGAGGCATCTACACAGTGGAGTCGTAGACCAGGAATTGTGTGCTGTGGCACGCCTAGTAAAATTTTACAAGTTTTTGTGTTCGCCGATACGGCAAATAGGCCAGCGACCCACTTCCATCAGCCGCCTCAGCCGTAGAAGAAACCTTAGAGTCTGAGAAACGTTGAGAGACAGAATCTTTATGACACCTCATAGCTAGGACTAACATGCTCCAAGGCACAGGTGATTTAGACAAAGGTCTTTTAGACTGTAAGCCAAAGTGTTAACTTTCATTGTGGCATCCCATCCCAGTATAACTTCCATTATGTAGTATCCTGCCAGGATAACTTTCATTGCATACGACCCTATCAAGAAAATTTCCATTGTGTACAACGCTGCCAGGTTCTCAGTCAATCATTTTTATACAGCCCACAAACGAGTTCACTTTCAATAATTATTTATTTATTGTAGCCTGTTACCTACATTCCTGCTTTCTTCGATACACCAAGTATTACTTCGAAAACATTTTTATGTACGTCGGCAACTAATTCGACAATGTACATTATTACAAACAATTATGGGCTAATACTCTGGGAATCAGAATCTCCTTGTGAAAGCACCATTCACAAAGTTTAATTATTGGACTAAACAAGAACTAATGCCATATCAGTATGAACTATATCTTTTTAAGCTTTAATGAGTAAAAAGTCTTGCAAATGAACGTCAGTCACTCCACTCTCGTCCCGAATTACGCAAGGTAGGTCGAATTTAATCCAAAACCCAGTAAAACTTTGCTGCATGAGATAATCTGGCACATAAATGTGACAAACATGCACGTCGAAAAGTCATCGATAAACAAAAGAAACTTGGAAGCTGCAATTAGAACTAGAAATATATGGAACGTGGACAGAGTAATGGAAGGAAGTTAATGTTTCTATACACTCAGTGACGTAATGGCCTCTCTAGGTTAAGGAGCGGAGTCAGCAGATATAACGCTATGCCTTAATAGCTGAAGTTGCTGTTTTTGTTGAAGGGCCACTCGCTACAGTTCCTGTCCATTTTGTTACATCAGTTGTTGTTGTAGTTGCTGCGGCTATTACAGTTTACGCTACTGCCACTACAAGCTGTACTTCTGCTGCTGCAGTAGTTGTTGGTTTACATTCTCGATCCATTATTCTTGGGTGAATGTAGTGAATGTTACTTTACAAAAATAATTTACACACAGTTCCAGTTGGTTAGATTCGCGCTTCTACAGCAATGGAAATGTGGTATAGGGGTAGCGTCTTTGATTAGTTATCAAAACGTAATCGAGTTCAAACCCGTCACGGTTTAAATTTTGATTAATAATTAGAAATGGCGGCCGAAGACTTCTGGCATGAAAATTTACACTCATTCTGCCAACGGCCTTGTCAAAGAGGGCGGAGGAGTGGACAGAGGTTCAGGGCACTCTCTTGTCCTTGACGTGGGAAAGTGCCCCTAAAGGCGAAGAATCAGCAATGATCAACGGCTTGAGCATTCAGAACGCACTGGAAACCATTGCATTAAAGACACATAACAAGTACCCGCTGGACATGTGGTCTGTAATTGAACAATTGTGTTGATGAACTCTTCATTGGCTAAAGATTCCGGGTTAATCTCCCATTCGGATTGAGGGAGGGGCCCGCCAAATGGGAGATTACCATGAGATTAAGGTTCCACAACCAACGAAAGAATAACTTTCTACGAGTCGGGGCGTTGAAAGTCAGAAGCTTGAACGTGGTAGGGAAGCTAGAAAGCCTCAAAAGGGAAATTCAAAAGATCAGTCTATATATAGTCGTGGTCAGTTAAGTGAAATGGAAAGATGAGTACAGGGTAATATCAACAGAAGCAGAAAATGGTATAACGGGGACAGGTTCGTTATGAAGATAGGGCAGGGAGTGTGTTACTGTGACCAATTCAGTGATAGGGTTGTTCGTATCACAATCGACAGCAAACCATCACCAATAACGTTAGTTCAGGTATAAATGCCAACGTCACAAGCTGAAGATGAAGAGGTAGAGAAACAATATGATGACAGTGAAAGGGTAATACAGTACGTAACGAGAGATGAAAATTTTATAGTCTTTGGGGACTGGAATGCAGTTATAGGCGAATGAGTAGAAGAAGAGGTTACCGGGGAATATGGGTTTGGGACAAGGAATGAAAGACTAATTGATTTCTGTAATAAATTTCAGCTAGTATTAGCGAAAACTCTGTTCAAGAACAACAAGAGGAGCAGGTAACTTGGAAAAGGCCGAGTAATACGGGAAGATATCAGTTAGATTATATCATGGTCAGAAAGAGATTCCGAAATCAGATACTAGATTATAAGACGTAGCCAGGAGCAGATGTAGACTCAGATCACAATGTACTAGTGATGAAGAGCAGCCTGAAGTTTAAGAGGTTAGACAGGAAGAACCAACATGCAAAGAAGTGGGATACAGAAGTAATAAGAAATGACGAGGTACGTTTGATGTTCTCAGAGACTATAGATAAAGCCATAAGGAAAGCTCAGTAGACAGTACAGTTGAAGAGGAGTGAACGTCTCTAAAAAGGGCAATTGCCGAAGTCGGAAAGAAATCATTCAGGGAAATTCAGGAATACAGAAATACAGTCACTAAGGAATGAAATAGAGAGGAAGTGCATGGAAGCTAAGACGAAATGGCTGCATGAAAAATGTGAAGAAATAAAAAAGGAAGGACAACTCAGCGTATAGGAAAGTCAAAACAACATCCGGTGAAATTAAAAGCAAAGGTGGTAACATTAAGAGTGCAACGGGAATTCCACTGTTAAATCCAGGTGAGAGAACAGATAGATGGAAAGAGTACATTGAAGGCCTCTATGAGGGGAAAGCTTTGTCTGATGTGATAGAAGAAGAAACAGGAGCCGATTTATAAGAGATAGGGGATTCAGTATTAGAATCGGAATTTAAGAGAGCCTTGGAGGATTTAAGATCAAATAAGGCAGAAGGGATAGATAACATTCCACCAGAATTTCTAAAATTTTTGGGGTAACTGGCAGCAAAACGACTAGTCACGTTGTTGCGTAGACTGTATGAGTCTGGCGGCATACCATCGGGCTTTCGGTAAAATATTATCTACACAATTCCGAAGACAGGAGTAGCTGACGAGTGCGAGAACCATCGCTCAGTCAGTTTAACAGCTCACGTGTCCGAGCTGCTTACAAGAATGATATGCAGATGAACGGAAAATACAATTGAGGATGTATTAGATGAGGACCGGTTTGGATTTTGAAAGATAAAGGCACCAGAGAGGCAGTTCTGACTTTGTGGTTGATGAAGGAAGCAAGGCTAAAGAAAATTCGAGACACATTCATAGGCTTTGTCGAAATGAAAAAATCGTTCGACAGTGTAAAATGGTGCAGAATGCTCGAAATTCTCAGAAAACTGGTGGTAATCTACTGGTATATGGAGAGATAAGTAGTATACAATGCATACGAGAGGCAAGAGGGAATAATAAGAGTGGACAACCAAGAACGAAGTGCTCGGATTAGAAACGCTGTAGGACAGCGACCTAGTCTTTCGCCCTACTGTTCAATCTGTACATCAAGGAAACAATGATGGAAATAGAAGGAAGGTTCAGGAATGGAATATAAAATTCAAGGTGAAAGGATATCAAGGATACGATTCGCTGATGACATTGCTATCTTGAGTGAAAGTGAAGAAGAATTACATGAGCTGCTGAACGGGATGAACAGTATAATGAGTACGAAGTATGGACTGGGAGTAAATCAAAGAATTACGAAATTAATGAGAAGTAATAGAAATGAGAACCGCGAGGAACGTAACATCAGGACTGATGGTCACGAAGTAGATGAAGTTAAGGAATTCTGATACCTAGGCAGTAAAATAATAACCAATGACGGGCGAAGCAAGGAGGACATCAAAAGCGGACTAGCACTGCCAAAAAGGGCATTCCTGGCCAAGAGAAGTCTACTAACATCAAACGTAGGCCTTAATTTGGAGAAGAAATTTCTGAGAATTGTTTGGAACACAACACTGTATGGTAGTGAAAGATGGACTGTGGGAAATCCGGAACAGAGGAGAGTCGAAGTATTTGAGATGTGGTGCTAGAGACGAATGTTGAAAGTTAGGTGGACTGATAAAGTAAGGAGTGAGTAGGTTCTGCACACGATCATGGAGGGGAAGAGTACGTGGAAAACACTGACAAGGAGAAGGTACAGGATGATAGGACATCTGTAAAGACATTAGGGAATGACTTCCATTGGTACTAGAGGGAGCTGTAGATAGCAGAAACTGTAGAGGAAGACGGAGATTGGAATACATCCAGTAAATAACTGAAGATGGAGGTTGGAATTGATACCCTGAGATGAAGAGGTTGGCACAGGAGAGAAATTCTTCACGGCCAATAATAAAACTATCAGAAGACTGATGACTTAAAAAAAATTTTATTAACGTCATGCTATTGGCAACTCTATCGTAATCCATTCAGTAACGAGTTCAACAACAAGAAAAGAAATCATTGCCCTAACTGAGTCCACATGTAAACTGTTATGAGGCAAAGTCACAGGTTACATATGACCGTGACGATCAGAACGTTAACTTGAGAACACCACAAACGCCGATTGTGACTGGTGTCTTGTGACTGGTTATTCGCCCAATCCAGTGGGCAATGGTACATGCGTCGACATGTACCGGCAGCAGCGATAACAGCAACTCACCTTTCCCTTTATCCTGCTGTTAGGTGCTATAGGGATACGCTTCATGACGAGGTCGAGGCTTCATGTTCAGATGTCCACCAACAACTCCACGAGATATTGTATCGTGTCCTGCGCGCGTCAGGCTGGAATTTGTCCTTAAACGGCGAGAGAACCTCCAGCTTTAGGGCAGTCGTCTCAGCATCAGAAGAAGCTACAAGAACTCTATTCTCAATATTCCCACAAAATAAATCGGTTTGGATCGTGTTCTGGTTAATGGCGAAGCTATATTCCCACATCGTTTTCGGAACATAGTAAAACTATGTGCTGCATTCCATTTGGAAGCTTTCTGTGCTACATACACTTATGGAGAGGTTATTATACGTGTTTACCTCATGGACGTTTGCGCTATGACAATGATTAAATACACATATATGTGTTTAATTTTAAGACTTGTGAATTTATGTCAGCCATATGATCGTTGTCACATCAGTACACATTGCAAGAATTCTTGGCAATTTTCATCATGATGTAGATTTTATCTATTCTACATAAAGACATGGAATGAAGGTTTTGGGCAAGCATGGGCGTGACTTGTAGTGACTTGGCTGTGCACTATTGCCTCGGTTGCATGGTCTCAATATTTCTCGTAAACTTTGTCAGATGTGTGGTCATAATTCACATTATATATTCTCAAACGGATGTTTTACATTTGGGGTTCATTGAAACCGGTAATGTAATCCCTTCTTTATAAAGAAAAAAAATTTATATACTGTCACTATGGGTTCAGTATTGTAGTTTGATTGAAACATTTAAACGACGAAGTTGTTGAAATAAAACCTTTTATGTTGCTATCCTGTGAAACATAAAAAGATAAATTGAATAATAGCTTAACGCCCGCTCTTTCGCTCGAGTTTGCCTATAATGCGAGTTTGTTAATGTCTCTATGGTGACGCCTCTTTATGTCTTTATAGAAGACTACAGTACTGTTTTCGCTCACGGTCGTTTGCGCTTCGGAGCTGCTGGAAGCTACCAAAAGCAGGTGTCAGTGATTTCCTTAAGCTGACTGAGAGTAGTACTCTTAATAGAGAAAAATGTATTAAAACTTTATGCATGCTGCGGCATTCCTTCATGCATTTCAGGGTTTTATGACGTTGTATCTTTTGAACTATGTGTTTACAATGATATATTTGTGTAGGTACTTTCTGCGGCGTATGTGGATACTGTCTGAGAAATTTCTGCGAATGGAGTTAGTGGCAAAGAAGTAATAAATTTAAATATCAAGCAGGTTTCGCCAGTTTTTCACGTATCTTATTGTTTATGATGTCATATCTCCTGATCTATGACGGATAGGTAGTTCTCACCCCCACATCTGTTGCTGCCTGAGAGTAAGGGGGATGTGGAACCAAGTTTGATTGAAATCTGTCCAGTGCTTTAGGAGGATATCTGGAACTTACAAACATACGCATACAAACATCCATTTTTTAGTATATATAGATATTTGCCAAACTGAAAATTAAACGTATTAAAGTGACATTTCTTTGTTTAGGCAATTCTGACAATGATTGTTTCTCGTGTTGGCTATTAAATAACTTTCATCGATGTAGATCACAAATTGCAACACCTACTAAACTTTTCACGCTAATTAAGATCAGAGAGGCATGGTCTTTTCCAAATGCACTTCTGACCGAAAAGCGGTTCTCGTAGTTGGAGTTGTAGGTTTTTGTTAATCCTGCCTTTTGAGTTGTTGTGGTGATACTTTTATAGAAACTTTCATACCCTAACAGACACTTCGTTACTTCTTACCGAGAAGGCAAATATCAAGTTTCGCAGATTTATCTTAAAAATGTTGTAATAAAACGAAATATTTTTATAAAAATTTTCATACTCTGTTTCACCCACTTAGGGGTTAATTTATCAAGAATATTGACACGTGTATTTTTTTATTTCTGGCTGTAAGCGAGAGGTCAATTAAAAGGTATCCTAGTTGTATATACTGAAACACTTTCATAAGAAATATTTAAATAAAACATTTCATGCTCTATTTCACCATCTTAGTGATTAATTTTCCAAAACCATTGAAACACTTATTTTTTAAAATTTCTGACGGAGAAGTCAAATACCAATTTTCATAGATGTAGCTTTAAAAACGGAATGTACTCAGAGATAAAACAAAGCAGTATGCTTTACCAGAAATATCGACCCTCAGACAATGTGTCTAATAGTGTATTTTAAACACGGCAGTGTGCCATCTTAGTCACTGTATAACACTTAAAACACTTGATAATGGCACTTTGAAGCCGAAATCATGATCGTATAAATGTAACACTGCAAATAAACAACAGTGTAATGGCGGTACTGACTTTAAAGAAATATATTATGACTGTGGCCCCGCATTATGAAAAAATTATTGAATGACAATATTGTTTATTTTTCAAATGTCCCGAATCATTTTCTTATACATCCTACAATTGAGTTGTCACTGTGGAACTTCTGAGGACATGTTTCCTGTGAACGACCCTCTGTCTAAGTAGCCACCAGTGCTAAAATTCAGTTATCGCATTTAAGTAAATTGTTTTACTCTGTTGCTTGGCACGTAAGCTTCGTTTGTAGAAAAATTACCAAAAACTTTTATGAGTTCAGTTAATAAATGTTTTGAGTTGTAATTCTGCACTTTAATGACCCAGACCTCACTACACTACATCCTGTGGTACAAGTTAATGGCCACCTCGTAATAATATAATAATTACAATCGTAGTTATAACAGATTTCTATATAACTTTCCTACTTGGTCTTAGCAGTTGAAAAACCGCAGGCTGAGAATACCGGAAACGAACGCTGCAGCAGTTAGGGTTTGAAAAAAGAGACACTTGAATTGATATGGTCCTCAGTTCGCTGGAACGAAGAATGAAGAAGCTATCATATTAAACGTATTGTATTTCTTGAGTGTCAGTCCAATTATAACTACATTAAGCAATTTACTCATTGCTCCTTTGTCGAATGTGATAAATGAAATCCCACAGAAATGTATGTCAGCAGCAGCGAAGGAACCAAACATTGAGAAGTGGGCAGATCACGAGAAGAACAAAAAAATACACAGTAATGTCACAAAATGAGAATAGGGTAAGAAAACCGTAATCACTGTAAGTATCGATAGCTATGTTAACGATAGAAAGAAAGTGCAACATAGTTACTACAATGTCACAAATTTTCACCACTGCATTTCATTTTATTACAAAAATATCATTACGAATTTTTAGTATGACCGCACTCAGTGCACAAAACGTCAAAACTACTGACGACTCGTTATTATCCCTTAGCAAATATCAACTTGCCCGTAAGTTTGACTTGCATCAAGGTCTACAAGGCTGTGACAATGTTGCCATAGAAACCAAATCAACTAAAGCACTGAACGCTTGGAAACTGAGTCTGAATTTTAGATTGTTTCGTTTTTTACCCGTTTCTGGCAACATCTGACTCAACCAGTTTCTTGCATAATGATTGATAAAATGCGACGAAGCAGACACTATCATACGATACTGATACTGCAGGCAATATTTGCAGCATTAGGTTATATCTAGCACACTGCACATTTCCTATAACTACTACCGCAAAACATCACTCGTGGGAGCAGATGTAGTTGGTCACAGCTGAGTAACAGCCAGAAATGAAACTCCGGGGAGAGATTACGGTGTGAGAACGTTGCGCGCTGCTGCTGAACTCAGTGCTATGCGGGCGTTCATAGCCGAGTCCCTCTGAGACAAGGAACATGTGTCGGATTTATCACACGGCATGCCTGTTTGTCAGACCTATATGCGGAGAACCGTAATCAAATACGAGGCCGCGAAGTGCTCTGGAGTGTAAATATTGGGCTATCGCCTCGCATCGCCACGGGCAGGTGGAGGGGGGAGGGGGGGGAGAAGGGGGGGGGGAGGAGAAGCGCGGCTGTCGGTGGGTGATGTTTACTGTTCGGGGCTGGACCTCGTACAGACGAACACTGGACTGTTTATTCTGCTGAAACGCCCGGGGTGTCGATTCCAGGTTTCGCGATATACAGAGCGTGTCAGAATGCGTATGCTGGCGTCGTAAATGCTTCCCCTGTGTTCCTCTCGGCGCTGATCTGGCATTCATGCGGCCCGGGGTATAGGTCTGTCATTCATGGTGCAATGAAATCGTAACACTCCAGTAACGCTACGGTTAGAATAAGCCACCTTTACATTCCCTAGGAACTGAAAATATTTCATTTTTTATGGGATATTGTTTTATTGAATTATAATTTTTATGTAGCTTTATTTTTTCATCCACAGTTTTAAAAAAAATTAAAGAAAAGAAAAAAGTGGCTCATGAAAGGCGATTTAGTGCACTGTGTGGTGACGGGTAAATTGCCAACTTATCACATTTAACTTGAATGTATGAACATAAGGCATAATGAAAAATATGACAAGAGTTTCACAGAACTGTTATGCAGGAACGAAAACTGCATATTTAGTAGAGGATATGTGGTAAGGATAAGCAACGTTGACACATAACTGATGGAGAGTGATACAGCGGGGAATAAGATTTGTAAACGATAATAAGTTGAGGTAGTTAAAGCTATTATAAACAGAGACAAGGCGTATCCTTTAAGTGAGAATTGGAACCCCGTGTTGTTTGAGATTAAAAAAAAGCAACAGTCTCTGTTTTGCTCATCAAAAACTGTCAGTCGTTTCTGATATGGATTTATCGTTTCCGCGAGTTTACAGCACCGGTGCGCTGTTGTGTCTTGCGCTACAGGGCAGTTATGTTCGCGCACGCGCAGTGGATCTACAGGTGGTGTACGTGTACAGAGGTATCGATGTCGATCGGTGAGGCCTGGCACGAAGACGGCGTTCCAAAACATCTCAAGTCGGACTCTATGCAGACCAGTCCATTACAGGAATGTTATTCACGTGTAACCACTCCGCCACAGGCCGCGCGTTATGAACAGGTGCTCGATCGTGTTGAAAGATGCAGTCGCCATCCCAGAATTGCTCTTCAATAGCGGGAAGCAAGAAGGTACTTAAAACATAAATTTAGACCTGTGCTGTGATAGTGCCACGCAAAACAACAAGGGGTGCAAGCCCCCTCCCTAAAAAACACGACCGCGCCAAAATACCACCACCTCCGAATTTTACTGTTGACACTACACACGCTGGCAGATGACGTTCACCTGGCATTAGCCATACCCACAACCTGCCATCGGATAGCCACTTTCTGTACCGTGATTCAGCACACCACACAACGTTTCCCACTGTTCTATGGTCCAATGTTTACTCTCCTTGCACCAAGCGAGTCATCGTTCGGCATTTACCGGCGTGATGTGTGGCTTATGAGCAGCCTCTCGACCATGAAAACCAAGTTTTCTCACCTCCCGCTTAACTGTCATAGTACTTGCAGTGGATCATGATGTAGTTTGGAATTTCTGTGTGATGGTCTGGATAGATGTCTGCCTCTTACACATTACGGCCCTCTTCAACTGTCGGTGGTCTCTGTCAGTCAACAGACGAGGTCGGCCTGCACCCTTTTTGTGCTGTACGTGTACCTTCAACTTTTCACTTGACTCTCACATCGGAAACAGTTGACCTAGGGATGATTAGGAGTGTGGTAATCTCGCGTATAAACGTATGACACAAGTGACACCCAATCACCTGAGCACCTCCGAAGTCCGTGAGCTAAGCAGAGCGCCCCAGTCTGCTTTCTCACGATGTCATATGACTACTGAGGCCGCTGATATACAGTACCTGGCAGTAGGTGGCACCACAATGCACCTAATATGAAAAAATTATGTTTTTGGGGGTGTCAGGATACTTTTGAATCACATAGCGTATATAAAAATGTCGTCCATGAAATATGTGCCAGCTGTGGTGTACCACTTCGTTAAAATCTTTTAGAATGTTAAGATGGTAATGTATGTAACAGCAACAAAGAGGCTGTAACCCACTGTCGTCACATATATTGCTTCTCCTGAGCAACAAATATGTGGTCGTCGCCCTTAAAAAACAACCGTCAACAGCTTCACAAACTGTCACTAACTGAGACACAGTAACAAGTTTTGGGCTTTCGCTGAAACATTGACCCACGTCTTAGTGAGCAAGAACTGGACGTTACTACTTTTCTTACTACTTCTTGGATAATTAATGGCGAGAAAAATTTGTTCTTCGTACATCAGCTAAAATGGGTACTTTAGAGTCAGGCATCACCGAACCAGGGTTGCTTGGTGATCTGTTATACGGGGCAGACGTGCTTGCATAGTAGCTTAGCTTACTGATAACCATCTAAATGTTACAATCAGAAAGAAAAATAGACTAACTAGGGGAATAAAGACTGAACGTGAGAGTTGAAGTAGGGGGAAAGTGTGAAGCACTTGAAAAGTGTCATAGAGAAAATAGAAGAAATGAGGGTTCGGCGAACGTGGTAGACGGGAAGAAACATTCCTGCGAAGTTTCAGGAGCCTGGTTTGGAACAAATACGTCCCAAAGAAGAAGAAAAAGAAAAGTAATATATAAAAGTTACTAAATCGTACTATTGGCCTATGCAGCTGAAGTATGGGTAATGAAGAAAAGAGATGATAGCAGATTAAAGGCACTTGAAATGAAGTTCCTCAGAATTACGCTAGGAGAAACAAGAAGAGACAGGATGAGGAACGAAAGGTTAAGAGAAATAGTGTTAAAGGAATCCTTGCTGAGCTGAGTAGAAACTTCAAGGCTAAATGGTACTGGCGCTTCAAGAGAATGGGAAACAATAGGCTTCCCAAGAAGATACATGAAAAAGAGACGCAAAGGAAACGACCAAGAGGAAGACCAATGGATAGATGACTGAAAGGTGTGGAGGAGTGTGTTGAAAGAAGAGGCGAAGATTGGACCAGAACGAACGCAGAAACATGATGGAAAATAGTACTAGATGGAAAGGTGTATGTTTCAAACAGGACTGCTCTGGAAAATGTTCACGATAATGATGATGAATATGACAGATACTGTGAACTTAGAGGAAAAAATAAAAGCAAAACAAAGGATTGTCAATATGATTCACATTAAGGTAATTTGATATATACCGGTCCACTATCTAGTAGAGACGCTGGTAATGCAAGTGATCCTTATTGTAATTTCACTGTTTGCAGTAACAAACTGGCACAAATCTTCGCCATCGCATCTGCCCTTGGTTCATTGGTACGACCAGTCGATCGGCAAACAGCGGCGTTATCGAAATCCAGGACCTTCGCAGCGTTGCGACAGAAGAGGCACATGGGACAAGTGGCATCCAAGTGTCAACTCGCCTGACTTCGTCCTGTATAAATACTGACCGCACAGTCGACAAGATGCATCGAACCGACTACAAGTGCAGAGCAGTGGCAGTCTGCAGTACCACCACGTAATGCAAATTCGCCGCAGGTCAGGAATATTTATCACCAAGGGCTCTCAAGTAAACAATAATTAAATGAATGAAATTAACGTACAAAGTGACTGGAGATTTCACTTGTAGAATGCAAGGAACAGTTGGTTACAACCACAGAGATCATTTTTTTTTCTAAGGAGCGTATCCTTTTCAAACCATCGTTTATGAGTAATGCATTAAGGATGCCTGTAATGTTTTGAGAGTGACTGACAATGAACATAAAAACAATGGTACGTTGCTCCAGTTATGAGAACTCAGAGAAATACAGTTCATAGAAAATGATAAAAGGAAACTTTAACGCCAAATATTCATGGGGCATCGTCGTTGGTAAATTCATTCTAAAGTTACGTATGTTTTTGCTGACATCTGAAAATGTTACTTTAGCCGACGTTTTTATGCTAATAATTCGATGCAATCAATTAAACATTTTGCAAACTCTAACCAAATAGATAGTATTCTGTACACATCTCACTGTAAATGGAGAATTTCCGAGCTCATTAAGCAAAATTAAGAGGCCGTGTAGCTTGTACTACAATGAGCAAAAGAATTAAAAGATCACTTTTTCGAAGCTCCGTAACTGTCTCTGATTACGACGCATAAGTCTGAAATTTGGCTGAAAGGTGTCTACAAATTTCTTCTGTAGTTGTGCAAAACCGTAGCGCCCTGCGACTTCAAACTCGGGCACGACAATGCTTCAAACAGCAAGGCGTCGATACATACAAAAACGAATCCAGGGCTCGGAAGTTCATATAACGTGAAACCTGTAGCACCAAATTTCACCACAATTCTGCCCAACGCCACCTTGGACATGTCATACGATTGGAACGTCAGAACAGCACCTCTTACCCACGTTTCACCCCTTTCGTTAATGCTTCAGCGATGGAGGTTAGAATCGCGACGCCCACCTTTGAAATCTTACGGTTTTCTTATGAGTGGCTGAGGAAAATACTGCAGACACATCGCCGCTCGGAAACGACACAAAAAGACCTCAGGGGGTGGTATAAAGGACGTCAGTGAAACCATCCCATTCATTGGGACATTGATTCCCGCACATTTCGCCGCCGAAAACGACTCTTCACAGTGTGGTCGGCAACAGGACGACGTTCTTGACGACTTTTGACACTGTTAACACCTCCTGGGCGATTCAGCCCTTCTCGATGGTCATCACGTGGGGTACATTATCTTTGAATGTGACCTCTGTGACCGCAGCCTTTGCTCCGGCGTACAGGGCGTAACCACTAGGGACCCTTCAACACCATTCGAAGAAATTTGCACGTGATCCGAAACAGCAAAGGGTGTGTACATTATGTGTCCTTTGGAAGTCAGATCTGGAAGTGGGAGAGATCTAGAGGGATTGAATAAGAGTCAATAAACCGTTCTTTCCACCAACCTGTCGTGTTCTAAAGTTAAGTCCCCAGCGCAGAAGACAGCTCGTCGGTCGTGGGATCTTCTTCGGCGGAGGCTGTTACGCTATTAACTTGAACCTGTGATTGTGTTTTTTTATGGGATGCCACTTGCCCAGACTAGTCTCTGTATCTACAGAGGGCAAGATCTATAGTACTGACAACGATGGTAGGTGACACTTCTCATTAATGTATCCTATTTGGTTACCATTTAAATATTCACACATTTTACACTGTCTTTTACAACACGCGACATAGCTTTCTTAATTGTACGGTAACTTTTCCATCCAACTTCCGATATAGAGTACGACACATCCGGCTCTGAAGAATGCGCAAAACACAGTCACATGTCTGTCTCTCCAGAACGCTCAGTGACTAGCCCAACCGAAGTATTTGTCTCCAAGGCGCACCAAAGCGACCCGAAGGTATCCCAAGCACTTCGGTTGCAATATAGTTACTCTTATATTTCTCAAAACTAGTGAAATTTGATATACAAAAACGATAGACTCGTAGGGTAACAATGAGAGAGTGTCAAACTAAAAACTTGGTTAAATAGAATGAAAAGTATGTAAATAATTAATAAGAGAAGTTAGCCGTTTTGACGCCTAACACGCGAATCTGTCGACCAATCGGAAGCAAGTTCAGTACAGTTGGCGGACTCTCCCACGGGACTGTTACATACTGTACCATCTGTCGCTTGTACTTCGCTCCACTTTCGTACCATATGCTGCTTCACGTGTATCAAGCTGCATCAAGGTGAGCTTCTAGCAAAATAAAATACTGGCGGCCACAGCCAGGAATATCACATGTGCTTGAGCTTTTTTCAGTCCTCCTGTTTCACGCCGTTCTATCGAGGAGAGGTACGACATTGACACATGCATGAATACAACGCCAAAGTGTCCCTCCACGGCTCCCTAGTTCCCAATACTATCGGCGGCAGACAGCCACGTTTCCTGAGAATTTAAAAAAAATTCCCTCTACAGAGAAAACCTGCGATATAGTCCTAGGAGGACGCAGGCAGGCTACTGGTATCGGAGATGTGTCAAGTGTTTGCCAATATGATGTCGTTAATCCACTTTACACGCTACATGAACTTCCGAGCTCTGGCTTTTTTTTCCGCATAACTCGATACCTGGCTGTCGAGCGCGAGGGTGGCGTCGCAGGGCGCCTCCCTACTCCACCTCTGCAGAGGAAGGTTTAGGCAGCTTTGAGACAGATTTCTAACTTATACTTCACAATAGGAGACATTTATGGGATTTCAGAAAGTGATAATTTGATTTTGTTTCCTAGTGTATTTCCATAATAACTACGTTTTCGAAGTAGGTAAGGACTAGATCATTTCAGATCTCGCAAAGGATCATTTATTAAATCACTGCAGAAGATACGATTGATGTTCTCCTCTTAACTACACGTATATGCTGGGGATGGCAGCATGCAAGTGAAGCACTGATGACCCCCGATGGAAGCTCAGGCATGTGTGGTGATTACGAGGCTCCTTGATCATCGGTATTTCTCGTACCATTGATGCAACATAACGGCTTTTTTGTATTCTAACGCAATTGGACAGCTCAGCTCTGGTATCCGGTGTTATCCACACCAGCAGAGCTTCGAACGAGCAATAAATTTATCTGGTGAAGTATAATAACAGCCAGAGGGCCTGAGGACTTTCTGGTAACTTCTTCAGCACAGCAATCATAAAGTTTCAATTTTCACACCGATAAAGTAAAATTACATAGTTATGTGTTTTTACAGGCATATGCCTGAAGTCTTGGTATAGATTAAAATCATCGCACCGCAGTACCGAAGCATGCCATTAGAAGAGCGTAAAAAAAGATTTGGCCCATTAGTAAAGTACAGTACTGTACAATAATTCGTTTTCTGTACTTGAAAGGGAACAACCCTGTAAAAATTCATACTGAGTAGCAGGAAGTCTACAGCAGCGATCCATTATCTATGAGAAATTGGTTAGGCTGAGTAGACGGTTGCCATATAGTCAAACAAATCTGAATGACGAAGAATGACGTGGCAGATCACCTTCTTGTTAAGAACTGGGAATCTAAAAAGAAGGTGAGCCCTTGGTAATCTTATATCGAAGTTTCACAATGAAGACGATTGTGTGAAAATTTAAGATCAGTTATAGACTGCTTTTGTAAATCTTGCACGACATTTCGATCATGATGAATGTCATCGCACCTAGGCTTCCGCGTGCTCACACCCATGCAAAAAACCTATGGAATAGAGGTAACAACGGAAAGATTTCAGCAGTCAGTCCGATTCAGATGACTCTTTTAACTGCCTTATCACAAAAGAGCTAAGGAACGAATGGGAATATGAGGACTCACACTGATTAAACAAGGCAGAGATCATTATCGCTCAAGACGATGCAGAGTGATTTTGGGAACTACCGTGATGTGGTATTACGCGCTTAAGGGCAAACCGTCGTAGGAGCATGCTACTGAGATCTGCTGATGATATACAGTACATTGTTAAGGCGAAGAGTTGCGGAAGGCTATCCTAGAGGCTGTTTTTGCTCCACGGCTTCTTTCCAGCTCACACTGCTCACGGCTAGTCACACATGATGCTTCTTGGGGCTACACAATTTTTCCTGGGCTCCTGTCTTCTCCTGATTGGGCACCCAGTGACTTCCTCCTGTTTTGTCAGGTGAAGAATAAATTATGTGGAAAGCAGTTCCAAAATGACGACGAGTTGACGTCCGAGGTGGAACGTTTTTTAAACAATAAAAATGCACCCTGTAGCCTAGGCCTCCGCCAAAACATCTAGGGCTGAGGAAGATGGGTCAAAATGAAGGATGGATATACGTGACGTCCCAGGGTTAATGGTCATTATTCGGGAAGATGTCAGGAACGATCATTCGAAGCGAAATAGTAAACATATCTTTAGAGCTATGAGCGCTTCTTCGATATTGCGAAACAAATCTCTTCTACTGCAAGCTTTCGGTTTTAGTGTTTTGGGAGGAGGTCGTATGGAACAAAACAAGGAAAATTGTCAAGTAAACTCGAGCTGTGAAATGCATAGCGTAACAGCTATTGAGCATTTATTTAGTAGAAGAGATGTGTTTCACAGTAGCAAATGCTCAGAGTTCTTAAGAATGTGCTTTAAAACCCATGTATACTCGACATTTTTTTCTTGTTTTGGTCCGTATCACCACAATTCAGAATATGGAAAGCAAGGAGCTTGCAGAAAAATCGTTTCACAGAGGTTTCTGGATCAAATCCACATTATAATGGTGATCTTTTTTCTCGGACATTAATTATTTTTTGTGGAACAGTTCTTGAAAGTAACGATTGTTGGAATATTGAATCTAATAACAAGTGCGTTAGATAAAACTAAAGTTCTTTTCTTTCCGAAGATGAAAAAGTGTTGACAGATATTAAGATACACACTTCAGAGCCCTTGTTTACCAGGGCCTGTCATAGGCCTTCCCCTGAATGTCGATCTTTCGTCCTGCGACATCCTGTATCGAGCAAAACAGACTCCACTGCAAAGTTACATGATCGGGGTGGTAATCAAAACCTTATGACCATCTCTCGTATGCAGCGGATGATAACCTAGGTCAAAACGTATCCGTCAGACCCGTTTCATATGATTAAGTCTTGATATTAAGTTATTTCAGTGTTTAGTTGCTACTAGGTGACAGCATGCAGAGATAGCTAACCTCTGGAAAGGAAACGAGTCACCGTTCACCGCTGTTGCATCTATATTTTGTATACCTCTTTCTTCCCTATATCATAACCGTGTGATTAAACCCTGAATGAATGATTGAGATTCATGTGAGTATTTAATCCTCGTGGTTGACGGAATATGCACCCTGCTATAACAGTTTTGTTAGCTCGACGTGGTAGGCAGAAGCCACAAGGCTTAACTGTATCCAAACGACAACTTGGTTCGTCAGGGTTGACGAGCGATACCTCCATCCTTAATCGGTAGTTTCTTCGCCTTGATTTCAAATCGGGGCCGTTGACCAACGTCCGGTATTGCTCACTGTGATGGCTTTACTAGTTAAGGAGAGGCGAGTCACCCAGTCACTATGTCATGGTTTTGCTTCAGGCATTTGAATGTTTGAGTAGTAAACTTTGCTTCTGTTTAATGATTTCGATTCAGTTTTTGGATGTTAGTGGGATATTAGGACAGTTATTTCAGGGGCCATCTTACAATTGCGTAATGAATACGATATCTGTGGGTAGTACTTTATGTGCAAATGGAACTGCTACCACATGCAGTTGTGGAAAAAAGAAACATTAATAAAATAAATTCATTGTCTAAATATCTAGTAAATTTCGGGAAAATAATTGTGGGTAGTGTGTCTCACACGGGCCGATAGTAGGCATTAAGTCTTGTGCTTTTTCAATCTGTAATAAAAGTTTGAATACAGCGTCTCTTAATTCTGTGTGTGGATTTCCAAATTAAAGTTTCTTCTTCTGGTAAAACGTACGGGTTTTTCTTTGTATACACGGCTGCTGTGTACATTTAAGTACTTGAGGGTACCTATCACTGAGCTGTAGCTACTCTTCCTGGAAACAAGAGTTTCCAGAAATTCTTCAATGCTGCCTTTTTGGATTACTGTTATGTTCGGTTCCACACTTCCCTGGCTGAATGTCTCAGTCTCTGTTGGGAAACAATAGCTGTGAATCCACAAAAGCTAATTTCTTATTTGAGAAGGCTACAGCTTTAACGTTTTGAAGAAGTAACCAGCAAGCATACTCCATACAATGCATAACAGCGATTAAACCTAGAGCCTATAACTACTGAAAGTGGATCACGTACAGCCTACACCAATGGAAAAAATCTATGAGGCATCTGCCCGTAGCACATACCACAGCACGAGTACTGGTTGAGGACTTCTTTTTCTTTTTTTTTCTTTTTGGTTATCAGTTTTGAGACTGGTTTGATGCAGCCCACATCGAATTCCTCTCTAGTGGGAACCATATTTCAGAATTATTTGTTAGATATATTCCAATCTCTGTCTTCCTCCACAGCTTTAATCCTCTACAGCTCCCTGTAGTACCACGGAAGTTAATGAAGATGTCTTAACACGTATCCCATCATCCGGTTACATATTCAGTACACATAAGTTGCTCAGTCCATTCTGCTAGTTCTTTAACTCTTCTTTACTTTCACTGTGGATAGTAATGTCATCAGGCAGTCTTATTATTCACGTTCACTATGAATTTCAATTCTGTTCTACAACCTTTCTTTTATTTCTGACATCCCTTCTTCGATCTATAGACTGAAGAACAGAAGGAAAAGACTATATTCCTGTTTTTCACCTGTTTTAATCTGACCACTTCAGTTTTGGCATTCTGCTCTTACCATTCTTTCTTGGTTCCGGTAGGCTACATATAGTGCAAGGAGCATTAATAAGTAATGCAACACGTTTTTCTGAAACCAGGTTGGTTTTATTCGTGACTCCAGTACATCATATTATTCCCCACCTCGTAGGCTACAAAATTCTGTTTTTCAACATAATCCCCGGTCGGCGCGACGGCCTTACGCCACCTTAATGAGAGAAGCTGCATGCCTCATGGTAGCACTCTACTGGCCGACGTCGGGGGCGAATGTCTTGCTGCATCAATAACCTCCCCATCATCCACGTCCTACTTCGTGAGGAATGCATCTTTTACCGGGCCGTACAGATAGAAGTCAGAAGGTGCGGGATCCGTGCTGTAGAGTGGATGAAGTTTTGTGAGCTCCTCTGAGGTGTGCGGATTTATGTGAGACCTTAAGCTGTCATGGACAAGGAAAAGTTCGTTTGCATATTTGTTGCGACGAACACGCTGAAGTCGTTTCTTTAGTTTCCTGATGGTAGCACATTTCACCTCAGAATTGATAGTTGCACCGTGAGGGAGGACATGAAACAGAATAACCCCTTCAGAGCCCAAGAAGACCATCGCCATGACTTTACCGGCTCAGGGTCCGGTTTTGACCCTTTTTTTTCGGAGGAGAGGTGGTGTCGGGCCACTCCGTAGATCGCCGTTTTGTTTCCGGTTCGAAGTGACGAACCTATGTTTCATAGCCTCTGACGATGTTCGACAAAAAATTGTCACTATCAGCCTTGTGTTACAATTTTGTAATGCTTGTTGCCGTAATTGCGGTTATTCACTTTACGAAAAACTGTAAAAGGAGAAAGATGTACTTAAAATGAAGTTGCTGCTAGACGGCACAATTACCATATGCGCCCCCCCCCTCCCCCCCCCCCCCCCCCCCCACGTAGTCTTCCTAATGCTTTCTACACATCGGTATCTCAGTTAGGTGAATGACATTCAGCCCTGCATTGCTGTACAAGATGTGTTTAACTAGAATGAGCACCCATGCAGCTGTCATAATGCACGTTATTGCATGGCTTCTGGTACGTACCAGTTGTCATCAGCTATCTTTGTAATGTGGCATTGTTTTGTAATGTTCACTGTACATACTATTTGGTTTCTGTTTTCTACCATTTTTGATAATGGGTTTAGGTCCGGAACTACTCATCAGGTAATAAAGAAAATTAATATTGCAATTTCGACTCGGCTCTACAGTTTGTTGCATGATTTGGTAAGAATTAAATTTATCTGCTGACAAAGGTTGTATCAGAAGTCAGTAGAGACTCGGCTTTCGCTAAAGGTAGCACAGAAAATAAATACCCACGCTCTGTATGTAAATAAACACTAGCCCGTCAGATAAAAGCACAGATAATTTTCATTTTCTGCCAGACGAATGGTTAAAGAAAAAACGCAGTGAACTAAATCAAACGCAGTGTACTAATTCAAACCGCTGGCGCCATCGCTACAGAACGCTACTCCCACCTGGGTGGCAAACCTGGTGAGGCTGACCTGGGCGGCTGACCTGGATGCCTGACACCGTCACAAATGGGGTCACAAGTACTGCTGGATGCTACAATGGAAGCAGAACTTCAGCATTTGTGTTCTCCGGTATGGTATAGGCAAGTTCCGACTAAGCTTTTTCAAGGTCTGTAGCGTTGTTTTCCTTTCTCTATGTTTGGCGATATATTTCTTTGTTCTTTTGGTAGTGACAGACTGGAAGTAAAATGGCATAGGATAAGAGGGTGCCGCCTTATGAGGCAATCCAGCCCTGCTTGACCATGTCACTCAAATGAGTACCACCTCTGGTAACGTCGGTATTGGAGGACAACTGAATCATCTTTCAAGATTTTTTGAAGAAATCAATTACCTTCACATTTAGTTTGCAACGTAATGATCT
Source organism: Schistocerca serialis cubense (assembly GCF_023864345.2). Taxonomy (NCBI): domain Eukaryota; kingdom Metazoa; phylum Arthropoda; class Insecta; order Orthoptera; family Acrididae; genus Schistocerca; species Schistocerca serialis. The sequence continues at coordinate 525,542,251 of NC_064642.1, forward strand.
GTAAGAAAACTATGAACTGGAATCGTCGTGCCTCGCATTTGCAGCCCATCCAGTCCAGTCCAATGATTCAGAACAGATGACAACAAGTTTGGCGTTTGATAAACACGAAGGGAAGAGGGAAGCTACAGGAATATCGCTGGTAGTATTGTAATGACAACGCTCCTTCTAACGCAAATAGTTGGAGATGATTTAAGTATTATTCCGCGTAAGCGCCGGGATGAATTATAAAAATTTGTTTGAATTCGTACATGTAGTGGCTATATCCTTTGAACCTGCGTGATGGTGCGACAAAGATTGTCACGTGATCTATCTCATTGGTAATGTCAGTTCGAACTTGATAGCTTGGTATCACCTTCACAGCCTCATACAAACGGACTAAGTGAAACTATTGTGAAATCAAAACCACGTCCTCTGGTAAGGAGATCTATCAATTGCGAAGTGACTATACAGTTCATAACGGCTGCAGACGGTATCCAAGATGGGACGCTGGAACAGCATCGGCTGTAATCACCTCTTCAATTCATGGATTTCACGGCCTATTGAAGGTAACGGCCTCACTGGTTGAGAAGTGCCGAACGTTCGACGTACGTGGAAAAGCTCGTTCCTCACAAATGGGAACGCTATGGTACGTAAGTACGACTAAAACCAAGGGGCTGAAATTGCACCATGTAATTGAATGAGAGTAGTCCGGATTGAGTGAAGAGAGGCATATATCCCTCAATATTTCACAAGTAATGCAAAATCGAGGATTGTTAACGCAGCTGTTTTGCTTCGTGCAGTTAGCTTAACATAACATCCTTGAGCATGAGTTCATGCATTTAGGGTTGCCTTTAGCACAAAAATGGGTGTACAGTACTGCATAAAAAATTTTTCATTACCTACCTAGTGATATAAAATGTCAGACATCAAACCAAAATTTGAAAAAAAAAAAAACATTTCTGCTTCACAATTCCATCTATTACGCTGCAGGATTTCTACTATTATAATGTGTAAAAGGTTAAGGGTAGGAATTACTAACTTACATCGGTATATTAAAAAAAAGACGCTTATAAACGTTCAACATGTAGCCATGCATATTAATGCGAATGTAAAATCATTCGTTCAGCATCATTACGATTTATCGTGCAAAACGATGATGAAACATGAAACTAACTAACTACCTATTTTTTTTAATACATCAGTCTTTTGACTGGTTTGGAGCGGCCTGTCGCGAATTCCTTTCTTGTGCCAACCCCTTCATTGCATCCTACATCCGCAATTATTTGTTACATATACACTATTGGCCATTAAAATTGCTACACCAAGAAGAAATGCAGATGATAAACGGGTATTCACTGGACAAATATATATTATACTAGAACTGGCATGTGATTACATTTTCACGCAATTTGGGTGCTTAGATCCTGAGAAATCACTACCCAGAACAACCACCTCTGGCCGTAATAGCGGCCTTCATATGCCTGGGCATTGAGTCAAACAGAGCTTGGATGGCGTGTACAGGTACAGCTGCCCATGCAGCTTCAACTCTATACCACAGTTCATCAAGAGTAGTGACTGGCGTATTGAGACGAGCCAGTTGCTCAGCCATCATTGACCAGACGTTTTCAATTGGTGAGAGATCTGGAGAATTTGCTGGCCAGGGCAGCAGTCGAACATTTTCTATATCCAGAAACGCCCCTACAGGACCTGCAACATGCGGTCGTGCATTATACTGAAGAAATGTAGGATTTCGCAAGGATCGAATGAAAAGTAGAGCGCCGGCCGGTGTGGCCGTGCGGTTCTAGGCGCTTCAGTCTGGCCGCTACGGTCGCAGGTTCGAATCCTGCCTCGGGCATGAATGTGTGTGATATCCTTAGGTTAGTTAGGTTTAAGTAGTTATAAGTTCTAGGCGACTGATGACCACAGATGTTAAGTCCCATAGTGCTCAGAGCCATTTGAACCATTTTTTTTAAGGGTAGAGCCACGGGTCGTAACACATCTGAAATGTAACGTCCACCGTTCAAAGTGCCGTCAATGCGAACAAGAGGTGACCGAGACGTGTAACCAATGTCACCCCATGCCATCACGCCGGGTGATACGCCAGTATGGCCATGACGATTACACGCTTCCAATGTGCGTTCACTGTGGTGTCGCCAAACACGGATGTGACCATCATGATGCTGTAAACGGAACCTGGATTCATCCCAAAAAATGAATTTTTGCCACTCGTGCACCCAGGTTCGTTGTTGAGTACACTAACGCAGGCGCTCCTGTCTGTGATGCAGCGTCAAGGGTAACCGCAGCCATGGTCTCTGAGCTGATGGTCCATGCTGCTGCAAACGTCGTCGAACAGTTCGTGCAGATGGTTGTTGTCTTGCAAACGTCCCCATCTGATGACTCAGGGATCGAGATTTGGATCACGATGCGTTACAGCCATGCGGATAAGATGCCTGTCATCTCGACTGCTAGTGATACGAGGCCGTTGGAATCGAGCACGGCGTTCTGTATCACCCTCCTGTCCCCTCCGATTCCATATTCTGCTAACAGTCATTGGATCTCGACCAACGCGAGCAGCAATGTCGCGATACGATAAACCGCAATCGCTATAGGCTACAATCCGACGTTTATCGAAGTCAGAAAGTTGATGGTACGCATTTCTCCTCCTTACACGAGGCATCACAACATCGTTTCACCAAGCAACGACGGTCAACTGCTGTTTGTGTATGAGAAATCGGTTGGAAACGTTCCTCATGTCAGCACGTTGTAGGTATCGCCACCGGCGCCAACCTCGTGTGTATGCTCTGAAAAGCTAATCATTTGCTTATCACAGCATCTTCTTCTTGTCGATTAAATTTCGGGTCTGTAGCACGTCATGTTCGTGGTGTAGCAATTTTAATGGCCAGTAGTGTACTTTAATTTCTGCGTTTCTCTAAGATTTTTCTCGTATCACAATGTGCCTTCTTTTTCTTTACGTTCTTATGCTCGCCAATTCTGCGAAGACAAATCTCCTTTCTTACTTTATCAGTCCACCTAATTTTCAATATCTTTTTACAGTATCATTTCACAAACGCTTCGATTCTCATCTTTTCTGATTTTCACGCAGTCTATGATACTGTGCCCCAAACATACATTCTCAGACATTTATTCCTCAAATTAAGACCGATGATTGATACTGAAACATTTCTTCTGACCAGGAATGTCGTCTTTGACTGTGCTAGTCCACGTTGTGTGTGCTCTCAGCGTTCTGTGTCCTTGCTTCTTCTATCATGTGTTATTTTGCTTCCAAGGAACCAGAATTTCTTCACGTAATGTACTTGGTGGTCCACAATTTTGATGTTAACTTCATCACTACTCTCACTGCTAATACTGTTCATTATTTTCGTCTCTTTTCGGGTTCCTTTCAGTCGATGTTCTACACTCAGTAGATTGTTCATTCCGTTCAGTTTTTACTCTAGTGTTTGGTCCTGTCACTGAGAATTCCGCTACTATCGAAATATGTTCTCCGCTATCCACGGTACTGTGCATGGCGGAGGCTACTTCAACCCAACATTAAGGATTTACTTTCCTGTTCCATTTCGGATTTTGCAGGAGGGAAGAATCACAGCCAGTAGGTACGCACTCCAATATCTCATATTTCGCTACCAAATTTTTCTCTCTACTTCACAAACCCAAAAGGGCGTCTTAGTATCAAGTAAGCTGTTGACAGCATGACAAAAATGTCTGACAATGCGTGCATTGAATGTGCGCATACACACTGCGACAATAACATTCTCGAGGTAGCGTTCTCGCTTCCCGCGTCCGGGTTCCCGGGTTCGATTCCCGGCGGGGTCAGGGATTTTCTCTGCCTCGTGATGACTGGGTGTTGTGTGATGTCCTTAGGTTAGTTAGGTTTAAGTAGTTCTAAGTTCTAGGGGACTGATGACCATATATGTTAAGTCCCAAAGTGCTCAGAGCCAATAACATTCTCAACATCTGTTCTCCTTGTTATATTTTCCCGTAACACAGACAAATGAATATAGGCCTCTTACATAACAGCATCATCCTACTGTTATTTAGACATGTAATCCATATGTAACCTCAGTATTTTTCCATCATGTACAACTACAGATTCCCTAAATGTGACTTTTAGTTTTTTACCCATCCTCAACAGCTGTAGGTGTATATAACAAAATAATCAGCCATCAGTTGCGCAAAAGAAATTTAGTTTCCTTAGTGGTTTCGGGCACTTAGTGCCCTTCTTCACATTATTTGCGAGTGTCAACAATAAGATGCATAGAGCAAAATGCCGTGGTCATGTAGTTCATAGTACCTGTACCAAAAAATGGTCTAAGAAAGCGACACAATAAGTGTAGCCATCATGCCAGAGTAGGAGCTAATCAACTAATGATGGTGCATTAATTGATTAGCTCATGTTCTGGCATGATGTGTGCACTTGTTGTTTCACTACTTTTATACCATTTTCACACTGTTTGGAAAACATTTTGCTCATCGTAATGCTCAAAGAGCAAAGACAAAATTAATATTTTTTACTATTAAGATTAGATTGGCTTATAATCACATTTCTAAAGACATAAAACTGCGTTAGGCATAGAACTTCTACTGGCGCGAATTAAATAATTCGTGTATGCGATATTTCAGCTTTCTCTGGTTTGCGCGGATTTTGCTCTACATCAGATCGATCTATCAGCGTTGATACATCGTCGAAATTATTTTGTACATGAGGTGTTTTGAATAGATGTTTGAAAGAGATCTAGGAGTCAGACGAGAGCAGCTAGGGTGTTATTTCGCTCAACGAAAATTTAGAATATGGAGCGAGATCAAGATAGGGAACTATTAGAATTATGGAAGATGCAGATAAAGTTTTCCATGGAACGGACAATTCAGAGTCCACCTGTGCTTCAGACTCAGAATTTCGAGTGAGAGGATGCGATCGGATATGACAGAGAGAATAAGAAAGCGAGGGCGCTATTAAAAGGACTGGAGATTACCGGGCAGAAGGGAGCAACAGAGCAGTTTCACCAATGCAGACGCATTCTCAATTGAGTTCAGGAGCGTCAACAATCAGTAGAAGAGATGAGCAAATTAACTCAGAAATTGCTTTATTGCAATTTTTGCAAGAAATGGAACAGAAGAATGATACATAGAGAAAGGAAATGTTACGTGGAATGAAACTAACTTGGAAAGAGATATAAGAAAATTAGGATATTTTGAGCTAAAATTTGAAATATGTAAAAAGATTAGCCACGGAATCAAAGGGAAAGGCTATGGAAGCTAAGAAGGTACCGTAATGAGCTAAACAGTTTGCAAAAGACGTAGAGAAAGTACAAGAAGGAATTAATTCCCAATTACAACAACTTCCAGTCCTGGAGAAGGAATTGGTCAAAGTAGGCAAGAGGCAGAAAGAACAAGAAGTACACATGGTAGAAATCGGAAAAAGAATGCACGGTACTAATGCTGATATTGTCACGAAATTATCTGAAGCCACAGAACAAATTAGAACCGCGCCAGTAGAAATTAATGTCACGCAAAATACAGAAGAGAAGCGAGGATTCTGGAAATCCGAATATAGCTTCAACGAAGGAAAATGAGAAATGTAAATCACTGGTCCAGTCAAGTACAGCACAGGAAAGAAGAATTAGTAACGAGAACGGTTTTTGTGAGCCTATCATGCGACGTTCACGTTTGGAGGCGGATGACAACCCACGAAATAATTGTACTCCACGCATGAGGACGCATGCAGCGATCATGAACGAGTTTGGCGCAGGGGAAAGTACAAATAGTGAGTCAAAACATTTGACAGCTGTATGCTCGGGAGGAAGAAGCATTTGATTTTAAGCTCTTCCGTTCCTTACGTAAATTTGAAAGGTGAACGGACAAAGCAAATCTGTTTATTCCAAGGTGTGGATATCTACATTCAGTTCATCATTAGAAGGACATCCGGCAGTCCAAGTGAGTTTAAAGATGCGATCCTTGCGATATATTGGTGAAAGAGAACTCAAGAAATAACGATGCATAAAGACTTAGAATCATCAGAACAGAGGAGTCGGGTGAAGTTCTTTGACACCTTTGACCAGTACTTGGACATGCCATATAGAACGAGTGAAATCATACGATTTTCCTATATGAAATTACGTATCAGGTATCAGGAAGTAGTGGCTGGTAGATATGACGGAGACGTGGAAGCGTTCAAAAACGTATTACGAGGGTTAGAGTTTGCTTTCACCGAGAAGGAAGGAAGGAGGGAAGTAGAGAACAATACTGACAATTTTAACCATTTTCCTGGTCAGCCGCGATGAGAGAAAAACTGAAGAACCAACAGGAAGAGACCAACAGACATGAGAGGGCAGTTCTATGCGATTCTACCAAACAGAAGCATAGGAAACTATTTCCAAGACCACAACCGCCCACAGTTATAGCAACGAGGCCACAACCGAATGAAAGTGTGCAACAAGCGGAAATCAAGGATAATAGGCCACCAGATGTCTGCGACACAGGAAACGCAGCAAATCATAATCAACAATTACACTACTGGCCATTAAAATTGCTACACCAAGAAGAAATGCAGATGGTAAACGGGTATTCATTGGACAAATATACTAGAACAGACAGGTGATTACATTTTCACGCAATTTGGGTGCATAGATCCTGAGAAATTAGTACCCAGAACAACCACCTCTGGCCGTAATAACGGCCTTGATGCTCCTGGACATTGAGTCAAACAGAGCTTGGATGGCGTGTACGGGTACAGCTGCCCATGCAGCTTCAACACGATACCACAGTTCATCAGGAATAGTGACTGGCGTATTGTGACGAGCCACTTGCTCGACCACCAGTGACCAGACATTTTCAATTGGTGGGAGATCTGGAGAATGTGATGGCCAGGACAGCAGTCGAACATTTTCTGTGTCCAGAAAGGCCCGTACAGGACCTGCAACATGGAGTCGTGCATTATCCTGCTGAAATGTAGGGCTTTGCAGGGATCGAATGAAGGGTAGAGAATGAAGGGTAGAGCCACGGGACGACGCATCTGAAATGAAACATCCACTTTTGAAAGTGCCGTCAATGCGAACAAGAGGTGACGAGACGTGTAACCAATGGCACCCCATACCATCACGCCGGGTGATACGCCAATATGCCGATGACGAATACAAGCTTCCAATGTGCGTCCACAGCGATGTCGCCAAACACGGATGCGACCGTCATGATGCTGTAAACAGATTCTGGATTCATCCGAAAAAACGACTTTTTGCCATTCGTGCACCCAGGTTCGTCGCTGAGTTCACCAACGTAGGCGCTCCTGTCTGTGATGCAGCGTCAAGGGTAATCGCAGCCATGGTCTCCGAGCTGATAGTCCATGCTGCTGCAAACGTCGTCGAATTGTTCGTGCAGATGCTTGTTGTCTTGCAAACGTCCCCATCTGATGACCCAGGGATCGAGACGTGGTTGCACGATCCATTGCAGCCATGTGGATAAGATGCCTGTCATCTCGACTGCTAGTGATACGAGGCCATTGGGATCCAGCACGGCGTTCCGTATTACCCACCTGAACCCACCGATTTCATATTCTGCTGACAGTCATTAGATCTCGATCAACGCGAGCAACAATGTCGCGATACGATAAACCACAATCGCGATAGGCTACAATCCGACGTTTATCAAAGTCTGAAACGTGATGGTAGGCATTTCTCCTCCTTACACGAGGCATCACAACAACGTCTCACCAGTCAACGTCGGTCAACTGCTGTTTGTGTATGAGAAATCGGTTGCAAACTTTCCTCATGTCAGCGCGTTGTAGGTGTCGCCACCGGCGCCAACCTTGTGTGAATGCTCTGAAAAGCTAATCATTTCCATATCACAGCATCTTCTTCCTGTCGGTTAAATTTTGCGTCTGCAGCACGTCATCTTCGTGGTGTAGCAATTTTAATGGCCAGTAGTGTAGAAATGTGAGAAACGGGACTGGTCGTTTTAACACCCACAGAACAACTCGTAGCAGTGCAGGATGATACTGCAGATTCTGTCAAGTTATCAGAGTGGGAGCAGCAAAAAAGAGACGAAAATGATTGGAGAGATGCACAACATGAGTGCGACGCTAGTAATGAAGAGAAAAATGTTTCAAGTAATCAAGGGGGTCAGATAGTAAGCATTTATGCATTAGGCCTTAGAGGAGGAGGAAAATGAGAGAGAAGAGGACGACGAAGACTGGGACTCTATTCCAGATGATGAACAAGATGTAGATGAAGAATCATATTTAGGACTTTGGAAAGGAAATTTTTGCTACGATGGGGGAAATTCGGGAACACAAGCTGCACCAAAGATAGTGGAAAACCTAAGTCACGTCAGAAGAGATGGCAAAGAAGTAAACTGCGCGAAGAGGTGAACCCACAGGAATATCAGGCGAGCATAGAGTGGAAAAGGAAGTGATGAACAGTGTAAACTTTCTCGGAGATCCCGTTGGAAGAAAAGGAAGCGTTGTGCGGTCTGAAGTTACACCCAATGGTAAAGTAAGAGTGACGATAGTAGAACCGAAGGGAATTTTTGATAGTGGCAATGAAATCTCTGTGATTTCCGATGTTGCCTTTAAAAGATGTGAGAAGGAGTCTCGTTGGCTGGCGCTGTCTTTGAAAAAGACACCCATGAAGGCAACGATGTTGGAAAATACATGTAAGTAAATAGGAGGGTAGAAGAGAATTTATGTCTTAGAGAGTAGAACTGATGTGTAAATTCATCATTGTGCGTAAGCTTTCCACAGATCTGATATTCAGCAAAGATTTCATGAAGCAAAATGAGGACACATTAGAGATGCGACCTGGCGTAATTACGCTTCAAAGAGAGAAGAAAGTGTTGATACGTTTTGAGGAGCAAGCTATTAGGGCACAGGTTCCAGCGAGTTCCCTAAGGTTGGTTGAGGAACCAGAAACGAAGGAAGCGTCGAACGAAGAATTTTGTCGGCATCAGCTGCGGCGGTTCCGATCAGAGGAGACACAGATGAGGCGTGAGGCAGATCAGAAGATTAAGGCAATGGTGGAGGCAAAGCATGACGCCGATCAACACAAGCAAGTATTATATGCTACCTTACAGGGTAATAATGAGATATCCTTGCCCAATACAGGTGCAATAAGACATCTCCATTCTAAGACAGTGACCATCAGGCATTTTGTGCAACACCATTTGCAATACGATTTGTACATAGAAATATGGTTTGTGAAGAATTGAATAAGATGCTGAATGAAGGAATACTCGAGCACGCAACATCACCTTACAACAGCTTCTTGCACGTGGTGGTAAATAAGCATTAAGCACTCCGCCTTGTATTGGACTATCGACTGATCAGCGCAACAATTGCGCCATAAGCTAACAGGCCGGAAAAGCTGGAGACCTTATTACAGAAGTGTCATCGAGTGTCATGATTTACGAAGGTCGATTTGTGAGAAATTTTCTAGCATACAAAGCTCTATTCATGCTGACGCAAATATATGGCATTTCTTGCTTTCGGTAGATTTCAGTAATTAAAAAGTCTACCGTTTGGGTCAAATACATCGTCAGCTGATTTTATCCGTTGTTTGGATAGCATACTGGATGATACCTTAAAGCAACGTGGGAAGAGTACAATGCTGTAATGAGGACACTCCTTACCACCCAAAAATTCATGGCGTTACTGTCAATCTAGACAAGTCATCTTTTGGATCGTTGCATGTAAAAGTTTTGAAATACATCATCTCTGCACAAGGAAGAGATCCAGATCCTGAGAAGACTGAAGCAGTTGCTAAACTCCCTCCCCCAAACACCAGGAACAGATTGAGAAGCTTTCTTGGCGTCATTAATTCTTGTAGAAAAAGTTGTGGAGATTGAAACGTTAATGACCCCAAGCCTGTGTGCTTTGACAGGAAAAGAACACGCCTTCGTACGGGAAGAGACGGCAGAGTAAGAAGTCATAAAGTCACCTATGATTAATGCAACGGTTCTGACCCATCCAGGTCTATCGCAAGATTTCTTCGTAAACACAGAGTCGACAAGGACGCGACTTAGCGAGGAGGTCTTTCAAGAACTTGAAGAGGATTGGAGAATAGTTAGGAAAACAATAGCATTTAGCAGTAGGATGCTATCTAAGAGTGAGCTGTATTATTCCATGACAGAACTATAGGCATTTGTGGTATTGTGGGCATTCCAGAAATTTCGTTATTCGCTGTTCGGGAGAAAAAGAAGAGTGTATACCGGATATTACAGTTCCTGCTTACGACAAAACTAAGACACGACCGTCTTAACAGTTGGATCTTATTTTTTAAAGAGTATGATTTGTCGATAACTTCCGTACCTGATTCGACGAATGTTATGGTAGACACATTATCACGCCCTCCAAAAGGGTTGAAGAAAAGCACATCAGTTTGTTTTATTTAAAAAGGCAGCCGAGGAAAAACTCATATTAAAAACTGGAAATTTATGGGAAGGTTCTATGAGACCAAACTGCTTAGGTCATCAGTCCCTAGACCTACACAGTAATTAAACTAACTTAAACTAACTTAAGCCAAAGACAACACATACACCCATATCCGAGGGAGGACTCGAACCTCCGATCGGGGGAGCCGCGCGGACCGTGACAAGGTGCCTCAGACCGCTCCATTCGCGCCATCAACATAACAGGTTCTGCTAACGCCTTCCACATCACTGGCAACGGGTTCTACACAACGCTGGTGACTACTTTGAAGGACTGTAACAGGTGCAAACATGTAACTCTTTTGTATCGGTTGTGAATAAATAGTTGAGAAAATGGTTCAAATGGCTCTGAGCACTATGGGACTTAACATTGGAGGTCATCAGTCCCCTAGAACTTAGAACTACTTAAACCTAACCTAAGGACATCACACACATCCATGCCCGAGACAGGATTCGAACCTGCGACCGTAGCAGTTGCGCGGTTTTGGACTGAAGCGCCTAGAACCGCTCGGCCACCACGGCCGGCAATAAATAGTTGCCACTAATTAAGTTCCAACCCTCGTATCAAACATACCAAAATCTTTGAGAAACTGGTGTCACCGAAAACTACTCTGGCACATTGGGAGTAGAAACGGCAGAAGACTACAAAAGGGTTCATCACAAAAGAGTGTTTTCCTGGCTCACTAGCCGGTTGATGACAGCATGAAGGTGATCCCAGCCGGATGAGGCCCGTTCAAGGCACCAGCAGCAACATCAGACCTGGGAGCGGCCCGTAGACCAGTAGCTAGCGGAGGCGGCAGCTAGTTGTAGACATAGCTGGGTGAAACACACAGGAGTGACAGCCGGCGCGGAGTAGTGCAGCAATCGGCGACAGATGATACTAGGCCTTTCTTATTGCTATTTCATTCCACTAGCCTAAGGCGGGGGCTGGTTTTTCAGTGGTACATTCAACTCACTCTTCCACCAAGGGACAAGTACCATTAAGTGAGACGGATAAACACCAACATGAAAGCAATTTACAACAGAATTCATACTTTTGAAACACGAAACTAATGCGAGGATTTTCATGTAAGAAACCCGACTCTTTTCATTTTTAAATTAAATCAGGAAGAAAAAGTTAAAACCCAAACAATAAGAAGACATTCAAGACATTTAAAACATGGCGTTAAACACTGGTCTAAAAGAGAAGTACTTCAGTGTCACTAAAACTGGAAGGACTTGCTCTGTGAACGGTCGTCTGTTGTTGTGGGGAAAGAAGTTGGGGGTTCAAATGGTTCAAATGGCTCTGAGTACTATGGGACTTAACATCTGAGGTCATCAGTCCCCTAGAACTTAGAACTACTTAAACCTAACTAACCTATGGACATCACACACATCCACGCCCGAGGCAGGATTCGAACCTGCGACCGTAGCGGTCGCGCGGTTCCAGACTGTTGCGCCTAGAACCGCTCGGCCACCCTGGCCGGCAAAGTTTGGGGCTGAGGACGGTAAGAGGGTGGGAATATATGAATGAAGAGCTAGTTGATAGTATTGATGGAGAAGGAGCCGATGATGGGAGGAGTAGCTGGGGATGTCGATCAGGCCATAACATCACGGCGAACAATGGAATGGAGAAGAGAAAAAGGTGTAGAGAAATAGGGCAGGGAATGAAAAGGGAGGATTGAGGGGAGGGAAAGGTCGGGTAGATTTATGGCGGGTAAGGTGAGTAAATGCCATGTAGTGTTCATGTTCTGAGAGAGGGCGACGGTTGAAATTTCTTTCGCAGAGTATGTCCAGGTGAGATATGCTGGTTGGGGCGCGGCAGCGTTCTAGTTTTGGAAAGTAGGCAGGAACCAATAAGATTATTAGAAGCGAACAGGTGGTATAAGTTGATCGAAGGTGTTCGGTGTGAGTAAGGAGAGGTGGGGATTTGACGTTGTGGTCAAGGGACCCATGTGGAGCAGAGTAAACAGATGAGGAAAGCGACGCAGTGTGCATGAAATTCAAGGATCTGGAGGGACTTACAGAATTTAGTGGGGCGGATATCCACGAAACATTTGGAAAGAAGAGGATGAGTTGTTTCAAGGAGGACACAAGAGGATTATAGTGCTCATGGTTGACCAGTTGGTAGTTTAAATCTGTTGTGAACTAGCTTACGAATGGTTAGAAGGTGAGCTTTCCATGTTAACTGCCAACCGATGGTTTGTAGGAATACATATGGGACCACATCGTTGTCCAATTGTGTCTCTGTCCGGCTGTTGAGATTCTTTTACCTCAGAGACCGCTAGAAGTGAATAAAATCTTCTCAGATTTCAAGCAATCAAAAGATACGGCGGTTTATGTCACATATTTAGATGCTCGCTTACTCCTTATCAAAACGTAGAGGGTACTTGCTGTTGACCTAGAAACACGAAATCTGGCATGAAGCAAGATATCACAGCAAAAGTAAAGGAAAACATGTAAAAATTGTCAATTTGTAATAATACATGTAACTTTTTTGCCATTCATTGTCCGTCTCTCTGTCTTCTTATCTATTAACAACCCTTTTCTCGCTAACAGATAGAGGTATCAAGTTGAAATTTATGTGAAATGCTAAGATCTGCTGTCCATCGACAGTGTAAATAATTTAAGCTTCTAAGTCAATTCAATCAGAAGATATGATCATTTACGTCACACTTTGATACGCACGAGTTCGCAGATCAAATCCTATAGATGAACAGTCTATATACATGTCTGAACTGGTACTGTAGCACTGAAGCGAGTGCCTGGACACCGAGAGTTCGCGGGATCGAATCTCTGTCGTGCAAATAATTTCTCAGTCTTCGTTCAAATGCAGAGTTCCCCTCTCATCGATGTGAGCAATCGCCAGAAACAACATGTGGTTCGGGTACCACTTTAAAGTGTAGGTCTGTTTCACCGGTTCGATAAATAGGGTAGGTTAGGAACATGTAACTTGCTATAGTGTCATCCAAAAGAAAGATTATTATTATTATTATCTGTATACATAATGAAGTTTGTATGGGACCCTCAGAATGCGATTCCTACTCGTACTTGCCCGATTTTTTTAAGTTATCACTTATCTGACGGGTTTAATGCGGCCCGCAAAGATTTCCTCTCCTGCGATAACATCTTCATCCCAGGGTGGCACCAGCACGCTACAGCCTCAATAACTACTTTGGTGTATTGCAGATCTCTCTTCCCATACATATTTTACCACATACAGCACCCTCTAGTACCATGGAGGCTATCATCCCTCATGTCTTAACACCTATGATCCTGCCCCTTCTTCTCTTGAGTGATTTCTACACTACTGGCCATTAAAATTTCTACACCACGAAGATGACGTGCTACAGACGCGAAATTTAACCCACAGGAAGAAGACGCTGTGATATGCAAATGATTAACCTTTCATAGCATTGACACAAGGTGGGCGCCGCTGGCGACACCTACAACGTGATGACATGAGGAAAGTTTCCAACCGATTTCTCACACACAAACAGCAGTGGACCGGCGTTGCCTGGTGAAACGTTGTTGTGATGCCTCGTTTACGGAGGAGAAATGCGTACCATCACGTTTCCGACTTTGATAAAGGTCGGATTGTAGAGTATTGCGATTGCGGTTTACCGTATCGCGACATTGCTGCTCGCGTTGGTCGAGATCCAATGACTGTTAGCAGAATATGGAATCGGTGGGTTCAGGTGGGTAATATGGAACGCCGTGCTGGATCCCAACGCCCTCGTATCACTAGCAGTCGAGATGACAGGCATCTTATCCGCATGGCTGTAACGGATCGTGCAGCCACGTCTCGATCCCTGAGTCAGTAGATGGGGACATTTGCAAGACAACAACCATCTCCACGAACAGTTCGACGACGTTTGCAGAAGCATAGACTATCAGCTTGGAGACTATGGCTGCGGTTGCCCTTGACGCTGCATCACAGACAGGAGCACCTGCGATGGTGTACTCAACGACGACCCGGGTGCACGAATGGCAAAACGTCATTTTTTCGGATGAATCCATGTTCTATTTACAGCATCATGATGGTCGCATCCGTGTTTGGCGACATCGCCGTTAACGTACATTGGAAGCGTGTATTCGCCATCGCCATACTGGCGTATCACCTGGCGTGATGGTATGGGGTGCCATTGGTTACACGTCTCGGTCACCTCTTGTTCGCATTGACAGCACTTTGAACAGTGGACGTTACATTTCAGATGTGTTACGACCCGTGACTCTACCCTTAAAAAAAATGGTTCAAATGCCTCTGAGCACTATGGAACTTAACATCTATGGTCATCAGTCGCCTAGAACTTATAGCTACTTAAACCTAACTAACCTAAGGACATCACACACATTAATGCCCGAGGCAGGATTCGAACCTGCGACCGTAGCGGTCACGCGGTTCCAGACTGAAGCGCGTAGAACTGCACGGCCACACCGGCCGGCGCTCTACTTTTCATTCGATCCTTGCGAAACCCTACATTTCTTCAGTATAATGCACGACCGCATGCTGCAGGTCCTGTAGGGACGTTTCTGGGTATAGAAAATGTTCGACTGCTGCCCTGGCCAGCAAATTCTCCAGATGTCTCACCAATTGAAAACGTCTGGTCAATGGTGGCTGAGCAACTGGCTCGTCTCTATACGTCAGTCACTACTCTTGATGAACTGTGGTATAGTGTTGAGTCTGCATGGGCAGCTGTACCTGTACACGCCATCCAAGCTCTGTTTGACTCAATGCCCAGGCGTATCAAGGCCGTTGTTACGGCCAGAGGTGGTTGTTCTGGGTAGTGATTTCTCAGGATCTATGCACCCAAATTGCGTGAAAATGTAATCACCTGTCGGTTCTAGTATAATATATTTGTCCAATGAATACCCGTTTATCATCTGCATTTCTTCTTGGTGTAGCAATTTTAATTTCCAGTAGTGTATACGTTTCTTTCTTCACCGATTCTGTGGAGAGTCTCCCCGTTTCTTACCTTAAAAGTCCACCTGTTATTCAACACTTTTCTGTAACATCATATCTCAAACGCTTTAACTTTCTTTTGTTCCGGTTTTCTCACTGTCCGTGATTCACTACCATACAATGGTGTCCTCCGAACGAATATTAAGGTCTTTGCTTGATACCAGCAATCTTCTTTTAGTCAGGAATGCCCTGTTTGCCTGTGTGAGTCTACTTTTTATGATCTCATTGCATCGTCCATGTGGAGTATTTTCGTTCCAGGGAAGCAGTATCCCTTTACTTCTTCTGCTTAGTGTTAACCAGTTTGACGTTAACTTTATCACTCATTTCTGCTATTTCTCATTACTGTTGTCTCATTCCGGTTTACTCTCGACCCATGTTCTGTACACATTGGACTGTTCATTACATACAACAGATCCTGTAATTGTTCTTCATATTCACTGACGATGGCAAATTTATAATCAAACCCCCTAACAGCTATCTAAGATATTTTAGTGTATTAGTTAACCGAATAGGACAGTCGTAAATAGTAAGGTAGAAATTATGCAAGTGGAATGTGCGGGTCATTTTTCCTACGATTATTGTCTGCTTCCTGGAGGAATTGGTTTTGAAAAGCCATTGGTTGAACTTAGGCGAAGTTGGAGGGATGGTTGTGGTTGCTGGATTGGAGGTCAGGGGACAAGGAAAGCAGTGTGACAAGCATACTGGTCGAGCTGGTTTAGATATACCAGCAGCGTAGATGTGATATAGGAGAGGAGAGAGTGCGGAGCTTTGGGGTGCACCTGCAGTGTGATGGAAAGTAAGGGAATTGCTTTCGTTAATGGTAACGAAGTATTGGCGATTGGATAGAAAGGCTGTAATAATCCGGAAGTGCTTAAGTCTGGAATCTGAAAAGGAAAACGGAATGCCATACTCTGAGATAGGATTCGTCTGGGTCTACGCAGTACAACTAAGAAGTAGTCAGTATTTATCCTTGCTCGGCTCTTCTATTATTACAAAGCGCCAGTTCTAGTCACGAAGAGCACTCAAGAGAGCACAGAATGCTCGTAAGCTCGCTCGTTCGTCACTGCTCTGGGATGATGTCTGGAGAATTAAGGACCCTGACAACGGAATTTCACAGGCAACAGACTGGCTGCCTTCTTACGAGTTTTGAAGTAGGCTAGGGAAGGTGTTGGCGCAACACGTGATATCTATGTCAGTTTTGTACCATGTAGTCACCACCTCTTTCTTTACAGTGCTAAGATATTTGTCTTTAGATAACTACGCCAACTGTAATCATAAAAAAATGTTCGCCTCTGTTGCTCCTTCCAAGGCTCGGTTACATATTCTCAGTAGACCTCTAACTTATCCGCCCTTTCTTCTGGTAAATTTCTTGCAAAGAATCTTTTCATCGTCTGTTTCTTTTAGTAACTTCTCCTTTGGCTTCTTATTTATCGACTCAATTTTTTTAACTATCCCTGATAACGTCACATGCCATTTGCGTCCAGTAGTTTTTTCTTCAGATTCATAGCCCAGGTTTCATTTCGAAGCGAACTGCGCTAGAGATGTAAGCTTTCAGTATACTTTTCCTTAAAATCATACCAGTTGTTCAATCCATGGGTAAAACTATATGGTAAAACTGTATTCCGAAAAAGTCTATTCGCCTGCGAAAAGTAACTCTCTTGTTTACTCCATGCTGTCCAATCTTCCCCTACTTACCAGAGTTCTTTCACATCTTATATGTCTGTATCACCCACGTTAAGCAAATCACAGTTCTTCGTTCAACCTCTCAGCCTCAACATCAACCTATATTAAGCTCTGTTTGTCATTTACGTATTATCAGCGCAAAATATGCTCTGAATTGTCTTCGCAGCGGTTATAGCCGTCCGTTGATTTTGGGAACAAGGGGTAGGCTGCTGGCAAATCTTGGTAATGGTTCCTGCTGCACATTTGTTACCTGCTCTGAAATTATGTTCTTTTCATTTATTACTGCTCCAACATGGAGGCTGGCTCTGGTTGCGTTACACCACTATTAACACTAACTTGTCTTCCTTTATTTTTCATTTTTATTACTTCCATTTGTTAAACATCATCCCTTAAGGCTATTTCTGGATTTTCGGAGAACTTAGTTGAGCTCAAGAGTAGAAAAAGTACAAAGCGGTGAAGAACATCATACGTTGATTTTCTTCTAACTACTTCGAGACACGTGACCAGGAAGCAGAACGAGTAGTTTAAAGTGCTGCGAGAACTTGGCAGCTGGCTGCGCCTGCACGGGGTGTGCATGGTGGCGGCGCTTCAATTCAAGTCATTCGCCCCGTCCCCTCCCCTCCCTCTCCCCCCGCAGTCGCAATAAGAAGAGCGCCCTGGCCTGCCCGACTCTCAGCCTTGGGGAATTACGGGTGACGCGGACTAATTGTGCACATTCATCGCACAGCATCCCTCCCCCTCAACTCCCTCCCTCTCCGCCTCCTCCCTCCCTGAGCTCCTTCAATCACCATCAGGAGGACCGGGAGGCACTGCGGCCTCCACATTCAGCCTACCCTCGCTGTAAGAGCGAGCTTCGCCTTAATTTATATTGAAGACGCCTGCCCTCCTAGAGAATGAAAATTTGTTGTTACGAAAGGGGTATTCATCTGGCTACAATGAGTAAAGCATGCCATTCAAGGATGGGAAACGCATACAGAGCCAGCACTTGAAGTTAAAGGCTGTTGAACATGTTTGTGAATTCCGAATCAACTGTTAAGTAGGCAAGTAGGTAACAGAAAGAACTCCAAATGGAAAAGGAACATAGTTTACGAAAATGTCAGAAATACTCAGATAAGAGTGCCACATATGTTCCGTAAGACAGGCAAAAAGAGGAACCTTCCCAAGGTAACGGATTCCTGAATCACCGTCGTCATTATCTACAGCGTCAGAATCTAATACATTTGGAAAATTGCAGCGAAATGCAGGAAGATCTGCAGCGGAAAGGCACTTGGTGCAGGGAGTGGCAACTGACCCTTAACATAGACAAATGTAATGTATTGCGAATACATAGAAAGAAGAATCCTTTATTGTATGATTATATGATAGCGGAACAAACACTGGTAGCAGTTACTTCTGTAAAATATCTGGGAGTATGCGTGCGGAACGATTTGAAGTGGAATGATCATATAAATTTAATTGTTGGTAAGGCGGGTACCAGGTTGAGATTCATTGGGAGAGTCCTTAGGAAATGTAGTCCATCAACAAAGGAGGTGGCTTGCAAAACACTGTTTCGACCTATACTTGAGTATTGCTCATCAGTGTGGGATCTGTACCAGGTCGGCTTGACGGAGGAGATAGAGAAGATCCAAAGAAGAGTGGCGCGTTTCGTCACAGGGTTAGTTGGTAAACGTGATAGCGTTACGAAGATGTTTAGCAAATTCAAGTGGCAGACTCCGCAAGAGGGGCGCTCTGCATCGCGGTGTAGGTTGCTCAGAAAAATGGCTCTGAGCACTATGGGACTCAACTTCTGAGGTCATTAGTCCCCTAGAACTTAGAACTAGTTAAACTTAACTAACCTAAGGACATCACAAACATCCATGCCCGAGGCAGGATTCGAACCTGCGACCGTAGCGGTCTTGCAGTTCCAGACTGCAGCGCCTTTAACCGCACGGCCACTTCGGCCGGCGGTGTAGGTTGCTGTCCAGGTTTCGAGAGGGTGCGTTTCTGGATGAGATATCGAATATATTGCTTCCTCCTACTCATACCTCCCGTGGAGATTACGAATGTAAAATTAGAGAGATTCGAGCGTGCACGGAGGCTTGCCGGCAGTCGTTCTTCCCACGAACCATACGCGACTGGAACAGGAAAGGGAGGTAGTGACAGTTGAAACGTCCCCTTTGAACAATTTATACACGACTGTGCTTAAACTGACACACAATATTTTGTTAGCGCAACGCAATCTGACTTTCAAAAATCCCTACAAAAGAATGGCCCTGACTAACATTAAACTATACCTTTCACAAATCACTTACCTCACAAAAATCTTCGCTGCTCAAGCTACTGCAATACAGCGAGCGCCACTACTGCCAGCTAAATAAAAGATTCAAACTATGGAACGCACTAACTACTGATACGGATAGTTAGCAAATGAAAGATATTAGTAGAGAACAAACAATGTATTTACCTTGATATCATCATATATAAATATAGCAGTTCATGACAAATTACAAATCTCCGCCATCTCTCTCCCCACATCCACCACTACTGGCGGCTCACCTCCAACTGCGCAACGCTACGCGCTGTTAACATCCAGCTGCCCCTCTACAATGGCAGACAACAATGCAAACTAGCCACAGACTGCCAGTGATTTTCATATAGAGCGCTAAATAACTTTGCCAATAAGAAAATATAAACAGCCTACTTACATAGAGAAAACATAAACAGCCTACTTACATAGCCCCCATGCTCCCCACAAAAAATTTTTACAAATGGTGTTGGGCACTGGCCAATACAGATTTGACAAAATCTTTCATAATTACAATAACAAAGAAATCAAATGCACACACTTATTGATACAATGTTGGTCAAAAGCTCAAATTTTCTCACAGTCCATAAAGACAGTCCTGATCATTCATCATAATAGTAATTACAGTTTTTTTTACAAAGTCTCATTAGTAAAAGAGAATGCACACAGAAGTAGTGGATTTCCATGCAGTCATGAAGAAGTAGTGTCCTTCCATCAGAAAGACAGTGCTGACTCTTGACATGCTGACAGGTAATGGGCCACAACAAAGCAAACCCACAGCAGAGTCATTCGAAGATGATGAATATAGGTAGGTAGGTCATCACAGAGCAGACCCACTGTAGTCCTGGTAGAAATTACGGTGCTGGTGGGCCACCAGAGGTGCAGACCCACTGCAGTCCTTGTAGAAATAATGGTATTGGTGAGTCAGCAAAGGTGTAGACCCACTGTAGTCCTTGTGGAAATAATAGTATTGGTGGGTCATCAAAGATGCAGACCCACTGTAGTCCTTGTAGAGATGGCCAGCAGCCATCTGTTGCGATTGTGCAGGTGCACATTCACCATCGAAGAGTCTTGTGGAGAACATAGCAAGTCCATAAACCACCACTTGTGCACTCACAAAGTTTTTGGAATTGTCCTTAGAACCAGCAATGCTGTTATCCAGTCCCTTGCTGAATTAGTAACACACGTGCAAACACTAACAGTCCCAACTTCTCACATATTGTCCATATACTATGACCAACAGAAACGTGTGCAGTGAAATGTAACTAACAAGTTAATAATATCATGAACTGGTGACAATTACAATTTTATAACATAAGAATACAATTACAAAGATACAGAATACATCATTAAAAACATAATAATACAGATAACATTTGTAGTAATATGGGCTTTACAAAAGAATAGAAATAAACATATACATCAGTGTTACAGGAATTATGACATTAGTAAATACATAAAAGATCAGAATAACTTTTGAAACATCAATTTCACACATGAGCATTAAAACAAAACAGAATAAATAATGTCTAAACATCTTTACAAAGAAAATAACATATTATAAATGCAAATTATGTTTGAGGATAACAGTATTCCTCATCATAGTGAATGTAGCTTAGTATTAGAAAAATTCTACAACATAAGTCTTATCAGATAAACACATAAATACAGGAAAAACATAAATACCCAAGGGTACACAAACATATAGCGGAATAATACAAGGAAAGGACAGGGTTTGTTTTACTGCAGTATTTTGCAAACAAAACTTTCTTTACTTCTCGGAGATCTCCCTTCGTTCTTCATTATTTTCAAAAGTCCTATCTATACCTGCTTTCTGTACATTTCTTGTATAGCCTCTCAGTGCATTTCTTCAAATTCATCGCAACTCATTCTCTTATAGGCTACCCCCTCTTAAGCTAACTTAAATCTACTGAGCTCAGATGCTAAACTAAGGAACAAGGCATACAGCAGCACAAAACAATTAACACAAACAGCAATGACAAAAAAATGCCAATTTGCAAAGCAAGCAGCAGTAAATCTAAATTAACAAAAAAAATGCAAAATTACGACTAATATAAGGCACTGTGCAGGAAACAAGAAAAACTAGCTTAGAAGAGTAACACAAAGTCAAATTCAGTAACACTATGCCTGGCAAACAGCAGCAGCAAATGCTATGACGTATACCTAAGCATGACAAAGCTCAAGCATAAAAAATATTTCAGGAAAAACAACAATAAGGGAAATGTATATTCACATCTTAATATCTATGTAATTAAAGTGGTGCACCACAAGAAGTTATTCTACCAAAAAGTTACCAATTACTTGAAAAGAAAATTATGAATGCAGTTCCTGTGAAGGTAAATGTCATTTTGTGCTCCCTCATTTTTTTAAAAAATTATTATTTACTCGATCTGTAGACAGAAAATATTTATATTAGTACATCTATAAAATGTTATTTTAACCAATGCTGCAGTGCAGCTAGAAACTAGATATCAAATGAAATAAGCAACTATGTACAAAGCAAAGCATAAGAACATCGTTCAATAGTCATGTGGCATTTCATAAGTAGTAAAAAAATCTCTCATCTAGAAAGACAGTAGTCATAGTCAGGTGTGTAGACAAACTATTTCTTGTCATTTCATTAGGCATTTCAGTAAATATCAGAAAGTACGATATGTTTCCAAGTAATCAGCGTGTCGGATTTGCGATGCTTTCTCTAAAGGAATGACAACGGCCAGGATAATGGCCTCCCTTTTTTTTTTCTTCCTGTGCTCTGAAAGGCACGCGCTAATGGCTTTTTCTCCAGGCGTCTGACACAGCTGGGTGCCCACGACGCATTACGTGCAGGTGGTCACTTAATTTTCTTACGGAAATATTTACGACAACAGTTTCCGCTACAGTGGCAGTCTCATATAAAAAATTTCACAGGTCGAGAATTTGCGTTACAAATGTGTAGAAACAAAATCCTATAAATACAACAGTGACCAAAAAATTTTCAGTGGCATTGTGATACATTCACACATGTACACAGATTTCATAATTCTAAAGTACGATTCTTGGTTTCCAACATCCTTTTCCACAAATCAGAGTCCCTAACCACTACTCATTATTCCTTACCTTATAATACATACATATATTCGTCGACACGTCAATCTTGCGACGTCACTTCAATATTTCATCATAATAAATACATAGCATAACCAAATTCCTCATATAGCACCAGCTTATTAATCATAAACATACCTCAGCAGCATAATACACATCGTCGTCGTAAAAAATAACATCATAACACCTCAGTCAAATCTCAAAAACGTCGTAGCTTTCTGCAATAATGTCAAAACCTAAAAAAATTCTCTGCTCATGTCAAAAGTGTCATCTGCCTCAAACGTACTTTAAAAATCATGATCCCATACCAAATACATCATTCAAAGCTCTCGTAGTATCACAATGGGTCCGAAAAAATATGAACAGTTCACACAGTACAGACAAAATACAATTTCGTAAGTGTGAAGTTATCCAATTGTGTAATTGCGTAAACATCTGTCACTGATGTAATAAAAAAATGTTTATCTCTCAGTTAAATGATCAGATAGCTGTGTAATTCTGTGTTAGAGAAATATGGTACCGATGTGTAAAGTTGTATAAGCAAATACCATATTAGCTAGGGTTCCTTGTGGTTGCCACACACATGGTACACAAAGCAGGCGTGTACCCCCCTGAGGTTTATTGTAATTATACCCTCAGGTGTTACAGATTACAGCAATGGAATGAAATGTATCACGGAACACTTTCTTTGTAATTCAAAAATCTTTAAAAATAAATGTTTTAAGTACAAAATTAATCACTCAAATACGTGTCCTGTAGCGCTAAATATGCGTCTTGCTGTAAGATAATATCTGTGGAAGTGTCGTAATTATCGTCCTCCGAAAGCTAAGTTCTGCAGAAGACAATGTACTTACCTCATGATAAACGAAAGTGAAATGCTTTGCATATAGATATCTTAGTTATTACGCTTATTGTTGTGGTGAAGAATGTACTGTGCTGTAACGTATTGTTGTGCTACGGAAAACCCTGTCTCATTGTAGCTATACTACAAAAGTTACTACTAAAACATGTCTTACTTTCCAGAATAAAACAGAAAAACTGTGCAGATATAAAACAGAAACACCGCAAAAGCAACATTGTATATTGTCACTCATTAGTAGCGTCGTGATAAAATCGTGTAGCTGTCACATAAACTAATCACTGTGTCATCTGGTATCTCACAGAAAGTACTTTAAATCCAGAATATATTTTCAAGTAAACCAAAATGTTGCATTAAAATCTCATTAGCAGTACCAGTATATGTTTTAAGTATGTGAGCCTTATGGTCGTTACGTAATCGTGCCACTAACAAACAAGAATGTACGCACAAAATAACGATGTGTCGTCAGTTCACTATAACAATGCATTCTTAATTTCTGTTTAAATAAGTTCTCTTGGTTCTTGACTGGATATTTAACTTCAAACATTGTTGCATATTAACAGATTCTAAGTCTGACAAAGCATACTAGTAATGTAAAGTGAAAAGTTATATGGCAAAGACAAAGTTAAAAAGCAGATTATCTTTCAATAAACGGTTTTACATGTGAAATGTGGTGTAAACCTTTACTCTTCCTAGTACGCAGAGTTTCAACTTCAACGCAATTATCATGTGGTATACGTCGGATTCTGTAAGGTCCATTGTAAACTAGAAAGAATTTGTGACTCAAGTGTTTCTTCTTATGTGACAATGAATGAGCTTTAATGAGAACTTTCTGACCAATATACAATTTCTTTGCATTTGCTTTACCGTGTAGTTTTCTCCTTTTGTCTGCTGCAGATTTTATATTTTTAAGAGCCAAATCAATTATGTCTTTGTGTCGAAGTTTACGTGTATTTGGGAAAGGTACAAGCTCTCTGATTCTGTTCGGTGGTTCTTCATTCTTTAGTACAAGAGTAGGTGGTAAAGCAGTGGAATCATGAGGCATTTCATTCAGCACATTTTGAAATAAGTGTAAATATCTGTCCCAATGCTGATGCTTTCTGTGACAATAAAGTCTGCAAAGCTTATTGATTTCTTTCATAATCCGTTCAGACGGGTTACAATGTGGTGAGTACAATGAAATAAAAACTGGTTTGATTTTATGATTCCGAAGCATGCGTGACCAAACAGCAGATCTGAATTGAGGTCCGTTATCTGAAATGACTTTGCTAACGTGTCCAACTTCACGTAAGAAATTTTTAACAAAGGCGTTGGATACAGACCGTCCAGTGGCTTTACGTAACGGAGTGAAAGAAACAAATTTTGAAGTAAGTTCAACAGCGACTAAAACGTACGAAAATCCATTAGATGTTCTGACAAGCGGTCCCAAGAGATCAACAGCAGCAAATTCTTTTAATTTAGAAGGAATAATAGGAAATAACGGATCACGATTTGAGACAGTAGATGGTTTTGCCTTTTGACAAAGTTTACAAATAGACAAGACTCTTCGAATTCTCTTTTCCATATTGTTAAAATAACAAGTCGTTCGAAGAATATGATAACATTTTCGTGGACCAAAATGTGCGTAGCTGAAATGAATGTACCAAATGAGCTTATTAACAAAATCATCTGGAATGCAAAGTACCCATAGCTTGTCATCAACAGTGCAGCGTTTGAAGAGTATGTTGTTTCTAACCAGGTAATAATGCCGAATCTGTGTGTGTGTCTTTTCATGCCATTTGCTCTTGATGTCTTTCCAAATCGGATCTTTATCTTGTTCATGAGCAATGTCCTTTAAAGATGTGGCGATGAAGTTTTCAAAGGCGACTTTCTGAATGTAAAGAATACTGAAATTTTTCTCGAGGTTGCCTTCTGTGTTACTTTTCTCAAGCCCAGCCGGTGCGGGTGACAGCGCGTCCGCAACAATGTTCTCCTTGCCGGGAATGTAGACTATTGTGAAGCGGAATTCTTGCAGAAACAATGCCCAACGTTTTAACCTGTCATGATTTAATTTTGAAGACATAAGAAATTGTAATGCACGATGATCACTGTATACTTTTACGTGCTTACCAGAAAGAAAGAAACGGAATTTGTTAAATGCCCAAACGATTGCTAAAGCTTCTAATTCAGTAACGGAATAATTTTTTTCAGATTTTGTTAGCACTCGGCTAGCAAAAGCAATGGTTTTCTGAACAGTAATGTCATTTTCTATGGCGTCTTGAAATAAATGGGCACCAAGACCGACTTTAGAAGAATCCGTGCTAAGGCAGAAATCTTGTGATAGATCTGGATGAGCTAATATTGGCGCGTGAAGTAACGCTTCTTTCAAAGAATTGAATTCCAACTGTGCTTGTTCGTCCCAGTTCCAAATAGTATTTTTTCCAGTGAGAGAACAAAGTTTTGGTGTAACTAGAATATGCATATTCAGAAAACGACGGTAAAAATTTACGAGACCTAGAAAACTACGGACTTGTTTTTTTGTGGATGGAACTGGAATGGCTCTGATTGCTTCTAACTTTTCAGGATCCGGCTGAATGCCTTCAGAAGAAATAATATGTCCCAAAAACTTCACCTTTGTCTTAGCGAATTCAGACTTTTCCAAGTTAACTGTAGTTCCAGATTCTGCAAAAATACGTAACAAACTGTTGAGGATGCCGTTATGTTGTTCCCATGAAGCTTCTGCTATTAGAATATCGTCCACATATAAGGTGATGTGACGTTTTAAGAACTCAGGTAATATGGAATTTAACCCACGAATGAATGCTGCCGAAGAAATGTTCAAACCAAAAGGAAGTTTCCGAAACTGATAACAAACGCCGAAACAAAGGAAAGCTGTGTATTTTCTGCATTCTGGATGAAGTTCGATCTGATAAAAGCTGGATCTGAGATCAATGGAAGACAACACTTTTACACCATTAAAATTTTGAAGAAGTTCTTCCATCGTCTGCGGCCTGTCTGTTTCAGGAATAATGATAGTATTGATTTGTCTCGAATCTAAGACAAGTCTGATCCATCCATTTTTCTTCTCAACAACATGTAATGGGTTGTTGTATGAGCTTACTGCAGGCTCAATAATGCCCTCATTAAGCATAGATTGTATTTCTGTTCTAACACGGTCCCTATAATGTGCTGGAATTACGTATGGTCTTACACAATATTTAGTATGCTCACGAACACGAAATTGGTACTGAAATCCCTTGATTGTTCCTGTTTTGTGAGTAAAAACTGTGGAATGTGCTTGTAAAATCTCAAAAAGGTCCTGCCTATCAGTTTCATTACAATTCTCAATTGTTTGAATTTTATTCTGAATTAACTCATTAATTTCAAACATGCCGTCGATATCATCCCTGTCAGTACTTGCAGAGTGATTGTTAGTGTCTAGTTCCGTAGAAAATTCCGAACTGTTATCTAACAGAAGGTAAAGCCGATTAATTTCCTCATCATGGTTTGAGAGCCAGTCTTCAAATTTCAAAGCTATTGACTTACCTTCTTTCTCTAAACTTATTTCAGCATCGTGAAAGCTTAAGATTGCTTTGTATTCATTCAAAAAGTCTACTCCCAGTATAATTTCCGTCGACAATAATGGAACAATAAGAAAGTTCATAGAGAAGCTGTGGCTTTGGCAAAAGAATTCTAAGTTGGTTTGTTGGCGTACATCTACACTTTTTCCAAAGATTGCACCTTGTAATTTAATCTTACGTAACGGAAGTGTGGGGCAATCGTTCGATTTGTTGCATTTGCTAAAAGCTGTTTCACTAATTACTGAAATGGGACTGCCAGAGTCAAGTACTGCCGTAAATTTTACGTCATTTACAGTAATGTGAATCACAGGATATGCAATGTTGTTATGTTTTACGTCGTGTTCCTGGAGTAAGATGTCCCTAATGTCTTCCATTTTTACGTAATTACTAGCTACGGCAGCTGCGTCGTCAGTTTCATAAGTACGTATTGTGGCTGCCAGCGGAGTGAGTCATTGCCTATTGTCTCTTTGTTGGCGCGCGTCGTTATTGGGATTTGGAGACCTAACTTCTACAAATTCATCGTGACGAGAGTGCTCTGCTCTGTTTGAATCCCGCCAGTTCTGATGCAATTCAGGTCTGTCGTTACGATCATATCGTCTGTTGTCATGTCGGTAGATTCGATAGTTTCTTTCTTGTCGGTCACGTGGTGGAGAATTTTTCCCTGAATCGTAACTGCGCGCTGGACCGTTGCGTCTAAAGTTATTCTGTCTCCCTTGATAATAGTTATTTTGGTTCCCATATTGTCTGTTTCTCTGATTGTCTCTGTGATAGTCATTACTGCGGAGAGGTGATCTTTCCCTGTAATTATGACTACTCTGCCAACGGTTGTCATACGGGTGGTGTCTATTTTGGTCACGATTTGTGTGGTGAGAATAGTCTTGTCGCGTCCAGTTATCGTTTCTGTCGTCACGGAATTGTGACGGATGTGACCTGTAGTGATTGTTTTCCAGTTTTCGCATCCCGCGACTGTCTGTGTCAATTTCTAATTCTTGTAACAGTCCCTGAAAAGCTTCAATGTCGTCTTTGCAACGTCCTGCTAAAATAATATGTCGTAAATGTTCAGGCAGTTTGATTAAGCAAATGCGGATAAGTTCTGATGGGCTGTATGGGTTTGACAGGTATTGATTCTTGTGCAACATGTCTTCAAAACATTTCACAAGACTGGAAAATTCAGATTGTTCGAAATGTTTCATCATTATGGTGCTATGTTTTACGCGGTCTTGTGTGGCTTGAGACCAATATGCTGAGAGGAAGGCATGGTAAAATTCTCCTTCACTGTGGCAATCGTGAATGACCGATCGCATTCTTACAGCTGGTTCATTCTCTAAGTAGCCACACATAACTTCTAACCTGTGCTCCAATGACCAGTTGGGAGGGAAACAATGAGAGAATTGATGGAGCCACGCTTGTGGATGAATGTCGTTGGCAGAATTCTTAAACGTTTTGAATTTACGTGTAGTAATGAACAGCTTATAGTCAAAATCATCGTGTCGGCGAGTAGCATATCGGTCATTGTTACGTCGTGTCGGCGGTTCCATCTCAAAATTCGGTGTACCTTGCCAATTTCTTTCATAATTACCGAAATGGCCTGTGTTATTATTTTGTGGCTGTTCCGTATTTCTATGTCCCTCTTCCCTTATTGGGGCGCGAGTGTCCTCTGAAATACGTAATTCTTGTATTACCTGTGTCAGCTGATCTTGTACTTCCCGCATTTCTCTTTTGTATTGCGTATTAATTTGATTCTGATTTTGTTTGAATTTTCTTATTTGTTCATACTCTTCTGTGTCAGTGAAGGCTACGGGTCTTGTGTCATTCAGATCATCATCTACCTTTGTAGATAAGTTAGTGACCTGATCCGAAAGTTCGGCTACTTTCTCCGATAGTGAACACATTTCCTCAGTGTTTTTTTCTGAACCAAGTTTCAGAGTGTCCATTTGTGTTGAAATCGAATCTACTGTGTTCTTTAAGTTTTCCTGAGTTTTTGCCAGCTGCGTAACCGAATCGGTAGATGCAACTGAGTCAATTTTAGCCCACAAGGTCTCATGATTTTCATGAACAATGGTTTGCAGCTCTTTTATGGCTGCTTCGTGATTCTGTAATGCATTCTCATGACGCGAAAAAATAGGTTGGAAATGCTCACAAATTTGTGTTTTTGCGTCATTACAGACTTTTTGACATTTCGATTCAATGTTATGTAACTCAGTAGTTAAACCTTCACGTGTTTGTTCAAGTGTGGTGTCTAACTTCCGAAGATTTTGTTCCATTGTGTCTAACTTCTGAAGCTTTTGCTGTGTTTGTCTCTGATTTTGTTCGATTGTGTCTAACTTTTGCAGCTTTTGCTGTGTTTGTCTCTGATTTTGTTCCATTGTGTCTAACTTTTGCAGCTTTTGCTGTGTTTGTCTCTGATTTTGTTCCATTTGTTGCATTAGTTGTAATAACAATGCATTAGTGTCTGGAATCTGTTCCTCTACTCTTTTCGGCAGTGCATTTGCACCGGCAACATTCACATTTTGACAAGCTGAAAATGTGTCTTGACTTATTTGAGAAAACGGTGAGGACGCAAAACCTGAATCTACAGTATTTGCAAAATTGTGTCCTATCATTCCTGATTCCTGAGGCGAGCTGTTGCCGACCGATCGATCGATAATGCTTCCCTGTTCACTACCTGTTTGACTGCCTACGCCATTGTTTGACGCCCGCTCCATTTCCCTATGCACAGTTACCAAATTACTACTTTGAATATTAGTTAATTCATTACATGGTGGGGCCAACACACTGCTTTCGTCTTCAATGTCATTTCTCATTTTACTTTGGAGCCGAGTGTTACGTCGTGTCGGCGGTTCCATCTCAAAATTCGGTGTACCTTGCCAATTTCTTTCATAATTACCGAAATGGCCTGTGTTATTATTTTGTGGCTGTTCCGTATTTCTATGTCCCTCTTCCCTTATTGGGGCGCGAGTGTCCTCTGAAATACGTAATTCTTGTATTACCTGTGTCAGCTGATCTTGTACTTCCCGCATTTCTCTTTTGTATTGCGTATTAATTTGATTCTGATTTTGTTTGAATTTTCTTATTTGTTCATACTCTTCTGTGTCAGTGAAGGCTACGGGTCTTGTGTCATTCAGATCATCATCTACCTTTGTAGATAAGTTAGTGACCTGATCCGAAAGTTCGGCTACTTTCTCCGATAGTGAACACATTTCCTCAGTGTTTTTTTCTGAACCAAGTTTCAGAGTGTCCATTTGTGTTGAAATCGAATCTACTGTGTTCTTTAAGTTTTCCTGAGTTTTTGCCAGCTGCGTAACCGAATCGGTAGATGCAACTGAGTCAATTTTAGCCCACAAGGTCTCATGATTTTCATGAACAATGGTTTGCAGCTCTTTTATGGCTGCTTCGTGATTCTGTAATGCATTCTCATGACGCGAAAAAATAGGTTGGAAATGCTCACAAATTTGTGTTTTTGCGTCATTACAGACTTTTTGACATTTCGATTCAATGTTATGTAACTCAGTAGTTAAATCTTCACGTGTTTGTTCAAGTGTGGTGTCTAACTTCCGAAGATTTTGTTCCATTGTGTCTAACTTCTGAAGCTTTTGCTGTGTTTGTCTCTGATTTTGTTCGATTGTGTCTAACTTTTGCAGCTTTTGCTGTGTTTGTCTCTGATTTTGTTCCATTGTGTCTAACTTTTGCAGCTTTTGCTGTGTTTGTCTCTGATTTTGTTCCATTTGTTGCATTAGTTGTAATAACAATGCATTAGTGTCTGGAATCTGTTCCTCTACTCTTTTCGGCAGTGCATTTGCACCGGCAACATTCACATTTTGACAAGCTGAAAATGTGTCTTGACTTATTTGAGAAAACGGTGAGGACGCAAAACCTGAATCTACAGTATTTGCAAAATTGTGTCCTATCATTCCTGATTCCTGAGGCGAGCTGTTGCCGACCGATCGATCGATAATGCTTCCCTGTTCACTACCTGTTTGACTGCCTACGCCATTGTTTGACGCCCGCTCCATTTCCCTATGCACAGTTACCAAATTACTACTTTGAATATTAGTTAATTCATTACATGGTGGGGCCAACACACTGCTTTCGTCTTCAATGTCATTTCTCATTTTACTTTGGAGCCGAGTGTTACGTTTTACACACGCCATTATTGTCACAATATTTCACCCGATAACACAGAAAAGCACAATTTGAATAGCAAAAATAAGAGAACACATTAACATAGCACTGAAAATAATATCTAGTTAATTACAAGCGCAGCTGCGAAATACTTGGTGCAAATCTACATGCATGCCACAACTGTTTTACAGTACAACAATGAAAGACTGCAACTACAAAGGAGATTCTCTCTACAATTACGCGCTAGCAATAAACAAAAGCTACACTAAATACACAAACTACAAGAAAAAAATCAGAAGATTCCAGTGAGGTATCCTAGGCTAAGGGTCGACATATGAAACGTCCCCTTTGAACAATTTATACACGACTGTGCTTAAATTGACACACAATATTTTGTTAGCGCAACGCAATCTGACTTTCAAAAATCCCTACAAAAGAATGGCCCTGACTAACATTAAACTATACCTTTCACAAATCACTTACCTCACAAAAATCTTCGCTGCTCAAGCTACTGCAATACAGCGAGCGCCACTACTGCCAGCTAAATAAAAGATTCAAACTATGGAACGCACTAACTACTGATACGGATAGTTAGCAAATGAAAGATATTAGTAGAGAACAAACAATGTATTTACCTTGATATCATCATATATAAATATAGCAGTTCATGACAAATTACAAATCTCCGCCATCTCTCTCCCCACATCCACCACTGCTGGCGGCTCACCTCCAACTGCGCAACGCTACGCGCTGTTAACATCCAGCTGCCCCTCTACAATGGCAGACAACAATGCAAACTAGCCACAGACTGCACACAGCACAGCCAGTGATTTTCATATAGAGCGCTACATAACTTTGCCAATAAGAAAATATAAACAGCCTACTTACATAGAGAAAACATAAACAGCCTACTTACACAGTGGCACGTAAAGTGCCCTCCGCCACACACCGTTGGGTGGCTTGCGGAGTGTGGATGTAGATGTAGATGCTTTCCATATCTTACGTTTCAACTTTTACCTCGACATAGTATTTTGTATTTTTCCCCATTCATTCTTGATAAGTACACATTCAGTTTTTTGTTACATTTTTATTTTCTCTCTCATCCCACTTCTCCTTACCCGTTTCCATGTCCAGTGATTTGAGTCGATCCCTCTCGATTGTTCTGGCTTATCATTTTGTTCTTGTCCGACAATCATGCCCAAAAGCAATAGCAGCGCTGCGATTACTCCATGGAATTTACACTTTGTTTCCAGTAGGCGGGCTCTAAGGCTTCTCTTCATTGACTGCTGTAGAAGGCAATGTTTGAGAAAGGTTGGAAACGACTGTACACAAATGATTCCCATCACACAACAGTGTATTTGCGGTCTGGCATACAATCACCATATGCCAAAATAAATCTCTAAGTATAAAAGGTGTGCCACAGATCAAAGCAACATTCCCCTAGTAGTATAACTGTGCTGGTTTTGGAACAACTTTGCTTTTGTTCCAAATTCCTCCCATACCCTTTCCCTCCCCCTGCACCACGCCACTCCACCTTGCCCCTTTGCTAGCAATGTGGTAAATTATTGATATTTTACGTCAGTTTTGTATTGTAATGAATAAATATTGTAACTAAATCAATGAATTTTGTGACAAATCTGGTCCTTAAAATTACACACTCGTCTGGGTTATTAACACCTGTTATGATTCTAGCAGGGCATCTTTCTTTTCGATCAGTATCTGCTGCCATGCTTACGTCACAAGCACTTATAACAAATCTCTTGTACTGACCATGCTAACGTCTTCTGTGCTAATTCCTTTACAGTTCACATTTTTTTCGGGAAAAAGTGCTACAAATCAAAGTCTTCGAGTTTCTTAATACTTTTATTAAGTGATCATCTCAGATTTTTGCTCCAAACCTGCTCCATACTGTTGATATTCATCTGGAGTATTTGTGCTTGTTGTAATCCAACACACAGATATTTTCGACTGTAGTCAAATATTTCTTCACAGAACTTAGAATATCTAAGGTTACGCAGAATTTGATTTTAGGAATGCTACACTGAAATATTCTGTATGAAGTTCAGACTTTGAGCATTTTGTATGACAGAGGATTATGGTGATGAAACCGAACAATTTCTGTACTGCACAGTGGAGACAACGTACCCCATGCATGAGTAATTAAAAATGGTAACCAAATGTCCCATGAACTGTAACAAATTGCCAGAAAGTCATTACAGATTTCGCCCAAACTGTACCAAGTTTCTCAAAGAAACTAACAACTGGCCACAGAACTGTAAACAAGATGACTGATCATACCACATTCTGTATTTTTAACAGTTCAAGATGACGATCGTGATGGTACTGGTATTGTCTGCTTGGTAGTAAGTTTAGAACTATAGATGGAGATCCATGGTGTCATTGGTTATGTATGATTCCAATATGGTGATCCTAGATTGTGGTCCTGGGTGTAGAGACACGTCCTGCAACATTGCCATTCCGAAATATTAGTCCCAATTTTTTAGGCACCCACACCAATTACCCTCAGTGTCCAGGCTTCCCAGCCACCAAGTGAACCTGCCACTTTACTGCGTAAATCAGAGTGAAAGGTTGATCAAATGTAATAAAGTTTCGTCATGGACCTACCGAATCCAGATAGAAAAAACTGACTCATGCAGTTCGATGTAAGTCCTAACCTATTCCTCTCTCTCAAGGCTTAGTATTACTATTTAGTGTGTGTGTGTGTGTGTGTGTGTGTGTGGTTATATGTGTGTGTTTCAAGGTTTCCTTTTATTTCTCTTCACCACAACAGATCACTGACTTAGATGATGCAGTGTCTGATACATTTGAGCAACAACACAAACCAAGCCAGAATGCAGTCATCCTCCATGATACAACTCCCAACACGCTCTAGTGGAAGGCAGGACAGCATGCAGAATCATTTTCGCGCTATTTACCCCAAATATGACTTTCATGGCATCCGCTCAGAACAGGTGAAAAAATTTTGCACAGATCTTCGATAGTATGGAATTAGCTATGTTTACAACGTGCTTGCTCCCATGGACCAGTATGTCCAACATGGTATGCAAAATCCCACGTCCTTACTGTATGAACTGATTCACTTTTTCTTGCAAATTGAACTTGCACGGTTGCTGGAAATATTTCACAATAGTTGAACAGATCTCAGTTTCTACAACCTAGGAGGCTTACTAAACTTCTCCAAGTCTACACACACGGTCGCTTCACATCACATGTCTTGATACCCTCAATTGTGAACAAAAAACTTCCAAGATAAGCGCCGTTGTTTAAAGACTCATAAAGGCTTTAATTGGAAGACGATTTAGAAATGATATGGAAGCGTGTAATCTCAGAAATAGAAGTCTCACTATCCCACCAATCAATTACGTGCTTGAGGACGTTTCAGATATCACTCGCACCATTAGATTTCTCTACTTTCACCATTTGTAAATCCTCTGAAAATGTTTCATTTTTATGTATAATATAAAACACAATTTATATGAGCAAAAGAACACCAAATGCAATGCTAGCCAGGACATAACTTCGTTTTATGTTCCTAGGAAGGATGACTGGAATTTAATGTACCATCTGTATCGAAAACCTAGGAGACAGACGCCAGTTGAAGCTAATGATATTATAAATTTGTAGTGATTTTGTTGAAGGAGCCACATCGTCATAGCAGTCAAACGTGTCTGATATGAATATAATTGGGCGTCTTATGGATACGAGTAAGCTCGCTAAACACACAACTCACTAGCAATACGCTTGTGGAGATTTGTTTGAAGTTCTTCTCAAGTAAACATGAAGACAAATAACTAACGAAATCACAGACGTCCTTCTTGGGTAATAAGTTATGTATACTCCAGTTATTAGTCTGACTGTATTGAGCACATTTGACAGAAAAATAGTATTAGCAACAGCAAATGGAAGGCTTATATATGTTGGAACGGTTGTCGGAAGTGCCACATACTGCAATGGAAATGTGACAGAAGATGCTACATATCTTACAATATATCTAACAACCAAAAATATATCTTTCAGTATTACAGTTTTACGTTTTCCTCATTGTTCGTGCTTTCTATTCTTTATGTATATTTTGCTACCTGCATTTACGCAAGGATATTCAGTCAATTCACATATTGCAACACAATATCAGGTCTTATTTCTTAAATACTAATCAGGGACAAAAGCTACATATGCATTATACTTTTTTTTCACACTATCACAATTTACGGCATACTCGTGGCTATTTTTATTTTTGCCAACTCACTAACAATCTCTGAAATACTTGCAATAGCCCATAGAAATACTTCTCTTTTCACTGTGTCATAATACAGCTTTGAATTTCGTGAGTAAATATTGAGAGTTGTGTTTACACTTCACAGATGTTGGGCATTTAATTAAGAAAATCATAAGAAAGGAATAGAATACTTTTTGCATTCAGTTAAATATTGGTAATGAATGACTTTAATTGATGAACAAAGAGATTGTTTCCGAATTTGACGGTATGTTTTTCGCGTTCAGTGACCGTAAGTTTTTTCTTCGACGCTTGTTCGAGAAAACACGGAAACAAAAGATGCCATATGCTAGAACTTCTTACAAACAAATTTTTATTTCATACTTATGAGTATGAACACCATAATTCCAGCTTCTTAAAAAATATAATTTCATTTCTTGTCGTTCAAACTTCATTAGTAGATAATATAACTGCATAAAAATCAGAGTGTCGAATTAAAAATGTACGATTTATTTATGGGTCAAGAATGAAATTATGTATGTAGCGCTTAAATTTATAATTTTAAAACAAACATGGTCGTTCATCTTGAAATGAAAGCGTGGTACATGCGAGACATGCAAGAATGTCTAAAATAGAACAAAACGCAAATATGCATTTTCAATTATTTAGGGAACCTTTATAGCCAAGGGAGGTCTTGAACATCACGCAGAAAACTCATAGAGACTCGTATCATGCTAGGACAAGCGATATCGACGACAGGTCTAACGAGGAGACGGGACGTGTGTGACGCACTGCTGTACCGTGAGAGTTGTCCGAATCAACATTATAACTTACCTAAAGTGATGCCATACAGCTCCACAAGGTAATGGAGTTCAGGATGATGTCAGAGTCTCTCCAGAACAAAAAAATGGTTCAAATGACTCTGAGCACTATGGGACTTAACTTACCAGGTCATCAGTGGCCTAGAACTTAGAACTACTTGAACCTAACTAACCTAAGGACATCACACACATCCATGCCCGAGGCAGGATTCGAACCTGCGACAGCAGCGGTCGCGCGGTTCCAGACTGTAGCGCCTAGAACCGCTCGGCCACCCTGGCCGGCGCTCTCTAGAACATTGAAAGAATGTTTACTGTCCGCTTGGCATCCGCATACTCGCAGAAGGTGGCCGTACGAGCTGTTTCGTGATCAACATTATGTCCGAAAATGATGGAACGACAGTCGTTATTAATACAGGCATTTCAACTGCAGCATCAGATCGAAGAGAACCACCTAATGACGGTAACCGACACCTTGAAAGGCAGTTCAAGCTACTGGCTCAAAATGCCCTCCAGCCAGTGATATGTGATGACATGAATAGCTGCTGCGTCCTGTCTTGTTCCCATGTGGCAGTTGCAGATGAGATGGGGGCTACAATGTGCTTAGCGCACAATAGGGTGATCCTCACCTAGTTTTGGCAAACTTGATTAACTAGCAGCGCATGTTCTCATTCAGTCCGACTAGGGGCGACTGCTAGGTCCAAAGCCTCACCTGCGGGGGTATTGCACAGTACGTCAGCCAACCAGATGCATACCAACAATAACGCCACATTCAGTGTCTCTCAACTGCTCGTAACGTTTTCTTATACTGTCTTGTAGCAATCTTCTTGATCCTTCACTATGATTACTACGTATCTGCACAACTTCTCAATTATAATATACATTGAGTTACAGAACTCATGGGATGGCGATATGCGCATACGAATATACACATTGCGTCAGTATCGTGCATTCAAGGTGTAAAAGGAGCCGCCATTTGTACGTAGGTGTTGTTGTTGTGGTCTTCAGTCCAGAGACTGTTTTGATGCAGCTCTCCATGCTACTCCATTCTGTGCAAGCTTCTTCATTTCCAAGTAACTACTGCACCCTACATTCTTTCGAATCTGCTTAAAGTATTAAGCTCTGGGCCCCTCTGTACGATTTTTACCCTCTACGCTGCCCTCCAATACTAAATTGGTGATCGTTTGATGCCTCACAACATGTCCTACCAACCGATCCCTTCCTCTGATCAAGTTGTGCCACAAATTCCTCTTCTCCCCAATTCTACTCAGTTCTTCCTCATTAGCTAGGTTACCTCCCCATCTAATCTTCAGCATTTCGAAAGCTTCTATTCTCTTCTTGTCTAAATTATTTATCGTCCATGTTTCACTTGCATACATGGCTACACTCCATCATACAAATACTTTCAGCATAGACTTCCTGACACTTAAATCTATACTCGACGTTAACAAATTTCTCTTCTTCAGAAACGCTTTCCTTGCCATTGCTAGTCTACATTTTAAATCCTCTCTACTTCGACCATCATCAGTTATTTTGCTCCCCAAATAACAAAACTCATCTACTACCTTAAGTGTCTCATTTCCTAATCTAATTCCCTCAGCATCACCTGATTCAATTCGACTTCATTCCATTATCTTCGTTTTGCTTTTGTTGATGCTCATCTTATATCCTCCTTTCAAGGCACAGTTCATTCCGTTAAACTGCTCTTCCAGGTCCTTTGCTGTCTCTGACAGAATTACAATGTCATCGGCAAACCTCAAGGTTTTTATTTCTTCTCCGTGGATTTTAATTACTACTCCAAATTTATCTTTTGTTTCCTTTACTGCTTGCTCAATGTACAGATCGAATAACATCGGGAGTAGGCTACAACCGTGTCTCACTCCCTTCTCAACCATTGCTTCCCTTTCATGCTCCTCGACTCTTATAACTGCCGTCTGGTTTCTGTACAAATTTTAAATAGCCTTTCGCTCCCTGTACTTTACCCCTGCCACCTTCATAATTTGAAAGAGAGTATTCCAATCAACAGTGTCAAAAGCTTTCTCTAAGTCTACAAATGCTAGAAACATAGGTTTAGCTTTCCGTAATCTATCTTCTAAGATAAGTCGAATGGTTAGTATTGCCTCACGTGTCCCAACTTTTATACGGAATCCGAACTGATCTCCCCAAATTTCGGCTTGTATCATTTTTTCCATTCGTCTGTAAAGAATTCTTGTCAGTATTTTCCAGCCGTGACTTATTAATTTCGGAAATGTTCACACCTTTCAACACCTGCTTTCTTTGGGATTGGAATTATTATATTCTTCTTGAAGTCTGAGGGCATTTCGCCTGTCTCACACATCTTTCTCACCAGATGCTAGAGTTTTGTCAGCGCTGGCTCTCCCAAGGCTATCAGTAGTTCTAAATGAATGTTGTCTACCCCGAGGGCCTTGTTTCGACTTAGGTCTGTCATAATCTTCACGCAGTACCGTATCACCCATTTCATCTTCACCTACGTCCTCTTCCATTTCTATAATTTTGCCCTCAAGTACATCACCCTTGTATAGACCCTCCTTCCACCTTTCTGCTTTCCATTCTTTGCTTAGAATTGGGTTTCCATCTGAGCACTTGATATTTATGTAAGTGGTTCTTTATTCTCCAAAAGTCTCTCTAACTTTGCTGTAGGCAGTAATTACCTTACCCCTAGTGATATATGCCTCTACATCCTTAATGGTTCAAATGGCTCTGAGCACTATCCGACTTAACTTCTGAGGTCATCATTCGCCTAGAACTTAGAACTAATTAAACCTAACTAACCTAAGGACATCACACACATCCATGCCCGAGGCAGGATTCGAACCTGCGACCGTAGTGGTCACGCGGTTCCAGACTGAAGCGCCTAGAACCGCACGGCCACACCGGCCGGCCTCTACATCCTTACATTGGTCCTCTAGCCTCCCTGCTTAGTCAATTTGCTCTTCCTTTCGATCTCATTTTTGAGAAGTTTGTATTCCTTTTTGCCTGCTTGATTAACTGCATTTTTATATTTTCTCCGTTCATTGATTACAGTCAATATCACTTCTGTTACCCAAGGATTTCTACGAGGCCTCGTCTTTCTACCTACTTGATTCTCTGCTACCTTTACTATTTCATCTCGAAAAGATACTCATACGTCTTCCAGTGTAATTCTTTCCCCTGTTTAAGTCAGTTGTTGCCAATGTCCTCTGAATGTATGTGTATCGAACTGCTTCTACATTGGACTATTCCTTCTAGGTGTTCTACTTTCTTTTTGCCAGACTATTGTTACGACATGGGCTCCGATTCTCGATAATCTATTTTTTTTTGTGTCTAACCGGCAGGACGGGACGTGCCAAATGTCTTCCTGAAGTGAAGGAACGTAGCATCAACCCTGAGCGCCATTGTGTGCGGTGGAAGGGATCTCGTGCAGGAACAGAGCGAGGTGAATTTGGCAACATCTGTGTGTGGAGAATCCATACTGATTTTCACATAGGAGATTATCGTGCTCCAAAAAGTCATAATCCTTGAGCACAAAAGTGTAGAAATCATATAAAATAATATAAAAACAAAGAGACTAGCATAAGGTAGCAGAATATGTTAGTGCCAAATCGTTAATAAAAATGAATTGCAAACCATCAAGACAGATCAATTTGCTTCAACAGAGACGCAAGAATACATGTGTATTGAAACACAGTGTATAAAACCAGCCACCTTGGGTTTCCGCAGGCGTGGTAAGCTTCATGGGACCGGCTGTGCCCACTGCACCTGCCAACAGGTAGTCCTATCAATCCAATTCATAGGAAGTTTCACTACAACTCATTTATCATAAGTATGTGAGTGCCAAATGATCAAACCATACTTAAAGGAGATTGAGGAGAAATTAATTGGGGAGTATATACCAGTCACGAAAAAGAGACGAAGTCCAGAAGGGGAATGGTTTTCGTGTGTTTATGAGGCAGGTTCAAATAAAGCATTAAGGGTATAAAAAGTTAGTAAACACCCACTCGGGAACCTCGACTATTTTACGACATGTCAGTAAATTTTACTAGCAGGTCCCACACTCCTTAAATATTTTGAAAGAGGACAAAGAATTAGTGGCTGAGAAGTGCGTGGAATTGTGTGTTAAGGACTTGAGGCCAAAGAATTAAAGAGGCTTTCTAAATTTAGGGCAAACATTGACTGAAATAGGAAAAAAATATGGCTCAGTGGATATTAACAACATTCTGGTGGTATGTACGTAATGCAAAGAAAGTTTATTATGAAAGAAAAGCTTCTTATTTCAAACATGTACCTTTCAGATTGACATAATATGAAAAACGAACTTCGTGTTTGCTGTAAGGCCTTTGGGGCATTGAGAATGAACTTTGTTGGCCACTTAGAATGAATTCAGTGAAACCGCAATACAAATCGTGGGAAAAGTAGTTATAATGGACATAACTGGGGTCATATTTGGCTGAAACACTCTAAGGTTGCAGCAACTATACTTCCAAAACCTTAGTTTATTCGCCATTGCAGAATAACAGACGACTTCGGTTCTTAAGTGCAAAGAATTTCGACCTTGAGAGATGGTTCTGCTTATTATGCAAAACATGATTTACAGATGACCTGATGATTGTCCAAACTGAGAATAGACAGTACTAATCGAAGGACGGAGGTTTCAGAGAAAAGCCATTCATATCGAAAAAAATAAATAAGTCCGTAATACGCTGACAAGGAAAAAAATGAAAAATCTACTGTTTTTTAACCCGTTGTTGTGGTCTTCAGTCCTGAGACTGGTTTGATGCAGCTCTCCATGCCACTTTATCCTGTGCAATCTTCTTCGTCTCCCAGTACCTACTGCAACCTACATCCTTCTGAATCTGCTTAGTGTATCCATCTCTTGGTCTCCCTCTAAGATTTTTACCCTCCACGCTGCCCTCCAACACTAAATTGGTGATCCCTCCATGTCTCAGAACATGTCCTACCAACCGATCCCTTCTTCTAGTCAAGTTGTGCCACAAGCTCCTCTTCTCCCCAATTCTATTCAATATCTCCTCATTAGTTATGTGATCTACCCATCTAATTTTCAGCATCCTTCTGTAGTACCACATTTCGAAACCTTATATTCTCTTTTGTCTAAACTATTTATCGTCCACGTTTCACTTCCATACATGGCTAGACTCCATACAAATACTTTCAGAAACTACTTCCTGACATTTAAATCTATACTCGACGTTAACAAATTCCTCTTCTTCAGAAACGCTTTCCTTGCTATTGCCAGTCTACATTTTATATCCTCTCTACTTCGGCCATCATCAGTTATTTTGCTCCCCAAATAGCAAAACTCCTTTACTACTTTAAGTGTCTCATTTCCTAATCTAATTCCCTCAGCATCACCCAAGTTAATTCGACTACATTCCATTATCCTCGTTTTGCTTTTGTTTATGTTTATCCTATATCCTCCTTTCAAGATACTGTCCATTCCGTGCAACTGCTCTTCCAAGTCCTTTGCTGTCTCTGACAGAATTACAATGTCATCGGCGAACCTCAAAGTTTTAATTTCTTCTCCATGGATTTTGATACCTACTCCGAACTTTTCTTTCGTTTCCTTTATTGCTTGCTCAATATACAGATTGAATAACATCGGGGATAGGCTACAACCCTGTCTCACTCCCTTCTCAACCACTGCTTCCCTTTCATACCCCTCGACTCTTATAACTGCCACCTGCTTTCTGTACAAATTGTAAATAGCTTCTCGCTCCCTGTATTTTACCCCTGCCACCTTCAGAATTTGAAAGAGAGTATTCCAATCAACAATGTCAAAAGCTTTCTCTAAGTCTACAAATGCTAGAAACGTAGGTTTGCCTTTCCTTAATCTTTCTTCTAAGATAAGTCGTGGGGTCAGTATTGCCTCACGTGTTCCAGCATTTCTACGGAATCCAAACTGATCTTCCCCGAGGTCGGCTTCTATCAGTTTTTCCATCCGTACGTAAAGAATTCGCGTTAGTATTTTGCATCTGTGGCTTATTAAACTGATAGTTCGGTAATTTTCACATCTGTCAACACCTGCTTTCTTTGGGATTGGAATTATTATATTCTTCGTCAAGTCTGAGGGTATTTCGCCTGTTTCATACATCTTGCTCACCAGATGGTAGAGTTTTTTCAGGACTGGCTCTCCCAAGGCAGTCAGTAGTTCTAATGGTATGTTGTCTATTCCCGGGGCCTTGTTTCGAATCAGGTCTTTCAGTGCTCTGTCAAACTCTTCACGCAGTATCATATCTCCCATTTCATCTTCATCTACATCCTCTTCCATTTCCATAATATTGTCCTCAAGTACATCGCCCTTGTATAGACCCTCTATATACTACTTCCACCTTTCTGCTTTCCCTTCTTTGCTTAGAACTGGGTTTCCATCGGAGCCGTTGATATTCATACAAATGGCTCTCTTCTCTCCAAATGTCTCTTTAATTTTCCTGTATGCGGTATCTATCTTACCCCTAGTGAGATAAGTCTCTACATCCTTACATTTGACCTCTAGCCATCCCTGCTTAGCCATTTTGCACTTCCTGTCGATCTCATTTTTGAGACGTTTGTATTCCTTTTTGCCTGCTTCATTTACCGCATTTTTATATTTTCTCCTTTCATCAGTTAAATTCAATATTTCTTCTGTTACCCAGGGGTATCTGCTAGCCCTCGTCTTTTTACCTATTTGATCCTCTGCTGCCTTCACAATTTCATCCCTCACAGCTACCCATTCTTCTTCTACTGTATTTCTTTCCCCCATTCCTGTCAATTGTTCCCTTATGCTCTCCCTGAAACTCTCTACAACCTCTAGTTTAGTCAGTTTATCCAGGTCCCATCTCCTTAAATTCCCACCTTTTTGCAGTTTCTTCAGTTTTAATCTACAGTTCATAACCAATAGATTGTGGTGAGAGTCCACATCTGCCCCTGGAAATGTCTTACAATTTAAAACCTGGTTCCTAAATCTCTGTCTTACCATTATATAGTCTATCTGAAACCTGTCATTATCTCCAGGCTTCTTCCATGTATACAACCTTCTTTCCTGATTCTTGAACCATGTGTTA
This sequence comes from Schistocerca serialis cubense, assembly GCF_023864345.2. Taxonomy (NCBI): domain Eukaryota; kingdom Metazoa; phylum Arthropoda; class Insecta; order Orthoptera; family Acrididae; genus Schistocerca; species Schistocerca serialis. The sequence continues at coordinate 525,585,326 of NC_064642.1, forward strand.
GCTATGATTAAGTTATGCTCTGTGCAAAATTCTACCAGGCGGTTTCCTCTTTCATTTCTTAGCCCCAATCCACATTCACCTACTATGTTTCCGTCTCTCCCTTTTCCTACTCTCGAATTCCAGTCACCCATGACTATTAAATTTTCGTCTCCCGTCACCACCTGAATAATTTGCTTTATCTCATCATACATTTCATCAATTTCTTCGTCATCTGCAGAGCTAGTTGGCATATAAACTTGTACTACTGTAGCAGGCGTGGGCTTCGTGTCTATCTTGGCCACAATAATGCGTTCACTATGCTGTTTGTAGTAGCTTACCTGCACTCCTTTATTTTATTCATTATTAAACCTACTCCTGCATTACCCCTACTTGATTTTGTATTTATAACCCTGTATTCACCTGACGAAAAGTCTTGTTCCTCCTGCCACCGAACTTCACTAATTCCCACTACATCTAACTTTAACCTATCCATTTTCCTTTTTAAATTTTCTAACCTACCTGCCCGATTAATTGATCTGACATTCCACGCTCCGATCCGTAAACGCCAGTTTTCTTTCTCCTGATAACGACGTCCTCTTGAGTAGTCCCCGCCCGGAGATCAGAATGGGGGACTATTTTTACCTCCGGAATATTTTACCCAAGAGGACGCCATCATCATTTAATCATACAGTAAAGCTGCATGCCCTCGGGAAAAATTACGGCTGTAGTTTCCCCTTGCTTTCAGCCGTTCGCAGTACCAGAACAGCAAGGCCGTTTTGGTTAGTGTTACAAGGCCAGATCAGTCAATCATCCAGACTGTTGCCCCTGCAACTACTGAAAAAGCTGCTACCCCTCTTCAGGAACCACACGTTTGTCTGGCTTCTCAACAGATACCCATCCGTTGTGGTCGCACCTATGGTACGGCTATCTGTATCGCTGAGGCACGCAAGCCTCCCCACCAACGGCAAGGTCCATGGTTCATGGGTTTTCTGTCCTACAGTGGCCGAAAATGAATACATATTTCGCTGAGCCTCGTCTTGTGATACTCGGTAAAATGCTTTTCATCAACTTCCGAATCCTACCCATAACTCTTCAACGACATCGTACAGCATAAACTGAGACGTAGCGTAGTACTGTGGGAAGACTGGACAAGCAAGACTCCTGTTGCTTGCTTCGGTTGGGCATAGCTTGGCTTGGATGGAAGTGAAGCAACCTCCTAGTTCTGTCAACATCGTGCAACAGCCTGCCTGCCTGGCTAACAGGAAAGCATGGGCAGGTTGACAGCCACCCCTGCCTCTTGTTTCGTGTACATACTGTATATTACCCGTCCTTTCCAATAGCTTACCCAGTTCTTCTCAGAATTTAGAACACATTGCACCACTTGACTTTGTCGAACGCTTTTTACAGGTCTTCAAATCCTATGAACGTGTCTTCATTTTTTTAAAATTATTTTTTAGGCTTGCTTCCATTATCAACCGCAACCGTAACATCAGAACTGCCTTTCTGGTGTCTTTACCTTTTCTAGGGCTGAACTAATCGTCATTTGCCCTTAAAAATGGCGAAAGTGATAATAAGGGAATAAATACTGTGGTCGAGACATATAAAAGTGTTTGAGTACAATCAATATCCACGCCATCTCACAGGCCATTTTGCGACTTATACTTATGATCCACTAAATCGTAAAGTGGGCGAAAGTGTGTGTTGAGCAATTGTGACATACTGCCTTTCAAGAGAATTGAGACCAAAACAATTGAACTACAGCTGTAAAAGTCACTGCAGAACTGAATGTCGCACTTGCGAAAGCTGCCAGCACCAAAAAAACGCCGGCCGGAGTGGCCAAGCGTTTGTAGGTGCTACAGTCTGGAACCGCGCGACCGCTACGGTCGCAGGTTCGAATCCTGCCTCGGGCATCGATGTGTGTGATGTCCTTAGGTTAGTTAGGTTTAAGTAGTTCTAAGTTCTAGGGGACTGATGACCAGTGTAGTTAAGTCCCACAGTGTTCAGAGCCATTTGAACCATTTGAACCAAAACAACACGGAGGGGGGCCCAACAAGCAGGGAACTGCAAGGGAGCTGGAATTCTAAAATCTCTTATCACTTATGCAAATGCCTGTAATAGGAAAACGTGGTCCCGAAGCCATAAAACCTGGATTATGGAGCAATGAAAGAAACTCATTTGGTTGCATGAGGTTTGTTATACACTGTTTCCAACTTCTCGGCGAGTTTCCATCCGAGGAGTGAAACATGGCAGGGCTTAAATGATGATATGGGCAGCCATATCACGGTATTTCATGGTTCCCCTGAGTACGCTGAAACGTCGCATTACTGCCAGGGATTATTCTGCAGTTGTGACGCTGTGTTCCAAGAAGACAAGGGCCCTGTCGACACAGCTCGCGTCGTCCAGGACGTTTTTTGAGCACGAGGATGAATTGTCATAAATCCCCTCGCCACCACAGTCACAAGATCTCATTATTGTTCAATATTTGTGGTCTACTTTGGGGCTGATCGCTATCCACCTCCATCATCGTTATCTTTTGTCAGTATTCAGCAGCGAAAAGGATATAAGATTGCCTTGAAAACCACACAAGACCTGAATTTATCCATTCTGAGAGTACGGGAATCTGTTCTGAATGCCATTGGTTTTCCTGCACCGTATTAGGCAGGGTAGTGTGTTGTGTTTCTCATTTTTCCACATTTCTGTCATCTCTCTGTACCTCCCTGTGTTAACAGCAAAGATTGGAAATTAAGAAACATTTTGTCTTGTGTAATCAGCGTTTGCAGGGGTTTAACTTCGTGTTAATCAATTTACACACCTTACACCCAACGACCCCCATAATTTAATTAGCATTTGGTAGTCTTTTTCTACCTATACGTTTTCCCTTTACTCCTCAAGTTACAGCCTCGAGTTTACTGACATTCATGGATGTCACTGCGTTTGTTCAAATAATCTTCAAGTTTAGCACGTTTCCTCGTCTATTATTCCCCCTTAGATCCTACTTCACCCTCCTGAATTTTACCTAGTGCCATTATATTAAATTTAAAGTGGTTGTTGTTTCTTTTTTTCTCGATTTGGAATGTCTAATGTAATCCTTTGTTTAATTTTGTGCATCAGACGTACACATCCTGGAAGTAGTCCGAAAATTTCTCATTATTTTCTTTACGAGGATCTAAAGTGGCAGCTAGTCTCAGTTTGAATCTATTCTGCAAGTCTATAGCTTGTGACATTACAATGTTGTTTATAGTTATTCAACTTGTCACGCTGGAGGGATTAGATTGTTATATCTCTGTAGCATTCAGGTCAATACCTTATAACAGCATGAAGTCCATAGATAAATCAACAGCTGATGTTTATTCGTACCCGTTCCTGGTCTGATGTAAACATAACACGTTACTAATTACACTAATTACCTGTGAAATAATTATTAATTAATATCACAACAAATGACATTTAACATTTAACATTTAGTTACATCAAAGAGCCAAACGATCGATTAGTTCAAAACGCATGAGTGCACTTTGCTGCTATGTCTTCGCGCGCCAGTGTGCCTCGCTGATTAACTGTGGTTAACAATTACATTATAACGTCGGTGCGCAGTGGATCATAAGCCTGAAAATTTAGCCAACATTTAAAAATCAGCTCCAAAACAGATAAAGAAGGTATAATGGGGTTTTCGACCATTCTGCTAACGAATCTTACATCAAAACTGAAAAATTCAAAATGGCGGACCCAATATGACGGAAGTAATCTGTAAAAATTAATGAAATAGACAAAAAATGTTTTCGGTGAACTTTTACAATTTTAATGCTACACTTTTTTGCAAAATCGCCTTTATTACTATCTTTGTTACTGACGATATATATTATTACAGAAAATTAAAAGTTTTATGTCTTCTAATCTTCTTCCTCTTGTGCTTCTTGTTCTTAATCTTCATTTCCTTCTTCATCTTCTTCCTCACCGACATTTGTATCCTCTTCATCATTCTCGGTATCTCTTTCCTCGTAATCCTCTGCAGCAGTTACGAAGAGGGCAACACCTTCCGACGCCGAAGTTTTCATATCCCTGGGAGACGACTTCCGCAAAGAACAAATTTAGGGATCAGTTGTTGTCAGAAGTCTTCTTAACACATCCACAACATTTTTCACGCGAGAAGATTTTGCGGGTAAATCTTAGGCGATACTACCTTCTTAACTTGTTTGTTGATTCCTGCGCATACTCCGACAGCTGACCGAGTGCTAAAATTGTAGATGCAATTGTGTCCGGTCCGTGGATCAATAGTCTGTGCACTCCTGTTGTCATATTGTACCATGAACGCTCTTTGACATAATGGGTTTTATTCATATTTTAATAAAATTTTCAGTTCTGTTATCTGAGTGTAAATAACAACATTTTGCAACTGTCGCTTAAGAATGGCTCAAAGCTGGAGCTGCAGCTGGTGGCTGGACTTTGAGTGTAATTCGTGAAGATACTAGTACTTACCTAACACCGCAAAGAAAAAGAAGGCGGAATGTCGTGGAATTGAAAACTTATCTCTTTTTTTTCGCTCGCGTTTTATAATTTGTTTGCTTGCGCTCCGATAAGATGTTAATCAACAAAAAGCAGTTGTTAATTATTGATTAAATTATGAAATAAGTTTTCGTAATTCAGTATATACCTTCTGGAATAAACTCCATTCTAAAGAAAAAATCTGTGTGATTTCGCTGGAGAAACAAAAAAAAAGATGTTCAGATGAGTGTGAAATCTTATGGGACTTAACTGCTAAGGTCATCAGTCCCTAAGCTTACACACTACTTATACTAAATTATCCTAAGGACAAACACACACACTCATGCCCGAGGGAGGACTCGAACCTCCGCTGGGATCCGCGGCACAGTCCATGAATGCCGCGCCTAAGACCGCTCGGCAAATCCCGAGCAGCGCTGAAGAAACGTATTTCATTCGAACGACACAGTACTTTTCCAGCCCGCAAAGCTCACAAATGAATGCCTCCTTGGACTGAAATTCAACCTCCGGAAGGAACAGCTGGCTGCTACTAAGACCGGGATTCAATGGGCCAAACGTTGTTCTAGCCAACCTATTAAACGAAACTTCTTAGCTTCGATTTATTTAATTTTCTTTTTCTTTTTTATTTGTGACCACTTTTTCGGGATTCTGACCACTGTGCGGTGCCCAAAACAGTGCCTAACATTTGACTTCATTCATTTAAAGCTGTTCTAAAGTATACAGGTATTCATAGAAATATATTATGGTAATGCGGGATTGAAGGGAACGTCAGAAGCTCAATGTATAAAATTACAATCTTATTAAATGTTATGGCTTACGTGCCTCAACAGACGAAGGACGGTTGTCAGAGACCGCTGCCTCTGTGGCCTGAATAAAGACAGCCGAGGGCATCCAATTTTGGCGGCAGACAACAGACAGATTGTGGCGTTTCTGGTCCAAGTTTGCCGGCTGAGTGGGACCTGCTGCCGTAATTGCGCACGGGCTACAGCGCTCCCCGTCTCCTCACAACGCAGCGCCAACTTGTAATTTGGATAACTGGCGGCGGGTTGAGCTGTCCTGCTCGCAGCATTCTGGTTCAGAGCACGTCGCTGTCACAGGGGCTGTTAGAGGCAGCCTCGCACTTCAGGCAGAGCTCGTGGACGAGAGCGGGTGATAAGCAGACGAGTGGGGCACTTCAAGGTGGGGTGTAAATCTGACATGGGAAGTAGGGGTAAACAAACCACAGCGTAACATTTACACAGATAGGTACATTATCTCATTTTCTCGCTAATATCAGTATGTTATATTCTACGGATCATTTCTGTCTTTGTCACTGAACTTACGACGTATCAATCACAGCCTGCTACATTTCCCTCAGTTCAACTCTTATACACGTGTACAGTCCAGAATTCCTAAAACAAATGACATGTGTGCCACACTTGATTTAGAACCGTAACCAGGAGATAATGATGAAAATAAATTGTAAAGAATCTTTCAGAAATATGTTATGTATATTTTAGACTAAGAAATATTTCGAGAGATACGCAGCATCGGAAAAAAGTGATGAGATCTCCATGTTGGGTTGCAGGTTAAGATTGCATATGAGTAGAAATTATAATAGGAGTGACACGAACTCAAGGAAACTTTATTACACATACTACAAGTTTCTGAAAGTTGCTCTCAGAAACACTGAAAATAGAGCACCCTGTGGGAAGGAAAGTACAAGCTTCAAACTTTACATATAAATACAGTGAGATGAAATAAGTAAATGGTCCAAATTCAGTGTCAATGCGCATGCCCACAAACCCTGCAGTGACGCTGCAATCGGACAGAGGGCCCTACTTAAAACAGCCCTTAATGTACGAGTCATACACGTGATGATCACATCAGGAGAAAGTCAGTAAGAGCACAATGACAGGCAGACGTGTTAGACGATATGCACCACAGTGAAGCCGGTTTTAGAGAGGCCAAATCATGGGAATGAAAACCGTAGGATGATCGACAAGTCGTGTGGCTCACCAGGTCGATCGTTCTAGAACTATCACAGCACAGACCTACATTGATGTTTTAAGCACCTCCTTGCTTCTCACTGTTGAAGAGAAATTCGGTGATGGCGATTGCATCCTTCAAGACGATCGAGCACCTGTTATTAATGAACGGCCTGTTACACGACACTCCCTGTAATGGACTGGCTTGCACAGAGTCCAGACCTGAAACCTATACATCACCCTTGGGATGTTTTGGAACGCCGAATTCGTGCCAGGCCTCACTGACCGACATCGATACCTCTCCTCAGTGCAGCACTCCGTTAATAATGGGCTACCATTGCTCAAGAAATCTTCCAGCACCTGATTGAACGTATGCTTGCGAGAGTGAAAGTTGTCATCAAGGCTAAAGGTAGGCCAACGCCGTACTGAATTCCAGATTACCGATGGAAGGCGCCGCGAACTTGTAAGTCATTTTCAGCCAGGTGTCCGGATACTTTTGATCACATAGTGTATGTGCTGCTGTCAGCACAGGGGACATGTTTATAAGTCTACAAGTTGGTCACATTATTAGAACTCTATGAATTTCACTCAGAGTGGTAAAAATAAAATATCACCTCATCTGTGGTAACAGAAAGTTAGGGAGATCAGATTAGTATTGTCCTCATTAATAGCCATTGTGTGTCTCTGTTTGCATGTTTTAGGTCATTTTTCTTTATTAGCTTTGTTAAAGTTCTGTTATTGTACCACATATACGCACAGTCATTACGTAACATATTAATACGGTCAGTGAAGACCTTCTGATCAACACATTATCATCGTTAGCAGCGGGCAGACCGGTAGACAGAGAAAGAAAGGCATTTTTAACGATTTGTGACTAAGGAGAAAGGATGGAATAAGTTTACAGTTCTTAAGCAATCATGTCTCATGGCCAGCAGGTGAGAAGCCGCTTTGCCGAAATATTGCAATGACGCCTGGTTACACGAACTTCGATGCAAGAGTCATGAAATATGTTAAAAGAAATCGTATTTAATTTTTTGATAAATACCAAGGAACAAGGTCTTTATGACGTATGAATTAAATAACGCTTTCAGTCACAAATTTTTCTTGTTTTATTAACTACACGATGCATTTCGGACACTGTAGGTCCATCGCCAGGTGTAATTTGTCTCAATAGATGTTTTATTTCTTCTCCTCAATGATGTGAAATGCATGTTCTACATAATCAAAGGAAAGCATTTTTTACGCTTTAGTACCTGCAAACATTCTTTTCTGCGTCGTATATTTATAAATATGTGTATGCAAATGAACATCTTGAATGAAGTGACATGTACTAAAACGACGTAGAAATGAATGTTTGCCGGTACTAAAGCGTTAAAAATGCTTTCCTTGGATTATGTGGAATATGCATTTCACCTCATTCAGGAGAAGAAACAAAACATGTATTGAGAAGAATTACACCGGACGATGGACCCACAGTGTCCGAAATTCATCGTGTGGTTTATAAAACACGAAAAAGTTGTGACTGAAGGCGTTGTTTATTTCATACCTCCAATGTTGTGAATATAGTCATGTTTTAAGCTGCAAAATATGGATAAAATTAAACAAGGACTTTTTTTCTTTTACGCCGCCTTCCATCACAGAAATTGGTCAGTAGCTGCCTATTGACGCGGTACTCTCAAAACCATCCATGACGTCGTACGAACTTCCAGCAAGCTGGAATAATTATGGGTCAGAAACTTCTGTTAGTCACTACAACTAAAAAGCAGCCCAAGTTGCAAATTTCTCTTGTGTTATTCACGCCCTGCCCGAAATTAGTGATCGAGTGAATAAGAAAACAGAAATATGCAGCTTTGACTTGTTTTCCTTTGTACTGAATATGAGGTTGTATTGGAATTTCCTGTGTCTGATCTCGAATACATGAAAGATTGTTACGCCTCGGTCCACTACGGAGATATGAGTGGAGCCAGATGCTGCCTTCTGTAAATCCCAGCAAGAGAGCAGCGGACAGGCCCGCACGCCATGGCGCGGCGGGTTGCCTGCCACTGGCGCCAGCGCCCCCTTATTTTGGGCGCATTCCGTATTCTGGTCTCGTGGCGCTCCTTCTGGCGCCAGCACTGGCGCAGCATCCCGTCCAGCTGCACATCTCCCGGGAGCCGGCTGATCCCGGATACGGGAGCCGCGCCTCCCGGAAGAATACGATCGCGGCGGCTTCTGCAAAGTTGAGGCTGTGAGCCAGGCCACGTACTGGCCCGGATACTGAATATAAGAGCTTCGTTTGGCTCCACTAATTTGACCGTTACACCTTCACCTGCTCTGTCCAAAGAAGCTGAAAATATTTTCACGATGATATATTGGGCACATCAAGTTTTCCTCCGGCGTTCGCATAATAAAACCAGCAAACATTCAAATTTTCCTCAAGCACTACACTACAGGCCATTACAATTGCTACACCACGAAGATGACGTGCTACAGACGCGAAATTTAACCGACAGGAAGAAGATGCTGTCATATGCAAATGATTAGCTTTTCAGAGCAGTCACACAAGGTTGGCGCCGGTGACGACACCTACAACGTGCTGAGTTGAGGAAAGTTTCTAACCGATTTCGCATACACAAACAGCAGTTGACCGGCGTAGCCTGGTGAAACGTTGATGTGATGCCTCGTGTAAGGAGGAGAAATGCGCATTATCACGTTTCCGACTTCGATAAAGGTCGGATTGTAGCCTATAGCGATTGCGGTTTATCGTATCGCGACATTGCTGCTCGCGTTGGTCGAGATCCAATGACTGTTAGCAGAATATGGAATCGGTGGGTTCAGGTGGGTAATATGGAACGCCGTGCTGGATCCCAACGCCCTCGTATCACTAGCAGTCGAGATGACAGGCATCTTATCCGCATGGCTGTAACGGATCATGTTTGGCGACATCGCGGTGAACGCACATTGGAAGCGTGTATTCGTCATGGCCATACTGGCGTATCATCCGGCGTGATGGTATTGGGTGCCATTGGTTACACGTCTCGGTCACCCCTTGTTCGCATTGACGGCACTTTGAACACTGGACGTTACATTTCAGATGTGTTACGACCCGTGGCTCTACCCTGCATTCGATCCCTGCGGAACCCTACATTTTAGCATGATAATGCACGACCGCATGTTGCAGGTCCTGTACGGGCCTTTCTGGATACAGAAAATGTTCGACTGCTGCCCTGGCCAGCACATTCTCCATATCTGTCATCACTTGAAAACGTCTGGTATCGTGTTGAAGTTGCATGGGCAGCTGTACCTGTACACGCCATCTAAGCTCTGTTTGACTCAATGCCCAAGCGTATCAAGGCCGTTATTACGGCCAGAGGTGGTTGTTCTGGGTACTGATTTCTCAGGATCTATGCACCCAAACTGCGTGAAAATGTAATCACATGTCAGTTCTAGTATAAAGTATTTGTCCAATGAATACCCGTTAATCATCTGCATTTCTTCTTGGTGTAGCAATTTTAATGGCCAGTAGCGTAAAACCAGCCAGAGTCACATGCGTGGCTTTCCGGGATTATTTGATTTAATATTACACTGCGGTGACTAAAGTCATGGGATAGCGATGTGCACATATGCTGGTGGCGGTAGTATCGCGTACGCAGTTATAAAAGGGCAGTGCATTGGCGGCACCGTCATTTTTACTCAGGTCATTCGTGTGAAAATGCGATTACCGCCACACGACGGAAATTAACAGACCTTGAGCGCAGAACGGTAGCTGGAGCTAGACGCATGGGACATTAGATTTCGAAAATCGTTTGGTATACACTTTTCCGAGATCCACTCTGTCAAGAGTGTACCGAGAATTTCAAATGTCAGGCGCTACATCTCACCACGGACAACGTGGTGGCCGACGGCCATCACTTAACGACCGAGAGCAGCGCGTTTGTGTAGAGCTGTCGGTGCTAACAGACAAACAATGGTGCTTCAAATAACCACAGAAATCAATGTGGGACGTCGAGGAACGGATTCTTTAGGACAGTGCTGTGAAATTTGGCGTTAATGGGCTATGGCAGCAGACAACCAACCTGAATGCCACTGCTAATGCCATGACAGTGGGCGCAGCGTGTCTTCTGTGCTCGTGACCACACTGGTTGGACCCTAGACTCATGGAAAACCGCGGCCTAGTCAGATAAGTCCCAATTTCGTTTGGAAAAGGCTCATTCCAGGGTTCGAGTGTGACGCAGACCCCAGGAAGCTATGGATCCAACTTGTCAACAAGGCACTGTGTAAACCGGTGGTGGCTCTATACTGGTATAGACAGTGTTTACATGGAATGGACTGGGTCCTCTGGTCGAACGGATCCAATCATTGGCTGGAAATGGTTATGTTCAGCTATTTGAAAACCATTTGCAGCCATTCATGGACTTTATGTTCCCAACAATGTTGAAATTTTTATGGATGACGATGCTCCATGTCACTTGGCCATAGTTGTTCGCGATTGCTTTGAAGAACATTCTGGACAATTCGATCGAATGATTTCACTATCCAGATCGCACTGTCCGAATCCAGTCAAAACTTCTGGGACGTAATCGAGAGACCAGTTCGTGCACAAAAGGCTGCACCAGCAACACTTTCGCAATTATGGAGACCAATGGACGTATCAAGGTTCAAAATTCCAGCTCGTGACATCCAACGATTTTGTGAGTGCGTGTCACGGTGAGCTGCTGGGCTTTTGACGTGTATCTATCTGTATATGCCTATTATTTTATTGTATTTTATTTATTTATTTATTTATTACCCGCCAGGTTAGCCGAGAGCGCTAATGCGCTGTTTCCTGGACTCGGGTAGGCGCGCCGGTCCCGGATCGAATCCGCCCGGCGGATTAACGACGTGGGCCAGTGTGTCGTACAGCCTGGATGTGGTTTTTAGGCGGTTTTCCACATCTCGTTAGGTGAATATTGGGCTGGTCCCCACATCCCGCCTCATTTACACGGCACGCAGATATTTGTAACACTTCCTCACTGTTTCATGGTTTACACTAGATGCAGACAGCTGGGGTACACTGATTCCATCCTGGGGAGTATGGGGTGGCGGCAGAAAGGGCATCCGGCCACCCCTATCAATTAACCTTGCCAAATCCGTTGTAACCACGCCGATCCTGCGAACATTGCGGGACAAGGGCGCAAGTAAAAGAAAGAAAGAATTTATTTTTTATTTGATTTTGTTTCCACTGCAAAGATATACAAGGCACAGATCGTTCGTAGATTTTACTGACACAAAAATGTAGCTTGGGATCCCATACAATTATTGAAATTACTTAGGCGAATCCATGCTCAAAAGCAGGTAATCATTATAGGCTATATACACATACAAAAAAGTATTTCACCGTTTTCAATATGTAAGGGTCTACGTGTGATTTAATTACGTCTTAGTGCAGGCCAAGTCTGTGTCCTAATGTATGTAACATAAATCGTTTGAAAAAATCGTTAAGTACTTTGAAAATATCAGTTTGCTAAAGATCATGGATGAAAGAAATAATATAGTCGATCTCCATCTCCACCTGTGGAAATAAGGGGCTAATAGTTACGATAATTTGAAATTGCAGCTTAATGGCGGCCAATTGACGCCGTCCAGAGATGTTCAGCTTGCTGCCGGCGCATCGTCTGAAATTCTTTTAAAAATAATGGAACAAGCAAACGGGATATGTGGTACGGGTTACACTTAAAATTAACAACAGCAATACTTATGTCATATATTGGAATTCGCAGCTCAAATAACAAAACAAGTACACAGCCATGGGACGTCATCCTACGTCAGGTGAAAGGAAGTGCGGCACGATATTAGGAGGTATCCCATGACTTTTGTCACCTCAGTGCATAATTCTTCGTACTGTTGATTAGCTGTTTTGCATACAACGCACATAAATTCTCATTGGGATATGTAAGGCCTAAGCTGACACGCACTTTTCTTGCGTTACTGTCATGTGGTAAACAACAGACTAGCTTCCAGAGTTAATCTTTCACTCTGCAGTGAAGTATATTTGATTTGAAACTTCTTCGCAGATTAGAACAGTGTGCCATACCGGGACTTGACCGGCTGTTACGTATGTGGCGCAACTATGGGCCTCATGGAAAAAGGGTGACCCGGCTGAGTCACGCAATTTGACTCTTAGTATGATCACGAAGTGTGGCCATTAATTGCACGCGTTGATCACGTAGGCTGACGTGAGGATCAATGAACTATGCTTGACGGGATGTATCTGGAACATCTTAGGTGATCAGAAAGTTAGCAGACAGGAATACAACTAAATACTTAGCTTTAATTCAGCATCAGCGGTGAACGTCGATCTTGACTTTGTACAATAATATTTACAAGTGCAGTTATAGACTGAACTGCGAATACTTTTACAATTCTGATTGCTTCACACGTATAGATCAATTGTCAATGCATAAACTGTATGTGGCGCCTGGCTAGGCCGTAGTTACTGACTTAGCTGAAGGCTGTGCTAACTAGCGTCTCTGCAGTTGAGGTCTCTGAAGCTATAACAAGTGAACCATTCCTATTAAAGTAGGCTGTAGAACTGGCAGGTGCGCTAGCTGGTCTCGCAAGACCAGCCGAGTGGCGGCGCTCGGTCTGCTAAGGTCGACAGTGGCGATTCGCGGGTCCGATGTGTACTGACGGACTGCGGCCGATTTGAAGCCTACAACCTAGCAAGTGTGGTGCCTAGTGGTGACACCACACCAGCAACCTTGCCTTTAGAAGCTTATCTTCTTACTGACTGATCTATGCAAGCACGACTCACTAAGTACCCTCACAGATTTTTTGACAGTACTTCTCTTCTACTTTCCAAACTTCAGAGTTTTTCTGAATCCAAAAAGTTACATAGTGAATTAATAAAAAAGTAAAGAAAAGGCAAGATGGCAGTCTTAATGCTTCAGATGTTCTACATAGTCCCCCCCCCCCCGCCTCCTTCTCCACCATGACGCACGGATCGTTGGTGTAACCATGTGTAACTTCAGAAAAGTCCTTCTTTGGGATGCTGTTCCACTGGTGCTTCCCATTTGCGTGAATTTCGGTTATATCGTCGAAACGTTGATCCTTTGTCAGAATTTTAACACTTTGTCACTTTTGGTAGGTTCATAGTGATAACACCAAGTCTCATCATCCTAGGTGATTGTTTTTTCTGAATATAATTGACCACAGTTTACATTTCAATCAAGTCGCGGAAGCGTCCATGCGTTGTTGCTTTTTCTCTGGAGTCAAGGTGTACGGGAAAAGCTCTGCGTACACCTTTCTCCAAAATATTCTGCAGAAAGTCTTGAACAAATGATTTCAAGGTGTGTTCCATTCCGATTTCCGACACAACGCCGAAATATTACGGTCGCATGTCCACTACTTAATACTGCTTGCTCGCAACAGTGTGGTCAAATGCACATTTGTTGTTTACAGTTCTTGGTTCAAGCTGCAACCGTAGTTATTAGGCCGTCATCGCAGATACACCAGGAATAAATTCAGTCTCGGAATAATTGGGATGAACGTGCGTTGCAGGGCTAGAACTGCTGGAAGGAAGTCCATGCCACACACCAGGCGACAGTCCGGACCCGCGCTCCTGCTACGTTCGCAGGTTCCAATCCTGCCTCGGCCATGGATGTGTATGATGTCCCTAGGTTAGTTAGGTTTAAGTAGTTCTAAGTCTAGGGGACTGGTGACCTATGATATTAAGTCCTATAGTGCATAGAGCAATTTGTACCTGTTTGAACCAGAATGAGTAATTCACTCTCAGTCGAAGCGAGCGCTGTTTTGGAGCTTCTTGGTAGGAGCATTCATCTCCAAAGCAGACTAGCTTCTTGTCCAGTGGATGCTAGACTTAGTCATAAGTGGAGGTTTCAGATTATAACGGAAATATTTGTCATTTTTTCGTTCTCTATCGCTCCTTAGTTGCTTCAAAATCCATGGAGTTTTGTTACGTCTTTGCACCTACATGAAATAAATTTTACTTTTTGCCGTAAGCGTTTCGTTTCTTTCATTTGTGAAGCATCGTCAGTGGCTGGTTATTAGATCCACATATATATATATATATATATATTTATTTATTTATTTATTTATTTATTTATTATGAGTGGAATATGAACGTGTGGAAAATTACGTAACTCAATAATATTCATTCAATTATGTAATTATTTCTTAAAAAAAATAATTATGTAAAAGAGGACAATATTTGTTTCACATTCTTTGTTAATCTATGTCATTCTTTTCTTTTGTTTTATACCCTTTTGTCTTCTTCTTCTGATGTACGTCGCCGATGCAAGACGCGAATCGATTTGAGGTCTGTTGAATGAAAAACATTTAATGTAAAATTATTGTACTTTTATGTTCATTTGCTGGTAAAAACAAATAGAGCCAAATGCGTCAAAAATATTTATGATTAATTATTGAAAATTGACTTCCTCCTTTAGTTATAATTTTGTATTAATTGTTTTATCATAGCTACAAGAAGTGCAGCCATTGTTAGTTGCGATTGTATAACAAATTCGTCTGTACTTCTAGTTGAAAATAGCATGGGTTTGAGTTAAACTAATTTGCAAAACAATTTAATAATTTTTTTTATTGGTGGCATCAATTTAAATGATTAATTATTTATTGAGCAAAGGAAAATCTTAATTAAAAAAGAAATCCTATATCTTTTGTTGGCTGTCATCTTAACTTTTATCACAGTGGCAAATTTAAATTACTTGAAACTGCAAACAATATTCTGATGTGTAAAAAATAAATGTGCTCCGGTGGTATTGAACTCTATTTATAAAAGAAAAAATTAATCGAATCGGACTGCATTTTCTAAGAACAGTGCTGATGGTATTTATTGTTGAACAAGATTTCATTGGTGATGTATGAGGCCAAAATTAAACTACGCACGAACCACGGAGAAAAATATTTCTGGTAGCATACGTCAGTGTTGTGTGCGGGTGGTATTCTGTGGTTCCCTTTCATGATCAATTTGCTAAGGATAATTAAATCCATCGAAGACAAAAATTATAAAAGCTCTGATGTACGATCTGTAACTTTAGTGATATGAACACAACTTACAGTCCACATTATTACACTACGTCAGGTGGAATTCTTGTGCAATTTGAACAAAATAATTATCCTGGAGAAGTTGTAGTATGAATAATGAATTATACATGTTTATAAAATTGTCAGTATCACTTACAAAACCAAATCGATGCAACTGCCAAAAAAACCAGAGTGAATTCAAACCGCAGAATACCATAGAGTATCGTATCATCCATATACATTGCATTTGTCCATGTTGATGATACACAATAACCGCCACATGGTAATATGTGGTACAGTAAGGCATGTATTATATAAACAAAGTGTAACGGGTATAATTCCCGATATTTTTATATGTCGTACCTTATATGTGCACACATCGATGTGCTGGTTGTTTTTTCTATGTATCGAACAGTCGTCCTGCAGACACGTCGCATAATTTACTACCCGATGTTTTCTGCATGGTCGTAACTAAACTACTAAGTGGACTTCGCCTGTCAGTATAAACTAACCATTTTGCATCCATGTGTTCACACTTCAACACCTATTTCCCTATGTGAAACAACTGTTAATGTTTTGCTCTTGCCACATCTTGGAGATTCTAACCAACCTAAAAACATACTACTCCGAAAATCTATAATTATTAGTCTGGAAAAGGTGTAAGACTCATGTAATGTTGTTCAGTGTGCTGTCCTTAGTCACTAATAAAAATAAATCTGCACTTACATCCATTACACCCTAAATATAAACAAACATTTCTAACAGCCCACTTTAGATGCATCATAAATAAAAGAAAAACTGTCTTTAAAAAAACAATTGTTCAAATGGCTCTGAGCATTATGGGACTTAACTTCTGAGGTCATCAGTCCCCTAGAACTTAGAACTACTTAAACCTAACTAACCTAAGGACATCACACACATCCATGCCCGAGGCAGGATTCGAACCTGCGACCGTAGCGGTCGTTTGGTTCCATAATGAAGCATCTAGAACCGTTCGGCTACTGCAGCCGGCTGCGTGAATCCGCCATCTTTTGATAGGAGTAAGAATGCTATCCCATCTTTAAATCCGAAAGAAGCTGCGTGGAATAAGAGGAAGAGCTGATGCGGTAGTGGCGGTGTAGATAACTATGAAAAGTTGTGGCAAACTGTACAAGGCAATCAGAGAGAATCTTTTCTGCTAGAAAAATCCATGTGTATTCGAAAAGAAATGGTTGCGGCCCACAAAAAGATATTCATTTGTAAAAGCCTTTATTGCCGTTTTAATATTCCACAAACCCTCTTTATTTTTAACACTCAACTGTACTTAAATTTACTTTTCGTAAAGTTGCACTAGCTTCTTCAACCGCAATGCGTAGGAGTACTCGTCCTTGGAACTTAATCAGCGTCAGATTCTTAATGACAGTAAGTAACAATTTCCGAGAAACTTCTTCAGAGACCCACCTTGCACCCAATTTACTATACTCGAGATCTTCCGTGCCTAGCTATTCAATAATTTTGCTTTTGACGTGAGGGATTACGCCCGTCAGAGCACCAATGATGAATCGTCGATCAGATCGCTGTTTTTTGTCCACTTACATCCCGATTTCATTGGCCTGATACTTCTCTCTTTAGTCTTTAAAGTATCTAGATCGTTTCTGACATTTCCATCAATCATTACTGTACACCCATTAACTGCGTACGTCTCCTGAGCGGCTGTAGACACTTTTACACACGCAAAACGAAATAGCGTTCGTAATACACATCTGGAGGAGCAACGATTCCTATATCCTTTGTTGTCTGCCTTTACTGATAGTGAAATGTCTGCTAAATCAAAATAATGGCTACTGTGACTTGGGAAACCATCAATAAATGGCATTGGAAATTTTTTTTAATTCAGCTACCAACGTTAACATTTATATTAAACTGACATATTAAATTTAAATGCATGTATAGATATATGTTCTTAGACAAAAAGAACGACGAACCACGAAGAAATGATAAGAACAAGACGGTAACCGATAGATGTGTGCACATGTAGAAACAAACAAATAATTACCATTTCAGAAAAATTGGGTGATTTATTCAAGAGAAAAAGTTTCCCAAATTGAGCAACGCACCAACACTTTGGTATACCTCTGGGCCCTATGCATTCAGTTCTTCGTCTTGACACTGATTGACAGAGATGTTGCATGTGCTCCTGAGGGATATCGTGCTAAAATCACGTTAGATTAACAAATGTCCAGAGTTTGTTTTTAGCCATTCCTTTCCCGTGACAGCCTTTTCATCTCACAGTAACAAGTGCAACCTGCGTCCTGAATTATTTGCTGGATATATTCCCATCTCTTTCTTCCTCTGTGGTTTTCACCCTCTACAGCTCCCTCTAGTACTGTGGAAGTTATCCTGTGGTGTTTCAACGCATGTCCTACCATCCTGTTCCTTCTTCTTGTCGGTCTTTTCCATACATTCCTTCCCTTGCCTCCTCCTTCCTTATCTTATCAGTACATCTGATTTTCAACATTCTTCAGTAGCAGCGCATCTCAAATGATTCTATGTTCTTCTTTTCCTGTTTTCCCGTAGTCACTATCATAAAATGCTGTGCTCCAGTAGTACACTCTCAGAAACTTCTTCCAGATATTAACATCTATATTTGATACTATAGCTTCCTCTAGATCAGGAATGCCATATTTGCCAGTGTTAGGCTGCTTTTTATGTTTTCTTTGCTCCGTACGTAAACGGTTATTTTGCTGCCTAGGTAGCAGAATTCCTTCATTTTATCCACTTCGTGATCACGAATCCAGATGTTAAATTTCTCACAGTTCTGATTGCTGCTACTTTTCATTACTTTCGTCTTTCTTCGATTTATTCTTAACCCAAATCCTGTACGCATTAGACTGTTCATTCCAATCAACGGATCCTGTAGTTCTTCACTTTCACTGAGGAAAGCATTGTCATCAGCGAATCTTAAAACTTTTATCCTTTCACCTTGAATGTAGTTCCACACTTAAACCTTTCTTTTATTTCTGTTAGTGCTTCTAACGTTCTCGTTCGGGAGTGATTCGTCGACATTTTTTACCAAGGTAAGGTTTGGCAACCACAACAAGCAGCAGACGCTCTCGTCACGCGTGAGCGGGCATTATCTTGTGGAAATGTATGCCCAGACGGCTTGCCAATAAAGGCAACAAAACGGGGAATAGAATACGTCGACATGCCAGTGTGCTGTAATAGAGTCGCGGATGACAACCAAAAGGGTTTTGCTATGAAAGAAATGACCATCACTCCTGGTTGTCGGGTCATACTGTGGACTTCGATCGGGTTAGTATTCCACCGCTGTGGTGTGAGATGCGCGCAGGTCTTTGTAGGGTGGGTTACTGCTATTTTTGGACTCAGCCACTCCTTTCGTTTCGTTTTGTAGCAAAAGACATCATTCCTGTCACCAGTAACGTTGACAGTCACTAATGTCTAAACGATCCTCCTCAAAGGGAGAAAACCATTTTCTACCCGTGCTCTGTCCGTTGGTATTACCCCAATGCACGGCGCAATTGTTTCTGGCTGCCTCTGCTGCTGTAACCCCCAAATGGAACTAAAACCAGAAGAATACATCAAAAATGTTCCGATTTCTCCACTTGCCACTCCGTTTTCTAGCGTCCACAGCTCCACTCACCATTTCCATATGACCAAATAGAATATGTAAACTCAAACAGCAGCATGAACTTCAAATAAAAAATGACAGTCGATAAATAGACCCGTAGCAACCGAAATACCAACACGCAAAACAAAAACGCCACGAAATTAAAGGAAGACATCTAAGTAATTCGCAGGCTGCTAGATAGGGAAAGCAATGTTAAGGAGGTGACGGATATCCACTTTTCTATGGCGCATCAAGGCCGGATCTGGCAAGGGGGACGGGGAGGGAGGGGGGAGGGGGGGCGGCGGCCGGCAAAGTGGGCAGTTTTCCCGGGCGGTAGAATTTAGTGGGAGCCAAATTTTGAGAGAATTGTTATTTTTAGTTTCAGTATAAAATATTTGTTTCTAAAAATTTTTTTATAAATATAATTGTAGAACTATATACATGTACAAGTGCAGTCAAAAAGCAATACCGTTCAATAAATCTGAAGTTCCTCCAAGCTGACAGAGGAGTGGTCTTAGACATGATATATATGCAGACTACCCCCTCCCGCCAAGTGACATTCCATTGTTTGCTAATTACTAATGAGGTTTTATTGATATCCATTGTTTCGTTTATATTGATGTATTTGTATTAGTTTAATGACTTGTGTAATAAGTGATGGTCGATAATGAACTAGTGGACTGACATACAGAAAAACAGTGGAAGATAACAGTGGGAAAGCAAGTGAAGTGTTATCCGAAACACGAAAACTGAATTCTGTGTCCGTTGTAAATGATTTTGTGAAAGCCTGCGACTGTGAAGGCAATGGGTTTGTTTATAAATACTTTTTCTGTTACCTTTCTCGGTTTTCTTTTTTCATATTTTACACGACTCGTTTTGGGAAATGATTCCCACTTTCAAGTCTGTTTTGTCTTTGTACTCTGTCATTTTTATCCAATACTTTCGATGTGTGAGGTTCAAAAATGTTTCTAAGCACTATGGGACTTAACAGCTGAGGTCATCAGTCCCCTAAACAAAGAACTACTTAAACCTAACTAACCTAAGAACATCACACACATCCATGCCCGAGGCAGGATTCGAACCTGCGACCGTAGCAGCTGCGTGGTTCCGGACTGAAGCACCTAGAACCGCTCGTGTGTGAGGTGCTTCAGATACTTTGACAACATACTTACATAAAAATAGTAACAGACTGAGATATGCACTGGTGTAAAATAGATATAAGCAAATAATGATCCATGTTGTAACATTATCTCCATCAACTACATCTAAAAACATTTGTAGCAGTTTGTTTGTGTAAGTGATCCTCGATGTGCACTGTGCACTGAAATTTGTGTGTCATATTTAACACGTGTAAGACTCTGCACAAATGGGCGACAAGAAAGCTGTAAGTACAAGTGCTTCCGAACTTCACCACTATCTACCTATAAAAATCGATAACTAACTGAAAAATTGCGTGTTTCTTATATATTTCAGTAGAGATAACGAAACAAAGCGGAGCCTCACACATTGAAAACATTACGTAACCATGGGACAGAACACACTTTAAAATGCGAATAATTTCCTGAAACGCTTCGTGTAAAGTATGAATAAAAGATAAATGTGACTGGTAGCACAAAATTTATTTAGAAACAAACACAGAATTGGAATCGCTTATCACAAAACCTGCTGTCAGTAATAAAAACAAAATATCAATTAGTATTATATAATAAATACAGTTCGTAATGGTGCCTTGAAACTGTATTAGTATATTCGCGTTTTATAAGTGTTTAGAATCATATTTATAATTTTTGTCATTCTGCGTTTATAGTGTGGCAGTAATATAATTAACCCATATCTCTATTGTAGACCTCTGTGATGTGAAATGTCCTATAGGCGATGACATCTCGGCTGTTAAAACTTTCTAGCGCTGGATCTTTATCGACTTTAGGTCCACGAACGAGGGATGCGGTTACCCTGCCGTTACCATGCTGCAAGGTATCACTGTTGCTAAGGGTAAAGTTAAGAACCCCTCCACAAAATACTGATGGACCATGCAGGACGACTTGTGCACCTACACAGTTCTCTGCTTTAACAGCAATATTGTATATTGCTTTATAGACTGTAGTGCGAATACGCCTTCTCCTCCTGTAATGCTGTTGCTCGCGTGGCTGCAAGAAGACTGACGCCTTCTTACCAGATTCATTACTTATGTAGACAAAACTGTTGCATCCTTGAGCCCCTGGTTCTCGATGTACGTTAGCCGGTTTTCGGCTGACGTTAGCGTTCAGAAATTTTATAAGTTCGGAGTGTCCCGGACGCGTGCTGTAGTAATACTAGCAGCACGCGTCTCATTTGACTTATCATGTTTGTAAACACAGAGAGATAAGCGGTTGCGTAACGACCAACGTCAACGCTCTCACAGAGTATCTAGAATATCGTTTCTTTGTTTGATGTAATTTTTTTTGGTAAGGATAAAGGAAAGGAAAGAATTTATTTAATTTCTATAATAATGGGTGACATCACTGACGAGTTTAATAGAATTAATAGAATAGTATAATAGAAGTGCGATCCTACGTGGTGTAAATAAGAAGGAAAATTGCAAAAAAAACATTAAACAGCGTGCTTTTGTTTTACTTTTGTTCTTTCTAAATACCACAGACCTCATGTCACACTATAGTACTCCCCTTCGTCAATATATTTAGCTTCACAAGAAAGGGGAGATTAGCTATTTTTCCAAAAAATTACGACATGAGTTCCTTGATCTACTTGCCACCAAAAGGAGACAGGCTTAAATGAAAGATATTTTGGACCCTAAATACTTTTCCCTGATGTTTGACTGCACTCCCGAGCCGGCCGCGGTGGCCGTGGGGTTCTAGGCGCTGCGGTCAGGATCCGCGGGACTGCTACGGTCGCAGGTTCGAATCCTGCCTCGGACATGGATGTGTGTGATGTCCTTAGGTTAGTTTGGTTTAAGTAGTTCTAAGTTCTAGGGGACTGGTGACCTAAGATGTTAAGTCCCATAGTGCTCAGAGCCATTTGAGCCATTTTTGCACTCCCGATACCACCCACGGCGAGTAGATGACTAGGTAGTTCGGTATGTCAAGTTAAATGACAAATTGTGGGGAATTTCGTTACTTTTATTATATTTAGAGACGAAACAGAAGAACGTCTTAGCCAAGAAAAGTAGAACAAGATGGGTTGAGCATGAAATACGACAATAGGACAAACACTGATGGAAAGTACAGAGGGTTCCAGTGAAGAATACTTGAGAAGAAAGTACTACCCTGTTTCGTACCAACTGTTGGTCACCCTTAAATTTAGTAGGAGCATTTACAGCCGACACATACGTTGAATGTCAAACTTTTTTGGAACTACCCGTAATTTATATCCATTCTTTGTGGCTTCAGCTTCAAGATGAGGTTCTTACAGAAATATATACTCATAACATTAAAATCTCCCAGCATGAGTAGGTGGTCTGCAAGAGCAGAGGCGATGAAAGCTGTTTAGAACCATTTTGGTGAAGATATAAAGGCTCTGGAGAAGATAAAACTTATAACTTGCTAACACCATATACAACAACTGAGAAAAAAGTTATTTCAAACAATTTGTTAAAAATTAAATTCATTGTTTTAAAAATCATTTCCATGTATGCGTGGAAACACGTTTCAAAATTATGAAACAGTCATACAATGAAATAAAATGACACGACTTCAGAGACTTCACCGGTCTCATACAGGCATGATTTTATGTACAGAGGCTGAAACGGCGACGAAAATTTGTCCGAAGACCAGGAATAGAACCCGGATCTCCTGCTTACTAGGCAGGCATAGATAGTGTCAGAAGTACCATGTGGACTTTCGCGGATGATGCTGTAGTATACAGAGAAGTTGCAGCATTAGAAAATTGCAGCGAAATGCCGGAAGGTCTGCAGCGGATAGGCACTTGGTGCAGGGGGTGGCAACTGACCCTTAACATAGACAAATGTAATCGATTGCGAATACGTAGAAAGAAGGATCCTTTATTGTATGATTATATGATAGCGGAACAAACAGCAGTCCCCAGAATGAGATTTTCACTCTGCAGCGAAGTGTGCGCTGATATGAAACTTCCTGGCAGATTAAAACTGTGTGCCCGACCGAGACTCGAACTCGGGACATTTGCCTTTTCCTGGGCAAGTGCTCTACCTGCCAGGAAGTTTCATATCAGCGCACACTCCACTGCAGAGTGAAAATCTCATTCTGGAAACATTCCCCGGGCTGTGGCTAAGCCATGTCTCCGCAGTATCCTTTCTTTCAGGAGTGCTAGTTCTGCAAGGTTCGCAGGAGAGCTTCTGTAAAGTTTGGAAGGTAGGAGACGAGATACTGGCAGAAGTACAGCTGTGAGGACCGGGCGTCAGTCGTGCTTCGATAGCTCAGATGGTAGAGCACTTGCCCGCGAAAGGCAAAGGTCCCGAGTTCGAGTATCGGTCGGGCACACAGTTTTAATCTGCCAGGAAGTTTCACTGGTAGCAGTTACTTCTGTAAAATATCTGGGAGTATGCGTACGGAACGATTTGAAGTGGAATGATCATATAAAATTAACTGTTGATAAGGCGGGTGCCAGGTTGAGATTCATTGGGAGAGTCCTTAGAAAATGTAGTCCATCAACAAAGGAGATGGCTTACAAAACACTCGTTCGACCTATACTTGAGTATTGCTCATCAGTGTGGGATCCGTACCAGATCGGGTTGACGGAGGAGATAGAGAAGATCCAAAGAAGAGCGGCGTGTTTCGTCACAGGATTATTTAGCCAGCGTGATAGCGTTGCGGAAATGTTTAGCAAACTCAAGTAGCAGACTCTGCAAGACAGGAGCACTGCATCACGCTGTAGCTTGCTGTCCAGGTTTCGAGTGGGTGCGTTTCTGGATGAGGTATCGAATATATTGCTTCCCCCTACTTATACCTCCCGAGGAGATTACAAATATAAAATTAGAGAGATTCGAGCGCCACGGAGGCTTTCCGACAGTCGTTCTTCCCGCGAACCATACGCGAATGGAACAGGAAATGGAAGTAATGACAGTGGCACGTAAAGTGCCCTCCACCACACACCGTTGGGTGACTTGCGGAGTATAAATGTAGATGTAGATGCAGGTGCGTTAGCCACTAAACCACCTTTGAACAGCAGTTCAGACCCCTTCATGGATTACCTTGGCACGCCTCGCAACTTGCAAATTTTCGCTACCACCCCAGTTTACTGTAAATTTCAGAACACAGAGAGGCTCGGCAATTTTGTTCGTGAGTAGGCCGGAATTTACAGTAAACTGGGGTGGCAGCGAGAATTTCGATCAAGGAGGGAAACGTACCCGGGTAAGCTATGAAGTCGCGCGAACCACTGTGACAAGGTAGCTAAGTGGCTAAAGCATTGCCTAGTGAGCAGAAGACGTGCTCGATTCCCGGCCTTCGTACAAATTTTCAATCGCTGCTTTGGTCTACATACTTAAAATCACACCTGTAGGAGAAAAGTGAGTTTTCTGAATTTGTGTCATTTCATTTTTACGACAATCTGCATCTGAATTTGATGCAGGAGCCCACATTGTTACCTTCGAAGCTGAGGTGCTATTCCAGGACGTGAAGAGACTCGGCATTTCCGTTTGTGTGTAAAGAGGAATTTACAGTAGACTGAGATGGCAGGGAGAATTTGGATCTAGGAGGGAGGCGGGCCCGTGTATTCCGTGTAGGTGCGTGGGCCGCTGTGACAAGGTGGCTTAGTGGCTACCGCCCCTTCCTAGCAAGAAGGAGACCCGGTATCGATTCCCAGCCTTAGTACAAGATTTCACTCAGTTTTCACTTCAGTCTGTATACACTACTGGCCATTAAAATTGCTACACCACCAAGATGGCGTGCTACAGACACGAAATTTAACCGACAAGAAGAATTTGCTGTGATATGCAAATGATTAGCTTTTCAGAGTGTTCACACAAGGCTGGCACTGGCGGCGACACCTACAACGTGCTGAGATGAGGAAAGTTTCCAACCGATTTCGCATACACAAACAGCAGTTGACCGGCGTTGCCTGGTGAAACGTTGATGTGATGCCTCGTGTAAGGAGGAGAAATGCGCATTATCACGTTTCCGACTTTGATAAATGTCGGATGGTAGCCTATCGCGATTGCGGTTTATCGTATCGCGACATTGCTGCTCGCGTTGGTCGAGATCCAATGGCTTAGCAGAAAATGGAATCGGTGGGTTCAGGAGGGTAATATGGAACGCCGTGCTGGATCCCAACGGCCGCGTATCACTAGCAGTCGGTATGACAGGCATCTTCCCGCATGCTGTAACGGATCGTGCAGTCACGTCTCGATCCCTGAGTCAACAGATGGGGTCGTTCGCAAGACAACAACCATCTGCACGAACAGTTCGACGACCTTTGCAGCAGCATGGACTATCAGCTCGGAGACCATGGCTGCGGTTACCCTTGATGCTGCATCACATACAGGAGGGCCTGTGATGGTGTACTCAACGACGAACCTGGGTGCACGAATGACAAAACGTCATTTTTCGGATGAATCTAGGTTCTGTTTACAGCATCATGATGTTCGCATCCGTGTTTGGCGACATCGCGGTGAACGCACATTGGAAGCGTGTATTCGTCATCGCCATACTGGCGTATCACCCGGCGTGATGGTATGGGGTGCCATTGGTTATACGTCTCGGTCACCTCTTGGTCGCATTGACGGCACTTTGAACTGTGGACGTTACATTTCAGATGTGCTACGACCCGTGGCTCTACCCTTCATTCGATCAATGCGAAACCATACATTTCAGTAGGATAATGCACGAAATCATGTTGCGGGTCCTGTACGGGTCTTTCTGGATACAGAATATGTTCGAATGCTGCCCTGGCCAGCACATTCTCCAGATCTCTCACCAATTGAAAACGTCTGGTCAATGGTGGCCGAGTGACTGACTCGTCACAATACGCCAGTCTCTACTCTTGATGAACTGTGGTATCGTGTTGAAGCTGCATGGGCAGCTGTACCTGTACACGCCATCAAAGCTCTGTTGGACTAATGTCCAGGCGTATCAAGGCCGTTATTACGGCCAGAGGTGATTGTTCTGCGTACTGGTTTCTCGGAATCTATGCACCCAAATTGCGTGAAAATGTAATCACATGTCAGTTCTAGTATAATATATTTGTCCAATGAATACCCGTTTATCATCTGCATTTCTTCTTGGCGTAGCAATTTTAATTGCCAGTAGTGTACATACAATGAAATATGTGTAACGGGGAAATGTATAACTATTGCATCGAAATTAAGAAACATGGTATTACTGTAAACTGCCCACAGCTGCTTCGCGTGTCTCCGTGATTTAGTAAACGTCTCTTTGGCAACACCACTACAAAGACGGCTACCGTAGTTTCCGCTTCGCAGTTGAATACTGTCAAAAGCGCTAGCAGGTGTCAGGGATTTCCTTAATTTACTGGACTGTGGGAGTGTCTTAGGAGTGAAGGTTAAATTTATTGAAACTTCGCGCATGATGCAGCATTTATTCAACCATCTCATTGTTTATGACACCATATTTATTGGACTATATGTCGCACGAAGATACATTTGCATAAGTACATTACGCAGTATATGTGCTTACTGTCTGCGAGATATGTTGCGAATACAGTTAGTAACAAATAAGTAATAAATTTATAAGTTATGCATGATGCGTGAGTTTTCCACGCATCTCATTGTTATTATGTCATCTCCCCTGAACTATGACGGATAGGTCTTGACTTCCGGAAGGCGTTCGATACAGTTCCGCACTGTCGCCTGATAAACAAGGTAAGAGCCTACGGAATATCAGACCAGCTGTGTGGCTGGATTGAAGAGTTTTAGCAAACAGAACACAGCACGTTGTTATCAATGGAGAGACGTCTACAGACGTTAAAGTAACCTCTGGCGTGCCACAGGGGAGTGTTATGGCACCATTGCTTTTCACAATATATATAAATGACCTAGTAGATAGTGTCGGAAGTCCCATGCGGCTTTTCGCGGATGATGCTGTAGTATACAGAGAAGTTGCAGCATTAGAAAATTGTAGCGAAATGCAGGAAGATCTGCAGCGGATAGGTACTTGGTGCAGGGAGTGGCAACTGACCCTTAACATAGACAAATGTAATGTATTGCGAATACATAGAAAGAAGGATCCTTTATTGTATGATTATATGATAGCGGAACAAACACTGGTAGCAGTTACTTCTGTAAAATATATGGGAGTATGCGTGCGGAACGATTTGAAGTGGAATGATCATATAAAATTAATTGTTGGTAAGGCGGGTACCAGGTTGAGATTCATTGAGAGAGTCCTTAGAAAATGTAGTCCATCAACAAACGAGATGGCTTACAAAACACTCGTTCGACCTATACTTGAGTATAGCTCATCAGTGTGGGATCCGTACCAGATCGGGTTGACGGAGGAGATAGAGAAGATCCAAATAAGAGCGGCGCGTTTCGTCACAGGGTTATTTGGTAACCGTGATAGCGTTACGGAGATGTTTAACAAACTCAAGTGGCAGACTCTGCAAGAGAGGCGCTCTGCATCGCGGTGTAGCTTGCTCGCCAGGTTTTGAGAGGGTGCGTTTCTGGATGAGGTATCGAATATATTGCTCCCCCCTACTTATACCTCCCGAGGAGATCACGAATGTAAAATTAGAGAGATTCGAGCGCGCACGGAGGCTTTCAGACAGTCGTTCTTCCCGCGAACCATACGCGACTGGAACAGGAAAGGGAGGTAATGACAGTGGCACGTAAAGTGCCCTCCGCCACACACCGTTGGGTGGCTTGCGGAGTATAAATGTAGATGTAGATGTAGGTAGTTCTTACCCCAATAGCTATTGTTGCCTGACAGTAAGGGGAATGTGTAGCGAGCTTTGTTGAAATCGGTCCACTGGTTTAGGAGGAAATGGGGAACATACATACATACATAAACACGTACAAACACAGATATAGATACAAACATCCATTTTCATAATGTATGTAGCATTTAACATTTTGATTGGTGAATGACTTTCGATCTCTGCTTTTTTGGGTTTGACAATGTAACTTCTAATGCATGAGATGCATATCAAATTAGTTTAATGTTAGACGAACAGATAATTTTCTGAGTTCTATATAACCCAATTACGAGTAAAATAACCAAGTTACTTAATACTTACGTCCACCTACAGGTACACAGTTGTAATAGCACAAAAATGAACGAAACTAACTCTCTAACTTAAGAACCTTCAACATCGTAGTGCGTCAGCATTCGTTGGTTAATATATTAAAAAACCCGCCTCTATTGCGAAAAAAGCACCTAGTGATCAGTGTTAACCCAAGTTTCGGCGTAGATAACTACACCTTCTTCAGAACAAGAATAAAACCCACAAGTGCCTAAGAAGACCTTTGTCAATGATTAAAAGAACACCGTAGCTATAAATTTATAAACGAAACAGAAAAGGAAACACGAGCAGTACGTAAGTACAAAGTCAAAACCACTACTGAATGGTGTGCTCTCCACCTCACACCGGCCTATGTTCGAGGGGCCATGACCCGCCATAAACTCTTTGTACATACTCGTATGTACTCTTCGTGTTTCCTTTTCATTTTCGTTTATAAATGTATAGATATAGTGTTCTTTTAATCATTGACAAAGGTCTTCTTAGGCACTTGTGAGTTTTATTTTTGTTCTGAAGAAGGTGTAGTTATCTACGCCGAAACTTGGGTTAACACTTAACACTAGGTGCTTTTTTCGCAATCGAGGCGGGCTTTTAGTTTTTTAATAAACTCTCTAACTTCCTAATTCAACATCTGTGCAAATAACATTGACGTGTTTGAAGATACCTATGATAGGTATCTTTGTATACAGGGTGTTACAAAAAGGTACAGCCAAACTTTCAGGAAACATTCCTCACACACAAATAAAGAAAATATGTTATGTGGACATGTGTCCGGAAACGCTTAATCTCCATGTTAGAGCTCATTTTAGTTTCGTCCACCTACGCTCAATGGAGCACGTTATCATGATTTCATACGGTATACGCTACCTGTGCTGCTAGAACATGTGACTTTACAAGTACGACACAACGTGTGGTTCATGCACGATGGAGCTCCTGCACATTTCAGTCGAAGTGTTCGTACGCTTCTCAACAACAGATTCGGTGACCGATGGATTGGTAGAGGCGGACCAATTCCATGGCCTCCACGCTCTCCTGACCTCAACCCTCTTGACTTTCATTTATGGCGGCATTTGAAAGCTCTTGTCTACGCAACCCCGGTACCAAATGTAGAGACTCTTCGTGCTCGTACTGTAGACGGCTGTGATACAATACGCCATTCTCCGGGGCTTAATCAGCGCATCAGGGATTCCATGCGACGGAGGGTGGATGCGTGTATCCTCGCTAACGGAGGACCTTTTGAACATTTCCTGTAACAAAGTGTTTGATATCACGCTGGTACGTTCTGTTGCTGTGTGTTTCCATTCCATGATTAATGTGATTTGAAGATAAGTAATAGAATGAGCTCTAAAACGGAAAGTAAGAGTTTCCGGGCACGTGTCCACATAACATATTTTCTTTCTTTGTGTGTGAGGAATGTTTCCTGAAAGTTTGGCCGTACCTTTTTGTAACACCCTGTATATGTGTCTGCCTGTGTGTGTGTGTGTGTGTGTGTGTGTGTGTGTGTGTGTGTCTGTGTGTGTGTGTCACTTTTTGGTTTATTTTCAGCGTGCAGTAAAATTGTCGTTTCAAGTTTATTTCGTGGATCGTAAAGAATTTAATGCCAGAGCGACTGTAGATTTTAATTGCCTGCTGTAATAGCTGATGGACCGTCCACTATCTCCGTTTATTGGAGAACGATTCATCGGGATAGGAACTATCATGAACGCCACGAAAGAAATTAAGTAGCACTGCACTTTCTTGAGCACAGACGTGCATCACAACGTAACTTTCCACATTTACATATAAATCCTTATTTCGTAAGCCATCTTACAGTGTGTGGCGGTGGGTACTTCGTGTGCCAGTGTCACCTCCCCCTTTTCCTCTTCCTGTCACGAATTGGTGCTAAGCATATGTATGGGCGCAAATCTCTTTAATTTTACCTTCATCGTCTTTTGGCGAGCTTTGCGTAGGTGGAGGCAATATATTGGTTCTCTCTTCTAGGTCCGTAGGCTCTCGGAACTTTAACAGTAAAACGCAGCGTAATGCAGAATGCTTCTGGTGCAGGGTCTGCCACTGGGGTTGCCTGAGCATCTCCGCGCAGCTTTCGCGCTTACTGGATGAAGCTGTAACGGAACGTGCTGTCTCTAGTTCCTCTGTCAGTTCTTCATGGCACGCAACCTAGACTAAGAAGCAATACTCGTATTCAAATATTGGTCGAATGAGTGTTTCATAAGCTAGTTTCTTCGTTGATGGACTATATTTCCTGAGAATCCCTCCAATGAATCTGTCTGGCATCTACCCGCGATTAATTTTATTTGGTCGTTCTACTTTAAATCGCTCCATACGCACACTCCTGGATATTTCATAGACGTAGCTACTCCCAGTGATAGTTCTGCAATCGCGTGATCATACACAAACGGTCTTTCTGTCTATGTATTCGAAATACTTTACATTTGTTTATGTTGATTGTCAACTGCCACTCCCTGCACCAAATGTCGATCCTTTACACGTCTTCTTCCATTTAGCTACAATTTTCTAGAGTCGTGTCTTCTCTGCATGCGACAGCATCATCGGCGAAATGCCTCGTGCAACTTCCGACGTTGTCCCGAAAGTCGATTATACAGCGTGTGTCACCTAAAACTTGCACCGCAAATATTGCGGAAATGGGAAGTGCAATGGGGTGGCGCTCTCACGGAAGGGACTGGTAGTCAGGGGCTCGTATTGGTAGCTAGTTTACAGATTGTAATAAGACTTAGAGCTTGTATTCTTTGTGCGAACATACAGTTTTTTAGATGGAACAATGCCTATTGACATAAACAGTAGAATGAATTCGAATGTTAGTGGTGTTATTTGCAGGATTCTAGGAAAAGTCGTTAACGAGATATCGTATCCTGAAATGTTTCCACACCGACGCTTGTTTGTGCTACTCAACCAGTGTATTTGCTAGGTACGATGTTTTTACGTTTGCTTACAGAGTTCTTGTGTGTTCCTTGAGTGCACTGAGACTCGATAGTCAGTTAGTGTGTGACTGTCCAAGCAGCAGGTCGTGAGTGGACGATGGATTTATCAACACAGAAAAAGTCGACATGCCCATTGTGTATGGAGAGTGTAGGGAGAATGCAATTCGTTGTTGCTTTGTATGCGGCAAGATATCCCAATAGACGTCAAAGATATCGGTTATTATTTATTAATCTCTTCAATCAGTTA
Source organism: Schistocerca serialis cubense (assembly GCF_023864345.2). NCBI lineage: Eukaryota > Metazoa > Arthropoda > Insecta > Orthoptera > Acrididae > Schistocerca > Schistocerca serialis. Next base: position 525,616,751 of record NC_064642.1, read on the forward strand.
CGTGAAACTGGTAGTGTAAGACCTAGACAACGTAATAAAAAAATGGTTCAAATGGCTCTGAGCACTATGGGACTTAACATCGATGGTCATCAGTCCCATAGAACTTAGAACTACTCAAACCTAACTAACCTAAGGACATCACACAACACCCAGTCATCACGAGGCAGAGTAAATCCCTGACCCCGCCGGGAATCGAACCCGGGAACCCGGGTGACAACGTAACAGCAACAAACGTGTGATGACAGGAGAAAGGGAAATTAATGTTCTTGGTGCTGTTGCAGTTGGCTCCAGAGCAATCGCAAGCGAAACTGGCATGAGTCAGGTAAGTAAGTGTTCTAGGTATTCTCCATCGACATAGGTTCCATCCCTACCACGTCTATCTCCATCTACAGTTGCATGGAAATGAATATGACAAACATGTTATTTCTGTACGTGGGCTTTAAGACAGGATACTCGGCATGTATCATGCATCTTGTGCTGTGATGATGCCACATTTACGAATCATGGCCAGGTAAACCACCGGATCATGCACTCCTGGTCTGTTGACGGTCCCTGTTGGCTATCAGGTCATAGGCCCAGTAACGAGACAATTAACCGTCACAAGTTGTGTTCAAAATGACCACCGGCAACGGGAACAAATGCTTCTAGCCTGATACAGAATGATTACTGTACACGTGCTAGCATTTCAGTGGAGATGTCCGAGCAGGCTGCAGCAATACGCCGTTGAATATTATCGATGCAGCTAATACGTCCTTGTAGACGGCGTCTTTCAGCTTTCCCCATAGAAAAACGTCTACAGGCGTCAAATCCAGGGAAGGAGCCGGCCAAGATCTAGGTCCACTAGGTATAGTCCAGCGATTTGGAAACAGGTGATGAAGACATGTAGTAATTCGTGCACTATGGGCTGGACAGCCATCATTTTGGTACCATAGGTTCCTCCTAGTCTGTAGAGGAACGTTTTCTAGTATCCGTGAAAGATGGTATGTAAGGGAGATGCGATACTTGTGCCATTTTTGTGTTCCGTCTGTGGTAATGTGTGATTTTCAAGTGCTTACTCACATGTGCATAAATAGACACAGTTGGCCTGTGTCGACACATACAATTTATATCTGTCATTTAAAACTATAACTGCAGGCGTTGTGGACTAGAACAAAAACAATACTGCATGGCCGTCAGCCATTTGAGTATAACTTCTGCCTTACTGGTACACTTATGTTAAAAAGAACAAAAAAGAAAAGCTCGTGATATAATGTACACAACACTGCTCTCCATGGACTGTTTTGAAATTTACTGTAGTGTTAATAATGTTTTGGCAAAGCTTGTATTCCACTCTTGTTGTTAACATGCTTGTGGGAAAGGTGTTTGTGCTTCTAGTGCACTATCTGATCAAAAGTATCGGGACATCTACTCGTGGACATTAATATGGAGTGTATCCACCCTTCGCCTTTACAAAGCTTGAAATCTTCTGAACACACTTTCATTGAGGTGCCTTAATGTGGAGGAATGGCAGATCATTATTCTCGAAGAGTCGAAGACGGTGATGTTGGACACTGGGGTCCGGAGCGAAGCCAACGTTCTAACTCATCCCAAGAATGTTACATCAGATCAGATCGCAGCTCTGGGCAGGTCAATCCATTTCAGGAATGTTATTGCCCAAAAACTATTTCGTTGCAGATGCTGGGTTATGTTATGGAGAATTACCATGCTGATACAAAGAACCGTCGTTTCTGAAGTGTTCTTCTGCTGCATACAGTACAAAATGCTGTGAAGGTGTTCATATCCTCCCACCTTCAGCGTTCTCTTGAGCACAATAACAGAGCCATCCATAAACACAGAAAACATTGCAATACCATAACACCACGTCCTTCGTACGTCACTGTTGGCCCTACACATAATGGCAGGTGGCATTCTACAGTTATTCACCAAACCCAAACACTTCCATAGGATTGCAACTGGGTATAACGTGTGTAACGTGATTCATCACTCCAGATTACTTGTTTCCAGCCACCCACTGGCCAGTGGCGTCGAGATTTCACACAACCTCAAGCATCGCTTAGCATTGCCTACAGAGACATCCACGATTATGATGAGCTGCTCGACAATTCTACGTCATTCTTTTATTCTCCCTGAGCACAGGCTGTTTTGTATCTGTACTTCTCCTAGCACTCTGGAACTCACGAGTGAATTCTTCTGAATATTTCATGCCATGTTTCACAACCATCCTCTGTAACGCTGGATGGTCGCCGTCCATCAGGACATGCGGTCTGCCTGGTCTTACTTCAGCTGTATTTGTTCCGTCGAATTTCCACGTCAGAGCTGCATTGCAAGTAACTGACTTGGGCAGCTGTAGAAGAATCAAAATGTCCCTGATGTATTTCTTACTCATTTGACATCAAATGACTAGTCCACATTCGAAGTCACTGAGCTCTCCTGATCTATATTCTGCTGTTACTGCCTCTTTACTGACAACACAATACCCCCGCCTCCTTTTATACTAGCGCGTCCACCTCTCGTGACATCTAGTGATCCGTTCCTCGTTACATAGGTTCACCCGATATTTTTGTCAGATTGTGTATCAAATGTATTGTGCAATCCTTCAGTTTTGGCTGTGAGTAATGATAATTACAAAATCATTATGATTTTGCTGATAGCTATTTTGTCCTACGATGTTTGCAAATGACAGGGTGACAGCTATTGAACTACATGAAATAAAATCGTTATAACTTCCGAATGATTTGCGTTAGGACGTTCAAACTGTACTGTTGGCCGCGGGGCATGATGGGAATTAGTATGCGCATATTGATGTGAGTATGCTTTCGCTTAGCGACGAAGCTCACTTTCCTTTCGATGGGTTCGTCAATAAGCGAAATTGGCACATTTGGGGGACTGAGAATCCGCATTTCGCAATCGGGAAGTCTAATCATCCTCAATGGGGACTATGTGGTGTGCAGTGTCCAGCCACGGAATAATCGGTGCGATATTCTTCGATGGCACGGTGGCTACTGAACGGTACGTGAAGGTTTTGGAAGATGATTACATCCGCATTTTCCAAAGTGACCCTCATTTTGATAATATGCTGTTTATCCAACACGGAGCTCAACTCCATCGAAGCAGGAGAGCGTTTCATGTCCTGATGGAGCCCTGTGGGGACCACATTTTGACTCTGGGGTATTCAGAGGCGGCGACTGGCATGGGCCTCGACTGGCCGCCATATCTTCTGATTCTGAACACATGCGACTGTTTTTTGTGGGGCTATATTAAAGACAAGGTGTACTGCAATAAGCCCAAAACCATTGCTGAACTGCAAACGGCCATTCAGGAGGTAATCGACAACACCGATGTTCCGATACTGCAGTGTATCTCTATTCGTCTGCGCCGCATTATCTCCCATGATGGTAGGCACATCGAACATGTCATAACCTACATCCGAATATCTGTAGAGACGCTTATATATTGAATAAAGTGTGTGCACGCCGTATTCTGTAACTAATTTACGTTCTTTTCATGTACTTCAATAATTGTGACCCTATATCTAGACTGTAAATGACATTAAATCTATGATATAAGTTTTTCGTGTCTCAAAATCTAAAGAAGAGCAGAAAGTCGACCGTAATTTTGACTAATAATATTAGTCAATGAAACTATGACACGTGTAGTGTCTGTACTTATACATTTATACTTCAGGCAGTACACTGCATCACTATTACCCGCGTCCCCACGGCCCAAACCACTCTGCATATTGGATATACACGATGCGCCAGGGGAATGGCAAAAACAGACATGCGCACGTCGAGCTTAGGAAAATAGCCACGTGCGTGATGGATGTTTCAGTTGTGGAAACATGCTGCCGCTGTCTACCCTTTAGCTTGGTATCAGCCTCTTCGCTGCATCAATGAATCCCTCGCGAGTCACTTACCCGCCGCTCGTTCGGCAAGAGCTCCTGAAATTTTAAGAAGTTTTCTATTCTCTCCAGTAATGGACTGACGGGAAAAGGAAAGGGGGTAATGGCGTGACCATCAACTTAAGATCAAATTACTTCCGAAGGTTTCCACTTAGCGGCTGTCTTCTTCTTTCATGTGAAATGGAATGAAACTTCTACAAAGCAGAAGGCTCTAAACTCAATAAAAAGTTCCTGTTCTGCAGATACTCTTTTTGGTTTATGTAAATATATTCGGTACAGTAAAATCACGACTGCATTACTTTTTTCGGGTAACCATTTAATTACGTATACCAAAATAGCGATAAAGAATACTACATTACGAGTTGTATTTGGATATAAACTGTTTTCGGCATAGAAAGATAAACAATTTTAATCTGTTCTTAATAATTATTCTACAGCCTGACCTTCTAATTCAGGGTATAAATTACTATATTTAATGACAACGTTTTCCGTAAGTCAGATGTTTTAGACTTAGGTGGTACACCACTTTATGACTCAAATCGATAGTGTTACTACCTTTTCTGTGGCAAATAGTTCTACCTTTCATTTCAGTATAATGCACAAAAATTTGTCAATCCTACGAATTATTAGTGTCTGATACAATGTACATGTTCTACAGCTAAAAATATAGCTTCCTGAAAATAAAACCAATTCCGATAAACTAAAATACCATACTTACTGTGTTGATAACAAACCTCCCTTTCCTACGTAAAAGATATCTGATAACCCTAATAACCTTATTAGTTTAGTTGGAAATGACATTGACATTTTACTCATCATAAGTTTCACATCAGTCCATTTCAGTCAATTTAAATTTATTGTTAAAAAAGACTATTCGGCAATGCGTACTCACCAGCTGTATGTCATGATTCACTAAAGAGGAGAATTCTGTTCACTTTCTCGACCTGCTGTCTACAAAGACTTTAACAATCACGATTTTCACATACTGAAACCTATTTGTTGAAAAATTTATCAATAAAAACAAGTTTGATAACACACTATTTATTCTGGCTCCTCTTTCCACGCAGAAAACCTGGTTATAATCTCCACTGAAATAAACGCAGATCATTAATGTCACCTCTAGTCTGCATAGAAAATGTTAAATAATTACCAGCTGCAAGCATCATCAATGGCAAACAAGTAATTTTATTTCGCTAATTATGTTGCTTGTATGTTAGCTTGTAAGGTGTATGACATTTGGTCAATTTTGTTAATTTCTGAGTTACTGGTCTGAAGATGGTCAGTTTTGACTGAAACCACTTACACAATTAAAAATAAAAATTTGTTGCGATCTGGATTGACTGTTTGGTTATAAAAACAAAAAAGAGCCCTCATACGTAAACTGTAGTTTCCGAGTAAGCAGCCATGTATAGGTGATGTGTTTTTCAGTATGATCTTATAAAAACATTTCTAATATGTACTATATTCTGCAAACTTTTTTACTTCCTAAGTGTATGAAGTGATTTTGGTACATTAACTCCACTATTTTCGTATTTAAGTCATATGAAGAAATAGTAATGTGTAACCAATTATACTTAACCATCCTTCTGGTTACGTTGCACTCAAGCACACAGAAGCCACTTTTATTTTGGAGTGCTGTGAACATGATTAGCAATAATATGATCAACTATAATTTAATATTCGCAGTTTTAGTGAAATAAACTAATGTTGGTTTAAAGATACTTTTGATATTATCTGTAATATGTTCATGATACTGCTGTTGCATTTAGGACTGCAACTCATACCATTTTTTTTCTTTTGATATACACATATAAACTCAGTGAACTATATTATTATTTATTTTGAAAAATTACAGTTTTTATCTCAAATAATTTGCATAAAATTTCAAACCATAAGGCTTTACTGAAAAGGAACAATCAGTACAGTTATTTCACTGATATCTATGTTCTCAAAGATAGAAATTGTTCGTACAAGGAAATAATCTGAATGTAGTCCTTCCAGTTTCTCGTGAACATGTTCTCCAGTTCCTCATGAACATGGAGTATCAACATCTGAGAGCTTTCTCCTCCGGTTATTGAAACTTTATGTTTAACACAGCTGATGATGGTACCATATTCTCCGGAACCTAAAAAATTTCGATGGTGGTTTCTCAAGACAGGATGAAAAATCATCTATTTGTTAAGCTAGCTTAAATAATTGTCTGAGACACAAAATATGAATTTACACAATTTTTATAGATTTCATTTCTGTTCAATTTCGAAATAGATAACTGCTGTGGTGGTTCTCCTTTTTATATTATGTGTGTTGGTTTTTATATGTTATGTAGAGTTGGAGTTAGTTTTATTCTGGCTGCTTCAGAACTGAAAAATGATTTACTTCTAGTGACTCAGTTGCGGTACTTCTCGCAGTTAGTTTGCCCGACACGCTGTTTCTATATTAAAAGACACCACAAACACACAATATTCCAGATATGCAAATACGTAACTAATTATCTGTATTAATTTGGCATTAATTGTGGATAGCAAAAATTTACTGAAGTCAGTTTTCTGAAATATGATCGAATATTGGAAAAACTGGTTACCATTATTGTTTCATAGGAGGGACCGTTAAACCAGAGACATCAACTACATTTACATTTATTTTTATCTGATCTGTATCATTTAGAACAACGGCGTTGACCTCTGCACCAATGTTCCCCTATAAAATATGCATAAAGCATTTAACTCATTCACTTCGTGAATATAGGATCCGTTACAGTAGAACATTAGCGACACTTTTAAGTTATATTTGATTATATTTAGACTAAATATTACATGAAACTTACGCGTTTTCAGGCCTCGTCACAAAATGGCTTCTTACACTACGAAGAAACAAAAGAGAAGTGTGTGCGATCCTTTTTCAAAAGAAACAGAGTACAGTAATATTTTCATATCATATTAGTTGATTACATAGTCTTTGTGATTTTTCTGTGATAATATTTATTTCGTTACGGCGTCAGTTTCGGTATATTTGCGAAGTTCATCAATATTATTTTTTCACGTAATGTGGCGTAATGGGCCCCCTAGTGAAGGTGCACCAAAATATTTCCAATGTTGTATCTCACTCACTACGAGACTCGATCACGTCACATGATTTTTTATGTCTTCAGTCACACTTGTCACTGGCAAGCATAGTTTGATATTATTAAGCAGGTATAATTTTCACTTACACTACAGTATTTGGCGAAGAGTTCTCGGGCTTCCAGCCGGGTGGCGATGTCTTCAAACTGCGACGTTTCGACGAGTGACATACTCATCATCTGCTGGCGAAGTGCCGAGACTTTGCGGATGCCGGTCCCTTTATACCTGCGGTGTGCCCCCCACCACCTGGCCGCGGGAGGCTGGGTCCAGCGGAGCCGGCGGGCGGGGTGGATGATGATGAGTATGACACTCGTCGAAACGTCGCAGTTTGAAGACATCGCCACCCGGCTGGAAGCCCGAGAACTCTTCGCCAGCTGTATACGCCGGGAAAGCATACATTCACATTTACTACAGTATTTGTTTACAATGTATCTTCAGGCTTACAATTATTTTGTCAGGGCTTGTGTTTAACTTACTCTTGGCCCTGTGTCTGCACATGAAGACGAACAGTTCGGAATAACCTATGACCCGATAACAAAAGACTTATACTCCCACATTCGGGTTACAGGCGCATGGGAAAAAACGTATCGAAAATGACCCCGCCCGGAGTATTCGAACTGTTTACTTTCCTGTGATATTTAATGATTTTTTTCGAATGATTTTTTTCGAATGTTTTTTTCGAATGATAGACATTTGAAAATACATATTTACAACAATTATGATAAAACAGTATTTACATCAACATAAAAGAAAAATAGTTCATGTAGCAACTTGTTATAGTGCAAATTATTTTAGAAAGTTTATGATATTCCCTGATTACGAATGTCCATGACATATTTTGTCACTTAATGTTCAAGTCCGTAACAAGTTATGCTAGTTTCACAGATGAGGCAAAAGTCTTTGTTAGTTTAGCAATATTAGCGAAAGGTTTGACGTTTATGATGTTTTAGCACATCAATTTCATGTGACTTTACACTCATGAGCAAAATGTTCCATGTTTTCTGAAGTGTTCAAGTCAAATCGTCGCGACGGTAGTTGACAACGGTGTCGGAGAGTATTCAGGGCAGGGCGGCGGCATAAGCAGGACCAAGGCGCGCGGAAATCAGGTTCGATGACCCGTGTATGACATCGGCGAACAAGTGAGCGGCACCCGGTGCCGATCAGCTGAGCGGTCCAGAATTTCTACGCGCCCAATTGACACTCGCGTGACATGAAAAGTAATCCACCACGCAGTAGATTTCTCACCAGTAGTGCTGCAAAATGCACAGGCTGTAAGGGAAACGTTATCAGGCCATACGCTCCACAGTCACACGTATATTTGCGTCAGAAGCATGTTGGTCGAGAACAGACAATAACAGCACTTCACTTGCGATTTTGGCGTTTTTAGATTACTGTTTTAATTTAACATAAGTAGTGATTGATAACACACGTGGTCACAAAGATTTTCCTGTACGTCACTCTGGTGGGCGTCTATACAAGGTTTATCGTTGTGACACTTTCAAACTTGTGCCGCTGAAAGCGTTCACTTGTGATTTTAGTTTGCGGGTGGCTGTTTCTTGACCACACGGTTTTAACTACGATGTATAGGTTCAATGTTTTGCAATAAACACCACTGTTTCTTGCTACGCACAGGTCAGTGAAACTTTAACAACCATATAGCACTTTACTTATTACAGGTCAGCCGTATGTGACGGGCATTTACTTTTACTTTACTACAGTTGCACTTCGGTACAGTTTATCAATGTTTTGCCTAGCTATAAAACGTACAGTCTGTTTCACTCTTATTTTGTTTAACGTTTGTACTGTGTGAGTAACTTCTTTCCTCTTGTGACTATCTGAGTGTCCGGAAGCGTACTTCACATTAAAGGCACATTGAAAACATTTTGATCCTTTTCATTAAAAGTACATATAAGTATAAATACATATACAATCGATATTACATTTTTCGTCGGCTTTACCGACAATAATTTAATCAGTAATATGCACTGTCTATTACAAAATTATCATGTTCTTTGTCAAATCCTCTTATACATGAAGTGTCGTCCATTTGGCCACTCTGATATCGTGAGTTCAGTATATTTTGTACATATTATCATTCATCACACAATTATTCACCTAACAGAGATTGCGCTCTTGCAGCTGCCTTGCACGTGAGAGAGAAGCCACAAACACTTCTACTGGTATTCGCCCTAAATCTATCAAGCTGTAGTGTAGTTGAAATGAGAAATACGAACGATACAATAGGACAAATTTTAGGGCGCTCTCACTGTGCTCAGTGTTGGTATGTCATTTATGTGTACGTGCGTCCGATTCATTTGCTAATACGTTAGTTCAAGTGCATACATGATGCACACCTTCAACTCATTCAAAAATACACATACTTACACACAAAAGAAGACAAGAAAATTTATGCTCAAAAATGAACAAAGCACACATAAATCACGAAAATACAGATCCAAACTTACCTAAATTTGTTCAAAGTATGCTTGCTTATCAAGTACGAATCTATTTACAACTTTCACTGACCAGCGAATGGAAGTGGTCGCGGGGCAGAATGTATCGTGAGCTCGGACTTGCATATTGCACCCATATCCCGTGATTATACCGGGTTTTTCGGCAAATTGGTTTAAGCAACTGTGTCAGTTCATTTCGTTGCTGGTCACTCAAATATGTGGATTCGGCTACCTTTCCGACAACATTTTGCTTAATGTTCCGTGACTTCTGCACCCAGACATCTTCCGTATCATTTTCACTCTCTACTGAGAGACTGTTCACCTCCATTTGTGTGGGACTGTCAGGGAGCACTACTCTAACGTGCCGACAACAGTTCGTGCACGCATCAGGCGTCCTGATTAACACCAAGTCGATCTGCTGATCATAGTATATTAATGTGCAGATGCCCCTTGCCACGTCAGTTTTCGCCTTCATTTCACGGAGATATCTAAACCTAGGATACAGTTACGGCGAGACTTCTTACCACCAGGAATGAGCATGTAAATGCTTCTTTTCCCAGTGTTAGCTCTACCTGCACCTGGTTTTTGATTAACTGCCCCTTCCCTCTTAGGGCTCATACAACTCTACAGTTTTCCACTGGCAAAATCGCCAGCCTCCTGATCTTGTCCACACACTGGAACAATATTTTTCATGTATCACGGATGTGCTGGCACCGGTGTCCCAAATCACTGTTATTAAAATATCGTTAATTTTAGCCTGAGAGGCAACCTGAATTAATTCCATATCATCCGTGCTTTGCTGTCGCGGTTCAGTTATTAGCTCGTCCTTTAAATGCTAGCCATCACTGTACCTCAGCCTAAATATGTTTACACGCCGCACGCCCCCTACTCCTCCACTGCCGATGCCGACCGACTGGCGGGGGTCTACAGCGGTCTGCCGGTGATTGACGGCCTGTCTCCCGCTGCACATGTCTCATTTGTGACGTCTACCAATCCTCACCCTCTCGTTTTGAGCGTAAGACTGACTCTGTGGTACATATATTTAGCCATTAGGGTTAGGTGGATGCGGTGTTGGCGGTGGCATGGGTATAACGTTTATGTGATGGATCGCTACATTATTGCTTGACATTTGACTCCGTGCCTGCCAGTTTGCCGGCCCTGGGCGTTGCCAGTGGTCGTTGGCAGTGCGTATGTCTTTCTGGGAGAAGGTGTGGTTATCCCCTCCTTCACCTTTCCCTTTACGGTTGTATTGTTCATTGCCGCTTTTACTCGGTAAGTAGGTCGTGAATATTGGTTTCCTTCCGCATGGTTAGGATGCCAATAACTGTTATTCAGTTGCTGGTTATGTCCCGCCTACCTTTTATTGTACGCTTCACCATTTGAAAAGTCATTATTCTTCGCAAACCCGTTCTTTCTGGGCCTGCTACTATTCGACTGTCGTGATTTATTGTTGTTTTGATTACTCCCCGCATTGTCATATTCCTTTTGGCGTGCATCTTCTAGGATTAAATAAAAAGAATCAAGTATTGACATAAATTGTTCTATGTCCTTGTCTGGGACATGCACGAGTTTTTCTCGAATGACGATGGGTAGTTTTCCTTTAAGAATTCTTAATACATCGCTTGCCAACATCGGTTCATCCCAATAGCGCGTCTTATTAAGATATCTCTCAAAATACTTTCTTAAATTCCCCCGGCGGGGGGTGAACAGTTCGGGGTTGTAGACCCGTTTTCTTAAACGGTCTTGTACAGATCGGGACCAGAAAGTTACAAGAAATTTGTTTACAAAATCTCTCTGTCCATGAGAGAGGCAAAACTTTCTTAAAACTTTTTATAAAGGTGACTGGATGCGTAGCCTTTTTATCATCGTGGTATATCCGAAACTGTCTATTTTCCATTAACGACTCCTCAAATTTTACCTGGCCAACTGTTGGTAACACGCCTGAATCTACCGCACCAACATTGTCCGTAAAAGTCGGTAGAGTCTGGCTTGGCTGACTCGAGCAGACAAGTTGCTCGTTACGGCGTATATTAACTCAAAAACTGCAGTGATACCAATGTTTTCTGTGGCGCATCTGAATCCGTGTCCTACACTTAGGCCACACGTGATGTGATGTGCGGGTCGACCAGCATTCGCCCCTACTCTCCAGAGATATGCTCGTTGATGTATTGGTCCGAGTATATACAGCGTGGGTATTGTCAATCTTACACTACTGGGCAATAAATTCCTACACCAAGAAGAAATGCACATGATAAACGGGTATTCATTAGACAAATATATTGTACTAGAAATGACATGTGATTACATTTTCACGCAATTTGAGTGCGTTGATCCCGAGAAATCAGTACGCAGAACAACCACCTCTGGCCGTAATAACGGCCTTGATACGCCTGGGCATTGAGTCAAACAAAGTTTGGATGGCGTGTACAGGTACAGCTGCCCATGCAGCTTCAACACGATACCACAGTTCATCAAGAGTAGTGACTGGCGTATTGTGACGAGCCAGTTGCTCGACCACCATTGACCAGACGTTTTCTATTGGTGAGAGATCTGGAGAATGTGCTGGCCAGGGCAGCAGTCGAACATTTTCTATATCCAGAAAGGTCCGTACAGGACCTGCAACATGCGGTCGTGCATTATCCTACTGAAATGTAGGCTTTCGCTGGGATCGAATGAAGGGTAGAGCCACGGGTCGTAACACATCTGAAATGTAACGTCCACTGTCCAAAGTGCTGTCAATGGGAACAAGAGGTGACCGAGACGTGTAACTAATGTCACTCCATACCATCACGCCGGGTGATACGCCAGTATGGCGATGACGAATACTCGCTTCCAATGTGCGTTCACCGCGATGTCACCAAACACGGATGCGACCATCATGATGCTGTAAACAGAAACTGGATTCATCCTAAAAAATGACGTTTTGCCATTCGTGCACCCAGGTTCGTCGTTGAGTACACCATCGCAGGCGCTCCTGTCTGTGATGCAGCGTCAAGGGTAACCGCAGCCATGGTCTCTGAGCTGATAGTCCATGCTGGTGCAAACGTCGTCGAACTGTTCGTGTAGATGGTTGTTGTCTTGCAAACGTCCCCATCTGTTGACTCAGGAATCGAGACGTGGCTGCACGATTCGTTACAGCCATGCGGATAACATGTCTGTCATCTCGACGGCTAGTGATGCGAGGCCGTTGGGATCCATATTCTGCCAACAGTCATTGGATCTCGACCAACGCGAGCAGCAATGTGGCGATACGATAAACCGCAATCGCGATAGGCTACAATCCGACCTTTATCAAGTCGTAAATGTGATGGTACGCATTTCTCCTCCTTACACGAGGCATCACAATAACGTTTCACCAGGCAACGCCGGTCAACTGCTGTTTGTGTATGAGAAATATATTGGAACCTTTCCTCATGTCACCACGTTGTAGGTATCGCCACCGGCGCCAACCTTGTGTGAATGCTCTGAAAAGCTAATCATTTCCATATTACTGCATCTTTTTCCTGTCGGTTAAATTTCACGTCTGTAGTACGTCATCTTCGTGGTGTAGCAATTTTAATGCCAGTATTTTATATACACTATCTTCAAGCTCACTGATTTTTTTCCGGAACATCTTTGTTTTGTTCTACAAGTTCCTAAACTTACTGCGATAGATGTGAGAAGGTCGTTTAATTTCTGAATAAGAAGGGCATCACGCCCTTTTTTCATTTTCGTTACGTTCTGATTGTGACACGTGTTTTACCTGATGTGTCAGTGCTTTTTCGCGTTGTCTGTTACGGATATCTAATTGTGCTAAGAAAATCGGGACTGGGACCTACTACTGATGCACCATCAGCTGATGCTGTGACATCGGTCTTCGGTTCTTGCCTAATCTCATGAACATGTGTGCTCACTTGAGCTTGTTCAGTATTTTCAGTAAAATCGTGAGATGCTGGTCTCTGTTCTGGTTCCTTTTGAGGAATTTGCGAACGGGTATTCGATGGGTCAGTTAAATGGAGATCGTGTACATTATCGTCTGCTTCCGTATCAGATCGAGCCTCACTTTCGGTACGTTTCTCTCTACGTGGCCTTCCCATGCTTATTCAGTTACAATATACACAAAAACACAAGAATTATAACACACACCTTATGTGAAATTGTGTCACAATACACTAAAAAAGAAACCACAAAAATAAGAAATTTCTACTTCAATTCTCTTTCTTTTAGTTATGTAAGTCCATCATTAACTGTACATGAATTGAGCTCGTACACCTATAAAGAACTTTCTGCAACTGCAGTGCAAGTTTTACCTGTACTGAATTGTTACTTGTCAAAAACACTGTAAAATTATCTTCTGACCTATGTTCTGAAGTTACGTTTGTGCACAGTTCACTTTAAATTACTTTACACTAAATCTGGCAATCAAATTCGTATGAAGTATGCACTGTACTAAACTATCTATGTCAGACACTCAAACTGAACACTATCATTCACTGATTTTAGTAAATGACTCGTTTTGACTTCACTGCAAAAATATGCAAATGTTAATTCATTAAAATATGTAGACAATTTAAAATTTTTCACTGTGGAGAATGCCAGGCCCCCTGCTCATTTATGTCTTGTCGTCCACCAGCCAGCAGCACTTGTATCTGTACTCTTACCTTTTTTAGTTTTTGCTTTATTGTTCTGGTTATTTGTACTAAGCTGCAGCCCAAGTATCAGTGACTGCAGCCACTTCTCACACTCAGATAGGTTGCTTGTAGTATTTTGATAGAAGTGGTACATGAAACAGTTTTTTACAAAACCCAGCTGGGATTTCTACATAAACAAAATGTACATTTACATTACGTTTTAGTTTTAGATTCTGAGTTTCATCAAAAACTAAATACAGTTATAAATCTGTTTGCACATCTGTTAGGATATATTTATGTAAGTGGTTCGAGCTGCACGCTTTGGGCTCCAGTTGTGGTGGTGCTTTATGTACCTCAACAACTGGTACATGTATGTAAATCGGTGGTTCGTGCCCCAAAAATGGTTCAAATGGCTCTAAGCACTATGGGACTTAACATCTGAGGTCATCAATCCCCTAGACTTAGAACAAATTAAACCTAACTAACCTAAGGACATCACATAAATCCATGCGCGAGGCAGGATTCGAACCAGCGACCGTAGCAGCAGCGCGGATCCGGACTGAAGCGCCTAGAACAGCTCGGCTACAGCGGCTGACCGTGCCCCACACACTGTGCACCATAGTGGTGGTTTTTTTAGTGTATTGGTTTTTCATATATTGTGTATAGTTGGTTTTAGTATTATTCTGGGCCGGCGGGGGTGGTCGGGCGGTGCTAGTGCAGTTTGGAACCGCGCGACCGCTACGGTCGCAGGTTGGAATCCTGCCTCGGTTATGGATGTGTGTGATGTCCTTAGGTTAGTTAGGTTTAAGTAGTTCTAACTTCTAGGGGACTGATGACCTCAGAAGTTAAGTCCCATAGTGCTCAGAGCCATTTGAACCATTATTATTCTGGCTGCTTCACAACTGATAAATGATTTACGTCAGTGATTCAGTTGTGGTACTTCTCGTAGTTAGTTTGCCCGACACGCTGTTTTTATACTAAAAGACACCACCAACAGACAAGTGAAACCGCAATGCTGAGGAGATTTTCGCAATTTCCGTGAAGCGGGAATGGAAAAAAAATACTGAAGTCACTTTACTTAAATATGATGCAATATTGGAAAAACAGATTACTATTACTGTTTCAAAGGAAGGACCGCTAATCTAGAGAAATCTCCTACATTTGTTGTGAGAGTGTTAGCTATGATTATAACATTTACTTATTTCCAGCTGTTTTACAACGAAGGGAGAGACCCAGCCACAAAACAAAAGCGTTTAGAGGATATTTGTGTTGCATGGGGCCGGCCAGAGCCGAGCGGTTCTAAGCGCTGTAGTTTGGAACCGCGCAACCACTACGGTCGCAGGATCGAATCCTGCCTCGGGCATGGATGTATGTGATGTCCTTAGGTTAGTTGGGTTTAAGTAGTTCTAAGTTCTAGGGGACTGATGACCTCCGATGTTAAGTCCCGTAGTGCTCAGAGCCATTGGAACCATTTTTTATTGCATGGGACGTGTCTCTCGTAGCGTTCCCTCCTTGCAAATAAAAATTCTGTAATGTGTGACCTCCACTGCTCGGATCAGTAGTGGAGGTTGGCAATCTCTAGTACATCATGCGTCGTTGCTACTTTTATCCAAGAAGGCGAATCCCAGCTGGCTGCCATAAATGGGGCAATGTCACACTGAAATCATGGCGAAAAATTCAAATTCTGGCAGGAAATAGAGCACTTTGGTTACCTCTACTAACCAAACGCTCCCACTCCTATAATGTCACCTACCTACCACCGCAACTCCACCCATGCAAGGCCGGCCGTAGTGGCCGTGCGGTTAAAGGCGCTGCAGTCTGGAACCGCAAGACCGCTACGGTCGCAGGTTCGAATCCTGCCTCGGGCATGGATGTTTGTGATGTCCTTAGGTTAGTTAGGTTTAACTAGTTCTAAGTTCTAGGGGACTAATGACCTCAGAAGTTGAGTCCCATAGTGCTCAGAGCCATTTGAACCATTTTTGAACCACCCATGCAAACGGCGGGAAACGGTCAATTTGAGCTGAGCTGCAGGAGAGGAAGACGTAAGGTATTTATTTATTTATTTTGGCTGGAAATGTATTGTTGATGGTGTTATACTGCAAGTGGATAGTCCTCCCCATTCTGCCACCTCCACTCCCAATTTCCACCACTCTCTTCCCCCACTGTTTCCGATCCTGCACTTGTAGTTCCACCTCAGAAATTGAAGAAAGACTGCCCCAGTCCACAATACTGCTTCCTGCAACGCTGAGCTGGCTTAGTTTATAATTGCTGCTACAGATGGGGATGTTAAGGCACTTATTTTTTATTTTTCTCACTTTTTAAAATACAGCTCCACAATGGGAAGCTCACATTGTTGCCTAAGCACAGACGGGAAATTCAGAACAAGTACATACCTAAAAGTTCATGACATACGTATTTCTAAACCCACAACACATAGCGAAACAAAAGAAAGAAACACAGACACACAGCAGGTCGAATGTCTAAAAGATTCTCCTAGAATTCGAAGCAGTGTCCTACAAACGAGAAACATGGCTGGAATTTTCGGTGAATTTCCGATGTCCTACAACTACTGGCATGGAGATGCTCTAAAACCACAATGACGGATGGGGGCAGCATCCCACACGTCTCAGCCAGAGGAAGCTAGTCTGCATGTACTGATCTGTGAACACTCGAACAAAGAAGATAACATATGACTCTCTGACATCATGGAAGTATCTGTAGATGCCTTGTTCTGCCCCTGTCTTGTTCGAACCAGTCCGCAGAGACTCCTATGAGCCCCACAAACGGACAAATTTCGGGAATTTCAGCAGAAAACCAGTTTTGTACAGATATAAAATATGTATATACAGCAGTCATGTTGCACTGACAGTTAAACCGTGCAAAAGTGATGCGCAGAAAATGAAATGTCGAATGTATTACCAAAGATACTTAGTCAATTACTCTGCTCTGCTACTGTTGAGGAGAACTTGAATTTTTCGGCGTGAAACCCATCTGCAACCAGGCTATATCATCACAAATGATTCTATCACCACACCATATCGCTGTAGTTAACACAATTCGTATCCTGCGCCATACGAAATCGTCACTTCCGCATTTTGAATACAGCTATCGACCGCCAGACACTCCTACATATAGCTTGAAGACACAAAGATCCCAAAAACTGAAGTACATGCACCGCATATGCCGGCAGTGCTAGATATCGCCCTTGAGGTCGGTCTGTCTTCCACCGCAGCCACCAGTCGGACAACTGGCCCCCACACGCGCTAGCCTGATGCGTAATCAGCGCGCCCTCCGTGGACGGCGGCCACTCTCCAGACCGGTGTACAAAGGCTGGCTTGGTTCCTCCGGAACAAAAGCATTCGCTAATGGTACTGTTTTCGGCCGATACTGCTTGGTACCGTGGTCTCTGTAACGAGCTGCGACCAACTCCAGACTTCGGGATTACGAGAATATTTAGTTCCCGAACTCTGTCGATGACAAATGTTTTGTCAGTCGCGAGCTAATTTGCCGATCTCGTAACCGATATCAGGTGCAATTCCCTACTTTACACGCAAAACATAGGTATTTGTGACACTGAAATCACCGTGTAGCATTTGAAAATTTCCAAAATTTCGTGTATTTTCGTATGGTTTGCAGGTATATTTTACCATAAACCTGACTGGTCTCGCTATCAACCACACAGGAGTGTACTACTGGTCGCCTGCACAGTATAATTCTGAAGATAAAGAGTGGAAATTATATCTTTAGAGAACCGAAACTTTAACGAAGTCATAATGAGAGACCTGCTGCAAACAACTGAGTAGCTAGTGACTTATCTTGCGTGCGATGATTTTTACGTGAATATTTGAAAATAGAGGAAACTCCTAGTTTCATTAATATTTTTCACGAATACAGGTATCAATGATATAACAGACTCCAGATCACCTTGTACTTTAAAAAGTCAGCTAATGTTTTAATACTCATTGCCATGTCGACATAACCAGTAAATGTCTCTTCCACCCGTGTTTCACCATCTCAATGCAAACAACACGTCACAATCGATGTCCTCTCGACCAAATAAAGATGGGAAATGTGTCGAATGGCATTATACCTCACAGTCGAACAAGAGGATTTTGGAAACTTTGGTCTTGCCAGATGGAGAGGTACAGAGAGAGAGAGAGAGAGACTTGCAACGACTTGTCTCACTGCAGCCCGACAAAGAAGTGTGACCTCACTAACTACACCACCTCAAAGTCGAACGAGAAACTTCTGTTTCTGGTCTGCAGAAATCTGTTACAGACGAACAAAACACTCTAGAACAGGACGCTTCCTGCAAGCCGTTAAACGTATGTCTCGGAATGACTGGTCCCCTGGAACAACAGCAAAATGCCTGACTATTTGTCATGCATGAAGAACCGAACGATCAACAGCTGCTGTTTCAGGAATATATTGAATAACGTCATGTAATGGTCCCTATGAGAGATTTTCAAAACTTCTCTGCAGATATTCGCCGGTAGACTGTGGTGGATTCTCGTCATCAAAGCACCTTTCACCGTTCTGTGACGTAGGTCTCAACAATTTCTCCTATCACAGGCAGGTGAAGCTCAGCTATCTGTGTATAGGAAAAGAGCTGCTTCAACACACTGCTTGAGTGAAAGCATTATATCAACAGGCGTAAACAAAGCTTCCCTCCTTTCAGTTCGTCTTCTAGTCTTTGGCTGTGAGCGCTAGCACAAGGAGTTTAAACCGCTGGAAGAAGTTAGGACGTTATCATCACCTGTCAACGTAAACACTGTACTTGAGGTTCAATGAGCACAACCAACTTTCTCCAAATCGGGAAATGTCGATTCCGTGGTTGTAACTACGTGGAGTACAGTTGCACCAACAACTACGTAGCGCAGGTGTCTCAGTCTACTTCTGTCTGAGGGATAATCAGGCGTTAAACAGAATTATAACTTCGTCAATGCACGGCCTCTGGCTCTGATGAAATGCACTCTGGATTGTTTCCAATTTCACATCTCCTTTGCTCTCTCTAATATGAAACATTCACGGGGTTAAAAGAACACATCCAGAGCCATCTGAAAGTTCTAGACACGTAACAGTTCATCTTAATTCCTCGGTTTTGAAGCTTGGCGATTACCCGCGCCATACCGATCAAAATAAGGTTCATGCAGCAAGCTGTATCTGCATCTGTCTCTGAGAATTGCTATTATTTTAACACTTCTATGAGTGGAATATGTATAGTACCCTGGGATGAACTCTGTCACTCTTCATTATGTTGAACCATACACTTTGATAGTTTTTATTCATATAATGGGCCTCTGAAGTGCTACTGCGGACTTCTGTTGAAACTCTAATGTTATGTCTGCAAAGTTAGCTCTGCAATGGTGGGTATTTCAAACCTGCACCTCCATCTACAGTAGTGTCTCGATGTACTGCTGATACATGAAACGCTTGTCGTTTACATGTCTGGGCAGTCACGAACAGGTACCTGTGCTAAACTTAATGGACAGGCATTATCATGGAATAATATGGCTTCAAGCAGTCTTCCTAATCGTTGTTCATGGACTAAACAACTCCATTCTAGCTCAGTTTGTTAGTGTGGGTTGCATACATTTAGGGACAAGCATACATTCAGGGGCAAACTTGATTGTTTTGTGACCCCTCCCCCTACCCTTACCCTATTATTGTTCTGCTATGTGGTTTATGACCGCCTGAGGATTGATTTATGACCGCCTAGGGATAATCCGTCCTTCTGAGAAACCAAGCACCCCTCCCTCTCCTCATCCCCTATGTCTCTGGAAAATCCCCAAAACCCCCCTCTCCCTTTCCCCCCTGATACAAGGACACTTTCGATATCAAATTAATTGACTAATTAATTAAATCGACCAATTAAATAACCCCTCCCCCTCAGGGAAATATCTCACCACCATCCCCCCCCCCCCCCCATCTGGGAATTGGTGGGGGAAGGACTCAGTCTGCAGTGTAGAGCAAGGAACTCATGATACAAAACTGAAGTCTATGTGAATAACATAGCAGAGGATGTACTATTTATTCATAAAGTTCAATTTTCAGCGGTTGCTGCTCAAATTGTTCTTCAGATGTAGTGTGAATTGCAGAGCTATAAGGCAAACATGATGGTCTTCCCTCTCAGTAGTGCCACATGGCTGGCCAAATCCCCATCTTCTTCAGATTGTACATTCTCCTGACCACCAGTACCAGCAGTCATGTACAGTAGCTACATTCCTTGCAAGTCTCTCAGAAGTATCACAGAAGGAACATCCAGCTTCTCATAGCACTATTACACAACCTCGTTCAAACTAAGTGAGGTGCTGGTGTCTTTGTTGCATCAAATTTATTCTTGACTAACATAAACTTCCATGTCCAATCTGAGAGGTAACTAATACTCATGACAGTTACAGCGCGTGTTTAAGGCAAACCTGACTTGCGTTCTCGTAGTGGCGCTACTAGCGTACTAGCGCCACTCTTATGCGACTGGCAGGGAATTTCAACTGACATCATCTTTAAGATGTACAAACATCATTGTATTAATACTAACATCAAGCAAATAGCGAGCCTTTCTCTCGGTGTGATGGCTCTTCTTCAGAGTGTGTTTCGCTTTTCCAGATGAAGTTCCAACTTGTTCAGTAGTTAAGTTGAATGAACTGTATGAGATTCTGAAATATTCATTATCCACCAGTTCACTGTAAAGAGTGGCAAATTCTCCATCTGTTAGTCTATACTTCCTCTCCTGATGAACCCACTTCCGTTTTTTCGCTTGTTTTTCCCCGTCTTCATCCAAAATCACAGCAGTCAGCGAGGTCGTCATCTGAGAACTTCGTCAGCCTGGCTGCTGAAGTGCATTGACATGTGCGGGAGGAGACACTGAAAACTGTGAATAGGCGTCGCTGTGGCACCACGACTTGTGCAATCATGAGCCTTCACTTCTCTGTCGCGTCGCTGATGTGTTTGAAGCGGACTTAATTCATGATATAGCGATGTGGCTGTTCCCAGAGAGCCAATAAAGACTAAAGCGATAGTGCAATCAGCTCCAATGTTAGACGTGGTAATACATATTGCAGAGTCGGACGCCTTGATTACTGTAGCGCAAAATATATTTTCAGATGTTTGGCAGGTGAGTAAACTTGACGAGTCATTCCAGTGGGACAGATCACCATTGGAGGCTAGTCAGGCTTTAGGGTTTACGTCGTCTAGGTGGCAGGATGACTCTAGTATCAGAATCAGTGCTCTGGCGTCCTAGCGTAGGTCTGCGACCAACATGTGGGCCACACCGAACTGTTCTCGATCTGTGCCACTGAGTCTTCCACCGAGTTCACAGCAGGTATAGAGTGTCGTACCTCCAAGTGCAAGACTCACTCCCATGGGCATGAAGTCTTGCCCCGATTGCTGGTCATTATACACAAAGAGACAATGCCCCAATTTCTTTGCAACTTGTCCGGCCAGCCGAATACCAGGGCCCTTAGCAGCTGTGGACAGAAAACATAAGTTAGCCGCGCAGTGGGAAAATGTCGCCATGTTCATAGTCGAGTCCTCATGCAGGTCACCAGGCCTACAGCGTCAACGTACTGTGGCAGGGATGGAGATAGCTAGGTGTCGTTGGCTGTTTCAATTTGACACAGGGGCCTGAGTCGGTCTAATCAGTTTGGATACTCATCACTTGCTGAAGTGCCTCCCCATACTGCATTCTCAGTTCCAGGTGGTTTCTCAAAGTGTGTAGCAGATTCCTTTAGAGGGCAACTACTAGACATGACCAAATAAAAAAATGTGGATTTCCAGCTCACACTTCTGATTGTACGTTCACCGTCAGCAACAAATAGTTTCGGACTTGATGCCTTCACTACTTTTGGATTTGAAGCAGTCGATAACGTTAACTTGGTCTCTTATGTAGAGCTATTTCAGAACATAGAAGCATTTTTGCAGTCACTCGATAAACTTTTTAGTTTTGAGACCTGCATTGCAATAAATCTGTCTATGGTTCCTAAGTTCTGTTGAGCCCACCCTACACACTTTGCTAACAGAGATAAACTGAAGGTAGAACTCGACATATGACAGAATGTAGGAGTGGTGTCTCCCTTACGTCCTCCTGAGAAGTTGTTGGTTAAGATGGCCGGCCAGTCAGAATTTTTCCAGAACTGACCTCATAGAAACACACTTGCAGCTGCCATTGGACACTGTCTCGGCGGATTTCAGTATTAAATACTTCTTTCGCGATGTAACTATTTAAACATATTCCACTTGGGGTGGCATCAACTCTGGGTATATTCCAACATTTTCTCAAGGAATTCTGTGTTGCATCAACTATTTGGATGACATTTACGTCAGCTAGAGAACAGCATTTGCGCATTGATAGGCAGTTTTTCAGTAACTGTTAGACACTGGCGCGCATTTCGAGCCTGATAAATGTATTTTCTTTCTCCCAGAGTGTCGTACTTCAGGCATGTGCTACGTAAGGACGGCATGGTAACAACTTTAGAGCATGTTGCAGTGATTGACAGACTGCCAGTTCCTAAGAATATTAAGTAGTTGCAAGCGTTTTTAGGGAAGTTGAATTACTTCTTACAGAAGATCATACTTCTCAATGACTAGATTATTGTACCATTATAAATTTTTGTAATCAGTCAATAATCACGTGAAACATTGAAAATCAAATGTTTATTGTCATAGGAAGGCGTTAGATAGGCAACCTGCAACTCGCACCAGTATACTGGTTCCGGGATAGTCGCGTAGTGATGTAGATGTTCAATCGTAAGCTTTTGAAACCTGTTCGCTTTCTGTCGTATTTGATAGTTGGTGTCACGTCGAACGGGAGTTTCAGTTATTCTAAGGGCACCCCGTTTCACCGACAAATATGTCGGTACTCGGTGGAGTCTGTAACACTGAGATAACACCTCTGCCGCCAGGTGGTATGAAACTTCACAGCGGCCGCAAACTCTTCAGAGATCTCCCCAGTCGAGCGCTGTCGTAAAACGCGGCGAGCGGGAGAATCCGCAGCATTGCTGGCGGGCCTGCCCGGCACCTGGTCTTCTGCAGACAAATGCCCGCTAAGCCGGCGGCGGCGCGAGCTTAGTCTGCAGAGCAAGCGCCTGCTGCGTGTTATCTCCGAGGACGCAGCCAGCCGCCGGATCGAACCCGCCAGCAGTGGGCGCGCCGCGCAGCAGCTGTTTAGCCACCCGTGCAGCGTTGCCCGCCAGTAATATGTTATTTCAGAGATGAGTATAGTCGGATTCCGCTACAATATAAAATGTAATTGAAAATAAAGCTTACACATACTACCGACTATATATGGGTTGGAAAAAGAAAAACTACAACCAAGTAGTTTTCTGTTGAAGGCAGCCGCAGATGAAATAATATATATTTCTGAAATAAACCGCTTTCAGCTGTATATGAACTTTTACAGGAACATGATCAGATGCGTGGTATTTTATCAATCTTCAGGTGTACAGCTACAAGAAAAGAAACGCACAGTTGAAATTATGATAGAAACACAGATACCTATCCTAATAATTTATGCTGTAAGATAACCAATATGAAATATTCCCACGTCAGTAAAACATTTAAGCCCTGATACGGGAATGACAGGGCTCAACCTTCTCAAAATAAATAGTATTACCCGCAACAATCAGGGCGTCATAGTTCAAATTGACCAGTTGAAATCTGACATTTTAACAGCGCGTTTACCATCAATGAAAAGAGCAAAATAAGAAAAAAAAATAAAAGTTAAAAGCCGCAGCTAGCAACATTTAAAGCCCATAGTTAATAAAATTCGCTTCACACCAGGAAGCGGCGGGCAGCTACCCTCCAAACGCTTTGCCGGGCAGGGACACACTGCTAGTCAGTGCGCTCATGTTTTTCCACGGAGGCACTAGTACTACCACGCACATGGTGGGGAATGCTATACACATCTTCGCACATATTCAAGTATCGAGGGAATGGTTGATGCCCCGTTACACAGCACAACCTATGAACTATAAAATACTTCAGCGTGAAAATCGTTAAAAGTAAATAGACGAGATGCTAGAGCATATGACAAGTCCAGGATCAATAACCAAGCAGTCGAATAACTATGACATTATGTCCTTGAAAGGAAATCAAAGGTCGACAGTATATTTTAATGTCTTAGCTCAACTTCATCGTTAAGGGTATGTTGGGGTTGTAGCTTTAGACTCCGCATAATTTCAATCT
Source organism: Schistocerca serialis cubense (assembly GCF_023864345.2). NCBI lineage: Eukaryota > Metazoa > Arthropoda > Insecta > Orthoptera > Acrididae > Schistocerca > Schistocerca serialis. Next base: position 525,641,016 of record NC_064642.1, read on the forward strand.
CTTCCAGGTCTGCTCCTTCACTTCTCTGTGTGAGACTTTTAAATTACAAGCTACACCTGTTAGGTTGTACTGTGTAACTGGGGCCTCAATCATTCCCATGATATCTGGATAAGCGCAGAGTAGGTATTAAATCTGTGTCAATCTGTAACTTCTTAACGTTTTAATTAACGCAACACTAAATTCAATATTTGTCGTACTTTGGAATGGATATTTACTGGGGTTTTACTTTCAGGCAAAGGCAGTTAAATTACGCTACATTTGTCAACAATTTTAGACTTCTGCCGCTACGCCACGAAGATAAAAAAAACTCTGCTACGGTTGGCAACTCTGTACCCAAGCCGTGCCCTCACCCAGAAGTAATTCAGCGCGATGCAGGTCATCCAACGTGCCCAACTGTTCTTATTACTAAAGGAAATAAATTTCCTTTATGAGCCAGCCAATATTGTGCATATGTTTTGACTGAAACCGGCTACATTACTTAGATATAAGGTACTTGGAAGTGCTGCAGCCTAGTAGTAAAAATGTAAAATACGCTACAGATGACGTCAGCTCTTCTCTAAACCCACCAAGTCAGTTCACTGTCGCATGCGATTGTGGTGAACACAAAATTTAGACCGTTTTACAACTTTTGCAGGTACGCATTCATTACTTCTTCGTACAGTTTCTGTTTGAAGAATAGTTTTTTCTCTGTTATAATGTGTTAAGAGTGGTCTAAGCTTTTAAAATATCTTAAGTTCTATTAGCTATAATTTTTCCTTGTTTTGTAGTTGACCTAAAAATTACGTTGGTCTAAATTTTGGCTATTATGTATGGCCTAAATTTTGGCTATAGATAGATTCTGGACCATTTGGTAAATACTGTTTTCATTCTAGAACGCTGAGAACGAAACCAAACTTCCGCAGAATAAGAGAAAGGAAGGGAACGAAAGAGATATGAGCAAGGCGATTCGGGCAGTCAGAGGTAAAACTATGGGACAATCTTCTCAAGATCTCTCATCCACTACAGATAATCCCATGCTGGACACACTTGACATGTGAAGCCTTTTAATTCGTTGACATCAGCCAAACAGGTTTACTTCATGGGCTGTTAATTTTCGAAATTGCTGCTGTTCCTACAGTAAACAAAGCAAAAAGCAACAAACATATGTTTGTTTATTCAGCAACCAGTTTCCTTCTACTTGATCGTCTTCAGATTGACCTAAATGCTGAAATGTGCATACGTTATAAAAATGTTTATAATGGTAGGCTATCAAGTGTAATAAGTGGTATCGTAATACACATAGGCTGGGAAGTTAGTTAACTTACCTATCTTCGTGCAGTTAACAGATATAACAAAAATATGTCCATAAATGGCATTGTGACATAGAGTAAAATCATGATAAAAACAGTAACCACAGACGTCGCTAGCGAACTGTGCTTACAGCACCGGTGCAAACAGCTGAGATGTCGTGGCCGCTAGATGTCGTTGCTGACTACGGTTCAGAACGGCCTTATAGAAATAAACGTAATCTTAGACCATGTCGGCGTTCACCTAAAATGAATACATTAAAATGCTACTAAAAGGGAGCTAGAGTTATGAGTCGAAAGGGAAGTATTAGTTTACATTCAAATGGGTAAATGCTAATAACTGCATGTGCTATGTGCATTACAATGGATTTAACTGACATCAGCTTTTCAAACGATAGAACCTCGGGCACTGTGGGCACACCAAAAGCAGATCTGAGAAATCGCTGGCAGCAAAAGGCCAAGACGCAATGAAAATGGGCAGAATAAGAAATAAAATTAATAAAAGCTCAAAGGTTAAATAAAAGTATAACCATGACCTTCTGATGAGGTCACGAAAGGTAGCCCGCATAAGTGGTCCTGACATGTACAACCGATGAATAAGAGATGTGTAAGTAGCATATCGCACAAGGATAAAAAGACTATAGGCACAACAGACTCGCCGAAACCGAAGCATGAAAAATATAGGCAGCAGGAGGAGGAGCAGAGCTCTGGTAGGATATAAAAGATACAACAGCTTATCACATTATGAAAATTCTGAATTGGGTACAAATTCACTCTGTTCATTAAGAAGTTTATATTGGTGGTCTTTCCTGGTTACATAAATCTCTGCCTCTTCCAATTTTATTTGCTCCCTCTGCTTACTTCACAATGACAAGCACGTTACTAACTTTCAGGTTTATGTATGTTACGACACTGTTTGTTACCAGTTGATAGCCAAACATTATGTGCATTTTTATAATCCATGCATATTTCCGAAATTTATATCAATCCGAAGATGATCAAAACGTTTAAAACCAGTAACTGAATAATCAAATATTTTTGATCACTGGCTGTTGTGACGTTTACAGAATTTCACAATATTGAATTACTGTCACCTCAAGAGTGTCAGTGTCACTATTCATCAAAGGATCTGCCCTGATAACTGGCATTCCTTACAAAACAATGTTACAAAAGTGAGTTAGAGAATAAAAAATTTCTACTGATGCTCCCAAACAAAACGCTGTAGCAAATAAACTGAAGTCTGAAAAAGAGTGTGAAATCTCATCCAAAAATTGAAAATTGGGAAAAACAAAAACAAAAAATACATTTGACACCGACGAAAAGCAAGAAGAATATTCGTTAATGACTTTATGAACATATTGTATATATGGTTCTCGGGCGAGACGTCGGATGTCATAGTGCAAACTCCACAATATTTCGTCAGCGCAACTGGCCGACATCTTCAGGTGCGACGAACACACTGCTAAGGCAGGACCAGGGCCCCCTATTTATGCCAGTTTTAGACAGGAAGTGCGCATGCGTGGAGGCACCAAATTCGATGGCCAATAGCGACGATATCAGCTAGTAGCTGGAAGGACAGTAACGCCACCAACAGGATGAAGAACCAAATGCTTCGGCGCACGCGCGGAGGCTGCCGCCGCTGCTCTGCGCTGCCATCGGCCGCCCCAGCGACCTCTGTCGGAGGCCGCAAGCGCGGAGGCTGCCGCTGTTACTCTGCGCTGCCATCGGCCGCCCCAGCGACCTCCGACTGAAGCCGCAAGCAAAACTGCGCGTCCACGTAGGCGCCTTGATTATTCTCCCGTTGTCAACAGAATATTTATGTTGCTGGCGAATCGTCGTCAGTCTCATGACCAATAGTATTCCTCTCTGCTCGAAGCGACTTCAATATGGCCAGTGCTGGATCCCAAGCTGTACTAAGCTGAAAGCCCGTGTCTCTGTTTACAAGATTCGTCGAGTTACGTATTTCCACTGCTTCCTTAATAACACTGTCCCAGTACGAACTCGTCGATGCGAGGATTTTTGTATGTTGATAATTCATAGACTGGCCTGTACTGAGACAATGCTCGGCCACTGCAGACTTTTCTGGCTGCTCCAGACGAGTGTAGCGTCGGTGTTCAGTGCATCTCTCTTCTACAGTGCGACAAGTTTGTCCGATGTACGACATGCCGCAGCTACAAGGAATCTCGTAAACACCGGGTTTTCTTAGGCCAAGGCTGTCCTTAGATGAGCCCAAGAGAGCTCTGAGTTTTGCCGGCGGACGAAAAACACATTTAACTTTATGCCTCTTCAATAATCTTCCTATTTTTGAAGAGACACCGCCGATGTATGGCAAGATGACCATTCCCCTTTGTTCTTCGCCTTCTTCCACTTCCTCACGTTGGGTAACCCGCTTCGGTTGTAAGGCACGGCGAATCTCCCGTTCGGAATATCCATTTTGTTGGAAAACGGTGCGCAGATGGAGTAGCTCATTGGATAAGCTGTCTGAGTCTGATATGGCTCGTGCTCTGTGGACCAACGTCCTCAGTACGCCACTTCGTTGCGAAGGATGGTGACAGCTGGTGGCCTGTAAGTATAAGTCCGTGTGTGTTGGTTTACGGTACACTGAGTGACCTAACGTGCCATCTTCTTTTCTCCGTACCAACACGTCCAGTGTTATACAACATGTCCGTCGGGAAAGCCTCAAGCAACACACTTTATGAACAGTTTAGACTTCACCGCTGGAAAAAATAAACGAGTCGTTGATGAAGTAGAATGTATCTTTTAATTACTAAGTCTTTCTGATGACGTGACCGGAGAACTGTGCGTTATGTGCAATACGTGGGAACTCAATGAATGTACAAGCCCTGCTAAAACATTTGTATTTGCGACTTTTGTCAACAGGATAGGATGTTTTACAGTATGTGATGACATTTTTCGATAAATCACTGTGATTTAAAAACAAATTTATCCTTCATTATTTTACGACTGCTTTACGAAATTTTATAAATAAATTGGGGACAGGAAAATCAGTCTAGAATCTGTACATTTTTTCAACGCGTTTGTAGTGTGAACTGCGGTGTGGAAACTCATATTGTCTCACTGGGATATGCCATGACATCAAGGCCTTGAAGACACAAGTGAGCATTCTGCCCCGTTTCAAAAGTTACCTGAACAGCCCTGTTGTCATATTCCACTGCTTCCCCACACAATGAATGCAAGACCTAGAGAGGTATGTGTCTCGACAACCACTGCTTTCTGTGGCCTGTCATCGGATCATCTATGGACACGTTGGCCTTGTTGTGACAGCCACAGGCAGAGGCGAATCTTTTCGTTGAACTCCACAGAATTCCACTCAATATCTCAGTTGACTCAGACTGCACACCATGGAAGTCTTTGTCGTCATCCGTATGCTACCAGTGTTAAGCAACGCATCGAGACTTCAACACTTCAACCCACCCTACAGGGTTATGTTCCTGATGGTTCGTGTTGACTTTCCGCGCGTAGCTTCTCTCCAGATTTCAGGTATTTGTCTTCCGTATATTCATCAGAGTTAGTCGATCAGTTCTGTGATCTTCTCGTGGTGCTCCGCTTCTGGAAAGACCACTGTGTACTCTTCTCGGCACAGAATTGTCTTGAGTCCATCTCGTCATCGCTCATTCTGCTGCCCTAGCACACTAGCCAGTAGTCTGGGCGATCTGTCGGTAGACGCTCCCATGTCCCTCACGCTAATGACTCGACGATTTTCGAAGTCCGAAAGATTTTAGCGATGGTTACGTTCACGCCCTCTGGGGCTGCTGCGATCCCCACCTGTGAACTTCCAGCAACGTTCACACACCCAATTTTTCGCGTACAGGATCATTTCTCTATAGTGAAAATAAGTTCTCATAAGGACGAAATTTTAATCAACATATCCAAAAGGCTTGGAAATACTGGAGTACCACTTTGGTAATATTCATCCAAGATGTTCGTGAAGTAATACCTCCACTTTCTAGCGGTGGATTATCATCCATAATCCATTCTTTTAGACCAGGAAAACTTACATTTCTATTGTTGTATGAAAATTTGAACCGCATCCCTCTAGGAGTGGTTCTATTGCCTTAATCACAATGTTGCCTCTGTCAGCCCATTTAGCCAAGGTTCCGACATCCACACCTGCGGCAACAGTTCACAAGCCACTTCACGGTAGATGTATGTAGACTGAAGCAACGGATGAAAATTTGTACTAAGGATGGTATTCGATCCCAGGTCTCCTGCTCACTAGGCAGATGGGCTAATCACTACATCACATTGGCACAGTGGCTTTGACGACTGAACAGGCAACCCTAGTACATCTCCCTCCTCAATCCAAATTCCCATTCACACCTCCCACTTGGTACTTCCCCTACACTTAAACAGCACTGCAGAGTTTGTTCGAGTATAAGGGGAATGCCAAGTGGGCTGAGGCGTGACTGTCAATTTTCATTGAGGAGGAAGGTATGCTAGGGTAGTCAGTACAGTTCAGCAAGTCCCAGGGTGGCGTAGTGGTTAGCGCATCTGTCTACGGAGTAGGAGGCCCGGGTTCAAATCTTGGTCTTGATACAAGTTTTCATTTGTACATATATGCATAATAGATGTTTGTAACGTGGAAAGGTCTCTGGAACGATATAGTTTCATTTGACTTCATGGTATTGTCTGGAAGTTACTCTGGGCACCACTATCTGTTATTCACGTACGATCATCAAACGGTGGGCAGGTAGATCGACTGCCGACAAGCCTCCGTATGAGCAACAATTACTCTGCTCTCCACGTGAAAGTCATTTCGAGAGATGTGTGTGAGAGGAACAATGTGAAGCAACACTCTTCTTGGAACATGTATTCCCAAAGTTTCAACAGCAACTATCTGCCTCTGAAATTGATTGAGGAATTCTAACACAATTTCTCGTTTACTAAACGAGGAACGATACATGTGGTTCGCCTTTCGATCTCCTCTATAAAATCTAGGTTATAAATGTACTAGACTCATGAGCAATATTTTACTCTTGTTGAAAATTGTAAAGGCCCTTTACTTCAATACTGCAGGGTAGAGTTTTGTACCTTAGAACGGTTTTCACACTTTAGCCTGTAGCCAGCTTTGTAATAGAAATTTGATACGTTTTCCTCTCACAGTCTGAAATGATGGGATTCAATTTCTGTGTGATCCAGTCTTTTTCTGATTTTTAAGAAATTACTGCAGAAAAATAAGATTTCTCAAAATATGATAATATGTTCCAAGTTACAACACGATCATGTAACCAGGTACAAATATTCTCTTGAAATTTAGAAATGTTACAATCGAGAAAATCTTGTCAGTACAATATTCAATCGTCTATCTGTTGCATTATTACTATGGTACACACCAATAATCACTAAATGAAATCAAACCAAGCAGAAGTATTATCGAAGATCTGTTACAGGTTATAAACATTTTGAAGTAGAAGCTACTGAAAACTAAAACAAACTTCAAGTAAAATTGTTAAGACATTAAACGAATTCAGTTTATTTGCATGTATGACATGTTCCATGGAAAAAGAGCTTCCTCTGCTTCAAGGTACAAGATGGTACACGACTGGTGAAGTATCTTTTAACTTTCCACATTGTATATAAGCAGTTCTAAATATATATAACGTTACACTACCATTTTTGTCAAAACCGTCATGTACTATAAATTAATTTCAATAAATTCATAAATCCAGCAAATCTAAATTAAACCAAAGTACATGGGTACAATGATCGTTAAACTTAATGCCAGCGATTGCATAGGTAGTAGGTTTGGAACAGTATATAGCATGCGTGCCAAACTCTACCAAAGAAGGCACCATCGGCATTCTATCGCACTCGATGGAAGGCCACTGTATTGTGTTTTAGAATGGGCAGTAAGCTGCTGTGCAAGAGGTATGCCACAAACATACAGTAAGGAATTGTTGCCTCACACTGCCCTGGCCTCTGTGGGAAACCAGAATTCTGGGAAATACTATACCCAAAGCAATACAAAGATAAAAATCTGTGAAGTGGTGTGAGTTGCAAGGCCATCCACCGATTCTGTGTCTATGAACATGGGACCCCCAGTTTCCAGCTGGTGCCAAATTGAGTGCATAATTATTGTTCATTCTGTTAGGAAATACATAGGGTGAGTGTCTACCACTGGATAAAATCAATAATGTCTAGAGTGTAAAAACAGAAGCTGCTGTGTGTATGTGAAGAATATCTGATTGGCGACAACATGAGATACGATAGTTGGTGGTACCCAGGAGCTGGTTGTTTCCGAACTCAAGCACCGAAAACTCACATGATTGGTTACTTAGCTTTAAGGATACAGGTTACTTTTCTGGCTCAATATTATATAAAAATCTACCCCTATTTCTTTCAGGCACCGTTTATAACGTTTATGTTTTACAGATTTTTTGTTGATATCAGAAAATGCAGCACACTTTCTAAACAAACTATAAGTATTTTGAATATTTTTCAACCAACTTAGGGTTATTAAAAAATTACAAAGACGTTGATGCAATTTTTTTCTAAAATGCTTCCTCATATTAAGGTACCATTTAATCTGATGATATACATTTGAAGGGGACCAAATTTTTACCAGATAGGCATGACATGACGGCTGAGGTACTGGACCTATTTAATTCCATGTATTATGTATATTACATGGACAAAAATATCATGTCTTATATTTAAATTTTTATGATTTTTTTAATAAAAATGTTATTTTTTCTATAATTTAGTTGATTCTGCAATGAAGCTTAGGTCTACTACATAAGTATGGACTACTGCAAGTTACAGAAAAAAATTACAGCAATGCTTTATAAGCTATAGGAAATATTTGTACCTGAATTCTGAAAAATATAACTTGTGAGAAATTGTGAATGAAGATATGAGTCCAATTAAACTGTACCTCAGAACATTACTGAAGCATACTCCTCATCCTGCACGATTTCTTCATCTTCTGGCTTCCTCTTGACATTCCTTTTAGCACTTCTTGCTTCTTTGGTAGCTTGAAGAGCGAATCTTTCAGCTTCATGCACTCATTGTCCGTCACACTCGAGCAATTGGTTTTCCATATTAGAGGCACATTTTATGCCTCAATTTCTCAGGACTTCCAACCTTCCTATCACTCCATCATTGAAACATATCACTGCATGTAGTACACCAGCTTTTAATGTACTTAGTCCTACAAAAACATTCTTGAGTAATCTTTCCCATATGCAATGGTTGAAACTTTCATTTCTATTCCGAGTGCCCCCATGAAGACATTTACTAAGCAAAACAGGGTCACTTAGGTCTCAAAAAATTGATTTTATTTCATTCATAACAGGCTCAGGAAAAGAATGCTTAAGATGGTTTATTTGGCCACTTTCTCATGCTTTTTGGCAACCACACCAAGAATCTGCTTCTTCAGGACAAAGTCCATGAATAGGGTGGTCATCTGTGGATGACTTGTGAAAGTAGGTGATCTATACAGCTTTTCTCATTGCTGTAACATCATTCAGAGATGCAGTTCGTCTAATGGCAAACCCATAATAACTTAAAAGAAGGTCTACTTCAGTTTCTGTCAATCTGTCCCGGCCAGCCAGAGATTTTGCATCAGATAGCAACGTTATTTACATTTGTATTCGTAGTTTCCTCAGTCTAGGATCCATCCTATTTTGCACATGTCCACAACACTCCAGTTCTGTTACCAACGTATCACCATAAACATTCAACTCATTAATTTTATTGAAAGCTCTAGAGTCCCCATCGCCTAGGTACCTCGTATATCTAACTTTTTAAATGGGCACCGACCTCTGAAATATTTTTAGACCTCCATCTCACTCCACATCTCCACTGTAACCATCATAATTCTTAGGACACTGATGTTCAATATGCCCTTCAGGGTTGCCGTGGCAGTTGTGGCAGCACTTAGATAAGCACTCATCATCAACAACTTTTCCTTTCACCAGAGAAGTAGCACTTGTAACATCATTTAAGAAACGATGTCCTCGACGTTGCTATGTCCCACAAAGCGCAACAGCAATGTCCTTGGTTTCACTAATATTTACAATTTATTCTACTGAATGTTTCATAGATGCTTTATACATAATCGTCAAAGCACTTAAAAGTATTTTTATGTGAAACTTCCTGACAGATTGAAACTGTGTGCCGGACCGGGACTCGAACTCGGGACCTTTGCCTTTCGCGGGCAAGTGTTCTGCCATCTGAGCAACCCAAGCACGACCGTGAGGACGGAGCATGAGTCGTGGTTTGGTAGCTCAGATGGTAGAGCACTTGCCCGCGAAAGGCAAAGGTCCAGAATTCGAGTCTCGGTCCGGCACACAGTTTTAATCTACCAGGAAGTTTCATATCAGCGCACACTCCGCTGCAGAGTGAAAATCTCATTCAGTATTTTTATGTACTTGCTGAACCTACTGGGAGGAGCAGGAAGGTCCATCAAGCCACAAAACATTTGAACACCCTTTTTTCCTTTTCCTATTGTAAGCATTGCATACAATAACTTCAAATTCACATAATATGAATTATGCACAATGTTCGAAGTCATTTTCGAGGTAGATTTATTGCAGGATCTACACAGAACAACTAATTTTGACGCTAAACGCTGCCTGCCACTTTGTTGTTCAGTTATTTCCAGACAGCCTACACTATCACATTGTTTACATTTCGCCGCTTCCTTTATCAAAGAAGGTAAGATGCCCACATCAACAACAACAAATCCACTACAAACAGTGTCATTGTTAACACCAAAATTTGAATCACCAGCACCAGGAGGTGTGCCATGTGGGAGTTTCTTCCCTGAAGAACTGATACATAGGTTACTTTCAACTGTGTGGCTTGCTTTGTTTGTGAACTGGTTACCATGGAATTTCTTGATGCCTGGCATAGTTCGTATTTATTGTACACTAAAGGTTATGTACTTCCACAAAAATATGTAGCACATGGGCAACAAACATTCAGTAACACGTAAACATACTGCTTCAGCGAAACAAAAGTAAATACTAGGTAAGATAATCATTTACAGACAGTAGAAACCTGCATTGTTACCAACATATACAATGTATCAAACGTATAATCGCTGGAAACAGAAAGTTCACAGTATTTTTCGAAATAATACTGGTTTCTGTGACAGACACAAAGGGGGCGTGACGGCATACATGACCGTAACTTTAAAATTTGGTATGTATATATATATATATATATATATATATATATATATATATATATATATATATATATGTCTTTTTCATTTGAAACCCTATAATGTATAAGATACCCCGTGTGGGAGGGAGAAAGAGGTGTGAATTTTGATTTCAATTCTATAAATGCAAGGAGTGCTGTTCAACATATAAGTGGTTTATTCAGAGAAACTGCAGTAAATGGCACATGCAATAATTATTGAAATTTTATCAAATTTATTTAACAATCACTCACAAATTATTCAAATAATGAAAAACAAAAATAAAAAATTTGGGTCGCCAGATACTGTAGAAAGTATCAAATAAAAAAACAACAAATAGAATTGAATTGGCACCAAGAGCTCACAACAATTGAATTATATAAGGTGCCTGCCCTGGTATTTGCCTTTCAACATGAGCATTGTATGACTTCATTCTAATTTAACATATAAATAAATTACGCAAGTCGGGTTGACCTGGTGTATTACATGAGTAAGGAATAAAAAAAAACAACTGAACCTATGACTCTCTTAACGGGCAAACGGTGAATACTGTGCCTTGCGTCTGTATGAGCATCTAACACACTGCAAAGAAATTGAAGAAAGCGAAAGAAGAATGTGCATCTAGGAAGGCGGGCGTTTTCTGTATTACCATGTTCATAGCGTTGTCGGCGTGGCGGTGGAATCAGCTGATTGCGTGCGGCTGCGTCAAGACTCTGCCGGCGTCGTAGTTGATAACGTCTAACATGCCCTACGCTGAAAATAGTGACCGAAACCTGGTACTGGAAGTTATCATTACTGGATGACGGTATGCGTCCATCTGCAAGTGCAAACGTACGTGAAACTGCATTAAACAAAGCTCAAAACTGTTCCGGCAGTACTACCGTCATCGGACATGTAGTAAATCAAAATGATCCTGAGTTAAGCTCTGTTGCTCGAGTATCATGTCGTTTTTGGAAACCCAGATTCTACTCTGTAGGTATCAACATGGATTCCGGAAACAGCGATCGTGTGAGACCCAACTCGCCTTATTTGTTCATGAGACCCAGAAAATATTAGATACAGGCTCCCAGGTAGATCCTATTTTCCTTGACTTCCGGAAGGCGTTCGATACAGTTCCGCACTGTCGCCTGATAAACAAAGTAAGAGCCTACGGAATATCAGACCAGCTGTGTGGCTGGATTGAAGAGTTTTTAGCAAACAGGACACAGCATGTTGTTATCAATGGAGAGACGTCTACAGACGTTAAAGTAACCCCTGGCGTGCCACAGGGGAGTGTTATGGGACCATTGCTTTTCACAATATATATAAATGACCTAGTAGATAGTGTCGGAAGTTCCATGCAGCTTTTCGCGGATGATGCTGTAGTATACAGAGAAGTTGCAGCATTAGAAAATTGTAAAGAAATGCAGGAAGGTCTGCAGCGGATAGGCACTTGGTGCACGGAGTGGCAACTGACCCTTAACATAGACAAATGTAATGTATTGCGAATACATAGAAAGAAGGATCCTTTACTGTATGATTATATGATAGCGGAACAAACACTGGTAGCAGTTACTTCTGTAAGACATCTGGGATTATGCGTGCGGAACGATTTGAAGTGGAATGATAATATAAAATTAATTGTTGGTAAAGCAAGTACCAGGTTGAGATTCATTGGGAGAGTCCTTAGAAAATGTAGTCCATCAACAAAGGAGGTGGCTTACAAAACACTCGTTCGACCTATACTTGAGTATTGCTCATCAGTGTGGGATCCGTACCAGATCGGGTTGACGGAGGAGATAGAGAAGATCCAAAGAAGAGCGGCGCGTTTCGTCACAGGGTTATTTGGTAACCGTGATAGCGTTACGGAGATGTTTAGCAAACTCAAGTGGCAGACTCTGCAAGAGAGGCGCTCTGCATCGCGGTGTAGCTTGCTCGCCAGGCTTCGAAAGGGTGCGTTTCTGGATGAGGTATCGAATATATTGCTTCCCCCTACTTATACCTCCCGAGGAGATCACGAATGAAAAATTAGAGAGATTCGAGCGCGCACAGAGGCTTTCAGACAGTCGTTCTTCCCGCGAACCATACGCGACTGGAACAGAAAAGGGAGGTAATGACAGTGGCACGTAAAGTGCCCTCCGCCACACACCGTTGGGTGGCTTGCGGAGTATAAATATAGATGTAGATGTAGATAACGCGCACAGTGAGTGAAGCTCGCCTACTTGGATCTAACAGACTTTGCTCTCTACGCTGTTTGCGACGAATTCAAAGTGCATTGTCTCATGACAAGCGATAAGAGGATAGTTGCGACTTATCGGAAGCAGTCAAGAGTGAACTCCTGCCTCCTCAGAAGCAAAATTCGGAATGCCTAATACTAGTGCGCTCCTCACACCTGGAGAGAGAGAGCCTCTCCCTTCCAGCGTCTTGTCTCCGCCCTACCGCAAATTACGTAGCTCGTACTATTTTTCAAAGCCGACGTTAGATTCTTACCAATGAAGAAGTCCCTTTCAAAATTTCCTCCCTCCTTGCCGTCACATTCTGCGAGGAAAAGAGAGCCATACACTGTGTGAGGCAGAGTATACACATAAGCCAAGACTTCTCCCTTTGAGTATTGCCGCTTCGTTCCCAGGTGTTCTGCTGGCGGGAAACGGCCAAAATTCCCCGGGCCACTTGAGATTCTTGGACACCCAAGGCGTGCTGTTGCTATTCAACTCGCCGCTCTGTCCGCCTTACCTAGAATCGTGGCTAAGTTGTTTTTCGCTCTCAGTTTGTAGTTTCCGCTGCCTCGGGCACACGTGCGAGTGTCTACGGCTTCCCTTGGCAGCGTGTTAATGTATACAGCTTCTTCGCCTGTCGCTAATCCTCTGGGGGCCTGCCCTCCGTGAAGCGTGCCGACATGGGCGCGCGACCGCCACTCGCCCGTTGGCACTGCATGTGTCCACCTGGTCGCCGGTCTTCCCAGCTAGGAATGCATCAGAAGAATTTCTTTCATGCACAAAGTGTACCAAGTCTGCAAAGAGAAAAATCATAGCTCTTTACCGACGCTTAATGACACAATAATTCACCTCCATCACACTTCATATATTGCAATAAACTAATGACTGATTTTAAAAGCAATTAACTCCTTTAATTATAAACATGAAAAGCTTTGACGCTTTTTAAATGTACATATCAGTGTAATAAGGAAAGACTATAGAATTAAATAAAGTGATAAATATTTCGATTTTTCCACCATTTATAAGTACCCCGTATCCTTAAACTGAGTGTGGAATGTGGATTGTTGCATTATTATAACGGACTAATCACTATTCGGAAGATTCACTGTCATTGATGAGCAAAATCTTGCAGAAGGAAAATTCTACTTCCTGCTGGGAACGCCCTGTGGAACTTACATCCAAGACTCACCAGGAGACGCTTCAGCCGAAAGAAGAACTTCAGTTCTGGGAGTGCGTGCCTCACTGCAGCTCACATTAATTGGAATATTAAGGCACTATAACTGCCACTCGCAGTCACCAGTAACGTTAAGTATGGTGAGCAACTGCTTTGTTTGCAAACCAAGTGATAGGACGTACACAGAGTTTTCAGACTAACATTAGAGCAGCCTTTATGTTTCTGACTCCAGTATGTTTATTAGCAACCTCGAACTCAGCTTGTGCTCAGTCAAGATAGTGGGTGCATGCATGATTCTTCTGTAGTTCTTCCTTTCCTCTACGATTAACACTTTGCAATCTTTATGTGATTTCCACGAAATAAATCGTTCCCCCAGATGTTTTGTGGCTTTAATATTTTCATCTCAGTATCATTACCTTATCTTATCGCCAAGATGCTGATATTTCAGTTCTCCCGTAACCTTGTATTAATAATTAATGAACGTAACTATTTCGGGTCCTTGTGTAACTGTGCTTAACCTGAGACCCACAGCAAATTGTAATAAATAGGGTGTTGTAGAGACCATAGTTTCGTTCAGTAGTTTGATGAAACTCCGTTTCATCTTCTTGCGAGTTACAGTACTCATGTTTCAGCTATGTCATGGCTACCCCTGATTAATAAAGTAAATTCATTAAGTAGTCCATTGCACGGCACCTATAATTACAGTCACGTGATTCTATGTCGAGCGTGTTATCATCCCTAAGATCACCCAGTACATCTTCTTCAGAAAGAAATAGTATCAAAATACCAGATCAACAATTTTTTTTTAAACCTAGTGCTGGTGTGGGTCGGGTGACAGAGTATTTAGGTTCACTCTGTGAAGACTTTGTGTAGCTTCATAGACTAGTTTCTGGCACGACTGCACGTGCTCGCAGTATTGTAAACAGACCATATTTGTGTTCAGGGGCTGTTTCTTCGTTGGTGATATAATGAAACATTGATGATGACTATCTGGTTGTTACCTTCCACTTCTAAGGTTTCTCAATGATGGTCGACGCCTCGGTTACGATTATCAAGAATTTATATAGATTGTCTAATGACGTCTAGAACACCCGAAAAGCGTCACATGTGAAGGTCTTATGCAGCCAAGACGGTTTTATCTGTTCTAAAGATATATTACGGTTGCTGCACCAGTGCCACTACAGCAGTCATGGAATGGAGTGATTTTAATTGCAACTCAAATTTTCAGTAACATGCCAGCAGCCATAGAAACTTTAACTTATAATAAAGTTCAGTTTGAGAAGAGTCTAAAAGGTTTAGTGTTGACCAACTCCTTCTACTCTATTGAAGAATTTCTTACCAGAACTAACTGATGCGTGTATGTTATTAATAATATCACATAATGTCAATAATACATACTATCTGGCTTCTAAACAAATTTGTGCAGTAATGTGATAATTATAAATAAGTACTGTATAAAGTATTTTTGTAATTGATGATGCACGGCTACAACGAACACTTTTAACTACGCAACAGGTTTTTTTTTTTTTCCTTGGCTTTGATTCACTATTCGCGAATTTTTTATTCCTTTATTTTTCTCTATGTTCTCTTGCCTCTAATTCCGAAACATCTTTTTCTTCAAATCTCATATAGACGTGTGCTGCTAATGTTTTTGGACTGTGAAGCTGTTTGTGTAAATATTCTACTTGCACTGCACTTTACGTAATGGGCATTGCAGCAAAGCCTCATAGATGACTTTCAGTTTTACTACATTTACTATTTTCAAAAATACATTAAGTTGTTGTACTTTGAATTTATTTTTATAATTAACTGTTGTTTAATAGGATTATCTCTGCTATTGTACCTGAAACTGGCGTATGTCACTGTCCGCGCCCGATAAGCGCGCAACTTGTGTCTTGTTTTTGTAGCGGCAATGTAGACCACTGGCCGCTCCGTCTGATATTGTTCCTTGCAAGGTGTATGTATCAAAGTCGGGAACATTTTTAGTTTTTGACTTGATCACGTCTGCTGTTAACTTTTGACTATTGTCTTCTCGCAAAGTAATTTTACGTAAGTAATCTTTCTATGTTACGACATTTTTATCTTGGTTAATGTTTCTGTCAAACTTATTATTATACGTATTACTTTGTACAGCTTTTAAATTTTCATTTTGGTGAAGACGTCCTTAAAGGTGTCGAAACGTGGGTAGATGTATTAAACAATTATTTGTAACTGGTTGACTGTGTTACTTACCCATTGAAATCTTTTGATTGTGTGTCTTTCACTCTATAAGAAATTAAACATTGTTTATTCTTTCATAAACAGTTAGTGTAGTAATAGGTGATACTGTGCACTGGAACACTATTTATGTATAGTGCATCCATTATTGAAGGAAATGTTAATGGGAGTTCATGATTTTTGGGTAATGTTTGACAAAATGCAACGTGAATTAAGAGGCAAATATTCAAGCTATTACTGACGGTTCTGCGGCACGATGGGCAGTATCTTTGAGGCCATAATAGATCCACTAGCTGCAACGTGAAATCAGTTAAGGCTTTTGACTACTACTGTCTCCAAGGTGGAATCTAAGCTATGTGGAATGACCACGACTGTGTCGAATGTGTCAGCCAAGGTTGAATATATTGTCACTAAACAAGATTTACAATCTATTAATGCATAGGTTTCTGACATAGCTTCAAAGCAAGAGGAAATGTCGAATGAAAGAGCGCAATTGCGCCAAGCACAAGAGCAACTCCGGAACGTTCTGAAAAGGGTTTCAGAGGACTCTCAGGAGGTGAGCACACATCAGGATACAGTAGGATCTACTATTTGTCATTTAGATGAGAACGCGAGAAGCATGTTATCAGGCTATGAAGGTCTAATTGCAAAGGAGTTTGGCGAGCACTCCCAATAATTTTCCAATGGACTCGAAAAGTGGACACGAATAAAAAAGAAACAATTTTCCACCTGTGATGAGAGAAGCATACAGGTAGCTGTTTCTAAATTGTCTGTTCGTAATGCACTTTCAGCTGAAGAGTGTAAAATTCTATTACCGAAAGTTCGTGCACTGGGGGTCACAAACGAATAAATCAGTCTAGACTTTTTCCATAGAAATAAAAGAGGTCCAAGAAGCAATGCAGAATACGAAGATAGAGAGTTGGAGCGACGATATACCACAGAACTCAAGCCACGTCTCAGATAGAAGCAACCAGCAGGCGTATCAGACATTTTGTGTCAACAATTGTAAGTCAGCCAAAGGTTTTCTGTCCCCAACTAACTTATGTACTACGGTGCTAGTACAAGGGAAACTGCTAAAACGTAGAAAATTTAAGCCTTTCTCAGAAGAGAAGAGGACTGTTAATTCAGCTGAATTTATAAGACGATTCCATAGATTTTTTCCATGACTGTGGACTGGGGTACAAAAGGTTAGCTATGTGGCCAGAAATTTTCATGGTCATTTATCACTCTGGGCGACAAATATAATGGGCATGTGCAAAACATATGAGGAATTTGAAGGAGCTTTCCTCTCAAAGTGTTGGTAAAATGGGATATAACAGAGATTAAAGAACCAGGTTTTTAATCCAGAAATATTTTCATGCAAGAATGGAAATCTGCACAAAAATTATGAGAAATAGATGAATAAAGACTATTATTGGGGTGAACCAATAACACACGAAGATTTATTACAAACATTGAAGACAAAACTGCCAGTCGAACTACGTAATAAACTGACACATTGAATGAGGATAATGTGTAGGAATTTGTGTTGGTTTAAGACAGGGACAGGGTGACGGGAGTACGCCAAGTCAGAATCAATATAACTGATGTGCATACAACCAAAATCAAAAGCATGATCCTATGGCTAACTGCTTGATTCCGCCACATTATCAGAGTTATATGAATAATGAGGAGCAATGCATGAGACTTTCAGGGGATTTGTGCAGAAGATTAATTTCTGCCGATATAATAATCGAGTAGAATAGAAAGAGAAACTCTACGCTGCTAGAAATAAGTGTGACAGGGATTTTCCAACAGCAGTAAGAGCAACTGTTCGATGACAGTCGGTTACCACAGTTTTGGACCCAAAGCTTCTGTAAATGCGATCTTTCATAGCTTCTTTGAAAGAGTGTCTCACAAAGAAAGAAACTGCCTGTTTTGTCTATAAAGAACTCTAGGATAGTTGGAGCTGTAGGCAACAAATCGCAAGCCGTAAAGACACAAACGATGCCGATATTAGAACTAGGAAATGCAGAAATTCGGTGGGTGTTCTCAGCAATCAATAAATTAATCGATGGTTATATCGCGAGACAGCATGGTATACTTGAGAAGGACGAAATAATCGAATTCTGTGCGGGAAAGCTTTTATTGAAGGTAGATGGTGCGTAATTCGAACTAGACCTTTTACGAAAGGAGGGTAAGTATGATACTGCAGAGGGCATGCATTTTATCAACTATTGATGGTAGCTGTAGATGTTTCAGGAGCCTATAACAAGATAATAATTTTTGCAATTTGCATGATCAAGTCCAAAGAAGTTAGAAGAATCAGAGAATCCCACATCGGATGAGAAAAGTCAGTTAAACAATATTGTAAGGTCGTTGAGGAAAGGCCCAGTCTCATAAAGAAACACACTTGCATCCTTGAAAACTTTCCACACCAAACCCAGGAAGTTGAAATCGGCAGTAGAAGAGGAGATTTATAGAATTATTGCTTGGCATTTGATCGAACCATCGAATAGCGCTTACTGCACCCCACTGCTGATGGTAACTAAGGTTACTGTTAAGGTCTGTGTAGTGCTCCACACTCAAGTCGTGAATACTATTATATTTCCAGTACACACACACATCCAGAGAATTAGATGAGCTTTTAAAAATTTAAATGTGTGTAGTACTTAACTAATATTGACATGCAAACAATGTATTGAAAAATTAGCGTGGGACCTTTTTTTTGGCTTATTCGTTACTGGATCGAGACAATACAATGAATTATAGTAATGAACATTAAATAGAGATCAATTGAGTATACGGATTGCTAAAATGTGTTTCATACAAACTCTAGGCCCTTGAGCATGGCTTTTTCTGTTAAAGATCCGTTCATGTAATTTTTTAAGCGTGTTTCTTCTCTCTGTGTTTAAAATCGGACTTCGTGATAAGAAAGCACCCGAAGACGAAGGTGGATTGAGCTCGACGACTTTTTGCTTAGACGTACGCAACCTTTAGCCGTGCCAAAGTCACCCAACGATCTTACAATGACTAAAGATACATAATAAAACATACATAGTTTAGTAATAACAGTATATTCTGAAATAAAAACACAATCTCAAGTACGACACTTACATTATGCAATTACGAGTGCCGTTTGGTTGCATCTCGTGAATGTATTAATAAAATGATGTAGTGTTGATGGCAGTGTGGAAAAATACCTCCGATTTGGATAAGACCTAGGAAACAAAAGGTGTCTCTTCTTCCGCCAATAATATGACGAACAAAAATCTTCAAATGTTTCCAGCGGCTGCACACAGTATTTATACAGCCGTGGATTATATCTATGGGTCAAATTATTTCTTTATTTCATTACTTATAATTACGTTTCCTGCTAATAAAAGCTCAGCATGAAAATGTGCCTTTAAACTGCCCCTGAGTTGCGAGACAAAAGGATATACGTGCAGTCGAGCAACTCACTCCAAAGCACATTGCATACATACGTGTACAAGCACACATACATATCATATGTGACATACACATCATAACATAATATTTACACAAAAAAGATTTTCATTGTTGAATGTAAATGTCGTATGACTAGGACCTCCCGTCCGGCAGACCGTTCGCCGGATGCAAGTCTTTCGATTTGACGCCACTTTGGCGACTTGCGCGTCGATGGAGGTGAAATGATTAGCACAACACAACACCCAGTCCCTGAGCGGGGAAAATCCCCGACCCAGCCGGGAATCGAACCCGGTCCATTAGGATTGACATTTTGTCGCGCTGACCACTTAGCTACCAGGGGCGGACATGTAGCGCGTGCGCTCATAACAGTTTTATGTTGTTATTGCGCCTATCGCGCATGCGCAGTCGCGTAATGTTCAGTACTAGCGTGGCTATAGAGAAGCGAGTTCATCACACGACACATAGAGTCCGTGTGCTCATTTGCACAAGACGTCGCAGAGACAACATTTATCATCATGGATTTCACAAATGTGGATTAAAGTTTAAAACAGATACAATATCCTAAAGTTACAACAATCGTTAACACGAAATTACAAATTCTTATTGCTGATAGTCTCTTTCGACACAGTACTGTGCTTGAAATGTCTTTTTGTTTCAGATATAACGTGTCGTCGTTCACAGTTCCATGAACCGAAAACATATGATAACGTTATAAAGGTGAGCATTCTGTACGGCAGTTAAATGTCACAGTTCGTTGTTTTGATACAGTTGCGTGTGCGCGATCACTCGCAACACGGTTTATAATTTTGCACTCGTTACACTGTTTATTTAGACTGATGTCACTGTTTTTCTGCCGTAGGTCGTACACCACCTGATAGAAGACTGGTGGATTCCCATTCCACAGCATACGGTCGTGAACGCATGGAAGCAGGACCTCGGACGGCACGATCCTCGTTTAGACCATGTGAGAGTGTACGTCATTTCCGAGAACATTTTGTTCCCTTAGGACCCGTCCAAAATTCCTCCACTCGTCGAGTGGTCTTTATCGTTTTGGAAGAAAGCGACCGCAAATGCAGTAGGGAACCAATGATTAATTCTTCTCGGGTTATCATCCGAGCGGTGGCGGCTGACAACCCGAGAAGAATTAATCATTGCAGTACGCCGAGAAAGACTGCAGTCGCACTAGGGAACCAGTTCTTGCTATTCAGACTTGGAGAGATACAGAGACACATAACAGTAAATGTCAATTAGCGATGCACTCGAAAGTGTCGGAGCACTTCACTATGACAGTTTTTTCACGTACTCAGTTTGTCAGGCGATATACAAACATTCGTACACAAGTAGATGCGACGTAGAACGAATGTCCGTTGACAAGCCTTTACTCAAACAATTCATAACACGACTTTACACTAACAGTTTGTAAACAAATTTCAAACATAAATAGTTTATGACGTCTATATACATAGCAATATATCATGAATAGTCTTTTTCAATTATGCGGTTCTGCGCACTAGTTTCCTCGTAGTTACAAGTTCAGCGACGTATAGTACACGTCCACAAATAGTTTTAGGCTATGCAAGTCTCATAACTTTTCTCATATGGGCACATGTAATAAGTACAGATAACATCTACAAGTGAGCATTTACCATTTAGCTTTACCTAAATACAGATAAATACATGTACAAATACGTACATACATATTACGTATTGGCTTTACATAAACATAGAATCATATTTCTCTAGTCGTCACACAAGAATGATTGGTCACATAGATATATTTTTCATATTGCTTTACATAAGTTCATGGTGTTTACAATCATTACAAGTTTAGATCTGTTTTGCCTTTGCAAAAGATGTCACCTAAAATAGAGGAGGATCAGATACGACATCCCACACGAGCAATAAGACCAAGCGCACAACTACAAATAAACAAATAACAAAAGCAATGAACTAACCTCAAACACAAAAAATACTAGCCACACGAGTGTAAGTGTGCAATGAAGTAATGGCCTTAGCTACTCGTAAGTGTATGTGTTCAATGGTGAGATGCATACCTAATCAGTTTCAAGGTGAAAGTGTAAGGGTGTAGAATGATTAAGTATTCACGTCAGTCAGTCGTTATTAGTCGAATACCGACGGTGCAGATAGTCAATCCCGTAGGCTGAAAATCTATCTTCTTCACACCTACATAAAAGTTAATATAAAATTTGCTTTAAAATTTTAAGTAGCTGCTGCAAGTATTCGGCGAAGACGAATCTCTTCTTTCTCCTTATGCTGCAGACAAGAACAACAAAAATAAAACTCATATACTACGTAGCTTCTCTGTAGAAGTACTGTGTGGTACGTGTATTTGATAGTTGTGTATAACTGAAGCACGATCCGTAGATTTGTTTACTGTTGAGCATGGTATACTCTAAGATCACGGTGAGCATATAGTCCAGTAATTCTGTTTGTTTTAGGATGCTGCAGCAGATTTGCACCAGGATGCGGAATGCTGACAATAACATAAGGACCGTCGTACAGCAGACGCCACTTCGCATTGAGCCGCTGAAGATCAGACGACTTATGGTGAATATGCAAAAGCACTAACATACCACCTATAAATTTCTGCTTTCCCTTGACAGTGCGCGCGTAAGTTTTGTTCCTAATTTTGTCTTCCGCAGTCAGTGTTGCACAGACTTCCCTTGCCTTTTCGCCGTGCGTTGTTTGCTGAAAAGAAAGTTTTGCTAACGGCGTTGTCGAATCGTTGTCTTCTTTGCGACACAACATGAACTCATTACAAGTGTACGGCTTGTCATAATAAATGAGGTTGTTGTGTATCTCTTGAAACATAGACAAATGTGGGTTCTCAAAAACCTGTTAATCTCTCGGAAAACACATTAGTGGGACTCTGGGGACTATACCTTGAGATAGAAATACTCTTAATACTATTGACTTTGAGAAATTTATGCCACTCTTACTCAGTATAGTATGCAGTATTGTCGGATAAAATAGCTTTCTTGTTTTCCCACGTGAGAAATTTAGTCACATGAGAAACGACGAATGATGGCAGTGGCAGCAGCAGATCTTATAGCGTACAGTTTAACATGCTTGGAGAGTAAATCGTAGAATGCAAGAATATATTTCACACCACCACTGCTTGCGGGATATGGAACAGTTATGTCAGAACTTATAATTTGTAGGGGTTTACTGGGTAGAATAGATTGCAAATCAGTCTTCGTAGACAAATTCAGCAGTGACTAATCGCACATGTTTTCAGTATACAGTTGATCTTAAGACTCATATTGCTAAAATAACACTAGGTAACAAGCTTTGCTAGGCCCTTCTTGGTGCCATAATGACCCCAAACAAAATGTGTGCGCCAAATTAGGTTGTGTTGAGAATCCTTAAGAATACAAACACACCAAGTAGTGGCTTCAGGATGACGGCGATAAAATAATACATCATTATGAATCAAATATCGGGTGGACAGAGGATGGTCAGGTTGCTTTGTGAGTAAAACTTTTCCGTTATTCCAGTGAGGGTCAGATTTCTGCAACGCTGATATATTCCTACTTAAGTTGTTATAATACTGGTGATGTAGCTTATCCTGCATAAGAAGTATTCGGTAGACTTTCACATTCTCTATATCAAAGTTACACTCATTCAAGCATTGAGGCAGACGAGGCAAAGCGTCGGCAATTACGTTGTCTTTACCCTTAATATATACAATTTCAAAGGAATAGTTTTGCCAAGATAAAGCCCAGCGTGATAAACTGGGATGTACACGGTTACAATTTAGCAGAAATATGAGAGCTTGGTGGTCGGTATAAATTGTAGTGTGCTTACCATACAAAAATCTATTGAATTTCTTAAAGGGTCTCACTATACAGAGTGTTTCAAGTTCTGTGGGAGAGCATGTGCGTTCACATTCTCTAAGTGTGTGGCTCGCAAAACTAATAATTTTCACATGTTCTTGTTCTCCATTCCTTACAACTTGAAACAAACAACAGCCTAAGCCATAGGATGAGGCGTCACACGTCACACAATAATCCAAGTTAAAATCAGGGTGATCTAAAATGCTTGCGTTAACGAAAGCATGCTTAATACTATCAAAGTCTTTTTGACACTGGTCAGACCACATCTATATCAGATTCTTTTTGAGTAGGTTCCATAGACGTTGCTGTTTAATAACTGATTTGTTAAAAATCGACGAAAGAAAGAAGTCCAAGGAATCATTTCAACTGCTTTTTAGTCGGTGGACTAGGAAAATTCTTGATTGCGTCTAACATCCTGTATCAGGTCGTAGCATTAATAATATGTGCAAGGTACTTAATTACACTGCAATCAATGAAATTAGCTGTCACTCCAGCTTGTACGAATTTGTGCAGAATATTTTGCAAAGTATCAATGTGTTCAGACCAAATATTACTAGCAGGTCATCAATGTAGTGAGTAACTCATTCAACCAATTCATCACCAAGTACAGTAACCAATGCGGTGATGAACGCGCCTGAACTGACGTTCAGACCGAAGGGGAGGACACAAAATATGTTCGCCCCCCGTATATAAATGCAGTATAGTTTCTGGAATCTGGCGTGATTGCGACTTGCCAGAACGAATTGGTCAGATCTATCGTAGAAAAATACTTAGAATCTAAAAATTTATGGAGTTGCTCCTCTAAATTCTCAGGTTTCGTGCGAACAAGTGAAATGATCTCATTACTTGCACGAGCATCCAAAACAACTCTGATATTCCCGTTGGGTTTCTTTACAACAAGTAAAGAGCTGCAATAAGGTGACGTGGAAGGTTCCATGATTTCCCACTCTTAAGCATTTGTTCCAACTCGTACCACACAGCAGGTCGTTGGGATAGTAGAATATTATAGGTTTTGTGGAAGAAAATCTGGTGAGGATTAACTTCTATTTTAAACAAATATGTGTTGATCACACCTGGTCGTTTCCTAAATACATGTATATACTTGGACAAGACATCATGAAGTTCATTACGTTCATCATGTGTCACAACTGCAGTTTCCGACAACTAATTACTAATTAAAGTTTACAAGTCCTCAAACTCGGCATCAGGTGTGTGTGTCTAGGGTCAACATCATCAGTGTCCTGTATTACCTGAATCTTGTGCCCTGTACAATATTTATCGTGCTTCAGAGCCTTGGTATCCAAGTCAGTTAAAATTTCACTGCCCTTATCTCTAAGTATACGCTTACGTTGGTAGTAGACTCGGAAGTAGACAACATTCCAAAAGAACTTCTGATAGCCTTGAGAGAGCCTGCCCTGACAAAACTCCACCATCTGGTGAACAAGATGAATGAGACAGGCGAAATACCCTCAGACTTCGAGAAGAATATAATAATTCCAATACCAAAGAAAGAAAGTGTTGACACGTGTGAAAATTACCGAACTATCAGTTTAATAAGTCACGGCTGCAAAATACTCACACGAATGAAATAAACCTCGGGTGAACAGCCTGGTATGAGTGTGCATAGGACACAATATTTCGGCAATCGACCACGTTGCCATCATCAGGTGCGCTGCAGTACATCAGCGCACATGATGACGGCAGCGTGGTCGATTGACGAAATATTGTGTCCTGTGCACACTCATACCAGGCTGTTCACCTGAGATTTATTTCGTCATAAAATACGCCAGGAGAAATTGAAGCATCACATCTACTAATACAAATTCCTTACAGACGAATGGAAAAACTAGTAGAAGCCGACCTCGGGGAAGGTCAGTTTGGATTCCGTAGAAATGTTGGAACACGTGACGCAATACTGACGCTACGACTTATCTCAGAATCAAGGTTAAGGAAAGGCAAACCTACGTTTCTAGCATTTGTATACTTAGAGAAAGCTTTTGACAATTGTCTGGAATACTCTCTTTCAAATTCTGATGGAGACAGGAGTGAAA
This sequence comes from Schistocerca serialis cubense, assembly GCF_023864345.2. Lineage (NCBI taxonomy): Eukaryota > Metazoa > Arthropoda > Insecta > Orthoptera > Acrididae > Schistocerca > Schistocerca serialis. Next base: position 525,666,394 of record NC_064642.1, read on the forward strand.
CACAGGGAGCGAAAGGCTGTTTACAATTTGTACAGAAACCAGATGGTAGTTATAAGATTCGAGGGGCACGAAAGGGAAACAGTGGTTGAGAAGGGAGTGTGACAGGGTTGTAGCCTACCTCTGATGTTACTCAATCTGTATATTGAGCAAACAGTAAAGGAAACAAAAGAAAAATTTGGAGTAGGAATTAAAATCCGTGGAGAAAAAATAAAAACTTTGAGGTTTTCCGACGACATTGTAATTATGTGAGAGACAGCAAAGGACCTGGAAGAGCAGTTGAGCGGAATGGACAGTGTCTTAAAAGGAGAATATAAGATGAACATCAACAAAAGCAAAACAAGGATAATGGACTGTAGTCGAATTAAATCACGTGATGCTGAGGGGATTAGATTAGGAAATGAGACAGTTCAAGTAGTAGATGAGTTTTGCTACTTGGGGAGCAAAATAACTGATGATGGTCGAAGTAGAGAGGATATAAAATGTAGACTGGCAATGGCAAGGAAAGCGTTTCTGAAGAAGAGAAATTTGTTAACATCGAGTATAGATTTAAGTGTCAGGAAGTCTTTTCTGAAAGTATTTGTATGGCGTGGAGCCATGTATGGAAGTGAAACGTGGACGATAAATAGTTTAGACAAGAAGAGAATAAAAGCTTTCGAAATATCGTGTTACAGAAGAGTGCTGAAAATTAGATGCGTAAATCACGTAACTGAAATGAAATGATCATATGGCATTTATTGGCCGGAGTATCCTTTTCGGGGTTCGGCCGCAGTATTGGAAGTGTTTTTAGTTGACGCCACTTCGGTAACTTGCGTGCCAAATATGATGAAATTGACGATGAAGGACACACAACACCCAGTCTCCTGCGGGGAATTGAACCTGGGCCCCCTTGCGTGGTAGGCGGTAATGCCACTGCTGCGCTACGGAGGCGGACGTCACGTAACTAATGACGAGGTACTGAATAGAATTGAGGAGAAGAGGAATTTGTGGATCAACTTGACTAGAACAAGGGACCGGTTGGTAGGACTCGTTCTGAGGCATCACGGAATCACCAATTTAGTATTGGAGAGAAGCGTGGAGGATAAAAATCGTAGAGGGAGACAAAGGCATGAATATACTAAACAGATGCACAAGTATGTGGATTGTAGAAGTTACACTGAGATAAAGTAGCTTGCGCAGGATAGAAGAGTATGGCCAGCTGCATATAACCAGTCTCTTGACTAAAGACCACAACAACAACATTAACATTCGTAAATCATTAATCTCATATTCACTGCTCCTAAAATTGAAATTTATTTAAACATCAGCCCGATGTTATCGACTGTGAGACACAATGTATAAACTCTGAACCGCGAGGAAGAAATTACTGAATTCTTTACGGCAAGAAGCTCGTTTAAACGTTACGGCATATGTCTGCATAGTAAAAAGGAAAGTCAATATTCTTACATGATGGTAAAAGGTTCAAATAAACAACCTATGTTAAAAAATAAGAAAGTTGTTCATACTTTGCAGACAGTTTGTGTAAGAATCTGTAATTACATGCACAATTCTGTGTTGTATCTTGATCAGGAGGTAAAAAGAGACTTTACGTCTGGTCGCCTATTCGTTGTTGTTCCCTTAGCACCACCCAGGGGTCGCGTGTAGGGTAAGTTAAGGTTAGACCTACGGACGTGAGCAACATTGGACCCACGCTCGGGCCTGGCTAGCCAAATTCTGATATTCTTGAAATAGGCCAGATACCAAAGTTCTTCAAACAAAGATTATCGCTATACTGAAGAAAAAATAAACCAAGTGAAAAGCCAGAAAGCTCTCGCTCTATTGCCTTGCTCAGCATTGCATATAAACTTCTGGAAAGACTTTTACTGAACAGAATTGGTCCTGATATACTCAGGATAATTCCAGTAGAACAGGCGGGCTTTAGTCCACACTGGAATATAACAGATCAAGTTATGTCTCTTACAACTTACATAGAAGCAGGCTATCAACGAAAACTCAAGACTTCAGAGGCTTTCACAGATTTAACAGCGGCCTATGATACAGTATGGAAAGACGGAGACTCTACAAGCTCCTTAAAGTTATTCCATGTAGAAGAACTGCACGACTTTTGAACGCCATGTTGAGCCAAAGGCATTCCGTGTGTATAAGGGGAAAGACGTAAGCAATAAAAGATCGTTGAACAACGGGCTACCTCAAGGGTCGGTTCTTGCTCCCTTGTTGTGTAGCCTGCACATTTCAGACATGCCAGAGACGCTTCCAAGGAAATTCGGATATGCAGATGACTGGTCAATTGCTATCGGAAAACAAACGGAAGAGATCCTGACAGAAGACCTCAATAAACTGCTTCAGTGCTTCAAAAAGTGGGGACTCAAACCAAAAGCCAGTGAAACAGAAGTTTGTTGCTTTCATCTAAACAACAAAATGGCTAATAGGGAGTTAAAGGTAAGCATGGACAACCAGCAATTGAGACGCAACAGATACCGTAAATACCTACGGGTCACATTGGACAATCCACAACTACCGATACATTCTGACATCAGCAACGCAATTGCTAATCGCCTGCGTTTGAGAAAACCACCAACAAGACATGGCTTGAACTTGAGGAACAGCAACTACCAAACTATAATTGAGTTGCAGAAGAGACTTCACGAAAAATGCTGCCCAACAATGCCTCCTGTGAAGAAGTCGCCGCCACCTGGTTTCAACCTCCCTCGCAGATAATGGTCCACACTAAACAGAACCCGAACCAACAATGGGAATTGTGCAGCCTCCCACTTCAAGTCGAACATAAATTCAACGCCTGAGTGTGACTGTGGTGCTACACAACAGACGATCCAACACATCATCACCGAATATTGGACAAGAAAGTAGAATGGCTGTGCTAGCGACTCCACAAACTATAGACTAGATTCGTAATCTAGACGTACAATTGTATATTTCAGTCGTGGTAGATATTGTATCTCTAGCCATACACTAAATAAAGAAATAAGTACATGCACAGACAAGTGGTTGCAATGAAGACTGACTGCTGGTTCGAGCCTGAGCACGGTCCGGTTCTGACGAATTAAGACCCCTTCTCAACATATCTGCCTTCGAATATTAAAGCTTCTTCTCAATAGGAAGCCGGCATTCATTAGTCACTGGAGGGCACTGTATTGCACCCACCTGCATGGTCTCCGCCCTGTCGTGTAAATCTTGACTAACAAGGGCTTAAGTCCCAGATATGTACGGAGCTTAAGAGCAACGAGGGTGCTGAGCGGATGAGACCCATCGGGTTCTACAATTTCTAGCTTTCAGCTCTACGAATCTGCGATGAGTTTAGATAACTTACGCTCTTTTCTTTGGGTCAGATATAAAGTAATTACATTAACTGAACTCGTACTTCCAATATATTAAGCAGCATTTTTCACTTTTGCAAACATTTAAATTACAAATTACGAGCAAATACTGTTTTGATAAATACTAAGAACCATTGCTCCTATCTCTTTTATGTACTGCTATGCTTTCACTATGGTTGCTACTTCATTGATAAATGCTGAACGCACAAATTGTATGTGTTTCGCCTGAGCGTACATTCATTACTCCACTAACAAAATTCCGGAGGTTGTTCAGATATAGTTTCTGAGAAATCCGCTGTAAGAGACTCGTGGTCTCCTGTGGTTTCCTGCAGAGTAGTTATACAATTATGATTTATTCGGCGTTTCACCTCATTTACGTTGTTGTCAGCGGAAATACCTTCCCAACAGTGAAAGATGGTGTAATATGGAATCACTAAAACACAACATAAAGCACATAGACATAAAACTGCCCTCAGATGTAACACTATTTGTTCATTGTGGTTTGTCAGTATGCAGTAAAATATACACTTCACTTATACGTAATGTTTAAAACATCGACTATCATCGTCACGGCAGACTATCGATTTTGGAGGATGTTCTTTTGCGCTTTTGGCATTCTAAGTTTTTATCCTGTTTTTGCGATTTCATCGTTACACCATCGACGTCTTTTCAGGGCATAAGTGTAAAGTATAATATTTATGTTTGTCAGTGGTGCAGCGTCAAAGCTGTAATAACAGAATTGAAGCTTCCGCAGAAAAAGATGGAAAATGAAATCCTTTAAGCAATTCACACGGGCTCTTTGTTCATTTTACAAACATATAAAACTGTACGGTGGCGCGCCATCGACGGTTCTACATGCTCAGTAATTACAGGCGTTTGGCGTACTGATTCCAAGGCTTCGACAATCCTAGCAACGAGATCCACGTGAGTTTCGAGTCTCGTAAACTAGCCTCTTCACATGGCCCCGGTAGGACAAGTACGAGGGGCATTAAATTAATAATGCAAAACATCTTTTTTCCTCGACCAATCTCCGTTGAAACCATGCGGAATTTGTTGTGGAATATCGAGAAATATTCCCGCTTTAGCGTCTATAGTTTCATGAAGCTCCAACGCGTGGTGGCGCTACATGTATTATTCACAATGGCATCTGTTCCCTCCAGAGAGCTATTATTGAGTTTCTTCTGGTGGAAAGTCAGAGCATCGAAGATACTCATAGGGGCTTACGGAATGTCTACGGAGATCTGGCAGTGACCAAAAGCACGGTGGGTCGTTGGGTGACACGTTTGTGATCATCAGAACAAGGTCGCTCAAACTTGTCCTGTCTATCACGTTCGGGCCGGCCGTACACAGCAGTGACGCCTTGTAACGTTGGAAAGTGCGATCACTGTCATTCGACGTCACTGACGGATTATAATCAAACACCTCAGGAAAAGGAAGAAACCAGTGTGTTTGTCACCACAAAAACGCAAACGAGCTTCTCTTTCCCCGTGAAAACACAAGGCCTCATACATGCCTGTAGAGCCGAGAGGAGCTCACAAAACTCCATTGGACTGTTCTTCCTGACTCATCCTACCATTCGGATGTCGCACCTTCCGAATTTCATCTGTTTAGCCCGTGGAGAATGCCCTCCTCGGGAAGCAGTGTGTGGATGATGAGGAGGTTATTGATACAGTAAGACTTTGGCGTCGTCGTCGACCACCAGAGTGGTATCATGGGGGCATACAGTGCTCCCAGTAAGTTGGCATAGGGTCGTCGCGTTGAATGGAGATTATGTTGAAAAATAGGATTGTTGTGTAGCCAAAAGAGTGGGGAATAATATGGTGTACAGGAATTCTGAATAAAACTGACCTAGTTTGAGAAAAAAATTTGCTGTGTTAATTACTGAACGTGTCTCGTACGCAGACTATATAGATCTATATTTTGAGAATGGTAAGACTTAGCAGTTCCCAACAAACTTTAAGCATTAAGTCAAACCTTTTCTAAACATTATCTCGCTCACATGCTTGACATAAACTATTTGAAGCAGTATGACATTTGTAAAGGAACGAGACGTTTGAAACTGTATGGAAGTGGGAGTGCCAGTTCGATGATTCGAAGAATTAGCGGTTTATTCGTGGATTTTAGCAAGCGACTAACCTGGGGCACGGTAATCCGGCACCAGTTGTAGATTGCCTACACCTTCTAGGCGCAACAAACACTTGATTTTCACTGTTTCACGTAATTATTGACCGAATTTAAGAATACAAATGCTGCCGTAAACCACTCATTAAGAGGTACAGCAGAAGTTCAATACACGAAAGACAGGTGTTGTAGCAGGTAACTGCGTATTTGTCTTGAGGCAGTGTATCTGGCGGCACGCAAATACTTGGACTTTATTCATATAGTATTTCAGAATAAGAGCACTTAGCGTGTCCAGAACATTTTGCACATACAAACTTTTAAGTAACTCCCCCGCTTCGCCCCCCCCCCCCCCCCCCCGCCACGCCCATCAATCGATGGAAGGAAGATCGTACTTCTTTACTACTAACTCTGTTCACAACACAGTTCACAGTTTGGAGATAGTATAAAAATATGCCACTGAACAAGTCTGCAAAACTATGTCTTAGTATGACACATAGCTAATTACCTGTAAAATTAGGTTTTGCTTAAGACGGAGCGCAAATTACCCAGACTATTTTCATGCAGTGTTTGGTAGTGAAAGCACTTGGCGATTTCGCCGGCCGGTGTGGCCGAGCAGTTCGAGGCGCTACAGTCTGGAACCGCGCGACCGCTACTGTCGCAGGTTCGAATCCTGCCTCGAATATGGAAGTGTGTGATCTCCTTAGGTTAGTTAGGTTCAAGTAGTTCTAAGTTCTAGGGGACTGATGACCTCAGTTGTTACGTCCCATAGTGCTCAGAGCCATTTGAACCATTTGAACTTGGCGATTTCCAAGTAACTGTAAACAAAAATTTCAAACCTTTTCTAGGCGTTTTCTTGCTTTCAAACTTAAAGTGAAATATTTAACAAATAGCTCCTTTGTGAAGTGATTCGATCTTTAAGTTGTGTAGGTTAAGTAACATCTTTTGCAACTGCAGAGAAGGTCTATTTGACGCCAAACATATTTCGCTTTATTCTAAATCATCTTCAATGGCCACTGTAATAAATGGTTTTCTTTTCTTTTATAAAACCCTATTGTTACAATCGCCACTAAAGATGCTTTAGAACAAAATGACATGTGTTTGGTCTTAATAAGATCTTCACTACAGTTGCAAAAGGAGGCGTTTAACATATACAAATTGTGTATCTGCAACTGAGGAAGAAAGAGGCCGAAAACCAAACAAGACAACATGTATAATTAGATGTTTGTGGACGCTTTTTATTACATGAGATACATGAGATTTCGATTCTACAAAGAATCGGGGTGGGACGTTTACTTGTAAATGACAAACGGATATATCACCATATTAAAGTCATTTCTCTTTTTGTGTTATGTACAGTATCATGGCATGAAAACTGTATCCATACTGCACTGTCCGTACGTTAAACGGCTCTTTTGTGTCAATATGATATCTACTCTAATATTTCTTAATTGACTTTCTTCATGTTGCAAAAATAATTCATATGCGACATCGAAAACTTTTATTTTACAATAACCCTTACATCTTTCGTAAATTCGATTACAGCAGAGAGACCTGGGTCAGTAGCTACATTGATGTAACCAACACTGTTTAACAGCATTATAAGGAGAGTGCCGTTTAAAAAAGAACAAGAGGTACTTAAAAAACTTTACTCTTGGTACTCTGAATACATACAACCGTGAATTTTTATTCTAAACTTCCAGCTCAGGCTTCGTAGTGTTGGTAAATTTGTGTTCTGAACATAAGCTAAAGATTACAAACAATTGATATTAAAACAATTAATATTAAAGCGACATGAGAAAGATTGACCATTGTGATGAAATAAGAGTTTTCACATTGCATCATACTTAGCATTCCTAAGGAAAAGACGGAAGAAAAAATACACACAAAAGTATTCAGAATTAATCATTCTGCAGCACATTCTGTAGTTATGCTTGCTGAAATGTAAAAGGCTACGGATTCGACTGCCAGACTCGTAATATAAGACCTCATCACTATAATTTTGTTTGGTGTATAAAATTTGTGTATGCTTGTTGAAGGGACATATAATTGATATATCGATATCCATATGGCATTACTTATAGAAATAAAAGAGGATGCAACGTTCGATTTTTTCTTCGAGGGCAGCTACGAGAAACATGGCTGTCGGCTTTTGTCTTTTACGATCCTGAACTTGTCTTATAAGCATCGTTGTCTGAATGATTTCTAATATATTGAGCTAACTTTCATTCAAAATGTGCTTCAACACTTCATTACAGTACCAGTCCACGTATTTATGTTAATAATAATTGTGCTGCTAGTTTCATCTACAAAATACTTTGCAAATCACACTTAAGTGGCTGGCAAAGGGTTCACCGAACCACCCTCACAATAATTCTCTATTACTCCATCTTCGAACAGCGGGCGGAGGAAACGAACACCTACATCTTTCCGTGCGAGCTCTCCTTCCCTTATTTTTATTATAATGATCGTTTCTTCCTATTTAGGTCGGCGACAACAAAATATTTTCGCATTCGGAAGAGAAAGTTGGTGACTGAAATTTTGTGAGAAGATTCCGCCGCAACGAAATGGTTCAAATGGCTCTGAGCATTATGGGACTTAACATCTCAGGTCATCAGTCCCCTAGAACTTAGAACTATTTAAACCTAACTAACCTAAGGACATCACACACATCCATGCCCGAGGCAGGATTCAAACCTGCGACCGTAGCGGTCGCGCGGTTCCAGACTGAAGCGCCTAGAACCTCTCGGCACCCAGCGGCAACGAAAAACGCCATTGTTTTAACAGTGTCCATCTCAAATCATGTATAGTTTCCGTGACATTTCTCCACTATTTCACGATAATAGAAAACGTGTTGCTCTTCGTTGAGCGTTCTCGATTTACTCAGTTAATCCTATCTGGTAAGGATACCACATCGCGCAGCAGTATTCTAAAAGTGGACGGACAAACGTAGTGTAGGCGGTCTCTTCAGTAGATCTGTAACATTTTCTAAGTGTTCTCTCAATGAAGTGCAGTCTTTGGTTTTCCCTCCCCACAACATATTCTATGTGTTCTTTCCAATTTAAATTTTTCGTAATGGTAATTCCTAGGTATTTAGTTGAATTTACTGGCTTTGTAATCGAAGTTGAACGGATTCCTTTTAGCACTCATGTGGATGACCCCGCACTTGTCATTACTTAGGGTCAATTGCCAATTTCCGCAGCATTTTGTAAATTATTCTGCAGTTCGTTTTGAACTTTTGATGAGTTCACTAGACGATAGACGACAGCATCATCTGCAAACAACCTAAGACGGCTGCTCAGATTGACTCTTAAATTGTTTATATAGATAAGTAACAGCAGAGGGCCTATTGCACTACTTTGAGAAATACCAGAAATCACTGCTGTCCTGCTCTGTGACTTTCCGTCAGTTACTACGAACTGTGACCTCTCTGATGAGAACTCACGAATCTAGTCATATAACTGAGACGATATTCCACAAGCACGCAATTCACTAAAAGCCGCTTGTGTGGCACAGTGTCAAAAGCCTTTTGGAAATCTAGAAATAAGGAATCAATTTGTCAGTAGCACTCAACAGTTCGTGTGTGTGAAGAGCTAGTTGTGTTTCACAAGAATGATGTTTTGTAAATCCGTGTTGACTGTGTGTCAATAGTGCGTTGCCTCCGAGCTAATTCAAGATGTTCGAGCACAATATATGTTCCAGAATCCTACTGCATAATGACTTTAATAATATGGGCCAGTAATTTAGTGGATTACTTCTACTACCTTTGTTGAATATTGGTGTGACCTGTGCAACTTTCCAGTCTTTGGGTACTGACCTTAAGTGGAACGAGCGGTTGTATATAGATGTTACGTACGGGACTACTGCATCAGCATACTCTGAAAGGGACCTAATTGGTACACAGTCTGGACGTAAGACTAGCTTTTATTAAGTGATTTAAATTGCTTCACTACTCCGGCCGTATCTACTTCTAAGTTACTCATGTTGGCAGTTATTCTTGATTCGAATTCTGGTATATTTACTTCGTCTTATTTGATGAAGGAATCTCGAAAGGCTGTGTTCAGTATCTCTGCTTTGGGAACACTGTCGTCTATAGTGTTTCCATTGCTATCGCGCAGAGAAGGCACTGACTGTGTCCTGCCGCTAGTATACTTTACATACAATTAGAGTGTCTTTGGATTTTCTGCCAGGTTTCGAGATAAAGTTTCGTTGTGGAAACTATTTTCAGTTTTTTTTTCTGAGACAGACAGAACACTTCAACGTGGTATCGATCCGCCATTGGCGTGACTTTGTGATCTCATTGCTAATTTCCAATACATATATATATATATATATATATATATATATATATATATATATATATTATAGTACTACCTGAATGTGCTGTCATTCGAAGAAGAAGTCCGAGAATTTTAACTAATCCTACAGCATAGAGCGTTTCTCTGATCGTGATATGCAGTTTCCATTTTCAAAAATTCCATCGCTTCTCATCTAGATGATAATCTGAGCAGCCCCCATAGATTCTTTGCAGATGACAATGTAATTGAGCGTCTAGTAAAACCATCAGACGATCGATTCCAATTACAAAATGATCTAGCGAGAATTTCTGTATGGTGCGAAAGGTGGCAATTAGTACTAAACAAAGAAAAGTGCGAGGTCATCCACATGGGTACTAAAAGAAATCCGATAAATTTTGGGTATACGATAAATCGCAAAAATTTAAGGGCTGTCAATTCGACTAAATACCTAGGAATTACAATTACGAGCAACTTAAATTGGAAAGACCACGTAGATAATATTGTGGAGAAGGCGCAACAAAGACTGCGCTTTGTTGGCAGAACACTTTGAAGATGCGCCAAACCCACTAAAGAGAGAGCCTACGTTACATTTGTCCGTCCTCTGCTGCAATACTGCTGCGCGGTGTGGGATTCTTACCAGGTAGGATTGACGGAGGACATCGAAATGGTGCAAAGAAGGGCAGCTCGTTTCGTGTTATCGCGCAATAGGGGTGAGATATCACTGATATGATACGCGAGTTGGGGTGGCAGTCACTGAAACAAAGGCGTTTTTCTTTGCGGCGAGATCTATTTAGGAAATTTCAATCACCAATTTTCTATTCCGAATGCGTAAACACTTTGTTGAGACCCACATACGTAAGGAGAAATGATCATCATAATAAAATAAGAGAAATCAGAGCTCGAACGGGAAGATATAGGTGTTTCTTTTTCCCACGCGCCATTCGAGAGTAGAATGGTAGATAAGAAGTATGAAAGTGGTTTGATGAACCCTCTGGCAGGCACTTAAGTGTGAATTGCAGAGTAACCATGTAGATGTAGATGTAGATCTTCAGTTGCAATGCTCCCAGCACCAAACTGGGACAGTTACAGACTGCATTCTTTTACTGCTTCGGTATTCATTTAGTGAGCAGAGGCGGAAACCAGCTTACAGTACCGACTGTTAATCTGTCAGAAAAATTTCAGCCTCACAAGTCGTCAGTTTGTCTTGAAGAGGGAAGGTTATGGCTTAACGGCCCGTCGAGAACGAGGTCTTTAGAGACGGAGCACTAGTTCGAACTGTGTAAGGAGTGGGAAGGAAATCGGTCGTGCCCTTTCAGTGAGACCACCCAGCATTTGCTTTAAGCGATTTAAGAAACCACGGAAAACCTAAACCTGTGTGGTCAGAAGCGAATGCGAGACCGGTGTCCTTACCACTGCGGTACCTACTTCGTCAGTTCACCTCGAAGACCTACACAATAAGCTGAGGAGTTGAATTCACATGTCAATAAGAATAACTGAGTAGAGACTTAGAGAACAAAGGACGAAGTTGGCGCAGTATTTCCTTGGGAACGCAACAGTATTTCTTTCCGGGTCATGTATTTCTGTCATTTTATTTGATTCGAACAGCGAGATAAAAACAAAAGCGGCCCAAGACCACAAATGCGTGCAGCTAAATACGTTTTACTGTGCGATATTTCTCCCTGTGGTTCTAGTAAAGCCTCCCTGTACCCTTAAGCAGGAGTAGGCTCTCTTTACTACACTCCTGGAAATGGAAAAAAGAGCACATTGACACCGGTGTGTCAGACCCACCATACTTGCTCCGGACACTGCGAGAGGGCTGTACAAGCAATGATCACACGCACGGCACAGCGGACACACCAGGAACCGCGGTGTTGGCCGTCGAATGGCGCTAGCTGCGCAGCATTTGTGCACCGCCGCCGTCAGTGTCAGCCAGTTTGCCGTGGCATACGGAGCTCCATCGCAGTCTTTAACACTGGTAGCATGCCGCGACAGCGTGGACGTGAACCGTATGTGCAGTTGACGGACTTTCAGCGAGGGCGTATAGTGGGCATGCGGGAGGCCGGGTGGACGTACCGCCGAATTGCTCAACACGTGGGGCGTGAGGTCTCCACAGTACATCGATGTTGTCGCCAGTGGTCGGCGGAAGGTGCACGTGCCCGTCGACCTGGGACCGGACCGCAGCGACGCACGGATGCACGCCAAGACCGTACGATCCTACGCAGTGCCGTAGGGGACCGCACCGCCACTTCCCAGCAAATTAGGGACACTGTTGCTCCTGGGGTATCGGCGAGGACCATTCGCAACCGTCTCCATGAAGCTGGGCTACGGTCCCGCACACCGTTAGGCCGTCTTCCGCTCACGCCCCAACATCGTGCAGCCCGCCTCCAGTGGTGTCGCGACAGGCGTGAATGGAGGGACGAATGGAGACGTGTCGTCTTCAGCGATGAGAGTCGCTTCTGCCTTGGTGCCAATGATGGTCGTATGCGTGTTTGGCGCCGTGCAGGTGAGCGCCACAATCACGACTGCATACGACCGAGGCACACAGGGCCAACACCCGGCATCATGGTGTGGGGAGCGATCTCCTACACTGGCCGTACACCACTGGTGATCGTCGAGGGGACACTGAATAGTGCACGGTACATCCAAACCGTCATCGAACCCATCGTTCTACCATTCCTAGACCGGCAAGGGAACTTGCTGTTCCAACAGGACAATGCACGTCCGCATGTATCCCGTGCCACCCAACGTGCTCTAGAAGGTGTAAGTCAACTACCCTGGCCAGCAAGATCTCCGGATCTGTCCCCCATTGAGCATGTTTGGGACTGGATGAAGCGTCGTCTCACGCGGTCTGCACGTCCAGCACGAACGCTGGTCCAACTGAGGCGCCAGGTGGAAATGGCATGGCAAGCCGTTCCACAGGACTACATCCAGCATCTCTACGAGCGTCTCCATGGGAGAACAGCAGCCTGCATTGCTGCGAAAGGTGGATATACACTGTACTAGTGCCGACATTGTGCATGCTCTGTTGCCTGTGTCTATGTGCCTGTGGTTCTGTCAGTGTGATCATGTGATGTATCTGACCCCAGGAATGTGTCAATAAAGTTTCCCCTTCCTGGGACAATGAATTCACGGTGTTCTTATTTCAATTTCCAGGAGTGTAGTTGCATCACGTATTTCCGAAATCAAATTTGTTTTCTTTGTGCAGGTAATACTAAAGGCAGCGGCATTACCAGAATAAATGCAGTGTAACATACCGTGGCCTGACTAGCAAAAGTCCAGTTCGTTTTCAGTCCTTACTTTGGATATATGTAGTCGAATGATATTAACTGGAACGTGAATCGTTCCCACGATACTTTCATTTCTCCATCCGATTTATGGAAACCATTTTACGTGTAAGAAAGCCGTTCGCAGTACCCGGGAAAGAAAACATGGTATTGAGGTAGTATACACAAACCAAATCGTCAACTCATCTTGTAAGTAAGCTGTTTATGTTTTCTTATTGGCAACGTTACGTAGCGCTCTGTATGAAAATCACTGGCTGTGCTGTGTCCAGTCTGTGGCTGGGTGGCATTGTTGTAATATTCGCTATTGTAGTGATGGGCAGCGGCAGCTGGATGTGAACAGCGCGTAGCATTGCGCAGTTGGAGGTGAGCCGCCAGCAGTGGTGGATGTGGGGAGAGAGATGGCGGAGTTTTGAAATTTGTATGACTGGATGTCATGAACTGCTATATATATTATGACAATTATGGTAAATACATCGTTTGTTCTCTATTATAATCTTTCATTTGCTAACTATGCCTATCAGTAGTTAGTGCCTTCCGTAGTTTGAATCTTTTATTTAGCTGGCAGTAGTGGCGCTCGCTGTATTGCAGTAGTTCGAGTAACGAAGATTTTTGTGAGGTAAGTGATCTGTGAAAGGTATAGGTTAATGTTAGTCAGGGCCATTCTTTTGTAGGGATTTTTGAAAGTCAGATTGCGTTGTGCTGAAAAATATTGTGTGTCAGGTTAAGCACAGTCTTGTATAATTGTTCAAAGGGGACGTTTCAATCTGAAAGTCTGAAAACATACCACCACCATCAATCACGAAAAGAAAAATCCAGAAACAATGAAACGGACAGCATACTATGGTTCATATAGTATAAGACACTCATGCTCCTAAGCGATGTTTGTTACTGTTTATTGTGCGACGAAAATTACATGCTCAATCAAACCATATTCCAGTACATCACTTAATCCACCAGACACAGATTAATTCTTCAGAAACATCAGTCGTTGATAACGCAAGGTAAAATAGGTAACGATTAAGAAATATAGAAAGAAAGAAGGAAAGTTAAGGGAGTCTATGAAACTAATGTGTCCGCAACATCACTGCTCTTGTAGCGACATGAAGGACACGAATTATGAATTTAATTTAATACCCCGCTCTGGCGCGTGGCTGTGACACGTGTCACGGAGTAATTATGCAGTATTCGGACAAACGCTGCTATTTCAAATTTCCTGTCCCGTACCCAGACGAAAAGCCAAAAATCCAGTTACGTTTAGTCGTATAACTCAATATATATGCAATAATATTCCGTCGCTGCTTAAAATATAATTAATGATCTGCCAACTAATTTTACGCTGGTATCGTACGTCACAAGTTTTGTATTTAAGCTTACGATTCGTTCTCTAATTTAAATGGCCACATGTGTCCAAACTTCAAAATCATAGCTGTCAGTATTCCTGTAAATGGTTTGAACACTGTAGAGTTTTATCTGGAATGGTCCTACGTTTTGCTGGGACCTATATTTTGATGTGCAATAAGACTTTAGTGCGGACATTTAAGACATACTCCGAGTTAACAGAGTGTTACTGTCCTACCAAATAGTTCATGTACAACACAAGAACGTATGAGTAACGCCTCATTAATCGTGTTACGTGAGTGCGCCACTTACGTAGTTATCGTCTGAAGCCAACATACAAAGCAAATAACCTCCCTTTGAGCGCCGTGAAAGTAATATCATCATCACCTGGCTGCCTAATCTTGAGTAATCTAGCTATTGAATCTATGCTGAGTCCATTTCTTTCATCCTGTGCTAATCTCTTCATTTCAGCATATCCATCTCACACGAGTGCTGAGTACTCTATGCACCTCGTGGAACAGTGTGCTTCTTACCATACGATTACAGGTAAGCTTTATATAGACAAGTGACCGTTATCAAGATATTAATGTCAGTTGTGTTCCACAACCTTGAAGTAACTGATAAATGGCATATTTCCTGAATAACGACCAATGTCTTTTGTTTCTGGGTAATATTTTATGTCTATGCCGCTTCTATCGACTAACCACCTTATGATAGATGAATATCCAAAACAGCACCATTTGTATACAAAATTATTCGGCGTTCTTGATAAATCCAAATGCTGCAGGTTCAGTTTATCATACAGCCCGAAAATATATTAGGAGTTTGCAGTATCAAATACGATATTTCTACTACCGTCGTAAGTCCAAGGACAAATACAGGAATCTTCCATAAATCAGTAACTGTGTCACAGTACTACGAGTTATCGTGCTTACTAGCTCCGTAGATGATTTGTGAATTGGAGCATTTGCAATGGAATTTAACGGAATTGTTCATATCATTGAGAGAGACGAAATTGTAGCTGTGACGGGTGATTGCGACTCGGTGACAGGAAAAGAAAGAAAGAGAAAAGTAAGCTCTCGTGGGCCAGGAGAAAGAAATGAAAAGAGAAGCCGCCTGGTAGAATTTTTTTGCAAAAAATAAATTAAGACTCATGACAAAAGTTTGCACACATGGAGGAAACCTCATTAATGGTAATACAAATATTTTGAAACCAGATTTAAATCGGAAATCATTTCCAGATTCAGCTTTGGACGCTGACGAAACTTTAGTTAGTTTCGTGTTCCATCAATCATTTGTACGATTAATCATAATAATAAACAAGAATGAGACATTTTATATTCTCACTGTACGTTCATATGTGAATGTGGCTACATACTGACCATTTAGAGACCTTTAAAAATGTACAGATGATACATAGTAATCCGTACCTACTACCAAAAGGTACTTTACAAAAATAGAAATCCTTCTACAGCATAGAAGGACTCGTTTGTTTACAAATTTATCTGTGCTGTTCGTCAGCCATTTTGTATTGGTGCATAAGTGATCATCAGTTTTGAAGGTAGCGTGATGCACTCTTGTTTACGCTGACGGCAACCTTAAGCCATTGTCACATAGGATAAGGCAGCTAACATTAATTAGCACGTGAATGGGATGCTAAGATGTCCTACATAAAACTGGACCTACAACTCTCCACTTCGCTACCAACAAGTCATCTCTTGTGCTTTCGTGGAGAACTGCATTAAACTGCATCAAACCAGTGTTACGAAAGTATACCATAAATACAACAACAAATAGGTGTTATTGTTGTGTAGACTCATAAAAATCGAACAGTGGAATCAATCCAAACCTGACAGTTCGTAATCCTCAGGATCAAGTAGTAACTGAAGCCATTAATTGAAGTACTGTGTAACAGTTATGAGATTTATATGATGACTAGGTTAAAATGTGACTTTTTTTGCCACCTGTCGTCTAATTGGTTTGATATGCATTTCTCTTCACCTCAGAGTAGCAATTGCAACGTATGTTCTCAACTATTTGATTAGTGTATTCCAATCTTTGTCTTCCCCTACAGTTTTTACCCTCTACAGTTCCCTCTAGTAGCGCGAAGATTATTTCCTAATGTATTAATACATGTCCTATCATCCTCTTCCTTCTTCTTATTGGTGTTTTCCATGTATTCCTTTTCTTGCCAATTCTGTGGAGAACTTATTCCGAAATTCCGATATGTGAAATGATTTGGGTGAAGGTCACGGTTAAAGCAGGCTCAGACATGGTAATTGGATGTCTCTATAGGCCCCCTGGCTCAGCAGCTGTTGTGAATGAGCACCTGAAGGATAATTTGGAAAATATTTCGAGTAGATTTCCCCACCATATTATAGTTCTGGGTGGAGATTTTAATTTCCCGGATATAGACTGGGAGGCTCAAACGTTCATAACGGGTGGCAGGGACAAAGATTCCAGTGAAAGTTTTTTAAGCGCTTTATCTGAAAACTACCTTGAGCAGTTAAACAGAGAACCGACGCGTGGCGATAACATATTAGACCTTCTGGTGACAAACAGACCCGAACTATTTGAAACAGTTAAGGCAGAACAGGCAATCTGCGATCATAAAGCGGTTACGGCATCAATGATTTCAGCCGTAAATAGAAATATTAAAAAAGGTAGGAAGATTTTTCTGTTTAGCAAAAGTGACAAAAAGCAGATTACAGAGTACCTGACGGCTCAACACAAATGTTTTGTCTCAAGTACAGATAGTGTTGAGGATCAGTGGACAAAGTTCAAAACCATCGTACAATATGCGTTAGATGAGTATGTGCCTAGCAAGAGGTGGAAAAGAGCCACCGTGGTACAACAACCGAGTTAGAAAACTGCTGCGGAAGCAAAGGGAACTTCACAGCAAACATCAACATAGCCAAAGCCTTGCAGAGAAACAAAAATTACGCGAAGCGAAATGTAGTGTGAGGAGGGCTATGCAAGAGGCGTTCAATGAATTCGAAAGTAAAGTTCTATGTACGGACTTGGCAGAAAGTCCTAATAAATTTTGGTCTTATGTCAAAGCAGTAGGTGGATCAAAACAAAATGTCCAGACACTCTGTAACTAAAATGGTACTGAAACAGAGGAAGACACACTAAAGGCCGAAATACTAAATGTCTTTTTCCAAAGCTGTTTCACAGAAGAAGACTGCACTGTAGTTCCTTCTCTAGATTGTCGTACAGATAACAGAATGGTAGATATCGAAATAGACGACAGAGGGATAGAGAAACAATTAAAATCGCTCAAAAGAGGAAAGGCCGCTGTACCTGATGGGATACCAGTTCGATTTTACACAGAGTACGCGAAGGAACTTGCCCCCCTTCTTGCAGCGGTGTACCGTAGGTCTCTAGAAGAGCGTAGCGTTCCAAAGGATTGGAAAAGGGCACAGGTCATCCCCGTTTTCAAGAAGGGACGTCGAACAGATGTGCAGAACTATAGACCTATATCTTTAACGTCGATCAGTTGTAGAATTTTGGAACACGTATTATGTTCGAGTATAATGACTTTTCCGGAGACTAGAAATCTACTCTGTAGGATTCAGCATGGGTCTCGAAAAAGACGGTCGTGTGAAACCCAGCTCGCGCTATTCGTCCACGAGGCTCAGAGGGCCATAGACACGGGTTCACAGGTAGATACGGTGTTTCTTGTCTTCCGCAGCGCGTTCGATACAGTTCCCCACAGTCGTTTAACGAACAAAGTAAGAGCATATGGACTATCAGACCAATTGTGTGACTGGATTGAAGAGTTCCTAGATAACAGAACGCAGTATATCATTCTTAATGGAGAGAAGTCTTCCGAAGTAAGAGTGATTTCAGGTGTGCCGCAGGGGAGTGTCATAGGACCGTTGCTATTCACAATATACATAAATGACCTTGTGGATGACATCGGAAGTTCACTGAGGCTTTTTGCAGATGAAGCTGTGGTGTATCGAGAGGTTGTAACAATGGAAAATTGTACTGAAATGCAGGAGGATCTGCAGCGAATTGACGCATGGTGCAGGGAATGGCAATTGAAACTCAATGTAGACAATTGTAATGTGCTGCAAATACATAGAAAGATAGATCCCTTATCATTTAGCTACAAAATAGCAGGTCAGCAACTGGAAGCAGTTAATTCCATAAATTATCTGGGACTATGCATTAGGACTGATTTAAAATGGAATGATCATATAAAGTTGATCGTCGGTAAAGCAGATGCCAGACTGAGATTCATTGGAAGAATCCTAAGGAAATGCAATCCTAAAGCAAAGGAAGTAGGTTACAGTATGCTTGTTCGCCCACTGCTTGAATACTGCTCAGCAGTGTGGGATCCGTACCAGATAGGGTTGATAGAAGAGATAGAGAAGATCCAACGGAGACCAGCGCGCTTCGTAACAGAATCATTTAGTAATCGCGAACGCGTTACGGAGATGATAGATAAACTCCAGTGGAAGACTCTGCAGGAGAGACGCTCAGTAGCTCGGTACGGGCTTTTGTTAAAGTTTCGAGAACATACCTTCACCGAAGAGTCATGCAGTATATTGCTCCCTCCTACGTATATCTCGCGAAGAGGCCATGAGGATAAAATCAGAGAGATTAGAGCCCACACATAAGCATATCGACAATCCTTCTTTCCACGAACAATACGAGACTGGAATAGAAGGGAGAACCGATAGAGGTACTCAGGGTACCCTCCGCCACACACCGCCAGGTGGCTTGCGGAGTATCTATGTAGATGTAGATGTAGATCTTATCAATCACCCAATTTTCAGCATTCTTCTGTAGCACCAAACCTCAAATGCTTCTGTCGTGGTTTTCCCGTACCATACAATGCTGTGCCGCAAACATACATTCCCACATTCCCAGAAATTTCTTCCGTAAAATTGAGGCCCATCTTTGATACCGGAAAACTTTCCTTGGTATGCCCTCCTTGCCAGTGCTAGGCTGGTTTTCATGTCCTTCTTGCTCCGTCCGTCATGTGATTTTTTGCTTCCAAGACAGCAGAGTTCCTTAACTTCGTTAATTTCGTTATCATCAATTCTGATATTAAGCTTATTACTGTTCTCATTTGTGCTATGTCTCACTAGTGTCGTCTTTTACCGGTTTACTCTCAGTCCGTATTCTGTACTCATTAGACTGTGCAATCCACTCAACAAATCTTGTAATTTTGCTTCAGTTGGGCTGAGGATTGCAATGTGATCGCCGAATCTTATCACTGATATCCTTTCACATTGTGCGTTAACGTCTCACATGAACTTTTCTTTTACACTTCCGTCGTTTTTCCTTCAATGTATATACTGAAAACATATGTGAAAGACTACATGCCTGTCTTACACCGTGCTTAATCAGTACTCTTCGTTCTTGGTCTTCCAGTCTTATTGTTCCCTCTTGGTTGTTGTACATATTGTACATTCCCCATCTTTCCATATAGCTCACTCCTATTTTTGTCAGAATTTCGAACGTCTTGCATGGTTTTACATTGCTTAAATCTATTTCTTAGTCCACAAATCCTACAAGCATGTCTTGATTCTGCTTCGGTCTTGCTTCCGTTATCGAGCACGATGGCAGAATTCTCCCCTTGGAGTCTTACGTTTCCTGAAGCCAAACAGATCGTCTTCCAGCACATCTTCTATTTTCTTTTTGATCCTTCTGCATATTCCCTTATCAACAGCTTCGATGCGTGAGCTGACTGAGCGATGGTTCTCGCACTTATCTGCCCTTGCTGTCTTCGGAACTGTGTGGATGATATTTTTGCGAATGTCTGATAATACGTCTCCAGTATCATGGATTCTACACACCAACGTGAATAGTCGTTTGGTTGCCACTTCCTTCTGTCTTATTTGATTTTCTTCTTCTATCACATCGTCAAACAAGTCTGTCCCCTCGCAGAGGCCTTCAGGGTACTCTTTCAACCTTTCTGTTCTCTTCTCTGTACCTAACAATGGAATTCCCATTGAACTTAAAGTATTATCATCCGTGCTTTTAATCATACTGAACGTTGTGTTGATTTTTCTATACGGTGACTCAGTCCTTCCTACGATCATTTCTGTTTCGATTTCTTCACATTTTACTTGCAGCCAATGCACCTTGGCTGCCCTGCCCATACTATTATCATTCCTAAGTCATTTCTATTACTGTATTCCTGTCTCTCCCTGAACAATTTCGTACTTCCATCCTTTGTCGATCAATTAAAGTATTTCTTCTGTCGCAGTTAAATTCTGCATACCTATACATCTCTGACTTTTTTTTTTTTTAGAGAGAGATTTACACTCCTCTTCAACGGAATTACCTATTGTGGTACTCCTTGCTACAGCATCCAAATCCTTAGCGAACTTCAAACACATCTTGGCGTTATTCAATACTCCAGTGTCCCACTTGCTTTCATTTCTATTGTTGCGAATGACGCTTTTAAACTTCAGTCCACTCATAACCATAAATAAATTGTGAACTGAGTCTATATCTGCTCCTGGACACACTTCACATTTCATTATCTGATTTCAGAATCTCTGCCTCCCAGATTTATCCAAGTATACTTCCGCCTCTTGTGATTCTTGAACAAAGTATTCACTATTACTATCTGAAATTTATTGAAGCACTCTATTAGTCTTCCTTCCCTCTCATTCTATTGCAGAGCCCATATTCTCCCATAACTCTTTGTTCTACTCCTTCTCGAACAACCACATTCTAGTCCCCTAGGATTATTAGATTTTCGTCTCGCTTTACGTAATGTATTACCTGTTCAATATCCTCATGTACGTCCTATATCTCTTGATTTCCTATTTGCAACATCGGCATGGCTACCTGGAATATTTCTGTCGCTTCTTGTGAGAACAACCCTGTCACTGGACTCTTCTCAGCAGTTCACTTTGTGCTCTACTTTCCTATTCATAACGAAGCCTACTCCCGTTATATTATTTTCTGCTGCTGCTTACGTAACAATATATTCGTGGGCCAGAAACCCTTGTCTTCGTTCCATTTCACTTCACTTAATTATATTTCGACTGAACCTCTGAATTTGCCTTTTCTAGCTTTCCTATTGCGTTCAGTCTTCTGATATTCCATTCACCGTCTCATTGAATGTTATCTTGTCGTTGGTTATTCAATATTTTTCTCATGCTCACCTCGCCGTTGACAATCCCATCCCAGAGATCCGAATGTGGAATGAATCCGAAATCTTTTGCCAATGGAAAGAGCACCATGACACTTCAATTAAAGGCCACACATCCTATGGGTAAACATTATGTGTCTTAAATGTCGTTGATCATTGGTGATTAAATCGAGTTTTAGGAGTAGCTCCCCACACGAAGGGCAACAAAGTGTGTCCTGAAAGTCTTTCCGATTCTCCGCCCTCTTTGACAAGACCATTGGGAGTACGTGTTCTTACGCTGGGTCGCGCGGAGTGGCTGCGCGTTTTGAAGCGTCATGTCACGAATTGCGCGGCCCCTCTCGCCGGAGGTTCGAGTCCTCCCTCGGGCATTGGTGTGTGTGTTGTTCTTAGCAGAAGTTAGTGTAAGTAGTGTATAAGTCTAGGGACTGCGATGACCTCAGCAGTTTGGTCCCATTGGAATTCACTCACATTTGAACATTTTCTTACGCTGGAAGTGGAAAATCTGAATATCTGCGTCAAAAATTTGATCTATGCTGGACCGGAATCTGCCTAAAGTATGTTGAACATACATTTAATTTTCGGTGTGAAATGAAATTCTGGGGTGTGCGTCAAAACCGAGTGTTAACTTTATATGTTATGAAAATCGATTTATGCTAAAAATATTTTGTAAAATAGTTTGTTGATTTTATGTGTGTGTGTTAAAGATGTGTGATATTTATGTACAATGCATTAATGACGATTTTTTTTCTGATGTTGAGAAAATGATAATACTGGCCCACAGGTGGGGTAAAACAGATACCCAGAAAATTTAAATCTAAAAGATTTTATTTCAAAATTTATAAAAAAAAATATACTATACAAATGCATTTTGTGAAAACGTAGTGAGACATTTATCAACATGAAATAAGAAATTAACACTAGATGAGATTTGATTTAAGTTTTAAGAACAAAAGTCAGAAATGAAATCTGCTTCTTTACAATCTGTATAAGCCTCGTGGGCCCATACCTAATGGTTTAGATAGTGAATCCACCCCTCCCTGTTCTTGAGACAGAATTGCAGAATGTGCAAGCCACTTCCTTTTCATTCAGGTCATCGTCATCTTCATTAACATTTACTTTTTATTTCTTTTGTTTTAGCATGCCGTTTTCAAATTTTGTCAGGAGCTTAGACTGAAAAGAAAGCTTTCTCTTTGGAGACCCTTTATTTTTAGTATCTTTGTCCAATACTCCACTGTTTTTAGCTTTCATTCTGCCTTCTTTAAATTTCCTTTGCTTTTTTTTTTCTTTACCTCTCCCTGCAGTTCTGATTTGTAAGGTGAAGATGTGGGGATGGCTGCATTTCCTTTTTTCTTTCATTATTCTTGTGAACTTTCTCCTTTTTTTATGTTGTGAAATTAGTAATTTAGGTGATATTAGAAATGTACTTGTTTCACATGGTGTTTTTTTGTAGGCCTACTGAACTTGGCCCCAGTGACATATGTGGTAAACTTGCTGCTCCAGAAAAGGAAGGCTGGTTGCCTTCTTCATTTTGTGCTTCAAAAGTTTAAGGCCTGTAACACCTAGAATAGCGTATTACAGACGTAGGAGGCTGAGGAAGATTGTCGTCAGGACTTCTAGAATCCAGACTCAGGAGGCTTGCAGAGTCCTGGAACTGTACAGCATCTGGTGCACCAGAAGCTAAATTCTGACACTGTGCGGTGTCCGATGCTTTTGTAGAAGTTGATGGCTGACAGTTTGTAGAATCTGATTCTTCTGGTCCAGCAGTAGTTTCAGTTGGAACATACAAGTGATCAGGGATTACTTTTCTATTGAATAGGTATATCAATCTTCTCAAACTCCTTATGTCAGTTTGCACAAGAGCTACTCTTGTAAAAGCCGTATTCACAAGCTTACCGTCTTGCTAGATGGTGACGGAACGCCCAGGAAGCGCAATTAACCACTGCGTGGCCTTGCTCATAGTACGCGCTTAAAAGGACCATAAAAGAAAGTACATGTAGACGGATTCGTAAAAATTACTGAGTGTGTCCAGATAGTTTAAAAAACATATTACGTTACGGAAGTAAAATAAACGTCGTTTTCATTCAGTTGTTGGTATGGTTAGAGTTGGACACTTTCGCAGTAGAATAATACATGCGCAATTATTATAGTGCTGTATTTGAATGGACTACAAGTCTGGCTGATGGGGTATGACCACCGCTCAGTACGCGTGAGTGCTGTCGGACCAGAAACATCGCGTGCGTTCATAACGTCACACCTGGCGAACTCCCACCATGGACAAAGCGGGCAAATCTGAAGCTTCTAATTAACACTGCACAGTTCACCTCCGGCGGCGAGATGTCTTACTGAACATGTTTTATGAGCAGTGAAATGCTTTGCTGCAGTTTCTAGTCACGATTGAGGTGTTGGTAGAAATTTACGGTGACCTCTAATTCCCTAGGAACAACACAAAACCTTTATTCATCGTTTACGTTACTATGGGTCATAATTCAACAAGATAGTAGCAACTTTTTTTCTTTGACGCTGCTTTTACAATGAACCGTATTCCAGCCATGAGAAAAGCGAAAGTTTTCCTTTAGAAACTCTGAGATCATCCTGTCATAGTTCAGTACTCCCTTACACTTTTAACTATGCTGCGCAATTACTGTATTCGGAACACGTGGTGTTACGCCTATAATTCGTAAGTCTAGAAGTGTAGTTAAATATTTTACTATATGTCTACTTGCCATATTTAACTTCACTTAATTCCTCCTTATGTTACTTTATATAACACTAACCACGTTCTGCTCCTAAAACTGTTTGACGTAGACAAGTATGGTGGCTGATACCCAAGTACGCACAAACGTTGAAGAATTGTTACACAACCAAAACTCCGCAGTAGTGAACAGTATAAAATAAGAGAATAGTTTAATCCTAACTAGTGCGGAAAATGGATGAAATACACGAAATTCCCCGACTGCAATAATATAGCTGGCGAAAGGAACTTAATTTATACCCTTGCTTGGTTCCTAAGCGTGGTAACTTATGACGCATGAAGATAAAGGGAACGCACAGAAAGATTCCGTAGATGAGGTCATGCAGTAGTATAACGAATGACACACAGAGGAAAAATTTGAAGGTTGAAAGGTCTCTGTTACATTCCTTTCATGCTATTTTGCTCGGTTTATTGTCATATATTTTCACCTCTAAATTTACTGTGGTACTTTTAAATTTATCTAGGAGGAGACTGAGCAGTGGAATATGTTATATTCACATATAAACAAGAACAACTTGTCATACAACACTATCAAACACATTTTTATATGTAAATCTTATTATAGTTTCCTATGAAACCCACATCCACCTACTTTACGTAATGTATATGACGCCTTAGGATATTATCTCCTTCCTTTCTGGTCTGAAACGATGAATGGGTGTGAGTATTTGTAGTTGCATGCTCGGTGGTAGCAGTGAAGTTCTGTCTGCTAGAGAACAGTAGGACCAACGTCGGAGTGGGTAGATACGATTTCTAAGGCAAAGAGGTTTCTCTCTTTGGCGTGGTTCTGTCCGTCCCTTGTCGGGTTGGTAAGGGAAGCTACCTCTCTGGTCACTTCCTATTGTGTCTGTGGGACACCCTCGGATGGGGCCCACGCTAGTCAGTGTGTGGGCAGTTTCTCTGGGTAAGCGCGTGTTTGGTGAGTCCGAAGGACAAAATGAAATTCTTAAGTTTTCAGCCTAACTGAAATATTAATTATTTTCCTTACAGATCTATACGGTATCGAAAATGCGGTGTGATTTCAGTGTTGGTTTCGGAGTGTATTGCGGTAGTTGCTTTGTTTACACTCCAATAAAGGAAAGGGGAAGCATGGTGTTATGAGGCGTAATTATGATTAAAATCATCACTCTTTAGTGTGAATGTGCGTATAAGTGTTTTTTCTCGTTGAAATTCTTCAAATTAATAATATCTCTTTGTGTTCAACCCACGTGGTGTGTGCTTTGTAGAAGCAGTACCACGTGCTCGTAAAATCGTATGAGCCATAATATCAATACTATGCCATTACTAACGCATTTCGGAAGCAATTTTTTCCTTTTTTTTTTTTTTTTTTTTTTTTTTTTGTAACTAACGTGTTTGGATTTGATTTCGTCATTAAATTCCTTGTGGAATTACACATTTTGTGCAAATGTACTTTTGCACGAGGAACATGTGCTGTAGTAACAAAACTAGCCCTCAGCTACTCTTTTGCATAATATTTCGCGTATTCCTACTTAATCGCTATCACGAGCAGTTTTCCTATTTCACAATTTCTAGAAAGATTTTTATAAGGCATTTTGCTAAGATTGTGGATATATCGAACCACGTGATCTTTGTCTAAACTTCCAATACCAGTCTGTAGTTATCCATTGGGAACACGATTACGCTAGGGGCGGAATTTCCTCGCCTGAAATAGAATGGATTGGTGATGGTTCAGTTCCTTTCTTGTGTGCCCTGGAACTATCTTTGTGTGCTTGTTTGACTGCAGTATACTATCTTGTTTCTTATTCTTTCTCTTTCCTATTCTTTGAAACTCACATTTTTGCTAACTGAATCCCTCTTAGTAACACTTTTCTTAATTAATGCGTAACATTAAATAAGGCACCAGCTTTGAGACAGACTTAGCATGTGTTGTATGTTTTATTGAAGACCGATGAATTTTTAAATAAATATCAAAGTATAAACTTACTTTACTTTTCTTCAGTCTAATTTACCCCATCGTCACGTATAGCGCCACTACCTTTTGGAACTTCATGAAACTATAGGGGCCCATATGGTTGATGTTTCGTTGAATGGTTCGCACGCTGACACTTGTAGATGGCGCAGCGTTAAAATCTGCAGCAATTTGCGGAAGGGTGGCACTTCTGTCACATTTAACGATTCTCCTCAGTGGTCGTTGGCGCTGTTCTCGCAGGATCTTCTTCCGGCCGCAGTGATGTACGAAATTTGATGTTTTACCGGATTCGTGATATTCACGGTATACTCGTGAAATGGTCGTAAGGGAAATCCCCACTTCATCGCTACCTTGGAGATACTGTGTCCCATCACTCGTGCGCCGACTGTAACATCACATTCAGACTCATTTCAATCTTGATAACCTGCCATTGTAGCAGCAGTAACCGATCTATCAACTGCGCCAGACACTTGTTTTCGACCGCAGAACTGTATTCTACCTGCTTACTTATCCCTGAATTTGATTACGCTTACCTATATCAGTTTCTTTGGCGCTTGAGTGTATATCGGAGACACACAGGCATTGAATAGGTCTCGCAGCAAGGCAGATGTTTAGTGACATCAGGTGACCGTCTGGTGTAGTTCACGTCATTCTGTGTACCCTATTTCATACCAGGACAAGCAACTGTGAAACTTTTCTCTTACCCCCAGCGGACGTGGATGCATTACACATCTGAGGTGAAAACTTTGGAGGACGGTTCAAAGCGTTATGCACTCACACCCCGCTACAAGTCCTGGAAGTTTGTAACTGGAATTTTCGAACATGAATGTGTGTGAAATCTTATGGGACTTAACTGCTAAGGCCATCAGTCTCTAAGCTTACACACTACTTAACCTAAATTATCCTAAGGACAAACACACACACCCATGCCCGAGGGAGGACTCGAACCTCCGCCGGGACCAGGAATTTCCGAACACCCTGTATCTCTATGGGACTAGGCGTGAAGTGCAACCACACGTACCCCTCTTTCCGACAATGTTAGAAATACCTCACACTCTCGCGTATCAGCAGCAGATGCCATGGTCTCGAGCGCAGTAATAAATATCGCGGAGGACGCCCTCAGCATACAGCATTACTGCTAATTTACTTACAGTGACTGCATTGTGGAGGAGGCCACCTCGTTAAGGCTGATAACTATCCTTTTTCCTCAAGAGGTGTAAAGGAAATAGTTTCTGTACTCAATAATAAATCATTCGAAGACTACCGAGTCGGATTTAGTGAAAACGACTATGCAGATGTGACAGGACCGCAGACATGTATTCATTTCTCAAGCTCAGAGCGATATTTTTATAGACGGAAGTACAGCTTATTTCATGCTATTTATAAGCGGTTTTTTTTAACGAGGAGTCTTCTGTTCTCCCATCAGCAGGTAAAGACCTTACCTCTTAGACACACACATACCAAGTGTTTACCAGTCGACTCAGCGTTCGGAAATAACTAATATGAATAACAACGCGTTTTATCACAGGTAATGGAATGCAGAGTCCGAATGTTTGAGCGCTGCCTGTCAAGCGAGAGGATGCGTTAGAAGTCCTATGAAAAAGAAGCAGGGGCGCATATATGCTGGGGCCACGGGGGAATTGTTTCGAGGCCTCTGAGAATAGGGTCATCTGGCTTCCGAAACAAAGAAATGAAAACGGGATGGAAATTAAAATGGAAAAATTAGTAAAATAGATCAACTTAATGAAGTCATTCCGTAAATTAAAATAATGAAAGTGGGTTTAGGAAGTAATTCTGAAATAAGGATATGCGAATCATTCAATAAGCTGCAGCTAACAGACGAAACCGTGTTCAGTCCGCCTACATACTTGGAAACGAAAGAAGACGTAACATGTAGGTTAAAGAGCACAGAAGTATAATAAGTAATTCAGTCTGAAATGTTTTAAATTTATTCATACGTTCACTGAAGATATTCTTTGCACACTATATTGAAAACTAAGATTTGAAACGACCGACAACGAGTGAATTTCAGCCCGAAGTCATACACAGTCTTTCAATGTCTACCGAAACAGCTACTGCCACCAGTTACTGCTGTGAGAGTCTTTCGAGTGCAAACGATTATCTCAGATCAAGGGGTACACAATGACGTGAGAGGTCACATACAAACAACATTCACTGCTAAAAATTACATAAGACAGAAAATAAAAAACAGCAGTAAACAATGATGACTATGTGAGTGAAGGCTTTATCGGCGAATTTCATATTTGAAGTCTTCACAGGTTGTCAGCCGAGTGGCGTCATCGTCTCGTAGCAACGTTTCGAGGGAGACGCGAGAAGATGAGGGGGACGCATTCCACTGAAACGTTGCTACGAGACGACGACGCCACTCGGCTGACAACCCGTGAAGACTTCATAAATGATGACTATGGTGTCAACCCTATGATGCACAACGCAGTTTGATCGCCAGATTTGACAGCAAGAAGAATCAGAGTTATATCTCCTAGAACTCCAGCGGCCTCTACCAGTTCAGCTCTAAGAGGACAAGAAGCCCAGAAAATATGAATGCTATGTACTGGTACTGTGGATACCAACCGCACAGGCGCAGAGACGAAAAATGACCCACCTGATTTAATTATATGTAATCAGAAACAAAAATTTAAAATCACGTTCCATTTCGAATATAACACAAGTCTGACTCAAAAGGAAAATTAGTTTTGCGAGAAATGCAGTTTAATGTTTAAAATTCATCTAGAAGGGCTACATATTCTTGAAAAATGAATTATTTCTTATGATATGGTCACGAAAACGTGTTTTACAAGTTTCCGTGGTGATCATATCTATACAAGCGAAGACAGAGATCAAGTGGCAAGGAATCTTTGTAAGAGAATGTATAAAGCGCAATATTATGATTTCCGTTTTATTACAAGAGCTGTAAAATTCACGCTTCTTCAACACAACCTGCCTCAGAGAAACGTTGACAAACAGTGTGGAGTGCTCGTTTCCAAAATCAAATTATCCTGAATATAACTGTAGTGTCGAAGATTTCCAGGTTTATTAAATATGCATGATGGACAGAATTAATGTAAAACGACCGCAGAAAGGTGCAATCGACTCGATGCCTGTTTCTTTGTTTTGTTTTAGGGCGCAAAGAACAACTGGGGTCATACGCACCTAAGTCAAAACTATAGAATACGAAGACAGAGAGTAGTTAAAAAACGACTACACGCCAATCCCAATCGATGTAAGAGAAGACAGCTAAAATCAAGGACGTGGAGAAAGAGCTATAAAATACACCATAGAGAAACCGAGTCCAGGACTAAAAATTAAATGACGTGCTACTGCCGGCCGGAGTAGCCGAACGGTTAAAGGCGCTACAGTCTGGATCCGCACGACCGCTACGATCGCAGGTTCGAATCCTGCCTCGGGCATGGATGTGTGTGATGTCCTTAGGTGAGTTAGGTTTAAGTAGTTCTAAGTTCTAGGGGACTTATGACCACAGCAGTTGAGTCCCATAGCGCTCAGAGCCATTTGAACCATTTGAACGTGCTACTGAATGGCGAAACTCAGTTGGCTTACCTTCTGACTGCTGTCTTTGCTGCGTGTTCTTACTGCACTTTTAAGACATTGCTGACTGGGAATGAACACACTCATGTCGTTCGTCAGTCGCCTCATCTCAAACTATTGCTGAGCAACGGCGCTACAGATACTTTTGTATTGTTCAGAACAGCATATCGTCCCGATGTGTTATTAGTTACATAGTTTCATGTTCCTTTGATCACTTCGCACGATAAATCGTAATGTTGTAGCACAAGTAATTTTACATTAACATCACAAATTAATTTGTACATGTGGTTACCTGCTGCACATTTCTAAGTCTTTTTATACACATTTTACCTAGCTGTTGTAGACATTTTGTATCACCGGATAAGTTATCAAAACTTTTTGCTGTAGCATGGTTCACCACTTTTGTGCTAAAGACAACCTTAATGTGGAGCAATGAAAGTAATTTACCTCCTGGTAATGTAATGAAGTACATCGTTGTTTCCGGCCGGGGTTGCCGCGCGGTTATAGGCGCTACAGTCTGGAACCGCGTGACCGCTGCGGTCGCAGGTTCGAATCATACTTCGGGCATGGATGTGTGTGATGTCCTTAGGTTAGTTAGGTTTAAGTAGTTCTAAATTCTAGGAGACCTCAGAAGTTAAGTCACATAGTGCTCAGAGACATTTTAGATCGCTGTTCCTTTTGAATTGTAGAGGAATATTACCACAAAATTCATGAGTGAATTAACATAACGTGAAGCAGAAGCAGTAGTCAGAATGGCCTACTCCTTAAACAGGTGGCTTCAGGATTATCATGGGTGAGCAACACACACACATAAAAAAAAAGGTTTTGCATCACCTCGGTTCCGAGAGTTCCTGAACCTGTACAGAAAATTGGAACAGAGATCAACATAAACATCATTTCCACCCTTTTTATTGCTCATTAAAACCACATATTGCATGTTTTACCACCATATAGCGAGACATTCAGAGGTGGTGGACCAGACTGTTGCACACACCCGTACCTCTAATACCCAGTAACCCGTCCTCTTGCATTGATTTATGCCTGTATTCGTCGTGGCATGCTATCCACAAGTTCATCAAGGCACTGTTGCTCCAGATCGCCCCACTCTTCATTGGCGATTCGGCGTAGATCCCTCAGAATGGTTGGTGGGTCATGTAGTCCATAAACAACCATTTTACATCTATCCCAAGCATGTCCGATAGGGTTCATGTCTGGAGCACATGTTAGCCGCTCTAGTCGAGCGATGTCGTTATCCTGAAGGAAGTCATTCACAAGATGTGCACGATGGGGGCGCGAATTGTCGTCGAATGACGAAGAATGCCTTGCCAATATGCTGCCGATATGGTTGCACTATCGGTCGGAGGATGGCATTCACGTGTCGCACAGTCGTCACGGCACCTTCCATGACCACCAGCGGCGTACGTCGGCACCACATAATGCCACCCGAAAACAGCAGGGAAACTCCACCTTGATGCACTAGCTGGACTGTGTGTCTAAGGCATTCAGCCGGACCGTGTTGCCTCCATACACTTCTCCGACATTTGTCTGGTTGAAGGCATATGCGACACTTGTCGGTGAAGAGAATGTGATGCCAATGCTGAGCGGTCCATTGGTATGTTGTTGGACCCATCTGTACCACGCTGAATGGTGTCTTGGTTGCAAAGATGGACTTCGCCATGGACGTCGGGAGTGAAGTTGCGCATCATGCAGCCTATTGCGCAGAGTTAGAGCCGTCACAAGGCATCCTGTGGCTGCACGAAAAGCGTTATTCAACATGTTGGCGTTTCTGCCCTCCGTGACAATCCGTAGGTATAGGTCATCCACTGTAGTAGTAGCCCTTGGCCGCCTGAGGCATGTCATCGACATTTCCTTTCTCTATGTATCTCCTCCAAGTCCGAACAACATCGCCGGCCGGAGTGGCCGAGCGGTTTTGGGCGCTTCAGTCCGAAACCGCGCGACTGCTACGATCGCAGGTTCGAATCCTGCCTCGGGCATGGACGTATGTGTTGTCCTTAGGTTGGTTAGGTTTACGTAGGTCTGATGACCTCAAATGACCTCAGATGTTAAGTCCCATAGTGCTCAGAGCCATTCCATCTGAACCAATCAACATCGCTTCGGTTCACTCCGAGACGCCTAGACACTTCCCTTGTTGAGAGCCCTTCCTGGCACAAAGTAGCAATGCGGACGCGATCGACCCGCGGTATTGATCGTCTAGGCATGGTTGAACTACAGACAAACAAGCCGTGTACCTCCTTTGGAATGAAGGGAACCGATCGGCTGTGGGACCCCCTCCATCTAATATGTGGTGCTCATGCCCGGCTGTTTACATCTTTGACTGAACAGTCAAAGGGACTGTGTCTGTGATACAACATCCACGTCAACATCTGTCTTCAGGAGTTCTGGGAACTGGTGTGATACAAAACTTTTTTTGATGTGTGTATATTATTCTTATAGAACGAATTTTGTCTAATCATAGGAGATGTGTGGAACACGTACAATAGCCGCTTAATTGAGGAAACTATCCACAGCGATGGTAGCAGGGGTGTAACTAGGCTGGGACGACCGAGGCAATACCTCAACCCAAGAACACGGTGCCAGTGGCAATAAAGCAAATTAGGAAAAACGAGGAAAAATTAAAAAGCGAACGGAAAAGTGGAAACATTAGGAAAATCGATCAGTCAAGCCAAGTCTTTCGCTATGTTCATACAAGGAAAATCGATCAGTCAAGCGAAGTCTTTCGCTATGTTCATACAATGAAAGATTGCTTTGGAAATATTATCTGACTCTTTTAAACAGGTCAAAGTTTAAGGGACTAAATGTGATCAAGTGTTTTGGACAAGGGTATGACTGTGCATGTCATTAATGTCGTATAGAGTCAGTATGTGTTTCTTTCTGGCTTATGGCACTCAACTGCGAGGTTATCAGCGCCCTTACAAATGGTAGTAGGAACGAATGCGTTTAAATTGGCGTTAAGCCAGGAAGAGCAAGTCTTACACAAATACATGCAGTTTCTCCCAGCGTCACTCACGGTCATCCGCACAGTTACACACTCTCATCCTGTAAGATGGTGTAAAGATACACTCCTGGAAATTGAAATAAGAACACCGTGAATTCATTGTCCCAGGAAGGGGAAACTTTATTGACACATTCCTGGGGTCAGATATATCACATGATCACACTGACAGAGCCACAGGCATATAGACACAGGCAACAGAGCATGCACAATGTCGGCACTAGTACAGTGTATATCCACCTTTCGCAGCAATGCAGGCTGCTATTCTCCCATGGAGACGATCGTAGAGATGCTGGATGTAGTCCTGTGGAACGGCTTGCCATGCCATTTCCACCTGGCGCCTCAGTTGGACCAGCGTTCGTGCTGGACGTGCAGACCGCGTGAGACGACGCTTCATCCAGTCCCAAACATGCTCAATGGGGGACAGATCCGGAGATCTTGCTGGCCAGGGTAGTTGACTTACACCTTCTAGAGCACGTTGGGTGGCACGGGATACATGCGGACGTGCATTGTCCTGTTGGAACAGCAAGTTCCCTTGCCGGTCTAGAAATGGTAGAACGATGGGTTCGATGACGGTTTGGATGTACCGTGTACTATTCAGTGTCCCCTCGACGATCACCAGTGGTGTACGGCCAGTGTAGGAGATCGCTCCCCACACCATGACGCCGGGTGTTGGCCCTGTGTGCCTCGGTCGTATGCAGTTCTGATTGTGGCGCTCACCTGCACGGCGCCAAACACGCATACGACCATCATTGGCACCAAGGCAGAAGCGACTCTCATCGCTGAAGACGACACGTCTCCATTCGTCCCTCCATTCACGCCTGTCGCGACACCACTGGAGGCGGGCTGCACGATGTTGGGGCGTGAGCGGAAGACGGCCTAACGGTGTGCGGGACCGTAGCCCAGCTTCATGGAGACGGTTGCGAATGGTCCTCGCCGATACCCCAGGAGCAACAGTGTCCCTAATTTGCTGGGAAGTGGCGGTGCGGTCCCCTACGGCACTGCGTAGGATCCTACGGTCTTGGCGTGCATCCGTGCATTGCTGCGGTCCGGTCCCAGGTCGACGGGCACGTGCACCTTCCGCCGACCACTGGCGACAACATCGATGTACTGTGGAGACCTCACGCCCCACGTGTTGAGCAATTCGGCGGTACGTCCACCCGGTCTCCCGCATGCCCACTATACGCCTTCGCTCAGAGTCCGTCAACTGCACATACGGTTCACGTCCACGCTGTCACGGCATGCTACCAGTGTTAAAGACTGCGATGGAGCTCCGTATGCCACGGCAAACTGGCTGACACTGACGGCGGCGGTGCACAAATGCTGCGCAGCTAGCGCCATTCGACGGCCAACACCGCGGTTCCTGGTGTGTCCGCTGTGCCGTGCGTGTGATCATTGCTTGTACAGCCCTCTCGCAGTGTCCGGAGCAAGTATGGTGGGTCTGACACACCGGTGTCAATGTGTTCTTTTTTCCATTTCCAGGAGTGTAGTTACATGTTCTAAGACAGGCAATGAAAACGCAGGTAATATGAGGAAAGCTAAAATAATTACACATGAAGATGTGAGTGGCTGATCACTTACAAGAAATGTGAATGAGACAGACACCCAGATAACATTAAAACTTCTCCGAAAAGTGGTATGGAACAAGTCGGGTATTTCACAAAACCTTAAGAGTCTAACAAAACTTGTTTCATTACGCAGGTTGACATTAATTCCGGAGCTTGGAAAGTAAGTGGCGTTCTTTACTAATTTAGCGTTCATAAACATGGAAATATCGGTTTTTTCTTCGTCATGCTCAGTTTTCTCTGCACAGCAACCTGTCCTCCCAACTTACTGCACGCATTTTACTGTTTACTATTCACTGTAAAATCTATATTATGTGGCCGTGCAGTTCTAGGCGCTGCAGTCCGGGACCGCGGGACTGCTACGGTCGCAGGTTCGAATCCTGCCTCGGGCATGGATGTGTGTGAGGTCCTTAGGTTAGTTAGGTTTAAGTAGTTCTAATTTACAGGGGACTGATGACCTAAGATGTTAAGTCCCATAGTGCTCACAGCCATTTGAACCATTTGAATCTATATTATGTAGTGTAGTTCAAATCAGTGTGGCAGCATTGTCTGTTCGTAGGACGCTGAAGTAGACGAAGAGAATGAACTCTGAAGCTGATGTTCCGTTGTCAGGAGGACGAGAATGAGGAGGATGAAATTAGTGTTTAGCGTTCCGCTAGAGACGTGGCCATTAGGGACGGAGCACAAGCTCAGACCAAGGAAGGATGGAGATAGAAAGCGTCCGTCTCCTTTAGAAGGCACCATTGCTGCATTTGCCTTAACCGATTCCGGGGATATCACGGATAAGTTAAATGTGGAGGGCTGGACATGGTTTGAACCGTCGTCTTCCTGAATGCGAGTCTAGTATGCTAACCACTGAGCTACCCGATGGTCCGTTATCGTGGTAGAAATAAACAGCAATGTGGATACGAGAGCTGGAAGGAAGTTTTTACGTGCGTTGTTATGAGCTGTGTCATTTAACCGACACCGTGTTTAAAATGTCTGGCTGAGTGTGTCAATAGACCTGATACATTTTGTTACGCATAGGATACGTGCAAGACGTCGACAAGTTACAGAATTTGTGCGGAAATCGTATTTTGCTTATTTCTACACGAAGTACGAAAATCAGAATGAGTCATTTGCTTCATACATGCGTGGAGCAGTTAAGGTAGTGGAGTGAAGGTAAAATGTATGAACTCTGTTATTCCCGTG
This sequence comes from Schistocerca serialis cubense, assembly GCF_023864345.2. NCBI lineage: Eukaryota > Metazoa > Arthropoda > Insecta > Orthoptera > Acrididae > Schistocerca > Schistocerca serialis. Next base: position 525,701,902 of record NC_064642.1, read on the forward strand.
CTACGACGCGAATCAGAAGAATCACGTGGATGATTGTTACTTCTGTGTGACTAAAACAGCGGGATACAACAACAAAAAAAAAAACATGAACAGAATCTTGTACCGGATCTTAGATCCAAAAATGGCTCTGAGCACTGTGGGACTTAACTTCTGAGGTCATCAGTCCCCTATAACTTACAACTACTTAAACCTAACTAACCTAAGAACATCACACACATCCATGCCCGAGGCAGGATTCGAACCTGCGACCGTAGTGGTCGCGCGGTTCCAGACTGTAGCGCCTAGAACCGCTCGGCCACTCCGGCTGGCGAACTTAGATTCGTCGATTCCGCTAATGTCAATAGATACACTTCAGTTATCTGAACCGGAGGTAGCCATGGAAGCAGTAAATCGACTAACCCGAGTGTGATATCGATAGTAACCAAAAATCTATTACTCAAACTGAACTTAACAGTTTAGTGAAAGACTTAGGACTCTCAAAAGACGCAGCACAGCTTCTGGGATCATATCTCAGTGCAAATAATTTTCTAGTACACGGTACATCGTGCTCAGTTTACGGAAACTGTAATAAATATTTTGGGGAATTGAAGATGGTTTAACCGCGTTCTAAAGGCATCGCCGGAATAGTGACGAATGTGGTACCTCAAAAGTATAACAGGAAGCAATGGAGATTATTTGTAGATTCTTTTTAGAGAAATTTGGAAATGACCTTACATCAATTCCAGTTTCGTATTCAGTATACTTCAATTGGAAATATAGCATTAAGAAAGTGCTTCTTCAAGGGTAAAGTATGATGAACACCACTAACGTGTACGTGGTGACTTTTTAAAGTGATTGAAATTCCTCTCGGCCAGCAAACAGGGTACACCAGGACGCAATGGTACAGTACCGCACGTCATTATGTGTGAACAGGACAGCAGAGCGTAACATCAGCATTGGAGTAGGAGAGTCTGAACTAAGAGGAGAAAACTGATAGCGAGATCGAAGAACATTGCGAATGAGCATTTGGTTAATCCAGATCACATTTTATTGCCTCTGCTGCACGTAGTATTAGGACTGATGAAGCTGTATTTGAAAGCTCTGGACAGAACAGGAAACTGTTCCCCACACTTGTACAGCCAGTTCCCAGATCTATCTGCTGCAAAGCTGAAAGAAGAGGTATGTGTAAATTCATGTCTGATGAAAACCTTGAAAGCACAGTAACGGAAATAGTACAGCAAGCTTTGGGAAGTATAAAAAATATTGTGTATCCTTTCCTTGGCCAGAATACGCGGCATGATTACACGGAAATGGTGTAAGAAGTGATACAGTCGTTTAAATTGATAGTATGCAATGTCTCCTTAAAACTATATTTTCCAAGGTCACACCTAGAAAATTTTCAAGACGTTCTGACGGAGATGTCAGACGAGCAGAATAGACGGTTCCTCCAGGAACATGGAACACTGGAACATCGTTATCAAGGTCTCTGGGGAATAAATGTGATATCTGACTAACGCTGGTGTATCAAACGCGAAGGAGAAGTGGCACACAAAAGGAAGAACATCAAGCGTTCATTCAAGAGCATATGTAAACGGAGGCAACACATCCACCTGGTAAATGTCCAAATCAACGTATTTCTTTTTTGTAATTTATATGTCCGTCGTGTTATTTTTTACCAATTTATTGTTACATTTCACCTCTATCTTCCTGTAACTGATTTCCGATTTCACTGGATACAGATTTCGATGACGATGGTACAAAAACCTGACGTGCTGTAGAGGAAAGGGCTTCATATTCGTAATCTTCGCAATGTATTTAATTAGAAATACATATTTTGGTGCAAACCCTAGACAAAAAAAATCAAAATTTGTCGATTCGTATTAACAATTAAAATAGGGGGCCAATATGTCGAAAAATGGTTGCCGTCCTGTGGTCTAAATATAAAAATCAATTTACTAAAATTTGGAATATTTACGTCACAAGCACCGTACACGGGAGAGTCCTCTCACAAGAAGCCATACGTCATAGGCTTTTCTCCTATGTAAGGATGATTGAGAAGGACCTCATCCTGTCTGCGGGTTGAAGGAGGTACGCCGTGGCCCAGTTGCTGACATTACCGGACGCAACTTATTGTCTGTCACTTTCAGCCACACTTCTTCCCACCAATTCTTGTCTCTGTACCTCAACAGCGAGGTAACAGCATGTAGCGGGATCGCTCACTGAAGCCTCTGAAGATCACGACACGCTTCCTTGCCAGCTACATCTGCCGTTTCGTTTCCCTTAATATCCATGTGCCCTGGCAGCCAGCAGAGAAACACCTACTTCGGCAGCCTCTGTAGATGGAGAATGGCGTCTTAGTTATCATGGACTACATTATCCGCTAGGCACGTTGCAGAGAGTAAAGTGCACTTAGGGAGTCACAAGAGATGAATTTAGCAGTCGCTACACATTTCATCCTCCCATGAAGAAAGGACGTTGTCCGTACTATAGGTTGCAGGGGCAACAGCCTGAGTGATTGAATGAATGACCTAGCCTTGTAATATCAACCAAAACGGCCTTGCTGTGGTGGTACTGCAAACGGCTGAAAGCAAGGGAAAACTACAGCCCTATTTTTTCCCGAGGGTATGCAGCTCTACTGTAGGAATAAATGATGATGAGGGCATGTTCTTGGGTAAAATATTCTGGAAGTAAAATGGTTCTCCATTCGGTTCTCCCGACAGAGACTACTGAGGAGGATTTCATCAGGAGCATTCTACTGATCGGGACGTAGAATTTTAGATCCCTTAATCAGTCAGATAGGTCAGAAAATATGAAAAGGGAGACGGATCGGTTGAAGTTAGGAATAGTGGGAATTAGTGAAGTTAGCTGGCAGGAGGAACAGGACTTCTGGTCAGTCAGATAGGTCAGAAAATATGAAAAGGGAGACGGATCGGTTGAAGTTAGGAATAGTGGGAATTAGTGAAGTTAGCTGGCAGGAGGAACAGGACTTCTGGTCAGGTGAATACATGGCTACAAATACAAATTCACATAGAGGTAATGCAGGAGTGGGTTTAATAATGAGTAAGAAAATAGGAATGCGGATAAACTGCTAGGAACACCATTGTGAACGCATTGTTGTAACTACGAAAGACGCGCAGCCCACACCAAGCACAGCACATGCCAACAAGTTTACATGCCAACTAGCTCCGCAGATGATAAAGAGATTGAAGAAATGTGTGAAGATATAAAATAAATTACTCACATAGTTTAGGGAGACGAAAATTTAATTGGCCTGAGGGAGTGGAATTTGATAGCTGGAAAATAATTATGAAGAAGGTTGTATGTGTGGCAGAGACCTGGAGACACCGAAAGGTTTCAGACTGATTATACAGGGTGTTACAAAAAGGTACGGCCAAACTTTCAGGAAACATTCCTCACACACAAATAAAGAAAAGATGTTATGTGGACATGTGTCCGGAAACGCTTAATTTCCATGTTAGAGCTCATTTTAGTTTCGTCAGTATGTACTTTACTTCCTCGCTTCACCACCAGTTGGCCCAATTGAAGGAAGGTAATGTTGACTTCGGTGCTTGTGTTGACATGCGACTCATTGCCCTACAGTTCTAGCATCAAGCACATCTGTACGTAGTATCAACAGGTTAGTGTTAATCACGAACGTGGCTTTGCAGTCAGTGCAATGTTTAGAAATGCGGAGTTTGCAGATGCCCATTTGAACTATGGATTAGCACGGGGCAACAGCCGTGGCGCGGTACGTTTGTATCGAGACAGATTTCCAGAACGAAGGTGTCCCGACAGGAAGACGTTCGAAGCAATTGATCGGCGTCTTAGGGAGCACGGAACATTGGAGCCTATGACTCGCGACTGGGGAAGACCTAGAACGACGAGGACACCTGCAATGGGCGAGGCAATTCTTCGTGCAGTTGATGATAACCCTAATGTCAGCGTCTGAGAAGTTGCTGCTGTACAAGGTCACGTTGACCACGTCACTGTATGGAGAGTGCTACGGGAGAACCAGTTGTTTCCGTACCATGTACAGCGTGTGCAGGCACTATCAGCACCTGATTGGCTTCCACGGGTACACTTCTGCGAATGGTTCATCCAACAATGTGTCAATCTTCATTTCAGTGCAAATGTTCTCTTTACGGATGAGGCTTCATTCCAACGTGATCAAATTGTAAATTTTCACAATCAACATATGTGGGCTGACGAGAATCCGCACGCAGTTGTGCAACCACGTCATCAACACAGATTTTCTGTGGACGTTTGGGCAGGCATTGTTGGTGATGTCTTGATGGGGCCCCATGTTCTTCCACCTACGCTCAATGGAGCACGTTATCATGATTTCATACGGGATACTCTACCTGTGCTGCTAAAACATGTGCCTTTACAAGTACGACACAACATGTGGTTCATGCACGATGGAGCTCCTGCACATTTCAGTCAAAGTGTTCGTACGCTTCTCAACAACAGATTCGCTCTCCTGACCTCAACCTTCTTGACTTTCATTTATGGGGACATTTGAAAGCTTTTGTCTACGCAACCCCGGTACCAAATGTAGAGACTCTCCGTGCTCGTATTGTGGAGGGCTGTGATACAATACGCCATTCTCCAGGGCTGCATCAGCGCATCAGGGATTCCATGCGACGGAAGGTGGATGGATGTATCCTCGCTAACGGAGGACATTTTGAACATTTGCTGTAACAAAGTGTTTGAAGTCGGGCTGGTACGTTCTGTTGCTGTGTGTTTCCATTCCATGATTAATGTGATTTGAAGAGAAATAATAAAAAGAGCTCTAACATGGAAAGTAAGCGTTTCCGGACACATGTCAACATAACATATTTTCTTTCTTTGTGTGTGAGGAATGTTTCCTGAAAGTTTGGCCGTACCTTTTTGTAACACCCTGTATGATGGTAAGAAAAAGATTTCGGAACCAGATTTTATATTGTAAAACATTTCCAGGGGCAGATGTGGACTCTGACGACAATTTATTGCTTACAAACTGTAGTATAAAACTGAATAACTAGAAAAAAGGTAGGAAGTTAAGGAGATGGGACCTGGATAAACCGAAAGAACCTGGGGTTGTCGAGAGTTTTGGAGGTATCATTAGGGAATGATTGACAATAACAGAGGAAAGAATTCAGTAGAAAATGAATCCGTATCTTTGAGAGATGAAATAGTGCACACAGAAGAGGATGAATTCGGTAAAAAGTTGAGGTCCGATTCAAATCGTTGGGTAACACAAGAGATACTGAATTTAACTGACAAAAGGAAAAAATACAAAAACGCAGTAAATGAAGTAGGCGAAAGGGAATATGAACACCTAAAAAATGAGACTGACAGAAAGTGCAAAATGGCTAAGCAGGAATGGCTAGAGAACAAATGTAACGATTTAGAAGTATATTTCACTAGGGGAAATATAGATACCGCCTACAGGAAAATTAAAGAGGCTTTTGGAAGAAAGAGAACCTCGTGTGCGAGTAATGAGAGTTCGGATGGAAAACCAGTCCTATGCAAAGGCGGGAAAGCTGAAGGTGGAAGGAGTATATAGAGGGTCTATACAAGAGAGCTGTAATTGAGGGCAGTATTATAGAAATAGAAGAGGACGTAGAGCAAGATGAGAAGGGAGATATGACACTACACGAAGAATTCGATGAACCACTGAAGACCTAAGTCGAAACAAGCTCCTGGTAATAAACGACCTTCCGTTAGAACTACTGATGGCCTCAGGAGAGCCAGCCATGAGAGATATCTTCTATCTGGTGAGCAAGATGTATGAGACAGGCGAAATGCCCTCAGACTTCAAGAAGAATATAATAATTCAAATTTTATAGAAAGCAGGTGTTAACAGGTGTGAATATTACCGAACTATTAGTTTGCTATGTCATGGTTGCAAAATACTAACGCGAATCATTTACCGAAGAAAACTTGAAGAAGTCCGCGCCGATAGCTGAGTGGCCAGCGAGGCGGTCTGTCACGCCAAGGGGCCCGGGTTCGATTCCTGGCTGGGTCGGAGATTTTCTCCGCTCAGGGACTGGGCGTTGTGTTGTCTTCATTGTCATTTCATCATCATCAGAGGAAGGCAACGGGAAACCATCACTGGAATCACTTCCCTAGACGCTCATGTGGTGGACCTCTCTGACGAGACTTCCCCCATGACAAGACCCGACATAAGGCAGAACACAAAGTAAAAGAAAAAAAAAAACTGAAAGATGATGACCTCAGGGAAAATCAGTTTGGACTCAGGAGAAATGTAGGAACATGTGAGGCACTACTGATCCTACGATGTCTCATAGAAGATGAGGAAAGGGAAACCTACGTTTATAGCATTTGCACACTAAGAGAAATCTTTTGACAATGTTCACTGGAATAATATCTGAAATTCTGAGGTGGCAGGGGCAAAATACAGGGAGCGAAAGGCTATTTACAACTTATAGAGGAATCAGACAGCAGTTATAAGAGTCGAAGTGCATGAAAAGTTGACTAAGAAGGCAGTGAGACAGGGTTGTAGCCTATCCCCAATGTTACTGAATCTGTATATTGAGCAAGCTATAAAGCAAAAAGAAGAAAAATCTGGAGTGGGAATTAAGGTCCAGGGAGAAGGAATAAAAACTTTGAGGTTTGCCGATGACATTGTAAGTCTGTCAGAGACAGCAAAGTACTTGGTGAAGCAGACATAAGATGAACAACAACAAAAGGAAAACGAGAATAACGGTATGTAGTCGAATTAAATAAGGTGATGTTATGGGAATTAGATTAGGTAACGAGACACTTAATGTAGTTGATGAGTTTTGTTATTTGGGTAGCAAAATAATTAATGTTGGCCGACATAGAGAGGATATAAAATGTAGACTGGCAAGCATTTTGAAGAAGAGATATTTTTCAGCACCGAATATACATTTAATGGTCAGGAAGTCTTTTAGAAAAGTATTTGAATAGAGAGTAGCTCTTTATGGAAGTGAAACATGGACAATAAACAGTTTAAAAAGAAGAGAATAGAGGCTTCTGAAGTGTGATTCTACAGAAAAATGCTGAAGATTAGATAAGATCATGCAACTAATGAGGAGGTACTGAAGAAAATTGAGGAGAAAAGAAATTTGTGATACAGCCCAATTAGAAGAATGGGTCGGCTGGTAGGTCACAGTCTGAGACATCAAGGGATCACCAATTTAGTGCTCAGGGAGGCATGAGTAGTAAAAATCGTAAGGGAGCTAAGAGATATATACAGTAAGCAGCTTCAGAAGGATGAAGGTTGCAGTTGTTACTCGAAGAAGAAGCTTGCACAGGATAGAGTAGCATGGAGCACTTCATAAAACCATTCTTCGAAGTGAAGGCCGCAAGGAGTACACAAATTCCATGTGCCCCAGTGCCCATAAGATCGCGTATATTTCTGCATCGAAGAAGTGAACATTTGAGGCAAACGGATCTTGAGGACACGATGATAATAACAACGAAGCAACCAATGGTGTCCCCATGTTCAAGTCTATGCGTGGATAGAGGTATACGGTTGTGCTACTCATTTAAAATGTTATAAATTACTGTATTAAGAAGTGATGTAAGAGTGCAGCATCTCCTGTATCGCATTAAATCGAGAATTACACTGGGCATCCGCAGTAACCAGGGTGGCTCCCAGTTAAACCCTGGAAATGTGTTTGTACTTGTCATGCCAAATGACTTCAGCATATGCTGAGGCAGCGTTGGAGGAGAAATAAAAAACTACAATACTGTCCACAAATAAGGAGTACGGCACCTGACTCCTTATACCGTTAATGGGTATGGCAAAGAGGGTGAGGCTTAACACACTTCCCTGGGGAGCAAACTTCTTCTGCTTAGAACGAGCTGACAGCACATCACCAACTCTATATTTAAAAAAGCGTGTGGATAAGAAGGGCCCAACGAAGATGGGGAGGTAGCCATGAAAGTCCCATTGGTGTAGCTGCCGTAGAACACTGTATATCCAGGTACTACCTTGCGGCTTACCGGGTCAAAGAATATCCCTTTACACTGTTGTTTACATAGGTATGCCTGCTGTATAGCAGCCTCTAGTAAGGTCAGGCTGTGGAGAGTGGATCGACGTCTCCTGAAACACAGGATGGCCGAAGAGCTGCCTGGTCTGTAACATCCAGAGCAGACGATTCTTTCGTTCGTTCCAAGGTATACCTTGGTATATATATATATATATATATATATATATATATATATATATATATATATATATATATATATATATATACATATACCAAGGTATATCCACATACCTATTTAAAGGGACGCTCCAGTAACTACTGGGACATCTTTGATCCTTTCCCAGTTTGAGAAGTGGTGTAAAAATTACCTCTCTACATGGTTTGGAAATTGTCCTGTCTACGATATGGAATTCAAACATTCTAAGAAAACTTACATTGACGTCATTTGCAAGTGTCGCAAGAAACTGTACCGGATTTGGTGGTGACCAGGTGCTTTGTAACGAGCTACAGGCAGTGACAAATCCCGCAGGGCAGTCATAGGAGGGCGATGTCTGTGGGCGTTGTTTGCAGACATCCCTGTTCTAGCACCGCTGCTATAGGTAATCGACTGCATTTACCGGAAATCCTCATAATGGCTCCCCATACTTACACAGAACAAGTGGAGTGGCAGAGTGTCTAGCTGCGCTTCCCATGACATTTTCTTGCTCTCCTTGCTGATGCGTCGGGCAGTGGCTCTCGCTACTCGAAGGGCTGCAATGTTTTCTGGTTTTGGGTGGCACTTAGACCTTCACAGAGCCACACGCCTCACCTACCTCAACTACTGGAAAGAATGCATCAGTCTATGAAGGCCTTCTGCCTTCGCGTGATGTAGTCCACCCATTTCTGGACGTTGCTTCGATGTTCAGACGCAGACTGCTGGTGAAACAAGATTCAGTTAGCTCTGCTGGTCAACCATCTTCTGACTTCCTTTGAAGGAGTGCTCCCTCTAATAGGTGGATCCAGAGTGTGAAGTCGTCACTGGAATGAAGGTCATCTGCAACCTCCCAGTAAGCACAATCGGCGCGGGATGAGGATGTCGCAGTAACAGAGTTGAAATGAATGAGATTGCCTGTGTTGTGGATGCACATCTCCAGAGACATCATGAGGCTCTCTAAAACTCGACTCCTGGGGCAAACAGAGTTCGAGCCCCATAATGCATTCTGACCATTGAAGTCCTCCAGTCGGAGAAGTTGTGGGGAAGTTGGTCTATAAGATCTGCGAGGACCTCTGAATCTGTGACGGTAAATACAAAGAGCATATAGTGATACTATGACACATGAATTTCAACAGTAACTAGTTGCTGAGGGAGAGTAGGGACTCTTTCTACAGGTCATTCTCGCAATGGAGAGTATAGCCCCATAGTACAGTGGCATCAGCAGGTTTAAAAAGTGGATGAAGCGTTAGTATGAGGGGTGGATGGTTGCCCCTGGCATACTTCGCTAGACAGAATCAGATGTACATGGTCTGACATTTTTTAATCGGTCTTCTTCTCCGACTATTGTTTCCCATTTGGTTTGTTTGTCACAGAACGTTTCGAAGGAGTGAAAGAGGCTGTGGTCAGTGTCAGTGCTGGACTTTCTACCAGAGTCTGGCATTGTCGGCAAACGTGGCCTTTTTTGATGTTATGGGAGGAGCTATGGCTATGTGCTCCGAAATGACAGCACCTTCGCAACTACACTGACAAACGCAGGCAGTAGTACTGACATAAACAACCTCCGCTTGTGCAGAGGCGTCGACTTTCGGAACAAGCTTTTCAAGAGCTGAAACAAAAGTAGTAGTGAAATTGGGAAGCTGCATAGCCGTATACATCAATCTGGCCTCACCTTACGATCCCCAGAGAAATACATACAGTTAGGAGGAGATGAACAAACGATTCCTTCGTTGGTGGCTTTGCCGCATTTGTCACAGAACGTTTCGAAGGAGTGAAAGAGGCTGTGGTCAGTGTCAGTGCTGGACTTTCTACCAGAGTCTGGCACTGTCGGCAAACGTGGCCTTTTTTGATGTTATGGGAGGAGCTATGGCTATGTGCTCCGAAATGACAGCACCTTCGCAACTACACTGACAAACGCAGGCAGTAGTACTGACATAAACAACCTCCGCTTGTGCTAAATTTGTATGCACAAAGCACTGACATTTAAAACAGCGCTTTCGTTTGGGGACGTAGTGTCGCACGCTTAAGCGAAGGAAATCTTGTGTGCTATTTAATGGAAGCATAAAGGAATCCAATTTTACTTGTTTGCCAACCACCCATAATGTATTTTGCACGCCCGTAACACCTTCCTGATCCCTCTACACAAATCCTTTGGTATAGTTGAAAGTGTTGCGCAGCTAAATTTAGATTTCATATTCCGTGAGGCCTTTAGCCTTCTGTAGATTCGTTGCTTATTGGATACTACATGATTCAATCAACAGTGTCCCATTTCGCAATTGCCTTACAGATTTTATAGTGCCAGCAGTACCCTCGAACACCTTTCAATGTGGAAACACCAAACTTTCTCAAAGATGCCCTCTTTCCTTCTAATAGTTAAAAACACATCATGTCTAACAGAAAGCGTTTCTTTGCTAGAAACATAAGTGTTTAATTAATTACTGTAACAGGAAGACTGACGACACAAGCCCTCTTGTTAGGATGGATGTTGTTATTCACCACATTACCGGGATATTACTCCACGAGAAGCAAGGTAAGTGAAGCAGAACAGAACGCACCTTGTCCTAACGTGAAACACCTGTAATCTGGGTATTTCAACACCCACAATTGAAACTGTGAAAACGGTCCATGGCAAAATTTCGATAATTTAGTAGAAGACAGCCATCTTATAATCCTCAACGATGGCTTTCCTATATTAGTATCTCTGCCTTACAAAAGCGGCCCAGACGTAGATCTCTCCACTAATTGCCATGGTTTCTACTTGGTCGATACTGCACAATAAATAATGTACAGATCATTTGTCTGTTATTCTGCCAGTAGAAGCGATGACAACAGAAATGAACTGTTTCCCTATTAGCCCTTGAAATATCGAGAAAGCGAACTATTATGACTCGTAAACAAGAACTGAGAATCAAATTCCTAGAATACCACAATCGGGTCCATCACACATTATTCGGTCGAACGGTACCTCAAAATATCGAAACGCGACAGGTACGCAGGTTTGTGGTTGCAGTATTATGATCTAATGGATGTTCATCTGCGCTTCCGCGGGACCTGGGGCGGTCACTGAAAGCACCATGACGGCTGGGCTGTGGACTACCTGGACATTACTGAGACCACACGCATCCCTTGGTGCCTGATATCTGCCGCAACGGAGATGCTAACTACCCGCAGGACAACTGTGTCACAATGCCAGAAGCACGCTGAACTGTTTTCACACGCATAATAGTGAACTGAGGATGATATCTTAACCACCAAATTCGTATCATCTGAAGCCGAGTGAACGCACCTGGGATGATGTGAAGTGACAGTTGCAGACAACTCTTCGGGTCGTAATTTAAGGTAATAGCGTGACCTGTGAACAGACATTTTGGTGCCACACATCTCTGGAAATCTACCAAGGACAAGCCTGATACAGGCCACGCAAAAACGGTGATGCACTGCGTTCTAAAGGTGGAGCTAAATGGTTCCATTGCACACGAGACTGGACCGTCTATGGTAATACTTTGGATCATCAGTATATATTGCATTAACTAAACAGAAATATTAAAGCACAGTTTATGAGGTGTGTCCTATGATTCACAGCATTAATTGTTGTGAGATATGTGTTAAATATCGTTACTTTCGTCTTTCTTCAATTCGCGCTGAGCCTGTATTCAGTACTCATTAAACTGTTCATTCCATTCAGCAAATCCTGTAATTATTCCTGATTTTCACTGAGGGTAGCAATGTCATTAGCGAGTTTTATCAATGATAACTGGCGATCACGAGATAGATGAAGTTAAGGACGTAAAAAGCAGACTGGAACTGGCAAAAAGGGCATTCCTCGCTAAGAGAAGTTTACCAGTATTAAGTATATGCCTTAATGGCTTAATTTGAGAAACAAATTTCTTTGGTTGTACGTTTGGTGTACAGCATTATATGATAGTGAGAGATGGACTGTGGGGAACAGGAAAAGAAGAGAATCAAAGCATTTGAGATGTGGTGCTACAAAAGAATGTTGAGAATTAGTTTCACTGATGAGGAGATTCTCCTTAGAATCGTCCAGGAACGGAATGCATGGAAAACACTGACCAGAAAAAGGCACAGGACGGCAGGACATCTGTTAAGACATCACAGAATAACTTCCTTGATACTAGAGGGAGCTACAGGGGGTGAAAAATGTAGAGAAAAAGGGAGAGCACATAACTGAGGACATAGGTTACAAGAGCTACATTGAGATGAAGAGGTTGCCACAGGAGAGGGATTCGTGGTGAGCGGCCTCAAACCTATCAGCTGACTAAGAAAAAAAACTGCACGTGGATGTATACGCAAACACATGGAAATCGTGAAGAAGGAACTATGAAAGTGCAGATTATACACTCCTGGAAATTGAAATAAGAACACCGTGAATTCATTGTCCCAGGAAGGGGAAACTTTATTGACACATTCCTGGGGTCAGATACATCACATGATCACACTGACAGAACCACAGGCACATAGACACAGGCAACGGAGCATGCACAATGTCGGCACTAGTACAGTGTATATCCACCTTTCGCAGCAATGCAGGCTGCTATTCTCCCATGGAGACGATCGTAGAGATGCTGGATGTAGTCCTGTGGAACGGCTTGCCATGCCATTTCCACCTGGCGCCTCAGTTGGACCAGCGTTCGTGCTGGACGTGCAGACCGCGTGAGACGACGCTTCATCCAGTCCCAAACATGCTCAATGGGGGACAGATCCGGAGATCTTGCTGGCCAGGGTAGTTGACTTACACCTTCTAGAGCACGTTGGGTGGCACGGGATACATGCGGACGTGCATTGTCCTGTTGGAACAGCAAGTTCCCTTGCCGGTCTCGGAATGGTAGAACGATGGGTTCGATGACGGTTTGGATGTACCGTGCACTATTCAGTGTCCCCTCGACGATCACCAGTGGTGTACGGCCAGTGTAGGAGATCGCTCCCCACACCATGATGCCGGGTGTTGGCCCTGTGTGCCTCGGTCGTATGCAGTCCTGATTGTGGCGCTCACCTGCACGGCGCCAAACACGCATACGACCATCATTGGCACCAAGGCAGAAGCGACTCTCATCGCTGAAGACGACACGTCTCCATTCGTCCCTCCATTCACGCCTGTCGCGACACCACTGGAGGCGGGCTGCCCGATGTTGGGGCGTGAGCGGAAGACGGCCTAACGGTGTGCGGGACCATAGCCCAACTTCATGAAGACGGTTGCGAATGGTCCTCGCCGATACCCCAGGAGCAACAGTGTCCCTAATTTGCTGGGAAGTGGCGGTGCGGTCCCCTACGGCACTGCGTAGGATCCTACGGTCTTGGCGTGCATCCGTGCGTCGCTGCGGTCCGGTCCCAGGTCGACGGGCACGTGCACCTGCCGCCGACCACTGGCGACAACATCGATGTACTGTGGAGACCTCACGCCCCACGTGTTGAGCAATTCGGCGGTACGTCCACCCGGCCTCCCGCATGCCCACTATACGCCCTCGCTCAAAGTCCGTCAACTGCACATACGGTTCACGTCCACGCTGTCGCGGCATGCTACCAGTGTTAAAGACTGCGATGGAGCTCCGTATGCCACGGCAAACTGGCTGACACTGACGGCGGCGGTGCACAAATGCTGCGCAGCTAGCGCCATTCGACGGCCAACACCGCGGTTCCTGGTGTGTCCGCTGTGCCGTGCGTGTGATCATTGCTTGTACAGCCCTCTCGCAGTGTCCGGAGCAAGTATGGTGGGTCTGACACACCGGTGTCAATGTGTTCTTTTTTTCATTTCCAGGAGTGTAGAAAAGAATGATTGAAACATGTACAGTGTACATCCATTGAAAGTTTACACAAAATAACACATACCATTCAGGAGTAAGAGGAAACGTAGATGCATCAAATATAAATCAGTTCTATGGATTCTTAATTGAAGATTAATCGAAGAACATGGTGTGCTACTAAACGAATTTAGAAGAATTATTCCATTCTACACTTGTTTACAGCTAGAGGCCAGCTAATCCGACATATTATATGGAAGAATATGTATAAGGCTACAAACATGTATATTCCCTGGATCACCTCCATGTAACCTTTGAGTGGAGTGTGGGATGTGTTCGACAATGTGAGGTGGCGACCCTACCAGTATTTAATGATTTCAGATGCAAAATTCGGATGGTCCTTGGAGTACTAGGACTAATGTGTGTTTTCTGAGACTTTGTTAGCAGTCATCTGCTCACCCCCCCCCCCCCCCCTCTAGAAAGACCAGGATTTTCTTTCGGCGTTATCTCCCTTAGTTCCAATGGCTCTGAGCACTATGGGACTTAACATCTGAGGTCATCAGTCCCCTAGAACTTAGCACTACTGCAACCTAACTAACCTAAGGACATCACACACATCCATGCCCAAGACAGGATTCGAACCTGTGACCGTAGCAGTCGCGCGGTTCCGCACTGAAGCGCCTAGAACCACTCGGCCACCGCGGCCGGCTCTCCCTTAGTCGATTTGTTCCGGTTATTTAAAGGCGCTAGAAAACTCGGCTTTCATCTTCTCCCATTGACCGCATAACGTACAACCACTGTACGCCACGCACTGAGCAGAGGTCAGCGACTCATGTGCCCCTGGAAATGGGAGTAGGGTTTGTTGGCAGAGCTGCCTTGAATTCTTCAAGATGTGATTCATCCATCAAATTCCAGTGGACATTTCTCAAAGTTTTGATTCTGAACGGGTATCGGCAGCCTGTACAGCAACTGTGCTCCTTTACCAGCCTTTGGCCATTAGACATTGAAAAGGAAACTGAAAGACTCTCTCAGGCCTTGAAACCTAAACAACGCTTGTCCAAGAGAGCCTGAGAGAAAAGAAAAAAGAGTGTAGAAGCCTGACACAACTAAGTGAAAGTAATGTAAGACTTAGCTGAAGCCCCATGCTGTTGCCACCCACATATTCCCAAGAAGGGAGCCCCCTAGGGGGGCTACACTTTGTCTTGAATTCAGGCACATGAAATAAAATTTGTGAGACGAGAAAAAAGTTACACAACAGAGGACAGAATAAGGAATGAAGATATTAGATAAAAACTCAAACTTCTTACTCTAAATGATAAAATTCTAGAGTATGTGACAGAAGTCGTTTCTGAAAGTATTTGTATGGAGTGTAGCCGTGTATGGAAGTGAAACATGGCCGATAAACAGTTTGGACAAGAAGAGAATAGAAGCTTTCGAAATGTGGTGCTACAGAAGAATGCTGGAGAGTAGGTGGGTAGATCACATAACTAATGAGGAGGTATTGAATAGAATTGGTGAGGAGTTTGTGGCACAACTTGACTAGAAGAAGGTATCGGTTGGTAGGACATGTTCTGAGGCATCAAGGGATCACCAGTTTAGTATTAGAAGGCAGCGTGGAGGGTAAAAATCGTAGAGGGAGACCAAGAAATGAATACACTAAGCAGAATCAAAAGGATGTAGGTTGCAGTAGGTATTGGGAGATGAAGAAGCTTGCACAGGGTAGAGTAGCATGAAGACCACAACAACAACAACAACAACAACAATTCCATCCTCAGGCAGAGAGTAAAGATAGGTTTGGCAGTTTACTCAGACCAATGGGTGAGGCTGACTCACCTTTTTAGGGCAAAAGGAAACCAATTGAAAACTAATGGAAAGAAAAAGTAAAGTATGAAGATTGGAAATAAACGACATTACAAGACAAGCAGAATTTAACTTGGCTATAAGCGGGTAGTTTGATAAGTCTGGTAAATTTCCACCTAGAAAGAACGGAGAATGAGAAACTCTCTTTAAAGGCTAGAAATTGTAAGTGCAAAGGAAGAAGAGGCAGGGGATCAAAATGGCTCCAAGCACTATGTGACTTAACATCTGAGGTCATCAGTCCCCTATACGTATAGCTACTTAAACCTAACTAACCTAAGGACATCGCACACACCCATGCCCGAGGCAAGATTCGAACCTGCGACCGTAGCAGCAGCGCGGTTCCGGACTGAAGCGCCTAGAACCGCTCGACCACAGCGGCCGGCCGAAGAGGCAGGGGAAGACCACGGCAACGATGGGTACCCCAACAGATGATTTCGCCTAATAGCTGAAGAACAGAAGAAGAAAACACAAACTTATGTAGGTTTTTGCTCACTGTAGAAAAATATGAACTGAAAACTCCCCTGCGGATCCTACTCATCGGACGCATTGCCAGTCGTGCCGTTCACCCACTTCCTGAGACGCCTATTGCACACCAGACTCAGGCTACCGGAGCGGCTCTGTGGCACCTGCCTTTGAAGACGAGATCACACGCGCAGACGCAGCCGCAGAGGCCACCACCGGGACTCAGCGCCCCGTGGGTGAGCGCCGATTGTGGCTGCGGCGCCAATTACGCCTGATCAATCACGGCCGGTGTCGTGCTCAGGGCGCCACAACCCCCTGACTACTGGCCGGGATCTGAACCGGGATCTGATTCCCTGGTCCTGTTCCCTCTCGTAAGACGTATAGGCGCTTTAATATGAAAAAAACATGTTCCACCACAAGTATTCATTTCTCACTAATTGCACCAACTGATTCTGAACATTCTGACATAACTCATAAGCACGGGTGCTATCGGCAGTCTCTGTGAGAAAGTGTTCTTCCTGCCACATATTTTTCAACTCCGCAGTGTATCTAATAAACTACACTAAGGTTGCGAAAGTCATGGGATACTTTCTGACATCGTGTCGCATCCTTCTGCCCTGCGTATTGCAGCAGATTACGTGGCTTGGACTCAGCAAGTCTTTGAAAGTCTGCTGCAGAAATATTTAACCATGCTGCCTCTATAGCCGTCAGTAATCGCTAAAGTGTCGCCGGTGCAAGATTTTGCACACAAACTGACGTCTCGGTTATGTCCTACAAACGTTCTACTGGATTTATGTCGACCTAACTGGCCAAACCAATCGCTCGAATGGTCCAGAATGTTCTTTAAACCAGTAGCGCACAATCGAGGCTCTGTGACATGGAGCATTATCATCCATAAAAATTACATCGTTTTTTGAAAACGTAAGGTCCATGAATGGTTGCAAATGTTCTCCAAGTAGGTGAACAGATGGTAGAGCATTTACCCGCGAAAGGCAAAGGTCCCGAGTTCGAGTCTCGGTCCGGCACACAATTTCAGTCTGCCAGGAAGTGTCATATCAGCGCACACTCCGCTGCAGAGTGAAGATCTCATTCTGGAAACATCCCCCAGGCTGCTGCTAAGCCATGTCTCCGCAATATCCTTTCTTTCAGGAGTGCTAGTTCTGCAAGGTTTGCAGAAGAGCTTCTGTGAAGTTTGGAAGGTGGAAGACCAGGTACTGGCAGAACAGAAGCTGTGAGGACGGGTCGTGATTCGTGCTCGGGTAGCTCAGTTGGTAGAGCACTTGTACGCGAAAGGCAAAGGTCCCGAGTTCGAGTCTCAGTCCGGCACACAGTTTTAATCTGCCAGAAAGTGTCATATCAGCGCACACTCCGGTGCAGAGTGAAAATCTCATTCTAGATTAACATAAACATTTCCAGTCAATGATCGGTTCAGTTGGACCAGAGCAACCTGTCCATTCCGTGTAAACAGAGCCCGCACCATTGTCGAGACACCACAGCTTTCACAGTGCCTTGTTGACAACGTGGGTCTTCGGCTTCGTGGAGTCTGCGCCACACACGAACCAAACCATCAGCTCTTACCTACTGAAACCGGGACTCATCTGACCACGCCACGGCTTTCCACTCGTCCAGGGTCCAGCTGATATGGTCACGAGCCCAGGACACGCGCTTCGGGCCGATGAGCTGCAGTTAGCAAAAGTATTCGCGACGGTCGTCTGCTAACTTAGCCCATTACGCCACATTTCGTCGCACTGTCCTAATGGACACGTTCCTTGAACGTCTCACATTGATATCTGCGGTTGTTTCCCGCAGTGTTTCTTGTCTGTTAGCACTGAAAACTCTACGCAAACGCCGCTGCTCTTAGTCGTTGAGTAAAGGCCGTCGGCTACTGCACTGCGCGTGGTGAGATGATGCCTGAAGTTTGTTACTCTCGGCACACTTTTTACACTGTGGATCCCGAAATACTGAATTCCCTAACGATTTCCGAAATGGAATGCCCCATGCGTTTTGCTGCAACTACCATTCGGTGTTGAAAGTCTGTTAATTCCTGTCGTGCTGCCACAGTCACGTCGGAAACCTTTTCACATGAATCAGCTGAGTACAAAAGACAGCTCCACCAATGCACTGCCCTTTTATACCTCGTGTACGCGATACTACCGCCATCTTCATATGTGCATAGCGCTATCCCATGGATTCTGTTACCTCAGTGTAGCTGTCTTTGTGAAGTACTGTGTAATGACGATCAGTATGATTTAACTGGCGGTGGTGGTAAGTTCTTATGGGACCAAACTACTGAGGTCATCGGCCCCTAGGCTTACACACTACTTGATTTAAAGTAAACTCCCGAGGAAGGACTCGAACCTCCGACGAGGAGAGCCGTGAGATCTGTGGCAAGCCGACTGAGACCGTGCGGCTGATTTACATTGGTGCCTTATAGATACAGTTTTACTGTACCTCCAGAACACTATGCAACCACTGTAACCGCTGTTCCTTCAGAAGAGGTTTTTAAAGAAATCGAAACCTAGCTCAAGGAATTTGAATAAACCTTTCGTTTCTGCTGCTGATTAGCTGTATTTCACTTTATCCTCGAGAAGTTTCCATTCTACAGTTACCGAAGCCCTGTTCAAGTCATGTTCAAGATTTTAAACCTTCATTATATTTCACTGAAATCCCCGTGATCCCTGTGATAGGGTGTAAACTTTTAACCTAGGCCCATAGAACACTAAATGCCTAATTGAAACATCGAAGTGTGCAGAGAATGTATGCAGCCAAAAGTCGTCAAAGTGAAGATTCATCAGTGATACATGTAACCGCAGGAAATGTACAAACGGACATAATATGACAGTATTTAGCCCCAAAGAGCTCTAATTTTTCATATTTTGCTGAACAGGTTTGTCTGGAGATAAAGACAAATGATAATCAGCGAGGTACTCCGGTAAAGCCATTGATTTAACTCCGCTTCTAAAATAGTCATTTGAGAGTGAAGCTTTTGCTGAAGCCGTTCACGTGCGGATGTAAACAGTCTACTTGCCAGTCTGATGCTTTGACATTTCTGGAGTTCCTATTCTATATTGCCAAGTGAGGACGACAGAATTCTTCTACTCGTTTCTCACCTCTTATATGCTCTATTCAGCTAGGCACAGTGTTACGACGGTTTGAAGAAACTCTGCAGTCTCGATTTGTCGGTTTTCATGACTTTCTTTCATATGATGAACTATCAAAGCTAAGGGCCTCCTCCCATGAATTATAAATAGAATCATACGTCAAGAAGAAGTGTCTCATAAACATGGTGTTGCAAATGTGTAAGGGACAGTCAAATGAAATAATACAGATGGAGAAAAAGCAAATAAAATATTTATTATTTCAAAAGTACTCACCATAATTGTTAATACACTTATCTCACGGTGAAACAAGACGGTCGATTCCTTCCTGGGAAAAACTTCGATCTAGATGGTCGTCCCAAATCCTAAATGTCATTCTGCCGATTAAGGTGTACTCTCTTAAACATTTCACCACCTGCACCTAAGTACACTCCGAAAGCACCATCAGGGTACGCGGTCGAGGGAACCCTCCTCACAATTGACAGTTCTCTGTCGTATTCCATAAGCATGCGTAACGAGTCACAGGGACGCATCTTCATGTCTCTGGACGCTAAATAATCTCTCATATAAATTTTCATGATACGTGAGAGAGATGTACAATGGAGACAGCGAGATGGTTGCAGTCCCCCTCGAATACAGGTTCTGTAGATGTACCCAACAGCATTTCGCGAGAATAATGTTGTATTTCTTCGACAGATGTCCACGTAACTTCCCTCAACAATTCTGTTGTCCGTCTCTGTAGCCGATAGGTCAACGCGACAGGCCACCGTGTAGGGCACCCGAGTCCGATTCCCGGTACTGCTAGGGTTTTTCCCTCGTAAGGATGACTGGGCCAGGTTGAAGTCAGCCTCCTCATGCCAATTGAGGAGTTACCTGGTTGAGAGGTAGAGGCTCCAAAGTCGGAATCTAGACAAGGGCTGGGAGTGCCGTATGCTGACCCCATGCTGCTCCGTATAACATCCGATGATGAGTGACTGAGAATGACACGGCGGTCGGTCGACTATCGCATATTCTTCAGCACCAGATCGTGGCGTTTCCTTTTCTTTCCATCAACTCTGTTAAAAGGTCGCGTGGTCTGTACTTGCATGTTGCGATCCTAGCAGCATACCTCTGAATAATTTCGACATTGTCATGCCTGTTTCATGAGGAATCGAAACAGTGGGGTATTAGAATCGGTTTTATATGCAGTTTTCCCTACGAATGCAAACACTTTTCCTTCTCATAGAAACTGCAATTCCACAGTTACGTATCGTTTCTTATTTTTACTTCTTTGTTTCCTCTTATTTTCGAGGATAAAACCCAATTCCTGCGAGGAAAAGAAAAACAAAAAGCAAAAGAAAGTAGGTTCGAACGACATGAAAGTAATATCCAGATGCTTCGAGAACTCAAATGGGAATCACTGAAGGAAGGCTTCGTTCTCTCGAGGAACAGTATTCAGACAATTTAAAGAATCGGAATTTGTCGCTGACTGCTGTACAATTCTACTGCCGCCAACGTACCTCTTGAAAATAAGATTATTTGAGAGCTTAGGGCTCGTAAGGAGGTATACAGATAGTCGATTTTTCCTTCGCTCCATTTGCGAGTGGAAAAGGAAAGGAAATGGCTAGCGGCATAAGGTGGCTTGCAGAGTATGTGTGTAGATATAAAAAAAATTTTTGTTCTGCCTTACGGCAAGTCTTGTCATGGGAGAACCTTGTCAGAGAGGTCCACCGCATGAGCGTCTAGGGAAGTGATTCCAGTGGTGGTCTCCCCTTGCCTTCCACTGATGATGATGAAATTATAATGAGGACAACACAGCACCCAGTCCATGAGCGGAGAAAATCTCCGACCCAGCCGGGAATCGAACCCGGGCCCCTTGGCGTGACACACCGCCGCGCTGACCACGCAGCTATCGGGGCCGATTTAGATATAAACGTAGATGAATATTTAAAGAATGACTCCCGGCATAATGATACATACTTTTAAATTACATGAAAGCAGAATTGTACTGCCATTAATGTATGTACGTATTTCGTAATGGGACATTAATTTCTACAAGTCGTAAAGTGTTATCCATATTACAGGTAAATATGTATCTGATAAGGAAATACCTATACTTCGTCATAGGACTAAGTCAGATGTGAGATGGATGAAGCAATAAAAAATCTAAACTATACTAATTCTGTTACGACATTATTTGTTTTGTTTTTACATTTCTGGAGTAACTTGTAACACTGTCTACCAGAAGTCAAAAATGGTACAAACGGCCTGCATTACCACTGATTTTACAAGATTATCACATTTGGTATTACTTTCTTCATATTGCGACCAAAATTTGAAGCAATTTGAGTAGAATAGAAACAGGCATTCTAGATCAAAAACGACCAAGAACACGATTACTGAGTTTAAACCTTAGCTCTACTGCCTATGACGTTACAAGTCCTGCCCTACTTACTTATGACCGTCCTCATCACCACCAACATCATCACGTGACCGCCATACCCCCTCCCCTGCCATAACCTTGTCTCCCCCCTCTTCCGATTAGAATTCAGTAATTTCCTAGCAATTAAAATTAAACAGCCTGTCACAACCTAGTATTTTAGTAGGTCAATCACGTTTTCAGCTCCTTCTTACCGATCCCACCTCTGCCGTTTTCTATGCTATTTCTTGGAAGTATGCTAAGCAGAGAGCTCCCTACATCAACGTATGCTGTCATACTCTTCTAGTGGTGATGATAATTGCATAATGTAATCCATATGCTTTCCTTGTCCGCACCAGCCAAATCCTTACTCTGAAAGCTGTCACTTGGGGTAAGCCAGGGAAAGCAAGGAGGACAAGGAAAATTGCGTCGGGTATGGAATTTCAAACAGGCGTGGTAGGTATAGATCACAAGAAACGCAAGAAGATTCGTAACTCAATATTTTACAGCACATTGACAAATACAATGTTGAGATTAAAATTCAGTTTACGTCAGTTCTCAGTATATACTTGTATTGGCTTACAATACCCGTTTTAATTTTTTATATCTAAAATATATATGTTACAGTTTCCGTTCCCATCTTTTTTGTACACAAAGTAATTAACTTACATTCCTAGTTTACAGCTTTTCTACACATCTACAGCACATAGATTACAGCCACAGTATGTTACTGCTAGATTTTTTTTTTTTTTTGTACACTGAGCAATGACTCCAGGCAACTGTGTTCACTTTATAGTCAAGAGTGAAATGCTTATCGTCTTTAGCTGTGAGAAGTAATTTGCGCTGATTTATAGCGCGACGCACGTCCCTGATACTCTACACTGCTCTCTGGTCATTTGAATAATAGCAAATTGCGAAGTAAATGTTGTTGGTCTTCTGCATGTGTTCATTTGAAATTGATATGAGTGCTCTGCGCTCTCCGCTCTCCGTATTACGCAGCTTCCCACTTCCTATACTCAGGCTGTGATAGTTGATGCGTCCTCAATTGTTTCACTGAGTTACCCTACCAAAGCGGTTATTAAGGGGACGCTTACGGAATATTTGACTGTAGACTCCACAGGCGTATTGAACAAAGTACCGTTCGATCCTGTAAACGTATGATATTGATACATGATGATGATGATGATGATTAGTGTTTTAGGGCGCACAACAGCGAGGTTATCAGCGCCCGTTCCCAAAAGTTCAATTCAGAGCCGAATCGTGAGAGAAGTGGTATTGTTCAAATTGCAAGATTGGACACAGCACATCAAAACAGGGAGATAAAACTAAAAATAAAAGAGCAGTACAAACAGGGAAAAGGAAGTAACGGTGGCTGAGTGACCACTTAAAAATAATGGGTGACCAAACCACTGGACAGCACATTAAGACTTCAATCCCAATATTTTGGGAAGAAGGCCAGACATCACACAAAAACGTAAAACTCTAGCGACACTCGCCTCATTATTAGTTAAAAGAGAGGGTAGGTCTGGTGGGAAACGGAAATCTTCCCTCAAACCCGCATATAAAACACACTCAGTTAAAATATGCCGTATCGACAACTGTCTCCCACATGTCTGACACGTTGGTGGCTCCTCACGACGTAACAGAAAACCATGTGTCAAAGGACAATGTCCTATTCTAAGCCGTGTAAGGGCTACTTCCTCAGCGCGGCGTTGTCGGAAGGAGGTGAGCCACGGTCGGACAGAATCCTTCACCGCTCGCAACTTATTATCCCTCACGTCCAGCCACTGAGCCTCCCACCAACGCATGACCTTCCGAGTCACGAAAGATGTAATGGCCTGCAGGGGGACGGAACAGCGAGCAGGAGGTGTGATGGAGCAAGCCTCCTTGGCAGCCGCATCTGCAAGTTCATTTCCAGGAATCCCTATGTGCCCTGGAACCCAGCAGAAAATCACATCCTTACCCTGCTGTTGCAAGAGCAGGAGTGCGTCCTGCACCTCTTGCACCATCCGATCTGCTGGGTACATGTGTTCAAGAGCGTGTAGAGCACTTTGGGAATCGGAGCAGATGATGAATTTCGTGCCACGATGTCGGCGCATATGCTCTAATGCTTGCAGAATGGCAAACAGTTCTGCATAGTAAACTGAGAACTGCTCTGGGAGCCCTATCCGATGGACAGTATCGGGAAACACAGCAGAGCAGCCCATAAAATCCCCCTGTTTAGAACCATCCGTGTAAACAGTAGTAAAATCGGAATGGCGTTCTAAAATCTCAGTAAGTTTAATTTTAAAAAGGTGGTCCGGGGTACAATATTTCCTGTAAGCAGCCAGATCAAGAAGTAATCTTGGCCTTTGTAGTCGCCAGGGAGATCCCCTACTCCATTCCTGGTGGAGGACCTTAATGCCCTCCAGGTGTACCGACTCGAGACTCTCCTTTGCACGGATGCCAAACGGCTTTGTTGCCGCCGGACGGTGGCGGAAGAGACGTGCCAGTGCCGGCTGGGAAAAAGTGTCGGACGCCAATGAAAGAGGAGTGGACTTGGTCCTGTACGCGTGCCGTACCACGAGGAGAAGACGCCGAATGGACAGCGGAGGCTCTCCCGCCTCGACACACAGACTAGCAACCGGACTCGTGCGATAAGCCCCCGTTGAAAGCCTAATACCCTCATGGTGAATCACATCCAACATTTTGAGGTAGGAAGGTCTTGCAGAGCCATAAGCTTGACATCCGTATTCCAGTCGAGGTCGCACAAAGGCCTTATAAAATTGGAGCAGACGTGCCCTGTCAGCGCCCCAGGATCTATGACTGACGCATTTAAGGACGTTTAAAGCCTTGAAACAGCGGACCTTTAGATCCTTTAAGTGTGGCAACCATGTGAGCTTCTCATCAAAAATAAGCCCGAGATATTTCACTTTCTCCATAAAGGGGAGAACAGTGTCTCCTAGTTTTAAAACAGGGAGATTAAAAAGAGAACGGGAACGGTTAAAATCTACACAAATGGTCTTCTCCAAAGAGAATTTAAAGCCCGTGGTCTTAGACCATTCCTCCAATCGCACGAGTGTCAGCTGTAATTGGCGTGTAGCAGCTGTGACGGAGGAAGACGCACAGAAAATGGAGAAATCGTCCACAAACAAGGAGCACTGCACGGGCCGTCGTACTGTGGACGCAATACTATTGATGGCAATTGCGAAAGCTGTCACACTGAGGACACTTCCTTGAGGGACACCGTTCTCCTGCTTAAAACGGTCAGACAGGACATTCCCAACCTTATACTTAAAATACCTGTCCGACAGAAAGGATCGGATGAGTGTGGGTAAACGCCCACGGAAACCCCACTCATAAAGCTGCCGCAAAATGGTATGCCTCCAGGTAGTATCGTACGCCTTCTCCAGGTCGAAGAAAACCCCAATAAGGTGTTGCTTACGTAGGAAAGCAGCTTGTATCGCTGTTTCGAGTAGGATCAGGTTATCTAGGGTGGAATGATACCTCCTGAATCCACACTGGCAGCGGGTAAGTAAGGATCTAGATTCGAGAACCCACACCAGGCGCCTATTGACCATACGCTCAAATGTCTTTCCGACGCAGCTCGTGAGACTAATGCTACGGTAGCTACTGGGTTCGGTCCGATCCTTCCCTGGTTTTAAAAGCGGAATTAAAATCGATTCTTTCCACGAGCTAGGAAAGTCGCCTGTCTTCCAAATTTCATTAAAAAGTTGAAGGAGGACTTCCTTTGACCGCAGATCCAATTGCTGCAGCATGCTATACGATATCAGGTCTGGACCAGGTGCGGTATCCCGAGATATGGACAGTGCAGAGTCCAACTCCCACAAAGAGAAAGGCTGGTTGTATTCCTCAGTGTTCTGTGAACGGAAATCAAAACCAACCCTCTCCTGTGTACCCCGATAGCGCAGAAATTCGGGGTCCTGGCTAGAATCGGCCGTAGTAGTTTGAAAAGATTCTGCCAACGCCCGGGCGATGTCTCTCGGAGATGTTAGGAGACACCCCCGCTCACGTATAGCGGCTAGTGGCGGTCGAGAGTATCGCCTTGAGATCCTCCTAATGGCTTCCCATACTTTGCTTGAAGATGTGGACCTATTGATGGAGTTCAGGAACTCACGCCAAGACCTCCGTTTACTCTCCTGAACGATTTTCCTCGCCCGCGCCCGTGCTATCCGGAAAGTTGTCAGATGCGCAGCAGTGGGGCACCGACGGAATCTCCTCAAAGCCGCCCGCCTGTCTCTGATGGCGGTACGACAGTCGTCATTCCACCAAGGGACAGGCTGCCTCACAGGTGTTCCCTTTGACTTTGGTATGGATACATCAGCGGCATGGTGCATCACCGCCGTAATGTGATCCACCCAATCCTGGACGCCTTCACATCGTTCAAAAACAGCCAACTGCCGGTAGAGCGTCCAGTTTCCCTTCCGGAACAACCATTTCGGCGGCTGTGCGACACGACCCATTTCAACTGGCAGATGGAGCCAGATAGGGTAATGGTCGCTGCCATGAAGGTCGTCGTCGACGACCCACTGAGCAATGTCCGCAAGCACAGGCGAACAAATAGAGAGGTCTATGGCAGAAGACGAACCTGAAGCGGTGCTAAAATGCGTGGCCTGACCTGTGTTCAGCAGTATGACGTCGGAAGTCCTGAGCAACTGCTCAATCATCTGGCCTCTGGGGCAGGTTTTGTTGGAACCCCATAATGCATTATGAGCATTAAAGTCTCCTAAAATGAGAAAGGGACGGGGCAGCTGATCAATGAGCCGTGAAAGGGCTTCACTGTCAAGGAGCTCAGTGGGTGGTAAATACAAGGAGCACACTGTAACATGAACCTGGGCCAGGATCCGAGCTGCAACCGCTTGTAGCGTCGTGGTTAAGGTCACAGGTGAGGAGTGGAATGTGTCCTTAATGAACACTGCCACCCCACCCTGAGCCCTATTACCAGTCAGGTCGTCTTTCCTGTACATGCGATATCCCGTAAGTACAGGCGTGTCAGTCTCTTTAAAATGTGTCTCTTGCAAAGAGATGCAAATGGGGTTTGCCTGTACTAACAGCCGCAATTCTGCAAGGCGAGGTCTGACTCCATTCAGATTCCACTGAAGTATGGGAGCCATATCAGCGTTTCGGTTTAGATTCCCCCCTGTCTTTGCGCCGCGCTGGTGAGGCACTTGTAGAGCGAGTGGCAGCAGAGGGGCTGCCAGGTTCTGGGGAAGAGGTATCAAAATCCATGACGATGTCCTCCTCATCAGTCAGGGATGCCATGACGACATCCGATGGTGCCTTTGGCAGGTGTGACATCAAACGCCGTGCCCCTTTCCCTGGTCCCGTTTTCTTTGTGGAAGCTGGGGATGGGGGAAGTGGAGAGGCACTCTGTTTCTGGAGGGCCTTCGAAGGTTTCACTGGAGCTTTCTCTGCAATAGCGGTGGGTGCAGGCGGAGCAGCCTGAATAGCTATATCGTTAGTGGGAGTGCTCTGGCAGGTACAAACACAGGTACAGGTATTGGTGGAGGATACTGCGACGCTGGACATGGTCTGCGTCGAAGCGTCTACTCGCGGCGCACGATTGTGCACCAAGGAGGCATAGGACGTGGCAAAGACAGGGGGTTTTGTAGCCCTATACTCTTTTTTGGCTTCCGCATAAGGTAGCCTCTTTGTCACCTTGATCTCCTGAATTTTTCGTTCTTCCGCAAAGACGGGGCAGTCTCTGCTCCAGACGGGATGGCTCCCAGAGCAGTTTATACACAGCGCTGGAGATGTGCAGTTGGTCCCAGCTTCATGAGCTGCCTTGCCGCAGATACCGCAGGTTGGTTCACCCCCACAACTCATTGTCGTATGGCCAAATCGCTGACATTTGAAACAGCGCATAGGGTTAGGTATATAAGGCCGAACCCTAAGTCGGAGGAAACCAGCCAGAACGTATTCAGGTAAGACAGGCGAATTGAAAGTCACAATGAAAGTGGCAGATTTCTCAATAACTCCATTATTCCTACGTGTCCTTTGTTCCACGTCTACAATCCCCTGTGTTGCCCATTCTTGCTTCAGCTCGTCGACATCGATATCCATTAAATCACGGCAGGTGACAACGCCTTTACTGGAGTTGAGGGAATTGTGCAACTCGACAGTAATATCATACTCGCCTAACTTGGGTGACTTCCGAAGCAGCTCCACTTGCGATGCCCTAGTAGTCTCAACTAACAGGGTACCATTCCTCAGGCGTTTGATAGATTTCAGTGTACCTGCGAGTCCTTCTAAACCTTTATGTATGTAGAAAGGAGACACTTTTTCAAATGAGCCCTCCTTCCTCTTAATCACGATGAAAACATTGTCATTTACGACTCCATGAGCCCTGTTACTCTTTTCCATCTGCATATCTGGAGGACTAGCCTCCCTCATGCGCTTGGCTGATTGCGAAGTTGGTGAAGGGAAATACGTGGTTGCCATGTGCGTCCCACGAGCAGCTAGGGAACGAAACGTCAGCCCAGACAGAGCCCCGCATGCCTGGGTAAGCCTTATACAACTGAGGTGCGGCAGGTTCCTCAGAGGTCGCCCGCAAGCGACTGTTCCACCTCAACAGCCATGCATCTTATCGGCGCGCAGCACACCTTAAGATTGACGGGTTTTTTAGAGAGGTATGTACCATCCTCGCGATCCAGGCAATCAAGCCAAGATCCCCGGTCCCTGCGACACACAACGTTCCACCGTTGCGCCACACGGTGGTCGCTGAAGCATGCCCAGAGCTTACGGTGTCAGAGGACTGGCGGCGCACACCAGTCCACAGCTCGGGGACCCCGGGTTCGCCAAGCCCGTACCCAGCACATAAATGCTGAGTCCCCTGAGGGGGATATTGATACACAATATTTCGCGTATTCAAACTTACTTAATCGCTATCACGAGCAGTTTTCCTATTTCACAATTTCTAGAAAGATTTTTATAAGGCATTTTGCTAAGATTGTGATCTTTGTCTAAACTTCTAATACCAGTGTTTGGTTATCCATTGGGAACATGACTACACTAGGAGCGGAATTTCCTTGCCTTAAATAGAATGGATTTGTGATGGTTCAGTTCCTTTCTTGTGTACCCTTGAACTATCTTTGCGTGCATGTTTGAATGCGGTATGCCATCTTATTTCCTATTCTTTCTATTTCCTATTCTTTGAAAATCACATTTTTGCCAATTGAATCCCTCGTAGGAACACTTTTCTTAATTAATTCGTAACATTAATTAAGGCACCAGCTTTGAGACAGATTAAGGATGTGTTACACGTTTTATTGAACACCGATGAATTTTAAAATAAATATCAAAGTTTAAACTTACTTTACTTTTCTTCAATCTAATTTACCCAATCGCCACTTGTAGCGCCACTACCTTTTGGAACTTCATGAAACTACAGGGGCCCACATATTTGATGTTTCGTTGACACTTGTAGACATCCCAGCGTTGAAATCTGCAGCAATCTGCGGAAGGGTGGCACTTCTGTCTCGTTGAATGATTGTCTTCAGTGGTCGTTGGCCCCGTTCTTGCAGGATCTTCTTCCGGCAGCAGCGATATACGAGATTTGATGTTTTTTCCGGATTCCTGATATTCACGGTATACACGTGAAATCGTAGTACGGGAAAATCCCCACTTCATCGCTACCTCGGAGATGCTGTGTCCCATCGCACGTGCGCCGACTGTAACATCACCTTCCAACTCACTTCAATCTTGATAACCTACCATTGTAGCAGCAGTAACCGATCTAACAACTGCGCCATACACTTGTTGTTTTCGATCGCAGCGCTGTATTCTATGTGTTTACATATCCCTGAATTTGATTACGCTTACCTATATCAGTTTCTTTAGCGCTTCAGTGTATATGGAGACACACACGCATTGAATAGGTCTCGCAGCAAGGCAGATGTTTAGTGACATCAGGTGACCGTCTGGCGTAGTACACGTCATCCTGTGTACCCTATTGCATACCAGGACAAGCAATTCTGAGACTTTTCTCTTACCGTCAGCAGACGTGGATGCATTACACATCTGAGGTGAGAGCGTTGTGCCGGCCAGTGTGGCCGTGCGGTTCTAAGCGCTTCAGTTTGGAACCGCGTAACCGCTACGGTCGCAGGTTCGAATCCTGCCTCGGACATGGATGTGTGTGATGTCCTTAGGTTAGTTAGGTTTAAGTAGTTCTAAGTTCTACAGCAACGACAATAGAAGAGCGTTACAAAAATACCTTTAATTGCAAAGGAGACGACTTACCTTACTCGACGTCGGTGTTGTCGTCATGTGAAGGTCCATTACGGTGATCTGGATGGATAATTTTGAAGAGTCGAACCATGTATTCTTCCTGATACTCGTTCGTTTTCCGCACTGTCCGTAATGAAGTTGTAACCATATTTCAGCATCGAAACTGTTCTTACGGAGTTTTACACACTTCGCACCACCACAGTCTACACAGTCCCTTCTTTCCTTGTCTGGCAGTACTCCATATTTTCTACGCTGCATAAACATGGAATTAGATTCTTCCATGTGAGAGAATCCGCCGAAGAAACGTCAAGAACACCAGACATCCCACTCAGTAACGACATAAATCCTCTGGGTTTCCCTGGCAACGCGGAGGTATGTAATTTAGAGTAAGTAAGGGAACGACGGAAAACAGATAAAAATGACGATCACAAATAATTGATCACAACGCCCGCCACCGGGGTCACATGATCGATTTCCGATCGCATGACTGATATGTATCGTTTCGACACAGCGACTTCGATCTGCAATCATTCTTGGAAATTACCGAGAAGACAGCTAAAA
This sequence comes from Schistocerca serialis cubense, assembly GCF_023864345.2. Classification (NCBI taxonomy): domain Eukaryota; kingdom Metazoa; phylum Arthropoda; class Insecta; order Orthoptera; family Acrididae; genus Schistocerca; species Schistocerca serialis. The sequence goes on from NC_064642.1 coordinate 525,732,396, forward strand.
AAAGGACGTGGAGAAAGGGCTATGACATACACCATAGAGAAACAGAGTCCAGGACTAAAAATTAAATGACGTGCTACTAACAGGCGAAACTCAGTTGGCTTACCTTCTGACTGCTGTCTTTGCTGCGTGTTCTTATTGCACTTTTAAGACATTGCTGACTGGGGATGAACACACATGTCGTTCGTCAGTCGCCTCGTCTGAAACTGCTGCTGAGCAACGGCGCTGCAGAGACTGTTGTATTGTTCAGAACCGCGTATCGTCCCAATGTATTGTTAGTTACATAGTTTCATGTTCTTTGGATCACTTCTCACGATAGATCGTAATGTTGTAGCACGAGTCATTTTACATTCACATCACAAGTTACTTTACACATGTGGTTACCTGCTGAACAGTTGTAAGTATTTTTATACACTCTTCACTTAGCTGTCTGTAGACATTTTGTATCACCAGATAAGTTATCAAAACTTTTTGTTGCAGCATGGTTCACCACTTTTGTAATAAAGAGAACCTTTATGTGGAGCAATGACAGTAATTTTCGTCCTGGTATTGTAATTAAGTACATCGTTGTTCCTTTTGAATTTTAGAGGAATATTTACATAAACCTTCATGAGTGAATCAACTTAATGTGAAGCAGAAGCAGTAGTCAGAATGGCCAACTCCTTAAACAGGTGGCTTCAGGATTATCGTGGATGAGCAACACACACACATCAAAAAAAGTTTTGCATCACCTCGGTTCAGAGAGCTCCGGAACCTGTACAGAAAATTGGAACAGATATAAACATAAACATCATTTCCACCCTTTTTATAGCTCATTAAAACCACACATTGCATGTTTTACCACCATATAGCGAGACATTCAGAGGTGGTGGTCCAGATTGCTGTACACACCCGTACCTTTGATACCCAGTAGCACGTCCTCTAGCATTGATGCATGCCTGTATTCGTCGTGGCATACTATCCACAAGTTCATCAAAGCACTGTTGCTCCAGATCGTCTCACTCCTCAACGGCGATTAGGCGTAGATCCCTCAGAGTGGTTGGCGGGTCATGTCGTCCATAAACAGCAATTTTCCATCTATCCTAGGCATGTTCGACAGGGTTCATGTCTGGAGCACATGCTGGCCATTCTAGTCGAGCGATGTCGTTATCCTGAAGGAAGTCATTCACAGGATGAGCACGATAGGGGCGCTACTTGTCGTCCATTCAGGCGAATGCCTCGCCAATATGCTGCCGATATGGTTGCACTATCGGTCTATCGGTCGGAGGATGGCATTCACGTGTCTCACAGTCGTTACGGCACCTTCCATGACCACCAGCGACGTATAATCCGATTTTACTAGTTTGCCAACCACCCATACTGTATTTTGCACGCCCGTAACACCTTCCTGATCCCTCTACACAAATCCTTTGGTATAGTTGAAAGTGTTGCGCAGCTAAATTTAGATTTCATATTCCGTGAGGCCTTTAGCCTTCTGTAGATTCGTTGCTTATTGGATACTACATGTTTCAATCAACAGTGTCCCATTTCGCAATTGCCTTACAGATTTTATAGTGCCAGCAGCACCCTCGAACACCTTTCAATGTAAAAACACCAAACTTTCTCAAAGATGCCCTCTTTCCTTCTAATAGTTAAAAACACATCATGTCTAACAGAAAGCGTTTCTTTGCTAGAAACAGAAGTGTTTAATTAATTCCTGTAACAGGAAGACTGACGACACAAGCCGTCTTGTTAGGATGGATGTTGTTATTCACCACATTACCGGGGTATTACTCCACGAGAAGCAAGATAAGTGAAGCAGAACAGAACGCACCTTGTCCTAACGTAAAACACCTGTAATCTGGGTATTTCAACACCCACAATTGAAACTGTGAAAACGGTCCATGGCAAAATTTCGATAATTTAGTAGAAGACAGCCATCTTATAATCCTCAACGATGGCTTTCCTATATTAGTATCTCTGCCTTACAAAAGCGGCCCAGACGTAGATCTCTCCACTAATTGCCATGGTTTCTACTTGGTCGATACTGCACAATAAATAATGTGCAGATCATTTGTCTGTTATTCTGCCAGTAGAAGCGATGACAACAGACATGAACTGTTTTCCTATTAGCCCTTGAAATATCGAGAAAGCGAACTATTATGACTCGTAAACAAGAACTGAGAATGAAATTCCAAGAATACCACAATCGGGTCGATCACACATTATTCGGTCGAACGGTACCTCAAAATATCCAAACACGACAGGTACGCAGGTTTGTGGTTGCAGTGTTATGTTCTAATGGATGTTCATCTGAGCTTCCGCGGGACCTGGGGTGGTCACTGAAAGCACCATGACGGCTGGGCTGTGGACTACCTGGACATTACTGAGACCACACGCATCCCTTGGTGCCTGATATCTGCCGCAACGGAGATGCTAACTACCCGCAGGACAACTGTGTCACAATGCCAGAAGCACGGTGAACTGTTTTCACACGCATAATAGTGAACTGAGGATGATATCTTGACCACCAGATTCGTATCATCTGAAGCCGACAGAACGCACCTGGGATGATGTGAAGTGACAGTTACAGACAACTCTTCGGGTCGTAATTTAAGGTAATAGCGTGACCTGTGAACAGACATTTTGGTGCCACACATCTCTGAAAATCTACCAAGGACAAGCCTGATACAGGCTACGCAAAAACGGTGATGCACTGCGTTCTAAAGGTGGAACTAAATGGTTTCATTGCACACGAGACTGGACCGTCTATGGTAATACTTTGGATCATCAGTATATATTGCATTAACTAAACAGAAATATTAAAGCACAGTTTATGAGGTGTGTCCTATGATTCACAGCATTAATTATTGTGAGATATGTGTTAAATATCGTTACTTTCGTCTTTCTTCAATTCGCGCTCAGCCTGTATTCAGTACTCATTAAACTGTGCATTCCATTCAGCAAATCCTGTAATTATTCCTGATTTTCACTGAGGGTAGCAATGTCATTTGCGAGTTTTATCAATGATAACTGGCGATCACGAGATAGATGAAGTTAAGGAATTCTGCTACGTAGGCAGCAAAATAATCCGTGAAGGACGGACAAGGACGTAAAAAGCAGACTGTAACTGGCAAAAAGGGCATTCCTCGCTAAGAGAAGTTTACCAGTATTAAGCATATGCCTTAATGGCTTAATTTGAGAAACAAATTTCTTAGGTTGTACGTTTGGTGTACAGCATTATATAATAGTGAGAGATGGGCTGTGGGGAACCGGAAAAGAAGAGAATCCAAGCATTTGAGATGTGGTGCTACAAAATAATGTTGAGAATTAGTTTCACTGATGAGGAGATTCTCCTTAGAATCGTCTAGGAACGGAATGTACGGAAAACACTGACCAGAAAAAGGCACAGGACGGCAGGGCATCTGTTAAGACATCACGGAATAACTTCCTTGATACTAGAGGGAGCTACAGAGGGTGAAAAATGTAGAGAAAAAGGGAGAGCACATAACTGAGGACATAGGTTACAAGAGGTACACTGAGATGAAGAGTTTGCCACAGGAGAGGGATTCGTGGTGAGCGGCATCAAACATATCAGCTGACTTAGAAAAAAAACTGCACGTGGATGTATACGCAAACACATGGAAATCGTGAAAAAGGAACTATGAAAGTGCAGATTGTAGAAAAGAATGATTGAAACATGTACAGTGTACATCCATTGAAAGTTTACACAAAATAACACATACCATTCAGGAGTAAGAGGAAACGTTGATGCATCAAATATAAATCAGTTCTATGGATTCTTAATTGAAGATTAATCGAAGAACATGGTGTGCTACTAAACGAATTTAGAAGAATTATTCCATTCTGCACTTGTTTACAGCTAGAGGCCAGCTAATCCGACATATTATATGGAAGAATATGTATAAGGCTACAAACATGTATATTCACTGGATCAGCTCCATGTAACCTTTGAGTGGAGTGTGGGATGTGTTCTACAATGTGAGGTGGGGAGCCTACCAGTATTTAATGATTTCAGATGCAAAATTCGGATGGTCCTTGGAGTATTAGGACTAATGTGTGTTTTCTGAGACTTTGTTAGCAGTCATCTGCTCAACCCCCCCCCCCCCCCCTCTAGAAAGACCAGGATTTTCTTTCGGCGTTATCTCCCTTAGTTCAAATGGCTCTGAGCACTATGGGACTTAACATCTGAGGTCATCAGTCCCCTAGAACTTAGAACTACTGCAACCTAACTAACCTAAGGACGTCACACACATCCATGCCCAAGACAGGATTCGAACCTGTGACCGTAGCAGTCGCGCGGTTCCGCACTGAAGCGCCTAGAACCACTCGGCCACCGCGGCCGGCTCTCCCTTAGTCGATTTGTTCCGGTTATTTAAAGGCGCTAGAAAACTCGGCTTTCATCTTCTCCCATTGACCGCATAACGTACAACCACTGTACGCCACGCACTGAGCAGAGGCCAGCGACTCATGTGCCCCTGGAAATGGGAGTAGGGTTTGTTGGCAGAGCTGCCTTGAATTCTTCAAGATGTGATTCATCCATCAAATTCCAGTGGACATTTCTCAAAGTTTTGATTCTGAACGGGTATCGGCAGCCTATACAGCACCTGTGCTCCTTTACCAACCTTTGGCCATTAGACATTGAAAAGGAAACTGAAAGACTCTCTCAGGCCTTGAAACCTAAACAACGCTTGTCCAAGAGAGCCTGAGAGAAAAGAAAAGAAAAGTGAAGAAGCCTGACACAACTAAGTGAAAGTAATGTAAGACTTAGCTGAAGCCCCATGCTGTTGCCACCCACATATTCCCAAGAAGGGAGCCCCCTAGGGGGGCTACATTTTGTCTTGAATTCAGGCACATGAAATAAACTTTGTGAGACGAGAAAAAAGTTACACAACAGAGGACAGAATAAGGAATGAACATATTAGATAAAAACTCAAACTTCTTACTCTAAATGATAAAATTCTAGAGTATGTGACAGAAGTCGTTTCTGAAAGTATTTGTATGGAGTGTAGCCGTGTATGGAAGTGAAACATGGCCGATAAACAGTTTGGACAAGAAGAGAATAGAAGCTTTCGAAATGTGGTGCTACAGAAGAATGCTGGAGAGTAGGTGGGTAGATCACATAACTAATGAGGAGGTATTGAATAGAATTGGTGAGGAGTTTGTGGCACAACTTGACTAGAAGAAGGTATCGGTTGGTAGGACATGTTCTGAGGCATCAAGGGATCACCAGTTTAGTATTAGAAGGCAGCGTGGAGGGTAAAAATCGTAGAGGGAGACCAAGAAATGAATACACTAAGCAGAATCAAAAGGATGTAGGTTGCAGTAGGTATTGGGAGATGAAGAAGCTTGCACAGGGTAGAGTAGCATTGAGAGCTGCATCAGACCAGTCTCAGGACTGAAGACCACAACAACAACAACAATTCCATCCTCGGGCAGAGAGTAAAGATAGGTTTGGTAGTTTACTCAGATCAATGGGTGAGGCTGACTCACCTTTTTAGGGCAAAAGGAAACCAATGGAAAACTAATGGAAAGAAGAAGCAAAGTATGAAGATTGGAAATAAACGACATTACAAGACAAGCAGAATTTAACTTGGCTATAAGCGGGTAGTTTGATAAGTCTGGTAAAATTCCACCTAGAAAGAACGGAGAATGAGAAACTCTCTTTAAAGACTAGAAATTGTAAGTGCAAAGGAAGAAGAGGCAGGGGATCAAAATGGCTCCAAGCACTATGTGACTTAACATCTGAGGTCATAGCTACTTAAACCTAACTAACCTAAGGACATCGCACACACCCATGCCCGAGGCAAGATTCGAACCTGCGACCGTAGCAGCAGCGCGGTTCCGGACTGAAGCGCCTAGAACCGCTCGACCACAGCGGCCGGCCGAAGAGGCAGGGGAAGACCACGGCAACGATGGGTACCCCAACAGATGATTTCGCCTAATAGCTGAAGAACAGAAGAAGAAAACACAAACTTATGTAGCTTTTTGCTCACTGTAGAAAAATATGAACTGAAAACTCCCCTGCGGATCCTACTCATCGGACGCATTGCCAGTCGTGCCGTTCACCCACTTCCTGAGACGCCTACTGCACACCAGACTCAGGCTACCGGAGCGGCTCTGTGGCACCTGCCTTTGAAGACGAGATCACACGCGCAGACGCAGACGCAGCCGCAGAGGCCACCACCGCGACTCAGCGCCCCGTGGGTGAGCGCCGATTGCGGCTGCGGCGCCAATTACGCCTGATCAATCACGGCCGGTGTCGTGCTCAGGGCGCCACAACCCCCTGACTACTGGCCGGGATCTGAACCAGGATCTGATTCCCTGGTCCTGTTCCCTCTCGTAAGACGTATAGGCGCTTTAATATGAAAAAAACATGTTCCACCACAAGTATTCATTTCTCACTAATTGCACCAACTGATTCTGAACATTCTGACATAACTCTTAAGCACGGGTGCTATCGGCAGTCTCTGTGAGAAAGTGTACTTCCTGCCACATATTTTTCAACTCCGCAGTGTATCTAATAAACTACACTAAGGTTGCGAAAGTCATGGGATACTTTCTGATATCGTGTCGCATCCTTCTGCCCGGCGTATTGCAGCAGATTACGTGGCTTGGACTCAGCAAGTCTTTGAAAGTCTGCTGCAGAAATATTTAACCATGCTGCCTCTATAGCCGTCAGTAATCGCTAAAGTGTCGCCGGTGCAAGATTTTGCACACAAACTGACGTCTCGGTTATGTCCTACAAACGTTCTACTGGATTTATGTCGACCTAACTGGCCAAACCAATCGCGCTAATGGTCCAGCATGTTCTTTAAACCAGTAGCGCACAATCGAGGCTCTGTGACATGGAGCATTATCATCCATAAAAATTACATCGTTTTTTGTAAACGTAAGGTCCATGAATGGTTGCAAATGTTCTCCAAGTAGGTGAACAGATGGTAGAGCATTTACCCGCGAAAGGCAAAGGTCCCAAGTTCGAGTCTCGGTCCGGCACACAATTTCAGTCTGCCAGGAAGTGTCATATCAGCGCACACTCCGCTGCAGAGTGAAGATCTCATTCTGGAAACATCCCCCAGGCTGCTGCTAAGCCATGTCTCCGCAATATCCTTTCTTTCAGGAGTGCTAGTTCTGCAAGGTTTGCACAAGAGCTTCTGTGAAGTTTGGAAGGTAGAAGACGAGGTACTGGCAGAACAGAAGCTGTGAGGACGGGTCGTGAGTCGTGCTCGGGTAGCTCAGTTGGTAGAGCACTTGTCCGCGAAAGGCAAAGGTCCCGGGTTCGAGTCTCAGTCCGGCACACAGTTTTAATCTGCCAGAAAGTGTCATATCAGCGCACACTCCGGTGCAGAGTGAAAATCTCATTCTAGATTAACATAAACATTTCCAGTCAATGATCGGTTCAGTTGGACCAGAGCAACCTGTCCATTCCGTGTAAACAGAGCCCGCACCATTGTCGAGACACCACAGCTTTCACAGTGCCTTGTTGACAACGTGGGTCTTCGGCTTCGTGGAGTCTGCGCCACACACGAACCAAACCATCAGCTCTTACCTACTGAAACCGGGACTCATCTGACCACGCCACGGCTTTCCACTCGTCCAGGGTCCAGCTGATATGGTCACGAGCCCAGGACACGCGCTTCGGGTCGATGAGCTGCAGTTAGCAAAAGTATTCGCGACGGTCGTCTGCTAACTTAGCCCATTACGCGACATTTCGTCGCACTGTCCTAATGGACACGTTCCTTGAAAGTCTAACATTGATATCGGCGGTTGTTTCCCACAGTGTTGCTTGTCTGTTAGCACTGAGAACTCTACGCAAACGCCGCTGCTCTTAGTCGTTAAGTAAAGGCCGTCGGCTACTGCACTGCGCGTGGTGAGATGATGCCTGAAGTTTGTTACTCTTGGCAGACTTTTTACACTGTGGATCCCGGAATACTGAATTCCCTTACGATTTCCGAAATGGAATGCCCCATGCGTTTAGCTGCAACTACCATTCGGTGTTGAAAGTCTCTTAATTCCTGTCGTGCTGCCACAGTCACGTCGGAAACCTTTTCACATGAATCAGCTGAGTACAAAAGACAGCTCCACCAATGCACTGCCCTTTTACACCTCGTGTACGCGATACTACCGCCATCTTCATATGTGCATATCGCTATCCCATGGATTCTGTTACCTCAGTGTAGCTGTCTTTGTGAAGTACTGTGTAATGACGATCAGTATGATTTAACTGGCGGTGGTGGTAAGTTCTTATGGGACCAAACTGCTGAGGTCATCGGCCCCTAGGCTTACACACTACTTGATTTAAAGTAAACTCCCGAGGAAGGACTCGAACCTCCGACGAGGAGAGCCGTGAGATCTGTGGCAAGCCGACTGAGACCGTGCGGCTGATTTACATTGGTGCCTTATAGATACAGTTTTACTGTACCTCCAGAACACTATGCAACCAGTGTAACCACTGTTCCTTCAGAAGATGTTTTTAAAGAAATCGAAACCTAGCTCAAGGAATTTGAATAACCCTTTCGTTTCTGCTGCTGATTAGCTGTATTTCACTTTCTCCTCGAGAAGTTTCCATTCTACAGTTACCGAAGCCCTGTTCAAGTCATGTTCAAGATTTTAAACCTTCATTATATTTCACTGAAATCCCCGTGATCCCTGTGATAGGGTGTAAACTTTTAACCTAGGCCCATAGAACACTAAATGCCTAATTGAAACATCGAAGTGTGCAGAGAATGTACGCAGCCAAAAGTCGTCAAAGTGAAGATTCATCAGTGATACATGTAACCGCAGGAAATGTACAAACGGACATAATATGACAGTATTTAGCCCCAAAGAGCTCTAATTTTTCATATTTTGCTGAACAGGTTTGTCTGGAGATAAAGACAAATGATAATCAGCGAGGTACTCCGGTAAAGCCATTGATTTAACTCCGCTTCTAAAATAGTCATTTGAGAGTGAAGCTTTTGCTGAAGCCGTTCACGTGCGGATGTAAACAGTCTACTTGCCAGTCTGATGCTTTGACATTTCTGGAGTTCCTATTCTATATTGCCAAGTGAGGACGACAGAATTCTTCTACTCGTTTCTCACCTCTTATATACTCTATTCAGCTAGGCACAGTGTTACGACGGTTTGAAGAAACTCTGCAGTCTCGATTTGTCGGTTTTCATGACTTTCTTTCATATGATGAGCTATCAAGCTAAGGGCCTCCTCCCATGAATTATAAATAGAATCATACGTCAAGAAGAAGTGTCTCATAAACATGGTGTTGCAAATGTGTAAGGGACAGTCAAATGAAATAATACAGATGGAGAAAAAGCAAATAAAATATTTATTATTTCAAAAGTACTCACCATAATTGTTAATACACTTATCTCACGGTGAAACAAGACAGTCGATTCCTTCCTGGGAAAAACTTCGATCTAGATGGTCGTCCCAAATCCTAAATATCATTCTGCCGATTAAGGTGTACTGTCTTAAACATTTCACCACCTGCACCTAAGTACACTCCGAAAGCACCATCAGGGTACACGGTCGAAGGAACCTTCCTCACAATTGACAGTTCTCTGTCGTATTCCATAAGTATGCGTAACGAGTCACAGGGACGCATCTTCATGTCTCTGGACGCAAAATAATCTCTCATATAAATTTTCATGATACGTGAGAGAGATGTACAATGGAGACAGCGAGATGGTTGCAGTCCCCCTCGAATACAGGTTCTGTAGATGTACCCAACAGCATTTCGCGAGAATAATGTTGTATTTCTTCGACAGATGTCCACGTAACTTCCCTCAACAATTCTGTTGTCCGTCTCTGTGGCCGATAGGTCAACGCGACAGGCCACCATGTGGGGCACCCGAGTCCGATTCCCGGTACTGCCAGGGTTTTTCCCTCGTAAGGATGACTGGGCCCGGATGAAGTCAGCCTCCTCATGCCAATTGAGGAGTTACCTGGTTGAGAGGTAGAGGCTCCAAAGTCGGAATCTAGACAAGGGCTGGGAGTGCCGTATGCTGACCCCATGCTGCTCCGTATAACATCCGATGATGAGTGACTGAGAATGACACGGCGGTCGGTCGACTATCGCATATTCTTCAGCACCAGATCGTGGTGTTTCCTTTTCTTTCCATCAACTCTGTTAAAAGGTCGCGTGGTCTGTACTAGCATGTTACGATCCTAGCAGCATACCTCTGAATAATTTCGACATTGTCACGCCTGTTTCATGAGGAATCGAAACAGTGGGGTATTAGAATCGGTTTTATATGCAGTTTTCCTTACGAATGCAAACACTTTTTCTTCTCATAGAAACTGCAATTCCACAGTTACGTATCGTTTCTTATTTTTACTTCTTTGTTTCCTCTTATTTTCGAGGATAAAACCCACTTCCTGTGAGGAAAAGAAAAACAAAAAACAAAAGAAAGTACGTTCGAACGACATGAAAGTAATATCCAGATGCTTCGAGAACTCAAATGGGAATCACTGAAGGAAGGCTTCGCTCTCTCGAGGAACAGTATTCAGACAATTTAAAGAATCGGAATTTGTCGCTGACTGCTGTACAATTCTACTGCCGCCAACGTACCTCTTGAAAATAAGATTATTTGAGAGCTTAGGGCTCGTAAGGAGGTATACAGATAGTCGATTTTTCCTTCGCTCTATTTGCGAGTGGAAAAGGAAAGGAAATGGCTAGCGGCATAAGGTGGCTTGCAGAGTATGTGTGTAGATATAAAAAAAATTTTTGTTCTGCCTTACAGCAGGTCTTGTCATGGGAGAAGCCTTGTCAGAGAGGTCCACCGCATGAACGTCTAGGGAAGTGATTCCAGTGGTGGTCTCCCCTTGCCTTCCACTGATGATGATGAAATTATAATGAGGACAACACAGCACCCAGTCCATGAGCGGAGAAAATCTCCGACCCAGCCGGGAATCGAACCCGGGCCCCTTGGCATGACACACCGCCGCGCTGACCACGCAGCTATCGGGGCCGACTTAGATATAAACGTAGATGAATATGTAAAGAATGACTCCCGGCATAATGATACATACTTTTAAATTACATGAAAGCAGAATTGTACTGCCATTAATGTATGTACGTATTTCGTAATGGGACATTAATTTCTACAAGTCGTAAAGTGTTATCCATATTACAGGTAAATATGTATCTGATAAGGAAATACCTATACTTCGTCATAGGACTAAGTCAGATGTGAGATGCATGAAGCAATAAAAAATCTAGACTATACTAATTCTGTTACGACATTATTTGTTTTGTTTTTACATTTCTGGAGTAACTTGTAACACTGTCTACCAGAAGACAAAAATGGTACAAACGGCCTGCATTACCACTGATTTTACAAGATTATCACAGTTGGTATTACTTTCTTCATATTGCGACCAAAATTTGTAGCAATATGAGTAGAATAGAAACAGGCATTCTGGATCAAAAACGACCAAGAACGCGATTACTGAGTTTAAACTTTAGCTCTACTGCCTATGACGTTACAAGTCCTGCCCTACTTACTTATGACCGTCCTCAGCACCACCAACATCATCACGTGACCGCCATACCCCCTCCCCTGCCATAACCTTATCTCCCCCCTCTTCCGATTAGAATTCAGTAATTTCCTAGCCATTAAAATTAAACAGCCTGTCACAACCTAGTATTTTAGTAGGTCAATCACGTTTTCAGCTCCTTCTTACCGATCCCACCTCTGCCGTTTTCTATGCTATTTCTTGGAAGTATGCTAAGCAGAGAGCTCCCTACATCAACGTATGCTGTCATACTCTTCTAGTGGTGATGATAATTGCATAATGTAATCCATATGCTTTCCTTGTCCGCACCAGCCAAATCCTTACTCTGAAAGCTGTCACTTGGGGTAAGCCAGGGAAAGCAAGGAGGACAAGGAAAATTGCGTCGGGTATGGAATTTCAAACAGGCGTGGTAGGTATAGATCACAAGAAACGCAAGAAGATTCGTAACTCAATATTTTACAGCACATTGACAAATACAATGTTGAGATTAAAATTCAGTTTACGTCAGTTCTCAGTATATACTTGTATTGGCTTACAATACCCGTTTTAATTTTTTATATCTAAAATATATATGTTACAGTTTCCGTTCCCATCTTTTTTGTACACAAAGTAATTAACTTACATTCCTAGTTTACAGCTTTTCTACACATCTACAGCACATAGATTACAGCCACAGTATGTTACTGCTAGATTTTTTTTTTTTTTTTTTTTTTTTTTTTTTTTTTTTTTTTTTTTTTTTACACTGAGCAATGACTCCAGGCAACTGTGTTCACTTTATAGTCAAGAGTGAAATGCTTATCGTCTTTAGCTGTGAGAAGTAATTTGCGCTGGTTTATAGCGCGACGCACGTCCCTGATACTCTCCACTGCTCTCTGGTCATTTGAATAATAGCAAATTGCGAAGTAAATGTTGTTGGTCTTCTGCATGTGTTCATTTGAAATTGATATGAGTGCTCTGCGCTCTCCGCTCTCCGTATTACGCAGCTTCCCACTTCCTATACTCAGGCTGTGATAGTTGATGCGTCCTCAATTGTTTCACTGAGTTACCCTCCTAAAGCGGTTATTAAGGGGACGCTTACGGAAAATTTGACTGTAGACTCTACAGGCGTATTGAACAAAGTACCGTTCGATCCTGTAAACGTATGATATTGATACATAGAGAACTGCTCCAACGAACCTCTCTCTATTCAAAACGTAGCCCACGTTGCATACCTTATTTCCTAACCCGCCCCCTGAGATGCTCCCAAAATATTTATGTGCACGACTCATAACTGACGTTCTGAAAATCAGAGACAATATTTAAATCGAAATTCAGTAAATTCGAAAATCACGTGTCGTCCGTAATGTCATCTCCCTATTCCTCCACATGCTTATGTCACTTTCATCCGGTTTATCCAAAGTTCGTAATAATAATAAAATAATTGCTGGGCTGGTCCTCTAACTTGAACCAAATTAATTTCAGTGGCATGCAGGGTTATGAATGTACTGTAGACGGATAAAATTGCAACACCGAAGGTCTGAGTAGAGTCCCAAATATAACCGCTATCAAGCACTGCACCCTAACGAAGGTAAATAAAGGCAGTACAAATTAACTATACAGTTTTCAAGAGTTTTTTGAATCTTCAGTCAGGCAAAACTGATTTTTCTTATTGAGTAAACAAATCACTAGTAATTACTACGTACGTTTGTGGGTCTAACTAGATGAAAAATGCTTGAGAAGTCCCTGGTTTGCACAAAAAATTCTTTCAGTCTTCCTGAACAATAGGGCGCTTTAGCTACGGGAAAACTGAGGTATTTTAAACACTGAATGTTGATGCAACAACCATATTCACCACATTTAACACTGTCGAACACATACTTCTCCTACATCTAAAGGAATTTCTGGTTGTAAAAAGCATGGAGTGCAATAGTGGCTTATGGCGATCGTGGATGATTATCTTGCAAACCCAGAATCGCTCTTCTAGAATGGAATATACTTATTGGAAAATGTAGGTCAAAGTAGATTTAACTGCTGACATCGTCGAAATATCAAGCTGTCTCCACATGAGAAGCATAGTACTTGATGTCTGCTGAAAACCTTTTCGATTCTACTTGTATGTGAGAGGCAAAGTCAGATAAATATGCATCCGATTGTAACAGTGAGGAGATAAATTTATATAATTACTACGTAGTACCACGCCGAAGTGGCGTCAAATCGAAAGACTTGCACCCGGCGAACGGTCTACCCGACGGGACGCCATAGTCACACGACCACTGACAAACTGGACGTCATTCAGATAGTCCTTCAGCATTAAAGGAAGTAAAGTATCCAGGATGATTTTGTTCGGATAACATTTCTTTTTCTTGTTGTGGTCTTCCGTCCGAAGACTGGTTTGATGCAGCTCTCCGTGGTACCTCGTCCCATGGAAGCCTAGTGAACTCCGAATAATTAATTCAGCCTACATCCTTCTGAATCAGCTAAGTGTATGTCTCTCTTCGCCTCCCTCTACGAATTTTACCCAACACGCTTCCCTCTCGTCGTAAACTAGTTACACCTTGTCATCTCTGAATGTGTCCTATCAACCGATTCCTCCTTTTAGTGAAATTGTGCCACTCATTTTTTGTCTCCCCAATTCTATTCAGTTCCTTCATTAATTACGCAATCTATCCGTTTAATCTTTCGTACTGTTCTGTAGAACCACATTTTAAAAGCTCCTATTCTCTTCTTGTCCAATCTGTTTATCGTCCACGTTTCACTTCCATACATGGCTACACTCCAGGCAAATACCTTTGGAAAAAGACTTCTTAAAACAAAAATTCATATTCAATGTTAACAGATTTCTCTTCTTCAGAGACGAGTTTCTTGCCATTGCCAGTCTAAATTTTATATGCTCTCTACTTCGGCCATCATCAGTTAATTTGCTGCCCAAATAGCAAAACTCATCTACTACTTTTAGTGTCTCATTTTCTAATCTAATTCTCTCAGCGTCACCTGATTTAATTCTGCTACATTGTATTATTCCTGTTTTTAACATTTTCAAAGTAATGGCCACCAGTGGCTATACCGTCAATCTCTATGCCCAAGTGCCAACGTTGCTCGAACCAGAGAACTCGCCTGTGCATTCAGCGTATTCGTACTAGTGTGAAAGCATCACTAGTGTCCGAACGATCCCTATTTACGGCCGCTAGCACACAAGCCTTGGTGTGCTGTATCCCGTTCCGTCGCTGAGGGCACTCTTGGGCAAGCGTGCTGTAATACGCTAGTTTAAGTCTGCGGGATGTGCACATTTACGAGCGGTGGCCGCACAACCAATGTGTATCAACTGTTTAGTAGGACAAAACGACGCCGAACAAACAGCGAAATGTTTGAATTTACAACTGTAGGAAGAGGTGGGATAACGGCTCGCTGCTGGGGGCTCTTCAGCAGAGGAAGCCATCACTAACGATGGCGATGGTCATCAGTGTGACTTATCGTCTTTGCTGAGGCGGTGAACTGCACCCACGGGATACGTTCTGTGGATTAAGCAGATCTGCTCACAGACGTGAAAAGGGAACCTGGATTTCAGTTACCTTTCATGCTTTCAGCGTTCTTACCATTCACATTAACGTGTTATTTTATCTTCCCCTCGTCAGACCTCAGTCTTTCAAGTATACCGTACTGATAGACACACAGTATTTCCTTGAATTATATGTGCTCACAGGGATTGCTGGTCTGTTGCTGCTGTGCCGCCACTACGTTTATCCGACAATTAACTGTCGGTTATGGCTTTGCTAACGCATTCATTTACACACAGGTCCGTACCTGTCTTACAGTATTCCGAAATGATTGTAAATGTTTGTCACGGATCACTTCACGTAAGGCTAAGCTTATGACTCCTTTGCCGCAGTTAAATTTCAGTCACGTTTAGTTTAAAGTTTTTGGGTAGCTCTTTCTGATTTCATGATAACGCAAGGTCACATTCGGCAGCGAGTGCAAAAGTTACACTACACGATGTTCATATTCAGACGATTAAGGAACCACTGCTCATCCCTGAGAAGTATGCCATCAAAAAATAGAAGTGTGCGGATGAGAATGAGATAATGGACGTGGCAAGGTTTTGGTTACGTATCTGCCGGAAATTCTGAAACGTGTGGGAACGAGGACGAAGTTGTTGAAGAGCAAGGTAACTATGTCTAAAAACATAAAATAAGTTATTTGTGTATTGAACATAAAGAAAAAACAACAATTTAGCCAGTGTCAGTTTCATTAAAATTGCCGGCCACAGTGGCCGAGCGGTTCTAGGCGCTTCAGTCTGGAACCGCGCGAACGGTCGCAGGTTTGAATCCTGCCTCGGGCATGGATGCGTGTGATGTCCTTAGGTTAGTTAGGTTTAAGTAGTTCTAAGTTCTAGGGGACTGATGACCTTTGATGTTAGGTCCCATAGTGCTCAGTGCCATTTGAACCATTTTTTTCATTAAAATTGTTTCTAGTTTACAGTTGTACCCTACTACGGAGAACTAAAAATATGTCACTAACACTAAAAATGTTGATGTTTCGCGGCCTTACAGAGTTCATCTAAGTACTTTTCGTATTTTATGCGGTGACGCGGTACTACTCGCACATTTACTTTAATGAAACGTTGTAAAAACTTACTAAAATTTCGTGCTACTGAATCTACCAGTTATTTGAATCAAGACCAAAGTTAAGTTCTTTTGTGAATAGCACAAACATGGTGTATTAAGCAGGCAGAGAAGTATAGACGATGAAAACAGTAAATCATGTTTTGTGAAATATACACACATGGCGATTAAAATTGTGGAAACCGGAATGAGTAAACAGTAAAATTTTACTTGTTAGAAGTGTACTGTATAGTAGTTCGAAAACATTATTTATTTAGTATGCGACATATAGTGGAAGAAGCTGTCTAATCCAGCAGCAATTAAGACTCTAGCCCGGCTGGCCATCGAGTCGACCTGAGCTTGGATGACAGATATACTTCAACATTAAGCCATAGTTCTTTAGTCCTGGTGCTTGTCAAGTAGCAACGTACCACTATCTCGGTAACCAACAATCAAATATCTAGGCAATGGATGAGAGATCCAGAGAAAATGATGGTCAGGGCAATAGGCGAACATCTGCTGTATGAACACAAATCAGGGCAGCACGGTGTATTGCGAAGAGGTCGATAAGTAACAGATCTGATACCTTACATTGTGAAAAACTGTTATTATTTAACCGTTCTAATATTAAAATGTGCTGTAAAAAGTATTATATAGATTAGTAGGAAATTGATGTAATGTTGCTTTATTTTCTTTTGCAATGCTGAGCAGTTACTCCTCAAACGGATGCCACTGAATTAGAAAAAAGACAAATTATGCTTTCAGATGTGTGTATATTACAACTACAGCCAGAGTGCAGGATATGACTCGTGTAATAGCTTTGCATTTGTTTCTCTTGCGAACTAAACCCAGGGTCTACATCAGTATTAAGTGCACATTTCAATCCACAGACGTTACTTAACTACGGCTCGGAAGAAGACCGCACGTGGTACAAGGTAAGGTACTGTCGGCTAATGGTCCACTACCGTCATATTGTAATTTGAATAGAAATAAAGTTTTCTCTGGAGAGGGAGCCCAAGTGCAGACTCTTAGCTGCCAGACCACGCTCCAACAACAATTCCGTATCTTAAGTTAGATATTCTTTCTCAAATATTCTTTCTCAACAACGATCAAAGTATCTAACAGATATTGTTAAAAAATTTAGCTCACCTTGACTTTTTTTTCTGTAGAATCGCAACGATTATTCCCTTGCATCTGGACAACATTTCATTTTCATGCAACTGTATCGTTCGATTATCGAAATAGATTCAAGTACGTCTTACTTGTACCGAATCTAACAACATAAGCATTTTCTTTCCTTCTTACCTTCCCAAAAGGCACAGAGTAAAGAACGGACGCAGGACAGAGAACTCCAAGCACAATCCGGTCTTACCATGCAGATACAAAGTAAGCAAAGATGTCATGACACCAAAAACTTACAGCCGTCTTAGTTGCTCTAAAATGTTACCATTGTTTCGAGTCTTGATATGATACAACAGAAGAAAGCAGAAAACATTTAGTGATTAAAATGGTAGCTGCCTGTGTTCCTATGGCTCATTGGCTGAAATATTAGGAACCGTAAACTTCTTCTGATAGTCCATACAGATTTCTTTCTTAATCACAGAATTTCTGGACTTCAAACGACGAGAACGTTCAATCTCGTAAATCATGTCTGTTTTCCTCTTATGTAGTTCATTTTGTCAGCTGTTGTTTCTGCTTATTCAGAGTTAGTATCTTTCACGTTGCTTGTCTGTTAATCAAGTTTAGAACATTAGGCTCTAAATTTGTCACACACTACACATGTCAGTTTCGAGGCACCCAAAACTCTTGTTTGCAATTAATCTCAAAAATCGGTTGATATTGTTCGTATAACTTAGGGTTTAGAGAATGTTTCTCCGAACATAAGTTCGAATATTAAGTTCTTCTGGTAATTAAGAACGTTTCCTGTTATAAACGCTATAATGTGACAAGCAGCCTATCAGTGACTGTGGATTTTGATGTACTTTAGATATGGTTGCTCCTTTAAGCTTGTTGGTCTAGTTCTATATTTTCCTCTGGTCTCCATATGAGCTTTCCCTGTAGTATCCAGTGCATTTTGAAAAGTAATAAGACGTCTGTCAGGGATGCTATGCAATGCAAGGAATGCTGTCTGACATATGTAAACATATATTTGTGCATTTTTGTTAATACCCACCTATTGACACAGGAAAAATCATGACATACTTCTGAATTTTACTTTGGGCTTCTTCACGTCACAGTATTTGCGCTGTTCAGTCACGTTAGTTTTGCGTATCACAAGGAGCCATTTGATTGAATTACTTCATTAATCTGTTTATTTTTGTACATGGTGCGTTCTGAAAACGTATCAATCGTAGCACTTACAGTCGTCACCTACAACGTGACTCATGTCAAATTATTTTGCCGGCTGTTGTGACCGAGCCGTTCTAGGCGCTTCAGTCCGGAACCGCCCTGCTGCTACGCTCGCAGGTTCGAATGCCGCCTCGGGCGTGGATGTGTGTGATGTCCTTAGGTTAGTTAGGTTTAAGTAGACTTAAGTCTAGGGGACACAGACCTCAGATATTAAGTCCCATAGTGCTTAGAGCCATTTGCATTTTTTGCAAATTATTTTCTTGAAGGATCAGATACACACCGGCATTTCTGACGCTTTCGTTTCACTTAGGAAATAACTTTCTGCACAACGTCGGTTACAGTAACGCAAGCGTGTTTCTGTTCATTTTAGCGAGAAAAAGTTCTTTCCCAGCCTACTTTGGATGCACAGTGTGGCACAGTGTACTAACAATTCGAACGTCGTTTACAGTGGAGTCATTGGCAACTACTTGAAATCAAGCTACAGCACCTATAAAATGAAGCATAACAGTAGAAGAGAAAATCTGTGAGTAGAAAATGGATCTCGCTCATTATTCCTCATTACGGAGTGGACCTTGACCGTTTTCTCAAGTACCATCCAAAATTTAGTACAGATATTCGAGGACAATGAGCGTTTGTACAAAAACCAAACCCCGCTACATTATTGTATTTCCATTCTTCTGTCAGATGGCACTTTGAACTAAATTTTAAATTTTGATGGACCTTGATCGTTGTTCCTGTACACCTTTCATATATATATATATTTCTTACTGTGCACAGTTATGTTCATGATTGTGTCTGACGAGTACAATGTACCTAACTTTAGCTCTTGTATGATGAATGAATGAATAAATAAAAGCAACAGGAGCATGGCGTCCTATTATTATTATTGGTTAATCACAAAGCTTGCGGTAGGCTTAAGTGCTTTAAGAAAACCTCAAAATAAAATTGAGAAGTAAAGCCAAGTAGGTTATTCCTGAAAAACGGACACAGAGAGGCCCTGCCAGGAAATATTCTGCGAAATGAAACAAACTGTCTACTGATGAAAAGATTCAATAGTTTAGTGTGAAAACCAGATGTGCAACTACATGCTATTAAACTCTTTGAAAGGTATGTGCTAAAGTCTGATCAGGGTAGCTCCAGAAAATAGTCGGCAGTTGCCAACCGCAAGGTGGAACGAGTATAATATCTTTGAGTAGGAGGTTCATTGATGTTTAAGAGAGCCAGGCGCGCGCAGTAAAAAACCGTTGAGTCGCAGGTAGGTGCCCGGAGGAAGAAGAAGTGTGCAGACAGCTCTAAGAGAGGAGTCGCAGCTAGGTGCAACAACAGCTCCCTTCTTATCTTCACAGGCTCCATTTGCACAAGATTACCCTGTACAAAGTAATAGCTTCCCAGGCAATTTTCCTTTGCCTCATGTTGCTCCTTTTTTTCCACGCCAAGACAATGTAGATTACAAACACTTCCTGTCAATCAAGAAATTTAAGACGTTCCGGAATAACCAGAATGATTTACATCCTCTTGATCGGATTCGGCACTGTACATTCGCTTTTCCTCCAAATTGGCCAGTGGCACATCAATTAGAACTTGTATCCAGTCTCTTGGAAGGCGAACCTGCAACGCAAATGAGATACATTGCATGGAAATGTTTGTATTTCCAATCATTCCAACAACAATTTCTTGATGCTTAATGGAATCCCACTTCACAGCGTGCTGTGAAAGATCAGTTGCTAAACATGCCACCTTTTTATAACTCATAATTTGGCACTTTGACACAATATTTTGACCACATGATTCAACAGAATCAACATTTAACTGAACCTTACAGCCCTTCCGGTCTCAATCAGCTTTGTATTTCTAAATTACCTAGATCATTGAGAGTTCCGTTGCTGACAGGGAATCGCACAGAAAACTTGAACACTTTTCGTGATGTTTTACAGCTTCTATTAGTAAAGTAGAGTTACCCACCAATGAAAGAACCAAGTAAGGACCAAAAGTTGATTTTCCAGTACCATCTTAATGCCATTTCACAAACTGCATTATTTTCTAAAACTTGACTGCTGAATCAAATACATGATGCATTTCTGGCAAAATGGAGGAGTGCAAGAAACAAGTTCATAGACACAGTGAGCTGCAGGTTTGTTGAAAAATTAATTTAGAACACTCTTATCAATGATACTTTCACAAAAAAGGATACAAATTTTGGTTTGATACTTTCATCTTATTAAAATATATGTGAAACACCTGTTTAAGAAGCATCTACATGTAACAGAAGTTAGGCTATGATTACTAGAAAACGAAATACATACTAGTTGAACCAAGATATCCATTTTACAGGTTTAAGGCTATCGAGACACTTCTTTATTCACAATGCAGTCTTTGCATTAAAAATATAGGAGGTGTTAGTTTGTTTAAGTGCCCATTAATACCACCAGAACTGGCTACTGATGACATTTATTGAATTCTAAATTCCTGGAAAATGGTTTAAAAATGAATTTATCGCTTTTTGCTATTATTGCCACACACTGAATGGTACTTCATAGGTAAGATTTCCCAGCAAGAAGATTTGTGAAGTAGAAGTACAGTGACACACTGACAGTCTAAGAAAACATGAACTCATTGTTAGTCCTGCCTCAATTTCGGAATTTGAAGAAAATTTCATTTTGTTGACATCCAGAAGTCGTGACTGTATGCCTTGCTTACCTCTTTTTCTCGCTGCACATTTCTATAGCATAACAAAGATAACGTAGGTAAGTTTTTTTAATATGAGCGTTAAGCATGTTGTGCATATAATTTGGAAGTCGAAAATACAATCCTTAAGAATCGATGCAAATGAGCAAACAAGCACCATTTTCGAAGATCCCACTTCATCAGCTATCGAGGTAAAAACAGTAAAACAGGGTTTAAATGGATTACGAAAGCATCTTTTTCATATCACATACCAGTCTTCTTTCATCATTTGGGTTTGCATCTCCTTGTGTTTACGGTTACAATTGTTGGCTGTAAGGTCCGCCAGTTATGCAAAACACGATTTTTTCAAGTTCCCAAACATGTTTCAGCACCTCTTTGCTATCATCAGTGGGTTTCTGTTTTTTTGATCTGTTATGTGAACATTTTGAGGATAAAATTCTTTGCTGAACACAAAATAACTTTGTGTCTTTAGGAAACCGACAAACCACAAGGACCGCCTTTCACAACCTACTGAACCACCCATTGACACATAAGCAAGCAAACTTCTGTTTAATATATGGAGCATAAAACTGAACACCCGTGAGCGAACAGAACAACACACAAGAACTAAACACAATGTAGCAAATAGCAGTAGAAAATTGTTATGATATCCATATGGTAGACAAATTAAATCAAAAAATACGGAAATAGTACAGAAATGAATATACCACACACACACACACACACACACACACACACACACACACGTCCTCAACCAACACAGAACAACATAAAATACAAACAATGACCACACACAAGACACAACAGAGCAACAACATACACACAAAATGCAATGGCACGTACTCACGTACAATAACAAAATTGTTCACAGAATAGGCAACATATTTAACAAACAGTGACTAAAAATAGGATACAGGACAGAGAACACAACTCAGAAAAACATCATAACACAAGAAACGCCCACGGATAAATTTAACAGATCAGGAATATATGAACTCACATGCAACACTTGCCAGTCAGTATACATAGGACAGACATGCAGAAACTTCAAAACCAGATATTCAGAACATCTCAGAGCTTTACAAAGCAACACCTCCCATCGCACATCTGCTGACCACCCAACTACAATAGAAACAGACTTAAGGATACTAAAACCCAGCCACAACCTACACAGCAAACTCTCCATTGAGGAAAACTTCCACATACAGAAGGCAATAGCAGAAGGAAAACAGGTCATAAATGAATACACTACACTCAGCAAGGGCACAATATTTAACACATTAAAGGAACTTTACAAAAAAGATAACGCAAGCAGCTAAAAAGTCCTCACACACACACACACACACACACACACACACACACATACACACATACGCAGACGCCTGATAAATGGATACACTACTCTCTAGAAAGTCTCGCCATTTTACACACTAAAGGAACATAACGTAAAAGACAACATAAGCAGCTAAGATGCGTACAGAACACACACACACACACACACACACACACACACACACACAAGATAAAATGGAAACAAAATTAAAATTTGGCGCCAAACTCACTGATGAATAAATGAACACTTACTGGGCTGGGGCACACAACAACCACGATTACAGTATGTTTCGGTGAAGTGCAAAATGCTTTTACGACCATATTTGTGAAAATATGTGTTATATTTACGTGTGCTTTGCACATAAATATGCTGCCAAAAAAAGGACCTGCCACACAAAAACGTAAGTAAAAACGAATATAGACGCGAAATATCACGACAAACTAAATTACATTTAAAGCATAAAATGATAGGTTAACTCCCAACAACATTTCTCATGAAAATCGTTTGGTTGCAGATGACAAACTATTTGTAATAAATAATACACAAGTGGATCTGAAAAACCATGCTACAGACGTATCCATGATTAGAAACTATCACAACAGCACGCAGCACAAAAACAGTAAACGGCAGCACTTACATTACATTCAGCTGCAAGTAAGAAGTGAACTGATTAACAAAACAACGGAGCTCAAACAAGGCCTACAACTGGTCTTGGCTCAAATGGGGAAGGGCGATAGCCGATAGTATTATGGAGGTATAGATGGTTTAATTCTATCATTGGCCTTACTGACTATGGGCAGTGCGTATCCCCCTTTCGCCGCAAGATTGAGAATCAAAATATCTTCGGTTTCACTAATGGCAACTAGGTCGCGTGTAGTTTCATACGGTTGATAGGTGGGAGGGGTTCCGGATTCCCTGCACGCCGCCCCCCCCCCTCCCAATCCCTTGGCTACGGCCATGCCTGAACCCATGTTTGCATGATGCAACCAGACCAACATGTGGGCAATACTGCGGAACGATAATCCACAGTTTGGAAAGGCCACGATCGCACCACTGCCAAATTCCTATTTACACAAGGCATAACACGATGTCCTTACAAACAAGCAACCTTCCAGTGCGATTTATGAATGAAAACACCGTTATGTAATCTTTCCCTACATACAGAATATAGACGAATTTACTCCTGTCTACCTTGTTTGGTTGCTGATCATCTGTATATTCCAACATTAAACACACTTCATGACAGTTTGACATTGCTCGCACGCCGTATTCATGGTGTTGCAAATTTAATGTCCAGCAGCGTATTAACAAGTTCAGTAAAAATGAATTTGCTCTGAATTTTTGATAGGCAAATTTCATTCAGTATTTCCGAGAACATAACTTAGTCAATAATTGAGTTTGTACTCGTACGTGAAGGCTAACGAGTCAAACATTTTCTGGTGTACGTGATAGTGGAAATTAAAGTGGAAAAATATCAATTATTGGAGCGGAGAAATATCTTTCTCTGTATTTGCTTTTGTTATACCGATAGCTGCTAATATTCGGGAAAGATTACATTTTTCACGTTTTCTCATTCATTTAGATCTACCGTACGACACTTCTGGGGAACTCTTCAAAACTGCTAAACGTAGTCACCGTACTAAATAATATTGTTTGTCAGTATTACTTTCTTTGCTGCCTATAAATCTACATTTTCTTAAAAGCTTACAGTTTTTACTGGGTCACCACAACAGGTTTCTTCTCTCATTAATTTTCTCATAAAAAAGTTATTCTGAGGGTAAAGGTGATATTCAGAAATATAATACAAGTGAAGGAGAGACCTGCGATGCATTATCGGGAATGTAAGTCTAACTCGCAATGGAGCCACATGCAAAGTTGTCCTTTACAGTCTACTTAGAGGAATAATTTTTGTTTCATATTCTGTCTTTGTTGGAAGAATCGTTGATATCTTTTTCTATATTCCAATGAATTAATAAACATAAATATTATTACACGCTTTCAAATGACCAAAATCTGGCCTCATAACACTACGCTATCAGTCATGTGTGTAGCATCTGTTAACAAAATCCATTATATACTATAAAAATTGTTGTGTATACTCTACTCGACATATAACAAAATTAAGTAAGCCACTGTGAGTAGTACGGATTGCACAAGTTAAATCAAAGACCCTAATATTATTATCCAGAGATATACAGATTTGGTAGACTATTCCGGTGGCGTTGCTCTTCAAGACCACGTTGACAAGCTGTTCATTCTTCTCTCACTACAATTAAGTTTTGTAAGTCCTGTAGAAGTTTATCAGCGTGATTACACACAAGATTGTGGTGAACTGCATCACAGCACACGACCTGTAGCTAGTGCTTGATGCCATCCTATCAGACAGCTGCTGTCGTGGCGTATGCACAGAGGAAGCCCTCTAATTATTTGACCACCACTCACGATTACCCTAATCCCGCAATAATCTCTCTACTCGCAGATGTAACCCTATCAATGGCCTGCAGACAGCACAAGCACTGCTTCAGCGAATATGTAGAAGCAATACTACACAAGCTTCCCATTGCTGTCACATACTTAAAAGGCTAACGTAGGAACCGGGAAGGAAGTGGAAACACCATCGGAACTGGAAGAAGAAAGAGCAGTAAAGCTGGGATTCCCTACGAAAAGCATACGAAGCGTGCAAGACTATCGAGATGGGGAAAAAACATCATTGGCAAAAAATTCAATACGAAACAGTGAGGAGCAGATAGAAAGAACGAAACAAACGTCGACATCTATAAATGTGTGAATTAGCCGTTTGTAACACATTCGCCATATTTCCACCAGAATCTCTCTTTCACCATAATAATTTTTTCAACTCTTGCATTTTGCCCTATCGTAATAAAACAATTTACATCATTTCTCATGATTACTACAGTAAATTAGCTGTCCTCCTTTTGTAGGAGCTTCGTCCGCTATATTCTTCAGTCATCAGTAAAACACAAGGATGCAGTATTTTAGAGGTAACTTTAATAAATGATTTCACACGTTTCGGGAGATGGTGCCCCACAGCTGTTGTATGTTTGAAAAGTGTCATACTATTGCCCTAAGTTGCTCGTAAGGCAGTTCAGAGAGGTACAATGACTACATAAGAACTATTGTTTGCTCTCTCCTTGGTGGCATGTCGTTAATATTTTCTTTGTTAGGACTTAAATAAACTATGGCGAACCAGAACTCGAAACAAAGCTCTATCTTATGCGACCAATACTATTACTGACAGTGTTATCCAAACCTGGATCAAAGTTTCAGTCACCATCCCGCATCTCGTATTTAAACAGCTACACTGAGACTGTTCTTCACACATACCTGCACCAGCATCCCTAGGATAAAAGATATGACAGAGACTGACTTAAACACAGCCTTCTGGTTCCTTTTAAAACAAATATTTCACTTCCGGGCTGTGTGTACTCTGCGATGAAAGCTTCTGACAGACTACAACTTTATATGAGGGTATATTGTTGGGCGTTATTAATAATCCATACTAGGAATAACGCTTAGCTTGCACCAATGACATTTACTGCCACGCAGTTGTGAATAGAAATTCTACCCTATTTATTTATGCTAGAACGAACTCTGCACACTTTTGAGTGGTAGGGTGGAAGTACTAGCAGGCTGAGTTACCTAGTCCTTGAGACCTATCAGGTAACCTCACTTAGTGAAACACTGACGCTGACCAGAACATTGAATAATTGGTCAATCCGTTGACTGGGCCTATTACACGAGAAGCTAGTGGCATTAGTAACCAAAATGGTTGAGGAACTTCGATGGGTGTAAAACAAAGAAACATTAAAATATAAACTGATATGGCCGCTGCTAATAAACAAACAGGTCATTTTTTTCATGCTGTAGGTTCACTACGAAAACCATGCAACCCGAATTTTCGAGACGTTGTAATGCTAAGACCATACACTACTGGCCATTAAAATTGCTAAACCACGAAGATGATATGCTACAGACGCGAAATTTAGTCGACAGGAAGAAGATGCTGTCATATGCATATATTAGCTTTTCAGAGCATTCATACAAGCTTGGCGACTGTGGTGACACCTACAACGTGCTGGCATAAGGAAAGTTTCCAACCGATTTCTCATACACAAACAGCAGTTGACCGATGTTGCCTGGTGAAACGTTGTTGTGATGCCTCGTGTAAGGAGGAGAAATGCGTACCGTCATGTTTCCGACTTTGATAAAGGTCGGATAGTAGCCTATCGCGATTGCGGTTTATCGTATTGCGACATTGCTGCTCGCTTTGGTCGAAATCCAATGACTGCAGAATATGGAATCGGTGGGTTCAGGAGGGTAATATGGAACGCCTTGCTGGATCCCAACGGCCTCGTATCACTAGCAATTGAGAAGCCAGGCATCTTATCCGCATGGTTGTAACGGATCGTGCATCCACGTCTCGATCCCTGAGTCAACAGATGGGGACGTTTGCGAGACAACTACCATCTGCATGAACAGTTCGACGACGTTTGCAGCAGCATGGACTATCAGCTCGGAGACCATGGCTGCGGTTACCCTTGACGCTGCATCACAGACAGCAACGCCAGCGATGGTGTACTCAACGACGAACCTGGGTGCACGAATGGCAAAAAGTCATTTTTTCGGATGAATCCAGGTTCTGTTTACAGCATCATGATGGTCGCATCCGTGTTTGGCGACATCGCGGTGAACGCACATTGGAAGCGTGTATCCGTCATCGCCATACTGGCGTATCACCCGGCTTGATGGTATGGGG
Organism: Schistocerca serialis cubense; assembly: GCF_023864345.2. Classification (NCBI taxonomy): domain Eukaryota; kingdom Metazoa; phylum Arthropoda; class Insecta; order Orthoptera; family Acrididae; genus Schistocerca; species Schistocerca serialis. The sequence continues at coordinate 525,759,628 of NC_064642.1, forward strand.
TGCCATTGGTTACACGTCTCGATCACCTCTTGTTAGCATTGACGTCACTTTGAACAGTGGACGTTACATTTCAGATGTGTTACGACCCGTGACTCTACCTTTCATTCGATCCCTGCGATACCCTGCATGTCAGCAGGATAATGCACGACGCATGTTGCAGGTCCTGTACGGGCCTTTCTGGATACAGAAAATGTTCGACTGCTGCCCTGGTCAGCACATTCTCCAGATCTCTCACCAATTGAAAACGTTTGGTCAATGGTGGCCGAGCTACTGGCTCGTCACAATACGCTAGTCACTACTCTTTATGAACTGTGGTATCGTGTTGAAGATGCATGGGCAGCTGTACCTGTACACGCCATCCAAGCTGTGTTTGACTCAATGCTCAGGCGTATCATGGCCGTTATTACGGCCAGAGGTGGTGGGTATTGATTTCTCAGGATCTCTGCACCCAACGTGCGTGAAAATGTAATCACATGTCACTTCTAGTAAAATATATTTGTCCAATGAATACCCGTTTATCATCTGCGTTTGTTCTTGGTGTAGCAATTTTAATGGCTTGTAGTGTATATTATAAACTATAATTATTGCTCCTGTCATTGTTAAGAATTTAATGTAAATTGCTGTATGTATCCGTAGAGACTAGTAAATACGTAAATACGAACTATTAATGTAAATTAATCTTCTTATTCTTTTTTCTGGCCTTTATCCCGTATCTTCAAGAGGTCAGCGAGTTAATTTATGGATTTCGCAATGTGAGTGGAGGTTTACAGACACGATGCTCTGCAAGGGCTCCTGTTTTCTGGTGGCTGTGTGAGTTCAAGAACGGGCGGGAGACCACTGAAGACATGGAGCGATCTGGACGCCCTTCGATGAGTGGTTCGGATGAAAATGTGGCCAAAGTGAAAGAAACAGAGAATTTGTATCCTCGGTTCGAACAGTCTACGCCATTTTCTACAAGAAAGTACTTGAGAGCCTGCACAGAGCTGTCAGATAGAAACGACCGGAGATTTCCAAATCGTTGGAAGCTCCACTGCTGTAACGCTGCAGCCCACACCGCCTTGGTTCTGGTCACCTAGCTGGCGCGGAAAGGGATTGCTACTTTGCTGCAGTCTCGTACGGCCCCGATAAGGACCCATAAGGCTTCCTCCTTCTCGCAAAGCTCAAGATCAGCCTGAATGGTCACCGTTTCGACCATGTTCCAACGGATTGTCGCAGATCTCGCAAAAGAGGCTACGGCAGCTAACTCCCAGGAGGGAGCTTTGCAGTGTGGGAATCGCACTGGCAGGCTATATCGACGCTAAAGGAGACTATTTTTAAGAATTTTAACAATATACGCTGATCGAATCAGTGAATTCTCTTTACCTGACTCGGTATCTTTACTTTATAGAGAAACCCTGCAATCCAATGTACCGGCATCACCACTTCACCTCATTCCGTATGAGTTCGTGACGAGATTTGCCTACTTGCTCAATACTTTGGTGTAAAGTGTGATGACGGTATCTCCTCTCCTAGAGGACTGAAGACTGGCGACAGAAATTTGTTCACTTGTCTTTTTATGCCTGATTTGATGCGGCCCGCCACGAATACCTCTGCTAAGCCTAACTCCTCATCCTAGAGTAGCACCTGCAAGTTACGTCCTCAATTATTTCCTGACGTATCCAAATCTCTGCCTTCTTCAACAGTTTTTACCTTCTAAAGCGACCTCTAATACCATGGAAGTTATTCCTTGATGACTTAACAAATGCCCTATTATCAAATGGCTCAAATGGCTCTGAGCACTATGGGACTTAACATCTGTGGTCATCAGTCCCCTAGAACTTAGAACTACTTAAACCTAACTAACCTAAGGACATCACACACATCCATGCCCGAGGCAGGATTCGAACCTGCGACCGTAGTAGTCGCGCGGTTCCGGACTGAGCGCCTGAACCGCTAGACCACCGCGGCCGGCGTGCCCTATTATCCTACCCTTTTTCTTGTCATTGTTTTCCATATATTCCTTTCCTCGCCGATTCTATGAAGAATCTCCTCATCCCTTACCTTACAAGTCCACCTAATTTTCAACACTCTTCTGTAGTACTACACCTTAAACGATTCTATTCTCTTCTATTCCGGTTTTTCCACAGTCCGTGTCTCACTGTCAAACAATACTGTGCTCGAAACGTACATTTTCAGAAATTTCTTCTTCTGATTAAGACCCGCGTTTGATACTAGTAGAATTCTCCTATCCAGGAATGCTCTTAGCCAGGAATGCTCTTTTTGCCAGTGCTAGTCAGCTGTTTATGTCTTCCCTGCTGCGCTCGTCACGAGTTGTTTTGCTGCCTAGATAGTAGAATACCTTAACTTCAACTACTTCGTAATAACACATCCTGATATTAAGTTTCTCGCTGTTGTCATTTCTGCTACTTCTCATTACTTCCCTCTTTCATCGATTTACTCTCACTCTATGTTATGTACTCGCTAGACCGTTCATTGCATTTAACAGGTTCTGTAATTATTCTTCACTTCCACTAAGGCTAGCAATGTCATGAGCAATCTTGATATTGATATCCTTTCATCTGAATTTTAGTCCCTATCTTGAACCTTTCTATCATTTCCGTCATTGCTTCTTTGACATATAGATTTAACAGCAGAGGCAAAAGATTACACCTCAGTGTTACACCCTTTTTCTACAAGCACTTCGTTATTGGTGTTAGAGTTTCATTGTCCGCTCTTGGTTCTGGTACATATTTTGTATTACCCGTCTTTTCCCCTATTGTTCTCAGGATATCGAACATCCCCACCATTTTACATTGTCGAACGCTTTTTCCAGCTTGACAAATACTACACTCATGCTCCTAAATTACAGATAATGCTTATACATGGTGAAACAACGCTCTGGTGGGCGGTTTGCGGGTTTAAATCACCTCGGGGTATGACCATGCGGTGCAATTGACCTGCGGTCGTCGCACGGTGGCGCTGGCAGTAGTCCACATACGCAGAGGTGCGTTGGTGCGTGTCAGAGGACGGTGCAGCGAGTAAGTGTGCAGACGTTTTCAGACGTACCAAAGGTGAAAATGGCTCAAAGAACACATATTGATGATGTTATGGGGGATAGAATACTAGGGCGACTGGAGGCTGGTCAAACACAGCAGGTAGCAACACGGGTCCTCCGTGTGCCACAAAGTGTGATCTCAAAATTACGGCAACGATTCCAACAGACAGGAAACCAGTCCATGCGCTACAGTACGGGACGTCCCCAGTGTACAACACCACAAGAAGACCGATATCTCACCATTAGTGCCCGCAGACGGCCACGGAGTACTGCAGGTAGCCTTGCTCGGGACCTTACCGCAGCCACTGGAACAGTTGTCTCCAGACACACAGTCTACAGACGACTGAACAGACACGATTTATTCGCCCGGAGACCTGCAAGGTGCATTCCACTGACCCCTGGTCATAGGAGAGCCCGTAAAGCCTGCCGGCCGCGGTGGTCTAGTGGTTCTAGTCACTCAGTCCGAAACCGCGAGACTGCTACGGTCGCAGGTTCGAATCCTGCCTCGGGCATGGATGTGTGTGATGCCCTTAGGTTGGTTAAGTTTAAGTAGTTCTCAGTTCTAGGGGACTGATGACCACAGATGTTAAGTCCCATAGTGCTCAGAGCCATTTGAACCATTTTGAACCCGTGAAGCCTGGTGTCAAGAACACAGTACACGGTCATTGGAACACTGGTGCCACGTTATGTTCACGGTTGAGTCCATGTATAGTCTGAACAGTGATTCTAGCCGGAATTTCATCTGGCATGAACCAGGAACCAGATAACAACTCATTAATGTCCTTGAAAGGGACCTGTATTGAGGTCGTGGTTTTACGGTCTGGGGAGGGATTATGATTGGTGCACGTACACCCCTGCATGTCTTTAACGCAGGAACTGTAACAGGTCAGGCGTATCTGGACGTCATTTTGATGCAGTATGTCCACGTTTTCAGCGGTGCAGTGGGTCCCACCTTCCTCTTGATGGATGATAACGCACGGCCCAACCGAGACGCCATAGTGGAGGAGTACCTTGAAACAGATGATATCAGGCGAATTGAGTGGCCTGCCCGTTTTCCAGACCTAAACGCCATCGAGTACGTCTGTGATGCTCTCGGTCGACATGTCACTGCACGTTTTCAAACCCCTACGATACTTCAGGAGCTCCGACAGGCACTGATGCAAGAATGGGAGGTCATACCCCAGCAGCTGCTCGACTACCCGATCCAGAGTATGCCAACCCGTTGTGCGGCCTGTGTACGAGTGTATGGTGATCATATCCCATATTGATGTCGGGGTACATGCGCAGGAAACAGTGCGTTTTGTAGCACATGTGTTTCAGGCCGGTTTTCTCAACTTATCATCAATACCGTGGACTTACAGATCTGCGTCGTGTGTGTTCTCTATGTGCCTATGCTATTAGCGCCAGTTTTGTGTAGTGTCACGTTGTCTGGCACCACATTCTACAATTATCCTTAATTTATGAGCATGAGTGTATAAAGGTGTCTCGATTTTCCTTCAGCCTTGCTTCCACTATTAACCGCAACGTTAGAACTGCGTCTTTACTGCCTTTACCTTCTCTAAAGCCAAATTCATCGTCATCTAACAGATCCTCAATTTTCTTTTCCACTTTTCTGTACATCATTCTCGTCAGTAACTTGGATCAATGAGCTGTTAACTGATGGTGCTGTTATTCTCGCACTTGCCGGCTCCTGCAATCTTGGGAATTGTGTGAAATATGTTTTTGCGACAGTCTAATGGTATATCGCCAGACTCATACAGTCTACACACCAACGTGAACAGTTGTTTTCTTGCCACTTCACCGCATGATTGTAGAAATTGCGATGGGATGTTATCCATCCTTTCTGCCTTATTTGATTTTAAGTCTTGCATAGCTCTTCCAAATTATGACTCTAATACTGGATCCCCTATCTTTTCCGTATGGAATGCCTTCACACAGGCCTTCAGTGCTCTCTTTCCATCTATCCACTCTCTTCTATGCACATAACAATGAAATCCTCTTTGCACTCTTAATGTTACTGCCCTTGCATTTAATTTCAAAGAAGGTTCCTTTAACTTTTCTGTATACTGAGTCCGTCCTTTCGATAATCACTTCTTTATCGATTCATTCATATTTCTCATGCATCCATTTCGTCCTAGTTTCCCTGCACGTCCTATTTATTTCATTCCTCAGCGACTTGTATTTCTGTATGTTTGCATTTTCCCTGAATATTTTGTACTTCCTTCTTTCGTCGATCAGCTGAAGTATTTCTTCTGTTACCCATGGTTTCTGCGCAGTTACCTTACCTGTACTTACGTCTCTGTCTACAACTTCTGAGATTCCTCTTTTCAGAGATGTCCATTCCTGTTCAGCTGGATTGCCTACTGAACTATTTCCTATCGTAGTATCTATAGCCTCAGAGACTATATCTATCACTGAATATAGATTACAGTCCAATACCTGATTTTGGAATCTGTGCCTAACCATGATGTAATCTAACTGAAATCTTCGCGTATCTTCCCGCCTTTTCCATGTGCACTTCCTGCTTTTAAATTTACTGCAAAACTCAGTCTTTCTCCTCTCTCACTCGTGTTACATCGCCCACATTCTCCCGTAACCCTTTCTTCTACTGCTTTCTCTGCAACAGCATTCTAAATCCCCTTGACTGTTAGATTTTCGTCTCCCCTTTCACACTTAATTACTCACTCAGTATCCTCAAGTGCTTTCTCTATCTCTTCATTCTCTGCTCATGACATCGGCATGAATAACTGAACTGCTATTGTTGTGCTGTCGGTCCTGATGAGAACAATTCTACCACTGAACTGTTTGCAGTAACTCGCTCTCTGTCCTATCTTCCTATTCATAACTAATCCTGCTCCCACTACTGTTCATTCGCTATGAATTTTCCTACTTGCTGCCTAGGTTTAATAAATAACATTAACAAATGTTCGTTTTTTGATAACGAACAAGTGACAAAGGACAACGAAAGTTGGAGCAATACGTTGATGATGATTTCAGAGCAGATGAGGCGCGTAACAGTGGAGCTTTAATTATGATGACGGTGTATTACATACGTCGCCACAATAGGAGTGTAGGAACTACCGTAGCTAGTGCCATGTCAGTATATACGAGAGCGAGTACCTGGGAGAACTTCGTCTGCTCAAGAAACTAGTGAAAGAACACTTGCCTGTTCCAACGTGCTTCTGATGACGTCCTTAAAAGGTTATCAATACAAGCAAGGCGGTCTATCTCGACTTCGTCGACAAAGCAAGACTAATTAGAGAACATCCCTGTGTTGGTGATCTACGCGGCGTTGCTATTAGAAAAACCCCAGATTTGATCATTGGGATGAAATATGTATTCTCTTAAACATCAGCTGGGTTAAGCCAAAAATCATCTCTTTCTGATAGCTCTCCGTATAAATGGAATTCCTTTTGAAGATCGAAGCAAGTATGGTATGCCATCACAATGTTTTACCAGTCAAAGAAAAAATAAGGTTTCTGAGCACGTTAATAACGCTTAATCATCTTTCTTTATGCAACCAAAATCTTTTACATCTTGTAAACATAAATAACTCCAAGGTTAAACTCCTTCCACATCATATGACCACGAAGCGGATTCCATGCTACCATTTAACTTCTTCTCCCGTAACTCAGTTGGTTCTCTTGGACTACAGCCCTTGCCTACAGAAAAAGAGACAAAAAGATAGCTGTACAACTATCATCATCATACTGGTGCACAAATTACAGAATTCGTGAAACTGTGCCAAACTTCCAAATTTCTTCCGCCCAAAGATTCTACATCACATCTATTAACAAACAGAACACTCATGGCGGGTCTGGATTTTGCCTCAGCACAAACATCCTATCTTTCTGTTGCTCCTCGTCCTCTAAGAAATAATGTCAGGTAATTAATTTATCAATGGTGAGAATGAAGTGCTTGAAAGAAGTCTTTGAAATAATTAATTTTTGTTCGTTTCCAGGTGCATGTTTGAAGTCTCGGCATACATTCAAAGTCCTCACACCAAAGTTCCCTAGCATACCACCACAGGAGCCAAAAAGAAAGTCGTAGCCCATTTATAAATCGGTGTATTGTACTGTAAATTGTTTTCTACATCTGACGGAGGGAAACGACGCAACAAAGGTATCTCATCAGCTTACGGTCAGTATTGTTGTTGTTGTTATCTTCAGTCCAAAGACGAATGTGATATTTCTGTCCGTGCTAATATAAACTGTAGTTGTCCCTTGATGTTTGTATAATTACTACAACCTGTTTACATTTGAACCTGCTTATTGTGTACAAACCGTGGAATCCCCAGCTATTCCTTCTTCCCACTGTCTCCTTCCATTGCGACGTTGACAATTCCTAGATACCCCGTGATGTGTCCTATCAACAGACTCCTTTCTGTACTCAAGTGGTGTCATTAATAACATTTTGCCTCAACTCCATTCAGTACCTCTTTCGTACCTCGAACTACCCATACTCATCCAATCTACAAAATTCTTCGTGGCGCCGCATTTCAAAAGCTTTGGCCAGTGAGCTAAGTGCTTGGGGAGTGGTAGGGAAGGCCGTCATAACATCATTCGGAAAACAGTGATTTTATTAAAATAAACCAGCACTGCGTTCATTAGCAAAAAAAAAAAAAAAAAAATTACAGAAGATTTCTCGAAGTTTTACAATATAATTATAAATGCCAGCAGATGCCCAGTTAGTCTCCTTTTCCAATCAACCGAATGTGGACAGGAGTCAAGCCCGCCACCAATCCAATGTACTGGACACGCCGTTCTACGGTGTTTGATCAAATAGCGCAGTCACTGATACTTATAAAACATATAAATAGAATACATTTAACAAACACACAATAAACAGCACACAAAAGTGGGCAGCTCTTCAAAGTTCTCCCAATTACGTACTGTCTTGCCCACGCCCCAAAAACATGTTTAAAATAACCTTTCACAATAATAATAAATAATCTAAACACCACAAATAAGAACAAGAAAAACAATAGCGCTTTTATCTGATGGTAGTATCTATTTACTCTTCAATAATAAACCAGCAACAACAGGTCCTGGCAAAACTAGTACAAGTGTAATATAGTTGGGCTGAAAACTGTAAAAAGGATGTTGTTACCTAAGTAAAGGTACAACACCGACTAGGATCAGTTACAGAATTCACATAATAAAAATCTTAAAACCGGACCCACTCAGTCAGCATAATCCAACCAGCTCCAGCACTATACTCCCCATCCACCCTGGCGCTCGAACTAATCTAAGGCAGAAACATTTAATCCCAACTCGCGATAAGAATGGCTAGTGAAAAAAAGGAAGCAATTTAACAGAAAACAATAAACAATCATCTCTTTTCGGGTTTCTCGGAACCAGTAACAAACACCAGCTAAGAAAAGACGACTACAAAGCAGTGGGGACTGAAGTGCGCAAATACCGCTAAACACACTGGACTGTACGATAAATTCTGTTCCACGATACAGGTACAACAACAGGCAATGTCCTGAAATGTGTTCAACAAGTTTTTTCTGTTGTACAGGGGCTGCCCCAAGTGAGAACTGGTATACGTATCTTCCTGTGGCCTTGCGCAGCGTAATGACGATTCCTTCACACGATGCACACTGCTCACTTTGCCTCCCGTCTGACGCCACTCACTGCTCTGAGGGCGTCCACCCAGCTTGTCCGCTCGGTGTGGAATCGGCGCTCTTGTTGCCAGTTGGAACTTTTCTTCTTGACCGCCATACAGAGACGCCACCCTGCGAGCTGGTACAGTTTTGAAAGGCAAGGAAGTCGATGCGCTCACCCTCTCGGGTGCGCTGCACGAAGCCATTGCTATGCAACAGTCAAAGAGTGTAGCGACTTGCATTATCGATAAGAGCCGACACGGCTTAAGTTTCTGATTCTCCTTGTCTGAATTGCCTATCTCCAGCATATCACTTCATATTGGGCTACACTCCAGGCAAACATCTTCAGAAAAGAGTTCCTAACGTTTTATTTTATGTTAACAAATTTCTGTTTTTCCGACACAGTTTTCCTGATATTGCCTGTAGACATGTTATATTTATCCCCACTTTCGCCATCACCAGTTATTTTGTTGCCCAAACGGCAAACCTCATCTAGTAATTTTAATGTCTCACTTCGTAAAGCCCAGCTCCTCCCCCGTCGGAGGTTCGGGTCCTCCCTCGGGCATGGGTGTGTGTTTTTTCCTTAGCGTAAGTTAGACTAAGTAGTGTGTAAGCCTAGAGACCGATGAGCTCAGCAGTTTGGTCCCATAGGAACTTACCACTACCACGACTTCATAAAATAATTCCCTCAGAGTCCCCTAATTTAATTCGACAACATTGCATTATCTGTGTTTTACTTTTATTGTCATTTATATAATAATTTCTTTTCAAGATACTATCCATTACGTTCAACTGCTTTTTCAAGCCCTTAGACTTCTCTGACAGAATTCCAGTGTGACTGTCAAAGCACAAATTTTTATTTCTTTTTCCTGGTCTTGAATTTTCTTTCCAAATTTGGTTCTCTTTATTGCTTGCTCATTGTAGACATGAACAAAATTGGAGATTGCGTTTTCTAATTTTTCCTTGGTTTCCTTTAGTGATCGCTCATTGTGCGGAATTAATAACATCTGTGATGGTTACAACCCCTTCCTATTTCCTTTTCAATTACGGTTTCCCTCTCATGTCCTTCGACTCTAATATCTACAGTCTACTTTCTATACAATTACTAGGACAGCTGTTTACGTAGCTAAACCAGACAGGAGGGACATGAGCAGCCGCTTTACACTGAGGCGAAAAGAGTCCTACTACCGTGTGGGACGTTCTTTTTCCCGGCGTAGTGTAGGAACTCGACGTAAAATGCAGTGTACAAGTCGTTCCAAGTACCCTGCAGAAATACTCTGCCACGCTGCCTTTATAGCCATCCATAACTGAGTAAGTGTTGCCGGTGCAGATTCCTAGCACGAACTGATCTCTTGATTATTTCCCACGTCGGGCGATGTGGGAAGCCAAATAATTCGCGCGAATTGTCCAGAATGTTCTTCAAATCAATCACGAACAATTATGAACCGGTGACTTAGTGCATTGTCGTCCACTAAAATTCCATCGTTTTTTGGGAACGTGAATTCCGTGAATGGATGCAAAAGCTATCCACGTAGCCGAACGTAACCATTCCAATCAATGCTCAGTTCAGTTGGACGAGCGAACCCAGTACACTCCATGTAAACACAGCCCACACCGTTATGAAGCCGCCACTAGCTTGCACAATGCCTTGTTAAGAACTTGGGTCTGTGGCTTCGTCGGGTCTGCGCCATACTTGAACCCTACCATTACCAACTGAAGTAGGTACTCATCTGACCACGCCATGGTCTTACAGTAGTCTAGGGTCCAACCGATATGGTTACGCGCCCAGGAGAGCCACTGCAGGTAACGTCATCCTGTTGGCAAAGGCACTCGCATCAGTCGTCTGCTGCTATAGCCCACTAACGCCAGTTTTCGCCTCACTATCTTAACGGATACGTTCGTCGTACGTACCACACTGATTTCTGCAGTTATTTCACAAAGTGTTGCTTGTCTGTTAGCACTGGTAATTTTACACGAACGCCGCTGCTCTCGGCCACTGCGTTATCCGTGGAGTGAGGTAATGCCTGAAATGTGGTATTCGCAACACACTCCTGACACTGTGGATCTCGGAATATTGAATTTCCTAACGATTTCTGAAATGGGATGTCGCACGCGTTTAGCTCCAACTAAGATTCCGGGTTGAAAGTCTGTTAATTCCCGTCGTGCGGCCGTAATCATTTTCCAGGTGAAACACCTGAGAAAATGTTCAAATGTGTGTGAAATCTTATGGGACTGAACTGCGAAGGTCATCAGTCCCTAAGCTTACCCAGTACTTAACCTAAATTATCCTAAGGACAAACACACACACCCTAGCCCGAGGGAGGACTCGAACCTCCGCCGGAAACCACCTGAGTACAAATGATAGGAAATACAGAAGCGTCCGATTCCACGCGTCTGCTTTGACCCATAACGTCGCATATATGGCGGAAACGACCATACACTACTACTCCAATATGGCGCCTATGACTTCATTAAGTAAACATGACCACAAACACGAAAATACAGTGAAAAACCAACACACACTCGTTCCACAAGAAAACCTAATGAAACTAACGGAACAAGCGTGAGAAACTGGGAGTTTTTGGGTGGGGACAAAGTAAATATAAACAAATTTAGACACACACCGACATACTAAACCACACAAAACGACGAAAAAGACCGACAACAAAAAACTCCCCAAAATTTCACTAAACACAATATCCTCTGGAATCGGACACTTCCCCTGACCTATATAGCTCAACAGCAGCTACCTATCCCACAAATTGGAATCGAACACATCCCTTGACCTATATAGCTTAACATCAGCTCCCGATCCCACAAATAACACTTCTATTGACCTATATAGCTCAACAGCAACTCCCGATACCGGAACACAGCATGCACACATTGGAATCGAACACTTCCCTTGGCCTATATAGGTGAACAGAAACTACCGATACCAAATCACAAAACCCAAAACTACAACCACGCCCACAATCATCACTACCTCAAAAAACACAACAAACGAACAAAATTGGAATCGAAGACTTCCCTTGACCTGTTATCCTTACGACATCTCCACATGCAGCCGTCCCTGGTCCGAGACGCCGGAACTTTAGTAAGCCTCCTTTCTTCACCACATACTAAACACTTAACGACTTCATCAAAAATCCGAATAGTTGAAGAAATTTTATTAGAGACAACGCACTCTCCCCCATCAACCTCGACAACCGAAAACTGTTGATCTTGTCAGTCATATCCATACCTACTAAAGACATAAAAAAAGCAATTTACCAAAATTCACACACGACGAACAGAAAAAAACTATAATAACGTCGAAATAACAAAACTGAAATCGTTAACTCACTGAAAAATTTCCGCTGAAAACACAATTCCGATACCACACAAGTGCAATGCTATCACGCAAATGAACCCCATACGCCACGTAACACGCTACCCATAAACACACCACCAGAGAGAACCACCGACTAAAGAGCCTGTATAGGGAGAGAGTGGCCAACCGGACGATACGGCGGCCATTTTGCTGCCAAACTGCGGGCAGGACTCTTGAATGGCCAGTAGTGGAGTAAACACTCACCGAATCAAAAGCACAAGACAACATGGCGAAATCATTCGTTAAATGCCTTTGTTTATAAGAATAATGTGTTACAATAATTTTCACACAGCCAATTTACAGGTCTGCTTTCAAATTTAACTATGTATATTGCAAGTTGTTTTATGTGTAGTAAAAAGCAAAAACGACTTACTTCGCATAGATAAGAGTACTTGGTTGGTTTCCACAAGGCTCCTGTTTGATTTATGTCAGCCCTGTTGACTGCGACTGCCCACTGCTTTCGTCTTTCTTCATTGCTTGGAAATGCTAACATGCGAAATCAACCTTCGCCTCTATTGGAACAACCAAATGCAGCACAACCTGGCATCGTTTACGAACGTCTGCAGAACGAATTGCAGATGTCAAAATCAATACTGTACAATTACCAACGTGTTTACTTCAAACATATAGGCCTACCGACTTCATCACAAAACGCTTCATTATTTCAACTCGTATTTAAGATCCCAAACGCTAATTACATACTAAAAACGATATACAACTAAATCGAACATGCATGCACAACGCATAACAAGTCTCTCAATAATTCAAATACCTTTCAATCGTTTCCAAAAGTCCTCTGAACTTCAATTCAACTCAAAGGCACGGCGAACATAGGAAGCGCGAGAGACGTTTGGCGCCATTTTTCTGCCAAAGCCAATCAACCAATCACGGGCAACTTCACCTATGGGCACTCTCTCTGTATACAGGCTCTCTACCACCGACCGCAAGAATACGCCATCTATAAGCACGCCACACACGCAAACTAAACCAAAAACATCATCTAACACACCACCAGAGAGCACCACTGATCGCATCAAAACGACACCTACAAACACGCCACTCTCACAAACTAAATTGCGCGCCGTCGTGACGTCACACACCACAACAGCCTTACGTCACGGATAAAAGTCGACGGGTGGGATCGGACGCTTCCACCAGTGAACTGCCCTTTTATATCTTGTGTATGCCATACTACCGCCATCTGCATATGTGCATGTCGCTCTCCGATGACTTTTCCACGCCTCAGTGTTTACAACCGCCTACCGTCACACAAGGCCCGCAGGCTCTCGTGAGGGCCAGAGAGGAGCCGTAGACCTAACCGCGCCCCCCGCCCCGCGACTCCAGCAGAGCAGCACTCTGTCGCCGCCCGTCGCCCGCGGGCCGTTAAGGCGACGGCGAGCGCCCGCCGGCACTCCCGCTAATGGGCCCACGGGGGGCGCGGCGACGCCTGTATCCGCTCGCTCGCTCTTCATTGCGCCGTTAATGAGGCGGAGGAACAGTGCAGCCGACGACTATTCGGCACCGCCGGCGCGTCTCCCCACCCCTCCGTTATCAGCGCGTCGCGCCGGGGCTGGACCCATCGGCGCCGTTACGTGGCGTGGGGAGATGGCGGCCCGGTGGGTCTTATCTCGGAGCGGACACTTCCCTCCCGCCCTTCCCTACTGTCCTCTGCGTGTGAGAAGCCCGACAAAGTCCAGGTGAAGCGTGGCCGTCGACTTCTATGGCCCAAGTAACGACAAGGGAAAACTTTCAGAGTTGGTTTCTTTTTACACAGAAATTTAGCGAAAAAAAAGCACTCCGTCGTCAGGCCACGAGTGGCCTACCGGAACCATCCGACCGCCGTGTCATCCTCGGTGGAGGATGCGGTTAGGAGGGGCGTGGAGGTAGCACACCGCTCTCCCGGTCGTAAGATGGTATTCTTGACCGAAGCCGCTACTATTCGGTCGAGTAGCCCCTCAATTGGCATCACAAGGCTGAGTGCACCCCGAAAAATGGCAACAGCGCATGGCGGCCTGGATGGTCACCCATCCAAGTGCCGACCACGATCGACAGCGCTTAGCTTCGGTGGTCTCACGGGAACCGGTATAGCCACTGCGACCAATTACCATTAGTGTTACCGTCGCGTACTTCTCTCGAATGTCCGTACCCGGTAACTGAATGGTCAGCGTGACGGATTGTCAATCCTCTGGGAAGGGGTTCGATTCCCGGCTGGGTCGGGTAATTTTCTCTGCCCAGGGATTGGGTGTTGTGCTGCAGGTCGCCGAAGTGGCGTCACACTGAAAGACCGGCACCCGGCAAATGGTCTGCCTGATGGGGGGGAGGGGGGGGGGGAGGGTGGAAGCCATACAATTAAATAAATAAAACTTCTCTCGAACCATCCAAGGCGTGAAAAGCCAACTCGGAAGTTGTCGCGAAACAAGCACTTCGGTCAAAAAGATAGCCACGCCAAGGAGACATCACAGTGTTTGCTCGCAAAATTAACTTTAGCCTTAATAATAGCCACAGTTCGGCGAGGAAGAGATACCACAAGTTCCTCCGGGTACGTCGTACCTAGACGAAGCCACTGATTGAGATTCCCTGAAGCTACGAACCTGCTGCTCAACATATTCCCAGACGTTTTTTGTGATTTAGTGGTGTAAGTTAACGAGCACTGCGCTCTCATTTAAATGTGTGGCCGAAGGAGTCAGCCTACAGGAATTGGGAAACGAACCCCGTCATCCAGAATCGGGTGCCACAAAGAGATGGGGAAACTCACAGACGTCTATTGTCTATTGAGGCCTAAGCGCTGTAGTGTGCGAGTGATACAGACGAGAACGTACATCATAGGGAAACCCAGTGAAAGCCTTTTGTGGCCAAGGAGACGTAGCAGTATTGAATATAGCGGAACTAAGATCGCCCATAAAGGGAAACATTTACGGAAACTACTGAATTCCGTAGTAATGCAGAGAATGCAGCCACAGTAATTTTAATCTGCCATGCTCCATAAAATTTCATGGCGATCCCAATAAAACTTGAATATTGATCATATCTATAATGGTTTAGGATTTACTGTTAATGTGAAATTAACAAGTTTTGTAAGAAGGACTTGAACGCTAAAATCTGAACGCTTTGATCGATCTTAACGATCGATATTTCATATAGAAGCTCATCATTAGAATGATAAACGTTGTAAATATCAATTGTGTAACTTAATGTGTTTAAAAGGTATAGTAAATTTAAATAATCAGTATTTTCAGTTAAGCGTCAGATCTGGTCTAGACACCAAAGAGTACAGTTCGGCTGGAGACACCAAAGGGTACAGTTGGGCAGCTAGGAAGTGAAACGACTTAGAAAATTTCCCGTTGTGTGGTATCGCGGGAGTTAGTCTCTGAGCAGTGAGCAGTCGCGCGCCTGGTGTGAACTCTAACTTTTCGCATAGTTAACGAGGTGAAGTATCGAACTTTTATTTCGCGATGAGATAGTGAATGAGCGAACTGTGTCAAATGGATATGCGCTCGAGTGTAAACAGTAACTCTAAATATGACCACTTTCGCTATTAGTTTGCTCTCTGAATGGACATTATTCTAACCAAATTGTAACTGTGTGGCGTACATCATTTATGGGTCGTTAACTTAGTTCACGATATTATTATTATTATTGTTATAATATGTTAGCTTTGTATTTCGCAAACTTGCCATCAGCCAGACAATTTAACCAAAGGGTCTCAAGTGTCAAATTTAGGGCGTGTAATGCGACAAGTGCGGTTCAACCCATAGACGAGTTTGGGCCAAGACATTTCGACGAAGAGGAACCGCAATTGAGCCCGAAAATCTTTGGGATGTTAGCTTGCAGTTGGGGGCTCGTCCGGGATAGCAATTTGGAAAGTGTTAGTTGAGGGATAAGAATCATGCAAAGTGTTGGAACAGGATTGGATTTTGGAAACTGTTAGTTGCGGAATATGAACTCTGGAGAGTTTAGAATTGCATTTGAATCCTGCGAAGCGTTTCCAGAAGCATTATCTGAACTTCGATAGGCACATAAATGTGAGATCGGTTCAGGACTGAATATTAGCTTTCTTTAACAGTTGTCAAATTACAGTTGTAATTCTCACAGTTAATGACATTTTGTGACCTACGTCCCAAGTCTGTGGCAGCTTAGGCAGTTTGCTTGGGGGCTTTGAGCTACGAATTTTGCAACAGGCGTGTGCACCGAGCTTTAGCACTGGTTAGGAGCGATAAAAAAGTAACGCAGGAGAAGAGGTGACATTGAAAGCACGTGGTTCCAGCCAGCAGTGGCATTTTCAACGGCGATTCATCGCGCAGCGGCAGTTGCGGTACCACAGTAGAGGCTACGAGGTCTTCAGCGTCGGCTTCAACTGCAACATCGGCAGAAATACCATGGCAGAAGGATCCAGCACGACAAAGCCAAGTACCTGCGCTGATAGCGATATTACTTATGATTCTATAGTTCGATCGCCAATAATAGACGCCGCTAATATTAAGCAGTCCACCAGTTTGTGTTGGTTCGAAAATACTAGCAAGCCGCTTAGCACGAAGTCGGGGCGGGAGAGCGTGATCGGCGGTGAATTTAGTAGGGAAAATAGTCCGAAATCAGGCAAGGGAGATGAATTTAGGGGAGACATGATGTCGCAATTAATGCACATGATAAGAGGATTGGAATCCAAAATTGATTCTGTTTAAATCGATGTGGTTGACGTAAATTTAAAACTTGATTCGGTTCAATCCGAAAAAGCTTCTGTTGTGAAAGACGAAGTTGGTAAAATGGCTAGTGGAATCGAGGAACTGACGGACAGAAAATTAAAAACCATTTGGGAAGAAATGGGCAAAATTTCTGATGAAGTTGAGATACTTGACTCTGAGGTAGATCAAGCGCAGAAAAATTTCAGTGATAAGGTGGAGAAGTTGAATCTAGGAGGCAGTGTAAGAAATTGTATGAGTAGGCAAGATGCTCTAATGTCTCAGACGACAGCGGCTATTAGCAACTTATCTGCTCGAATAGGTAAAAGGGAGAAAGAAGTAGATAAAATAAAGGACCATATAGACTCTGGCATTAAAAGTGAAAATATTGAAGTTAAAAAATAAATCACTGAAATAGAAAGCAAATTGAATTCTGTAGCTGCACATAAAAGCTCTACAATGATCACCGTTCCGGGATCGGTCAAATGTTTTGGAGACGACGGGAAATATCACCCAGTAAATTTTCTAGCAGCATGCAGGGATGGTTGTATAGAGGGAATGTCCGACGAGAAGAAGATAAAATTCGTGAAAAGACATTTGGAATGTGAGCCGCAATCGTGGGCAAATATACACAGTGATACGTTCACTACCTAGGAAACATTTGAAAGCAGTTTCCTGAATAAGTTCTGGAGTGAAGCAAAGCACACGCGGGCGACTCCTACGGGCCAACATTTAAATATGGGAACAGGTCGATGCGAGAATTTTGTAAACGTGAGCTTCCGAGATTAATGCATGTGAAACGCCCATTGGGAGTGCTTACTGAAATTGCGACGTTGAGAAGGCGGTTACCGGAAAATTTGCAGTGGAATCTAGAGCACAGTCCTAGCAACTCAACAGACAAATTTTTGGACTTTGTACAAAAATTAAAATGCGAGTTGAAATTTAAAACGGAAAGTAAGCGGACAAATAGTTTTCAGAGTGGAGATCATAACTAGAGTCCGAGTAATTACTATGAAAGACATCCGGGAAGTTCTCAGCGGAACGCAAACAGCAGTTTTGATAAGCGAGAAGGTAACAGAAACACATCCAATGACAAATTTCAAAGGGGTAATGGGAATAGATACTTTCGTGACAAGAACCGACACCAAGAACGTAGATCTGAGGGACCAGCACCTGGTGAAACGAACCAGCGTAATAGGAAGTCAGGGAAACTAAGTTTCGCCGCATCTCAAGTCCGGAGATGGCGAAATAAACCTGCGATGAATAGGACGCGAGTAGACGGGAATGTGATAGGTGTTAATAAAGCGATAGAAAGGCGTCAGAATATTGAAATGCAATTAGTAAGAGATGAGAATCAAATAGGTAAATTTTCGAATCAGACCATACGTAAAAGGCGTAATCTTAAGATAATGAAAGATAACGATAAAGGCGATGACGACGATTTAGGGCTAAATGATTTGTTTCATGAATGTGAGATAAAAGAATGTGTGAATGTTAAATCAAAGAAAGATTCTATGTTCCAAAAGGAGGCTGAGGTGGAGCTGAAGTCGGTGGAGTTAGGTGGTATAAAAAATTCTAGAAAGGTACTAACCAGCGGTAACGGTTATAGTGATGAAGATGAAGATTTTTCAGGTGATATTGTGATGGCGAAAGTTGAAAAGTTGGTTAATAAGGGTGGCGTAGCATTAGTCTCGTCAGCTGTTGATGAATTTGTGTGTGTATCGGCCGATATTGGTGATTTTTTTTTTTTTGAAGGAAGGTAGTAATGATGTTTTATGTGTTAAAGGTACAAAAATTGAAGCTGCTAGTATTTATACTTCAGAGGAAAAAATCTGTGTGTATCTTTCTACTAATGGAAGTGAACCCGAAATTCTGGATGGATCTGTGGATCTTGAATGTCTGTTTGAGAATGAATGTGGATCTGAATTTGATGTACGATCTGAAATTAATGTGGTGCAGGAGCGTTTAGGAAAGGAAAATGTATAGTGCTCAGGTTTATATCAAAACGCAGTGGAATTTAATGGTACTGTTGATTCTGAACTTGCACGACTCTGTAGCTACATTTTATGTGATGTAACGGCAGAGGATGGTAAAACTACGAACGGTTCTTATATCGGTGATTTGTCGACAGAGGTTTTATGTAGCGAGTTGTATGATGTATTAGCGGCTGTTGAAAGCGCTGTTTGTGAATGTGTTTGTAGTGACGTGGAAGTACAAAGTACTGTTTCATTTCACGATAATGAAGTTGTCGCTAATAATGTCGATAATTTTAAGGGAAAATACAGTGAGTTTGATTCTAATATAGAAAGTGATATTTTGACAGAATGGTATCTTAAGGAGGAATGTGATTTTACTGTAACTGACTGGCGATAGTACGGTAGAACATTGTGATCGTTATTACCTCGTTTGTGGACTCGGGAGAAGTTTAAGATAGCGAGAGGTCTAGAAGGAAGAAAAAATGGAACTTGGGCGAAAGAAGCATTTAATGAATTATTTTGGGGTGAATATGAAATTGAGGGGTGGATCAAACAGGATATGTGTACTCTAGAGATGGAGGAGAAGGGACAAGACATACAGAATGATTTATTGAGGGAACAGTATTTAGAGCGAAAAGAAATGATTACTGTTCAGCCTGTCATTGAAATTAAAGTAAATGACGAGAAAGTAGACGCGCTGCACGATTCTGGAAGTAATATGTCGGCAGTGTCGAAAGGTTTTGTACATAGGATAATGAATAAGAAATTACTATTATACTATCTGTAAACAGTGTAAAAATTAAAATGGCAGTTGGTGGTTCAAGTAAGTCGATAAGACAAGAAGTGCTCTTGGAATTCAAGTGCGAGGAGAATCATTTTAGTATAGGATGCTTTGTAGTGAGTGGACCTGTAAAAGAAGTAGTGCTGGGAACAGATTTCTTATGTAAATATAAAACTTCGCTTCACTACGTGTGAAGGTGCTTGGATTCTAAAATTGAGGGTGAAAAAAGGAAAGTAAAATTTAAGAATCTTTTGACAGGGGACAACCAGATTGCGCACACCATAATTACACATGGTTGGGATGAAGATAACAATATAGGTGACAAGATAAAGGAAATGGTACAAGCAGTCGAGGGTATATCGGAGGTGGAGAAAAAGGTGTTATGTGACTCATTGTGCTGTTAGGACATAGTTTCTGATCGTTCCGGTATAGTAACAGACTTCGAATATTCCATTAAAGCGAAGCCGCATGAGCCGATTATTTGAAAGCCTTATGTACAATACTGGCCATTAAAATTGCTACACCAAGAAGAAATGTAGATGATAAACGGGTATTCATTGGACAAATATATTATACTAGAACTGACATGTGATTACATTTTCACACAATTTGGGTGCATAGATCCTGAGAAATCAGTACCCAGAACAACCATCTCTGGCCTTAATAACGGCCTTGATAAGCCTGGGCATTGAGTCAAACAGAGCTTGGATGGCGTGTACAGGTACAGCTGCCCATGCGCGCTTCAACACGATACCACAGTTCATCAAGAGTAGTGACTGGCGCATTGTGACGAGCCAGTTGCTCGGCCACCATTGACCAGACGTTTTCAGTTGTTGAGAGATCTGGAGAATGTGCTGACCAGGGCAGCACTCGAACATTTTCTGTATCCAGAAAGGCCCGTACAGGACCTGAAACATGTGGTCGTGCATTATCCTGCTGAAATGTAGGGTTTTGCAGGGATCGAATGAAGGGTAAAGCCACGGGTCGTAACACATTTGAATGTAACTTCCACTGTTCAAAGTACCGTCAATGCAAACAAGAGGTGACCGAGACGTGTAACCAATGGCACCCCATACCATCACGCCGGGTTATACGCCAGTATGGTGATGATGAATACACGCTTCCAATGTGCGTTCACCGCCATGTCGCCAAACACGGATGCGACCATCATGATGCTGTAAACAGAACCTGGATTCATCCGAGAAATTAACGTTTTGCCATTCGTGCACTCAGGTTCGTCGTTGAGTACACCATCGCAGGCGCTCCTGTCTGTGATGCAGCGTCAGGGGTAACCGCAACCATGGTCTCCGAGCTGATAGTCCATGCAGCTGCAAACGTCGTCGAACTGTTCGTGCAGATGGTTGTTGTCTTGCAAACGTCCCCATCTGATGACTCAGGGATCGAGACGTGGCTGCACGATCCGTTACAGCCATGAGGATAAGATGCCTGTCATCTCGACTGCTAGTGATACGAGGCTGTTGGGATCCAGCACGGCGTTCCGTATTACCCTCCTGAACCCACCGATTGCTACCAGCCATTGGATCTCGACCAACGCGAGCAGCAATGTCGCGATACGATAAACCGCAATCGCGATAGGCTACAATCCGACTTTTATCCAAGTCGGAAACGCAGTGGTATGCATTTCGCCTCCTTACACGAGGCATCACAACAACGTTTTACCAGGCAACGCCGGTCAACTGCTGTTTGTGTATGAGAAATCGGTTGGAAACGTTCCTCATGTCAGCACGTTGTAGGTGTCGCCACCGGCGCCAACCTTGTGTGAATGCTCTGAAAAGCTAATCCTTTGCACATCACAGCATCTTCTTCCCGTCGGTTAAATTTCACGTCTGTAGCACGTCATCTTCGTGGTGTATCAATTTTAATGGCCAGTAGTGTAATTCCTACTGCTGATGGGGAAGCCGTCAGGGCCAGGTTAATGCAAATGCTAGAATGGGATATTATAGAGCAGTGTAGGAGCGATTATTGTAATCCCATTGTAATTGTAAAGAAAAGAGACAGATCGGCTAGAATCGTGTTAGACGCACATGAGATAAAAAAGGAAATTGTGAGAGAACTCGACCAGCCTGATAATATGGAGGAACTGCTGCAAAACGTCAGGAACATAAAACTGATGTCTAGTGATGAAACCAGAAAGGCTGTTATCTGACAACGGATCTTAGTTTACATCAAACGTTTGGAACAAATTTATGAACGACCAGGGTATAAAACTCATTAAAATATCCGTGTACTACCCGGCGAGTAATCCTTGCGAGCGGTATATGCGAGAAGTTCGACGACTCTATCGGACTTACGCGAGTGATAGACACTCAAAGAGGGTGGAATATATACGTCAATTTGAGGGCATTCTAAACAGAGTGAAAAGTAGCGCAACTGGATATTCGACCTTGGAGGTGATGACGGGGGTCAAACCGAGATTTCTCTTAACGGAAATTGTGGGGTTCACGCAGCGCCTAGCTGAGTCGGCTGCTGAGAGAGAGCAGGCGGTAAAATCCTATATGGAGAATAATTACTATTAAAAACAGTCTTGATCACGATTTATTTTACAAGGTGACCGGTTTCGACCACTAATGTGGTCATCTTCAGACCATTGAGTAGGGTTCCTACTCAATGGTCTGAAGATGACCACATTAGTGGTCGAAACCGGTCACCTTGTAAAATAAATCGTGATCAAGACTGTTTTTAATAGTAATTATTTACAAGACATTGATCACTGCTGTTCCCATAATGCATTCAAAAGTAATTCTATATGGAGAAGTTGGCAGCGGAAAGGAAGAAACGACATGGTTGGCGGTACAAACATTTTAAATACAAAATAGTACGTACAAAAGTAAAGTCCAGCGAAGTGGATGAAGAAATAAAAAAGTTGTTTGAGCTGTACTATGGGCAATTTGTAGTGGTAGAATGTCCGCAGCCTAACGCCTACCGACTGAAATACCCTGTTCAGGAAAACTTCTAGGATTAAGAAATGCGACAGAATTGAGACTGAACAATGAGAAGGGGAAAGTAGGTTAAGAAGTAAGCGTATCTGAGCTTATATTATTTGGAGGGGTAATTTGCAATGTTTTATTTCAGGGTTTACTGTAGCTTGTTTGTAGTTTCGTTGCATGAGGATTTTTTTTTGACATAAGGTCTATGCAATTATAAAGAGATAGTTTAGACACACATTTGGGTACAAGGACGTCGGGGAACTCGGTTATTTGGTGAAGGGTATCAAGTCAAAAGTCTGTGCACTGTATGCATATAAATTAGGTTTTTGGGGTTATATAAGGGATTTGTTTACGTATATGTATGCGTTAGACTTAAGCTTTTCGATGGTTTGATATTAGTTGTAATTTCCAAATTATAAGTTATAGTCACGCCAATTTGGGTGCATGGAGGTAGGAGAAATCTGTAAAATGAAAATTAATAATGCTTACCTAGGAAGACAGATTTATTTTTATCTACTTATCTGAAAATATTTTGGGGAATAATTTATTGTATGGAGTATCGATATCTGAGCGCAGCTTCACTGCACGGAATTAAATGAGGGGTAAGATATGTTCATATTTGTTGTTAGTGTTGAGTCTAAAGGAGTTATATACATTAAAAGAAAACATTAATTTGCCAATGAAGTTGACTGGGAATCTGTCACGAGATGCATGTCTCTAGTTTCTAGTGGGATTTGAATAACTTTTCAGAATCATTGATGAATTTACGAGTATTTTGCAAACGCTGTAATTCAGTGGTTTACTGTGTTGTTTGTATCTATTCCATGGGGGGGGGGGGGGGAGGGGGGGAGAGGGGAGGGGGGAGGGGGGGGGGCATTAGTGTAGATCCTGGGTGGTTTCGGAAAGTATTTGTTTTGTGGTATCTACACCCGGTTCGACTTTCAACAGGTTTGTTCCCGAAGAACTTTGGCGATGGAATGCAGAGCCATACAGAATTTCGGCGGGGTACTCGGCTCCGAATCTGTGCAGCGCCGCTGGAGACTTCGTTGCGACAAAAAGGTTCTGTGAAAGCGAGCGCAGAGGTGCTGATATTTCTGCGGCATTTCAACAGACAGTCGATTTTGATAACTGAGTAGTCTTATTTGGCATTTAATTTATATGCCGCAATTCGTAACTTATGTTAGATATAAGTTTATTTACATTTAAAGCATGCTGCTTCAACACCACTACAAATAATTACACTATTGAACTGGCGCTTAGGATATATAAGTTATTGTATTATGAATTTGTGTCTTGTAAATTTGGGTGCTACTTCATAACATACATGGCACGCCAACATGTTGTGAAGTGGAGGGGTGTGAGTTAACGAGCATTGGGCTTCCATTTAAATATATGGCCAAAAGGGTTAGCCTATAGTAGTTGTGAAACGAACCCTGTCATCCAGGACCGGGTACCACGAAGGGCGCAGATTCACCACGAGATGGGGCAGGCCTAAGCGCTGTAGTGTACGAGTGAGACAGACGAGAACGTATGTCATAGTGAAACCTAGTGAAAGCCTTTTGTGGCCAAGGACACGTAGCAGTGTTAAATATGGCGGAGGGAAACATTTATGGAAACTATTTAATTCTGTAGTAATGCAGGGAATGAAGCCACAGTAATTTTACTGCCATGCTCCATAAAATTTCATGGTGGTCCCAATAATACTCGAATATTGATTATATCTATAATAGTTTAGGATCTACTGTTAAAGTTAAATTAAAATGTTTTGTAACACAGACCTGAACGCTAAAATCTGAACGCTTTGGTCGACCTTAACAACCGACATTTCATGTGGAAGCGCATCATTTGTAAGTAGGCTGTTTAGGTTTTCTTATTGGTAACGCCACGTAGCGCTCTGTATGAAAATCACTGGCTGTGCTGTGTGCAGTCTGTGCCTAGTTTGCATTGTTGTCTGCCATTGTAGTGTTGGGCAGCTGGATGTTAACAGCGCATAGCGTTGCACAGTTGGAGGTGAGCCACCAGCAGTGGTGGATGTGGGGAGAGAGATGGCGGAATTTTGAGAGCGGACAATCTGGACGTGTCTCATTAAGAAAGAGTAAATTTGTAAGACTGGATGTTATGAACTGATATATATAATACGACTTTTGAACAATATTAAGATAAATACATTGTTTGTTCTCTATCAAAATCTTTCTTTTGCTAACTGTGCCTATCAGCAGTTAGTGCCTTCAGTAGTTTGAATCTTTTATTTAGCTGGCAGTAGTGGCGCTCGCTGTATTGCAGTAGTTCGAGTAACGAAGATTTTTGTGAGGTAAGTAATTTGTGAAAGGTATAGGTTAATGTTAGTCAGAGCCATTTTTTTGTAGGGATTTTTGAAAGTCAGATTGCTTTGCGCTAAAAATATTGTGTGTCATTTTAAGCACAGTCATGTATAATTGTTCAAAGGGGACATTCCATATGTCGACCCTTAGCCGAGGATACCTCACTGGAATCTTCTGATTTTTTCTTGTAGTTTGTGTAATTAGTGTAGCTTTTGCTTATTGCTAGCTCGTAATTGTAGATAGAATCTTCTTTGTAGTTGCAGTCTTTCACTGTTGTACAGTAAAACAGTTGAGGCATGCATGTAGATTTGCACCATGTATTTCGCAGCTGCACTTGCGATTAACTAGATATTATTTTCAGTGCTATGTTAATGTGTTTTCTTATTTTTGCTCTTCAGATTGTGCTTTTCTGTGTTATCGTGTGAAATATTGTGACAATTATGGCGTGTGAAAAGCGTAATACTAGGCTCCAAAGTAAACTGAGAAATGACAGTGAAGACGAAAGCAGTGTGTTAACACCACCGTGTAATGAATTAACTAATGTTCAACATAGTAATTTGGTAATTGTGCGTAGGGAAATGGAGCGGGTGGCAAACAATGGTGAAGTCAGTGAAACAATTAGTGAACAGGAAAGCATTATCTATCGATCGGTTGGCAACAGCCCGCCTCAGGAATTGGGAATGACAGGACACAAATTTACTGCAGATTCAGGTTTTGGGTCCTCACCGTTTTCTCAAATAAGTCGAGACACATTTTCTGCTTGTCAAAATGTGAATGTTGCCGGTGGAACTTCACTGCCGAAAAGCACTGAGGAACATGTTTCAGACACCAGTGCATTGTTATTACAGTTAATGCAACAAATGGGACAAAGGCTACAAAAGTTATACACAATGGAACAAAATCTTCAAAAGTTAGACACAGTGGAACAACACCAGATACAAACACAGCAACAGTTAGACGCAATGGTACAAAAGCTTCAAAAGTTAGACTCAGTGGATTCAAATGGTTCAAATGGCTCTGAGCACTATGGGACGCAACTGCTGTGGTCATCAGTCCCCTAGAACTTAGAACTAATTAAACCTAACTAACCTAAGGACATCATACACATCCATGCCCGAGGCAGGATTTGAACCTGCGACCGTAGCAGCAGTGCGGCTCCTGACTGGAGCACCTTGAACCGCATGACCACCGCGGCCGGACAGACTCAGTGGAGCATACGCTTGAACAAACACGTGAAGATTTAACTACTGAGTTACATAAAATCGAATCGAAATTTCAAAAAGTCTGTAATGACGTAAAATCACAAATTTGTGAGCATTTCCAACCTATTTTTTCGTGGCATGAAAATACATTACAGAATCACGAAGCAGTCATAAAAGAACTGCAAACTATTGTTCATGAAAATCATGAGACCTTGCAAGCTAAAATTGACTCAGTTGCATCTACCGATTCGGTTACGCAACATGCAAAAAATCAGGAAAACTTAAAGGACACAGTAGATACGATTTCAACACAAATGGACACTCTGAGACTTGGTTCAGAAAAACACACTGAGGAAACAGTACACTATCGGAGAAAGTAGCCGAACTTTTGGATCAGTTCACTAACTTATCTGCAAATGACACAAGACCTGTAGCCATCATTGACACAGAAGAGTATGAACAAATTAAGAAATTCAAACAAAACCTTGCAAGGTTCGCAGGAGAGCTTCTGTAAAGTTTGTAAGGTACTGGCAGGGAACTTGCTGTTCCAACAGGACAATGCACGTCCGCATGTATCCCGTGCCACCCAACATGCTCTAGAAGGTGTAAGTCAACTACCCTGGCCAGCAAGATCTCCGGATCTGTCCCCCATTGAGCATGTTTGGGACTGGATGAAGCGTCGTCTCACGCGGTCTGCAGAAGTAAGGCTGTGAGGACGGGGCGTGAGTCGTGCTTGGGTAGCTCAGTCGGTAGAGCACTTGCCCGCGAAAGCCAAAGGTCTCGAGTTAGAGTCTCGGTCCGGCACACAGTTTTAATCTGCCAGGAAATTTCATATCAGCGCACACTCTGGTGAAGAGTGAAAATTTCATTCTAGAAACAACCCCCAGGCTGTGGCTAAGCCATGTCTTCGCAATATCCTTTCTTTCAGGAGTGCTAGTTCTGCAAGGTTCGCAGGAGAGCTTCTGTAAAGTTTGGAAGGTAGGAGACGAGGTACTGGCAGAAGTAAGGCTCTGAGGACGGGGCGTGAGTCGTGCTTGGGTAGCTCAGTCGGTAGAGCACTTGCCCGCGAAAGGCAAAGGTCCCGAGTTCGAGTCTCGGTCCGGCACACAGTTTTAATCTGCCAGGAAGTTTCAATTCTCTCATTGTTTTCCTCCCAACTGGTCATTAGAGCACAGATTAGAATTTATGTGTGGCTACTTAGAGAATGAACCAGCTGAAAGAATGCAATCGGTCATTCACGATTGTCACAGTGAAGGAGAATTTTATCATGCCTTCCTCTCAGCATATTTGTCTCAAGCTACACAAGACCGAGTAAAACATAGCATCATAATGATGAAACATTTCGAACAATTTGAATTTTCCAGTCTTGTGAAATATTTTGAAGACATGTTGCACAAGAATCAGTACCTGTCAACCCCATACAGCCCCTCAGAACTCATCCGCATTTGCTTAATCAAATTACCTGAACATCTACGACATATTATTTTGGCAGGACGTTGCAAAGACGACATTGAAGCTTTTCAGGGACTCTTACAAGAATTATAAATTGACACTGACAATCGCGGAATGTGGAAACAGGAACACAACAATTACAGGTCACATCCGTCGCAATTACGCGATGAAAGAAATAATAACTGGACACGACAAGGTTATTCTCACAACACAAATCGTGACCAAAACAGACACCACCCATATGACAACCGTTGGCAGAGTAGTAATAATTACAGGGAAAAATCACCTCTCCCTGGTAGTGACTATCACAGAGACAATCAGAGAAACAGACAATATGGGAACCAAAATAATTATTATCAAGGGAGACAGAATAGACGCAACGGTCCAGCGCGCAGTTACGATTCAGGGAGAAATTCTCCACTCTGTGACCGACAAGAATGAAACTATGGAATCTACCGACATGATGACAGACGATATGATCGTAACGACAGACCTGAATTGCATCAGAACTGGCGGGATTCGAACAGGGCAGGGCCCTCTCGACAAGGTGAATTTGTAGCAGTTAGGTCTCCAAATACAAATAACGACGTGCGCCATCAAAGAGACGATAGGCAATGACTCATACCGCTGCAGCCACAAAACGTACTTATGAAACTGACGACGCAGCTGCCGTAGCTAGTAATTACGTAAAAATGGAAGACATTAGGGACATCTTACTACAGGAACACGACGTAAAACATAACAACATTGCATATCCTGTGATTCACATTACAGTAAATGACGTAAAATTTACGGTAGTACTTGACTCTGGCAGTCCCATTTCAGTATTTAGTAAAACAGCCTCTAGCAAATGCAACAAATCGAACGATTGCCCCACACTTCCGTTACGTAAGATTAAATTACAAGGTGCAATCTTTGGAAAAAGTGTAGATGTACGCCAACAAACCAACTTAGAATTCCTTTGTCAAAGCCACAGCTTCTCTATGAACTTTCTTATTGTTCCATTATTGTAGACGGAAATTATATTGGGAGTAGACTTTTTGAATGAATACAAAGTAATCTTAAACTTTCACGATGCTGAAATAAGTTTAGAGAAAGAAGGTAAGTCAATAGCTTTGAAATTTGAAGATTGGCTCTCAAACCATGACGAAGAAATTAATCGGCTTTACCTCCTGTTAGACAACAGTTCGGAATTTTCGACGGAACTTGACACTAACAATCACTCTGCAAGTACTGACAGGGATGATATCGACGACGCATTTGATACTAATGAGTTAATTCAGAATAAAATTCAAACTATTGAGAACTGTAACGACACTGATAGGCAAGACCTTTCTGAGATTTTACAAACACATTCCACAGCTTTTACTCACAAAACAGGAACAATCAAGGGATCTCAATACCAATTTCGTGTTCGTGAGCATACTAAATTTTGTGTTAGACCATACGTAATTCCGGCACATTATAGGGACCGTGTTAGAACAGAAATACGATCTATGCTTGACGAGGGCATTATTGAGCCTGCAGTAAGCTCATACAACAATCCATTACATGTTGTTGAGAAGAAATATGGATCGATCAGGCTTGTCTTAGATTCGAGACAAATCAATACTATCATCATTTCTGAAACATACAGGCCGCAAACGTTGGAAGAACTTCTTCAAAATTTTAATGGTGTAAAAGTGTTGTCTTCTATTGATCTCAGATCCAGCTTTTATCAGATCGAACTTCATCCAGAATGTAGAAAATACACAGCTTTCCTTTGTTTCGGCGTTTGTTATCTGTTTCGGAAACTTCCTTTTTGTTGGAACATTTCTTCGGCAGCATTCATTTGCGGGCTAAATTGCATATTACCTGAGTTCTTAAAACGTCACATCACTTTATATGTGGACGATATTCTGATAGCAGAAGCCTCATGGGAACAACTGGAATTTCAGTTAACTTGGAAAAGTCTGAATTCGGTAGGACAAAGGTGAAGTTTTTGGGACATATTATTTCTTCTGAAGGCATTCAGCCGGATCCTGAAAAGTTAGAAGCAATCAGAGCCATTCCAGTTCCATCCACAAAAAACAAGTGCGCAGTTTTCTGGGTCTCGTAAATTTTTACCGTTGTTTTCTGAATATGCAAATTCTAGTTACACCAAAACTTTGTTCTCTCACAGGAAAAAATACTATTTGGAACTGCGACGAACAAGCACAGTTGGAATTCTATTCTTTGAAAGAAGCGTTACTTAACGCGCCAATACTAGCTCATCCAGATCTGTCACAAGATTTCTGCCTTAGCACGGATTCTTCTAAAGTCGGTCTTTGTGCCCATTTGTTTCAAGAAGCCATAGAAAATGACACAACTGTTCAGAAAACCAGTGCTTTTGCTAGCCGAGTGCTAACAAAATCTGAAAAAAATTATTCCGTTACTGTATTAGAAGCTTTACCTATCGTTTGGGAATTTAACAAATTCCGTTTCTTTCTTTCTGGTAACCACGTAAAAGTATACTGTGATCATCGTGCATTGCAATTTCTTTTGTCTTCAAAATTAAATCATGACAGGTTAAAACGTTGGGCATTGTTTCTGCAAGAATTACACTTCACAATAGTCTACATTCCTGACAAGGAGAACATTGTTGCGGACACATTGTCACGTGCACCGGCTGGGTTTGAGAAAAGTAACACAGAAGGCAACCTCGAGAAAAATTTCAGTATTCTTTACATTCAGAAAGTTGCCTTTGAAAACTTCATCACCACTTCTTTAAAGGACATTGCTCATGAACAAGATAAAGATCCGATTTGGAAAGACATCAAAAGTAAATGGCATGAAAAGACACACACACAGATTCGGCATTATTATCTGGTTAGAAACAACATACTGTTCAAACGCTGCACTGTTGATGACAAGCTATGGGTACTTTGCATTCCTGACGATTTTGTTAATAAGCTCATTGGTACATTCATTTCGGCTATGCACATTTTGGTCCACGAAAATGTTATCATATTCTTCGGACGACTTGTTATTTTAACAATATGGAAAAGAGAATTCGAAGAGTCTTGTCTATTTGTAAACTTTGTCAAAAGGCTAAACCATCTACTGTCTCACATCGTGCTCCGTTGTTTCCTATCATTCCTTCTAAATTAAAAGAATTTGCTGCTGTTGATCTCTTGGGACCCCTTCTCAAAACATCTAATGGATTTTCGTACATTCTAGTCGCTGTTGAACTTACTTCAAAATTTGTTTCTTTCACTCTGTTACGTAAAGCGACTGGACGGTCTGTATCCAACGCCTTTGTTAAAAATTTCTTACGTGAAGTTGGACACGTTAGTAAAGTCATTTCAGATAATGGACCGCAATTCAGATCTGCTGTTTGGTCAGGCATGCTTCGGAACCATAAAATCAAACCTGTTTTTATTTCATTGTACTCACCACATTGTAACCCCTCTGAACGGATTATGAAAGAAATCAATAAGCTTTGCAGACTTTATTGTCACAGAAAGCATCAGTATTGGGACAGATATTTACACTTATTTCAAAATGTGCTGAATGAAATGCCTCATGACTCCACTGCTTTACCACCTATTTATGTACTGAAGAATGAAGAACCACCGAACAGAATCAGAGAGCTTGTACCTTTCCCGAATACACAAAAACTTCGACACAAAGACATAGTTGATTTGGCTATTAAAAATATAAAATCTGCAGCAGACAAAAGGAGAAAACTACACGGTAAAGCAAATGCAAAGAAATTATATATTGGTCAGAAAGTTCTCATTAAAGCTCATTCATTGTCACATAAGAAGAAACACTTGAGTCACAAATTCTTTCTAGTTTACATTGGACCTTACAGAATCCGACGTATACCACATGATAATTGCGTTGAAGTTGAAACTCTGCGTACTAGGAAGAGTAAAGGTTTACACCACATTTCACATGTAAAACCGTTTATTGAAAGATAATCTGTTTTTTAACTTAGTCTTTGCCATAAAACTTTTCACTTCACGCTACTAATACAATCTGTCATACTGAGAAACTGTTAACATGCAACAATGTTTTGCAGTTAACTATCCAGCCTAGGAGCTAGGGAACATTTTTAAACAGAAGACACAGTGTTGTTATTTGTATATTCCTGCTTGTTAGTTGCACGATTACATAACGACTATCAGGCTTACATACTTAGAACATATACTGGTACTGCTAATGAGATTTTAATGCAATATTTTGGTTTACTTGAAAATGCATTCTGGATTTAAAGTACTTTCTGTGAGATACCAGATGACACAGTGGTTAGTTTATGTGACAGCTACACGATTTTATCACGACGCTACTTATGAGTGGCAATTTACAATGTTCCTTTTGCGGTGTTTCTGTTTTATATCTGCACAGTTTTTCTGAATTCTTCTGGAAAGGAAAACCTGTTTTAGTAGTAACTTTTGTGGTATAGCTACAATGATACAGCCTTTTCCGTAGCACAACAATACGTTACAGCACAGTACTTTCCTCATCATGGCAATAAGCGTAATAAGTAAGATATCTATACGCAAAGCATTTCACTTTTGTTTATCATGAGGTAAGTACATTGACTTCTGCAGAACTTAGCTTTCGGAGGACGATAACTACGACACTTCCACAGAGATTATCTTACAACAAGACGCACACTTTAGCGCTACAGTACACGTATTTGAGTGATTAATTTTGTACTTAAAACATTTATTTTTAAAGGATTTTGAATTACAATGATACAAAGGTTTTCCGTGATACATTTCATTCCATTGCTGTAATCTGTAACACCTGAGGGTATAATTACATTAATCCTCAGGGGGGTACACGCTTACTTTGTGTACCATGTGTGTGGCAAGCACAAGGAGCCCTAGCTAATATGGTATTTCCTTTTACAACTTTACACATCGGTACCATATCTCTCTAACACATAAAATACAAAGCTATTTGATCATTTAACAGAGAAACAAACATTTTTTTTCTACGTCAGTGACACATGTTTACGCAATTACACAATTGGGTAACTTCACACTTATGAAATTGTATTTTGTCTGTACTTTGTGAACGCTTCATACATTTTCGGAACCATTTTGATACTATGTGAGCTTTGAATTATGTATTTGCTATGGGATCATGACTTTTAAAGTATGTTTGAGGTAGCTGACACTATTGAAATGAGCAGAGAATTTTTTTGGGTTTTGAAATCATTGCAGAAAGCTACGACGTTTTTGAGATTTGACTGAGGTGTTATGATGTTATTATTACGATGACGATGTGTATTATGCTGTTGAGGTATGTTTATGATCAATAAGCTGAGAATCGTACTTTAAGAGTTATGAAATGTGTGTAAATGCGTGAATGTATCACAATGCAGCCGAAAATTTTTTGCACACTGTTATATTCATAGGATTTTGTTTCTACACATTTGCAACACAAATTCTCGACCTGTGGAATTTATTATATGAGGCTGTCACTGTAGTGCAAACTGATGTCGTAAATATTTCGGTAAGAAAGTTAAGTGACCTTCAAGTAATGCGTCGTGGGCACCCAGCTGCACGACAGTCGCCTGGAAAAAAAGTCATTAGAGTGTGCCTTTCAGAGGCACAGGTGGAGAAAAAAGGAGGCCATTATCCTCGCTATTGACATTTCTTTGTAGAAAGCATTGCAAATACGACACACTCAAACTTGAAAACATATGATTATACTGTGGAGCTCTTAATTTATGATATTTACTAAAATGCGTAATGAAATGATGAGAAACATTTTACATCTATCGTCTTTCTAGTTGAGAGATTGCTCATTTTGTTTAATATCTAGCTTCTAGCTGCACTGCAGCATTGGTTAAAATAAAATTTTATAGATGTACTAATATAGATATTTTATGCCTACAGATCCAGTAAATAATAACTTTATGATCTACTTCAAAAAAAACGAAGGAGCACAAAAAGACATTTCCCTTCACAGGACTTGCATACATAATTTTCTTTTCAACTACTTGGTAATATTTTTCGTAGAATAAGTTGTGGTGCACCACTTTAATTACATAGGCATTAAGACGTGAATAGACATTTCCCTTATTTGCATTGTTGTCTTTAGTGTAATATTTTTTCTGCTTGAGCTTTGCCATGTTTAGGTATAAGTTATAGCATTTGCTTCTGCTGTTTGCCATGCATAGTGCTACTGAATGTCACTTTGTATTTCTCTGTTAAGCCAGTTTTACTATTGATTTATTTTTCTTGTTGGTGCACATTGGCTCATATTAGTTGTAATGTTGCATTTGCTCTGCTAATTTAGATTTGCTGCTGCTTGCTTTGCCAATTTCCATTTTTTTTTTTTTTTGTCTTGCTGTTTGTGTAAATTTGTTATGTGCTGCTGCATTGCCTCGTCTCTTGGTGTACATATCTGAGCTCAGTAGATTTAAGTTAGCTTAAGATGGGGTAGGCTATATATGAGAACGAGTTGTGATGAATTGGATGAAATGCATTGAGAAGCTATAAGAAAATGGTTTTGCCAAATAAGGATTTTGAAAGAGGATATGAACAAAAATTAGGGTTTAAGGACAACAGTTTTAGGTAGGATTTTCTTGGGAATAAATCATGAGGTAAGATAATGGATAATAAATAATGAGGTAAGAAATATGTGAACATATAGATACAGAAAGCATGCTTGGATAGCATTTTTTTGGTGGAAACAAATGTTGAAATAACACGAAAGATCTATGGAATGAAGTTTTGGGTTGGACTGCAGTACCAAATGTTACACTGAAAACAAACCCTGTCCTATCCTCCTGTGTTATTCTGCTATGTGTTTGTGTACTCTTGTGTATTTGTGTTTTTCCTGTCTTTATGTGTTTAGCTAATACGATTTACATTGTCAAATTTTTCTAGTACTAAGCTACATTCACTATGAGGAGGAATACTGTTATCCTCAAATATAATTTGCATTAATAATATGTTATTTTCTTTGTAAAGATGTTTATAGACATTATTAACTCTGTTCTGTTTCAATGCTCATGTGTGAAATTAATTTTTCGAAAACTGTTCTCATTATTTTATATATTTACTTATGTCATAATTCCTGTAACACTGATGTATATGTCTATTTCTATTCTTTTGTAAAGCCTGTATTACTGCAAATGTTATCTGTACTATTATGTTCTTTAATGATGTACTTTGTACCTTTGTAATTGTATTCTTATGTTGTAAATTTATAATTGCAGAGACACCAGTTCTTCAAATTAAGTTACATTTCACTGCACATGTTTCTATTGGTCATAGTAATGCACAATATGTGAGAAGTTAGCACTGTTAGTGTTTGCACGTGTGTTAATAATTCAGCAAGGGACTGGTTAACAGCATTGCTGGTTCTAAGGACATTTAAAAAAAAATTTTCGTGAGTGCACAAGTGGTGGTTCATCGACTTGCTATATTGTCCACAAGACTCTTTGATGGTGATTGTGCACCTGCACAGTCGCAACAGATGGGTACTAGCCATCTCTACAAGGACTACAGTGGGTCTACACCTTTGATGACTCACCAATACCATTATTTCTACAAGGACTGCAGTGAGTCTGCACCTCTGCTGGCCCACCAATACCGTAATCTCTACCAAGACTACCTTGGGTCTGCTCTTTGATGACCTACCTACCAATATTCTTCAAAACTTCGACTGACTCTGCTGTGTGTTTGCTCTGTTGTGGCCCATTACCTGTCTGCATGTCAAGAGTCAGCAGTGTCTTTCCGTTGGAAGGACAACACTACTTCTTCAAGACTGCATGGAAATCCACTACTTCCGTGTGCATTTTCTTTTACTGCTCAGACTTTGAGAAAATCACTGCTATTTTACTGTGATGAACGATCAGAACTGTCTTTATGGACTGTGAGAAAATTTTAGCTTTTGACCAACATTGTATCAATAGGTGTGTGCATTTGATTTCTTCGTTATTGTAATTGTGAAAAAATTTTAACAAATATGTATTGGCCAGTGCCCAAAACAATTTATAAAATTTTTTGTGGGGAGCATGGGAGCTATGTAAGTAGGCTGTTTAGGTTTTCTTATTGGTAACGCCACGTAGCGCTCTGTATGAAAATCACTGGCTGTGCTGTGTGCAGTGTGTGGCTAGTTTGCATTGTTGTCTGCCATTGTAGTGTTGGGCAGCTGGATGTTAACAGCGCGAAGCGTTGCGCAGTTGGAGGAGAGCCGCCAGCAGTGGTGGGTGTGGGGAGAGAGATGGCGGAATTTTGAGAGGAGACCATCTGGACGTGTCTCATTAAGAAAGAGTAAATTTGTAAGACTGGATGTCATGAACTGATATATATAATATGACTTTTGAACAATATTAAGGTAAATACATTGTTTGTTCTCTATCAAAATCTTTCTTTTGCTAACTGTGCCTATCAGTAGTTAGTGCCTTCAGTAGTCTGAGTCCTTTATTTAGCTTGCAGTAGTGGCGCTCGCTGTATTGCAGTAGTTCGAGTAACGAAGATTTTTGTGAGGTAAGTGATTTGTGAAACGTATAGGTTAATGTTAGTCAGGGCCATTCTTTTGTAGGGATTTTTGTAAGTCAGATTGCGTTGCGCTAAAAATATTGTGTGTCAGTTTTAGCACAGTCATGTATAATTCTTCAAAGGGGACATTTCACATTAAAATGGCAAACGTTGTAAATATCAACTGTGTAACTTTATGTTTTTAAAAGATACAGTAAATTTAGCTTATCAGTATTTTCAGTTACGCATCAGATCATCATTTCCTCCACATAAAACGTATTGAAGGATGATAGCATGACATCTTATTGAATCATTTGGTAATAGACCATTTGTTGTAAAGTTTAGTGCGTAATATTACTTTTGTTCTTTGTTTATTTATCAGAAAGCACATTGGTGCAAGACGGTCGTGACATTCAAAGTGAAGAAGGAAAATGTATTTGTTTTATTTGAAAGAATTTAGCGATGGATATTATTGTTACTTTATCTAGAACGTGAAAGTGGTCAAGCTTTGATTATTTAAATATGTTAAAATGTAAAGTAATGTAGAATAAGCTGAGCCAGTCAGATGGACGGCTTCAGGAAAGGGAACTGCCCTACTGAGTTGAGTGAGGATGTTCGGCGCGCGTGAAACGCGACCGGGGACTGGCAGAGGGACAGTTCTGGTCTAGACACCAAAGGGTGACACCAAAGGGTGCAGCTCGGATTGAGGCGAATGCGGACAGTCGGTGTTTAGGCAACTAGGAAGTGAAACGACTTAGAAAATTTCGCGTTGTGTGGTATTGCGAGACTTAAGT
The DNA here is from genome assembly GCF_023864345.2 of Schistocerca serialis cubense. Classification (NCBI taxonomy): domain Eukaryota; kingdom Metazoa; phylum Arthropoda; class Insecta; order Orthoptera; family Acrididae; genus Schistocerca; species Schistocerca serialis. Next base: position 525,796,264 of record NC_064642.1, read on the forward strand.
CTCCGAGCAGTGAGCAGTCGCGCGCCTGGTGTGAACTCTAACTTCTCGCATAGATAACGAGGTGCAGTATCGTACTTGTATTTCGCGACGAGATGGTGAATGATCGAACTGTGCCAAATGGATACGCACTCGAGTGTAACAGTAACTCTAAATACAACCACTTTCGCTATTAGTTTGCTCTCTGAATAAACATTTTTCTAACCAAATCGCAACTGTGCTGCCTACATCATTTATGGGTCGTTAATTTAGTTCCCGATATTAATATTACTGTTATTATATGTTATGTTAACTTTGAACTCCGCAAACTTGCCATCAGCCAGAAAATTTAACCAAAGGGTCTCAAGTGTCTAATTTAGGGCGTGTAATACGACACGTGCGGTTCAACCCCCACACGAGTTTGAGTCAAGACATTTCGACGAAGAGGAACCGCATGCGAGCCCGAACATCTTCGGGATGTTAGCTCGCAGTGGGACAGTAGAAGTGCGATAAGGTCCCATAGTGTTCAGCACTCCAGGATGGCATGCGGCAGCCCTGTGAACAGGACTGTTGCCATTGTTAATGATGGTGGGTGTGAACAACACAGAAGGTGCCCACAAAGAGATCTACACTGCATGAACTTTAACAACTGACGTATTAATGATAGTCTCATCCAGTTGTGATTATATGGAGGTCTCATGACGAGTGTGTGAAGCCATTCATTTGTTTTCCTTTTGTTTATTTTCACTTTCCGGTAACAAAACGTAAATATCAAGATGGCTGGAGACTTGTTCTTGGAGTAAAGTATGTTCATTTAAAGTTTATCAGACATGTGAAAACGTGAAACAAGTGCATAGAAGACGTTGGGCAGAGTTTGATACTGCGCCTCCGTCACATGTAACAATAACGAAATTCCCCAACAAATTTGAGAGGTAAGGAAGTGTGGGTGAACTGAAGAACAAACTGTTTGGCAGAAATAAATCAGTAGCGGACGAGAGGGGAGTCAACTAAATGACACAGACTCTCACAGGACCTCTGAAGAAGTCCATACGGCAAGCTGTGCGTGTCAGTAAATCAAGTGTTCACCTTGTCTTAAAGTAAGCGAAGTGAACATCCTACATTCCCATTTCACGCAATGAATGACGACGTTCTAGATGAGCACGTCTAATTTTGTGAATGGATTTGTGCTAATGAACAGTTTAAATTGAACAGAACCATCAGTCACCATAATTGTGTATAAAGGGCAAATGAAAATCCCCACGTCACGGAAGAACAAACTGCTAATCTTATTGAGTTATCAGTGTCGTGCGATATGTCTCTCAGAGGCCTTTTAGGCCCATTATTTTATGAAGGAACTGTGACAGGTGTAAAATTTCTTACCACGCTGCAGAAACTAGTTTTGCCAGCTGTTCATTAACTGCTGTACCGAGATAAAAGTTTTTTTTTTTCCAACAAAATGATGCACCATCACTTTACGATCGTGACATCCGGCAATTCCTGGGTGAAACACTTGTTGAGAAATGGATATGCCGACAAGAAAGTGTTGATACACAGCCCAGATCTCCGATCTAACGCCTTTAAACTTAAATCTGTAGGTAACTCTAGACACCATCTACGCCACTAAGCCAGTTACGCTGGAAGGCATGAGAGAGGCAATTGTGGCTGTTTCAGAAACCATTCCACTGTCAACCACGACATATGACTGTCGATTCGTTCCGCAGCATTGCAGACGATGTGTTGCTACCGATGTTGGACATTTTAAACTTCTCCTTCTGTAAAACATCATCAGTAATGACGTGATCATCTATGTGAGTTAAGAATTTATAGTTTTTGTTCGAGATACTAAAGTTCAATATAAACCCCTTTGTGGGTCACTCTGTACACTTCATGAAGATGTTGAAGAAATCGCAACGATAGTGCTAAAATAAGCTGGTTCATTTTCAGGGAAACATGAAAGAGTGGGCCTAAGTCATGATATAAACAGGAGACTCAGAAAATTTCACAGGACCACCTCCGGTCTGAACTACAACCTCCAGACACTACAGGTTACATGCTTCATTGAGCGATCAGTGCACTCAGTACCTCGCATCATCATCATTCGAGAAGTGGCAGCATCGCGGATGTCGGATCACACTACATACATCCAGTCAGCTACTTCACTTTTTTGGTGTTGTTTGGTCTACTGAAAACGTGAAATTCCAAGTTCCATTTTGATCAGTGGACATTTTGCGAAGGGCCCCACAAAAACCTATCGCTGAATATTTTCTGTCCACTCTACTTGAGAAAGTGTACACTCTACTCGCAAAGCGTAAACTATAAGATGAGCTAGAGTTGTTGTACGCTGTACGCTGATTGTATACCAACAGCGAAATCCGGTGACTTCAGAAACAAGGCAGGGTCGTTATAAGAGTAGTGATTTTATGAGATACTAGCCAACCCCTTGATGCTTCGCAGTTGCTAAATATGGGAATTTGGCACACATTGTAACTCCTTCTCCCTCCCCGCACCCATCCTTCCTCTCTGCTCAGCTCTTCCTCCCCCTCTTTTCGTCCATCTCCTCCTCTTACCCTAATCTAGTCCCCTTACCCCTCTCTGTAGTCTTGTTTATTGTTATTTCGAAAGAAACCTCCATTGGGAGCCGCGGTCGCTTTAAATGAGTGGGTAACTCGAATGGAATGATAGGTATATGGGGTATGAGAGAGAGAGAGACCTCTCCAACTGATATATCGGTAGGGATAGTAGCTTCAATGATATTATTTCGTATAGTTTTAATCTTCGAACAGGATGGAATACAAGGATTCGTACAGTTCAGATTCCGCAGCAGTATTATCTTAATCATAAGCCGACAACCAAGATTCGTACAATTCCGATACCGTAGTAGTAGTTTAATCATAAGCCGACAACCAATAAACACAACTTACTTGGTTTCTGTATGCCTGACAACGAAGATGAAACTGACTGCGAGAAAGAAATCGAAACCGCACATTTTCACCGCCCCGCACAGCATTTTCTTCCATGTAGTTGGCTTTAACAGGAAACCTGTATATGGCCTATGACCTTACGAATGGTACTGAAGTATTATATAAAAATTTGAAGTAAATCTGTCAAGAACTTCTCGAAATTTCTGATAAAAACTTTACCCATTTTTATGTAATATATGCTATATATAAAAAATATAGCCCACCTCCGTCCAAATAACATTTTCCTTGTATATCCAGAGCTTACTTTTCAGAAAGTCAATGCCCACCCACAGACGGCGACAGTTTTTTACTGCTTGTCTTCGTGCTTGCTGAACCCTGCATTGGTCAGCTAGGGTCGCCGGATCTCTCCCGAACAGAGAACGCTTGGAGCCTTATGGACAGTGCCCTCCAACCAGCTCAGGATTTTGACGATATAACGAGCCAGTCTGACAAACTGTGACACGGTATCCCTCAGAGGGACATCAACAACTCTATTAATCAGTACCAAGTCGAGAAACTGCTTGTGTAAGGCTAGAGGTGGACCAACGCATTGTTGACTTGCTGAATTTGTAAAGCTCCTTCTCTTGAATAAATCAGCAATTTTTCCTAAAATTGTAATTATCTGTGTGTACATGTACATCACATCTACCGATTTTCGTGCCAATCCGATAACTCCTTCGTGGCGAGTCGTACGTATGTAGCTTATCCAAATAACTTAACGGGAATGAGCCGGGTGACGTCATCGACAACCGCCTATATTTCGAAAGGAGCAGGCCCTGCCATTTTCAAGGCGAAACTGCTGCCACTAATCGTTGTGAAAGCGAAAAAAACCTCAGTTTTCAGAGAAAATTCGCGAAGGTAATACACACATAATCACATACACATACACATACACACACACACACACACACAACACACACACACACATACACACATACTGTTGCCATCACGAACCAAAGATGACCGACATTAGAAGTTATCGAGAGTGAAATAAATAATCAACGGTATGAGTTAGCATAGACTCTCTCCCTCTCATTCTTGACAGATGAGAGAGTAGGACTTCATGCGAATTTAAAGAAAAACCAGCATTGCTATTTATGAGGCTACTTTCTAATTTAACTTCGACAGCTTCCTGAATCAGACCATCCCAGTAGCTGGAAGTGCATGTCAGTATCTCCTTGAAGCGTCGGTCAGGAGGAAGGTTGATGGTACGTTGGGAGATGCCGTTTGTAGGAGGCGTACCAAAGTCTACGGTATTTTTGCCTTGCACAAGGGCATTTCGAAGGGTATTGGTCGTATTTTGTGGAAATATGATGTGAAGTCTGTTTTCCGACCTCTGACAGATCAGGGTCTTTTTAGGTTCCATAAAGGATGACCATGGTTTACGTAAGGTGGATATTTACCGTGTTGCTTGCAGCTGTGGCATTTCACATATTGGTCAGACTATCAGGACTGTGGAGGACCCGTGTACTGAGCATAAGTGGCACACACATTTACAACAGCCGAGAAAATCCGCCATAGCAGAACGCTGTCTCGTCACCGATCATCGTACCGAATATAACAACACGGAAATGCTGACGTGAACTTGCATGTGTTATTAATGAAGCTGCTGGAATGAAACTAGCACGTAACCTTATAAACTGAAATGGGGATTTTTGTTTGATTTCTTGGATGGATTCCTGCTCTCTCACTTGTCATGAAGCAGGGACAGAATTTATGCCACCTCGTCCGTAGGTTATTAATTTAACTATCGGTAATTTCTGGCATCGGTCATCTTTGTGATGGCACTAGCGTTTTACAGTGTGTGTGTGTGTGTGTGTGTGTGTGTGTGTGTGTGTGTGTGTGTGTTATCTTTACGGAGTTTCCTGAAAATTAAGGTTTTTCCGCTGGCACAGCGGGTACTTTCTGCAGTTTTGCATTGAAAATGGCAGGGCGTACTACTGTCGAAATATCATCGGCTATCGACGACGTCACCCGGCTACATTCCCGTAAGTTACTATTTCCACATTCTATATGCCTGGGTAAACTAAGGTCTCATATGTCGCTTACGTCTGTCTGAATGTTTATCAGAGTATCGTGCAAAAATTTGAAGTAAATTGGTCAATAACTATTTGAGACTGTTGGTAACAACCTTTATATAGTACAATGATGAAGGACTTCATACAACACAGGAAATAAATAACTGGTCTCCCCGCTGTTCTAGATCCATGCAAGAGGCTTTGCCCACGTAATACGTCGTGCCTTCCCCCCCCCCCCCCCCCCCCCCCCTTGCCCTTGTGGCCGGAGGCGGTGACAGCATCTCCGAGTCGCTATCGATACCGGCTGTAGGCGGGGATACTAACGCATGTGGTTACCTCAACAACGTTCGCTCGGGAACTGCTTGAAATGGTCCTGTATTCACTAACAGAAGCAATCCCTGTCGGCTTAGGAACTGACTGTCACTCACTTACTCCGTGTCACTTGGCTGTTAGTGGTACACGAATCCTTTTCGATCCGTTGAGCAGTCCGTGCTGGTGCACCTAAAATACGATAAGTTCAGTCTTGGCCACGTCCAAATGTGGTAACCACTTTCTGCCGCGCCTCCACATTCGCCCACCTCACTCCTACTCTACACACACACACACACACACACACACACACACACACACACACACACACCTCACTTTTCTGCATTTACGTAAGTCAGCGGTGAATGGTCACCTGATCGCATGACACCAGTTCTACGCCACCTACAACGCTTCAAAGCAACCAGTGTGTTCTTTTAAGAGCGTAACTCACATTTCTCTTTTTTTTCACCAGCGAGCAAATAACCTCTCACTAGCAACATCATAGTTTTGAATTATAGCTGCTCTGTCAATTCTTAACACTAGAGGATGAATGGGCGCCTGCACCTATAGACTGCAAGTGACTTCGCGTGTGCCGGGGTGTACATGTTGCGCCACAATGTTCCCTCCCTCTTCCACTCACTTTTTTCGTTCGAAAATGGCACAAGGTAGGAAAGGCTGTCGATACCATTTAATCTAAACAGAAATGTTTGGATCGAAATTTTACTCTCATAATTATTACGATAACAGTATGATGCTGGAAGTAATATGTTTCTCCATGGTCTCTCCCAAATTTTAGAGTAAACGTACCCGCAGCGCGTTTCCCTGGCAGTTGGACTTTTATTGTTCCACCTCAGACTGCTCTAAACGGGCAGATAGGTAATCGCTATGCATTTAGACGTACAATTGGACGGCTTATACAAATTATACTTGTTTCATCTACATAAAGGATGACCTGCTTATTACGCTGAACATCTCTATGTCTTTTGCACGCCGTAAGAATTTCCTCAATCGTGAGGTCTGTCTATATGAATATACAGGTTGATGTTTTAATACGTCTGGAAATGTCGCCATAAGAATGTACTGACAATCTGAAGAAGAAAATTTCTCTGCATTTCACTTTGTTTGCCCAAAAGTTTAGCGAATAATCAAGTTGTTTTTGTTTATAGGAACGATCAATGGAAATCACCTAGTAGCAGTGATAATATACAGGGAGCTAAATATTCTTCAGCTTGTACAGAACCAGGCTGCAGTCCTAAGAGTCGAAGGTCAAGAACGAGAAACAGCACTTCAAAAGGGTGTGACACAAGGTTTTCATTTGTCCTTGATAGTCACTAAGCAAGAAGTAAAGGAAACCAAGGATATATCTGGAAAGGAAGGAGAGATAAAGACTTCGACATCTGCCTATGCCACTATGTTTCTGACTGAGACGGCAAATGACTTGGAACATCGGTTAAGCGGAATACACAGTGTCGTGAAAAGAGGTTGTAAGAGGACCATCGACAAAAGTGAAACAAGCAAAATGCCATACAGTCGAATTAAATCAGGTGATGCTGATGCAATTAGACTAGGAAATGTGACATTAAAAGTAGTCGATACGATTTGCTGTCAGGGCAGAAAAGTAATTGACGGTGGTCGAAGTAGAGAGGATATGAAAAGCAGACTGACAACAGCAAGAAAAACGTTCCTGAGAAGGGAATACTTCTTAAACTGGACTACGTATTTAAATTTTAGGATCTCTTCTGGAAATATTTGTCAGTGTTGTAGCCTTGTACACCCAAGAAATGTGACAAGACAAAAAGGAAACTAAAGCTTCTAAAATGTGGTGCTATGGACGAATGCTGAAGATTGGGTGGGTAGATCGAATAACTAATGAATATTTTGTAATATTTATGGCTAATTACCCCTGTCCTTGAGTGAAATTCATACGATTAAACAAGAAAGTGTGTTGCTGATTTATGAAAATTAGTTCGATGTTTTACTTTTGGCTGTTATTAAAAAAGGAAACTCGTGCAACATAATACAACGTGAACTGCGTATGTCGAACACTGAATGACATGAAACTTTTGGGGAGCGTTATGCGTCGTTACCAAGAGCAGGATGCGTGGAAAACAACGTGAAAGTATAAGTTCCCCACTATGTGTTTCTGTATCAAATTTAACCAAAATTTACCTCCCACTCTACAAAAAGTCTACATATTACCAAAACTGTCCTCACAAACTGTTACGCAGCTTAAATTCGTATGCTAACCTTTCACTAGACAGAACCTAACCTGAACTGAAGTGTAACTCGTCTGAATACAAAGTGTCTTTATATTAAATGTGCAACTCAAGTAAATAAAATTTCCAAATACAGTTCAGACTGGTGCATATCGCTTGCTACAATGTGGTAATGCATAATGATAAACCTTCTTTACAGTTAGATGGGGAGAGTAACTATCCCTACGAAATAATATTCCAAGACAATGATTTTAGAATGATGTAAATATCCAAAAAGACAGAGTAAAACTTCGCGATATCTTCACGCATAGCAAAGATCTGAAAACCGCTATGCTTAACGAAGTGAACAATGATTTTAAAAAGGTACCATGTTAACAGGGATTTTCTATAAAAACAAATAGCTTAATCAGCTGACATGTTTTTGCGTGACTCAGGGAGGTAGGGCGGTGTTTGTCTCAGCTCTGAGCAAGTGAACAAAGTTAACCAGCTAACAATAATCACTCCGACAAACTAGCTGCGCAGTGCTGTAGTCTTGCCTCAAACTTCTTCTCTGAAAACAATAAACAAAAATTAATTCTTTTCGCTTTTTAGTATACACAGCGTATTAACCCTTACTGCCCGTTGCAATAAATGTTTCTTCATCCAACAGGTAGAATAACAAGTCAACACTGAACTACTGAATACGTCCATCGTCTACCACGTTTAATCTAAGAATGTATCAGACTGCAAAGAGGCAAAAACTGTACCACAACAAGAACAAAGATCTCTATCTCTCTGATGTGCACATCGATAACTTACAAAAATCGAAATTACATGCCCACTTTATATATCGTCCACACTTCCCGAGTAGAACTTTGTACGAGAGTCACTTCAGACAGGAATGGGACGAGGACAACATTCCAAACTTTATGGATAGAAAATTACTAAACATATTACAAATACAAAGAGAAAAATAGTTTCACCAGAATATGAGTTACAGAACTACGTTGTTGTTGTTGTGGTCTTCAATCCTGTGACTGGATTGAAGCAGCTCTCCATGCTACTCTATCCTGTGCAAGCTTCTTCATCTCCCAGTACCTACTGCAGCCTACATCCTTCTGAATACGCTTAGTGTATTCATCTCTTGGCCTGCCTCTACGATTTTTACCCTCCACGCTGCCCTCCAATCCTAAATTGGTGATCCCTCGATGTCTCAGAACATGTCCTACTAACCGATCCCTTCTTCTAGTCAAGTTGTGCCACAAGCTCCTCTTCTCCCCAGTTCTGTTCAATACCTCCTCATTAGTTATGTGATCTACCCATCTAATCTTCAGCATTCTTCTGTAGCACCACATTTAGAAAACTTCTATTCTCATCTTGTCTAAGCTATTTATCGTCCACGTTTCACTTCCATACGTGGCTACACTCCATACAAATACTTTCAGAAACGACTTCCTGACATTTAAATCTATACTCGATGTTAACAAATTTCTCTTCTTCAGAAACGCTTTCCTTGGCATTGCCAGTCTACATTTTATATCCCCTCTACTTCGACCATCATCAGTTATTTTGCTCCCCAAATAGCAAAACTCCTTTACTACTCTAAGTGTCTCATTTCCTAATCTAATTCCCTCACCATCACCCGACTTAATTCGACTACATTCCAATACCCTCGTTTTGCTTTTGTTGATGCTCATCTTATACCATCCTTTCAAGACACTGTCCATTCCGTTCAACTGCTCTTCCAAGTCCTTTGATGTCTCTGACAGAATTACAGTGTCATCGGCGAACGTCAAAGTTCTTATTTTTTCTCCATGGATTTTAATACCTACTGCGAACTTTTCTTTTGTTTCCTTTATTGCTTGCTCAATATACAGATTCACTAACATCGGGGATAGGCTACAACCCTGCCTCACTCTCTCCCCAACCACTGCTTCCCTTTCATACCCCTCGACTCTTATAACTGCCGTCTGGTTTCTGTACAAATTGTAAATAGCCTTTCGCTCCCTGTATTTTACCCCTGCCACGTTCAGAATTTGAAAGAGGGTATTCCGATCAACAATTTCAAAAGATTTCTCTACGTCTACAAATGCTAGAAACGTAGGTTTGCCTTTCCTTAATCTTTCTTCTAAGATAAGTCGTAGGGTCAGTATTGTCTCACGTGTTCCAACATTTCTTCGGAATCCAAACTGATCTTCCCCGAGGTCGGCTTCCAACAGTTTTTCCATTCGTCTGTAAGGAATTCTCGTTAGTATTTTGCATCTGTGACTTATTAAACTGATTGTTCGGTAATTTTCAAATCTGTCAACACCTACTTAGCTTGGGATTGGAATTATTATATTCTTCTTGAAGTGTGAGGGTATTTCGCCTGTCTCATACATCTTGCTCACCAGATGGTAGAGTTTTGTCGGGACTGGCTCTCCCAAGGCTGACAGTAGTTGTAATGGAATGTTGTGTACTCCGGGGGCCTTGTTTCGACTTATGTCTTTCGGTACTCTGTCAAACTCTGCACGCAGTATCGTATCTCCCATTTCATCTTCATCTACATCCATTTCCATAATATTGTCCTCAAGTACATCGCCCTTGTATAGACCCTCTATATACTCCTTCCACCTTTCTGCTTTCCCTTCTTTGCTTAGAACTGGGTTTCCACCAAAGCTCTTGATATTCATACAAGTGGTTATCCTTTCTCCAAAGGTGTCTTTAATTTTCCTGTAGGCAGTATCTATCTTACCCCTAGTGAGATAAGCCTCTACATCCTTACATTTGTCCTCTAGCCATGCCTGCTTAGCCATTTTGCACTTCCTGCCGATATCATTTTTGAGACGTTTGTATTCCTTTTTGCCCGCTTCATTTACTGCATTTTTATATTTTCTCCTTTCATCAATTAAATTCAATATTTCTTCTGTTACCCAATGGTTTCTACTAGCCCTCGTCTATTTACCTATTTGATCCTCTGCTGCCTTCACTATTTCATCCCTTAAAGCTACCCATTCTTCTTCTACTGTATTTCTGTCCCCCATTCCTGTCAATTGTTCCCTTATGCTCTCCCTGATACACTGTACAACCTCTGGTTCTTTCAGTTTATCCAGGTCCCATCTCCTTAAATTCCCACCTTTTTGCAGTTTCTTCAGTTTTAATCTACAGCTCATAACCAATAGATTGTGGTCAGAGTCCACATCTGCCCCTGGAAATGTCTTACAATTTAAAACCTGGTTCCTAAATCTCTGTCTTACCATTATATAATCTACCTTTTAGTATCTCCAGGGTTCTTTAATGTATACAACCTTCTTTCGTGATTCTTAAACCAAGTGTTAGCTATGATTAAGTTATGCTCTGTGCAAAATTCTACCAGGCGGCTTCCTCTTTCATCTCTTAGCCCCAATCCATATTCACCTACTATGTTTCCTTCTCTCCCTTTTCCTGCTCTTGAATTCCAGTCACCCATGACTATTAAATGTTCATCTCCCTTCACTACCTGAATAATTTCTTTTATCTCATCATACATTTCATCAATTTCTTCTTCATCTACAGAGCTAGTTGGCATATAAACTTGTACTACCGTAGTAGGCATGGGCTTCGTGTCTATCTTGGCCACAATAATGCGTTCACTATGCTGTTTGTAGCAGCTTTCCCGCACTCCTTTTTTTTATTCATAATTAAACCTACTCCTGCATTACCCCGATTTGACTTTTTATTTATTACCCTGTATTCACCTGACCAAAAGTCTTGTTCCTCTTGCCACCGAACTTCACTAATTCCCACTATTTCGAACTAAAACCTACCCATTTCAATTTTTAAATTTTCTAACCTACCTGCCCGATTAAGGGATCTGATATTCCACGCTCCGATCCGTAGAACGCCGGTTTTCTTTCTCCTGGTAACAACGTCCTCTTGAGTAGTACCCGCCCGTAGATCAGAATGGGGGACTATTTTACCTCCGGAATATTTTACCCAAGCGGTCGCCATCATCATTTAATCATGCAGTAAAGCTGCATGTACTCGGGAAAAATTACGGCTGTAGTTTCCCCATGCTTTCAGCCGTTCGCAGTACCAGAACAGCAAGGCCATTTTGGTTAGTGTTACAAGGCCAGATCAGTCAACCATCCAGACTGTTGCCCGTGCAACTACTGAAAAGGTTGCTGCCCCTCTTCAGGAACCACACGTTTGTCTGGCCTCTTAACCCCTCCGTTGCGGTTGCACCTACGGTACGGCTATCTGTATCGTTGAGGCACGCAAGACTCCCCACCAACGGCAAGGTCCATGGTTCATGGGCGGAGGTACAGAACTATAAGTAAAAAAATTTACAAAATTCAAGAACATGTGAATAAAGTAATAAATAGATCTCCATAGGAAGGAAATCGTGTCTCATTACATCTATGAGAACGTTTAGCAAAGGCCTATTTTGAAAGTTTATACGTCACATTTTCTGTTGTAGTAACTAGTATTGGTGATCTAAACTGTTTTTGTAGCACACAGCAAGTGGGTTAGAGAATGTCTGTATCACACAAGGCGTACATTTCTGAAGTACAGTCACATATGGAAATAGTAATTTTCATTATGAAAGTACAGGGAAGAGTGTCCTTGTCACAAACGACCAAGCTGTATCTGTATCTTAGCAGTTATGTCACTTTTGTAGCAAGTTATGTGCAAGCAGACTCAGTGAGACTAAGCAGAGTTCTCAGCTAACATCCCCACACTTGCACAAACAGCAAAATACGTAGTAGTATCTGCTTGAAGCAGACAGTAGATCCATTGACAACTCTTAAGCCATCTTTCAGTATCGAAGAGTTCGTTATAAAAGTCAATTGCAGCTTGTATCGCTTAAGTATGCCAAAATTTGGAAGATATTACTTCAGTATATAATCAGCAGACGTATTTCTTCTGCTCTGACATGTCTCAATCATTTGTGATGATTGGTCAATCAGTTGCAATTTGTTACTTTCATAGTATAAAATTACCTATATTACAACAGAAGTAGTAAGATTTTACATAGTTCTATGTAAGGACTGCACATTTAGTGTATAGGAAACAATTATTATGTGTCCAAAATTACCTACAGACAGCTCTCAATCCATTGAAATAAATATATATACATGTTCATCAGTAAAATACACAAAAGTATAGGGAGTAAGGTAGAAAGAGACGCATAAGGATAGTGATCACACGTAATAAAAGAACACATGAGGACAATGGTCTCTCACACACTTAAGGAGAACACAAAAATATAATCAGGAAAAACATGGATTAGGGAGTAACCAACGTTCACATCAAAGAATACTTTACGCAGTCAAACGTCGGTCTCTTATAACATCTAATATGGCCAGTAATTAACATGCTATCTAGTTATAATTCATCTTTAATTTGTACACCTCTAAATCATTTTACCCATAATTTTATCAAACGTCTAACAAATACGATTGTTCATTTCATCTCTTTGGTTCTTTCTGTCATATACAGTATTTCATACATTCTTATCAGTTCATATTATGTAGCTCCATTGCCGTTCCTAACCGTTTGTCGTTTTTGCCCAACCTAATCATCTGTCATCTTTTCCCTACCTACTCATCTCATCTGATATTTACCCTACCTAGTCATTTCATCTAAGATTCATCTTTAAAACCATTTCTTTGATCATGTATTTGTTGTATGAGTTCCTTTCTTGCATTTTTCTCCTTGCTTCCTCCCTGTATCTTTCATCAGTTCTTACACGTCTTTCATGACTTATGAGAACTCTATATAGTACTACATTTGACATAAACATTATACTAATGGCCCAACGTACTATAGTATCTATTTGTACAAAGAATATGTATTATGAAGAAACTTAATAAATGACATAAGTGTAAGAGGCAAATTCATCCTGGAAATTCCTTGAGCTAAAGACATGCATGTTATTATGTTACATCATTTACAAATACAAGAAGACAGTTAGTCTGCGATGTCACACATGATAGTAGAAAAAATGTGTATATAAGAATCTTATCCTACACCATGACAAAAAGAATAAAGCACAACATTTTAAAAAATCATCATTAGTACCCCACATACTTCCTGCATCTAATTTCTCTTACTGCTTTTTTCTTATTCTAGGTACATTGTCTATCCATGCCACTCCTCGTGGGTCATGAATTTCATAACCACTTCGAAAATTTCCCAAACACCTAAACTGTTGGACAATGTTATTATGACATCGTTTCGTACATATGTAAAGTTGATCTGTTAGACAAAATAATGACAGATTTGTTCTACAGAATTCAGTAGAAGTTACGTTTTGCGAGTATGTAGCTATATGTAAAACAGAAAAAATGTCATTCTTCAGTATAAACAATAAATTAGTCACTCCCACAAAGACAAGTCACTAAAAGTTCATTGAGGTACCATATGCTAGAAGAGTGTTTCACAGTACAGAGTAGCAACCGATGCTGAGCCTAATCTCTGCACAACATTTTTCGTGCACAAATGTAGAAAAAAACCTACACTTCTCGAATTACTGCAGAATATGCATAACTTTTTCATCTTGTGTTGTTCCGATGAAAGAAATGACACTGTATGTTAAGTGAAATGGCCGAATAATTTATATCAGAGAAACATAAACTCCACATCAGAGAAATAACTATGTTGTCTCAAGTGACATTGCCTTCTTTCACTGTTGCCATCTACCCAAATCTTTTCAAAAACTTACCTTTTATGCTTACAAACACGAAATGAATTCACATGGCATAAAAACTGCCTGTAACAAGAAATGGGTCCACATGCCCTAACCATTACTTACTTACTCTTTCTCTTTGTTAATCATTGTAATCACTGAATCATTCTATTACAGTAGGCATTATAAATCTCATAATTATCATCTCGTGTCTCTGACCGACATGACTCTCATTATCCTATTACAAGACTGATCATATTCGCTGTCTTAGTCTCAATATACACTTCAAATAACAATTCCCTGCACTGTTTTCGTTCACTTTGTTGCGCATAAGTAACACCTCATGGCTGTAATTACGGCAATTTCACTTTAGTAATCACAACTTCACTACCTCACAATGTACCCTGAAAACTTCTTATGTCAATATACCTATCACTCTTCTTTCCAGACAACAGAATTGGCATCTAACAGCCTATATATCTCATCCAAAGTGGTAGAAAATACTGTATGTCTCTGCATTATCATCACTCTTTATAGCCAAAAAAATTTCACAGTGAACAACACATCGCTGATAACCCTTGTACCTTTTCAGAAATGGTTTAAAAATAGTGCCAATGGTCAGATGATGTTCCGATGTGTGTGAAATCTTATGGGACTTAACTGCTAAGGTCATCAGTCCCTAAGCTTACACACTACTTAACCTAAATTATTCTAAGGACGAACACACACACCCATGGCCGAGGGAGGACTCGAACCTCCGCCGGGACCAGCCGCATAGCCAATGGTCATTTTGGAAATGAAATGAAGTCCCATGCTTCTTGATAGAGGGTAACGATGCGGCAGACCAGCACCGCCGTACTAGGCAGGGTCCTAATGGAGGTGGTTTGCCGTTGCCTTCCTCCGACCGTAATAGGGATGAATAATGATGATGATGACGACTCAACAAACCCAGTCATCTCGGGGCAGGAGAAAATCCCTGACCCCGCCGGGAATCGAACCCTGGACTCCGTGCTCAGGAAGCGAGAACGCTACCGCGAGACCACGAGCGGCGGACTAATTGTCATTTTATTAGAAATTATTTGTTGGGTTTTAGATGAAATTTTCACGTTAGGAACAGTTTGTTTAGCGTACGAGCCGTGGTAGCAAGTCGCTCTATTTGTTGCGTGATAACTGAAGTTTGTAGCGCAACGAAAAAAGCCCGATTCTTGTCGAAAGTTGCTTGCTGCGCGACGGGAGTCGCTCTGGCATGCGGTGAAACAGCACTGTTTATCACTGTTGCTGTGCGCTGCAATGCAAGAAATATTTTAGAAACATGTGACGTGTAGTTCTATCATTTGAGTACAACTTTAGTACCTAAGGAAACTGCGATGCATTAGTTGTCAAAAAAATAAACAATTTTTTTCTTTTTCTTGTTTCGAGATACATTTTTGAAATTTTAATGAAACTGATTTGCCTTCTACTTTCATTCCTACTTCGGGATCACTGAAATTCGAAAGGCTTGTTGTTTATTTAGAAAATCTACAACTAATATTAATTTTGTGAGCAGGAGAGAACAATCAAGAAATTCATCGAAAACTTACAACCTTGGCACAAAAAGTCTAAATAGATTTGATGCTTCACGTAACACTTTTTCCAGAAATCGCTCCTTGTATTTTAATCTTACGTAAAGGAAAAGTCTTAAGGAAAAATAGCGCTACCTGAATCAAGGACAGCGAAAAGAACAGTTTTGCCTACTGAAATGGTTACCAATGGATGTACTACAGAGCTTTGTTTGTCATTAATCTCTTCCAGTGAAATAGCTCCAGTGTCTCCAAAACGCATAAAATTCAAAGCTTCGGCAGGGTGTTTTATCGTTAAGCTGAGGTCACTGTCAATTCCAGTTCCTGAAGTAATGTTGGAAATGGTTCCAAGTCATCTTTACATCTGTCGGCCAAAAGTACGTGTCTAGAATGTGTAAGTAATTTTGTGAAACAAATGCGAATTAGCTCTGACGTAACCTATGTGTTAGATATGTACTGATTTCTTGAAAGCACTTTGCTGGGCTATATACGTCAGAATATTCAAAGTTTTGTAACATTATAATGCTATGTTTTACCCGTCTTGTGTGGCCTGCGACCAGTAGGATTTTAAAAAAATGCTCGGTGGAAATCATTTAAACTTTGTCAATCACCCACTATTGAAAGCATTCTTGCTGCAGATTCATTTTTCAAACAACAGCATAGAAATTTTTATTAATGTTAAAGCGGCCAATTTGGTGGTAAAGAATTTAGTAAAAAATCAATTCAAGCTTCGAGGCAAATTTCGTTATTGTAATTCCTGAAAACTTTGAATTTACATGCTGTTAAAAACAGTTTGTTATCGATGTTACCATTTTTGTTTGAACCAGATTGTTCTCTTTTACACCATGTCGGCGATTCGTTATCGTATCTGGGTATGTGGTACTGTTCTGGTGAAAAATCACCTAAACTCCATAAATTTGTATGGTCACCAACTTTTCTGAATATGAATCTAAACGGTCAAATTCGTCCTTTTCGTTTTCGCTGTTAAGCTTTCTGCCAATATGCTCGACTTTTTCATTCATAGTGTTCTTATAACGCTTATTTTCTCTATTAATTTTCAGCTGGTTGTCTTTAAAATTTATTAATGACTGAATATTCTGCTATGTCTGAAAATTGTACTGACATTGTATCATTTGACTCTCTGCATTTGTTGATGAATTTGCAAGTTTTGTTGTCATCATCAAGCCTTTCTTTAAACATACTTAATTGTTTCTTTTATTCTCCGCTACTAAGGTTTCCATACGTTCGCTAATTTCATTAAATGTTGTGTCAAACTGTTTGCACTGTCCGCTCACCTGTGTCACTGTTACAGTACAATAACACTCGTTCCATAGATCATGAACACGGTATTTCGTAATGATGTGGAGCGTGTCAGTTTAACGTAAGTTTTAATCACACTTTTTTTTTACAGTTACTACTTCATATCTAAAAATGTATCTGTTGAGTAGAAGAAGTTGTCATTCAGATATTCCTTTAATTTGTTTTTAAATATTGGTTGGCTATCTGCCAGACTTTTAATACTATTTGGCAAATGACCAAAGATTTTTGTGGCAGCGTAATTCACCCCCTTTCTGTGAGAAAGTCAGATTTAACCCAGAATAGTGAATACATCCTTTCTTCTAGTGTTGTAGCTATGTACTTCGCTATTATTTTAAAACTATACTGTGTTATTAATAACAGATTTCATAAGTTAATATATGTATTGCGAAGGTACTAAGAATATCTCGAGTTTCTAAATAAATGTCTGCATGGTGACCTTAGGTGGACACGAGCTATTATTCTGATTACATTCTTTTGTGCAATGACGTATGACACCAAAATGTGGAAATGGAAATGAGTGTTTGGTGTCATTGGCTGGGAGGCCCCTTACGAGACAGCTCCGGCCGCCTTGGTGCAGGTCTTATTACATTCGACGCCATATAGAGCAACCTGCGCGCCGGATGAGGATGAAATGATGATGAAGACAACACAACACCCAGTCCCTGAGCGGAGAAAATCCCTGGGAATCGAACCCGGGCCCCTTAAGACGGTAGTCCCTCACGCTCACCATTCAGAATATGATGTCACATGAAAGTAGTGAATGAAAATAGGCGTAGTAAGCTAATTTACTGATATGTTTATCACCAAAATTTGCAATAACGCTAATAGCATAAGTAACTGAATTGAACACTTCCAGCCCATCAATGTGTTTCTTACAATCCAATTTCTCATCGATGCACTCAGCCAGAAATTTTAAATATTCTTCCTTAGCAAGAGACTTTTGTTCAGAGTCTATATTTACCAATGGTGTTATGCCATTTACTGTACAGAATTGTATGCATTGTGTTTTCTCAAAATTTAGTGAGAGTCCATTTGCAGAGAACCACTTAATAATTATCTGAAAGACTATCGCACTCGGAACTGCACTGTTAATTTTAGCAAACAAATCTTCCTTGACATTTTGCTGATTTGTTTTCAAGTTCTCACATTCAATTACCAGGTCACGTAAGCTGACATCATAACTGTTAATAACTGATTGTTGCTTCTCTAAGCGCCATTCTGTTCTCTTCCTGGAATTGGCGAATTTCATTCTGTGATTTTTCATTTCTTTCCTAAGTGATTTACTATTTTCTTCTTGAAATTCTTCGAATCTTTTACTCATTTCATTCTGATATTTTTCAAACCTGTGACAAATTGATTCTAAAAAACTTACCGGATTCACATCGTGAGATATCATATTAATACGAGGGTCGTCCACAAAGTAAGTTCCGTTTGCTTATATAAAACAAACTTACAGATACAGAAGAATTATTTACTGTACAAACATTTTGTAAGCACTAGTCATAGCGTGGCTCAAGTTTTTGTATGCCTTCTTCATAGAAGGTTGCCGCCTGTGTATTCAACCATGTGGTAACATGCTCTTTCAGCTCGTCATCATCGTTGAAGTGTTGACCATCACGGACAGATTTTAGGTGTAGGAAGAGATGAAAGTCGCTAGAAGTGGTGTCCGGGCTGCACGGAGGATTCAACTGTGTGAACCAGTTCATTCAATAACCAAAGACGGGCCTCCACTTCGTTCTTCATCGTGCACTTGATCACGTCCTTCATTGAACAGTCTGACTCATCTTCTAACCGTTGAATCACTCATAGAATTTTGATCGTAAGCCTCGCAGATTTACCGATGAATTTCCTTTGGTTTAAATTTCTTTGCATTTAGAAAACGAATCACAGATCTGATTTCACACGCGGCTGACATTATAACGAAGCACTACAAAGCACACGTCGGCAGCAGCGATCTGAAAATGGCGTACGTGTCTTCTCCTTGAATCAGAATAACTACCGCGCATGCTCGGAACTACGATTGTAACGCTGTCGCGGTTAGAAATAGAACCGAAACTTATTTGTGGACGACCCTCGTACTTACTGAATATACTGTGTGCACTATCTGTTCAAAATAAATTGACGATAAACCTTGTTCTGACGTATCTTCTACTAGTTGTCGTAAAATTTTGCATTACTGTGGCGACTTAGCACCGACTGACTCAACTTTAGAATTTGCATGTTCTTTACCCATCGTTTGTTATGTTTCATTATTGTTCGCTATACTTCTTAATAACTGAGGATCCGGGCAGTTTTCTGCAGTCTCGTGTTAATTATTAATAGTTGCTAATTGCTCAAGATGGTTTATCTCATCCTACAAAGACTTGTTATTTTGTAACAACCTCCACTGTCTTTTGCTGCGACGGAATTTCATATTGATTTCTGTTGTGCCAAACATGATGAAATACTATTTCTTGCAAAAACAAAATTTCTACAATGACCAAACAAAAAAAAATAAAGTAATCGATATCGTCACAAAACATAAAATTTCACAAATTGAACAAAATTTAAAACGAATTGCCTGAAAAAGAAGTATAACATTAGTAAAAATAGCACAGCGGTATTTTTTGCTTCCAAGAAGTCAAACACTACCTGACAACGTATTACCAAAAGAACTAACTATCATGGCCGGCCGCTGTGACCGAGCGGTTCTAGGCGCTTGATTCCGGAACCGCGCTGCTGATACGGTCGCAGGTTCGAATCGTGCCTTGGGCATGGATGTGTGTGATGTCCTTAGGTTAGTTAGGTTTAAGTAGTTCTAAGACTAGAGGACTGATGACCTCAGATGTTAAGTTCCATACTGCTTAGAGCAATTTGACCCATTTTGAACTATCGTGGCAGAAAAGGTTGACATATGTAAGTCCCCACAATGTGTTTCTGTATGGAATTCACCCGAAATTTACCTCCTACTCTATAAAAAGTCTACACATTACTGAAACTATGTACCCACAAACTATTATACAATTTAAACTCGTCTTTAACCACACAGAATCATATCTGAATTGAACTGCAACTATTCTGAATAAAACTTATCTTTATATTAAATGTGCAACGTAAGTAAAACGAATATCTAGCCCCAATTAGAATTTACATTTACCTCATATCTTGACAACATTTTTACAGATTTCTCGAAAGAACAACAGCAAGCAGCGACTAAGCTAGATTTCTATTTTTAAATAAAATTTCCAAGCGATATTCAAACTGTTGCATACCACACGGTGTAATGTGGTAATGCGTAATGATCAACCTTTATTCAGTAGAGTGGGTAGAGTAACCATTCCCATGGAATAATATTCCAAGACAACGATTTTAGAATACTTATATATCCAAAAAGACAGAGTGAAATTTCGCGTGATCTTCACATGTAACACCAGTCCGAACAACACTATGCTTAAGAAAATGAACAATGATTTAAAAAGGGAATTTCTATAAAAACCATCTAGCTTAATCAGCTAATATGTTAATGCATGACTCAGGGAGGTAGGGTGGTCTTTCTCTCACCTCCAATCAAATTAACAAAGTTAACTAGCTATCAATAATAGCTCCGACAAACTATCTGCGTAGTGCTGCAGTCTTACCTCAAAAACTTCATTTCTTCAAAAAAATAACATTACTCAATATTTATGTTCACTTCGCCTTTCAGTATACACATAATATTAATCCTTGCTGTCCTCTACATCTAACAGATATGATCACATAAGTCAACACAGCACTACTGAATACGGCAATTACATATCACACATCAACTAAGAATGTATCAGACTGCGCAGGGGCAAAGAGTGTACCACAACAAGACCAAACATTCTTTAACAGTAACATAGCTTGTTCTCCCCCCCCCCCCCCCCTCTCTCTCTCTCACACACTCTCGTGCACATCGATAACATACAAAAATATAAGTTACAAGCCCATCTTACAAAAGGCACGCAGTATCATTATTCTTGCCTATCATTGGTTGTTTCAAATATTTTCTTATACGAAAGTGAAGCAAATTCTGCCTCCTGATTGGCTCATTGTGGTGAACAAAAAGTCCCTGTTCTACCTGACATGGTGGGAGAAAGAGAATGTGTGGTAACAGAGATACCTGGGTTCAGACGTAATTTCGTGCTCGTGCAACCGTGCACAATGCACAATGCATCGCCGAGAGGGGAAAGACTAGCAGGTAGTGAATCGTTCCGAGGGTTAAGTGAAGTTAAGTTAAAAGTGAATAACAGCATGAAAATAATATGTTATCTGATTACAGGTACAATAATGCTTACGATCAACAGCATTTGCCAAGATGTCCGACTACTCGCATCGAAGACAAGAGAGAGAGAGTGATAACGGAAAAAAAGATGACAAAAGATGGTTCCTTTACCATCTACGTAGTCCATTATTGTCATAGTACATCTTTTTTATTCTTTGCACTCGGAAATGGCGCAAAGAATTTTATATGACGACAATAATAATAATACACATGAGAGAAAATTACATACCACCTGAGCGGTTAATGTTCACGTATAATACAATATTAAACGTTTTTTCAAATACCACTTTCAAGTTTTTGTAAGATTTCTACTAGGCACGGAACAACATGTAGGAATTACAATTAAGAACACCTTAAGCTGGAAAGAGCACGTAGAAAATGTCGTAGGGAAGACTAAGCAGAGACTGCGTTTTATTGGCAGAAAGAAATTGCCTTAGATCTACTAAAGAGATTGCATGCACTACGCTTGTCCGTCCCCTTTCGGAGTAATACTGAGCTGTGTGGCTTCCTTACATGATGGGTTTAATGGAGCACTTCGAAAAAGTTTAAAGAAATTACTATCGAGCAATAGTGGAGAGAGCGTCACGGACTGATACTTCATTGGGGTGGAAATCATAAAAGTAAAGGCGTTTTTCGTTGCAGCGAAATCTTCTCAAGATATTTCAGTCAACAATTTTCTTCTCGGAATGTGAAACTATTTTGTTGACGCTGACCTACATAGAGAGAAACGATCATCATAATAAAATAAGGAACGTCAGAGCTAGCACGGAAAGATGTAGTTGGTTGTAACCTCCCAACAGTAAAAAATATATATAGTTATATCATTCACATTCAGTGTAACTACCCAACAGTTAAATTCCGCAACCTACCAATAATAAAATGTGACTCACCTCCTAATTAAAAAATCTGACTCATATACAACCTTTCAATAATTGAATGTGAATTTAAACTGGTAAATTTTGGACGTCAGCAGTGCTGCGTCATGGCCCTGAAAGATCATACTGAATAAATCGAAAATTCTTACCTCAATAAGGTCGCCGGATAACGCGTATATATCTGCTCCTATAAGAAATTTTTCTGGCACAGCCCAGTGCAACGCGGGCTGATAGATTTGTCGTGTATAAACAGAAACAACTGATTTTCCTTACAACAATTGCGATGACCATGGATTGGAGAAATTAATAAAATCTTTCAACTGAGATGAATGACTGTCAAAATTTAATTTTTTGTAAGAAAGATTATTATTAAGATATTTTTTAAAACCATTTACATGGGACTTGATATAAGAATTGTACATATGCACGAGGCTGCTTTTACCTTATACTACATCACTCAGGCACCGCCATCGCTCCACACGACCGGCCCAGTCAACTTACATACACACGACTCGCTACTACTACTCCTACTGCTACACAGTTCCCACTGCAGTCAACACTGCTCTTTGGTCTGAGATTCTCTTATAGCTTACATATCGCAGGCAGGGCGTGAGCAGTCCATCGCAATTGCATCTGCTCGAGTGCGCTAGCAACAAATTCCGTAATCATGGACCTCTTACATGCACGGAAAGATGTACGTGGTGGTTTTTTTTCCGTGCGCTGTTCGAGAGTGGAATAACAGAGAATTAGTGTGAAGGATGGTTCGATGAAGCCTCTGCCAGGCACTTACGTGTGATATGCAAAACAGACACGTAGATCGGCAATCACGAATGGTCGGACGGCCACCAGGGACTGGTGCACGGTGGGGCTACACCGCTGTCACCGGCAGCCGTGACGTGTCCGCAGGGTGCCCACCCTGTCCCCGCCGGTTGCAGCCAACACAGACGCCGCTGCCTGCCGTCCGCCGACTGTCACACATCCTACACCAGTGTCTTACGATAGGCTGCTCATGACAATGTCCGCTCCAGATCGCTGTCCCGTTTGCGACACTGTCACATGGAATGTGAAACGTTAATTTTTTTCAGTCCTCGCAGCTTTGGTGGCGTCTCGCCAAGTCCTTCACACGGCCGCGTTCAGAATCCCTGCATTGTTAAGCCGACTTGACACGGACATGTTCCTTAACGTGAAGCAAAGCAAACGTAGAGTCCAACGAGGTTGCTGCCTGCTCAGAAACGAAATGATATATCTCACGGAGCGTAACGTGCTCCTCAATGTGATTTGCTAATGCAGTGCTCACCAGCGACAGTTGTCTGCCATATCTTTCAAGTTTTCTTTTTTCGAATATAATGGGAAGCACCTCAGCTACGCAATTATTGTGGTAATTGGTACTGTTTATACGTACACTGCTCCACTTTCAATGCTTCTATTAAACCAAACAATTGTTTATGCTGGCTATGTTGCTCTGTCTGCAGTATACACTCTAGTGAATTGCCAAGGAATCAGCTGGTCACGCAGGCTGCAATCTAGGAAGTTCGCTGGTACATGTTCCCTGGCATAGTGAAAAACTAGAACACTCTTACTCTTCAACGGAGAGCGCTCTTATTTAATCATAATTGGCGACCCGCCCCGGTTTCTCAGGGGTAGCACTAAGTATAAACGGCTGGATGACTTTTCCGGTACTAAACTATATACACAAAGCTTCGTCGTGGATCTTTCTATGTATTAGTGTAAACCGTATCTAAATCCCTACAGTATTTCCTGAGCTTTATCTTCACATACTGATAGAAAACCAGGGCAGAAGACTTTCATTTATTATGTACTTGCTGCACTCGGCCACGCATAACTGTGGCTCAGTGTGGTTAAATGGAAAAGAAAGAAAAAAGAATGTGCACGTTTCTAATATGTATAGGAATTGAATATACGTCCTAATCTCCTTCTACCCCTTGTCCCTCTCCATATCCTCCTCCAACTCTCATTGTCCATCTTTCCCTCTCCCCTCTCTCTCCATCTCCTCTAATCCCTCTCACTGTCCATATATTCCTTTCCTTTGCTCTCTATACGTCCATTTCCACTCACCCCTCTGTCCATCTCCTCTCCACCCTCCGCCCTCTGACTTGAGCCTCATGCCGAGCGGGATTAGCCGAGCGGTCTATGGCGCTGCAGTGATGGACTGTGCGGCTGGTCCCGGCGGAGGTTCGAGTCCTCCCTCGGGCATGGATGTGTGTGTGTTATTCTTAGCATAAGGTAGTTTAAGTAGTGTGCAAGTGTAGGAACCGATGACCTCAGCAGTTTGGTCCCTTAGGATTTCACACACATTTGAACATTTGTTTATAAATATACATAATGAGGAAAAATGTATTGGAGAGAGAATTTATTGAACGTTTTAAGTCACTCGCTATCGAAGTTAAAACTGCTTGCGACAAAGTACCAAACCCGCACGTTTTTACAGCAGAGCACAACAGAGCATTTTCTTTCGTTCCGTCAGTTTCGACAGAAAACCTGTCCATTGTTTTTTCCAAAAAAAAAAAAAAAGTATGGGCTGTGCTTGCCTGAATGTTTGATAAAGTATCGTTTAAATTTGATGTAAATCAGTCAAAACTTTGAGATTTTTGCTAACAACGTTTCTCCTTTCTGTATTCCATGTTTATATATATTTTCTAGGTAGTAAAAACAATAGATGTTTGAATGCAACTTAGTGTCAAAATTCAACTCAACCAACCGACTATGTTTCGAGCTCTGTGAGTACAAAATAGAATACAACGTACAGAATATAACGTAAGCTATAATTTAAAAACCACCAATCACAGGCTTCAGCTACAAACAATAAAACCCAATAGTCCAAAAATTCTGCTGGCGACGTAGAAGGCGATCTAGCATTTCAAAGGTCACGTTTATTTCCACGCTACAAGAATCTGAAGTGCAAGTTTCTACATTTCACATTACGGAAAGCTGCACAACGCGAAATTTTGCTTTGTGGAGTCAAAAATATCGTACGCTTTTCACACCCCTTGTGAGGGTGGCTTTAGCGATGTACGGTGCGCCGGATAAATAACGCGACTTACTGCTATGTTAAGTGATCGAAAATGTTTATTGCTGTTCGCGGATCAGTCCAAATAACGGTCGCCAACCTCTAGCGCCGGTTTGAGACTCAAACGACACAAGTGACCCCTTGAAGCACCAAGGTATTGGAAAAATTTTCGAAAGATGTGCGTGTCTCATAATTAGTGGGAAAACAGTTGATTTTCACACTCACTAGATTTTGATCTTTTTTTCTTTTTTTAAAAAAAAAAGGAAATAAACGTCTTACCAACAACCCAAGTAACGGCGACTATCTATAAGGGACAGAGGTATGATGAGGTGCCAAATTATACGCCGCTTGTGTGGAAAATTGTTCTAGAACCGACTCTGACAACCTCGTTTTGACCGGAGAGATCTGATTAAAGTATTCACTACTCTCATACCATCAATCAGTGCCCTGCAGCAGTCCAAGTACTATCAGAATACTTTTAGATCCGACCACTAGATTGCATAAGGAGCATCTCAAACAATCGCTACATCGTCTCCCACTGGTTCCCAGCAATTCCCGCCGACAGTCTGCTCCATGAACAAACCAGCATTACAGTCTATGGTCAATGAAGATAACGATACACACAACAGTACCACATTTCAAGTTTCCATTGGAACACACAAAATTTATTGTTTTCTGCTAGACTTCGCCTAGTCCACGTAATTCAATGACAGTACCTTCACCAAGTTAATGCGTCCACAATCTGATATGCGGCATCTTCTCACAGAGTATTTGTGCACCCGTTAAACTCACCAAGACACGACTAAGACTGCTACGCCCGATCACGTGGGATATAAGTTCGCAGGTTATTGCGGACGGAGTCCATTTCCACAAAATTCTTGTGGGTTGTGGACTGCGTCATGTTGTAATGATTGGATCTTAATGTCTGCAATAAAATTCCAGGCAGATTAAAACTGTGCACCGGACCGAGATTCGAACTCTGGACTGTTGCCTTTCGCGGGCAAGTGCTCTACCATCTGATCTACCCAAGCACGACTCACACAACGTCCTCGTAGCTTTACTTCTGCCAGTACCTCGTCTCTTACCTTCCTAACTTTACAGAACCTCGCAGGAGAGCTTCTGTAAAGTTTGGAAGCTTCTGTAAAGTTTGGAAATTAGGAGACGAGGTACTGGCAGAAGTAAAGCTGTGAGGACGGGGTGTGAGTCGTGCTTGGGTAGTTCAGATGCTAGAGCACTTGCCCGCGAAAGGCAAAGGTTCGAGTCTCGGTCCAGCACACAGTTTTAATCTGCCAGGAAGTTTCATATCAGCGCACAATCCTCTGCAGAGTGAAAATCTCATTCAATAAAATTCCATCTTGAGTTACAAATAAGGAATATAGGATCCCTTCAGGAGTGAAGACAGTTTATAACAACGAAAAGTGACATAGTTTATAACAACGGAAAGTGACATTCCTTCAGTAGCATTTAACACTCTCATGAAGGTCACTTCCAATACTAACCAAAACGCTTCCACATAATTCTAAAACGTGACGCGATCTACAGACCATTGCAATCTGATAGTAAAAGGCTAATGATTGTTAGCTTCACTGCGGTAGTAATGCCCAACACAAAACTATTAAGGGACTATGATAACAAACATGCACTTAGTGGGTCGCAGTAATTAATATTTCCTTGTTAAGCAGCACTAGAATGCTGAAGCCCAGTCTTTACCGAGCAAACGCAACGTCCTGCCACAGTTTAGTGACTATGTGTGCGGTTGGTGCGTTGCACGCATCTCTTATGGAAGTAAGTACGACACACACAGATAATGCACGTTGAAATTTTCCATATAATCGAAACCGCTAAGGGCTTGTTGACAAGTTAATGGGAGAATAAAGCTTCTGAGATCTCAAGCCACATCATTTAGAGCAACATTACATAGCTTTCGGCTGTAAAATGCTTACCTTAATAGCTATGAGAACTTCATCTTCGATAGTGTGAACCAGATTTCTTCTATTGCTAGCTCTTTCTTTATCATTTTTTGATCGACAATAGTATGGACCAAAATAAGAGGCAAATGTTCGGTAAAAATGGGCTCTAAAGTGCATACTTTATGAGCACTTATTCCTCTTCGCTACTGAACACATCTCTTTTGCTGAACAAGTGTCCGTAGCTCTTAAGGTAAGAATTTTAGAGCCCATGTTTTCGAGATAATGTTTTTTTCTTGTGTGTGTCGATACTAACTCCTCCAAAAATGTGTAAAGCAGAGAGATTGCAACAGAAGAGATTTATTTCACTGTATCCAAGATCAAGTGTTCCATAATATAACACAACACAGTGCCTCAAGATTTTTTCCGTTACTTTATTTTATAATTTAGAAGTACTTTCTTGTGTATGAACGTAATAAATTAATTTTGACTGTACTCATTGTTTAAAACTTGGAATATGCTTCTCAATTTACTGTTAAAAATAACATCGTAAATACTTTGTAGTAGGAAGACTGGTAAAGTTCCTATTGAATAGAATCCAAAGAATCTGCTTCATAGCTAACAATAATATCGCTGGGACCGCTCACGCGCACTCAGTAGCAACGAGAGCGGGTGAAAGGAGAGTCGTTGCTGTTCTTGTGTGGTGGAGTACGCAAGTAATGTGAGCGAGTATATATCTGGTAACAATACACAATACAAGACATATAAGAAGATTTGTTAGGTGAAGGAGAACGCTGCGTGGCCAAAAATTATTAAAAGTTTCTCATTGTTGAAGAAGAGCCTGATGCCAATAATGGTTAAAAATGCATTACATAGCACCACCAGCAACTCGCCACAAAGTAAATCGTAGCTATATACGCAGGTTGGCAGCGTAGTGCTTCCAGCACTTTAACTTTGTAGTACTTATTTAGTTCCACATTACAACTTGTGCACGCTGCTGATTATCCCGATTCATCATGTATCAGAAAGGTACCGTCTTTTCAACGTAATTACCGAAAAGTCCTAAGCGAAAAGGATAATTTAATAGAGACTAATTTAATTATATTTGCTGTTAAGTTACGCCACTTAATTCATGAAACCGGATACAGCAGTAATTAAAGTTCTTTAAACATTATAGCGATTTCACTGCCTTCGTTGAGTAAGGCAAAAGACTTTTCAAAGCTATTTTCTTACGCTGTTTCAACTATTTTAAAGTAATTTACATAATTTAATGCTGTGTATTTTACAAATACTTTATCTGCTTTTGAAAGTCGTAAGATTGGTATCGCCAAAATACTTGTCTGATGCAGAAAACTGTCAAGGTTCAAGATTCAGATTTTTATTTAATAGATGACTAGTTCCGGGTTACCTGAACCCATTTTCAAATCATCCAGACAGACTAAATTTATATCATTGGTACGTTAAGTTGCCTAGGCCTCCCAGCTCGACCACTACGGATTCCGAAGAAATGTTTTGTGAATATTTGCAAAATGGTTCAAATGGATCTAAGCACTATTGGACTTAACATCTGAGGTCATCAGTCCCCTAGACTTAGAACTACGTAAACCTAACTAACCTAAGGACATCACACACATCCATGCCCGAGACAGGATTCGAACCTGCGACGGTATCAGCCGCGTGGTTCCTGACTGAAGCGCCTAGAACCGCTCGGTCACGGCGCCGGCGAATATTTGCACATGTACCCCATGAACACTAGTGAAGTTAAATCCGCGGAAGAAGTACTAGGCGAGATACCTGTATAGTCACTTCTTTGACACCATGCGCGACTTTTCGCAGAGCGAACGTGAATTTCTGGCAAATTTGTACTGTTATATGTCCGACGATGTTATGATGGAAGAAATGGAATTTGACCATCTTGCACAGCTGTAAGCGTTCTCTTGGGAATTGTAACGAAAATAACTTTACGAGCCATATTCAGTCAGAAAATTTCAGACAAAATCCTCCAAAAAAATTCAAAGTTTGGCTTCATATATCTCAGGGGCTAAAGGTATGATGAAAGTGAAACTTGTCATGTAGAAAAGCAACGACATAAGCTTCTCCCATATGCACTTTCATTTACATACACCTTCCCAATACTGAATAAATTAAGTGTAAAGTTGATTTTGCAAAAGGGTCAAAAATGCTCTATTTTTGACCTAGTATCGCAAGAAAAATGTGGTTTATAAAACTTACCAAACTGTAATAGTTAGAAATACGTAGACGCCTAAAAAGTATATTTGATTATCCTAAGGGAACTGACAATATTAGGTAATACGAAGCAAAGATAGGCGCGAAAATCGACACATGAAAAAAATGTAAACCTTGGAATGTTAGATATCACAGTGTAAACGCATGCTGGACATGAAACTTAATACGCAATGGCTCAATAGCGCAAGGCTGTGGAATACAAAATTTTGTTCACCTACTATTTTGAAATAACCTGCAAATTCGACGAAAACTAAGGATTTTTGTGAGAAGGTGAAAATAATGTGTATTTGTCACTTCTTTTATAAGTACCGTTTTCCATTAAAGCTTCAAAACGAAGTATTTTAAGCTGCCAGCCCCCCCTCCCCCTGCCAGATTTTCCAACATGGGTTAAGAATGTTAAATAAATTAAGGCAAATTAGCCGAGAAAATCTCGCTGCGAATAAAGTTTCAACTTTGGATCCTTAAATCTCGTTGATTAAAGGCTTGATTAACACGAAACTTTGGACACAAAAACTTAGTAACTTAAGGAGGAGGAGGAGGAGGAGATTAGTGTTTAACGTCACGTCGACAACGAGGTCATTAGAGACGGAGCGCAAGCTCGGGTTAGGGAAGGACGGGGAAGGAAATCGGCCGTGCCCTTTCAAAGGAACCATCCCGACATTTGCCTGAAAGGATTTAGGAAAATCACGGAAAACCTAAATCAGGATGGCCGGAGACGGGATTGAACCGTCGTCCTCCCGAATGCGAGTCCAGTGTGCTAACCACTGCGCCACCTAGCTCGGTGTAACTCAAGGTTTACCAATTAAAACAGCATTCACGTACTGTTTCCTGATTTTCTAAAAAATCAGTTCACACTTTTTTTCGTAAAAATTACAAAAATAGATCACGTTCAATCTGCTTGTAGGAAATCTTGTGTCCATAACTGATTTCAAACTAAACACAGTTGGAAAGAGTATAATTTCAAGCGTTCATAAAATCGCGTTCGACTTCCGGGTGTGCGCTAAAAATGATGGACAGATTTTTGGAAATGTACTACGATAACCGGCTACATTGAAGCAATCTGTCGTCCGTGTTACGTTACATGTACTTCTTATTTTTTAACTGAAAAGTAATATCTCACTATATTGCGTTGGTCCATTGTCACTACCGGTTGAAGAACAGGAAGCGGCAATCCCATCGCCATGAGGGTGACGCACGGTAGCGATACCAGCCACGGGTGGGTTTCCTCACACAGGTCCCCAAGCCTGTAATTTGGTTTTTTAATTTAGGTTCCGAAGCCTTGTGGTGGTACCTGCCTGTTTACAGAGCCATTTGCTAAGTACTTATCTCCAGTTCTCAAATCTGTCGGAATATCTCACATGTTTCTGTCTCTTTAGCAAAAGTTCATGTAGCAGTTTGCCAGCACAGATGTAGTTGGGAATGACTCGTTGTTTCTGTTTCAGCAATTCCTGTACTCAGACTGAGTACCGTCCTCCCAGGAGTACTCACGTTGCCGGCAAGGTTTGAGACATCCCTACAATCGATACGCTATCCTGACGGAGCCCAAAGATCTTGGTGAGACACATTAACAGTGTTAGTCGCCAGCTGAGTTATGCTTACGGAAGTCCCACACTCAGACTCAGATCAACATAACTAAATCACATGCTGATTATGTGCCTGCTGCGATCTCATATCAGTTTCGTCATTTTACAGTCTGTCTGTCCTTGTGTTACCTATAATGCACTGAGCCAAATAGCAGTTGGACGCAACACACTGCCCTTAGTGTGGGCCGGCCGCGGTGGTCTCGCGGTTCTAGGCGCTCAGTTCGGAGCCGCGTAACTGCTACGGTCGCAGGTTCGAATCCTGCCTCGGGCATGGATGTGTGTGATGTCCTTAGGTTAGTTAGGTTTAAGTAGTTCTAAGTTCTAGGGGACTGATGACCTGAGATGTCAAGTCCCATAGTGCTCAGAGCCATTTGAACCATTTTTGAACCTTAGTGTGGCTTAGCGAGCAACTCATCCATATTAGTTCACCGTAAAGCAGGGATGGCCTAGAATCCGGCATTAGTGCAGAGCTCTGGCCAGAGCAACCTTGGCTGCCTGCGCACTTCCCCCACCATTACGGCATGCTGCCTGAGTATATGAAGGGAGAAGAGGGGAATCTGCGGATGTGCTGCATTTAAATGGAAATGCCGTCGCACTCCATTTGATTTGGTTTCATATTTCTTAACAACACAGATCACAAACAAAAGAAATTCTCAGTATTGTTTAATAATTTTTGGCGCACTGAAAACATAATATATTTGTCTGGTACGAACTGCAAGCATACAGACAGTCACTGACAATTCTAGAGATTTTCGCATTCAGTTGGCATGTAATCGTTATTTATTTAGTTTCACTATCGAAAATAGTCTTTCATACACTCACATTGATGGAATTATTTTATCACGTTTCCAACGTCATTATGGAAAAAAAATAAACGTATACCAAGTCAGCCTCAGTAGCAAATAGAAACTAATCTTTACCTAGGTTTCAGCCAAAATAATTTGGCCTTCTTCTGAAGGTATTGACAATTAACTATTGCATGCCAAAGTTTGGCCGTGTCAAGTATAAAACTATAGCACCGTAGTACCCAGTCATTGAAGAGAAACAGCAGGCCCCACTGCGCGGACGATGTCGGTAGGCCCCGAGAGCTGCACCGGAACTAATCGCAGCGAGCAGCTACGTACCGAGCACCGCTGATGGTCATGCGTATACGCGCGTGGAAACGTAGATGCTTAACAGTAGCTACCTTTACGCTAGGAATAGTATTAATGTAAGCATTAAAACTGTTAATGGCGTAATATGTAACCAAACTTACTTCTGAGGAGAACGAGAACCTATAAATGGCTTCGGAGCCCGTAGGGAAGACTACCTATACCCGGCGGGATTATTCCTCTATTTTGAATACATTAGTATTCGACTAAATAAGGTGCAGTCAGGCGTAACATCAGGGCCGGTGAAGCAAAGGTTGAAAACCTTTGAAAAAGTTCTTATTTCTTTGAGCACTGCTCAGTTTCATGTACTGACCGAGGGAACTTTAAACGACACTCCTCTGAGCTTTCTGGGGAAAGACCACCAAAAATTACTGTTTGTCCAATCAAATAGAAAGTTAGAAAAACAAGCCAATCCAAGGCTGCGTAGCAAACATTTACCTCACTCTTCCGAAAACTTTATTACTTCAGCCCGACTTAATATCTCAGTTTAAACAAATTTAGGACACTGCGAGAGAACTCGCGCTTCCACGCTTTCGACAATCGTTGCCAGTTCTCTTATTCCTGCAAATTTTTACGGTGTCATACAATCAAGGGGTGCGCTAGTTTAATGTTAAAAGGTTGGGTCGATGACCTCCAAGTATCGGCTCCGGGCTGGTTGAAGTGTTAACTCAGCAGTGGACTAACGTGCGATATAAAGCTCTATATCCTTCGCAAGATCTTATCTGCAGTCCAAGATACTGCCCACATTTTCGAGTAGCGTCCTCTCGGCTCGCCAAGCCGACGCCATCAGCGATATTGTGAAACTCCAAGTGAGCTTAACCTGTACACGAATGCTCTGCTGTAGCCTCCACAAGGTATTATTCACACCCAGTACAACTTCCCAGAATCTCTGGACACGGTCTGTGCACTGCTCCACGCCCGACAGCACGGCGAGCGGTCAGCGTCCCCCGAGAGTGCTCGGCATTGGGGTATGGGGGTGGGCGGTCCACCTGCTCTCCTGGCGACTTGCTTATCTGAGGGCCGAGTAGCGGCTGTGCAGGCACACTCTGCACTAGAGGACCGCTTAGCGACCACGCCAAGACTCAGAAGAAGTAATAGCCAGACCCCACATCCAAACAACTAAGCAATTAATCGAAGAAATATTACGTTGCAGGGAAATTGTAACCTCTGCAAGCATCAAAATGGTTCAAATGGCTGTGAGCACTATGGGACTTAACTGCTGTGGTCATCAGTCCCCTAGAACTTAGAGCTACTTAAACCTAACTAACCTAAGGACATCACACACATCCATGCCCGAGGCAGGATTCGAACCTGCGACCGTAGCGGTCACGCGGTTCCAGACTGTAGCGCCTAGAACCGCAAGCCACTCCGGCCGGCCTGCAAGCATCATGTAAGATTGATTTGATTATCAAAACCCAAACTGTACTAATACAAACAAGGAATAAGATCTTTCTGTCTCTTGACTGAGTATCTAGTACTTTTAATAGAAATGAAACTGGTGGCCTGGCTTCAGCCTAACGCGTTTCCCATATTTTATGTTCAAATGGTTCAAATGGCTCTGAGCACTATAGGACTCAACTGCTGTGGTTATCAGTCCCCTAGAACTTAGAACTACTTAAACCTAACTAAGGACATCACACACATCCATTCCCGAGGCAGGATTCGAACCTGCGACCGTAGCAGTCGCACGGTTCCGGACTGCGCGCCTAGAACCGCGAGACCACCGCGGCCGGCATATTTTATGTGATATGTGATCGGTCCAATGGAAATTATCTGTGGCTGTATTTCCTAGGTATTTAGTGGAGTTGACAGCCTTCAGATTTGTGTGAGTTATCAGCTGACCGAAATTTAGATTAGTCCCTTTAGTACTTGTGTGTATGACCACACACTTTTCACTATTTAGAGAGACCTGCTCAGATTGTCTCCTAAATCTTTTATATAGATTGCAGAAGACCTACAACATTTCCTTATGGAACGCCTGATATAACTTTTGTTTTACTCTATAATTTTCCGTCAGTTACTACGAACTGTGGCCCTTCTGGCAGAAAATCACGAAACAAGTCGCACAATAGCGATGCTACTCCACGGGCATGCAATTTGATTAGAACCTGCTTGTTAGGAAGTAGTACAGAAGATAGCTGCAAAATTGTTTACAGAATGTGTATGGAAGCAGACAATTGTTCATCAATGGAGTAACGCTGTAATTGCCCTACTTCTAAAGAAAAGAGTCAATCGCTACACAAAATGTAAAGAAATATAAGCCTCCCGTCCGTAATGTTCAGTACATTTAGGAAACTTATCATCAGGTGAGCATAAAGAAAGCAATGGACTTTTATCGAGCATTCGAGCAAGCTACTTTCACTCGACAAACTGAAAGACGCAAACAAATTATAGAACATAGCAATTACTCTGAATTACAGCTATTTACTTAATTTCAGTAACACGCGCAGTAACAATCCTTACAAGAACAATATATTAAGTCATTCTCTTTGTGCAGCGAAGAATACACAAAGTGCTTCCGAGATGAAGATACAGAGTTCTTGGTATAACAGAGAAGGGCTAATGTGTTTAGGCACGACAGAAAGTAGGTTACAAGTGTTGTCTCGTGCTGAGATCTTTGCAGAACAAGAGTGGAGCATTGTCAGATGAGGGTACATGTGCTGCAAACATAGTTCTGCTGCGGTAAGGATAACAGGTGCATTACGGAGTGTGACTGAAATGATACGACAACTCAAAACATATTCCAAAGTTGAAATGTTCACAACAGTACGATTTTTCTCTGCAAAACGTGTAAATTGCATGCAGATTCACTGTGAAATTCAGGCCGTATATGGACCAAGTGCAATGTTTCGCACAGTCGTAGTTAAATGGTGTAAAAAATTTGACCAAGGCCGCGCAGACCTGGATGATGCTCATTCACCACACAGTCCACATCATGCACCATGCGATTTCCAATTTTTGTCAAGCTCAAAGAATATCTGGGACGAAAGAGATACTCCAACGGCGAGAATGTTCACACAGCTGTTATCGAATGGCTCCGTGACCAAGGAGTGGATTTCTATTGTCGAGAAGCTGAACAATTGGTACAACGTTCCTTCTGTGGTTTACAGGGTCATTTCAATCGCACAGCACACTGTGCATGTGCGACCATTATGGTGCCGCGATCAAGCTGAAATTCATATCAGTCGTGAGCGAGAATTTAGACGTGAAGGTCGTATATGTGTCTGCTGGTTCGCATGGCTGTTACGTGAATAATTCACGTCTAAAATGAAAGCTCAAACCGAGTCAGGTCAGATTACACGTAGTGACCAGCGTTCCTACATCGAATCGCTACGTGAAAAGAACCCAACGGAAATTTACTACTCTTTGAAAGAGGTTTGTGCTAATAGTGTAGTGGCTCGTAGCACAGTATCGCGGTGGTCTGCTCGTTTCCCCGGAGGTCGGGTAAGCACAGAGGACAATCCAGGATGTGGAAGCCATCAGTTGCTTCACACTGAACTTCTCAGGTGACTGCTAATGACATCTTGGGAGAGAATCGACGAAAAACATGTGAGGGAATTGTGTATGAAGCCAGAATTTCTTTCACTTCAATTTACAGGATCATAACCGAAACGTTAATGATGAGAAAAGCCACTGCCGGATGGGTTCCGCATAACCTAAGCGAAAGGCAGACATGAGGTCGCAAAACAATCGCGGTAGAATTACTTCAACGTTATCGAACAAGAGGAGAACAGTTTCTGAAAACCGATGAAACCTGAACACGAATTTTGAGCCAGAACTGAAGTCTCAGTCGTCACTATAGAAAAGTTCCGACTCTCCAAGCCCGAAAAATTCCGCCACCAATAGTCATCAGTTATGACATGAATGGAGTCATAGCTACAGACATAGTGCTCGAAGGGACTTCTGTAACAGACGCGTACTACAAGCTGTTTCGGCAAAACGTTTTGCTGCCGAAAATTCATCAAAGAAAGCCTGACACGCTTGCAGCTGATCTTAATTAGTTTTGGACGACGATACAAGACCGCATATTGTCCTACGAGTGAGAGAAAAGCTCGACAAGTATGGGTGGGAAGTACTTCCCCACACACCATACAGCCTTGATATGAGCTCATCAGATCTTTTGATTCGTTTCCCAAACTGAAAGAAAAATTACATGCGAAACATTTTGATACAACTGACGAAGCTTGCATTGAGGTCCCCTGTCTAATCACACAGCTCAAAAATGAAGGTGATCTATCCGGAACACAGAAGTTGTCAAAATGTTGGGAAGCTGTCTTAAGTCAGATCGGAGATTACACTGAAAGTATGTAAAGGTACTTTCTAAAATAAATTAATTTCTTCAATTCTGTCTTACAGTGTACAGAACTTTTAAAGTTATCCTCGCAGTGTTATGTGTCTACCTCACTCAGAAACGTAGTGCCGCATTGAATGAATATGATTTGGCCTGCCACGATTATGTGTAACTTAGTTTTTGAAATACAGTCATGTCAGTTTAAAGTAGTGATCAGTGGTCGGAAAATATCTGATTCTAACATCATTACACCAAACATGTTGAGGGATAACTCTGCAAGTGTATGCGTAAAAGTTACTAATCATTGTTTGTGCGATGTAATAAGCTCAGAAATGAACGTAGTTACTAGCAATGTATGTTAGGCAAACCTGACCAGTTAGTTATGTTTGTACCTGACGAAGGTGTAACAGCTGGGGTAAATTTTATATTACCTCAGAGTCGTGTGTTTTTCATTCATAATATATAAAATATTCTACTAAGAATCAACGAAACAATGAATTAATGCAACTGCTAAGAATGGAACCCTCTTCGAAATTTATGATAGTAAATAAAATTGTTGTCAAAAGCGTCTGTGTGGATTTGTAGATCAGTGATAACTTTGAAAATATATCATTTTCGCTTATAAAGTGAGACACAGACGTTTTGAGACTTGAGTTCTCAACACAAATTGATATACTCGCTTTTCTCCATCATCAATGAAAGGTTGAGAATTCATCACGAAAACATCTTCAATTAGTCTTTATCTCGATAGCGAGAAATTAAAAAAAGGCTCTGAGCACTAATGGGACTTAACATTTGAGATCATCAGTCCCCTAGAACTAACCTAAGGACATCACACACGTCCATGCCCGAGGCACGATTCGAACCTGCGACCGTAGCTGTCGCGCGGTTCCGAACTGAAGCGCCTAGAACCGTTCGGCCACAGCGGCCGGCTAGCGAGAAATTCAGGATCGAAAAAAGCAGTCAGGTATGGATATGTATTTAACCGTACATCTCCACATTCTACTCTAGAATAAGTCTTCAAATAAATAAACCAGAAGAACTGAGAAGTAATACACCTTCTTCTCTCTGTGAGTTTCCTGCACCATGCGTCGTCTCTCGCATCCAAGTATCTATCTCTTTCTGTAATGCCGATGCCAATCTTGTACCGCTTTTACCCGCATCGTACGCCTCTCTCCATCGTTTCAGTGTACCCGGTATCTTCCTATTTTCTGTATTAGGGAGGTATCCAGTGTCATATCCATCACCCCTCGGCACTCTGATAAGATGTTAGTGGCATGTTAGTTTTTTTTTTTCAGTTGTGTCTACAATATCCCAACTGTTATCGTACCGCTCCGTTTCTTATGGTATCAGACGGAAGAGTGGGCTACTACGTGAACACTTGAAGATGACTGATAACCCCGACTTTCCAGTATTGAGCGATGTATTCCCCGTGGAACAAAAAAAATCAACTTTAAGGCACCCACTTTTATCACACCAGGATTATTAATCAAAATGAATTCAGTGCCATCGATGTTGGCAACAAAACTGACCACCACAAGAGCCGAAATTGCCCTACAACTAGAAGAAATCCATTGGATGTGACCAACCTTGGGGAGCTTAGCCTACCTTGATTCACATCCAAATGGGCATGATAAATGTGCAGACAATAGTTACAGGTAGGGCAAATTTTCATCACCATCTTGTGACTGTGGTGCGGAATGAAAGACAGTTACTCATTGTATATCAACACATCCCGCACGTGCCTAGAGCCACCTTTCGAAGATTTCCTGTAAGGAACGAGTAGTGTGATAAACTACATAAAAGATCTTGACATTTACCTACATAAATGATCAATTGTGTCATGTTGTGCTGGAAGCCGTGGCACCTGTTGATATGTAGAAGAATAGTAATCTGTGTATATGTGTAGCTATTCTTTTGATTCTAAAACTCTTAATATACAACATACCGTAAAGAAAGACACAAATAAATTCATTTGTTATTTTGACTCTTATTGTCAATTTACAACTTCGTCTCCAAAATCCATTTCCACTAGCTTTAATTTCTTGTCACTGACCCTGGAGACTTCCCGTAGTTGAACACCATACAGACCAATGCTATCACATATGGTTTTTATACATCCTACTTTTAAAATTTTTTGACTTACATTTATTCCATGTAATGGAATTTAGCTTCTTAATTGGTACCCTTCCCTTTCCTATTTTGTGATTCATTTCCTCACCGTGCCCGCAGTGAGTGTTCCTAAATATTTATACGATCGACTACACTGCGCTACAGATCTATCACCCATAAGTAGAAATCTTCATACACCTCCTACAACCAGGTTTCCCTTTGTGAATTTTAATTTCATATCCCACTGCATATATTTTTCTTTAAGCTTTCTAAGAATATAATATACATTCTCTTCTTTCTAAGCGAAAATGACCTGATCAACAGAAAAATGTAAGAACAAGGTATCATCGCTAATTCTAATTACCATATTTTTGCTCTTCGTTCCTCAATGTTTCACTACTTCGTTTAGAATCCTTTAAAGAGGGTAAGCGCTATGCAGTATCTTTTATCAGTCCTTCGCTAGCCTTAAATTACTGTGATGGTATCTTCCCTACTCTAACACAACAAGTATTATCTGAATACAATTGTGTTACGGCTTGTTTTATGTATTTTCTGGTTATTCATTGCTTCCTACCCTGTCATAATTCTGCCATGTGTCTTATGCAAGTAAAAACGTAGTGTATTAATCAGAAGGCTATATGATTCTGGGAAGTGGAGCGAAATAAAAGTATCCTAATGTTTATAAATCATATCAATCCACACAAGGTCGAACAAACAAAAGGTTTCCTGCCAACTGTAAATTTACGAAGCTATGAAGAGGAGCCAAATAAAAGGTATACTATTGTTAATAAAATAATATTTACTGGAAGGTACACCTAATAAAAGGCTCTTGTTTTGTGTACAATAACTATCCTGTAACAGGTTAGTCAAACAGAAGTATACCATTATGAAAGTGAACGCCAAATGAAAGTATTGTTTTACTTGGAAGGGTACGCAAAAAGAAATTAGTTTGTCAAGGTCTGTCACATAAAAGTATCACAATACTATCTTCTCTCTAATCGAAGCTGAGTCGCCAAATAAAATTTTATTAATTAAAAAGCTATGATTCTGGCAGAGGTCGCGAGTTAAAATGTCCTACTCTCGATACTACAGAATTTTGGCAGAATTAATAAAATAAAGGATCCCTGTTCCATTTATCTTGACAAGAGTCGCATTACTAAATACGTTAACTCTGCAGTGTCACTATCAACCGAACTGTTACTTTAATCTATTTATTTGCTTTAATCTGTTAATTGATATACTGCCCCACATGTGACTTGAATCTGACAAGGATCTAGAAAAATATATAGCATACTTCAATTTCCTCAGTTCCTTCAGCCAAAGAGCATATAATCATACCCCTTTATTCTAATAAAACCTTTCACCTCATTCCTATACAGCTACATTAAGGATGGAGACAAGATCGTATAAACAGAAATCTAGATTCTTCTTTCAACATTCCATCCGCACGATTTATTGATCAGAAAAGTGAGTACTGACCAAATAAGTACAATGGAAGCATACTCATCAACACATTGCAATGACGTTGTCCCTACTTCACAAGAAAGTTAACTTATATCTGTTTGTGCACAAAACTGAGTAGTGATAGCGGGTAGCCAGGATAACAGAAGGTCTTGTGAATTAGGAAGCAATCTTGTAATCATGTACTCATTCATATCTAAAGAAATGAAGATTAACATTGTTTTGCGCCACCGATAAATCCTACAAGGTCCACTACATACTCAGCAGCGAGAAATATAACTCAGCCCAGAGCTGGTCGCAAACCACGAAAAATCCATTAGATTGAAAAAAAGTGAACGTCAAAAAACACAATTCTCGCATATAGATATTCCTTGTTTTCCACGAATTTAGATTTATCCAATGAACAATAGAGAAATGAATTTTAACGTTTTCTGACTGCCACGTGGTCGAAGCATGTCGCTACCCACACGAAGATATTCTGTGCCTTTCTTAAGAAAATTCAACTTAAATTTTGTACTATGCACAAAAATCCCACATATCCCGGTATCATGAAATGTTTGGCGAGAAGCTAATGAAAGAGTGGACTCAATTTGCTCAAATCCCAAAATCTGTTAAATTACACAACTTCAACGTAATGAAAATTGTTTGGCCATCTAAGTATCCACTGTGCTGAGCAAATTTAGATCTATTGGATGAGTAATAAGGAACCGTGATACACTCCACTCTGAACAACACGTGGTTGAGCACGCCATTACTCACACCACGAGAAAAAGTCTGTTTTCTAGGAAAAATTCCAGTTTACATTTGTAAACTTTTTCAGGCATCACAGGCACACTTACGGCGCAAATATTTTCTAAAAGTTAACAAGGAATGGACTTACACCTTACCGCCGTCAATGTGATATTGTAACTGAACGGAACCATCGACTTTTAAGTCCGTAATACTCGTGCAAAATGTAAAATGAATCGTAGCACCTGTTGCAGTTACGTTTATTGAATTTATCTCACATACTGAAAGTGATTGGTCTGTACTATCTACATGGCTGAGTAAAGTTTCCTTGTCTCGCAGCACATGTGGAGCACTAACAGCATCCACTCACCCCGTAATGGGGATCGAACTAAACCTCTTTGCTTTCCCACATAAGCAAGGCTGAACTAACAGCCAACCAGATCCCAGCTCCTCTCTTGAATATTAACGTTCACTTACATGAATCATACATAGCAGGTTGAATGACAAGGACAGGAAAAAGAGTAATATAGAGAATAAAAAACTCATTTCCTGCGGAGAGGCTTACTACCTTCGCAAACAGGTATCGGGTAACAAAACTAAACAACAGCGTTAAGAAGTGGTAGAAGACTTAAGAGATAGATCTGAAAGATCCCTCTCAAAGTCCATATGAACTATGTGTGTCTCCAAATTACGTTCCATTCTTTTTTCAGTCATCTGTCTAATGCTGCAAAGTCTATAGATACAAGACCTGCCTGCCTAGATGTCCCTCTGTTCTTCTACTTCCTCAGTTTCTCTCTTCCGTCTCTAATGATCCCGTTGTCGACGGTTCGTTAAACACTACTTTCCTTCTCCTCCTCCTCCTCCTCCTCCTCCTCCTCCTTCTCCTCAATTTCTCTCTCAGTGCTTGTTCTAAGGATGTCGATGTAGATATGATAACTGTGATGCCTTGATAATTTTCACAGGCACCCTTGCTTCTCTTTTTAAATGTGTTTTGATCCACACTTCTCGGAACTCTGCAGACAGTTGCATCCACTAAGGCAGAGACGTTCAAATAATACGTCTACCCGCACCTTCAACTCCACATGATCAGTCACAAATCCTGGTTCTTCACCATTTTCGAATTTTTTACATGTCTCTTGTCCCACCGCTGTTGTTATTTCCTTGGTGTTTTTTAGTCACATTCGTTGCACGCAAAGGAGCATATGTCTTGAAATTCGGATCGATCTTCTTTAGATAAGTCTTCCATCTATCTAAGGGTATCAGTTGTGTTACCACCTTCCATGTTTCTTTGGACTTTGAACTCCCTAGTCAGTTCAGATAGCTTTTCTGGTCACATTACTGCTTTCTTTGCCCCTCCCCCTGTCTTAGATACCTACTTCAGCATCAGTCTTATTGGTCATAATACGTCTGCTATAGACTTCCTTTTTCTCCTTCGCCTTTGCTGAAATATCATCTTTTACTGAAATATCATCACTCCACCAATAAGTTTTAAACTTGCCAGACATGTTCACAACTACGCTGAAACGTGTATGAGTCCGTTCATGAATAATTCTCAAAATTGCCTTGTATATTACTTCCAATGTGGTATAGTCAATCTGATTAAGTTTGATGTAGCTTCACACTCAATCTAAGCTTCCATAAGTAAACAATTGAAAAATTTTGCAGTAAACGTAACTTACTTTTTGTTTGAAATCCCCAGGAATAGGACAAGGAGTATAACTTTTCGTGGAAGTCCAAGCTCCGATTATGACATCATTCATAATTTCTCACAATTCGAGTGTATTTTTAAGGTGATATTCTCAATTGAAAAAGTGCTAAATTGCCCCCAAAGAATTCAAACAACTGTAAAACAGTAACATTACAAGTTCAAATACTGTGCTTCATAATCCAATTTTTTAAGGGAGCACAAAAAATTTAAAATTCTTAGTTGAGGCAGTGCCGAACGACAATTAGAACAAATGCAGAACTGATATATAAGGTGCTGAAAAAATATTCAGTACTGAATAACTTGTGAATTTAAGAAAACGAGACAAGTAAAACGAAACTTAGTTGTATTTAAAGCACTATTAAGTTAGCGGGGGCCCGAAATAATTTCACAATCTTCTAATTAATTAGCAAAAATAGGAATGAATAAAAAGTGCTTGAGTCAACGACAGTAAGTCTCTAATATAACAAGATTGCATTGACACTAACGGTCATGGGGCTTGACAGAATCTCAGTACGTGAGGCAGTGAGAAACAAGCGGCTAAAGGTTACAGAAGGAAAGAAAAACGTAGTTTAGGGAGCCGATGAAGCGGCATGAGAGGTGCCCGCAGAGGTAAGTGTCGGGGTTAGACAAACAGCATGCCCGACAAACAGCAT
Organism: Schistocerca serialis cubense; assembly: GCF_023864345.2. NCBI lineage: Eukaryota > Metazoa > Arthropoda > Insecta > Orthoptera > Acrididae > Schistocerca > Schistocerca serialis. Next base: position 525,839,277 of record NC_064642.1, read on the forward strand.
TCCGGAGTTGCGCCGCACAGAGCAGGCGTCCGCGGCAGTACACAGCCACTCCAATACCATGTCCCCCCCCTCTCCCCACCCCCCTCAAACCTATCACCACAGCCCCTGTAGCCAAGGTGAGGAACGCTGCGCTGCCAGGTAGGAAACAGCGTAGCGAAGGAATCGTCTAAACAAGAAAGGTCCAAATCAAACAGTAAGGCCGGCCGGGGTGGCCGAGTGGTTCTAGGCACTACAGTCCGGAACCGCGCGACCGCTACGGTCGCAGGTTCGAATCCTGCCCCGGGCATGGATGTGTGTGATGTCCTTACGTTAGTTAGGTTTAAGTAGTTCTAAGTTCTAGGGGACTGATGACCTCAGATGTTAAGTCCCATAGTGCTCAGAGCCATTTGCACCAAACAGTAAGACAGGAAGCGCAAGATAAATAGACACCTAAGCCCCTTCAATTAGATGCAATTAAATGACAATTTTTTAAAACTGAATCAACTTACTGCCTACTATGTTCGGATTTGATTATCCATTAAATTATGTATTAAACAGCCCGCCCGGCTAGCCGCGTTCTCTAACCTGCCCGGTTAGCCGTGCTGTCTAACGCGCTGCTTCTCGAGCGGGAAGGCGTGCCAGTCCCTGGCACGAATCCGCCCGGCAGATTCCGGTGTGCCGTCCAGCCTGTGGATGGTGTTTAGGGCGGTTTTCCATCTACCTCGGCGAATGCAGGTTGGTTCCCCTTATTCCGCCTCAGTGGCACTGTGTCGGCGATTGCTGCGCTAACACCGTTTCCACGTACGCGTACACCATAATTATTTTACCACGCAAACATTTGGGGTTACACTCGTCTGGTATGAGACGTTCCTGGGGGGTCCACTGAGGGCCGAACCGCGCAATAACCCTGGATTCGGTGTGGGGCGGCGTTGGGTTTGGTGGACTGCTGTGGCCACTTGTGCGGTTGTGAACCACTGAGGGCTACGGCGGGGACGAAGCCTCTCCGTCGTTTCTAGGTCCCCGGTTCAATACAATACAATACAATGCATTGAACAAATTCATTCAGGAAAAGCTCTAGAAGAGACAGACCAAATGTAATACAATTTGAAACACTAATTAATTAAATTGAAAATAGTTACAACTACTTCCCCTGAGGGATATTGGGAAATGTCAAATAGCACCTCCTGAGAAGGATACAATCGCATAAGAAAAGCCAACCTTTCCTCAGAACCAGATGTGGCAATGGCGAGCAACTAAGCAATTTCTCCTTCATAACGACCTCGATAAACACCTTGAGGACCTGCCAAGGCCACATATCTGACACATAAATAAAAACAATACATATTAAAACATAAAGATACATTAAATGAATAACCAGAATTAAGCACAAATGAGCAGAATATCGCACGATACTAGAACCTCAGGAGAGGATTGGCTTGGTTCAAATGGCTCTGAGCACTATGGGACTCAACATCTGTGGTCATCAGTCCCCTAGAACTTAGAACTACTTAAAAATAAGTAACCTAAGGACATCACACACATCAATGCCCGAGGCAGGATTCGAACCTGCGACCGTAGCGGTCACGCGGTTCCAGACTGAAGCGCCTAGAACGCACGGCCACTCCGGCCGGCCCAGGAGAGGAGAAAATTAAACAACAGTGACGTGCCTCGAAACCTTTAGCTCATTACAGTAACCTTAAACATACTATGAGGTCACTATAAACGGCCATCATCACGACTTTCATGCAAAGTTGTATTAAAACAAGAGTTGAAGCCAAACGATCACAGATTGCGTCATGAGTTCGCTGACTGGGCCGTACAGCGGTTGGAAGCAGATCCTGATTGCAGAGGAAAAATCATATTCTCAGACGGTGTACATTATTGTCTTAGTGGCTCCGTCAGTGCGAAAAACCGTTATTACTGAACCGAGAAGAACCCACAAGTGTTCCATGAGATGTCATTGCATTCAGAAAATATCACTGTGTGGTGCGGTTTATGGCATGGCGGCGTCGTTGGACCATATTTCTTTAGAGATGATGAGAGAAGAACCGTTACCGCCAATTACAAGTGCTACAGATCCATGTTACGCTAATTTCTGTGGTCAGAATTTGAGACCACAGATACTGAAAGCATGTGTTTCTAACAGGATGTCTCTGCGTGCCACACAGCTTACGCTACGCTCGATTTTCTGAGGGTGAATCGTCTCAATACGTGGATCTGTAAATTATCACCTCGATCGCGTGTTTTAAGACGCATAGATAATTTTCTTTAGGGCTTCTTAAAGACGAAATCCATGCTAACAAGCCACAGGCTTTGGAACATTTGGAGGTGAACATTCATTCGTCAGGCTGTCGTAGACACAACGCCACTGATGTTGGACGCAGAGATTAACAACTGGAGCCATCTTGTGCGTCAGTGTGTTCAAAGCCACGGTGGACATTTGAAACATAATTTGTCTAAAAAAAGTATTTAATAAGAGTATGGGATACAACTATCAGAAGAAAACTATATCTAATACAAATTAAATTTGTCATTGCCGATCTAGAGAATGAGATCCATTTGAAATAAATTTATTCACAAATATCTTGATTGCATTTGGTAGATATACTATAGTTTCAACTCTAATGAGTCACCATCGGGACGAAGACTACCGGAGAAAATTTTGAATTTTTAATGAGATTTTACGTAGTTGATATCTGATTTGGGGTATTGGGAGCATGCACACTGAAGAGCCGATAAAGTAAACATAGCGTATGGTAGTTCTGTAACTTACTGCGCCATACATCCCAACTGGGCCTATGTACAACTGACAGCGTCAAATAGATGGATGCTGCAAATGTAACACACACTACAAATAGTGGTTACTTCTAACCCTCAAGAGCTTTCACAACTTGTGTCTAGTTAAACTACATTGCAATAACCAAGAATCGTTTCATATTCTGTGGAATATATTCCGAAACTTTTGGACAGAGGGATGCGGAGGTCCTCCTGCACTTGGCAACAATAAAGTGGCCATAAAAGAATAGCCCCGTTTCATGGTATATTATAAAAATTTTATTTACACTATTTACAACAACTCATACATCAAACTGGAGATAAACTAACCTAGTTTTACAACAAATGTTCAATATGTTCATCATTACTTATAAACCCACACATCCAACCTAAAGTCCGATTCCCACATTTTGGTTAACAACTTAGGAGTATCGGAAGCAATACGTTCTTCAATTCTGTGTTTCAACTATGGCAAATTGTTAGGCGGGGACGGGAATTAAACACCATTTTTTATAAAGCCCCAAAGGAAAAATCGCATTGTTTGAAGTCAAGTTGTAAGTAGGCTGTATAGGTTTTCTTATTGGTAACGCCACGTAGCGCTCTGTATGAAAACCATTGGCTGTGCTGTGTGCAGTCTGTGGCTGGTTTGCATTGTTGTTGGCTATTGTAGTGTTGGGCAGTTGGCTGTTAACAGCGCATAGCGTTGCGCAGTTGGAGGTGAGCCGCCAGCAGTGGTGGATGTGGGGGCTGAGATGGTGGAGTTTTGAGAGCGGATGATCTGGACAGAGACAGTAAATTTGTAAAACTGGATGTCATGAACTGATATACATATATTATGACTTTTGAACACTATTAAGGTAAATACGTTGTTTGTTCTCTATCAAAATCTTTCATTTGCTAACTATGCCTATCAGTAGTTAGTGCCTTCAGTAGTTTGAATCTTTTATTTAGCTGGCAGTAGTGGCGCTCGCTGTATTGCAGTAGTTCGAGTAACGAAGATTTTTGTGAGGAAAGTGATTTGTGAAAGTTATAGGTTAATGTTTGTCAGGGCCATTCTTTTGTAGGGATTATTGAAGGTCAGATTGCGTTGCGCTAAAAAATATTGTGTGTCACTTTAGTGTTGATCAGAATAGGTAAACAGCGAAATGTCTGAGTACGTTCAATTCTGCTCAGCTGCTTGAAAATCAAACAATGTAAGGGGTTTACCAGCACAGTAATTCACTAATTTTTCTAAGGGGACGTTTCAAAGTGACAGTAGAGACTAGCGGAAAAGAGCTCTGTCGTATTGACCATTTCGACAAATTCTACGGTCAGGGACTTCGACGTTCAACCACTTTTGTATAAAGAGGGGAAGGTACTCTGTCTTGTTGGCAAATAATGTTTTCAGGTTCACCTGTTGGGGAAAGTGCCATTCTTGCAACATAAACAGATGACCAACCCCTGTTAAGTTAGCTTCTGCGAAAGGAAGGAAAAAAGTGGTACGTACACTTGACGTCAGAACACAGCGCAGAGAACGTTTAATTTCAGGAAATCTCTTCGATATTGGGTACAAGTTCAGTTAGTCCCCTGGCTCTTTAACTGTGACCTTGTAGCTGGGGCATTTTCTTGTGGACGCGTAGTACTTTCTGCTCAGTTGACGTACGCATCCAAAATTTATACTCTACTTAATCACTTAATCACCATTTATTGATATGGAGCAGTTTTTTAATTAATTTTTATAGCAAATTAAAATTACTTGTGACCTGGCATTTAATTTAAGTCCTAGGTTTTGCACTCATCTGACCACACCATTAGTCTAGACCTAGAATTTGACTGAAACTGGGAATCGTCTGTATAGAAACAATACTTATAGGCGAACAAAATCGAAGAGCATTGACACACATAAAGCACAATAGTGGGCCAATGACTGAGGCTAGTAGCATATTTCAGGTCATTCGTTACCTTCCTCAGTACTGTGGCTGTGTTGCGGTGTTTACGATAACTTGACTAATACTTGTGATACACGTCGAATTTTGACTAAGTATTCAGTAAATTGTTCATGGACAGGTGTTTAGGTAGAGCGGTAAGATCATAAGTGGCCAGCAAACACAAGGGAATCGGAATAAGCCGTTTGGAGGTGGGCTGCACAATATTTTCTACCCACTGAGTGAGACAAGTCTTATTCATGAGAGAAAAAATCAAATGCGTCTGTCAAGGCTGATACTAAGCTATTCACAACATTGTTAATCACTGTAATGCTGGCACTTTCATTGCATACCACTTTAGATAAGTTCCTTTCTATTGATTTCCTCGTTTCGTTTATCGTAAAGTGTCTTACACTGTGAATGTCACCAATAATCAAGCCTGGTGTTTTTACTGCTGATAGTTTTATGCAAAGTGGTAGCTGACGGATTCTTATAGCCAAAGGTCCTTTTTTTATAATTTAGGTGTAATGACAACACTGTTTACATGTCTCCTGGTCGTTAAGTCTGGCTAATATAGCAATCGTCATGCCAGTATTACAATTTCTACGTTAAAATTCTGGTGAATTGCTTATAATTTTAAGGCTGAACTTTTTCTAATTTTTAGCTACAAACGTCACACAAAATGTTATGTATTATGTCTTTGTTCGTACCATTTAAAGACCTGTGATCTCCATCATTCATTATTGTTTACCATTCCATTTACTAATGTACGCAGTGTGGGTTACAATAGACTGAAAAGTCTCTACGAAAGCTTCGAAATCAAGAATAAAGTCATAGTTTAATGGACTAGACGATCGTTATGAGCGATCTGAAAACAAATGCGAGGTGGTGCATTACTGTGCCCATCTTCACACTTAGGCAGCAGACAGGAAAAGCATCAGTCTGAGAGCTGTGCAAACTCGTTCACAGTTGGTCACTCAGCCAAGCCGATGGGTATCGATCCCGGCCAGAGCGGGTGCCATTACTTGGGTAACCTCACAAGGACCCCAGAGGGGAAGTAGTGGCAAAGTGTTAGCAAAATGATAGCCTTTCAAAAAGTATTTCCAATAAGGCCATTAATAAACCTTTAGCCAGAATTAACGCTCTAGAAACATCAGTGACGTTGTAAAAATTATAACTTAAAGGGAAACATTCCTTTGTAACTGTAGAACGAAACGACAGCTCTATATTTAAATTACATACCTAGGGAAGCTATCGAAATATCGTGGAAAATTTGAACATAACTGACTTCTTGAAACAGAAACATAACTGAATATTACAAATTACGTAAAACTTGCTCTTTTATTTCGAAAAACACAAAATTTAGTTTGAAGAGGTTGAAAAATGATTTTTCAATCCCTTCAATCTACATTTTGCGTTTTTGTAAATAGACAGTTTTACATTATTAATTATTTGTAACTGGTTGGCTGATTTTTTAGCCTCTTCGGATTTACACAGTTGCTGTTTTGCAGCCATGTTTAAGATCTATAAATACGTAGTTGCTATGACTACAAATCAATGACCCACAATTTAAATGAGGCAACTCATAAAATACCTGGTTGTAGGTATTTGTAGAGGCATGAAACGGAATGATTACATAGGTTCAGGCGTAGGTGAAGCAAGTGGCAGGCTTCGCTTCATTGGTAAAGTACTAGGAAAAGTAAGTCAGATTGCAAAGAAGACTGCTTATAAAACATTCCTGCGACCCTCCTGGATTATTACTCAATTGTGTGTGACCCATACCAGAGAGAATAACGGTGGACATTGCACGTATACAACGAAAAGCCGCACGAATGATCAACGGTTCGTTTGATCCATGGGAGGGCGCTATAGATAGGCTGAAAAACCTACAGTGGCAGGCGCTCGAAGACAGAACCAGTAAAAGCCCACACGGAGAATTTCCAGAACCAGATTTAAGTGAGGAATCCAGGAATGTACTACATCGCCCTTATATTGCTCCCGTAGGGATCGTTAGAATAAGACCAGCCTAATAAAATAGTTCACAGAGATATTTATGCTTCTTCCCACCCTCCTTATGTGAATGGAACGAGAAGAAGCACTAATAGCTATGAACAACGAGAAGAACCCTCTGCTATGCACTTTACATCGCTATACGAAGTATGCATGTAGATGTAGGTATATAATCCTCATTACAAAAGCAAATAACCTAAATTTAGTTAGATACTGGTAAAAATTGCTTGTTAAAAACGGGCATCAAAGAATTCCTGCGGAGAATATGAAGGGTTTGTCCTGAAAAAAATTAGAATTGAAAATATGCAGTCTGTTACAAATAGCATTCACTTGAAAAAGGACTTCTGCTTAAAATAAAAGTTGTTGATTATATTTAACCTCACATATTACTCGATTATCAAAGCTAAATGATATGTACATTGTATACACATGTGTTGTGTGCTGTCAATTTCATAGCCATTCTGAAACAGCAACAGCAAAACCTCCTGAGAGAAGCTTGCTATATGCAAATAGGTTAAACTTAGAAAATTTGTAGAAATCTCTTCAATAGTTTCTGATGAATAGGCATATATATATTTATATATATACATATATATATATATATATATATATATATATATGTATATATATATATATATATATATATATATATATATTGAGTTTGCAATCTGTTGGAAGGATGGTGACCTAACTGAAGAACCAAAACATTATGATCACGTGCTTAGAGGAGGGGTGTTCATGAAAAGCACACTCTATTTCAAAAATGCATCAAATCCACAGTTTTTAAGATATGACAATGAAACTTTGTACCATTCTTTACATGAAATTAACACATTTACCATTAAGTTCCTTGTATTACATAGATTTGATTTCTGTGGAATTTAAAGTTTTATTTTCAAAAAATTATATATATATATATATATATATATATATATATATATATATATATATATATATGCCTATTCATCAGAAACTATTGAAGAGATTTCTACAAATTTTCTAAGTTTCATCTATTTACATATAGCAAGCTTCTCTCAGGAGGCTTTTTGGATATATCGGACAGGAGAATTTGAATAATTTTTAATTATAATTCTGTAAGTATAATGAAGAATTCATGCAAAATTCCAAGCACTTTGCCCCATATCTCAGTGTAACTCAGAATTTCAAAATTTACTCTCGAGACAATATTTATTGGATTTAAAGAAATAAAATTACAAAATCTGATAATTCCAACTTTCATAGACTCTGAGAAAAAGCTGCATGAACTTTAAGGAGCATAATTTTCAGGAGATGCAATGTAAACTTCAATCTAACGTTTTTTCTTATGTAACGTATTCAGAAGGCTGTAGATTCGTAGTCAAGGCCCTCTTTCCCTTCAAGGCTTCCCTTCTACTTTCTTGTTTTCTGTCTTCTTTCCTTTAGCATGTTTTGAACGGAATTTTCAGCTGCAGAGAGGCCCTATAAATAATTTGTCTCAAGATGTCTTGAGTGAAATTTACTGTCGTAAAGCCCATTCTCTCTAATACTTTCATCCTCCCTACGTTTCCATCATTAAATGCAAAAACTACATCATAAGTTACAATTCTAAAAACTGTAGTAGATGAAAATGTGGCAAAACACATTACTTCCTGATGAACAAAGCAGCTGGTTTGTTATTATTTCTAGGATATCCGAAAAGAATCACAAATGATCTATAAAGGAAAAGAGTATGAATCACAGCCTCCATGCTAGTTTATTAGAAAGTAATCGACAGAATCGTTGCTCGCCGAGCTAGTATTGAAGAGTTGCTTCCAAAACTGACGTTGTCAGGAAGGTTGCGTCACACATTTAATTATTTTTCAGGCACTTCGGATGCAATTTCATTGGGAACTTACCGTCCATGAGCTCTACTAATAAATAAAGAATAAATTGAAAACTGGCATTTTCTGTCAATTTCACGAACATCTCCGCCTAACAGTGTGTTCGTTGACAGTTGGAACGCAACACAACAGCGATTTTGCGTGTCATTGATTCGGAAAATCCGTGGTAGGTTTCAGGAACGGCAGATGTTTGTGGCCAGAGAGCTAAGACCCGATAGAGCTCAAGACGTGTTCCGGTGGATTCAGATCATGTGTATTTTAAGGCCAAGACATCAACGTGACTTCACTATGATACCTCTAAATCACCGCAGAAGCATCTTGGCCTTATTACACAGACAGTTACCCAACATGGAAATATCGCCACGAGTGAAGCCATCAACCTTGAAGCAAAGTAAGTTAACCGCAAAAACGTTAACGCAATCACAGTTGTGGCGATGCTTTCGATTACTCCTAAAGGTTCCAGGGACGCCAAGGTGAATCTCTCCCAAAGCATAATACGAGAGGGTATACCAAAAAACAGGAATTATTTTTTAAAAGCCATATATTTTCAAATTGTTTGCAAAGCTGTCTTATCCTCTTCAAAATCCTCTTCATTAAAACTATCACATTTGTCCCATCAGTGCTTCCACTTTTCGAAATATTTTGTGTGCTCATCTTTAGAAATGGCTGACAGCTCCTCCCTTGTCTCTTTCTTGACTTCTTAAATGTCGTCAAACATGTATTTTATGCCCCTTTTTATGCGTAGAAATCAAAAATCGCAGAGACCCAGGTCAGGCGGGTAAGGTGCGTGGGAAAGCGGAACCATCCAACTTTTAGCCAAAAACTAACAAAGATGGCTGTGTGTGCAGGTGTGGTGCCGTCGTGGAAGAACCAGTCTTCTGTCTGCCACAAATCGGGTCTTTTTTGATTAACAATGTTGGCTGAACCGAGCTCCAAGTTAACCCATTAATCTCTGCCAGTTGGTCAGTGGTCCGTCGACGGTCTGCGAGCACTAACTCTCGAATTTTTTCAATATTTTCGTCGATCTGGGCAGTTGATGGACGTCAAGAACGTGATTTGTCATCAGTCGCAATGTAGCCATTTTTAAATCGAGCAAACCGCACGTACCTTGTGGATAACATCGGTGGTTCACTGAGGATTTTTGCGGATGATGCTGTAGTATATAGAGAGGTTGCAACAATGGAAAATTGTACTGAAATGCAGGAGGATCTGCAACGAATTGACGCATGGTGCAGGGAATGGCAATTGGATCTCAATTTAGACAAGTGTAATTTGCTGCGAACGCATAGAAAGAGAGATCCTTAATCATTTAGCTACAATATAGCAGGTCAGCAACCGGAAGTAGTTAATTCCGTAAATTATCTGGGAGTAGGCATTAGGAGTGATTTAAAATGGAATGACCATATAAAAGTACTCGTCGGTAAGGCAGATGCCAGACTGAGATTCATTACAAGAATCCTAAGGAAATGCAGTCCGAAAACAAAGGAAGTAGGTTACAGTACACTTGTTCGCCCACTGCTTGAATACTGCTCACCGGTGTGGTATCCGTAGCAGATAGGGTTGACAGAACAGATAGAGAAGATCCAACGAAGAGCAGCGCGCTTCGTTACAAGATCATTTAGTAATCGCGAAAACGTTACGGAGATGATAGATAAACTCCAGTGGAACATTCTCCAAGAGAGACGCTCAGTAGCTCGGTACGGTCTTTTGTTCAAGGGAGAAGCGATACAGGTACTCAAGGCACCCTCCACCACGCACCGTCGGGTGGCGTGCGGAGTATGGATGTAGATGTGGATGTAGACGTATACTTTTGTTTTTCCCATAGCATCATCTTGGTAAGCTGTTTTCAGCATTAAAATAGTTTCAGCAGCATTTTTACCGTGTATAAAACAAAATGTAACAACTGTACATTCTTGACTAAAACTTGCCATCATAAAAAACGAAACAAGAACAAAACCGCACTAGCAAAACAGTCACTGCTGATGAGCAGAACAAGCCAGATCGACAACACAGGCGGCACTGAACCGGCAATGATTTACGATATACACGCATAGCGACACAAATGCGTATTAAAAAAGCTCCACCCACGGCAATGTTATTCCGGTTTTTTTTCGGGTACCCCCTCATACTGTCCCCACAGGCCTGCACCCGAACCGCGGTGCGTATTTCGAGCAACCGCTTGCCTGGATGATCACATATCTGGATTCGACCTCAGACTAGGTGGAACAAGAAACGTGATTCATCCGACCAATCGACACGTTTACTTTGTTCCACGGACCAATCTCTAAGATCACGTGTCCGTTGCTCTTGTAATTAACGATGCCGTTCTGCTGAAATGGGAACAGGTAGCGGTCGTCTCCTATAGAGCCCATGTTCAATAGTATGACCTGAACGGAGTGCTCTAAAACTCTTGTGCCCGCATCACCATTGTACTCTGTCTTCAGATCAGCCACAGAGTGTGGGCTGTAGTGCTTTACAGAACGGAAAATCCTCCGACCTCTACATTCTGTGATGAAGCGTTGGAAGTACACCACCTTGTCGTTTTCTCCTTGTTTCACAGTCTTCAGCCATTTTCCATTCCCATTCACGACATTAGTACGCGAACAGCAGACCAATTTTTCCGCTTCCGAGGTGCCCGTTTCCTAGTGCCGGAACATAACAACCTACTTACCAGATGATTTCTCCATTTGTGGCGCGTATCATCACTACAATGATTCCACTTCGCTTAAACAGTGTGTCCTTGAAGAAATGGTCAGTATTCAGAGACATGACATGAACGGTCATTCAAGGAAAATGGTCTAGAAAATATTGACTCTTAAATGCCTACCTTACGAGTAAGAGCTATGAACGCTTGCTTCATCTTCGATTCTACGAAAGAAATCGCTTCTACTTAGCTCTTTCGTTTCGGTATTATGAGAGGTGTTGCTCATAGCTATTAAGATACGCACTTTAGAGTCCATGTTTACCGTACATATTTTCTTTGTTTTTCTCCTTACTATCACCTCTCAAAATATCGAAAATAAAGAGTTTAGAGTAGAAGAATTTGCGTCACAGTATGAGGAGGAAGAAGTGCTCATACTTCTCAGGGTGTGTATCTTAGAGCCCATGTTTTCTAGACTTTCTTCCTTCGAATGATCGTTCCTGCCATATCCTTGAATAGTGACGACCACTCCTCCTGGGATACCTTGTATATTTTTTATGCTTGCTTATTTACGTGTCGTTATACGTAAGCAAATGGAGCGCAGTGACCCCGCAAAACTATGAAACAGTCCAAGTGGTTGAATATTCTTCTACGCGAACGCACGCGCGCGAAGTATCATACGACGTGCAATTCGACGAAACGAATGCGATTAATAAGTTTGGTATTTTCGAGCGAAGTGGACGCGGTTTGCCGTTTGTGTTTCAAGTTACCATTTTGGTCAGTGTTGTCCAAGAACGTAGTGTACTGCGTGACAAGAGAAATAAACAGTAGAGCAAACCGTTTGATATCGTACCATGAATGGGTGAACGTCACCAACAAGTTCGTACAAACAAGTACCAACACATTTACTATCAGTGTAGTTTACATTCTTTGTTTAGGATACTGTTCAAATCACTACTTAATTTTTTCCTTCACTTGCATGGATGCTCGTGATGAAGCATTCCCTTTCTAAATTGTCTCGTGGTGTTTTCTGCATATTTCGGTATACACCCTAGAAAAAAGCAACGTCAGCCTCATTTATTTTACACGTATGATGTCGTGTAATAAAGTTGCAGCTTTCACGATAAGTACTGTATTTTCTACACTGGTTGTCATAGGTTGGAGCAAAATTCTAAATCTAAATGTCATACATTCAGAAGAACATTTTACCTCCATTCTTACCAGGGATACTTGTATCTATCTTTAGTGTCGCCTACAGTCGTTGTTCGTTTTGGAAAAGGCCTCATGAAACGGTTCTTTGGAGGAAATGCTCAATCCCCCAAACATATGGACGCTTGATACTGGAGCCTTCTGCATGTCGAACAGGACATTCATCAAAAACACCTGCTTCCTGTTCTTTGCCGTAGAAGCCATTTTCACCATAAGAAACCTATAATTTGCATCAGTGACAGACAATAATCTAATGGAAAACAAAGATTTGAAAGAGTAGTACAAGGAATCAAATTTACTGTTTTTTATGTCTATACGTCTCACATAAATATTACCAAGGCGGTTAGTGATTGGCCAACCGTTGCAAAGACATTGCACTATGTATTTTAATTCATCTTCTGTTGGTTCGGTCCTGTGCTTTGTTAACCGTGTTCTCCGTTTAGCCTTACAGACGTCTACAACTGTTGTAGAAGTAGCCGTTTACGAAATTCTGAAATAAAAAGCTAGCTGGTGGAACAGTATGCCCGTGGTTAAGTACTTGGAACCAAGAAACACGTGTATTAATCTTTTATAATTTTTAATTTGTCCCAGAAAAGGAGTAGGTTATAAATTGGACAGCCTTTTATCCTTTTTTATGTATGTAATGAGATATGTCCGAAGTTTGTCTAACCTGTCTCTTTCAAAATTGTCGACAACAGAAAACTGGGCTAATATTTTGTTTACCCGTCACCAAGTACGGAGTTATAGTCGTGTTTGTATTCATACTGAGATCCTGACATTATGTTTGTCGATAGCAAAGGGTGAAAACGGGGAGATGGCTCTCCTAGGTAAAAGCCTAGGGAATATACCGTTAAAAATTGAGCAAGTTGTTGCGGTTATTTATTATTTAGATTCCTCCTCTTACCGGATTTCACGAGTAGGAGTAGGGTAACTTTAAATCTCTCTAGCTGGGAAACGGATAAGTGTATAAAAAATTGAAGGTGGTTCGAGATCGAGATTTTACGAAAAACCGTAAAAATTTCAGCCATGTGTTCTGCATATCCGTCTTGGAATCCACGATAGGGTTTTGGTCGGCTGGTCACGGCGGAAATGTAGTAAAAAAATCCTCTTCTTACGGTTTTCGGAGAAACCGCCGGTGATCTAATGGTGCCTCCGTAATTCCCTTCAATCCCACTGTAGACCACATGAAATGCAAAAAAGAACAAGCAAATGTGCTCCGTTTGCCTAATCAGAAGGAGTTGCGTAATATTCGTACTTTGAGCTTGTAATGTAGGATATTGACACTAAGACAACACTTCTATCGGGTATGCAAGTGGCTCCTAGCTCAAGCACTATCCAAGAATCTTGATCCTAACTTTTTATTACCAACAGAACCCGAGGTATGAGCACCGGAAAATCCCGTTTCTATGCGCGACGTTTTCGAACCTCTCGGGTAACGATGTTGTCAGATGCACACCAATCTTTCTTCCTGCCTGGCCTGCTAAGTCAGTGCTGATATCGGTTATTGTGCTTGGCTAGGGTATCCGGTCGGCAGCAAATATGACGAACCTAACGATCAAGGCCCTGCTGTCCTATAAGTTGTCTATTTTGAACAGCAGACGATTTGGGAAGCACCTCTGCGGCCATTGTGGTATTACACTTACGCGGCTTTAGTTATAACACATCTTCCTTCCAGCTATATCACAAACGTGATTTCTCATTTAAGTATGTAACTACAAGATAGGAATTTAATGAATGAACTAACGCCATCCAGTGACCGTTTACCAACTTTTTTCTTCTACTACAAGAATTTCACCGTAACTGTTTGCTCACAACTAAATGCAGCTTATCACAGTAGCACGAGTGCGAATGTAGTTGTTTACTGCTCCAAATTTCTGAAGTGAAGTGTATAAAGCTTCACATGATCTTTTCAGTATTTGATATACTTCATTACTACCGTCTTGTGCAACATGCTATATGTGTGTGTGTGTGTGTGTGTGTGTGTGTGTGTGTGTGTGTGTGTGTCTGAGTCCTGATACCTGTGTTGTGTTCCCACCAGAATCTGAGGTATTTTACGGATTCACCAAATAAAAGTTTTCACCTCACGTGCACCAGTGTCCAACAATAACGTTTACTGTCAAAAATAATATATATAGTGCCAAAAAAAACACCGACAGACTTTAGGGGCATGTTCCTTACACCAAAGCAAGAATAAAATGTCTAATATATAAGGGCCCTCAAGCGCATACATTAAGAGGTACGAGCACTCTTCTATATTATGAAACAGACGTCTTCTACTGCAAGTTGTTGGGAGGAGATAGTATGGAGTAAAACAACAAAAAAATGTTCAGTAAACATGGGCTCTAAAATGCATACCTTAGAAGCTATGAGCACTTGTTCAATAGAAGAGATGTGTTTCACACTAGCGAAGATGACTAAGAGCGGATAGTTCTTAAAGTAAGCATTGTAGACCCCATGTTTACAAAATTCATAGATAAATAAGTGCTCATACTTATTAAGGTATACATTACAGCCCATGTAACAGGAATTTTTTTTATTTTTTTATGTATAATGAACGTGTCCCTAAAGTATGTCTGTGTTTTTTTTTTTGGGGGGGGGGGCACCTTGTATACAGTGTGATTCAAAAGTAACTGTATACATTTCATGGTTGTAATGCATGCATCAAAATATGAGTATATCTAAGTAAGAATAAAACGTCAAATACCGGTTTGTATGAAATTGCTACTTTAGTTCTGAATTATGCAGTAGAGCATGGATCACAAGTGGAACACATCATAATCATCATCATCATCATCATCACCATTATCATCAGTGTTCTGTCCAAAGGCAGGTTTTCAGGTGGTAACTCACCATGCTCTCCAGTCTTCTGCCATCCTTTTCAGGTCCGTGTAATTTCTATTTCCCTTTATGTCGTCTGTTATCTTGTATCTCCTCCTTCCTCTGAAACAGGCACTTCTATTTCTTCGAACGACCTACCCAGTTCTTCCTCTTTTCTCTTATAAACTGCGGCAGTCTTCTCCCCTCACCAACACTTTCCAGTACTCTTTCGTTACTTACTCTTTCCATCCAGCTTATTCTCTCCATTCTCCTCCAGATCCATGTCTCAAATGCTTCTAGATTTTTCTCATCCTCTCGTCTCAGGTGCCCATGTTTCCCCCCCCATAGAGTGCCACACTCCAGACAAAACACTTACCAATACTTTTCATCAAACCTTTATTTAGTTTCTTTCTATTGAATGCTTCCTTCGCGCGATAGTAATGCGAGTTCTCACCTCTTGATGGCATCTCAAGTCTTCAGTAATCGTACTTCCAAGAAATTTAAATGTTCTTGTTTGGCTAATAACAAATTGTTCTATCTTAATATGTGCCGATCTCCTTCCTCTGCCGATCTCCACAATCTTTGTTTTTGTCGTATTGATTCTCATCCCATATTCCACGCAAGCATCATTCATATCTTTTAGCATTTTATATACTGTTCGTTCACTTTCTGCCACTAGTACCATGTCATCAGCAAATCGTATAATTCTATTCTCTTCCCATCAATACACACTCCTCTTTTTCTATATAAGTCTTTCGCAACGATCTATCCCAGGTATAAGTTGAACAATAAAGGGGAGACGCAACAACGTTGTCTCACGCTCCTTCCAATGCTACTTCCTTCAGACATTTCAGTTCCAATCCTTATTCTTACTTTCTGTCCTGCACCAATCGTCTCTCCCTGCAATCTCCTCATTTCCGCTTCAAAATATCCGTCAGCTTGTTCCACTGTACTCTGTCAAAAGAGTTTTTTTTTTTTTTCAAATCAACAAAAACTGCATAAATTTCTCTACCTTTCTCAATACATCTTTCCCCTACGATCCTTAAGAGGCTAATAGCATCTCGTATTCCTTTTCCTCTTCTAAATCCGAGCTTCTCCTTCCCAATCCATGTAACCAACTTGTCATATAGCCTTCCATTCAGCACTCCCAATAATACTTCAGCTGCATGACAAATTAGGCTTACATTCCTGTGCTATTCACGTTTTTTTCTTATTTCCATTTTTCTCACATGTATGATTACCGCTACAAGGAAGTCATCAGGGAACTTCCCTTTGTCCTATATCTCATTACAGATGTAGATTTTTTTATGATTTTTCTTAACATGTTTAATGTGCACTAGGTATTAAGACCAAATGCATTCGTTGTGTATATGAGAAAAGTGCTTGTCGCACCAAAAAATGCTAATGATGTGAAATATGTAAACTGTATAATGACTAATTATGGTTAAAATTCGAACGTTGATTGCAGACAGGATCTGTTACCAGTCACTGTTTATTTATCTCCATGACGCGTTTCAAAGGTTTAAACCTCCACCATCACGTGGATTTACATTTGTTAGTATGACATCTGTGTGTGTGTTGTGTTACGATTTTTTGGAGGAACTTGTGGCGCTGTCTAGCATAGAAACAAAACACTATTTCAGAACACGGTTTTGGGATTCTTTTGAGAAAAAGTTAAATGTATACATACACACGTGACCACCAACTTCAGCATCTCAGGCCACAATGCAACTATCAAGTGGGATGCAAGCAGCAATCTGGACAGGGTTCAAATGGCTCTGAGCACTATGGAACTTAACATCTATGGTCATCAGTCCCCTAGAACTTAGAACTACTTAAACCTAACTAACCTAAGAACATCACACAACATCCAGTCATCACGAGGCAGAGAAAATCCCTGACCCTGCCGGGAATCGAACCCGGGAACCCGGGCGTGGGTAGCGAGAACGCTACCGCACGACCACTAGCTGCGGACTCTGGACAGGGCTGGGAAGGGAAAGGGATAGTAGGATATCGGTGGGGAGAGAGATGAACGCTGTCTGGTGAAATGTGCAGGGACTAGAATGCCAACAAGCATAACGTGTTGAAGTTGTGGGGGCAGGGAGGTGGGGAGAAAAGGAGCCAGGGAGGAGAGTAGAGGGCAAAGACGGGCAGATGCGTTGGCAGAGGGCGGCAAATAAACAGGATGGGAGATGAGAATAGGGAGGAGATGATAGCACAGAGGAGGTGGAAACTGTTGAGTGGAGGATGTAGTGCTAGTATGTTGCCGTAGGCTGTGGCTGAAACCTTTATGTAAGTGTCTTTTAATTTTGCCTGTCTCCAACTTAACGTGCCTTCTTCACAGTAAGTAGCAATTTCTCTTTTCCTACATTGTTGATATTCCTACCAGACTTTACATTTCTTGACTTTGCCGTACGTTTTTCTGCCATCCTACAACCCGGTGATGTTTTCCTTCGTTACTGTTCTCTATAGCATTACTCTTCTCAGTGTCCTTTATTTCTCTCCTTTCCTGTGTTTATTCACTGCCTTCCAAACCGCATCTACTTACCTTCCACATTGTATCACCACCGTCCACATTGTATCCACCATCGTCCGGCGCATCAAGGACTTCGCGACCGCATTGGTTGTTGATGCAGCGTCTGATGCGTCAGAGTTTTTCCTCAGATAGTTGTAATTATATTTATTCCTATTGATCCCATCCTGAAATACTTAACCGGTTTGTCTTCCATACATGCTCGTATCTCACCAACTTTTGATCCTCGACCTAACGCATCCCCTCTCCGTCTCTCTTCGCTTATTGCAAAACACACACACACACACACACACACATCCATACCTCATCGTCCCTTTTCTTCCATGGTTATGCATATTTTAACGTATTTGTGTTTCGCGTGGTTTCACCTATTTTTGCCTATTTTTACGTATTTGTGCATATTTTTATGCATCTGTGCGTATTTTTGCTTATCTGTGCGTGTTTCTTCGTGTCTTTACTTTTTTCTACGAATTTTTACGCGTCTTTTCGCTTATGTAGCTCCTCTCACAACCATCAGCACTTGTTTTGCTCATTACTGCGTCATTCCCGTTTCCTTTACCCCATTTCTGTCACAATGGATCCTTGTTCCATCGTTCTGTACCAGCTCAGAAAAGTATCCCCTTTGCTGGCTAAAACCCAGTCCCACACAAAGTTTCTTAAACGCTGCCTAAGCCGTGGAACCTCTCCAAACGGCCTGACCATAAAGATTCCTTTCTCTGGATCCCACCCGTCCTTTCACAGTGACCTGCACCTTACTAGATTCCACCAAACCCTGGTACACATCTCCGTGGGCATAAGCACCCCAGAACGGCCTCTTCTCCCTCCACAAGATACTACTACTCTACAGTCACTACTCCACATATCACATCTCTGAAATTGAGTCGTCTGCCCTCCAGGACCTGCAAGAGCATTCCACACACCACCCCCACAAGTTATCCAACCTGTTGACATCCTACCGCCACCTTGGGCCACCCCTATCCAACCCCTACCATATTCACAGGGTTCTTCCATGTCCACCCCTCATAGCAGCTAAACTCTGCGTACTAACTGATCTTTTCAACTTGCCACATCTCTCAAAACTCCCTACGAACACTCCACCAAGTCCAGAGCCAAAATATTCCCATAAAACTGAAACTATTGAAACATAAATACCTTAAAATGTGCAGATACATGTAAGAATAATAAGCTGCAGGAGCGTCTATAGAAAGGTCCCAGAACTGCTCTCATTAATAAACGGTCACAGTGCCCACATAGTACTACAGACAGAAAGTTAGCTGAAACCATATGTAAACAGTAATGAAATTCTAAACTCAGATTGGAATGTATCCCGCAGAGACAGGCTGGCCAGTGAAGGGGGAGGCGTTTTTATAGCGATAAAAAGGGCAATAGTATCGAAGGAAATTGACGGAGATTCAAAATGTGAAATAATTTGGGTGAAGGTCACAGTTAAAGCAGGCTCAAACATGGTAATTGGATGTCTCTATAGGCCCCCTGGCTCAGCAGCTGTTGTGGCAGAGCATCTGAAGGAAAATTTGGAAAATATTTCGAGTAGATTTCCCGACCATGTTACAGTTCGGGGTGGAGATTTTAATTTGCCGGATATACACTGGGAGACTCAAACGGTAATAAGGGGTGGCAGGGACAAAGAATCCAGCGATTTTTTTTAAAGTGTATTATCTGAAAACTACCTTGAGCAGTTAAACAGAGAACCAAATCGTGGCGCTAACATATTAGACCTTCTGGTGACAAACAGACCCGTATTATTTGAAACAGTTAACGCAGAACAGGGAATCAGCGATCATAAAGTGGTTACTGCATCGATGATTTCAGCCGTAAATTGAAATATTAAAAAAGGTACGAAGATTTTTCTGTTTAGCAAAACTGGAAAAAAGCAGATGTCAGAGTACTTGACGGCTCAACACAAAAGTTTTGTCTCAAGTACAAATAGTGTTGAGGATCAGTGGACAAAGTTCAAAACCATCGTGCAATACGCATTAGATGAGTATGTGCCAAGCAAGATTGTAAGAGATGGAAAAGAGCTACAGAGGTACAACAACCGAGTTAGAAAACTGCTGCGGAAACGAAGGGAACTTCACAGTAAACATGAACATAGCCAAAGCCTTGCAGACAAACAAAAACTACGCGAAGCGAAATGTAGTTTGAGGAGGGCTATGCGAGAGGCGTTGAATGAATTCGAAAGTAAAGTTCTATGTACTGACTTGGCAGAAAATTCTAAGAAATTTTGGTCTTATGTCAAAGCGGTAGGTAGATCAAAAGAAAATGTCCAGACACTCTGTGGCCAAAATGGTACTGAAACAGAGGATGACAGATTAAAGGTCGAAATAATAAATGTCTTTTTCCAAAGCTGTTTCAGAGAGGAAGACTGCACTGTAGTTCCTTATCTAGATTGTCGCACAGATGACAAAATGGTAGATATTGAAGTAGATGACAGAGGGATATAAAAATAATTAAAATCCCTAAAAGAGGAAAGGCCGCTGGACCTGATGGGATACCAGTCCGATTTTACACAGAGTACACGAAGGAACTTGCTCCCCTTCTTGCAGCGGTGTACCGTAGGTCTCTAGAAGAGCGTAGCGTTCCAAAGTATTGGAAAAGGGCACAGGTCATCCCCGTTTTCAAGAAGGGACGCCGAACAAATATGCAGAACTATAGACCTATATCTCTAACGTCGATCAGTTGTAGAATTTTGGAACACGTATTATGTTCGAGTATCATGACTTTTCTGGAGTCTAGAAATCTATTCTGTGGGAATCAGCATGGGTTTCGAAAAAGACGGTCGTGTGAAACCCAGCTCGCGCTATTCGTTCACGAGACTCAGAGGGCCATAGACACGGGTTTCCAGGTAGATGCCGTGTTTCTTGACTTCCGCAAGGCGTTCGATACAGTTCCCCACAGTCGTTTAATGAACAAAGTAAGAGCATATGGACTATCAGACCAATTGTGTGATTGGATTGAAGAGTACCTAGATAACAGAACGCAGCATGTCATTCTCAATGGAGAGAAGTCTTCCGAAGTAAGAGTGATTTCAGGTGTGCCGTAGGGGAGTGTCGCAGGACCGTTGCTATTCACGATATACATAAATGACCTTGTAGATAACGTCGGAAGTTCGCTGAGGCCTTTTGCGGATGATGCTGTAGTATATCGAGAGGTTGTAACAATGTAAAATTGTACTGAAATGCAGGAGGATCTGCAACGAATTGACGCATGGTGCAGGGAATGGCAATCGAACCTCAATCTAGACAAGTGTAATGTACTGTGAATACATAGAAAGAAAGATCCTTTATCATTTAGCTACAATATAGCAGGTCAGCAACTGGAAACAGTTAATTCCATAAATTATCTGGGAGTAGACATTAGGAGTGATTTAAAATGGAATGATCATATAAAGTTGATCGTTGCTAGAGCAGATGCCAAACTGATAATCATAGGAAGAATCCTAAGGAAATGGAATCCGAAATCAAAGGAAGTAGGTTACAGTACACTTGTTCGCCCACTGCTTCAATATTGGTCACTAGTGTGGGATCCGTACCAGATAGGGTTGGTAGAAGAGATAGAGAAGATCCGATGGAGAGCAGCGCGCTTCGTTACAGGATCATTTAGTAATCGCGAAAGCGCTACGGAGATGATAGATAAACTCCAGTGGAAGACTCTGCACGAGAGACGCTCAGTAGATATGTACGGGCTTTTTTTGAAGTTTAGAGAACATACCTTCACCGTGGAGTCAAGCCGTTTATTGCTCCCTCCTACGTATATCTCGCGAAGAGACCATGAGGATAAAATCAGAGAGATTAGAGCCCACACAGAGGAATACCGACAATCTTTCTTTCCACGAACAATACGAGACTGAAACAGAAGGGAGAAACGATAGAGGTACTCAAAGTACCCTCCGCCACACACCGTCAGGTGGCTTGCGGAGTATGGATGTCGATGTAGATGTTAACCATTCCACCAAACCCCTCAGATGCACAGAAGTTTCAGTCCTATCGAATGTCCTCGCATTTAGCTCTACATCCAAATTTAGCCATTTTGGTCTTGTCAAAGACCTACTCTCCTTCTCCTAATCCCTACAATGGAAGCTTTTCTTTGCTGCCAGTTCCACCAACCAAAACCCTACATCTTCCAGTCCATACCAACATCCAACCATGATCCTCTCCACTCCCTCCTACCTAACTACCTTCTGGTAACCATGCAGGAATTCCTTGCTTCCAAGTTGGCTCCACCATCCTTCCCCAGTCTCTTCCTCAGAACACCAACCTTGCAGTAGAAGGAAAAACAGCCATGCACAGCTTCAAAACAAATCCTGACCTAATCATCCTATCTGCAGACAAAGGTTCCATGAGTGTTGTTATAAATAGCAGTGACTACCTGGCAGAAGGCCTCACCCAGTTACCTGACTCCTCCATCTATAAACTCCACCAGAGTGATCCCATCCCAGAAGTCCAACCCAACCTCCAATCCCCACTCATACCCTTAGGCCCCTCCCAGAACACCTCCCCTGAATCATCATCCCTGGGACACCCCACACACCCACATTCTACATTCTCCCCAGAATCAACAATCCTGGGCATCCCATTGGTTTGGTTATTGTGCCCCCATGGAGAGAATTTCGGCCCTCATTGACCAACACCTTCAACGAATTGCCTGTAATCTAGCTTCTCACATCAAAGACACCAACCACTTTCTTCAATGACTCTCTACCATGCCCACCCCTTTACCTCCTGGATCCCTACTTGTCAATGTTGATAGCACCAACATCTGTAATGTCCATGGTCTTACTGCTATAGAACACTACCTTCCCCATCATCCTCCAGGCTTCAGAACCACTACATCATTCTTCATATACGTTACTAATTGCGTCTTAACCCACAACAGCTTCTCCTTTGAAGGGAAAGTATGTAAACAAATTTGCGGCACACCCATGGGCACCCACATGGCACTCTCCTACGCCAACCTTTGTAAGGGCCTTCTAGAGGAGACCTTCTAACCTCCCAAAACACCAAAACCCTAGATGTCGTTCAGGTTCATTGATGATATCTACATGACCTGAACTCAGGGCCTACACATGCAGTCTTCGTTCCCCCACAACCTCAACACCTTCTTTCGCACCTGCTTCATATGGTCAAGTGGACTACAGCATGCAGCTGAACATAACTGGCTTGATTTCAATGGCTATTTCACTACATGAGCCATCTGGATCCTTCCCTCCACTACCAGCTTTTCTGAATTGCAAAGATGAGATTGGAGTTATACTTACAACAAATTCTCCATGCCTCTAATTATCCCACCCTTGACCTATGGTAACATACTATCCTGACACCCTTCATCCAACAGTTTCCACCCCCTCTGACATATCATCTCCTCCCTATTCTCATCTCCCACCCTGTTTATTTGCCGGTCTCTGCCAACCCATCTGCCCATTTTACCCCACTTCTCTCCTTGTTTGCTCCTTTTTTCTCCCACCTCCCCGCCCCAACCCTCCTGACGGTGATCCTGTTGGCACTCTAGTCCCTTCACACTCCACCAGATGTCGTTCATCTCTCTCCCCACCTGTTCACTGCTATTCCTTCTCCTTCCCTGCTCTGTCCAGATTTCTGTTTGCATCCCTCGCGATGCCTAGTTGCATTCTGGCACGAGTTGGCTGTTATGTGTGCATCAGGCGTGTTTGCTTGTGTATATGAAGTTAGTGTCTCTCTTTTACTGATGAAGGCTATGGCCAAAAGCTTTATGTAAGGGCCTTCTGATTGTGCCCTTCTGCAAGTTAACGTTTCTTCTTTATGGTAAGTCGCAATCTGTCTTTTCTTTCATTTTAGATATTCCTACCAGAGTTTCCGTTGTTAAATACATAAGATCTGATTAACTAAATGAGTATTTTAGTTGAGCATCTGTCTAGCTTCAATTAGCACTTAGAAGTGATATATTTAATCTTCATGAGCAAAGCTGTTTAAGCTCAATGATCCTAATGAAAGAAATGAAATGAGCGCATGGCATGGTTTGCCGACAGCCCCCACCCGGGGAAGTTTAGCCGCCAAATGCAAGTCTTCTTTCAGTGGACGCCACATTGGGCGACTTGCATGCTGGTGATGAGGATGAAATGATGATGAGAACAACACAACACACAGTCCACGAGTGGAGAAAATCTGCAACCTGGCCAGGAATCGAACACGAGCCCATCTGCATGGGCGGCGAACACGTTACCACCCAGCTAAGCAGGCGGACAATGATCCTAAATAGTATACTTGACAATAAGTAGTTGAACGCTGGTTTAAGCTCATACAGTTTGAGAATGAAATAATTAAGTAAAGCTGTTTTCGTGAGCTTATGAAATTTTTAAGTATGGTAGTGCTGTCGGGGATGGGTGGCGGGGGGGGGGGGGGTGGCAAAAGAAATACTCTTAGTCGGCATTAAACCATTCAGTTAAGAAAATTCAGTAAAGATTATCATGAATTAATGCTTTTAAACATGTTTGTTAAATATTATTCAATAGAGAGTGATTAAAATAATGCGCTACTGTATGATACACTGCCGCGTTACAGTCAACTGTGTCCATAACATCGATTGTATAAAAAAACTGACGCATATGACAGTTATATTCACATAATAGAAAAGATACTGAGTATTAGCATGAACATATTCCGCCAACCGTGATACAGCCAGAATATAACGTAAAAATAACAGTGTGTTTCCTCTTAACATACACGATTATCCATCGCTTATCGGACTAGAAATTTACAGAAGGTTGGCTGAGAAACACGTATAAGGAATCTTAACTAGGCAGGGCTTGTGACGTCTCCTTTGGCAAGATATCTGTGTAGCAATCATGTCCATGAGATACAGTTAAACAAGAAACTACAAAAAGTGAGACATGACAACGACGACGAAGAAAAAGACGCCACATGTAACAATTAAAATACAATCAAGGCTACATATATAATAATATTTAAAAAATGGTTAAATAACTATTAAAGATTTACAAACACATTCCTTAAGACTAAGAAAAGCTCGAGTGAGAAAACTTATCGTTGAAGCATCAATTCTGTCATTATGCGTTAGTGCAAATCCTAAACAAACGAGACCACAAAATGGGTCGTTTCTCATTATGGTTTTGAAAATTCAAGAAAAGTGCACGTAAGCCTTGTGTAAAATATTCCAACAAGTATAGGAAAAAATCAAGGTCTGGGCATTACCTTGTTTTGAGTAACTCATTCTTTCCAGGCTTTCGTCGGTTCATCGCTAAGGCACTTCAGGGTGAAAAGTATTTAAACCGACAAACTCTGGGAGGTTGTAGGGGACATCAAAACAAATATTTTTCCCTAATGTCATTTTTTTCTATGGGAATTATTTAAACCGGTGGAAGCCGTATTGCGCTCTGCAGTTGTTAGAGGCCGTATTACGATCTTTAGTTGTTAGAGGGCGTATTATGCTGTTCAGTTGTAAACAACTGCTGTCCACTAGTGTAGTAGCGCATTGTCTCTGTTTACTAATGGACCGATACACCTGGAGTGAGTACACTGATTTGGTTGGTGCGTACTACGTAGCGCACCACAACGGACGAGCTGCACAGCGGGCTTATCAACAATAATATCCTAATCGTCGTATCCCGCATCAGACGACCTTTGCTGCTGTGTACCAACGTCTGCGTGAGACCGGGTCATTTAGCAGATTACCTGGACAGGGACGCCGTCGCACAGTAAGAACGCTGCAATTTGAGGAAGCTGTCTTGCAGCATGTGGAGCGGGATCCATCAATCAGCACTCGTGCAATTGCACGTAACATTGGACGAATCGGACGAATGTAAGAACAGTCCTTCGAGACCAATTGTTACGTCCATTTCACTTAAAGCGTGTCCACAACCAGTTGATTATCCACCCAGAGTACAGTTTTCGCAGTGGTACCTGGAACAGTGTGAAATGCATCCTAGATTTCTATCCTCTGTGTTGTTTACTGATGAAGCAACGTTCGGGCGTGATGGTGTCTTCAGCATGCACAATTCGCATGTTTGGATTGAGGATAACCCACATGCCACAGTTACTAGCGCTCATCAAGTGCTGTTCTTCGTTAACGAGTGGGTCGGTGTTGTTGGGGACGGTTTAATTGGGCCGTATCTGCTACCTAGGTCATTAAATGGCAGGCACTATAACAATTTTCTCGTCAGAGCATTGCCAGAATTGCTGGAAGACGTCCCGCTCCCTGCAAGACAACGCATGTGGTTCCAACATGACGGGGCGCCGGCACATTTCAGTCGTCGTGTGCGTCGATTCCTGGACCGACGGTTGCCAGAAACGTGGATTGGCAGAGTTGGTCCTGTACCATGGGCTGCTCGATCCCCAGATATGTCCCTTCTGGAATGTTTTGTGTGGGTAGAGATGCGCAACCTTGTTTAGCAACTCCTGTTGCATCAGAAGAGGATCTGGTTGCCGGGATAGTAGCAGCAGCAGAAATAGTTCAGTATACTCCTGGGGTTTTTGCTCGTGTCAGACAGAACATTATCCGACGAAGTAACCTTTGTTTACGAGTCAATGGAGGCATTTTTGAAAATCTACTGTAATTTAAATTGGATTGTGTTAATGTGTTTTCTCTTGGTCATAAAAAAGGGAAAAGTGTTTGTTGGTTTAATTAATTTACCGCCAGAGAAATCTTCCTCTACCGATTTAAATACTCTTCATAGGAAAATGTGACATTCGGGAAAAATATTTGTTTTGATGTCCCCTACAACCTCCCAGAGTTTGTCGGTTTAAATACTTTTCACCCTGTATAAGTTAACAAAACATCCTTACTCTTGATGTTGCATCTGTTCGTGGTAAAACCTCGAGTTTTCCACGATTACTTTCACCGTTTTCGTTAGGAGCAGCTGAATGTCTAAGCCGCCGTTGTGGTGGCCTTAAATAGCCCATAGACGGCTTCTGATTGATCAGTAATTAGGTAATGCCGTCGCAGGTGGCGTCAAAGTCTGCGCTGGTGACACCACAGTTCCCATAATAGCGTAAACATTCCAACCAATATTTCTGCCTCCTGTCTGAATCGATAGCTCGCTTCCATGCACCGCTGAAATTACATTCGCTTTATGGTTGAATTTATTCTCACACTAACTTACTTTACTGCCTCTTAGTTACAGATTCGCATTATGTAGAAGCCATGGAAAGGCTTTTGTTTCGTCACACAGTATTTTGTATTTGTTTCTGACGTTCTGTTCAGCAACTGCAGAGTTCTCCATTTGTTATTTGTACCGTTGATGTTCTGCACAGTGGTCGTAAACCGTACAGATGGACTGACCAATGTAACTGGTTCCGCCCTCACAAGTGATACTAGAAATCCCAGGGATCCTGAGGACGAGACTATCCTTAAGAGGGCGTCACATCTCCCTAATCTTCTTAGGAAGTTGGGGAATACACAGACAGGAAAAAAATCTCAACACGAACAAAATAATTAATGTACAGTAACGAAATTCGGCTATGTAACATATTTAAGTGAGTAACATTGCAAGATCACAGGTTAATAACGCTGGTACGTTACTAGTGGGTGTGACCGCAAGAATGTTGAATATAGCCGGTCTTTGTGGCCGAGCGGTTCTAGGCGCTTCAGTACAGAACCGTGCTGCTGCTACGGTCGCAGGTTCGAATCCTGCCTCGGGCACGGGTGTGTGTGATGTCCTTAGGTTAGTTAGGTTTCAGTAGTTCTAAGTCTAGGGGACTGATGACCTCAGATGTTAAGTCCCATAGTGCTTAGATCCATTTTAACCATTTTTTTGTCGAATACAGGCATGCATGTGTTGAACAGTACACGGATGTCAGTTTGTGGGATGGGGTTCCATGCCTGTTGCAATTGGTCCGTCAATACAGGGACGGTTAATGTTGTTTATGGATGACACCGGAGTTGTCCGATGATGTTCCATACGCGCTCGATTCGAGATAGATCTGGATATCGAGCAGGCCAAGCCAAGGTGTCGACATTCTGCAGAGAATGTTGGCTTACAACAGCGGTATGTGGATGAATGCTATCCTGTTGGAAAACACCCCATGGAATGCTGGCCACAAATGGCAGCAGAAAAGGTCGAATCACGTGCAGTTTTGCAATCAAGGTGCGTTGGATACCACGAGAGTGCTCCTGCTGTCATACGAAATCGCACTACAGACCGTAGCTCCAGGTTTAGGCCTAGGGTGTCTAGCACACAGACAGGTCGGTTGGAGGTCTTCAGCTGGACTCCTTTTAAGCAACACACGGCCATCACTGGTTCAAAATTGGTTCAAATGGCTCTGAACACTATGCGACCTAACTTCTGAGGTCATCAGTCGCCTAGAACTTAGAATTAATTAAACCTAACTAACCTAAGGACATCACACACATCCATTCCCGAGGCAGGATTCGAACCTGCGACTGTAGCCGTCGCTCGGTTCCAGAGAGTAGCGCCTAGAACCGCACGGCCACTCTGGCCGGCGCCATCACTGGCATCGAGGCAGATTCAGTTTTCATCAGAAAACACAACACACCTCCACCCTGCCCTCCCATGAGCTCTCGCTTGACATCACTGAAGTCTCAAATGGCGTTGGTTCACTGTCATTGGATCGCATGATACAGGGCGACCAGCTGGGAGCTGTCCTTGAAGTAACCCATTTTGTAACAGTTCGTTGTATCTCTGTGGTGCCAGCTGCTGCTCAAACTGGTGCTGCAAAAGGAACATCCAGTTTCTCGTAGCCCCATTACACGACCTCGTTCAGACTCAATGATGATAATGGCGCATTTGTCGCCTTAAAGGCATACTTGACTGACGTCAACTCACCACTTCCAATCTCAAAGGTAACTAACGCTCACGACCATTACAGCGTCTATTTAAAGCAAACCTGATTTGCAGCTAACTACACTCACGCTCATAAATTAAGCATAATTGCAGAATGTGGTGCCACACAACTTGGCACTACACAAAACTGGCGCTAATAACATAGTCACATAGGGAATACACACGATACAGATCTGTAAGTGCACAGTATAAGTGATAAGTTGAGAAAACTGTCCCGAAACACGTGTGCTACAAAACGCCACTGTTTCCAGCGCTTGTACCCCGACATCAGTATGGGATATGATCACCATGCACACGTACACAGGCCGCACAACGGGTTGGCATACTCTGAATCAGGTGGTCGAGCAGTTGCTGGGGCAAAGCCTCCCATTCTTGCACCAGGGCCTGTCGGAGTTCGTGAAGTGTCCTAGAGGATTGAAGACGTGCAGCGATACGTCGATCGAGAGCATCCCAGACGTGCTCGATGGCGTTTAGGTCTGGAGAAAAGGCACGCCACTCCATTCGCCTGCTATCTTCTGTTTCAAGGTACTCCTCCACAGTGGCAGCTCGGTATAGCCGTGCGTCATCATCTATCAGGAGGAAGGCGGGACCGACTGCACCAGTGAAAAGGCGGACATACTGGTGCAAAATGACTTCCCGATACATCTGACCTGTTACAGTTCCTCTGTCAAAGACATGCAGGGGTTTACGTGCACCAATCATAATCCCACCCCACACCATCAAACCATGACCTCCATACAGGTCCCTTTCAAGGACATTAAGGGGTTGGTATCTGGTTCCTGGTTCACGCCAGATGTAAACCCGGCGAAAATCGCTGTTCAGACTATACCTGGACTCGTCCGTGAACATAACCTGGGACCACTGTTCCAATGACCATGTACTGTGTTCTTGACACCAGGCTTTACGGGCTATCCTGTGACCAGGGGTCAGTGGAATGCACCTTGCAGGTCTCTGGGCGAGTAAACCATGTCTGTTCAGTCGCCTGTAGACCGTGTGTCTGGAAACAACAGTTCTAGTGGCTACGGTAAGGTCCCGAGCAGTACTCCGTGGTCGTCTGCTGACCCTGATGGTGAGATATCGGTCTTCTTGTGGTGTTGTACACTGCGGACGTCCCGTATTGTAGCGCCTGGACACGTTTCCTGTCTGTTGGAATCGCTGCCATAATCTTGAGATCACACTTCGTGGCACACGGAGGGCCTGTGCTACGACCTGCTGTGTTTGACCAGCCTCCTGTCGCCCTAGCATTCTACCCTTCATAACGTCATAAATATGTGTTCTTTGAGCCATTTTCAACACACAGTCACCATTAGCACTTCTGAAAACGTCTGCACACTTACTCGCTGCACCGTACTCTGACATGCACCAACACACTTCTGCGTATGTGGACTGCTGCCAGCGCCACCGTGTGTTAACCGCAGGTCAAATGCACCGCATGGTCATACCCCGAGGTGATTTAAACCAGCAAACCGTCCACCAGAGTGTTGTTTCACCATGTATCAGAATTATCATTAATTTATGAGCAAGATTGTAGTTGCAGAAACTCATTTTGTTTGTTTTAGGGCGCAAAGCAACTAATGTCATAAGCGGCCATGTCATAACCCTAGCTCATTAAGAAGTAAAAGAACTTAAAAGCGACTATACGCTTAGCCTAATCGACGGGAGGAGAGGGAGCTAAGAACAAAGACTTCCTCGAGGAGAAAGGTCCATAAAATAGCCTGTAGAGACAGCGAAGATTACTAACAAAAGATAAAATGTCCTTGCCATATTGCTACGACGGATAAAAAGTAAAACGCTGTCGACAGCCAGGGAATCATTCGCAAAAACAGCCGATATCAAATATAGTGGTTAAAAAAAAGGGCATTGCGGCAGAAAATAGCGAAACTGTCAAAGGTTGACAATGAGCACGCTGGGAGAGGTTTAATTCCCGGGAGTTTGTTCCCGTGAAGAGAAGATCAGTGCTGACGCCAAAATGACTCCACCTGCCGACAGACGGCAACACGGAAATCATCCGAAGGGATGGAAGAGCAAGCGGACCGGGTTGGAGGACTGCAACCTTGGCAGCAGCATCAGCAGCCCCATTCCCCGACTGACCGAGCCTATTATCGATATATCGCTGTCTGCATGTCCCTGAGAATCTAGCTTATTTCGATGTTATGCTCATGCGAATCAGTAGGGTAATTGCTACTAATAACGTGTAATCGTATATTAATATAAGTCTAATGGTTCAGAATTGATTCTCAAATGCATAGCGTCCAGTGTTTGTAACGTTTCTTCCTCACGTCCATGTTTCGTACAGAATGGTCCGTAACAAACCGGTCTTATGGGTTCTAAGGTGCCTGGTTTTCTGGCTTTATTTTCCCGTGTAACAACAATAAAATATACTGAAGAAGTCACAGTTTAACTTTCCAAATCAGTTTCTTCGAAAACGTTATCATCTGAGAAGTAGAATGCTTAAGACAAAGCTTCCAATTACTTAATTACAGTGAACTATTGATCTCATAAGCAGACGTCATTTAAATATCCGCGTGACCGCTACGGTCGCAGGTTCGAATCCTGCCTCGGGCATGGATGTGTGTGATGTCCTTAGGTTAGTTTGGTTTAAGTACTTCTAAGTTCTATGGGACTGATGACCAAAGAAGTTAAGTCCCATAGTGCTCAGAGCCATTTTAACCATTTTCATTTAAATAAGTAATTGCACTCGTATTTCTGGGTACTGTACGTTGAGGTGATCTGAGCTGTCCTGTACAGGGTGGTTAGGAACAGACTGGAAAGCTTGTAAGTGTATTGCAGAGTAGGCTGTGCTGAGAAATAATTGTTTAAGAAAAAGAATGCGATACGTTGCACTGTTTCCGATTTAATTATCACTGAAGTTAGGCAATCAGGCAGCTGTGCGCGAAAATTCTCCGTTTGGTCTCCTCAGTCGCAACAAACGCACCTTTCTTCATCTTGGTTAAATTTAAAAATTGATAACTTACGGACCTGAGACGTCTGTGCATTATCGAATTTTAACTGGTCCAAATGCTTGAATTTGTGCTCGCAAACGTCCTGATTAGCTAATGTCAATGCTAATTAAATCGGAAAAGGCGCAACGTAACAATTTTTTTTTCCTTAAGAATTGTTTCGCAACACAACCTACCCTGCGACACCTTTACAAACTTTTCGGACTGTTTCTGAACAATCTGTATATGTTACGATAAAATCTCCGGGACATCACGTATAGGCCTCATACACGAGCAATTCTAGTATGCAGTAGACTATTTTGTGATGCATTTGCTTTTTATTGATGTCTGTTTCTGCCAATAAAACCTTTAGGCAGCTTATAAAATCAGAAAGGAATTATATGTAAAAGTAGATCTATGTGCTGTGCCGAAAATCGAGCACTGATTCCTTCCCTTCGCATCCTGTGCGCTGCCATTTACAAGTTATGGTCCGGGACTAAGTTTAACTTGTCACATACAATAGACATAGCGTATGTGCCACAGATATTAAGAGAATTCAGTCTCAGTAAGCCAAGAGGAAGGACAGATATCTCAACAGATAACTAAGCGACTGAAACTACGATATTGTGTCTCTAATTCAACACAAAATGAAGGTTAGTTTAAATGTAACATAAACAGTTATTGCACAAGATTTGACACAATGAATATGAAGAGATTCCCGGTACCCAGTTAGTAAATTTAGGATGCATACTGAGTTTGCATCAGGCTGGACTTACTACCAGTAAACACAACCTATTTGCTTTTGAACTGGTAGGTCAAAGAACGTAAATCACTCACCGGGTCTTTTAATTTAAAAAATGGGGAGGTACATGTGATTGTTTAGTTGCTTTCAGAGCAGCGCAATAGCTGTGAGGAATAATGAAACATGACGACTAAATTGCGAAGCTTCGATATTAAATGACAGCATGTAAACGGTTCCCATTTGAAGCGAATAATTCACCAATTTCCAGGGTGAAAACGCGAGGAAGAGTTTCCTTTAAAACAACAACGAAATATTAACCGCTTGGCTGGTTCACGGATGGGGATGTTGTCTTTCCTCTTCTTTTATGGAAATTTTTGCCGATGTGTTGTAGACAAATATCCATAAAATTCTGCCTTACGTGTATCGTCATTAATACAGCTTTTATTGTTCAGAAATTGATGCGTTGTTTAATCAACTGTCATGCGTGACTAAGCTGCTTTTGGATTTCCTTTTCCGTGTGGAAACTCGCCGTAATTTTAAAACTTAGAACATCACTTACTTTCGACCTCTTTGTCATCAGTTGGAATTGACTGTGTTTGACAGTCAGTAACAATAAAAATACTGTCTGAAAACAAGACGTGTAAGATACAAAGGATGAAACGTTTTATTTATCCAGAAGCTACACACAGAAAAGTCCTGTGAGAGGCAGAACATCTTAAAAATCGTCAAAGAAGCAAATAAAGATTGGTGGATATCTCGAGAGATCTAGATTGGCAGATATTCGGCGATACTTTGCATCTCTGGTATTGTTTTTAATTAATTTAACCCCAGAAGAGGAAGGAGAAGAATTCTCGTAGTATATCACAGTAAATGACGGCGGACGTCATCGAGTGACTTCGTTGATGTATTCTGATCATACCAGCTTTGAAAATTGGATGAGTGGATGTATCCACTTTGTTTTAGACTACAGATGGGCACATTAATTTCTGTTGAGATCCGTTGTGTTTTGCTGAATAGCTGTCAAAGTTTGTAATTGCCAATTACTATTATTTGCAATACGGTGTACATGATCCACAAATTCTTCTGAACAGTACGAGTCTTAGACCAACAAATGGTTAGAAACTACGTAAATTCCTACTAACTATCCATTTATTACCGATACAGGTTTGAGGCTCCCCATTTACAATCCATCAGCAATAAGTCGCAGAGTGTCACTGAACGTCTATGTTCTCTCCCACCATACGGAACCGGTTTCTTGTATAAAGCTTGTCTACCTTACAATAGCATTGTATCAAAAATCCAATCACTGTTTCATCTGAGCAAAAGGTAAGACTAACTTGATGCCAAATGCGGGGTGCAGTGGAGAGGGCTGGGGAAGACTGGAACACAAGCCATCATCGCCTGCTTGATCACTGAAGAAATTACTGGACTGGCACAGTTACGCATTGAATGTTAGCCACGGTGACGTGAACCAAAACATCTTTCTTGTTTGTGTTGTCAAAAACGTTTTATTGCTGAATGTTTGAAAATTTTCGGAGAGTAGATACAGTATCCGTTGTTGTGAATTTTACTTTTTGGGTTTCTACAGAAATCCGAACACAAAGCCTGGCGCAATTTTGTACAAGAAGTCCTCCCACCCTTCCTCACCATTAAGTAGCAGCAATGTTACCGCCGACTGCGTTCACCGAGTATCTGATATTCAATCAACATTTCACCGCTTGTTTGCGATGCTGAAGTGTCTATGTAATCTTGGCGTAGCTTACTAACATGGAAATTTCCGGAAAGTTATTCTTGAAAAAAAAAAATGGTTCAAATGGCTCTGAGCACTATGGGACTTAACTTCTAAGGTCATCAGTCTCCTAGAACTTAGAACTACTTAAACCTAACTGACCTAAGGACATCACACACATCCATGCCCGAGGCATGATTCGGACCTGCGACCGTAGCTGTCGCGCGGTTTCAGACCGTAGCGCATAGAACCGCTCGGCCACCCCGGCCGGCTGTTATTCTTGATTGCAGAATTATGCAATGTACTCGTTTCTCTAGCACCGAGTATCTGATATTCAATCAACATTTCACCGCTTGTTTGCGATGCTGAAGTGTCTATGTAATCTTGGCGTAGCTTACTAACATGGAAATTTCCGGAAAGTTATTCTTGAAAAAAAAATGGTTCAAATGGCTCTGAGCACTATGGGACTTAACTTCTAAGGTCATCAGCCTCCTAGAACTTAGAACTACTTAAACCTAACTGACCTAAGGACATCACACACATCCATGCCCGAGGCATGATTCGAACCTGCGACCGTAGCTGTCGCGCGGTTTCAGACCGTAGCGCATAGAACCGCTCGGCCACCCCGGCCGGCTGTTATTCTTGATTGCAGAATTATGCAATGTACTCGTTTCTCTAGGAATCAGACCAACTCACTGCAAAAGGCATTCACTCGTCATTAACTTCCGTCCCTGGTTCTCTTCATCAAGCGCATCCGCTCGGCCTTCTCCAAATTTTCTTCACCATTCGTGTATTACTAGGTGATACTCTTCTGCTGGCATCGATCACGAGACTGTAGTGGTGTGTAAGTGCCAATCGGTTACGTGGAATCAGCACAGTAATACGTATCGACATTGTGCGAATATGTGAGAAAATGGCAAATGGGGTAATCATGGTTGCATCTGCCCATGACCATAGTATTTATTAAATTGCTCAATTTGTCGGTTTATGAGAGCGAGGTGTCCAGCGTCTCTACAAGGAATTGGTCCCCGCCCTACCCTGTACCACTACATAAGATCAGTGGTAGTAAAAATCAACGGCAATCGGTTTGAGACCCGAAAGGAATTACTGCTCTTAGTGAGTGCAAGACAATCTAAACCTGCGAAGGAAACTGCGTTCAGTGGACATTTGGAACAGATTACCTCGCAAAAAGTCATTACTCACAGCGATGCATAAAGCTGCACGTCTTGAATGGACCAAAACCACATACACTGGAAAGTGCCGGGCAGTTATAACAAAAGTGTAGTTACTCTCGAAAGTCCTGTATGGGCTGTAATTATCGTATGGCAGGAAATTTAGTAGATACACTAATGCGTTAATGCTGAACCGATTCAAGCTGGAAAAAAAATTAGTTCCGATTTTGGCCACCAAGTGCAAATCTGTCGCTGTACACTATATGGCGGTATAACATCCACCTTGAGTATCGCCGACTTAAATGTATGAAGAAAAGCTGGATGTCATTAAATATTTTAAAGAAGATGATAATGAAATTCGAAAACACGATTGAGCTTGGATGGCAATTGGAAGAGGAAGGCGCCCTATCCCGGTGGAAGTTGCTGACGAGGTTGCTGTTGCTGTAACTGACTATGCATCACGTGACCGGCTAGTGCTAGTTCTCGTATAGTGTCGCAAGATTGTCCATTCCATGGGCAACTGTACGGAAAGTTCTGCTGTCTGTTTTACACTGGTAACCGTACGAGATCCAGACGGTGCGGCAACTGTAACTTCATGGTCCGCAGCAATATTATGAATCGACTCTTCTGTATGTGATACGATCGAAATCGCTGACATGTGGCTGGGCGGTATTCTGTGGAGTGACGAGGCACATTTTACACTACAGAGTGCGGTGAATATACAGAACTGCCGAATTGGGGGTATTGTTAAACTGCGTGTTGTGCACGAAGAGCCATTGCATCCACTTTAAGTGACTGTGTGGTGTGGATTCACAAGCTTCTTTATTCATGGTCTGTCCTTCTTTGAAGACAATAAACGCAGGCGGCAAGTGATTCCTGCTTTGGAGAGCGCAAATATGTGAAGACAACTGTTTTCATGCCATTTTGGGCAATACTTCATGTCGTTCGTCCAATGAAACATCTGCTTAATGCAACCTTGCACAAACGTGTTATCTCCAAAGGGTTTTTGGATATTTGGCCTGCAAGATCACCTGATCTGAATCCATGTAATTTTCGGCCCTAAGAATATCTAAAAGAACGCGTTTGCCAGGGATGCGTTCAGTCTGTACCGGACGTGAAGCCATTGTACAGGAATACGTCGCTCATATTTCTTCGGAAATGCTGCGAGCAACTGCTGATAACTTCGTTTTACGGATTCAGCATTTCGTTGACATCTCCGTCGCTCTTACTGAACTAACTGCATAAGCGGCGGTTAATAATAAAATCGACATTATGCTTTTCTCATTTGTTTCATCTTTTCTGGGCACAACTTGTTCGTAATCGTTTATATATGGAAAATTATGTTAACGTCTTTCTTCACAGTGCCAGATTTGCACCTGGTGGCCTAAATGTGTAAGTAGGCTGTTTAGGTTTTAATGTTGGTAACGCCACGTAGCGCTCTGTATAAAAATCGCTTACCGTGCTGTGTGCAGTCTGTGGCTGGTTGGCATTGTTGGAATATTCGCTACTGTAGTATTGGCAGTTGGATGTGAACAGCGCGTAGCGTTGGAAGTGAGCCGCCAGCAGTCGTGGATGTGGAGAGAGAGATGGCGGAGTTTTTAGACATTACTATAAGCGGACGATCCGGATGGAAAAAATTTGTAAAGATGGATATATATATATATATATATATATATATATATATATATATATATATATATATATACTCCTGGAAATTGAAATAAGATCACCGTGAATTCATTGTCCCAGGAAGGGGAAACTTTATTGACACATTCCTGGGGTCAGATACATCACATGATCACACTGACAGAACCACAGGCACATAGACACAGGCAACAGAGCATGCACAATGTCGGCACTAGTACAGTGTATATCCACCTATCGCAGCAATGTAGGCTGCTATTCTCCCATGGAGACGATCGTAGAGATGCTGGATGTAGTCCTGTGGAACGGCTTGCCATGCCATTTCCACCTGGCGCCTCAGTTGGACCAGCGTTCGTGCTGGACGTGCAGACCGCGTGAGACGACGCTTCATCCAGTCCCAAACATGCTCAATGGGGGACAGATCCGGAGATCTTGCTGGCCAGGGTAGTTGACTTACACCTTCTAGAGCACGTTGGGTGGCACGGGATACATGCGGACGTGCATTGTCCTGTTGGAACAGCAAGTTCCCTTGCCGGTCTAGGAATGGTAGAACGATGGGTTCGATGACGGTTTGGATGTACCGTGCACTATTCAGTGTCCCCTCGACGATCACCAGTGGTGTACGGCCAGTGTAGGAGATCGCTCCCCACACCATGATGAAGGGTGTTGGCCCTGTGTGCCTCGGTCGTAGCAGTCCTGATTGTGGCGCTCACCTGCACGGCGCCAAACACGCATACGACCATCATTGGCACCAAGGCAGAAGCGACTCTCACCGCTGAAGACGACACGTCTCCATTCGTCCCTCCATTCACGCCTGTCGCGACACCACTGGAGGCGGGCTGCACGATGTTGGGGCGTGAGCGGAAGACGGCCTAACAGTGTGCGGGACCGTAGCCCAGCTTCATGGAGACGGTTGCGAATGGTCCTCGCCGATACCCCAGGAGAAACAGTGTCCCTAATTTGCTGGGAAGTGGCGGTGCGGTCCCCTACGGCACTGCGTAGGATCCTACGGTCTTGGCGTGCATCCGTGCGTCGCTGCGGTCCGGTCCCAGGTCGACGGGCACGTGCACCTTCCGCCGACCACTGGCGACAACATCGACGTACTGTGGAGACCTCACGCCCCACGTGTTGAGCAATTCGGCGGTACGTCCACCCGGCCTCCCGCATGCCCACTATACGCCCTCGCTCAAAGTCCGTCAACTGCACATACGGTTCACGTCCACGCTGTCGCGGCATGCTACCAGTGTTAAAGACTGTTATGGAGCTCCGTATGCCACGGCAAACTGGCTGACACTGACGGCGGCGGTGCACAAATGCTGCGCAGCTAGCGCCATTCGACGGCCAACACCGCGGTTCCTGTGTCCGCTGTGCCGTGCGTGTGATCATTGCTTGTACAGCCCTCTCGCAGTGTCCGGAGCAAGTATGGTGGGTCTGACCCACCGGTGTCAATGTGTTCTTCTTTCCATTTCCAGGAGTATATATATATATATATATATATATATATATATATATATATATATATATATATATGATGACTTTTGAACATTATTAAGGTAAATTCATTGTTTGTTCTCTAACAAAATCTTACATTTGCTAACGATGCCTATGCCTATGAGTAGTTAGTGCCTTCAATAGCTAGAAAGAATCTTTTATTTAGCTGGCAGCATTGGCGCTCGCTGTATTGCAGTAGTTCGAGTGACGAAAATTTTTGTGAGTTAAGTGATTCATGAAAGGTATAGGTTATTGTTAGTCAGGGCCATAGTTTTGTAGGGATTATTTAAAGTCAGATTGCGTTGCGCTAAAAATATTGTGTGTCAGTTTAGTGATGATCAGAATAAGTAAAGAAGGAAATGTCTGAGTACATTCAGTTTTGCTCAAATGTTTGAAAATCAAATAACGTAAAAATTTACCACCACATTCATTAATAATTTTTCAAGGGGACGTTCCAATTGGAATAATTTTTTTCCGGCGTATATAGATTCCGCAATAACGCATTAGAATATAACAAGTTCTGCTACCATACGATTATTACAGCCACAATGTACCCCTGCGAGTAGCTGCCATTAATTAGAACCAGCCGATGGAACACTGGAAGCTGGTAATGTGGTCTGGCAAGTTGCAATCGTGCGTCTTTCC
Source organism: Schistocerca serialis cubense (assembly GCF_023864345.2). Lineage (NCBI taxonomy): Eukaryota > Metazoa > Arthropoda > Insecta > Orthoptera > Acrididae > Schistocerca > Schistocerca serialis. The sequence continues at coordinate 525,878,179 of NC_064642.1, forward strand.
GATTGACCCAACGGCGACCCAATGAGGCGTGTTGCCCCAGAGTGTGATAAATGCAATTCATGTCGGAAGCATTTGTAGTCTTTTTCAGGGCGTTTCTGGTGCCTTGACTTTAGTTCTCTCGTTCAGGTTACCGTGAACATGAACCAAGATGCGTACTTTAATATTCCCAGTGATCAGGCGCTGCCCTTTCCGCTACATCTTCATGATGAATGCACATCCTCTTTTAAAACGATAACATTCACGTCCACAGGGCTGCACGCATACGTTTTTGTTTTACCGAACGCTGGTAACATAGCCCACTAAGTTATCTGATATTCCAGATGTTAATCCCATCAAAATCGATTGGGGTGATTTGGAACAGCGGGTGAAGTGTAGCAGTCAACATTCGCACGATACAACAGCTTTATGGATCTAAACGTCAATGAGTGCTTTTAGATAGATACGTCGTACCTAGAAAAACCCGAGGATTCTCTTTCTCGCTGAACTGAGGCCGTTACCAAGGCTAAAGGCAGTGTTACACGTAGCAGAGTAATGTCTATTGAGGGTGACTGATTTTTGTCCGGTATGCTTAGCTTGCAGTTCGCCTGACAGACGATTCTATATGTCATGCTTTTGTAATCACATCTAAGTTCCATTGTACAGGCTTGGTGCATAAGTTTAATAAACATAACAGATACACATAACATAGATTTTAGTCACGAATAAGATATTCCCCTTCATTATTTACAATAGATGTGTAAACTTTTCGATTCCGCGACTTTAGAAAGCACATAGTTTTATGGCAAAGAACTCGTCGAGCCACGTTCAGAGAGCATATCCATCCGGAAAGGAAGTTCCTTGAAGGTTGTTCGATAGGTGAAAATCTGAAGGCCCAAGATCAGGTCAATGAGGTGGGTGTGGAATGACTTCCCAACCCAACTCCTTAATAGCGTTCCTTCTCATTCTAGCAGAATGCGGGCGGGCGTCATCGTGGAGTAGCATCACTTCACTCAGTCTTCCTGGCCGTTGTTGTTGGATTGTGTATGCTAGAAGTTTCAGTTGTTGACAATAAATATCAGCAGTGACATCTCGGGGAAGCAATTCGAAGTACAGCACACTGTCGTTGTCCCACCAGATGCATAACATTATCTTCTGTGGATGAGTGCAGGCCTTTGTACAGGGGTTGCTGCTTTGTTTGGTATGAACCATTCCTTTCTTTTCCTTATGTTAGCGTAAAGACACCACTCCTCGTCACCAGTAATGATACAGGTATGGTCGATGTTGTTCACGACCCAAATGATGACGAGCAAGCAAAGATGCATCCGCAGATTTTTTATTTTTTATTTATTTATTTTGGGTTAGACCATGCGATACCCGTACAACCGATTTTTGAACCTCCCTCATTTCATAGAAATATCACACAATGGTGGACTGATAAAGTTCATCACATTTGCCAGTTCTCGAGTACACTAACATGGTTCGTTGTGGATTAATGAGTTTAAACGGTTTTCATTAAACACCGAATGTCTTCCTGAACGTGGAGAGCCATTAATGTCAAAACTATCCACCTTAGACCGAGAAAACCATTTTCTTGCCTTGCTCTGTCCAGTGGCTTTATCCCCATATATGGCGCACTCTCCCAAGCTGTCACCCCTATATCGAACTCAAACAGAACAATACTTGGGACATGCTCCGGTTTCTCCATTTGGTTCTCCATTTTCTAGCGTCCACAGCTCCAATCACTATCTCAAACTGACAAAACGACAATGTGTAAACTCAAATGGCAACAGTGAGCTGCAAATAAAACATGATAATCTGTAAATAAACCCATAGCAGCCGGGATAATAACAAGCAAAATAAAAACGGTATGAACTTCTGCACCAGCGTAATAATATCCCCTAGTGGAAACGGTGGAGACAAAAGAACCACAGTGCCAACCACCATGTCACCGGCAAGATTCCGGATCGACCAGAGGGGAATAGAAAAAAATTCTTCATTTTTAGACCATAATAAGGACTTGAAAGGAACTCCGTAGGTAAGAAGGAAGTGGGATAGGGCCTATCTCCGATGTTATTCAATCTTTACATTGAGGAAACAACAAAGGATACCCGAGAGAAATCTCGAAAGACACTTAAAGTTCAGGGACCATGAGGTTTGCCGATTACATTGTAATTCTATCGCAGAGAGCTAAGTCTTGGAAGGTCAGTCGAACGGAGTGAAGTGATTCTTGAAAAGAGGTTATAAGATAAAAATCAAGAAGTAGAACAAAGGTAAAGGAATGCAGTGGAATCAGATCGGACGACACCGAAGGAAGTAGAGTATATAATGAGATGATAAATGGGGTAGATGACTTTTGCTCTGTGATTAGCAAAATAACTGAGCGCGGTTCACGTAGAGAGGACACAAAATGCAGACTGACAACAGCAACAGATACATTTCTGAAAAAGAGAAATTTGTTAACGATGACTATAAAGTGAGATCTTAGGAAGTCTTTTCGATAGTACTCATCTGGAGTGTGCCCTTATATGAAAGTGAAACACAGAGTTCAGAAAAGAAGAGAATAAATTTGGAAATGTGGCTACAGAAAAATGCTGATTACATGGGTACATCAAACGACAGATGTGGAGCTACTGAATCCAGTTCGGTAGTAAAGAAATTTATGATACTAAATGATCAAAAGAAAGAATCTATTGACTACAGTAAGCAGGTTCAAATTGATGTAGGGGTCATTTGGAAAGTAACGAACGTGACCGCATCATCCTACCTCCACCGGCGATGTTGATAGTCTGCTCAGTCACTTCAGTTTGGCGTCAGCTGCGATCGAAGACGGCTGCATACTGCTCAGCTCTGCGGCTTCAAAATGTGTGGCAAAACTGACGATCCCGCCACGTGTGAAGTGTTCAGTGTTATCCGCTTTTTAAACGCGGAAAAAGTCCGACCCGTCGAAATTTATAGACCAATAACTGAAGTTTACGGTAAAGTGATGAACGAAGCGTCAGTTCGGAAGTTGTGTATCATGTTTAATGGCGAATGGAAGAATGTTCACGATGAAGATCGTTCGGGCCGGCCCTCAATGGTGACTAACGAACTTAAAGCAAGGACTGAAAGAGAAATCCAAGAAGAGAGGACTGCACTTATCTTTTCCTGACATTTCAAGAATTGTGTTGCACGAGATTGTTAATGAAGACATGTGCTGTAAAAAAAATGCGTGTCAGGTGGCAGCCGCATTGGCATTTCTGAATCGCTATGAAAATAATGGCCATGAATTTTTGTATCCCAGTGTCAGTGGTGATAAGGCTTGGAAACACATTTCACACCACAAAAACAGCGCCAATCAATGAAATGGTACCATTCGCAATCCCCAATGAAACTGAAAAAAAAAAAAAATTCTGAGCACCAGAAGATTACGGGTCGGTGTTTCGGGGATAGTAAGGGTGTCCTGCTCATCGGCTATATGCCTAGAGGTGAGACCATAAATATGGCTACCTATTGTCAGACGCTTCAACGACTTCGCCGTGCCGTTAAAAATGAGCGGCGCGGAATGCTAACCAGTTGAGTCATTCTCCTACACGATGACGCACGTCCGCATGTAGCGGGAGTAACACAGGACTTGCTTCGGCCGTTTCAGTGGGACATGTTTCAACTTTCGCCATACAGTCTGGACTTAGCCCCAAAGTAACTGTCACTTATCCAAATATTGAAAAACTTTTTGAGTGTGCAACGCAGCGGAAGTGATGATGAACTTAATGAAGCCGTTGTCAGTGGTTCAACATTTTTCCAGCCACTGAGTATGCAGAAGTCGTAGAAAAACTGGTAAAAAGGGACGACAGTTGCCTAAATTTGAACATTGGCTACGTAGAAAAGTAGCTTGGATATCAAACTGTGTGTAAAATACAATTTCGTTCAATTATATCAAATAAAAGTTTTGTAGAGAGAAACGTTCGTTACATTCCGAATGACCCTCGATGGTTGCAGTAATTACGCAGAGATGGAGATGAATGCACTTGATAGACTACGGTTGAGAGTTGCATCAAACCAGTCTTCGGGCTGAGGACCACAACAGCTAGTAGATAACAGGGTTCAGGACAAAAGTAGACTCACAGTTTCAGGACAAATTCCCTTTTTTTCATCGATTGATCGATATGAGTTTCAGTATTGTGTGTGTGTGTGTGTGTGTGTGTGTGTGTGTGTGTGATAGTGTGCGATCTAGTTTTACGGTGCAAATGTGTGCTGGTGATGTGTGGTAATGGGACGAGCAGGAAAACACGCTGCTGGGATCCATGACAAGTACTACTGACGTATGCTGCACAGTTAAATATAATTTACGGTCACTATGGAGGTGGTGACCGACAAGACTACTGCCAACGGAAGGAAATGTGAGCAACTTAGTTTGAAAATTTTATTTATTTTTTATTAATAGGTTTTTGCTTTCATTCTTTGAGCTGTTCTGTTCCTTGTGATGCTGTGTGTCTGAAGATGCAAGAACTGTCGTCTGAAACGAGTCAATTTTTGATCAACTTTAATGGATTAGGATATAGATCTAGCGTAATCATTCGTAGGAGAAACAACATATTACGAACCCCAAACGCTTTAGTTGTAGCTTAGAACTAGTTCTCTACAACTCCTCGTAGAAGTTTACTTACAGAAAACACACAGGAAGAGGATTTTCCAACAAGCTGCTGGAAGTGCTTTGTTACATGAGATGTTCAAAACGCCTTCCGTTAACACAGCTACGTTGTGATGATGTTTTTTTATCTTTCCAAAGTAAATCACTTTACGCTGAGGTTACGAAGTCATTGGATAGCGTAATGCACATTTACGGACTGCGGTAGTATCGCGTACAGAAGGTATAAAAAGGGCGGTACGTTGGTGGAGCTGTCATTTGTATTCAGGTGATTCATGTGGAAAGGCTTCCGACCTGATGCTGGCCGCACGACGGAAATTAACAGACTTTGAACGCGGAATGGAAGCTGGAGCTTCCAGACTTGGGATATTACGCTTTCGGAAAACGTAAGGGAATTCAGCATTCCGAGATTCAAAGTGTCAAGAGTGTGCAGACAATACCAAATGTCAGGCATTACCTCTCACCACGGAGAACACAGTGGCCGACGGCATTCACTTATAGACCGAGAGGAGCGGCGTTTGCGTAAAGTTTTCATTGCTAACAGGCAAGCAACACTGCGTAACGTAACCGCAGAAATCAATGTGGGACGTACGACGAACGTCTCCGTTACGACACCGCCTGCAGCGCCTTTCCTGGGCTCGTGACCTGGTCGGATGAGTCCCTATGCTGATGGTAGGGTTCGCGTATGGCGCAGACCCCACGAAGCTATGGACCCAAGTTGTCAAAAAGGCACTTTACAAGCTTGTGGTGGCTACATAATGGTGTAGGCTATGTTTACGTGGAATGGACTGGGTGCTCCAGTCCAACTGAACCAATAGTTTACTGAGGATGGCTATGTTCGCCTCCTTGGGGACCTTTTTCAGTCATTCATGGACTTAATGTTCCCAAACAAGCACGGAATTTTTATCGATGACAACACGCCATGCCCACGGGCCACAATTATTCGCGACTGCTTTGTAGAACATCGTGGACGATTTGAGCGAATGATTTGCTCTCCTATCGAACATTTACGGGACATAATCGAGAGGTCAGTTCGCGCAAAAAGACAGCACCGGTAACATTTTTGCAGTTATGGATAGCTATAGATGCAGCATGGATAAATACAGAGGAGCCCAAAAAAATGTATCCACTGTTTAAGAGTCCATAACTGGCAAACTAAATGACGGAGTTGTCTCATCTTTGGTAGTGTAATAGCTTGTAGTTCCGGCAATCGCCACACAAGCGTTGTATTGCGTTGTTTTGTTTTGTCAAATGACAGTCGCCGGATAGTCAGTGTTTTGTTCTTAGTTGCACTTAGTTACTGGAGTAAACATGGCTGGTGCAATGCTTACATTCGATGAAAGGAAGTCAGTTTTGAAGTGGTACTTTAAGTACAAAAACATTAATGAGGTTCAACGGCAATGACGAAATGAGTATCAAACAGAGCCACCGACACGATTAACGATTCGTTGCATTCGAGACAAATTTGAAGCCGAAGGCTGTGTTAAAGATGTACACAAACAACGATCTGGACGACCTGTAATAGTAACAAGCCCAGCTAACTCCCATCGTGTGTTACAACAATTCACTCGCTCACCACAGAAGTCTGTGAGACAGTTTGCCCGTGAAACTGGAGTGAGACGCTCAAGTGTTCGGCGAATTTTGAAGACAGAAAAGTGGAAGTGCTACATCCCACGATTGCTACACGCAATGTACGAGGACGACCCAGATCGTAGAATGGAGTACTGCGAATGGTTTACTAACATGGTGGGCAACGATGAAGAGTTTGCAGAGATGATTGTGTGGTCTGATGAGGCACAGTTCAAACTCAATGGGGCAGTAAATCGCCACACCTGCATCTACTGGACCGCTGAAAATCCAAACGTCCATGTAGACAAAGCCGTGAATTTGCCATGAGTAAATGTGTGGTGTGGGTTGCCTTACCTGGGCTTCATTGGGCCATTCTTCTTTGACGGCACAGTTACCGGTGAGGTGTACCTTCAGAAGCTTCAGACATCCATTTTACCTGCCATCCGAGACTTGTATGGAGACGGAAGAGTTTACCTTCAACAAGATGGTGGCGCAGCCCACTACCAAAATCGTGTTTGGGCGGAGTATCCACCACGTTCCCCAGACCTAACTCCTCTGGACTTTTACCTGTGGGGAACGCTAAAGGACGTCGTTAATCGACAAAAGCCATGCACATTGGATGTACTTCGAGAATTCATCGTACATTCATATGCAAATATCGAAATGAACCCGTTGCAGTCAGTAGTTCGTGCTGCAGTTCGGCGGCATCGTTTGTGTGTGGATATTAACGTTGACCATTTCGAACACCTACAGTGATATCTTTAAGTTGGACTTTAAGCTAGACTTTCACCCAGAATGAGACAACTCCGTCAATTAGTTTGCAAGTTATGGACTTTTAAACAGTGGATACATTTTTTGGACCCCTCTGTATTTCTGGAAGGGGCTACCAACGACTTGTTCAGCCCATGCCACACCGAGCTGCTGCAATACGCCGGGAAAGAGGAGCTACGACACGACATTGGGAGGTGTATGATGGTCCCCTCGACATTTCAAAAGGCGAGAGTGGTTCTTTATAGTTACTGCATGGAGGCGCGCTGCAGTACATTTCCCCATCTCATACGTGCTCGAAGTGATTGAAGTCGGGGGACGGCCAGATCAGTTCATTCGCCGTATATCCTCTCGTTCCTAGAGCTCGTCTGACTGCCCAGTTCGTTGAGGTCACGCGTCCTCATGCATTACAATGAAGTCAGTGCCAAATGCACCCCTGAAAAGAAGCACATGCGGAAGGAGTACATTGTCACAATAGCGTTTACTAGTGAATGTCCCGTGTTCAGAGATAGTGGTCAGTACGTCCATACAACATAACATCTCCCAACATTACAACACCTGGACCACGAAAACGATCATGTTCGACAATATTCCTGAGTGCAGTACGTGTTTTCACCTCTTTCCGCTCGGTTTCCATCGACCTACGTTACTTGGCACTGACTCATCAAAGAAAAGTTAGTTTCGTCCTTAAGTTTTGCGTAGGCTCGTGTACAACAAATAATTTTAGAATGCTAGTTCTCATATATAAAAATAAAGCGTTTCCGGAGCCATATAACTATGTATGACGATAGTATTTGTTCCCGAAAGAACAGTTACCGTTGATGACCATGCAGCATTGCTAGAAATGAAATGATAATTAAATGGACACCCTAGCTACAAAGAGGCGTTGATATACTTCACTGAGGACATGTTGAAAATGAGTTCCCCGTCCAGGACTCGAACCCGGGATCTCCTGCTTACATGGCCTCTTTGCAGCTAGGGTGTCCATTTAATTATCATTTCATTTCTAGCAAAGCTGCATGGTCATCAACGGTAACTGTTCTTTGGGGTACAGATACGACCGTCATATATAGTTAAAATATGGCTTCCCGGCCATTGACCTTCTTGTGCGAAAGCACACGCTATGCCCGAACTCGTACGGGACCTGGTAGATTAATCTGCCACGAGTAATGAGTGTGATGGGCAAACATCTGTTAGGCGCACTACGAATGTAGTGGTGTGGACATGTTGGGAATGTGGGTTCAAATGGTTCAAATGGCTCTAAGCACTATGGGACTTAACATCTGAGGTCATCAGTCCCCTAGACTTAGAACTACTTGAACCTGACTAACCTAAGGACGTCACACACATCCATGCCTGAGGCAGGATTCGAACCTGCGACCGTCGCAGCAGCGCGGTTCCGGAGTGGAGCGCCTAGAACCGCACGGCCACAACGGCCGGCAGGAATGTGGGTCTCACGGGGAGCGTGCAAGGGATAAGTCGCTGCAGGCGCACTGTCCTCTGTGCCCTCGGTGGCTCAGATGGTTAGAGCGTCTGCCATGTAAGCAGGAGATCCCGGGTTCAAGTCCTGGACGGGCCACACGTTTTCATGTTGTCCCCAGTGAAGTATATCAACGCCTCTTCGCAACTAGGGTGTCCATTTAATTATCATTCCATATAACTATAACGTAATTTTCATTTTTTCGTGTAAGGGATGTGTCCTGAATGCTTGGCCGTATCAGTTGGTTACGCCACGTGTATACAGTTTCAGTAGACGAGCTAGCCAATTCTTACAGTTTCGGAAAAGTGTCGGTAGAAACTTTATCTGACTCTGTGTTACTGGCGGTATGAGCGCAGCAGCTGTTTCTGACCGGGCGTAAGGTCACCGTTATCAGCTGTGGGGCGGGTCTGGAGAACTCAGCAGCCTGGAGAACTCAGAGGTAACTGCGCGCCCTCCTCACTCCGGCAGCTGCCATTGGGGGCGAAACTTGCGGCCGGCTGGCGCAATTTCACAGTTTTTAACTCGCCTGCGTGACGTCGGCCAGCACAAAACAGCAGATAAGAAATTGTAACTCTAAGGCGGTGAACTTTTGCTCCACGCCACGACAAATAGAAGAATCCAGTTGTGTGTCTAAACACACGGAGGATGAAGAAGCAACTGTGTGGGAAATTTGGAAAAGGTGATTACTATACGCATTTCAACTTGAAAATTGCCATTCTTTTTCGATTAAACCCTCCGACATCCACACACCTTAAGCTCTTTAATCGTTCCGTGCCAGAGCAATATGCTGCACACAACCTGTTTGCCTGTATTCTAAACTACAGCGCACTGGATTTTAAAGTAAGTCTTACGTTCTACAATTTATCCGTCCAGATTCTTTTCCATTTCCGTTATGTGGTAAATTATAAATCGCTCACTTTCAAAATCCAACACGGTTCATCAACCAAAGCTTTCTCCGAAGACTCTTTAGTGAATTACTCCCTTTCTTGCATTTAGCGGTGAGAGTGCCTGTTATCGCCATCATCTCTAAGGCCATACAATTATGACAGCAACGTCTGTTTCCGTTTCAGTTCCACTGACAAATGTACAGTAAGAACTATTATTTGTAAGAATTGTTATTCGCTCTAATGAATGTTTTAAAATATACATGAAGTCTACTTCACGAAGATGCCTATACTTTATTTTTTCTTTTTCTGTTACTTTAATTAGACACTTTTTAACTACTCTTACAAGCATATAGGACGAATAGCCAACTTATAGGAGTGCTCGTGCTATGCTCGGTGCAGGAGGTGTGGTTCTACGCTCACTTCGTTACTCCATGTGCCACGGAACCGTTTGTGTTAGACACGTCTCATGAAAGAGGTCACCGATTTCCTTTTCCCACTCTTTTCACACTTATTAATACATGTCTACAATTCATGGTTTACAAGAGGAAGATATTGTCTACAGGTGCAGTAATATCTACGTGCACAAGAAGCATTTGTTAAAGGAATTCACAAAAGTTGAGTATGTCATGTCGTGTAAATGAATAAAGGCAATGGCGTGCTCGGCGTATACGGAGATGAGCTTTGAATCAGTAAATTCCGTGATTTCTGGCATGCAGAAAAAATGGTTCAAATGGCTCTGAGCACTATGGGACTTAACATCTGAGGTCATCAGTCCCCTAGAAATTAGAACTATTTAAACCTAACTTACCTAAGGACATGACACACATCACGCCCGAGGCATGATTCGAACTGCGACCGTAGCAGTCGCGCGGTTCCGTACTGAAGCGTCTAGAACCGCTCGGCCACCGCGGCCAGCTGGCAAGCAGAGCAATGCCGTATTATTTACTATTTTTGCTTCTAACCATTAAAAAGTAGTACTACGACACGACGACTTTAACTTGAATTGAAAGAATGTATTGGATGAACCAAAAGTAACGCAAACACAGTAAAATCTATTATTCTAAATTCTTTGACAGGAGGGCGTAGCACTTTTCACAGACATGCAGGGAGAGTAAAGTGTCTACAAATATTTAGCAGTCAGACGTTACTGCGTGCAACGTCATTTACTTTTTAGGCCAAAGCCGGAGTCGATCAGCCGACAACTAAGGGTTTTCACAGACCCTAAACAATTTTGTTAAGCCAGATGTATCATTTTTACGAGTTAACTTCTTTGTCTGAAGTACAGCAAATGAACTCTTTTTCCATACTTGTCAGACTTGGACAGTAACCACAAGAAAGAAAACAATACTTTGTGTACCGAAAATAATATTAATTTACTCATCAGTTGTCAGCTTCTTAAGCTATCATTTAATGACTGATGATGTAAGAAGTCGAAAACCAGTTTATGAGCAAGTAATAGTTTCAAAACCTCAGGTAAGTGAATCCTTTTTCATTAGCGAAGCTATGTTATCATGACACCTAATGTGCAAGTGAAAGTATTTGCTCTTATCGACAGATGTCAAATGTTCTGTGCCTCACCTAAAACTGTGGTGAAAATGTGTGACTAATCAGGAAACCTAAAGGCATTTTGTATACGATGGCGAACGTAAAACATACAAAAGTGAGCATTATCGATTTCGGAATGCAATTGACGTAAAATTTATAGAAGCAATATCATTTCGTTGTGATTGGTTTTGTTCTGTTTGTTTAAAGTTGTTGTGGTGGTGTGTATGTGTTACTGTAAAACGTATGAAAATATAGCAGCAAGAATAACAGTATTATTTTGAAAGAAAGAAATAATCTCTGATAGCTCTTATTTATGTGCTGTTGGGGCCGACTCCAATGAATTATTTTGTCAGACCTTATCGCTACAAATATATATTGAAATGCTCTTTCATTAATTCAGTAGGCCTAAGTGACATTAAAATGTTTGAACAAAACAATTAATACAGCACACCACAACCTCTTCCCATAACAACATTGGTGCCATAAATATTTTTCTTTTTAAGTCACTGATAAATTACTCTGAGAAAAATTAATCTTGGGCACCGGCCACAAAAATTATTTCATTTACATAAAGTCTAAGATTGTTCTACTGAAAGTTATTTTCCCTGTTAGAATAAAAAAATAATAAGTTCATACTGGTTCTTGTCCTCGGAGTTCAAATATTGTAATACCGATCGAAAGAATTAATGCCTCATTATTTCTACAGTTTGATATTGCCGCTCCATACGCTCACGTAATGGCGGCAGACAAAACACAGTCTGGACTGGGTATTCTAACCCAATTAATTTTTCGTAGAAAATCAATAACATCAACCTTTCCCTATATGCTGGATGAAATGTCAAACTCATACACCGTTCTGACTGTTCACAACATCAATATTATTCATCAGTTACCAATAATTCAGTATCCCTATACCAGGCGCTAACGGCCGCTTTCCTGTTTGCTTTGGACACAAAACTAAAGACATTCATAGTAGGTTACCTAGCTACAAATAAAAGTCCGTACACTAGAATTCCATTTAGTATATTGTACGTAATATTTTAGATTACTTGTACGTCACACAACACGATTATGTTTTACACTATTTAAAAGAACAGACCTCAGCATAATCTTTCATCTCAGCCGCTTTATACATCATAGAGAACAATAGAAGGAAAAGAATTTCACAAACAGTACAATGCCAATACATTATTTTAGTGGTATTATCTCTTGTTTTATATGATTATTCTTTGAAGAAAACACATTGTTGTTGGAAACGATTTACGTTTCAAAATATAAAAGTAGGTCTTTTCTTTATCATTTTTCATATATAGGCTTAAAAGTCATTTCTGGAAAAATATTCATCACTCCATAAATCTCGAGCACTGTCGCATACACTGGTGACACAGAGTATTGGCGTTGACATTACATCGTGCTTGTATAGTAAGGAATTAGAACCACCCTCGAAAGATGTGATTTCCAGAAACGTCGATTGACAATCACATGTTCTGTAAACGTAAGTGTACAAGCACCTGACACCCGCGCATGGGTGACAGGGAATCCATGTATAATTGTGTTAACTATGAGGGTATTGTAGTATTATTGTTGCTTTATTGTATTATTGTTATAACTTTTTACAGTGATATAATGCAGTCTGTTTCTGTCACAGATGAGGGTCGTGCAGAATTTTGAAGAGGGCAACGTTACTCTTCCTACGTAACAGAGACAGCCACTTCATGTCTGTACAAGGCGGAGCGCCTCCGCACATTGCCGTCCTGTGTAGGTCGCCGTTTGACAATAAGTGCGTCCCCAGTCGCTTTGCTCTTTCCAGCCCAAATCTCTTACGATCCATCCAGACTTTTGATTATGGTGCCTCTATTGCTGCTTGAAATCACCTTTATAGACAGTTTGGAATGTTATTTATCATCTTCAACCTGCCATCGAAGCTGCGTTCGCTAAAGCAGACTTGTAATGTGGAGCCCGACTAGGAAGCAACTGGTTTTAAGTCTGATGGTTGAAGAAATTTTTATCATCATTGTTTGACTATCAAGAGGTAGCGGTTTAAAGTTTTTGGCAATGCCTTGGATTAAATTCGAGGCTTTCTAGCAGTTTCCCATGAAGCGAGGCAAGAGACACTGTTGATGGCGATTGGTCCGTCGGATGGTGACGTTGGGCTTGACGGTTGCTTTGAACTGTTCGAGAGGCCGGCTCTGTTTCACTCCCCCCTTCTGTAATTGTTATCATCAATGTCATCATGAAAACAACAAAAACAAGACAAGTGCAATATGACACTATGCATACATACATACATATGTACATTTCATCACCTAAAGATACATAAAACAGCTACACATAAGAGAATAAGACGCACACTTAAGAGAAAAAAGAAATGCCATATGCTAGGAATATTGGCTTTGAACAGCTTTGTGTCTTACTTAATGATATCTGGAATTACAGACGACCGTCCTAAGAAATACGTTAAGTCGTAAATGCGCTGTTGCTGACAAAGGCGAAAATTACAACCCAATGATAAACTTATATTTTGCGCAAATATTTTCTTAGTTGTTAGAGAACAATCTCGTCATCCATTTTACGGAAGACGAATTTTAAGCCATTTACAGTAACTTTATTGTTTTTGGATCATCGGATGCTTTCAACATTTCACGTACAAGTTTTTGAGAGAGTAGAATTTATATTTACGTAACTAAAACCGAACTGGCTCTTTCATTTCAACCATCATGACTCTGTTGGTATTAGAATAATTAGTAAAGTTGTGTAATGACAACAGGCAACGAAGATGTATCTGCAGTTGGTGTTGCAGTTGCTACTTTGCAAAGTCAGAGTTGTGTTTTGTTGGAACATCCTCATAGAATGCAGGCAGAAAAATACGGAAGATTTCCGTGGGGATTTTAGATGACCATTCCGACTTGTCATGAGGTTTTCAAATAATCATGTTCTGTACATTCAGGACTGGCTCTACCTCATCAAGACGAATGAGTATCGGTAGCGGCAGTGCTGGTCTGCACGGATTCTCGGAGTGACTATTGATGGCATACTTAAGGGTACCCACTATTTTGAGTTCCAGTTGTGTGAACGATATTTTGACGAAATGACCTATATGTTTTCTTAATGTGGTCCTATGAGGTAATATAGGCTTCGCGTTCCAATTTTCGGATATCTTCGTTCTGACATCAAGAAGGCAATATGTTTATGCACTGTCACGAGACTTCCAAGAAGACTATTTTCCACACCGTGGTCTACGGAATAAATTACACTAAAACAATCGACGAAGGAATTAACAGAATGTGACGGATGTCGGTAGATGTGATCTACATGCACATGCGCATACAGCCGTAACAATTTCAGAAAAACTGTATCATTTATTCAAGAGAAAGAGATTTACGAAGAAGCAAGTCAATAACGCATTGGTCCAAATGATTCAAATGGCTCTGAGCACTATGGGACTTATTATCTGAGGTCATCAGTCCCCTAGAACTTAGAACTACTTAAACCTAACTAACCTAAGGATATCACACACATCCATGCCCGAGGCAGCATTCGATCGCGCGGTTCCAGACTGAATCGCCTAGAACCGCTCGGCCACAGCGGCCGGCGCATTGGTCCACGTCTGGAACTTACGCAAGCAGTTATTCGGCTTGGCTTCGATTGATTGAGTTGTTGGATCTCATCTTGAGGGATATCCTGCCAAATTCTGTCCAACTGGCGTGTTAGATCGTCTAAATCCCGAGTTGGGTGGAGGGCCCCGCCTATAATGCTCAAAATGTTCTCAATTGGGAAGAGATCCGGCGACCTTGCTGGCCGAGGCAGGGTTTGTCAAGCGTAAAGGCAAGCATTAGAAACTCTCGATGTGTGCGTGGGTGCATTTTCTTTCAGAAATATAAGCACGAGACAGCTTTCCATGAAGGGCAACAAAACGGGGTGTAGAATATAGTCGACGTATCGCTGTGATATAGGGGTACCGCGAGTGACATCCCAAGGGGTCTTGCTATGAAAAGAAATGACACCCCCACCCCAGGTCGTCGCTCGGGGTTGTCGGGTCGCAGGACAGGCGATAATCAGGGTGGTGTCCCACTGATGTCCGGGGCGTCCCCAGACACGTCACTGGCCCGACCGCCGTAGAACTGTCTTCAATGATGAATCCCGCGTCCAACTGAGCCCAGTGATAAGCGAAGACGTTCCTAGAGACTGCCGGGAGATCCCCGTAGGTCATGATCGTGGCTGCCGCTCACAAGCCGCAGACAACCAGGAGTGACGGTCCAGGGAGACATTTCATTTCATAGCAAGATCCCATTGATTGTTATCCGTGGCACCCTTAGAGCGCAGATGTAAGTCTAGTATATTCTACGCCACGCTTCGTTGCCTTTCT
The DNA here is from genome assembly GCF_023864345.2 of Schistocerca serialis cubense. Lineage (NCBI taxonomy): Eukaryota > Metazoa > Arthropoda > Insecta > Orthoptera > Acrididae > Schistocerca > Schistocerca serialis. The sequence goes on from NC_064642.1 coordinate 525,893,397, forward strand.
TGGCAAACCATCCTGGGCTTACGTTTCAGAAAGATAATGCACACGGTGAAAGTTTCTACTGCTTGTCTTCGTGCTTGACAGACCTCACCTTGGCCAACAGTGTCGCCCAATTGAGAATGTTCGGAGCATTATGAGCAGGGCCCTCCAACCAGCTCGGGATTTTGACGATATGGCGCGCCAACTGAAAATAATTTGCCACGATATCACTCAGGACATCCAAGAGCTCTGTCAATCAATGCCAATCTGAATAACTGCTTGCATAAGGTCCAGAGGTGGACCAACGCGTTATTGACTTGCTCTGCTTATGAAGCTTCCTCTCATCCAATTTTTCTGAAATTATCATTTGTTTGTAAATAAATGTGCGTCACGTTTACCAGTTCCCGTCCCATTTGGATAATTCCTTTCTGGTGCATCGTGCTTTTTTTGTCTTTGATTGTATACACATTGGAAGTATCTGAGCAGTTCCGCGTGGACTGAAAAATTCCTAGAACTCAATATTACACTACTGGCCATTAAAATTGCTACACCACGAAGATGACGTGCTACAGACGCGAAATTTAACCGACAGGAAGAAGATGCTGTGATATGCCAATGATTAGCTATTCAGAGCATTAACACAAAGTTGGCGCCGTTGGTGACACCTACAACGTACTGACATGAGGAAATTTTCCAACCGCTTTCTCATACAAAAACAGCAGTTGACCGGTGTTGCCTGGTGAAACGTTGTTCTGATGTCTCGTGTAAGGAGGAGAAATTCCTACCATCACGTTCCCGCCTTTGATAAAGGTCGGATTGTAGCCTATCGCGATTGCGGTTTATCGTATCGCGACATTGCTACTCGCGTTGGTCGAGATCCAATGACTGTTAGCAGAATATGGAATCGGCGGGTTCAGGAGGGTAATACAGAACGCCGTGCTAGATCCCAACGGCCTCCTGTCACTAGCAGTCGACATGACAGGCATCTTATCTGCATGGCTGTAACGGATCGGGTAGCCACGTCCCGATCCCTGAGTCAACAGATGGGGACTTCTGCAAGACAACAACCATCTACACGAACAGTTCGATGACGTTTGCAGCAGCATGGACTATCAGCTCGGAGACCATGGCTGCGGTTACCCTTGACGCTGCATCACAGACAGGAGCACCTGCGATGGTGTACTCAACGACGAACATGGGTGCACGAATGGCAAAACGTCGTGTTTTCGCATGAATTCAGGTTCTGTTTACAGCATCATGATGGTCGCATCCGTATTTGGCGACAGCGCGGTGAACGCACACTGGAAGCGTGTATTCGTCATCGCCATAATAGCGTATCACCCGGCGTGATGGTATGGGGTGCCGTTGGTTACACGTCTCGGTCACCTCTTGTTCGCATTGACGGCACTTTGAACAGTGGACGTTCAATTTCAGATGTGTTACGACCCGTGGCTCTACCCTTCATTCGATGCCTGTGAAACCCTACATTTCAGCAGGATGATGCACGACCGCATGTTGCAGGTCCTGTACGGGCCTTTCTGGATACAGAAAATGTTCGACTGCTGCCCTGGCCAGCACATTCTCAAGATCTCTCACCAATTGAAAACGTCTGGTCGATGGTGGCCGAGCAGCTGGCTCGTCACAATACGCCAGTCACTACTCTCGATGAACTGTGGTATCGTGTTGAAGCTGCATGGGCAGCTGTACCTGTACACGCCATCCAAGCTCTGTTAGACTCAATGCCCAGGCGTATCAAGGCCGTTATTACGGCCAGAGGTGGTTGTTCTGGGTACTGATTTCTCAGGATCTATGCACCCAAATTGCGTGAAAATGTCAGTTCTAGTATAATATATTTGTCCAATGAATACCCGTTCAGCACTGTATTTCTTCTTGGCGTAGCAATTTTAATGGCCAGTAATGTATGTTGGTATCCCACCGCTGTCTGGGGAGTCTCCTGACAGTCTTCGGTGGTCATAGGGGCTTTGTTCGAAGTGGGACTCATCACTGAAGACAATTCTGCTCCAGTCAATGAGATTTGAAGCCTAATGTGCCTGAAACCACTGCAAACGGGCTTGTTGATGTTCAGAGGTCAACTGTGAGCTCAGCCCCATTTCTCTAAGCAGCCTATTAATGCCTTAGGGACGACTGCACCAACGTCGATTAAAAGTTAACCGCGGTCGAGTCAGTATTTGACCCTGATTAACTCGATATTCGGCTGCAACAACCTCGATCAAAGTTAATCGAGCGATTTTATCGCAATTACAGTTAAAAGAGCTCGAAGGGTCGATTATCTTGACTTTATCCCGGTTAACTTATCGTAAACACGTAACATGTCAGCGCGCTTTCACGGTTTAGAAGGCATACAAGAAGAAGAAATGCTATATAATCAACATATAAGTCGTCGCAACCGTCTTGGTGTACTTGTGGAAAGGAGAAATCCTTTCGAAGACTACGGTGACCGGAAATTTCAAGAGAGGTTTCGGCTTTAAAAGAAACAGTGTGGTGGTTATTGGATCAAATCCACGATAGGTCATAATTTCCAACTTATCGAAATAATCCGCTGTCGCCCATGAACAGACTTCTGATGATATTAAGGGCATAAGCAACTGGAGCATTTAATATAGTAATTGATGACACTGATAATGTACATTCTACAGGCCGGCAGGAGTGGCCGATCGGTTATACGTGCTACAGTCTGGAACCGCGCGACCACTACGGTCGCAGGTTCGAATCCTGCCTCGGGCATGGATGTGTGTGATGTCCTTAGGTTAGTTAGGTTTAAGTAGTTCTAAGTCCTAGGGGACTGATGACCAAAGAAGTTAAGTCCCATAGTGCTCAGAGCCATTTGAACCATTTTTTTACATTCTACAACGGCACAAAGAATTATAAGTGAAGTGTCGGGAAACATAGCAACAATGGCTCGTAAGTACATAAAGTTTCCTTCTCGAGCGCAAGTACGCTCTGTGATGAATGGTTTCAACACACTGGCTGGATATCCTGGAGTCACTGGTGCAGTGAATTGCACTCACGTAAGGATTCAGTCACCTGGGAGACAGAAAGCAGAACTTTTCCGCAATAGGAAACCATATTTCTCCTTTAATTGTCAAAACAATCAGCGACCACAATTTAATAATACGGGACACTGTGGCTCGGTGGCCTGGCTCTGTGCACGATAGTACTATATTTCGTAATTGCGTTCGAAGGGCACAGTTTGAAAATGGTGAAATACCAGTCGGTCACTTACTAGGAGATAGTGGCTATGTACGCAGACCTTACTTATTGACACCACTTTCAAATTCACAGAGTGCGGCAGAGCACCGATATAATAGGTCACACATTACAACAAGGAACACTGTGGAGAGACAGTGTGGTTTGTGGAAGAGGGGACCCCGATTTTATCTATGGGAATGAGGTGTAATCCACAAAAGACAATGGCAATTATAGTGAGTACGGCTGTCTTGCATAATATTGCAAGAAGCACAAGCAAGGACGAACCACCAGAAGATACGGAAATTATGCGCCTGCTGAGGTTATTACGTAGCGAGAGGGACCCCGATATCGACGTTAATGAGCCAATGCATCTCGGTCAACAAATGTATCGTGATGACACGTTACAAGGAAGAGCAGTTGGTCGCACTACAATTGATGAACATTTTACTGAGGTAAACTGTTACTTAATACATGTAAAATATGTAATTATTTTATATGAATTTATTACAGTGCACAAATAATAAATTTTTTTTACACATTTACATTACATTCGGTAGAATTCTTCTGCTTCCAATATTTTAATTTTTCTTTTAGTGCCAAAATTCTGCGACTTTTTATCTCATTTCTTTCATATGCTCTCTCTTCATCAAATGGTTCAAATGGCTCTGAGTAATATGGGACTTAACAGATGAGGTCATCAGTCCCCTAGAACTTAGAACTACTTAAACCTAACTAACCTAAGGACATCACACACATCCATGCCCGAGGCAGGATTCGAACCTGTGGCCGTAGCGGTCGCGTGGTTCCAGACTGAAGCGCCTAGAACCGCCCGGCCACACTGGCCGGCCTCTCTTCATTATTTCCAGCTGATGCTAGAGTACTTCCACCCTCTTCTGCATCACACTGTCCAGTGCAGAGGAGGAAGTTGGTTTAGGTCTCGGTGGCATCCTTCTCCTATTACATGTTTCTTGTGTTCCTGCACTTCAAGGTTTGGAGAAGGGTTGTTGAACATTCTCCATAACAACCTGTGCTGGGATCAGGCTTTCGCCTGCTTCAGCAGCAATTACAGTTCCATTACTGTTTGTGGTACTGCTGGCATCGCCAACTGCTGCATCATCAACTACATCTACGTTCAGATCCATTATTACACTGCACTGTGCATCCAAATCAAAGGTATTTTCCAGTGGCTTCAATGATGAGCCAATTATTTCCAGCAGTTTTGCCTCGTGTGGACTCCCTTTAGGTAATGGTACTGCCTTCCCTCCTTCTGGTTTATAGATTTAAACCTTCTCTTCAGCCAGATCCTACCGCAATCTCCTGTTCAAATTTTCGTAACGTGTTTTATGACTTTCAGGCCTTCTTTTTGTCACACGTGAAATGGAAATATTTTGTAGTAGCTGATATCATTTTTGTTGTGCGTATCTTGAATTGTTATTCAATATTAATCTAAGCACCATGAAAAACAGTGTTTTAATTTACATTAGTAACAGATATTTATTGATATACGATTCAAATAAAAATTGATCTTACCTGGAGTTGAATTAAATTGTGTTGCTATATTTTCCCATGCATTCAATCTTTCCCTAACTTTGCAACCATCCGCTTTTTTACACTAATATACTTGAATTGGAGGCTACCAACTCTAAAAGTATGTCTTCTTCGAATCTGGAAAAATTCGGCGTCCTTTTCTTGTTCTCCATAGAGCAGTAACAGCGCTCACGTTACGCCAACAATATGAAAAGCGCGAGTAAATACTACAGACCGAGGCGGTTACCACATCCTTGCCAGAGGCAGACAGCGAATATCGTTATCTTTGCATGTATATGGGCGCTTTCCTTTGTAACACGGGGAGTTAACCACGTCAAACTCCCGATTAGCTAACCTCGTTTTGGTAATCGGCGTTTAACGTTGGTGCAGTACAGAGACAACTTAATCGCGATTACGTTTTTAATCGGCGTTGGTGCAGTTAGTGATTAGCCACTAAAACACTAGTTGCAAGTCTATTCGATGACAATGATGAATCCGTGGCTCTGAGTGCCACTTTGACGGTTGCTCGGTCCACTCTATGTCGAGCGATTCGCCGTTTACTTCAATCGGCTTCTTTGAGCCCAACAACACGTCCTTTAAGAAATGCTGAGATCTGCGTATTGTTTTCACACGTCTGTCTGCGAAGCGTGATTACTGTCCATCTGAGAACACGGAATAAAATTCGCGAAGACTTTTATACCTTGATATGGAGATGTCATCTGGTTACTGCCACAGGTAACCCCGAAGTCGTACACACAACACATACATGTAGTATTATTTCACATAAATCCACCTGGTGATAGAGGTTTAACTCGTAGTAACTGTCAACAGAAAACTTGTCGTTCCACTCGATAAATATCAGCTGTACACTGTTGTAGTTCTATAGGGCTTCGAAATCCGCGCGTATATACCATTAGGCGTCAGTGCCTCATGTCGCGGTAGGAGCCTTGATGGAACACACCAACTGAAACAGGGAAGAGGAACAGCGGTCGCCGAACACGAACTGAGACACCTCAGTTAGTACCATGGTGTAGGCTTCAGTCTTCTGGAACGGAGAAATTGAGGAGTCTACAGAAAGCATGACGAAAAGCGCTCTAATAGGAATGGCGCTATAATTTATATAAGCTTTTGGATATATATTTTATTCATTAAGAATTTGTCCATCACTTCTCCCGTCAGAGCTATAAAACATCTCGTACACGTTTTTTTCATGGAATAACCGTGCGGGATCAAGAACGGAAATGCTCATCAACGGTCGTAGTGAAGACTAACAATCTAACTCGGCAAGAAATGGAACGGTTTAGGAACAGTATATGATGATACATTTCGAACATGTCATCGACAATTGCGTAGCTATAAGTCTTCAATTTGTATCTAGGACGTATTGTCCCAAACCAAAATGAAAATCGAGTCCAATGCTACTTTTACCATAAAGGTTGTCGGGAACTCTCCCTTCGCTGGCAGGTTAATTTCGGTACTGGTACCCTACCAAATGATTCCAACAGAAAACCCCTCTGCTCCAATCCCGGGTGCCCGAGGTTTGGCTGAAGAGAACGGAGCAGTGTCTCTGTCTGCCCGGATTCAGGGTGTGATTAATCGACAGATTACTACTCAAAGCTCCTAGAGATGATGAGTGGATCAGTAGTTGTAATGTTTGAGCCTTGGCGGCTTACTCGCAATGTGTCGATGTCACTATTCTTGTGATCTTTGACTAGAAGGTTGCCGCTTTGGTAGGCAGTATGAGCTGAGGAACGAAGCTGTAGCGAGCTTTCCGTGGGGCCTCTTCGCCGTCGTGGTAGCTATTGGCGGGCGACCAATGTTGGGGTCATGTTATCCCGTGTAAGTTATCGAGTACCGACTTGGCTTGTGCTGCGATTTATCACAAGGGCACCGAGCTGTCAGGGCAGTGTTTACTGTCATTTTTGTCGTTGTTTGTTGGGTCTCCATGGTATATGAAGGGCAATGTGATTGCAAGATCTAGCAGACATTTTAGACTGATTCATTGGCTGATATATCTTCACTATTTGTTTTATGTGTTAATCTTATGTATCCGTAATGCTTGTGAACCTTTAGCCAGTGTAAAGCGCCAAGTTCCAGAAGAACGCTTATTTTGAAGTTGGCGATATCCATTAGTACAAGCGTTACCTGTTCTTGCCCGCTTTTCCTCAATTCTTTCGATTTCTAAACTAGATGGTTGGTCATGTAATTTTCAATTGGAGGCGCAGTGAAATGTTGAGTATTACCTGTTACCACAGATTATTAATGGTTTATTTTAGTATTTTATTGGCCTATTTATAACTTACTTTTGCTTTCCCGATTTCTTTGAAGCTAATGCTAAAGGTCTACGCTGTCTAAGAAATTATATAGTTCGTCTGCTCTATTTAAGTAGCTCAGGTAAACTTGCGTTTGTTCCAGGACGCACTTGTTGTCTCCGAACCACTATGGACTAATGTGTGTACTGCTGAGCTTTGAATGCTATGCAAGCGTCCTTGTGGTTGGTTCAGATGGTTCAAATGGCTCTGAGCACTATGCGACTTAACTTCTGAGGTCATCAGTCGCCTACAACTTAGAACTAATTAAACCTAACTAACCTAAGGACATGACACACACATCCATGCCCGAGGCAGGATTCGAACCTGAGACCGTAGCGGTCGCTCGGTTCCAGACTATAGCGCCTAGAACCGCACGGCCACTCAGGCCAGCCCTTGTGGTTGTTTTAATGGTTTACTGGAAAGTAAAATTTTTCTCATATCACTATCTTATTGCTGAAATTATTTTTTAAAAATATTTGTAGCTGGTTTCTCAAACATTGTGGTTAACTTATTAAAAAAAGCAGCTAAGTTGTCATGGGGAACGAAGTTTTTCGCGAAGGCACTTGTATGCAAAACGTTCTCGGTATTCTTGCCGCGTCAGTTTTGGATAAAATCTCGAGCTTTCGACGATTACCTCCATCGTCATCGTCAGGAGCAACTGACTGTCTTCACTGCTGCTGTGGTAGCCTTTTTTATAGCCCGTGGACGGCTTCTGATTGGTCGGCGATTACGTACTGCTGTCTCAGACGGTGTCACTGTGTGCGCCGGTGGCGCCACCGCTTCCGTTAACAGGGAAGTGTGCAGCATTTTCACGTTTCCCTTTTCTGGAGAACGCTGCCTTTATAGCGCGTGCACCGAGATTAACCATCTGAAGTACGTGTTCCGAAAAAATGAGTCCGAGCTCCTAGACCGCCCAGGTTGTACGGACTACCGAAGATCCACAAGGATAATGTTCCTCTGAGACCTATTGTCAGTGCAGTTGGTTCTCCTACTTATAAACTGGCCAAATACCTAACAAAGTTGATGACTCCTATAGTCTGTCGGTGTGAACATCTCATCAAAAACTTCCAGACGTTCATTGAGAAAATCAAACAGATTAGAGTTGGTCCAAATGACATTTTAGTCAGCCTGGATGTGGTATCGCTATTCACAAAAGTTCCTGTGGAGGATACTTTGAAACTGCTGGCGGATTTTTTTCCTCCTGGAACTATAAAGTTGTTCCGGTATGTGATGACGACTACCCACTTCTTGTATGGTAACAAATTTTATGAAATGACGGACGGTATGGCGATAGGCTCTCCGTTGTCTCCATCACTGGCTAACGTTTTTATGGAGAATTTTGAAGAACGTGCATTAAATTCGGCTCCCCTCCGTCCATCCTTATTTTATCGTTACGTTCACGATACATTTATGATCTGGCCACACGGCGCAGAAGCTCTCGAACAATTCATCGAACACATGAACAGCATACATTCAAACATCCAGTTCACTGTCGAGATGGAGAAGGAAGGAAGACTGCCTTTCTTTGACGTTTTAGTGCAGCGACAGGCGGAGGGGCGTCTTGGCCACTCTGTACACCGTAAGCCGACGCATACCGATTTATACCTGAATGCACTGAGTTTCCATCATCCAGCTCAGAAGAGAGCCGTTTTGAACACGTTGGTATATAGAGCAAAAACTGTTTCTGACGAGGACCACTTAAGGTCTGAGATTAACCATCTGAAGTACGTGTTCCGAAAGGATGGCTATGGTGCACGCGATGTAAAGGTAGCGTTCTCCAAAAAAAGGAAACGTGAAAATGCTGCACACTCACAGGATGAAACACCGATTGCGGTTCTTCCTTTTTGTGGCGCGATCTCCAGCAAAATAGGGAGAGTCCTTCGTAGACGAGGTATAAGACCGATTTTTCGTCCTCCTAAGAAAATTAAGGAGATGATGCGCCCTGTTAAGGACAATCTCGGCCCCAGGGTCCCTGGAGTTTATAATATACCCTGTGAGTGTGGAAGTAATTGTATAGGGCAGACGATTCGTATCGTTTCCGACCGCTGTGCAGAACACCAACGCCATATTAAAAATAGAGAACTGGAGAAATCGGCAATTGCGGAGCACAGCCTCACGAACAAACATAAAATTTTGTTTGATGAAACAAAAATTCTGTCCCACGCCTCCACGTATTGGGATTCTGTTATTAAGGAGGCTGTTGAAATAAGAATGAGCCAAAGTAACTTTAATCGCGATAGCGGATACCATCTGAGTTGTGCATGGAAACGAGCGCTTGATGCAGAGAAGCAGCAGAGACGTTCCTTCCAAGGTTTGCGTTCCAACGGAAGCGGTTGCGCCACCGGCGCACACAGTGACATCGTCTGCAACAGCAGTATGTAATCGCCGACCAATCATAAGCTAACCAATCAGGAGCCGTCCACGGGCTATAAAAAAGGCTACCACAGCAGCAGTGAAGGCAGTCAGCTCCTGACGATGACGATGGAGGTAATCGTCGAAAGCTCGACATTTTATCCAGAACTGTCACGGCAAGAATACCGAGAATGTTTTACACACAATTTGTCATGGGATTTAGAAAGAGTTCAGATTAATTAAGTCTACCCTAAGACCTATCTATTTGATGCTTGGCTGTGTGTTTGAATTATGTCTAATTAAAATTATTTGTGCCGTAGGAAACTGTCGTTAATCTCTTGTACTCGCAGGGTCTCACCATTCTTTAGCCAGTTTGTGCTTGGCTACTACGGGCCTTTGCAGCATCTTTCCCCTTCCGTGCTGCGTGTCTATCCTCTTGCTATTCCTTTGCCCCTCCCTTGGGCAACATGTATGGGATATTTTTGGGAATTTGTTCTGCATTTTCAGTATCCTGACATCGGAACAGTCCCTCCATTTTTTTTCGTTCTTTTTTCTTTCTTCGTTCCCCTTCTCGTATCCTTCTTCTGCTTCGGCGTGTGAGCCTCCTCTTTTTCTTCTTCCTCCCTGTGCGCTCCGGAAGGCCATCTCACGTGTCTGACCCGTAACAGGTGACTGGATAACGCGTAATTCTCAGCACTGTGTCGACAGGTAGGGTTAGTACGTACCCCATGGTACAGGCCAGGCCCAAGGAGGGGTGACTGTCTGAGTCGTTACCTTCCAAAATTGCCAATCGGGCCCTCTGTCAGGTGTTCAGGTGTGACCTGAGGTGAGAACAATCACCTGAGGTGGGTGAGGCCCCTCTGTCGGAAGCAACGCGCCATGAAGACTCTGGCAATCTAGGGAAATTTTCTCGCCATGAGCCAACCATCTTCTTCTCAGTCGATGTCTACTAAAAGCAAACGGAATGAGGCTAACGACTCTAAGACCCTCCCCGCTACATCTAGGTTTCTAGTGGTTTTGTGTGCTGAAGATGGTCAGTCGTTTGCTACGGTTAATCTGTTTATTATTCAGAAAGGTGTTTATGCAGTTGCCGGCTCTGTGAAATCCTGATTTCTTCTACGCTACTGTACTTTGCTTTTTCAAACTACTGATGATTCTCAAGCACAATAAGTGGTTGCAGCTTCGCTCTTCCACAGCTATCCCGATCATGTCAAGACCCATCAAAAGCTAAATTCTTCACGTGGTGTTATTTACACTTGGTTGCTCGATGGTCTGAGGCAGAATTCCAACGTATCTCTCTGATCAGGGCGTCATTGCAGTCCATCAGGTGATGAAAAAGGTAGACGCATCGTTAGTTTCCACAAGCACTCTTCTTTCTCGTTTTTTATACAGTAGTGCTTCCATCAGAGATCAAAGCAGGCAATGAAGTTATCACAGTGTGACCATACATTCTGAACCCGATGCGCTGCTGCCAGTGTCATCGTTACAAACACACTCGAATGTCCTGTTGGCACCCGCCAAATGTGTACCCTGTGGTAGGGAAGTTTATGAGGGCGATTGTCTGCCACGTTCTCCCCGCTGTATCAACTGCAATGACGACCGTGCAGCCTCCTCCTGCGATTGTTCCATACATCTCGATGGGCAGGCTGTCCAGGAGATCCTTGCGAAGAAAAAACTGCCTTACCCTGTCGCTCGCAAGTTATTGACTAGTTGGAAACCCTATGTTTTACCATCCAGCACATGCAACACCGTTCTTGCCATATCTCGTTCCACGAAGTACATGGCCATGCAGACACGCAACCTCAAACTCAGCACCGTGGTTGTAAAGTCGTCCAGTATCATAGTAGCATCCCCGTCTCCTTTCCCTCCAGCTGTGCAACAAGCCACCATGTTTTCGCCTCACGTGGCGAAAGCACCTGCTACACAACCAGCAGGCTGGAAGGGACACAAGACATACTCCCTCGAATACTTTTTACGCTCCTCCAGCCAACAAACATTTGAATCGCCATCTGCCAACTTCAAAGGTTCCAGGAAATCAATCAAAGGCAAACTCATAGATCCTCTTCGACGGTGTCGTCGCGTAATACCTTCACCCGACCGACCTCCGTGTATCCGGTGCGCACCGCCAAACGTTTCTCTGCCCCCGACGCCACCGATCGACCTAGGAAGAATTCCGATGCCTCTGTAGATCTCATGGAGCAGGATCCTCCAGCCTCTGTGCCCTGTAGCAGGGAGTCTTCCAAAGCTGGCACTCGGCAACTGCCGAAGTGACTCCTCTCCATTATTTTCCGTCCTCCCTTTTCCTCTTCATGACCCTTATTCAATGGAACGTTCGCGGCCTTAGATCCAACAAGGAGGAATGAGAGCTGCTCTTGGAGTTGCAGCGTCCACTTTTTCTCTGCATCCAGGAAACAAAATTGCGTCCTCAGGACCACTTTCACATCTCGCATTTCTTTCTGGTCCACTGTGATCTCCCCAGGATGGCATTCCATCTCATGGAAGAGTCATTCTGCTCATCTAGGGCGACGTTCATAGTCAAACCAACTGTCTGAACGCTCTGCTGCAAGCTGTGAGCAGACCAAATTTTCCTCATTTCAGCTTTTCCCTAAGAATCGTTTATATCCGTCCATCCTTTGATGTCACTAGGGCTTCCTCCAGCTTGTTGGGCAACTCCCTCACCCTTTTTGCTGCTTGGTGACTTTAATGCGCACCATCCCCTTTGGGGCTCCCCGAGAACTTGTCAGAGAGGTGCCCCCGTGGCTGATCTTCTCAATCAACTCAACCTCATCTGCTTTAACACTGGAGCACCTACGTTCCTTTCAGAATCGACGCATACCTGTTGCCATTTGGAACTCTCATTCTGCACTGTCCAGCTTGCCTGTCGTCTTGAATGGTCCGATCTCTCTGACATGTATTCGAGTGACCATTTCCCGCGTGCTATCCGTTTGCCGACTCCTACCACACCTACATGCAAACCCAAATGGCAGCTTTCTAAGGCCAACTAGAGGCTTTACTCCTTCCTGGCGACCTTCGAGGAAGAACATTTCTCCAGTTGTGATGACCAGGTAGGATACCTAACCAACGCTATCCTTAGCGCTGCAGAACGTTCCATTCCTCGCACTTCATTTTCACTATGCTGTGTCCCGGTCCCATGGTGGACTGAGATATGCCAAAATGCAATTCGCGCGCAGAGACATCCTACGAAGGCGAACTATATTCGATATAAACAGTTGCGTGCGCAGTGTCGTCGCGTTCTTCAGGATCGCAAAAAAGCTAGCTGGGTTTCATTTACCAGTTCTTTTAATAGTTCCACATAACAGTGCATTTTTGACAGCGTTGAATCTTCTGTGCTGTGGGATAACCTCCGACGGTTCTCTGGGACCAAAGTCCATTCCCCAATTTCCAGCCCAACCATAGCAGATGATATCATGGACCGTACTGATATATACAAACCCTTGGGCCACTATTTTGCGGAGATTTCGAGCTCCACCCACTATCATCCTGCCTTCCACCATCGGAAACGAGTGGAGAATGATTGGGTGATACCCTTTTCTCCTCCACTAGGAGCGATGCCACTATTCGACGATGTTGGGAGGTTTGGGTGAATCATGGCCAACACAGCGTCAAGAACGAAGCGGTCGACCTAGTGGGACGCAGAACGTGAGGACCGAGCAATAATCAAAGTGGATTCACCATTATCATCGCTCGGACTTGCAACTGGTGTTTTAATGACATGGGAGCGTATGTTTTTGCGCCCTAAAACAAAACAAACAATTTCCTGTACTCCACTGCTGATACGTATTAACGATGATCTGGCCCCACCTACTCAAGCCCCGTTGGGTTACTTAGCCGCGCGGTCTAGGGCGCCTAGTCAAGGCCGCTGTGGCTCCCCCCGTTGGAGGTTCGAGTCCTCCCTCGGGTATGGGTGTGTGTGTGTAGTTCATAGCGTTAAGTTCGTTTAAGTTAGATTAAGTAGTGTGTAGGCTCAGGGACCGATGATCTAAGTAGTTTGGTCCCATAAGACCTTACCACAATTTGGGTTACTTAGCCGGTTGTTTACGTCATTTGGAGTGCTTGTACTCGGCAGCTCTCACCGTTGTCTGTCTTTCGCTCTGTTTCCTCCAAGCGCGGCCGCACTACTTCTTGTTCCTGTTCAAGTCAAGTTTATGCTTGGAATAATTCTGAATTTGTATCCGTAAGCTTGTGGCTTTCACCTTACGCAAATTTTTATGTGCGTTGGGATCCCAACATATACCTCAATCTGTAATTTAGTTATCTTGTGTTATTGGAAAATGTGTCATTTGGCATTTGTTTCTAGGTTTAAAATTATCTTGTCTAGATACTGATGTTAAATTGTTTTTCTCTATCTCAGGTATGGTTTTAGGGTTATTTAATCAGTCAAGTTCAAATCATGATTCATTCTCATCATTTGGGAATTAAGGCCGTTCTGATATACACTCCTGGAAATTGAAATAAGAACACCGTGAATTCATTGTCCCAGGAAGGGGAAACTTTATTGACACATTCCTGGGGTCAGATACATCACATGATCACACTGACAGAACCACAGGCACATAGACACAGGCAGCAGAGCATGCACAATGTCGGCACTAGTAGAGTGTATATCCACCTATCGCAGCAATGCAGGCTGCTATTCTCCCATGGAGACGATCGTAGAGATGCTGGATGTAGTCCTGTGGAACGGCTTGCCATGCCATTTCCACCTGGCGCCTCAGTTGGACCAGCGTTCGTGCTGGACGTGCAGACCGCGTGAGACGACGCTTCATCCAGTCCCAAACATGCTCAATGGGGGACAGATCCGGAGATCTTGCTGGCCAGAGTAGTTGACTTACACCTTCTAGAGCACGTTGGGTGGCATGGGATACATGCGGACGTGCATTGTCCTGTTGGAACAGCAAGTTCCCTTGCCGCTCTAGGAATGGTAGAACGATGGGTTCGATGACGGTTTGGATGTACCGTGCACTATTCAGTGTCCCCTCGACGATCACCAGTGGTGTACGGCCAGTGTAGGAGATCGCTCCCACACCATGATGCCGGGTGTTGGCCCTGTGTGCCTTGGTCGTATGCAGTCCTGATTGTGGCGCTCACCTGCACGGCGCCAAACACGCATACGACCATCATTGGCACCAAGGCAGAAGCGACTCTCATCGCTGAAGACGACACGTCTCCATTCGTCCCTCCATTCACGCCTGTCGCGACACCACTGGAGGCGGGCTGCACGATGTTGGGGCGTGAGCGGAAGACGGCCTAACGGTGTGCGGGACCGTAGCCCAGCTTCATGGAGACGGTTGCGAATGGTCCTCGCCGATACCCCAGGAGCAACAGTGTCCCTAATTTGCTGGGAAGTGGCGGTGCGGTCCCCTACGGCACTGCGTAGGATCCTACGGTCTTTGCTTGCATCCGTGCGTCGCTGCGGTTCGGTCCCAGGTCGACGGGCACGTGCACCTTCCGCCGACCACTGGCGACAACATCGATGTACTGTGGAGACCTCACGCCCCACGTGTTAAGAAATTCGGCGGTACGTCCACCCGGCCTCCCGCATGCCCACTATACGCCCTCGCTCAAAGTCCGTCAACTGCACATACGGTTCACGTCCACGCTGTCGCGGCATGCTACCAGTGTTAAAGACTGCTATGGAGCTCCGTATGCCACGGCAAACTGCCTGACACTGACGGCGGCGGTGCACAAATGCTGCGCAGCTAGCGCCATTCGACGGCCAACACCGCGGTTCCTGGTGTGTCCGCTGTGCCGTGCGTGTGATCATTGCTTGTACAGCCCTCTCGCAGTGTCCGGAGCAAGTATGGTGGGTCTGACGCACCGGTGTCAATGTGTTCTTTTTTCCATTTCCAGGAGAGTATTTTGGTGCTGTTTACATTTAAGTCTGCCTTTATTATGGCCTCAGTCTTATACATTCTGTCTTATATAGGGCGCGTCTTGCCTTAAAGAATATGAACACATCCTTGTTTAAAATTAACTTGACGCTGTCTCTAAATTATTTAAATTGATATTGAATTTTAAGTCTCACTGGTTGGCCTTTTAATGAAGAAAACAGCTTAATTAGCTGTTATGTGATTGAAACTGTAAAATAAATTTGTGTTCTACCAGTGAATGAAGTGTGTAAAATCCCCGCTAGTCCAACTCTTCCGGTTTCCTTTCCTGGCTGAATTAAGAGGCCATAATTACCACCATTTCAATTTTGCGGGGTAAAACGTTGTCAGTTCCATTATTTAACAAAAAATTTGACGTTGAATTTCACAGACTAACCTCTGTAAGGTATTATCAAGGGACATAAAATTTATAAACAGTAAATTGCTGAAGGAAGTTCTACGGATGCATTTGTTCAGCCAATCACTCGTATAATTTATACAAGACTCTTACGTTACAAATACAGTTATTATTTGTGTTAAAGATTATTAATTGTGATACGAAATGCGCCTTCTTCGGAAATTTATGTATCCTGTGAGTGACCCCTGTACAACATCGCAATGTTATCCTAATAGATATAGACAAAAACGTATTTCTGTAGTAATGTATTTATAGATACTGTGGAATGTAACATCGATAGAATCTAAATGAGTACTGACTGCGTTTTCTTACAGTGGTTCTAGAGCCCTGTCAGCTAATTCAATAAAATGGTTCAAATGGCTCTGAGCACTACGGGACTTAACGTCTGAGGTCATCAGTCCCCTAGAACTTAGAACTACTTAAACCTAACTAACCTAAGGACATCACACACATCCATGCCCGAGTCAGGATTCGAACCTGCGACCGTAGCGGTCGCGCGGTTCAAGACTTAAGCGCCTAGAACCGCTCGGCCACACCGACCGGCGCTAAGTCATATGATGATAAGATGATGATAAGCCCTATCGTCTTGGAACACAGTATTATCATTGGGGAACAAACATCTAATTTACTTAAGAGAATGCTATCTGAACCATAGCATTCTCTTAAGTAAATTATAATATTATGGTGTCACCGGCAATGCTGTGAAATGGTTGGAGTCTTATCCATCTAACAGGAAACAAAGGGTGTTGCTGCGAAATACCTGTGCAGTAAGCTGTCAGTCTTCATCTGACTGGTAATTAATTAGATGTGGTGTTCCTCAAGGTTCCATCTTAGGTCTATTGCTTTTTCTTGTGCACATGAATGACCTCTCATCCGTTACATTGCCAGATGCTAAGTTTGTTTTGTTTGCAGATGATACAGACATCGCAATAAGTAGCAAGTCAAGTACAGATGTAGAAATAGGTGCTAATCAAATTTTCACTGACATTAATAAATGGTTTAAAGCTAATTCACTGTCATTAAACTTTGAGAAGACCCAGTAAATGCAGTTCAGAACCTGTAAGAGATTTCCTTCCAGCAAGTGTACAACATATGAAGGCATGCAGATCGAAGAGGTTGACAGTGGTAAATTTCTGGTATTACAGCTCGATAATTCATTCAGCTGGGAAGAGTGTACCACAGAATTTCTTATGCTCCTAAACAAGTCTGTATTTGCAGTGAGAATTTTGTCAATTGTAGGAGATATAAATATAAAAAAATTGCATTCTTTGCTTACTTTCATTCCATTATTTCATATGGGATCATATTCTGGGGCAACTCATTAAACTGAGAAAAAGTTTTTAGGATGCAAAAGCTTGAGATAAGAATCATTTGTGGTGTAAATTCAAGAACATCCTGTAGAAACCTATCAGGGAACTTTGTATTCGAACCACTGCTTCTCAATATATTTATTCCTTAACGAAATTTGTTGCAAGTAATACATTTCTGTTTCCAACCAATAGCTCAATACATAGTATCAATACTAGGAAAAAGAAAAATCTACATCAAGTCCTAAAATCATTTACCTTGGTCCAAAAAGGGGTCCAATATTTAGGAACACACATTTTCAATAAATTGCTAGCAACCATTAGAAACCCGGCTTCAGATAAAGCATGGTTTAAAGAGTTTGAAAGAGTTTTTGATAGGCAACTCATTCTGCTCTACAGATGAATATCTTCACAGGCTGTTAAGGCAGCTTAAGTAAAAATATCTGCTAGATTTCAGTTTTGACAGCACTTGGTCACAACAGTCAAGATTAGATATTTTGTGTATGATAAATTTATTAATGGTGCATAACAATATTTCATTCTGACAGCGTGTTAAATCTGCAAATATTCGCTGTTCTAGTTTATCGCATTATATTCACCTATTTCGACAATCTCCTGACAAATGATCGGGGTAGTAAGTATTATATTCAGATGTTTTATGTTTTCATATTATACTTTCTGACATGTTTACACCCACGAGAATCATCTCATTTTTTGGGTCTATGGAACGAAAACTGATTCTAATCTAGCGAGATGGTGCTGATTGGGCAAAATGGCCAATATAACCCTTATAGTAATGCGAGCTTGGACTGTAAGCATGAGGCTCATTGAATACCACGATATAGCTACCCCCGCCATGTTTTACTCTGCCAGAGGCTGGAAACAGTGTAAAACAAGACTCATACAATCAAATGGCTTGCTGCCATTGCTCCACTGTCCCGTTCTTGTGGCTTTGGCACTACGTTTCCCTGTCACTGGCACATCATTGATGACTGGTGTTTGGAATACCAGCACTGCAATTCCCTGCACCATAATGCACTCACAACTACACAGAAGACTTTTCTGACCACGACTGAAATTACAGGTATTGAGGACATTGGGAGGTGGCTTTCGTGGTCAGACACAACAGCGCATCCTGGAGACTCGCCTAACATCTATGTTCAAGCATGCATTATTCACAGTGTTTCCACTTTTTTGCCCAGATCACGTGAACTGAATATCACATTAAAATTAATTGAAGTTAACTGGTAACACACGCAATAGATACTGGTATATGCATATTCTGTTAACCACTATTCTTGGTTGAGATATGCATGAAATCTTTCCCCGAGATAATCCCTCTTGATGGCATTTATTTAATGTATTTTGAGAATGAATACGAATATTTGTCTCTATCCACAAGGTGTCCATTTCTGATGACCTCGACATTAGCGGGACTTTGAAAGTTTGCTGCTCCTCACGATATTATACGTTCCTCCCTTCCGCAATGGCCCTCACGCTCGCAGGAGCGATCTTGTAAGAGGATCGCAATTCCATGAATTAACGAAAACTTAACGTGGTACCCTTTTCTAAATTTCAGAAGACTGACCTCCAGCCGCGAACGTTCACATGAGATCAGACAAGCTTAGCTTAATCCTCCAGTAATGACACGTCCGCAGACTGTTCGTTAAACTCCAAGCGCCGCTGGCCCGAGTTATCAGCTCTCCTCTAGCGTTCTGGAGTCTAGTCGCGTATTACTCCATCGTTCCGGCACGCTCTGCCGACTTTCTCGTTACGTTCCAGCACGCTCCAGAGGCTACTCCGCTAACTCCTAAGCTGAGGGATGATACCGAGCAAATCTTGCTCCGAAATTGCTTCTCCGGTTCGGATGGAAGCGGAATTATTTATACTGATTCAGCAACAAGTTTACTTCTTATCTGAAACAAATGCCTCTCGCGGATGTATTTCGCTGGGTACCCCAACTTGTTATCCGTCATACGGTCTTATATGCAGCCGTCGCTGTGTGCACTACATTAAGAGCATTAAGAGGTTTCTGTGATTAATGAAACTTCATGTGACGCGTAGTTCGGACTCTCGTTTCTGATTACCTATCGAGCATTTATAACTTACTTTGGTAGTTACTTTCTCAAGCAACAGCTGCCTTCTGCTGATCCACGCTGATAGTGATCGTAGCATATTTTTCCTTCTTTTCATTATATCGATTCTCTCCTTTGGCGAAAAACCTTATTGCAACCGATATGAATTAAAATGTATTTTGCTCTGTCACTAGTTCTGCACTTTCCGATCACTCTGTCATGTATTTTAATTATCAAGCATTGAAACTCGAACCTGTAGCGCTCGAAGTGGTTGATCTCAATGATTATATGTTTCCGAGTCGTTTTGCAGTTGCTTTAGAACTTTGTGTCCTACTCATACTCAAAGTGATCGCGCTGTCATGTAATCTGGCAAATAATTTCAATTTCGGCATTAGAATTGGAGAATAAAAAAAAAACCTATAACTAAAGCCACCACCCGGTGCTTTCACAAAATTTCATTCCCAAACCAATCGACTGTGAGACGCCCTTGCTTCAGCATGTACATTATCTGGAGCAGTATTTGTTTACCACTGTGATTCACTGCTGTGATCTGTAACTTACTGTCGCACCGCATATTACCATGGTCTGATGAGTTACTTTTTGTTCCTAATCCTGGGCTCACCCAGATTTAATTTTTTATTAATGTTGCAACTTTATGCTTTAGATTTAAATGTTTTCACTTGCCATTTCAGGGTATCCTATTTTTATATTTGACTATTGTGGCATTCCCTTTAATGGCATCGTATCAGTGTCTTTTAAACATGACTAATGTGATCTCCGCTGCTCAATGAAACTGAATCTCGGAGCTAAACAGATTCGCGAATAAATTGTTTTGTAACAAGATTATTATTCATCAGGTTGCCCTCCATTCAGAGGCTGTTGCGCGCAGCGGCTGTTATTGACTTCTAAATAATAAATTTCAGCTTCAGTCGTCCTTTTGAAATTTATTGGCAGATCTAGATTTCAGCTAGAAACTAGCCATTCTCAATGCTCTATCATTTCTGATCAATGCATTTAATGTCTGTTGGTCGGGCTTCATTCACAGTTCATTGAACGACCAACATGCATTGATCAAAAATGATAGTGCATTGAGAATGGCTAGTTTCTAGCTGAAATCTAGCTCTGTCAATAAATTTCAAAAGGACGACTGATAGCTGAAATCTATTATTTACAAGATCATTATTACTAATTACAGACAATCCGAAGATGCCCTAAGCATACTAAACACGTCATTATTAAGACACTTACAACATACGTTTATTATTTGTGGGGCACTGAACCACTGTTGCTGCATCAGGCCAACATGGAGTTACGTAATGTCTATAACTGTTAAGCTACGACAGAGCGGAAAGAGAGCAGCTCTTCAATGACAACAGGAACTCAGAAATAAAATTACTTCAAATGAAGAACTGTTTCAGGAATTAGCTATTAAGAGCTTCTGAAATATCGTAGACATCTGCCAACTTCATATGGTAAAATCCTACGTATTTCCAATAGGATCAAATGCATATGTTCTTAGTGATGTGTCTGGACATACTTGTCGTCAGTTAGCTCTATTGTGACTACAGGTATTATATGTTAAAATCATAAACCATTATGCTTTTTACTGGTACAGTACTTGTACATATTGGGACTTTGCTACATAGTAAGCGTTAATTTTTGTGCTCATACCATTTTGTCAATAGTAATTTGGTGTAAACAAAGAAGGGTCGCTAGCCGTAAACAAATTAATCAGATTGAGATGATTTCGCATATTATCTTTAAATGCGATTGTGTTTGCTATAAAGTTATTGGTGTACGAAAGCTGAAATGACATCTTAATTGGATGTCTTGTGTTGCAATATAGGCATTTTGGTGTCAAACGTCAATCAGAAATGACTTTAATTTGCAGCGTTTCCTCACTTACTCAATTACAATGGTTTACGAACACGGTGTTTTATGTATGGACGTGGCCCAAAGTTCATCATCACCACTAACGATTGAATTCAGTGTCGATCGTAATGTTCCCGTGCAGTACTGTCACTTCTAAACGTATTATGATTTTTGAACAAAGCGCATTAGAGGACATCAAAGATGAATCTCCAATTACGAACGTTAGTTAATACAGTGTGTTCAGCACAAAGAGAGAATATTTAAGAGGAAGGTAATATGTTTAATTAGAAACTCGAAGACTGTTATGATCTTGAACGTAGCTATCAAGGCATACAAGAAACTGAAAATGTTTGAACATTATTCATGTACGGCCCTACAAAAAGTATTAGGGAAATAAGTTTGTTTTAGACGTAGTTAATAGTTAAAACAATTTTAAAGTTTTGTAAAGCTTAATGCAAATTTTCAAAAATTGATTCAGTCTCTTCAATTAGGTTTTCAAGTCTTTTTGGAGTGGCTGCTTTGTGTTGGCCCTAGCATGCACTTACGAAAACACCGATGTCCATAACAAGAGCCCTTGATAAACCTCTTTCGTTTACCGTTTGTTTGTTTCGTGTACCATTTCTGTCATCTGTGCCATACACTAGTAAGATTTTTTTTAGTCACCAGTCTTCTGAAAGTTTTGATGCGGCTCTCCATGAATTACTCTTCTGCGTCAGTCTCTTCATTTCAAAGTAGCACTTGCACCCGACGTCCTCAATTATTTGTTTGATGTCTTCCAATCTCTGTCTTCCACTGCTGTTTTTACTATTTACAGTTCACACTGACACCATGGAGGTAAAGCACTGATGACTTAACAAATGTGTTGTCATCCAGTCCCTTCTTCTTGACAATATTTTCCATATCTTCCTTCCTTCGCCGATTCTGCAGGGTATTTCGTCATTCCTAATCTTGTTATTCCACCTGATTTTCAACATTCTTCTGTAGCACCACATCTCTACCGCTTCGTTCCTCTTCTATGCCGGTTTTCCACTGTCCACGATTCACTACCATACAATGCTTGTACTGAAGGTACATTATCAGAAATTTCTTCCTGATTTTTTTACCTATGTTTGATACCAGCAGTCTGCTTTTTATGTCCTCCTTGCTTCATCCCTCATGGATTATTCTGCTTCCAAGGTAGCAGAATTCCTTAACTTTTTCTGACCATCAATTTTCATAAGTTTCTCGCAATTCTCATTTCTGCTACTTCTCATTACTTTTATATTTTTCAGGTTTAGTCTCAGTCCATATTCTGTACTCATTAGTCTGCTTAATCCATTCAAAAGATCCAGTAATTATTCTTCACTTTCAGTGAGGATAACAATATCATTAATGAATCATATTATTGATAAAATTCTACCGCGAATTTTAACCCCTTTCTTGAACCTTTCCTTTACTTCCGTCATTGCTTGTTCGACGTATAGATTGAGCAACAGAGGCGATAGATTCATGCCGACCTTATACCATTTCTAATACGAGCACTTCAGTCTTCGTCTTCCAGTTATATTGATCCCTCTTAATTTTAGTACATAATGTACATTACCGTTTTTTCGCTGCAGCTTACTCCCGTTTTTCTGAGATTTTCGTACATCTTGCACCGTTTCACATTTTCAGACGCTTCCATAGGTCGACACGTTCTACGAGCTTGTCTTGATTTTTCTTAAAGTATTGCTTCCATTATCAATCCCGTCAGAGCTGTCTCTGTGGTGCCTTTGACGTTCCTAAAACCAAAATGATCGCTGTCTAACATACCGTCAATTTTCTTTTCCATTCATCTGTATATTATTCTTCGCAGCAATTCGGATGCATGAGATATTATGCTGATTGTACGACGGTTTTCACACCTTTCTGCCCTCGATACCTTCAGAACTGTGTTAATGAAATTTTTCCGAATGTCTGATGGTACGTCGCCAGTCTCGTAGATTCTACACACCAACTTGAATGCGCCACTGCCTCTTATGATTTTAGATATTCCGATGGAAAATTATTGATCGCTTAAACTGTATTTAATCTCAAGTCTTCCAGAGCTCTTTCAAATTCTGCCTCTAATACTGGATCCCTTACGCCTTCCTTATCGACTCCAGGTTTTTTTCTATCGAGTCCTCCCTCTCATAGAGGCCTTCAGTGTATTCATTCCACCTATATGTTCTTTCCACTGCTTTGAGCAGTGGAATTATGATGGCTGTCTTAATGTCCCACCCTTGCATTTAACTTTACCAAATGTTTTTTTGAAATGGTGAATCAGTACTTCCGACGATGATGTCTTTTTCGATTTCTTCACATTTTTCCTGTAGGCTTTTTGCCTTGACTACACTTCCCATTTATTTCATTCCTGAGTGATTAATATTGCTGTATCCCTGCCTTTCCCTGAACTTGTTAGTGCTTGCATCTTTCCTCTATTAGTAGAAGTATTTCTTCTGTCACCCAAAGTTTCATTGGAATTACCTTCCCTGTACCAATATGTGAGTCTCCAACATATTCATTGTCCTTTTCAGCTGAAATGCCTTACCTTAGTATCCACACCCTTAGCGGACGTCGAACGTGTCTCATTATTCGTCAGTATTTCAGTATCCTACTTCCTTCCACACTGATTTTTCCCGTACATTTTCTTCAACTTCAATCGGCCCTACATCATTACTAAATTGGGAAGTGGTGGTATATCTGCTCCCGAGTACGCTTTACAATCCAGTATCTAATTTTGGAATCTCTGTCTGACCATGATGTAATCCATCTGGAGTCTTTCAGTGTCGTCTCGCTTTTTCCGGGTATATTTCCTTCTCTCGCGGTTCTTGAACAGAGTATTCGCTATCACTGGTTGCAGTTTACTGTAGAACTTCATTAATCTTCCTCCTCTCTCATTCCCGCAGCCTTTCATAATCCCCTTTTACTCTCCCTTCCCCTACAACAGCGTTCCTAAAACCCAAGGCTATTAACTTTCATCTCATTTTACTTACTAGATTACCAATTCAGTGTTCTCATACGTTTTCTCTGTCCCTTCATCTTCTGCTTGTAGCGTCGGCATGTATCCCTGAACTATCGTTGTCGGCGTTGGTTTCATGTCGAATCTGATGAGAACAATTTTCTCACTGAACTGTTCACAATAGCCTACGTGTTGCCCTACTTTCGTGTTCATAACGATTCCTACTCCCCTTATACGATTTTATGATGGTGGTGTAGTGGTAAGTTCCTATGGGAACAAACTGCTGAGGTCTTCGGTCCCTAGGCTTACACACTACTTAATCTAACTTTAACTTACGATAAGGACAACACACACACCCATGCCCGAGGAAGGACTCGAGCCTCCAACGGGGCAAGCCACGCGAACCGTGGCAAGGCGTCTGAGAAAGAGCTGCTACCCTGCGCGATCACTGTTTTATGCTGCTGTTAATATTACCGTATATTCATACCACTTCAGTTCACCGAGCCCCGCTGTATATGCACTGAGCGTCTGCGTTTCCATTTTCAGATTTTCTAGCTTTCCTACAACGTTCAAACTTTTGACATTCCATGCACTGACTCTTAGAGTGCTATCTCGTCATCGTCTATTCCGTCTTTTTCTCATGGTCTCCTGACCTTGGCACTCTCCTCCCGGGACTCACCAGAATTCTTTTGCCAATGGAGAGATCATTATGATACTTTTTCATTTACAGACCACATGCCCTGTGGGTACATATTACGAGTCTTTACTGTAGTAGTTTCCATTGCCTTCTATATCTTCATGCCGTTGATCACTGCTAATCCTACCATCCTGTAGTGTCAGTTTCCCACCCCAGGGGCAAACCAGTGCCCTCTGTTCGCTCCTCCGCCCTCTTTGAAAGGCCTTTGGCAGAACGAGGATAACTTGTTATGCCGGAATCCTTCGGCCGCCAATTGTCATTTTTATTCAAAATTTAAGCAATAACTGGGTTCTAGTTTCGTAACCTTAACGTTCTGATTACCAGTAAAAAAGCACTGCCCCTAGACTACCGGTCTAGAAATAGATTTGCCGACTCTTCTGGTCAGTTATCCTCAATGAGCTAGTCGTCACAGGAATACTTAGATGACTACTCCTGCTGAGTGAACCTTCCCAATCTTGTGGTGAACACTCGTTCCAGTATCGGTGAACATTTATTTTACCTACAAATGAATGGAACCGCGTTCGCCGGCCGCGGTGGTCTAGTGGTTCTATGTGCTTCAGCCCAGAACCGGGTGACTGCTACGGTCGCAGGTTCGAATCCTGCCTCGGGCATGGATGTGTGTGACGTCCTTAGGTTAGTCAGGTTTAAGTAGTTCTAAGTTCTAGGGGACTGATGACCTCAGGAGTTAAGTCCCATAGTCCTGAGAGCCATTTGAACCATTTTTGAACCGCGTTCCAGGCACCGGTGCTGCACCTACGATTCATCCTGAGAATTTAGCTTCCGCCCCCAGCTGAAAAGCACCATCGGCCTCAGATTAGTGTCTATGTACACACTGGTTTTCAGCAGTTAAATTACGGTAACCACGCTGTTACCTGCGTATCATGATCACCAACCATTTTACATACTAATTACATTGGAGATTTGTTAGCCTATATCATTTTATGACATTACTTTTATTCCATTTGTGCGATTGTGATTCGTTGATGAATCCTCTGTTTTGAGAACTTATTTGAGATGTGTAGTTGCAAGTAAAATTCAATGGTGTTCTCTGAGGCTTTTGCGATGGTATGCTTGAACAAAACCATCTTGATGTTCGAGGCTTTTTATTTAGAATAAACTTCATGTGGGTGAGCTTCTCAAAGTGACATTTTGAGGAACAATCTCAGAACTCAACTATGTTGCACCCATCTTTCTTCCTACGTAACGCTGATGATACTTTCTTAATATAGCCTCACGGTGAAAGTGCAATGAAATAGTTTATCGATCACACGAATGATGTTCAAGCTGTCATTAAATTTACTGGTGAGATGGACAGGGGTGGCAAAATACCGTTTTGGGTTTTTATAGTTGAAGTGAAGGTAAGAGGATCACTTGGTTATTCATTGTGCAGGAAACGAAGCTGCATCGAACGATATTTCACAGCCAACTGTTCTCCATCCTGCACAAAGGAAATCTGTGCTGAACACGCTGGTAAACACAGCAAAGATTTACGACGATTACCTACAGAATGAACGGCAGAATATGAGATAAGCGTTCAGAATATTTACATCAAGGGTGAAACTGCAAACGCTTGCGGGTGCCACCTACGAAGAACATCTACAACTCAGCGGGAGCCTCCAAGTTGTCTGTATTCCTTCCACACTGTGGGGTGACAACCAGCAAAATAGGACGCCCACTACAGAGAAATAGATCGAGACCAGTATTCCAAGAAACGAGATATGCTACACCCGTTAAAAATGACTTAGGTCGTTGAGTTCCCTGGGCTTACAATCCCTCTTATCTGCGTTGTGGTAGCTGTACGCTTTGCCATTACTGTCCTTGCAATACATCGACCCTTTCGGTAGTCCATGCTGCGTGGACGTCCAGAACCTCGTCCACGTGCCTGAGAATATTCACATGACCACTGATACCAGCACTACTGCACCATTGACGCAGCACGTCTAACTCGTGTGGTACCTCACGGAAAGGACAATATCGGACGATCACCCATTCTAGTGCTAGCCAAGCCCAACACCGCTGAACTTCGATGAACTGACACAGACCAGTATTACCACTGTAGCAACGCCGTTGGCACCTATTACATAATAGATACTGAAATTTCTCATCGTTCTCTTCTGCAATTTCCGTCCATTTTTGAAAGTTGTTTTTCTTGCAAGCAGCCTCTGGATCTGTGAACGTAATTTATACCACGAACAACCATCGCAGGGAAAACATCAACTCTGTCGAACTGAAGAAAATATTGCCGAGCGAAAAATGCCGCACAGCAATGCTAAATGAAATGTTGCCTGCACCGAATACTTCCGAGGAGCAACGAGCAAGGCTGAGACAGGCCCGGGCTCGACCTGTTCGCGGTCAGCACATCGTGCTCGCGACCAGTTTGATATGTAGGGATACCGAGCGAGGTGGCGCACTGGCTAGCACTCGCATTCGGGAGGACGACGGTCGAAACCCGCGTCCGGCCATCCTGATTTAGATTTTCCATGATTTTCCTAGAGCACTTCAGGCAAATTCCGAGATCGTTCCTTTGAAAGGGCATGGCCGTTTTGCTTCCTCGTACTTACTTAATTCGAACTTCGCTCCGTCTGTAGTGACCTCGTTGTCGCTGAGACAAACTCTAATCTCCTACCCCTCCTCCTCCTCCTCCTCCTCCTCCTTGGCATGCAGTCGCCCTCCGTGTCATTAAGCAATCCATGAGTACCTCCGGAATCCGCACCTAAATTATGACCGGAGAGCAACAGCAGCACATCCACTTCTCACGGGTGGCCTAAGCTTAAGGCGTCGTCCGCTTCGCCATCAGGCGCCTGGAAGCCCGCAGTGACCACAACAGTTCCGAGTAGCAAGCTAGAAACAACGGCATATACACAGCAGCTTGTTATCAATTAGTGACGCTGGGCACCACATAGTAGGCGCTGCTTTCACCGTCTGCCGGCGTTTCAAGGGAGGACGCGAGGACGCGAGGCAGTTACGCCGACCACTCCGCAGTCCCTCAGTCGATGTACACTCTGGGCAGCGTCAGTCGCTGCCAATACTGTGGAATTATATACTGGCAGTCCCCGAGGTTCAGACCTAGGCTTATCGCTACGTCTCTTGGTGTAAGAGCTTCATGTCAAACCTTCCAGCATGGTTCTTCATATTGAGATCTCTTCCTGTTACTAGCACAAAAGTTGTACCATCATGTGTAGTGCTATCTCTTCTTATAATTATATCCAGAATAAATAAGTTATTACTTCCAGCCTATTCGACTGCTGTTGTGCCAGCTTGCACATTCATCGCTTGCATATGCAGATACTATAGTGCATACAGCCACATGGAATGGAAGTCTCGACTGAGCTAATGGAGGGTTGTGTGTGCGTGTGTGGGGTGTGGGGAGTGTATGCAGCTGTGCGTTTTTTTTAAAAAAAAAAAGAAGAAGAAGAAGAAGCATCGACTATAATCCTAGGTAGCTCGTAATAAGCCCTGATATTTTGAAGATGTGCAGGCTGAAATGTTTAATGCCCACGAGCAAGAAATAAACGACGCGATCTGATTTGAGTATGGTATATAAAATAACCACACAGAACACACTTTCATAAATTTGTCACAACGGAGAGAACTGGGAGTCAGCATTTCTAATGCAATGCATGTACTACATGACTCAATTACTTCCTAAATGACAATCAATACTTGGAATACGTCTTAGCCTCCAATTACCATTAGATCTTATTATCACAGTCTGGTGAGGCACCGCAACCACAAGTTTCATAAAAGCATCCAGCACCCCAGTACACATCCTTACCTCACTCATTACTGTTGTTCCACAACCATGGTTCAGACCGCGGGTCAGTACCCGTCAATTTGATCACCACTTGACTCTCGTTTCAGCAGATGTTTTACATGAGACATAAAAATAAGATAGTTCCGAACCCGCATCATATACTCAAATGGATTCTCCACAAAGAATGGTAAATTTCTCAATTAAAAATGAAATCATGAAACTGAGTTTAACCAAAACTATGCTGTTAAAAGCGTACAGAAGTAAACTTAATAATTCTGAAAGGGTATTTCATGATGCGATTTCAAGTATTAAGTTCACTAGCAGACGTTCACGAAATACGTAATTAACAATCTCTGGGAAAATTAATGTTTACACTTGAGGAGAGGCAAGTTTGAATTTATCAAAGCACAAATTAAATAGGTAGTATATAATACACTAGCCTGCGTCCAGACAGTTCTGAATTAACAATCTATCTTTTCTTATTTCTTGGTGAGGAACCATGGGACCGAACCTACCTGTGGATTGATATGCATAAATATTCCCAAGTTAACCTCATTCGCGAAACTGAACTTCAGAGAACACAAACCGGTAGGATCTTACAATGTATGTTAAGAGCCTCTACTCTTTTCAGGTGAAGACAAATGCCTTAGGCGGCCGGAGTGGCCGTGCGGTTCTAGGCGCTACAGTCTGGAACCGAGCGACCGCTACGGTCGCAGGTTCGAATCCTGCCTCGGGCACGGATGTGTGTGATGTCCTTAGGTTAGTTAAGTTTAATTAGTTCTAAGTTCTAGGCGACTGATGACCTCAGAAGTTAAGTCACATAGTGCTCAGAGCCATTTGAACCATTTTTCAACAAATGCCTTCTCAATACCGACTGGCCTCAAATGTAACTCTCCCATCCGAACCGGAACCAAACTAGACCAGCATGGTAGTAGTAGTAGTAGTAGTAGTAGTAGCATAGTAATTGCTAACTCTCTTCCAACAAGGACGCCATATGGCTTGCAACCTGTGAACAGTTGTTACTGGACGAAAGGAAAACGGCTCCACACAGACACAACAAAACATACAGGATGTTTATAAATGAATATCGAGGTTTTAAGGCTTTTGGGGTGGCAGTCACTGAAAGAAAGGCGGTTTTCTTTGCGACGAGATCTGTTCACGAAATTTCAATCACAAAATTTCTCTTCCGAATGCGAAAATATTTTGTTGACACCCGCCTACGTAGGGAGAAATGATCATCATAATAAAATAAGAGAAATTAGAGCTCGAAAGGAAAGATTTAGGAGTTCCTTTTTCCCACACGCCATTCGATAGTGGAATGGTAGAGAAGTAGATGAACCCTCTGCCAGGCTCTTAAGTGTGAATTGCAGAGTAACCATGTATATGTAGATGTAGATGTATAAATGATATGTCAAATGAAAGAGCAACTCAAACAGTTTTACCAAGAATCTTATAAATGTTCAATTTGAGCACCATTTGTTACACGGCACACGTCAAGTCTATAGCCGAGATCTTCCCAAACGTTGAGAAGTGTGTTTTCAGTGATTGTAGCAACAGCTGCTTCATTCCGGTTTCGTAATTCAGGTAGGTCTCCTGATAGCGGAGGCATGTACACACGATGCTTGATGAAGCCCCAAAGGAGAAAATCGCATGGCGTTTGGTCGGGTGTACGTGGAGGCCATGCAAAGCAAGCCCTGTCCTTGGGGCCCTTGCGGCTCGGCTATAGATTTGATGTGTGCTGTTTGACAAATGGTGCTCACATTGAACATTTGTAAGGTTCTTAGTTAAAACTGATTGAGTTGCTCTTTCATTTGACATATTATTTATAACTTTATGTTTAATGTAATAAGTATTATATAAAGTGTTAAAACCTCGATATTCATCTGCGAACACCTATTTCTTCTACTGTGTGATTAGTTTCGATCTCATTAAATCATCTTCAGATCTTAAAACGCAATAAAACCTCTTATGTACTGTCTAATACTTTACAAAAAGTAGGAAAGTAATGTGCATAACTTTTGAATGTACTTATGTAGTTGCGATGGCATCAATTGTAATTATGTTGGCTGTAATGAATAGACCCATGTATGGGAAGAAAAGTGTTTGAAGTAAAAAGCTTTTACCGCCTAAACCTCATTTTCATATTACAATAAAAGTATGATAACTAGTTTCGGTTGCTTTCTACAACCCTCTTGAGATCTGTAAAACAAACGGAGGAAATGTAACCTAAGAAAATTTTGTACGATAAAATAGGTTGTAAATACACAGTATAAAATCTAATCAGAAATGTAATGGGGAACCAATTCTAATCGTAAAAGTGAATATTTGTCAAATCCACTTAACATTGGAGTAAAAAACATGTTAATACTTATGAGACAATATACCATTCCAAATGCGTAAAAAGAGATGAATATGCATTGGAAAGCATCATTAGCTGTAGGCATGCAACGACATGCATTTGTAAATACCAAGAAAATGACACCACGTAGTTTAGAAACATCACCGTGAACAAGCCAGGTTGCAGACATGCCGAAAGAATTTTAGACCAGAAGTCTTGTTGTTGCTGTTGTGGTCTTCAGTCCTGAGACTGATTTGATGCAGCTCTCCATGCTACTCTATCCTGTGCAAGCTTCTTCATCTCCCAGTTCCTACTGCAACCTACATCCTTCTGAATCTGCGTAGTGTACTCATCTCTTGGTCTCCCTCTACGATTTTTACCCTCCACGCTGCCCTCCAATACTAAATTAGTGATCTCTCGATGTCTCAGACATGTCCTACCAACCGATCCCTTCTTCTAGTCAAGTTATGCCACAAGCTCCTCTTTTTCCCAATTCTATTCAATACCTCCTCATTAGTTATGTGATCAACCCATCTAATCTTCAGCATTCTTCTGTAGCACCACATTTCGAAAGCTTCTATTCTCTCCTTGTCTAAGCTATTTATCGTCCACGTTTCACTTCCATACATGGCTATACTCCATACAAATACTTTGAGAAACTTCTTCCTGACACTTAAATCAATACTCGATGTTAACAAATTTCTGTTCTTAAGAAACGCTTTCCTTGCCATTGCCAGTCTACATTTTATATCCTCTCTACTTCGACCATCATCAATTATTTTGCTCCCCAAATAGCAAAACTCCCTTTACTACTTTAAGTGTGTCATTTCCTAATCTAATTCCCTCAGCAATACCCGACTTAATTCGACTACATTCCATTATCCTCGTTTTGCTTTTGTTGATGTTCATCTTATATCCTCCTTTCAAGATACTGTCCATTCCGTTCAACTGCTCTTCCAAGTCCTTTGCTGTCTCTTGACAGAATTACAATGTCATCGGCGAACCTCAAAGTATTTATTTCTTCTCCATGGATTTTAATACCTACTCCGAACTTTTCTTTTGTTTCTTAAGAATTTTAAGATTAGGAAAATAACAAAGGCATGAAGTTAAAGTTACAAGGCAGGCTTTCTCCAGTATTACAAGGCAGGGATTCTGTATTGCATCGTTAACTGCCACATGTTGTATAAAGGAGGTTAAATCCTACGTACTTCGCAAAAATTCAAGAATAAAATCCAATAAGCTTTTACTTAGGTCCAAATAATTTTAAAACTATAAAAATAACCGAGAAATGAAGCTGAAAACTACAAGACAGGGAAGCTGCCTTATATAGCTAACTAGCAATATGGGGTATATAAAACACAGGTCATACGGGAGAATCAAATGATAAAAAACACACCAAAGTATATGAATAACAAATCGTAATATTGCTTTATGACGGTAATAAAAGAAAAGTTGCATCAAAACCTCATTTGGCATAGCAAAACAGACATTGTAGTTATAACAGTAGATGTAGCGGTTCTAACAATAACTTTTCCGTGGCTGTAAACATACAAATCAGTCAGTAAGAATTTTATAAATAAAGCTACTTCTTCAACAGTCATAAAATGAAAGAGACACATCATACCCTGACTTATAAAAAGATGAGCCTTTAGGCCATACGAAATAGTCACTTTTATAAAGTGTGCACAGGCTGAAGAATAAAAAGAAAATTCCGCAAGCCCACCAGCCTGACGAGACCGTCAAAACTAACTTATTTATGCATGGACTCCTATTGGCTAAGAAAAGTGGCCAACAGGGGGCAATAGGTGGCGCGAGAGCGCCTGCATTTACAAAGACTGGCATAATAAATAATAAACTATATCGTCTAGGTACTGCAAAGGAACATACTAATGACGACTAAAAACGAAATACGTGTTTACTTATACATAATGTGTTAAAACAAGGGAATAATTATAAAAACGACTAGAGAAGCGTCTTCAATAAAATGTGAGTATGTACAAAAATGTAGAACACTCAAATAGCGATAAGGCTATAAATAATAAAGATTGCAGTGTTATTCTTCATATAACTTTACAATGAAAGGTAAAATAGTTCGTCGAGACGAGGCGACAGTTGATCTCGCATAAAGCAGGAGACATTCCACTAGCAGCACAGTAGGCAGACGCAACTACATGACGGATGGCGGTGGTGTTTCACAGACCAGGCCGGAATATGCGCGGTCGCGTGTAACACGCCCGGGGGTACAAATGGGTGGGGGACCCTTTACCTGGTTTCTCGTTTCGACCGTGCGCTCTGTCCACACCACGTACCTGACACTCCTGCGGCGGTCGTACTGTTCTGCTCCACACTGCTGCTGGCTTGCCTGAAATTATGTATCTAAATACGCAAGCGGGTTTAGGGCAGCCACACAACACTGTCCTATGTCTGGTACGGACAACTATATTCTGAGACGATAAAAGAAATCACAGGTTGCACTGTTTACATTCTAAGTCATAACTACTTATCCCAATTAACATTCTTGATGATTATCTGGTCACAATATCACTTGTACGAGCGAACGCGTAACTAACACGATGCGGGTGATTGTTGATGATGCGGAAGCCGAATGATCGAACGAAAGTTCTTACGCTCGTCACACTTACAGATATCTGGTGCCAGTCCTCCTTGACACTAATAATAATATAACACTGCTCATAAAGTTAATTTACAGTTGACAGTTCTCAATTGT
This sequence comes from Schistocerca serialis cubense, assembly GCF_023864345.2. Classification (NCBI taxonomy): domain Eukaryota; kingdom Metazoa; phylum Arthropoda; class Insecta; order Orthoptera; family Acrididae; genus Schistocerca; species Schistocerca serialis. The sequence continues at coordinate 525,926,810 of NC_064642.1, forward strand.
ACGAGCGTGAGCGTAACCGTCGCGGCGCGGTTGATTGTTGTTGATGCGGAAACGCGATGACCGAACTCACGTTCTCACACTCGCTACAAGACACAGGCACTTAAATCCTCTCTTTTGTGGTAAATAGTATTACTGATTCATATTACTTCATCTGGGCGACCGAACACGGCGCGGATGATTGACGCTGTGTGACATGCAACAAGAGGATACACAAATACGTTATTGGAGGCACTGCTCATTTTTAAATACATCATTACGCACTTTCCTCTGAATCTCTTCCATATTTCATCACTTTAGTATAGTAGCACTTGTAGCAACACTATAATTTCCATAATAACAATGCTTCTCACATGCAGAGCTACCCACAACACAACATAACAGTTCCGTATCGTGTGCTCGACTCTGCAAAAACGCTGCCCGCAAAGATACTCCGCAACTAAGCCAGCGATATGACAATACGCTTACAGCGAGTTAGCAACGATCAATCGCTCTACATCATTTCATCGAAGATAATGAAGAAATAATTCTGGCTGAACTATTTCTGTTTATCCATAACCTTATCAGAGGTCTTCTTCATACTGGAGTAAATCCCTCCCTTTGAAGCACAATGTAACATTCCTAGTCTTCGATCAATATCCTGCATCGTATGTGTTTCAGTGATAATGTGCGAGCCAAACGCTGTTTGATTTTGAAAACTGTCATGCTCCCTGAAACTTAAGTCAAAAGATCTGCCTGTCTGGCCAATACAGTAATAGTGGCAGTAGTTGCAGTTGATGTTGTACACATCCGATTTATGGAACTTGTCGGGCTTTGGCCCTATCTGGTGTTCTAATCGTGCCTTAAGTGTGGTAGTAGTCTGCATACCAATCTGTTTTTCTGAAGGATTGCAATTTTTTTGTGACATTTGACCGTTTTAGGTCACAGCTGTACACGTAACTTTATTTGTACGATTGCAGTTGACATGAAGCAAGGTATTATTCCGGCCTGAATTTTTTCGTTTCTTTATCTTATTGTAACAGTTCGTGGCATCGGGTGTTTCATAGCTGTTAATCAACGCGATTTAAGGATGGCAATTTCTTTATCAGTTACACATTGCTATCTACTACAAAGGAAGCCGCAATGGACGTTGAATTACAGGCCCATATCATTAACGTCGATATGCAGCAGGATTTTGGAACATATATGTGTTCGAACATTACGAATTACCTCGAAGAGAACGGTCTGTTGACACACTGTCAAAACGGATTTAGAAAACATCGTTCTCGTGAAACACAACTAGCACGAAGTGTTGAGTGCCATTGACAAGGGATTTCAAAAATGATTCCGCACTTCTGCATTTCCGGAAGGCATTTGACACTGTACCACACAAGCGGCTTCCAGTGAAGTTGAGTGCTTATGGAATATCGTCCCAGTTGCATGACTGGATTCGTGATCTCCTATCGGAGAGAACGCAGTTCGTAGTGACTAACGAAAAGCCATCGAGTAAAACGGAAGTGATTTCTGGCGTTCCCCAAGATGTGTTGTAGGATGTTTGATGTTCCTTATCTATATAAACGATTTGGGAGACAATCTGAGCAGCCGTCTTAGGTTTTTGCGGATGACACTGTCGTTTATCGACTAGTAAAGTCATCAGGAGATCAAAACAAATTGCAAAACAATTTAGAAAAGATATCTGTATGGTGCGAAAATTGCCAATTGATCTTAAATAACGAAAAGTGTGAGGTCATCCAAATGAGTGCTAAAAGGAATCCGTTAAACTTCGGTTACTCGATAAATCTGTGAAATCCAAAGGCCTTAAATTAAACGAAATACCTGGGCATTACAATCACGAACAACTTAAATTGAAAGGAACACATTGCAAATTATGTGGGAAAGGCTAACCAAAGAATGCATTTGATTGGCTGGACACTTAGAAAATTTAACAGATCTACTAAGGAGACTGCCTACACTATGCTCGTCCGTCTTCTTTTAGAATACCGCTGCGAGGTGGGGGATCTATACCAGATAGGACTGGCACAGTACATCAAAAAGTTCGAAAAAGGGTAGCACGTTTTTTATTATCGCGAAACAGGGCAGGGTGTGTAACTGAAATGATACAGGATTTGGGATGGACATCATTAAAACAAAGGCATTTTTCGTTGTGGAGGAATCCTCTCAAGAAATTCCAATCACCAGCTTTTTTCTCCTAATGCGAAAATATTTTATTGTCGCCGACCTTCATAGGGAGAAACGATGACCATGATAAAATAAAGGAAATTAGAGCCCGTACGGAAACTTATAGGTGTTCTTGCTTTCCGCGCACTATACGAGATTGGAATAATAGAGAACTGTGAAGGTGGTTCGATGAACCCTCGGCCAGGTACTTAAATGTGATCTGCAGAGTATCCATGTAGATGTAAATGTAGATGTAGAAGAATCATGGAATGGAAAAAAGACATTTTATCTCGCTGCGGCTGTGATGAGTGGAAGTTAATAATTACGTCAGTACATGCAGGTTTCCTGTAAATACCGAATACATGCTTATTGTTTTGTCTAGTAATAGTCAAGTCTATGTATCTGATACTACAATCCTGTTCTAGTTCTTTTGTAAAATGGATCTTTGGGTGCAGAGCATTCATTAATTTCTGTCGACCTCATCCCTCCTCTCCCTCCCCCCTCCCTCTCTCTCTCTCTCTCTCTCTCTCTCTCTCTCTCTCTCTCTCTCTCTCTCTCTCTCACTCTCCTAGTGCGGTGCATTAGTTTTGGAAGAATTTATTTTCATTACAGGCAAAGTACTCGTAGGATAATGAGATATACATCACCCCAATCAGTTCAACAATTTCATTTACATTCAGTTTTTCGTATATCAGTAAATTATTTTTTTATAATATCAAGACACCCTTTTATCGGAACGCTGGAGTATGAGTTGGCTATATCCAGCATGTTACAAAATGCGAATTTTTTTTTTTTTTAGCATTACATGAATTCTAAAAAGTAAAGATCTCTTTCAGTTGCTTATTCAACATAGGGGCATAGTAGTACTAAATAGAGGTCTAATAGATTTTTCTGTTTTGTGCACGTAAATTTGTGAACGTAATTGTGGAATAGTAGGATTCATCATTTTAATATACCTTTTTCCTGCGTTTGAAAATAGGAAGACAGAATTATAAATTTTTATTTTAATAATCATATTAAAGGTGTTGTAGGATCTTTCATAATCTCAATGATACCATTTTAATTTAATAAATCTTCTGTTTTACTGATGTAATGGCTATTGCAAATAATGACTGCGACACCACCCTTGTGTGCCCTAATGACCATAGTTTGTTGGCCTGTAAGGTTCCTATTAAAGATATTTAAGGTACGAAGATCTTTACTATATGTCGTGTTTGACTTTTGTCTGTGTAACTAACGATTTTTCCGTTTTAATAGCAACAGTGGTGCCGCTAAACTTGTTCATTGTAGCAAACCATGTGGTCGTATTAGTCGCCACAATAATTTCCTTTAAACTGTTAAGGTACAGGAGACCCGAAAAATACACAACTTTCATGATAGACTACTTAATTTGACCCATATTCATTTGTCTAAAGATGTGCAAGAATAGCTTGATAAATGTCGAAGTTTCCGTGTGTGGCCTGGACTTGGCTAAATGAGTAAAAAAGAAAAAACATACCGGCTGTTACATTGTTTTATCGATTTTTTTAGATGTTCTTTAATTTTAAGAATCAAGGGGTCAAGTGAAACATTAACTTTTTTTCAGCTATACTACTGGCCATTAAAATTGCTACACCAAGAAGAAATGTAGATGATAAACGGGTATTCATTGGACAAATATATTATACTAGAACTGACATGTGATTCCATTTTCACGCAATTTGCTTGCATATATTCTGAGAAATCAGTACCCAGAACAACCACCTCTGGCCGTAATAACGGCCTTCATATGCCTGGGCATTGAGTCAAACAGAGCTTGGATGGCGTGTACAGGTACAGCTGCCCATGCATGCACGATACCACCGTTCATCAAGAGTAGTGACTGGCGTATTGTGACGAGCCAGTTGCTCGGCCACCATTGACCAGACGTTTACAGTTGGTGAGAGATATGGAGAATGTACTGGCCAGGGCAGCACTCGAACACTTTCTGTATCCGGAACGGCCCGTACAGGATCTGACATATGCAGCTGTGCATTATCCTGCTGAAATGTAGGGTTTCGCAGGGATCGAATGAAGGGTAGAGCCACGGGTCGTAACACATCTGAAATGTAACGTCCACTGTTCAAAGTGCCGTCAATGCGAACAAGAGGTGACCGAGACCTGTAACCAATGGCACCCCATACCATCACGCTGAGTGATGGCCAGTATAGCGATGACGAATACACGCTTCCAATGTGCGTTCACCGCGATGTCGCCAAACACGGATGCCACCATCATGATGCTGTAAACAGAACCTGGATTCATCCGAAAAAATGACATTTTACCTTTCGTGCAACCAGGTTCGTCGTTGAGTACGCCATCGCAGGCGCTCCTGTCTGTGATGCAGCATGAAGGGTAACCGCAGCCGTGGTCTCCGAGCTGATAGTCCATGCTGCTGCAAACGTCGTCGAACTGTACGTGAAGATGGTTGCTGTCTTGCGAACATCTCCATCTGTTGACTCAGGGATCGAGACGTGGCTGCACGACCCGTTACAGCTATGTGGATAAGATGCCTGTCATCTCGACTGCTAGTGATACGAGGCCGTTGGGATCCAGTAAGGCGTTCCGTATTACCCTCCTGAACCCACGGATTCCATATTGTGCTAACAGTCATTGGATCTCGACCAACGCGAGCAGCAATGTCGCGATACGATAAAGCGCAATCGCGATAGGCTACAATCCAACCTTTATCAAAGTTCGAAAGGTGATGGTACGCATTTTTCCTCCTGACTCGAGGCATCACAGGCATCACCAGGCAACGCCGGTCAACTGCTGTTTATTTATGAGAAATCGGTTCGAAACTTTTCTCATGTCAGGACGTTGTAGGTGTCGCCACCGGCGCCAACCTTGTGTGAATGCTAAAGCTAATCATTTGCATATCAAAGCATCTTCTTCCTATCGGTTAAATTTCGCGTCTGTAGCACGTCATCTTCGTCGTGTAGCAATTTTAATGGCCAGTAGTGTATACAGTATCAGTGTTACAGGTGTGGATGTCTAACCTGAGGTCTGTAAGCGGTCGTGTACGTCGCAAGTTGCATGAAATATTAACGTATAACGAGCGACAGACGCTTCCAGTAAGCGTGATCAGTACACGGAGTGACGTGTCAGCAGATCAGCGCCCACCTGCAGCTGGCCGTGCCCTTCGCTCCCCGCCCGGCGCCCGCTGCCTGCCACGTCCCTCGTATTTGCCGCGACTGCATTCCACGGCGCGGAGCTTCACCGAGCCGCGCCATTGGGGCCGATGACAGGCCAGTAAATTGGCTTTGTTCGCGCCCTCCTCCACTCTGCGTGCCCCTGATATGGCTGGACAACCGTGCCCGTGCGCGAGAGCAGCCTAATTTAATTAAATTGGCTGGAGTACGGAACCGGCGCGACGGCCACTCCCGGAGGTGCGCGCACGAGTGCGTACGTGCGACACAGGCGAAGCGGCGGGGCGCGCGATACCAGCGGCCAACAAGAACGTCGCGTACTTCATTAAATCCGTCTCTCCACGCTGCAACTAGCAGTACGGCGAGTTACACAGCATATCGCAAGATTCAAGAGCGGATACGTCGCAGGAAAACCTGATAAATGTGAACCTCCTGTTAATTATTGCTTTGCCGCGCGGGATTAGCCGAGCGGTCTAGAGCGCTGGAGTCATGGACTGTACGGCTGGTCCCGGCGGAGGTTCGAGTCCTCCCTCGGGCATGGGTGTGTGTGTTTGTCGTTAGAATAATTTAGGTTAACCCTTTCGTGAGCCGTGGGAAACATACTTCCCACTACAATGAACTCGCTCCTAGTCCCTTGGGATTCACAGTTCCCACCTCTGTACGATGCTACCACCCAGTGAACAGTATAAGGTACCACTTCCAATCGGAAGCTCCCGCCGTTTTTGCTGAACCTTCGCGCAGAGCTGAGTGTTGCTCTGTAGAAGATGGTTCAAATGGCTCTGAGCACTATGTGACTTAACTTCTGAGGTCATCAGTCGCCTAAAACACACACATCCATGCCGAAGGCAGGATTTGAACCTGCGACCGTGGCGGTCGCTCGGCTCCAGACTGTAGCGCCTAGAATCGCACGCCCGCTCTGTAGAAGAGCCTTTCAGTGCTGTTTGCGTGACATTTTGTGACTTTTTTTTCCTCAAAGCTACAATATAAGGTAAATACTTTTTGATTTATCCAAATATATGAAGGAAAACGTAAAATTGGAACGAGGAGAATTCCAGTTTGAAACAAAAGGAGCCATTTCTGCAGTAAAATGGATGGTTAACCGTCCAGTCACTTTCCTGTCCTCCGTTCATGACCCATGAGAAACAGCCACAGTGAAAAGGAAAAACAAGGATGGTACTAGTACAGAGATTTCTTGTCCTGAAGTTGTGGCAGAATACAAAAAAATAATGGGTGGTGTCGATAAGTTCGATCAATTACGAGAAAGGTATGCTATTGGCAGACGTTCTGTAAAATGGTGGCACAGAATATTTTATTTCCTGGTGGACGTTGCTGCAGTGAATAGTTTTATCCTGTCGAAAATACGTAAAAGAGAAAGTGGACAGCATGATCAGCTCACATACAGGATCCATCTAGCCCGACAATTGATCGCTGGCTTCCCATCCCAAAAAAGGCGTGGACAAAAACCTGTCTTTGTGGCAAAAAGTGGTAAAGTACCTGAAGATTTTCGTCATGTGGCTGTAGGAGAGCATCAACCCAGTTTAGGAGAAACCTACTGGACGTGCCGTCATTGTAGTACCAAAGCTGCGGAAAAGAGCACTCGCTGTGTTTGTACATATTGTCAAATACCACTTTGCATAGACCCATGTTTCAGAAAATTTCATGGCAAGTAATTGTGAACGATCAATGCAACAAGAGAAGTAAATTTATCAAATAAATATGACATATATTGAAAAAGTTGTTTTTCTCATTGAACTCCAAGGAAGGGCAGTGGGAAGAATACTTCCCACCTTGTTGTGTGACCTCACTTTCACAGTTGTAGCAAATTTGATATTCAGTATGATAAATATACCCATCTGTTAACTACTATCTGCTCTCCATTCATTAAAAAAAAACTGCTCAATAATTTTGCCCAGGAAAGGGTTAAGTAGTGTGTAAGCTTAGGGACTGATGAGCTTAGTAGTTAAGTCCCATAAGGTTTCACACACATTTGACAATTTTTTTGAATTATTGCTTTAAAAATTGTGATACAGGCTGTAAATTGTGCAGTAATATTGCAATAATTAGATGCGGGTGGGGCACAACGTTTATGTGTATGCTGTACTTCTTTGCAATGGATAATGCATTGAAGCGCCAAAGAAACTGGTATAGGCATGCGTATTCAAATACAGAGATGTGTAAACAGGAGGAATACGGCGCCGAGGTGGGGAACACCTACATAAGACAAGTGTCTGGCGCAGTTGTTAGATTGGTTACTGCTGCTACAATGGCGTGTTATCAAGATTTAAGTGAATTTGAACGGAGTGCTATTGTCGGCGCATGGGCGATGGGACACAGCATCTCCGAGGCAGCGATGAAGTGGCGATTTTCCCGTACTACCATTTCACGAGTGTACCGTGAATATCAGCTCCCGTAAAACGTCAAATCTCCGACTTCGTTGCTTCCGGAAGAAGATCGTGCAAGAACAGGAACAACGACGGCTGAACAGAACCGTTCAACGTGACAGAAGTGCGGCACTTCCACAAATTACTGCAGATTTCAATGCTGGGCTATCAACGTACGAACCATTCAATGAAACGTCATCGATATGGGCTTTCGGAGCCGAAGACCCACATGTGTATCCTTGATGACTGCACGACAAAATCCTTCACACCAATGTCTACACTGACACTGGACTGTTGATCACTGGAAACATGTTGCCTGGTCGGACGAGTCTCGTTTCAAATTGTATCGAGCGGACGGACGTGTACGGGTATGGAGACAACCTCATGAATCCATGGATCCTCCATGTCAGCAGGGGACTGTTCAAGCTGGTGGAGGCTATGTAATGGTGCGGGGTATGTTCAGTTGGAATGATATGGAACCCCTGATACGTCTAGGTCCGATTCTGACAGGTGACACGTGCGTAAGCATCCTGTCTGATCACCTGATGATGATGATATTGATGTTGGTTTGCAGGGCGCTCAACGTCAAGGTCATCAGCGCCCGTACAAGTTCCCTATCTTTCCAGTGCCAATCACGCTACTTCCCAGATGGTGATGAGATAATGAGGACAACACAAATACCCAGTCCCGGTGGAGAAAATCCCCGACCCGGCCGGGAATCGAACCCGGGACCCCGTAATCCGTCTGATCACCTGCACCTATTCATGTCCATTGTGCGTTCCAACTGACTTTGCCAAACCCAGAAGGATAATGCGACACCCCGCACGTCCAGAATTGTTACACAGTGGCTCCAGGAACACTTCCGCTGGCCACCACACTCCCCAAACATTAACATTAATGAGCATATCTGGGATGCCTTCCAGCGTGCTGTTCAGAAGAGATCCCCACCCCTCGTACTCTTACGGATTTATGGACAGCTCTGCAGCATTCATGGTGTCAGTCCCTTCCAGCACTACTTCGGACATTAGTCGACTCCATACCACGACATGCTGCGGCAATTGTGCGTGCTCGCTGGGGCCCTACACGGTATTAGGCAGGTGTACCTGTTTGTTTGCCTCTCAGTGTACAACGTCCCCTCATTCTTTCACTGGCTATCAAAGATAATGCAACACAGCGTAAATACTGTAAAATAATAAAGTACATGTCAAACGTAATATCCAAAATTTATTGTTAAATATACTATTAGATGTAATACGCCTAAACTTTCACCGTTTCAAAAATTGTGAGAGGAGGGAAGGATTTCGAAATATATCAAAATGTTTAAAGATGTGATTGCGCAAAGTACAGTAGGAACCATGGAAATTATGTTTCAACATTTTTGTTAAATATCCTACGGTTTCACCAATATGTACTTAGAAGGATAACAACCGCGTTTCCTTCAGGAGGGTTTTCACCACTTCAGCGGCCGTATGGGCTAGACTACAACATATTCGAACTGTATCGGAATCGGCGAGTAGGACTTCGGTAGTTTTACTTGTCAGTGAATCTCTGTTTCCGTTTCATTATCATTTTGAGACAAAGAAAATTGTGTTGATAGTAGAAAGTTCAGGATATATAGCTGTACAGCTCCCATTTCACAGATTTGACTTTCTTCGTATAGTGCAATTTCGTAACTAGAGTATTCTCTGTAGATATGTACCAGTGCCGGAATTCTTTGATTCTTTGTAGAGCTAAATGAAGTAGCACTAGACTGCGCTGCTCCTTTCAGAGGAAACTTAATTTCGTAATTAACACTTAGAATAATTTTGTAAATAACATTATTAGTTTTTGTTTTGTATCTGACAACTGTTATTATCGATGCAATGCAATGCCATGATGTGAGTATTTACATAATTTTCACGAGACGCATAAAACTTGATTGTATTGTAAACACTGCCATAGTAACTGTTTAAACGCGAACAGTACTCTCAGATTCCTGACTTTTTTCTTCTGCGTGAAGAGTCGCATCGTATCAGCAGAGTGCAAGACAATGCCTCACGAAACTGTGCTAATTACCTGTCAATGATAGCGTACGATTAATTGATGATGCAGCAGTGGTAGCCGAAAGAGAACAGGAAGTACATGCTGGAGGATTAAGAAAATCTAGAAGAGATACATACATTTCGATACCTGGAAAGCAGAATAGATAGGTACACGCAAGGCACAGAAGCTAGAACAAAGCCAAAAGGTCTTTTATAAGAATAAATAGCGACTAATGTCCAAGAGCGTACAAATCGTCCCAGGTTTTGAATGTATAAAGAAACACTTGAAACTAAGACACTCGGCGCAAGGCGTCACAAATTACATGGCAAGCACGCTGAAATATTCGTAATGAATTCATATGGAACACATCATGTCAGTTTGTTTCCCATTTTAAAGGATTTTCGATGATACGATCACAGTTCGGTTGCTGCGAACAGTGTATACACACTGCACTCAGATTTTGTATGTTATTATTTGCATCAGGTGGGATACTGATTTGACTATATTTTCCTATTCGTACTGGGTACATCCATACTCTGTTCAGTGACTGGTAAATATTGAAGTAACAGCATTAGTAATTATTTAAATAAAACAGTTTTGAATACAACAGGTTTTTACAATAAGAAATATACAGTAATTTATCCTAGCCCCATACACATTCCTAACCGCATACAGATAGTCCTGAAAATATGTGCTTGTGAATGAAAATGCTTGTGGAGTTTCATACGAGAAACATAGGGCGCATGCAATAGATAGTGGTAAGGAGGTTGCCTATTTATGCAACAATTGCGTGCGGCATGCACACCACGCTTTTCATTTTATATTCTACAAGTATTTTCATATCGTAAATGACTTAACCAGCTCTTTTCGGAACCTCCTTCCGTTCAGGCACTCCTTAACGTAAGGTCACGTACATTGGAGCAAGCTGCCCACCAGTACTGCCACAAAATATGAGCTATATGCAGGCTCTTGTGGGTTTCGAATCCTTTCAGGGTACTTATCGCCACACTTTGTAAATACTTTTGAAGAAAAGGAAATGTAGACGAGGTTGGGGTCTTCATAGCTACAAATATTGAATCTTAGGATTGCCACCGGTTCTATACTTAAATTAACAAAGAACTGGTTAATTTCGCTCTAGTCAGTTGACGTCCAATGGACAAATATTTTGAGGAAGTCTTCGTTTTAAGACTGAATGCTCTCTTAAAAAATGGCTTTAAGTCAATTAACACCAAGGAAATGGTTTTTAAAACACGATTTAACGACTTTACCTGTCAAGATTATATTTCGCCACACATCTCAGATCGAGTCCTGTTACTGCAAATCCATAATTGCATAGAGAAATGCAGTGTGATGTCAAGCTCTGTCCGTCGACTTCGGTAAAGACCATTGGATTAGCTAGTGCAGCTCCATGTTTCCCTTTCTGTGTCAGGAAGCAGGCGTTCCAGTTAGCCTATACCTAAAAGCAGCTAAAGTTTTGATAAATACAGTATAATTGATTATTTTTGCAGTTTTCAGTCTCTTAAATACATACAGAAGAAAGGAGGCTTGGGTTTCACCAATTTTTCACATTGATATTTTATGTGATTTTCCTTCATTCAGGACCTACGCCAATCTTTCAGTCGTGGAATTTCTATACGCACATCAGTTACAGAAATATTTTCTAAAGCAACATCCAGCGACAAAGGCACAGTGTGAATTATATGACTCAGAACACTGTTTTCTTTTTCAAGGCTACAACTTTGTGACACCGACATTCTGTTGAAATGTTACTCCTTTAATCTACGGAAATAACTTTTTTTTCGATTTCCAACAGCTGTTGTTGTATCTCAGGTGGCCGCAACAGTAATTCCTAAACTAGGAAGCAAGAGACAGACCAGAGTAACTGGGCACTCTGCGTAATATCAATAGAAAATCCTAAAACTGAGTAACCAAATATTTACTTTTGAGAAGCAGTCATGTAGAACATATCTATCATTTCTAATCTCTCAATAAATTATTTTGTCAACTCAACAACAAACTACCTTTCTAGCTGTGCTAGTTCTTGCAGTCCTAACCAACTATGACGTCGGCAGCCGCTATCCGGGGCCAACGAGATACACGGTCCCTGAAACGCACTTCTGACGTCACACTAGTCGGCGTATCCGACACACTTCTCGGACGCTCGGCTCCGTGCAGGCCCCACGGGATATGAATACTTAATTGAAAAGGTACCCCCTAAGGTTCTTAGCTCTGTCGTGTGCTATCGAGAACTTGTATGCGTTTAAACACGCAGTCAAGAATTATTAAACTCGCTCCCTGCCGCAGACGGCTGCAGTGTCACGCGCTGTGACGTACGAGCCACGGCCTGTCTTTCTCGTCGGCCTCGCGCTGTCCCGTGGCCTGACGAACTGAGGAGACGATCTGCGCTGACGAACCAGCCCCCGAGCGCTGTCGTCGGTGTCCTTTATGCCAGCGCCGGAGAGGGGAGGTGCAGCGCCTGATCTGCGTAAATTGCCACGGTGGCGCCATCCCCTGGAGTTCGCAGGTAGTGAATCCCTGGACTTCCATTGCTGGCTGTGACGCTTGCTCTCTGGTTTAACTTAATGACGCCGAGGTTTATCTTCAGCAACAATACGGGACAAGAAACGACATTCTTCATCGTGATACCGTTCAACGTTCTGCAGTGACGTTGGCATTCTGTTCAACTTCTGCTCCTGCGTCAGGCCATGAAAACACGCTCAGTACAGAATTCCGAAACTTCAGATGCGCCTTCATGGTGGCACCAACGATACCGTGATTGATGGCCAGCTTGAGCCTAACGCCTTCCGCCTTCTGCCGTCGGTGAGCCTCTCCTGGCCGAATGCTGTCTTTCAATGACAACCGACCTTCTCGAAATAGTTTATTCCAAGCACACTCACACATGCACTCCTCACATACTGTGTCCGCCATATTTAGCAGATATTCGGGCATGAATTTCCCTTACCGACACTACTTTCGCTGTCAGAAACGACACTACATCTCGCTATTACTCTTTTCCATTCTCGATATTGAAGTCGGACGCACACACGACTCGCTGATCTCACGTGGAGCACGGCTAACGACAAAGGGCAAGACGGTGAACGTTCGTCCTGTTACTTTCTGATTCCCAATGGAGGACATGTCTATAACTTCGAGCATAGATACTAGTAGACTAGGCCCGTTGTACAGAGACTATGCACTGGACGTGACTCAAACATAAAATCATGAGACTTTTGAGAGAACGAAGGCGGGATTTCAGACCAGTCCTTTGCCTTCCAGGGTTTGTACTATATCTTTACCCACATTTATCAACGGAATGCAATGTAATTCCTACGAAAACTTTCTTCTTTTGTGAAAAATTGAACCACAGCGTGACACTGCAGTCAAAAGCATAACAAATACATCAGCCGCCATTCGTGTGGGCAGAAAAACGAAGTTGCTAGATAAACTGTCAATTAAGGTCAATACCTCAAAAATTCTTTTAAAAAGTAATAATGAGCTCGTGCCCAAACTAAAAACTTTGAAGGCGCGGATTTTTTAACTCTGGACCCTTTAAAGGAAACAAAGAATTGATATAGTTGTCTACGAACGCAAGACAACTGCAAATAAAAACACTGTTGAAAATCCGAAACCTAGGAAATTCTACGTGAATTAAACGAAGGAACGCGAAATGATACATAAAGTGAGAACGCCAGTAGCAAACTGCTTACGATGTCAGCCAGTCTTGGTCGTGGACATATTAATAAACTAAAATACATTTGCTGCTATAGTGAAGCAGTTGCATTTAAAAAGTTAAACTGCCAACACTATACCATCGTCTTAAAACTTTTAGGAAGCGTTAAACTGCCAAACTGTATCCGATATTAAATCTTTTAGGTAGCTTGTCACTAGTATTACTGCAGAATGCTATTTCTGACATATTTATATGCACACGGAGGCCACTTTACATTGGCCATGGTAGACAAACTCCTTTATTATCATTCTCTTGCACATTTTCTAATAATAGTACTAAGTATCACAAACACACATCAAAAAACGTTTTGCATCACCTTGGTTCTGAGAGTTCCGGAACGTTTATAGTAAACTGGAACAGAGATCAACATAAACATCATTTCCAACCTTTTTATTGCTAATTAAAACCACACATCGCGTCTTGTACCACTACACAGCGAGACCATCAGAGGTGGTGGTCCAGATTGCTGTACACACCGGTACCTCTAATACCCAGTAGCACGTCCTCTTGCATTGATGAATGCCTGTATTCGTCGCGGCATACTATCCACAAGTATATCAAGGTCCAGATTGTCCCACTCCTCAACGGCGATTCGGCGTAGTTCCCTCAGAGTGGTTGGTGGGTCACGTCGTCCATAAACAGCCCTTTTCAGTCTATTCCAGGCATGTTCGATAGGGTTCATTTCTGGAGAACACGTGGGCTACTCTGGTCGAGCGATGTTATCCTGAAGGAAGTCATCTACAAGATGTTCACGATGGGGGCGCGAATGGTCGTCGACGAAGACGAATGCCTCGACAATATGCTGCCGATATGGTTTCACTATCCGTCGGAGGGTGGCATTCATGTATCGTACAGCCGTTACGGTGCCTTCCATGACTAACAGCGGTGTACGTCGACTCCACTTAATGCCACTCCAAAACAGCAGGGAACCTCCGCCTTGCCACACTTGCTGGACAGTGTGTCTAAGGCGTTCAGCCTGTCTGGTTGCTTCCAAACACGTCTCCGACGATTGTCTGGTTGAAGGCATATGCGACACTCATCGGTGAAGAGAATGTGACGCCAATCCTGAGCGGTCCATTCGGCATGTTGTTGGGCCCATCTGTATCGCACTGCATGGTGTTGTGGTTGCAAAGATGGACCTCGCCATGGACGTCGCGATTGAAGCTGCACATCATGCAGCCTCTTGCGCACTGTTTGATTCGTAGCACGACGTCCTGTGGCTGCATGAAAAGCATTATTCAACATGATGGCGTTGCTGTCAGAGTTCCTCCATGCCATAATCCTTAGGTAGCGGTCATCCACTGTAGTAGTAGCCCTTGGGCGGCCTGAGCGAGGCATTTCATCGACAGTTCCTGTCTCTCTGTATCTCCTCCATAGCTTTGGTTCACTCCGAAGCGCCTGGACACTTCCCTGGTTGAGAGTCTTTCCTGGCACAAAGTAACAATGCGGGCGCGTTCGAACCCCGGTATTGACCGTTTAGGCATGGTTGAACAACAGACAACACGAGCCGTGTACCTCCTTCCTGGTGGAATGAGTGGAACTGCTCCATTGTCGGATCCCCTCCGTCTAATAAGCACAACTCATGCGTACTTGTTTACATCATCGGGCGGGCTTAGTGACATCTCTGAACTGTCAAAGGGACTGTGTCTGTCTTACAGTATCCACAGCCAACGTCTGTCTTTAGGAGTTCTGGGAACTGGGGTGATGCACAACTTTTTTTTTTTTTTTGACGTGTGTATATACATACAATGTCTTGGAAATTTTTTTAGAAGGCAATACGTATTCCTTTTCTCATCGTGTTTTATTATCCTTTGCGTTTTAAATTATTTTCTGAATACAAAAAACGTCAAACGACTATAATTCTCCGTCAATGAAGCATACATTTTACAGTTAAAAAATTTCTTCAATGAACATTTTATCTTTTTTTTGTTGTAAAATTTCATTGATTTTTACCATTTTCGAGATACGTGGCCTCTTTTGTGGAAGAATTCTCATAGGAAAATTCCTAGACCTCATGCACCCTTCTCAAAGCATCAAGAAAAGAAGCCAGACAATAAAATAAAGATTTAGAAGAAACAAAACCACATACTACCGTAATATGTTCCCCGTCATTTTTGACCGGTAAATCTTGACATTGAAGATCAGTTCCGTCCAGTTCCTTTGATGGTCTGTGTGAATGTCAACATTTGACATGCATTGTAGAAGGTTTTGCCATTCAGTTTCCTGACTTCCAAGGTGAATTTTCTGTTAGTCAGAACTGTGATAGAGACCAAATGGCGCCTCTATAAAAATTGTTACTAGTACCTTGGATATTTCTACGAGTTAGATAGATCAATATATCCTATGTGTGGAACCGACCCAACGCCATCCAGTAATCCTCTTGCCTATTTTGCATTTGCTGACAAACGTTTTCTCTTTCCAAGCTTCTATTTAGTGCCTCTTTTAGGACTTTATAGTTCGTTTCAAATGTTTCTGGAACCTATTTATTATCTCGTTTCCTTCTATTCGTTAAAGAAACTCTGTTCAAAACCGCGTTTTGTTGTGAAGGGAAAAAAGCCTTTTGTATTGCTGCCCCTTATCTTTATTTGTTCAGTGCTGACATAATCCACTGAGCGCACCGAAAAGAGGTCCGAACAATTGTCTGTAGCTTCTCGCTACAAAATACATTTATTTAATCTTCCATTGTTTTAGCAAAAGCAATCGAGCAGCTCACTCCGTGACCTGGAAGGTAGCTGAGGTCTGATTAAGACGATATCGAAATACACTGGGTTCTTACTTGTGATATACTAAACATATTGAGTGCCTTTCAAGTTATAACGAATTGCCAAACTATCATACACATAAAAGTCATTACTTCTGTGAGGTCCAAAAGTTTTGAACAGTCTAATAGTAAAACATTTTCGCTTTACATTTATGTCTTTTTATAGAGAAAATACCCACTGATATTTACATCTTAAACAGTATCTGTTGCTTGAATAATTAATTAACAGCATTATCCTATAGAAGATGTATCTTCTACTATGTGAAGTTATGTATCGTGGAGAAGATCTGCATCACTCTTTTGTCACCATATCTTCAATAGTTCATGCATTCCTCGCGCGTTAACTGCTGCAACATTTCTTATACAAACTCTTACAAGGGGAAGGCCTCAGACACGGCCAACCGATTCGGTTCAAATCTGGCAGGTCGCTTGTGTACAACCTAAAACGAATGAATCTAAGATATTTTGGGTCAACGCCGCCGCGTTCTTGAGAAAATCACCCCTAAAGGTTATGACGAGCAATCGACTCAAAATTGGAGGAATCGATAGATAATTGTAAATAGAGCATTTTTTATCATCAGGTATGGGGTCCGAAAACGCATACTTCTCCAGAAATCGAGTCAAGAAACTTTTACAACTGCCGATTCTGTATCCACATGGTAGACGCTTTTCGCCGACAGCACACTTAGCCCAACGGTTAAGGTTAACCTGGATTCGAATCTCGAAGATAGCTAGCGGATATTATTCTTTTCCTTTGTATTTTTCCGTATCTCAATTGATAGGGATAGGAGGGTTAATAAGGTAAGTAAATCAATAAGGAACGATAATAACGAGGTAGGCAAACTAATTTCCCAAACGCCGTGATTTAGTAAATTATTAAACTTTTAAACCTTGTCACATGAAAACAACTCCAAGTAAGAGTGCTGCGAATTCCTCACGAGGGATCACAGATAGCCAACCGCGCGACGCTTGTTTAAAGCGAGGCACGGGACAGAATGCACGCGGGGAGAGTTACATTCTCCCGGGTGCCTCTTCGTCATATCATAGTTGTGAACCTGGAAGAGTGAAGGTGTTCAGCACGAGCCTTAGAGAAGGCAATCGGAAAGAGTTGTTTTCTGTCATCAGGCTGCCGCGAACCTCGCGGACACATGTAGTGATTTTTTCATTGTTAATGCGCCGACTGAAATACGTTTTGTGAATAAATACAGTGTTCTTCCGTAAGTAACACATGACGAGTACTGTATGTAGTTTGTAGCAATTAGCTTTTCTGTTTGTGCCGTAGTAACTAGGTATTGTTTGTTGTGTCATATCTTTCAGATGCATAATCTGAATAATGGAGGATGTACACCCTTCGACTAGCGCTGTAATATATAGTTTGGAGCCCGTCACAGACGATGGCAAGCTGGAAGTTACAGACACTGTGTTTTGGTTTGTAAAAGTGTTGTAAGACAGATGCATTATCAATGCACTACTGGAAGCAGGCAGTTCTGTTTCTCGGCGTTCCAGATTGATAGGAGCGGCTGTCGTCGAATGATTTTTGGAGCTGACGAACGAAATGACTTTTGTTGATACTGAAGTACTATACCATGAAGACGAAGCAGAAGGTGATTCAGTGGAAGATATCCCGACTAGTGAATCGCAAAATGGTCATAACACTTTGGAAATCTCCACGTCACTGGGAATATGTGCTTCATCTGTTCCCAACGAATATTACGAACCGGTTACTAAACGATTGAACTATAGCGCTATACCCCTTGAAGTAAAAGTAAAGGCGGTAGCGCTAGCCAGGAATCATCCAAATTGGAACTTGCAAACACTGCAAAAGAATAGAGCAACAACAGCCCTGAAAAGGAAGAAGGACTAGAAATTGTGGGAAAGTGATATCGTTAAAGAAGGGACAAGATACGACAAACACCAGGGGATACATAAGTGGACATACGACCGATTTGTCGAATCTCGTTGTCGTAACGATAATGTAACGAGGTTAAAAACTATTTCCAGGCTTCAGAATTGCAGTGTGCTTCTGCAAACGCAGCGGGACTTGCACAACCGCACGGATGCAATAACTATTCACAGCATAATTCCTAACCAACTTTCAGCACCCAATTTTCAGGCAATGATATCGTATGCGTGGTACACATCAAAATTAATTCCCGAAGAAGACATATTTTCAAATGCAAACCAAGTTTGTTTTCGCCGAGTCTTCGAAAGGAACAGTGTAGCTGTCGAAAGATTGCATTCATTAGATGTTCTTGGTGCCATGAGTATATTTGTTTTGAATGTTTATATGACAAGTACCATCCATCTAGTTGTTCGAAGAAAAGTGAGGACTCGTAACAGCGACTGGAAGAGCCATTGTAAAGTGACCTGGAGTAACATTTTAGTTGTTTACTATCCAAAGAGGTTTGAGAAATTTATTTGCCTACCTTATTATTATCATTCCTTATTGATTTACTTACCTTATTAACCCTACAGTCCCTATCAATCGAGATATGGGAAAATACAAACGGGAAGAACAACATCCGCTGGGTTTTTTCGAGATTCGAACCCGGGTTTTCCGATTCCCAGCCAATTACCTTGGCCGTTCCACCAACGGCGCTATCTGGGAAAAGCGTTTACAATGTGGATACAATCCGGGAGCTGTAATAGTTTCTTTCCTCGATTTCTGGAAAAGATTGCGTTTGCGGACCCCATACCTGATGATGAAAAATGCTCTATTTACAATTATCTATCGATCCCTCCAATTTTGAGTCGATTGCTCGTCATAACCTTTAGGGGTGATTTTCTCAAAATTTCGGGGGTGTTGACCCAAAATATCTCAGATTCCTTCGTTTTAGGTTGTACACAAGCGACCTCCCAAATTTGAGCCGAATCGATTGGCCGTGTCTGAGGCCTTCCCCTTGTTAGATTCTCTCTGTTAACTTACATTTCTAATCTTCATTGCCACTTCTCGAACAAAAAGGAAGTTCCACTTAGTTATAATGCGATCTTTGCAGTCTTACGTTGAATAGTAATCAAATCTTAACTGAGAATATTACTGCTAGGCTATAACATCGGTAATTACGGAAATTTATCAGTGAGATCTGCTGTTTTCCTCTGCATGAGTCGTTAATTATGTCAGTACACTTTACATTATCTTAGGCAATGATTCCTGTATATAAGGCTCCTTGACATGACTGAAGTTATTCGGCTATCTGTGATCATTAATGCGTGCTTATATGATCGTGCCTGACTTGCAGCTACCGTACTCGGTTTGAATGCTAAGGTGGAAGAAAATTACATCGCCAGGGAACGGGTGGATATGTGGTTGCGTAGTGACACTGAACAGTAAATATTTGCGGAAACGTCCTGCATAAATCCTAAAACGCTCCGTAGAGACTTCGAGGCAAAAGAGGTGACATTGTTGTCATCAGGCCGTCGGTCTTGGGCGACACGTTCCGCGCACTCTGTTGTTGCTATTCGATGGGTGGTAGGCTAAGTGTGAGCAACGGGTTTTATAGTTACTCCCTTTTCATTACAGTTATTGAAATATCTAAATTAAGTAAATTAATGTTTCTTGTCGTAAGATACACAGACATGTAGCCCAGACTCCACACACATTGGTATACAGCCCACAGTTACACATGTGTCGGCAGATCTGACGTGCAAGCTGTTGGTTGGTGCCAAACTGGAAGGGTTTTACCACTATCGGACTACGAGCCACTCGCAAAGTGAGGGTAAAGCAGGCTGACTGCCGCTCGAGATCATGCTATTATCATTTGCATTCAACAGATAGGAACAGCAAATCTATCTATACAGTAAAAAATTATTTATTTTCACCTTTTTAAACTTACATACCCAAAATACAAATTATAAATTATTGTTAGCAATCTGACACGAAACTCGACTATGTACGATATTTTCGATTATTGTCTTCATTTCAAAGAGTTGACAACTACAACCGATCCATAAAGGTATTAATGCTGTCTTACTACTAAAAGTATTTTTTTTCCAGATAGTGAGCCCTTTGTGTATTAAGTGTGGTTGAAATCGCTCCATGCGTCGCAGAGTTATGCTTCAAATGTCGACCCTTCCTACAGCCACCCTTACTGACACAGGTGCTTTGGTGTCTTACGGCCACTGTGAATGTCTCCGGATGCAGAGACATTCTTAGTTTCCTTCAGTTTTCTCTAGGTTCCTGGCCTATGCGAGAACACATCCATTTTACATGTCTTTTCGTAGTTAATGGAAGAAGTATCGATTGCTTTTGTGTTAAGTTTTTACACAAGTGTTATAATATCTCACTGTTGGCAGCATATAGTTTAGGACAATAATTGCTGTCATCAATTTTAGTCTTTCAATAGAAAATCACATTGATGCTGACGGTTGTTAGTTGTTACACAGAGACTACGAGGTGCGATAATTAAGTAATGAGACTGATTTTCTTTGCAAGCCTGCAGGCTTGCGTAGGCACATTATCTTTGACCTTGGTCTATAAGCTGCTTCTAGTCCAAGTGGCACATCAATACAACTGCTCAGTCGTGAGTTGTGTTGTAATAAGTTAACAGGTGTTTGTGTCTCTCGTCATGGAAATGGAACCGCATAATATTGCGCAAAAGTATGCTATTTCTCTTTGCGTTAAATTGGGTGAAAACGCGACGACAACTTACGGTAAGCTTCAGAAGGCTTTTGGAGAGGAGGTTATGTCAAGAGCTCAAGTTTTTCGTTGGCATAAAATGTTTAGCGAAGGCGGAACGAATATTGAAGATGAAGACCGCAGTGGACGACCATCAACTTCACGGACGGATGTCAACTTGGCCAGGGTGCGTGAACTCATACGATCTGATCGAAGATTATCCGCGAAAATGATTGCAGAAGAACTGAACATCAATTGAGAAACGGTTCGTCTAATAATAACTGAAGATCCTGGTATGAGAAAGATTTGTGCAAAAATGGTCCCCAAAAATCTCACACCACAACAGCGAGAAACATGGAAAAATGTGGCAGCCGATCTCTTAGAGCAAACGGAAATCGATCCAGAATTGTTGAGCCGTGTTATCATTGGTGACGAAAGTTGGTTTTTTCAGTACGATCCAGAGACAAAACGCCAAAGTTCGCAATGGTGCTCAAAGGAATCACCCAGACCAAAAAAAAGCTCGCATGTCAAAGTCAAAAGTGAAATGCCTGCTTGTGTGCTTCTCTGCTTCCAAGGGAATTGTTCATAAAGAGTGGGGGCCTCCTGGACAAATAGTTAACCAATATTACTACAAAGAAATTTTAGAAAGACTTAGTAAAAGAGTTCTTCGTGTCCGTGCCAGCATTGCTGATTATTGGATTCTGCATCACGATAATACGCCATCCCATACTGCTCTGTCAGTACAGCAATTTTTGACCTCAAAACAAATTTCAGTACTACCGCAGCCACCTTATTCACCAGATATCGCTCCGTGCGACTTTTTTCTATTTCCAACAGTCAAAAAGGCGGTCAAGAGATACCATTTTCAAACAACACAAGATGTCCAAAAAGCTGAGTCGATGGTCTTGGAGGATATTACAGAAGATGAATTCCAGAAATGTTAACATCAATGGCAGAAGCGCTGGAAAAAGTGTGTGCAATCATAAGGGAATTACTATGAAGGAGCAACACTAAATTTCACTAAAACGGTAATCAACATTTTTTTCACATGAGTCTCATTACTTTATTGTCACACCTCATATACACTTCCACTTTTCATTAGACTACTTGCTTTTCCCAAGAACTGTCATAGTGGCGTGTGTCTCACAGTGTGTATAACTAGTGGAACAGGGATGTGACTTCTCGATAAAACCGACCTTTTTTGGAGAGTTAAATTCTCATTTCACCTGATGAGCAGCACTGAGACAGTGCTCGTGCAGCGAAGTACTATTGGCCGAATCCACTGCCAGGACTGGGATGAAGCAGTTTTTTTGCTCCTTGTTGCTGACTGAATAACTTTTGTGACTCTATAGAACTGGTGACAAACAACGTATTTCCTGGCATCGGGCCTCTTTTCGAAGGCAACCCAACTCATGGTCATTCAACGTTTTTGTTTGGATGCTGGTACAAATGGACTTATTGTAGTATCATTTACATTTATTTATTACAATTTTACTGTGGCTTCATGAAAAGTAAAATCGTGAAATGGCAACATTTTACAGGGCATGGAAATCATGCATTCTTCAGCACTTTGTAATAACATAACGGTCATGGTTCGCCACGTAAAATTTAAATAATGTGCGGAATACTGACGAATCGCAATTCCTCTACCGAACTAAATCAGGCGTGTTTTATAAATGGTCATATCTTCAGACAGAAAAAAAAATTAATGTTGCGCCTCTATTCTCAGAAGCAGAATAGCACAAGCAGAAACAGGACGAACGACTATTAACCGTGATTGTGATACTGTTTGAATACAAATTCGTCATTCGGAAATCCGTTCGGCCATCTGACTGCCATGCAGCGTAACCGGGTTCGATTCCCGGATGGTCGGAGTCTTTCTCCGCTGAGTGAGTGGGTGTTATGCAATCCTCACCATCATTTCATTATCATAGACATCCAAGTCGCCCAATGCGACGTCAACTAAAAGACTTGCAAGTCGGCGGCCATCAATGCCATCCGATCATTTAATTTAATTCGGAAATTAAGAATCTGTGACGACGAACGGATCGGTAGGGGTAAGTATTGAACAACAGCGTTCGACAACTGGGTAAAATACTTCAACAAGCACTGTGGACTTAGCTCACACTCCATGTCAGTACCATAGCTGCTTTCTTATATCGAAAGAACAAAAGGCGGCGCACCTTTAATATACTTTTAAATTGTTCTGCAATCAAATGCAAGTCGTCTGAGATAAAATGTATATCTGAACGAGGGAGCTACTTTATGTTGAACAGTCCGATCGGCCGCGAAATAGAAACCACAGATACAATCAAAAAGTCTTTATTATCAACATTAAGCTCCTCCGTTCAGTAACTTCTCTACATTGTTGCCGCTCCGGCACGCACATTTGTCATAGCGTAGTACCTATTTCCAACCCCTCTCATAGAAGACATCCGCCCGTGCCTCTCGCCAATTCTCTACGACGGACTGCAGCTCTCTGTCTGTGCCAGTACGTAGTCCTCATAGGCAGCGGTTCATGCGAGCAAACAGTTGAAAATCAGAGCCAAATCCGGGCTGTACAGTGTGTGATCAAACACTTCTTACCGGAAACGATGTAGCAGCCTCTTTATTGCAACTGCTGTCTGAGTGCCAGAGCACTGTTATCGAGGAAGGATGACATCATTCCTCTTGGCTAGTTCTGAATTACCCTTTGATTTTCCCGGATCGCCTGATTCACTCACTGAAGCAGATCATCGGTTGACACTGACTTCCTTCCCTGACCGACTGCATCATGGATCTCTGTATGTCCAGCTTCAAAGTTACTACACCACTGCCGCACTTTGCTGTCGTGCATGACAGTCACGTCAGATGAACTGCATGAAAACAGGCAGAACTCTCAACGAGGACAAATTGAATGATATCACGCATTTTACACTTGGCAGGAGACTACCGTTGTTCTAGACATCTTTATGTGCCCCTTGTGAGCTCAGAACAGAAAATTGTGAAGTGTTTTTGACGTAATCGACGGCTGTACTAGAGACATAACGTCACACATTTGTGAAAAGCGTCATCGGATTTTCACTGTGGTTCTGATTTAGTGACCGAAAAAAAAGCTCGTACTACTCGTACGACACTTCATCTCGTGCGATACTGCTTGGTGCTTTGGAACAACATAGGCACTGCACTATCGTATGTATCTGTAGATACCGGGCAAGCGACTTTCGCTTAAAACGTCTGCGCTGTACAGGAATATACATAATGGATCTACGAGTACAGTTTCTCGACACGTGGTTGACGACATATCAAAGTTTGGATCTCACTGTGAGTCATGCTCGGATAGCGCATTTGCAAGGCTAGCGCTCGAGATAAGTGGGAAATCCGAATTCGAGTTACAGTCCCGCAAAAATTTTCATTGTTGCCGTTCTTTTATATAGCTGCGAATACATTTCATGCACTTCATCTTGTTCCAGATGAATGGCCAGAAAGCCAAATTTTCTTGAAAATTTTCGGCTTCTAACGACCAGCTCCAGAGGAGAACAAACGCCCTCTCTAAGTCGACCACTTTTTATTTTAAACTCTTCCTAGTTGTGCGACCATGCCAGCAGTAATTCCAAAGTGCTGTGCCAGTCACTTTTACAATACTTGTTCTGTTTAACCTACTTCTTGTTGCGTGACCATGCCAGCAATTATTCCAAATGGCTCTGAGCACTATGGGACTTAACATCTTAGGTCATCAATCCCCTAGAACTTAGAACTACTTAAACCTAACTAACCTAAGGACATCACACACATCCACGCCAGAAACAGGATTCGAACCTGCGACCGTAGCGGTCGCCAGGTTCCAGACTGAAGCGCCTAGAACCACTCGGCCACAAGGGCCGGCAGCAATTATTCCGACGTTACGGTAACTATTCTAGGTGGTCTTCGTCACTATAATATTGTATGTGATGCAGTGTTTTATACTGACGTAGCCAAACAACCTAAAGAATTTGTGATGAACAGACCCTTGCTACTGCTTTGAAAGCCTGTGTCATAAACATGACTGTGTTACGGGACAGATTTTTCCAAAACGGTTCCACAACCTAATTAATAAACTGCTATTCATATTGCCGAATCAATTCAAATTACTAGCAACCACGTGAATGTACGGATATAAATGCAATGAAAACCAATATTTCTGAATCTAGTAAGTACTTCTTCGTTTCATTTCTGTGTGGTAAAAAATTTGTGTAACTTTATTCTGTAAGCTTGTTTCACTGGCTGGCGGTAGAAGAGTGAGAACTGCAGGGATACAATTGCAAGATAGTCGTAAAACTCGTCCTCGCTGAGAGATACACACTATACGGACGGGCGCAGTCATAGACGGTGCCGAAAGTTAAGAGGAGAGCTTTGCAGAGGGCAGGATGTGGCATTCGGAAGGCTGTAAGCACCCATTGTCAGAAGCAATGTAAAGAATGCTTCCCAAACAGAAATGGGGATGGGAAAACACAAGGCTCTCAGAGCAAGAAGAATCTGTCGGACCAAATGACAACAGCAACAACTGAGATTTAAATTTTGTAATGGAGCCCTAGATTTGTTCATAAAATTATTTTTGCAGCAGGGATGAAGACTCGCGGTGCATACATGCAGGCACTGTCATTGGCCGAAAAGTGAAACCAACGTCATAGTGCGAGGGAATTTTTGATTACTACCCCACTCTAAGAGAGAACCGTGTATTACTGTTTAATCAAAGCAATTCGTTAGGAAAAGGGAGATTGCTATTATCACTATAAGTTTTTCATTTGTTAGAACTGGGAAGGCCTACAGTGCCTTCCTAGCGAGAATCTGGTATCGGCAGAACTAGCAAGTTTTTGAGAAGGAGAGGAGATGTACACTTCGTCTTGCATCGTCGGAGGGAGAGATGTGACTGCCTTACAACTGCAAAGAAGGGCTGATCGTAGACGCCTAGGCTGAACGTACAAGTCTCAGCTACCACTGCAGCCATCCCCTGCACCCGAGATTTTGGAACGAAGGTAAGCATGGGCAGCATTTGCGTGCATCGTGACGAGGGGACTGCGAGGTTGTTTGTTTCGGGTTCGATGTTTGTTTTTTTCAGTTAACTCACGCAGTCAGTTAGTTGAACTTAACTTGGCTTAGGAAGGTGAAATGGTCCTTATATTTACTTTTCAACGTTATTCTTTCATCTGTTGACTAATTCAGCTCTCATTGGAGATTTACGTGGACATAGCTAATTTTATCCTTTCATTTCCAATTCTACCCGCATCCGCCAATATATTACCGTGTGTGATTAAAGTTTCATTTCAGCCTTAGTGTACTTTATGATTATTTGCATTACCTACTCGTTGAGTAGAATCAAGACCATGAAACTCAGTAATAAACAGGATTTTATGTGACTTTTATCCTTTTCTTCCATAGTTTGATGAAACGTTTCCTCGTTATGTCTATGTGAGCTATGGTATCCGTGCATCAAGAATAATATGGCCACGCCTGTTGAAACTCAGGTGTTCTATAGTTTCCGTTGCCAGACATTGTCTTAATATTTCACATGATCTAATTGGGAGAGGTCTATTCACTGTGTACGTCACCAGATTCAAATATTGTTAGCATTTGAGGGTATGCTAAATGCTCAACTCTATTCTCACAACTGCTCCATTAATTTTGAGGAAATTCATCACTGCTTTTGAATTCCTACCTGGTACAGGCATAGGTCTTAGGTTCAAGGAAGTGCCTTTTGTCACTTCTCACTGATACTAAATACTCTGAAAATTGTATTATAAATATGTATAGAAATAAATAGGTAAGTAAATTAGTACATCACGATCAAATTAGTACTTGAGATGGTACGTTTAGGGACTTTTTCGTTCTTTAGATTTTATGTATATCAGTCACTGCCAAAAAATGCTCCGTTAAAAGCCAATTGTTAACAGCCAACCCGCACGCCAGTGTGCGCAACACGACGTTTATGGAGACGCAATGCTAGATTAGAGCAGGCGTGATACTTGTCGAGCATAAGCATAGTGTTCATCATGGTGATTTGCGCAGTGTAGCACAAACTATGTTATACACAATGTTGAGTTACGAACGCTGGTTCACTGTTTCTGTTGGCTATACGAGAATACTAAAATTACATCGTGATTAATAGCATATAGAGATCGTTAGAGAAATCGTTTGAATTTAATGTACCTCGCAATGCACAATGAGTGAAATTCACAAACAAGACGGGGCACCTTCTTCCACAAAGCAGGTTTTCAGATCACCAGGGTAAAACGTAAATATTGAGGACTCTTCTTCAACCGCGTTTGTTGATGAAACTCAGGAACCACAACTATTTTACCTAGCATGTATCTTAGTTCCTTTCAAATACCCTTTCCCACGTTGCTGTAAGGAACCGTTACTGATTTCCTAGATCGAGCAAGCAGTCCATGAACTGTCGAAACTGAGTCACTACAAACAATTAAAATTACACGAGCAACCAACTTTAACAAAGCGTTTAAAGTGATGGCTAACAGAAAAGAGCTAAGAAACTGATTTAGAATTGCAAAGTTCCTGGTATAGTATCGACATTGGAAGAAGAGTGCACTACTGTCACCGAAAACTATGGCAACATTCGAAAAGGAATCATCAAATTTCTTTCAAAGGGATGATTCGCAAACAAACAGGACACTGACACATACACAATTCACAACAGATAAAGAAACGGAGAAATCTGACACCTGAACACACAGTGACGAAGTGCCTCGATTAAAGTGCCGTAGACGATGACTAGACATTCTGTTTAGAAGACCTGATTTTTTATGAAATTATACATGTCGAGGAAGCATATAGTGTCCTGGACAAATAGCTCTGAGCACTATGGGACTCAACTGCTGTGGTCATAAGTCCCCCAGAACTTAGAACTACTTAAACCTAACTAACCTAAGGACATCACACACATCCATGCCCGACGCAGGATTCGAACCTGCGACCGTAGCGGTCGTGCGGTTCCAGACTGTAGCGCCTTTAACCGCTCGGCCACTCCGGCCGGCCTGTGCTGGACAGTTTAGTAGATGTATCTCATAGGTGTTCAAATACTACGTGTGAAATAAATTCCGTCTCTAGACAGAACAGACGACAATATCTTTCAAAAGCCGCCCGTAATGAAGGTATACACGCCACAGTGCTCCGAAACTGTTTTTCAACGTGAAGGCGATTGCAGTGCGAAGTGTAGTAACGATTATACATTAAAAGAATACAACTGCAGTTCATCGTGAACTAAAAGACGTTCAGAGAGCAAGTGTAATGTAACAAAAACAGATAACCTTTTGATGCCACGGATTTAAGTCAAAACGGACATGTGATACCAACGAAGGACACGGGGTCAAGCATGTCTGGCTTAGAAGACAACATGTGGTGTGTCGAAGGGCTGATTGAAACCGGTCGTTGCATCCTGTCAATCAGAGTGCACCGCTGTTAGCGGTGTAGTGCATATCATGCACAACGAATTGCGCTAACGGAAGGCCCGGGCTGTGGCGTTTACTTGTGACAGCACAGTCACCGCTAATGAAATAAAATTTCTTCCCTTACTTTCACTTATGGAACTATGTTTCTTATTCATTATGACGTAAAAGTGAATAAAGTATAATGACTGTAAAATACATACAAGTTAAATACATGTTTATAAAGGCTATATTTTGTGAAATAAGAGCTCCATTTAGAAAAATTATGTAGTAGACAAACGGTAATGTCCAGGTCTTAGTTTTATATAAGTCATGAACCAGTTTGAGTAATACGGTGAAATGAGCTGAAGTTGACCACTGGGGTAAAGTGGACCGTAAAGCTCCAAAAACATTTTATGTTAAAAACCACACAATGGTGCAGAAAGTTCTTTTATTTTACTTAGTGTTAGAAAGTCCTAAATTTGTGGCTACGGCTAAATGTACACTATTACGAAACTCAATATTAATCGTTTTTAGAAGGATTGACTTTTTCAACTTTTCCAGTGAGCTAAAACCTTTATTCGCGTAAATGGCATAAAAGATCTCATATGTCTACGTCTTATGTCTGTCACGCATTGACACTTCACAACGACAACTACAGTTATAACAAAAGTTATTCTATTATATTTACCTAGTTACAGACAAATAAACGTTGTAAATTTTTGGTGGAATCGGGTTGAAGTTCACCGTCTTTTCTCAAGCGGTTCCTTTATGAACAAACTTTATTGAGAACGGCAAGAATGTGACGTAATGAACGCAGCAACAACGGGACACAGAAGATGCGGCAATGATTGTCTGTAACAATGTAATGGTGGTGTGAGAAAATCATTCTTGCAAGTGTTTGTAGGCTAAGTTATGAATTTGGCAGGCAGGTCGCAGTTCTGTTTCTTGCATTATACAGTTGCGATCGTAACATCAGGCAGTGTGAAAACGCCGCGTGTGTACAAACGTAGGTCGCGTTAACTGTAGAAATATAGCCTGGATATTTTAGAACTGTGACCCAAATAAATTTTAAACAGCAAAATAAATAATAATCAGGCTGTCTGACTGTATGAGATTCCCAAAGGAACCTTGATAAACGGGATTCATAATCGTCGTGGTAAAACCCATGGTCATCAGAGAGCTTTAGTGCTAAGTAAGATGAATGTATATTTCTTCGCAATTTCATAGAGAAAATTTGTGAAAACATTTTTTGTTCTTAGCCTTTCATTGTATGTTACTCTGAAATTAGTATTAAAGTTTAATTACTAGGAAGATTTATTTTTCAATTACTCTTAATGTTTCAGAACAATTTAAGATACCCTAGTGTCATACATAACGCACAATTATCGCACGAGGTGAAGTTGACTGAAACAGTTTCTGTTTTTCTAGTTTCCCTCTCCACGTTCTGTTAGAGTAAGAGTTGCTAAAGACCAAAGATGTTACTACGAATCACGAAGCACTATACCCATGCTCTGAAAGAGAAACCTGTGTATTGATATTATTGGTTTCGGAAATGTTTAAGTCTAAAGTCCAAAATCGGTCGAGTTCATCTCATTTGTAGATAGCACAAGCAGAATCTTTCGACTGTACAGAAATATCTTTGGAGGAGAAGTCGAATGGTTGCCGCCGAGGAAAATAGTGGCAGAATTGCAAGAGAGTGAGAGAGAGAGAGAGAGAGAGAGAGAGAGGAGACGCAAAAGTTCGTAGCTGCGGCGCCGCGGAGACGAGAGCAGCAAGTTCTTGCGGTTGAGAATTGCCCTGCGGGAGACGAGGGCAGCCATATATTGGCTGCTACTAAAGAGACGCAAGGATGTCTCGGAGCAAGAGTACTCGCGAGTAGCAGCCGCCACTTGGCCACTGGAAGTACAAGTAACCTTAGTACAGGCAAGCGAACATCAAATAGGAGAAAGATGGAATATCGTAGTCGAAGAGCTACTACCTCAAGTTGCTGCAATAAAACCTAACGAAGAAATCACTAGACTTTTAGCTGCGTAAAAGGCTTGTCAATATTTTTGATAACCTGTATCGAAAAATATAATTTTTGTATGAAATGTAAATGTGGACAGTAGTGATAATTTTCCCACGTCATTATTACCTGGAAAACGACCTAAACAATCTGTCCTGTATTCTGAGTGTCAACCTATGAATTACTGTTAAAGTAATTGATGAAATTCAGTTATGAGGCCAGAAAATAAGACTAAAATTTTCCTCAGTTAGAAAGAATTTGCTCAAGAAACAATTTTGAATAACAGTAATAGTAACTGGCGTTTTAAATTAACGTTACAAGCACAGCTGAAAAAAATACAAGCTGTAAAATTCGAACACTTTCTTTTTTATTGAATTATACAGATTAATTTTTGTGGTTATTGTAATTATACACTGATGGGCCTAAGCATTATCGCCACCTGCTTAATAGCATGTTGATCCATCTTTGGAAGCAATGCAGCAGCGATTCTGCATGGCATATTTTCGACAAGTCGTTCATAGGTTTTCGGAGCCATATGGCGCCAGATGTCTACACCCAAGTAACGCAGTTATCATACATTACTGGCCGGTGATTTGTGAGCACAGAACTGGCGCCCGACAGCACACCAGATGTCAAAATCTCAAACATGGCTGCGATGCAGCAACTCTATAAATTTGAAGAGGTTAAAAAAAAGCAGCCGACCAGTTGCAACCATAGCTTTAATTATCCCGTGACCTAGGTTACGATATTTCTAAAAATATCGTGCCACTCTTTCGGACGAAGATATTTTTATAAATATCGAAACCTAGGTCACGGGCTAAATAAACATCTGGTTGGAGCTGGTTGGCTGATTTTTTTCAACCTCTTCATCCGAGATGTGTTACACTGGGTTCAAATCAGGCGAATTTGGTGCTACAGCATCAACGTGAATACACTGTAATGCACTTCAGAACATTTATCTTGTGACGTGGACAGTTATCTTGCTGGAAGATGATAGTGCTGTCAAGGAATAAATATTATTGGAACCACCCTCTCCTGGGCTGGAAACTCTTACTTTTTTTGGTCAGGATGATACCTAAGAACCTATGGGGCTTCATTTGACGCTAATAATACAATATTAGTTATTTCTCAATTTATTGTTCAATACATATCTTTTAGCTGTGGCCTAAGCGATGGCTGTAGTGGAATCTACTGTGATCAGAGGTGCCCTCAAGGCTGCCGGAGGTCGCTGCGTCCAGCCTGTATCACAGGCAGGCGACTCGTGATCTGGCGGGTTGGCTGCACACTGATCCGTGGGTGCTTCCCATGTGACAGGTCTACTATGAAGGAGACATGACCGCGGTGCCAGCGTCACTGATTCACACGCCACCTTAAGAGTCATCTGGCCCTCGTTGGTCTCTGCCAGGATTGCCCATCAAATAGAACATGATATTGGCTGCTATGACCCCTGATGTCTTGATGCGAATCCTGGCTCACCAATTAGGTATGTACGATGAGGAAGTATCAGAGCAGCTGAGGGTCTGATCTGGAACGATGTTGGTGCATCCACGGACTACCCATCATTCCATCCTGGACTCCGGTGTTATCTGTGGTTATTGAACTGCCGTCATTGCGCCAGCGTGACGATGTTGGAACAACCTTACACGAGATGTTACACTACAGTATAATAATCAGGGAATGGAGTGCAAACGACATGGATGCCATCGATCCTACAGATCGACTGGCTCTAAACTACGTGGTTGGGGTATTTATATACTTATACTGAACTGAGGGGAGGCTTTGCTGTGAGACGTCATTAGTAATGACTGAATCGGTCCACTTTATTGTGAGTGGTCAGCAGTCTCTAGTCCTGCTACATTTGCTTAACAGGTTTGTTTTAGTACCGTAGGCGAAGGCAGTTCAGTGTGTGCTTGTCTCACGCTTTTGCGCTGAGCTCGCTAGCATTCTCACACAGGTGTCGATTTCGCACTCTTGATGTTCGACTATCATGTCGAAATACAGTATTTACGGCTTGCAGCTGGCTTGTGTAGACTCAGTTCTGACCTGAAGTAATGTTGGGTTGTGGAGACTTAGAATATGTTTTGCTCTCCTGTTCCCATACTATATCGGTGCTCAATAGTATCACCACAATACGGTTCATGAAGTCCTCAGCTGCCATGCCGCTTTCGATTATTACCAGACATCCAGGGAAGCCCACTTGAATGTCCCTTACAGCATACTACTGCCCTCACCAACGGCGTGATGCACGTTTCGATCAGCTTCTCGCCTGGATTACGGCGCACTTGAGCACAATCAACGTGTTGTAATAAAAAACGTGATTCCTCCAACAATCGACACGTATCCGCTGATCTACAGTCCCATGTGTTCGAACCTGTGAGCAGTGTCATCGTACTATCTTCTTCGGAACTTTTAGGGATCGTCTGCTGCGGAGCATTACGTTCAGTTGTATGCTCTAAACAGTGTACTGCGAAGCAGTTGAGCCTACCCCAGAACTTCACGCTGTAGTAGGATCTGCCACAGATCACTGCCTTTCCTGCTTTACAAACTGGGTAAGTCTGCCGTGTTCCGTAATGAGGCGTGGACTTCGAACACCTTGTAGCCTAGCCTTTGTCTCACCGCCTTGAATCACTTTCCATGCGTGCACACGAAAGTAACACGCCAACAGCCGACCAGTTGCACCGTTTTCGGAACGCTCGTTCCTAGGCGCCGGGCCATAACAATCTGTCCTTTGCGAGAGTCTCTTTTATCCGAGGTTTACCACATTTTCGGCCCATATCGTCGCTAGAATGATTCTTCCGCTTACATACAGTCTTAACGCGTCACGTGCTCTCACCATCACCAGGCCGTATTCAATCACGCGATGGGCAGCAATGTTGCAGCTCAAAGCTAAAATACATAAATGAATAATAAATAAAATAATATTTTGCTGTCTAGTGCATGTATCTATGTCTCGGTTATCGTATTCCGGTACTGTAGCAGCGTTTTATTGGTTTTTTAAGGTATTAATAATTCAATGAATGACTTTGAAGATATTTGTCTATTATTATAAATGACAGTAATAGTCACAATGAGATCGCGCAGTATTGTGATTATAGTGTCACATGCAACCGTTATTCATTTGCATATTATACTTTCAGTCATTATATTAAGTGATCCTAAATTTATGTTTCAGAAATCTAACTAAAATCAGTTTTATTATCCTCTAAGTACACAGTTTGTATCCGCTCGAGTAGCAACTGACGTCATCGGCGCGAGTACAAATAATTATAGCGTGCCTCCGAGAATAATAACGCTAATTAGTGCCAATTCAAAGTTTCGCTTGAGAACTTGTCACCATATTATTTTATAATTTTATCAATAATTCACTGGAATACAAAATTAATCAACCATATTTCTACCTAACCAATCTTTATTTAACTTTAATACCGCATTTTTCAATTACTTTCTTGCTAAGACAACGTAATAAATTCCTGTACAAGAGATCAGTTGTACCCTTTGATTAAAGTACTTTTGAACTGATTCGTCATCGTTATATCACGTACACGTAATCATCTTCAAATTAATTCAGCCGAACTAAGCAGAAGGATTACAAACTATTCTTCGAGCACGGCCGAGGGTGCTCCATTCGTATCGTCACACGAGACATCATATGTGACCTGAGACGAGGAAGGTGTCAATATCACGGAGTCGTTCCTCGTCTTCCTTTCCTCAGCTCTCGTCTCACCCCCCCCCCCCCCTCACCACCCTTTTTCCTGGTAACAAGTTAAAAACCACAATATCTTCGAAGAATGATATGCTTATAGCCATTTGAGCCAAGCAAGTGGTCGACTTTCCTACCCTTGACCGTGAATGCTGCCATTTATCGAGCAGATCTCGAGCCGTTGCAAAGGGCGACTGGGAGAAAACAATCGGGTTAGCTTCAAATGGTATATGACATCGGCTGTGTGTGATTTGGTCCAAAGTTTCTGATGTACCGTACTTGAACGCCCCCCATACAGCTTGGATCTTCTATTAATCGATTTTCATCTCTGGGCCGTTTAAAAGGCCTATGGCGGATCGAAACAGAGGAGACTTTTGTTAACTGGCTCCCGAAGCGGATCGTGATTTCTTTTATGCGTCTTCCGACGGGTTGGTTTACGCATCGAACAAATAGACAACCATGGTAATTACGTTTTTATAAGACGTTATCTGCGTGACTCGACTGTTCCCAGTAATTGATCCCATAAATCAATTGTGGATGGTTGTGTGATTAGGGCCTCCCGTCGGGTAGGCCGTTACCGGGGTGCAAGTCTTTCGATTTAACGCCACTTCGGTGACTTGCGCGTCGATGAGAATGAAATGGTGATGATTAGGACAACACAACACCCAGTCCCTGAACGGAGAAAATCTGCGAACCAGCTGGGAATCGAACCCGGGCCCTTAGGATTGACATTCTGTCGCGCTGACCACTCAGCTACCGGGGGCGGACATAGTGGATGGTAATACGCAGAATACACAAACTGCTTAATTTTCAAGTCACTAACACTGAAAGTCGTGTGTAGTGCATATGTAACTAAACAAAGTTTAGATCGATTCCGTGTTTCTGGATTTCTGGAAGGCTTTTGACACTGTACCACACAAGCGGCTTATAGTGAAACTGGGTGCTTATGGAATATCGTATCAGTTATATGACTGGATTTGCGATTTCCTGTCAGAAAGGTCACAGGTTGTAGTAACTGACGAAAAGTTATCGAGTAAAACAGAAGTGAATTCTGGCATTCCCCAAGGTAGTGTTATAGGCCCTTTGCTGTTCCTTATCTATATAAACGATTTGGGAGACAATCTGAGCAGCCGTCTTAGGTTGTTTGCTGATGATGCTGTCGTTTATCGACTAATAAAGTCATCAGAAGATCAAAACAAATTGCAAAACTATTTCCAAAATATATCTGAATGGTGCGAAAATTGGCAGTTGACTCTAAAGCGAAGCGTGTGAGGTCATCCACATGAGTGCTAAAAGGAATGCGTCAAACTTGGGTTACATAATAAAGTAGTCTAGTCTAAAAGCCGTAAATTCAACTAAATACCTAGTTATTTCAGTTACGAACAACTTAAATTTGAAGGAACACATAGAAAATGTTGTGGGGGAGGCTAACCAAAGACTGCGTTTTATTGGAAGGACACTTAGAAAATGTAACAGATCTACTAAGGAGACTGCCTTCACTACGCTTGTCTGTCCTCTTTTAGATTACTGCTGCGCGATGTGGGATCCTTACCAGATAGGACTGACGGAGTACATCGAAAAAGTTCACAGAAGGGCAGCACGTTTTGTATTGCCGCGAAACATTGGAGAGTGACACAGAAATGATACAGGATTTGGGCTGGACATCATTAAAGGAAAGGCGTTTTTTCGTTGCGACGGAATATTCTCACGAAATTCCAATCACCAACTTTCTCCTCTGAATGTGAAAATATTTTGTTGACACCGACCTTCATAGGAAGAAACGATCACCTCGATAAAATAAGGGAAATCAGGTTCAAATGGCTCTGAGCATTAAGCGACTTAACTGCTGAGGTCATCAGTCGCCTAGAACTTAGAACTAATTAAACCTAATTAACCTAAGGACATCACACACATCCATGTCCGAGGCAGGATTCGAACCTGCGACCGTAGCGGGAAATCAGGGCTCTTACGGAAAGATATATAGGTGTTCGTTCTTTCCGCCCGCTATACGAGATTGGAATAATGGAGAATTGTGAAGGTGGTTCGATGAACCCTCTGCCAGACACTTAAATGTGATTTGCGGTGTATCCTTGTAGATGTTGATGTAGATTGAGCCCATTCTTTACTTAATGTTTTGATCTATCTGTAGTCAAAAAACTGAACACTAACTGAAAAATGTACTAGGTTATTTGAACCGAGTATAGCTGCAGGTTCTCTCGCTCTACGAGAAGTACTACATTTTGTATATTAAAGCTTCTAAAACTTTAATGATAAATGATTTTCTTCCACCACCTGTCGATGTTTTGAAATACTATATTAGCTGCTGTTTAAGAAAGAGGACATACCATTTTTATTCTTTAGTAACAAGAGAAAAATCTTGGAAAGTGGAAACGGAAGATCGTTAATGTAGTTTAGAAATAACTGAGAGCCCAAAACAGAGTATGCGTGAAAGCCTAAGTTTCAAAGAACATGTCTGATGGGCACGGAACTGATACACATTTGTCGCACGGGGTAGCCGCGCGGTCTTAGGCTTCTTGCAAAGGTTCGCGCGGCTCCCTCGGCTATGTGTGTGTGTGTGTGTTGTCCTTAGAGTAAGTTAGTTTAAGTTAGAGTAAGTAGTGTGTAAGGCTAGGGACCGATGATCTCAGCAGTTTGGTTGTATAGAACTTACCACAAATTTCCAAATGATACACATTTCTTCCCATCATCCATTCAATACGAAAATGATGTACTTGCTAACTATTACTTACCGTTTTTGTTGTTGATGACTTGAAAATAAAAATAAAATAGTACTCAGTGCGAATACATTAACAATTTTTGATATTCTCCGGTTCTTCAAAAAATTAGCAAAATACTACTTTTTTTATTACAGGAGACAGATAAAAGAAAACGGCAGCAAAAGTGCGTCTTCTCTAAGCGGCTGCTGCGTTGGCAACGATTTCCGCAACAGTTCTGCGGAGACGTGCCGCAGGACGATTGAGAAGAGAAAGGGAGCAGCCGCGCCCATTTACCTGAGTGGGTCTCGGTCCTTCCGGCTTTCGACAGAGTAGTCGACAATTCCGGGAAAGGAAGGATAATGGACTTCGCTCAACCATTGAACCAAAGATGAAACAGCCAGTGAGTGTATGAAAAATGTCATGACGTAAAGCAGCACCACACTTTGTTGACAAAAAGTTTTCAGAAAGCCTGAAAGCGAGTTTTGTGACGTCTGGCCGACCATTTCAAAGAAGCTAACAGCATTGACTGTGGGTCAACTTCAAACTCGTGCGTAAATTGTGACACCTTCAGGGCTGGAGTCAGTTTCACACTTTTATTTTCTTGGTTTCCTTGACAGTTGTTTCACAACATTATGAATGGGCGTTCCATTGTGCAAAATGAATTCAGAAACGTGTGTTTTGTTAGAATTGGATAATAGAGGAGACAAATGACTGAGCTAACTCGTACGAGACTTGACTGAACAGACCACTATTTTCACACAGAACGCTACAGAGCTTTCACAGATGCTGCTTCGTCCTAGGTCTATTATTAGCAGAGATACTGTAAAGTAGAAACATCAGAGAAGCAATGAAACTGATCATCGCTTTAGTAGGCCTAAGAGATTAACTGACAAGGAATCCTAAAGCATACTTTCTGAACTAATCGTCGGACACCATTGTTAGTTACTAGAAAAGAGGTTACTTTAAAACTTATGCACATAGTTTTAAAAAGGAGAGAGATGTTCACATTTACACATTGTTGGTTTCCATGACAGTTCTTTTACAACTTTATGAACGGGCGTTTTTTGTTCTAAACTACGAGTCAGTGGGTTCTCCTCTTATACGGTAACCCGTGACCTGAGAATAAATGATGTGTCAGACACGCTGTGGCAGTCCCGTGCTTGTCGCCAGATAACGCGTGACAGATCACTTTGTTCACCGGACAGTTTTCCTTGTGTGCAGCACAATCCATTTTGCTACAGAGTGTCACAAATTCTCACGGGTATCTCTCGCATCGCAGACCGAATATGAGGGACTCGACAATGAGAAACGAGCACCGTTCACTCTAAGAGAAGGTAAGGCGCTGTGTCTGACGGGGATGCTGTTTCAGTGGAATGTGTATGACTTGGTCTTGTTTACGGTCCCTACCAACGGCAGGGCGAATACTATCGTCATCGAACATATTATCAACAACTGTAATTCAGATTCAATTACAAATATCATTTACGTGATTTCCAAATGCGTTTGCTACTTCAGCTTTTCTTTAATAGTACCTAGAGGAGACGAACACATTGTCTTCTGCTAACTATATACACTACTGGCCATTAAAATTGTTACACCACGAAGCTGACGTGCTACAGAAGCGAAATTTAACCGACAGGAAAAAGATGCTGTGATATGCAAATGATTAGATTTTCAGAGCATTCACACAAGGCTGGAGCCGGTGGCGACGCCTACAACGTGCTGACATGAGGAAAGTTTCCTACCGATTTCTCATACACACATACACAAACAGCAGTTGAGCAGCGTTGCCTGGTGAAACGTTGTGTTGCCTCGTGTAAGGAGGAGAAATGCGTACCATCACGTTTCCTACTTTAATAAAGGTCGGATTGTAGCCTATCGCGATTTTGGTTTATCGTATCGCGACATTGCTGCTCGAATTGGTCGAGATCCAATGACTGTTAGCAGAATAGGGAATCGGTGGGTTCAGGTGGGTAATAAGGAACGCCATGCTGGATCCCAACGGCCTCGTATCACTTGCAGCCGAGATGACAGGCATCTTATCCGCATGGCTGTAACGGATCGTGCAGCCACGTCTCAATCCCTGAATCAACAGATGGGGACGTTTCCAAGACAACAACCATCTGCACGAACAGTTCGATGACGTTTGCAGCAGCATGGACTATCAGCTCGGAGACAATGGCTGCGGTTACCCTTGACGCTGCATCACAGACAGGAGCGCCAGCGATGGTGTACTCAACGACGAACCTGGGTGCACGAATGGCAAAACGTCATTTTTTCTGATGAATCAAGGTTCTGTATACAGCATCATGATGGTCGCATCCATGTTTGGCGACATCACGGTGAACGCACATTGGAAGCGTGTATTTGTCATCGCCATACTGGTGGATCACCCGGCGTGATGGTATGGGGTGCCATTGCTTACAGGTGTTCGCATTGACGGCACTTTGAACAGTGGACGTTACATTTCAGATGTGTTACGACCCGTGGCTCTACCCTTCATTCGATCCCTGTGAAACCCTACCTTTCAGCAGGATAATGCACGACCGCATGTAGCAGATCCTGTACGGGCCTTTCTGGATACAGAAAATGTTCGACTGCTGCCCTGGCCAGCACATTCTCCAGATCTCTCACCAATTGAAAACGTCTGGTGAATGGTGACCGAGCTACTGGCTCGTCACAGTACGCCAGTCACTACTCTTGATGAACTGTGGTATCGTGTTGAAGCTGCATGGATCGCTGTACCTGTACACGCCATCCAAGCTCTGTTTGACTGAATGCCCAGGCGTATCAAGGCCGTTATTATGGCCAGAGGTGGTTGTTCTGGGTACTGTTTTCCCAGGATCTATGCACCCAAATTGCGTGAAAATGTAATCACATGTCAGTTCTAGTATAATATATTTGTTCAATGAATACCCGTTTATCATCTACATTTTTTTCTTGGTGTAGCAATTTTTTATGGTTAGTAGCGTATTAGAAGGCTGGCGGCCCCGAAATACCTATCAGCATCGTCCTAAACTGTTCTAAACTGCTGCTCAGTCAACTACTGTGGCGTGAGTCTTCCTAGAGTGAACAATTAGTTCAGGGAAGAGTATACAACATGGCTGCCATAAAGGAATGGTTGTTGTCTTACATTTCAAATGCATACGATACATCTGTATGTTGACGCATGTATGTAGTTTTGAGTACAATGGAACTAATTGTGCACGACATAGTGTTCCGAGTTCAGTTGATGATCAAATTGGAGACTTACAGTTTCCCTTTCTTTCTTTTGTTATGTCATGTGTCCGTTTAGTTATTCTGTGATGTATTAATTAATCATTTAATTTTTGTAATATTTCTTTCATTGGGTGGGATGTAATTAATATTTCTTGTAGAGTCAAAGTCTGAGCATCGCCAAATATTGCAGTAAGTGATAGTTCCGATAATTTAAAGTGAACACTTCTTTTTTCGTTCATTATTGCGAAGTTTCCTGCTGAAACAGACACGATGGAGACGAAGTAAGACGATCGGAATTTCACTGGCAGTCATATGACGGCCGTTCATTCACGGCACTAAAGACGTTTGACCAAGGTTAACGAACCGCATGATATTCCTGACGCATCGTCCAACTGTCGCTAAATTTGTCTCGTGAAGGTGTTGGTCCTATGAACATGAAGTTCTAGCCTGATCTGAAACGACGATGTTGGTCCTAGGAACATGTAGCTCTATCTCTATCTGAAACAACTGTGCCAGCCGTCATAAGGACTTATTACTGTAACATTTACTACAACTTTTTGTTTGTTTACAATTATCAGTCCTGCACATTGTAACAGGATAATCACAACAAAGTGAATCTCAGTTTTGTGACCGGACGGCAAGAGTTACGAAATGTCCATAAACTCCTTCTGAGGTCCCTACAGGTGTAGTGAATTACAATTTTTTAATAGCTCTTCTTCTTGTTATTCTTGTTCTTCACTTCATGTATTAGGCAAATTGCCTGTTACGGTACCCATCTCTTCTGTAGTTTTCCCACATTTCTTCTTCCAGTCCATTCGTAATTTAGAGCCTTTACTGGCAATCTTTCTTCACCCATAGGATTTACATGTTACTCCCATTTACTCCTATTTTCCTATATTTTTGAGTTAAGGTTGTATATTTCTAAAATCTTTCTTATATCTTCATTTCTTTTTCGGTCTTCCCTTGTACATCCATCTGCTCTTCTTAGGGATCTCATTTCTTTAGCCTGCATTCTACTTTCTTGGTGTCTTGTTGTAGCCGAAGCTTCAGTTGAGTCTCTTCCCTGGCCTTATTTTGAAACTTTTGCGTTTGTTCAACGTATGGGAGTAAAGTTATTTAATTTTTGGTCCATGTCACTGTTATATTCGTAAGTGATGTCACATCCTAGATATTTTATAGATGTTCCTTAAGCTTATTCTCTCGAGTTGCTGCAAATCAAGCCAGTAACTATCAGCTCCCATGAAGAAACAGCTCGTTAATCTGTAGCCAGCAGCATAAAATAATCCTTGTGATACTGGGAACAAAATTGGAGTTATTTCCACATCATGTTCAGTCTAATCATTCTCGTAGTGCTTGCAGTATACCTGAACTTCCAGAGTGCAGCAATTCACTGAGTGTTTTTGCATATGTTAATTTTCTAAATCAAAGAGAAGCTTGAATTTTTTGGCAGTATGAGAATAATTAGAACAATAAACAACACACGATTGTCCGTACTTGATTACTGTAAATAAAGGCTATCGTTTCCGCTAGTGAATTTGAGTGCCATCGACAAGGGATTTCAGATTGATTCCGTGTATTTAGATTTCCAGAAACATTTTGACACCGGACTTCACAAGCGGTTTGTAATCAAATTGCGCGCTTATGGAATATTGCCACAGTTATGCGACTGGATTCATGATTTCCTGTCAGAAGGTCACATTTCTTAGCAACTGATGGAAAATCATGCAGTAAAACAGAAATGATTTCGGAAGTTCCCCAAGATAGTGTTATAGACTCTCTGCTGTTTCTTATCTAAGTAAACGATTTAGGAAACAATCGGCTTAGCCATCTCAGGTTGTCTGGAAATGATAATGTCGTTTATCGTCTAGTTAAGTCACCAGAAGATCAAAACAAATTGAAAAACAGTTTAGATATATGTGTGGTTCGAAAATTGTCAACATAATGAAAGCTGTGAGGTCATCCACATTGAGTACTAAAAGAAATTCGTTAAACTTCGGTTACACGATAAATCAGTGAAATCTAAAGGCGTAAATTCAACTAAATACCTAGGAATTGCTGTTACGAACAACTTAAATTGGAACGAACGCATGGAAAATGTTGTGGGGAATGAGAATCAAAGACTGCGTTTTTTAATGGCAGATTACTTAGTAGATGCAGCAGATCTGCTATAGAGACTGTCTACACTATGCACGAACGTCCTCTTTTGGCGTACTGCCGCACAGGGTGGGATCCCTCCAAGATACGATTGACGGAGTGCATCGAGAAAGTTCAAAGAAGGGTAGCATGTTTTGTATTATCGAGAAATGGGGGTGGGCATCATTAAGAAAGGCATCTGTAGTTGCGACGATATCTTTTCATGAAATGCCGGCCAGGGTGGCCGAGCGGTTCTAGGCGCTACAGTCTGGAACCGCGCGACCGCAGCGGTCGCAGGTTCGAATCCTGCCTCGGGCATGGATGTGTGTTATGTCCTTAGGTTAGTTAGGTTTCAATAGTTCTAAGTTCTAGGGAACTGATGACCTCAGATATTAAGTCCCATAGTGCTCAGCGCTATTTGAACCATTTTCATGAAATTTAAATCTAGGTATCCTCCGAATGCGAAAATAATTCGTTGACGCCGACCTAAATAGAGAGCAACGATCATCATTATAAAAAAGGGAAACCAGAGCTCGCACGGAAAGACATAGGTTTTCATTTTTTCCTCGCGCCCTTATAGATTCGAATAATAGAGAATTATTCTGAAGGTGATTCAATAAACTCTTTGCCAGGTGTTTAAATGTAATCTGGAGGTCCGTATTGGACAAAATGAATTAATTAAATACATCTACTCATCGTGATCGACCAATTTGTCAAGAATTACACAAAAACGGAGCTGAACACAAGGACTTGTGAAGCACCATCGCAAATATTCAGTAGGGTCTTCCTACCCATTTATCTCCGAACAAAGCTTTTCGGCATATCGTTCAGATTGCAGCAGTTTAATTGATTGCATCAGATGGAAGGTTCTTTGTGAATCCGAAATTAAATTTTCTTGAAATAATTTCTGGTCCTCACGTAATATAATACGTTCGAATACAACATAGAACTACTTGAAATTATCCGTCGCTTTTAACATCAAACAGTTCAGTTATGTTTCATCATTTCACTAAAGTTTTCGCTTTGGGTTTCCGCTTTAGGAATTATTTCCAACATTACTAAGACTCACCGAAAGACCCATCTCTTATTCGCAGCGACGTAACAGATTTTGTGACGGGTAGCTTCCATGCACTTACCTCACCAAGCCCGCTACGAAACACTGCTCAGCTTATTGTTTGACACGCCCTCTAAAAATACTTTCAAGCAATCGATGTACGAGGTCAAAATACAGAAAACTTGTTTTTGAAATGTTAGTAGTGCATGGAGCAACAAACAATCGGGGTAGGCCATAAAAGGTATAATTGTTTCAAAATTTTATTTGGTTCCCAGAACGATTAAAGAAGGAAATTTGACACTATTTAAAAGACGATCTTGCAAATGAACATAAAGATACAACAAAATCATTATTTTGCAAATTACGATGTTATAGTTTT
This sequence comes from Schistocerca serialis cubense, assembly GCF_023864345.2. NCBI lineage: Eukaryota > Metazoa > Arthropoda > Insecta > Orthoptera > Acrididae > Schistocerca > Schistocerca serialis. The sequence continues at coordinate 525,970,247 of NC_064642.1, forward strand.
TTTTTAATTACCGAATACAATAGATATTTCAATTATTACACTCAATTTCCTTCTCTGTAGTGGGAGTGTCGATCAAATAGCTTGATACATCATTTACAGCTGACCGTATCGTTCACACCTGATCGTACGATAATTAATCCAGTTACGAAAAGCCACTCTATCTGTCCAATTTACTACAGTTTAAGAGAGCAGCGTTATAATAGGCAATATAACTCGTTACGTGAAGGGAATTAGCCATCACTGATCAATCCGCCTCCGCGGCCGCGGTCGCTAACGCATGTTTGTGCGGTGGCGTTTGATATGCGGGTAAGCCGGTTCGAATCCGAGCGGTGGAAAAAATTTTCACTGTCAGTTGTAATGTTCCTGATCATCAGACGTCGCGCCAATGTTGTGATTTAAGTGCCAAACCTCTTCGCAGTGTCTCCTGAAGTGAGGGCATGTGACACTGTTGCTGATCCATTCGTCGGGTGGGGCAGCGTTGATGCCATTCGCGAGGAGTAGACTATTTGTTACAACCGGTTTCACCCTCTCCCTTATATTATCATCATCATCATACAACACAAACATTACTCCATACACACACGTAGTAATACAAACGTTGTAATGGAGCATGCTCTAAATAAATAAACGTAAATGATTAAAAGAAAAAATGTGTAAATGGTTACGTTAAGGGGAATATATAGAGTGTATCAAAAAGAATCATCCGATTAGAGAAAGTCATAACTATTATGTTATTTCAATGTAAAGGCTGCCCTCTTTTTTTTTTTTTTTTTTTTTTTTTGTAACATGAATAAAGTAAATGACAATCCTAGTCACGGGCGGGAGTGAAAACTACTCAGCTACCGGGGGCGGACGGATTTGTGCGTGAACAACGTACAGTTGGAGAGAGCAAACTCTCTGGTTTTAAACGGGTCACGCTAGGTAGCAGCAGTCTGCACCCACTTCAGTTCTAGTAAAAGCGGTGTCGGGACCACAGAAAGCGTTTTCTGTTGAACGATTTCCGCAGTGCGGGTCAGTAATAACTGTTAAGCGTAACTTCCGTGCTGCGTATGGTGTGGATCCTCCTACAGCACAGAGCATTAGACGATGGTTTGAACAATTTCGATGAACAGGTCCCCGAGTGTCTGACACAGACGTTGAACGTATCGGCCATAATTTCACAAGGAGTCCGTCTGCTGTGCAGCTCGACAATTCAACATGCCCACCGATGGCCGTCTGGCTCGTGTTCCGTCGACGTTTGCACATGAAACCATACGAAATCCAGCTACTGGAAGCTCTTCGTGAAGGTGACAAACAACAAGATGTGGAGTTCTATAATTTCGTTCTTGGCAAGATGGAGAATGACAGTTTTCTTCCACGCTTAGTGATCAATGACGAGGCAACATACTATTTAAATGGAAAGGTGAACCATATGAAGTTGTACAAGATGAGAGGGACTCTCCAGAATTTAATGTGTTATGTACAGTTTCACGGGAAAAGATGTAAGGTCCATTTTTCTTTGGCGATAACAAATGGCTCTGAGCACTATGGGACTTAACTTCTGTGGTCATCAGTCCCCTAGAACTTAGAACTACTTAAACCTAACTAACCTAAGGACATCACAAACATCCATGCCCGAGGCAGGATTCGAACCTACGACCGTAGCGGTCGCGCGGTTCCAGACTGTAGCGCCTAGAACCGCTCTACCACTTCGGCCGGCTGGTGATAACACTATTACAGCGCATATCTCGATATGCTTGAGAACTTTCTTTTCCCACAGTTGGAGACCGATTCGAACGACTTCATTTACCAACAAGTTGGCGTACCGACACACTGGCATCTGGAAGTGCGGGAACTTCGAAATCAAAGAATTACTGAACGATGCATCCGTCGCACTGCACCAAATGATTCACTCTTACATTACTGGGCTTCAATGTCACCGGACCTGACTGTGTGTGATTATTTCTTATGGGGGTTTATAAAATACACCGTTTATGAGCCCCCGATACCAACAACAATGAATGAACTAAGATATCACATAACAGCAGCTGTGGAAGCTGCAGCTCAAGACATGCTAGCTGCAGTGTGAGAACAATTTGAATACCGCACCGACATATGCCGTGCATCTCGAGAGGGGCATATTGAACACCTATGAAAAGGTATGAAAAAAAATTTGAGTTTGCTGTTCATCGAAAAACAAAATTCATTGTATATGTTTATTATTTTCAGAAATATAGGCGAGCCAAATCAGATGACTCTTTTTGATACTTGCTGTTAGCAGCGAAAATAAAAGTTCATGACAAAAATTGTTAAAGCCTAAACAATATTCCACACACACAATTGGCCAGATACATCATAACGTATATTAGAAGATAAATGTTTACAAAAGGATTCAAGTCATAGCAAGACTTGGCCTGTAGCCTTTATAAAACACTTATGAACTTCATCGGAAGAACACTTTAGAAAGCTTTCCTAAAATAAGGTATTTCTCACCATATAAAAATATCTATATAAAAATTTGTTGATGCCCTGTGTCACTATTACTTTTACCTTACTTCCCAATAGCTCGGCCGAGAGCATTACAACACAGTGTTCCGCTATTCTCATGTCGAGGACCGTCTGCAATGCACCTAATGGTACACACCCTATTGGCATTTGTTCAGGTAAGTCAGGTGTTAACCCATAGTACTGTAGAAAGCCTGGTTTAATAACGCTACAAAGTACTCACGAGTCCTAGTCAAAATGAGTTAATGCAGCAGGAGTAAAATGTTCGTAATTGCAGCGACTGTGTGTATCTTCTGTCATACGGAATGTAGTGATTACTGATGCTTGGGATGTTTAAATCGGCCCGCATCTCGTGGTCGTGCGGTAGCGTTCTCGCTTCCCACGCCCGGGTTCCCGGGTTCGATTCCCGGCGGGGTCAGGGATTTTCTCTGCCTCGTGATGGCTGGGTGTTGTGTGCTGTCCTTAGGTTAGTTAAGTTTAAGTAGTTCTAAGTTCTAGGGGACTTATGACCACAGCAGTTGAGTCCCATAGTGCTCAGAGCCATTTGAACCATTTTTTGTTTAAATCGCTTCTATAAGACACCAAACGTTAACTGTCAGAAAACCTGCCTTCTCCTTCAGGATGCGAAAAATTCCTTCAGGTCCCAACAAACATGTTTTCAGTTATTGGGCTTCGTTTTAGTTACGGTATGCAATCACATTCAGTATTACAACATGTACATGGTCAAGGTGAAAGTTACTGACAATAGAAAAGTGAAACTTCCTGGCAGATTAAAACTGTGTGCCAGACCCAGACTCGAACTCGGGACCTCTGCCTTTCGCGGGCAAGTGCTCTACCATCTGAGCTACCCAAGCACGACCCACGCCCCGTCCTCACAGCTTCACTTCTGCCAGTACATCGTCTCCTACCTTCCAAACTTTACAGAAGCTCTCCCGCGAAACATGCAGAACTAGCACTCCTGAAAGAAAGGATATTGCGAGGATATGGCTTAGCCACAGCCTGGGGGATGTTTCTCCCGCAGGGGAGCTTCTGTAAAGTTTGGAAGGTAGGAGACGATGTACTGGCAGAAGTGAAGCTGTGAGGACGGGGCGTGGGTCGTGCTTGGATAGCTCAGTTGGTAGAGCACTTGCCCGCGAAAGGCAAAGGTCCCGAGCTCGAGTCTCGGTCCGGCACACAGTTTTAATCTGCCAGGTAGTTTCATATCAGCGCACTCTCCGGTGCAGAGCGAAAATTTCATTAATAGAAAAGTGCATTCTCTGTAGATAGCTGGCTCTCTCTGGTCCTCCTAAGCTGGCGTCACAAAAGCTGCACAAAATTATTTCTGCCCCTGGCAATAGGCTGGGCCACAGCTGTCTGCACTTTCACTCTAGTCAGCCTCCCTCTTTCTTCTTCATATTTGGTCATAGCAGATGAAACTAACACGTCGCAGAGTAAAATTTGCAACATTCACACCACTATTCCGCAGTAACGTGAGATCTGAACACAATGCTTTGGCCAATAATGCTGAAAGGCGACCTTCGACTTCTTGGCAGAAGTCAAATCTACAAACAAGATGACCAGAAACAGCCTAAAAAGCTCGTAAATGAGTTGCAGGGAAGACTGCTGAGGAATAATTGTTAAGAAAAAAGTTCGATACATTACTCAGTTTCCAAGCTATTTAGCACTGAAGCTAGCCAATTAGGTCGCCGCGCGAAAATTCAAGCACTTACACGCGCTAAAATGAGGCAGTTCGGACGTCTGTGGTTCCGTGGTGTACTACTTGTTGAAATGCTTATTACCAGGTAAAATGTGCATATTTCGGAAGTGATTGATTTAAGCAAGATGAGTAAAAGCTACGTTTGTTCGGTTTGAAGAAACCAAACGAAGAATACGTTTGACCACACTGTCTTTGGCAGTGCGTTCGGAAAAAAGGTCCAATATTTACAGAGGATGTAGTACGCAACAAGGGAAGAAAAATGTTCCTACATTAGTCGTAAACCTCGTCTCTTCGGAGTTATGAGCTACTAGCGCTACTGTCATTGATCACCATGACTTTGCACTAGTCTTCAGGTCAGGCTCGATGTAAACAGGGCAATGAACAACTTTGAAGATGGTGTACGGCGCCGTGGATACTCGGCAACATACAACTTACATGCCTATATGCTGCTTCCATTTGCTTGCCCGTAGCAGAAGATCGTATGTCCAATCTTCCGTGTTTAATAGTAGGTCTCCATTCTGAGCTTTACGTCCAGTGACGGACACGGAAAAAATTACAGTAATGTGCTGCTGTGCTACATCAGACAACGCGCCATATAAAAACTACGGATACATCAGATGAAATGCCCGACCAACGCACTACGTGCTGTAGTGCACTGTGGAATACTTCTGTTGGGTGCGCGCTTGATATCAACGGAGAGACATTGCGCTGCATGCCTAGTGTGTACGCTGTTTCCTTATCTGTCTAGTGCCAAAGTGCTTGGTGTGCAACCTTGATCTTCATTCATTCATTTACTCATTCCTCCCAGCTGTCCTGTATCCCGCCAAAACAGGTGGGAGCCTCCGCGTGTGGCAACCCACTGCCTAATCCTGTCTCAGAAAGGACCGACATTCCTGCCTCTTTCACCAGTAACTGCCCACACCAAGAAACGTCATCACTCTACTTATTTGTAGCGTGGTTCAGAAAGTAAAAATATTTGGTGGCTACTTTCCTTGGCTGAAATAAAACATTACAGTCTTATTTAGTAATAAATGTAACAGAATAACGATTATATAATAACACAATGGATTTTGTTTTAATTTGTATCTCAGGGTTTACCGCCAATGATAAGCTTCTTGTGTGATCTTACTGACCTCGCCCCACCATGTCTTTGTTGGCTCTTTGGAAGACTCGAGGGCACCGTTCTTTGTAGCCTTCAACAATATTTCATTGCATAGGAAAAAATATGTAAACATGTAGCAGAATCGTTACAAGTAGAGTCCATGTCCATATAACAAGCTAGCCTCACTGGCCTGCTCATACTTGCATTCTCATTCTCTCTCTCGCTATCTCTCTCTCTCTCTCTCTCTCTCTCTCTCTCTCTCTCTCTCTCTCTCTCTCTATTTCCTTCACTTCAGATTCACGGAGAACAACAGCTTCGAGAATAGGACAACAGCTAATGTTATTGTGGGTATCTTACTTCCTTTTCGATCATGAATGATCTACTGGGCATTACTGTATTTATATCACTGTAGCTGCTGGATGTTCTTTTAACTGTGTCCCAATATACGGTATTTTTTTCACTTACAACATGTACGCCATTCAATCGAAGCGGCTACAATGCTTATGAAAACTCTGCAACTACTAAACGAAATCGGTACGTCTGATATTACATCTTCTTCGTAAGGTGAGTGCACGGTAGAATTATCTGAGGATCCAGTTGCAGGAAAGGCTAGCAACTCAATTTTTGCATTCCGCGCAGGAAGTCTAAGTTTTGTATTTACGTTTTGCACAGACACTCATTTCACTCTGACTCAACATTTTATATCTGTCTCGGTCAACGTCCTCGATCATATGTTGTACGTATTCCAATCTCTGTCTTCTTCTGCAGTTTTTGCCATTTACACCTCCCACTAGTATCACTGAAGTTATTTTCTGATGTCTTAACACAAGTCTCATCATCCTGTCTCCTCTTCTTATCAGCGTTTATAAAAAAAAAATGTTCCTATCCTCGCCAATTCTGCTCAAAATTGCCTCATTGTGCGGCTCGCGTTGATGCCGTTCATAGTGTGCCATCATGTAATAGCGATAGTGGTGTCTCGTTTTATTAGTGTGTTCACTGGCGCCACTAATTTTGGTCGTCTTATCTGTCCCGGAGTGGCAGCAGCAGCGCTTATTGTTTTTTTTTCCCTTTGTTGAATTTCAATTCCCCCGAAGGGGGCGGGCTGGAGGCAGCTTAGTATGCCGCTCTTCAGTCTACTGACTTTGTTAAAAAGAGGAAAGAATAAATAATAAAAACAGGCGATAAAATCTGGGACTTAAAACATAGAACAAAGGCACGATGATGCTAATAAACTACATACGAAGCAGACAGGTAAAATAACAGACATACAATTTTAAAAAAACGCGGCGAAAGTCTGGTTTCTGTTTTTTTTTTCGGCGCTTATCGATAGCGCGTACTGTGGTACCATCTTTGGAGCGGCCTCTAGTATTTCCGGGTCGCCGTGTTGAGTCAGTTGAGTTGGGACGGAGCAGCAGTGAGGTCTGGACAGCCAGGACTCGCACGACAGTTGGCGACACGCATGCACTGTCCGACGGAAGGATGTGGTCGCGGGAGTGCACGATCACGTCAAGGACCGGATTCTGCGTGTTTTAGTTGAATAGATCGTCATATTCGAGTAGTGCAACTTTCACCGGTGTGTGTGTGTGTGTGTGTGTGTGTGTGTGTGTGTGTGTGTGTGTGTGTCGACCCTTCGAAGAGACCTCATGACATTAAGTTGTCAGTCGACGATTTACACTGGGATCTTTCCCGTGCCTGACTTGGGTGGCGTCGATCGTTGGTCGGTCGGCACAAACACAGAGAAGCCAGAAGTGGTCGGAAGACCTAATGCACCTCATCCGATGCGACTATCGACCGAACGACCAACCAACGGTCGTCCCCACCCAAGTCAGGCACGGGAAACATCCCAGTGTAAATCGTCGACTGACAACTTATTGCCATGAGGTCACTTCGACGAGTTGACACACATACACACATTGGTGAAAGTTGCACTACTCGAATATGACGGTCTATTCAACTAAAACACGCTGAATCCGGTCCTTGACGTGGTCGTGCACTCTCAATACCACATCCTTCCGTCAGACAGCGCATGTGTGTCGCCAGTGGTCGGGCGAGCACTGGCTGTTCGGACCTCACAGCTGCTCTGTCCCAACTCAACTTACTTGACTCACGACGACCCAGAAATACTATAAGCCGCTCCAAAGATGGTACCACAGTACGCGCTGTCGATTATCGCTGCTGCTGCCACTCACTGACAGACGAGGTGAGCAAACGTAGTGGCGCCAGTGAACATACTAAGAAAACGAGACACGAGACGCCACTATCGCCATTACAAGATGCCAAGCTATGAACGACATCAACGCGAGCCGCACACGGCTCTACCTCCCCCCCCCCCCCCTTAAACATCAACCTGGGGGTACCAACTAGAGGCCTAACCAATTTAGTTTGATAAGGAAGCATTCGGTCATCGCTAATCGAATAATCCAAACAAGCAAATTTACAGACAAACAGTTCTCAAAATGAAATCGACTGGCAGCTCCTTAACGAAGGCAAAAAACAATGGCCATGAGAAAACTCCAAGCAAGACACTCGCTCGGACCCAACCATGCTGTGGGTACACCTGCCCACTGGCCGTGCGACATCCCTGCACAAGGAAAGGACCGACCTAAGTACCGCAAGTTGACCAATTCAAGATACCGTTGCTAGCTCAGCAACAAAGAAGCTAGATCCCCGCTCGGACTTCAACCATGCAGATGGAACACATGCCCTTAGGCAACCTGACATCCCTGCGCTGCAGAAGGTACCGAGCTAAGTCTCACAAGATGACCAACTTCAAGAACTATTCGAAGCTGACCAACCAGAAGGAGCTACCAGAATTTAAAGGGCACCAAAGGTTGGCCACCTGCCCTAAGACATACATTAACTGTGCCCGCACTCTAACTGGCCTAATGGTCTTAAACTAAACTCGATAGTTGCTTCTGTCTCACCCACAACATCCGGCGCGACGTCAACGGGCTGAAGAACGGTAGCACGCAAGTGGGCCGCTAAGTCTGGAACACAACCCTTAATAGGTTGATGCCTCATCAACAGCTCATAAATGAGGTGGTCCTTCCTCAACTAGCTCATCCTGGGGCACTGCCTCACCGCCATTATAATTAGTCGCCTAAAACAACAAAATACCAAAACAAATATCCAGTAACACTGACAGAACTACAATTGCACCGAGAGTAACTGAAATGGGAATATCACAATCGTAACTACTCTCTGCTACCATCTGAGAGCTGATTTCTCAGTATGGGGCAGATTGTGGATGGGGCTGTAATCAATTACTCTCGGTTGCACAACAAATGCGTAAACTTTGTTTAAGGAAATTAAAATTTTAAAACAATCTCTTAAAAAACACAATTGACTGTATGACGGCTGAAAGCCTTATCAAAGGAAAAAAAATTCCACAATTTTAGTACCGGAGGCCACCAACAATAACCTCAAACAACAAACGGCTGAAGGCCTGAATTAGAAGTGAGAAGAACAATTCCAAATAACACATATTTAGATAAATACTGCGTTTTAATACAAACTATAACACAGCTGAAAGCCTTATTATAAAAGAAGTGAAATTATTGCTTGGCTGAAGGCCACACCAACATAATTAGAAAATTACAAATATCCTTAAAACAGACATCACAATTATGGAATCAGCACAAGGGGTTCTCAGCAAGTATTCCAAGGGGCAGCCTGGGAAAGTAAATCATACATGAGGTAAGGTGAGACAGGCAGCCAAGAGTTGTACTCACATAACAGGATGGCAACTCATACTAGGGGCAGCCTAAGTACCGACCGACCGACTAACCAATCCGCCTAACGTCCGATCACCGGTACAACGATGGAATATTTTTAGGCAAGGGTGAAGAGACAGATAGTACTAAATCTTCAGAAAACATCCAAGGAAGAAGGAAACATTAGTATCAAGGTAGACATTAAAAAAATATGCACAGTACAATACAAGAGGCTGTGGAACTACACGCCGTGTAGGACAGCATCAACACGACGAGGAAAGGTACACAGCCAGAAAAGTATGCTAACCTCCAGGGCAGTTAACTGGGGCGTTAGCGGCCACAAGGCAGAAAATACCGCTGGTTGCACTTCACTAATAAGAATAATACTAAATTAAATGGTGAATAACAAATAGAGAAAGACAGCAGCAAAATTTCACCGCCTCGAAACACTTCACTTGTTGCCACCATGCTCAGCGGCCCGGGGAGTAATAACCTGCTGACCAAAGGCGAGTTCTCAGAATAGTAGAGACTGCATTAGCAGTTAACTCTTCACTCAACTTAAATGTCCAGAGTTCAGTGTGCAACAAAGTCGTCGCTCTTACAGCTACCCCTCCTCAATCCGGCAGCGGCAGCACGCCGCCAGCGGCCCCCACTTGCAGTGGCACTGTACGGACCTGGTCGCTGCTGCGCCCCCAACCGACCTGATGTCCGTTCGCAACTCCTCACCAAATCCAGTACGCAGACAGCATTAAAATAACTGCTCATTCAAAACCACAAGATACACATGGATCCTGGGAAACAATTCCATCAATAACTCACAATACTAAAACCAGTCACTGTGAAACAACACGGACAAATTATAAATTGGCACAAACACAGAGAAGCCAGAAGCGGTCAGAAGACCAAATGCATATCGTCCGCTGCGACGACCGACCGAAAAACCAACCAAGTCGTGCCCACCCAAGTCAGGCACGGGAAATATCCCAGTGTAAATCGTCGACTGACAACTTATTCGACAGGTGGACACACACACACACACACACAGGTGAAAGTTACACTACTCGAATATGACGGTCTATTCAACTAAAACTCGCTGAATCCTGTCCTTGACGTGGTCGTGCACTTTCGCGACCACATCCTTCCGTCGGACAGTGCATGTGTGTCTCCAGCGGTCGGGCGAGTACTGGCTGTCCGGACCTCACTGCTGCTCCGTCCCAACTCAACTGACTCAACACGGCGACCCGGAAATACTAGAGGCCGCTCCAAAGATGGTACCACAGTACGCGCTATCGATAAGCGCTGCTGTTGCCACTCACGGAAGGACAAGGCGAGCAAACGTAATGGCGCCAGTGAACACACTAAAAAACGAGACGCCACTATCGCTATTACAAGATGCAAAGCTATGGACGGCATCAACGCGAGCCGCACACGCCTCAGCTACCTTATCTAACCACCTAAATTTTAACATTCTTCTGTAGCACCACATTCGAAACATTTCGATTCCCTTCTTTTCCAGTTTTACCATAGTTCACTGTTCACTACCGTACAATGCTGTGCTCCAAACGCACATTTACAGAATTTTTCTTCGATATTAAAACTTATGCTTGATACATATGAACTCCTTTTTTTCCAGGAACACCCCCTCTTCCTTTACTAGAGTGCTTTTTATGTCCTCCTTACTTAGTCCGTCATGGGTTATTTTGCCTACAAGTTACATTGAAAAACTCCTTAAACACGTCTACTAAGTCGTCACCAATTCCGTTTCTGCTATTTCACATTACTCTCCTCTTTCTTTGATTTACTCTCAATCCACATTCTGTCCTCATTACACAATTCATTACGTAAAACAGATCCTGTAGTTCTTTTTCAAGTTCAGTGATAAAAAGAATGTGATCAACCAATCGTGTCATTTATATCCTTCCAGCCGGCCGGTGTGGCCGAGCGGTTCTAGGCGCTTCAGTATGGAACCGCGCGACCGCTACGGTCGCAGGTTCGAATCCTGCCTCGGGCATGGATGTGTGTGATGTCCTTAGGTTAGTTAGGTTTAAGTAGTTCTAAGTTCTAGGGGACTGATGACCTCAGATGTTAAGTCCCATAGTGCTCAGAGCCATTTGAACCATTTTATATCCTTCCACCCTGAATTTTAATCACATTCTTGAATTTTTCTTTTATTTCCATCATTGTTTCTTCTACGTATAGACTGAACAGCAGGAGCAGAGCACTGAAACCCTCCCTTACGTCTTTTTAACTGTATCACTATGTTTTTGATCTTGGTTCTTCTATATACTCTATAATACCCGCCGTCCCCTATAGCTTACTCTTATTTTTCACAGAAGTTCGAAGTGAAATTAAGATTAGGGATTTATCACAGGGAACTTAGAACCACTCGAGAACCGAACAGGTTCCAGCGAGATGTGAAAGGACACAGATATTTGCACAATTAAAGGTAAACAAAACTAGAAGTACACTACAAATAAAACCTTATTTTCAAAGAAATTAAATTTACTCACCACCGTCAGCTAAGAAATATTGTCTAAAGGAAACTCAAGAAGTTTGCATTTGTTACAACAGCAAATCAAGCTGCAGAACGAACTGCGTTGACGTGGATCCTCCGACAAGTTAAAATTAACATCTCATTGGTAGACGTAGTAGTGACGTAGCTAGGCTCCACCTGGAATTTTGCACCCACAGGGCCTATATTGGTCCGAGCCCTTCCCATGCAATATATCAAAATTTTACTCATGAGCAAGCGCGCGTGGGTCTGTCTGAGTGATTGATGCCAATGGCGATGAATGGTTAGAAGAAACTCTGGAACAGAAACAATTCATGGAGTCTGTGAGCTGAACTGGAAATGTCAACTGAAACTCAATTCTCCTTATTCTGTCGAAATAGTCACCTGTCCATCTTTAAAGACAGCCCCGGTAATAGATAAAACAATCCACATACATTTATGACGTGAATTATATATAGGAAGAATATAATAACATGCCCCACGCACGCATTCTGTATGTCACCCGTGAACTATGTCAATGGTACGAGGACTCTAGTACAACAGACGACGATCGCAGTATCCCGTTGCCAGATAGACACACACGAGGTATTTTTGGGGGACAAAAGAAAAGAGATAAAGAAACAAAGGTATAGTTAGTCTTTGTCATTTACACCTGTCACTCTGTTTCAAGAACAAATTAATTTTGAGACATTGAAAACGCTAAAAAGTATGTGATAGTTTCCGTGGAAAACTCTGCATTTAATTTATGAAACAGATAGATAAGCAAACACGTAGGCAAGCAGGGCAACAGTGATGACAATATCTTCGTTCACTTTGTAGTTAAAAAATGTAAGTTTCGACATAGTCAACTTATTGAAAGGTAAAGGGCTTGCCTCCTGACAATATACTGTGCAGTATTGCAGAACAACATTGCGTAAAGTTATTTCATTCGTTGGGTGTATAAAACACCGACCAGAATTTCTCCGCGAAACGCTTTATTAATGTATCTTATCCAGCTTAATCAAAACAACGCACCATTGTATGTTTGTTGGAACTATGAAGCCGTATACAATGTTTCATTAGCCCCACCGTTGCTTTCATTCCAGTCTTTTATTAAGAACTTTAACACACAGACCCTGCATAAATAAAACAGGCAGACCAGTTTCATTTTACGTGAAAACCCACTTCTCCGACTACAAAGCGTGCATTGTGCTTCATAATATTAGAAGAAGTATCACAAATTCGAATAACAATTTGTTCGTGGTGCAGTTAGCTAATTATCTGAATAATAGCTCTGTGCAAATACGATGATGTTTTATTTATTTCCATTATTTCCGTTAAGAAAATAGCTTCGTTCCAGTGTCGTCGTGTAGGAAATGAGATTCCTTTGACAATTTCATTTACTATAAAGACTTCGTGTGTCAAGACAGAAATATTTTCGGAACTGTGGGGTTCAAGATACCGCGTTGATATTGTACTTGCTGCCATACAATTAACTGTTTCAATAACATATAGCCAATAAGTGACTTAATACTGACTGTCTCTTCATGTTACTTACAAAGAAGCGAGATGTATTTCCTAGAGCAGAGCACTATCTTTCCATCTGGACCGAATTTCCAAATTTCTTAACAACAACTTGTTGTCCAGATTATCTGTCGGACGAGGCGACATCAAAATATATTTCGACGTAAATTCAACAACGAGCTCTTGCCCAGAGCATTAGAAAATGTTTTAATATATCTTTTCTTAAATTTTTCAGGTCCTGATTATGCATGTCGGTAACTTCTAATACCTCTAGTTTGATTTTTCCTGTCTCCGTTTCCCGTAACATCTATTAATGTCCGTATGTTACATACTTCCTATCGAATGATGAATGTTGACCGGTACTCAAGAACGTATGAATTGCCTTCACAACACCATAAATAAAATTATCTGTAACTTATTACGTACATCAGTTTCTTTTTCATACCCTCGAAAGCTTCTGTCAATAGCTCCGTCATTTTCAAGTGGTTATTGTGATCTACATTTTTTAACGAAATCGCTGTTATTTTCGTTAAAGAATAATTATTAATTATTATTGCTTTTAGTTACTTAATTTGCCTCTCTCTTTAAATGTCTTCTGTAAGTACGAACTTTGTTGTAGAACCTCTCTCTTATTTACGTGTGGTAATAAAAAAATTCACTTTCAAAAGAATTACGTACATTTAAGAATTACGTGAACTCATATTAACTGATTAAGCATATTTAGTTGAGAATTAAATCCTTTACATAATCCGGCCTTGGCAAACATTTTCTAAATGCAGTGGCTTTTTTTTTTTTTTGTTAAATATTTACTGAATTCTATCCCGGCGTTAGCTATGGAACACAAGATTATCTCTATTAGCAGAAAATGGTTAATTATTGCCAAGCCGACATTTCATTATCGCTGATCAAACCTACTTCGCTATACATTTAAGTTATTTGAAAGAACCAAAATTGTTAAATTTCAATGTTAACTAACATTAACTATCCGCCTACGAATGCACAAACGTATAATTAGTCTAAAAATTCATCAGTCTCAGGATCACTGTAAAAGAAGAACATTTTCTTAATTCACTGTTAATTTTTATCTGTTCCCGATTTACGGGTTTGGTTGATTTTTCCTTTAGCGGAACAATTTTTTAAATGTGCCGCCGCTGCAAATCGATCGGTCGCGGCACAGCCCAGCAACACCGCTAAAAATGCTGAAAATTCTTTAAAGAAATTTTATAGATGACATGGGCAAGCTAATTTACATTAATAATACACACTTTTGATAAATTCTGATATATTTAGATCCAACAATAATTCAACTCACATTAATTTGTAACGCCTCCTCTAATGGCGGCTAAATCTAGACAGAGACAAAAGAATCGCTTCGACACAGCTTCCTCTCGCATTCAGCTCTACACAGAGAAGACCAAAGAATACGCTGTACATGGTTCTTTTATACTACTGCTGACTATTAACATTTCTTTGTAATTTGACAATATTATTCTCCTCTGGCTAAATTTCACATCTCTGTTATCGCAGATACTGACACATTTCACAATCACATAACAAATATAGAAAAATTACTATCCTAGATACAGAGAGAATATTACTACAAAAAATATTACGATAATAACAAATGTCTTTTACACAAAAATTCAATAATATTTTTTGTTCAATAATTACGGTATATACAACTTGCTCAGAGCGGCGTATATGGTACAAATAAACTCTTGTTCATTAATAGCGTGAGTTTGCCAGGGAACGTTACAATTTGAAAGTAATCTTTTACAATCGTTTCATATTCGGATACGAATGTTTCTTTAGTGTGGATAGTTCATTCATCATGTACTATCACTTTTATTAAAGAATTTTTCGCTTCATTATGTTTGTTTCTGTACAATCTATAACTCATGACAAAATTCAGCGTGTGAAAGCACTCACTACAGTAATAATTATGATGAAATGTTCCAGCGTTTCTCGTCTAGGTGATTACAGAAATCACAATGAAGATTCTAACCGACATTGCTCTTCACCACAGCTCATCGCTTTCGTAGTTCATGCGTTTTATTCCTAGACCAACCGTTCGAGTTCAAATCTTGAAGGGCGGTATTTTCTGGACGTATAAAGAAAACCTTCGACTAGCAATGTTGCCACTATTAACTAGTTTTCTTAGAAATGCTGGTAATTGTTTCATGAAACCAACCCATTCAGTTATCTGATCCAGAGATTTTTCTAGAAATAATGTGCAACATTGAATAAATTCTTCTGGTTAGATCCCTTCTCCTATATACGGTCTAAGAGGAACGTAATTTCATTGTGCCCAGTTATGTGTAATTGTCTTTCAGTAAAGTGATAAGGGAGGCGCCTTCGATAGTATCGGACACGATCCTCGCCTCATAGCGCTTAAACAGTATCCGATAACCTGCTTAGTGCGCGACAGTATCGGTCGCACCGAAACACTTGCCGCCCTAAACCTGATTACCGCGATGGGTATCGACCTATGGGTTTCTGACACATCCTTGTCCGGCGGATCGTCGGTAATATTCAGCACTGCTGACATCAGCCCGATCCGCACATATTACGGCCTTGTGCTGTGACATTCATACATTAATATTAATATCCGTCTATATGTTACTCAGTGAGATATGTGACATGCCATTTTTGAAGCACTGATAAGAAATGAGAACGGGTAAGATTACATTACAGCTGAAGCCACGAGAGGAGAAACAACCGAAAAGCTTTCGCTAAAAATTTTTAGAGAAATACAAAAAGAGAGAAGGAGAATGAGGAAATAAGCAGAAACAAAAGATCAACCAGCTAATATTAATAGATGCACAGCAAGGAGATCCTAATGAATATCGTACATGCCAAAATACCTGTCGACATCGTAAATGAAATTGTCCTCAAGAAAATGGAATGAAACAAAGACGATCTAATGCAATACACTGGAAGATGTACATAAACTTTTTGTAGAAATACGGATGACATAAAACTAACACAGGCTCTGGAAACCTACTGCTCTCAAAGACCGGTCTAGAATCAAGCAAGAAGTTATTGAAACTGTGTACGGAGAAGATAACTGCAAACTACTTTTTTTTTTTAGTCATCTGTCTTCTGACTGGTTTGATGCGCCCAGCCACGAATTCCACTCCTGTGTCAACCTCTTCATCTCAGAGTAGCACTTGCAACCTACGTCCTCAATTATCCGATGTGTGTATTCCACTCTCCATCTTCCCCTACAGTTTTTACCCGCAGCTGTTCCCACTAATACCAAAGAAGTTATTCCGTGACGTCATATTACAAGTCCTGTTCCTTCTTCTTGTCAGTGATTTTCATATATTCCTTTCCTTGCCGATTCCTCATTCCTTATCTTATCAGTCCGTCTAATTTTCAACATTTCTCTGTAGCACCAAATGCTTCGATTCTCTTTTGTTCCGGTTTTCGCACTGTCCCTGTTTCACTACCATACAATACAGTGCTCCATAGGTAAATTCTCAGAAATTTGTTCCTCAAATTAAGACCTATGTTTCACACCAGTAGACTTCTCTTGACTCAGAATGCCTTTTTTTGCCTGTGCTAGTCTGATTTTTGTCCTCCTTGCTCCATCCGGCATGGTTTATTTTGATGCCTAGATAGCAGAATCCCTTAACAACTACTTTGTGATCACCAATCCTAATGTTAAGTTTGCCGCTGTTCTCACTTTTACTAATTTTCATAACTTCCGTCTTTCATCGATTTACTCTCGATCCATATTCTGTATTCAATGGACTGTTCCATTCAGCAGGGCGAGTAATTACTCCTCACTTTCGCTGAAGATAGCAATGTCTTCAACGAATCGTCATTGATATCCTTTCACCTTGAATTTTAAATCCGCTTTTTAACATTGCTTTAAGTTCCGCCATTTATTCTTCGATGCGTAGAGTGAACGGCAGGGGCGATAGACTACATTCGTGTCTTACAACCTTTTTCATTCGAGCACTTCGTTCTGAGTCTTCCACTCTTATTGTCTGCTCTTGGTTATTGTGCATATTGAATATTACCTATCTTTCCCTATAGTTTGTTGTTGTTGTTGTGGTCTTCAGTTCAGAGACTGGTTTGATGCAGCTCTCCATGCTACTCTATCCTGTCCAAGCTTCTTCATCTCCCAGTACCTACTGCAACCCACATCCTTCTGAATCTGTTTAGTGTATTCATCTCTTGGTCTCCTTCTACGATTTTTACCCTCCACGCTGCCCTCCAATACTAAATTGGTGATCCCTTGATGCCTCAGAATATGTCGTACCAACCGATCCCTTCTTCTAGTCAAGTTGTGCCACAAACTTCTCTTCTCATTAGTTATGTGATCTATCCATCTAATCTTCTAATCTTGCACCACCTGACACTGTCGAACGCTTTTTCAGATCGACAAATCCTATGAACGTGTCTTGATTTTTCTTTAGTCTTGTTTCCATTATCAGCCGGAACGTCAGAATTGCATCTCTGGTGCCTTCACCTTTTCGAAAGGCAAACTGATCGTCATCTAACACATCCTCAGTTTTGTTTTCCATCCTTCTGTATATTATTCTTGGCAGCAGCTTGGATCTGAGAGCTGTTATGAGATTAAATCGTAGAAAAATCGAAAAAGAATAGTCCACAGCTCGTGGTCTCGCGGTGGAGTTCTCGCTTCCGAGCACGGGGTCCCGGGTTCGATTCACGGCGGGGTCAGAGATTATCACCTGCCTCGAGATGACTGGGTGTTTGTGTTGTCCTCATCGTTTCATCTTCATTCATGAAAGTGGCAAGTTTGGACTGAGCAAAAGGTTCGGAATTTGTACGGGCGCTGATAACTGCACAGTTGAGCGCCCCACAAACCAAACACCATCATCGAGAAAGAATAATGTGAAAATTCCGTATAGGAAATATATATTGTGGGGCGTATGAAAGGCAACCACCACGATTTGGATAATGGAAGAATCGATAGACGAGTGCAACAAACGACGTGCACTACTGTTTGGAAAAAGTGGAACACCAACACCTTGAGATGTGATCACAATGAAATTTATGCCCCCGACTAGGGACAAACGATTAGCATTGCAGACCTGTACACGCACTGTGACTGTGGAAATTCAGCACGGTGTAGCGCCACTACGAGCTGCAGTCAGAGCCGCTAGACGTCGTGGCATGGAGTCAATAAGCGTCTGAATCAGATGGTGGAGAATACTCAGCGGGGTTGGTAGGCACGTGTACAAAGCATCACCTGTGGCTGCAGGACGACCTGAGCGAACGAGCTGCCGACCGACCATATTCCAGACATGTTCGATGGGCGACGTGTGAGGCGAACGGGCAGACCGAGGGAGCAGTGGTGCCCGTCGTTCATCGAAGAAGGCTTGCACATCCCTCGCCGCAAGCGGTCAGGCGTTGTCCTGAAGCATGGCATGTGGAGCGGCCTGCAGGATGGACAGTGCCTCGGATTGTAAAACCTTGTTGATGTAGCGACAGCCGTTCCGATTGCCCTCCAGACGTGTTGTAGGCAACGTCGCTCCAAACCGCTCAATAATAGTCTGTCCGATTGCCTTCACCGCGGCGGCGTCGAACGCATATGCGGTCGTAACTGTAGGAAAAACCGAAGCGGGGCTCATTCGAAAACACTACAGTGGCGTTGGTGTTTTCTGGTCAATGGAAGCCGAAGAGGTGGCGTGCGTGCTTTTGTATTCCGCCTGGAAGGGGGCGTGTGGGTAGGAGCAGGAAAAGGTGAAAATCCCTCGGTACTGCAGTGTGAATTAAAATCACCTATACTTTAGCAACAAGAGTAATACATAACTTTGCTCTGAAGTGCGAAGTTGAAGCGAAGTGTCCCGGCCGTCTGCTCATGATCAAATAGGCAGAATCAGGAACGGAGCTCGTAGATCTCTCCCGCTCCGGCTAGAGTGCGCTGTCGTCGGTGTCTGTTCTGTCGTAGTGCCAACCTTAGAACTTGTATTTACGCCGTGGCATCGTTGCTATCGATACCACACGTGTCACCAGTCCAGCCCACAGAAGACGGCGGCGACCGCCCGTTGCAGTTCGCCACGTCGCGCCAACATTGTGGACGAAGCTGTTCGATCCGTTACGGCCAAGCGGACAAGATGGCGGTCATCTCGCGCTGTGGTGATGTTGTCAGCGCTGTATACGGCCCTCTTCTGTCAACTAGTTCCACTTACGCCTCACTGTTGAAGCAGCGCGCACGGTACAAGCCACAATGTCACGGAACGACAGACCCGCCGCCCAGATTCCAATCATTCTGCCCCATTCGAACGCACTCACATGCCAATATTCCACTCTGTGATATCGGCCAGGCATTAGTGGCAATTGTTTACACGCTTCCACTTCGTATGACGGTTCCGCACCGACTGAGCGTTGCATAACACTGACTTACCCAGTCACACAAAAGAGGGTACTGTTGGGCCTATGTGCATGTCGCGTCTCTGCCATTTAAATCACTTATTATGCTTCCGCTGTTCTACACATCCTGCTATATGTGGCGTGTTTGAGATCATTGCTTGAGAGTGATTCACTTCTTAAAAATAATAGTGTTTTTACTGTGAAGTCTGTAAGAATTGTATGCTGAAGTTACATAGAAGTTTCGAAACATTTCGTAAAGCTACTAACAGATGGCGCTGTAATTGCAATACGTAGTGATTTTAAATAGTGCGCCGCAGATCGGAGCGATTAGTTCCACCGCTGAAACGGGAAAGGAGGTTGAAAATGTGTGTTCCATTGAACAACGTGTTTTTATAGTGCTGGAGTGGTTAGAACACAGTACTGCGGCAACAAGGCGCAGTTTTCAAACGGGATTTAGTATTCCGAAAGTACCCGACGCGAAAAATATTCGCGAGCTCATCCCCAAATTCCAAAGGACAGGCAGCGTGGCCGGTGACCTAGCTGGGCATGTTGGCTCCAGGCAAACTGTAGTTACTCCTGAAAATGTCGCCACGGTAAATGCGTCTGAAGAGTTGCAGCCGAGACTGCTTTGAAGCATTCCAGCACTCGGAGAATACTGAGGCAGAGCCTATAACGTACTTGGCGCAAAGAATTTTGTATTTGACCGTGTGTTTACCTAGTGGATAGAACATGAATTTCGCAACTAGGGCAACTAATAGAATACTGAAAGACGTTTAATTTAGGAAATAATGAAAGTAGTGAAAGTTTTCGTGAATGAAATAATAAATGGTCGCCAGCCTAATTAGGCATAATAATGTGGGAACATTAAGTTCAAAGAATTTAACTGTAATTTTGCAACAGGGACTTTCATTCTTTCTCTCTTTGTGAAGTGCAATGAATACACACAACTACTAGATGAACTGAACAGTGGTTAGCAGTAGTTATCATTCGCATAAATTAGCAGTCACAGAAGGATAAATGGTACTTCATTCCTGTTAATAATAATCAACATCTCAACCACTATCCAATTTAGCACCAAAAAGTTATCAATGACATCACGAGACTAAGTGAGGTGTCCTGGTTTCTTGGTTTAACTAAAACACAAACGTCACAAATGCAATAAAATAACACTGTACTAACACCTTTTTATACTCTCTCTTATATGGAAATACTCCAGATTCCTTTAGCAAAAGCAATGTTTAGTTTTCTGCAACTATTTCAGAGACAAATTGCATTACACTAGTATGGATTTCTACCCCACTTGAATTTGTTTATATTTCAATACTATATAGCAATTTATTCAACCGTTATTCTCAAATAAAGCTTCAGAAATTAGTTCATGGTAATAGTCAAAGCAAAAATCAAATTTCTTGTAAATCAAATTATGTGACTTTTTCATTACCTGTGAAGCAGGTGGTTTAGCTAGCAACATTTATACACTTTAGCACTGAGACTGGCACATTCAAAGTAGAGACAATTCAGTGATTATCCAGAAACAGGATACTGTCTTTTGCACGTTTAGGATAGGATTCAAAAACAGTATTATGATCAGAAAAATTCCAAAGTTCACACAGATGTTTTTATCACTTGAATTATTATTGAAAAAGTACACACACAAACGTACAGGTCCATAGTAAGATACATATCTGATTTCCTGAAGTTGATTCCCGGGTTCGATTCCCGGCGGGGTCAGGGATTTTCTCTGCCTCGTGATGACTGGGTGTTGTGTGATGTCCTTAGGTTAGTTAGGTTTAAGTAGTTCTGAGTTCTAGGGGACTGATGACCATAGATGTTAAGTCCCATAGTGCTCAGGGCCATTTGAACCATTTTTGAACCTGAAGTTGGCGGAGCAGTGGCACAATAGTGGTGGTAAGCACGTGGCGGCTATCTGGTCTCATCTCTTGCTATTTAATGCTCTTTTCAGGTTTCTTCTTGGCGACATATTAATCATATTAGAGCCATTCGATTATACAAGAGCCCCATATTACAGCCGAAACCACATCCGAGGCGATTTCAACATAAATCAGCTTCCGAATTTCTCACTTGGCACCCACGGTATTGCTTGTACATCTGCTGGCCACTGACTGCTTAATGTGCTCTCTCTCTTGCCACCCAGATTGACCGCCAAATCCACCTTTTATCGCGCACCAAGCGCCTTCCGTAGCAGAGGGAGTTCCCTACATATTTTCCATTACATAATCCAACTTCCCTATGAACCAGTATTCAAAGTAAAATTTCTGTTTTATGAGCATAAATATTTTATAAAGTTTCATTATTTTTAAACATTATTAATCTTTAGAATATATACCTCACGAACTTCCACTTCCCTCGGACAATTCAAAGATCTTAATTGGTAAAGAACAACCACTTCACAGTTACATACACATAATTACATTGTATAAACTACTTACAATCGATAATGGTGTTACAAGCTTACAAGTTTCTATTAAAATTCCGAAACACCACCACAGCAATTAGAGAAGGGGCGGTATGCAATATTAAAGAAGGAGATGTGTGGATCGTTTAACTATTATCTACGAAGTAAATTCTCCAAGTTCGTCACTGCGAGACATGGTGTCAAGGCGAAACTGCGTTTATCCCCTACGTGGGAACGACAGTGTAACACCAAGAGGAATATTGGAAAAAATCGGCAAGGAAACTCTGGAAACCTTTACGAAGAAATACAAAAACCCTTAGGCTACGCCATGTAGAGTGGAATCAGTCCACGTTAAAATGGGCGTTATAATGGAAGATCTGCCTGGAATATTGCAGCAGTTTGATATAGACAACTGTTCCCCTTTAGATTTGGACATAACGCTGAATTTTGCTGGACTTTTTAACAATATGGAGATGTGAGGCCACCTAATATCAAATCACAACTTTTGCGGAGAAGGAGACTGCCAGACAAACACCAGTGTGATAGTGGACAACGATACGACACTTGGGCTCGAGTGTTTAAGGTGGATGAGCTCCAGTTGCAGAGCAAAGACATATAACAAATTTATATGTCAAATCACCATTCCAGGGGTAAACAAAGTTATTGACAACCACCTTATAGATTTTATAAAGTGTCCAGACACGTGACTACGAGACACTTTTACGTCTTCGTTGTTTGTCCAAGGAGCATGGCATTATCAGGCTGGAGGCTATAATGTACAACCACAGAATGGGTCGTGTGTTCGAACCTGTGCAAGACTGTTTAAATGTATTAGACTCTAACAAATAGTATTTACAATGTGCTCCACTGTACTCAGCGTCCATCGCATTCACATGGTGTCAGTTAACTAATAACTTGCTGTGTGGTGTTTAACAATGTTCTATACTTTGTCTCTTGGCGTAATAGGATTACCCGTAAACTGACTGGTGTACAAGTACTGCTGCCAGACTCTCAAGACCGAGAAAATCTAATAAGTCTTGTTCTACCTGCATACAGTTTTAATGACCTACCTGTTAGCTATGTGGAGATTCTTAGCACTGACTCTAACAAACACAATTTTCACAATCGAGGACATTGTTCTCCACAATATTATCGGTATTGCCGAATTGGGTCCGATTCCCATAGACCACGTTATTCCACAAGTGTTACGGAAAAGAACCAATGTGCCGAACATACTTAAACCATTCTCTATTAAGGAAATCACTCGCGTAAGTACATTTAATGTATTGCGTGCACGAAAAAGCAAGCTGGAAATGGAGGACATCGAAGTAAAGAGACGAAAACTGGAGTATATGACGGAGACAACCGCCATAAAGGAAGAATATAAACAAGAGGTAGCTGTTGCAGATATGTAAGCAAGGTTTACATGTGGCTCTAATCACAGTGTACGGAGAAATGTGGACTGGGGAATACAAAATATCTGCATTTACACTAAACGGCACTTGAAATTGGTCACGTGTTGGAGTGCTGGCCGATTTAAATGGAATTGTGAATGCTTACTACATTAAAGTATATACAGGAAAAAGAAGTTTATAAATCTCCTTTCCTATTTCGACATACTTAAAACAATGGTTATATTACGTCTAAATGTAGCGAACTGGATGTTGTGCACCTAGCAAAGAACATCCGTTTTCGAAGTTTAAAACCGATGTAGTACCCACCTTTAATGGAAGCTCGTTTGCTAAAGTTGTAAACTTTAAATTCTAGCCGGCGCGGAGTGGCCGCGCGGTTAGAGGCGCCGTGTCACGGATTGTGCGTCCCCTCCCACCGGAGGTTCGAATCCTCCCTAGGGCATGGGTGTGTGTGTTGTTCTTAGTATAAGTTAGTTTAAGTAGTGTGTAAGGCTAGGGACCGATGACCTCAGCAGTTTGGTACCTTAGGAATTCACACACATTTCTTTAAGTTCTATACGGAAATGCCGTAAGAATGTGTAGGAGAGGAGTTGATAGTACACACAGAAAGATGTGAAGTGCTTCAACAATAGTGTCATGGAGGAAATAAGAGACACAGCTAAAATCCCCGAATTCTGTTGTCTAGAACTGCTAGTATAAACAAAGCTAATTGTAGAAGCCATAAAGTCTATAGTTTACAGGAACAAAAGAAGATACGTATTATAATTCAAGAACATACCTTCTTTGTAGCTGGCATATAGGAATAAACTTTGCCATGACTCTCGGAAGAAAATCGGTGTTAGTTAGTCAAAAAAAGCTATACTGCCAACCATCATGAGAATGTCTCGGTCGCTATGGTACAGGGGCTGAGAATCATAAAGTTAGCTGGGAATCTACTGCAATATGAATTAGTCTCTGGCCTACTTTTCGAATCTACCGAATTTTTTACTACAAATGCTAGAGTATGGTACAGTACCAACTGAGCCAAAGTGACCAACACATCTGTATGAACTACTGCTGTATATTTTCCTCTATAAACTCCAGTACAGCCTGATAATGCTATGCTCCTTGGACAAACAATAAAGACTTAAAAGTGTCTCGTAGTTACGTGTCTGAACACTTTATAAAGTGTATAAGGTGGCTGTCAATAACTTTGTTTACTCCTGGCCTCGTGATTTGACATAAAAATTTGTTGAAAACACACACACGCACACAAAACTGCTTTCACATCAACAGCTCAGCACAGAGTGAGATTTTCCCACCTATTTCCAGGTGGGAGGGGGGAGCGACAACAGATGAGGGGTGGGGATGGGATGGGGGTGAAGGTTGAGAAGGACTGGGATTTTCTCAGTTCTGGAGGCCAGTGACAAATTTGGCGCGAATCAATTGGTACCCTTACATGTGGGAAAGCCCAGGCTTATATTTGGTGGAAACCTATAGGAATGTTTCTACAGAGCAAGAACACAGGTCTGCATGCTCAGACACATTAGGCAGGTAATGTTCGTATCCTCCAGCTCCGCTCACATACAGAAAGCAGTGGAAGAACTGGAAACATATTGTAAAGCAGCCAGTCTTTAACCCACCTTCTACAAATCGGATGTGCCACATCAAAACAAGCATTTTCCCTCAGTGTCCATGTGCTCTAGGACTGTTTTGGAACGTCTTTGAAGCAACCACTATACAAGAGGTATTTCCCCCTCCCCAGTTCAGGAAGTCAGTGACACTTTGTGGATGTTTACCCATTCTTCTGAGAAGGACAGCTTTTACAAGTGTGAGGAATGTCTTTGAAGCACCTGCTTGTGTGTGTGTGTGTGTGTGTGTGTGCGTGTGTGTGTGTGTGTGTGTGTGTCTGCATGGGTACAGGAAACATACCATTCTTTTGTCAGTGTTTCAGATAGTTGGCGACCTTTAACTCCCAGCTGTTCACCAGTCCTTCCTGGAAGGATGAAATGTCTTTGTCCCACCTGCTATTGGTTTTTCTACAAGCCAGATGCTGCCAATTTGGTCCTGGGAAATACGCTTCCTACTTTGTGAGAAAGACTGGAAGCACGAGAACGGAAGCACTGTATTCTTTGTTAGTGTTTCAAGTGGTCACCAGCCCTTACGTGTGCATGTGTCCCAGAGCTGCCAAACAACAACAACAAAGTAAGTTTCCCACAGCGTGAGTCCACTGGGCTTTACAAGCAGCCACCAGCAGTCAGCAAAGTCTGTGCAACAATAGAAAGCCGCAGGCTACATGAACAAAGCACCAGTCCATCGCTGACCACCTGACTACACAAGGTCTTAGATATCAATGCGGAGGTTGCTGGGCGCTGTGCACATACAGTCCAAGTACTTGCTATTGCAGTAGTTCCAATGGCCATCATGCAGCAGCACACATGGCGTGCACATGCCTGAACAGTCAGACAGCAGTCGCCATAGGAAGGAGATGTAGGGAGCCATGCACTCCCAGTGCTCTGGGTCACAGCTCACAAATTCATGGAACTGTCAGCAGTCCATGTGAAGTAATGGCGTTTTCTGCTCAGAGCAGTTAGTGGATGGTGCAACTGTTATTATAGACTCCATTTGCGGTTCATAAGGTATGTGTTTATGATCTGTACATGTAGTTTAGGAATGTCGGGGTACTGTACTTCACAATATTTACAATATGTTTAGATATTTCTATGACCTGTAGGTGAATCATATCTGAGGGCTTTTGCTGTACTGGGGTTCTGTTTTCTTAAGTATTTCACATATATTTATACAATATTTAGTTGAGGTTTTTGCTACAACTTTTTTGCAGTATGTATTGGATAGAGTAGCTGTTCATATAGATGATATGATTTTTTTTATATTGATGATCTATAGCTGTGTAATTAGAACATTTAGTTGTTATTTAACCTAACAGGGAAATACTTGCACCTTCCCGAATTTTCTTGACAATTTCTGATTGTAGTGTTATTTAACATAACAGGGAAATACTTGCACCTTCCCGCATTTTCTCGACAATATCTGATTGTAGTGGATACTTCCTCCAACAGGATAACACCTACAAACCCCAATAAATGATGAAACAGACAGATCCTACCAGGCCAATAGCTCAGAACAGACTATAAGCATTCCCCATCAATCCCCAGGTAGGTGATGGGAGGTGGTGGGGTTGGGAGAGTTGGGACAGACAGGTGTGGAGGAGGTGAGGGTGGAGGGGAGGGAGGAGGTGAGGGAGAGGGAAATAGGTAATGGGAGGGGAGGTGGAAAACCCATGAAATCATCAGGTAATTTTCATAATTGATCATGTCCTCTGTGAACAGTCTTCACAGTCACATCACAGTCATTTCAAAATGTCCACCACTTGCAGTACAGAGATGGTGCAAGTCGTGGGGCAGAGCCTACAGTGGACCAGTCTGCATGTTTTCCAATTTATTCAAGATGGCAGTGGTAGATATGGTGTGATGTTGCCACATCTACCATTGCTGTCTTGAATAAATTTGACAACATGCAAATTGGCCCAGTTTAGGCTCTGCCCCACTACTTGTACCATCTTTGTACTGCGAGTGGTGGACATTTCGAAAAGACTGTGATGTAACTGCAAAGACCTTTCATAGAGGACATAATTAATTATGAATATGGGTATAATAGGAGCTGCACAACATGCATTGCCATCTGTTCGCAACTATTCGAAATATTTCGAGACTTCAGAAGATTCTTACAGCTTTCGCAATGAACATAACTTATTTGTTGATCTTTGTTTTTGAGATATTTTGAAATCAAGGACTGTGTATAAGAATAACATAAACAGACTTGTATTATATTCTCTTCTCCCTTCACTGTTTAATTCTAAATATTGTAACAATACATGAATTCAGAATCCACTGTGTTCATCCTGTAGAATATTTGCTGTTATTGGTTACAATCACGATTTAAATATATTTGAATGTGTCAAATATTGTAAAAAGATTTCAGTATTGATATACCTTTTCAATTTTTGTTTTTCCTCTGCTTTCAGATGTAAATGACTGAGACACTGGCTAATCATCAGGAATTTTCCCATATGTCGTTTAATCCTTACAAAAATATTTTTTCATTTGCTGTGAAGTGTGAGGTCCACGTAAATACTATCATAGGTGTTTTTCCATTTTTAAAATTTATTTATGGTACTTTCCAAGACAGCCATCTTTATATCTTGAGATTCTTTAACTTAATTAGTGTCTCTGTTATGTGGATCTTCTTTATTGACAAATGTCCTTCCATAATAACTAAATTCGATAGAATATTTGTTTGCTTGATGTTTTATTTTACTCTCTATGCTCATGAAAATTTTTAATCCAGACTTTTTTGGTGCAATCATGTCATTTTCGTATATCTCTAGGAACTACACCCAGATTTCTATGTCTGCTTTTCATGAAAGTGTCCTCACTGCTGCTTCTTTTTATACACTCCATGTGCATTTCAGTTTCTCCAATACATGATCATTTTAGGTGATCTTTTTTTTTAAAAAGTAAATCTATCCTCAGCCCATAAGCTGGTTTGAACACCATAATTCTTTCTTGGTAATAGTTATTTTCATATGTGAAGAACTTGGTTCTTAACAGCTATAAGGGAGAAGTTGATTTTTTTTTAAGAAGTTGCATGCTGAAGTTAATACATGTCACACATAAGATTGTTCAAGCGCATCCATTATGCTGCCTTTATTAAGATAAGTGATATTTTCAAAATATTTCTATTCCAGAGTAACATCATATTTTTAAAAATGTAAATTCTATGCAAAATTTTATTCTTAAAAATATGTCAGTGAATATTAATATTGTTTACTTGCAAACTGACAGCACTTAACACGAGTTAACGTTCACTTACCGCTGTTTACATGCTGGACGAATTAACGAGACATTACTGTGTAGCCTCTCAAACATATAAAGTTGAAATGTTCGAAATGTTTCACTTTATGATACTAAGATTTGCATTACATATTTTTGAAATGATTGTGAGGTGAGTACTCTTCTTATTCTCGTGAAATAATGTTGTGACACATTTACAATTACTAGTTTTATATTGGTGAATCGTCAGTTCATACACTGGTACCATTTTCTATGTATCTAGGAACCTATCCTCTAGGTAGGAGAAGTGGACAGTGAATGCTATATAGGTCCACCCAGTCATGCGATTCCATTAAAATAATGACTTTTATGGGGGAAAACATCGGCCGTATCTGATTATACTATCCCAATGTGCATCACATAGCTATGCAATGGATAACGCTAACAAGGAAAACAAATGAAGCAATGATAGTAATGCTCAGTGAGCCACTCAATAAATATGGCTTACAGGTCCACATCCCACTTATGTATTCAAAAATGTTACATAGGCCAACTGGGAGACTGTCAGCAATGCCAGAATGGATAGATAAGATGGTGGTAAAGTACCAGGCGACAGACAGTATGAACGCCAATCTTATTTTCTTCTAAAGAACGTCGCAATTTATTCGACTTGGAAACTGCCTACATTCTGCGTGAAAGGAATGTGTAATATTCGTGTGTGTGCATCGTAATAGCACAAGGAAATACTGGTCAGGACATGGCCTCATTCTTCATTCTTAGATGATTGGGACTGTTCACTCTCTCTTACACCTTCACACACATTCTTACAAACTTATGCTGAATCATTCACTGAAATTTCTTCTAGCTCATACGTGGCAACGAAACATAGTAACTCCTGCTACGTACATAACCAAAGTGCGCACAGGCCATGAGTTGCCATAGAACAATTGTTATTTCCAGTGATCAGTTTCAGAGATTCACCAAAATTTCTTTCCCCCAATTATACGAATCCTTCCACACAGTCAAGGGTGGCAGTCTATCGATCTATCATCAAAACTCTTTAAAAATAGATTTGAATGATAGAATAGAGGGATGATAATTCTCAGCACATATTATGCAGACGCATAAGCGATGCGTACTATGAATTTCTCATGGAACAATATTAGAATTTCATGCAGAAAGTCTGTCACTGCTTCTCCATGTTGGTGGAATTGGGGTGGAGGGGCCCTAGCAGCAGGGGGTAGACTGGTGGCCCACAGGGACATGCACTTAGTGGGACATGAGGCAGTTTTTGCAGAGGCCGGCGCCAGAGATCTTATGGTTCCTTCGCTGTATCACATTGACACAGGGTGCTAGTAACTGTGCAAAAGAGAGAGAATTCCTCAGCTCTCTCATGTAGGCTTGACATCGTTTTTTCCCGTGAGCTTTCCGTAGATTCTGATTCATCCTGTTCAGGAAAACGTTTTGCATTGGTCACCATGATTGGTCAGCACGGCTATACATCTGCCGCCCAAGCTTTACAAGGATTCTTGCATTTTTTAGGGATTGGCTGGTTCCCATTGCAGTTTTCCCACATGAAGAGAGAAGCAATGTCTTGGCTGGCGAGTTGATGGTAACCTTGAAATATGTACCAGAGGGAGCATATTCGATCCTGTACCAGAGAAAAGCTTGGTCGGAGAGGATCTGCCTGTCTGGAGGAAGAAGCCAGTACCAGCCACTAAAATATACGCTACTGTCGAAAAATACCGTTCACAGCTCGTCATTGTTTTTGACGCTGTTCCACATGGAGGATATGCTTCTGGAAGGCTCTCAAGACTTTGGAGAAGGACCTGCGTTTCGTATGTTATGAGGAGAGGACTTGGGTCGCTATTAGACTGCAAGAGAGGACTCGAGATCAGACTGCCGGTGTTGTAACTGTTGTGTGGCAGCCGCAAGGTTCACCATACCCTTGGAGTTAAGTGCAAGGCAACTTTGGTCGATTTTCGGTTTGTTGCCAAGGGCAAATCTGAGCGAATTTTCTGACCAAGAGCCTTGATTCGCAATGCATCACAATTTCATGTCTGGTTTAGAGACACAATTCTGGATCCTGTATATCGAGCAGTAGAGGTGGTGGTATGTCAGTCGAGTCCCCACTGTGGCGTGCAGTTAACTGAAATGCATACCCCCAATGGTGCATGGTAAGTATTCCTCTATTCCAGCTTGATAGGAGAATCAGAGGTGATTTGCCGACTGTGTGCGGCGTTGACCCCTGCTAACAGCAGCAGTCGTAGCTCGACATATACAGAGCGCATTAGCATGTAATTTGCTGTTCACATTCTCTGTTCACCCAGTGAGTTATAGTCAGAATTCGTCATCCACATTCCAAGCAGGAATCATTGTGTAAGACTCCAGCCATTCCCAACTTTTTCAATTGCACTGCAAAATGTTTCATCATCTCTCTAATTAAGAGTAAATACCTTGCCTCAGCATATTTCACACTTGTGTGAAATACACTCCTGGAAATTGAAATAAGAACACCGTGAATTCATTGTCCCAGGAAGGGGAAACTTTATTGACACATTCCTGGGGTCAAATACATCACATGATCACACTGACAGAACCACAGGCACATAGACACAGGCAACAGAGCATGCACAATGTCGGCACTAGTACAGTGTATATCCACCTTTCGCAGCAATGCAGGCTGCTATTCTCCCATGGAGACGATCGTAGAGATGCTGGATGTAGTCCTGTGGAACGGCTTGCCATGTCATTTCCACCTGGCGCCTCAGTTGGACCAGCGTTCGTGCTGGACGTGCAGACCGCGTGAGACGACGCTTCATCCAGTCCCAAACATGCTCAATGGGGGACAGATCCGGAGATCTTGCTGGCCAGGGTAGTTGACTTACACCTTCTAGAGCACGTTGGGTGGCACGGGATACATGCGGACGTGCATTGTCCTGTTGGAACAGCAAGTTCCCTTGCCGGTATAGGAATGGTAGAACGATGGGTTCGATGACGGTTTGGATGTACCGTGCACTATTCAGTGTCCCCTCGACGATCACCAGTGGTGTACGGCCAGTGTAGGAGATCGCTCCACACACCATGATGCCGGGTGTTGGCCCTGTGTGCCTCGGTCGTATGCAGTCCTGATTGTGGCGCTCACCTGCACGGCGCCAAACACGCATACGA
The DNA here is from genome assembly GCF_023864345.2 of Schistocerca serialis cubense. Taxonomy (NCBI): domain Eukaryota; kingdom Metazoa; phylum Arthropoda; class Insecta; order Orthoptera; family Acrididae; genus Schistocerca; species Schistocerca serialis. Next base: position 526,001,436 of record NC_064642.1, read on the forward strand.
CCATCATTGGCACCAAGGCAGAAGCGACTCTCATCGCTGAAGACGACACGTCTCCATTCGTCCCTCCCTTCACGCCTGTCGCGACACCACTGGAGGCGGGCTGCACGATGTTGGGGCGTGAGCGGAAGACGGCCTAACGGTGTGCGGGACCGTAGCCCAGCTTCATTGAGACGGTTGCGAATGGTCCTCGTCGATACCCCAGGAGCAACAGAGTCCCTAGTTTGCTGGGAAGTGGCGGTGCGGTCCCCTACGGCACTGCGTAGGATCCTACGGTCTTGGCGTGCATCCGTGCGTCGCTGCGGTCCGGTCCCAGGTCGACGGGCACGTGCACCTTCCGCCGACCACTGGCGACAACATCGATGTACTGTGGAAACCTCACGCCCCACGTGTTGAGCAATTCGGCGGTACGTCCACCCGGCCTCCCGCATGCCCACTATACGCCCTCGCTCAAAGTCCGTCAACTGCACATACGGTTCACGTCCACGCTGTCGCGGCATGCTACCAGTGTTAAAGACTGCGATGGAGCTCCGTATGCCACGGCAAACTGGCTGACACTGACGGCGGCGGTGCACAAATGCTGCGCAGCTAGCGCCATTCGACGGCCAACACCGCGGTTCCTGGTGTGTCCGCTGTGCCGTGGGTGTGATCATTGCTTGTACAGCCCTCTCGCAGTGTCTGGAGCAAGTATGGTGGGTCTGACTCACCGGTGTCAATGTGTTCTTTTTTCCATTTCCAGGAGTGTAGATAAAAATATAAATAAAATAGATAATAATGGAACAATGTTAGCAAACAGAGAAGTTGTATTTATGGTGTGTCGGCCTATGATTACAATACTACTACAGAATCTAAATATGGAATAACAATGGACAACGGCCAAGGTCAGAGAAAGGGAGCAAGAGGTGATAGCCAGAGGTGTGGGAGGAAATGGAGATAGAAAGTGGGAAAGAGGAGATGGACAGAGAGAGGAGACAGAAGAAGAGGGAAAGAGAGGGGGCGAAGGGGATGGGCATATACAGGACCGAAGAAGTGATGGACAGCGAGAGGGGAAAGAAGGAGGAGAGGGACAAAGAGAAATGGGGGATGAAATGAACAGAGACAGGAGGGGAGATGGAGAGTAGGACCTGTACCCAGGTCCCATTCATGTTAGAACGTGTGCTTTCTGTTTTTTGCTTTTTTCTTTTCCATTTTATCAGACTGAACCACAGCAACATGTGACGAAGAGAGGGGGCGAAGGGGATGGGCATGTAGAGGACCGAAGAAGTGATGGACAGCGAGAGGGGAAAGGAGGAGGAGAGGGACAAAGAGAAATGGGGGATGAAATGAACAGAGACAGGAGGGGAGGTGGAGAGTAGGACCTGTACCCAGGTCCCATACATGTTAGAACGTGTGCTTTCTGTTTTTTGCTTTTTTCTTTTCCATTTAATCAGACTGAACCACAGCAACATGTGACGAAGAGCAGCTAGACACATTTAAAAATAATTTCCATAGGTGTTAAAAGTGATACGCACAGGAAAAATTGTAACCGACGCTTCAAGATTTGACACGTGGGGTCTTGCTTTCAAAAACTCAAACCCGAAGGCCATTAGTGGAATTACACAGGATGTATTAAAATGTATGTTACAATGCCTGGTGGCTGATCGATGGATGCAACGTGACCACATTGTGCTAAAGAACCTATGTTCGAAAATGTTTCGGTGATAGCGATGTACATTACTGTCGGAAAACACCAGCTTAATTCACTTACAGGGAGTGCTAAACATGAGCGCCACCAACTTCGATACATGTTGTGTCTAACGCCTGATAATGTCTTGCCAGACTCTTTGAAAGTTACTACATGTATTCGTGCCACAATATCTTGTGTTGATTCCACACACGTCTCGTACAGCAGGGTTTTCGTGTACCTTCAAAAATGAAAATCCAGTAGCGCCATGGCCAGGTGAGTGAGAGGAATAGGCCATTGAGCCTCCATGTCTAATCCAGCTGTTGCCAAAGATACCATTGAAGTGGCCACGTATCACACTCTGTCGAAGAGTGCTGGAGCGCCATCCTGCTGGATGGCAACATGGTAAGACTTCTCACAGAAATACAGGTTAATTAGGACCATCAACATGCACAGGTTCGAGGTACAGATCTATGACTTGCTTGTCAATGAGAACTGCGCACACGTTGGCAGCAATGTGATGTTTGTGGCTTTCCATCCAAATGTGGCTGCTCCTGATGTTGAACATGCCATCCAAGGAAAAGGTGCACTCTTCAGAACACAGGACACATCATAGAAAATGGAGATCCTGAGTCACTGCATGAACCTTCTGGAGTTTGTGGGGATGAAGGTGCTCATCATAGAGAACATGCCACGCTGCCATGTTGCCACGTGGTTGACACCCATGGTGTGTGCTACAGCACAGGTGCTCATAGAAGGCTCCTCTGCTAACCGCAGGTGTATAGATTCTTCAAACACTTGGGGTACGATGTGTATGTGGACATCCAGTGTTGTGATCGTGAAGATGTCAGCTGTGTGTTACACGTAAACTTCTCTCCAGGTCTTGCAAAAATGGTATGAACTGGGTTACACCTTTGGGGTAACATTCTTCATACTGCCGGCAAGCCTCTGCTCATTCCTTGGGGCTTCCCCCATACACATGTAGCATGTCGGTATACTCTGCAGTTGGTTCATGGTCGCTGTTGTTCATTCCCGTTTTACGATACCCTCGCTAAAAACTGAAAAGTATGTACAATAGGAATCGGTGAGTGTCATGTAACAAATGATGCATATCACTGGTAAACTCTCCGACCTCGTGGCGCACACAGTATGCTCTCTGCTGCTTGTCTGAGTTGTCTGATTATTTGCAGTCCCATTTCAGAAGCCCTAGTGCAGGGGTGGTCAAGAACTTTGGTTCGTGAGCCATGCCCTGGAATGGGAGCCATAGCGCTCAGCTCGGTCGCGCTCGTTCCCCACCGCCACACGATGTTGTCTGAGTGTATGTGTGGTGGGGGGAGAGGAGGGAAACTGCGAAGGTGCCGCATTTAAACGGCAGTGCATTCGTGCAGCATACGATCTGATTTTATATTTTACATTTTGCAGCAACATAGACCACAAACAAACAAATATTTCGGTGTTGCGTAATTATTATCTAGTACGAACTGTTGGTATACGGACGGACTCAGACACTTTTACAGATTTTTGCACTGAGGCTGTCACGTAATCATGAGTTATGTAGTTTCATAATCGGAATAAGGTCTTTCACAAACATATTTTGATCAAAATATCATAGCACTTTTGCAACCTCATAACGGAGATGTGGAAGGTCTACCTGAGCAAAGCAATGTAGACGTTTTTACATAAAAGGATGTTATTAAAACGGCAATTACCTTGCAGGTCAGTCAGGTTTATCTGCTCAAGCACAGGGGTGCTTTTAACATAGATGGCAAATGGTCTCGAAAACAGCTCGGAAACGGTAGTAAGATTGGCATAGACCTCAAAATGCTTAGGAGTTCTTTCACGGCCACAATTAATTCTTAAAACATCGAGTTTTCTTCAATGGTTGTGAGCTTAGGGAAGTAGACTGTGTTTATCAGATTGTGTCCCTTCTATAACACAATTTTCTGTTGAAATGCATCCTCATCAAACCAGAAATAAGTTGTTTCTCACTTTGAAGTGTCTTACTGTGAACTCTGGGCAGTGAAGTACACATAAAATGCGAGGTCTGTAATTCATTTTGGATGTGCTAATTTTCGTTCCTGCATTGATTGTTCTTTCAGAAATTCAAGAATAGAGAGTTTTAAATCGGAAAATAGCTTCAGCCAGGCCACTTCACTTAAACAACATACTTTGCAATAATATATAAAGTCTCCATACTCTCTGTTTAGTTCCATCAAACTGTTGCAACAGACAGTGGAATAATGCGTGAGACTTCAGAAGATTTGCTACTCATACTACAAAACGACTGTGGTGTGAGTCTCCTTATTACAATTTGTCAGGTAGTACTCTACGTGACAGCGTCACCCTTCAACAACACAACTATAAAATTACACACAATGGAGATCTGATTTATATAATTAATATTTTGGCCCCAAATGATGATACTGAAGTGGATACAATGAATAGCTTCTCCACTACTAATTAATATTTTGGTCTCATATGGTGATAGTGAAGTCGACATAATGTAATAGCTTCTCCACTACTTGAACTATCTCGTACAAAAATTACTTTAAAGAAGGTTGGAGGCTTCCACTGAAATTAAAGATGTTAAATGTGACTACACAACATACACTCCTGGAAATGGAAAAAAGAACACATTGACACCGGTGTGTCAGACCCACCATACTTGCTCCGGACACTGCGAGAGGACTGTACAAGCAATGATCACACGCACGGCACAGCGGACACACCAGGAACCGCGGTGTTGGTCGTCGAATGGCGCTAGCTGCGCAGCATTTGTGCACCGCCGCCGTCAGTGTCAGCCAGTTTGCCGTGGCATACGGAGCTCCATCGCAGTCTTTAACACTGGTAGCATGCCGCGACAGCGTGGACGTGAACCGTATGTGCAGTTGACGGACTTTGAGCGAGGGCGTATAGTGGGCATGGACGTACCGCCGAATTGCTCAACACGTGGGGCGTGAGGTTTCCACAGTACATCGATGTTGTCGCCAGTGGTCGGCGGAAGGTGCACGTGCCCGTCGACCTGGGACCGGACCGCAGCGACGCACGGATGCACGCCAAGACAGTAGGATCCTACGCAGTGCCGTAGGGGACCGCACCGCCACTTCCCAGCAAATTAGGGACACTGTTGCTCCTGGGGTATCGGCGAGGACCATTCGCAACCGTCTCCATGAAGCTGGGCTACGGTCCCGCACACCGTTAGGCCGTCTTCCACTCACGCCCCAACATCGTGCAGCCCGCCTCCAGTGGTGTCGCGACAGGCGTGAATGGAGGGACGAATGGAGACGTGTCGTCTTCAGCGATGAGAGTCGCTTCTGCCTTGGTGCCAATGATGGTCGTATGCGTGTTTGGCGCCGTGCAGGTGAGCGCCACAATCAGGACTGCATACGACCGAGGCACACAGGGCCAACACCCGGCATCATGGTGTGTGGAGCGATCTCCTACACTGGCCGTACACCACTGGTGATCGTCGAGGGGACACTGAATAGTGCACGGTACATCCAAACCGTCATCGAACCCATCGTTCTACCATTCCTATACCGGCAAGGGAACTTGCTGTTCCAACAGGACAATGCACGTCCGCATGTATCCCGCGCCACCCAACGTGCTCTAGAAGGTGTAAGTCAACTACCCTGGCCAGCAAGATCTCCGGATCTGTCCCCCATTGAGCATGTTTGGGACTGGATGAAGCGTCGTCTCACGCGGTCTGCACGTCCAGCACGAACGCTGGTCCAACTGAGGCGCCAGGTGAAAATGGCATGGCAAGCCGTTCCACAGGACTACATCCAGCATCTCTACGATCGTCTCCATGGGAGAATAGCAGCCTGCATTGCTGCGAAAGGTGGATATACACTGTACTAGTGCCGACATTGTGCATGCTCTGTTGCCTGTGTCTATGTGCCTGTGGTTCTGTCAGTGTGATCATGTGATGTATCTGACCCCAGGAATGTGTCAATAAAGTTTCCCCTTCCTGGGACAATGAATTCACGGTGTTCTTATTTCAATTTCCAGGAGTGTATTATCTATTTTAAAAATACAGGGTGGTTATAATTAAAGTTAAACTTCCATAACGCTGTAGAAATAACATCACTAGTCAGAATGATGTTAAATTCCAGCGGAATAGTATCGGAGAAGGGGGAAAACTTGTGGAAGAAGAAGAAAAGTTGTGTGATAATTGATCAATAAACGGCGCTGTATGTGTCAGAATACGTAAATGAAAAAAACCTGTCATGCGCATGACCCATTGAAGTTGGTATAAACACGCCAGCTACACGGCTTTTCCTTCTTTCGCCTCTGCGACGCTCACCATGACTGTCCCAATGCAGGATCGCCCTCTGCTTGTAAAGCTCTATTACAAGAATGATCACTGTGCACACGTCGCTCTGCATAAGCTCCGAACACTGAAGGGTTTGAGAAAAGGCGTTGGTCCGATGTCTGCCGTGGGTCTGCAGAAAATGATTGGGAAATTCGAGTAGACGGGTTCTTTTGGTGTGCAACCTAGTAGAGGGAGGGAACGAATTGTCTCGACGTCAGGGGAAGCAGCGACCACAGCAATATAGGAGGAGACTAATGGTAGTGTGAACACGTGTAGTGCACGGAGAACCGCTCCAATAGTGGACATACCCGTGAACATGGTGCGCAAAATCCTACGAAACGTCCTTCATTGCTATTCATTCAAAATTACCCATGTGCACGAGTTGCTTCCTGTTGACCTGCCAGCAAGAGAGGCCTTTGCTTCAGAATTTCTTGTTCGCATGGAAGTGGACAATAATTGGCGTGCAAGATTCTGTGGACAGGAGAAGCCCACTTCCATCTAACAGGATAAGTCAATACACAGAACTGTCGAATATGGGCAACGGAAAACCCACACGCAAATCAGAGAGTACCATTTCATCCTGAAAAGGCCACTGTCTGGCGCGGGTTTACGGCATCGTTTATCAAAGGGACATATTTTTTCTAAGAGACCAGGTGCTTCCGGTCCTGTTAACTGCACCGTCACTGGTAAGTGCCATTAGTGTCTTTTGCAACAACCACTTCATTCCAGTTCTCCAGCAGCGTGGATGTGTGAATGGGATCATTTTTATGCAAGATGTCGCACCTCCGCACAATGAAAATCCAGTTAAGCAGCTGCTGAAGCGCCATTTTGGAAATACTAGAATTATCAGCCGCCATTTCCCTACAGCCTGGCCGTCCCGATCACCTGATCTTAATCCGTGTGACTTCTGGCTGTGGGGCTACCTGAGAGATGTTGTGTTCAGTGTTCCGATATCGAACTTAGCTGCGTTGAAGGCACGCATTGCGCAACACATTCTGAACACGGAAACACTTCGACCAGTTGTGAAACATGCTGTTTCTCGCTTTCAACTTGTCGCAGAAAACGGTGGACACCATACTGAACACGTTTTACACCAGTAACACGGAAATTAATAATCCAGTATGATTTTGATTGATGCTTTTTATGCGGTTTTGGCCTCAGGAGAATTAAAAACCGATTTTTCCCAGCCGATGTGATATGACCTTGCCGAGGTGGATGGGCTTACGTCACTAACAGTATCACACCTGTACACCCATGCACACAGAGTAGAACAGTTTGTTTAACGTCAAACGTACGCCTTAGGCATTGTCGTATGATTCATGTGTCATTTGTAGTCGACCGCTATTAAATTATGACGCATACAGCGCCATCTGTTGCTACATTTTCTAACTATTTATTTTTCTTCTGCCATACGTTTTCCCCCTTCTCCGATAATATTCCGTTGGATTTTGACGTCATTCTAACCAGTGATGTTGTTTCTACAGCGGTTTGAAAGTTTAACTTTAATTATAATCACCCTGTATATAGCATATGTACAGCCGAACTTCCATTAGAGTATTGTGTAAAAATTTAAAATATCAATAAAGAACTATTCGTGATTTTTTGTAATAACGTTCCCCCTTTATATACAACATATCTATTTATATTTAAGATGTATTTAAGAAACAGGCATTTTAATTTAAGATTTTGAACACACGAACAGCTACATTTTTGTCCACGAAGACATTGATTTACTATTTTGTACAAACGAACATTTACATTTTTGTCTATGTAGACAAATAAGGAACTACATTGCATTCGAATGCGCAAGAGTTTTTAGATATCATATGTCAGATGAATATACGTATTATGCAGTTTGGTCATTTTAACTGAAATCTCTCGGAAAGTACACGTCGGATCAAAAAAACGTATAATTCCATTTTTTTTGTCCCGGAGGGCGACATGCAACGATGCCACATTCGACCTGTCACCCCCCCCCCCCCACCCGAGTGGGTGGTGGGGGGGGGGGGGGGGGGGCAACTTTGAAATCTTCAAAGGGAACCGCTGGTTTTTATCTCATATTACGATTCTACGGCAAAGACCTACATATGTAGAAGCATTTTCTTTGTTTCACCACAGATGGCGCTGTAATCAAAGCAACAGGAAGGGGTACACAATCGTAATTTACGATGTGCAACGCAGTGATCCTTAAGCATCCAATGACACGTGAAACCCCATCTCCACACTGCGAGGGTGGACCAGGCCGGTATTTCATAACTTCTAATTCGGGACCCCATTCGCTCTTTCAGGTGTAGAAAAACACGCGCGTATTCGAATGTAATGTTGTGTCAAATTTTCAATGCAATCGGAGAACTTTCAGAGAGTTAGGATTTTATACAAACGAACATTCACATTTTTATTTATATAGGTATCCAATTACATATCATATGTATTAAAAATATTTAGCCTATGTCCGTCCGGATTGCACGACGAGGAAGGATTTATCCTGCTATATGCCACAAGAAATTTAGGGAAACCACGGAATACCTAAATCTGGATGACCCGACTGGGATTTGAATCACCGTCCTTCCGAATGCCAGTCGCCATCCCGTCATCTCGTTCGGTAATCTGCTATAAAAATAAGATACGTACGTGTGTTTCGTCTATTTGAGTGTGATTAGTATGGAGTGCAGTGTTTATGTTATAATGGATGAAGGCAAGGTGAGGACGAAACCAATACCCTTAGAGAAGCCGATATTCTGGTCGAAGAGCACAAAGCGGACCGCAGAATTCTACGTCCCCATCGATGACGAATTACCATTAACAATGAGACTCTATGAGTCACTATGGAAAGATCAAGACCAATTATTGGCTATGAATGTTGCTTCCACACTGCAGGTAGCGCTACTTCGCAAACGTGAGTCATTCACCCAGTCTACAGAGGTCGGTAATAAGTAATGACAAGGAATAAAATAAGAAAAGTACCGAAGAACGCAATTAAATTTTCCCATTTACGTCACCAGTTGAGAGCACAAAAAAGGCGAATTTGCTCCTCTGTAAAGACACACAGACAAGTGCAGAAACAGCTGCGTCAATACTCATTCTATCTTTCTCGCCAAAAGTTTTGGTATCCGAACACATTCGCACTCTTTCAGCACAGAAAATTCGAAATCACTTTAGGTAGTCTCTCTTTGTAGAACCTTTTATAATCAGCATCTCCCTCTCATTGCCTCTATCTATTTATGTTTCTCTTTCACTCTTTTCCTCCCACTCACACTTTCTCCTTCCTGACTCTTCCACTGCTACTGTCTTCATCCCTTTCTCTCGCTCTTCCTTACCACTATCTCATTCTGTGGAACTTTCACTGCCTCTCTGTCCCATTGCCAGTGTACCTGTCTCATTCTTCTTCTTTCCTATTGCCGTTGTCTCTTTCCTTCTTGTTTACAGCGTCCTGTCATTCTCTTGAACCGCCGCTGTCCCCACTCCACACATGTCCATGAGGATGGTTTCCAGGGAAATGTTGACATGTGGGTGTCAGGGAGTGGAGGAAAATGGGCAATTTTTTTCATGCTCGCCAGTCGGGTGGGTGTGGGGGGGAGGGGGGCGTATTCAGATGGGTGGCGGCGGGAGGTGTTGCAGAGAAACACACACACACACACACACACACACACACACACACACACACACGAAGCCTACATACTGTCTCCACTCTTCTCTTTTATTTTCATTTCCACTGTCTCTTTCCCCCTTTGCTCCCAGTACTACCTCCTACTGCTACAGTACTACGTTCATCCATCTCTCTGTCTTTTCACTGTTACTTTCTCTCTCTAGAATCGTGTCTCCTCTCTCTTTCTCTTGCACTGGCACTGTCTGCTCTGATTCCAGTGTTACTCTTTATCCGTCACTCTTTTTCAGCACAGAAGAACACGAATATGAATGCACGCCAAAATTTTAGGTGAGGAAGGCGGAATGAGGATTGACGCAGCTGATTCCTCACTTTACTGTCAGTCATTTACAGAGAAGCATATTAGTCTTTTTCGTGCTCCCAACAGGAGCATTTTTTAGCTGGTTCCCTTCATTTCCTTGTTATGTGCTGCATATATAAAACGATTTATGTAGCTATACGCTGATGAGCAAAAAATTATGACTACCTGCTTAATAGCTGTTTATCTGTCTATCGAAGGAAATACGATTCTGCGTATCAGGCGTCTGGCAGTTGTTGGTAGGTTTGTGCAAGTATGTGGCATTAGATGTCTACGCACAGCTGCGCTGAGTGGCCGCGCGGTTTGAAGCGCCATGCACGGACTGCGCGGCCGCTCCTGCCGAAGATTCAAGTCCTCCCTCGGGCATGGGTGTGTGTGCCTACCGTTCTTAGTTTAAGTTAGTTTTAGTAGTGTGTAAGTCTAGGGACCGATGAGCTCAGCAGTTTGGTCCTTTAGGAATTCACACACATTTGAACATTTTTTTCCACACGCTGATCATGTAATTCGCGTAAACAATGGGCCGTTAATTTGTGTACTTGGGTTCCACATTATTTACATCAGCCAGATTTGGTGGCCGAGGCATCAATGTCAGTTCACTACAATTCTCCTCAAATCACTGTAGCACGATTCTGACCCCGATATACGGACCATCATACAGCTTAAAGATGACATGGCCGGAGCATGAAGGGATGCAAGTGATTCGCAGTTATCACAGCTGCCACAGATCGCTTGTAAGCGCAAGAGAATGCCTCCCACAGCGTAAAACTGCTCCCACCAGCCTGCATCGCTTGTGCATTGCACATTTGGAGCTGCGGTTCACCTCGACTGACGTTTGTGGAGACGACCGTAACTGTCGATCTGGCGTAGCAAAAATGTGATTTACCCGAAAAGCCGACACGTTTCCATTGACCAACGATCGAATCCCCATGGTCACGTCCCCACTGCAACCGTAACTGACGATGTCGTTGGGTCAACATTTAGGGAAGTCTGCTGCAGAGCTACACGTTCAACAATGTACGATGAACAGCGTACTCCGAAACAATTGTGGGTGCACTAGCGTTGTGCTCTTTCGGTAGAAATGCCACAGATCACCATCTGTCCTACTTTACACAGCAGAGAAGCCTCCGAACCCCAGTCTTGTGAAGAGTCGTTGACATCCAACCATTTAGCGCGTAGTGGTGGTTTCACTGTCCTACCTCCTTCCGTAGATGCTCACGACGGTAGCACGTGAATATTCGATCGGTTTTGATGTTTTCGATGTACTCGGTCACAGGCTTGCGTATTAATCATCTGCCTTTCGTCAAAATCTCTTATTTCAATGGAGTTCCTCATTTACAGCCCATATCTCCGCTAGGGTGATCCCCCATCCGTGTCTGCTCCGCTTACATACTTTTGTTAGATCGTCACGTGCCCGCAACGATACCAGGCGTCATCCAACGTCGCGGTGGGCAGTGGTCATAACAGTGGTCATAATGCTTTGGGTTGTTAGTGATACTTCAACACCTTTACGTACTTTGACAAATATAAAGTACAAATAAGTACGCGTAATATAATCGTCTCCCATCCAGCATAAACTCACTTTGCATTAATTTAGACAAAAGTGCAAAAAGACTTTTAGACTACACCTACAGTTTACCAAAAAAATGCGGTATTTGATTCGGTTGATTCAAATGGCTCTAAGCACTATGGGACTTAACAAAAAAATGGCTCTGAGCACTATGGGACTAAACATCTTAGGTCATCAGTCCCCTAGAACTTAGAACTACTTAAACCTAACTAACCTAAGGACATCACACACATCCATTCCCGAGGCAGGATTCGAACCCGCGACAGGAGCAGCAGCGCAGTTCAGGAGTGAAGCGCCTAGAACCGCTCGGTCACATTGGCCGGCTATTTGATTTGCAGCAACAAAGAATTTCGCATGACAAAATATTTTTTTGTAGGGTGCTTAGGCCGCCAGGTGGAACCATCGAATAATTTCGAGGCCAAGACAGCCTGCGTAAGTATGAAGTGCCCATTATACAGAGATATTATACGTTATAAAGTTTTTTGGTGAGAAAAATGGTGACTAAATCAATGTTTAGTGGTCTCAGAACCCTTTCATGACAGCAGAACACTTTGCATGTGTTCATTACGTCAGTCAAAGCTACATTTACGCCTCAAACTGGATATTACGTGCATATTTTACTCGCATACGTACAGTATTTTAGAACCTCTGGAGTTCTGTAGAGGTTAATGACACCGAAAAAAGTTGCGAAGCCCGAGAACATCATCTTGAGAACATGTGGTAAAATTTTCGATGATTTGTCAGGACTATAAACTGTAGATGGTTCAAATGGCTCTGAGCACTATGGGACTCAACTGCTGAGGTTATTAGTCCCCTAGAACTTAGAACTAGTTAAACCTAACTAACCTAAGGACATCACAAACATCCATGCCCGAGGCAGGATTCGAACCTGCGACCGTAGCGGTCTTGCGGTTCCAGACTGCAGCGCCTTTAACCGCACGGCCACTTCGGCCGGCGTAAACTGTAGAAGTGACCCTCCCCACAACTGGTACTTTTGGTACACAAGAATCAAAGTTTCTAAGGTGCATCTAGATAACGGATAAAGATTTACGAAAATGGGAAAATTGTGTGCCGAGAATACCAAATTCCAGGCGTTACCTCTCACCACGGACAACGCAGTGGCCGACGGCCATCACTTAACGACAAAGAGCAGCGCCGTTTGCGTAAAGTTTTCAGTGCTATGACACAGGCAGTACTGTGTGAAATAACCGCAGAAATCAATGTGGGTCGTTCACAACGAACGTATCCTTTAGCACAGTGCAGCGAAATCCGGCATTAACGGGCTACGGTAGCAGACGAACGACGCAAGTCCCTTTGATAACAGTACGACATTGGCTGCGGCGCGTCTCCTGAGCTTGACAGTATCGGTTGGACCCTAGACAATAGAAAAACCGTGACCTGGTGAGATGAGTTCCGATTTCAGTTCGTATGGTAAAAGATGATGGTTGGGTTCGAATGTGGCACAGGCCCCACGAAGCCATGGACCCAAGTTGTCGGTCGGTTGTTGCGGACGGGGTAAGTTCTCTGAGTGGTGCAGTCGGCTGGGGCCGCTGGCAGTCCCTGCGTAGTGTCGGAGCGTATGTGGAGCTGTCCGATCGCTACGAGCTTCGTGGTTCGCCGACTCTGGACGTCAAAGTTGCGTAGCGGTTTCAACTACCCGAGCCACGTCTATTCATGTTGTGGTGGTTCGCTTCCGTGGTTTGATGTTGGGGAGGTTTCCCGGTGAGCAACACCGAATGGTTCTACTGCTGAGATTTAGCCTCATGCGGTGCAATTAACTATTTTGGTCGACTACGATTTGAGTGCACCAGTAAAATTTTCTGTCTTGTGGTCGTTAGTGTTCTGGTTACCTGCCTTGGGCACTGACGTAAATTCAGGCAGTGTTCTTTCGAGCGAGTTAACTATTACCGTGTTTCAAATTCAAGTGTACCAGCGGAATTTTCTGCCTAGTGGCCGTAGCGTTCCGGTTACCTGCCCTGGCCACTAACGTAATTTCAGGCAGCGTCCTTTCCTCACCTGTTGTCGCTGTCCAACAGGTTGTGTAATTTTGACAGCTAATACGTACTCCATTGTGGATTATCATGTTTGTAACATTGCCGGTTGGGGTTCTCATGTACTGACTAACGGGAAGCAAGTTGTTGTGTCGGTTGGTCCGTGGCTGCCTGCCCCCCCCCCTGCCCCCCCCCCCCCACCCCGGTTGGGTTCCGACAGATCAAGTGTAGTTGGGCTCAGTACCCGTCTCACCTAAGTGAACGAGGGCAGACCGACCTCCCTAGAGGCCTTCTGAGTGCCACCGGTGTTTAATTATCTGTTGTCAGCTATTTTAAATTTTAGGCTCATGGTTATTGTTTGTTTCTTACAATTTTGCAAAATTTATTTTTAAATTTATCTTTCAAGCTTAATAACTGCGGCCTTCTGCCTTTAAGGATATGGTGATATATTTTGACATTTGAAGTTTGATTGTAGCCCTTAGCTACTGGTATTGCACCTTGCATATGTTGTATCTTTAAATTGAAACGCGTATGTACTCGTAGCAGCGATGGCGAGGCATGATAAAATCTTTGACCAGAGAGTTGCTAGTCTGCGCTTGACCGCGCGAGAGTGCAGTTGCATGTAGGGAGTCGGCAGTAGCAGTTGCGGTCGAGTTGCGAGAGAGTTCAGTTGTACGTAGCGAGTCGCGAGAGCATGTAGTAGCGCGCGAGAGATAGTCGGAGTTGTGTGTGAGGAGTCGGCGGCCGTCGACATGGGACTCTGGTCAAGATTCAGGACGAGGTATATTTTTAAATAAGGTAATGAAGCAGCATTGCGCTCATCTGATAATGTAATGCGTCTTAAGTGTAATTAATTTGTTCAAGAATCGCCCCAATAATAATTTTGTTTTCAAACCAAGCATTTTAACAAAACAAACATTTTTATTGAAAGAAAGTGTCCCATGCATTTCCTTAAAGAAAAATTTCACTTAAATTCAAGGAATATTTGCGATGCATTTCCTTCAAGCTACGGCAAAAAAATAAGAGCAGATGCAGTTTTACTGAGGTAAGAATTTGAGTTTAATTAGTGAACAGGGCCTAAGATCGACATTTCGATCTATTTGCGTTTTCATTGTCACTGAGATTTCATTATCATTGAATTGTATTACATTTTTACGGGGAGCTTACACATGGCTCAGATTGCTAGTTCTCATTCATTGTCGTTAAATTTTGTTTTTTTACTGGGAGGTTACACTTAGCACGATTTTCATTGTCATTTAAATATTGTCTTTAAAATTTTTGTGGGAAGGTTACACTAGGTTCCATTCCCAATAACATTTAATTTTTGTCTTTTCAAAATTTCTCCGGGGAGGTTACAAAATTATTTTATTGTTACGTCAATTGGATTTTTATCTTGTTGATTTTTCAAATTTCTTGTTGTTAAACATGCTGGCCTTCTGCCTTTAAAGGTCTATGGTAATATATTCTGAAGTTTTGAAATTTAATTGTGGCCCTCAACCATTTTTGTTGCACCTTGCATATGTTACCTTTTGGGTTTTAAATTATTTTACTGCTATCTTAATTGAATTTTTGATTTTTTTTAAGATTTCTTGTTGGCCTTCTGCTTTTAAAGGTCTATGGTAATATATTCTAAAATTTTGGAAATTAATTGTGGCCCTCAGACACTTGTATTGCAGTTTTGCGTATGTTGTTTTTTGAGTTATTTTATTGCTATCTTAATTGGATGTGTATCTTGTTAAGACTTCTTGGTGAAAGCCTTCAGCCGTGAAGCCGTGAAAGAGTTGCTAAATCACAATAAATGACAATTAGAAGCAGAAACTGACCTTAACCCTTGGCCCTTTCCACAATCCTATTACCTGTTCTGCCCAGCAGGTTTAGCGGGCGTTTCGCTGGTACAAGCCGGTGCAGGCTCCATAAATATGCCTGCCGTAATTACCTGGAACGGACTGGGACCTCTGGTCCAACTTAACCGGACTGGAAATGGGTATGTTCTACTACTTGGAGACTATTTGTAGCCTTCATTGACTTCATTTTATGGATGAAAATGCGCCATATCACTGGGCCACAATTGTTCGCGATTGTTTTGAAGAACGTTCTAGACAATTCGAGCGAACGGTTTGACCACCCAGATCGCCCAACATGAAACTCATCGAACATTTATGGTATATAATCGAAAGGTCAGTTCGTGCACAATATCTTGTACCGGCAACACTTTCGCAATTATTGACGGCTGTAGAGGTAGCATGGCTCAGAATTTCTGTAGGGGACTTCTAACAATTTGTTGAGTCCATGACATGTCGCGTTGCTGGTCTACGCCGGACAAAAGGAGGCTGGACATGATATTAGGAGGTATCTCATGACTTGTCACGTCAGTGTACAGTGGCGTTCAGCCCTACCAGTTTGAGAGAACACTGAACTTGAATTCAAAGGTAGGATGAAGAAGAGGTGGAGGGTTGGGTGGGATGAGGGAAAGGAGGGTCGAAACGACAGTCACTTCAGAGAACACGGCTCGCTCATATCTCACCCAGATACAAGGTTCAAATGGCTCTGAGCACTATGGGACTTAACTTTTGAGGTCATCAGTCCCCTAGAACTTAGAACTACTTAAACCTAACTAACCTAAGGACATCACACACATCCATGCCCGAGGCAGGATTCGAACCTGTGACCGCTACGGTCGCGCGGTTCCAGACTGTAGCGCCTAGAACCCGGCCGGCCCCAGATACAAGGAAATGATTTCTCCATAGCTAATGATCTTTAGACGTTAAATTTTGGCCTTTCGTTTTGCTTCGCTTATTCTGACGACGTCGCTTCTATTTCCGATTCCCTTAGAGCAACTCTCTCGTAATATTGACTAAAGAAAGTGAAGAATTTGTGATGTCTACGGTTACGTTATTTCTTCTCACCTCATTATTTTGGAATCAAAGGCATTTCAACACAGCACTGGCGGAAAGACATCGATATTTAGACGAGAGTGAATGCCAGCGCCTGGTATTTGTGGACGCCATCCGTTCCCCATTAATGCAAACGACGCCCCTGCGTAACGCGCCGACTCGTGAGCTGGGTGGCCGGACCGCCCACTGCCCGCTCCCTCTGCCGCTCTGCGCTCTTGTCAAGTATTCATGAAACCCGAGGCGAAAACAGCGCTGGCCCGGACATAAAAAAGAGATTTCATTCTCATTAAGGCTCGCGAAATGTACTTTTATGGCAAAAGACGCCACAATGGCAAAAGTTTCCTTGCTGCCCGTCAGTAAACAGCGGGTACGTTCCCTTAAAAATGAAGCAAAAAAAAAAATTAACGGCACACCCCTTTGTGGGCAGACTGTAGTGCAAGTACATCGTTATGTATGCGAGGTCGCCGCTGCAGATCCCGACATTTCTCTCTAGAAGAAACCGTATTCCAGAGATTTAATGAAGGATAAAAACAGCCAGCCGGTTGCAGTAATTTTATCGCATGAACTGGTTCCGACACCAACTCAGGGTATCTTCATCAGAATGAATTACAGTTACCAATAAAAAAATTAATCAACGTAGGAAAATAACAAACGAATCAAAAATATTCAGTAGCACTAGAAGTATCAAAAACAGAAAAAGTATAGCATGTATAGATTGACATTGGATTGAGAGATATTAGAAAGATAGCAGGTAAAGTGTTGAAGTCCAGTAAGTAAAATTCATCTTGTAAGGCCAAAATTAAAATCACTGACATCAGACTGAAAGGTTTGTCAACTAATTTCACCCCTACGCAGAAACAGAGCTTATTAATGAAAGTAGTTATAACAAGAGGCCAAGCCTAATAACTGAAGTATGAAGACAGATAATAAATAAAATGTACAGGAAATGCTGTAAAATGAAACAGCCAATTTAAGCGTCATCTCTCAAGTGCAGATAGCATTAAACTACGTAAAATGAGCAGAATTAGCATGGCTGGAATAACAAGTATTCAACAAAATACAACAATTAAAAAGAGGGGGAAAACGATATTTGAGAACTGCGAATAACTGTTTAAAGCCGTTACAGAAATTTTTATGTAGCAATTGTAGCTGTTCATTGAGAATGAGACCGCTATTACGAGACATACGCTTAAAAATTTCCATTTCTTCGAGAATATCAAGCCCTTAAGCTTTCTTTTCTTTATTGAGGATAGTGACTTCATCGACTCCCTTTGGTTAGGGGACTGTAATAAAAATGATACGCTAGGGACGAATTATGCACATTAGTACACTTTCATCCTAATAAATGCTCTTTATATCTGATATTGACGTCTCTTCCGGTCTGTTCTACGCAATAAACTGGACAAACGTCACCGCTGGTACTATACTGTACTGAGCGCTAGAGAACACTTACGGTACGTTAGTTCTCAAGACAAGAATTCACTTTTCTTGTAACGTTCATCTGTTTATAAACTATTATTAGTTTCAGCTGTTATTAAAGCACGCTTTATTAACTCTTATGATCGATTTCTGCCTATTTAGTCACCTTCGTATGTAATACTAAGATATAGCACTGTTGCTGCCACCCATGACAACTCAGTAATACTGTTTTTGTCATCAACCTCCCAGATTACTTCTTTGGGTTATTAATTTTCTGACTGGTTTGATGTGGTCTACCATAACTTCTCCTCTTTTTCCAAACTCTTCGTATCAGAGCAGCACTTGTACCCAACAACCTCAGTAATTTGTTGGATATTTTCCCATCTCTGTCTTCCCCTACAGATCCTAAAAGGCGATGGAAGTTATTCTGAGATGTCTTCACACATATTCTATTACCTTGTCCCTACATTTTGTCTATGTTCTCCATATTGACGTTTCCTCGTAATTTCTGCGAAGAATCTCGTTTCTTATCAGTCCACCTAATTTTCCAAATATTCTATAGCATCACATCGGAACACTTCAATTCTCTTCTTTTCTGATTTTCCCACAGTTCATAATTTACTAAACACTTACATCACAACAAAATTTTCCAAGTAAATTTTTGTTTTCTTTGAGATAAAGTGGCTTTCGATTATTCAGTCGCCTTGCTGTCTCAATTAATTCTGCAAGACGCACCCACGATGCGCACACATTCTGTAATTTAACGCAAGGAGAATAACTTGTATGAGCGAACGGTACGAGCGAGACTGGACCTACACTGAGGTATACAAAATGATTCATGTGGAAGACTAACGGGTAACTAGTGTGTTGAATCAAAATAAGTTGACTAGGAAGCTTTTTAATTTCGTCACACAGACCACGCCCATGCCCACGTATTAGATGTTTCTTTACGTACAGTCATTAGCAAACAAATCAGAGGTCGAAGTATTGGAGAGAGGCTGTTCGTCTCATGGAACTCTTCTCCGAGAATTAGCCGACGCTAGGCTATTCACATGTCGCTGTTCCAATGGTGTACCGTGTACATGTTGGTGAGACGGTTCACCGACTACTACTGCAAATGTAACCGTGGACCGATAGGCCATAGTCCATTAAACTACTCGCTGATTCAGAGCTGGACAACAACAACTGTTGAGCAACAGAACCATCCAGAAACACTTCCTCACTATGGCGATTATAGCCGCCACTTGACATGCTGGTGAGAAAAAAACAGTATGATCGCTGCCCACCGCGATTGTTAATCGTGCTTGGTGGCGTCGCGCGAACATGATGCAGGAAGGAAGGTACCCAAGTGACGAATAGACGAATGGGGACACTAGGGGCGAAAATGGAGAAATCCATTGACATAAGCGACTCTTACAAATGGCAGATTGTTACGGTCCGTGTCCTGCTAACGAGCATATGCGAAACTGGTGGACAGCTCTCGTGCTACTTCCGCGGTGGTATATGGAAAATGGTTGAAGGACAGTGCAACTACTGGCAGGCTACAAGGTGTTGGACGTCGATGCCTCGTCACGGAACGTGGGCGTGGATGCCTTGCCCGCTCTGTAGATCATGATAGGCGGGATATCTGTAGTAGAGTATACAGCAAGTGCAGGTCTCGGAACACATCGTTTACGCCATATTGTAGAACACTGGGCTACGCAGTAGCCGACCCAACGCTATCGCCAATTACGACTGCTGTGACACGAGATCGTCGATATTGGACCGTGCATCAGTGGAAATATGTCTACCGGATGAGTCACGTTTTCTGTAACACGTCGATGGACGTGTTCGGATATGTCGTCAGCCAAGCGAACGGCTGCTGGAAAGGTACATCGGGCGCATTCCAGAAGGAACATTCACATGAGCTTCCATGGGCCCTAACGGAAGGCAGCACGGAACGCCGTACATGATGAAGATTATTGGCGACTACCTAACCCTTCATGCTTGATTTCTCAAGTCCAGAATCGTGCTACAGCGGTTTGAGGAACATGACAGTGAATTCGCATTGTTTCTTTTGTACATAGAATTAACCTGGCCTTAAGACGACGGAACACATCTGGGAGGCCATGGGGCACCAGCTACGCGCTCAGGAAACACTGGCCTGTAATTTACAAGTTTTATGTGACCTGCGTGTAGATATCTGGTGCCACATACCTCCAGACACCTCTGAAGGACATGTCGAATCCCTTACATGCGGAATGTCTGCTGTATTCCTTTCTAGAGGTGTGCCAAAACACTGTTAAGCAGATGTTCATAATGTTTTGAGTCAGTGTACGCTAACCGAACGTCACTGGACTTGTAACATATATTTTCGACCTATTTTATATGTGTATCGATATTACTATGTCAATTTGTAGTCTGTTGCATCTGTCATGGAAGTTCTATGACTATGTATAGGTATTTCAGTTATGTGAACTTTTTGGACGATGTTGTTTAATCTGTTCTTGTGGATTTAAATAACTACTGGAATGACTGTTATATAATGTACTGTAAATGACTTGGTCCATAGTTAGGGAACGTAGTCTTGAATGTAAAAGATGTGACCGGCCAGAGTGGCCGAGCGGTTCTAGGCGCTACAGTCTGGCGCCGCACGACCGCTACGCTCGCAAGTTAGAATCCTACCTGGGGCATGGATGTGTGTGCTGTCCTTAGGTTAGTTAGGTTTAAGTAGTTCTAAGTTCTAGGGGACTGATGACCTCAGAAGTTAAGTCCCATAGTGCTCAGAGCCATTTTTAAAAGATGTGGGGAAGCCCCGCAGGTACGTAAGTAGCCTGGGCGGAGTGGAAAAGATGTGGTTGGCGCGCAAGTGGCAACTCGTCCTTTGTGACATGTAAGGAGTCTGGGCTGAGCAGTACTGTGGTTAACATCTCGCTAGCAGTAGCGGATCACTGTGGCTCGTATTTTTGGAGACCAGAGGAGCTTAAGAGCAGTATTTATGGGCTTCGGATGCTGCATTTGGTGGTAGTATTATCATGGCATGGGTTTTGGCCCTTTAAAAATACAATTCCGACGCCAAGAAGATCTACAAGAGGGCGACGCCAACAGTACTGCCATGACTGCATCGCCGCCATGTTAACAACAACCACAAATTACGCCATCAGTGCCGCAAGCCTTCCATTAACTTGTTTATATTTGGCACTCTGTAAATAGACCAGTTATTTTGTGAAATTTTGTTGATTTTAGTAATAATCGTGGTGTTGCTAAAAACTCTGTCTTACCTCCATGATTATCCCAAATCACACAACTGGACAGGAATCCTATCCTAGTGAATTTACTTCAGAGTATCCTAATTTATTATGGACTTATTCATCAGCTGTAAAAATATTTGTGATTGCTTTCTAATGTGTGGAGTTTAGTGTTTAGAGATCAGTTTTACAGTTTGAGAAATACTCCAGACAAGTTCAGTTTTCCTACACACACTGAATTTCTCTCTAATTCACGACTAGGCCCTTAAGACGAATTACAGAGATTTAATGTTGTACATAAACGACATTCTAAGATTTCCTTAACGCATGAATGATATTTTTCTCTCTCCTCCTTTAATCATCCGGTTTATCCATTGTGACGGAATTCTAAACTTTTTCTGCACTCGTCATACTGGTACCTGCTGTCACTGATTGTTCAGTCAAATCACACACACAAATCTGCATTCATCTTAGGGCTTTTGCCTAATCATTTATGACTGTCCTATCAAAAAAAAGGTACGACAATACCTGAGACTAACCGTTTAACAGTAAGCTAACTTGGTAAACAGAAAACCCAGCCCTTCGTCTACCAAGAATTAATCTGACCTTTCTTCTCGTATGCCAATGTCGCCTTGATATCCGTTCCGTCCAGTTTCTGTTATATATTTGGAAGCCATCCACTGTGTCTTCCTTAAAGCATCCTCTTACCCTACGCGTTCGGTTCATTTTAGTAGACTAGAATAGCTCTTTAGAAGCATGAGTTCAGTGTTCATTAACGAGAGGTTAATCAGTAGCAGGTAGCCAAGGGAAACTGGGATACTGCCGACTGACAAATAAATATTGAGCTACCGATTTAGGCGGCAAACTACCAATATTGCCAGTTATTAACTGATGCTAGTAACTATTAAATACATAACTCTAGCATTAGCTCTGTTTATTGACTATTGCATAGTAATATACATATATTATTATTTGAGTATTAACTAAAGTAGAGGCCACTTTTAACTTGAAATAAAGGCTCCTGAACTATGCGAATATGTGCGGGCTGTTTTCGAAGTGTGCAGTAGGTACAAGGTTAACAAAGCGAATAGTCGTCGCGCAGACGTAAGAACAAAGGCATTTAGACAGGATGTTAGGTGTTAGATTTTCCCTCCAAATCGTGTTGGTGTCAGTTGGTTGTGTACATGCTTTGAAACTGTGTTTACAGTAATGTTTTATGTTTCTGTGGTGTACTGCAGCTTGGTATTTATTCTATCAACTTCTTGCTACATTAACAAGACATTATGTAGCCTGTGATCTTGCATGTTTTTAGCTATAGGAATAAATCGTGGAGTTTCCAAAGTAAGTGAGGTTACGGGGAATACAAAAGATGTTTCACCTCGGAAAGTTTCGGCTGTGGTAGCACTTCCTGCTGAAAATCGTTACACATAACAAGAAATTGCGAACAGAATGAGAATATCACAGAAAACTATCAGCAGAATGTAATTTTCAGTGCAGAAAGTTGGTGAATGCAAGCCAAACAGGAAAGGAAAATGTGGACTTAAAAGAAAACTCAGTCCTAGAAGAATGAGAAGTCTTATAAGCATGGCAACAATGTACTGCAAACTTACTTCTATAGACATGAGCCATCAGCTGAAAGGTTTGCGTGTTGGAAGTTTCACCTGTGACAGTAAGGAGGAGGCTGTTTGAATGCGGTTTAAAGACCAAGGAAAAAGCAGATAATCACACCTGCCATGAAAACCAAAAGAGCGCAGTGTGCTAAACAACTTCAGGAGTGGACAAGTGAGGACTGGGCGAAGGTATGTGCAATGACATGATACATTAAGTGGGTCTGATCTCTAATGTTGGAAGTTTTGGGTTGAAATTGTGATATTTTATTGATACCGGAGAAATGCACATTTGAATTCTGGGACTGTTGATTTCTCCTATGCTACTATTCCAAACTTTTTTAACTTGCAGTTTTGTGCCCATGCTTCAGGTATGCTTCAGTAATGAATCTGTATTCACTGTGATGGAAGAAAGCAGCCAATATGTTCGTCGCAGACCTGGAGAACACTTCAAAGTTGAAGTGTGAAGCATCCAACTTCCGTTGTGGTCTGGAGTGTGATGTCCGAGAAAGGTCCTGGCAGATAATATACATTGTTGAAGGGACAATGAGGCAAGAACAATATAAATAAATCCTAGAAAATGAACTTTTCCCCCAAATAAATAAGCGGTTTCCTAATAAAGATGCCATTTTTATGCATGATGGGGCACCTTGTCACAAAGCCAAAAGTGTTTCCAAGTACTTGGAAGAAAACCAACTGAAAGTGTTCCCCTGGCCAGGGAATAACCCTGATATGAACCCAATTGAAAATTTATAGAGGATAAGGAAATTTACAATAACCGTCAAACAGGATCTCATGGAGAAACTAGAGGAAACCTGTTACCATGACAATTATATTAAAAGTCACGTGAAAAGTAAATGAAAACTATGCCAAACAGGATAAAAATGTTGATTAAGAACGAAGGCATGCATACAAAGTATAGAATGTACAAATATAATCTATATGTGGGTGTAAATTTGTAATAAAGGTAAAGTTTTGGAAAAAAGAATCTTTAATCTAATAATTTGAACACGTCTGTATAATAAAGTGCAGTGAAGTACTTCATTCTCGCAGCAAAATGTTTTTTTCAGTGTTTGGTTTCAAAAACAATAAAATAATTTTAATATTATCGACATAAAATAGTTTTTTTTAATGGCATTCAGAAAAACGTATAAGTGTTTAAATATTTTAAATTGTCTTTGCATTTTAAATTACTTTTGGTTGAAGAGCGCACATTGTCATCTCATCCTCGCACGTCACGAATGAAACTCCATTAAAGATAAAAGTTTACTCAGCACATGCGCAGTAATCGTGGCGTTACATACCTAGAATATTCACTGAAGCATCGACCACTGCTGACTAGCGGCGCCGCATTGGAAGTGGTGGAGAAGCCTTCGTCGCATCGCCAGGGACTGGACTGATGTGGTAGCTGCTGCGTCCGTACGGCGGGCAGGGCTTGAAGGTGTTGGAGTCAGTCGCTGCATGAAGACGAATAGAGAGGAGAGAGAGGGCTCTGACAAACTGTTTTTTTGAGTTACTGTCAGCCGGACGTCACCGTAGTCCCACGGGGTGTGGCCACTGAGTGGACACAGACAGCGATCACATTGGAGGTGGAGAAGGTTAAAGAGGGTCATATCTGAGTGCTTTTGGCAGCTGGTGATTTTAAACTACGCTGTGAGAGTAACAGTCGAGAATTCATCTTGTTACTTGTTCTAGATCAATAATCAAATGTATAAGAACTAACTAAGATATACGAGATATTGTTTGGGCATGGACCTGACGTCCTACTACTGTTAGGTAGGATATTTTTTAATAATTTTATCTGAGTTTTCAGTTTGTAAGTGTTAATCTTCAATTCTTTGAAATTTCTTAATTGTATAATGGCGTAAATTACAACTGTTGTTTTACTTCAGATTTCAGATACGCATGATGATGAGGCTAGGATCCCGAAACTGTGGTAGCGTATAGACTTTGGTCAATAAAAGTATTTTACAACTGTGGTGGATTTGTTTACCGTGAACATGTTTCAGATGCTTGATTGTGAGGCCGACATAGTGTTAGTGAACGGGAGTGAACATCATTTTGGGGACATGATGCTGTAGTATATCGAGAGGTTTTAACAATGGAAAATTGTACTGAAATGCAGGAGAGTCTGTAACGAATTGACGCATGGTGCAGGCAATGGCAATTGAATCTCAATGTATACAAGTGTAATGTGCTGCGAATACATAGAAAGAAAGATCCTTAATCATTTAGCTACAATATAGCAGGTCAGCAACTGGAAGCAGTTAATTCCATAAATTATCTGGGAGTAGGCATTAAGAGTGATTTAAAATGGAATGACCATATAAAATTAATCGTCGATAAAGCAGATGCCTGACTGAGATTCATTGGAAGAATCCTAAGAAAATGCAGTCCGAAAACAAAGGAAGCAGGTTACAGTACACTTCTTCGCCCTCTGTTTGAATACTGCTCAGCAGTGTGGGATCCGTACCAGATAGGGTTGATAGAAGAGATATAGAAGATCCAACGGAGAGCAGCGCGCTTCGTTACAGGCTCATTTAGTAATCGCGAAAGCGTAACAGAGATGATAGATAAACTCCAGTGGAAGACTCTGCAAGACAAACGCTCAGTAGCTCGGTACGGGTTTTTATTGAAGTTTCGAGAATATACCTTCACCGAGGAGTCAAGCAGTATATTGCTCCCTCCTACGTATATCTCGCGAAGAGACGATGAGGACAAAATCAGAGAGATTAGAGCCCACGCAGAGGGATACCGGCGATCTTTCTTTCCACAAACAATACGAGACTGGAATAGAAGGAAGAAACGATAGAGGTACTCAAGGTAGCCTCCGCCACACACCGTCAGGTGGCTTTCGGAGTGTGGGTGTAGATGTAGATGTAGAGGTAGATGTAGACGTAGATGTAGAAAGGATCGCCATAGCAGAAAGTAAAGCAGGACTACTCATCAATAAAAAACTGAACATATCCAAGTAGGTAGAATTATATATGCACAAGAGCACTTTACAGTTGACAGTGACATGTTCAAATCTGTTGTTTAGTTAAGATACCTGGAAAATTGTTACAGTTTTTGTAATCAAATGCCCTTGGATTTAAACGAAAGAATTTCTGCTCACTCTAAATCTCTACAGGCCCTCAGGGATACGTTCAAGTCGAAAGTCGTATCACCTTCTGCGAAACCGAAGTTCTACAAAGCCATTAAACGCAATATTGTTCTCTGTGGTTGACAAAGCTGAACACTAACTAAAAGGGAGGTGCAAAAGCTTCTAACATCTGAAAATCGGCAATGACAGGAATCGGGAGTCCGGTGAAAGACGGAGATACTGAATAATGAAATTTATTACATCACGAACCAGTCCAACGTTTCACAATATCAGAAGCGTAGGCAACTCCAATTGGCAGGCCAAGTAATACGTATGCCTACGACCCGACTTCACAAGCACGCTTCCATAGCCCGCACTACACCGAACAAGGTCCACACCAGTGTTCGACTTGGCGAAATTTGGCGTTAATGAGTTATAGGAGCAGACGACCGACGCGAGTGTCTTTGCTGAAAGCACATCGCCTGCTGTGGCTCTCCTAGGTTCGTGACAATGTCAGTTGGAACCTAGACGACTGCAAAACTGTGGTTTCGCCAGATGAGTTCCGATTTCAGCTGATAAGAGCTGATTTTAGGGTTCTAGTGTGGAGCGTGTCCCACGAAGCCATCTACCGAAGTTGTCAACAAGGCACTGTGCAAGTTGGTGATGGCTCCATAATGTATGGACTGTGTTTACATGGAACAAATTGGGTCTCTGGTCCATGTTAACCGATCATTGACTGGAAACGATTATGTTCGGCTATTTGGAGACCATTTGCAGTCATTCGTGAAGTTCATGTTCCCAAGCAAGATTGAGTTTTTATGAATGACAGCACGCCATATCTATGGGCCCTAATTGGTCGCCATTGATGCGAAGAACTTTCTGGACAATTAAAGCGAATGATTTTGCCCCATCGAACACCTGATGGAAAGAATCGAGAGCTCAGTTCGTGTACAGAGTCCTGCACCGACAACACTTTCGCAATTATGGTCGGATATCGAGGCAGCATAAAGCAGTATTTCTGCAGGGGACATCAAGACTTGTTGAGTCCATACCACGTCAGTTTTTGCTCTACGTCGGGAAAGATGAGGTCCAACACCACAGTAGGAAACGTCACCTCAGTGTATTACAGTGCTAATTTTATGTCACTCTAGATATTTGTTATACTGTTGTAGTTTTTAAGAAATTAATTGTTAATTTCATATTGTGCACTGGAAAACAGTCAGCGTTTTAACTGCTTTTGTTCGTGTTTATTCCTTGATGTAATTCTCTGAAAAGAAAACCGAAGTTTCTTGCAGATGAGTAAAAGGTTTGTGTCTCGTTTCAGTAAAAGTATTGGAGGAGGTTCTTCCCTTGAAATGGTATGTGAACATGTATACAAAATCATCTTTTCTATCAATTTTTAAGAAAATCGGTAAAGCACAAAAATATATAAAAAAGTAAACAATCTTCGTAATCAATGGATCTATAGATCGTGTTTCGCTCGGTTTAACCAAACGAAAAGGTTCCCGGTTCGAGTCCCTGTCCGGCACACAGGTTTAATTTGGCATGAAGTTTTATATCAATACTGCTGAGTTTGAATGAAAATAAAGTGGAAATATTGCCTGTGTGTCTTGGCCCTATGTGATTATTGCACTAAATTTTAAATAAAGAATTTTAAGTTGTGAAGAAGATGGTCGCATCAGAGTTAGCGCTGTCTGTGCAAGGACGTGACCGCCTGGGACGCCTGCACTCGGCTTGGCTGCGCCATGGTTTATGCATGGTGGCGCCCCTCCTGCCCGCAGCAGCCAGCGCTGGGCCCCCTCCCCCTCCCTTCCCCCCCCCCTCCCCCGCGACGGGTCCCGCGGCGCCTGCCCGCTTGTGTCAGCGAGTTGCCGCCTCGCACGTGCCCAGCGCGATGAATGAGAGAGACAGTCCGCAGAGAGCCTCTCAATCCACCATTCGCCTCGCCGGTGTCAATTGACTAAAATCTCCACTCAAGACCATAAAGCTTAAGAGAATTTCAAAGACACTTCAGTTCGTTTACGAGCTGACTGCGCTGATAGTTTCCGCGGCTAGTTCCCACGCTAGTTCCCATAACCTGACGTAAAATCACGAAACTCACTGAAACACCAAACAATGGACGAATTTTCTTTCTTGATATCGTAAAGTACTTTAATAAATTACCATGTGCAAACCAAATGTACCGAAAGTCGATAGTGTAGCGACAGGAGCGAGGAGAACGTGCTAAGGTGCAGGACACAAATTACTTTACACATTTTACCAAAAATTATTTATTAGATGGAGATTGGGTATTAACATTGAAGCTCAAAACTCAGTTTTTCTTCATAACTAAACGTCAAATCCCCTAATTTGTATTCCATTTTCTGATGACACCATGTTACAAAAATGACAGCATAACACTTCGATGGCAGCGCACATGAAGTCAAAAATTACACACAGGCAGTATCTCAGGAAAATATGGTTTCAGAAGTGACATTAATTTTATACAGTCTCCGCGAATTTTGACGTAATTCAATTCCAGAAGAATAATCTTGCAATTCCCATGTACATTAGTAAAACTTATAAAGGCCGTTACAGCATAGTTCACTGCAGTGAACAGATTTTCGAAAGAGCAATAATAATTACATAACTTCAGCTACTGTACACTTTAAAATTCAAAAATTAACATTAACACAAATACCAAATAATGTAAATCTCTGGCACAGCTTTTTCTAACAGTATTTACGCATAGGAGCAGATGCATGTCATTAGAAACACTGGTAGGTCTAAGAAAACAGTAACGAAAGCTTCGAATTAAATAGTGATTTTCTGTAAGAAACACCAGGTAATAATTACCATTGACTAGCTTACGAGATGACAAATTGGAACACTGACTAGCATACAAAACAATAAATTAAAGCCCAGATTAATATAGTAAGACCTTCCAAGCAAGAGCCTGGCTCCAAATAATAACACACAAGTACAAGCCCCACTGTCAAATGGTTGCTTCCTGGATTTTTAACAAAACGGCAGTCATCAAGGGGCCACTACACCCCGTTAACAAAGAACGACATTTGGGTAGAAACGCCTGGAACATTGATTCGTTACCACAAGCAACCAGCCAAACTAAAACATAAAGGATGGCGCTTATGCGCTTGTTACGTGCAATAGCTATTGATTTGAATGTTAACAAAACACAACCAACTTGAGCTCTGACTAGAGAATAAACATAACTCGGCTTTCTGATGTAACCAGGGAGCGGGAACAGTGTGAGCAGTACAAAAATTCTCACTGCCTTCAGGAAGACTCGGTAGAAGAAACCAGCGTACAGCTTAGTTCTCTAGACCAGCTAGGATTAAGCCGGTGGCGACAGGACACCAGCGGAAGGATAACTGATAAGGTTCTCACAATGTCACCAATTCATTGCATACTCCACAAGAGTCCGCTTCACAGTAGTCCAAAGTAGCATAGCATCTCCTGATATGCTCTTCGGGGTGGTAACAGAATCCTTCGAGACACAATTGCCTCTAGCAATGGGAAGCAGACCCACACTGCTACGCAAGTAAGCCATCTTAGACACACCGCAGCCGACTGCCCGGCGCCTGTTGTCGCAGTCTGTGTCATTCGCGACACGTCGCAGGGAGCCACCACACAATCCACGGCGCTATTCTCGAAAACAACCCACGGCAGCGCGCGAGGGCCCAAACAGCCTCGAACTCACTGCTCTGACGGCAAAATTTCGAGAGAACAATCGAATTATCCAAGAAATGAGAAGGCGCAGCTAAACCATCGCAAAAGAATTTGATAAAAGGAAGCCGAATGGCTCAGATAGTACAATAACTAAGACAATGAGTTAGTATGTTCAAGAAACGAGTTTCATATTCTCTTTCGGGATCCATAATTCTGTTTTCTGTTTACCTGAATCACCTGAAGTCAATGTTCTGCTAGTTCTTTAAGCCGGTAATAGACTTCTTGTCTACTAAAATTTTGTTCTCTCTCTCTCTACTACGGTCACTCCAAAAAACGCAGTTTCTTTACGAGGGTAATCCCAAAAGTAAGGTCTCCTATTTTTTTATAAGTACTTAGACCTGTTTATTTCTACAATGATTTACATCAGTTTACACCTTGAACATTTAGCTATTTTTCGACATTTTTACCATTTCTGTCGATGCATTTTTGTAGATGCTGTGGCAGTTTTTGTATGCCCATGTCATACCAGCTCGTCACCATGCTGTTCATATCGTTATGAACCTCTTCTTTCACCACGTCGTCGGAGCTGGATCGCTTTCCGGCCAAATGTTCTTTTAACCTAAGGAACATGTGATAGTCACTGGGCGCCAAGCCATGGGGTGGATGATTATGTTCCACTGAAACTGCTGCAGGAGTGCAGCAGTTTGCCGAGCGATATTTGGGCGAGTTTTGTCATGGAGAATGTGTACTCCCTTGCTCAACATTCCTCTTCTCCGGTTCTGAATTGCCCGTTTGAGTTTTTTCAGAGTCTCACAGTACCTGTCAGCGTTAATTGTGGTCCCAGTGGGCATGAAGTCGACCAACAATACCCCTTTCCGATCTCAAAAAACGGTTGTCATGACTTTACCGGCAGACTGTGTTTGTTTGAATTTCCGTGGCTTTGGCGAAGAGGGATGGCGCCACTGGCGTGATTGTTGCTCGGTCTCAGGTGTAAAGTGATATGCCCAGGTTTCGCCACCCGTCACAATTGAGTTCAGAAAGTTGTCCTGTTCAGCTGCAAGGCGGTGAAGAAATGCGCGGGAAGCATCAACTCTTTACCGCATGTGATCCTCAGTCAGCATGCGTGGCACCCATCTTGCGCACACCTTCCGGTAGTTCAATGTTTCCGTTAAAATTCTGTGAGCGGTGCTTCGGGAAACCTCAGGAACCAACGTGCAAAAATCATCCAGGGTGATCCGCCTATATTCGCGAATGCTTTGCTCAACCTTCAATACTGTCTCCTCGGAAATTGACGGTCTCCCGCTCTTGTTCGTCGTGATTTTCGGTCCGACCAGCTGCAAACTGTTTACACCATTTACGAACATTTTTGACATCCATGCACGACTCACCGTACTCTTCCGTCAACTGGCGATGTATTTCAATCGGCGCAGTGCCCTTTGCCTTCAAAACCGAATAACTGCGGTAATTCGCACTTGGCGGTAACATCCAGCGGGAGCTCCATTCTCAACGGCTGCCAAGCCAAGACTGAGCGCCTCAGCGCGGCGTGCGCATGTTTACACACAGCGCGTGAAGCTCTCTATATAACAGTGTGACCAACTGCCACACAAACAGAGTTCTGTACTTATAAAAAAAATAGGAGACCTTACTTTTGGGATTACCCTCTTATCAAAAATTCTTATTGTTTGTATCGAAATTTATTTCTCGAGGGTGTGTATGTGAACCTCTTCATGAAATTTCATTTAAAGTAACCTGACCTCAGTATCGTCCACAGCTCGTGGTCTAGTGGCTAGTGTTGCTGCCTCTGGATCACGGGATCCCGGTTTCGATTCCCGGCCGGATTGGAGATTTCCTCTGCCCGGGGACAGGGTGTTTGTGTTGTCCTCATCGTTTAATTATCATCATCATCGTCATCATGATTCGTGACAGTGGCAGGACAGGACTGTGTAAAAAATTGGACTGAGTAAAAATTGTCACTTTATACAGGCGCTGCTAACCGAGCAGTTGAGCGCCCCACAAACCAAACATCATCATCTCAGTATCTCTGGCACATCAGTTCCTGGTGCACTTAGTAAATTTCCCCCGGTACAAAAGAATGAGGAGCTGAGTGTATTCAGTGCAGCCACGGTTAACATATTTTTCACGCAGATATAGAGTAAAATTTTTTGTATTTAGATGTGTTCGCATTATAATTTACTAAAGTATACCTTTCCAAGACATTGGTACATTGAAGATCCATCAAAACGCGTCGTTCTTGGTATGATTCCTTATAATTATATGTCATTTAGTAGCATATCGGCAACTGAAGTCTTCTGGATATGTTAACATACAAGACACGGTCGCATTTTACGGAAGTTCAGCGCAGTGTAGGGAATAGAAACGTGCAGTTACGAAACGGTGTCTGTGGTGTGCATATGTTTTGTGTACCGCTAAATCGGGTCGTTTTGTTCCCCTTCGCGTTTTATAAAAGGTTCTGGGACTTTGTTATTGACTGAACAGAAGCACATGTTGTAATACTGGACATTAAGTAAACAGAAGGGCCAAGAGAGCTTGCACTACTTGCAGGAAGATATTTTGCACTTTCTTGTTTCAAGTCTTGTATCTACAAGTTCTAAAAGTTCCCGCTCCTGAATAGAAACAGTGGTCAAGTAACAATGACTTTGAGGTTTTACCAAAAAGTGAGAATTATGAAACAATTTCTATCTTGTGTTCAAAACTATTCTAAACTTTTATCGCGCTATTGTAATTAAATTCTGTAAGCTAATGTCCTTACTGACTGGACAAGGAACACCTTTTTTGCCTTGTAACATGTTCGTGTGTGTTGAAGTTTGTATTTATGTACACCGCAGAGAGAACTAGGCCTATATGATTAGCATATGTACAAAGAAGAAAATGTGTGTTCAAATAGAGCTAACGCAGGGGTGGCAACAGGAAGGACTACTGACCAACCTGTATAGGAACCATGCCAAATCCGCTCGTAAATGTGCCGATCCCGCGGCGTTTGGAACAAAGGCACAATTAAAACAAGATCACTTCTGGAACCAGTTGTATTTTGAGCTACAACAACAACAGGGCAAATATATGAGTATGTAACCCGCTCTGATGACAGGGGCACGAGCTGTTGTAATTTAGAATCGCACCGTAGCCCAGTCTGTCTTCTGATTGTCCTCATTAGTAAGAGGCGACCAGGTGTTAGAAGTCAATAGGGATGTCAGTTCATGAAGCAACAACATTCTTTTAGAACAGCCACGTAACACCCAAGATATTGGTTTATGTTGTGTATTGAGACAATGGTCATGAAAAGAAGTAAAAGTTTTGTGGTTCTGAGTTCAAAAATTGGTTTGACGCAGCTTGTAACCTACTTGGTCTTCTCTCTCGCATTTTACTTGAATGTGACAGGTTACCTTTTTTACGTAAAATAAAATAAAACATAACATATTGGTAGGCTCCGAGAGCAAATAACGATTATCGAACTCCTACT
The DNA here is from genome assembly GCF_023864345.2 of Schistocerca serialis cubense. Classification (NCBI taxonomy): domain Eukaryota; kingdom Metazoa; phylum Arthropoda; class Insecta; order Orthoptera; family Acrididae; genus Schistocerca; species Schistocerca serialis. The sequence continues at coordinate 526,034,307 of NC_064642.1, forward strand.
AACGACGTATGACATGCAAACTGACTGTGCCAGCAAGCTGTATTCTAACAGGGGTGCGTGGATCTTGCGCTTAACAGACATACCTTTTCGGGTTCTCCATCTTTGAAGTCCAACTGCTCCATCCACACGTGTCAAACTCACCTGACTTACCTGCAAGACAGCGAAAAGCACCTGTGTATGAACTCTGAGAAGGGGTGTGCCAAGAATGAAATACTTTTTGAAAGTTGGTACACCTGGTAAAAGCTTCATGTACTGTCTAAGCCCAGTTTCCTCCATTTTCGTAGGTGTGCATTCGTTACTGCAATTGCACAAAGTTCCAGCTGCATCGATCAGAATTCACAGCATGCCCGCGGACGTAACTTTTGCCTCCCCACAACACAACCGGTACGCAAGGTTATTTAGACCTGAAGGAAGAATAATGATATCCCACCATATACTCTGAAAATTGTACCTGTCTTGCAAACACCTACCAGGATGGTTTAGGAAATTTCTCAACACAAAATAACGGAATTCTCTCTCTGGCGCAACGAAATGGTTATCAGCGACGATAAATTCATAGCACCGAAGTAGTACACATTCCAACAGTTAGAACGACAAACTTATTACATTCATTGTAGTAATGGCGTTGCGGCTAGCATAAGCCTTGCGCGCTGTCTGACTTCATTTAGGTCTGGGAATTGGTCACCAATTAAACACACCTATAAGCACCAAACAAATGCACTTCCTGTACAACTTGCAAATACATAGCCGGCCGGGGTGGCCGAGCTGTTCTAGGCGCTACAGTCAGGAACCGCGCGACCGCTACGGTCGCAGGTTCGAATCCTGCCTCGGGCATGGATGTGTGTGATGTCCTTAGGTTAGTTAGGTTTAAGTAGTTCTAAGTTCTAGGGGACTGATGACCTTAGAAGGTAAGTCCCATAGTGCTCAAAGTCATTTGAACCATTTATTCTGCAAATACATTATTTATGTCGCCGAAAGCTCCAAGTGAGCGGAATGAGACTGTCAGAATTTTATCTCTCTGCTATTACACCGAGTGAGGTGGGGTAGTGGCTGTCACATTGGACACTCATTAGGGAGGGCGACGGTTCAAACCAGTTTCCGGCCATCCTGATTTAGGTTTCCGCGATTTCCCTAAATCGCTTCAGACGGGCCGGGATGGTTCTTCTGAAAGGCCACGGTCGACTTCCTTCCCAATCCTTCTCTACTCCGATGAGACCGATGACCTCGCTGTTTCGTCCCCTCCACCAAAAACAACCAACCAACCAATCCTAACTATTACAATCGTTAACTTTATCAGGCCCTATTTTCTCTTTGACTTCTTATGTCACTCTGGACTCGTACATCCGATTGGAAATAAGGGATGTCCGCTTCTGGAAACTATGCAATACTTTTGTTTATCACATAGATCGTATCTGTCTGCCAGCCTTAAGCTCTCCAGACGCCGCTGCTTCGCCCGCATCTCTATGACTTTTGTGCTGTCTCAGCCAACACCATCCCACTCGCTTGTGCAGCTGTTGTCGAACATCAGTCAGGTGAATTAAGACTTGACTGTCTCATGATAAGCTACTCATAACATGTTGCGGTTCGCATCATGATTATTTTAATAAAATTCTCTGTAACCTAGATATACTTGTTGTGGTGCTGTCCAGCTATCAAGGTGCCTTATCAAAGTCGGCAACGCGAATTGAAACCACAGACATTAGTGAGGACTAGCTGCAATCCGCAACAACCAATGTCAGGCAATTCAGAAGACTACAGCTCCGTCTCAGCATAGTAGCGCCCTCGCTCTGAGGTCAGTATAGTATCAAGCATGCAAGGGCTGAGTCCAGGTAGTGTGACCTAACCTGCAGCATTCCACATCATCATGTGGGACAGTGACTGATAAAGTTTCTGATGAAACGTACTTTCGTACCAAAAGCGGAAGCACACTATTAGAGGTGCAAAGCAGTTATAGAAAAGGTAGATCATGTTCTGATTGTCTTTTCACTTTGGCACAAATAACCGAGAGAAAAAGAGAATTTAAATTTCCGACTTACTACGTTTTTATCGACTGTGAAAAGGCGTTTGACAAAGTAAAGGACAAAATGCTACAGGAATCAACTAAGGAATTTGGAGTTCTAGCGCATCTGATTATGGCAATTCAGTCATTATACAAAAAGAATAAAATAAGGATCCCTATTGAGAAACGAGACAGAATCGGCCGATATCAATCAAGGAGTCAGATAAGGCTGCCCATTGTCCTCCCCCCCCTCCCCCAACCCTTTGCAATTTTTACGTCGACGGTATTATTCGTAAATGATTGACTTCACTAAGTGACATATTAAGAAGTGATAATTCCAGTTTTATGGGGATGCTATTCGCTGATGATCAGACTACAACAAGAGAATCTGAAAAAGATCAAATTTCTGTACAAAAACTGAGTCAAACTGTCACTAAATACGAAATGAGAATATCAAAAGATATAAGTGATGGCATTTCAAGGACTGGAACCCGTAAGAGCCAAAATTGTTATAGACGGACAAGTAATTGAAGAGAGTTTAAATATTTACGGCGCAGTTTTAAGTTTTACAAGTCAGATGATACTTTACTTTACTTTTACTTTACTTTACATGTGGCAAGGGCCTTATCTATGAGCCTCTTCCACTTCTGCCTGTCCAATGCGCTGTTTGTCCAGTTGCTGCTGCTGTTCATCCTCGTTGTGTCCTCCCGAATGTTATCCCGCCATCTGATTCTGGGTCTCCCTCTTCCTCTCGTTCCTTCTATTGTTCTGCTGGATGCCATTCTACGTAGTCTATTCTCTGCCATTCTTGCTATATGACCTGCCCAATTCAACCTTCTCCTCTTGAGCACTTCGACGATGTGACGGTGTTTGTACAGCCCTCTTAATTCTTCATTTCTTCTTATTCTCCATTCCACGTTATTTTCGTCGTATACAGGTCCAAAAATTTTCCTAAAATTGGCCAGGTTCAGACATCTCTGTAGAAATATACAAAGTACATTACAGCATAACGTACGGAAATAGACGTTAATAAAACTCTAAAAAGTAATAGGGTTACCTTTCCTGCTGTATGGTAGCGAATGTTCCGTCCTTAACATCTGATCCATTACGACGAATCGAATCAGCGGAGATTAAGTTCCTCCTCTTTGTAGTGAGATATTCCATGTTGGACCATAAAATAACTACCGATATTAGACAGGAATGAAATGTTGAACCTCTTACAAATATAACTGAAAAATACCCACTGAACTGGAAAGACCATGTCCAACGTATGCCTAATGATGGAATAACTGAAGGAGCAATGCAGTACATCTCAACAGGCAGAAGAACATTGGGCGTAACTTAACGATATGGCGTGTACGATTCAGACTAATCTTTGAAGATAATGGTGATGATCATGATTTACTTTCGCAAGTGTTGCATTTTGTAGTGCAAGAGAACCGTTGTTATCAATTGCATCAATTGATGCTTTGCTAGTCAATGACAGTGTAAATTATACAACAATTCTGTGGCAAAGAGCCGCGCGGAGTGGCCCACGCGGTTTGAGGCGCCATACATGATTTGCGCGGCCTCTCCCGCCGGAGGTTCGAGTCCTCCCTCGGGCATGAGTGTGTGTGTTGTTCTTAGCATAAGTTAGTTTAAGTAGTGTTTAAGTCTAGTTTCAAGCTCCGTCTCTTAACCTCAGGACGGTTTATTATCGGCTCGGAAATCTGTTCTCTAAGAAGCATTTGATACTGAAATCAATTTCTCTGTGGAGGAATCCACACTGGATAACGTTTATTACCCACTCAAATTTTTAATGAAAATTCAAAAATATTTGCTAATGGGAGGAAAATACGCCGCTGTAAAATATTTGCTCAGACCTGCCACTGCGCCGGAAAAATAGAAATGAAAGCGAAAACTTAGTAGGAAAATTAGGCACTTGAACAGTATTATCACGGTCAGCCGGAAATGACATTACGCTAATAACTTTACATTCCAGACTCGTGCATACGCATCCGTGCAGAAGTATCGGAAAGACGTCTAGGCTGGTGTGATGCGATCTCATGTTCTGAAGAATATGGCAGTCATGGCGATAACTTCCATTAGAAACGTTTCGAGCCCTCTTGTGCTCCATCGATTTGGTGAAGAAGGCTGATGCTGCAAGGCGCAAACGGAACAAAAAACGAAGGGGAACCACTCCGAGAGATTGGCGAGCGCGGCTGAACCGCGCTTCTCAAACAACGCGACCATCCACTGTAGCCGCCTTTCGCCCCACTCGATTCTATGAAAGACCAATCTTCCGTTGTCGCTTACTGTAGCTGTACTCTGAGATGTGGCGTATCACCTCTGGTATCTCGTTCTTTAAATGTCATTCAACGCGTCACAAATGCGTGTATGTTCTTCTTGCTAAAATCTAAGAAAATAAATTTAACGTGCTCTCTGACTACTTCTCTCGTGGTGGTTATGCCTTGAATTTTAAACAGTTTTCACACATCTATAGTACATCGATTATTCTCCTTGCTTCAGTACCGGACATTAACAACCGATGAAACGCCTGGTGACAGACATGTACCAAAACTTAAGCAGAGATAATGAATATTTGGTCCATAAGGGACGGAATTATGAGGGCTGCGACTGTTGATCAATACAAAAAAAAAAATCTGCGTCAGTCACTTGTTTATTATGCCATTACGCGTCTCGATGGTTCATACCATCATCTGTAGGTGAAGAATTGTTTATTTACGTGGCTGGTGTTGGTGAAGAGTAGAGACGTCTTTTCACAGTCACAGACCAAGAGCAGTGTAGGTTATTTTGCGTCTTTTGAGGGACGCTAGAATTGTAAAAGGTATGCATACTGTTGCCTCTCCACTGCAGATTACATTTACACGACAGTGATAGGCAGCCGAGTTGTTAAGATAGAACTAGTTTACAGCACCATTCACGAAGAGAAGAAGGTAATTTCATACGGCTGTAGCCTTTTTGGGCCTATATTTTCTTATTGCCTTATTGTTTATGTGTCTCTGTTCCTGTAAGACAAGTTACTTCTTCAATGTCCGTCGTCTCAGAAACTATAAATTATGAATTATCTCACAGGAAATTTTTCTTTCCTGGACGATTTGCATAGTACTTTTGTCATTAGTCTTCTGGTTTGATGCGGATCACTACCATCTCCTCTGCCCGTGAAAACCTCTTCATCTCATACTAGAACCTACTCCCAACGTTCTTAGTTATTTCTTGAATATATTCCTATGTCAGTCCTCTCCCTAACGCCACCGAAGTTATTCCGGTTTTGACGCATGTAGTATTATCCGATGTTTCCTTCGTTGATTCTAAGGGGAACATTTTCAGTTCTTATGTTATCACTCTAATCAATTTTCAGCAACCTTGTGTAACACCATATTTCGAACGCCGAGAATCTTTATTTTTCTTCCACACTCTATACTTTTCTCCAGATGTACATTATTACAAATTTCTTCTTAAAATCGAGGTCTACGTCTGATACTAGAAGACTTGTCTTACCTGGGAGTGCACTCATGCCCTAAGCTGATACAGGGTGTTTCAAAAATGACCGGTATATTTGAAACGGCAATAAAAACTAAACGAGCAGCGATAGAACTACACCGTTTGTTGCAATATGCTTGGGACAACAGTACATTTTCAGGCAGACAAACTTTCGAAATTACAGCAGTTACAAGTTTCAACAACAGATGGCGCTGCGGTCTGGGAAACTCTATAGTACGATATTTTCCACATATCCACCATGCGTAGCAATAATATGGCGTAGTCTCTGAATGAAATTACCCGAAACCTTTGACAACGTGTCTGGCGGAATGGCTTCACATGCAGATGAGATGTACTGCTTCAGCTGTTCAATTGTTTCTGGATTCTGGCGGTACACCTGGTCTTTCAAGTGTCCCCACAGAAAGAAGTCACAGGGGTTCACGTCTGGCGAATAGGGAGGCCAATCCACGCCGCCTCCTGTATGTTTTGGATAGCCCAAAGCAATCACACGATCATCGAAATATTCATTCAGGAAATTAAAGACGTCGGCCGTGTGATGTGGCCGGGCACCATCTTGCATAAACCACGAGGTGTTCGCAGTGTCGTCTAAGGCAGTTTGTACCGCCACAAATTCACGAAGAATGTCCAGATAGCGTGATGCAGTAATCGTTTCGGATCTGAAAAATGGGCCAATGATTCCTTTGGAAGAAATGGCGGCCCAGACCAGTACTTTTTGAGGATGGAGGGACGATGGGACTGCAACATGGGGCTTTTCGGTTCCCCATATGCGCCAGTTCTGTTTATTGACGAAGCCGTCCAGGTAAAAATAAGCTTCGTCAGTAAACCAAATGCTGCCCACATGCATATCGCTGTCATCAATCCTGTGCACTATATCGTTAGCGAATGTCTCTCGTGCAGCAATGGTAGCGGCGCTGAGGGGTTGCCGCGTTTGAATTTTGTATGGATAGAGGTGTAAACTCTGGCGCATGAGACGATACGTGGACGTTGGCGTCATTTGGACCGCAGCTGCAACACGGCGAACGGAAACCCGAGGCCGCTGTTGGATCACCTGCTGCACTAGCTGCGCGTTGCCCTCTGTGGTTGCCGTACGCGGTCGCCCTACCTTTCCAGCACATTCATCCGTCACGTTCCCTGTCCGTTGAAATTTTTCAAACAGATCCTTTATTGTATCGCTTTTCGGTCCTTTGGTTACATTAAACCTCCGTTGAAAACTTCGTCTTGTTGCAACAACACTGTGTTCTAAGCGGTGGAATTCCAACACCAGAAAAATCCTCTGTTCTAAGGAATAAACCATGTTGTCTACAGCACACTTGCACGTTTTGAACAGCACACGCTTACAGCAGAAGGACGACGTACAGAATGGCGCACCCACAGACTGCGTTGTCTTCTATATCTTTCACATCACTTGCAGCGCCATCTGTTGTTGAAAATTGTAACTACTGTAATTTCGAAAGTTTGTCCGCCTGAAAATGTACTGTTGTCCCAAGCATATTGCAACAAACGGTGTATTTCTATCGCTGCTCGTTTAGTTTTTATTGCCGTTTCAAATATACCGGTCATTTTTGAAACACCCTGTATATTTTTTACATCCTTAGTAACATATTAAGTTCGTGATTGGCTAACATCGCAAAGGTGAAGAAATATAAGCATCATTTGACATAATTGTGGCAATATATATAAATGACCTAGTAGATAGTGTCGGAAGTTTAATGGACAACTGTATCAGCTATGGGTAACCCACCAGCTGGTATCCTTGCAGACATCTTCATTAACTCCTTAGAAGAAAAAGTTTTTAAAAATTGCTTTGCTGCAACCTTAGGCGTCCTTTCATATTCCCGATACATCGATGACAATTTGATTCTTTACAAAGAACCTATTAATGGTATAGACAATATAGTTAAGCTCTTCCATGAACTTCACAAGAAAATCAGTTTTACAGTTGAACTAGAAAATGAACACGGTCAATTAAATTATCTGGATTTAACCAACTTTAATCGACAATAAAATTTCTTTCAACATTTACTGAAAAGAAACTTGCACAGATCAAATCGTACCAGCTAGTTCTACACACCCACAATCTCACAAAAATGTCTTTTTTCATTCCTCCATACACAGAGCTGTTTCTACGCCCTTATCTGTTGAAAACCTCAATGCTGAGATAAATTTGATTAAAACTATCGCAGTTAATAATGGATACGAACCCACTATAGTAGATGATATCTTCAAGCAGAAAACTAACAACAGAGTTACTACTCTCAGTTCCTGAAATACCGAACAGCAAGGAAAGAAATATTTTTCCATTCCATTTTTAGGGCCCATCTCTTACAGAATCCAACGCCTCCTTAAAAACAGATATAACTGCAATGTTACGTTCTCCACTAATAATAACCTGAAAACCAATCTCCTTCATAATTTAAAATCAGTACGTTCCCCTCTGTTACATTCAGGAGTCTACAAAATCATTTGCGACACATGTCCTTCATATTATATAGGATAAACAGGGCGAGCTTTTTCCGTCAGTTCTAAAGAGCATCTATTGGGGAAAAAAGGCACTAACATTCGTAATTCTTCTTTCGCTGATCATTTGCTGATCACAGGCCACAAACCTAAGGAAATCAATGAAATTAGTATTCTGGACACAGAGAAAAAAAGGTGGTAGATTTGATGTTCTTGAGGAAATGGACATATTCAAACACTTCTCTCTCAATAATAACCTTATTCTTAATTAACAGCTACAGTTACGTAACAACAATTTTTTCAATGGCTTCAAACCTTTACTGAAGAATCCTTAAAAGATATTTTTCATCTATGTCACTTTTTCCTCGTGTTTCTTCTGAAATGTTGCTTTCCTCCCCATACTCTTATTGCAGTTTAATCACTTACTGTATTTTACTGTAACAAATTACCGAGAAATAATTTTTTTCTTAATTTCTTACTGCGTTTAAACTATTATATGTCTTCATACTATAAAATGTTTAAAAGTTGTAGACACATCCGCTATACAAACTGCTGTAACCTTTCTATCACGTAAAGCAGATGTTACCAATTTTCATCACTAGATGGCATGACACCTCATGTCCACATCGTAGTTTGCCCGCGCACGCTCCACGCAGTCTGATGCCACCTGTTTCAGTATACACAAGCAGCCCTTAGCGGCATTCTTTAATTTTTACCTAGAAATGACAGTAAAACTTTAACATCGGATGCTTTATTATGTGAAGTGGCCTTTTTGGTGTTAAAATTGTATGACGAGAGCTGCAATGCTCAACGTTTTACGTATGTAAGTACATCTTTATACAGGGTGTTACAAAAAGGTACGGCCAAACTTTCAGGAAACATTCCTCGCACACAAATAAAGAAAAGGTGTTATCTGGACATGTGTCCGGAAACGCTTAATTTCCATGTTAGAGCTCATTTTAGTTTCGTCAGTATGTACTGTACTTCCTCGATTCACCGCCAGTTGGCCCAATTGAAGGAAGGTAATGTTGACTTCGGTGCTTGTGTTGACATACGACTCATTGCTCTACAGTACTAGCATCAAGCACATCAGTACGTAGCATCAACAGGTTAGTGTTCATCACGGTTTTACAGTCAGTGCAATGTTTACAAATGCGGAGTTGGCAGATGCCCATTTGATGTATGGATTAGCACGGGGCAATAGCCGTGGCGCGGTACGTTTGTTCGAGACAGATTTCCAGAACGAAGGTGTCCCGACAGGAAGAGCTTCGAAGCAATTGATCGGCGTCTTAGGGAGCACGAAACATTCCAGCCTATGACTCGCGACTGGGGAAGACCTAGAACGACAAGGACACCTGCAATGGACGAGGCAATTCTTCGTGCAGTTGACGATAACCCTAATGTCAGCGTCAGAGAAGTTGCTGCTGTACAAGGTAACGTTGACCACGTCACTGTATGGAGAGTGCTACGGGAGAACCGGTTGTTTCCGTACCATGTACAGCGTGTGCAGACACTATCAGCTGCTGATTGGCCTCCACGGGTACACTTCTGCGAATGGTTCATCCAACAATGTGTCAATCCTCATTTCAGTGTAAATGTTCTCTTTACGGATGAGGCTTCATTCCAACGTGATCAAATTATAAATTTTCGCAATCAACTTGTGGGGGCTGACGAGAATCGGCACGCAATCGTGCAATCACGTCATCAACACAGATTTTCCGTGAACGTTTGGGCAGGCATTGTTGGTGATGTCTTGATTGGGCACCATGTTCTTCCACCTACGCTCAATGGAGCACGTTATAATGATTTCATACGGCATACTCTACCTGTGCTGCTAGAACATGTGCCTTTACAAGTACGACACAACATGTGGTTCATGCACGATAGAGCTCCTGCGCATTTCAGTCGAAGTGTTCGTACGCTTCTCAACAACAGATTCGGTGACCGATGGATTGGTAGAGGCGGACCAATTCCATGGCCTCCACGCTCTCCTGACCTCAACCCTCTTGACTTTCATTTATGGGGCATTTGAAAACTCTTGTCTACGCAATCCCGCAGAGACTCTTCGTGCTCGTATTGTGAGCTGTGATACAATACGCCATTCTCCAGGGCTGCAACAGCGCATTAGGGATTCCATGCGACGGAGGGTGGATGCATGTATCCTCGCTAACGGAGGACATTTTGAACATTTCCTGTAACAAAATGTTTGAAATCACGCTGGTACGTTCTGTTGCTGTGTGTTTCCATTCCATGATTAATGTGATTTGAAGAGAAGTAATAAAATGAGCTCTAACATGGAAAGTAAGCGTTTCCGGACACCTGTCCACATAACATATTTTCTTTCTTTGTGTGTGAGGAATGTTTCCTGAAAGTTCGGCCATTCCTTTTTGTAACACCCTGTATACGAATATTAATTATTACTGTCCTGTATTTTTCTTATTAATGACTAACTTTGAACCCCCTTTATATGTTGTTGTTGTTGTGGTCTTCAGTCCTGAGACTGGTTTGATGCAGCTCTCCATGCTACTCTATCCTGTGCAAGCTTTTTCATCTCCCAGTACCTACTGCAACCTACATCCTTCTGAATCTGCTTAGTGTATTCATCTCTTGGTCTCCCTCTACGATTTTTACCCTCCACGCTGCCCTCCAATACTAAATTGGTGATCCCTTGATGCCTCAGAACATGTCCTACCAACCGATCCCTTCTTCTGGTCAAGTTGTGCCACAAACTTCTCTTCTCCCCAATCCTATTCAATACTTCCTCATTAGTTATGTGATCTACCCATCTAATCTTCAGCATTCTTCTGTAGCACCACATTTCGAAAGCTTCTATTCTCTTCTTGTCCAAACTATTTATCGTCCATGTTTCACTTCCATACATGGCTACACTCCATACGAATACTTTCAGAAATGATTTCCTGACACTTAAATCAATACTGGATGTTAACAAATTTCTCCTCTTCAGAAACGCTTTCCTTGCCGTTGCCAGCCTACATTTTATATCCTCTCTACTTCGACCATCATCAGTTATTTTGCTCCCCAAATAGCAAAACTCCTTTACTACTTTAAGTGCCTCATTTCCTAATCTAATTCCCTCAGCATCGCCCGACTTAATTAGACTACATTCCATTATCCTTGTTTTGCTTTTGTTGATGTTCATCTTATATCCTCCTTTCAAGACACTGTCCATTCCATTCAACTGCTCTTGCAAGTCCTTTGCTGTCTCTGACAGAATTACAATGTCATCGGCGAACCTCAAAGTTTTTATTTCTTCTCCATGAATTTTAATACCTACTCCGAATTTTTCTTTTGTTTCCTTTACTGCTTGCTCAATATACAGATTGAACAACATCGGGGAGAGGCTACAACCCTGTCTTACTCCCTTCCCAACCACTGCTTCCCTTTCATGTCCCTCGACTCTTATAACTGCCATCTGGTTTCTGTACAAATTGTAAATAGCCTTTCGCTCCCTGTATTTTACCCCTGCCACCTTTAGAATTTGAAAGAGAGTATTCCAGTCAACATTGTCAAAAGCTTTCTCTAAGTCTACAAATGCTAGAAACGTAGGTTTGCCTTTCCTTAATCTTTCTTCTAAGATAAGTCGTAGGGTCAGTATTGCCTCACCTGTTCCCTTTATATAGGTAGTTTAAATTCTGATGAAGACTCCCTTAGTTTAGGAGTCGAAACCATGGGCAATTTGACCATTGCAACCAGTGAGCTGTCTTTGCTACAAAAAAAAAAAAAAAAAATATTTTCACGGTTGCTTCACACAGCTATGTTTAAAGTTGTGACGGTAAAGATCTGTGTCTCTCTGGGAGTCGAAACCGTCACATATCGTTACATACAATGAATGAAGAGAAGTTAAAAATCAAAATAAATTTCCATCAACAGATACGTGTGTTCATGCTAAAACGTTTCACTATGAGTTTTTTATGCCGAACCAGGAGTCGAACCCTGACACGCGCCTTACTTGGGAAATCTGAGGAGTCTGGAACCTTGAACAAACAACGAACTGATGGCGCTATGTGGCCACGAAGGGATCAAACGCCTCGAAACGAGAACCAATATATTTAACACCTCGGTCTAAAATAAGAGACGGAATAAGTGCCCTGTGACCTTATATGACGTTTGTTTCTTTAAATAAAACAAAATTACTGGTGACAGAATTTCTCCACGCCGCCACCTACCCCTTCATCGTCGCCTAACGCAACCTGTTGTCGGTAGCGAATCTGGAACCGCAGTGGAATCGTATGTTTATTTGGCATAATCACGGGTAAATAGCATCTTCTAGTGCGTATAAAAAAAAAACCTCCGCCTAAGGTGGGAATTTAACCCTGACCCCACGTACAGCAACTTAGTATCTATCCCTCAGACCACGAAAATGCACGTTTGGCTGGGTGATGACGTTGTCCTAGCACTGATACGCCAGACTGGATGAGAAATCTGGCTTACTGACTCCCTGGAGTGAATTACTTAATCTTGTAATCACTGCAATAAGATCACATAACTGTCATCTACACACACTGCCAACACTGTAGGATGCTGAAGTTTCCATACGAACAGTTGCTTCCGCTTACGGTACTGTCTGTGATAAACGCCGCACAGTGCAAAAGAAAAAATGACTTACGGAACCCGAATCTTCCGTAATTTAGTAAACTACAACTCGTCGGTCTGCCACCACTATCTATATGTTGGAAGCTCAGAAATAATTTACTACATTTTATAATCCGCCAGTAACCGAGGAACATTGGGAAAACGTTTCCGAGAAGAACTCGTGTCTGCCTGTCCTGATCAGAATAGTATTTCTGCTCCAGCAGCCTAGGGACGCCTGACGATAGCCCTCGTCAGCCCATGTTGTCGCGAAGATCGCGGCTTGAGCCTGCGATCTACTGTGGTCTTTTGTACACTCACACTGGCAAACATAGGATTATTTAATACATTAGTTTGGCCTTCAGCGTTAATTATTTTCTGTAAACAGTGTCTACACCAAGCAGTGACAACAACATAGTAAGCCGTATTCTCGCAGCATATGACATGACGAATACTAAGTATGTAATCAACCATTGTGGGCAGACTTTACAGGAAAAGAGAGGTTGGTGCTTAGGTTTGTGGCAATTTTGGACTTGATAGAAGGTGACAGATAGGAAGCTCGAACGTCAGTGCCCTGTGCGGGGTGAGCGTTGAAACGTCCCCTTTGAACAATTTATACAGGACTGTGCTTAAACTGACATACAATATTTTTAGCGCAACGCAATCTGACTTTCAAAAATCCCTACAAAAGAATGGCCCTGACTAACATTAACCTATACGTTTCACAAATCACTTACCTCACAAAAATCTTGGTTATTCGAACTACTGCAATACAGCGAGCACCACTACTGCCAGCTAAATAAAATATTCAAACTACGGAAGGCACTAACTACTGATAGGGATGGTTAGCAAATGAAAGATATTAATAGAGAACAAACAATGTATTTACCTTAATAGTCATAATATATATAGCAGTTCATGACAAATTACAAAACTCCGCCATCTCTCTCCCCACATCCTCCACTGCTGGCGGCTCACCTCCAACTGCGCAACGCTACGCGCTGTTAACAGCCCAGCTGCCCAACACTACAATGGCGAGTATTACAACAATGCAAAGCAGCCACAGACTGCACACAGCACAGCCAGTGATTTTCATACAGAGGTGGCGTTACCAATAAAAAAAACCTAAACAGCCTACTTACAGCGTTATCGAAGAAATAAAATGGTTCAAATGGCTCTGAGCACTATGGGACTTAACATCTGAGGTCATCAGGCCGCTAGAACTTTTAAACCTAACTAACCTAACAACATCACACACATCCATGCCCGAGGCAGGATTCGAACCTGCGACCGTAGCGGTCACGCGGTTCTAGACTGAAGCGCCTAGAACCGCTCGGTTACATTGGCCGGCTCGAAGAAATAAGTCGGATGACACCTTACTCGTGTCATCCAGGAGATTTTTAACGTGAATAATTTTTCAGCAAGCCGAACCGCTGTTGCTCTGTCACATAGAGAGTTGAACCATTGGTTTCTTGTGAAATTAGAACCTAGAATCAACATGTCTTGGATTTCGCATAACAACACAGTTTCGAGTGACCTACCGACATGCACAGTGTTGACTCCTCTCTCTTAAGGCTACTGATAGCTAAGAGAGATAATTCGCAATGAAGGCATAATTAGTTGTAGTTTCTGCGTGAAATGACCTTCCTGGGCTAAAAACATACATTTGATAGGTAGGTGACACACCATAAGTGAAAATGGTTCACTGTATTTGATTGAAATACGGAAAAAATATCAAGTGAATTTAGAAGGCTACTATTGTGCTACTCCAGGAAGTATCGGTACTTTCACAGTGTTGTCATACTTAATCTGCAGTGTTGCCAAGTCCTAATCATCCTCGCAGCAGCAAGGAATACATTTCCAAAGCCGATGAGTTTCTTGAGCAACCTATTGAGCCAGATGTGAAGCTTGCATTTTAAAGACACAGAGGAAGCACATTTCAAATTGCCAGATACATGAAATATGAATGGTGTAAGCAAACGTGTGTAATTCAACAGAAACAACACACATTAAGAGCAGGGGGACTGAAATAAACGCAGGGGAAATGAAATGGATGGCCTTCCTCTTCATAGTTGTCGTTATTCTATTTCAGTTCTAGTGTGTAGATTATCAGAGTGGTCATATGAGAGTTGTCGAGGAGTAATTATTAGAATCGACTACTAAGTCAAGTTTACTTGGGGCAATAATTAGTTCCTATTCTAATGAAGGGCTCAATGATAGCAAGTCCTTAAATTTAAAAAAATTAAATGAGTATCATGGAGTTGAGTTTATAGTCGGAGACCTACAGTAGTCTCTGTGGATCCGATGGAACGGCATAAAAGTGCAGACGGTGTCAGATTGTGTACAGACTGCCTAGGAGCTGTTATTGTAATATGTTAAAATATCAGGATTCTGTAACAGTATTCATTGTCAAACGGATTATTACTCAGACTTCCTGAACAATGTTTGAACATCATCGACATACCACTTTCCCATGCTGTAATAGTTAATACTGAGCACTTTCTTCACTGCTTCATTCGGTAGCCAATAATAACGGTCCACTTGCTATTGTAAATTTGCTTTTTTACGCGTTTCGGAGACAACCCAACATCACAACATCTTTTAAAGGCACATGGCAAGGTTTCTAAAGTCACCGCAAAGATTCTGACGTCACCAACCTAGGTTTTTCGTCAGCATTTTTCACCAATAAAACTTCATGATGCACTGTCTCTGTATAATGGGCTCTTCACGCCTATACAAATGCGCTCAAAGTGGAACCGCAGAAAAATGGGCTAAAAATTGCCTCAACGTGCCGACAAAAACCTTAAAACTGTCAAAAATTAAATAAAACTGCAGAGGCTGCAAATTCAGTAAAATGTTTCTAATATCTTTCTCACTCGTTTATTACACTGATTATAAACCGGGCGTTTTAGATGTACTGTGATCGATGAGCAAAGTTATTTGTTTTTTTATAACAAATGTCAACGTATGTCAATATGTCGAAGTACACTGAAGAGCCAAAAAAACTGGTACACCTGTCTAATACCATGTTGGGCCCCCACTTGCACGCAGAAGCGTCGCCACACGACGTGGCATTGACTCGACTAATGTCTGAAGTAGTGCTGGAGGGAACTGACACCATGCATCCTGCAGGGCTGTCCATAAATCCGTAACAGTACGAGAGGTTGGAGGTCTCTTCTGAACAACACGTTGCAATGCATGCCAGATATACTCAATAATCTACATCTACATTGATACTCCGCAAGCCACCCAACGGTGTGTGGCGGAGGGCACTTTACGTGCCACTGTCATTACCTCCCTTTCCTGTTCCAGTCGCGTATGTTCATGTCTGGGGAGTCTGGTGGCCAGAGGAAGTGTTTAAATTCAGAAAAGTGTTCCTGGAGCCACTCTGTAGCAATTCCGGACGGGTGGGGTGTCTCATTATCCTGCTGGAATTACCCAAGGCCGGCGGAATGCACAGTGGACACGAATGGATACAGATTTTTCGTTTTTTACATTCAGTTCGAATACCTATTTGCTTTAAACATAAACTGCATCAGATAAAGGCTAATTAACACGTACATAATCGTCATTTTCATGATGAATGCATGTTTTCTTATTTTTAAATACATATGACTCAAAAAACTCCGATTTTCATTACCAATATAAATTCTTAATTTCTGGTACTAATGGACTGTTAATGAAACTGGTTTCAATTTTAAAAAGCATGAAATTTTTTTCATACTGTAATTATTTTTCGTTTTACAGAGATGTTCATGGATCATGCACCTTTGTTTAAAAATTCACCATAGCCAGGAATCGAACCCATGTCACCGACGTGGTAAACGAATTTTCTACTACATAGCCACGTGGACAGTCTAAAGGACAACTTTGCCTTAGCGTGTTAAATCGACACGCCTAAATTGTATCAACTAAAAGGAGTAGCAACTTGCAGCAGCGACCCCCCGTATGAAAGAGAAATAAAAAAATATTAAAAATGCTAGGATAACTTAAAAGTCGAGTTTATAGAGAATATGAGAGTTTCATCGATCTCATTTGCGAGATCCATATCTGAGTTTTGAACTTCACGTACCATAAACAAAAAAAAATTGATAACCGTGTGGTATTCTCATGGGAACACTGTCGAAATATTCGATGAACTTTAATTTCTTTCAGTAACGTCCTTAATAATGTTTTGCAGTGCCAATAGATTTATTTTTCTTCTGACAAATCTCTTATTACCGTTGTCATTTAATTAGAGAAACACTATAAAATTATTCGTTGCTTCTCAATGAGTGCCATGTATCCCATGTGTATGCTATTTAGATAACTAGGTACGCTTTCTGAATAGTTGATGAGGAAACAATAACATTTTTGTCATCTGTACTATGCTAATCATTCTTGTTCTACTATTTTGGAGTTCTGCAGAGGTTCTTTAATGGATTTACCTAAAGACAGCCATACAACAGGTAACGCTTTGTACTTCCTGGAGTAAGACACCTTCGGAATAGTTGGAATGTCCTGCGAACAATTCGGTTAACGTTTAATCATTGCATGTCTCGTCTCTATGTAGCGCTCTTTCCATCCGTTTTTCGCATTTACAGAAAGGAAGAAGTATTTTCCAAAATGGCGACGCTGAACTGATGAGAGTTTGATTTGTTTTTAAATATTTAGTTTTGATTGATCCTAAAAGTAAATACGATTAAAAAAAGAAATGCTCCTTGTAAATATTCTGTATCAGCTGTATTTGACAAGTAAGAATGGGAAAGAGATCACAACTTTTTAATCGCGATTATTGCATAGAACCAACATGAATAACAACGAACTGAAACCTATGGAGCATACGGAAATGAAAAATAGAAAGCAGTGTTGATTTCTGATTCATGTCTATCCTACTTTTTGAAAGAAATTTGCATTCGATAGAAAGAGGCAACGTTTATTTCTGATTCATGCCATGTTACAACCAAATCTAAAAAAAAATTATTTAAATTCGACAAATTACGAAGATTTTATTTGTGATGAAAGTAACATATAAGCCATCGTTACCAACAAGCCGAGGAAGGCTTCCATATGAGGAGGAACGACCACATAGCAGTGTGTAACACATCACAGAGTTATGATTCTGTTTCGATCCAATTACGTCTCACATGAGATATCACAAGCGTTTTCACTGCTTTTGTCAGGCGTGACGCAGAGCAGACAGCCGTGCAATGTATCCACACCACACAGTTACCATATCGGCAACTGATGCAATTTGAGAACTGTCAAAACACTCATTAATATTCACTGGTACTGATCAAAAGGAACTTCGAAACTCTGAAAGTTACATTTCGGCCTGCGTCCGCTCCTGCCTCGAAAGAATTTTCAGTGCTTTGCACGATTATTGGCGTAGCTTCTGCACAGCTAAACGTATTTTGTCCGAGTGAAGAACTGTGTGAGAATAGAGAACTAGCACATCGCAAAACACATGAACATAAGAATAAATATTGATAGACACAAAATTTACCTGTAAGTTAATATGATTTCCTGACCCATCAAAGTGGTTAAATTGCGAGTATCAGTGAAGCCTGACACGAATTTTTCAGGTTGATTAGCATTACAGTGGAATTTCTTCAGAGACGCGGTGTATTTCGTCTTGAAAATAAACTCGATCTGCATCAGAAATTAACTTTTTCTTTTATCGACTTTTCACGTCTTTTGACGATAATGGCCTATATGTATTCTGTCAAACTAATATGTGAGCTATCTTCATGACGTATTGGTACTTCTATTGTTTTTCCCCTAAGAAGGTCAAAAACGTCTGTTAACACTTCTATACACCACTAATTCTCTCGAGCAACTAACCTGCAGGGAGGTTTACAAAAACATAATACACTTTCCAGACCATGCCTCCGTCAGCTTATTAGGTGGATTGGGGTGATATCCGCTCACCTGGTGTCTTCCAGAAGTGATAAGCCAGTTTCTTCCTCTCCGTCGATCGCAGTTCTTCATTCGGCAAGATAGAAAACTGTGTGTGTAATTAGAAATGGCGCATCGGTTTCATTAAAAATGGTATTCACAATTGGATGACTGGCAAGATAGAAATAGCGAAGAATACAGGAAAAGTTAAGCGTGAGGAAAAGAGACAATTCTGAGAAAATAATACGTTCACAAAGAATAAAATAAAGTTTTTAAACTGTCTTTGCGGTACGTCACGTGCAATTGGGCCAACGAGTATAATAATAATGTGCCTTCATAGCTTCCAAACAGCACTAGAAAACATAACTTGCTTAGTTGATGAGAGATTCCGTAATTACACATACGTTACAAGACAATACTTTTCCGAGCACGGAAAAACCATTGTTCCCTACCTCACGTTGTACCACATTTTGACCGTCAATACGAAACATTCTATTCACATCTGCGCGTTTCTGCAGTTTTCTGAATATATTTTTGTTTCCAAGCACTCACACAGACATTGCCTACCACTACAAAGGCGGGCGAGAAACTGGGGTGCCATCCCAGATTACAAGCGCGCCCAAGGACACTGACACAATAGCAAACAAAAGTAAATAGTACAATTTTTTTTTATTTCTCCGCCACAGATTGAGCACTTTTTTTCGAATGATTACTGGTTTCGTGAAATAATCCTCGTCTTTGGATCTGAAAAGAAATTAAATTCCCAATACTAGACGGTGCCCGTTGCATTTAAAACACAAAACCACAAGTTACCAAATGGCGAAACACAGACTAAAATGTCTGTTATTCTCGACTGCGACATCCACATAACTGTATTAAATTTTTCAATAAAAGGGGAGTACAACCAGGTTTCAAGACAAGAGTCCCATTTTCATGTGCGTAGAAATATCCATATGATTCAACTCAATTATCGCCGTTTAGCTGGGCCTTATGCACGTTATATGCACCTGAAGATGGAATTGTTGTCCTGAAACCGGACTGTGCTCTCCTCTTATTGGAAAATAAAATCTAATGCAACTGCACACGGATGTTCTCAATTATAAGTAGTTCATACAACAGTTGTGGACGACCCATCAAGAGAAACATAAGTACAATATCTGTGTAACAACGCCATTTGTATTAAGGCACTGGTCATCTATAGAAAAAAGCAGGACTAATATTTCCTTTTGTCATACTAACAGCTAAATAATCACAATAACAGGCTGCACATAATTATTGGGGATGTAGGTATAAGATAGAGCTATAAAACAAAATACGGAATACGGGAAGACAATATGTATAGCAATATTCGCGAGTGAAACAGTCTATAATTTATCAGATGCAATGGAATGAGGAGAGACTGATATGTTTCCATATGCTGAAGCTATGCAGTAACTACAACTTTAGAAATGACAGCTAAAACGCACATCTTCTAATGTAGGTAATTGTGCACATTAATGACTTCCGGTGGCAGTACAGTTTACTGGAGATGCAAGACGCTCACAAAAGTTTGCTGTAAACTCATGATCCACAAAGATTATTTTATTTTTATCGGAAACCTGTTTTGCAACGTTCTTTTAACCACAAGAAATCGCTATATGCTGCCACTTGCGTAGGAGTAGCAGGAAGAATCCTATATTGCCAGTGCAACTCAGTGTACCACTGTGTGTCTCCCGTCTTGAACGGGACAATGTCACTTGCGTACATGTCTGTCAGTCTTGAAGGATCATCTTTTACAGTGTGCGCATCGTCACTTTACGGCAAGAAGGACTATCACTACGGGAAGCTTCCCGCCGACTTGTGGACACCTCTGCGACGTCATTAGAAAATTTAACAACTGAGACTCGGAATATTTAAGAGCTGTCACATAGTGGACGCCCTTGGTCAACAGTTCCCGACAGAAACTCATAAATCATAGGTAGCAGGTACTTCTAGGAGATAGCTTAACTCCACTCTCCCGTTTTGGAGACTGCCAGGAGGGCAGCATCGAACCGTACAGTACACAACCATCTCCAGAGGATGACTTTGGACTCTAGGTAGTATTACGAACAGCAGTACAATCCCCCAAACACAGCCGCGAGAGAAGTGGGAAGGGGGGGGGGGGGGGGCAAGGAAACATCTAAAGTCGAACCTAAATGTGTACTCTTCACCGATGAGCGCAGAGTTTATTTGTTTATTTGTCGCTTGATAATCGTCGAAGAGGGGTGGTGGAGGCGAGCAAGTACCAATGCATGTGTCAGGATCGCAGGCAAAAGAGGAGGTGGTTCAGTCATCTTTTGGAGCTTATGGGCGCTCAACGGCGAGATTATCATGTTTTGCGGCGGTATGTCAGGATCTTTCCATAGCGTGGGACAAAGGTCTGCAGTAACTATTACGTGAACCCGATTTAACAAACATGGGATCAGATGAAAATTTTCAATGCTTCGTCGCAGGAACCCTACACAGCCACCTGGTGTCTGCCAGCGCTGAGGGGCAGGACAGTCTTGAGCAGCAGTGGCTCGTCCATCTAGTGGATAGCATGCCACGATGTACGCGGTGATGAATCACGAAATTAAATATTAGCTGGTAACACATTTTGATTTCATGTACGTGGAAAGATATACACTTTCTAACAAATGATCTTCATTTTGATTACTGTTTTATTTATATATACAGGGTGTTTCAAAAATGACCGGTATATTTGAAACGGCAATAAAAACTAAACGAGCAGCGATAGAAATACACCGTTTGTTGCAATATGCTTGGGACAACAGTACATTTTCAGGCGGACAAACTTTCGAAATTACAGTAGTTACAATTTTCAACAACAGATGGCGCTGCAAGTGATGTGAAAGATATAGAAGACAACGCAGTCTGTGGGTGCGCCATTCTGTACGTCGTCTTTCTGCTGTAAGCGTGTGCTGATCACAACGTGCAAGTGTGCTGTAGACAACATGGTTTATTCCTTAGAACAGAGGATTTTTCTGGTGTTGGAATTCCACCGCCTAGAACACAGTGTTGTTGCAACAAGACGAAGTTTTCAACGGAGGTTTAATGTAACCAAAGGACCGAAAAGCGATACAATAAAGGACCTGTTTGAAAAATTTCAACGGACTGGGAACGTGACAGATGAACGTGCTGGAAAGGTAGGGCGACCGCGTACGGCAACCACAGAGGGCAACGCGCAGCTAGTGCAGCAGGTGATCCAACAGCGGCCTTGGGTTTCCGTTCGCCGTGTTGCAGCTGCGGTCCACATGACGCCAACGTCCACGTATCGTCTCATGCGCCAGAGTTTACACCTCTATCCATACAAAATTCAAACGCGGCAACCCCTCAGCGCCGCTACCATTGCTGCACGAGAGACATTCGCTAACGATATAGTGCACAGGATTGATGACGGCGATATGCATGTGGGAAGCATTTGGTTTACTGACGAAGCTTATTTTTACCTGGACGGCTTCGTTAATAAACAGAACTGGCCCATATGGGGAACCGAAAAGCCCCATGTTGCAGTCCCATCGTCCCTGCATCCTCAAAAAGTACTGGTCTGGGCCGCCATTTCTTCCAAAGGAATCATTGGCCCATTTTTCAGATCCGAAACGATTACTGTATCACGCTATCTGGACATTCTTCGTGAATTTGTGGCAGTAGAAACTGCCTTAGACGACACTGCGAACACCTCGTGGTTTATGCAAGATGGTGCCCGGCCACATCGCACGGACGACGTCTTTAATACCCTGAATGAATATTTCGATGATCGTGTGATTGCTTTGGGCTATCTGAAACATACAGGAGGCGGCGTGGATTGGCGTCCCTATTCGCCAGATATGAACCCCTGTGACTTCTTTCTGTGGGGACACTTGAAAGACCAGGTGTACCGCCAGAATCCAGAAACAATTGAACAGCTGAAGCAGTACATCTCATCTGCATGTGTTCCGCCAGACACGTTATCAAAGGTTTCGGGTAATTTCATTCAGAGACTATGCCATATTATTGCTAGGCGTGGTGGGTATGTGGAAAATATCGTACTATAGAGTTTCCCAGACCGCAGCGCCATCTGTTGTTGAAAATTGTAACTACTGTAATTTCGAAAGTTTGTCTGCCTGAAAATGTACTGTTGTCCCAAGCATATTGCAACAAACGGTGTATTTCTATCGCTGCTCGTTTAGTTTTTATTGCCGTTTCAAATATACCGGTCATTTTTGAAACACCCTGTATATATTTTTATGTATATATTTTTGGACACACCTTTCTTGGCATTTTCTCATTTGATTCTAACACCCTGACTCTCTCTCTATCCATCTATTACTTCTCATCTCTTTCACCTCCTTCCCCACACCCGTCCATGTCCTCCTTCCCCCCTCTTCGTCCATCTCTTCCTCTACTTTCTCTCTCCACGTTATCCTCCCGACACTAATAGTAGGTTGCTGGTTCTTACCCTCAGAATAATTCTTTCCACACAGTAAGTAATATGTGCACCGAGTTTTGTTGAAATCGACTAGGGGTTTGGAAGCAGTTTTAGCCTTTGTATATATTTAATATATTTCAAATAATTAGTACATTTATTTCACATGTATTTCTAGCAAATTTTGCCTTGTAGTTTCGTTTTCACGCTTATCAATGTTTATGAGTCCATATCTTCGAACTTTGTTTCGTGATATGACATAATTTTGTAGGCAGATTCAGCGGTATATGTGAATACTGTCTGCGAAGTGCGTTTTGGATAGAGTTAGTAGCAAAGAAGTAATAAGTTTAAAAGTCACTAAGGATGCGACAGTTTTTCACGCATCTCAGCGGTTACAGCGTCTCATCTTCTGAAAGATGTTTGGTACCGTGATATTGTTTTGCAGGTACATTCAGCGGTACATGTGACTACTGTCAGAAAAACTTTCCATGAATACAGTTAGCAGGAAAGGAGTAATAAATTAAAACGGCCTTTGATATGTAGAGTGTTCTTACCCTCACACCGATTCTTTGCAGCCAGTAAGTGATACGTGTACGACGTTTGGTTAAAGTCGGTCCAGTCGTTTAGGAGGAGATGTGGTACATACATAAGTTCATCCATGTTTATAATACGTGAGAATGCTTAGGTACAGATCATTTAGTAGCCTATAATCACTTGGAAACGTCCTATGACAGGAAAAACCAGACAGAACTACTTTGAGAACATTTTGTTTCCTTTCTCCACAACATAAATAATGTTTTTTCACTGGTTTTTGTTTAATCTTTTTCTAACGATTTCAGCTATAGTGGCATTACGGGATGTGAAAGACTTTTGTTATTGAAGCCATATCCAGAGTCTGTGCTCGTCTAATGAAAACATTTCGCATAAATATCTGACTTTCCGCGGGAATAAAACAGCTATTTCGACCGTCTGCCTATTTACAAAGAGTGGTCCACTCAGAACAGGCTACCAGGATGTCACTAACACGTTTAGCAACAGACAAAAACTTCAGACAAGTTATTTTTTAGTTTATTTAGCTTGCTCTATAAAGTCAGCTAATTCGTATAGGTAATTCATTAATGTAGCAGATCATTCCATTGTCGGGCATTTTGTACAGACATGGGCCGTATTGTTGTAGGGTTTGGATGTCTGAAACGTTACAGTATAACTGCATAAAACGCTATAACTTGCTTGATCTCGCATTGCTACTAGAGTGTTCTCACACGTTTGCATAAAAAAAAACCAGTTCAACTTCGAGGAAGAGAACTACCATAAACTCATACTGTACGGGATACTCAAAGATAAGATGGTCTGGATTTTCCTCTACAAGAATGGAAACGGGCATCCACGCAAATCTCTGCAGCCTGTGCAGAGATTTGCGAATGCATCAGTGGTGAGCCTAGCTACTAAAGAATGATTTTTAAAGACTGCGTGTGACTGGGGTTTCATGGACTGAGGACCTTAGAGGAGTTAAATCTTTGTGTAGCTCATAGCACTAGTTTGTGATATAGATAGGTTTTTTACGAATTCTTAGCTCATAGTCTGACATATTTATTTATTATTCATTTATGTATTTATTTCACAAACAGACATCATATTTGGTAAAGAATGTGAGCAGTATATTATAAAAATAATGACAATATCTGTAGCATTGAATCAATTGAATTGAAGAATTTTCAGTCTTATTAATATTAAGCAATTTCCTCAATACATTCTTGTCGAACATAAATAGTGACAACTAAAAGAAAAGCGTCACAACAGTTTAAAATATAATGGAGAAGAAATTGACTGGGCAGAGCAAGAGCGAAAAATAATACGAGGGTAGCGCATGAGATGGAGGGAAGAAAACAGACAGAAAGGGGTGAGAAAGACTTAGAGAGTTTACCATATGACGGAGATACTGCTTCTCTATTGAGGGGAAAGAGTACAGCTGGGATATGCTGAAATGGAAGCTACGCTGATAACAGATAAAGCTATAATCTCCTCTTGAATGCAGAATGATTTTGGGAAAGACGCACGTTACAGGGTATTCGTATGGGCATGGGTAAAATGGCGAAGGAGGTATAGAGAGATTAATTATTATGCAAAGGTGCAGGCAAAATGTTGGACGTACCCGGTCCGTTATTGTAGTCATGATTATATACGATAGTCACCAATATCTTTCACCTTATTGTCAACACTACATTTTGATACAGTAATCAAGGTCCGGATCTTAGAATGGCGTGATATTCAAAATCTTGTCCAGCCAACGTCATTCAGATTCTCTGTAGCTTCCTTGAATCACTGCATGTTTCTTAAAATATGCCATAGTAGAGTCCTTCCTTCGTACTTTCCCCGACTGTGTCCCTAACATTGTAATACTGAAAGAAGGATAAGCTCAAGACTCCTTCTCTTTGCTTCTTATTTGTAGTATAAGCTCCGTATGTAAACGCTTGCGCAGCAGAAGCAGTCTTAACAACGTGATCCCCTCGGCCGTCGATCAACGAGCAGCAGCTGCGCGTCATCTGTTCCTAATAGAAACCTCCTGGAGGGGTGCCGTCACGATCGACAGCTGCATCAACAGCTGCTCCATTCCAGCTGTGCAACGTTTACGTAATGAGAAATATCCACGTGGTGACTCACGATGACTATAACAACCCCTGCCGCAAAAGAAAGAGCCTGGAGAAAAACTCTAAGCCTCACCCTCCACTCACACACGGCACTTTCATCATACGGTACACACGGCCCCCTTTCAGCTTTGATAACCTAGGCAAACCGTATCATCATCGATAAATGAAGACTTTTTCGTTGCAGTGAATACTGAGAGTATTTTGATCCAATGTAAACATAGTTAGTCACTTCCAAAAGGTTATCTGAAGTCTCAGAGCTAGTAATAACTAAAGTTAGGACAGTCTAAAAACCAATAAATTGTGTGTTTTGTACCTTACTTACACATATATTCGCTAAGATCACAATCATACATTACTACGACTGCACTGAGTGAAAGTAATGACTGAACGAAAGAAAAAAGGTTAGGGTTTAAAGTCATGTCGACAGCGTTGTCTTTAGAGACGGAGCACAAGCTCGGGCTATGGAAGGATGGGGATGTAACTCAGTGGTACCCTTCTCGAAGGAACCATTCCAACATTTGCCTTGAGCGTTTTAAGGGAATCACAAAATGCCTGAATGTGGATGATCGGAGGAGGATTTTCATGAGGCACTCGACTATCACCTTTTGCGTCCTTGGTTCGTGTGATGGTGAGGGAGATAGGAACACGTACCAGGTGACTACAGAGAGACAATTGGTGTGGAAAAGTTCTTTATTATTCCATGTGTTTGTGACAATGGTTTGAATGTGCCCCTGTATTCGGTATGGCTTGGTGTTGTCTCTTAATATTTCCATAATATTGGCTTGGCAGACGTCACAGTCGTAGCGTGCAGTCTGTGACATTCACCCGCTGCTTAGGATACAGCGTGTTAACTTGGCGTTAGCAGCGACATCTTGCTGCATTGTAGCTCGAGGTCCCGGTAATGCTACAATGGGTAGAACTGCCCAGGGAGATGAACCCTGGACTATTGGCTTGCACGGAGCCCTGTGGTCTTCCGTTTGCGCTCTAGCCATAAGGCAGCGGGCGAGCGGTCTCACACAGATGGTGGCGCGGTGTAGGCTGGTGGCGACTGCATCATAAGCACAGGGTCGGATTCATTGCTGCATCTCATACAAACTGTGCGCCACAACATGCCGAATGACTGGCTGATCCTGGGGTTTAAATGCAGCTGTCTATCATTGACCCTTAGAAGATATGTTTTGTGTCACTTGGAAGCATCTCGAATAGGGCCAGCGACTGAGGGTTGGCTGCTGGAACACGGTAGGCAGAAGCTTTCCTCGAAGTTTATCAGTGTCCAGACCTAGCCGTTGACTCGTACAAGTTCGTGTGGAAACGTCTCGCTGCTACTATAATTATTGTGCAAGTAGGTCGTTGACCCTGCAGCTGGCGGTGATCGTGCCCTGTTTACGACACTTGGCTGTGGCGGTATTCTTCGCCGTTACATTTCCACCTGCTTAGTCAGTCTAGCGCACCGCCCTGCTAATTGAAAGTCGAGCTGCAAGAGACAGTACCGAGCGAGGTGGCGCAGTGGTTAGCACACTGGACTCGCATTCGGAAGGACGACGGTTCAATCCCGCGTCCGGCCATCCTGATTTAGGTTTTCCGTGATTTCCCTGTATCACTTCAGGCAAATGCCGGGATGGTTCCTTTGAAAGGGCACGGCCGATTTCCTTCCCCATCCTTCCCTAACCCGAGCTTGTGCTCCGTCTCTTATGACCTCGTTGTCGATGGGACGTTAAATACTAATCTCCTCCTCCTCCTCCAACAGACACACCAACGTAACTATCATTGTTTAAAAAATATACATTCTCCTGCAAGAATTTCGAGTAAACACTTCCATCGCAATTTTCACCTCACGGTGTCCCCTTTTTACAGTTTACTATTTCAAAACACAGAGTCTGTAGGTTCTTGTCTTGCACTATTTTTCTTCAACTTTCACTTTTCAGTCCATTTAGCAGTTATATCGTTCCACATTGCGTGAATAGAATGGGGATCAGCAATGTATACTATCGTCGTAAGCTCGCTAGTCTTCCCGCTTAATGTTTGCACGGTAATGTTACTAATTTTTGTCCTCAAATTCGTTGGGATTGCCTACCAAAGGCTTTTACATAAATGCATGTTGTTGTTGTTGTGCTCTTCAGTCCTGAGACTGGTTTGATGCAGCTCTCCATGCTACTCTACCCTGTGCAAGCTTCTTCATCTCCCAGTACGTACTGCAGCCTACATCCTTCTGAATCTGCTTAGTGTAGTCATCTCTTGGTCTCCCTCTACGATTTTTACCCTCCACTCTGCCCTCCAATACTAAATTGGTGATCCCTTGATGCCTCAGAACATGTCCTACCAACCTATCCCTTCTTCTAGTCAAGTTGTGCCACAAACTCCTCTTCTCCCCAATTCTATTCAATACCTCCTCATTAGTTATGAGATCTACCCATCTAATCTTCATTATTCTTCTGTAGCACCACATTTCGAAAGCTTCTATTCTCTTCTTGTCCAAACTATTTATCGTCCATGTTTCACTTCCGTACATGGCTACACTCCATACAAATACTTTCAGAAACGACTTCCTGACACTTAAATCTATACTTGATGTTAACAAATTGCTCTTCTTCAGAAACGCTTTCCTTGCCATTGCCAGTCTACATTTTATATCCTCTCTATTTCGACCAGCATCAATTTTTTTGCTCCCCAAATAGCAAAACTCCTTTACTACTTTAAGTGTCTCATTTCCTAATCTAATTCCCTCAGCATCACCCGGCTGAATTCGACTACATTCCATGATCCTCGTTTTGCTTTTGTTGATGTTCATCTTATATCCTCCTTTCAAGACACTGTCCATTCCGTTCAACTGCTCTTCTAAGTCCTTTGCTGTCTCTGACAGAATTACAATGTCATCGGCGAACCTCAAAGTTTTTATTTCTTCTCCATGGATTTTAATACCTACTCCGAATTTTTCTTTTGTTTCTTTTACTGCTTGCTCGATATACAGATTGAACAACATCGGGGATGGGCTACATCCCTGTCTCACTCCCTTCCCAACCACTGCTTCCCTTTCATGTCCCTTGACTCTTATAACTGCCATCTGGTTTCTGTACAAATTGTAAATAGCCTTTCGCTCCCTGTATTTTACACCTGCCACCTTCAGAATTTGAAAGAGAGTATTCCAGTCAACATTTTCAAAAGCTTTCTCCAAGTCTACAAATGCTAGAAACGTAGGTTTGCCTTTTCTTAATCTAGCTTCTAAAATAAGTCGTAGGGTCAGTATTGCCTCACGTGTTCCCATATTTCTACGGAATCCAAACTGATCTTCCCCGAGGTCGGCTTCTACCAGAACATAAATGCATGTCACAGGAAAATTCGACTCTCCCACACCATCATGATATGTACACTGCATTCCTTTCATAACTAGTAAAAGATTCTTGTATATCTCGTTAATTCACGCCTTGTGTTAACCTACACAAGGATGACAATCTGCTCGCCGGCGCTCAAAATAAAAAAACCAGGTACCTCTTGATCTATATGAACTTGAAAGCTGTTGATGTAGCAGTTTTGTATGCGATACTGACCACAGATAAAACATTCCCAGAGTGCATCATGGAGTGCGTGTATGAGGGAGGTTCTCTGGATTTCAAACTGTACGCCGGCCTTTGTGGCCGAGCGGTTCTAGGTGCTTCAGTCTGGAACCGAGCGACCGCTACGGTCGCAGGTTCGAATCCTGCCTCGGGCATGGATGTGTGTGTGTCCTTTGGTTAGCTAGGTTTAAGTAGTTCTGAGTAAGTACTAGGGGACTCATGACCTCAGATGTTAAGTCCCGTAGTGCTCAGAGTCATTTGAACCATTTTTTACGAACTGTACGCTATTTTCAAGTACCATTAAAAGTTTTCTTTAAATGGTTTTCGTTAGCTTTTTTGTTTCATTTTTAATTGGCTTGTTTGGTTGTAACTTTGCTTTGTTTGACTGTGCGCATTCCCAGATGCGAGAGAAACCAAATATATCTGCCTGCGAGAATACAACACGAATTTTGTCCCGTTTTACAATCTTTATGAAAATATGTGCAAACTGATTAAATCCTGAACTCTACTATTAATCTCTTTAAGTAAACAAAGTGGTCCCTATGCTTTCATGGTCTGCCTTATAATGCTGTTCTTGAAATGGTCCCTGTGCGCTGATAATTTTCATAGCAAACTAATTTGAAATGAAAATGTCTTACCTCGTAATGTTATTGCTTGGAAACGCGTTGCTTGCTGCTCTCTGTGAGCCAGCTGCAAATTTCTGTCTACAGTCGCTGAGAGCTTAGTGCAAAGCTCCAGGCAACAAGTAAGCTATTTTATACACATCATTGAGTGAGACACTCCCTTCAATAAAAACTGATTTGGATCGAGGATGTGGAGAATGCTCTTAGGTGAAATATTTCTTTAACAAACTGTTTTTAAATTATCTGACACATTATTACTTGTAAGAAATTCATATTACAACACTCATTAACATCGAAGAAGGGCAACATCGATAATAAATTCTTACTCTCACTAATGTTGAGCGTTTGAGACATCTATATTACGTGCAAATTCCAGAAATGCAAATAACTAACTCTCAATAGACCCGTTTCACTCTGCCCGCGAGAGAGAGAAAGACTTTGTTACCAGGCGTGGTTGAAAGTAGATGTGAGTACTAATGCGAAAGCCAATTTCGGAATGCTGTTGCTGTAGTTAGGAAGCAGACATGAATACTGATGCGAAGGCCTAATTTCGGAATGCTGTTACTGTAAACTGGAATTGATAAAATAAGGTAATATCCAGCAGCATGCGGTAGCTTTGCAGAAAATGGGATGTCGTATTAGGAAACATTTTTAATTTTGGCTTGTAAGTTTCGTAATTGTCTATTACGCTACCATTGTTTAGCTATCTCGTGAATATATCAACTATGAAAGAAAATACACCACTCTTTACCCCATTCTGTTTTTAATGCTAAATATAAATTTTGTTTAAAGAACTAAGTTTCATGTAAGTTTTGGTCGAAGAGCTGATTTTGTAAATCTACCATTTCCACGTTTCAAACTATTTATTAATAACGATGTACAATGACGCAGAGCTATTTATATTTGGTTTACACTGAGCAATACAAAACTGAAGTGAAATTAGTGTTCAAATTATTCGACAGAGGCTCAACATCCCACTTGCTATCCAAAAGTTGTGAAAGAACAGTGTTTCGGACTAGCATTGTAGTTCACGAGATCCAGCTGTTAACTATATAATGAGATGGTATCTGTTCTTTCGGCCACAACGGCCGGCGTACAGTTTGAAATCCAGAGAACCTCCCTCATACACGCAGATACCATCTCCATACATAGTTCAGGCTAACACGCCATGACCTTCTTCTGCGCGGATGCTAACGCATTGTCCGAACTCTTACAGGACTCGGCCAGATTGTCTGCCACGAGTAATGAGTGTAGTGGGCAGGGACACTACGAATGTAGTGTGTGAACATTAAGTTGGGAATGTGGGTCTCACGAGGAGCGTGCAAGGGATAAATCTCTGCAGTCGCACTATCATCTGTGCTCTCGGTGGCTCAGATGGATAGAGCGTCTGCCATGTAAGCAGGAGATCCCGGGTTGGAGTCCAGGTCGGGGCACACATTTTCAACTGTCCCCGTTGATATATGTCAACGCCTGTCGACAGCGTAGGGTCATGATTTAATTATCATTCCAGCTGTTAACTGTTTGTTTAGTTGGTGCAAATCTGGCACTGCAGTTGGAAAGATTATTTAATTGATAACAACCAGGGTGATTTATTATAGGCAAGCAATCTTAAGGTAAAGCTGTTCGTCCGTTTGCTCACGGGTAAGCCTACGTGATCATTAGGGCCAGCATTAAACTTTGTTTTGCACTTAGGGTGTAGTGATTGTCTATTCGGATTACATTTACTTTCTGATGTTATTTAATTCAGTGGCTATATAAATATTTCGTGAGATTGTTACATAAGGCAAGTCAGATGCGCTTTGTTCTTGAGGGCGGCATACAGTGTATATAACAAAGCACCTAGGTACTTACGACATGGAAGTTTCATATACGGTGCAAGTAATAGTCACATACAGCCGCTTGAGAGCATAAAGTTATATTATACACGTAGTCAGATTAAAGTCTAAAGGTTTCACTGAGATGTGAAAGCTAGAATTCTCTTTTGAAAAATAATACATATAGGAAGTTATAATGCATAAAGCTTATACTGAATATTAGTCTCTTTAGAAAATTTACAATTATAAAGCTGAAAAGTTACATCTGAGCAAAAACACATACAACTTTCAGACTCATATTCGTTAATCGACAGAATGCCCTATCGCTATGACATAACTAATCAAGAATTTACAAAAGAAAAAACAGTGACAGCGTTGCTATGGTCGCATTCTCAGACCTACCGATCTGCAAAAACACCATTGTTCCATCATTTAATGGGTCCATTACGTCCCCATAACACCAATTTGATCCTCGTAATACTTCAGTAACGCACACAGCACACCGAGGTGACAAAAGTCATGGGCTATAGACATGCTCATATACAGATTGAGGCAGTATCGCGTACACAAGGTATAAAAGGGCTATGCATTGATACACGTGAAATGGTTTCCTAAGTGATTATGGCAGCACGACGAGAATTAACAGATTTTGAACGCAGAATGGTAGTTGCAGATAGAAGTGTGGGACGTTCGCCTCTGAAATCGTTAGGGAATTCAATATTCCGAGATTCCAATGTCAAGAGGGTACCGAGAATGCCACATTTCAGGCATTACCTCTCACTACGGACAACGTAGTGGCCGACGGTCTTCACTTAACTACCAAGAGCTGCGGCGTTTGCGTAGAGTTGTTAGTGCTAACGGACAAGCAACACTGCGTGAAATAATCTTAGAAATCAATATTGGACGAACGACAGGACAGCACGGCGAAATTTGGCGTCAGTGGGCTATGGCGGCATACGATCGACGCGAGTGCCTTTGCTACCAGCACATCACCTGCGGCGCCTCTCCAGGGCTCGTGACCATGTTGATTGGACCCCAGACTACTGGAAATGGTGGCCTAGTCGGATGAGTCCCTATTTGAAGTCATAATAGCTGATGGTAAGGTTTGAGTGTGGCTCAGACACCACGAAGCCATAGACAACAGGTTGTCAAAAAGCTACTGTGCAAGCTGGTGGTGGCTCCAGGGTGTTGTGGCTGTGTTTACATGGAATGGATTGAGTCTTCTGGTCAAACTAAACCGATCATTGACTGGAAATGATTAGGTCCGGCTACTTGGAGACCAGTTGCAGCCACTTATGGACTTCGTGTTCCCAAACAGCGATGGAACTTTTATCTTTGAAGAACATTCTGAACAATTCGAGCGAATGATTTACCCACCCATCGAACAAGCTTGAGATATAATCGAGAGATTTCGTGTAAAAATATTTGCAGTTATGAGCGGCTGAAGAGGCAGCATGGCTCAATATTTCTGCAGGGGACTTCCAATGACTTGTTGAATCCATGCCACGTCGAGCTTCCGCACACCATCGCACAGGGGGAAGCCCTACACGACATTAGCACGTATCCATGACTTTTGTCGCCTCAGTGTACTTTGTCATCTCACTTAATACAACATAACGGTAACTTTAACTCATCATCTTCACAATACAATCCCCAATTTTTCATAAAAAAATTTAATACAGCACACATAATTTCCTCTTACACGTACAGATAAGTTCAGTGGCCCCACTCCGTGAAGTACTCCGAAACCACAGAGTCACTTCCTGGGTCCTAGCCGCTTTTTCAGCTCCTCTCCTGTGCCCTCAGTTCACATTTTATACTTCGTCATACTTCCCAATGCATTACTCGTTCTCCCGAAATGTCAGATCTGTAGCCTGGACAGATATCGCAGGCAAATTTTCTGTTATCATTTTTACAGTATCCAGGCAGATCTGGAGCGGTTTAATGAAGACTTAACAACTAGTGATCATCTAGCATCCTTGTGGTGCTTCAGCGCATTGATGCTTTAATCAACGTCGCATTATGGAAGGATAGGAAATCATAACCATCTAAGACTGTTGCGACACTTAGACCACGTTGTACTTTGTCAGCGCTGTACTGCCACTGTTTACATCCATCTTAAAACATGGAGCTAAACAGTATTCACTAACTATTGCCCTGGTGGTCGTCATACTATCAGTTTTTCCAGTTTTCTAGTACAAACTCTACTAAATATTCGAAGTTTCGCTCTACAAGACATCAGTGTTTTTCACTAAATTAAAAAAAACGCTACATTTCAGCAATTCACAATGCAACCGCACTTGAAACAGTCTCGTCTGAAAGTTATTTTAATTTATCATCCATTTAAATACTCACTCTACTTTAAAAAATTCCTATTCACAAGGAAAATCTTATGATTACACTGGTCTATTCCTAAGTTTTCTTGGCACACACGGTTTCCCACGTACGAGCTAATCGCACTCGCAGCACTGGCTTACGTAATGCTTTTTTCGTTGGTATACCTGGCAAGTCACAACGCGAGACTTGTTGCCCAGATAAATTATATTGAGCGCATGTCACTGGAGTTAATTGTGCCGCCCTAAGGACCTTACCAAACACAACGACAATGTCCAATCCCGACAACGAAAAACCGGACATCAGAACGTTAGGAATACAGGATACAACAATCTCACAAGCGAAAGTCCTAAATCCTATCTGTAACTTACATATGTTGCGATTCCAATTGAATAAACACTGTAGTCTCCAACTGCTTCTGTTACAGAATGAAGCATACCTTCTTCTTTGTTTCGAACTCGTCCCACTTCTGACTACAGGTTGCAGTGGGTTGAGAGAGCAATGACTACTGCTGGGGGCGAGAGCCGTCTTGCAGTTTGTCCGGTGGTGCTGATACCCACCTGGGTCATCATGGGTCCATGTGATGACAGGGGAGACAGGGGTACGTAGCAGGTGGTGATAACAGTTCTTTAGTATTCCGTCTGATCTGGACAATTATATGCTTGTACCCTTATCTTGGGCATAGCTTGGCGTTGTCTTGTAATATTTCCACTCACCGCAGTGAGCAATGCAGATGTAGTGCGCAGTATGAGATAAAGAGACGCTGCCCGGAAGGCAGCGTGCTGACTTGGTGTTACTATCTAAAGTTGCTAGGTATCCCGATTTAGGCAGGATTGTCCCGAATTTCTCAGGACAGACAAAAATATCGATAACACAAAAATGGACAGTATTTCATGTAATATTTTGGCCTCCACTTTAAATTGTTCATTATGGGTTTACAACTGTGGTACAATCTTATAAAAGTTACTAAAATTTAAAATTCTACCTTTAGTTTAGGGTCAGAGAGCTAAGGTGGCGAACCTGACTCAACAGCCGTTGTTTTTGGGTAGTGAGTCAGAAGTCGATCGTAACAGTGCTTAGTCATGGTCTGTGAGAGCAACTAAGTAGTGTTTTCCTGTTTCCTTCGTGAAACGTATTTAAAAATATGGATTCGTCTTGAGACAGAGAAACTAAATAAGTATCAGTACCGAAAAAGAAACAAAAATGAAAAACGAAGTTTCATAGTGAACGGATTAAAGTTTACTCGTGACTTCCATAAGGTAAAGACGATCATAATTCTCACTGTACCGTGTGTTCCTCATATTTCAGCGTTTCCCATGGAGGCGAAAATGACGTTAAGAAACATGCAAATACTGCAACACACAGGACTTCTGTTCAACACTAAAACGCTGAACAGTAGCTTCAATGACACTATTTCGCATAGTGTAAACCCGCGACCGGGTGGGATTACAGAGCTACAAACCATTCCGCAGTAGTTAAACATAGCCATAGTTATGTATCTGCGGACTGCTGCGGCAGTTTTTTTCCCGTAGTTGGTCCAGATTCCAAAATACCTGAGATATATTCAAAAGGCACCGAGAATGATTCCATCAGTACTGGACCCGTATTCAAAAGAGCGAACAATCAGGCTGTCGGACAACTCTATTATTCTGTTTATTCGCATACATCCAACAAAGGACAGATTAAAACCTTTTACTGGTAGTAGTACATCGTTTCTCTAGTGAAGTTATATAGTATTGATATATTATATAGTAGTGACAGTGAAATGTCTCACTCAATTGCGGCAGGAATCAAAAGTGGGCTCAGCAAAGTATCTTTACCGCTAAAAAATATCACCAGTTTTTCTGATAAAAACGCCTCTGTCAATTTTGGAAAGCATAAAAGTATACACGTCGAGCTACGCAAAGAAAACCCAAACTTGACTGGAATGGCATGTAACTAACGCAGCAAAGCACGAAGCAAATTCACTTCGAACTGATGTAGAAGCCATTGTTATTAAGATATAGTGAATTCTATTATTCTACTAAATGAGTCAGTGGACTAAAGGATTTTCTTGCTTGGATGGACGCTGAATGGCAAGAGATTTTAAAACACGTACCAACACACTGGCTATCTCTCACTCCATCCACAGAGCAATCAGTGAGAACTTTTAACCAATCAAATCGTACTCCTCTCGCAGAAGTACACACCAAAGACATGCAGAGACTTCTTCGAAGATGAATTATCTTTGGCATATCTGCGCTTTATAATGACCACTGATTGCTATTTTGAATCATTAAATCCAAAACTTCAATCGGATGATGCTCTTATACACTGAAGCGCCTTGGGCTTCCGGAGCCGTAGGCCCACTCGTGTACCCATATACACTGAAGCGCCAAAGAATCTGCTGTAGGAACGCGTTTCAAATACAGATAAATGTAAAGAAGCAGAATACGGCGCTGCGGTAGGCAACTCCTATATAAGACAAGTGTCTGGCGCAGTAGTTAGATCGGTTGCTATGGGGATTTCACGAGTTTACCGTGAATATCAGGATTCCGGTGAAACATGTAATCTCCGACATCGCTGCACCCGGAAAAAGATCGTGCAAAAACGGTACCAACGGCGACTGAAGAGAATCTTTCAACGTGATAGAAGTGCAAACCTTCCGGAAATTGTTGCAGATTTCACTGCTGGGCCATCACAGAAGTGTCAGCGAACGAACCATTCAGCGAAACAACATCGATATGGGCTTTGGAGCCGAAGGCCCACTCGTGTACACTTGATGACTGTACGACACAAAGCTTTACGCCTCACCTGGGCCCGTCAACACCGACATTGGACTATTGATGACTGGAAACACGTTGCCTGGTAGGACGAGTCTGATTTGAATTTGTATCGAGCGGATGGACGTGTACGGGTACGTAGACAACCTCATGAAAGCGTGGACACTGCATGTCAGCAGAGTGTTATTCAACCTGGTGGACGCTCTGTAGTGGTGTGAGGCGTGTGCAGTTGGAATGATACGGGACCTCTTGTATGTATAGATACGACGCTGACAGGTAACACGTAGTAAGCACCCTGTTTGAGCACGTGCATCCGTTTATGTCCATTGTGCATTCCGACGGACTTGGGCAATTCCAGCAGGACAATGCGACACCCCACACGTCCAGAATTACTACAGAGTGGCTCCAGTAACACTCTTCTCAGTTTAAACACTTCCGCTGGCCACCGATCTCCCCAGACATGAACATTATTGAGCATATCTGGGATGCCTTGCAATATGCTGTTCAAAAGAGATCTTCACCCCCTCATACTCTTACGGATTTATGGACAGGTCTGCGGCATTCATGGTGTCAATTCCCTCCATCACTACTTCACACATTAATCGAGTCCATGCCACGTCGTATTGCGGCGCTTCTTTGTGCTCGCGGAGGCCCGACACGATATTAATCAGGTGTACCAGTTTCTTTGGCTCTTCAGTGTAGTAACGGTCTTATTTGACCTCATGAACTACTTTAGAACCTCTCTGAAACCAAGAACGGGAATTCAGTTTCATGGCTCTGCTGCATCCTCAGTCGTTTTGAAGTCAGGAAATGATGATCATGTAAAACACACAAAAGAGAAGCTGCCGGTTACTTGCAGCGTGGTATCGACTATCTTGACAAACGATTTCAGTTTGAAGATAGCGTGTACAAAGCGTTCAAACTATTTTCGTTAACAGGGAAACAGTGCTCAATTCATACGGAGAAGTCACTTCTATGAATTCTGAAATAGCACTGTTTCAGAATTCATAGAAGTGACTTCCCCGTATGAACTTCGTGTAGCTCAGGATTTCATTTTCGAAGAGCATGTTTCTTTCTCCTGGAAGAAGAGGAGAACTTTATAAAGCTTAAGTCTGATGATAAGTGGGTGAAATATCTTCGTCGTTATGAAAACTGTGAAAACCTCTTCAGAGTTGTCTGTTTCGTGTTTCTCTATAACTCAATCCAAAATTGCTCAACAAAGAATTTGTAATCTCATGAGGAAAACATCGTGAGCTGAGCGAAACCATTTGTCAATGGCTACATTAATGATGAAGATGAATTATTCATTTACACGGCTGCAGTTTTGTCGTTTTCTTGACGGGGAAGAAAGGAAGATCCTACTAACAAGGGGAACTCCCCATCGCAAACCCCTCAGATTTAGTGGTAAGATGGCCCAGTCAATAGTCCATCAAAAACTGAACACAGATCAAGCATGAAAAAAGGAAGAAGGTATACTGAAAAGTGAAACAAAAGGAAAATAAAAACAGCGAACGGTCCGAAAAAAGAAGTGCGATGAAGAGCAATCCGTCTGAGCCAAGGCGTCGAGGATGCGTGTTCATGGTGTTGGACTGCAGGGCGGGCGACTCGTGTTCAAAACTTCGGCGTGGCATATACAGCTTCTTTCCACAGCATTTTGAAATGTTTGTTCTGTTTCTGTAGTCTTGGCATTTGTCATAGTATACGTTAGTTCTAGACTATAAGTCATGTGGTTACCATCGCAAGTAAATGTGACGAATAGTGAGAGTAGGCGAGATACCACATAGACGTCTCACTGAAATATAAACTACCAATAAATGTGTATGAAGAACTATGTTACAACAAAGGAATTCAAAAGTTAAGACATCCAAAAGATAACGCAACTTCAGAAACGTTAGAAACATGTGTTTTGACAGAGCACAGAGTACAGAGAAATTGTGTGTTTCGAAAATGTTGCATCCATTTGTTGCAGCTTATGTGACAATTTATCATGTTTTCATCATTTCCTTGGGAGTGATCACATTCATATTCATGCGAACACCTACATCGGACAAGGAGGCATATCTCACTCACTTATCAGTGGTACAAATCAGGTGCGTCGGTAAGAGATTCGTATCATACCATACACGTACCGCCACTAATGCCGTGCATTCCGTGTTTTCCGGTGGAGGATTCAGTTGACTTGTCGCCTTTCATCAAGCGTTTGCGGTTTCCATTCGAAAGCCACTTCCTTTCGGCTTCTAATAGAGTAGTTTCCAGAATCAATTGACGTTATAGGTCTCTGCCTCACACCCTGCTGTTGCAAACGGACGTTACACCACGACGCAGGCACAAATTTGAATAAAGCGAATAGAAAAGAAAGAAATAAAAACTGGCATGAGAGAGATTTGAACGCGCTCTCTCGGTTGGCGGTCCAACACCGCAACCAATGACCATTCACTGTTCCTATTTTGCTTTTTTTTCATAGTCCAGTACACATTCTACCTGTTTTCATGCTTCATGTGTGTTCAGTTTCTGACGAGCTGTCCACTGGGACTTGTTACCACTGAGTCTGAAGCGAGTGCGATGAGGAGTTTCCCTTGTAAAGAGACTGAAAAGCGATCACAAAGATCAACAAGATAAAATACAGAGCGTTGTTACACTGTATTTTGAATTTTATGCCTATGTGTGTTTTGTCTAGGTTTCGTAAAAAATCCCGCTTTTGTTCAGAAAAAAACCTGGCAACCCTGTTACTGACACGGAGCACTGTGTCATGTCGGGCACTGTCCCCATGCGGGAACTGGCGGTCCGCGGCAGGAGACGATGTCTCCTTACTTGTGGCTGGGGGTCCCAGTGGCGCGACACGAGGCAGAGACGCCTATTGAGATGAATCCTGGACCACTGGCTGCAGCGCTGCATCAAGCAGCGGCGGACAAGTGGCACAGAGCGGGGCGGTCTTCCGTTCATGTCTAAGCCATAGGCAGTGGCAGGGACATCGGCGATAGGTCTCACAGAGATGGCGGTGGAGTGACGGCCTACATCTACATTTATACTCGGCAAGCCACCCATTGGTGTGTGGCGGAGGGGACTTCACGTGCCACTGTCATTACCTCACTTTCCTGTTCCAGTCGCGTATGGTTCGCGGGAAGAACGACTGCCGGAAAGCCTCTGTGCGCGCTCGAATCTCTCAAATTTTACATTCGTGATCTCCTCGGGAGGTATAAGTAGAGGGAAGCAATATATTCAATACCTCATCCAGAAACGCACCCTCTCGAAACCTGGACTGCAAACGACACCGCAATTCAAAGCGCCTCTCTTGCAGAAACTGCCACCTGAGTTTGCTAAACATCTCCATAACGCTATCACGCTTACCAAATAACCCTGTGATGAAACGCGCCGCTCTTCTTTGGATCTCTATCTCCTCTGTCAACTCGACCTGGTACGGATCCCACACTGATGAGCAATACTCAAGTATAGGTCGAACGAGTGTTTTGTAATCCACCTCCTTTGTTGATGGACTACATTTTCTAAGGACTCTCTCAATGAATCTCAACCTGGCACCCGCCTTACCAACAATTAATTTTATTTGATCAAATCGTTCCGTACGCATACTCCCAGACATTTTACAGAAGTAACTGCTACCAGTGTTTGTTCCGCTATCATGTAATCATACAATGAAGGATCCTTCTTTCTATGTATTCGCAACACATTACATTTGTCTATGTTAAGGGCCAGTTGCCACTACCTGCACCAACTGCCTATCCGCTGCAGATCTTCCTGCATTTCGCTGCAATTTTCTAATGCTGCAACTTCTCTGTGTACTACAGCATCATCCGTGAAAAGCCGCATGGAACTTCCGACACTATCTACTAAGTCATTTATATATATATTGTGACGTCTCTCCATTGAGAACAACATGCTGTATTCTGTTTGCTAAAAACTCTTCAATC
Organism: Schistocerca serialis cubense; assembly: GCF_023864345.2. NCBI lineage: Eukaryota > Metazoa > Arthropoda > Insecta > Orthoptera > Acrididae > Schistocerca > Schistocerca serialis. The sequence goes on from NC_064642.1 coordinate 526,074,815, forward strand.
CAGCCACAGAGCTGGTCTGATATTCCGTAGCGTCTTACTTTGTTTATCAGGCGACAGTGCGGAAATGTATCGAACGCCTTCCGGAAGTCAAGGAAAATGGCATCTGCCTGGGAGCCTGTATCTAATATTTTCTGTGTATCATGAACAAATAAAGCGAGTTGGGTCTCACACGATCGCTGTTTTCGGAATCCATGTTGATTCCTACAGAGTAGATTCTGGGTTTCCTGAAATGACATGATACGCGAGCAAAAAACATGTTCTAAAATTCTACAACAGATCGATGTCAGAGATATAGGTGTATAGTTTTGCGCATCTGCTCGACGACCCTTCTTGAAAACTGGAACTACCTGTGTTCTTTTCCAATCATTTGGAACCTTCCGTTCCTCTAGAGACTTGCAGTACACGGCTGTTAGAACGGGGACAAGTTCTTTCGCGTACTCTGTGTAGAATCGAACTGGTATCCCGTCAGATCCAGTGGACTTTCCTCTGTTGAGTGATTCCAGTTGCTTTTCTACTCCTTGAATACTCATTTCGATGTCAGCCATTTTTTCGTTTGTGCGAGGATTTAGAGAAGGAACAGCAGAGTGGTCTTCCTCTGTGAAACAGCTTTGGAAAAAGGAGTTTAGTATTTCAGCTTTACGCGTGTCATCCTCTGTTTCAATGCCATTATCATCACAGAGTGTCTGGATATGCTGTTTCGAACCACTTACTGATTTAACGTAAGACCAGAACTTCCTAGGATTTTCTGTCAAGTCGCTACATAGAATTTTACCTTCGAATTTACTGAACGCTTCACGCATAGCCCTCTTTACGCTAACTTTGACATCTTCTGTTTGTCTGAGAGGTTGTGGCTGCGTTTAAATTTGCAGTGAAGCTCTCTTTGCTTTCGCAGTAGTTTCCTAACTTTGTTGTTGAACCACGGTGGGCTTTTTCGGTCCTTCACAGTTTTACTCGGCACGTACCTGTCTAAAACGCATTTTACGATTGCCTTGAACTTTTTCCATAAACACTCAACATTGTCAGTGTCGGAACAGTAATTTTCGTTTAGATCTGTTAGGTAGTAGTCTGAAATCTGCCTCCTATTACTCTTGCTCAACAGATAAGCCTTCCTCCCTTTTTCTATATTCCTATTTACTTCCTGTGCGGGCAGGCATCGGTCAGAAGTTGAGAGTCTGGTGGCGGCGATAGTGGCTGCATCATAAGTGTGGTGTCAGCCTCATAGCTGCGTCCAGCACAGACTGGGCGCCATGACATTACAATTGCCTGGAACGATGACTGACTGGCTCTAGGGGTTTAGATACAGCTATAGGGTGATGACTATGTGGGAGGTGTCAGGTTTCTATATCACGCAGGAGCATCTCGAATAGGGCCAGCGACTGAGGTCCAGTGGTTGCCACACGGTGGTGGGTCAAATCATAGAAGCTTCCTGAAAGTTGGTCAGTATCCAGGCCCGGCCGCTAAGTCGTGTAAGTTTGGCATGGAAACTTCTCTCTACTGTTGGGGTTGTTGTGCAGGCAGCTCACTGACCGCAGCTGCTGGTGTTGCCTGCACACTGGTTAAGACTCTGACCTGTGGCTGTGTTCTAAGCCGTCACAGTGTACGGAGAGTAGGAAGAGTGACAGTTTAAACGTATCTGTATTCGGTTTTACTGGGACTGGTAGTTTATTATCTCGCTAATCAACTCAGCTCAGTTCATGGACCTGGTTTTGAAGTACCATTTCATATATAGGCTATTATTACGATTGGGTCGCCACTCCCAAAGGCATTTTAGAGCTGCTGCCAGTATATGTTTAGACTGCTCCTAACATGGAGAACAGACGCCGTTTGTAGCCGCCCCTCTGGAGTACAGACGCTACGAGAAGTAAGATACCAAGACAATTCTTCCGCTTTTCCACCGTTAGGACTTGTAAAATCCTCTTTCGCTTTCCAGCCGTTGTCTGTCTTCACCTGTTACCCAGGCGAGGGGCCCTTACGGGGTACTACCATTCGTAGCCAGATGGACCCAGGTTTTCTAACGAGGTTGCTACTCCTCCCCCTCCTCCTTCTTCACCACTTACAAGATGAAGCCCGAGGTTTGGGACTGGCTCTGGCGGGAACCTGCTATGGAACCAAATTGTGGAAGAAGAATGGTGGAAAGACCGAGAAAAGTGGCGAAGTACCATTGATACCCCAACCTGACCAGATGTTGGATGGAGGGGCAACGAAGATGATGATGAATTCGTGGACCTGGTACTGCACGTCAACAACTTGGTTCACCTCTGTTAGTGACAATGTTCTACGAACTAGTTTTTCCATCCATTCAGTGAGATTTCCATAAAATCTGCCTTCTTTGTCGTATAATCAACTTCTTCTATATCTGCTAAACAACATTCTAACCTAGAAAGCTCTGCAGTAACACACGTTTGTCAGAGAAGAGCCCTTTCTGTACCATTTCATAATATAGCCACTTTCTTTAAGCCATTTACCTCAGAATATTCTGCAACTGTTACATGATTGGCTTTAAAGGACAGTTGATGCTTATCTCCTAAAAAGACAATAAAGTCTTCCCTTGACAGTGAACTCACCCTTGATCCCCATTAAAGGTGAACACTTATTTCTTCCCTGAGCTTTTAGTATGACAGTTATTAGAATTGTCTCTGCTTTGGATATGTCAAGAAAGGTTCAAACAATCTTTGCACAAATGTTATTGTAATGATGTTATTATTTATGATATTACTCTCATGATCACCAGTTAATTAAGCAAACTTTAAGGCAAAAGTCCTCGGTTTGCATTAAAAGATGTCCTGAGTTCTCTAAAGTGACCAGGCTAAAAAAACATATGCATAAATAGTATTTCAATGCTTGAAACGATTGTTTTAGGTTTTTTGCTCAAGCGATTATCTCCAGTTCCTGACTCGCACCTGTAGGATACTTGCACTGTTGACATACAGTTCTTTCAAAGTTATTTATACTGAGAGCATAGTGACAGCTACCACGAAATGCCTATTGGACTTGTGCTGTAATAACGCTTTCTTCTTTGTATTACTATTATTCTTTGACATACAAAATGAAAACCTTAGATGAAGGCAGGAAAGCTACTTCGATTAGGCCTAAAACACAGATTTCTTGACGTCGATGAAATACGGATTAAACTTACAGTCTATAGCGGAGAGCACGCTGTTATGAAACCTCTTTAGAGATTTAAAGTTAGTACTAACTCTGCCCTAGAAACTGAAACATTGTATTGCAGTGAAAAGATCTACTAGCAGTTGGTAGAAAATTGCCTGCAGAAAACGAAGTTATATGTACTGTTGGCTAAATTATCATGCCCCAAAGAACGATATAACGCATTTAAATTCAGGAGTTTTCTTCCCAGATATTTTCTTTCCAGGTACTTTCTGATCATAGTAACAAAATGGTCCCCCGTTAAAATTTATTTCTGTACTACGAACAGCATTTTTAAAAACTGTATTTAGCGGAAAGTGGTTTCGAACACAGTTTGTTCTGTTTAATATTTTCTCAGTATTACCGATTTACACCTTTTGCTTGCATCGTTGTCGGGTACAAAATTTCACGCACGCTTCTATTCGAATCAAAGAAATTTCTAGCCATGTAATTTTTTCAGTCTCCAGTCTAAAGTAATTTTTAACATATCTCTTTCTTCCTCTCCGTCTGAACAGGCCTCGGAAAGCCCAACGGTACCGACCGCCAGCCGTGTCAACCTCAGCCGATATGCGTAACTGGATGCAGCTATGGAAGAGCGTGTGGTCAGCACACCACTCCCTCGGCCGTTATTAGTTTTCGTGACTTCTCAATCAAATAGCTCCTCAATTGGCGTCACAGGGTTTGAGTGCACCCCACTTGCCAATAGTACTTGGCGGACCCAGACCGTCACCCATCCAAGTGCTAGCCAAGCCCGACAGCACCTAACTTCTGTGATCTCACAGGAAGGGGTGTTATCACTGCGGCCAGGCCGCTGGCTTTAATAACACCGATCACGGTTTCAGTGCCTAGTGTACCATCATCAAATCTAAAAAAAAAAAAAAAAAAAAAAAAAAAAAAAAAAAAAAAAGAAAGAAAAAAAAAAAAACGAAGAATAGGAGTAGGCCCGACAAGAAAATGAAAAACCCTTACCACCGTGTGAAACACTAATCAATACCAAATTTTGCAGTTTGCTATTGGTAGCCAAACATTTTATGTGAGCTATACAATGTTCACTCTTGCAAAGTCAGACGTTTAGTTGTGTTTCACACTTTGATAAATATTATTTGTTTTTTCATTGCGTGTTCCTCAATTTTATAACTGATGACAATACATAAGGCATTGAGAAAGTGTACCAATAATAGTTTATAAAACAACGACCCTGCGTGGAGCAATTTTTTAATCTGAAATTTATAATCAGACATAGAAGAATGAGAGGCAAAAGCATTTATATAATATTTGTAGAATTCATAAAAGCTTATGAGTTCTTGCTGGGAAATGTTATTCAACACGTTAAAAGAGTCTGGAACTGACAAAAAATCAGTGGTAATCATATAAAATATTCTAATAAGTACAAAATGCAAAATTAAATTTTTAGTTGAAATTTCCAACTTTTTTGAGATCAAAACTATTGTAAGATAAGGTGATGGATTGTCACCAGTGCTGTTCAATTGTGTACTAGAAAAAGTAATCAGGGAATGGAGGAAAATAACGGAAGAGAAGTAATTTTTAAAAATCATTTTTGCGAGGTAATTGAATAATCTGAGAAATGATTGTTTGGCTTTTGCGGAAGATCTTATCATCCTAGCTGAATCTTCAGAAGACGCAAAACGCGGATAAATCTTCTCCAACTGACAGATTCAAAAACAGGCGTATGTATACAGGGTGAGTCACCTAACATTACCGCTGGATATATTTCGTAAACCACATCAAATACTGACGAATCGATTCCACAGACCGAACGTGAGGATAGGGGCTAGTGTAATTGGTTACTACAAACCACAAAAAAATGCACGGAAGTATGTTTTTTAACACAAACCTACGTTTTTTTAAATGGAACCCCGTTAGTTTTGTTAGCACATCTGAACATATAAACAAATACGTAATCAGTGCCGTTTGTTGCATTGTAAAACGTTAATTACATCCGGAGATATTGTAACCTAAAGTTGACGCTTGAGTACCACTCCTCCGCTGTTCGATCGTGTGTATCGGAGAGCACCGAATTACGTAGGGATCCAAAGGGAACGGTGATGGACCTTAGGTACAGAAGAGACTGGAACAGCACATTACGTCCACATGCTAACACCTTTTTATTGGTCTTTTTCACTGACGCACATGTACATTACCATGAGGGGTGAGGTACACGTACACACGTGGTTTCCGTTTTCAATTACGGAGTGGAATAGAGTGTGTCCTGACATGTCAGGCCAATAGATGTTCAATGTGGTGGCCATCATTTGCTGCACACAACTGCAATCTCTGGCGTATTGAATGTCGTACACACTGCAGTACATCTGGTGTAATGTCGCCGCAGGCTGCCACGATACGTTGTTTCATATCCTCTGGGGTTGTAGGCACATCACGGTACACATTCTCCTTTAACATACCCCACAGAAAGAAGTCCAGAGGTGTAAGATCAGGAGAACGGGCTGGTCAATTTATGCGTCTTCCACGTCCTATGAAACGCCCGTCGAACATCCTGTCAAGGGTCAGCCTAGTGTTAATTGCGGAATGTGCAGGCGCACCATCATACTGATACCACATACGTCGACGCGTTTCCAGTGGGACATTTTCGAGCAACGTTGGCAGATCATTCTGTAGAAACGCGATGTATGTTGCAGCTGTTTGGGCCCCTGCAATGAAGTGAGGACAATGTTTCAAGCGCCAACTTTAGGTTACAATATCTCCGGATGTAATTAACATTTTACAATGCAACAAACGGCACTGATTAGGTATTTGTTTATATGTTCAGATGTGCTAACAAAACTAACGTGGTTCCATTTAAAAGAAACTTAGGTTTGTGTTAAAGAACATGCATTTTTGTATGGTTTGTATTAAACAATTACACTAGCCCCTCTCCTCACGTTCGGTCTGTGGAATCGGTTCGTCAGTATTTGATGTGGTTTACGAAATATATCCAGCGGTAACGTTAGGTGACTCACCCTGTATATCTTGGAAATAATAAAAACAAACAGAGCACATGATAGAGGCGAGAGAGGCACCGAAATAGACGGAAACTGACCATGGAAGAATAAAGAAAGCCGAAATTACACAACTAAGTTCTTTAGACAAACAAGCTTACTCAGCAAGTGAAATGAAAATGGTAGTGTCTTTCGCCAAAGATCTCTGCAAGAAGAAATCTATTTACATAAACTTAAATCTTCGGCACTACAACACTGTCGTTAGATCTGCCTTAATACTTCAGAATACCTTTCGTTGAATACAGCCAAACAACTGCTTGATATGGAAAAAGGAATAAAGTAAAATATGAGGAAAACTTTGGGACTAAAATACAATGGGAAATGGAAAAAGAGATGTAATAAATTAGTTTCTGAAATAATAGAGAGAATATTATACACATTCATGAAAAGAAGAGTTGTGGACCTATTCAGTGGATACTTAAAGAGGCTAGATGAAAGAAGAATAACAAAACTCATTTTTAACTTTTTTTGACAAATACCCAGAAACGTCAGTGACGTGGATCAAAGAAGTTAAAGCAGACCTTAGGAAATGGAAGTAACGGAAAATGAAATAGCAGAAAGAGAAAAGCTCAGAACAAAATTCATAAGTTTCAAGGGCTTTCAGGAGAAAAGAGACAGGCACAGCATGGACAGAAGAAAGAAGATAAAAACCAAATGAAAGAATGAAGAACTACTGGAAAGAAAGACAAGAGAAGAGACGAAGAGACAGAAGACATAACTTATTTCATGTGGTACTCAGCTGGACAGACCAAAGAAAAAAGTATTGCTATCGTTACATCGCAGTGGCGCTGTCAACTTTTTTTTTTTTTTTTTTTTTTTTTTTTTTTTTTTTGAAAAAAGAAACTTTACCATTTAGTCACTTCTTACTTTAGTCTGATCCAGGATTTTACTCTTCTTAGAAATGTGTCTTTCTGGTGTGAGCCCCTTAGCCAGAGACTGCTGCGTTACGGGGATTTCTGCTGCCGACTTGAGTTACAATGAACTTGAGAAAACATAACATAAAGTGTTAGCTTTCTTTCGTCTACCGCCTTCCAGCTACTTTTTAAGATTGCCAGCGTCTTTCACGAGGGGCTAAACTTCTTGCAGTTTTCTTAGAGAGTTTACTCTCGGCTTCGCCGATGTAATAGGCTTAAAGTTCCGACCGCCGCTTTAATCGTGCTCTCATAAATGCGTTTCTTACTGTTAGCCCCCAAACCAGTTCTTACTTTCCCTTCAGAAAATTTTGTTAATGGCGTTGCCATCCTATAAACTGCTTAGCTGACAATCGTCTACAGCAAAAATTTCCCACAGCCAATTCGTTATATCGACCCGATATTTCCAAACACTGAAGACAGTAAAAGACAATTCTTCAATGAGTGAATAAAAAGTTCATGTTTCACCTGTGTAAGGGCTCGTACACTTTTAATCATCACAGCAAATTTATCTGGGAAGTGAGCGTCATTCAATTCCTGAATGGTTAATAGGGGAACATCAAGAAATGGATTGAACCCATTTTAACCGTACATGTATAAAACTGTTTCTACGCATATATTTTTACTTTTGAAAGCTCCTTACGAAGTGTTATAGACAAAATTTTGAATTTATTCGTACCACTGTAGAGGACTTTTGAAAAATATTCATTGCTAATTATGTAGAAATCAGATGGTACAGTAAATTTATATTTCAAAGCATTTTGTTTCTTAATTAAATATAAAGATAACGGGACTACAGCAGAATGTTGTTGTTAATTGACCTTTGTAATAATTAACCCTGTAACAATACTACTAATAATAATAATAATATTAAAATAAAGAATCAAGAAAACTTTTAATATATACACGTACCTATCGTCTCGAAATGCGTCTCAAACTTTATGACAACGCCATACACTTTCAAGGAACGGAAGTAAAACGATTTCAACTTGCGACAACAGCATTTAATGTACTGTGAGCCTGAAACAAGCATTTGGGAAACATGTTGACTGGCTGTGCCTCCCTATTTCACAAGTCCGTCAGTCAAAAATAATAAGCAAGTAAAGAGTCATTCGTCTGTTTACAACGTTAATATATTTTTCCGACTTATATGGCTGCACGTGTCCTATGTCAGTACCAGACTCATATGATGTGAAGAGCTTTAGACGTAATCCTTTAATTCTTTGTATATGAGTGGTAGATTCACTTACACCTCTCAGAATCCCCTAATTTTAAGAGCAGGCCCTTTTTGCCTGATGAACATTGTCTTTGAAACTTCCTGGCAAATTTAAACTGTGTGCCCGACCGAGACTCGAACTCGGGACCTTTGCCTTTCGCGGGCAAGTGCTCTACCATCTGAGCTACCGAAGCACGACTCACGCCCGGTACTCACAGCTTTACTTCTGCCAGTATCTCGTCTCCTTCTGGCACATTGTCTTTGTTTTACTGTGTTACACCGAAATTGTGTTCTCGTATTTAATTCTCCCTTGTCTCTTACGTTAATGCTGCTAATGAGTACCCTGTAATGTGGAAAGACGTTTAGGTTGTCGCTTCGTCCGACGTTGCAGTGCAGTGCAGTGCTAGGCAAATTACTTAAGGTATTTGTATTGTTAAACCATTTAGTATGTAGAATGTCTGTTTGGTAAATTGGAGAGACCTATTGCCGGAATTAAAATGCCGAAGATGGATCGTAAGTCGTATCTCATATTTCGTCCGAAAGATCATTGTCAAAGTCAGAGGCATGGATTCGGATTCCTTTTTGGGTACATGGTGTTCATTGACAAGAAGTTTCAATTATAGTTGTGTTCGTCTTTTTGTCCGCCTTACATTACATTTGGCTGTTTTTAAGGTTATCTCTCAACCTTTGCATCTAGTCTTGATAATACTCGTATTTAATTAGTTCCGGTAACAATTACAGTTTCTTTATTCAGCGGAAGCACGGAATTTATTTTGGTGTGCGATTCATGTACGTCACCATCGTATAACCTCACAATTAAGTGCACAATGTGCATCAAGTCTTGATAAAACTCGTATTTAATTAGTTCCGGTAACAATTACAGTTTCTTCATTCAGCGGAAGCACGGAATTTATTTTGGTGTGCGATTCATGTACATCCGATTTCAGCATCGTATAACCTGAAAATTAAGTGCACGATGTGCCTCAGAAACCTAGTGCCAGAAGTATCCCGAGCGTACGTCCAGAACGGGAAAAACAGAACACCCAACGACAATAAAATCTGACTTCCTGCTGCTGTAACTAAATCAAATGTTCAAATGTGTGGGAATTCCTAAGGGATGAAACTGCTGAGGTCATCGGCCCCTACACTTACACACTATTTAAACTAACTTACGCTAAGAACAACACACACACACACTGCCGAGGGAGGACTCGAACCTCCGGCGGGAGGGACCGCGCGTAATTAAATCTCTTAGCTCATTTCAGCAGATTGTTACATTGTCCTTCTATAGTTTTCCTTGCAGCCAGTTGGTGTCGCCAGTGGTAAAGATACGAAGTCTGTTACAAAAGTGCTTGACTTTATTTTATTTTTTTAATTTTATTTCTTTATTTTTATTATTATTATTTATTTATTTTTTGAGGGGGAGGGGGAACACGTGATGGATCTGAATCTAATGCGCTTGCATGGGCCGACATTGAACCTTCATGTTCATATGTGAATTTCTTTTCATCTTTCGACAGCATCAGTTGCTGGCAAGCACCAGTTGAGTGAGGTGCTGCGTAATGCTCGGGTCGGTTTTCCATCGCGAGGGAAGTGACGGAACGATCGGAGCAGCGCTACTGCATCAAATTTTGCCAGAAACTGGGCGACAGCCGGGTGGAAACCATTTGGATGATGCAGACGGCTTTCAGTGACGATGCTATGGGCATCACACAGATTAAGGAGTGGTACAACCGGTTTAAAGACAGCTGCACGTTGGTGGAGAGTGAGCCACGCTATGGTCGGCTATCAACATGTCGAAAGACCAAGTCACTGCCAAAGTGAACGCTGTGGTGGAGCGGAACCACAGTGTGACTTTCAGTGGAAGAGGTGGGCGTCAGCATTATATCGGCAACTCTATTGTGACCGAAGGTGAGCGTCGGTGAAATTCGTGCCGAAGCTGCTATCGACGGAGCAAAAGCAACTTCCTGTTGAAGTGTCACAGGACATGCTGGACTCCACAAACCGTGACCCTGACTTTGTCAGCACCATAATCACTGATGACGAGTCCTGGGTGTAGGGGTACGACCCGGAAACGAAATTCCAGTTGTCACAGTGGAAGCATTCCTCGTCATAAAGACCAAAGAAAGCCTACCAAGTATGCATCAATGCCACAGTGATGCTGATTGCTTTCTGACTCCCTTGGTATCGTGGACCATGAGTAAGCATCACAGTGTCAATCGCCAAAGAATACTACAGTGTGTCCTTCATCGCCTACGTGATGCTGTGTGGCGTAAAAGACCGGGCTTGCGGTCAAAAGTAAATTGGCGCCTCCATCACGACAATGCTTCAGTACATTCCTCGCACTCTATTCAGACTCTTTTTGGCGAAAAATCAGATTCCTATACTTCAACAGGCTCCTTACGCTCCGGATTTGGCACCCTACGACTTCTGGCTATTCCCCAAACTCAAGAAACCATTGACAGGAACGTCACTTCAGACAAAAAAGGACATTAAGGCACCAACGACCACCGAGCTAAACTCCATTCCAAAATAGGCTTTTTCTGCACGCTTCCAACAATGGTAGCATCGCTGGGAGAAGTGTGTGCAGTCCCAAGGGAACTACTTTCAGGGTGATTAGGTGTCCAGTACTCTCGGTAATCCAGTTTTTTTCCCCTCAACAAAGGTCGGATACTTTTCTAACTGACCTCGTATGCCTTTACTGCCACTCATCGCGGACCTGCGGAACTCACCGTATCGATATCCGTAGCTTGGAGATAGGAGACATTACAACTGAAATAAAATTGTGAAACTTCCTGACAGATTAAAACTGTGCGCCCGACCGAGACTCGAACTCGGGACCTTTGCCTTTCGCGGGCAGGTGCTCTACCATCTGAGCCACCGAAGCACGACTCACACCCGGTACTCACAGCTTTACTTCTGCAAGTACCTTGTCTCCTACCTTCCAAACTTTACAGAAGCTCTCCTGCGAAACTTGCAGAACTTGCCTTCTTCATGAATCTCCCATACATTGAATGTTATGGGAATAATGAAAGGGGTGCTCTAAGGACAGGTCTCCAGTTCGCGCACTCCCATCGCTCGCTATGGAAATGGTAGACCGTCGGTGTGGAGGCTAGCGCAACCGTTAATGTCAGCTTCCTCTAATCGGAATGGACACCTCTTTAAGTTGTACTTCAATGGTACTGTCAATTCTGATTGTGCCCAACTTCAGTCTTCCCATGAAGTGAATATTGTTAGCGATAACGGAAGTCGAGCTTAGGTCCTTCTTGTGGTAGTGAAATATTCTTACCGGCTGTTTAAACTTATTTACAAAATTGAGGACGAATCTGAAACTGCAGACAATGAGCAGCAGCGGGAGTACACTGATGTGAGCACACTTACCAAAAGGGAAACTGCACGAAATTGGATAAACCGCCGAAGTGCAGCCCATGTACACCCAGAAGGAAAACATGTAAGACTCTTGGAAAATAAATGCCTAACTTACCAAATGTTAAGGCAGAGAGAAAGAGATCGAACAGATTGTGGCCGGTACCGAACGTACGCAAACCAATGAGCGAAAAATAAATACTATTGTTCAACAGACACAGACTGGAGTGACGCACAAATTTCGAAACAGGTGGAGGACCATCGCATAGAGGAAAATGTCACACAGTTTCTAGCAACTATTAAAATACAAATGCAGCAGAAAGTCATGAATTCCTTTCAAACACCTTCCCTGCAAAATAGATTCGTCGGTATGAACACGTCGAGCAAAATGCAAGAGTTAAGTTTCAAAGGCAGCAAACAAGGAGACCGTGTGACGTAAAATCAACATTTTCTGAAAGATCTTGTAACGCCATGATTGACAGGGGCGCAGATATCACACAAGGCGAGTCCGCTGTCCAGGCCAGTCCCTGCCACAAAGAAAGAGAGAGAAATAAAATTAGTTATTTAATTTCTGACACAAATTCGAAACCTGATGAAATTCCGAGTTATCCGATACTAAACCCAGACCGCTCTGTTCATTAATTAACAGGTCGCTGAACTTAATTAGTAGACTTGAGACGGATACACGTCTATTATTCGGTATTGGGTCTGTTCAGTTACTTTTGTCCTATTCGGCCGAATACCGAATATCTGCTATTGGCCCGAATAGTCAGGTATTGTTAAAATGAAAACATCGGTTTATAGACTATGTACGGAAGTAAGCTAAGTATCAAATAAAATAAATTCATGTATTCTGCAGGTACATTTTTAAAAAAATAAATGCCTATGCACTTGAATTCTCGTAATTAAAATTTAGAAGTGTAAGATTATGATGCAGGAAGGCTACTTTCTCTTCATTTTTAGGCAGTAGTTTACTCCTTTTCCTCTCGTGGACATCCCAGCTTCAGAGAAAAGACACTCTAAACCGCACTTCCTGGCGGCGACAAATATTTTGCTGCAAGATTTGCTAAACACGGAAATTTATCTTATGGATTGTCATAACGTGATAAATGGAGGTCTATTTCAGCTACACTGCATTTTTTTTTCTTTCGGTGTCGCGATGTGAGCTGTGTTTTTTTTTTTTTTTTTCTGCAACCACCTCTTCGAAGTAATCCATAAAACATGTGTGGATAATCTGCCTTAAACTCTGCTATTCGGTTCTCATCCCCTTGGCCCGAATAGGAGACGAATTGGCGCTATCGTCACTGCTTATTTCACAGTTCATCTTTAGGCTATAGATCAAAATATACTGTCTCAGTTTTTCTCTTTGGAGCTGATTGGTGAAACCATTCATTTTAAAGCGTGGGTCTAAAGCGGTAGCCACGAAATAATGTTTACTTGTGATGTCTTCAGATCCCCTCACCTGGCTTAATTAGGGTATTATTTATCTATTTATTTATTTATGCATTTATTTTACCTGGCAAGATTAGGGCCTTCAGGCACTCTCTTACACCTAACCAGGCATACTCAGATCGAACGAATTACAGTTTCTACAGAACATTAAGGACATATAAAGTGTTATAAAGTATTAATGTTAAAGAAAAAAATAGAAATTATAACAGTAGTACAATGATAATTATAACAATCAAAAAATAATTATATCAAGAATAATAATAATAGTAATGACTATGTATATGAAAGTAAACAAATTTTTCTTTTATGAACGTCAGTCCTATTGTTAGTTCGGAATTTTCTCGTTATGTTCTTGCAGCTTGTGAGTTATTCTCATCGAGCAGAGACATAAGACGATAGAATGGGGTGAAAGAGATATAGAAGAGGTAGATTAGCTTAGAGGAAGAGAAATAGAATGGTAAAATTCGACGCTATGATGCAGAGGAGAAAGAAAGAGATGAGAGGGGCACAACAATGGTGGCTATACCGTCCCTAATATGTTGGTTTTGAGTTCCCTCTTGAATGTTGAGTGGTTCTGGATAAGACGCAGGCAGATCACAGGGGAGCGCGTTCTATAGTCGTATGGCTGAGATGGAGAATGACGCGGAGAAAGATTTTGCGTTATGTAAAGGTACAGCCAAGATGCTAGACGTATCCGATCTGGTATTACGGTTGTGGAATGATGATAGGTGTTTAATGTGAGAAGATAAGTATTGGGGGCTACAGTGGCTAAGAAATCGATGGAGTAAGCACATCGTGTGGGGATCGCGTGCCTTATGTGGGCGTATCGAACCTAGCTGGCAGTATGAAGGACTGATATGATCATACAACCGTATATTGCACACGTATCTGACGCAAGCATTCATCACTGGCTCGAGGCATCTCGAATTTTCGCTATTTGTGCCGTGTTGAACTACATCACAGTAGTAAAGATTAGGCAAGACTAGTGCTTGGACTAATTTTTGTTTAACATGGGTTGGAAATATTTTTCTAAATTTTTGAATTGCATGTAGGGAGGAGAGCGATTTCCGGCAAGCTGTGACTGTTTGTTCTTCCCAGTTTAGGTGTTCATCCCAGATTATTCCAAGGTCTTTTACTGTTTTTTGGTATGGTAGTTGGGTAAAATTGAGGAGTATTTGAGGGTCTGTTTCGCGAAAGTACCGGCTGATTAACTTTGGATGAGATATAAGTATGACCTGGGATTTCTTGGGGTTTAGTTTCAGACCTAGGTTCTGTGCCCATCGAGAAGCAGAGCAAAGATCTGCGTTCATACTCGCTACTGCGTCAGCAATGTTCTTGGGGCTTGCACTAATGTACAGTTGGATGTCGTCTGCATATAGATGGTAGTTGCAGGAGTGAATCACTGAAGAAATATCATTAATGTACAGTGAGAAGAGTAATGGACCAAGGACGGAGCCTTGGGGAACTCCAGAGCGCACGTTTCTCCATGATGACTTTTCCGACCCACAAATGATTTGTTGACTTCTGTTTTTGAGGTAGCTGTCGAACCAGTGTATTGTGCTGTTTGAGAAATTCAGCTGTTTCATTTTAATTAGTAATATATCAAAGTCAACTGTATCAAAAGCCTTGCTAAAGTCAAGCAATGTTAGAATGGTAGCTTCACATCTGTCCATAGCATGTTTAATGTCATCAGTTACTTTGATTAATGCAGTTGCTGTACTATGGTGCTTTCGAAAGCCTGACTGATATTTGTCATGGATGTTATGAGTTTTGAGGTAATCCGTCAGCTGTTCATGGACGATGAATTCTAGGGCTTTAGATATTGCAGGCAGTCAGTCTTGGGTATAGGTTGAATTAAACTTTGCTTCCACTCAGTAGGATATGTACTACTGACAAGAGACAGGTTGAAGATGTCTGTGATAACTGGAATAATAGTGTCTACGACGTTCTTAATCAGCCCAATGCTTACTCCATCATTTCCTACTGCCTCGGAAGAGATTCACGTAATTGCCTTGTGTACTGTGCCGGTAGAGATACGTTTTAGGAAAAACTTTGTAAGAGGTCCGAGCAGATGTAATTTCGATGTATTGCTCATGCGCTGCCTACGATATGCAAGATATAAGAGAATCTCTGACCAGAGAGCAGTGTTGACTGCAGTAGGAACTGTGTAGCTGTAGCAGTAAGTTGCTGCTAGTCTGTAGTCTGCTCTGGTCTGGTCTGGTGTATCGTGTTGGGTGGCCCGGTCGCAGTGCAGCGATGTCGGAGCCTGAGTATTATTGTATAAGGTAAAAAGCAGCCTCGCGCATATGTAGTAATGTCATCTCAAGTCCCATGTAAATGTTTTAAAAATCTCGTAATAATAATCTTTCTCATAAAAAGTAACTTTTAACAACCATTCATTTCAATTTAAAGATTTTACTAATTTCTCCCATCCATGGTCATCCCGATTGTTGCAAAATAAAAATCAGTTGCTTCCTTTCATAAATGACAAATCTATCGGCCAGCATTGCACAGGGTTGTGCCAGAAAACATTATTTTAAGAGCAGATATATATGCGTTTTCCGGCGACTTCATTGAGGTAAGAATTTTTCTCTTTTTTATTCAGAATTATCTTTCAGGGCCATGACGCAGCACTGCTGACGTCCAAAATTTACCAGGTTAAATTCACAGTCAATTATTGAAAAGTGATATGTGAGCGACAATTTAATTGTGAGGTTAGTTACATTGTGTTGTTACCAGGTTACTGAATTTATTTTTTTTTTTTTTTGTTGGGACGTTACACTGAATGTGAACGACATAATTATAATTTTTTACTGTTGAGAGATTTAGCAATTTTGCTGTTTTGAGGTTACACTAAACGTGAATATTATTCACATTATTTATTTTATCTTGTGGGGAGATTACACTTGGCGACAACCGGCCAGGATCGTATTTCTTTGTGAATTTCTGAGTAGTCATATATCTGCTCTTATTTACTTAAATGTAGTTTGCATCTGGCGCAACGCATTTAATAATTTGTCACTCTTTCACAGATCATTGGCAATTTATTGCTGTTTGTTGTAATTGTGTTCGTTCCATTTTTTGTTTAGTCTTTGTTTCATTTTGTGCTTAATTTTGATTTGTGAGAAAATGCCACGAAAAACTGTTAACAGTACGCCGGCCACTACGGTCGCAGGTTCGAATCCTGCCTCGGGCATGGATGTGTGTGATGTCCTTAGGTTGGTTAGGTTTAACTAGTTCTAAGTTCTAGGGGACTAATGACCTCAGCAGTTGAGTCCCATAGTGCTCAGAGCCATTTGAACCATTTTTTTATTAACAGTACATCGCGATGTGCAATGAGTGAAATAGCCGACTCGAATAATTTGACCGATCATACTAGCGACAGTCAGTGTAATAGTGATAATCCTCTATTTACAGACAATCAGGGTGTACTGACCACTAGGAATGATTTTAATTCTAATGATGAGCAAACAAATTCAGTTGTGTCCTCTGTTAATTTAATGGCAATTGATGATGCGGCACGTTCCATTACAATGAACGCTGCCCAGCTTGACACACCCGATTTGCAAAATTTACGTAACGTACAGATAATTGTTTCTAACGAAGGTGAGCAATCTAATCAAAGTACGTCAAATTTATTTGATTCCTATTTAGCGACCAACAGTGCACATCCGTTGCCAAACCTTTTTGTGAATCAGAGAATGACCAAATGGTTACACAAAACGTGACAAATGTAGACACACCACCACACAGCTCAGAGAAAAGAGTCGCTAATTTTGGCTTAGTTTAAATTATGGCACTATTGCTACAAATTAATGAAAACAAGACAATAATTACAAACAACTTAATGAAAGTCTCAAACAGTCGAATGATAAGCAAGACAACAATTTCAAACAAGTTAGTGAACAGATTACAGCCATTGCCGCGCAATGTCATGATACTAAAGAACAATTACGTGAGGAAATTAAGGCTTGTGCTAGGAACAGTAGTGAAGAAATTAGATCTGTGGCATAAGAATTAAGTAATACACATGCAGCCACAACTAAATTACTTAGAGATGAAATTAGTGCAGTCGCTAAACAATGTTCCGAAAACTCAACACAGTTACGTGACGAGTTTAAATTAATGTCAGCAGAACTTTCATGCACACTGGATGTGAAAGTAGACACGAAATTTGACCAACAGAACAGCTAAATTGACGAACGTTTTAATCACCACCTACAAAACAGTGAAACGCGTTACCATAAATTTATACAGGAACAGAATAAAGTAAAGCAACAGGTCATGGAAACAATTAATGCACAGAGACAGGAAGATAAGCGTAAATTGTTTACGAAAGTAAAAACATACGTAGACAACAATATTGTTACATTATCAGACGAAATCAAACAGTTGAACACCGAATTGCATGATGAAATCTCCGATCTTAAAACAAAAACAGACACATTAGAGTTTCAGACAATGACCAACAGACTTGAAAAGTTGGAACTAATACAGGATCCCGATGCCATCAAAGCAGACGTTAAAAAACTGAACAAAACCACACGTAAAATACAAAAACAAATTAATGCTTGTGATACTAAAAACGATGATCAGGTAAAAGCACTGACTGAAAAATGTGATGAATTGGCCAGTCGTATTGATGTTATCGAAAATAACAATGACACCAAATCAGACGATACGTCACCAGTTTTGCTTAATCAAACACCCGAATTCCAAAATTTACAGCAGACGATAAGTGAGATAGGTTCGTCCAATAATACATTACATAGAAAATTGTCAACTTTGCAGCAAGAAGTGACAGAGATGAAAAATGTTTCAGCCTCTAACACGGCACAGCATACGCCACATTCCGAACATTTCTCACACTCACACAGTCTGTATAATTTAGGTAATTTACAGAGAGCACGTGACTTAGATTCCGAACAGTCACAGACAGACAGATAGCATACAATCCTGAACCTGTTCAGACATTCAGAGACGAAAATTTTGATTACAAGCACTTTCTATCCGTGAGAAAATTTAAGGTATTTAAAAATGACAGAGCACAGGTACACGCTTTGGACTGGATACGACAATTTATTTTTGTACTTTCACCAGCTTGGCCTGTAGTGCAGAAACTAGAATTGGACTGGATACAACAACTTGCTTTTGAATTTTCACCGCCATTGCCTGTAATGCAGAAACTAGAATTGGACTGGATACGCCAATTTGTTTTTGAATTTTCACCGCCATTGCCTGTAACGCAGAAACTAAAATTTATTTGCAGCGCGTATTTGACCTCAGGGGATTCATTACACTTCGATGAATATGTGCCGTAGCGTGCACAGGGCCCCGAGCCGTAGTAGTGCTATTTCATCTTTAGTTTTCTGCACTGCTGCCTTCTCTTCTACTATCCTTTATATCTATCAAAACACTCTTCAACTATCGATCTATCTAGGATTACGTATGAGTAAAGAAAACCTGATACGACAAGTTTTACCCGAAAGTGACAATTTTCATTAGACACTCCAGAACTACCAGCGTAATTTTAATGAAAGACAGAAGTGTAATCATCAGTATGTGTAAAATTATCAGCAACAGGAAACAAATTTTGGTAACAATTCCCCGTAACATCAACAAAACCAGTCGGTTAGCATACCTAACCAACAATGTAGTCTGCAAGGTCAACCAAGCTTTAACGTTTCGCCCCCTACACGTATAGCGTCGACTCCACCAAATAGTAACGCACAGCAACAACGAAATCAGTACGTACAGAAAACACATCATTTCAACTCCTATCGCAACGCGCCGTTTAGAAATGACTATCATGACAGATGTAAAAGTAATGAGCACAATTTTCAGCGTACGTTTAATAACAGTCGGTCTTACCAGCAGCAAAATCACCGCAACAACAGATTATCATGAGTGAACCGGACAGTAGGTATCATCCCGAACGTAATACGTCAGGAAGAAATAACAGAACAGTACAAATAGTCGAAATGCCACAGCATCTTCCCGCGAATAACAGCACGTCAGAAAGAATTTGACTAGCTACAGTACAGGTTGCATCTTCCAGCAACGCAAGCAATACTTTTGACACAGAGAATCATGTTCACGAAAATGTTATTACTTTTGACGACATCCGAGACGCACTTTTGCATGAAAAACCAGTTATTCAAAAAATCATTTCACACCCTGTCATTGAAGTAAAGATTGGATCATCCAAACTTTCAACAGTAATCGATTCTGGGTCACCTGTGTCAGTTATAAATGAGGAAACTTTCAATGAATGTAACAAAGAGAATATCTATCCTACGTTACCATCAGGCAAAACTAAAGTAAAAGGAGCAGTATCTAGTAAAGGAGTAGATGTAAAGTTTCAGACACACTTACCATTTTGTATTGCAGGTCATACGTTTCACTCAAATTTTTGGGTTGTTCCCTTATTGACAACAGACGTTATTTTAGGTACGAGTTTTTTGGTACAACACGACGCAGTTATTGACTTTCAAAATTCGTATTTAATGTTAAAGGATGAAAATGTACAACTGGCATTAGAATTTCAGCACTCTTTATCTGTAGAAGAACAAACAATTAATCGTACAGAGGTCATTTCTGCGTCATGTAACATAGCCTGTCATTCCACATTGTTCACAGATACGTACGTACCCAACTATAATACTCCAGACGAAGCCGACTATGACGTTATGCAAATGATTTCTGATAAAGTTAAACAGAGCAGTGCAAATACAGACGACGAACGCACGCAACTATGCAAAATTCTTTTACAGCAAGCTCCAGTTTTTGACAACATCCCTGGTACTATGTCCGGTTTTATGTATGAATTTCAAGTTAAACAGCACGACACATTTAAAGCCAATCATTATCCTATTCCATACATTCACAGAGATCAAGTTAAGGAAGGATTACAAGCTATGCTTGACCAAGGAATTATTGAACCGGCAGTTAGTCCGTACATAAACCCGCTTCATATTGTTAAGATAAAAGATGGTTCACTTCGTCTCGTACTTGATTCGCGTCACATCAATGACATTATTATTAATGAAACAGATCGCCCACAGACACTAGAAGAACTTCTACAGAAATTTCATGGTACTGCTATTTATTCTACGTTAGATTTGAAATCAGGATTTTGGCAAATTCAGCTTCATCCGAACTGCAGAAAGTACACAGCTTTTCTCTGTTTTGGTGACTTATCAATTTTGTAAATTACCGTTCGGTTTAACTATTTCTTCAGCAGCATTTATTCGCGGTTTGAATACTATACTTCCGACAGAACTAAAAGACAGAATCACAACGTATGTAGACGACATTCTTATTGCAGAAGCTAACTGGTCTGAACACAATCTGATTCTTGAACAACTGTTGCAAACTTTTCGTGCACAAGGACTCACAGTTAATCTTAGCAAATCACACTTTGGCAAAACTTCTATAAAATTTCTTGGACATGTAATTTCAACAGAAGACATTGCGCCTGACCCGGAAAAACTTCAGGCTTTACGTGACATTACTGTTCCTACGACGAAGAAACAACTACGCAGCTTTTTGGGTTTAATTAACTTTTTTCGTAAATTTATTCATTACTCTGCTTTAGACACCGCTAGATTATGTCAGTTGACGGGTAAAAACACTATTTGGTTCTGGGATAGCCAAGCGCAGTCTGAATTTGTCAATCTGAAACAAGCTTTGTTGAATGCACCACTTTTATCACATCCAGATCTTACTAGAAATTTTTCCATTGCCACCAACAGTTCTAACACCGCTTTAGGCGTACACATTTTTCGGGAAATTGAAGACGATGGTTCTACAGTAATTAAAAACATCGCCTTAGCGAGTCGCATTCTGTCACCTACTGAACGCAATTATTGTGTTACAGAACTTGAAACATTACGTGTTGTATGGGCATTTACAAGATCTAGGCATTTTCTTTATGGAAGACATACGACCGTTTACACAGATCATAGAGCTATCCAGTTTTTACTTTCAGCAAAATTTACACATGACAGGTTAAGCAGATGGAAACTTTATTTACAGGAATTTAATTTTACAATTATTCACATTCCCGGTACACAAAATGTTGTAGCAGACGCACTATCCCGTTCTCTCAGCAACAATCAGCAAGACATCGCAACCAACTTCTGCCAAGCAAATTCTAGAGTCATATATATTCAACAAGTTGCATTCGAAAATTTTATTTCGGCATCATTACGAGACATAGCACAGGAGCAGAGCAAAGACAACGTATGGAAAGAAATTAAACGCCTTTGGCAAGATAGGAATAATGTTACCATCAGAAACCATTACATTGTACGCAATAACATTCTGTTTCGCCGCTCTCACTCTGACAGCAACAATTGGTTATTGTGTATTCCTGACGAGCTTGTTAACAAATTAATTTGGTATACTCATTTAAGTTAAGCACATTATGGAGCCAGAAAATGTTTTCTTATACTGAGACAGAACTGTTATTTTGCGAACATGGAGAAACGTATTCGACGAGTTTTAGCGTTATGTAAAATCTGCCAGAAAGCTAAATCAGACACGACTTCACATATTCCTTCGTTACATCCCATTGTACCGATTAAACTGAGACACATGGCCGCTGTAGACATTTTTGGTCCGATTCCCAGATCTAATAGAGGTTTTTGCTACATCTTTGTCGCTGTTGAACTCACTTCGAAATTTGTTACCTTCACTCCGTTACGCAAAGCTACTGCTAAATCTGTTTCGAATGCATTTGTAAAACATTTTCTATTACATGTAGGGCATGTATTGAAAGTTATTTCCGACAATGGATCACAGTTTCGATCTGCAATATGGACAGGTATGTTACAAGCTAGAAACATTTCTCCGATCTATATATCCAAGTATCACGCTTCTTCGAACCCTTGTGAACGACTAATGAAAGAAATTGGTAAACTATGTAGAATACACTGCCATAAAAAACATATTGATTGGGATACACACATACTCTCATTCCAGGATGTAATTAACTCCATACCAAATGAATCTACTATGCTATCTCCGACTGTTATACTGAAAAATGTTGAACCACCCAACAAAATTAAAGAATTAGTATCCTTTCCTACACCTCGTCAACTACGACACTATGAAATAATTGACATTGCACTCAGCAACATCAAACGTGCCGCAGAGCGCCGGAGGAGACAGCAAAAACAGGTTTGTACACGCCGTGACTTTCACATAGGACAGAAAATATTAGTACGTACACACTATTTATCCAACAGAGGAAAGAGTAGATGCCGTAAATTTGAGCTTCTATATGCAGGTCCATACAGAATTCGCAGCATTCCTCACCCCAATGTAGTACACGTCGAAACTTTGAGAACCAGAAAAAGCAAAGGCAATCACCATGTCTCCAATATTAAACCCTTTATTGAATAAACATACTTTACGAGTTATCACACTGTAATGCCATTTCCTGATTTTTGTGTGACCACTTATGCAATTATATTTATATGAACAATTACTGATGATTATCATATTTTTCTTGGCAAGTGCCCAGCAAGGTGAGGTTGTTGTTGTTATTGTGGTCTTCAGTCCTGAGACTGGTTTGATGCAGCTCTCCATGCCACTCTATCCTGTGCAAGCTTCTTCATCTCCCAGTACCTACTGCAACCTACATCCTTCTGAATCTGCTTAGTGTATTTATCTCTTGGTCTCCCTCTACGATTTTTACCCTCCACGCTGCCCTCCAATGCTAAATTTGTGATCCCTTGATGCCTCAAAACATGTCCTACCAACCGATCCCTTCTTCTAGTCAAGTTGTGCCACAAACTTCTCTTCTCCCCAATCCTATTCAATACCTCCTCATTAGTTACGTGATCTACCCACCTTATCTTCAGCATTCTTCTGTAGGTGAGGTTAGCAGGTCGCTTTTCTTGTCGTTATATATCAGACCGTGCACATTTTTCATTTTTCGTGTATGTATGATTGTTTTCCTGTTTTGTTTGTATGCACTACGAAATCTTTAAGATATAACAAACACCAGTTGACTTTGACATTTTTCCTTACGATATCTCAACATCGTGCCTATTTTACATTTTTTTAGCTACTACATTATGATACTCTGTGTACATTTTTTTGCACTTGAAAACTGTCCATGTTTTTGACATAATATATTTTCTGTCATGCTGTGCTGTATGCTTAATTATATCACTAGAAACAAGTTTTTAGTTAATGAGTATATGATTTAAATGCAAGGTATTAATCCTTCTTCATCATTTCCAGAAAGCAGTAACGTGTAAAAGAAATAATTTAAACAAACCACAGTGGATTACTATGAAATGGGAATTTCACCATCAGAATGAAGGCAAGAAAATGCAATATCTTGTGACAAAGAGTAAATGGATCAGAATTAACAAGCATTAACAAGAATATACTATACACATCGTATGATAGCAGTCTTAACTAGTTATTTTTCTTTCAGAATACGAGGCGATTGGTGCAAGCTGTCAGACAGAACTACACATCTTAGTTTTAGTGATTAAATATGCTAGAAATAAGACTCTATACTATGAATAGTTGTATGAAGTAAATGGTAATATGAATAATGAATAATGAAGTGTCTTTTTTGCAGATGATAATGAATGATGATGAATAGTTATATGAAGAATATGCTAATATGAATAATGAGGTTTTTCTTTGCAGCTGATGATAGTGATGAAGTTATGGTAATATGAATAATGAATTTTTTCTTTGCAGATGAGGATATTGATGAAGTTTATATATTTACTGTTAGTTAAGAAATGCTATGTAGTTATTTAAGTATTTGTTGCAGTTCGTTTTGACAGTATGTCTTATGTCGCATAGTATAATGACTGAATGTTTTGGAAAGGACAGCTAGAGTACATACATATTGAGTACACATTTCATTACCTGTTAATTCGAAGTTCACTACTTTTCAGCATAATATGTGTTTCTTCTTTCAGCTCAATAATCCATTTTGTATTTTGTTCCAGGAGAAGCTATTCATGAAATTAATGTGCTATAAGCAGTTAGTCATTAAACCTGTTCTAGTATTTGCATTTTTTTTACCCATTTGTGTATGTCATTGATGAATGTGATCACATATACTCTACTTTCTTCATAACCTTGCTACAGCTGCCTCATGATGAATGATGTTATTAATCCTTATTAGCAGCAATAAGTCAAAAGCAAATATTTTCATGCCCCAGCAATTAATTATCGATCCCAGCGCAATGCATTGCTAGCACTAAAAAAAAAAAAAAAATTACCAGTCCCAGCTACTACCAGTATACAACCAAATAATGCTACTAGTTTAAGAGATATTTCTAGTTCTAAATATAATGCAAATTTCTCAGATGTATTGAATCCATTATATCTATGTATTATTGGACCACAGACCTTGAGTAATAGTTATAGTGTGTTACATTTTAAATATGTCCTATGTCACTTGAATGATGAGTTCTGAGTAATACTGAATGATGTTTTGTAATAATGCATAAATGTTATGCCAATAATTTGTGTAAATAATATTTTTGTTATAATCTATAAATGCTATGCCAATAATTAACTTTCATTTTGAATGATGACTTCTGAATAACACTGAATAATGTTTTATAAAACTATATGAATACTTTGTAACTGGCCAATGAATGCCACTATTTCTTATATTTTAAATTTGTCTTATGTCACTTACATGATATTATGTATGAATACCAGTAGCTTGATGCTACACTCATTAACTCTTGTTTTGAATGATGACTTCTGAACAATGCATAAAAATGGTTTGTAACTGGACAATGAGTGCCAATGATTACTATAATTAGATGAATTATGTAAATGCTATGCCATTAATTAACTCTTGTTTTGAATGACCACTTCTGAATAATGCACAAAAATGGTTTGTAACTGGCCAATGAGTGCCAATGTTTACTGTAATCATATGACTTACGAATAATGTTCTGTAATACTCCACACACAGTACAGAAATGTTTAGTAACTAGGCAATGAGTGCCAACAATTACTCAAATCGGTTGATAGACTAGTGTAATTCTCAATGATGACTAGTATAAGACTTAATGTCCTTCACCTTCCGACCTAATTACCAGAAATTACTGCAATATCCGTTTGTCCTGTCTATCCTTATGATCATGGAGCACTATATTTGGATTTTGCACTAATTCTACGTTGGTGAAAGAGTATGGATTCTGCAAGGGTGTGGTGTTGACACATCATGCTGTCTATCACCTTGAACGATGGAGATGTTATTATGGTCCCACTGTTTGGTGTACCTAATGTACTACCAAAATGATAACATTGAATATTAATACAACATTTCAGTGTCTTGGCTACACTGATTAATACTTCAGGGAAGAGAACTTCAGATCGTCTCACTTGGTGTTGTGCTTCTGTAGAAAGATATGGACTTTCAGTGCAGCTATGTGCAACCTACTGTGCTACAACCATGATGCAATCCTTCCCTTTCCTTTCCTAATTCTTGTAAAATGGTAAAAATATATACAGTGCGTGTGCAATTTATGTCATTTGTTAATATGTTTTGTACTCATTGCGTATACATTTTGTCATTTCTTGATGTTCTGTACTCAGTGCATGTGCACTCTATTTCATTTCATGTTCTGCACTTATATATATGTATATACTCTGTGACTGTAGACTTAGTTAATTAAGTAGATTATAGAAAAATTTGTTGCTCATGACAAGTCCAATTGACTCACCATCGCTGCCAATTCTTGCCCCCCCCCCACCCCCCCCAACCCCCCCCCCCCGCTCCCAGTGGAGGGTTATGTAAGAGGTCCGAGCAGATGTAATTTCGATGTATTGCTCATGCACTGCCTACGATATGCAAGGTATAAGAGAATCTCTGACCAGAGAGCAGTGTTGACTGCAGTAGGAACTGTGTAGCTGTAGCAGTAAGTTGTTGCTAGTAGTGATGGGCTAAACTGCGATTTTCCGATATCAGTGATTTCTGTGAATGCTACTTTTCAGTATCTGTCATTCTTAACTGTGATTTGTCGCAGTTAAGAGTCGCAGTTAAAGAACCTAGGTCGTATATCCCTCCGCCACTGCTATTTCTGCGACTTCTGCGGTTTCTGTGACTCCTGCGATTTCTGCGACTTACCACCGTATGAAAAAAGTTACATCTGTGCACACAGAAAATTGCATATCAACAAACCTGTCATTGGTAAGTATGTTTTACGTTTGTTCTTCTGTTGGCTTTAATTTTGTATTGAAGAAACAACTGTGAAAATATTAATAGTGTAATTAATATGTAAGTAGCCATACAATAGCGTAATAGTTCGTGTTTATAAAATGAATTCTAACATATTGTTATGTTCACAGGTACGCGAACTACATTTTAGTCACTCAGTAAAGTGATAACTCAAAATATCATTGTCAACAGATCTGGAGAAATTGCCACTGCGTCTTTAGACCGTTTTCGTCAGACGAGAGGTTAGTTTCTAAGTGTTTCAATGTACTTAATTACTTCAGTGAGATCGTTCTTGCAAATGTGAAATATACCCCATTGTGTGGCTTTCATTAGAGCAAATTTTAGCAATCTACTCTGACAATTATATTACTTGTAATTAGTGACAGCAAAAATTGTTTAATAATCCTTGTGATTTTGCAGACACAGTTCTGACTCTGATTGCTGGTTGCTGTACGTATCTATCCACATCAAGGCTGTTGAGAGAGACTCGTGAAGATTCAAGACAGCTCTTAAAAGATTTTGCAGTTTAAAAGTGAGATAATTCTGAAATAAGTGTGCAGATGACTGATTAAACTGTGTTTTATTGAAGTTGTTGTGCGATTTTAAAGGAATAATAAATGTTAAATACAGTGAGTGAATAATGAAAATCTCATTTTCCACTTGTTTAAGCTGTCCAATACCCGTAATTTTCCGCCACTTATTTACTAGTAAACACTAGTTGGAGAGTGACATGCCGCCCCCCCCCCCTCCCTCCCTGTCTCCACAATCTTGGTGTGACACTGACCTGTAACATATCCCAAAGTCAACAATATGCATTTTGAAGTTGTTGATATGAAAGTGGGAAGTACAGATCTTCCATTTAAATCAGGAATAGCTTAAGTGCAATACTTGAAAGTAACACAGGAAAAGCTTACTTATGTAGGTGGTATTAGTGTCGGCAAAAAGTTCTTGTGTGTGAAGTTGCCACGTAGATCACCAAGTGTAAAACTTTTATCCCGAGTCTTGAACTGTGTCGGAACAAAAGTGAGGCATTCATATGACCCAATAATACTGTTTTCATTTCACTACACTTATACAGATGTCTGAGTTCCTCTGTGTTAACATTGCGAAGTCCTGTAGGCATGTGGAGTATTAAGCAAAACTGTCATATTGGAAGCAGAATCAATGTTCCTTGATATTTTCGGGAGAAAAAGGCAATGTTGCTTCTTATTAATATAATACTTTCAGAGTCACAGCTGTGTTTGACCAACCATAACTGATGCTGAATGTGCATGTCGTCATATAATGTGAAGGGCTTATTTCAATAGTGGTAGAAGTCCATTACCTCCACTTTTCTGTCTATAATGCTTCTGAAATTAATGATCCAAACAAACATAAATAAAGGTTCATCTCTAGCAAGAAACCATATGCTTGAATATTTCTGGTATCTCAACTGCAGATTTTTCAGCGCTCATTTAACTTTACGACTCTGTATCTCAAAATGAAGAAACACGGACATGTACCACTAATGAAATAAGTCCTTCATATGCACACACAGCACACCGATCTCGTGAGGCACAAGGCTCTCATAACGAAGTACGTAAGTCGGTCAACAGATGGCACTAGGAAAAGAATGTTAACTGCGCTTTTTAGTTGCTACTTGCGACTCTTAGTTGCGATTTGTCACAGAAATCGCAGTTTCTCGGTAGCGAATAGCGTAGTATGAACTTTGCTCAGCAGGTGGCACTGCTAACTGCGCTTTTTAGTTGCTATTTGCGACTCTTAGTTGCGACTTGTCACTGAAATCGCAGAAATCAGTGCTAAATTCGATCAATAGATGGCTCACGTCTTTGAATGTGAAATACTACTTGCGACTGCTAACTGTGACTGAAATCGCAGTTAGATTCTGTAAAGTTGTTATTGTGATATCTGCGACTTCTCAGTCACTGTGATTTCTAACAGATACGCGATTTCCTGCCCACCACTAGTTGCTAGTCTGTAGTCTGGTCTGGTCTGGTGTATCGTGTTGGGTGGCCCGGTCGCAGTGCAGCGATGTCGGAGCCTGAGTATTATTGTATAAGGTAAAAAGCAGCCTCGCGCATATGTAGTAATGTCATCTCAAGTCCCATGTAAATGTTTTAAAAATCTCGTAATAATAATCTTTCTCATAAAAAGTAACTTTTAACAACCATTCATTTCAATTTAAAGAATTTACTAGTTTCTCCCATCCATGATCATCCCGATTGTTGCAAAAGAAAAATCAGTTGCTTCCTTTCATAAATGACAAATCTATCAGCCAGCATTGCACAGGGTTGTGCCAGAAAACATTATTTTAAGAGCATATATATATGAGTTTTCCGGCGACTTCATTGAGGTAAGAATTTTTCTCTTTTTTATTCAGAATGATCTTTCAGGGCCATGACGTAGCACTGCTGACGTCCAAAATTTACCAGGTTAAATTCACAGTCAATTATTGAAAAGTGATAAGTGAGTGACAATTTAATTGTGAGGTTAGTTACATTGTATTGTTACCAGGTTACTGAATTTATTTTTTTTGTTGGGACGTTACACTGAATATGAACAACATAATTATAATTTTTACTGTTGAGAGATTTAGCAATTTTGCTGTTTTGAGGTTACACCAAACGTGAATATTATTCATATTATTTATTTTATTTTGTGGGGAGGTTACAACTTGTCTCTCGAGAGATTGATATCTTGGGGCTGGTAACTTGTTGCTGCCTGGCAGTTTACAGCTGTTGAGAAGAAATCGTTTAATTCTTCTGCAGACGCCTGATAAACAGCGTCAGATCTTCGCATCCCTATACCGAACTGCGCAGCTTTTTCCACAGTGCAGCAGGTTTTGATATGCCGCATATGACAGAGCGGATATGTCTGATTTTGGCATTCCTCACGCTTTGCTTGGTTCTGTTTCGGAGTTTCCTATAAGCTTCGTACGCCTCGGGAGTTGGGTTACGCTTGAAGGCCCTTATGTGCAGCATCACGTTTATTCATTAACTGGCGTAATGCAGTGGTGAGCCACGGAGCGGGAGCTCTCTTTACCTTGACAGTGCGTTGAGGAGCATGTTTATCATCCAGTGCAATAATTTTGCAACATAATTCCCGAATTTTTCCGTCTACGGTCGGTGCATGGCTTATATCATGCCGAGGGATGTCTGAGCAATCCTTTTGAAGAGCGTTATGGTTAACATTTTTTAGGTTTCTGTAGGTTACCAGGTCAGATTTTTATTTGGTAGTATGCATAGAGTAATTTAAGAATATCACGTCATGAGCAGAGAGTCCCGGAGCGGATGTCTGATTGGCGCGAATTATTTTATCTGGTGGCTTTGTTGCTATTATATCTATGAGCGTATGGCTGTGTGGCGTGTGATGAGTTGGGTCCAGCGGTGTTAAACTCATATCATCGGAGTGGAACAGTCTCCTTAGTTTTTCTGCAGAGGGAGATTTTAACTGTTAGTCGATGTTTGTGTCACCCGCAATGATTATGTGTTCATACTGTGTCATGAGCGAGGACAGGGCAGCCTGAAAGGAGGACATGGCACCGACATTTGGAGGTTTATAGATTACTCCAATTAGCAGTTTCTGATTTGAAGTATTTATTTCGAAAAACAAGAACTCTCCTTCTCGTTCGCCCTTTGCATCCGATGTGCATAGTATAGTAGGTGTCAGATCAGAGCGAATATAGGCACCCACACCACCCCCGCGTCGTGTTTCACGATCTGCCCTTAGGAGAGAGTAACCAGTGATTCGGACAGTGTCGGAAGAAATGTTTGGTTTCAACCAAGTTTCAGAGACGAGGATAATATGGAACAGCGATTGGGAGAACAGGTCACAGAACTCGTCGAAGTGAGCCGTTAGCGACTGCGCGTTCACATGGGCCACAAAGAGCCTGCCGCCGGAACCGGTCCGTCCCATTGTGGCCGCCTGTAGGACCGAGCGCGCTCCGTTTACCTGCTGGCCGGAAGAGGGACAAAAGCTGGATTTCACGGGGGAAGACATATTTACAGGTGTGCCCAAGGTCGTGGCTGACTCAAGCGTCTGTGGGCTAAAGGTGAAAGACAGGCTGGAGGTATCAGAGAAGGGAGCGAAAAGAAAGATTGGCAGTAGTGGTTACGAAAAAGATAATAGTAGTAGTAGTAGTAGTGGTAGTGACGAGGATGAAGATAACAGATATAGAAAGGCGGTTTTAAGGAGATTCCTGTTAATGGAGACTGTTAATTCCCGTTTGACTGACAATATGAATATACATGAGCATTTATGATAGACAAATAAAGAAGCAATATTTATGTGAAACAATTGACTGATTTTAAATAGAGTACTTATGGTACTTATAGAAATAGAATTACCTCTGATGTGTTCGTTTTATTGCAATATCGCATTAATGTAACAACACACGGAATAGTTTCAGAAATGCAAGCGTATCCAAAACATATAACTTTTTTATTTCCTCAAATGGTTGTAATAATTTCAAAAGTTGCTCTAAAAGCTCCCATTGTGCTGCAGTCAGACTGAACATCACAGTCCGTGAGGAAGAGTTAAATGGCCCGTTTTTATTCCATTAGCCTTGCAAGCATATAATCGGTGGAATTCCAGCGCGTACTGACATCTTGCAGCAATTCATGCTTAGGAAGGTACAAATCTTTTTGGTTAGAACACAGTTTTTCTTGTACTGTGCCCGAATGATTAAAATGATTTACGAACCTCCTATCTGTTGCTATCATTTGAGGCGCATTTGTTTGAGCCTTGTCTGGTTGAGACTTCAGACAATCGTTAACAGTTGATCGATGAATACGAATGAAATAACGCACTGAGTCCAACTCTGCATTACTGTTTTTACTATGTTTCGTCCATTATCATGAATAACGACGTGAATTTTTGCCACCTGTCTGTTCCAGAAACTTGCAGTTTCCTGTAAACTAATCGCTATATCTTCTGCTGTGTGTTGTCCTTCAGAATGCTTGATGCTCAATACCACATGTTTGGCATTGAATTCACGATCAAAAAATGCGCAGAAAAACCACATGTCGCATGTCGTGGAAATATAATCAGTCTCCAAAAGTAATCTTTTAATTGTCTCAACCACCTCATTATATACTTCTGAAATTATTTTGTCAGAAAAGTAAGGCGAACTTGGTATTTTATACCGCTATTAATCAGTCTTCTAAAACAAGCAATTTTTGCTCTATTTACTGCCTCATTGTCAAGTGCTATCATTTTGGCAATTAAGAGATGGTATTTTTTAGCCTCGCTGTAAATAATATCCCGTGGTATACGTATTTCAGCACATTCGGAAAGACGCAGTTACTTTTTTGATGTCGAAGGTTGACTTAAATCTTTATCTTGATCATTAATTTCTTGCCCCTTAGGAAATGTTGGCTGCAGCTTTGTTTAGCCCTACTCTGCAAATGATTTATCATTTCTTATGTAGTCGCCTTCTTTCCAACGCCACCACGATAAATTCTTATTTCACACAATTTACACACAACATTTTTCGGATTAATTTCGTCGTTCTAGAAGTATGCCCGTAGAGAGTACGATAAACTGTGCTTACGTATTGACGATGTGTATCTAAACTTGTCAACAAAACACGCAGCGTGGTAACAATTTAGCGCTCGGGACGGCGTGGCGTGGGAGGAAGGTAAGTGAACGAGCGGGAAACAAATACGTCGATATACGTTTCCCTGCCTTGCGCCAGTCGAATATTTTTGCCCATTATTCGGCTATTCGGCTACAAACCCCACAGAATGTTCGGTATTCGGCGTGTGACGGAATATACTATTCGTTGCAAGCTCGTTAATTCCCTTTTTAGGGTTCTGTACTTCT
Source organism: Schistocerca serialis cubense (assembly GCF_023864345.2). NCBI lineage: Eukaryota > Metazoa > Arthropoda > Insecta > Orthoptera > Acrididae > Schistocerca > Schistocerca serialis. The sequence goes on from NC_064642.1 coordinate 526,106,963, forward strand.
GTCTGTATAAAAGGAACCCTTACAGTATAAGTTTGTTGTCCGTCTGTCTGTCCCACTGTTCAAAACGCGGGTAGACGCATCAAGTTGAAATTTATGTCATATATGCCTAGTAAGGTGTATGGTACCTTGACGGTGTAAAGAAGTTGAGCTTCTAGGTAAATGCAGTCAAAAGATACGGCCATTTGTGTCATATATCTGGATGTTTGCAAACTCAGAAATCAAAACGTACAAGGTGCCTTTGAGCTAGAATCATGAAATTCGACATGAAGCAAGATTTCACACTGTAACCAAACGAAAAAATCAAACAATTGTTATCTTGCAATTACATTACACGAATACAAATTTTTGCCATTTTTTATTAGACTGTCTGTCTATCCGTCCATCTGTTAAGCCCTTTTTTCTCAGGAGTCAGTAGACGTATCATGGTGAAATTTATGTTACACGCTGAGGTCTACGGTCCCTTGGCGACATAATAAACGTTAGCTTATAAGTCAATGCAATCAGAAATTGGCCATTTTTGTCATGTTGTGATACACATAAGCCGGCTGTGGTGGACGAGCGGTTCTAGGCGCTACAGTCTGGAACCGCACGACCTCTACAGTCGCAGGTTCGAATCCTGCCTCGGGCATGGATGTATGTCATGTCCTTAGGTTAGTTAGGTTTAAGTAGTTCTAAGTTCTAGGGGACTGATGGCCTCAGAAGTTAAGTCCCATAGTGCTCACAGCCATTTGAACCATTTGATACACGTAAACTCACTCATTAAAAGCTATCAGGTACTTCCTGTGGACGTTGAATCATCAAATTTGGCAAGAAGAACGGTTTTGCAAACACGAATAAAAGAAAAACACCAGATTATCCAGAAAGTAAGTTCCGATAAGTCGCAAAATGGAAACTATACTGAAAATCAGGAATGTTTTGTTTGCGACAGTTGGCTCCATCTCCCTGCTACGTCTCTACATAGTCGCCGCTCCAACATCTGTCACACCGTTCTACCAACTTGCCAATATCCTCGTCATGAAGGCAGCCGAATGTGCTTCCCGCCAATTCTCTACGCTCATCTATAGCTCGTTGTCTGTGCGAGAATGTTGTTTTCATAGCCAGTACTTAATGTGAGCAGTGATGAAACACAGAGAAAGCCAATTACCGACTGTAGTGGAGGTGCTGAAACACTTCCCATCGAAAAAGCTGCAGGAGCATTTTCATTGCCCCTGCAGATTGCGACCGAGAATTGTCACGAAGTAGGAACCGTATGACAGTTCCGTAATGTAGGCTGCATAACTTCACGCGAAATCTCTTACCAGGACATCATATTTGGCGCGAGACACTATTTTTTACGCATTTTTGTGTGGTCACCATGCGCTCAGAACTGAAAAGAGCGAAGTGATGCAACCGACAGGGATACTAGAGACACTGTCGAACAGATATGAGCACCAGTTTGGTAGGTATGCAATATTAGTTAATCCCTTCAGTAGACAATTGTGCTGTTTTAACATCTCACCGCCAGCTACTTGCTTTCATTATGCACTTTGGTGATTTTACTGGTGCTTGCACTTACTTTTCCGTGTTCTGTCTTTAACCAACAACCACTTTTGCACTCATAGGTCGTATCCACGTTTTATTCTCATAATAATGCTTTCATCGTGTTTACCCACTTCGCTAGATTTTACAGTTATAATCACTTCTCCCATTATTAAATGTTTATTCAGTTGTATCAGAGAGCACTTCACATGTTGATGCTTCACAATGATAAATGTAATTGTTATAGTGACGACTTGTTTCTGTAATAGATAGAAGAATCCGTCTCATATTAATATATCTATGTGCGTGCGTGGTACCAATATTTTCATACTTGACTGGGACTACACAATCACTTCCTTTAAATTAATTTTCATTATCTTATGGGGTGCTTCTGTTCCCTGTAGGTCACCAGATATCAGACTATAGCATTTTATGGGTACGATAAACTGTTCAACCGGTACCCCACACTGGGTTATCTTCAATTCAGATCTTCTGTTCCCGAAATGCTATGTCTACGTTAGCTACCATGATCGACAGTAAGTCTGTAAGATTGGCGCATATCAGTGCTATATGAAACACTGAAGGTATGATAGAGATATGGAAAATGATGGAAAAGATAAACTCGGATGTAGTATGCATCCAAGAATCTTGTACCAGAAGTAATGGTAGGTCTGAAACTAAGGTAGGGGTGTAATGCCCATTGAATAGCCAACTGGGATCCAGTCACATGATCAGACATCACATCCTTTGCCCTCACAATAAAACCCATCAACCTGTCTCGAAATATCTATATATATTTAGCTCTTATGTTAATATTTGTGTATGATGTAATGTGTCACAGTTTGTACATCCTCAGTACTGTCAGAGACTGAATAGGTTTTATTTTGCTGCATTTACTGCTTTTTTATTTACTACTGGTAGTTTATGTTAAAAATCATGTGTGTATTATTAAATTTAAAACTTTAATAAGATTTAATTGTAATAATTATTAGATGTCTATTGATAGTGAGTAACATTAGATAAAACAATGATATGACAGCAGTTATTGTGGGTTTGTTGTCGACGGGTACACGGGCATGGGTAGTGAGCTTATAACCTCAGATATACAGCCCGTTTACTATAATATTGTAGTCTGGAAGAGTAGTGGACTTTGATTAATCTTTCATCCAGCATTATAAGGATGTAAAACAACTGGAAAATTACCTCTAAAATCACTTGAAAATATCTATCAAAATGACTTAAAAATGAAACATGTGTAAAATGAGTTATAAAACAAAGCACAGGAAAGGAAAAGTTAATAACAGCACATGTGAGCATGAATGTCCCTGTAACATGCTGTCACAAAATTGAGCTGATTGGCATAGAACAAGTCTTGTTGACAATGATTGAAGGTATTTCTCAATTTCCAACTGAAATTACAAAAAAAAAAAATTAATTTAAATCACTGTGTTTACAAATCACGTTCTGTATAGATGCATGAAAATTGTTGTATAACCATTTTAGAGCTATTGCTGTGTATGACAGTCACCTTGTTGAGGTTCATGAAAGTGAAGAAAACAACACATGACTATAGTTAGAAAATCTTTCAACCTTTGCCAAAACAAATGGAGCATGTACTTTGATGTCAAGGATAAACATGAAAATGGGAGAAAGTCATATTTTCAAGGTAGTGAGATAAAACAGTTCGAAAGTTACAACCTTTAATATTGTCTACAATAACATATGTATGTAAATTATTATATTATGCAAAGTTAGCCTAATGTATTGGCATTGTATATAGACGATAAGAAAAACGCAGAATTAATATTTATAACTGAAAAAGGGAAAATGAGGTAACTACACATTTGCATGAAATTAAAAAGAACTGTCTTTTAATGAAACCTAATTAATAACACTAATACATTCTCATTTTATAGCACGAAGTTTAGCAATGAAGGAGATTTCCTCTGTCCCACAAAATGATCTAAGGACTTGCAGATCAGTAAATTTGGCATCAGAGATTTATAAATTTAAAATTTCAATATTCACAACGTGTTTGCAAATGTAGAGCAACTTCACATACACTTACTCTTGTACTTATGTTCATAAAATGTCTCTGGAAGAACAAACTCACTAACTAGTGTTTCTGGAATGTGTAGAACTGATCTTGGAGCATTTATAACTGGCCATTGTGTTCCATAAACTGTGGATGCTCATTGGAGCTGACAAGTTCCCTTATAGGTTTTGTTTTAAAAGGTCAGACTTATCTGCACATGAGAGTCAAAAACTTGGTCCGTTGATGAATCACTGGTTGATAGACTTTGATTACATGGAAAGGAAAGGGCTCATGTCTGGTACTCCTAAAATGACCCATCTAGTCTTCTAGTATTTCAGCTGCAGATTTCTGATTAATTAGTGCCATGTTTCTATTGCATTCGAAGTAAGAGTGCTCACTACTTGGAAATACTATTTTCACAGAATCCAGCCCTTTGGCATAGTATACTACAATGTGCAGAAATCTGAAAATAGTCCAGTTCTTATTCTGGTCACATGCAGAATCACAGAACATTGTCAGTGATATACCTCTTCGCCCAATTCACAAAATATAAAATGATGTAGCATAGAACACACTTCATCTGCTGCTTTATGTGCAGCTGTCTCTAGGTATCCATAGAATACCGAACGTCCACTAGATAAAACACGTATATTGAAGGGTAACCATGAAAGCTGTCTGTGGTAATACATGTCGTTACTGGATTAATTAGATGCGGGTAAATTCTTTTATGCCGGCCGCTGGTGGCCGAGCAGTTCCAGGCGCTTCAGTTTGGAACTGCGCGACCGCTACAGTCACAGGTTCGAATCCTGCCTCGGGCATGGATGTGTGTGATGTCCTTAGGTTAGTTAGGTTTACGTAGTTCTAAGTTCTAGGGGACTGAAGACCTCAGATGTTAAGTCCCATAGTGCTCAGAGCCATTTGAACCATTTTTTGAAATTCTTTTGGAAGTCCGTCACTATTGCATTCCTATCAAAATCTTTCTTGGTAGTGAGACTCAAAAGTCGTTTGCGCGTATAAAACTGTTCAGCTTTCGTAAGATGCAATTTGTTTTGAATGCATAATTGATGTGATTGAAATTCAGTTCCCTTATGCTCTGCACAATCTTTGTTATGTAATTCTATTTTTATCATTCTAATTTTAACCTCAGCTCCATAATTGTTGCATGTCTGCATGTATCTGTACGAGGATATCCAAAACTGATGTTATATTTGTCACAGCATTTTTTTCCTGTGGGTTTCATATGACAGGAGACTGTTGGGGTACTTATCCATAAACACAGTATGTATATTTTGGCAAGTATGCTTTTCGTGAACCATGGAGAATATAATGGCTTTGCCTTCCATCAGATGAGTTTCTGTGATCCTCAGTAGAATGCAGTATTAATATTCTGAATGCTTTTTTTCCGCTTCTGTCAACCTGAGGTGCATCAGCCTTTAGACTTTTTTTAAGGTCTCTAGCCCTATCTTATAAATATCGAAGTTAGACAGGATTGCTTTGTAACTTATATTTCTTTCAATCATATGCCCGTTTATAGGAATTATAACCTTACACCAGTAACCTGATCACGAAACTCTGCTTGAAATTCGCTTTTTCTAGACCTTCTTTGAGTAACTACTAGACCAGTAGAGTAAGTACTGTATTTGTAGTACTGAGCAGATTAAAGTCATAATAAGCCTTTCTCTGTTGTCCTCAGAAATGTTTCTGAAACACTGCTACCTACTGTAATGACAGTCTTCCCCTTGTTCATGAGACTGTACCTCAATTATCTTTGTTATCTCAATCATTCTGCCCAGACTATGTGTCTTCTTGGTTGACACCAAAGTTGCGGTACCATTCTCGTCTTCAGACATGCTGATTGTATGCAAAATTAACAATAAACCACAATCATGAGCAACTAGCATAAGGTAAGATGAAACAACTGACTAACAACTCAGCATCATGTCAAATAGCGCTGCCACATACCAAGCTGACATTTTCTTTTTTTGTTGTTCTGTGGTGGCAGACTGCACACACTTGGATATTGAGGACATGAAGATAAGTAGTTCCTTCTATAATAATTGTTAATTAATATTACACTGTAAAGAAGATAATTAGAGCCTATTTCATATCATCTATTGAACGATTCACTCGTTTCAAAGTATTTCTTCAAAAAAAAAGAGAAAAGAAAAAAGAAAAAGAAAGGAGGAAAACCTAATGGCTGGTTTCCGTGTACGTTAGACGCAGGCTTACATACAAAATTAAGACGTTTGCGTAAGTATTAAGTGAAGAACTTAGGTTGGTTTCTTTACACATATAATTAGCAGTGCCATATCCACTCGGGAATTAAAAGTTTAGCTGCGTGGGGTAGCCGTACGGTCTAGGGCGCCTTGCCACAGTTCGTGCTGCTTCCCTCGTCGGATGTTCTTGTCCTACCTCAGGCATAGGTGGGTGTGTTGTCCTCAGCATAAGTTAGTTTAACGGTTATAGTTAGTTTAGTTATAGTTAGTTCAATAGTTATACTAATAGTGTACACATATGTTAGTGTTCCACATAACTTTAGAGACTCTTGTGATCTATCGTTAATAGAATATTATTGTTATTGACTACATAAATTTTGTAAAAATATTGTAAAGAATCATGAGCGAGAAGTGTTTGACCAGCCATACAAGAGTTAGTTCTGGGGTTCTATGCAGCTGTTGTGACAGATGGTTACAAAGGGGGAAATGTAGTGGCATGGGAATTGGGGAGATCAATGAGTCTCTTCCATGGTATTGCAGAGTATATTCAAGTGATAAGTAAATATCTGAACAGGAAGGGAAGTTTAGAATCCTTAAGGCTGAACTGGGTAGTGCTTGAGAGGAACTGACGAGATTAAGGGGTAGAAGGATGAAGACAGGTGAGAAGTGATAGCAAGGAACAGGGGACACAGGAAATGAAAAATATATGACAGTTTCATCATAGACAAAAACAATACATTTGCTTTGCTACTTAGTTAACTAAGGAAAAGGCACAGATAGATGTATGTGTAGTTAATACTCAACAGACTTTCACCAAGAAACCAACTGTTTCAAAAAATAGAAAGTAGGAGGAAAGTTCTGTTGTTAGGTAGTAGCCAATGAAAAAGTGAGGGCCAGATCTTGCAGGAAAAATTAGGTGACAAGTACCAGGTTGCAAGTTTCTTCAAGCCCAGAGCATGTTTTAGCCAAGTGATAGAGGATGTAGGATCTTTGTGCAGGTATTTTACAAAGCAGGATCATGTTGTGGTAGTGGATGGAATGGGGAACAGTCTTGATAGGGATTAGGGCTACAATATTGAGTATGACCTGGTAAAAATAGCATCTGCAATGAACCATACAAATGTTGGCTTGGTTCCTTCTTTCATGCAGTATGATCGGCGCCAACTGAACAGCTCTGTCAGTAGGTCAATAAGCAGCTAGATCAGCTGCTTTGGGTGGCGACTTTGTCTGGCATAAGATTAGTTCCCGTTGATGCTATTGTTAGGCGAGGCTTCATGAGGCATAGCCTGCATCTCAGTAGCAAAGTGAAAGGTAAATTGGCTGGAATGATAGCAAAATCTTTAAGGGAAGATGCACTCACACTCATGGAAGTTCCTCTATTTTAGGCTAAGATCAGTGTCCAATGATTCAATATTGAATGAAATTAAGCTTAATGAGAAGCTCAGACAAGCTGGTACTAGAGATGTTAAAATATCACAACATTCTCATTTAAGTGCAATGAGAACTAATGTTAGTATGACACAAGATTCCTGCAAAAGCATAGCGAAAAATAATATCAGGATATTGCATCAGAATATCAAAGCAATTAAAAACTAAGTAGATGAGCTTCTTGTTTGTTTAGAAGATTAGAAATTTAGGGTGGAGTAAATGCACTATGCCTGTCTGAGCATCATATAGTCACAGATGTGGATATAAGCTTTCAGCACATGTAAGTAGAGACACTATGAAGAGAGGAGGAACTGCCATGTATGTGAAAAATTTAGAAACTAAAAAATATTGTTTACAGCAATATATAGACGCATTTGCATGTGAGCTTACACTAAATAACGATTCTTTTATAATTGTAGCAGTGTACAGGTAGCCATTGGGAACTTTCGGCTATTTTAAAAAAAATTGGATTCTTTTATACAATGAAGGCTTTCACAACCAGATGTTTCAGCTGCCGAGAATTCTTCTGGGTTGTATGGCCGTGTTCCATGGGACTCTTCTATCCCTGGCGTTTCGCAAAAAGTTACGTTAGACATCTTCGGAGGTGCTCCTGGTTGTGCTAAATCTTGCCAACAGTCGGCATGGCTCAGCACAACTAGGAGCACCTCCGAACATGTCCAACGTAGCTTTGGATTCTTTGTTGTGCTATCTGTCAGAAACAGGAAAGCAAATTATTGTTTGAGGGGATTTCAATGTAGATTTTCTGAAAGGGTCCGATAGAAAGCCTGACCTTGAAGCACTACTTGGTTCTTTCAGTTTAACATCAGTTATTGATTTTCCTACTCAGTTTGAACAGGAAAGCAACACACTGATAGATAATGTTTTATGGATCAAGATAAACTTAACCAAATAAAATCTTTTACTGTCAAGAATAGTCTGTCTGAATGTGATTCATAGCTAGTTACAGTATATGACATAGCTCCACACAGTAATACAAAGCTGTCCTTGAAAATAGTGCATCCAGCTAATGATTTAACAACTGCAGATTTTAGGAAAAGAATTCAACAGTTAGACTGGGGTGAGGCGTACACAGAAAACCAGATGCTAATTTAAAATTTAATTTATTCCATGACACTTTTTTGTATATATTTGAATCAATTTCACTAAGAGAACAGTGAAACATAATTGTAAGGAACTACCTAAATAGCCATGGCTTACTAAAGGGATAAATGTATCGTATAGCTAGGAGTAATGATCTAGAACCAGTCAAATATTATGAAAACTACTGCACTGTATTAAGAAAAGTTATTAAAAATTCCAGAGGTATATGCATTATGTCTAAGATTAGCACCTCTGATAACAAAATTAAAACAATTTGGAATATTTTTGAAAGGGAAACCGGGCAACTGAGAGCACAGGAAGACCATATTTCTATCAAACACAATGAAACGTCAGAAACAGAAAACAGTTTCAATAACTGCATTTTAAATGTTCTAGAGAAAATAGGATCCAGCTATTCAGTAGAAAATGTTAGGCCATATATAGCATGTGCTTTACCTATGCAGTTTCACACAGTTGAAATTAGGAAAACAATAACTTCACTCAAAAGTAAAAGTTTGAATCGAATTGATGGCATTTCCAACAGAATACTACCAGCAGGTAAGTAGGATTCTCAGGTACATACATAGTGGCTCACTGAAACAGGGAATTTTTTCAGGTAGACTGAAATACGCTGTTATTAAACCACTGCATTAAAAGGGGATATGTCTGATGATAACAATCACCACCCAATCTCACTTGTGACAGCTTTAGCCAAAATTCTAGAAAAAGTAATATACTCAACATTAGCTACACATAACTCAAAATAGAATTACTAACAAATTGTCAGTTTCATTTTCAGAAAGGCTTTTCAGCAGAAAATGCCATGTATACTTCCACTGTTCAAATATTAAATGCTCTGAATAATTAAACATCACCCATTGGGATATTTTGTGGTGCCTCAAAGGCTTTTGAGTGTGTGAATCATGAAATTCTTCTTAATAAACTGAAGTACTGTGGTATGAATGAGACAGTGCACAAATGGATCAATTCATATTTAACTGGAAGAATGCAAGATGTTGAAATTAACAGTACAGATAGTCTCCAAAAATCAGCAGAGTCCTCTAACTGTGGATGTGTCAAGAATTGTGTCCCACAGGGTTCAGTTTTCGGTCCCTTCTTCTTCTTAATGTATATTACTAACTTGTCACCCTGTATTCATGAAGATGCAAAGCTAGTTCTTTTTCCTGATGATTCACATATGGTAAACATACCTAACAAACAAAAATTAGTTGAGGAAATAGGAAATAACTTATTTCAGAAAATTATTAATGGACTCTCACTAAATTTAGAGAAAACACAGTATATACAGTTCTGACAAGTAAATGGCATAACACCATTGACAAACATAGACTTTGAAAAGAAGTCTGTAGCTAAGGCAGTATATTCAAAATTTCTTGGTGTGTGCATTAATGAGAAGTTGAACTGGAGGAAACACATCAATGATCTGCTGAAATGGTGATAAACATATCAGTGAATTAGCCTACTACGCCTAATTTGAAGCACTGCTTTCATAGGCGTCATATTTTGGACTAATTCGTCATTAAGAGAAAAAGTATTCATTGCAAAAAAGCATGTAATCAAAATGATAGCTGGAACCCATCCAAGATCACCTTGCAGACATTTATTTAAGAAACTCGAGATATTCACAGTACCTTCATAATACATACGGGGTGTCAATTATTGAACCATATAAAAAAAACTCTTCATAACTTCTCAACGGTTTGTGTTAGGTCGTTCAAGCTCCAATGTTGGCCATGGGGCATGATGGGAATTAGTATGCGCATGCACACACACCTTGTTGTTGTCAGCTATCTGCACATGACAATGTCACAGTACAGCAAGCCTGAGTGTATGGCCCTTTTGAAGGTCCACTGTGGGATCAATAAGAGCCCGACTGCTGCTCAAAGGAAGTTTGCGATCGAGTTCGAGCTGAAGACAAATGGTCCAAGTGTGCTATCAATCAACAATCTGATTTGCAAGTTTGAAAGAACGGTTAGTATTTGTGATGAGAGTGTTGGCAATGTCGATCGTCCAAAACAGGGAAAGACACCTGAAAACATCGGAAAGACCAGCGCTGTGTTACAAACCAGCCCCAGGAAATCGATCAGACGAGATGTACAATAGCTAGGAATCAACCGGAAGACCCTGTGACAAATTGTTGTTGAAGACCTGCATCTCTTCCTTTACTGAATTCAAACCCACCAATGGAACAATGGTTGTGTTTCGCCAGAACTGTTGTCCACAGTATTGATGAAAAGACTTTGATGCGAATATGGATTGGTTTAGTGGCGAATCCCACTTTCATTTGGATGGGTTCGTCAATAAGCAAAATTGGCGCTTATGGGGCACTGAGAATCCACATTTCGAGATCGAGAAGTCTCTTCGCCCAAGTGACTGTGTAGTGTGCAACGTCCAGTCACAGAATAATCGGTACGATGTTCCATGACAGCATGGTGACTACCGAATGGTATGTAAAGGTTTTGGAAGATGATTTCATCCCCATTAGCCAAAGTGACCCTAATATTGACAAGATGTTGATGCAAGATGGAGCTCGACCCCACCAAAGCAGGAGCGTGTCTGATGTCCTGGAGGAGCACTTTGGGGACTGCATTCTGGCTCTGGGGCACCCAGAGGCAACTGACATGGGCCTCGATTGGCCGCCATATTCTCCAGAACTGAATACATGCGACTGCTTTTTGTAGGCCTATATTAAAGACAAGGTGTACAGCAGTAACCGAGAACCACTGCTGCGCTGAAAACAACCATTCAGGAGGCCATAGAGAGCGTCCATGTTCCGACACTTAAGCGGGTCACGCAGAAGTTCGCTATTTGTCTGCACCACATCATCGCCAATAACGGCAGGCATATCGAACATGCCATAACTTAAATCCGAAAATCTACAGTGACGTTTACATGTTGGATAAAGTGTGTGCACGCCATAGTTTGTAAATAATTTACTTTTTTTCATACAGTTCAGTAATTGTCAGCCTGTATATTCACTACGAAAGTTTTTCTTAATAACCTAGCCCAGTCCAAAAGTAATAACCAAGTGCATAGCTACAACACTAGGAGAAAAGATTATCTTCACTATTCTGGGTGAAATCTGACTGTATCACAAAAATCTTTGGTTCTTTGCCAAATTGCATTAAAAGTCAGACAGATAAGCAAAAACAAATGAATTTCTGAATAACAATTCCTTCTACTCAATAAATGAATTTTTATGTATGGAGTAGTAACTGTAAAAGAATAAATAAGTAAATAAATAAAAATATAAGGAACCGCGTAATGAAAACTTAAATTAAACTGACACATTCCACACCATAACGAAATGTCGTATTCTTGATGTTTGGAACAAGTATTCATGTAATGCAATGTGAAAGGTGACATTCCCCTCCCATCAGTGTTACATGGATTTTGCAACTTGTTATATTTTAGTGACGTTTATCTATATTTGGTTAGACATTATCTGAAACTACTCTCCTGACCATAAGGTACATGTTGGTAGCGTTACTTCATTTTTCGTTTCAAACTGACATACCCCCATTTACCCTTTATATTTTTCTTTAGTTTCAGAAACCACTCTAAGAAAATCGACACATGCGTATCGATGTCTCACGAATGGACATCACATTAGATACAAAGCAGCACGTAATATCGGTAATTTTGTTTCAGGACCCATACCTGGTACCTGTTAACAACAGAAAGTGATGCGACAACGACAATGAGTAGATGAACGATCGATTTATTTTCTAGTTGTATGAAAACATTATTTAGCAAAGATGTAATTTCCCTAGAGGCACATGCATTGTTCTTTACTTCGTTGTTGTCAACATAAAAAGAATGAACAGGTGTGTGACAAATGGACGTTAAATACAACACTTAAAAATGCGTATAATCTTAAAAAAGACATCATCCTTTAAATACTACATACAGTGCAGTACCTACATGATCAAAAGTGGAAAATAAAATTTACATTTCTATAGCCAGAGTACTTGAGCTTTTAGTTTCTGTGAACAATGTGTAACTCATATTGAACGAAAGATTACATGTCAACAAATTCCGGGCATTAATAACAATGAAATAAAAAAAAGGAAATGCGCCCGCCGATCGTCTGCACGACGAAACTATTTTATACGGTCACATTAAGAAGGGCACACGCTGTGAGAGTTCCGTCACGCAAATGTTGCCTTCCTAGGGAACAACAAATCACGCTACCAGTTCCCACTTCACTTGATGCACACATCTTCATAAATCTGAAATGACTATCAGTGTAGCAAAACAGTTGCACAAAAAACACACACTATAAAAAATTGCTCCTCCGAAATCCAAATAATTGTTAAAAACTGTCATCTGCAAACTTAAAGTACAGTAGCATATAACGGTGTACTTATTTTCATTTTCTGAAGGGATGTTCATTTGTGCTGTGTGGTACCTACTCGAAGGAAGAAATACGAAATAATCGTCTCTGGAACTACCGCAAACCTATACGATTTAACAATGGTCGCAGTTACTGAGTAACTATTGTACAGTAGCATTCATTTAATTAATTTCATAATCACTACCGAAGATAAGGAACACAGTTGAGCATAAATGTCTCTGTAACCTGATGTCACAACGAAAGCCAGCTGATGGGAACCGGTACGGCGCAAGAGTTGTTGGCAGTGACTGAAAGCATTTTTCAATTTTTCTACAGTTAAGAATGAGTTGTAAGTAAGGAGCGGTGCTACGTTTACATAGAATTTTGTGCAATTAGGGCTTCGTGGGGTATAAAAGCATAGTGAATAGGACGAAAAACTGACGGATATTAGTAAGGTTTTTGTGCCGTAGTCATAAACGAACGAAAACCGAAAATGAACGAATCGGAACGAAGTCCTATTCTACCTGCGGTTAAATACTGCGAGAAGAGGGTGAATCAGATTCAAATTCCTCTGCTAGAAATACCAGTATCACGCTGGTGGAAAAAGCAATGGGCCTAGCCAGTACCTCTACTGGTTTCATTTTATTTATTTATTTGTCCTTGCATTGATGAAGAGGACAGCAGTTTGTTGGTATTTTCGATGACTGATTTGATTTGATTTATTTCATGTTCCATAGATCCAACTGTGTTGGGTTCACAAGGATGTGGAATGACTCAGTTTTTACAAATACAATATGATAATCTTACAGCATACACAGACATTTGAGTACTTAATTATATAAAAATGTATACAGTGAAATCTTTGAGCAACAATACAGTAAAAAGGAAATACATTAAAGCACTAAAGAAAACTGATACAGAGCACACACAGATACAAAGCTCATGTTAAATAACATTCTTAGTGATATTATGTCAACATGTATTATATAATATTAAAATTTTACAATTTATTTAGTTAAAAATTCATCTAGACTGTGAAAAGCTTTTTCAGGCTGAAATATTTTTAGTGCTTTCTTAAACTTACTCTTATTATGAATCTCTGTCTTTCTTTCAGAAGGAAGAGCATTGAAGAGTTTTGTTCCGGTGTAGTGGACACCCTATTGCACCAAGCTCAAATTTCTATGCTCGCTGTGTATGTCATTCTTCCTCCATGTGTTATGCTCATGATAATTACTGTTTGGTTGAAATATCTCTATATTTTTACAAACAAAACACATGAGAGAAAAAATATATTGGCATATAGTTGTGTATATTTTAAGTTTTCGAAAGCTGTTTCTACCCGAGTCTCTTGGGCGTAATCCACATATAATTCTTACAACTCGCTTATGTGCAATGAACACTTTCCTTGCTAATGGCTGGTTGCCCCAAAAAATAATGCCGTATTCCATCAGTGAGTGAAAATTACGTTGGTTAGAATAGGAGACTAACGATTCCCTAAAGTACAAGATTTTATTGAATCTTTGCAACCTAACAAAATTATCGTTTCATGAATGATGTAGATGACATAAAGAGAACAGTTCTGTTGGGCAAACTGTCATGTATCTATGGTTGGTTTATTCTCAAGCAGTTAAGGATATGTTTAATAAGTTGTATGCGCTTTTCTGCCCACGTGCAATGCATGGCAGGCATCATGGTGCATTCATTTGCCAATTTCAAAAGAGTTTCATGAATCTGGAAAAAATGCGTATGAGTTATAAATGACGTAGAGTTTCAGTTGAAAAGTCTAGCAATTTTGTTAATGTTGTGACAAACTGAACTAAGTATGTAGAAGAAGTCGTCAATAGGAATCTTGCGAAATTATTGTGTACTGGTTCAAGCTAATTGTGCTAATTTCAAATTAATCGTTTCTTGCATATTTTGTTCATTATATCACTTTCCTTCAACAAGAAGAAATTCAAAAGCTGTCCTCGACTTTGTACCGCAGTTTAGAGTATAGTCGAGTGACGAAAAATTTTGAAATTGCGCCTACGAGTACAGCCTTATTTCTCATTGGCCCCATAATGAGTACATGTTGTGGTTGAGGGGAACACGATGTAATTTCCACATAAATCGATTAGACAATCTACGTTGAAGCTTGTGGTACCGTACTGGCAGTGGCTGAGAAGTGTAAATTGTTGAAAATTTTATCAATAGAAAATCTGTAACGACAGAGAAACAGCTAGCTATTTGAGAGAATAGGGCTTACGAGGGCCAACAGAACATAACATAAATGGTGGGAAAATGTAAAATTTGGAAATGTAAAATATGTTTTACAATAATTATAGTGTTAGTTTGTTTATATTTATATCATTGATGAGGTAGTGAAAGGGCACCATTGAAACCAGTAGGAAAAAATGATGCGTAGACAACAAAGTTCTCAAGATTCCTATACGGTAACGGAAAGCTTATTGCCCCAACTTGACAAGAAAACCTGCGGGCGCTCCTGATTACTACTGTTGCCATTACTGCTGTTGTTACTGTGATGACGATGATTATTATTGTTACCATTATTATTACTATTATTATTGTTATGACATCATGTATCATTCCAACCCATTCTCTCTGTATTGAGTAACTCGGACTTCTATACTCATTGTGATTTATTCGTTCTTCCTTTTCCCACTTACTTCTTCTTTTACTAAACACATTTCCATTCGAATTTACCTATACCCACTTAGATATCCTACTTTCAGGTATATCTTTAGCCTTACAGTATTTAAATAATCCAACTGGTTAGTAGTTCTAATAGAGAAATCCTGCCCTGAAATGAGATCCATCCTTCATGAAATCCTCCCCACTCCACCAAGAGTGTCTTTCCGCCGTACACCTAACCTTCGTAACCTCTTAGTTCATCCCTATGAAATCCCCAAACCACCTTCCCTACCCTCTGGCTCCTACCCTTGTAACCGCCCCCAATGCAAAACCTGTCCCATGCACTCTCCCACCACCACCTACTCCAGTCCTGTAACCCGGAGGGTGTACACGATCAAAGGCAGAGCCACGTGTGAAAGCACCCATGTGATTTACCAATTGACCTGCCTACACTGTGATGCTTTCTATGTGGGAATGACCAGCAACAAACTGTCCATTCGCATGAATGGACACAGGCAGACAGTGTTTGTTGGTAATGAGGATCACCTTGTGGCTAAACATGCCTTGGTGCACGGCCAGCACATCTTGGCACAGTGTTACACCGTCCGGGTTATCTGGATGCTTCCCACTAACACCAACCTGTCAGAACTCCGGAGATGGGAACTTGCCCTTCAGTATATCCTCTCTTCTCATTATCCGCCAGGCCTCAACCTCCGCTAATTTCAATTTGCCGCCGCTCATACCTCACCTGTCTTTCAACAATATCTTTGCCTCTTTACTTCTGCCTCGACTGACATCTCTGCCCAAACTCTTTGCCTTTACAAATGTCTGCTTATGTCTGTGTATGTGCGGATGGATATATGTGTGTGTGCGAGTGTATACCTGTCCTTTTTTTCCCCCTAAGGTAAGTCTTTCCACTCCCGGGATTGGAATGACTCCTTACCCTCTCCCTTAAAACCCACATCCTTTCGTCTTTCCCTCTCCTTCCCTCTTTCCTGATGAAGCAACCGTTTGTTGCAAAAGCTTGAATTTTGTGTGTATGTTTGTGTTTGTTTGTGTGTCTATCGACCTGCCAGCGCTTTTGTTTGGTAAGTCTCATCATCTTTGTTTTTAGATATATTATTAACAATTCAGTTAGATGAAACTCATTTATGGGGTCACCTAAGTATAAAACTTGGTTCAAATGGTACTCAACAAAATTCCCATAACCACCTTAGTTGTCCTTACATCAGTGTGGACCATATAATTGCAATCTCAAGTTTTCTTTGTGCATTGCCAGACTGCTAATTGGCCCTAAATGCTCTGCAGCGGGGATGGGCACCCTTTCTACCTATCAGTCACTTTTTTTATCTGTATTAGGAATACAGTTTTGTAGCTACCCACTGGTTCCTCAATAGGTACCATAATGGTGATTTATTAAGTAGGAAAATTACTTTGAATTTTATAGAGTAGACGTAAGTGAATTACAGTGTATAATAATGACTACTTACCAAATAATTTGCCAACATTTTATGAACACCTAATGAAAATGTTTTTAACACACCTACAGCCTGCTGCTCATCATGAAAGGTTGAATGCCCAGTAGTGGGCAGTAGGGACCAGGTTGACTACTCCTGCGAAAATCCCGGACAGTGGTAAAACAATTCAAATTTAATACTGCTCATTGTGAAGGATCTTCCTCCAAATGACTTACAATAAACATTACACTTTTAATGATATCCCAGGAGAAAGGTACCTGATGTATTATCTCCACCACTGTCATGACAACAATATTTTTCTTTATGCAAGAGGATGAAGGTACATAACTTTCATTATTTAGTCCACGTTCATTGCTAGATTCACTTCTCTTATCCAAAAAAATAACTTCATGTAAATTGCAGTTGATGTTCTTCAACTTATTCTCTGTTTGAGAGCCCTAATACTTCTTACGCCATTAAACTGGACTTGAAGCCTTTGATTATTTTCTGTCACTTGATCGGTGACATCCTTGAACAGTAAGGTGACCAATATTTTCTGTGACTCTTTGGCTTTTTCCATTTCACCAGTTCATCCACTTTTACTTCTACAGTAGACACTTTTTTATTTATGTCTTCATACCTTCTATTAAATTCAGAATGTAGCAATTCTCTATCCCTTTTAGCCTCCTCCAGACTCTTCTTTAAATCCTCCTGCCCTTTCCTTAGCCCTCCAATAAGGTTTTCCAGGTAAACCCTCACATTGTAATTCATTTGTGAGAATTGGGCTCACAATCAATATTACAATAATCAGTATTATAATAATTCTCCCCCACAGTAGATTTCCTTTACTACAAACCCTCTTAAAACACATGTATTACTACAGTAAATATCTGTTAATATAATAATTATGACAAATTACTCAGGGGCATAAAATGCTGCACTGCAGGACAAGCACACATCAAAATACTTCTACCAAGAAAACTTATACTGTAAAAGATTCTGATACTTAAATTTACTGGTAAGTGCCATTCCAGACTGTTCGCTGATGCAGGCTGCAGAACAGGATACCACACCCCAGTTCAATCTATGCAACATCAGCTTATAAAGTGCTACACCACTACTCCCTTTTGTAAACCTGCAGATGCTTGGTACTATAGTTCAGTCTAAAGATAAAGATATATACCACTCAAAAATATTTTATTCTCTACCCAGAAGAGTGCTTATTCCTGATTTTAACTGTACAGAGCAGTTCATTTATCAAATATTTGCTTGCACAGCCAGACAAATAATATTACTTCAACAGTGTCAAGAAAGTCCCCCTCCCTCCTCCCCAGGTCAGTGCAAAATTAATGTTGGTACCCAGCAGTCACTGTTAAATTTTTATTTCAGAATGAATTTGTACATGAATAAATCCAGGAATCATAGGTCGCCACTTCCTGTAGGGTGAGAGAAGAATGGCTATCCAAATAGTGGTGAGGCCAGGCAGTCTAAGAATCACATTGTCAGTGATAAAATCCCCCTGTCAGTGGTCTGCACTTCCTGAAATCCATTGGGAAAGAGTGGTTGCATATTGTTGTTTTAAGCTCTGTAACTATTTCAAGTAACCATCTGCACTTCTCTGAGCAGTACCACTTAACCATACATAAAAGTAACCTATTTGATAAATTGGTCTAACTTTGATTAATTATCAGATTTTTATTAATTGTCAGATGATTTCATGATCTTTACTTTTGATTACTGATTCATGGTATAAAATCCTTGGTTTATTATTTCACAAGGATGGCAAAAATCTTTTATTTGATACTCTATCAGCCACTGTTCTCGAAGTCCTTCTGCTGTGCAGCATTATGCTGTGTTGTGTATTAGTTTATTATGTTAATATTCTATGTATTCTGTTTAGCAAGCAGCTTACTTTCATAAAGTAGTGATCCAAAGTTTATTTTATTTTAATAAATTAGTGCTATCTGTACAAATCAGCAAATGGGCACCTGGTAGTTATGGAGAATAATTACTTTAATATCTGATAAGAAAGCTTCACATCAAACTAATTCCACAATAAGTTTACACTTCCAAATCAGAATACTATGTTATTTTGTACATAATGTAAAATATGTTTTCTTTGCATAAATAACTAGAGAGCATTCTGCATACATGTATAACCTCTGATTATTGATTTGATGCCACATCTGACTGAAACAACTTCCAATAACAGTGAATAAACAATACATTAATATCAATCATTAATTAATATGGATGAATGGTCAAAATTTACTTTACTGTCACACCCAAACTGAATCTTGCACATTTACGTACTAATTCGTTTTTATTACCATTCAGGATTCACGGTCTACACATTACACCGTCCTTTTTTCTGAGCAAATTAACTCTTAGGAACAAAGATCTAAATATAAATCTGCCAACAATGTAGCATTAAGACTTTCAGAAATTCTTTAACTAAAAGAAAGTACTGATTTTTTGTAATATTCTATTAGTGAAATTGAGCATATTTTATCTTTTTTATCTTACTTTTCACATAGAAGAATAAGAAATTTCAAACTTACCACTGTTATTCTTGACTTAAATTCTTCCTAACATTATCACCTGCTATACTTGGCTGTCAGTCTCAAAGAATATCACTGGTTATGTTTTATTTTGAAACCTATCTTTCTTTTAGTGAAATGTCATAGTTTTCTCTTTCTTTTTCTCATCTTTAACTGACCTAGTACTTCTAAACAGATTTTGAAGTTTGTTATTATTACCTTGAGTAGACAAGTAAATTAGTCTGGATTTTTCTCTTTTTTAAATTTCCACCATACACCTAGTTTATTTACCATAAACAAATACATGCTCTATGTTGCTGTGCACTAGTGCCCATGTTCCCCCAAACACTATTGAGGAACTGACTTCCATTGGAAAAAAAAACCTTATCTCCACTGTCACTTTAACCTTAAAGTAACGATTGATCAAAACTCTGCCTCTTCAGGCATTGACGTCTGCTTATCTATTCTTTCCCAGGTGTTACCATTAAATGGACACCCACCACAGATATCTCTGAGGCGGGTACTATCACTATCAGTGCTTCGCGTTAATGGTTCCTTTGGTTAACAATAAAATGATTGAGTTAGATCTTGTGAAATAGCTGCCTATGCTATACCACGAATTCTGAAAGTTGCATAACAATTTATCTAGAGCCAGTCCAGTAAATTTACCATGCAAGTCGTCCCTTGATCTCAAGGCTACCACACACAACAACCCACAATGTTTCCCTGCAAGACTGTTCTGTACAGGCCACTAGTTTTGAAAACTGGCACAAAGTTGGAATCGGAACCTTTGCTGACTTTAAATACCAACCATTCAACCCAGAATCAAACATGTAACATCCATAATAACACTGCTTCACGTTTAAAATCCTGTTGGGTTTTAAACCGACTCTACAAGCTAAGCTCCAAAGCTGCAGAAGATCTGCAACTAAGTTCCCCACTTTTAATATCTATTTCTCTGATGATATCCTATGGAATCTCATTGAAACCCGGAAACATTCACTAACAGAATCACCAGTTCCAATGGTAATTCAGTCCTCAGTTGAATCGAACAGAGTAAATAATTTTAAACCATGTTGGAACCATCGATCTGACTAAATAAATAGGGACAGATCACTTCTAACAATAGTTTAGTTCTTGATTTCTGCTGGCACAATGTGGAAAAGCAGCCTTATGCTGCCCATATGTCATCTTTGCCACCCGGAACCCTGTTTGGTGGGAATCACTTGCTCCACCAAAAGGGAGCTTCTTGCTTCATAGGATCTCTCTCTCTTGAACAACGTACACACAATACAAACATAACATCATCATAAACTGAGCTATAATACCCAAGCTTTAGCCACACATTTGGCTGTAAATCTGCCTAAAATGAGTTGAGGTGACAACTGACCCCCAACATATTGCACTACTTCTTCTTCTTCTTCTTGTTCTTCTCCCCCCCCCCCCCCCCCCCCCCTGCCCCCGATGAAGGCCCAGTTGTGATACTAATAGACTTCTTTGGGCCATGAATGCCCTCTTGGCTTGTGCTAGCCTGCATTTTTATGTCATCTGTGCTTCTTCCATCACAGATTATTTTGTTTCCAAGGTAGCAGAATTCCTTAACTTTGTCTACTTTCTGACCACTAATTTTGATGTTAAAGTTTTTCGCTTATCTCATTTTGACTACTTCCTATTGCTTTCATCTTTCTTTGGTTTACCCTCAGTCCGTATTTTGTACTTATTAAGCTCTGCTTCACCTTCACTGAGGATAGCAATGTCATCAGCAGATCTTATCATTGACATCCTTTAACCCAGACTTTTAATCCTCTCCTTGAACATTTCTTTTTTTTTTTTTTTTCATCATTGCTTGTTCGATGTATAGACTGAACAGTAGGAACAGAAGACTGTGTCCCTGTCGTACCTCCTTTTAATCTGAGAACTACGTTGTCGGTCTTTCAGTCTTGTAGTTTCCTTTTGGTTCTTGTGCATAAGGTATACTGCCTGACTTTCTCTATATCTTAATACTATTTTTTCAGAATTTCAAACATCTTGCAACATTTTACACTGTCAAATGCCTTTTCCAGTTTGAAAAATCCTATGACCATGTCTTGATTTTTCTTCGCTCCCACTTCCCTAATCTAGTCAGGACTGTCTTTCTGCTGCCTTTATCAATTCTGAAGCCAAACTGATAATCTAACAGTTCCTCAGTTTTCATTATTCTTGTCTGCAACTTGGATGTATGAGCTGTTAAACTGATTGTGTGGTGGTTCTCATATTTACCTGCTCTTGCTATCTTCACAATTGAATCAGTGCTATTTTTTCGAAGGTCTGATGGGTGTTGTCAGCCTCATAGATTCTACACACCAACTTGAACAGGGACTGGGGTGCCACCTCCCCAATGATTTTAGAAATTTCTGATGGAAAGTTATGTATTCCTTTTGGCTTATTTAATCGCAAGTCTTCCAAAACTTTTAAATTCTGACTCTAAAACTGGATTCCCTACCTCTTCAGTGTTGACTCCAATTTCTTCTTCCCTCATGTCATAAAACAATTCCTCCCCTCATAGAGGTATTCAGTAAATTCTTTCCAGCTATTTGCCATTTCATCTGCATTTAACAGTGGAATTCCCTTCACCGAATCTTGTTTTGACTTTTCTATATGCTGAGTCAATACTTCTTATAATAATTTCTTTTTTGGTTTCTTCACAGCAGTTACCTGTCTATTACACATGTTTGTCTGCCTGACATCTGTACTTGCTCTTTTCAGAAATAGCCATTCCTCTTTAACTGAACTGCCCGCTGTGCTATTCCTGATTCACAGCATCCACATCTTATGTGAAGTACAAATGCATCTCATCATTCCCCAAAACTTTAGTATACCAATCTTTCTCATACTGATTCTTCTGTATGATTCCTTTGAACTTCGGTCTTCTCTTCACCACTATTAAATTGTGATCTGATGCTGTATCTGCTCCTGTGTATACCTTACAATCCAGTACCTGACTTCAGAATCTCTGTCTGACCATGATGTGATCCAACTGGAATCTTCTCATATCACCATACTTTTTCCAAATATATCTCCTCCTCTTGTGATTTTTGAATAGTGTATTCATTATTACTAATTTAAATTTATTGCTGAGCTCAATTACTCTTTCTCCCTTCTCATTCTTAGTACCAAGCCCCATATTCTTCCATCTCTCTTTCTTCTGTTCCTTCCGCTACAACTGCTTTCCAGTCATCCATGTCTATTAATTTTTCATCCCCTTGTACACACTGAACAGCCAGTTCAGTATCCTCATATACTTTCTCTATCTCTTTGTCTTCTGCTTCTAATTTCAACATATATACCTGGACTGTTGTTGTCAGCATTGATTTTCTGTTGAATCTGATGAGAAAAACCCTATCACTGACCTATTCACTGTAACTCACTCTCTGCCCTACCTTCTCATTCATAATGAATCGTGCTCCCATTATACCATTTTCTGCTGCTGTTGATATCAGCCTATATTTGTCTGACCAGAAATCCTTATCTCTTTTCCATTTTACCTCACTGAGCCCCACTATATCTAGACTGTGCCTTTGCATTTTGCTTTTCGGATTTTATATCTTCCCTTTTGTAGTGGTACATGTTGCTGTAAAGTGTAGCTACACATCTCATTTTCATTTTACAAGACCAATTACAGACGTGCATGTAAAATACATGACTTTAATTAGCAGTAGTGTAAAGAGCACCTACTATGACTGGGTGTGTTAAAATTTATGTGCAGATATGAGAAAGGAAATTACAGGCACAGTGCAGAAAGTGACAACTGATGTTGTAGTAGCCACCAGAAAGATCGTGGGAGGCGCACATCCGCACGGCGCGTAAACAGAATTCCGGCCGCCGGCCCCTGTTGCCGTCCTGTGTGTCGTGCTATATACATCATGATCGGAAAGAGTGCCCCCAGCGTTGGGCCGTTTGTCGCAAATGTAATAGAAAAGGACACATAGCTAAAGTTTGCCGCTCAGCCTCAAAAGAGTCGAAGGAAGCAGGTACAGAGGACATGGACATTGACATTCAGGAAGTTTCATCGGGCCAAGCTCCTGACGCATCGGCACGCAAACTCTTTATCGAGGTGTCAGTTCGGTCGCGCCGATTACAACTGCAAGTTGATACGGGCGCGGCAGTTTCGTTGTTGAATGCACAAACTTATTCCGACCTTGGATCGCCCCCGTTGGCGCCAGTTTACCGGCGTCTATGCGGTTATGGTAAACAGTTCATTCCCCTACTGGGTCAATTCACTACCGACGTGACTTACAAATCAGTCACTCGGCCTATTACTTTTATTGTTGTCAGTGATGCGAGCTCAGCTAACCTTTTTGGCCTGGATGCCTTTCAAGCTTTCGGTTTTTCTATCGCTGACACCATGCAGTTGGTCTCCGAAGATGTTCTCTATCAATCATTGGAATCTTTGATCTCCGACTTTCCAGATATTTTTGAGGAGGGCCTGGGGCGTGTTTCAGATTTTGAAGCTCACTTAACGTTGAAGGCGTCGGCTCGCCCGCGTTTTCTACGCGCGAGGCAGATCCCCTTGGCTCTCCGCCCTCAGGTAAAGGAAGAGCTAGACCGGCTGACAGCCCTAGGGGTCGTTCTTCCCATTTCTTCCAGTGAGAGGGCTTCGCCCCTCGTTATTGTAAGGAAGCCCTCGGGAAAATTACGTCTTTGTGGCGATTTCAAGGCCACCATTAATTCCCAATTGGTGGTGGACACCTATCCTTTGCCTCGTGCTGATGAATTGTTCTCCTCCGTGGCGGTAGGCCAATATTTTTCAAAAATCGATCTGTCGGAGGCTTATCATCAGATACCACTTGATGAGGACTCCAAACGGTTGGCGGTCGTCAACACCCGATTTGGCCTTTACCAATACCAGCGGTTGGCCTTTGGAATATCCAGTGCCCCGGCGATATTCCAGCGTTATCTTGAGCATGTCACGTCGACAATTCCTCATTGTATTAATTACCTGGATGACATAATTGTCACAGGCCGCAGCATGAAGGAACACTTGCACAACCTTCGCACCCTCTTTCTCAAATTCAGGTCTGAGGGCTTGCGTTGCAACCTGCATAAGTCAACCTTCTTTCAACCATCCATTGAGTATGTGGGCTACACCATCTCTTGGCACGGTATCCAGCCTCTAGGAAGTTTGATCCAAGGTATCGTCAACCTTCCTCGGCCCGCTTCGCTGAAAGAGTTACAAGCTTTTTTAGGCAAGATAGCCTATTACCACCGGTTCATTCCCAGGGCTTCCACTATAGCCCACCCCCTGTACTGCCTTCTGCACAAGGGTGTTCCTTTTGATTGGTCGCCTGCATGGGAGCGAGCGTTCACCTCGTTGAAGGGCCTCCTCACGTCAGCCCCTTGTTTGGCTACTTTTGATCCCCATAAGCCGTTGGTCCTGGCTACAGATGCTTCGCAGTATGGGGTGGTGGCGGTCCTGGCCCATCGCAACGCAGATGGTTCCGAGCAACCGCTGGCGTTTGCGTCTAAAACACTTAGTCCCATGCAGGCCCATTACTCCCAGGTGGCAAAAGAGGTGGAGGTCATCGCTCCTGCCCGACGCTCCCCCTTCCGACGCAGTGGATCACAGTGGCTTCACCCCCCGAAGGAGGAGGAGTGTAGTAGCCACCAGAAAGATCGCGGGAGGCGCACATTGGCACGGCGCATCACGGACGATAGTTGCCGCAAGTAGAGTCCCGTCCACCAGAGGGCACGCAAGAATTCGGACACGACCTCTGCCGGCATGACAACAACAACAACAAGAACAACAACAACAACTCCGGCATCACGGGCCGTGCCCAGTCAGTTAACATCGGGCATGCCAAGGACACAGTCCCGGTCTACGCTAAGTGAAGTGTGACGTAAACGTGAACAGTGTTACTACAGATGTGTCATTTGGACTGGCCAGTAATAGGTCACTAGTGCTTTGCAGTCATGTTTTGGGGGTGCTATGGACTTCAGAGAAGAAAGGGGCCTGATGACAATAGTCAAGCACTAAAGAGAAATGAGTGTTGTTATATAGGCTCCATGCCATGCTATCTCGAGTTAAGTTCAAACTTATTGTCTTGATCAAGCACTGAAGCATCATGTAAGAACTTGTTGTCTGAGAAGCTTTGATAATTATTGGTCGTTGTGAGTTGAAAACTTATATGAATATTGAAGTATTATGGAAAGGGTGTGATTCTGTGATGAGTTGTTTAAATGTATAGACCTCACTCCTTTGCAGTTGGAAAAGAAGTCAGCAGTCACATATGTGGCATTGCATAATACGATCACACCATAAGAGAAAACAAGTTTACGCCCAGGAAATTTGGAAAAGAGGGTAACTGTTAGTACAGGGATTGAGTGAAGATATGCCATCTCACAGTATGTCAATCACTTAAAATCAACCTACAACAAGAAAAACACCTCACTACATGTTCAAACTTCTGATATTTCTTGCTCCAACTTATACAATACAACCCCTTTGTTGGTTATTTCATCTGTTTGTCATAGTCACCTTCCCCTTGGCAGTCCCCTCCTGGAGGTCTAAATGGTTGAGTAATTCAGAGTTTCTTGCCAATGGAGAGATTATCTTGACACATGTCTTGTGGGTCTTTAAAGCAGTGGATTCCCCTATAACAATCAACTTTTCCATCTCATGAAGATCTGAATAATTTCTTTCGCCTCATCATACATTCTTCCAGTCTCCTCATCATCTGTCAAGTAGTAGGCATATAAGGCTGTGCTACTGTGCTATGTGTTTACTTTGTCTCTACCTTGGCTACAATAATGCTTTCACTGTGCTGTTCTTGGTAGCTCATTGCCATTCCTATTTTCTTATTCATTACGAGACCTACTCCTATTTTACCTCTATTTGATGTTGTGTGTGTATTTACTTTTTATATTTTTTCTTCCTGCCACTGCACTTCACTAATCCCCACCATACCTAACTTTATATTATTTACAAGTCTCTTTAAATCTTGTAACCTACCTACTCAATTAAGGAATCTAACAATCCACACTCAACCTGTAGTTTTGTTTTTTCTGATCACAACATCCTGCTGAGTTGTCCCCACCTGTATATCCAAATGGCAAACCATTTTAGCTCAGCACTATTTTCCCCAAGAGGATACCATGATCATCAAATGATACAGTGGAGCTGCATGTTGTTGGGAAAAATAACAGCTGTAGTTTCCCCTTGTTTTTATCTGTTTGTAGTACAAACATAGCAAGGCAATGTGGTCTAATGTTACAAGTCCAGATAAGTCATTTATCCAAATTGTTTCCCCTTCAACTATTGAAAAGGCTGCTACCCCCTTCATCAATCATATGTCATGAGTTTGATGGATCTCCCCCTATTGTATGTCTGTCTGTATCCTTGACACACACATTCTACTCTGCCATGGCAAAGTCAGTGGTTTGTGGGAGTACTAAACATTTATGAAAGTAAATACATTCTCTGACGTGTTAAGGATGAGAAAAACATGTCTGCAGTCTTAAGTCTTAGCTGATCCACTGGGTGAACATTGAACCACACAAATCCGAAGATACAAGAGTGCAAGTCATTTGTCAGTGATGCTTAAAATTAACACACTGAGTTGTCTTTGAAGGAATATAACAAAATATTAAAGTACTTCTTCTATCAAAGTTGGGTAATCAAGGAAAAATTCCAACATTAACTGAATTTTCTGTCCGCAGTTGGCAGATACCATAAAAATGTTAACAGGGAACATATTTAAAATAAAATTAAAGCAGCTGTTAGTTGCTAAATGTTTGTACTCCATCATGGATTTTTAATGTTGTATGTACTTTATTTCTACTACTAAACTATTATTATTGTTCATGTATGTACTGACTGACTATGTCCACGACTGTAAAAGTTATTATGGACAAGTAAACCATTATTATTATTATTATAAACCATTATTATTATTATTAGTGACCACTGAACTATTATTCTGATAATTTAATATAACCGCTTCTTGTTCCAAGATATGAAGGTTCTCAACATCTATGATCACCATCACAATGAGTGTCTTCCACATCTAAAGGTTTAATGGCAGACAGCAGTGTTTCTCTTTGCAGTGTCCTTTGTTTTCAATATAAGTCTTTTGTTTCTAGTGTTGTAGCTCAGTTGCTTTACATTCAGTCTCCTTTCACGGGTGGCTTCATTTCTGAAGGTAAGTTGATGGTCAATATATATTTTTCTGAACAGTGATTGTAAAAAATATAGCAGCATTTGACTAAAGAATTAATGAGCCAGAAACAGAGTTGATTGTACAGTGGATATGAGCAATGGTTGCTAGGTATGTGGAGTGGAAAGATCACTAACCTTGTTACCTTGATGCATTAACATGTAAGTCCAGCCATGTCAAGTGGTTAAACTTCCATGAGCTTTGGATGAATGTGTCCTCAACTACTGTCAAGTCATGACTACTGCCACTTGTGGTGGTGGTGGTTGTTGGGATGTTTAAGGGGGACTAAACAGCTAAGGTCATCAGTCCCCCAGCCACTTGTCAAAAGGTAACGTGTACTTGCCCAAAATCTCGTGGATATTTAACCACATGACATGGCTGGACGCTTAAGAGAATTTTATTATCATGTAAACTTGGTTATTGGTAGAACAAATGGCAGGCTCAAATCTGTGGTTGACTACTAAGGAAAGCCATTTTGTTGTACATAGGTACGGTTTGTGAAAGGCTGATAATAGAATTATTCTCTAATGTGTGGAATCCAGTTAGGACCAGCTAATTTAGGACACCCAGTGTGTTCTAAGAACAGTCTTGTTTGTCTTGAGATGTTTAATGGAAATACTGCAAATGCCAAAGTAGTAGACACTTGAAGAACACACACAAAAAGTCTGGCGAACATCAGAGCTTGTATGAATCTTGTTTCCTTTTTCCAGGATATATGGTAGTTCTTTGTTTCACTTCAGATCTCACCTGTAGTTTGATAAATATTAAGTGAAATGACTAAATTTGCCCCTCAATACAGTGCAAGTAATAAAATGGGAGTCTGTCGAAACAAGAGCATCATTCCTCTTAAGGGTTGTTCCATGAAGATGGAACAGCTCTTAGGTTTAAAGGAGAAAGGTGAATGTAGCAAACAAAGCTATCAGGCCTTGCTCTGGAAATATCTTTGTCAAAAATTATAATCTTGCTGCCAAGCCCAGACCCTTGGCAACCAGTGACGGTTGTTACGTGTGTGTGAGTTGCATTTGCAGGAGTATGTGTGTGTATGTTGCCTAGTTCTGATGAAGGCCTGTTTGACTGAAAGCTTTGTTTGACAGTCTTTTTGTTGTGCCTATCTGTGACTCAATGTCCTTGCTATATGGTGAGCAGTAACTGTCCTTCTCATAATATTGTCATCATTCCGTCCTGTATTTTGCATTGTTAGATAATGAGTAATGGAATACGAAAAAGTGACCATTAGAAAAGTATCCAGTGTAATCAGGATATAGGTTGGATTCTGCTAGTCTAACATTACAGTATAATGACGTATTTGAACATCACTTAGAAATCTACTGCACTGTGCATGATTTTCCTTCTCACCAGAAAAATAATTCTTATAAATTGTAACAAGAATATTAAACAGCGGAGAAATGTCAAAATAATTCTACCACTTCTCTTCATAATAACAATGGCTTTTATAGGACTTATTCATGTAGAAATCATGATGTACTGAAGGATCATTCATTCATTCAAACATTTATTTATTGACTCACACAGCACACACAGTTGGCTACTTCTGTAAATCACACTAATTATAAATTATGACCAGTGCTAATCTATCCTGTTCACACTGACAATTATGGCAATTACTGCTGCACCTTCCCTATTTTACACTAACCAGCTGCTGTTCTTAGTTAATACTTCAAACAAGGCAATTACTTTACACAGATCACTATGATGATCATGTGAATGCCATATCTTCTGGGGCTATGACAAACTGTATTATTAACAAAATAGAAACTAAATTGTAACCAAAAGTCTAAGAAACCAACCTTGCCTAGGGTATTGGACAGCTCACAGCTGGAGAATTGTGAATGTTCCATCAGATACAGTGGACAGCTGGGAATACAGTATAAGCAGTCTGGGACCAAGGCATAATAAAACCAAATCCACTTTGTATCTGTCTTGTAGCAAGTGGCAAAGTGGTCAGTGTCTGTTCATCAATGGTGTGGCTGAAATTTATACTCTGAAACTAACCCTTCCAGTCCTAATACGGTGGGTTCACTCAATGAGTCTACTCAACTCCACCTGATTCCAGGTACAGTCATCATGGATGTGGTCAATCCACCACCAGTATTACTGGTGCCACTGTTCTTTCAGAATCTGGAGTGGCCAGTTTAAAATGCAATGTGATTCAACAGATGAAGTCAGAGTCCCCTGGCCAAACTTAAAACCAAAAAAATTACATTTTTTGCAACACTTAACATACAAACACTTTTGCAAACCAAGTAAACTTCATAAATTGGGAGACACATTAAAAGAACGGAAGATTCAAATTTTCACACTTCAAGAAACACTAACGATGAAAAATAACACCATGGATTTTGGCAATTATTGTCTTTTAAAAAAGTAAAACTGATAAAAAAAACTTAGTAATACACCACATCTAGGAGTTGCTTTTGCAGTCTCCAAAAATATTTTAAATTCAATAATGGAGGCAAAACACACTAATAACAGATTAATGACAATTTCTCTTCAATGCACAAATAAAACATACAGTTTAGTTAATGCTCATGCGCCAGTCAGTGAGGATAACCATAAAAACCTGAAGAAGATAATGAAACTTGGGAAATGTTACAAAGCATCATCCCAAAAATTCCCTCAAACCATGTTAAAATTTTAATGGAAGATTTTAATGCTTGATTAGGTAAAGAGAAGAAATATAAGAAAACAGTGTGTGGATTCACTGTGCATAAATGAACATACCAAAATTGTCAGACTTGTTGACACTTGCAAAAATTTTAACCTTAAAATCACGTCATCCCATTTTAAAAAGAATCCTACTAAACAAAAAACTTGGTGGGCATCCAATACATTTATTGGGGGATTTCAAATAAATCATGTAGCAATTTCATACCATAACTACAAAGAAACTTTAAATGTCCAAGTTAAGGAAGGGGCTAATATTCATTCTGGCCATTATTTAATGCGAATAAAAGCAAAACTTCAACTTCAAAAACTGTTCAAAACAAAAAACGTTATCCCAAAATCTGACACTGCTAAAATAACTCCAACTCTAACAAGCAAACTTGACAATAAACAAGCCAACGATTGGGAGTGCCTAAAAGAGAAATTCATCAAAACAGCACAAAATTTAATTCAGCTTCGAAAGAAACAAAAACACCCCTGGTGGAACACAGATGTGAAACAGCAAACAAGTCTAGGTATGAGGCAGTAAAAAATTGGAATAGTGACAAAACTGAAAATATGTGCAACACCTTTCTAACTGTAAGAAAAGAAACATCTAAATTAATCAGACAGACTAAAAGAAATTGCATAAATGCCCAACTTTTATAAATCGAAAAAAAAAACTTCCAAAAGAACAATACAAGTAATTTCTATAAAACATTTTTTAAAACAACTAACTGGTTACCAACCGCAGAGTCTGTGCTACAGATTAGATTAGATTGGATTAGTACTTGTTCCATAGATCATGAATACTAAAATGGAAATGGCTGTTTGGCTCTTAACAACCAGAAAAATTGTAAGGTACTTGCTAATTATTTTGAAAAACTATTAAACTGTCCAGACCCAACAAATAAATTCCAACCACAGCAAATTAATAACACCAATCCTAACTCTAAAAGAACATGACATAATCAAAATAATTAAACAAATTAAGAGACTTTAAAATAATAAAGCATCCGAAGAAGGTGATACAACTGCAGAACTACTAAAATCTGCTGCCCCGAAGACTATAAAAGAGATCACTCAACAAATAGGACATATCTGGAAAACTGAGAAAATATCTGAGGACTGGAAAAATGCCCCAATTCATCCATTGCATTTAAAAGGGGACAGAACCAAAGTTAATAATTACTGAGGAATCTCTCTTCTCCGAGTAACATGCAAAATTCTCTCACAGTGTTTACTTGATGAAGCCCAAGAACAGTTAGAACCTAAAATTGGTGAATACGAAGTAGGCTTTAGACTAAACGGATGCTGTCCAGAAAAAATTCTTAATTAAAGACTAATCCTTAGGCACCAAAGGATTTCTGGTAACAACACTGTATGTACATTTGTGGATTTGAAAAAGTCCTGCAACTCAGTTAGTCATGAATCTCTTCCCAAATTTTAAAGGAACAAGAGCTAGATAATGAAATTCTAAAACTGATTAAGGAAATGTTAACTAACACTAGCTCTAAAGTTAAATTCATGGGAGAAATTTCTGAACCATTTGATATAAATACTGGTGTTAGACAGGGACATGGACTCTCCCCATTACTGTTAAACTGTTTTTTTGAAAAGATATTTACAGAATGGTAAAAAATCATAATATATGAGATGCAACAAACAAGCACCAAAGTTTTTGAACACAAAAAATAAAAAGGGCTTCTCAGTTTAAACACATGGGGGAAATAACCCAAGAAAATGGTCTGGAAAAAGCAGCAAATGAAGATCACTGTCAAAAAATAGCAACTGCATTAGATTAACACAAATTATTTGTAGTAAAAAATAACCTTCTAAATCCGACAAAAGTAGGCATTACAGCACTGTAATCAAACCTGAATGTCTTTATGGGGCAGAAACTTTAATTTTAAATAGAAAGAGGGATACTGAAGATATTAAAAAGAAAGAAAGAAAGAAAGAAAGATTATTAGGAAAATATTAGGCCCCAAAATTACTGACAGAGAAAATTATAAGCTAAAGAGTAATAAGGAAACAGAAGAATACACAGACATAAATGGTGACATGAGAAAATGAAGATAGAAATTTTATGGGCACATTAAGAGAATGGCACGCACTAGATTGACAAAATAAATAGTAGAATTCTACAAAAACAGAAGTAAGGCCAAACCCGAGCCAGTTAAATGGATCGCTGCAAATAAGGAGGATCTTAAAGTAGCCGGTATAACCCAGGGAGACATTACAGATAGAAAAACATTCAGACAAAAGATATTTGATTGGAAAGTTGGTCAGGGGGAAGTTAAAAAACCAGGCTGGAACACCATGGTCTGATGAATGAAAGAGACTTCAGTCTGAAAGGATGAAACAATTTGGACACAAAGGAAGGCCAACCATTATAAACAACATTGATGGATTGTACCTCATGTGGTCCCGTTGGGCCAGGCAGGGAAAATTCCCCCCTCCCGGGAATCAAACCCGGGACACCATGCGCGGGAAGCAGGCCCATACATGAATAACAATAGTAATAAAACAGAAAATTATAACAACATAACTGTAATGACAGTGCCAGTCAACTAGTAAACTACTTGCACGTATTTATCCTTTGTAATGCTGTCACACTTGTTAGGTGTCCAGCATAAGAAGCACATTATTGGGCTTCTACTATTCTAGTGTTGCTGTGTAATGATGTATTTGAACATTAATTAGAAAACTACTGCACTATACATGATTTTTCTTCTCATCAGAAAGATAATTCTTACAAATTCTAACATGAATATTACAATGTGGGTACATGTCAAAATAATTCTGCCATTTAAGGACTGATACATGTAGGATCATTCATTCATTCGAACATCCTTTCATTCAGTCTCACACCACATACAGTTAGCTACTTCAGTAAATCATACTAATTATAAATCATGACCAGTGCCAATCCATTCTGTTCACACTGATTGTTATGGGGATTACTGCTGACCCTTCTCTTAATGCTAGCCAGCTGCTGTTTTCAGCTAATACTTCAAACAAGGCAATTACATTATGCAAACCACTGTCAATTATGTATATACTGGTGTAGACAAGTTCTTTAAAGATGAACACTGGAGTTGCCTGTAATTTCCAGCTCCATACGTTCAGATATTCTGATAAATTGTAGGAGGATAATGAAACATTCTCTTATTTTATTATTGAATATCAGAATTTCTGCTTCCTATGTGATTTTCACCAGCAATTCCTTAGAGTCCTTTGCATCAGAGTATGAAACACCATTCTGAACTATAGGCCAGAGGGGAATTATTTTTAGTTCTTGTATTGGAGTTGTGAATTCCAGAGTACATCCTAAATTCATTCATCGTATTATCCACAAGTATTCAGGAGGAGTATATTCATTGCCACATAAATGGCCCCCGAAGAGCCTTCTGCAAGATGATTGGTTATCAATTTTACACAATATTTTTATTGTGTCCTTTTTTAAAGTTACAATTTTTTTTATCTTAGCCCACTGCCTCAGCATTTTTATGTCATAGGACAGTACTGAATACAAGTATTCATTGCGAGTTATGAATCTAATTTGCAGATCAACCTGTAGAGAAAGATTTCTAAGTGCAAATCAGGAAGAATGGAGCTTTTTCATTAACTTAGCCACGTGCTCTTGGTGCCTCATTTTGTTATCCATCTCAATGCTTAGCATTCTGCTCATGGAACCTTATTCTGTATATGCATGTTCATCTCTTCTTTTGGTACTTTAAGTCATTTATATTCATTTTGAATTATATGAGTTTTCATAAGAATCTGTATCTACATCTTCATCTACATTTATACTGAATGAGGCACCTTATGGCGTATGGTGGAGGGTAATTCTGGTACCACTATCTTTACACCCCTTTCCTGCTCCATTCATGAGTGACGTTTGGGAAAAAGATTGCCAGTAAAGTTCCACATGACATCTAATTTCTCTAAATTTCATGATCATTTTGCAAGATGTATGTTGTTGTTGTGGTCTTCAGTCCTGAGACTGGTTTGATGCAGCTCTCCATGCTACTCTATCCTGTGCAAGCTTTTTCATCTCCCAGTACCTACTGCAACCTACATCCTTCTGAATCTGCTTAGTGTATTCATCTCTTGGTCTCCCTCTACGATTTTTACCCTCCACGCTGCCCTCCAATACTAAATTGGTAATCCCTTGATGCCTCAGAACATGTCCTACCAACCGATCCCTTCTTCTGGTCAAGTTGTGCCACAAACTTCTCTTCTCCCCAATCCTATTCAATACTTCCTCATTAGTTATGTGATCTACCCATCTAATCTTCAGCATTCTTCTGTAGCACCACATTTCGAAAGCTTCTATTCTCTTCTTGTCCAAACTATTTATCGTCCATGTTTCACTTCCATACATCGCTACACTCCATACGAATACTTTCAGAAATGACTTCCTGACACTTAAATCAATACTGGATGTTAACAAATTTCTCTTCTTCAGAAACGCTTTCCTTGCCATTGCCAGCCTACATTTTATGTCCTCTCTACTTCGACCATCATCAGTTATTTTGCTCCCCAAATAGCAAAACTCCTTTACTACTTTAAGTGCCTCATTTCCTAATCTAATTCCCTCAGCATCACCCGACTTAATTAGACTACATTCCATTATCCTTGTTTTGCTTTTGTTGATGTTCATCTTATATCCTCCTTTCAAGACACTGTCCATTCCATTCAACTGCTCTTCCAAGTCCTTTGCTGTCTCTGACAGAATTACAATGTCATCGGCGAACCTCAAAGTTTTTATTTCTTCTCCATGAATTTTAATACCTACTCCGAATTTTTCTTTTGTTTCCTTTACTGCTTGCTCAATATACAGATTGAACAACATCGGGGAGAGGCTACAACCCTGTCTTACTCCCTTCCCAACCACTGCTTCCCTTTCATGTCCCTCGACTCTTATAACTGCCATCTGCTTTCTGTACAAATTGTAAATAGCCTTTTGCTCCCTGTATTTTACCCCTGCCACCTTTAGAATTTGAAAGAGAGTATTCCAGTCAACGTTGTCAAAAGCTTTCTCTAAGTCTACAAATGCTAGAAACGTAGGTTTGCCTTTCCTTAATCTTTCTTCTAAGATAAGTCGTAAGGTCAGTATTGCCTCACGTGTTCCAGTGTTTCTACGGAATCCAAACTGATCTTCCCCAAGGTTGGCTTCTACTAGTTTTTCCATTCGTCTGTAAAGAATTCGTGTTAGTATTTTGCAGCTGTATGTGGCAGGAAAAAAAAAGTGTCGCTAGACTCTTCTTGGAAAGTAAATTCTCAAAATTTCAGAGGTAAAAATCTTGGTGGTGCACACCATCTCTCTTGAAACATCGGCCACTATAATTTTTTGAGCATCTCCATAACACTCTCCTGCTGAATAAATGCTCCCCTGATGAAATGCACTGATCTTCATTGGGATAAGGGCAAAGTTGTCATTTGTAAACCATTTGTAAGCCTATATAAATATTTTCCTGGCTGTTTCTGGTACTGATGTGTTTGAGCCCTTTGTCAGTACATTTGCATCATCAGCAACAACTACAGTTTTTGAAGAATTAACCAATGTCCCAGATAAATCATTTATGTTGGAATAGGAGTGGCTCAAGTTCTGATCCTTGTGGGAAACCATATGTAATGTTTCCCCACCATGACTTTAGTCTCAGGTCTGTCATATCCTTTGCTAACATGATCTTTCTGTATTCTATTGTTAAAATAAGATTCAGCCCATCCAAGTGGGATAACTTTAATGTCACACCCTTTTAGTTTCCCTAGTGAGAGTTTAGTAATCATCACAATAAAAGGGCTTGGTAAGATAATAGAAAATGCCAACAAGGTAAGTCTTTTGTTAAGTTCAAGTACAATTGACTTTGTGAAATTATACATTGCCTTCTCAGAAGAGAAGCATTTACAGAAGCCAAACTGAGGTGTTAAAAAGTTATTCTCAGACAGGTGGTTCAGTATTTTATTCTGAGACACTTTCTCTAAAAGTTTTGAAAACACAGGAAGGAGGGAGATAGGCCCATAATTAGAGGTTAGTTCTGTATCGCCACTTTTTATAAATGGTTGTTATGCCACGTGCTTCATATGTTTATTCAATTAGTGATTACATAGATAACTCAAGGAGGACACTACCAGCTCACCACAAGATGTTAGCACTTTGGCTCAAACATCATCACAGCCAGAAAAGTTACCACTTTTTAGTGACATTATGATGTTTTTGATCTTTCTAACAGATTATGAAGTGGAGTATGCAATGTATTTGTAAATAAACCTAATATAGCTATCTCTGGTGGACCATTATGTCCCAGTTTTTCATCTACTGTTAGGATTTAGTATGTGTTGATTTGAATTTAATATTGTCTGGCCACTGCTGCTGTCATTGGATAGCTGAACATCATGTGCATTGTTAGATTTATTAGTTTCATGCCTAATTATGCTCTAAATTGCCACTACCTTGTCCTTGGAGGTTTTAATTATTTGTGCATAGTACACAGTTTTTTCTTTCTGAAGATACAGTAAAAAAATTTTGCAGTACTGCTTGTAGTACATTTTTAAGCCTTGATTAGAGCTAGTTCTCTAGCATAATATATTTTGAGCCCAGCTCTTATTCACCTTTTCTCCTCATTTCCATTGTAATTATCCCTTACCTGATCGAGAGAAAAAGTGAGTTGATATTGTCCGAAGAATATTTATGTGAAAGAATAAAATTTCTCATGTACTGTATATCTTTGGCAAATCTCTTTCTATTATTAAGCCCGCAAATTCTTACTGAATAGCATAACTGGGTCAGAATTTAAAATTGGTGATGTTTTATTTATCTTAGTGAAGCCTGGCAGATGTAGATTCTTAATCACTGCCGTTTGACATAAGATTACTTTGTGAAAATCAGTAGAATTTAAAAATAAATTATCAATCACTGTTGTGCTGTGTCATCCTATTCTTGTTGAGGATCGAACCAGCATTAGACATCAGCAACTCTTAAGGCTGCAATGTTCCCTGTATTTACTTTCAAATTTCAGGTTCTTGATTTCTCGTGGATTTGGCTTTCTGTGCTTGAAATATACATCTTACAGAAATGGTGATGCATATTGATCAGGTTTTATAGATGATGCAGTTTTGAGTAATGCTGGAACTGAAATTCTTCAATATATATGGAAATTTTATAAATAAATACATAAGGTTTCTTCAGTTACATTCTCTGTATGTTGTTCCATTAAATACAATATCTTCTAGACAAGAATTTATGACATAGAGACTGTCACCTAAGACTGTATATGACAGTTTGACAGTTCATTACATGAATGAATATCATATAAGGTTATTCTGTTTTTGCAGGCATCTTCCACAGTATTGTTAGATGGCTGGCATCAGGTGCTTCATCTCATGGAGTTACAATGATTACCATCCCACCATGAAGACATGCAGCATCCCTTTGAACAGTTATTTCATGTAAAAATATAAAACAAAATCACCAAACAGTTTCATGCTCATAACTATTAGTTGATGTATGACTTGAAGGTCATGACCATCATTTGTCAGGTTGGTAGAGTAGGTCTGCACATCACTCTCTGAGAGTGATATGTGACACCACAGTGCTCTCAGTGAGAACTGTCTGAGATGAAAACAGTATTGAAATTTCCACATACAGTCTCTTCCCAGTTATTTCAATTAAGACCTGTTAGTACCCGCTCAAACTGTTTAATGAACTTTAAAACATTTCTATTGTGTTGCTAAACAACTGCTATCTTGTGTGTTTACAAATCTATTACCGAAACAGAGCATTTTAATAGGTGTTCAATGCAATACTTATTGAAGTCCATGGCCTGAGACTTAATTCCACATTTGTATGTACAGCCAGTCCTAATTTCCTCATAACATGCCTACAGTAATGTGATACCAATTTGTATCCATCTAGATGCCTCTGTGCATCCATGAGTGCGTACTCAGGAAAGAGTTGAGGGAGGGAGGACAGCTGCTCCAGGAGAGGAGCTTATGTTCCGTTCATCTGTTCAATTTCTATGGCTTCCAAATGATTTTCTATTTGGAATAGCACTTCTGAAGAAATATCTTCACATTTTTCAATTCCTGCAGTGACATGATAATCCCAACCTTCGTATTTACCAAACTTCTATGTAATCTCCTATAGGAAACATTCAGATGTAGAGTATGCTGTGTGAGGAGTGATAATTTGAGGGGCAAAGCATCAGTCACACCCAAGTATGATTTACTGAGTCTTAAAGCTCAGCCTTTACATGGTTCTTTACATTTTCGACAGGACAGTTCATCCAGGACTTGTTATATTACTCCAGGAGTAAACATTCTTCACATTTGTGTGAGTGGCCTCAGAACAGTGTGCTTGGTATCATTCTCATTTATTTTGTTGAGCCATTGTGGTTATGGTAGATTGTTCCCTTCACCTCCAACATTCACTACATCATCGTCTTTACCAAGATCTCTCCTCAGAGAGCCTAAATCACACATAACATCACTGAACCCTACACTTGGCTTAAAAATACTAGTTATCTGGTATTCACTAAACAGAGAGTTCTGAACTAGTTCAGACATTCCCCTCCCATGACTTCTCTCTAGCAGAAGGACCTTCTTGGTGTTTTTAATCCTTCCGCTACTAGTAGCCTTAACTTGAAATCTTTTACCTATCCCGTCAGAGAGGTCCTGAGCTCCTTGGGCTGTCTGCACACTTTTGTCCACATAGCACTGAAGAGTTGGAGATAATCATCATCTATTAATGATCCGTATGTGCCAAATGTGCATGAAAGGGCTTTACATCTTTGTCTGTTGATGAACTCTTCTTCCCTTTCAACTTGGTGGCATCCCACTTCCCTTCCTACTACACACTGTTTCACGTGACTGATCCACCATTTTCTGGGTTGGCCTCTAGGTCATATTTTCTCTTAAAGTTCCTTTCCAAGTCATTGTCTCACTGTTCTAGTTTGATCCATCCGTTTCACATGTTTAAAACATTTCAGCCTTGATGCACTTATCTTTTTGCTCATCGGTTATGTCGCCTGTGGTTTTGATGGATACTTTCATGCTAGATCTAATCTTTTTCACTTTTTTAAAGAGCTTTGACCTCAAGACTTTCATTGCTGCAGCCTTAACTCTGTTTCTCTGTTGCTGATGGTACAGGTTTCAAAGGCATATATATAAATATGTCTGCTTGTGTCTGTATATGTGTGGATGGATATGTGTGTGTGTGCGAGTGTATACCCGTCCTTTTTTCCCCCTAAGGTAAGTCTTTCCACTCCCGGGATTGGAATGACTCCTTACCCTCTCCCTTAAAACCCACTTCCTTTCGTCTTTCCCTCTCCTTCCCTCTTTCCTGATGAGGCAACAGTTTGTTGCAAAAGCTTGAATTTTGTGTGTATGTATGTGTCTGTTTGTGTTTCTATCAACCTGCCAGCACTTCCGTATGGTAAGTCACAAAGTCACATCATCTTTGTAAAAAAACAAAGATGATGTGACTTACCAATCGAAAGCGCTGGCACGTCGATAGACACACAAACAGACACATACATACACACAAAATTCTAGCTTTCGCAACCAATGGTTGCTTCATCAGGAAAGAGGGAAGGAGAGGGAAAGACGAAAGGATGTGGGTTTTAAGAGAGAGGGTAAGGAGTCATTCCAATCCCGGGAGCGGAAAGATATATATATATATATATATATATATATATATATATATATATATATATATATATATATATATATATATATATATATATATATATATATATATATATATATATATATATATATATATATAAAAAACAAAGATGAGGTGACTTACCGAACGAAAGCGCTGGCAGGTCGATAGACACACAAACAAACACAAACATACACACAAAATTCAAGCTTTTGCAACAAACTGTTGCCTCATCAGGAAAGAGGGAAGGAGAGGGGAAGACGAAAGGAAGTGGGTTTTAAGGGAGAGGGTAAGGAGTCTTTCCAATCCCGGGAGCGGAAAGACTTACCTTAGGGGGAAAAAAGGACAGGTATACACTCGCACACACGCACATATCCCTAGGCAGAAGTGTAGAGGCAAAGAAGTTGTTGAAAGACAGGTGAGGTATAAGTGGCGGCAACTTGAAATTAGCGGAGATTGAGGCCTGGCGGATGACGAGAAGAGAGGATATACTGAAGGGCAAGTTCCCATCTCCGGAGTTCGGATAGGTTGGTGTTGGTGTGAAGTATCCAGATAACCCGGACGGTGTAACACTGTGCCAAGATGTGCTGGCTGTGCACCAAGGCATGTTTAGCCACAGGGTGATCCTCATTACCAACAAACACTGTCTGCCTGTGTCCATTCATGCGAATGGACAGTTTGTTGCTGGTCATTCCCACATAGAATGCATCACAGTGTAGGCAGGTCAGTTGGTAAATCACGTGGGTGCTTTCACACGTGGCTCTGCCTTTGATCGTGTACACCTTCCGGGTTACAGGACTGGAGTAGGTGGTGGTGGGAGGGTGCATGGGACAGGTTTTGCATCGGGGGCGGTTACAAGGATAGGAGCCAGAGGGTAGGGAAGGTGGTTTGGGGATTTCATAGGAATGAACTAACAGGTTACGAAGGTTAGGTGGACGGCGGAAAGACACTCTTGGCGGAGTGGGGAGGATTTCATGAAGGATGGATCTCATTTCAGGGCAGGATTTGAGGAAGTCGTATCCCTGCTGGAGAGCCACATTCAGAGTCTGGTCCAGTCCCGGAAAGTATCCTGTCACAAGTGGGGCACTTTTGTGGTTCTTCTGTGTTGGATTCTGGGTTTGAGGGGACGAGGAAGTGGCTCTGGTATATATATATGTTGGTAAAAAAGCCTGTAAAGGGGTATTCTTGAATCATTGGCTGGAGAGTCATAACTTGTTGGTAAAACTGAATTCTGTTAGTGATTTCCATGAAAGACTTGTGTACCAGTACTACCAGTTCCTGAAAGTGGTAGACATTTTCTATCTTCTCTCCATCCAAGCTGATTTTCACATATAATCCTTGGCTGCTTACTGGCCTTGCAACTATTTTTTGGGTCAAACTACTGTGGTTGTTGCTTCCACATGTAGGAGATATCTTAATGGAAGTGAGCAGACCTGCTGCGTCTCTCGATCATCTAGCTGATGTGCAGGTCTGATTACAGTACTGGGGTCTACCCAATTATCAGTCTTACTACTGCCCACTGCAGTTCTTAGCTGTTCTGATTCTGTTTATGCTACTGCCAGAGCAGCTTTGAAGTTTAAAATCAGTTGTTCTTTCTATGTAATTGTACACTGGTAAGCACAACTATTATAGCACAACATTCTGATTCACATCAACCAATATGAAAAAGAAGTATAGACAATCTTAATTCTGTTAACCAATTCTCATTACTCTGGAGCCTTTTCCACAGTTCTATATTACATTAGGAAATGATTTCATAGAGACTTTAAAAAGTTATTCAGAAGTAGTGATACCACAAACAGAAGTATACTAAATCTGTCACACAGAAAATCAATTTCTAGACATGAATAAATTTAAGAAAATTAACTTCAAGATTTAACAGTTTTGATAATACTTATTTTTCTAGTATTCATAAATACGTCCACAGGCACACTGTGCAAACCATTATGAAGTGCATGGTAGAGGTTTTGTGCAACAAATGATTAAAATGATTTACAAAGATAAAAATATTTCCTATTGCAAGGCTTCTTCATGATTAACATTTGGAGCATGGGAAGACTGACTACCTAAATAGTGTGAAATTACAAATCCGTTTGTGCCTTTCTTTAAGCAAAGTGTATTGCTGCATTTAGTGCACACTCTGATGCTCTGCTTTGAACACATCAGAAAATGGAATCATACTTATCTGGGTTTCCCTGTATGAAAATGATTCAACCAGTACATTTTTGTTGGTGGAGTTGGAGCTTATGTCTGTTTGTGGTGTATTTATTCTGCACTTTAGAGGAACATCTCTTTAATTTTGGAACTGAAGACTGTCCAATAGTATACAGAGTAGTTACTAGTTCAGTTCTGAACTCGACAGTTTCACTGATTCTTTGGTAGTGTGACAGCAGGAGTTGACAACAGTTGTGTCAAGTAAACCAGAATTCATGGAAACAGAATGAAGTTACCAATAAGCTGTCAAGTAAAGGATTGTATTCATGTATTATTGCTGAGTGTTTCAGATTTTTTTTGTCTTCACTTTCCATTTGAACCTTTCAATGATTCCTTTTTCATTCAGATTCTGTGAATATGGATAGAACAGAGACATAATTATCTCTCCACAACAAATTGTTGACTTTGGTATTTTCGTATGTAGTGCAGTACTCAACAGAAAACGCTCTTTTGTCTTTTTTCACTGTATTATCATATGGAAGTTTGCACTGAGATGTTTTGTCTCTCCTAACAGTGCCTAGGCTGTTCAGCCACATTTAAAACCAGAGACATGTTTGTATAGAACTTATCAAAACCAACTTCTGAAAGATGCCCCTTTACAGAATATCAACTGCATCTCCACTTGCTCCATAGCCTGGTTT
Organism: Schistocerca serialis cubense; assembly: GCF_023864345.2. Taxonomy (NCBI): domain Eukaryota; kingdom Metazoa; phylum Arthropoda; class Insecta; order Orthoptera; family Acrididae; genus Schistocerca; species Schistocerca serialis. The sequence goes on from NC_064642.1 coordinate 526,149,630, forward strand.
ATGATCAGGTCAATTTTTTTTCTATTGATTTTCAGATCCTGTACATATTTCAAAATTGTAGGCAAAGCAGAACACCAGAGAGGACAAATACTTATAGCCCCATTTTTAACACATCTGTAAGATATGCTGCTTTGGGTAATGTCTAGCCTTAGTAATAAATATCTTTTCATCAACGGATGAAATTTCCTTCTCACTTTATAAGTACTGGATGTTATTATCTCATGTGTAATGCCTTTTCTCTGGGACTTGTTTTGTATTACCAGTAAAATGCGGATTAGCTCCTTTTTTCTTTTCAAACACATTCAGCATCAAAGTATTCTTCATTATTTCCACACCAATTTGCTTCTCCCAATAAAGTCTGATGTTACAATAACTGATCACTGGTGGAAAAATATAAATTCAAAGGAACTTGTGTAGATAATTTTATGTTATATTCAAAAAATTGCTTGTAATTCTTTGAAATAGCCTGTGAAGATATGACTCAAGATAATTTTCTATACTAAGTTATTTGCCAAAAAAGAAAACCACTTGAAAATCTCAAATGAGCTGTCAAGTTATTTCGAAGATCCACGAATATCAGTGTAATCAAGGTACAGCTTTTGCTAGTCAGGGATGTTTAAATTAGTTTTCCTGACAGTGACACTTCTAGTTTCCTTCTTTAAAGTGGATTTATTTGCTGTGCTAAGTTTAGTTGGCTGTACTATTCTGTGAAGGTACCCTGGAACAGAGTTATGGATTCACTTAATAACTACACACACTTTTAGTTGCATCTGCAGACTGACATCTGGATCACTTGCTTCTTTAACTTCAGATCCAGCAGGAAAACATGCAATCTTTCACAAGACATTTCAATAAAATTTCTTTGACCAAGAATGTTGTGGACATAAATTTCTTCTTCTGGTAAAGCATCTCTATCCACAACCAGCAAAGATTAAATAAGCTGTAATTCATTGAGCTGTATATCACTGCTGTTTGAATTATGTCCTCCCATTTCTTCATTATCACTGTCACTGTGTAAAGCATCCTTTTTGTCACTAAGTGAAGTGTTTTTAAAAAGGGTTCTTGCAATGTAAATACTCCAAACAACATCATACATGGATGTGTCACCATGATACTAATAAAAGTTATCTTATTCAATCTGGACAGTTGCCTTCATGTATTTTCTTGATACTGTGGGCCTGCTAAGCAATGCCACTGATTTTGGCTGCTGAATTTTGTCTTCATCTGCAAATAGTCAAGGGCTGTAAGAGAACTCATACAGTCTGGCAACTCTCTACAAAATAATGTAACTGCAGTTTTAAGAACTCTTCTGTATTTAACTATTCTCACAACTCATTACAATATAGAGTGAATATAACGATTATTACAATGTCTGTCTGTACATGATACTTCATTGCATGACATATAAAGGAGATAGTAAGTCCAATTTTATTTGAAAAAGCTTCTTTTGTTCCATAGAAAACCATTATCACTCATACTACTACTTCTCTCGAGTCCACAGCATCCTGAAGCCTTCACAGGAAAATGTAAACAACTTCTCCATTCCAAGTAAAACCCCTCGCTCATTGTTGCATCTTGTTAATTCACTGTGCTCACATTTCTCTCTTCATATTTGCACATAAAACCACAAAATGTGCACACAGTATGCAATCCACTACTTAACAGCTAGTAAAATACATTTTCATTGTCTTAAGAGGATGATAGCAGAACATGTTATTCCAGAAAAATCTCATGTTACAATATACAGGGGCACAAAAGAGATGCCATTAGGGTACAATTTCCTTCTGCATCTACATCTGCATCTATACTCTGCAAACCACAGTGAGGTGCATGGCAAAGGGTATGTCCCATTGTGCCAGTTCTTAGTGTTTCTTCCTGTTCCATTCATGAATGAAGTGCTGGAAGAATGATTGTTTGAATGCCTCTGTGTGTAAGGTAATTATTCTGCTCTTATCATGACAATCCCTATGTGAGCAATATGTAGGGGATTGTAGTATTTCCTGACAGTAGTCATTTAAAGCCACTTCTTGCAACTACATTAATAGGCTGTCTTGGGATAGTTTACATCTGTCATCAAGAACCTGCCAATTCAGTTCCTTCAGAATCTCTGTGACACTCTCTCCTTGATTAAACAAACCTGGGACCATTCACACTGCCTTTCTCTGCATACATTCAATATCCCCTGTTAGTCCTATCTGGTACAGGTTCCACATACTTGAGCAATATTCTAGAATGGGTCACATGCGTGATTTGTAAGCAATCTCTTTTGTAGACTCATTGCACTTCCCCAGTGCTCTACCACGAAACTGAAGCCTACCACCTGCTTTAACCATGACTGAACCTATGTGAGTATACCATTTCATATCCCTACAAAATGTTACACCCGGGTATGTGTAGGAGTTGGTCAATTCCAACTGTGACTCACTGATATTATAGTCATAGGATATTACATTTTTTTGCTTTATCAAGTGCAAAATTTTACATTTTTGAACTTGCAGAGCAAGTTGCCAATCTCTGCAACACTTTGAAATCTTATTTAGATCTGACTCTCAGGTAGTGCTACATTATAGGTTATTTAGATCTGACTCTCAGGTAGTGCTTCATTATAGATAACTGCATTAGGTGCAAGAGGCGTGATTTTACTATTAATATTGTCTGCAAGGTCATTAATATACCACATGAACAGCAAGGGTCCCAACGCACGTCCCTGGAGCATACTTGAAGTTACCTCTACATATGATGATGACTCTGCATCCAAGATAACATACTGTGACCTCCCTACCAAAAAGTCCTGAGTCCAGTCACAAATTTTACTTGATACCCCATATGTTCATACTTTTGACAATAACTGTAGGTGTGCTTTCAACTGAAATGCTTTTCAGAAATCAAGAAACTCTGCATCAACCAGGTTGCCTTGATCCGAAACTTTCAGTATGTCACGTGAGAAAAATGTGAGTTTGGTTTCACATGATCGATGTTTTAGAAAGCCATGCTGGTTGGCACTGAGGCAGTCATTCTGTTCAAGATACCTCATTATGTTTGAGCTCAGAATATGTTCTAGGATTTAACAACAAATCAATATCAAGGATAATGGATATGGGTTTGTGAATCACTTCTGCTATCCTTCTTGCAGACAGATGTGACCTGTGCCTTTTTTCAAGAACTGGGCACAGTTTTTTGTTCGTAGAAGCTGCAGTAGATTATAATTAGAAGAGGGGCCAACTCAGATTCAGTATAGAATCTGACAGGGATTCCATTAGGGCTGGGAGCATTGTTCAATTTTAGCAATTTCAGCTGTTTTTCAACACCACTGACATTAATACTTATTTCATTCATCTTTTCAATGCTACGAGGATTAAATTGGGTCAATTCTCCTGGATTTTCCTTTGTAAAGGAAGATTTGAAAACTGAGTTAAGCATTCCAGCTTTGGCTTTGCTACCCTCAGTTTCATTTCCTGTCTCATATGCTACAGAGTGGACACTAACTTTGGTATCACTAACGGCCTTTACATACGATCAGAATTTCTTTGTGTTCTGTGGAAGATCACTCAACAATGTTCTCCTACAGTAGTCATTGAAGGCACCATGTATTGCTCTCTTGACAGCCAAACATGTTTCATCCAGCATCTCTCTATCTTTGTTTTGCACCTATTATGCAATAATTTCTGTTTTTATAGAAGTTTCTTTACAGTAATTGTATACCATGGAGGTTCTCTACCATTATGAACTGTTTTATTGGGTACGTATGTCTCCAGTGCAAGTTCAACTATTGTTTTAAACTTGGGCCAGAGTGCCTCTACTTGCTCCTGACCTGTGCCGAAAGTTTCAACTTCCTCAACCAACAAAAAATCCAGGATAGAATGTAACAATGTGTGTGGCCTCAGTTGACTGAGACTGCTGTCATGTGTTTGTGTGAGCTGCATTTGCATGTGTATATGTGTGTGTTTGCTGTCTAATCCTGACAAAGACCTTACTGGCTGAAAGCTATTATTTGTCACTGTCTTTTTGTTGTACCTAATTGTGACTCAGCATCTCCGCTATATTTCAAGTTTCTCACTGAAATATGATGCTACTGATTTTTTTATCTAGTGTACTGAACATGTATATCTTTCTGCCCACAGCCATGTTATGGTCACTGATACCAGTAACAATGTGGAAATCCTCAAATAGATGAGGTCTATTCGTTGCCATTAGATTATTCCACCCTGAGTGGGGTCCCTAACTTTGTGGTCTAGGTAGTTTTCAGAGAAGGCATTTAGTAAAGTTTCACAGAATGTCTTATCATGCCCACCACTAACAAAACTGTAATTTTCACAATTAATTGTTAGATGATTAAAATCTCCACTGATGATTACAGTATGACTGAGGGACTTACATACAAGTGAAATGAGGTTTTCTCTGAAGTTTTTGGTTACATCAGGAGATGAGTCTTGTGGGTGATAGAAGGATCCTATTGTCACTTTATGTCCACCCCTGATATTGACTCTTGCACAAACAATCTCGCATGCAGCTTCAATTTTTATTTCGTTGGATTTGAATTTCTTGTCTACTATTGACAAATTACCACCTCCGTTTCCCATTTGCCTATTATTTTGATGCACACTTAAATTTTCTTCAAACATCGCACTACTGTCAATTTCAGGTTCCCACCAGATTTTTGTACCTAGAATTATGTGAGCTTCACTGCTTTTCATGAGTGCTTCAAACTCTGGTTCTTTGTTGCAAATGCTTTTACCGTTTACCTTTAGGATTCCTCTCAGTCTTATACTGATACTTCTGGGTTTCCTACAGCTGTTATTAGCTGGACTGGATGGAGAGTTGCCTAACATACAAAACCCTTGTGTGCACCCCTCACGCAGTCAGTTACCTGAGTAGCAGCCTCTGATGTTTAGTGCACACCTGACCTATTCAATAGGACCCTAAAGTTCTCAACCCTATGACTCAAGTCGAGGAAATCACAGCCTAGCTTGTCACATAACCTTCAGGGTCACTGGTTCAGTTCTTTCACTTCTCTCAAAACCAAAGGACCACGGCCAGCTCTGGGGACAATTCTGCAAATTATGAGCTTCGTTGAAACTCCAAACATAAGGCTGGTCTTCACAATCTTCTCTGACAGGCGCTGGAATGACCCAAGAATGACCTCAGATCCCAGACAACAACCATCATTTGTTCCAATGTGCACCAAAATCTGCAGTTGGTTGCGCTCTGTTTCCTCAGCGGGTGCTGAAATAGCCTATTCAACATGTTCAATGAGGCCCCTAGCCATGCTCACTGAGTGCACCAGGTGTCCTTTCCTGCCCCTTGCTGCCATTTCCCTAAGGGGTCCCATCATTCGCATTATGTTTGAACTGCCAATGATTAATAGACCCCTTCCCTTTTGTGTTTGCCTCCTCCTGACACTGGACAAAACAGGTGTCTCCAACACAGGTGAAGCGATCCCACTGGCTGAGTTTCAGTTTCAGTGAGAGACAGCACCTCAAACTTGTTGGTTAGGAGGATCAGTTTAACACCTCCATGGTCCCCGTCCATCCTGTACAGGATGCTTAGATTTGCACTTGACACACCACTCTGAGTCAGATGGGTGGATAATGACATATCCTGTACTTCCTGCAGAGAAGACAGAATCCACAGGAGAGTACAATACTTGACGTACCCCTAGTAAAGGTATCATATGCACACAACTATCAGGCGTTCTTCCAGCATACCAATTTGCAGCAGCTGCCAATCAATTAACAGTAGTCAGCATGATTTCCAGCTGCTTACAAATGTCAGCCCACTCATCCCATGTTTGAGAACAGCATTCACAGTGGAGCTGCATTGTGGCTGGTGCAATGTATTACAAGACAGTGAACAAATAATTTTAAATTAAATCTTTTGAGTATCTTTTAATCTGTTAAACCAGAATGCTGGTAATTCCCCTTAAGAATTTAAGCAGATACACAAAATGAGATTTCAATTGAGGCAACACAAAAACCTGTTGTAAAAGTTACTAGTTTCCGAAAACATTTTGTTGTCTATATCATGAGTTGACACTTGGAAGAAACAGGATTAAATTATTTTAGAATGCCTGACAATGTTATTTGTTACTTGTGTTGCAACTTAACATCCTACTGCTGACTACTGCATGATGAGTGATGTCTCTGGTGTGACTATCACTGGACAGGCACACAACCATTTAACACTTTTAGTAGCTCAGCTACTGTTCTAGGGACTGGCTTGTGCAATTGCATTGTGTCCTGTATAAATTCAGTAATAATGATCTATCGTAGCATGAACAAGTTAAAGCACAAAAATGAAACAGAAACTAAGAAATTATAAATGGTCCATGTCGACAACGATGTATCCCGGTACAGGGTTGATTTGACTCAACTTTAGTTTTAGTACAGTCAGTAGTTGCTATTATCAGTGAAAGTGAAGAAGAATTATAGGACCTGCAGAATGGAATGAACAGCCTAGCTGACAGGTCTAATATTCATAATAATTAAAAATGATTTTAGTGTAGCAGTGCAGTCAGATGATTAGTTCGGTATTATAATATTACACAGATTAATTTTCTATATAGCAAAAATTTTGTCTTTTGTATAATAATTTTACACTATGAATTAGAATTGCTGGATTATAGACAAGCTCACAACTCAATTCTTCCTGCCCTGTGTTACTAATTTAGTCAAATGACTCACTGACAGCATCATATTACCACAATTTCTTACCAATACATCAATAAAAGACAACAATATATACTACTTGTGCAAAAACTATGCTTTTGATGTATAACTGTAGCAGACTTCCTGTTTTGGCAAACAAGTATCATACTATGATGCCTTTTTGTTTATAATTAATTCCTCTTTTGATGTAACAGTTTGTCATATAAGCTCTTTAGATAGCATTCTTCATGGTATTTTATGTGGCATGTCATTTATTTGTGAAAAGGGTGTAGTCATGAGTATTTCTTATAATAACAATATGTTAATAAAATTACTGATTTTTGTGTTAAACAGTTGGTAAAGACTTTTTTGGACTCATCATTTTTTTGCAGTTTCTTCTAGGCCTCTTTGATGGACATATAATCTGTGTCAGATACAATCAGAATCCTGCTGTGTTAGTGTACTGCTTGCTAGCTCTTGGCTGTGCGGCATACTCAACAACATGGATTACCTGGAAGCAGATACACAGCATACATTCCACTTACATTATACAGCCACCTCACTTATCAGCTATATGTTGCTCAACTCAGCCTTCACTCTCCATTATCAAATTTATACATATGAAACTTATTGCTTGTATTGTCACGTCATCCGGTGGCTAAAATTGTTATGTAGTAGAAAAGATTTTTTAATATATCAGCCAGACCATTATTATCAACTACAAGACACAAATTAAATAAATAATATTTTATTTTTGAGTGGTCCACAACCTCAAGGTGTTTTGAGAATGAAAACAGGGTCCAAGTAGGTTTTATTATTTCTATTGTCTGTACAATTGGCCAGTTTCAACATTTAGTCACTTTCATGCACATATCTTAAGCTTCCAGCTCCATTTTAATAAACAAAGCAACATAATCTTCTAAAAAAATTGATAACTTGCATGGTGCCTTGTATTATGTGAGTTAAGTATCTTTACACTCAGTGATTCATATATGAAACATTCTTATTATAGTGTATAACTTATTTATAAATAATCCACAAAATGTGTTATTCAAGATGAAAAGCCTAATAGCAACATTTTTGCTCTAGGATGGTGAGTATTTTTATCTTCAGATAACTGAGTTTCCATATTGTGGGAGTTTTTCATTTTTAATTTATTATAAATTTTTATAGTCTTGTAATGAGGAGTCTGAGAACAGAGTTTTAGCCTATGGGGTGACAACATGAAATTACTTTTCCTTCCTGTGTCATACATTTGTTGAAAATGGTTCTCTATAAATAATTCATAAATGTAAATACATGAAACAATTAAAATTTTTGTATCCTTGAACAAAGGTTGGCATGACTCTCTGTAGGCTTAGTGTTACACATATCTAATGATACAAAGTGGTCCAGAAAAATGTACACATTCTTTGTCAGGCTATACTGAGATACTGATATTGTCATTCAGTTTGAGTTACGAGTGTGTTGTAGTGTGGTCTTTGGCTCAACAGATGTTAGTACTTTCATGTTGGTATTGAGAAAACAAGATGGCTAGAGCATGCTTGACATTCAAGCAATGGAAATGTATCGTGAAGTGGTTTTTCAAGTTTGATAATGCCTTAGAAATGCAACATCAGTAGAGGTGGGAGTTTGAAACAGAACCACCAACCACCTAACAATTAAACACATCATTGGCAAGTTCGAACTGCACAGAACAATTTGAGATATTCACATTGGAAACACGTGTTAATTCTCCACAGAAGTCTGGTACACAATGTGCACATGAAGTAAGGGTTAACAGTACAAGTGTACAAAGAGTTCTGAAAGCTGCAAATTGGAAAGTTTACATTCCACAGTTACTGCACGCAATTAATGATGACGATCCTGATCGCTAAATGTAATTTTGTGAATGGTATTAACAAATGGTAGCTGATGAGGAAAAATTTGTGATGAAGGTACTTTGGAGTGATGAGGCACAATTTAAACTTAATGGAACCATGAATCGACATAACAGTGTCGTCTGGGCCCCAGAAAATCCACATGTTTATGTGGATAAAGTGGTCAATCTACCAGGGGTTTATGTATGATGTGGACTATCATCCAGGGGCTTAGTAGGACCCTTTTTCTTTGATGCTACTGTCAATGTAGAAGTGTACCTGGAATTGTTACACACATCAATTTTGCCGGGCAAACGTATGCTTAATGGAGCTGATGAAGAGGTCTTCGACCAACAGGACAGAAGGGCCACCACACTACCACCTAGCTGTACGAGCTTTCCTGGATGATAATTTTCCAGGGCATTAGATTGGATGAAGAGGGCCCATAGAGTTCCCTCCACAGTCGCCAGATCTAAAACCTATGCACTTTTATTTGTGGTGAACTGTGATAGACAACGTCTATTAATATAAGTTGTGTATGCTGGAGGAAATTCACCAGGAGATTACAGTGACATGTGCAGCAATCTCCATTGTAACATTGACTGACGTAGCTACGCCATAAGCTCATTGTTCAGTTATGTCTATAGCTACCAAATGTGAATATTTTGAAGGTTTAAAGTAACCATATGCTAAACTGAATGTTGTACAACATGTGCGATCAATTATTAAATGTAAAATAAGCACATAAGCAATACTTTTTGTTCCTTAAAGTGTGTATACATTTTTTTGGCAGATTCTGTAGTTGTTCTCAAGTAATAACATTCTATTTACACTGCTTGCATCACCAAACAGATTATTTCATATCCTACAAAAGCTTCAAAATAGCTATGGTAAACAACGTACCAATGTCAGTGTCACTTTTGTGGGACAATATTGTCATTGCAAATGCAGGACTTTAGCTTGTTCGCCAAGGAGCTTTCATGAGAAAATCTGGTTAGTTTTCTCTAAAAATATCCTCAGCAGTTAGACATATTCTGCTTCCCTACATTTCTGATTTTTATGGGCAATCTGGAAGTCACTCGATTCTGATTGTTCAGTTTTAAGTTGTGTAAGTTTTTTTCTTATGTTTAGTTTTCACGCATTTACGTCCATTGTTCTAAACTATTTGTGATGTCAGTGAATCTTTTAAAAATTTATTCCATGGTCTCACTTTCAGTGAGTAGAGATCTGTTGTCTGCAAATAAAACTGAATGGGATGTTATGTTTAGAGGTAAATCAGTTACTGACCTAAGATGGAACCCTGTAAAATAATTTTCCATTCTGAGAAACTATTTCCTGTACTTGACATTACACCTACCCTTTGCTTTCTATTTGTTAAATATAGTTTTAACCATTTCAGAGCACTACGATCTCTTCTGCACTTTCCTAAGTTATGTAGCAGAAGAGAGTGGTTTACAAAGTCTAAAACTTTTGGAAGTTTACAGAAAATTCTGGTCACTTTTTGGGATTAGCCCAGAGAGAAGCAATTTTTCTGTACAATTTTATTGATGGCACATATTGTACTCATGCCTCTTTAGAAGCCAAGCTGATTTAATGTGATGATATTAGATTTTTGCCATGAAATTTTGGATCTGGACTGCAATAACTTTTTCAAATAATTTTGAAAATATTGGAATCTCACTTTGAGCTTTTCTCAGATATTGGCTGTCCTACTGCCTGCTTTAAAACATCTTGGAAGCATCCTTCCATGACTGGAAAAAGCATTTGACAATGCAAATTGGTAAAAGAGGTTTAAAATACTGAGGAAAATAGGAGCAAGGTACAGAGAGAGACAATAGATAACATAGAACATACTAAAAAAAATAGGAAACACAAGAGGAAACAGTAAGAATAGAAGACCGAGAATGAAGTGCTCAGATTAAATATGTTGAAAATCAAGGTTGTAATATTTTGCCCCTACTATTCCATTTACATGTTGAAGAAGCAGTGGTGTATATAAAAGGAAGTTTCAAGAATCGGATTAAAATTTAGCATTAAAAGGACATGAATGAAAAGATTTGCTGAAGACATTCCTATAATCAGAGAAAGTGAAGTTAATGGAATGAACAGTCTAGTGAATACAGAACATGGATTGAGAGTAAATTGACGAAAAATGAAATAAGATTAGAAATGAATTTAACATCAAAACTGAGGACCACAAAATGGATGAATTTTGCTACCTTGAAAGCAAAATAACACATAATGCATAAAGCAAGGAAGGCATAAACAGCAGATTAGCACAAGTAAGGAGGTCATTCCTAGCCAAGCCAAGAAAAGTCTGCAAGTATCAATCATTGACATTAATCTGCGGAAGAAGCATCTGAGAATATACATTTGGAGCACAACATTATATGGTAGTGGGTCTTGGCCTGTGAGAAAATTAGAAAAGAAAACAATCAAAGTGACTGAGATGAGGACCTTGAAAATTGGGCAGGTTTGGTAAAATCAGGAAATGAGGAAGTTCTCCATAGATTGGGCAATGAAAGGAACATATGGGAAACACTGGCTACAAGAAGAAACAAAATGATAGGATATGTGTGCAAAAATGATATTAAGACATATGGTACATGTTAGGTGGCGTATGGAGTACTGATGTAGACGTGTATCAGGTAATAACTTCGATGGTACTACATGGGGCATTGGATGGTAAAAACTATAGGGGAAGATAAAGATTAGAATACATTCAACAAATTATTGAAAATTTAGGGTGAGAGATACTCTGAGATGAATTGGTTGGCATAAGAGAGGAATTGATGGTGGGTCACATCAAATCAGTCAGAAGATTGATTACTCAGAACAAAACAATGTAAACAATCTTTATTTATTAGTCTCCAAGGTGGACTGGAATAGTGTATTTTGTATAAAATGATAAGGCTTTAGTTTTGGAGTCTCCCCTATTGTAGCAAATATATTTTAAATGAAAAGTTACATATTGTATTACTAATTGTCAAAGATATACATCTTCCAGAATTTATCATTGGAAATCTCTTTATTTTATGAAACTATTTATGCATAACATGTCTTTGTTTTCTGTTGACCACTTTGTCACATTACATTCATTTGTACAATTTCTATTAATTTTAAATTACATAGAGTATTGATCATAATAATATTTGAAATTCAATGCATAGTTGGGAGCTTATATTCGTGACAACAGCTGTGACCTCCTGAGAAGTAATGGGAATTGTTGAGTTTTTGTGGTGAGTGGTGGATATAAGAAGTTTAAATCTGTTTGACATGAATAAATGAAGAAAATTAATTTGTTTCAAAGAATAAAAATTTTAATTTTGTGCAATTAACCAAAAATTTGGAAAAGATACAAATACTGGACTTCTGCAATGAACAGATTGGTGTGACGACTTGACCAACACTCATTGACATCTTCAATACGTTAACCTAAGAAATGGCACAATATTGTATCATTTCCTGATCAAAACGCTAGATGTTCTGTCATTTCAAGTTAACCGTTCTACATTCAGAGTACAATGAAATGTCTGAAATGAAATTTTAATTTATACCTTATGTGAGGAAGAGTGTCACAAGATGATAACCGTGAACTATTTAAATAAGTACATACACTGCCACAAAGATAGAAAATGCCACACAAGAGATAACTGTATTGTGACACACATTTTCTGTGCTCAAGAAACAGTTACTAAACAATTTATAATACACTAGCAAGATTGTAGCTCTTGGCAAACCCCTGATAAGAGAGACTAACTCAGGAAACAGTTTGAAGCATATATTCACCTTCATACCCTGTGACAAAAACTATTGATTTCTTTTGTTTTTTCATATTATGTACTGTTTCTCTATATTAATTGTACTTCTTCACGCTGATGCCTGCTATCAGGCACTAACACTGATTGTACTGATTACTAAAAGATAGAGTTGTTATGATAATGCTATTGAAAGTTTAGTAAGTAACAAATATAGAAATCTGTATATTTTTTTATAGCATCTGTGATTTGATCATTCTATGTTAACTATGGTTTTTCCATTTTAAGACTGAAATAAGCTAATCTTCCTCTCATAAAATATGTGCAATAATGTATGTAATGCTAAAATATTGTATTATACACTGTATTTTCACATTTATTGCTCAGGATGCACCTGAAACATGGTTGATGATTATAGTGCAAGTCTTGCGTTTATAAACATTTTATTTAAGGAAATATTCATAATTTGAGATTCAAAACAGCCAGGATATTTGATAATCAACATCACTAATAATTGTTTGTTTTTTGAATTGACATACCTCATTTTAAAGCTTTGATTTCCTTCTGCGTAAAGAACATCTTGTACTTCTCTCTAAATTTTGTAATTTGGATACTATCATTAACCTGTTCCAAGATTTTTGGATTGATTATTCAAATTTTAGAATACAAGTATTTCAAAAATCAAGTTTTGTATCTTATATCCTTCTTAACTATTAATATAAAAATATGTTAGTTGATGAAACTATTAATATAAAAATTTGTTAGTTGATGAAATATCATGAAAATAAAATTTGGTTTTCTGGAAGAACTTGAAGACCTTTACTAAAAAATGTACTTGCCTAAAAGGCTGCTCATTAAAATGCAATTTAAACAATGTACAGCTCATAGTTAAAGTAACTTCATTGCCATATATGCAGAAGTAATACTCCACCATGCTAACCAGCACAGATCCTGAAAATGTTGATCATGCGAAACCCTACTTTCACTTCTCTCTCATGATATACTGAAAGCCATGAATGAAGGAAATCAGGTGCATGCAATACCATTTGACTTCCAACAGACTGATTTTGTACCTCAAGAGCATTTATTAGCAAAAGTAAGATTATGTGAGGAATCAAATAAAATTTGTGAGTCAGTTTATTTCTTGATAGGGATGATGCAGCATATTATCTCAGATGGAGAGTCATCGAAAGATGTTGAAGGAAGTTCAGGGACATATCAAGAAAGTGTGTTGAGACTCTTGCTGTTCATGCTGAATATTTAGGACTTGGCATGCAATTTTAACATCAACCTCAAATTTCTTATAGATGATGCACTAAGCTGTAATGAAGAGCTATCTGAAAAAAGCTGCACAAATGTTCAGTCAGAACTTGATAAGATTTCCAAGTGCTCCAGAGACTGGCAGCTTGTACATAAATGTAAAAAAATGCATTTCATTTAACTAAAAAACATAGTGTCCTATGATTACAATATCAATGATTCACAGTTTGAATCACTTGGCTTATAAAAATACAATTTTTGGTGAGGTAGGTGACAGACTTTAGTTCATTGGCACAATATTGGCAAAGTACAGTTAGCTCACAAAGGAAACTTCTTATAATTACTTGTGCATTCCTTCTAACAATATTAAATAATTACTTGTTCATTCCTTCTAACAATATCAAATAGGACTAACAGGGTATATTTAATGTAAATACATTGTAAGATTATTTGATAATCCTTACACAGTGTCTATAGTAATGAACTAAAATAATAATTTGTGGTCCAGAGGTCATATGTTTAACTGTGTAAAGTGAGTGAGAGAAATATCTGTACTGATAGTCAATGTTGTAGCAACTAATTTGTTAATGTGCCAATTTTTTGTGATGAAGATATTTGTAATGGCCTCAAAATAACAAAGTAGTGATTAGTCTGTTGTACATGAGACATTCCAACACCATTCACTGCATTGTGGTGAACATTGATAGATCACAGTGGAAAAAGAGTGGGGCAGTAGGATCCTCAGCTTACCTCTTGTCTTGAGGTGGTGTTCAGTCAGTTTAGTTTTTGCTGAAGTGTTACTAAAGTCAAAAGGAAAGTCCAGTAGACCAGGCTTTCATCACAGTGGCCACAGTGATTTTTGATCAAAAAATCTTAGAACAGTTCTTCTTGTCTGTCCTTACATCACTTGAAACTATAAGTGTAAGTCATCACTTCTATTCAAGTTAATTCACTAATGACTGATTGCAGCAGGGTTAATGTTTTAAACATAAATGAATTTCTTCTCCAAGTAAGAATGACAAAAATTTTTAAATTGTAACCTGTTAAGTATAATAAAATTTCTCATTACACAGAAAACTAGTTTTCCAAATCCATGACTCTTTTTTCCTCTTGCAGTGGTATTTTATACAGCATTATACTCATCAAGTTCAGTTTTAAAAAATAATTACAGTTGATGTAGTTGTATCAGGTACACCTTACCCTAATGACGCCTTGCAGATGGAGAGAGTGAGATACCAAAACTCTGATATATAAAAACCTTACACAGATTCTTTTGTACAAAGATTAAGTAACTGTCAGTGGCATTTTAAAATTCATGGCTCTCATCTGTCTGTCTTACGTATCTGGCATTGGTTGCTTCTTGTCACTGCTGCAATGATCAGCTGTCAGCTTTTTGCATACTTTCTTATCACATGAAAAAGATAAAAATACAACTGTGTCGAAACGTGTTCCCACACTCCATCTCCTACATTTAAGGATTCTTATTCTCCTAGCTACAATAAATCTTTGATGTAAATATTTTCAACCATCAAGTAGTACAATTAGAAGGTCAATAAGAATGGTAGGAAGACTGACATGAAACAAAAAAAGTGAAAGGAAGTTTTTGATATTGACTGAGTAGACTGCAACCTTCCAAATTATAAAATTTGCAGCCAAGCTAGAGGCTCTTTTAATTATTATATATCATAAAGCCCTTGAGCAGAAACTGTGCCCAGTAGTTTGAGGACTGCACAGGTAAAGTACATCTACAAGAATTTAGCAGAAGTGATCCACAGAATACAATCCAATATCATAGACACCCATCCACTGTGGAATCACAGAATTATTTCTGTGCTCATACATAGTGGAACAGCCTGAACAGTGAAACAATTGGACAGTATTTTTTAATCAATGAAAGTTCTGAATAAAGTAACCAACTTAGCTGTAATGAAAATTGTGTGTCATGCATATTTTATAGCACCTTTTAGATATGGCATATTTCTTGGAGTGTTGAAAAACAAACCTCAAAAAGTTCAAGCTACGTAAAAAATCATCAAAGGTGTAATGGAAACAAACAATAGGCAGTCACGCAAACTTTTATTCAAAAGCCTGACAGTCCCTTATACTCTCCTTTCAGTGAAAGAAATCCACAATTGTTCAAAGGAAATTATTTTACCTATGCTTATGAAACAAGGCATACATCACACTACATGTTGTCTTGCCACAGCCTCGCTTGTTTGTAAACACCCCATATTGCATGGCATTGAAGCTTAGCAATAAAATTAGATCTTCAAGAACTGCAAGCTAGAAATACAGAAGCAAACACTGAAAAATGCTTAAAAAGCAAATGTTTTTACAAAGTGGAAGATTTTATAAATGATTAAAACAAGCAGCAAATATTAAAATTTTTTGCGTTGTAATTTCTCTCTCCAGCTCTCTCTCTCTCTCTTTCTATCTGTGTGCGTGTGTGTGTGTGTGTGTGTGTGTGTGTGTGTGTGTGTGTGGGTGTGTGTGTGTGTCTGCATGTGCAAACTTTCTTTTAACATCTTATGTGACAATAAAGCAATTCTATTCTACTCTCAGCCTGTCAGCACGGATCCCAAAAATACCGCTCATGTAAAAACCATCTTACGCTTTTAGTGCATAACATCTTGAAAGCTACTGATTAAGGTAATTCTGGTGTCGGATGGGGCGGAAGTTGAATTTGCACCTGAGAGTATGGGCCTGGATACCCACTATGGGTGCGCCATGAGCCTCGCTGTATGAGTGCACCACTCTCCATATCATGTGAAGTCTGTGACCAATCGCATTTTCCGCCCTCATGTATCTAGGCAGCCATTCGGCGCCACCCTGGCTGTCTGGTACTTGCCATAGTTCACGTGTGCATCTCAGCCATACTGCGTCCCAGTTCTGTGTGTTGAGACACATACTGTCATTGTTTGTAATGTTCCTGTGTTGTTGTTGTCTCACCATGATAATCACCTCAGTTCTTGTTTGCTTGCCTTATATTGTGTCCTGTTTGGTCGTAGTGTGTGTCATCTCTTACTTGTTTGTCTTTCCTCTCTGTTCGTTGTTAGTGACACCTCCAGCATCTCCCCTGCCTGCTGGCTTCATGTCTCCATTCTCTGCCGTGCACTGCTCGCCGGTTGCTCATGGCTATAACAGCAATCGAGTACATTAAATATTTCTTCATATCCACGAATCATTTTACTCATGATTTAATTGGATAAATAAAAAATCTACTCACTGAGCAGTGACAGGAGGATATACACATTAAGGTATCGCAGATTGCAAGCTTTCAGAGCTTCTGGCAGATGAAGGAGCCACTGGTTCTGGAAGCTTGCAGATATCAGTACCTTTATATGTATGTTTTCCTGCTGCTTGGTGAGTAGATTTTTACTTATCCAATTACATTACATTTCCAAAAACTGATTCTTTCATTGATAAGTCATTTAACTCAGGACCACACCAATTATTATTATCAAAAGTACAATGATATAAATATCAAATTAAATTTGTGACTTGTATGTGAATTTCTTCTTAAAGAGGACACACTATGTCCCTGGATGCAGAAACAATGATATACATAGAAGTAACTTTAGACAGCGAGCAATGATAGTGTATTATGACCATTGCTGTTCATTTTGTATATTGATGCATTGAGAGATATTATTAATTGAAAATTGAGACTCCTTGAATAAGTTGCAATTATCTATAATGAAGTACTGCACCAATATTGATATAAATTTGATAAAATATAAAATGGTGCAAAGTTAGGCAACTACCTTCAAACATTCAGAAATATAAAACTGTGCACTTCACAAAGTGCAGAAACATGGTATCCCATGACTATGATGAACTTGAGTCACAGTTTGTATCAGACAACACATACACATTGCTGGCTGTTACAGGTTGTTGGAAAATGAAATTGAATGATAACATAGGCTCAATTATAGGTAAGGCAAGTGGTAATTTTCAGTTCATTGGTATAGCTTTGGGAAAGTGCAATCAGTCTATAAAAGCAATTGCTAAAAAGACACTCATGCTTCCCATCTGTAATATTGTTAAAGTGTGTGGACCCCACAAATAACTTTAACAGTGGATACTGAACATATAAAAGAAGAGCAGTACAAATGGTCACAGATTTGACTGACGTATGGGAGAGTCTAATAGAAATGCTGAAAAATCTGAAGTGGCCGACCTTTGAAGGTAGACACCAAGCAAGCTGTGAAAGCCTACTTTCAAAGATTCCAGACCCAGTGCAAAGTGATGAATCTAGGTATATACTACTACCTGCTATTCATTGCTCCCATAGGAACCAAAAAGACAAGATGACACTAAATGCTGCATGCATAGAGGCATTAAGCAATCATTTTTCCAAAGCTCCATGTGAGAATGGTGTGGGAAGAAATCCTAATACATAGTACAGTGGCAAGTACCCACTGACACACATTTCACAGTGGTTTGCAGAATATAGATAGAGATGTATAAGATTTTACTAAACAGTGACAATGTAGAAATCATTGAATAACAAATTTATGGATGGAATGTAACCATATTATGAAAAGGATAGTTGCTACTCACCATATAGTGGAGATGCTGACTCATAGAAAGGCACAATAAAAAAACTGTCAGCAAAAACATTCCACGTGGGGAAAAACAAAATATATCTAAAAACAAAGATGATGTGACTTACCAAATGAAAGCGCTGGCACGTCGATAGACACACAAACATACACACAAAATTCAAGCTTTCGCAACAAACTGTTGCCTCATCAGGAAAGATGGAAGGAGAGGGAAAGACGAAAGGATGTGGGTTTTAAGGGAGAGGGTAAGGAGTCCTTCCAATCCCGGGAGCAGAAAGACTTACCTTAGGGGGAACAAGGGACAGGTATACACTCGCACACACACACACACACACACACACACACACACACACACACACACACACACACATATCCATCTGCACATATACAGACACAAGCATATATATATATATCACACACATGACCACAGTCTCTGGCAGCTGAAGCAACAATTTGTAGTAGAGATTTTAATGTGATGTTCATACTCACTAGACATGAAATGCTAAAACTGGAAACCTACATCATTGACCACTCCTACAAATTAACTGTATACCTAAATTAAAGGACTGAAATTTCATATTAGCTACATGGCAAGCAATAGTGTTCACTACAAAACAGAATGACGTATGATAGTGTTTTGTAACAGGTCTTTGCTTTTACAGACATAGGTAATATTTTATTTTTAAAGTAGCAATGTAATCAGGTATACTACACTTCTGGCCATTAAAATTGCTACACCACGAAGATGACGTGCCTCAGACGTGAAATTTAACCGACAGAAAGAGGATGCTGTGATATGCCAATGATTAGCTTTTCAGAACATTCACACAAGGTTGGCACCAGTGGCGACACCTACAACATGCTGACATGAGGAAAGTTTCCAACCAATTTCTCATACACAAACAGCAGTTGACCAGCGTTGCCTGGTGTAACGTTGTTGTGATGCCTCGTGTAAGGAGAAGAAATGCGTACCATCACGTTTCCGACTTTGATAAAGGTCAGATTGTAGCCTATCGCGATTGCGGTTTATCGTATCGCGACATTGCTACTCGCGTTGGTTGAGATCCAATGACTATTAGCAGAATATGGAATCGGTGGGTTCAGGAGGGTGATACGGAACGCCGTGCTGAATCCCAATAGCCTCGTATCACTAGCAGTCAAGATGACAGGTATCTTATCTGCATGGCTGTAATGTATCGTGCAGCTACGTCTCGATCCCTGAATCAACAGATGGGGATGTTTCGAAGACAACAACCATCTGCACGAACAGTTCGACGAAGTCTGCAGCAGCATGGACTATCAGCTTGTAGGCCATGGCTGCGGTTACCCTTGACGCTGCATCACAGATAGGCGCGCCTGGGATGGTGTACTCAACGATGAACCTGAGTGCAGTAATGGCATAACGTCATTTTTTCGGATGAATCCAGGTTCTGTTTACAGTATCATGATGGTAGCATCCGTGTTTGGCGACATCGCGGTGAACGCACATTGGAAGTGTGTATTCGTCATCGCCATACTGGCGTATCCCCCAGCGTGATGGTATGGGATGCCATTGGTTACACGTCTCGGTCACCTCTTGTTCGCGTTGACGGTACTTTGAACAGTGGAAGTTACATTTCAGATGTGTTACAACCCGTGGCTCTACCCTTCATTTGATCCCTGCAAAACCCTACACTTCAGCAGGATAATGCACGACGACATGTTGCAGGTCCTGTACGGGCCTTTCTGGGTACAGAAAATGTTCGACTGCTGCCCTGGCCAGCACATTCTCCAGATCTCTCACCAACTGAAAATGTCTGGTCAATGGTGGCCGAGAAACTGGCTTGTCACAATACACCAGTCACTAATCTTGATGAACTGTGGTATCGTGTTGAAGCTGGGGGCAGCTGTACCTGTACACGCCATCCAAGCTCTGTTTGACTCAATGCCCAGGCATATGAAGGCTGTTATTACGGCCAGAGGTGGTTGTTCTGAGCACTGACTTCTCAGGATCTATGCACGCAAATTGCGTGAAAATGTAATCACATGTCAATCCTAGTATAATATATTTGTACAATGAATACCTTTTTATCATCTGCATTTCTTCTTGGTGTACAGATTTAATGGCCAGTACTGTATATGTATATGCTACCAGTAAAATATAAACAGCAGTTAATTACTAAAACTAAGGAAGCAGCACATTTTTAAAGTAGTGGGTTTCTTTCTAACATATTAGGTTAAATTTACCTCTCATAATCACAAACAATAATACACAAAAATTGTTAGCATTCTATTAATGCAGTATGTAGTTTATGTATCTGTAAGTTGCCAGAATGAATTTTCAATCTGCAGTGGAGTGTGTGCTTATTTGAAATTCCTAGCAGATGAAAACTGTGCCAGACAGAAACTTGAAACTGGAAATTTTCTGTTTCACCGGCTCAACTATCCACATATAATTCATGATCCACCCTCACAACTTTATTTTTATCAGCAGCTATCTCCTACCTTCCAGACTTGACACAACCTCTCCTGCATACCCGGTGTGACCTGCACTCTTGGGAGAAAATAGTGCTGGTCCTGTCAGGTACGTGAAGGACTGTGAAGCTTGGAAGGCAGGAAACATGTACTGACAGTAGTAAAGCTGTGAGTGTAGCTTGTGAGTTGTACCTGGATAGTTCAGATCATAGAGCATTAGCCCAAAAATGGAAAACATTCAGGATTTGTCTCCCAGTCTAAAACACCGTTTTAAGCTTCCAGCAAGTTTTTATAAGCTGCTTCTCTATTATTAGTTATGTTACATTAGATTAGATACAGTTTTCGTTCCACAGATCCAAAAATGAGATGATTCTCTTTGGTGTGGAAAATGTCAGGAAGTATAGTGTAAAAACACGAGCCATCTGAATGCAGTACTCATTTCCCTGATAATTTGCAAGGAGATCATCAAGATATATGAATACATTACAGTAAACTGGAACTGCTAATATACAAAATTAATACTCTGCCAGATTGAAATATAGTTATCCACTTTTAATAAATTTATCATACACAAAGTATCCAACTTGACTGTTGTGACCAATTCTTTTCAAACATACATTTTCACTTCAACTGGTCTAACAGTCCCTATTAAGATACTCACATACAATGTAGAAGGAGTTGCCAATCAAAAAGTCTTTCAGCCACTGTTTCAACTATGCATTACCAGAAAACAAGTTTTTAATGGTTGCTGGCAATTTATTGAAAATGTTCATGCCTGAATATTGGACACCTTTTTGGACCAAGCTAAGTGATTTTAGGTCTTTGTGTAGATTGTTCTTGTTCTTAGTATTGATACTATATATTGGGCTATTGGCTCAAAATAGAGACATATTATTTGCAACAAATTTCATTAAGGAATCAATATATTGAGTTTCAGTGGTAAGAATATCCAGTTTCTTCAACAGGTTTCTACATGGTTTTCTTGAATTTACACCTCGAATGAGTCTTGGTAAATGGTTTTATGCTCTAAAAACTTTTGTTGAGTTGCTCCAGAATATGGTCCTGTATGTCATAATAGAATGAAAGTAAGCAAAGTATGTAAGGATTTTTTGTAATTATGTTTCCTACATCGGACATCAGTTGCATTGCAAATAAAAACTTGTTTGAGTGCTTCAGCATTTCTGTGGTATGCCCTTCCCAACTGAATTTAACACTGTCAACCTCTGCTATCTACATCTTTTCATATGTTATACAGGGTTATTACAAATGATTGAAGCGATTTCACAGCTCTACAATAACTTTATTATTTGAGATATTTTCACAATGCTTTGCACACACATACAAAAACTCAAAAAGTTTTTTTAAGCATTCACAAATGTTCGATATGTGCCCCTTTAGTGATTCGGCAGACATCAAGCTGATAATCAAGTTCCTCCCACACTCGGCGCAGCATGTCCCCATCAATGAGTTCGAAAGCATCGTTGATGCGAGCTCGCAGTTCTGGCATGTTTCTTGGTAGAGGAGGTTTAAACACTAAATCTTTCACATAACCCCACAGAAAGAAATCACATGGGGTTAAGTCGGGAGAGCATGAAGGCCATGACATGAATTGCTGATCATGATCTCCACCACGAACGATTCATCGGTTTTCCAGTCTCCTGTTTAAGACACGCCGAACGTCATGATGGAAGTGCGGTGGAGCACCATCCTGTTGAAAGATCAAGTCGGCGCTGTCGGTCTCCAGTTGTGGCATGAGCCAATTTTCCAGCATGTCCAAATACACGTGTCCTGTAACGTTTTCTTCGCAGAAGAAAAAGGGGCCGTAAACTTTAAACCATGAGATTGCACAAAAAACTTTTGGTGAATTGCGAATTTGCTGCACGAATGCGTGAGGATTCTCTACCACCCAGATTCGCATATTGTGTCTGTTTACTTCACCATTAAGAAAAAATATTGCTTCATCACTGAAAACATGTTTCGCACTGAACGCATCCTCTTCCATGAGCTGTTGCAACCGTGCTGAAAATTCAAAGCGTTTGACTTTGTCATCGGGTGTCAGGGCTTGTAGCAATTGTAAACAGCAAGGCTTCTGCTTTAGCCTTTTCCGTAAGATTTTCCAAACCGTCGGCTGTGGTACGTTTAGCTCCCTGCTTGCTTTATTCATCGACTTCCGCGGGTTATGCATGAAACTTGCCAGCACGCATTCATCCGTTTCTTCGCTCACTGCAGGCCGACCCGTTGATTTCCCCTTACAGAGGCATCCAGAAGCTTTAAACTGCGCATACCATCGCTGAATGGAGTTAGCAGTTGGTGGATCTTTGTTAACTTCGTCCTGAAGTGTCATTGCACTGTTATGACTGACTGATGTGAGTGCATTTCAAGCATGACGTACGCTTTCCCGGCTCCTGTCGCCATTTTGTCTCACTGCGCTCTCGAGCACTCTGGCAGCAGAAACCTGAAGTGTGGCTTCAGCCGAACAAAACTTTATGAGTTTTTCTACGTATCTGTAGTGTGTCATGACCATATGTCAATGAATGGAGCTACAGTGAATTTATGAAATCGCTTCAATCATTTGTAATAGCCCTGTACATGTGCTGGAAGGAAATCTTTGACATGTTATGAAGTGTATATAGTGTATCCTTTCAAAGTTTAATGACAGTGAATTAGCTTTAAACTATTCATTAATGCCAGTGAAAATTTGATTTAAGCCATTTCTAAATCTGTAATTGACTTGCTATTTAGTGTAATATTTGTATGATCTACAAACAAAACAAACTTACCTTCTGGCAATGTGACAGATGAATGGTCATTAATGTACACAAGGAAGACCAATGGACCATAAATGGAACCTTGAGGAACACATCATGTAATTAATTCCTATATATCGGAATGAGGAGGTCATATAATTTGGAAAGAACACTCAGTGATTATTTAAATTTGAGTGCGTTGCACAGCTCTTTTGTGCACTTGAGTTAAGAAGATTGGACTAGTTATGTCACAATACAATTTCATACATGACACTGAATACAGTAAGCACTCCAGACTATGTGGAAGATTCTTTTATGGGAAAGTAAATTTAATTTGTACCCTATGGTATTTTATTTGATGTTGCATCTTTTTTTCAACTATGTCTGACAATTAAAATAAATTCAAAGCTAAGTGGCTGAAATTTTGTGTCACCTATAAGGTTGTGAGTCTGGTGTTGTTTCTAGTGTAGCAAGCTTCATATTTTAAGCAAAATTTTATGGATTTTTTTCGTATTTTGATAATTAATAATTTATTTTTCTTTAGAAAGTTATGTAACAGATCTATTGCTTTATTTACAGCCACCATACTTAACTAGGTGATATTTTGTGATAATGATGCTGATGTCATCTGTAAATGAGGTATCTACATGGCACTGAAAATTGGGTCAGGTCTGAATGCATACTTCAATGAATTAATAGAAAGAAAAGTATTTTTCCCCTTTATAAGAATCTGCATGAGACTGAGAGGCATATGAGGATAGTTGAATGATAAGGAAACTAGTTGTAAAAAGCAGGAAACTGTTTTTAGTCTGGGTGCTGCAAAAAATTTTTAATTGTTACATCAGATACACTTTATTTGCAACTCAGTGCCCAGATTTGGATCATTTATACACAAATGGAAAAGAATGCATCTGAAGAATGTGCCCTTGGAAGAGTGCATTAGTTTATCCTTTCTTCACATGAGAAATATGATTTGGTGTCATCATTAAGCCCATATTTTTATTTCCTCTTCCTGTTTCTGATATGAAAACTATTAAGTGTTCTGTTTTAGTGCCCCTAATGAAGCACATTTAAAAATTTCCCATTAGAATTTTGTCATGTAATAACTCGAAAGCTTCCCTTGCCCAACTCTAAAAACTGTAGATGACATATTCAGGTTTTTGTCCGCAATTTTTTATAAATCACAAGTCATGCTATTATTTCTCCATATGTCCTCCTTTCCGTTAGTGAATACTGTGGTTTTGCTTCAGAATTTTTGAGGTTTAGCTAAGCATGATAAAAAGTTAACTGGTCTCTAGTTTTCTGAATTTCTCTCCTTCCTTATAGATAAGGGTCATGCACTTGTCAAAATGGATGTGTTAAAATAGTTTATGAGGGCTACTATAACGTTTAAAATTCATTGCTGTGAACATTTTTAAAGTTGAATGGTGTGAATTATTTCGTTTGGATTAGTCTCATAGATGCAGATTGTAGGAAGATGAGAATTTACTTCACTCTGATTGTTATTTTGGCTACCTCCTTTATTACTGATTAATACATTACCTGTAATATCTATGTAGTACTGTCAGAAAAGTGTGAAGGGGATCAGCAAATCTTGTGGTGTCACTATTCAGTATGACACATTTTTTTTCTTTTTTTTAAGAAAAATAATATTTGTGTCCTTCTTTAGTACTTTTCAGTTAGCTTTTCTTTTATTTACCATCTGCCTCTACTTCTACAGCTACATACTCCACAAGCAGGGCAGACGTTAGCTTATACCATTAATAATAATTTCCTTCTCTGTTTCACTTGCGAATAGAATGAGGGGAAAATGAACGTCTATATGCCTTCGTAAGAGCCCTAATTTCTCTTCTCTTATCTTCATGGTTGATACATGAAATGTGTGTGGGCAGCTACAGAATCATTCTGCAGTCTGTTTCTAATGCTAGTGCTCTAAATTTTCTCGATAGGATTTTGCAAATAGAACTTCAGCTTCCCCCCATGGATTCTTATTGGAGTTTATGAAGAATCTCTGCAATTACTACATGCTGACTGAACATATAAGTAAGAAATCTAGTGCGATGAAACTGAACTGTTTCAGTATTTTCATTTAAGCTAACCTGGTGATGAACCCAAACACTTAAGCAGTGCTCAAAGCTGGGCTGCACTAGTGCAGTATACACAGTCTCCTTTATAGGTGCACCACACTTTCTTAAAATTCTCCCAATAAAGCAAAGTTGACTGTTCACCTTCCGTGCTATTCTCCTAATGTACTTGTTCCATTTCATATTAGTTTGCAACATTATTCCTAGCTATTCAATAGACGTGACTGTGTCAAGCAACTACTAGTGCTCTATTCAAGCAATACAGGATTGTTTTTCCTACTCATCCATATTAACTTATATTTTTCTGCATTTAGAACTATCTTTCATTCATTACACCAACTAGAAATTTTGTTAAAGTTATCTTGTATCCTCATACAGCCACTCAACAATGACACCATAACATCATCAGCAAACAGCTGCAGCTTGCTGCTCACTTTGTCTGTCAGTTCATTTAAGTATATAGGGAACTAAAGTGGTCCTGACACACTTGTCTGGACGCTCATGATGACAGCCTTGCCCCTGATGAAGACATTCCATTGAGGACAATGCATTGGGTTGCATTATTTAAGAAGTCTTTGAGCCACCCACGTATCTGGGAACCTATTCTGCTTCCTCAGACCTTCCAAAACAGTCTGCAGTGGAGCACCACATCAAATGCTTTCCGAATATCTAGGAGTATGGAATCTGGTAGTTGTTCTTCATCCATGATTTACAGAATATTGTGTGAGAAAAGGGCAAGCTATCATTCGTACAAACACTGTTCTCTAAATCTGTGTTGCTTTATGAGCAGAAGCTTTTCCTACTCAAGAAAATTTATTATATTTGAACTCAGAAAATGAACACGAGCACAAATTGTGCAGTAAAGCAGTAAGGATACTGGTCTGTAAGGTTGTAGGTCAATTTGTTTACCCTTATTATATACAGGAGTCACCTGCACTTCTCGGTCACTTGGGACTTTCCATTGTGTGACAGGGTCATGTTAAATGCAATTTAAGTAAGAGGTCAATACCATAGAGCACTCTCTGTAAAACCAAATCAGGATTCCATCCAGATGTAATGATGTATTTGTTTTCATCCTTTTGAGTTTCATCTCTATGCCTCAGATGCCTATTGCTATGTCCTCCATAAGGGAGTCTGTGTGATGGCCAAAGGATGGTAAATTCAGATGATCCTTCAGCATGAACAATTTCTAAAACCAAAAATTTAAAACTTCATCTTTCATTTTGATGTCTTCTATTGTGACACCAGACTGGTCAATAACTGAATGGATAGAATCCCTTGCCCCACTTATTGATTTTATGTAGTACCAAAATTGTTCTGGTTTCTCAGAAAGATCTTTTGCTAAGGTATGACAGTGGAAGTTTTTGTATGCTTCACAAATCAGTCTTTTTACAGACACATGAATTTCTACTAACTTTTGCCTGCCATCATTTGCAAATGCTTTTCTGGTCTGAGAGTGCAACAACCTCTACTTCTTCAGCATTTTCTGATTTTTTTTATTAAACCATGGTGGGTCTTTTTCGTCCTTAACACTCAGCTTGTACTTCTCTTGATTGCAATTTACAATCTGTTTAAAGTTTGCCCATAATTCCTGTTTGTCCATTATATTGGAAGTAAATAGGGTCCATTCATTGCATACAACTAAGTATAGGTGGAATCAGGTGGTCAGTAGAAACACGGAATGATTAAGTTGAGTTCACCTAGTCTGGTTGCTTGTATCCAGATAACTCAGTCAGACTCAGTTTTGACCTTGATGGACACAATAGTTTTTTTGACTGCAGTGAGTACTCTGGCACTTGCCTCCTGATTAATCCATCTTTTTGATACATGTATCATGGGTTGCTAAATATTTCAGAGCTTTTTGATTTGGGTTGCATCCATCTCTCTGTTCCAAGAATTATTTGAGTGTGATAATTTTCCTGGAGGGTAGTAAATGTAGGAACTCTGTTATGAATACTTCAACAATATACTGTTAAAATTCTCACAGTCAAATTATTTTACTATATACACTTTCTGATATTGATCTCTGCATATCAGCTGGTGAGGTTCATCAGGAGAAAAAAAAGAAAAAAGAAAAAAAACCATGTGCACTCTGCAACTACTCTGCTGCCTGCTTGCTTTGTGTAATGCACTCCTGACTTATCAAGGAGAGTCCTACAAGTCTCCTCCTCATAATGCAGAGCCATAATTCCATTACAGGGTTTATGGAGGCTTTGACTGAGATGCTCCATTCAACTCCAAACCAAAGCACTCTTGTCACATTGGGTGTGGTGCTGCAAACTGTAAGATATGCTTGCATCTCACAAGCAAGGCCAGCAGTCTTCACTGCTTCTGCCAGCCACCCATAGGAACTGAGAATGGCCTCAGAACACAAGCAAAAGGCATCATTTGTGCCAACATGGGCCACAACTTTTAGACACTGCACCCTGTACCCCAACAGCCACAGGCACCCTGTACCCCAACAGCCACAGGCAGGACCTCCTTCGAATCTTGTATGCGGTTCCACAGTAGACATAATGAGCACACATTGGACCTATTTGCAGCTCTAGATACTATTTCCCTAAGTCGCTCTATAATGTAGCTAACATTGGAGCTCTCAATAACTATCAAGCCCCTTTCCCCATGATCCTGCTTGGACTAGGCTGAAGGAGTGGCCACCTGTTCACACACATGGTGAATGGTTGTGACAGGACAGCCAGCCTCCGCACTGACTTTGTGTCTCAAGCAATGCAAACATGTTACCACCTCTGATTCACCTTGTGAAGGATGGATCGACCACATTTGGTAAATTGGAAGGTGCCTCAGCAGCAGAGCCTGTGGGTGAAACAAGCAGTACCTAAGATGTCTATGAAATTTGCCAATTTCTCCACCACCACTGCTATACTTCCTCCTGCCTCTGCAAGCAAAATAACACATCTAATCTGTCCCAGCACAAGAAGCTTAAGAAAGCCCATAGAGAAACCTAAATATCGGACTTGCTACCCTCCTGACATGTCACCGGTGGAGACTGATGCCATACTGAGCTGCATAGCTGGCTATTCAAAAGAAATTCAGTTATAAAACCGCAAGGATACATCACTTAACTAGAAAAATGTAGATGGGATTTAAGAATTAAACTATGAAGAAAATACATAAAAGCCAAATACATAACTTGAGAGATTAAAAAGTCTACTCATTAAGAGGTGACAGGAGAATGCATGTATAAAGATATGGAAATTTGCAAGCTTTTGGAGCCAATGACTGCTTCTTATGGCTAAAGTGTTGAAGGGGAAGAAAGAGGGGTGGAGGAAAATGATTGGTGGGGAAAAGTTGAACGTAACCTAAGATCAATGGAGACTTACTGGATGGTATGAGAAGGAAAGACTGATAGGAACTCCACTGGATGAGATTTGAAAATCAGAGAGCTTAAAGGTGGAAGATATGGTAATACACAGGACAGAGATTACTGATAAAACAATGTGCAGAAGTTAATAGGAGGGGAAAGCTAAGCATAAGTGGTAGAGGTGAGGGGCAGGGAAAAACTATGCAGATCAGACAATAGAAGATATAGAAATTAAAAGGCAGTGAAGATAGATATAGTAACTGAGAAGAAACACTGAGATCAAAGATATTAATGTAAGTTGAGTCCAGGTGTGTGGCAAGAACCAAGGACTTCCTGTGATGCTAATTCCCACCTGTGGAGTTCTGAGAAACTGGTGTCTGGGGGAAGGATTCAGATGACACATGTGGTAAAACACCGAGGTCTTGATTGTCATATTGTAGAGCATATTTTGCAACAGAATATTGTGTGTTGCTAGTATATACCCTCTGCCTACATCTGTCCATCCTCACTGATAACTTGATGGTAGTTATGCCAATGTAAAAGGCCGAATGGCATTTACATAACAGCTCGTACATGACATGTTGTTTCACAGGTGTCTCTTCATTGTATAGTTTGTGCTTTGTCAGTTACAGTGGTGATAGAGTGATTCCTAGGGCAAGTCTTACTGCGAGGATGGTCATTGGCGTAGGAATGATAGGGCAGGCCGAAGGAGCGTAGGGTTTGGCAAGGATATTGTGGAGATTGGGAGGGCAAGGAAAGGCTATTGTAGGTGTGGTGGCCAAAATGTTGGACGGAACTGGAGTTCAAATGTCACATAGTTACAAGTTCAAAATTGTGAAGGAATTCAAGCAGATGGCTTGTAATGTTATACTATATTAATGCGGAGATGCATACTTCAGTTGAAAAATGTGGACAAGAAGAAACATCTTGACTGAAGAAAAACAACAAGTTGACAAATTAACGGGTGAAGAGAACTGGGCATTGTGTCATATTCTCATGAAGATTATTCTGGAATCTGTCACAGTTTATGATGTGGTAAACAGTTTTTTCATTAAACCAGAAGTAAATGTTGAAAAATTACCTTCTTGGACAAGAGTGAATTCCAAAGCAAAGAAATGTCCCACTTGTCTACATCTACATCTACATTTATACTCTGCAAGCCAACCAACGGTGTGTGGCAGAGGGCACTTTACGTGCCACTGTCATTACCTCCCTTTCCTGTTCCAGTCGCGTATGGTTCACGGGAAGAACGGCTGCTGGAAAGCCTCTGTGTGTGCTCGAATCTCTCTAATTTTACATCCGTGATCTCCTCAGGAGGTATAAGTAGGGGGAAGCAAAACATTCGATACCTAATCCAGAAACGCACCCTCTCGAAACCTGGACAGCAAGTTACACCGCGATGCAAAGCGCCTCTCTTGCAGAGTCTGCCACTTGAGTTTGCTAAACATCTCCGTAATGCTAACACACTTACCAAATAACCCTGTGACAAAACACGCTGCTCTTCTTTGGATCTTCTCTATCTCCTCTGTCAACCCGATCTGGTACGGATCCCACACTAATGAGCAATACTCAAGTATAGGTCGAATGAGTGTTTTGTAAGCCTCCTCCTTTGTTGATGGACTACATTTTCTAAGGACTCTCCGAATGAATCTCAACCTGGCACCCACCTTACCAATAATTAATTTTATATGATCATTCCACTTCAAATCGTTCCGCATGCATACTCCCAGATGTTTTACAGAAGTAACTACTACCACTGTTTGTTCCGCTATCATATAATCATACAATAAAGAATCCTTCTTTCTATGTATTCGCAATACATTACATTTGTCTATGTTAAGGGTCAGTTGCCACTCCCTGCACCTAGTACCTATCCGCCGCAGATCTTCCTGCATTTCGCTGCAATGTTCTAATGCTGCAACTTATCTGTATAATACAGCATCATCCGCTGTCATTGGATATGAAACCGTTTCTCTGAGTTGCTGCATGTGAAACTGCAAAGGATGTATTGGGAAGGTGCACCAAATCTATTGTAGTCAATCTACAGAAAAGTTTGACTGTTGCAATGTAAGTTTTATGCTACTGAGTGTGAGTGCTCAGGTGGTGCACCAGGCCACATAGCAAAATTTGGTAAAGTTCAAAGGTATCTATGCTAAACAAATCAATAAGAGAAGATAGTTTGTGTGCATATTTACTTTACACATTGCCAAAATAATTTGATCAGATTTGTGTTACTCCTCAGCATACACCACATGAAGGCAAAATATGGCTTAAATTATAGAAAAATGTCTAAATTAAAGAGTTACAAATGTAAAAAAAAAAACATGAAACAAATGTAGCAACTGCACTATTTCCATGCTCCAAGGGAAGAATATCAATACAGCAATGAGGCAAAAATAGAATGGTTATTATACAAAAAGGGAAAATTCAAGTCAACACAATATGAACAAGTGTTTTTCCTGTGGTAAAAGTGGACATATTTTGAAAGACTACATAACAGGATAATGTGCTTCAAATGCAATGGTAAATGTCATCTATTCAGGAACTGTGCTAGCCAAGGTGATTCTGCAATGCAATGCAATCATTCTGATTCTGCAATGTTATCTACTACTAAAGAAATTCCAGGAAAGTCTTTGTCGGAGATATCTGATAATTATATCAGTGTGTGATGTGTGTTGCAATAATAATAATAATAATAATTCCCGTGGAGGCCCGGGAAAAGAATAGGCCTCCGGTATGTTCTGCCAGTTGTAAAAGGCGATGAAAAGAACAAACCACTAATAGGGCTAACCCCCCTTTTAGTGTGATTAGTTGGTTCAGGACAGAACTAAAGAAGCCTCGGACAAGCGCCATCATTGTCGGGGACGACACTTGAACCCTATGCCCGCCCACAATGGTAACGACACTACTAGCCAACTGGAAAATGATTCAAATCCAAATAGAGGTGTTTTGCAGGATATGCTTCCTGCAACCACCCTAGAAGGAAAACAAAGACAGAGGATGAGATGGTCAGATGAAGTTAATCGACACCTCATGTTCTGTTATTACCAAGCAACAAACCTAGGAACCAACACAACTGGATACAGATCACAAGTATACACAACATTTATTACCAGATACCCAGAATTAAAATTTTTAACAGAACATCGACCAGCTGATCAGATCCGTGTAATAATAAAAAATAACAGGATACCCCAGTCAGAATTAGAAAACATCAAACAACAAGTACAACAAATACTGGAACAAAATAATGTGCAATCAGAAGAAGAAGAAAATACAGTAATGGACTCAAACATCCCAGAGCAAACAACAAAGGACAACACGCATCAATGAAACAGTCAGAGGAAAACGAAATCTTAAGACAGCCACCAGAACAAGCACAAATAGAACACGAAATGACACACATGTTAGATATAGAAGAAAAATTTCAGCTGACATATGTAGAATACAAAGACACAAATACAGACATTAGACCATTCTTGCATAGACTGCCAAATAACCCACAAGTTGAAACAACAATAAAAACTATCAACGCAATCATACACAACAAAATAAATGAAAACACAACTATGGAAGAGTTACAACTACTGGTTTATATAGGAGCACTCACTACACTAAATATACACACTAGGCAGAGATCAGAACCAACCAACACACAGAAGAAACCCACAAAACCAGCATGGCAACACAGGCTACAGATCAGAATAGAAAAACTGAGAAAAGACATCGAACAGCTAACACAATTTATAAGAAATGAAATGTCAGAAAAAAAACGAAAAAGGTTAGGTAAAATCTCACAACAAGAAGTGATAGAGCAACTAGATGAAAAGAAGCAGAAATTACAAGCATTGGCCAAACGACTTAGAAGATACAAAAAAGTGAAAATAGAAGGAAACAAAACCAAACATTCAACACAAGCCAAAAGAAATTTTACCAGACAATAGATAACACACACATTTAAATAGACAATCCACCAAACATAGAAGACATGGAACACTTCTGGAGCAACACATGGTCAAACCCGGTACAACATAACAGGCATGCACGGTGGA
Source organism: Schistocerca serialis cubense (assembly GCF_023864345.2). Classification (NCBI taxonomy): domain Eukaryota; kingdom Metazoa; phylum Arthropoda; class Insecta; order Orthoptera; family Acrididae; genus Schistocerca; species Schistocerca serialis. The sequence goes on from NC_064642.1 coordinate 526,182,375, forward strand.
TACAAGCAGAAACAGATACGTACAAGATGATACCACAAACGCCTGAAGTGATAATTTTGCAACATGAAGTCACCCAAGCAATTAATTCTACTCACAATTGGAAAGACCCTGGAAAAGATAAAATAGCAAATTTCTGGCTAAAGAAATTCACCCCAACACATTCACATCTAACTAAATTATTTAACAGTTACATTGCAGACCCATACACATTCCCTGATACACTTACACATGGAATAACTTATCTGAAACCTAAAGATCAAGCAGACACAGCAAACCCAGCTAAATATCGCCCCATAACATGCCTACCAACAATATACAAAATATTAATTTCAGTCATTACACAGAAATTAATGACACATACAACACAGAACAAAAGTATAAATGAAGAACAAAAAGGCTGTTGCAAAGGAGCACAAGGATGTAAAGAGCAACTGATAATAGATGCAGAGGTGACATATCAAGCTAAAACTAAACAAAGGTCACTACACTATGCATACATTGATTACCAAAAAGCTTTTGATAGTGTGCCCCACTCATGGTTACTACAAATATTGGAAATATACAAAGTAGATCCTAAATTGTTACAGTTCCTAAAGTAGTAATGAAAAATTGGAAAACCACACTTAATATCCAAACAAATTCAAACAATATCACATCACAGCCAATACAGATTAAGCGTGGAATATATCAAGGAGACTCATTAAGTCCTTTCTGGTTCTGCCTTGCTCTGAACCCACTATCCAACATGCTAAATAATACAAATTATGGATACAATATTACTGGAACATACCAACACAAAATTACACATTTGCTATACATCGATGATCTAAAACTACTGGCAGCAACAAATCAACAACTCAATCAATTACTAAAGATAACAGAAGTATTCAGTAATGATATAAATATGGCTTTTGGAACAGACGAATGTAAGAAAAATAGCATAGTCAAGGGAAAACACACTAAACAAGAAGATTACATATTGGATAACCACAGAGACTGCATAGAAGCGATGGAAAAAACAGATGCCTATAAACATCTAGGATAAAGACAAAAAATAGGAATAGATAATACAAACATTAAAGAAGAACTGAAAGAAAAATATAGACAAAGACTAACAAAAATACTGAAAACAGAATTGACAGCAAGAAACAAGACAAAAGCTATAAATACTTATGCTATACCAATATTGACCAACTCATTTGGAGTAGTGAAATGGAGTAACACAGACCTAGAAAAACTCAATACACTTACACGATCACAATGCCACAAATATAGAATACATCACATACATTCAGCAAGAGAAAGATTCACATTAAGCAGAAAGGAAGGAGGAAGGGGATTTATCGACATAAAAAACCTATATTATGGACAGGTAGACAATGTAAGAAAATTCTTTATAGAACGAGCAGAAACTAGCAAAATACACAAAGCAATCACTCATATAAATACATCGGCTACACCATTGCAATTTCATAACCACTTCTACAACCCTTTAGATTACATAACATCAGCAGATACAAAGAAAGTAAATTGGAAAAAGAAAACACTACATGGCAAGCACCCGTATCATCTAACACAGCCACACATCGATCAAGACGCATCCAACACATGGCTAAGAAAAGGCAATATATACAGTGAGATGGAAGGATTCATGATTGCAATACAGGATCAAACAATAAACACCAGATATTACAGCAAGTACGTTATTAGAGATCCCAATACCACAACAGATACATGCAGACATTGCAAACAACAAATAGAAACAGTAGATCACATCACAAGCGGATGTACAATACTAGCAAATACAGAATACCCCAGAAGACATGACAATGTAGCAAAAATAATACATGAACAACTTACCATACAACATAAACTAATAAAACAACATGTTCCCACATACAAGTATGCACCACAAAATGTACTGGAGAATGATGGATACAAATTATACTAGAACAGAACCATTATAACAGATAAAACAACACCACATAACAAACCTGACATCATACTCACCAATAAAAAGAAGAAATTAACACAACTAATTGAAATATCCATACCCAATACAACAAATATACAGAAGAAAACAGGAGAAAAAATTAAAAAATACATCCAACTGGCTGAGGAAGTGAAGGACATGTGGCATCAGGATAAAGTTGACATTATACCAATTATACTGTGAACTACAGGAGTCATACCACACAATATCCACCAGTACATCAATGCAATACAGCTACATCCAAATGTATATATACAACTACAGAAATCTGTAATTATTGATACATGTTCAATTACCCGAAAGTTCCTAAATGCAATGTAACATATACAGTACAGTTAAAAGGAAGTCACGCTTGATCAAGGTCCGCGTCACTTTCCATTTTTAACCAGACATAAAGTCTGAGAAAGGAAAGAAATAATAATGATAATAATAATGTTATTGTCATTAGGCCATTATAGCAATAGAAAATGTCACACACATAGTAATACAGTTGATAATTTAATAGAAACAACAGCCTAGTGATTAACATTACAGTTTTATGTTACAGTTGGTAAATTCCTTTATATCGTAGAATTCATTGGCTACTAACCAGTCATGCAGTGTTTGTTTGAATCCTTGTTCTGGCAAATCAGGTACAGTTCATGGAAGCTTACTGAATAATTTGTGCCCCTTAAGTTCATATCTGTTAAGTGATTTTGACAGTCTGTGGTATGGAATATAAATACATCTATTGCTCTTTGTGCTGTAACAATGTCTATTTTCTCTGCATTGCACTTCTGGTAATTTCTTCTTCATATGAATTAAAACATAGTGTATGTATAAGTTTACTACTACCAAGGTTGTTTGTTCACAAAACAAAAGTTTACAATGCCTCTTATATGAAGAAACAGTAATTACCCTAATAACTTTCTTCTGATTCATTAAGATGTCTTGCATGCAGCTAGAGTAATCCCATAAGATAATAACATATAATATTATGCTTTGGAAAAATGAAAAATATGATGTTCTGACATATATTTCAGGTACACAATCCCTAAATTGCCTTCACAAATGAATTGTTCTTGACAACTTACCACTAATATACTGTACATGTTGACCCTAAGATAATTTATCATCTAAATATATAGCCAAAAATTTAACATAAGCTGGTTCATCTGATGGAAGCTTTTCTTTTAGACTAAAAATGATCTTCCTTGTTTTGTTTTCAATCAGCAGAAATCCATTTGCTTGAAATCAATAGGATGCTTGACCAATTGTCTTTGTAACACAAGTTTTAAGACTACTAAAATCATTACTACTTTGAAGAAAAGTAGTATTATCGGCATATAGCACAGTACTGTATTTAATAAATGATTGCAGGTCATTTATCATTATAAGGAACAAGAAAGGACTTTAAGTCACAAAAAATGACTTCAGCAAAGCCTTTGTCCTCAGACACTCTAACAACATATTTGACTACACTGACACGTTTTTCCTAACCGTATTGTGACACACTAATTATTAAATGGTCCAAATGGCTCTGAGCACTATGGGACTTAGCATCTGAGGTCATCAATCCCTTAGAACTACTTAAACCTAACTAACCTAAGGACATCACACACATCCATGCCTGAAGCAGGATTCGAACCTGCGACTGTAGTGGTCGCGTGGCTCCAGACTGAAGCGCCAGTTCTTTTGGACATGTCCAAAAGAACTGATACCATCTTCATATAAATAAGGCTTATTGGCCAATGATCTTCTTCAGTGTGGATGCACTCACATTGCTCAAACACTTACGGGAATCAGTAGATTGACTGCCATGGGTAATGAGTATAGTGGGCAGGGGCACTACAAATGTAGTGTGTGGACAGTAAACTGGAAATGTGGGTCTCATGGGGAGCATGCCAGAGATAAGTCCCTGCAGTTGCATTGTCTCTGTGTCCTTGATGGCTCAGTCGAATAGAGTGTTTGCCATATGAGCAGGAGATCCCAGGTTTGAGTCCTGGTTGGGGCACACATTTTTAAGCATCCCCCTTGATATTTATCAATGCTTGTAAGCAGCTAATGGTCTGAAGTCCTTGTAATTTCATTCTTCAAGCGCTGCAAGATCACCATCTTCATATATTCATACAAAGACACAACAGGTTGTGATGCATTTGTTTAAACAATAGCTTTAAAATTAAAAAACTGGCACAGTTATCAGTACTGTTTTATCAGAGAGCAGTTCACTGTGAAAGGAAATTCCCAAAGTTCATTAGCATTTATCAAGAAATTTAAATTTTTGAATTGGAATAATTTAGAGACTACCAAGTTATTTTAGTGAAATTAAGCATTTTTGGAAATAGTAAAATCAGCAATATACAACTGAATCTTAGAAATAATTGTATTTCAAGGCCAGAACATTCTAGAAGAAGCAAATTTTGAATACAACTAACTTAAAATATTTTTGTTTTTGGAGAAAGTTAAATGACTGTTGAAAAGAGGATAAAGAGGGCTTTCAAATGAACTATACCAATTTAGAATCAGACAACTTTCAATTCATTGAAAATTTCACCTTCGTGTGATTTGCATGTACAGTAAATCATAACTATTTCTTTAAATAAAATATTTCCAGTTAAGCTAACTATACTATCATCATCACTAATTAGGAAATTACACAGTGAATAAAGAATTTTTAAATCTTCCTTAAATAAGTGGTACAAGAACAAGTGGAATTTTCTGTTCTTATTCTTTTACAGTTTATACTAACTTACTCTAAGTCTTTTCATAAACTTTGTGCCTTTGCTTTATGTGCTGTTGGCTACAGTCAGCAGGCATCATGCTGCTGCCTAGAGCTGCTGTGCCATTAGAGCATCTGAGATGAATGTTTTGCTGTCATTCACCCTGCCCAGTCCAGAATTATCTGATGGCTAATAGTGAACAGTGGGAGGATAGTGAATCTCTGAGAAGAAGAAAAATGGAGTACTGGACACTCAGCTGCTGCTTACATCTCATAAACGTGCTGCTGAAAATACATGTATACCATCACAGGATGCCTTGTCTGATGGGATTATGACTGATCTTTTTGAGAGGTCTGGACAAGCACAGAGGGTGGGACTGCTTATCGTTGGGAACTCCAGCGCTTGGGGAAAAATCAGGCAGGCCAGGAAGGAAAGCCAGTGTCCACTGTGGTTGCTTGCCAGATAGGTAATATGTGGAGGAGGCTCTGTTGCCGGGAACTGAACACTGTTGGGTGAATATGACTTATATCAGTACGAATGAGGCTGTATGGGTCAGAGGCTTTCCACAGTTCCTACGGGCAGCTGGCTGTTTCAATGCAGACACCTAGTCTCATTTGTGGGGTAGAAGATGAACTAGTGTTTTACAGCATCATTCCTAGAGCTGATTGCAGTCCTTTGTTTTGGAGCTAAGTGGAAGTGTGAATCCAGAGGCTCAGACAATTCTGTGATGAGCTAGGACGTAGATTTGTCAACCTGCTATTGGGTGGTGAGTTGTGTAACCCCTTTCACACCCCTTAATAGGCTACACATGCCCCACACACAGGGGTGGCTTCTAGGGTATTGGAACATATATGTGGCTTTGAGAGTAGCAGAGCATGTGTGGTGTAGACATGTTGATTTTTTAGGATACAGGAATCTCTTCACAGGTCCAATAAGGGAGCCGCACCAGGAGTGCCCTCTGCAAGAAGTGAATATAAGCACTGCTCCTACCAGCCTCAGTTGCTCAGATTGGCTCCATATACAGACAATAATGGACAGGATTTGCTGAGAAATATTAGTGATCCGTGTCAACTTCCAGGAACATTGCACGTAGCCAAGGACTCTAAATTATATTGCGGGTTGCCCCTCATTTGCGACTGCTACTTGTAACTCTCAAAGTTAAATATTGTCAGTCTACTTATTTGAAAGAAAACTACTATAATGTTATTTGTTTGAATTGTTGTGTATAGCATTCCAAGAACACAACATCCTTTATGCACTCTGTAAGTGATGAGTAGGCAAGATTCAACATTCCCCATTAATTTGGGTAGCATCTTCGGAGAGGTTGTAAAACTAGTCTTGCTTATAAACACATACAGTGCCCAAATGGCACTGCAGATATATAGCTGGCTGAAGCCAGATGTTAATATCAGCAAAATTCTGACTTCCTATTGGAAAGTAGAGCAGAGAGATAGGTTAAACACCAATGGCGGAAAATGTGTGTTTATAGACGTATAAAATTCACTAATATCTAATGACGTGAATACATGTGTTAAAGGTGGATCAGCCTCAGTCATCAGATGCTTTTATATACCCACTACCGCAGGAATGCATGGTGGAACATTTGAGGTAAAAGTTGGAAAAGATTATGTGTTAATATCCTGCTCATATTATATTATTAGGTGATATCAAATTACCAGCTATAGACTGAGAGACTTGAGTGATTATGATGGGTAGTAGGGACAGGGAATTGTGAAATTGTTTTGAATGTCTTATCTAAAAATTATCTTGAGCAGCTAATGGTAAAGCCACTTGTGAGAATAACATATTAGATCTCCTTGTCTTCAGGAGGCACCAACTTTTTTGACTCAGCATAGAACAGGAAACCAGTTATCATATGGCTGTTACAGCATCACTGAAAATAGGTGCAAATAAGAACATAAAGAAAGATAGGAAGATATTTCTGTTTAGGAAGAGTGACAAGAAACGTAATTCACTTTACCTGAGTAGCCAACATGAAAAATTCATCTCCAGCATTGGAGAAGATGGGCATCAATTGTTGGAGTTCAAGAGTACTGTACAGTATGCCTAAAACAGGTATGTGCTGAGCAAAATTGTGAGGTATGGGTAAGATCTACAATTATTCATGAGTCATGTCAGAAAGTTACTATGATATCAAAGAGTGCTTCAAGCAATTTTAAAAGGAACCAGAGCCTGATGGAAAAACAAAAAATTGAATAAAACCAAATTTACTCTACGAAAAGCAATGGGTGAAGTGTTCAGTGAATTCAGAAGTAAAATTCTCTTGATTTTACAGAAAATCCTAAGAAAGTTTTGATGTTATGTTAACTCAGAACATGCTAAAAAGCTATCTATTCAGACATTCTGTGTCCATAATGGCATCAAAATGGAGAATGGCAGATAGAAGGCCAAATCACTAAATGTCTTTTTCCAAAATTGTTTCACTGAGGATGATCATTCAGTAGTGCCTCCTTTAAATCATCAAACAAATGTCAAAGTGACAGGTAGCAGATTAGGTGACCATAGTACAAAAAGGCAATTGAAATTGCTCAGCAGAGGAAAGGACACTGGCCCTGATGTTGTATCAATATGATTTAAGATATAACACATGGAAGACTGCTGCTCTTCTAGCAACAGTGTTCCATAGGTTGCTGGAGGAGCAAAGCATTTCTGATGATTGGAAAAAGTGCAAGTCATTCCTATTTGCAAGAAGGGTCATTAGACAGATGCACATAACAATAGGCCTACATCCATGATGTTAGCCTGTTGTACAATTTTGGAACATGTTTTATGCTTGCGTATTATGACATTACTGGATACTCTGAATCTCCTCTGCAGCAATCAACATGGTTTCCTAAAACAGTGGTATGTGAAACCCAGCTCAGCCTGTTTGACTGTGAGACCCGGAAATCAAATCATTTTATTCCATCTTTAAACATTTTACTGTGTAACAATTGTCATCATACAGAAATATGTGAAACAGAATGCGTAAAACAAGCACATAGAAAATACATAGAAATTAGTAGAAAGAATATCAACTGCAATATTTTGATTAAAATATTTACTGATCAGAACTACAGGACTTCAATGATCTCACAAATATGAGAGTCAGTAAATGAGGTAATCTTCACAGCATGTATAAAACTCTTATAGTGCATATAAAACTTTATTTTTAGCCATTTCTTTGTTACATTAAAAAAAAAAAAAAAGGTAAAAGAACATCATATGCCTGTGAAGGCAATGACTTCAAAGACATATCTCCTAAACACTCATAGCTGTTGATTCTCATCTTTTCATGTGTCATTTAGGTGAATCAGTTTTCATAAGGTGCATTTGTGTTGATTTTCTTTTATTTGTAGTTAACAACAAAAACAAAGACGATGTGACTTACCAAACAAAAGTGCTCGCAGGTCGATAGACACACAAACAAACACAAACATACACACAAAATTCAAGCTTTCGCAACAAACGGTTGCTTCATCAGGAAAGAGGGAAGGAGAGGGAAAGACGAAAGGATGTGGGTTTTAAGGGAGAGGGAGCAGAAAGACTTACCTTAGGGGGAGAAAAGGACAGGTATACACTCGCACACACACATATCCATCCGCACATACACAGACACAGACACAAGCAGACATTTGAAAATTTCAGGAGATGGGACCTGGATAAACTGACAGATCCAGAGATTGTAAAGAGTTTCAGGGAGAGCATTATGGAACTATTGACAAGAATGGGGGAAAGAAATACAGTAGAAGAAGAATGGGTAGCTTTGAGACATGAAATAATGAAGGCTATGCAGTAAATGAAGCAAGCAAAAAGGAATACAAACGTCTCAAAAATGAGATCGACAGGAAGTGGAAAATGGCTAAGCAGGGGTAGCTAGAGGAAAAATGTAAAGATGTAGAGGTGTATATCACTAGGGGTGAGATAGATACTGCCTACAGGAAAATTAAAGAGACCTTTGGAGAAACGAGAACCACTTGTATGAATATCAAGAGCTCAGATGGAAACCCAGTTCTAAGCAAAGAAGGGAAAGCAGAAAGACGGAAGGAGTATATAGAGGGTCTAATCAAGAGCAATGTTCTTGAGGACAATAACATGAAAATGGAAGAAGATGTAGATGAAGATGAAATGGAAGATATGATACTGTGTGAAGAGTTTGACAGAGTACTGAAAGACCTATGTCGAAACAAGGCCCCGGGAGTAGACAACATTCCATTAGAACTACTGATAGCCTTGGGAGAGCCAGCCCTGACAAAACTCTACCATCTGGTGAGCAAGATGTATGAGACAGGTGGAATATCCTCAGACTTCAAGAAGAATATAATAATTCCAATCCCAAAGAAAGCAGGTGTTGGCAGATGTGAAAATTACCGAACTATCAGTTTAATAAGCCACAGCTGCAAAACACTAACACGAATTCTTTACAGACGAATGGAAAAACTGGTAGAAGCTGACCTCAGGGAAGATCAGTTTGGATTCCGTAGAAATTTTGGAACACATGAGGCAATACTGACCCTACGACTTATCTTAGAAAATAGATTAAGGAAAGACAAACCTACGCTTCTAGCATTTGTAGACTTAGAGAAAGCTTTTTACAGTGTTGACTGGAATACTCTCTCTCAAATTCTGTAGGTGGCAGGGGTAAAATACAGGGAGCAGAAGTCTATTTACAATTTGTACAGAAACCAGATGGCAGTTATAAGAGTCGAGGGGCATGAATGGGAAGCAGGGGTTGGGAAGGGAGTGAGACAGGGTTGTAGCCTATCCCCAATGTTATTCAATCTGTATATTGAGCAAGCAGTAAAGGAAACAAAAGAAAAATTTGGAGTAGGAATTAAAATCCATGGAGAAGAAATAAAAACTTTGAGGTTTGCCGATAACATTGTAATTCTGTCAGAGACAGCAAAGGACCTGGAAGGGCAGCTGAACGGAATGGACAGCATCTTGAAAGGAGCATTGTAATTCTGTCAGAGACAGCAAAGGACCTGGAAGAGCAGCTGAACGGAATGGACAGCGTCTTGAAAGGAGGATATAAGATGAACATCAACAAAAGCAAAACGAGGATGATGTAATGTAGTCAAATTAAATCGCGCGATGCTGAGGGTATTAGATTAGGAAATGAGAGAGTTAAAGTAGTAGATGAGTTTTGCTATTTGGGCAGCAAAATAACTGATGATGGTCGAAGTAGAGAGGATATAAAATGTAGGCTGGCAATGGCAAGGAAAGCATTTCTGAAGAAGAGAAATTTTTTAACATCAAGTATAGATTTAAGTGTTAGGAAGTCATTTCTGAAAGTATTTGTATGGAATGTAGCCATGTATGGAAGTGAAACCTGGACGATAAATAGTTTAGACAAAAAGAGAATAGAAGCTTTCGAAATGTGGTGCTACAGAAGAATGCTGAAGATTAGATGGGTAGATCACATAACTAATGAGGAGGTATTGAATAAAATTTGGGGAGAAGAGAAATTTGTGGCACAACATGACTAGAAGAAGGGATCAGTTGGTAGGGCATATTCTGAGGCATCAAGGGATCATCAGTTTAGTATTGGAGGCAGCACAGAGGGTAAAAGTCACAGAGGGAGATCAAGAGATGAATACACTAAACAGATTCAGAAGGACGTAGTTTGCAGTAGGTACGGGGAGATGAAGAAGCTTGCACAGGATAGAGTAGCATGGAGAGCTGCATCAAACCAGTCTCTGGACTGAAGACCACAACAACAAACAACAATTCCTTTACTGCAATTATAAAAGCAGTATCATCTGCATAAAGAACTGATAAAGCTGTAGGTACCAGTACCCACATTGATGCCTTGTTCCATGACTTCCAAAAGGCAATCCAAGCAGTTCTGTGTTGCAGCCTAATGAACAAAATACGAGCATAGATTATATCAGACCAGCTACATGATTGAAGACTTTGTTAGCTGTTCCAGGTGGAAGATGTGTTTTGTCGGTGCTGCACATACTTGCAATTTCAGCTGAGATCAACCTGTGCTGCAATGGTCATGTTTGACACACCAGTGCAGAAATTGTCACAAAATCATCTCTGGAAAGAATCCATGCAACTTTTTTTTTTTTTTTTTTTTTTTTTTTTTTTTTTTTTTTTTTTTTTTTAAATATGTAAAAGCCGACACACCAGTGTAGAAATTGTCACAAAATCATCTCTGTAAAGAATCCATGCAATAATCTTGTTTATATGTAAAAGCTGAATTCAGAATTTGCTTGTGTGTGAGATCACGTGTGACAGGTTTGTGTGCTGATTTGAAATTCTAGTTTCATATATTATATTATTTGCATTGCTTCCACTTAATCTTTCACTGATTGCATCAATACTCTTTTATACTGTGAAATTCTGGACATTTGTGAGTACCATGATACAGCACTATTCTCTGATTTTAGTGTATAATTAAGCAAGAAACAGGATATTTTTGAGAATTTTTGAATGTTTACAAAACTACAGATCTATTTTTGAAAATATTTGTAAGTTATTTGTACAAGTGTTGTGGATAACTTATCTCATAATAAACCAGCTTTTGAGAGTCAATTTTACTGCCAAGGAATAGACAACCTGGAATTTCAGTGCAAATGAACAAACATTTTTGAGAATTTTTGGAAGTTGCTATTATGCTGTGCATACTCTAATTCAGGTGGGGCCAAAATTTTGGCTTACAGGCCATGCCTGGCACGAGTGCTGTAGCACTCAGCTCCACTGCTCATTTTCCCCAACATCTGGCCATGCTGTCAGAGCAGGAGCAAGGGGAAGAGGGGGAAACTGGATGCACTGCATTTAAATGATTATTTCACATTTCTCAACAACACAAATCAGAAACAAAACAAATTTTCAGTATTGTTTTATTATTTGTGACATGCTGAAGAGCTGTAAAGCTATGAAACTAGTTATAGGTTTCTATAATATGTCTTTTTGATCATAAAACTGTAATTCCATCTTATAAAATTTATACTCACACAGTATCTGAGAAATTCATTTGGTAGTTGGACAATTTAAATTAATACCAAAGTGAAAAGATAACTTGGTAGTTGACACTCTGGTTAAAATGCTGTCAGATTATTAAGGTGATTTATATTTGAGGAAGTGAATTAGGCTTTTTAAGCAATAAGTTTTCAGTTAGTCCACAATGGTGGTCAAAATGATGAAAAGGGTTAATCTAGAAAATTGATACATGATGGACCCCAGTACCAAGGTTGGTTGGTTGATTCAGGAGGGGACCAAACATCAAGGTCATTGGTCCCATTGGATTAGGGAAGGTTGGGAAAGGAAGTCAGCTGTGCCCTTTCAGAGGAACCATCCCAGGGGTATTTGACTGAAGCAATTTAGGTAAATTATGGAAAACCTAAATCAGGATAGGTGGACATGGGTTTGAACCATCATTCTCCAAAATTTGAGTCCAGTGTGTTAATGACTGTGCCACATTGCTCAGCCAGAACCAGGGAGAACATTCTCTAAGCAGAGCACGCCAAGGTTAAAACAGAGTAGATGAAACCATGTCCTGAGATCATCTGCTTTGCTATACATTTCCTACTATTTCATGTTTGCTGCTTTCAGTGATCAGTGGGGTGAACAGAGAATAAAACTTCCACACACTTTCCCACTACATCTGGAAGTAGAGGTTGCAGGTTCCATTTTGCTCACATCATGCTACTAAGAACAGAAATGGCATCTGCTTATTGTGCTTCATGCTAAACATTTATAATTCATCAGCTTATCAACTTCTTCATATGATTTTTTGAGTGTATACCATTCAACCATTTTCTGAGTATGCAGCCAAAATGTCAGGTGAAAAAAACAGGGTTTCTGTGGCTTCACACCTGAAATCTAATTGATCATTCTTTGTATAGTGAAAGCATGATGATGTTGTTTAGGTTTTGGTCAAAGTAATAGCCAGCAGCAGACCACCTAACAACAAGACAAACGTCATAGTTATGACTGTTTACAAGGTGCATGTATTGGCACAGATTTCAGACAATTCAGAAAATGGGTGTGGCCATGGGATATGAATTCAATGTTCCAATTGGGTAACTGAAATTTCTAATGGCTTCTCTGACCAATATAACTGTGGCTGCATAACACTCAATTTGGTTTCCCCTATAACAGAGGCTGACAGGTGGAAGATTGTCCCTGTTATTCCTCATTCAGTCACATTGTTAATTATTCCACTCCCCTGCAGTTTTAACCAGTTAGTTCCCATGAGCCTGCCATGCTTATAGCAGTTTGATGCTAAAATTTTGGTATTGTTTACAGACTAAACCCAGTGTGGACAAACGTGCTGAAAATAGGGTTGTGACTCCAGGATGTCACTTGAGCAATCCTGACCTTCTGTCTTACTGAAATACAACTGAATGTTGCATATGTTGATGCCTGTATGAAGCACCTGGGTTGGGCAGACTGTAACCCTTCCCTTCGACAGTGATGGGGAGTGACATCACTGCATGACTGCCACTACCCTTTGAGATCAACAATATGTCTTTGTTTTAACATGCACAAACTTCTCCAAGGTTCCCCATCTTAATGGGTATGAGTGTATGGTGAAGCACTTGTACTAATTGTTAACTGGAAACTGAACTAATACATACTATCCCATTAGATCCATTTTATTCTGACCTGTTTCTGTGTGGTAATAAAGTGGTAGGTTTGATTCACCTGGTTTGGTGATAAGTTATAATTCTGGCTGCAGTTCCTTATGCACTTTCTGGAGCCCTAACAAGAAATCTGGTTTTAACAGAGCTGGCCTCAGTTGCCCATGGTGTAGCATGTAAAACTGCTTCCAGCTACTCTGCTACTACTGCCTGAGCATCCCTCAAGCTATCAGCTAAAGACTATATCAAGGCCTTATATAAAGTATCCACCCAGGCCTCTATAGCTTCCAGGTCCTCGTTTACAGTGTTTACAATTGTCTTCATCAACTGTGTTACCTCCATTGTTAATCTCTGTAGTGTGGATGTGTTATTCAACACCTCTAGTTCCAAACTGGTGTACTGTGAAGTGTGATATTCCATGTGGCTTTATTCCTCTTCCTCATAGCATTCTCTCTCTCTTTACTGTCCATACAGTTTCCAGATGCCACCAGCACCTACATTCCCAAAAACTGTTTTTAATATTCTTCTCCCTGCGTCCAACCATTCTCTTTTATGTCACTGCACCAATACCTGACAATGGCTTCTGAGTACCACAGCCTTCTGTCTCATGAAAAATACCCCATTTTCAACTGGTAGTACCTGAGCATAGCCATTCTACCCCTGATGAGAAGATGGATCACTGCTAAGATGAGGACTCCCCTCATTTCTGCCTCAGCTAGCAGCGACCTGGGAATAGAAAATTCCCATCTTTTCCCTCCAGTCTACCATCTCATAGAAATACAAAAGAAAACACAAGTCTGAAACACCTAACTCATGTACAAATTGTGACGTTTGTCTACTTTAGTTCTTCATTGATAGTCTTTGGTGTTTATGTACTGTGTTGTTATACTGGCTGAAAAAATGGAAGTTGGAAGTTCAACACTGACTACTGTAATCGATGTAGCTGACAGTTGCACAGTTGCATTTCACAGTTCTTTACATTTTCTGTTTACAACTCCCCAATATTATGAAGTGAATATGGTCAGTTAACTGTTGCTAAATTTTGATAAGCCTCATTAATAGGTTGCAGGCAAACATCAGCATACTGCTAAAATAGTTTACTGTTGAATATCTATGAGCAGCAAAAACCTAACCACACAGTTCACAGTTCTTGCAGAATAATACAGTACATATTGAATCTTTGTTTTAACACACGGCCTATTTGTGCTGCACTTAATTCATGGTTAAGTTGATGCATTGTTGTTGACCTAAGTAATAAAGTTTCCTTGTCTGAAAATCAGCCATGGACTGACTGTCTTGGGCCAAAAATTGGGCCTTTATATATTATCACAATAATAGGGACCGAAACTATAAGTTGTCCAATGTTTAAGTTATAAAAATTACAATTAAAACATAATTCATTCAATTAACTGAATACATAGGAAAATTCCATCTTTTTAACAGTTTCTTCTACTACAAGGGTTAGGCTGAATTACTTGTTTAACTGATGAAATTTACAAATATAGTTATAGAAACAATACTTTCAACAAAACTGGTAATTACTTTGGAATTAAATAAGGGCTGGCTTTGCTAACATGTTTTCGAATTGAGCCAAATAAATACTTAAAGAATGATAGTGGTTGTTCCTCCAAATGTTTATAATTAGTACAAAATTTATATTTGTTTGTAAGTCAGCAATAGAATATAACTCATGAAACAATTACTGACTTTACCCTATAAGAAAAGTTAACTAGGAATAGCCAAAATAAATTAGAAAATCAATTGCATACATAAAACTAAACATAAAATTAGATCTGTTGTTATATTCCTTAAAACTGAGGGCCAACCTTTCTCTTTTATGAAAATGCTGATTATACTCGTGTATGTTAATGGTAATTAGTCGAAAATGATAAAATGAATTTAAAGAGGTAGATGGCAAAATAAGAGAGGAACTAAAAAGACCCCAGCTTGCTTCATCACAAAATGAGCACAGAAGTATAACAATGCACAAGTCATACCCCCTATTTCTGCTCTATTCGTTAGTCACTTATTCATCCATATTAATCCCTAAATAACACTCTATATAAACTTAAATTAACTTTTCAACAATATACATGCTAACCCAAATGTAAACCATTCTCTTCTACTTTTTTGGTCTTAATCCATATGGAATCTCATGCTCAGGTTGTTCTAGGTTTTTGTGATTCCCCTTCTTCCTTCTACACACAGCTTTATCCTCATCTAAAGACAACATTTGCATCAACACATCTGGAGTGCCACGAAGTGACTTCAGGCACTCAACATGAACAATCATTGAATGGCCAATAACTGGAGTTTGATAGTAACCAGTGATGTTGTTTCAGTCATCATCACTGTCCCTTGACATCTAGTTACAAACTTTTCGGACCTACCCTTTGGGATGTAAGAAGTTGATAACATTACCCATCAGCTGTCTCTATATTGTAGTAATCTTCTCTCACTGTTTTCTAACTGCTCTTGGCATTCCAGGGGTCTGGTGTTTGCTCCCTAAATGTGCTTAATATTTCACTGACATCTGCATTTCCCTTGACATTTTAAGAAAATTCTTGATAGACTCCCTGTCCTTGACATCCTTTGGTCTTATCTTGTAAAAAAGCGTGTTACGTGCCCCTGTACACTACCTCACATGGCAACAGCCCTTTTCTGGAATGGAGATATGAATTGTACGTGACCACAACAAATGATAGATAAGTGCTCAACCAAGAGTTCAAACATCAACTCAGCATCCTCCTAGTAATGTTATACACTGTCTGTATATTAGCCTAAGGGAGCAGCAGACTAGTTCTTAACTTTTAACGATTAGCAAGTTACACAGCTGCTTTAACAAGTCTGACATTAAATATGTTCCCTGATCCACGATTATCACTTCAGGCACTCCAAATTTGAGCACATACCTGTTGACCAGTGCTTGCACTATCACTAAGCCTGTTGATTAGGGTTTGGAATTATTTACTCATACCAAGAAAAATGATCAGTAACAGTCAACATATATCAGTTTCCTGCTGGGCTCCAGTTAAACTATCCAAGGATGTTCAACATAATCATTGGAAAATGTTGCATCACTTCTGATAATCTTTACAAATATGTTCACTTACATCTCTGTATGTCCTCTGTGCACGTTGTCTACAACCTCTCAAGTACTGCTACACATCTGTTTTCCTAGACTTCCTCCAGTGGCACTTCACTACCCTTGTATTCTTTATTCTACAACCCCAATGTCTTGACAGTACATGATAATGCACTACTTTCAGAACTACTTCTTTTAGCTCCACAGGCACTACGCCCAGTGGCCCAAACCTTGTTGTCTAACACAAAAACCTATCATACACAGATAATTTACATTCCGCATTAGCACGCTGCACTGATTGCCATTGCACAAGGACATGACCCAGTGTTTGTTTCACTGCTACCTTTCTGTTTAAAGCATCTCTATTTGTGTGTTTCTTTGAGGCTATGTACAACTTCATACAAAAGCTTGTTCATTCCTACTGCCCTTCTGATTGGCGTACTGGCTAGAAGTTTCTTTAAGTCTAAACAACCACTTAAGAGCTACCTGGGCAATTAAATGGATTATAAATGAGATTAAAGCTGTGGTTTTCTTGTTGATTCCACAAAATATTGTTCAATAAACTTTTAGCTCGTGAGCTCCCACATGCAGCTGCACAAATAACAAATCGTAAATTAGAAAGCCCCCTTTACAGAGCCTCCAGATACGTGATTGGATTTTTAAATTTTGGCTATGCTACAGGAAAAGCAATGACTCTGTTACATTAATCCTAAAATATCGAGTCACAAAGTTCAAATAAATGCAGGCAGGAATTTGCGGCAAATAATGTTCACTACTCATAGTGTTTTAAATTTTAATAAAACTAAGTTTATTTGATCACTTTCTCATTTACAAAGTTAAAAATAGTTTAATATTGAATTAATTAATATCTGTATGAGAGCAAGTTCAAAATATTTCAGAATTTTCACTAGCAACTCATAAGAATATCTCAAATCCTTGAGTCCACACACTGAATAATTTCGACACATTCAAGAGGCATCCTACTAACACGCATACATAATACCTGTTCTAGATCTCAAACTCTACTTACGAACTAATGCCAACAAGAGAGCTTCACACCAAGATGACTGCTGATGTATAAGCCCTCATCTTGATGTACGTCAAGTGCACACACTTCTAACTTCGACAACCTATTTAAAAAATATAAATTTAATGTTATGTACATGTATCAGACATAATCTTACATATAAATTTCCTCATTTTTCTAGTGTTGTTCTTAGTTTTACTCTAACTGAAATAATTCATTCATAAATAATGATTCTGCGCAGGTAAACACTACTTTGCATTTTTCTGGTACCTATATAAATGATTAATAAAGTACATTCATACTTTCCTTCCTATGTCTACTTTGTAATGCTACCACTACTTTTAATGTTTCATTCATTCAAATTTTTCCATGCATAATGCACATTTCAACCAATAATCTCCAATAAGTAGTGCTTACGGAAAATCTACCGTGATCGACTGATAGTGTGTTCAATGAGACCTATCTGCAGACATTTTGTTTGTGAAAATCACTTGAGGCATTATTGAGACGACTTATGAAGCTCATTTTATACATAAAACATTTAAAATGAAATAATTTAAAAACTGCTCTTCAGATCAGCGGCACATTTTCACCCATGCACTCATCTTAAGTTTTTCTTTGTAACCATGTTACTGGCTTCTCTGTCACTAGCTGGGTTCAGATTTTTTGATTTACGTTTATTTGCTGTTTATTCTGGTCACTCAGTTCAACCATAGTGGCTACACCTTGATATTTCAGGCCAATGGCCAGATGTGCGGCTACTCTGGGCTACCTGTCTCAGTTCACATGCCCCCTTAGGCTGTCAAAATACTCATGCTGGTTTGGCTATGCCTCTCTCATGTTACAAAGAGAATGTGTGTGCATGACCATGTATGATTTAAAGTTTCTAGTCTCAATTTCATGGGGGGTAATGTATAAATACCCTCACCATACATGTAGTGGATGGTATCACAAGTAGCACCAAGCCCTGTGACATGTGTACAAAAATTCATTTTCCAATCTCTTTAAATGCAAAAATTTAAGAACAACCTATCAGCCCTATCAGCTTACTTATGCAGCAGAATCTTCTAACCTAAAAGTCCTCCTAATCATACTTAACCATTTGTATTCCTTTGCATACCAAGAAAGTCAGTACATACCTGTAAATAAAAACATAAACAATCTCATAGGTCCTAGTAAACTTATGCTTATGGAAACCAATGTTTTTGTGTTTATGCATGAGTACAATTTGTCTGGCAAACACAATAAATAAATGAAAATGAAAAATTAAACTTCTGTTGTGAAAGTACCACAATCAGTTTTTTAGAGTTCTATACGTGTATTGTCTTTTTGGGATACTGTACATTAGTCAGTAAAAATGGAACCCTTAACAGGATCACTTTGTTGTCCATCTGTCAGACTGTTGAAAACCCTTTTTGTCAGGGACGGGCAGCCATATAAAGTTGATCCTTATGCCATAAGCCTATGGACACTTGGAAGCGCAAAAA
Organism: Schistocerca serialis cubense; assembly: GCF_023864345.2. Classification (NCBI taxonomy): domain Eukaryota; kingdom Metazoa; phylum Arthropoda; class Insecta; order Orthoptera; family Acrididae; genus Schistocerca; species Schistocerca serialis. The sequence goes on from NC_064642.1 coordinate 526,201,260, forward strand.
AATAAAGCTTATAAGTCAATTCAACAGAAGACATGGCAATTAATTTCATATATTTCTATACTTGCAAACTCACTCATCAAAACCTATAGGGTGTTTACAACTGACATGTAATCATGAAATTTGGCAAGAAGCAACTACAACTAAAGGGAAAAATCTGAAAACTGTTAACCTGTATTTACATCACATGAAAAAAAGTAATTTGCTCTCTGACTGTCTGTCCATCTACATCTTAGGACCATTTTTTCCCAATAATGGATAGATGTGTCAGCTTGAAATTTATGTCACTTGTATCCCACACACACACACACACACACACACACACACACACAGACACACACACACAAATAATTGTCTAGCAACCTAAAAAATAAATAAATAAAAAATAAATAAATTCTCAGAAGTTTTGGAGTTTCCAGTATTGATGTATTGCTAGTAACATTATTGATAACTCACAAAAATCATCAAGATTCTCAGTTACAAGGATAAAAGAACTGTCTGTATAGCCTACATAATGAAGTTTATGTGGAACCCACAGAGCGAGAGTTTTACTTGCCCCAAGTCAATTTTTTTCATTTTGTAATGGCTTATTTATTTGATCATTTGCAGTCTCACATTTTTGTGTACAACACCTTTGCTGTCTTGTTAAGTGCATCCCAAGCTCACTGCAGTGTTGCAGCTCAGGTTATTTGGCACTGCTCCCCAATCTTCTGCCAGCTAGTAGCCATGACGTTGTGAAGAAACAAAACAGTTACCCATTGAGTCACCTGTTATTTACATACATCTGAATACCAAGGACCAGTTGTATCAAAACCCAACCCCTTTGTTACACACACTAAATACAATCAAAACTAAATTCTGGAACAAAACCTGACACAAACAAACAGATAGTAGTATTCTCAAGAATGCAACTTTTCATTTAATGTCAACAACTTTTCTCATTTGAGGTCAGAATAGCCTAAGCTATAGCAACTGTACACACATGAGACAAAGTTTCTACACCTACATCTACATCTACATTTATACTCCGCAAGCCACCCAACGGTGTGTGGCGGAGGGCACCTTACGTGCCACTGTCATTACCTCCCTTTCCTGTTCCAGTCGCGTATGGTTCGCGGGAAGAACGACTGTCTGAAAGCCTCCGTGCGTGCTCTAATCTCTCTAATTTTACATTCATGATCTCCTCGGTAGGTATAAGTAGGGGGAAGCAATATATTCGATACCTCATCCAGAAACGCACCCTCTCGAAACCTGCTTTGTCAGTTACAGTGGTGATAGAGTGATTCCTAGGGCAAGTCTTACTGCGAGGATGGTCATTGGCGTAGGAATGATAGGGCAGGCCGAAGGAGCGTAGGGTTTGGCAAGGATATTGTGGAGATTGGGAGGGCAAGGAAAGGCTATTGTAGGTGTGGTGGCCAAAATGTTGGACGGAACTGGAGTTCAAATGTCACATAGTTACAAGTTCAAAATTGTGAAGGAATTCAAGCAGATGGCTTGTAATGTTATACTATATTAATGCGGAGATGCATACTTCAGTTGAAAAATGTGGACAAGAAGAAACATCTTGACTGAAGAAAAACAACAAGTTGACAAATTAACGGGTGAAGAGAACTGGGCATTGTGTCATATTCTCATGAAGATTATTCTGGAATCTGTCACAGTTTATGATGTGGTAAACAGTTTTTTCATTAAACCAGAAGTAAATGTTGAAAAATTACCTTCTTGGACAAGAGTGAATTCCAAAGCAAAGAAATGTCCCACTTGTCTACATCTACATCTACATTTATACTCTGCAAGCCAACCAACGGTGTGTGGTAGAGGGCACTTTACGTGCCACTGTCATTACCTCCCTTTCCTGTTCCAGTCGCGTATGGTTCACGGGAAGAACGGCTGCTGGAAAGCCTCTGTGTGTGCTCGAATCTCTCTAATTTTACATCCGTGATCTCCTCAGGAGGTATAAGTAGGGGGAAGCAAAACATTCGATACCTAATCCAGAAACGCACCCTCTCGAAACCTGGACAGCAAGTTACACCGCGATGCAAAGCGCCTCTCTTGCAGAGTCTGCCACTTGAGTTTGCTAAACATCTCCGTAATGCTAACACACTTACCAAATAACCCTGTGACAAAACACGCTGCTCTTCTTTGGATCTTCTCTATCTCCTCTGTCAACCCGATCTGGTACGGATCCCACACTGATGAGCAATACTCAAGTATAGGTCGAATGAGTGTTTTGTAAGCCACCTCCTTTGTTGATGGACTACATTTTCTAAGGACTCTCCCAATGAATCTCAACCTGGTACCAGCCTTACCAACAATTAATTTTATATGATCATTCCACTTCAAATCGTTCTCCAATCAAATGAGTTCAAGATGTGATGTAAACAATGCTCAGAATGTTAAACAGATGGCTGGTGTCTAGAACAAGAATCACCAACCAAACTAATTCTTCATTTAAACAAAGCTGAAATTTGACTGCTGTATCTTATTACTTTGCTACAAACTTAATGGAAAAGAATGAAAAAAATATTAAACAAAACTGCATGCAACAATGTACTAGAACATAATCAAATTTCAATGAGTAAATAACCCTACAAACTAAAATAACTTATGTGTAATAAAACCACTTTGACATTTCAGGTTGTTACTGAAATTAAACAGATTTAGATGTGTCACATAAATTACAGTAGTTGCACTTTGTTGAGCAACAACTTTTTCTGTCTATAGTCTGTGTCTCATAATTTATCATCCCGCAGTTAAACAAAATATGCGTAGTTAGCACATAAAAATTGTTAAATCAAACAGTGCCATAATAAATAGTACCCTCACAATAAGTACATCCCCGCAGCAAAACACACCTCCAATTTTTTTTGAAACTAAAGAGTACTTCCACAGTACACATACCAACAGTTGAGATTAAAATGGGTGTAGGATGAGTGTTTGCACTGCTTCAGTTTCCAGTTAACAGTTAATGAGCCCAGTCCAGATGTTACACCTTATGCCCATGTATAGGTGTTTCATCTTACACCCATGAACATTTAGTTGGTAAACCTTTTAGAAGTTTGTCAAAGTTACAACAAAAGAAGTGTTGTGGATCTCAGATGAGAGTGATGGTCATGCGTTGTTGTCAGGAACCAAACTCCAACACTGTCAAGGGGAGAGGGTTACAACTGCCCAACCCAGGTGCAAAATTCAGTTGTAATTTGGTAGGATCAAAAATAAGGGTTGCCCAAGGGACATCCTGGAGCCAAAACCCTATTTTCAGCAACATGGTCTGTACTGAGTTTATTCTGTGAACAGTGCCAAAGTAGTAGTGGTATAGCCTCAGATTTTTGTAACCCATGTTATTCCAAAATTGATGAACTTTAAGTTTTACTTTCAGAATGTTCAAATTTAAAAATGGCAATGTTTTAGAGAATGTTGACTGACAAAAGACAGTATAGGGATTCTAAACAAAATTGAACATTTTACAGTTGCCAGCAGTTTTTGTAGAGGTAACAGATCTCGTGGAGGCTGCTGCATGCTTCTAACTGACTCAATAAATTTTAAAGAAAGAATTGGATTCAATTGTTTGAATGAAGAAGGTAATTTTGAAAGTTATGCTGTGGAACTAATTGATTTAAATATTGTAATTGTATCTCTGTACAGAATTCCTGGAAGAGCTGTAACAAAAAATTCTTTTTATCCAAATTTAAATGTTTATTAGAAAGACTTCAGAAAGATAGGAAGAAAAAATTATAGCTGCAGCAGACTTTAATATAAATGTATTAAATAATAATAATGACACTGTAAATTTTTGTGACTGAATTCAGAAATATGCCTATAATTCTAGAGTGGCTATTTCTAGAAGAAATAGCCACTCTGAAACATGTATTGACAATATTATGACAAATATATTGACAATATTCTGATGAATTATCGACCTGGGGATGGAAATAACTTCTGTGTAGATTTAGGCATGTCAGAACATTCAGCTCATTGCTCTTAGAGCTTCCCAAAATAGGGAAACCAAAATATGTGAAAACATGTTTCAAAAGGAACTTTAGCAAAAAAATGTAGATATATTTTCTAACAAACTAAGACTTATAAACTGGTCTCTAGATAGCAGTGTGGCAATTGAAAAAAAATTCAAAACCTTCCTAAATTGTTGTGGTATATAAACAGGGAATAAGAATACATTCAAGAAAAGAAAAAAGGCTTACAACATGTATATTAGTAAACATGAAAATAAATCAAAGGCAATGTGTGGTGTCATCAAATCTGAATTGGGAGTAAAGAACAAGTGCCAAGGAATCATCCAAATAAAAATAAAAATGATATAATTATAGATCCTTTTCAAATGTCAAACTGTTTCAATGATTTTTTCATAAATGTGGCAAAATCAGAAGTACATGTCACAGCCCACCAGGACAACGTAGATGTCAACTTTGTAAAAATCAAACAAAATGCAAGCCATAAAACATTCAAACGAATTATCCAAAAAGATGTAGAAGATGCAGTAGTGTCTTTAAAAAACAAGAAAACAGTTGGGTGGGATGAAATTCCAACCACTGTAGCCAAGACTGTTTATGGCATCGTTTCTCATCCACTGGCCAAAATTATTAATCAGTCATTTGAGGAAGGACATTTCCCAGATTTGTTAAAATACGGTGAAATAAGACAATTGTTCAAGAAAAGCTCACCAAATGATATGGGAAATTACTGCCCTATTTCCTTACAACCAATTTTTGCTAAAGTGATAGAAAGGGTTGTTGCAAAACATCTTGAAAACTTTCTTATAAAAAACAATATTATAGTTAAAAATCAATTTGGATTTAAAAAAGGGGAAAATACAATAAACGCTCACAGGGAATTCACTGAAAAGCTAAGTCTTGCTTTAGACAAGGGTAAAAAGGTTGTAGGTCTTTTTCATGATTTGACCAAAGCTTTTGACTCACTCAATCACTTACCACTTCCATACAAGTTAGAGAGATAAGGGGCCATGGACAGGGCATTACATTGGTTCAAATCTTATTTGTCTGAAAGAAAACAGAGAGTTATTGTAAATTCAAATGGAAAAAAATAGTTCTCAGACTGGAAAAAGATTTGTACAGGGGTATTGCAGGGTTCAATTTTAGGGCCTTATATTTTTCTGCTGTACATAAATGATGTGCCTTTAAGCATTGATGTTCACTCCATTTTATTCACAGATAACACCTTGACTTTAATTGAAAATGAGAATTTAGAACAAATTCATGATACTGTGGAAAATATAATGAGAAACCTAGAATTATGGTTTCAGAAAAATTGATTAAAACTCAATATCATAAAAACACAATTAGTGCAGTTCAGTGCTAAAACATCATCCACATGACCTCTGGAAATAGTGCACAGTGATCAGGAAATGACTGAAGCAAGTTATGTAAACTTCTTAGGTCTAAATCTTAGCAAAAATTTAAATTGGAAGGCACATACAGACTTCTTAGCGAACAAACTAAACAGCCTAGCTTAAGTGATGAATGTCTTATATGGTTCCACCCTTATGGATACCACAGATACTTTGAAAATGTAATTTGATATAGAATCATTTTCTGAGGAAACTCTATGAATAGTCAGAGATTACGTACACTTCAAAAGATAATCACAAGAAACATGTGTTTAATCCAAAAAAGAACATCATGTTACCCATTGTTTAAAAAATTAAGAATACTAACCATTCCTTCTCTGTACATCTATGAATTTTTTATTTTTTTATATAAAAATCAAAACTCACCTGACAATTTTCATTTCAACCACAATTACAGTACTCGCCACAGACACAGTTTCAACTTCCCACTCATAATTTTAAACTTTGCACTCAAACACCACTGTACATGGGATTAAAAATTATAATAAATTAAATAAAACAAATCTGTTAAATATGGAGTTCAACCCACTAAAAATATTGTTTTTTAATACACTAATGGAAAAAAGATATGATTCAATCGAAGAATTCATGCAGGATAGTTTGGAAATTTGAAAAGAAAGGAAACAACAAACATTATGTATTGTGTAACAAATTGTTAATATATTGTTCAAATTGTACTGAAAGCTGCAAAATGACCATTAGTGTTATGTATGTTCTTGTTAAATTGCCCATGTCTAAAAATTCAGAAATGTCTGTATAAATATATTAATTACTATAACCTTATTTTTTAAAATAATTTGACATGTCTCCAGTACAAAAATCTTTGATTTGTAACTGTATGTTATGAGATGAATAAACTACATTCTACAGTAACAGCAAACTTCTATGAGCAGGGCAGGCTCATGGGAACTAATTGGTTGAAACTGCACAGTAGTGGAATAATTAATAATGGGACAGACTGTAGTACAACAGGGCCAATCTTTCACCTCTGTGCCTCTGTTACAGGGGAAACCAAACTGAGCCTTATGCAATTGCAATATTATTGGCCAGAGAAGCCACAAGGGATATTTCTGGTAAGAAATTTGTCTTACCTAACTGAAATATTGGATCCTAATCTAATCCTGTCCTTAAAATGGTTAACAGACATGCAAGAAGGTCAGATTTCAGTAGAGCAAATGCTCTCATACGTACAACAGTTTCATGAGTGACAGCAGCATATGATCATCACTATGAGTGTCACAGCCATGGGCACAGTATTTATGTTCACTCCGTTTTGTGTTGCCACTGTCTATCTTCGATAGAGGTAAAACTGGACTGCTTAACAGTTAGTCTCTGAGATGGTTAAGGGGATGCAAGAAACTGAATAGAGTAATAAGACATATGTATTGTTATGTTATGATTGTTAGTAATTTGGAAGGCAGGGAGCTCTAAGTGATGTTAGGCTTTCAATTCAGTTACATCTATATGATGAATAGTTGTTTCCCCTTGGTAATTAGATCTAATTTTTCTGATTTTTTTCATTAGTATGCTTTACTATTCTGTCTGACATACTTTCAGAGAAAAATAAGCTTCATAAATTTAGAGGCTACGTGTGTTCATGCAGAACATCCTGAAAATTACTTTTGTGTCCAGGTGGGAGCCCTATGATGTTATGCTGCACAGCCCTTGATCTTGAGACAGGAGGCTGGGAAGACTAATGAAATAGATGCAGTATCTTCCCAGTGGAACATCATCATCAGAAGATGAATCCTCCATCAGAGTCCTAATGTTGTTCTCTTCTTCAATGGTTGAGGTTTAGGACCATCACCTTCGACTTTTGAGTCAGACTGACATTCATATTCAATGACGTGACCCACTGGAACATCTTCTACATCACTGCAGTCTCCATTCGGAAGTTCTGGTATGGATAATATGTCTTCAGGATCTATGTCAACTTCCTCTAACCATCAGACTATATTTTTACCCATCTGAGGCATTGTTACTGTAAAAAAAAAAAAAAAAAAAAGAGAGAGAAATAGAATTTAACTAATGTTATGTAACATCCTGATGTGAGTCACAGACTGCATGCAACAAAATATTACCAAGTGCATGCATCTAGAGCTGCTGAGCACATGGCACAAACTGGCGGCAGAAGGGAAAAGTATACATGGTGTCACTTGTGTGATAACTGAAAAAATTTAAACACAAACCTTCAAGAGTCTCTGAGACTGCCGTCAGGTGGTATTAAGGAATGAGTGCAGATTTCAGTATATTGTCAGTATATTCAGTATATTGGAATTCTATCATTTTCTGTAATATCTATTTCACCACATTACTTTTCAGTATAATTTTTCCTCTTTTAGGATTATGCCATAAAAGCCAATATATTTCAGGCATAAGTTCTTGGACAAGCAGACTGGTTGGCAGCAGTTAAGTTCCAAAGTAGTTATTTGTCAGCATATCCAACCATTAGAAGGTTAAAGGACACTATTGACACCATAACCTTAAGAAATGCTTTCCCAAAGTACATGTAAACCATAAGGGGAGCCAGAACGATGAAAATGACAAAATTAACGTTTTTTTTCATTATAAAATTATTTGGAGTTTTCTGGATAAAACAAATCAAGTTTCACCCTTCTAAGTGAATTCTAAGTGTGTTTTTTATCGCTTCTCGTAAATGGTTGTAGCAGCTTGGAGTGTCACCTCTGATGGTGCCGCTTGCTGGCTGAAAGCAGGGTATCTTTGTGGAATTAGACAGTGTTTTGTTTTCCAACATTGTATGGCTTTATCTCTGAGATATGTGACTGTTCATATCAGTAAACATAATGCTGTACCATGTGTGTTGGCTTGTAGAGTTTGCTTTGTGTTGTTTAGCTGTACAGTTTTGCATATCTGACGAATTTTGGTCATACCTGTTTTATGTTTTTGGTTTGTGGATATCAATATGTCCTGTTTCAGCATTCGAGTGTTTAAGAATAGGCACAATGAATGGAAGAAGAAATATTGTGATGTTTCGAAGAGAGATGCTGCTCAGACTGCTTCACCGACTACTCCAAATGAATGCGTTAGAACTTCTTCCAGCAAGAAACTTTGTGACAGCAAAGAAAATTTGAAAACTATGATGTGAATGAAATAATTAACATTTCCTTGCTCTCCAATATTTTGAAACATAGTGTACTATCCCAAGTTTGCAAAGAAAGAGGACTGGAATTGAAAATAACTTCACACATTGGTTTGGCATGTAAAATGTTACTGAAGTGTAACAAATGTGCAGTAGAAGCTTTGTTTTCTAATTCTAACAGTATTCCTCATAGTGGTAATAGTGGAAAGAAGGTGTATGATATAAATATTAGGCTAGTGTATGGCTTGGGTTGCATTGGCAGGGGCAGTGCTGCAGGGACAACGTTATGTGGAATTATGAACTTGCCAAAACCACCATCCAAGTTTGGATTTTATAATGAATTGGTGGGATCTTCTGCTGGAGATATTGCTCAAGCAACAATGAAGAAAGCAGTTGAAGAAGCTGCACAGATAATGGGAATTGTAGAGATTTAACTCTTTAGAAGGATCATAGCAATGTAGAGGTCATAAATCTCTAAATGGAGTTGTGACAGCTACCACTGGACACATCTGCAAAGTAATTGATGTTGCTATTCTCTCAAAACATTGTAGATGTAAGGGCAATACCAAGGACGAACATAGTGAATGTGGTGAAGCAAATTTTCACGGTATGAGTGGAGCGATGGAAGTAGAGGGAGTGAAAGCAATTTTTTCCAGATCACAGGAGTGGTATAATGTGCAATACACTAACTATCTAGGAGATGGTGATTCTAAGGGATATAAAGCTGTAGAGGAACTCAAATCTTATGGCAATGAAATTCACATTAAAAAACAGGAATGCATTGGACATGTGCAGAAACACATGGGGGCTCACTTGTGCAAACTAAAGCAGACATTAGGATCCCAGAAGCTTAGTGATGGTAAGACCCTTGGAGTAAGAGGAAGATTAACAGATGAAGCAATTGATAGATTGCAGAGATATTGTTTCCAGGGCTCTCGGGTGTCCAGCCGGATGTGATCATTGAAGACCCACAATAGTTCAGCAAATAACTTTTCTGCCATCATCAGGTGGTTCTGATGGAATCAGATGATGGCGGATAGGTTATTCCCTGAAATATTGTGGGTCTTCAATGATCGCATCCAGCTGGACAGCCAAGAGCCCTGGAAACAACACATATGCCGGGAAAGCCTCCGATCACATGCAGAGATTTTATTGGTATGCAATTAGGCAAAATACAAGAAGCATTGAGCATATGAGGAGAGCAGTATGGGCATTATTTTTTCATGCTGCATCAACAAATGAGCACCCACAACATGCACTTTGCCCCACAGGTGATGACTCATGGTGTAAGTACCAATCAGGAAAGGAATATGCCCATAAAAACAGTTTGCCAAATGCTGTAATTGATGTAATTAAGCCCATATTCAGAGATTTATCACAACCAAGTTTATTGGAATAGTATTTACATGGAAAACCACAAAATCCAAATGAAAGTGTAAATAATTTAATTTAGTTTAGGATTCCCAAAAGAGTGTTTGTACAGATAAAAACATTGCATTTTGGAGTGTATGATGCAGTGACAACGTATAATGAAGGAAACATCATCAAATGTGATGTGCTGACACATTTAGGTTTCCAATCAGGACACAACACCATTTTCACAATGTGCCTAATTGTTGAAGAAAGACTAAGAGGTGCAGGAAGAAGAGACAAAAGCCTACAACATGCAGCAAAAGGGAAGAAAAGGCCAGTGGAAAGGAAACTAACACCGGAAAAAGAAGAGGATGCTGATAATTCATCATATGGGGCTGGAATTTATTAAAAAACTTTGGAAGCTATGTCCCATAACTTTAAAATTTTCATCTTTGAGGAACATTTTCTCAAAAACTGCTAACAGTATATCAATGAAATTTATACAAAATATTATTTACTTCTTTTCCTTCATTTTTATAACAAATTGTAAAAAAATATTGTATAATTCAAGAGTTATAGAAGAAAAAGTGCAAAATTTTAGAGAAAAAAATAAGCATCTGTTTAAAAAAAATTGTATAACAAAAACCAATAAATATTTCTTAACATGGCATTATAACTTTGAAGAGAAATATTCACTGAACATGTAGTCCAAATTGCAGGCCAATATGTTTAATGGTTTTAGAAGAACTGTTTCTTCTATTTGCTAAATTTAACATTCTGGTTCCCCTTAAAAGGTGAAAAGCAAACAGCAGACTCAGGAACTGCACCTTATTTGATCATCTCAAACAATGACAGAACTAAGGCAAAATAAAAGTGAACAGCTAATTTATAACTACTATAAAATGAATGACTTATTTGTATCTGACATACTTCAGTTATATTTCACTGTGTTTGTAAAAATGATATTTTATAAGTAACTGGGACACAATGATGCCTAGTTTCTGTCACTCTGTAGGCACACACTTGTTGTAGTGAATGAAGTGTGGTATTGCAACAACTTTAGTTTTAGGATACATTCATAAAAGGTAATAAGCATCAAATGACACATCCTGAGTAAGTTATTGGATGCAGTTTGGTTGAGAGAATGGAATTTTTGGAGGGGATGAAAGCATCTACCTTCCGTAAGGAATGGAATATAGTTGGTAGGCAAGGAAACAAGTGTGTAAGAATTTTGTGAAATATGTATAAGGTAGAGCAGATGCCACCTTATCCAAAACAAAGATTACTGTTATCTACATTAGCTAAAAAATAAATAGCAGTTTCCTCAGATATCTGAATGATTGAGTAATGCAGTCACAAATGGCTATGAAACTAGGAATTTAACTTTGCTGAGTAATAGAATAAGTGTGTGTACTCTAGCCTGGAGCCCTAGTTATAAAGCAATGTTTATTCACAATCTTGTGTGAAAATATTTCATTGATATTCTGTAGATTAAAGTCAACTTTTCACCTTATAATAGTAATATTAAAGAACTAAGTACTGCAGAAGCAATTTATCTTGTGAAATGCAATCTTGTGAGTTATTTTGAGATTTATTTGTAAAGTCTAAATAACTTTTTCACGTTAATGAATGGGAGCTGTAAAAGCAATAGTAAAGAAATTTGTATTATTAATTAAAATGTACTATTATTAATTAAAATGTACTTTTCCTGGAAGGTTAAAAATGTAGAATTATACACCATGAACATGAAGTAATATGTGAAATAACTCAGCTGAGTAATCTGTTCTTCAGCCCTATACCTAGTAGGTGATAAGAAACTGGTCAATTAGTGTTAATTAGTAAATAATAGCAGGATACTTGGGACGTTACACATGTGCTACTGATTAAAATTCAAAGAAAATGCATAATTTTGAATAGTGCATAATAACTGGACTGCTTTCTTATTTCCATGAGTAGTCTCACACCAAAATAATTATGATATTATCTGATATGTGAATAAGTGAAGAAACACAGTTATGGCTTTAAAATACTAGCTGAAGATAACCAGGTAATTAAAAATTATACACTTGTAACATTTCATGGACAAATAAGTGAATGGAAGGTACTATTGAATTCTGTGTAAAAGTCTCAAATAAATAAATCTTACTTGTATTTTACTTTTCTGTAATTTCCATGATTGGAAGTTTCATTTCTTGTCTCCTTTGGTGAGATTGATTTCTGCACTCATTAGTGCCCTTCAAGAGTTGTTCAAGGGTTGGCAATCTGTTACTGTTTTACCTGTCAATAAATGAATGAGTAGCATTGTCTTGCTAAGTGTGGTTGAAGAGAACTCTTCATGTATTAAGTTGTGTTCCCATCTGAGTGGAAATGAGACAAAATATCATCACTTTAAATTAATTGAATCATCTCCCCACACAGAGAAAGAAAGTTAGAATTGAATAGAAAATTTTAACACAGTATAAAGGGAATCAGATGAATTTTTAGATGAGCAGTAAATCAAACTACATGTGAGTGAGGCCTAACACATATAAAGTGTTCTACAAGTGAGACAAGTTGTAAAGAATAAACTTAATTTATCCAGTCCAAGCAGTTATTTGTGGTATGTGCATCTAGGATTGTTTGTGGTAAATAACATGCGAAACAGTAGTAGGTGGTGATGCAAAGCAACTGTGTCACCCACTGAGTGAACTATGTGAAAATGAAAGTGTGTTTCATTTACCAGTTCCAATATGTTGTGGAGGCAGGCAGCAATTCCAGCCACAAAAGTAGTTGTTGCTTCATCCAGAGAATTGTGCCAAATGCAGTAAAATCACCGGTCACACAAAGAACATTCACTGAATTGATGATATATGTGAGCATTGGTCATTCTGGCAGCATGGAGAGATTCAAACTGTGGCATGCCTAGTGGGGTAGCTTTAAAATCAATTGTTGGCAGAATGCTACCTCAGATACCCACATTCGTAATGTTCTGTGGACTATAAGAAGTGTGTTTAAAGTGGATAAAATGATACAAATAATACACAGAGACACTGTATACTGTGGCTGTGTTTAATTATTCTTATTTATTTATTTATATACTTGTTCCATAGATCTGTACATGTGAGCAAGTCACTAAGATGTGGAACGTGTCAATATACATAATAAAATACAAAGAATAAAGACATTGTTATAGTATTAATAACAGTGCACAAAAGTCATACTTATTAGCTTAAAAACTAGTCAACATAAATGTGAAGATAGCAGCTTCATATTTAGGGCATTATTGCATTTATTTTAACCTTGAACAGTAATCAAAACTTCCCACTTTGGGTTTAAAAGTGACCCAAAAATGGAAATGAGAAATTCAGGACTTTTTACATTAGGGCATTATTACATTAGTTTAACAGTAAACAGTGTCAAAAAATTTAAAAACATCTTTCCAATCTGGGTTTTACTTATTTCTCTGAAAGAATTCCTCTAGTGAATAAAGTGAGGTCTCAAGTAAATAATTTTTCAAGCTACGTTTAAATACTGATGTACTACTCCTTATACTTTTGATGCTGTTGGGTAGGGAATTGAAAATTTCCGTTCCAGCATACTTTACCCCTTTCTGAATAAGTGTCAAGTTCTTTAACTCACAGTGGAAATCCTCTTTACTTCTGGTGTTATGTTCATGATGTAGGCAATTCGTTTCATACAGAGTGGGGTTATTTATTATGAAGCACATCAGTGAATATATGTACTGAGATGTTGCTGTCAGTATTTCAAGTCGTTTAAAAAGATTTCGACATGAGGTTCGTGGGGGTACACCACAAATGATTCTTATTGCTCTTTTTTGTGCTGTAAGGATTTTCTTTGTGGCAGGTGTATTGCCCCAGAAGATGATGCCATAAAACATGACTGAATGAAAATAGCCAAAGTAAGCTGACTTTGAGATGGTAATGTCATTGAAGCGTGACAAAATTTGTAAAGCAAATGTTGCCAACGTCAGCCGTTTTGTAGAACGTGATGTTTCCAGTTCAGCGTACTGTCCACGTATACGCCTAGGAATTTTGATAAGTACACTTGCTTTATCATCTGATCATTCTGTGTGATAACTATTTCTTTTGGGTTTTTGTGGGTTGTATGGAACTGGATAAAATAGTTTTTTTTCAGGTTTATTGAAAGGGAGTTAATACTAAACCAACCCAGAACTTCTTTAAGGATATCATTGACCTCGGATTCTAAGTCAGTAGTTGACACATTATCCACCACAATGCTTGTATCATCAGCGAACATTGTAAATTTACACTGCTTATTGATGGATAAAGGCAGGTCATTAACATATATGAGGAACAGCAAGGGCCCAAGCACTGATCCCTGCGGCACTCCATGCTGCAAAATTCCCCACTCAGAGGCCACTATATATTGTGATACACTATCTGAAACATCTAGAATAATCTTCTGCTTCCTATTTTCGAGGTACGATTTTAAACCAGTTCCTTACAGGTCCTGTAATTCCATAATGACAGGCCTTCTTGAAGAGTATCTGGTGATCTACACAGTCGAACGCCTTTGATAGGTCGCATAAGACACCAATTGGCAGCCTCTTGCTGTTTATAGAGTCTAGAACATCATTTGTGAATGAGAAAATTGCGTTATCTATTGAAACTCCCTTTCGAAAACCAAACTGCTGACTGTTAATGATGTTCAGGTCACCAAGGTGTGCCACAATCCTGTTGTACAGAGCTTTTTCTAGGACTTTTGAAAATGTTGTTAATAGAGAGATAGGGCAATAGTTTGACACATTTTTAGCATCCCCTGCTTTGTACAGGGGCCTGACAACAGAGTATTTCATTCTGTCTGGAAACACTCCTTGTTGCATGGATGTGTTGCAGATGTGACACAAAACTTCGGTCACTTCACTACAGCAAGCCTTCAACAGCTTGCTTGAAATATCGTCGATACCAGCAGAATGTTTATTTTTCAAAGACTGTATGATTTTTTTTATTTCATTGGCAGTAATGGGAAGCACACTTATTTGACTGAAAGGTTCTGGAAAATTATTTTTCATTATACAGGCAGCTTTATCTACAGAACCATGGCAATCTATTTGTGTTGGGACAGTTAAAAAATGTCGGTTAAAGATTTCAGCAATTTCCTCACTATTAGTTATCTCTGAGTTGTCAACAGTTAAAACAATATTTTTGTCTTTGGTGTAGTTTACAGTCCCTGTTTCTCTCTTTATCACATTCCAGATTGTTTTAATTTTATTTTCAGAATTAGTCATTTCAGATGCTATACACATACTTTTAGAGTTTTTAATTACTTTGGCAAGAATTTTACAGTAGAGTTTATAATGTTTTAGCTGAGCAGGGTTGTTAGAAGTCTTTGATGCTATGTAGAGTTGTCTTTTTCTCTGACAGGAAGCTATGATGCCCTTAGCGAGCCATGGTTTTTTTGCAGATCTAGCAGGTTGGACTCTGTATCACTTTTTTGGAAATACACTTTCAAAGGTACCTGCTATCTCATTTGTGAATAAATTGTATTTTGAATTAGCAGTTTCTGCTAGATAAACAGGTGTCCAGTCAGTATGCTGAAGACATGATCTGAACGTTTGAATAGCTTCCTCACTTATTTTCCTGAGGTGTCACTCAGACTGCTTTGTAACTAATGGAGACAATTTAAAAACTGTATATGGTATTCTGTACATAAATTGTGCTGTAGTAAAGACTGTCATGGTCTTACTGTAATATTATGGCCTCAAGTTATACTGACGATAATTTCTTACAAATAGATCCTATGTAATAACAATGATTATTACCACACAAAGCGAAAGTAAATTAACGGTACCCTAATATAAGTTTTTCTCATCATATACATGGGTATTTTGTATACACAACTATGCCAGTATGACTGCATCTATTTTTTGATGTAATCTACCAAATGTGAACATCATCATAATCTCCACAGAACCCTGACCAGGATGACCTCGGGGTATCCTGTCCACTTATTTCAAGTAACCTTCCTGTATGGTCCCGACTTTAATGACGAGTCCAGGGACATCACACCATTATGTCTGCAGTCATATGCAACTGGTCCTTTGACTACAATGCCCATGTCTCCAGTCTTATCTTGTTAAAACATCTAATTAATATTTTAATAATATAAGCAGCTGCCAGCAGCAAGTCGTATACTCCTAGCTTACTTACTTGTTACATAGTTTAATTCTTAATTTCTTTGCGTGTTTTTGGGTACTTGCATTGTTTAATTCATAAATTTTGGGCGTATTAGAATATTTGAGAGTTGTAGCATCAAGCTTTAGTACCTGAATAGTGTAAATTCACGTAGTGTGGCCTGAGCTCCCAGTTGGTGCACATCGACAGCGCAGAAGGATACATAGATAGCTTCTTTTCTGTGTTTACTTCATAGATTCTTACTTAAATTGCATGTGAGTTTCATATAGGAGGTGTAACTTCGAGTTTTAGTTACTGTAATCGTAAATTCAGGCAGATTGTAGCGCAGGCGTTAGGCATTTGTACAGGTTAATTCATACATTCTTTGCGTGTTTCCCTTGCGTTATCTAGGCACGGACTCGTGTTTCAGTAACTGTTGTTCAACATCGATTAGAATGGACAGGGAATGTGATTGCTGTGTTCGGATGAGGGCTGAGTTGGCATCCCTTCGCTCACAGCTGCAGGCGGCGCTGACTTCGGTCGCGCAGCTTGAGGCTGTTGCCAATGGGCTCCACTGTGGGGAGCCGGACTTGGGTATCACGGGGACGTCAACCTCATCCCGTCTGTCCCCATATCGGTCTGCCACTGTGGTTGCCCCGGTTGCTGCCCGCAGTGGGGCTGAGCCCTCACCTGTGGTTGATTGGGAGGTCGTTTCAAGGCATGGCAGGCAGCGAAAGATGTCCCCAGAGGCTGATCAGAAAGCCTCCCCAGTGCGTCTGACAAACAGGTTTCAGGTAATGTATCTGGCTGAGCCAGATGCAGCTGCCTGCCCTGTTTCAGAGGATGATTCTCAGCCTTCAAGTTCCGGGCAATCGCAGAGGGTGGGCTTATTGGTAGTTGGGAGCTCCAATGTTAGGCGCATAATGGGGTCCCTTAGGTATATGGCAGCTAAGAAGGGGAAGAAATCCAGTGTGCACTCCGCGTGCATTCCGGGTGGAGTCATTTCTGATGTGGAAAGGGTCCTTCCGGATGCCATGAAGAGCACAGGGTGCAGCCAGCTGCAGGTGGTGGCACATGTCAGCACTAATGATGTGTGTTGACTTGGATCTGAGGAAATTCTCTCTGGATTCCAGCGGCTATCTGATTTGGTGCAGGCTGCTGGTCTTGCTTACAAGATGAAGGCAGTGATCACCATCTGCAGCATTATTGACACAACTGACTGCGGATCTTTGGTGCAGAGCCAGGTGGAGGGTCTGAATCAGAGACTCAGTCGGTTTTGCGACCGTGTTGGCTGCAGACTCCTTGACTTGTGCCATAGGGCGGTGGGGTTTCGGGTTCCGCAAAATAGGTCAGGAGTTCACTACACTCAGCTGGCGGCTACACGTAGCGGAGGCTGTGTGGTGTGGACTGGGCGGTTTTTTAGGTTAGAAGGCCTCAGGAAAGTACGGGGTGGGCTGCAATCTCAAAGGGTGCATGGCAAATACAGGATGTGCTTGGATCAAGGAACAGTCGGAATTGTAGTTGTAAATTGTTGTAGTTGTGCTTGGAAAGTCCCTGAGCTTCAAGCGCTAATAGAAAGCACAGAAGCTGAAATCGTGATAGGTACAGAAAGCTGGCTAAAGCCTGAAATAAGTTCTGCAGAAATTTTTACGAAGTCTCAGACGGTGTTCAGGAAAGATAGATTAGGCAGAATTGGTGGTGGAGTGTTTGTGTCTGTCAGTAGTGGTTTATCTTGTAGTGAAGTCGAAGTAGATACTCCGTGCGAATTGGTATGGGTGGAGGTTATACTTAACAGCCGAACTAAGTTAATAATTGGCTCCTTCTACCGACCCCCAGACTCCGATGATATAGTTCAGCAACAGTTCAGAGAAAATTTGAGTCTCGTAACAAATAAATACCCCACTCATACGGTTATAGTTGGTGGGGACTTCAACCTTCCCTCAATATGTTGGCAAAAATACTTGTTCAACACAGGTGGTAGGCAGAAAACATCTTCCGAGATTCTCCTAAATGCTTTCTCCGAAAATTATTTTGAGCAGTTAGTCCACGAACCCATGCAAATTGTAAATGGTTGTGAAAATACACTTGACCTCTTAGCCACAAACAATCCAGAGCTAATAGAGAGCATCATGACTGATACAGGGATTAGTGATCACAAGGTCGTTGTAGCTAGGCTCAATACCATTTCTTCCAAATCCACCAGAAACAAACGCAAAATAATTTTATTTAAAAAAAGCAGATATAGTGTCACTAGAAGCCTTTCTAAGAGACAATCTCCATTCCTTCCGAACTGACTATGCAAATGTAGACGAGATGCGGCTCAAATTCAGAGATATAGTAGCAACAGCAATTGAGAAATTCATACCTCGTAAATTGGTAAGAGATGGAACTGATCCCCCATGGTACACAAAACAGGTCTGAACGCTGTTGCAGAGGCAATGGAAAAAGCATGCGAAGTTCAGAAGAACGCGAAATCCCAAAGATTGGCTAAAATTTACAGAGCCCGAAATTTGGCATGGACTTCAATGCAAGATGCCTTTAATAGGTTCCACAACGAAACATTGTCTCACAATTTAGTAGAAAATCTGAAGTTCTGGTCATATGTAAAGTACACAAGCGGCAAGACGCAGTCAATACCTTCGCTGCGCAATGCCAATGGTACTGTTACCGACGACTGTGCCGCTAAAGCGGAGTTATTGAACGCAGTTTTCTGAAAGTCCTTCACCAGGGAAGACGAATGAAATATTCCAGAATTTGAAACACAAACAGCTGCTAGCATGAGTTTCTTAGAAGTAGATACCTTAGGGGTTGCGAAGCAACTCAAATCGCTTGATACGGGCAAGTCTTCAGGTCCAGATTGTATACCGATTAGGTTCCTTTCAGATTACACTGATACAATAGCTCCCTACTTAGCAATCATATACAACTGCTCGCTCACTGATAGATCTGTACCGACAGATTGGAAAATTGCACAGGTCGCACCAGTGTTTAAGAAGGGTAGTAGGAGTAATCCATCGAACTACAGACCTATATCATTGACGTCAGTTTGCAGTAGGGTTTTGGAGCATATACTGTATTCAAACATTATGAATCACCTTGCAGGGAACGATCTATTGATACGCAATCAGCATGATATCAGAAAACATCGTTCTTGTGCAATGCAGCTAGCTCTTTATTCACACGAAGTAATGGCCGCTATCGACAGGGGATCTCAAGTTGATTCCGTATTTCTAGATTTCCGGAAAGCTTTTGACACCATTCCTCACAAGCGACTTCTAATCAAGTTGCGGGCCTATGGGGTATCGTCTCAGTTGTGCGACTGGATTCGTGGTTTCCTGTCAGGAAGGTCGCAGTTCGTAGTAATAGACAGCAAATCATCGAGTAAAACTGAAGTGATATCAGGTGTTCCCCAGGGAAGCATACTGGGACCTCTGCTGTTCCTGATCTATATAAATGACCTGGGTGACAATCTGAGCAGTTCTCTTAAGTTGTTCGCAGATGATGCTGTAATTTACCGTCTAGTAAGGTCATCCGAAGACCAGTATCAGTTGCAAAGAGATTTAGAAAAGATTGCTGTATGGTGTGGCAGGTGGCAGTTGACGCTAAATAACGAAAAGTGTGAGGTGATCCACATGAATTCCAAAAGAAATCCGTTGGAATTCGATTACTCGATAAATAGTACAATTCTCAAGGCTGTCAATTCAACTAAGTACCTGGGTGTTAAAATTACGAACAACTTCAGTTGGAAAGACCACATAGATAATATCGTGGGGAAGGCAAGCAAAAGGTTGTGTTTCATTGTCAGGACACTTAGAAGATACAACAAGTCCACTAAAGAGACAGCTTACACTACACTCGTTCGTTAGAATATTGCTGCGCGGTGTGGGATCCTTACCAGGTGGGATTGACGGAGGACATCGAAAGCGTGCAAAAAAGGGCAGCTCCTTTTGTATTATCACGTAATAGGGGAGAGAGTGTGGCAGATATGATATGCGAGTTGGGATGGAAGTAATTAAAGCAAAGACGTTTTTCATCGAGGCGAGATATATTTATGAAATTTCAGTCACCAACTTTCTTTTCCGAATGCGAAAATATTTTGTTGAGCCCAACATACATAGGTAAGAACGATCATCAAAATAAAATAAGAGAAATCAGAGCTCGAACAGAAAGGTTTAGGTGTTCGTTTTTCCCGCAGGCTGTTCGGGAGTGGAATGGTAGAGAGATAGTATGATTGTGGTTCGATGACCCCTCTGCCAAGCACTTAAATGTGAATTGCATATTAATCATGTAGAAGTAGATGTAGGATATCACTCATCCAAGATTGTCCAAACCTTATGTTATAAAAAAAAGAAAAAAAAAGACTATAAACAACTAAAACATTTGTATTTCTGCGGTATGTGGTAAGTAATTGTGAGAAGTGAGTGTAGTGTACAAGTAGTTTTTGTGATGCTTACCTAGCTGTTGTGACTTTATGAAATTTGAGACTATTGAACATAAATAAAGACAATCCTACCTTTTATCTGCATATATCCAAGCAATATATGGCAACGAAAATAGTGAAAACCTTTATCTCTGCTTACAAATAAGCAGCAATGTGAACTTTTGGTCTGTTTGAGATACTAAATATTTATCATTCATTGACATATGGAATTAGACTTTTAAGTTTAATTTTGACAACTAAATATCATTTCCTGACATCAGTCAAAGAGAGCAACATAATGACATATCAGTTTTTTTTCTTGAATGAGATTTTCACTCTGCAGCGGAGTGTGCGCTTATATGAAACTTCCTGGCAGATTAAAACTGTGTGCCCGACCGAGACTCGAACTCGGGACCTTTGCCTTTCGCGGGCAAGTGCTTCTGTAAAAGTTTGGAAGGTAGGAGACGAGATACTGGCAGAAGTAAAGTGAGTACCGGGTGTGAGTCGTGCTTCGGTAGCTCAGATGGTAGAGCACTTGCCCGCGAAAGGCAAAGGTCCCGAGTTCGAGTCTCGGTCGGGCACACAGTTTTAATCTGCCAGGAAGTTTCATAGTTTTTTTCCTGTTTTTGTTGTGCTAGTAAAATTACTTTCACTAAATATAACGAGTTAATTCTGCACTGAGCCATTAATGACAGAGAAAGGAGTCTTATTTATAAAATATGAATTGATAGTGTTTCAGAATCTGGAGGAATGCGTCTAAATTATAGTATCTCTTTGCTGTGACCTCTACAGTAGTCTGTCTTTCTTCTTCTGTAATTTGCTTCATTACCTTTCCTTCTCCTGGCCTTAGTCTGTTAAGATGTATGTATTTTTGCAAGCACAGGCAAGTGCAAATGATTATTTATTTTGTTCAAGTAATGGCTCTTGCTTTAATATGTCTTAAGAGTGATGTCTTTAATATGATGCTGACCTGTTCCTAAGTGAAAATGCAGCTGACTCTTTCTTGTGGCATGAGGGCAAATAACTGGGGTGGATGATATTTGTTTAGCTCCCATAGTGGCTATTTAACTGAGACAACTATTAATTATAATAGCTGCTTAGAACCCACATATCATTTAATTTAAAAAAAAGTACAGTTACTAAGTGTGAACCCAATTAGTGTCCTTGAGATACTCAAGTCTTCATTGCCATGAAAAGTATTCAGAGAGAACAATATTTCATGTCTTACAAATTTTAATCTGCAGAACTTTTGTCAATTTATCTCACCTTGTGCTAATTAGTGAGAGCTAAAATTTACTGTGCAATTGTACAAATTTTGCCAGTTATTTGCTACTGTCATCTGGATATACATTAATGTGGTCTACAATGGCCAAAGTGGCACTACTTCTAGATATTGATGTCATGCTTTTATTTTAATCCTGAATATCAGTTGACAGTGGCTTAAAGGAGGAACATATATGTGGCTGAGATTCTTTTTTGGAATGTTGTTTTATCCCCTCTTGTCACATTTCTTATCATTTACAGAAAAACTTTTGATAATCTAGATTTATTTCAGTAATGTTGACAAGTGTGTTCAAAGTGTCCCTTTAATTTAAAATTTGGACTATTAGCTGTTCATTCACTGACACCATTGACTTCTTCGTCTTTGCTGGAAATTCTTTGTGCCCCGTCCAATCCAAACATCCTCCACAGTTGTTAAAGTGTTCTCTTGAAATTATAAGTGTATATTTCCTTTAGAGTTTGTACATCTGTATTATCTTTTCCATTGACCTCAGCACTGATGAACACCGTACATCCATCAAGTGCACTAATAAGAAATTGAAAAAGAGAAGATCATTAGAAGGATAGGCTCAGTATGTACAAATATAAAAACAGCCCTCTGTGAAATTCAAAGCGATGACAATAACATTAAGCGTGCAATGGAAATTCCACTGTTAAATGCAGAGGAGGGAGACCAAACAGGTGGAAAATATACATTGAAGGCATCTACTGGGGGCAAAACTTGTCCAGTGATGTGGTAGAAGAAGAAACAGGAGTCAATAGGGAAAACATAGGGGACACAATATTAGAATCAGAATTTAAAATAGCTTTTGAAGTATCAAGATCAAATAAGTCAAAATGGATAGCTAACATTCCATTAGAATTTCTAAACCCATTGTGAGAAGGGGCTACAAAATGACTGTTCACATTGGTGTGTAGAATGTATGAGATGCGCGATATACCATCAGACTTTCAGAAAAACATCATCCACACAATTCCAAAGATAGTAAGAGCTGACAAGTGCAAGTATTATTTCACAATCAGCTAAACAACACATGTGTCCAAGTTGCTGATAAGAATATTAAACTGGAGAATGGAAAAGAAAATTAAGGATCTGTTAGATGATGATCAGTTTGGCTTTCGGAAAGGCAAAGGCACCAGAGATGCTCTTCTGAGATTGCAATTGATAATGGAAGCAAGACTAAAGAAAAATTGAGACATGTTCATTGAATTTGTTGATATGGAAAAGTGTTCAACAATGTAAAATGGTGCTAGATCTTCAAAATTCTGAGAAAAAGATGGGTAATCTACAGGGAAATACAGTTAATATATAATGTGTATAAAAACAAAGAGAGAACAATGAGATGGAAGACCAAGAACAAAGTGCTTGGATTAAAAAGAGTGTAAGACAGTGGTGTACTCTTTGGTCCCTACTGTAATGAAGAAGCAATGGCTGAAATGAAAGAAAAGTTCAAGAATTGGGTTAACATTCAGGGTCAATGGATATCAACATAACACTAGAAATGGGGATCACAAAGTAAGCAAAATTGAGGAACTCAGCTACCAAGGCAGCAAAATGCCAATGGCCAAGCCACATTGGTAACATCATTTCCCTTCAGGTAACTGGAGTTAAATGCTGTTGGGCTGGGCTAGCACTTGTATTTGTGGCCATCCCATCTGCTGAGCGCTTTTGGCAAGCTGAGTGCACTCAGTCCTTGTGAGGCTAATTGAGGAGCTAATGGACCGAGAAGTTGCAGCTCCAGTCACGAAAACTGACACAAGCCAGAAGAGTGGTATGCAGATCACACACCCTCCCATGTCCACATCCAGTGATGTCTACAGGCTGAGCACGATATGGGTATAGTTAGGGTACAGTACAGTTAGGGTCTTCTGAGACCTGTTCGGATGAAGTTTAGTTTTATTTTTCGGCAGCAAAATAACACATGGTAGATGGAGCAGGGAGGTCATAAAAAGAAGACTAACACTTGCACAAGGAGCATTCCTGACCAAGAGAAATCTGAGGAAGAAATTTCTGAGAATGTAATGTTGGGGCACAACATTGTTTGGCAGTGAGACATGGACTGGGAGAACCAGAACAGAAGAGAACCGAATCCCTTAGATGTGGTGCTGCAGAAGAATGTTGAAAATTAGGTGGACTGGTAAGGCAAGGAATGAGGAGGTTCTCCAGAGAATCAGCAATAAAAGGAGCACATGGAAAACATTGACAAGAAGAAAGGGCAGGATGAGAGGACACCTATTCAGACATCAAGGAATAACTTTCGTGGTACTAGAGGGAGCTGTGGACAGTAAAAATTGCAGAGGAAGAAAGAGATTGGAAGACATCCAACATATAACTGAGGATGTAGATTGCAATCACTTCTCTGAGATGAAAAACTTAACCCATAGGCTGGAAAAATGAAGTAGTGTTTGGGAAAGAAACATAGACTTAATGAGTTCATAATCACTAAATGGATTATAGGATGAGTAGGATCATTTTCTAAATGCAATAATGTTTTCACATCTTCAGGGTTCAGTTTTAACATTTCAATTTGGAATTTTCAGACTTCTTGGACAGATTTATTCTGAACCAATCAGAGACTAACAATGAGGTCGTAGATAAGTGGGAAATATTATATAATATTTTTAATTGGTCTTGGCAGATTTCTTAGTTAGGGTGATTTTAAATAGTGAGAATCATCAGCATCATCACACAGTTGACCAGTGATTCATTCCTTAGACACTTTGCATGCAAGTGTTGAATTGTCTTACCTGTTGGTCTGTGTATTGTCACAACAAGCCAGACATGGCAAAAGTGCATCATAGACCAGTGTAAAAGACAAAGTTCCCTCTTCTAAAACAGACTTTAACTTTTTACAAAATGGTTTAACAACTGCAATGTGTGCGCTTCAGCTTTCCACACTCACTTTTCTGTTAATGATAGTGTTCTGATCATGAAATCTGAGCTGCTTCCAGTAGATACTTTGTTTTAAATGTGTTTTTGGCCTAACTTATCTGAATATCTTTCTGCTGCATCCTGAAATTCAACTTCTCTTGCAGGAACTCCAAAAGAACTCTGTAATTTGTATAAGGTGTACACATCATCATAATTCCAGGTCATTTTTGGCCTATTTGACCATTTTAGTTTTGCAGATAGTTTGTCTTGTTTTAGTAGGCAGTCTGAAGTTATGTTGCGATTTTTCTTAATGTCATAAAAATCAACTTAACAGTGTTAAACCCTAAGCAGTGTTAAACTCTAAGCAGAAGCAGTGGCATAGATTTTATCAAGCACTCTTATATTATCTTCTGACCTTAATGATTTATGTTTACTCCTAAAACACATCTTTATTGCTGTATAACTCAGTAAACCACTTTAATATTCTTTTTAAGTGATCGGAGAAATGCATTTGGCACAACTTTTCGTATCAGCCTTAGCAAGAAAACTGAGAAGACTTTGACTTTTTATATGCTTGTAATCAACAATAATGCATACTCATTATTGAACACAGGTGACTGAATGGGAATGGATGGGATGCATTAATTCATTTATTGTGTTGTGTGTGTCCTGTTAATAAGGAGAACCTACAAGGATGTGAAATGAGTCAAGATACATGTTAATGTAAGACAAAGACATCACAGAAGCTTAATCTGTATACAGAATTTATGGTAATACATCACCATATTGCTTAATTATATTCATACTTATGGAACCTAAATTTAATTTAAATCTACTTTTAATAAGTACAAAAGCTGCCACTCTGAAAAAACTGCTGTCTCCCCTGCTTTATAACATAGCTGCAGTGTATCTGCTAATAGTAGTTTAATATTCACTAGATTACGTTGATATTTTTCGGAGTAAATACCTTTTTACACCGTGAAATAGTGAGTCCTGTTTATAGTACATAATTACTTGTAATACAGCTTTATAGCAAACACTGCTAATTACCATTTAGTAAACATAGTTTTTGAATCTAGATATTCAGATGATTTGTAGAAGGAGTGGCTAATGAAGTAAGTTTTAAATTTTCTTTTGAATTGGTAGGAATTTCTAGTTTCTGGCTTTACAATGTGTTCAGCTTTACAATAAGTTTGCTTGGTGGGAATGGCATCTGATACAATAATGCACAGTGTTATTTCCTGAAAATATCAGTCAGAATTACTGTGAATTCCAAAATAGTGAGGACTCACCCCCTCCTTCAAATGTAAGAAAAATCCTTGTAATAGCATTTATGGGCATAAAACTTTGTCTTGTTGGTATGTAATATTACATTGTGTAGTGTCCTAAAGACTGTGATTTGAACCATGTATCATTGTATAAATAATGGAATAACCAATGTTTCTGTTTTACATTGCTACATTGCTATTAATGGCTACATGCTCAACATTGTTATTGTAACATTTCTTTGCGTACTGTTTGGAAAACCACTTCTGTTAAAGCCAGATGCAAGAAAAGTTGAATTCACAGTCTGCAAAATGTCTTTCTGCATAATTTATGTTGGATGATTGTTGTCAAACTTTATGTGTACATACGTCTGTCTTGCATGGTATTCACTTTAATAAAGCCAATGTGCCCACAGGTATAAAATGTTCCTTTCTTGGATGCAAATTCTAGCATCCAGGAAGGTATAAAAAGTTGCTCCTTTTTGACTGGATCAATGGAAGAAAAGGACTGAATTCATATAAAAAGGAATATTGTGCTGTATTACGGAAAATGATTGACAAATTAAAAAAAATACCCAAAATTAATCAAAGTTTTCCACCTTTTTGTTAGCGTCTGTCCTATTGGGTTGGTATAAGAAGGTCCATGGCAATTGCATTGGGCTGTCTGTGGCAATGTGTCAGTGCTGGTGGAATTCTATTTTGGTAGCTCTTTTTTTCAGTCAGTGTTTCGGAGAGTTCTGGTATTCTTTGAGGGGTTTGCGTGAATGTATTCAATGGATTCCATTAGTGAGTTTTTTGGCATTTATTGTGATGACAGCTTCTTGAAGCACAGGAAAGACAAAGTCTGGAAAAAGTGTTTCACTAAAAGGTTAAGCATGTGAATTTGTGTTCAGATTACCTGATTCTGAAAGGGGAGGGGATAATGTCAGTCTTTTTATACCAGCCAGTAACATAATTCACAGAGTGGCAGAAACTTTGAACATCTTTACTATGACTGTGAAGAGAGTGACAGAGGTGAAGGAGATGGTAAATTCAGCAGGAGCTCTGTTCCTGTGGTGTCACCACTGAAAAGACAAGGAAGAAATTGTGCAGCTTGACAGATTGAAAATGCATTTAGAGAGTACATGTATTTATGTTACAGCAGGAAATAGAACACTACACATTAATAGCCATAATTTTTTCTGTCAGAAAGTGATTTACTTACTGATAGTGTGACAAACCTTTCCAGTGTTTTAAGAAAAATTGAGTAATATTCGAAAAATTCTTGGACAGAAAAGTATTAATGGAAGATAGAGACTTTGCGATATGGAGATATTATTTACTTTGGGAGGTGCTAGTAGTGAATGCAGACAATACAATATGGTTTGATGAAAGATGGGGTAACATACATCATGGGGATTACTCTCATGGACAGAGACAATGAGAATGCTTACAGGGAAAGGCAGATGACATATTATTCTTCATATTCGCTCTGTTATTGATTTTGTTCCTGGTGCTATGTTTCTTTTTAAGTAAAAAATAAAAAAAATTTAAAAAGAAACTGCTGATTAATATGAAGGAAAGATTTCTGAAATATGTGAAGACTGGTTTGTTACTTGCTTGCAGCCAAATGTCAGTTCAGGCAGTGTTTTTATAACAGATAATGCTTCTTACTGTTTTGTTTGGTCAAATAAGACACCAACGTGTCTACAAGGAACAACAAGGTTTTAGTCTGACTGAAGAGAAACAACACAGCCTTTGAACAGAGTACACAAAAAGCAGATGCCTTAGAATTAGTGAACACATACAAACAAATGAAAATGCTGTATGTAATAGATTAAGTAACACAGAACCATGGACACAGAATCATACATATTCCTTCATACCACTGCTGCTTCAAGCCACTGAACATGTCTTGGCTCAAATTAGAACACATGTGGAACGAAATAAAACATTTATGCTATTATGCTATGAAACACAGATAGACTGGTAAAAGAAGCATTCACAACATGATGACACACAAATAATGCCAGATAAATAGAAGAAGATCATGAAACACCTGTGGAATGAAATCAAAAGGCCAAACAAAGAAAAGAGTGTAAGAAAAGAAACAATACAAAATATAGTTCCTTTCTCAGACAATGAGGACACCAGCAAAAATAGTGATGCTAACATGATCACAGTAAAATTGCCAGTCTGATTATGATGGACTAAGGGCTGTAGTTCTGCTGCAAGAAAATTAAAGATAACGTCTTTGTTCATTAGTTCAACCGGAACTTTCATGTTCTTTGTATTTCCTCGCAAATGTGAATGTTTCAAAGCTATCACAAGCATGCATTCCAATGAGTGTTTGTGTGTGTGCGTGTGTGTGACTGAAAGAGGGGAGAGGGAAAGAAAGAGAAAGAGAGAGACTCTTAATCAGTGACATCACATATGCTTGTCTTGATGATTTCATTGACAGGTATTTCAAATGAGATCATCGCATGAGCAGTATTTTCCCAAAATATTGCAGTTTTGTGCAATATAATTCCCAGTTCTCAGCAGTAACAGACTGAAAGTGTTTACAGGAGTGGCTGACAAATCCCCTCATGTTCTGGGCTCTCCTAAATTCCTTTGGATGATGTAAATTCTATGGCATTTAGAACTCATTTATAAGACAGTGAACAAATGACCATGTTGTCTTTGCTTTGAGCAAAAGCATACAACAAAAGCATACAACCCCTTGTTTGATTTTTCAGTTTTTCATACAAACTAATGTTCTGATAGTAGTTATTGGAGGAAAATGTCTATGTTGCAGCCACTCAAATCAATTGCACTTTAATGTCAAACTTTAAGGGAGTTTTTTCAGTATGCCTGTTATCGTAAGGCACATTATAAATTACAATAACACAGCAGACAACAATTGTTACCACACACAATTCTGTCAGCTGCAAGCAACGCTTCAAAAGGCCTTGGAATGTTCATGAACTTGTATTCCATACTAGATACCACTGTTTTGTGCAGTTGTTATTCCAAATGACATTAGAAAAACAGATAGGGTGTAAGGGTGCAAGACCAGCACTGGTTCAGTGAGTGTGCAGCAAGTGCTGTGGCTCTTAGCTGGCAACAGTACTGTTAGCTGTCAGGAATCTTCTTATACCATCTGGAGTAATGGACAGGCTCTGCTGTGTACAGATTTTGGCAAACTTATTTTGTTCAACTTTGCAGCTAAAGTCCTTCCTGTCACCATAGTTGTAAGTTACTTGAGGGAGGGAAGTCCTGTCTGTGAAATGTATAAACTTATGTTCTGAGTGTGATCGAATTTTAAGTGATTGTGAATCATATTTTTGGAGGCAGGTGGTTCTTGCCCAGTGCAGTGCTCGGTTGTTTGTTGAATAACCCACATTTCTTGTAGATTCAACTGGGAAGCACTCAGATACAAACCAGGCTGTTTGCGGACCCACATGCTGTCAGTTTGTTCACTGAAAACGCAACAGTTGTCTGAACAGTGAGTGAAGGCAGTACCACATCAGGCTGACAGGCAAGTCCATGTACTTGTCAAATATTGATGGTATGTAAGAACAAAGTGCAAACCACAGTCCAGGAGAAAACCACATAGCACAGGGTGGTTGTCATAGACACACTGGGGAACTTGCAGTGAATGTTAACTGGTTGTGACAAGTGAGGTAATATAAGTCTGCAGTGCCACATAATTTGGTTGTGGGTGCCTTGCAACATGAACTGGTGACAGTGGATGATGTCTCATTCTGTGCCAAATCTAGCAACCTTGTCAGATTTATGCTTAATTATATCAGTCAATCAAGTGATATTTCTGGTGGGATTACAAAACCAAACGTATGAATGGATTGAAAATTTCTTTGCAGCAGTATGCATCACATTGTCTTGAACCAAGAATCGTATACAGGTACGTAAATACGATCTGGTATGGGGTGTGCTCCAAGGAAGCCTAAAAGCACTATCATTGTTCATAGTTTATATTAATAACTTGATGTACGATAATAAGTGCAGTCACAAATTTTTGTAGAAGCGGTGAAAACTGTAGTAATGTGCAGATAGATCCTGAAAAAATAGCAGCCTGGTGCAAAGACTTGAACTATGTTTCTCATGAAACTTGCTATACATGTCATTAATGAATAGTGATTAGTGTGTCAGCCATATTAGAAAAAATATCTAGGAGTAACAATGTGTAGTTATATGTACTAGAATTATCACATAAGCTTAATTTCAAATAAAGCAAATAAGAAGCTCTGATGTGATGCTAGTATTCTGGGAAATAGTTGTTTATGTACAAAAGAAGTATCTTACAAAACTTTTTTACAGTGCCTACTGATATGCTGCTCAAATGTGTATGATTCACATCAGGTCAATGCAACAGGAAATAAATAAGGAAGAATGGTGGAAGTGGTCAGAGGCTTGCTTGACTGTCAGTAGAGTGTAACACAGTTTTTTCAAGATGTTTTCTGAAATAGAAATTTATATAGCCATGCCATCAACTGCAGTCAAAAATGTATCAAACGACTACTAATTTTGGTCCATTTATGGCCATCTTCTGGCAATGATCAAAAAATTCATTATAGGAGCTTGCTTTCTGATGCTTTACATATAGGTTCCTACATATTAAGTTAAATAGGCAAGTGTATGTGTCACCAGTAAATGTTGCTAAAGCTCTTTTTATATTTGGGTACATTTTAATAAGTCAAAGCTGCAAAATACTAATGTGTATTCTTTACAGATGAATGGAAAAACTGGTAGAAGCTGACCTCGGGGAAGATCGGTTTGGATTCCATAGAAATATTGGAGCACATGAGGCAATACTGACCCTAAGACTTATCTTAGAAGCTAGATTAAGAAAAGGCAAACCTACATTTCTAGCATTTGTAGGCTTAGAGAAAGCTTTTGACAATGTTGACTGGAATACTCTCTTTCAAATTCTGAAGGTGGCAGGAGTAAAATACAGGGAGCGAAAGGCTATTTACAATTTGTACAGAAACCAGATGGCAGTTAGAAGAGTCGAGGGGCACGAAAGGAAAGCAGTGGTTGGGAAGGGAGTGAGACATGATTGTAGCCTCTCCCCAATGTTATTCAAACTGTATATTGAGCAAGCAGTAAAGGAAACAAAAGAAAAATTCGGAGTAGGTATTAAAATCCATGGAGAAGAAATAAAAACTTTGAGGTTCGCCGATGACATTGTAATTCTGTCAGAGACAGCAAAGGACTTGGAAGAGCAGTTGAATGGAATGGACAGTGTCTTGAAAGGAGGGTGTAAGATGAGCATCAACAAAAGCAAAACGAGGATAATGGAATGTAATCGAATTAAATCGGGTGGGTGATGCTGAGGGAATTAGATTAGGAAATGAGACATTTAAAGTAGTAACGGAGTTTTGCTATTTGGGGAGAAAAATAACTGATGATGGTCAAAGTAGAGAGGATATAAAATGTAGACTGTGTAATGGTACTTGAATTATGTAACCATTACGGCACCTCAACTCAACCTCTCAATACCAGCGATATTCTACTGTGTTTCTGTAAAGTAGTTAACATGTTGAGACAACATTCAGATTTGATTTCATTAATGTAGAGGTACTTTGATACATATGTTTATGTTGCAATGATATTATTCTTATTTGTATTCTTTCTTTTGTCACTATGGTCTTTGACGTACTTCTAACTCTGATTTTTGGGCGCGTAAGCGGTTATTAGAGGGTCGGACCTTGAAAAAGTCAAGTCTTGGATGTCATGTTGGAAAGACGCATATTGTAGTCAGCATATAAAATGTGAACTTTAACAGTGAGGAAGATGTTTTCAAGTATGTTTTGTATTGTGAAGTGATGTTTTGTGTGTTATGTGATATTGCAACAAAAACCAATAAAAAG
The DNA here is from genome assembly GCF_023864345.2 of Schistocerca serialis cubense. Taxonomy (NCBI): domain Eukaryota; kingdom Metazoa; phylum Arthropoda; class Insecta; order Orthoptera; family Acrididae; genus Schistocerca; species Schistocerca serialis. The sequence continues at coordinate 526,232,917 of NC_064642.1, forward strand.
GAAGTGCAACTTAAATTCGGTGTGCGGATTATTTTTTTACATCACTATTGTGCTAACTTTCAAAGGTTTAATCTTCAAGAATGGTTTGTGAAACACATCTATAAAACTTTTGAATATAGCAGAATAAAACCTAGGCCTCTTTGCATCTGAGCTTGGAATCATCACCACCTAGATTTTCGACGATTGAGCCATGATTTTACAATGAGACCAGTGTGGGAAACATGAAAAGATAGTGCCTAGTTTATTCACTATTTCATGAAATGACTTTATTAACTGTGCTTTAATGACACCTACCCCACAATGTAACTTTGTTGTTGCCTGAAAATGCAGTGTTTAGCAGCGTGAGCAACACCACAAATCTTAATTAATTTTTTAACTTTGTTGTGGTAGGGTTGTTAGAACTGGCAATGGCAAGGAAAGCGTTTCTGAAGAAGAGAAATTTGTTAACATCGAGCATAGATTTAAGTGTCAGAAAGTCGTTTCTGAAAGTATTTGTATGGAGTGTAGCCATGTATGGAAGTGAAACATGGACGATAAATAGTTTGTACAAGAAGAGAATAGAAGCTTTCGAAATGTGGTGCTACAGAAGAATAATGAAGATTAGATGGGTAGATCTCATAACTAATGAGGAGGTATTGAATAGAATTGGGGAGGAGAGGAGTTTGTGGCACAACTTGACTAGAAGAAGGGATCAGATGGTAGGACATGTTCTGAGGCATCAAGGGATCACCAATTTAGTATTGGAGGACAGCTTGGAGGGTAAAAATCATAGAGGGAGACCTAGATATGAATACACTAAGCAAATTCAGAAGGATGTAGGCTGCAGTACGTACTGGAAGATGAAGCAGCTTGCACAGGATAGAGTAACATGGAGAACTGCATCAAACCAGTCTCAGGACTGAAGACCACAACAACAACAACAACTGTACTTTCATGGCAAAAGGTGGCAAATATGTTTCTTGTAAGACCTGCCCTAATTATTCTTAACAAGTTACTCTTCACTGTGATGCAGAATATGTCAGTAGGTTTACAAATACCTCACATAGTCTCTGTGAAAAAATGCCTGTGTACTATCCATTTACATAACTGGAATTTTACTTTAATCCTAAGCTACATTGAGCATTAATAAATAGAACCCAAACACATACTGGTACTATCTGTTCTTTAATTTATGTGTGAAGTAGAAAGAGCTGTTGAACAGAAATAATTTCAATTTGTTTTTAAAACTTTCATATTCTGCCAGCACCTTTAATTCATAAAGAAGGTGTTAAAATATTTTTATATCTGCTTTATTTTATGCAAGAATAATCACTATGCACAAACTCTGCTCATAGTTAAAAAGGACAAAACCTTAATGTATGGATAATAAAAAGTACTCTCTGACATGTACATACTTTTGATTCTCAGAGCATTGATGTAGATGTAAACCTGATAAGTCTCGAATAACAGCAGATGCGTTATGTTTATCTGTGTGCAAGTGTAAACTTTCGTGCAACATGTGAGTTGTCAAGTGTCTTTTTTTTCCCTTCTTCATGATGGCCTACTAAGATCACATAACAACTTCAGTTCCTCATCTTTCTTTTTGCTTCTTGTTTTTCCACTACTCCTTCATCTTTGATTTATGTTGTCTTTTCCTTTCTTCTGTCAATGTTGTTCTCAATTTCTTATTTCTTCTGCACCGAAAGCCTTCTAAATTTAGTATTTTATTCCTTAAAAGATCATTACTCCATCCTGGATTTTCTATTGTTTGAAATATTTATTTCTGTTATTTCCCATTCTTTAATGTTGTTTCTTTGCAGTTTTCTTCTTACATCTGTAATCTGTGCTATTGCTAACTACCTTTTAAATCCGAATTTAAATCCGACTGCATCTTACAACACGATCGAGCACCTGTTCATAATGCACATCCTGTGGCGGAGTGGTTACGTGACAATAACATCTCTGTAATGGACTGGCTTTCATAGGGTCCTGTCCTGAATCCTATAGAACACCTTTGGGATGTTTTAGAATGCTGAATTCATGTCAGGCCTCACTGAATGACATTGACACCTCTCCTCAGTGCAGCACTCCTTGAAGAATGGGCTGCCATTCCCCAGGAAACATTCCAGCACCTGATTGAACGTATGCCTGCAAGAGTGGAAGTTGTCATCAAGGCTAAGGGTGGGTCAACACCATATTGAATTCCAGCATTATCGATAGAGGGTGCCACAAATGTGTAAGTCATTTTCAGCCAGGTGTCTGTATACTTTTGATCACATAGTCTATTTGTTGCTACTACATGTATTAATTATTTCTACAGCTCAAAAGGAAGACTCAGTAGGTAAATTTCAGGTGAGGGGGAGTAGTGTTACCTGATTATTGAGTCGTACAGGTAGACGACATTGTTACTGTTTAAGGTACAGATTCTTACATAACAGAAACATTGTTATCTACGCAGCAGATATTAGTTCTCTGAACTCATATATCACCCATTACCTTTGTAGAAACTGATTAAGATTCAGGATGTAACAATACTAATACATAGGGAGTCAAGTCTTGAAAATTCAACATCTGTACTACTAGTGTTACAAATAAAATACATTAATAAACTGATCAGATCACTTCATGTGTGACTTCAAGAAAGTTGAAGTTTTAATAAAATTTAAATACACACTGATAATTATGATCTTATTCTTTTGAATTTTTTTCTATTGTATAAGGTAAAGGGAAACAAGTTGAACAGGAAAGCTGCAGGCCAATCAAACAAATTAGGAACATTATAAACTCAGAGTTGATCTTCACAGAGTGTGATTACTGAATTATCTGAAGGAAACATGATTCTATAATGTTCTATCCAGATTGTATTAAACAATGCTCTTACAGAGGGAAACATTATAATCTTTTGAATTTATAATGACAATAGATGTTGTTCCATGGATTTGACAAGGAAAAGTTCCTTAACCAACTATATTATGAAGCTTCTGACGCTATGTTTCATAATGGATGATGTTCTCTACTTATCTTCTCATATTTAGATGCTGCGTTGTTCAGATTCCTCATTTAGGTTTCCTTAGTTGCCATAGATTAACTAAGGCAAATACTGTGAAGTTTCCTTCACTTAGCTGAAGGTTATTTTCCCACATTCCTTCATTCAAGAAGGTTAATTTCATCTTCCTTCCATGCTAAACTTAACTGAAACTTTGTCGCTAGTGACTTACAATTTGAGTTTAATGCTAGACTTTATTCTTTCTGTATCATCTTGGATACTGAATTGCTTAACACTCCTTTGAAAAAAGTATTGTCAAATGAATATTAAGATGTGCAGCTATCTCATCTTCATCTTTGACAGTCTACTCTCCAAGCTAATGTGCTTTTCTTTGTGCTAGGTTTACCTGCTAACTTCTTTACAATCACCTTTGCTCATAATATTACACACACATGATAGCAAGATGGTGCTGAGCAAAATTGTATAATGTAATTATGACCCATTTTCATTTAAGTGTAGTTATAATACATATCAAAGTTTTAAGGAATATGCTGTGTTTTGAATCCAATATCTAAAAGAAATATTGACTCCATTACAAATGTAAACCTGAAATTGTGTAAAAGAGACATTAATTTGCTATAGCCACACATATTTCAGTTTTTATTTTTGCTACTAGTTTCACTCTTCTTCATACCTAAATGGTACTGATATTGAATTTATGGGCTCAATGTGCACCTTTGCTAAGAGTGATAATGACACACATGCATCTATTTACTGTTCAACTGATTATCGGAATGGGTGCTATGTGTCAATTTCTGCATCCATTGTAAGTGTAACCTAAGCAGGGATTTTATTCAGAGGTGAAATGTACTGATACAACATGGACAATCTTCTGCAAGCAATGGATAAATTTCTTCACACTACTTATCCATTTCTAGCCTTCAAGCAAAATGATACCACACAACTCTGTATTTCTTGTTTTGTTTATTGAGACATTTCTTGTTGGTTGCTGATCATCAGATATGAAGTATGAGGTGTTTGAGGTCTTGGCTGCAGAGTTATTATTGACAGATCTGAAACATGCTCATTAAAAGTTTGTCAGTTGTTGAACTGGGGCCTCACTTTTTATTATTTGTTTACTTGTCTTTATACTTAGCTAGAGAACTCATCACATGTAGAAGAATTCATGCTATCCCAGAGACCTAATGAATTTAATAACAATAATGATGATGCTGAAAGGCGCAACCAATTGGGAATTACACAGGAATATTTTTAAAGAATTTTAAATTGTGAGTAAATGTGTTACCTGACATCATACATTGAATTTTCAGCTTTAAACAGGCTAGTTGACAGTTATGAAACTAAAAGCAGGAATCATTTTTTGACATAAATATACAGTAACAGCCTATATCAAATAAGTATGCTGCATCATTTTAATAACATTCAACACATTTCTTTCAGAAATAAAACATAAAAAACTGGATTCAGAATTCAGAAATATGTTAAAATCTGATAGGTTATACAGCCCTGAGTGGCACACAGATTATGCAGATCAAGGAGGAGGAACCAGTTTCAGTAACAGTGTCTTTTTCTTGCAGCTTTTAGTATCGTGAATCCTAATAATAAGAAGCCATATCAACCACTATTTTTTTTACAATTAACAGTCAGTATTTAAAAAAAGTACATTTTAGCAATTTTAATTATATGTTTTCAGAGTCAAACCTTCCCTCTCCACCACACTTACAACTCCATCTGTTTCTTATAATACCCCAAGAAAAAAAGAAGATTGTTTGCAACATAGCTTACAGGCTTAACACTCTCTAAATTTTCTCACTGCTGTGATTGGTGTTACATCAGGTCAAGAAAACACTTTCATTTGTTTCATTTACTCTACAGAGTTTGGAGATGGCATGATAATATAAAATTTCTATGATCTCAACATAATATTTCATTCACGGGTAATAATAATATGAAGTTGAAATTTCAGTAGCAGTGATTCCACTGGTTAGCATAAGTTTATTGTATATACAGTGACAAAATTTGTGCTTTTCTTCTTTTTGCTCAATAATCTCAAAGATAAGAACATAAGCCTTTTTCTACTTTAGCACTTCATGTTGCACCTAATGAAACAATCTGTAAAAGTCTTAGTCAAAGGTAGAGAATATTTGAACTGTTTCAGTGAAAAACTTTCTCGTATATCAGAAGCAAAAGTGAAAGAAATAATCGAATCCAACAATAAATAAAAACTGTCAAAATGAGAAAAAGTTTAGTCATCACTCAAGGAAGTTGCTAAGTTCTTATGTAGAAACAGGGTGAACAGTATACTTCTATATCAGCCAACATGCTGGAAAAGTGCAGAAAGTTTGCTGTTTGGTGAAGATCAAGCTCAAGATTGATTTTTTTTCAACAATTATTTTGATTCTTAGGAAAGATTGGGTGGTATCAGAGAGGAGCAAGGTGAGCACTTTCATCAAAATATCAAAGCAGTGGAAAGACACTATGACAGTTGCTGGTATATCAGTGTGATAGGAGACTGTTCTTGCCTGTTGTACATCTAATCAAGAGTGTAGTTCATCAGAGAAAAAGCTACTGTATATTACCCGTTAATGTTGTGAGGTGTATTGAGAAAAAAATATAAGCACAATTCCTATGTAACAAAGAAGTGGTTTCATGTTTACAGGTCAGTAAAACTTTTGTTCATATTGAACAATTAAATTTCCAATATTTTACATTACACTGTTTTACTAATTTTTCTAGTGTATAACAATATCACATAATGACAAGGTTATATGTGACAAAAAGTGGGCAGGTAAGGATTCAGATGTTGTTAGCTAACAAAAAGTAATCTAAAGACCTTTTTTGTTGGCCTGTGTTATTCACATTGACAAAGAAACACACTGTCACAGAAAGAATATTTTTACTGTTGCTTCTCTGTTTTGATTGTTTCTGTGATGTTGGTCACCCAAAAAGCTGTCGAAGTGTGAACAGTAATGAATGTATGAGTAACATTGAATGTGTAAAGTGTTATATGTTAAGTAAGTAATGTAATTATCAGATATTTCACAGCTGTTTACTAACTTGTTCTTGAGATTGGTGTCTATCAATGGTGCATGGAGATTAGTGTGTGTGGGTAACCTCTCCCTAAGCTTGATGGAGAGAAGAGAAGACATCACTTTCAATTCAGAATGCACTTTATTATCTAACAAACACACTAGTAGGTGGAGGCTACAAGGACAAAAGGGAATCATAAAGCACAATTATTTCAGCCAAAGGAGCCTCACATGCAGCACTTGGGTTATCTCGTGCACTGGGAGGAGTGGTAGATTGGACAGAGTAATTGTTGCTTGCAGCAAGAACACCATTATGTAGCTGCTCCTTAGTCAAATCTGTGGTGGGATGATGGTACTTGCTCAGTGTCCAAGCTGGTTTAACCCTGTTAATAGAAACTGCTTGATGTCTCCCATTAAGAAGGATGTCCACTGCGTTATTAGTAGAGCTGAGTAACCTATGCGGACCAGAGTATGAAGGCGGGAGGGCCACCTGGACTGTGTCATCACATAGTATGATCAACTCACAGTGTGCCAGATAACTATGTATGTACACCGTCAGCACAGTGTGAGGGCTAAGAGTTGGTGTGTTATAGTAGTGTTGTGCAAGTGAATGCAGTCGGCTAGAGCTGGAAGCTCATCCTGAGATGGGAGTTTGGTGTCCTTGATGAACTTTGCAGGTAGCATTAGAGGTTTGCCACACAGAATATCAATGAAGGGAGTATTCAGGTCATCTTTGTCAGCTGAATGGATGCCATTTGAGATCCACAACAGAGCCTCTGACCAGAAGCCATCATGGCACATGATAGCCCCATTAAGTGCATGGTGCCAACATTCAGCTACTCCATCGCTCTGTGGGGGTTATGTAGTTTTATGGAACTTCTTAACACAGCACAAAGCACATAATTTGTCAAAAAGTAGAGACTTGAACTGGCATCTCTGGTCAGCAGTAATGGAAGAGGAGAACCTGACATGTGAAAATCCATGGAGAAAGGAAAGCACATGTGACAGAATCAGCTATGGTGTCTAAAAGAGTTACGGCCTGGACCCATCTGGTTACCTGTTCAATGGTTTAAAGGATATATCTGAACTCCTCAGAGGATTGAACAGATCCAGCAATGTCAAGGTGCATGTGTTGACAGCATTCCTTTAGTATGTTGAATTTTCCTAGAAGAGGTTGAGTGTGCGGCTTACCTTGCTTTGATGACATAGTATGCATTTACAACTCCACAGGTGGCAGTCATTCCTTATGCGAGGCCAAACAAATGTATCATTATGAGGTAGGTTGTAGCCTTGATGCCTGAGTGTGCAAGGTCATGGATAGCTGAGAAAACTGTCCAACAGATATGAGTCAGAACTAAGGGGTAGAGGTTGCCTGTGGAAGTGTCACATAGTATCGAACATGGAGAACTGGGAAGGCAGTGAGAAACCTAGGTCCAAATTAGAATGCTGTTGAAGATCTTGAAGTTCCACATCATCTGCATGGAGACAATCCAGTTCATCCAATTCTAGTGGAGAAGTGACAGATGTCACACGTGATAGGTAATCCATAACCACATTGTCTGCCCTTGTGATATACTAGATGTCAGTGGTGTACTGACTAATTAAGTCCATGTGTCGGAATCTCCCTAGAGGGAGGGCTTGTGTGGATTTATGAATAGTGTCAGTGAGTGGTTTATGATCAGTTAAAATCATAACCTTGTGCCCTTCAGTGTTGTCACAGAACTATATGGCTTCATAAACCAGGAGTAACTCACAGTTGGAAGCTAATTACTTGCATTGAGAAACAGTGAGTTTCTTTTAGAAAAACTGAAGAGTTATGTTGTATCACCAACATGTTCTGGTAGAACCGCTGAAAGACACCAAGCCCTTGTGGGCTTGTCCTCTTCCATTTTTTCCATTTTTATCACTCGCTTGAAATATCATCAGTGGGAGCAGGCTGTTTAAGGTAATGGAGCAACGTATGATTGAGTACTGAGAGCTCTAACTTCATTTTCTGTGATTGAATTGGGTGTTGGCTCTCATTTTGTTTCTTTCTATATTTTTCCACTGAATCTGTGAGTGTGACCAGTCAGTGAGGAGCGGTATGCTTCATAGAATCATGTGTGATAGGGCCAGAGAGTTCCCAGAAAGCAGCTGGTCAGTGACAATAGCGGCATGCTAACAGAGGTGACCCCTGGTCAGCAGTATGCCTTTGTATCGGTCGAAAAGTGGAGGCCAGCTTCTCGACAGAAGTTTGGAGTGACTGGCTGGTGCCTTGCAAAATAGTTTTACTGCTGAGTAAGGCGTACTGTTCGCTGCCTTGGCATCAGACATGTATTGTGAGGGTGGCATTCTCAGAACTTGATGTCTGACGCCATGGGTTGCCTGACAGATAGGCGTCATATGTAGGTACTGTTTTGCAGTTGTCAGGTGCAGTTTCTCATGCCTCTGTCCTCCTGCATGTGACAAAAAAGGAGCAAGATGTTTTGAGGACTGGAAATGGATCATGCTGGCAATATAGAGTGCCACTTAAATTTGACGGCAAGTCTCTCCCTTGCAGCTGGATTTTGCATGGTGGTTTTGGTAACAGAAAAGCTGGTAGCTAAAGTGGGGGGGGGGGGGGGGGGGGGAGGAGCATGCACTTGCCTTTCAAGTAGGGATTTATATTGAATCAGGTGAACATCCAACCTTCCAACCGCAGCACCTTGCACTGAGCCAATTGAAGTGTCACTTCTGTCAGCTGTGTTGGATATGCGAGCAAAGGGTAGTGGGTGTGTGAGCATGTTTCAAAGTGTACTCTTAAGAGCACTGAATGCTTGAATCATTTATCTGACCACCATACCTTTCACAGCCCAGAAGTGTTCTTGCCCACCAAGGCGTCTGTCAATGGTGATTGGAGAGAAGGAGCACGCTGCAGATGCCACTGGAAAAAAAATTTACCATACTGAGGAATCATCACAGTTTGCAGTAAGTCCCTGGTTATGGTAGGCTGTTAATTAATGCAACACAGTCTAGTGTCCAATGGATTCCCTCCATGATGATGGAGTGGTTGGGCACAATTGTGATTTGTCATGGCTAACCCCACACTGAGGTTAGCAAGTGCTTTAAGGACCTGTGTTAAAATGTTGTTCATACTCATCGGTGGAGATGGAGTTGAAGAGAATGTCATCGAGATAGACATGGCAATAAAGTAAGTTAAATAAAACAAGCCAGTGAACCTTCACAAAGTCTGAGCTGCATTTTTTAGGCTGCAGCGCATAAAGCTGTATTCAAATAAGCTGAACAGTGTAATAATTACTCTTTTGGGGATGTTGTCTTTGAATATAGGAATCTGGTGGTATGCTTTGCTTTATGACAGTCAAGAACACTAGAAACTTTCTACCCATTAAGGAGCTGGGCGAAGTTCTGAATGTGGGGGCAGAGGCATTAAGTTTCCGATAGTCACCACACAACTGAAACAAACTATCCTTCTCAGGGAGGAGGTGGATGGGAGTGGATCAATTACTGTGTGAAGGGCGTTCAATACCAACACCTAAAAGTTCATTAATAATTGCTTTAGCATGACATGACTTTTTGGGGTTGAGGAACCATGCTTTGTAATGCACATGAGGAACTCCCATGCATCATGGTCATCCTGTGACAAGTACCGTTAGTGACAGCACAAAGATGTGCAGCTTCAGTGCAAAAGGAAGGAACACAATTATCAAGAGGTATGTCACTGACCTTAGCTTGTGTAGGTGGAGGCCTGGTGGGAGCATGGCTGTTGTGGGGGACATGGTAGTTGCTGAGGGTGCTACAGTGGTGTGTGTTGGAAGTAAAACTACCAGGCAGCTAGGTCTGTGTTGAGTATGCACCAGTTTCTGTGAAACATTGTCAGTAAGGTTTGTGAGTTCAGCTTTGTGTGTGTGTGTGTGTGGCATCCATCATGGAACAACGAGTGGTGAGCTTAAACAGTGTGTTGGTGAAATGAGCTGTAAATATTGCACACTTGGATAGAGCTGGGAGATGCTGATCAGGTCTCAAGGAAGATGTAGCAGTAGAAGAGCTGAAGAAGCCTGGAATGCAAGCGCCAGTCGCATCGTGAATCAGGGACACTGTGTGCAGAGAGAGGCCAAAGTTTTTCACAAAATCAGTACTGAGGACTGGGTCATTGATGTCTGCAATGTGAAGTGTCCAAATGAACTGCATCTGAGGCGAGAACTGGAGTCTGAGTTCCATTGTGCACGTGTGCAAGCCGTTAGCTGTGCATAGATCAAGTTTTGTAGGAATTAATTGAGTGGGAGCAGAAGAGGATGGGATGTGGCTGGCGTCTGCTACTGTGTTCATGAAAAACTTCATGTTATTGTAGTGGTTAGAGATGCAGAGTCATCAACAAGTAGTGGATCACATATTCAATGGCTGTTGACCAAATCAGTTCCCTGCAAGAGCATTGTGAGCCAAGGCGCTTAGACCAGCCCACACAGAGAGCTTAGGTGGGTGCAGGGAGGATGGCAATTTCTTGCTGTATTGCCGGAGGTGACATGGAACCAGTAGAGTGGGTACTCTGAGTGGAAGCTTAAGCCATCTGTTGTGCTGCCTGTAGTTCACATATCTGACCAGACATTGTGTCGGTGGGACTCATTGTGCTCAGATATCTGAAGCTGGCAGTGTCTGCTGCTGACTGCTAGGTCGCTATGGATTACTTTGGTGTAGAAAGCCCACTCTTGCACTACCTCTACCAGCTGAGTACATTAGCTGAATAGGGGGAGTGGAGCCACTGCTGCCAACTTTCTCATTTGATGGAGCATTTATAGCTGGCTGTGTCTGATAATTCTATAGGCCTGTTCTGTCATTTGAAGCTTGCTCTTCAAAGGGTCGGCAGAGTGGGAGACGGGCTGCAGTTGGAGTTCATGTGGAAGCTTGATGAGCCACAATGTACAGAGTGCAATTTCAATCATGACTTCGGATCCTACCTGTGTTCACATGTGCCTCCACTGCTGTGAAGGTGATCTTGTGCTGAAATATTCCTCATGGATTATGTGTTGTGTAGCCTCTGCTTAGGACACTATGTATGTTATATAATTCTTGCCCTTGGTATAGCATACTTGAATTGTACTGGCAGGCTCAGCATTAGTCCATTGATAAGATCTGTTGATCATATAGCTGACTAGAGAAGCAAGGAAATTGAGCATTATTGTCCAAGATTCTGTGCAGGTCTAGCAGTTTTTCCACCAGGTAAAGAAAGTCTTCGGGTTTTCTTTTTGTAGTTGAGGCAGTTTGGGAAATCTGCTCGTGGAAACATGCTGCATAGCTAACAGATGGGCTGGTGTATGCAGTGAAGGAATCTGTAATATGGATGGGAACACCGGTACCTGTCTGGTAGATGGTGTAAAATTTCGATTGACAGTGCCATATGAAGTGGAATGAGGATGTGATGTACTGCCTGAGATCGTCATAGTGGGGGGTAATGAGGTATCACCTGCATGTGTTGCACAATGCGGCAGGTGTGTATGAGAAAACTACCAGTGCAGATGGAACGACATGGTCATAAAGGGACATAGCAGTAGGTCGGAAGGCTGAACGGTATCTTACATCACAAATTTGGAGTAACTGTCCTCTATTTGTTGTGGGTAAGAGGCTGCAATTTGGAGCAGCAGACAGATGGGTGGTAGCCACCATACGCTGCCATTTGTAGCAGAGCTGCAGTATGTGGATCTTACCATCTTGGTGCTTACAAGGCTAGGTTCATTGCATGAAGGCCAGTGTGGCATGTAGATCCACAATCAATTGAAAATGGCACTTACACTGTCGATGTTACCAGTGCTTCACTTTCCAATATATAGGATTTGAAAGAAGTTCTGAAGTACTACATGGTAGATTATCCATTATCGCTTGGGCAGTGACTAATAACACGCAAAACAGAAATAATAATTTGCCAATGGAAACGGATTCAGGGGTCACCAGTATGGATAATATCTCTATATGCCCGATGGAGATAAGAGAAGACACCACTTTCAAAACAGAAAGCTCTTTATTGTTTCAGTTTTCTTATTTTCAGAGTACTGAAGAGTGGCCTGTTTTAATCGTTAAAAATCACTGAAAAGCCAAGATTGCATAAAAATCTCTTTATTTAAGATAATGGGTTTCAACAGTCATGGCTGTCATCTACACGTCTTTAGCATCTTTTTGTTGTACAATCTGTCCATTTTACTCTGAACCTCATGCATGTGTTGAGTTTTATCCATTTGACATCTTGTGCATGAGGTTCAGATTAAAATGAAAGTGTTTTACAATAAAAATATGTTAAAGATCTGAAGATGACAGCAATGACTGTTGAAACTGGTCGTTTCAAGTAAAGAAATTTTTTGTGAACTTGGCTTTTGAACGGTTTTTAGCATTTAATTGTCTACGAAACACAACATGCGGACAGAAACATCTGTGAAAGTCGATACACAAGAGTAGAGACTGAAGTCAAAGATCGTAACTCATCATAGGAGTAGTTTGTTTGGTTATCGATAGTCGTCACATGTGTATTAAATCTGAAATATTTAAACTTATTGCTTCTTTTTAAGGTTTAGCCATGCTGCTGTTGATGTGAAGAATTTATTTTCATTTGCCTCATAAGCACTGATAGTATGAAAGGAATTCCCTTTACATCGTTCTCATTTTAGATTTTATTTGAATTTTCTGCGTAGTCTTTGTCTACAATACATAGTTTCCTTATTTTTGAAGTCAAACTGAGTGGTACTATGGTGCTGTTAACAGTGTAGTTTCAGATCTCTGTTATAAATATTATATTTTACCATTTGATTTTAAATATACCTTGCTTATTTGCCATGTTTGGTCAGTAATTACTTCATAATTGCTTATCTTATTGTTTGTTTCTTAAAACTGTCAACATAATGAATGTAATGGAATATTGTTTTAGCTTAATTCTACTGCAGAAAACTAGATCTACTCTGAAAATTACATTTTATCATTAAGCTTAATAGCACACATGTTTGACATTGACCTCAAAGTAAGACAGTGAACTACTGCATATTAAAATTACTAATCTGTTTAAAAGGTTACTCATTATATTGGTAAGTTACATATAATTAAATATTATGAGGGTGTAAAAATTTTACATGGTATCTATGAGTATATCCTCATGATTGCTGCTGGGTTTACTGCTGTGAAATTCAGTGTCAACAGTATCAGGAGATGGCTGTTCACGTTTCCAGTACGTAGTGGAGACTTCCAGCACAAAGACGGCAACCGACAAGATGAAGCCAATGCAGAGGGCAACGAAGGCAGCCTTCAGTTGTCCTGTGGTGAGGATCTGTGGTTGTGAAGATGAAGTGATGAGTGTCTCAAAGCGGGACTGGTTGCAGTTAAGCCGAGCCCGCCACAGCTCCAAAAGCCCTGCCTGCTGAGCACAGAGAAAAGTTAGTGCCTCCATGTAATGGCCATGGCTACTGGTAGAGTTGAACATTTATGTGAGCTGAGTAGTCATAAAGCTTTAATTATTGCACCAAAAAATACTGGCAACAGGGACAGCTTTGTCACTTGTTTGTCCCTTTCATCTGGTGTGGCAACTGATGTACAGGGTAATTCTTCAGAACCATCATAAACCGCTAGTCTTATCCCTAGGACGCTCAACGCACCAGTATCACGGCCATTACAAATACTGCATGAGATGAATGTTGTTAAAATATATACTGAAGAATATATACATGACAAACGCCACATAATGACATTCGCTATCTCTTACTTTTTCTCAGTGGCAGCACGCTTAATGGCACAAAAGGGAAAACTGACTCTAGATGTACTATTAAAATATTTTTACCAAGCCAGGAAGGCTACAGAACAGCAAGTCTGAAAATGATGGTTGCTGATTATTAACATAATAACTGGACGAGACAATCATTCTCTACTCGCACTAAAATCTCCTAGGTAGAAGATCAGAAAAATTACAAAATCTTAAAACACAGGCCACAGTCATCCCATTCTCACTTAACATTGAGGGGGGAGGGGGTCCAATAACAAATCAGATTGTACCCTATCGTCATGATATACAGTACACACAACGAAAATGTGGCGAGCTACAATCATTTCACCCGAAGAGTCACTAATGGGGGCAATTCTTCATGTTTGAGATGGAACTCAAGTGTCAGGGGCTGTATCCTATTTGAACATGTGTCAAGTAGACTTCATCATGTCTAACTGGTCAGAAGGAGATAATGCAGAGGAATCGCAATACAAACCTTGCCCACTCTGGTGCTAAGAGATCTATGCCAAAATCCTCAGGTCACCGTAGGAAGGAATCTGTTCTTTGGTGGAAGGATCAGTGTCGTTGTGCGAAATGGGACATGCGGACAGCGCTGCGAAGCTTCAAGCACAGTCCATCTATAGTAAACCTTCAAAACTTTCGTCAGCGAGAGCGGAAGCCGACAGTCAAGGAGAGCAAGAACCGACCGTGGCGCGAGTTTCTTAAGTCCATTAACCAGTCAACTTACGACACTGTAGAACGAGAATCAGAAATGAAGATATGCGGGAGAAGGATGTTACGTCCATTAGCTGCCAGCCGGGACAATAGAGTCTTGAACGTCACACCAGGGGGGATAGCAAGATTATGATGTGGAACTTTTGCGATATAACATCGTTCATGAGGCAACTTGCACGTTCCCATACGTATCTAGGAGCTAGGGACAAGGGCGAACTAATTATCTCTCGAGTAATCAAGAAGCCCGGATCCTTGGTGGAAATCAATAATGATTCCAGTTAGTAAACAAGGAAGAGACCGGGCACATCCTAGCAGCTGTGGTAGTGTCGCTCTTACCGGCTATGTAGAAAAGACCCTACCTTGGATGATCAACTCCCACTCTGTATGGACTCTACAATCTAGAAATGTCGTAGACAGGATCCAGTGTGGTTTCAGGAGAAATAGTCCCACTCTTGGTAACGTAACCATTATGGAAGCGGGTGTGCAAGAGGTGTTGTTACGTAATCAGAATGTAATATAAATTTTTTCGATACTGAAAAGGTATATGACACTATTTCGAGACTCAGTATCATCTGTCAGTTACAAGAACGCAGATTTTTGTGGTCGTTTCCGCATTTTTCTCAATGAATCCTCGCTGAACGTCGTTTTGGATAGAGAATCAGAAATTCTCTTTGCGACAGGTTCCCTCCAGGTAACAATGTCTCTCAGGGAAGCGTAACTCCGTTCGCAATTGAGATCAACATCATTAGGTCCTGTGAACTGTTAATTATTTGTGGCCGACTTCTCCATTTTCTACTCCTCTTCTAGTCCCACAATGGTTCACATTATTATAATTATAATTGACACTTAAGAGGTTGGAAGAACAGTTTACTACAAGTTTTAATTTCTCCTCTGAAATAACTGTGTACGTTAATTTTTATCATAATCCTTCTGGTTTGAATTCTCTTGAGCTAAGGTTGTGATACGGTTTTAAGTTTTGAGGACTCAATGCGATTACTTGATCTTTTATTTGAAAGAAAACTGACGTGAGTTCCACCTAAAAATAATGAACACCATGAAGTGGTTGAACGGGAAGAACTGGTGTACAGACAGATCTTGCTTGATTCAGTTTTATAAGAGTTCCACGTGCTTTAGTCTAAATTATACTTGTACAAGCTACGGCTCACCACAACCAACATACATGAAAATGATGGACTTACAACTGGATCAGATTGACCACTAAAGCTACAGGACAAGCTTTATAGAGAGCCTCTGCTCAGAGGCAGGTGAGCCACCACTGTTAGATCGACGAAGGTTCGTTGTAGCAAGACAAGCAGTCAAGATCCACTAGTTTCCGACATCACTGGTTTTCCCTGCAACAATTAACATCAATGTAAACTTGGAACGACTTTACAGAAATCGCCCACGAGGGAAAAACGTGAGGTATATGCGCAAACAGCGGTTATTGGATGTAGATGTTCTCGGATAAACGTATAGAAGAAGGGTTGGAGCAAAGCACCACCTTGGATGTTGGTGGAAATCTTTAGGGGCTAGGTTTGTCTTGGGTAAACATATAGAGGCGGGGTTGTTGATGAAGCCCAGGATAATTTTAGACCTGATGAAGTGCAACATACTGTTCAATTACAACTATGTTTTTAAGAACAGATTTTTTAGCATTTTAAATGAGCACCATGATTTTAACGTAGTATACGTTTAGGCTACTGGTGGGACCAAACAAGATCTACACCTACATCTACGTGATTACTCTGATATTCACAATGACGAGCCTGGCAGAGGGTTCAAAGAACCACCTTCAATCCGTCTCTCTACCGTTCCACTCTCGAACGGCGCTCGGGAAAAACGAGCACTTAAATTTTTCTGTGAGTGCGTTGATTTCTCTTGTTTTATCGTGATGATCGTTTCTCCCTACGTAGGTGGGTGCAAACAGAATGTTTTCGTAATCGGAGGAGAAAACTGGCGATTGAAATTTCATGAGAAGATCGTGTTGCAACGAAAAAAGCCTTTGTTTTAATGATTGCCACTCCAACTAACGTATCATGTCTGTGGCACTATCCCTCCTACTCCGTGATAATACGAAACGAGCTGTTCTTCTTTGTACCTTTTCGATGTCACCCATCAGTTGCATCTGATGCAAATTCCACACTGCACAGCAGCCAGAATAGGGCGGACAAGCGTGATGTAAGCAGTCTCTTTAGTAGATCTGTTGCACCTTCTAAGTGTTCTGCCAGTGAATCACAGTCTTTGGTTGGCTCTACCCACAACATTGTCTATGTGATCGTTCCAATTTAGGGTATTTGTAATTGTAATCGCTAAGTATTTAGTTGAATGTACAGCCTTCAGACTTGTGTCACTTGTCGCGTAATCGAAATTTAGCGGATTTCTTTTAGTACTCATGTGAATAACTTCACACTTTTCCTTATTCAGGGTCAACTGCCACTTTTCGCACTATACAGGTATCTTATCTAAATCATTTTGCAATTAGTTTTGGTCATCTGACGACTTTACAAGACGGTAAATCTGCAAACAATCTAAGACGGCTACTGAGATTGTCTCGTGTGTCGTTAATATAGATCAGGAACAATAGAGGGTCTATTATACTTCCTTGGGGAACGCTAACTGTTTTCCCCTTGATCGAGGGTAAATGACAGCATAATCTGCAAACAATCTAAGATGGCTTCTGAGATTGTCTCCTACGTCGTTAATATAGATCAGGAACAACAGAGGACCTTTAACACGTCCTTAGGGAACACTAACTGTTTTTTTTCTTGAATCCTGAGAATCCGTCTAGCTATCGAATTTACTGTATTGGATGCTGAGCTGTATACTATTCCTAAAGCTGTGGATCCGCTGAAACTTGACCGAGGTTTAAAATTCTTGATCTTCCTCGATTCACCCAATGCTCTGCACCCATCCAGCGTATGTACTCAGCTACCACCCTAAAATATCCGAGACGGCCTTCTCTTGCTACAAAGAGATGCTGGAAAGGTATCATGCTGCTGGATAGAAGAACACATGGGAATACGTTGGAATGAGTTAACTGATACAATATCCAAAGAGGTATGTACCCTACCAAAGGTAACGCAATGTCCTATTCCTCTGCATTATCTCCTTCTGGCCAGTTAGACATGGTGAAGTCTACTTAACACATGTTCAAATAGGATACAGCCCCTGACACTTGATTTCCATCTCAAACATGAAGGCTCTGGACCGTTTCTACTGGAAGCTTTCTGCTTTCCATATTTTGGTAAGAGGACCAAAAGAAGCCCGTGTTTACTTGACAATTTTTTCTTCTTTTGGTCCATACTACCTCTAACCAAAATATGGAAAGCAGAAAGCTTCCAGTAGAATCGGTCCAGTGTCAAAAGGTATCAGAACGAATTTCGCTTTCGACTCGGTCGTCTCCAGACAAGGTTCCCTGACTCGGATTGAAACATTTACCCTTCTGCATCATGCTTGAAAGTTCGTAAGGTCATTACGGAATCACCCAGTGTACTTCATGTGTCTCTGTGGATGAGTGTGCGTTTATATATTGCCAGCTGTAACGGAGATCACAGTATAGATCACTGGTCGTCAATCTTTTCTGCTCAAGAGCCAAAACCGACATTGTGGGAAGGCACCTTGGGCCGTATATGGACCGATCTTATTGTTAATAGGTAACCTACATAAATTATTATGTTATGAGCCACCAGTATACCAGTTACAGTAAGGGCGTAATAAGTTGGTCGCTGTCTCTCAAGTACTGACCCTTAAAAGTGGTCACTTTTCGGAACACTTCGTGCCGACTGTTCATTGTTCCAGATTGCTTCTAACCTCAGCGACCCCAAAGTTGTGACACTGTAATGGCCTAACGAGGTGCTGTTGTGTTGTCTGCGTGAACGGATGATTAACTGATTAATAACAGTAACTGTACTTATATTTAAATGCATTATGGAATATGAAGCACAGCTATATTTTGAAAGTCACTTTTCTTCAACTTATTTCCTTAATTTAGTTGCATATTCCTTGTTACAAATACACTGGTGTCCAAAATTAATGCAACAAACGGAAATTTTGCAAGTTTGCGTTTATTTTGCCGCAAAACGGTATAAACAGGCGATAATAAAGTAGAAAGATTGTAAAGAATACAGAACGTAAAGAACTGCAATATGCATAATGGTGCACAAAAATGTTCTGAGTTTTCTCCAACTTATCTGTTTTGCACACACATTCTGACAACCTGTTTAATTTGTGGCTAACTCTGGCAGTAACACAGGTGTGACTATGGCGAGGCATGCTTTGAAGATGCCATCAATTTTGTGTTGAGTAAATATTGCCCATTCTTTCTGCAGAATACTCGCAAGTCTTGGAGAGTTGTTGGTGGATGCTGATTTGATGCAACCCGTCTCCCTAATTCATCCCAGATATGCTCTATGGGATTCAAATCGGGAGAGCGAGCAGGCCACGCCATGGGTGTAATATCTTCCGTTTCCAAGAAAACATCAACCAACCATGCTCTATGAGGTCGAGCATAATCGTCCATCAATACGAAGTCTGGGTCCGCAGCACCTCGCAACAACCGTACATGAGGTCGTAAGATCTCGTCACGATATCTGACAGCAGTTAAACGTTGCAGGTTCATTAGTACAATTTCACGAAGAGGTGTTCGAATGGTCAAAGTAATCCCTGCCCCAACCATTAGGGATCCTCCTCGATATCAGTGTCTTTCCACAATGTCTGGGTCTCGAAATCGTGTTCCCCGTTCCATCCAGATGCGAATACGTCGAGAATCACTCCTCTGGCCAAATCTGGATGCGCCTGTGAAAAGATTATTGGCCCACTTTTCTCCTGTCCACGTGGCATGTTGACGAGTCCACTCTAGAGGTTTCCTTCTGTGAAGACACGTCAGAGGTTCAAATACAGCAGGTCTTCGACAATAAGGGCCACTCTGCCGATGCCTTCTGTACACCGCAGTTTGCCTCGATGCTGCGAGGTCAGATGCCATTTGTAGCGCTGTACTAAGGCGGTCCCGTCGTGCCCTTACAGCCAAATATAGGTCTTCTCTTTCTGATGTCGCAAGTTGTCGGCCATTCCCTGGTCTTTAGGATACAGTTTCGGTTTCCATAAACTGTCGTCACATACGAGAAAGAACAGAACGGTTAACATTATTTCATAGGGCCACATCAGTTTGCGACCGTCCTGTTTCCATTTTTCTGTGGACCTCCATCACAGAGCGTCTGGTAGGCATCTTCTCTGTGCCATATTGCACAGTCTGTGACTGTGCACACGGCGATTGTGATGTGGGACTGCCCAACAAACACTATCCCGTTTGGTGGGTGTCCTGACGTCAACGGTGGTGTGGTTGTCCGTTGACCTGAACGCCACCTTTCGTGCAGAACACTATCCTAGGGACATCTGTTGAAATTTGTATGACTGTAACTATATCTTGGATGAGACACAAGACGGCGAAACAGCGGTTCTTTGCTTTAATTTTGGACACCAGGGTATGTATCGCCTTTGAAGGTGACCGACTCTCTAGTTTGCATTCGCAATTTCGTTAATTTGGTTACAAAATCTGCGCAGCAGCGACTGATTGGTACGAGTTGCGTAAGACTGTGAGTTGTCAGTACCGAAAGACATTTTCTAACCACTCAGTGGCCGCGCTACTTACTCCTCTGTCTGGAGCGAGCGGCGAACTGTACTTAGCTCACGGCCAGATTAACCAATTAAAATTAAGCACATCATTATTGTCTGTGTAAGTATTTTTGTTTATTACTGAGCAGGAAAACTATAATCTAAAGAATCTCTTGATATTAGTTGACGTTGTTCGATTCGACTGTTACTTGCTTATTATAAAATACGACCGAGAACCGCGGGTGGCACGAATACTTGATTCGGGCCGCATGTGGCCGGCGGGCAGCAGTTTGACGACCACTGGCATAGAAGGTTTCAAAAAATCGATCCCACCATTGGGACCCTCTCCTTACAAGTCATCTCTTCCGTTTCTATATACAGTCATTGTGGACAAATCCATGTGTGGAGGCGTCGGGTATTATCGATGTTGTGAGATACACTGGGCACCTGATGGTACGGGGTGCCACTTGGTACACAACACAATCACCTCTGTTTCGCATAGCCCTATCTTCAAGTACTTTGCGGCATTATCTTTCAAGAATATAAAGCAAGACGGCATGTTGCCCATGCTGTCCAGACCTTTTTCGATACAGAGGGTCTTCAGCTTTTGTTCTGGACTTGAGGATCCTTCGTGCATTGAAGCCATGTGGTCATGAATCCGGGAGACTGGCATGGCAGCGCTAGCCAGCCACTGCAATTGATACAGTATGGCATCTTTTACCAAAGCTCATTCTGACTTCATGCGCAGTTGCGTTAGAGTCATTGTTGCTGCTAGAGGTATTAGCTCTGTGTACTGAATTTAGCACTCTTTTCAACACCAAATCATCTACAAATTTAATAACGTATGATTCCCATTACGCTGTAAACGCACGATGAGCAAATTTTTTTTCTGGTGTTACTGTTTTGATGGGCAACAGTCTAGTAATACAGCAGTTGTTGAAACCTAGGCACTAAAGTGAAGAATTTGAAAGGTATTACTCTGAAAGTATCGGTACATTGAAAAGACAAGAACATTTAATGCATTAACGTCACACGAGTGTTATTAAGTCACTCACATTTACGACGTTTCCATTATTGAATACGTGAAAACGTTTTAGAAAAGTGCATACTACTCTGATCTAGATCACTTTAAACGTAAACCCGACTCACTACTGTATTCCTATTGGCTGAATTTTCTCAGCAGCGGGCACTGTATCTGTTGCATCACAATGAGCCAATGTTAAAGCCGTCGACGCACAGACCGTGCATTCGAACGTCATCGTTGGGTGTGCCAGGTTTAACGTGCTGCCGAACACTGAGGGACGATGAGACTTGTGAGTATGGTACTCGTACATGTGCTCAATGCGGTATATGCGATGGCAGCGCCATCCAGCTGCATTTGTCGGCTGTATCTGGCTCGAAAATTACTCAGTTTGTTTACGAAATGGAACGGCGTAAAATTCCTATGTTAGCTCCATTAAAACGCACATTTCGTCCCTTATCCATATGCTCGTCATGTTGTTCAGTCTATAGCTTCAGTGTCCGTGAACATGTTATAAGGCAAAAAGGAAAGTACCGTGTCTAGTCAATAATGACAGTGGCTTGTAAATTTCCAGTGCAAATAGTGAGGTACAGATTTGCAACAGCTCTCCACATAAGATAAAAATTATTCCATCATTCTCTCTTTTCAGTAAAATCCGAAGGTCATTTTTACTTGATCACTGCTCCTACTACGAGGGTGAGTCAAATGAAAACCTTAAATATTTTTTAAATATTATTTATTGTGCAGAAGTCGTACAAAGCTGTATCACTTTTCAACATAATCTCCCCCACGCTCAACGCAAGTCCCTCAACGCTTACAAAGTGCATAAATTCCTTTAGAAAAAAATTCTTTTGGTAGTCCGCGCAACCACTCATGCACCGCGTGGCATACCTCTTCATCATAACGGAACTTCTTTCCTCCCATTGCGTCTCTGAGTGGTCCAAGCATATGGAAAGGTCTGGTGAGTATGGTGGATGAGGAAGACACTCAAAATGCTGGTCTGTGATTGTTGCAACTGTTGTACGGGCGGTGTGGGGCGTTGCATTGTCATGTTGCAAAAGGACACCTGCTGACAGCAATCCACGTCGCTTTGATTTGATTGCAGGCCGCAGATCATTTTTTTAGGAGATCTGTGTATGATGCGCTGGTGACAGTGGTCCCTCTAGGCATGTGATGCTCCAAAATGACGCCTTTTTCGTCCCAAAAGAGAGTCAGCATAACCTTCCTGCTGATGGTTCTGTTCGAAACTTCTTTGGTTTTGGTGATGAGTAATGGCGCCATTCCTTGCTCGCTCTCTTCGTTTCCGGTTGGTGGAAGTGAACCCAGGTTTTGTCCCTCCCCAGTAACGATTCTTGCAAGGAAGCCATCACTTTCTCGTTCAAAGCGCCGAAGAAGTTCTTCACAAGCATCAACACGTCGTTCTCTCATTTCAGGAGTCAGCTGCCGTGGCACCCATCTTGCAGACACTTTGTGAAAATGGAGCACATCATGCACAATGTGGTGTGCTGACCCATGACTAATCTGTAAACATGATGAAGTGTCATTCAGAGTCACTCGGCGGTTTTCCTTCACTTTGGCTTCAACTGATGCAATCTTCTGTGGAGTCACAACTCGTTGTGCCTGACCTGGACGAGGAGCATCTTCCACTGAAGTCACACCATTTGGGAACTTCCTACTCCATTCGTAGACTTGCTGCTGTGGCAAACATGCATCAACGTACTGAACCTTCATTCGCCGATGAATTTCAATAGGTTTCACACCTTCACTACGGAAAAACCGAATAACAGAACGCTGTTCGTCCCTGGTGCAAGTCGCAAGTGGGGTGGTCATCTTTATACTGATATTGCGACGGTATGTGTGCTCTGCACTATCCTGTCACCTACAGGCCATTCTGCACGCTGTTTGTAGCACTGTTACCAACTAACAGGATAACGGTGCGAAATTTCGATTTGTTATTACAAATTTAAGGTTTTCATTTGACTCAACCTCTTAAGTATCAGAATCTTTGCAACAGGTGAAATAAAAATACTTGAAACACGAAAGTGCAAAATATCTTACTACAAGTAGTGCATGCTGTCTTATAGATAAAGCCAATCCAAGAAATTCACTCCTCAGAAAGAGCGCACTCATATTTAAATAACATCCAATATTATGGAATAAACTTCTATTAAACTGATAAGGAGGAATCAGAACCTATTAGAAAGGGCGAAGGCTACCAAAAAATATTTTCAATCCAGTGAGATTCGAGCCAACAACGCATCGCCCGTTACATTACCCTTCTGCGTCCCTGCTCATTACGTTACACCAGCAGCTAATAATTTACTATACGTAGCATCGTACCATCTCCTCAAAGCTTTAATCGTAGGTGTGTTATTAACTTTCACTTAATTATTACAAAATGTACGAAGAAGAAAGTGCTTCTGATGGATCCTCAATGTGGCGTTGCCTTAAAACGGCTTCGTTTCATAATTCGCAAGTTACAAAGTTTTGTAACTACCACTATAACGTTTCCCGTCATTTTATTACAACAGATCGTATAGTTAACTACGGGGTTTCGGGCTTAGCAGGAGCATACACAGTGAGTCATGTAAGACGTGACACCCTTTTTATTTCGTTAACGGTTTCGTATATTGAAACGAGGTTTTCGCAAATGATGGTACACTAAAGAGCATCTACTTCGGTATGTGACTAAGAGTCTTAACCTTCGTATCTATCGAGATATTGAAGTAAACATGATTTTTGAAATAGAATGACACACTTTTTAACGACATTCAAAAGTGTTGGAACGATGACTACAGGTGGCATAATGCTTGTTAATCTTGAGGTTGAAATCTTCGCAAAAAAGAAAGAAAAGAAAAAAATCGAGAATAATTCTAAAATTGAAAGTCGGCTGCAATCGGCTATTGCGTTGTGAACGCGCTCATGGCAGGCTGCGTCATTGTATCAAGCGTTTCGCCTGTTTAGTTGTCTGCACTGCAGAACTAGCAGGATCTGTGTCGCCTGCTTCAACACGCCATGCATACAGACATGTACAACAATGAGGAGAATTCAGACATGCTACTTTTAACGGAAAATGGTGGCACGAGACCTACTGCATCAGAATTTTGGTTCAGCCAGAGGAGTGTTATTCACATCTTGCATCGACTTAACTTCCACCCTTATGATTTGTTACTACATCACGCACTCGGAGGACGTGGTTTTGGAAGTAGTATAGAATTTTGTTAGTTTGCTCTAAATCGCTTGGGAAACGACACTACGTTTTTCCAACGTGTGCTCTGTACCGGGGAACCAACTTCTACGAACCACGAAATGTAAATTAAATTAACGCAAAGCATGCACTAACGGGCTGCAGAAAATCCATGCTGGCTTCATCAGGTACAACGACGACGACCGTGAAGCGTGCGGCATCATAGGAAATTACATTGTGCGAACACACTTCATAACAGCGATGTTAAAGGGAAACACGTGTGTACAGTTTCCTATGAACGTTCTATCTGGTCTTCTAGAAGAGGTGCCACTGGATAGGCGACAGTGTATGTGGCTCCAACAAGACGGCTACCAAACTCGCTCTCCCGTGCTGTTTCCTGGCCGTTGGATAGGACGGAATGCTGCAGCACATCTGGGCAGGTCCTATTGATTTGACTCCTCCTACTTTCTTTCTGTGGGAAGCTCTGAAAGATGCAGTCCGTCATGAAACCCCCACTACGCCAGGCGCGTATCGCCCACGAATCGCCACAGCATGCAACGCCAAATCATCCAATGTACTTTCATCTGTTCATCCATCTCTCGAATGGCAACTGCAAATGTGCCTTGCAGCCGATGGTAAAGAATTTGAGCACATATTTACCCCCCCCCCCTCCATGAACCATGGACCTTGCCGTTGGTGGGGAGGCTTGCGTGCCTCAGCGATACAGATAGCCGTACCGTAGGTGCAACCACAACGGAGGGGTATCTGTTGAGAGGCCAGACAAACGTGTGGTTCCTGAAGAGGGGCAGCAGCCTTTTCAGTAGTTGCAAGGGCAACAGTCTGGATGATTGACTGATCTGGCCTTGTAACAATAACCAAAACGGCCTTGCTGTGCTGGTACTGCGAACGGCTGAAAGCAAGGGGAAACTACAGCCGTAATTTTTCCCGAGGGCATGCAGCTTTACTGTATGATTAAATGATGATGGCGTCCTCTTGGGTAAAATATTCCGGAGGTGAAACAGTCCCCCATTCGGATCTCCGGGCGGGGACTAATCAAGAGGATGTCGTTATCAGGAGAAAGAAAACTGGCGTTCTACGGATCGGAGCGTGGAATGTCAGATCCCTTAATCGGGCAGGTAGGTTAGAAAATTTAAAAAGGGAAATGGATAGGTTAAAGTTAGATATAGTGGGAATTAGTGAAGTTCGGTGGCGGGAGGAACAAGACTTCTGGTCAGGTGACTACAGGGTTATAAACACAAAATCAAATAGGGGTAAAGCAAGAGTAGGTTTAATAATGAATAGGAAAATAGGAATGCGGGTAAGCTACTACAAACAGCATAGTGAACGCATTATTGTGGCCAAGATAGATACGAAGCCCACACCTACTACAGTAGTACAAGTTCATATGCCAACTAGCTCTGTGGATGACGAAGAAATTGAAGAAATGTATGATGAGATAAAAGAAATTATTCAGATAGTGAAGGGAGACGAAAATTTAATAGTCACGGGTGACTGGAATTCGTCAGTAGGAAAAGGGAGAGAAGGAAACATAGTAGGTGAATATGGATTGGGGCTAAGAAATGAAAGAGGAACCCGCCTGGTAGAATTTTGCACAGAGCACAACATAATCATAGCTAACACTTGGTTTAAGAATCACGAAAGAAGGTTGTATACATGGAAGAATCCTGGAGATACTAAAAGGTATCAGATAGATTATATAATGGTAAGACAGAGATTTAGGAACCAGGTTTTAAATTGTAAGACATTTCCAGGGGCAGATGTCGACTCTGATCACAATCTATTGGTTATGACCTGTAGATTAAAACTGAAGAAACTGCAAAAAGGTGGGAATTTAAGGAGATGGGACCTGGAGAAACTGAAAGAACAAGAGGTTGTACAGAGTTTCAGGGAGAGCATAAGGGAACAGTTGACAGGAATGGGGGAAAGAAATACAGTAGAAGAAGAATGGGTAGCTTTGAGGGATGAAGTAGTGAAGGCAGCAGAGGATCAAGAAGGTAAAAAGACGAGGGCTAGTAGAAATCCTTGGGTAACAGAAGAAATATTGAATTTAATTGATGAAAGGAGAAAATATAAAAATGCAGTAAATGAAGCAGGCAAAAAGGAATACAAACGTCTCAAAAATGAGATCGATAGGAAGTGCAAAATGGCTAAGCAGGGATGGCTAGAGGACAAATGTAAGGATGTAGAGGCTTATCTCACTAGGGGTAAGATAGATACTGCCTACAGGAAAATTATAGAGACCTTTGGATATAAGAGAACCACTTGTATGAATATCAAGAGCTCAAATGGAAACCCAGTTCTAAGCAAAGAAGGGAAAGCAGAAAGGTGGAAGGAATTTATAGAGGGTCTATACAGGGGCGATGTACTGGAGGACAATATTATGGAAATGGAAGAGGATGTAGATGAAGATGAAATGGGAGATACGATACTGCGTGAAGAGTTTGACAGAGCACTGAAAGACCTGGGTCGAAACAAGGCCCCCGGAGTAGACAACATTCCATTGGAACTACTGACGGCCCTGGGAGAGCCAGTCCTGACAAAACTCTACCATCTGGTGAGCAAGATGTATGAGACAGGCGAAATACCGTCAGACTTCAAGAAGAATATAATAATTCCAATCCCAAAGAAAGCAGGGGTTGACAGATGTGAAAATTACCGAATTATCAGTTTAATAAGTCACTGCTGCAAAATACTAACACGAATTCTTTACAGACGAATGGAAAAACTAGTAGAAGCCAACCTCGGGGAAGATCAGTTTGGATTCCGTAGAAACACCTGAACACGTGAGGCAATACTGAGCTTACGACTTATCTTAGAAGAAAGATTAAGGAAAGGCAAAGCTACGTTTCTAGCATTTGTAGACTTAGAGAAAGCTTTTGACAATGTTGACTGGAATACTCTCTTTCAAATTCTAAAGGTGGCAGGGGTAAAATACAGGGAGCGAAAGGCTATTTACAATTTGTACAGAAACCAGATGGCAGTTATAAGAGTCGAGGGACATGAAAGGGAAGCAGTGGTTGGGAAGGGAGTGAGACAGGGTTGTAGCCTCTCCCCGATGTTGTTCTATCTGCATATTGAGCAAGCAGTAAAGGAAACAAAAGAAAAATTCGGGGTAGGTATTAAAATCCATGGAGAAGAAATAAAAACTTTGAGGTTCGCCGATGGCATTGTAATTCTGTCAGAGACAGCAAAGGACTTGGAAGAGCAGTTGAATGGAATGGACAGTGTCTTGAAAGGAGGATATAAGATGAACATCAACAAAAGCAAAACGAGGATAATGGAATGTAGTCGAATTAAGTCGAGTGATGCTGAGATAATTAGATTAGGAAATGAAACACTTAAAGTAGTAAAGGAGTTTTGCTATTTGGGGAGCAAAATAACTGATGATGGTCGAAGTAGAGAGGATATAAAATGAAGACTGGCAATGGCAAGGAAAGCGTTTCTGAAGAAGAGAAATTTGTTAACATCGAGTATAGATTTAAGTGTCAGGAAGTCATTTCTGAAAGTATTTGTATGGAGTGTACATGGACGATAAATAGATTTGACAAGAAGAGAATAGAAGCTTTCGAAATGTGGTGCTACAGAAGAATGCTGAAGATCAGATGGGTAGATCACATAACTAATGAGGAAGCATTGAATAGGATTGGGGAGAAGAGAAGTTTGTGGCACAACTTGACCAGAAGAAGGGATCGGTTGGTAGGACATGTTCTGAGGCATGAAGGGATCACCAATTTAGTATTGGAGGGCAGCGTGGAGGGTAAAAATCGTAGAGGGAGACCAAGAGATGAATACACTAAGCAGATTCAGAAGGATGTAGGTTGCAGTAGGTACTGGGAGATGAAGAAGCTTGCACAGGATAGAGTAGCATGGAGAGCTGCATCAAACCAGTCTCAGGACTGAAGACCACAACAACAACAACTTATGTAAACTTTAAAATTGCATTTCGTTAAGAAAATAATTTATTTCGTAGGTGACATGGAGTCACCGGCCGGTGTGGCCGTGCGGTTCTAAGCGCGTCAGTTTGGAACCGCGTGACCGCTACGGTCGCAGGTTCGAATCCTGCTTCAGGCATGGATGTGTGTGATGTCCTTAGGTTAGTTAGGTTTAAGTAGTTCTAAGTTCTAGGGGACTGATGACCTCAGTAATTTAGTCCCATAGTGCTCAGAGCCATTTGAACCATTTTGACATGAAGTCAACCATTCTGAATAAATAGTTAAATTTATTCAAAGTGTATAACGTCTAATAACAATTTCGAGTAGTATTTATAGACACATTTTCGCGAAAGCAGGTGATTTACTATAAGAAACATTCAGGAGTCACCAGGCTAACACAGATCAGGTTTTTTTCTTCCAAATCTAAGAAAGTTTTCCCTTGAAGAGGGTTCTTTATCATTATAAACGACGTTTCTGTGTCGTCTTTGGCAAGTAATCAGCAACGAAGATTTGATTGGAAAACTAAATGACGAAACGTTGTTCTTTTCACAAAAGACAGAAAACATATACTCATCTGAAATAGTTTTCCTAAGCCCTATCTGATTCACCAGAAGCTAGAATATTCCATAATTCCATATACAAAAATAATAGCTGACTCTGTGTGTATGACGTATAGGAGGGGACATTTTAGTAGCGTAACCCTGTCTAGGCGTTTTGCTCTATAGAACGACGGAGCCTCGCATGAGAGCTCCGCTTGGCGGTGTTTAAACCACTATAGCCGACGCTGGACACATTGTTTTCTAGTTTTAGTACATTTCTCATATTTTTTGCGAAAGTTTTCAATTCAACATTTACATCCTTTATATCCCTGTACGCGTCTTATCAAGTGCTTTCGGATGCCGTTAAAATGTATATCATTTAATTTTAAAAAATCATAATTGCTTCAATATCTCGGTCTTTACAACAGTTAATATACTTAATCACAAACCAAAGTAAATGTTCTTTTCGCAGTAACTCTAGTCGGAAACATCGTTTAGATAACTGGAATTGTTGACGAAAAGAAAAAGGTGTTGCGACTTACGTGACTCACCCTGTATACGTAGTGGTCCATTGATAGTAATCGGGCCAAATATCTCACGAAATAAGCATAAAACGAGAAAACTACACAGAACGAAACTCGTCTAGCTTGAAGGCGGAAACCAAACGGCGCTATGGTTGGCCCGCTAGATGGCGCTGCCGTAAGTCAAACGGATGGTTTTTTTTTTAAAATAGGAACCCCCATTTTTTATTACATATTCGTGTAGTGTGTAAAGAAATATGAATATTTTAGTTGGACCACTTTTTTCGCTTTGTGATAGATGGCGCTGTAATAGTCACAAACATATGACTCACAATTTTAGGCGAACAGTTGATAACAGGTAGGTTTCTTAAATTAAAATACAGAACGTAGGTACGCTTGAACATTTTATTTCGGTTGTTCCAATGTGATGCATGTGCCTTTGCGAAATTATCATTTCTGAGAACACATGCTGTTACAGCGCGATTACCTGTAAATACCACATTAATGCTATAAATGCTCAAAATGATGTCCGTCAACCTCAGTGCATTTGGCAATACGTGTAACGACATTCCTCTCAACAGCGAGTAGTTCGCCTTCCGTAATGTTCGCACATGCATTGACAATGCGCTGACGCATGTTGTTAGGCGTTGTCGGTGGATTGCGATAGCAAATATCCTTCAAATTGCCCCACAGAAAGAAATCCGGAAACGTCAGATCCGGTGAACGTGCGGGCCATGGTATGGTGCTTCGACGACCAATCTACGGGTCATGAAATATGCTATTCAATACCGCTTCAACCGCACGCGAGCTATGTGCCGAACATCCATCATGTTGCAAGTACATCGCCATTCTGTCATGCAGTGAAAAATCTTGTAGTAACATCGGTAGAACATTACGTAGGAAATCAGCATACATTTCACCATTTAGATTGCCATCGATAAAATGGGGGCCAATTATCCTACCTCCCATAATGCCGCACCATACATTAACCCGCCAATGTCGCTGATGTTCCACTTGTCACAGCCATCGTGGATTTTCCGTTGCCCAATAGTGCATATTATGTCGGTTTACGTTACCACTGTTGGTGAATGACGCTTCGTCGCTAAATAGAACGCGTGCAAGAAATCTGTCATCGTCCCGTAATTTCTCTTGTGCGAGTGGCAGAACTGTACACGACGTTCAAAGTCGTCGCCATGCAATTCCTGGTGTATAGAAATATGGTGCAGGTGCAATCAATGTTGATGTAACATTCTCAACACCGACGTTTTTGAGATTCCCGATTCTCGCACAAGTTGTCTGCTAGTGATGTCCAGATTAGCCGCAACAGCAGCTAAAACACCTACTTGGGCATCATCATTTGTTGCAGGTCGTGGATGACGTTTCACATGCGGCTGAATACTTCCTGTTTCCTTAAATAACGTAACTATCCGGCGAACGGGTCGGTCACTTGGATGATGTCGTCCAGGATACCGAGCATCATACATAGCACACGCCCGTTGGGCATTTCGATCACAATAGCCATACATCAACACGATATCGACCTTTTGCGCAATTGGTAAACGGTCCATTTCAACACGGGTAATGTATCACGAAGCAAATACCGTCCGCACTGGCGGATTGTTACGTGATACTACGTACTTATACGTTTGTGACTATTACAGCGCCATCTTTCACAAAGCGAAAAAAGTGGTCCAACTAAAACATTCATATTTCTCTACGTACTACATGAATATGTAATAAAAATGGGGATTCATATTTTTAAAAAAACGCAGGTGATATGAGTTTGACCTATGGCAGCGACATCTAGCGGGCCAACCATAGCGCCATCTGGTTTCCCCCTTCAATCTAGACGAGTTTCGTTCTTTATAGCTTTTTCGTTTGATGCTTATTTCGTGACATATTTGGCCCGGTCACTATCAATGGACCACCCTGTGTACATGTGGGCTTCAACTGGAAGCCATTATGGCGCCTTGCGGCTTTGTGCTGAAGAGAAATGGCTTCATGTTACATAGGTGGTGTTCTTTCATATATTAGTCTGCACATTCGGAAAGACTCCTCAGCGTACTTTTTCTATTCTATTACGCCAGAAACTGAGCACGCACAACGTTACGTTCTCTAATGCAAGTTCTGTGTGCCGACGGCTTAAGGGGGGGTAGGACGTCAAACGGGCAGACTTGGAGCAGGAGAGGCATCACAGGACATTTTAATTTCGAGTGTCTATACTTTTACAAATAAATTCATAAAACTTTGTCAGCATCACCAGGAAGGATTCAGGATTCACACTCATTACAGTGGAAGTTCGAAAACAACAAAATAAATTTTTTTACGTGTGAAATTTCATCATTTTTTCACTTAATAATGACTGCATTTGTTGCTGTAGGTACACTTTGCTTCATAAGTAAGAGAGATTCTTCGATGAATTTTGTACATCATACATACCATACTCACAGGTGTATGAAACTGTAGAATTTATTTAATTTATGAAAAAACGAATGAACTGTTATATTTTAAACTTCATGTTTTGGAAAAACACAAATTTTATAGTTAATTACCTCAATTTTTACCACAGTTTTTAATAGATTTCGAAAATTCTAGAGTTTGATACACCTTTAAGTATGGTTTGTATGCTGTGCTCACTCCATAGAAGAATCTCTCTTACTTATGAAGAAAAGTGTACGTTTAGCAACAAATACTGCCATTAGTAAGTGAAAAAAATGATGAAATTTCACATGTAAAAAAAATTATTTCGTTATGTTTTCGAAATTCCGCTGCTATGAGTGTGAATTCTGAATCCTTCCTGGTCATGCTGACAAAGTTTTATGAATTTTTTTGTAAAACTATAGACAGTGGAAATTAAAATGTTCTGCGGTGCGTCTCCTGCTCCAAGTCGGTCCGTTTGGCGTCCTACTCCCCCTTAAAGGTGCGATTCCGAACACGGCGACAGCGACCGACCGCGGCTGCAGAAGACAAATGGCAACGCAGCCGCCTGCAATCGGTGCGTTGCGGAACGCAGCGACAGACAAGCTATGCAGTTGCCGGGAACAGCTGCGCGAGGCGAGATGTCTGTTAACACCACCGCTGTTATTGGAAGAGGAAAACAATGACATTTTAATGTTGCATGCATTCCAGGAAAAGACGAAAGCTCGTAAAGCCTTTATATAAAGTAGAACTCAGAAGGTAGTTACACAGCACTGATAAAAAGACATTTGGTAGGTGATGAAAATATCTTCAACAGCTACTGTCGTTTAAATAAAAGACAGTTTAATTTCGTGCTCAGTTTTATTAAAGATGACATAATGCCACAGTGCCTAAGAAACGCAATAAGTGGAGAAGAAAAATTATAGTTGACGCTGAGGTAAGTCCACAAAAAGTTATACATTATTAGATTGTGCTGCAGTTCCAAGACTTTGTGAGAGAGTTGTCGAGGTTGAAGGGCTGCTGTTATCACTTGGCTGATGAGTGCTGCACTGTGAAGCCATTATTTCATAATCAGAAACGATCAGACTAATTTTTCTTTTGGCTTCTGCCTTATAAACTGGAGGTAAACTCCTTACAACTGTGCTGATGTGACGGAAAAATAAGTCAATATCATCATCTTTGTGTTCCATAAACGTTTTTAGTAAATTTTGCCTAATTTCGTCCCTTTCTTTCCACATTTGTAGTATTGTATCATCATTACTACGAACTTTACTGCGTTTTCTTTTCCGTGCTGGCACATAACGTTCATCGTTTGTTCCCACAGATGTTTCACCACTGTTTCCGATTGTATGTGTTTCTGCCGTATCTTCTTCCGGTAATGTCGAAACGTCCAGTTGACGAGTTCGGTCTCCACTGTCTTCTTGGCTTTCTTGTATTGTTGTCTGTGATGATGTCAATGTAGTATTTGTTCCTCCAGATCCGTGTTGTGCAACACTATCAAGGAACGATAGCTGTTTGTGTCTTTTTGTTTTTGAATTTTTTGAGGAAGCAGAGCCCGTTCCTAATTTGCTTTTCTACTCGAACCTCTGGTAACCGTCCCTTAAAAATTTCCACTTCTTCTTACAGTCATCACCTGTAAATGGAAATGATATTAGCTGTATGTTTTTGTTTGTTTCAGATTCTTGGCCACAGGCGAAAGTTACCGGTATTTATCATTTGCCTATCGTATATCACCATCCTACATATCAAGAGTTGTTAAAAATGTTTTGAAGATATTATTGCCACCTTCTACTGAATCAGATTTTAGACGTATTGAAGAAGAATTTTGGGTTAAATGCAATATACCTAATTGTGTAGGCGCTATAGATAGAAAACATGTTCGGATAAGGGCACCAGAGAAAAGTCGATCTCTGTTTTTTAATTACAAAGACGTTTTTTCAATTGTTCTGCTGGCTATTGTGGACGCAAATTGTAAATTGATTAGCGTTGATGTCGGCGCTTACGGAAAAGAGATTGCAAAAAGGTGGGAATTTAAGGAGATGGGACCTGGATAAACTGAAAGAACCAGAGGTTGTAGAGAGTTTCAGGGAGATCATAAGGGAACAATTGACAAGAATGGGGGAAAGAAATGCAGCAGAAGAAGAATGGGTACCTTTGAGGGATGAAGTAGTGAAGGCAGCAGAGGATCAAGTAGGAAAAAAGACGAGGGCTGGTAGAAATCCTTGGGTAACAGAAGAAATATTGAATTTAATTGATGAAAGGAGAAAATATAAAAATGCAGTAAATGAAGCAGGCAAAAAAGAATACAAACGTCTCAAAAATGAAGTCGACAGGAAGTGCAAAATGGCTAAGCAGAGATGGCTAGAGGACAAATGTAAGGATGTAGAGGCCTATCTCACTCTGGGTTAGATAGATACTGCCAACAGGAAAATTAAAGAGACCTTTGGAGAAAAGAGAACCACTTGTATGAATATCAAGAGCTCAGATGGAAACCCAGTTCTAAGCAAAGGAGGGACAGCAGAAAAGTGGAAGCAGTATATAGAGGATCTATACAGGGGCGATGTACTTGAGGACAATATTTTGGAAATGGAAGAGGATGTAGATGAAGATGAAATGGGAGATGTGATACTGCGTGAAGAGTTCGACAGAGCACAGAAAGACCTGAGTCAAGCCGGCCGAAGTGGCCGCTTGGTTCTGGCGCTGCAGTCTGGAACCGCGAGACCGCTACGGTCGCAGGTTCGAATCCTGCCTCGGGCATGGATGTGTGTGATGTCCTTAGGTTAGTTAGGTTTAACTAGTTCTAAGTTCTAGGGGACTAATGACCTCAGCAGTTGAGTCCCATAGTGCTCAGAGCCATTTGAACCATTTTTTTTTGAACCTGAGTCAAAACAAAGCCCTGGGAGTAGACAACATTCCATCAGAACTACTGACAGCCTTGGGAGAGCCAGTCCTGACAAAACTCTACCATCTGGTGAGCAAGATGTATGAGACAGGCGAAATACCGTCAGACTTCAAGAAGAATATAATAATTCCAATCCCAAAGAAAGCAGGTGTTGACAGTTGTGAAAATTACCGAACTATCAGTTTAATAAGTCATGGCTGCAAAATACTAACGCGTATTCTTTACAGACGAATGGAAAAACTAGTAGAAGCCGACCTCGGGGAAGATCATTTTGGATTCCGTAGAAGTATCGGAACACGTGAGGCAATACTGACCTTACGACTTATCTTAGAAGCTAGATTAAGGAAAGGCAAAGCTACGTTTCTAGCATTTGTAGACTTAGAGAAAGCTTTTGACAATGTTAACTGGAATACTCTCTTTCAAATTCTAAAGATGGCAGGGGTAAAATACAGGGAGCGAAAAGTTATGAGTAGCAGTGGTTGGGAAGGGAGGGGCAGGGTTGCAGCCTCTCCCCGATGTTATTCAATCTGTATATTGAGCAAGCAGTGAAGGAAACAAAAGAAAAATTCGGAGTAGGTATTAAAATCCATGGAGAAGAAATAAAAACTTTGAGGTTCGCCGATGACACTGTAATTCTGTCAGAGACAGCAAAGGACCTGAAAGAGCAGTTGAACGGAATGGATAGTGTCTTGATAGGAGGATTTAAGATGAACACCAACAAAAGCAAAACGAGGATAATGGAATGTAGTCGAACTAAGTCAGGTGATGCTGACGGAATTAGATTAGGAAATAAGACACTTAAAGTAGTAAAGGAGTTTTGCTATTTGGGGAGCAAAATAACTGATGATGGCCGAAGTAGAGAGGATATAAAATGTAGACTGGCAATGGCAAGGAAAGCATTTCTGAAGAAGAGAAATTTGTTAACATCGAGTATAGATTTAAGTGTCAGAAAGTCGTTTCTGAAAGTATTTGTATGGAGTGTAGCCATGTATGGAAGTGAAACATGGAGGATAAATATTTTGGACATTAAGAGAATAGAATCTTTCGAAATGTGGTGCCACAGAAGAATGCTGAATATTAGATGGGTAGATCACATAACTAATGAGGAAGTATTGAATAGGATTGGGGAGAAGAGAAGTTTGTGGCACAACTTGACTAGAAGAAGGGATCGGTTGGTAGGACATGTTCTGAGGCATCAAGGGATCGCCAGTTTAGTATTGGAGGGCAGCGTGGAGGGTAAAAATAGTAGAGGGAGACCAAGAGACGAATACACTAAGCAGATTCTGAAGGATGTAGGTTGCAGTAGGAACTGGGAGATGAAGAAGCTTGCACAGGATAGAGTAGCATGGAGAGCTGCATCAAACCAGTATCGGGACTGAAGACCACATCAACAACAACGGTATATTTCAGAAATCGGCTATGGGCAAGAAAATAGCCGCAATGGAGTTTAATATACGTCCACCAAAATGTTTGCCAGGCACAAATGTGGGTGTATTCGGCCGGTAAAAGCAGTCTCCGGTCGGTATGCGGTTCGGCGGCAGCGGCACTACTGGTCCCTGACCGGATGTACGGTCTGCCGCTGAAGCAGGTATACGGCGGCAGACGCCTCACATTGCAAACAATGGCAACCAGTGGTGCCGCCTGCAGCCGGTCGGTGCAGTCAGCGGTCGTGTTCGGAATCGCACCTTTAGGTAACCGAAACGAGGAAAAGAAACAGTGCAGCACGACCTGTACGACCCTGGCGATGACGGTGTCGAAGTGCGCGGCGAGAGGGAAGTCCCTCCTCCAGAGCATGGAGACCGCCACTGCGCGGAAGGGCTGCCCGGTGAGCGGCACGGCGGCGGGCGCGAGCGCCGGCAGCAGGAAGCGCGCCTCGGCGCTGGTGACGGCCGTCACGCAGCTGCGCCGCGCCACGCAGCGGACGCACTCCGCGGCCGGCGCCCTGCGCCAGTCGCGGCCGCCGGGCAGCCGCTCCAGCATCCACACGAAGCCCGGCACGCCGGGGTGGCACAGCTGCAGACCCGCCGCCCGCGCCTCCACCAGGCTCGACACCGGCCTCTCCGTCCTGGGGTGCTGCAGCCTGGGGGCGGACAGGCTCGTTCACCTTTGGGAACCACACTACGCAAATTAAAGTATCTCTTCTTCCACGTCGCGAGTTAATGCGCGACAACAGTTATTGCACTAAGCTACGTTGCAGTACACCCCGCAGTATTGGAGCTGGAGTCTGTGAAGGAGGCCGCAATTTGTGTCCTGTCAACGAGTCGTGTACACCTGCTGCTACTGCAGCATGAGAACGGCTCCTGTGTCACGTCGAGTGACTGTATACTCATGCCACCTATGAACCTAAATAAACGATATTAAATACACTACTGGCCATTAAAATTGCTACACCACGAAGATGGCGTGCTACAGACGCGAAATTTAACCGACACGAAGAAGATGCTGTCATATGCAAATGATTAGCTTTTCAGAGCATTCACACAAGGTTGGCGCCGGTGGCGACACCTACAACGCGCTGACATGAGGAAAGTTTCCAACCGATTTCTCATACACAAACAGCAGTTGACCGGCGTTGCCTGGTGAAACGTTGTTGTGATGCTTCGAGTAAGGAGGAGAAATGCGAACCATCACGTTTCCGACTTTGATAAAGGTCGGATTGTAGCCTATCGCGATTGCGGTTTATCGTATTCCGACACTGCTGCTCCCGTTGGTCGAGATCCAATGGTCGATGCAGAATATGGAATCGGTGGGTTCAGGAGGGTAAAACGGAACGCCGTGCTCCATCCCAACGGCCTCGTATCACAAGCAGTCGAGATGACAGGCGTCTTATCCAGATGGCTGTATCGGATCCTGCAGCCACGTCTCGATCCCTGAGTTAACAGATGTGGACGTTTGCAAGACAACAACCATCTGCACGAACAGTTCGACGACGTTTGCAGCAGCATGGACTATCAGCTCGCAGACCATGGCTGCGGTTACCCTTGGCGCTGTACCACAGTCAGGAGCGCATGCGGTGGTGTACTCAGCCGGCCGAAGTGGCCGTGCAGTTCTAGGCGCTGCAGTCTGGAACCGCGAGACCGCTACGGTCGCAGGTTCGAATCCTGCCTCGGGCATGGATGTGTGTGATGTCCTTAGGTTAGTAATGTTTAACTAGTTCTAAGTTCTAGGGGACTAATGACCTCAGAAGTTGAGTCCCATAGTGCTCAGAGCCATTTGAACCATTTGATGGTGTACTCAACGACGAACCCGAGTGCGCGAATGGCAAAACGTCATTTTTTCGGATGAATCCAGGTTCTGTTTACAGCATCATGATGATCGCATCTGTTTAAAAGGTACAGTACCGCCCGACATTGAAAATAGGTAAAACATTCTTCGTTATTCTTGTCAGAACAACATATTTTTTGTAATAATAACTCAGTTTCACGTAATACACTGAAGTCGGATACCAGTGTAGGTAACAAGGACAATTTATTTATTTAATTGATCCCATGTGCGTTCCCACAAAATAAATCCCTATATCCAATTTGGTGAGATCTGCGAAATGAATGAATGTATGGTCGTCTGCTAACCGCAGATAGTGAATGTGCAATATATGATCATCTTTGAGATGGTACTTTGGTGGAACCAAAGAGATGAAATTTACCTGAGCTTTGAGCGCCTGAAATGTGGCTGGCCAATACGGTATCATGGTGCTCCCCAACCTCGACGGAGGTGCGAGCTAACCTGAAGAACGGCAATGTTTCAGCACTCTGGCGCTGGATCTTGTGTTGGTAAGACCTGTCTTAGGTGTACTCCGTAAAGACAAAAGAGTGGAGAGATGGTATGTATGTGAAATACTTAAGAGTAGTTTGGAATAATTATTTCTCTATTTCAGGAGCTTTTCGGAGGAGAATTAAATGACAGGCAGGTAATATTAAGGGGATCGTAGTAATCTTCGGAAGTGACCAATGGTCACAGTGAAACCACGTGTAGCAATAAGTTGAAATACTTGAGGGTGCTAGTACTAAGTTGAAATACCTCCGAGTGCTAAAGGTAAGCTGAATTACTGGCGTGTGTACTACAAGTTGGAAATATTTAAGAAATGGCGTGTGCAGGACTTGAAATTAGAGACGAGCACTACCACGTCGTGAGTACTGTGTGAGTCTCAATCTGGGTATGAGACAAAGGATAAAGAGAAGTGCTCGTCCAAAGTATCAGTTGAGGACTCACGTCTGTGACGAATATGATCTTAGTATTACTTTGCGTGTTATATTTCCGTGTGACGCTTGATTCAAACCCTAATACTCTGAGAGAGAAGGAAGGTGAGTCAGCCGTCTATCCAGCAACGCCACTTGGCGTGCAATGCACAGGAAGACGTGCATATATCCTCCAGAGTTAGTAGAAGAAAGAAAAGTTGCGAAGTGGAGCAGCGTCGTGTGAAACTGGGATGAATACTAATTGAAGTGGGAAAGCTGAAAGTGAAGTGATTCTAATGTTGTGACTATTCTTTGTGATGTATTGTATGTTGCCAGTGTGATGTATTTAACGTAAATTAAGAATGTGTGGTTTGCATGGGAGAGTACCAAGATAGGTTCAGTGGCAGTGGGTTACGCATGTTCCTTTTTGTACCGCTCGGTCTGGAGGAAATTTTCGTGATGATGGGTGTGAGTGTCGAAGTATGAGATATAGCAAAAGATCCACTATCCTATCCAGAAAGTGCACTGTAGCGTTAGATAATTACGAGACCATAAGATAGGGAATCACCAATGTAAAGCCATGCCCACCGGGCGGAGTTTCTCATGTGTGTTATATAAAATGTAATGGTGTGTTTAGGTTAGCTTTGAATCATAATCGAATTTATCGGAATAAAAAAGATAGTGAAAAGAAAATAATTGGTGGCCTTGTTCTTCGAATAGTGTGTAGTCATGACATCCAGAATTTATAATGTGTGCGCCATTCATATTCAGTGCGATGGCCAGGTGTTGATCAAAGCCGTTGAGTAAGAAAGAAAATGTGGTATTGCCACAGCATGTGTAGATTTCTGATAGTCAGATGTGCGTTATCCGTTTCCGTTGTGTAATGTTCAAACAGGAGAATAATTTTTAGCTTAATTGTGGGTATAGAGCTCATAATCAATCACTGATGTTAAATCCACTCGCTTGGCAGACCACTCATCTTGCAGGCCTGACTGCTTGGTGCCACAGTATGAGCAAGGCATGTGGGTGCCTCTCACAGTGTTTGGCGACATCGCGGTGAACGCACATTGGAAGCGTGTATTCGTCATCGCCATACTGGCGTATCACCCGGCGTGATGGTATGGGGTACCATTGGTTACACGTCTATGTCAACTCTTGTACGCATTTTCGGCACTTTGAAAAGTGGACGTTGCATTTGAGATGTGTTACGACCCGTGGCTCTACCTTTCATTCGATCCCTGCGAAACCCTACATTTCAGCAGGGTAATTCACGACCGCATGTTGCAGGTCCTGTACGGGCCTTTCTGGATACAGAAAATGTTCGACTGCTGCCCTGGCCAGCACATTCTCCAGATCTCTCACCAACTGAAAACGTCTGGTGAATGGTGCCCGAGCAACTGGCTCGTCACAATACGCCAGTCACTACTCTTGATGAACTGTGGTATCGTGTTGAAGCTGCATGGGCAGCTGTACCTGTACGCGCCATCCAAGCTCTGTTTGACTCAATGCCCAGGCGTATCAAGGCCGTTATTACGGCCAGAGGTTGTTGTTCTGGGTACTGATTTCTCAGGATCTATGCACCCAAATTGCGTGAAAATGTAATCACATGTCAGTTCTAATATAATATATTTGTCCAATGAATTCCCGTTTATCATCTGCATTTCTTCTCGGTGTAGCAATTTTAATGGCCAGTAGTGTAGTATTCAATTATTTTTAGAATCGGTACACTACGTTTTGTTATTCAGGGAACATTGTATAATCATTTTAACATCGTAATTACCATAGTTTCAGAGATAGAAAAAATTACCGAAAAATCGAAAACCGACATTTAGGTAACTAAATTCAGTTAGGAAACATGATAGTTTATCTTTTGGTATCATTAAAAAAAACATAAACAGAACTCTCAGTGTGGGGAATTAATTACTTGAGATTTTCATATTAAAACTTTAATTATTTTTAGTTCTCGTAATATAAAAATCAGACAAAATTATTATTTGTTTCTAATATTGTTATGGTAAAAATGTGAGTAAATGAGAGTGTGTACGTGGGACTTTCGTCAGATTTAAATGTTGCATTATATACTGTTTTAAGTAACCGGCAAAAGTTACACACGCCTGTCGTGGGAAAATGATCCGAGGGAATTTACTTACTTTGCTGTTGACGTATGTCTACGTGTGATGGCTATTGTAACAGAGTAGCCAGAAAGTCAGCTGGAGGAAAATCTGTATCTAAAGAATATTTTCAGAATTATTTTCTTTTCGTTTTCGTTTATTGAACATTGCTTTAA
This sequence comes from Schistocerca serialis cubense, assembly GCF_023864345.2. Lineage (NCBI taxonomy): Eukaryota > Metazoa > Arthropoda > Insecta > Orthoptera > Acrididae > Schistocerca > Schistocerca serialis. The sequence continues at coordinate 526,273,988 of NC_064642.1, forward strand.
TATTTGCATGTCAGATTGACGCGAATGCGTCTGTGTGTAAGGATTGGTGCAGTCCAGTTTGGTGCGGGGATGATCATGAGCGAGCATTCTGATTGGCAGCGAGTGTGATCAGCCAATCAGAATTGAGACGGTTCCTGCTCGTTACCTGATAGTTATACTGGGAGTGAGGCTGCTAGAACGGAGTCACTCCCCAGCTACGGCCGCAGAAGCACATGTTAAATGTGATGTTTCTCATTATGTGTAAAATGAAGTAATATTGAGTTCCTCGCATTTTATACGTGTCGTGACTAACGCTGATATAGTTACGGACAGTTTTGTGAAGTTTGGAAGTTCTGGAATTGTTTTGTTGAAAAAGATATTCGCTTGTGAAAATTTGGCTTTCATAGAATCCGCGTGGCATCTTTCACTATTCAACCACTGACCATTTTTTGGCGAGCAGTTTCTTTTTTAGAAATCCACAAGAAGGATCGAATGTAATAACTCAAATTAGTGTTGAAATTAATGACTGTGAAAACGTTGTTTAATTCGAATCGGGTTTGGACAGATTTCTGGCTACTGTGCGAGTGAAATTTGTGTATGAAATGTGAACTGTAAGGAAACAGCCAATAGTTTAAATGTGGAGTGAGTAGTACCATTTCTTTGGTTATCAAGGACAAAATAAATATTATTGTGTGGAAATTTCGGAGATTACTTTCCAGAAGCAAATCCATCTTCTTACTGCCCTATAAAATTGAATAACAGATTTTCTACAGTGCTTTATTTCATAACTAGAGTTGCGTGGCCTCAGTAACTGTAGTTATTAGGTGGTGTTTTTTATCAATGCTGCTTTTACACCATCTTGTAAGTATCTACGTTGCCGAGTGAAGGGACATCGAGCAGACGCCGTTCTGAGGTAAGTGAATTTTAATTTGCAACCTGCACAGACAAACCCCGCCCCGCCACAATTTGGCTCAAAGGTGGCTTCATTTGTAATGGTGCTGCCACGCTTCGAACAATACGGTATGTACAATTGCGAAGCAAAGACGGGAGCTCAGAAGTTCATGTGAGGTGTAAGGTGGGTTAATGATGTCACATTGGCACCAAATTTCACCACAATTCTGGCCAATGCCATAGTGTACGTGTCACATGACTGAAAGGTCGTCAAACCCCCTCTTCCCCCATATCACACACTCTTTTGAGATATCGGCGATAGATGTCAGAACCGCGACGCTCAGCATTGAAATCAAGCCGTTTCTTGCTCAGGAAAACATTTAAGACACACCGCCGCCCAGAATCATCACGAAAAGGCCCCACGGGCTCACGTAAAGGGCATCAACGGAACCAACCCTTTCCTTAGGGCGTTGGTTACCACACATTTCGCTGTCGAAAACGACAGTTCGCAGTGCGATGAGCAGCAGGGGGACGTTCTTGACAGCCTTTGAGACTGGTGATTTTCCTAGACGTTTCCACTCTTATCTAAGTACATTGTAGTGCTGCAACCTCACTGAACGTGTTCGTACCCCTTCGAAGTGCCATGTGACTACAGGTTCTGTTCACTTATGTAGGTTGTAACCACTGGGGATCGTCCAGAACCATTCGTCGGAATTTGAATGTGACCCGAAGCAGCAATTGGTGCTTATGCATTTTCAGCCCTCCTCTTTAACGCCCTCCTGTGGCGTGATCACCGGATCACTGAGGGGGGAGCGCGAAAGGGGGGGGGGGGTGATGTTGACACATTGATGAATAAAATGGAGAAGAGTCCTTCTAAGACTCCCCAGTTTGACAACATTCTCGGTTGCACCTAGCAATCTTCATTTAGAATTTTAAATATATGCCTTTAGAGAGGCAATCTCTGAAGTAGTCCTAGGCGCCTGCAGGCAGGCAACACCTTGCCAGCCCTATCATTCGCCTGCAGGCGCCTAGGGCTACTTCGCCAGGTTGTCTCTGTATAAGCAAGTTTTTGGAATCCTCATGAAAGCTGTATGGTTGTCACCGTTTTTTTTTGTCGAACTAGAGAGCGGGGAGGTTGGGGTCATAGAAGGACCTTATTCATGTATGTAGTATGTGTCATGGATCACCCCACTCCTCCCTCTGCCCCGCGATCACGTCAACGAGTGCAAAAAACAGAAGGGCTGAAAATACATAAGCACCCTTTGCTACTTTAGAGCACGTTCAAATTTGTCGAATGGATTTGACTGATTCCTAGTAGTTCTAACCTGTACACCACAGCAAAAATTGCTGTCGCACTGTGCTCCAAAGGGGCGCGATCACGTTCAATGTGGACAGCAGCACCACAATGCCCTTAGAGTAGGGTACAAACGTCCGAGTGTGCAACAACAGTGTCAGCGTTAGTCAGCAACATCGAACTGTTGCTCACAGTACTGCGAACTATCGTTTTCGATCACTAAATGTATGGGAATCAACGCCCTAAGGAAAGGGGTGGTTTCTTTATCGCATCCCCTGAGGCCTTTTCGTGTCAACTATGAGTTGCAGCGTGTCTGAAATATTTTGCTGTGCCACCGATAAGAAAACTGGGTGGTTGCAATGCTGGGCGTCGCGGTTTAAACTTGTGTCGCTGAAGCGTTAAATGAAGAGGTGAAAAGAGCAGTAGAGGGGATCTGACGGGCTTCCCATCGTGTGACACGTCCACGGTGGACAGGGCAGAGTTGTGAGAAGTTTTGGTACCAACGTGACGTCATTATCCCACCTTACATGTCAGATGTACATCTCAGCTGTGGCCTGTTTTTCGCATCGACACCTAGCTGTTTGAAGCATCGCACAGCCCGAGGATGACGTCGCAGGGCGCCACGGTTTTGCACCATTACAGAGGAATGTTGTAGATCCTTTTGAGCCAAATTTGAAGTTCTGTGCCGCAATAGCAGACAATTACATGGCTTCGAAAAAATGATCTTTTAATTGCGTTCGACAGTTTAGTTCACTGGTGACCGGTCCTTAGGGCCAGTGCATTTCCACTCGTTCACTATTCATTTTTTTTGTATACACTGTCACAAATAAATGCAACCCCTTAAGGACCGTGTTCAGTGGAACTAGGGCGTAATACATGCATAATGAGGCGTTGTAGTGTTAGTGACACATTTTTCATGATCATCCTCTGTCATATGGCGCTCAGGAGAACTGACCGTGCACCTGTGCTTTGACTCCGTAGGTAGTAACTGTGCTGGGTGTAGAGGTGATCAGTGATTGCAACATTTATTCTAGGATACAGCAATGCTCCTGTTGGACAACTTATGATATTTGATCGGGGACGCATTGCTGGCCTGCAGGAATCTGGATGGACATACGTTCGGCACTGTGTAATGGTGACGTGTCACTGCTTTCAGCAGTCGCCTGTGGAACAATCCCACACCCATAGACCACGTTCTGGACGTCCGCGTAGTAAAGACGCACAGCAAGATCGACTCACTGTGTGAGCAGCGGCGGCCGACCAAACATCATCAAGGGAAGAAATCCAGGCATATGTTACATCTGCTGTATCGTCAAGACCCATTGGGAACCGTCTGCTTGCGGTGGAAATAAGATAACGTGTGCCTTTGGCCAGGCTACAAGTGACACGACACTGACAAGCACAGCTACACTGATGCCGTGAAAGAATCGACTGGAGAGTGGAATGGTGCTCTGTTGTCTTCAGTGATGAAAGAAATGATCGTGTGGCATTGTTGGCTGCGAGGTCCCATCCGGGGAAGTTCGGCCGCCGGGTGCAAGTCTTATTTCAGGTGACCTCACATTGTGGGACTTGGACGTCGGTGATGACGACATAATGATGAGGACAACACAACACCAACTCCACGGGCGGAGAAAATCTCCAACCTGGCCGGGGATCCAACCCGGTCCCGCTGTATGGTAGGCAAGCACGTAACCTCTCAGCTAAGCAGGCAGTTCAGTGATAAGAACAGGACCTGTCTGTATGTGAGTGATGTACCCAAATGTGTACTGTATAGACCAGGTTATCCACCTATTCCAAGGCGCCCCGTGATACACAGGTCCCATCTGAGGTTTCGTTGCGTGGGAGGCCATCAGTTACAATTCGCTGTCACATTTGATGATTCTGTAGGAAGTAACCAATGCCAGCTGCACTGCACAGGTTGTTACTGCGTCTTCGACAGGAAGATATACTTTTTCAGCAGGACAATGCACGTCCACATAGGGCGGCTGCGACACAACATGCTGTTAATAATGTACAAGTGCCCTGGCCAGCGAGATCATCAGATAATTTCGCCAGTTAAATACTTATGGGACATGGTGAAGCGGGAACTTCGAGGTTGCAAGAACTGCTGAGAATTGCAAGAAGAGATGGAAGATGCTTGGGACGGTCTGTCGCACGATACTATTCGGCACCTTTTTGACCGTTTGCATGAGAGAACACAAGCATGCGTTGGCGCCAGAGGGTATTATATTGTGTATTGTTGTGACTGTTTGAACACCTTCCGGTGGGAAGTGTGTGTTTCATTTGATCTAAATTTGTTATCATTTACTCCTACAATTGTCGTTAAAATGATCTCGTCGCTGAGAGTGTTGAATTTTTTTTTCATGCGGGATATTTCACTGACGACCGGTCCTTTTTAGGGCCCCGTCATTTTCACTCATTCACCATTAATTTGTTTTATTATGTAATCCTATATTGGTTTAAAAGAAGTTGAAACGGAGAACTAGAAGAACTGTACAGAATAACGAAAGCATACCTAGGACTGGAGCTGTAGAAGCACAACCCTTTCCGTTGAAGGGCGAAACAGTTTTGTTTCTTTGTTGGTAAATGGTTCCGGTTACGTTTGTTGCTAGTCAGCATCCATTACATATTACGCCTTGTTTGAGACTGATAATGGATGATACATCTGTCCCTCTAACTGCTGGTTATACCTATGCTCTACAACAACGGTGTTTCAGATTTTTAAACATGAAAATTCATTAAATATTTCTCAGGAAAACGCTTTCTTTCGTGACTTTTACTGCATAAAAATAAAAAAACAATTATATAACGGTAATTAGATAGTTTGTAATTTTAAAAATTGAAAAATTTTGATATATATTCTGTATGCACTCAAGTGGAATCAGAAATTTTCGAAATTCGAATTAATAATGTTAGTAATTTCAACGAGCGAAACAGAGATTATAACGTACTCCAAGTAGTCTGACCACCCTTAAATGACTACCAGCTCTGCTGTGGAACCTATTCAAACAAATTCATTTAATTTAGTTCAAAAATGTTTTCTTTTACAACTTGTAGAACAAATGTATACAGACCTAAACATTCTCATTGATCAATGTTATCTGTGAAAGATTTGATGGTCGTAATCGACTTACTTTTCTCAGTTGTAGTTTGTCCTACTCCTGAAGGCACTGAAATCGCAGTTGTGCATAGTTCTTTTTTTGTTTTAAGGCGAGTGAATAGAAATGTGGATAAAAAAGTTTTATTTAGTCCCACCAAAACAGGGGATCCACCATCCCTCGGGAGATACATTTCAGAAATGTACTCTTCTGTTTCACTGGTAGCCATAGCTTTGTAGCCAAGTTTTTGTTGTTTTTGCCATTTCTTTTGCAGTGTCTTCGCGCAAATTACAGTTTATTGTTGCGCGAAAAGACACTGATGACGAAGATGATGATAAAAGAAGTACACTTGAAGGGGTAGTTAGTAAAGCAGATTCACAGACATTATTCACGATTCCATTACATGCCCCCACATATTTTGTGCTACCTGCTTTGAATCTGGCATACAAAATAAATAAAAAAACGGGATAAAGTAATTTCACTTGGCCAACAATAACCAACATATTAGCAAGCCATTCTTCGATAATATTTACACTTCACGCGTTGCAGCCGGTTTCCTCCAATCAGAACGCTCAACGTCACGCCCGAACCATTTGCCTTTGCCGAACTGCTTTCTTTCGTCATGTGTTTGGATACCGAATCATGGGTGTGGCACTTTTATTTCGTATTTCATCACACATGATAGCCACATCTTAAAACAACACACAGACGCGCACACAATGATGCTAATGAAATAAACACTTTCCGTACACAGCATTAACTCAGCACTACTGGATACTTCTGCAGAAGACGTTATTCATTGTCACATGTACAGTTGTTACAATCACAGTGATCTGCTTACATTAGATAAGCTTAGCACAACATTGCGTCAAGTCCAATTTTTGAAGGCTGCAGTTCATCAGGGCGACTGAGTCACCTCACTTAGAACTATGCACCTGGGCGTTGGGGCATAGAGCACCGGTTAGTGTCGTGTCATGACACGTAGAAGACTGTAGGCTCTAATGTCGTCAAATGAATCGATTTTTTTTAATTTCTTAATGTAATCAAAAGCGTTTGGTTACTATTTTTATTCAGTCAATTGGCTTCAATACAACTTTTTATACACTCCTGGAAATTGAAATAAGAACACCGTGAATTCATTGTCCCAGGAAGGGGAAACTTTATTGACACATTCCTGGGGTCAGATACATCACATGATCACACTGACAGAACCACAGGCACATAGACACAGGCAACAGAGCATGCACAATGTCGGCACTAGTACAGTGTATATCCACCTTTCGCAGCAATGCAGGCTGCTATTCTCCCATGGAGACGATCGTAGAGATGCTGGATGTAGTCCTGTGGAACGGCTTGCCATGCCATTTCCACCTGGCGCCTCAGTTGGACCAGCGTTCGTGCTGGACGTGCAGACCGCGTGAGACGACGCTTCATCCAGTCCCAAACATGCTCAATGGGGGACAGATCTGGAGATCTTGCTGGCCAGGGTAGTTGACTTACACCTTCTAGAGCACGTTGGGTGGCACGGGATACATGCGGACGCGCATTGTCCTGTTGGAACAGCAAGTTCCCTTGCCGGTCTAGGAATGGTAGAACGATGGGTTCGATGACGGTTTGGATGTACCGTGCACTATTCAGTGTCCCCTCGACGATCACCAGTGGTGTACGGCCAGTGTAGGAGATCGCTCCCCACACCATGATGCCGGGCACGTGCACCTTCCGCCGACCACTGGCGACAACATCGATGTACTGTGGAGACCTCACGCCCCACGTGTTGAGCAATTCGGCGGTACGTCCACCCGGCCTCCCGCATGCCCACTATACGCCCTCGCTCAAAGTCCGTCAACTGCACATACGGTTCACGTCCACGCTGTCGCGGCATGCTACCAGTGTTAAAGACTGCGATGGAGCTCCGTATGCCACGGCAAACTGGCTGACACTGACGGCGGCGGTGCACAAATGCTGCGCAGCTAGCGCCATTCGACGGCCAACACCGCGGTTCCTGGTGTGTCCGCTGTGCCGTGCGTGTGATCATTGCTTGTACAGCCCTCTCGCAGTGTCCGGAGCAAGTATGGTGGGTCTGACACACCGGTGTCAATGTGTTCTTTTTTCCATTTCCAGGAGTGTATTTCCAGTACTTTGCCTCGTCATTTTCATCATCATATTGACTTTTTTATTTACTATTATTTGTCGTCCGGTCATTCATTTATAGTTTTGACTCCGCATCCAAGTGCCAGTGAGAGCTTCTCATCCGGTGGTAACACTGCAGCTTGTGTAGCCGCTGTGAGGATAGTTGCAGTTATCCAATGAGAGCGAGAAAACACAGTTCGTTTCTAGCGGTGAAACTGGATTTTTTGTGTCTTGTGTTTTCTCGTAGAGGTTAGCTAAAATCGCCTTGAACAAAGTGATCGTGATTTCGGTTGTTCAGCAGACTGCTGACCGTCGTTTTCTCGGATGTTGCACATCATGAGGTTGTGATTAGCTTAGGACATGAGATTAAATTCAGGGCTACGGAGTACATCGTCTGTTGCAGTTTAGTTATTGGCGACAGAGCATATCGTGTTTCCGACATAACTCTCAGCAGCCACTTCCAACATCGATCAACGTTACACATTAACAGCGTTACACATGAACTTTTGCGTCACTTCAGTATTAGGTTACTGCTCTCGGACATTCTCATTACAGGACTTCAGAAGAGTGTAGTACTTTGCTAACCGCTTATGTGTGCATAAATTATAATAAATGAGACTCGATCTGGTCGTAAGCAGTAGATTATTCAACATCTAAGCGCAATTACAGCGTGTGAACTGCAAACTTCATTTACAATACCCCACTTTTGACAAGCACTTCTCTGCCATATTCGATGGAGCTACAGCTACCAAGGGCAGGTTAGCATAGGTAAATACTATTATCTTACAAGGCAAACATCTCCCAGCTGCCCTATTTTTTTTTGCTTGGTAGTAGACCAACGCCAGCGAACAGAACTATTTCTTTCCTATCTTTGCCCATAGTCTGCGAAAACAGCCAAGGCCGCCCTAACGAACGCAGATTGGCGAAAATTATAAGATCCGTTAGAATGATTAGTATTTGAGTCCACAGTTTCTAAGATGGGAATCGGGAGGGGGGGGGGGGGAGAGCTTTTTGGAGTTGTCGCTTTTCTCAGCCTCCGGTGGAAGATTTGTAACAACTGAACAATTACGCCATTGGCTGGAAGTTTTTGAGACTTTTACGGATTAGTGGGCAAAGTTGATAGGCACTAAATAGGAGAGAAAGAATAGTCACAGTCTTCATTTTTTTAACACTCTGTCTCGGGAATCTGGTGCGAGAAGAACTCTGATTTGGGACTGCACTGGGTGCGCTCTTGCTATGGATGCTGACCCGGATTCTACTCTCTGGCTCTGGCCTCTGCAGGCAGCTCTCGAGTTCAGAGGAAACTGTGAGAGAGTCTCATGTTCCAGTCTGCAGCACAGCATTAGTAGGTGTGTTCCTGACGGAAGCCAGCTATGGCATCGGCAGTCAGGTCACATGTTATCAGTGAGTATGGCGAGAATACCTTGCAGCATCGGTGTGTCAAGACGAACTGGTGCCGCGCGGGATTAGCCGAGCGGTCTGAGGCGCTGCAGTTATGGACTGTGCGGCTGGTCCCGGCGGAAGTTCGAGTCCTCCCTCGGACATGAGTGTGTGTGTTTATCCTTAGGATAATTTAGGTTAAGTAGTGTGTAAGATTAGGGACTGATGACCTTAGCAGTTAAGTCCCATTAGATTTCACACACATTTGAACTTTTTACGAACTAGTATTAGGAAGTTGTCATTACTTTTCGATTAGGCTTCCTAGGATGGGCAGGACAAGCGCAGTGGCGTGTGTAACTTGATTATTTTTCACTAATAGACGCACAGTCACTGACACCGAGTGTCTATGTTGAGTTGATCGGAGGTGAGAGTATCATCTAGAGTGCCCCAGGAAAGTGTGGTAGGTCCGCAGTTGTTTTCTATCTCCATAAATGATCTTTTGGATAGGGTGGATAGCAATGTGCGGCTGTTTGCTGATGATGCTGCGGTGTACGGGAAGGTGTCGTCGTTGAGTGACTGTAGGAGGATGCAAGATGACTTGGACAGGATTTGTAATTGGTGTAAAGAATGGCAGCTAACTCTAAATATATATAAATGTAAATTATTGCAGATGAATAGGAAAAAGAATCCCGTAATGTTTGAATACTCCATTAGTAGTGTAGCGCTTGACACAGTCACGTCGATTAAATATTTGGGCGTAACATTGCAGAGCGATACGAAGTGGGACAGGCATGTAATGGCAGTTGTGGGGAAGGCGGATAGTCGTCTTCGGTTCATTGGTAGAATTTTGGGAAGAAGTGGTTCATCTGTAAAGGAGACCGTGTATAAAACACTAATACGACCTATTCTTGATTACTGCTCGAGCGTTTGGGATCCCTATCAGGTCGGATTGAGGGAGGACGTAGAAGCAATTCAAAGGCGGGCTGTTAGATTTGTTATTGGTAGGTTTGGTCATCACGCGAGTGTTACGGAAGTGCTTCACGAACTCGGGTGGGAGTCTCTAGAGGAAAGGAGGCGTTCTTTTCGTGAATCGCTACTGAGGAAATTTAGAGAACCAGCATTTGAGGCTGACTGCAGTACAATTTTACTGCCGCCAACTTATATTTCGCGGAAAGACCACAGAGATAAGGTAAGAGAGAATGGGGCTCGTTCAGAGGTATATAGGCAGTCATTTTTCCCTCGTTCTGTTTGGGAGTGGAACAGAGAGAGAAGATGCTAGTTGCAGTCCGAGGTACCCTCCGCCACGCACCGTATACTGGACTACGGACTATATATGTAGATGTAGATGCATTAGATCAATTATGCTAGGGAGCTGATGTTACCAAAATTCCACTTCCCTGTCTTCTAAGTTTGTCCGTCATCTTCTGTTATACTTTAATTTTATTGTAATTAATTTCTTTTATCGTCTACAGTAATTACTTTCATGGGATGTTTTGTTCTTTTAACTTCGCACATTAAAATTTATAATAAATTTGGGATTATGTAGGTCATGTGTTTGATTTCATAGGTAGTAAATTATTTCTCAGTCAGTGGTTTAAAACAAAAATATGGATATCCCAATTCGGGACACAGTGCGAACAGCAAAAATTCATTTATAGCATTGATCTATCCCTTGCTTAACTTTTATTAAAGCACTGAATCCCGAGGTGCGATCTGTTTCGTCGTAGTAATTTATGACACAGATTATGGCAAGAATTTGCTCAGGCGAGATTTGACAAGCCTTCCCGGCGTTTAACACAGATGTGAAATTTAAAAGTTCTTGGGTACCGAAACGATTTGCCCAATGTCCATTTCCATTTATTATTTAATAAAACATGTGAAGTATTTTCATCAAACATTCACTTTTGTGGCGTTAATTTATGTTCATTATTTGCGAGAACAGCTAAAGTTAACATTATGGGCACTTTCGTTAACAAAAACGTGGACTAGCACGTCGAAAAGCGAGTTCCAGTGAATCGAGACTATTTTCAAAATTTAGATATATAATTACATTGAAGTTATAAATTGTCAGTCATGGACGCCGAATGCTGTGAGCAAAGAACTGGAGGTCGAGATTTGGGGAGTGGTATGAAATCGAACGACAGGAGACAGTGACAAAAGGAGCTAATGCACACATTCCACCATTTAGAAAGTGCATGGATACCTCGTGAGAAGGATTTTTTTTTAGTAATTGCAGTCACTGATGCACATCAGTTTCCACCTCTCCATCGCTTCTGCAATACTTGCCTGCCAGAGCTTCTTTGAGCCGTCTGAATACTTTAAATTCACTCAGGACGATGTCTGGTGAGTAACGTGGTTGTTCAAAGCATTCAAATTTGATATCCGGCATTGCTGCTTCCACGGAACGGACAGTATGGCTGTATGAGAACGGGTGTAACAAAATGTTCAAATGTGTGTGAAATCTTAAGGGACCAAACTGCTGAGGTCATCGGTCCCTAGACTTACACACTACTTAAACTACTTAAACTAAGAACAACACACACAACAATGCCCGAGGGAGGACTCGAACATCCGGCAGGAGCGGCCGTGCAGTCCGTGTCACAGAGCCTCAAACCGCGTGGTCACAAAGCGCGGTCCGAGTGTAACATGTCACAACAATACACCTGTAATGAGAAGTCCTCGCAGTTTATTCCAGAGTGTGAAGGTGGGAAGGTGATGCTATAGCAGATTTGAGTCCGAATAACTGGGCACTATCAATGTCCTTCCCACGTAAGCTTGCAAAATAGCCCTTTTTGTTTCCATCGTCCCAGAAGAAACTAAGAATGACTTTTCCTGCCAATGGTTGAGTGCGGAATGTTTTGATTTCGGCAAAGAGCTATGGCGCCATTCTTGCTCAATATTTCATCTCAGGTTGGTGACAGTGTAGCCACGTTTTATCTCTTACAACAAATATGTTCAAAAAATCCATTACCTTAGACTTGGAAACAACGCGAAAACTCAGCAGTCAAATGACGTGGCACCCATCCTGCGGACACTTTACTGAATCGCAGCACATCATGGACAGCATTGTGCGATGAACGAATCCAAAAACCCAAAACAGCGGCTTTTTATTTTTCATTCACAGGCTCTTCCAATGTCTTCGTTTGTCAGCAATGAGCCCTCCACAGATGTTACACATTTTTTTTTGACTGTCTGCACCACTCATTCACTTAGTGCAGGAGCACAAACGAGTCACCATACTTTTTCGCCCTGCGATGGATTTTCACAGGTTTAACTGTTTAACTCATAATGGTTATGTTAAAAGGGGGTACACCGTGAGTGACACATAAGATTACGCAATGTTGGGTATATGTTGCCACTGGCTGTGTGGGTAAATAAATTGGGGGACGGAGAGAGTCCTGCATTGTGTCCCTGGTGCCGTGGCATTACATCATCCACGTAAGAAGATGGTCACTGGTCGACCCCAGAAGGCAACATATATATATATATATATAGGAAACAAAACGGAGGGCTCTGACTGATGCAAAACACAATGAAGCAGTTTCCTACCCTGTGTCAAGGTAACAAAGCAGAGGTGGGCGGTTGCGTGTCGCGTGTAGATCCCGCTGATCACTGTTGAGTAAGCCTTATCAGTTAAATCGTGACAATGTTTAGAGTTTGTTAAATGTAACTACCATAATTTTGGTCCAGTACTCGAGTGGAAGACATAGTAGTAGTTGCGTACTCTACAGATGGATGAGCGATTGTGTAAACGTGTTTTGTAAACAAGCACAAAGGGAATGACCGGAATTAAAAATGTGTCCCTTCAAGAAGAGCGCGCGCTATATTCGACCACTAAATCCTGCCAGACTTCAAATCAACTACACCGTTACAGAGATTCATCTAGATCCTGAGTCCGGTGAATTCATCTCCACCCCTCCTACTGTGCAGAGGGTACATCATCATACGAAAGACGCAAGTCAGTGTATTTCAGGTATCAGCGGCAAGATGCAACGGATACGCGTATCTCCACCATCAACCTCGCCGAGTTCACACGATCTGTCACCAACAGATTATGTGAGCAGTCTTGCTAACGTATGGGGGGTGATGGACATGACGTCCCATGTGGGGATGGGTGAATAAATAGGGATAGAATGATTTGACACCGACTGTAACAGTGCATAAAGTAAATAGAAAAAGTGTTTTCGGAACAATTTACGTCTCGAACAGTGACAGAGAAGTGGTCTGAAACAGTGTAAAAGAGCGCATTATGAACAGTGATGAGTAAATAAACAGACGTCAAGAACAGGAGACAGAAGAGTGCTGGAATTTGCTCCGCGGAACGAAGCTACGGCGTCCTGCAGCGTAGCAGCGGCGGGCAAGGCGCGGACACATCGGACGTGGCACTGAACACGCAGGGATCGGCAACCTGTCAACGCAGCAGGGCATGACGGAGGGCGGAACTCGTCCATGGCAACGTAGCGCGTCAGCGGGCACGGCCTGACCAACGAGAAGCGGCAGTGCCGTCTGCTCTAGCGTTAAAATTAAGTTGAAGACGACAGCAGTATTGAAACAATATTCAAACGGCGCTATAGCTAAGAAGGGCTCTCAGACTGCAAGTAAGAAAATCAATTCGATATAAGTATTAAGATTAATTTACATGCAAAGGATAATCTCTCAGCAAAAAATGAGTGGTAACGAGAAAGTTGTCGTCTTAAGAAACAAAGAAATACGTTATTCTACCAGTGGAAGAGATTCAGAACACGAGATTTCGAAAGACAATGTGGACGAAATTTCGTTGGGTCCACTGGGAGAATAATGAAAGACAGATGTAGCAGACATCATAATTGGTTCGAAGAAGAATCGTCGGCAGGGCACACTGTGAGACCGAACAGAGCGAAACGTTGTTGAAAGCAAGCATACACCGAACAGCAGAGGCAGTCTGAGCGTTGTAGAGGCACGTAAATGAGATGTGAAAGTCGGATGTCATGCTAACACATGAATGAACAGAGATGAATGTGCGGTTTCTGTTCTTTCGGACATTCCGACATAGTCTGCGCAGCTGCAATAACACTGTGTCCCGGATGGCGCAGTGGTTACGGCACCTACCTAGTAAGTAGGAGATCCCGGGTTCGCATCCCGGTTTGGTACACATTTTCACTAGTCGCCGCTGATTCCGCGTAATGTCCCAATTCTGCTGACCTCAGTGATCCCTCCCATTTCCTCCTTCTTTCTTTCCCTCGCCACCTTCAGTTTACGTAAAATGACAAAGTGCCAATGTACGAGGGTGAGTCAAATGAAAACCTTAAATTTGTAATAACACATCGAAATTTCGCACCGTTATCCTGTAAGTTGGTAAGCGTGCTACAAACAGCGTGCAGAATGGCCTGTAGGTGGCAGCATAGTGCAGATGCATACATCAGTATAAAGATGGCCGCCCCACTTGTGACTTGCACCAGGGAAGAACAGCGGTCTGTTATTCGGTTTTTGCGTTGTGAAGGTGTGAAACCTATTAAAATTCATCGACGAATGAAGGTTCAGTACGGTGATGCATGTTTGTCACAGCAGCAAGTCTACGAACGGAGTAGGAAGTGACTTCAGTGGAAGATGCTCCTCGTCCAGGTCAGGCACAGCGAGTTGTGACTCCACAGAACTTTGCAGCAGTTGAAGCCAAAGTGAAGGAAAACCGCCGAGTGACACTGAATGACATTGCAGCATGTTTACGGATTAGTTATGGGTCAGAACGCTACGTTGTACATGATGTGCTCCAGTTTCACAAAGTGTCTGCAAGATGGGTGCCACGGCAGCTGAGTCCTGAAATGAGAGAACGACGTGTTCATGCTTGTGAAGAACTTCTTCGGCGCTTTGAACGAGAAGGTGATGGCTTTCTTGCAAGAATCGTTATTGGGGACGAAACCTGGGTTCACTTCTACCAACCGGAAACGAAGAGAGCGAGCAAGGAATGGCGCCATTCCTCATCGCCAACTGATTTCCATATGTTTGGACCACTCAAAGACGCAATGGGATGAAAGAAGTTCCGTTCTGATGAAGAGGTGCGCCACACGGTGCATGAGTGGTTGCGCGGACTACCAAAAGAATTTTTATCTAAAGGAATTTATGCACTTTGTAAGCGCTGGAGGACTTGCATTGAGCGTGGGGAAGATTATGTTGAAACGTGATACAGCATTGAACCACTTCTGCACAATAAATATTATTTAAGAAAATATTTAACGTTTTCATTTGACTCACCCTCGTAATTAATGATGTGAAGCTAAATAGTATGAGAATTACAGCCGTGATGATACAAAAATGGATGGCAATGCACTGAGGTTAATACAAAAAAAGTGTAACCATCGAACATATCTTACTAAGACATCATTACAATTTAGAAAGGTTTTAAATACCTCAAAGACATGATTAGGAAATACAATACAAAAGGTAGCACAGACCAGAGAAGTGCTATTCTGGACATAGATTTTCGGAATTGTTAATTTTTCGGATATTAAAAACAAGGAAGGGGGAATGTATAATGATTATGTTAACAGACAGTACTCAATGAGTGACACATCAGATTACACAATGTTGGGCGACATGTTGCCACCGGATTGTGAGAGACAGTGGGTAAATAAACTGAGGGACAGAGACTATCCTGCATAGCGTCCCTGGTGACAGCCATTGGTCGACCCCAGAAGGCAACGTATATATAGGTAGGCAACAAAACGGAGGGCTCTGACTGGCCAAAAACACAAGGAAACACTTTCTTACCCTGTGTCAAAGAAACAAAGCGGCAGTCGGGAAGGGATGGCGGAGGTTAATGTCTCCACCAGCAACCTCGCCACGTTCAGACGACCTATCACACTCATCAAAAACCTACCACAAAAAAATGGCTCTGAGCACTATAGGACTTAACCTCTGAGGTCATAAGTCCCATAGAACTTAGAACTACTTAAACCTAACTAACCTAAGGACATCACACACATCCATGCCCGAGGCAGGTTTCGAACCTGCGACCGTAGCGGTCCCGCGGTTCCAGACTGTAGCTCCTAGAAGCGCTCGTCCACCCCGGCCGGCTACCTATCACAGATCGGTACTCCAGCGAAGTATAAGTCGACTATGAGATCACGATCTTTCTGCACCAACGTAGGTTCTTTTTCTGTGATGTAACACATGGAGGGATTAGTGTTTAAACGTTCTGTCGAAAATGAAGTCATTAGAGACGGAGCACAAGCTTGGATTATGGAAGGTTGGGAAGGAAATCAGCCATAGGGTTTCAAAGACCCATCCTGGCATTTGACTGAAGCGATTTAGGGAAATCATGGAAAGCCTAAATAAAGATGGCGAGATGCGGGTTTGAACCATTGTCCTCCCAAATTTGACTCCAGTAGGCTAACTACTGTGCCACCTTGCTCGGTTATGCAGAACATGCTACCAGTTGTTGGTGGTATGTCGAAACACAATGATAATTCCTTCCAACTGGGTGATCAGTAGTACAATTTTCAGCTGTTTTATTGAACTTTTAAGAATTTTCATTTTAATCACCCTTGTACCTGAGTAGCATCATTGGAATATTGTACAGCTGTGAATACTGATGTCCATGTGTTGTAGCTCAGTACAGTGTGCAACAGGGAATAGAAAATCATTCCAGAGTGTTTTCTGCAATATTAGAAAGCTTTTGAGTGAAAACATCGCAACAAAGATCATCTCAATAGGACGTGAAAAATTATCAACTTCATGACTTCGGCTTTTATGCCTCCAAAATGGGATTATAATGATCGAATTTAAGTGGGACCAAAATATGTTTATTTATACCACAATGAAGGAAATGCTTCATAATGAGCCAACAACTATAGTACTCATATATGTTGATTATAAGGGGCAATCAAAAAGTTCCCGTTCGAACGTTGTACAGTCCAGAATAGGTATGCCAATCAGGCAAAGTCGCCTTGAACATTGAGGCAATCATCCCACTGACGCATCAGGTTGAAGATACCCATTTGGTAGAACACTGTTGCTTGCTGTGTGAAGAAGTCCGTAACTGCCGCATATCCTCGTTATACAGGAATCATCGACCCTTCAAGGCCATTTTTAAGGGACTAAAGGCATGATAATCACACTGGGAGACATCAAGACTAAGGGAGGGTGCTACAGTATCTCCCGCTTGCCTTGGCTTAACTTCTGCATTACGACATTTGCGGGATAAGGATAAGCGTTATCATGAAGCAGCATCATCCCACGTTGCAGTTTTCGCAGACGTTTCGCCTTAACTGCACAATGTAATTTCTCCAGCGTTACGCAGTACTGTTCCCAAGACATGCAGACTCCAAGTTGTATGAAACCAGTAAGCAATGGGCCCAGGTAATCAAAGAACGGGGTGAGCATCACCTTTTCAGCAGATGGCTGGGTCTTGAACTTATTGGGATGAGGGAACAGTGAATGATTGTCAGTGCTTTCGACTCTAGCTCTCAGCAGTGGCACCAGCTTTCGAGGCTGGCCTCCCAGATCGACCGGTATCTTATGGCAAATTGCGGCCAGCACGGAACTTGGGCACCATTCCACAATGGCGCTTCCTAGCAGACATGCTGCCCTATATACACTTTTCATTCTCTGATGGATGTCTACCAGTGTTTGTCTTTTGGATTCTAAGAAAAGAATAACAACATATTGCTCCTGTTTGGACTTATTTGGTAATAACATCACCATAATTCGTGTTTCTGGATTTACTGCACACTCGTCGGAAACATGCAAATGCCACACTAACGCCCTGCCTACACATCGGTGCCTATATATCGCACCAGAGTCACGCTACATCTGAAATACGCCACAGCAACACCCTGTAAAAGGAACATTTTGATTGCTTCTTATACGACCTGTTTCATAGACTTTGTTCATCATTGGTGTAACGTCACCGGTTTTTCTAGTTGGTGGTTGATAGACTAGTATTGATGGGCCTTGGCTAAAACTCGGCGAGGTCGGTACAGCGATGATACTGTTATTAGGTAAAGACGACGTTACAGAAAACAGTGCTGAACTGAACTCTCGTCGTGTGCGTGATATTTACTTCACCAATTGTGACCAATATTACACTACTCGTCGTAATTAACTCGTTTATATTCGATGGTTTAACAGTTGGTATTAAAATATTAATGATAATTTCAATTTAGTTCCACCGTCACCAACCTCCCGATAGTTTGGTTGTAAGTTCAAATCTCTAATAAGTCGTAACATTGCGATTGCTTCCTAACGTCAAAGAGTTTCTATACAAGGTGTTACAAAAAGGTACGGCCAAACTTTCAGGAAACATTCCTCACATACAAATAAAGAAAAGATATTATGTGGACATGTGTCCGGAAACGCTTAATTTCCATGTTGGAGGTCATTTTAGTTTCGTCAGTATGTACTGTAATTCCTCGATTATCATGATTTCATACGAGATACTCTACCTGTGCTGCTAGAACATGTGCCTTTACAAGTACGACACAACATGTGGTTCATGCACGATGGAGCTCCTGCACATTTCAGTCGAAATGTTCGTACGCTTCTCAACAACAGAATCGGTGATCGATGGATTAGTAGAGGCGGACCAATTCCATGGCCTCCACGCTCTCCTGACCTCAACCCTCTTGACTTTTATTTATGGGGGCATTTGAAAGCTCTTGTCTACGCAACCCCGGTACCAAATGTAGAAGCTCTTCGTGCTCGTATTGTGGACGGCTGTGATACAATACGCCATTCTCCAGGGCTGCATCAGAGCATCAGGGATTCCATGCGATGGAGGGTGGATGCATGTATCCTCGCTAACGGAGGACATTTTGAACATTTCCTGTAACAAAGTGTTTGAAGTCACGCTGGTACGTTGTGTTGCTGTGTGTTTCCATTCCATGATTAATGTGATTTGAAGAGAAGTAATAAAATAAGCTGTAACATGGAAAGTAAGTGTTTCCGGACACATGTCCACATAACATATTTTCTTTCTTTGTGTGTTTGGAATGTTTCCTGAAAGTTTGGCCGTACCTTTTTGTAACACCCTGTCTATGCGCCGAGCGCTTCAGTCAAATATTATAGCAGCACGCAAAAGATCACAGTTATGTCTACAAACAATTTTGTAATTTGGAGTCACAAATGTCTAAATTTGCACGAAAGGGTGGTTTATTTCACAATAACAACCACTTTCTAACAAGGCCGTGAGGAAGAAGCTTTCCCAGGTGGTGGTGGTGGTGGTGGTGCTGGTGCTGGTGGTGGTCGGGAGAGGGGGGTAATTTATAAATTATCTGGTTTAAAACTATTGCCAAGTTCCAGAGTCCATTTGCAATTACGGATGAAGTTAATTGTCTATCGCTGTTCAATGCCTAACTAGAGCTGAGTTCGAGTTATCTAATTAAAAAGTTCACTTCAGTCTAATATAAGGTAGTCCTCTATCTGAATTCTAAACGATGTTATAGTTGAAGTCAATGTTTCGTTTCACTGCTTCATAGTAGATCGCAATTATCAATCCTCGAAAAACAATCTAACCGCGCCTACATATACAAGTATTCAAACACGTCTGACCAGCTCCGGCTAACTCTCGTAACGTAGTGACAATGGATCAAATTTTCCTTAGCCATTACTCACGATTCTCAACGAGTACTCACACGAAGTATTCCTTGAGATCGTTGGTTCTACTTTGCTAATTTTAATTATAATGATTTTGCGATTTACTGTGATTTTGAGTCTGAATTTACTTAAATTCTATCTTTCTTTTGCAAGCTGATAAATTACTAAGTATAAGGTTCTTGTTTCAATTACTGGTTATTATCCAAATAATAGTGTTAAATGGAAATTTGGTTACTTGTTCACTTTTCATGGAATTTGGAACTTGTTTTGGGGAAATTTTTGGGGTATTGGTTGCTATTTTTTCTTTTTTAGTTTTTCGTCCGAGGAAGTGGCACTACATCGGGTGACGACTTAGATTTTCATCTGAGCAGCATTGCTCTCACAAAAACAGCAATGTGGAAAATATGTATGAAGAGAGTAACTGTTCTCGAAAGAACAGATACTATTGATGACGAAGCAGCTTTTCTCTGCCGGCAGCTTTGGGTTTCAATTATCATTTATTCTAGTGAAAAGCTGCATGGTCATCAATAGTATCTGTTTTTTCGAGAACAGGTACTGTCTTCGTATATATACACTCCTGGAAATGGAAAAAAGAACACATTGACACCGGTGTGTCAGACCCACCATACTTGCTCCGGACACTGCTAGAGGGCTGTACAAGCAATGATCACACGCACGGCACAGCGGACACACCAGGAACCGCGGTGTTGGCCGTCGAATGGCGCTAGCTGCGCAGCATTTGTGCACCGCCGCCGTCAGTGTCAGCCAGTTTCCCGTGGCACACGGAGCTCCATCGCAGTCTTTAACACTGGTAGCATGCCGCGACAGCGTGGACGTGAACCGTGTGTGCAGTTGACGGACTTTGAGCGAGGGCGTATAGTGGGCATGCGGGAGGCCGGGTGGACGCACCGCCGAATTGCTCAACACGTGGGGCGTGAGGTCTCCACAGTACATCGATGTTGTCGCCAGTGGTCGGCGGAAGGTGCACGTGCCCGTCGACCTGGGACCGGACCGCAGCGACGCACGGATGCACGCCAAGACCGTAGGATCCTACGCAGTGCCGTAGGGGACCGCACCGCCACTTCCCAGCAAATTAGGGACACTGTTGCTCCTGGGGTATCGGCGAGGACCATTCGCAACCGTCTCCATGAAGCTGGGCTACGGTCCCGCACACCGTTAGGCCGTCTTCCGCTCACGCCCCAACATCGTGCAGCCCGCCTCCAGTGGTGTCGCGACAGGCGTGAATGGAGGGACGAATGGAGACGTGTCGTCTTCAGCGATGAGAGTCGCTTCTGCCTTGGTGCCAATGATGGTCGTATGCGTGTTTGGCGCCGTGCAGGTGAGCGCCACAATCAGGACTGCATACGACCGAGGCACACAGGGCCAACACCCGGCATCATGGTGTGGGGAGCGATCTCCTACACTGGCCGTACACCACTGGTGATCGTCGAGGGGACACTGAATAGTGCACGGTACATCCAAACCGTCATCGAACCCATCGTTCTACCATTCCTAGACCGGCAAGGGAACTTGCTGTTCCAACAGGACAATGCACGTCCGCATGTATCCCGTGCCACCCAACGTGCTCTAGAAGGTGTAAGTCAGCTACCCTGGCCAGCAAGATCTCCGGATCTGTCCCCCATTGAGCATGTGTGGGACTGGATGAAGCGTCGTCTCACGCGGTCCGCACGTCCAGCACGAACGCTGGTCCAACTGAGGCGCCAGGTGGAAATGGCATGGCAAGCCGTTCCACAGGACTACATCCAGCATCTCTACGATCGTCTCCATGGGAGAATAGCAGCCTGCATTGCTGCGAAAGGTGGATATACACTGTACTAGTGCCGACATTGTGCATGCTCTGTTGCCTGTGTCTATGTGCCTGTGGTTCTGTCAGTGTGATCATGTGATGTATCTGACCCCAGGAATGTGTCAATAAAGTTTCCCCTTCCTGGGACAATGAATTCACGGTGTTCTTATTTCCATTTCCAGGAGTGTAGTTAGAGGCTACCCAGCCATTGACCTTCGTCTGTGTGAATGCGCACAGGTTGCCCGAACTCTTACGGGAATCGCCAAAGTGTGCGCGAGTAATGAGTGGATGGGCAAATATCTATCAGGTACATGAGAATTGTGGACAGTAGGGAATGTGGGTCTGACGGGAAGCGTGCAAGGGATAAGTCCCTGCAGTCGCGCTTTTCACCTGTGTCCTCGGTGGCTCAGACATCCTAAAAATTAAAAAAAATAAAAAAGAAAGAAATAACAAATAAAAAAAATAGAAGTGGTGAAAAAATTGGATTGCTGGAAAGAAAGGATGGATACAGACTCCGCAAAAAAAAAAAAAAAAAAAAGATGGACAGAGCGTGTGCCATGTAAGCAGGAGATCTCGGGTTCCAGTCCCGGTCCGGGTACACATTTTCAGCTGTCCCTATCGAGGTACGTCAACAACACCTGCCGGCAGCTTTGGGTTTCAATTACTTATCTTTTAATGTGGAAAATTTTTGCTTTTTTAAGTATCTTTTCTTCGAGAGCTCAGCATTTGCATTTTGCTTCTACCGCTGTTTATAGACATCGCGTCTCCAAGTATGGATTCACTGTCATCTGGATTAACAACTACATCAGTATTGCTATTCACAAAATGCAGACAAAGTCAATAGTAGTACAGAGTAACTGAAGCTGGCACAGATTCCAGGAGACGTACCTGCCAACAAGCGCGGACTTGTAGGCGGTGCAGATGGCGGAAGTGCAGATGAGAGCGAGCATCCGCAGCAGCCACCAGCGGCCCGCGCGCTGACTAGACTGCGGCAGGGACCTCTCCAGCAGCAGCGACCACGCCTCCATGGCGCCTCCAGGCAGCGTGGCAGCCAGGCCCAGCCACGTGGCGGCGATCAGCAGCCACACGCCGCCGCTCAGCTCCGATAACAGACTCTGGAGGGTACAACTTGCCGGACAGCTGCTACTGGTTCACACAGGCACAGCAGCAAAGAACGCAATCGCTTATTGTGTCTTTTACAAAGTGGCTTCCAAGTAGCCACCTGGTATTATGAAATCCCCCAGGGACATGCACTCCGCTTTCCACATCCATCTGCCTTCTACAACTCGTCTAATCTACCAGCTCTCCGAGTTCCCACATCTTCTCTTTCTAGCGTACATTCGAGAGCCGTACACAAATAGTGAAAGTCCAGTAATGTACACTACTGGACATTAAAATTGCTACACTACGAAGATGACGTGCTATAGACGCGAAATTTAACCGACAGGAAGAAGATGCAGTGATATGCAAATGATTAGCTTTTCAGAGCATTCACACAAGGTTGGCGCCGGTGACGACATGAGGAAAATTCCCAACCGATTTCTCATACACAAACAGCAGTTGACCGGCGTTGTCTGGTGAAACGTTGTTGTGATGCCTCGTGTAAGGAGCAGAAATGCATACCATCACGTTTCCGACTTTGATAAATGCCGGATTGTAGCCTATCGCGATTGCGGTTTATCGTATCGCGACATTGCTGCTCGCTTTGGTCGAGATCCAATGACTGTTAGCAGAATATGGAATCGGTGGGTTCAGGAAAGTTATACGGAACGCCGTGTTGCATCCCAACGGCCTCGTGTCACTAGCAGTCGAGATGATACGCATCTTATCCGCATGGCTGTAACGGATCGTGCAGCCACGTCTCGATCCCTGTGTCAACAGATGGGGACGTTTGCAAGACAACAACCATCTGCACGAATCGTTCGACGACGTTTGCAGCAGCATGGACTATCAGCTCAGAGACCATGACTGCGGTTATCCTTGACGCTGCATCACAGACAGGAGCGGCTGCTATGGTGTACTCAACGACGAACCTGGGTGCACGAATGGCAAAACGTCACTTTTTCGGATGTATCCAGGTTCTGTTTACAGCATCATGATGGTCGCATCCGTTTTTGGCGACATCGTGGTGTACGCACATTGGAAGCGTGTATTCGTCATCGCCATACTGGCGTATCACCCGGCGTGATGGTATGGGGTGCCACTGATTACACGTCTCGGTCACCTCTTGTTGGCATTGACGGCACATTGAACAGTGGACGTTACATTTCAGATGTGTTATGACCCGTGGCTCTACCCTTCATTCGATCCCTGCGACACCCTACATTTCAGCAGGATAATGCACGACCGCATGTTGCCGGCCCTGTAAGGGCCTTTCTGGATACAGAAAATGTTCGACCGCTGCCCTGGCCAGCACATTCTCCAGATCTCTCACCAAGTGAAAACGTCTGGTGAATGGTGGCCGAGCAACTGGCTCGTCACAATACGCCAGTCACTACTCTTCATGAATTGTGGTATCGTCTTGAAGCTGCATGGGCACCTGTACGTGTACACGCCATCCAAGCTCTGTTTGACTCAATGCCCAGGCGTATCAAGGCCGTTATTACGGCCAGAGGTGATTGTTCTGGGCACTGATTTCTCAGGATCTATGCACCCAAATTGCGTGAAAATGTAATCACATTGGCAAAAGAAGCACGCAAAGAAGATGTGTAAGAGCTAAATGCAACGGGAAACCAAAAACATATTGTGTTAAATGCCGTGTAGCACTGTGTGTTAAGTGTTTTGTACCATTTCACAAGAAATAAATAGTTATGACTTGAATACAGTTTAGTATGGTATACGATACTGTTATTTTGAGGACGGCCATTATATCAGCATGTATAAATATTCTTTGGCTATTTTTGTACTTATTGTGGTTCATACACTATGTACATTATAATTAAGGAATAAAAAATTCAATTTAAAAAAAATTAATTTGGGACTTAATGGGTTAATAGGAAGCGATTTGGTAACGGATAAAATCTCTTAAGTGTAAGGCTTATGTATTTTACAAGATTATAAAATATAAAACAGATAAAGCTATAATCTTGGTAAATTTTCAATATAGGTAGGCCCTTTATCATGAAAGTTAAAAACACATAAAGTTGCAGATGTCGGTGCTGCTAAGAAAAACATTATGTGAGCGAGGGAGATGAATAATGTTTATGACGATGAGACTATGAGAACATATAGGAGGATTATAATGTTGAATGAGTGGTTGGGTGGAAAAATATGAGATACGTTGGGTCATGGCTGTGATGGAGCGTTGCATGCTGCTTTTGGATATTTTGGGATGATTTCATGATTAGAAAGTAGGATTTACTTGACGTTTCTGGGAGAGAGGATAGACAAGGTGCGTAGAATGTGAAATGTTGGTGTAATGGCACAGCAAAGTACTTGGACAGGAAATAAGAGGGAAAGATGTAGGGTGCTGGATTAGGTTTCCATAAATCTCAGTAAAAACCCACACATCGTATTACAGGTACATCACAACCCGTTTCGTTCTGTATGAACGTCTTCGGGTAACCGAAAATTCTCGAACAATCCGCGTAACTAGTTCTCACAAAGTGAAAGGAACGTGCCGGTGTCATGATTCAAAACTGTCTGATCGACAAAAGTAATGCTATAAGTCTGGAACACGTCGAGCACACTGAAACACTTCGCCTGACACAAGCACAGCCATCAGTACGTAGAAGCAACCTAACATGCTGCGCTGTACAAGCACATTTCTGCCACTTCGTTGGAAATACTAACGAAAACTGTTGGTGAACTCTCGGTCATATTCATTTCGATCGAAACCGGTTATGACGTACTAAACGTACGAGAAATACAATTGTGGTGATTTTTATTAACATTTACCTTATTTAGCTACGGAGTACCGACACCGTGACAACGATGTTAATCTGTGCTACACTATGTGATCAAAAGTATGCGGACACCTGGCTGAAAATTACTTACAACGTCGTCGCGCCCTCCATCGGTAACGCTGGAATTCAATATGGTATTGGCCCATCCTTAGCCTTGATGACAGCTTCCACTCTCGCAAGCATACGTTCAATCAGGTGCTGGAAGGCTTCTTGAGGAACGGCAGCCCATTCTTCACGGAGGGCTGCTCTGAGGAGAGGTATCGATGTCAGTCGGTGAGGCTTGGCACGAAGTCGGCATTCCAAAACATCCCAAAGGTGTTCTACAAGTTTCAGGTCCCTGACATGGGTTTGAATCGCCATCCTCCCGAATACGAATCCCTTGGTTAACAGTGCACTGCATTGCTCGGTAGAGCAGTGTTTCGAGCGTTGTGCACCAGCTCTATGTTGTCTCTGTCCTTTAAAACATGTCTTCTGAATCAGTCCGTCTGAGGACAACTAGAGCTGGCAGACTCTCTTGGAGAAAGACTGAACTTCCTCATGAAATCCCACTTACAAAGTAGCAAGAACCAATATTAACTGAGAAATGTAGGAATGAATTAGGAATACCTTACATTTCGCTCTCGCACGGATCCCGATGAGTAATTACGACGCGCACAGATGTTTTACCCCGTCACTCTTCCCATGAGCCATACACGAATGGAACAGGAAAAAACCTTAACATATGCTGAAATTAGAAGTATTGTGAGATACGCGCTTAGCAGTGCTTTGCCGGCCGCGGTGGTCTCGCAGTTCTAGGCGCTCAGTCCGGAACCGCGCGACTGCTACGGTCGCAGGTTCGAATCCTGCCTCGGGCATGGTTTGTGTGATGTCCTTAGGTTAGTTAGGTTTAATTAGTTCTAAGTTCTAGGGGACTGATGACAAGACCCATAGTGCTCAGAGCCATTTGAACCATTTTTAACAGTGCTTTGGAGAGAATGCAGATATTGCAGGTTACCGGTTGCAGACCGCAGCAGATTCAAAGGATTTATTTGAGGTTTTTCATATTGTGGTGGAGTGTTCTGGTCCATAGGTGCGCTCCTCATATAAGAGAAATTTTTTCACTAAGGAGTCACCCAAATTTATTTATATTTGGATAATCTCTGCTTGTTAAAATGACGGAAGAGATAGCACATCCTATCCCCCTGCGCATTGAAGTGTTGGCTTACGGAAATATTTTCTGAGGTAATCTGTGGATTTATCGTCGAAACTGACGCTGTTGCTTACTACCTTGTTGTTCTTTTTGCTACGAACGGTGTGCTTCGAAACAATTGTACGTGCACCAGCACTGTGCTCTTTCGGCAGAGATGCCACTGATCACCATCTGTCCTACTTTACAGAGCGGACAATCCTCCGAACCTCACGTTCAGTGAAGAGTCGTGGTGTCGGTGAAGAATTTAAGTCTCAGAGCATCGAAAGGCTCTCTTTCTGTTCGTGCGTCGAAGAGACAGGTTTACCCGCCGACATATCAGCGGCTACGTCCCCGTGAGCTTCAACAGCTTTGCTCCGAATGAACACTCACTCGATAACGTTCACAAATCTAGACACAAAGCTGGTCAATCGTACAAAGAATACGATCAGTATCAGTGTCAAAATAATATTTCTTCAGTATTGTATTATTTTATACTGACATCTCCGTACCCGAGACTTCTAAAAAAGCGATGTGCATTTAATATAAAAGATATAAAAGGAGCCCTCATTAAACTTTTTGTCTCACTGAAAATGTTTCTGAAAGGATAAGCTACAGGTACACTATGTGATCAAAAGTATCCGGACACCCTCAAAAACATACGATTTTCTTGTCAGGTGCACTGTGCTGCCACCTACTGCCAGGTACTCCTTATCAGTGACCTCAGTAGTCATTAGACGTGGTGAGAGAGCAGAATGGGGCGCTCCGCGGGACTCACGGACTTCGAACTTGGTCAGCTGATTGGGTGTCACTTGTGTCATACGTGTGTACGCGAGATTTCAACACTCCTAAACATCCCTAGGTCCACTGTTTCCGATATGATAGTGAAGTGGAAACGTGAAGGGACACGTACAACACAAAAGCGTACAGGCCGACCTCGTCGGTTGACTGACACAGACCGCCGATAGTTGAAGAGGTTCGTAATGTGTAATAGACAGACATCTATCCAGACCATTACACAGGAATTCCAAACTGCATCAGGATCTATTGAAAGTACTATGACAGTTAGGCGGGAGGTGAGAAAACTTGTATTTCATGGTCGAACGGCTGCACATAAGCCACACATCACGCCCGCACATTCCAAACGATGCCTCGCTTGGTGTAAGGAGCATACACATTGGACGATTGAACAGTGGAAAACTGTCGTGTGGAGTGACGAATCACGGTAAACAACGTGTTGATCTGATGGCAGGGTGTGGGTATGGGGAATGCCCTGTGAACGTCATCAAAAATGTTCAAATGTGTCTGAAGTCATCAGTCCCTAAGCTTACACACTACTTAACCTAAATAATCCTAAGGACAAACACACACACCCATGCCCAAGGGAGGACTCGAACCTCCGCCGGGACCAGCCGCACAGTCCCTCACTGCAGCGCCTCAGACCGCTCGGCTAATCCCGTAAGGCTGAACGTCATCTGCCAGCGTGTGTAGTGCCAACAGTAAAATTCAGAGGCGGTGGTGTTGTGGCGTGGTCGTGTTTTTTATGGAGGAGGCTTGCACCCCTTGTCGTTTTGCGTGGCACAATCACAGCACAGGCCTATGTTGATATTTTAAGCAGTTTCTTGCTTCCCACTGGTGAAGAGCAATTCGGGCATGGTAATTGCATCTTTCAACACGATCGAGCACCTGTTCATAATACACGTCCTGTGGCGGAGTGCTTACAGGACAATAGCATCTCTGTAATAGACTGGCTTGCACAGAGTCCTGATCTGAATCCTATAGAACACCTTTGGGATGTTTTGGAACGCCGACTTCATGCCAGGCCTCACCGACCGACATCGATACTTCTCCTCAGTGCAGCCCTTCCGTTCCCCAAGAAACCTTCCAGCGCCTGATTGAACATATGCCTGTGAGAGTGGAAGCTGTCGTCAACGCTAAGTTTGGGCCAATACCATATTGAATTCCAGCATTACCGATGGAGGACGCGAACTTGTAATTTTTAGCTAGGTGTCCGGATACTCTTGATTACATAGTGTAGCATAGATTAGCATAGTTGCTGGAACGGTTGTGAACGATTGCGAGCTATGACTAGCAAGAAATTAATGCATTCACAAGCAACAATTCACTTCACATAATGATAAAGACAGTTTCGAAATTAATTGCTTTGAATCCACTATACACTGATGAGCCATAACATTATGAGCACTGCCCGCCGCGACATTGGATGCCGCCTGGTGACGTTGCAGGCGTGTGACGTGGTAGCAAAACTATGTAAGCGCAGTAGACACGGACGTGGGATCTCCATAGCGAAGATATGGGCTGCAAATGGAGAAATCCATTGAGATAAGTGACTTTTACAAAGTGAAGATTATTCTTACGCAGAGCCCGTGAAAAAGCATCTCGAAAACGGCGAACCTGGTCGAATGTTCACGTCCTACTGTCGTGAGGATCTACGAAAAGAGATAGAAGGGCAGTGAAACTACCACTAGCCGCTAAATGGGTGGACGTCCACGAGTGTTCACAGAACGTTGGGTTCGCAGGATTGTCTGCTCTGTAAAGTAGGATAGATGGTGATAAGTGGCAACTCGGCCGAAAGATCACAGTGCTGGTGCACGCACAAGTGTTTCGGAGCACACCGTTCATAGCACTTTGTTGAATATGGAACTCCGCAGCAGACAGCTTCTACGTGTCCATATGTTGACCTGACAATATCGTCCGTTAGGTTGCAGTGGGCTCGAGACCATCGGGATTTGGACATCTATCAATGGAAAAGTGTCGGTTTCACGGGTGAATCACAGTTTTGCTACACTAGGTCGATGGTCGCCTCCACGAACGCCGTCGTCGAGGTGAACGGCGGCTCGAAACGTGCAGCACGCCATTGACTCAGGCTGGTAAGAGATGTATCATGCTATGGGAGACATTTTCCTGCTTTTGCAAGGGACCTGTGATAGCAATCGTAAACACTGTGACAGATGTGAACCACCTGCATCCCTTCATACTCGACGTCTTCCCCGTCGATGATGTCATTTTTCAGTAGTATAATTATTCTTGTCTCGGAGCCACAACCATGCTGCAGAGGTTTGAGGAGCATTGTAGTGACATCACGTTGATATCTCGTCGCCCAAGTTCACCTGTTGTAAATCCAAGGGAATCCATCTGGGTCGCTATTGGGCGCTATCATGGCGTACACAAATCAGTGGCCCGTTATTTACGCGAATTACATGACATGTGCGCAGACATCTAATGCCACATACCTCCGCAAACCACCAACAAACCGTCGGTTCCCTGATACGCAGAATCAGTGATGAATTTCGTTCCGAAGACGGACAAACAAGCTGGTAAGCAGGTGGTCATAACGTTTTGCCTCATCGGTGACATTCCTTGTTCTCTTTGTTCATACTACTCATTTGTTCCTGTAATGGGGTGTGTGACTAAAGGTAATATATGACAAATACGACATGATTAGGAAAGGTACAAGCGTTACCTTCCACTTCGGAGATGGTTGTCCTGGAGGTACGACGAGGATAAGCTCGTCAGAAGCGTACGGGTAGCTGGACTCCAGGAAGTCGAATTGGCTATGTTCATAGGCACGGCCTGAGAATGCAACGTCCGCCGTCCAGCTCAGCATTGTGTTGTGTATGAACAGGCCATCGACCTGCGACTCGTTGAAGGGCTCCAAGTACTTTGCACTGAAGTTGAATTTCGCTGAGAGCACGGACATAAGGAGGTATTCCAGCCCGTCTACGGCACCCGAGGCCTGCAAAGACCGTCACACTGTTATAACTCATACATCTGGGTAACTATAAAGTTTCTGTAGTGGACTGTCAGTAATTTGCACTGATGAGGAAGATAAGCTCTGCGTCTAGCATAGAAAAGGGATTCTTACAACTTTTGGACCTTTTGATCTTTGGCAGCACATCGCCTCCTCTTGCTTCTAAAATTCTTGTGACCTTCATATATTTACAAGCTTTCTGTTCCACTTTCTATGATGAAGTCTGAATTGAAATTTTGTACTCCATATGTGGAATCTATGACGCTACAATTTTCTGCTTCACTCCGACTCACCTTTAAGATGGTGGTACAAAAATGGTGGAAAAACTAACAATTCCTGTCCCATTTTACTCAGATCTGGACTACAGCAACGAATCACAAATTAACGAATGTTACGAAGTCAAACTTGATACTCATAAAAATGATCAAATAGGAAAGAAACATCCATTGTATAGGGTTGCCATACCCTCTGAAACTTTCCAGGCCACCTCACATTTTTTGTTAATTGAGAAATAATGACAAAAAATTGTACAGGTAAGTGAGTATTTAAATTCATACAAAACTGAATCCCATTTTGATATAGCATTTAGATGGTAAAATGCACCGAAGGTTAGGGCAATGCTTGGAATGTATTGCAATTATTGGGTAATCACGTGGAACATTGTGGTGGATTCAGTGACACCACATGCGAATTAAGTACGCTGAAACAGCCGAAATGGGCGCCTTAATGCCACAACGCAACAGAACTGCACAGAACGACGAGAGTGATGGGCGTAACATTGAACGTTGGAGAATGATATGGGAATGCTGTACAAATATGGAGATAGTTAACGTTAGAAATAATACTAAGGGCACAAGTTCGGCGTGACTATTGAATAAGAAAATTATCGAACAGTTTTATTTAAACAAAGTGGTGAATATAATAAAACAACGTGCTGCAACCAATGGTAATATTTTGTGGTAACAGCCGGATCCGATAAATAAAGTGGTAAGAGTAAGTTGTAACTTAAAAGGAATAAATGTAGATCTATTATTTGATTTAATCATTCACCTATGAATCAACACCAACAAAAGATCGATGCACTCAAATGCAGTTCACCGTAAGTCCATAACCTTGCATGTAACACTTAGCGTATGATAAGCATATGTAGCAGAATTCTTCAGAGTAGAGAATCCATCAGAACACTTTCAAAATAAGGATACGGACTTCCAGTGACGGAGATAAAAGTTCGCACGTCGCAGATTCTGTCACGGATATTTCACTTCAGACAGATTACATCAAACGAACAGATAGAAGTTCTGTTACGTACATAACATTTTTAAAATTAGTACTTAAAAGTTCATAAACAGAAAAAATAAGTAAACAGCACGTCATAATTGTGTTGATTAAATCATAAACCGAAATAGTTGATTTCCAGATGCATTTTGTGTAAGACATCTGATGACCGGAAGGGGGGACGTACATGAAATACAGGTACAAATATAACCTGTCACCAAATCCAATATTTTTGAGTTACGTAACTGAAATTATGTACAATGGTTGATGGTAGTTCAGGGAATCTACTGAAAGTTTTTTTGTAATTTTAATTGAAATTTTGAAATTTTTTGGAAATTTTTAAATTTCTGAACTCACGATTCACATAGGTACCATTCACTAAGAAAGTTTCTAAGAAATTGTCTTGTAAATTTTACAGTATAATCTCTACATTCATATAAAGAAACCCACAGAAGCATTTCAATTTATTGACATTTAACGAAGTTTTATGTTTGATTATTTTTAATTGAAAAAATACACATCAAAATTCTATCTTCTTAATTACATATCTTGGCATTCCTGCATGATATTAAATATTCACTCTTTGTACGTTTCTTATACATAATACAAATGGCATGCCAAAAATCACAGTCACATCTTTTCCAGTTTTGGAAAAAATGTACCTGAATAACGTAAATAGCAGTTCTGAGAAAATGCCTATTAAAGTTTAACAAGCTCTTTCATTGTCGTTCCCTCCTTCAAAAGCCACCAGATCTATACTCATTGTCCTCATTTCCTTCCACACTTCTCTTCTGGCTTCTTCTTTTCTGTCTTGTCAGTTTTGCAAGGTCTTGAATGGATTTATCGGCTGAAAGTATACGTTGAGTTTCTATCCCCTTCAAGATGTCGCGAGTGAAAACTCCGGGCTTGAAGCCCATTCTCCGCTAGACCTTCATCCTCTCTGAGTTCCCACCATTAACAACAATAACTGCGTCATAAAGTGCAATATTAACTATCTTGGATGAGCAAAATGTAGTTTTGGGGCAGCGTTTCCATATGAGGGCATTCAGGGACTCATCAGGATTCTGCGTTTTGCCATGAACACATTTCTTAAGAAGATCGGGGTTGGACTGAACCCTGAATGTTAGCTTAATGACGTTGATAATAGATTTAGGAAGACTTTCCTTGTGAGTATAAGGAATTAAGTCCCTCTGAGGCATTTTCTAGCGACACCTACTAATTGGGCAAAGATTGTGTATGGGTGTTCATCTGTGGATAACATATGAAAATATGTTGCCCAAACAGATAGGAGCATTTCTTCAACATTTGATAAGTTATCCAAAATATTGTTACCAAAATACACTAGAACGGTGTCAATCATATTCTTCGTCAACCTGTTATTTCCACTTAGACCCTTTCCGTCTTCCAACTTCTTGCCCTTCATGTCATCCACAACTTTTCGCAATCTTGAGCCCATACGCTTCTGGACGTGACCTACACATTCAAGCTTTTCAATAATACATTCTTCACCATATGGTTTGCTGTCACTTACTACCTTGAATGTGCTGGAGTTACCATCACCAAGATACTTCACGTATCTGACTCCATGTTTAGAAACAGATCTGTTAAAAATTATATTCATCCCAGCACCTTCCATCGAGCCACTTGATTCACAATGGTTCATTCTGCAGCTGTGATTCTTCATCAAATCTTCTGTTTTCATATTTCTGGTAATAGGACAATATTGACAGTACTTGCTCATTACTTGCACATCAAGTGCCTTACCTACATCAACACTTATCACACTTGAAATGCCGTATAAGGATGTATGACTACCTTCATAATTGTGCCATCACATGAAACAACCAGATCAGTCTTCACGTGATTACCATCCTCATCATCCAAAGGATGATTTTCTCTTACTGCCTCTGCTGTTGCTGCAGATAAATTGTCTTCACAAACTTCATAAAGTGCCTTTTCCAATTCAGTATTTGCCGTTGAAAATCTAGCACATGGTGCTGGCGTATTCATCATTCCACAGAGTATATTTTCTCCTTCTCTTCCTACACCAATGGAACTTAGACCATATAAAAACCTCATATTCGGTTCATAATACAAGTTATTTGATTTTGACGTTTTAAATGAGGTGTCAGCATCACAGCCCTTGCATAAAATATGTACATTACACACTGCGCCCACTCTGTTACCATCATCAAATAATTCCAGATTGTCTTAGCCACATGTCTTACATACACGTGCTAATTTCACTGCATTAGATAACAACTCAATGTCAATCATCCGATATCCAGTGTTATTTTGACAGTCATCACCATTGTCAGTAATATTGACACATGAAATCTGTCTTGAGCTGCTGGGAGAAGAGTTCACATGTTTATAACACATAGTCTCGTTAGACAACTTGGTATCATTACCGAAATTATTTGCGTGTCTGCAATTTAATAAAGCACGTACACGCTTCTTGCACATCTTTTGAAAACTTTTCTTTGTCGGGGCATTATTAAAAAACACAAGAAAATACAACGACGAAATTAGCAAAACAACGCAAATAAATACAAGTATTCACGACTTTGTAAACAAAGATTATCATTATATTTTGTTTCCAGCGATAATATCCAACAGTCACAGATAATATGAGAGTATACTACATACATTTCACAGCCGTGTTAATGTTTCCGTAAGTGATGAAAACTAATACTGAAGAGTCTCTTCAACCAAGTGGGCGTGACAGGACGAACACGTTACGCATTTAATTTTTTAAGGTACTTAGGTTGCGATTTGGATTGTGAAATGTCAGGAGATTATTGCCAATGAGTTGAGCTAACGAAAGAAAATAAATTTATAAAAATGACATTTCTTCGCATTTTTATGTACGAACCGATATTTGACCGGTCCAGCAACCGACAAGTAGGGAAGATACATATTCAGCTCCGAAAGACTCCGAAAAGGGAGTGTGAACAAGGTGACGGAGATCATACGGACTAATGATAAAAGGCACAGAATCTACGCTATCATTTCAAACATTATGGAAAGGCAAAGGATGGAGTATATCAACGCATTAACAAAATTATTACTTCTTATTAGGAGTTACGGAAATTATCTCGCATATTTATGCAAGATCAAGAGGAGGGTGACAGATGTATGAGAAACTGAATCCCAATAAATTTCACCGTGGAAAATAAAAAACTCAAGTTTCGAGGCAAGATAAGATGGAAATATGATATTAAACGAATTTCTTGTAAGAAATGAGAGCTAGTGGTTGCGAATGATATCAGAGAGAGAAGTTAGAAAACATGTGAGAAGTCATAATGAAATGAGGATATTGTATAATTTATTGATTTATCTATTTTTATTTCGTCCGTCTCAGTGGCACCGATAAAAAATTCAGCTGTGGTGGTTACTGGTTTCAGGCTGACACCCCCGTTTTGAAACCACACACCAAACAGTGTAGTACGAGAAAGCGCAGCAAAGTACACAGTGAGCAACAAGTTCCCTCACTGATCTTAGCCTATGCGTTCGTTGGTACTGACTGCCACGGTTAATAGAAAGGTGTGTGGTTTTAAAATCGGTTATCAGCCTGAAACCGATAACCACTACAGATGAACTTTATTTCAGTGCAACTGAGACGACGGCATAAAAGAAAGAAATTATCCAATTTTCTCATCACAATCCCAGGGCAGCATGGCTCGAATGAGAGTAATGAAACAGGTGACGCCCTGCGAACATGTTGTTTAGGAAATGACCCAAAGACAAGGACGTAGCCAGGATGCCAGGATTTTGTCAAAACGGGGGGGGGGGGGGGGGGGGATGATATGTTAAAGAGGATATTACAAAGACTTATGTTTTTCATTTATTCTGAATATTTCCATAATGAACAATAAACCATTTTAGTCAAAACTGATCTCGGAGTCTTCACCAAGTGGATACATGTTGATTAGGAGTGTTATAAATCGGCCAGAAGCAGTCATGCTCCAGTCTCTCGTCACTATCCTAGGTAATTTTACACTTTTCTTCTTTCACTCCGGATTGGAGCTGAGAAAGTGGTCAGGAATGCATAAGTACTAATCCTTTGCGACAACGTGATTATTACCGGCAGGGATTCGGGAATGAAGAGATCTCTGTTCGATAGAGAAGCTAGAATAATTTCTGGTGGCTAAAATGCAAAGGATCTGGAGTTATTCAGCCTCTGTTTCCCAAATTTCCTGATTTAAATAAGCATACGTCACTTCTTGTAACGTCCGCCTCCGGTAGTTGAGTGGTCAGCGCAACAGAATGTCAATCATAAGCGCCCGGTTTTGATTCAGGCTGGGTCGGAGATTTTCTCTGCTCAAGTCGCCGATGTGGCGTCAAATCGAAAGCCTTGCACCCGGCAATCGGTCTACCCGACGGGAGGCCCTAGTCACACGACACTTACATTTATTTTACTTCTCACAATGTCAGAAAGATCATTTTCAACATAAAAGAATTTTCCAAAAGGGCAAATAAAAGAGCCTAAATGGCTTCGGGTATCCCCGAAGAGATGGTCGGCTCGCATTCGATGCAACTCTTTTCACTGAAGCGGAGGGACCGCAACTTCAAGGGAGCTGAAATCTGTCTGAAAAGAAAGGTGACTGGCGTACAGTAAGAGACCAACATTGGCATTTGCTTGAACTGATAATGGTAAACCATCGAAAGCCATTTTCAAAGTTGGTGGCGGATGGATTCAAATCACCTCGTTTCCTGAATCCAGGGATTGCTAGCTCGGCGATCTAATGCTCAGAGCTACAAAACGGAGAATTTGGAAAAAAAGTGGTTGTTTTAAGCTAAATTAAAATCACTTCAAAAGACTGAATACTGATTGCATGTTTTTCCTTTAATTGTGTGTACGTATTTTAAGATTAAATTGTGCACGGAATTGCCAGCTTATCACAGTATTACAAGAGCGTAAATAGATTTTGGGGGAGGGAGGGATAAAGGGCGCTGTCGGCTCGGACTAATTCAAGCAGCCAGTTGAAAAAATCATGAAACGAACGAACTGTAGAATGTACTGTCTTCACTCACGCCATCCGCTCTCCACAGATCCGGCCCCATCATACCGTTT
Source organism: Schistocerca serialis cubense (assembly GCF_023864345.2). Lineage (NCBI taxonomy): Eukaryota > Metazoa > Arthropoda > Insecta > Orthoptera > Acrididae > Schistocerca > Schistocerca serialis. Next base: position 526,310,330 of record NC_064642.1, read on the forward strand.
CGGAACTGGTTTGTATAACTGAGTACGCCGGGTGACCAGATTGGGGGATATTTTGCAAGTTCGGTACTAATGGTGGAACATCGAGCAAATTTTGTAAATAAATGCAACTATCACCATTTGAGCGATATCTTTGTCGATCAACATGATTTTTGAACGACACAGGCAAACTCAAGTGTATTTTTATGCACTGATTTTAATTTAACTCTATTTGTTACGATATTTACCACTTCGCTGCTGTGTGAAATACTGAAATATTGCAACCACAAATTTCTAACAGACTCCATATAACGACTCCAGTGCTAACATTAAGCTGCTATAGTTAGGTAACTGGGTTATTATAGTAGTGTGTGCATATTTTTAACTTACCATGACGTTAGCGGGCGAATCAAAACTGGTTTTCCTCTTCTTTCTTGTTACGAACTTATCCGTAATTAGAAACTATCACATCATTACACAGCACAAAAACAAACGGTAGCACTGAAGTTCAACTGCAAGTAAGAACTGAACTGGATAAGAAAAGCAAGTACTGGGCTTACCGGGCTGAAGGAAGGTCAACAATTGATCTTGGGTAAAACAGGGTTGGGTGATATCTGATAGTAATATGGATGTACAGATAGTTTAAATCTATCGTTGGCCTTGCTGACTATTGATAGTGCGTGTCCCTTTTTTGATGTACGATTGAAAATCAAAACATCCTTCAATTTGACTGCACAGCGACTAGGTCATTTGTAATTTCACTTAGGTGATAGAAGGCTACGGACGCCCTGGATCCAACCTATTCCCCTCCACCTTTCTACCCCTCCCCCACTGCCCGCAGCACCATTGGCTACATCCTTTCCAAAGAGGCCAGAAACAGGAATCTACATGAACATCAAACCAAAACTACAACCTTATCACACAACCCACATAAACAGCGAAGAGAAACTGCCACATAAAGAACGAGGTGCAGTGTGCCACTGGAGGGGAAAGCAGAATAACAGAGTGAACACAAGGAACAACAAAAGGTATGGAGACTGTGTCGTTGCCTGATCCAAATAAGGTAGATCACTGCCATGAACCACGTAGCGAGTGGAAACAGCTCGACGCTGGTAAGTCGATGGCCAGAATATGTGACAACGAAGGAAAACTATCCAGCCAGCCAAACTAAAACATGGCGACTTGAGTGGAGACAGCTGTTTTGGAGGATCAGTATTTTAGTGCGAAATAATCGACACTGAGATTTCCGTGGAATCTACGTACACAGTCCTGTAAGATGACCTGAAAATGCAGAAAGTGTCTTTCAGATGCGTGCCAAGAATGCTGGCTGTGCACGTGGCAAGTTGCCAGGCAATGTTGATACGTGGTGATGAAATGAATGGGGATTTATTTTCTGCAATAACGGCAAAGGATGAGACATGAATGTCGTTTTACAGTCTTGATGTGAAGACACAATCAAGATGTCGTTTTACAGTCCTGATGTGAAGACACAGTCAACTCAGTGGAAGCACACAGATTCAAGGTCACCAAAAAAAGAAATGAAAATTCGGGGAAGGACAAGTACTGAAAGAATGATGGTTGCATGTTGCGAAACGGCGATAGCATAATTCTTTGCTTATTGTGTTCCAACGATGTTGCCAGAACAAGCACCCCGGTGTTCCAAAGAACAAGCTCCTACCAGTATTGTGAGGAAACAGAAAAGATTACACGTAAGCACTTTCACTAAGAAAATGCGACAGAGCACCAGGCAAACCGGATGCAGGGGTTCCTTCATGAAAACAGCTCTATAATAGTTTCTCGTGCTCCTTACTCACCTGATCCGGCTCCTGGCGATTTTTGGCTTTTTGCGATGTTGAAAGACACTCTGCAGTCGGAATTCTCCAGTTATGCCTCTATTCCGTAAGCTGTTTTCGTTTGTTCCTAAACAAGCCTTTGTACAGGTTACAAAATACTGACACCAACGTTGTGAAAAGTGTGTATGGAGATTAAGGCGAAAAATAACAGAAGATTCAAATTTTGTGTGTGACTTTTTTGTGAAAAATATAGAGACTTCAGAACCTGAACTCACCTTGTAAAACCCACCTCCCTTTACCTGACTCACAGGAGCGGTAGCACACATGGTAGATCGGGGATCGGCGACAAAGGGAGGCAGGGGAAAGGGCATCCAAGCCAATTGCACATTCAAATTTCTGGCCGGAACAGAACTCATGGGACCAGCCCACCTAGTGGAGATGAAACTTCGCAACTGGGGACAGTGATTCAGTCTCCACAGGCTCCCAAAGTCCATTCTCCTTGTTACTGACCTGGTGGCCAAGTGACTAAATGAGGAAGCTACAACCGGCGGTCGGCTGACGTTCGCATCACGTGACGGCCTCCGTCCGCTGGGTGGTGTGATCTTTGTATTATGCTCTGGATTTACGGAAGAGTTGTTAGCGATTCCATCGCAGCTATGTTTGTGACAAGCAGGAGTATAAATGCCATTGCTGGTTCCTTCACTAGCAACAATTTAACCTGTGATCTTAGGTTTCTGCCTAACTACATCCTCTAAAATCGTGACTTATTCAGAAAATGAGCAAGTATTTGTACGAGCAAGAATCAAATGTTATTACTGGTCGTTTCACTCCCAGGAATTTCATCTTTCCTTCTTTTGTCATGTTGTTGTTGTGGTCTTCAGTCCTGAGACTGGTTTGATGCAGCTCTCCATGACACTCAATCCTGTGCAAGCTTCTTCATCTCCCAGTACTTACTGCAACCTACAACCCTTTGAATCTGCTTAGTGTATTCATCTCTTGGTGTCCCTCTACGATTTTTACCCTCCTCGCTGCCCTCCAGTACTAAACTGGTGATCCCTTGGTGCCTCAGAACATGTCCTACCAACCGGTCCTTTCTTCTTGTCAAGTTGTGCCACAAACTACTCTTCTCCCCAATTCTGTTCAATACCTCCTCATTAGTTATGTGATCTGCCCATCTAATCTTCAGCATTCTTCTGTGGCACCACATTTCGAAAGCTTCTATTCTCTTCTTGTCCAAACTACACTCATGGAAATGGAAAAAAGAACACATTGACACCGGTGTGTCAGATCCACCATACTTGCTCCGGACACTGCGAGAGGGCTGTACAAGCAATGATCACACGCACGGCACAGCGGACACACCAGGAACCGCGGTGTTGGCCGTCGAATGGCGCTAGCTGCGCAGCATTTGTGCACCGCCGCCGTCAGTGTCAGCCAGTTTGCCGTGGCATACGGAGCTCCATCGCAGTCTTTAACACTGTTAGCATGCCGCGACAGCGTGGACGTGAACCGTATGTGCAGTTGACGGACTTTGAGCGAGGGCGTATAGTGGGCATGCCGGAGGCCGGGTGGACGTACCGCCGAATTGCTCAACACATGGGGCGTGAGGTCTCCACAGTACATCGATGTTGTCGCCAGTGGTCGGCGGAAGGTGCACGTGCCCGTCGACCTGGGACCGGACCGCGCACGGATGCACGCCAAGACCGTAGGATCCTACGCAGTGCCGTAGGGGACCGCACCGCCACTTCCCAGCAAATTAGGGACACTGTTGCTCCTGGGGTATCGGCGAGGACCATTCGCAACCGTCCCCATGAAGCTGGGTTACGGTCCCGCACGCCGTCAGGCCGTCTTCCGCTCACGCCCCAACATCGTGCAGCCCGCTTCCAGTGGTGTCGTGACAGGCGTGAATGCAGGGACGAATGTAGACGTGTCGTCTTCAGCGATGAGAGTCGCTTCTGCCTTGGTGCCAATGATGGTCGTATGCGTGTTTGGCGCCGTGCAGGTGAGCGCCACAATCAGGACTGCATACGACCGAGGCACACAGGGCCAACACCCGGCATCGTGGTGTGGCGAGCGATCTCCTACACTGGCCGTACACCACTGGTGATCGTCGAGGGGACACTGAATAGTGCACGGTACATCCAAACCGTCATCGAACCCATCGTTCTACCATTCCTAGACCGGCAAGGGAACTTGCTGTTCCAACAGGACAATGCACGTCCGCATGTATCCCGTGCCACCCAACGTGCTCTAGAAGGTGTAAGTCAACTACCCTGGCCAGCAAGATCTCCGGATCTGTCCCCCATTGAGCATGTTTGGGACTGGATGAAGTGTCGTCTCACGCGGTCTGCACGTCCAGCACGAACGCTGGTCCAACTGAGGCGCCAGGTGGAAATGGCATGGCAAGCCGTTCCACAGGACTACATCCAGCATCTCTACGATCGTCTCCATGGGAGAATAGCAGCCTGCATTGCTGCGAAAGGTGGATATACACTGTACTAGTGCCGACATTGTGCATGATCTGTTGACTGTGTCTATGTGCCTGTGGTTCTGTCAGTGTGATCATGTGATGTATCTGACCCCAGGAATGTGTCAATAAAGTTTCCCCTTCCTGGGACAATGAATTCACGGTGTTCTTATTTCAATTTCCAGGAGTGTATTTATCGTCCACGTTTCACTTCCATACATGGCTACATTCCATACGACTTTTGTCATATCAGTCAAAAAATCGAAGAGAATCATTCCTGGCAGAGCGCATTCTTTTATGTAATTAACATTGAAATTGCAGAAACATTTTAATTATGAGAGTGTGCTGAAAAACAATGCCTCCGAATTTTTTATGCGTGAAAACTTTTAAGGGTTTAAAAAACCGTTATTAGTGTTCTACGTCTTTATTCTCCACATAGTCACCCTGGTGGCAAACACATTTCCTCCAACGAGAGAACAGTTTGTTGATACCGTGACTGTAGAATACCTGATTTTGTTGATGGAGCCATACCCTCACCACTGCTTGTGCTGCTTTATCGCTATCAAAGTGAAGTCCTGAAAGGTGTTCTTTAAGGTCTGGAAACAGTTGAAAATCGTATACAGATGACGCAGAACTCGTATGTTGTCTGGCATTGTCATGCATAACGAGAGGGTGCCCCATGTATGGAAAAACTTTTTAAGTTCGAAACTCGATTACAGCACACTGGTCCTCACACACCGAGATAGTTAAGTTACACACCGCCATGTGACGAGCTGCAATTTGGAGTCCTCTAGCGGCAGAGGGCTGCAGATATGTAGGCATGAAGAATAAAGAGGTACAATCTTAATAACGTCTGTTTTATTTTGAAAAGCTTTAAAAGTTTCCCATAAAAAATTGGGAGGCATTAATTTTCAGCACTCCCTCGTACATGATTAAGAAAGAACCAGAAACTGTTACAAGTACGAAGACGAAATATCAACATGTTGCAGGACGTGAACCTACTTCCTTCACCTCCACAATGGCAAGTCTCTGACGATATGACACTTCCGAAGTCAAACAAGTGTGAACATTTTATCGATTACTGTACCATCTCCTAAAGGCTTTTACTGCCGCTGTGTCGTTAATTGGCATTTAATTGGAACATATAACACCAAGAGTGACGTTTTTGTGATGAAGCAACAGTGCGCCATTGCGTGAAATGGCCTATGTCATAACACGCAAGTTGTAATGCAGAAACAAGAAATTATCATGAAATCCAATATGGCGTTCCAAACTAGCGAGTGAGGGGCGTCACGTGAAACGACCAAACGCCGGTTGTAGCGTCTCACTGGTGGCAGAGGTGAGGAAAATCGGTGAGTATTGAATGGAAGTTTGAGAGGCAGTGGTCAGGATCTGGACCAGCTGGGAGAAACACGAGGCAGTGGGTGGTTGTCTTGGTTACATGTGCCGTGACGAAGTGTACTGAATGTTTAACGTCATTTGTGAAAACTGAAGTGGTCTGTGATGTGGCAAGAGATATTCTTGTCCAACCATTACTTCAATTGACGCCCTCTTTGATCACTGACGTTCCCTTGAGTCCACCCCCGTGAATGTATGCATGCGGGAACAAATTAAGGAGCCTTTAAAGTAATATGGGTGTGGCTGTGAGGACTGAGCTCACTAAGCCAGGTGTAGGAGAGTGAAAAGGATGTTCTCGCTGTGCCTGTGAAGTATCTCTGCTGGACCACAGTTATGTTGAAAGTGTATGTACAAGAAGGTAGGAAACATGCTCAGAGGTTGACCATCATAATCATTTCATTTCTTTGGCCCTTGAGAAATCTAACAAACTACTCTGCTTCAGAGTTGGGTGGAGGCTGGGAACAATTAGTCGTCACTTTTTTATGCCACTGATTTGGCAAAAGGAGTGCAGTCATTTTTAATTGTTGTTTATGGTATCTGAGTGACGCATGAGACTTCAGGGAGAGAATGAGCAACCACACAGCACCCATGAATGGATCTGCAAAATTGATGCGCACATGATGTCACAGATGACATGGCATAGGCCATGGAGAGAGACGCTGCTCGCGATTCAACAGTCTGAGGCCCATGTTTGGCAAGTGCCCAACCAATATACTTAATGTCTTGCCTATATGTTCACCCTCGATGTCCTCTGGTGTCCTTTGAGTAACAATGGAATTTAGTTAAGATCAAAATCTGGAAGTGACTGGGGTGGGGGCATAGTGCTTGCACAGGAATTACTATAATTTTCTGAGAATGTATGGAGATTCTCCAACTCTTTGGCCGTGGGAAAATCATTAGTTATTGTAGAGTGGGCTGACGTAGTCCTAAGATTATCTTTGCTCAGTGTGTGGATGAGGTACTGTAAGTTCAGTTAGAACAAAAATTTACTTAATTTACATTTGAGGTCTGTAAGTCCAAGTACGGGGGTGAGTCAAATGAAAACCTTAAAATTATAATAACAAATCGAAATTTAGCGCCGTTATCCTGTAAGTTGGTAAGTGTGCTACAAACAGTGTGTAGAATAGCGTGTAGGTGGCAGCATAGTGCAGATGCACACATACCGTCGCAGTATCAGTATAAAGATGGCCGCTCCACTTGCGACTTGTACCAGGGAAGAACAGCGTTCTGTTATTCTATTTTTGCATAGTGAAGGTGTGAAACCTACTGAAATTCGTCGACGAATGAAGGTTCAGTACGGTGATGGATGTTTGTCACAGCAGCAAGTCTACAAATGGAGTAGGAAGTTCGCAAATGGTGTGACTTCAGTGGAAGATGCTCCTCATCCAGATGAGGCTCAACGAGTTGTGACTACACAGAACATTGCAGCAGTCGAAGCCATAGTGAAGGAAAACCGGCGAATGACACTGAATGACACTGCAACATGTTTACAGATTAGTCATGGGTCAGCACACCACACTGTGCATGATGTGCTCCAGTTTCACTAAGTGTCTGCAAGATGGGTAGCACAGCAGCTGACTCCTGAAATGAGAGAACGACATGTTGATGCTTGTGAAGAACTTTTTCGGCGCTTTGAACGAGAATGTGATAACTTCCTTGCAATAATCGTTACTGGGGAGGAAACCTGGGTTCACTTCCACCAACCGGAAACGAAGAGAGCGAGCAAGGAATGGCTCCATTCCTCATCACCAAAACCCAAGAAGTTTAGAACAGAACCATCAGCAGGAAGGTTATGCTGAATCTCTTTTGGGACGAAAAAAGGCGTCATTTTGGAGCATTACATATCTATAGGGACCACTGGGACCAGTGCATCATACTCACATCTCCTACAATATCATATGCGGCCTGCTATCAAATCAAAGCGACGTGTCCTTTTGCAACATGACAATGTAAGGCCCCACACTGCCCATACAACAGTTGCAACAATCACAGACCTGCATTTTGAGTGTCTTCCTCATCCACCATACTCACCAGACCTTACCCCAAGTGATTTCCATATGTTTGTTTGGACCACTCAGAGACGCAATGGGAGGAAAGAAGTTCCGTTCTGATGAAGAGGTACGCCACGCAGTGCATGAGCGGTTGCGCGGACTACCAAAACAATTTTTTTCTAAAGGAATCAATGCACTTTGTAAGCGCTGGAGGACTTTCATTGAGCGTGGGGGAGATTATGTTGAAAAGTGATACAGATATGTACCACTTCTGCAAGATAAATAAGATTTAAAAAATATTTAAGTTTTTCATTTGACTCACTTTCGTATATTAAACAATAGTTTTAAAATGTTGAGGTACTGTTACTATGAATGTAATCGCAACTAGTTATGGTGGTGGTGGTGGTTAGTGTCTAACGTCCCGTCGACAACGAGGTCATTAGAGACGGAGCGCAAGCTCGGGTTAGGGAAGGATTGGGAAGGAAATCGGCCGTGCCCTTTCAAAGGAACCATCCCGGCATTTGCCTGAAACGATTTAGGGAAATCATGGAAAACCTAAATCAGGATGGCTGGAGACGGGATTGAAACGTCGTCCTCCCGAATGCGAGTCCAGTGTGCTAACCACTGGCAACTAGTCGTATCCTCTGTAAAAGCTGCTCTAAGTATTTCTGAAATATTGTAGGAGCACATGCAACATCAAAAGGTACAATCCAAAAGACTGTAGTGTTTTAAAATATTGATTATGACACCGACGTCTTTTTCCATTTAAGCGGCGTCAGGTAAGTAAGATTAGTTATCTGAGCATATGTGATGGAGTGTTTATCAATGTATTAAAGAAATGTGTGTTTTCTCTTTGTTTCTGGAGAGTACACAAGTTCATGACTATGCAGCACGGTGATTACAGTACATGCAGAACAACATGGCCGATAGATGCGTAGTCGGTTGGACAAGTGTGGGGAGGCCGTTAGCGGTGACGGTTGTGGGCAAGCAGTTAGCATGCCGTATGGAAATACCAGGGGCTGGTGGGGGAGTGCTGTTCTACGTTTAAACCTCCACTTAGGTTTTTTGTAAATATTAATTGGAACCCCTCTACATCCACACTTACCTGGTTACGATCCAAAAAGGTCTACTGTCACCTCTGCTTTGGTTAATATCTAAAATTAATTCTGCTCAAACTACAAGAAAGGCAGTGCTTTATTTTCACCTGATATGTTAACTATTTGTAACTTTCAGAGAAGCATCATGAGCGGCGAATTCTGAGCAAAATCTACACTTCTCTTGATGCCATGTTAAAATTTTCTAATTTTGGCGAAACGTAGTGGAGTTTACTACATATCACCTTACTAACTTGTTGTGCAGACATAGTTGCGAGAGAATTCTGAAACAGTAATGTACTAATTTTCTGAAGAGAGGAACGGAGGACAAGTAAGGTCAACAGCTTATGAAAAAGCATATCCTCGATACAAAAATAAACATGTAATGTCTTCACTTATATTATTCCATAACCCACAGCATTTCTTGTTTCACCAGTCTCTGGCAAAATTTAGAGGAAGTATATGGAGTTGGAATACTTATTTCGTCTGGGAACATTCTCTCAAGACATTCAGACTGGAAGTCTACTAACATACAATATTTACAACCAAAGATATTCTTTCAGTACCAGCCAAAGTTCCATGAAATATTAAACATTAGTCAAACTTACAACATCTCTGGCAAAGACTATCACTCACTCTGGTGAATTTCGCCGCGATATTTTTTTAACTAACACGAGAACCGGAAGTTATAAGATTTTCAAGTTAGGAAAAGTCTTAGTGTCCTCTTCCAAAAAGTGTGAATAATTTGCATCAAAATAAACCAATGAAACTTTGTGATTCCAGAGAACGTTTCAAGTCTCAAACAAGACTGCTGTTCGAGTTTAGGAGGGAACCCAGTGGGCTGAGGCGTGAATGGGGATTTGGGTTGAGGAGGGAGGCATGCTAGGACAATCCGTACAGTTCTACAAAGTCACTGCGCCAGGGTGGCGTGGGGGTTAGCACATCTGCCTAGTGAGTGGGAGACCCGGGTTTGAATCCTGGTCTTGACACAAATTCTCATTCGTCACCTCAGTCTGCATATATACATCAAAACAAACTTAAATTGAAGTATACGCACTCAAATATTATTGATTATCAAAAGACAAAGGAGAGACATATTTGCGACATTTCTGCTGTTGTTGTTGGTGACACGGTCCTTCACGTGAAAGAAATCCATATCTTAAACATCATTTACTGCAACGTGATGAAAAATTACTACATAATTTAACTGCAACTACGCAAAACTTACCTATTACCACGAATATATTTTATTCTGCTTCTAAGTGTCAATGCAGGTAAATGGCAACTAAATTCGCCTGAGAACAGAACTAGGGCGCCTGATAATACTTCTAGAAGTCGTTCTGGAGCAGAATCGAATGGACGTCTACAGCAGCTTGAACTCCGATTAGACGGTTTGAAATCGCCAAAAACCGAATGGTGCCGTTAGAGCTTTTAATTTCCATCATAGGCGTCGCCCATTGGCTGGATGCGATTGAAGTCAGAAGACCTCTTGCCTCTAAGCAACTGAGTTTCGGTTAAACTACTTTTTCGATTGCAAAGGCACAGACCTAGCCGAAAAATATGAACAGTAGCATTACGTTGTTCTGATTTGTGCGCTTCAATGTTGTACGCACTGCTTAGAACTGATTTAAACAAATGGCAGCATTCCTTAATTAAAGTGTCCAAACTACTAAGCGCAACACAACTGGATATAATGTGCACTGAGTCTCAGAAAATCAAAACTGGTAAACGCATTAGTCCATAAACGTTAGCTGCTACGTATGAAGGCACTACTAACAATCAGCTGTTGGTCTACATACATGTTAACAGATAACACAAATTGTTTCTTGACCCTTTAAAGCAATAGATGATTGCTGTATGTCAACATACAGTGAGTGGATACACCAGTATGGTTCAGCATCAATGAGGGATGCCCAAGCTCTGGTGCCTTCTTGAAAATCCACGTATCAGTGATTCATTTAGATCGTCAATTTGAGTGGAGTTTTGGTATCTACAGATGGCATCGACTTCATGCTCAGTTTGGTGCCATACTGTAACACAGATCGGAGGCTGTTAGAACGTAGCCACACTTCCATGGTTGTTGCAAGGAAATCACCTAGCTTTGCGCTGTTGGCAATTACGCCAGCTGTGACTGCAGACACAACTGGTGAAAGATTTCTTTGTTTATGCTGTATGTTTCGATCCATTACTACAATCAATACCTCTATTACTACTACTAGCCCTACTACTGCTCGAGTTTCTGTTTTCAAGACTTTTCTTGGGTGCTCAATGAGAGAAAATTTCAAAGTTTTGTTACTTGGTTATTTCAGCCTTTGTGTGGCCGTGCTGCGGAATCTACAGATGATGACATTATCCGTTTAACAACAAAATTGTCTAGGACCTGCCACAACTCAGTCGGCTAACTCAACGTCGGATACAAGTTGCGTAGCTGACGAGTCAACAGAGACTGCGCGTAGTACCCCAGCTGCAATCTCAAATGACTGAGCTATGCGAAGAAACTTACTTAACCTAATATCAGACTTCCTAAGAGCTGTGATCGGAATTTCCTGGTGGTGAGCTAGACGCACTGCCACATAAAGATTTCAGACTAAGATGTGTTACACACTAACCACAGAAAATTACTGCCGAGTAAGACGCTATAGATTGACCAAATAGGATTTATACGACAGGTTCAGTCTCTTCTGATACAGGTTGAAACTTAGTCTTGTAGCTATCGCATGCGCTGAAGTTTAGAAAGGAGTGTCACCCTATACAAGACGTCAAACGACGAACTTGTAGGGTCTGTGAGTGGTCGTAACTTGTGAACCAGCTCGTAAATGCAACAACTAAAGGCCAAAGACATGTTTCTACCCTTGCAAAAGAGCAGAAACCATTGAACATATGCATTACGTTTCCTTAAAACTCTCAAACGCTGGAAACGCATGTGTCGATTATGCTAACGTGGTGGCAACAGTGTTGTTCGTATTGGCGGAACACTATTCCACACTCCTATCCACTTCATCGGGTCGCTTCGCTATTTCTGTAGTAACCGCAAATGGTATCTGAATTTGTTATTCCTGTTACCTTGGCTGCTTCAGAATCAGCTGCTGCTATCACAATTCAACAAATTTTGCGTGAAAAATACTCTAGTAATATTACTTGAGTCCCTCGTCGCTAACTTGAGTCATAGCCTGATACAGACTAGGCAAGTCACAGCCGCGAAACACAAAACATGTGCGAACCAAGCTCGGTACAATGAGAGTAGTGATAGGGGAGGTTATTCTGGCCTCTATAATGGCGTCTGTTGTGAAATATTTGGTATATATATGAATGAGGCTTTGAAGACACATGTTCTTTCCTTATAATTTTGATCCATATACAATTTGAAAAGCTGTTTAAAATGAGTATGTCCATTTTCATATTTTTTTGTCAGTGTTTAACATTACATTCTAAAAATGGTAAGATCTCGTCTGTTGTTGATTCGATTGAGAAGAATACTTCAGGTAGGCTAATGTCACACAATTTGCTTGACGTGTATGTGATCTAAATTTATTTTCTCTTCTGCTATTATAACAGGATATTACATGTAAGCATTAAGGTGGTACTAGATTAGGATAACGGTCATGCTCATGTGACTGAATTTTCTCTGTGATGATGACGTCTGTATCGATGGTGTGCACGTTTAGTAGCTACCGAAATCATGGTGATCCCTATTCCTTTTTCCCTAAGGTCGAGCTGTATAGTTGTTGTAATTTGGTATAACTATGCAGTTAGATGTAGTGTGTGGAAGGGTACCCTGAAAGAAATTGTAATGGAACAATTAAATTTGTGGTTATTCATAATAATTTAAAATACCAATAGTATAATAAGAGAAATTTCATTACACTTATATACTATATACTATGCTCATGTTATTTGACGCCTTCATTGGGTAATATGTTCAAGAGATCTCACTGTATAAGATACTTAGAGGTATTGTAAATTAAAAAATTATGCTTCATGATATATCTTATTCTCTGTATGTCAGATGGAATATATTTGTTCACTCTGTATTCCATTCCACCTTGGAATTCTTACGTATTGATTTATTTTTCATGTGTTCTGGACAAACACACTACTGTAAAGAAGCACACGCACACATAGACTTGAGAGGAGCTCTTACGTGGACTGTACAAACATCGAAGCTTGATGTTCAGTTCCACTTCATTTAACCGAAGATCAGAGACTCTTATCCAAGGCAACGTGTCACGTGCAGCACTATGGACATAGTATCACACTTTTGGCCCATCACTCCGTCTCAGTGCGTGTTCTTTCACCGATTCTTTCAGCGAAAATGGAACAGATGGCTCACAGGTGACAAAGGATGATGGATAAGCCAACATTACTATTATTTCGTCAGTACTGAACCTTTGGGTTTTCAGAGGAGGAACTGACTCAACTATTTGGTCCTGTCAGCGAAGATGTTTATATTTACTGTGCTCCCTGCGTCTGCCCTTAGTCCACAAATATGTACCTTTCTGTTGAATTTTAACTACGTGAATCAACTAATAGAATGCCCTCTGTAAAACAAAGCGTGCAGCGTATGATTTCTACAGTCAGATAAACATTTTCAGCTCACAATGCATGACGCTGTCCCTTATATATTTTCCCCTTCATTTCAACACGACAGTTCATTTGCTTTTAAGGAATTTAATATTTTACTATCAAGATATTTTTAATAGTTGTAAGTTATTCAGTTTATTTCATTGTTGATGATGAACAATTCCTTATTTTATACCATTAATTATGTTACTTTTTTCTTATGATAGTATATGCACTACGCAAATTTCTATAGATTATTTACCTTCGGAATGTGTTAAATCGCTGAGAAGTGTATCACTTTTGGTTCCGTTTTCAGTTACCGGTAACATCATTAATATTTAAGTATATACATTACGTTACTATCACTCATGCTTACTAATTTTCTTTCATTTGTTTACTGTTTCGATACACAATGATTTAAAATTCGGTTTTGCTATCGTTGATGCATAATTTTAAATACCTTTGCTCTTTTCGTATGTCAGTACTCTTCTTTCTTATTTGTGAAAGAATTTATTGAATATTCCTTGCTATATTTCTTAGCAAGAAATCTTCTGTGAAATCGTCAATTGGAATGATGGTTGAAATGAGCGGTTGTTACATTGTGAGAAGTGGCAGGTTACTTTGTGATACATTAAACACTTTTCCTGAGTATGTGTACAAGGAAAACTGTCTGGATTCCAAAGTTTAAATTATTGAGAAGTAATCAGTCTGTCTGGGCAAGCAGTTCGGTGTCGAGCGTTGGTTGAAGCAGAAGTGTGTAGCTATTATGAAGGCCTGATTTCTGAATGGAGTTGTTGCACCTCGGCACGTATTAAAGAAGGTAATTTACGGCATGCTCTAGCGTCGCAGAAAGTGGGATGACACATTTACGGAACTTTTTCAATTTTAGTATGTAAATTTTCGTGATTCGCATTGTTTGACAATTTGGTACTGTTGTTTTAAACAATGCTGAATATGTATACACTCAGGAAGGAACTACAGCCCTCTTTACCCCGTTTTATTTCAGAACATTGAATGTAAATCTTTTTTAAAGAATTAAGATCATGAAAGTTTTGTCTAAAGAATTTACTCTGTAAACTTACTGTTTATTTCCAAACTATAACATTTCATGAATAACAATGTCCAATGATGCAGTCATGTTCATATTTTGCAGCTTCTGTTAGTGAACACTAAGTTGAACTGCAATTAGTTTTCAAAGTATTCAGCATTGATCCCCCACGTCCTCTAAATATACTGATTTGTACCACGTATATTTCATTACATTGGTAAGTCTTCGCCAAGGCTCACCAGTGACTTTGAAATCCTGCTGAATTTTGTTTCATACTGTGTTCTCTGTCGTGTAATACGTGAAGCAATATCGATCATTTCATGTGCATAGTGTAAATAAAACTCTGTGTATTAAGTATTTCTTTATAGATTATCATTTCTGCAATTATCATCTATCATAATAATGATTCTCAATTAAAATAATACATTTGTATGAAACGATGAACTAAAAAACAAAAAACAATGAATGTACAACGTAAAATAACAGTTTAAAACATAAAACAAATATAAGCAAAATAAAATGACAAGATTAATTATGAATGTTTAGATATTTTAATAAGGTATGTTCAAAATACTCAGACAGCACGCTGTGTACAGCTTATTTTCGAAAACTGGTAAATGCGCAACCCGCTTTATCACACAGTGACATATTGTAACAAAAGTTTTCATTTTTCAAAATTAATTATTGCTGATGGCGTATTTTGTAAAATTTTAAAATTATTGCAGAAGTTGATTACATTGTTTTCAAGAACATTAATTACATATCAACTTTTATATAAAATTATTTTTTATGTATCATTGTTTCGATGATATTTCCTCTAAACCTAAAATGCCAAATTACCTCTTGGGATGTGTTTTACCCAACAAAAGTGAAACTGGGCAGAAGGAAAAAAAAACCTATTTCAGTGCTTTGCCGTATATATATACCTGTCAGGGTTCATGAAGATCGTTTATTTACACTTGAGAATGTTCCCCTATGAGATGATACGGAAAAAACTCTCTATTATTTTAGAAAATTGAAAAGTTAGAAGCTCGACTATAGTCGAAGGCCGGAAACGCAGTAGGGAGCTAAAGTTACACCTGTGTGTAATGTGAGCTCAGACAAGTGTAAATGAAAAACGCCAGAATATACTGAAACCGCATCATACAATCATAGAGAATTCCAATGCAAATTACATGTCAGACAGATGAGTAGTTGTTACGAGGGTGTAGTGAAAAGTAATGCCCCCGGCTTTTTTATGCTGTTCTGAATATCAGTTGCGGCATTACGCGTCATACTTGTTCTGTGTCGACTTTCTCACTTCACTGACGCGAGTTGCAACATCATGCCGCTAGACGGTTCCGAATTGTAACGTTTAACATGGCGGGGTGTAGCGTAACTATGTCGGTGAGTGAGAAACAGCTTAGAAAGCTAACACCACAGATTCAAAGAGTTCGTTCACACATGGCGCAGCCTCACCTTCAGCATGTCAACCACACAAGAGCTCTCCGACACCTACAGAAATCGAACGCCTTGGGTTTACAGTCATCGATCATCATCATACCGTCCCGACTTGGTCCCGTCCGATTTTCTAATGTTCCCAAAACTTAAAGAACACATTCGAGGACTTCCCTTGCATGATGATGAAACTCTGGAAGCAGAGGTAAGGTCGTGCTCCGTCAATAAAGTCAAACGTTCTATTGTATCAAACATTCTACGGTATCACTGAGAGAAGTGTGCTGGTTGCCAGTGTGACTACGTTGAGAAATAAATATGTAGACACGAGGAATAAAGATGAAGAATTGTAATATAGTTTTTTTAATTAAAAAACCTTAAAGGCTTCATTCATGAGATGCGTACTGTGGTCCCGCTTGTCCCCAAGTGACGAATTTGCCGCGACGCAAGAAAGGTGAAGCTATACGCCGTGCAAATACGAGGGTGGTTTGAAAAATTCTCGGAACGGAATAGAAAAAAAATACTTACATCACTGAAACTTTTTTATTTTTCAACGTAGTCTCCTTGTAGATTAATGCACTTGGTCCAACGATGTTCCAATGGCTTAATCCCATCTCGAAAATGAGTTTCCTCCAGGCCTACAAAATACACTACCAGCCATTAAAATTGCTACACCACGGAAATGACGTGCTACAGAAGCGAAATTTAACCTACAGGAAGAAGATGCTGTGATATGCAAATGATTAACTTTTCAGAGCATTCACACAAGGCTGGCGCCGGTGGCGACACCTACAACGTGTTGACATGAGGAAAGTTTCCAACCGATTTCTCATACACAAACGAGAGTTGACCGGCGTTGCCTGGTGAAACGTTGTTGTGATGCCTCCTGTAAGGAGGAGAAATGCGTACCATCACGTTTCCGACTTTGATAAAGGTCGAATTGTTCCTATCGCGTTTGCCGTTTATCGTATCGCAACATTGCTGCTCGCGTTGGTCGAGATCCAATGACTGTTAGTAGAATAAGGAATCGGTGGATTCAGGAGGGTAATACGGAACGCCGTGCTGGATCCCAACGGCCTCGTATCACTAGAAGTCGAGATGACGGGCATCTTATCCGCATGGCTGTAACGGATCGTGCAGCCACGTCTCGATCCCTGTGTCAACAGATGGGGACGTTTGCAAGACAACAACCATCTGCACGAACAGTTCGACGACGTTTGCAGCAGCATGGACTATCAGCTCAGAGATCATGGCTGCGGTTACCCTTGACACTGCATCACAGACAGGAGCGCCTGCTATGGTGTACTCAACGACGAACCTGGGTGCACGAATGGCAAAACGTCACTTTTTCGGATGAATCCAGGTTCTGTTTACAGCATCAGGATGGTCGCATCCGTGTTTGGCGACATCGTGGTGAACGCACATTGGAAGCGTGTATTCGTCACCGCCATACTGGCGTATCACCCGGCGTGATGGTGTGGGGTGCCACTGATTACACGTCTCGGTCACCTCTTGTTCGCATTGACGGCACATTGAACAGTGGACGTTACATTTCAGATGTTTTATGACCCGTGGCTCTACCCTTCATTCGATCCCTGCGACACCCTACATTTCAGCAGGATAATGCACGACCGCATGTTGCAGGTCCTGTAAGGGCCTTTCTGGATACAGTAAATGTTCGACTGCTGCCCTGGCCAGCACATTCTCCAGATCTCTCACCAATTGAAAACGTCTGGTCAATGGTGGCCGAGCAACTGGCTCTTCACAATACGCCAGTCACTACTCTTGACGAACAGTGGTATCGTGTTGTAGCTGCATGGGCAGCTGTACCTGTACACGCCATCCAAGCTGTGTTTGACTCAATGCCCAGGCGTATCAAGGCCGTTATTACGGCCAGAGGTGACTGTTCTGGGTACTGATTTCTCAGGATCTATGCACCCAAATTGGGTGAAAATGTAATCACATGTCAGTTCTAGTATAATATATTTATCCAATGAATACCCGTTTATCATCTGCATTTCTTCTTGGTCTAGCAATTTTAATGGCCATTAGTGTAGTTGTCTACTCTGGCTATCAATTATTCGTTTGAAGTGAATCTTCGTCCACCAAGAAGAACTTTCAGTTTTGCGGAGAGATGGAAGTGTGACGGAGCCATATCAAGTGTTGCGGGTGTGGCAATAATTCGTACGTTAGTTCGTGTAATTTTGCCATGGTGGCGGCACATGTTGCGGGTGTGCATTGTCTTGATGGAAGGTGACTTCCTTCCTTTTTAAATCTGGCCTTTTTCGCATATTTTTCGTCGCAATTTGTTCAGGAGGTTAGCGTAGTATTCTCCAGTAACTGTTTGCCCAGTGGGGAGATAATCTACAAACAGAATCCCCTTCGCATCCCAGAACACTGACCCCATGACCTTTCCCGCCGAAGGAGTTGTCTTTGCTCTCTTTGGTGGCGGAGAATCAGCATGTTTCTACTGCTTTGACTGTTGTTTATCTCTGTGATATAGTACTGCACCCAACTTTCATCTATGATCACAAACCGGCACAAAAAATCTTGTTCGTTTCTCCTAAAACTGGCCAAACATTGTTCCCATACGTCCATTCTCAAGCGTTGCTGGTCCTGTGTCAAGTGTCGCTGCATCCATCTTGCAGATAATATTTTTCATTTCTAATTCTTCATTTAAAATGTGCTATACCCATTCAGATGATATTTGGCAAGCGTGAGCAATTTCACACACTTTCAATTTGCCATCCTCCATGACCAATTTGTGCACTTTTGCAATGATTTCTGGAGTAGTGACACATCTTGGCCGACCACTGCGCGGATCATCATCTAAGCTCATCCGATCTAATTTAAATTCATTTATCCACTTGGCAACAGTTGAATATGAAGGAACAGAGTTCCCCAGTGTATTATGGAAATCGGCATGAATGTCCTTTGCTTTCATTCCTTTGTTTACGATGTACTTACTCACTACTCGAATCTCGATTTTTTCCGTCTTCGAAAATCTCTACGCGGAAGTAACAACAGAGCCACGTCACCGCCACAGCTCTCTTCCAAGAGCACTGACGTGGCACGTGTACACAGACAACCGTCCAATGAATATCACGTGAACAATTCGTTGCGCTAGAGTTGACCTCTCGTGGTGGTTCCCAGAACTTTTCAAACCACCCTCGTAAGTCACCGCTACTCTCCGAATCTGTCCCAGTGTCGCTAAATTAGTGGGATAATGGAATGGATTTTCCTCTGAGGGCAATTAGTTCTGGAGGGTCTGTCGAGTCCAGATGAGACCTCGGATCCAGGAGGAACAAGTGATTTATTAATCTTGGTCTCAACGTCTATCCGAAGCGTTCTGTCTTGACACATACTGAATATATTTGGGTTCTAAACGTTGTGTGGAACATCAATTGCTTAATGTTGTTTTCAGAGTGAACTTGTTTTTTGCAATATGTGGAATTATTGTTATCAAGTTAATATTGGAGGTCGTAGGAGTATTAATGTAATCAATGAAGTCGGCCTTGTTGATATTTGGAATATTATGAAATAATTCATACAAAGGTCCAGTAATGTGTGTTATAACAGCCTGAGCTTTGTAATTCTTAAAAAAGTCAGAGTAAGTTCTTGACGTACGTATTATGAAATTCAAAAAAAAGTCTGTAAATATCAAACTTCTTAAAAAAATTAATGCTTGCCAGATTAGCTAGATTGAAGTCTGATAAAATTTTCCTATGTCGTTGACAGCTGAACAATATTCTCTAACAACTGACTTCTTTGAGGACCTGTAGTGGAGCTGTCCACGTGTCCTCTAACAACTGACTTCTTTGAGGATATTCGTTGTATTGATACATTTATTTTTTATGCAGCTGCATAGTAACGTACAATTTGCATTTAAACTTTACTTGATGTCAACAATTTGGTACAACCTCACGGTATTGTAGAATGAGCGTTTCGAAATTAATTTATTGGCTGTGCAGAAATAAATGCCTGGTGTAAGGCTGTGACCTATGAGTCAGCGATCTGCAACGAAGTCTCAAGAATATTGATTATGTATAACTTCCAACAACCAATAAAAATATGCTAATGTTACTGGCTACGCTTACCTGCCGCAAGAAGTATGGAGGGCTTTCGTGGGCTGCAGTAATGATGCTACATCGCTGTAATGCAGGAAGCTCCGAATAGCCTGTCATCAGTCGGGTTTCTCTGCCGAAAGATCCCCAGCTGTCGTTTACGTGGATTCCTAGTGGAGCTGTCCACGTGTCCAAGAGCACTGGTTGTGCTGTGGCGCCCCAACAGTTGTTGCCAGCGGAGTACTGAGGCAGCCACGAGAACGCAGATACCGACAGCAGGTCACCACTTTTCGACAATCTGCACAATCAAAGTTATCCTTATCGAATATTCAGGACTCTTAAAATTCTTTTCCGTTACCTGAAGGGCCAAAGAAACTGGTACATCTGCCTAATATAGTTTAGAGCCCCCAGGAGCACGCAAAACTGTCTCAGCACGAAGTGGCATGGACTCAACTAATGTCTGAAGTAATGCTGGAGGGAACTGAGACCATGAATCCTTAGGGCTGTCCATAAATCCGTAAGAGTACGAGGGGGTGGAGATACCTTCAGAACGGCACGCTGCAAGGCATACCAGATATGCTCAGTAATGTTCATATCTGGGGAGTTTGGTGGCCAGTGGAAGTGCTTAAACTCAGAAGAGTGATCCTGGAGCTACTCTGTAGCAATTCTGGACGTGTGGGGGTGTCCTATTGTCCTTATGGAATTGGCCACATCTGTGGGAATGCACAATGGGCATGAATGGATGCAGGTGATCAAACAGGATGCTTACGTACTGGTCACCTGTCAGTCTTCAGTGTCTGAAAGGGTCGGCAATGAAAGCAATTGGTAATATCAGAAGGTTTTGTGCACAAGTGCCACTTGAAGGTATGACTATTTTCCAACACCGTCTCTTAAGCACCTGAGGGTTTTTATGTAAATGAGTCCGTAGCTCGTGGTCTTGCGGTAGCGTTTTCGCTTCCCGCGCACGGGGTCTCGGGTTCAATTCCCGGTGAGGACAGGGATTTTCTCTGCCACGTGATGACTGGCTGTTGTGTGCTCATCATCATTTCCTCGTCCATTGACTCGCAAGTCGCCGAAGTGGCGTCAACTAAAAAGGACTTGCAATTACAGCGGCCGAACTTCCCCGCATGGGGCCTCCCGGCCAACAATGCCATAAGATCATTTCATTTCATTTATGTTAATGAATACCAGATTTTTGTAAAGTGTGGCAGTTTTAACATCTGCTTATAGATTTTTTCGCGTATTTATTCGCGTTGTAATTTTTTTGATCCGCTTTTTATTTAAAAAAACGTAATTCCTGAACATCATCAGTAGTATATATATCGAGAGCCCATTCTGCGAGTAAAACAGCACTATTGCCTCCAGCCTTCAGCCTCCCTGTGGAATCTACGGAACCATGTGCACTTGACCCTTTCCATCTTTCCAGCAATAACATCTTAGCTGTATTACCAACTAGAAATAAGAACGATACATTGAAATAAGGCATTGATTTTCTATAGAATATAGGGCACATTATAGAGGACGCGGAGAAGACATCGTAGAAAGACAACGCAAATTTTACACAACGATAGCTGTTCAAGCTCTCTTATACTGACACTAGCCTAGCACCCCGTGCTTCGCTCGCGTAGACAGTACGGTCTGCACAGATTTTTTTTTTTTTTTTTTCTAATCAAGTTTTTATGCTGTTCGCAAACTGCAACTCCTTCAACTTTTCGGTTCAATTGAGGTCGTATGTTCTTTTGACCAGAAACGATTCTGGTGGCTAATGTACGAGATTTCTGTTAATCATGCCTTCTGAATTCTTCTGGCGATATTTCCATAGAAACTTCCATTCCCTAACACAGATTTCTTTGTATCTAACTGAAGAGTCTTATACCAGTTTCCATAGATATAACTTAAGAAATGTTTTAATATAATGAAATGTTTTCTTACAAATTTTCATCCCCTGTTTCACCTCCGTAGAGGCTGAATTTCCAAAAACACTGGAACACGTATTTTTTCATCTCTAATCGAGAAGTCAAATACTAGCTTTCATAGATGTAGTTTTAAAAATGCTTTAGTAATTGTTTAATAACGATTTATTTAAAAAGAACCTCTCACCCAATATTTTTTCCCCTTGGAGGTTAACTTTCTAAAAACTCTTAATCACGTACTTTTTTATTTCTGACTGAGAAACTAAATACCAATTTTTGTAGTTCTAGCTTACTAAATACCAATTTTCGTTGTTCTAGCTTACTAAATACCAATTTTTGTAGTTCTAGCTTCAAAATTGCCTTAATAACGACATATTTTCAAAAAGCCTTTCATCACTTTAGGATAAGAATTTCGAACAATCCCTCTTTAAAGGATTCCCACAGTATAAGATTAACATCCTCTCCGAATTTCAAGTTTCTATCCTTAGCGGTTTTGGCTGGGCGATGATGAGTCTGTGAATCAATCAGGACCTATTTCACTCCCCTAAGTAGCTGAATTTCCAAAAACAGCGAGACAGAGAAGCGAAACTCCAATTTTCATGAAGTTAGATTTTCATTTAACTTTTCACAGCCTATTTCGCCTCCTTAAGGGTTGAATTTTTTTTATTTCTAACCGAGAAGTCAGATACCAGTTTACATGGGCATAGCTTTAAAGATGATTTAATAATTCTATAATAAAGATGTATTAAAAAAAACTGTCAACCCCTATTTCATCCCCTTATAAGTTGAATTTCCAAAAACTATGAAGTACACATTTTTTAAAATTTCTAACCGAGAAGTCAAATACCTGTTTCGTAGATGTAGCTTTAAAAATACTTTAGTAATAGCTTGATAATGATTTATTTTAAAAAACTTTCACGAGTTATTTTACGCCATTAGTGGTTGAATTTACAACGACGCTGAAACACATACTCCTTTATATTTTACCGAGAAACCAAATACCAATATGAGTAGTTCTAGCTTCAAATTTGCTTTAATACCGACGTTTTTCAAAAACGTTTTCATCTCCCATTTCACCTCCTTATGGGTGGGATTCCAAAAAAATCCATTCTTAACGACATCTACAGTGTAAGATGAACACCCTCTCCAAATTTCAAGTTTCTATCCTTAACAGTTTTTGCTGGGCGACGATGAATCAGTCAATCGGTTTGGTGGGTTGGTTGGATGACTCGGCGGAGCGTACCAAAAAGCGGGGTCGTTGGTCCCATCGGATTAGGGATGGCTGGGGGAGGAAGTCGGCCTCTCCCTTTCAAAGTAACCATCCCGGCATTTACCTGAAGCAATTTAGGGAAATAACGGAAAACTAAATCATGATGGCCCGAAGTCAATCAGGACATTCCCTCTTATATAAAGCGTGTTAAAAAAAAAAAAAAAAGACGAATGTTTTGAGAAGTGGAAGTACTCACCGAAACAAGAAAATTAAGTCCAATAAACATGGGTCCGGAAATATGTATTTTGTGAGATGAGTCCATTAAACATGTGTCAGAAAATGCATAGTTTCTGCGATAAACACTTGTTTACAGGAGGTGTTTACCGTGGCGTCCGTTCACGACACTGTCCCTCTCTGCTTTCCGGCATAAGGAATAACGGACTCTTTGAAGAATACACGTTTGCTGTTGTGCCCGCCGGCACACACTGAAGATGCGACCTTGTAGTGTCCAGAAGTTATTAATTGGCGTGGCGAATGCTTTGGGAAGTGGAAGTACTCACCGAAACAAGAAAATTAAGTCCAATAAACATGGGTCCGGAAATACGTATTTTGTGAGATGAGTCCATTAAACATGTGTCAGAAAATGCATAGTTTCTGCGATAAACACTTGTTTACAGGAGGTGTTCAACGTGGCGTCCGTTCACGACACTGTCCCTCTCTGCTTTCTGGCATAAGGAATAACGGACTCTTTGAGGTATACACGTTTGGTGTTGTGCCCGCCGGCACACACTGAAGACGCAACCCTGTAGTGTCCAGAAATTATTAATTGGCGTGGCGTAGACCAATACTTTCAGGTGTCCCCGAAACCAAAAGTCTAGGGGAATTAGATCTGGGGAAGAACGAGCAGGCTAAGGCTGCTTCCCAAAGATAGATTGTATTCCCTAGAACAAAAGAGAAACCAAATACGAAAACAAATGAAGCATACTTGTGACATTATGCACAATACACAAGTACCAAAATTCCCCCAAATGTACGCACTCTCAGGAAGGCGATCTAGGAACAGTGGAGTATTAAACTAGGACAGGCAAAATGGCCTAATCCATGAACCTGATAGCGACACTTTAATTGTATTTGCATATTGCATTTCTCAGAGGGACCAGAAATTGTCTTTTTTGGACGGAGTACCAACCTGGGCGTGAGCAGTACTACATTCAGTATAGGAGCCATGGAGAATATGGTAACTGCCCACTGCAGCCTGGAGGGGCTTGCGTCTCGCAGCAGCACGATGAAGGGAGCACGTGGCTGCCACATGCCGAAGCTGTTGGACGGGTGTAACATGGACCGCGATACTCGGGCGTCTGCGTCCACCAGCACGTAGGCACCAGCTCGGCGATCACCCTGAAACGTATCCACATTCAGTCGTTTCTGCATCTACATCTACTACACCTACATCTACATGGTTACTTTGCAATTCACACTTAAGTGCCTGGCAGAGGGTTCATCGAACCATTTTCATACTACTACTCTACCATTGCACTCTCGAACGGCGCGTGGGAAAAAGGAACACCTAAATCTTTCCGTTCGAACTCTCATTTCTCTTATTTTATTATGATGATCATTTCTGCCTACGTAGGTGGGTGTCAACAAAATATTTACGCATTCGGAAGAGAAAGTTGGTGATTGAAATTTCGTAAATAGATCTCGCCGCAAAGAAAACCGCCTTTGTTTCAGTGACTGCCACCCCAACTCGCGTATCATATCTGTGACACTCTCTCCCCTAATGCGCAATAACAAGAAAAGAGCTGCCCTTCTTTGCACTTTTTCGGTGTCCTCCGTCAATCCCACCTGGTAAGGATCCCATACCGCGCAGCAATATTCGAGCAGAGGATGGACAAGTGTAATGTAGGCTGTCTCTTTAGTAGGTTTGTCGCATCTTCTAAGTGTTCTGCCAGCAAAGCGCAGTTTTTGTTTCGCCTTCCCCACAGTATTATCTATGAGGTCTTTCCGATTTATGTTGCTCGTAATTGTAATTCCTAGGTATTTAGTGGAATTGACAGCCCTTAGATTTGTGCGATTTATCGAATGCCCTAAATTTATCGCATTTCTTTTGGTACCCATGTGGATGACCTTGCACTTTTCCTTGTTTAGTGCCAATTGCCACTTTTCGCACCACACAGAAATTCTCTCTAGATCATTTTGTAATTGGAACTGATCGTCTGATGATTTCACTAGACGGTAAATTACAGCGTCATCTGCAAACAATCTAAGGGGGCTGCTCAGATTACCACCTAGATCATTTATATAAATCAGGAACAGCGGAGGTCCTATGACACTACCTTGCGGAACGCCAGATTCACTGTTCTACGCGATTATTTACCGTCTATCACTACGAAGTGTGACCTCTCTGAGAGGAAATCACGAATCCAGTCACACAACTGAAACGATACTCCATATGCATGCAATTTGATTAATAGCTGCTTGTGAGAAACGGTATCAAAAGTCTTCTGGAAATCTAAGAATATGGAATCGATCTGAGATCCCTTGTCGACAGCACTCATTACTTCATGGGAATAAAGAGCTAGCCGTGTTGCACAAGAACGATATTTTTCTGAATCCGTGTTGGCTATGTATCAATAAGTCATTTTCTTCAAGGTGATTCATAATGTTCGAGTACAGTATATGCTCCAAAATCCTACTGCAAATTGCGGTCAGTGATATGGGTCTGTAATTCAATGGGTTACTCCTATTTTCCTTCTTGAATATTGGTGTGACCTGTGCTACTTTCCAGTCTTTAGGAACAGACCTTTCGCCAAGTGAGCGGTTGTATATGATTGCTAAGAAAGGCGCTATTATATCTGCATACTCTGAGAGGAACCTGATTGGTATGCCATCTGGACCGGAAGGCTTGCCTTTCTTAAGTGATCTGAGTTGTTTCGCAACACCTAAGATGTCTACTTTTATGTCACTCTTGCTAACAGGTGACTGTGGGTGTCTAGGCAGTGGAGGGAGGAGGCTGCATCTGGGAGGACAGGGATATCTGATGGCCACCTTTCTGACACTGTACGACAACAGCCACGAATAAAGGGAAATAAAGTGGGCCTCAGAGGAGACTGCAACAGCCAAGTATTGGTACAGAGGGTCGACTGGTATCTGAGACGAATAATGTAAAGTGATACGAATAGAAACTGTATGTTTCCGAATAGAAAACACGCTGCACTAATAGATTTGTGAACTGTACTTGCACATGGCTAACTGTTGCCATTAGGACCAGCGCCACATTCCATTGTAGATGAGAGAAGGATATCACCGTAGCGTAGGAAGCACGTAAATATTTCGCGTTTCGACAGTTGCTACACCACATTCATGTCACAAAGCTTAGAGCATTCTGCTGTACAGGACAACTAAGGAGGGTGCCGAGTGGAGGGTAAGGTATTGCATGTACAAATACGATCGATGCATGAAGAGAACCAAATACTCGATATCTCTGCATTTTGCACTCTAGAAATGTTCTACGTTTTCTGGTCACACATCCAAGTGGTAGTCAAGTTTGTTCCATACTTTATGTTGTAACGCCCTATCAGTGCCAACGGCCATGCCACGTTTGGTAACACCGGTTCCCGCCAATCGCCATAGTTAAGCAGCGCTGAATTGCCTAGTACTTGTATAGGTGACTGCCTGGACAAAATCAGGTGGCGTTATTTCAAGGATACGCAAGTCGTCAAAGTGGGGTTCAACTGGAAGAGTCGCACCAGGCCGTGGTGCCAGACGAATTTTTTTTTATACCGTCTGTGGTCATCACAGCAGCACTGATACGTTTCCATAGCTGATCCATGATTATTGGCAGTGAGGGTATGAGGAACGTAAACACAGTTCTCAATATATCCCGAGCCGGCTGGGGTGGCCGAGCGGTTATATGCGCTACAGTCTGGAACCTCGTGACCGCTATGGTTGCAGGTGCGAATCCTGTCTCGGGCATGGATGTGTGTGATGTCCTTAGGTTAGTTGGGTTTAATTAGTTCTAAGTTCTAGGCGATTGATGACCTCAGAAGTTAAGCCCCATAGTGCTCAGAGCCATTTGAACCAATGTACCGCGAAAGGAAACAGTCACAAGGTTTTCGGGCAGACGACCTGGGGACCAAGGGAACAGATCCACATACGGAAGTTCGTCCTTTAGTTAGCGACGAAAATCGATGTTCCAATAAGAGGACGCCCCATCTTGCTAGAAGATGTAATTCAAAGAATCAGGAAATAGTTGTGAAAATAACCACAACTGCACCACATCAGGGTAACAGGTACCCATCGCAGCCGCCTCACAGAATAATAATGGCCCATACAGCATTGTCTGTGACGTAAGGCAGAGAACGTTAACCTTCGGCGAATCTCGCCTCAATTTCATGAGGATTTTCAGTGTCCCACACTGTGACGATTAACCTTTCCAGATAAATGTAAGGTTGATTTGCTACTGACTATCAGCGTTGAGGCGGAATCTCCACCCTCAAGTGCTCCCTGCACTATGATGTGAACCTCAAGGGCCCAACCGTAATATTCCGGTTGTAGTTATTGCGGGTGCTGCAGGCAGTTGATTTTCTTGGACTGCGTACGAAACTTTCCCTTACCCTCCCTACAGTTCCGTCTGGTACACTTGGTCGTCCGCTGAATTTCTGTTAACGAAGGCTACCAGTGTCCATAAACTGCAGATACCAACTCAAAGTGCTCGTTTACACGACGGTTCTTTTCTGTAATTACTTCCGAATGTACGCTGCCCTATTGTAACAGATAAACATCTTGCACACTCCAACGCTCAAAAGCACTTTTGTTGCTTTGTCACCATTTGTCAAGGCACTGCACTGGTGAGCACAATGCAAACTCGGAGAGTTTAAGGTTCTATTCATGTATCAACCACATTCGTTCCGACAACTTTAATGGCTCTAAGCACTATGGGACTTAACATTTGAGGTCATCAGTCCCAGAACTACCTAAACCTAACTAACGTAAGGACATCACACACATCCATGCCCGAGGCAGAATTCGAAGCTGCGACCGTAGTAGCAGCGGGGTTCCGGACTGAAGCGCCTAGAACCGCTCGGCCACAGCGGCCGACAACAATTTTAATTCTAAACGCAGTATTGTAATAAATACCCCAAGGTTTATGTGCAGTCATGTAACAGACATATCCTTTTTAAATCGGATATTTCTTTTGAAAATAAATACTGTATGGTCATATGCATTCAAAACTTCGAAAATATCTCCATATAACGAACAACTTTTAAAAATTATACTGTTTTATACAGACGCTTTTAACAGCGAAGAAAAAAACAGCCGTGACTTACCCTGAACCTGGCTACATCCACTTTGGTCATTGTCACGACTGGTGTTCGGCGTTGTTCGTGCAGGTACGCCTGCAATCGCTGGTAAAAGAGCTCCGTTGGATAGGGTCCACCAGAGTCCTCAAGTGTTGTACCACCACCATCCTGTGTTGAAATAAATTCATAGGACGTCTGTGGGTTCCCTTATCACATGCAAGATCTTTCTAGTTCTCACCAGATAATTTTAAATTTACACTCACCGTAATTCCTGAGCGCAACTGCGCAGTTTTGACGTCGTTGGTGGCTTGATGTCGAGACCAACTTTGAGCAGCCTGCTCCTGATATTGCTCTGTGAAAACAGACTGCCACCGTCCCATTATTTCATCCTGTCGGAAGGTATTTGTATTTACATCCCCTAACCTTGCTTCAGTGGTTCTGCGGTTTATGGAAGCGTAATATTTTCTGGAGTTTACACGCTCTTCCTTCACTTTTGAGTGTCCATCTGAGCGTTGTTTGTTTGTGGTTTCTCTCTGATTTGTCTGCGCATTTTTTGGTCTCTTCAACGCCGGATCAACGGTCCAAACTGGTTTCGCTAATGTTATGGGCAAGCGCATTACTACAACTGAGTATTTGTCTTGGAAACTGATGTCCATTATATTAGACACATAGGATAATAATAGATCGTCATTGTTTTTACTCTTTATGATGTGTGTCGACTTGGTTCTGAGGTCCACGACAGCAGCTACAGTATGTTGAAGAACAAGCAGAAATAAAATTTTACTCCTGAGAGCCATTATGTAAATCTGATCCAGAAAGTTTTAGACTCCTACAGAATTGTAGCCTAACAGTTTTCTAATGAGTTCTCCACATCCAATGCATGCACAGTACAAAATTTGCTTACATAGCCTCTACGAGGAATATCACAAGGATTTCATTTTTTGAAACTTCAATCCACCATCTGTTAGTCGACTCCTTTTATAGAGCTTAGAAACTTACGGTACGGTTATTGATCAGTTAAATTCCAAACACTTCTGATTTCATGATAAAATATTAATAACTTATTGAATATATAATGTTTACTTGTTATTTTTTCTATAACTGGAATCTTTCGGCTCCTTCGCCGTCTTCCCGCGTGGTGTAGCCTTTTTGTTTAGACGGTATGGATTTTCACTCGAGACCTGCGCTTTTTTTGTCTTGGCTATTGTCCAGCCCGTGGAACGATCTGGAGAGGTACTTTTCTTTGCCGAGTATTGTAGTGTTACTATTAAAAGTTAATGTTAATCAATAGACTGGAATACGTAACATGCGCATTCGCTCCTGTTACCTGTCTAGAAATGGTCTATGTCGCGTTTGGTGCCGAATATAATATCAAATGCTTTCTCTGCATAAAGAAGCATTTTCTGCTCATCAGTACCTGAATGGTCACAGCGAAGGCCCGTCATAGATAAATCACTCTACTGATCAATAAGTGCGTGACATTTGAAGTGATGTAGTCTTTATTTCTCGGTGGGACAGCAGCACGTGGGAATGAATAAGAAATATGCTGCC
The DNA here is from genome assembly GCF_023864345.2 of Schistocerca serialis cubense. Taxonomy (NCBI): domain Eukaryota; kingdom Metazoa; phylum Arthropoda; class Insecta; order Orthoptera; family Acrididae; genus Schistocerca; species Schistocerca serialis. The sequence continues at coordinate 526,340,132 of NC_064642.1, forward strand.
AATACGTGAGACTTAAAACAGTCAGTTAACATAAAAAACATGAACACCTCATATTACAAGCATTTCTGCTGAACATATGCCATAGCATTAAATTTATTTTCTTTTTAATATTAAGTAAAATTATTGTTTTGTCCACCAACAGTAACATTAAAGCACTGCTCCATCGATAGAAAACGATTTTTAGGTCTGCGAGACAAAATTATAGAAATTTCATTTTCATAAGGACCTTAAGAAACAGATAATGAGCATTGTGAAAATTTAATATTGGTCCAACGTCGTTTTCATGAGCAACAACTAAGATGAAGTTAATAACGTTACTGTGTATTAAAAAGATTTCTATCTTTCACTGACAGTGGGCTTTCAACACGTGAAGTCTGAATCAAGCCGAATACAAGGAAAAATCTAAATATCATCAGATTTCAAAATGAACGTTATAATTTTACTCAATTACAGAAAATAGCCTGCAGAAATATATTCACATTAACACAATACACGTTTTCAGTAACAGTGACTATCGAAAGTAAAAAAGAATGCATTAGACACGTTAAATATTTTATTTGATTCAGCTGTGGGTTTTTGATGAAACACCAGTGTGCATATTAACAAAACGAAACAGTCTGTGTCTTGTTTCAAAAAGCTTCATGATTATTGTGTAACCTATGGACCTGCAACCAAGATCGTACAAAAATAATGAAGTTGGGGTGTGGTCCCTAAGGAAACACCAAAATCACAATGTAAATCAGTTGTAACTGCCCCACACTTCTTTATTACAAACACACTGCTCATAATATATTCCCAGTAACCATAATTGCAACAAAGCTCGTCTTATAGACTACAAAAATATTTTAAGATATCTTCAACATATCATTTTCTTTCAACCACTAACATTAATTTAAACCATGCCCATGGACCCATAATTAATTCAATATGACTGACAAATAAATCACACCTACTTCATCACTTACATGGAAACCCTTTTATCTATCTTTTCATCACATCCAAGTTCGGAGTTCAACAGACAGTAACCTTTTAAGACTTCTTTGTCCAACTGTTCATAATTTAAAGACAGTATTCATCCTTCGTAAAATATGACTGACTTAACTAGATCAGATAATAGTTCTGAGTTCAACAAACACCAATATTTTTGAGGTTTACTCGGGTAGCTTTTCATTAAATGAAACCCTATTCAAAAAACCGTTAATAAGATAAATATGGCTGACATAACCAACCTAGTGTTCAACAGACAGTAATGTTTTAAGGCTTCCTTGGCCAACTTCTCATAATTCAAACACAATGTTCAAAAAGCATGGTCGTAAAATATCACTAATATAAATATCTCAGATAAAAGTTCTGAGTTCAACAAGCCCCAAAATTTTTAGTTTACTCGGCCAACTTCTGATTAATTAGAACAATACTACTTGCATATACCAGGTTCGTATGATTTCATTATCTGACTATAACGAGAAGATATTCCCAATAAAAACTTAGCAACGGCCACTTCCACTATACATGAGAATTAGTGATGGAGGCGACACACCAAAAGATTTTAACCGATACAAGAAATCCACGGGACAGGACATGAAATAAAAGGTACTCATCTCTGCACCGCGATTGAGATTCAGAATCCATAACTCTCCACCGAAAGTATGGAATTACAGGACAGTAACAACATAATCCGAGACGTGGGGGGGGGGGGGGGAGGGGGGGGGGCAGGGCCTTAAATATCACTCTGCCACCGTGGTAGTCCGATTCCAGTTTGCTCGCGTCAACCACTGCCAGTCATCTGCAACATAAAACTGTTCAGCGGCAGACAATATTCTGAGGTACGGGATACACAAACCTAACTGCACAACTAGTTATCAATATCTTTCAATCATATACTCCACAAATGAAACCAGTCACGGCTCTTAACATTTGGTTAGCCAATCTCTTAAAACCATCACTAAAATAATGGCATAAAAGTTAGAATGGCAAGAATAATCTCCGCGCACATTTAAAGGCCAGACTAAAATAATGAAATAACAGGAAGAATAGGAAAAATACTTCAGAGTAGCTTGGAACGCCCAACACAGACTTAACGCACTACTTACAAGGGAACCTCCCCATCGCAACCCCCTCAGATTTAGTTATAAGTTGGCACAGTGGATAGGCCTTGAAAAACTGAAAACAGATCAATCGAGAAAACAGGAAGAAGTTGTGTGGAACTATGGAAAAAATAAGCAAAATATACTAACTGAGTAACCCATGCGCAAGATAAGCAACATCAAGGATCATCCGAACTCAGGATGCCGTGGTCCCGTGGTTAGCGTGTGCAACTGTGGAACGAGAGGTCTTTGGTTCAAGTCTTTCCTCGAATGAAAAGTTTACTTTTTTATTTTCGCAAAGGTATGATCTGTCCGTTCGTTCATTGACGTCTCTGTTCACTGTAATAAGTTTAGTGTCTGTTTTTTGCGATCGCACCGCAAAACCGTGCGATTAGTAGACGAAAGGACCTGCCTCTGCAATGGGAACCGAAAACATTTGATCGCAAGGTCGTAGGTCAACCGATTCCTCCACAGGAAAACACGTCTGATATATTCTATACGACACTGGTGACGGTATGTGCGTCACATGACAGGAATATGTTGTCGACCCACCTAACTTGTACACTTGGCGAATGGGTAAAAAGATTCTTCTACCTTGCCCGATTTAGGTTTTCTTGTGGATGTGATAGTCACTCCCAAAAAAGTGACGAAAACATAAGAGTTTGTCACGTAAACTGCAACAAATGAATGCAACAGTTTCGCAGTCGCACAGTTTTCCCTGTTCTCGGTCAAAACATATGTTTTTAACGTTTTCAATTTTTTCGGTTTAGGTGTAGCGTCCCCATACTACGGCGCAGTTACCTCACATCGGACGGACAGATAATAATTGTCTGAAAATAAAAAATTAAAACTTTTCACTCGTAGGTAGTCTTGAACTACGGACTTCTCGCTTTGCAGCTGCTCACGCTAACCACGGGACCACGGCCATCTTGAGCTCACATGTCCTTGATATTGCCTATCATGCACATGGACTACTCAGTTTGTACATTTTGCTTATTTTTTCCATAGTTCCACACAACTTCTTCCTGTTTTCTCGATTGATCTGTGTTCAGTTTTTCAAGGCCTGTCCACTGTGCCAACTTATAACTAAATCTGAGGGGGGTGCGATGGGGAAGTTCCCCTGTTAGTTACACTCCTAGCTACGTGTTTAGCCATGCTTCGTGTCTGTTTGGTGGGCGTCGTTACACTTCCTTAACCGCCATCATGGTATCAAGTGACGACACCAAATTCAGTGATAAGCAATTGGAACAATTCCAAACGGTTTGTAGTACACTGGAATATTTAGATACCATGAACACCACCCACCGAAGCAACTCGACGACTTCAATTCATCCAGCCTGTGTAACTTATAACCAACTCGACGGAACTTGTCCTTCCAACCTCGAGGAAATCCCAATGACCATGGACAGAAGATTTGCATTGTAACTGTTAAACCCGCTATAGCGGCTGGCCACGCTCCTTCGTCGTGCCAACTCGGTCTCTCGCTGTGCTGCATACAAACGCAGTCCCACGTCACTCCACCTCACACCGCGGATACACGCACACCAACCCTCAGCAGAGCGTGCGCACTGCAGTTAAAATCCCCCGCCGCCAGAAATGTAAAGAAGACAAATAAGCATCGAAGTCGATACAACGATCAAAAGACAATCGATGGAAACTGGCGCCAGCAACGCACCAACTCAGAAGTTTTGTGAAACAAGGTAAAAAGTGTTTTGTGTAGTTAACACAGTTTAAATACTTTGCCTCTCTCATCATATAGCAGTATTAACGAGGCACTAAATATAAAAACTTACAATGAAAGCCGTCGGAAGAAGACAATATAAATTTTGGAAATGATAGTAAAGAGTGGTTATAATTAAACTTTTGCTATTTGAGCCAATCTAGACAGGGAAAAATATTTACCGTATGGGTACCCAGCTTTATAGGAATGATTTTCAGACTGCGCTACAGGTTTTGCATTGTTAGCGTCATGACTTGACGTTAGGCGGCGGTAGTTGTACGGCGACGTAGCGTCGGAACACAAGCACCAGTGTGCATTACAGTTGCAGGTAGTCAACGTAGATCTTGACGAGGTGAGCAGGGCTTTACTCGTGAAGCTGTTTTGTCAAAACAACGGCAATAGTCCTGTTGCCTTACACGAATACTACGCGTTCAAGGAATGTGGATAGGACCTTTTCCCGCACTGAAATCGAAGAACGTGATTCAGAAGTCCGAATTGCTCTTTGGAAAGGCCGATGGCCAATTACGCCGCAAACTGTTGAAGAAGCTACTGTTGTCATGGCTGAGAACGCTGGACGCAATGTACAGGGTGGCGCAGGGGAACGGGAAATTTTGAACGTTACAGTTGGCAGCACTGTAGCGCCGGCAGATGTTCGAAACTTTGCACAATTGATGTGAACGCATTGCCATTTAGTAATCATGGAGAACTGGACTGGTGCGGAACGTGCAGTAGCTCTGAGATCGTTTTACAAAAATGGTGATAGTGCGACTGCCGCGCAGAGAACATTTCGACAGCATTACCAGCATGGACGTCATGCACGTGTCCCATCTGCGCATGCGATTACAACGTGGGTGCGTTATTTTGAAGAAACAGGATCTGCCTTGAAAAAGAAACCTCCAGGTGGCATTCCAACGGCACGTACTCCAGAGAACATTGCAGCTGCTAGAGCTGCAATCGAGAGAAGTCCGCGCCGCTCCGTTCGATAGCATGCATCTTCGCTAGGGATTAAGCTACGAAGCTTACAAAGAATACTGCACGAATTAGACTTCCATCCCTATAAGTTGCAGATTGTGCAACACTTACATGAACGAGACCCAGCGTCACGTATGGAGTTTAGTAGCCAGATATTGGCTAAAATCAACGAGGACGCGAATTTCCTTGGAAACTTATGGATATCAGACGAAGCCCATTTCCACCTGAACGGATTCGTGAACAAACAGAAATTTCGTTATTGGGCACAGGACAATCCTTGTGAGTTTCACCAGCGACCACTACATAGCGCCAAGGTCACAATATGGTGTGCTGTATCATGTCACGGTGTTATCGGCCCTTATTTTTTTGAACGTGAGGATGGTAGTGCAGTGACAGTAACATCCGCTCGATATACTGAAATGCTTCAAACATTCTTTACACCGAGACTGTACGAGCTTAATCTTAACGTCGAAAACATGTCGTTTCAGCAGGACGGAGCCACGTCACACACTGCTCGACAATCGATGGCAGCAGTTCGTCAATTGTTTGGAAGACGCATTATTTCACGTAACGGTGACATTGCATGGCCTGCGAGATCCCCTGATCTTAGTGTGTGCGACTTCTTCCTGTGGGGATATCTTAAAGGCAAGGTGTACCATACACGTCCTGCAACAGTCCATGAACTGAAGGAGAATATTGAAAACGAAATCACTGCCATTCCCCAAGATTTGCTACACCGCGCATTCCAGAGTTTTCATAACAGGCTGTTAAGTGTGAACGCCGAATGGGAGCACATCTTTCCGATGTCATCTTTAAAAAGTAGAGAGACACTTTTGGACATTTTGATTGTAAAGACATACTGTATAATGGCATACTGAATACATTCACTTTCGTTAATAAATTACTGGTTTTATGAATTTATTCATGGAAATGACGCTATTTCGAAATTTCCCGTTTCCCTGCGCCACCCTGTACAATCTTCTAGCAGTGTAAGAGCTGTGTAAAGGCAGCCGAATATGCCGTAGTCCATCGTACTAAAAGGGCTGCGAACAACTGTGAAACTGTATGTCTACTGCAGTGCTAGGCTGTCGTAGATACCCATGACTGGCACACTGAACGGGTTTTTCTTCCTTTCGTTATTTTTTTAACCTGGAACCTAAAAATGGTACACAATTAAAATATGTTTGAATGCTTTATTCATTATTTCTCTTCCGCACGTCCTTACAAACGTTTTCACGCAGTTTCATTGTCCTACAATAACTTGTTTCTTCCAATCACTTGTTTTTCTAGGCGCCCATCTCTTATGTAACGAAAGGTTAATTATATATATACTGTAGTTAAACTGAGGTATGAGTACAAAGCACAATGTCAAACCCTGCTTTCAGTCCACAGAAATGAGCCTCCTACGTTGGCTGGTGCAAATCAAATCATATAACTGTGATATCCTAGGCCTATGGAGACCTGGTGTAGGATGTCAGATATGGAGAACGGTTGAGCTGGATCACACAAACCGTCGTGATACCGATGGGTGATGACTAGTATCACCAATATGAGATAATATATCGTCATAGGACGCCCTTAATAAACTGAAGAGCCAAACAAACTGTTACACCTGCCTAATATAGTGTAGGGTCCCCGCGAGCACGCAGAAGTGCCGCAGCATGAAGTGGCGTGGACTCGACTAATGTCTGAAATAGTGCTGGAGAGAACTGACGCCATGAATCCTGCAATGGTGTTCATAAATCCGTTAGAATGCTAGTGGGTCGAGATCTCTTCTGGACAGCACGTTGCAAGGCATCCCAGATATGCTAAATAATTTTCATGTCTGGGGAGTCTGGTGGCCAGCGGAAGTGTTTAAACCCAGAAGAATGTTCGTGGAGCCACTCTCTTGAAATTCTGGATGTGTGAGGTATGCATTGTCCTGCTGGAATTGCCCAAGTCCGTCGGAATGCACAATGGACATAAATAGATACAGGTTATCAGACAGGATGCTAACGAACTTGTCACCTGTCATAGTTGTTACTAGACGTATCGGCGGATTCATGAGGTTGTCTCCATTCCCGTACACGTCCATCCGCTCGATACAATTCGAAACGAGACTCGTCCGACCAGGCAACGTGTTTATAGTCATCAACTGTCCAATGTCAGTGTTGACGGACCCAGGCGTGGTGTAAAGCAGTCATCAAGGGTACGCGAGTGGGGTTTCGCCATTGGTCCCGTTCTTGCAGGGTCTTTTCCCGGCCGCAGCGATATCGGGTATTTGATATTTTACCGGATTCGTTTATTCACGGTAAACTGTTGAAATGGTCACATGGAAAATCTCCACTTCGTCGCGACCTCAGAGATCCTGTATCCCACCGCTCGTGCGCCGACTATGACACCACGTTAAAACTCACTTAAATTTTGATAACGTGCCATTGTAGCAGCAGTAGCCGATCTGACAACTGCGCCCGAAAGTTGCTGTCTTATATAGGTGTTGCCGACTGCAGCGCCGTATTCTGCTAATTTAAGTACGCGTGCCTACACCAATTTCTTTGGCGCTTCAGTGTATAACGACGAATGTAAACTGGGGTGAGTTCACCTTTCCTGTTGTGAATTTCAGCTTTGTGAAATTGTGAGATCTATGGTATCTAGCAAACTGTGTGGCGTTCCCCCTTTACTACAATGACTTCTTATAGTACACCAACTGAAGTTTTTACAATACCTTATTAACAAAAGAAGCATAATTCCTTCTGAAAACCAAACGACTTTGGTTGGTTACAAGAAGCGTTACAAAACAAAGCAGGCACTCTCTTAAGTCTACATCTTGGAAACAAAAACAGTGAAAATCTTTATCTCATGATGATTATTAACAGCTCTTCTGTACTGAGTATGTTCTCCTTACACACGGATGAGTTCTTCTTCTCTGCGAGGCATGCTGTGGATGTGACTATCGAGTTTATCTTAGGGTATGAGGGTCCCATTCCTCAATGGCAGCTTCAATGAGTTAAGTTTGTCAGGTGGATTCGGATGTTGAGCAATGGCTACCTTCGGTCCGCAGCTCGTGGTCGTGCGGTAGCGTTATCGCTTCCCACGCCCGGGTTCCCGGGTTCGATTCCCGGCGGGGTTAGGGATTTTCTCTGCCTCGTGATGACTGGGCGTTGTGTGATGTCCTTAGGTTAGTTAGGTTTAAGTAGTTCTAAGTTCTAGGGGACTGATGACCATAGAAGTCCCATAGTGCTCAGAGCCATTTGAACCATTTGAACCAATGGCTATCTTCAATATATTCCGTGCATGCCCAATTGCATTCATGTCTGGGGACTTTGCTGGCCAATGTATTCAATTTGTGTAGCATCTTTAGAGATACCAAGGCACTGTTAGAATACGGTGCGGTCTTGCACTGTCATCGACTAGGATGAAGTTGTAACTGACTTCACGTTTGTAGGGCATTACCATTTTGAGCTATTGGGGACCAGTCAGACTAATGCAGATGTGAATTTAGAGGTGTTCGCTGTCCCATCGTTATTGCCGCCAAGAACGTTACACTTCCACCTGCAAACGGATGACTTTCTGGAGTCGCCTAGCGTTTTTCCAAACCCTAACACACGTAGTGTCCGGTCGCAAACCAATCCTAGTCTCGTCAGCAAACATGACATTACTGCATTATGAAATGATGTCCAGGAGCCCAGGTCCTTCGATTGCATTGGTTCCGTTGGTTCAGTGCAAAACTTCTCGTTGATTTTCTGGAAGAAAGACCACCCTGATACAATCTTCTAAGCACCGTTTTCTGAGATACAATTACTGCTTCCGGGAGAAGTCATTTACAATGTTTCTGACAGCTGATGTTGGGCCTCTGCGAGCCGACGGTTCGAGGAAACTATGCTACATTGATGTTGCCATACGAGGACGACCACTGAGGGGTCTGTCGTTCGCATTTCCCGTGTCTCTCTAATTTCTCCACACCTTAGACGCAGCACTTTGGCTGGCGTATAACCGATCGGCAACATCTTGCTGTGTATGGCCTGCTGAAAGTAAAGCCACTATCCTGACTCTATCAAAGTGCTGTATGCCTCTACGTGGCATCTTACTGCCAGTCCTGAACACAGGCTGAATGAAACTGTTGTTGATATTGGACCGCTCGCGGTGTGCCGCTACGGCAGCGGTATGTTTAAATTACTGGGAAACAGCCACAAGGCATGCCAGTAGTAAACTTCGTCCAGTATATGGTTTCTAACTTGATAATGCATGAAGCGTCTAGGTCAATGAGACCTCTAGTGCCGTAGATCAATTACTTACTTAATCACTCCTTGGCGCTATAGCCCACGTATGGCTCTGGTCTCCTGGACAATCTCCGTCCACTCTTATCTGCTGGGTGCCTTGGCTCTCGATCTTCTAACTCCCCTCCTTCTCAAATCCTACTTCACGTTGTCTAGCCATCCGGTCTTTGGTCTGCTCTTTATACGACGTCCACCTGGTTTTCCTTTGAAAACTTTCTTGATCGTGCTGCTCTCCACCATTCTTTCTACATGTCCCAACCAACGTGGTCTAATACTCTTTATTTCTCTCACGATATCTGATTTTTTGTACAATTCTCTCATATCCTTATTATTTCTGATTCGCCAAAAACCTCTGTCATTCACTGGCCCAGAGATATTCCAAATTATCTTCCTTTCCCATCTCTGCAACAGCTCCTCATCATTTTGTCCAAGTTTCCGAACCATACATCACTACACGTCTCACTACTGTACGATAGACTGACAGCTTCAGATTCCTACTAAGGCTTCTTGCTTTAAATACTTTAATCAGTGCGAAGTAGCTCCTGTTGCCAGCTGTAATCCTTGCATGTATCTCTTCTCATATCATTATTCTCAGTTACCAGTGACCCAAGATATTTAACTCTCTCACAGCGTTCAGAATCGTAGACTGCATTTTGCTATAATATTCCAAACTTTTGTTAAGCAGTGTATTACTAAAAAGAAAAGAACAGAGAAATCACAAAAATAATCAATATGTAGCCAGGAAGCATATTTTTATACCAATTAACGTTTGCAGACTGTCCAACACTATGCTTTGATTGTTATCTGATGCTGTAAATAAGGTGATGTTCTCATGTCTTGTGGAACTCCAACATTGCCCGCAATAATGTTTGTTCTAAACAAAAAGCAAGTTAACTGTTAACAGGCATCTGAACATCTCACTATTGCTGCTGCTGTAAGACATTAAAAATTGGTTCAAAAAATGGCTCTGAGCACTATGGGACTTAACTGCTGTGGTCATCAATCCCCTAGAACTTAGAACTATTTAAACCTAACTAAGCTAAGGACATCGCACACATCCATGCCCGAAGCAGGATTCGAACCTGCGACCGTAACGGTCGCGCGGTTCCAGACTGTAGCGCCTAGAACCGCTCGGGCACCCCGGTGGGCTTAAAAATTGGTTTCGTGCTGTTATTCAGTACTTTTCGTTGAGGGATAAAACGATAGACAGGTCAAAATTGAATTATTTGAAGTTCATGGGGACTAAACTAGCGCTGAAGGCAATATACTCTTGGATTAAGGAGTTTAAATGTGGCTGTAGAAGAAGTGACAATGAGAATCGCTCCAGCCTCGCTCTGAGGCCACCACAAAGAATATCTGAGAATAAAATGGGTGAACGTCGAGTAACGTCGGACAGTTCCTGGCGCGTTATATGTAGCTGTGGGAAGCGAACGCATTTGTTCCTGTTCTTGTTAAAATATAAAATGTGGAACTTTGTTGGCAGGCACACCTCCTGTGAAGTAAAGTCTACGAATACCTGATGCACAGAAGAAAATTTCAGTCCAAAAATTGATTTATGTTTTTCACAACATTTACGACTTGTTCTCTACCATATTGGTGCGATATGGCAATGTAAAATAGAAGTGCTGGCAGATCAAAACTTTTAGCACGATTAATCTGCTGTAAAATCTATAATATATTTCCACGTAAAGTAATGTTTGAAATATTTACTACTATTTTTACCAAACGAAAATGTAGTCACCTGCTTTTACTTTCACCTTCTTTCTTGTTCCAGATATACATGTTTGTCTACATCTATAACAGCGAATTGTATATGAGACTTAAAATGAAAATATCTCACGAGTCAAAACGTTCATTGAGGGAAAGGCTGTTCGTCCTTCGTGCTCAGTTTGATTTCGTACAACTACTGCCACATTTTTACCTCAACATTCTCGTGGTGCCAGTAAAGCAAAGGAAAACGTACTATTTCTAATCACAGGATATCCTTCAAAATTTCATTTTCGCACTTCAGTCATTATTTCAGTCCTCTTCAGCGTCATATAAATCGGTATTAGCATCGACGAAGACAGCTCGAAAACCGCTCCTCAGCCAATAATTCCTCTGTGTCGCATGTGACGAGCGCTAAGTGCCGGCCGCTATGGCCGAGCGGTTCTAAGCGCTTCAGTCCGGAACCGCGCTTCTGGTACGGTCGCAGGTTCGAATCCTGCCTCGGGCATGGGTGTGTGTGTGATGTCCGTAGGTTAGTTAGGTTTAAGTAGTTCTAAGTTCTAGGGGACTGATGACCTCAGAAGTTAAGTCTCATAGTGCTTAGAGCCATTTGAACCATTTGAGCGGTAAGTTGGTAGGTCTTTCTTCCGGATTAGAGCACAGCTGGTTCACGCAGTTTACGATGGTTGCCCAGAAAGTAATTCACAGAATTTTTTTTCTTTAGCAATTCTTTATTGAACGTATTGAAAATTACGCACCCTATTTTTCCACGTAATCTCAGTCCCGTTGTATGGCCTTCCTCCGGCGCAAAGCAAGCACGTGTAAGCCCTGTCGGTACCAATCCTGGTCTGGGTGGCGGAGCCAGTGCTTCACTGTGTGAATCACCTCCTCATCGTCCTCAAAATCTCTTCCACGAATGGCATCCTTTAATGGCCCAAACAAGTGGAAGTCCTAGGGGTCCAGGTCAGGTGTGTCAGGTGTGACAGGCGTGGATGGTCACCCCGACCACTGCGAATCGTGGAGCTCCACCGTACCGTCTTCTGATGACCTCACCCTTCATGTCCAGCGTCTAACTGTGCTTCTGTCGACAGCAGATGCTCCACAGGCTTCTCTCAAGCGTTTGTGGGTATAACCTACAGCTTCTTTCTCTGCAATGAGAAATTCAATGACGGCACGTTGCTTGTAACCTCAATCGCCTACAGACGTCAGTTTGAAACTGTTCTGCAGCTACGCTATCTGTCGGAAATGACGGAGACTTGGCGCGCTCACTCAGGAGACTTCAAATAATGCATATTCAACGTTTCGCATTCGTAGCATTCTTTTCGGTTGAGAAAAAAATGCAGTGCAGTTTTTTTCGGAGCAACCCTCGTAATCTGCCAGGACGGTTCCTTACACCCAAACAGTACACCCTTGGGCCAAGAATAGAGTTTGGATGCTTCTCGCCGAAATATCCCCAATGAAATTCTCTTCGCAAACGGAGATGGATCCTGGTACGCCGATTTACAGCCATTTAGCGACATCACTGATGGAAGTTGGAGCGGTAAACGACGTGCTTTCTTTACTGTTGCGGATAAGCATGGAAATGGAGGGAAAGGACGAGGGAGACACCGCGTTGGCACGCAGCCCGTTCTGCCGAGGCGTAACAGCGCCGGCCAAGAAGTTCCGCGTTACCGTCCAACCGATAAATCACCGCAGACTCCGCAATGTGGCATCGTTCCATAAGGTTCTGCGCAGTGTTGTTGGTTGTAGCGCAGACTGTTTCCAGACGAGAAGATAACAAGGAGGCACGCTGCTTTCATTAGTACACCTTACAAGAGAGCTACAGCACTTGTGAACGCGTTATCTGATACAGGTACTACCCGGCAGGCTTATTATTACAGAACATCCACATCTACAGTTACACGATTACTCTGAAATTAACACTTAAGTGTCTGGCAGAAAGTTCTTCGAATCGCCTTCAGACTGTTTCTCTACCTTTCTACACTCTAATAGCACATGGAAAAAATGAACTCTTAAATCTTTCTGTTAGAGGTGCGATTTCTCTTACTTCATTACCATGATCACTTCTCCCTATGTAGGTTGAAGACAATAAAATACTTCTACATTTAGAGGAGAAAATTGGTAATTGAATCGTCAAATCCCCACTTCGCAACAAAAAACTACTTTGTTTTAATGTATACCACCTGAAGTCACTTACTATATCTGTGACACTGTCTCTTCGATTTTGTGATACTACAAAACGAGCTGTCCTTCTTTGGCCAGTTCGATGTCGTAATCAAGAAGCTACAGTTCGTTCATGCGAACAACAGAACGTAACAGGAAAACTGAAGAGTAATCAAATACGATATTGCACTGCCTTTGCTGTTAAGAAGAACGATTCAATGCAACTTCCTGGCACATTAATTCTGCCAGTAACTCGTCTCCTACCTTCCTTTATTTCACAGAAGCTCTTCTGCGAACCGTACAGAACTAGCACTCCTAGAAGAAAGTATATTGCGGACACATGGCTTACCCACAGCCTGGGGGATGCTTTCCAGAATGAGCTTTTGACTCTGCAGCGGAGTGTGCGCTGATATGCAACTTCCTGGCAGATTAAAACTGGGTGCCGGACCGAGACTCGAACTCGGGACGTCTGCCTTTCGTGGGCAAGTGCTCTACCAACTGAGCTACCCAAGCACGACTCATGACATGTCCCCACATCTTCAATTCTGCCTGTACCTCGTCTCCTACCTTCCAAACTTCACAGAAGCTCTTCTGCAAACTTTACACAAGCGGTCGCCTTAACAGTTTGGCTATCTGTGCACGACTCACGGCACGATAGAAACTTCCATTTGTCATCGTTCCTGCGTCACAAGCTGTACCGGTACACGGAAATTGCGTAATATGAGTACGAGTACAGATTGTGACGTAGGAACGACGACATATGGAAGGTAGGGTGTGGCTGTGAGTAGTGCACGGATAGCCAAAGCCGTTAAGGGACCTCTCGTGTAAAGCGGGAAATCCGGGTTCTAGTCCTTGTGCGGCATAAATTTTCATTGTCGTCATCCCCTCGTGTAGTTGATAGTTGTTCGTATTTGCAACTGAGAATGCATTTCGTGTAATAACTAACTATATCTAACAACATTAATTACAATAATGTGACATTTCTGTGTATTGTAATTAAATTCGGCAGAATGTTTGACCTACTGCTAGTTTTCTGTAGTGAGCCGTATGTCAGTCTTCGATACCGTATCAGCTTAGAAATACACAATAAGTAATTGCAGCCGGCCGAGGTGGCCGAGCGGTTCTAGGCGCTACAGTCTGGAACCGGGCGACCGGTACGGTCGCAGGTTCGAATCCTGCCTCGGGCATGGATGTGTGCGATGTACTTAGCTTAGAGGTTTAAGTAGTTCTAAGTTCTAGGGGACTGATGAACTCAGAAGTTTAGTCCCATATTGCTCAGAGCCATTTGAACCATTTGAAGGAATTGGAGTTTGATGCGAAGCGTTAAACAGTTTTAAATGTAAGTACTGCAGATAACTGCTAGTTAACCTATATGTAATCCTTCGGTTTAGCGATTGTCTTGAAATAATGTCTAATCTTTCATTAACCGGCTGGAATGTTCTATTTCTGCTGCTACTGCCAGTAATCCACGCTCCAATGTTCCGTGCTCTATCCTGCAGTGGAATTCCTTTGTGGTTTCTTAACTTCGAGACCTACATTTATCATTATGTGATGATACGAGCGGTGTTTGGTTGAGCGAGCGATACATAGGCTGTGGGACGGCTAGGCCAAGTAGGTGAGCGGGCGCTGAGCCAAGTTCCAAGCCATTGCAGAGAACTGTGTAAGGAGGTAGGGTGTAGTTGTTTCGCTGGTCGAGGTGTGCTCATTACTTGGACACCACTTGGCAGTTGGGGTAAACTGCACCGTCAAGAGCTTGTGGAGGCGAAGCAAAATAGCATAGTTCTGACTGCGATGAAACTGATGCTTCGAATATTCACTAAAATCGCAGAAACCACCCCCAGGCTTGCTACAGATAAGCTAAAGATAGCGTTGAAATCGTAGCAAAGAGGTGAGACCATTAACCTTATTACCATGTATATAAACTAATTCTTAGCATTGAGTAATGTAATATCAAATTACAAATTAACTAAAACATTTGTCTGAAATATGCAAAAATTGAAATAAGTATAATGGAAAGAATGGTGATCTAGTTGTGCGTTGCTCCAAACAAGATTTTAAACAGGTTGGCAGAGCAACTTTTTATGTTCGTGGCTTGGTTGGAACGGTTGTTCGGTAGGTTTTGCATAGCCGGTGAACCGTGTGGACTTGGCCGTTGGTTGGAACTTAGAATGGTTTCGATGTGCACCTATTTGGGAGTTAGCAATACGTCACTGTGTAGTAGTGTGGGACTTAGAAATATTTTAACTCCGATTGCTGGTATATCTATCAGTGACTGAATTTTTGTCAATATGAATTTCTTATTGTATGATGTCTTGAGTGAACTAATGAGCTTTAGTAATTTCATTCAGTTTAACTTATTTGATGAATGCCTGAGTGCTTTTGGTTTACATTTCTTTATAGCCCGCAAGCGTTCTGTTTGCTCTGTTAAGACCACCTTTTTTTTTTTTTTTAATTTGTGGAAAGGTCTTATGGGACCAAACTGCTGAGGTCGTCGGTCCCTAACCTACACACTACTGAATCGGTATTTCGGCCTTCTCTCTATTATCTCTCTATTATTTTTTGCGTGTTTGAAAACAGTCTCGCAAAAAGAAAAAGCACATCGAGGCTGCTGAAGACCCTGTATTTTTTTATACACCTACCTCCCTTCGATGCACATCTCCTCGTCTCCATCGCCGATGTGGAACTGGAAGCTGCGCCGATGTGGGGCTGATGTGGTATTATGGGTTCTGCCTCGTGCGTCGCTCTGATCTTGGTCGCACACACATTCTTTGAAGCAACACTCTCATTCATTTCTTCCATAACACTAGACGCACTCGCTTTCACGTCGTTATTCACGTTCATGTTTCTACGGTGCTTCTGTGCAGGATGCAAGGAGTTTTGAAACTGTCACACCGTAGCAAATGTGTATTTTTTGCCGGTAAATGCTGTTACCAATATTGTCTATTATTGTCTACCATTCTTTATTTCTTATAATTCCGTACATTGGTTAGCTAGTTTCTACTGGTTTCCTAATCCAATTATAGGCGTTACAGTTAAATATAATGTGGCCGGGTGTTCTTGTATGACCAGTGGCCAACATACCAGGGGGCTCTTAGGGAAAGGAAAAAATGTAGTGTAATCAGGTCTTCCTCTTTCAAGAAAATAAGACAATGACTTAAATGTCGGTATTAAGCGGGGTTTTAACGAAATCGGAACTGGAACTTTCTTATAGCGACTTACAAGTCGCCACTCATGTTCCAAAGTGCTGAGAATACTCCATAGCTCCAGATGTACGCCCCCCTCCCCCCCTCTTCCCAACCATTACAGAGAGTTGTATGGGCACCCTTGAATATGACCACACGAGCAGACGTCATGGCCTTTCCCGTTAAATCTGTGCAGATAAACTGGATATTGGCCGTGTACCATTAGGGAATGTTTCTGACTGGAGTGTATATGACCAACCGTTAGGCGTTCTACAATGCAAGGGAACAGCTCGTGGACGCCTAGACCTGTTTCAGTGTTGTCCCAGTCGTTCTGCCATGAAATCACCATTCAGTTCAGGAGTTGGACTTTGTTTGTTACTCTGTGGTCTTAAGATTTCTTGCCACTTCGTCAAGTGCCCTTGACGCAATGAATAGGAGGCTGCACGACATCTTACCCTAATATCTACTGGACAGACGCCGAGGTCACCAGTAAAACAAGGTGGGCGTCGTGTCAAAGGCCCCTGAAAGTGTGAGGAGCACACCCCATCACAGGATTTGCCTGTTCCGCGAGCACCGAATTTGCTGCGTAACCTGGTGGACGTGATAATGACGTAATAGGTTATCACCGCATGCAGCAGTGGTTTGTAGTTCGCAGATGAGGTGCTGACAGTTTTGTGCATAATTGCTTTCTTTGTTTTCGATTGAATGTGTTGTGTGAAGTTACGCTTTTCGTCCAGTTAGACTCTAAGGTATCGTGTGACTGCTTGTCTGGAGACAGAGATGCTTTCCAGTTCAACTGTAGGATTTTTAAGTAACGAAAATTTACCTTTAAGGAATACAAATGCGGTTTTCTGCGGAACTGTGGTTAGTTTGTTGTTTACACACCATCGCTGCACCTGCAAGAGTATCCTATTAGCCACCTTCTCCGGCGTAGCTCTTGAGTTCCCCGAAAACACAGCCAAGATGTCATCGGCATACGTCAACATCTCACCGACTTGGTCATATTCTTCAATTCCCATAAGAGTGAGCTGCTTATAGATGTTGACTCTGAAATTATTGATATGTCGGAGCATCACTTAAATAATTTGATAATTCAGAGGCTTCCTTTACCATGATACAGATTAGCTGGCTTTATTTCAAGGAGTTCCTTGCGGGGTGGGGGAGTGGCTATGTACGTAAAAAACAGTATTCCATTTGAGTCCATAGACGTATCACGGCACTGCACTGAACATATATTTGAATGTTGTGCACGGGCACATTGTAGGAAGTACCATAAATTAGTTATATGTAGTGACTTCAATATAAATTTTGTATATGATGGTGCAAGAAAAAGGATGTTGGTAGATCTTCTAAATTCATATGGTCTGATGCAGACTTTGTTTCTTTCAAATTGGGTGCAGGGGAACAGTAGCACAGTCATAGACAATATATTTTCATTCTTCATTACTAGATGGGCATTCTGTTACTAAAAGGGTGAATGGCCTTTCAGACCATGATGCACAAATTTCAACACTAAAAGGCTTTTGTACTCAAATAAATGTCACCATATAATTACAAACTATGTAGGAAATTTAATCCAACAGCAACAGAGTGTTTCTTAAACCTTTTCAAGGAAGAAGAGTTGCAGGATGTTTACAGTGCAGTAGCATAGATGATAAATATAACTCTTTCCTTAACACATATCTCATGCTCTTCGAGAGTTGCTTTCCATTAGAACATTCTAAACAGGATACTAGCAGCAATAGGCAGCCCAGATGGATGGCTAGTGGGATAAGGATATCTTGTAGAACAAAGCGTGAATTTATCAAAATGTTAGAAGTAGTCACAATCAAACTACAGTAGCCCATTACATACAGTATTGTAAGGTACTAAAAATGTTATTAGGGAGGCAAAGAGTATGTGGTATGCAAATACAATAGCTAATTAACAGGTTAAAATTAAAACCATAAGGTCAGTTGTGAAGGAAGTGTCTGGTAGGCAGTTCAAGTTCGACGACATAAAGTCAATTCGTAGTAAAAATATTTCTGTTACTGATAAATCAGATATATGTACAGTATTTAACAATCATTTTCTGAGCAATGCTGGTGAATTAAATGAAAATTTAGTTTCTACAGGGAATCATATAACTTTCTTGGCAAATGCCTTTCTGAGATTGATGCCTCAAATACTCCCCTGTGATACAAACAAGAGGGTGATTGAGTGAATAATTAAATCACTAAAGACTAACGACTCTCATGGTTATGATGGAGTGCCTAGCAGAATATTAAAATACTGTGCTGCACATGTTAGCCCTGTATTTATTTAATCATATCTGTAATTTTTCCTTTAGGAATGGTCAGTTTCCTGAACGATTAAAGCACACAGTAGAAAAGCCGCTTTATAAAAACGGAGAAATGGATAATGTGGACAATTTTAGACCTATTTCTACGTCATCAGTGTTTGCTAAAGTTACTGAAACGGCTGTGTATGTAAGGATAATTGATCATTTTATATGACACGATTTGCTATCAAATGTAGAGTTCGGCTGTAGAAGTCGTTTAACAAGTAAAAATGCTATATTGTATTTTCTCTGTGAGGTACTAGATGGGTTAAGCAAAATATTTCG
Source organism: Schistocerca serialis cubense (assembly GCF_023864345.2). Taxonomy (NCBI): domain Eukaryota; kingdom Metazoa; phylum Arthropoda; class Insecta; order Orthoptera; family Acrididae; genus Schistocerca; species Schistocerca serialis. Next base: position 526,358,821 of record NC_064642.1, read on the forward strand.
AGCGCTAGGCGTATTTTTTGATTTAACCAAGGCGTTTGATTGTGTTGATCATAAAATATTGCTCCAGAAATTGGACCACTACGGAATATGGGGAGTAGCTCACAGTTAGTTCACCTCTTACTTTAGCAACAGTCAGCAAAAGGTCATTATTCGCAATGTTGAGAGTAGCTGTGAAGGGGGGTCTGAGTGGCGTACGGTCAAGTGGGGGGTGCCCCAGGGGCCACTCCTGTTCCTTATTTATGTAAATGATATGTCCTCTAGTATTACGAGTAACTCTAAAATATTCCTGTTTGCTGATGACACTAGCTTGGTAGTAAAGGAAGTTGTGTGCAACATTGATTCGGTTTCAAATAGTGCAATTCATGACCTAAGTTCACAGCTTGTAGAAAATGAACTAATGCTGAATCACAGTAAGTCTCAGTTTTTACAGTTTCTAACACACAATTCAACAAAACCTGACGTTTTAATTTCACAGAATGGGCATATGATTAGTGAAACTGAACAGTTCAAATGTATTGGTGTTCAGATAGATAGTAAACTGTCGTGGAAAACCCACGTTCAGGATCTCGCTCAAAGACTTAATGCTGCCATTTTTACTATTCGAACGGTATCTGAAGTGAGTGATCGTTCGACAAAAATTAGTCTACTTTGTTTATTTTAATTCGCTTATGTAGTATGGTATTATATTCTGAGGTAACTCTTCCCATCCCAAAAGAATAGTTTTGGCTCAGAAACGGGCGGTTCGGGCAATAAGCGGTGTAAGTTCACGAACCTCTTGTCGACTCCTGTTCACGAGTCTAAGTATTTTGACACTGGCATTTCAATATTCATATATTCCTTACTGTCATTTGTTGTTAAAAATATTAGCTTATTCCCAAGAATAATCAGATTTCACTCTGTTAATACTCGGCAGTAACCAAACCTGCATTTGGATCGGACTTCCTTAACTCCTGTACAGCAAGGTGTGCAGTATACTGCTGCATCCATTTTCAATAAGCTACCACACGAATTCAAAAGCTTAGCAGTAATCCACGCGCTTTGAAATCGAAACTGAAAAGTTTCCTCGTGGGTCACTCCTTCTATTCTGTCGAGGAGTTCCTTGAAAAATTAAACTGATTCTTGTTGTATTGTTGATTGCGTTTACTTAAACTTTTGGATTGACTTTTTTCGGCTTCATAAATATTTTATTTTTATCTGTTATTACTTTTATGTTGTAATTTCATGTACTGACACGTTCCATGACCTCGGAGATTTGCTCCTCAGTTTAGTCCTACGGAACTTGAGGTGTAAATAAAAAAATTAAAAAAAGGGATTCAATTGCTAAATACCAAATCCCACTTGACCTCTATGGTTACTCTTTGGTAGTTCCTCTTATTACTTTTTCTGTATCGGCTGACCATTCCACAACTCTACTCGTACAGTAATCTATAAAACTGCTATACACACTGGGGAACCTGTAGATCACCCATCCGAACAAACAGAGGGCCACAGCATATTATCAAACGCTGCTGCGATGGCAATTAATAATGCCAACTTGCATTCACCTTGGCGATACGAGCATTCGAGCTCTCTAATTCAATTCTATATAATGTGTTACGTCCTATGGTATCTACTTTTCATTGTCTGTAGATTCACAAAGGGTATTTGTATACCATAGTTGGTGTGTTTAAATACTTGTCTGAACTACTAATTCCAGTATTTCTATCCATTTCCATATCGTCCTTAATGAGATATGTAATTTTAAAATATGCAATCATTCGAAATGATCGACAACGTTCAGCAAGTGAAGAACAGTCAGGAAACTGGACTGCCCCCGACAATACTCCCTTAACAAGTGCAAAGAATGCTGTGCATTGTATTACAGATCAAACAAATTTAGAGCGGTGCTGAATAACGAATGTTAATCACAGTATTCTGAAACACAATTTTCAAAAATTTCTTCATGGCACATTACGTTTTTATCCTGCACAAAAGTTCCTTGCATTAGTTTAGCGCCCGCAGTTGTTCAGTATCACTTATTTGATTATGCTATTGCAACATTTTGATTTTCCAATCGGCCTTCTGCGAATAACATATGTAACGACTTATTCCAAGTAGTTTCAACATAGGTAATCCTACGGGATCTACGATTAAAAACAAAGAACTGTAAATTCAAAACACTATCGGACAAAGATTTTGGATAGTCGATAAACCTTGTTTGTGGCATGGTTATTCTATTACCACTTCAGGCGGAACTCTATTTTTTCCTCTGAAACCCAATGCAAAAACTGAATGAAGGAAATAACTACAGGGTGATCAAAAAGTCAGTATAAATTTGAAAACTGAATAAACCACGGAATAATGTAGATAGAGAGGTAAAAATTGACACACATGCTTGGAATGAGATGGGGTTTTATTAGAACGAAAGAAAACAAAGTTCACAAAATATCCGACAGATGACGCTAGACAGAAAAACTGCTACCGTGACGGGTGAGAGGTACGCCGATATTTTACAGAATCGCATCATCCCCAGCCTGGCTGATAAACACCTGCTGGAACGTACGATGTTTATGCAGTATGGCGCTTCACCCCATATTGCTAGACGCGCGCGTCGTTTGGTGATGATCGTGTGCTCAGCCGCCACTTTCGTCACGCTTGGCCTCCCAGGTCCCCAGACCTCAGTCCGTGCGATTAATGGGTTTTGGGGTTACCTGAAGCCGCAAGTGTATCGTGATCGACCGACATCTCTAGTGATGCTGAAAGACAACATCCGACGCCAGTGCCTCATCATAGCTCCGGACATGCTTTACAATGCTGTTCACAACATTATTCCTCGACTACAGCTATTGTTGACGAATGATGGTAGTCATATTGAGCATTTCCTCTAAAGAACATTATCTTTGCTTTGTCTTACTTTGTTATGCTAATTATTGCTATTCTGATCAGATGAAGCGTCATCTGTCGGACATTTTTTGAACGTTTGCATTTTTTTGGTTCTAATAAAATCCCATGTCATTCCAAGCATGGGTGTCAATTTGTACCTCTCTATCTACATTATTCCGTGATTTATTCAGTTTTCAGATTTATATTGACTTTTTGATCACCCGCTACATGGTCAATTGTGAGATATTCTTAATCGGGTATTTACAATGTGTATTCTCTCTTTCATGTTACCACAATGTAATTACACGATTTAGGAACTAATATATGCAGGAAGAAGGATACAGTGTTCCATACTCAAAGACCTACAGCAGGTTATGTGTATATTTTAGCTTTAATCTCAAAACACACATGTTGGTACATTCATTGATTTACATAACCTCTAAAATCGTTTTGTAAATTAGTGACCGATACTTGTACGTAAGTTGACTACCAAGAGAACAGGTGTAGCCCATCTCTAGCTTCTTCGCAATAGATCATAGATATTTTAAAGACACAAGTCACTTTTCCCCAATTTAAATTATGAGTCCATGTTAGGTGTATCTGTTTAGTTTACTGGAAAATGACGTTAAACGTGTGTGATTACTCACTGTTTATACATTGAGCACAAAGAATGACATTTCTATAGTGCTTGAGAACGATGCACCAAAAAATGGTCTCCTTCGCAGCACGAGATATTCGTCTAGAATACGAATACCTAATGGGTGTCATATTTCTGCGAACTCTATTGGCTGCGCTTTCTTAACGAATTGCTCTACTGTCTCGTCCGTGTATTTCGCAGCTGACGAATAAAGAATCATCGAAGCTGTACAATGTCACCTATACACTATACAATTTTCTATTTCTGCGACTATTTGATGCCTTAAAGCAATCTTCGTTAATGAAGTTTATTTGAGGGAATATTATTTTGTTATTAGGTTTAGTGCATTAGTATAGTTCTTAAAGTATTTTCAGAACTACACGATCCAGGTACCTTTTATTCTTTTTGTAGTGGTGTTAAAGACTCTTGGGACATTAACGCTCTTTCCTAGCAGGCTAGTTTCAGCTACAACTTGATAAAGGAATCGTCCATAGAGTCGAGTGAAATAACGAAACTAGCCACACAATTGGTCTCAAATGATATATAGAGAAATCGTGGAAACTTGTCAGTGATATAAAATGGAGTGGACATTAGAAATCCTGACAATAAACTGGATGAACCACACAGTCAAGTGACTATTATTAGTTTGTGACTTTACATTACTCATCGAAACTATCACTGCTGGCTCGCAAAAATTGTTGAAGTAGAGTTTGGTTAAATGTGAAGGACTGAAATAAGTGTAAGTGACATCTCAATTAAATTCGTATTCGCTCTCTTCCATTTTCACTTACATTCAGCCAGCCACTGGAACTCTGCCATTTGTAGCGCACACTTGAAAATAACGTCTCTATGCAACAGTCTGTTACCCTTGGGGCGGAACATGAGAGAGAAGTTCAGAATAATAATGCAGAAATCTACGAATGGTTGACGAGTCAAAAAATTGGATGAGCCACCTACCTTGACAATACACAAAAATGGACCCCTACAGAATCTTAAAAGCCTTACCACAAGCGTTTCTTTGTCTGTTGATATACAGGGTAGTTTGCTGGTAAAGTAGACTCCTTCGTACTGTTTAAACATAAAATACAGTAAGTTAAAACGTGGGATACTGAAATTTTTACATCATAATCTTCGCCCACTGGTTGGTCCTCTCGCCAGACAAGAAATCCACATGACATAGAGTGTCGACATCTTTGGCGTATTAGATGGACTTCTGTCGGCTTCGACGGACAGAAAGGCTAATTGGCTTCACCAGCTAGAGTTCGCAGGCCCTGCTTTCCAGTCACTGTTTTCCAAAAGTGGATACCATCATGTGTCTCCAAGGAGATGTCACTGCAACCAGCTAGTAACTATACTGCGTTATAGTGGCTGAAACGCAAGCCTCTTTGACTCTATCATTCGTTAATTTGTGTCTTTAGTTCGCACATGGCACTGAATAACACTTCATTTCATAGACTTTTGGAAACTGATTTCTTATTTGCCTGGCGGACGCATTGGATTGCTTCCAGTCCACTAACGAAGTCGGAGCAAATGAGAAATTTTGATAGTCGAATACATTCCCCCGTAATGCTCTGAAACAACATACACTTCAATGTTATAGATGGTGAATTCGGTCGCCAATTGAATATTGAGGGCATAGCATAGACCCAGCCTTTCTATTTCATCTAACTGATTTAAACTAATGGACAAAACCGGTATTATCCCTTGCACTATAGTCAAATGAATAAATTTTGGAGTATAAATATGGTGTGATGGCTCCATCACAAAGTAAAAGCGAGGTTTTGATGAACTATTGAAACAGATGGTTTTTTAATTAACATGTTATTTTATTAACAACCATCGATCTGTACGTACAATCGTTGGTTAATTCTCCAGTTTTGTTGTGTAAAACATCGCTTAAGTCGTTAAAGTGCGTCTTTGTCGAACTTTAGAACTACATTCTGTTTTTCACATGCGCCAAAATTATCTAGGATGTAATTACGACACGATCTGAAAATATTATTCTGGAGGCACGGTAACGCGATGGCCCAGTTAGAATGATATTTTATCTATGTAAAATACTGTCCAGAGAGAGCATTTTTCGTTGTTAAAGCAAGAGAATGTTGTTCTGTCGGGAGGAGGACTCACCCGCGTGTGGACGTTTTAATCTCATTGTGTGAAATTTTGATAACGGGTCTGAGTTTCAACTGTAAGTAATTTGGGAAGTGATTTTGCAGAGACCCTTTTGGTTATGCTTATGCTTATGTGAAGAGAATGTGGATAGTGTGGAACAGCAATTCTGTGCGATAAATTATAATGCAAATGGAGGCTATTAATGCGTTAAACCCGAATATTTGTACATAAGAACCTCGTTTATCCGGCCCTCATCAATCCGGATTTTGATTGCCTTTCTTCTTTTTTATTTTCCTTTAATGCGAAAATGTGCGGCATACATGTGTACTGTTGATACGGTATGGAATATGTGCAGTTGTCATGTTGGCAACGCAGATAGCAAAGAGATCACCGGTCGTACGCTTATAGCTACCGTTATTGCGGTCAGTGCGGATGTGTTCCTTACAGACTAAAGAAGCTGTACCGATATTGTTAATTTGATCCCGTGTTTTGAGAGTGCATGAATAAAATGGTTTCGAAGCGAAGGAAAGTGGATGTTTAAACAAAAACATGGACAAAAAGTTGGAGCCACTAAACAGAATAGACAAAAGGGAACTGCTGAAAAACTTAGCTACAGAATATGGTGTAGGGAAATCAGTGGCAGACTGGAAGAAGTACCGTAAAGAAAGACCTCAACTTCGAAATGATGACTAAAGACACTTTGTAGAAACGCGGTACAATAAAGAAAACAAGAAATGAAACGATGGAAGAAGTGTTATTCTTTTGGTACAGTGAGAAAAGAGAGCATGGTATCGGTCCAATCCTGTAGGAAACGGAGGTAAACTTAAACAGCAAGCAATGCAGTGGTGAGCCTAATTTCACGATCAGTTGAGGTTGACTGAAAAGGAGGGAAGCTCGTCATGACATAAGCCCCCTTTCAGTGACGGGTGAAAGATTTTTTTAAAATTTTTTTTTTTTTTGGGGGGGGGGGGGAGGGGGGATGTAATGGCTTCGAAAAAGAATTTGAAGAAATTGCTTCCACCGAAAACATAGCGCCACACCACATTTCCAAACAGACAGATGAATCTGGACTTCTTCATCCGATGCTACCCAGTAAGACTCTGGCTTCTAAATTAGACGTCTTGGCAAAGAGTTTAAGGATCGTGTTACAACTATGGCTTGTGGCAATGCATCCGGAAGACACAAATTCTCTCTCCCGTTGGTAGGAAAATCAAAATATCTGCGTGCACTGAAAGATAATCTACATCTACATACATACTGCTCAAGCCACCTAAGCTGCGTGGCGGAGGGTACCCTCTACTACTACTAGTCGTTGCCTTGCCTGTACCACCTCAGATAGAACGAGGGAAATACGACTGTTTATATGCCTCCTTATGAGCCCTCATTTCTCGTGTCTTGTCTTCGTCGCCCTTACACGGAACGTATGTTGGCGGTAATGGGAGTTACAATTGTCGGTTCTCTAAATTTTCTCAATAGTGTTTCTCGAAAAGAATACTCCTTCCCTCTAGGGATTCCCAATGGAATGCCCGAAGCATCTCCGTAACACTCACTTGTTGCTCGAACCCACCTGCAACAAAAGTAGTAGCCTGGCTCTGAATTGCCTCGATGCCTTCCTTTAATCTGACCTGGTGCGGATCCCAAACGCTCGAGCAGTATTTAAGAATAGGTCGCAATGGCGTCCTATATGCGATCTCCTTTACGAATGAACCACACTTTTCTAAAATTCTCCCAATAAATCAAAGTCAGCATTCGCCTTCCCTACAGCAATCCCCACATTCTCATTCTAATTCATATCGCTTTGTAACATTATGCCCAGATTTTGAACAACATGACTTGTCAAGCAGGGCACTACTAATGCTGTATCCGAACATTATGGGTTTGTTTTTCCTACTCAGCCGCATTAACTTACCTATTTCTACTTCTATTTGCCGGGTATAAAAAATGTATGTAGAGTGGCATTTTTAAACACTGGTTTCATGATGGTTTTGGCCTTTTAAGCAACGGTTTCATGATGATATTTGGCAAGTGTGAGAAGATATTCGGAGTAAGAGGGTCTTCTGACGACGAAGGCTACAGTACATTGTTTACTAACAATACTCCATAACATACTGGAGTGCAGCAGCACATTAGTGCTGACAGAATGAATTCCCGCCCCCCCCCCCCCCCCCCTAACATAACGGCTCTTCTACAATTTGTAACGCCGGAAATGCATATCCTCCTATTTCCATCTATTGTACTATAATTTGTTTTCCTTATTTTTGTTACCTGAATATATGACATTTCTGTGTCTTTACATATTGTAATTGCTTTACTATTTGTATATATATATTTATGCATTTATGTCGATGTATAATTGGTTTGTTTCGTAAATATTATTTGTATTTTTACGCTGGGTCTTGCCTAGGGAAAACTGCTATCGAACGATTACATCGATAGGTCGTGTGAAGACTCAAAGTGTGTAGGATCTTTGGTAGTGTTAACTCTGCCGCGTGGAGCGCGGGCAGTGGGAGTCTGGCTGGAGTAGCGAGTGGAGCAGGTGTGTTGTGTGACGCTCCCGCGAGTTGCCGCGCTTTCGGGGTTTGGCAGCATGTAATTGCGCTCGACTCGCGATGATAGTTTCTGACATGGTGTCGCGGACGGGAAGCATTAGCTGGCGCACATCAAGAGCCCGTTTCGCCTGGTGACCGTGTCGAGAAGAAGGCGCTCCAACATCCAGCTTCTGCAACAGCGACGGCCGACAATGAGAGACTGTCGCCACCTCCTCGATCGACGGCTTCAAACCTTCAATCAACCAACAAGGAAGACTAAAAGCACGTAAAGTTTCAGAACTGTATGGCAGACCTCAGCTTTTCAAATTGTTCCATTTGCCTCGAAAAATTACAGCAACTTAGCATGAACCTTTGTTGCTCATTGTCCCAATTGCATTGCCAAGCAGGGTCCCTTCCTTTTCCGAAATGAACCCGAGTGTCGTTGAAATTCAAACGCCAGCATAATTCCATTTCACTGCTTTGATTTCAAAGTTCAATTTAAGTATTCATAGCTGGCTACAATAGTTAGATTACACAAGCACAAATTAAGAGTGCGAGTTTTATTACCGTATTTTAGCTTACCTGTGACTGCAGCTCAGCCTGGTACGTACTAAATTTTACTATTGTTAATTGTTCAGAATTGTTTAATTCAAGTTCAAAGTTAAATCTCTTCTTTCTAAATTGCGTAGATTCAAGTAGCTTTAGAAATGATTGTTGAGGTAGTCCAAGACTAACTGTATTTCGATGTGCTTCAGAAAGAATGCTCACTATTAACTTCAGTCACTAAATTAACTTTCGATTTCCCGGTTTCATTAATTCTTTTGCTAAATTAAGTGTAGCGAAATTTATTACTTCTGACGAACTTTCAGTTTTCACACTACACGTGTCAACCTTCAGTTGCCACGCTTCTAGTGCTAATTATATGTGTAATAACCTTTCTTTTTCAGTTATTATAGTAATTGTCCATAGGACTGGCGACCGTAATTTCCCCCAAATCTCAAATATCTAATTACCGCTAGTTGATTGTTAACGTAACGGCCGCACATTTACTTTCTTTATTAACTTTATCTCTATTTCAAAATTAATTTCCACCAGTTTCACTTGCATTTTTCCTTTCATTTAGATGTAACCCTTTCCTCCCTCTTTACCGACAGGTTAACTTCGGTGACGATTGCTTTTCCAAAATTCCCATTAGGTCCACGCGGTTTCATTTTTCACTGTCATTAAGGTCGATAAGTGAGGGGGAGGTTACACGTGGCGACCTGGTGATAGGACAATCTTCAAATTTGAGGTTGTTCTGGACACGAATTTTGCATTGCACAAATCTCGTAACAAAGTACTGGTTACGAAATGGTCGATACGTCAGCGAGAATATTAGTGTGAGGAATCCTAATTAGATTTGAGATTTGGCATTTATATTGAAAATTATTAAAATGAGTGAAGGCAACAATTACCAAAATTTGGTAGGTTTGGATAAGGAACAATCGGTCGAACAGTGGGGAACGCGCACCGCGGTACCCATTGTTCAGGGACAGGCGGCTAGCATGAAAGACGCGACCGCCGAAATGCAACAAAGAGCAGAAATGGAATTCCACACTTTAGAAAATGTTTCGGAGTCAGAAGTGAAAACCAAATGCGAATCCCTTGATGACGAATACGGGGGGACAATTAAAGAGGAAGCCGCTACGGAAGTAAAACCGGTAGTTTCCGGGAATTTAACTGATTTATTGAATGTTTTGATTAACGAAATCAAGAGTCAATCGGCCAAGCAAGAAGCTCAGTCTGAAAAAATTGAACGAAAGCTAGACAGTCACAACAAAGCTATTAATGTTGTTAACAACAATGTTGGAGTTGTTAACACAAAAGTTGATAAAATCAAAGAAGATATTGTTGTGATTAATAGCGAAATCGGTAATCTTAAACAGGAAATGATAGGCGTTCAGATGGAAATTGCGAGCATAAATACTCGTTTCTATTCCGAAATTAGCAGAATCGAGAAAAGTGTAGGAGAATCAGTTGCTCCGATCATCGAGAATAAGGTGACGGAACAAATTCAATTAGCGAAAAAAGAGGATCAAAAGAAGGTGGAAACTTTAAAGGCTCTAGTATCCGAAGTAGATACCAAAGTGACGAAGCAGGCTAATACCTGCGAAGAGGAAAAAAAGGGAAGTAGAAACGCTTGCGACAACCACTTGCCAAGTAATTACGAGAGTGTCGGAATTAGAAAAGAAACTTGACGAAAAACAGAGCTATGTGCCAATCTATGCACATAGTTCGGAATTGATGACGAAAGAGGAGCGGTTCGACCCCTTGAAAAAAGGCGGTATACACGCGACGGATTTCATTAAGAGTTGTGAAAGAGTTTTACCCAGATCATGGACTAACGAGAGAAAAATTAATGCGATTATTGATGTGTTGGCTGGTGATGCCAAGCGTTGGGGCTTAAACCTCAACATTACGGACCTGACTTTTGACGAATTTAAAAATTTGTCTCTGGCTGATTACTGGTCAGAGCAAAAACAGCAAAGTGTCTGGCGCGAATTTGTCGTATCGAGGCCTTTCGATGCGAATTCGCGCGACTCGATGAAGGAGTTTTGTGAGGGCTGGATCCGCAAGTTGGAATACTTGCGTGATCGCCGCACGGAATCCGAAATAGTCAGGGAACTCTACAAAAAGCTTCCAGATGATACAAAACGCTACGTAGGAAGCAATTACGGAACAATAAATGATTTCCTGGAAAGAGTGGAGGACGAGGACAATTGGCGCAATAATCGCGACAGTGGTAGAGGCCGTGGTAACAACAACGGGTACCACAGCAACCACAACAACGATAACCATGGGAATAATGCATACCGCAACCATGGCAGCAATAACAATAATGGTTCGGATCGTAATAACAATCGGTACAATGCAAATAATAACAGGAATGACGGAAACCAGTATCATACTAACGTGATACGGGCTTCACAGAATAGTAATAACGCCAGAGGGTGTGATCAGCCGCCTCAGCAGTATCCGGGGATCGTATCTGCTGGGACGAGACAGGGAAACCATTAGCCGCGCCGGTGAGGGGCCGACCGGGCGTGGAGAAATTTTGGCGGCCCAATAGCAGGAGAAAACCCAGGTGTCGTCGATATGAAAATTCCGTGTGGAATAATCAACGGCGGGAGAGTGTGCCAGTGTTAGGAGAAAGGAGTGCGCCCACAAGTAGTAAATCAGCTGTATACACGGCAGTAGGAAGTACATTCACTGTCAGTGAGAACAATTTAAGTAGTGTTCTGGAAATCGATTATAAAGTGGCAGCTGTAATACCCACAGCGGAACTGGAGATTCAGTTTAAGAATGATTCGCAAGTGTTGAGAGAAGATCAGATGTCGAATAAAACGTCCGTCATCGAGCGAGGGGATGCAGAGAGGGATGAGGTCTGGTTAAGGCAGTTCGGTCGCTTATACGACGAACTAAGAGATTATAGGGGCCTGTGTGGGAGAAGTGTTTATGGGGAGCGCGTGCAGGATTTTCCGCGTCTCGTCCCGCAGGAAGATAGTGTTTGTGAAATGATAGAAAGTTCTGGCCCTAACCGGCAGACTTTACTAGAAATAGTTGATGTTAATGAGGAGCACGAGCAAGATTGGTCGTGTTTCGTCCCGCAAGAGTTGGATGTTGAAGTAGTAACGGAAAGTTCTGGCCCTAACCGGCAGACCTTACCGAAAGTTTCAGTGGTAGAAGTAGCCGACCCATCCGATGCAAACCTCCAGTTTAAACATTGCGAGAGTATTAAGGAGAAAGATTGCGAAAATTTTAATGATAGCCGGACACGATTGGTAGAAAACCACGTAGATTACAGTGTGTATGAGGTTAGAGATGACGTTATACGGTCAGACGATAACAGTGTGGGTTGCGCAGATCTAGAGGAAGTAATTGCAGATACTACTGCGCACATTTCTCCAGGTAGATTGGCAGATGAGATCAATCTGGCTAAAGAGGAATCAACGAAGGTGACAATTAGTGAATTGATAGCAAAGCAACACTCGCTAGTTGACGAGTTACAGGAAAAGGTTTCGGTATTGGAGGCGAAGCTACAGACAAAGCCTCAGGACAAACGTGTTGAAATTAAAACTGTATGTGAACAGAGGCTGAAAAAGCCGCCAGATAAGCCGGATTTGGGATCAAAGCCGGATGGTTTTTTCTGGAATGACCTGGATATAGAAGAAGATTTACTGTGGGAAAATAAAGAAACAGTCGAGGACAAGTGTAGACGGGTAGTAGTGTCTGTTAATATGCACGACCTACAACCAAAAGTGTTGATTGACACCGGTGCAGGATTGAGTGTTGTATCTGGGAAAATATTTGAGTTACTGAAAGATAGACCTGGCATCGTAGTTATGCCAGTAACAGGAGTGAAAATTATCGGTGCTACTGGGAAGGCCAGTAAACCGGTCACAAAATAGATTTTTGTCCACTTCGAGATATGTGGGGCACGATTTGAACAAGAGTTTGTCGTCGTGCCAGACTTGACTACGGAAGTAATTATCGGGTTAGATTGGCTATTAAAGTACCGTGCAGTGATCGACTGCGAAAGCAAAACTTTGACATGTATGTCACTAGATAAAACAATGGTAGTTGGTTTTGACGAGGCAGGAGACGGTGTGCATAGGCAATACCAGCCTATACACATTGTTAACTGGCCGGATGACATTGACGTAGGAATGAGTTTGAACTGCCGTAACATGAGGAATTTCGGCATTGACAAAAGTGTAGAAAGTGAATTGGAAGAGATAATCAAATTCCCTCCACGGATTAACGTTAGTGTTGGTGTGAAAAAAGATCGTTTGCGAGAAGTAATGAAGCTAATAGCCGATGCTCGCATACGTCGTCATGACGCTAAAGCGCGTTTTGCTAAGTTTGCAATCGGAGACTTAGTACCTGTAAAAGCTCATGAGAAATCGAGCGAGATAGACAATGAAATCTCTAAATTTAAGTTTGTTTATAATGGACCATATAAAGTCATTGGTATACCTCACACAAATGCTTATTGCTTAGAGTATCCAAGCTCTGGAAAACTATTAGGTATACGGAACATTGTAGACTTGAAATTGTACCACCCTAGAATCGATTAATCCCACACAATGGGTTATTTATACAGTATGTAAAATAGAGTGTAAGATTTAACGATTTGCTAGATTGCCATGCTTTTGACTGACCAAGGCCATTAAAGAAGTTGTAATTAATAAGTAATTAATTTTGATTAATCAATTTAATTTTAATCAATTTAATCATGATCTGATCAACTGAAAAATCCAAACTGCTAGTTTAAGTTTTTAGCTGAGTGACAGTAGATTAAGGAATGTAAATATGATTTTGTAAATAGCTGTAAGATTTCATAAATATGTGATTTACTAGTCATTGCCGATGTACTTAGACGCTGTTTTAAGTTTCAGGCTAGTACATGAGTGTGATGATGGACAGTGTTGAGTTATCCACTGTGATAGTGTTTATGGACTCCTTGAGATTACTCGGGAGTGAGTTTTTCCGAAAGAATTCAGTGAAACGGACGTTCTGGAAACGCCGTCACAAGGGCGAGTGAGATCAAGCGTGCCGCACACGCGGGCGCAACAATACTGGCGAGGCGAGCCGCTGTCGGCTCTTGTGCCGCTGTTGGGTCTTGTGCCGCTGTCGGCATTCTTTGTACTTGCGAGTACGGAAGGCGGAATTGTTTTTCTTCCTGGACAGCTGAAAGAATTCTGCTGTTAATATTTATGTTTTTGTCGATCTGCTGTACATTATTTTCTTGTTTAGCGTTAAATAGATTCTCGTGACGAGAATATTAATTATGAAAAGGTTATATAAAATGTGTAGTCTATTTAATTATTTATTTGCGTATTTTGATCTACCTGTTTTTATGACCATGCACTCTAATTAATTTTGCAAATAGTATTCCATTTCTCATAGTGTTACGAATTTTAATGATTTTGGAATAGCTAAACCATTTTTCTATGTTTTCTATGAATTTTAATATGTTGTCAACCTTTTTTATTTTGATCAAGATGACAGAGTGGAATAAGATTAGGAGTGTCTCCACTCAATTATTATCGTCTAAAAATTGGTTTATGGTTAATTAGGCGAATGCTAAATTTTGTTGATGTTTTGAGCATATGCATTTCTGCTGTTTCTTTTTTTTTTTTTTTTGGACATTTTCTGAGTCTGTTTACGTTACACGAACATCCTCAGACAATGTGGGGCACGTGTAACGCCGGAAATGCATATCCTCCTATTTCCATCTATTGTACTATAATTTGTTTTCCTTATTTTTGTTACCTGAATATATGACATTTCTGTGTCTTTACATATTGTAATTGTTTTACTATTTGTATATATATATATTTATGCATTTATGTCGATGTATAATTGGTTTGTTTCGTAAATATTATTTGTATTTTTACGCTGGGTCTTGCCTAGGGAAAACTGCTATCGAACGATTACATCGATAGGTCGTGTGAAGACTCAAAGTGTGTAGGATCTTTGGTAGTGTTAACTCTGCCGCGTGGAGCGCGGGCAGTGGGAGTCTGGCTGGAGTAGCGAGTGGAGCAGGTGTGTTGTGTGACGCTCCCGCGAGTTGCCGCGCTTTCGGGGTTTGGCAGCATGTAATTGCGCTCGACTCGCGATGATAGTTTCTGACATGGTGTCGCGGACGGGAAGCATTAGCTGGCGCACATCAAGAGCCCGTTTCGCCTGGTGACCGTGTCGAGAAGAAGGCGCTCCAACATCCAGCTTCTGCAACAGCGACGGCCGACAATGAGAGACTGTCGCCACCTCCTCGATCGACGGCTTCAAACCTTCAATCAACCAACAAGGAAGACTAAAAGCACGTAAAGTTTCAGAACTGTATGGCAGACCTCAGCTTTTCAAATTGTTCCATTTGCCTCGAAAAATTACAGCAACTTAGCATGAACCTTTGTTGCTCATTGTCCCAATTGCATTGCCAAGCAGGGTCCCTTCCTTTTCCGAAATGAACCCGAGTGTCGTTGAAATTCAAACGCCAGCATAATTCCATTTCACTGCTTTGATTTCAAAGTTCAATTTAAGTATTCATAGCTGGCTACAATAGTTAGATTACACAAGCACAAATTAAGAGTGCGAGTTTTATTACCGTATTTTAGCTTACCTGTGACTGCAGCTCAGCCTGGTACGTACTAAATTTTACTATTGTTAATTGTTCAGAATTGTTTAATTCAAGTTCAAAGTTAAATCTCTTCTTTCTAAATTGCGTAGATTCAAGTAGCTTTAGAAATGATTGTTGAGGTAGTTCAAGACTAACTGTATTTCGATGTGCTTTTGCTAAATTAAGTGTAGCGAAATTTATTACTTCTGACAAACTTTCAGTTTTCACACTACACGTGTCAACCTTCAGTTGCCACGCTTCTAGTGCTAATTATATGTGTAATAACCTTTCTTTTTCAGTTATTATAGTAATTGTCCATAGGACTGGCGACCGTAATTTCCCCCAAATCTCAAATATCTAATTACCGCTAGTTGATTGTTAACGTAATGGCCGCACATTTACTTTCTTTATTAACTTTATCCCTATTTCAGAATTAATTTCCACTAGTTTCACTTGCATTTTTCCTTTCATTTAGATGTAACCCTTTCCTCCCTCTTTACCGACAGGTTAGCTTCGGTGACGATTGCTTTTCCAAAATTCCCAATAGGTCCACGCGGTTTCATTTTCCACTGTCATTAAGGTCGATAAGTGAGGGGGAGGTTACAAACTGATGATAAAGGAGTACTAAAGAACATCAAACGTGTATACAGAAGGCAGCAACTGGGTATATTAATTCAAGTTATGCACGATGAAATCGCTAAACCTTGAACAGGTAATTTTCATGACACTGAACTCGCGATTCTTAATTCATGGAACAGAATAGTCTGCTTATTTTTGAGTCCACGGCTGAAGTTTTTAAAGCATCAATGCATCTGAATCCTTTCAAATGTTAGCAAACAGTCCTTGTTGTTCGGTTGTTGACGATAGTTAGCATAGATGCCTTGATGCAGACTGACAGCGATGCTGGTTACGGCATGAAGGCTGATGACGAAATTTTGTTGCCGCCTGCAGAGGACGGTAGCGATGGTGAAGTACACAACGAAGATGACGTTGCGGGGGAAGAAATAGTGCCTCATGCGCTGGTAACATCACAGTTGGAAAAACTGGTGGTTTATCTAGCTAGAAACAACTCTAACCGAATTGATGTTAGTGAACGTCCATGTGATCGTGCTGCTCTGAAACGCTACGCAGGTGTGAAAAATAAGGAAAAAGTTATTTCAGTAAATAAACATGAGTAGGCAACATAAATGTAGGGTCTACGTAGCGAAAAGGTGCCAGAATTGTATCTTTTAGTACGTATTTGAATGTTTGCATTTAGTAGAATATGGATTATCAGTATTTTCCGCAATCAGATCTACATTCGGCCCCATCTAGTCTGAGAAAAGAAGTTCTTGTGCAAAAGATTGCGCTCCTAAATTTGAGCAGTGTGGAATGTAGAAACTAAATGAAAATTTCTGATGCGAACTGTGTTAGCTACATGCTGAAGTTTACTGAACTGTGGTTTCTTTTTCGGGACTTTATATAGGAGAGACTAAGTTTTTGAGTAATCGACTAGAGTTTAAACATTCAAAAGCTGTCCGAATATTTTGACCACTTGCATATCTTGCATGTTGTGGGGATTGAATAAAATAAATGTGCACGCTCTGAGAAAATAAACTTGGAACGGGCGTGTACTGTCTACTATATTAACTGTGTTATGCTTTAATTGGACATCAAACTCCCATCATAGAATCTGCCCGTGGTCATCGAGACTTGTAACATGTCGAACGGTGGATTTGTAGCGCAGAAACCTATAACGCTGTATTTAAGTCTGATGTTTGCTGATATAAGTTGGAGATACGCCATTGTCAAATGCGTTCATTTTGTCTTGGTGTAGTGGCTGTTACAGATTTTGTTGCAGCATCACCTGGGACACGTCATCGCCCGATATGTACTCTCTGAAATCCCTCTCGTCTCTGACGAAAGTCAGCGGTGACAAGAAAAGACGGTTCAGCTATTGAGAACTTTGTACGTCAATGTTTACTTAAGAGTGTGTACTTTACATGTCCTGAAGGAGAATTAGAATTAAAGATTGTGAAAACGTAAAAAGATTACGTAAGGTAATTAGTCAACTTTTAGAAAGAGTAAATTTTTTAATTACAGCTTGGCAGTATCATTCGACAAACCATTTTAATTGAATACCATTGCAATATCATTTATTATTTCATAGAGAATGATAAAACAGATCACAAAATATTTAATGATCATAAAGTAGTTTTGTCGTGCCATACAGTTAATGTCAAACAGAATTATTTCTCGCAGTCGTCTGCTGTCGCGAGTCTTTATACAACCGAAAATGACATCGACTCGTGAATTTTCTTGAGTAGTTTAACTGGAAGAGTGTGGACTGTGAATGTGCCTTTTCAACTTACATGACCGATAAGAAATGAGTCGAGAATTGTGGTAGAAATAATATGTAGGCGCGGTCTACATCATTTCTCACAGTCGCGAATTTTCTATTCTGTGCGATTCATTTTATTACCAGGTCAGTTTAGTTGGAATAGGCGTCATATCAACTGTAGTAAAAAAAAACATAGGGGACGGGATTAAAGTAACATTTTAACCCGATTCCACTACATTACTTATGACAATAACGGAGGGCCTCGGCCGTTTCCTCCCCATTTGACTGATTACGAGCAGGGCCGCATGACTTCAGGCTATTAGATTTTCAGTGGATGTACTATTGCACTTACGATGTCGGCTTACACCCCTGTGAATATGAATTCAGGTAACCACCTATTCGTCCCTTCTTTCAACATCATAATCCGAGCCTGCTACTTCCGGTCACTTAAATGACTTGGGACCTAAAATTTGGTAATGCATTGTCGCTAATGCATGCGCGGAGACTTCCACTGGCAGAGTCAGTTAACAGAAAATTAATCAGAAATATTCAAGCCAATGAACCCATTTGTTTAGAATAAGCACGAGGAAGCTGCTTTTTATTAGTGAATGTGGCACTAGTCTTTGACATTTCTCGGCTAACCAGGAACACCGAAGATCTTGAAAGGATCCCAGCAAAGGGGTAGAAACATCGATTGTAGAAGAAGACACTGAAGAGGAACACGACACGGCCTAACGACCAACAAAATTTAACCTTCAAAGAAAACTGCCATTTAATCATGCGGACTTACACACAAACAGAAAAGTTATCGTGTGTAGAGATACGCCATGTAAAATAACTGCCTTTCGAGGATAAAAACGACGTTTCCGCCACGGCTGCCTTAAAAGTACAGCTTGAATTCTTTCCATCTAAAGTACATATTTCTCCCAGCGCTTCAAACATAACTGAGCCTTGGTAAAAATTTGCTGTTTTGAAGAGCGCGTAGTGTGAAGCAGTCGCCTTCCGTTTCTGGCGGTGGCGCCACTGTGGCAATCGCAGCTCTGGTGTCTCCCTCTGGTGGCAAAGGGGAAAAGTAGCCTGTTCACGTGCATTTAAGGGGAGCTATGAGCTCGCCAGTCGGTGAGTCTCGGGTCAGTCTGAATCAGCTCTCGTCCGCAGGTGTGAGGCACCTAGAGTCTGTTTGTCGTCCGGAGTGCTAGTATGTCTGTCGTTCGATTCAACCTTTAAAGCCGACAAAATGAGAGTCTTTCCACTCCGCCAGTAAGAGAACTCAGCGAGTGGTCGCCCGGTCGGGGCTTAGTTCCTGCATCTGAGTCTGCGCATTGGGCCGCCAGTCTGCTCGAGTTTGCTCAGGCAATGGTCATTGGCGGTTGGATCGATCGGTTGGCCAGTCGCGCACTGATACAAAAGATCACTGGCCCGTCTTGAGCGTCGGCGCATGTGAGATCGCCACGTGAGTCCAGTGGGCCGCGCCGTATAGCGAGGGGTAGTGGCTTCGCGGTCGACATGAGAGCAACAGGAGTCAATCCACGACATCAGTCTGGTCGGTGCGAGCTGCGACGCCGTGGTGTAACTGGTTCTCCGAGCGCTTCTGGGCCCCTTCAGTTACCATCTTGTGGAGCTTGGCTCGGTCCCTTCCTGGTGCAAGGATGTCGTTTTGCCAGTGGGCGTGTTTCCTCTGCATGGTTGGGTCCGAGCCAGCATTTCGGCCGTCGTGTGTCTGGAAGTGAGTGGGAGACGCACCAGCAGTGCAGTCGCGACGGAGCAGCAGTCGCGGACGGAGCAGCGGGCAGTCGGTCAGTTGGTGCGGACCAGGAGAGACGGGAGATAGGCGCACCTTCCTGCGTCCGTTGAAGCGGCTGGCAGCGGACGGTTCGTGAGAGCGATTTGGGGATGCTGCGCCAGGTCTTCTCGAGAATCGCAGTTTATTAGAAGTTAAGTGATTGGTGATATGTTCTGTGATTTACTCTTGTTAAGTTCTACTTTTTTTCTTGGTCAGTCTCTCGTCCCCAGCTTGCTAGTCTTTCTCTCGTCCGCATTTGTTAGGCAGTTAGTGTCTGCCTGTCGTTCGGAGCTGCCTCTGTCATGTTTGTCGGATTCGGTGTGTTAACGAATTTATTGCTTGGAGTGTAACGGCCTAATTCCTGAAATATGTTTTGTCTTGCCTATCATCTTGAGAGGCGTTATCTGTGTACTGTAGAGAATGTTAATTTGTTTGGCCAACCTTGTATAATTTTATATGAGACTGCATTTCATGGGCTTTTATTTAAATGATCATTTTAGTATATAAAGTAGCCACCCTTACATCGTGAGACTTTTCTTAAAAGTTAAAATCAAGTTGCACCTTCGGTGGCAAAGTTAATATTTTAATTTTCGTGTTTTGTATCATTTCCATCCCTCCTACGTGGTGCATAGTTTATGAGCTTGTGTGAATTGTTAAAACGTTTAGTTTAAAGTAATCTGGTGTGTTTCAGCTTAGCACCAGTGTAGTCTTTCAGAGGTTGTTGTGAGCGGTCGTAACTAAGGCCGTGTCAAAAGGGAGCGGCAAGGTTCTCAGCCCGAAAGCTCATACAGTCAAAAATTTGTTTTTTTCTGCCTCTGAATGAATTGTAACTTGATATTTAGAGGGTGTTTTCTGATTATAAGTTTAAATCAGTTTCTTTTAAAAAAATGGTTTAGGCACCATTAAAGTGAATAAATTACCATTTTTTAAAAAGGAATTTGTTTATGATTTCATCAGTTACGCCCTGGCAACTACTTCCACGCTCACTGTAATATTTCTGGCTTATTCAGCCATCATATTAGGCTCCAGAAAGCTATTCCCAGGGCAGTGGAGATGCAAGAAGCATAGAGATGACGCAATGTGCGATGAGGTACCGGTGACAGATGTTAGATTCGGTACCATTCCCGTGAGAAAGGCCGCCTGCATGATGCTGTTGCTCTGTGATTGGCTGCTGCGTTCGGCGGTAGGCCGCCAAAACGTTAAACTCTAGTTCCTATTATTAATTAAACCTGTCATCCAAATTACTTCATTTTTTTTAAATAAACATCTCTCGACAGCCAGCTATCAATCAGTCATTTCAAAATTATTAAAATCAAATGGTTCAAATGGCTCTGAGCACTATGGGACTTAACATCTCAGGTCATCAGTCCCCTAGAACTTAGAACTACTTAAACCTAACTAACCTAAGGATATCACACACATCCATGCCCGAGGCAGGATTCGAACCTGCGACCGTCGCAGTCGCGCGGTTCCAGACTGAAGCGCCTAGAACCGCTCGACCACCAGCGGCCGGCCTATTAAAATCAAAGTATTACTAAAACAAAAGACTGACGATATTACTGCCGATGCACTTCGGTGACGTTCGGGTCACCCCTTGCTGGCTTGGCGCGGGAAGTATCTCGGACAGTCCGGCTCTCCAGTTCTGACCGTTCCAGTAGACAGACATGTTTTCTGTTAAAGCAGTATTTGTTTCATGCAATTTTATCTACCACAGTTCCGACCGTCACTAGGTACAGACATGTTGTCTGTAATAGTAGTATTTGATTCATGTAATTTTATTCTCCAGTTCTGACGGTTCCAGTAGACATACATGTTGTCTGTGGCAGGATGTATTTCATGTTATTTTAGCCAGATGTAATGACTGTGGAAAGATATGTTCAACACGTTGTGATCAAGAATAGTTTCTCGTGTCTGTATCAATAAAAACGCGAGTGGCATCTCAAATGAGTTATAGTTTATTCGTAGCAGCAGTTCCTTGCGAAGTTAATTTCTGCCTCAAGAAAAAGAATCCACGACCTGAGTGCTGTTTTCTGCGCTGGGGACATCATCATCATGAAGACAGCAGGTTAGTGAAGTGTACAAGAACTTATGTATTCCACACAGGGCAGTGGAAACAACTAGGCACCTGACGTGTACTGAATGCACAGTACAAATGTGCTCAGTGACACGTCATCTGCAGTAATGCAGAGGAGGTAAAGAAGGATGAAAGTATTAACACTATCTCACTTTTATTCCTTTTTCTTGGCGTATCACATAGTGTGATTAAATGTGTTAATGTTCTTGACGAATCGCTAGTAAATAAACAAATTCTTAAGAATATTTTTTTTGAAAATAAATCACGGGCCAATATCAATTAATGGTTGATTCTAGAATTATGAATGCAGGTGGGGACAGGACCAAATTAAAGATACGAATTAATTTAAGGGAGTTTATTTTCAATAATAATAATATATTGTTACTATATCATCTGTTACTGATTAGCATTTAATAAATTTAGCAGTATTGCAAAGGACTTTGACACAAGAATCTTTTCCAGGAAACCTGGGGCTCTCCATCTGAAGAACACATTGGAATTAATCTTGGTGTAGCAACTGTAGTTTTATTAGTTGCTCAGTCGGCAGAGACACTAACCGCAGGGCTACCAATCAGTGCCAAAGGGCTAAGAGTAAACAGTATGAGGTAATTTGTAACAAGGCTGTAGATGTGAAGACTCACATTGTTGCTGTGCTTATTGCCTGGATATCCAGTGTCTGATAGGAAGTAGTACCATCTGCTAATAAGAATAATACGGGCTTGGTGCACAGACTAAAGACAGAATAAAATGCATTGTAACGCTCACAATATAAAAACAGAATCCACTATCAGTCACAGCTGTAAACTATCCCTACTGAGGGGTTTGAGGTGGAAGGATGTCATAAATCTAACTACGGAGAATCACTGCATGATCACAAGGAAGGTCGCTGACATACCCGACGGACAAATTCTGAAATATTGTTTGATGATCTATGATAATTATCATGTTGTAGCAAAGAAGGAGATACGGAGCATGCTGTGAATATCTGCACGTTTCATCCGCAGTTTAGTTAGTCGGTAGTGAACATAAATGTGAGTCATAAGCGAGCTGACAAAAGTAGAGACAGCAGTAGAGAGAGCACTGATGAAACGTCACTGCGATAAGAGATATGGTCATAAAGCTTTAATTATCACTTAGGAAAAGATATCTAAGACTATTTTTAATTTGTATCTTTTTGCAGTGATGTGTTTTTGCTCCTCTAACGGACTTCTACTATAGTCTGTAGTAGGGACATCAATAGGACGATTGCAGACTTGTACCTGCAAACAAACAAAAAATTAACTACGTAACTTTTTTTTTCGATGTGATAATTCAAACTTGGAGACTACTCCCTTATACTGTAACGTCAAGTGAGCGTTCAGCGTATTACAAGATCCAGTTAAACGTTTGTTCTTCCAGTGGTAGTGAACAGTATGGTTTAGCTAATTTATAACAGCAGATTAGATTAAAGTGCATGAAATTAAACACTAATGATTCGTGACTGGCAGCTGTTACCATAAGGTCTCATTAGACTCATATGTTCTCTAAAGTAGAGTATATATTGGCTGGTTGTTGTTACTGGGCGGACAAATTAAAAATGTACGTGTATTTTGTGTGTAAGGTAACGTACAGCTGTACCAGTTAGCGAAGAAAATAATATGCAACACTCTAACTTAGATTAGATATTAAAATATCATAAAAAGGTTTTGTAATGGTCAGTGCATTATTTAGCAACTTCCCTGTTACGAAGCTACACTTGCTAACACTGAGTACCAACACGGAGCTACGTCAGCTATGACCACTATAAGCAGCCGGAGGCGCCAAAGAAATAGTTCAATACCCACAGACTTCAATAATAATATAATAATTCCAATACCAAAGAAAGTTGGTGCTGACAGGTGTGAATTTTACCGAACTATCAATTTAATAAGTCATGGTCGCAAAACATTAACACGAATTCCTTACACCAGAATGTAAAAACTGGTAGAAGCAGACATCGTTGAAGATCAATTTGCATTCCGGAGAAATGTAGGAACACGCGATACAATACTGACAATACAACTTATCTTGGAAGGCAGGTTAAGGAAAGGAAAACCTACTTTTATAGCATTTGTACATTTAGTGAAAGCTTTTGGCATTGCTGACTGGAATACTCTCCTTGAAATTCTGAAGCGAGCAGAGGTAAAACACAGGGAGCGAAAGGCTATTTACGACTTGTACAGGAACCAGACAGCAGTTACAAGAGTCGAGGGGCATGAATAAGAAACAGTGGTTGAGAAGGGCGTGAAACAGGGTTTCAGCTTGTTCCCGAAGTTATTCTACCTGCACACTGTGCAAGCAGTAAAGGAACTCCAAGGAAAATTTAGAGAAGGCTTAAAGTTCAAGAAGAAGAAATAAAAAGTATGAGGTTTACAGATGACATCGCAATTCTGCTTGAGACAGCAAAGGACTTGGAAGATCAGTTGAAGAATGTAGTCGAATTAAATCAGGTGATGCTCAGGTAATTAGATGAGTTTTGCTATTTGGGCAGTAAAATAGCTGAATAGAATAGGGGAGAGAAGTAATTTGTGGCATAACCTAACTAGAAAAAGGGATCGGTGGATGGGACACATTCTGAGATATTTTGGGATCAACAATTTAGTATTGGAGGGAAGTGTGGGGGGTAAAAATCGTAGAGGAAGACCAAGAGATGAATACAGCAGGCAGATTGAGAAGATTGTAGGTTGCAGTAATTAGTCGTAGATTAAGAGGCTTGCACACTACACAACACTGCTGTTTTCCAATCGATTTTCCGTATCAGGAGGGGTCTCTTTGGAGCAATCTTATTCAAAATACATTTTTTTCGTCATCAGTCTTCTAACTAGTTTGATACGGCCACCACGAATTACTGTCCTGTGCTAACCTCTTCATCTCAGAGTAGTACTTGCAACCTACGTCCTCAATTATTTGCTGGACGTATTCCAATCTCTGTCTTCCTCTACAGTTTTTGCCCTCTACAGCTCCCTCTAGTACCATGGAATCAGACCCTCATGTCTTCACAGATGTCCTATCATCCTGTCCCTTCTCCTTATCAGTGTTTTCCTTATGTCCCTTACCTCTGCGATCGTGCACAGAACCTTCTCATTCCTTACCTTATCAGTCCACCCAATTTTCAACATTCGTCCGTAGCACTACATCTCAAATTCTTCGATTCTCTTCTTTTCCGGCTTTCCCACAGTCCATGTTTGACTACCATAGAATGCTGTACTCCAGACGTACATTCTTAGAAATTTCTTCCTCAAATTAAGGCTAATATTTGATATTAGTAGACTTCTCTTGGCCAGGAATGCCCTTTTTGCGATCGCTAGTCTGCTTTTCATGTCCTCCTTGCTCCGTCATTCCCCTGCCCCCTATCACAACAAAGAAAAAACCACACAATCTTTTCTGCTCTTTCCTTAAGTGGTATGCAAATTTTTAATTTAGTGAGGACGCTTACGGTGACGTGGAATATTGCGCCACGGTCATGAGTTAAAAGAACATGCATATTTGCCACTCCTGTTAAAGAAACAACTCACTACTAAACAAAATGAAAGGTAGGTAACCCTTAAAGTCCAAACTTCCGAAACTCCCACACCAATGAATAACTGGCAATAACAGCACTAAAGGAACACATTAAAAAGTAGGAGCATAACAGAAACTGCTAACTAACTGAACGAGGCTTACTAAGATGAGACATAAGAAATTATATATAATTAATTACTGACAAATTTTTAGTGAGAACACAAATAACGATGCACACTGATGCGCCATAGTCATAGGACAAGAAATTAAAAATATACTAACTTCTATTAAAAGAGGCCATTTTACATTTATGTAAAATAGGAACTGAATGGACCTTGAAGTCTTCACTATAGGAACTAGGCATACGCCACACAGCACCTAAGTCTAATTAAGAGCCATCAAAGCGATGGTGAAAACACTGAAGTGTACATGCGTAAGAAGTGCACAAGTGAAACACAGAATAATCAGAAGCCAGAAGGAGAAGGAATCAAGGTTGGACGCTGCTTCAAGAAACCTAAATTATTCAAAAGGGGTGCGTGCTTAAGCGAAATTTGCTCATTCAAAATGCCTAGCAGGTCATGGTTAATGCTACAGATAATTTATATTTCTTCTAAATTATATAAAACAGGGCCCTTCCATTGAATATGTAAAATACTACAATCCGTGTTTATATCTGAACTGGAACGATTATGATCCTTCACGTGCTTAGTGACAACTGCTATGATCCTGATGGTCTCTACCCTTCCATTGAATGTGTAAAATACTACAATCAGTGTTTATATCTGAACTGGAACGATGATGATCCTTCACGTGATTAGTGACAACTGCTATGATCCTGATGGTCTCTAAACAGTACGCTAAAGGAGCAGCAAGCTTGACTTATGTAAGTGGGAGGACACTCACTACACTGGATGCGACAGACACCGGATTGTGGCATCCAGTGGGTAGGGATTGTCTTTTCTGGTCTCTTAGTGCTTCAGTAGGTAGTCAACCTTATTGGGGGTATAGAAGGCAGCCATTTGCCGATGCTACCGAATATAACACCTAAGTATGGGATCATTCAAACAATGCTTTTAGAATTACCATCACTAGTGGATGATGGTGTAATCTGGTACCGATTATTAGAAGCAACTTCCGGTTGCATTTGCCGGAGAAGAACATCAACAAAGTTTGGCCGGTAACCATTTACATGTGCTATAAATTCAATGAGCTCTAGCAGACACTGGTAGTTTGTTTAGAGAGAGGGACTAATCGCATGGTAAAGCATTGCACGAAGAGCAGCCCTTTTTTGTTGCTTAGGATGAACTGAAGAGCAATGAATAATAACACCAGTAGTTTGTTCCCTAAATATAAGAAAGTGAAACTTACTGTCTTATAACGTAATTTCCAAATCAAAAAATGAGAGTGTAAAGCCAAAAGGGTATTCTATTATACACCGAATATTGGGGTGCATTTCGTTAAAGTACTGTCGAAAAAATTGCAGCTGGACGTCGGACCCATTATACAAAATTATGATGTCATCGACCTATCTTTTGTAACATACTACTCTTTAAAATTGTTGGAGGTGGGTTGGGTTGAAAAAAATTGATTTTGAATGCGATTGATGTAAAAGTTAGCTATTATACTGGCAATTAGGGATCCCATGGCTAACCCATCAGTCTGCCCATACACGGTGACTTTGAAGGCAAAGTAGTTATGCTCCAGAACAATTCTGAGCAAACGAAAGAAATAGTTATTTTATTTTCGAGTCAGAAACATACAAATTTACAGTAGCCATACGCATCAATATATATATATGTATATATATACGTTGTGTCCATGTGGTAGCTCTTCAGCTTCTGGCGTCTGCAGGTGAGGCGTCGACTTCTTCCATAACTCTAGCCTTGCCTTCTCTGGTGAAATGGTGAGCTTCTCGGATGTTCTCAGGAAGCTCTTTCGCGATCTCAGCCGTTGCTGTAGTGGATTATGTCCGTGCAGTGGATGGGTACTGTCCTGTTCCACTTTCAGTCGCTCCTTGTTGGCAGCCACTGTTCTGCGTACCCATGGTGCCGCTATTCCAGCCAGGCAGTAGAGCTTATCAGTTGGGGTAGGTCTTAAGCAACCTATGATCAACCTGCAGGTTTCGTTGAGAGCAATGTCTACTTGTCTGGCATGAGATGACCTGTAACAGACTGGAGAAGCATATTCAGCAGTAGAAAAGCACAGTGCCATTCCAGAACAGCGAATAGTTTGTAGATGTGATCCCCACTGTGTCCCCGCTAGTTTGCGAATTAGGATGTTTCGAGCGGAGATTTTCATTTTGATGTTTTTGCAGTGAGTTTTGAATGTCAGAGTTCTTTCGAGAGTGACTCCCAAGTATTTAGGTGTGTGATGATGTTGGAGTTGGATGCCTGACCATGCAATATGTAGGTCACGATTAGCTTCCCTGTTCCTTAAATGAAAGGCACACACTTGTGTCTGCGAAGGGTTTGGTCTGAGTTGGTTCTGATTGAAGTAGCTTGACAGTGTTCTAAGTGCTGTTGTCAGGTTTCCTTCCACGCTCTCAAAGCATGAGCTCTGCGTAGCAAGGGCTACGTCATCTGCATATAAGAATCTCCTTGTGCCTGGGGTCAATGTCTGGTCGTTGGTATAAATGTTGAAGACAAGTGGAGCCAAGTCGCATCCCTGACCTTGACCATTTTTCTGCGCTCTCCAGCGACTGCATTGTCCTTGAAATTCAACAAAAAACCGACGGTTTTGGAGAAGGGTGCTGAGTAGTCTAACGAGGTGGGCGTTCTTGATCATATTGTATAATTTTGCATGGAGTAAGCGATGATGGACAGTATCAT
Organism: Schistocerca serialis cubense; assembly: GCF_023864345.2. Taxonomy (NCBI): domain Eukaryota; kingdom Metazoa; phylum Arthropoda; class Insecta; order Orthoptera; family Acrididae; genus Schistocerca; species Schistocerca serialis. The sequence goes on from NC_064642.1 coordinate 526,386,643, forward strand.
ACGCTGTTGTGAGATCCACGAAGACCACGCCCGTTACTTGACGGGTTTCAAAGCCATCCTCTATAAACTGGGTGAGATTCAAAAGTTGCCCTGTGCAGCTTCTGTTCGGTCGAAATCCTGATAGTTCGGACATGAGAAGAGGGTCTATTACTGGTAGGATTCTATTCAGAATCATACGTTTGAACAGTTTATAAAGGTGACTCTAAAGGTTAACTGGTCTGAAATTCTTGGGATGATTTGCTCCCTTTCCAGGTTTCAGAAGAGCTATCACCCTGCTCTTTCGCCAGAGCTTTGGTATTTGGCATTGGTTCATGCAGTTGTTGAAAAGCTGCAGGATCCACTTTCTTGTTTCTGGGCCGAAATTCTTGATTTGCTCCAAACGGATGTCATCTAGACCGGATGCTTTACCAGTTTTGCTCTCCTTAATAGCCTTGTTTAATTCAGATATCTCGAATGGGAGAGTCAGATCACTCATATGTTCTTGGGCCTCTTGCTGTACTTTAGGACCTTCGATTCTGCGGTTTCCTCTCCCATTCAAGAGCAGTTGGTGTGCTATCTGATCTGCAGTAATGCTGCAGTGTGCTGTGGATCTGGTTGGGTCATTATTGAGGCGTCTCAATAATCTCCACGCTTTATGACTGTTTCTGATGAGATCAAGTTCTTCCATAGTTTTAACCCAAGAATTACTTTTGGATTCTTTCAGAGATGCAATAAGTTTGTTCCCAGCCGATAGCGTTGTCTCACCGAATGGATCTTCTTCGAATAGTACCTTATACTCTGTAAATTGAGTACTGAGTTCTGAAGTTAGACCAGGAATGTATGATGTTCGACAACCCCGAGGAATTGCAATTTTGGAGCACCTCTTTACAGACCTCACAAAAGTATCATACGAATCAGGTGAAGGTTCAATATTGGGAACTGCAGCATCCAGCGTTTCTGTAAACTTCGGCCAGTTGGCTTTCCTGAAGTTAAACCTCCTTCTGAACGGAACTGTCTGTTGTCTAACTGCTGCGTAAATTTCGCACGTGATCGGTCTGTGCTGTGTATTTGGAATAGGGTTGCAGACAGATTTTATGCACTGTTGTGAGATGTTCTCGCTGCAAAATATCAGATCGGGGTTGTATCCGTGTTTCCATCTGCCACTGTTGAAAGATGCAGGTTGCTTAGGGTCATGTATAAGGCTCAGACGATTGCCTTCCGCCCATTCTTGTAATGCTGTACCATTCTCATCATCATGCTCATAGCTCCACGTGGTGCTGTGACAGTTGAACTCACCAGCCACTATTTGTGTGTGTTGACTACAAAAGTTATCAGGTAGATTGATTTTGAGATCAACGTCCGGTGGTTTGTATACGGATGTGACTGTACAGTCTTTGATTTCCAAAGTTAGGATTTCAATATCATTTGCTTCAGTAAAGGTTGATGATATTATCTGTATGTTTGGTTGGACAAATATAGCACTTCCGTATTTTGGGTGGAGTCTTTCCGTAGCCAGTCGCATTCCGTTTACTTTTGGTCTGTGCATTTCACGGCTTCTGTGGGTCTCCTGTATGCGAAGTACATCGCATTTGGTTTGTCTGCACAGCTCTTGTAACAGTTCTTCTTTTGGTGATGATATTGCAATGATTTCCGACCAAGATAGACTTGCAATCGGGCGTACCCTGGGCGTCAGGTTTCTCTGGCGGCTGATCCTTTCACACCAGAAACATCATCTTGGTCATTTTCAGGACCACAGTTGACCATGATATCGATGAATATAGAAGAAATCGTTAATTTTTTGTGAATGAAGACGAGAGTACCGCCGTAAGTTGGATTCAGTAATATTAATGACCTCTTTGATGGGCATATTCGTATACATGCTTACGATATCCAGACTTGCTAGATTTGTATCACTGGTTACAATCACTAATTTGAGATGTGTAATTAAATCCTCTATTCTTAACGGCATGGAAGTCATGGAATAAATAATACTTATTGAGGAAACGTTGCTATTCCTTAGCCAATAAATAATTTGGGGCATAAATAACGTTAATAATAGGCCTTAAAGGAGTCTGTGGCTTATGGAGCTTAAGCAAACTATTGAAAGTGGGTATTCTCTGATTTTTTCAGAAAATGAGGTAGATAAAGCATATGCTTCTTTTAGAGCCCTCTTAATTTTTGCAACGAACTTAAATGTGTGGTTAAATGAGTATATTTTAAAAATAGGAGTACGAAGGAAGTCTTGGGCTTTCTGTGCCCTCACGATGATGGCTTGGTTTTCCAGAAGCTTCCTATTGATATCGCGCAAAATGGATTGGTCGCCTACATGAACATACTTCTTGTCAGGGTCCCACTGTTTTTGATTTATTTATTTACTGTGAGAAGTTCTAGTGCAATGGTGTTACTCAGTTTTTGAGAGATGGAATTTTTTGTGGGGTTATTTGGTTTAGACTGCTCCTGGGCAGCTGTAGTAAGGTCCACCAACGAAGGGGCCATGTTTTGATTAAACGGGGAGCTAATACTATGGGGTAGCACTTCGTTTAAAAAAACATTTCTTCGCCATTAGAAACGATGTTAGTTTGGTTCTCGACGGTGGAAACTAAAATCATATATAGGGGCTACTTCTAAAACAGAGTCAAACGTCATATCTAATCTTTCTAGTTTCTTGACAAGAGAACTAACAACATTACATTTCAGACAATGAATGAGATATGTAATATGTACATATGCGTCGCCAAAAATTAAATCATTCCATTCCTTAGGAAATTTAAGGTGAGTTACATAGGACTTCTTGTTTGAATGCAAGTATAAATATAAACATTTTAAATATAAACGTCTAATTTCTTTAGTAATAGCAGTTTTAGTGATAAGCACAATATAACATGGTGAGGTATCAGTAATTCTAACGAACAGCCTTCTAATAAAATTGGGAATCACGTAATATGCTAGACATGTTTCATTAAAATTAGTGCCTGCTGATATCAGAGTCTTCTTCTTGAATTCAGAAATTGGTAAAATGTTTCTATTGCCCTGCACGGAATTCACTACAGACAATGTTGCTGGAGGAACATTGGCAACCGAGTATTATGGCAGAGGTTAAAAATACCGCTATCGTTCTCAGGTTCTTTTTTTTGTCCAGTGCTTAAACTATGACCGGTTTCGGGCTCTTACATGCCCATCATCACGTGTGATACTGAAAACGAACAAGACACACGCAGTAGTACTTATACGTGCGATAAAGCAAAGAAAAAGTTTCATACAACATTTTAGAAAGCAGCGGTCGGGGTAGGTGCGGTACAATCTAAGTCAACGCCAGAGCGACGCCAGCCAATACAACGAACGACTGCTTGGGTAAGAAATATGCAATGAACGCCAGGACGGTTAAATTTTCTGCTGTGATCCAGAGAGCCGCGATGGACGACATACAGAACCGTGTGTACCACCAGCGAGCGCAGAACACGCAATAGCGTATACGAAAGAGGAAGCACAGTCTGGACCCGCGCGACCGCTACGGTCGCAGGTTCGAATCCTGCCTAGGGCATGGATGTGTGTGATGTCCTTAGGTTAGTTACGTTTAAGTTCTAGGGGTCTGATGACCTCAGATGTTAAGTTCCATAGTGCTCAGAACCATTTGAACAATTTTTTGAAGGAGGAAGCAAACTGGTAAATTAGACTGTCAAAAGTACGGGAAGAACAACGGGGGAAAACTAGCCCTACCGGTCTCAATTTGAATTAGTGATTTACACGCAAAAGGGGGAAAGATATTAGAAGGAAGCTGCATGAAAAGTGCTTAAAGTACATTCTGAGTGAGGAAGGAACAAACTGAACAGAGGCAGTAGTATTATTAGCTTCGGTATCTTGTTTATTTCTCGTATCAGACCTGATGTTGGACATGTAAGAGCTCGAAACTGGTGGTACTTTAAGCACTGGAAAATAAGAAGAACCTTACAGCTGAAGGGGTATTTTTAACCTCTGCTATAATGTAGAATAGAATGGCGTAATATTTGTTGTTCGCAAACTAAAGTATTATCTCTGTATTTTCGTTTCTTTGCTTGTAACTACTCTGTGAAATAAGGAAGGTTACTTTGCTGGATCAAGTACGAATGCGTCGTCATGGCTGGCTTCAAAATTTGTTTATTTCGAGAATGTTGTGAAGAGCCATGCCTTGAATCCGATAATCGACCGTTTATTTAACTTCGATTGGGATGAACCTGACGCACAAAGTATATTCTTGAGATATCTGTTGATGATTTTATTTCAGTTTTAGGTCTGAACGCATATAACATGTAAAAACAGCCATTCTTCCATAGTCAGTCTAACGTGTTTCCTGACTTGTGAGAAACATCGGGCCCACTATAAAATTATTTGACTCAGTGATTTTTACGACGCTACAAAGAACCTTTCATTTTCACCTAGAAAACTGCATATTTTATTACCACATTCAAATGTTTCATAAGTAATTCCACAATGTGCTCCAAGACGCTTTATAATTTCTTCATGTAAGTTCGTGACACAGTTGCGTGCAATTTATACTGGTGAATAGCCGAGATCGTAGCCGCTTATTTTCAAACCTGAGCAGCACTAAAGTGCTGATCACAGCAAAATGCTCAAGTAACTTCCACATAACACAGACATACACAGATATGAAGTAATCATATTACTGTGACACTTTCAACAGGTGAAACTGTACTGAGTGTAGTACCAGCTTCTGTTATGTGAAACTTCACTTTGAAAAGCACTTTAATGCAGATCTAGATCGAAAATTAACGCCTAAGTTCGAAATCAGTCATCAGTAAAGATTACACTTAACTGTGACAAAAAAATAAATAAAAAACTATTAAACTTAAGTTCCTGCTACGTTCCTAACAAAATGTTGGACCTACATAAAGCTTTATAATATGTCACAGTTTCTGAGTGTCTTATAAACAGTGATTACGTACTGTTATGAACACCTATATTTAATTGGTAATAGTGGAGATACAAACGTACACAAGTCACAGAATGTCATTAATAGAGCTGTACAGAGGGATGACTGCGTAACATCCGGTTGATCCGTGTAACACGATTTATTCTGGCATGACACATGCGAGGCTTGATACAGTTCGCCCTGCGCCTGCGGCGAGTGATGTAGAGTGACCACGCGACCTCAGCGAGAAAGACGGTCGTGGACAGCGCTAGACCCAGGCACAGAGCGAAGAACGCTGCGGACAGGTGGCCGGTCGTGAGGATCTGCTGCGGCGTGCTAGTGTGATTCATTTTCTCGGAGTGCAGCTGGTTGCGGTCGATTCTAGTCAGCCAGAGTTCCACCAGGCCTGCCTAAGACACACACATGCACACACACAACTGGAGTTAAGCATCGAAATACACAAGATATTTAATGATACTTTTCATAGTTTTACACTGCTATCCATCGAAATTAAGCCAAGAATGGAGCTTACTACTTATCTAAACGAAAAGATTAAACGGACAGATAAGACACAAAGATTACATGCTCATATCCAGACGCTGAGGTCGTGCATCAGACTGCATTCATATCCTGTTGTCGCTAATTTCTCGTTGGTTTCCTTTACTGTGTGCTCAGCGTACAGATTGGATAACACGGGATATGAACTATAACCCTGTCACATCTCCTCAACTTCTGTTTCCCGTTCATGTCATACAACTCCTATAATTGCAGTCTGGTTTCTGAACAAGCCATAGATAACTGTTGGATGCCAGTATTTTATTCCTTTTACCCTCAGAATTTCAAGGAGTATTCCACAAAACATTGTCAAAAGCATTTCATAAATCTAAAAGTGCTGTAAATGTGACGTGCCTCTCTTCATTCTTATCTTGTAAGATAAATTGTCAGTATTGCGTAGAGTATTCTTACATTTATTCGTAATCCAGACTGATTTTTCCCGAAGTCACTTTCTGCCGGTATTGCCATTCGTCCGTAAATATTAGTCTCAGTATTTTTCAGCCCTGATTTACTACCAAGCTTTATCCGTTGTTTAGGCGTACATATAGCATTTTACACAGTTATAGAAATTTTATATTCATTACATGAAGTGAAAATATCAATCCAAATACAAGTGAAAAATTTGATACCTATATTGGAAATTACGGTATTGTTGCACAGCAATGCGCATTCATTACGACTTTCGTTTTGTAAATATTCGCCGTGCATCATATCCTATTCGATTTTATCAGAAAAAAATTCTTTGAGACAAGCACATATCTGAAGAGACATGTTAACAACATTTTGGTTATGAAACTTCCTGGCAAATTAAAAGTGTGTGGTGCAGCGATCCAGACTTGAACTCAGGACCTCTGCCTTTCGCGGGCAAGTGTTCTACTGTCTGAGCTATCCAAGCACGACTCACGCTTCCAAACTTCACATAAGCTCTTCTGCGAACCTTGCAGAACTAACACTTCTGGAAGAAAGGATATTGCGGAGACATGGCTTAGCCACAGCCTGTGGGATGTTTCCATAACGAGAATTTCACTCTGCAGCGGAGTGTGCGCTGATATGAAACTTCCTGGCACATTAAAACTGTGTGCGGGGAAGTGCAGGAGAGCTTCTGTGAAGTTTGGAAAGTACGAGACGAGACACTGGCGGAAGTAAGGCTGTGAGGACGGGCCGTGAGTCGTTCTTGGGTAGCTCAGACAGTAGAGCACTTGCCCGCGAAAGGCAAAGGTCCCGAGGTCGAGTCTCGGTCCGGCACACAGTTTTAATCTGCCAGGAAGTTTCATATCAGCGCACACTCCACTGCAGAGTGAAAATTTCATTCTGGAAATCTTGGTTACGCTTGTGCTTATGGTATGGTACAGTATAATGTCAAAACCCCTGACAAGTTTACTTTTGCATCTATTGTTTGTAAAGTAACATCCGTGGAAAAAGCAGAACAGTGTTCCTCTCGAGTGGTGATCCTACAACTGATGCTTGTTATTTACAGACATTTTGTTTAATCGAGGACTGCCATTATGTTGGAACTGTGGATGTGTTTAGTACTGTAAAAGGTACAACGACTTAATGCGGTATGAGTGCTCACTATTTGCCGCACTTTTAATGCCAGTGCTACAAAACATTAAAAGGATGTAATTTAAATCAACATTTCGCAGTATCAGTGATTACGTTTTCTTAAAATTATTACTGTATAATAGTTTCATGTAGTTTGTGTAAAGAGATGCAGATCAGTCTTTCACGACGGCTAAGTCAAGTTCCAGTCACTGTATGAACTAGTTGAAGTCTTGGAGGTTCAAGAGAAGATGAAAAGAAGAAACACATTGCTTCCGAGCAGAAGTAACACTAAAAGACTGCCGTCCTTGCTTCAGATAATGTACAAGAATTAAATCAGTATGGTTATGTTCAGGCAGTTATGGTTGAGCTAGGGATCACTGAAACTGCATGTTGTCATCTAATAGTTCCTGGAGACGTGTAACCATTTTGAGAGATTCTCGTATTCAGGTTTGGTGTACCATTTGGGTAAGGTGGTTACATTCGCTATGCATTATGTATGATTTAATTTCGAACTTGAAATGCATTTTGTAAAGGAGAAATAGATTTATTCGAAAATTTCGGACATTGGCAGAGGAAGCATTCTGTATAAGAATATTTTACGTGGTAGTATTATTTAGATACTAAATTACGACTTTAGACAGCGTTTAGAACGAAAAATTACCAGGAGAACTTAAAGTTGTTGGTTCAGTTAACCCCAATGCACCTGTACCTACTACGAAAAAAATGCTTCATTTTGCTGACTGAATACACAGTATTATTTAGCAGTATTTACAATCTTAACTAGAATTCCGCATTTTGATAATAGCATAATCACATGTATTGCTCTTATTTAACATTTTCACACAATACCAGTGACTTTAGTATGAACGAATGTTAAATGCTTCTGAACATAAAATAAGTAGTGTGGTATTCCAATTTATATCTCACCCACCAATCATTTAATTTGGCTGATAAATGGGCCTGTTTGAAAGTAATGCCTCCGAGTTTTTTATGTGTTAACTCTTGAAGCAGTTTAAGTAAAAGAAACTTTATTAACATCCTACATCTTTATTCTTCATGTCTACATATTTGCAGCTCTCTGCCGCTGGAGGGCTCCGAACCTGAGCTTTTAACATGGAGGTGTGTAACATAAGTATGTCGATGAGTGATAAACAGCGTGCTGTAATCAAGCTTCGAATTCGTAGAGTTCGTCAAAAAAGGAGCACCCTCCTCTTCAGCATGATAATGCTCGATTACTCGCGAGCACTGTGACATCTGCAACAGTTCCGAATTGGTCCCACCCGATGTTCATCGGTTTTCGAAACTTAAAAGAACACTTTAGCGGAGTTCACTTTCATAGTGATGAAGCGGTATAAGCAGATGTAAGATGGTGGCTCCGTCAACTTTTATTGATAATAGTTTCTCGGATGTCTGCCTAGAACATTTGAAATCGACTTCCTAACCATTAGGAAAAAGTGTAGCGATAATGGGAGCGCGCCTATAAATAAAGTATCATTGAGTCATTTAAACAGAAGAACGAGGCGGTAACCTTACAGCATTAATAAGACATGTGTGTTGTGCTACGACTTTGGGATGCACCTGGCACTGTTCAGTAGAGAAACAAAACACTATTTCAGAAAAAAAGTTTTCGATAGGGCTAAGACACAATTATACAGTGTTTTGTTTGAAAGGAGACACTGCCATTTGACAGTATGTTTCTGTATTTTTCTTCTGTACAATCTACATTTCAGCTATTACGCCACTATCGAGTACAATGATAAAAGCAGGAATATACAAATAGTAAAGCACATTGGAAAAAAAATGGAAAATTAAAAGAAATTAGATGCAAGCTGATTCAGATTTACAAGATATTACTTACTTCTTAGACCATTAACTTCATTTTGCTGTGTACTCCGCAAGACAACAAATACACAGCTCAACATATTTGCTTGAAATTCATGTAACTGGTACAAAATTAACGTCTTGTAGAAATGGAGAGCATTATCGTACAAGCACGTCATATCTGGCCCTGTCAGCCCAAAGCACATAAAGACAAGACTAGCACTTGGTTTTAAGATGTAAGTATTAAAGTGATGTCAAAGAAAATAGACTTTGGAAGACTATTTCAGAACATGGCTCTCTGGAGGGCTTTAAAATTAATTGAAGTTAAATATAAACGTGCAAATAAACAACAAAAATCGAATAACTTCAGTGGTCATAGTCCTTTCTGTGTCACAATACATCACAAATAAAATGTTACAATTTGTAAACAAAGATGATTTTCTAGAAATTCACAGACGCAAAGAGTATACAGCAAAAACGGAAACACTATTTCAAAGTACAAAGAAGATATAGTAAAAGGAAAGTATTATTTTGGATTAAGTCTTAAAGCATTATGGAGATGTCTGGTTAAGTGGGTGAATGGATATGTTAGATGAAATATTTCAAGCGGTGCATGAATCATCTTCTCTCAGGTTAATATAGCTTAAACTTTGTACTCATTTATATAACTGGGTGACTTGTTGAAAACATGTTGTTAACAGTGGCAAAATTATACATAAAAAACAATTTATGTTTGTATTCAGAGGTAGAGGATGAAAGGATTGACTGAAGAGGAGCATAATTGTTTTTGTTATGGCGGCACTGTAGGTTGTCAAGATTACATCTGTTATATGTTGTAACTAAGTAAAAGTTGAAGTGATACAATTATTAGGCTTGACAATAACGTTTTATCTCAGAATCCCAACATAAATTGTTTATGTGCAATTTTGCCACTGTTGGCAACATAATTACTACACTTAATGTTTCAAAATGTCACTTGATTAAAGAAATAAGTACAAGGTTTAACGCTACATAAACATGACAGAAAAGGATTCAGGACCATTTGAAATATTTGTATTCACCTACTCAACCAAAAACCTCCAAAATGCTTTAGGATTTATATTGAAATAATGGTTTTGCTTTGCTATATCTTCTATGTACTTTGAAATAGTATATCTGTTTTTGTACGATCTTTGCACCTAACAGTTTCTAGACACAAGCTTTGTTTACAAAGTGTGACATGTTATATGTGAGGAAAATGGCAGAGAAAGGGGCCTTTCAGTACTGGATGTATTCTGTTTTAGTTATTTGTTTTCACATTGAAATTTACGTTCATATTTTAGTTAAAGACCTCCACAGAGCCATATTTTGAATAGTGTCCCCTTTCTCCACTAGGCAGTGCCACAGGCTACCGCAAAGTGGTAACACAACACACATATCATTTGATGGAGGTTTAAAACTTTGAAACATGTTGTGGAAATAAATTTAACAGTGACTGATAACAGTGAAAATATTGTTTTATTCGATAGCAGTAAAAGTCACAATAAACCCTAACCTAAAATGTTACATTTGAAGATACTGTTATGACTGTGTGTTACATAACAGCTACAGATGTAATTTATTTTACAGTCAGTATAGTACACAGTGTCCCAGATCCGCTAGGAGTGTGCCTATCGAAAATAAAAGCCATGGATTATGTTCACAAAATCAGTGTACTTATTCAGAATAGTCTAAAATTATTTTGAAAAAGTGTATTGCTTATTTGGCTATGCATTCACTACTACAGTACAGTTTTATTGGATGTCTACGTATAATTGCTTCGTAACGGCGGCCTTTCGTTGCCAACTTGAATGTACATTACACCAGAAGTCCGCTGGTGACAAACCCGGCAAACACGCAGGATTAACCCGGACAGTGATCCGTTTGCTGGCCAAAACCTGCGTGCGGTCTACGGTTAGTGGACTGGAACGCAGTCATAGATGAGGGACCAGGCACCTGCCTCTCAGTCTTCGTCTCGAATTCGACAAATTCTCGCTGACAAATGATGGAGTACTCGAAAATCTTAATGTTCCGTCACTGTTCCACCGTCATTTTCTGACCACTATCCAACACCTACTTTTACGTTTGCGGCCAGGACGCCTGTTGCAGCGATGCCAGCAGTTTGACCTTCTACATGGCTGTTGTTGTACCTCCAAGGATCGCAACGCCGCATCTCGACACGAGATAGCATTCCAGTTCGTAATTTCACACAACCAGTTCTAACTGAAGTGTGGCACGTGGTGTATTTGTAGTAGAGTTGTAAATTTCTCATGCACAACATGTGTTCTGTTTAACTCATATCGTTTTTTAATAATTAATTTTTGGTTTCTAATTTTGTGGTTATTTCCAGACGATGAACTATTGGCACTTCAATTAAAATGCTGCTAACATATAACTGCCAAGAAACAGAAAACCACATGTAAATTGCACTGTGATGAATCATCCAAATTTGTTTACACAATTTGACTGGTTATTCTTGTAGATGACATAAAATTTGTCGGGATATGGAACACAATGGTCACAATGGCTCAGTCGTAGGTACGGCACGCGGAAAACTTCTGTTCATTGGCAGGATACAGTGAAAATATAGTTACTCTAGAGGGAAGACCGCTTATAAATCAGTGGTGTGTCCCAACTTAGAATATTGCTCAAATAAAATAAAGTGTATGTTAAATGACGAACAATTATGCTTCATGAAAGGCAAAGGCCAAGAGAGGCATTTGGGGTTGTACTTGATAGTAAGAGCAATATATAAGGAAAATTAAGACTGACTCATAAGATTTGTCGATCTAGACTGCGCGTTAGACAATGTAAATCGAACATCGGCATTAGTTGGGGGAAGAACGTTCTGAGAATACATGTCTGGAGCACACTATTTTACGATAATGAATCATGGACTATAGAATAATCGGAAAAGAAGAGAACAGAAACATCTGAGATATGGTGCTGTAGAAGGATGTTGAAATTTAGGTAGAATGGTAAGGAATGAGAAGGGTCTCCTCAGAATCAGCGAGGGGATGAACAAGTGGAAAACACTGACATGAAAAAGGGTCGCGATTACGACATCAAGATATAGCTCCTTTGGTACTCGAGAAAAAAGGTAGGGATAGCAAGAGATATTCAGAAATGGTTGACGACGTTAGGTTAGGTGCAAGTGCTACTCTGAGATGAAGAATCCGAGGCGGGCAGCATCAAATCAGTCAGAAGACTAATGACCACCCACAAAAAAAAAGAAGTGTGGGATTCTTAGTACTTAGGAATAACCTTGGATACTGAATGTAGGTAAAGAAGGACGTCGCGAATAGTTACACGGTTGGTTACATCGTGAGAGACAGCTACTGAAATTCTGAGAAATTTGTATCGGCAGAAGCTAGAAGGGAGACACCAACTATTGCACGTAAGCCTAGTAACAAAGTTTCAAAAACCAGTATTTAGTGAAGAGGCTAGAGATCTTCTTCAACCTTGTAAGTATCATTCCGCTTAGGGATTGGGACGGCAAGATTAGTCTAATTCCAAGTGGTCTGTAATTATATTTCTACATGTACGTCTACATAGATACTCCGCAAGCCACCGTACGGTGCGTGGCGGAGGGTACCCTGCACCACTACTAGTCATTTCTTTTCCTGTTCCACTCGCATGTAAGGCGAGGGAAAAACGAAATCTATATGCCTCCATATGCGCCCTGGTTTCTCATATCTTATCTTCGCGATCCTTGTATGTTGGCGGCAGTTGAGGAATTCGGCAGTCACCTTCAGATGCCGGTTCTCTAAATTTTCTCAACAGCGTTCTTCGAAAAGAACATCACCTTCCCTCCAGGGATTCACATCTGAGTTCAGACGTATTCATGCAATAATTTTTCCCAGCAAAAATGGAATGAGAAGAAACCCTAACATGCGCTACGATTCTAAGTAATCTCTGCCACGCACTTTACAGTGCTTTACAGAGTATATACTGTATGTAGGTAAAGTAACTACAGTATAATAATTTGCTCTGTTTCTGAGTTTCGTACTTGATATGTTCTATTTTCTAGAGGCATTTGCAGTAAAGTGAACAAAAACCTGCACAATCTCGGCGATGAGTCGATCGAAGTGTGCGGCGAGAGGGAATCCCCTTGGCCAGAGCAACGAGACGGCGAGAGCGCGCAATGCGCCTCCGGGTAGCGGAACAGCAGCCGAGGCAGATTCGGTCAGAAGGTAGCGCGCCTGGCCGCTAGGCACACCCGCGATGCAGACGCCCTGCGTCGTGCAGCGCACGCATTCCTCCGTGGTTCCCTTCTTGCGAGACCGGGACGAATCGCGCGGCAACGTGTACAGTAGCTTGGAGAAGCCGGGGGTACTCACGGCGCAGAACTGCAGCCCGGCTTCGTATGCCTCCGAGATGGTAGACACGGGCTTCTCTCTGCTAGGGTTCTGCAATCTGGTAGCAGAACGGACAAGTACAGTACACTCAGCAACACTCGAGCTCACCAAAACATTATCGCCACTGGTTAATGGCCCCAAATGATCTAGAAAAATCTAGACATTATGTAAAATCAACACTGTTAGTCTCCAGCTGCGACAATGGGAAATTATGTTGTACGTCCGGATATTTAACTGTTTACAGGGAAATTATAAAGCCCAGAAACCATTTAAAGTAATCGATACAGATAAACTGCCAAGAACAACATAACAAATGATACAGTACATGAGAGACAAACTTTAAAAGATTTTTCTAATTTTTGTTAATGTTCTGTTCATTATGAAATTTCACTACGCTGTTGTAAACTGGTGGTGTCTTGTACAATTTACCAAGCAAGACTCTTTGAGCACTCGCTACTGATTGGCAACGGAAAAAGTACTTTCTCTAAGTGGTTCGTCGCCATTTTCAGCAACTAGGTCAGTGGTTCTCCCGTTGGCGATTTCCCGAACTAACGTGTCGGCACGATGCGTAAAAAAGATTTTGAGCGAGTGTCTTTCACGTACTGTATCATTTGTTACAGCATTTTTAGCAGTTTACTAATATCTGTTTATTAAAATATTTCGAGGGCTTTATAATTACCCGGTATCGTAAGTAACAGCGAAAACTGTCGCAGGTTAGAGTATATTTTTATTTAATTATTATTTATCATACCTTAAGATTTTCCGTCTAGTGCTAACTAGTACATGAAGAAAGGTGTAACAATGTTTCATATTAAAGTCTCTGTTTTTACATAAGTTGCATCATAATAGACACATCAAAAGAAGCTTTGCATCACCTCGGCTCCCAGAACTCCTGAAGAGAGACTGTGGATATTGCATCACAGACACAGTCCCTTTCACTGTTCAGAGATGCTACTAAACCCGCCCAAAGCTGTAAACAATCATGCATGAGCAGCGGCTATTAGACGGAGGTGGTCCGATAGCCGATCAGTTCCAGTCATTCCACCAGGAAGGAGGCACTCGGCTTGTCTGTAGTTCTGCCATGGCTAGACGGTCAATACCACGGTTCGATCGCGTCCGCATTGTTAATTTGTGGCAGGAAGGGGTCTCAACAAGTGTCCAGGCGTCTCGGAGTGAACCAAAGTGATGTTGTTCGGACACGGAGGAGATACAGAGAGACAGGAACTGTCGATGACATGCCTCGCTCAGGCCGCACAGGGACTACTGCTGCAGCGGATGACCGCTGTCTACGGATTATGGCTCGGTGGAACACTGACAGCAACGCCACCATGTTGAATAATGCTTTTCGTGCAGCCACAGGACGTCACGTTACGACTCAAACTGTGCGCAGTAGGCTGCATGTTGCGCAACTTCACTCCCGACGTCCATGGCGAGGTGATCTCTGCAAACACGGCACCATGCAGCGCGGTAGATGTGAGACCAACAACATGCCGAATGGACCGCTCAGGATTGGCATCACCTTCTGTTCACCGATGAGTGTGGCATATGCCTTCAACCAGACAATCGTCGAAGACGTGTTTGGAAGCAATCCGGCGAGTCTGAACGCCTTAGACACACTGTCCAGTGAGTGCTGCAAGATGGAGGTTCCCTTGAGGTGGCATTATGTTGGGACGACGTACGCCGCTGTTGGTCATGAAAGGCGCCGTAACGACTGTACGATACGTAAAATGCCATCTTCCGACCGATAGTACAACCATTTTTTTTTTTTTTTTTTGGTCATTAGTCTACTGACTGGTTTGATGCGGCCCGCCACGAATTCCTTTCCTGTGCTAACCTCTTCATCTCAGAGTAGCACTTGCAACCTACGTCCTCAATTATTTCCTTGACGTATTCCAATCTCTGTCTTCTCTACAGTTTTTGCCCTCTACAGCTCCCTCTAGTACCATGGAAGTCATTCCCTCATGTCTTAGCAGATGTCCTATCATCCTGTCCCATCTCCTTATCAGTGTTTTCCACATATTCCTTTCCTCTCCGATTCTGCGTAGAACCTCCTCATTCCTTACTTTATCAGTCCACCTAATTTTCAACATTCGTCTG
The DNA here is from genome assembly GCF_023864345.2 of Schistocerca serialis cubense. Taxonomy (NCBI): domain Eukaryota; kingdom Metazoa; phylum Arthropoda; class Insecta; order Orthoptera; family Acrididae; genus Schistocerca; species Schistocerca serialis. Next base: position 526,401,919 of record NC_064642.1, read on the forward strand.
TAGCACCACATCTCAAATGCTTCGATTCTCTTCTGTTCCGGTTTTCCCACAGTCCATGTTTCAATACCATACAATGCTGTACTTCAGACGTACATCCTCAGAAATTTCTTCCTCAAATTAAGGCCGGTATTTGATATTAGTAGACTTCTCTTGGCCAGAAATGCCTTTTTTGCCATAGCGAGTCTGCTTTTGATGTCCTCCTTGCTCCGTCCGTCATTGGTTATTTTACTGCCTAGGTAGCAGAATTCCTTAACTATATTGACTTCGTGATCATCAATCCTGATGTTAAGTTTCTCGCTGTTCTCATTTCTACTACTTCTCATTACCTTCGTCTTTCTCCGATTTACTCTCAAACCATACTGTGTACTCATTAGACTGTTCATTCCGTTCAGCATATCATTTAATCCGTCTTCACTTAGGATAGCAATGTCATCAGCGAATCGTTTCATTGATATCCTTTCACCTTGTATTTTAATTCCACTCCTGAATCTTTCTTTTATTTCCATCATTGCTACCTCGATGTACAGATTGAAGAGTAGGGGCGAGAGGCTACAGCCTTGTCTTACACCCTTCTTAATACGAGCACTTCGTTCTTGATCGTCCACTCTTATTATTCCCTCTTGGTTGTTGTACATATTGTATATGACCCGTCTCTCCCTATAGATTACCCCTATTTTCAGAATCTCGAACAGCTTGCTACATTTTATATTGTCGAACGCTATTTCCAGGTCGACAAATCCTATGAAAGTGTCTTGATTTTTCTTTAGCCTTGCTTGCATTATTAGCCGTAACGTCAGAATTGCCTCTCTCGTCCCTTTACTTTTCCTAAAGCCAACTGATCGTCTCCTAGCGCATTCTCAATTTTCTTTTCCATTCCTCTGTATATTATTCTTGTAAGCAGCTTCGATGCATGAGCTGTTAAGCTGATTGTGCGATAATTCTCGCACTTGTCAGCTCTTTCCGTCTTCGGAATTGTGTGGATGATGCTTTTCCGAAAGTCTGATGGTATGTCGCCAGACTCATATATTCTACACACCAACGTGAATAGTCGTTTTGTTGCCACTTCCCCCAATGATTTTAGAAATTCTGATGGAATGTTATCTATCCCTTCTGCCTTATTTGACCGTAAGTCCTCCAAAGCTCTTTTAAATTCCGATTCTAATACTGGATCCCCTATCTCTTCTAAATCGACTCCTGTTTCTTCTTCTATCACATCAGACAAATCTTCACCCTCATAGAGGCTTTCAATGTATTCTTTCCATCTATCAGCTCTCTCCTCTGCATTTAACAGTGGAATTCCCGTTGCACTCTTAATGCTACCACCGTTGCTTTTAATGTCACCAAAGGTTGTTTTGACTTTCCTGTATGCTGAGTCTGTCCTTCCGACAATCATATCTTTTTCGATGTCTTCACATTTTTCCTGCAGCCATTTCGTCTTAGCTTCCATGCACTTCCTATTTATTTCATTCCTCAGCGACTTGTATTTCTGTATTCCTGATTTTCACGGAACATGTTTGTACTTCCTCCTTTCATCAATCAACTGAAGTATATCTTCTGTTAGCCATGGTTTCTTCGCAGCTACCTTCTTTGTACCTATGTTTTCCATCCCAACTTCTGTGATGGCCCTTTTTAGAGATGTCCATTCCTCTTCAACTGTACTGCCTACTGCGCTCTTCCTTATTGCTGTATCTATAGCGTTAGAGAACTTCAAACGTATCTCGTCATTCCTTAGTACTTCCGTATCCCACTTCTTTGCGTATTGATTCTTCCTGACTAATGTCTTGAACTTCAGCCTACTCTTCATCACTGCTATATTGTGATCTGAGTCTATATCTGCTCCTGGGTACGCCTTACAATCCAGTATCTGATTTCGGAATCTCTGTCTGACCATGATGTAATCTAATTGAAATCTTCCCGTATCTCCCGGCCTTTTCCAAGTATACCTCCTCCTCTTGTGATTCGTGAACAGGGTATTCGCTATTACTAGCTGAAACTTGTTACAGAACTCAATTAGTCTTTCCCCTCTTTCATTCCTTGTACCATGCCCATATTCTCCTGTAACCTTTTCTTCTACTCCTTCCCCTACAACTGCATTCCAGTCGCCCATGACTATTAGATTTTCGTCCCCCTTTACATACTGCATTACCCTTTCAATATCCTCATACACTTTCTCTATCTGTTCATCTTCAGCTTGCGACGTCGGCATGTATACGTGAACTATCGTTGTCGGTGTTGGTCTGCTGTCGATTCTGATTAGAACAACCCGGTCACTGAACTGTTCACAGTAACACACCCTCTGCCCTACCTTCCTATTCATAACGAATCCTACATCTGTTATACCATTTTCTGCTGCTGTTGATATCACCCGATACTCATCTGACCAGAAATCCTTGTCTTCCTTCCACTTCACTTCACTGACGCCTACTATATCTAGATTGAGCCTTTGCATTTCCCTTTTCAGATTTTCTAGTTTCCCTACCACGTTCAAGCTTCTGACGTTCCACACCCCGACTCGTAGAACGTTATCCTTTCGTTGATTATTCAATCTTTTTCTCATGGTAACCTCCCCCTTGGCAGTCCCGTCCCGGAGATCCGAATGGGGGACTATTCCGGAATCTTTTGCCAATGGAGAGATCATCATGACACTTCTTCAATTACAGGCCACATCTCCTGTGGATACACGTTACGTGTTTTTAATGCAGTGGTTTCCATTGCCTTCTGCATCCTCATGTCGTTGATCATTGCTGATTCTTCCGCCTTTAGGGGCAATTTCCCACCCCTAGGACAAGAGAGTGCCCTGAACCTCTATCCGCTCCTCCGCCCTCTTTGACAAGGCCGTTGGCAGAATGAGGCTGACTTCTTATGCCGGAAGTCTTCGGCCGCCAATGCTGATTATTTATCAAAATTTAGGCAGTGGCGGGGATCGAACCCGGGACCGAAAACGTTTTTGATTATGAATCAAAGACGCTACCCCTAGACCACGGGTACACCCTGGCACAACCATATCGGCAGCATATTAGCGAGGCATTCATGGGCGACAATTCGCGCCCCATCGTGCACAGCTTGTGAATGACTTCCTTCAGGACAACAGCATCGCTCGACTAGCGTGGCTAGCATGTTCTCCAGACATGAAACCTATCGAACATGCCTGGGATAGACTGAAAAGGGTTACTTATGGACGACGTGACTCACCGACATTTCTGACTGATATACGCCCAGTCGCTGTTGATGAGTGTGACAGTCTGAACCAAAAGTGCCTTGATGAACTTGTAGATAGTATACAGGTATGCATCAATGGAAGAGGACGTGCTACTGGGTATTAGAGGTGCCAGAGTGTACAGCAATCTGGACCACCACCTCTGAAGGTTTCTCTGCATGGTGGTCAACATGCAATGTGTGGTTTTCATGAGAAGCAAAAAGGGCGGAAATGATGTTTATGTTGATCTCTATTCCAATTTGCTTTACAAGTACCGGAACTCTCGGAACCGATGTGATGCAAATCTTTTTTTTATTTTTTTTTATTTTTTATGTATCCATGTTACTAGTGTACTTCAATAAATTATAAATTTTCGTATGAAGGTGATACAACATCTAGTTTCTAACAATACTTCTTATCTGTAATGCATCCTGGTATCTGCAGATTCTACGTTATTTAATGTTTTGTAATACCTAATCTTTTAATAATAAAATAATTATCATCCATTTGTAAATGAAAACTGTTTCCTGAGCATTATGTCTGAATATTTTGCTAGCTATCAGTCTGAGTATCAAATCACGATTTCAGCCCAAGAAACATTTAAACAATGCGAAAAGCTGTATGTGCACCCTCTACACTACAACAGAAACAAAAATGTCTGGTAAACATGGGTCCACTGAAGAGTACTGCGAACATGGGGATACGACCTGCCAGTAGCTTCAGTACAAATACAATCCTTGTTATTAAAAGCCAATATGATGATTACATCCTCAGCCGACTGGACTCTAATTGCACCCATGTTGAATGGTTGAGAAAATGCGTGATGAGTCATCGGTACATTTTGCTGTCGATGTAAGACAACACCTAACGGACCGATGTGGTCCATGACGAATGTGTCGAGGTGAGCTTGTACCTTGGCCTCCAAGGTCAACTGACCCCTGCAATTTACAGTCAGCTAAAAATGGAGTGTACTACACTCCTGTTAACACAACGAAAAACTGGAGCAGCGGAGTGCACAGTCTTGTCAAGATTTACGAGATGGTACAGGGGTGTTTGAATGAATCCATAACTCACTGCGGAAAAGAGGGCAGTACTGCATACGAATGAGAGGCCGACACGTGATTACCTCTATGTACGAGAGTACAGAGAATTATAAAATGTCATGTGCTGCACTGCTTTATTTCTTGTTGATGGTGAAATTTGCGCCCATTCAGATGGGAAATTAATCTTAAAATTTAGCTAATGAAGTTTTTTATTTCTTTGCAGGTACATGTTAGATATCCTGACATGAATTCAAATCTCCACGCCACTGTACCGAAGCACCTGTAACGGTAACACCGATTACCTTAAACGGCAGTCGATGCTAATGTTAAACCTCTGCGAAGAAATTTTGAGAAAGTTGTGACCTTGAGATGAGCTAATGGGAACAGAACAATCGGCCTGAGACTCGTTTCCGAAACACTCCAGCACAGTATAACCAACAGTAAACAGGTGGGTCAGGAACAGACGTTCTCCCAGCACAAAAGCAGGTAGTAATATTACGTATTAATATTGGTCGTCAGCATAACTATGCGATCTTATGTGAAGCAATATAATAAAACAGAAGGCAGTGCTATGGCTAATCTAACCTTCCTTGACGCACGCACTAAACTCTTTCTTTATATCCGTTCACACTACAACACAGTAACCTAGCTTTGCAGATAAATGTATTACAAACTTGGAAGTGAGAAAAAGAAATGGCCAATGAGATAGCAAACAGTAACATATTTCTGTCGGCAACACGTACTTTAAATGAACTAAATGCAGCAGTTTATAGAACCAGTCACCAACACACATGAAACTAATAGCAATAGTAAACAGAGAAGAGTTTGAAATGGTTCTGACTTAAATCTGGGGGTGTACTAATGGTCATATAACAACATCGCTTAGTACAGGGTCTCTATGCCTGTGCATTAACCAACTTGCAATAGAATAGCTAACACAGCAAATATTTCTTTCTTAAGCTCAGTTTGAAGCAAGTAAACAGAATGCAAATTTAACTACGCTGGTTCTGAAGGAGCCTTTGCTTTGCTTAATTAAGTAACCAGTCTAAGACATGAGGGCCCTTGAAATTTCATGGTTTGAAGAACCATACTCATTAACAAAACTACAAAATATGTATGAGAAGTGGTAAGTATTCTCATCAGTAACTATTAAGTAAAGCATAACGAACCATAACTCTTTAAATAACAAATGTGCTTTGATAACCAGTCTTTTAACCTACTCAAAATACAGTTGGTGGTGTAAATGCCAACACAACATTAAATTCAAGTTAAAACACTTTCTCATTAAATGAACACTAAAAACACTTTATAGTTCTGATCAAAGTGCATAAATGCAACATTTAATAATCCTTTTCATTTTAGGTCAATATGATTATTCTTTTAACTAACAACTTTACAATTTTCAGGTAAGGAAAATTATTTAAGAAAACAACTGCAGATTGATTTAAAAATGCAGTGGAAGTGGACTATTTCTGAAACTATAAAACTGAACTTTAAACACTATAACTCCACACATCAGAAAGCAATAACAACTACTTCTACAGCTGCCGAAAAAGTCTTTCCATAATAAATTAGGACACTTGGAATTAAATTCACTAAGACAGAATTCCTATCCAGGCTTGCGATTTAAGATAGTCACGGGTGTAAAACAGAGTTTTTAGCAACACCACGATTATTAATAAAATCAACCAAATTTCACAAATACCTGGTCCATTTTCAGAGTGGCAAATATAAACAATTCAGTGGAAGGCTGGTGGCACTGGTGGTGTAATTTGCAGTGGCTGTTAACATGGCGGCGGTGTACTCGTAGTCATGGCGGTACTGTTGGCGTCGCCCTGTGACAGATCTTCATGGAGTTGGAACAATGTTTTTACAGGACCAAAAACCATGCCACGATAACAGTGTCACCAAATGCAGCAACTGAGACCCATGAGTACTGCTCTCAAGCTCCTCAGGCTCAGAACTCCAAGAATATGAGCCACAATGATGCGCTGCTGCTAGCGAGATGTTAACCACAGCATTCCTCAGCCCAAACCTTTCTTACCCGTCACAAAGGACCAGTTGCCACTTGCGCACCAACTACACCTTTTCCACTCCGCCAGACTACTTCCGCAGCTGCGCGCTTCCCCACATTACATCCAACGCTACGTTCCCTAACTATGGACCAAATCATTTACAGTACATTTTATAACAATCATTCGAGTAATTATTTAAATCCACAGCACAGTTTAAACAACACCGTTCAAAAAGTTCACATAACTGAAATATGTTTACATATTCTCAAAGAATGTCCATGGCAGATAAAACTACATAAGCAACACTATGAACTGGCATAGAAATATCGATGGAGATACAAAATAGGTTGAAAATAGGTGTTGCTCACCCCTCTACAGGAGCCAAAATAGAATGATACAGCTCTGTGACAAAGTGGAGTATCTTATGACTCGGTGGAAGTGTTCGACGAAAATGCAGCATCATTTAACATTGTGATCAGATACGTCTAAATGAAGAGGAACGAGGTGACAGACCATCTGTCTGTAAGGAAACAGGAATCACAAATGAAGTGTATAATGGGGAAATCTCAGCCCCCCAAAATGGCCAATGAGGAGTTTAGAGGAAGGACTGGACCCCTTGGTTTTGGAACGTCACCGTTTATCGGGCACAAAATGATTTACTCATAAAAAGTTACAGAATTACAACAAACAATGAACTTTACATGAAATATAAAGATTCTCTAAATTCAAACAAAGATTATGATTTTAAAACAGTTCGACAACGTAAACTTTCAGACAGGAAAATAATAATTGAATTTAAAGGAACTTGAAAATTTGTGTGAATGACTTTAACAGGAACTCTTTAGTGGGCAAGAGTTTAGTAAGTAACACTTCATTTCACATGAACCAGTTAATTAAAATTTTAGCAATTAACAAAAGTTCGAACGAATAATGTCAATGGCCATAATTTATTTGCAACAAACAGCAAGACCCAAGGGGCGGCATCCTTACTAATAATAATTTACCCCTAGAAAGAACAAGATGATGGCAATAAAGGGCAGGATCTCGATCCAGGAAAACGAGGGGATCACAAACCTTGTTTACTAAAGTAGTTTTGAACAATACCTGATACTTCCTATTAGCAGGAACAAGAAAGCCCCATATTCGTAGCGAAAACTATGGTGGAAATTTCCCACCAACATTTTTAGAAAAGAATTAACCTTTGCATCTTTTCTTCCTTCTGAAATATAAAAATGCAGCAATAGTAAAAAAATCTCAGTATATAACCCAAAGGTATGGTAATATACAAAATTAAAAACCTTATCTTTAACAAAGAATTCAGTGACCTCTTGGAAAGCACAAACTATTAAAACAAACACTACAAAATCATGTCAAAGACTTTGAGGAATAGTACAAAACGACAAACAGCTTATTTTGGATATGATTTCCGCGTATGGAGTGGGCTCCGATAACACTATCGCACACAACGGTTAGCGTAGTTAATGCCGCACTAGCACGAACGCTCGAGAACCGACGAAGGAACAAACAGTGTACCGATAGACTTACGGGCGTGCGAAACGAGAATCCCTAGATCCAACCACGCTCGAACACTCACGCCAGTTCATGTCAGTACAAAGCCCACAAGCAATCAAGTTTAGCGTAGATAGCTGGAGTACAGAACGTGCGTAAGTAAATACTAAATTCCAGACACCACAACCATGTGCAAACCAAATCAGATTAACACAGCTAAATCCAGAGCACCCCAAAGTATCCCTAAGCTGTGATACCGTTTCAAGTGAGTAGGCAAATAAATTACGATGACTTAAAGGGTTATAGCCAAATCAAGGGAACAAGAAATTTAAGTCTTAAAGTAAACGGGTCAAACCACATCCAAACTGTCATTATACTATATCACCAAGTATCCAGTTATAAATATACCTTACAGCAACTGCTTATCCGGTGCAGAGGCAACACCCGAAACTTCCTAAAAAATATCTGGCGGAATAACAAGGCTGTCGAATAGGACCTCTGTTCGGCATTATACCGTGCAGCCTGGACCAGAGGAAGCGCCAGTACTGAGAGAGGGTAAAACGACAAATACCCTTAATGTTTTCAAGGAAACAGCTCACATCCTGTGGCCGATAACTTGAATTGATACTCAGCACCACTCTCGGCGTAACGGACTGTCACACCGACCGCGCACTAAGTCATGAATATGAATGAAGAGTTCAGGAGCAAACAGCAAACTGCACTTAGAACAACTTTAAGGTAAACACATCTGCAGATGTAGAGGCCAGAGAACATGTTGAAATAAAACGTCGTAAGCACAGGAAAATGACCTTAAAGCAGGCCGGCCGTGGTGGCCGAGCGGTTCTAGGCTCTTCAGTCCGCAACCATGCGGCTGCTATGGTCGCACGTTCGAATCCTGCCTCGGGAATGGATGTGTGTGATGTCCTTAGGTTAGTTAGGTTTAAGTAGTTCTAAGTTCTAGGGTACTGATGACCTCAGATGTTAAGTCCGATAGTGCTCAGAGCCATTTCAACCAGATCCAAAAGTCCACGACTGACAGCATAAATTCTCGAACTGGCAGATAAGTGAACCAGGTCCACATAGCAACAGCCGTCAGGGGCCTCCAAGCCCCAAGACTCCCCAGCTAGTCCACAAAACACCGTAGGTACGGCCAACGCCGTCCAAATTGACGGCCACTTCTTGAAGCACTTGCTATGATTGTACTGGCCTCACCTCTCTCCAGCGACAAATTTTCACTCCACCAAAGTGCGCCATTTCGCGCTCAAATCACAACCGACGACCAACGATCGATACATAGGGCAAAAGTCGATATCCAGAGAGCCCTCCTGACGCTCTAAGACAGTAAATTTGGGCAACAGTGGAAAAGGGACCAGTTTTCGACATTTTGCACCTCATTGTGGTCACGACTGTTTTCGCCGCCCTCTCGGTACCGCGACTGACCACTGCTCACAACCGTTGAAAAAGGTCTCCGAACCGAGACAGCAGTGTCAGGACAGTCTATATGACCTACATAGTCGTCTAATTACCATGGGCGAGTGCTGGATGTATTGCTATGACCTTTATGCAAAGGAGCAAAGTAATCGCTGGAAATATAAAGGACACCCAAAAAGTTTCCATTCAAAGGCCGCACAGACCAGAATCGGTATGTCTATCAGTAAACTCACATAGTGCATTGAGGCAGTCATTCCATCGATGCAGTCATTCCATCGATGCACGTGGTTGAAGATATCCGTTTGCTGCTTGAGAAGTCTGTCATTGCCTGCTGCACATCCTCGTCCAACAGCAATCTTTGACACTAAGGCCTTTTAGAAGGGACCGAAGGCGTGATAATCTCATGTGAAGAGATCAAGATTATAGGCAGAGTGTTTGAGTACCCCCCGCCTGAGTCGACGTAGCTTCTGCGTTAAGACATTTGCGACGTGGGGATGTGCGTTATTGTGAAACACTAGCGCCTTTGTCGCAACATTCCACAATCCTGCCTTCCAAAAGACTAGCTGCTCCACACACAGCCTTCTGTTTCCTTCGGCAGCCAAAAAAAAAAAAAAAAAAAAAAAAAAAAAAAAAAAAAACAGTGTATTGGTCCTGTCTGGACATATTTGGTAGTAACGTCGCCATAGTTCACGTTTCTGCATTTACTGCACGCATTCCGGAAAGACACAAATGCCACACTAATCCATTGCTTACACGTCGGTGCTTGTATACCGGCAACGACATCGCTCTATGTCGTATATACGCTGGAGCTGCGCCCTCAAACGGAAACTTTCTGATCTCCTCTTGTGTACAGGTTTACTACCACCGAAAGAGGCGAAAAACAAACTATCATTTAATATGGTGATGCTCAACTTTTTTTTGTATTGAACTGGTGTGGTGAGCTTTAGGAGGCTATCAAGGCGAACCGTCATGGAATGCTGTCGTAAGGGGTGTTTTTGCCCTACGAAAAGGTCTCAGGCCATTCTGCACAGGCCGCACGCATTTTTTGTTTGCACTCAACGACTTCTTACATTTCCACAATTGCATTAACTATCGTATTTCCAGAAGCTCCTCGAGGAGAATTTCGCGGTGGAATTTTCTCAGACAAAAATTGATTCTTCTACAACCAAGTTCTCCGCCTAGTCATTTATCATTCTGAAAAAATTTATGTAAGTGAAGGGTGAAAATACAGAGGAGGACCAACAGTACTATGAATTTTCATGTTTGCAGCTTCATTTTTTCGAGATGCCAGTCTTTATGTGTGCCTCTGGTACTGGAACGTTATTTTTTTCTTCAATTACCGGGTACTTTCAGCTGTGACAGTTTATAGTATTAATTTAGGTATGTCCTGTGTAACAGGTGTGTTCAATCTTTTTTAGGGAGATCTGCTATATGCAATTTAGTCCATTTAGAGATATACTGACGCCAAAATTCTTAAAGGTTTAAGCACAAAACAACACCGTAGCCAAAATTAGCCTTTTTAATTACACGAAATACATATAAGGTAAATTTCTCTCCAACAAACGTTTGTAAGCTTACTGCTCAATTTTCAAGATATTACACTGGGGAAAAAAATTAAAACATATACCATTATCAACGATGAAAAAATTTTAGTGAGACACTTAGCTTTGCATATCATTGACAAGTTTGCTATAATGCGATGAAAAATTTGTCAGAGTGAGACTTACCATAGTCCGAAATGTGAGGATCAGTCAGTTTATTTCTACACCTAGATTTCACTACGTTCATCGTTGAAAACGCTGCGTCACATGCTGAAATTAATCCAAAAAACGATAATACGATGCCACTTCTACAACGTTTGGGTAGGTTTTTACACCAATTAACAACAGTTGTCTTCACTGTATTTTGGAATTAAGAGAATGTCATTTTGAAATCGAGCTATTTCTTCCGTCGTGCACATACTTGCTTCGTGCTGCCTATTGGACGCGGATCCCGCAGCAAACCTTGAGCGCTCTCAGTTCTCACCATGGAGGAGGAAAGACCGTTGCTTAGCACGAGCGTTAAAGGCCGTGAATGCAAATGGAGGCAAATAACGCGAAGAAAAAAAGACAGAGTGGACAAATTTACCGCATACAAATACAGCGCGAAACACTCATTGTCAACAAACTGTTATTTGACCAAAAAATAAAAAGTAGCAAGTTCGTTTAAATAGGTTTTGAAGGATCGACTCTTAAAGCCATGGCGATCGACCGGTCGATGCGCGATCATTTAATGAAAACGACTGAAAACAATCAAGCGTCCATGATGAAGTCCGTGAAAGAGTCCTACTTCTTACCGGCAGTAGCGAACACATACTTCTAGAAACAGAGAGCTGTCCGAAACCAGAAGTGAAAAGCTGCTATTTCTTAAATTCCCATTAAAATATGCGAAGAACTACATATTGTCCAGTAAAGTTATTACAGAGTACAATTCGAAATAATGTAGGTGAAAATTATTACCTTCGACGGCTGATCGAATATGACAATCATTTTCTTGAGAGGACGTTTCGCAGAAAACTTTGAGCACATCACTCGTAAAATTCTTGATCATACTGTGGTACTCTGGGCTATATCACTTGCCAATAATAATGTGGGAGATTCATCTGTACAAAACTTCTTTTCTGAAAACCAAACTGTGCAGTTCATTAAGGAACTAATTCACGAAACACATCAGTGACTACAGATATTATATAAGATGTTGCTACAGGTGCATTTCTTCATGCTTAGCGAGTGAGAGAGGACACAGACTGTAGCTTACCTTAACCGTGAAAATCAGACACTCATTTCTGGGAATGAAGATGTGGATTTCCAGGGAATAGGAATCAAAAGGATTGTGCAATATACTTTAGACTGTTATGTTAGGAGCAAAGGACATGAAGGCTGGGTAAGATACGTCTTGATTCAATAGCGATGTTAAAAATATTTTAGTAGAGTAATGAGAACTTCACCAGATTCACACGAAATTAAACGCAAGAAGGAAAAAAAAAAAAAAAAAAAACAGTCTAATTCAGCCGAAATGTGCCCAAGGAGATAAACCCGAGTAGCGTCCAGTTAATACGAATGTAGGACTTTGTGTCCATTCCTGACGAAAACCTATAAGAGAATTTGTTCTTAAATAATTGTTAAAGGGTCAAAATCATCGGTACAACTGCATAGTGATCATAATGACAACGAAATTGAGGTTAACCCTGAGTAGGTTGAAATTAAGCCTTCTAATATGTTTCACGATTATGATACGTCCCCCCAAACAATAGAGCAAAGAATAAATGATGAATATCTAGGTAAGTGGTTGCGGAGTATATAGAATATAGGCAACTTGTCCTGATGAAAAACCTCTCGCTCCCTTTATAAAAGCCGCTGGAACACATAAGCGTCCAAGTACCACTTTGCTTTTCAAATAAGGTTGTCGTAGAAATGCATGTAACTCTAACGCTATACCGATTACGCCGATCTGTTGTAGAATTATGAAACGCGTTTTATGCTTGCATATTATGAAGGAATGCAGTAGTAAAGCTTCCCACGAACTGGAACAAGCATAAATGTACTCACTCCATTCGTCCATGAGATACAAAAGGTAGCAGATATTAACAAAAAACTTACGAACTGAACATTAATGGCAAAGTTATGATGGTTGAGAAATCGATTCGTGCACAGTAGGCTGCAACGTCTCTTCCAAGGCTACTAGTTTCACTGTAGCGTTAGATGGTTATTGTGCAAGGTATGTATCGAAACAGTAATCACGCCCCTACCCGATGCTTGTACAGATATGAATTTTCGTGCTGTGTCACTGAAGAGTAAACTGCTTACTCGATATTTAATGTACAGGGTTATTACAAATGATTGAAGCGATTTCACAGCTCTACAATTACTTTATTATTTGAGATATTTTCACAATGCTTTGCACACACATACAAAAACTCAAAAAGTTTTTCTAGGCATTCACAAATGTTCGATATGTGCCCCTTTAGTGATTCGGCAGACATCAAGCCGATAATCAAGTTTCTCCCACACTCGGCGCAGCATGTCCCCATCAATGAGTTCGAAAGCATTATTGATGCGAGCTCGCAGTTCTGGCACGTATCTTGGTAGAGGAGGTTTAAACACTGAATCTTTCACGTCACTGTGCGTGAAACTTGCCCGCACGCTGCAACCGTGTCTTCGCTCACTGCAGGCCGACCCGTTGATTTCCCCTTACAGAGGCATCCAGAAGCTTTAAACTGCGCATACCATCGCCGAATGGAGTTAGCAGTTGGTGGATCTTTGTTGAACTTCGTCCGGAAATGTCGTTGCACTGTTATGACTGACTGATGTGAGTGCATTTCAAGCACGACATACGCTTTCTCGGCTCCTGTCGCCATTTTGTCTCACTGCGCTCTCGAGCGCTCTGGCGGCAGAAACCTGAAGTGCGGTTTCAGCCGAACAAAACTTTATGAGTTTTTCTACGTATCTGTAGTGTGTCGTGACCATATGTCAATGAATGGAGCTACAGTGAATTTATGAAATGGCTTCAATCATTTGTAATAGCCCTGTACTATATGTAAATGATTTTCCTTGATAATAATTGTTTAAAGTAAAACTACAAAGTATTCTATGTTTCGCATCGTCGCACGATTATCGCCGGTTTCTAGCGTGCGCTGTCTACTGTTCTTTGCGCGGCACTGAAAATTCTAGTCGCCAGATTTAAATGTCACATCGTCGACGGTCGTCAACCATAGGAAGAGACCCCAAGCTAAGCAAACTCTCCTGCGGTGATTATTAATAACTAAAATTGTAAAAAAAATGGATAACTGAACGTTGATATTGACGTCAGTTCGCTTTGTGGCCACGCTCAAGGTAACATATACGTTTAACTTATGGTGTTTGAATATGTGGCAATGTATTGTACTGTGTGGTAGTGAAATACCTAACTTAAGTTATTGTGCAGATGACAAATAACAGTCGTCTTATGTACAGTCGCTCAAATACACGAAAACGTTTGTTTCCATTTGTGTCGTTATGGAAATTAATCATGCTATTTATTGGAAAACAGTATTAAATGGTGAACAATGCAAAAAGCCATAAATGGTGTCTTTGATTTTTAAGTACTTGCCGAGATATATTTTCAGTGGGGCTTAATTGTTTTAAAAACAAAGAGAGCTATTAACTAAATGCAAAAGATTATGTAACTACAATTGACTGGAAATAATAACAAAGTGAGTTTCAAAGCTGAATATTTAATTTTGTGGTAGAGTATTCGAGTAAAGGCCGGGGATTACTGAAATCAGCGGAGCACAATATTAAGTATTGTCATTGATGTCTAAGCAATACGGATAATTAAATACTAAGTTCAAGACCCAGACAGAAACTTTAAAAAGTATTAAAGATTGTTCATATTATTCCACCTCAAAAGAGAGGACCTGCAATGTGATAAATGCCTACAGAAGTGATAGAGTACATGAAGGGATACACGTCAAAGAGAAATTGTAATACATTAATATATTACGATATCGTAACATGTAATTTCCACTACCTGTCTAATCACAGCACGTTGAAACATGTACGGTGCATCAATTAAAACTTGCATCTCAAATATTGCGGAAAGTGGAATTGCTATTGATGTACGGCTTTCACAGAATGGGTAGGTAGTCAGGAGCTCGTATTTTTAGTCAATAAAGGGATTGTAATGACACTTTGAAAGTGCATTTCTTGTGCAAACATACATTTTTAAAGGGAAGAATGCCTATTGACCTTAACAAACTAAAAGTAAGGTAAATTACACTCCTGGAAATTGAAATAAGAACACCGTGAATTCATTGTCCCAGGAAGGGGAAACTTTATTGACACATTCCTGGGGTCAGATACATCACATGATCACACTGACAGAACCACAGGCACATACACACAGGCAACAGAGCATGCACAATGTCGGCACTAGTACAGTGTATATCCACCTTTCGCAGCAATGCAGGCTGCTATTCTCCCATGGAGACGATCGTAGAGATGCTGGATGTAGTCCTGTGGAACGGCTTGCCATGCCATTTCCACCTGGCGCCTCAGTTGGACCAGCGTTCGTGCTGGACGTGTAGACCGCGTGAGACGACGCTTCATCCAGTCCCAAACATGCTCAATGGGGGACAGATCCGGAGATCTTGCTGGCCAGGGTAGTTGACTTACACCTTCTAGAGCACGTTGGGTGGCACGGGATACATGCGGACGTGCATTGTCCTGTTGGAACAGCAAGTTCCCTTGCCGGTCTAGGAATGGTAGAACGATGGGTTCGATGACGGTTTGGATGTACCGTGCACTATTCAGTGTCCCCTCGACGATCACCAGTGGTGTACGGCCAGTGTAGGAGATCGCTCCCCACACCATGATGCCGGGTGTTGGCCCTGTGTGCCTCGGTCGTATGCAGTCCTGATTGTGGCGCTCACCTGCACGGCGCCAAACACGCATACGACCATCATTGGCACCAAGGCAGAAGCGACTCTCATCGCTGAAGACGACACGTCTCCATTCGTCCCTCCATTCACGCCTGTCGCGACACCACTGGAGGCGGGCTGCACGATGTTGGGGCGTGAGCGGAAGACGGCCTAACGGTGTGCGGGACCGTAGCCCAGCTTCATGGAGACGGTTGCGACTGGTCCTCGCCGATACCCCAGGAGCAACAGTGTCCCTAATTTGCTGGGAAGTGGCGGTGCGGTCCCCTACGGCACTCCGTAGGATCCTACGGTCTTGGCGTGCATCCGTGCGTCGCTGCGGTCCGGTCCCAGGTCGACGGGCACGTGCACCTTCCGCCGACCACTGGCGACAACATCGATGTACTGTGGAGACCTCACGCCCCACGTGTTGAGCAATTCGGCGGTACGTCCACCCGGCCTCTCGCATGCCCACTATACGCCCTCGTTCAAAGTCCGTCAACTGCACATACGCTCCCCGTCCACGCTGTCGCGGCATGCTACCAGTGTTAAAGACTGCGGTGGACCTCCGTATGCCACGGCAAACTGGCTGACACTGACGGCGGCGGTGCACAAATGCTGCGCAGCTAGCGCCATTCGACGGCCAACACCGCGGTTCCTGGTGTGTCCGCTGTGCCGTGCGTGTGATCATTGCTTGTACAGCCCTCTCGCAGTGTCCGGAGCAAGTATGGTGGGTCTGTCACACCGGTGTCAATGTGTTCTTTTTTCCTTTTCCAGGAGTGTAGAATGTCATGCACGTTTCTAGTGCGAGTCGTTTACGAGATATCGTCTTTTCAAAAATTCCTTCACAATACCTGCAGCAACACACACTAAAGAACAGCACAAATTCATACTCTAGCTACATGGATTCTGACCAGTAACGAGACAGCTGAGCATCACAGGTTATGTTCAAAATGATCATAGGCAGCAGCAAGAAACGAGTCCAGTCTCGCATGGAACGTCTTCTACCCACGTGCAATTATTTCAGCAGAGATGTCCGAGCACGCTCCAATAATACGTCACTGCAAATCGATGAGTGTAGTTGGTACGTCCTTGGAGACAGCGTCTGTCAATAGGCGTTGTTTCATTTAAAAAAAGTTTATGAAGTGGATGTTTGCACAAAGGAAAAACACTTTCCTAAGCATTACTACAATCTGTTGATTGGCTAACAGTACGAGCCCCTGACTACCTATCCATTCTGCGAAAAGCGCACATCAATAGCACTTCCCATTTTCACAATATCTGCGATGCAAGTTTTAGGTGATTCACCCTGTAGAACAAAAAATTACAAGATGTTCACTAGGCAGTATGCCTAGTCCGTGAAAATAACACATAAAGTACAAAAAGAAGGCATAGTTTAAAACAAAAGGAAGAATGGAAAAATAAGCTGAAAGGATACTGAAAAGCAAATATTTCCTTGCACTAACGCTAGTGTACTATATGATAGCACATATGGCTGTCCCTGTCTTCTGGCTTCAGATTCTTGAGATTTCGAATGTTTGGCCAGAAAAAGGTTAGAGTAAGATGTTCGTCACTAATCTCTCTCTCAGAAACTATTCTATTCTTCGCTATAAGCTGCAATCTCTGTCTAAAATATAAAATAAGACCATCGTAACAATATTCTTTGACAACAACGCATGCTTTTCAATAAGGAATCAGTTGCAATAGCTACCAAGAAATCTAGTTCTGATGACAACAGGGTAGTTTCTGGAACAGAAAATTCAGTACACTGATCATTTTACCATCACGTACGGTATCGAAACTTCTAGAGGAAGTGAATTAAGGGGGCGGAAAATCCCAATTTCAGCCTTCTAATCGATGTATTTGCTTTTTTTCTATTAAAGGGAGCCTGATCTAGCTATAGACTGTATGATGTCGACAAAGAGATTTCAACGACATCTTTCATAAGGTGTGGTGCACATCATTCGAGAAATTTCTCTTCGCGTAACACATATCGCTGCATAGCGTCGTGTTGCCAACCATGGTATGTGGTGCGCGGGATACGGGGAGCGGGGGGGGGGGGGGGGGGAGCAATAATAGGTCTCACCAGAGAAAGCCCCCATCATCGACAGGAAGGAGGGTGGGGGAACTGTTCAAAACGATGCTGTTAAGTGGGAGGCAGAGCCCACCTTACTAAAGCCGCTATTGAGGATCTTACTTTTGGCTGCGATCTGATGGAGGGAGGAAGTGCCTGGGTGCTCCACTGTGTAGTTGAATAGAAGTTCCATTGAAATGTGGCAGCACACTTGGATGAGTCTGTACGACTTGCTATCTAGACTGTTTTGTGCGATTTACTCATTTGTTGTATTATTTCTAAGATCTCTCGTCTGTACATGACACTTAATTTATTAAAATTAAATGTCGATCAACGCTAACTGTTGCAAGTGGTACGAAAGTGTCATCATGGCTTGTAAATTCTGGCAGTCCATCATATACGATCACGAAACTTACCGTTACTTTAATGTATAACTTTTCTACGTAGTATATCCTAACGATGATCCTTTCACTCGATATTTAATTTACATTAATCATTTACCGGAGGTACCAGCTGGACTACCGTAGACTTTAGTTAAACGTAATATAACAACCTGTGACACAAGGTTGAAATAACATGTAGCTGGTAATAAAGGAGCTCAAATTGTGAATGAAAATGCATGATCATCTACTAAGGAAATGCACATCACCTATCAGCACCACTGCCGCAAAGCAATGAATTGTACGAACGAGCTGTTCGAAGAGCGAGAGCGTCGCCCTTATTTTGGGCGCCTGGTCAGTTACAAAAGTTATACTGTCTACATTATTTCTTGTCTCTCTGATTCGGAAATAATTTCTCTCTAGATACCGAGGCCAGATTTATCATCTTGCCGCGCGGAATAGCCGCGCGGTCTTGGGCGTCTTGTCACGTTTCGCGAGACTTCTCCCGTCGGAACTTTGAGTCATGGGTTGTGTGTTGTCCTTAGCGTAAGTTAGTTTAAGTTAGATTAAGTAGTGTGTAAGCCTAGGAACCGATGACTTCAGAAGTTTCGTCCCATAAGACCTTACCACCACCATTTATCATCTTCACCTTTGGTCAGCTACTCAGTTTCAGTACATTTGTCGGACCATAAATCACGTCAAACGCACAAGAATTGGTCGGTAAGCAAGCTTTCATTCCCTGTTAAACATCTGCTTTGATTTTACAGCTGCCTCATAAAACTTCCATGGAATTGTTGATGGATGAAGAAGGACGTCGATAAAAGTTCGCACATTGTACACCTATGTCTAAGAGGTTCTGACCTAAGTTCCTATGCTCTTTATCTTTAACAATATTACAGGAACGTATGTCCCGCTCAGAAAGTCGGAAACCGCTACCGATAACATAGGATGTCGCTCATTATTAAACTAATTGTTTCTTTTGGCTCTGAGCACTATGGGACGCAACTTCTGAGGTCATCAGTCCCCTAGAACTTAGAACTAGTTAAACCTAACTAACCTAAGGACATCACACACATCCATGCCCGAGGCAGGATTCGAACCTGCGACCGTAGCGGTCTCGCGGTTCCAGACTGCAGCGCCTAGAACCGCACGGCCACTTCGGCCGGCTGTTTCTTTTAATTCCTGTAATGTTCATTAGTTTTATCATATTTTGGCCTGTTATTTACGTTGGTGGGTAGAATGCATGGGACTGGCGATATGACATCAGGCTTTCGAAAAAAACATCATCCCCTCAATTCTGAAAACAGCAAGTCCCGAGAAGTGCGAGAATGATCACCCCGTCAGTTTAACAGCTCACGCATCCAACTTGTTTAGAGAAAAATAAACAGAAGAATGTAAAAGAGTATTGAGCATCTGTTAGATAACGGTCAGTTTCGGTTTAGGATAGGTAAAGGCAACAGAGGGGCAATTCTGACGCTGGGGTTGTTAATGGAAACCAGAATTAAGAAAAATCGGGACACTTTCATAGCAGTTGTCGACCTGGCTGTTCGAAATTCTGAGAAAAATTAGGGTAAACTACAGTGAAAGGCTGTTAATATACAATATGTACAAGAACAAAGAGAGAATAATTAGACTGGAAGGCCACGAACGAAGTGCTTGCATTCAAAAAGGGTATAAGGCAGGGATAGAGTCTAATGAGTACAGAATATAGATTGACAGTAAATCGAATTGAGATGAAAGTAATGAAAAGAATCAGAAACGAGAACAACGAGAAACTTCGACATTACGATTGGGGATGACGAATTAGACGAAGTTAAAGAATTCTTTTACCTAGGCAGGAAATAACCATGACGGACGGAGCAAGAAGGACATAAAGGGCAGACTACACTGACGAGAAAGGCATTTCTGGCCCAGATACTATCAAACGTAGGTGCTGAGGATGAATTTTCTGAGAGTGTACGTTTGGAGCGCAGCATTGCATGGTAGTTATAAACGGTCTATGGGAGAACAGAAGAGAATCGAAGGCTTTGCGATGTGAGGCTGCAGAAGAATGTTGAAAATTAGAAGGACAGCTAAGGTAAATAATGAGGAGGTTGTCCGCAGAATCGGCAAAGAAATGAATATACGGACAACACTGACAAGAAGAAGGGACAGGATGACAGGACATATGTTACGGCATCTGGGGATAACTTTTGTGGTACTACAGGGTGATGTGAAGGGTAAAAAACTAGAGGAAGATGGTGATTGGAATGCAGCCAGCAAATATTTGAGGACGTAGGGTGCAACTGCTCCTCTGAGATGAAAAGGCTGGCACACGAGGGGAATTTCTGGTGGGTCTTATCAAACCAGTCAAGACTGAAGACTCAAAAAACAAATGCTGTCGACAGTGCATTCTTGAAGAAATAATCATTATCACATGTGTTGCACTGCATACAATAAACATGTTCGTTGGACTGTGCATGTATACAGCTGAAAAATATGTCCACATTGCTGAAAACTCATTCTTCTTTCTAAAAAAGGAAAATTCTTTTATAGTTACTGCTGCTTCACTGTTTCATTAGGAAGAGCACTGGTGGACCTGTTGACGAAGGCGAGAGTGACAGCACTTTATGAACTGCATGCGAAGTTTCTATAAGCTGAATGTGCAGAGACGGGTCACACGATGTCTCACAGACTCAGTCCATCCTAACAATATAGCAAGCCGCAGACGAAGGATAAAATGAAATGGAATTCATGCTGAGCTTTACATTGCTAATTTTCGATTCTGTCGTAAGGAGCGCTGCTGAACATTTTGTTCTGCATTGCAGCTACAAAAACCTGTATTGTTTCCTAGTCAGACGTAATTCTATTTAATTATGTTGCAGTGTGTTTATATAATATGTAGGAGTAGGGAAGAAATAGTGACGGAACTTTTTTCTCTTCTTATTTTTGGGTGGGGAAGGAAGAAACCATGATGAATGGACATAAGTGTATAATATTGTGATGGAGTGTGAAGTTAGAGGAGAAGGTGAGGAGCAAGAACTGAATTAAATTGGGAGGGGGGAGGGTTGGCTGGGAGAGCGGGAGAGGGTGAAGGATGGAAAAGGCTCTTTTCTTTTTCACTTAAGTTCACCTATTATTCTATATAGACCTGGTTTCAAATATTTATTTGCTCATTGAGCCACTGTTTGTTTTGTGTTAGTGGTTTGTGTGGATGTCCTGCCAGTCATTCCAATGTATATCTTTTCAAAATCTCTGTGATTGAGCTGATAGGTACCATATTGTTTGTATCTGTCTGGTTTTAATTTCTGTTTTGGGATGTGCTTTTGTGTTGAGTTGTTTGTTTTGTTAGCAATGTTTATGCCTTGTTGTTTTTAATATGTTACGTATGATATGTGTGAATTGGCTGTGGTAGGTTGCTGTATGCCATTTTTTGTGGTAGTTTGTCTACCATTCTTTCTTTGTGCCAATTTTTATGATGTTTGTTTTATAATGGGTAGCTCTTTCTGGTAATCAGAAGTGTTTAGGAGGATCCTGTTCAGTATGTTTGAGATGTATCAAATTGTTGCCTGTTTGTGTTTCTTCGTGTGGTTTGAGGTTGCATTTAAGGTATTCTCACTTGTTGTGAGTTTTTTGTGTATGCCAAATGTGTGTTTGCTATTGTCTTTTCTTACAGTTATGTCTATAAAGCTGAGTGAGTTTTCTTGTTGCTCTTCTATCGTGAACTTGCTGTATTCTGTTTTTAGGTTCATCTACCATGCATATTACGTCATCCATGTATCTGTACCAGTAGATGATGTTTTAGGTTTCATTTATTATTATGTATTCAAATATTATTTTTTCTATATGATTCATGGAAATGTTGGTCACGTCCCTGAAACAGTTGAACCCATGGGTAAACCTTCTTCTTTTGTGTAGTAATCCTGGTTGAATTCAAAATAATTTTGTTGTGTTATTAACTGTAATAATGTTATTGTTTCATCTCTATGTTCATGAGGTATCTGGTTGCATGTTTTCAGGTTTTCTTCAAATGGTTCAAATGCTCTGAGCACTATGGTACTTAACTTCTGAGGTCATCAGTCCCCTAGAACTTAGAACTACTTAAACCTACCTAACCTAAGGACATGACACACATCCATGCCCGAGGCAGGATTCGAACCTGCGACCGTAACGGTCGCGCAGTTCCAGACTGTAGGGCCTAGAAGGTTTTTTTCAATTATTTTTACGGTTTCGGAGACAGTGATGCACCTGTACATAGTTTCTACATCAAAGGACAGCAGTGTTGCTGTGGCAGGGATTTTAGTGTCTCTTATATTCTTCGACCAGTTGTGAGGTATTTCTGATCGTTCCATTCCTTCCCAACTACTACATAGTATATGAATACACTGCAACGTAATTAAATAGAATTACATACAACAGTTCAATGAAAAGCATTATAGGTGAAAGATAAACTACTGCCAAGGTTATGTTGACAACACTACAAAACACGAACCACAAGACATACACTCCTGGAAATTGAAATAAGAACACCGTGAATTCATTGTCCCAGGAAGGGGAAACTTTATTGACACATTCCTGGGGTCAGATACATCACATCATCACACTGACAGAACCACAGGCACATAGACACAGGCAACAGAGCATGCACAATGTCGGTACTAGTACAGTGTATATCCACCTTTCGCAGCAATGCAGGCTGCTATTCTCCCATGGAGACGATCGTAGAGATGCTGGATGTAGTCCTGTGGAACGGCTTGCCATGCCATTTCCACCTGGCGCCTCAGTTGGACCAGCGTTCGTGCTGGACGTGTAGACCGCGTGAGACGACGCTTCATCCAGTCCCAAACATGCTCAATGGGGGACAGATCCGGAGATCTTGCTGGCCAGGGTAGTTGACTTACACCTTCTAGAGCACGTTGGGTGGCACGGGATACATGCGGACGTGCATTGTCCTGTTGGAACAGCAAGTTCCCTTGCCGGTCTAGGAATGGCAGAACGATGGGTTCGATGACGGTTTGGATGTACCGTGCACTATTCAGTGTCCCCTCGACGATCACCAGTGGTGTACGGCCAGTGTAGGAGATCGCTTCCCACACCATGATGCCGGGTGTTGGCCCTGTGTGCCTCGGTCGTATGCAGTCCTGATTGTGGCGCTCACCTGCACGGCGCCAAACACGCATACGACCATCATTGGCACCAAGGCAGAAGCGACTCTCATCGCTGAAGACGACACGTCTCCATTCGTCCCTCCATTCACGCCTGTCGCGACACCACTGGAGGCGGGCTGCACGATGTTGGGGCGTGAGCGGAAGACGGCCTAACGGTGTGCGGGACCGTAGCCCAGCTTCATGGAGACGGTTGCGAATGGTCCTCGCCGATACCCCAGGAGCAACAGTGTCCCTAGTTTGCTGGGAAGTGGCGGTGCGGTCCCCTACGGCACTGCGTAGGATCCTACGGTCTTGGCGTGCATCCGTGCGTCGCTGCGGTCCGGTCCCAGGTCGACGGGCACGTGCACCTTCCGCCGACCACTGGCGACAACATCGATGTACTGTGGAGACCTCACGCCCCACGTGTTGAGCAATTCGGCGGTACGTCCACCCGGCCTCCCGCATGCCCACTATACGCCCTCGCTCAAAGTCCGTCAACTGCACATACGGTTCACGTCCACGCTGTCGCGGCATGCTACCAGTGTTAAAGACTGCGATGGAGCTCCGTATGCCATGGCAAACTGGCTGACACTGACGGCGGCGGTGCACAAATGCTGCGCAGCTAGCGCCATTCGACGGGCAACACCGCGGTTCCTGGTGTGTCCGCTGTGCCGTGCGTGTGATCATTGCTTGTACAGCCCTCTCGCAGTGTCCGGAGCAAGTATGGTGGGTCTGACACACCGGTGTCAATGTGTTCTTTTTTCCATTTCCAGGAGTGTATATAGAAGTATAAAAACAAACAGAAAAAGTGGTGTGCGAAAAAGTGTGTTGTGAAAAACATAAAAAATGCATAGTGTTGCAGAACAAAAAAAAAAAGACCACAACTATCAGTGTGTAAAGCAGAAAACCTTAACGATGTGCTAGCAGACTAAATTTCCCTATGCAAGCGAGAAATACGCGAAAATCACTGTAAGTACAAACCAGCATGTTGCTAACCAACTGTTTTCGATATTAAGGCAAATCAAAATGTAAATAACTTAATTACAGACGAATGATGATGCTTTACCTCAATAAAGCGAAACGCGTCTGGTGTAAAAACAAAAAAACAAAAAAATCTTGAAAAACACACATTTTTGTAGTTGAAACGGCAGAACAAAAATATTTTCAAGAATTGTAAAGCAACTACGGACATATGGCCACACAAATGAAGGTCATACATAAATCTTTAGTAAACTTCATCGGTTAACTACACTGACGGGAAAAAAATCGCAACACCAATAAGGAGCTGTGCGTCATAAAGGAAAGTTGGTAGGCGTGTTTCTTCATCTGAAAGATGATGTCTATTCAAATTTCTCACCAGTCGCATAAAGTGGTGCTAGTAGAGCCACTATGACGATGCAAATCTGGTTTGCTTTAAATACAGATTGCAATGCTCGTGAGCGTTAGCTACTTTTGAGATTCGACCTGGTGAGTTGATGTTAGTCAGGAATGCGTTTGAAGCGACAAATACGCCATTATGAACAACTCACTGAGATTGATCGAGGTCGTGTAATAGGACTATGAGAAGTCGGCTGTTCCTTCTGCGATACTGCACAAAGATTTGGCAGGTATATAGCCACTGTATGCGAATGCCGTCCGTGGTGGTCAAGAGAATGTACGATCACTAAATGACCAGGCTCCGGACGGCCACGTGGCAGTACCCAGAGGAAGAGCATAGTGTTCGGCATACTCCTCTGGCGCATCGTAATGCATATACATCAGCAATCTGAGCAGCAGTTGGCAGCACGATAACACAAAGAAATGTTACAAATCGGTTACTTCGAGGACAGCTCCGAGCCAGACGTGCATTGACTGACCCCAGAGCACCACAATTTGCGACTTCAGGGGTGTCAAGCGAGAGTTCATGGGAAGGTAAGGCGAAGATGTGCTGTGTTTTATGATGAAACCTGGTTCTGCCTCGGTGCCATGTGTTGGTTAGGAGGAAGCCACTTGAGAGCCTTCAACCAACCTATCAGTGTGATAGATACACTGGACTAACAACTGGAGCTATGGTCGGGGGTGTGAACTCGTTTGATCAGGAGCACTCTCGTGGTTATCCCACGCACCAGGACTGCAAATTTGAACGTTAGTCTGGTGACGCGACCTGTTGTACCGACATTCGTGAACAGGATTCGAGGGGTTGTTTCCAACACGGTAATGTTAGCCCACTTACCATAGTTGTAGCCCAACATGCTTTACAGAGGGTCGACATATTGCCTTGGCCTGCTCGATCACCAGATCTGCCACCAATGGAAGACATATGGGTCATCGTCGGACGATAACACCAGCGTCACGCACAACCAGTATTAACCATTCGTTTATTGACCGACCAAGTCCAGCAGTACAAAATTCCGTTCCAGAGACGGACCTCTGGCACCTGGTCAACACGATGCATGGACGCTTACATGCTTTCATTCAATATTCCGGCGATTACACCGTTTATTAATGTACCTGCATTCAACATTCGCAATGGCTCATTTCGCGCTTACATTAACCTGTGATCTGGCAGTGTTAATCACATACGTATGTACATGTAACACGTCAGCCTCAGTTGCAGGAGTTCCGGCGTTGCTCTCGCGGCCTACCGACCTCGTCCGCACAGTGAGCAATGCTGTTTCTCTTCAGCCCAAGTAATGTAGATTTATAACTGGTTAATACGTGCTACAGTTTTATACTTGACATGGACAAACTTTGGCAGGCAATAATTTAGTGCCACTGGCTTTTAAAGAAGGACAAATTATTTTGGCTGAAACATGGGTCAAGATTGGTTTCTATCTGCAACTGAGGCTGACGTGTTACATGCTCAATTACCAGAGTTGCTGACAGGGCTGCACAATGTTAAAAATTCTTAAACTTACTTATGTTACCTAGCCAAATGTATTTCCGTAATTTCGTCACTGTACATTAATAATTTTTTGGTATTGCGACTGCTTTTTTTGTGAGTGTATTTTGCCGGCCTCTTTCATTTTGTCCACTTTGTATAATACTACGGTGCCAACGAGAACACATTGCCGCGAGAAATATTATGTGAACGGCGCAGCTTTTCTCAGAATTCTGGAGTGCAGTTGCGACCTGGGTTACTGATTTCAATCGCGACAGTGTTCCTGCTCAGAATTTTTTTATCGGACAGCAACTCCTTGTAGTTAATTCCGTTTACCTGTAGGCACTCCTCTGCAGTTTCTGCTGTACAGTTATAACAAACTGCTGTTGGAGCAACCACAAATCTGACAGTCCCCTGTGTCTTTCCACTTTACCACTGCCGAGTACGGATAATTTCTTTTGCAATAGTGTAGCATAATAAGGAGCTTCATGAAATTTAAGAACCTTCAACATCGCAGCGCGTCATCAACCGTTGGTAAATATATTAAAGAACTAAAAACCCCGCCTCGATTGCGAAAAAAGCACCTAGTGTTGAGTGTTAACCCAGGTTTCGGCATAGATAACTACACCTACTTCAGAACAACAATAAAACCCACAAGTGTCTAAGAAGACCTTTGTCAGTGATTAAAAGAACACAATTTATGGCGGATCATGGCCCATCGAACATAGGCCGGTGTGAGGTGGAGCGTACACCATTAAGTTAAGTAGAGGTTTTGACTTTGTACATATGTACTGTTTGTGTTTTCCTTTGCTTTTTCATTTATAAATGTATAGCTATGGTATTCTTTTGATCATTGACAAACATCTTTTTAGGCACTTGTGGGTTTTATTGTTATTCCGAAGAAGGTGTAGTTATCTACGCCAAACCTGGGTTAACAACACTACGTGCCTTTTTCGCAATCGAGGCGGGTTTTTAGTTTTTAATAAACTCCATAAAATTACTGTAGTCAGTGAAGAGAAGCAGAAAGGGAAACAAAGGCAGTGGTATTTTATTGGGCCTGCACAAGAGACGGAAGAGGACTGTGACGGATGGGTGCGCCCACCTGCCGACCAGCGCCGAGTTGTACGCTGTGGAGATGGCCATACAGCCCATGAGCGCAGTCGCCCTGAGGAGGCGGCGGCGGCCCCCAGAGCACTGCTGCGTCGGAGGCGCGTTGCCCAGCAGCAGCGACCACGCCTCCAAGGCGCCTCCGGGAAGCAGAGCCGCCAGGGCCAGCCACGTACTTCCGACCGTCAGCCACACGGCGCCGCTCAGCTCGGACGTGAGGCTCTGCGCGTAGAAAGAGTCTCTGTCTTATTTATGCACTCGTGAGTACCTGCTAGCTGCCGTGTTGGAGGTAGAGCCGTAATGTCGCCAAGGAGGATAGAATGGTTCGATGTGACACGTGATAATGTTCTTGGCTAACTGGCGGTAAGATAAGATCTGACAAATCTGAAACATGAGCTCGGCAAATTGAGAAACAATGAAACCAGCTAAATAATCCGGTAGGTGGAAACTGCAATGTTCCGCAATATGGCTGGAACTCAGCTAGATGGCACGTACACTGAGATGACAATAGTCACGGGATAACGATGTGCACATGTATAGACGGCGGTAGTATCGCTTACACAAGTTTTTAAAGGCGAATGTATTGGCGGAGGGGTCATTTGAACTCAACTGAGTCATGTAAAAAGGTTTCCGGCGTGATTATGCCCTCACTACCGGAATTAACGGCTTCCTACACGAAGTGGTACACTCATAAATTAAGCATAAAGCTGATACATGGTGGAACAACGTGGTGCATTGGACCTGCGGTCGTCGTACGGTGGCGCTAGCAGCAGTCCACATAACGCAGAGGTGCGTTGGTGCATGTCAGAGTACGGTGCAGCGAGTAAGTGTTCAGGCGTTTTCAGATGTGCTAATGGTGACTGTGTGTTGAAAATGGCTCAAAGAACACATATTGATGACGTTATGAGGGGTAGAATACTAGGCCGATTGGAGGCTGGTTTAACACAGAAAGTCCGTGTGCCACAAAGTGTGATCTCAAGATTATTGCTACGATTCCAGCAGACAGGAAACGTGTCCAGGCGCTACAGCACGGGACGTCTGCAGTGTACAACACCACAAGAAGACCGATATCTCACCATCAGTGCCCGCATCAGTGCTCGGGACCTTACCGCAGCCACTGGAACAGTTGTCTCCAGACTCACAGTCTACAGACGACTGAACAGACATGGTTTATTTGGCCAGAGTCCTGCAAGGTGCATTCCACTGACCCCTGGCCGCAGTAGAGCCCGTAAAGCCTGGTGTCGAGAACACATTACATGGTCATTGGGACAGTGGTCCCTGGTTGTGTTCACGGACGAGTCCAGGTATAGTCTGAACAGTGAGTCTCACCGGGTTTTCATCTGGTGTGAATCAGGAACCAGATACCAGCCCCTTAATATCCTTGAAAGGGACCTGTATGGAGGTAGTGGTTTAATGGTGTGGGGTGGGATTATGATTGGCGCACGTACACCCCTGCATGTCTATGACAGAGGAACTGTATCAGGTCTGGTGTATCGGGACGTAATTTTTCACCAGTATGTCAGCCTTTTCAGGGTCGCAGTCGGTCCCACCTTCCTCCTGATGGATGATAACGCAGGGCCCCACCGATCTGCCATAGTGCCTTGGAGTGGCCTGCCTGTTCTCCAGACCAAAACCCTATCGAGCACGTCTGGGATGTTCTCGGTCGACGTATGGCACGTCTTCAAACCCCTACGACACTTTAGGAGCTCCGACAGGCACTGGCGCAAGAATGGGAGGCTATACCCCAGCATCTGCCCGACCACCTGATCCAGAGTATGCCAGTCCGTTGTGCCGCCTGTGGTAGTGTGCATTGTGATCACATCCCATATTGATGTCGGGATACATGGGCAGGAAACAGTGGCGTTTTGTAGCATATGTGTTTCGGGACGGTTTTCATAACTTATCACCAATACCGTGGACTTATAGATCTTTATCGTGTGTGTCCCCTATGTGCCTATTCTATTAGCGCCAGTTTTGTGTAGTGCCACGTTGTGTGGCACCACATTCTGCAAATATCCTTAATTTATGAGCATGAGTGTAGTTGAAACTAGACGCATGGGAGATTCTTTATCGGAAATCGTTACGGAATTCAATATTCCGAGATTCACAGTGTCAAGACAGTGCCGAGAATACCAAATTTCGGGTGCTATCTCTCACCGCAGACAACGCAGTGACCGACGGCCTTCACTTACGAAAGAGAGCAGCGGCGTTTGCGTACAGTTGTCGGTGTTAACAGACAAGCAACACTGAGCGAAGTAACAGCAGAAATCAATGTGGGATGTTCGACGAACATATCCGTGAGTATGGTGCAGCGAAATTTGGCGTTAATGGGCTGTGGCAGCAGAAGATCGACGGTAGTGCCTTTGCTAACAGGATGACGTCGCCTGCAGCGCCTCTCTTGGGCTCGTGACCATATCAGTCAGACCTTAGACCACTATAAAACTGTGGCATCCTCTGATTAGTCCCGATTTCAGTGGTAAGAGCTGGTAGTAGTAGTCGATTGTGGAGCAGATCACACGAAGCAGACCACAATATTGTGATCGCTTCTCAGTTTTGGTTATTGATAACTTGATACTACTGTCTGAGTTTAATTTGTACAGCATTGAAGATAATCACTATGTGATCGAAAATCGATTCTGCTGTCAATAAAACTTCAATATTACGGCCAACGCTGACCTTCCTTTTAATTTAACATACATCGTCGTTGTGCATACAGCACTCCGTGGAGTCACCAATCAAAAAAAAAAAAAAAAAAAAAAAAAAAAAAGAAAAAGGGTAAGCTATATGGAATGCAGGTGACATATACTATGTGATCAAAAGCATCTAGACACCTGGCTGAAAATGACTTATAAGTTCGTGGCGCCATCCATCGGTAATACTGGAATTGAATATGTTTTTGGCCCACCCTTGGCTTTGATGACAGCTTCCACCCTCGTAGGCATACGTTGAATCAGGTGCTGGAAGGTTCCTTGGGGAATGGCAGCCCATTTATCACGGAGTGCTGCACTGAGGAGAGCTATCTATGTTGGTCGGTGAGGCCTGGCACGAAGTCGGTGTTCCAAAACATCCCAAAGGTGTTCTATAGGATTCAGGTCAGGACTCTGTGCAGGCCAGTCCTTTGCAGAGAGGTTATTGCCGTGTAACCACTCCGCCACAGGCCGTGCATTATGAACAGGTGCTCGATCAGCTCGTGTTGAAAGATGCTCTCACCATCTCAGAATTGCTGTTCAACAGGGGGAAACAAGAAAGAGCTTAAAACATCAATGTAGGCCTGTGCTGTGATAGTGCCACGCAAAACAACAGGGGGTGCAAGCCCCCTCCATGAAAAACACGACCACACCATGATACCACCGCCTCCGAATTTTACAGTTGGCACTACACATGCTGTCATATGAGTTCACGTGGCATTCGCCATACCCAGACCCTGCTATCGGATCGCCATATTGTGTACCGTGATTTGTCATTCCACACAACGTTTTTCCACTGTTCAATCGTCCAATGTTTACGCTCCTTACACCAAGCGAGGCGTCGTTTGGCATTTATCGGCGTGATGTGTGGCTTATGAGAAGCCGCTCGACCATGAAATCCAAGTTTTCCCAGCTCCCGCCAAGCTGTCATAGTACTTGCAGTGGTCCTGATGCAGTTTGGAATTCCTTTATGATCGTTTGGATAGATGTCTGCCTATTACAGCTCTTCAACTGTCGGCGGCCTCTGTCACTCAACAGACGAGGTCGGCTTGTACGCTTTTGTGCTGTACGTGTCCCTTCACGTTTCCACTCCACTATCACATCGGGGAGAAGTGGTCCTAGGGATGTTTAGGAGTGCGGACGTATGACACAAGTGACATCCAGTCAACTTACCATGTTCGGAGTCCGTGAGTTCTGCGGAGCGCCCCATTTTGCTCTCTCACGATGCCTAATGACTACTGGGGTCACTGAAATAGAGTACCTGGCAGTAGGTGGCAGCACAATGCACCTAATATGAAAATACGTATGTTTTTGTGGGTGTCCGTTTACTTTTGATCACATAGGGTACATATATGTACAAAGTGAAGAGAGAACAATATGATTGTAAGACCAAGAACGAAGTACTCGGAATATCATGGGTGGATGATATGGATGCAGTCTTTCGTCCCTCCTGTTCAATCTATACACCAAAGCACCAATGTCACAAACAAAAGAAGGGCTCAAGAGAGGGTTAAAATTCAGGGTGAAAAGATATAATGATCTTTTCCCTGATGATATTGCTGGTCTCAGTGAAAATGAAGAAAAATTATTGGATCTAATCAATAGAAAGAAACAGTGTAGTGAGCGCAGAATATGGATGGAGAGAAAATCGGAAACGACAAAAGTAAATAGAAGTGGCAGAAGAGACAACAGCGAGAAAAAACCAAAAATGCTACATCAAGAAGTAAACGAAGTTAAGGATTCCGATATCCTGGAATGAAAATAACCTAGACGAACGAAGCAAGGAGGCTAAGTGATTGTCACCAAATGTTTTCTTCAATTTCCGTGAAATTAGTCCCAGCAATGGCGTCAGAATACTTCTGGCATAAAGAAGTCACCCTCGCTCTTCCACCGGTTTTACCAATGAGGGCGGAGAGACAGATAGAAGTTCAGGGATCTCTTTTGCATTTGGAGTGGGGAACTGCCCCTAAAAGGTGGAAGAATCATCAATGATCAACGGCATGAAGGTGCAGAAGACTATGGAAACCACTCCATTAAAGACACATAATGTGTATCCACAGGACATGTGGCCTGTAATTGAAAAAGTGCCGTGATGCTCTCCTCATGGGCAAAAGATTCCGGAATTGTTCAGCATTTGGATCTCTGGAAGGGAACTGCCAAGGGCCAGATAGCCATGAGAAATAGACAGAATAACCAAGGAAACGATAACGTTCTACGAGTAAGGGGATGGAATGTCAGCAGTTTCAATGTGCTAAAAAATCCGAAAATGGATGCGCTAAGGCGCAATCTATATATATAATGGGGGTCAGCAGAGACGAAGACAAGGATTTCTAGTCATAACAGTACAGGGAAATGTCAACAGCAATGTAACGAGATGAGGCTTCGTTATGAAGAGGAAGCTAGGGCAGAGAGTGAGTTAGTGTCAACAGTTCAGTGATAAGGCTGGTATAAGAATCAACAGCACAACACCGACAACAGTATTTCAGGAATACCTGCAGACGTCGCAAGCAGAAGATGAAGAGGTAGGGGAAGTATATGAAGATACTGACCCGGTACTTGAGTAAAAGGAGACGAAAATCTGTCATGGGAGGCTGTCATGCAGTTATAGCTGAAGGAGTGGAAGAAAGAGTTACAGGAGTATATGGGGTTGGTAGTAGGAACGAGAGAGAAGAGAGACTAATTGAGTTCTGCATTAACGTTCAGCTATCAATAGCGAATACTCTATTCAAGAATCGCAAGAGGAGGAAGTATACTTGGAAACAGCCGGAACATAAGGGAAGATTTCATCTTGGTGAAGTAGAGGTTCCAAAATCAGACACTAGATTGTAATAAGTGCCCAGGAGTAGATTTAGACTCAGATCATAATTTAGTAGTGATGAAGAATAGGGTAAGGTTAAAATCTACTCATGCAGAATAAATGCGCAAAGAACTGGGATACGGAAACACTAAGGAATGCAGAGAAACGCTTGAAGATCTCTCAGGCTATAGCTATTACGATAACGAATAGCTCAGTAAGCAGTTTGGTTGAAGAGGCATGCATCTCGAAAACGAGTGGTCACAGAAGTTGGAATGAAAATCATACGCACAAGGATTGTAATCGAGAATGAAATCATTTTGGTAACACAAGAAATAATTTAGTTGATCGCCGGTAGAAGGGAGCACAGAAATGTTTAGACAAATTCAGTGATATACAGGGTGGTCCATTGATCGTGACCGCGCCAATATCTTACGAAATAAGCGCCAAACGAAAAAACTACAAAGAACGAAGCTTATCTAGCTTGAAGGGGGAAACCAGATGGCGCTACGGTTGGCCCACTAGATGGCGCTGCCATAGGTCAAACGGATATAAACTGCGTTTTTTTTAGGAATCCCCATTTTTTATTACATATTCGTGAAGTACGTAAAGAAATATGAATGTTTTAATTGGACCACTTTTTTCGCTTTGTGATAGATGGCGCTGTAATAGTCACAAATATATGGATCATAATTTTAGACGAACAGTTGGTGACAGGTAGGTTTTTAAAATCAAAATACAGAACGTAGGTACGTTTGAACATTTTATTTTGGTTGTTCCGTGATACATGTACATTTATGAACTTATCATTTCTGAGAACGTATGCTGTTACAGCGTGATTGCCTGTAAATACCACATTAATGAAATAAATGCTCAAAATGATGTCCGTCAACTTCAATGCATTTAGAAATACGTGTAACGACATTCATCTCAACAGCGAGTAGTTCGCTTTACGTAATGTTCGCACATGCATCGACAATGCGCTGACGCATGTAGTCAGGCGTTGTCGGTGGATCACTATAGCAAATATCCTTTAACTTTCCCCACGGAAAGAAGTGCGGGGACGTCAGATCCGGTGAACGTGCGGGCCATGGTATGATGCTTCGACGACCAGTCCACCTGTCATGAAATATGCTATTTAATACCGCTTCAACAGCACGCGAGCTATGTGCCGGACATCCAACATGTTGGAAGTACATCGCCATTCTGTCATGCAGAGAAACATCTTGTAGTAACATCGGTAGAACATTATGTAGGAAATCAGCGTACATTGCACCATTAGATTGACATCGATAAAATGGGGGCCAATTATCCTTCCTCTCATAATGCTGCACCATACATTAACCCGCCAAGGTCGCTGATGTTCCACTTGTCGAAGCCATCGTGGATTTTCCGTTGCCCAATAGTGCATATTATGCCGGTTTACGTTACCGCTGTTGGTGAATGACGCTTCGTCGCTAAACGGAACGCGTGCAAAAAATCTGTCATCGTCCCGTAATATCTCTTGTGCCCGGTGGCAGAACTGTACACGACGTTCAATGTCGTCGCCATGCAATTCCTGGTGCATAGAAATATGGTACGGGTGCAATCGCTGTTGATGTAGCATTCTCAACTCCGACCTTTTTGAGACTCACGATTCTCGCGCAGTCTGTCTGCTACTGATGTGCGGATTATCCGTGACAGCAGCTAAAACACCTACTTGGGCAGGTCGTGGTTGACGTTTCACATGTGGCTGAACACTTCCTGTTTCCTTAAATAACGTAATTACCCGGCGAAAGGTCCGGGCACTTGGATGATGTCGTCCAGGGTACCTAGCAGTATACATAGCACGCGCCCGTCGGGCATTTTGATCACAATAGCCACACATCAGCACGATAATTACCTTTTCCGCAAATTGGTAAACTGTCCCTTTTAACATGGGTAATGTATCACGAAGCAAGTACCGTCCGCACTGGCGGAATGTTACGTGATACCACGTACTTATGCGTTTGTGACTATTACAGCGCCATCTATCACAAAGCGAAAAAAGTGGTCCAATAAAAACATCCATATTTCTTTACGTACTACACTAATATGTAATAAAAGATGGGGGTTCCTATTTTAAAAAAACGCAGTTGATATCCGTTTGACCTATGGCAGCGCCATCCAGCGGGCCATACATTCCGGTTCCTGTCTCTGCAGCTCTAACTGGAGTCTGATGATGTAGATATTTTGAAATACGCGATGTTCCCATCAAACAATGCTACGTTGTAATCACAATGAAATCCAAATCCTAAAGCAGCAATGACGATGAGATACACTTTACATTGAAAGCACATCTATTAAGAAAACAAATGTACAGACAGAACAGACCTCCATGAAGGAGAGTGCTCCTAATTATGCAGACATAGAGTATTCGACAATATACAGACGTCAGTTTTTAACAAATTATTACTGATGGTTGAATTTGAACTGGCGACCGGCAGCATGCAAGTCCGCAACAGTAAGTGCTGCTCCACGATGCACACAGTGAAACTCTCTGCAATATGCATAACAACCAAGAAGGAATTACAGGAATGGAAGGCCAAGAACGAAATTCTAAAATTAAAAAGCATGTAAATCAAGGATGCAGGCTTCGCTCCTACTGTTCAAGCTATGCATCGAAGAAGCAATAACGAAAATAAAATAAAAGTTCAGGTGGGAGATTAAAATTCACAGTTTAATATCAACGATAAGATTCACTGACGACATTGTTCTCTATAGTAAATTCGAAGAAAAATTACACGACAATTTGAATGAAATAAGTTGTAATGAGTTCAGAATATGGGTTGAGGATAAACCGAAGAAATATGGAAGTAATAACGGATGTCATAATAAGATTAGCGAAGAGCATAGCATCAAAACTGATGACCATGAAGTACGTAAAGTGGAGGAATAACACAGGATATAAAAACCAAATTAGCAAAGAGAGCACTGCTCACCAAATGAAGTTTGTTAGTGTCAGACAAAGGCCTCGAGGAAGAAATTTCTGAGAAGAGACGTTTGGAGCACAGCAGATTTTGGAAGTTAATCATGGGCTGTAGGGAAATCTGAAGTAAAAACTTGTTAGTGAAGGATGTTCGAAATTAGGATGTCTTGTAAGCCAAGAAAAGGGGAAGTTCTCCGCAGTATTAGCGTGGACAGTAATATATGGGAAATGCTGATGGACAGAAGGGACTGGAAGATGGGAGATGTGTTAAGAGGTCAGGGTATAACTTCCATGGTACAAAAGGGAGCTGGAGACTGCAAAAATTGCAGCGGAAGACAGGGACTGGAATACATCCAACAGATAAATCAGGACGTAGTGTGCAAGTGCCACTCTGAGATGAAGAGCTTGGCAGTGGAATGGAACTCGTGATGGGAAACATAAAAGCAGTCAGTAGACTGATGATCAATTAAAAAAGCCAATGATGACGGTAAAAAACTTATAGCCGGATAAAATGTCAACAGATAACTTATGAGAACAATACTGGCCGAGTTGAATACCCCCCCCCCCCCCCCCCTCTCATAAACATATCACAATGTTGTATCGCAGTTGACGAGTCGTCATGGGACACAGAGATTAGCGTGGGGGCAGCATGAGGAGCCCCGATGCCCGCAGAAAACAGCAAGAGGGGAGGAGTTCAGATTACCGGCAGAGCGCCCTTCATCCAGTTAGTCGAAGTATCCCCATGTGCAAGACGTTTACATCGGATCGGCGAGATGTCTGCCATCGTCTGTCCTCAGCTAACGAAATGAGACCCACCGACTCATGATGAGCAGTCACCATGTACACTACTGGCCATTAGAATTGCTACACCAAGAAGAAATGCAGGTGATAAACGGGTATTCATTGGACAAGTATATTATACTAAAACTGATATGTGATTACATTTTCACGCAAATTCGGGCGCATTCATCCTGAGAAATCAGTACCCTGAACAACCACCTCTGGCCTTGATACGCCTGGGCATGGGCAAACAAAGCTTGGGTGGCGTGTACAGGTACAGTTGCCCATTCAGCTTCAACACTATACCACAGTTCATCAAGAGTAGTGACTGGCGTATCGTGACGAGCCAGTTGCTCAGCCACCATTGACCAGACGTTTTCAATTTGTGAGAGATCCGGAGAATGTGCTGGCCAGGGCAGCAGTCGAACATTTTCTGTATCCAGAAAGGCCCTTACAGCACCTGCAACATGCGGTCGTGCATTATCCTGCTGAAATGTAGGGTTTCGCAGGGATCGAATGAAGGGTGAGCCACGGGTCGTAACGCATCTGAAATGTAACGTCCACTGTTCAAAGTGCCATCAATGCGAACAAGAGGTGACCGAGATGGCACCCCATACCATGATGCCGGGTGATACGACAGTATGGCGATGACGAATACACGCTTCCAACGTGCGTTCACCGCGATGTCGACAAACACGGATGCGACCATCATGATTCTGTAAACAGTACCTGGATTCATCCGAAAAAATGACGTTTTGCCATTCGTGCACCCAGGTTCGTCGTTGAGTACACCATCGCAGGAGCTCCTGTCTGTGATGCAGCGTCAAGGGTAACCGCAGCCATGGTCTCCGAGCTGATAGTCCATGCTGCTGCAAACGTCGTCGAACTCTTCGTGCAGATGGTTGTTGTCTTGCAAGCGTCCCCATCTGTTGACTCAGAGATCGAGACGTGGCTCCGTTACGGCCATGCGGATAAGATGCCTGACATTTCGACTGCTTGTGATACGAGGTTGTTGGGGTCCAGCACGGCGTTCCGTATTACCCTCCTGAACCCACCGATTCCATATTCTGCTAACAATCATTGGATCTCGATCAACGCTAGCAGTAATGTCGCGATACGATAAACCGCAATCGCTATAGGCTACAATCCAACCTTTATAGAAGTTGGAAACGTGATGGTACGCATTTCTCCTCCTTACAGGAGGCACCACAACAACGTTTCTCCAGGCAACGCCGGTCAACTGCAGTTTGTGTCTGAGAAATCGGCTGGAAACTTTCCTCATGTCAGTACGTTGTAGATGTGACCGCCGGCGCCAACCTTGTGTGAATGCTCTGAAAAGCTAATCATTTGCATATCACAGCATCTTGTTATTGTCGGTTAAATTTCGTATCTGTAGCACGTCATTTTCGTGGTGTATCAATTTTAATCGCCAGTAGTGTACTTACACTGGACTCGTATTCTGGAGGACGACGGTTGAATCCCGCGTCGTCCCATCCTGATTTAGTTCGGGATGGTTCCTCTGGAAGGACACTGCCCACCGACTTCCTTCCCCATCTTTCCCTAACCCGACGGGACCGAGACATTATTTGGTTTCCTCACCCAAATCAACCAACGAATCACCGCGTACTTCTAGCAACTAAATATATTACATTACCTCTCCGTAACTGCGTCATATTAGCATGACCCGTGCGGACGACACCCGTGGTCCAAGGGTAGCGTCTTTGGTTAATAATAAAAACGTCCTCGATCCGGGTTCTAATTCCGCCACTGCTTGATTTCTGATTAATAATCAGCATTGGCGGCCGAAGACTTCCGGCCTAAGAAGTCAATCATTCTGGCAACGGTCTTGTCAAGAGGGTGGAGTAGCTGACAGAGGTTCAGGGCACTCTTTTGTTCTAGGTGTGGGAAACTGCCCCTAAAGACGGAAGAATCACCTACGATCAATGGCATGGGAATTCAGAAGGCAATGAAACTCACTGT
Source organism: Schistocerca serialis cubense (assembly GCF_023864345.2). Lineage (NCBI taxonomy): Eukaryota > Metazoa > Arthropoda > Insecta > Orthoptera > Acrididae > Schistocerca > Schistocerca serialis. Next base: position 526,440,281 of record NC_064642.1, read on the forward strand.
ATTAAAGACACGTAACCTGTATCAACAGGATATGTGGTCTGTAACTGAAAAAGTGTCATGATGATCTCTCCATCGGCAAAAGATTCCGAAATAGTCCCCCATTCGGATCTCCGGGAGGGAACTACCAAGGGGAGGTGAGCATGAGAAAAAGACTGAATACTCAACGCAAAGATAACGTTATACGAGTTGGGGAGTGGAATGTCGTAGGCAAACTAGAAAATCTGGAAAAGGAAAATGCAGGGGCTAAATCTAGATATAATAGAGGTCAGTGAATTCAAATGGAAAGAAGACTAGGATTTCTGGTCAGATGCATATAGGGTAATATCAATAGCAGCAGAAAGTGGTATAACGGGAGGAGGATTCGTTATGAGCAGGAAGGTAGGGCAGAGAGTGTGTTACTGTGAACAGTTAATGATATCGTTGTTCATATCAGAATCGACAGCAAACCAATACCGACAACGATAGTTAAGCTATACATGCGGACGTCGCAAGCTGAAAATGAAGAGATGGAGAAAATATATGAGGATATTGAAAGGATAATGCAGTACGTAAATTGAATGATAATCTAATAGTAATGGCGGACTGGAGCGCAACCATAGCGGAAGGAGTATAAGAAAAGGATACAGGCGCATAAGGGCTTGGGGAAAGGAATGAGAGAGGAGAAAGAATACTCTGTTCAAGAGGAGGAGTTACATCTACATCTACATTGATACTCTCCAAATCCCATTTAAGTGCCTGGCAGAGGGTTCATTGAACCACCTTCACAATTCTCTATTATTCCAATCTCGATAGCGCGCGGAAAGAACGAACACCTATATCTTTACGTACGAGCTCTGATATCCCTTATTTTATCGTGGTGATCGTTTCTCCCTATGTAGGTCGGTGTCAAAAAAATATTTTCGCATTCGAAGGAGAAAGTTGGTGATTGGAATTTCGTGAGAAGATTCCATCACAACGAAAAACGCCTTTCTTTAATGATGTCCAGCCTAAATCCTGTATCATTTCTGCGACACTCTCTCCTATATTTCGCGATAATACAAAACGTGCTGCCCTTCTTTGAACTTTTTCGATGTACTCCGTCAGTCCTATCTGGTAAGGATCCCACACCGGGCAGCAGTATTCTAAAAGAGGACGGACAAGCGCAGTGTAGGCAGTGTCCTTAGTAGATCTGTTACATTTTCCAAGTGTCCTGTCAGTAAAACGCAGTACTTGGTTAGCCTTCCCCACATAATTTTCTGTATGTACCTTCCAATTTAAGTTGTTCGTAATTGTAATACCTAGGTATTTAGTTGAAGTTACGGCGTTTAGATTAGACTGATTTATCGTATAACGGAAGCTTAACGAATTACTTTTAGCACTTATGTTATTTAGGGTCAACTGCCACTTTTCGCACCATTCAGATATCTTTTCTAAATATCAGGAGAAGGTCGGGTGATATTGGAAGATTTCAATTAAATTACATGATGGTCAGAGAGAGGCTCCGAAATCAGATATTGGATTGTAAGGTGTACCTAGGAGCAGATCACAATACGGTAGAGATGAAGAGTAGGCTGAAGTTCAATACATTAGTGAGGAATAATCAGTACTCAAAGAAGTGGGATGCGAAAGTAATACGGAATGACGAGATACACTTGAAGTTCTCTAAGGCTATAGATACAACAATAAGGAATGTCTCAGTAGACAGTGTAGCTGATGAGGAATGGGCATCTCTAAAATGGGCCATCACAGAAGTTGGACAGGAAAACATAGGTACAAAGAAAGTAACTGCGAAGAATCCATGGGTAACAGAAGAAATACTTCAGTTGATCGATGAAGAATAACGTACAAACATGTTCTGGGAAACTACAAAATACAGAAACAACAGTCGCTGAGGAATGAAATAAATAGGAACTGCACAGAAGGTGAGACGAAACGGTTGCATAAAAAATGTGAAGAAATCGAAAAAGAAATGATACTCGGAAGGACTGACTCAGCAAACAGGAAAGTTAAAACAACGTTAAAAGCAAGGTTGGTAACATTAAGAGTGCAACGGGAATTCCACAGGTAAATGCAGAGGAGTGATTGGATAGATGGAAAGTATGCACTGAAAGCCTCTATGAGGAGGAAGATTTGTCTGATGTGATAGAAGAATAAACTGGAGTCTAATTAGAAGAGATATGGGATCCAGTATTAGAATAAGAATTTAAAAGAGCTTTGGAGGACTTAAGATTAAATAAGGTAGCAGGGACTGAGAACATTCCATCAGAATTTCTAAAATCATTAGGGAAAGTGGCTACAAAACCATATTCACGTTGGTGTGTAGAATTTATGAGTCTTTCGGCATACCACCTGACTTTCGGAAAAATATCATCCACACAATTCCGAAGACTAAGAGACCTGACAAACGCGAGAATTACACGGTCAGCATAACAGCTCACATATCCAAATTGCTGACTAGAATAATGTACAGAAGAATGGAAAAGAAAATTGTGGATGTGCTAGATAACGATCAGTTTGGCTTTAGAAAAGGTAAAGGCACGAGACAGGCAATTCTGAAGTTGCGGTTGTTAATGGAAGCAAGACTAAAGAAAAATCTAGGCACGTTCAAAGGATTTGTAGACCGACAATGTAAAATAATCCTAGATGTTCGAAATTCTGAGAAAAATAATAGTAAACTATAGGGAGAGATGGGTGATATACAATATGTACGACAGCCAAGAGGGAATAATAAGAATGAACGCCCAGGAACGAAGGGTTCAGACTAAAAAGGGTGTAAGGCGGCGATGTAGTCGTTCGCTCCTACTGTTCAATCTGAACATCGAAGAAGCAATGATGGAAATAAAAGAAAGATTTCGAAGTCGAATTAAAATTCAAGATAAAACGATATCAGATGACTTTATGATCCTGAGTGAAAGTAAAGAAGAATTATATAATCTGTTGAATGGAATGAACAATCTATTGGGTACAGAGTATGGATTCAGAGTAAATCGAAGAAACATGAAAGTAACGAGAAGTAGCAGAAATGAGAACAGGGAGAAACTTAACATAAGGATTGATGGTCACGAAGTAGATGAAGTTACGGAATTTTACTACCTTAGCTGTAAAATAACCAGTGACTGGCATTCCTGGCCAAGAGAAGTTTACTAGTATCAAACATAGCCCTTAATGCGAGGAAGAAATTTCTGATAATGTACATCTGGAGTACAGCATTGTGTGGTAATGAAACATGGACTGTGGGAAAACCGGAACGGAAGAGAATCGAAGCATTTGAGATGTGGTGCTAAAGACGAATGTTGAAAATTAGGTGGACTGATAAGGTAAGTAATGAGGAGGTCCTGCGCAAATTCGGAGTGCAAAGGATGATGTGGAAAACATTGATAAGAAGAAGGGACAGGATGATAGGTCATTTGTTAAGTCATGGTACTAGAGGGAGCTGTAGAAGACAAAAACTGTAGAGGAAGATAGAGATTGCAATACATCCTGCAGATAGGTTGGCACAGGAGAGAAATTCGTGGCGGGCTGCATCAAACAAATCAGTGACTGATGACCCAAAAAAAAATGCGTCAAGTGCATGAGGGGGTTTCATACTTTCCCCAGACACCAGTGTTATGGAACATATATGGCAAGCTTCTTTGCTTAGAGAAAGAAGCTTGCCATATATGTTCCATAACACTGGTGTCTGGGGAAAGTATGAAACCCCCTCATGCACTTGACGCATTTTTTTTTTTTTTGGGTCATCAGTCACTGATCTGAAGGGAAGGCAGAAAGGTGGAAGGAGTATATAGAGGGTCTATACAAGGGCGATGTACTTGAGGACAATATTATGGAAATGGAAGAGGATGTAGATGAAGATGAAATGGGAGATACGATACTGCGTGAAGAGTTTGACAGAGCACTGAAAGACCTGAGTCGACACAAGGCCCCCGGAGTAGACAATATTCCATTGGAACTACTGACGGCCGTGGGAGAGCCAGTCCTGACAAAACTCTACCACCTGGTGAGCAAGATGTATGAAACAGGTGAATTACCCTCAGACTTCAAGAAGAATATAATAATTCCAATCCCAAAGAAAGCAGGTGTTGACAGATGTGAAAATTACCGAACTATCAGCTTAATAAGTCACAGCTGCAAAATACTAACACGAATTCTTTACAGACGAATGGAAAAACTAGTAAAAGCCAACCTCGGGGAAGATCAGTTTGGATTCCGTAGAAACACCTGAACACGTGTGGCAATACTCACCTTACGACTTATCTTAGAAGAAAGATTAAGGAAAGGCAAACCTACGTTTCTAGCATTTGTAGACTTAGAGAAAGCTTTTGACAATGTTGACTGGAATACTCTCTTTCAAATTCTAAAGGTGGCAGGGGTAAAATACAGGGAGCGAAAGGCTATTTACAATTTGTACAGAAACCAGATGGCAGTTATAAGAGTCGAGGGACATGAAAGGGAAGCAGTGGTTGGGAAGGGAGTAACACAGGGTTGTAGCTCTCCCCGATGTTGTTCAATCCGTATATTGAGCAAGCAGTAAAGGAAACAAAAGAAAAATTCGGAGTAGGTATTAAAATTCATGGAGAAGAAATAAAAACTTTGAGGTTCGCCGATGACATTGTAATTCTGTCAGAGACAGCAAAGGACTTGGAAGAGCAGTTGAATGGAATGGACAGTGTCTTGAAAGGAGGATATAAGATGAACATCAACAAAAGCAAAACAAGGATAATGGAATGTAGTCTAATTAAGTCGGGTGATGCTGAGGGAATTAGATTAGGAAATGGGGCACTTAAAGTAGTAAAGGAGTTTTGCTATTTGGGGAGCAAAATAACTGATGATGGTCGAAGTAGAGAGGATATAAAATGTAGGCTGGCAATGGCAAGGAAAGCGTTTCTGAAGAAGAGAAATTTGTTAACATCCAGTATTGATTTAAGTGTCAGGAAGTCATTTCTGAAAGTATTTGTATGGAGTGTAGCCATGTATGGAAGTGAAACATGGACGATAAATAGTTTGGACAAGAAGAGAATAGAAGCTTTCGAAATGTGGTGCTACAGAAGAATGCTGAAGATTAGATGGGTAGATCACATAACTAATGAGGAAGTATTAAATAGGATTGGGGAGAAGAGAAGTTTATGGCACAACTTGACCAGAAGAAGGGATCGGTTGGTAGGACATGTTCTGAGGCATCAAGGGATCACCAATTTAGTATTGGAGGGCAGCGTGGAGGGTAAAAATCGTAGAGGGAGACCAAGAGATGAATACACTAAGCAGATTCAGAAGGATGTAGGTTGCAGTAGGTACTGGGAGATGAAAAAGCTTGCACAGGATAGAGTATCATGGAGAGCTGCATCAAACCAGTCTCAGGACTGAAGACCACAACAACAACAACAACAATGGCAAGCTTGCGAGATGTGCACGACTTCGACGTAGTTGCGACAAATCTCTGTGAGTTGTGGGAGATGGCTGATCTGATCATGATGGAACCTCCATACGTAAGGTGCTTCGAAGAGTTCAAGTCGTGACGATTCGCCAACGCCGCCTGGGGCGCTGTATGCAAGAAGCAGAAAGAGAGATCACCTAGTTTTCAGGTTTCAGTTTGTTTTAGCTTATTGAGAGAACTAAAAGAAGAGCATCAGATTCGAATTGAAAATCAGAATGCTTGTGCGGTTTTGTTTTGTATTTGATCCATAGCCCGACATCTTCCGAAGACGTCCGGCTTTTGTTGCAATGATTTCAACAAGTGGTAATGATCGCTCAGCTCACTACCTTCTATTTAGCTGGTGGTCGTGGATACAAGTGGTGGGCAATAATGACTACAGATGAGTTAATTAGCAAGGGCAGATTATTCATGCACTGTAGGCGTCTGAGTAGTCGGGATCCGTTTCCTCGATGCGCACTTTTCACATAAATTTGTATTAACTTAAATCATCCATGATCGTATGCAGGTGGGTCTTTCTACTTTACATGGTTAGGTATTATCCGTTGCGTTCTTTTACATTATCTTGGACTGGTCAAACAACAGCAAAATTGATGTATTTTGGGCTGAATAATTTTACCTGTGTGATTCTTGATGTTGAATGGGCTTATGAGAAAGCAAAACTTAGCAGCCATATTTCTAATAGTCCGCTGCCCAACTTACTTGACTGAAAAAGTAGAATAAAATCCCAATTTCACTTCTTTACCACAGAAAACATTACATAGCTATCGTCTCTAATTCGATTACTCGCAAGTATTATTCTGTTAACGTCTTCTCAGAGGGGTCGGTATCCTTGTAAAATATGTTGTTCACCACGACAGCAAGGTTAACAGCAACTTCGCACAGACAAATAAAGTGACAGCATACCAGTTGCACATAACTCGTATGAATAGCCGTCTTCCACCGATTGCTACTGTCATTATGGACTGATGACGATCAACACATGTGCTTAAGTAAAAATGGATCAGTGAGTACCTCGCAAGTAACGCTTATGTAAAGCAAGTGTAGTTTTATGCCCATAAGTAATTTTTATTGAACCGTCTCTCCTTACACTTTTCGGTCACTTCTCATCGTCAACTGACTCTACAACAAGAGTAAAGTATGAGGAAACAATTATATAGGTGTTTTGCTGCATAATTATTTTCTGATGCTTTATTCCTGTTGTTAAACAGTGCTTTGAAGATGTAAACGAGTAAAAAGATGTGATTCACTGAGAAGTATTTGTGCTGGAGACAGGTAAACACATCCTGCATAATTGTTTATGATACTTTATTCTACGTAGCTGTTTTACAGTTATATGAAGACAGCTAGTGGCTGAAATGCTTTTCTGCAGTAGATAGAGGCAGCACACATAAAAACCCCTAGCGCTGAGCAAAAAAACTATATCTGCGTTGCATAACGGACGGGAATGGACACTTCCACGTGACTTACATTCGAAGAAGTGATAATAGTGTCGGTGCTTTGTGAACAGACTGGACACCGCAAAATATAACAAGAAGGGTTTTGTGGCTGGGTTGAACGATAGGCTCCAGAAATATGCAAAAATTAAAGAAGATTATGATTTAGATCGGGATTTTATCTTTGATGCAAGTGGTTTCATCTTTGGTTAATGGCATCTTATCAGAAGAACGTTTTAGTTACTGTTCATTGAGTAATTACAAATGAAGAAGTCTACTGTCATTACAAGATAAATAGAATCATTATAACTACATATAACTGCACAACTGGGTGCATATACACGGTACATTCACTACAAAGTAAACATGGTGCATACACAGGGGTTTGCTGTTGGTGATCATCGAAATATTAACGAAAATTAATAGCTCACATTGAGAACTGTGTATAAACTCAGAGGATCAAAAAGTGTTGCTAACAGTCTCTGACCTAGGAAAAGCTCATAAAAATCGACGTAAAATTTATGGAATGACTGTTAGATTACAATCTAATTCAGTCACTTTACTTCTAGAATTAATTTTCACTCTGAAGACATGTACGCTGATTTTAAAATTCCCGGAATACTCATTTTGTAAAGAGTACCACTATGCTGTGCCTAAGAAATTTCTTCAGTGTCCTTTCTTTCAGGAGTCCTAATCCTACAATACATCTGGGGAACTTCTGTGAACTTTGCAAGGCAGAAGAGAGGACATATAGCCTTGGCAGCTCAGTCAGTAGAGTAATTTCCTTTGAAAGGCTAACGTCCTGACCCGAGTCTCGATTCAACTCACAGATTTAATATAAATCATTTTATTATTATTTTTCACTAAAATGTATACAGCTGTTGGATGGCTGTCTCATCAGATCGTCGTCCGGTCTGCCCGATCCTTTCATGACTGATGGCAAGTGTGTGTTTTATTAGTCGCGTACCGTCGTTCAGTTCCCTTAAGTAACACCGTCTTTATCTCCCCAATCTGGAATAAACGACAAATTCATTTGACCGTTAGCTTGGTCGCAAGTTTATAGGTTGTTTAGGGATGTAGAATCCATGTGATAAAATCTAATGAATTCAGATATAACAGAGATATGTGAGACTGTCTAGTTTACCTTCCACTTTGGAGACTGTCGCCCAGCAGGTACCACCAAAATGAGACCGTCTTCCGTGTAAGGGTAACTGGCCTCCACGAATTCGTAATGGCTGTGTGAGTAGGAGAGGCCGGAAAGGCCGAAGTCGGCGCCCCACTGCAGTAGATTGTGGTCGATAAGCGTCTCTGGCTGCGAGGACCCATCGCCGACATTCATATAGCGTACACTGAAGTTCAGTCGTTCCGCCAGTACCGCAACCAGGTGAGCTTCCAGGCCGTTGGGGACGTTGGAGCCCTGTAGAGTGACACGTGCCTGCATTACAACACTGTAGCGTAGTCGCTTTAATTGTTCTCCACATCTAGAGCTCAAGCCACGTCTAGAGAGTCTTTTTCCGTCTTTTGTGTGGTCCTATTGCCAACGCTTTGCATATTGAACTTGTAGACAACAGGATTATTGAAGACAAGCTGTGCTACAGTTTCGTAGTATCTGCACACTTATCATAAAGGCAAATAAATATACATGGTAGAAAACTGTACAAAATGGAACTTGATCTGGCATTAATGATGTTATTGCAAACCTATTTTATAAAGTATATTTGATGTACAGTCGAGTGGAATATGGCTGTGTGCAAGTAGTTTGTCTATTCACTTTGCCTGCCTTGTAGTCTACCCACAGGGAGACGGCTTGCCTATATTCAGGAGCAATTACTTCATTGAAGATCTTGAAAATATGGTGTCATCGAGATGGTAGTTGGACAAAGAAAAAATTCCAGATGATGAATGACAGGAAACATAAACATTAAGAACGGCAGATAGTGGGAAAATAGAAAATCGAAGACGGCACTGGTGCGAAACTAAAAAATGCAATATGGTGGGGAAGTTGGAAAAGAACCACAAATCCAAAATAATGGAACTAGCCCAGTTTCCCTTTGTAAAACCTCCCCTGCCACCCCTCACCTCCAATTCTAACCTAGTGCTCCAAAGACCATTCAAATTAAACAGGCAATCAGACTATAGCCACAGACAAGATATCTTAACTGTGCTGAATTATCTTTTTCGCCACGCTTCAAAGTATTTGCCAAGCAAATTATATAAATAGTGTAACTTACAGTATGTCCACATCTAAAATTGGTTTACAGACCATTAAAATGAAACAGCCCATTAGAATGCAGCCATTTCGGCTATCCACAAACATATCCAAATGCTCTCTTTCTTGTCATGTTCAAAAGTATTTATACAAAACTTAAATAAAAGGTTTAACTTGCAATATTTCCCTGTCTAAAAGAACTTTCAGGCCATAAAATGAAACAACCAATAACAATGCAGCTATCTTGGCAATGGTTACAAGTATTTGAATGATACAAATATTTTGTTTTATCATCAAAAGTACTTATCCAGAATATTATGTACAGCGGCACTTGAATAAGTGCAGAGCTTGATTTCTGCACCATAGATGATGAAACAATGGAGCCTCAACTTTATTGTCTAGTCCAAGCTGTTTTGATGCTTGTCAGGTGTCACAAGGCAGGGATTGGCAAGACTAAACTCACTGACTGGGCTTTTTTCTGGTTCCAAAAAGTATTGTCTTCCTGACACCCAATAGGTTTTACTGCCGTCTCAGTTTAATATGACGCATTTTCCACACTGGAAAACACATATTGGTACTACCTTTGAGGTAGCTTACTGGTTACAGTTCACAAGAATTACCAAAGTAAGCAATGTTATCTTCTGAAATTCAAGAATCACGTTATCTTCTGCTGTCACACAATGGAAAATAAATGACACTTCAGTGGAATTGCACATTAAACAATAATAATACATATTTGTATAAGAAAGAATGGAAGGTTGATATGTTTTCTAAGTCAGTCAAAAATTATAGCTACTCCATGCAGGGTATTAACTTAGTCTTGTCATACAAAACATTTTTCAACTCCTGCTAATGCTGTCAAATATTACAGCACAGAAAAATATATACTCTTACAGTCAAGAAATGGGGACTGACATGCTTTTAACAGCCTATTTTCGAAAATGGCCAAACGTTATAGCGCCCCATGCATGTGTATTCTTTTTATAGTGCAGTGCAAAAAGTTTGTCATCTTTTGCTAATAATGCTAAATAACACTGCCACACGGTGTAAACTACTGTTAATGAATTGAATGACTTACAGAAACTTTTTACATCAGATTTGTCGTGGAATCTTTGTGTAATTTACTAGCCCTTTCTGAGGTGTCAGCTACTAGACTGTAGGAAAGTGGGGGAAGCAAGGTAACAGGTAATGGGTAACGAGTAACGGATAGCATTAACAGTAAACAGCAGATGGCTAACAGTTAACACGAATTGGTAAATGGATAATGGGTAATGATTGATGACATATATTAAATACTAAATGGTAAATGGATAACAGGTAATGTATTATTGCAACACTCAATGAGTGACAGTAAATGGATATCTATAAATGGTAAGTTAGTTCAACATCGAACGATATTGTAACAAATAAGCCCACACATCACCCTGTGCGTGACATGTGGAGGGTGTTATACTGTAACAAAATATAACAAACTGCCACTTACTTCGGCATTTTTATATATGAAATTATAAGAAACTGCCACCATACATCGCCTTTTGTGCCATTATGTTTATGTGCTAAGATATGTACATACACGTAGTTGACAATGTATGAGGCGCATTCTGTTAAAAAGTTGTAACAGTAGCGATAGGTGGGGCAGATTTTTACAGTCTTAAGTGTACCAAAGGCAATGTTTAAAACAGTTACAATTTTATTTGTAATGGTGATGTATGGGGCAGTTTGTTACAGGTGCATTTTGTAATGTGGTGATGTAGGAAATTGTTACAGTTTTACGTAACATAATGGCTGTGGTAGTACAAGCAGAGTGGCCAAATAGCTTAGTGGTCTACTGAGATGAACAATGGAGAGCCAGGTTGTTGCTATGTATGGCTTGGCAAGATTAGTCGGGAGGATTGGACTTTCATGCTGTGAACAAGATGTATTGGGCAAAGAAAATGATGAACGCCAAGATAACATGGCAACTAAAAGTACTGTATTGAAATCATTGAATACTCACTAAAATAATCAAAGCTGCCTGCGTTTGAGCTACAGAGAATATACAGACATCACTGAAATCCCTAGAACTCAATTAAGGGATCACTATATTTGTACAACCACTTGTTTATAAGTCATTATACTTTGAATTTTTATTTATTTACAACAAAGCATCAACCAACTGCAGACATATTATGAAACACCAACGGACTTTTGTGACTTTTACGAGTCCCTAACCAGGAGCGATTACTATAATGTCATCTGCGTGCTTTGATAGTTTCTTGAGTTTCTAGGTGTTAATTTAATATCTAATAGCCATAGTTCTCGTGTTTTCGTTTGCGTCAGAAAGTAGACCGATTTTGTGACATGTTACAAGTTAGTACGAGGGCTATCCACAAAGTGCATAAAGTTTTGGAATTAAAAATAAATAAAGTATTGGAAATTTTTTTTTATTATATACAGATGAAAGCCACACTTAAATAATACTTTTCTACATAGTTGCCATTTAAATTAAGGCACTTATCGTAGCGATGGACGAGCTTGGAAATTCCTTCGTCGTAAAATTCGGCCGCCTGCGCCTTCAACCACGTGGTTACCTCTTCTTGAAGCTGTGCGTCGTCATCAAAACGCTGCATAGCCAACCACTTCTTCATTGCTGGGAATAAGTGGAAGTCGCTCGGTGCCAGGTCGGGACTGTACGGCGGATGAGGAAACCCACTTAAAAGATTCGGGAACTTCACGAGTGGCATTTGCTGTGTGGGCCCGGGCGTTGTCGTGAATCAGCAAGATCTTTGAGCCCAACTTTCCCCTGCGCTTGTTTTGTATTGCTCTTCTGAGGTTGTGCAGAGTTTGGAAATCCTTTGAGAGTTTATTGTAGTGTCTCTTTCCAGGAACTGCACAAAAATCACACTTTTTCTGTCCCAAAAGACAGTCGCCACGTGGTTGAAGGGGCTGGCGGCCGAATTTTACGACGAAGTAATTTCCAAGCTTGTCCATCGCTACGATAAGTGCCTTAATTTAAATAGCAACTATGTAGAAAAGTAATATTTAAGTGTGGCTTTCATCTGTATATAATAAAAAAATTTCCAATACTTTATTTATTTTTAATTCCAAAACGTAATGTACTTTGTGGATAGCCCTCGTAATTAGAGACGAATTATTTAGCTTCACCTGAGTTTTCAGTAGTTAGGTTCTTGATCACTGTGTGTTAATCTAACCTGTTAGACAGAATTCTTGCGTTTTTGTCATGTTCTACAGTAGAGTTCAGTGGCTCGAGTCATTAGTTGTTTGTTTGTTACGGTAGCTAGTGACAGCTTGTTGGCATTAGTCAGACAGTGAGGCAGCAACAGAAGGCCGAGACAGGCGTAGCAACAGGGAATTAACCGATTTTGTGACTTTAACGAGTTCCTAACCAGGAGTGAATTGTATGGTTTCATCTGTGTGTTTTGATAGTTTATATTCTTCAGTTTATGCGTGTTAATTTCATATCTAATAGCCCCAGTTCTCGTGTTTTCGTTTGCTTCAGAAAGTAAACAGATTTTTTGTTATATTACTAGTTTATAACCAGAGGTGAATTATTTAGTTTTATTTGAGTGCTTCAGTAGTTAGGTATTTGAATCTCTGCGTATTAATCTAATTTACTAGAGACAGTTCCTACGTTTTTGTCAGAGTCTACAGCACGTGCCGATAGTTCACTATCTGGGTAGTTTAGTTTTCCATAGTCTTTGGTATAGATAGGGACTGTGATTGTTGTAGGCGGATGCGAGCCGAGTTGTTCACATTTCGCTCTCAGTTCCAGGTTGTGGTGGCTCCAGTTACACAGCTCGAAGCTGCAGTGGATGAGCACCACTGTTGTGGGCCAGCACGTCAGAGTGCTCTGATCAGTCCTCACCAGTGGCCAGCCCAGTTACTGCTCGCATTGAGGTTGACCCCTCACTGTCGTCAAGTGGGAGGTCGCCCCGGGGTGTAGCAGATAGCGAAAGACTTACCAGGGAGCCGCACGAAGGACCCCCAGTTAGTCTGACAAACAGGTTCCAGGTGCTGTCTGTGGCTGACACTGTCGTTCAGCCAGATGCTGTTGCCTGTCCTGTTTCAGAGGAAACCCCTCAGCCTGCAAGATCCAGGCAGTCACAGAGGGTCGGATTATTGATGTTTGTTAGCACCAACCGCGTTATGGGGCCCATTAGGAACATTGCTACCACTTAGGGCAAGAAAGCCAATGTGCACTCCGTGGGCATAAGGTTGGAGTCATTCCTGACTGGAAAGGTTACTTTCGGATGCCATGAAGACCACAGGGCGCAGCCAACCGCAGGTGATGGCTCACGTCGGTACCAATGATGTGCGTCACTTTGGATCAGAAGAGATTCTCCCTGGTTTCGAGTGTCTAAGAGATATAGTAAAGGCTGCCGGTCTTGCTTGCGAGATGAAAGCATAGCTGACCATTTGCAGTATAGTCCACAGGACCGATTGGCAACCTCTGATACAGAGCCGAATGGAGGGTGTGAATCAGAGGCTCAGACAGTTCTGCGGCCGTGTAGGATGCAAATTCCACGACTTACGCCATAGGGTGGTTGGGTTTCGCGTTCCACTGACTAGGTCAGGAGTCCACTACACGCAGGAGGCGGCTGGACGGGTAGCAGGGGCTGCGTGGCGTGGACTGGGCGGTGTTTTAGGCGAGAGGGTCTCGGGAAAACACTTAAAGTGCTTCAGTCACAAATGGTGCTGGTCGAACACAGGAAGAATGTAGACACGGGAACCATCGGTTTAACAGTTGGAAATTGTCGTAGCTGTGTTGGGGAAAGTGTTAGAGCTCCAAGAGCTAATAGAAAGCACTGATGCTCATATCGTTATAGGCACTGAAAGCTGGCTAAAGCCGGAGGTAACTTCAGCCGAAATTTTTGCGAAGAACCTAACAGTGTTCCGAAAGGATAGGCTAACCACAGTTGGCGGTGGCGTGTTTGATGGTGTTAGAAGTAGTTTATCTCGTAGCGAAATTGAAGTAGACAGTTCCTGTGAGTTACTGCGGGCAGAGATCATTGTTGGCGACCGGAACAAAATACTAATCGGATCCTTCTACCGACCTCCCAATTCAGATGATTCAGTTGATGAAAGGTTCAAAGAAAAATAGAGTTTGATTCCAGACACGTACCTGACATACAATTATAGTTAGTGGCGACTTTAATTTACCTTCAATGTTTGGTGAAAATACACGTTTAATTCCGGAGATACGCATAAAACATCATCCGAAATTGTGCTAAATGTATTCTCTGAAAATTATTCGATCAGTTAGTTCATGAGCCCACGCAAACAGTAAACGGTTGTGAAAACGCACCTGACCTCTTAGCAACAAATAATCCTGAATTAATAATGAGCTTTAAAAAGGAGACAGGGATTAGTGAACACAGGGTTGTCTTAGCGATGTTGAAGGTTGCAACCAGCAAATCCTCCAAAAATAAACGAAAAATATACCTACTGAAGAAAGCAGAAAAAAACTCACTTGAAGTTTTCCTGAGAGACTATCTCCACTCCTTCCAAACAGACAATGTAAGTGTGACCCGATGTGGTTTCAATTCAAGGAAACAGTATCGACAGTAATTGAGAGATTTATACCAAATAAATAAACAACGACAAAGCTGTTCCCTCTGGTATACACAACGGGTCAGAACACTGTTGCAGGAACAACGGAAGAAGCATGCCAAATTTATAACGACGTAAAATCTCCAAGATAGGCGATCTTTTACAGAAGCTTGAAATTTACCGCAAACTTCAATGAGAGCTGCTTATAATAATTTTCAGAAGGAAAGTTTGTTTCGAAATTTGGCAGGAAACCCAAAGAGATTTTGGCGTATGTGAAGTATGCTAGTGGCACGACACAATCGATGCCTTCTCTGCGCGTTAGCCATGGAGATATTATCAAAGACAGTGCTGCCAAAGCAGAGTTACTAAACATAGCCTTCCGAAATGCCTTCAAAAAAGACGACGAAGTAAATACTCCAGAATTCGAATCAAGAACAGCTGCCAACATGAGTAACATAGAAGTAGATATCCTCGGAATAGTGAAGCAACTTAAATCACTTAACAAAAGCAAGTCTTATGATTCAGACTGTATACCAACTAGGTTCCTTTCAGAGCATGCTGATGCAATACATCCATACTTAACAATCACATACAACGGTCCACTCGACGAAAGATCCGTAGCCAAAGACTGGAAAGTTGCACAGGTCACATCAATATTCAAGAAAGGTAGCAGGAGTAATCCACTAAATTACAGGCCCATATTGTTAACGTCGATATGCAGCAGGATTTTGGAATGCATATTGTGTTCAAACATCATGAATTACCTCGAAGGAAACAATCTATTGACACACAACCAACACGGATTTAGAAACCTTCGTTCTTGTGGAACACAACTACTCGGACGATGAGTTGGGTGTTATCGACAAGGAATTTGAAATTGATTCTGTATTTAGTGATATCCGGAAGGTCTTTGACACTATACCACACAAGCGGCTTGTAGTAAAATTACATCCCTTTGGAATATCGTCTCAGTTATGTGACTGAATTCGTCTTTTCCTGTCAGATAGGTCACAGTACGTAGCAATTGATGGAAAGTCATAGAGTAAAACAGAAGTGATTTCTGGCGTTCTCCGGGGTAGTGTTACAGGCCCTTTTCTGTTCCTTATCTATATAAACGATGTGGGAGAAAGTCTGAGCAGTCGTCGTAGGTTGTTTTCAGATGACGCTGTCGTTTGTCGACTAGTAAAGTCGCCAGAAGATCAAAACAAATTGCAAAACGGTTTAGAAGAGATATACGTATGGTGCGAAAATTGGCAGTTGACCCTAAATAACGAACGGTGTTAGGTCATCCAAATGAGTGCTAAAAGGAATCCGTCAACTTCGGTTACACGATAAACCAGTGAAATCTAAAGGCCATAAATTCAACGAAATATCTAGGAATTACAATTACGAACAACTTAAATTGGAAGGAACACACAGAAAATGTCGTGGGGAAGGCTAACCAAAGACTGCGTTTTTTGGCAGGACACTTAGGAAATGTAACATATCTACTAAGGAGACTGACTACACTACACTTGTCCGACCTCATTTAGAATACTGCTGCGTGGTGTGATCCTTACCAGTGGCATTGACCGAGTACATAGAAAAACTTCAAAGAAGGGTAGAACGTTTTGCATTATCGCGAAACAGTCGAGACGGTGTCAATGGAATGATACAGGATTTCGAAATGGCGTTTTCGTTGCGGAGGAATCTTCTCACAAAATTCCAATCACCAACTTTCTCCTCCGAGAGCGAAAATATTTTATTGACGCCGACCTACATGGGGAGAAACGATCACCATGATAAAATAAAGGAAATCAGAGTTCATACGGAAAGATATAGGTGTTCGTTTTTTCTGCGCGCTACACGAGATTGGTATAATGGAGGATTGTGAAGGTGGTTCTACGAACCCTCTGCCAGGTACTTAAATTTGATTTGCAGAATTTCCGTATAGCTGTATATGTAGATGTAGATGTAGGACAGATAGGGCATGATCTCAGATCTAGGATGATAAAGCATGGTTATGCGATAAACACAGAACTAAATTGTTAAAAAATAAATGAGGATTTCCAATTTAGCTGTGCAGAATTAAAGAAGTCCCCAGATGCATACTAACAGTTTCTGAATGCGTAAATATTTTGTTGACACCCACCTACGTTGGAAGAAATGATCTTCATAACAAAATAAGAGAAATCAGGGCTCGAACGGAAAGATTTAGGTGTTCCTTTTTCCCACGCGCCATTCAAGAGTGATATGGTAGAGAAGTAGTATGAAAATGGTTCAATGAACCCTCTGCCAGGCACTTAAGTGTGAACTGCAGAGTAACTACGTAGATGCAGATGTAGCTTCAGCGTGTTGACACTACAGCAGGGACTATTATTTTTGTAAACAGGATTTGTTCAGTTTTGTAAGAATTGGGATATGCAATGTGGGTTATGAAGTGCCACAATTGTGGGTAGGTCCTGTGACTTTTCAGTACGAATGCAGATTAATAAATTAAAAGGATAAAACATAGATATGTGGATATGAATAAATTTGTAAATATAAGTAGATTTATGACTATATTTATTAAATATGTATGGCGGATACAAACCAATGTAAGTGTATATTAGTATGGTAAGGTGGCCCAACGAAAGAAGTAGTCTGATTGCAATGGTTGGTCAACTGGCCAAGATCTGGAGAAAGGAGAGCACCCTTTTCGTTTTTGGTCTGGTAGACTTCGTGACTAGGATTATAAGTTTAGATGATCGTCGAGTTTCATGCGTTAAAGTTGCTCTTTGTAGCTGTATTATAGACGTAGCATAGTACTAGACCATGTGGAACATTGTAGTATTATGTCAGTGAGGAGTAGAACTGATGGCTTTTGTGAACATTGCAAATTATTAGAACTGTGATGTATGTTCTATGAACTTTGAGATTAGTACAGTTTAGAACTCTCGTGTTTTCCCCTGATTGCTTTACTATCGCCTTTTGATCGATTCATGTAAGTAACTGCGGTAAACCCATTTAAAATTGCATGACCAGCATTTTCTAATTATACTTGAAACTTGTAATAGATTTACATGTAGCATCTAAACCCATTAGGCAACATCATTAATCTTTGGAATCCAACATCTCATTTTATTTTTCATTTATCAATCTGACTTTAAATATGTTTTGATAAATTCGTGTTTAATATTGTTGATATTCCACTAATTAGCATGCTAAGCCAAAGCAATGTGTAAGGTGGCAGAGTAAATGAAGGTTAGTTTCGCATCTTACATAAGAACTTTATCCCTCACAGTGAGAAGGTGAATATAACTAACTGAATTTGGCGGAAATGAGCAAATTTGCCTATAAGTGTGTGATGCAAAAGGGATGACACTCAATCAACAGTACTAACACACCGATCCTATAAATCCATGTCTGTGAGCAGAAGGCGGAACAAGTATTCAGAGGAAACATTTTGGTTTGGAAGCAAGGGCAGGCAGAGCTGAATGCCGCGCCACAGGGTGTACCACGGAAATCACTGAAGGGGCGTCTCAGGCGAGAGACAACCACCGACTGACCAGGTGACTCAGGCAGGAGAGAGAGTAAGGGGCTGGACCACCAGGAGGAGAAACGCATTGGGAAGGAGTAAAGTGCTGAGATTTCGATGCAGTTTAATGGTAGGACCCTTGCAATTGGCAGAGAGAGAGTTTCCAAAAAATAAAAGGAATGTTCCTATTGGTCGAAAAAAGCCATGATGTGGAGAATAAAAGAATCCAGGTGGGGAGACAGTTTGGCTATGAGAAAGACAAGATGGAAATTTTGGGGGACTCCTCTCTGAAGAGTGCCACAGTTACACTACAAGGGATGTGTCGCTAGGTGTTTACAACAGAATTACATGGGTACCACTACCGTGCTGCTAACTGTAATGCTGCAGTTATTCCATGATGAAGTCATAACAAAGTGACCACATGTGTGCACCATCTGACCAAATCACCGCCAATGCCATAATGCCCATGTCACAGATTTGTGCCACCACAAGACTGCACCGATATGCTGTAAATGAAACTCCACAGCCACTGTAACATTGTGCCGATTTGCGCATGTAGATTCTCCAATGCTTCCATATGACCAGGTCAATGTGTCCATGCTGCATGTCTACAACACTGTCTTCCATACTGCCTCCAAGCACAGCTACATATGACACTGCTGTCCATGCACATCTTCTGCACCACATCCATACACAACCAATAATGATACCACTGTTGATGTCCACTTGTGTGCCACATCCTTGCACTACCAAGTATGCATGCTGTTATCCACACCACCCTCTGCAGTGTTTCTACATACTGCCAAGGGTCAATGACGACGTCTACATCGTGTCCATGCTCTCTCAGGGGTCTAAATTCCATCTGTAAGCCACATCTCTTGCCTCATCTCTACTTTCTTGATGTCCACACTGCTGCCTTCAAGCTGTTACTTCATCGCACCTCTGTTGACAATCCCAGATGTCATGCCACAGCAACAAACAACCATAACATAAATACAAGAGCAATATATTTTTTATCTCTGTGTTTCAAATAGCGAACCAATGGCAATGTGATTAAGTGATTGTGGTTCAGAGGGCATAGATAGTGTTGGACGATCCCCTAGTATATAAAGGGGAAAGAGATGTGGGGACTCTATGGTAGTAGTATATCCATTTTCATAAATGGTGAATATGTTAGCATAAGAACTGGATTCAGAATTTGGGAAACAAGATTTGTAATAGGAGATAGGAAATTGGGAATTGGCAGTAGTCCTGGGGAACTCAGATTAGAGCTTCAGAATCAAACAAACGATGTAAGTGTGAAAAGCGATCAGCCAGAAGGCAAATTTCAGAGCTGGAAAAGAAACTTAAAAAAATAAGAAGAAGACGGGAGTTTAATGATAAAGTAAATAGGCTGGAAAAAGAAATAACAACCAATGTGGAAACTATGCCAAGTAATCTGATAGGAAAAATAGACATTACCTGATAAGAGAACAGAGGGAGAAATGAAACCTGTAATAAGAAGGAATTGGAGAATTAAACATGTCAAGGGAGATGTTTAGTATGTAATACATCAGTGGGAAACTGAGATTTGTTGCCTGGGTACACAAGGGGAAAAATTAATAGCATTCAGTGGATATATTAGCTATATGTATGGATAACTTTGTAAGAGGGATGATTGATATTGCCAAAACAAGGGCTGTTAGGAGGCAATTGGAAAGGTTAGCTCAAACGTAAGCTCAAGAGAATGTTGAGCAATTCTGTCTTTTCAAAACTTCATAAACATTATTTTTAAATAAATATTGAGGACAAGCAAAGCTGTTAAGGCTACAAAATAACTTTTTAAATGGGCCGAGCGACAGGAGCAGAAATAAAGTATGAAAGAATTCTTTATTAAGAAATTAAAAACAACTGAATCATATAGATAGACCTCTGGGTGTAGTGACAGATATCTCATCTTTAAAGAGAATATTGCCAGAACAGTTGCAATGGGAGCTTAGCCACAGTGTACGACATTCTGTGGAAGTGTTCCTGACTTTTTTACAGAATAGACAGGCGCAGTTACATACAACAGAAGGAGAATGGAAAGCATCAGGTATGTGAAATCATACTAATTTTAATGGATACAGTAATCACAGATGTAGAGAGAAAGAAGTGACTATAACAGTCAGGATATAGATTGGAAAAGCAGAGCGCAAGGGGACAGAAGGAACTTTGGAGGGAGGAGAGTTAACTTTGCACAGAAAAAAAATGATAGGTATGGAGCAAAAAGTGAGGAACTGCCAGCTGCAAACAGACAAAGTGGATAGGTGGGAAACTGAATGGTGCCATGCTTAAGGTTCTCAGGGTGAGGGGGGTGAGGGGACATAATTACGATATGATCAGGACTAAAAATGGTCGTGATTGTATGAGAGTTAGCTGGAGCTTCGAGATATGGGGATATGTTGTATGGATGCTCTTTTGCGTAATAAAGGTTTTTTGGGGTGGTTATAATAAACACAACACGAGAAATAAAAAATCGCAAGGTAAATGGAATGAAGCCAGTTTAACAATAAGAGGTGTAACTTTTTATACTGAAGATATGTTCAGCAGAAATGGGAGATGTAAGTCAGAAAATAATGGAGATAATGTGAGTTTCACTTAAGTCAAATTTACTGAACTACTACAAATGTTGTAGTGACATTGGGGCGAAAACAGAAGTAGATGTTAAACAAAAGGGCAATGTAATGAGGGAAAGGGAGTAGGCATAAAGGCAGCAATAAACAGTGTGGAGAACTGCGCAAAATATGTGGGCAGAATTGTTTGGTGTGAAGTAGAGAGTCATGTTAGTGATGATTGCTGTAATTAGATCGACAAGATGTTTATTGGTATTG
The DNA here is from genome assembly GCF_023864345.2 of Schistocerca serialis cubense. Taxonomy (NCBI): domain Eukaryota; kingdom Metazoa; phylum Arthropoda; class Insecta; order Orthoptera; family Acrididae; genus Schistocerca; species Schistocerca serialis. The sequence goes on from NC_064642.1 coordinate 526,461,231, forward strand.
CAGAAGTATCTATGGCAATAGATAATAGATGCTGTTGTATCGGTGATGAATTGATTGTTAGAGTGGAGTCGTTTAAGAGATGAAAATGTTGTATTTGAAGGTTGCCTGAGGATGGAACTGAAGCCTATGTTTTCTTAAACGATGAGCATGCAATTCTGGATGATGATGTTAATTGCGGTTAGCTGGGAATACCGATGGCTGATTGTGACTTAGGGCGACTGGCAATCCTATGCATACGTACATGCAGCTTTATTGCCAGAGGAAGAGGGTGGATTAAAATTTAGAGTTGCCTGGAAGCTGGAAGAATGAAGCAAAAGATGGTTGTTAGGGACAAATTTAAAGATTTGTTTGAAGGTAATGCTGATCAGGAATATTAGGGTTAAGGTAGGAGAATATGCTTAGCGCAAGAGAAAAGAAGAAAGAAACAGTAAATGATTTTTTTTAGAGGAAACAGAGTTGAACAGAGTCGACGTCACACATATTAAACTTACTGTGACTATTGGTGTGGGAGAAACTGAAAATACTGCACTATTGGACTGAGGTTCAAGTTTGTCCTGCAATTTCTAAATGTTTCTGGCAACATGTTAAATGTACAGGGTTAGTAGGACTGCCAGTGACAGGAATAAAAATTAAGACAGCAATTTCCACATGTAGTGAGACCTTCAAAACTAAGTTGTTATTGGAGTTTAACATTAGTGAACCTTATTTTAGCGTAAGACAGCAATGTTTACCAAAGTTCCACCACAATACTCACTAAAGCAGGGCCGGCCAAACGCTCCACATTGTGCAGACGTGCGGAAGTGCTGCACATGTGCGCACGTGTGCGACAGCGAGCGACAGCGACAACTGTTATTAGACATGTGTCCTAAATGAACGGCGGCGGCTCCACTTCTCTGTGGTACAAGCAAGAGCGCAACATATCCAGTCTCGTTTACCCCTCGTGACCATAACCTTAACAGAGAAGTACTGAGAAATGGCAAGTACTGTGAAAAAGCAAAGGACGGGAGATCTATGTTCTCAGTCGCTTAAAAATGGCTGGGAACTGCAATTCTTTTTTGTAGCCGTTGGTGAAAACTCACAGTGTTTGCTGTGCCACCGAATAATAGGCGGCCAGCGTAAGTTTTCAATTGAAAGACACTGCAATACATATCACAAAGACGAGTGTGGTGTACTCAACAGTGAAGAACGGCAAGCAAAATTAAATGTCCTTAAGAAAATAGATGAGACACATCAACTCAATTTTACTGTGCGTCAAAGTAACTGATACTTCTTGAACTCTTAGTTTCTTATGTTATATTTATGTCTGTTTTACTGTACGCTGTACAATGTACTGTTTTCAATTTTCCAGAATGACAACCACATTAAATCTTCACTGCGAGCAAGTTTTAAAATCGCATTAAGTATTGCACAATCTGGGAAACCCTTTTTCGAAGGGGAGTTTGTGAAAGGGTGTCTGATTGATGCTGCAGAACTTGTGTGTCCCACGAACGTTAGCAGGCTTCAAGAAATCAGTCTATCCAAACAAACAGTGACAAGACGTATCAGTGCTATGGCCGACGATGTGCACAGGCAGTTAATAAATGAGGCTAAATACTTTGTTGCTTTCTCTGTTGCGCTCTATGAAGCAGCAGATCTTAGAGATACAGCCCAGGTTGTGATATACATACGAGGTGTCGATAACGCACTTTGTGTAACAGAGGAGCGACATCTGTGCGCAGAAACATGCACTACATGAACGCTGACGTCTGCGGCGTGCACGCTGTGACCCGCAAGTTGCACATGTGCAGGAGCACCGCACGCGTGCAGAATTTCTGGCCGGCCCTGCACTAGAGGATAAAGAGAATTCAGCCCATGCTCTCTGTTTTACTATTCACTCGCATAACATCCAGTACTGTGATGTTCTACATGGTCACTCAGAAACTGCACGAAGTCTGTGATATGTCATTAACACACACATTAACACCCAATCTTACCAAGTCTAGCGAGCAACACACAAGGTATGCTCTGCTCGTTTATTCAAAAACTTTGCTTCTTGACAAAATAGTGCCGTTGTGACTGCTACTTTCCCTGGGTCACCTATCGAAATAACACAGTTTTACACTATACATATTCGATACACATATTCTTAAATATATGTATATTTCCATTTTGTTCCATATCTCAATTCTACGGTTTCTCCTTTTAATTTAAAATCTGCGTTCCTTCTGACGAAGTCAGAGTTGCTGCTGAAATGTATATCAATATTCTACCCACTGTCGTGGTACTACCCAAAGCACGTTTCTCAATTCTTTCAAAACTTAAAACAGTCTACTTTTATATATATTATTACATCATAATCCTTATATCAGCGTTAATATGCTGAGGCTAACTCTTAGTGGGCATGTGGTGAACGTCTTTTTGTGCAGCTGAATTAAATATTACAAATAATTTCTTTAACAATTTGCTTTCGTTCATATGCTTGCTCGTCATGTAACTGAAGTCATATCCAATCCATTGGTATGTCGCATATATTAATAATCTGTCTGTAATTGGTGATTACTTTGATACAAATAAATAAACATTCAAACTATAATAACTTCACTACACAGTATGATACAAATACAGTAGCAATTTTATTGAGCTCCAGGGCTTCTATCGTTTTCCTTGATGTATGTATGTTCTCTAAAGCAGAAACTTGGACAGCTTTCACTCTTATAGTGCATACTCCTTGATGTCAGGGTAGAGCTTTCACTTGACAGGCATTTGGTGGTCGTCCTTCCCTTGTGTGGAACCTTCCATGCAACGCCTGATAGCCTTGAGATTCTCACATATACATAACTTAATCTATTTCATTCTATCTATATATGAATTTGTTCATGCTATATTTCTTTCACTTTTCACGCCGTTGTACTAAAAACACATATCTAACTTACTTTTGTCAACTTTCTACCCTGTCCGTTAGTTTCTTTTGGATATAGCACCCACGTTTCTTGTGTCAATGCAAAGATGTTTATCTACCAAACGTATCAGTACAGCAGCAGTGACATGCCAATATCATCGGCCAACCCATGTGTTTAAAATACAATACATCCCTATGAGTAAGTATATAAGCAAGGGAGATCTATGACTCCCAGTGGTGAGGCTATCGTAGCCCTCCCTGGAGCGCATCCATTGTGATCAGCTCTCAAATGGGCCTTATTTGCGCAACAGACAAATGTACATATGAAGATGCAGACACTGGTATTTTCTGAAGTACCACATTCATCACTTCATGTAATAAAAGCCCTACAAAGGTCTCGTATATGAGTATATCCCCTAGTATCTATCTAAATTCATTCCTTTGCATAAGTCATATACATGCACTTTTCATACATACTTCCATCTCCACACATCAAGAATTAATTTCCCATAGGAAATAACTTGTACATACATCAAAAAAATTTTGCATCACCTCGGTTTCGAGAGTTCCGGAACCTGTACATTTATTTTATTTATTCGTTCGGCATATACAAGGCAAATATTACAGTGTCATTACAATCCACCAGGAAATTACAACACTACACAATGCTACTTATAGTTTTGAGCCAATCTATGGCTAGGTCAGGCAGGTAATGTATGTCCTTCAGTTCACCACTACACCCTACCATTGTCCGGATTTCACCACATTCACATACGGGGCTCTCTGCAAGTCCCCACTTATTCATTAAATGTTTGCATCTTCCCACGCTTGTTCTAAGGCGATTTAAGGCAACTCATAGCTTCCGAGGGAGATCAGAACCGTTTATCATCTTGATGGGGTCATCAATAAGCTTTTGGTTCTTGTGTGTCCCTTTGCGCCATGATTCCCCCCAGGCTAGCTTTGGGTCGAAGTCCTGTAATTCCCTGCCAATCTTCCAAAAGGGGGACCTAGATTTTAGCCTGTTTATGGGTGATAAGTCTTGGTGTATAGGGAGTTCTGGATTGTGTACGATCTTCCTATATATTCTTGAGGTCGCCATGGAGCGCCTTATATCAGGGGGTTCTATGTTGGCAAGGACTGGGAGCCAGTCACATGGGGTAGCCCTAAGTGTGCCTGAGATAATTCTTATCGTCTCTTTCAATTGGGTGTCTACTTTATTTACATGCGCACTTTTCGCCCAGACTAGTGAACAATATTCAGCCACGCTGTACACGAGGGCTAATGCTGACGTCCTTAGTGTATTAGCTCCGTGCCCCCATGATGTTCCGGCCAGTTTAGACATAATGGCATTTCGAGATTTTAATATCTGTTTGGTGTCTTCCAGATGGGAGCTAAACGTTAGTGTGCGGTCTAATTTTACTCCCAGATATTTGGGCTTATCTTCATGTCTGATATGCCGGTCATTCAGGGAAAGCTGTAGTTTCCTGCTTGAAGCTCTGTTATTAAGGTGCATTATGGTACTGGTCGTTTTGTTGGGGTTGGGATGCAAATGCCACTTAAGGTAGTAGGTGTTCAGCGCTTCAAGGTCCGCATTCAATGTTTTTTCAAGATCTTCGAAATTTTTGCTTTGTTATGCGATGGCCAGATCATCCGCATAGGCAAATTTACGCGACCTGGTGCTCAGCATATCAGATATGTATAAATTAAAAAGGGTCGGCGCCAGGGCTGACCCCTGCAACAGGCCATTGTTTATGAGCATGCTTTTGCTGCTCTTTCCATGGAGATAGACCTTGATCTTCCTGCCTGTCAGCATATTTTTTAGTAATGTGTACGTCTGATTGCATTTGATAATTCGAGTAAGCTTGAGCAGTAGTCCTTCGGTCCAGACAGTGTCATAGGCTGATGTAAGATCTATTAATACCAGGCCAGTTTTCAGCTTGTTCTGATAGCCTTTCTCTATATATGTTGTAAGGGACAAAACTTGTTCACAGCAGTTCCTTCCCACATGGAACCCTGCTTGATAGTCCGGGAGGTTCGCCTCAATGTATGGTGCTAGTCTGGTCAGTAATATTCTCTCAAATAGTTTGTAAGAGGTACAAAGCAGTGAGATCAGTCTATAGTTCTTTGGATTATCTCCATGCTTCCCTGGTTTCAGTACCGCTATTACCTTAGCTTCTTTCCATAACTTCGGGAGAGCACCTGATTTAATGCATTCCGTGAAGAGTTTGGCCATCCATTTCCTCCCAGTCGGTCCCAGCTCCCTCAGAAATTCTGGGAGGATTTCGTCGGGTCCGGCTGCTTTCCCTGTTTTCATTAGTGTTAGGGCCTGGGTAATCTCCTCGACGTCTACTGCTTTGACAATATCTAGATTAGTTGGATTATTGGCTAATTCCTTGGTTAGGTTTCTGGTGATCCTTTCCTTCTCCTCAGTCTTCAGGCATATTTTGGAGGTCTGTTTCATGGCAGTCGCTATTTCGGATGGGCCCACACCCGCGGCCGATCTTCGTGGTGTTGTGGCACCACCCAGTTTCAGTAGTAGACCCCAGCTCTTCCTGCTAGAATGGGTAAAGTCCAGATTCTCCATTGCCATCTTCCACCTGTTCCTACGTTCATCGTTCATAGTGTTGATCAGTCGTGCTGCAGTCTTGTCCTCCCCACTCCTCTCATACTGCTATAACAATGACTCGCACTCCTCTGACCAGCAAGGAATGTATTCCCTCCGGGCCCCTCGGGGAATAGCCTTTAGGGCCCCTTTATATATCAGGTTTAAAAATCTTTGGTAGTTCTCTGGACTTGGTGGTATTCGATTTAATGTCTTGTCAACAAAAGATTTATATTTCCCCCAGTCTGCTTTTCTCAGATTCCACCGTGGAATCGGGGGGCTCTTCATGATCGGGATGGAAAGGCTGATCTCCACAATAATCGGGAGGTGTTGGCTCCGTGGGAAGGCTTCGAGGACTCTTCTTGTAGCTTGCATTGGTACGCCCGTTGCTCCGCGTGTGACAGAGGTCAGGTCAGGTGTCGTCTTTGTGCCCCATACATTTGAATTGAAGGACGCTCTGTCCTTGGGATCAAACAGGAGGTGTAGGTTCCGGTTGTCAGCCCAGTCACTTAGTCCAACGCCTTCCGGAATGGATCGCTGATATCCCCATCTGGTGTGCTGGGAATTAAAGTCGCCGGCATAGATTGCTTGATGATCAGCCTGCGGTAAGATTCCTATAGGCCATTGCTGCGAAGGTGGTTTCTAGACATTGTAGATTGTCATCTCTCCCAGTTTAATGTCTATTGCGTGTGGAACCGATTCCACATTGTTCTCGAGGTTTCCTAGAAGCTCATTTTTCACCAGGGTCGCCATACCATGTTTGTCGTGTCCTGAGTATCCCACATTGGTGAATCCTGGTATGCATAATCGTTCGATGTTTTCATCCATCAGGTGTGTCTCCTGCAGGAGTAAGACACTTACTCTTTCTCTTGTTACAATTTTTTCAAGGATGGTGAGAGTGTGCCACTTCAATATAGAAGGCTACACAAGGACGAAAGGGGAACCTGTACAGAAAACTGGACAGAGATCAACATAAACATCATTTCCGTACTTTTTGTCGCTCATGAAAACTACACATTGCATGTTGTACCACCATACAGCGAGCTCTTCAGAGGAGGTGGTCCAGATTGCTGGACACACCGGTACCTCCAATACCCAGTACCACGTCCTCTTGCACTGATGCACGCCTGTATTCGTCGTGGCATACTATCTACAAGTTCATCAAGGCACTGTTGGTTCAGATTGTCCCATTCTTCAACGATGATTCGCGTAAATCCCTCAGAGTGGTTTGTAGGTCACGTAGTCCATAAAAAAATCCTTTCCAATCTATCCAAGGCATGGGCTATAGGGATTGTGTCTGGAGAACATGCTGGCCACTGTAGTCAATCGATGATGTTATAATGAAGGAGGTCATACACAAGATGTGCACGATGGGGGCGCGAATTGTAATTCATGAAGACGAATGCCTCGCCAATATGATGCCGGTATGACTGCAGTATCGGTCGGAGGATGGTATTCACGTATCATATAGCCGTTACGGCGCCTTTCATCACCACCAGCGGCGTACGTCGGCCCGACATAATCCACCCCAAAACAGTAGGAAACTTCCACCTTGCTGCACTCGCTGAGCCCATCTGTACCACGCTGCATGGTGTCGTGGTTGCAAAGATGGACCTCGCCATGGACGTCAGGCGTGAAGTTGCGCATCATGCAGACTATTGTGCACCGTTGGAGTCGTAACACGACATCCTGTGGCTACACCAAAAGCGTTATTCAACATGGTGGCGTGGATTTCAGGGTTCCTCCTAGCCATTATCCATAGGTAGCGGTCATTCATTGCAGTAGTAGCCCTTGGGCGGGGCTGAGCGAGGGATGTCATCGACAGTTCCTGTCTCTTTGTATCTCCTCCATGTCCGAACAACATCGCTTTGGTTCACTCCGACACGCCTGGACACTTTCCTTGTTGAGATCCCTTCCTGGCACAAAGTAAATGTGCGGACGCGATCGAACCGCGGTATTAACCGTCTAGGCATGACTGAAATACAGACTACTGGTGGAATGACTGGAACTGATCGGCTGTCGGACCCCCTCCGTCTTATAGGCTCTGCTCATGCATGGTTGTTTACATCTTTGGGCGGGTTTAGTGACACCTCTGAAAAGTCAAAGGTACTGTGTATGAGGTGTAATATCCACAGTCAACGTCTATTTTCAGGAGTTCTGGGAACCGCGGTGATGCAAAACATTTTTTTGATGTGTGTATATAATGCTCACATTGAATTTCAAAAACCGAAATAAATCCCTGAAATTCTTGTAATTAGGTACACTATTATATACAAGCAGTATGTGATAGTTTTTTTCTGATATTTATATTCATTCTCTCTCAACATATGATCCTATGCTCTTCTAAATCTTTTCTGCAACCTCCGTGGACAATTAAGTTTCCGAAAAACAAATGATAAATTAACATATTAAGATTCTGAACCTCCAAATGAATCCTACTACCCATCACTGTTACCTCCCTCAAACACTCTTAACATCTGACAAGAAAGAAATTAATTGTTTCAAAAGTATGCCTCCATAGATTATATACACACATAATGAAGTAAACGAGCTACACGCATTGAAACAAACCCTAACAGTCTTATAAATATATACACTATTAAACACACAATATATGGCAATTTATGTTTTATACAACAGTGCCGTCGCGAAAGACTTCGTTCTCATATAATTGTCCTCTACTGAGAGGACACTGAGTCCCAGGTTCGTCAGCTGGAGAAGCTGCTCGCGAAATAAGTTCAGTGGCTGAGTGTCTGACATTTCTGCAGCGTTCTCGGGATAAGAAGATATTGCCCAAGTCTGCTGTGGTAAAACATCACATAAGGTGGGCAGGAGTGAATAATATTTTACAAAAGACTAGCCTGGTCATCGTGAAAGAGAGGAAAGGTGCGAAATGGATATTAATGCACTCGGTTTACACAATTGCCATCTCTTTTTATTTGCAGTCCTCTCACCTCTCGACTGGGAGTGGGTGGATATGTCTACTGCAGCTCATCAAAGAGCTCATCATGGCAATGCAACGACGAAACAAATAAAGAAATGTGAGCTAATTGGAACCACGCAAAGTTTGATGTCATCTCATCGAACAGCACGCTATGTCATCAACCTGGAAGACAAGAACCTGGACGAAGGAGCCGTCTCGGTCCTTAATAAAGGATGGAATATCGCTTCTACGCTACGCGCTGTACCTATCGCGGAGTTCTACGTCTACAGTCTACATCTACGTGAATACTCAGCTACTCACAATAAAGCGCAGAGGGTTCAGTGAACCACCTTTAAACTGTCTCTCTACCGTTCCACTCTCGAATGGCGAGTTGGAAAAATGAGCACTTAAATTTTTCTGTGCGAGCCCTGATTTCTCTTATTTTACCCTGATTTTAAACTGTCTCTCTACCGTTCCACTCTCGAATGGCGAGCGGGAAAAACGAGCACTTAAATTTTTCTGTGCGAGCCCTGATTTCTCTTATTTTACCCTGATGACCATTTCTCCCTGTGTAGGTGGGTGCCAACAGAATGTTTTCGCAATCGGAGGAGAAAATTGGTGATCGAAATTTCATGAGAAGATCCAGTCGCAAACGCAAACGCCTTTGTTTTAATAATTGTCACTCCAATTTACGTATCATGTCTGTGGCACTACTTTCCCTATTTCGCGATAATACAAAACGAGCTGCCCTTCTCTGACTATTTCGATGTCATCCGTCAGCCCCACCTGATGCGATTCTTACACCGCACAGCAGTACTCCAGAATATGGCGTAGAAGCCTGTTGTAAGCAGTCTCTTTAGTAGACCTATTGCACCTTCTAAGTGTTCTGCTAATAAATCATATTCTTTGGTTGCTCTATCCACAACATTATCTATGTGGTCGTTACAATTTAGGTTATTTGTAGTTGTAGTCCCTAAGTATTTAGTTGAATTTACAACCTTCAGATTTGTGTGACTTACCACGTAATCGAAATTTAGCGTATTTCTTTTGGTACTCATGTGAGTAACTTCATACATTACTTTATTCAGGGTCAATTGCCACTTTTCGCACTACGCAGATATCTTATCTAAATCATTTTGCAATTCGTATTGGTCATCTGATGGCTTTACAAGACGGTAAATGACAGCATCATCTGCAAACAATCTAAGAGGTATACGCACATTGTCTCCTATGTCTACAATAAACGAGTAGATCAGGAACGAGGGCCTATAACACTTCCGCGGGGTACTCCGGATATGACTTCTGTTTTACTCGATGACTTTCCGTCTGTTACTAGGAACTGTGATCTTTCTGACAGGAAATCAGAACCCAGTCGCACAACTGAGGCGATATTCCATAGGCACGCAGTTTGGTTAGAAGACGCTTGCGAGGAATGGTGTCAAAAACCCTCTGGAAATCTAAAAATATGGAACCAATTTAACATCCCCTGTCGATAGCACTCATTACTTCCTGAATATAAAGAGTTAGTTGCGTTTCACAAGAACGATGTCTCCTGAATGCGTGCTAACTATGCGTCAATAAATCGTTTTCTTGGAGGTAATTCATAATGTTCGAACACAGTATCTATTCAAAAACCTTACTGCAAATCGACCTTAGTGATATGGGTCAGTAATTCAGCGGACTACTCCTACTTTCCCTTTTGGGTATTGATGTGACTACAGCAATTTTTCAGTCTTTAGGTGCGGATCTTTCTATGAGCGAGCAATTGTATATATCAGCTAAATGTGGAGCTATTGTATCAGACTACTCTGAGAGGAACCTGACTGGTATACAATCTGGACCACAGAACTTGCCTTTGTTAAGTGATTTAAGCTGCTTTGACACACCGAGGATATCTACTCCTGTTTCCCATCTTGACAATTGTTCTTGATTAGAAATCAGGAATATTTACTTCGTAGTCTTTGGTGAAGGAGTTTCAGAAAACGGTGTTTAATAACTCTGCTTCGCCGTTGTTGTAGCGCATTGAAGGTATTGATGCTTCTTGCCACTGGTGTGCCTTATGTTGGACCAGAATTTCTTTTGGTTTTCTGCCAGATTCAGAGAGAGTTTCGTTGTGGGAATTACTAAAAGCATCTCGCATTGAAGTACGCTCTACATTTCGAAGTTCTGCAAAAGTTTGCCAATCTTGGGCATTTTGCGTTCTTTTAAAATTGGCCGGCCGGAGTGGCCGAGCGGTTAAAGGCGCTACAGTCTGGAACCGCACGACCGCTACGGTCGCAGGTTCGAATCCTGCCTCGGGCATGGTTGAGTGTGATGTCCTTAGGTTAGTTAGGTTTAAGTAGTTCTAAGTTCTAGGGGACTTATAACCACAGCAGTTGAGCCCCATAGTGCTCAGAGCCATTTTTTAAAAATTGGAATGCTCTTTTAGTTGCTTCTGCAACAGCAATTTGATCCGTTTTGTGTACAATCACTTATTAATTTGTGTGGTACACATTTTTCAACTGCCGTCGATACTGTCTCTTTGAAATCATTCCACATCATTTCTAAGCTTACATGATTAGATCGGAGGTAGTGGAGACTGTCTCTTAAAATGCCGTTAAGTACATTTTATCAGTTTTTTTTTAAATAGATGTTCTTTGCGTTTCTTTTTGACGGTTGTGGGTGTTACGGTATTCAGTCTAGCAGAAACTGCCTTGTGGTTGCTAGTCCCTGTATCCGTCATGATAACCCCTATTTGTCCAGGATTATTTGATGCTAAGAGGTCAAGTACGCTTTGGCAACAATTTACGCTTCGAGTGGGCTCATCAACTAATTGTTCAAAATAATTTTCTGAGATAGCATTCAGTACAATGTCAGATGACGTTTTATGCCTGCCGCCGACTTTAAACGTGTTTTTTCCCGGCATATTGAGGATAGATTGATTTCACCACCGACTATAATTGTATGAGTGGTGTAGCTGTTTGAAATAAGACTCAAATTTTCGTTGTACTGTTCAGCAACTATATCTTCTGAGTCGGGGTTCGGTAAAACCATCCAATTAATATTTTAGTCCGATTGTGAAATATAACTTCTACCCATGCTATTTCGCAGGAACTATCTCCTTCAGTTTCGCTACAAGGTAAACTACTTCTGACAGCAATAAATACACCATCATCAACTGTATTTAATCTATCCTTTCTGAACACTGTTAGGTCGTTGGAAAAAAATTCGGCTGAACTTATTTCCGGCTTTAGCTAGCTTTCTATACGTATAATTATTTGAGCATCAGCGCTTTCTATTGGGGCTTGAATCTCTGGTTCTTTCCCAACACAACTACAACAATTTACTGCTACATTAACGATTGTTTCTACAACTACCTCACTGTGTTTTAGTTGATTAGTGGAGTGGAACAGGCGGTGCGACATCTCTCACAAGACAACGACGACGCTGTAAGACTTACCACCTCCCCCGTCATATTTCAGCCTCATCCAAGCCGCCAAAATCTAACATCAGCAGAGCAGTGCATTGCGGAAAGATGAAGAACTTGTTATACTTCCTGCTGACAAGGGAAATGCCAGGGTCGTTCTTAATACCACTGAATATCAGAGCAAAGTGGCATCGTTGTTGGAAGAGAGCACACAAAAGTGCCTAAAACGGGATCCAACTCTGTCACACAGTAGAATAACGGTAGAGCTCCTGAAGGATTCTGGTATACCGCAGGATGTTATCAGAAGTCTTAGAGCGCGAGCTACTAGACCTCCTAGGCTATACAGATTATCTAAAGTCCGTCAAGGAAGGCACTCTACTGAGGCCAATTGTTAGCGCCATTGATTCTCCTACCTGTAGGGCGGCCAAATATTTAACAAAGTTGATGACTCTGACAGTCGGCAGTCGTGGACATCACATTAAAAACTCTCATATATTCACTGGGAAAATTAAACATTTTTAAAATGATTTCTTGAAGCCTTCAGCTGCCATTTTCTTTATTTACGGATTGTACTATTGCGGCCTTAGGCTATTTTCAAATATCTAAAACGGAAGTTACATACATTCGAAACATTAGTGACGCTTTTGATTCTGATGTAGGAACAAGTCATACCTGTAGATATACTAGGTGCATTATAACTTACCTTGCAGATGATTTTTTGGTACAAAAATATTATTGCAAAAAGTAGCACTTGATATGGCCCAATTGCCACCTCATGAGCAAAACCACATCACTTATAAAATTCCAAAAATAATACAAACACAAATAAAACAAGAAAGTAGGACCAACATAAAAGGGAGGGATAGAAGCATTATACTTGAGATAAATAATAAGATTAATGAAAATAATGCAATTAGTGTAAAATCGGATAAAGGAAATACATTGACGATGATGTCAGAGGAAGGTTACAGCAGAAAGTTACTACAATTTTTCGACCAAAATAATATAAAAACTATCGACCGAGATCCAACTAACAAATTTAATGCACAACTGAAGAAAGCTCTAAAAAGGGATAACTTCATATTCTCAGAAAAAGATATAAAAGACTCCATTCTAATGAATCCAGCAACACCATCATTGCGTGCCCAGCCCAAGATACATAAAGAACAAATCCTGATTCGACTAGTTGTTAACATCGTTAATACCCCAGCACAAGCTGTCAGTAAAAATCTTTAACAATCAGTCCATCCGCACCGTTTCCGACAGCTGTGCAGAACATCGACGACATATTAAAAGTCGTGAATTGGAGAAATCTCGACTTTCTGAGCACAGCCTCACAAATAAACATAAAATACTGTTTGACGAAACAAAAGTTACGTCGCAGGCAGCGTAATACTGGGACTCTATAATTTTACAGAGGCTGTAGAAATAAGAATGCGTGAGAAAACCTTCAACCGTGACTGTGGATATAATCTTAGCTCTCAATGTAGAGGAGAGCCATAGACATTCGTCGCAATGTTTACGCTATGGCGGGAGCGGTGGTGCCACCAGCGCAGACGTTGACACCATCTGCGACAGCATGCCGTAAGTACCAACCAATCAGAAGCCGTCTTTGGGCTATATCGAAAGGTTGAGGTTTGACCCAGAATTGACGCGGCAAGAAGTCCGACAACGTTTTATACAATATTCCTGTAATTAGTCACTCTTTCCCAACGTACTTTCTTTGCTCTGTGACATTTCTCAGTCCCTATTTTTAGATACAGCAGCACCACTCTACGTGTATGAGAATGGGAATATCTACATCAAATGGTTCGTAGTGTAGTTCAAATAACTTTTAGTTTACCCACCAGCGTCACCTGCCTTCCTCATAGCCCTCATCGATACCTTGTCACCCTGCTTGAACTCGAATATTTTACACGTTTCTCCATGTCTTTCCTTTCGCTCCTGCCCTTTCTCATTCATTTTCTGTCGAGCCAACTGTTCGCTCTATTGGCTTGTCGAATTCTCATTTGGAGGAAGTTGTACATTCTATGCTGTTATGTTATCTGGCTTTTTATCTCTCATGATCTCATAGTTCACAACATGAGAACATGCTGCACAGCTTTTCATAATATTCATCAGATCTACAAGCACAGCTTTCGATCCATGTGATCTGCATCTTACAAAGTCTCAGTTCTCTCATGGATCTTTCAGCAGGGTTGATGTACTTATATTTTTATGTGCTAGATTCCAGTTCGTTGTATAAATTTATCCCACATGCCAGAAATGAACCGCACAGAATGGTTTTTGTGCATTAAATACGTAAACTTTTTCTAATTTATTAAATATGCTCCGACTAGCAGTCCATTTTAATGGGTAGAACAAACTTGGAAAACACGTAAACTGCTAACAGAAGATACTTCACCTTTCACGACCTACTAGAAGTAGACAGGGAGAAGTCAGCGTTCTTAGGCAAAATATCCGCAAAGAATAATTAAGCAACTGCTGCCTTGCACTTAGGTCATTGACTTACCAAGGGCTAGAAGAAGTAAACCTTGATAAAACATTACTGACAAGTCATGAGGCAAAAAGCCGACTGCTCCACTAGAAGTCTAGCCTGGGTACAGGTTGGCGTTCGGTACTGAGGACCTTAATTTTACTCAAATTCTTTGAACAAACCAGCCAGACAGGCAGATATAAATAACAAAATCTTGCATTATCTCTACACTTTTGACAGTCCGTAATGCCCATGGCTGTGGTGAACATGGTTGATCGGAGTTTCCACATGCTCCTCGGGAAAAAATACTCTTCATTCCTCTCTATCTAATGATCTGCATCTAAACAGGATTATAATGTTTTTCAGTTTGATTCGCACCTTTTATTCCCTAAGATGACTTATATGAATTTGAACGTCAGGAACCCATTCTGTAGGCTTCACATGTCCTTACAGATTGATTGTACCTTCTTTTCTTCCTTCACACCTTTCTTATACGGTATCCGAAATTCTTCAGTTTCCATATTTCCTTCACATTATTTCCCAACCAAAGGTAATCATGACAAGCACCAGATTCATTACTCTCATCTCTTTAATGTGTTTTATATCACAAGTGAACTGCTGTAATAACAAGGCCCCATCTATCACTCTCGCAGATAACATAAAGAAAGTCTTGTGATCAATCACTTCTCTGCTTTTAAGATATATTATGAATTTTTGGAACCCAAACATAATGGCCAACAGCTCATTGTCAGAGATTTCATACATCAGTTCTGCTTGAAAAAATAAAAAGAAAGAGAGAAAATTGCCACATGATCAGTCTTCCCATTCTTCCCATCTTATCCACTCCTGAAATAAAACTGATCCCAGTCAGTAATTTAATGTGTCTGCCTCAGCACAGAAAGGCAAAGGCATGTTAGCAGTACATTATCTTATTGTACTAGACTACTCTTAATAGTTTCAAATTCCTTGTCAATGTCAACTGTCCACCATCATATCACATCCTTTTTTAATAATCAGCAGAAGTTAGGTGTATGTAGACTATAATCACTTATATGCTTATTGTGGAATGGGAACAATCTAATAAATGACAGTTTTCTCTTATTTGGCACCTTACATTCTGCAATAGCTCTGATTTTCCCTCTGATGGGTAATATGACCTTGGATGTTAGCTGATGACCAAAGAATAATAATTCTACTAACACTCATTCACACTTCGTTAGCTTAAGTGCCATTTTCCATCATAAATTGCTTTTAACACATTCTCTAACAGCTGATAGTGTTCCTGACAAACGCTACTAATAATCAAGATGTCATTCACATAGGCAGTCAATCTCATTGTCAGCCACCTGATTAATTTACTTCCAGTCACATACAGGTACTCAAAAGGCACTGCCCTAAAAGTGTAAGTTCTTCCTTCAAAGAAGAAAGCTGTGTACTTTCTGCTATCCTCTGCCAGTGGCACTGCCAGAGCCTACATTTGAAGTCTACATTAGATATAATATTTACATTCCAAATATTCTGGAAGAACTCATTCATATTTTCAAGATCTTTAATTTCCTTAATTATTATCCTGTTCAGCATTCTTGTATTATTACAGAACCCCTTGTCTTTACCATCCACAATAGTATTCCAATGTTCACTTCTGCCTATTTTTATCATACCCCAATCCAGTATCTTTTTTATTCTGGCCTTCACTGATTCTTTGTCTTCCATTGTAACTAGGGGAAGGTTGACATTATTAACTCATGTGGTATCACCTCTCCAGGTCTTTCTGAGAACACATTTTAAAGCAGTATGTTACAATTTCTGGTCGTTAGTTAAATAAACCATCTCAGTCACGTTCTCACACATCCGTTCTTTCATACATATTTCGACACTCGTCTCAAATTTTTTGCAACTGAGCCCTTGATTCACCTCCTTTTAATCCTTTTTAAGTATATTCTTTTCCTGTTTCCCTCAGCATCAGATTCCACATGTCTTCCAAAAGAACTTTGCAAACATATTTGTACAATAAATCAATTCCTAAGATAACATTCATTGCCAGACCTGTGATTTATGTCAATCAACTGTGAAATTAATTATTGTCTGGAACTTTTGTATGTCACTTTGCTTGCTTTTCTCTGCCTCGTCAATCATTTTCTTTAAATAACTGGAGAAAATCCATTTAGTATTGCATGGCAACCTTTTGCTCTTCCTTCTTATTCTTTTACTTGTAATAAATTTATGAGCTGAATTTATCCTTTGCATTAGGCTCATCATTCTTCTTTGGTATCCAGTCCTCATTTCATTATTTATTTATAAATCTGATTTTAAATGAGTTTTGAGAAACCTGTGCTTAATGATATTAATATTTCACTAACTAATAAGCCACATCAATGTTTGAAAATTATTTGGACCAAAAGCCAGCACTACACACAACCAATGCTTGGAGTTTTCTGGACAGAGGTTATGCACTTGACCGATCACTACATATTGCTATTGATAAGACCTCATGGAGTATGTGAAATAATAGCCTTGTGAGCTCACATGATACATGTTGCAGTCTGTAACAACAGTAATACATGGAGTAAACTATTGCAATCTCGTTTATAATAATGGAGTTATATGTAGTAATTTGTTATGGTGTAACAACCACCCCCAAATAACATGGATGGTTATAATTCGGGCAATTGTTATACTTTCGTTTGAAGCTTGACCCATTTACCAATTACCATTACCTATTACACTTTAGCCATTTTCTTTTTCTCATTACTCATTTACTGTCTACCATTTACCATTACCCATTAACCATTACCCAGTAGCACTGAAAAACAGCCCCCAATAGCTGACAATCCCTACAGTTGCCTTTGCATTAGGCTCATCATTCTTCTTTGGGATCCAGTCCTCATTTCATTATTTATTTATGAATCTGATTTTAAATGAGTTTTGAGAAACCTGTGCTTAATGATATTAATATTTCACTAACTAATAAGCCACATCAATGTTTGAAAATTATTTGGACCAAAAGCCAGCACTACACACAACCGATGCTTGGAGTTTTCTGGACAGAGGTTATGCACTTGACCGATCACTACATATTGCTATTGATAAGACCTCATGGAGTATGTGAAATAATAGCCTTGTGAGCTCACATAGCTGATACCCCATAGCTAATATACAGTGCAAAGTCTTCCAGTACTTATATATAAAATTTCTGTACATTTCAATGACTGTAATTTCCACTCTGTGACACCAAGATTTAGTATTTACAACGGAAGTCGACAAATGTTTTGTACTGCAAGATGAAGTTAATACCCCAGCATAGGGTCACACTAATCTTTGACTCACTTTGAAAGTCGGTAGGTCAAACCATAGCAACCCTCATTTCTTACCTATACCAACGTGTGATGCTACTGTACTGTAGAGTTTGACATTATCAGCAGAAGATGGAAAGTGGTTTGTACTGGTATCTAAAGTTAATAGCTAGCATGGTGTTGCTATAATATTTGAAAGCATAACAACGCTCATTAACCATCCATAAATTTACGTATTGTTGTTGTCCAGTATGCTATTCCATCAAAGTGTTATGTAGTTGGCAGTATGTGACAGCAGAAGACTGGGAAGGGAAGACTACACAGGAATAATTATGAAAAATCCGTCTCGATTGCACAAACTACCGCCGTTGGATAAGCAGCTGCAGCAGCAAGTCGTATACTTCTAGCTCACTCATTTGTTACATAGTTTAATTCTTAATTTCTTTGCGTGTTTTTGGTACTTGCATTGTTTAATTCATAAATTTCGGGCGTATTATAGTATTTGAGAGTTGTAGCATCGCGTTTTAGTACCTGAATAGTGTAAATTCGCGTAGTCGTTTGTCTTCTGTTTTTGTTTTGAACGGCCAGTGTCGGTTGGTCACAGTCAGTGTGCTCCCTGCCGCCGTTGGATAAGCAGCTGCAGCAGCAAGTCGTATACTCCTAGCTCACTCATTTGTTACATAGTTTAATTCTTAATTTATTTGCGTGTTTTTGGTACTTGCATTGTTTAATTCATAAATTTCGGGCGTATTATAGTCTTTGAGAGTGTAGCATCGCGTTTTAGTACCTGAATAGTGTAAATTGGCGTAGTCTCCTTCAGCCGCCGAGCAGTGTCAGCAGTGCGCAAGTAGCAGCATTACTGCATTTACTAGGCAATCTTGTATTTTAATAACCGTTTAAATTTTAGCAATTTGTTTGCGCTCTCTGTAGATCAGTTCAGACGTTCTTTGTAAAACAGTTTTTAGCATGGATAGGGACTGCAACTGCTGTGTTCGGATGCAGGCTGAGTTGGCATCCCTTCGCTCCCAGCTTCAGGCAGTGTTGGCTTCGGTCACACAGCTTGAGGCTGTTGCCAATGGGCATCACTGTGGGGGTCCGGATGGGGGTTTGTCGGGGACGGCCAGCTCGTCCCACGCATCCCCTGACTCTGGTTGCCCGGGATACTGCCCGCATTGAGGCTGATCCCTCACCTGTGGTAGAGTGGGAGGTCGTCTCAAGGTGTGGCAGGGGGTGAAAGACATTCCAGAGGGCTGAACGGAAAGCCTCTCCAGTTTGTCTGACGAACCGGTTTCAGGCTCTGTCTCAGGCTGATACTGATCTTCGGCCTGACATGGCTGCTTGTCCTGTTCCAGAGGTTGCCCCTCAGTCTGCAAGATCCGGGCAGTCACAGAGGGTGGGCTTACTGGTAGTTGGGAGCTCCAACGTCAGGCGCGTAATGGGGCCCCTTAGGGAAATGGCAGCAAGAGAGGGGAAGAAAACCAATGTGCACTCCGTGTGCATACCGGGGGGAGTCGTTCCAGATGTGGAAAGGGTCCTTCCGGATGCCATGAAGGGTACAGGGTGCACCCATCTGCAGGTGGTCGCTCATGTCGGCACCAATAATGTGTGTCGCTATGGATCGGAGGAAATCCTCTCTGGCTTCCGGCGGCTATCTGATTTGGTGAAGACTGCCAGTCTCGCTAGCGGGATGAAAGCAGAGCTCACCATCTGCAGCATCGTCGACAGGACTGACTGCGGGCGTTTGGTACAGAGCCGAGTGGAGGGTCTGAATCAGAGGCTGAGACGGTTCTGCGACCGTGTGGGCTTCAGATTCCTCGACTTGCGCCATAGGGTGGTGGGGTTTCGGGTTCCGCTGGATAGGTCAGGAGTCCACTACACGCAACAAGCGGCTACACGGGTAGCAGGGGTTGTGTGGCGTGGGCTGGGCGGTTTTTTAGGTTAGATGGCCTTGGACAAGTACAGAAAGGGCAACAGCCTCAACGGGTGCGGGGCAAAGTCAGGACATGCGGGGACCAAGCGCAATCGGTATTGTAATTGTCAACTGTCGAAGCTGCGTTGGTAAAGTACCAGAACTTCAAGCGCTGAAAGAAAGCACCGAAGCTGAAATCGTTATAGGTACAGAAAGCTGGCTTAAGCCAGAGGTAAATTCTGCAGAAATTTTTACAAAGGTACAGACGGTGTTTAGAAAGGATAGATTGCATACAGCCGATGGCGGAGTGTTCGTCGCTGTTAGTAGTAGTTTATCCAGTAGTGAAGTAGAAGTGGATAGTTCCTGTGAATTATTATGGGTGGAGGTTACACTCAACAACCGAACTAGGTTAATAATTGACTCCTTTTACCGACCTCCCGACTCGGCAGCATTAGTGGCAGAACAACTGAGAGAAAATTTGGAATACATTTCACATAAATTTTCTCAGCATGTTATAGTCTTAGGTGGAGATTTCAATTTACCAGATATAGACTGGGACACTCAGATGTTTAGGACGGGTGGTAGGGACAGAGCATCGAGTGACATTATACTGAGTGCACTATCCGAAAATTACCTCGAGAAATTAAACAGAGAACCGACTCGTGGAGATAACATCTTGGACCTACTGATAACAAACAGACCCGAACTTTTCGACTCTGTATGTACAGAACAGGGAATCAGTGATCATAAGGCCGTTGCAGCATCCCTGAATATGGAAGTTAATAGGAATATAAAAAAAAGGGAGGAAGGTTTATCTGTTTAGCAAGAGTAATAGAAGGCAGATTTCAGACTACCTAACAGACCAAAACGAAAATTTCTGTTCCGACACTGACAATGTTGAGGGTTTATGGAAAAAGTTCAAGACAATCGTAAAATGCGTTTTAGACTGGTACGTGCCGAGTAAAACTGTGAGGGACGGGAAAAACCCACCGTGGTACAACAACAAAGTTAGGAAACTACCGCGAAAGCAAAGAGAGCTCCACTCCAAGTTTAAACGCAGCCAAAACCTCTCAGACAAACAGAAGCTAAACGATGTCAAAGTTAGCGTAAGGAGGGCTATGCGTGAAGCGTTCAGTGAATTCGAAAGTAAAATTCTATGTACCGACTTGACAGAAAATCCTAGGAAGTTCTGGTCTTATGTTAAATCAGTAAGTGGCTCAAAACAGCATATCCAGACACTCCGGCATGATGATGGCATTGAAACAGAGGATGACACGCGTAAAGCTGAAATACTAAACACCTTTTTCCAAAGCTGTTTCACAGAGGAAGACCGCACTGCAGTTCCTTCTCTAAATCCTCGCACAAACGAAAAAATGGCTGACATCGAAATAAGTGTCCAAGGAATAGAAAAGCAACTGGAATCACTCAATAGAGCAAAGTCCACTGGACCTGACGGGATACCAATTCGATTCTACACAGAGTACGCGGAAGAACTTGCCCCCCTTCTAACAGCCGTGTACCGCTGAGGAACGGAGGGTTCCAAATGATTGGAAAAGAGCACAGATAGTCCCAGTCTTCAAGAAGGGTCGTCGAGCAGATGCGCAAAACTATAGACTTATATCTCTTACGTCGATCTGTTGTAGAATTTTAGTACATGTTTTTTGCTCGAGTATCATGTCGTTTTTGGAAACCCAGAATCTACTATGTAGGAATCAACATGGATTCCGGAAACAGCGATCGTGTGTAACCCAATTCGCTTTATTTGTTCATGAGACCCAGAAAATATTAGATACAGGCTCCCAGGTAGATGCTATTTTTCTTGACTTCCGGAAGGCGTTCGATACAGTTCCGCACTGTCGCCTGATAAACAAAGTAAGAGCCTACGGAATATCAGACCAGCTGTGTGGCTGGATTGAAGAGTTTTTAGCAAACAGAACACAGCATGTTGTTATCAATGGAGAGACGTCTACAGACGTTAAAGTAACCGCTGGCGTGCCACAGGGGAGTGTTATGGGACCATTGCTTTTCACAATGTATATAAATGACCTAGTAGATAGTGTCGGAAGTTCCATGCGGCTTTTCGCGGATGATGCTGTAGTATACAGAGAAGTTGCAGCATTAGAAAATTGTAGCGAAATGCAGTAAGATCTGCAGCGGATAGGCACTTGGTGCAGGGAGTGGCAACTGACCCTTAACATAGACAAATGTAATGTATTGCGAATACATAGAAAGAAGGATCCTTTATTGTACGATTATATGGTAGCGGAACAAACACTGGTAGCAGTTACTTCTGTAAAATATCTGGGAGTATGCGTGCGGAACGATTTGAAGTGGAATGATCATATAAAATTAATTGTTGGTAAGGCGGGTACCAGGTTGAGATTCATTGGGAGAGTGCTTAGAAAATGTAGTCCATCAACAAAGGAGGTGGCTTACAAAACACTCGTTCGACCTATACTTGAGTATTGCTCATCAGTGTGGGATCCGTACCAGATCGGTTTGACGGAGGAGATAGAGAAGATCCAAAGAAGAGCGGCGCGTTTCGTCACAGGGTTATTTGGTAACCGTGATAGCGTTACGGAGATGTTTAATAAACTCAAGTGGCAGACTCTGCAAGAGAGGTGCTCTGCATCGCGGTGTAGCTTGCTCGCCAGGTTTCGAGAGGGTGCGTTTCTGTATGAGGTATCGAATATATTGCTTCCCCCTACTTATACCTCCCGAGGAGATCACGAATGTAAAATTAGAGAGATTAGAGCGCGCACGGATGCTTTCAGACGTCGTTCTTCCCGCGAACCATACGCGACTGGAACAGGAAAGGGAGGTAATGACAGTGGCATGTAAAGTGCCCTCTGCCACACACCGTTGGGTGGCTTGCGGAGTATAAATGTAGATGTAGATGTAGACTACCTGGTGTTTACCTAGGTTTCAGCGTATGTTATAATAAACCTTTAACGTCTTCTGATTACGACCTGGTCGGCTGCTTAGTAGTATGGCGATGCAGCGACTATGGTTGTTTCTGCTGCAGATATTATTAGTGCGGTTTTATCCGTTAACAATAAAGTCCTTAGAATAGCTATCTTTTTAGTTTATTTGTAATTTCCACCTAATCCTAGGGCTTGCATATTAGCGTATGGCGGATTTACCATCCGTGAACAAAGTGTGTCGTGCGTTGCTGTTAAATATGTCTTAATTCTCGCATAATCGCTTTTATCATTTGCTCAATTTGCTATTTGTGGGACAAATTTTGGCATTCAGTTAACTTTGTAATCCCGCTCCTATGCATAAGAAGAGGGTTTCCTGGCCGCGCGCATGCGCAGGGATTTCGATAGCCGCGCATGTGAGCAGCCTGCGGTGCCTCATCTCGGTGGAGAGCCTGTGACCATCGTACGTTGGCTGGGGTGAGGCAGCACACACAGGGTGAGATAAGTAATATTATTGACTTGGTATATATGTACCGTGTATTTGTAAAAATCTTTTACGGGGTCTTGCCGCTGTAGGTGTTGATTTTAGCCTTTGACTATGCCTATTTAGGTAAGCTGTTTTATATTTTTTCTGAAGAAGGCGTGGTTACCCACGCTGAAACCTAGGTAAACACCAGGTAGTTTGTGCAATCGAGGCGTATTTTTCATAATTATTTCGATACTTACGATTGCTGACGCGCTGCGGTGCTAAAAGTTCTTAAAGACTACACAGGGTTTGAAAAGCTACAGAAAGATAATACCCTAGCATGGGGTCACTATAATGTTTGACTGACCTTGATATCGGTTTTAGAGAAGATTTTTTGACGAATTTAGATGTGGAATTACCTTTTTATACTTTGGTAATTCTCGCCAACAAATGACTTTTAGGATACCTCAGCAGTATAGTCGATGTGAGTTTTTCAATTGGGCGTTCCACTGAGCTGGGAGTCAAATGTACTGAATGTTAGCAAGACGAGATTAGAGGGAACAAGTAAAAATTCTCATTCAGCAAACTTAGACTTGGCAATATGTGCATGCCTACCTTGGAACACTTTGACAAATATCCAGAACAATTAAGATGTGTAAAATAATAACCTTGAGGCTCCATTGTGCCTTACACCATTCATGGTATAGAAATCATACTTTGCTTGTACACATTTGCTGCTTTACGTAATTTTTGGATAATTGTTTTTGATACTAGCGAAAAAATTGAGATCACTTGTGTAGTTTTGAGCAAGAGCAAAAATGACTGCCATTACGCTACATTGTAATTTGTTGTTTAATTTTAATGGGCTGCAAATTGCTTTAAGATGGGCAAATACTGGAAGTTACACTCTTCATGTAATTCTTTCAGATAAAGACTTTTTATCATGACGCAAAAAAGGCCAGCGTGTTCAGATACTCTTTAGCACAGCCAAGATGACTAAATTGTGATAGGTTGTTTCATTTTACTCCCTGTAAGTATTTTTAGATGTGACAATACTACAAGCTACACCCATTACGTAATTCTTTGGATAAATACTTCCGACCACAGCACATAAAAAATCACAACATTTGGATACTTTTGCACACTGTTAGACGACTGCACATTCAGCGGCTGTTTCATTTTAATGCTCTGTAACGTACGTTTTAATGGTCTGCAAAACAATTTTAAATTTGGATATAGTGCAATTTACACTCTACATATTTATTTGGATACATATTTTGGAACATGGCGCAAAATAATTGAAGAACATCTGGATACTTTTGAACATGGCCAAGACAGCGACATTGGGGTTGGCTGTTTTATTTTAATCGTATGTAAAGTATTACAGATGTGAAGTTATCCTTCTTAACACGGTACAAAAATTTTTCATAGTGTTGAAATACTTTTGAGAGTGGCATAGATGGCTACATTGTGACTGGCTGTTTCACTGTAATATTATATCGCTAATGTAATTTTTTGTAGAACTACTTTTGACATGCCGCAGATATTCAGTAAGTTCATTTATTATTGAGCACAGCAAAGATGAGAGCTTTGGGGCTGCAATGTGACTGGCTGCTTCATTTTAATGGTCTGTGAAGTGTTAGCCTCTGATGGGAAGAGAGGGAGGTGAAGAGGAGATGCTGCAAAAGACAAATGAGCTAGACCCACAACCTTGAATTTATGGTTTTTTCTTTTTATTTTATTATCCTGGCACCTTTTGAATTTCCTCCCTAAGCAACCTCTGTTTTTTAATTTTCCCACCACATTTGGCTTTTAATATTGAAATTTTCAGCAATTTGTTATCTTGGGATTTTATGTTTTTTGGCCACGCTCCATCTCGATTCAAGGTCATTACTTCTAATATATAAGCAGGCTTCTGCACCTGCATACAGGCAGCCCAATGGACAAAGATCAAAGTGAGGTGGAGTCATCATAGACACATTACTCATGCATCAAAAGCTCCTCATTCTTTTGCAATATTTCTTTTGCGTTTGTTGCAGGGTGCTTCTACGATGGTTATCCCTTTCGTTTGTTAGAAAAGTCAGTTATCCTGAAGGAGGAAGGTTGTCTGCACAAACAGTCTGAAGTCGTGAAAATCTTTTTTCATGTACATTCATATTTTAACTTTCTCTGTGTGTGATGTTTGTGAGGTGAAGATATTTACCAAGCCGGTACTTGCCTAGAGAAGCTGGCAAACCACCTAAAAAGGACACTCAAATTGATCAGTGAAGCAAGTTAACTATCCTTAATGCTGGTTACTTTTCAGATCCGGTTATGAATCTAGATCCTCCAGTGTCTCAAGCCATCACATTTTGTATTAAGTGATATGACCCAGTGAAACCTTTCGTGTGGTTTAGTGGGTACTGTTCAAGCTGCAAGTAAATATCAAGAAACTTGGAAAATACATGCCAAGTCCAGAATCAAATTATTTGGCAATCCATATTTCATAGACAAACAAATGTTGTACAACCAACGTTCCTAATCAGACAGGTACTCCTATAAACTTCCAAACACACACTCCTATCTGTATCCAGATATTAAAATCTAGACACGGTATTACACCTAAGTCACTAAGAAGATTTTCAGTATGACACTAGTTTTATAAGCATTTCAGTCTTGTTTACATATGTATAAAAGACTGTTAATAAAGAAAAACATTGATCAAAAAATAACATTTCCTCATTGGAGAGAATTTGTCGTCTGATTCTAAACACTGATGGTAAAATCTGCGTGATTAGACCATGCCATACTCTAAGGTGAGAAAAGCCATGGGGTATTTGTTTGGATCTCCTTTTGTCTGGCGTAGTGCAGCAACTGAACGTGGCATGAACTCAACAAGTTGTTGGAAGTCCCCTGCAGAGATATTGAGCCATGCTGCCTTTATAGTCAGCCATAATGGAAAAAGTGTTTCTGGTGCAGGATTTTGTGCACAAACTGACCTCTCAATTAAACCCCATGAATGTTCGATGAGATTCCAGTTGAGCGAACTGGATGGCCAGATCATCCGCTCGAACTGTTCGAAAAGTTCTTCAAACCAATCGCAAACTGTTGTGGCCCAATGACATGGCGCATTGTTATACGTAAAAACTAGGATGCAAATTGTCTCTAAGTAGCCGAACAGAAACATTTCCAATCAACGATAGGTTCAGTAGGACCAGACGGTCAATCCACAGCCCGCATCATGATGTAGCCACCACCAGCTTGCACAGTGCCTTATTGACAACTTGCACTTAGTGAAATCTGGCCACACTCGAGCCCTACCATCTACTCTTTGCAACTGAATTCGGAAATCATCTGACCAGACCACGGTTTTCCAGTCGTCTGGTGTCCAACCGATATGATCAGGAGACCAGGAGGGGCGCTGCAGGCGATGTCGTGCTGTTAGCAAAGGCATTCATTCGGTCGTCTGTTGCCATAGCCCATTGACGCCATATTTCGCCACACTGTCCTGACGGATACGTTCATTGTACGTCCCACATTGATTTCTGCGGATTTTTAATTCTGTTTTGCTTGTACGATAGTACCGACATCTCTATGTAAACCCTGTGGCTATCGGTCATTCAGTGAATGCCATCAGCCACAGTGCTCCCCTTGGTGAAAGGTATTCTCAGGATACTATTGGCGCTGTGGATCTCGGAAAATTGAATTCCCTAACGATTTTCGTCATGGAATATCCCATGCATCTAACTCCAACTACCAATCCGCGTCTGTCTGGTAATTCCCGTCATGCGGCCATAATCATGTCGGAAAGCTTTTCACATGAATCAGCTGAGTACAAATAGATCACCAATTGCACGGCCATTTTATACCTTATTGTACGCGATCCTAGCACCGTCTATGCATGGGTTTTTCGCTATCCCATAGCTTTTGTCACCTTAATGTATATTCAGAACTTCCGTGCCGCATTTTATGACTGATGGGTATTAGTTGAAGAGACTAAGTTATGATTTATTTCATTTTCTGTGCATATTTTATACAAAAGTGATGATATTTTATTCATGTACTAAGTGTTTGGATTGTTCGTAGGTAGCAAGGTCACCCCATACCAAGCGCACAACATGACCTTTCTTCCTATGTCGCAGCAAACGCATTCGGCTACTAATGTGTCGACCCTCGGACTGCAACATTAGCATAGTTTCTAGGACACAGGGGTAGATAGAAACGAAAAAGATATCTTCAAAATTACTCTCCACTGACCTGCCGTACGAAGTAGGGCGGACTGTGGTGAACGACGGCAGTGAGACTGCATCGCTGGAGAGCGGGAGGAACCGTGTCGTCGGAGAAGAGGGTGGCGCCAGCCTGGAATGTGCCTCCAGCAGCAGGGTTCGCTCTGTGCAGGGCTGGTGCGTACCACGTATCGAGCAGAACAGGCTTCTCTCGACCTGCCCAGCATAAGTTGCCAGTCTCATAGCTTGGCTTCCATGAGTACACCGCCACAGAAAGCAGCTGTCCGTCTGAGGATAATCTGTTGAGTTACAAAGACATAACTCGTACGAATCAGTCGTCTGTGAGCTAACAAACAGTACTGTGAACAAATCAGTGACAGGATTATTCTAATCAGAATCAACAGCAAAGCAACGCTAAGAACAACAGTTTAGGTAAATACTGCGGTATCACATGAATGGTTAGGAGAGCCCGAACGGCACGTTGAGCCGTCTAATTGAAAAGCTTTTTACTTTCCTCTGTCCTCGCAGACGTACGTCCTTCTAGAATCTTGACAGGTGTGTGTAGAAATGTATCTGTTAAGTGTAAATGACTGTAGTGGTTTGAGTGTAGTATAGAGGTGTATTCGTCTTGGAGACGATGAAAGCACGAAGGATTCCGTAAAGGTTAATGTCCCCGTCTGACGGACTAATCAACATCAACACCGTCGCATGGCCTCATTTCATGAAACTCTGCAGAGAGGTTTATCCAGGACACTGGGCGAAAGACTGGTGCCGGAAAGGCGAAGGCAAAACTATCAACAGTACTCGGTGCATCAGGACGGTCATCCATTGAAGTACTGGCTTGTCATTGCTTAACTTTGGTGCTATGTCGTGAATTGGTGTATCCACCTCGGCTCGGCCATTGAACGCCGTTGATCGGTGACGTCACAAACATAAAATAAAGAAACAGAGTATTTGTGGTTACTGAAGGGTAGTTCAGTATGTAATAGAAGATGATTATCTAATAATCATGGAGGACTGCCGTGCCACATTAGGGAAGGAACTGAAGAAAGGGTTAGGGGACGATATGCACCTGGTGTTAGGAATAAGAGAGGAGGTATACTTAAAAGAAGCGTGTAGACACGGGAAGATACCTGTTAGATTACATCATCGTGAAACAGAGATTCGTGACTGAGGTACGCAATGTTATAATGCGTTTCGAATAGCGGGTACGTCTACATCTACGTGATTACTATGCTACGCACAATAAAGTGCCTGGCAGAGTGTTCAATGAACCACCTTCAAACTGTCTCTCTACCGATCCACTCTCGAACAGCACGCGGGAAAAAACGAGCACTTAAATTCTTTTGTGCGAGCCATGATTTCTCTTATTTCATCGTGATGATCATTCCTCCTTTAGTAGGTGGGTGCCAACAGAATGTTTTCACAATCGGAGGGGAAAAACATTGGTTGAAATTTCATGAGAAGATCTCGTTACAACGAAAAACGCCTGTGTTTTAATGATTGACACTCCACGTATCGTGTCTGTGGCAGTATCTCCCCTGTTTCGCGATAGTACAAAATGAGCAACCCTTCTTTGAACTTTTTCGATGTCATCCGTCAGTCCCCCATGATTCGGATGCCACAGTGCACAGCAATACTCCAGAATAGGGCAGACAAGCATGCTATAAGCAGTCTCTTTTGTAGACCTGTAGCACCTTCTAAGTGTCCAGACGATGAATCGCAGTCTTTGATTTTCTCTACCCACAACGTTATCTATGTGATCGTTCCAATTTACGTTATTTGTAATTGTAATGCTTAAGTATTATCTAGTTGAATTTATAGCCCTCAGATTTGTGTGACTTATCGCGAAATCGAAATTTAACGGATTTCTTTTAGTACTCATGTGAAGAACTTTATACTTTTCTTTATTCAGGGCCAGACAAAGCATAATTTAGGAATTATGGAAGAGAGTTTGAAGTTTAAGAGGATAGCTGTAAAGAGTGAATGCGGAAAAAGCGAGAAACTGAAGTTCTGAGGATTGATGATATACGTTTGAAGTTTTGATGCAGTAGATTCTGAAGAGAGAAATAACACAATAGGGAGTTCAGTTAAGGAATAGTGGACATAGCTAATAAGGGCAGCCGAAGAAGCTGTGAAAATTATGTAATAAACATGTGCACGGTAACTACAAAGAAACTTTGAGTGAAAAGAGAAATACTTCAACTGATCGACGAAAGAAAGAAATACACAAATGTTCGGAAGAATGATGGAATACAGCAGTATAAGACGCTAAGTTATGTAATAAGTAGGAGGAACATGGAAATTGAGTGGAATGGCTGCAGAGCAAATGCGAGGAAAACTGAAAGAAAAAGAAAACCTGTGATGGTTTTCGGGAGAACAGATAAACAGATACAGCGTGTAGAAAAGTAAAAATAAGGTGTCAACATTTAAGAGCGAAAAGTATTTCAGTGTTAAACGTGAAGGACATAGCGCATATGTGGGAAGATCACATTGAAAGCCTCTAAGAACTGCAGCAGCGGTCTTCTGAAATTGGTGTCGATTTCGGGATGTATGGAAACAAATATCAGAGTTTGACTGAGCTTTGGAACAAATGCGATTAAACGAACCAGAAGGAGTGTATAATATTCCTGCGAAATTTCTGAAATCACCAGGGAAGCGACAATCAGTCGATTGTTGTCATTGATGTGCAGAATCTATGAGACTGAACACATGTTGTTAGACTTTCGGAGGAGTATAATCCACACAAGTCGAAGATGAATTCAAGGACTAATGCACCATCAGCTGAACAGCTTGTATTCCAAAGTTGCTGACGTGAGTAATACACTGAAGGACAGCAAACTAACACAAAATTGTTGAGGCTATTTGTGGCCACCAAGGTCTACAGAAAAATTAAAGTTGTCTCTATCCTTCACAAAAATAATCAGTTCTAATCAAATTGAGGTCGACGAACTAGAATATGACACCAAAAATATTTTGTTAGGTCTTGGTTATATATGTGCACATGAATGTATATGTGTGTGTGTATATATGTATGTATGGTTTGTTACCTATTTAATTATTCAATTGATAGTTTCTGTTTATTTGGTTTTCGAACGTAACCCATTTCTAGGACATCTCCCATGACACTCCAACAATAATCTGCATGCATAAGTCAGGGCCACAATTGTTTGGGAAAAGGTTGGGATGCGAGTCCAAAAACTGGATCTTGAGCGTCATATCTCAATCTAGTTCTTGGTATGTACTCAGTTTACTAACATCTAGACTCTAATTCCGAGCTCTCTGATTTCCCAGGAAACAAGGAACAATAATCTTGAAGGTTTCCAAAGCTGCTTTCTCCTTCCCGTCAATGACCCTATAAGCGTTCCGTCCTGAAACAGTTCTCAATTTGCGGTCCAAAGAAGATTCACTCTTTGATATTACTGAGAATGAGCTCTGGGAATTACGTCTTTAAGTAACTGAAAGCTTCACCTTCTTGATACGTGAGTCCTAGCTTTACGTGTGAAGGTGGCAATAAGATTATATCATGGGAAACTGAGGAAGCGTACTTCCTTCTTTTTTCCAGGCTCCATAATTTTCCTTTCACGCCAAGTTTTTAGTATGTCCCACGGGCAAAATAAGCAGTAAAATTTGGTACATTATAACTGCATTCCAAGTATGAGTGCAATAACTTTTAGATCGCCTCATATCTACCATTGATGGACTTAATAATTTAATGTCTCAAGAAGCACTTTTACATTTTCCTGGCTCTCCCTCGCATGTACAGCGTGATCTACAGGAACAGACGGCAGTGCTTTTCCGTTGCAAAGCAAAACAGCTTTCAAGCGTAACTTAAGTGACTCAAACAAAAGCTACTGTCTTAGGAATTATGCTCCATTCTCAAAGATGTCGTCAGACAAATTACATGGGTACATACAACAAGGTTATTTTCTGTTTCAAAGAATGGCGTTAACTCTTTTCTCGATGTCCACTTATAAGGATTTTCACTTTTATTTCCAGGAGATTCCACTGCTGAAGATTGGAGCTAAATTCGGCCTTAATTTTGGTAACTCCACATCACGAATTAAATCATTAAACCCTTCTTGAGAAATTTTATGTGGCCCAATTGGCGAGATAGGTTCTGATGTAGAATCTGATCTTGTAGTTAAGACGGGGGCTTTTGTTTGCATTCACTCTGCACGTTTTCATCAGGTTCTAGGACAGGATCTTGCAGAGGGACAGGAACCGACAGACCTTCTCCATGTGGTACTGGTAGTGTAGCTCATTCCAAAGGTGGATATGTGATAGCCTGCTGTTTCTTTTTCGACATTTCATGTTTAAGCGGTCGTATCATACAAAAATAAGAATCACTGACACGATTTGAAGATTCTCGCCCTGCCACGGAAACTGCGACTGTTTTGTTTAACCAACGACTGTGAGTCACTGCACATTAATTACAGCAGACATTTTACAGTCGAAGTAAAGATAATTTGCTGTCTTTGTTAATAGCACCAATTTACTTTCCTGAGAAGCAAAAGTCACTTCACCTCACACATCTCAAAAGTTATTCACACTCTTAACACATTTACGTAGCTCGTAGAATTGAATTAGGCTGAAATACAAACAAAATAAATTTAGATTATGAATAAGACTTTCACATCTACGAATATATAAAGGTTTGCGTTTGATTTCTTATTTAAAATCTAAACTAAACTCCATCCGAACAGGCTTTGAAAGGCCTAACGGTTCGACCTGCCGCCGTGTCATCCTCAGCCTACAGGCGTCACTGGATGCGGATACGGAGGGTCATGTGGTCAGCACACAGTTCTCCCGGCCGTATGTCAGTTTAGGAGACCAGAGCCGCTACTTCTCAGTCAAGTAGCTCCTCAGTTTGCCTCACAAGGGCTGAGTGCAGCCCGCTTGCCAACAGCGCTTGGCAGACCGGATCGAATTCGATTATCGATAAATAGTACAAGATTGGCTAAAATTTACAGACGCGCGAAATTTGGCACGGACTTCAATGCGAGATGCCTTTAATAGGTTCCACAACGAAACACTGTCTCGAAATTTGGTAGAAAATCCGAAGATATTCTGGTCGTATGTAAAGTACACAAGCGGCAAGAAACAGTCAATACCTTCGCTGCGCAGTGCCGATGGTACTGTTACCGACGAATGTGCCGCTAAAGCGGAGTTATTGAATGCAGTTTTCCGAAATTCCTTCACCAGGGAAGACGAATGGAATATTCCAGAATTTGAAACACGAACAACTGCTAGCATGAGTTTCTTAGAAGTAGATACCTTAGGGGTGGCGAAGCAACTCAAATCGCTTGATACGGGCAAGTCTTCAGGTCCAGATTGTATACCGATTAGGTTCCTTTCAGATTACGCTGATACAATAGCTCCCTACTTAGCAATCATATACAACCGCTCGCTCCCCGATAGATCTGTACCTACAGATTGGAAAATTGCGCAGGTCGCACCAGTGTTTAAGAAGGCTCGTAGGAGTAATCCATCAAACTACAGACCTATATCATTGACGTCGGTTTGCAGTAGGGTTTTGGAGCATATACTGTATTCAAACAATATGAATCACCTCGAAGGGAACGATCTATTGATACGTAATCAGCATGGTTTCAGAAAACATCGTTCTTGTGCAACGCAGCTAGTTCTTTATTCGCAGGAAGTAATGGCCGCTATCGACAGTGGATCTCAGGTTGATTCCGTATTTCTAGATTTCCGGAAAGCTTTTGACTCCGTTCCTCACAAGCGACTTCTGATCAAGCTGCGGGCCTATGCGGTATCGTCTCAGTTGTGCGACTGGATCCGTGATTTCCTGTCAGGAAGGTCGCAGTTCGTAGACGGCAAATCATCGAGTATCAGGTGTTCCCCAGGGAAGCGTCCTGGGACCTCTGCTGTTCCTGATCTATAAAAACGACCTGGGTGACAATCTGAGCAGTTCTCTTAGGTTGTTCGCAGATGATGCTGTAATTTACCGTCTAGTAAGGTCACCCGAAGACCAGTATCAGTTGCAAAGCGATTTATAAAAGATTGCTGTACGGTGTGGCAGGTGGCAGTTGACGCTAAATAACGAAAAGTGTGAGGTGATCCACATGAGTTCCAAAAGAAATCCGTTGGAAATCGATTATTCGATAAATAGTTCAATTCTCCAGGCTGTCAATTCAACTAAGTACCTGGGTGTTAAAATTAGCAACAACTTCAGTTGGAAAGACCACATAGATAAAATTGTGGGGAAGGCGAGCCAAAGGTTGCGTTTCATTGACAGGACACTTAGAAGATGCAACAAGTCCACTAAAGAGACAGCTTACTCTACACTCGTTCGTCCTCTGTTAGAATATTGCTGCGCGGTGTGGGATCCTTACCAGGTGGTATTGACGGAGGACATCGAAAGGGTGCAAAAAAGGGCAGCTCGTTTTGTATTATCACGTAATAGGGGAGAGAGTGTGGCAGATATGGTACGCGAGTTGGGATGGAAGTCATTAAAGCAAAGATGTTTTTCGTCGCGGCGAGATCTATTTACGAAATTTCAGTCACCAACTTTCTCTTCCGAATGCGAAAATATTTTGTTGAGCCCAACCTACATAGGTAGGAATGATCATCAAAATAAAATAAAAGAAATCAGAGCTCGAAAGGAAAGGTTTAGGTGTTCGTTTTTCCCGCGCGCTGTTCGGGAGTGAAATGGTAGGGAGATAGTATGATGGTGGTTCGATGAACCCTCTGCCAAACACTTAAATGTGAATTGCAGAGTAATCACGTAGATGTAGAAGTGCTAGCCCAGCCCGACAGCGCTTAACTTCGATGATATGACGGGGTGTTACCACTGCGGCAAGGCCGTTGGCTGATTTATTATCTACCTGTAAAAATGTAACTTCAAACACAGTAATTACTGAGAAATAATAGCAGCTATGTTCTTTAAACACAACGAAGGACATTTCAGTAAACGCAATAGCTTTTCTAGGGGAAAATATGGCGCACTCAGTCTTGGCAGCCTTAATTTGTGTCAATAGAAAAGTTACCGACATAGCAAAATCTCCCTCTGTAGCAGTGGTACCGCGTAAGGGAGTTTTAGTGTGAATTTGTGCAGTGGACTGCAGCCATACCCGTACGTCAGGCGCAAGTTTGTTGATAATAACAATTTTCAGTGTCAAGCAACAAAATTTATCGGGCCGACATTGGCACAAGAGTTGTCGAAACGGCATGCTCAGCGGGATTGCGAGTAACTCTTGCCGCAAACCGCCATCGAAAACAGCGCACTGGAGCAAACCACATGTTTGGCAGTACGCGACTTGAAGAACCGTATTCGCTAAACATGTGCGCACTGCCGAGTATAAATCGGGGGCAGTCTAGTAATACCAGTGTGTCTAGCGTCACAGATCCCTTGGACAACGGTGCTGTGCTACATGGACGGCCACATGAAGCTTCCGACGAAGAACCACAGTTCCAGTCTGTGGCGGGGCCACTGTTCGCCTATCTGGGTTCGCAAGGGACTGGGAGCCAGCCAGCAGCAGGCCATACCGGGCCTTCCAGCAGCACGGAGTCAAGAGGGTCGCATCCCGGCCGCTGCAGACGACTTCCTGTCACCAGCATCCGCCTCCTGCCGTCGCTGCTAGAGCGTCGCGCGAGTGCCACTTGTCACCGGAGGCCGGCCCGCGGCCTTCACCGAGGAATTTTCTACTGAGGTAGTGTGCATCACCGTGGCTATTGCAACTTGGCCATGGGCAACGAGTCTGCGTCCTCAGTAAAGCAAAGCGACCAAACGGCGGAGTGGTCGGAATTCGACGTGAATGGGATGACGGACACCTGTACCGCCTGAGGCAAATGAAGATGGAGTGCTTACAGCTTGTCGCAGCGTCTCTCTGCAGCCGTGAGCTGCTCTGTGCCCCACCCCACAGCTTTCACTCCATCACCCCGTAAACCTGGCCACTTCTCCTCTATCAGAAAAACAATTCCTATTTTTTTTAAAAATGAGGCTGAGAGCTAAGGAAACGTTTTAAATATCGTATTCCTTTATTTCATATCGAAATAAAAAGGAGTTAGCTATTTTAAGTCATAGTTACACTTGTAGAAGACGTGTAACAGATTAGATTATGTGTAAGAGAAGCCTATCTAACTACGTATCATGTAACGACAGTTAGAAGTCGACCCAGGGATTGGGTCTTCCCACGGGGCAAATAATGTAGCAGCGTCACCGCAAGGTTTTGAGTGTCGCCGTATTGCCTGTCGGCTTCTGTCTAAGGTTTTTTGGCCGACGTTTGTTTGATGATTTCACTGACCTTTCGCCAACAAGAATGGCTGACATTTTAATAGTTTCACCCACCATTGTTGGTGGTGGTCTGCTATCAGTAATGGAGAGTGAAGCTATGTCAAAGCCATTCATGCTGGCGAAACGCCAGCGCAGTCGTCAAATCAACTTCCGCCGAAGAACCGGTGATAGAAGCCAACAGGCAGTATGCCAATAACAAAGTAAACCGAAGATCCGTTAGGTGATGATTGTATTGTATTGTATGTTAATCGGGGGCCTAGAAACGACGTAAGGGCTCCGTCCCCGCCGCAGTCGCAGTGGTCCACAATCGCACGACTACCGCAGTCCACTTCACCCCTCCGCCCCACACCGAACCACTCTTTCAGGGTTATTGTGCGGTTCGGCTCACGGTGGAACCCCCCAGGGAACGAGTCTAACCCCTATGTTTGCGTGGTAGAATAATGGTGGTGTGCGCGTACGTGGAGAGCTTGTTTGCGCAGCAATAGCCGACATAGCGTGGCTGAGGCGGAATACGGGGAACCAGCTCGCGTTCGCCGAGGCAGATGGAAAACCACCTAAAAACCATCCACAGACTGGCCGGCTCACCGGACCTCGACACAAGTCCGCCGGGCGGATTCGTGCCGGGGACCAGGCGCGTTAGACCGCACGGCTAACCGGGCGGGCTAGATGAAGATTAGTTTGACTTTATTAAAGGTAGAGGCACCAGAGAGGTAGTTCTGACGGCGCACTTGATAATGAAGGCAAGAATTAAAGCAAGACTAAGTCATAGGTTTTGTCAACCTGCGAAAAGTGTGCGAGACGTTGAGTCATGTCATATATTACAAGTTCTCGGAGAAAGAGGAGTAAATTATAGAGAAAGAGGGAAAAACAGTGTGAGGCAAGTATACCGTCCTTCTTCGCTACTGTTCCACCTTAATGTGCCAGACTACTGGAACACTCGAGGAGGGATGCAAGGAACACTGGCGACACACAAGACTAAACCAGTCACGCAGATAAACACTGCTTTCAATAAAGTTACGAAACAAAATTTGATGAGTTAGTATCAAGGCGAAAAACCAAATTTATAAGTCCGCGTAATTAAGAACTCTATCGAAATAACGTCGTCGAAAAACCTGATGAAGAGGGACAGAGGTTTCATTTTAAAGAAGGATTGAGATCAGAGACTCAGTTTAGGATCACGATGGCCATCACATCTGCCACAGCTGGAAGACAGTAAGAGAATGTGGGTTCCACGGAATATCTTTGCGGACTCTGGAGAGCAAAAGAGCATCAAATGATGTAGTTGACGACTGGAGCCAAACTCGATTATAAACAACAACGCGAAATCAACAATTGTTTACAGTCTAGGTGGAATCCAGGCAACTAGTACACACTACAGAACTTGAAGTAGACGATTCGGTCGATCGTCGAAACACTGTGCATAAAATGAAAATAAAAAGTGCAGTTAACATAGCAGACCACCTTTAATCAATGAAGCCGAGAGAATCTGAATGATAACATTATTAACCTCAGCGAAAGTGACGAAGAATCGTACTGAGAGTAAATGAAAGAAGACGAAAGTAATGGTAATACCGATAAACTTAACATCAAAATTGAGGACCACGTAGTAGATGAAGCGAAGGAATTCTGCTACCTGGCAAAGAAAATAACGCCTTGGGGACGTAACATAATGGATATTAGAAGCAGTTTAGCACTGGCAAGGAGGGCATTGCTTGTTAAATGGAATCTACTAATATCAGACATAGGGGTTAACATGTGGAGGAAGTTTCTGTCGTATGTGTGCAGCATACAGTCTAATTGAGGTGAATCACAGACTGTGGAAAACTAGAAAGGAAGAGAACTCAAGCTTTTTATGACGTGCCTAAGATATCAGGCACAACATACATAGTACTAAGGGGCATAGGATAAGAAGGCAGGGAAAGACAGATATTGGCACACATCTAACATAGAATTTAGGACGCTGAATATGAATGTTTCTCTGAGATGAGGAGAGGTAGTCGTGGCGGTTAGTTTCAAAGCAATCATTTTGACTGACGAAATAAAAGTCAGTGTACAGACGTTGCGTCTCTTGCTAAGCTACAAAGTATTCACACTGAAAATAGGCAATATACATACACCAATTCAAGCTAGTATTGTTTTCTTTTGTTTTCTTGTTTTTCCTCTGTGTTTATCACGTGCTTGATTACATACAGTATTTGTAATACTACAACTATGTATTGTGTGTTTGTGTGTGGAGTCCAGTGTAATGTTTGTGTTGTATGATGACGATGACGATGATGATGGGAGAAGGTAGAGGGTGAATCCCGGCGTCAGTACATAAAAAATGGCTCTAAGCACTATTGGACTTAACATCTGAGGTCATCAGTCCCCTAGACTTAGAACTACGTAAACCTAACTAACCTAAGGACATCACACACATCCAGGTTCGAGGCAGGATTCGAACCTGCGACCGTAGAAGCAGCGCGGTTCTGGACTGAAGCGGCTAGAACCGCTCGGCCACAGCGGCCGTCCGTCAGTACATAGTCTACTCCTTGACAACAGGACAAAGGAGGCGGACGGGTTTAACTTCCCTATCCGCCGGACGGATTACCATCTACGGTGTCACATGATCTTACTTCGTGAGACGAACTGTGCCATGCTCAAAGTTCATTATGTTTTATGGCTAGCCCCCTGGATTTAAAGTTCTATCATTCTCTGGTTTCTAATTTGTCGATACGCTGTTTCCTTTCTACTGATCTGATTCTTTCTCTTAGGCACTTAAATTTGATTTTCCGTTCTCTTACCTCTACTGCTCTGGATTCTTTTGGATGTTTGTTATAAATTTCGTTTGATCGAAAGTAAACGTCCCTGCTTCTTTTGTCGTGTCTTTAGCTCACTGAATTGTTTTGCAGCTATGTCCAAAGAATCAGAGAAAAAAATGAGATCATTTGCCAAGGCTAGGTCAGAAAAATTCTTAAAATGTAATATAAAATTTAAAAACGTTAAAGATATATATATATATATATATATATATATATATATATATATATATATATATATATATATATATATATATATAGGGGCATTAAAATGAACCTGCATCAGAATCGACTTCACGGCGTTGTTTGGGCAATAATCTTCTGCTCTCAAAGCAGCTGACCGTTCAAATCGTAAATGCGGGTGAATGTACATTACACAGTATCAATAGCGAAGATCATGCAACACCATCCACTCGTACTAAAAACAACCATATTAAGAAAATATTTATGGAAAAAGCATCATAAAGGGAAAATCACTTCACAAACCTGCAGAAATAAACAACATCTATCTTCGTAACAAAAATGTTGTGCACGAATCGAAATAATATTGACATTTTAAAGTAACAGAAAGAGGTACAATTACAAGACTAGGACTCTATCTTCGTAGAACAACATGGCACGTATAAACGACATACCGGTAACCTATGTAAATTTCAAATGACATGAACACATTAAAATATCAGTATAACACCGAAAATATAAACGCATACCATGATGTTGCGAGACGCAGGTGAAAAGGGTGAAAAGGGAGGGGGGACGTGACATAAGTAAAACTGCATCAATAATCCACTTTGTGCACTTGTAAAACAGGTCACACAGTGAAAAAACTGTATACAACGGCACCAAAAAATTAGAAACTGTTCCACACCAATAAAAGATACTCCAAACGGTACGCAGTAATTTAATGAGACGAAACAATGTCAGTGATAGACACAAAGATGGGAGGAAAAACATGCCCTGTTTAATAAGAAGTAATCCATCGTAACATATAAAACAGCCGTCGTTAAATTATATGTTACTGTAGCACAGCCTGATGACCCATTACGTTACTCATTTTTCACCACTAGCGAATGGCTTTCTTGAGTAAGACGTACGTAGCTGAAAAGGCAGAATCCATCTACAAGCCTGACACCCAACTGACTTCAGAGGGACCTGAAACCTTTCCTAGAAATTTCGCTTTGGAAGTAGTATCATTAAGAACCTGTGTTGGATGAGAGTCCCTGTTTTGTTACCTAAGCCAAATTCTTCAAGTTCGAGAACAGTTGTTCGATCAATTAAATCGTAAGCCCTTTAGAAGTCTATGAAGATCACTACTGAAAATTTATGAAAGGATCTTCGGATAAGTGGTTAAAATGGTACTGTTAAAAATTATACCCGCCTATTACCCGAGTTCGCTAACGCACATCTGTACGTTGATACTCGGCTCGGTAGTACGCCGTTTCGAGTTGCGGTGGCAGAAAGTTTTCAAAACCACGGTTTGGCTGGCAACGGGACGAGAGCCGCTGGCGTAAAGTTTCTGATCGCTGATCTCTACACCAATGTCCTGAATTAAATTCCACACCTCTCCGCAGTGTCTCATGAAATGAGGGCACGTGACACTGCCGATGGAGATCCATTCGTCGAACAGGGACCTTTAGCTTGGCGGCCGACTTAGTGCTGCTCGTGTATGGTAGGCTGCGGGTGTCATCCTCTTCCATCCCTATACCCATTACAGCACAAACTTAACGCTGCACTACATAATGAGATGAAGAAAACCATAGGGCACCTCTTAGTATCGTGTCAGACATCATTTCGCCCGGTGCAATGCAGCAACTTGACGTGGTATGATCTCAACGAGTCGTCGGAAGTCCCCTGCAGAAATACTGAGTCATGGTGCCTCTGTAGCTATCCACAACTGCCGAAGTTTTGCCAGTGCAAAACTTTGTGCTCGAACTGACCTCTCGATTGTATGCCATAAATCTTCGAGGAGATTCATGTCGGGCGATGTGGGTGGACAAATGTTTTGCTCGAATTGTCCAACGTTTCTCAAGTCACTCACGAGCAATTGTGGTCGTGTGACATGGAGCATTGTAATCCATAAAACATGAAGTCCATGAATGGCTGCAAATGGTCTCAAAGTAGCTGAACATAACCATTTGTCAACGACAGGTTCAATTGGACCAGAGACCCCAGTTCATTCGATGTAAACAAAGACCACGTGATTATGGAGTCACCACTACCTTGCACAGTGCCTTGTTGGCGCCATGGCTTCATGGGGTCGGCGTCACGCTTGGCCCCTACCATCATCTCTTAGAAACTGAAACAGGAACTTATCTGAAGAGGCCAGACAGTCGTCTGTCGCCCAATAGATACGGTTACGAGCCCAGGAGAGGCGCTACATGCAATGTCGTGCTCTTAGCACTCTATAGTCTGCTGCCGTAGATGATTAATGCCAAATTTTGCCACGCTGTCCTTACGGATACGTTCGTCCTACGTCTGACATTGATTTCGGCGATTATTTCACCCAGTGTTGCTTTCCTGTTGGCACTGATAATTCCGCGCAAGCAGTGCTGCTCACGGACGTTTTGTGAAACCCGTCGGCCACTGTGTTGTCCGTGGTGAGAGGTAATGCCTGAAATTTCTTATTCCACGCACACTCTTGACACTGTGAATTTCGGATTACGGACTTTCCTAACAACTTTCGAAATGCAATGTACCATGCGTCTAGCTCCAGCTGCGATTCCACGTTCAAAGTCTGTTAACCCCCATCGTGCGGTCATAATCACGTCGGAAACACTTTCACAGGGATCACCTGAATACACATGACAGCTCCTACAAAGCACTGCCCTTTAATACCTTGTGTACGCTATACCACCACCGTCTGTATATATGCATATTACTATGCAATGACTTTTTTTCACCTCAGTGTATAAACACACATTACTCTCATCGACACGACGCAGAAACTCATCGGGTATTTCATTGAAGTCGTAGGAAGACAATGGCAAACAACCTTTACCAGCAGCTTGCCGGCAACGACGATGTAGGATTTCTGCATCTGCTACACTATACTCATTTCCCTGAATTGCGACTACTTTGACTTATAATTAAGGATTGTACGGAAATCAAACGAAGTATTTAGTTTCGTACCTTGGTGCTAGAAAGAGGACATTGAGGATTGGCGCTGCAGAGAACAAAGCGACCGCCCTCTGCAGCCTATTTTGGTCTGTGTCCCTTAAGAGCACGAGCCAAGGGGCTTGAGGCCGCCAGGTGCCGCCGCTGCTCCACGGCTGTAAGATGTTCATGCGGTGATCTGCATCCACCAGCACGTAGGCTTCTGCCCGTCGCTCAACCTGGAACAACACTCAGCAGCTGAAAATATGCACTGCAAACATGTCATCCCATCAACATAATAAAAAAAGAGTAATGAACACATGACACAGATGAACCTTTAAGTCAGGTTGACGGATATATCCGTTCGTAGCCTGCTCATTCTCAGTGGCGTTCTTTGGCTTGTAGCTAATGACAATGACGAGTTTCATGGCCTGCAGATGTCATAATGCTTTTAGTTAAGACTGCCTCAACTAAACTGGCGAAATAATTGCAACAAGAAAAATAATTATTGTAGAGTAATGAAATTTAGCGAATATATTTTTCTAGGTAACGTACTGAAGTGAATAACATTGCAAGATCACAGGTTAACGTAAGCTATTGCAAATTTGATCCTCTGGTACATTGATAACTGCCCGAATGCTGAGTGCAAGTGTGCAAACGTGCATACATTGAGTATTACAGGTTACGGATGTCTGTTTGTGGGATAGAATTCTATTCCCGTTGCAATTGGTTGCCCGCATCTCGTGGTCGTGCGGTAGCGTTCTCGCTTCCCACGCCCGGGTTCCCGGGTTCGATTCCCGGCGGGGTCAGGGATTTTCTCTGCCTCGTGATGGCTGGGTGTTGTGTGATGTCGTTAGGTTAGTTAGGTTTAAGTAGTTCTAAGTTCTAGGGGACTGATGACCATAGATGTTAAGTCCCATAGTGCTCAGAGCCATTTGAACCATTTTGCAATTGGTCGGTCAATACAGGGACGGTTAACACTATTTGTGAATGACGCTGGAGTTGTCGTCCGACGATATTCCATACGTGCTCGATTGGAGACTGGTCACAGAGCAGGCCAAGGCAACATTTCAGCACTTTGTAGAATCTGTTGGCTAACAGCAGTGGTATGTGGACGAGCGTTATCCTGTTGGGGAGACACAATGTGCAATTCAGTTCATGAATGGCAGCATAACAGACTGAATTAACATACTGACGTACAAATTTGCAGTTAGAATGGGTGGGATAACCACGAGAGCTCTCCTGTTCCCATATGAAATCGCACCACAGACCATAATTCCACGTTTATGTCCAGAGTGTCTAGGACGCAGACAGGGCGGTTGAAGGACCTCAACTGGTCTCCTTCTAACCAAAAGACGGACGTAACTGGCGTCGAGACAGAACCAGATTTCAAAAGAAAACACAACAGACCTCCACTCTGCCCTCCAATGGTTTCTCGCTTGAGTCCACTAAAGTTGCAAATGGCGGTGGTTTTGGGTCTTTGGAATGCACGCTACAGGGCATATGGCTCGGAGCTGTCCTTGATGTAATCGGCTTGTAACAGTTCGTTGCGCCACTATGGTTCCAACTGCTGCTGAAATTGCTGCTGCAGATGCAGTACCACGCACGAAAGATATACGACGAAGACCATGGGTTTCCTTCTTGGCAGTGCCATGCGGCCATCCGGAGCCCGGTCTACGTGCAACAGTTCCTTCTCCCACCCTGTACCGTGCCTTCCAAAGACCCAAAACCGGCACTGGCGTTACGTTGGCACCCGTGCAGGGCAGACTCGAGAGGAATGCAGCCACTATACGTGGCTCCTGCGGGATAGGAGCGGTCGCTGAGGCAGGTGTAAAGTTCTGACGCATCCACGAAAAAGTGGAAACTATGCGGTCTTCCGTTCGGATTATCAGAATTGTTCTGTTGGCCTGGTAATCAATCCAAACACAGCAGAGCCCTGAAATCCCAGCGTATTTCAGCGAGAGATGCACCTGTTCGCTCATCTGGGCAAACCAATTTGACTCAAAGGAAGGATTGTGCATTGTGTATGCTGGAATTGTCAAACGTCAGACAGCCGAATCAGGACGAATAAGTTCACCCTCACCACACACGATGTGTCCGAGATTATGTGCAGTTTCGCTGTCAGTACACTTGGAAACTATCACAGGCTCTTAGTCCAATGCAAGATACAGACA
The DNA here is from genome assembly GCF_023864345.2 of Schistocerca serialis cubense. NCBI lineage: Eukaryota > Metazoa > Arthropoda > Insecta > Orthoptera > Acrididae > Schistocerca > Schistocerca serialis. Next base: position 526,504,635 of record NC_064642.1, read on the forward strand.
GGAAGTCTCACCCTCTAGGAAAAGACCTGAAGGTCTCCACGAGGGAAGAGTCAGATCAAGACCTCGAAGAACCACCAGCACTTTCCATCAAGACTCGCTACAAGAGCCAAATTAGCAAAACGAAACAGCCTCCACATTTCACAAACCAATCGAACTATCCTCTACTCATAGAACCTCCCCTATTAACGGTTCTGTTGGCCTGGTAGCCCATCCAGACACAGCACTGGGCTTCCCACATAGGGAGCAAGCCTTTACTTTGCAGAACTTGAGAGGAGACAACCAGCGGTTAGAAATCTCTCTTGCCTGAAAGAAGATGGTTTTAGATAAAGGAGGCGTCGTTTTCGTTGTTTTGGCAAAAAATATCTAACTGGATGGGACCCTAGTCCCTCACTTAGGGATCTAACCTTTCTGGACTGAGCATTTCCAATTTTTGAAAGAAGGCTGTTAAGCTTCCCAGACAGTCGAACCCACGAAATATATGTTTCTGCCGGCGACTTCCTGGCGTCTGGAGGGGAGGAGTTACAGTGTGGCCTCCACTAATCACATACACCAGCTGCTCTGACCATATCGTCCCAGCGTGTAACATAAGAATGCACCGCGTTTTATGGGATTCCCACAATTTGCACAAAAGCTAAGTTCGCAGCAGTCTCTCTTAAATGGTTTCCTCCACCCATTTTCTGCCATCCGGCCATATTCCATGATGGACTGGTACCTGGCCCATGTAAAATGTTTTGTGAACCGGTGCCCTTCTGTCTGACGCTAAGTGGAAGGATGAGAGGGCCTCAGGCAGACTTTCCTCTGCAGGTAATAGCCACTGAACACTGTTTTCAGAATCATTCACACGGCCAGGTCACCGAATTCAGCGTTTAGGGCCCACAGTACATCTTGTGCCCTGTTCTTGGTCGCTTCTGCTACAGCCCCGGGGGTGCAAGCTCCTACAGGTTACGCATGCAGTTAGAAGAACATTCTGGCCACAGCTCCCTCATGTAGGAAAAGTCATTAACCACACACGTGAAATGTAGTACCGGGAAACACTGAGTTCATGTCCTAAATATGAATGTTAATGTGACTGACAATGTTGTTAAAGTGAAAGAGTGCATGCTACTTTTCAGTACCTCCCAGTTACCCAATAATTAGTGCGTGGGAAGTGACACACTTAGATAGAGAGATTAGTGCGACTTGAACTAACTGGGTCTTCAAGAATGACATGTAGGACCATGACAGCTTTCCCAACCAAAAAACGAAAGTATTACATCCTGTCTTGACTTTATTAAACCAGGGATCATACACACACTCAATGTTGCATGCCTACAAAATTACATGATTTTCTGGGTGTAAGAATTGTTCCTGTCGACTCTCAGGTCTTTGACATACGCCAATGCCTGTAAATAGAGTGACTGAATTGTTAAAAGTTCATGCAGACATTTAAGTAACCCATTGACACTGTAGCTGAGGTCAGAGATGAATGTATTCCCTAACCACAATATAATATCGTTGAGCACTGAGCATTGTCTCCCTCAGAGATTTTTTTTATCCTTGTCCAAGCATTCAGAGTGATTCATCTTCCATAGTGACAAGTAACATGACAATTTCTATCCAAGGATTCAGAAAATCTAGGCAGGTCGAGTGTGTGTTCTTGTGACATGTGTCATCTGTTAACCTTATTTCACAGTAAGGTGTCTTTCTGTCCATTTAGTACAATGGTGTAAATGCTGTTAATACAAAATAAACGACATTCAAATGACTTGTGAACATAGTGAGACTTTCCACAAATGACAAAGATAAAATAAAAACATGAGAGAATTTCAAAAAGTGGTTTGAACATTAGTGTATTTGTTGTGTGTGATTTGTCAATCTTAAACTATATATGAGAGTGACCTTGCACTGCAGTACACATCTGAAAATGGTGTTATCCCTCATGACAAACATAGTACAAAGAAAAGTGGAAAATTACTTTTAAACTAATAAAATGTATACAGCAAGGCACACAAAAATAACAATAAAAAAGCACAAAAATATTTTAAGTCTCCTACTGCTCTCTTCATGACGATCTTTTGGGAATCCAAAAATTTGCTTTATATTATTCATATGAATAAACACAGCACTAAACTCATGACGTGTGTAACAGGTTAGATATGGCAGCTATTGGGGGTGAGTTGGTGCTCAGAGTAAGGTTTGTCCCTTTACTTAATATCATCAGTGGTGGCAGCGGTGTCTGTGACCTCTGCTGTCTGTTGCAGCAACAGGTAGGTATCTGGGCTATTGGTGCAGCAGTTGACAAACTGTCACCTTGCTGAAAACAGTCGTCCAGCAGCAGTCCTCAGTGTTGTGGCGAGTGTCTGGAGACATCAATCGCTTGATTCGGCGCTCTCTAGTCCCACCTGTTTCGTTGCCAGCGGCGTTGCCTTCAGATCCGCTCCCTTGAGACTCTTGCATCAAACAACTGCAGCTCCAGGTGGCCACATGACGTCAGGGGCGAGTCTCCTCTACCTGCTAGCTGCAGACAAGGCTACCCTGCTGATGTGCTGTAGAGCCTGGTATTCTTTCCTCACCATTGGCGCAAGAGAAAGGGACTAGAGGGGCTCCAATTGCCCCTCTATCGCCTGTGAGCTGCCCCAATGTAGTCACTTCACCCCGGTGCCTGCCCTGTCATCTCGGGGGGGAGGGGGTTAGGGGGGGGGGGACGGACGACGGGACTCCTCTTGCTGACAGCTGCTGGTGTAGCCACGTGGCGACTCCATGCCAGCTGGTCGCTTGTGCTCGCTAATGGCCATGTGGTGATGCCACCCCTGTGCACTCTAGCTCGCCATCAGGTGAGGTCGCGCCATGTCACACCAGCCCCATCAGCCACGTTGTGACAAGTGCCACCAGTCCAGTGCCCAGCCACAGATGGCCACCGGTCTGCTTTGAGCTCAGTGTTTGGAAGGTCATAGTCATCTGTACAGTTCTTAGCTCTTATTTTAGTGCCATGTTTGTGCAATGAACGTTTAAAAAAGCATAGAAAACCATAAGAAATATATGAACTGTTTGTAGCTGAAACTTTACAAAATGAGTAATGCAAAGAATTGGTACATGTCTTACTGATTTCTTTTATTTAAACAATGTTACTCCTGAAGTTCTTTTGAAAAAAAGCTGCAGCACTATCGACAATTAATCGCTTATCTAAAAGTTGTAAACTAGTCATTTTGTAGTGGTGAAGTCGTGTTGCTGTAGTGTACGCCAGTGTTTTGTTAGTTTCCCATGCACCCTGATGGGCAAAGCTGGCACAGCCTGTGCATTCATGCAACACAAACTGCTAATTATATCTTACTCATTACCACGTCCAGCTGCCTCGAACCCTTTCTATTTTATGCTCTTCTGAACTATGATACTTCTCCTGATGCTAACTTATTGGATGGTGCCGCTGATGCAGCTACCTGGCGCTGAATATGGATCAAATACTGCTCACTGCAATTTGTGCACCACTTACTGTGCTGTGCTGTCAGGGTAGATCAGACTTTGGCACGACTTTGGCACGAATTCTCTTTTCTCTCTGAGACTGACATACAACTCTCAAGAAAAGCGAAGTATAGATATAATCAAATAAAAGTAGCTGTAAAGACATAAAATATAATTTTTTATAATATGTAGTACATAAGGCCCACACTGGGGGAGGAAGCCTCTACTTTGCATATCCTGAGAGGAGCGAATCAGCGACTCAAAATCTCTCTTGTCTGGAAAGAGAAGATTTTAGACAATGGATGAGCCGTTTTCACTGTAAATATAGCCATGTTTTGGCCAAAAAAAAAAAACCTCTACCTAGAATTTACCGCAGTCCTTCATTTACACGGTGATATAATCTTTCTGGCTCGACCATTTCCAGTTTATGAAATAGGACTGTTAAGCTTCCCAGGTAATCGAGCCTGTGAAACATATGTTTTTGTCACTCAATAAAAGACCTGGCGACTTTCTGATGTCAGAGGGGGTTACACTCATACCTCCACTACATCCTTACGCCGGCCACTCCGTACATGTTATCCCAGATTCTGACATGAGAATGTACGGAGTTTTGTGACCAATATCAACATTTAAACGAAAGCTCAGTTTACTCCATTATCTTTCAAATTTCTTCCTCCAGCCACTTTCAGTCGTCCAGCCATCTTCCACGGCGCACTTAAAATGTTTTGCAAACTGGCGCCCTTTTGTTCGAGCCTAACTGAAAGGAGGAGATGCTTCAGCCAGAACTCCCTCTACAGGTAAGAACCTCTGAATCACTCACACGGGCAGGTCGCTGCGTTCAGTATTTATGGCCCCAAATTCATCTTGCTCCTTGTTCTCGGTCGCCACTGCTACAGCCCCCAGGGTGCCAGCTCTCTACAGGTTACACATGCAGCTACAAGAACACTCTACCCCCAACTTCCTCACGTAGAAACATTAACCACAGACGTCAAATGTAATACCAGGGAACACTGAGATCACATTCTAAACACGAGTGTTAATGTGACTGACATCGTTGTTAAAGTGATTGACATGCCACCTCTGACCACAGCGTGATATTTTAACAAATACAGCGATATTCAAAACTGTTCAAATGTGTATGAAATCTTATGGGACTTAACTGCTAAGGTCATCGGTCCCTAAGCTTACACACTACTTAACCTAAATTATCCTACGGGCAAACACACACACCCATGCCCGAGGGAAGACTCGAACCTCCGCCGGGACCAGCCGCACACTCCATGACTGCAGCGCCTGAGACCGCTCAGCTAATCCCGCGCGGCCCAGCGATATTCCACGTGCAACAATTAGAACTGTGTGATATTTTAACAAATAGACTGGTATCCCTCAAACAATTTTCACAATGCGATATTTTAAGAAATACGCCAATAGAAAGGACTTGCTGCTCAGGGAATCTGCAGCTGTGGTGGTAGATTATATATTTTATAGCAAGAACTTCACAAACAGCTGCATCTTGAACAAATTTTACTATGACACTACTGGATTCTTGGTTTATAATCACATCATGAGGTGCATTGCTGAACAACTGGAAACAAACAGTGATAGTGACTGAACCCTATACTTCAAAGTAGTATCAGAGTCAAAAGTACCTAATTATGGGAATAGATAAAGAGAAATATGTACTAGCAATAATTAAAGCATGATAAGATACGTGTTGGAGGATACAGAAGACTCAACTTCTATTGCTAAAACTATAATGTCTGCAGGTCAGTTGGCCAACGGATAAAATGTTGACCAACGGAAAACATCCTGTGCCATGTATCAAAGGCATGTCTCTAACAAAAGGGTGAAAGTGAGACGCTGAAACAAAAGCAACATACCGTCGAGGCAAGAAGCAGAAGGCTTACCAGAAAGTTAGCAAAACAAAGAGCTATCCAGACGGGCCACAGCATCCACCAGCTACACTGCACATGTGGAGGGAGGTGGTGAAACAAAGTCTATGGCGCATGAGCCACCAGTGCAAAGAGCTTCACCATGAGGAGGGACGAGAGAATCGAAATCATATTCCCTATAATCTAAGCGTATTGTGAAAGTTGTAGCTTCGTCATATTCGTTCGACTAAATACGGTTAACTTAGCATGCACACATTATGTATGTGAAGTCTAGGGGTTAGGCGACTTTTATCGCACAGACACTGGTAGCCCAATCTAGTACACAGTAAGTAAAAGATATCACAGAATCAAAAAACGCCTATGGACTAACAATTGAGACAAAAGAACTGTAATAAACCAGGGCATAGGAACCATTAGCTTTTCGAGTACAATCAAAATGAGATAAAATGCCCCCGTTCGCAGCTCGAGCTGGTTGTTCAGAGTGAGATGCGTACACAGTTTGACGCTTCGCATAATCTCCACCTCTTCTAAAACATTTCGGGTGTGACTCTTTTCTTCCCTATGCAAAATTCTTAAATTTTCCTGTATTGACCAAATAGTGACCATATCACGTTGGTTCCTACAAGGTATCATCAAATTTTGTTACTTACGATAGTTCTCTACAAGAAAAAACGAAAAAAAAACGAAAGATGAAAATAAATAAAATTTTTATGATCCTTAAATAATACAGCGCCGCCTTGTGCAACTTCTATCCATCTCTCGTTTCCTACGTATGTGGAGTGGACGAACCATACTGAAACTCTTTCGTTACATACAATTCTTGGCAACTTGGGAGTTAGGCAGAAGTGGTTATCAGCTGGGAGCTAAATAAATCTGAGGCACATGTATCTTTGTAAGTAACGGTAAGCTCCAATAGCATGGATTGTTTACCAAACACTTTCTCATAAATTCTCGCAAACTGCTGCATTTTTCGTAGTCAGAGACCTATAAATTGATATAATATTACAAAGGAGTCAGACGTACGGTGTAGGCAGCATCTAATACATCGAACACCCTCAGATAAAACATGAAGAACGCATCTGAAAATCAGAATCACCTACCGACGCGTGTCTAACAGGTAATAAATAATTCTGATTAAATTGTTCCTGATAGGTAGTTACAGCGGCATATTGACAGTAGGGTAGTATCACTACAACACATTTCCACATATTATGTAGCGTGTTTGTGTTGTTAGAGTAGTGGAGGCTGACATACTTCTAGGTATTTAATAGCTGCCGACATTTCTAGCAGCCAATAGTGTAGCGAAACGACAACACAATCCCACATATAGTGTTGTGGGTTTGTTTTGTTAGGGCAGTAGAGGACTCTGACCTATTGATGAAAGGCGTCACCTGAAACACGCCATAAACAACATGAAGCAATTAATCGAGTAACGCGATTTTACCATTATTGTCAATATGTGTTGTAAGTTTAAGAGTCATAACCAAAAGTGATATTATGACCTCGCGACCAACTTATCAGTCATCTACTGTTCACACCTACATCGTTGTCTTAAGCGATTCCTCATACAAAATCTAATGAATAACGCTGCAATACCAAGATGAGTAGCAGTGGTGCACAAAGAACCAAGTAGGTAGAATGCATGGTTTTGTTTGCGTTTACAGGTCATGGTCAAGAGAACATATACAGAGGATGGATGATCATTTCAGCAGTCTTGACACAGTTAAATGTAATGTACTGCATATAAATGGCGAAGAGACCCACTACTGTTCTATTACACTACACTACTGCTTATAAGTCACTGGATATTTGCTGCTGGGACTTTGCTAGTCATGTTGCAGATGCGCACAGACCACATACCTCTTCTCATACCCCTACACTCCTTTATCAGTAGATTTCTCGTGATTTTATCAATAGTAGTGTCAATATGTGATCCATGTGTTTCGCTGTCTCCTTTCATTTCATTTAATGGACTCATTCGACTCAGATGGTTACTTCAAAATATTTTATAGTTCCAAAGACATATGACTCACATGTTACAGATACTGGGAAAGAACACCGCAGTACTCACAATCAAAATAAAGAATATCTCACAAATCACACTCCACTAATGTAACATCAGTATGAAAACGACTTGAGGGAAGAGATCTTGACAAATTCCAATTTTCCTCTCTATAATCTTATGTAAAGAAATAAAGTTTCTAGTACTTCAGCAAACCAATAGCTGCTTACCAGTCCACTCCACAACAGTAGATGTATATAGCAAGTATGTGTCGTAAATACTGCTTGGTAACGTGAGAAATACACAGCATGACTTCTGTATAATATTTGTATCGTATGTGTTAACGATCTTCTCTTGTTGTATACGTCTATAATTAAATCTACAGTCACACAAAGATTAATTTGTAACTTTTTCTCAGTCTTGGTCGTCAGAAAGGCTTACTTCTAAACCAGATCACGACGCTAGTTGTACATACATGGTTTACCCTTGATACCCTTGATATGTTTACTACGGAATAGTTTAAGTCTGCTCACAACATTGTTTCTTTTGAGTATTACCCACTTCGGTTCAGAATTTAACAAGATGCTGGCTTGAGTAAAATACGTTTCGCCAGCTTTAGCATTGCAGTTATGTATAATACCTGTGTTTACAGGTAATATGTATGATAAAATTAGGTAGGCAAGTCGTAGTATATAACATTGTCTTGGTATTGATCATTAATATGTATTGGTGTAGGATATTCTCCGTGGTATGCATCCAGCATAGCCTTCTATGGCATACACAGCCACAACTTCCATCCTCAGAAGTTCGAAATACAGGACGTTTAGGAAGAACAGTTAGTACTCCAGCAGAGCAGTGGCATCGAATAACATAGGTTTCCACTGTGTAGCGTGTGTACTTCTACACGTATCAACTTTTGTGTGTTCTTATTACCGCAGACGACAAATTACAAAACGGCGGTGGTGGTACATGTGTGTTTTAACTTGAATACTTTAATAGGGAACGGTTTAAATTGACTATTTTTGAGACCTGTAAAATAACATTGTTTGTGGGAGCCAATTTGAATTCAGAAATATCTATATTCGATAGTTTTGTGGACAACAATGTCCTGGACAGAGAAAAGTATATTTCTTCAGTTCTAATATGACGTGTACAATGTGTGTGTTGTCTTTGTTGAAGTCCGGATTGTAATTTGTCACCACACTGGGAGCAATTGATACAGAGTACATCACGTATATTTAAAAAAAATACAGTTTATTTTCATTTAATACACTGGGACAGGCATCAATATGGTCAAAGGCGCAGTCCTTTCAATATCTAGAAATTGTAGCTCATACTACGGTGATACCATGATCTTTTACTAATAAATGTGTAATAGTCTCCTCGTTGTCTATAATAATATTACCATTTCCTTTGTACTCTTCCTGTAGCACACAGGTCGTGGTTTCATCTTAGATAGTAACGTATCTTCATTTTCATAAATATACTGCCCAAGTCTGCATTATGTTCACAGTCATAAGGTGATAATCGTCTATACATAGCTGATGTGATTGTCGAGGCACTTGAAGCATTAGAATACGCATTTTAATGTCAGCCAACTCCACTTATCACGACGAAACTATAGGTACTTTATATTTCCTCAAAATTGGTTCCAGCACTACTCTACTAAATTTCTTCCTATATGCCTACTGCTGATGCATTCCTGCTCATGTGTAGAGGAATATGGCAGTTTCGTCTTGACACGATATCTCCAGTATGTCTCACCTTTCCACTATTAAAGCACACATATGTGGTGCGATCCCTCACATATATGTAGTGGTAAATTCCCTCTGTGTAATGCTTTTATCTAAACGTATCTCTGTATCAGTGTAGACAAGGAATTTTAATTAGTATGTTACAGATGGTTTGTGTAGTAACAGAATCAGATAGTTTCCCATGCAATACACACAAATACAGCATCAGGCGTAGTGGAGTAGGCAGTGCAAGCAGCCTCTGGTGTGCTGTTCTCATATTGCTAAACTCTTGCTAACAGGCGATACTCTCCCTAATGTTTCAGCAATAGCACTCTTCAATAAATGAAACAGCGCCTTTCCAGCTCTGCAGAAGATCGTCCACATCAATAAACAGTGGTATTGTCTATGAATTCTACGGTTTAGGACTGAAATCACGATTTCTTAATGTTGACAAATTTATTCAAAAGAAGTCTTCAGAGCACGATGAAATCATGTGAAGAACTGATCTATTTAGATATTTTAGATATTATCTGTCTCTGTACAGAATGTCAATGTTTGGTATCTTAGTCTTAAAAAAAGCAGTCACATCCTTTTGTGTGTGTATATAATTCTATACAGTTATCCAGTGTTCCCATTCTGTATCTGGATTTTTCTGTATGTTTTCCGTATTTTACTTTTTTCACATTTTCCATATTTTCAATATTATTCCATATTCGGTGTGTAAATGAACACAATGAATATTTTGGCCATTATTCCTTACACTGCCAGGTATCGTAAGTATGCAACAGTGATTCGGGTTTCCAAACAGAGAGGATTCACAAGTGTTTGCATGAACACGTGTTCCTCTTCTTCCACATTCTACACTGAAAAACTTCAGTAAACATACAATGCTCACTGCCAAATTCAACACTTTATATACTAAAACACACACGGATTGCAGCGCAGGTGGAATGTTGATTTTATCTGTCTTAAAAATTACTTTGTGCTTACTGATTCTTACTTAGTGTACCTCAAATACCACTTAACAATAATGACATCCATCTTTACATTCTCATACGTATATTTGAGTAACAGGATTCATGAGTGTAATAGATGGAAATAATGTATGAGAAATTGTCTTTCTGCTATTGTATATACTTATATCAACTGCACTATTTCACATGTGCGTTTGTTGGTTTCTTATGGTGGTGACCAGTCGTGGGCAGTACCCCGACGTAATGTGGGTGGACTCACTTCCAAGCACGCTTGTGGGGATAACACTGGTGGATATACTTACAAAAACTACTCCATGTGTAATGCTGGCGGATCCACCCCTGAACATTATACTGGGCATATAACTGGTGGACCTACCTCTGGATGCTACACTGGACATATAATGGGTGGGTCCACCTCAAAATCCTATCCAGAAATTGCCCTGTACAGTGTACACCACCATGAGGTACCTATGTACACATACACAAAATAGACTGCTGTGCTATATATTTACAACAGGAGAAATCAGTTCGCCAAAAATTACTTCCATTTGTTACATACAGATGTCCCGGTTCTTTGGTGTGTGTGTAAATAAAATGTATCTTTAGAATTTGAATGAAGCTGTGACACATGTAGCTGGACAGCATTGTGTTATTAACATACAAATTAAGAAAAAAAGATGCACCAAAAGGAATCATCTGAATGGGACAGAAATTTTAGAGAAATTATATGATTAATTCAAGAATAAGAATAAGCTCCCCACCTCTATTGAAATCCTTACGTAAGGGTTTTGGAGTATATAAGGACTGGCTTTGGCAGTTGGAGCGCATTATAAAGCGAATGCTTTGCTGTCCTTAGTGATCACACACCTTTTTGCGAACAATGTCCTGCCATTTGTGATGTACAGAGCACCGTCATAAACCACATTGACTTTAGTGTAATTATTGTCTTCGAGCAAAACGTCGTTGCTCTTCATCTCACTGCGTATTTCTTTCAAATACCTTCTGTTCTATACTGTAGCAGTTCCTTCTATGTGTGGTCAAGGTTTCATTGCACTATTTTGCTGCACAGACATTTCATGTGAAAGTTACTTTCGTCCTCAAGTTTTGCACGACAGTGTATAATTGTATAACGATCTTAACACTCCTTTAGGAAAAACTAGTCAGCATTAAGGAATCACGATTTTAGAGATAAACCATAGAATTAATAAACCGTGCTACCACTTGTTGATGTGCACAGTCTTCTGCAGGGTTGAAAAGACACTATTACAATACCCAAAGAATGTTATTCGAAAAACATTTGGGTCGTATCATCTGCCTCGCAATGTGGGAATAGCATGCCAGAGGTGGCTTGTGCTGCACACTCCACTACGATAGTAGTGATTTGATGCTGTGTTGGGGTGTACTGTGTTGGAAAATATCTGACTCTGTTACCACATACGACCGCTATGGTCGCAGGTTCGAATCCTGCCTCGGGCATGGATGTGTGTGATGTCCTTCGATTAGTTAGGTTTAATTAGTTGTGAGTTATAGGGGACTGATGACCTCAGATGTTAAGTCCCTTAGTGATCAGACCCATTTGAACCGTTTTTGTTACCACATAAACAATCTGTAACATACTAATTATAATTCCTTACCTATACCGATATAGGAAAAGAGAGAAGTAATTGAAATTTGTGGCGTTAGCCGTAGGACTTTAATGAAAGCATTAGATAATGGAGAGGGATGACACCACAGATGTGTATTTTAATAGTGGGAAAATGGGATATACTTGAAACATGGAGTCATAATTGCCGTATTCCCTTACAGGAGGACAGTAATGCACCCTAAATGGGCATAACGGAGGGAAGTGCTTCAAAAACGGTTAGAGGAAATATTAAAAATCTGTAGCTAAGTCATGTAACAGATTGGCTGAAATTAAAATGCATGTTCTAATGGAGCAAGTGCCTGGACTACTGCATCAACTTCAAGTAGAGGATTATCATATTATTGGCGTGGATGTAATGCAGTACTTTGCGTATGTTTTCAACAAATGTAGATGTGTGACTACCTAACATCAATCGATGACTTCCGTAGGCAGGAGGAAGACTACAGGGGAAGAACTTATCTTGTTCTAAACAATGAGAACACTGTTACATTTCTTTGGCTAAATGTCATTGTATTACCAGCAGAAGACGCCATTGCCAGCTGTGGAATGGACTATGGGCTTGATAGTGTGGAAGCCTGTCTCAGTGTCTCAAATACCAACGAACTATATTTTTCAAAATATGATCACAGTACTCTGTGTGGTGATGTAACTTATTATGCAGACTCCAACAAACATGATATATGTATTGTGCATAAGTGTCATACACAAATTGGAGAAATATACTTTTCTCTATCCAAGACATAGTTCTCCACAATAACATCACTTAATCTTAAGGAAAATAGTCATCTTAAGACATTCATTACCAAGGTATTCAAGAATAAAACACATGTACCACAACTGTCTTCTGTAATTTGTCAATTGGTGGTAATAAAAACACAAGAAAGTAGAGTTGCGTAGAAGCACACCTTTCATACAATCGAAACGGAGGTAATGTTGTAAACTATGCTCTGTCTGCCTATAGCCGTAATTACTTGCCTCTAAACTATGTGAAAGTCTATGTTACACATCTAGTTCCATTGTGCTTTCGGGGTAATTGCTATTCTTCATAAGCAAATTGCATTTCATAATCATGATAATGGAAGTCGGGGTTTTATGTGTTTTAGAAGGCTGTTCAGGATGTATACCATGGAGAATATCCGTTACATAAGAAATATGAGTATTTATTAAACGTTATACGCACTGATCGGTCTGCCTATTGCTTTAATTATGTACTTACTGACCAGGAGAGGGTTGTTAACACAGATGACATAGATATTATACATAAGTGCTTTATTTGAAATGGGGAAACATATTTCTCAACCGAGGACCTTGCATAGTGATGTAACATTCATCTAAATTCTGTATCTAGATGAGTAATATCTAAAAGAAACAATATGTTGAGGGAATTTAAACCATTCTCCATTAAAGGCTTGAGGATAATGCATAATTATACGTAGTACTACTGTCATTCTGCAGTTTTTTCTACAGGATAATAAGAACACATGACCGTAATCTGGTGTGGAAGTACTACTTCCTGACAATCGATACTGAGAAAAGGTTGCATACAGCTCTCTGTGTATCTGTTGTTTTAATTACATAAGGTGAGGTTTTTACCTTGAGACAATGAAATATCTCAAATAAGCATTAGATTCCCATAGCCACATGGATCACATAGACTTCCTGTATCAGCATTTGACGGCATGCACTCCCAATTGCAATTTTGAGACACGATGCAATTTCCTAGGCCGTGTTTGAAAATTGAAGTTCTTTGCAGCCTTAATTTGGGATGTTATTTGACCGTCCACCTTTGATAGATCTTTGCCTACTAGTTGTTTGGGGTCGACATGACGTCCGACTACTGCTACATTTCAGATAAATCTGTTGACGGTGTTAACATCCCAAAACCGTGGTGGTGTATCGCGACTTCTGTAATGTAATACTTTATTTAATAAAAGTAATTTACAACTTTGGCAGATTTCTTTAGCGCGATCATGCTATAGGACATTTGTGGGACCACAAATAAAAATTAATGCTATAAAGTTTTATACTCAACATTTCCAGAATGCGGTTGTTTCTCCATTTAGGGAACCGAACAGCCATGAAAAATGAACCGATAAAGAATAGTTACAGGAACTCGCACATTAGCAGTCTGCAGCTAAGTCGTGAACTAAAAATTGGACTATTGTTTGCTAAATTTTCAAACGTAGAAAATATAATCCGTTTCATATTTCCCTCCATCAGGAACTTGCACTCAATGATTTCCAGAACTGATTAACATTTTGCCAGTGGTCACCTCAGCAAATACAGAGAGATCCCAGTTTCTTTGCTCAAGTATTGTTCTTTGGCGAGTCGACCATCAGAACTACGGTATGATTAATCAACGCAACATACATTATTGGAATGTGTGAACCCACCTCGGTATCGCGAAACTAAATATCTGCATCCGTGGAATGTGGAACTTTGGTTTGGAATAACTGGTGCCAAACTCATCAGTCCATTCCTTATCGATGGCATTTCATTGCTGATATATATCGAACATTCTGGAAGGACAGTCATCCCATATAGCTTTCAGACCATCCCTCGGACTAGCGACGAACAGTTTGGTTTCAAAATGGTTGTTGTCCAGAGCGTTATCCTCTAACAACACGGGAAGTATCAGATCGCGCCTACAATGGTCGGTGGATCGGAACAGTCAGTCTAGTGTCTTCGCAGCTAGATCCAGAGATTTTACTTGAAGCGTTAAGTTTGTAACAAAATGACAACAATATGGGATAACATGATTCAGCGTATCACCAATGCATGCCAGCAGATTACATATACGTTTCGCAGTTGTGTCGAGTCATTCCATGAGTGGGTACGTATGTGCTACATTTTTTAGCACTTTCTGCGACATGATTATTACAAACAAGAGGTGAGTGGACACTTCCTGTGAAACAGTTTTTACAAATAAGAATCGCGTCGGTGAGAGGACACACCTCAACATCCCACTGGTGAGAGGTGAGAGAACACACCTTCAACATGTCTTTTTCTCATTAAGCCCTGTTCTTCCTTTTTTGATCAATGTACTTTTATCAAGATAAAACCATTGTGAAACTCAATTGAGGTATTTATAGATAACAGCACAATCTGCTGGATAACAAAAAAAGTGTTACATACAAAAAGCTATGTATTTCTTGCTGAAGAATCCGAATCTAAAAAGAATGTCATACACGTATTTAAGATTCCGAAGTTGCCCCGACCCCACCCTCTGGGGGTGGGGCAGCGGTCAACATCGGTTTCCCCAGATGGTATTTTTAAAAATAATGAACACATTTTTCTGTTTTGTAACCCAATGTGTAGTTTCTGAGATATTTCGTTGTCTCAACTCAAAAAAACTTACCGTGCATACATATAACACAGTAAGATTGGGGTGGTCCACACTGGTAAGCATCCATTCGTTTGCTAAAGTGCTAGAAATTCTAGTTCTGTACGTAAGAATATAGGAAGGCAAATTGCTGAAATGCTCTCCCTTCCATCGAATAGTTTTCTTACTGATGTGAGATTCGTGGAGCGTTACATTAATTTGCCAGGAAGTTTCATATCAGCCCACACTCCGCTGCAGAGTGAAAGTGTCATTGTGGAAACGTCCCCCAGGCTGTCGTTAAGCCATGTCTCCGCGGTATCCTTTTTTCCAGAAGTGCTAGTTCTGCAAGGTATGCAGAGGAGCTTCTGTGAAGTTTGGAAGGTAGGAGACGAGGTACTGGCAGAATTGAAGCTGTGAAGACGGATCGTGAGTCGTGCTTGGGTGGCTCAGGTGGTAGAGCACTTGCCCGCGAAAGGCAAAGGTCCCGAGTTCGAGTCTCAGTCCGACACACAGTTTTAATTTGCCGGGTAGTTTCACATCAACGAACACTCCGCTGCAGAGTGAAAGTCTCATTCTGGGAACGAAACATAACTGATATAGGCCTTCGGAGGCCAACTGGTGTACCTTTGATGACTGCACGAAACAAATCTTTACTTCTCGCCTGGGCCTGTCAACCCCTACATTGGATTGTTGATGACTGGAAATGTGTTACTTGGTCTGACGAGTCTCGTTTCAAATTCTATCGAGCGGATGGACGTGTACGGGTATGGAGACGACCTCTTAAATCCATGGACCTTGCATGGAGACTCTGTAATTGTGGGGGAGTGTGCAGTTGGAGTGGAGTGGTATGGGAACCCTAAAATGTCTAGTTACGGATGTGGCAAGTAGCACGTACGTAAGCATCCTGTCTAATTACCTGCATCCATTCGTGTCCAGTGCGCATTTCGACGGACTTGGACAATTCCCGCAGAACAATGTGACACCACACACGTCCAGAATTGCTACTGAGTGGCTCCAGAAACACCCTTATGTGTCTGAATACTTCCACTGGCCTCCAAACTCCCCAGACATGAACATCATTGAGCATATCTGGGATGCCTTGCAGAGTGCTGTTCAGAAGATATCATCTCCAGGTCCTCGTATTTTTACGGATTTATGGACAGCTCTGAAGGGTTCATGGCGTCAGTTTCCTCCAGCACTACTTCAGACATTAGTCGAGTCCACGTCAGTGCTGCTTGCTCGCTGGGGCCCTACACGTTATTAATCATGTGTAACAGCTCCTTTGGCTCTTCAGTGTATTTGGAAACAAAGTCAATGTCTTACTCTAAACATGGCAACACCATATTCCTTGCTCCACTTATCCACGTTACCGCCCATTCACCACATATAGCAGTAGACACCAGTCACATGAAGTACACATCCCATGATCTGTTTATGCATGTATTGGCTGGTTCAGTGAACATGTATACGTCTCCAACGAACTACAGTGAGGCACCAGCCATTTCATAGTACTCCACAAATATTGCAAGAGACAGGAAGAGACAACATACCAATAGTTACCTATGACAAAGAGCTTAGATATATTGTAGTGATGGCATCTTAAACACAAGTCTAAAAACCCATTGAACAGAGCAATAGCACACTCGTCCGGTTGTACATTAATAACGTTATCGAACTCAACTCCGTGAATTGCTGTTTCAAGTTCTTCAAGTAGGTCAAGCGTCCTTCCTTTCTCCTCCACATGTAGCACCTCGAAATCCTTTTCGATGACCATTTCATATATACGTTTGTCAGTCCAATATAAAAGTGCGTCAAAACTTTCCGCCCTGTCTGTCCTATATTACGCATCACATGATTCACGTAGTATTTTATAAACACTTACATATTAAAATTGACGTACATATTAAAATTTACGTATTTACTTCATGGTTTAAAGTATAACTGATTACGTTTTTTGCTGTGAATACCAATCAGACACTGTATGTCCTAAAAAAGTTCGCCAGTTTCCCTGACAGCTCCCAAAATATGGTGAAGATATTCTTATCCGTAGTTATATTTCCCTCTCTCTCTGGTGGTCAGTAGATATCGTGGCTGGACACTGTTACCACTTACGCAAGATAGCGGCAGTTCAGCCTTTGCTTGCTATCTGGATAATTGCACATAGCCACAGAGACGACTACACGTGTGATGACTCCATAGCACATTTTTGGTTTGTTTGAACTAAAGTGAATGCCCATCTTATTCTGATGGTATCGCAAGTGGCGGTGCCAGCAGCATGTATGCTGAAAATTATTTAAAATGTAATTTTCGAAGATGTCTTGTCTGTAGAAACGTTCCTACTCTGACTTCCCGCTGTTATTTACGAGCCTACTGTAATGTTATAATATCAGACATCTCTAAGGCAGCTCGATAGTGACGTCATTGTTTTAAACCCTTAAAAGGGATAAATTTGTCGTATGAAAACATGGACTAGGTATGCAGCAAGAGCGTATTTGTGGCAGTGCGCTTATTGCTTAAGGTGGGATATCGTCTGTTCTTTAAAATACCACACTGTGTTATTGTTTAACGTCGGAAATATGTGCATTTGTAAAACTATCGCACTGTGCTAGTTATTTAATGTGGGGATATTGCTGTATTTGTTAAATAATCACACTGTGACAATTGCTGAACAGTAGAGTCTCATAAATATAAGTATCTTTGGTTGATAACCTTGAAAAGTGGAAGAAAATTGGTGACAAAATGCAACAAATTACCCATGATTTGTCAATATCAGTGATCATACGTCGGAATGATTATATGAAATCGCCATTACACCACTCCTTATTGTATTACTTAACATAATAAACTGGAAGGCAACCATTTTGGATAACTAATTTTTGTTCAAATGGTTCAAATGGCTCTGAGTACTGTGGGACTTAACATATGAGGTCATCAGTCCCCTAGAACGTAGAACTACTTAAACCTAACTAACCTAAGGACATCACACACATCCACGCCCAAGTCAGGATTCGAACCTGCGAACGTAGCGGTTGCGCGGTTCCAGACTGTAGCGCCTAGAACCGCTCGGCCACTCCAGCCGGCAACTAATTTTGGTAATTAATACAATATTTGTCACTGTTTTTAAATAAGGTGACACCCTGTCATACAGTTGGATAAACGATTGGAGGGAGGACAACACTTAACTGCAGCTTCTTATTCTGTATGGAGGGAGTGGCTGATTTCTACTGCTGACACCACATGAGAGAGAACGGACTGAAGTGGTGCAGGGAACGCGAGACGCTTTCCTCGCCATTTCTAAGTCATCCTATTGACTTAGAAAGAGAAGGAGGAGGGTGGCACTTTATTTTCCCACTATCTGTAAGTCTTCGTAATAGCCTAGAACAAAGAGGGGAGGGTGACATTGAAAGTTAGCCAGTATGCCCGCAGTAGATACGTAATGATGGAGGGGGTTATCTTGACATGTAATATGTACCAGGTTACGTTGACCTTGAATTTACCACAGGCACTTGCCCTTGAGGAATAGGTGATGACCTAGACTTAGATCGGTATCCGATCTCCACTATTGTTGACAATCACGGTTATCAATTCTCAGCCATTTATAATGTTTTACATTGTTTTTACTGGCAAGATCTCAAATCACGGCAGTCATTAACTTGACGACAAAATAACTTCTCGAATTGTTTTGGAATTTGCTCATGATTTGGTTGCAGAAGGTTACTGAACGGACGTGGAAGGTCTATTTCATGGTCGATTAATAACTACGAGACTAATAACGCATATAAATGGCTGAGCCCGTGTTTATGTGAGTGTAGGTGTTTGTCGCGCTGGTATATGTTTTGTCAGTGATGTCATCGTACCAGTGTAGGCACATGCGCATAATTGTTAGCAATTATTTAAAGTTAGGTACCGTGGGAACGTGTTTAGTTAGGACACTGTGAAGAGCCTGTGGAGCACTTTTTGTGCCAAAAGTAAGACAATAAAAGTATTTGCAGGAATATGGTTGTAAATCGGTAATAAATTGAAAATAATAAAATAATCGAAGTTTTCGGCTCACGCGACTCTCAGATATGCTCGGAATGATAGAAATTGCAAGTGAGACTAAAGCTCGTGTGGATAGGAATCCAAAAAGCCTAAAAATTCCAGTACAAAGCGAATTACAGAGGAACGGCAGCGTCGAAATGGAAATGAAAAAGCGGCCCAAAGCAATTACGTAGCTGGGCCATCGGATATACTGCGTCCAGCGACAGTAAAAACTTGTGATTCATCTAATCTGTAACCGTTTTACTACTCTGTACAACTATTGTGTTAGAGAAATAGGTAATTAAATTGTATGTCAAAGTGAGACACTTGTTAAGGCTTGATCCTGACTTGTTCACGAAAAGTCTAAAGGCTTGTACCCGAACTGCATCCACAGAACTTTTTTTTACCTCGACAGGAGGTACACCCGTCCTAATTCACGATTGAGAACACCCATGCTGTGAGTCAGCACAATGCGACAAAACAGAAAGTAATTCCTTCACTTGACAGAAAGTCAAGTATTAGAGTCAGAATTTACAAGCGCTCTAGAATTCGATCGTAGGGCCTAAAATCATTCGCGGAAGTGCCAGCCAAACAAACTACTGTAGTTGGTGTGTCGAAGATGCGAGACTGCCAACGTGGCATCGGACTTTCGGAAAATCATTCGCAAAATTCCGAAGATACCAAGGGGCGATAAGTGCCAGAACTATCGTACAATCAACTTAAACAGCTCATGCATCCAAGCTGTCGAAAAAAATAATTTACAGAGGAACGGAGAAGAAAAATGAGGATCTGGCAGGTGACGACCAGTTTCGCTCCACGAAAGACAAAGGCACGAGACTGGCAATTCTGTCATTGCGGCTGATAATGGAAGCAAGATTTTAAAAAATCAGGACGCGCTCATAAGGATTTGTCACCTAGAAAAGCGGTAGACAGTGTAAAATGGTGCAAGAATTCGCAGTTCTGAGGAAACTTCGAATAAGCTGTAGAGAAAGAGAGTACGTACACTACGTGATCAAAAATATCCTGACACCTGGCTGAAAATGACGTACAAGTTCGTGGCGCCCTCCATCTGTAATACCGGAATTTAATACGGTTTTGCCCCACCCTTAGCCTTGAAGACAGCGTCCACTCACGCAAGCATACGTTCATTCAGGTACTGGAAGGTTTCTTGGCGAATGGCAGCCCATTATTCACGGAGTGCAGCACTGAGGAGAGGAATCGAAGGCGGGTGGTAAGGACTGGCACGAAGTTGGCGTTCAGAAACATCCCAAAGGTGTTCTATAGGATTCAGGTCAGGAATCTGTGCAGGCCAGTCCATTACAGGCATGTTATTGTCGTGTAAGCACTCCGTCACAGGCCGTGCATTATGAACAGGTGCTCGATCGTGTTGAAAGATACAATCGCCACCCCTTAATTGCTGTTCAACAGTGGGAAGCAAGAAGGTGCTTAAAACATCATGTAGCCCTGTGCTGTCATAGTGCCACGCAAAACAACAAGGGGTGCAAGACCCCTCCATGAAAAACGCGACCACACTATAACACTACCGCCTTCAAATTTTACAGTTGGCACTACACTCACTGGAAGATGACGTTCACCGGCATTCGGCATACCCACACCCTGCCATCGGATCGCCACATTGTGTACCGTGATTCGTAGCTCCACACGATGTTTTTCCACTGTTCAATTGTCCAATGTTTAACCTTTTTACACCACACGAGGCGTCGTTAGGCATTAGCCGGCGTGATGTGTGGCTTATGGGCAGCCGCTCGGCCATGAAATCCTAGTTATCTCACATCCCGCTTAACTGTCATAGTACTTACAGTGGATCCTGTTGCAGTGTGGAATTCTTGTGTGATGGTCCGTATAAAAGTCTGCCTATTACACCTCTTCAACTGTCATCGGCCTCTGTCAGTCAACAGACGAGGTCGGCCTGTACGCTCTTGTCTGTACGTTTCTACTTCACTATCACATCGGAAGAGTGGACCTAGGGATGTTTAGAAGTGTTGAAATCTTGCGTACAGACGTCTGACAGAGGTCACACCCAATCACCTGACCACGTTCGGAATCCGTGAGTTCCGCGGAGCGCCTCAGTCTGCTCTCTCACGATGTCTAATGACTACTGAGGTCACTGATATGGAGTACCTGTCAGTAGGTGGCAGCACAATGCACCTAACAAGAAAGAGGTATGTTTTTGGGGGTGTCTGGATGCTTTTGATGCATAGGGGAAAATAAGTCTGGATAACCAAGGACAATGCGCTCGGATTAAAAAGGGTGAAAAACAGGGATGCAGCCTTTCGTCCATACTGTTCAATCTATACATCAGAGAAGCAATGGTGAGGATACATGCAAGGTGCACGGGTTCGATTAAAATTCAGACAGAGAGGATATCACTGATAAGATTCGCTGATGACATTGCTAACCTCGGTGAAAGTGAAGAAGAATTACAAGACCTGTTGAGTAGAATGAACAATCTAGTGTATACAGAATACTGGTCGAGAGTAAATCGGAAAATGAACAAAGTAACGAGAAGTAGCAGAAATGAGAGTAGTGAGAAAATTAACATCAAAAGTGGTCATCAAGAAGTAGATGAAGTAGATACTTCGGAAGCAAAATAACCCATCATGAACGAAGCAAGGAGGACATAAAAACAGACTAATATAGGTAGAGAGCATTTGTGCTATCAAACATAGACCTTAACTAAGGGAAGAAATTTCTGAAAATTTTCTTTTGGGGCACAGAATTGTGTGGGACTGAATCATGGACAGTGAGAAAAATTGGAAGAGATTCGTAGCATCTGTGGTGTAGTCCTACAAAAGAATTTTGAAAAGTAAGAGGACTGATAAGGCAGAATCAGCGAAGAGAGGAACAGGGGGTAAACACTGACAAGACGAAGGCAAGATTAAGGCATCAGACAATAACCTCTTTGGCACTAGAGAGGGCTGAATAGGGCGAAAAATGCATAGTCAGCAAGTGCTGTTCTGAGATGAAGAGCATGTCATAGAAGAGGAATTAGTATTGAAATGCATGAAACCAATCTGATGATTGATGACTCAAAAACAAAGTTAGATTTCTGACAAAAAAAAAAAAAAACACCATGTAGGCCATTACTTTTGGAGTGACCCTCGTGTCACAGATACCCAAGTCAAATAGGTATATGTCTTATACGTGTGTACATCTATGTTTCATGTTATTAATGTCTTTAAGCATATTACACACATCAAAAAAAGTTTAGCATCTCTCCGGTTCCCAAAACTCACGAAGATAGACGTTGACTGTGTATATTGTATCACAGACACAGTCCCTTTGACTGTTCAGAGATGTCATTAAACCAGTCCAAAAATGTAAACAACCATGCATGTGCAGCGCCTATTAGCCGATCAGTAACAGTCATTCAGCCAGTGAGGAGGTAAACTGCTCGTGTTGTCTGTAGTTCAACCATGCCTAGGCGGTCAATACCGCTGTTCGCGCGCATCCGCATTGTTATTTTGTGCCAGTAAGTGCTCTCAACAAGGGAACTGTCCAGGCATCTCCGACCGAACTAAAGCGATGTTCGTCGGACATGGAGGAGATACAGAGAGACACAGGAACTGTCGATGACATGCCTCGCTCAGGCCGCCCAAATGCTACTACTGCAGTGGATGACCGTTTCCTACCGATCATAGCTTGGAGGAAACCTGACAGCAACGCCACCATGTTGAATAATGCTTTTCGTGTTGCCACAGGACGTCGTGTTACGACTCAAACTGTGCGCAATAGTCTGCATGATGCGCAACTTCACTCCCAATGCCCATAGCGAGGTCCATCTTTGCAACGACGACACCATGCAGCATGGTACAGATGGGCCGAGAGAGTCAGCAAGGTGGAAGCTCCCTGCTGTTTCGGGGTGGCATTACGTGGGGCCGACGTATGCCGAGGGAGTTCATGTAAGACACCGTAAATGCTGTACAATACGTGAATGCCATCCTCCGACCGATAGTGGAACCATAGCGGCTTCATATTGGCGAGGCATTCGTCTTCATGGATGACAATTGGCGCCCCCATCGTGAACATCTTTTGAATGACTTCCTTCGGGACAACGACATCGCTCGACTAGAGTGGCCAGCATGTTCTCGAGACAGGAACCCTATCGCACATGCCTGAGGTAGATTGAAAAGGGCTGTTTATGGACGACGCAACCCACTAACCACTCTGAGGGATCTACGCCGAATCGCCGTTGAGGAGTGGGACAATATGGACCATCAGTGCCTTGATGAACTTGTGAATAGTAAGCCACGACAAATACAGGCATGCATCAATGCAAGAGGATGTTCTATGGGTATTAGAGGTAATAGTGCGTACAGCAGTTTGGACCAACACCTCTGAAGGTCTCCCTGTATGGTGATACGACATGCACTGTGTGGTTTTAATGAGCAATAAAAAGGGCAGAAATGATGTTTATGTTCATCTCTGTTCCAATTTTCTGTACAGGTTCTGGAACTCTCGGAACCGAGGTGATGCACAACTTTACTTGTGTGTGTATATTTTAACTATTTCAGCCAAAGAACATTTGTTTAACCGCCGGCCGGAGTGGCCGTGCGGTTCTAGGTGCTACAGTCTGGAACCGAGCGACCGCTAAGGTCGCAGGTTCGAATCCTGCCTCGGGCATGAACGTGTGTGATGTCCTTAGGTTAGTTAGGTTTAATTGGTTCTAAGTTTTAGGCGACTGATGACCTCAGAAGTTAAGTCGCATAGTGCTCAGAGCCATTTCAGCCATTTGTTTAACCCTTGCAATGGTGTCAGTGAGCATGTAATAATTATGAGCCTGACAGAAAAGAATCTTCCTTCAACCGAATGTAACGACAGTGACCATCTGCAACATACGGCAATTCACTTTTACTATTTTGACGTGTGCCATTTCGTATATATGTGTGATAATATGCAGGTGAGTTGAGGTTGATCTTGTGACTGAAACTGGTTGTCGGGAAACAAATACATATTGAAGCACATTTTGTTTGTTTCGTGATGCGTTTTGTGAAAAGACCTCCTTATTTCTCCCATCGGAACATTTTTGTAATACCCGCGTGGTCATTGAATATACCCATTTATTGACGATTTCTTCCCTACCAACACTAAAAAAGATAGTCCGTTATTTTACTTAAGTTAATCAAAGAGAGTAATGAATTCAGTTCGAGATTTAGTATACCTCTACACAGCAACGCCAGTGCGTAACACGTATCATATTGCTGTCTAGAGAATCTGTCTGTCTCTCTTGTGACACTTGAAGCCGTAGAACAAGCCTACTTTGTTTAGAAATTGCTGTTATTCTTAACCCGTGCCAATAAATTATAAGAACACGCTGTAGAGAAGTGAGACACAGACAGCTATGTGAAGTACGAGGGTAAGTCAATAATTATCCGCAAAGTAACTATCAAATGTTATTGCAATAAAATAGGAAACTTACAAGAACATAGTCTCCTTGCGTTTGAACGCACTTGGTCCGCCGTTGTAAAAGCTTCCTGATGCCTTCGCAAAAGAAGTTTCTCGGTCGAGCTGCGAGCCAGGAATGTACCGCTTCTTTTACTGCTTCGTCCGAGGTAAATTCATGGCCCCTTAATGTCTGTTTGATTGGACCAAACAAGTGATAGAACGGGCAAGATCGGGACAATATGGAGGATGATCCAGTACTTCAAATTTGACTTTCTGGAGTGTTTGAGCATTGTGGGCAGCAGTATGCGGACGGGCATTGTCATGCAACAACACAACACCTTTTGACAGCAATCCTCGGCGTCTGCTTCGAATTTTAGGTTTTAGCCTGGCAGTAAGCATCTCACTGTAAAGTACACTGTTCATTGTTGTGCCCCTTTCCCCATAATGTTCCACTGCTGGACCTTGTGCATCCAGAAAAAACCGTAAGCATCAGTTTTCCTGCAGACTGTTGGGTTTTGAACTTTTTCTTGCACCGCGAATTTGGATGTTTCCATTCCGTACTCTACCGTTTACTCTCCGGCTCGTAATGATGGATCCATGTTTCGTCACCAGTAATGATCTGCCAGGAAGTTTCAGTAATGATCCTGTCTAAGAAGTTGTCCCCTTCGTTACCATAGCTATCCAAATCTTTTTTTGGAGATGTCCAAGTGCGTTTGTTTACGGAACTGTGTGAGTTTTTTTGGGACCCATCTCGCACAGACTTTATGAAACCATGCCTGTTGTGGATGATTTCGTAGGAAGAACCGTGAAAAATTAGCAGATGATGTGTCACATAGTTAATCGTGTGTCAAAGAGAATCATTTCACGTGAACACTCAATAGTTTCTTCATTTGTGGCGGTACGAGGTCGTCCGGCTCCTTCATCGTGCGTAACACTTGAGCGACCATTTAGGAATCTTTCAATCCATTCGTAGACACTCCGTTGTGGCAAAACCTGTTCCCGTACCGTACCGAATGTCTTCGATGAATTTTAGCCCCTGATACGCTTTCCGACCACAGAAAACGGATCACTGAATGTTGCTCTTCTTTGGTGCAAATAGACAGCGGAGTAGCTATGATTAACACTACGGCAGCGATAGCGAAACTAACCTAGGAGCTTGAAAATTGCTAAGATATAACGACAAATAAACAAAGCATGTGTCATCAACGTAAAACGACAGTCTACCAAAATAAACAAAAATATAATTAAATTGCAGATATTAATTGACTTACCCTCGGATAATACGCGTTACCAGATGTAATAGAGATACTGACTAACCACTCGCATCTACATGAAAGCGAGCGCTTGATTCAGAGACATTAAAGATAAATTCATTCCTTAGCCTACTCCTATATCTAGAGGACAACAATGTTGGTGTGGGTCAAATGCGCCCGTTGGCTTTCGTTGTAGTTTGAGTCAAGTGGGGTTCCCTGAATGAGACAACGGAGAGTACTGTTGAAGCTTGATGTTGTATCGAACTTCTGTGCGATATATTCATTGGGCACATTTTAAACATGAATATTGAACCTGAAAAACCTTAAGGTTATTTTACAACGACACTTTAAATCTGTCAGTCATTTGGTATTTTCAGCATATCTGCCAACGTAGGACTTACCCTGATCCCAAGAGTCACAGGTACTGATCTAGTCAGAGTGATGACTGGACTCCGATGCTGCTGGTGCAGGTATGTTTGGAACCGGCGGTAGAACATCTCAGTAGGATAAGAATGAGCAGCTGCTGCTTCTCCCGATAGGTTTGAGTTGTATGTTCCTTCTTCCAGTGTGGATTTGGAGTAATTATACCGAAACGCCCGAGTATTTGGGTAATCATATTCCGGTTGCAATCTTGCTGAGATTATCCTTCTCTGGTCTAGTGCTTCTTCGTGCCGATGTGCCTTTCTGGAGCTGGAGTAAGTGCCTTTGTCCTTAGCGTTCTCAAGAGGTTTTCTATCAGTTGGCCAGTGGGTTGGATTGCTGTATTCATCGTATCTTTCTCTCATATCAAAAGTATGGAAGTTTCTCATCCTTCTCTTATGATTACTTGTGTTGTTCTTAATGGGTGCAGACTGTACTTTACGGAACCATATTGGTTTCGCTTCTGTCACAGAAAGAGGCATCACAACGATTAGGTATTTGTTCCGGAAATGGTCATCCATTATATGTGACACACAGTCTAAGAAATGATCGTCATTTCTTTTTCCTTTCAAGATTTTGTGAACACCAGTTACAAGGTTCTCATTGGTCTCTCCAGTTCGCAGAATGTAAATGAAGAAAAGCAAGCTGTAACTGATTTTCATTCTTCTAACGCATTGGTAGATGTTTTTTCCCCGAAACTGACGCATAATTAGAAGTCGTGATCGATGCACAATTAAAGGGCACAAAGGATATCTAATTCCGCAAGTGGATTCCCTGGGAACAGCCGAAGGCTCTCATCAGGTTCTCGTGTTCGTGTTATGCGAATGATCCACTTTCCAGCTGTATTGAAAAAGAATACAGTGATTACAGACGCAGGTTTGCTAATAATAAATTAATAGCAAAATTCATTAAATATTCGTTCACGTCTTTTTCTTGGACGTGTCCAAACAATAAATTACTAGTCAACTTAGTAAAGTATTCAGTAATTCTTTCTTCCTCTTGACACACTTTTGTCCACAATAACCTACTTGATTTAATGGTATGTTTACTTGTGACAAAAGTAAATAGTTTTTTCCTCTATCATATTTTTGTTGAAGTAGATATCTCGTAAATTATTCTTTTTGCCGTTTATTGACGGTGCTGCTGCGATTTTGTGACAACGTTTTTGTAGAAGATGTTTTTGTCAAGTCGCAGGCCATTATTAAACGTCAAAACAAGATACGATACAACAAATGTTTTCACGAAATTTGATTCTCGAGCATACTAACCTTCACGGAAAGGCAAACGCCGTTCACTTGGAATGCAATTACGCTAGTATGATATTTGGGACTGTTTCTGACAACTGAAGTCAGAGAATGGTTTTACCGTTAGGTGCTCTGTCTACTCACAGCACTTTCATTAATCATGTATGATTTCCTTATCGATTCGACATGGGTATGTAGGAGTACTGTGTCATCCAGAAAAACAGCTGTGTTCCTGCACTCACTCTGCTGACGCTGATGTATTTCTGGTAACGACGATTTCTCTTTTCACTTAACAGCAGTTGTTTGATCTTCACACTGGCCGGCACTCGAATCTTGCCAGAGGATAAGGTGAGTGGAAAACAAAAGGTAAGCGACTATGTACCTGGAGCTGGTCAGTACAGTGAAATAGCACGTTTAGTAATGTGATTATAAAATTACTAATTCGCGGCGACACGCTTTGAGTTAAAAACTCGTCTTCAAGCTATACAAAGAGATAACAAAAAACATGGTTCAAATGGCTCTGAGCACTATGGGACTCAACTGCTGAGGTCATTAGTCCCCTAGAACTTAGAACTAGTTAAACCTAACTAACCTAAGGACATCACAAACATCCAAGCCCGAGGTAGGATTCGAACCTGCGACCGTAGCGGTCTTGCGGTTCCAGACTGCAGCGCCTTTAACCGCACGGCCACTTCGGCCGGCAAAAGAGATAACAATTCTTGGTTATTTGCCTTCACAAGCTGTGTAGGGAAGGCAAATCAAAATAAAAAGCTAAAGATTTGTGACTCGTTTTTTACGCGTACAGCCCCAATATGACTGTTCTAAATCGAAACGCGTCAGCCTGGATAAATTAATTCATATACCAGAAACCTTTATCGGAATGTTATTGAATTTATCAGCTCTTTGTAACAATTTTTTTTTACGGTGCCTTTTACACAACGTAACATTCAAAATACAGGCAACAGTAATATAACGACGCCCAGTTATTGATTTCTATACTGCTGAAAAGTGGAAAGAACCACCTTGCATCAGTGGAGTAAGTTAGTGTAGGTCTGAAAGTGCTTACTGAATTTTTTATGGTGCAATGGGACAGTGGTGGACATGACACTCAGTTTGCTTAATTGTCGAGTGGAGAGCAAAATAGTAATTGTGACAAAAACGACTTGTGATGTGGTACCCCTATAAAAGATAATAATGGATACACAAATTTAGTTTTAACCAAAGGGTTCTACTGACGGAATGTGAAAATCACTGTTACTACCAAAATATGGCGATCTTGGTATTTTCTCATTTGTTCTGTGAATTTGATAGCAGAAATCAGTTTCCCCGCTGCCTCATAACTGCTGGTTTTCGCATTCTGTCACAAGATATATTGTATTTATTTAGTATCTAATGCTAGGATAGTCTGCAGCTTTGTTTCATAATAAACATTAAAAGCTTATATTTTTCCCTCAGCTGTTAATGATCGTGAGTAATTTGTCAGTGTTAAACGTTGAGAGATAAGAAAATCCGCTCAGAAATGAAACAGTTCGACAAGTGATGGGAACCGATTTCACTCTAGCATCGCATTCTGAAAACGATCGGTAAGGTCAGTGCACTAATGATGGAACATCATCATATAGCCTCCCAAATGCATTAAACAAAGACATTCACATTTGCTCTCAGTGAAACATGACGTCTATCTGAAGCGCATCGAGCGTTCTCGGCGAAGATTTTTTGTTGTAACCGAGCACGAACCATCTTTTTATAAGTAAAGTCGTGACGTCTGCGGGCACTGAGAAAACATTACTATAATGAAGATAGACTGACACCGTTGAGTCTCTTTTCAGAAATGGTTGCGAACTCGGCTGTTCCTTTACAGTATGTCAAATCAAACAACTTTCAGCCGTCTAATTTCCAAATTTATGTTATTTGGCTAGCAGTTTCAGCGATTTACCACCCCATCTTCAGGCCCCTGACTGACGTGTAGGAATATTCCACTCGAATCTGGTCGAAATAGGAGCCAGGATTCAATAGATTTCCATTTGCTATAGCGATCACTTCAACCATGAACAGTCGGCTGTTGATGCTTGAAGTGTGGCTATGGCAAGCAGAGATCTACAGATACCAGTATTTGAATGCTGGCCCCTATTTTAACCAGAACCGGGGTGGAATCTTCCTGCCGTCGGTCAGGGGCCTGAAGATGGGGTAGTAAATCGCCGAAACTGTTAGCCAAGTAACATAAGTTTGGAAATTAGACGACTGAAAGTTGTTTGATTTGACATCCTGACACCGTTGATGTCTTTTGTTCATTTACTTCGACTACTGGCTTCGATATTTGTTCTTTCATCCGCATTTACATATCGAACTCGTCAGCAGGTCGGTACTGTAATGAACATTAATGCGGATATAGATTGTATATTTTAATACAAATAATATTTCAATATATATATATATATATATATATATATATATATATATATATATATATATATATATATATATATATTGATGAGAAACGTTGTTACCCAGGTTCTCGAAAACGTATTGACGGGTTTACATCAAATTTTTACACGTTACACTAACAAACGTTTGGATGGACCCAGGCTACATATTTCCAAATTTATATAATATATAAATGTATATACAATATGGTAACGCTGTTAGCAAGTAAAATGAAAGGTTTTGGACAATTTATTTCCAATATTTACAGGACACTCTAACAAAGATTCATATGGACACGGCCTATACATTTTTAAACAAAAATGTACAAGCTTTCTGTTAAAACCGACAGCATCAGCGAAAATGCTGTCCTTTGCTGTGAGTATGTGCGGTATTGTTTTCTTTCTCACACTCAGTTGTAACTACGGTAGTAGGACATTTAAATCAGTAGAAAAACTGTTTCTCACATACATATTTTTCCTCATTATAAATATATTTTTTAAACAAAAATTGTATACACAACAATGAGCTGTTTTGTTTTCTTCCTCGTAGTCAGTTTTCAGAAAAAGTCAAAAAGTTGTATTTCTGGCTATTCAGCTTATGATTAGAATATACTACAGAATCTGAATTTGCAATAACAACGAACAAGGTTCAGGGTCAGAACTAGGGGGAGGAGTAGATGGGCAGAGGGTGGGTGGGGAGGAAATGGACATAGAGAGGTGGGAGGAGGTGATGTTCACAGAGAGGGGAAGGGTGAGGTGATGGACAAAGTTAGGGAGAGAAGGAGCTGGTCAGATTGGGGAGGGGCAGAAGCAGATTAGGACTTGTGTCCGATTCCCATACATATTTAACAATTGCGAGGCACTGGCAGGTTCGCTAGCCACTAATAAAAAGAAAGCTGTACTATACTTAATTGAAACTAAAAGTGCAGACAATCACACGTATCCCCCCCCCCCCCTCTCTCTCTCTCTCTCTCTTATTTTTTCAAGCAATTAATCCTTGCGTTGTGAACGAAATAGGATTAAAATAAATCCCACATATGCACTGAAAACACATTTGCAGTCACTATGCCTTTCCCAGTAGCTCTCTAATATTCTTTAACTGGTAATCAATGAATTTGCTTTTCAGTGTTATTAGCATTTACACTGGCGTGGCGCAAATAAAAAAAAATAGATCATTCAGTAACGAACATAAAACACAGAACGCCGCATACAAAGTTTTAATTATGGCTTCTTTAACATGGTAAAAGTTTTCGTGTTTTCTGGCTCATTCTTTTCTTGCCTCCACTGCACCTTTTGTCCAGGTACTACTTTCCCCAGCGTGCGCATCTACACATCTGTGTGGCTGCTCGGAAGTTTTTAATATGCAATAGATTTTCCAGAATCAATAAATAATAGGATTTTCCCTCACTTGTTTGCCGTATCCCACCAGTTAGCCAACATTTTCAGTGCAGCATTCCAGTACCAACTTTTGAGTTAACACGTTGCCAGGAAATAAGAAAAGCGAATGTACGGTAAATATAATCGGACCATTACAATTTAAACTGAAATTTTCTTAGGAACACATGTGTAAACTACAAGGAAAGACGGCTAATATGTAGTATGTATAAGAGGCAAGAGCGGAAAATAAGAAAAAAAGATCAAGAACCAATTGCTAGGATGAGAAACGCTGTATGAGAGAAGTGTAGTATTTATTAGCCGTTCAATATATACATCAAAGAAGCAATGGCAGAAAAAGAAAGGTTCGGGAGTGGGATTAAAATTCAGGATAAGAATCGTCGATAACATTGCTATCCTCAGTTAAAGTGCGGAATAAATGTGAAATATAATGAATATTCTAATGTGCACAGTACTACTGAGTGGGAGTAAACCGAAGAAAGGCGAAAGTAGGGGGGAGTATTAGAAATGAGAGTAGCGACAAACTTAACGATCAAATTGGGAGGCCACAAAGTAGACGAAGTTAATAAATTCTGGTACCTTGGAAGCAAAAGAACTCATGATGGAGGAATCAAGGAGGACATCAAGAGCACACTACCCAAGATAAGGAGAGAATTCTTGGCCGAAAGAAGTCTGCTTTGGCTTCTACCAAACAATGGGCTTCATTTGAGGAAGAAATTTCTGGAAATGTGTGTCTGGATTACAGTACTGTAAGGAAGCAATAGTGGACTGTAGGAATACCGTGGAAAGAGACTCGAGGCACTAGTTATCTTGCCCTGCGGACAGAACTCGATAACTGTAGACTGATAGGAAATCAGGAGACTCTGCGCATAATTGTGGATGGGAGGATCAAATGGAAAACATTGACATAATGAAGAGATGGGATGAAAGGACATGTATCAAGACATCAAGGACTGATATCTGAGGTACTTGATGCCGATGTAGGGGGTAAGAATTGTAGAGGAAGTCGGAGAAAGTAGGGATGTATTTGAAGTCCTCCGAAGAGTTAGTAAGTTGTGACAGAGACAGTAAATAGAGCTTCGTGACTCGCTTGCTGCAGTCATTGCCCCTACGCTACTTTTCAAAAATAAAGGCACTAGGCTATACGAAATAGACGATTGGCTACTTAGAAAAAGGAACAATAGTATCCTCATTAACTTATTTAGAATTTTATTGCAAATAGTTCTCATATTGCGGACCTCCTTTCCAAATTATGTGCACAGAATTTTGGCGCATAATTTACATTGAAGTTTGCGTCATCACCGTAAGATCGATTTAATTCGACGTGAGACAGTTCTTCAGGCTTGAGATCAGAGCTGTGCGGTGCGACATCAATAATATCCCGCTTTTCTTTATTTAAGTTGACCCTACGTATGAAGCATCTAGCACTTAGTCATGAAGTTCTGATGATTAAGCAGTGTGTAAAAGATCATAATAGAGCGTTGGGGTTAAGTCTCGTATTGATCTCTTCTCTCTGGCTCATGATCGAGAGACCGCTTATCCTCTTTGAATCGATCTCAGTTCGAGATAAAATCAGGTTATCAGACAATTCTTATCAGTCAACGTGGAAGTTCATAGAAGAGCTCTATAGAATTCGTACCCGAATCAGCAGGTGACCATGCTAATACGTCATTTGCTTCCACAAACATGACATTACATACAGATACAAGAAAACAAAGGCGGGAAACAAAAAGTCGACAATCAGACAACTACGCCTAACCATTTAATATTCAGAATACAACAATTTTATGAATACCTGGTTTACAAGAGTTGGACATTAACTCGAGAGCTTCTACTTATAATTTCAGGCACTATAGGTTATTTGGAAATTAATATGATTAAGTGATAAGCACACATAGTGTGAAAATTAGATTTGGCAGAAGAATAAGCTGAGCAATTACAAAAAGTTTTGGAAAAAAAACGGCTTGCCACAACGAGGACAAGTGCGCAGACTGACTTACGAAGGAAAGGGAAGCTGGTAGCTGGCGGCAGTACAGGGGAACGGGAAAGATTGGCTCACTTTTTTTCTTGATTTTTTCAAGATTGTGTTTGAAATGTTTCCACTGACCTTTTTATGTGGAAACATTGGTACATTGTTTCGGCACATTTCCAAGTAATTAATAATAACGCCTCACTGGTTGTCTATTCACAAAAAATTCTTCCCAGTAATACCAGTAGGACCAACCTACTCCACCCAAGGTGTAAGTTGGACCAGCAGTTTGGGGAAGTTGGCCCACACCATCTTATCACTTAAATCATTTAATAAGTTACGATCTGGTTATTTTACTGAAGATATATGTCGACATTAATACTCACAGATCACATGCACTGCTGTAAGAAAACGGTTTGAGACACCCAAGACAGGGTGTTCTGACCTCGTCTTCTTCATCTTGAATGCCTACTTCCTCACTGCGTTTTATTTGAGGAATTTTATCGCGTGACTCAGCTTGACCGTGGACATTTTTTAGAAAATAGATTTTTACGCAGAACATCCATATTTCTCATTAGCGTGCTTTCTTTTCTCTCTTTGGAGGCTTCCTAACCGCATTGTAACGCCTCTTTATTTCTGTCCGTCAGTATTTATGTTTAGTTTTCTGTCTTTTTTCTTGGTTGCCATTTCTCCAATGACCGAACTTCTTTAGACATTGGACAGCATGGCTGGTCTGTTGAAGTGACTTTCAAAGTAATTTGAGTTATGTAAGTCAGCAGGCTTTCATAGCCGTTGTCACTGAAGTTAAAATCTTTTGGGTTATTAGGCCGCGTCATGTTTCTTCTAAAATGATCGATTTTTCGACCCCTCTGCTAGGATCTTCTGGTGTTCACTACTGCTAGAACAATTCAATAATATGAGTAGTTTCGACAACATAGGCCTATCTTTGTACTCTTGAGTAATTGTACCTATAAACCACAACCAGTAGCATTAGGATCGCGTCTATCTGTTATTTACAAAGGAATCGGTGAATATGAAGAATTAAAATAGAAATAAAATCAAAATCGCATACATGTTACCGGTTTAAAATCAATCCAAGACATAATTAGCTTATGTAAAAATTGCATTGCATACGAATGTACCTATTAAATAAGAGTACTTAATTACATACAGCCCGAGGGGCAGGCTGGCCATGTGGGCAGACGTGCCCCTACTTAAGTGGGCCATTGTGTCCCATCGCCATACTGTAGTTTTTTAATTAGTTCATGAAAACGTTTTAAACATTTAACGCCACAAACAGTGTCAAAACTGTTCGTAACCTATGGGGTTTAGTCGTTGTAATGACTGTTTAGTGAGAGCGTTGCCTTCGACTACACAACAAAATATATCCTGTAAGCAAAATTTACTTTCAGTAACAAGTAAGCATAAAACGCGTGCCCATACTCTCTGGGAAATTTAACTGCATCCACGTGTTTATGGAAAGACGACGGCATTGTTGCTACCAACGTCCTTGGTCGTTGACGTATTCTGACAGCAATTTAACGAAACAGTACCAATCAGCCTTCTTGCCCCTATGGACAATGCGACCACGTCTCCCCTACTAAGAAGTGAGATTCCGTAGGGAGCGTTACAGATATAGTAGCCATGGCATTCTCTGGAACAGCGCTCAGTGTAGTACGTGTTTGTTACGTCGGAAGCCATTCCGATGTAAACCTGACGATCACTTCTAGATGCGTATACCATTCTGGAACACTAAGTGCTAACATAAAATCACATGATCGGAGAAACTGAGCTTACCGCGACAAATTAGAAAAACAAGAGAGAATTAAATACAACTCGCGCTTTTATTAACCCTGTCCTGGAGTGTTAAGATAGTGCCGGTCCCACCATCGTGTTCCGATGCGATCATAACTGTTGACTTGTGTAAGATGGCATCTTTATTTCCATGTGTAGTACACCAGAGATGAGTGTGCTTCTGAGGTTGGCACTCACTTACAAACACACACACACACACACACACACACACACACAAGGAAAAAGAAATAATACTGTCCAGGCTCGGAGGCGCATTTGCCAATGGAGCTCGCATCACTTTAGCAACGGAAAATGCCAGCTCGCGCAACTGTCTCTTCGGGCGTGTCCTGGAATTCTAATATTCTAAGAATTAACCAACCTCTGAATCTTGATTTTGATGTTAATAATTAGTCACATTACGTCGTTCTGATATTGGTAAAACCAATGTTGGATTAACTGATGGCTTAATGTCAACTTATTTAATTGATAAATTGTTTTACTAAGCTGGTTATTTTTTGAATAGCTGTAAGACATATACGTTGTATATGAAATTTAACGATGAATGCTGTTGGACAGCTTTGGAATCAAGCACTTCCATGTAAGTGTTTCTCCTGGAAATTGCTTACGGCGTAATTTATCCATTCCAGCATCGCCCCGGTTTCTGAAGTTGTTATCTCACATCAAATTATTTAAGAAATTCATTAATTCTAATGAAATAATTAATTATAGATGGAATTTTAAGCATGGCTGCAGCAGCAACTGTGCAGATGCTATATCTGTAATAAAAACAGCCCCCAGTCGCGGATATATGTTTTTGAAACAAATTAGTTATTTAGAATGACTAAGCCAATTGGCGGTACATGATGATCAGCATATGAAACGTAGTGGGACTACTGAAAAAGGTCCATTTTTATGGAATTACAATGAAATGAACACCCTTAGCTGCTTACAGGCGTTGACATACGTCAACGGGGACAGATGAAAATGTGTGCCCCGATCGGGACTCGAACCCGGGATCTCCTGCTTACATGCCAGACGCTCTACCCGTCTGAGCCACCGAGGACACACAGCATAGCGCGACTGCAGGGATTTATCTTTGGCACGCCTCCCGCGAAACCCACATTCTCAACGTATTGTCCCGCGCTACATTCGTAGTGCCCCCGCCCATTATACTCATTACTCGGTGCGCGTTGCCGATCCCGTAAGAGTTCGGGCACTGTTTGTGCATTCGCACAGAAGAAGAAGATGGTCAAGTGGCCGGTGAGCCTTAACTATATATATATCATTTTTATGGGTTGAAACATAGGTCAAGAGCTAGTGACAACTAAGGTCCGCGACTGGGGGCTGTTTTTATTACAGATATAGCATCTGCACAGTTGCTGCTGCAGCCATGCTTAAAATTCCATCTATAATTAATTATTTCATTAGAATTAATGAATTTCTTAAATAATTTGATGTGAGATAACAACTTCAGAAACCGGGGCGATGCTGGAATGGATAAATTACGCCGTAAGCAATTTCCAGGAGAAACACTTACATGGAAGTGCTTGATTCCAAAGCTGTCCAACAGCATTCATCGTTAAATTTCATATACAACGTATATGTCTTACAGCTATTCAAAAAATAACCAGCTTAGTAAAACAATTTATCAATTAAATAAGTTGACATTAAGCCATCAGTTAATCCAACATTGGTTTTACCAATATCAGAACGACGTAATGTGACTAATTATTAACATCAAAATCAAGATTCAGAGGTTGGTTAATTCTTAGAATAAAACAGTACATTAGTTTTTTTCTATTTTAAATAAAACAATTCAAATTAATTTACCACGTTGAACCTAGCCCTAAGGCATAACTAGAGAAACAAAATGTTGCACTCACTAAGAAACTTAACTGGATCAAATTTACAAGAATAATTGACATTTGACCAACAATATTGCCTTAGAGTAATATGAGGAAAGACTCGGCGCATGAACCAATTAGTCAACATAGTAATAGACTAGACACAAGAACTTGAAATAGCAGAGTGCGCAACTACATAGGACATGAATGCCGATGTCTAGATGTTCCTTGCGGATCGCAGGTGCGTGGACTGCGTAGCGTGACCCTCTTAGCGACCCAAGCGTGGGTCATTAACGGCAATAGGGCAGTCCCACACAAGCAGGTACATACAGCCAGGGTAGGAGGCAGACCTAGGATACAATAACTGATTAGTCGAGGTTCAAGAGGAAAAATTCGCGTTAACTACACATAGGAGTAGCACGGATATGAACTGCAGTATAAATATGAAATTATCATTAGTGAAACATTGCACCAGGCCACTACACTTGCGACTGACAAAAATTTAAGCAATCGCCCGAAATAGCTGAGGCTTACTATCTTGAAACCTCAACAACATGGACGTGCCCACAAATGCACCAAAATGCAGTTATTATGCTGACTACACAGAAATCTAAAACATATCATTTGCAATATAATATTATCTAGGTTAAAAATTTAGATCATAATAAAGACCTACAATGCTGCACGGCGTGTTTCACATACAATTCCAAAACTTAAAACAAAGAAATTAAGCTTCAATACCTTAAACTTTATCACAGTTCCATCAATGAACCCACGGTAAATAACAGATCAGAAACACCCAGCAGAACAACCGTCCAGTGACATAATCGTAGTTTAAACTTAGCAGACCCCA
Source organism: Schistocerca serialis cubense (assembly GCF_023864345.2). Classification (NCBI taxonomy): domain Eukaryota; kingdom Metazoa; phylum Arthropoda; class Insecta; order Orthoptera; family Acrididae; genus Schistocerca; species Schistocerca serialis. The sequence goes on from NC_064642.1 coordinate 526,542,262, forward strand.
GTCGAACTCTAATTCTTTCAACTGCTGCATCAGCACAGTTAATCTATTCTGCATTCATTCTTCACTCACTCCTTACAATTGCCATTGGCGATTCGTACTAGTTTCTTTACGCTTCTCCAAGAAATGAGGCACACTAGAGCATTTGATAGCTGGTTAGAGATCGTAATACCTCATCATGCTAACTGGCAAAAAATGCAGCCCTGTTACTTATTGAGGGACCCGAATTACATGATCAGTGCAGAGTTACTGTCCTAAAATGAAATTACTACGTCGTCTTCTCGTTGTTGGTCAGCTTTTATAGTGTTACAGTTACACAATATGTAGATATAAAACTATCACGTGACATAAAATACATGTACTGGCAGAAAGCTTTCTTTAGGAATATACAGTTGTAAGTAGACGCAACAATATGTTAAAAAATTCGTGATGGCTGTATAAGTTACGGGATTTTCTGCTTGTTTTGCCATTCGTATCAACTGACCGATTGGACTGACAAAGCAGTTGTTGATTCAACCACTGATAGTGTTGTAATTGTTTTTTAGCTGCTGGAGTTGCTTCTCATGCTTTATCTGTTCCTGCTGGAATAATATTGCAATAAAAGAGACTATGACGTGCTAAGATACCATTTGACACCGAACATGAAACTTATCTTCGGTATTGTCAAATACTCTCGTGTCCTGACAGGGATACGTCCAGACGTGGGTACAGGCAAACTAAGCACACAGTGCAAGTTGTACTGGCGCAGCTGGTACTTAACACTTAGCATGAGACTTAAACTTACACATGGTCTTAAGAATTCACAGTGACGGTAGCACGACAAAGGACGAGATATTACTTCAGTCTGATACACACAGTCGTCGTACTCTCTGTTGCGAAAGTTGTTACCGTTTGACAGGTCGGGCGGCGCTAGCGTCCCCAGTTGTGAGAAATCATACAGTGACATGTGTCGTAAGGATTACATTCTAATTAATTAACAAAACAACTGTTATTATTTTGCTTTCCATGGATTAGTAACTTATCATCAGACATGAATCATCGTGAAATTGTTATATAAACAGCTGAATCTCACTGATTCAGTGGCAGAAGATACAACTTAATCATGAAGAAACGGTTTCGAAAATCTGTATAACTGCATCTCACTCCGCTGACAGCAGGAAAATTTAAACACATGTTTCACGCACGAGAAGCACGTGTTTCTGTTCTTATTGTGATAGACACTTTCCTTGAAACGTAATTTTTTTATGGAGTAATGATGCGTCCTTTGTTGCAATTCACTCGATTTTCTAATAGACGACTAGTTTTGTAAATGTAATTAGTTTTGCTCCAAAACTGAATGTGTTGAAGATTCTTGCGCTTGTGGCGCAGGTGTAGCAACAACTGTGGAATTGGTTTCTTCAGTGTTGGCGAAGTTTTTATCACGTCGAAGCTATTATCAAGTCTTAGTGGTTTTTCCCGTTAGCTACAGGCGTGTTCGCTCATTTGTTACGTTAAATAACTTAGGTACTGCATTCCATCCAGACTTCCTACATTCCATATTCACTGATTTGACTATTAATGTAGCGAACAAAACTTCGTATTGTTGGGTAGATATAAGATGTTCTTTCTGCAAAAGGTCATGCCTTCTGGTGTTTATTAGTAATCTTTTTTTATTAAAGGAAAACGAAATTCTTCCGTAAGTACCTGTACATTGCTAGAGCACTTAACTGCACTGTAATGTACAGTTTCATACGCTCAGATCCCTTAGAAACTAAAGAATAAAAAATATATTGTTGTTTTTTAGTTATTGTCGATTTAATTGTATACACTTCCTACTGTAAAAACTATGTCAAAAATCAATATGAACAGTATTCGCACTCATCCGGTGTTCGGTTCAGATATGTCACTTGCTGGGCGCGTGGCAAATTGCTATCGCAGTGTGTGACAAAAACTGGACGGAATGCCGCGATTGTTTTGTTAGACACTGATATTAGTGTCAAAGAGTTACCAAAGAGAATAAATGGGTAAAGTACGTAACCATTGTATAAAATAATAAGCAATACGAGACATCACGGCAAAATCGTGTAAGACATCTTCAGGTATTCCATATCCGGCTGAAGATGCGAGGTAATGATAAGATCCTGTGGCGCTACAAAATGGAGGGGATGTTGACTGCTAGGTCTCACTCGCCAGGTCTCACTCGCCCTAGACCTTTACTATGGGTTATAGAGCGGGTGCTACAGCGGGCACCTGTATCTTTGTCAAATCAGAAATGTATGCGTCTTCTCTGTGAACATAGCTGCTTCATTTGGGAGACAGAATCTCCACAGCATACTCATCGTCAAGATGTAAAAGAAAGAAGAACGCTTGATCACGTGGCAGAAATAAATATTGTGAATTCATGTTCGCGGTAATCTGAATGTAACGCTCAAGCCACGGTTCGAAAACACATCCCAAAACATCGTGGAATCCTCTTCCACCAGAATTACTCTCCACACACAGCGCCGCATTCAGCCATTGGGGCACTCGATGTCTTGTGTAGTTTGAAAATGGTGGAAACTGCGACTCGGAGGACACACTAGATGCCCTCCATTAGCTTCTGATTAGATTCTGCGGTTTGAAAGCAACGTTCGTTCGAAAACTGGTTAAAATGAGAGAGTAGCAATTCATTGAGAGTAGGAAAAAAAAAAAAAAAAAAAAAAAGGTTCAAATGGCTCTGAGCACTATGGGACTTAACTGCTGAAGTCATCAGTCCCCTAGAACTTAGAACTACTGAAACCTAACTAACCTAAGGACGTCACACACATCCATGCCCGAGGCACGAGGCAGGATTCGAACCTGCGACCGTAGTGGTCGCGCGGGAGAGTAGCAATTCCAACATATTTCCAATTACTGTTCTTACTCCTTGTTACGTGCCTGCGAGTGTTGCAGTATTCCTGGTGGATAAAATGTGCAGGCCGCACTGACACACTACTGAATTGGGCAGTGTGGTCATGGGAACGTCCAAACCCCATAGTTCCTTAACATCATATTGGCATGCCTCCAAGTCGATCAACTTAAATGCTGTGATTTCCTGTATCGACACCAAAAATTATTGTGTGGTTTGATTTTCATTGGCAAGCCATAAAACTTGCCTCCTAGTCCCTGTCACCTAGGATATTTTTACTATCTCGGTTCCTACAACATGCTGCGTGTGTATGTGTGGTGCACTATTTTCGTCCAGATGCGTTGGAATTTCCGGGGAACTTCATTCACAGTGTACTCATGGGCCCATCCAAAGACGATACTTCCATTCCGTCACGTCTACACGTCGATTTATTTCACTGCACTGATTTCTTAAGGGAGACTGGTACATGCTCTGTCATGGCTAACGTATTCGATGGAGGTTGCACGAAAGCCTGGTAGCAATCTCCTATTGTCTACTGCACCCCAAAACGTTGAACGCAACACTTTAAGACAGTACTTTGTCTAGTGAGCTTAACTAGAAAAAAGAACAGCACTCGGTGTCAGGCTCATAATATGCCTGTAAGTGCTACCGGCGCAAATCGACTACAACCACCGAGGCGCCCTTGGTACTGTCGTCGTATCGAGCGTTGTGACTTCTCCATGTGTTGAGTCATCAAAGGTTCTTATATACTGTTCAAAAGTTCAATGCCCTGCACTGTAGTCGTAGAATCTACATCATATGCCATATCGCATTTTTGAAGCTCCTGAGTAACTCGTTGAAGCGTTGCGTAAAACTTAACTGAAAATGGTCAGTATCATTAGGACTCAGCGAAGCGATTTTTGGAACTGAAGAAGTAAATCGTATGACGAGCACTGCTTTACTCTTGTCGATTGGGTGGTGAGTTCATTTATTTTTTCAGAAAGGGACGCCGACACTCTTTGCTCGCTTTCGGCCGTTTGTCGATGCGCAGCGCTAACAGATCGAGCCGCATCCCATGTAATTTTTCTCAAACGATTTCATGCGAACTACTAGGTAAAAAAGTTAATTTTTGCTTTACTTACAGCTTTACATGTCTGCGTCATGATTACGCTCCCTTTATTTCATTTACGGTCATACTTACTGTAATAGCCGGCCGGCGTGGCCGTGCGGTTAAAGGCGCTTCAGTCTGGAACCGCGTGACCGCTCCGGTCGCAGGTTCGAATCCTGCCTCGGGCATGGATGTGTGTGATGTCCTTAGGTTAGTTAGGTTTAAGTAGTTCTAAGTTCTAGGGGACTGATGACCACAGATGTTAAGTCCCATAGTGCGCAGAGCCATTTGAACCATTTTTTACTGTAATACTTGAATCTAAGTAAGACACAACACGAAACGGTAAATTTGCAATGAAAAATAGGGGTCGCTATGATTTTGCGTTTGGTGCATATTACACGATATGTTGCTGCATATATTTTCTTTTCAGATTTGAGTGGTGGTCTCTGTCACCAGTCTTGACAAAACTGGTCTTATTTAGCAGACTCATTTGCGACCTCTTGCACCAGTGATAAAAGCCCGAATGAAATATCAACGACATTCCTCATATCTCATAAACGACATGAGATATCGAAACGAGAATAAGACGAACAGTAGCACACAAAGAGAAGTGTTAAGCGAAACTTCATTATCTACCATTTTATTCCACTAACTACAGATTTTTTCGTTGACAAACTGTAAGCTTTAAGGGCCATCAGTATCAGATGAAATGAGAAGTGCTGTTGGTTTTAGAACAACAAAAGTGAAGATATTACACATTTATTTTTACCTGTAGGGTGGCCGAGCGGTTCTCGGCGCTTCAGTCTGGAACCGCGTGACCGCTACGGTCGCAGGTTCGAATCCTGACTCGGGCATGGATGTGTGTGATGTCCTTAGGTTAGATAGGTTTACGTAGTTCTAAGTTCTAGGGGACTGATGACCTCAGATGTTAAGTCCCATAGTGCTCAGAGCCATTTCAACCATTTTACCTGAAGGCTGTGCTTTTTCATAAGCTATTGACCTCACTTGTCCCCACTTACTAAATCCAAACAACCACCGTTTCAGAATTCTCTCGCAATTGCGTCTGCACGATATGTTACTGATGCGCTGTTGTGTAAACTCCGCCGGGTTTTGGCGACAGAAGCAAGCTTTAACATTGCGACAACAGAAATGAAGATTTTACTCAAAATTCGCCAATCATGACACTTCCCTGAAAGTTACAAGTGATTAAGAAGTCAGGCGAAAATAAATCGCTATTTTTGTTCCATTTTCAACAGAATTCTTTTTACATACTAACCAAAGCAGAGGTGGCCGATGTTTTTTGTACAGTCACCATCCAAGCGTTGGTAGGGAGAGACGTCACGTAATATTTACAAAAAGTATGAGAGTATGCTTCTGTTCAGAGCCGTACCTTCCCTCCAGTGCTCGGCATTTCTCCTTTAGCGCCTGTCCGCAACCCACGTGCCATTCTCCCCATGCTTTCCCTCTCGACTAAGAACCTACCACCCTCATTATTCTGTGGGCACTCTACCTTGGACGTAATGCTGTTTTATTAAAGTGTTGCAGTAATATTCAGTTACGTCTCAACGAAACACTAGTCTGGTACAAAGGCTGGCTACTGTCCTAATGTACAGAAATGCAGTGCAGTTTTGCTCCTCATAAAACATAAAAGCGTGGCATCCTTTGACTACACTAGTCACGCCACACACATGTTTTGGAGAAACAGAGAGACTAACTGGAACAACCATATACGCTCATTTGAAGTAAAACAAAGTACCAGTAACGATTTTTTGGCAGGACAGTGAGAAACTTTCGTCTTTATAAGCTAAACGAAACACATTTTTATCTAATTTCACAAAACTTTATTTTCGTAAAATCTAGGTTTCTTGTTGCAAGCCTATTTTCCAGCACACAGCTTATTCCAAGATAAGATACTAACATATGAACAACTTAATTTATCACTTCTGGGCTTAAACTGTAACAGTTATCTCTGGTGACTACTTTAATAGTGTAGTTTAGTTTCACGTTGTAAGCCCGTTTTCTAATATACAACTAATTTCAAAGATGGCAACCAAGCAAAGATAAACGTGTATTAACCTGTCGACTACTTCAATAATTAATAAGTTACATCTGTATTCTACACTCTGATGATACTCATTACTATTTTATGTATTTTACTTTACATAGTACACAATGTTTCACCAAGAACACATAGAGGAATTAATTAAAACTTCAGTTTCTTAGCTTACTGCATATGAAACACAATTAAGTACTGCTCAAGCTTATGGGACCAATGTGAAGAGCCGGCCGTAGTGACCGAGCGGTTAAAGGCGCTACAGTCTCGAACCGCACGACCGCTACGGTCACAGGTTCGAATCCTGCCTCGGGCATGGCTGTGTGTGATGTCCTTAGGTTAGTTAGGTTTAAGTAGTTCTAAGTTGTAGGGGACTTATGACCACAGCAGTTGAGTCCCATAGTAAAAAAAAAAAAAAAAAAAAAAAAAGACAATGTGAAGTGCGGCTAACAGAGGAGCGTTTACGAAGTCACAGGCTTGGTTCCTCGGCGAGATTGTGTAGGAGAGATGTTGACAAATTTTTACAGCCGCTACCTTGAACTTAAAAGAGATGTAATACTGCTAAGATAAAATTTGGCAAAGAACAGCTCATGCAGGGGTGTACGAACAGTTTCACGCTTCATCTGTAACTAGAACTATTACAGACTTAAAATATGTTGTATAATAAAAAGTATTTCCTACATCGAACTTCATGGTGATTAATATCCTGCAGATGTAGACACTGAATCTCAAAAACTTGGCCTGTGCCGCTGTTTATCTCATATTTTTTGAGAGGCGTTCCTGTATAGGTGTCGCGTTGTTAGCAGCACCAGCTGTAACCAATGGTTTTGGAGATCATTAAGATCAAAAAGTGCGAAGAAACTATTTATTTTTACGGCACTTGTAATAGAAAGTCATTCTTCGGTTCAGTGTGTAACACATCCCAGCCTTGCTTTGTTACGTGGTTCATCGAGTGCCAGCTAACAGTCAACCATAACTACAGTTCTTTTTACTGTGCCCAGTGTTAAGCAAGTTTGTGCTTCAGAAACAAACAGTTCCGCTTACAGTCTCATTCAAAATGTTTCAATGAGTGAATCTCTCTTACAGCAAGATTCTCTACACATCCATATATTCGATGTCAAATGTATTGTTAATACGAAAGACTTTGATTTACATGAACTATATAGACATATTACAAGAATTGCACAACCATCTACAAGGAATTAACCAATCTTAAGTGTCGGCTTCTTACACGGTAAGTAATTGACTGTAAATCATTCACGACTATTTTAAATTACCTCCTTTTTTTGCAGTCACGAACAGATGAGGAACAGTTTCATAACAGATATTGTTTGAAGTTTTAACCTTAATAACAAAGCACTGTATGTCTGCAGTTGAGGTGAGCATCTGTATATGCTACATATCAATTAGCAGTTTCGCTGCATAGCGCAGACTGCTCTGATTATACTAGAACCGCTGATAACAAACAGGGACGTTAGATATTTGTTCGTCGGTTTTCTCTGTTCTAAAGTTGCGAAAGCTGCTGTTTGGCACCATGCATCCCCGTGTCAAAAGAGGTGCGCATTCGCGTTTCTGCTCCTCAGAGAATGTATTTTCAGTGTAAATCTCGTTTCTACATTTTGTTACCCGGGTTACGCAATTTATGCCATATTTCCAGCGCCTTGAGTCTTTTGCCGAGAAATGCGAGTTGTGCTCCAATTAGTAGTTTCAGCTTACAGCAGCGAACTTTTCATATTTTACCATGTGGTGCTGAGCAATGTTGATTACAATAGGAGGCCAACAGAGATGGCGTACTCGTTAACAAACTGAATTCTCATTCGGACAGCGAGTGGTTCAAAATACTGTCTCATTTACTCTTATGCACAAAAGTGTCAGAACGATGCGAACTGGGATACGCCTAATTTACAGGCTCCCCACGCAACTTATCTTCCTTTCAGGTCTTCAGAAACATTAACTGTACAGTCATTTAACTATACAAAATGGTTATCTCTAGTGACCGCCAGAGAACACGGCTCTATATGGCAAGTACAGATGTAAATTAATACAACGATACCGCAAATATGAGGCAATTCCTTATTAGAGGTTACACAGGGTTAACTCAAATATAATACCAGTCATAAGTGACAATCCTAAAAACTTAGCACTCTTGTTAGTACCAGAAACAACTAATGCCCGTAACTCAGTTAAACCATTCAATATTCCTTAATGAAAACTAACTTTTGTAAAAGAAGGTTTTGCGGGAATATTTGCACTCCCAAAATTCAGTGATAATTCGAAATATTCTTACTCTCTAAAATGTTTTCCAACCAGCTTTTAACTATCGCTCGCTTGGAGATTGATTTTGCCTACAATGAATGAAATAAACAGAAAGAGAAACGGCGATTAAATGCTGTAACAGCGTATCGCTAGTAATTTCACTGAACTAACGATGGCACGTGGATCTACATGCTGCTCGAAATTCACCTGTCACCGTTGTTGCGTAACATACTGTGACATTATAAATCTAAGTGATTCATGACCAGCAAATTATACTTATTTTTGAAGTCAAAATGACATGACAAACGGGTTTGTTCTGGATATGGATTCAAACCCTACGCCTATTGGCAACAATAATGAAGCTATGTTTCCAAGCCCGCCCGAGACTGAACGTGATTATTGACTATACATAAGAAACGTGAAATATTTTTTTTTGCCAGTATCAGTTAGCAAATCTGTACCTGACTTAAAAACTTTAAATCACATGGGGTAAAATATCGTGTTGAACATAAATTCATACCCAGCACCTAATCGAATTGGTAACTAAGCATATTCTAATACAAGCAATCGAGTTTTTCAGCAGTAGTGAGATATTTGAGTCAAAAATAACGGGACGAATACATAACGTTTGTCTTCCCGGGTCTCGAACGCGGAACATACCACCTTTCTTTTCTAGCCATGAATTGACGTTAAATATAAGTTTCTTTCAACATCAGCGAGATGAGAGAGTATTTGAGCTCGTGCTGAAGAGTTCATTGCTGAGTGGGAATCGAACCGAACACATAGCATCGTGCGCTCCACACAAGGAGTTGTTAACTATCCTTTCTCACCATTAGCTGGTAGTGGCAAGAATCTGAAACGATGTGATGAAAATTTATATCTCTGATTGGGAGTCGACACCATTACCTACCGCTGTTTTTGACAACGCAAGAAGACATTAAAAATAACAATTGTTTTCCAACAGGAGATAGAGCATGAAGAAACATGATGAAAGAAAGAGATGGAGAATGGAGATTTGGAGATAGATAGATAGAGAGATAGATAGATAGATAGAGAGAGAGAGAGAGAGAGAGAGAGAGAGAGAGAGAGAGAGCCAATGTGGCAACTCGCTAATGTTGAAACTACAGATAGAATGTCAATGAAAACAAAGAGAAGAACATATAAATACACTTCATATAAGATATGCAATAAATTTATTTTCATGGAGTATATTTACATTCAGTATTTTCACATATAGTTTTTTTACATTACTTACGCAATTACGATGGATGACTAAATATATATAAATAATATGTCACAAAAGTGGTATTCATCGCAAGTTACAAGGTATTTACAATATCATTATTTTACATGTAGTAGTGACCCCAAGATTCTATATTGATCTCATACTGAAATATTTGACGTTGGTCGTCCTGTGCTTTAAAACAAGTTCATGTTGCGTAAACATGAAAAAAAAACCATTTGACTGAATGACAAACTGCACGGCTGCATTTAGTTCCGAATTCAGAAGACATTGCCTGTAATTATTTATGTTTAACCTACGATGAAGAGCCAAAGAAATTGGTATACCTGCCTAATATAGTGTAGGGCCTCCACGAGCACGCAGAAGGGCCGCAACACGACGTGGCATGGACTCGACTAATGTCTGAAGTAGTGCCGGAGATAAGTGACACCATGAGTACTGCAGGGCTGTCATAAATCCCTAAAAATACGAGGGGCTGGACATCCCATATATGCTCAATAATGATCATGTCTGGGGAGTTCGGTGGCCAGCGGAAGTGTTTAAACTCAGAAGAATGTTTCTGGAGCCACTTTGTAGCAACTTTGGAAGTATGAGGTGTCGCATTGTCCTGCTGGAATTGCTCAAGTCCGTCGGAATACACCATGGACATGAATGGATGCAGTTGATCAGAATGCTTACGTACGTGTCACTGGTCAGAGTCGTATCTAGACATATCAGGGGTCCAATATCACTCCAACTGCACACGTCCCACACCATTACAGAGCCTCCAACAGCTTGAACAGTCTCCTACTGAGATGCAGGGTCCGTGGATTTTTGAAGTTGTCTCCCTCCATACGTTCATCAGCTCAATACAAATTGAAACGAGACTCGTCCGACCAGGCAACACGTTTCCAGTCATCAAAAGTCCAGTGTCGGTGTTGACGGGTCCAGGCGAGGCGTAATGCTTTGTTTCGTGCTGTCATCAAGGGTACACATCTACATCTACATTTATACTCCGCAAGCCACCCAACGGTGTGTGGTGGAGGGCACTTTAGGTGCCACTGTCATTACCTCCCTTTCCTGTTCCAGTCGCGTATGGTTCGTGGGAAAAACGACTGCCGGAAAGCCTCCGCGTGCGCGCTCGAATCTCTCTAATTCTACATTCGTGATCTCCTCGGGAGGTATAAGTAGGGGGAAGCAATATATTCGATACCTCATCCAGAAACGCACCCTCTCGAAACCTGGATAGCAAGCTACACCGCGATGCAGAGCGCCTCTCTTGCAGAGTCTGCCACTTGAGTTTGTTAAACATCTCCGTAACGCTATCACGCTTACCGAATAACCCTGTGACGAAACGCGCCGCTCTTGTTTGGACCTTCTCTGTTTCATCTGTCAACGCGAGCTGGTGCGAATCTCACATTGATAAGCAATACTCAACTATAGCTCGAACGAGTGTTTTGTAAGCTATCTCCTCTGTTGATGGACTACATTTTCTAAGGACTCTCCCAATGAATCTCAACCTGGTACCCACCTTACCAACAATTAATTTTATATGATCATTCCAATTCAAATATTTCCGCACGCATACTCCCAGATATTTTACAGAAGTAACTGCTGCCAGTGCTTGTTCCGCTATCATATAATCATACAATAAAGGATCCTTCTTTCTATGTATTCGTAATACATTACATTTGTCTATGTTAAGGGTCAGTTGCCACTCCCTGCACCAAGTGCCTATCCGCTGCAGATCTTCCTGCATTTCGCTGCAATTTTCTAATGCTGCAACTTCTCTGTATACTACAGCATCATCCACGAAAAGACGCATGGAACATCCGACACTATCTACTAGGTCAGTTATATATATTGTGAAAAGCAATGGTCCCATAACACTCCCCTGTGGCACGCCAGAGGTTACCTTAACGTCTGTAGACGTCTCTCTATTGAGAACAACATGCTGTCTTCTGTTTGCTAAAAACTCTTCAATCAAGCCAAACAGATGGTCTGATATCCCGTAGGCTCTTACTTTGTTTATCACGCGACAGTGCGGAACTGTATCGAACGCCTTCCGGAAGTCAAGGAAAACGGCATCTACCTGGGAGCCTGTATCTAACATTATCTGGGTCTCATGAACAAATAAAGCGAGTTGGATCTCACACGATCGCTGTTTCCGGAATCCATGTTGATTCCTACAGAGTAGATTCTGGGTTTCCAGAAATGATATGATACGCGAGCAAGAAACAGATCGATGTCAGAGATATAGGTCTATAGTCTTGCGCATGTGCTCGACGACCGTCCTTGAAAACTGGGACTACTTGCGCTCTTTTCCAATCATTTGGAACCTTACGTTCCTCTAGAGACTTGCGGTACATGGCTATTAGTAGGGGGGCAAGTTCTTTCGCGTACTCTGTGTAGAATCGAATTGGTATCCTGTCAGGTCCACTGGACTTTCCTCTGTTGAGTGATTTCAGTTGCTTTTCTGTTCCTTGGATACTTATTTCGATGTCAGCCATTTTTTAGTTTGTGCGAGGATTTAGAGAAGGAACTGCAGTGCGGTCTTCCTCTGTGAAACAGCTTTGGAAAAAGGTGTTTAGTATTTCAGCTTTACGCGTGTCATCCTCTGTTTTTATGCCATCATCATCCCAGAGTGTCTGGATATGCTGTTTCGAGGCACTTACTGATTTAACGTAAGACCAAAACATCCTAGGATTTTCTGTCAAGTCGGTACATAGAATTTTACTTTCGAACTCACTGAACGCTTCACGCATAGCCCTCCTTACGCTAACTTTGACATCGTTTAGCTTCTGTTTGTCTGAGAGGTTTTGGCTGCGTTTAAACTTGCAGTGAAGCTCTCTTTGCTTTCGCAGTCGTTTGCTAACTTTGGATGTTGTGTGATGTCCTTAGGTTAGTTAGGTTTAAGTAGCTCTAAGTTCTAGGGGACTGATGACCATAGATGTTAAGTCCCATAGTTCTCAGAGCCATTTGAAACATTTCCTAACTTTGTTGTTGAACCACGGTGGGTTTTTCCCGTCCCTCACAGTTTTACTCGGCACGTACCTGTCTAAAACGCATTTTACGATTGCCTTGAACTTTTTCCATAAACACTCAACATTGTCAGTGTCGGAACAAAAATTTTCGTTTTGATCTGTTAGGTAGTCTGAAATCTGCCTTCTATTACTCTTGCTAAAGAGATAAACCTTCCTCCCTTTTTTTATATTCCTATTTACTTCCATATTCAGGGATGCTGCAACGGCCTTATGATCAATGATTCCCTGTTCTGCGCTTACAGAGTCGAAAAGTTCGGGTCTGTTTGTTATCAGTAGGTCCCAGATGTTATCTCCACGAGTCGGTTCTCTGTTTAATCGCTCGAGGTAATTTTCGGATAGTGCACTCAGTATAATGTCACTCGATGCTCTGTCACTAGCACCCGTCCTAAACATCTGAGTGTCCCAGTGGGCCTTCGGCTCTGAAATCCCACATCGATGATGTTTCGTTGAATGGTTCGCACGCTGACGCTTGTTGACGGCCTAGCACTTAAAATCAGCAGCAATTGGCGGAAGGATTGCACTTCTGTCACGTTGAACGATTATCTTCAGTCGTCTATGGTCCCATTCTTGCAGGATCTTTTTCGGACAGCATCGATCTCGGAGATTTGATGTTTTACCAGACTTCTGATATTCACAGCACACTCATGGAATGGACGTACGGGAAAATCCCCACTTAGTGTCTAACTCGAAGATGGTGTGTCCCAACGCTCGTGTGCTACCTGTAACACCACGCTGAACTCACCTAGATCTTCATAACCTGCCATTGTAGCAGCAGTAACCGATCTAACAACTGCTCTAGACCGCAGCGCCGTATTCAGCCTGTTTACAAATCTCTGTATTTGAATAAGAATGCATATACCAGTTTCTTTGGCCTTTAAGTATGCATACAGAAATTTGTTTTACACCTTTTCCCCTGCGCATTATGTGTCCGAACTCGTATCGAGAACGCACTTTTTTGCTCGTTGACCAACAAATTTGTAATAGATTCACCGTTAAATTAATCTTTTGTCAAACCAACATTGAGGAATACTACAGATGTTATGAGGGTATGCAGTAGTGTCATTACAAACTAGGCAAAGCACTTTTAAAATGACCAGAAATATTTCAGGTGGTTGCGTGATATGTTAGCTATTTTTGCATTTTTTGATAAACTAACAAGCGAAATCATTATGACCACCCGCTTAATAGCTTTTCAGTCCATCTTTGGAGCGCAATAAAGCACCAATTCTAGGTACAATCGGTTCTGCAATTTGTTGTTAGGTTTGTGGAGGTATGTGGCATTAGATGTCTACACACAAGTGAAGCGCTCGATAGCGACTCAGAAAGGTTCCAACGGATTCACATCAGGCAAATTCGGTGGCCAAGACATTAACGTGATCATCAAGCCATGCTCTTCAAAGCACTATAGCACTTTTAGCTTCGAAACACATACAATTATACCGTTGAGAGATGACGTCGCTGTCAGGAAAGACATGAAGGGTGAAGAGATGCAGGTGGTCCGCAGATGGAACGATGGATTCTTATTAACATAGATGCGATGCAAGCGCAGGATATTGTCTCCTAAAGCATAACACTGCTCCCACCAGCCTGCGTCTGTGGCGCAGTGCATGTTTGGAGCCGCCGTTCGTCTCGATGACGGCGTTTGTGGGGACAACCATCGATCTGGTGCGGCAAGAAACGTGATTCATCCGAAGAGCCGACACGTTTTCAATGATCCACTGTCGGATCTCGAAAGTCGCGTGCCCACTGCAGTCGTTAATTGTCGATGTCGTTCAGTCAACATCGGAGCACTTACGGGTCGTCTGCTGCAAAGCTCCATGTTCAACAATGTAGCATGAACAGTCTGCTTCGAAACACTTGCGCACGCCGCAACTTTGTGCACATTCGGAAGAGATACCACAGATTACCGTCTATCCTATTTTACAGAGCCGACAAGCCTCCGAACCCCACGTTCTGTGAAGACTTCTCGACGTCTAACCACTTAGCGCCTAGTGGTAGTCTCACTGTTCCTCTACCACTTTCCATACATGCTCACGACAGTAGCTCGTGAACATTCGACCAGCTTCGCCATTTTCAGGATACTCGGTCACAGGCTCTGAGTAATAATAATGTGCCTGTTGTCAGATTCGCTTATCTCAATCGATTTCCTGATTTTCAGCTCATATCTTCGCTAGGGTGATCCTCATCCGTCTCTGCTCCGATTACATTCTTTTTTTACCGCGTCACGTGCCCGGAACGTGACTAGGTGACATCCAACGTCGCGATGAGCAGTGGTCGTAAGGTTGTGAATGTTGAGTGTAGAATAATAATGAAAATCTGGTATTGTCTCCATTGTGATAGATCGGCAGTGATCTACTTTGTGCGTCATCGTGCGCAAACGTGTTGGAGCGCCCGCGTGGGTGGCGCGGCGTGGTGCTACGAAATTGTGATTCCGTGTAAGCGGCGGAGTCACTGTCTCTTGCAGTCCCGTCCGGCAGTCCCAGTTTCAGACTGCTAGTGAAGATTGAAATGAGTGTAAGGTATCAGGAGTATAAAGTATCAGGCCAGAAAAGTTTAAATTAAATCAAGTTTCACAAACCTGTATTTCACTTTCAAATTAGTAAACTTCAAAAGTGATAGTAAAAATATTTAAACGTTAATCATTTGCACAGGTTCAACCAATTTGACCTAGCTGTCTTCAAAACTTAAATCAACGAACATAAAAGAAAAGATTTTAAATTGAATTCTCATATAATACTGAACTTAGCAATGACAAAAGACTTTCAATAAGAGTTTGTAACCCAGTTCCGTCTTTACCTCCACTCAGTGGCATCATTCGATAATGCAGCTAAAACATAGAAAAGATTACAATGTAAAATAGTGAAAACTTACTGATGCGAGAAAAAATCTAACAAAACAATACTTACTTGCATCGCTCCAGTAGACCTATACTGTAAATCAACTCTCTAAAGGCAGTAGTCTGCAAAACATGAGCACTACATCTGACAGACTCATGGCAACTCCAGTCAAAATTGTCTCTATGCAACTTGCAGGCATGTGATCTCACTTCTCTACAGCTAAACGCAAGCATCACTCGGAATATCAGCCTTAACCCACTGGGTCACATGCGCTATCAGACTACTGGCTGAGGCTGCAAGAGACAGAGAAGCCGTCGGTGACACGGAATCATTATAAAGTCCTAGAGTTCTCAAATGGGTGTCTAATAAGACTCATTCAGGATACAGTCACCATTATAGGACGAAATATGACCAATATTTGAGGCAAATTTCTTCGTTTGTCACCTCCACCATCTTAATAAATTAGCATAAATCGGTTTTAAAATGGTTCAAATGGCCCTGAGCACTATGGGACTCAATTGCGGAGGTCATTAGTCCCCTAGAACTTAGAACTAGTTAAACCTAACTAACCTAAGGACATCACAAACATCCATGCCCGAGGCAGGATTCGAACCTGCGACCGCAGCGGTCTTGCGGTTCCAGACTGCAGCGCCTTTAACAGCACGGCCACTTCGGCCGGCGACTGAGTGGAGGCCTTGGATCCGTTAAGCGATTTTACATAAAACCGGAATTTCCTCGGGTTCTCTCCGCCCGATCTTTTGCGCAAAGATCTTTTCACAGACGCACGAATCTCTACTGACCTTCGCTTGTCGTCATTTGAGCGTTCCTTTATGAATCGAGAATGCAACAGCCTCTGCTTTCTCAGCATCCTCCGAATTTCGTTATTAAACAATGGTGGGTCTATTCCATCCCTTATCCACGTACTAGGGACATAACGATTTACAGTCTACTTGATCTTTGCCCAATGAGATCCCTGCTATACCCGCAGGACAGGTCAGATAGTTTAATTCGTGCATTGGAGCCAAAATGAGTGGCTGTCAGTTGCATTCGAACATACTACTTTATTATTGACAAACATTACAAGAGTAAAGAAAACATTAAAAACAGAGCAAGCCAAACATTAATTTTAGAGCTCAATTCCCGGCTAAATGCGTCATTCAATCCCACGCCTCAAGGGAAAAACAACTTTAATTTAAAACCGGCTGAAGGCCAATCATTTAAGACTCAAAAACAAGGATTTAAATTTTAAAAGGCAGAAGGCATCATCTTTAAACATTTCTCTAAATTAGGCGGAAGGCCCAAACAATCTCACGCCTTAAGGGCAAAACAACTTGAATTTAGCATCGGCTCGAAGCCATACATAAACAAACAACAAAGACAAATAAGAAAAGGCAGCACATCAAACGGCGCTCAGAAGTTTCCAAGGGTCGGCCTGGAATTAAAACACTAACGCTCGCTTAGGTGAGACAGGCAGTCGGCCCAAAAATTCTCAATCGGACGGCAACCCAACCGACAGACAGTCAACGGACCAAGTGACAGGATAACTTCCGCTCCACCCGACCAGCACATAACAGGGAGTTCAATGCAACAAAGCAGAAGGTGAAACTTCCTGGCAGATTAAAACTGTGTGCCGGACCGAGACTCGAACTTGGGACCTTTGCATTTAGCAAGTGCTCTATCAACTGAGCTACCCAGGCCCGACTCACGCACCGTCCTCACAGCTTTACTTCTGCCAGTACCTCGTCTCCTCCCTTCCAAACTTTACAGAAACTCTCCTGCGAACCTGGATCGCAGAAGTTATCGGAGCCCACAACGAATTACTCATTCAGGTGTCAAACTACTGTCAAACTACACGCCGTACTGGACAGACACAACACGACGAGGAAAACACACCGCCTGATTTTACATCAACGGTCAGGGCAGGTAACCACTGGTGCACGCCAATTAAAAAATAATCAAGATAATTTAAACTCCACAGGAGGGCGGCTAGAATTTCGCTAACTTGAAAACACACGTTGTTGCTCGCGGGAATGTTCCAGCAGCCCACAACGAAATTCAAACGACACAATGTGAACAATTAGGGCTGGCTGGTAGATTAGTAATGACTCATATTTTGTGGCCGGGATCGGTGAACCGCGGACCTCGTAGCAGTGGGAACAGCCCCTCACACTCCGACCGCGCGTGGACGCCACCGGTATGCCCGGCCAGACATGCGCCACGGAGACTTCCTCGCTGCTCCACGCCAACCGACCAACTGCCCGCACACGGCACAGCCGGAAACTATAAGCGCGAGGACAAAGATAGTACAAGGATGCGAATATCGATACACTCTGCAGCTGCGACTCGGGGAGAGAGAGGATAACAGCATAACTGCGATAACTGCGGGAGACTAATCACAGAATAGCAACCAAGGTTTAATTCAAAGCATAACACGAGCCAGCCACGGCTCACCAACAATTTCTCTCTATTCATCATGCCGGGACTAGGTGATGTCATTTCACTGTCTAAGCTAGATGCTAAGAAATGCTTATCTACTCTCTCTAGCAGAACACTCTCCTAGCCTTCCTGACGGAGTTATTAACTTTCGTAATCATTGTTGCTATAATGACGTCATGACTGCTTTTCCTCGTTTTTGTACTGACATTGTCGATAAGGTCCAGCCTTTTTGTAGCTACAAGGTCTAGATATTTCCATTGCGTGTGGGCTCCCGAGCTAGCTGATCAAGACTATTTTTAGAAAATGTGTTCCAAAGTATTTTTCATGACTGCCTGTCTGTACCGCCAGCAATGAATCCGTAGACATCCCAGTCTATACTCGGTAGGTTAAAGTCACCTCCAACTAGTGTTGCATGATCTGGGCATTTCCGTGTCACTGGCCATAGACTTTCTTTGAATGAACCTAACAGTCACAGCAGAGTCGGGTGGCAGGTCAAAACATCCAACAATTAACTTGCTTTCTCATACAGCTGTTGTACGCGACCAAATAAATTCGCTGTCGCATTCACCTTCGACGTCCAGCAGTGGAGAAAGATCCAGCGAAATGGAAACACGTGAAAAACGAATTCGTGGACCTGTGTTTATTGAAAGTTTTAGACTATTTTAAGAACAGTTTGGACGATCTAAGTAAATCTGGACGTGTCTAACAATCGCAAAAAGATACGCATCCGAAAACTTGTTCTTTACAAAACTCCTATATTGAGAGAAAATTGAAAGAAAACGGTTGTTGTATTCTGAGTTTGTAGGAAATGCATTCTGTATTTTTTGTAAACTATTCAGCGACAGCATGAACTTAGACAACATGTGTATGTTTTCAACCTGTGGATTTTCTGACTGGAAGAGGAAAATTATTGAGAAGAAGGACTTCGATGCGTGTTAGAAGAAGCTAAACATCCGGCAGTAAGGGGACTTGCTTTTCGTAGTGATAACGAAATTTTTGGTGCCCCAAATAACCTTAACTGTTGAGGCTCCCTTGAACTAATTGCTCCTTCTGAACCATTTTTGAAACAACACATCCAGCAGCATGGCTCTAAACGTCGTGGCCATCAGTTATATTTTTTTCAAGGCTAAAGAATTCGAATTCGTCGGCCTTATGGGAAACAACGTGTTGAGTAAAATAATTGCCGAAATTCAAGTAGCAAAATACTACAGACTAGCTGAAGATTCAACGATAGATACGGTACATGAAGATCAACTAGCTGTTGTAGTAAGTTATTGTTCCGAGGGAAGACTTTACTAAAGATTTTGGTATTTTGCTCCCATACACAGTCAAACATATGAGATTACAATTCCTCAGGATGGAGTAAAACCCAGTAAATCTGACAGTCCTGTAGGATGGGCCAGTATCCTCAGGTCAGCCATCTTGGTTTCCATACCCAGCACAAGCGACTTGTTTCCACTAACAGTGTCACTGTCCATCTTGAATTTCTCACCGATTTACACATAGAAAAAAGGACTCTGAGCTATGGCATCAGGCGATTGTGGGGAAAATACTGTTGCGCAATGGACTATTTAGAATAGCATGTCAGGTTCTGAATTTTCCGCAATTATATACACATGGCAAATAGTCTATGGCATCAGAGGGTGGGGAGGGAGGTAATCTGCTAACAATGCATAATGATGATGCCATGAGAAATTTGCCGACAGTGCGGAGTGGGCTACTATGTCCACTGCTACGTTACTCAAACTACTGATAATCATGAAGATAAACAATGAGATAAGCTGTGAGGTGCGGTCCTGCCTTGCGTGGATTCTAAAATCCTGCCACCTAAAGTACACGGCGCTCTCTGTCAAAGTGACGCTGTCTTGCGGCTGCTTTCACGATCCCTGGCGGCTCTGGCGATTGTTCTTTTATCTAGGCTTCCAGCGGCCAGAAAGAAGATCTTCTTTCTCTTGACATGCAGTAGTGACGACGGAGCAAGCAGGATGGGCAGAACCTAGTGGTTCTGGCAATTGTTTTTATTTTATTTTTTTATTTTAATTTATTAATTTATTTATTGTGTATCGACGGTTCGTAAAGTCGTTTATCTGGATATTATTGTGACAGGATTTCCATAGCGCTGTAATGGGTAATACGGTAGAGTTGCGTAATGATCAGTATTCTCCTAAGTAGCTGAAGTGCTTCAAAGATTTTGCTCAGTTGTTGGATCCTAGTTACTCATTTGACGAATGTTGAAAGAATCGGACAGAAAAATTACCTTCTGCTAGCTGTAGTAAGAGTTTGATTTTGTAGGGGACCTTCAAACAGACATCTATGTGGTTTATCTATGGGTTTAGTGTGTGTTTTGTTCCTAGTCAGCCGGCCGGAGTGGCCGTGCGGTTCTAGGCGCTACAGTCTGGAGCCGAGCTACCGCTACCGTCGCAGGTTCGAATCCTGCCTCGGGCATGGATGTGTGTGATGTCCTTAGATTAGTTAGGTTTAATTAGTTCTAAGTTCTAGGAGACTGATGACCTCAGAAGTTAAGTCGCATAGTGCTCAGAGCCATTTTTGTTCCTAGTCAATCTATATCACGTGTTCTGAAATGCGTTAGCTCCATTGATAGTGTCATAAATTACGCTTGGACGGTGATTCAGTGAGTATGTTTTTTGTTTTGTGTGCATCCACTTGTATGTTTAGTTAATAATATTTCTCGGCCTCATGCTCTGTTCCAGTGAGCATGTCTGTTGCCGGTGGGTTTAAACACCAAGTCTAGAAAAATCAGTTCGCTTTGCGAGGTTTGTAGAGTGAAGCTTCGTTTCTAATGAGATAATTACGTTCGCCAGGCGTGTTACACGTCTGGAGGTTTAGTCTTCGAAAATTTATTCCCGGTGCTTGGTACTGTCAACTGTACACAGAGATCTGGGTGGAACAATCTGATTGAAATCCTTTTTGTCCTCATCGTTTCATCATCGTCATCATTTGTGACAGTGACTACATTGGTCTGTGCAAATATTGGACTCTGTAAAAATTGGGACTTTGTACGGGCGCTGATGAACGCCTAGTTTAGCGCCACACAAACCAAACATCATTAACATCCCACACTGTTGTTCCACCGGTCAGGATTTCAGGTATGCTATTCATGGCACTGCAACGAAATTTGCGACTGCACGAACTACCGATCGTTTTTGGTCTTCATTACGCCACTGGCTTAGTCAAAGACTTACGAATCGTAAAACTGACGTCTGTGTAAATTTTACCTGACAGTGTTATGAATTTTAACGCCATAAAATAAAGGGTTACATCACTGTATTCATCAGGTCTTTATACTACGAGAGTACTGTTCTTGTATTGGTAAAGATTGTTAACCTAATTAGTTTTAGCGTAAATTTTACAAAAGTCGTTTTTCTTTCGTTACAGTTTTCATTAAGTTAATAATGTTACCACTTAGCCGACTATGCTCCTGGCTCGGCAGTCCAATAAATAGGGGCCTAAAATAGTGAATAATATCAGCAGTAGTTTGTGTGATCGGAAATTTCTATACGGTGGTATCGGGGAGAGTTACTTAGAAATCCTGACTGGTGAGTGATAAATGTGGGGTGGAGGTGCATTTGAAGATCATTTTTGTAGGTTTTTCTTGAATAACTCGAAACTGTGGTCTCCAGCGAAAATGTATCATAGCACAAAAGTAAACTACTTAAATTTTCTACGAAAAGGTCCTGTTCGTTTTTGCTGCAGGACTACTAATTCGTGCGTAGCGAGCGACAGAATATGAAAATCTCGTGCTTGGTTTGTATTGCGAGTTGTATAAAACATCAGTAGGAGCAGTTGAATCGCCTTATATACTATGCAGTGCTTTCCTGGATGTGAGAGTGTTATTGGATTGGTTCTCTCCGCTGTCACATGGCTTGGTAACATACTTGTGAAATGTCGAATTATTGGGTCAAGTTCTATCAGCAGCATTCTATGATTTGTTTCCTGCGACAGGCACCGACAAGCTGTTGTCAAAGTGGTGTTTTTGTGAGTTAGTTTAGCCTGTGTTCCTGGTCTATCACGTATCGAGTGTTTGGGAAGAGGTATTGTCTTCATCGAGAGTGGTTCCGCGATGACGTGTGATCGGTGATTAAGCGCACATGTGTCGTGGGTGTGTCGCAGGCGAAGCACGTTTAGTGTCTTGTATTAACTGCTGTTTTGAGATCTTTGTGGCAACCGTTTGAAATCCCACATCGATCCCATACCTTAGTGCTATGATACGAGTATTGATTTCATTGTCGCGGAAATAAGTTTTGCTTTCCATCGTGAGGTTCAAGTGGCTCTGAGCACTATGGGACTTAACATCTAAGGTCATCAGTCTCCTAGAACTTAGAACTACTTAAACCTAAGGACATCACACACATCCATGCCCGAGGCAGGATTCGAAACTGCGACCGTAGCGGTCGCGCGGTACCAGACAGTAGCGCCTAGAACCGCTCTGCCACCCCGGCCAGCCTTCATCGTGTGGAACGAAAGTCTCACTTGTCTACTGTGTGGAATCTTGAGCAACTAAATTAAGACCGGAAGCACTACCGTGCGCTACATGTTCACTCTGCGGTGTTGTTCAACGATATGTGGTTCGCGAAAGTCGTGTCCGTGAGATGATCAGATTTGACTGCCTGTATCTTTTAATACATCCTGATCTTGTTATCTGGTTGTTGGACGAACATGGGAGTCTCTAGTTATGTCGCGGCCTTCTATTGCTCTATATTTACCTTGAGTATTCTCGTCGTGGTTTTGATATTACTTAGGTGTTGAACACATATCCGTGACTTGGTTGATACTACGGAACGAAGCCATTTTTGGTTGTTATGCGAACCTTTACTATACCTGTCCGTGTTGGGTATTTTACGGATGCGTCCATATTTATTAACTTGTGCAGTGTTGCTTGAGGAACGCTCGTTGTCGAGGTTGTCCACTTTCCTCAGTGACTGTCTTGTGCTCTCATCAGCAAAGGTCTTACAGCGCCAACTGTTCCAGTTCTTTTGGTGATAAATTTGTCTGGGGTGCTGGTTTCTACTCAGTTTACCGCCGTATTCTAAATTTTACTGTTAGTGTTGATCATACTAGTACCTTTATAGTTATGCAGTCAACTCAAAACGTAGCTTAAGCTACGGTTAGAGCTGATCAGTCGAATATTTTGTAATGTATGCCTACTGGTACAGTTGTAAGTGACATTAACCTCATTAAAGTTAACAAATAACGCTCTAGCTTAAGTAGCTTAGAGTACGACTTAGAGTGGAGGCCTCTATCAATACTTTCCAACTAATCTTCACTTAACCCGAATATGGAGAGTGGAGGCCCTGCATGTATTTCTAAGTTATGTGTTGCTAAATTCAGGGGTATGCTTCATGGAATCTATTTGGCTCCGCATCTGTTATTTCACGAGGAAAATTTAAACTTCCTGTCTTAATTTTTGTACTTGGGATATATTTTGATTATTATAATCGCAAAAAATTTCTTTACACCTTTACACCTCGTATTTGCAATGAAGTGAGAACGTCAGTCAGGAAGGTTCTTGCTAAGGAAGAGGAGCAAACGCTATCAAGCGCAGATAATCTGGCAACTAGGAAATATTGCTATGCCCCAAGAAGAATCAATGTCCAAAGAAGTATTACGGAAGGAAGAGATCCGTTTGAACTTCTCTCAGACTATATGATACTGCGAACAGGAATAGCGCAGTAGGCATTCAGTTGAAGAGAAATGGACATCCCTAAAAATGGAAACACTGAAGTTGGAAAGAAAAACGTAGGTGCAACGAAGGTAACGGGGAAGGAAGCGTAGGTAGCAGAATCAATACCTCAGCTGATTGATGAAAGAAGGAAGTACAAAAACGATCAGGGAAATTCAGGACTACAGAAACACAAGTCCCTTAGGATCGAGATAAACAGGAAGTGCAGGGAAGCTAAGGCGAATGGCTACAGGAAAAATGTGAAGAAATCAAAAATGAAAAAACTGACTCAGGATATAGAAAGTTCAAGACACAATTCGGTAAAATTAAAAGCAAGGGCAATAAGGTTAAGAGAGAAATGGGAATTTCACTGTTAACTTCACAGGAGAGAGTGGATAGGTGGAAAGAGTACATTGTAGGCCTCTATCAGGGGGAAGACTTGTCTGACGACGTTATAGAACAAGAAACGGGAGACGATACAGAAGAGACACGGGATTCAGTGTTAGATCAGAAATTAAAAGAGAGTTGGAAGACTTAAGAAAGGATAAGGCAGTATGGATAGATAAAATTTCATTAGAATTGCTAAAATCATAAGAGGAAGTAGTAACAGAACGACTGTTCACGTTGGTGTGTAGAATGTATGAGATTGGCGATATCCATCTGACTTTCGGAAAAGCATCATCCGCAAAATTCGTAAGATTGCAATAGCCGTTAAGTACGATAATCATCGCACAATCAGCTTAACAGCTCAGGCATTCTTGCTGACAAGAACAATATGCAGAAGCATGGGAAAGAAGACTGATGATCTGTTAGGTGACTGTCAGTTTGGGTTCAGGAAAGGTAAAGGCACCAGAGAGGCTGTTCTGACGTTGCCGTTGATAACGGATGCAAGGCTAAAGAAAAATCAAGACACCTTCATAGGATCTGCCGATCTGGAAAAAGCGTTCGAGAATGTAAAATGATTGAAAATGATCGGAATCCTAAGAAAAATAGGTATGAGATATCGAGAGAGACGGGTAATATACAATATGTGTGCTCGGAGCCTTCGCCGTGGCATGCTTCAACAAAATC
Source organism: Schistocerca serialis cubense (assembly GCF_023864345.2). Lineage (NCBI taxonomy): Eukaryota > Metazoa > Arthropoda > Insecta > Orthoptera > Acrididae > Schistocerca > Schistocerca serialis. The sequence continues at coordinate 526,566,811 of NC_064642.1, forward strand.
TTCCAGGGATATATGATGAAGTTGCTAACCTCAGGGAAAGTGAAGAAGAATTACAGAATCTGCTGAATGGAATGAACGGTCTAATGAGAACATAATATGGATTGAGAATAAATCGAAGGAAGATGGAACCAATGAGAAGTAGCAGAAGTGAGAACAGCGAGAAACAACATAAGGATTACTGATCACGACAGAGATGCAGTTAAGGAATTCCATTACCTAGATAGCAAAATGATCCATGACGGACGGAGCAATGACGACATAAAAAGCAGACTAGCACTGGTAGGCAGGGCATTCCTGACCAAGGCAAGTATACTAGTGTCAAACATGGGCCTTAATTTGAGAAAGAACTTTCAGAGACTCTACATTTAAAGCAGATCGTTGAGTGGTAGTGAAACATGCTCTGTGGAAAAACCGGAAAACAAAAGAACAGAAGAACTTGAGATGTGGTGCTACAGAAGAATGTTGAAAATTAGGTGGACTGATGTGGTAAGGAATGAGGAGGTTCTCCAGAGAATCAACGAGGAAAAGAATACATGGAAATCACTAACAAGAAGAAGGGATAGAATTGTAGGAGATCTGTTAAGACATTAGGGATAACATCCAAGGTATAGAGGGTGCTGTGGAGATTGAAAACTACAGAGGAACACAGACACTGGAATACATCCAGTAAATAATTGAGGACGTATGTAGTAAGTGCTACTCTGAGATGAGGAGGTTGGCACAGGAGAGCAATTTGCTGCGGGTCGCATCAAACCATTCAGAAGACTGATGACTCAAAAGAAAAAAAAATTAAAAGGAAGACCTCCCCAATATGCAAACGTTGTAATCATCTACACTGTGCAAACCACCCGTCAGCTTTGTGTCACAACTTTATTTGTTATAACGTTTTCATGTTAAATTTAATTTATTTATATGTAACAAAGTAATGAAGAATGTTTATTACTTTCTATGGAGTGAAGAAGCCATTACTTGAAATTCTTCTCTGAAAATTGTATAATTTTTAACTCAAACAATAGTTTTCATGTTTCATAAAAACTTTAGTGTTAATTGTGATTTTGATACACTAACTGTTGTAATTTTTTCCTAAATTCTCCTAATTATACATAACATAAAGAAAAGTTGTGATAATAGATACATCAAAAAATGTTTTTCATCACCCCTGGTTCCCAGAACTCCTGAAGATAGACGTTGACTGTGGATATTGTATCACAGATACAGTCCCTTCGACTGTTCAGGGATTTCACTAAACCCACCCAAAGATGCAAACAACCATGCATGAGCAGCGTCTATTAGACGGAGGGCGCCCGACAGCCGATCAGTTCCAGTCATTCCACCATGAGGTACACGACTCGTATTGTCAGCCATGCCTAGACGGTCAATACCGCGCTTCGATCGCGTCCGCATTGTTACTTTGCACTAGGAAGGGCTCTCAACAAGGGAAGTGTCCAGGCGTCTCGGAGTGAACCAAAGCGATGTTGTTCGGACATGGAGGAGATACAGAAAGACAGCGACTGTCGTTCACATGCCCCACTCAGGCCGCCCAAGGTCTACTAATGCTGTGGATGACGGCTATCGCCGGAGGAACCCTGGCAGAAACTCCACCTGTTGAATAACGCTTTTCGTGCAGCCACAGGACGTCGTGTTATGACTCAAACTGTGGGCAATAGGTTACATAATGCGCAACTTCACTCCCTACGTCCATGGCGAGGTCCATATTTGTAACCACGACACCATGCAGTGCGGTACAGGTGGGTCCAATAACATTCCGAATGGACCGCTCAGGATTGGCATCACATTTTCTTCATTGATGAGTGTCGCATATTCCTTCAACCAGACATTCGTCGGAGACGTGTTTGGAGGCAACCCGGTCAGGATGAACACCTTAGACACACTGTCCAGCGAGTGCAGCAAGCTGGACGTTCCCTGCTGCTTTGGGGTGGCATTATGTGGGGCCGACGTACACCACTGGTGGTCATGGAACGCGCCGTAACGGCTGTACGATACGTGAGTGCCACCCTCCTACCGATAGTGCCACCTTATCGTAGCGCACTGGTGAGGCATTCGTCTTCATCGACGACAATTCGCGCCCCCATCGTGCTCATCTTGTGAATGACTTCTTTCAGGATAATGACATCACTCGACTGGAGTGGCCAGTATGTTCTACAGACATGAACCCTATAGACCATGCCTGGGTAGATTGGAAAGGGCTGTTTATGGACGACTTGGCCTACCAACCGCTCTGAGGGATCTACGCCGAATCGCTGTTGAGGAGTGGATCAATCTGCACCAACAGTGCCTCGATGAACTTGTGGATATTATGCCACGACGAATACAGGCATGCTTCAATGCAAGAGAACATGCTACTGGGTATTAGAGGTACCGGTGTGTACAGCAATCTATGACCACCACCTCTGAAGGTCTCGCTGTATGGTGGCACAACATGCAATGTGCGGTTTTCATGAGCAATAAAAAGGGCAGAAATGATGTTTATGTTGATCTCTATTCCGATTTTCTGTACAGGTTCCGGAACTCTCGGAACCGAGGTGATGCAAAACTTTTTTGATGTGTGTAAAAGAGTAAACGGCAAACAGAGTATACGGAGTCAGTTTGATTCCATGTCTGTAGATATATAGTACATATTTACGTTTGTAGTTATGTGTTAAGTATTTATGTACTTCTCTGTGAGTGTTGTTTGTTAATCGTAGTTTTTTACCGTCGTGTTAAATATTTATTGCGGCCAGGAATGTTGAAGTGCTTATGTAATGATCATTGAGCTCAAGTTTTGGTGCATTACTCGATTGAATCTTCTGGTGTGGTTTTAAATATGGTCAACCATTGATGTTATCGGCTGAAGTGAGTCACGTGGTTATCAAATTTCTGTTTCAGATCAAGTGTGCTTACGTTTGCCACTGGTCTTCCACTCTCAGCAGACGTGGAGTGCGCGCTGCCATTTCTCTAGCCCAAGTATAGCTCTTTGTTGCAGCGGAGATCGATTCCGAGGTAACCAGTTCGAATCCTAGGCTAAGGACAAATTTAACAAGTGAACGAGGGATGCAGAGTACACGGCATGTCACAGGAATCTGTATGAGTGACCTCGAAATCTTAGTGACGCTAATTCCAAATATCGTTTTTCATATCCTCCTTTTTATGCCTCAGAGGACGTGTTTCCTTCTTCTGAATAAAGTGAGTTTTTTCGGTAACCATACTTGATCACTATATTGATAATCTCAACTCCATCTTGAGATAACGAATCCTGAACTGGAGAAACAGTGTTATCAGTTTCTACCCCACCATGTTGGTTCCCACAGATGCAAAACATTAAATATGACGTGGCCTAATTCATTACCATGGTCGATGCTTCAGAGAGAGTATTTACATTCACAATAGACACCAACAACGACTGTACAAATAGTTACTACTTTTAAAAGTTTCCTCCAAGCGAAGGCTCGCTCAGAATCGATCTTGCACCGAAAGCAGAACCTTTTCTGTCATACGAGAAAGGCAGGTAGCACTCGGAGAGCCGTCTGCACACTGTCCGTGCAGTCGAACGTCAACGTTGAGAGTTCCGAGCTCAAAATGCTGCTGAACGCTCGGAAACTATGTGACTTGTGAATATGGTACGTGGGCCTAAAAATGTCTTGTTACAAGTAGTGCAAACTGTCCTGCAGGTTAAATCAACTGAACAAAGTTACTCCTCAAAAAATGTGCACTTTTATTTACAAAACATAGAATATTATAGTATATATCTAAATTTAAGTAATAAGAAAGTAACAAAAACCACTAAAAACACGAACGTTAGAAAAAAAATCGTTCGTGGCGGTCACATCACGCATTTGGTTGTGAATCATCAACGCTTCTCGCTACGCTAAACCGACGACAAACTCCAGACGGCCGATCTCAGTCTGTTATCCGTTGCTAAAAACTTTACTCTTATCTATGTTACTGACTAATGTTTAATTATAACAAACTGTACCAAGAACAACGCATTTTTAATTGATCCTCAATGTGTCGTTGCTTTCAAATGGCATACTCTCAAAATACGCAAGTGACAACAATTCTTTTACCACGAATATGATGTTCCTCATTATTTCCTCGCAACGAATCACACAATTAACGACGACGCTTCGCAAGTGTTTACTGAAGGGAGACGGCGTGCATGTGACGTAGGTGGCGTTCTGCCATCTCATTGGTCAACATTTGTACGCACGATCATTGTATGTGACATGCTAGATATTGCTCTGCACGTTCGGAAAGACTCCACAACGCATTATCCACGCTATGACGTCAGGAACGCGGTACGCTCAAAGCTCAACGTTCGGATGCACGGCCCGTGTGCCGACGTGCTTAGGCTGGGCGAGTGGAGTGGAGCAGGGGTCTGGAGAACGAGTTTGTGGAGGCCTGCGCTGCGGCCTCCAGCTCCACGGTTGCGGCCCGTGTTGGTCTGGGCGTGTCAGTGCACTGCCGTCGTCATCATCCTCAAACTGGAGCCGTGGATTTGTCGCACGTCGCCTTACGTGCCGGATTTTTTTTCTTTGTTCTCTTCTTTTGGTATCTCGAGCCGAACTTGAGAAGAATGAAGATTATTGTTTTGGAAGGTTACACTTCCTTTCACTGTCAATCCATGTTTTAAGACTGCCTTGTCATCTTTCACTTCTTGGTGTTGTGACAGAAATAGCCCCTCAATTACGATTAGAGCCTTGTTACCTCGGCGAAATTGTAATATTTATATGTGTGATGTTCTATTGTTGTTAAGCCCGTATGTGAGCGGCTTGAATTTAAAATATAGAGTGCTTTGCTTGCATAAAGAGTTTATGTGTGTTTTACTGTGTTTTAGTGTTGCCCATGGAGCCCGCTAGGTGTGTCCTACGTCACCAGCGGTTGTGCGTGTTGATGTGTAAGGCGTGTTATTTACCAGTCTATTTACTGGCGGGAGGGACACAAACTGTAAGCTAACAGAATTTTTCACTTGTCGTGCCTTCAAAAGTTTGCTGAACGCCGACTCTCAGAGCCCTGAGATGTTTATTCTATTTCATTTAATGAAGTTGGCTTACTATTTTTACTTTTATAGGGTACCATTTATATTTATTCATACTTGTTGTGTCGCCTAGGACGAGAATTGTTTAAAGGGACTTGTTGCCTGATATTTGTTAGTCGGCATTTGCTACTAAGGTGACTGAATTGGAGGTGCCCCTGTAGTTCAACCGATAATTTCCGACTTTGTCACTTTTCAATGTAAATACCAAGCACTGAGACTTGCTCAGCATTGTTGTACCCAGGTGTATTTAAATACCTTATTCCTCCGGTCCTTGCGGAACATATGAAGATCTGGTATTTGTGAAGATCTGGTGCAAATGGTGCAAATGGCTCTGAGCACTATGGGACTTAACAGCTGACGTCATCAGTCCCCTAGAACTTAGAACTACTTAAACCTAACTAACCTAAGGACGTCACACTCATCCATGCCCGAGGCAGGATTCGAACCTGCGACCGTAGTGGTCACACGATTCCAGACTGTAGCGCCTAGAGCCGCTCCGCCACCCCGGCCGGCGTGAAGATCTGATATTTGTATCTTGACTAATAAGATTTTCTGCATCTCAAGGACGCCTCCCATATCTGTTACTTAAATTCATCTGGGCCCTTCCGGCCGCAGAAGCCAGCTCTCGTCCCTTCGGAGCGTTCGGTCGTTCCACTGGCTTTCTGGTTTCCGCAAAGACAGAATGCACATCGGAAATGTTAGCCTGTGCGTGAATCGGCGACAAGGGATTTTTAGTCTGTACATAAAGACAGCCTAGACCTGTTAAGTTTATTATTGTCCAAAATTATTGTGTACACTTTTGGATCCGTGGCTTTGAGATTTTCTCTAATAGCTGCAACTTGTCTGATAGCTGGATCTTGTCAGATTCTGATGTGTCTCCCGTTATAGTGTATGAGCGAAAGAAGTTGTTAAAATTACCAATCCTTTTAAAAGTAAAAATTTGATATTCAATGATTTCAAAATTTTTTATTGTAGGCAAGTTTGTGCCATTTAATTAATCTTAGGGCCCCTTTGAATCTTCTTTAATTAATTACTTGTTTGTCTTTCGGAGGCACACTTATTTCCAGACGTATTACGGTAGGCTTAAGAATTTTCGAAATAAATGCTTTACAAGACAGTGTCCTGATATCAACGTCCGGTATGTTAAGTCGATTTTGTTACAGGTGGTACGGGTCGTCTTATTACAAGGTCTGAGATCTTCGCTTTCATTTTAGGCAACGATTAAAATCATTCGCCCTCCGTGTGTTATGCATTACAGTGTTATGTGACCCGTCAGTAGGAACTCAGTATCGGTGTCCCAGTGTTCACTAGTGAGATACGCAGATGCCAATTGTCGTTTGTGGACGTTGTATTCAACCAAGAAGATACAGTGCGACATGTTAATGCAGTGCAAGGTGGAAGGGTGATCCGTTTGATCGAAACAGAATGGAGTTCTGATCGTGCTGCCACAAATGCCAATGCCTCCCCGTGTATCGTCCATAGTTTGTGGACACGCTTCAGGGAGACAGGTCAGTACACAAGGCTACTTGGACGAGGTCATCTACGCAACCGTACGGTATCTGCTCATGTATTCGCTACAACGTCACAGGGATAACGCCAGAGCACTGCAGGACGATCTCAGAAGGAGCGCTGTCTGATCAGACTGTAATGAACAGGTTGCAACGACATCTTACAGCTCGCCTTCAGTTTTGCCGTCCCCGCATCAATTAGTCGCTTCGTCAATGGCGAAACGTGTTATTCGCAGACGAGACCAGATATCCTTTGACGCAAGGTGATGGTTGTGTTCTAGTGTGTCCAGGAAACCCACAGATCAGCAATGTCCTGTGGTATTGCAGGGGGGCTTCAGTGTGGTCAGTCATCAGTTCTTCTGGTCGTCATTGGTTGCTTTACCTCCACGCAGTACATAGAAGAGTTGCTGCTGGACCATGTGATGGTTGCAGCATGCCGTGGCGGCTATGAATTCCTTCCAGTATCAGGGAATATGTGGCGGGCGTCGGCAGCAATGTCTTGCGAAACGTTGACTTTGAAGTTGTGGAAATTGCCGGCGATGAGTCCCGTCCTGAACCCCGTAGAGTATATGCGGGAAATGCTTCACAGACGTGTTCGTGGTCATCCTATTCCACAACTCTCTCCGGGAACTGTCATGAACTCTCATTGATTAATGGGAACTGATACCACAGCATGGCCGCCGTACAGTTATTAAGAACGTGGCATGTAGGTGTCAGACAATGGTAAACGCTCACAGAAGGCATGCACGTGTATTGAAGCCCTCAAAATCTAATCAAAAGCACCCGCGGATGACGGGATGAATGGTTGTTTCACTTTGTTTCCTACATTTGACTTTCTTTTATGTAAGCGATCGAGCATGTAATGATTGAGCAGTGGAGGGGATGGGCGCCAGTTGTATCTCTCACATGAGTGCGATAGATTACCTAGTACAGAGGTTTGTCTTTGGGCGGGGTGGCCGAGCGGTTCTACGCGCTACAGTCTGGAACCGCGTGACCGCTACGGTCGCAGGTTCGAATCCTGCCTCGGGCGTGGATGTGAGTGATGTCCTTAGGTCAGTTAGGTTTAAGTAGTTCTAAGTTCTAGGGGCCTGATGACCTCAGACGTTAAGTCCCATAGTGCTCAGAGCCATTTGAACCATTTGTGTTTGGGCTTGGGCCGGCTCAAGATATAAGGGAGTGCCGACCGCGAGTAGGGGAAGGACACAACGCTGGGAAACGATACGTGGAGGTGCGCTAGTTGGTTGGTTGGCTGGCGGACAGAAGCGAACACGGCGTGCCTGAGGCCGGGCGGCAGTTGCCCCGTGGTTGTACTGGAGTCGGCGGGAGTTGGCCGGTGCTGTGTATTCTCCGGCAACGTCGCGAGCTGTGGATGTGCCCGCTTCCTTGTAGGAACACGCTGTTATGGTCTTGCGAAGTGATGGTTTAACACCTTCGCAAAATCGCCCCAGCATCAAGACACCAAGTTAAGTACGCTATTTTATTTACTAAGAGCGCTTAGTTAACTGTCATTGTGATCGCTCTTGGTACAGTAAGGTGTTGCAAGACGTGTAACATTATGTTTGTTCGTTTTCATTCGAGGCCTCTTCCTAGGCGTCTGCTCTGCTTCCGCATAATAGTGCTGTATTTGCAGATACGTGTTATTAACTTTTAGTGAGTGTCGGTTTTCCTGAGTCAGTTCATTTCTCAAAGAAATGGTTCAAATGGCTCTGAGCACTATGGGACTCAACATCTAAGGTCATCAGTCCCCTAGAACTTAGAACTACTTAAACCTAACTAACCTAAGGACATCACACACGTTCAGCCCGAGGCAGGATTCGAACCTGCGACCGTAGCAGTCACGCGGTTCCGGACTGAAGTGCCTGGAACCGCACGGCCACCAGTTCATTTCTCACCCTTAGTGTTGTTATCAGGTACTGTTTCTCTTAAAGGAAGCACTTGTGAGTGAAATTAGTTGTTGTTTAGCCTTGATTTTTATAGGGTAATTTACTAGTCAGTCTTAAATGTTAAGGTTAAGAAAAGTGATGTGTCGACGGAAGTGCCGACACAGTGTGGTTTGAGGGGACCGCAATGCACGCTATAAGCTCACGAAGGATGGCGTGAGGTCTGAAACAGGATACGTAATGAGTGCTATAAAGAAAAGTACGTAGCTGCTGGAATACTTAACTTTAATCCATCCTTGTTGTACATCGCTATTGACGATACAAGTGAGACTCTGTAGATTCAGGCAATAAACTACTAATGGCGCCTTGCTAGGTCGTAGCCATTGACTTAGCTGAAGGCTATTCTAACTATCTGCTCAGCAAATGAGCGAGGCTTCGTCAGTGTGCATCGCTACCTACGTCGTCCGTACAACTGGGCGAGTGCTAGTCCGTCTCTCGAGACCTGCCGTGTGGTGGCGCTCGGTCTGCGATCACTAACAGTGGCGACACGCGGGTCCGACATGTACTAATGGACCGCGGCCGATTTAAAGCTACCTCCTAGCAAGTGTGGTGTCTGGCGGTGACACCACAAAAAGTATTCTGCTTCCTGTTGTCGGGTGTGATGTGTGTTTCAGCGAGCTGAGGCAATGGGCAACCGAAGCAGAGGGTTTCCCTTTAGATTACAAGTTTGGCTTACGGGCGATGGACTTCGCCTGAGCTCGTGTTCCTCTTCGGTAGCGTTCGCTTGGTTCACCTTTTGGTCTACTCGACGTGGGGCTGCAAACGGAGCTGCGTCTTGGTTCGAAGTATTACTCCTCTCAGTCGGTTCCACAATTCGTGGTTAAACTTTGGCCTTATAAGCTTGGACCTTGCTTCTGTTGTTACACATTGATCATTGTAGAAAGGTGTTCATCTCACAAGTTGCTCGCTCTGAAAGATTGACAAATTGCGTTTAATATATACATATTTTAAGCATTTCTGTAAAGTCGTAGCTCTGTGTCAACTGTTATTTTACATGTATAGTTTGGAAATGAAAAGGGTTTTAAATAATGTGTCTTAACTAGAGTTTTGGTAAAGTTATGGTTAAATTTACCGTTAGTGGCTTTTGTCAATTTTGGTGGGAGATAATAACTCGTTAACCTGGTTGTGATCTTATGTAATCAATTTCTTAAATATTTCGCCTAATTGGTGGTCCTCAATGTTTATGGGAAATGTTTTCTTAACTTGGGAAACGGCCTTGCCGCAGTGGATACGCTGGTTCCCGTTAGATCTCCGAAGTTAAGCACTGTCGGGCGTGGCCGGCACTTGGATGGGTGACCATCTAGGCCGCCATGCGCTGTTGCCATTTCTCGGGGTGCACTCAGCCTCGTGATGCCAATTGTGGTGTTACTCAACCGACTAGTAGCGGCTCCGGTCACAGAAAACCATCGTACCGACTGGGAGAGCGGTGTGCTGACCACACACCCCTCCTATCCACATCCTCAACTGAGGATGACGCGGCGGTCGGATTGTCCCGATGGGCCGATGGGCCACTTGTGGCCTGAAGACGGAGTGTCCTTATTATGATTTTACGTAAGGAATGTCTCTTAAAAAGATCTTGCGTAAGTGGCGCCTGTCAAATCGTTTTGGGGAATTAATAAACCCATTAAATCTGAAATGTTCACTTTATTGGGTCAACTCTCACACCCCCTTTAGATTTAAAGGTAAAACGAAACAGCATTTAAGTAAAAACGTACCAATGATGTTTTGCTGTGCACTTCATTTGTGAAAGATAAAGGTATACTCAGTTGTCAAATTTTGCTCAATGCAGTATGGCCGACACCCAAAGTCGTGTTTCCACGATTCTCTTGAGCAGGGTATATTAATAAGTTACAAACTCTGATTACAGGGAAGATTAGATGACACCTGCGATTGTCTTCCTTCGCTGTCACTTGGTGTTTCAGATGTGCATTCTGTAACCAGCTACTGAAAACAAGATACATAACGAAGTAAGGCGTCGCGGTGGTGGTGGTTTCGCTCTGACCAGAAACGCCCGCAACTTCATCCGCGCTCACGGCTATGCTCCGCGGCAATCTCTCTTCTTGAAGTTAAATTGGATTTCCATTGTTCCGGTCGCGTCGGCAGTAAGCTGCACCTTCCAGCGGTGTGGAGGCTGTGAGATAATTGAGAGCAGGGGCGCTGGCGGCGGCGGTGCGGTTAATCTTCGTCGCGCCTCGGAACAGTCTCGACTTGTTTGCAGATATCGGCCGTGGCGACGCGGCGATGGCGACGGAACGCTGCGCTTGATTACGGAGCTCTGTGGCGCGGCGGTGTTGCCGCAATTCTGCACAGCCGCCCGGAAGATGACGGAGGCGGGCGAAAGACGCTGTTCCGCAGTCACGGACCTGCTGCTTGTGTACCCAAGCGATGAACTTTCACTGCTCTTCCTCCTCGACTGAAATATATGTTAGGAAATGGAAGGCGATAAACGTGTAGCACTTCACATATGTAAGGTGATCACCCCTCTCTCAACTGCCAAACTTCAAAGTGATCCCATCCCTTAAATGACCTCCCTGCTTTGTTATTCCACACAAATTTCGCAAATTTTATAAATCTGTAACCCCGGCGGTCGATCAATAAGTAAGGCAACACATTTTTTCTGTCATTTGTGATTGAAAACGGAATTTGTTGTGACTCATCGTGGAACATTCCCGCTTCAGCCCCTGTATTTTCATTTAGTTACGACAGCTGGTGGCGATTTACATGGCCTTCATGAGCAGAGAGTTGTCATTGAGTTTTTTTGGTGGAAAACCAGAGCCTCGCAGATATTCATAGGCTCTTGCAGAATGTCTACGGAGACCTGACAATGAACAAAAGCACGGTCTTTGGGCGAGACATCTCTCAACATGGTCGCGCAACCCATCCGATCTCAGTGTGCCGGTCGGTCGCAACAGCTCTGACTCTTGGAATGTTGGAAACTGAAGAATGACTTCAGCATGCTCGTCGCCACAAAAATGCAAACGAACTTCTTCTCCGTGACAACGCTAAACCTCACACAAGTCTGAACATCCGAAAGGAGCTCGAAAAATATTGTTCCTCATACACACTACATCTCGTACCTCGCATCTTCCGATTTCCATCTGCTTGGCCCAATGAAGGAAGCGCTCTGCAGGAAGCAGTTCATGGATGATGGGGAGATTATTGATACAGTGAAACTTCCACTCCGACGTCAACCAGTACAGTGTTATACCATGCGGACATACAGGCTCTCCCAGTAAGGTGGTATAAAGCCGTTCCAATGAACAGAGATTATTTTGAAAAGTACGGTGTTGTAGCCACAAGAGTGAGGAATAAAGAAACTGATACACCAGGTTAATACCGTCTAGGGCCCACATGAGAACGCAGAAGTGCCGCGACACGACGTGGCATGGACTAGAATAACGTCTAAAGTAGTGCTGGAGAGAATTGACACCACGAATGTGGACATAAATCCGTAAGAGTAAGAAGGGGTGGAGATCTCTTCCGAACAGCACGTTGATAGGCATCCCGGATATGCTCAAAAATGTTCATGTCTGGGGAGATCGGTGGTCAGCGGAAAAGTTTAAACCCAGAAGAGTGTTCCTGGAACTACTCTGTTGCAATTCTGGATGTGTGGGGTGTCGCATTGTCCTGCTGGAATTGCCCAAGTTTGTCGGAATGCACAATGGACACGAATGGATGCAGGTGATCAGACAGGGTGCTTACGTACGTGTCGCCTGTCAGAGTCGTATCTACACGTATCAGTGCTCCCATATCACTCCAACTACACACGCCCCACACCATTACAGAGCCTCCACCAGCTTGAACATTCCCCTGCTGACATGCATGGTCATTGGTTTTCTCCATACCGGTACATCTCCATCCGCTCGATACAATTTGAAACGAGACTCGTCCGAACAGGCAACATGTTTCCAGTCATCAACAGTCCAATGTCGGTATTGACGGAGCTAGGCGAGGCGTAAAGCTTTGTGTCGTGCAGTCATCAAGGTTACACGTGTGGGCCTTTGGCGCCAAAAGCCCATATCGATGATGTTTCGTTGAATGGTTTGCACGCTGACACTTATTGATGGCTCAACACTGAAATTTGCAACAATTTGTGGAAGGGTTGCACTTCTGTCATATTGAATGATTCTGTTCAGTCGTCGTTGGACCTGTTCTTGCAGGATCTTTTTCCGGCCGCAGCGATGTCGGAGACCTGATGTTTTACCGGATTCCTGATATTCACGGTACTCTCGTGAAATGGTCCTAAGGGAAAATCCCCAATTCATCGCTACCTTGGAGATGCTGTGACCCATCGCTCGTGCGGCGACTGTAACACCACGTCCAAACTCACTTAGATCTTGATAACCTGCCATTTTAGCAGCAGCAACCGACCTAACAACTGCTCCAGACACTTGTCTCATAGAGGCGTTGCCGACCGCAGAGCCGTATTCTGCCTGTATACACATATGTGTATTTGAATACGCGTGCCTATATTAGTTACGTTGGCACTTCGGTGTATACGATCTTCTGAAATCCTGAATAAAACCAACCTGCTTTCAGAAAAAAATGTGTTTCGTTAATTATTGAACGTTTAATAAAAGTGAATGTGAAGGAAAGACTATTGCCATTATAGTTTACGTAAGAAACGTAAAAGTAAGTGATGAATGATAATCCAATAACTGTAAACTGTAGGATAGTGTAAATGTGCCTCCAGGAAACCCTGCACGACCCTTAAGAAAATAGGTACTATACTTATAAATAAAATGCATGTTTGACCATCAACTGTTCTTTCGTTTAAAACCCAAATATCGAATGGTTTCAATCACAGACCGTCTTCACAAATCTCATATGTAAAGCATGCCATGAATTTCAGTATAGCCGGCCGCTGTTCTGGGCTCTTAAGTCCGAAACCGCGCTGTTGCTACGGTCGCAGATTCGAATCCTGCCTCGGGCATGGCTGTGTGTGATGTCATTAGGTTGGATAGGTTTAAGTAGTTCTAAGTCTAGAGGACTGATGACCTCAGAGGTTAAGACCCCTAGTGCTTAGAGCCATTTCAATCCCAGTATAACACACATGACGTTTTTAAAGGTAAACATAATAATAACGCGTGTAAACAGAGCAGTTTACGTATGTTATTAGTATGTTTGCCTTTAAAAGTCATCTATGTTATACTGGAATTCATGGCATGCTATACGTATGACACGTGGTTATTATTTCAGTAATACAGATGTAATGTTGTAACCTAAATTGTTTTAACCCTAATCCGTGAAGATGGCCTGTGGCTGAAACCGGTCGCTTTTTCGGTTTCAAACAAAAAACAGCTGATGATCAAACATGCGTGTTATACATTACCTGACGACTGTTAGTAGTCACCTACCAAGAATGTTCAACGCCAAATACAAACAACTGTCTTTAATTTTGTATAGCACTGATGTTGTCTAAAAGGATTATATGAAACATGTTAGGTTGAAAACGAAATAGACATTCAGTCACAGATACTTTATATTTTTTCTTGTTATATAACAACTATAAATGAAGCATAATGATGAAAAATATTGCACACAGCAAATTAAATTAATCACTGGCTCTTAATGCTGATGATAGCTACTGTACATTCATTTTAATGTGATTTATTAAAAAAAGAGACTGTATTTGCCTACATTAAGTTATTGGTTGTATGTAAATCAATAATTAACAATAAAAGGAAATGAACCTCTCCAATTTAATTCTAACGCTGTTTTTCTTTCTTTTTTTTCTGCCGTGCTCCAGCGATCCTTGCGACTTGTCCTCTAGTATCGACTCTTCTTAGTTTCAGCTCTTTGGCAACTTCTGTCGGAACTTATTTCCCAGTTCCTAGGCGGCGGTGGCCATTGAGGAACGGTTATTTAAGGAATAGCATAGGCAGTAAAGTGAAGAGTCAGCTGGAGAAAGTGGCTCAAGTGCGGTCTGGAGAACTTTGGCTGTTCTCAGCTTGTTGATATCGGCAGCGGTCCTGTGACCGTTACGGTCGGGGCAGCGTGTGTTGTCTCCCGCCCGACGTATCCTGTGGCCTCTACTCTGTAATAGGGTGATGGGTGGAACTTCATAAGAAAGCCGATACCGGAGCGACTACACTGCAGAATAACGGTCTGCGACCCTGAGCAATATCTTGGTTCAACTCCGTCTTTCTGCCTGTGTGGGCTTGCAGTTTTATAGACGTTGTCCGTTAAGTGGTGACTTCGACACGCCCGTTGTGTCTCATTCCTCCCATGTTCTGTAGTGGCGTTACTACTTTATTATTGTTATTACTATTGGTAGAATACCTGTAAGCATAGTCAGTCTCATTGGTATTGAGCTCCAGTTCTGCAAGAGCGATCAGCTTATTTGTGTTTTGGTCCGCCTCTGTATGGAATTCATTCGAATAATGTTTATTGTTATTTATTATTATTATTATTATTTGTCAGGTAATACGCAAGTTCTGCAAGTGTGTGTGTTTCAGATCCAACTGCCTTTGTAATTGTGTTTTATCGTGTTTAATGGAACCTATTAACTGGTTGGTGACAAATTAGCCTAATGTATTGATCTGAATAATACGGCTCGTATTAGCGCGTAATTGGTTCATGCTCAGAAGACACGGCAAAGCGGTTGCACGATTGTCCATGGGATTAGGTAGTGCTGTCATATGTGTAAATTAAGTAAGTTTAATAAGATTACTTTGCTGGAAAAAATAAGGCATCGGGTGTACGTAATTAAACGTTCCCTATTTAACACTTTATAATATTGAAACTAATTACCGTGCGAATACCATACTTGGTAGCGTCAATGTCCAGAATATGGGGTGCATGCGTCACATCGCCACCGTCCAGTTCCAACTATCTCCATCAAGTGCAATGATCATTCATCGTAATTCATAGACTCACACACCTGTCCAGTCGCAGTGCACTTGTTGACGTGTCAACTTGAGCTTAGACAAAAGGAGCAGGGCATTATTGGTAAAGCTCTGTTATCAAAACAACAGTGACGCTGCAGCTGCACTTCGGGAATATCGGCGACTGAAAGTATTGCAGAAGGGTCCTCTCTCTCCACCTGCTGTGCGGAGCATGATGAAGCAATTTGAATCAACTGGGGAAATGGGCCTCGGTCCGGGAAGAGGCCGAAGACGGGTTGCACTATAGATGGTTGATGAAATCGCTGTCGCTATAGTAGACAACGCTGCGCGCAATTCGCGAACGTCAGGCAGTGAGCGTGCTGTAGAACTGAAGTTGGCAAGGACTGGCCCTGGACCATCCTAGAGACAGACAAAGCTCATTTCCCTCTGATGGGTGAGGTGAACACACAGACTTGCCGAGTGTGGGGATCTTCACCTCTTATCACTGTGCATGAAGTTCCACTGTATGGTGAACGTGAAACCGTATGGTATGGCTCCACAGCTACGTTCATCATTGGTCCATTCTTTTTTGAACAGGTTGGCTCTCAAGGATCAAAGATGTGCAGTGTGACTGGTCGGCGTTACTGCAATGTACTTCGCCAGCATGTCACAGCCGCCCTGCAGGAGAGAGACGCATAGAACTCAACAGTCGTTATGCAAGATGGGACCAAGCCGCACACCGCTAGTGAAGTTTACATGCTTCTCCGAAACAAATTTGGAAATGTTCGAATTGTCAGCCGATCGTTTCGAACAAAATGCTTGGCCGGCACGATGACCTGATTTCACTGCTTGTGACTTCTGGTTGTGGGGCTATCTGAAGGACAGGGTTTACCAGGGGAACATTCACACATGTGCTGATCTGATGCGCAACATACCAAGAGAGGTAGCCAGCATACCTACGGACATGCTTCGTTCTGCTGTGCAGAATGCAGTCCTGAGTTTTCAGACTCTTCTGGACAGTGATGGGCGCCATACTGAGCCCCTTTTGTAGCAGTAATGGTACCGGTATATAAAGGTGTGATGTACCGCAGCAGCTCATTAAAAGTGTTTCACTTGAACTGATTCTGCATTATGTCTCTTCCTCATGCCCTTCACATTAATGCTAGCAAGTCTGGTCCTCGTATGGTTGTGAGTTTCCGTGTCATAACGTGTTAGATATTGAAAGTTTAATTTAACCATGCCGATATTTGTGGCACTTGTGGCACACTGCTTAAACTACCAAGTCACTTCAACTGTCTTCCGTACTAAAATTTGTTCCAGGTCATAAATTTCAAGTTGCATTTATTAAATATTTTCAGAACTGTTTAACGTCTCTCGTTGGTCAATTGATCACATATATTGCATGTCAGAGAAACTACCTTAAAATTTAAGAGCATACCTTTAATAGCTTTGAACAAGCTATAATTAATGTCGAATGCGATTATGTACTAACTTATTAAATGATTAGGAATTAATGGTATTCTGTAGAAAAGACAGTTAACCGGAAGATAATGCTTTCTAAAACAAGTTGTTAGAACAGTACCGTGGTGGTTTGCTGTTCTGGTCAGATCAAGAACGTTGCTTTCTTTCAACGAAAATTTGTAATTTGTTTGAATCTGAATTACTAGAATGACGTTTTAAGATTTTAGGAAGAATTATTATAGTTGAGAGTATATAGCGATTGGTATAAAATACTGAAATTTAGTGAAACGATCTTCATCGCAACAGATCGTCATTTCGATTGGCAACTGGTTTCGGTCTATAATTTACACCATCTTCAGGCTGTAGACACCACGATGGAGGGTGGTACCTGTGGAGGGATCAAGGTTTATTAGAACACGGGCGTCAACTGCTCTTGGTAGGAACAGTTGACTGAAGTCAGTGTTCTTATCCTGTCCACCGCTTCCAAACGCCATCAAGTTGCCTACGGTCTGAAAGTGGTCTAAATTATAGACCGAAACCGGTTGCCAACCGAAATGACGATCTGTTGCGATCAAGACTGTCTGAATGAATTTTAATGTTTTAACGTTTCTTTTATTTTTACTGCCTGTACTGTTCTGTAATCCTAAGGTTCTCGTGGTAGGTTTTTGTATGCTTACTGCCTTGGTCAAAATCTTTATGACTGTTTATATGCTATATCCAAGGGGATCTCATCCAAAATCTAAAGGGTAAACATTTGTTGCATTTTGGCCACAAAATCCTTTGAAGAATAATTGAAAGCTATTCTTGCACTAGCCTCGTTCTTATAGATGTTAGAGTCATTCAGTATAACTTTAATGTAAATATATTTAATTGTGAATATTTCTTAATCGAGTTATTGCAGATGTAGTGATCTTATGTTTTTAATTGAGTGTGGATTGCATGTATTAAAGGATGTGTCTCTTTCTTGTAAACATATATTTTCTGACTCTTTTCGTGTTGCACAGTGAACTGCCAAAGTTGTTAAATAAACTTATTTGATCAGCTTTATTGTAATTTTCTCTGGAATGAGCTCAAAATCACTTCCAACCCGCTCCATATCGTTTCAACTTTATCAATCAGTTATTCGCCCTCTCTGGAGCTGCACTCTCGGCGCAGAGGCCTAACTCGCCACCTGTTTGGTACGACTCCGACCTCACTATGTTGCAAGAAGTAACTGCACGCTGTTTCACAATGTTATGCGTATCTTCCCACAACGTGTCTTTTGAATCAGTGTTGATGCAGTGCACAGATATGCCCGGGGCAGTGTTTATTTTCTACGAAATTCGTTAACGCTATGCAAAACAAAGATATTAGTTTCTAATAACGCTAACACAAGAAAGGCACTTGGACAGTATCTACGTAAATTGCGGCACACAGCTGTGCACTACTAAGACGGGGAATGATTTTTAGTAATCCAGTACTGCAGCTGTAGCGCTCCTCCGTGAAATGCCACTTCTCCCACAACAAGCGCTGTTCGCTTTTCAACTTACAGAAGGACTATAGCGTTTGCGAAAGATGCCTGTTTGCCGTGTATCTCTGGCAATAATATGTCTCTATATATTCTGTGTACCTTCCAGTCACTTTAAGTGTGAATCAGTGACAGTTCCAAGTGTCTTAGCGTTTCCTATTTGTACACTGATATGTTAAAATAACGTTATTCAAAGCTGTACTGTGGAGTAACGTGTGCATGCCTACTTGGCACAACAGCAACAGTCATGGATAAAACTTATATGTCAAAAAGAAATACGTTGCAAACTAGGAGTCTACACATCCTATTATGTGGTTAATCAAAATGGTTCAAATGGCTCTGAGCACTATGGGACTTAACTTCTGAGGTCACCAGTCTGCTAGAGCTTAGAACTACTTAAACCTAACTAACCTAAGGACATCACACACATCCATGCCCGAGGCAGGATTAGAACCTGCGACCGTAGCGGTCGCGCGGTTCCAGACTGAAGCGCCTAGAACCGCTCGGCCATCCCGGTGAATCATTCTAATAAATGGTAAGTATCTGAATACCAGGGAGGGCAGATTCATAACAAAAATTCCTTTCAGTACACAGAGGTGAAATAATAACTTTACAATCCGTGTATGGACTCCATCAATTGCTTTTATTTCATAAGTGATGTCAGCCTTAAGGGACATGTCTGAAAGAACAGACACCATCTTGATACTGTAGCCACTATAAATCAAAACACAAAGGAATTAATTGCCTTATCTGCTAATGGGGACTGATCAAAATTAATGGCGAAAGTTGACTGTTTCTACCAGACTGGAATTCCTGCTAGGGTATTCCGTGCAGTAGCAATGACCACTGTGTCTGGATGGCACACTGGTCAGCTCATCTGCCTAGTAAAAACGAGATCCGGGTTCGAATCCCAGTCTGGTACAAATTTTCAACTTTCCCCATTGATTTTGATCAATGCACAGTGGTATCTAATGTCATTAATTCCTTTGTGTCTTGATTCATAGTGGCTACAGGATCGAAATGTCTGTCCTTCTGGACATATATGAAAGAACAGACACTTCATCTATAATTAAGGTGAGAACGGCCAATGATCATTCATTGTGGATGCACACCACGCTCGTATTCTTAGAGGAATCGGCGAATGCCGCGAGTAATGGTTATAATGGGCAACAGCCACTGCATCAGCAGTGTGTGGATAACGTGGAATATGGCTGTAGTAGGAGATGTGCTAGGATAGTCCATGCAGTTGCGATGACCCTGTGTCAGGGTGTGTACACTCAACCATGCAACGCAATCTGGAGCAAACTTTTCCCTTAAGATTTAACTTCATCTGCCTCTAAAACCAAGTAGTAGTGAGAATGTTTTACCTTCCTCCTACCTAAAAATTTGCGAAGAGTGTTCATTACACTGCTGAAATGAACCACTGGAGGTAGGAGGAACAGTGCCATTGTGAAAAATGCATAACTGTTCCTAAGTGATATACTGACAAAACTGTCGAATTCCAGGTTACGTCTGACCGATTACTTCAGGCAGAGCTCTTTTTCCATCATAACCTAAGTTTTAATTGTAAGTCATTTCTGATGCATCATACAAGGCAGTTTCGATTACAACAAAAATTTGTTTGAAATCATCCATCCCTTCTCAAACCAGTCATTTTACTTATGCACATGAGTATAGACCTATACCACATAGCGTGATGCATATTTTCGCTTTTGTTTTCCATTTTAGACATTATGACAAACATACTTAACATTTCTTCAAAGTTAGAACCACATGTTATTTGCAGTGACATAATGAGTGCACTGCTCAATTTTGAAACTACAGGCAGTGTGGGAGTGGGGAACTGGAAGGTGCCGGTGGTTTTATTGGACAAATTTCAGTTCATCATTTATTACCAGATATGCGAGCTTAACACATCATTGTAAGAGCTGTTCAACCATTGCTGATCACAACAGTTTGATCTCGAAATATATTCCATCACATTTGGCCACGGGCAAGAAATCCTTGTTCTTACAATTGGGAGCAAAATATATGGCTCTAGCCTCTCAAGCACATTACATAAGAAAATTCAGTAATACATATACTTTTGAGGGGTATTCATTCAGCAAAAGCGGTAACGAAAGGACGTGGTAATAATCACTATTAAATAATGTTATGGTAAATATTTAAATCTGTAATAACAGGAACTATGCAACCATTGTTAGTCAATCCTTGTGAATCGTGAAAAATATTTACAGCCATTTTGCAAATCCTTTAAAGTGAATGTTAACGCAGAAACTCTACACAAAAGAACAGGGATGATATGTACGTACAGCACTTAGCTTGACAGACCTGAAAGTATTTATATTGCGATGGGGCAACTGGTGCACTAAAGTTCACAGAATCAAATGATGGCACATGAGATCAATGAACCATCTGCCAGATAACGCGGCGTTACCAGCACAATCAATACACAGAGGTACAGGAATGGCGAAAGCTTCACAATTCAACGTCTCAATTAAGACTAACATTACTCTACACAATTTAAAACACATGGTTGCAGACATAGGTAAACAACTGACAAGCCGAACGCAGCACCAGCATATAAAAGTAGGTGCAAACGAGGATGAAGCTTAACATCACAAACAGGCCCCTCAATTGCACCAGAGACGAAAGCACTCGACTTCTTGCAGTCTCAAGTGGTCACCATGTTACTTATGTGATCCCGTCATTTTCGCACCCGTAAGCTGACATGATAGACACAGTATGTTCTCGGTTGCCTTACTCAACAAACATCAGTGAGAAAATTGGAAGCGGAGAGTTTATACTCATTGCTGGTGACCCCACAGCGTCCATCCGGTCGTCGTATTCGGTACACGGCACGTAGGTAACAACAAGCCGGCAATCGATGTCGTTTACTCCATAACATACATGTGGGCGTCGTCGTGCACCGAATGGTGGCAGAACACAAAAAAAAGCCATTCACTCGTTGTGCAGAGCTCAGGACCGCGCTCGTTGTTCAGCGGCCACGGCCACGACTACAGTACACAGGCTGGCTGCAAGCCAAGGTACTCCAGCGGACAATATGTTGTCTTCCTCGTTCATTGGCAGACTCAAAAATGAGATTGCGCAGTAGCTTCAATGCTTCCCGTACACCTCGGTAACAGATAACAAGTGTGGCACTTCACTTGTAGTAAGTGTCGCTGGTATCAATTACCTGATATGTGCCTGCACGGATCAAACTTGCTTTTAGAAACTTTCTCTAAAGCTAGTTTTGAAGTAGTTGCACCGGTTTAGAACTTGAGCCTCATCGAAAGTAGCCCAAAACAGTAATCAAGCTGTAGTCACAGCGTGCCAGACTGTCAACGCTTCTGCCTGTACAGCAGCGTCAGCAGAAGCCGCCGTCCACTTCCGCGAGCTGTCGGCAGAATCTGGGAGAGCGACTGACTGCAGCATAACAACAGCCAGATCCCAATCATCGTCCCCGGTGCAAGAGCTTTCCAGGCGACACAAAAACACAGATTTTCCACAAATTCAGGCCCTGGGTAGCGGTATCTAATGCATCAGGTCCAGACCATGACCATCGGTACAGCTGGGCCATACTATTACGCAAAGCCAGTGCCAATAAACTTTTGATGCAGCCACGACTAGCCTCCACGGGTCATGAACCAATGACATCCGTCTATTCGTATCTGTCTGACCCTAGGCAGTGAGAAGTCTGCCGTTCCCCCATGGTCCTGACCACGCAGTGAGTTCCAGCCAGCTCTGCACCCTGGGGCTCTGCCGCCGCCAATCTACAGCATGCAGTACTTTGTTTGTCAGCCAGGTAGCCCAGTGGTCACCCCTGGCTAGCCTAGATACCATTTGTCAACTTATCTGAAGAAAAACTGAGTTTAGATATCACATTTAATAATAGTCAAATTTTAAGTTAGGTTATCTTCTTGTTGAAAATTCCATCTTCGTTAAGAAGAGTTGTGGTCAAAAGCTGTCAATACATATTTTATTTAAGGTGACTGATCTACATATAAGCCATGAATAATTAATAATGCTGATTTACATATGTGTGTATTAAACCGGGGACCTAGGAACGACGGAGAGGCTTCATCCCACAACAGGCCACAGCAGTCCACCCACCCCAACGCCGCATCACACTGAACCCAAGGTTACCGGGCAGATCGGCCGGTGTACACGTACGTGGAAACAGTGTTTGCGCAGCACTCGCCGACACAGTGTAACTGACGCGAAATAAGGGGAACCAGCCCGCATTCGCCTAGGTGGATGGAAAACCGCTTTAAAAACCAGTCACAGGCTGGCCGACACACAGGACCTCGACAATAATCTACCGGGCGGATTCGTGCCGGAGACCGGCACGCCTTCCCGCTCGGGAAACAGCGCGTTACGCCGCGCGGCCAGCCGGGCGGTCTAATAATGCTATTGCTTTCATTTGCTTCATTTCTGAAAATAGCTATGGCCCGTAGTTAGTATGGAGAACGATTCTTTTACCAGTTTCTTAACTGACCGCGAAAACAGATAATGTTTTCATTTCGGAAAACATTATCCAGAAATATTATCTGACACCGTAAAATGAATATAACTGCAAGTTGTAACGAATAAAACAGTTAAATTATAAAACTTCCTGGCAGATTAAAACTGTGTGCCCGACCGAGACTCGAACTCGGGACCTTTGCCTTTCGCGGGCAAGTGCTGTACCTAGGAAGTTTCATATCAGCGCACACTCCGCTGCAGAGTGAAAATCTCATTCTGGAAACATCCCCCAGGCTGTGGCTAAGCCATGTCTCCGCAGTATCCTTTCTTTCAGGAGTGCTAGTTCTGCAAGTTTCGGAAGGGGAGAGCTTCTGTAAAGTTTGGAAGGTACGAGACGAGATACTGGCAGAAGTACAGCTGTGAGGACCGGGCGTGAGTCGTGCTTCGGTAGCTCAGATGGTAGAACACTTGCCCGCGAAAGGCAAAGGTCCCGAGTTCGAGTCTCGGTCGGGCACACAGTTTTAATCTGCCAGGAAGTTTCATATCAGCCCACACTCCACTGCAGAGTGAAAATCTCATTCAGTTAAATTATAATCAGGCACAAAATGGAGCTTGAAAAAATCGCGAACCAAATGAAGACTCTCCGTATTTACATATTTTATTTTTATCAACATACGTACTTTTACTAAGGTGTTCACTCAAAGAACGGTTAAATGACGCAGTTTATACCCAAAAAAACTCATTTTAATTTTTTTTAAATGGTGAATCACCTATCACACGAAAGTACACATGAAAAAATACAGCACAGTGATAATCTGACATCGGCAGTGATAACTGTAATCAGAATAAGAAGCAGAATCAGCATGAGAATAGAGAGAGAGAGGGTGAGAGAGAGTTATCTCTCTCCACATTGGTACACGCACATACAACACATTCACATTATGATCTGTGTCTATTTTTTACCTTGTTAATGATTACAGAGTTCGTGCGTTGTTGCATTTCATATATGCTTGCACAATATAAAATTAAATATTATTTCAATCAAGCGTACTAGACGATGTCATTTAACAGGCATTACTCTTGATAAGGGGGAAAATTATTGAAGTACTTCCGTGACGTCACAAAAGCCCCCTTTGAATCTCAGGCTCTGTATAAACACCTGTGCCTGAGATCAACATTAACACATCATTTCACTTGAAATTTCTGTGGGTTGCAAGAGTGTTCTGTGTTCTAACTTGTGCCTCAAATGATTTTGTATGTCCATCTATTTCAGGTGCAGTTCACTGAAAACAAGGCGAAACCTTGAATGGTCGCACAGGATTTCAGTCTCTATTTTTACTCTCATGATTTCATCTGACATTTACGTAAGAGCTTAATATATTACAGGAAAATACTATCATGATTATATCATATTTTGGTGAATTAAGGTTTTGAAGTGTTTCAAACAGTTTATACTCGTCCTTACTTTCAAATCTGATCAGTCCTCTGGAGAATTTTTGTTATATTTTCATAGATAATAATGTTCACAGTTTTTTACCATTGATGTGTAGACACTTGTACAGTTTTTGCTCTTAAATAATTATTACTGCCATCGTTCATTACAAAAAGGAAAATATTTTGTTCATAATTTCGATTATCTTTACAAAATTTTGTTTTCTCTTTTACACACATTGAACAAGTTTGATGCTATTAAACGTAGAATAGTCGTCCGGTTAAGTTCTGTCGAGCTGTCGGGGTGAGCAGGATGCACGACAGCTCGCCAGATAAGATGTGGATCGACGCCAGGACCCTCGAATGCGGACAGGAACACGGATAGGTAGGACAAGATATCGAAGATGGTCGACTGGATACAAGATGGCCACGTTGTGCTCTTACAGAGGTCAGGCATCTCATTTTTTATTGGTACATGGAACATAATCATCTAGAACATGGCATGATGTGTTGGCTGAAGAGATGTTTCATTAGTACAAATACTTTTAAGAGTATGCATTTTTCATGTTTGTCTTACTGTTTGTGGCGACGGTTTCTATGGTCGGTGTGGTTTCTCAATAAAGCTATTGCCGTTGTAGTTTCATCTGTGGTAGTGTTTTACACATACGACACCTCACTGTACCATATCCACTGTTTATTGTTCATGGTATGGTCACAGTCAATACTATTCAGATATGATGCTACTAGACGCACTTGCTAAGTGTGCATTGTAGAGCAATCATAGATGACATTTCAACGTACTGTAAATAGTGCACTATCACGTGACAACATTCCACAGTGAAAACACCAAGTCGAGCACGTAGCAATGTGTTCGACCACTGTATTTGTTCTTGCTGGAACGACAGTTTGCTGCTGCACACTGTGCTCACTTGTAGGTGTAACTTTGGAGTACGGCAGTACATCGGTTTTCATTCCACTCAGGAGTTTCTTCACACAATGCTGCACGTGCTCACACGATTCGACACATCAACTTAGGTGAGTGTAGAACTTTACTTTGCACGACCAGCACTAGATTTGTTGTCGTTTTCAATGTATTAGTATCGTCGTATGATTCACTGCTCATTGCATACACAATGTTCGTGCACTACCACTTTCTATGAGAGTATCCATGTATCACTTAAGTCCTCCACATGATTCCAGAATCAAAGATATTCGCTTTAGATAAAGTATAGAATATGTTTATTCGTGAATTATCTGTACTTGTTCACTTCAACATATATTTTACTAAGTAACTCGTTTAACATAAAACTCAGAAATGTTTTTATTTACATTATGTACAATTGGCTTTGTAGTGAGGTTTCTCAATTAGCCTTGCGAAGTTGTCTAAGGCCTTGTTTTATTGAATTATTTGTTCGTGCTTTACGTAGGTGGACCATTGGGAAAGTGTATGGCATCCATTCAAATTCATTAAGCTCAGGAAACCGCAGTTCCAGGTTTCTTTAAAATCCTTGTACATTTGAACAGCATAAACTGCGAAAGACAAGATATATAGCGTTACGAGAGTCAAATCATTATCCGAAGGCATTAAATTGTGCCAAAACATTATTCAAATTATTGTGATAAAACATTATTCAAATGAAGACTTTCGAAAGTTGATTACTTGTGCCCTTTGATTGCTTGGTAAGACACATGCACAGTCATTGCTTACTAAACTCCGCAACTGAAAACTGCTTAACATTTTTAAATACCTATGTACACATTATATCTAACTTCAGCACAAAGTGCCTGCACTAAATTCTTTCAGATTCACTTTCTGGTAATGTTGCATTATTTTTCGCACATTTCTGTTCATGATTGTTCTTCCATATTTCGATAGCAGAAAAAATACACACAAAGAAAGAAATAAAACACACTAATTTTATCTGGAAACCCTATAAAACTCACATACTGGTTATTCCTTGGACTTATAGCCACTATGTACACCTTTTCAGCAGGTTGCTCAGTGAAGGTTCTTTAATCAGCACACTCAGTTTCATTTGCAGCAGATGCATCAGTTCATTACTAACTTAATCCTTCACGCTCTTCACTTATCCAATTATCCAAAATACTTCGGAGTTCTTGTATTATTAATAGTCGGGTCCTGTGTAATAAAATTACTCGAAATGCTAACAAATCTATAGAAAAGAAACAAGCACAATATATACATCTTAACACTAGAGGAAAAAGCACAGAATGTGAGAAAAGTCTTATAATTACTGTTTACAACTTTTGCCTGGTCCTCTGCACTTTAACTGCCATTTTTTTTCTTTGTGACTTCAGTAACACCTTCTCTCCCAGCTGCTACCTTTGACTCTACTGTCTTACGTAATCTGTTTTCCTCAATATTCCTTGGAGTGGTAATGAAATAACTGTTGGTTTTATTTTATCCTCTCATGATACGTCCTCTCTTGGCGTACGGGGATATATATATTCATTGTTCATCTTTCTGATTTCTCTGTGCTCTGCCTGTCTTTTAGTCCAGTTAATTCGGTAGTTAGAATGATAATACATTTCATGGGATGATGATGGCATCAGGTTTGTGAGGCGTTCAACTGCGTGGTTATCAGCATCCATAAAAATTTCCCATATTTTCGATGTCCAGTCTCGCCACTTTTCCGAATGATGATGAAATCGTGACGACAATACAAACAGCAATGCTGCCCACTAGACCTCGAGCTGCGGACACATTTCATGTGCTTTAACTTGCGTGTGATACACGCAACTCTTGATTACACCGGGGTTTTCGGTAAATACTTCTGAATAGTTCCATTTTAGTTACTCACTTAGATATTAAGAATCTAGGATCTGGCCCTATAACATGTATTCCAGATTCTGAAGACTGATAAAACTGATTCTACACTTAGTGTCATGGGCTTGTGTTGTTAGGAGATACCTGTATATGGTACCTCTATACCTACAAACTTCACCTTTACCCTCCAGAAAGTTTACTATGTTTAGATTTCATTTTGATTAAATCCAGAACTAATTCCCTTCCATTAATTCTCAGAAAAAATTGAATACAGAGAGATCTAATTTTGCATCTCCCTGTTGCAGAAACCCAATTCCTAATATGCAATTGGCAGAGAAATGATCTATGAGCAGAAATGTGCTCTTAAATGCTCTGTTACCGGTAATACCTTCCACCTGCGTCTTCCAGCTAACATAACAAAGCATTCACCGCTCCCATGTCGCATGGCGAGCACTTTGCATATAGACTGACAATATTACTTTCATTATGATAAAAAGTTTAGTTTGTGTCGAAGTAAGGTATTCCTTGTTGACACCGTCACCGCAGCCGAAGTCTCACCGCCATTATTAAGTACGCCGGATAACTCTTGCTGCAGTTTGCTCACGTGAATTACCATGTTTTCTTTCCATTTCGGAAGTTAGTGTGTAAGCACAGACTTAACGTGACCTAATTCAGTTTTAATCTCTTCGTTATCATTTCTGCGATCAGCAACAACATCTGCACTTTCATTCTGTGCTACAGCTCGTAGTTCATTTTTTAAAGGTTCGTAAACATATGTATCGTTTTCGTGTAACTAGTTAACGGTTCTATTAGCAATTTTGTTACTTAAGCAATTAGGTACTCAGTAACGTGCTCGAACTTTTCATGCAAACAGCAAACAAATTCAGTATTGATTTGACTGCTCTGAGTAATTAGTTGCTGCACGTAACTTAATTCAGAGCGAGTCTTTTAATACCTTAACATCCGACTTTTTGTTACCGCCTCCGGTAAATCTTGACATGCGATTTTTAAATCCAATAATTGAGTCATTACTGTTTCTAAGCTCGTTTTAATCTAACGAGGTGAGCGAATTGTTCATTTGATAAACGCTCGGAATTATTACTCATTTTCTGTTTGATACTGGTACTAATTTATACCGTTCGTTTGCTAAGAGGACAAAATTTTATTTTAATAATGGAAGCTGTACCCTTTTACAAATTGACAAATGGACCTGAAAAACGGAAAGGTTATTTCAATTTCTCGTCGATTTCCGCCCGTAATTCTGCATTACTCGTAGTAGAATTCGTACTTTCTATCACTTGACCTGGAATTTGCTGCTCTCTGGTATTTAACTGCTGATATCTTGTATCCACTTATTCCGAATTTCTCTGTATTTTCTACGTTTCCCCTTTCCATTAATTTGGAGTGAATTGTTGAATTTGAAGTTTACGCTTATTCTCTCTAAGAGATCTATTACTCATTTGAAATAACATTTACAGTGTTAACGAAAAGAAAACTCCATCTAACGGGGATTCGACATGATGCCCTGGATAGCACAGATCTCCACCATCTTATGATACACAACACTAATTCAAAATTTCTGATAAATGAGAATTATACTGACTTATACTAAATTTACTAGAAAAGAAGGACAACGTTAATCTACTTTCGGTTTCCTAACTGTGAAGCAAAAAGATTTTAGCTTCAATAGAGGCCTGCTTACCTAATGATATGCTATTTGTAATCGTGCTTAAGTTCATTCTGATTTTTTATTTCTTAATATTAATTACGTAGTCTTTTTCTTTTTGCTATTATTCCTTATTCTTATGTATACTTTTTCTATCATGCAGTGGCAGATACACGAAAGACAGAACACATGACAAAATTAGAGAATATTGGCTATTACTATCTTTACCCAATGTATAATTTATTTCAGTGTCTATTGCATTGGCAGTCCTCGTTTAAGGTCGAAAACAATAACTTTTCCGCCTGTATCAGAGTAAAATTAAGATATCAAATCTAGTAATCACCAAATTTCAGTTTACCTAAAACACTTATCGAAACTTCTATCTTTAGCGGAGAGCTATAGTAAGAAATGGGGACAAAATGTGAAAATATTTCTCTTTGATTTATTGTGATTGATTTGCATGAAAGCCAGAAATAATTAATAATGCTATTACTTTCATTTGCTTGATTTCTTGAAACAGCTACGACTCGCAGTCAGTTCGAAAACGATTCGTTTGGTCGTTTTTCAACTGATCGCGAAAATAAATAATGTCTTCTCTACGAAATGTGACTGCAGGGTCTAAAGGATATAACTAAATTCTAATCACGCACAGAATTGAGCTTGAAAAAATCGCTAACCAAACGAAAATCCTCGTCCCCCATGTTTAAATATTTCACTTTGATCAATATAAATACTTTTACAATGGTTGCCACCGATAGGGAAGTTAAATGACGTCGTTTATTCTCAGAAAATTTTTCACCTTTTTTTTATGTGAATCAGCTATCACACGAAAACTTACATCAGACGACCTCGTATCAGCGGTGATAATAAGGATCAGACTCAGCAAGACAACAAAGAGAGTGAGAAAGAGTTATCTTTTTCCACACTGGTTCATGTGTATGTAATATATTGACAATATCATCTTTGTCTATTTTCTATCTCCTTAATGATTGCAGAGTTCACGCATGGCTTCATACCATAGATGCTTGCACAAAATGAAATTAAATATTATTTCAGTCAGGTGTATTACATGCTGTCAATAAATAGGTATTACAATTTATTCCTCGTGTTCGGCTGTGATGTCGCAGACGGATCGCCTCCTGCTGCTTGCGTCCTGCAAACACACTGCTCTGCGTTCATGTATGATTATTAACAAAGAGTTATGGCAACAGATTGTTGCCTATATCGTCTGCACCTCCCACGCCCCCAGCAGAGAACTGCTCACCCATTACGCAATTGAGGAAACTCATTCGAGGCATGAGATGAAATTTACTAGTATAATCCAAAAAACGGTGTTTCAATCAATATGAATTAAACAGTGATAAAAATGCATTCTTACTTCGAAAATTATTTTCCTTGACTGAATCTGATATCACACTTGCAGTTACCGCATCAAATTCAGTCACCAGATTTACAAAGCAACAGCATTATGTTCAATTTTTATTTTGACATTTTTGTAATTATTTTTGCTTTTCTACGCTTTTAGCCTTCCTTTCCCCATTGCATCTCAGTTGAATCATTAGATTTTTAACATAATTTTTATACTATCAGATCCAGCATTTCTGGGGGTCCATTTGTTATTTCGATGCCGTAAGTCTTTCGCAAAATTGACCTTCACTATAATATCACATTGTCTAAATGGTAACAAGAATCAAAAGACATATTATAATTCGGAAGGATAGCTTCGTTGAGCCTACAGCATATATGAAGACTTGAACGACAGTGGGCGAGATAATAAGCGGGTCAGCCTGCCCACTAGGGGCGTTTGGGCAGCTTACGCTACTGGTATTGTCATACAGCGCATGGCGTATGCTCAATGTAACATATGCTCGGCGATCAGTAGCTGGGATAGTGTTAGGCGCATCACCACTCGTGACGCAATTAGTAAGTTTTTTCATCATACTACTCGTTATTTAAAATGAAGAATAAACAGTAACGTCACCCGTAACAATAAACTTAGCAATATCTGGAGATATTTTCCCATAAAAAGGTTGTGTGTAATCAGGACCAAGATGAAATGCGTTGTGTCTCGGAATACTATTATTCTGAGGTGGGGAAAATCACACGGGCTGCAACGGACTGAAGATGAATTTATTGAGGTTTCAGTTAAGATATGGTATGAACAAGCTCCCATTGTAGCTGACTCCACGCTCGTTACTGTTATTCTTCCCGTTGTGATGAAACCACGGTCAGAAATTGGCATAGGAAAGCGATAATTTGGGTGGTGGTTGTCCGTATTAAGTATAGCATAAGGCGATGAAATATGTCGCAGTGCATGGCAAGAATAATCGGACTTCGAATAACAAGCTATTTAGACTGCTGGTATTAAGATAAATTATGCAAATATGCACTGGTAGCATTGTCACAAAACTGAACTTTCGCTTCTCAACTGAATTAAGCTGATGAAACTTATAACTAACTTGTATAGACAATTACTGATGATTAGGGTACATGTCAGTTTACCTAAGAAAGATGACAATCATTCGTAATTAGTTTATAGACACAACTATGATGTTCTTACGAGGATGGAGTCATGAGAAGGAGTGGAAAGCAAGTAGGATTCTGAGGAACTTCCCTTATTTCAATACAAGAAGGACGAAATTCGCCCACTGATATAATTCATAGATCGAGGTCAAGGATATACACAAATCTGTCCATAGTACTTTTTTACATGACAAAAATTAATTTATTAAAATATGCATGTCCTCTAATTCCTGAGCGTAACATGTTATCAGAACTTAATGTGCAAGTTCGTCATGAACGAATACACAATGGTTTATGAACAGCAATAGATGCACTAACGGAGGCAGAATATGACTACACACTATCAGACAATTATAATCAACGATATTACGAGAAGGGAAGCTTTGACTTTGCTTTAAAGTATATTGATATTCATGGGGTTTAAAATTGGGTAATTTTTGTGGTTGTTCTTGTTGACAAAGAGTAATGCGCAGGAAATTACAGCTTTGGGAAACTTACCCCTCGTAATGTCATTACTTATAACATATTAAAATTGTCTGAGACTATGTGGTCCCATTCTGCCTCCTTTAGTGCATCTGTTGCCGTTGATGAACCATTTTGTATTCGTTCAAGACGCATTCGTAAATTAAGTAGTGATGATATGGTATGTATCTGGATTAAAGGACGTGAAGGTATGGCTAAATTTACTATTATGGGTTATGTTACCGTCCATACTTTATTTTAAATAACAAGTGAATATGCAAACGGTATGAACAGTTAACTCCAGAGGGACGGGAGCGGCTGATGGTGATTCTTCAGTGGCACCGTATTTTTGTTATACAGTAATGGTGTGGCGGCAACATTGATGTATTGATATTGGCTGTGTTGGAGGGCATACTGTATATTCCTATGCTTTTATCAGTGCTGGATTCCGATAAGAAGCAAAATACTCCGTAAAGTTTAGTTGTATTATCTGACCCAGTATCACCTCCGACCTCAATGAAGGTGTGGCCTGAAATTCTGGATGAAACGGTATCAAAACGGTTAAGTACCGGGTGGTTATAATTAAACTTTCCATATTTAACACGTTATAACACGGAAACTAATTACCGTATGAGTAGCATACTTGATAGCATTAATGTCAAGGATATGAGGAAGGGAAATAACGCAGTATCAATTCAAACGAAACACTTCTAACGTACTGCTACGTTACATCATACCATTACGTACCGGTACTATTACTGTTTCAAAAGGGGCTCAATGTAGCGTCCATCAGTGCTTAGAAGAGTCTGAAAGCGCAGGATTACATGCTGTACGTCAGAACAAAGCGTGCCCGTAGCTATGCTGCCTGTTTTGATATGCGCTTCGGTTTGGGACATGTGTGAGTTCCCCTGGTAAACCCTTTCCTTCAGGTAGCCCCGCAACCAGAAATCAAAAGGAGTGAGATCAGGTGATCATACTGACCAAGCATTTGGAAACGGTCGGTTGACAATTCCATCGTTTCCATATGTGATTCTGAGAAGCAGGTGAACTTTTCAAGCGATGTGCGGTGGAGCCGCATCTGGCATGAATACAGTTCAATTTAACACGTTTCTCTCCTATAGGGCGGGTATGACATAATGGCGAAGCATATCGCAGTAACGCCGGCCACTCATACTGCACGTCTTTGGTCCTTGACCGCCAAACTGTTCAAAAAAGAATGGGTCAATGATGAATGCAGCCGTGAAGCCATACTATACGGTGCCACGTTCACTATACAGAGGAACTTCATACATGGTGATTGGAGACGAAGATCTCCACAGTTAGCAATTCCGAGTTTTCACTTCACCAGTCAGAGAAAAATGATCTTCGTCTGTCCATAGGAAGGTCCAGGGCCAGCCCTCGCCAAATTCAATTCTTGCGAGAATGTGGGGAGCGTAGTCAATACGGCGTTGTGCGTCCTGTGGCGCAAGCTGAACTACGATATGGATCTTGTGTGGATACCATTTGGGAATGGTTCGAAGCACCTTCCGTACAGTGGACCACGGGATGTTCAGCTGTCGTGACACTACACGCGCACTGCCTGACGATCGGGAAATTGCGCACATGGTAGTCTGCACAGCAACAACGATTTCATGAACCACCGGTGCCTCAACCGGTCGTCGGCCTCTTCCCGGAGCGAAGCCCAGTTCTCCAGTTGATTCGAACTTCTTCGTCATGCTCCGCACATCAGGTGGAGAAAGAGGACCCTTCCGTAATCCTTTCAGCTGGCGATATTCTCGGAGTACAGATGCAGCATTACTGATGTTTTGACAGTAGAGATTCACCAGTAACGCCCTGCTCCTTTTGTGCAGTCGTGTTGACATGACTGATCACAGCACCTGGTTGCCGTAGTTGCAAATGGACGATGGTGCTGTGACGCGTGGAAATCGTGCACCCCATATTCTGGACATTAATGCTACCGAGTGTGGTACTCATACGGTAATTAGTAACCGCGTTATAACGTGTTAAATATGAAAAGTTTAATTATAACGACCCGGTATATACATAGAATTTATGGATTTGGGTGTCTACAAATGGGGCTCGATTAAAAGCCAGAAAGTAAACGTAGGTAGATCTCACCTCTCATTATTGTCTGTCAAACACTTGTCATTCTAAGGTACATGCAAATTACACTGACAAATAACAAAATGCAACACTTTTATGGACTAAGGCATTTTATTGACTTGTGATGGCCGGCCACGGTGGTCTAGCGGTTCTAGGCGCTCAGTCCGGAACCGCGCGACTGCTACGGTCGCAGGTTCTAATCCTGCCTCGGGCATGGATCTGTGTGATGTCCTTAGGTTAGTTAGGTTTAAGTAGTTCTAAGTTCTAGGGGACCGATGACCACAGATGTTAAGTCCCGTAGTGCTCAGAGCCATTTGAACCATTTGACTTGTGATGTGACAGGTAATTTATCATTGCAGGAATAGATGATAACAAATTCACACAAACTGAAACAAACATAACACAGTAAATGGTGCCCAAATTGTTGCATCAGCACACAGTATAGTCCCCTCTGCCGCCAACGCAGGCGTTATTCAGGCATGCAGATCATCAGACAGGTGTCGAATCGCACTCTGTGATAGACTGTTGCAAGCATCTTGCACCTTTGGTTCCAATTCATCAATGGTTTTTGTAGGCTCTGGAGAACGAGTAAGTACCCAGTCCGTCATGTCCCATATATGATCAATTGGCGACCAATCTGGTGATCTCGCTGTTCAGGTATTCGTTTTATACCACAAAGAGCACGTTGAGTCGCAGCAACGGTATGTGGACCTGCTGTGTAGTGCTTTAAAAGCTCGCCGCCTTCCTGTCGAACAAATGACAGTAGCATGTGCAATGCAGTGAGCACCGTGCAGGAGAACCAAATGTGACGCAAATTGGAACTGGTGTGACTCCCCCTCCCCGGCGTGGTGTGATACCTGTGCTTCGTGGGCGGATGCACTCTGGAATAGTCCGCTCATCAGGTCTACGGCTTACACTTTCACGTTCATCACCCACAGACACATAGAACTACCCTCACCATTCTTCAGTGACAATAGAGGGCCATTCCACTCTACAGTCGACTGTTTCACAAATACAGAGTAGCTGTGCTTGGCAGTGTTGTGGTGTCAGTGGTAGCCTGGCCTGAGGCACATGTGATCTTAGTCGTGATGCAAGCAGACGCTTTCAAATGGCTCTGAGCACTATGCGACTCAACTGCTGAGGTCATAAGTCGCCTAGAACTTAGAACTAAGTAAACCTAACTAACCTAAGGACAGCACACAACACCCAGCCATCACGAGGCAGAGAAAATCCCTGACCCCGCCGGGAATCGAACCCGGGAACCCGGGCGTGGGAAGCGAGAACGCTACCGCACGACCACGAGATGCGGGCAGACGCTTTCCAGGGGTCCTCTGTGACACAGCAGAATTTCATGCCAGGATGATGGTCCGTCTTCCAAAATGCTCGCAGAGTACGTCGGTTTTGACGTACTACGCGGACGTCCCCAACGTGAACTACTAGTCTGGAAATGTTACACAGACCACTACTGAAAACAGCGGCACACCAGCGATCACTTTGCCAAATATGTGCAGCAACCCATCGACACTTTCCTCAAGCTTTCTGCAGGCCCTCACTCAACCCATTTCAAATGGCTGAAGTTGTTTAATAGGATTTGTACCCCAGAAAGAATGTCGCAAATACTCAAGCTCAGCATGCTTACTGCCGGTATAGGAAATCAGGGGGCGCGCGAACAGGGCTCTTGAGAGCCTCTGATCACCGATGATCGTGACAAATGAATCGCTAACTCCTCAGAATGCACACATTACAAGTGCAGGAGGAATGCATGGAGAAATATAAAAAAAAATATTTCATTATATCATTTAGCAGACGTTGCCCAACATTGGATAACGGGAGCAAATCTGGATACCTTCAGACTTCTATAGTGTGACACGCTAAAACAGTTGGTAGTGCTTCACAGGAACCAACAGGAAATATCCCATTCGTGGAGTGGCAAACCTTTAAAGTCCTTATAAATATATATAAATCCATGGTAAATTAAATTAGATGTTAGTAAAGAGAAAAATATAGAGAGAATTTACATGTTACATTTAGGTGTTTCCGAGAACCTCGCAAGGGTTAATTTACTTTAGGAAATGAGCAGTTTAGAACCACGGAGGTGCGGTGGAAATGACACGGAAGCCGCTCTTTGTCAGAAGGTACGGCGGAGCTGAGTGAATGCGATGCAGTTAAAGGGTGCACTCAACGGCGAGAGTGTATAGGGAGGTGGCAGAGCTGCGTCTGCAGGGTGCCAACGTGGCAACGATGTTTTCCGGTGCCAGTACTTTCACAACTCTATTCAACCGAGTTGTTAATGCTCATGCTGGATGAGAGATGGTCAGATCTAAAGATGTCCGTACTGAAGTCAAGGACGTATATTATTCATATAACAATGTAGGAACTTTGGACGCAATCACGACATGGTTAACACAGTACTCAAAAATAAAACCAAGGGAAGATCCCCCACTCCCAAAAAAGATTAGCTTTACCTTGGGACGAACGGAAATAAAATGAAAACTAAGTTCATATACTGCCAAATTTACGTTCCGTTTCAGACAAAATGTTGTTGTTGTGGTCTTCTGTCCTGAGACTGGTTTGATGCAGCTCTCCATGCTACTCTATCCTGTGCAAGCTTTTTCATCTCCCAGTACCTATTGCAACCTACATCCTTCTACACTCTAAAAAGACAAACGGCGAAGTAATTATCCGAATGCTATGGATATTACTAGATGTGATGTACATATGTACACGTACAGACAAACAAATGACTACAATTTTAGGAAAATGTGATATTTTGAGCTTTAAAAACTGAAGAAGTCAATAGCGCATTGGTCAACCTCTTATCCAAGCCGTAATTCAGATTGACAGTGACTGACAGAATTGCGGATATTCTTTGGGGGACATCGTGCCGTATTATGTCCAACTGGCATGTTAGATCTTCAAAATCTCGATCAGCTCTGAGCACCCTGGCCACAATGCTTCAAACGCTTTCAATTGGGCAGAGATCCGACGACCTTGTTGAACAAGTGGCATATGCTCTTGTACAACTTGATTACAAACATTCACTTATCCTGTGGTCTCATTTAATGCAACCAGTCCCTTTCAGGACAGATTGCTCGTATTGATTTATTTTCTGGATGTTTTACAAAGTTGCTTCGTGTGCACAATACACCTATAAGCATCGTGCATTCCTCCACACCACTTCATAGTGACATTGCTCTACTATAGAATGACTTAACTGCCAGCTAGTCAAGCGTCAGTGAGCAGGTTTCCAAAGAGCTCTCCACAGTATCAATGTCATCCTTGGTATCACTGTCACTCCCACCTACATACAACGTACCGCCCACATCTCTGACTATTGCCGACCTTACAGCATTCTGCCATCCAGGATGCGGATCAAGGAACATCTGTGTGTTGCACATTGGAATATCCTAGCGTCCCAACTTTGTGTACGTGTTGGACACTTCTCATATGTCACCGAAGACAGTTTCAGCGGTAGCGTTGTGACACCTTTCTGTTGTGATACTGCAGCTCAGGGATCAGGCTATGTGCTTCACAATACTGATGGTGAAGAAGAAGATTCTTCAGTAGTGGTATCTAGGTCTCCAAACTCATCAGTAGCACTATTAGAAATACCTTCTCTGCAGTTTCTGGCCACCAGGTGGACCGAGGACGTTGTGTTCAGACCAGCACAGTTGACGTGGACCTTATCGAAGGAAACTCACATCCAACTTTAATGCATTAGCACGCAGCGACCTGCTCAAGTCTTGGCCTGGCTATCGCAGAACATCAAACTCTTGACATGTCTGCAGGGCCGTGTACACTTCTCAAGAGAATCTGCTATTTTTTCTTCTTGTGTGACACAATCATCATGGCCAGAAATGAAAAACAGCAGCCACAACACACCATCGGATGGTCCACTCACTGCAACACATGGAGATGGTCAACTCTGCAAGACTCTTCATCTCTCTGGCAATCCAGTCAGCAACAGGGACATCTCGAATCAGGCAGAGTTGTTGCCATTTCTGACTGAGACAATCTATCAGGACACTTACAGGAATCCCCTAACTCAGCGATTACTTCCTCATGGAAAAATGCAAATGGTCCACTCCCTGGCTGCACCTCCATTGCCATCGATGATTAGTCAGTTCGGTCCACCCATGACAACATTACTGCGTTTTCCTCTTTTCAGATATTCTCCAGACTGATTTGCACAAGCCAACTCCAATTTTCATGGCCACTAACAGGCCATCCATGACACTGGCATGGCTATTAAAGACCTCAGGTTCAGCACTCCACAGACAGGGATACAGGTGACGAGGAATCCGTAATTTAGGTATCCACAACGAACCTGGACACCTAGTCAGTACCAGGATAACTCTCATCAGGATCGTGTCATAATCTCTCCCTCGACAGCTGCACGGGAAAAGAATGTAGGATGACTGACGTCAGGATTTCTCCACAATATTTCTCCTGGTGGGGACGGACGCTGAATACCACAGTCCTGCCTGTACTATCGTCTGCCACCAAAAAGTACGTAACGAGCCCCCTAGAAACTCATCTGCGACATGTCAATGACAAAGCCGACCAAAACACGACAGTTATTGTCCGGATCACCTCCAGGAGCCACCACAGGAAAGAGTGGCGCTCACTTCGGCACATGTAGCGCCTGTATCACAGATGGGGGTGCGACGTCCATGGGCACTGCTTTGGGTCAGATAATCGCATGTTCACCAAGCACTGAGCTATTGTGTGTCGGCTGAGCATGTATTTAACATAACACCCAGTTGGTAGCATGCAGTTCAGGTCGCCGACCTCACCAGTTCTGTCGCAGGGCTAAATCTGGATCTACACCTCACAGTGACAGCAGCTCCAGACGCCTCACCGATCTGGACGTCACGCCCCTACAAGCAACCGGGCGTCGTCTCTTAGCATCGACCTCCTCAACATTTACCTCCTGTGGACTGTGGGCATCAGGGTTTGGTATCTGGCAGTTATTTTCGACTTTCGTACTTGTGTTCAAGGACTTCTGTCCGAGATTTGTTCCCATTTGAACCTAGAATTCGGCTATTAAACACTCTACAGTGATTGATGTCTGACATGGACATGTTTACTTCAAGTGTTTATGAGCTTATCTCCACCCAGGAATTTCTTCCGTTTGAACGTAGACTTGTACCATTAAACACTGGGCAGTAACTGAAGTCTGACTCGGACATATTTTTTTTTCAAGTGTTTATGATTCTATCTTTCCAAGGGAATCTTGTCTGATGTAGTGAACCCGTGTAAGGTCACCTTAACCCTGACAGCACGACGGTTACTTCAGCTGTGGGAAGAGCACTGAGTGTAATCTCTCATATCTTCGTGAGCTACGTGGTGAGAGGGCAGAATGAGGAGAAAGTACAAACCGTGATCTCGTTTCAACGGCTAACCTTCAAAATATGTAAGGGATATAATACACTGGT
The DNA here is from genome assembly GCF_023864345.2 of Schistocerca serialis cubense. NCBI lineage: Eukaryota > Metazoa > Arthropoda > Insecta > Orthoptera > Acrididae > Schistocerca > Schistocerca serialis. The sequence goes on from NC_064642.1 coordinate 526,605,964, forward strand.
GTCCTAAATTAAAGGAACAAACAGAAATTTTTCAGAGCTGTGTTTATTCTTCTACAAAACAGTATCAACAGGCGATAGAAATGTAGAAACAAAGTAAAGAACACACAAAGTAAACAGCTGCAACACGTGTAACAGTTTTCGTTTTTTGCAACTCAACGGATCTACACACGTATTATGACAAATGGTTAATGTGCTCAGTATCGGGTGTGACTACCTCTCTCATCAGTACAGGCCTGACAACGATGAAGCATGATGAAAATAATCTCATCAATCTCATGTGAGGCAATGTTGCCCATTATTCTTGCAGAACTGCTTGCAAGTCTTGGAGAGTGGTTGGTGGATGCTAACGTGATGCAACCCATGTCCATAGCGCATCGCAGACTTGCTCTATGAGATTAAAATCGGGAGGGCGAGCAGGCCACGTCAAGCATGAAAATTCTTCTGTATCCAAGAAAATATCATTAACCTGTGCTCTATGAGGTCGAGCATCATCGTCACTCAGTAAGAAGTCTGAACCCACAGCACCTCGCAAAAACCACACATGAGGTCCCAAGATCTCATCACCATACCTGCCAGCAGTTAAACCTTGCTGATTCAACTGTAGAAGTTCATGAAGAGGTGTTCGAGTGGTCAACATAATCCCGGCTCACATCGATAGGAACCCTCCTCATTGATGGTCTCTTTCCACAACTTTTGGGTGCCGAAATCTTGTTACACGTTCCATCCAGAAGCAAATCCGTCAAGAATCACTCTCCAGACCAATTCGGGACTCATCTGTGGAAAGTACATTGACCCACTGTTCCATTGTCCAGGTGGTGTGTTGACTACTCCACTCTACTCATTCTCTTCTGTGAAGACGCATCAGAGGTACACATACAGCAGGTCTCCAGCAATAAAGGTCACCCTGCAGTAGACTTGTGTGCACCGTTTGCCTCCATACAACACGTCCAGTGGGTGCTGCGAGGTCAGATTTCAGTTACTGTGCAGTACTAAGGCGGAACCGCCGTTCACTTACAGCCAAATAACGGTCCTCTCTTTCCGATGTCACACGTGGTCGGCCCTGCTCTGGTCCTCGGGGTAGCGTTCCAGTCTCTATAAATTGTCGCCACATCCGTAAAACAACAAAACGATTTACGTTAAGTCATCGGGTCACATCAGTTTGCGACTGTCCTGCTTTCATTTTTCCTATGTTCCTTCACCGCAGAGAGTTAGGTAGGCGTCTTTACTATTCCATACAACTCAGTCTATGACTGTGTATACACCGATTGTGGATTTGGACTACCCGGCAAGTACCACCCCATTTGACAGGTGCCCTGACGTCATCGTTTGCGTGGTTCTTCGTTGACCTGAATGCTACATTCCATGCAGAACACGATCGAACGGACATCTGTCGACAGTTTGTATGACTATATAGTGAATTAGATACAGAATGGGAAAATAGTGGTTTGCTACTTTAACTTTAGACACCAGTGTACAACTGTTTGAACTGATTCAACGAAGAAAAGAATATAGACTTTACTAAAGGCAATTAAAGTATTTTTATTACAGTATGCAAACGACACTTTCCTCCTCTTCCTACAGCATGTATTTTGTAATGCAGTTGCGGCTATTCCACAAGAAGAATCCTTTCTCAACATGTACTTATGGATAAGCTGTCTCACGGCCATATTGACGTGTCATTTTCACTATCTCTGTGTGGGCGTTTCTTCAGGAAAACTGCTTAAAAGAAATGTTTTACAATGACTGCAGTGAGATTAAACAAGTCTTTTGTCTACTATCGAGCACAAAAAAATGCTTTCTTGCTGCTAGTTTTGCTATGGTATCGCAGTCTCATGCACATTCTCTTTGAATATGAAGTGCTCTCCAAAAAATCTAGAAGTGTGTGCTATTTTTCACAGTTAAGTTTCCGTTGTCATTACGTAAAGAAGGATTATTATGAACGTCTCCGTTACGTGTTTGAAATTTATTCTATCAAAGACTTTCGCAAAGCCATTATTTCAGTCAAGTCAGCTTCCTGCTCTTTGAATAGTGGTTACAGTACCTCACAAGGCAAGACTTGAGGTAATCGGCGAAGGAAGTACCTCTGAGTAGGCAGAAGGGTTTCCCGCAAGTATACTTAGCACCGCCAGCAGTTCTCTTCTTGTAGTACGAGGAAGCACTCTCTAAGCCCCTCAGAAGTTCGCCCGAAGCTAAGTGGAGAACTGGTGGTCTTGATATTATGGCCACTACAGGAGCACAAATTGCTGTGTACACTACACGAGAATAAACTAGCGTATTCATGGCTGAAAAACTGCTGAAATTAAAATAATTACAGCAAAAATGTGGAGACAAGTCTTTACGAAATAGAGTTTTCATTATTGTAAACACACTGAGATTTAAGAACCGGTTTTCAGTTTCAAACGCCTACCATGGCGGGTTTTAAGAAACGTGAGCTGTAATTAACCTTCTAGCCCCTAACGGACATAAGTTCAGTAACATTTGGTGAGGTAGGGTCACAGTCAGCTATACTACATCACTGTCAGTAATAGTAAATGCAGCCCAGAATTACGTTTGGATGTGCTTGCACTACCAAGACTGATTTACTTTTCGTACTACGCTACTAAAGATCTTAAGGTCAGCGTCGACGTGAAGAACGTCTACGGAGCATCGGTTCCGTTCTGTGGAAGAGGCAACTCTCCATAGCTGTACGATGACACGTTACTGTGTAAAGCAGTAACCGGTTACGAAACCATTTGCGTACCTGTAGCTGAAAAAAATGTATCAAGAAAATTTTGAAGATCATTTTAGAAAAAGCATGATTATATAACGATTTCTCAAAACTTTTGGAAAAATTTGAGGTCCGATGATTTATTTTTGGAATATATCTATAGTTACATCAGCATCGGGAATTGGCAAGCCACTTTTCGGTGTGTCGCGGACTGTATTTTATGTATCACTGTCACTTTCTGCTTCTCTATTCCAGACCCATCATGTGCGTGGAAGTGTTTTTCCAAAGACCTCGTGTGAGCGTGAATCTCTCTAACTTTACTTTCACTGTTTTTTTTTTCGTGAAATATAGTGGGGGGTTGATTCTAATAGGAATATATGCTTTCGGCATATTAACAGTGAGATATAACATGATACACAGTGTCTCTCTCGTAGTGTCTGTTACTGGTGGAGGATTAGCAATTCCGTGACAGTTTCGTCCTCACTAAATGCACTGCGACTAAATGCGACCCTCTTCTCTATATCCTCCACTGGTACTACCTGGTAAAGGTCCAGGTCTAACGAACAATAGTCAAGTATGTATCGCACGTCAGTTTGAAAGATACCTTCGTTGTGGGTGGACTACAGTGATACGATAACCAGTGTTCCAGCCTGTTATGAGAAACAAATTACACTTGATTTTAAACAATTTTATTGGCTGAGGTCAAGCAACCGTAAGTTAATTGACCATGGTTTCGACAGCACTACGGCAGTCTTCATCAGAATAAAAATTACATAGGGTTATCTAGAAAACACAATGACATGGCTTGAAATACAGTATACTTAATAGCATTACTTCCATGAAAAGTACAAAGAGTATACTTGCATGTAATCACACCATGGGTAAAAATACATCTGAGCAACAGTGCTCTCGTCAAATAGAAAATTGTCACGACAATAAGAACTAAAATGCGAAAATGTAACATATTTGCCAAATGGATAAAATATTCCATGGAAATACTATGGCAGCCGCGTGGTCGCTTAGGACCAAGAACTGCATCAAAAGAGCTGCTACCGTCACACTAGACGGCTAACAGATCAAGGCCGCTAAAAGTTGGACATGAACACGGATTCGTGCCATCTAGGAAGAAGACAAGAGCAGATGAGGGACTGCAAAGACAATTTAAACGTTACAGCTAACAACAGGAACCAGGACATGAGAGTAACAACAGACCGTAACAGCCTTATTTTACAAAAGAAAATACAGACAAGTAAAGTACGGAGAAAACATGAAAATGCGAGGGAAAACGATGTTTAAGCGACTACATTGAGGAGAGGGCGCACAGGTTGCCCGAACTCTTACGGGAATCGTCATCTTAGTTGGCGCGAGTAATGAGTGGATGGGCAAATATCTATTAGGAACATTACTGTGGACAGTTGGGAATGTGGGTCTCACGGGAAGTGTGCGAGGGATAAGTTCCTGTAGTCGCGCTACTCATCTGTGTCCTCGGTGTCTGAGATGGGTAGAGCGTCTGGCATGTAAGCAGGAGATCCCAGGTTCGAGTCCTCTGCGGGGCAGACATTTTCAGCTGTTCCCTTTGAGGTTTATCAACAACGCCTGTCGGCCGCTAGGGGTTTCAGTTAATTATTATTTATTCTAGAGAAGCTGCAAGGTCATCAATGGTATCTGTTCTTTCGAGAACAGTTACTATCTTCATATATACCCGGACTCGTCCGTGAATATAACCTGGGACCACTGTTCCAATGACCATGTACTGTGTTCTTGACACCATGCTTTACGGGCTCTCCTGCGACCAGGGGTCAGTGGAATGCACCTTGCAGGTCTCCGGGCGAATACACCATGTCTGAGTCGTCTGCAGACTGTGTGTCTGGAGACAACTGTTCCAGTGGGTAGGGTAAGGTCCCGAGCAAGCCTACCTGCAGTACTGCGTGGCCGTCTGCGGGCACTGATGGTGAGATATCGGTCTTCTTGTGGTGTTGTACACTGTGGACGTCCCGCACCGTAGCGCCTGGACACGTTTCCTGTCTGCTGGAATCGTTGCAATAATCTTTAGATCACACTTTGTAGCCCACGGAGGGCCCGTGATACGACCTGCTGTGTTTGACCAGCCTCCATTCGTCCTAGTATTTTGTCCCTCATAACGTCATCAATATGTGTTCTTTGAGCCATTTTTCAACATGCAGTCACCATTAGCACGTCTGGAAACGTCTGCACACTTACCCCTGCACCGTACTCTGACATGCACCAACACATCTCTGCGTATGTGGACTGCTGCCCGCGCCACCGTGCGACGACCGCAGGTCAGATTCACCTCATGGTCATACCCCGAGGTGATTTAAATCCGCGAACGCCCACCAGAGCGTTGTTTCACCATGTATCAGCATTTTCCTTAATTTATGAGCATGAGTGTAGTTGTTGATATAGTTTTGCATTAAACTCAAAATAATTGTATTTCACTACAATACGAAGTAAATTCATAAGATCAGTGATTTACTCATCACACAAATCTTTTTTGAAACAACGTAAATTTTTTCTACTGTGTCTAAAGTTGCAAATACCGGCACATCTGTGTAAAGATTTGTAATGTCAAAGGAAATTAATTCCGTATCTCTATCGCAGCGAACGTCTTTAATTTTATTAACTAAATCTTGACTATTGGAAAAAGAGTAATTGCTGTGGAAAACGAATGATTTTTTCAATATATCTTGCGAGAATTTGGCTAAGTCGTGATAGGCACTGTTCGTTTTCCACAGCAATTATTCTGTTTCCTATAGTCAAGATTCAGTTAGTAAAATTAAATAGGTTCACCGTGATAGAGACATTTGTTTATACTGAGGATCAACTGCAACTCTTTGCAAGGAGCGTCGATCCCCTACAGGTCTTCCTGCATTTTACTACAATTTTCTAGCGCTGTAACTTCCTTATATATACAAACATCATCTGCCAACAGCGTCGTGGAGCTACCGACGTTATCCACTAGCTTATTTACATAAATTGCTAACAGTAAGGGTCTTGTAACAGTCCGCTGGTGGATGGTGGGCGTTACTTTTACGCCTGAAAATTTAACTCTGTTAAGAATAACATGCTATGTTCCATTTGTTGGAGTGGTGTGTTCTGTTAGCAGTTCTTCAGTGCAGTCACTTATCTGCTATCATATTCGATTTTTCCTATATAGTTAACCAAGGGACATTGATAAAAAGCCTGTAACGCCTTTCTGAACTCAGGAAATTTGCACCGTCGCCGGTCTCGTGGACGAACAGAACGAATTCACTTCTTCAGCTTCCATCGGTATTGTAGAACGCATTTGAGTTTCACGCGGACATTTTGTTGGGAGTACTTGTTGGTTCGTACACAGATTTTCGGTCTCCATGGAGGTCTTATTTTTTTGAGTTATCAGTCTTCTGCCTGGTTTGATGCGACCCCTATGCCAGCGTCCCTATCTCAATAACACTTGCAGCTTACATTCTCAATTATATACTGGATGTATTCCAATCTCTGTGTTCTTCTACAGTTTTCACTCTCTGCTGTTCCTTCTAGTACCATGAAACATAATTCCTGGTATCTTAACTCATTTACTATCCTTCTGTCCCTTCTTCTAGTCAGCTTTTCCATACGTTCATTTGTGTTGCCGAGAGATTCCTCATCGCTCACCCTATCAGTCCACCTAACTTTCAACAATCTTCAATAGCGCCACATCTCAAATACTTCGATTATCTTCTGTTTCGATTTTGTCAGATTTCACTACTCATTTCCACACAGTGCTGTGCCCCAGACATAAATTCTCAGAAATTTCTTTCTAAAATTGAGATATATGTATGGCACCGGCAGGCGTTTCGGCCAAGACTGCCCCTTTGCCTGTGCTAGTCTGCTTTCTATGTTCACCTTTCTTCGTTCATTAGTGTTTATTTTAATTCTAAGGTGCAAGAACTCTTTAAATTCGTCTACTTCGTGAGCAGCGATTTGGATATTAAGTTCCTTGCTACTTCTCATAACTTTTGTCTTTTTTCGGGTTACTCTGAGCCGATATTCTATACGCATTACACTCTTCACTCAGCACGTCCTGCTACAATTCTTCACTTTCATTGCGGGTAGCAATGTCATCAGCTAATACTTTATTTACACCCTTTTACCCTAAAAATTTATTCCATTCTCGATCTTTAGTTTATTTTCGTTATTGCTTCTCCGGCGTATAGATTGAAAAGTGGAGTGAAGACACTATTTTTAATTGGAGCACTTTGTTCTTGGTCATCCAACCGCACTGGTCCCTCTTGTTTCTTGACACCCGTCGTTCTCTATAGAGTGCTCCTATTTTCTCAAACTTTTGAACAACTGCACCATTTCATATTACTGAACATTTTTTTAAATCTATAACTCCTATGAAGATGACTTGATTTTTCTTCAGTATTGCTTCCATTATCAAGCGCAACGTCAAAACCGTTGTCTGATGCCTTTGCCTTACTTGAAGCTAAACTGATTGTCGCCTGACAGACCCTCTGTGGGACCCTGCCCACTCGCCTAGTATAGGGTGCCTAGGAAGCTGTTTGCTCGGATACCTAGACAACAATTCAAGCAAATCATATTAATGGAGTTTATTGCAGTATGTTAAATTGTCAATACTTAACTTGCGTTTCTACCAATAGGTGTCGCAAGCAATTGGCAAATGATCAGTGTCCTTTGATATACACAATTTGCATGCAAGCAATTCAAACAAGTTGATAAGTCACTGCTGTAGAGTTTATATCACAGCTCATCTTCTAGTACGGCCGAGGCTAACTGGAGCTAGGTGCCGCTCCTGTCGTGGTGTCGTCCTTGTCAGCGTTCTATTGGCTGAAGTCGTCTCACAGCCTTCTCTGCAGGCCGATGTGCCGGTGCTTGATACGCCGCAACACCCTCAGTTTTCTTTTCTATTCGTCTCTCTGTTATCCTTGTTAGCAGCTTGGGTGCATGAGCTGTTAAGGTGATTACGCGATAGTTTTCACACTTTTCTTCTCTTGATATCTTTGAAATTGTCGGATGGTACGTCATCAGTCACGTAGACTATATATACCAACTTGACTTGATTGTTGTTAGTTTCCCCAACGACTTTAGAAATTCCGATGGAATTTTATATATCTCTCCTGCCTTATTTTATCTCAAATGTTACAGAGCTCTTGAAATCTGACTTTAATACTGGCTGTCCTAACTCTTCCGTAACAGCTACAGTTTCTTCTTCTATCATGTCATCATACAAATCCCCCCTCTCATGGAGGCCACCAGTATACTTACTGCACCTCCCGCTCTCTCCCTTGCGTTTAAAAGTGTAATTACCATTGCACTCTTGATGTTATTACCCTTGCTTTTGATTTCACCGAAGGCTGTTTTGGCAATTTCGTACTATGAAACAGACCTTCTGACGATATTGCTTTATTCGATTTATTCACATTTTTCCTGAGGCCATTTTCCTTTGGCTGCCCCCCACAGTCAAGCTGTTTCATTCCTAAGTGGTTTGTGTTGCAGTATTCCCGTCTTCCTCTGAACATTTTTGTACTTGCTTCTTTTGTCAATCACTTGAGTTATTTCTTCTGTTACCCTAGACTTCTTCGTAGTTACCTTCCTTGTACCTACAAGGTAACAGTTATTGAAATATATGAAGAAATACGTAAATTAATTACAAATTACAGCGTGCACACACTTTATTCAACATGAAAACGCCACTACCGATATCCGGATTTAGATTATGAAATGTTCGATATGCCTGCCTTTATTGATGATGATGTGGCGCAGACGAATAGCTAAATTCTGCATTACCCGCTGACGTGTATAAACATCGATGCTGCCGATGACTACTTGAATGGCTGTTATCAGTTTAGCAATGGTTTTGGGGGTATTGCTGTATATCTTATCTTTAATATGGCATTACAAAAAGGAGTTGCATTTCTTCAGAACCGAGGAATATGGCGGCCAATCGAGGCCCATGCCAGTGGCCTCTGGAGCCAGAATTACTCTTCCCAAAGCGCTCTTCCAGGACATCACGCACTCTCCTTCTTCGATGGGGTCGAACTCGGTCTTGCATGAACCACATCTTGTCGAAATCAGGAGCACTTTCCATAATGGGGATGAAATCATCTTCCAAACCTTCACGTACCCTTCGGTGGTCACCGTGCCATCAAGGAACAAGGCACCAATTATTCCGTGACTGGACATTGCACACCACGCAGTCACCTGTTGAGGGTGAAGAGACTTCTCGATCACGAAATGTGGATTCTCAGTCCTCAAGGTGCGGCAATTTTGCTTATTGACGGACCCGCCCAAATGAAAGTGCGCTTCGTCGCTAAAGCAAACCATACACGGCATACTAATTTTCATCATGACCCGTGCCCAACCGCGCAGTTTAACGGTCTAACACAAACCGTTCACATTTGTGAGTGTTTTTCAGTGATTTCCTCTTTCCTTCTAAAGAATTTCTTACTGTGGCATCGCTTATCCCAGTCTCCAAACCATAAGAGAGCTTCATACGCTTCTAATCGTTCCTCGTTTCTTCAGTGTCCCAATCTCTGGCACACTGATTCTTCCGCAAGATTCTTTTCAACATCGGTCTGCTCTAAATCGTGGTACGAACCGGCACGCCTTACAATCCAATATTTGATTTCGGAATCTGTCTGAACATGAAGAAATCCATCTGGAATCTTCCCGTATCTCTAGCTCTTTCCCAAATTTGCCTCTTCCTCTTGTGATTCTTCAACTGTGTTCGCTATTACTGGCTGAAATTTATTGCAAAACTCATCTACTCTTTCTTCTCTTCCTCTACAACTTAGTTACCATCCACCGTTGTTATTAGATTATTATCTCTATTTACATACGGAATTACCCGCTCAGTATCCTCATATTCATCCCTCTTGATCTTCTGCTTATGACATTGGCATGAACACCTGCGCTATTCTTGTCGGCGTTGGTTTGATGTCGATTCCGAGAAGGACAACCCCATTGCTGAAATATTCACAGTAACTCGTTTTCTGTCTTATCTTTCTATTCACAACGAATCATACTCTCGTTATACGATTTTCTGCTACTATTTGATCCTACCCTGTATTCTTCTAAGCGGATATCCTTAGCTTCTTTCCATTTCACTTCTCTGTGATCATTATATCCAGACTGAACCTTTGCATTTCCCTTTTCCCATTTCTAGCTTCCCTTCTACGCCCAAACTTCAGACATTCTGCGCTTCCGCTCGCATAAAGTTACCATTTCGTTGATTTTTCCAATGTTTATCTCGTGATCACCTCCCGCTTGTCTTCTCCTCTCCCAGAGATCCGAATGGGGGACTCATTTGGAATCTTTTTTTCCAATGAAGAGACCATCACGACACATTTTCAGCGGCAGGGCAGATGCATTATTCGTCTTTAATGCAACGGTTTCCATTTTCTGCATTTTCATGCCGCTAGGAACTACTGATTCTTCTGCCTGTTTGGAGGAAGTTTACCTGCCTTATAGAAAAGATAGTGCCCTGAACCTCTGCCTGCTCTCCGCCTCTTTGTGCGAGGCTGTCGGCAGAACGAGGGTGAGTACTGATGCCTGAAGTCTTAGGCTGCTATTGCTATGATATTTATTTAGAATTAAGCAGTGACTGTGTTCGAACCCGGGACGCAGTCACAGACACTACGCCTTAATTACAGATCCCCACAAAAACATAGAAGGATAAAACGTTGCTAAATTCTACAACAGCCTACTGTGATGGCCTATAACTGCTTGCTTCTATTCGGCGACGCTATTTAAATACTGGAATCACTTACGCAGTTTTCCAGTTGCTTTGGAAGCGTCCTTTCCTCAGCTACTGCTAGGAGAGGAGCAAATTCTTTCGCTTAGTCACATATTAGCTATTCCTGTTCCTGCATTCATTTAGTGTTTCTTTAAGGTATCTTCGAAATTAATCGTGTTTAATAATTTTAATTAATATTGCTAAATTTCATTATTACTGTCGTTTCAACCTAATACTTAATGGCAAATTAATACTTGTTGTTTGGGTTTTGCTCCCTAATCTGCCTATGTTTCTTTTCAAGTACACTGTAGGGAATTTTTGTTTATCTACAATGTCACACAGTACTCGAGCGTAGTTCGAAAAAACCATCAGAAAACTATGAAACTGTGATCGCTGCTCTCATTCGGTGACGAACGACAGGAAGTAAGGCTCCTTAACACTGTGAAATTTTTAGAATGTACTTGTAGGAAAATGGGTAAAATGCCATTCATCGAACTATGCACATTCTCCATTGATAGTTGACATACTGAAACACAGTGCATGATTTGTGGTGGAGCTCCAAGGATCGGAGATTTCCATTCAGCTGGAATGTTCAGTATGTGCGGAGCTTAAATTTGCCTAAGGTGGTGGAACTGATTTCTGAATACTGTGAATCCTCTTCAATTTTCTGAGTCATACTGACTTTCAACTGTTATTACTCTTCATAAATACATTTATCTACAATAAATTTCTTGTCCAGCTCATGGAATATGGTGGGGCACGTTCTGCAACTGTAGTATTGATTAGAAATCAAATTAACGCATCATTTGTACTTTAATTTTCTTTCAAATGCGTTTGTTTCACTGCAAATGTAATTACATATCAGGGCACTATCTGATCAGAAGTATGCGTACATCCCTATGTGATGCAGTATTAGCCACTTGATGTCACGAGAGGCCGATCCTTCAGTACAAAAGGATGCGGGAGCATTGCGTGATCAGTAGAGGAACAGTAACAGCAGAGTGAGTAGGTCAGGTAAGCTCAGTGACTTCGAACGTGGACTAAACATCAGATGTCGACTGAGTAACAAAACCACCAGGAACATTCCAGCTCTTCCTAAAGCTGCCCAAGTGGCCAGTTTGAGATGTGATTGTGAAGTGAAAACGTGAAAGAAAATACAAAATAATTCGAGACCAGGCACACCTCTTGTATCAATGGACAGGGACCGTTGAACACTTCTGAGCTTAGTCGTAAAAAATTGCATGAGATAAACCTTAGGAATCGCTTCTGTGTTCCAAAATGCTATCAACGGTCCAGCTAGCACTGTCACTGTGCGTAAGGTGTTAAAAAATTGGAAATAACGGTCAAGAAGCTCCTCATACGCCACATATGCTTGTAGTTAATGCTAAGCGATGTTTGCAGTAGTGTAAAGTGCAACACCACTGAACAGTGGATGACTGCAAACGAATGACTTCGAGTGTTGAATTACGCTGTATCCTGTGCCATTGAGATGGAAGGGTTTCAGTTTAGCCAATGCCTGGAGAACGTTGTCTGCTATGATGTGTAGTGCCAACACTAAAGTACGGAGGTGTTTTTTGTGGTTGGGCTGTGGTCTCCTTATTGCACTTAAGGAAACATTAAATGCTTAAGGATATGAACATACAATCATGTTCAGAAAAAACAGAACACCTTGAAAATCTAGACATGCGACGTTCATATTCAAAGGACTTTTTCCTTAGCATGTTCTGCAGAAATGGCGTCGGCCCGTGGGTTCAAGGTCAACATCGATATCGCGCCACAACACCACCTATCGGCATGATGGTGCCATTATTAACCGAAGGTAAGGGATGAATGTGACTCGAGCAGACGTGCAGGATACTTCACAGACTCGATGCGCGAACCGTATCGTCAAATGAGTGAATTTGGAAGAGGGCGCATTATTGGCATGAGAGCCTGTGATGCCTCCATCTGGAAAATTAGTGTTTGTGTGAGACGAAGTTTTTCGGGAATGCAATGGATTTGTGCAGAATGGTTCACGGAAGGCCGTAGAACACGACGATATGGATAGGGTCACACCACACCACTCAGACATCCCCTCCCCCCCTCCCCCCGCCGAGGGAATCGACATTTGCAGGACAGATCAGAATCCACTTCGGCTCTGGCGCAACAGCGGAACAGTGCAACGCATCGTACACTATCAAGAGTTACAGTCCGTCGTCGGCATGGGTTACGTGCGCGTCCTCTACTTCTTAACCTACCTTTGACGAATGTGCAGAAATAAGCTAAACGGCAATGGTGTATGAAACGACGTCACTGGGGACAGATAGTGTTTTCGGACTAAACTAGGTTCTACTTGTAAATTGATGACCGACGTTTCGGTTCGCAACAGACAGGGAGAGCAGAATCATAGTGACTGCATTCATACAAGACATACAGCGTCCAGGACACTGACCAGTGTGGTATCGCATAACTTTTTTTTTTAATGAAAGAAAATATTCTGATAATTAAATGAAATGTTTTGTTGAAAATTCTCTTTTATGTTTGTTAAAAGCCACGGCTAAATTTTCTCAGGGCGCTTTCGCCAGAAATATGACACTTATTCCAATGTGAAGACATCCGTCTTACTCACGATGGACTAAAAAAATCTTCATTTAATATTACGCGATAAGCCAATAAGACACAGTGCTTAATTATTTTTTCTTTGAGGCTTAAAGCTCCATGTGTAATGGCAGCGTACACATTTACAGAAATTACTCTTAATAAAACTGTACCTCTGGTCAAAAACGAATTGGAAAATATTACAAGACGCCGTTTTGTATTATTTGAGATTATTTTTTAAATACCTACTATTAAAATAGCATATATCATTTTCATTATTAATGGCGTCGCTACAGAAATGATCCGACACAAAATGGCCAGGGCAACATTTAATTATTACGAAACTAAATCTCGGATAGGAAAGGTACTTGCTACTGACAAAAACACAATTTTGAATGATTATTTTTATATATATTCAAAATATTTCTAGGATTACTGCAGATAATTGTATTAGTTACAGACCGACAACAATAAGCGTCCGTCAGCTACAACATCAGAATCAAGAAGACAATGAAACAAAAAAGTTCCTCCCATTTGTACCAAATGACAAAAGATACTACACATTTGTATTCTGAGAGCGCATATAGCGCTTCCATTGTTGTGTATCGATAATTTCATATGTGTGGGATATGCTGAAACGACAGGTGCAGCGCTGTGACCCAGTGTCGGTCACCTCAGATGAACTTTGGAACCTGGTAATACAACAGGCATGGCTGTACCACAGGACGCCATTCGCGCCTTATACGCGTTGATGCCGTCACGACGGACCGACCCTATGACTAATAGACAACGTGACACATGCTGTACCGAGGTGACCCATACTAATATACATGTCCCGTGAATATGAGCGTTCTACCTCTAGTCGCTCAAGGTGTTCTGTTTTTTTTTTTCTTTTTTTTTTTTAACAGGAGTATATTTTTCAGCATTATGTACTGCATACAGTAGTGGAATAGCTCAGGGACAACGATAATTTATATCAGCTTCACATTGAACTCTGTCATAAAACAGAATCCATGATTGTGTGTGTGTGTGTGTGTGTGTGTGTGTGTGTGTGTGTGTGTGTGTGTGTGTACGTGTGGATAGTACTATTCCTGAAATGGGCTGACCTGCCCAGAGACCCGACATGAACCCTGTGGAATACCTATGGGATGAGTTATAACGTCGACTTTGCTACAGACTACATAGTTTCAGCTCCTGAGGAAGAATGAGGGGCCATTTCTCCTCACAAATTGAGACACTTCATTGGAAGTGTCGCAAGCAAAGTTCAAGTCGTCCTAAATGCAATGGGTGGACAAACCCAATACTAATGTCCTCTAATAACTGTCCGGATACTGTTGATCAGATAGTATACCTGGTCTCATCATCTGATATAATGTTACGCACAATTTGTATTCATGGTGAGAGACAGTTCCGGCATTATGATTCACTCAGCTCCAACCGACTCAGTATACCAACACGGGGTAAACAGCTCTTCGTATCCACTGATTGTATCTTTTTGAGTGCATGTAGCGCTCTTTGAAGGAGACATCGATGTATAAGGAGTAGGTCACAGCTATAAATAGAAGTAAGTCACATTTGGACTAGTACTAATGAATAGGATTTTAATTTCGGGTATTTATACATCTAACAGGTGGTGGAATGTATTGTGTTTGCATTTTGGACATAATTGTCTGTTTCACTGTGTTCTTGCTAAAGGTAATATCCATATCACGGGTAACAAACTCATAATATCAGAGTACAGGACTAGTGATAAGTTTCTGGAGCCTCTCACAAACTTTAAGTATCAGATGGTCAGTAAAACGAAGTGATATGAAGTGGGGTGGGCACTTGAAATAAGGGAGAGGAAAACTTGTACTTGGAACGATACACGGAAAGTATGACGCAAATATGAAAGAACCTCGTATGGGACGACCTGTTCTATGGTTCTGATATTATGTTTTGAATTCTTTGAAGTTAGGCATGGCGACAGATATCAGATGAATTCTTTGCAATTAGGCATGGTGACATATGTCAGACGAATTCCAAGATCCAATAGTTGAATAGTGACACGTCGATAAGGCACGTATGAATTTATGTCATAGATGTTAACGGGATTTAACTGCAAAGCCCTTCACAAGAAACCATGTTGATTATTCGAGGAGTACAAAAATTCTACTGCCTCGAGGGAGTGTGCCGTGTAAAGTCAGTGAGAAGACGACATGACAGATTTGGGTGTGTGCCTGGTTCCACAGCTGAATGAAAATAGATACTATTGGTACGATGTATTTTCCGCGATGTGCTATACATTGCGCAGTGTAAATGTAGAAGTTTGAAATTCCGGGGCGAGAGGGCACCGGTTGTCAACAGATTTTGTATTAGCTATTCATTCATATTATAACAAAAATTGAAATAATTTGAGAAATAATAGACTGATAAACATTTTTTAAATTATAGTAATGAAATTTTATAAATGGTATTCATACAGATTAAAAAAATATATGATAGAGAAATGACATTCTCTTTTTGGTGTTGGCTGCTTAATTCAAGACTATAATTACAGTAGTTATTTTTGATACAGCTGCTCACTTATATATAGCAGCTCTTTTAGCTGTTTTTTTCTTTGTCTTTGTTTCGGACCATCGACCTTCTTTTCCGTGTCATTCGCCCACTGAAACGCCAGATTATATTTAAAGTTTTATATTTTAACTAAAGTTCAGTCTTGATCACAACACTTACGTCTCAATAACTGATTAGTTGACTTCGTAGCAGCTGAGGGGAGCTCCGGCTACCATCCTCCAAGGAAGCCATGGGTCTGAAGATAGTTATATAAATATAACCGAAACCGGTCTCCTGTTATTGAGACATAAGTGTTGTGATCAAGACTAAACTTTCGTTAAAATATAATACTTCATTGATCACTATTTCAAAAACTTAAAGTTCCTATGAAAACTTGTTCTTCATAGTTTTTCTCGGCTTTATTAATTGCTGTCGCAGCCGACATCTAATATCTCGACCGATGAATCTCACACTCCTGTTACGGCTCGGTGGTTGCAGTATTATGTCGCACACGAAATAGATTTACTTCATTCTGCTGGATAAAGTATCAGAAAAATTGCTTAATGAAATTCAGCTCATATTTTACTTGAGTCTTAAACTCTCTTTATCTCCTTCAGAAGCTCTACGACATAATTTCCAGCTGAAGAGAAACATTTGAAATATATAGAAAACGAACAAACATCAACGTGTGTGAAACTTCCTGGCAGATTAAAACTGTGTGCCCGACCGAGACTCGAACTCGGGACCTTTGCCTTTCGCGGGCAAGTGATCTACCAACTGAGCTACCGAAGCGCGACTCACACCCGATACTTACAGATTTACTTCTGCCAGTACATGGCTAAGCCATGTCTCCGCAATATCCTTTCTTTCAGGAGTACTAGTTCTGCAAGGTCCGCAGGAGAGCTTCTGTAAAGTTTGGAAGGTAGGAGACGAGGTACTGGCAGAAGTAAAGCTGTGAGTACCGGGTGTGAGTCGTGCTTCGGTAGCTCAGTTGGTAGAGCACTTGCCCGCGAAAGGCAAATGTCCCGAGTTCGAGTCTCGGTCGGGCACACAGTTTTAATCTGCCAGGAAGTTTCGTATCAGCGCACACTCCGCTGCAGAGTGAAAATCTCATTCTGGAAACATCCTCCAGGCTGTGGCTAAGCCATGTCTCCGCAATATCCTTTCTTTCAGGAATGCTAGTTCTGCAAGGTTCAAGGTTCGCAGGAGAGCTTCTGTAAAGTTTGGAAGGTAGGAGACGAGGTACTGGCAGAAGTAAAGCTGTGAGTACCGAATGTGAGTCGTGCTTCGGTAGCTCAGTGGGTGAGCACTTTCCCGCGAAAGGCAAAGGTCCCGAGTTCGAGTCTCGGTCGGGCACACAGTTTCAATCTGTTAGAAAGTTTCATATCAGCGCACACTCCGCTGCAGAGTGAAAATCTCATTCTGGAATCAACGTGTGTGTCGGAAACAGCATCCGGAAAACTCCACTGAAATTAATATAGCTGACATACTGTCGTTTGAAAAGTTATTGCTCTCGGTTAATTTCCATTACGACCAATTGAATTATAGAGGAGACAACTTTGTGAGTGTTGGTTCAAGTGGCTCTGAGCACTATGCGACTTAACTTCTGAGGTCATCAGTCGCCTAGAACTTAGAAATAATTAAACCTAACTAACCTAAGGACATCACACACCTCCATGCCCGAGGCAGGATTCGAACCTGTGACCGTAGCGGTTGCCCGGTTTCAGACTGTAGCGCCTAGAACCGCACGGCCAATCCGGGCGGCCTTTGTGAAGGAGGCAGCTTCATGGAAATGAGAGATGCAGCAGAGGCTACATTACATTAGAGTTCATAATACGGAAACTTCACACAAACGTCTATAAATTCACCAAATTCATTCCTGCAGTGGATAATGGGTTAGACGTGAGGGTTACGTGAAACAATTGCCATAGACTTCTCCTTCGGTTATAGAAATGTAAAACTTTTGTTGTCTGAAATGTTGCTACCACGACGTGCTATTCAAACTTTGTGCACATCGAGGATTGCTGACTGTCATAACTTTTACGCAGTTCAAATTCTTGTGCGAGCTTATATATCTATTTGTAACTTGTTCCTTGAGTTTGGCATAATCTTAACGGGTGCTTTAAATCAGAGATGACATATTTGTTCTGAGCCTGAAGAGAAACTAAGATGAGTTGTGATTATTACTCAGGTCGAACTTTCCTACTTCACCGACTGCACGTCGAGCGCAGAAGTATCGCCCTCCCCTAACGCGGGACAAGACAAGAAGCAAATGGCCGGCGGAAAATATGCACGCCGCTATGCTGTGCGAAACTTTGCCAGCCGCTCGCTGACAGGTGCAATATTTCAGCTAGTACCGCCCGCTGCCGTTTACCGCAGCAAAAACCCGCCGCGATCACCGCGTAAATGTACGGCCGTATCCCGCATCCTATGCGGAACAAATTATGCCTGCTTCAGTGAATGCAGAAAAATTCTCCATCGTTAGTCATACGACGTTTTGATGGAACGTGATATAACTTGCTGTCTGCTGTGAGCTCTCTTTCCACTATTTCATTTAAGAAGATGGAAGGACCTGGAGGTCAATAGAGACGAAATATGTTTGAACTGGGGAATTAAATGGCCCTGTCATTTTCATGGGTACCATCCTGGGGCTCCCCTTCATAGACGGAAAACATAATTCTGAGTGTAATAATACTACACCAACAGACGTTATTAGGTTATTGTTTTATTATGCATTCGGTTTAGACGTTCCAGTCACGTCATTTTCAGGGCTGCCGCATGAATGACACCAAGTACCAATCGTGCATGTATAAGACAAGACACCACTACTCGTATCTGGTTCCGTAGATATGCAAACTTCAAGATTATGTGTGCTCTTCACATCGTCACGTGGGCGAAGAGCATACATCCTCATGAAGTATGGAGCCCTGTGACACGGCTTTAAACGAAAACCCTGACGCAAAGATACATTCAGATGTTGGTAGCGAAAATCCTTCCACCATTAAGATTGTAAGCAGTTGCCCGTTAGACGAACGCCATTGCAGATGCATCCGTTAGCGGTCTCGGCTACGGAATGGATAGAACTTTCCTCTAATATTCTCTGTAATTGTAGTTGTTAAGGGTCAGATTATATAAGCCCCCGCGCGAAAGTAAGAAAGTAAGGGGTAAACTGTTTCATTATAGTAGAAGATCACTACAAGGTAGTTTCCATCTTTCAGCGTTTTTAAAAGGCGTTTGACACTGTTTGTTCACAACAATGCTTCTATATGAGGCTCATTCTCTGAAATATATCATCAGATCAAAGATATTATGTTTACAGCAAAAGAGTAGAATATATCACGCTCGATGGGAACGAATTATGGTGCCTGAAATACTGATCGCATACACACGAGCTACTACGTAAGGCCAGCTAGTACTTGTGGCACAGGAAACGGAGGGAGCGAACTGTGGCTGGTGGTTGTGTCGGTGTAAACTCTTAACCAAATGTGATTCAATGCATTAATAAATATAAGCAACACAGAGCGCATAAGGAACAGAAAACAACCAAAGAACTCATCACTTAGATTAACGAAGTAACAGTTAAGACCTAAGACAAGATAATATAGCGGTAAATAACTTGCCCTATTGGAATCAAACAAGTTTGCAATAAAGGAAGCATATGTTAATATAGCAAACTATCAACACACTAATACCTTATACAACAGAACAGAGTTCCAATAAGTCCCCTCCAAATACATTTAGCCTTGCAATAAACAGGGCATGCTTTATTAGATAATAAAAACAACACTCAGTATAAGGCGAATACGAGAATTCAAAATAAAATACGTTACCCTAGAACCAAATTCTAAAACGCACCGACACGATATTTTGACAAAAGGCAGGCAATGCAAGAAAAAAATTAGAATAGTAAAACAATGAAATCCAACAGCAATGACAAAAAAACTCATTAGACACACCATCATTTACAGCTGAACAGAATAGAACAAACAGCGACATTGTTGTGTTTCACAAACATAAACGAATAGGTGACTTAAGTAGGACAGTCGTGAGTGAGTTGTATGGCTTAGTTTTACGTCCTAAAAACTGCCACTGGTCACACCAAACACGCTCCTCTCCAAGTGTCACATCCTAAAACACGCCACAGCAAACAATTCTTCACTCCCAGCTGCGATGTCGTCCCAGGATCCCGAAAGCCAAAAACCATCAGCTGCTTCAGCTGGAAACATGTGATCATGTTGACAGCAAGGCACCAGCAGCCACGGCTATCCATCCACCAGCTCGCTGCTCTGCTCATGCTTCTTATTTCGTCTCTCCAGCCGGCTGTTTTCATTATGTTGCTGGGGTTACGCTGTCAGTGGCAACTCTGCGGCAGAGCCGTGATGATGCGCAATGAAGCTCAGCTGGGATGCTGTGCATGTCCCTGTCACTTGTCTGCGGCACTCCATTGCTCTCTGGAGCTAGCTCCAAGACCTTGTAGCCACTACAGTTCCAGCCAGCAATTTGCCCTCCAGATCCCTTATGGAAAAGTCTCACCACGGTGTGGCGCTTTGTCCAGAAACTAGCAGATACCTGCATTCAGCAGTGGCAGGCGCACAGGAGTATTGCTGACACCACTTGGTAGATCAAGTGGGAGTCGACTGTACTGTGAACGGCTAATTGACCACTCCCTCCAAAACTAGAAAAGGCACCCTTTCCTGCCATCACCGCACAAACAAAACAAACATCTATTAATGTCAGCTTGCTCGCGTTGAGATCATGGTTTGGTACCCTTTTGTTGTCACCGTGTTAAAAATTGGTTCAAATGGCTCTGAGCACTATGGGAGTTAACTTCTGAGGTCGTCAGTCCTCTAGAACTTACAACTACTTAAACCTAATTAACCTAAGGACCTCACACACATCCATGCCCGAGGCCAGATTCGAACCTGCGACCGTAGCAGCAGAGCGGTTCCGGACTGTAGCGCCTAGAACCGTTCGGCCACTTCGGCCGGCACCATGTTCCTGAGCACCGCAATTTAGTCTTCAAAGAGAAATAATGAATTGTAATATGGTCTCCATCCAACCTATCATGCGGAATGTTAGCAGTAAGATAAGAAACCATCTCCTGAGTCAATTCCACCACTTCCTCACATAAAACGCATGTCGAGCTACCCACATAAAGGAGGGTACATAACAGTACATGACTGATCTAGCTGCACGCAAACGGGGACAAGGTTTTCTGTTGCACAAAGATGGCCTTGGTGCTACCTAGGGGCAGCGACCGAGCTAACAACCCACGCTGCACCCTTGCAAAATCAACATCAAGTCAAAGCAGTGTCTCCTTTTTCTCTGTGGACAGACTTTCCTAAACAGCCGTGGTGCACCACAAGAGAAACAACAACTTGACCTCACCTCCTAAGCCTGCCATTTGTTTCCTCGATGCTCACCAGCCTCCTCACTTCCTGCGTTTCAGCCCTAATCAACATACCTATACTCAGTACCCTCGGTTTTGTAGACTAATTCTTCTAGATGTTGGGGCGGTTCAGCAAACATTACATGCAACTGCTCTACTGGTTTAACTCTTTCTAATACGATAATCACGTCTTCTCCCTTTTAGTACAAGACGCAACAATAAGGCAGCTTTAAATATTCTCTGAACGGCTACAAATGGCTCTGAGCACTATGGGACTTAACATCTTAGGTCATTAGTCCCCTAGAACTTAGAACTACTTCAACCTAACTAACCTAAGGACATCACACACATCCATGCCCGAGGCAGGATTCGAACCTGCGACCATAGCAGTCGCGCGGTTCCGGACTGAAGCGCCTAGAACTGCTCGGCCACCGCGGCCGGCTTCTCTGAACGGTATGTACAAAGAGTAGTCATGTCCATAATGCGTACACGTTAGGTGCTTCATAGCCGTAGCTGGAACCAACTGCTTACATAGCTGTTCATGAAATCTCGGAACTAACTTTTTATGAAATTAATACCCTGGCCACCCTGTCAATCAAACCTTCCTCAGTGTGTGGGCATAATTTGCAGAACCCCTAAGTCTCCGAATCCAAACACCACCTTTGTTCGCTTCATGATATCAAGCAGCACAGTAATTGAACAGTTTTCGGAATCACATTCACGGTAAACTCTCTTTCTTTTTACTTCACGTACTCCGCAGTTCGCTGAGTTATTGAGAAAAGAAGAAACTTAATGCAGAAAAACTATAAATCAGTGTTCCTTCGTCTATTAATCAAATTTTTACGCGTTTCCACTTTAGTCGTCATCAGGTTTCTTGTTCAGACAAAAACCAGAGGATTACGTATTTACAAGAGCAGAGGGCAAGTGTTTTCTATCTAAGAATAATATAAACTGCCTACCAAAAGAAGCGAAGCAGTCAAAAGACATGGACGAAGGACAATGTATCTTCGTTTACATATACAGGATCGGCGTGTATTTAAATGATTATTCAGTTCTCTTTGATATGTGGAAAGGCCACCAGAGTACAACAGTGTTGTTAGCGTGCCTGGTGGGACATATCAGGGGCGTGAATAGTATTAGGTGCTAAGCGATCACTGTGAAGGACATAGAGATGCCGCGTACTCGATTAAGACCGCGTTATCAGCACCTGGTAGTTTCATATGAACTCACTGTGGGTCATCTTTTAGCTGGCTGGTCGAGCCATGCAATATCCTATCATTGTGGAACATTTGGACCTGACAGTGGCTCGACGAAGGACTACGTGGGATCGTGAGGAGAGCCATTCTCGTTATCCAGGTTCAGTAGATCTCTTCTGGACACCACTAGGGGGACTAGAGTGCAACACATCGTTACCAATTCCCATATTTATCTGTCATCCAAGACAATGTAATGCACACACTGCAACGTTCTGAGTCACCCTGCAACATCGGTCGGACACTTTTTTCACATATTGATTGTGAGCTACTTAATTTCTTACTACCAGCAATTCAGGACTCTTAGTCGCTTCGCTTAACGCTGTGAATTCAGATTCCAAAGAGTTTATCCCCATTTCAAAATATCACGCTCACCATTGTCCATCTCCGTCCACGTGGAGATGGTTCTTTTCTCTAATTTTTTATGCGGGATTTATACTTTGAGTAACAAAAAATATACATAGACTGCAAAATAGGGAAATAGAATAAATTTTTTTTTTAAAAAAGAGGAAAAACAGAGATAGCATAGAGTATAGAAAAGAGGTTTGTCCTACCGGCGTTGCGTTCGGAGGAATTGCATACTAGCAGCAGCTGGGTAAGGGAATACCGTCCGTTGTGTAGGCTACCGTTGACATCAGTCCCAGCACATACACTCCTGGAAATGGAAAAAAGAACACATTGACACCGGTGTGTCAGACCCACCATACTTGCTCCGGACACTGCGAGAGGGCTGTACAAGCAATGATCACACGCACGGCACAGCGGACACACCAGGAACCGCGGTGTTGGCCGTCGAATGGCGCTAGCTGCGCAGCATTTGTGCACCGCCGCCGTCAGTGTCAGCCAGTTTGCCGTGGCATACGGAGCTCCATCGCAGTCTCTAACACTGGTAGCATGCCGCGACAGCGTGGACGTGAACCGTATGTGCAGTTGACGGACTTTGAGCGAGGGCGTATAGTGGGCATGCGGGAGGCCGGGTGGACGTACCGCCGAATTGCTCAACACGTGGGGCGTGAGGTCTCCACAGTACATCGATGTTGTCGCCAGTGGTCGGCGGAAGGTGCACGTGAACGTCGACCTGGGGCCGGACCACAGTGACGCACGGATGCACGCCAAGACCGTAGGATCCTACGCAGTGCCGTAGGGGACCGCACCGCCACTTCCCAGCAAATTAGGGACACTGTTGCTCCTGGGGTATCGGCGAGGATCATTCGCAACCGTCTCCATGAAGCTGGGCTACGGTCCCGCACGCCGTTAGGCCGTCTTCCGCTCACGCCCCAACATCGTGCAGCCCGCCTCCAGTGGTGTCGCGACAGGCGTGAATGGAGGGACGAATGGAGACGTGTCGTCTTCAGCGATGAGAGTCGCTTCTGCCTTGGTGCCAATGATGGTCGTATGCGTGTTTGGCGCCGTGCAGGTGAGCACCACAATCAGGACTGCATACGACCGAGGCACACAGGGCCAACACCCGGCATCATGGTGTGGGGAGCGATCTCCTACACTGGCCGTACACCACTGGTGATCGTCGAGGGGACACTGAATAGTGCACGGTACATCCAAACCGTCATCGAACCCATCGTTCTACCATTCCTAGACCGGCAAGGGAACTTGCTGTTCCAACAGGACAATGCACGTCCGCGTGTATCCCGTGCCACCCAACGTGCTCTAGAAGGTCTAAGTCAACTACCCTGGCCAGCAAGATCTCCGGATCTGTCCCCCATTGAGCATGTTTGGGACTGGATGAAGCGTCGTCTCACGCGGTCTGCACGTCCAGCACGAACGCTGATCCAACTGAGGCGCCAGGTGGAAATGGCATGGCAAGCCATTCCACAGGACTACATCCAGCATCTCTACGATCGTCTCCATGGGAGAATAGCAGCCTGCATTGCTGCGAAAGGTGGATATACACTGTACTAGTGCCGACATTGTGCATGCTCTGTTGCCTGTGTCTATGTGCCTGTGGTTCTGTCAGTGTGATCATGTGATGTATCTGACAACAGGAATGTGTCAATAAAGTTTCCCCTTCCTGGGACAATGAATTCACGGTGTTCTTATTTCAATTTCCAGGAGTGTATGACTGCGTTTGGAGGGGCGCCGTGACCGGAACCATGGAATGGTAATAAATGACGTCGCTCTGCGTTCAGTGATGAACTGCGGTTCTGCGCCCGCCCGGGTTCCCGGGTTCAATTCCCGGCGGGGTCAGGGATTTTCTCTGCCTCGTGATGGCTGGGTGTTGTGTGCTGTCCTTAGGTTAGTTAGGTTCAAGTAGGTCTAAGTTCTAGGAGACTGATGACCATAGATGTTAAGTGCCATAGTGCTCAGAGCCATTTGAACCATTTTTTTGCGGTTCTGCATTACCCCATATAACCATCGAAGACGAGTACAGAGGCGACCTGGAGAGAGTTCCCCTTCTCCCAACATTTTGCACAGTGGTGTTCCTCCGACCGTTATGGTGGGACAGCACCAGGTCAGGGCTGATAGGGAAATGTGATGCCACACTTTACAGCATAATTCTATGTCACTTTAGAAATTATATTTTCGACCCACACTGAATTTTGCGAGGATATTTTACGTGTATAAGATGGGTAAATTTGAATCCCTGTAAATCGGGAACGGATAAAGGTATCTAGAAAATTGTCGAGGCTGTTCGCGATCGGCATCTTAGGAATATAACGTAAAAATTTCGGCCATTTGGCTGTGCATAGCCTTTTTGGAATCCGCGGATGGGCTTTCGTACGAAAAACGGTAAAATTTTTTTTTGAGGGGTTTTTCTAAGGAACCGTAGATAAACCGGTGAAGGTTCCCTTAGTCCCTTAAGGCTCACCGTAGCCAACGTCAAATACAAGAATAACCAACCGATTTGCCCCATTTGCCTAAGCAGGACGAAGTGTTTAATATTCCTATACTGACCCTATATTTAGGATAGCGACACTAAGGCGATCCTTCTGTCTGCTACGCAAATGGTTACTAGCACAAGGACTATCCAAAACACGTCCCTTCCTTTCTGTAAGGAACAGGACCCGAGATATGGGACCCGGAAGAACCCCTTTTTTATGTGCAGACTTTTGGAATATAGCAGATTGAGTATGCTGTCGCATGCGTACCGGTAACGCTTACCGCACGAGCATGCGGCGATTCTGTTTCCTTCATAGTGATGATTCAACATCTCACGCTTTTCACGCCCCGTATACATGGGCAATTTTTTTTTGAGGGGTTTTTCTAAGGAACCGTAGATAAACCGGTGAAGGTTCCCTTAGTCCCTTAAGGCTCACCGTAGCCAACGTCAAATACAAGAATAACCAACCGATTTGCCCCATTTGCCTAAGCAGGACGAAGTGTTTAATATTCCTATACTGACCCTATATTTAGGATAGCGACACTAAGGCGATCCTTCTGTCTGCTACGCAAATGGTTACTAGCACAAGGACTATCCAAAACACGTCTCGGTCTACCTCTTACACAGAATTGCAACTCTAATCATTTTCATGCATGCCGACGGTGTGTTCGTGTACAAAGCTAGAATGATAACCGATCGTGTCTTACGTGGGTTTTACTCTCTTTGCCAGGCAGTAATACATGTTAACGGTATACGCTGCAGTAAACGATTCAAATACAAAGAGCGTTTAAAAAGTTTAGCACAGACGTCTCTAATTTCTTTATTTGTTGCAGGAGGAGACTGAAATTTTTTGTGAACGTACTTCGAACATTTAGCTATAAGTTGGTATATAAAAGTATTTTCTTTCATTTACAGGTGAGCCATAATGGACCTTGAAGCAGGTGTCAGGTTGCGACAACGGTCGGTGATGGAGTTCCTCTTCAAGACCGGCGATGACTTTGTCACACCGATTCGTAGGAAGTTGCTCGCTGTTTAGGGGGATGACGCAGTGGATCGCAGCAGTATCCAGCGGTGGCTGAAGAGGTTTAAAGAAGGCGATTTCTCTCTACTGAACAATCCACGATGCGGTAGACCATAGACGGCCATGAGTGATGTGAATAAGGAGACCATTGATCAAATCATCCAAAATGACAGACTTGTGGCGACATGACAGCTTGCTAAAATTACGTTTGTCTTTGGGTAGTGTGGTATTTCTGGTAGTCACTAGGGTATAGAAAAGTCTGTGTATGTTAGGTACCTAGATTACCACGAGAGAAATGAAAACGATGAGGAAGAATGTGTGCGAGTGTCTTACGAAGGCCTTTACTGATGAGTGGAAACAGTGTTTTGACGGCGTCATTACCCAGGATGAAACATGGTTGTTTTTGTCTGAACCTGAGAGCAAAACCCAGTCCATGGAGTGGCGTCATCCGGTTCCATTCGGAAGAAGAAACCAAGACTTTGACGAGCAGCAGGCCGAGAGGTGATGGCCTCCTTCTTCTGGGATCAGTGTGGCGTCAGTTTCATTGACTTTTTGGAACCTGTCTCCACAATTAACCGGGACCGTTACTGTTTGTCATTGGACAAGCTGCGACGTGCCATGAAGACCCATAGATCACAGCATCAGAGTCAGCTCATCAGACTATACCTTGACAATGCCAAACCCCCATACAGCCCTTATGACGTAGGAGAAAATCAGGAAAATGTGTTCGAAAATTATTCCTCATCCTCTCTACAGTCCGAACTTGGCTCCGTCTGATTCTTATCTCTTTGGTCATCTGAAGGCCCATCTGCGCGGTAAAACATTTGATACTGAGAAAGACCTCATTTCCAGTGTCAAGAGAAGGTGTAAAAGTCAATCCCCAGAATTTTACCGAAGTGCATTTACATCATGGAAAGAAAGTTTGGGCCAGATGCGTCACAGCTGATGGACGCTACATTTAGTATGATCAATGTACAGCTAAATGTTCCAAGTATGTTCACAAAAAATTTATTCTCCTCCTGAAAAATTAAAAAAATTAGAGACGACTCTGTAAAACTTTTTGAACGCCCTTTGTACTTATGCGATTTATAGTTGCTGAAGTGCTAAACGCTACCCGAAAGTAAATCATACTGCAGATGACTGCAGATTTTGACATGTCTACTCTAGTTAATGCACAGTATGTTCAAAAATTGGGGATGTCCAATAGGTAGTACAATACGGCGCTCATGGAGTTGGCGGGGAGTCACAAGTTCAATTTAATCTCTTCCTTTCTATTTCAATTATCTGTATCAAATGACTTCGTTAATCTGCATTTCCCCTACAAATTATTTAGTTGTGCAGCAATTTAAAAGATATTTTTCAGAATTTTATCCATTTCTTTCCGAGCCATGTACGTTATTAATTATTTGACTGTAATATTTCACGTCTCACATATGACAAGACTTCTAACAAATGTTGCTTACTGAGAGGTAATTTTGTATGGTCTGACATGGAAGTCATCAATCTGTTTATTACTGCAAGACAGGTTTAGAAAGATTTTGCAGGGAGTACTCTTGTCGCCCGTAAAGTTTAAGAATATTACTAAATGTAAATCTATAGTAGCACCTAACAGTAGTTGTGGAAGTGTATTCGGTCGTAGAAGTGAATAAATAAGCTTGCTACGTAGTCATAATTATGTGACTCACAGCTGAGTTTTTCGAGCTTTGCAAGTTCGAAAATTAAATCCAACCGAGATGATGACAGTGATTTAACTGCTTGGCGTACCTGGGGTTTGAGTGCTTCTACGTGTCCCTCGTTTCTTGCATACTGAAATCGAGGCTGTTGCTCTTCGTTAATAAATGTGGTGGTAAGATTTGTGTGTGTGTGCCGTAACATTAAGTCCTGGTACACTTTCAATTATTTATTGCACAAGAACTAAAGATTGTACAGATGTCATACATATTGCAGTTTGAAGAGAAACTCTTAAAGCTTTTTTCTTTTTTTTTTTTACAAACATTCGATATGCGAACCATGAGTGACCCGGCACCCGTCAATACGGTAATCGAATTCTTACCATACCCGTCCCACCACGGCATCTTCGACTGTGGCAGTCACTTCTCGTATTCTCTCACAGAGCTCTGTCACATTACGTGGTGGAAGCAGTACACACACCAGATCTTTAATGCGTCCCCACAAAAAAAAGTCACACAAAGTGAGATCTGGTGACTGGGGAGGCCATTTCATGAACTCCAACACACAGAAAGCTCACTCCGCGCCTGAACTCACCGTGTTTGCGACTAGCGCTGTCTAACGGCAAATTACCAAACAACGCTGTGGCGATATACGTGAAAAGAAATTCCAGGGTTTCTCTTCAAAATGACGTATGTATGGTATCTGTACAATGTTTGGTTCTTGCGCAATAAATAATTGAAAGTTTTTCCTGACTTTATGTACACCCTGTATGTTGAATATCTTAATAGTGACCCAACATCGATGACTGAAAATTGTAAACCGTCTCACTGGTACATGTTAAACGTACTCATAATGTGAAATAGAATAACAGATAACGTAACGATAACAACACTCAATTTGCTGCTTGATACACTTATAGATTATGACCATCTGCTTCATAGCTTGTTTGTACGTCTTTGGAACGGAAATACATCACTGATTCTGTGTGTCACGGATCCGACAGTTTGGTGATAGGTTTGTGGAGGTATGTGGCATTACATGTCTACGCACAGTTAATTTAATTCGCGTAAATAACGGGCCGCTGATTTGTGTAGCCTATGCGGTAATGGCGCCCGATAGCGATTCAGATGGGTTCCATAAAATTTACATCAAGCCAATTAGGTCGCCAAGACGTCGACATGCATTCACTATAATGCGCTCCAAATCATTGTAGCACGGGTCTGGCTCCGAGACACGGATAATCACGCTGCTGACATCACCGTCGGGGGAGACTTAAGCGTGAAGGGATGCAGGTGGTTCGCCTTTAGCAGCGTGTCATCGATTATTACCGTAGGTCCCATGCAAGAGCAGGAGAATGTCTCCCATGTTGTAATGCTGCCCCATCAGATTGCGTCCGTGGCGCGCTCCACGTTTTGAGCCGCCGTTCACCTCGATGAAAGTGTTTGTGGAGACGACAATCGGCCTGGTGTAGAAAAATGTCGTTCAGCTGAAAAGCCGACACGTTTCCATTGATCGACGGTCATTTCAATGGTCCCGTGCTCACTGCAGTCGAAACTGACGATGAGGTTGGGACAACATGTGAACAAGTAGGTGTGGTCTGCTGCGGAGCTCCGCGTTCAACAAAGTACGATGAACGGCGAGGTTCAATACACTTGTTCGTGCACCAGCGTTGTGCTCTTTCGGCAGATATGCTACAGATCACCTGTACCCTACAAGCATTTGAACCCCACATTCTGTGAAGAGTCGTGGACGTCCAACCATTTAGCGTCTAGTGGTAGTTTCACTAATCCTACTTATCACTGTATGATGTATAGTTTCGTCGTCCAAGAGAAGTTATTCACGTGAAGCATATGGACGATCATGTCAAGATACTCAAGAGTTTCAAATGGTAACAACTAAATACAGGAAGGTATGTCTAATCATATACAGTAGTTACATTATTTGCAGTAGCTTTCATTCAGTTTTCACTGGACTTTCGTGTCGCATAAAGGGAAAATTACATTTAAGATAATTCTCATTTATTGTTCCGTCTCAGTTACTCGGAACAATAGATGTCAATTATCTTAAATATCTACACAATTACTGAATTTGTCAAGACGATTATGTCGACTACAGGTAAAACTGCATGCAAGGAAACTTCATAAACTCACTGACAATTAGTTACACACAACATAAAAATGCTGTGTATGTACATTATCCAGAACTGAAACAAAAGTGTGCATTGTTAGAGAGAAGAGAAATGAAAGCTTCTTTTGTAGTTCTGCGTGTATATGCTGAACGACTGACCACATGAAAATGACGTTCATATTCCACGCAAGACAACACGTAAGGAATTCCAGCAACCGTTCGTATATAGTGTTCTCCTGAGTTCCATTTCATTAGCGCTTTGGTAACTACTGAATTCGTACACGTGACAATACGTTCCATTTAGATGAAACTTGTTATGTCTAGTCTTGTAATTGAGATAGCGGAAAGAGCAGCATTGTCTGAGCGGCAACAATGTTACGAGGAACATTAAATATTTTTATTGTTAAAGTTCTTTCGGCCTTACAGGTCAGATAGAAGCGTAAGGTGAAATGATCCAGAAGTTGTATTAAGCACTAGTACTCTTACACATCAGGCCAGATAAAGTTTCTTTCTCAAGACAGTAACAGTTAACATTACGGAAACTTTTACAGAGTCTTATCTCAGATGTGGCCTCTTGGTTTAAGTAACTGTCATCAGTAAATGAAAAGAGCTGCACTGAAGTTTGCTTTACTTCTTTTTCCAGAAAAGGAGACTACTGAACACTGTGCAAGAGACAGATGCTTTAATAGTGGTGTTCCTTTTTATTTTCGGCGTTTATTAATCAAATTATCTTTCTGGTGCGCTTGTGAACTTCAGCTATTGATTTATGTACTTGTGATCATAGACTTAGCGCATCAGGGGTAGACTGCATATCCACCATCAATGGTACGTACAGTCTTTCACCAATATTTCACGCTATATTTAGGAGCTTTGAGCTATAGTGTAACAATTATTTTAGACACTTAAATTCACACTAGTTAACTTAATTGGGATTTCCTGGCAGTCAGGTCGATGTTTTCTAGGTTTCTGCCATGACAGATGGGGGATAACCTCTTCTAGATGTTTATTTTCAGAGTACCGACATTAAAACGGAAATTGGAAATTAGTTTTGGCTGCTTAGAAAATGTCGTTAGTGGCCATTTAATTATGGCAGGCACTGCGATATACACAATGGCTTACTATTTTTGCACTGACCAACACTATTTCTTTTTTGATTACAGCCGACTTGTCGTTAAATCTTTTTCGCAGTGCTGTGTTACACATCGACCCCACTTAATTCAGGCCCATGTCTAGCTGAAGAACTGAACTCTTAAAAATGAACGTTGCACTATGCATTTCTTTAACAGATGAAATTTTTTACACAGGCGGATTAAACGGTAAGGAAAATTTGTTACAAAATTTGACATATGTAAGTTCCTTTTTTACCCAGTTGATACAGTTATATGTAGGCACATTTAGTTGCCCGATACTCATCAAGAAAGTATTCAATTTCTAACCATTTTAGGTGTACTAGACCACTATCAGTGGTGGCAATGGCATCGGTAATCCTTTGCTTGAAATTAATGATACTCGTTGGACACAGGGTATCTTCAACATAGCCCCACAGAAAGGAGAGCGTAGTGGTGTTTTGTGGAGCAGGTGGCCAGGAAGTTGGATGACCTCCTCTAATCCATCAGACATCAACGCGAACACCTGGTCCCTACACATTTTGCATGATTGCATCAGGTAACAAAACATCATTGTAACTTAGTCCACAAGAACAGTTAAATTCGGAATGTCTTGTTAACCCACTGAATTTAGCAATCCACCGTTTTAAAGTCTACACTGGCCGCTTCTCGAGGAAAAATAATTTGAATCTCACTCCAGGAACTTGACCCCGAGTGTCAAAATGTTCACCTAGCAGCCATACAATCTCATCGTAAGTAAAATCTTCTAAACGAGGTCACGGACTGCGCGGCCCCTCCCACCGCAGCTTCGAGTTCTCTCTCGGGCATGTGTGTGTGTGTGTGTGTGTGTGTGTGTGTGTGTGTTGTTCTTAGCGTAAGTTAGTTTAAATAGTGTGTAAGCTTAGGGACCGATGACCTAAACAGTTAGGTTCCTTAGGAATTCACACACAACTGAGCATTTCTAAACGAGAATCTGGGAACAGTTTGAAACAGAAGTGGTACAGATCTTCTCCGACCATTGTGAGAAAAAAAAAAAGAAAAATCATCCCCGCCACACCTGTAATGTTGTACGCGGTGAAGTGAGCTTCCGTCTACGAATGGTATTCTGACCAGTTACATTCGGTGCAGCAACCGGATGTGCAGCTGCTTGTTCTGAAAGTAACGCAGTCATCTGTTGTACGCTGAGTAGCATTCGTTCACTCTACTGCGCCTCAAACTGAACAGCTTCATTTGGAGACATTTTCTGTCTCAGCTCAGTCATTATTGGTTCAAATGGCTCTAAGCACTATGGGTTCTTAACATCTGAGGTCATCAGTTCCCTAGACTTAGAACTACTGAAACCTAACAAACCTAAGGACATTACACACATCCATGCACGAGGCTGGATTCGAACCTGCAATCGCATCAACAGCGCGGTTCCGGACTGAAGCGCCTAGAACCGCTCGGCCAAACGCCCGGCTCACACATTACTCCACACTTTGTAGAATACACACTCATAAATAAAATACTCCAGGAATATTTTAGCCGCTGACTAGAGGAGCTTTATAAAGAAGTACAAGACAAACGGCAGCGGACTAAGCATTGGAACAAAGTGCGCACATCATCCCTGGCTTTGTAAACAGGCGAGGGTAGTCAATACAAAAGATGACACTTGTCGACATTTGTTATACTTGCGGCACTAACACTCGTCGGCTCAGTGGTGGGTTCTTAGATTTACTTTTGGAGGAGACCGACTTGATACTACAAAACGCTCAAGTGCTTCTCCTTTTTCTTTTTTGTGTCATCAATCTTCCGACTGGTTTGATACGGCCCGCCAGGAATTCGTCTCTTGTGCCAATCTCTTCATCTCAGACCAGCCCTTGCAACCCACGTTCTCAATTATTTGCTGGATGTATTCCAATCTCTGACTTCCTCTAAAGTTTTTTCCCACTACAGCACCCTCTAGCGCCATTGAAATTCTCTCATGGTGATAACAGATGTCCTATCATCCTGTCCGTTCTCCTAGTCATTTTTTTCCACATGTTCCTTTCCTCTCTGATTCTGCGCAGAAACTCTTCATTCCTAACCTTATCAGTCACCCTTATTTTCAGCTTTGTCTGTAGAACCACATCTCAAATGCTTCGATTCTATTCTCTTCCGGTTTTCCAACAATCCCTGTTTCACTAGCATACAATGCTTGGTCCAAACATACATTCGCAGAAATTTATTCCTCAAAGTAAGGCCTATGTTTGATACTGGTAGACTTCATTTGGCCAGAAATGCTCTTCTTGCCAGTGCTAGTCTTGTTTGAAGTTCTTCTTGCTCCGTCTGTCATTGGTTATTTTGCTGCCTAGGTCGTGAATTCCTTAACACTGTCTACTTCGTGACCATCAATCCTGAAGATAAGTTACTCGCTGTTCTCGTTTCCGCTACTTCTCATTACTTTCGTCTTTCATCGATTTACTCTAAGTCCATATTTTGTACTCATTATTCAGCAGATCATATAATTCTGCTTCACTTTCACTCAGGGAAGTAATTTCATCAGCGAATCGTATCATTGATATCCTTTCACCTTGAATTTTACTTGAACCATTCTTTTATTTCTATCATTGCTTCTTCGATGAACAGATTGAACAGTAGAGTCGAAAGACTACAATCCTCTCTTACACCCATTTTAATCCGAGTACTTGGTTTTTGTTCGTCCACTCTTATTATTCGGTCTTGGCTCTTGTACATATTATATATGACCCGTCTCTCCCTGTAGCTTTCCCCCATTTTTCTCAGAATTTCGAACATCTTGCACCATTTTTCATTATCTAAGGCTTTTTCCAGGTCGACAAATCCTATGAACGTGTCTTAATTTTTCTTTAGTCTTGCTCCCGTTATCAACCGCAACGTCGGAATCGCCTCTTTCGTGCCTTTATCTTTCCTAAAGCCATATTGATCGTAAACAAACACATTCTCAATTTTTTTCCATTCTTCTGTATATTATTCTAGTCAGTAACTTGGATGCATGAGCTACTGAGCTGATTGTGCGATAATTCTCGCACTTGTCATCTCTTGCAGTCTTCGGAACTGCGTGGATGATATTTTTTCGAAAGTCTGATGGTATGCCTCCAGACTCACACATTATACACACCAAAATCCTTAGCGTAACTTAGTTTAATCAATGTGTAAGCCTAAGGACCGATGACCTCAGAAGTTTGGTCTCACAGAGCCTTACCGCCGGCCGGAGTGGCCGAGCGGTTAAAGGCGCTACAGTCTGGAACCGCACGACCGCTACGGTCGCAGGTTCGAATCCTGCCTCGGGCATGGATGTGTGTGATGTCCTTAGGTTGGTTAGGTTTAAGTAGTTCTAAGTTCTAGGGGACTTATGACCACAGCACTTGAGTCCCATAGTGCTCAGAGCCATTTTTGAACAGAACCTTACCACAAATTTCCAATTTCCTTCTAAATCGACTATTGATTCTTCTATCACAGTAGACAAATCTCCCCATCATAGAGGCCTTCAATGCACTCTTTCCACCTAACCGCTCTCTCTTTTGCATCGAACAGTTATTATATCTCTTTATTATAACTTGAACAAGATGAACTTAACTTTGAAAAAAATTCATGTCCACAGGTAGGTCATGTGTATTCGTTACTGTCACTGAACACTAACGTATCACTTGATACAGTACAAGATAATAGTCTCTTCTTTCAAAGTACAATTGACTATAAACTTTGCTGCATGGTTTTGTGTAAAATGTAACTGCTGACTGCAGTGAGACGATGCTGTCGTCTCCGTCGATGATTGCAGACTGGCGCAAAACGGCACTCCGCCCTGAAATAAACAAACATGCTGCAGCAGCGGCGTATGGAACTCGTGAGCACGTGTCTACACTAACGTTTCCCGTTCGTCGTCGTATCTGGCAGCGAATACACATACTTGACTTACTTGTGGTTCCGCCGCGAAGTACCAACCTACCCCTGGGACCGCGTCCTTCGGGCATCACCACACCTCACAATGTAACAAGAATTTATTCTTCATTCACCATCCGTTCCAACACACACACACACACACACACACACACACACACACACACAAAGAGTTAAGACGTGGCTGTTCACACGAAGGCTGTCTCTCACCTCTCATTGGTTGCACGCAGCACAGAGCTTGGCGTTACCTCTAGCCACAGCTAAGGGAGTGCAGTTTGACAGTCCATACGTTTATATGCAACACATCTTCCGAAAGACGAAAACTGAATTTCAGAAAATGTTTTTCGCTGTCGTCTTCACAAGTTGAGATCTCAAGCGGATTTGTTAACCGTGTCAAACATGGCGCCTGGAAAACAGCTGTTACAGTTTGTGATGTAGTCAGTACAGTCGCTATTTCTCTTCAATTAGACCAGGTGTAAACAGCTTCAGTCTAATATTTCTACCTATCCGTCATTGTACAAAAAGCCATTCTGTCCATATACATTGAAACTTTTTAAAAACGAGGCGAAACCTGGCAGCCCATGCACGTTTCAAAACAAGGGAGCGAAAATCGACTGCGGAATTGGAAAGTCGGCAACCAGAAGCTGATCTCCAGGGTCGATTTTTAAGTTTATATGATTATCCAGACGTTGTATTGGGAAATCGGTCCGTGTATACGAGATGAGTGAGATAGCTGGCGTTCGCCGCTGACAGTAGTGGTTAGTGACAAGTCAGTGGTAGCGAAAGTTTGTAGCATGTCGAAAAGTGTGTTCGCTGCTCAGGACAGCTACTAATGATAGAGTTTTATTAAACTTTAATCGCATATTTATCTACAGGTTAGGTGGTGTCGGTCATAGAGACGTCGTGAACGAGGCGTCATTTATAGCTGAACTACGTGGCCTGAGCAGAAGTGCACGATAATTGTAAATGTATAAGCAGCTCTGACAAGTATTGCGTCGAGCTTTGCAGTTGTTGAATAAAATCCTTATATCATTAAAACAATTACTGGAGACTAGTATTGAACATAACTAGACCTGGCAGGTTACCCGAGAGCGCTAATGCACTGCTTCCTGGACAGGTAGGCGCGCCAGCCCCGGATCTAATCCACCCGGTGGA
The DNA here is from genome assembly GCF_023864345.2 of Schistocerca serialis cubense. NCBI lineage: Eukaryota > Metazoa > Arthropoda > Insecta > Orthoptera > Acrididae > Schistocerca > Schistocerca serialis. The sequence goes on from NC_064642.1 coordinate 526,641,973, forward strand.
TTAACGATGAGGACCAGTCTGCCGGCCAGCCGGGACGTGGTTTTCAGGCGGTTTTCCACATCCAGCTAGGTGAATATTGGGCTGGTCCCCACGTTCCGCCTCAGTTACACGACTCACAGATACCTGAAAACGTTTAAACTGTTCCACGGCTTACACTAGGGGCAGACAGCTGGGGTACACCATTTACATTCCAGGGGATTTTCGGGGTGGCGGCAGGAAGGGTATCCGGCCACCCTCCGTAATAACACGGCCGACCCCGCTTTGACGAGGGACAAATGCCCATAGAAAGACAGACAGTATTGAACATAACTATAACTCATTTACAGAGGCAAATCCTCAACGGAACCATGATTTTGAGAAATCTTTTGCTAGAGACACATATGTTTATAAGATGCAAAGTGAGCTGTCAGAATTTTGGCGCATGTGCCTGACGTGTACAAGTGCAGCTGTGACTCTCACGTTGTTGCGACTGCCGTAACCTATCGACGTATTGCATGGTAATCTGTTGAAATGAATCAGAGCTCTTTAATGTACCCTACGTCACACTGGAACGGAAAATTAAAAGTTTAAAAATGTTCTCTTATGTGCCCTGCTTATAAGGAGTCAATTAATGTATCTACCACACACCTTTCTGTCGTACCCTATACGATAACCGATTAAAGACTAATGATGACCGATATTCAGCACATACACATATTCTAAATTACATTACACACCACTTGAGCAGGATTCATTACATTGGGTCAGTTGTGTAGTACCTTTGAAATCTCGTGATATGGGACTTTAACACCCAAAATTACATCCAATGCTTGTGTACACCACACGAAAGCTCAACACTTCTGCCCAACTTGAGTGCTCACTACTCACTACACTGAATAATGAGATTCCACGAAGGGGAGGGGAGCTGCCAAAATATCAACAACAAGAAGAATATTAAGGATATTGAATCACTGCATCTAGTGTTAATAATGTTTAGAAATATAAAGTAGGTATTACTTGAGTGCAATAATCTGAAGTAAATAATATTGTCTGATTCTGAAATACTAAGAATGTGACTTACGTAATTCCTACGTACTGTTTAGACACTGGGGTTAACATTGGTAACTTGTAGATGAAGCAGAAGCTTGACCTATACCATGCTAGCCAACTCAATATGTTTCAACTGAACCCTACAATCACCACTTCATACGGTGTTGGTGATTCCACAAGGCTACAGAGTTGGTAGTTCTAGATAGAATGATGGCGAAGCTTGTAGTTAAGTTGCTCAATGTTATTTATTTCTTTTTAAATGATTGTGAAATATTGGGAAGCCTGGACTGGGAGTGGCAAGACGCTGGACGTACAAGACTCAAATATTCCATACCTTTATTTTTTATTTTAGGTTTTTTCGGATGTAGAAAGTAATAAAGAAATAACACCAGAGGAATTTAAAACTAAAAACAACTATTTTTGATAAAAGGATTTTCTTTAAGTAACACCTCGAAAATAAATGGTAGAAAATACAGAAACATTTAAAACATTTAAGGAAATCTACATTTAAAAGACAGTCCACCAAAGGGAAAATCAGAAGCACTTCTTTACAGTTTTGAAATCAATTACAGGGGACCTGTAATACAGGCGTATAATAACGACCACTAAAATTAAGGCCCTTCGAATTCTAAAAATATTTAACTTAAGAAATCCTTTAAAATCATTAAAGCAACAGAAGTTATCCAGGAAAATGATTTTAAATCTCCGATCACCACAAAGAAACAACCAAATGCTTTGATTAACAGATTCATAGCGCACTTACAAGGGTGCTGAAATTTAGTAAACCAGGGCAAAGTTACCGGTTTCAGCTCAAGCGATGCATGAAACAGTTGTTTGGTTGAGCTCAGACTCTTAAACATGAACAAGATACACATTAAAATATTGTAACGGATACAAATTACAGCTCACAAGCGGCTGCCTGCATTCAGAACAATGGAAACTGTGGCCATTTAGTCATCAACGCGAACAGACTGTCGAACGTAAAAATATTTTAGAACTGGTTGAACATCTGATCGCTCAAAACTATCAGCACAGGACTGTTTTAAATACCGAAGGTATTATAAGGCTTGAGCACTTCAGTGTTTAAAAATAAGGCACAGCTGTAGATTTTAAAGCAACAAAGTCTATACTTAATCAAGAAATGATAGAACTAGAACTGAGCAAAATGTGACCTCTTGTACAACCGTTTCAAAAGAAAATTCAGCCATGTTTCGCCTACTTCGGATGCTGATCTACTTTTAAGCCTCAGGCCAAATAATAGACTCTACTGAAAGTTGCAAACAGCATTTATTTCTATGCCAGACCACAGAGGCACCAGAAATGCCGGCAGGACCACATCCATCCACCAAGGCAGCAAAAATGGAAACTGGCCGACTCAGAAGCCGCAGCAGGGGGAAACAATGAAGCTCCAAATGGCGTCGCCACTTACCACGGTAAACAGCCGTCAACCACAACACAATGACCTCCTCCGTTCTACGTGATCGAGTCCTCTTAACGTGTAGAATAAGAAGCACGTAATGACTCCACAGATAGCCTTGTCTGTAAAAAAATCACTTCAAGGGACTGCAAGACTGATCGCTAGCGAGACGCCAGGAAGGCGGTTGCTAGGGAACGAAACCGTAGAGCTGTACGCCAACAGCAGCCGTCTACGTGAGTGAAGGCACGGTTCAGATTTATTATTTTCGCCTGCCAATTTATCCAGGCCCTCTCACCAGCTCTTCTGCATGTGTTAGATCATTTTCGTTATGGCATACATGGCATAAGAAGTCTTGCATGTAATTTGAGATTCAACAATTAACAAAACCTATAACATAAAGAGCAGTAGCTACAGCAATAAAACAATTCATGAAAAGTAGAACAAAGGCAAATCATTGGTATCAGATGGGGAGGCAGTGTTATGGCAGTAATGGAACTGAGACAAGGGGTGGAAGAGGGAGAAAAAGACAAAGACGAATGTGGTACAAAGTGCTTCATGAACACAGAGGGGAAAAGGAAGTGGCGTGTCTGAAAAACGAAAATAGAAAGAAGTGTAATTCCGGCAAGATGGGAGATTTTCCCGTGCATATGTCTATTTTTAAAGGAAAAGTTATGAAGTGGAAAAAAGAAGAAATTCGCCTCTTCCTTAAATGCAGCATTGCATTAAATTGTGCACTGAATACAGGGTACCTTGTTGCAGAGGCGAACAACAGCACTATAGACGGAGTTTGCTGATACTCCCGTTTTGTGGGTAGGACATTGTAACCGCTCTTTAGAGAGTGGTTATACAGAAACGAGTATTAGATTAAATTCTGTAGTACGAAATGACCTAAGACCCAAAAAAGGTAGTAGTATTTCGAAGTAATAGTTAGTTAAAATTTTACAAAGAGTAGATATTCGAAATAGAGTAACGCAAAGTAGTACAAAGGGAATCCACGGAAGGCATAACAGAGTTGTGTTTTGTTTTGAATGTAATGTATAAACGAATGCGCAGCATTGTTAGGTCTCTGAGTTTTTGTTTTCAGCGGTGGCGAGTGTGTTCGTTGTTCTCCCGTGGTAGTCGGAATTTTCGGATTAGAAGCCTAATTAAACTGCATTTTAGAATCGGATTAGACATTGGAGTGGTGGAGAATAGATTATTATGGGATAAATTCAGAGACGGAGTCAACTAAAGGTGGTTGGGTGTACGAACATTGATATTCAAGTGAATTGTGATTCTACTTGTTAAACGAAACGCTACAATCGTTTACTTACGATTAGGAAGAGATTTATTGACAATACGGAAAATTTAATGTTTAATTAGGACTTAATTCGCTGTATGCGAATTATTGAAGAGTATTGGACCTTATCACGCTAGTACCTTTGCCGCTAGTTGTCAAGACGATTCCGCTAATAAACGAGAAGTGAAAAATAGTTCCAGTTAAAATACTAAACTTGTGCTGAACAGACATTGAAAGGATTCGATCCCATAATTAATATCGTGTCGTGAGCAATGAGAAGCTTAGACATTGTAAGGCCCAGAGACAAATTTATAATTTATCGGACATTAATGGCAAAGGACAGTTTCATGGGAAATCATATCTTTGGTGATAGGTAGACGAAGGAATGTGGTATTGGCTGACTTTTTTTACCGAAAGAATACACACTAGGGTCAACTCTCCTTTCATTGATCCCCCAGTGCTATCTCTCATTAATTTAAGAACTTAACTGTGTCAATAAAACAGAAATATACGAGACATTCCCAATGTTTACTGAATTCCGTAATCAGCTAGTACATGGACAATATCTGTGAACATTCAAGGGTTATGGGAGGAAGCTGATAAACCTTTTACAAACATATTTAATAGGATTCAACGAATGCATACAGACTGCTAAAGTAACTGAATTAAATTACTCGGGAAAACAAATTAGTAAAAATAGACTGGAACTCAATTGACATCTTACCCCAGAGTAACAATAATAAAAAAAACTGTCTTTGGACCCGTCGTGGTTGAAAGTGTGTGAAATATCTCTGGAAAAACGCGATTAATTTTCAACTGCTAGTTCACACGGCTAGATTTACGACGTGATTCAGAGATGTTTTATGCCCGACCCATACGGCAGGCAACAGGGAATGGTTCTTTACTAGCTGGGGCAATATACCTTCCCTGCTGAAGCGATATCTGTGCAGTCGCAACGACGGTGGGTGTGCGGGCATAACATTAAATAAGTGAGACCTTCTGACTACAATGACACATGACACGTACCTGATCTCTGAGGCAAGGCGGTAACAGCACCGCTCTCTGAGCTCCGAGCGAAATCGCCTACGCGTGAGCACTCGCCATTCTGACAAGTCAGGAGGGCGTCGCCGCTGGTCTCGCGCTTGACAGTGTACAGACAGCAGAGGCTGCTCGGGCAGCAGACGATGGTAGCTGTCACGTGTCTGTCGAGAGTGATTTAGCAACAGACATGCCTGTGATAGTTGCAGGGAGGACAGTTAGCTCCACCAGAAACACGCAGATTGGCCCCTTTGTGCGCCGCGTCCACTTAGTGCGCCGGCTGACTTACGGTTTGAAACCTCACTCATAACAACATGTCGTACTGCAGCTAGGTAAGATATATGCGTATCAAATTTAATGGTTCAAATGGCTCTAAGCAATATGGGACTTAACATCTGAGGTCATCAGTCCCCTAGACTTAGAACTACTTAAACCAAACTAACCTAAGGAAATCATACACACCCATGCAAGAGGTAGGATTCGGACCTGCGACCGTAGCAGCAGCGCGGTTCCGGACTGAAGCGCCAGAGCCGCTCGGTCACAGGGGCCGACTCAAATTTAATCTCTCTTCACGACGAAACAAATGACTTCACCCTGAACCTTGTAGCGTAATTATTAGTTTAGTAAATGTATGGTGCTAAAGACGTACCTCTTAGCTTAAAATTTGAAAACTTGTAGCTGTGGTTCTATATTAAATCCAGAAAGCCGAGGGATGGCTCAAAAGAAGGTAATTCAGTGTAGAGTATTTATTTCATATAGATGTTATCATGAACTTCTATGATCTGTGGGTAATGTCACTAAAAATATCGTAAATGCGAGTTGCAAATAAGAAATACGATACAGCATGAGAAAATACATCTTAAGAGGAGTCGGTTGAGGTGCCACGGTATCTGGTGCAAAACTCAGTCTGACTCGAAAGATAAAGCGGAATCGCAATGAATCAAAAATTAGCATCCGTTCCCAGTAACACCCACCACATAAAAGCTGGTGATTTACCGTAATAAAGAATAAGTGATGCCTACATAGTTTAGCTTCAGAAACGTTATCGGCACCCAAGAGGCTCAATTCTGGAGCCAAATCTTGTTCATCTGGTGTAGACTTACGAACTGCTACGTTTATATCTCTTTTACTGACTACAAAAAGGCTTTTTACAGAGTACAACATTAAAAGATGGCCGAAGTACTAAAAAAATAACGGGATAAAAATCAAAGATCTCCGGATTGTAACTGATCTATATTGGACTCAATATATTGCTCTAAGAGTAGTAAAAGACAGATCTGACACATTAAACATTTGCAGAGGAGTGAGACACTATTGTATTTTGACGCTACTGACACTTAGTCTTTATTCAGAATACATCTTGAAAGAAGCCATTCAAAATGTAGAAAAACAAACTGTCTTGAATTGAGAGAAGCCGAACAATGTACGTTACACTGATGAAACTCTAATATTTGATGAGAGCTTGAATATATTTCAACATCTTGTGCCCGCATCTCGTGGTCGTGCGGTAGCGTTCTCGCTTCCCACGCCCGGGTTCCCGGGTTCGATTCCCGGCGGGGTCAGGGATTTTCTCTGCCTCGTGATGGCTGGGTGTTGTGTGCTGTCCTTAGGTTAGTTAGGTTTAAGTAGTTTTAAGTTCTAGGGGACTGATGACCATAGCTGTTAAGCCCCATAGTACTCAGAGCCATTTGAACCATTTTTGAACCAACATCTTGTATCCTGAACCAACGATAGTAATGAGCGTTATGGACTAGAAATCAACATAAGTAAAACAAATTCAGTGGTAATCGGTAAGAAAAGAACACCACAGTCATCTAAACATAGTTGGTGAGTAAACAAATAATATCTGGGAAGAAACGTTAACAGCTAATGATATGGATCAGAAGGAATTAAAGTGTGTATTGACCAAGCCAGACCGAAGTTTTGTAAAGCACTATCACCTATCAATCGAAAGAAAATTAAGATCCTACATTGTTCGTATCTTCATACTTTTCAGCGTAGATGAGACCTGGATTTTGACCGAGACGACGGGCGACCGACTTGCATTTGACTTGCGGCTGCACAGGAGAATGCTAAGAGTGAAGACAAACTTTCTAATAACGATATGGCCTGCAAAATGAAAAAGGGAAAAGACGTTCTATACGCAGTAAAATTCAGAAAATGCAATATTTCGGCCGTGAAATGAGAAATGGAAACGCATGTAAACTGATGCAGAACATTCTTCATGGAAAGATACGTGGAAGATGAGGGAGGAAAAAGAGGAACGTCTTGACTCGGAAACAAGACATTGACTTCAGACACGAGGAATGAATTTTTTCGGATAAGTAAAAGTGATATACATATGATGGCCACCAACATCCTAAACGGATAGGCAATACACAAAGAAGAAGTAGAAGAAGAAGAAGAAGAAGAAAAAGAATTCCGCAAGGATGTACTAACTTCATAATAATTTTAAACATGTTGTCTTTGTGTGAACTTTGTGGTGCTAAGAACGATTTTAATAATTTAAGGTTTGCGAGAGAAGTATGTAATAGCGAAAACATCGGAACACCCAAAAATAACTAATGTAGAGTAATGAAATTTCTGGAATATATTTGTCTATGTAACATATCTGTGTGATCAACATTTCAAGATCATATGTTAATGTGAGCACGAGACAAGCCGTTGCAAAAGTAAAATGCTGGTACAAAAACAATCAGTGTAACTGCCAGAATGTTGAATGCAAGCTTGAGAACGTGCATGCATTGTGTTGGACAGATACGGGAGGTCAGTTTGGGGGCAGAGTAAATTGTCTTTTGCACTTGGTCTGTCAATACAAGGGTGGTTAATGCTTTTACTGGATGACGTAGGAGTTGTCGTCGGATAACGTCTCACATGTACTCGATTGGAGACAGATCTGGTGATCGAGTAGGCCAAGCCACGATGTCGAAATTCTGTAGGGTAAGTCGGGTTACAACAGCGGTATGCAGACGAGCGCTATGCTGTTAGGAAAATGGCTCTGAGCTCTATGGGACTTAACATCTGAGGTCATCAGTCCCCTAGAACTTAGAACCACTTAAACCTAACTAAACTAAGGACATCACACACAGCCATGCCCGATACAGGATTCGAAGCTGCGACCGTAGCGGTCGCGCGGTTCCAGACTGAAGCGCCTAGAACCGCTCGGCCACACCGGCCGGCTGCTGTTAGGAAACACACTCTGGAAGGCCCTTCATGAATGGCAACACAAGAGGTCGAATCACCAGATTCCCGTACGGATTTGCAGTTAGTGCACATGGAATAACCAGAAAAGTGTTCTCGCTGTAATACGAAACCGCACGCCAGACCATAACTCCATGTGTAGATCGAAAGTGTCTAGCACGCAGACCCTCCTTGTAATCAGCACTCGGCCATCACTGGCATCGTAGCAAAACCAGCTTTCATCCGGAACACGGTATTCTTGCGACCGTACGTCCTCGTGAACACCGTTGCAAGCAATCATATGGGGTGGCTACATTCCTGCCAAGACGCTCTGCAGTATCGCAGATCGATCATTCAGCTTGTCGTAGCTCTCCTACACGCCCTCGTTCAGACTCAGTGAGGTGATGGTAATGGGCCGGCCGCGGAGGCCGAGCGGTTTTTGGTGCTCTAGTCCGGAACCGCGTGACAGCTACGGTCGCAGGTTCGGATCCTGCCTCGGGCATGGATGTATCTGATGTCCTTAGGTTAGTTAGGTATAATTAGTTCTAGGGGACAACCTCAGATGTAAGTCCCTTAGTGCTCAGAGCCATTTGTTTGATGGTAATGGTGTCTTTGTCGTCTTAAAGGGGTTCTTGGGAAACAGCAACTTAGGACGTTCTGTCTCAGAGGTAACTAATGCTGACAACCGTTGCCGCGCGTATTTATAGGAAACCTGATTTGCATCCTCATAGTGGTGCTACTAGCGCCACCCATATGCGACTGGCGCGAGATTTGAATGGAAATCTTTTTTGAAATGTAGAAACACGCTTACTAACCTTCGTTTATGAAGCACAACTTCTCCTTTGTTTTTCAATTTTTTATTCCGTCAGTGTAATTACAGAAAACTGGTAAACACATAGCGAGATGCAAGCTGCGAAGACACGATATACGAAACTTTAAAATGGGTTCGATGATGCGGTTGTTTGGTTGATTTGGGGGAGGAGACCGAACAGCGAGTCACCGGTCCCATCGGATTAAGGAAGGATGGGGAAGGAAATCGGCAGTGCCCTTTCAAATGAACCGTCGCAGCACTTGTCTGAAGCGTTTTAGGGAAATAATGGAAAAGCTAAATCAGGATGACCGTAAGCGGGTTTGAACCGTCGTCCTCCCGAATGCAAGTCCAGTCTGCTAACCAATGCACCACCTCGCTCGGTCGCTGATACGAAAAACGGTCGTTGCACGGGTGTGTGTGTGTATAAATAGTGGCGCGAAAGAACGCTTCGGCATTCACTCTTGTGGTTCCCGTGTCGCGGTTAGTTTGTTGGTAGCCAGTGGCGTATGGCATGTGTGGGACGTGTTCGGTCATGAGCCGAGACATTCTGCTAGGATGTGGGAATACAAATAATCCGGGTGAAAAAAATGGCTCTGAGCACTATGGGACTTAACTACTGAGGTCATCAGTCTCCTAGAACTTAGAACTACTTAAACCTAACTAACCTAAGGACATCAGGCACATCCATGCCCGAGGCAGGATTCGAACCTGCGATCGTAGCGATCACGCGGTTCCAAACTGAAGCGCCTACAACCGCTCGGCCACAGCGGCCGGCAATTCGGGTAATCCCTGACTTACTTCCAGACGTTAGGAAACCACCGATTGTTACTGGAGAAAATGGCTCTGAGCACTATGGGACTTAACTGCTGTGGTCATCAGTCCCCTAGAACTTAGAACTACTTAAACCTAACTAACCTAAGGACAACACACACATCCACGCCCGAGGCAGGATTCGAACCTGCGACCGTAGTGGTCGCGCGGCTCCAGACTGCAGCGCCTAGAATCGCTCGGCCACTCCGGCCGGCTGTTACTGGAGAGAATCGTGCGAAGTCCTGGAGGCTTGTAATCGTAGGATCCAGACGACATGCGGGATTCCGAAATAAGCTAAACTGAATTAACTTTGTCAAATAATTTACTACATAATCCCATTTCAAATATCCCACACAGTGCTTTTTAGCCAGGGTAAACAGACGGGGAGCAGCGAACTGGGGCAGTATTGCACTCGTATATTCTTGTGTGTCTTTCCACTATATTTCGGCGAACAGACTCGTAGCCATCTGCAGGTGTTTCCTGATGACTGCTCCACTAGTAGTGACGGCGTCCTATGTATGGCTTTATCCCCCTCCAGCACTCCGCTTCTATCGCTGTCTGTGAATTTTCCGCTGTGGGTAGTGGCGGTTGTGTTGGTGGTGACGTCCAGGTGCTAACCGGGCTCTCCGTCGTTTGCAGTATCACCGTCGGGAGCGGACCTCACTCTACACTCACACTTTGCTCTTTTCTCGGCTCAGTACAGGGTTCCACGCCTGACTTGATTGTAGGCTGCTACCTTTATTTATTGGACCGTCTAGGACCATAATTTCAATGCCCTTGTAAATAAGTAAAATTGCGTAATAATCTGGGTTTAGTTCTATAATATGGCTTCTTTTTGTACTACATTCGGCCACGGCTGATCTTGTGGTCTGGCATAGTTCAGTGTAGCGTCTATGTACACTGGACCTCTCTTCCGTCGTGTGTACAGTTTCCTCATTTGTGCCTTGCCACGAAGGTCGGGGGAATTTGATAGAACTCCAGTTTGCGAAAGCACCACCATCCACCCCGGCGACTGCATGGATATCGACAGAAGCAAAATAATAAGAGGGAAACGGCCAAACTACATAGGACGCAGACGCAAACAGTGAAGTATTCATCTGAAACCACCCTAAAGTAGCAACAAGTCTGTTTACTGGAATATGGTGGAGAACGTCAGACAAACCTGGGTGCACATCCAAGAACTCTTCAGCTTAGGAATCAGCTTAGGAAAACATTACAATGCGGACATACTGGTACCCGATTCGGAGTCTGTTTCTAAGGTTGAATGAGAAGAGTATTTCTTTCTCAACGCTAATGTAGACAAATTTTACAGTTCGATTAGTTACAAAAGTGACAATGCTCATAGGAACACGGTTCACAGCGAAGAATCTAACAAAATCTAAAACAGGTCTGGCCAAGATTTGTGCTCCTTGAGCGCCCACAGGCTCCACGGGAGCAGGTAAGTCTGCTGAGCGCTGAGGCTTCCTCCACCACCATGCTATCCCCAGAAGGGATGTGAATGAGGCAGCTATACGCTGAAGGCTGCACAAAAGAGAAACTTAGGAACACCATGTTTGCAACACAGTGCGACTACTTCTAAGGGGCGAATATTGCAGTTTATTTTCATGTGCAGTGTTTTATCACTGATATTTATTATCAACTTTTTTTCCACCAAAACAAAAATTTTATTAATTCGTTAAATAAATCTAATGATAGTCTTAATTCGGTGACCAGATCTACAAAAACCTTTATATTCATGAAGTTAACATTAAGCTGTGTTATTTAAAAATTTGCACACAAATCAGTTTAGAATGTCTACAACAACATATACAGTCAACTATTTGTTTAAGGTTCTTACCAAACATCTCGAAAAGTACTTGACCGAATTACTTAAGACTTTAATACGATATCATGTAAATGGAATCAGGAGGGGGAGAATGGAAGGAAAGGAAAGGGAAGGACTTGATGATATCAGCTGCATCGCGACTTTATGCAGACTCGGCAGCGATAAGTGAAAAATGTGTGCCAGACCGGGACCCAAAGCTGGGATCTCCCCCTTACTAGGCACTTGCGGCGACCACTGCGCCATCCCGATACAGCGTTTATCTAAAGTGCACGGAGTACTCGGCACGCTCCCCGGCTGACCCACATTCCCACCTATCGCCACCTGTCCACAGTTCCAATCCTTGTCCTCCATACACACTAATTCCAAAGTCCCGCCGGAAGTCGGTCGATACTGTGCAGCCCCACTGAAGCTTGTGGATTCATTGCTCATCGAGGCGAATCACTTATTTGAAAGGCTGTGAATTATTTATATAAAATACAAAACATTCCAAGTGCAGTAGGCGATGTTGACAGCAAACAAATTCCTCTAAAACGACCAGAAAATTCTGGTACACTATTTTAAAATTATAAAAATTTTCATTCAGTTGTACTAGATGAAGCCGCAAATCCTCAGGGGAAATTCATTGTAATTGATGGTGGGGACATGGGAAGGTGGTAGATTTTATTCTTCTGCTGTGTTTCACTTGATGCTAGAAGAGGAGCTTACTACATCAGCAGATTCGCCACTACTAAATACATCAGTTGGAAGGACTTTTGTATTCTTCAGGATTATCCGTTGTTGAGGCATTTTATCAAATATTACAGTCAATGTGTTTTAGATCTATGCAATGAATATTTCAACAAACCGTTTTCCAGACCACGACGATTAATGGAATGTGCTTTTGGAATAATGAGCGCAAAATGGAGCATATTTTGGAAGCCAATGGCAACTTCATCAGAATTTGCTGACAATATTGTGAAATGTACATGTTATCAACAGTAATGTCCTTGATCTACAACGATCTCTGAATGTTGATAAACAACATGAAGTAGACACTGATCCAAGACATTTATCAAATAGGACAAAACTTTAACAGACATTCAGATGAAGCTGTCCATATGAGACCGTTATCAAGACTTTTTCTCAAATAATAAACACGACTTCAGCTATGCTGCTTCAATTTTATTATTGCCTCTCACTATGAGACACTGCAGGAAATGAGAGATTAATGAAGTGCATTCTGCACTTACACACTGAAGCGCCAAAGAAACTGGTATGGGCATGCGTACTCAATTACAGAGATACCTAAACAGTCAGAATAAGGTGCTGCGGTCGGAAACACCTACATAAGACAATAAATGGCGCAGTTGTTAGATCGGTTACTATTTCTAAAGAAGCAGGTTATCAAGATCTAAGTGAGATTGAAAGAGGTGTTATAGTCGGCGCACGAGCGAAGGGGCACAGCATCTTCGAGATGGCGATGAAGTTGGGATTTTCTCGTACGACCATTTCACGAGTAACAGTGAATATCAGGAGTCCGGCAAAACATCGAATCTCAGACATCGCAGCGGGCGGAAAAAGATCCTACAAGAACGGCGCCAACGACGACTGAAGATAATCGTTCGAGGCGACAGAAGGTCAACCCTTCCGCAAATTGCTGCCTATTTCAGTGCTAGGCCACCAACAAGTGTCAGCGTGCGGACCATTCAACGAAACATCATCGGTATGGGGTTTTGGAGCCCAAGGTCCACTCGTGGACCTTTGATGACTGCACGACACGAAGCCTTACTTCTTCCTGGGCCCGTCAACGGTGATATCGGACTGTTGATGACTGGAAACATGTTGCCTGATCGGACGAGTTGCGTTTCAAATTGCATCGAGTGGATGGACGTGTACTGGTATGGATACAACTTCGTGAATCTATGTACCCTGCATGTCAGTAGGGGACTGTTGAAACTGGTGAAGGCTCTGTAACCTTGTGCAGTTAAGAGTGATACGGGACCTCTGATACGTCTAGATATGACTCTTACAGGTGACACATACGCAAGCATCCTGTCTGGTCAGCTGCATCCTTTCGCGTCCATTGTGCATGCCGACGGACTTGGTCAATTCCAGCAGGATAATGCGACTTCCCACACATCCAGAATTGCTACAGGGTGCCTCCAGGAACACTCTTCTGAGTTTAAACATTTCCGCAGGCCAGCAAAATCCCCGAGCTCTATTTAGCATATCTGCGATACTTTGCAACGTGCTGTTCAGAAGAGATCTCCACCTCTTCCTACTCTTGGGGAGTTATGGACAGCCCTGCAGGATTCATGGTGTCAATTCCCTCCAGCACTAGTGCAGACGTTAGCCGAGTCCATGCGTGCTCGCGGGGCCCTATACGATATTAGGAAGCTGTACAAGATTCTTTGGGTCCTCAGTGTCGATTGTAGTTTTGCAACAACCTCACCACATAACTTGTCCAAAATGAATTAGTTGTGATGACAATGGTTCCGCTGGTCCCGTAAAGAAATGCGAGCAGAATAGCAGCTATGAAAGATTCCGATGATACAATTCTCTCAACAGCAGAACAAAAGAAACACAAGCGCGAGCATCACTACTGACTCTGCTACCCGCACCAACAGCAGAACGCTGCCGGCATTTCCCGAAAGCTACAGGAGTCACTAGAATGCTTTGGTCGCCGCTCTGTGAAATAAACTTGTTTCATTCGCTCAACGCCGCTCTGCTTTGCACAGCTCCGCTTGCAGCTCCACTGTAATCACGCACACTGGACAGCAATAGTTAGTTTCGCCAGTGCTGCTCTGCTCGCCACGTTGCACTGCTCTGGTCGAGCCACGCTGCTGCACTATAACCCCAGCCATACTTGCGAGCAGAGCATCTGTGGCTTGGTGCAGAGTGAGGGCAATACGCGAACACCGTATTGTCGCGAGAACATGAGAGAAGCGCCATTTATTTTTCATCTTTCTGACTTATTTGATGCGGCCCACAATAATTTTCTCTCCTATGGCAAACGTTTCATCTCAGGCTAGCAATTGCACCCTACATCCTAAGTTATTTGCTCGGTGTATTCCAGTCCCTGTCGTCCTGCACAGTACTTACCCTCTACAGCATCCTCTAGTTCCATACCATTCCCAGAGGCATTAACAGTTGTCCTATTATCATGTCCCTTCTTCTTGTCAGTGTTTCCCATGTGCTCCTTTCCTCACTCTACAGAGAACCTCCTCATTCCTTATCTTGTCAGTCCACTTAATTTTAAACATTCTCCTGTAGCACCACATTTCCAAGGCTTCTTTTCTCCTCTATTCTGGTTTTCCCACATCCACGTCTCACTATCATAAAATGCTGTTTCATACTACCAGACTTCTCTTGAACGTGAATACCTTTTACGCCAGTGCTAGTTTGCATTTATGTCCTCCTTACTCTGCTCGTCAGAGATTATTTTACTATGTAGCAAATATAATTCCTTAAGTTTGTCTACGTCGTGACTCACAGTTGTAATGTTTTCTCGCAGTTCTCATTCCTGCTACTTCTCATTACTTTCGTCTTCCTTCGATTTACTCTCAATCCATATTCTGTGATGACTAGACTGTTCATTTCATTCACCATTTTTACTGAGGATAGTAATGTCATCAGCAAATCTTATCATTGATATCCTTTGACCCTGAATTTTAATCCCACTCCTGAATCTTTCGTATACTTCTCTAATTCCTTCTTCAATGTGTAAATTGAACAGTTGCGGTGAAACACAACATCCCTATCTTCCTTCCTTTTTAATCCGAACACCTCTTTCTTGGTCTTACAGGCTAATTGCAACCTCTTGGTTCTTGTACGTACTGTTTATTTCAGGCACTTCCCTACAACTTACGCCAGTTTTCGTCAGCGTTTCGAATACCTTCTACCATTAGACATTTTGGAACTTTTTCTCGATCGACAAATCCTATGAACGTGCCTCGATTTTTCTTCAGTCTTGCTTCCATTATCAACCGCAACGCCAGAACTGCCTCTCTGCTGCCTACCTTTCCTGAAGCCAAACTGTTCGTCATCTCACGGATCTTCATTTAATTTAAATGGCTAGTTCGTTTCTCGATAGAGACAATACAATGAATTATACTAATGAAAATTAAATATCATACAAACTCTCGGCGCTTGAGCATGGCTTTTTTTGTTAAAGGTCCATTCTTGTATTTTTAATCGTGTTTCTTCTCTTTGTGTTTAAAACCGAACTTCGTAATAACACAGCACCCGAAGACAACCGTGGATACAGCTGGCCGACTTTTTGCATAGAAGTACGGAACTTTGTGCCCTGCTAAGTCACCCAACGTTCTTACAATGACTGAAGATACAAAATAGAACGTACATAGGCTAGTAATAATAGTATATTCTGAAATAAAACGCAATTAATTTACGACACATACATTGAGTCTTCAGTTATGCAATTACGAGTGCCGTTTGGTAGCAACTCGTAAATGTATTAATAAAGTTATGTAGTATTCATGGAGGTGTGCCAAAATATGTCCGATCTGGACAAGACCTAGAAAATGAAAGGTGCCTCTCATTCTTCCAATCGCCTGAC
Source organism: Schistocerca serialis cubense (assembly GCF_023864345.2). NCBI lineage: Eukaryota > Metazoa > Arthropoda > Insecta > Orthoptera > Acrididae > Schistocerca > Schistocerca serialis. The sequence goes on from NC_064642.1 coordinate 526,657,917, forward strand.
GATCAAATATCTTCAAATGTTTGCAGCGGCTTCATACAATGTTTATACAGCCGTGGATTATATCTACGGCTCAAATTATTTCTTTATTTCATTACTTATAATTACGTTTTCTGCTAATAAAAGCTCAGCATGCAAATGTGCCTTTAAATTCGGTTTGACTTTCCATTCTTCTGTACCCAGAACAACCACCTCCGGCCGTAATAACGACCTTCATACGCCAGGGCATTGAGTCAAACAGAGCTTGGATAGCGTGTACAGGTACAGCTGCCTATGCAGCTTCAACACTACACCACAGTTCATCAAGAGTAGTGACTGGAGTATTGTGACGAGCCTGTAGCTCAGCCACCATTGACTAGACGTTTTCAGTTGGTGAGACATCTGGAGAATGTGCTGGCCAGGGCAGCAGTCGAACGTTTTCTGTATCCACAAAGGTCCTTACAGGACCTGCAAATGCGGTCGTGCATTATCCTGCTGAAACGTAGGGTTTCGCAGGTGTAGAGCCACGGGTCGTAACACATCTGAAATGTAACTTGCTGTCAATGCGACCAAGAGGTGACCGAGATGTGTAACCGATGGCACCCCGTACCATCACGCCGGGTGATACGCCAGTATGGCGATGACGAATACACACTTCCAATGTGCGTTCACCGCGATGTCGCCAAACACGGATGAGACCGTCATGATGCTGTAAACAGAACCTGGATTCATCCGACAAACGACTTTTGCCATTAGTACACGATCCCAGGCGCTCCTGTCTGTGATGCAGCGTCAAGGGTAACCGCAGCCATGCTCTCCGAGCTGACAGTCCATGCTGCTGCAAACGTCGTCGAACTATGCGTGCAGATGGTTGTTGTCCTGCGAACGTCCCCATCTGTTGACTCAGGGATCGAGACGCGGCTGCACGATCCGTTAGAGCCATGTGGATAAGATGCCTGTCATCTCGACTGCTAATGATACAAGGCCGTTGGCATCCAGCACGGCGTTCCGTGTTACCCTTCTGAACCCACCGATTCCATATTCTGCTAACAGTCATTGGATCTTGACCAACGCGAGCAGCAATGTCGCGATACGATAAACCGCAACCACGATAGGCTACAATCCGACCTTTATCAAAGTCGGAACCGTGTTTGTACGCATTTCTCCTCCTTACACGAGGCATCACAACAACGTTTCACCAAGCAACGCCGGTCAACTGCTGTTTGTGTATGAGAAATCGGTTGGAAACTTTCCTCATGTCAGCGCCTTGTAGGTGTCGCCACCGGCGCCAACCTTGTGTGAATACTCTGAAAAGCTAATAATTTGCATATCACAGCATCTTCTTCCTATCGGTTAAATTTCGCGTCTGTAGCACGTCATCTTCGTGGTGTAGCAATTTTAATGGCCAGTAGTGTATTATTCTTGTCGACACTTTGGATGCATGAGCTGTAAAGCTGATTGTGCGAAGATTCTCGCACTTGTCGGCTCTTGCTATCTTGGGAATTGTGTGGACGATTTTTTTCCCAAAGTCAGATGGAATATTGCCGGACTCATAAATTCTGCACACCAATGTCAGTAGTCGTTTTATTGCCACTTCCCCCAACGATTTTAAAAATTCCGATGGCATGTTGTCTATCCCTGCTGCCTATTTTGTCTTAAGTCTTCCACAGTTCTTGTAAATTTGGTTTTTAGTACTGGATCACCTACTTGCCCCTTGTCGACACCTGCTTCTTCTTCTAGCACGTTATGAGACAAGTTACCCCTTTTTAGAGGCCTTCAACGAACTCTTTCCACCTGTCTGCTCTCTCTGCACTTAGCAGTGGGATTCCCATTCAACTCTTAATGTTACCGCCCTTGATTTTAATTTCACTGGTTGTTTGGACTTTGCTGTATACTGAATCCGTCCTTGCGACCAATATTCTTTTTTTCGATTTCTTCACATTTTTCATGCAGCCACTTCTCCTTACCTTCGCTTTATTTCCTATTTACTTCGTTCCTAAATGACGTGTATTCTGTATTTCAGAATTTCCCTGAACATTTTTGCACTTCCTTCTCTCACCGATCAGTTGAAGTATTTCATCTGTTATTCATGGTTGCTTCGCAGTTCCTAAATGACGTGTATTCTGTATTTCTGAATTCCCTTGAAAATTCTTGCACTTCCTTCTCTCACTGATCAGCTGAAGTATTTCCTCTGTTATTCATGGTTGCTTCACAGTTCCTTCCTTGCACTTACGGTTTTCCTTCCAACTTCTGTGATTGCCCTTTTCAGAGATGCCCATTCCTATTCAACTAAACTGCCTACTGAGCTGTTCATTATCATAGTATCTATAGCCTCAGAGAAGTTCAAGCGTATATCTTCATTCCTTGCTACTTATATATCCAACTTCTTTGTGCTTTGCCACATCCAGACAAATTTCTTAAACTTCAGTCTACTCTTCATCTTTTCTAAATTGTGATCCTCGCTACGTCTTACAGTCCAAAATCTGGTTTTGTAATTACTGCATGACCATGACGTAATGTTACTGAAATCTTCCCGTATCTCCCGGCTGTTCCCAAGTACACCACCTCTTACTGTGTTTCTTGAACGGAGTATCTCTAACTGATATTTATGGGAGAATTCAGTCAGACTCTCTTCTCTCCGTGTCTACTACCAAATCCATATTCTCCTGTAACTCTTTCTTTTACTCCCTCCCCTGCAACAGCATTCCGGTTCATCATGACTATTAGATTTATCTGTTTCTTTACGTACTGAATTACCCGTTGAATACCCCAAGTAGTTCCTGTACCTCTTCATATTCTGCTTGTGACACTGGCATGTATCCATGAACCGTTTCTGTCGGTTTGCTTTCGATTCTGTGGAGAACAGCCCTGTCACTTAACGGTTTACAGTAACTCTCTGCCCTACTTTCCTATTCATAACGAAGGCTACTCCCATTGTACCATTCTATGTAGTTATTAATATTCCCTATGCTTGTCTCACTAGAAATCCCTCTCTTCCTTCCATTTCACTTAACTGACGGTCACTATATCTATTTTGAGCCTCAGCGTTCCCTTTTTCAGATTTTCTAGTTTCCCACAACATTCAAACTTCTCACACTCCCCGCCATTATTTGTAGAAAGTTATGCTTTCGTCGACTATTTAATCTTTTTCTCATGCTCATCCTCCCCCTCGTTACCCCCTTCCCGTAGGTTAGAATGGGGACTAGTCCGGAAGTTTTTGCTAAAGAAGAGATCATCATGACACTTTTCAGTTATATATTACATGGATACACACTACGTGTCTTTAATGTAGTGGTTTCCATTGTCTTCTGCATCCTCATGCCGTTGATAATTGCTGATTCTTCCACCTTTAGGGGCAGTTCCCACTCCAGCGGCAAGAAAGCTTCTTGAATCTCTATCCGCTCCTCCGTCCTCTTTGACATGGCTGTTGGCTGAATGATGTGACATGCTCGAAGTCTTCGGACGCCATTTAAGCAGTGGCGGTATTCGATACCGGGACAGAAGACATTTTGATTTATTATCAAAGACCATGGTTTCAGTCGTTTTCTTTGTGTTTAGCAAAGGTTGAAGAAATTTTTCCTGAACTGCAACTAGAAATTATTGACTAGTAGTGTAACAGAGAATACAAAGATCAATTTTTGTACACGAGAAATATCTTGGAATTTTACAGAGACGTCCCGCAGGATACATTTCCTAGTCTCTGCAAACAGGCAGCTGCAATGGTAATCTTCGGCTCTACATACGCTTGTGAACATTTGTTGACAGCAATGAAAAGTAATAAGACGCGCCCGAGAAACTCTCTGTCTGATCGCAATTTGAACTCCACGCTGAGTCTACAGTGCACAAGAAAAATGACTCCGAACATAGAAACAATTGTTAAGTGCTCGATCAGTCCACGGGTACGCCCGCCCTCAGGAGCTCAGTTCGTCAGCGCACCTGACGATGGCGACATGTCTGATCGCCGAAATATTGTGCCCGTTGGACGCTATGAACTGGCAGTATACCCGTGGACTGTTCGAGCAACAAATACGCCGGGAGAAACTGAAGAATCACAATGGTTCAGTGAAAAAATGTGCGAGAGAACCGAGAATCTCACATTTTAGTGACTTCATATTTGCATAACAGCTCACAAAGTAAACTAAGAAAAATGCAGATATATACGATTAATAAGATGATGTGACGTATGTGCATTTTTGTTTATTTGTTTAGTTTTTAGCAATAATATTTAATACAGAATTTCCATGCGGCGGTTAAGTTGGCTGACGAATATGTCACGGCAACGGTTGAGTGTCGTCCCCCCCGCCCCCCACCGCCACTTCGACTCTCTATTCGGCTCCCCCCTCTCTGTCCTGTGCCGGTAGCGGGCTACCGAACCGGCCCCGTGCTCCTGTCCAGTTTACTCCGCGAACACGTATGGTGTGAAGCCTTGATTTAAACCATTAGACATGTTGGCTGGCTCTGAGCACTATGGGACTTAACATCTATGGTCATCAGTCCCCTAGAACTTAGAACTACTTAAACCTAACTAACCTAAGGACAGCACACAACACCCAATCATCACGAGGCAGAGAAAATCCCTGACCCCGCCGGGAATCGAACCCGGGAACCCGAGCGTGGGAAGCGAGAATGCTACCGCACGACCACGAGCTGCGGACTAGACATGTTGTTGCTCCCATGTATATTTTTCCCTTTTTGTATATAATTTCAAACAAAAACTGTATAGAGAACTAAGTGCAGTTTTGTTTTCTTTATCGCAGTCAGTGTGAACAGAAACCCCCAACGTTGTTTGTTGTGTTACACTACCGAATCCAGCACCGCTTCGCAATTGCTAAATACTCGTATATGTGCGAATTGGCTTTAAGTTTTTCTGTCGTTGTGCCCCCCCCCCCCCCCCCCTCTCTGTCCATCACTTCTTCCGCTTTTTCCTGTCCATCTACTCCTAGCCCTATCTCCTTCCACCTCCTTCTCCCTCCAATCTCGGTTCATCTCCTCGAACCCCTACCCCCCCCCCCCCCCCTACTACGTTGACCACCTTCATTTCCCCTCTCGCTGACGTTGAGCCTGTTTTACTGTTATAGCCAACGAATCCTTCGTTGGGAAATGAAGTCGCTTAAAATAAATAGGCTAATCAACCTATGACAAGAAATTAACAAGCAATATGCATCATCGGAAACTTTGTAAACCTACTTTGTAAAAAGGGAAATACGCTGTGGTGATAGAAGTAATTATAGAAGTAATTATATTCGCAAAATTATTTTTTTATTAGAAAGCCGAGTGAAATGTAAGAATGGGCGATTTATTAGGCTCCATAAATTTTTGTATGTGTCAAGGAAAGTGCCTACAATAATAACACCAAAAGAAATATGTGCTTCTCATGCATGAAACATTAACCTATGTTCTCCTGCTTTCAGAGAGTAAGCTGCAAGCTTTCAGCGGAATAAGCTGCAAATATATACATTTTCTAAAGTATTTCTTCATGAATAAATTGCAGCTTATGTCGTGGAATCAATGTGATTCGTCTGTTTTTACATGTACTTCACGATAATTTACGTCTCTTGGTAATTTACAAACGCATTGAACATAAACATATAAAGACTATTTCGTTATTTATGTAGAAAATAACTAAGAACAAACATTGTCCTTGCGATGCATGTGATGGCTTTCTCACCGTTTGGAGCGCTAGTGTCGCTCCAGATGCCAGACGGTAACAACATTCGCACTAGTGAGTGTTGCGTCTATTTGTATTGTAGTCTTACTATGTAGATAGCCTACGACAATATATGTAAATCACGTGGTAAGGAAATGATATTTGTACATTGTTGGCTCAATAATGGAACTGAGATATTACAATAGTAACGAGATATGGTAACAAGAAATCAAACAGTTAATTAACGATCGAAGCCAAACTCATAGTGAATGTTCTTGTAAAAGTGGTATGGTAAATTCACTACACTCCTGAGAATACAAAAAAAAAAAAAAAAAAAAAAACTGGAAGAGTATCGTCCAAGCATTTGAGAACATAAATTTATTTGCTCAAGGAAATATGTACTTACAAACACATCGAACAGTATCTAGAAATGAGTAAATATCGGCTTTTTACTTCAGCCTTGTATCTCGATAAGTGCCAAGTAAAACCGACAATAATTTTTCTCTTCAGATAATTCTGACTTTTTTACTCTTAAAAAACTTTCATTAAGACAAGTTTATCTCTTTTCCTTCTTCTTCATGCGTAGTGTAGGCGTTTTCTATTGTAAAATGTGAATACTATTACCTTTGTGATACTTTGTCTTCTTTGTAGCAGAAAATGGTTAAAAAAAATACCAGGAGCTCATGTCAACTATTCAATGTTTCACGCAAAAAATGCAAACAACACAATATTAAGAACACACATAAGCACAAAATTCATTTCTATAACATTGGCGTGTTCGACAAGAATTTAACATCAAAAGTTAGCAGATACTGCCATACTGCCCTCTCTCTGCACATGCGCAGTCTACAGAAGATTCAAGATTTTAGACTCCACACTTGGCGCAATCAATTGATTAATGACTCATTGACCCACTCACGACGTGGTAGGCTGCTACTTTACAGCAAGCACGTGGCGCGCACCCACAAAAAGTAGTAGGTTACGAGCACAAAGTCGTTCGGATAAAATGGGCTTTGGAAATTGCTGTAAAATGCAAGCCCGACAAAAACTTAAATCACCCGCAGGAGACGCAACGCTAATACCGTCTAATGGTTCAGATGTCTCTAAGCACTATGGGACTTAACATCTGATATCATCAGTCCCCTAGACTCAGAACTACTTAAACCTAACTAACCGAAGGACATCACATATTCCATGCCAGAGGATTCGAACCTGCGACCGTAGCAGCAGCGCGGTTCCGGACTGAAGCCATTGGACCGCTCGGTCACAGCTACCGCCTAATACCGTCTATCACCGACTGCAGCACTGATAAGCTACATCTACGTTATACTCTGATGAAAGAAGGAAGGTTACGGTTTAAGGTCCTGCACAACCATACACTGTATCTGTACACTGTATGTGTGCTACGGTTGTGGAAATAGGTCGGCCGCAGAGAAAACTTTAATCTGGCTGGCCGGACAGGGATTTCAACTATCGTCCTTCCGAATGCGAGACCGATGTGCTGCTCACTTCATCAACTCGCACTGTGTTTGTTCAACGTTATGGCGTCTGGTGTAGGGTACTTCGTTTATTATTGTAACTACTCCATTTTCCTGTTTGATTTCTGAATGTGGCTCGAGAAAACCGATCGTTGGTAGTCTCCGTTTGAGCTCGAATCTCTCTAATTATACTTTCGTGGGATATACGTAGCAGGAAGCTATATACTGAAGTGACGAATATAGCGGAGTAACGCGTACGTAGAAATATAGTGCGTACTTCAATGTGAGATGCTTTCAATAATTTTCACAACAAAACTCTGTCTCATAACCTGGCAGAAAACGCAAAGAGATGCTGGTCATACATAAAGCTCACCAGCGGCAAGACGCAATCATTAACTTCACTGCGCAATAACAACGCGAAGTCACTGATGACAGTGCCACTAAAGCAGAGTTATTAAACACGGTTTTCCGAAACTCCTTCACAAAAGAAGACGAAGTAAATGTTCCTGAATTCCAATCAAGAAAAACTGCCACGAAGAGAAACATAGGAGTTGATATCCTCTGTGTAGCAAAGCAACTTTAATCAATAAAGGCAGGGCCTCCGTTCTAGATTGTTTACCAGTCAGGTTTCTTTCACAGTATGCTGATACAATAGCTCCATATTTAGAAATTTTATACAACAACTCTCTCACAGAAAGTTAGGTACCTAAAGACTGGAAAATTGCTCAAGACACACCTATACCCCAAAGGGAAATAGGAGCAATCCGCTGAATTACAGGCTCATATCTCTAACGTTGATATGCAGTAGGGTTTGGAATAAATACCGTGTTCGAACATTATGAATTACCTCGGGAAAAAAACGATTTATTGACAGTTGCCGGCCGCTGTGGCCAACCGGTTCTAGGCGCTTCAGTCCGGAACCGCGCTGCTGCTACGGTCGCACTTTCGAATCCTGCCTCGGGCATGGATGTGTGTGATGACCTTAGGTTACTTACGTTTAAGTAGTTCTAAGTCTAGGAGAATGATGACCTCAGACGTTAAGTCCCATAGTGCTTAGAGCCATTTGAAACATTTGATACTTAGTTAGCACGGATTCAGAAAACGTCGTTCTTGTGAAACACAACTAGCCCTTTATACTCATGAAGTAACGAGTGCTATCGACAGGGGGCGTCAAATTGGTTCCATATTTTTAGATTTCCAGAGGGCTTCGACACCGTTTCTCGCAAGGGTCTTCTAACCAAACTGCGTGCCTATGGAATATCACCTCAGTTGTGAGACAGGATTCCTGATTTCCTGTCACAAATGTCACAGTTCGTAGTAATAGACGGTAAGTCATCGAGTAAAGCAGAAGTAATATCCGGCGTTCCCCAAGGAAGCGTTATAGGCCCTCTATTGTTCCTGAACTATATTAACGACATAAGAGACATCTGAATGGCCCTATTAGATTGTTTGCAGATGATGCTGTCATTTACCGGCTTGTAAAGTCATCAGATGACAAAAACGAATTGCAAAAGTATTTAGGGATAAGATATCTGAATGGTGCGAAAAGTGAGAATTGACCCTGAATAAAGAAAAGTGTGAAGTTATTCACATGATTACTAAAAAAAATTCGCTAATTCGATTAGGCGATATGTCACACAAATCTGAAGGCTGTAAATTCAACTAAATACCTGGTAATTACAACTATAAATAACCTGAATTGGAGCTATCACGTAAATAATGTCATGGGTAGAGCAAATTAAAGACGGCGATTCATTGGCAGAACACTTAGAAGGTGCAACAGGTCTACTAAAGAGACTGCTTACACCACGCTTGTCAGTCCTATTCTGAAATATTGCTGTGGGGTGTGGCATCCGCATCAGGTGGGACTGTCGGATCACATGGAAAAAGTTCAAAGAAGGGCGGCCCGTTTTGTACTATCGTGAAATAGGGGAGATAGTGACACAGAAACGATATGGATTGGAGTGGTAATCATTAAAACAAAGGCGTTTTTCGTTGCGACGGGATCTTCTCATGAAATTTGATACCAGTTTTCTCCTCCGATTGCAAAAACATTCTGTTGGCACCCACCTACATAGGGAGAAGTGATCATCACGATAAAATAAGAGATATCAGGGGTCGCACAGAAATATTTAAGTGCTCGTTTTTCCCGCGCACCGTTCGAGAGTAGAACTTTAGAGAGACAGCTTGAAGGTGGTTCATTGAACCCTTTTCCAGGCTCTTTATTGTGAATAGTAGTGTAATCATGTAGATGTAGATGTTGAAGGGCAATGCACTGGTGAAGATGTCGTTTGTTTACCGGTGATTCATGTGAAAAGGCTTCCGACTTGATTATGGCCACACGACAGGAGTTAGCAGACTCTGAAGGTGGAGTGGTAGTTGGAGTTGGACGCATGGGACAATAGAGTTTGTAAATCGTCTGGGACTTCAATATTCCGAGATCCACAGTGTCAAGAGTGTACCGAGAACACCAAATTTCAACCGTTATCTATCACTACGAAAAACGCAGTGACCAATGGCCTTCGCTTAACGACCGAGGGCTGTGGTGCTTCCGTAGAGTTGCCAGTGCTAACAGACAAAGCCACACTGTGTGAAATAGCCGCAGAAATCAATGTGGGACACACGACGAACGTATCGTAGGACGGTGGGGAGAAATTTGGCGCTAATGGGTTATGGCAGCAAACGACAGACGCGAGTGCCATTACTAACGCCATAGCATCTCCTGTAGTGTCTCTCCTGGGCTTATGACCATCGATTGTACCCTAGAATACCGTAAAACCGTGGACTGGTCAAATGAGTGCCGATTTCAGTTGGTTAGAGCTGCTGGTAGGGTTAGAGTGCGGCACAGGACCCCCCGAAACCTTGGGCCCAAGTCCATGGTATAGTGGCTCCATAATGGCGTGGGAAGAGTTTATATGGACTTAGCTGGCTCTTCTGGTCCAGATGAACCGATTATTGTCTGTAAATTGTTACCTTTATGGACTTCATCTTCATTAACAAAAATGCAATTTTTTTGGATGACAATGCGGCATGTCACCGTACCACAGTTGTTAAAGACTGGTTTGAAGAACATTCTGGACAATTTCAGCGAATAATGTGACCACCCAGATCGCCCTACATATGAACATTCATGGGACTTGATCGGTCTGCTAGTTCGTGCACAATATCCTGCACTGGTAACAGTTCCGCAACTACGAATGGCTGTAATGGCAGCATGGGTCACTATTTCTGCAAGGGACTTCCATCAACTTTTGAGTCACCGCGGAGGTGTTGCATTACGTTGGGCAAAAGGAAGTCCGACGCGATGTTAGGAGGTATCTCATGTCTTTTGGCACCTCACTGTAGTGTCATTGAAGATCGTACCCTCAAAGATCCTGCAGCTGAAGAGATCTCCCACACCCCATACACCTATGATCCCAACGAATTTACCTATTTATTTTAAGCAGTTTGTGTTTCCAAAGAAGTTTTCATTGGCTATAACAATAAATAAGGCCCAAGGTCAGCGAGCGAGGAAGACGAAATGGACAGAGTGGGAGGAGGAGGGTGAGGTTTCGAAGAAATTGACATAGGAAGAGGGAAGGAGGGGATGGACAGAGACTGGAAGGAGAAGGAGCTGGAGAGGGGTAGGGCTAGGACTAGAGGAGCAGAGTGAGAGGGCGGGGGGGGGGGGGAGGAGGTGATATACAGACAGAGGCAGGGAGAAGGAGAACAGGAAGTACAGCCAATTAACACACACATGAAGCAATTGCGAAGCAGTGCTGGGTTCGGTAATGTAATATATCTGGAGCTATGGACTGTAACACAGTCAAACACATAGGAGAAAAAAAACGCACAGAACGAAAAAAAAACTTTTGCCACCAATGTTGAATGAAACATTCGAATTGGGGGCTTGTCCAGGCACTCAAGGATATTGCTCTTGGGATAATATTTTTTTAAGTCGTTTAAATTCCTGGACTGAACAAACAGGTTGTCGAGCTGGATTCCACAGTATACGTCTATCATTCCAAATTGGAAGTAATGTGGTTCATTGCGTAGCCTAAAGCAAAAACGGTCTTACAAACAAATCGAAACCAATCTTCAGCCACGCAGACTGTTAGAATCTCTTTGAGAAAACATGACTAAATGTTTCAGTTACTGAAACGTGGGCTTCATGTCTGGTCCACGAGCGACTGGGAACATACCATCTTAAGAACATAAAGTTGGTTTTTCCATAGGACTAATTTTTGCTTGACAACAATCTTGTCCGTCATATCTGTTATCAAATATTATTCCCGTTGTGTTAACGGACTTAATGAATTCAAATAATTGGTTATATCTAGCGTAAGACATTTGTTATTCCTCTGCTCATATTTTTTTCCCCGAGACACGTTCAGTTTAGCCAACATTCACTTTCGTTCGTCCGAAGGCAAGCCCCTCAATATTATTCTTTTGGCTGGTGTGTCTAGCGTTCAAGTGAGTATTTCTTCAACTCATAATAGTAGAACGACATATTAAGCACGTTGCATGGCCTTCAAACCATACGAAAAGGAAAGCAATTCCCGGGCCCCATTGAATTACCTACTTTCTCCACTTTTTTCTATTTTTGGTCCATTGCATAGACGCTATAGTATTCCTAATGAATAACATAAATCTAACACAAGTAGTATTGTTAGCAAACTACTTGACGCGTAACACAGCGACAATCTTGTTCTAGCAGAGTCCGGCTTCAGTCATTTTCTTATGTAAGTTGGAGAGGTTAATGGAAAGGGGATAGAAGGAACTGATGATATTAGCTGCAGTGTGATTTCTTGCGGAATCGGCTGCGACGAGTGAAAATATGTGCTTGTCTGGGACTCAAACTTGGAATATTCTGTTTACTAGGCAGTTGCGTTAACCACAGCGCCATCGAGTCGCAGCATTCAACGTACATGCGAGGACTATCTTGGCACTCTCTTAGACGACCAACTTTCCCACCTTGCACCCCTACCCATAGCCCCTGTAAATGTTCTCCATGCTCGTTAATTTTAGACTGAGAGGTCGAACGATATTATACATCCGCATTGAAGGTCGTAAATTCATTGCCCATCGAAATGAATCAATTATATGAAGCCGGGTGTCTGTTCTTTCCGACAGAACAGACACCACACATTGATGTATGTCTTTCTTTAGTTTTCCCTACTCACCTCTCAACGTCAGTTTCCGCTTTGCTCTTGGAGTACACTTGCGTCAGACCTGGTCTAGAGCAATACACAGCATCTTGGATAATAACCTGACGTAACAAAACTCACATAATAACGAGGTGTTCCTAGGAAAAAAGGCTGGTCCTGTTAGACCTTGAGTAGAAGAGAGAGCTTCAAGCCAACACGCATGGCGTCCGTCGCAGCGTTGTGCGAGCGGAGAACAAGGCGGGTGCTACACGGTCGCCGCGCGGCACAGGCGGTGGAGTGGGGCGGCGCCAGCCAGGCAGAGGCTGCCTAGCCTCATGCAGTATGTATGGCCCGGCGCTACGCGGCGCGGCGCGGCGTCGCCTGGCCTCGGGCTTCCACGCGGGGCCGACAGCAGACAAGCGGCGCGAGGCACGGCGGGCGCGCTGACACGGCCCCTGTTCTGCTGCAACCGAGCGCAGCGCAGCGCCTTAACAGTAGGCCTACCCGCTGTCCCGCCGCTAGGTTGGCAGCGCTGCAACACAGCCTAACATAACCGTCGCGACCCTCCATTCCCAATCGGCCAGCAAGCAACACATCTGGAAAAGATACAGGACGTGTGCGAACATTAACGTTTATTTTGATCTGTAACATAATAGGCACTATATGTAGTGGGATAAAACTCGACAATAGGCTGTGGGTGCAGAGGACCAACGCGAATCTCTTTGCTAACAGCACGATATCATCTGACCAAATCGGATGGAATCTAAACTAGAAATCCGTGGCCTGATGAAATGAGTCATGATTTCAGTATGTAAGCGTTATAAGAGAACATGGGCTTGATATCAGAAATGACGTCCGCCCCTAGTAGCTGAGTGGTCAGCCCGACAAATGTCACTCAGGGCCCAGGTTCGATTCCCGGCTGGGTCAGAGATTTTCTCCGCTCAGGGACTGTTGTTGTGTGGTCCTAATCATTACCATTTTATCCTTATCGAGGCCCAAGTCGCCGAAGTGGCGTCAAATCGAAAGATTAGCACCTGGCGAACGGTCTACCCGACGGGAGGCCATAGTCCCACGACATTTCACTTTCATCAGAAATGACAGAGTAGAAAGACTAATTGGCTTCTGCAATAAACTTCAGCTAGTAATAGCGACTATTATCTTCAAGAATTACAAGAGGAACCGGTATTCCTGGAAAAGGCTGGGAGAAACAGGAAAATTTCAGTTGAATTAGACCATGGTCAGGCAGACATTCCGAATTCAGATAATAGATTACGGATAGAGGCTCATATCACAGTTTAGCGGTGATGAAGAGTAGGCTGAAGAGCCGCGCGCGATTAGCCGAACGGTCTAAGGCTCTACAGTCATGGACTGTGCGGCTGGTCCCGGCGGAGGTTCCAGTCCTCCCTTGGGCATGGGTGTGTGTGTGTGTTTGTCCTTAGCATAATTTAGGTTAAGTAGTGTGTAAGCTTAGGGACTGATGACCTTAGCAGTTAAGTCCCATAGGATTTCACACACATTTGAAGTTCAAGACACTAGCTAGGAAGGATCAGGTAGAAAAATAAATGGTACACGGAAGTACCAAGGAAGAAAGCGGTACGCTTGAAGTTCTCTGAGGCTATAGATATTGATATAAGAAATAGTTCAGTAAACAGTTCACTTGAACCAGAATGGACTTCTCTAAAAATGGCAATCACGAAAGGTGGAAAGAAAACTGCGAAGAAAATATTGTTAACGAAAGAAATACTTCAGTTGATCAACGAAAGGAGGAAGTACAAAAATGTTCTGGGATATTCAGGAATACAGAAATACGAGTCACTTCGGAAAGTAATAAATAGGAAGTACAGCGAAGGAAACAGGAAATGGCAACAAGGAAAACGCAGAAATCGAAAAAGGAATGATGCTCGGAGGGACTGACTCAGCATGTAAGAAAAAGTGAAAATGGACTTCGGGGAAATTAAAAGCCAATGTGGTAATATTAAGAATGCAAGGGAATTTCCACTGTTAAATGCAGAGGAGAAAGCGGATAGGTGGAAGCAGTACATTGAAGACCTTCATGATGGGGAGGAATTGTTTGATAACGTGATAGAAGAAAAAACGGGAATCGACAGAGAAGAGATAGTCAAACTAGTATTAGAATCAAAATTGAAAAGAGCTTTGGAAGACTTAAGGTCAAATAAGGCAAAGGGGATAGACAATATTCCCTCAAAACTTCTAAAATAATAGTGGGAAGTGACAACAAAACGAGTATTCACGTTAGTGTGTAGAATGTATGCATCTGGCGAATACACCACCTCAATGTCGGGAAAACATCATCCACACAGTTCCAAAATTTGAAGAACCGACAAGTGTGAGAATTATCGCGCACTCAGCTTAACAGCTCCTGTATCCAAGTTGCTGACAAGAATAATATACAGAAGAAAGGGAAAGAAAGCAGGTGACGTTTTAGATGACGATCACATTGGCTCTAGAAAAGTGAATACACCAGAGAGGCAGTTCTGACATTGGGGATTATAACGGAAGCAAGACTACAGAAAAATGAAGACACGTTCCTAGCATCTATTGATCTGGATAAAGCGTTCGACAATGTGAGATGGTGCAGCATGTTCTAAATTCTGAGAAAAATGGCGGAATGCTATAGGGAACGACGAGTAATACACAAAATTTACAAGAACCAAGAGGGAATTATAAGTGTGTTAGACCAAGAACGAAGTGCTCGGATTAAAAAGTGTCTCAGACAGAGATGTAGTCTTTCGCCCCTACTGGTCAATTTATACATCGAAGAAACAATTACAGGAATAAAGGAGAGGTTTAAGAATGGGGTTAAAATTCAAGGTAGAAGTATTTCAATGTTACGATTCGCTGATGACATTGTTGTCCTCAGTAAATGTGAAGAAGAATTACAGGATTTTCTAAATGGAATGAACAGTCTAATGAGCACAGAATATGGTTTGGGAATAATAGTAAGAAATACGAGAGTAATAAAATGTAGCAGAATGAAAACTAAGCATCAGAATTGGTGATCACGAAGTAGATGAAGTTAAGGAATTCTGCTACCTACAGTAGGTCGCAAAATAACCCATGACGGACGGAGCAAGGAGGACATAAAATGCAGAGTATCACTGGCAAAAAGAGCATTCGCGTCTGAGAGAGGTCTGCTTGTTAGAAACATAGATCTTGATCTGTATAAAGGGGTTCCTGAAGCACAGCATTGTGTGGTAGTGAATTATGGAGTATCGGAAAAATGGAAAAGGAGAGAATAGAAACATTTGTGATATGGTGGTGCAGAAGAATGTTGATAATTAGGTGGACTGATAAGATAACTAACGAGGTGGTCCTCCGGAGGACAGGAATATATGGAGGATAGTAACTTGTGGAAACCACTGACAAGAAGATGCGACAGGATGAAAGAACATCTGTGAATACATCAGATAATTACTTCCACGGTACTAGAGGGAGCTGCATAGGATAGTACCTGTCTCGGAGATTCCGGCGCCTGGGCGTCGCTTTTATTGCTAATAATGAAAATGTAAGGCTACTGAATTGCTAGTCTGTTTTGTGCCAAGAAATACGTTTTTTATCATCGAAAAATACTTGTTTGAAGTATAAATCGTTGGGTGTTTTCATAAATGTAGAATCTATTGAAGCGGAGACTACTGATGGAAGGAGTTTTAATTTACCATGAGCGACGGTAAATGCAGCAGCAGGCCGATAGCTATACCTCTCGGCCACAAGACGATCTGTTTTCGGTCTAGAAAAGTATGCCACCACCCGGAGCAAGGCAGTTGACAGTGACTCGTGTCACCGCTGGCGAAAGATTATGGATCTGCCAACTCGCCGCTCAGACCGAGGTCTCACCCACGAGTAAACAGTCGGTCCAGTAGCGCCGCCAAACTTCCTGCATTGACTCTCGCGGACTCTACCAGGCTGCCACTGTGCACACCGGCCGCTCCGGTGTGCACAGATTCTCTATTTTTATTGCCTATTTTTGATCACATACGTAATAACTTCATCTGCAATAACAGTTTTTAATGTTTTAACAGTTTTTAATGTTCTGCTTCATTAAATTCCTTTGAATTGACTTCTTTCGCAGTGTTGAGCCCAGATAAATTGTTTGTTCTTCATTTCTGTAATACTAAAGTCGATATACCGAACTTCAACATATTTGATATTTACGTCGGTGTTCAGAGAATGGACGCCATATTATTTCTTTACTTCTTTTGCTGTAATCGTTGGTTACATCAAAGAACATTTCTAACCTTTCAGGCGTTCGTACAGTGTACGTGTTTCAGCTTGATCTCTTATCCAGTCACAAGGTATTTGTACCTTTGACAGTTATAATCTGCCAATTATTAAGTTGTAAGTTGTCACCAAATACGCACTATTGAAATTGTGCCAAGGAACAGCGTGTTTATATGACCTGTGTTAAGATAGACTTTTGATTGGTTGGTTGGTTGATTTGAGGTAGGGGACCAAACAGCGAGGTCATCAATCCCATCAAATTAGCAATGGATGAGGAAGGAAGTCGGCCATACCCTTTGTAAGAAACCATCCCGGCATTTTCCGGAAGCGATTTAGGAAAATCACGGAAAACCTAACTCAGGATGGCTGGACGCGGCATTACACCGTCGTCCTTCCTCGCTCAGTGACAGACTCTTACGACAATAATATATGTTCTTATATGTTCTATATATGTATGGCTAGTGTACGACGGAAATATATGGTTGGTCCATTGATGTACAATGTAAGTACAGTTGTTTAAAAATTTACTCCGTTTGATATTATTCTTGTGTGTATTCTGTAAGTTTTTTTATACCCTACAGTTCTCTCCTTGAAGATGATTTTAACAATTGATGCCGACAAGGAATAAATATGAAACTGTACACCTGATGACAAAAATGTTTTTCCAAACCAAGCGGCTGCCTTTCTTTGGTTTTGTGTATGTCAATTTTACACGATTTAATGCACCAGATTTTGTCTAAATCATATACACTCCTGGAAATTGAAATAAGAACACCGTGAATTCATTGTCCCAGGAAGGGGAAACTTTATTGACACATTCCTGGGGTCAGATACATCACATGATCACACTGACAGAACCACAGGCACATAGACACAGGCAACAGAGCATGCACAATGTCGGCACTAGTACAGTGTATATCCACCTTTCGCAGCAATGCAGGCTGCTATTCTCCCATGGAGACGATCGTAGAGATGCTGGATGTAGTCCTGTGGAACGGCTTGCCATGTCATTTCCACCTGGCGCCTCAGTTGGACCAGCGTTCGTGCTGGACGTACAGACCGCGTGAGACGACGCTTCATCCAGTCCCAAACATGCTCAATGGGGGACAGATCCGGAGATCTTGCTGGCCAGGGTAGTTGACTTACACCTTCTAGAGCACGTCGGGTGGCACGGGATACATTCGAACGTGCATTGTCCTGTTGGAACAGCAAGTTCCCTTGCCGGTCTAGGAATGGTAGAACGATGGGTTCGATGACGGTTTGGATGTACCGTGCACTATTCAGTGTCCCCTCGACGATCACCAGTGGTGTACGGCCAGTGTAGGAGATCGCTCCCCACACCATGATGCCGGGTGTTGGCCCTGTGTGCCTCGGTCGTATGCAGTCCTGATTGTGGCGCTCACCTGCACGGCGCCAAACACGCATACGACCATCATTGGCACCAAGGCAGAAGCGACTCTCATCGCTGAAGACGACACGTCTCCATTCGTCCCTCCATTCACGCCTGTCGCGACACCACTGGAGGCGGGCTGCACGATGTTGGGGCGTGAGCGGAAGACGGCCTAACGGTGTGCGGGACCGTAGCCCAGCTTCATGGAGACGGTTGCGAATGGTCCTCGCCGATACCCCAGGAGCAACAGTGTCCCTAATTTGCTGGGAAGTGGCGGTGCGGTCCCCTACGGCACTGCGTAGGATCCTACGGTCTTGGCGTGCATCCGTGCGTCGCTGCGGTCCGGTCCCAGGTCGACGGGCACGTGCACCTTCCGCCGACCACTGGCGACAACATCGATGTACTGTGGAGACCTCACGCCCCACGTGTTGAGCAATTCGGCGGTACGTCCACCCGGCCTCCCGCATGCCCACTATACGCCCTCGCTCAAAGTCCGTCAACTGCACGTACGGTTCACGTCCACGCTGTCGCGGCATGCTACCAGTGTTAAAGACTGCGATGGAGCTCCGTATGCCACGGCAAACTGGCTGACCCTGACGGCGGCGGTGCACAAATGCTGAGCAGCTAGCGCCATTCGACGGCCAACACCGCGGTTCCTGGTGTGTCCGCTGTGCCGTGCGTTTGATCATTGCTTGTACAGCCCTCTCGCAGTGTCCGGAGCAAGTATGGTGGGTCTGACACACCGGTGTCAATGTGTTCTTTTTTCCATTTCCAGGAGTGTATGAGTAAATCTAAGCGAGACCGTCTAGCAGTGAGATTTAGTATAAGTTAAAATCGTTGATATGCCCGGCCATTTTGTACTGTGAAGCTCTCTGTGTGTAAGCTTAAGGTTTTCCAAAATGATTACTAATTTCCGTAAATCCTGAACCACTTTCACCAAATTTGAAATTGTTACATTGCCGCTCGCCATTTTCTGTTACCTCTATATTGATCATAAATGCTATTAGGGTTTTTTTGAATGTAATTCTGTTCACTTAAGTTTGGTGAGTGCTACCACTTAACTGGTCTTATGGCTAAGGAAACATGTTGTTTTGAGTTTCTGTATGCTGATTCAGTTATTCCGAAGGTCATTTCTATTTCGATTTCTTCACATTTTTCCTATCGTAATTTCTCCTTGACTGCGTTCAACTTCCTGTTTATTTCATTCGTAATGGATTTGCGTTCTTGTATTCCTCTCTTTCCCGTAACATTTTTGTATTTTTCTCGTTGTTCGGTTAAGTACACCTTCTGTTATCCAAGGTCACTTCGGAGTTACCTTCCTTACACCTAGTTTTGACCGTCCAACGTCTGCGACTGCCATTTTTAAATATGTGCACTCCTCTTCCACTGACCTGCCTCCTGTGGTATTACTTAACGCAACATCCACGTGCTTTGCGACGTCCAAACGCGTCTCATTATTCCTCAGTTCTTCAGTATCCACCTTCCATCCACACCAGCTCTTCCGGGCGATTCTCTTAAAACTCCACTCTTCTCTCCATCATTACTAAATTGTGATCTGGGTACGCCTTACAATCGAACATCCGATTTCGGTATCTCTATCTCAGCATGATATAATCGACCTCGAATCTTACCATGTCTCCAGGCCAAGTAGACCTCCTCCTCTCGTGTTTCTTGAATAGAATATTCGCTGCTAGCACCTGAAACTTATATTCAGATTTTCTAGCTTTCCTACTACGCTCAAACTTCTGACATTCCTTCCTACCGACTCATAGAACGTTATCCTTTCGTCGGTTATACCATCTTTTTCGCAAGATCACCACCTCCTTGGCAGTGGTCTCCTAGAGTTCCGAATGGGTTAGTAATCGGGAAACTTTTGTCAATCATCATCATGACATTTATTCAGTTACGGAGCCCATGTCCTGTGGAAACACATCATGTCTCTTTAGTCCATTGATATCCATTGACTTTCGCGTCCTCGTGCCGTTGATCACTGACAATTCTTCCAAGGGCAGTTTCCAGCCACGAGCGCAAGATAGTGCCCTGAACCTCTGTCCGCTCGTCCAACCCCTTTTACAAGGCCGTTGGCAAAACGAGGGTGTGACATCTTATGCCGGAAGCCTTCGGCCGCCATTACTGATGACTTTACTTTAAAATTTAGGCAGTGGCTGGGTTCGAACCTGGGTTCGAGGGCGTTTTACTTACCAGTCAAAGACGCTACGGCCCTCTTTCGATTTCATTCTCTCAGTCTGTTTCTTCGATACATTTCGTCGTCAGTTCTGAGAGGCCGTCGCACCACACCTGTCAAATTTCGTTGGTGAAAATGGCTCTAAGCACTATGGGACTTAACATCTGAGGTTATCAGTCCCCTAGACTCAGAACTACTTAAACCTAGCGACATCATACACATCCATGCCCGAGGCAGGATTCGAACCTGCGACCGTAACAGCAACGCGGTTCCCGACTGAAGCGCCTAGAACCGCACGGTCACCGCGGCCGGGTTCGTCGGTCAAACATCCCTCATTCTTTTGGAGTTCCGTACCTGGAACGGTATAACCGGAATCCTTATAGGATCAATTTGTTGTCCATCCGCCTGTCTGTCTGTCTGTTCAACTGTTAAAAACCCTTTTTGCCGGGAACGGGTAGACGTATGTGCTTAAAAAAAAGGGCTCTGAGCACTATGGTATTAACATCTTAGGTCATCAGTCCCCTAGAACTTAGAACTACTTAAACATAACTAACCTAAGGACATCACACACATCCATGCCCGAGACAGGATTCGAACCTGCGACCGTAGCAGTCCCGCGGTTCCGGACTGCAGCGCCTAGAACCGCACGGCCACCGCGACCGGCTATCTGCTTGAAATTTAACGCATGTACTGAGGTCTATGCCCCATTTGTGGTGTAAAACAGTGAAGCTTTTAAGTCAATGCAGCCAAAAGATGCTGCCATTTATGTCACATATTTTATACTCCAACATTCCCTCTTGAAAATGTATAGGATGCTTCCCGCTCCCCTTAGTTACGAAAACGGGCAGGAAGCAAGGTTTCACAGTACAACCAAAGGGGAAGTTACAAAAAGGGCAAATTGTAATTATATCACACGAAAAATATTTCTTTTTTCATTGATTCGACTTAAGGCTTGAAATTAAAACTATCAGTAGTTCTCCATTCAGGCTGACAGGGTCGTAATGGTAAAAGCTAAACATAAGCAAGGAATGACTGTATTGCTCATATGACGCGTTTCGGATATCACCCATCATCAGATACCCAGGAGTGAAAACTGCACGTAGGTATGGCGTTTCATGTTTTATGTGAGACAGACATTCTTAGACTTGTATAATAATGGTTGCCTGCTTCCTGCATGATTTTGCTCCACAATTATATTATTTTCTAGACGGTCTTGGAGTCCCTGGGACTCTTGCGAGTATCAATGCCGATAGTTGGCAAAAACGGTGGAGGTACTCGATTCCGAGTATGGATGAACCGTCTATGTCTATACAGTTAGGTTTGCACGGTACTCTCAGTGTCAGTGTTCTACTCGCACCGGGTTCGTTCGTTGGTGTTTTTTTTTATTTTTAATAGAATGTTCGACTTTGTTGACGTAAGCACAAAATTTCCTCTGCTTGCATCGTTTCATCAGTGTCAAAGTGAAGTCCTCGAGGATGTTCTGTAAGTTTTCGAAAGAGATGAAAATCGGATGGCGCCAATTCGGGACCACATGCAGGATGATCGATGACAGTGAACCAATGGCGTCGGATTATAGCAGATGTTGCAGCGCTCGTCTGTGTTCTTGGGTTATCATGCAGACGAAGAGGGTGCTTCACGTCTGGACGAATTCGAAACTGGATTACAGCACGCAGTTATGTTAGTCACTGCCATGTTGCGTATTCGGAGCCTTCTAGCGGTAGAGAACTGCAAATATAGAGACATGAAGAATAAAGATGCAGAACGTTAAAACGTTTATGCAAAAAGTTTTAAGAGTTTTCCCTAAAAAACTCGGAGTTATTACTGTTCAGCACGACCTCCTATTTCAAAATAGCCATATTCTTCCATGTTGCGAGCAGTGCTCTCTTTGAGCCCCCTGACATGGAGACTATGCTTGCAATTGTCTAACAGCGTTCCCTGGCTGCTGAGGCCTGTGAATGCCACTCATCGATTACCTGTTTCTGGGCGCTCTTTTGCCGGCTCACTGTGACGTCCCAGCTGCCTCTCCTAGTCTTGGCTTCAGCAGCCGAACCAACACTTACGACTCAATGACTCGATGACTTTTACTTGGCTTATAGCTGCCAACGTACAATGATAAGCCAAAACATTATGACCACTGCCCACCGTGACATTGGATTCCGTCTAACAGCGTTGCGGGCACGTGACGCAGCAACAAAAAGTATTTGAACAGAGCAGACAAGGACGGGGGATAACACTAGCGAAGATACGGGATGCAAATCTGGAATCAATTGAGATGAGCGACTCTGACAGGGGCAGATTATTATCATGCAGAGCCTATGAATGAGTATCTCGAAAACGATGAAGCTGGTCGAATGTGCACGTGCTACTGTAATGACGTAGGACAGAGAAATTGCCACTAGACGCTAAATAGGATAAACGGTGACCTGTGGCATCTCTGCCGAAAGATCACACTCTGTCGCACCCACAAGTGTTCCTCAGCACACGGTTCATCGCAGATTACTGAACATAGAGTTTCTCAGCTGCTGCGAACCCCCATGCGGGTTCACATGTTGACACAACGACTTCGTCAATTAAGATTGTAGTTCCCGGGTTCGATTCCCGGCGGGGTTAGGGATTTTCTCTGCCTCGTGATGGCTGGGTGTTGTGTGCTGTCCTTAGCTTAGTTAGGTTTAAGTAGTTCTAAGTTCTAGGGGACTGATGACCATAGATGTTGAGTCCCATAGTGCTCAGAGCCATTTGAACCAATTACGATTGTAGTGGGCACGGGACTATTGGGTTTTGACCGTTGACCAATGAAAACGTGTCGGTTCTTCGGGTGAATCACATTTTTGCTACATTATGTCGATGGTCGACTCTCCAACTCCTCATCGAGGAGGACGGCGGCTTGAAATGTGAAACGCGCGACCGACGCAGGCTGGTGGGAGCAGTATTATGCTGTGGGAGACATTCTCCTGCCCTTGCATGGTACCTGCGGTAGCAATTGAAGACATGCTGACATCTGCGACTACTTGCTTCCCTTCATGCCTGATGTCTTCCCCGGCGTCGTTGTCATCTTTTAACGATATAGGTGTCCGTGTCTCGGAGCCAGAACCGTTCAACAATGGTTTGCTGAGCATTATAGTGAACTGACTTTGATGTCTCGGCAACCAAATTTGCCTGATGTGAATCCTATGAAACCTATCTGCCGCCACCACCGCATACACAAATGAGCGGCTCGTTATTCAAGCGAATTATTTGACTTGTGCGTAGACATCTAAGGCCATATACCTGCAGAAGGCTACAGACAAACTGTCGGATCCATAATATGCAGAATCAGTGATTTATCTCTTTCCAAAGACGGATAAACCAGATATTAAGCAGGTAATCACAATGTTCTGGCTCATCACTGTACGCGTTGTGTTACAAAAGTTATACGACACTAACTGTCAACATAGTCACCAAGTCTCTGCAAACACCAATCATTCACTTCCTCGATGATAGAAATCCGCTCCTTGCTTCACGGAGCCATTCCAGAATCGCTTTGGGAACGTCCTCATTGTTAGAAAATCAGCGACTGTTGTGAATCAGTTCGACTGGCTGGACATAGTCGCCTGTCGATGCCGATGACCTTTCTTCCCGACCACCATCACACACATACACTGCTGGCCATTAAAATTGCTACACCAAGAAGAAATGCACATGATAAACGGGTATTCATTGGACACATATATTATACTAGAACTGACATGTGATTACAATTTCACGCAATTTGGGTGCATAGATAATGAGAAATCAGTACCCAGAACAACCACCTCTGGCCGTAATAACGGCCTTGATACGCCTGGGAATTGAGACAAACAGAGCTTGGATGGCGTGTACAGGTACAGCTGCCCATGCAGCTTCAAAACGATACCACAGTTCATCAAGAGCAGCGACTGGCGTCTTGTGACGAGCCAGTTGCTCGGCCACCATTGACCAGACGTTTTGAATTGGTGAGAGATCTAAAGAATGTTCTGGCCAGGGCAGCAGTCGAACATTTTCTGTATCGAGAAATGCCCGTACAGGACCTGCTACATGCAGTCGTGTATTATCCTGCTGAAATGTAGGGTTTCGCAGGGATCGAATGAAGGGTAGAGCCACGGGTCGTAACACATCTGAAATGTAACGTCCACTGTTCAAAGTGCCGTCATTGCGAACAACAGGTGACGAGATGTGTAACCAATGGCACCCCACACCATCACGGCGATGACGAATACACGCTTCCAATGTGCGTTCACCGCGATGTCGCCAAACACGGATGCGACCATCATGATGCCGTAAACAGAACGTGGATTCATCCCAAAAAATGACGTTTTGCCATTCGTGCACCCAGGTTCGTCGTTGAGTACACCATCGCAGGCGCTCCTGTCTGTGATGCAGCGTCAAGGGTAACTGGAGCGATGGTCTCCGAGCTGATAGTCCGTGCTGCTGCAAACGTCAACGTCGTCGAACTGTTCGTGCAGATGGTTGTTGTCTTGCAAACGTCCCCATCTGTTGACTCAGGGTTCGAGACGTGGCTGCAGGATCCTTTACAGCCATGCCGATAAGATGCGTGTCATCTCGACTGCTAGTGATACGAGGCTGTTGGGATCCTGCACGGCGTTCCGTATCACCCTCCTGAACCCACCGATTCCATATTCTGCTAATAATCATTGGATCTCGACCAACGTGTACATCAATGTCGCGGTACGATAATCCGCAATCGCGATAGGCTACAATACGACCATTATCAAAGTCGGAAACCTGATGGTCCGCATTTCTTCTCCTTACACGAGGCATCACGACAACGTTTCACCAGGCAACTCCGGTTGCAAACTTTCCTCACGTCAGCACGTTGTAGGTGTCGCCACTGGCGCGATCCTTGTGTGAATACTCTGAAACGCTAATCATTTGCATACCACAGCATCTTCTTCCTGTCGGTTAGATTTCGCGTCTGTAGCACATCATCTTCGTGTTGTAGCAATTTTAATAGCCAGTAGTGTATTAGGTGTAAAATGATGACCTGATGCAAAAGGGATCTGATGGCATGGATCAGATCAGGTTAAATATATAAATAAAATATTTGGTACTAAATAATAATTTAAAAACTGTTTTATGATGTTAGAATCCAAGATTTCTAGGTGTGAAATACTTTGTTTCAAATTAGTCGGTCTTGGTTTCCAATATTATAAATTATAACATTATATCGCCCCAGTAACATTAAATTATACTTCAAACAACGAAAAACAACGAAAAACATTAATGAGGTGAGTGCTTAGCAAGAACTACTTACACAGACCCGCTCATTCAATGTCACACAAAATTACGTATAGAATTAAATAGTGAAACACTTTTCTATGTGTTTTTAACGTTAATTTAATGGAAATTACTGTGATAGTAGCTTCTTGGAGTATTTGAAAAGAATTATGAAATTTATAATTTACGGTTACTGGTTTTATTGAAGTACAGTTAGCAGTTGTAATAGAGAGGCAGTTACTACCATACGCTTTAATAACAATCTTTTAACAGATCGCAAAAAGAAGTAGTCAGTTCTGCGATCTATTAGTTCAGAAAAAAAGAATAACCCGCTTTAATCATTCTTTCTTGAAGAATGTCAGTACAGTTATAAGTCGTGCGTTTGAGACATTCGCTCGGCAATTCAACACAAACTGAAACAAGGCTGGAAACTCATGTCAGCTAACGTTGCATTAATTTAGTCTGACGCAAAATCATTTATCAATACAAGTCACATTCAGTGGGTAGGGAGGTAGCTTTCATAATTTTTGTTGTACTTCGCATAAGTCATTGATACCAAATCTTTATTCGAATAAAGTGAATAAAGTATAAAATTTTCAAACAGAGAGCATAAGTATTAAGCCCCATGTAGCCTCCCCTCTACATCTCAGCTGACGGCCATAGTGGTCGCAGGCGGAATAAATGGAAAGAGCTGCCATCTGCTATCGATCGAGATAAATACTGAAAGGCCGTCGGGATAGATAAATATCGAGTTCAGCATCAGAGCTAGTGAAGGCATTGGATTACGCCCCTCTTGAAGGAAGCAACTGATTAATACGGGTACGGGAAATGATTCTAGAAATAAAATAACTAACAAATAAAAGATTTAGAACGTGTAACAAAGAGCTTTATTGTGAAATCACAACAGCGCAAGATACTCTTAAAGGACGACAGCCTCCAACGACATAAACACATTCAAAAATCGGCATATAGAATGAGTCCTGAACTAGAACTGCACATGTTTCGTTGAGGATACATAGGAGAGAGAATGCTCAACCATGAGAACTAGGTTTAGGCAGCACACTGGGTGGTAAACACGGTTGAAGCTTATCGAGTGGCTAGCGCTGCTGCTCTGTCGTTGTATCGCGAAATGCTTGAGATCGCTAAAAGACTGAAATGGCGACCAGATCCAAGTGACATGACTAAATTTTATCCAAACTAACAACCAGTTTACTGCAGCATGGCGGGTGAGTGCGTATAGCAAATACGCAGTTGTGGATGAGTCGGCAGCAGCTCGTCCTTTCAAGACGGTGTTGGAGACTGGCCTAAGGCGGCGGTGGTCAGTGGTTTTGTCATGTGTCCGGCGCTTGACACTAGTGTAACTGCGGCTGGAATAGTAGTTCTCTTACCAACTTGCAGTGTGGCCAAGCCGCTAGCTCTCTCCTGCTCGGCCGTACAACTGGTCTCTTCCATTTTGCCCCAGATGTTTTCTAACTCTGTCGTTTGATCGGCGGGCTTTTCTTTATTCGCGCGCGTCTCAATACCAAGGAGACGTTTCGTTTCAACTTGAACCTACTGACTGCCGCCACCATACTGAACAAATTAGTAATTCTTCTCCAGATCATGGCAGCCGAAATCTGTTTACAGATGTTGGTTCCTCTGTATGTAGCGAATTATTACTATAAGACTTCTTTCCATTCTGTAAATACATTGATGCTTTAATCCGCGGTCGAATTTTCAGGTACCTGGAAATAAAATTGATACGAAAATTTTGGATACTGCAGTGATTTGTTCCTCATTGAAACATGCCAAATATGTCACCTCATTTAATATTCGTTGATTACTTCTAGACTAATTTTTTTGATTCCGGCCCTGCTCGGCCGCCCACGCGCTCATCTCGGCATGTGGCGTTTTTGGAAGGGTTCGTAACACCATGTGTTATGTGTCTTCCAACGGCAGCTGGTGTAGATAAGTCAATATCTCATACTCGGCCATGATTTGACTTTGCACAACATTCTGATACCTTTACTGAGTACTACAGGCTCTTATTAGTGTATCTTTCGTATGAGTCAAGGAAGTACAAACATATTCAAAGACAAATCCTTAAGCTCCCACATTTATTCCGCTCTGCATTGCACATGCTAATCTTTCCTTGCAACATACGCGTGCTTTTGTACCGTTATGGCCAGCCCACACTTCCAGAACGTCGATTATTCTGCCGAATCATAAGTGAAAATTATTTCATAGTCCAACTGTCACGTATCCCTTCCCTCTGCTCTGCTCTTCAATGGTCTTATTATTACTACCAATTCTATCGACAAGAAAACAATTTTCATAGAGTAGCATTCACACGGAATTACAAAAGTTTGATGCAAAATATTGCATAGTAGCACGGAAATTTATTACATCTCTTTAACTTACATGAATGTGAAATAATCCTTGAAAAAGTGAGTGTATTTCGATAGGTAATATTCTGTTTACCACCAGATGGCAGGGAAGTACTTGTAAGCAGCTTGAGATGACCAAGTTGCTCTAGTCACTAACAGACAGCGTCAGAATGCACTTTTTCGCTTACGGACACTATGCCAATTCGTCTAGGCCTTATAGTTTCAAAATTCACAACAAAAAGTTAACTAAACATTTTATACGCACTTTGTACATTGCACTGCGTAGTTACAATGTCCAGAAATTAATGTCCAACGTCACAATCATTCGGCAATGGACCAAGTTGCCGTATCGGATACACTGATGAACGGTGACGGTTGGACACCGAGATCTAACGTACATCCGTATATTATTTTCTCATCTATTGGTAGTGGAATCAAATTGATACTTATTTGAAGATAAAATTTAATAGCGCAACAAGAATAAAGAAATAAGCAAAACACTAATTCCAAAATTATGGCAACCGTTTCTAGCTGTAAAAACTTGGTTCGCCGCTATAGGATTTATTGTAGATTTCCTTGGCCCTAATCGTCCAGCAAAAAATATACGTTAAAAAAAACCAAAATAATATACTTTACGAATTTACTTACATACTCTTTACTTTTGAAGTAACTCAAGAGTCATGAAAGTTCACATACCGACTTGGAAAAATTGGTATGTGGCAGATCCAAAAGGTGAACCAACACTGAAGGCATGTACGAGTTGTCAAACTGAAGTATTTTACTGTATATAAACCATCCACCAATGACTACCACTACTACGCTCTGATTGGCCGAACGCACCGTAGCTAATGCCGCACCTTGAACGCGTTAGTATTTCATAAGAATGGAACGTTATGGCTGATAAATAACGCTAGACAAGCCGACAAATGAAAGAGCGTTATAATAAACACTATTACATACATACGCCGACAGTTTCAGGTAAAGACAGAATACCATCAGAAGTCATATAAGCGGATGTAGTTCGAGAAACTTTGAGGCGTGTAATTTTAGAAATGTCTATATAATAACACCACACAGTAAACAGATACTGGTAAATGTAGACCAGTTGTGGTGTAAATTTAAATAAATCGTAGTGTCTGCAATTGAGAGATTAATACTACGTACATTAATAACAGATCCTCCACGGCAAACAAAACAAGTCTGGACACTGTTGCAGAAATAACGAACATTGCATGTCAGCTTTAAAAGATCGCGGAAATCTCCAAGATTGGAAAGGCTTTAAAAATGATCGTAACTTAGGGTAGACTTCAATTCGAGATGCTTTTAACAATTTACACTTTCAAATTTTACCTCGAAATGTGGCAAGACACAGTCAATATCTTCACTGTGATAAAGCAATGATGACTTCAGGATGACAGCGTCACAAGAGCGGAGTTAATAATTACTCTTTACCGAAATTCCGTCGCCAAATAAAATCCAGAAAATATTCCAGAATTAGAATAAAGAACAGGTACCAACATAACTTGGTAGTAAATAATTCGGTGTAGCGAAGTGACGTAATGTAATAAAGGCCGGCCGGTGTGACCGATCGGTTCTAGGCGCTTCAGTCTGGAACAGCGCGACCGCTACGGTCGCAGGTTCGAATCCTGCCTCGGGCATGGATGAGTGTGATGTTCTTAGGTTAGTTAGGTTTAAGTAGTTCTAAGTTCGAGGGGACTGATGACCATAGATGTTAAGATGTGTTGGCCAGCCCTTAGTCTCGGTGACAGCTTCCACTCTGGTAGTCATATGTTCAATCAGGTGTTGTAAGGTTCTTGGGGAATGGCAGCCTATTATTCACGAAGTTCTGCACTGAGGAGAGGTTTTGATGTCGGTCGGTGAGGCCTGGCACGAATTCGGCGTTATAAGACATCCCAAAGGTGTTCTAGAGGATTCAGGTCAGCACTCTGTGCAGGCCAGTCCATTACAGGGATGTTATTGTCGTGTAACCCCTCCGCCACAGGCCGTGCATTATGAACAGGTGCTCGAGCGTGTTGAAAGATTCTGTCACCATCCCCGAATTGCTCCTCAACAGTAAGCCTGTTCTGTGATAGTACCACGCAAAACAACGAGACCCCTCCATGAAAAACACGACCACACCTTAACACCACCGCCTCCGAATTTTACTGTTGTCACTACACAGGTTGGCAGATGACGTTCACCGGGCATTCGCCATACCCACACCCTGCTATCGGATCGCCACATTGTGTACCGTGATTAGTCACTACACACACTGTTCAATCGTTCAATGTTTACGCTCCTTACACCAAGCGAGGCGTCGTTTGGCATTTACCGGTGTGACGTGTGGCTTATGAGGAGCCGCTTGACAATGAAATCCATGTTTTCTCACCCCCCCCCCCCCCCGCCTAACTGTCATAGCACTTGCAGTGGATCCTGAAGCAGTTATGAATTCCTGTGTGATGGTCTGGATAGATGTCCGCCTATTACACATAACGACCCTCTTCAACTGTCGGTAGTCTGTCAGTCAGCAGACGAGATCGGCCTATACGCTTTTGTACTGTGTGTGTGCCTTCACGTTTCCACTTCACCATCACATCGGAAACAGTGGACCTGGGGATGTTTAGGAGTGTGGAAATCTCGCGTACAGACGTATGACAAAAGTGACACCCAATCACATAACCACAATGGAAGTCCGTGAGTTCCGAGGAGCTCCACATTCTGTTCCATCACGACGTCTAACGACTATTAAGGTCACTGATATGGAGTACCTGGCAGTAGGTGGCAGCACAATGAACGCAATATGAAAAACGCAGTATGTGTTCCGCGACTAGCTCCCTACCTAATATTATTCCGTCACGATCATTATTCCTTACACTACAAAAGTAGTGTGAAATGTCATTTGCTTAAGCGGCATGTAACACTTCACACGGAATCCTCTAATCGTGACAGAACATGCTTGAGAAAAGAGTGAGAACGAAGAGATTTCACTACAAAAAGATCTGAGGCAGGACTGTACCCAGACAAAACTAGGTTGATAAACTTAACTGTAAATTGTAGTAAACGAAGTGAAAATAATTTTAGATCTGGATAAAAAGTGCAAGGTTTGCAGATACTAATCCTAAGGTTTGCAAATGATGTAATAGATATTGTCGAAAACTAGAAGAATGACGAGGCATCTGTCATTATAGGAACCAGGTCGCTCAAAACTGTCTGGAACGTGTGGACGCTCTGATCCTTGCTGCTTAACTGGAGGTCTCCGTTAGTAGAGCTGAAACTGTCATCCACCAGCTGGGATACTCAAAGGCGCGTATCCGCTGGGTTCTTCGTCGCCTAACAGAAGACCATGATGTGCAGCGAATTACCATCTGTGAGGAGTTGTTCGCGCATTACGAAGCTCATCGTGACCATTTTTTGCCGAACATCGCCGAAGGCGGTGAACAATGGGTTGATCACTTCCAAGCGGTAGCAAAATGGTGACCCATTGACTGGCGCCACAGCACCTCTCCACGGAAGAAAAAGTTCAACGCCGCACCCTCAGCTGGTAAAGTCATGGTCATGGTCTTCTGGGACTCAGAAGGGGTTATTCTGTTTGATGCCCGCCCTCACGGTTGCAACGATCAACTCTGAAGTGTACTGTGATACCCTCAGGAAATCGAAGAAACGACTTCGGCTTGTTCGTCGCCACCAAAATGCAAACAAATTTCTACTTCTCCCTGATAACGCAAGGCCTCATAGAAGCCTGCACACTCGAGAACTTCATTGGAATGGTCTCCCTCATCCCCCCTACAGTCCGTATCTCGCACCCTCCATTTGTTTGACACATTGGAAGTAGCACTCCATGAGAAGCAGTGCGTGGATGATGGGAAGCTTATTGATGCAGCAAGACGTAGGTTTCGACGTAGATCTACAGAGTGGTACCTTGTTGGTATAGAGACACTCTCAGTAAGGTGCCATAAGGCAATAGAATTGTTCGAGAATTAAGTTAGGAAATAGTTTATTGTAGTGAAAAGGGCGAGGAATAATATAGTGTTTTGGAATCCTGAATAAATGCAACCTGCTTACAGAAAAGAAATGTCTTACATTGCTTATTCAACGCCCCTAAGATGAAAGCGATGAAGAGTAAAAGAAAGGAAAATACAAGATGTACAGCTTTGCTTCCACCGTTTTTTTCCCCAACATTTGAGACTTTAATGAAACAAATTGGTTACACATGTATGATTCAAAGTATTTTCCATCGCTGGCCACTCCTTTCTCCCATCTTTTGGGCATTGTACGAATTGTACGAATCGAAAAAATTGTTCATCTTTTGAAGCGATCCACGAATCGATCCAATTTGTGACTTCTTCGTGAGATCGGAAGTGTTGGTCAGCCATGCCATGCTCCATTGATCTAAACAGGTGATAATCAGAGGGAACAATGTCTGGAGAGTACGGCGGGTGGGGTAGATTTTGTATCCCACCTGGAAGGCGGCGCGTGGGTCTGCTCCTGTAAACTGAAGAGTAGGACGAATGTAGGAAGTGAGTTGGAGCAGGAAAAGGTAAAAATCTCTCGGTACTCCTCCTAGAGATGCTTTAATATATCACAGTATTAACTGAATACATAACTGGGCACTGAGGTGCGAAGCGTTAGACCCGTCGTAAGTAGTACATAGTCTCAATAGCAAGCGAAGTGTCCCGGCCGTTTGATCTTGATCAACTGGGCAGAATCTGCAACGGAGCTCGTAGATGTGAACTGCGCCTGCTAGAGGGCGCTGTCGTCGTTGTCTCGTAGTGCCAACTTATGAACTTGAACGTACGCCGTGGCATCGTTGCTATCGAAACCACAATAGGACTTCCAATTTCAATGTTTCCAAGTGCGTTTTGCAACGTGGGGTTGAGCGTTTCGTGCTGCAAAAACAATTTATCGTTCCTTTCGCTGTATTGCGGCAGTTTGTCTTTTAATGCTCTGCTCAAACGCATTAGTTGCGTTCGATAACGAGCACCTGTGATTGTTTCACTTGTTTTTAACACCTCATAGTATACGACGCCGAGCTGGTCCCAACAAATTCAGGGCATGATCTTGGAGCCGTGAATATTCGGTTTCGCCGTCGACGTGGAAGCATGGCCGGGATATCCCCACGATTTTTTACTTTTAGGGTTATCGTAATGAACCCAATTTTCGTCTCCGATCACAATGCCATGCAGAAATCCCTTCCGTTTTCGCCTCTGAAGCAACTGTTCACAAACGCACAAACGCAGTTCAACGTCTCTTGATTTCAGCTCAAACGGGACCTAAGTTCTTCTTTCTGAATCATGACCATAGGCTTGAGACGTTTTGAAATGGCTTGCTGTGTCACTCCCACTAAACGAAGAAGCCACGTGCCTTACATATGTAGCGGTAAGAAGTTGTTTTGCATCTCACAAAAGGAAATGCAACTGTCGTACCAACCGAGACGCTAATAACAAGAGAAACGATAAACTGTTGCGAGAGAAGCTTGCTTCAAACAGACTTTCAATACGAGTCAGTATCCCATATATTTAGTAGGGAAGGAGTTAAGTTAGACATTGGCGATCATGGATTTCAGCGCGCTTCTGCTTGACCTGCTGCTCATTCGACAGGTGGAAGACAAATGACGTGAAGTGTCAGTCAGTGTCGTGTGATGTCCCAGAAACCGCAGCTGCGTCAGTGGAACCGTGCTGGAAACGTCTACCGTAAATAAATAAGTGGTGGCGGGAGCGGCCGGGTCGACAACGGCGGCGACTTCGCGTGCAGGGAAGTGGTGTCTGGCGGACAGTAGACGGCCCATGCATACTGTATGGTGTGCCGTCTAGGGGGGGGCGGGGGGGGGGGGGGGGGGCAGCAGTAAACACGGCAGCGGAAGGCCGCAGACGGGGACGTCCCTGTGGCTGCGTAAGTCCACCCGCCATTGTAATAGCATGCGAAATCACCAATAAAATTGAGTTTAGTATCAGATTTCGAGCAAGCAAGTACAAGAGCAACATTAAGTTTATAGAAACTACCTCCAGAAGGCGCATCGGCGGGTGCATTATTAGTATAACTGCACAGGCTTCCGCGTCTAGAGTCAGTTGACGCGAAGTTTTCTGAGCATCACACCGCATCATAATGTAAAAAACTGTACTGGAGAAACCATCGTTTCGGCCACGGGTAGAGTGGCCTTTCTCCCGAGCTGCTCACGTGCTTGAGCTGTGTGAAGTCGCTTATATTTTGTCACTGCTGCTAACTGAGTATGACGTTACGTTACAGTTTTAAAAGGTCTTTTGTTACGATTAGTTAATTGAGGTGGAAGGAGCGGGAATTTTATTAGGTTGATACGGTGGAGAGCCGCCAGGTTAGCCGAGAGCGCTAAAGGGCTGCTTCCTGGACTCGGGTAGGCGCGCCGGCCCCGGATCGAATCCGCCTGGTGGATTAACGACGTGGGCTAGTGTGTCGCCCAGCCTGGATGTTGTTTTTAGGCGGTTTTCCACATCCTGCTAGGTGAATACTGGGCTGGTCCCCACATCCCGCCTCAGTTACACGACACGCAGACATTTGTATCACTTCCGCACTATTTCATGGTTTACACTAGATGCAGACACCTGGGGTACACTGATTCCGTCCTGGGGGGTATGGGGTGGTGGCAGGAAGGGCATCTGGCAACCCCTTTCAATTAACCTTGCCAAATCCTTTTTAACCAGACCGACTCTGCGACCACTGCGGGACAAAGGCGCAAGTGAAAAAAAGAAAGGTTGCTACAGTGGAGAGAGTGGAGATCTGCTGTTGCCTTTTGCTTCGTCGATTGTTTCTTGTGACTGGTGCTCATCAGCTAATGAGGTGTGGGCTTCTGTTTATCTCCTGCTGTGTGCAGGCCGCGCGGCGGGCAGTCACTCGCTGGTAGCACTCGTGTCAGGTATTGTTGGTGCGGGCTGTTGGGCTCTGAGGGCTGGCAGCCATGCTGTGGCAAGCCTGTATCCATCCTGTCTGTTCATGCTGTTAGAGTGTTTTATTATTTCTGTGGCTTATCTGATCTTGCGTTTCGTCAGGCCGGCTGTTTAGCCACTACGCAAGTTCCGTTACTTTTGATTTCCTTGCCGCAGTCTTTTCCGGTGTTCGGCCACCGCAGACTTGCTGTCCTGCCTCAGACAAATGTAGAGCTCATGTTCACGTAATCGCATTGATATCGGTCTCACCGATGTACACTTCTCTACACTGACTGTCCACACCTGCAACATGAAAATCAATCGTATTGTTCTTTTGGAGCCTAGCACATTCTGGATTTTGCGGCTGCTGTGGAAGACAGACTGGATACCAGCCCGGCGAAGGAGTTTGTCAGTCCGGTGAGTGATGTTCTTCACGCAAGTAAAGCACGCAACTGGCTGCAGTTTGTCGTTTTCTGGCCTATTCACCTTTCCTTTGTTGCCACGACTGATAGGAGCAATTTATGGTTGCATCCATTGGCCACGAACTTTAAGCGCAGCGTTTTGAGTTCTTGTGTTTTGAGGATCACCTAACCGCTCCGTACTGATGGCCAGAGAACCATCGTAGTAAAAAAATGTGTGTGAAATCTTATGGAACTTAACTGCTAAGACCATCAATCCCTAAGCTTACAAACTACTTAACCTAAATTATCCTAAGGACAAACACACATACCCATGCCTGAGGGAGGACTCGAACCTCAGCCGCGACTAATCGCACAGAACCATCGTAGCAGCCTGTCATAATCATGATCCCGCTCCTTCCGCCTCAAGTTACCAATCACAACAACGACCTTTTAAAATTGTGATCTAACTTCATGTTCAGTGAGCAGCTTCGTCTGCACGACAGTGTAGCCGTGTAGAGGCCTGAATACAACCGTCTGCATCCTTTCATCGTGCCAAGACTAGCGTCTGCCGCTGCCACATTCAGCTGTGTGGTGGGAAAGCTGTTTCTTCATCGAGGAGTATTCTTGTACGATTAACTGTGGGTGGCCTTTACGAGCTTCGCATTGAGCTATGGTACCTCAAATGTGCTGCCGCGTTTTGTGTGTGGCAGCTGGAGTTCCTGGCCCGTAGGGGCCGTTTTGCTTACAATTATTGCCCGTGTCTGCTTCGAAATTTACTGGGTCTATCTTACGAAAGCCGTGCAAATTGTACAACTGTATAGAGCTTGTGCCCGGGAGAATTTGTTCCAGTAATATCTGTTTATTTAAAGCCCAATGTTGGAAAGTTCCATAAGTGCGACGATGTGAAGTCTGTTATGTTGTTTGAAGTTCCTGTATGCTGGATTGAATAGCAGCATGTGTAATCTTAATTGTGAGTCTGTCAAATTACTGGTGTTGGTGGTTCTTGCAATACTTGATTACGTACCGGTTACCTCTGCTCAACTGTGTGAGCAAGCAGCTCAAATTATGCAAAGTGGCCGGCCGATGTGACCGAGCGCTTCTAGGTGCTTCAGTCTTGACCTGCGCGACCGCTACGGTCGCAGTTTCGAATCCTGCCTCGGGCATGGATGTGTGTGATATCCTTAGGTTAGTTAGGTTTAAGTAGTTCTAAGTTCTAGGGGACTGCTGACCTCAGATGGTACGTCTCATAGTGCTCAGAGCCATTTGAAGCCATTCATGCAATGTGGTTTTAGTTGTAATTTTATCTTAACCCTCTAATAAGCTGTGCTTTTCCTGCTTTGCGCACTGCTATATTATTTCAGTAAGCCTCCTGATAAATCATTTGATGGTTACACCTGCAATAAAAATTTGTTAACGTTCTTTAACGTATTGCAATTTGCTTTAATAATTTCGGGATTATTGCTTGTTTGCAAAGATGTACGCTTATATCTTATTTAATGTCTTACATGCTAAAAATTGGCTTGCTTCACAGGTGGCGTAAAACGGTGCATATTCTAAGAGTTTATTTGGTGTGTTATAGGAAGAATCTGCTGTTTTCTAAGCCGATAGGGCTGCGCTTCAAGCACCATCACGTGACCAGTAAAAGTAAGTGAGTCTACGATCGTGGAGGGCTGCTAAGTTCGAGCAATACTGTAATTGATGCATTCATTCTACCTATGAGAATTTTTTCTTATTAAAGCTGTAGCTTGTCAACAATGTTTTTGGTGTTTTCAAAACACTGCAAATCGTTTAGGAGCCACCAGGCTTGTTAGTCCTCTGTCAAATAACTTTGTCTGAACATTAAACAAGTAGAACATTTGTAATGTCTTTGTGAAAACTTTTTTTTTTTTAAAAAGCTATATTTTGCGACAAAGTTTTGTCACAAGCAAAAGTATAATTTCTAAGCATAAAAAAAATTCTTTTATTGAAAGAAGTCACAGCCATTTGTCTTACATTAGAATACATATTTTTAAAAGTAAAGCTTCTTGCTTTGCAAAGGTTTTCTGAATTTCTGACTTCATGCATTATTTGAAAAAATAGTAGGTTGTAATATTACCGTGTCTCTGTGCTATTACCAGTGTTGGTTGTCCCAATGCCAGGTAAATAAAGTTTGATATTGGGAATCCTCTATGGACTTGGTCCTTTCACTACCCGCAGCCATGAGACCCGCTAGTAACATACTAGAATCACTTTCATAAAAGACTGTTCAAAACTGTTTTTGAGAATTTCGTCCTGCTCCTATTTCCGTTAGGGATGAATTCGTGGCGATCGATCAAAGGCGGTTTCTGGTCCACAAAACATCGATGTTGTGTGCAACACGATTCAAACGGATCAGCATCTGGCTTGCCGTGAGACTCAGATATACACTATCAGAACGAAAGTATCCGGACGCCCATATTTAGTGTGGAGTTGACCATTGGACTTCGCAAAAGAGGAACCCTTCAGTATTAGAGGAGGCCGGGACTTTTGTATTGTCAGTAGAGAAGTATTAACTGGAAAAGGATAGATCAGACGAGCTCAGTGACCTCGAACATGGACTAGTCAGTGGAGGTCATCTGACTAATGAACACATTAAGTGCATTTATACCCTTCTAAAGCTGCCGAAGTCGGCAGTTGTTGACGTTACTGTGAAGTGGAAACACGAAGGAACAACCACAACTTTACCGAGACCAGGTCTGTCCGGGGTGTCCACCTGAACCCAATGGAACACCTCTGGGTTAAGTTTGAACGTCGACTTCGGTCCAGATCCAGGGTTTCAGCTCTAGAGAAAAAATTTTCTGCCATTCCTCCACGGACACATTATAGGAAGTGTCCCCCGCAGAGTGAAAGACGTCATAAGGGGGAAGAGTGGACACACCAGACAGTAATGACTGTTAATACGTGTCGGGACGCTTTTGATCATATAATGTACTAAGTCATATTGAACACTGCAGTACCTTTTCCTTTGCAAGATGATTTAGCTGTGAAAAAAAAAAATATTGTTCCCGACTAACTCTCCACAACTTGGCGGATGCTCTAAAAAGGGCTCGTGCCGACTGGTGTAAGGGAATGCGCAAAATATTCGACCCTAAGAAATAAAAAATACTCATATACCATCGTATCTGCAGACGAATCTTTGATATATCCGTATGTATGTGAAAGTTCGTTTGTTTTCTTTGTTACGTTGGACATAAGGCGACCGCTGCATTAGATAAGTAAATAACAATAAATAAAGACTGGTATGCATAAAAATATTTGACACAAGTCATCTATCTAAGCAGGTAAAATTTCCGAAAATGATCCTGACAATGGCAGATGGATAGATAGCACGCTGAACAATTTATTACTTTGCAGGGAAAACGTGGAATATATACACACATAAAAAAAAAGTTTCGGGTCACTTCGGTCCCAAGAGCTCCGGAACCTGTACAGAAAATTGGAATAAAGGTCAACATCATTTCCGCCCTTCTTATTACTCATCAGAACCACACATTGCATGTTGTACCAGCATACAGCGTGACCTTCAGAGATGGTGGCCCAGATTACTGTACACATCGGTACCTCTAATACCCAGAAGCACGTCCTCTTGCAGTGATGCATGCCTGTATTCCTTGTGGCATACTATCCACAAGTTCATCAAGGCTCTGTTGATCCAGATTGTCCCACTCCTCAACGGCGATTCGGTGTAGATGCCTCAGAGTGGTTGGTGGGTCATGTCGTCCATAAACAGCCCTTTTCAATCTATCCCAGGCATGCTCGACAAGGTTCATGTCTGGAGAACATGCTGACCACTCTAGTCGAGCGATGTCGTTATGCTGAAGCAAGTCATTCACAAGATGTACACGATCGAAGCGCGAATTGCCGTCCATGAAGTCAAATGCCTGGTCAATATGCTGCCAATATGGTTGCAATATCGGTCCGAGGATGGCATTCACGTATCGTACAGACAATATGGCGCCTTCCGTGACCACCATCGACATAAAGCCACCCCGAAACAGCAGGGAACCTCCACCTTGCTGCACTCGCTGGGCAGTGTGTCTAAGGCGTTCAGCCTGAATGCGTCTCCAATTGAAGGTATGTGCGACACGTGATGCCAAACCTAAGCGGTCCATGCGGAATGTTGTTGTGCCCATCTGTACCGCGCTGCATGGTGTCGTCGCTGCAAAGATGGACCTCGCCATGGACGTCGGAAGTGAAGTTGCGCATCATGCAGCCTACTGCGCAGTTTGAGTCGTAACATAACGTCCTGTGGCTGCACGAAAAGCATTATTCAACATGGTGGCGTGGTTTAACTACAGACAACACGAACCGTGAACCTACTTCCAGGTGGAATGACTGGAAGTGATTTGCTGTCGGATCCCCACCGTCTAATAGGCACTGCTTACGCATAGTTGCTTACACCTTTGGGCGGGTTTAGTCAAAGGGACTGTGTGTGACACAATATCCAAAGTCAACGTCTATCTTCAAGAGTTCTGGGAACCCGAGGTGATGTAAAACTTTTTTTGATGTATAGCTTTCATCACTTGAAGAAGCTGTTGAATCCTTCAAAAACCAATTTTCAAAATGCCAACATCACGTTTGGGAAAAATCTTTCCATAACAGTTCCGATTGTGAAACTGTATAAACTTTAAAGAGATTGCATTTTTTTGGGTGCATTACGTGTTCTCACCTCTCGCCGTAAGACGGTACGTCGAGAGTATTGTCGAACATGGTGGATTTGGTGGTGATTGAAGTTTTTGACCTCCAAATATTTGAATAAAATACATTCACCGGACAACGTTACTGCCACATTATGCTCCATCTCAATGCGCGTGTTTTCACGCATACATTCGGTCCTGACTTCATTTTGATGGATTACAGTGGACGATCGCAACGAGTGGCCAGATGGAGGAGCTCTCGGAACGAGAAGACATTCGATTAATGGACTAACCTTCCCGTTTCCCAAGTTAAAAACCTGTCGAGCACGAATGGGTGCGTTGGGTGACGTACTGCAGCAAGTCTACATATGCCAACGACCATCCAGCACGTGTCAACCTTGCTGATGGAGGAATGGAACTCCCTACCCGAAGAACTCCTTCCTGCCTTTGTGGCTAGCATGGGAATATTCATTCCTCATACGCTATATTAAGAACCACGTCCAGGGAACCATTATGAATCGCGATGGCTTAAGTGTAATTATTGTCTTTGAATAAAAGTCTCATTTCCTTTCGCCTCATTGCCTGTTTCTTTCAGTTATCCTCTGTACTATACTGCAGTAATTCTTTCTATGTGTGGTTCGAACTTCATCGAGCTATGTTACTTGACCGCTATATATAATGAAGAAAGGTACTTTCGTCCTATTTGACACACCAGCGTACTCTGGCGCTAGTATGCGGGATCGTAGACACAATCATTGGAGGCGTCCCATGGGAGTAATGAGGGCGCAGAAAATATAATTCTGAGCAGTGCATTAGTGTTAAGGTCACCTATGATTGCACTGTTCCTCGTAATGAAGCGATAACCTTTGGACGTAGCAATTAACAAGCAGGCTATAAAAACTTGCTTACACAAGAAGACTTAAAGAAAGGGGCTCTTATTCTGAGTCAATAACTGCTTAATAAATCTAAGAGAAATACAGTTCCACGATAGTAATATTGAGAATGGGAAATTTGCACAGCACGAAGTCCAGACGAAAGAAATTAAAAATAAAACACAGCCACCAAAGGAAGTAAGGTACTTTTTCACTGGTCAGGAGCACCATCCGACCTCCCCTAGGCATTGCTTAATACCTGGTTATGAAAGCAGAGCACCATACCACACAACATATGTGTATCCATATGTACACACAAGTTCCCTCTTCAGCAAATGATCATTACTCAACAGGCACTTATCTGTCAGAAACAATCAATTTTTTTTACTGGGCGACCTAAGAGCACAGATTTCAAAAGTGTCTCAGGAAAGCTACATTGGGCACTTCAATCCGTTGCAAAGGGACAACAGACGAAGCCACCTCCACTTTAAAATAGTCTAGTGCATATTACAAACCACATCTGTATTGCGAGCTGATTAATAAACAGTTTTGTACTTAGACAGTAATTTGAATTGTGTTAACTGGTCCACGACGTTTTTTAGATACTTCTTTAGAGTTATCGAACAGACGGAGTCCATATTTTTACATCCACACATCTACACCTACACATATACTCCGCCAGCCATCGAGCGGTGTTTGGCGGAGGGCACTATTCGAGTCAAAAAACGGAGGCGGAACGACTGTCTGAACGCCTCAGCCCGAGCTCTAATTTCCCTTATCTGTGAATGGTGATCATTGCGCCATTTGAAAGTTGATGGTAATAATATATGCTCTACATGCTCGGCAAAGATCGGATTTTGGAATTTAGTGAGCAGCCCCGTCCGTTTAGTGCGTCGTCTACCTGCAAGTGTGTCCCACTTCCCTTTCTATGGGATTTGTGACGCTCTCACGATGGCTAAATGTACCAGTCACGAATATTGC
This sequence comes from Schistocerca serialis cubense, assembly GCF_023864345.2. Taxonomy (NCBI): domain Eukaryota; kingdom Metazoa; phylum Arthropoda; class Insecta; order Orthoptera; family Acrididae; genus Schistocerca; species Schistocerca serialis. The sequence continues at coordinate 526,699,382 of NC_064642.1, forward strand.
CGCCGGCCGGTGTGGCCGAGCGGTTCTAGGCGCTTCAGTCTGGAACCGTGTGACCGCTACGGTCGCAGGTTCGAATCCTGCCTCGGGCATGGATGTGTGTGATGTCCCTAGGTTAGGTTAGGTTTAAGTAGTTCTAAGTTCTAGGGGACTGATGACCTCAGATGTTAAGTCCCATAGTGCTCAGAGCCATTCGAACCATTTTTGAATATTGCCGCTATTCTTTGGACCTTCTCAAACTCTTGAATCAGACCAAACTAGTAAGGCTCCCATACAGAAGTACAATATTCTAAGACTGGACGAACTAACGTACTGTAAGCAATTTCCTTTGTTGAAGGATTGCAGCGCTTCAGATTCTACCAATAAACCGCAATCTAGAGTTCGCCTTACCCGTTACTTGTGTAATCTGCTCCTTCCATTTGAGATCATTTCATATAGTAACAGCCAGATACTTGACGAATGTTACCGCTTTCTAAGACTGGGCATTTATTTTGTACTCGTACATTAGAGGGGATTTTCGGTTTGTTATATGCAGTAGGTTACACTTACTAATATTGAGAGATAACTGCGTCATTATACCACGCATTTATTTTTTGCAAATCCTCATTGATTTGTTCACAGTATTCGTGTGATACTACTTTTCTGTAGACTACAGCATCATCGGCAAACAGTTTCATGCCACTGTTAATACCATCAACCAGATCGGTTATGTAAATCGTAAAAAGCAGCGACGATGCTTTTCACGGTGGCGATGCTGTCTCAATGTACTGGGCGTTACAAAAACTTTGTGTCAGACGGACACAACTTTTGTTCGAGAGAAGATGTTCACTGACAGCTTTCGCCGAAGCTAGGCATCCAGTACTCTTCGATGGCCAGGGACGGCGACCCTTCCCTGAATTAGCAGGGTCGCCTTATGGGTGTGCTGCAAAGTACCTACGTCATTAAGGTGATGGAGTGATTTTCAATAAGAATACTTTAAAAATGAAAGTCTCCAAGCGGAAAAAGATATTTTAGAAGCGTATCAGTAACATTAATTTTGTCGGGCGTACCTCTTTCACAAAGAACACATGACTGGATTAGGGGCAACACACAACCCATACGCACACCGTGGAGTGCCTGAGTCCTGCAGCCAGTACGGGGAATAACAAATGCAAAAGGACGTCTGCTGTCGCCGGGAAGCGCCAGTGAACATTTTGTCCCTAACAAAAGTTGTCCGCCGTGACGTGATGCATTACACCCAGAAGTTTGATGTTAAGAAAAAAATGGTTCAAATAGCTCTCAGCACTATGGGACTTAACATCTGTGGTCATCAGTCCCCTAGAACTAAGAACTATTTAAACCTAACTAACCTAAGGACATCACACACATCCATGCCCGAGGCAGGATTCGAACCTGCGACCGTAAGATGTTAAGACTCGGGAACACCCTTTATATAGCAATCTTCATAATGCAACAAGAAAAACCGTATTCGATTAACACAGTCGGTTTTATAATTTCGTTGTCACCTGGAACCTTATCCCTAAACTGTCATGCAACATTTTCCATACACTGAGGTAAGAAGTCATGGAATAGCGACTTGCACATGTACAGATGGCGGTAGTATCGCTTACACAAGGTATGAAAGGGCAGTGCATTGGTGAAGCTGTCATTTGCACTCAAGTGACTCATGTGAGAAGGTTTCCGACGTGATTGTGGCGTCACCGCCAGACACCACACTTGCTAGGTGGTAGCCTTTAAATCGGCCGCGGTCCGGTAGTATACGTCGGACCCGCGTGTCGCTACTGTCAGTGATTGCAGACCGAGCGCCGCCACACGGCAGGTCTAGAGAGACTTCCTAGCACTCGCCCCAGTTGTACAGCCGACTTTGCTAGCGATGGTTCACTGACAAATTACGCTCTCATTTGCCCAGACGATAGTTAGCATAGCCTTCAGCTACGTCATTTGCTACGACCTAGCAAGGCGCCATTATCATTTGCTATTTATCTTGTAATGCATGGACCGTCAGACCGATGTTTACCAATTATGGATTAAAGTTAAGTATTCCAGAAGCTACGTACCTTTTTTACTAGACTCAACTCCTTTAACTGTTCCAGACCTCACGCCAGCCTGCGTGAGCTTAAACGCGTGCCTTTCGGCTACCTCATAGTGGCTTGGCTGTCTCGCCAAGTCACAACAGTGATTATGGCCGCACGACAGGAATTAACAGACTTTGAATGCGGAATAGTAGTTGGAATTAGAAGCTTGGGGCATTCCATTTCGGAAATCGTTAGGGGATTCAGTAGTCCGAGATCCACAGTGTCAAGAGTGTGTCTAGAATACTAAATTTCAGGCATTACTTCTCACCATCGACAACGCAGTGGCCGACGGCCTTCACTTAACGGTCGAGAGCACCGGTGATTGCTTGGAGTTATCAGTGGTAGCAGAAAACCAACAATGAGTGAAATAACTGCAAAAATCAATGTGAGATGTAAGAGGAACGTATCGGTTAGGAGAGTGCGGCGAAATTTGGCGTTAATGGGCTCTGGCAGGAGACACCCGACGCGAGTGCCTTGTTAACGCACGGGGTCGTTTGCAGCGTCTCTCCTCAACTCGTGACCACAACGGTGGACCCTAGACGACTGCGAAACCGTGGCCTTCGTCAAACGTCCCGATTTCAATGAGTAAGAGCTGATGCTAGGGTTCCTGCGTGGTACGGAGTCCATGAAGCCATGTAGCCAAGTTGTCAACAAGGCACTGTGCAAGCTGGTGGTGGCTCAGTGTTGGTGTGGGCTGTGTTTACATAAAATGGAGTGGGTCGTTCGGTTCAGCTGAAACTATAATTGACTGGAAATGATTATGTTTGTTGTGGACCGGCAAAACAGCCACTCCACAATGACGGGTAGCCGAAAGGCACGCGTTTAAGCTCACGCAGGCTGGCGTGAGGTCTGGAACAGGTCAGGGATATGAGACTAGCAAAAATAGTACGTATCTGTTGGAATACTTAACTTTAATCCATAATTGGTGAACATCAGTCTGACGGTACATGCATCACAAGATAAATAGCAAATGATAATGGCGCCTTGCTAGGTCGTAGCAAATGACGTAGCTGAAGGCTATGCTAAATATCGTCTCGGCAAATGAGAGCGTATTTGTCAGTGAACCATCGCTAGCAAAGTCGGCTGAACAACTGGGGGGAGTGCTAGGAAGTCTCTATAGACCTGCCGTGTGGCGGCGCTCGGTCTGCAATCACTGACAGTGGCGACACGCGGGTCCGACGTATACTAACGGACCGCGGCCGATTTAAAGGCTACCACCTAGCAAGTGTGGTGTCTGGCGGTGACACCACAATGTTCAGCTACCTGGATATCATTTTCCGCCATTCACCGACTTTATGTTCACAGACAACGGTATTATGTCGCTCGGTCACAGTTGCTAGCTATTTGTTTGAAGAACATTTTGGGAAGTTCGAGCGAATGATATGGCCACCCATATCACCCGACATGAATTCCATCGAACATTTATAGGACATAAGCTGAGAGATTAGTTCGTGCACGACATCCTGCGCCGGCAACACTTTCGCAGTTACGGATGGCTATGGAGGCAGCATGGCTGAGTGTTACCGCAGGAGAGTAGCAAAGACTTGTTGTGTCCATGTTACGTCGAGCTGCTGCACTATGCCGCTCAAAAGCAGGCCTGACACGAGATTAGGAGGTATCTCAGGACGTTTGTCTCTTCAATTTAATATTACATGTACCCATGGTCAATGTATTCGATCACTTAGTTTGCATCATAACTGCACACAAAATTCAGTACGACCAGTGATTGCCCAGCTAACTGCTTCTTCTCTTCCTTTCCTTCATTATAGTTAGGGGCCTCTTATTTTTCTGCATAGCGGAAAGCTTCCTATCTGGCTTGGGTGACATCGAAGCTTAATTCAGAGGAACATGATGGGCCTGTTCAGGAAGACCATGCAAAATTCGTTTCTGACCATCTCAGCAGTAGGTGGTGCACATGCCGTCGGTGTCTGAAAAATTTCCATTGCACCAGTCCCAGTGAAATCGTTTTGGAGAGATAATAGGTAGAACCAGCTGCACACGACAGGCCGAGATAGACGTGGGATCCGGCATTACTCTCTAGCCTTGGTCCGAAGTAATGTCAGTTTAAGAACCTGGCTCATGGTATATGTTTCCATAGCAGCACGCTTTTTCGTGTATGCCTACATGCAAGCCTTTCGACTCGTCAGCTTTACAATACTGACTTTGAGTCGGAGAGCTTTTCTGCATTCCTCCCCCTTGTCATGGTACTATTGATTAACGGTAAGGAAATGTGCAAGAGTAGGAGATTGTTTAATATTTACATAATTATTCTGGACGCAACTCGCAGAGTCTACTGGACTTTGCCGGAAAGGTACCTACACTGGAAGAAGATGCTACTGGGGCTCTGATAAGCAAAGATTTGCTTTCGGGAGACTGATGAAACGAGCGAAGATGTAGTACCGAAGGATATCTCCACTTTAAGACTGAGTACAGAGGGTGAGCCAGACTCAGAATCTCCACGTATTACTATCAATATCTTCCGCCGTCCCGCTATATGACAGTGGTAGGAACGTGCAGTCGATGCAATCTCCATTTCGAGGAGGACGGAATGTTAGTTAATCTTCCATCTGCAGGCGATATGGACGTGTGTTTCTGGACAATTTCATGCACCACGTTCTTGTCGTGTCGGGTGGTATTTGTGCTCTGTTTGCAAGTCGGAAGTCGTGATTTTCCGCCCAATACTTTTCTGTTGTACTGAAACATCTAGGTTACTCTGAGGGACATTCTTTAAGTAAAGCAACCCATTTTTTCTGAAAGCAGGTTGGTTTAAGTCAGGATTCCAATTCACCATATTGTTAACCACTCGTTTGGCTTCCAAACCCTACTTTCTAACGTAATCTCCGTTCAATGAGACGGCCTTAGCCCCCATTCTGGTATGGCGTGTATGCCACGTCGGAGCCAACGTCTTGTTGCATCAATAATCTCCCTATCATCCCTATAACGCGCAAGCAGTTCCACACAGTTGGCCCTTCGTTGCAATTTTTGGTCTTCTGTTAGGTGGCATCGAATACAGCGAGCACACATCTTTGAGTGCCATAATTGGTCGACGAATGTGTCAGCATTACGACAGACGTCCAGTTGTGCAGCGAAGTGTTTGATTGTGATCCGTCTATCACCTCGAATGAGAGTAACCGCACTTTCCAACATTGGAGAAGTCACAGCTGTGTGTGACCGGCCGGCACACGAGAGATCCGACAGGTTTGCGCGACCTTGTTGCGCTGATGACAGACACCTCACCGTCGCCCTGATTTTGTTCACCGCCAGGTCTCCGTAGACATTCATCAAACGCGTATGAATATCTGCGGTGCTCTGGTTTTCCGCCAAAAGTAACAGAATGACAGCTCTCGGCTTGGAACTAACCTCCGTTATAGACGGCATTTTGAAGGCTTAGTATAGCGCTACCACCCATCGGAATTTCCTGAAACTACGAAGATGAAGCGGAAATATTCCATAATGTCTCACAATAAATTTGGCATTTATTCGCCTGAAACTGGCAGAGAAAAAAAAGTGTAGCATTACTCTGTACTCGCTCCTCGTATTCCTTTTGCTCTAGAACATCAGAAGTCACTATTTCCAAGACTGAAACAAGGTGAGTCCTGTTGTACACCCTCTCTAGTCTCATTCACATACTGACACAATACCTTCTCGCAGCAGCAATTTTGTAATCATATTGGTAACAGACAGATGGGACAAAGACATCAAGAAGATCGATGGTAACACCTGGCAGAGAACTGCCCAAGACCGTCCCACTTGGAGAAGACTGCTGAAAGCCTACTTGAATCCACGACTCGAAGAGGCCACATCATTGAATGATTGAATTGGTTGATGATGATGATGATCATGATGATTGGTAACACTGTGTATCGAACTTTGCTTCAAGATGCGCAACACTAAGAAAAATTTTCAGTAAATCTGTTGTACTTTTATAATGTGATTTCCACGTTTCCTACATTATTTACGTTGAACGTCAAGTAAAAGTCAATTCTAAATTAATTTTTTTTTCTTGTTACGTTCCTTTAATACTGTCCTTACAGCTATTCCTATTATCGTACGAAAGTGCACTGCGATTTTTCACGGGAAAATCGGAAGATCACCTCTGTCTAGAGAGTTAACTTCCGTCATGTCTAACAGTACAATTTTAATATTCTCAGTCTGCTAGTTGCTTCCATTATGCACTTTGTCAATGCCATTGGTGTTTGTACTTATCGCTCCGATTGTTTTATTTACACCACTAGCCATTCTTGCTGTCACTGGCCGTATCCGTAGATAAGTTTCACGGTTATGCTTTTATTGTGTTCACCTACTAGTGTCAAAGTTATATTTCACGATTATAATCTCTTAAACATTTATTAAATGTTAATTCATAGATCTCGTGAAGTTGATTCTTTACGATGATAAACCCCATGTTTCTGTTACAGATAGATGACCCCACCTCCCACTAATATATTCATGTGTCTTGTGGCGCCCTTATTTTCATCCATGATTCGGCCATCCCTATTAATTATCATTCAATAAGGTGTTTCGGTTGAGCGACATTATCATTTCCTTAAAATCAGTATGGTCTTATCGAGAGAGGTCTCCTTCTTTGAAGGTCACCAGACATCAGACTTATAGCACCTTAGGGGTGTGCGAAACTTTTCAACCGATGCCCCACATAGGTAACATTCAATAATATGGAAACACGTGTGTCAGTCAGAAAGTTTAGCCCTGTCAACTCGATAGCTACAATGGCCGACATCTTCGACAATTTTGTTATTGTTTCTGCAGTTCGTTATAGAGTCACAATACCTTAATCAAATAGCAACCTCTATAAGAAATCTGGATTTGACCTGACTAGTACGTAAATTTATTAGAGGACGCTTCAACAGGTCCTAGTGGACGAACTGGGTCACAGGTTGAACACCGTTTGTTTCTTTTAAATAATATGTTGGCAAAATTTATTACCACAGTACAGTTCACCAATATATTGCAAATACTCATACGCGCCTTTCTGTTAACAATAAACCAATTACTAGCTGCAAGAATTAATTATTTTTCTATCAAAATAGTGCTACATTAGGCAAAGTTCGTTGACACTGAGAGTCGAAATGTATCGTTATGATCCAAAAAATTACTAAAGCAGTTTAGTAGCTTCGGGTATTAAATATTTTGATATTAAAACAGTGCAATATGTGTACTCATCAGGCTTGAAAAATTTGAGGCAAAACAGTTCATTAAAACGGGTTCCTTAGAACACAGTCATCAGATTAAGAGGAACCAGCCCGGTGTGCGATCACGTTCACACCCGCAGACGGCTTGTTACACTCAGGGGCAGACCTCGGACACTCGATCCATGTGGTGACAACGAGTGAAGTTGACACTGACTCTACTGCAACATAAACGTCTCCTAAATATAGCAGGGATGAAACAACAGTTCACTGACCTATCTTAAAAGGCAATTTACCCAAGGCTAGGTCAGAAGAAGGTAGGAGAAACTTAATAGCATCAAAACACAGAGATTAATCTCAAAAAATTCATATTAATCAAGCATGCCAAATAACGCAAAATATCCTTTCAGGGTGCAACGTACCGGGTAACGCTTACGTCAACCGTAAATAAGCGCTGGGCTACAAAATCTAAATTAAACACGCCAATAAGTAACAAGCACAGTATGACCGAAGGATTACTCAGGCAACTATTAACTAAAACTTGATGAGAATTACAAATTAGTAATTCTTGTTACTACTACCAAGGTAGCTTCCTTCCTGATAAAGGAAAGTTGAACATTTAAGGTATAAACAACACGCAGGTGTTTCAGTTTTGGGATGAAGTTGCTGAAGGCGGTATGAAACTGTTCGAGGCAGCGAACCATTTGCTTTCTTATTAATTGTTTTCCCAGATTACAGAGGAAGATTCAACTGGCCGATCCGTCAATTCCGTTTCCTACGCGGATGATATGGCTTTATATGCCAGTAACATTCAACATCGCATAAAAAATAAGCTTTGGCTACCGTCTTATGCCTCTTTGAACGTTGTACTCATAACACATTTTATTGACAGCGTCCACACCGACTTTGTGGCAATTATAATAGGTAATATGATCTGGTTTCTTTTCGTCCCTGGTTTATTTGTGAATCGCTCCATCCATACGCATTATGGAAATCACAATGACGGTTTTCTTGCCATTTTTAATTTGGGGCACATACAACACCATGGCACCTGTGGTATAGTTAGTTAGTTAGTTAGTTAGTTACGTGTTCCATTAATCAGTCGCATCGTACAGTAGCCATTATGAAGTGGATTGTGTCAAGTACACAAGAAATGGACATATGAAACAAAATTTTATTACAATACAGAGTTAAAGATTAATATTTCTGTTTTTTACCCCATTTCCGTAAATGGCACAAAATGCATATACTATATTTATAGATTTATTTATTCCTATTCAAGAATTCATCTATGGTATAGAAGGTGCTGTCAAGGAGATTTGATTTCAATTTATTTTTGAAGCTATTACTGCAGTCTTTCAGACACCTTATTTTATCTGGTAATTTGTCTAAAATTTTTATAGCAGCATATTTTACCCCTTTCTCTGCCAAAAATAGGCTGAGCAAAGGATAGTGTAAGTCTTTCTTTTTTCTGGTATTATAATCATGAATATCTGTTATTTTTAAACTGGTACATCTTGCTGAGAACAAATTTCGTTACTGAGTAGATGTATTGTAGGGCTGTTGTAAGAATTCCGAATCTTTTAAAAAGTTGCCTACAAGGTGTGCGACTATGAACCCCACACATTATTCTAACCACTTTCCTTTGTGCAGTGAATACTTTTTGTGTAAGTGTTGAGTCACCCCAAAATATTATTACGTATGACATCAGAGAGTGGAAGCATGCAAAGTATGTTAGGTTACTAATTTCTATAGCCTCAAAATTGCCAATTATTCTGATTGCAAAAGTTGCTGAACGTAGTTGCTTTAGGAGATCCAAAATATGAATTTTTCAATTAAGACTCTCATCTATATGTACACCCAAAAACTTGGTATGCTCTACCCTGTCTACTGACTTCTGTTGATGTGTTATATTCATAGAAGGAACTGTACTTTTTGCAGTAGAAAGTTGGATGTAATGTGTTTATTCAAAGTTTAGAGCAAGCCCATTTGCAGAAAACCAATTAATGACTTTTACAAAGACCTTATTTGTATCGTTTTCATTTGGACTTTCTTTTAGTGGATTAATAATGATGCTTGTATCATCAGCAATTTAGGCGCCCGTGGTCTAGGGGTAGCGTCTTTGATTCATAATCAAAACTTTATCGGTTCCGGGTTCGATCCCCGCCACTGCCTAAATTTTGATAAATAATCAGCATTTGCGGCCGAAGACTTCCGGCATAAGAAGTCAGCCTCATTCTGCCAACAGCCTTGTCAAAGAGGGTGGAGGAGCGGATAGAGGTTCAGGGCACTCTCTTGCCCTAGGGGTGGGAAATTGCCCCTAAAGGCGGCAGAATCAGCAATGATCAACGACATGAGGATGGAGAAGCCAATGAAAACCACTGCATCAAAGACACGTAACGTGTATCCACAGGACATGTGGCCTGTAATTGAAGAAGTGTCATGATGATCTCTCCATTGGCAAAAGATTCCGGAATAGTCCCCCATTCGGATCTCCGGTAGGGGACTGCCAAGGGGGAGGTTACCATGAGAAAAAAATTGAATAATCAAGAAAAGGATAACGTTCTACGAGTCGGGGCGTGGAATTTCAGGAGCTTGAACGTGGTAGGGAAACTAGAAAATCTGAAAAGGGAAATGCAAAGGCTCAATCTAGATATAGTAGGGGTCAGTGAAGTGAAGTGGAAGGAAGACAAGGATTTCTGGTCAGATGAGTATCGAGTAATATCAACAGCAGCAGAAAATGGTATAACAGGTGTAGGATTCGTTATGAATAGGAAGGTAGGGCAGAGGGTGTGTTACTTTGAACAGTTCAGTGACCGGGTTGTTCTAATCAGAATCGACAACAGACCAACACCGACAACGATAGTTCAGGTATACATGCCGACGTCGCAAGCTGAAGATGAACAGATAGAGAAAGTCTATGAGGGTACTGAAAGGGTAATGCAGTATGTAAAGGGGGACGAAAATCTCTAATAGTCATGGGCGACTGGAATGCAGTTGTAGGGGAAGGAGTAGAAGAAAAGGTTACAGGAGAATATGGCCTTGGGACAAGGAATGAAAGAGGAGAAAGACTAATTGAGTACTGTAACAAGTTTCAGATAGTAATAGCGAATACCCTGTTCAAGGATCACAAGCGGAGGAGGTATACTTGGAAAAGGCCGGGAGATACGGGAAGATTTCAATTAGATTACATCATTGTCAGACAGAGATTCCGAAATCAGATACTGGATTGTATGGCGTACCCAGGAGCAGATATAGACTCAGATCACAATATAGTAGTGATGAAGAGTAGGCTGAAGTTCAAGACATTAGTCAGGAAGAATCAATACGCAAAGAAGTGGGATACGGAAGTACTAAGAAATGACGAGATATGTTCGAAGTTCTCTAACGCTATAGATACAGCAATAAGGAAGAGCGCAGTAGGCAGTACAGTTGAAGAGGAATGGACATCTCTAAAAAGGGCCATCACAAAACATGGGAAGGAAAACATAGGTACAAAGAAGGTAGCTGCGAAGAAACAATGGGTAACAGAAGAAATACTTCAGTTGATTGATGAAAGGAGGAAGTACAAACATGTTCCGGGAAAATCAGGAATAGAGGAATACAAGTCGCTGAGGAATGAAATAAATAGGAAGTGCAGGGAAGCTAAGACGAAATGGCTGCAGGAAAAATGTGAAGACATCGAAAAAGATATGATTGTCGGAAGGACAGACTCAGCATACAGGAAAGTCAAAACAACCTTTGGTGTCATTAAAAGCAACGGTGGTAGCATTAAGAGTGCAACGGGAATTCCACTGTTAAATGCAGAGGAGAGAGCAGACAGGTGGAAAGAATACACTGAAAGCCTCTATGAGGGTGAAGATTTGTCTGATGTGATAGAAGAAGAAACAGGAGTCGATTTAGAAGAGATAGGGGATCCGGTATTGGAATTTAAAAGAGCTTTGGAGGACTTACGGTCAAATAAGGCAGAAGGGATAGATAAAATTCCATCAGAATTTCTAAAATCATTGGGGGAAGTGGCAACAAAACGACTATTCACGTTGGTGTGTAGAATATATGAGTCTGGTGACATACCATCTGACAAGTGCAAGAATTATCGCACAATCAGCTTAACAGCTCATGCATCGAAGCTGCTTACAAGAATAATATACAGAAGAATGGAAAAGAAAATTGAGAATGCGCTAATTGACGATCAGTTTGGCTTTAGGAAAAGTAAAGGGACGAGAGAGGCAATTCTGACGTTACGGCTAATAATGGAAGCAAGGCTAAAGAAAAATCACTTTCATAGGATTTGTAGACCTGGAAAAAGCGTTCGACAATATAAAATGGTGCAAGCTGTTCGAGATTCTGAAAAAAGTAGGGGTAAGCTATAGGGAGAGGCGGGTCATATACAATATGTACAACAACCAAGAGGGAATAATAAGAGTGGACGATCAAGAACGAAGTGCTCGTATTAAGAAGGGTGTAAGACAAGGCTGTAGCCTTTCGCCTCTACTCTTCAATCTGTACATCGAGGAAGCAATGATGGAAATAAAAGAAAGGTTCAGGAGTGGAATTAAAATACAAGGTGAAAGGATATCAATGATACGATTCGCTGATGACATTGCTATCCTGAGTGAAAGTGAAGAAGAATTAAATGATCTGCTGAACGGAATGAACAGTCTAATGAGTACACAGTATGGTTTGAGGGTAAATCGGAGAAAGACGAAGGTAATGAGAAGTAGTAGAAATGAGAACAGCGAGAAAACATCAGGATTGATGGTCACGAAGTCAATGAAGTTAAGGAATTCTGCTACCTAGGCAGTAAAATAACCAATGACGAACGGAGCAAGGAGGACATCAAAAGCAGACTCCCTGTGGCAAAAAAGGCATTTCTGGCTAAGAGAAGACTACTAATATCAAATACCGGCCTTAATTTGAGGAAGAAATTTCTGAGGATGTACGTCTGGAGTACAGCATTGTATGGTAGTGAAACATGGACTGTGGGAAAACCGGAACAGAAGAGAATCGAAGCATTTTAGATGTGGTGCTATAGACGAATGTTGAAAATTAGGTGGACTGATAAGGTAAGGTATGAGGAGGTTCTACGCAGAATCGGAGAGGAAAGGAATATGTGGAAAACACTGATAAGGAGAAGGGACAGGATGATAGGACATCTGCTAAGACATGAGGGAATGACTTCCATGGTACTAGAGGGAGCTGTAGAGGGCAAAAACTGTAGAGGAAGACAGAGATTGGAATACGTCAATCAAATAATTGAGGACGTATGTTGCAAGTGCTACTCTGAGATGAAGAGGTTAGCACAGGAAAGGAATTTGTGGTGGGCTGCATCAAACCAGTCAGTAGACTGATGACCAAAAAAAAATCGTCAGCATACAGTGTCAGTTCAGCTTCCTGTTTCAGATAGGAAGGGAGGTCCTTCATATATGTCAAGAACAGAAGGGGACCCATGATTGAACCCTGTGGAACACCTAATGTAATTTCACCCCAGTTAAATAAAGTTTTCAAACTTATTTAAATCAGTTGACCCATATGAGGAAACTTTTTGCTTCCTGTTCTATAGGTATATCTTAAACCACTCATATGCTATTCCATTTATACCATAGAATTGTAATTTCTGTAACATAATGTCATGGTTCACACAATCAAACTCTTTGGACAAGTCACAGAAAATTCGTATAGCTGTCATTTTACTATTTAAAGACTCTATTATGTGGACAGTGAAATTTTATATTGTTGTCTCAGTGGAACAGCATGTTTGAAAGCCGAACTGTGATTTACTAAGTATCCCATTAGTGTTGAGATGGCTAACCACTCTTGAGTACATTACATTATCGAAGATTTTTGAGAATGCTGTAAGCAAGGATATTGGCTGATAATGATTGACATTTGTGTTGTCCCCCTTCTAATAAGAGGCCTGTCAATGGCATATTTTGACCTGTCTTGAGTTAGTAATGCATTATATATGCGACTCAGAACATCAGCTGTAATTGCTTCACATTGTTTTAGTATCTTATTAGACATGTCATCTACTCCAACAGAATATTTATTTTTCAGATATTTAATAATTTTACTTATTTCACAAGAGGTTGTTAGGTGAAAGTTAATCTGAATAAATTTTTTTAAAACAGACTCTTCCATGTACTGTCTAGCTTTTTCTTTTGAACTGTTCTCACCAATTTTTTCTCCTACACTTAGGAAATGATTGTTAAATACATTAGCTACTTGTGTACTGTTGGTCTTGTTCTCTTTAACAGTAATACTACCTACCCCAGTGGTTACTTTTCCTGTCTCCCTTGTAACAACATTCCATATTGATTTTATTTTATTGCTGGAGTTGTTAATTTCTTCTCTAACATACATATTTCTTGATTTCCTTACAACTTTTCTCAGTATGTTACAATAATTTTATAGTGTAAAACTACTTCTGGAGCTTTACTAGTTCTTTCTGTCTCATACAGGTTTCTTTTTCTTTCTGAAGACACCTTTAGTAATCGAACGTTTCCTTGAAAAGTGTGTGGTGTTACACTTAGCAATTTCCTTTGGGAAACAATGTTCAAAGAGGGATGTAAATTTATCAAGAAATAATTTGCACTTATCATTAGCATTAGGCTCATTATATACATCTCCCAAATTAACATTTCTTAAGCTTTCTCTGAAGTGCTGTATAGATACCAGGTTGAGCGACCTTACACTTTTACTTAATGGTTTCTGAACTGTACACCCTGTTAGGTTTTGTAAGTTAATCAGTTATGCATCATGGTCTGACAATGCATTTATCACATGGAAAGCACGAGTTTGTTTTACATCTTCTTTCTATTATCTATTAGCGTGCTACTGTCATGAGGTATACGTGTAGGGCAATTGATCACTGATTCTAAGTTATATGTTGTTAATAACGCTTCTAGTTCACTTTTCCTATCAGAATTACTTAGAAAGTTTACACTGAAATCACCACAGAGTAATAACGTCTTCTTTATGTCTGACAGACAACATAATAGGGAGTCAAACTTATTTATGAACAGCTCCCAGTCTCCTAATGGGGACCTGTAAACTGTTGTTAATATCAATACTATATTATTTAGTTCACATGCACAAACCTCAAAGTGCTGATCAACACAAAAGCTGCTTACTTCTACAGTTTTGCATTGATACCCTTGTTTTTTGAAAATGGCAACTCCTCCTTTATCCATCCTAAATCTACAAGTGTAAGATGCTAAGTTATACCCACTTATACTGACACTATCCATGCCTACAGTTACATGGTGTTCAGACAGGCAGATTATATCAACCTCATTCTTATTTTTGAGATCATCTAAAAACACTTATAGCTCATCTACTTTATGTTTTATTCCCTTAATATTTTGATGAAGTATGTTGGTACTGCCCTAAGCTTTACCCCAATTGACTGTACGTGAAGTTTCTTTTGTTCTATTTATCTTGATTGTCATCTGTCTGGACTTTGGCTTTAACCAAAAATCCTTTCTGCCTGGACTCATTAACCACAGGGAACATCCCTTGTGTGACTGTGGACCTCCTTACAGTTTCTGCTAATAGAGAAGCTAACTTGCTTTTCCCAATCCTATTCAGGTGCAGGCCACGTGTAGTGCATCCCCACTTACCAATAGCATTTACTGGAACACGACTTATGTGAGATTTTGCCGGTGTCTGGAGCATCCTGTTCAGCTCAGTGTTAACATGTCTTACAGCAGTGTTTACCCAGGGCTGAACATGGCGCTCAAAGACCTCCACAAACCCCACTTTTGTGTGCTCAGTTTTTGCTCCTATTTTATACAGGTCACTCCTAATACTGTATCTTGGATTCATAGCCAGGCTGTTTCCTGCTTCCCCAACTATAATTACCTGATCTTCCTTCTCAAAGTCCCTGCATAGCTGACCAAGTTTTCTGTTACCTGGCTAAGGCTTGGTTTCACAAAACTTGTGACCTGGTACCCTGCACCTAATTTCTCTAGGGGTAATGTCTTTGGTTAGTAACCAAAACGTCTTCGGTTCCGGACTCGAAACCCGCCACCCATTAAATCTCGATTAATAATCAGCACTGGCAGCCGGAGACTTCCGGACTAAGAAGACATCTTCATTCTGCCAACGGCCTTATCGAAGAGGGCGGTGGAGCGGACAGACTTTCAGCGCACTCTCCTCTTCTTGGGGAGGAAACTGCCCCTAACAGTGGAAGAATCGACAATGATCAACGGCTTGAAGATGAAGAAGGCAATGGAAACCACTGCATTAAAATCACATGACGTATATCCACAGAATATGTGGCCAGTAATAGAAAGTGTGTGATGAAGATCACTCCATTAGCAAAAGATTCCGGAATAGTTCCCCATTCGGATCTCCCGGAGGGTACTGCCAACGGGGAGGTGACCATGACAAAATAATTGAATAACTAACGAGAGGATAACGATCTAGGAGTCGGAGCGTGGAATGTCGGAAGCCTGAACGTGCTAGGGAAGCCAGATAATTTGAAAATGGAAATGCAAATGCACAATCTAGATACAGTAGGGGTCAGTGAAATTAAATAGAAAGAAGACAGGGGAATATCAACAACAGCAGAAAATGGTAAAACTAGATTAGTTTTCATTAAGAATAGGAAGGTGGGGCAGAGAGTGAGTTACTGTAAACAGTTCAGTGATAGGGTTGTTCTTATCAGAATCGACAGAAACCAACAACGACGACGATAGTTGAGGTACACATCCTGACGTCATTGGCGGAAGATGAAGATGAAGAGGATATTGAAAGAGTAATCCAATATGTAAAAATGAAAATCTAATAGTAAATGGGGGCTATAATGCAGTTGTAGAAGAAGCAGTAGAAGAAAAGGTTACAGGAGAATATGGACCTGGGACATGGTATGAGAGAGGGGGAAGACTAATCGAATTCTGTAATAAATTTCAGCTAGTAATAGCGAATACTCTGTTCAAGAATCACAAGAGGAGTAGGTATACTTGGAAAAGGCCGGTTGATATGGGAAGATTTCAACTATAGTACACCATGGTCAGACAGAGATTCCGAAATCAAATACTTGATTGTAAGACGTACCCAGGGGCAGATATATGACAGTTGTTCGGAAAGTAAGGAACGATCGGTTGCGAAATGGAAACCACTGTGAAAATCAAAACCGTTTTCTTTGCACATTTAGCTACACCTTCCCGATACTTCTGTATATAGTCGCCGCTCCGACTTAGACATTTGTCGGAGCGTTATACCAAACTTCCATCATCATCTTCATAGAAGGCAGCCGCCTGTGCATTCCGATAATTCTCTACGCTGGTCTATAGCGCGTAGCCTGCGCTCAAGTATTATCTTCGCATACAGCGTTTGATATGAACAGAGAAGATACTCAGGATGAGCCAGTTATGGCTGTGTTTGTAGGTGACCGAACACTTCCCATCGAAAAGGCTGCAGGAGCGTCTTCACTGCCCCTGCAGAGTGCGGCTGAGAATTACCATAAAGAAGGAAGTGCGTGGCAATTACGTTAGGTGGGCTGCATTCATTAAGGCGAAGCCTCTCAGTGGTCACTCCTACTTGGCAGGAGACATTGTTGATGTACTTGCTCACAACTGAAAAGAGCGTCATGATGCGATCGACGGGCATACTAGAGACACACTGGCCAAAACGTCTGTGAAAAGCCTCGTCGGATTTTCACAGTGGTTTCCATTTCGCGGCCGATCGTTCCTCACTTTCCGAATAGCCCTCCTACATTCAGATCACAGTTTAGTAGTGATGAAGAGTAGACTGAAGTTCTTGAGAGTAATCAGCAAGAATCAAGGATCCAAGAAGTGGGATACAGAAATTCTAAGGAATGACGAGATAAGCTTAAAGTTCTGTAAGGTTATAAGTAAAGCAATTAGGAATAGCTCAATGGGCAGTACAGTTGAAGAGGAATGGACATCTCTAAGAATGGCTCTCGTAGAAGTTGGAAAGCGAAGAAACCATGGGTAACAGAATAAATACTTCAGTTCATTGATGAAAGAAGCAAGTACAAAAACATTCAGGGAAATTCAGGAATACTGAAATACAAGTCGATGAGGAATGAAATAAACAGGAAGTGCATGGAAGCTAAGATTAAATCTCTGCATGAAAAACGTGAAGAAATCGAAAAACAAATGGTTGTCGGAACGACTGATGTAGCATTTAAGAAAGTGTAAACACCCATCGGAGAAATTAAATGCAATGGTGGTAAGATTAAGAGTGCCATGGGAATTCCACTGTTAAATGCAGAGGAGTCAGCGGTTAGGTAGGAAGAGTACACTGAACGCCTCTATGGGAGAGAAGGTACGTCTGATGTGATAGAAGACGAAAAAGGATTCGATTTAGAAGAGGTGGGGGATCTAGTGTTAGAATAAGAATTTAAGAGGGCTTAGGAGGACTTAAGATCAAATAAAGGAGAACTGCTAGACAACATTCCCTCAGAATATCTAAAATCATTTAGGAAGTGGGAAAAAAATGGCTATTCAAATTGTTGTGTAGAATGTATGAATCTGGCGGACATACCATCTATACCATCTGTCTTTCGGAAAAATATAGTCCACACAATTCCTAAGACCGCAAGAGCTGACAAGTGCGAAAATTTAGCACAATCTCCATAACAGGGCATGAATTCAAGTAGCTGACAAGAATAATGTACGAAGAACGGAAAAGAAAATCGAGGCTGTGTTAGATGACGATCAGTTTGGCTTCAGGAAAGGTAAAGGCACGAGAGCGGCAACTCTGACGTTGCGAGTGATAATGGAAGCAAAACTAAAGAAGAATCAAGACATCTTCGTAAGATTTGTTGACCCACAAAAAGCGTTCGACAATGTAAAATTGTGCAAGATGTTCGAAATTCTGAGAAAAATAGAGGGTAAGCTATAGGGAGAGACACGTGAAATACAATATGTACAAGAGCCAAGAGGCAATAATCAGAGTGCACGACAAATAACGAAGTACAGGATACAAGAAAGTGATGTAATCTTTCACCCCTACTGATCAATCTGTGCATCGAAGAATCAGTGATGGAAATTAAAGAAAGGTTCAGGAGTGCAATTAAAATTCAAGGTGAAAGAATATCAATGATATGCTTCGGTGATATCCTGAGTGAGAGTGAAGAAGAATTACAGCATCTACTGAATGGAATGAAAGATCTAATGAGTACAGAAAATGGGTCGAGAGTAAATCGAAGATAGACGAAAGTAATGAGAAGTATCAGAAATGAGAACAGTGAGAAAGTTAACGTCAGGATTGATGGTCACGAAGTAGATGAGCTTAGGGACCACCAAAATAACCAATGACGGTTGAAGCAAGGACGCCATCAAAAGCAGAGTAGCTCTGGCAGAAAGGACATTCCTAGCCAAGAGAAGTCTACTAGGCTCAAACATAGGCCTTAATTTGAGGAAGAAATTTCATAGAATTTTGTCTTTGGGGCGTAGCACTGTATAGTAGTGAAACAAGGAATGTGGGAAAACTGGAACAGAAGGAAATCGAAGCATTTGAGATGCGGAGCTAACGACGAATGTATAAAATTAGGTGGACCGACAAGATACGGAATGAGGAAGTCCCGCGCAGAATCGAAGAGGAAAGGAATATGTGGAAAACACTGACAAGGAGAAGGGACAGAATAACAGGACACCTGTTAAGACAGCAGGGAATGGCTTCCGTGGTACTAGAGGGAGCTGCAGAGGGCAAAAACTGCAGACAGAAACCGGAATATATGCCAAAAATAAATGAGGCTGAAAGTTGCAAGTGCTACTCTGAAATGAAGAGGTTGAAACTGGAGAGGAATTCGTGGCGGTCTGCATGAAACCAGTCAGAAGACTGATGGCTCAAAGGAAAACATTCATAGTGCCGTCTTTGCTTAATGCAAACATACTAGAAATCGGTTCCCTCCTTTTTATCTCTTTCAGTTCACTGGGGATTTGCAATTGTTCTATTTGCGTGCCACCACGGAGGACAAACTATATTTCGAGGCAAAGTCGTGAAGGAGTGTGGTGTCGCTAAACCCACTGTCAGCTGTGATATTACGGCCGGAGTTAGTTAGTGGAGTAACCAGGCGTTCGAGCACGTCTACATGTTTGTTGCTAACCTGGAAAGGACCGTCGGGTTGCTTTCTTGCACCTATTTCTAAGCCTACTGCAGCTAGCATCTTTATTCCGTATTTTGCGGGCTTGGACGGTTTATACTGGATGAAATTACATCTGCCTCTGAAGGTCTCTAACTTTTCGTCTATTGTAATATCATCTCCAAGACAACTGCATTGTTGACAGTTCAATACAAATCTCTGAATTCCACGAATATATCACTCTTGCCTTATTTCTCTATGTCAAACCTCAGAAGCAAGAAACCGAACCGCACGAGAGTGATAATGAGTTGGAAGATCTCAACCCCTAATCCGTCCTTAGCCCATAAATCTTCGAGTTTTAGTTTTCCAGCTTTATAGAGTCCACCGTTATATAGAAGCCCAATAAATGCTTTCAACTCTGTTTGATCAGTGAGTTTGACGTCTCTATCCCGTGATTATCTTCCACTTCTAGGTCGCACAATGATGTCCTAAATACTTTCATCAAATAAACAAATCCTCGTGTCTAAAATTGTGTGTATGCACTGAGCTCTACCTACAGAGCCTGGGATGTTCCTTATTAGGTGGTGTTTCCTCCTTTTCGACAGACGATAAGGAGTTTTTTTCAGGAAATGGAGTCGATTACTTTCTTGCCCCACTTTTTTATGGTAAACGTAGAACTCATCGCCCTCTTAGCTATGAGATCAAACATCTATGTCGCTTTGCTTCGTTTCTGAACTGTTCTGTCGTTTTTCGATTATTTTCGTCGCATCCATGTCACTGTCTTCTTCTGGTACATCGGGAACTGTTTTCTGCGGGCTTGGCACCAGGTCTGAAGAACTTGGTGCGGAACACGACAGACTAGAATTGTCATTAGGACTCGTGTCACATCCATCAAAAAGGAGTTCGTTTATTTTTTCGATGTTAGCAAGATTACTGAAATTATGTTTTCTGGGCTCTCGGGTGTCTAGCCGGATGCGATCGTTGAAGTCCCACGATATTTCGGCGGATAACCTTTCCGCCATCATCACCTGATGATGCCTCCGATCACATACTGAAATTATGTTTTTTGTCTTGCGTCCATATTTACCTGTAATAAGACAATGATAGTATATTATTATCCACAAACATTCATAGATAGCCTTAAAGACAGCACACATATCAAATCTAACATTTATAGCCGCACTGTATCTGTGTGATAAGTAAACGTATTTTATCGTCGAGTAAATAACTAGCATTGAGAGACGTCACTATGTAAACGACCTACGCCAAGCATCAGAAACGGAAAGCAGACATAATGGACCTGCATGATAATACGGTAAAGTGGTACCTCTGAGATACGAAACGTCCTCACACCGATGATCCTGTAGCGGACAAGAATACCACGCGACTGGCAGCAGTCTTACGACTCGGCAGAGGGATACAAGACGCTGGGGATGGGAAGGGGGGGGGGGGGGAGCTAGGTCCACGCACGCGTGGGCCACCCTGTTGCTTTGTATCTGTGAGATCCCACGCGACTATTAGAGTGTTAAAACAGGTAGCGGAAATTCCCAAGCTCTAAACTTCGACCAAGTATGGCAAGCAAGCACGGCGAATGTCCGGTCAGATTTCTCATCAAACTGTTCGGCTGGAGTACACTAGTAACGACTGCCACGCAGCAGTAACTGCCGCAGACCTCTATTACGTCAGTGCTGACACACGGGGCCCGCTGCTCGAAAATGCGCAGACCGGTAAAAGCTCAACGCTGACCCAAAACAAGTATGCCGCGCTTCATGCGCTGTTCTCTCCAAGACTCCACCCAACACTTGGCCCGACTGTCACTTCCACTGTTCCTCAGCCAGAGAGGGCTAGCTCCGCAAATACACGGAGATGGTGCTCAACTTCGCCGGGTATGAGATATCGACCTCGCTACACGTCTCAGAGCCATTCACTTACACGGAATCCTAAGCAAATGACTTTTCACTGTCATTACTGTCAGTACCGCACGAGCTGTATCTGCAAAACTCATCTAACAGTCTCATTAAAGTTCTGTTACCAAATTACATGGCTTTCATAAATTAAAGAAATGTTACAACACCAACGCTAATTAGTAAAACCAAAGAATCCGCGGGGAACTTGAAGTCATGCTACAGCTTGTATCACAAAAAAATCAGAATCAACCTGTGGTTAAGGTAATCCG
Organism: Schistocerca serialis cubense; assembly: GCF_023864345.2. Classification (NCBI taxonomy): domain Eukaryota; kingdom Metazoa; phylum Arthropoda; class Insecta; order Orthoptera; family Acrididae; genus Schistocerca; species Schistocerca serialis. Next base: position 526,720,835 of record NC_064642.1, read on the forward strand.
TTTGTCTGTACGTAGTGTTTTAAGGCGGTAATTTGGTGGAGTGAGGGTGAGAAAAGACTGCTGAGTCCGGCAGTGCTTAGTTACCAGAACATTTATTTGCGGATAGTAGTGCATTTTATTTTATTTACAGTTTTGCTGTTTCACATACGTGAAGTGAATGTATCAGCATTGCAGTACGTAAGGAGTAAGGAGCGAGCGATAGTTTCCCACACTGGCTAGCAATTGCGGTTGGCCAGCTGGCGCTTGCAAAGCCGCTGGGATCAGGTGCGGATGCAGAAATCGCTTGGTACGTCAGCAGAGAGATACATAGAGAAATTACATTTATTCTGTTGCGAATCAAATAATATTAATTAATAAATATTTGCTAACGAATGTTGACTTTTGCCACGCAGACATTGGGAGGAGCCCGTGGGTCATAAATACTGTACTATCTTTCAGTAATTTTACAATGACAGGAAACGTTGTTATCAATAAATAAATGAATAATTTTGGCATAACCGAAGATGTACGATCTTATACGAACTATACCTATCGTACGCTCATGCTACAGGCTATGCGCCATAGTCGGCAGTCGTCCATAGGAAGACTTTTGATGTAGATATGCCGTAGACCATACTCTCGTGTCGGTAATAGTTAGCTTATAATCAGTGTGAACAAGTTTATTTTACCCAGTTTCTGAAATAAAGGCACTAGAATAGCTTCTCGTTTTAAAATTACTTGCACAGAAAGTAACTAACCTCTTCCCGCTTCATTACGTAAAACATAGACAGTAGTGTTGCACTTGCAGAATCTGACGGCGCCGCTACGGCTTTGCAAGTGGACATAAGACTACGAGAGTATCCCCGAATAACAGGTAGGAAGAATTCCTATGCGGGGGCTCACTAAGTCAGTTCAGGACGGACTGGCTTAACTATCGCGAAACTCGGGAGTGAAAGCGTGAACAGTTAGAGTGTACGCCCTTTACTGGCTAAACTGAGACATTTCTGGAGCAGGAGGTTTAATATGACTGGAGTCCTCTTGCAAGGTCACAGGTGGAGGAGGCCATCAGGTGAAGCGAATGAACCCCTTTGCACAGTGGGAACAGCGTTAAACCTCTCACTATGCGTTAAAAAATTTCGACCAAGGACTACCAAAGATTCAGATACGTGACTATGATTTACTTTCGTGATATAGAAACGGTAAGACCTCTTCCCGTTCCACCCTCAACTTTCCTTACTGCAGTCACCAGAAGAGTAATCAAATCGAGAACTGATTGAAAACTCATCATGAAGGTAATTTGTATGTGAAGCGAGCAAACAAGTATGTACCGCCCATTACGTGTCACAGGACGGAATACGAGCAGTAGTCGCATGCTGTGATATTAGCTTTAATATGACACTCCTCTTTGGGAAACAAATAGTAGACATTTATATCTAAGCGTGGCATGTTTAAATCAAATATTCATGGAGGAAGGCTTCATTAAATATGTACAAGTATTCTTGGCAGTCGCTACGAATATATAAAGGGGAGGGACAAAAACATGGAAAACAGCGAGAAACGCATGTTTGATCATAACTGCAATTGCAGCCCAGCAGATTTCGCTGTCGTATCTGACCCCGAACGGCATCTGTGCAGTTCTCAACACGTAGAAAGTGGCAGTCGTGGTAAGAACCGTGTTCTGTGTGTTTGTGAGTGCATTGTGTCAGAGCTAAGGGAATTCGAACGTGGGCAAATTGCTGGTTTTGTGTGGTTCCCTAACCAAGTGATCCCAAGTGTTTGGTGTTTTAAGAGTCACCTATCTGCTAAGTCAGAAGGCAGACGAAAGAATGAGTGGTCATGACTGATGGCCATAGATGAGGATTCTGACGAGAAATAAGAGAACGACATCTGCAAATGTCACTGCGCAACTGAATGGCGCACTCGCGAACTCTGTCACTAAAAATAAAGCCAGACCTGAATGATGCAATTGCCCATAGCAGATAAACGTGTTGCCGAAGCCATAAAACCTGGGCTATGAACAAATGGAAGAAAGTTATTTGGTCTTGTGTCACACTGTTTCCAACTTATGGCCGAGTTCGAACCATGTCCGGGGATAGTTAATGATTTAGGCAACCATATTGTGGTATTCTAAAGGCCCCATGGTTATTCTGCAAGTTCGCATACGTGCCAAAGACTACATTACTATTTTGGCTGATCAGGTCCATCCCACAGTACAGGATTTGTTTGTCAATGGTCATGCTGTGTTCCGAAGCGAAAGTGCCCTCTTCAAGCCGCTCTCATCGTCCAGGACCGGTTATGTGAGTACGACGACGAACTGTCGTGTCTCCCCTGGCCGTATTAGTTATCAGACTTCAGTATTGCTGGACATTTATTGTCTACTTTGGAGAGAAGGGTGAGTGATCGCTATCCACCCCCATCATCATTACCATTATTTTCCAAAGGAATAACCTGGTAAGATACCACAGAAAACTGTACAGGACCTGCACTTATCCATTCCATTCCGAGACAACCGAAAGCTGCTTTGAATGCCAACGGATTTCTTTAACCTATTAAGCATGGTAATGTGTTGTGTTCTTACTGTTTCCATATATTCGTTCAAAGCCTGTAAATATATTTATATATTTTTATGACAAGCACGTTCTCTGCCAAAGCTCCGTTGGCATTGTGTATTATTCTTAAGAGACGTTTCCCTAAACTAAGTTAAAATGCTACTGGAAACTGCAACAGCTCATAATATTTTTTTTCGTCTTATATTAGCATGGTCAAGATACAACATATATACGCTTGGTAGAACTATAACGATTATTTCAATACTGAACACATCTTTTTCTAAACATTTTGTCCACTGGTAACAGAAGTCCACTTGTCGTTAAGATTTTATATTTACGCGTTTCAGACCTAGCACACTATCAGAACATCTACCAAAAACAGCTCAACCACAACGTATTAATAGTGAGCATACTTAAATTCATTGATGAGTATGTTCTCTTACAGAGTGAAAGAACTTAACACAGGATACCGTGTCATATATTTTAGTCTTAATATTTGTGGCCAACCGACAGCTTAGTGCCATTAGAGAAACAAGCTATCATTGCCTACTACCAGCTAGCACCGCTGTTGACGTTCGGAACTTTGGATTTAATGTCGACGCACAATTATTAACAGAAACAGTGTCAGCAGCAAGCGTAGAAACATAAAACAGCCGAAAACCCTTTTAAGGAAAATCAAAAACAGTACTTAATAGTGTACATCATTGTAAGCTGAACTTTTCGTTGTTGATCCGTGTCTGCGGAAAACGGTTGACGAAAACACGATTTGTTTACAACTCCCGAAAAAAGTTTCGGTGGGCTTCTTTATTTCAAAACATAAAAATGAACTTCTTTACCTCATATTGAGGGAAAACTTTATCGTTTGTTGCGCTGTTTGGTCCCAGACACAAATGCAAATAATACTATAGTACACCGTTCAGCCAGAACATTATGACCACCGATCTACTATCGAAATTAACCCATGCGGGTGATAGCAGCGTCACCTGCAGAGGAATGAGTGCTAATCAGTTACACGCACGGCGTATATAGTATCAGTGAGTGTGCTGTTTGTCCGTAGAATGGGGAAGGCAGGCGATCTATCTGAGTTTGACCGAGGGCAGATTATGATGGGCCAGAGGTTCGGCACATGCATTTTGGAAACTTCACTTGTCTAACAAGTGGCGAAGACAAGGTGAAACCACGTCTAGACATCGTAGGCCTGGGCGCCCTCATTACAGATGGCGGACGTCGTAGGATTGGCAGACGGGAAAACAGGACTGGCGGCGAATAGTGGCGGAACTACCATCAGACTTTAATGTTGGGCAGAGAGCAAGTGTGTCTGAATACACAGTGCGCTGAACACTCTTAAAGATGGGCCTCCGCAGTCGATTACCAATGCATGTGGCAATGTTAACACCACGAGATCGGCACGTGACCATCGGCTCAACACGTCGGCGCAGTGACAGCGGTGCATGGTTGATGACGTCCGATACCTTGCTCATCATGCCGATAGGAGAACGCCAATTCGTCGTCTCCCAGGGCAACAGGTCCTTTACGCGTGTATTGCGGGACGAAGACTAGTTGGCGGCAGTTCCATTATTCTCTGGGGAACATTCACATGGGAATCCATGGGTCCAGTGGAGCTCGTGTAAGGCAACATGACGGCCAATGATTATAGTACACTGGTTGCAGACCACGTACACCCCTTCATGACGATCATGTACCCCAACGGCAGTGGCATCTTTCAAGAAGTTAACACTCTATATCACAAGGCCAGGAGTATGATGGAGTGGTTCTGGTAACACAATGGGGAGTTCCAATTGATGTACTGGCCCCACAAGTTACCAGATCTGAACCCGATCGAACAAATCTGGGATGTGATTGGACGTGGCATCAATGTTCATCGCACCTATCCCTGGAATTTAAGAGAATTAGGTGACTTGTGTGTGCGGATCTAGTGCCGTCCCTACAGCGGCCTACCAAAGCCTTATTGCTTCCATACCACGACACGTCGCCACTATTATCCATGCCAATGGCGTACAGACCGACTATTAGGTAGGTGGTCATAATTCCTGGCTGATCAGAGGTATCGCTTCCTATATTGTATTATTGGTGCGTTTTCTCGGTATGCAACGTGTCATCTGCATGAACATGAGCTGCTTTTATTAACAAATATGAAAATGTGAAAACAAAAACATCTTTAATGGGAAAATCAAATTAGCGGCTGATTACAGCCGCCGAGACATTTTATGTGCCTTTCGATAATAAAGAATTCTGTCACGTACTTAAGTTAACAGGTCGTCTTAATTGCTTCGAATATCGCACAAAAGCATACCTTTCACTTTGGCGGTAATGCAGATATTACACCAAGTTTTTGCTGACGTCTCTCGCGATATCTATGGCGTATCACGAAAATTTCGAAAGCTTCACGGGGAACACTGACGAGTTCTGTCATTAGACGTTAGTCAGTGTATGGCATAATAAATCTGGTGTGTATGTGTGTGTACGTTAGTTATTCCTGTTGAGTGTTAGTTGTCAACTTTCTTAAAGCACTAAAGAGTATGTTGTTGCAGAGTGTTGACTGTTCATTTATTACGTTTTCTCCTCATAATAAAGCATTTGTTGGTAAGAGTTTTCCTCTAGTGTTCATTTACATTTTAAGCTACTGCCGTGTGTCAGAATCTGTAGATCAGTTTCGATATTTCTGGGACGGAAATTTTCACTTCGTAAATGTTCAGCAAATGTGAACTGTCACTCTTTAGAGCTTTCATTTGTTTTGTAATTTGTTCCGAAATTCCTTCATGTTTGTCATACATATTAGAAATGACGGGAGTTGCATGTGAGTTGGTAGCTGCAACTGCTAAATTTGTGTAGAGTTCTATTGTCTCTTCTTTGCCTCTTTTTTGTGTTATTGGCTCTGTATGAGACTCAGATCACTTGCTTTTTCATTATGTTTCCAGTTCATTACACTGTTTTGCTGTTATTATACTTTATTGTGCTCAATATGTTACTGTATCCAATATGTTGTATTGTCTGTATGTTGATGTCTGTGTTTTAGAAGTTCTTAGATGTACACTTGTGTGAGTGGTTAGTACATATTTAAAACACGTGGTGTTCAAGGGATAATGAGGAGAGAAGGAAGGGAGAACAGAAGGAGACATGCTGGAACTGGCTCGAAACTGTCCTATCTCATGCAGGTGAAAGCCACAGATATAAAGCATTGGCAAACCTATCAACAAACTATAGAGGAAAGACGCACTTATACTGCACATACAGTGGATACACAAAACAATGAGAACAGTAGTAGTAATGGGATGGTTGTGTTTGATGGTCAACAACGCAGGTAAGGCACGTGTTACACTGGACCGTGCGTGTTCAGTAAGGCCTAGGCATCACTGTAGATTGTTTGCAGGTTGTGCACACTTCGTATTTGCATTCAGAGGCTGAGGTCGACGTGCAATAGAAGACTTAACAGAGTTCCAAAGAGGGCAGATTATGATGTCCCGATTATCTGGAGCATCAGTAACCAACACAGCTGACTTACTGAATTTTCCAGAAGCAACTGTTTCAACAGTCATGACAGCCTACACAAAATAACGAAAGACATCATCGTGTAAACGTGAAAGTGAGCGCAAATCAAAACTAAATGACAGAGATCGTCGTACGCAAACACGAATTGTGGAAAAATAACACAAAATTACGGCGGCTGACTGCAGACATCAATAGCCAACAGTATCTATCGACACTGTTGCCGAGAACTCCACAAATCATTAGTGACGACAACCAGCATAAATCCTGGACAGCTGATCAGTGGAAACACGTCATATGGCCCGACAAGTCGAAGTTTTCGTTTTTACAACATCGGGCCGGTTTACGTCTGGAGAGCGCCAAAGGAAGCATACAATTCCTATTGCTTAGTTAAGCATGGAGGTGGAAGTTTGATGGTGTGGGCAGCCATATCGTGGTATTCTGCTGGTCCCATCATTACTCTCAAACGCCATGTTACAGCCACGATTATGTGAACATTTTAGGTGACCAGGTGCACCCCATAGTTCAAATGTTGTTCCCCAACAATGATGCTATATTTCAGGACGATAATGCACCCTTAAACACAGCCAGAACAGTACAATCGTGGTATGAGGAGCATGCAGCTAAACTGCAGCGTCTTTCCTGGCCAGCACAGTCCCCGGACATTAACATTATCGAACCCTTTTGGATGGTATTGGAGCGCAGATTCCAGAACAGATTTCCGCTTCCCTACAGGAGTTAGAAGAGGTTCTGATCGAAGAGTGGCATAACATTCCACTGGAGGCTATACAATCATTATACGCCAGTATTCCAAGAAGAAGCGCAGCTGTATTACGGGCAAATGAGGGTCCAACCCATTCTAATAAACCATTCCCAAGTAAGTACAGGTGTTCACATTATTTTGATAATCCTCTGTACAAGAGACTTGGGAGACAGAGGGGGAAACATAGCGTACGAGCCTAATTATTATTTTTTTTAATTGTAGACTCACTGTACTGACAACAACACAGTGCGAGAACTATCGTAAGTTTTAAAGAGTACGATTAAATAAATTTTTAGTAAAAATGAAGAAGCAATGAAGGACAGTAACGGTGTTCAATAGATATATAAGAGAACGTTGATTCCAACACAGGAAAATATACACTCACAAATACCATGAAAACAATGCTAACCTTTTAGACTTACAACTAAAATAGAGAGGAGAAATCCTCTTTAAATCCTATTGTGCCATCACGTACATGCGATAAACGTGAAATTATTTTAATGTCACGATTGGAACATGGAACAGAAAAAGGAGGGGGGCAGGGGGGGGGGGCTGGAGGGACGGTTATAGGGGATAGTGGGAAGTATCTTAATTGACTTGTATTGTAAAAGACAACAATTATAAGATTACTCTAGTTTATGTTTGTAAATACCTGTTGGATCACTTTAGTTCACCCTTTGACTTCTCCATTATCAAAGTCAGTACGTTTCAGAGTAAAATACGGAATACTGCTCTCGGCGCATAAGCAAAACTGCCTGCTGTGTTGTTGGCTGCTACGTATACTGTGCATTTTTCTGTTGGTCCGGTATAGCGCCAGACTCGTAGCGAGCACACGCATGTGATTTCTTTTGCTTTTGCTACTGAATATGGAGTGGTTTTCGGCCGCGCTCAGGAAGTTTTTATTTGGCGTTTTAACCACAACTGCCCCACTTATTCTCCCTACCTTCCGAGCTACCCAACAAACTGTTAAGAGAACCGTCAAGCGAAAGTGGAAAGGAAAATGTTACACGAATTCAGTCTAAAATTATTTTACGTTCCGAAATCCCATATGGCAGTAACAGTGGTAGCGCATACGTTTAGGGAAGACCATTTCATGCCAATAAAAACTTTTCTATTATCCTACGTATCACTTGCATTTGCTTGTTTCTTCGTTTGTTAGTGAAAAGTAAGATACGCTTAAGAAAGGAAATGGAAACAATTTATAAATGAAGTAACACAAACATCAGCGCTATTAATCGCTATATTTCTGAATGTGTTATAGTTAGTCAGCACTATTTAACACAGTATTTATTGCACTGATAGGGAAATGAGGTATTCTGCTCCTTATCATCCTGTGTGCTAGTTATTTAGTTCGATAACACCTTTATTTTGCAAAGATTCAAATAATAACTCTGATAACAGAAGAATAACAAAATTGCTTGGGCTATAAGCCGTCAAACTGACATACCTTCTCTTTCTTTCACCTGTAAGGCATTGGCTTGAAAAACTTCTGACTTTTTGGTTTTCAGTGTGGTCAGAAGGCAAGCAAAAGTAACGAAGCTATGTACCCTAAACAAATGAATTTTATCCTCTCGGTTTTTAATGACGTGGAATAGTTAACGATTGTACCCACTAATCACGGTCGAAGTTTTTCTAATATAAAAAGGAAAACAATTATAATTACACCATATGTATCTGGATTGAAATAGACTGTACTTCTGAGAAGTTAACTAAATACTTCAAAGAAGTTAACTAATCGCTTCTGTACCATAGTTATGTAATTAAACTTCTGCATGAAATTGACACTCAACACAATAACGCAGACCTCAGCGTTTATACGAAAGCACACCCGCTCATCACAGTCCACAAGTACGATGTTGGATAAAACTTTTTAACGTAGAAGACGGAACCAAAGTAATGTCTACGTCAACTCCTCCACATCACATTTCACAAATACTTATACAAATTACTTCTTTTAGACATGTAGCGCACAGTCACGAGCACCTGAATTGGACACAACTACCTGATATTTATTACGGTAAAAACGCGTCGTGGCGTGCACTCAGGGAGACACAGCCACCATTTGCATGAGATCTTATTCCACGTACCCTCAACTGCCATAATTTGTGGGGACTGTCTGAACCGGTACCAATATACACGCATCTCATTCGGTGACATCCTAGATGTAATCAAAAGCAGACAAAACCTCTCAAACAGAAGCTAAACGATCATAAAGTTAGCACAAGGAGGGCCATGCGTGAAGCGCTCAGTGAATACGAAAGTAAAATTCTATGTACCGACTTGAAAGAAAATCCTAGGAAGTTCTGATCTTACGTTAAATCAACAAGTGGATCGAAACAGCATATCCAGACACCCTGGGATGATAATGGCATTGAAACAGAGGATGACACGCGTAAAGCTGCAATACTAAACACCTTTTTCCAAAGCTGTCCTCGCACGAACGAAAAAATGGCTGACATCGAAATATGTGTCCAAGGAATAGAAAAGCAACTAAAATCACTCAACAGAAGAAAGTCCTCTGGACCTGACGGGATACCAATTTGATTCTACACAAAGTACGCGAAAGAACTTGCCCGCCTTCTAACAGCCGAATACCGCAAGTCTCTAGAGGAACGGAACGTTCCAAATGATTGGAAAAGAGTACAAGTAGTTCCAGTTTGCAAGAAGGGTCGTCGAGCAGATGCGCAAAACTATAGGCCTATATCTCTGACATCGATCAGTTGCAGAATTTTAGAACATGTTTTTTTCTCGCGTATCTTGTCATTTCTGGAAACACAGAATCTACTGCGTAGGAATCAACATGGATTCCGGAAATAGCGATCGTGTGAGACCAAACTCGCTTTATTTGTTCATGAGACCCAGAAAATATTAGATGCAGGCTCCAAGGTGTATGCCATTTTCCTTGACTTCTGGAAGGCGTTCGATACAGTTCCGCACTGTCGTCTGATACACAAAGTAAGAGCCTACGGAATATCAGATCAGCTGTGTGGCTGGATTGAAGAGTTTTTAGCAAACAGAACACAGCATGTTGTTCTCAATGGAGAGACGTCTACAGACGTTAAAGTAACCACTGGCGTGCCACAGGGGAGTGTTATGGGACCATTGCTTTTCACAATATATATATAAATGACCTAGTAGATAGTGTCGGAAGTTCCATGCGGCTTTTCGCGGATGATGCTGTAGTATACAGAGAAGTTGCAGCATTAGAAAATTGCAGCGAAATGCATGGAGATCTGCAGCGGATAGGCACTTAGTGCAGTGAGTGGCAGCTGACCCTTAACATAGACAAATGTAATGTATTGAGAATACATAGAAAGAAGGATCCTTTATTGTATGGTTATATGATAGCGGAACAAACACTGGTAGCAGTTACTTCTGTAAAATATTTGGGGGTATGCGTGCGGAACGATTTGAAATGGAATGATCATATAAAATTAATTGTTCGTAATGCGGGTGCCAGGTTGAGATTCATTGGGAGAGTCCTTAGAAAATGTAGTCGATCAACAAAGGAGGTTGCTTACAAAAGACTCGTTCCACCTTTACTTGAGTATTGCTCATCACTGTGGGAGCCGTACCAGGTCAGGTTGACGGAGGGGATGGAGAAGATCCAAAGAAGAGCGGCGCGTTTAGTCACAGGGTTATTTGGTAAGCGTGATAGCGTTACGGAGATGTTTAGCAAACTCAAGTGGCAGACTCTGCAAGAGAGGCGCTCTGCATCGCGGTGTAGCTTGCTGTACAGGTTTCGAGAGGGTGCGTTTTTGATGAGGTATCGAATATATTGCTTCCCCCTACTTATACCTCCCGAGGAGATCACGAATGTAAAATTAGAGAGATTCGTGGGTGCACGGAGGCTTTCCGGCAATCGTTCTTCCCGCGAACCATACGCGACTGGAACAGGAAAGGGAGGTAATGACAGTGGCACTTAAAGTGCCCTCCGCCACACACTGTTGGGTGTCTTGCGGAGTATAAATGTAGGTTTAGATGTAGAAAAGACGATTCTCGATAGCTTATCTGGTCACCGCTGATGTCTAGCGCTGAATTTCTGTTTGACTTGCTGTATTACAATGAAGCCTGTGTGCATATTTACAATATGTGGTATCGTCCACAAATCGCGGTCCCACATCTAAGTCGGTAATACATATCGATTCCACAGGCGTTAGTGACATCCCCTGCAACCTGCAATGACGTATGGGACGCGCTGCCGAAGACCCTCTCTACACAGAAGCACCATCTCACCGCAGACCAATATAGACATTAGCACCGAAACTCTCTGTCCCATGTCGTAACATCATCTAGAGGAGTCAATATCATAGTGAAGAACCAACGATTTGTTGAAGTTTCTGATGAATCTGTGCTTTAGTATATGTTGAACATTGTACCTCATGAGAACAGTTTGCTAATAAGTGCATCAAATTATGCTATGCTAGTCAGTTGTAAATTATGCAACAATCCAATGGTAAAGAAATTTAAGTCAATATTTTATTTATTGATGCAATGAAGTGAACTAATATTATACTTGCTGTAGTTTGATGAGGCTTCTGCCAGATCAGTGAAAGAACACACAGCTATGGCCGGACGTAAGTGGTTTCGTCTGGTCAAAACACAGTCCACGCTAATATACTATGACCCTTATTAACAACACATTGTGGTCTGCGGCAATTTTCTCGCGGCAGAGGCTTCAACAAAATCGAGGTAAACCATGACACAGTGACACACGGAAAACAATCGCATCCAATACCTCGGAGTTGGGGCCTCCCATGTTTCCGGAATTCATGGTCTGTCCAAACTGACATGCAATAATATCACCAGTATTTCCCATCCTGTGCTCAGTTTCCATGCAAGCGGTCAGCACGAGGTCTGGTGACACCCCTGAGCACGTGATATCGATGTGGCGGTAGGAGCAGGTCTGTCTCCAACAGAGAAATGTCAGTAGCTTTTATCACGACACTGTACACAGAGAATGGGCTAACACAGCTACATGGTTAGTTACAGTTACTGCGTTTACATTAACATAACATTTCCATCATTATACCAAACAGCCTGCGTAACATTAATCTCTACCATATGGAATGTCTAGCGTCACACCTTTCACACAGCTGAAGACTGGTAAGTCTTTTGTAGTGCCTAAAACTCCTGAAACCTTTCTATTGTTAGCCCAGAGCTCGAAACGAAATGGACGTTATTGACAGCAAGTCCCTGTTGCAAGACTTTAGAGTTATATACTTTGTATTTAGGCTTCAACTTAGGTTTTATGTAAAAAATACGTCTTGTGACGAGAAGTGTCTTCCCATGGCAAGCATATTGTATTCCGTCTCATCCTTCACATCCTTCACGTAAGAGAAATCGTCATAAGTTTTTATCATCATCTTGAAAAAACAGTTTTGGACAGTTATTTTTTTGTTTGTTTGCAGGCAGATGCCTGCAGTGCTGGTGCAGATTAAAATTCCAACGCCGTAGTGTTGTAGCACGCCATTCGAGAAGTTGAAGATAATTCCGCTGCCCACTGGTGAGTATTGTGCTCTAATTCGTTTTTTTCTTTCTTTTTTAAATTCGAAGGCAGTAACACTGCAACTCTCTATGTTTAGTTGGTGGAAGTGAACGCCACCGTATGATTCAGTGATTACGTGGTGCAAAATTTTCCCTTTTTTGTCAGGCCTGTCTGTATGAGTAAGAAACAAGTGGCGGACCATCGCTCTGTAGGAATTCAGGAATCCAAAGAGAAGTGGAGGCTCTGGAGCTCAAAGACTGGCGTATCAAATCCGATGCGATAGTGTAAAAAGTGATAGTCAGATATGTACCGCTTTTTAACATTTTGCACAAAATTTGTAACACGATAACGGTTGTCTCCTGCTGGGTTCCGACACTGCACACATCAACTGAAAAAGCTCGCAGAATTGTCGTAGTAGCGAAAATGATGCAGCGGTGTCAACCCCATCCAGGTGATGTCAGCCTTATCTCGGTTACTTCTTTAGCGCTGTAATTACCCTCGCCGACTGCTGTGTGTTTCACTATGACCTCAAACAAAAGAGCAAAGACGTGGAGTCATCACAATTCTCGTGCAAGGTGGCGATGTTTTCTGGGACCGATCGTGCTGTGGTGGTACCAGACGATGTCTGGGCGGACGAATCGTCACAGGAGCATTTTACGGAATTGCCATGACTTCTTTGCGGGAGGAGTTCACGACGAACCGCTGAGGGAACCTAACCGATAGGGTGTTCTTCCACCACGACAGCATCCCATTTCTGCACAGGACAGTCACACACTCTTTCGGTACCAAATCTCGTCTCCCTCCTCTCCTCATACAACCCTGCCCCCGATCCTCATATTCCTCTGCTGTTACACCCAGTGACTTCTTCCCCTTCCCTATAAATAAGAGAAAAAATTCCTGACGAAACGCAAACTTCTATAACCAATGTCTCCACCAAGTCATCTATAGTCGGGTCGAATGTATTCCGTTAAAGCGTGAATATGTAGATGACTAGCACCACGTCTCGTGGCCACCGCTTGATACTTTCCAGGTAGTAAATAAAACTACATGAGTATCCCTCCTACGTTAATATTGCCCGATCTAATTTTCTCAAGTTAATGGGACGTTAAACTTTAATTTATTTTCGCCCTACACTGTCTAGAGAAGCAATTTCGTCTTCAATTTCGTTTTCTTAAAGAGAAATTCCGTGTTGGTAAGTAAATGTTGTATGGATCTCTAGCCTAACGCAGGACGAACCACTCGAAAGTGATTACTACTGGACTAGTAAGTGATATCGATTCTGTGAGAGTGAACTCCGCGGGAACGATCGTTTCCAGAGGAGTGGGCGACCCGATCACTGGAAGCGACCTCCTGGGCCCCTGCCTGTGGCAGCAGATTGCACAAACAAATCCGCAGCAGGGCCCGCTCGGGCCGTAGTCTAATTAATGACCGTGTTTGCGGCGACCCCGCGGCTCACAGGCGGTGTTTACCAGCATCTCATGCGACCGCACGCAACCATGAAGAGAGGGGGAAACTTTAAACTACTTACTCATTTGTGGATCACACAGGCACAGCTGCACTTTTATGTTATTCAATCATCTATACCTCAGTTTCCCAACTAACTGATATAATTTCTTAATTTCTCCGTGATTGGAAACCAAAAGCAGTATTCCTAGTATTTGTCTCCTCAGATACTATGAAAAAATAAAGTTGAATTTCCTCAGAAGAAAAACTGCGGTTTGAAACTGTATTCATCTAGACATTCTCAAATGAAGTAGCCCAGTTCGAAAGACTAAAGCCGAATTTCAATCGTTTTAAGATATGGTGACGTCTCTGTTCTCGCATCCTTCAAATCATCTATCTACATCGACATCTACATTTCTACTCCGCAAGCCACCCAACGGTTTGTGGAGGAGGGCACTTTACGTGCCACTGTCATTACCTCCCTTTCCTGTGCCAGTCACGAATGGTTCGCGGGAAGAACGACTGCCGGAAAGCCTCCGTGCGCGCTCGAATCTCTCTGGTTTTACACTCGTGATCTCCTCGGGAGTATAATTAGGGGGAAGCAATATATTCGATACCTCATCCAGAAACGCACCCTCTCGAAACCTCTACAGCAAGCTACACCGCGATGCAGAGCGCCTCTCTTGCAGAGTCTGCCACTTGAGCTTGCTAAACATCTCCGTAACGCTATCACGCTTACCAAATAACCCCGTGACGAAACGCGCCGCTCTTCTTTGGATCTTCTCTATCTCCTCTGTCAACCCGACCGGGTACGGATCCCACACTGATGAGCAAAACTCAAATATAGGTCGAACGAGTGTTTCGTAAGCCACCTCTTTTGTTGATGGACTACGTTTTCTAAGGACTCTCCCAATGAATCTCAACCTGGAACCCGCCTTACCAACAATTAATTTTATATGATCATTCCACTTCAAATTGTTCTGCACGCATACTCCCAGATATTTTACAGAAGTAACTGCTACCAGTGTTTGTTCCGCTATCATATAGTCATACAATAAAGGATCCTCCTTTCTATGTATTCGCAGTACATTACATTTGTCTATGTTAAGGGTCAGATGCCACTCACTGCACTAAGTGCCTGTCCGCTGCAGATCTTCATGCATTTCGCTGCAATTTTCTAATGCTGCAACTTCTCTGTATACTACAGCATCATCCGCGAAAAGCCGCATGGAACTTCCGACACTATCTACTAGGTCATTTATATATATATTGTGAAAAGTAATGGTCCCATAACACTCCCCTGTGGCACGCCAGAGGTTACTTTAACGTCTGTAGATGTCTCTCCATTGAGAACAACATGCTGTGTTCTGTTTGCTAAATACTCTTCAATCCAGCCACACAGCTGATCTGATATTCCGTAGGCTCTTACTTTGTGTATCAGGCGACAGTGCGGAACTGTATCGAACGCCTTCCAGAAGTCAAGGAAAATGGCATACACCTTGGAGCCTGTATCTAATATTTTCTGGGTCTCATGAACAAATAAAGCGAGTTGGGTCTCACACGATCGCTGTTTCCGGAATCCATGTTGATTCCTACAGAGTAGATTCTGGGTTTCCAGAAATGACATGATACGCGAGCAAATGGGTGTTGTGCGATGTCCATAGGTTAGTTAGGTTTAAGTAGTTCTAAGTTCTAGGGGACTGATGACCGTAGATGTTAAGTCCCATAGTGCTCAGAGCCATTTGAACCATTTTTTTACGCGAACAAAATACATGTTCTAAAATTCTACAACAAATCGATTTCAGAGATATAGGTCTATAGTTTTGCGCATCTGCTCGACGACCCTTGTTGAAGACTGGGACGAACTGTGCTCTTTTCCAATCATTTGGAACCATCCGTTCCTCTAGAGACTTGCGGTACACGGCTGTTAGAAGGGAGGCAAGTTCTTTCGCGTACTCTGTGTAGAATTTTGCATGTAGGTACAATCGATGTCTCTCTTTGTTCTCGCACACACTCACATTGTTGCACAGAATTTCCATTTTGAAAGAGCCGGATGAAGAATTGAAGAGCTTCTTCACCATTCCAGAAATTCCTCTCCACTCAAGAGGGAACGAGGAACGGCATTAAATCCTCTTTCTATGCAATATTCCAAACTGACAGTATTGGTGAGTCACGAGGAAAAACTACATTTGTAGTTGGGGAGTAATCTCTTTTACAAACTGGATGACCCAACCACTCATCGTTTGCGTTGATAACTGCCCGATGTGAACAATATCTCGAGGCACGGTCAGATCCTAGCTGTGGTGTTTGATTGATATCCAACGGAGCCTGGCCAAAAGAGTACAAAGAGCTCTGAACGTAGTCGTTTTCTCCTGGGGTGATATTTAAGGACACAACCACTGTCAATAAATTTTTTTATCTAAAGACGAAAAGGAATTTCAACTCATTCAACTGCTGAAGGTGAAATTTAAGGCCAGACACTCCGAGCTTTTTCTGGTACAAGAAGATGCTGACACGCTAATAATCACCACAGCTATCAGAAAGGCCTCTAATTTTGCCGTCAGGTTTATTGTAGGAGACTTGTTAGTCATCTTTACTGCTCGCAAAGGCCCCAAGCAACATACCATATAACTTCAGGAGCGTGAAAGAGATAAAACGTCAAATCTCTTCTACTAAGCCATCTCAAAATTCACTGCAGTCACCTCATCACTTACACTCATGTCTTGAGTGGTCGTGATTCCTCTCGAGCTGCTTTATCCTCGAGTTTCTTTCTCGTCAGACATACTAAACATGATTTCCTGCAGTTGCAAGAAGGCACGCAGAAATGCTTGCAGTTGCAGGAAAGCAAATTTCGTGCTCAGTTGTCTGCGGAACCTGCTGCGGCCAGTCCTGCAGAAAGCTGCCTGAAATTAGGGTAGACTTCGATTTTAAAACCCAAGATTTAGACGAGGTCGTTGACGAAGACGAGATGGACAGGGTGTTCGAAAAAGTCGAGGAACAATATGAGATATAGTCATACTCGTATTGTTGTATAAAGTTACCATTATGTCTTTAAATTAGTATTTGCCCAAATGATACTGATACCATTATTTCTATCATTTTGTACTTACTAAAATGTATGTAGCGTCTACAGTAGGACTGTTTGACAAGGTTTTACCTTGGGATAACCAACAGATAAACACGTTCCATTTCAGGACGTCCATGACGATGAAAATAGCACTGGAGGGGGGGGGGGGCATTCTCGAATTTGCTTGGCCCTGCTTCATTGAAGTGGAGGAAACCGCTTTAATTCGTGTCTCGTGCACACTATCATTCACTTCATTAACACGTTTTGTGTACACCTGATGTAAAATTTTGTTAAATGAAATTTTTGTATACTCAATGATCTCCAATTTCAGTTGCCTTGCTGTGAACAGTGGCATCCAACCTACACACACCCTTCCTCCCCCCCCCCCCCCACCCGACAGTTTAATGGAGATATAAAGACAACTATCTGCGATGAAACACGAAAATTAGCTTAAAATTTACAAGTTCGGAAAATCTGCCAAAATTTTAAAAGATGTATCTCAGAAATCATTAGGTTTTCCGAGCCCTTTTTGGTGACAGATTGTAGGATATTTAAGTTAGTTTACAAATGTGTAAACTGGTCTTTGTCACAATAGGAAAAAATGAAAAAAATTGCGAGCATACAGCAATTTTTGGCCATACAAAAGTTAGGTCGAAAACTTGAATTTTAAATCTTAGTCACATCTCATAGAAGAAGAAGAAGAAAAAAAAAGGAAACCTACTACTATCATGAATGCGACTTATAATGTACTAGGTTTCTGGATTAAAGACTATGTTGCCACAAACCAGTTATTACTATGCAAATATTATATTTTTGGTTTTAATAGGCTTTTGTGATTGGTATACATTATGATTAATGATGTTCAATATTGTGTGAACCGTGTGATGTAAGTATTAACTAAGTAAACACTTACATCTGCATGATTATATGAAACGTGTAAAACTGTGATAGTAGACCTACTGGCAACGTCAGGAAGTCAGTATAATATAAACTGTGGAATATTCTGATGGTGAGTTCTAGATCAAAACTCATTTGAATATGATGAAGATTATAAAATTGTGTGGGAACACAACTTCGACGTTTTCAGCGATAGTACTAAAACACGATGACACGAATGTGATTCAAAATGGTTGAAAACTGAAACAATTATACTAAAATACACAATATTTTATGGAAAGTCCTTTTCTGCAGATTTGCGCGGGCGCATAGAGAAACACCGGCACACACACACACACACACACACACACACACACACACACAGTGTGAAGCATCCTGTGTCAGTTTTTAGAAGATGAGCTGAAATTCAGTTCACATACAATAAAAAAGAGATTCAGAGATAATGGCACATTGATCCCTGGATGTTTGATAGCCTAGAAGAATTAGGAGTCGCTAGGAAGAGCAAAGCCATCATCCAGGAAATTTTATGAGGAACCACCTCGTAACTGAAATTTATGGAGGAAACGTCAACTCATTCGTAATTCACACAGGAGTCGACAGGGAGACGGCTTATTGTCATTGTTGTTTAACTTCTTGTTGGAAAAAATAACCAGAGACTGGGAAAAGCGCTTCAGAGGCATCCAGATTGGAAAAGAGAAAGTTAAAAGAGTCACTGAGAAATTCCCGGACTGTAGACATGACTTGGTTATATTAACTTAAAACATGGAAGATAAAGTACATGAAATCACCTTTACAACTGGACTCCAAATTTCCTATGAAAAACTCAATATATGGACACCAAATCACCCAGAAAACTACCATTGAGAACACGGCATGGAGGAATCTCTCAGGACGTCCACTTCACTTAGAAGAAAGCATCTAGTCCACAAGACTGATCTACAGCACAGAAAGAATATTTAAACAGCAAAAGGCCTACAAACAGACACGGAAACACTCTAACGAAAGACCGTCTGGTAGCGCAAAAATACGAAACTGCATCACGGATTTTCACCTGAAGTCTTGTATGCGGCAGAAACCACACTAGCTAGAGCGGCGACAAAATTAATGATACTGAGGAACAAGAACGAAAAATCCTTTTAAAAATTTATGGCGCCGCTTTCCGAGACGAAACTTGGCTCAGATGACATAAAAGGAAGTCTACGAATACACGGACAACGTCACAGATAAAGTTAGGGAAATATGACGTATGCATGATAGATGAAAACAGAGTCACAAAGAAAATATTTAACATCGTTAATGCCAGCAAATTAAAGACCAGTTGAATGAAAGAAACACAACATGACTTGCAACATTTGCATATTTCATAAGAAGACATTCAGGACAGAAAACAATTTATAAGTAAAATCAAAAACAAGAAACTTGAAAAAGTCTCAACGAAATAAACAACAACGAAAGAATGGACAGCCGAAAGGAAGAAAAAAGCAGTGAATTGCTGAAGAGGTTTTGAGAAGAAAAGAAAAGTAGGAAAAGAAGTGAAGCTGTGACTGTCTCAAGTTCACTCTCCCAGGCGAATAACGGAGAATAATAAAAATAATTGCAGATATATAACAGGTAGAACTGGTCCAGAAGATATTTCATGCACCTTAAGACAGGAAACACAATTTACATTATTTGCTTCTAGTAAATATACTGTAAGTTGGGTTGCCTATCTTAGGGTACGTCAATTGCGAGTATATTCTCTGCCATTTCCATTTTTCGCACGCTGGATGTTGCTGGATGATCACAAAACAAAAAAAGAATGAGCCAGCGACTCTGCCGACACAAGAAAACCTCCAACTCGAGACCTAAGGCTTAAGTCTGGACAATTTGGAAAATCCTAAAGACTCTGTAACACACGCGCCGTTTTTGCGTCAAACAGAGGCTGGTTCCCACTTATATTATCCACCAGGCTCTGGTACAAGCATAAAATGCGCTGTATTAAAATGTGACTAGTGAGTCGTACGCCACATGCGTCAGATGCCTGGGGAAATTCTCACCGGAAGTCATGCGTTGATGGGATGGGGGACAGTTCAGCATTAAAAATTGTTAACTGACCAGGGAGTCGATACCTCGAGGCATGGTCTGGGAAGATTACTGAACAGACACGAATATCTCCTCGTTTCGAGCCGTCTTGTAGATTTCAGTAAATTTTCAGAGCTGACCTAAAGAGGTATACAAAGCAGACAAAAATTACTTTTGGGGTACATTCTTTCTTCATCATGGCCAATTCTAAAATAATTTTGTGTCTCGTAAGAAACAAAGGAAACTTTTGACTCTAGTGTTGGCGTAAAACATCAATATCATCCATACGCATTTACAATAGAAAATACTTTGTATGAATAACAAAAGGCCTTGTTGCTCGCCCGAATGTTAAAGAGTAGCTCGAAAGGCTGACAAATAACAGAATTGTATGCGAGGAGCAGAATACATTTTGTACACTGCCGCCTGATGTGAATTGGCAGCTCATCAATCTCAGCACAGAGGCTGAGGATGGAGCTGGTTATAAAGCCCCCAGGCCAAGCCTGATTCTCTTATGGCTGTCGGCATTCAATATTTTGGAATACGAATCTGTGGCAACACATACACCTTAAATCCTTAGTATGGATCATATAAACAGGCTGTCTTCGTCTCGAGCACCGTTGTTAGCGCTTTTAAAATTACACTGACTGAAAAAAGATCGCAGTACGAGGAAGAAGTTATGAGACATAAACCAAAGGTGATAAGCAAGTTTCTACATCTGCAAGATGATGTCTGTTGAAATTTCGTGCCAGTGGCATAAGCGTGACGCTAGTAACGCCATTATGAGGATGAAAATCAGGTTTGCTTTAATTACAAGCTGCAATGGTCGTGAGCGTTAGTTGCCTTTTGAGATTGGACTTGGCGAGTTGATGTTGGTCAAGAACGCCTCTAGCACGACAAAGAAGCCCTTAACAAAAACAACTGACTCAAATTGAACAAGGTCATTTAAAAGGGATACGAGAAGCTGGATGTTCTTTCTGTGATACAGTGGTAATGAGTGTTGCTGTCAGCAATGGTCACGGCAATTTACGATCGCCAGAAGATAAAGACACGATCGTGTTCCGCGTATGATTCTGGCACCTCGTACTGCGTTCTCAGCACCGATTTGAGCAGAATCTGGCAACACAGGCCAGCTCCAGCTCAGACGGCCTGTAGCGTGCATTTCAGTGACCCCCAAACCACCACTGTTTGTGACTTCAGTTGGGACAAGTGAGAGCTCATTGGAGGTAAGGGTGGAGGTCTGTTGTATTTTCTGATAAAAGCTGGTTCTGCCTCGGTGCCGTTGATGACTGTGTGTTGATTATAAAAAAGAGAATTAAGGACCTGCAACAAATTAGTCTGCGTATCAGACACAGTGGACCTACACCTGGAGTTATGGTCTGCGGTGCGATTTCGTACGATAGCAGGAGCACTGTTGTGGTTACCCCGCGCACACTGACTGCAATATTGTACGTCAATGTGGTGATTCGGTCTGCTTAGCTGCCATTAATCAGCAGCATCAAATGGCTCTAGCACTATGGGACTTAACATCTATGGTCATCAGTCCCCTAGAACTTAGAACTACTTAAACCTAAATAATCTAAGGACAGCACACAACACCCAGTCATCACGAGGCAGAGAAAATCCCTGACCCCTCCGGGAATCGAACCCGGGAACCCGGGCGCTGGAAGCGAGAACGCTACCGCAAGACCACGAGCTGCGGACAACAGCATTACAGGTGGTGTTTTCCTACAGGGTAACGCTCGCCCACATGTCGCTGTTGCAACCCAACACGCTCTACAGGTCGTCGACATTGCCTTGGCCTGCCAATCAAGCACATATGGAACATAGTCGGACGACAACTCCAGCGTCGTCCACAAACAGCATTAACCGTCCCTCTATTGATCGACCAAGGGCAACAGGCATAAAACTCCATCCTACAAACTGACATGCGGCACTTCTACAACACATTACATCCACGTTTGCATCCTTGCATTTAATATTCTGGCCGTTTCACCTGTTATTAATGCACTAGCATTTCACATTTACAATGGCGTATTTCGCGCTTATATTAACTTGTGATTGTGCAAAGTTAGTCATAATATATCTTACCTAGACAAATGTATTCCCAAAATTTCACTCCTCTACATTAATTATTTTTTGGTGTTGCGATTTTTGTTCCCATCAGTATGTTTAGTACCTTGCCTTTAAATCTTTGAAGTGTGGCAGGTAATAACATTTTCCACCATAAGTGAGGTCCAGAAAACTCACAGATTTAAAGCTGCATCTCTCAGTCCCTATTTAGGTAGATCGTAATTGGAGCACGGACGCTTGAAGGAACAGTTGCAGATCATCAGTCGAAAATCTAGAATTAGTATTCTCTACCCATGCGTCCAGCGTCCTAATTGCCAACTGTAGCTGGCGCGTACTGTCTACAGTGCTGGAAGACTAGCTAAAAATGAAGAAGTCGGCGATTAGGGAACACTGAACTATGGTCCCCCTCCTCGGGTGTAATGCTGTTAACGAAGATTTCAGACAATGTCACACTTGAAACACATTCTTGAGAGACGCCTTTATCTTGTTGGAAACGTTCGGACAAATCATTTCAGACTCTATATTTAAAATACCGTGGAGAAAGGGAGGTCCGCACAAACTGTTAAACGTCCTGGACGCCCCATTCATGGAGCTATCGGAGCACAGCATCGTAGGCCATCGGAGGGTCGAAGAGAATTCCCATTAGTCACGAGACAGAATCAACGCCGAATCTAGCTCCTATCTGCAGGTGACAGTAACGCTCTTCATCGTTGGTGTTCCAATAGCCCAACAGTTGAGCATTCTCACTGTCTACTTGTCATTAAACTTCCATCTTTGCTATCCCCAACAGAATTTAGCTATGAACAGATTACTGTACTTTAGGCTGCCACAATTTTTTGTGCTGCAACGAATAGGGCGACGCAGAAACGAATGGGAAAATGTAGATTTATATAAGCCTGCAGGCTTTCGTGGCCGTGTTCACTGAAGATAAAATATTTTGCGTTATTAGGTAGCATCATATGTCTTCAAACAATCGACGACTGGTCCCCTCTACTGGGATCTTCTTCAGGATATTTTAGCGCCCACTGTAGACCATCGTTATTGCCACAAGCGCATGGCTTAATCATGGGACTCCCATTGCTTTAACATTTTTTACTGACAACAAATACACCTCCCTGAAAACTGTGTCGTTTCCACATGAAGCAGGTCTCTATTCTGCAATTGTTCTTCCGCTAAGTAGAATATCTGTCGATTATCGCCAAACGTTTTTCTTACGTCGGCCTGGAATTCGTCCCTATGAAGAGCACCAGTGGTGTAGAGGTATCGTCTTTGGTTAGCAATCAAAACGCCCTCGGACCCGCGTTGTAAAACCACCACCGCTTAAATTATGATTTCTAATCAGCACTGGCGGCATAAGATGTCACCCTGATCTGGCCAACGGCCTTGTCAAAGAGGGCGGAGGACCCGACAAGGCCGGGCACACTCTTGTCCATGGGGTGGGAAACTGCAACTAAAGGCGGAAGAATCACCAATGATTAACGGCATGAGGATACAGAAGGCAATGGAAACCAATGCTTTAAAGTCACTTAACATGTATACACAGGATATGTGGCCTGTAATTGAAATTGGAAAAGATTCCGGAATAGTTCTACGTACATTCGGATCTCACGGAAGGGACTGCCAAGGGGAAAGCGACCATGAGAACACTGAATGGCAAACGAAAGGATAACGTTCTACGAGTCGGAGCGTAGAATGTCAGAAGCTTGAACGTGGTAGGGAAGCTAGAAAATCCGCAAAGGGAAATGCGAAGGCTCAATCTATATATAGTAGGGGTTAGTGAAGTGAAATGGCAAGGAGACAAGGATTTCTGGTCAGATGAGTATAGGGTAATATCAACAGAACCAGAAAGTGATATAACGGGCTTAGGATTCGTTATGAACAAGAGGCAAGAGAGTTTGTTATTGCGAACAGCTCAGTGATAGGGTTGTACTTATCAAAATCGACAGCAAACCAGCATCTAAAACGACAGTTCAAGTATACATGGCGACGTCGCAAGCTGAAGATGACTGGATAGAGAAAGTATATGACGGTACTGAAAGGGTAATACAGTATGTAAACGGAGATGAACAACAGTCATTGGGGACTGGAGTGTGATTGTAGGGGATCAGAAGATAAGGTTACAGGAGAAAATCGGTTTGAATCAAGGAATGACAAAGGAGAGAGACTAATTGAGTTCTGTAATAAATTTCAACTAGTAATAGCGGATACTCTGTTCAAGAATCAAAAGAGGAGAAGGTATAGTTGGAAAAGGCCAGGTGATACGGGAAGATTTCAGTTAGATTACATCATGGTCAGCAGAGATTTCGAAATCAGATACTGGATTTTAAGACGTACCCAGGAGCAGATATAGACTCAGATCACAATGTAGTTGTGTTGAAGAGTAGGTTGAAGTTTAAGATATTAGTCAGAAAGAATCAATATGCAACGAAGTGGGATACGGAAATACTAAGGAATAACGAGATTCACTTGAAGTTCTCTAAGGCTATAGATACAGAAATAAGGAATAGCTCAGTAGGCAGTACAGTTGAAGAGGAATGGACAGCTCTAAAAACGGCGATCACAGAAGTTGGAAAGGAAAATATACGTATAAAGAAGAATACTGCAAAGAAACTATGGGTAATAGAAGTACTTCAGCTGACTGATGAAAGAAGGAAGTACAGAAAGGTTCAGAGAAGGTACGGAATACAGGAATACACGTGGCTGAATAATAAATAGGAAGTGCAGAGAAGCTGCATGAAAAATGTGACAAAATCGAAAGAGAAATGATTGTCGGGAGGATTGAATCAGCATATAGGGAAGTCAAAACAAATTAAAAACGAGGTGGTAACATTAAGTGTGCAACGGGAATTCCACTGTTAAACGCAGAGGAGAGAGCAGATAGGTGGAAAGAATACATTGAAAGCCTCTATGAGGGTGAAGATTTGTCTGATGTGATAGAAGAAGAAAGAGGAGTCGATTTAAAAGAGATAGAGAATCCAGTATTAGAATCAGATTTTAAGAGAACTTTGGATGATTTAAGATCAAGTAAGGCAAAAGCGATGGATAAGATTCCATCACAATTTCTAAAATCATTTGGGAAGTGGCAACGAAACGTCAATTCACGGCGATGCGTAGAATTTATGGCGACATGCCATCCGACTTTCGGAAAAACATCATCCACACAATTCCGAAGTCCGCAAGAGCTGACAAGTGCGAGAATTATCTCACAATCTTCTTAACAGCTCATGCATTCAAGTCATTGACAAGAATAATACACGGAAGAATGGAGAAGAAAATTTGGGACGTCTTAGATAACTGTCAGCTTGGCTTTAGGACAGGTAAAGGCAATAGAAGGGAATTCTGACGTTGCTGATGATAATGGAAGTAAGACTAAAAAAATTAAGATACTCTCACAGGATTTGTCGACCTGAAAAAGACGATCAACGATGTAAAATGGTGCAGGATGTTCGAAATCCTGAGAAAAGTAAGGGTAAGCTATAGGGAGAGACGAGTAATATACAATACGTACGTGAGCCAAGAAAGAAGTACTCGGATTAAAAAGTGTGGAAGGCAGGGTTGTAGTCTTTCCCCCTACCATTCAACCCGTACATCTAAGAAGCAAAGACTGAAATAAAAGAAAGGTTAAGTAGTGGAATTAAAATTCAAGGTGAAAGGATATCAATGACACGGTTCGTGGATGTCATTGCTATCCTGTGTGAAAGTGAAAATAATTATATGATCTGCTGAATGGAATGAACAGTCTAATGAGTACAAAATATGTACTGAGTGTAAATCGAAGAAACACGGACATAATGGGAGGTAGAAGAGGTGAGAGCAGCGGGATACTTAACGTCCGGATTGATTGTAACAGAGTAGATGAAGTTAAGGAATTCTACTACCTAGGCAGCAAAACAACCAATGACGGGCGGAACGAAGGGAACATCAAAAAGCAGGCTAGCTCTGGCAAAAAGGGAATTCCTGGCCTAGAAAAGTCTACTATTATCAAACACAGGCGTTAATTTGAGGAAGAAATTTCTAAGAATGTACGTTTGGAGCACAGCATTGTATGGCAGTGCAACATGGAGTGCGGGAAAACCGAAACAGAAGAGAATTGAAGCATTTGAGATGTGGAGCTACAGACGAATGTTGAAAATAAGGTGGACTGATAAAGTGAAGAGTGAGGAGGTTCTGCGCAGAAAGAAGAGGAAAGGGATATGTCGAAAACAGAGGAGGAGGGGCAGGATGATAGGAAAACTGTTAAGACATCAGGGATTGACTTCCACTGTAGTAGAGGGAGCTGTAGAGGGCATAATCTGTAAAGGAAGACAGATGTTGTAATACATCCAGCAAATAACTGAGGACGTAGGTTGCAAGTGCTAGTCTGAAATGAAGAGGTTGATACAGGGCAGGAATTCGTGACGGGCTGGGCTCAGAAGTCTAATGACCGAAAAATAAAAATTGTAAATGGTGAAGAGGATATTTTTGCTGTTACTTGTGAAGTGCTGGATGATACCGTAATGTACTATGTCATGTCAAGTGATGTGTCATGAGAGAGAGACAATGTCAAATGTAGCTCTTACATGGAAGAGGGACAATCACGCCCTTCATCGTTGGTGGATGCTGTAAGTTAACTGCTTATGTCTTCTCGGTATTTTTCCCTTTCTCTGAAAGGCTTCTCCAATACTCGAGCATTCTCATTGCCTTCTTGTCATTAACCTTCCATGTTTGTAATCTCCAATAGAATTTAGCTACGAACAGATTTCTAAACATTAGGACTGTAAGACTTATTTGTGCTACAGCGCTGTGCAACGGACAAAAAATGGTTCAAATGGCTCTGAGCACTATGGGACTTAACATCTATGGTCATCAGTCCCCTAGAACTTAGAACTACTTAAACATAACTAACCTAAGGACATCACACAACAACCAGTCATCTCGAGGCAGAGAAAATCCCTGACCCCGCCGGGAATCGAACCCGGGAACCCGGACGCGGGAGGCGAGAACGCTACCGCACGACCACGAGCTGCGGACTGCAACGGACAAGACGGTGCAGACGTGAAGGGAAAATTGCAATTTATGTAAGTCTGCAGGCTTTCGTGGCCGTTGTTATTGAAGATAAAACCTTCTGAGCTATTTGGTTGCGTCATATTTGTTCAGATGATCGACGTTTCGACCCCTCTGCTGGACTCTTCAGCAGGACCTTTTGGTGTCCGCTGTAGATCGAGGTTATTGACAGAAGCACATGGCTTAGTCATGGGAAGCTCATTGCTTTGGCATCTTTCACTGATAAACATATATCTCCCTGAAGACTGTGTCGTTTCCACAAGAAATAGGATCCTGTTATTCCATTTTTTTCCGCTAACCGGAATTGCTGGTGATTTTTGCCATACGTTTTCCTCAGTTCGGCCTGGCATTTATCCCAGTAATGAACTTCTCTTCTTTCTTCCCGAATTTCTGCTCGGCTGTGCCGTCCAAGTAGACGTACACATTTTCCTAACGTATCATTTTATGTTACCTGTTGTAATTGACGATTCGGTTCAATCCTTTCTGTAAATGAGTTCGTGGTTTGGGGAAGGGGAGAGAAACTTCTGACGCCAATGTTAGTGCATCAAATGCCAGGGAAGGGGGAAGAAGGCTGTTAAATATACCTCGTGGCGGCAGTGTGCAGGAGGTCGAGCGATCAGGAATTGAGAGTGGGCAACCAGGGCTGCCGTTAAATGACAAAATAGGAAATTAAGTACAATAAAGAGGATGTATTTCAATGTACGGAGTACAAAAGCGCTCCTAGGGTCGGAAGTTAGCAGGTTTAGGCCAGTCTAGGAGGTTGAAAAATTGAATGAAATGGGCAACGGAAGGGGAAGCGGTTCATGTTAACTTACGTTGGTGGCCGGTCGTGAAAAGCAAACCCAGAGGCTCTGTCTTCCAAAAGGACGTCGGTTGTGTTCGAGGTCTGGATTACAAGAGAGAGAAGCAACTGTGTTCTGAACCTTAGGACGCTCCAGCGTCCACACACGTGATCGGTATCCCGCGCTCGCTATTGGCTAAAATCAATGGCTTGAATTCGCTAGCTGTTTCAGCAGGTGGCTCAGGGCGTCTCTTGTAATCAGCTTTAACTGGACAGAACTGCCTCGGTTTTGAAAGGCAAGCGACTTGTGTCACGCAGACACGGGGTGAACTACTCTGGGAGAAAACTTTTAATGATTCCACTGGGCCTTTGAAATAAATTTCTTAAACCAATGCCCTAAAATATTCCTTGACTGGCTGCCATCCTGTACATTTCAACCAGTTCGTCGGGTTCTGACCAGCATCTCCGGAAAACACTAATCGACGCCTCCTGTGCAATTCACCTATTGCTGGCTTGGAATCCATTAGTCTGCTGAATATACAGACCGTGGGGACGATTTAACCATTACATTCCAGTTCTGTTTCCTATGGGAGACGGCTTTTACGTTGCCTAACTGGACCTTCGATGATTTAGATATTTTGTAATATCAGGCATCTCCACCAAGCAATTGCACGTCGTAACTACACTCAAATCCAAACCCGAAAGCAAGGCAGTCAATGAAATACAACACTTAACAATGAAAGCAGGATCATTACGAACACTAACGCACAGTCACAAACATTACACCCACAACATAATTCAAGAACGTTCCAGAAATGATACACACTAAGTAACAAAATATTTGCTAGTGGTCGGGCTGGAAGTAGCGACGGTAACCACTGCACCAGGTCGCATTCACTACAGTTTGCGGTAATAAGCGACTATGTCAGATGTTTCTAGGTTTTTCCATATGTTAAAGTACACTGTTCGCAAACTATCATAACATTTTGATTTTATTTCATTTTATTATATAACTTCCACAATCATGGCATGATGTGTTATTATACGTATTCGCTCAGTTTTCTGTATTTTGCAGTTTTCCACTTGATAACCGTCACACGGCCAATATTGCAATACTGAGTTATACAAACAAATAATTTTACCACCAAAAGACGACCGTGATGTTAATATAAAACATTTAAACCAGTTTCTCAATCGCTGAGGCAAGTAATTGTAAGTTTCCAAATCAAAACAAGAACAGTGTTAAAGCAAGTATGTCGCCGCCGCTGCTGCTGCCGATCATAATGGTAACGATGCACCATATAGCAATGCTGAAGAAGAAACTGAAGGTGGTTTTGAGAAAAATGGGGTGTCCAGTTCAGGAGCTGTAAGAGGAACAAGAATCAAGGTACAAAAGGAAATTATAGTGAAAGCCCGTCGCCTGATTAAGAGCTTCACGTTGCGACAGCTGACAAAACTCGTGACACGGTGTACAGTATCAGATTTCATTCGTCAGGTGGTTGGGTGATTGGTAACTCACCAGCTTATATTGCTTAATTATGGATCTAATAACTCACAACATAAGATCTCCTGGGTATTTACGGTTAAAAAGTTTTTAATACATTTCATTACGGCAATGTAAGGAGCCTTACATCACTATATTCTATCACAACCATAATCTGCTTGCTTGCTAGACAAAATGTAGCCATTATCACTCATAATGACGACTTCAGGCACGTACATGATCTTGCGTCACGAAAAATGTTCTCATTTCTGCATAACACTACTGTCCACTATTGAAATTGTCATTCTGTCCGGGTGTACGTGAACGAAGGCTAATTATGAGAATTATATTAATACCTTCAGCTACTGACGGGCGTTGATATATATCAACGGGAACAGGTGAAAATGTGTGCCCCGACCGGGACTCGAACCCGGGATGCCCCCGAGGGCACAGAGGATAGTGCGACTGCAGGGACTATCTCGCGCATGCCTCCCGCAAGACCCACATTCTCACCTTGTATGTCCACACACTACATTCGTAGTGTCCCACCCCAACACACTTATTACCCCTGGAAGACATTCTTAGCAAATCCCGTAAAAGTTCGGGGAATATGTGTGCATCCGCGCAGAAGAAGAAGGTCATGGCCTTTATTGCCCGAACTGTACACATATTGATATGGTGTCTGTTCTTTCGGACATGTCCGAAAGAACAGACACCATATCAATATAAGACTAATTATGTTATATTGCTTATATGAGCAGGACCAAAGGAAAGTACATTTGGGTTGAAATTCATTTCTCGTAGTGTGTTCCTTACAGTTTGACCGAACACCATGACGTTTATGGGTCTTTTTGCAATGTTATAGCTCTGGTTGCTCGAGGCATAGGTTGAACTATGCTCAGACACATATTACTGTGTGAGACTTTAGCGCATCAACAACCTTATCTAATTAAGATTGTGTACTAACGCGTCTCATTCTAGCTGTGTGGTGGACGACTTTGACATCTAAAACAGAACTGAGGATTATTATTTTTCATTGATATAGAAAGCACCACTCGTGCGACACTCATCTTTCGATTCGCTCGCACGATATCCTGCGAGCCATGACTGAAAGCACAACACTTATTCTCTATTCCTAGATTTTCGAAAAGCGATTGACACATTGTCTCCAACGTAGACTGTTAACGTAGGTCCTAGAATAAGGATTAGGTTTTCTGTTATGTGAGTGGCTCGAAGACTTCTTATGTAATACAGTCCAGTATGTTTTCCTAGGCTGTGAGCCTCAGAGATAAAGCTATTGCCAGAAGTGCCTGGGAGATGTGTGATTATTTTAAAAATTTAAAAAGAGGTGGAGCCCCTCCACGCCCAAACTGGCATGATGACCAACACAAAACGTCTACTGCCGTCTCTGCATAATGGTTAGTTTTCAGTAAAGTGAGGTGTCGCATGATGTGGGTACTGCGATGTTTGCGTACGTCTGGTTAAGATAAACAATTAATATGCGCTCATCTAGAGGTAAATTGAGTTGAGCGAAGGGTAGCGGTTTGAAGGGCGGAGGGGAAAAAGTGCCAGGGCAAGAGCCAAGGGAAAAAAAACCTCTGCAATAGTCGGGTCTGGTTGTAAGAGCATCAGCGGTTTCCTTGCTGCCTGCGATAGGTCATGCAATGGTAGGCTTTGTTAGTAGTGGGTATCATGCAGGTCGATACCTTTGACGTTGTGCGGTGGTGTTACTCGGCGGCTGCCGTTGGGTGCCGGTGTTGACTTCTCGGTCAGCGTCAGCATACTTGTAATAGTTAGGTTCATCATCTTTTTGTGTCAGGTACTTCGCATGTCAGATTCACAGTGTAGTGTAATTTTGGCCCTGTTGTTTGTGCTTCAGTGTGCGAGCCTGTCGGTTTCCCTGCCGTAGCCTGTTGGTCGACTCTAATAGCAGCTGGTATATCCAGTCAAAGTTGCTGATGCGCAGGGGCTTGCCGACATTGCCCACTATGGCTTTATGTTAGCTTGCCATAGGTGGTATGCTATAGCTAGTAGTGTCTTTCACCGCTTATGCTTGCACCAATAGTTGTGATAATGGTTTCCAAGAGTAAGGATGAAAAGATTGTTCTAGTATCTCGAGTTCCTGTATAGTCGTGTGGCTTGTGTTTTGAATACTTCCTTGAGGGTTCAAAGGCGGTATTCATTGTGAAGATCCACGCTCCTGTGTAGCGTGGAGCGTTGCTAATGATGCGTAGCACTTTGTTCCGTTTGATCTGCAGGCGGCGCAGGCATGTAGGGGCTGCATATCCCCAGACGGGAGCTGCGTACGTCATCAGAGGTCTAATCAGTGTCATGTATATGGACCTCGACACCCTCCTATTCAGTGTACTTTCCCTGTTGAGCATTGGGTAGAGTTGTTTGAGCCTCGCATGCTCTCTGTTGGCAACGTATTCAGTGTGGTTTTCCCATGTATGATTTCAGTTCAGCCAGACCCCGAGATATCTGACTTTCTCTCGGAAACGTATTGGGCTTGTGTGAAGTTTTTCCTGTTAACAGTGTTGATGTTTGTGCAGTAATTTCGGTCTGCGAGAGAACAGAACTACTTCGCACTTGTCGACGATTATTTTAATACGCCATTGTTCCATCCAAGGCTCGGCAGTTAAGAGTGCCGTCTGTATTCGAGAATTTATGTTCGACTGTTTCCAGTCTTGCGCAGGGATGGTTGTGTCACCAGCGTAGATGGCCTACGTGTGGTTTGGGTTTCTGTAAAGTCGTTAACGTACAGGTTGTACAAAATGGGCCCCGTGATTCTTCCCTGGGGTACTCCAGCTTGTCGATTTTTTGCCCTGCACGTCAGTGTTAAAACTTCTGTTCGTGAGCTATGAGTGTATGAGACGTACGAGTCCGTCTCGGAAACAAGCTTCGCTAGGCTCGTGTATAAACCCGTTGTGCCAGAGACGGTCGAAAGCTTTTTCGATGTCCAGGAACACGACCCATGTGGCTTTGTTCTTGTTGTAGCCATGTTTTATATATTCGACGACGCGGAGGAGTTGTTGTGTTGTTGAGTGGTGATTCTTAAAGGCGAATTGATCCGGTCTTAGGGTGTCGTTGGCGATCCAGTGCCTAATGATGCGTTTTAGTATTACCTTCTCAACAATCTTGCTGAGCGAACGTGGCACACGGATGAGTCATTAATTTTGTGGGAGGGAGTGGTCTTTCCCTGGCTTCCTGAACTTCAGGACCTTGGCCGCCTTCCAAAAGTCAGGGAAGTGTTGGTATTTTGAGATGGCATTCGTTATGTTTGCAAGGTATTCTACGGCTCTATCCATGAACACATGGAGGACCAGGTTTTGAATGCCATCCTAGTATTGGTATGCTTAATAGCCCAAGTAATTTCGTTTGTATTGGTGCGTCTGATTTCCTCGCTGGAGAGCAGGACTACAAGTCGTGTAACTCCTGGTCCGTTTCAAGTGTGAATATTGGATCTGAAGGAGCCAGATTCGGAACGAAAGACGTTGCAAATGTTGTGGCCATAAGTTCTGCCTTCTCTGTCGCGGAATAAGGTGGGCCGTCTGGTCCTTGTAGAGTGGGAATATATTGTTTCTCGCTGGTGAAGTGTCTGGCTAGCTTCCGCACGCCAAGTGGTGTGGTACCTAGCACTGCGAGTTTCTGCCCCCACTGCTCGTTTCGAAATGTTTATATTGTATCTCGTAATATTCCCTGGAGTCTGTTGACAAGCAGTTTATAAAACGGGCGCTTGGCACGTTGCCAGAATCTCCTGAGGTGGTTCCTCATTGAGATAAGGCACAGGATTTCTCGTGGCAGGGTCATCGAGCGTTGTTTTGGTGTTGACAGCGCAAGGTATTTATATATATAAACGGTCTGACGTACAGGGTGAGCAGCAGTCTGGAATCTTTGCTGATGACTCTGTAGTGTACCGAAAAGTGTCGTCGTTGTGTGATTGTACGAGGATACAGGGTGAATTAGAGTTTCTGTCTGATGTGATGAATCGTAACTTGCTATAAATGTACAAAAATTTAAGTTAAAACATGTAATAAAGTCCTGTAATGCTCTGTTAAAATGTTACTGGTGTGCTGCTTGACACTGCGTAACGTTGCAAAGTGATATGAAATAGAATGATTCCGTAAGTTCAGTAGGAGGAAAGGCCGATGCTACGAACTTCTGGGAAGTTATATAAAGCTTAGCAGATATGGAACAGGAGAGTGATACATTCTTTAGAACTGCTAGAGTGTTTGGCATCCACACATGGTCAGATTTAAGGAAGACACCGAAAGATTTCCCAGGCATTCATCACGCTTAGTTACTGGTAGGTACGATCAACATGAGGGTATTACGTAGAAGCATCGAAAACTTAAATGGGAATCCCTGGAGAGAAGGCTACGTTCTCTTCCAGAAACACAATTGAAAAAAAAATGTACAACCGGCATTTGCGGCTGATGACAGACTCATTCTACTACCGCCAGCGTACATTTCGATTAGGACCAGTAAGAGAAGATAGAAGATACTACAGCAAGCGAGTGGAACAAGAAGGGGGATGACCAGGAGTGGTGCAAGGTACCTCCATGCTCCGTATCGTGGATTGTGGCGTATGAATGCAGATCTAGATGTGTGTAGAGAAAAGTGGGCGTCTTGCTCTTTTTTTTTTTTGTCATCAGTCTACTGACTGGTTTGATGCGGCCCGCCACGAATTCCTTTCCTGTGCTAACCTCTTCATCTCAGAGTAGCACTTGCAAACTACGTCCTCAATTATTTGCTTGACGTATTCCAATCTCTGTCTTCCTCTACAGTTTTCGCCCTCTACAACTCCCTCTAGTACCATGGAAGTCATTCCCTCATGTCTTACCAGATGTCATATCATCCTGTCCCTTCTCCTTATCAGTGTTTTCCACATATTCCTTTCCTCTCCGATTCTGCGTAGAACCTCCTCATTCCTTACCTTATCAGTCCACATAATTTTCAACATTCATCTACAGCACCACATCTCAAATGCTTCGATTCTCTTCTGTTCCGGTTTTCCCATAGTCCATGTTTCACTACCATACAATGCTGTACTCCTGACGTACATCCTTTAGAAATTTCTTCCTCAAATTAAGACCGGTATTTGATATTAGTAGACTTCTCTTGGCCATAAATGCCTATCTTGCCATAGCGAGTCTGCTTTTGATGTCCTCCTTGCTCCGTCCCTCATTGGTTATTTTACTGCCTAGGTAGCAGAATTCCTTAACTTCATTGACTTCGTGACCATCAATCCTGATGTTAAGTTTGTTGCTGTTCTCATTTCTACTACTTCTCATTACCTTCGTCTTTCTCCGATTTACTCTCAAACCATACTGTGTACTCATTAGACTATTCATTCCGTTTAGCAGATCATTTAATTCTTCTTCACTTTCACTCAGGATAGCAATGTCATCAGCGAATCGTATCATTGATATCCTTTCACCTTGTATTTTAATTCCACACCTGAACCATTCCTTTAATTCCATCATTGCTTCCTCGGTGTACAGATTGAAGAGTAGGGGCGAAAGGCTACAGCCTTGTCTTACACCCTTCTTAATACGAGCACTTCGTTCTTGATCGTCCAATCTTGTTGTACATATTGTATATGACCCGTCTCTCCCTATAGCTTACCCCTACTTTTTTCCGAATCTCGAACAGCTTGCACCATTTTATATTGTCGAACGCTTTTTCCAGGTCGACAAATCCTATGAAAGTGTCTTGATTTTTCTTTAGCCTTGCTTCCATTATTAGCCGTAACGTCAGAATTTCCTCTCTCGTCCCTTTACTTTTCCTAAAGCCAAACTGATTGTCACCTAGCGCATTCTTAATTTCCTTTTCTATTCTTCTGTATATTATTCTTGTAAGCAGCTTCGACGCATGAGCCGTTAAGTTGATTGTGCGATAATTCTCGCACTTGTCAGCTCTTGCCGTCTTCGGAATTGTGTGGATGATGCTTTTCCGAAAGTCAGATGGTATGTCGCCAGACTCATATATTCTACACACCAACGTGAATAGTCGTTTTGATGCCACTTCCCCCAATGATTTTAGAAATTCTGATGGAATGTTATCTATCCCTTCTGCCTTATTTGACCGTAAGTCCTCCAAAGCTCT
This sequence comes from Schistocerca serialis cubense, assembly GCF_023864345.2. Lineage (NCBI taxonomy): Eukaryota > Metazoa > Arthropoda > Insecta > Orthoptera > Acrididae > Schistocerca > Schistocerca serialis. The sequence goes on from NC_064642.1 coordinate 526,756,074, forward strand.
TTTAAATTCCGAGTCTAATACTGGATCCCCTATCTCTTCTAAATCGACTCCTGTTTCTTCTTCTATCACATCAGAGAAATCTTCACCCTCATAGAGGCTTTCAATGTATTCTTTCCACCTATCTGCTCTCTCCTCTGCATTTAACAGTGGAACTCCCGTTGTACTGTTAATGTTACCACCGTTGCTTTTAATGTCACCAAAGGTTGTTTTGACTTTCCTGTGTGTTCAGTCTGTCCTTCCGACAATCATATCTTTTTCGATGTCTTCACATTTTTCCTACAGCCATTTCGTCTTAGCTTCCCTGCACTTCCTATTTATTTCATTCCTCAGCGACTTGTATTTCTGTATTCCTGATTTTCCCGGAACATGTTTGTACTTCCTCCTTTCATCAATCAACCGAAGTATTTCCTCTGTTACCCATGGTTTCTTCGCAGCTACCTTCTTTGTACCCATTTTTTTCTTCCCAACTTCTGTGATGGCCCTTTTTAGAGATGTCCATTCCTCTTCAACTGTACTGCCTACTGCGCTATTTCTTATTGCTGTATCTATAGCGTTAGAGAACTTCAAACGTATCTCGTCATTCCTTAGTACTTCCGTATCACACTTCTTTGCGTATTGATTCTTCCTGACTAATGTCTTGAACTTCAGCCTATTCTTCATCACTACTATATTGTGATCTGAGTCTATATCTGCTCCTGGGTACGCCTTACAATCCAGTATCTGATTTCGGAATCTCTGTCCGACCATGATGTAATCTAATTGAAATCTTCCCGTATATCCCGACCTTTTCCAAGTATACCTCCTCCTCTTGTGATTCTTGAACAGGGTATTCGCAATTACTACCTGAAACTTGTTACAGAACCCAATTAGTCTTTCTCCTGTTTCATTCCTTGACCCAAGGCCATATTCCCCCGTAACCTTTTCTTCTACTCCTTCCCCTACAACTGCATTCCAGTCGCCCATGACTATTAGATTTTCGTCCCCCTTTACATACTGCATTACCCTTTCAATCTCCTCATACACTTTCTCTATCTGTTCATCTTCAGCTTGCGACGTCTGGATGTAATCCTGAACTATCGTTGTCGGTGTTGGTCTGCTGTCGATTCTGATTAGAACAACCCGGTCACTGAAGTGGTGGTGGTGGGTAGTGTTTAACGTCCCGTCGACAACGAGGACATTAGAGACGGAGCGCAAGCTCGGGTTAGGGAAGGATTGGGAAGGAAATCAGCCGTGCCCTTTCAAAGGAACCATCCCGGTATTTGCCTGAAACGATTTAGGGAAATCACGGAAAACCTAAATCAGGATGGCCGGAGGCGGGATTGAACCGTCGTCCTCCCGAATGCGAGTCCAGTGTGCTAACCACTGCGCCACCTCGCTCGGTGGTCACTGCACTGTTCACAGTAACACACCCTTGCCCTACCTTCCTATTTATAACGAATCCTACACCTGTTATAGCATTTTCTGCTGCTGTTGATATTACCCGATACTCATCTGACCAGAAATCCTTGTCTTCCTTCCACTTCACTTCACTGACCCCTACTATATCTAGATTGAGCCTTTGCATTTCCCTTTTCAGATATTCTAGTTTCCCTACCACGTTCAAGCTTCTGACATTCCACGCCCCTACTCGTAGGACGTTATCCTTTCGTTGATTATTCAATCTTTTTCTCATGGTAACCTCCCCCTTGGCAGTCCCCTCCCGGAGATCCGAATGGGGTACTATTCCGGAATCTTTTGCCAATGGAGAGATCATCATGACACTTCTTCAATTACAGGCCACATGTCCTGTGGATACACGTTACGTGTCTTGCTCTATGTGTGTCATAAAGATGTTGCACTGAATGATCCATTTGAAAACATCCTTCTCCAATGACAACTTTAGTGTGTGTAACTCACTACGACATGTAAACATGCCGACAGTAACGTTAGAGGTAAAATAACAATACATTGAAAGGTTTAGCTTATATATATATATATATATATATATATATATATATATATATATATATATATATATATATATATGATAACTCTGCTACTGTCTGACTGTAATTCTTTAGCGTCTAAATCTGAAATGTAAGGTCCAAAGTTGCAACAATGTCCCGACAGGTACTGTCTGCAGGTAGCCACCACAGCACTTCGCTCTCGGCTCTGTACAACGTTGTAAAAGAATCTAATGCTCGTGTGTGACCTAGATCTCTATAATGTCTCCAAGTAGATAAAATTTCCGTCATTAATTTTAATTGGGACTGGAGCTATGTCAATCATTTTTAAATGAGCGAAACTGTTGCTTCGTGGAAACAGCTTCAATCGTATCACATGTCTTCATAGCTACTGAACTCATTGAAATACTTTTTCTTCGTCGATTACCAAAATACGTCATTCGTCCACGGATGTCTGTACCGTGCCATGTACTGCACGGTAGCCTAGGATGGCAGTACACACAAAGGGAAGGAACCGTGAGCTTGTTGTGGAAAGCGGGGTGCAACGCTACGGCGCTGCTGTTTTCTTGGCCCAGTCTGTGGTTGGAACAGCAGTTAGTCTCTAGCAAGGAGTATATAAGAGGCACGGTGACTCTAAGTAGACGGCGACGCACATAACGTATCACGGGATGCTAGGTAGGTGAAATGTAAATGCAGCCGTTGTGTTGATGGGAAGGTTAATGACAGGCATTGTTGCTCGCCAATATTGTACTGTCATGATTTTGGTGGATCGTTACTCTGTGGAGAGTTGATATCGTATTGGTGAACCTTGTGCTGAAGGCTTATGTTCTGCAGATTGCTAGTCTTTTACTCGCAGACTAGACAGGTGCATAATTACGTTTTGAGCAAAATGGAGTTACGATGTGATGGTGGTTACTATTTATGGAACAACTTGATGCTAACTTGTGTCAGGTTGTACGACTTGAGTTGAATTATGCCTGAATTATTTGGCTTCTAGAAGTTACTGTTACTTGTGGTCTGCAATACTGATCTTTTTCGTGTGTAACAGCTGATACTGTATTGTATTTCTTTGGACTCAGGTAGATCGACGCACCAAACCGACGGACACGTTATGTGATGAAGCAGCGGCCACGACACGACCAGACATTGCTACAAGAGAAGCTACGTTTTATTTTTAATTGCGTATTTTATTTCTAATTACGTACAATTGTAAATTATGTGAACATTAATATCAGCTAATTGGCGCTGAATCCTCTACAAATTGGGGAACAAATCTCTTGTCTATTCACTAGCACTTGTTACTTTTGGGATTTTCGTAATCTTGAGGATTTTATCTGTGGTTTTGTTATGTTTATTTGTCCATTGTAAATCAATGTGGAAAGAGACAATTAAGTACCACTTTACATAAGGTGAACGTAAATGAAATTTCAAAAGGGAGAGCAGTATTTGAAAACTGGCATAAAATGTTGAATTTTAGATTTTGAACTTTAAATTTTACTGTCTTTATTGGTATGGCTGAAATATTGTCTTAAATGTTTTTACTAAGAAAGTAATTCTGATGTGTTTTATAATTTCTCTTTCAAAATAAGGTGAATAATAGCAAAATAGACTGCTCTTTTATGTGTAATTGTTATCTTCATAAATGTTTAAAATGTTAGTGTTGTCCCTCCTTAGCCAAGCGCTCCACTCTTTTCTGTTTGCGGCCCAATAACCTGTACTCTCTAGCTGTGCATCACATTTCTATTTGTTACATACGAGATAAGATCAAAAGGTAAAGGAAATTTCTGTTTTTCTTAGAGAATTTTTATTTATTATTCATCAACTTTTTCTTTTAAAAAGCAACCCCCCTCAGATTTAAACACTTGTGACAGCTCATTTTTTGTGGTTTTTGCTACAATTCTAGTAATTTTTTTTTTTCCGGATTGATTCACGCATACGGTACACAAGTGTCAGGTAGCATTCCCAATTGACAGTACGACCATAAGGCACAGCAACTCATGATACACAATCACATTGTAATCGAAGAAAACTGTGAAAGGAACCTTTACATGTAATCGAACTTATCGACATTTCCGTAACGTCGTTTTTGGTCGAAATTCAACAATTTTGTTTGACACTCGAAACATTGCCAAATGCGAATGTGCTGAACTTTTTTCCATTTATGAAGCAAAATTTAATGCAAATTCTCTGATACAACGTATTCGAAAGTAAAAGTTGCACAGAGCACTTGAAAATATATAAGCCTTTTCGACTGTGACCAATAAACTAAAATATACAAAACATCTGAATATATAATCATACATCAGGAACTTGTGTACCAGCAAGGAAAAAAAAAGTTGTTACTTTTTGATCACACTTCGTATAAACTTCAGAAAACAACACTTTTTTGCAATTTTGTCAGTAGGTATTTATCTCGTAAATCTATATCTAAGTTGAAAATCCACATCACCTCAAAAAATCAGGGAAATCTCGAAGTCACACATCGTAGAGCTCTTTATAACGGTTTTAAACATGTCAGTCTATTCTTTATTTTAATTAGTACCAGAGTAGTTCCTTTTATATTTCGAATCTGAAAAAGTCTTCAGTTTGAGAATTAGCAAGGCAGAATACTTACGACAGCGGAGGCGACAACAAAGAGCTGCAAATGTCAGGCTCCCACTGGCCTACTGCTGACCGAAAACAGTTGAGTGTACTAGCCGGCAAATGCCTAGTACTTTTAATTGTGCTATATGTATGCTGAGTGGGCCAGGTTTCAAACTTCGTAATCAGGCCTGCAGCTCTCCAGGATCGAAGCAGAGTAGCTTACAGTATCGACTCGCTTCGAGTAATGTTAGTCGGCGAAGTTTACTTTATGGCAGCCCTGGCGCCCTGACAGGGTCGCCATTTCGGGCCTGGCTCGGTGCTGCTGCGGCCGCCACCTCCCAACTCGGGAGAGCGCCTTCCCGTCCCGTCCCGTCTCGCAGAGTTATTGGGCGCTCCGAGTCGGCCGGCCGCAATATCCTGCCTCCAGACCAGAGCGGAGCAGCACTCGGCGCATGCCAAGAGGGCCCGCCACGCCGCGCCTACCAGCCGCTTCCTGTCTGTCTGGCAGTCCCCAACTCTCCGCCTTCCGCCTCCGCGTGCCTCGCAGGCAGTCACGTGTACAAAGATTAAACTACCTCTGTCCGACCTGGCCCGTTTTAGGAGCAAGTGCTGTCGCTCGTATGTACTTTTAATAGCTCGTCGCCCTATTACATGCACTTGAACTAATTTTAATGGCCGAATTTTGGCTAACACCAACATATTTCTCATTGTTCACATAGCTAATTAAGGACATTATTGATTTTGCAGGAAAGCGAACAGAGAGAACTGCAATTTTAATAGGGAGTCAGCTTTCCACACCTCGATTCTATTATAATATAGGCTCGTATGATGATGATAATGATGTTTGGTTTGTTGGGCGTTCAATTGTGCGGTCATCATCGCCTGTACACAGTCTAATCTTGACACTTTCATGAATCATGAGGACAAAACAAACACCCAGTCCCCGGGCAGAGAAAATTCCCAATCCGGCCGGGAATCGAACCCGAGGCCCGTGATCCAGAGGTAGACCATGAGCTGCAGACTCACAGGATTGGGCACCCTCATAACAGGCTGTCTGTTAGTGTTATTTCTGCACTATACTTTCTAATTTGTAGTGATTTGGCCGGCCAGGGTGGCGGAGCGGTTCTAGGCGCTACGGTGTGGAGCCTCGCGACCGCTACGGTCGCAGGTTCGAATCCTGCCTCGAGCATGAATGTGTGTGATGTCCTTAGGTTAGTTAGGTTTAAGTAGTTCTCAGTTCTAGGGGACTGATGACCTCAGAAGTTAAGTCTCACAATGCTCAGAGCCATTTGAACCATTTTTGTAGTGATTTGTATGTGAATTCCTAAGGGATCAAACTGCCGATGTCACTGGTCCCTAGACTTTCACAGATTTAAACTAACTTGTGCTAAGAACAACACACACACACCCAAGCCCGAGGGAGGGCTTGAACCGCCGGTGGGAGAGGCCGCGCAATCCGTGACATGACGCCTATAACCGGGCGGCCACTCCGCGCGGCTGTAGTGATTTGCTCTCGTTCCCTAACTATTTTACTGGAGCGTCAGTTCTAACATCTTTAGAAGTTCGCGTTATGGTGTATAATTTCCCAGTATAGCCGTTCAACCATCAGCCTTTTGAGAGGTTATGCAATTAATCGCATAATTTGAACACTGAGACGTAGTACATGACAAAAGTCATGGGATATCAATATGCACATACAAGCAAGGTACAAAAGTGCAGTGCTTTGGTGGAGCTGTCATTTGTATTGGTGTGATTCATTTGAAATGGTTTCCAACGTGATTATGACCGGAACGTCATTAATAAACAGTGAACGTGGAATAGAGCTAGACGCATGGTACATTCCATTTCTGAAATAGTTGGGGAATACAACATTTCGAGATCCACTATTTCCAGAGTGTGCCGAGAATACCACATTTGAGGCATTACCTCTCAGCACGGACAACGCAGTGGCCGGCGGCCTTCGCTTAATCACCGAGATCCGCAGCGTTTGTGTAGACTTATCAATGCTAACAGACAAGCAACAATGTGTGAAATAAAGACAGAAATCAATGAGGGACATACGACGAATCCGTTAGGACGGTGCGGCGAAATTTGGCGTTAATCGGCCGTGGCAGCAGACGACTGACGGAATGTTTTTGCTAGCAGCACGACATCGTCTGCAGGGCCTCTCCTAGGTTCAGCTACGTATCAATTGGACACTAGATGCTCGATAACCGTGGCCTGATCAGACAAGTCCCCATTTCAGTTGGTAAGAGGAGTTTCTGGCAGGGTTCGAGTTTTGCACAGATCCCATCAACAAGGCACTGCGCAAGCTGGTGGTGGCTACATAATGATGTGCGCTGTGTTCACAGGGAATTGACTGGATCATCTGGTGCGAATGAACTGATCATTGACTGGAAATGTTTATGTTTGGCTACTTGGAGACCATTTAAAACTATTCAGGGACTTGATGTTTCCAAAAAACGATGTCATACTTGTTCGTGACTGTTTTTAAGAACCTGCTGGACAATTCGACCGACTGTTGAATCCACCCAGATCGTCCAACATGAATCCCACTGAACATCATGAGACATAATCGGGAGACCAGCTGGTGCACAAAATCTTTCACCAGCAGTAATTTCGCAGTTATGTATGGCTATAGAGACAGCATGGCTCTGTATTTCTGTAAGGGACTTCTAACGTTTTGTTGCTGCACTGCGCCAGTCAAAAGGAGGACCTACGCGATATTGCGAGGTATCCCATCTCTTTTGTGAACTCACTGTATGTACTAACAGTGTTTTATAAAACACGTCTTTTGTATTCAGTACAGATTTTCATCTCAATATGCACCTGTAACGGTGTGAAAACGGTTGTGTTGCATAATAAACAAACCTGTATACAGCTAATGCAGCCTTAGAGATATCTCTCTTTAAAAAAAGAAAATTAATAAGGGATTTTTAAGATTATTTTGCAGAATTTTTGGAACGTTCGTCACAGTGACACTCCACAATTTCAGATGTGGTTGCCCTAACTAGAAAACAGCCTGAATAGAATGTTCTCGAATCACACGCTCTCTATTATTAGTACAGTTAGAATTGCCCTTTTTCATATTTAATGTAAACCTTCACCTCTATATTCTTAATATAAAACACCGTTTTTTTTACTGTCCTTACTTAATTTCTATGTGTTTGGTTCAGACGATGGCTACGGGTATTAATCCTTCCGGGCAACAGAATTTTACTTTGTCAGCTAAATACGACGTTTCGTGTAACTCATTTAGAAATCTACAGAGATCTAAAAGGAAGATTATTCTATGAAAAACGTAACCTTCTTTTGACAAGGTTGCACAGGTTAATATCTTTCAAGGAATTTCATCCTTAATCCATTTTAAGATGGACGCTCACGTCTCTACAACTGCAAACATACACACATGTGCGTACATATTGCCAAAGCTTACAGTGCAAGTGTTAAATAAATACACTTTGTGTTAACATGGGCAGCCTTTCCTGTAAATATGTCGATGTTACAATTCATATCAGACTGTTTGACAAACAACTGCTGTTTATAAATGCCCAAACACTTTAACCGCCTGTATCTTTAATTGGTAGTGTAAAATGCAAACATTTTAAGTACTGACTAATTTTTATAACGAAAGCTGGGTCGGACTGTGAAGTAGTCTGGATAAAGCTGTCAATGAGGCAAGGAGTGAACATTGTATTAGGATGTTTTTACAGACCACCAGCATCCGCAATAAACGTAGCAGAACGTTTCAGCGAAAGTCTTGAGTACATAGGAAATAAATATCCAAATTATCCATTAGTTATAGGTGGAGACTTTAATCTGGCTTCCATTGACTGGGAAAATTACACGTTTATCACATGGGGCAGAAGCAAAGACTCGTGTGAAGTTATTCTAGGAGCGCTCTCAACGTACAACCTTGAGCAATTGGTTAGAAAACCAACTCGAGATGGGAACATATTAGATATATTGGCGATAAACAGACCTGATCTATTTGAGGAAGTTAATCTAGAAGAAGGTATTAGCGACCATAATGTCGTTGTGGCCTCTGTATCAGTGGAAGTTGCAAAAAAACCAAAGAAACAGAGTAGAGTTTTCTTCTTTGGGAAATACAATAAAAGAGTCATTAATGAATACCTTCATCGTCAGCTCCAAGCATTCACCACGGAACACAAATATATTGAGCATCTCTGGTCGGAATTTAAAGATATTGTCCATCACGTGCTAGAGAAATATGCACCTAGGAAAACTATTGGGGAGGGAAAGGATCCACCTTGGTTCAAAAAACATATTAGGAAGTTGCTGAGAAAGTAGAGAATTTTACACAGTTGTTTTAAACGTAGCTACTGCCCCGCTGACAAACAGAAATTATGCGAAATGAAAGCAGCTGTCAATGAGAGATTCTTTTAACGAATTTGAAAGCAATATTTTGTCTGCAAATTCTAAAAATACCCCACAAAATTTTGGGTGTACGTAAAATCTATGAACGCTACAAATAAATCAATACCTTCTCTTGCTGACAGTACGGGTGATGTAACGGATGATGATAAACAGAAGGCCGAAATTATAAACCTAGCTTTCAAAAACTCGTTTACGGTGGAGGACTGCAGCACCATTCCCCCTTTCAATTATCGAACAAACGCAAAGATGGCTGACATAGTGTTTAGTGTATCTGGGATTGTAAAACAGTTAAGGTCCTCAGACGCCAGGAAGACGGTATCTCCGTAAGATTTTACGTTGTCTATGCTACAAATATAGCATCATTTTTACCTGTCATCTGTCAGAGATCACTGGAACAGCGGGAAGTTCCACGGGACTGGAAGAAGGCCCAGGCCATAGTAATCTATAAAAAGGGTAGAAAATCGGATGCACATAATTACCGGTCAATTTCACAGACATCGATTTATTGTAGAATCATGGAACATATTTTGCGTTCAGACATAATGACCTTTCTAGACTCTGAGACGCTTATTTGCAGAAACCAGCATGGTTTTAGGAAATAGCGGTCATGCGAGACACAGCTGGCCCTCTTTATGCATGATATACAACGGGCTCTAGATAAGGTCTCCCAGGTTGCTGCCACATTTCTCGGCTTTCGAAAGGCCTTCGACTCAGTTCCGCACTGTCACTTGCTCCAAAAAGTGCGCGCTTACGGTCTATCCGATGACATATGCGGTTGGATAGAAAGTTTTCTAACAGACAGAGAGCAGTATGTAGTCCCGAATAGGGAGACTTCAACAGAAACAAGTGTAACATCAAATGTGTCCCAGGCAGTGTAATAGGTCATCTGCCTTTTACGATTTACATAAATGATGTGGTTGATGATACTGACAGCGGAATTTGACTGTTTGCCGATGATGCTGTAGTCTACAGGAAAGTAGTATCACACGAAAGTTGTGAACATATCAATAAGGATTTGCAGAAAATAAATGCTTGGTCTAATGACTGGCAGTTATCTCTCAATATTAGTAAGTGTAACATATTGCGTATAACAAAGCGAAAATCCCCTCTAATGTACGAGTACGAAATAAATGCCCAGTCTTTGGAAGCGGTAACATCACTCAAGTATCTGGGTGTGACTATTCGAAATGACGGGTATGGCGAACTCTAGATTGCGGTTTATTGATAGAATCCTCAAGCGATGCAGTTCTTCAACAAAGGAAGTTGCATACAGTACTTCAGTTCGTCCAGTCTTAGACCAATGTCCGTCTGTATGGGACCATTAACAGTTAGGTCTGATTTAAGAGACTGAGAAGGTCCAAAGAAAAGTGGCAAGATTAGCCATCATGAGAGCGTTACAAATCTCATAGAGAGTTTGAAGTGGGACGCAAATAGACGACGCGCTAAAGGGAAGGGGCTACTCACTAAATTCCAAAACCCGATCGTCGCCTAGGATGTAGAGCGTATATTATTAACACCAACTTTCAGATTGCGCAATGCTCAGCATTCATAGAAAAGGGAAATTAGAGATCGTACTGAGGCGTTCGGTCGTTTTTCCCTAGCGCGATCCGCGAGTGGGACAGAGAGAGGAAACTGACGTTGGCGCGAATAGTGTCCTCCGTCACACACCGCTTGGTGGTTAGCGGAGTATATATGTAGATGTGGACCTCTGTCTCCATGAAATTAGCCATCACAATGTGTCACTAACAGTTCCTTGGTATAGGCACTGGTCCATAGACATCCAATTCTGGCAGACGAGGAGACACGACAGCTACTAAAAGGGTTTTAAAGAATGAGCACTGAGACAATTTGAACGGACGTTTCAGTCAAACTCAACAATATCTGAGGGACGGCTTCAGAATGAACAATAAAATGAAAAGGCAAGAAATTTGATCAGCTATGTGCCGGCTGGTTCAAGAAGAGAATTAACATTCAAGTTGGGAGGATATCAATGATAAGATTCACTGATGACATTGCTATCTTCAGTGAAAGTGAAGAAGAATTACAGGATCTGCTGAATGGAATTAACAATCTAATGATTACAGAATATGGACTGAGAGCAAGTCGAAGAAAGATGAAAGAAATGAGAACAGGTCTGGTGACCGGGAAGTAGATGAAAAAGAAATCTGTTACCTAGGAAGCAAAGTAACCCGTAACGGACGGAGCAAGGAGGATGTAAGAAGAAGACTAGCACTAACAAAAATAGCATTCCTGTCCAAGAGAAGTCAACTAGTATCAAACGTAGACCTTAATTTGAGGAAGAAATTTCTCAGAATGTGCGTTTGGAGAACAGCATTGTATGAAAGTGAGATGTGGACTGTGGAAAAATAGGAAAAGACGAGAATTGAAGCAACTGAGATGTGGTGCCACAGAATAATGTTGAAAATTTTGTGGTCTGATAAGTTAAGGATTGAGAAGGTTCTCTAGAGAATCGGCGAGGAAAGGAATATATGGAAAACAGGAGAACAGGGACAGGTTAGTAGGGCGTCTGTTAAAACACAACGAATAACTTTCATAGTACAATGAAGAGGTCGGCAAAGGAGAGCAATTCGTGGCGGTACACGTCACAGTTCAATAGCATTGTACGGAAATATGACATTCGATGTATTTTGCTCTCGTCAACAATCATAAAAGGCCATCCGCAGCGTTAAAATGACGTATAGCTACAAGACTCGAATCTCTACTGTATTCCATGCAAATGTAGTATATTTTATGTAGAGCAAACAATTAGAACAACCGAGGAGAGGTGCAAGGAAAATGAGCGGCACACGTGCCTAAGGAAACCAGAAAATCAGCTGCCAACAACCACTGAATTCAGCATAATCATGGTTCAAATGGCTCTGAGCACTATGGGACTTAACATCTTAGGTCATCAGTCCCCTAGAACTTAGAACTACTTAAACCTAACTAACCTAAAGACATCGCACACATCCATGCCCGAGGCAGGATTCGAACCTGCGACCGTAGCGGTCCCGCCGTTCCGGACTGCAGCGCCTAGAACCGCAAGACCACCGCCGCCGGCAGCATAATCATGAACTGAAATACGACGACATCAGTGTCGTGGTGAAAACGTCAGGTTTCTGGGACAGCCTAATCAAGTATTCTGTCGAAATAAAGATGTCAGAAAATCTAATAAACCAGGGCGGAGGATTCGATTTAAGGAAGGCTTGGAAAGCAATATTCAGTTTATTAAAATCTCACTGGCCAACTCTTCCATCAAAACTGGAGGACGCTGCGAGACTGTGCATTTCACGGTAAAACAGCGCGGGATCCGTCCAAAAAACAAACAAACATCAAAAGGCGCAGCGGGCGCCGGGGGCCGATCTCGCCTGAAAATAGCAACCCAACACCAACAATCTTTATTGTCTTTTTAATGAATACGCATAACAGCAGTTCTTAGTACCCGAACAAGACGACGGGGCCGGTCATCGTGATACTGTGCGGAACAATTAAGCTGAACATCCGCAAGTACACCATTTATTGTTGTCACCATTATTTCACGTGATTCATGCCGTGATGGAACCGTTGGTAGTCAAAGCCGCTCCGATAGCTTCCTTATCTTAATGGTACTCTTTCGTGTTTGTGACTGGGATGTGTGTGTTTAATGTGTGCGTGTAACTGTAGTGTCATGCCGTTGACTGAGACGAAAACATAGTATGAAGGTGAAACTGGGTTCCGACATAGTCTACTCCTCGCCGATAGTACTGGAGAAAGGAGTGAGGTGTCGGGTCTAATTAATGTGAGGTGGACAACGAGCTTCTCAATGACAGAGCAGAAGCTAAATTAATGTTCAAATGCGTGTGAAATCTTATGGGACTTAACTGCTAACGTCATCAGTCCCTAAGCTTACACACTACTTAACCTAAACTATCCCAAGGACAAACACACACACCCATGCCCGAGGGAGGACTCGAACCTCCGCCGGGACCAGCCGCACAGTCCATGACTGAAGCGCCTTAGACCACTCGGCTAATCCTGCGAGGCCTAAATTAATTCAAGGGGAGACAATAGGGAAGAAATTCGGCCATGTCCTTATTGGAGCAGCCATTCTGTCACCTCAATCTTTTAGCGAAACTTTAGAAAACATAAATATTGATTTCAGAACTTTTAACTCCGCTCCAAAGAATGTGCAGTATCTTAATCACTGTGCCACCTTGCAATTGTATCGATGGATTGGCTGAGAATGAAGTCCGCAACCGACTGATATGTCAACATCAATAGCGCCATAGACCATTATCCTGCTATACATTTATGCGTTGTGTGATATTAACCCTCAACAGTCGATTTCCCGCATTCAACCTGTTGATACTCCTCCTCCCTTTTCCGATAAACTTCAGGGAATGAAAATGACGTGACAAAGAGTCGATAAGGGTATGGCCAGGTTGAATTCTTGTTGTGTACATAGTTCCGCGTAGTCAGCGCGTACATAACTTTCCCATTAGAGCGCACCCCGCTAAGCACAACAGCGCAAGCGCCGCGCTCGTCCGTCTCCGCTCTACGAGATGGCGCTGCCATAAAGACAGACCAAATTCTGCTTCCGCCGATCCGCGTATTAATATGTAATGCAGCCAATGAGATTGCTGCTAACGTAAAACCTTTTCTCCTCGCGGATCACACTCGCGCAGTGATACCTGAACGCGCGAGGTATTATAACGAGTGTACAGACCTCCGATTAGTCAGTTTGCATTAGTCTGTACCAGTCTATAGTCAAGTTTCAGTCTGCGCCTAGTAAGATTATCATATTCCTGTACATAGCCGTGAAGAGAAATGTATAGACACTTTGTCAAGTATCAGAGATATGTGAGAATAAGGTTAACGTACCAAGACCAAAGGAACTTCTGATTGTCAATTGTAAATAGCATCCAGAATCAAGTTAAATAAGGTTTATGATTGTTATTATTTTAATAAATGTGTGTGAAAATTTTCAAGTTCTCTTTAAAGTTGGTCACCGTCAATCTGCTACTCTAAGCGTGCAAGTGGAGTTTCTATCGTCTGACATAACGGGGCAGAAGATAAACACGCCGCGATAAGACCACGAGACATATTGCTGACACTCGCCTACTTCGTTAGAGCGACAAGTCAAATAATCTGATGGTGTGTGTACCGAAGGTCTTACAGTACGCACACCACAATTCTATAGCACTAACATGCTTGAAACACCGCGGCTACAGGTGCAGGTTTCCATGTCTCACTGTTAATTTTATACTTCTCTGTGTACCACGACAGCCGGCCGGAGTGGCCGAGCGGTTCTAGGCGCTACAGTCTGGAACCGCGAGACCGCTACGGTCGCAGGTTCGAATCCTGCCGTGGGGATGGATGTGTGTGATGTCCTTAGGTTAGTTAGGTTTAAGTAGTTCTAAGTTCTAGGGGACTGATGACCTCAGAAGTTGTCTCATAGTGCTCAGAGCCATTTGGTACCACGGCATTTTAAATGTTGTTTCCATTTATGCAATTCCTTTCCTATCTTGTCTCATATTTATCAAAGGAATATTAGGGTTACCGTCGCTTCTACGACGAGGTCTCTATAGGCACAGCCCAAGCTCTAATTGAGTAAGGAAATCGATCATGCCCTCAACGTTTAATAGCCATATCTTATGATATTTAGGTAAACGAGGGTAAATGCGAACCTGCTCGTCTGAACGGGGACTCGAACTGCCGTCTTCTCGAATGTGAGTACTTAATTATTTACGGGTGGGAAGGCGTGCCAGCCCCCGCTCGAGGTTCGTGTCCTCCCTCGGGCATGGGTGTGTGTGTTGTTCTTAGCATAAGTCAGTTTAAGTAGTGTGTAAGTCTAGGGATCGATGACCTAAGCAGTTTGGTCCCTTAGGAATTCACACACGTTTGAACATCTTTCACTATAGTAATGTTTGCTGCCAAAATTATTTCCCTCTTCCACCAAAAACCTATTATTCAAAATTGTTCATTGCGCACAATCTGTAGCGTCGTTTCCTTATTATGACTATCAGTTTCAGTCAAACAACAAACTGTTTCCTAGCACTAAGAACGAGATTAATTACATCTCTGCATCCAAACATGTTCATTTGTATCTATATCACCGTTATACATTAGCAACACTCAAATTATAAAAACAGGAAAACACCCAATTTATACGAGAAGCAGTATGTTGTTTCCCAGTAGGGTGATTGGTTTTCTTAGTTTGTTGGACTAATGGTGTAATGAATCGATGGTTGAAGATTACGCTACAAAGTCCATTGGGACTAATGTATTTACGACCAACCAGCAATCCATAATTTTATCTTTGTTGAGACTCTCAGGCACAGATCCAGATGGCATCGCTAAAGCTTTGTGACATTTAGATGAAGCAGCTGACTTTCAGGTGATTTTGACGGCTGGCGGCGGAATATCTCAGTAGAGTATCATTTCTCAAAGAAAAAATTCTGCACCCTGAAAACGGCGTTGTTATCAGTTTGTGGAGATACAGACCGTCGGTTTGGAAATACATTTTAATACTTCGCTACGAAGTGAGCGTCCAAAAACTCTTTCAATGTTTTTTACACTGGGGAATAATTATACAGCATACAATATTATTTGTCTCTTTTTTTTACTTTTATCAAGAATTTGTCACACTATTACCATCTTTGAAAAGCGTGTTTAATCGTTTGCTAATGGGCCTTGTTGTTGCTTTATTTTTGTAATATTTCGCTTAATGAAGTCTTATAAGTAGACAGTTGCACATAGTAAATTAATACAGGCAGTTATAGTAGTTAATCATGAATAAATAATCATGGAACCTTTTACGAAATATTTCATACGATAACTTCGTCATAATACACTAATTCTTCAATTTTCATACATATTTTTCGTATTTCCTATTACCAAATTATAAAATCAGTAATGAGACAATGGCAGTTTTAGTGGAGCCTGCATTGTTGCCCATTCTCCTCCTCTTCCCCTCTCTCTCCTTTTCCCTCTTCCCCTCCTCCTCCTTTCTAGACTAACTGAGTATAAATGGTGTGATATTCAAAAATGGGGAAAGAGGCATCACACTAACGGCAGATGGTTCTGGTCCAGCGTGCATGGTTGCAAGATTTCCCATGTATGTATGAGCCCAATTTACTAACCATTTATCTTAATTGCTATATTTTATGACCACTATGTGTGTCATTATTAAAATGTGGCTGACTCTGTATTTGTTTCACCCTCATCTTTTATACAATAATGTACGACAGAACATGGCCACCAGATGCTTTACCCATGATACGCCTATCATAATCACTGTAATTGTGACCCAAATTGTCTCCACAACCAGAATAATTACTGCTTCTACATTTATACCACCTTCACCTTAATTAGCACAGTTCATGACACAATATGGCTGCACAATTTTTTTCCACACCATGACTCCGCACTCCCAAAATTTGTAGTGCCAATCCCTACGGCGCTGCAAATGCAAACCACCATTCATCTGGGCATGCTACCCATCAGATCAACTTACCTCCATAATCTGTCTGTCATGCTGAAAGGTGAGGCACCATCATGAAGAATTAGTAGAGATCAATCACCGCACCCAAACAGAAAAAAAAACAACTTACCTGCACAGTTGAGTGTAAGTATTTCTATCTATTCCCCCCCTCCCAACCCCGCTCTCTTTCTCTCTCCCTCTCATTGCACGTTATTATTCATTTTGTATATATGCTGTTATTCATTATTACTTCTCTTTCAGTACAACTGCACTATCATATATTGTAGCAAAACACACAATGACTGTTCCTGATCTTTGGATTTCCATTATCTACAATACCACTTGTCAATCTGCAACACATAGACAGATTCCCTTTCACATCAGAACTGGACGCACAGCCAATCTCAGAATCTTGAGTTTCCAGCGTCTGCACCACAACTGCCCATCAAATTATAGCGCACAGACAGAATATCTGACACACTATGTGATCAAAAGTATCCTGAAACCTGGCTGAAAATGACTTACGGGGGGTCAGGGATTTTCTCTGCCTCGTGATGACTGGGTGTTGTGTGATGTCAAAATGGCTCTGAGCACTATGGGATTTAACATCTATGGTCATCAGTCCCCTAGAACTTAGAACTACTTAAACCTAACCTAAGGACAGCACACAACACCCAGTCATCACGAGGCAGAGAATGTTTGATGTCCTTAGGTTAGTTAGGTTTAAGTAGTTCTAAGTTCTAGGGGACTGATGACCATATATGTTAATTCCCATAGTGCTCAGAGCCATTTGAACCATTTTTTAAAATGACTTACAAGTTTTTGGCGCCCTCCATTGGTAACTCTGGTATTCAATATAGTGTTGGCCCACCCTTAGCCTTGTTGACAGCCTCCACTCTCGCAGGCATACGTTCAATCAGGTGCTGGAAGGTTTATTGGGGAATGGGAGCCCATTCTTCACTGAGTGCTTCACTGAGGTATCGATGTCGGTCGGTGAGGCCTGGCATGAAGCCGCCATTCCAAAACTTCCCAAAGGTGCCCTATAGGACTCAGGTCAGGACTCTGTGATTGCCACTCCATTACAGTGATGTTATTGTCGTGTATCCATTCCGCTACGGGCCGTACATTATGAACATGTGCTCGATCGTGTTGAATCACTATCCTCGAGTTGCTCTTCAGTAGTGGAAGCAAGAAGGTGCTTAAAACATCAGTGTAGTACTGTTCTGTGATATTGTCAAGCAAATCAACAATGGGTGCAAACCCCTTCCATGAAAAACACGACCGCACCATAACGCCACTGCCTCCGAATTTTACTGCTGGTAATACATACGCTGGCTGATGACGTTTACCGTG
The DNA here is from genome assembly GCF_023864345.2 of Schistocerca serialis cubense. Lineage (NCBI taxonomy): Eukaryota > Metazoa > Arthropoda > Insecta > Orthoptera > Acrididae > Schistocerca > Schistocerca serialis. The sequence continues at coordinate 526,773,813 of NC_064642.1, forward strand.
AATTCGCCATACCCACACCCTGCCATCGGATCGCCACATTGTGTTCCGTGATTCGTCACTCCACACAACGTTTTTCCATTGTTGAATCGTCCAGTGTTTACGCTCCTTACGCCAAGCGAGGTGTCGTTTGGCGTTTACCGGTGTGATGTGTGGCTTATGAGCAGCCGCTTCACCATGAATTCCTAATTTTCTCACCTCCCGCCCACCTGTCATAGTACTTGCAGTGGACCCTCACGCGATTTCGAATTCCTCTGTGATGGTCTGGATAGATGACTACCTATTACACATTACGTCCCTCTTCAACTGTCGGCGGTCTCCTGTCAGTCAACAGACGAGGTGGCCTGCACGATTTTGTGCTGTACTTCTCCCTTCAGGTTTCTATTTCACTATCAGAAACAGTGGACCTAGCGATGTTTAGGAGTGTGGAAATCCAGCGTACAGACGCATGACGCAAATGACACCCAATCACATGACCACGTTCGAAGTCCGTGAGTTTCGCGGAGCGCCCCATTCTGCCCTCTCACGATGTTTAATGACTACTGAGGATGCTGATATGGAGTACCTGGCAGTTGGTTCACATGGCGCTCAGCACTATGGGATTTAACTTCTGAGGTCATCAGTCCCCGAGAACTTAGAACTACTTAAACCTAACTAACCTAAGGACATCACACACATCCGTGCCCGAGGCAGGATTCGAACCAGCGACCGTAATGGTCGCGCGACTCCAGACTGTAGCACCTAGAACCGATCGGCCACTCCGGCCGGCTCCAATAACAAGAAATTCTCAATAGCTACTCTTTTGGCTCCCTTAAAGATCAATTCAAGAGGTGTCGTCTCTCAGAGATCTCGAACTCGCCCTCTAGCGTTCGTCTATCCTCCGTACCCTCCTTAAATCGCCGATCCGACAGTGTTTCCCTGTCGGTGCCATTATCGCCTTCTTTTCTTCTTGTTGATACTTGACGCGTGTTGGGGTCTCCAAGACGTCCCCTTGTGACTCATGTACTTGTTTTCTTCAGTACAGTACTTAATGTTTTCCCAGAAACGCGTCAATTTTAACGACACAAAGTTTCATGAAATTGCTAGTCGATGGATGGTGGAAGAAGACTGTGATTTACATCAAGAAATGTAGGTTGATCGAGTTACCTTCCATTCAGAAAGCTGTTGCACTCAGCGACTGTTCTATTGACTTGTAAATTATAGATTGCAGCGATCAGTCGTCCTCTTTAAATTTTATTGTGCAGATCTAGATTTCGGCTCGAAGCTAGCCATTCTCAATGCGCTATTATTTTCTCTCAATGCATGTAATTCCCTGTTGTTCGGCTTCATCCTCAGATCATTGAATACGAATGTTGAAAGTATAGGAGACCAAGAGACCATTATAAACCTAAAGAGAACTGTGAGATTTGACTTGAACAGCAATCCAGTCACTTTTGATGTTGAAGATAATCCCAATAAATGAAAGTGTGCAAATTAAGAAGTACTTGAAGATTTAAGGTGAACAATGCACATTGTTTTTGACATAGTAGTCGTTGATACAGAGAAAATACTTTGATTGTAAGAACATTTACAATTTATGTCTATGGTGACTGAAGTACAACATACGTAATTTGACTGTCTTTGCACTGCATTTGAAAATACAACAGAAATTTGGAAATAAACTCTGTAATTTTTTCTAGTGAAGGACGAATGAACTCACTGAAGCTTGGATTGTTAGAGAAACTTCACTAACTTGCAGTGTATTCGTTACGATAAAGACATTTTGATACAGCTTTACGTGAATTACATGAGATGACAGTACCAGTTGTAAATCATGTACATAATTTAATTTTTCACCATGGAAAAAAAAATACGATCTACCAAGAGTCAAGGACATGATATGGACCTTTTTATAGAGAAACTCGTCCTTCCGTTAAGAAGAAACATAGTATGGCATGAAGATGTTAACTGAAAATTGACTCCATAAGAGAATGGGTGTCTCAGTAAAAGTGTTTGTACGGACCGGTATAAGTTCGCATTCAGCCACCACTATTTGATATAGAAGCTTAACATTCTGAGGGCACTAGTGCATTGTGAGAAAGTCGTCCTAAAGCGCAAGAAGTTTGCCACAAGAAGTTAGCCATCTTCGGAAAGTATTCCGTGAAAAATGGCTGCAGTCACCTCTAGATTTTACCATCCATTTCTAGCACGTGCATAAGCGAAACATGACCGAAGAACAGTGCAAGTGCGTCTTTTTTACTATTTTGCGACTACGTGACATGGAAGAATTGCCGATGCCCCGTGCAAAAATAAGACAGCTGATGAGTCTATAAATGACCGATATAAGTGCTTAGGAAGTCCGACGTGTGTGAGGCACCGTGTGAATGACTGAAACTACGTCATACAAAGAGATCGTTCTTTGAGCAACGCCTGAGAGTACGAGAGGTGTTTCCTGCTAAGATACACCGCCCCTCGCCCCCCCCCCCGCCCCCCCTCCAAAAAAAAAATCAGCCATGGAATGATATGCTTTAGAATTTAGATATTGAATTGGATTTGATGAGGTATGTGTCATTACTAGAAAAGACGGTTTCCGGTGTAGGGTCATAAAAGAACCAACTGAAATAAAAATCTAGTAAAACATATCAATAACGTGCCGTGCGCTAAGGTCACATGTGCTTTTACTGACAAATAATTACGAAACAGATTTGTAAATTGTAAATATGTGGTATTCATCATTAATTTTTTAAAAAAATTTCACTAGACAATAACATCAAAACTGAAACTAGTCGCAGATTAAAAGAAAATAAAAACTCTTACAAGGGAGTTGTCCAGTCTGGCATGTCGGAACCTAACCTGAATTTTTTCACGTGGGAAGAATACACCGTAAGAAATGCACTGTTATAATTTTAGTTGCAATGGGCACTGCAAGTACTTTCAAAAAATGTTAAATTTACTCACTTTTACCGTATGAAGAACCACTTATAACAGCGGTTTGTACAGCCCTTGCTGACTGGTGCGCGAATCGGCCAATAGGGAAACCAGTCATGACAAGAGGTCGTAGTACGGCGAGGAGCGAAGTCCGAAGTGTTCACGCGTTATTTTAAGTACTTGAAACATACATAAATGTCTCAAATCATTAATTTTTTAAAGAACTTGCAATTCATACTAAAGATAAACTGTTGCATGTGTACTCTTACACAAATGAATAGCAGAGAAAAAAATCAGAGTAGTGTATGGCGTTACATTACAAAGAGTTCCATCAACCAGTACTTCAATTTGTTTACATTAAATACTGTATAACAAGTCCTGTAGTACATTTCTTGAGTACTATCCAATATGTTAACAATGAAATAGTTTTTGGAAAAAACATCATTCCATTTGCGGAGGTGACTGCTTATTGCAAGATATTATTCTTATTTGTTATTTTTGGCAGAAACACCTTTTTAAATCATAACCGATCTCGGCCTTGAAAGGCCGTCTTCACATGCTATGGGTGGCATTTGGTGAACAGGTGTCCATAGCATCTGAAGATGTCCCTTGAACGCCGAAACCGATTATGATTGTATAATAAAAAACTGATTTTGCAGCAATTAAAAATGCAGTAATACCTCGCAATGAAACAGTTTCTCGTTTATTCTCTGCAGTAGTCATAAAATTGCGAAGTATCAATTGGATAACGGAAACGAACAATTTCCTTTCACCTGGCACACTTGATAAAAGTAACATTAATGCATTCAGGCACTTCACAGTAATTACTAGTTTTATTTACAGATAAGTGGAATGGAGTAATAAATGGTCGTGGCCGTTGTTCTGCACACTGTGCTGCGTACCAGCACTTCAACAAATTCGTAAAATCTGGCGATACAGATTGACAGTGTAAAAATGACTGTAAGTTGAACGATACTGTTCAGCTAATAAACCTGAAAGGGTAAAGACATTTCGGAATTTATATTGTCCGACAATTTTATGAAAAATGCTTTACACTGTTGAAAGTTTGTCGACAAGCTGAATCACAGGTGGAATCCACATTATTTTAACAGTTTTTACGTAGTCCTCCTAAAGACAGCTGTCTTATGGTTAGGACAAGAGAACAACAAAGCAATGAATCATATTCTGCAAATGGTACGAAGACGTTTCGGATGTAACATCGCGAATTATTCTCTTCCTTTTCCATATTTTACTTGCTCAATTACTATTCCAAGTTAACAGTTTCAAGTTTATAATTTTTGGTCCTAATTTGTCTTATGCCTCTGAAGACAGGAGTCCACTACACGCAGCAAGCGGCTACACGGGTAGCAGGGGCTGTGTGGCGTGGACTGGGCGGTTTTTTAGGTTAGATGGCCTCGGGCAAGTACAGAAAGAGCAACAGCCTCAAAGGTTGCGGGGCAAAGTCAGGACATGCGGGGACCAAGCAGCAATCGGTATTGTAATTGTAAACTGTCGAAGCTGCATTGGTAAAATACTGGGACTTCAAGCGCTGATAGAAACCACAGAAGCTGAAATCATTATAGGTACAGAAAGCTGGCTGAAGCCAGAGATAAATTCTGCCGAAATTTTTACAAAGGCCCAGACGGTGTTTAGAAAGGATAGATTGGATGCAACCGGTGGTGGCGTGTTTGTCGCTGTTAGTAGTAGTTTATCCTGTAGTGAAATACACTCCTGGAAATTGAAATACGAACACCGTGAATTCATTGTCCCAGGAAGGGGAAACTTTATTGACACATTCCTGGGGTCAGATACATCACATGATCACACTGACAGAACTACAGGCACATAGACACAGGCAACAGAGCATGCACAATGTCGGCACTAGTACAGTGTATATCCACCTTTCGCAGCAATGCAGGCTGCTATTCTCCCATGGAGACGATCGTAGAGATGCTGGAGTAGTCCTGTGGAACGGCTTGCCATGCCATTTCCACCTGGCGCCTCAGTTGGACCAGCGTTGGTGCTGGACGTGCAGACCGCGTGAGACGACGCTTCATCCAGTCCCAAACATGCTCAATGGGGGACAGATCCGGAGATCTTGCTGGCCAGGGTAGTTGACGTACACCTTCTAGAGCACGTTGGGTGGCACGGGATACATGCGGACGTGCATTGTCCTGTTGGAATAGCAAGTTCCCTTGCCGGTCTAGGAATGGTAGAACGATGGGTTCGATGACGGTTTGGATGTACCGTGCACTATTCAGTGTCCCCTCGACGATCACCAGTGGTGTACGGCCAGTGTAGGAGATCGCTCCCCACACCATGATGCCGGGTGTTGGCCCTGTGTGCCTCGGTCGTATGCAGTCCTGATTGTGGCGCTCACCTGCACGGCGCCAAACACGCATACGACCATCATTGGCACCAAGGCAGAAGCGACTCTCATCGCTGAAGACGACACGTCTCCATTCGTCCCTCCATTCACGCCTGTCGCGACACCACTGGAGGCAGGCTGCACGATGTTGGAGCGTGAGCGGAAGACGGCCTAACGGTGTGTGGGACCGTAGCAAAGCTTCATGGAGACGGTTGCGAATGGTCCTCGCCGATACCCCAGGAGCAACAGTGTCCCTAATTTGCTGGGAAGTGGCGGTGCGGTCCCCTACGGCACTGCGTAGGATCCTACGGTCTTGGCGTGCATCCGTGCGTCGCTGCGGTCCGTTCCCAGGTCGACGGGCACGTGCACCTTCCGCCGACCACTGGCGACAACATCGATGTACTGTGGAGACCTCACGCCCCACGTCTTGAGCAATTCGGCGGTACGTCCACCCGGCCTCCCGCATGCCCACTATACGCCCTCGCTCAAAGTCCGTCAACTGCACATACGGTTCACGTCCACGCTGGGTGGCACGGGATACATGCGGACGTGCATTGTCCTGTTGGAATAGCAAGTTCCCTTGCCGGTCTAGGAATGGTAGAACGATGGGTTCGATGACGGTTTGGATGTACCGTGCACTATTCAGTGTCCCCTCGACGATCACCAGTGGTGTACGGCCAGTGTAGGAGATCGCTCCCCACACCATGATGCCGGGTGTTGGCCCTGTGTGCCTCGGTCGTATGCAGTCCTGATTGTGGCGCTCACCTGCACGGCGCCAAACACGCATACGACCATCATTGGCACCAAGGCAGAAGCGACTCTCATCGCTGAAGACGACACGTCTCCATCCGTCCCTCCATTCACGCCTGTCGCGACACCACTGGAGGCAGGCTGCACGATGTTGGAGCGTGAGCGGAAGACGGCCTAACGGTGTGTGGGACCGTAGCAAAGCTTCATGGAGACGGTTGCGAATGGTCCTCGCCGATACCCCAGGAGCAACAGTGTCCCTAATTTGCTGGGAAGTGGCGGTGCGGTCCCCTACGGCACTGCGTAGGATCCTACGGTCTTGGCGTGCATCCGTGCGTCGCTGCGGTCCGTTCCCAGGTCGACGGGCACGTGCACCTTCCGCCGACCACTGGCGACAACATCGATGTACTGTGGAGACCTCACGCCCCACGTCTTGAGCAATTCGGCGGTACGTCCACCCGGCCTCCCGCGTGCCCACTATACGCCCTCGCTCAAAGTCCGTCAACTGCACATACGGTTCACGTCCACGCTGTCGCGGCATGCTACCAGTGTTAAAGACTGCGATGGAGCTCCGTATGCCACGGCAAACTGGCTGACACTGACGGCGGCGGTGCACAAATGCTGCGCAGCTAGCGCCATTCGACGGCCAACACCGCGGTTCCTGGTGTGTCCGCTGTGCCGTGCGTGTGATCATTGCTTGTACAGCCCTCTCGCAGTGTCCGGAGCAAGTATGGTGGGTCTGACACACCGGTGTCAATGTGTTCTTTTTTCCATTTCCAGGAGTGTAGAAGTGGATAGTTCCTGTGAATTATTATGGGTGGAGGTTACACTCAACAACCGAGCTAGGTTAATAATTGGCTCCTTTTACCGACCTCCCGACTCAGCAGCATTAGTGGCAGAACAACTGAGAGAAAATTTGGAACACATTTCACATAAATTTTCTCAGCATGTTATAGTCTTAGCAACGGCCTTGCCGCAGTAGATACACCGGTTCCCGTGAGATCACCGAAGTTAAGTGCTGTCGGGCATGGCCGGCACTTGGATGGGTGACCATCCAGCCGCCATGTGCTGTTGCCATTTTTCGGGGTGCACTAAGCCTCGTGATGCCAATTGAGGAGCTACTCGACCGACTAGTAGCGACTCCGGTCAAAGAAAACCATCATAACGACCGGGAGAGCGGCGTGCTGACCACACGCCCCTCCTATCCGCATCCTCACCCGAGGATGACACGGCGATCGGATGGTCCCGATGGGCCACTTGTGGCCTGAAGACGGAGTGCTTTATATAGTCTTAAGTGGAGATTTCAGTTTACCAGATATAGACTGGGACACTCAGATGTTTAGGACGGGTGGTAGGGACAGAGCATCGAGTGACATTATACTCATTGCACTATCCGAAAATTATCTCGAGCAATTAAACAGAGAACCGACTCGTGGAGATAACATCTTGGACCTACTGATAACAAACAGACCCGAACTTTTCGACTCTGTATGTACAGAACAGGGAATCAGTGATCATAGGGCCGTTGCAGCATCCCTGAATATGGAAGTTAATAGGAATATAAAAAAAGGGAGGAAGGTTTATCTGTTTAGCAAGAGTAATAGAAGGCAGATTTCAGACTACCTAACAGATCAAAACGAAAATTTCTGTTCCGACACTGACATGTTGAGTGTTTATGGAAAAAGTTCAAGGCAATCGTAAAATGCGTTTTAGACAGGTACGTGCCGAGTAAAACTGTGAGGGACGAGAAAAACCCGCCGTGGTTCAACAACAAAGTTAGGAAACTACTGCGAAAGCAAAGAGAGCTTCACTCTTAAGTTCAAACGCAGCCAAAACCTCTCAGAGAAACAGAAGCTAAACGATGTCAAAGTTAGCGAAACGTTAGCGTGAAACGTTCAGTGAATTCGAAAGTAAAATTCTATGTACCGACTTGGCAGAAAATCCTAGGAAGTTCTGGTCTTACGTTAAATCAGTAAGTGGCTCGAAACAGCATATCCAGACATTCCGGGATGATGATGGCATTGAAACAGAGGATGACACGCGTAAAGCTGAAATACTAAACACCTTTCTCCAAAGCTGTTTCACAGAGGAACACCGCACTGCAGTTCCTTCTCTAAACCATCGCACAATCGCAAAAATGGCTGGCATCGAAATATGTGTCCAAGGAATAGAAAAGCAACTGGAATCACCCAACAGAGGAAAGTCCACGACACCTGACGGGATACCAATTCGATTCTACACAGATTACGCGAAAGAACTTGCCCCTCTTCTAACAGCCGTGTACCGTAAGTCTCTAGAAGAACGGAAGGTTCCAAATGATTGGAAAAGAGCACCGGTAGTCCCAGTCTTCAAGAAGGGTCATCGAGCAGATGCGCAAAACTATAGACCTGTACCTCTGACGTCGATCTGTTGTAGAATTTTAGAACATGTTTTTTGCTCGCGTATCATGTCGTTTTTGCAAACCCAGAATCTACTCTGTACGATTCAACATGGATTCCGGAAACAGCAATCGTGTGAGACCAAATTCGCTTTATTTGTTCATGAGACCCAGAAAATATTAGAGACGGGCTCCCAGGTAGATGCTATTTTCCTTGACTTCCGGAAGGCGTTCGATACACTTCCGCACTGTCGCCTGATAAACAAAATAAGAGCCTACGGAATATCAGACCAGCTGTGTGGCTGGATTGAAGAGTTTTTAGCAAACAGAACACAGCATGTTGTTCTCAATGGAGAGACGTCTACAGACGTTAAAGTAACCTCTAGCGTGCCACAGGGGAGTGTTATGGGACCATTGCTTTTCACAATATATATAAATGACCTAGATAGTGTCGGAAGTTCCATGCGGCTTTTCGCGGATGATGCTGTAGTATACAGAGAAGTTGCAGCATTAGAAAATTGCAGCGAAATGCATGAAGATCTGCAGCGGATAGGCACTTAGTGCAGTGAGTGGCAGCTGACCCTTAACATAGACAAATGTAATGTACTGCGAATACATAGAAAAAAGGATCCTTTATAGTATGATTGTATGATAGCGGAACAATCACTGGTAGCGGTTACTTCTGTAAAATATGTGGGAGTATGCGCGCGGAAAGATGTGAAGTGGAATGATCATATAAAAGTAATTGTTGGTAAGGCGGGCGCCAGGTTGAGATTCATTGGGAGAGTCCTTAGAAAATGTAGTCCATCAACAAAGGAGGTGGCTTACAAAACACTCGTTCGACCTATACTTCAGTATTGCTCATCAGTGTGGGATACGTACCAGGTCGGGTTGACAGAGGAGATAGAGAAGATCAAAAGAAGACCGGCGCGTTTCGTCACAGGGTTATTTGGTAAGCGTGATAGCGTTACGGAGATGTTTAGCAAACTCAAGTGGCAGACTCTGCAAGAGAGGCGCTCTGCATCGCGGTGTAGCTTGCTGCCAAGGTTTCGGGATGGTGCATTTCTGGATGAGGTATAGAATATATTGCTTCCCCTTACTTATACCTCGCGAGGAGATCGCGAATGTAAAATTAGAGAGATTCAAGCGACTGGAACAGAAAAGGGAGGTAATGACAGTGGCACGTAAAGTGCCCGCCGCCACACACCGTTGGGTGGCTTGCGGAGTATAAATGTAGATGCAGATGTAGATGTGCAATTCAGAGCGCCGTGTCTCATTGCTCTCCCTCGGTAATTGTGCATTGACTCTCATGATTTGTTCCAAATTTTCCGAATGTTTTTCTTTAACACTTTTGCGAGTTTCATTTTGGCGCGCATTTCGTTTTTCGTATAAATCTTTATTCTAGTCATGCAATTCATGTTCAGATTTTACGAAATGAAATCGGCATTACACACTTCTCAAGTTTAACTTGTGTTTCTTTCGGTGTTTTCTTGCTATTTAAAAAATTTTAAGGCAATTGCTTATGGTGATTATTTACAAAAAATTACTTTTATGAAGTGCGTAATGGACGACTTGAAGTTACTTTTACTAACTTGCAAGACATTAATTGCTAGGTACCAAAATATGTACACCACGGTTTCTTAAATTTCTCCTCTAGCAGCGTTCTGATGAAGTTATGATGCTTTGCTCATCAGACTCGGAGTCCACGGTCCTGTTCAGTTATGAAACTCAGACCTCCTAAATCTTTTTTAGATATAGTCTTAGGACAGATAAAAACCTAACTGCATAGCTTGGGGGCATACATTAAATACTCTTCTACACAGAAAATTGTAAATGGAAAATTGTAACTGTAAACTTAAAAACCACTGAATTAGCTCTCATTATGTTCGTTACTATAACGTCAGTCAACATGTGAATGGTGAACACAAACACAGCGCCAAGTACCAGAGTTTACATTTAAATATTTAAATACTGAAGACGGATGATACACTCGTTACGACAGATGTGATGCTTGAACGAGTGAGTCGGTTACAGCACTGATCTTGTATTTCTTTCCCACATGTTCCATCTGGGCAAGTGGACCTAGTTCTTTGATAGCAATAATCTGCCTCTCTAGTTAAGCTACGGAGCTAGCAGCTCATTTTGCCCCATTATCTGTTTAATGTTCATTTGATAACACTTGAGGTACTGTGATCGAAGACACACACGGTAAATTACTCTTGGATAACATAAAAGTAATTAGCGCAGCGTTACCGGCGTAGTTCACAGATGTGCTTTACCAGGTAATTTAATGACTGCTGCGGAACCTGCAGCTCGTTTCACCACAAACACGTTAGCGCGTTATAATTACTGAAATACCGACAGTAATCGCAATGAATCAAACAGCACACACAATTTGAATATCACATCTGGGTTCCAGTGCAACGATTCGCAGTTCGCAAAGATAATTGTCACATTTGAATGCCTGAGCTATGACGCGAAATGGTAAGTGTACCATATACATTAAGTGACTGCAAGAATGTCTTATGAGATAAAAGAAATTATTGAAATAGAAGAAGAAGAAGAAGAAGAAGAAGAAGAAAATTTACTTTTGGTTGAGGACTGAATTTCGATATCAGAAAAAGACCGAGAAGAAAAAAAAAATAGGAGAACGCAGATTGGGAGGGAGGAATGAAACGGAAGTTGCCTGGTACAATTTGTAAGAGACCATAGTTTATCTTAGTGCTTCGTTTAAAAATTACGAGAAAGTTTTATACTGGCAGAGACTTGGAGACATCACATGGTTTCAAAGATTACATAAACTAAACTAAATTCCTCTTGAACAGACCATGAAGGCCCAAGGATACCGACCGGCCGCCGTGTCATTCTCAGATCACAGTTATCACTGGATGCGGATATGGAGGGGTATGTGGTCGGCAGACCGCTCTCCCGGCAGTACATCAGTTTCCAACACTGGAGCCGCTACATCTCGATCAAGTAGCTGCTCACTTTGCCCCACAATGGCTGAGGGCACCCCGCTTGCCAACAGCGCTCGGCGGACCGGATGGTCACCCATCCAAGTGCTAGCCCGCCCGACAGCGCTTAACTTCGGTGATCTGACTGGAACCGGTGCTACCACTGCGGCAAGGCAGTTGGCTCAAAGAGAACACAATGGTAAGAAATAGACTTGGAAACGGGATCTTAAACTGTAAAACATTTCCAGGGGCAGATATAGATTCTGACCATAATTCGTTATGTGCTCCAGATTGAAACTACAGAAATTAAAGAAAGGAGGGACAATAAAATGTTGGGACTTGGATAAATATAAAGAATCTGACGCTGCGAGTTAGAGATGCCGCATAAGGCAACGATTGACTGAAACGGAAGTAAGGAACGTAACATAAGACGAAAGAGTAGCCTTGAGAGATGAAATAATGAAGGTAACAGTGAATGACATAGTCCAAAAGACAAGGCCAAGCAGAACTGGGATAACACATGACATATTTAATCTAACTGACAAAAGGAAAAGGATAAGCATGCAGCTAATGATGCAGACAAATGCGAATACATTGTAAAAATGAGATTGGGAGGAAGTGCAGACTGAAAAAGAGGGAATGGCTAGACCATAAAGCAGGGCTAGAGAAGCATGCATAATCTGGTAAAAGATACAGACATCGTACACAAAAATTAAACATTTAGAGAAAAGAGATATAATTCTACGAATGACAGGAGCTCAGATGACAAGTCTGTACAAAAAAAAAAAGAGGGGAAGACATAAATGTAGAAGGAATGTTTAGGGGATTTATTCGCCATAAGCGAAAACATTATGACCACTGCCGACCGTGACGTTGGATGCCGCGTGGTGGCGTTGCCGGCCCGTGACGTATGTATGCAGAGCAGACATATGAGGAGATCTGGGACAAAAACCGATAAATCCACATTTGCTGTTAATATAGAAAGTAACAAATAGTGATCTCTGAGTGGTTGCACAAGCTATGAAAAGAAGAAACACACCTGCCGGCCGGAGTGGCCGTGCGGTTCTGGCGCTACAATCTGGAGCCGAACGACCGCTACGGTCGCAGGTTCGAATCCTGCCTCGGGCATGGATGTGTGTGATGTCCTTAGGTTAGTTAGGTTTAATTAGTTCTAAGTTCTAGGCGACTGATGACCTCAGAAGTTAAGTCGCCTAGTGCTTGGAGCCATTTGAACCATTTTGAAACACACCGTGATGCAGTAACAGGAAACACTATTCAGAGTGTCCAATCGATTACCAGATTTCTCTTTCTATTACCCAGATATTAAACGCAAAAAGGGAGACATCTGATTGTGATCCGACCGTTTGGAGTTATCGGTTCGTGCTCCGACCGCATTGCATTTATTGGGTTTTGTGTAGGCAGCGTAGTTTGATACTATCGTACTGCGACTGTAGGAGTGTTTCGACACTGGTCATTTGCTGCCAGTCTAGTGAGGCAAACATCCAGACAGTAATACGGCTCCGTCATACTTACACATAGCTCGTTGGGGTTGTGGTATTGTGGAGTGTAAAGAGGATGAAGGACGCATAGTAAAAATTATTAACATAAGCGTGCGGCGACCCAGAAGACGAGAAAGGAACACAGCAGTGGAACGAGCAAACCGGTATGTATGGTAAATGAGCTGTCGTACTACATTATTGGAGCATGTGGCCTTCTCGGGTTATAAGGGTTACTTGCTTCTTGTAGCTATCGTGATGCTGAACCTCTAGGGTTTGACTTGCAAGCATAAGTCAGCAAAGTTGCAATGCTCAAGAATATCGATGCGATATCTTCTTCGAAAGAGGCAAAGGTTTTATAATAATCATTCAAAAGTGGCACAGGACGTGCTCCATTCTCGTTTAACTGTAGCCACTACGGCGAAGAGAAAGTAGAGAATCACCAGGAAAGGAAAGGAGAGGATGTGTATTTAGTACCACATATTTCCCAACGGATATAAGACAAAATAGACATTTATGAAAGCATTTGTTTATGAAGGTGTTTTCTGTCAAAAAGGATAGGGTGCATGCAACAGCTAACTAAGACAGTGTTTGAGGGACGGATTCCTAAAGAAGGACGAGGTGGGGACCGGAAGTCCGTAACATCAGCTGAGAAGGAGGCGAAATTGAGAGAATTTTGTGGTAAACCTCCGGCAACCGAGAGCCACTATAACAGACTTAAATCCAATGTATTTATTTGTCGTGTGATCTGAGTCAAAGGAAACTACAGAAACTATACAACGATTCTGTTCCTCTGCATTTCCAGATCAAGATGTCTATGTTCCCACGAGGTTCAAATGGCTCTGAGCACTATGAGCCTTAACATCTGAGGTCATCAGTCGCCTAGAACTTAGAACTACTGAAATCTAACTAACCTAAGGACATCACACACATTCATGACCGAGGCAGGATTCGAACCTGCAACCGTAGCGGTCGCGCGGTTCCAGACTAAAGCATCTAGAACCGCTCGGCCACCGCGGTCGGCTTTCATGCGGTATTTACACGTTCGTTTAATATTGGTTTGCGGTCACCTTCCTCTGATACTTGCAGTACATGCATTGTACTAGCGCAATAAGTAAAGCATGCTACTGATCCGCATACAAAGAGAATCTTAATGACTGAGAAACGAGTACATACCTTACGTGCAAAGGTATTTTATAACTCGCGTAAAACCAATGATCTTCATACAACGTCATTCTGCTTTGACTTACAACAAGTCCAACCATTGCCACGAACACCTATTCATGAATCATTTTATGCACGACAAATCAGTTTCTATTCTCTTGGTTTCGTCGGAGTGGACTTGTGGAAGGCAGCGTTTTGTCAATGGACGGAGGACGTAGGCGGCACAGGGGTTACGGAGGTTGATCCAGCACTGCTGCATTACTTGGATTCGTTGGCATTGGACGGAACAAGAATGTTGAGATTATTCTCTGATGGGTGTGGGGGTCAAAACAAAATTTCTCACATCATACACACCAGCATTTTTTAGCTTGTCAACAAATCACCTGCACAATTAGAGGAGACAAATTTGATTTTTTCCGGTAAGAGACCATAGCTTTCTCCCAGCAGAGTGCGTGTTCGGTCGAGTTGAGAAGCACCCTACGACAACGCCATTTATTTCACAAATTGACGAATATCAAACAATATACAAGGAGAATGGTACTGTACGAACCTTAGGACAGGACTATGTCTTACAAAATATTAAGACACTTGGAGAATCCTACAAAAAGGTCCTTGGGTTGAGGGACATAAAACGATGTGACTTCAAGAAATACATCGTCATTCAGGGAAAAGGACAGAACAGACAGGCAAAAATATTATTCTAATTACAATGCTACAGGAATTACAAGCATGAAACTGTTGCGGAAAGAGGTTATGTATTGTAAAGGGCCGCAGAAACCATCCACAGACATTCGAGACTGTACATGTACGGCATAGTCTGACAGCGGCCCAGAAACACGATGTGCGAGGTTTGCTGGTCAAACAATTTGGAAGGGGGTGGGCAATGGATGCTCGTTTCCTGTGGTACAAGAACCTGTTTAATGTCATTGAAATCCACGAAGAAGATGCAGATGAAGAAACAGAACCCACAGATGTCAGTGTGATTGTTTGGAACATGAACTGACATTGATAATATAATAACTGTACTGCATTACGTAATTATAAAACATGTTTGTTGCCAATAAAACCTGCCTTGTGGTCTCAATAGCGTATTCCTTGCTGGACTACTCCAGGGCGGTCGAATCAAAGTCCGATAATTCCGAGCGTTTGGATCAACACCAGACATTTCTATATGTTTTCACTGAATGCCTTGCCTGTTGGATAAACATCTATTGAAGGGACTATAATGTTCTATTCCACATTGTACTTTCGGCTCCTGTATTTTGGTATTATACCACATTCAGCACTTGCGCAACTGCAGAGTTAAGCGTTGTTTACCGAGTGTCAAATGAGTGCTTCCCGGAAGTTATCGGAATTTGATTCAGTTTCGTTTTTAATTTGCTGTCGCTTTGTGTTGAAAATTATTTTGTGTATCACCCCTGTATCTCCCCCATGCAGCTCAAGCACGCGAACATAGTAAAAGTGGATTTATCGGTGGTGGTGGTGGTTAGTGTTTAACGTCCCGTCGACAACGAGGTCTTTAGAGACGGAGCGCAAGCTCGGGTAAGGGAAGGATTGGGAAGGAAATCGGACGTGCCCTTTCGAAGGAACCATCCCGGCATTTGCCTGAAACGATTTAGGGAAATCACGGAAAACCCAAATCAGGATGGCCGGAGACGGGATTGAACCGTCGTCCTCCCGAATGCGAGTCCAGTGTGCTAACCACTGCGCCACCTCGCTCGGTGATTTATCGGGTTTTGTTCCGGCGCTCCTCATTATGTAAGCGGAGCAGACATGGACGGGGGATCACCCTAGTGAAGATATGGGCTGCAAAAGGGGAAATCCATTAAGATATGGGTTTGTTATTACGCAGAATCTGTGAAAGAGTATCTCGAAAACGGTGAAGCTGGTAGAATGATCACATACTAATGACGTGAGCATCTACAGAAAGAGGTAGCAGGTCGCTGAAACTACCACTAGGCGCTAAATAGTTGCACATCCCCGACACTTCACAGAACGTGGGGTTCGGATGCTTGTCTACTCTGTAAAGTAGGGCAGAGTGGTCATCTGTGGTATCTCTGCCTAAAGAACACAATGCTGATGCACGCGTAAGTGTTTCGGAACACACCGTTCATAGTATGGTTCAAATGGCTCTGAGCACTATGCGACTTAACTTCTGAGGCCATCAGGCGCCTAGAACTTAGAACTAATTAAACCTAACTAACCTAAGGACATCACACTTATCCATGCCCGAGGCAGGATTCGAACCTGCGACCGTAGCGGACGCTCAGTTTCAGACTGTAGCGCCTAGAACCGCACGGCCACTCCGGCCGGCCCGTTCATAGTACACTGCTGAACATGGAGCTCCTCAACAGACCACCCCTACGTGTTCCCGTGTTGACCAAACGACATTGACAATTACGATTGCAGGGGTCAGGGGTCGGAACATCGATTAATGGAAACGTGTCGGCTCTTCGGGTAAATCACGTTTTTGCTGCACTAGGTCACTAGTCGTTTCCAGAAACGCCACCATCGAGATGAACGACGGTACGAAACTTGCAGCACGCCATGGATGCAGGCTGGTGGGAGCTGTGTTATGCTATGCAAGACATTCTCCTACGCTTGCATGGGACCTGTGGTAGTAATCAAAGACATGCAGTCGGCTGCGAACAAGCTGTATGCCTTCATGCTTGATGTCTTCTCCGGCGCCAATGTCATCTTTCAGCAGTATAAATATCCGTGTCTCGGAGCTATAACTGCTACAGTTGTTTAAGGAGCACGTTGATGTCTCTGCGTCAGAATTCGCCTGTTGTAACGTGTATGAAAACCATCTGGGTCGGTACCGGTCGCCATCAGCGAGTAAGCAAACCAGCGGCCCGTTATTTACCCGAATAACATGACCTTTCCGTAGACACCTAATGACACATACCTCCACATACCCACAACAAACTATTGGATCCATGATACGGAGAATCACTGATGTATTTTGTTTCAAAGACGGACATGCAAGCTATTAAGCAGGTGGTCATAATGTTTTGGCTAATCAGTGTATAAGGGAAACAAACTTGAAGACTATGTTAAAGAAAGAGAAGCGGAAGCAGGTAAAGATTATTGTTCCGTGTTGCTCGTTTGGCGATTGTAAGTCTTTCAGCTGGATGCCACTTCGGCGACTTGAATGTCCCTAATCTGCACTAGTTATCCAAGGGGGAAAGGGAACCTGTTGTGAAATGTGGTCTTGCAACTCTTCACATCACTGGGGCATGTGAAACCGTCCTAACTAACTTTAAAACAACCTTCCACAGATCCTACTAAGCTGAAGTGGACTAGTTAGTTTTCACAAATTTTAGTAAGTTTTAAATACTTTGATGAAATCCCGAATACTTGTTACAAAAATAATCAAACCGAACAGTAAAGAGTTCGGAGTTCCACCCCAAGTATTTAGTATACCAGTGCTCAACGAGGCCGCAATTAATCCTCCTTACTAAAACTGTCTAAAAGTTGCAAGCCCCCTTTCAATCAGAATCTGCTTGACTCAGGATGAAGTTATACTAAGTGACATACCAACAAAACTGGCTTGTGGCTAGCTTTTCTGCTACTTCCCTTTGTCATGGGTAAATTAACACACTCTGATGCTAAATATCAAATACATATATGATTGCATCTTTACATTAGAATGTCTAGAGTGAGTGTACTTAATTAAAAGGTTAACTGTTAGCTGTAGATGTCTCTGTGGATTAGAACATGGTTTACATTAGATACGTTGAGAATTACGGACGAATGTATCACTGAGAATTATCGATGTAAATGCTACATGTGTACTTCGTAACATATCCTACTGAAGTATGTAATATATCGATGTTAATTGGTAGATGTGTACGTTGCAAGTTATCCTACAGAAGTATATGGTAAATATTGACTGGTAAAATATGTCTTGAATGGAAATACAAGCTTAAAATTAACTAGTTATTATAGTATTAGAAGGATAATTCTAGCAATGACTGGCAAAAGAATTTATGAACAAAATGTGAGATGCAGGCTAGCTAGAAAGCGAACGCTCTTCTCGTATGTTTTCGTGATACATGTCGCAAGATGTTATATTTTCAATAATCCTCTTGGCAAGCAAAGGTTTATGGTATTTTTCTCTATTGGATGCCAGTACATTCAGAAAACAATTACATCTGTAATAAGATAGTTCATACATTCATTATACATCAGCTCTAAGGCTTTCATGGGTTCTATTATGCGGTGTGATTACAGATTCAAACTGTGGGAGAGTTTAATCTAGATTATAGTGCGATATGCAAAGAAATTCGGTTCATTTCTTTTCTTACGGGATGCAAAATACACTTCTTACTTTTTTTATCAATGTCTATGTAATATTTAGTTAATGCACTGTTTTCACATGTTGTTAAACAGAGTCAGTCGTGATATAGAAATCACTGGAATATTCATCTGTCCTACCAGTCATCATAATCGCCGAACTGGATGTTCTTTGATGTTGGTGTTCTGTGTCTGTTTTTGACGATCACTGGACCATGGGAAAATGGTGGTTGCTGGCTTGTCAACGGGGAAATTTCTTACCAAAAGCAAATAAATTTCCGCAGCTGTTCCAACATGTCGTCTTGTGGCTGAATACACATCGCAAATTTTTTTAAATTATTTACAAATAGATTGTAGTGTTGGATTATCCTGGGCTGAAATATGTAGTCACAATTTTATAGTTCAACAATGGATGAAGGCATAATTGTGTGTTGTAAATGGCAACCCATATCTTTTATTGGTATCCACTCTTCAGTTATCTTAAGGTTTGGTCCCCACATTGATTAAGCAAACTCTTGAAATGGTTTACGGTTTAATACATAAAAAATAGCTGTCAGTCTCCACTCTTAACACTGTCCATAGTAATGTGGTAGCCACAGTCTCTGTTCTGTCCAAAACAACAAGAGAAACAGTTCGATAGACTGCTAACAGAAATAACGGAATGTTTGCGTTCTCTTGATGAGATTGCTTCCGGTTTTATGCTGCTCGATGTAATCTTCGTCTCTGCTTCCTGATGTCTTCTACACTGGAACTTAATTTAAAACTATTGTTTCTTGTTTTCCTTCTTTTCTTCGGAGTATTAACCCCTTGCAGGATTCTTCCCTGCGTGAAATTTCAAAACTGGTTCGCCTCTTGAGACTCCGATAAGTTATTGCAATAATAACGAAACAATCATGTTCTAGGAAATTCTGGGTTGTTCTTGTCTCCTTGTGTTATTTCTGCGCTCTCCGTCACTGTACAGTGTATGTACTCTTCTTAAACTTTCTCTCTTTCAGTATCCACGGAAACTACTCTGCCTCCTACAAGATAACTAATTTTTCAGTAATTAACTCGTCTCTCCATGTACATACGAGTCCCGACAAAGACTGGTGCTTCCACTTGTTACTTCTGCACTTATAATTCTTTTTATAGATTAAATTTCCTTACCGGACCAAAGTCCCAGAATACACAGACGTTACTTATAATTGTATTGACACAGTAATGTTACAAGTTCGTTGCTGGAACAAAGCTTGAGAATACACAGAAGATATGTACTCGTATAATTCTAGCGATAGCGTAATATTACAAATTCATTACTGGACCAAAGCTGCAAAATACACATAGGTTACGTATGATTGTATTGACGGAGAAATATTAGAAATGCATACAACATTTTGTACTGGAGTTGCAGGAATTCAAAATTTACTGCTGGAGGAGGCCGAGCAAATACTACAACACACACAAAAAATTCGATGACGGTATTAAAACTAGAGCAAGTCGGAGTACTTAACTTGGTAACAATCCAGGACTACAGAAATGTCACTTTATATCTGTTACTGGCGCTGAACAGTAAAACTTATCATTTGGTCCGATACAGAATGACAGTCACATCTCAGTGTACAGTTGACTATAAACTTTGGTAGAGGCGGTTTCTAATACAGTTCGTAACACTGGATTTGAAGCAACACGATGCTGTCGATATGAGCGAGGATTAACGGGTGGGCTGAGTGGTGCTGCGCTCGCACGTAAGAAAGCACCCAGTAACCCTGGCACATGGAGCCTCTTGAGGGCGTGCCCATGCCGATGTATCCCATTTCTTGCTGCATCTGACAGTGACTCTCTTTACTTGTCATTCTGTTGTGAGATACCAACTTTCACATGGGACCTCATCCTTCTGATATCGCCACCCATTTTACTTTACATTTTCGTTTACACTGAGGGACATGAAATAAATCAAAGAAATTTAAGTGGCTGACTAAATAAAAATTTACTGTGGATCCCTGCTAAATATTAGGCTGCGGTTATAGAGGAGCGACGCAGCACGATCAAAGCAGCACGGCGCAGCGAGCAGAGCAGCCATGGTGAAACAAACCAGTGGTGCTCAATGCACGTGATTATAGCGGCACTGCCAGCAAAGCGGCGCGGAGAAGGGCGGCGCAGAGCGCCGCTGAGTGGACCAAACATGTTTGTTTCTGAGCGCTGTGACGAGACAGTTCGAGTGACTTCAGTTGCATTTGGGCAACGCTGGCAGCATTCAGCTGTTGCTACGGTCTGCAGAGTTACGACTGTAGCTGACGCTTTCTTGTTGTCCTGTTGAGGGAGTGGCATCATTGGGAGCCTTAGTAGCAGCTGTTTTTACTCAGCATCCGTTATGGGACCAGCGAAACAACGAGAATTGACAGCAGTGGTACAAGTAGTGAATACATTTACTTATTCTCTTATTTCTTTCACTGTTTTAAAACGATAGGTGATAATAATGTTGAAGTGGCAGAGCTGACAAACACATCACATCGTCTCTGTATGTCCATCGTTTCAGAGATGGTTACGGGACTCTGCTGTTCGATGTTGTTGTTGTAGTATTCAGTCCAGAGACTGGTTTGATGCAACTGTCAATGCTACACTATCGTGTGTCAGCTTCATCTCCCAGTACCTTTTGCAACATACATTCTTCTGAATATGCTTAGTTTATTCATCTCTTGGTCTCCCTCTAAGATTTTTACTTTCCACGCTGCCCTCCAATACTAAATTAGTCATTCCCTGATGCCTCAGAACATGTCCTACCAACCGATCCCTTCTTCTAGTCAAGTTGTGCTACAAATTTCTTTTCTATCCAATCCTACTTAGTACCTCCTCATTAGTTATGTGATCTACCCATCTAATCTTCGGCATTTTTCTGTAACACCACATTCTCTTCTTGTCTAAACTGTTTATCGTCCACTTTCACTTCAATACATGGCTGCACTCCATACAAATACTTTCAGAAACGGCTTCCTGACACCTGAATCTATACTCGACGTTAACAAATATCTCTTCTTCAGAAACGCTTTCCTTGCCATTGCCAGTCTAAATTTGCTCCCCAAATAGCAAAACTCATTTACTAATTTTAGTGTCTCAAATGGTTCAAATGGCTCTGAGCACTATGGGACTCAACTGCTGAGGTCATTAGTCCCCTAGAACTTAGAACTAGTTAAACCTAACTAACCTAAGGACATCACAAACGTCCATGCCCGAGGCAGGATTCGAACCTGCGACCGTAGCGGTCTTGCGGTTCCGGACTGCAGCGCCTTTAACCGCACAGCCACTTCGGTCGGCTTAGTGTCTCATTTCTAATCTAATTCCCTCAGCATCATCCAATTTAATTCGACTACATTCCATTATCCTTGTTTTACTTTTGTTGATATTCATCTTATATCCTCCTTTCAAGACACTGTCCATTCCGTTCAGCTGCTCTTCCTGGTCCTCTGCTGTCTTTGACAGAATTACAATGTCATCGGCGAACCTCAAAGTTTTTATTTCTTCTCCATGGATTTTAATTCCTACTCCGAATTTTTCTTTTGTTTCCTTTACTGGTTGCTCAATATACAGATTGAATACCATCGGGGATAGGCTAAAACCGTGTCTCACTTCCTTCCCAACCACTGCTTCCCTTTCATGCCCCTAGACTGGTAACTACCATCTGGTTTCTGTACAAATTTAAAATAGCCTTTCGCTCCCTACGGAATCCAAACTGATCTTCCCCGAGTTCGGTTTCTACCAGTTTTGCCGCGCGGGATTAGCCGCGTGCTCCAGGGCGCTGCAGTCATGGACTGTGCGGCTGGCCCCGGCGGAGGTTCGAGTCCTTCCTCGGGCATGTGTGTATGTGTTTGTCTTTAGGATAATTTAGGTTAAGTAGTGTGTAAGCTTCGGGACTGATGACCTTAGCAGTAAAGATTTCACACACATTTGAACTTTTTTATTTCTACCAGTTTTTCCATTCGTCTGTAACGAATTTGTGTTAGTACTTTGCAGCCGTGACTTATGAAACTGATAGTTCGGTAATTTTCATATCTGTCAACAGTTTCCTTCTTTGGGATTGGAATTATTTTATTATTCTTAAAGTCTGAAGATATTTCGCCTGTCTCATACATATTGCTCAGCAGATGGTAGAGTTTTGTCAGGGCTGGCTGTCCCAAGGCTATCAGTAGTTCTAATGGAATGTTGTCTGCTCCCTGGACCTTGTTTCGACTTAGGTCTTTCAGTGCTGTGTCAAGAACTCTTGACGCAATATCATATCTCCCAGTTCATCTTCATCCTCTTCCATTTCCGCAATATTGCTCTCAAGTACATCGACCTTGTAGAAATCCTCTATATACTCCTTCCACCTTTCTGCTTTCCCTTCTTTGCTTAGAACTGGGTTTCCATCTGAGCTCTTGATATTCATACAAGTGCTGATCTTTTCTCCAGAGGCCTCTTTAATTATCCTGTATGCAGTATCTACCTTACCCCTATTGATATTCCTAAAGCACATGCAATTAATTGTCGCGGTCTGGCGAAGAGTTTGTCAAAATATTCTTTCCCCGGATCTAAGACTCATCGACTGTATGAGTTGATAAAATTGCTTAACAACGTCAATCTTCATCCTTACATCCCTGCTGTTCGATACAGATGTCAAATGAAACACCTTTCAGCAGTCTAGTTTCCAAACTTACTTTATGTGGCTACCAGTTTCGGCGATTTACTAGGCCGTCTCCAGTCTCCTGATCGACGTGTAGGAATATTCCACGACTGTTCTGGTCAAAACAGAGGCCAGCAATATTGTTATTAGGAGATTTCTGCTTGCTGTAGTGATCATTATAGCAAGCAGAAATCTACTAATACCAGTATTGATGGCCTCTGTTTTGACCAGAACCGAGGTGGAATCTTCCTAATCGTCGGTCAGGGACTTTAAGATGGCGTATTAAATCGCCGAAACTGTTAACCAAACAAAATAAATTTGGAAACTAGACACTGAAAGGTGTTTTATTAGACATCCTACATCACAATCGTCCTTTATGTTAAATGTTGAAAACCATCTCACTTGGAAAGCGCCATCTTAGCTCCGTTAAAGTTTCATCATATCTGATATATGCCTTGTATAGAAAGCTTGATTTCTGCTATATGTTCCTGAACGACAGTGAGGGATCCTTATAGGTCAACGACAGTGTTATGGAGAACATGCACATTTCACAACACCGTCATCAAATTCTGGTGAGGTTTGTACTGGCTTCCAAAATATGCTCCACTCAGCATTCGATATTCCTAAAGCACATGCAATTAATTGTCGCGGTCTGGCGAAGAGTTTGTCAAAATATTCTTTCCCCGGATCTAAGACTCATCGACTGTATGAGTTGATAAAATTGCTTAACAACGTCAATCGAACTGAAACAGGAGAATGAAATCCACCACTTTCGCTTTCCTTCCCATATTACCCAACAATGATTACAATGAATTTCGTGTGAGGATCTGCAACAGCTTGTAGCGTGACTGAATCAGAATGTTTTATAGTTATAAACATCGTACCTGAATATTGTATTTTAGACGAATCTGTTTTCTACCACTATCACCGACAGCATTTTTAAAGTTCTGTATCTTGTATAAATTGTTTACAGTATTTAGAAAATCACTTTCAGAAGGCACTCATGTGTTGTAGCTGGAAGCAATCCCACAACAAGTAGGTAGAATACACACAATTATTACAGTAGTTGTGAATCCTGTTGTGTACGTCAGAGCTGTGTCTCAAAAACTTCTTCAGGTTTCTAGGAAACTGTAACAATTCTCGTTTCACCAGCTATCGATAACCCTTAAAAACTATATTATTCCATTGACGTTACGCACAGTAGTCACATGACAATCTGCTCTCCTCTTTGTGTGTCATAATTTCCAAAATATTGTTTCGGTATCTCAAACGTTTATGAGATACAAAGGTGTTACGAATATTTCATTCTCGCTTTATCGTCTGGCCACGCGAACGAAACAGATAGCGCTATATACGATCCATTTTCTCGAGAAATGAGTAAGTTATAGCTTCCATACCAAGTTGAAACAATAGTCCTAAACTACACTACTGATCATTAAAATTGCTACACCACGAAGATGACGTGCTGCAGACGCGAAATTTAACCGACAGGAAGAAGATGCTGTGATACGCAAATGTTAGCAGAATATGGAATCGGTGGATTCAGGAGGGTAATACGGAACGCCGCGCTGGATCCCAACGGCCTCGTATCACTAGGAGTCGAGATGACAGGCATCTTATCCGCATGGCTGTAACGGATCGAGCAGCCACGTCTCGATCCCTGAGTCAACAGATGGGGACTTTTGCAAGACAACAACCATCTGCACCAACAGTTAGACGACGTTGGCAGCAGCATGGACTATCAGTTCGGAGACCATGGCTGCTGTTACCCTTGACGCTGCACCACAGACAGGAGCATCTGCGATGGTGTACTCAACGACGAACCTGGGTGCACGAATGGGAAAACGTCATTTTTTCGGATGAATCCAGGTTCTGTTTACAGCATCGTGATGGTCGCATCCGTGTTTGGCGACATCGCGGTGAACGTACATTGGAAGCGTGTATTCGTCATCGCCGTACTGGCGTATCACCTGGCGTGATGGTATGGGGTGCCATTGGTTACACGTCTCGGTCACCTGTTGTTCGCATTGACGGCACTTTGAACAGTGGACGTAACATTTCAGATGTGTTACGACCCGTGGCTCTACCCTTCATTCGATCCCTGTGAAACCCTACATTTCAGCAGGATAATGCACGACCTCATGTTGGAGGTCCTGTACGGGCGTTTCTGGATACAGAAAATGTTCGACTGCTATCCTGGAGAGCACATTCTCCAGATCTCTCACCAACTGAAAACGTCTGGTCAATGGTGGCCGAGCAACTGGCTCGTCACAATACGCCAGTCACTACTGTTGATAAACTGTGGTATCGTGTTGAAGCTGCATGGGCAGCTGTACCTGTACACCCCATCCAAGCCCTGTTTGACTCAATGCCCAGGCGTATCAAGGCCGTTATTACGGCCAGAGGTGGTTGTTCTGGGTACTTATTTCTCAGGATCTCTGCACCCAAATTGCGTGAAAATGTAATCACATGTCAGTTCTAGTATAATATATATGTCCAATGAATACCCATTTATCATCTGCATTTCTTCTTTTTGTAGCAATTTTAATGGCCAGAAGTGTATATTTGCTGTGCAACAACACATGATCTAATGTGCACCAAACACAAATTCATAGCGGCCGCTGTTTTTCATTGCAAACTATTCGATTTTCTTGAAGTAGCTTGCTTAATATTGAAAGACCACTACAGCTACAACGATTAACGAAATGATAAGCAGCTCATCATGAAGCTGACGAATGTAGCCACGAGGAACGTAAGAATAATTTTTTTTATCGATTAGTTTCTTTAAAATCGTATGAGAAAGATTGCAGATCGGCCGTATTATGGGCTTCCTGACCATGCAGTCAAGCGGGCCTGCCTGCTGCTCCATAGCCCCCACTGTACCTGGGCCCGAAGCAGCGCTGCGCCACCTGCCCAAAGCGCATTCTGCTCTGCTCTGTTGTTCCGCTTCATTATAACCCGGGATTTAGAATAGCGAGATGCTGAAAATATGCCCATTATAAATCTAGGCTAGTTTAAAGACATACTCAAAATTTCCAAGATCCGGACGGAACTACGCCGTCCGCACAAAAAATTCGAAACCGATTTAATTCCAGGTGTGTAAAAGACGTCAGAGCAGTAACTACGGTGGCTACTTGAATTAACAACTGTAAGCAACAGACATGCGTACATCCTGTCTCTCGCAAGCAACGATTGTCAAGGAGTGAACATATGGTTTTACCTCGTGATCTATGTTGGGTCACAAATCGTAATGTGGAAACAAACCGAACATCTTTAGATCAAGAGTTCAAGACGATGTACAGAAAGTTTTGAAGAAGAGAAAAGTTTGTCCAAAGTACTCTCCGCACACCTTGACGCCCAAACAAAAATTACAATGTATCGTTGCTGCTGAAACTTGGCTGGAACGAAAAACGGGCAAAGTTCTTTCTGAAAAATAAAAGATCATGGTTGACGAGACCTGGTGTTACCAATATCACAGAAAGGCAAAGTGAAGACTGTGTCTCTTATGGTTCACCACGACCAAAGAATGTGCGACTGTGAAACTCTAGTTGAACGAATATCCAAAGAAAGACATTGTGACAGTTTTACTTGGTCGGAACAAACATTCTGTGCATTGCGCTGAAAATAGGATAGCGGAGAGACTACATAGAAAACCTGAACCATGAAAACCACATTGTAATTTCTCTCTATTTTTCATCAATCCAGCCTGGGAAATTTTAGGACTGATGGCGAGCACTGGCCCTCTCGATTTGACATACGCTTCATTTCTAGGCAATGACTCCTGACGGTAGTTGAAGATGAGAGATGAGAAATGAAGCAGCCTGAAGAGTTTGAGGCAGCAGTCGAAGACTGAAGTGGAAACGATGACCCTCAAGTAGAAAAAATTCCCTCAGATTATTTGAGATCCTGGAGAGTGCAGCTATGACAAAACTATTTCACGTGATGTGCGACATAAATGACACAGGAGAAGTAGTCTAGGTCTTCAAGAATAAAATAGTAATGGCAATTCGAAAGGAGGTAGATGCTGACAGGTGTGATTATTATTGAAGAAATTTCAGTAATAATTCATGGTTGCGAAATATGGGCATTAATTATTTACAGACGAATGGAAAACTGGTAGAAGCCAACATCAGGCAAGATCAGTTCGGGTACCAGAAAAATGTAGGAACATGAAAGACCATACTTACCGACCGACTTATCGTCTGAGATAGACTGAAGAAAGATAATCCTATATTTATAGCATCGATATTCTGTAGGTAGAACAGGTAAATATAGGAACCCAAAAATTATCTGCGACTGGTACAGAGGCCTGTCGGCAGTTACAAGAGTCGTAGGACATTGTAGGAAAGTAGTGGGTAGTATGGGAGTCAGACAAGTTTTAGCGCCTTCCCACTGTTACCCATTTCTGTCATGGGTAGCAAACGACCTGCAAGAACAGTTGAATGGACTAGACTGTTTTTTAAAAAGACGTTATAAGATTGATATCAACAAAACCAGAACAGAGATGTGAGAATGTAGTCGAATTGATTCAGGCGATGCCAAGGGAATTAATTTGGAAAGGGAATTCAAGAATAGTTCTTGCGTTTTCAGAGGAAACCAAATAAGAAACCACAAGAGGAGTCGTTGTTTTAAGGTATTTAGACAGCAAAAGAACTAATAATGATTGAAGTAGAGAGAATGTAATATACAGCGTGCTCACAGCAGTAAAAGTGTTTATGAAAGAGGAAAAAGTTGTTAACGTCGAATATACATTTACCTGTTAGGAAGGCTTTATGGGGTAGAATTTATATAAAGCAGGGTTGCTCTATGGGTTGCGTACACATGACAAATAGTTTAAGAGTTATTTTACCTAACATCAACCGAACAGAAATACGCTTCCAATAAAACAAAATATTTCTGTATCACATAAAGAATCTTAAATCGAGCTCCACAAAATCGTACAAACAAAATATTTTCAATTCAGTCAAACAACTAAATCCAACTTTTGCCCTGATATACATAACTGAGCAACAACACTAACAATTTACATGCTTGTTGCCTGGATGTAATCGGTAATTATACCTGATGTAACTTCAGCAGTTCAGCATAAGATGGAAAACATCTCCTAACTAGGATGATAATACACAATTTTTCACTCGAGTACCACGGACATGTGGTACTACCGCTGCTTCTCTTGCCAGGCAGCTACCACAACAAGCCACACTCAGCTCTCTACCAAAGTACCTACTCAAATATCTCAATAAATACTTACACAATAACAAACAATTTGTTATCCTCATAGAACAAGCAGCAATATCGGTTCTCAACAGTCAAGCTCACGATAAAATACAGGGTGATTCAAAAAGAATACCACAACTTTAAAAATGTGTATTTAATGAAAGAAACATAATGTAACCTTCTGTTATACATCATTACAAAGAGTATTTAAAAAGGTTTTTTTTCACTCAAAAACAAGTTCAGAGATGTTCAATATGGCCCCCCTCCAGACACTCGAGCAATATCAACCCGATACTCCAACTCGTTCCACACTCTCTGTAGCATATCAGGCGTAACAGTTTGGATAGCTGCTGTTATTTCTCGTTTCAAATCATCAATAGTGGCTGGGAGAGGTGGCCGAAACACCATATCCTTAACATACCCCCATAAGAAAAAATCGCAGGGGGTAAGATCAGGGCTTCTTGGAGGTCAGTGATGAAGTGCTCTGTCACGGGCTGCCTGGCGGCCGATCCATCGCCTCGGGTAGTTGACGTTCAGGTAGTTACGGACAGATAAGTGCCAATGTGGTGGCGCTCCATCCTGCTGAAACATGAATTGTTGTGCTTATTGTTCGAGCTGAGGGAACAGCCAATTCTCTAACATCTCCAGATACTGTAGTCCAGTTACAGTAGCACCTTCGAAGAAAAAGGGACCAAAAACTTTATTGGCTGAAATGGCACAGAAAACGTTCACCTTAGGCGAGTCACGTTCGCACTGAGTTGTTTCCGGCGTATTCTCAGTGCACGCTGAACAACTGTCGTCGATTCACTTCTGCCGTACTCAATAACACAAAAAGCTTTCTGTTGAGCGGTCGCCATCTTAGCATCAACTGACGCTGACGCCTAGTCAACAGCGCCTCAAGCGAACAAATGTACAACTAAATGAAACTTTATAGCTCCCTTAATTCGCCGACAGATAGTGCTTAGCTCTGCCTTTTGTCGTTGCAGAGTTTAAATTCCTAAAGTTGTGGTATTCTTTTTGAATCACC
The DNA here is from genome assembly GCF_023864345.2 of Schistocerca serialis cubense. Taxonomy (NCBI): domain Eukaryota; kingdom Metazoa; phylum Arthropoda; class Insecta; order Orthoptera; family Acrididae; genus Schistocerca; species Schistocerca serialis. Next base: position 526,802,999 of record NC_064642.1, read on the forward strand.
CTGTATAACCTACAAGCTGCAGGACGAATGCAGTTAATCATACTAACAGCAGGCAGTTAACAAATTGACTGCTCTCACTCACAGTGCACGCACCCCCACTCCAAAGTACTAGCAATAAACAACCACAACTTTTCACATACTACCACTGACTTCTGTGCAGAATTTCTTATTTCTGGCTACCCAATACACCCGTGCATCGCTTGTATACCACACACGGTACACGGTATCAGCCATAAAACCACTACCGTGCAACTGTCAACATAAAGAGTTTGCAGAATCTCCTTCCTCCGCCTCTACAGGGATCATTGTCCATTTGGTCGGGAAAAGACACCAGCCACTCCACAACGTTGTTGTGTCCACACAGCGGCTATGCCGCATGGAGCATGTAATGTCGTCCGGCTGACAGCATAGCAGCGTATCAGCTTCTCAAGGTTCTCGCTTTCGGTTCTGCCCTCCTTTGCCTCCATGGAGCGACTGACTACTCCTTATACCCCTACCTTCGTTATGCTGTCAAACATTAAGGATCGGATCTGCCATGGGTCTATCTGTAACAATTACGATAGCATGATTGCCCGCATGACCTCCTTTTGTGACTCCGAATTCCAAAGGTATATTAAATTTTACACTTGAAATTTATGGCAAAATCACGTGTAACATAACTTTCTTTTACACAGTTACAGTAACACAGCATCCAGCAACGTCCTATTTTTGTCACTGTTACCCAGTTTGGATTTAAGAATTGTAACTAGTCTGGAAAAATACTTCACCAGAAGTAACATAGACCTATTACGACCACGTGTTTGGTTGTACTGAATTTATTATTAAAGCCTAAGTTGGGCATGGGGTTCGGTCATTTTACCTAAAGCACACAAATAAAACTTCATTGCCTATCTTCAATATAGTTTTCATACATCTACGTGGTTACTCTGCAAATTCACACTTAAGTGCCTGGCAGAGTGTTCATCGAACCATTTTCATACCAATTCTCTGACATTCCACTCTCGAATGGCGCGTGGGAAAAAGGAACACATAAAACTTTCCGTTCAAGCTCTGATTTCTCTTATATTATTATTATGATCATTTCTGCCTACGTAGGTGGGTGTCAACAAAATATTTTCGCATTCGGAAGAAAAAGTTGGTGATTGAAATTTCGTAAATAGATCACGCCGCAAAGAAAAGCGCCTTTGTTTCAGTGACTGCCACACCAACTCGCGAATCACATCAGTGACACTCTCACCCCCATCGCGCGATAACACGGAACAAGCTGCCCTTCTTTGCAGGTTTTCGTTGTCCTCCGTCAATCCTACCTGGTAAGGATCCCATACCGCACAGCAGTATTCCAGCAGAGGAGGGACAAGTGTAATGTAGGCTGTCTCTTTAGTGGGTTTGTCGCATCTTCTGTTCTCGAACAAAGCGCAGTCTTTGTTTCGCCTTCCCCACAATATTATCTATGTGGTCCTTCCAATTTAAGTTACTCGTAATTGTCATTCCTTGGTATTTATTCGAATTGACAGCCCTTCGATTTTTGCGATTTATCGCATACCCAAAATTTATCGGATTTCTTTTAGTACCCGTGTGGATGACCTCGCACTTTTCTTTGTTTAGTGCCAATTGCCACTTTTCGCACCATAGCCGGCCGCTGTGGCCGGGCGGTTCTAGGCGCTTCAGTCAAGAACCACGCTGCTGCTATGGTCGCCGGTTCGAATCCTGCAACGGGCATGGATGTATCTGATGTCCTTAGGTTAGTTAGGTTTAAGTAGTTCTAAGTTCTAGGGGACTGATGACCTCAGATGTTAAATCCCATGGTGCTCAGAGTCATTTCAACCATTTGAGCAGCAACAGGAGAAGAGATAAGCACTTGCTCAAGTGATGGCAAGCAGAAATTAAGTGATGTTGATATCAGCATCAAAATTTTCTAAATCATCTGATGACGGCAGTTTGCTGAAATCAGTCAACGAGAATTATATAGTAATGTGCGATACATTAGTGAATACAGTAGTTAAGGGATCTATGAATTAAAATGTAATAGCTGCCGCAAGTGATGTATTGGGGTGACTATGAAAATCTTAATACTCCGTAGCAAGAGCACGTAACACCATTGAAATGTGAGTGTACGCATTCTACATCTGTAGAACACTTACTACAAGACAAGATCATCACTCTGACATAAAAAGAGCAGTGCCAAACTTACTCCACATGAGAAGAGGGGGAGTGGCCAATCTCCAGACAGAGTGCCTTAAAGTGCCATAAAGGAAAAGTAAAACATAATTATGAAGGAAGCACCAACAGAACAATATTTCCTCTGATTCACAATTTTCAGCTAAAAAATAAAAGTTACATAAATTACAGAATTTAAAGAATTGTAAACTGAAATACACACACACACACACACACACACACACACACACACACACACACACACACACACGCACGCACGCATACATTTGCAGTGCTACCACTAACACAACACTCACCAGTGCTCCCTGCAACTTCATCTTGCTTCAGTGCTTTCATTAACAACTACTATGATCCGCGGTTAATTGTCTATAAGCGTTTATGAAGATAATAAAAATACACTGCTGTCGATTAAAAGTAAAGCACAAGGAAATTGGGACATAGCAGATGTCAAACTGGCATAACCAGTTCTATATGCCTGGATATTTGAATGGCTAGTATTCCAGCGCAACCAGACAAGTACATAGAAGTAACGCCTTCCAAACTGTGTGAGTCAGGAAAGACTGCACAACGTGTTTATCGTTCAAAAGTCGTTTATGGATGGTTGTTGTTTGTGAGAAGGTGGTGCCATGCCTTGTGTGAGATACAGATAGTCCTACCAGCGTCTGTAGGAATTCTACAGTACTAGGATCGCGGTCTATCGCTACTGTGGTTTATCGTTCCTCTATACGACGATGAGCCAAAACATTATGACCACTGCCCACTACGACGTTCTAATCATAATAGCGGCGTTGCGAGGACGTGACGCGGTAGCAAAAGTATGTACCCGGAGTAGAAATGGACGGGGGCTCACCATACCGAAGAAATGAGATGCAAATGGTATATCTATTGAGATAAGCGACTTTGACGAAGTGCAGGTTAATATTACACAGAGTTTGTGAACGAATATCTCGAAAACGACGAAGCGCGACGAAGCGGGTCGAATTGCTCCAGCGTACACTCAAGTGCCAGCACGCAGTTCAGGAACATTAGAGCAGAGAGGGCTGTGAAGAAGGCGCCAGCCATGGAGGTAAGAATAGAGGGAGACGCCGTGACGTCACAGCTGCGAAGCTATGTGAAGCCGAGGGTAGCCATCTCAATCCGACCAAAACATTGCTGCTGTAAGCTTGTGTGCATAGGCTTGTCGCTCGCTTTTGGAAGGATTTTGCGCTATTATTGTGACCTGTGTGGTGTTCGGATGTACGAATCGTTCCGATTGTGATGCGAAATCGAAGGGAATAACATTTCATGTGTAAGTTGTCTCGTTAGGTGTGATTTTACAACTTCATTGTGAATGAACGTGAGCTACATCGGTACTTGTACTATAGCGTGTTTTTCTCCTGTATGATTTTAGATTTCCTAAAAATGAAAGTCGGAAAGCTCTGTGGGACAATGCCGTGAGGAGGAAGAATTGGCGTGCGTCTAAATGGAGCACTATATGTTCTCGGCATTTCCGAGAAGAGGGCATAGACCGAACTTCCCTTTCAACAGTAAGGCTCGGAGAAAATGCTGTACCATCAATTTTCCCTACACACCCAAAACATTTGCAAAAGGTATGTTAGTTCAAAGAATTAAATTCTTAGTTTTCAAGTTCACGTTTCAGGATAATACGTACGTACCGTCTATAATCGAAGTGTTGAGTAACTCACTTTGTCTTCATCATGTACCAAATTAAAAGTTAACACTACATTAACTGGCGTAAAGTATAGGCCTAAACAGGACACTGTGTAGATTTGCCATTCTATGTACCGTATTTCAACAAATATTGGTGGTAATGAACAGTGTTTCCCAGTAGTGTAACGTAACTGAAATGTTCCAGTACGTATTACAAACAAGATGTATTTGTTGGGCTTTGGAGGGAGGGTATAGCTAACTTAGTTTTCAGTTTCTATTATTTAGTTTGTGATACACGTTTATTACTGAATTAACAAAATTGTATCGTTTACATTGAAGGCTAGCTATTCGTAATATTACATTAAAAACTATTTTTAATCAGAAGAAACGCGGAATTTCGCCTTTACGAGATTTTATTTTAAACAAAAACTTTGAAACAACCAATCTGATGACGTTACATGCGTATATGGTGCAATTAGCGACTGTAATACACGCAGCGCAGCTATAGCACACTGGTAATGTTTTGGTCAGAGTGTGATGGCAGCAAGCCACGCCCCCATGGCTTCAAAACGTAGTACGGCTGGGATACGTAGCGCCATCTCCCCTTATTCTTACCTCCATGGCGCCAGCCAATGGCACGCGGACCGACCCCTCTCCAGTACGACAACCTGACGGCAGCACCCTCGACACGAAGAGGACATACGCGCCACGCCGCCTTGCCGCGGCCAGTTTAGCAGTTTGCCCATTTCGACAGCGGAATCAAGAATAGACTCTTGTATAGCAGTGAGTTGGGAACTGTATTAATTCTCTTGTATTACGAATTGTATATACCGAAGAGATTGCTTATGTTGCATGTCACCCTTTGCTTGTGATTCATCTTTGTAAATTTCTCAAAGTTAGGAATTGTAATTTATTTTCTGTAAATAAAGTTCGTTACTAGGAATTGCTTGAATTTTTGCCTAGCGATCAGAGAACGCAGGTTTGCTAGGCACCCCACACTCGACTGTTAAGCAGGATACTACATTGGCGATGAGAAAGTAAATGGGTCCCATTGTGGAAAACCAGTGAATGGCCACCAAACTGTGTCTGATTTCTTTCCGTGGGTCTTTGTGCGTTGTTGCGGCATCATTCTCTTTTTTCTTTGCAAGGGTATTTACTTGCTTTGATAGTGTTTCTTATAGTGTTTTTGTTACTCACTGTTTTCAGGTGGGCGCTGCAAAAATTTTCTTTTTGCTTTTGTAGTCATTTTTCTTGCTTGCCTTGTTTGCTTATTACATTTCTCTTTCCCAATATGAGCAACCCACCCCTTGCGCAGGCGCCTCAGCTGCAAGTGATAGATGCAACGCAGCTAACGCAGATCTTTCAGTTTCAGAGCCAACAAATATCAACCCTGCTAAACACGGTGCAGCAGGTACTGGCCGACGCTGTGAGCACTACCGAAGAACGAGCACTACCTGGAGCTCCAAGTGCTATACCGCCTTTTTGCCAGTTTCATGAGCAAGGTGAGTAATAGCTTGAGTGGTTGCAATAGTTTGAAGCTCACGTAATTGCTAACAGTGTACCAGGTAGTGTAAAACACTCCGAGTGAACTTTCCTATGATCAGGTTTTAGATTCGCTAACTAACTATCATGACCAACAAGCAGCCAGCTATCAATTCTTTAATTGCAAGAAACGGACATAACAAACTTACCGCGAGTGGGTCACAGATTTGCATGTTATGACAAGGAAAAGCAAATTCGTATGTGCTACTGGTGCTTTACATTCAGATGTTATGTTGTGTGGTGCAACTATGTACGATGTAACTCATGTAGGACTTAAAGAAAAAAAATTGATACAGTCTGAGCCATGCTTTCAGCATGTAGCGCAAATACTAGATCAGTAAGACTCAGGTGCATGTTGACTGATAAATTTGAGCAGCAACAAATTTGTCGGGTCGAGTCAACCCTTGCTTGCAGCTGGCCCATTAGGCAGCTACAGCTCATGTGCACCAAAATGCATAAACAGCTCTTTAAACACTCAAACAGAATTAAGTCATGACCTCGGTTCTCTTCATGACACAAATGCTAAGGCTGTCCATCCCCAAAAACACAGTGTCACACTTGTCGCAAGAAAAGTCACGCACTTTCCATGTGTTTGCAACGAAACAAACATAAGAATTCGGCACACTCACGAAAATCTAGTCACAAGGCCCAAATAATTAATGCAGCTTATTCAATGTCTGCTGCAGGCATTAGCAAAACTAGCAAGCAAACAGTTTCTTCAGTGCTACGCCAGTCCAACAAACTTTTTGTTCATTTGCTTATTAGTGGAAAAAATGCGGTTGGATGTGAGTGCCTCTGTTACATTGCTGAACCCTAACACATATGAACTGTTAGGCTTCCCATACCTGTCTAAAACTAGCACACACCTGACGTCTGATAATGGACAAAACATTCCCATTCTTGGAAAACGTACTTTGCTGCCACGTATAGCTCACATACATGAACTGTCGACTTTCCCTGTGCTACAGTAATGTGACTGTGAGAACATATTTGGCCTTGATTCATATGATTTGTTTGGCTTTCAAATTCAGGATAATGTGTTGTCAGTGTCTGCATTCAGTGCAAAAGATAGTGTAGTTTGCTTTCTGAAAGATGTCCCTGAACTCTTTTCTGAAGGTTTAGGCAAGGCTAATAATTTTGTAGCACATATTACTGTGAAAGACAATGCTCAGCCGAAATTTTGCCAGGCCATGGTTCAAATGGCTCTGAGCACTATGGGACTTAACATCTGACGTCATTAGTCCCCTAGAACAGAACTACTTAAACCTAACTAACCTAAGGACATCACATACATCCATGCCCGAGGCAGGATTCGAACCTGCGACCGGAACAGTTGCGCGATTCCGGACTGAAGCGCCTAGAACCACTCGGACACCGCGGCCGGCTTGCCAGGCCATAACTGTTCCCATTGCATTACGGGACAAAGTCACTGCTGAATTTAATAACTGCGAGATGTGGAGCTATTGCACCCATGTAAGCTAGTCAACGGGCAAATCCACTGGATTTGCTACCCAAACATTCAGGTCGCATTCGCTTCTGTGTTGACTTTGAGTCTACAGTCAACCCACAAACTTTAATAGGCACTTATCCACCGCTGCACCCCGAGGATCTCATGGACAGATATACGATCGTCGCTATTTTCCAAAAATTGATGACACATATTTTCAAATCCTACTAGATTAAGAATCTCAGAATGTGTGTGTTGTGAAAACTCATTTGGGATTGTTTAAATACTTGCATTTGCCTTTTGGCAGTGGTTCCTCATCCATTATTTTCGAGCTGACTGCTCAAGCACAAAACTCTTCAAACTATTTGGAAGATATTTTTCTAGCAGGTCATACACCTGAATGATACTTTACAAATTTGGTGTTTTGTTTCGTGTGTTATCTGATGGAAGACTAAATTGTAGAGTGGACAAATGTGTTTTCTTAAATCTTGCAGTATCCTAGTCATATCATAAATAATCAAGCTACACATCCTCTTCAGTCACATCTCTTAGCCACACGTGACTTGCAAATTCCTCAGAACTGCAGTCAGTTTTAGGGAAAATGAACTGTTATATTCGGTTCATACCGACTGCTGCACAAATCGCAGCTTCCTTGCATCGCTTGCATTGCAAGAAAGCCCCCTTTGTTTGGACAGATGAGTGCCAAAAACTTTTCACAAACTCAAAACTGTATTGGTTAGTGATCGATGCTTGGTTCACTTTGGTCCTGACAAACCAGGTGGTTGTAAGTTGACGTTTCCTCTTACGGAATCAGTGCAGTCTTTCCATACTGATTTGGTGATAAAGAAAGGTCTATTGATTTCTCCTCAAAAGTGTTGGCCAAAGCTCAGTGTAATTATTCACAAATAGAGAAAGAGGAATTGGCTATTGTGGATGGTGTTACCAAATTCCACCTGCATGGCAGAAAGTTCTACTTTGTAACGGATCGTAAGCCATTGCAGTCCCCGTTTCATCCGATGAAGCCGGTTTCTGTACGAACTGCCTAAAAATAGCAAAGAGGGCTTTATTGTTGTCTCTATACCAGTGCAAGATTGTGTATCGTCCGACGGCTCAACATATAATGCGGACGCACTTTCACTTCTTCCAGATGTCCCTGATACAGATTTTGACGCTTCTACTTCATCTTGTTGTCACGTCGATGCTCAGGATTCTGAATTGCTTAAATCCTTTCCTCTGAAGTATTAGAAAATTACACAGGCCTCGGGATTTCATTCAGATTTGAAAATTTTGCTAAAATACCTTCTGACATCTTGTCCTCACTCTTCACATAGCACAAAGAATTCTGTAGTGAACCAATACTTTGAAAGTCAGTATAACCTCGCTATACAGCAAGGTGTGATTCTTGATCAAAATGACAGTGCACAGTCACGTGTATTGATCCCAAAAACTGTCCAAAAGAAAGTGTTGCTGTTACTTCACCAAGGACGCCGGGGATTGTTCGTACGAAAGAGCTAGCGCGTCGATACTGTACTTGTCAGGATATGGACACCCAAATCGAACAGATGATCTCACAGTGTCACGCATGTGCGGAAAACCAGTCCGCTCCGCCACAAAAATTCTCTACTTGGTCTAAGCCTCAATCGGTATGGCAAAGTGTGCACATAGACTTTGAGCGACCTTTCGGGAACACTTGTTGGTTGATTGTGGTAGACACTTATAGCAAGTTTCCTTTCGCTGTGCCAATGAACTCGGCATAGCATACTTCAGGCCTTGTCCTCGATCTTTTGCCTCCAAGGGTTGCCGTAAGTAATAGTGTTGGACAACGGGCCTCAGTTCACGTCAAATAAATTTGTAACATTCTGTGAACGCTATGTCATACAGCCTTTAACTAGCGCACCGTTCCATCCACAGTCAAACGGCGAGGAGGAACGTTTTACCAGAATCTTCAAACAGCAGATGGCAAAACTTCGCACCGCACACACCGGGAATCAAACATTGCAACGGTTTCTCGCCTCATATCGTTTAGCGGTATCAGACAGTGGACGCGAGGCGAGATCCTTCATCGACTTGGACCATGCCTGTATCTAATTTCAGGCCCCAACGGATTGCCGCGCCGACATCACAATCAAATTAGCCGCTGGTATGTGCACGGTTATCCTTCTGTGCCTCTTACCCCAGGTGCATGGATCTCCCGCGCAGCTACAGCAAACGCTAGAGGGGGTTCATCACTAAACCACGGGGCGAACCCGTGGAGACGGAGCCTTCGCCACCTCCGCCTCCTCTCGTCCCAGCGATGGAGCTGGACCCGCCCACGCCGCAGCAGCAGACACCTTCTACATCTGATTATTGGCCTCAGGAGGTGGACGCGTACCATTCTGGTAGTTTTCCGGGGTACATTTCCGCCAGAGCGAAGGCAAGGTACAACTGGAAGCCTCATGACGTCCCCTGAAGCCACAGCTTCCGGTCCAGAGCAGTGTCCACAATCCTGCCTTCCCTCCCGTTGTCGAGCTCCTTATACGCCGACGGTCCATCACTTGGGAGGGAGGGGAGGGGGGGGGGGGGGAGTGGAATGTTGCGGCATAAAGTCGAGCGCCGGCACGCAGTTCGGTAACGTTATGCAGAGAAGGCTGTGAACAAGGCGTCAGCCAATTGCAAGCAGACCGAATTCTCTCTAGGACGACAACCCGACGGCAGATCTGTCGACAAGACGAGGACATACGCGTCGCGCCGCCTGACCGTGGCCAGTTGAAGACTAGCAGTTCGCCCACTTCGTCAGCGACATCAAAAATAGGCTCTTGTATCACCAAATGCGACATGGTCGCGTATACAAACAGTGATCCAATACTGTCACATGTTTTTTGTTTCAGTCTTTGATCACAATATGAATTCTTTAGACGATGACCGGTTTCAGTCCGTAATGACCATCCTCAGATCTTTTGTACATCATGTCCTAAAGTGATTAGGCCATAATGGCATCGTCAAAACATATAAATATAATCACCATAGCATCGTCATGAAGATGCCATTATGGTCTAATCACTTTAGGACATGGTGTAAAAAAGATCTGAGTATGGTCATTACGGACTGAAACCGGTCATCGTCTAACGAATTCATATTGTGGTCAAAGACTGAAATAAAAAACATTAGGCACTTGTGCAGCAGCAACTTCGGAACTTTATTACTTCTCTTGTATTACTAATTCTATACACCGAACAGATTGGTTATATTGCATGTCGCCCTTTGTTTGTGACATATAAAAAAAAATGGCTCTGAGCACTATGGGACTCAACTGCTGAGGTCATTAGTCCCCTAGAACTTAGAACTAGTTAAACCTAACTAACATAAGGACATCACAAACATCCATGCCCGAGGCAGGATTCGAACCTGCGACCGTAGCGGTCTTGCGGTTCCAGACTGCAGCGCCTTTAACCGCACGGCCACTTCGGCCGGCTTGTGACATATCATTGTAAATTTCTCAAAGTTAAGTACTGTCATCTATTTTCAGCAAATAAAATTCATTAACACGATTTGTTTGAGTTGCTGACAAGCTAACCGAGAAAGCAGGTTTTATTGGCACTTCATATTTGACGAGTAGGCAGGATACAGCAGAATGTTCATGTGCTATGCTGTGAGTATGCACGAAAAGAGGTAGAAGGACAATAAAAACAACCACCGTACGCTAAATGGTTGGTCGTCCACGACGTTCGACAGAACATGGGTCTTGGAGACTTCTCTGTTGTATAATGTAGGGTAGCGGCATCTCTGCCGAAAGAGTACAATGCTCGTGCACTCACAAGTCTGTCGCAGCACAACATTCATTGGACGTTGTTGAACAGGGAGCTCTGCAGCAGATTACGTTAATTACGATTGCAGTGGATACGCGTCCATCAGGGTTCGTCCCTCGACCAGTGGAAACTTGTTGATTCTTCAGGTGAATGATGTATTTGCTACACTAGGTCGCTGGTCGTCTTCACAAACGTCGCCGTGGAGATGAATGGTGGCAGAAAACGTGGAAGGTGCCACAGATTCTGGCTGGGGGGAAGCAGTATTATGCTATGAGAGACAGTCTCCTGCGCTTTCATGGGAACTGTAGTGATAATCGAAGACACTCTGACAGCTGCGGCCACCTGCACCTCTTCATGCTTGATGTCTTCCTCGACAGCGATGTCATCTTTCAGCAATGTAATTGTTTGTGTTTCGGAGCGAGAATAGCGCTACAGTGGTTTGAGGTGCATTATGGTGAGCTCACGTCGATGTCTCGGTGACCAGATTTGCCTAATGTAAATGCTATGTAACTCATCTGGATCGCTATCGGGCGCCATCAAAACGCACTCAAGTCAGGGGCTCGTTGGTTACGCATGTTACGTGACCAGAGCCTGGACATCAAATGTCATGTCCATCCGAAAACTTGTCAACAAACTATCGGATACGTAACTGCAGAATCAGTGATTTATTTCGTTATAAAGACGGACAGACAAGCTATTAAACAAGTAGTCATAATGTTCTGGATCATCAGTGTGTTTCTGCTGGCTTTAACAGGTCCCTAGGTCTCTCATGGAAATACACTTGATCCCACGAGCCACATGCCTCTAGCACCTGATAGGACAGACATATTGTTCGCACGGGGTCATGCAGCCATGTTGCGTATCTGGTGTCAAGAAAATATCTGGGGTCAAGGAATGTGCTTGTTTACAGCGAGACAAGATTACACAGGGGCAGTGCGACGATATCTGGAACTCGGCGGCCTGCCTGCAAGGCGACCATTTTGTGGTTCCCCTAGCTGCAGAGTCAGAGGCAGGCGCCGCTACGTCAAGACCGGACTCAGAGGAGGCAGTATGTCATCTTTACAGACGAGTCTGGTTCAGCACATACGTTCATCAGTGCAGAAGGAACTTTAGAAGATTGCAGGAGGGCACATCATCACACCCCAAGGCAAAGGGTTGTGATTAGATACACAACACGACTGCTTCTGGCTCGCATAACAGGTAATTTTCACACAAGCATTTACATTTCACTCGTGTTACGGTCAGTTCGTGTTCCCTGTCTTCGGGGTCAATGCATTGTTATATGTGAACATGACAGTTCATGTATGAGTGTCGCTGGTGATGTTTTGACCTACTTCGGTATAGACGGTATTCATCTGTTGCCATGATAGCACGTCCTCCTCATTGAAACCATCAGGTAACTCAAAAATTATTAAAATAACTGTCTCGGTCGCAAAGATAATGCATCATGCGACTCTTGGAACAACTGTACTTACTCCAGTAGGAAAGCTGCTATGTGGGATCAGCACAGCTGTTCCCAGCGTCATTATCGTCAGCCGGATGCTGCGTTATCTGAAGATGCCTAACTACAAAAGGTCGAAGCCGGTTATATTTTAATTAAATGTGTGATCGAGACTGGTTTTTGATTATTAAGTCAGAGAGATTCGCTTCAGTTGTTCAACCTATTTATTGAAACTATGACTGCTTTCGGGGTTTCAAAACCACATCTTCAGGTGTATCGAATTATTGTATTTGGTAATGCATAGCATGCGGTGGGGCCAGTCCGTGCAAGAGCTCCAAATTACTTCTCCAAATCACTGCACGGTGGCGAAAACTGCCTGCCGCCTTGCAGCCGCGCTGTCGTGGTTGTCATTCCTGCTGTGCGTCGCTCCAGGCAAATGGGGGAGGGGGGGGGGGGGGGTTGGTTCCTTTCAAAGGGCACGGCCGACTTCCTTCCCCGTCCTTCCCTAATCCGATGAGACCGATGACCTCGCTGTCCGGTCTCCTTCCCCAAACAACCAACCAACCTGCTGTGCGGGTGTCCGGCGGCGAACAGTTGCCGCCAACGTGCAGTGATTTGGAGCAGTAATTTGGAGCTCTTGCACGGACTGGCCCCACCGCTTGCTATGCGCTACCAAATACAATAATTCAATACACCAGAAAAATGGTTCAAATGACTCTGAGGACTATGGGACTTAACCTCTGAGGTCATCAGTCCCCTAGAACTCAGAACTACTTAAACCTAACTAACCAAAGGACATCACTCACATCCATGCCCGGGGAAGGATTCGAACCTGCGACCTCAGCGGCCGCGCGGTTCCAGAGTGAAGCGCCTAGAACCGCTCGGCCACCCCGGCCAGCAATACAACTGAAGATGGGGTTTATAAATCCCAAAATCGGTCTTAGTTTGAATAAATAGTACAACTGAAGCGGATCCCTTTAAATTGTCATACCTCTCGGTAGCGTATGTCCTACAAATAAAATCTTGTATTTTAATAATTTTGCTTAACTGATCGCTGTTCCCCAATAATTTTATCTAAAATTTTCTGGTAATACGCTGATGTGAGAGTGGCACACCGTTACTCACCGTCCAGTAAGCTGTAACTCCCATAAATAATTAATATTAGTAATAAGTAGAAGTTCTTTATTTTCTATCCATTCTGGTGTTGAAGTTTTAATGGCTTGAACTATACAGGTATGGCCACATTTTCAGTAAACATTCCCCACACATGATGAATAAAGTGTTCCATGAGGGCATGGATCTGGAAGTGCTTCATTTCCATGTTAAAACCCATTTTCTACTTCATAGCTATGTTGATCACCGGAAACACGCAGAAACATTAGCAGATGGTAATGGCCATGGTGCTCAACGTTTGTATCACGTGAAATTTACAGATGAAAACTGACAGACAGGATGACGTTGAATGGTGCTGATCGTTGTCTTGTAGAGGATGGTATGTTTAAGCCTACTGCCCGCGACGGGGAGAAGCTTAGGACGAGGACAGCTCACCTGGAGGAGGAACTCCTTTGAGCAGTTTACGACAATCGTAGACAATTAGCTGCAACAAGTAATGTTGAGACTGTCTGGAGAGCACTACATGAGAACATGATGTATCCGTGCCTTGCACGGCGTGTGCAGACACTATCAGCAACTGTATTTCCTGCACGGGTAGACTTCTGCGAGTGGTTCATTCACCAATGCGTCAGCCCTGTCTCTAGCGCATATGTGCCGTTCACGGATGAGGCTACGTTTCAAAGTAGATGATTAATGTGTTGAAGAGAAGTAGGAAACGAGTTGTGACCTGGAAGTGGAGCGTTTTCGGGCTCATGACCAAACTACAACGAGAGGCGTTCAGTAAGTGATGCAACACATATTTTTTTCTCGGCCAATTTAAGTTAAAGAAATTCGGGAGTTTGTTGTAGGACATCATAGAATGTTCCCGCTTTAGCCCCAGCCCCTACTGTTTCATGAAGTTCCTATAGGTGGAGGCGCTATACGTAGCCTTCAGAATGGCGTCTGTAACGGAGGTGCGTTCCAACCAAGGAGTTTGAGTTCATTTTGGCGGAAAACTACAGCATCGGAGATGTTCATAGGTAAGTCTGCAGGCTTTCGTGGCCGTTGTCACTGAAGTTAAAATCTTCTGGGTTATTAGGCCGCGTCATGTTTCTTCTAAAATGAGCGACGTTTCGACTTCTCTGCTGGAATCTTCCTCAGGATCTTCTGGTGTCCACTACTGCTGGAACGGTATTCATAGGTGCTTGCAATATGTGACACCTACTGAACGACTGCACGGTGAGTCGTTAGCGAAGCGTTTTTCATCTCCTGCGTGAAAGCAGATCCTTAAGGGCATGTCCTATTTACAGAGTCCTCGTTGCTCTAGTCTGAAGCAGACGGAAGGAGCAACTGCTCCCTGAAATTGGTTTTACGCTTTAAAAGACAGGTCTCTGCTTCCTCCAAAGCTTGCTTCCGAGTAAAATGTAACTGTGTCCACACAATTTTCTGATGCGATGGTAACAAGTCGAGTGACACCAGGGCAAGTACACACACAGCTCACCTTTATTCTTTGAAGGGGCCATTCTATTTGATGTCTTCCATCATGGTGCAACGATCAACTCGGATGTACGTTGTGCTACTCATAGGAAACTGAAGAAAGGACTTCAGGGTGTTCGTCACCACAAAAAAGAAAACGAACTTCTTCACGATGTTGCAATCCGTCCCGCATGTCTGTGCACCCTAGAGGGGCCCACAAAACTTCATTGGACTGTTACTCGTCATCCACACTGTAGCCCGGATGATCCACTTTCCGACTTACATCCGTTGGGCACAAGGAAGGAACCACTCCGTGGGAAGCAGCACGTGGAGGATGCAGAGGTTATTGATGCAGCAAGACGTAGGCTGTTACGTCGACCACTGAAGTGGTACCATGCAGGCGTACAGACCCTCCCAGTAAGGTGGCATATGGTAGTCGTATTGAACGGAGATTATGTTGATAAATAGTTTTGCAGATAGAAGACTGGAGAATAATATGGTGTATTGGAATCCTGAGTAAACTAAACCTCCTTTCAGAAAAAAAAATGCATTGCATTGCTTACTGAACGGCCCTCATATTTTCTTTCTCTAGGTGTGGGAAATGTTTCCTGAAAATTTGGCCATAACGTGGTAAGGATGTAGACATGATAAGCGGTAAGGATGTAGTTATGTGAACAGAGCTAATTTAAACATTTCGAAAGATAATGAATGTTTGGATACCACTAATTGTCACGTATTTGCTGGTAACCTCAAATTCTGTGCCGTTCTCCTTTAGTTTCCTTTCAGAGCAGTTTTTATTCTCCTTGCGAAGCAGTAGGAGCATGTTTTGGCGCTGATTACGCCGCCTGCGAGCCAGTAGCCTCGTTTCTCGGCTCCAGACTGCCAGTAATCCTCTCGCTTTAACAAAATATTCGAGTGGCTGCGACCGCATTCTCCCCCAAGGACAGGCGCGGCCGCCGCGCCTAATCGCCCCGGCGCGCCCTTCTGCCGTCTGGCGCTGCCGTAATCAGGCCGGTGTTTGTTCCCCGGCGACGCCGCCTCCCACAAAACACGCTCGTTAACGTCGCCTCCCAGCCTCGTCGCTTTTATTCCACTCTTCCACTTCTTCTTCCTCTTCTTCATCCTCTCCTCCGCCATTTCTGCCCTTTTGCGTTCCCGCCTGCGCTCTCTTCAGGCCCGCCAGCAATTGCGTGTCGGGGCCAGAGGAGGCGAATGGTGCAGGAAATCACATCCAGCTTTGAAAAGCGACAAAGTGGTTGTACAATTGACCACAGACAAGGTGAATGAGAGTTCCTGACGTCAGTAATAGGTTTCTTTTGGCTCTCGCCTTTCTGCGATCACTTGTGGGTGATGGGCAATTGTACCTTATCCTACGATAACTGAATTATGACCATGAACGAATGTTCCATCTGCAGAAATAACCTGAAAAATGTAACGTGCCGTAGGTAATAACTCCATTTTGTAAATATTGCACAAGATCAATGGACTCTAACAGTGTTAAGAGCAACAGCATTTTATTTTAGATTATTTTCTATATTTTTGGTCACTACGCTTGTGTCTGGTTTTGAGTGGATTGCCACGATTTCCTCTGTGGTAAAAATTTCTTCACCTCTGGGTAGCATCTTTATCCAGTTTTCTACATTAATGGTTGTATGTATTCTAATTTCTGTCATCCGCTAGAATCTCTTCAGTAATTCCCTCGACACATTGTTTGTCTCAATGTGTCTTCCTTTAATAAGTATTTTAGAAATATTCCTCCCTTTACTGATTTTATGGCGAATCTCCTTTATTCTCATTTTATTAGACTACATAATTCGTAGAATTTTTGATAAGAACGTACCTCCACACCTTTTTTTCGGGTTTGCATTATTTGTAATAAATATTTTTTGGAGGCTGTATTTCATCACGAAGTAGACAATGTTATGCTTGACTTGTGGAATTTGAGAACGAGCGCCAGTGTTTACTCACTCATTTCTGGTATAAGAAAACACTATGGACAATCCTATTTCGTAACACAGTAAGTCAAACCCAAGTCAAAATTGACATACTGTAATATAGGGACAGGTGACCTCAGCAGTTTGCCGGCCGCGGTGGTCTAGCGGTTCTAGGCGCTCAGTCCAGAGCCGCACGACTGCTACGGTCGCAGGTTCGAATCCTGCCTCGGGCATGGATGTGTGTGATGTCCTTAGGTTAGTTAGGTTTAAGTAGTTCTAGGTTCTAGGGGACTGATGACCATAGATGTTAAGTCCCATAGTGCTCAGAGCCATTTGAACCATTTGAACCTCAGCAGTTTGGTCCCTCTGGAATTCACAAACCCACACTGTAATTATTCGTTGTTGGCGGCAGTCTTCAAAAATACACACGCCTTTCCCTACAGTTAGCCTACGTGTTCAGTAGAACTCTCAATAGAGTTCTAAGAGCTTCTTTACTGGTTATTAAATATTCAGGAAACAGTTGAATGGACACGTGATTTCGGACCAGTTTGTATCAAGTAGGCCTGGTGTGTCACAAACTTACTTTCTTCTAAGAGTGCTTCCCGTAGTGAAAAGATAATTTATTGTTGTAACCGTATTCCTCAGTTTTGGAACGCTATTGAGCTAGCTGACTACTAGGTAGAGTCGGCAGTACGTCGACTAGATAGTTGTACGTTTCGAATATTTATCTGTAATCGTTTATTGAGCATAATTATTTATTTTGTAGGTAACTTCTGCATGTTGTTCAATAAGAGAAGACTTCAGAAAGTAAGTTACATATTACTATGGCACGCCAAGTGGTTTTCATTGAGTGTTGCATTGCTCTTCAAAGTAATAAAGATACATGGAACTGAAACTTCCTGGGAGACTAAAACTGTGTGCCAAACCAAGACTCGAACTCTGGACCTTTGCCTATCTTCCAGGAGTGCTGGTTTTTCAAGTTTCGCGGAAGTGCTTCTCTCAAGTTTGGAAGGTAGGAGACGACGTACTGGCGGAACTGAAGCTGTGAGACCGCGTCGTGAGTCGTGCTTCGGTAGCTGAGTCGGTAGAGCACTTGTCCGCGAAAGGCAAAAGATCACGAGTTCGAGTCTTGGTTTGGCCTACAGTTTTAATCTGCCAGGAAGTTTCATATCGCCGCACATTTCGTCGCAGAGTGGAAATCTCATTCTCGATACATGGCCCTATTTTTCAGCAGTCACCCATTCACCGGGCATTTACAATACACAGCAGTCGAAACATACTAGCAGTCGTTCAATTCTTCGGTGATAGAAATGCTGTTCTTGGTCGCTTAGCCATTCGAGAATAGCTGGGTGAACGTCCTCATCGTTGAAGGTTGCTGAAAAGATGTAAATTGCATGATGCAGGCTCAGCATCACCCACGTCCGTGCGACCTTCGTCAAATTGTTGGCACCTTTGTACTACGACTGGGATGTGACGTTGTATTCGGTCTTCACACTGTCAGCATTTCACGGCAAAGCTGTTTGTACAGTTTAGATGTTGTGCCCCAAGAATCTTACTCCTGCGACCCCTCCATTTCACTCGCGCACTGTGACGTACGTGTCATACTTGCAGCAGCAGAACTTAGGGTGCAGGAAACCCCTATACATGTAGGTCCACACCATTCTGATAATGCACCTCTCTTGTCGCGCTGTGGTCTGATCGTGGGACGACATTCGTAGCTTACTTTGTGAAGACCGTAGCTATATGATGCCCCACGAGACTTTGTCCATTGCTGTTAAAGTCGCTAGTCTCATCAGCCAACAAAAGAAGAACTTCAGTATCGTTGACGGCTTTTATAATATTTTGGTGGACTATTGATAAATGAATACTGCTCAAATGGTTTAATACAGTTCAAAAATATGTAGATTATGCTGAGCGTACCTTAAAGTGGTCATGATGAATTTCATCAGCTGCATCGAAGCAAAAGCGAAGTAATTTGTTCAGTATTACCACTTTCAACGAATTTTCCAAGTAGCAAAGTGTCATTAGGGGGGCTAGGATGTCAAACGGGCCGACTTGGAGCAGGAGAAGCACCACAGAACATTTTAATTTCCACTGTCTGCACTTTTACAAATAAATTCATACAACTTTGTTAGCATGACCAGGAAGGATTCAGAATTCATACTCGTAGTAGTGGAAGTTCAAAAAAATAGCAAAATAATTTTTTTACGTGTGTAATTTCATCATTTTTGCACTTACTGCCGTCCGTTGTGGCCGAGCGGTTCTAGGCGCTTCAATCCGGAACAGCGCTGCTGCTACAGTCGCAGGTTCGAGTACTGCCTCGGGCATGGCTGTGTTTGATGTCCTTAGGTTAGTTAGGTTTAAGTAGTTCTCAGTCTAGGGGACTGATGACCTCGGATGTTAAGTCCCATAGTGCTTAGAGCCATTTGAAACATTTCCACTTACTATTGGCTACATTTGTTGCTGTAGGTACACTTCTCTTAATACGTAAGAGATTCTTCGATGAATTATGCACGGTACACAAACCATACTTACAGGTGTATCAAACTCTAGAATTTATTTAATTTATGTAGAAAATGAATGAGCTGTTACATTTTAAGCTCCATGTTTAGAAAAAACCTCAAATTATATAGTTTATTATGTCAGTTTTTACCGCAGTTTTAACAAATTTGGAAAGTTCTAGAGTTTTGCCTTAAGTAGTTGTGTTTAATAAACAAACCAAGTTTGATAGTAATAGGATATTTATTTTGGATTTTATATATACCTACGAGCAGAAATTTGTATTTTGCTGAAAACGGCCGCTAAAGTTTCTATTTGCATTTGGCATTCTTTTAGAACTGTTCAGTGCCTTAAGCAAGTTCTTTTTCATTTTCTAAATGTTTTCTTCCTTTTCACATTCCCATGATGCACTCTTCATTATTTTATCACCATCAAAAATGATTTATACGCTTTCACACACTCTGTGTCCATCACATATAAAGCTTTGATGGAGTTCTCTCTGGGCTTAATTCCCATTTTCTCCAAATCATATTTCCTGCTTCGCACACCATTATTAAAACATGAAACTGCATCATAAACTCCACTAACAAATACAGTTCTTCTCACAAAAATAATTTTTGGCAATATTTCCCATACATATTGGTTAAAACTTTCATTTGGCTTTTGGGTACCGCCATGAAGACATTTCTTCAATAACTTTTAATTTGCAAGGTCTCTCAATATAGGTTTGATGATTTCCATTACAGTAGATGGTAGAGAATTCCTGTGACGATATTCTTCACTTAGGTATGACAGAAGAATGCTGTGCAAAGGGTTGTGGCGCTGTATCTTGGTACACTTAAGACCTTATAATCTCTCAAGTTTGTATGTTTTATACATCAAACTACTGAGGCAGATATGCGCTACGAAATAGGCATATTTTAGAAAAAACTTTCTTTTTTTTAATTTTTGAGGTCCTACCCCACTTAACACCATCAGATTTTATTTCTAAATAGTCTTATTTTGTTCCGTTGATATCATTTCAGTTCTGTCAACTGTTTTTATTTATATTCCTTTTTTTATGTTCCTCCTTTTACAGAACAAGGTTGCACGAATCTGGGAAACTGGTGCTGCAAACTCTTAGAATTTGTTAGCAACCGGTACTGAACATAATTTAAAACCATTACTTTATTCAAATACTTCCCCAGAACAGCAATGTTTTGATTACTAGATATATTAGCTCGATTAATCGCCAAACTGACTTTTGGAGATGGGGAACAAAAACTTTATATTTTAACAAGGCACCATTATTATTTTTGAATAAAGTCTCACACGAGCATTTCTACTTGGGACTGTAGAAGCAACTACGATTTACTTGGATTGCTATTGTTCTCTTGAAAGCTGGTGCCATGAAATATGTTGTAAAGAGACATCCTTCTTAACAAAATTGCCGTTCACCGAACTTCATCTTTTCCAGTATTTTCCTCCTGGTCCGAGGAAAAAGTATTCCCTGCGTTCAAATACGCTGGGGCGAGCAGTCATTAACCTGTCAGACTTTGATTCCAAATGACAGCAGTTAAAATCGCTAACTAGTCATCTAGATCTTAGTCTTCCGTTGCTTCCCTACATTACTTAAGACAAAATTTGACAAGTTGACTCTGAAAAGGACGCGGCCATTTCTTCATCAATCTGATTCGGCTCGAGTTTGTGCCGAGTTTCTAATGACCTAGTAGTGGACTTGCCGTTACATCTTATTGTTTATTTCTTTTCTTTTGCCTATATTGATTCTTCTGACGTTCTACTGATTTCTATTTGCCAAATATTGTGTGAAAATCACCTAAGGATGTCCATGTGGAGATGCCGTACTTAAGCGATTCTTTTTAGATAATACAAAATACTGTGCTCCCCTTCTTCCATTATTTTAAAAATTATTTTATAATACATTGGTCGAATAACGAAGCGCTTCAACTGCGTCGAAAAATCAGCAGGGCACTCCAGTTTTTAAAATAGGAAATCGGAAAGGCCTCCATAAATCTGTGTGATCTGTTGAACGACAATACTTCACGTTTCATGCTTGCGTAACACCTCATTGGAGACTGGTAATCTCCTTTGTAGGAATCAACTTAGATCCTGCAAAGACTGACGCTATAAACTCTGCTTGCTCCAGTCGTCCATTAGGTCCAGACTGATTCCGTTTTCTCTAACTTCCAGAAGGCGCCCAACAGAGTTCCATATTGCCGTCTAATGAGCAAAATACGGGATTATTACATATCGGATTAGCTTCGTGGCGGAACTGAAGGCTTCTTAGGAGATCGGTAAGTCGGTATTAGCGTGCAGAAATAGTCAGGCGTGGAACTACTTATTACAGGACCGGTACTGCTGCAGATTTTTTTATGAGGGCTGTTCGGAAAGTAAGGTCCGATCGGTCGCGAAATGGAAACCACAGTGAAAAATCCGGTGAAGCTTTGCACAATAGTGCTTTACAGTGTCTCTAGTACGCCTGTCGATCGTGTCACACCGCTCTTTCCAGTTCTGAGGACTTTTTGTGTTTCACGTGGCGTTTGCAGGACTGTGACAAGCAAATATCGTTTTACTCAATGGATGGGGAGCTTCGCAGTGCCGATCACAACATGTTCTAGCAGACGGCCAACGACCGCGAGGGAATAAAATGCGTGTTGTTCAGAGTTTCATTGCACTACGTTATATTAATAAATAAAACAATTAAAATAAATACAAAATAAGTTAAACATTGTTATTGTAGATTGTAGTTAATGTAGTGGAAATATTCACAGTTACTTTGTAGCTGTGTGTCGATGGAAGTTGTCCAGTAGAAATGAACGAACTGATTTCTTTTAATACACAGTCAGATGCTGGTCTACGTATGTATCCTATATTCAATAAATAATGTCATAGGTAACATTAAATAACGTCTTATTTATAGTTTTCTGAGAGAATAATCCAAACATTTAACACATAATGAATAATAGCCATCTGTGTCTTAGTAACTAAGAAACATTTACACAGTGAAACTAATTAATATTAAAAAAAATATCCAGTCTTCTGCCTCAATTTGTCTACGAAGCTGAAAAAATTGTGAGAAAACTGGTTCAAACAAAAGGCAACAACCACTTTTTACTCATTTCCACGAAAAATAAAGATATTCAGATTTGTGGAGTTTTCTCGTATTAGGAAGCTATTTCAGATGAATGATGTACAGTTTGTCTTACACACAAAGACCAAATACACTCGGTGCACCACAGACGGAAAGAAATTTTTGTTACTTCCGTGCCATGCGTGTTAGTGTAAGTTGCAGTGTTCGGCTGCTGCCATTTGCATGCAGGCGTAGACGCATGCTGTTTCTGCCCTGTCCGTATAATACTGGCTGCTGCACTGCCTACTGAGCTGGCGGCGGTGGCAGTGGAGTGACGTGGAGAATTAAGACATCGGAGCTACAAACACGCAGATGCCGTTTAGAGCTCCCCTGAGCCGACGTAAATTGCCGCTTAATAATGGAACGGTTCATTAAGGGCAAGGAGAGGGTGGGTCTTGGTGGGAGAGGGGGGGGGGGGGGTGGAGAGAGAAACACAGAGGCAAAGGACACAGCGGGGGGGGAGGGGGGGGGGCGACGAATCGGAGCTGCTTCCTCTCCGTGAAATCTTCAGGCTGCACAAGAACAAGAGAGGACAGATTTATCTTCCAATCACTACTTAGGAAGAAACCTCGAGCGCTCTTTACAGCAGTGCTACCTGCAAAAGTCTTTGGTACTAGCTGTATCAGGCTGACCGCAACCACTGCTGGGACCCGTAATGTAAACTATTCCGATGGCTGTGGATCGGGAGCAGCCGATGCTTACTGTGCATACAGGGGAAAAAAAAACAATCATACGTTAAGTCACAATGAGGGGAAAATACGTGGTGGGTGATTGTCACGGACGGTAGTTGAAGGGGAGATGGCGAGAATGAGAGGACAATCAGCTGCAAAAGTCACTGCGGAACTGAAAGTCGCACTCGCGAGCCGTGACAGCACCAAAATCTCGTGGCACAATGTTTGCTCCTCGGTGGTTCAAATGGCTCTGAGCACTATGGGACTTAACATCTGTGGTCATCAGTCCCCTAGACTTAGAACTACTTAAACGTAACTAACCTAAGGACATCACACACATCCATGCCCGGGGCAGGATTCGAACCTGCGACCGTAGCGGTGACGCGGTTCCAGACTGAAGCGCCTAGAACCACACGGCCACAACGGCCGGCGCTCCTCGGTGGTGATGCTGTGTTCGAAAACGATAAGTTTCGAATTCCCTCAGATCGCATAGACCAGGACTGGTTTGTTAGCGCGAAGCCGTATTGCTGCATCTCCCCTGGCCACACAGCATTCATGACCTGTATGTAACAATTCCCAGGCGACTGGAAGCTGTTTTCAACGCCAACGGTTTTTCTACAACATATTAGGTATGCTAAAGTGTTTTTTGCGCTTCCATATCTTTGCCAATCCCTGTTTATCTGTAATTTGACTGATAGTTTCATTCCTTAGACTTGAAACTGTTATGTTCGATCATGGATAACGAAACTCATTTCAAAATAGTTGCTTCTATTAACAGAAAGGTCCTTCGCTAAATGAAACGAGCTATGGGCTCATTGATACTTCTAGCTTGCATCTGATAGTCTTTTAGAAACTGTGCGCGATAGATAGATCTTTTACACTTAATGTAATACTCAAGATAACAGAATAGCACATCTAAATACATTAAAAAGGTTTCAACCGGCTCTGCCACAAGTACATTACATACGGGGAATGTGATTGCAATATATAAATCATGCATTATTCTCTACCATATTAAGCTTATACATTATGGATGTTTAAGAACTCTTGAGTATATTTATATACTCAACACATGGTCCAGATTGTTTATTAAACAAGTTGTTAGGATGTGGTCCAAGCACATACAAAACAGTAGCATTCGTACAGTAGTAGGCAGGTGTGGTACCTATTCACACGAAGGTTCAACGCAATTCATCAGTGCTGCTAATCGGAAGAACCAAATGGGTCGTTGGAATAGCCAAGGTAAAAAGGAACAAGGAAAACGAATGCAGGACCCACAATAAACCAAAATATACACCACATCGTTATTACCAAAACTACCACAGAACCCGATGGCTACTCAGCAGTGTCTTGGCTAGAAATGTGAGACACAACATGGGCTGATCAACAAGAGGTCGCACATCGAACACGCACTGCAAAGAACAAAGAAAGACCCCGGTTATACGAGAAGCGTTCAGCAAGTAATGCAACACATTATATTCTGAAGGCAGGTTTGTTTTATTCATAATTACAATACACCGCGTTATTCGCCAGTCCTTATTCTTTTGGTTACAGAACCCTGTTTTTCAACATCATCTCCGTTCACTGCGGCGGCTTTACGCCACCTTACTTGGTGGGCCTATATGCCCGCATGGTAACACTCTATTCGCTGACGTTGCGCTACATCAGTAACACCCCCATCGTCCACGACTGCTTCCTGCACAGTACATCTTTCATGCTCTTTACTTACGGTATTACCGTAGGCGGTGAGGTGTCCAGCGGGCACACGTCTTTGGGCACCGCTCGTACTGGACGAATGTGTCAACACTACCAATAGAGTGTTCAGTCTAGCAGCGTCGTGTCTGATTGTAGTCCGTGGTCACTCGATTGAAAATGTCCGCACAGTACATCATACAGCTGTGTGTGACCGGCCGGTACGCGGTACATCAGACAGGTTTGCGCGACCTTGTTGCAATAATAACACTCCCCTCGCCCAACGACTCACCGTACTTTTGTTCACTGCCAGATCTTCTTACACACTCTGCAAGCGCCTGTGAATACCTGCGATGCTCTGGTTTTACGCCAAAAGAAACTCAATAACTCTTTGCTGGGAACGCACCTCTGCTATACTCCATTTTCAAGGCTAAGTATAGCACCGCTTCATGAAATTGCCCCACAGCAATTCACGCATTTTGTCAGTCGGAAATGGACGAAAAAGAATGTGTTGCTTTACTGATTGAACGCCCTTCGTATCTTCTAGAAAATTTATAGAAATAAATTAACGCGTACTGTAAGTTGGCTGTTTAGGTTTTTATGTTGGTAACGCCACGTAGCGCTCTGTATGAAAATTGCTGGCTGTGCTCTGTACAGTCTGTGGCTGGTTGGATACATTGTTAGAATATTCGCTTGTATAGTGTTGGGAAGCTGGATGTGAACAGCACGTAGCGTTGCGCAGTTGGAGGGGAGCCGCCAGCAGTGGTGGATGTGGGGAGAGAGATGGTGGAGTTTAGAGAGCGGACGGTATTGACGTGTGTCCGACAGAAACAGGAAATTTGTAAGACTGGATATCATGAAATGATACATATATGATGACTTTTGAACATTATTAAGGTAAATACATTGTTTGTTCTCTATCAAAATCTTGCATTTGGTGTCTATGCCTATCAGTAGTTACTGTCTTCCGAGTCTTTTATTTAGCTGGCAGTATTGGCGCTCGCTGTATTGCAATAGTTTGAGTAACGAAGATTTTTGTGAGGTGAGTGATTCATGAAAGGTATCGGTTATTGTTAGTCAGGGGCTTTCTTTTTTCGGGATTATTGAAAGTCACATTGCGTTGCGCTAAAATATTGTGGGTCAGTTTAGTGATGATCAGAATAAGTAAAGAGAAAACTGTTTGAGTACGTTAAGTTTCACTCAACTGTCTCTGTATCAAATAACGTAGAAGTTTACCAGCACAGTAATTCATAATTTTTCCAGGGGGACGTTTCAAGTTAGGTTAGGTTAGGTTACCGTGAGCATTTGTCGGAAAATTAATGCAAGGACGAACTAAAAGTGGTTGTGTCCTATAATACGCGGAAGTGCACCAAACTTCTCAATTATTTAACCGGAAAAATAATTTGGCTATTCGAAAACTTATTTCACACCACGGATTAAAATAAATCTATTGATTATTGGAAATGCAATACACTTTGCTCACATGCAGTCGAGAAACTCAGAATCCGACAATGGAAAATATCGATTTACAGCGGAAGAAATCGATAGAAGTGTGAAATAAATTTCGTATATTATCACGGACTGAAGGTGATAACATTTACTGTAGATTAGTGTTTCTTAACCTTTTTGAATACGTGACCCCTTTCCAAGAAAGAATTCTGGCGACGCCCAGGACCATAATAAAAGTATGTCAGCGATTTCAAAGGCAATTTGTTTAAATTTATTTCTATTTATACTATACTGATCGAGAAATCAAATGCAATGTGAAAAGAGAACGTAGCACTATGCGGGCAGAGATATAATTATATTCTTTGCAGAGGTAGAGGCGTGGGCTTGAGAAGGGGTTAGCGGGGGCATAGTCGCGCGCCTTCCGTCACTGCAGTCAGTTGTCCGAGTACGCCAGCAAGTAAGGACGTGATTATTGCCTTCGCGGTTAGCTCTGAGCGAGCATAAAATGGACAAGTCTCTTAGAATATCTTTGCAGCCCTCCACGTCCAGTACAAATGGTAATGGAAGAAGTGAATCAAAATCGAAAAAAATAGACTTTATGACGACAGTTATCTAAAATATGGTTTTAATGTCATGAACAATAAACTTCAATTTGTAATTTGCGGCGAAGTATTGTCACGTGAGAGTATGAAACCATCAAATCTTCTGCGTCACCTCTCAACTAAACATTCCAAGGAAGCTGATAAACCACTGGTTTTCATCGAAAGCAAAATGAAAACACTTAACCAGCAGCAAACTACTATGATTCACGTAATAAAATAGTAATGTTATTTGTTGATTTAAAATAGTAATAATGTTTCTTATTTTTATTCGTTTTTCTGATTTAACAATATATTTTATCCAATTTAGGTATCGAATGTCAGCGAGAAATAGTTATTAGCCAGCAACCAAGTCGCATAAAGCAGGGAAGCCACGTACAGATAAAGAGAATCTTATTTTGCCAGCACCCCTGGATGTGGTTGAAATTACTGTATGTTGGGTAAACAAGATGCAAACAAGCTAAAAAGCATATCACTTTATGATAATACCACTGAACGCAGAATAAACGATATGACTGGTGACACTCGAGAAGAGTTAGTGGAAAAATCAAAGAAGAGCCCACATTTCGATTTGCAGTTTGATGAATTACTGATGTTTCAGATTGTTCTCAATTTATAGTATTTGTGTGCTTTGAAGCAGATGAAAGAATAATGGAAGAGATTTTATTTTGCAAAGCACTTCCTGCGAATACTACTAGCCAGTGTTTGTATAACATGTTTTCAGAAAGCAGTCGCAACTACGAGATTGACTGGACAAAATGTATCGTCATTTGTAGTGATGGTGCTATAGCTATGACTGGCAGTAAAAGTAGGCTCGTCACAAAATTAAAATCAATAATGCCAAATTTTTCGTGGAGACACTGCTTTCTTCATCGGCAAGCTCTGGCAGCTACGATTTTAGCTTCTGATTTAAATGATGTTAAAGAGGCGATAAAAGTTGTACATTCTATTAAAGGTAAGGTGTTCCTAAGTTGACTGTTTACTATTGTTTGTGAAGACATGCGTTCGCTCCATCTCTTTTATCACACAGAGGTCGGGTGGCTTTCCAAAAGCAACATATTGACGCGAGGTCTGGATCTAAAAGGTGAATTGTTAATGTTCTTACAAGATTCGAAATCTGCATATGCTTATTACTTTCGTGACTCTGTCTGGCTATTAAAATTAGCATCTATCGTTGATCTTTATAATCACCTAAATATTTTAAAAATGAGACCCCGACGGAAAGAACAAAACGTTATAATAGCTAAGGATAAAATCAAAGCATTCCTCGCAAAACTTATTTCGTATTCAACGTTTTTACAAAAGATTATTTTTGAGTATTTCCATTGTATTCAGACAAATGTCGAAGAAATTGCGACTGCCCAGTCGGCGGTACTAAGTTATCACTTTCCTTGCATGACACAGAGCTTGCCTAATTTGGAAGAGGAACTGTTAAATTACTTTCCAGAGCATAACTATGACGCTGACAACTGTCATATATGGGTAGTAAATCCTTTTTAGGTATGTCAGTACAACTGGCTGATCTGAGCTCGACGAAGGAAGAAACGCTTATAGATTTAGCAGTTGACGATATGCTTAAAATGGAATTTACTTCGTAAAAGATTAACTTCTTCTGGATGAAGAGAAAAGAAGAGTATCCAGACTGGCAAAGGAATCCTTAAATTATTAGTGCCACTCGCCACTTCCTACCTTTTTGGATTAGCTTTCTCTTCAGTGGTGAACAGAAAAACTAAGAGGAGAAATAGACTTTAACTAGAAAGTGATTTGGTGATTTGAGTCGCAAAAATAGAACCACGATTTGAAAATTCATTGATAAATAAACAGTCAAAGCATTCTCATTGAAACTGCTGTATTTTTATTGTAGTCTAGGACCTATAACCGTTGCTTATTTTCATTTGGCTAAATGGCAGATTCGCTGGTGTCACCCTGGGAATAAAAACTGTTCAAAACAATAAAATGTTATTAAGGGTCAAGTATGCTTTTTAATAATACAAATGAGAGACATAAGTAATCAGAATCAAATTGCAGTTGTGCCGATAAAGCGTTGTGCATTTGCGTATGATCGCTGGATGGTACCATTACTGTTAGGGATTTTACCCTTGACGGTATGGCTTCTGCCCAGCGGAAAAGAAATGACAATGAAATAACAGAAAACGCCGAGAGAAAAAGTGCGTAATGTTTTAGAACAGTGTTATTATTATTATTATTACGACGAACAAAGTACATTAGAGGCTCCGACAAAGACAACCCCGCCGAAAAGTGTTGCAAACAAG
Organism: Schistocerca serialis cubense; assembly: GCF_023864345.2. NCBI lineage: Eukaryota > Metazoa > Arthropoda > Insecta > Orthoptera > Acrididae > Schistocerca > Schistocerca serialis. The sequence goes on from NC_064642.1 coordinate 526,831,857, forward strand.
ACTCATCTTATTTCATGGCCTTGAAGTACCTCTATATGAATTCCATTTTGTATATATCGTCGTTAACCAACACGAATGCTGCGCATTATCCAATACGTAGGCAGATGTTTCATTCAGTTAGCCGTCTTCTGTGTTATGAGTCATTTTGAAGAGAAGGTAAAGACAAATGCCTTTAGACGACTTCTTGTAAAAATGATGTACATTTTATAAATTGTTTTAGTATTTGAGACAAGTAGCCGGACGGCTATTTCATTTACTTTCCTTCAGTTTCAAAAGAAGACAACAGTTCTATTTAATTATTTGAGAGAATATTACAAATGATGGTGCTAGGTTTTTGTAAGGTATTTTTCAACTCTTATATAAATCACAATCAAAACAACAATGATTCACACCAATCACCACAATTACCTACACGAAAAAACAGAAATTAACCAGGTGACCAGCAACGACGGTTTTGTTTCAATCCCAATGAAGCCACATAATTAGAAAAATAGAAACAACGACAGCATGCAGAGTGTCAATTAAAGTCTAAGTTACTCTCAGGCATCCTAGATCGGCTCGGTAGAAATTGCTGTACTTCGTTCCTTGTCTCGCAGCTGCCACTCCTAGCGATCTGCTGTTTGGTTCGAAGCTTGTTACTGAAATGCAAGCTAGTAACCATGGTGCCAAATCTTAAACGTGAGCTACGTGTATGTTGTGTCACATTTGAATGTGAACATTTTTTAAATGGGCTCTCATAATTGGTTCTCGTTTCGTGTGATATTTTTATCACATCAGATGACTGACACGTAAACTAAGTTGTTAGTAATACACAAGATGCTGCCACTGCACTGCCGTTCCAGCCCAGAAGTTGATGTGGTCCTTTCCCTCTCCCAGCAAGCTTCTCAGAGGTAAATACTATCCGTACAAGACTTATTGAATCTCGCCGCCCTGGTTCCATTCCGCAGAAGTGGGAAGAGATCGATAGACATCGTGGTGCTTCTCACTGCTGCAAGTGTTTGCGTATTTGAAGTCTTCATTATTATTCATTATTATAAATAAGTACCAGATCCGAAAATGAGCGAATTTGCAAGGTGCTTTCGCAAAACCTTGTCACTTCCGTATGACATTTATACCATAGCATGTGATCGTCATGAAACATACGTTAACAGCCATATTGCAACTGCTTTCTCCTGCGACCGCGAGCGCCTGAGCAAGGCGTTGCGACCCCCCAGGGGGTCGCGACCCACAGGTTGATAAACACTGCTAACAAAGAACAGGTTTAGACTCAATCATGGCCCAGAGGGCAGTGTGACTGCACAGAGCCACCACATTCAAGTTCCGAAAATTCATGAACAATACAGAATTCAGTCTCCAGATTCTTGTAATTGTACTTATAAATTTAATCTGTGCATTAAGAATGAATTCGCTTTCGGTGTAGGAAGGCAAAATCTCCTTATTCTGCCCTACACGTGGAGCCTAGCTTACTCTTACACGAAGTATCCTTACTAAAATCTTGAAATTGATATTCAGTCTTCACACGAAATTGTTCCCAAGATATCTAGCACATATCATTACGTACTCTGCAACGACCAATAGAACAGTAAGTGCCGTCTCCGCACATAAGCGTTAACCGCTTCCGTTCCTCTGTGGTGGGAGAAGTCACCAAAGATACGAACGTCGTTATCTGCCAACTTAACTCTTTCGCCTTACATTGTACAAGCGCTGATGACCTAGACAGACCTCTTTGCCTTCCATACTGACGGGAAATGTCGTAACACCAAAAAAATAATAAATGTAGAATAATGAATGTCGGGTACACATTTGTCTAGGTAAGGTATTTCAGTGAGTAACACTGCAAGATCACAGAATAATGCAAGCGTGAGATAAACCATTGCAAATGTGAAATGCTGGTACTTTAATAACCGGTGCAACGGTCAAAATATTGAATGCAAGCATGAAAACGTGTATGCATTGTACTTACAGGTGTCGGATGTAAGTTTGTGGGACGGAGACCCATTCCTGTTGCTCTTAGTCCATCAATAGAGGGACGGTTAATGCTGGTTCTGGATGAAGCTGGAGTTGTCATCCGATATGTCCCATATGTGCTCGATTGTAAACAGATCTCGCCAAGGCAACATGTCGACATTCTGTAGAGCCTGATGAGTTACAACAGTGGTATGTGGGCGAGCGTTATCCTGTTGGAAACCAGTCCCTGAAATGCTCTCCATGAATGGCAGCACAACAGGTCGAATCACCAGACTGACGTAGAAATTTGCAGTCAGAGAGCGCGGGGTAACCAAGAGATTGCTCCTGCTGTAACGAAATAGCACCGCAGACCATAATCTCAGGTAGTACAGTGTGTCTAGCACACAGACAGGTTGGAAGTCCTCAACTGGCCTCCTCCTGACCAACACACGGTCATCAATGGTATCGTGACAGAACCAGCCTTCGTGAGAAAACACAAAAGACCTCCACCTCGCTCTTCAGTGAGCTATCGCTTTTCACCACTCAAGTCGCAAATGCCGATAGTTTTGGGTCAGTGGAATGTACGCCACAGGGTTATGTATCGGAACTGTCCTTGAAGTAATCGATTTGTAACAGTTCGTTGAGTCGGTCTGCTGTTATTGTTCTCTGTGTTCTTTGTATAAATTTAGGGTATAGTGCAATACGTTTTACAGCTAGGTTGTATGGCGTAAAATTCTTCTTTCATCCGAAGTGTTATGCCTCAGAGTGAAATGTGATACTGCATCTACTTGATAAGCCACCAGCAAAATACACAAGGGCATGGACAGCTGATACATAGTTCTAAGTTTGTCTGTAAGTAAAACTGAACAAAAGAGTGAACTTCAACCACAAGATAGGTAGTACAAATATGGATGGCACAAGTTTTCTGAATGTCATCTCATTTATAGATGAGCTACAAATTCCTAGGATTCTTTCAGTAAACTGAAGTCGACCCTTCGTCTTCCCTGCAGCCGACTGTACTTGTTCGTTCCGCGTCGCTTTGCAACGCGAAGCGTAGATTTTTGGGTGATGCGACAGTGTGACGCACTGTTCGAAAAGTACAGGATTATAAGCGTTACAGGATTACGCATATTTAGAGCAATCTGACATTTGTCACACATGTAAAAATCCTGGACAAGTCATCTCCATGCGCGTACAGTCACTTAGGCGACACTGTTCTGTACACTACAGCGTTCTCAATCACGTCCAAAAAAAAAAAAAAAAAATGGCTCTGAGCACTATGGGACTTAACATCTGAGGTCATCAGTCCCCTAGAACTTAGAACTACTTAAACCTAACTAACTTAAGGACATCACACACATCCATGCCCGAGGCAGAATTCGAACCTGCGATCGTAGCAGTCGCGCGGTTCCAGACTGCAGTGCCTACAACCGCGTGGCCACCGCGGTCGGCTCAATCACGTCCGTCAGATCGTTTATGTACCCATGGAATGGGGTTACTTTGATTATTTGGTTATAAATTTTAAAGAGGGAAATCGATTCTTAACGCTGTCGTACGATTGTGTTTCTTTGCGTTGACAGCACCGAACGTCTCTCTTTGTCACTGCCCAAGCGCTGCACGTACAAACGGATCGATATCAGACATTTTCATAAAAAGTCGTCGGCATTGTAGATTAACCATTTCAAAGGCTCAGAGAGTTTTAAGGATACCAGAATGGATATGAAAATTGCTAGGAAATGATAATTTGTGTTTCCTCTAAGTGTCCAATTAGGTTGAGAAAGAAGTTTTGTATTATAACCACAAAAATTACGTTCACTGAAGGTTTTCCTATTTTACGGGACGTCACTGAACTAGCAGTTTTGCTGTTTTCGCCTTTTCGCAATGATGACAGCGTTTCTTTTTTTTTTAATTTAGCCCTACTTCAAAAACCTATACAAAGCGCGTCTGGCGAAGTTATAATAAAGAGGTGTTGGAGCGAGCAGAAGGTCATATGTTCTTACGTGTGGCTTTTGAAGGTTTTCAACAAATACCATTTAAAATTTGTAATAAAGCGGGGAGCTCATCCAGTATTTTCCGAAAATTAAAAGAAAGCGATAGTGGAAGACCACGAAAAATATTTCCTTACAGTCGTGGATTCGCGCACGTTTGCTAAAACTATTTTAGACAGACAGTGCAAAACAGCTTCTAAATTTTAAAACTGGATATGCTCACCACTGAAGCGTGACAAAAACGAGTATTCTAAACAGGTTGCTACTAGCATCAAACGAGCTTGAGCCTCTGTAAGTATCGAGGAATATTTCAGCAGCCTTGGAAAAAACTTTAGATCTTTAGATGATGTCCTGACTCAAATACTTCCAATTATGGAGCGCCTAACTTGAGTGATGATCCAGGGAAGGAGACTGGGATATATCACAGATGTATTAAAAACCCGTCAATGAAGTTTTCTTAAAGTGTCACATCGATAATGATTCGTGGCTCTGCTGATGGTGTGCTTTTATTACACTATATCACATCACAAGTCTACACCTTTATGGCACCTGGAAAGGGAGAGCTCCATGCGACCCACCATACTGGAATCAGCCTTGTTGCTCAACAGGGTCACGATTTAAGCGTACAGTCAATGGGTGGATCGTCACCCCAACATTTAGAGTTTGGTTTGTTGCCTCATGCAAATTGAGTGGACGTAAAGTCGTTATTGGAGACAATCTTTTTCTCATTTAGATGAAGAGGTCATGAATCTTGGTGGCGAAAATTACGTTGATTTTGAATGTTTAGCGAAATATTCGAGTCACCTACGCGTACCTCTGAATTTGGCGTTCCTCGTCCCAATAAAAACACCCTGCCAATAAGTATTGACAAATTGGAAGAAGAAAAATGCTAATTTGGCAACTGTTCCTAAAGACACATTTCGGGATATTTTGACAAAAGCTTTGTATAAAATGGATCAAGCTCAACAAAAGCCAAACTCTCGTACGAATTCGTAACTTACGGGGTCAGACTGAATATGGTGAGCGGATTTTGTACAACTGGCATTCATCCCTTTACCAAGCAAAATGTTCTTAATCGCCTGCCTGAAAAACAGGAAACTGTAAACACACTTACAGATTTCTTGAAAGAATCAAGATCTGCAAGCACTTCAAACCAACCTGCAAGAAAGAGGAAACGTTTGGATGTAGCTCCCAGAAAAACATACTGCATCGCAAGAGGAAACGTCCCAGCCTGAAAATCAGCAAAGTAATAACCAGAGAAATGAACAGAATGGCACCGCAGATTTAGATCATCCAGAAACAGAAACCCAAACAGTTGTTGATTCGGTTTCATCTCAAGTCGGGACTACAGGTTTACACAGTGAGAATTCGCGGACAGACAGCTAAATGAAAATGATCCTCAGGAAGGTGTGGTAGAATATGAAGACGAGAAGACAAAGTGCACTTTCCATCTCAAGCCGGGACTACAGGTACCGTACATACAGTGAGGAAATCATGATAGACAGCTGAATGAAAATGAACCTTACTGAGATGTGGCAGAATATAAAGACGAGGAGACATAGTGCACTTTAAGAAGATTGTTATCGGAGAAATTCATTTCGAGACATAGCAAAAAGACCTTAAAATATTTTTTCCAAATTACTGTAACGGATCCCTTACTTACAGAAGCTTTCATGTCACTTGGAAATAAAAGGAAAATTAAGAGAATTCAGGGCGATATTTCTGAAATAGACCACGACGATATTATATTGTTTTTACAAAAACCTGTAGAGGAGGGTGATGAAATTAGTTATTAATTATATTTTGGCAGTTAATGTTTCAGGTCTCAAGGAAGCTGTGATTGATGTTCTGGTTTTTGTTTAATCTTTCTATAATTTTTAATAGTCTGTAAGACAGAATAATATAAAGTTGACCTTTTTAAAAAAGCATTTTTCTTACCTTCATCAGTGTCACTCCCAAACTGTTAAAAATTTAATAAATTTTTTTTGCACCTAACCGATTTTTTTCAATCATTAAGAAACGTGTCGCTTGAAGGGGTTACTCCCTTTTTCCGCGAAAATGTTTGGGGTATCAAAGTAACCCTACTTGCGGTTTAACACTAATCACTCATATTTATAATTTTCTTCGACATATTATTCATTCAAAAAAGAAAATTCATTGTATCGATTCCATAGTAAAAACCGATATTCTGATTTTTTTTCGTTTACGGTTCGTTTGTATTACAGAAAATACGGCCATTTGAATTTAGAATTTCAATGACACCTGTTCCACGGTAAATAGAGAACTGGAGCGATCCTGTCATACGTCGCTGGGGCACTCCTAACGATATCTTTGTCTCCTGCGAACATTTACCCTCCAAGCGAACTTAATGGCCGGCCGTTGTGGCCGAGTGGTTCTAGGCGCTTCGGTCCGGAACCGCGCTGCTGCTACGGTCGCAGGTTCGAATCCTGCCTCGGGCATGGAAGGGTGTGTTGTCCTTAGGTTAGTTAGGTTTAAGTAGTTCTAAGTCTAGGTGACTGATGACCTACGATTTTAAGTCCCATAGTGCTTAGAGCCATTTGAACCATTTCGAACTTAACGGACTCTAATAGTTAAAAGGTCGTCGTGTCCTTTTCTTATGTGTGAACCTATTCGGTATGATCGGTACTTTATTAACACTCTCCAGTGTGGCACTATGGAAACTTCTTTCCAGATGTCTGGGAATATGAGATCTGCCTGTTACATGATTCTCAGGTTACTGTGCGAGAATAGGACAAGCTGCGTTATGCGTAAGTGATGATATCTAAATCCGTGTTGATTTGTATAAATTAGTGTTTCTCTCTCCCGAGTTTAGAATATTCTCACTAATTGTGCAGCAGACTTATTTAGAGCATAACGGCCTGTAACTCTGTGGCTCCATATATTTGGATAATTTTTCAAGACACTCGAAATTTTGAAGTTCGTGCATCGGAAATTTGTTTCTTGACAGTTCAGTTTTTCTGCATCCCTGTGCAGCGGAATGGTCCCATAGGCAGCAGTGGACTCCGCACAGTGGACTTTGAACTAGGTGAGCTACGTCTGCGCGCTCTGAACGAACCGCTTGCCTCATCCCCCCCCCCCCCCCCCCCATCTACCCCCCCCCCCCCACCACGCCCACCCACCACCCTCCGGTAATTGCCGCGCTGCCTCGGCCGCAATTTACGACGCGGCTGAGCGTATTTAGTGTGTGGTGTCCTGCGGTGCGGTGCGCAGACGAATGGCCGCCACCGCTGGCCGCGCCGCCTCCAATAGCAGCCGGTGGCGCGGCGGCTCCAGCGGTCGCTGCTAGACGCAGCCAATACGGTAACCGAGCACTGCCGGCCCTTTGATCCTGTTGCTCATCGTGTACCCATGTCAATTGGCTATCATGCGCTATGTGCTGACCGGTTGGACGGATCCCGACGAACCTTTCCAGTTGCACAAACGCTGTTTGCCCGGCAAGCTATTCATGAATTCCGTTGACGTCGAGATTTCGTTGTAGCGGTTTTATGGTTATTGTGGTATTTTCCAAAATGAATCTCTATAAAATGCGCATGCACCGTCTTATTTTCCGTCCATGTCCTCAGTAGCTTACGTCAGCACAAAGTTCCTTGTGTGCACTGACGATACGTCCATATACGTTGTGATCTGACAAAGCCTGTTCCTTTACGCTTGTCTTGAAAAGGCGTGGTCTTTCTTTTCTAACATTCTACGTGGTGTCTGTTTGTTCTGTATCGTGTCTCCCTACCACTTTCGCGCTACTACGCTCTGAGCGTGTTTTTTAGGGAATTGACTAGTTTGAACCTGGGACCTGTTGCTGGTAAGGAGACGCCAGACCACACATGACATGTAGAATGCAGAAGAGTTCAGTGAGACTAGCGATGATATAACCAAATACTTAATGATTTCAGCGTCAACTCTACTGCGCTCCCTGTAAAAGAATCTTAATACTAACTAAATTTAGTGGAAGGGGTTCAAGGCTTTCCTGTTTATAGTTAGCTGGTAAAATAACGTCGAAAAAGCAGTTAAGTTTACCATTGGAAATTTTATTCTACTCACAAAACATTGTTTATAATTTGCACTATTGATAAAAGGAAATGTTTTAATACAGGATGATAAAAACCAACTGCGTTCAACAAAAATGTGAATGAATATTCTCTGAGTGGGTTTCCAAGTTCTACAATGGATCGAAGGATGACCTATGCCATATGAAATCTATAATCTAGGATTAAATTAAGTTTCACGAGAGAGAAAACTATCAAAATGGTCTACAGTCTCCCTCAATGATCTTTAATTACTTATCTAACTGTTACATTACAGTGGCTGATGTGGCTTCTCAATAACTATATAACAGAAAAATAATCGCGTTTCAGATTTTTACTTCAAGTGGCAAATGTGAACACCATAAGCTTTAATTGACGATCGACACTAGTATTACGCAAAAAGGGGGTGTAACAGATGAGACTTCTGCATTTCTGAGTGAAGCTTTATGCGCTGTTATGCAGCATCGCGTGCGTTCATTACCTTGTCAGTGTTGGTCAGGGGGCGGCGGGCAGCACAGCTCCGCTCACCTCGCCATGTCGGAAGCAACTCTCTCCTAACTTCTCCTTACTACAATTTTCCGAAGTTGGTTTAAAAAAAACTATCTGGCTGTGTTTTCATCTGACCATTCAGGGTCTCAATGTTAACCTTAAGCTCCACCTACAAAAATTCAGTCTATCCAATGAGAAACGTTATACTTTTCGTGGTGGGGCAATGTTTTTAAAGTTTGCAACGTAACAGAGACGCGAAAAAGTCTCACGCTAAAACTTGCAGCTGGTGTGGTCCTTTTAGCGTTATCGTAAGATCTATACTGTTCTTCTGGAGGGCTCTATCTATTAACATGGGCTGTGGGGTGGTCCTGACGTGACAGAGACGTGAAAAAGTCTCACGCTACAACATGCGGCTGGGGTGGCCCCTTTTTGTGTTATCGTAAGATCTATACTGTTCTTCTGGATGGCTCTAGCTTTTAACATGGGCTGGGGGGTGGTCCTAACGGTTAGCTGGAAACGTGGGTGTCTGTCCATTACCGTAGGGCCTTCTAACTTAACACAGTTCTGCTCTCGGCTTCTGTTCTCGTTTCTCCCCTCGGAACTGCGTCTGTCTCACGGTGGGAAGGTATGACATGCATTTAGGCATTCTTGTTCAAAATGGTTCAAATGGCTCTGAGCACTATGGGACTCAACTGCTGAGGTCATTAGTCCCCTACAACTTAGAACTAGTTAAACCTAACTAACCTAAGGACATCACAAACATCCATGCCCGAGGCAGGATTCGAACCTGCGACCGTAGCGATCTTGCGGTTCCAGACTGCAGCGCCTTTAACCGTACGGCCACTTCGGCCGGCAGGCATTCTTGTGTTAGTCTGTCGTATTCCATTTGATCACTCGTTACTCGTATTACTTTGGTTAATGTAATGTCATGATTTATTCGGAGCTATGTGACATACTACTGGATTTGCTTATCATGTCAGGGTTTTCATGGAAGGTGTTGGATTTGCCTGACACCTTACACTTTTTTATTCGCTACTCCCTCAGACGTGATTCGCCAAATTTGTCCACTGCCACGTATGTCTACACCTACATCTACGTGATGACTCTGCTATTCACAATAAAGTGCCTGGCAAAGGGTTCAATGAGCCACCTTCAAACTGTCTCTCTACCGTTCCACTCTCGAACGGCACGCGGGAAAAACGAACACTTAAATTTTTCTGTGCGAGCCCTGATTTCTATTATTTTATCGTGATGATCATTTCTCCCTATGTAGGTGGGTGCCAACAGAATGTTTTCGCAATTAGAGGAGAAAACTGGTGATTGAAATTTCATGAGAAGATCCTGTCGCAACGAACAACGCCTTTGTTTTTATGAATGCCACTCCAATTCACGTATCATGTCTGTGACACTATCTCCCCTATTTCGCTGTAATACAAAACGAGCTGCCCTTCTTTGTACTTTTTCGATGTCATCCGTCAGTCCCACCTGATGCGGACCCCACACCACACAGCAGTACTCCAGAACATGGCGGACAAGCGTGGTGTAAGCAGTGTCTTACGATGACCTTTTGCACCTTCTAAGTGTTCTGCGAATGTATCACAGTTTATAGTTTGCTCTACCCGCAATATTATCTATGTGATCGTTCCAATTTAGGTTATTTGTAATTGTAATCCCTAAGTATTTAGTTGAATTTACAGCCTTGAGATTTGTATGACTTACCGCATAATCAAAATTTAGCTGATTTCTTTTAGTACTAATGTGAATAACTTCACACTTTTCCTTATTCAGGGTCAATTGCCACTTTTCGCACCATACAGATATCATTTTACAAGTCGTTTGGATCATCTGATGACTTTACAAGATGGTAAATGACAGCATCATCTGCAAACAACTTAAGACAGCTACTTGTCTCCTATGTCGTAAATGTAGATCAGTAACAGTATAGGACCAATAACACTTCTTTGGGGAACGCCGGATATTACTTCTGTTTTACTCGATGACTTTCCGTCTATTACTACGAACTGTGACCTTTCTCACAGGAAATCACGAATCCAGTCGCACAACTGAGGCGATACTCCGTAGGCACGCAGTTTGGTTATAAGACGCTTGTTAGTGCTCTTAATGGTGATTCTTGTATGTACCATAAATATTCTAACTCTTTGTTGACAGCGAGAATGAGATAAGGATTGTGAGAAGCGTTGGGTGACGAAGAACCTATCTGTCCTGCATTTGCAACAGGTAATAGTGGGATGAACACATAATGAAAGAAAAAGCGATGGGGATAGTAGAGAGCAACAGACATGAACGAAATAATCGCCACGCGGAGTGGCCTCGAGGTTTGAGACGCCATGTCACTGACTGCGCGTCTCCTCCTGCCGGAGGTTCCAGCCCTTCCTTGGGCATGGGTGTGTGTGTGTTGTCCTTAGCATAAGTTAGTTTTTGTAATGTGTAAGTCTTGGGACCGATGACCTCAGCAGTTTGGCCCTTTAGGTATTCACACACATTTGAACATTTGAATGAAATCACATGTAAGGGATGTTGTTAAGGGTACAGACATGCATACTCCCTCTCTGACCTGGAGAATATTCCTAACATGCGTTGTGAGTAGAGTTGTACCCATGTCCACATGCTGCTGTTATGGCCCTCAGTCCGAAGACTGGTCGGTTGGTTGGTCATATCGCATTAGGGAAGGATGGAGAACGAAATCGGCCATGCCCTTTCAAACAAACAGTTCCGGCATTTCCCTGAAGCGATTTAAGGAAATCACGGAAAACCCAAATCAGGATAGCCGGACGTGGGTTTGAACCGTCGTCTTCTCGAATGCGAGTCCAATATGCTAAACATTGCGCTTCCTTTCTCGGTCCGAAAACTGGTTTCGTGCAGCTGTTCACGCTACTCCGAATAGTACAAAACCTCTTCAAACACTGCATAACTGTTGCAGCCTACATCCGTTCGAAATGACTTAATGTAGTCATGCCTTGGTCTCCCTCTACAGTTTTACACTGACGTGACAAAAGACTTGGGATACCGACGTGCACAAATAGAGTGGCAATACTTTCACAATTATGTACGGCTAAGAGTCAGCGTGGCTCAATATTTCTGTAGGAGACTCGTAACTACTTGCTGGATCCATGTCAGATTGAGTTGCTGCACTACGCCAGGAGGTCCGACACGAATTTAGCTGGAATCCCAAGACTTTTCTCACCTCATTGTACCCAGTACTGTTGCAAATCCACAGCAAACAAAATAGCTGTAGTTTCCCGTTGACTTCATACGTTCGCAGTGTCAAAAAATGGCTCAAAATGGCTCTGAGCACTATGGGACTTAACAGCTGAGGTCATCAGTCCCCTAGAACTTAGAAGTACTTAAATCTAACTAACCCAAGGACATCACACACATCCATGCCCGAGGCAGGATTCGAACCTGCCACCGTATCGGTCGCTCGGTTCCAGACTGAAGCGCCTAGAACCGCTCGGCCATACCGGCCGGCTCGCAGTGTCATTAATCTAGAATGTAGCCAGAACGACTACAAAGAAGGCTAGTGCTTCATTCTGGGAACCAAATATTAGGCTGGAGATCTAAAGATGCTTTTGTGATGTATTTCCATCAACGTTAAAGTTTTTCACAGAGGCACACAAAGTCACCCATCTACACGACGATCTTTTGTTAGTGAGGTGAAATGTACATATTCTACTTCCTCTTAACTTCAAGGTTTTGGCAACGCACGCGATTTTACTTCATATATTTCAAACTCTGTTTTTCTTTTTCATTTGGAAGTCTCATTTTCCCGAGGGCCTAAAAAAGTCATAAAGTGTGTGCCGCAATGGAATGAATATGTAACTTATTAAGTAAAGAGGGACGCTATCTGAGTTAATGTCTGAAAGTCTTTTACAGTTTTTCAACGAATGCTGCTGACGAAATAAATTTCCTGCTTGTTAGAAGACTGTGAAGTTAACTACTGTTTTAAAACAGGGCTAAGAACTATATGTGACACCTACAGAGGTTTAGTCTTTACTATGCAGTTTATAAAGTTTAGGCAAAAATGTTAAATAATCGCTTGAGAACCTTAGCAAATGCTTTCCTGGGCGAATGGCAATTGGATTTACAAAGGAACACACCGCGAACGATTGATTATACAGAGAGGTTACAATTAAACTCTCGTTACTGCAGAGGAACCCCATGAGAAACGACCGGCCTTAGGGCAATGAAACTTGGTGAAAATACTTATAAAGAAATGATGGAACAGGAATAATGAATCAACAACAGAAAGAAACATTTTTATTTTCACGTGAGTGGGTAATATATGTTAATTGGATACCACGTTTATTGTCCAGGTTACAAACGTTATTCATACCATCTGTATCGACGACATTCGAGAACCGCGCTAGAGACTGCTCTACACCTGCCCGAAACAACGGTGCACCACAGGATGTTCAACTATCGGGATAGACCGCGCAGTGCTAGAAGATCGCACATTATGCCCAGCATTTTCAGCCATGGCAGCAGTGACTTCTTCAATGATCTGTGGAGCAGCTGGCCGTCGGAGATCGCCCGTTAATTGGAACTTCCGCGTCATGTTCTTCAACCCCGGTATCGAAACGACCGCTCCGTATTCCTTTACTGCGTCGATACTCGCAAGGAACAGCAGAACTATTGTTTTCATAACACAGCTTTACGAATAAAGTTCTGCTCACCTTGTCAAGACCTATGCTGACTGTCTGCGGCTGTAATGCACACTGATGCCTGAGTTTCAACCCTACGTAGCAGTATCGGTACCGGCACCTAACGGTAAGCCATGACTAACGCTACTATCAATGCAAATCCTGCAGCGCACAGCCTGAACATCATTCCTATACTGTTGGATACCAATACGGTCAATAGTTTCCCTTCTACACTGGCTCATGTAGCGTAAGTTTAATTATAACAACCTTGCATTTGCAGCATTAAAATAATTTTAGAAAAACGATGGGAAATCAATTTCGAAACACATGTTTCTTTTACAGACTTCGAGAAAGCTTTTGACTTGGGCATTAGAAACGGACTACGAAAACGGACTAAGAAAGAGAATACCTCACGCATCTTATAGACAAGTAAAAACTTCTGAATTGTTTCAAAATAATTATGAAAGAGGGAAACTCAAAACAGACGAGAAAATAGTAAACGAAGGCGTCAGGCCAGGATGTAGCTTGTCACTCACACTCTTTAACATCTGGGGACCTCATAAGAAAATGGATGAATGAAATGATGAAGGTATACAACTGAAAAGGGGCTATCTTCTGTAGATTACGGCATATGCAGATGATTTAATCTAATGCAGAATAAGGAACTTATGATGTTTCGTGTGTAAATTATATGAAATAGGAAGACAACACCGTAGTCTTAAAATATTTACCAGCATAGCTAAAGTTATGGCTCAGTACGGATAACACACAGTTGTATGGAAAATTTTTGGAATATGTCCTCAGTTTTAAATATTCATGGAGAGATACAACGATAATGATGTTAAAAATGAATTTCAGCGCAGATGTTGAAGTACAAATAAAACTTTACAGAATGAGGCGAGGAAAGACGCAAAATTAAAGTCTTACAACACAAAGAATGTTTTTGTCTTGCCCTATGGCAGTGAAACTTGAATTGAAAAGGGAGAAAAGCACTAAAGTAGCCTACAGTCGGTTGAAATGAGATTTCTTTTAAAAGGTGTTGAAGTCTACTCAAGAAGGAGTGTCTACGTATAACTGCTGTAATAAAACAAAATTCGAGGGATTTTAAAGGATACCTTCGGGAACGAGTTGAGGGTAGGAGGTTGCCGCGCGGAGTGGCCGCGATGTTTGAGGCGCCATGTCACGTATTGCGCGGAGGTTCGAGTCCTCCCGCGGGTATGGGTGTGTCTTTTGTTCTTAGCGTAGTTTACTTGTACTGTGTAAGTCTAGGGAGCGACGGTCTCAGCAGTTTGGTCCCTTACGAATTCATACACATTTGAACAAATTTTTGGTAGGAGCCTATGTCCGCAAACATCATCCAACGACGCTACTTACTTTGAAAGTTATGTGAGACAATGCCTAATGCAAGGCCATCCCTTCGGCAGAAACTGTGAGCTTGTACGTAGACAGACCGCAGGCATAATTACGTGTCAGACGTGGATGCCTTCACCACAAAGTAATGCCATGAGGTCTGTCAGACTGCTTCCGAGAAGTTCCGCTTATTAACTCAAGTTTACCACTAAAATGGTGGACTGTCGGTAGCCGTTTTAATCTACAATCTTGACCCTCTGCAGTGCTGATGGATTAACTCTTCATACAAAGCATCTATATTCAGATTGCTCCACAAGACAACATCTAAAACCTCTCGAAGTTTATTCTTTCCGTTTTGTTTCAAATTGCGTATTCTACTAGCGATTGACCAGTGCGTAGTGGAGGTTTATTGCTAGCAATGTCAGAAACTTTCTGTACTATTCAACTAGTTTACGGAGTGAGAGATGGGTGAAAAACATGATATAGCTCTGTGGGGCTTTCTACGGGCGATGTTTTTTTTCTTTAGGAGGATTGTATCACCAAAAGGCTATTGGGTTGGGTTGTTTGGGGAAGGAGACCAGACAGCGAGGTCATTGGTCTCATCGGATTAGGGAAGGACGGGGAAGGAAGTCGGCAGTGCCCTTTCAAAGGAACCATCCCGGCATTTGCCTGGAACGGTTTAGGGAAATCACGGAAAACCTAAATCAGGATGGCCGGACGCGGGATTGAACCGTCGTCCTCTCGAAAAGGCTATTGAGAAATGCAGAAAGACCTTTGTAGGTTCGACGATGGAAGAAGCGACCGGCAGTTGAACATCGATGTAACTTAATGTATTACATTTAGGATAACTAAACGGAGAAATCTATTAAATCATGCTTATGATTTTTGGTTTGTGGGGCACTCATCGACGGTGTTATTTTTTAATAGTATAGGCTTGCCATTTTCCCCAATGATGATCAAATGATGAGGAGAACACAAACACCCAGTCCAGTCTCTGGGCGGAGAAGATACCCGACCCGGTCGGGAATGGAACCCTGGCGCCGTGATCCAGGGACGGCAACGCTAACCAATATTTTTATAATGATGTCCATCCCAAATCCTGTATCATTTCAGTGACACTGTGGACATATCAGTCGCAGTTCGATTACACTATTAGCTTTGGAAATAACTCACTGCGACCAATAACAGCCTTCAAATACTAGAAGCAATCGGTCGTAGCGACTTAGAGTTGAATGACTTTATAAAAGATGTTGTAAGAAAAACAAAAAGGGATTCATTGAAGGAATCACAAGGAAACAATTTTTTCGCATAATGGGTTAAGCAGTCTTTCCAATTCCGGCTTTACAATTGTCTCCTGCGTGTCCTGGGCCGTCCTTCGTCTCTCCTTACCCACATTGTGGAATCCGACACTGGCTCTGGCAGCGTGGCATTTCTCATTCTTTGAAAGTCATAGGTGTACGTCCTTTAAAACTCCATAAAAATCTCGTTTCCGCCAACTGTATAAAAACTTACGTCTCAGTCAAGATATTTGAAATTCTATACTTGTTAGAAAATGTTGTTTTCTAGCACAATTTTTGATCTGACTGGATACTTTCCTCTAAAAGTGGCAACTTTCGTTTTATTAACCGAAATTTTAAAATTATGTGATTTACACAGTGTATATAACTGTGACTCATTTACTTGAACCATTATTTGATAGTCCGCAGATATAATTATTATACCTAAGAAGAGGCTTACAAAACAATCGTTGGATCGATCTTTGAGTGTTACTCGTCAGTTTACTGCTCGTGTCAGGTTGGATTAAAGGAAGAGATTGTGAATGTCAAACAATAGTGGTGCGTTTCATCAATGGCTTTATTAGTAAATGTGAGATCACTCCAATGGCTAACGCTACGAGAGAGGAGTTGAGCATCACACAGAAGTTTTTTGTCAAAATGCAGAGACCGTACGTTCCAAGAAGGATCGGATGACATATTGCTCCCGCCTGGACACATCTTACGAAATCAGCAGGGCAAGGAAGTTGGACATCGTAAGGAGACTTCTCAAGGACAATCCACTAACAAATAATAATGGAAAGCAATGACACAAGTACTGTCCAGCATACAGCATAAGCTGACTTGCGGAATGTGAATGTAAATGTAGCCATAGTTATCTCTTATAAATTACTATCACTGGTTACACAAGAACAATGTGTACTTTCCCCCAAAGGCTATCATAACAAGACTCGGAGCATCTTTGTTAAAAACTTGAACTGGCTGTACTGACGTTTGTGATCCTAGAAACGCATTTGTGAATTCATTCGTAGCAATCTAGATTTGTCACTGTAGCCGATTCTACTCTTCTACTGATATCACATGTTCGTTCCGTATCGTGCCTTTTCGTAGAAATTTACCTAGATCTTCGAATCTTATAAGAGCCTCCTAAAATATTGCTAACTTTAAATAGGATTCTACCAGAACTATACGTTATGTAACAGTAATTACCTTACTTCAACCACTTTTAAAACAATTAAGTCTCAATACATTAAATGGTAATATTTGTTTCTTCGTTTGGTTGCAAATACCCAGAGACATTGATTTGAAATGCATAATAACAATGGAATAACTGAAGACGGTTTGAGATGAGCTAAGTTGGGTTGAAAAGAAAGTACTGCCAGAGTCTGCGTTGTTTCAAGATCCCCTTCGAGTTCAAGGTGAAGCTCACCCTGTCACCCTCACTCTCCCTTCTCCTCCAACCTTCTAGACCAGTTGGATAGTGTATAAACGGTTGGAAATTAAAAAATGGTGGCTCGTGCATGGTCCTACATGTTGGAAATACTGGCTCAGCGTACATGGTGACCAGATTTCCCTAGGACCCTTATCCCGACAGTTTGTAACCCAAGACAGCAAGAACTATTATTTATGTCACCCTTATCTTGGTCACTATTATTCATTACCTAATTAAGATAATTTACGAGAAAAGTGGCTGAAGCGTACCAAAATGTGGGATATGTAAAGTGTTCTATAACATCACATTCAAAAAATTTAAGAATATCCGAGTATGATAGCGTTCCCTAATTATTTAACAACCTTCTTGATGTATATAAAAATATATAGCAGTATTATGTTAAAAACACACTTCAGACATAGGCTGCACTATGGTAAGTAAGGAAATAAAAAGAAAAAAATGACGACGGCGATTTATGTAGGTAAGTTTCTGTCACGTGTGTAAATGCCTTGCGTTAAAAAACACGATGGAGACATCATTGTCGATGTACTACAATTAAAATGACGTGAAATAAAAAATTCCAAGTAAGATAGTATGGTCTAAGATAAGAATGGAAGGAATAAGCACTTGCGTCTTTATTTAAAACAACCAAAATCCAAGAGCAGCTCTTCAGGCCGCCTCAAAATGTTCACTGCCAGTAAGGTTTCCATGCATTATCGCACCGCACCACCTCACCTCACCTCAGGCGCTGTGCTGCCTTCGCAGACCCCTAGCACGCTGCTGAGTTCCGATAGCCGTGCTAGGTACAGCACCTAGCGCTCCTGCGGACATTCTCTCGTGAATACTCCCAGCCAGATTTGACCTCTTGTGAATGATCCTCACCAGGAACGACAGCACTACGTCAAGGGGGCTCCATTCTCTGCAGCCAGCTGTGCCTCATCTACCAGAAACGGTTTGTCAGAGGCTGTTGAACCAGCAGCGTGGCCCTGATTCGTCGAATATTCGTCGAGAACCGTAGGTTTCTCTTCTAGAACTTCAATTTTCATTTTCATCCAGTGGCAAGGTGGCAATGCTGTGTAAACAGTTGTGTGGGTAATGGCTTATTCCGATACTTACAAGGAGAGGGCTCTCTCCAGTACATATTTTTGGGTCACTCGGCTTTCCCTCGTTGAGGTTCTACAATGGGATAAGTGGTACAGGGTGTCCCTCCTAATAGTCGTCAGCATAATTTTCTCAGCTGTTTCGGAATTCCGATGTTGCAATGTGTAGCAACGCCGTCGGCTCAAGCAGATCCTTCTCATCACGTCTTTCACGCAATACCCTGTGACGAAAGAAAGTGTCCGTTTATTCCACATTACGACTAAAATGACGTTTAAAGCAGCATTCCCAAAATAGTCCAGTGAGATATTCATTTAATCGATATATATCAACAGGGGCATTAAAACACAAAGAACGGCCAAAACTCCAGCAGCGATGAAGCTGCTTCCTTTCTAGCTGCTTGCATTGTCCAGCTCGTCATGTTTTGAGACAGGAATATGGGAGGTTTAACAAAGCTGAGACATGTGATCCGGATTTGGGAACGTTTTACTGGTACACATGTCAGCCTGAGATTCGTTCTAACATCCACATACGCATTTCCCTGCCTGGTTTCTTATCTGTGCATTATAAACGATATTACCTTGCTCTATCTTGCTGCAAAGATCAAACAATTCTACCCGAGAATTGGACTTTGAGCTATAAGATAGACCAGCGATAGCGCTATGCAGCCTGCGTGTGTATAGTAAACCTTATTCCGTGGGAGTAAAGCAACATACGTCTTGCTAAGCCATATTAGGTAACTTTCGAGAACACTTATTTGAAGAAGATGGTACAGTGCGCATCACAATCTCCTTCAGCCGGACAGAATGCACGTCCAATTGAAACAAGAAAATCAAGGCTGGTAGTAGAATAAAGTTAATCTATATTAAAACGCATAACACTGATACATAAAACTCCACTTTTTACGTATTACTAACACACGGACAGACAGGCAACCAATGAACAAAATGCCTTTTTTCCGTCATGTTACTGTTCCCGCGTAGGAGAAATTATATTTTCGTCTTGACACCCTGTGTTGTAGTGATGAACTTGGACGATTTTCCACCTAGATAATCTTTTCTCAGTCAATGCTAACGGCTTTGTAACATTTGCATGTCACTTATGATGTATGGTGGAGAGAACTTACTTCATTTAATGACAGTCCTTACACCATTTGTAAACGATACATGCTATGAGTGATTGTCGGCTGACCCCCACATTAGCTCTAATGTCTAGGAATTTTTAGTTTCGGATTATGAACAGTAAATCTCTCCATGATGCGCAATGTCTCTCATGTAGCATCTGGCACTGGTGTTCCCTTAGCATTCATCACACTTACATTGTAACTTGAGAGCTAGGATGCATGCCTCCATGGTAAATTTTTTTCTCATAATGCAAAGCGCTTATCTACCTGTAAAGTTTTTGATGGTTATTACCTCAAACATGACTCTCTGACTGACTGGCGACATGCCCCCATTACAATGTGTGCAGTATGAATTAATGTCTCTAAGCACTATGAGACTTCACATATGAGGTCATCAGTTCCTTAGACTTAGAACTACTTAAACCTAACTAACCTAAGGATATCACACGAATTCATGCCAGAGGCAGGATTCAAACCTGCGACCGTAGCAGCAACGCGGTTCCGGACTGGAGCGCATAGAACCGCTTGGTCACAGCGGCCGGTATGAATTCTGGATCACAGACTATATTCTGGACTATATGGCACATTTATACGTTGTTACAACAATCAAAGCAAGCCATTCCCCACCTTATTATTTATTGAGAATTAACACCCAGACACTGAGTCATTTGTTTGTCAACACACTAATGACTCCAATATTAAAGGACAAGGGTGATGCTAGATTGTCTTTTAAAAAAAATCCGCTATTTACCATTGCTAAGCAGTTTCCATACTAAGTGTGGAAAACACAGAAGTTCGCTGTTCTTTTCCTTAAGATCTATACATCACCACTTCTACCATGCAATTGGGTTTTACAGCATTTTGTATGACTACATAGTAAGATCCGCGACTGTGTGGTTCTAACGCAATGTAAACGGTGCAGAACATTCAAAACATATTCATATCTTCCATGTCTCTCCCGCCAAAGTACTATGTAAACTTATATATGTTGCTACGTGTCACTGTAGACCAACGTTTTATTACAAGATCATTTACAACCTATAACAAATCTATTAAAGTGACCGCATACACTATATTTGCCATTGTATGCATACTGTCACCTGCTACCCCAGTACCATCAGCATGCAACCCATGTGTGTTTTTGTAGTGCTCTGGACCAATTAATTTACAACAGTAGCGTCACATGTGTTTTATACTCTAAACCTAATATATTTTGATAAATAATACAGACAGATTTTAACTTTCAACACCGGACTGAATTCTTTATTTAGCGATAAGAACTCTCCAGGATGATTCCGTGATGATGCTACAGATTTTACAAGATGATGAGGAAGGGTAAATGTATCAGTCTGAGCGAAGTAGCCCTGGTGGAGAAATGAATGAGCACGAAGTTATAAGAGAAAATGGTTCTGATACCTCTGCCAGTGGACCTCTTTTACTGTGAGCCCTTTGATTTCCATGTTTTTGGAGGAGGGTGTGGACCAAAATAACAGACAATTCCAATAAACATCTGATCTAATGTGTATACCTTAAGAGTTATGAGCACTTGTTCATCTTTCCTACTGTGAAACAATCTCTGCTACTAAACAAGTGTTCACAACTCTCGATGTATGCATTTTAGAGCCCATGTTTTCTTGTCAGTTTTTCTAGTTTTGGTCCATACAACATTCTCCCAAAACAAGGAAACCAAATAGCTTGCGGCAGAAGAGATCCATTGTCAGACGTATCAGAACGTTTTTTGCTATAATCCCTACTGTCATTCATGGACCAGAGTCCGCTAGCTCAAATTGATAGATCTACCCTTCTCCATCACTTATGGAACTTTGCATCATCGACACACAATCACTAATGTCATATAATGACGAGAAAAAGGCATGTATTTTTTCTACACATAGTGTTTCTCTACAACATTAACATCTACAAAGAAAATAGTGGAATGTTCTAGGAGCTTAAACTTAGTAAATCAGTTCGTTGAAAATTATTACTGTCTGTGACATTATATGTTAGATCTTCAGAGTCTATTAAAAAGCTCTGACAGCTGAATTTGAACAGCATTCTGTGTTATCAACTTACAAGAAAGTATTAAAGGGTATCAGCTTTGTTAAGTCGTCGTGGAACGGTATTTTTAATAATCAGTGCTATAAAACTGTATTTAGGATTTCTCGTATCAACACATTCACCTGTGACATGCTAACCAAATTGCAATTTATTTCAGTTCCATCGCAGTCCACATGTCCTAGTGCAGTGAGTGATGGATCTGACATTGTGCTGATGGCAATTTTTCTGGGTGGACCTTTTGAAGAACTGATCCTGAACACAGTTTGTTTTCTGGCTGGATGGGGAATCTGAATTACTGTTAGATATTGAAGAACCCAAGCCAGACTGGTAGAGCGATAAATAGAGAACAAATATTCTTCTGCAAATTTTTTATTAATAGCAGCATATACATTTATACAAACAGAATAAGGTAGAATGACGACATAAATGGGGAATACAGGATATACACATTTATTGTTAATACTTGTACTAATGGAAAGAGGTCAAACATTGATGAACTTGCAGAAAATGATAGATTCGAGAATTTCCTATATTAGGAGGTATGCAAATCTCTGTTTATAAACCTCCAATCCCATTCGGATCTGCTTAAAAAGGAAACGGATAGGTATGCTGTATCAGCATGTGGTGAACTGGAGACTGTACATCTTGTTATTCCACATGTCTTAAAAGAAATATAATAAATAACTACTGGTCACGCAAATAATCTCATTTTGCAGTTCTTAAGAAAAATTAGCGGCATGTTGAACGGACTACAGCTGACCCCTATTGAAGTAATTACTCCTTTAGGTGCAGTTAATGTGTAAAAATAGAAACGAAATAGATCGAGCTAAGAAATAAGACAATTTGTGTACTTCGTGAAGGAATTTGCAACAAATGAAAACTATAAACAATTACTCGAGAAAGAGCAGGTAATTACCGACATGCAGACAAGTCTTACAAATTACTTTGAACGAAGTACATGGTGAAAATCGGAATGAATGTGGAATACACGATAATTGTATTTGGTGTAAATGCTGGT
Organism: Schistocerca serialis cubense; assembly: GCF_023864345.2. Lineage (NCBI taxonomy): Eukaryota > Metazoa > Arthropoda > Insecta > Orthoptera > Acrididae > Schistocerca > Schistocerca serialis. The sequence goes on from NC_064642.1 coordinate 526,854,335, forward strand.
GGAGATTGGTCACACATTGGTATACTTGCTGAAAATGCTGAATTTGGGAGCGTTTACTACATTGGAGTATTCGTGAAAAAATATGTTTACACCGTAAATCTCTATCCCCATTTTCGATCTGCTTAAAAAAAACTGATAATAAAACAGAATTAAATATCCTTAAATGTTTTCAGTTACTGGCAGGTGTATTACATGCAGCCTATTTATTAGACACGTTACATCTTCTAAGTGTTCCAGTAACAAAATGTTGTAGTACTTACTTCACACAATACTTTGGGCATGAGAGACAAGTAAGATAAGTAGGCGTTTTGGAACGTATTGCATGAGAGGTATACAATCGTTTATCCTATGGAAGAGTTAGTAAAATGCTGTACATCTGCACATGTCCAAAGCATATCAAGACAGATAATACCCAGGTAGATCAAATCTTAGTATCATTTACACTGTGATCTTAACAATTCCTTAGAAAACTGACAAGGATTAAAGAACTATGATTTTAATAATCAGTCACAGAAATTCAGGATATGAGTCTGTACAGTACAACCATTTGTCGATGCAGACATTCTATCTCTAGATTAAAAACATAACTTTATTCCCTGCGGAGTGCTATTGTTAACACATGTAGACCTGTACTACAGAGCTCTGTATCATCTGCGAACAAGTGCTTTGTGATGTGGGAATTGCGTGACAGAGGCGATTTGCAAAGCACGCTTAGTAATGACTGCTGCAATGGGATGTGTACTATGTAAAATATCCGAAACTGTTAACACAAAATATTTCTGTAACATAACAATCAATAATTCGTTGCCTGACCTCTTATGACCTAATCCTTCATAAATACCACTTCGGTTATATTACACTGATATACTGATACACGCAGAGGAAGCAGTATATAGAAGAAGAAATCGGAGTTTTCAGTAGAATCTGTGTCAAAGCACTAGGTTCAGGAGGAAGGCTACTGAAAATATGCTTACTTTAATAGACAAAAGGTTTTAAGATATACTTCAAATTACGAAATGTACAGGTCTGAATGGAGGATGTAAATACCAGTTAACAATTACGATTACACATGAACATTGGAGGATGATGTCACCACATATCAACACCTTAAAAGTGGATGATGAAACATTCTTAGTTATCATTTAGTTTACATATTGCCTGAATTGAGTAAACAATGTCAACATCAGCTGTCAAATAAGATAATAATTCCATGTGAGCTCTCATTTTTCTGGATGTATATTGTAGGCCATTTCTCCATACATAGGAGGGCATTGCCTACATATTTGTGCATTGTTTTATAGACTGTCATCCCATTACCCTCTCTTCCTGTGTGTACAGATGTTATTAACACAAAAGCAAGCTCTTTATCATTGTACACAACTATTATTAGAATTCTCTGACTGCAAACGAAAAATTCGAATTTTGTACCAAAGTAAACAACGTCATTTCCGTGTCTCAATTACCATCACCTTGTCAAAAGGGTTATCTTACTTCTGATAAAGCCTTTACCAAAGACATTCAAGCATTATAGCAACCTTACATGCAAGTGTCACTTCTGAAATTAATAGCTGGTTGATGTTACCTTGTTTTCTACTTCAGTTGTTCTATGTAATTGAAAGACACTGAGGCTAATGCTTTAATAGACACCTCCATAAGTACATGTTTATGTGCGCAGATAACACTATAAGTACAAAAAACACTTGCATATTGTTCATCATAATATGCAACCATGTTATAGAGCTCTGATAAAGAATCTAAAATTCACTCCTGCCCACTAACATAAAAACTGTCTGTATTATTTCTAAAAATGTTTAAGGTTTAAAGTATTAAACACACATGTAGCACTACTGTTAGGCATAATAAGTCTACAGCAATAAAAAAATACATTTGGGTTTCATATTGGCAGTAGTAGGAAATTGGGTGATAGTATGTATACAATGGCAAGCATAATGTATACCGTGTACTAAATTTATTGTGTGACAATAAAAATTTCCTTCATATCCTGTAAAAGTATAGAAAAGTACTTAATAGTAGCCAACTATTAAAATGTTTGTATTATATATTAAAAAAGTCATTTGCATTTGGTCTGACACAAAACCAGTGACTGTTAGGCAAGCAACAAATTCTGCGCCAAATCGATTCATGTAACAGAGTCTGTTAGGATTTACAGATAGTATTCTCTGTTACAGATAAGCAAACAGAACTTCAATAATCCAAATAACAAATGGTTCAAATGGCTCTGAGCACTATGGGACTTAACAGCTATGGTCATCAGTCCCCTAGAACTTAGAACTACTTAAACCTAACTAACCTAAGGACATCACACAACACCCAGCCATCACGAGGCAGAGAAAATCCCTGACCCCGCCGGGAATCGAACCCGGGAACCCGGGCGTGGGAAGCGAGAACGCTAATCCAAATAACAAAGATACACCAAAATTGTAGCAAGCTACTGTGTTGGCAGTAAGATTTTGGTTTGAGCACCTTAGGGTTTTGAAGTAGAAAATTACACTTACTTCAAATTACAACTGAGTCACTGTAAACTCAATAGAAAGTACATAGCAATGGTGAATGTAAGATTTAAAAAAAATAAAAAAGGCATAATTCAGTATCACCCTCTTTCTTTAACATTTGAGTCAATGCTGCTTTTGTAAACAAACGAATGGGTAATGGGTTACTTCAGGTTTGGTAATTAAGTTCCAAACGTGCTAAACAGTCCAGAACATGGATATGTGAATCCCATTTCTACGCTGCACATGTTTCGTACTGGGGCACTTCGCCAGTCAGTGAGTCCTGTATCAGAATAAAAAGAACAAAAACGTTGCTAATAGATGGGATTTTAGAATATGTATTGCTTTACTGTGATGCAGTGTAGATGTCAAGCTACAGTTTAAGTAGGGATAATGTGAAGTTAATAAATACTTTAAACAGATGCTAAAAAAATTCAAACGGTAGATGCCACAAGAGAGGCATTGTGCATCACAGAAAATTTACTGGTGAAATTCCAAGAGGGCACGGTTTGGGCAACATATTACATCCTGCGACACACGTCCTGGAAAATGACTGCAATGAGAAAATCCACAAAATTACTGGCAGTCCCTGTTCCCATCCATCATTTGCGATTGGAGCAGAGATAGTAGTTAAATGATTAAAATACTCTCCATCTGCACCGTGAAGTGGCATAGAGGTGTTACATGTCTAATAGATCACATGAGAAAGGAAATTTGCGATACACTTAACAATCATTTGCGTGGTAAATTCTACAAGTCTATCTCTTTGGTACAGAGTGTCAAGGCAGAATTATGATTTATCCTTCACAGGAACAATGATGTGACAGCAAGAGTCACAGAATACTACACTACACTTAGTTGAAACAACAAATCTATAATACCCAGGGCACCATTTGTTAGTTGTTTGTTTGTTGGTGTTTGTGTTAAAAATACATACAAAGCATAGACCTATATATCTGTGGTATGGGTTTGTGTACAAAAGAACTTTATTCTATTCGCAGTCATGATTTTCTTTTCTTAATAGGGTGTGCATCTTGATTGGATGGTGATGATTGTAATATATCCCGTACCACTTTGTTCTTGACATTTACCTAATGGCGTTGCAAGAAGTATGTTATCATTCTCCCACAGTACAACATTTAAGTTCTGACTAAACACACACAGATTTAATGATGCTACCAGTGTTATAATTCACTGCATAAATTTCACTTCTCGAAGAGAATGATTTGGGTTTTGGAGCAAAGTAATACCATTTACAAAGCAGAGATGAGAAACCAGCCTGGAAAATGCATTTGTGGGTGTTAGAACAACTCTCTGGCTGATCTGTGTACCAGTCAAAAGGCCGCAAATCAGAATCTCATGTCTCACACTTGTTAAATCCACCATCTTCCTGTCTCAAAACATGATGAGATGGAGCACACTATGGAGCTCACTTCAAGGAGCTAAGAAGGAATCCAGCTCGTTGCTGCTGGAGTACGGGCTATGCTTTGTGTTTCAGTCTCCCTGTTGAAACATATCGATTAAATGAATATAGAACTAGAAAATATCTATTTGCTGGACACAAAATACCACTTTCAAAATCATCTTGTTTGCAATGGGGAAGCGACTAACACTCTCCATCATCACTGAGCATTGTATTAATAACATGATGAGTAATATTTTTTTTGGCCGTCGCCAGTGCATAAAGAAAATGAAATTTCAAATATCTGTGAAATAAATAAGGAAATACATCTGAACACTATTAGGAGGGACATTGTGTGTCTCTGATCACTACGATGATGGTACCATTATGGAACTTCAACGGGTAAAAAGCCTAGTACCAGAAACATGTGTAGTGTATAATGTGGTACCATTATGGAACATCAATGGGTAAAAAGCCTAGTACCAGAAACATGTGTAGTGCATAATGTTTTTCTTCACAAGAATCGATGTAAGCTGCTCCCCACTTTTTTATTCACAGAGCGTTGTTACCCTGCCACTGGATGAGATGAAAAGCTGAAATTTCGGATCAGAAATTAACGGAATAATACTCGCCGACCCAGGACCATGCTGCTAGTCCAGTGGCCTCTGAGACACCCTTCCTTGGATAGATGCAAGAAAAGAAATATCGATGAGGTGTGGGGAAGGGTGGACTAGTGTTCAGGATATAACATGGAGCTTCCTGCAGAAGGCAGCCCCGGCTTATACAGAGTGGTAGCACCTGGCCAGGAGTGTCTTGTGAGAGCTCGTTGGGTGCCCACAGGGGCAACAGGCACTGTGGCTGGTATGGCCCACAGATTACAGTTGTGTGGTAGCCGGCAACTTTTGCAGTACAGCACCTGCAAGGTGAGGGGTGTTCGCTCTATGCAGTATGGCACTGCAAACTCACCGACAAGGTACTTTGTGCCATTCACTGAAGAGATCCTCCAATATTTTGTTTGTGTTAAATCATGGCACAAGTGCATACCTGTCCCAGACCTGTCCTAGACCCAAAAACATTCTTAAATGAATAGGTCATTCTGTCTAATTTAGACTGTTTTATTAGTTTATGTCATCTTACCACTAGCTAACGGATGATAATGTCTACAGCATGTTTGTTAACGTACTACTACCACATAAATGTAAGATACCTTCCTAAATATAGACCACGCTATCTTATTTTGGTTAACAAGCAAACTAACCTTCGTTTTGTACTAAGCATAGCAACGCCAATCGTGACAGCACAGCGGTTAGAACAGGAACCCACATTCAGGAGGTCAACAGGTCAAACCCCACGCAGCCATTCTTCTTAAGTAGTCCCGTGATTTCCATAAACCACTCCTCGCTGATGCCAGAGTGGTTCTTTCGAATAGGACATCGCTGACTGGCTTCGCAATCCTTTCGAAATGCCTGCTTGTGCTCCACATCTACTAACTTTGCATTCGATGAGACGTTAAATTCTGATCTCTATTTTCTTTCATAGTGTTAGGGATGTCTGCAGTTTGTTTTCATAACGTAATATAGTTACATTTACGTTATAAACATCCTTAAATAAAGGGATCACGCAATATTACTCGGCTTAACAAGTGAACTATCAATTATTTAACACTTACTTTTACGTTATACTATTAGATGCATGCCAAAAAGTTATTAAATAAAAGTACCATGCTGTCTTACTTGAATTTTAAAATTTTTAATTGTGACGTTATGCACTGTTTACACATACGATGTCTTGGTGAGTTTCAGCCATTTTTGGGCCATTAACTATAACAACTGGGCAATAAATGATTGAGATACACGCATGAGTGTCATAGATTGTAGCAGCGTTAACATTGCACAACAAATTACAGCGATAACAGTCGTAGGGAAATCTGGCAATCATGGTGGCTGGCTAGTAGTCCCAGCCAACAGGACAACACACCACCTTCCATTTTTGAATTTCCTGTAATTTATTATAGTACCCATTTGACATAGAGGGATGTTGGAGGAGGAAGGGGAAGAATGCAATGGATATGGTGACTCTCACCTAGAACTTGGAGATCTGGGAACAATGAAGACTGTGCTGTCACCCTTAGCTACCCATCTAAGTTAATCGGAGATGAAACCGAAATTATAGTCCTTACAAGAGATGTCATGCAGCTACTCGCTACATGTGCAGAGTGGGCTAAATAAAAGTGGTCTGGACGAGCGGATAGGATTCGACGTGAATGTATGCACATAACCGCACCCCATGATGTGCACACCACGTGTACGCTCGCCACATGATCCACACGCAATGAGTGGCTTGGTCATGGATCTGTTATTTGTCTGACGAAGCCTGATTTCACGTGATTGGTTGTGCCAACTTCCAGAATAACAGCTTTTGGGCAGAGGACTATCTGCATAACTTCCACGAAACACCATTGCATGATAAGAAGGTTGGCGATTGGTCCTCAGTGTTTGCATTCCGCATTATTGGTCATATCTTTTCTCACCAGACGCTGGCTACGGTGCGCTACATTACCAACATTTTGAAACCCTTTGTGGCTGCAGCAACGGAGGAGGAAAAGACCTACAGCTACTTTCAACAGGATGGAGAAACTGCCCATACAGAAAGCCTAACCTTGTTGCACATTTACACATTGTTCACACCTGACACAGTTGTTAGCAGAGGTCAGTTTGGTCGCTGCCTAGTTGGTCACCTGGGTCACCTGATCTGACAGTGTGCGATTACTTTGTGTGGGGGGAGCTCAAGCCAAAGGTGTATAGCAACAACCCTCATAGTTTTCTAGAACGGCAGCAGAACATTTCGGATGGTACTGCAGCAGTTCCAGCAGTTCCAGCAGTCCAGCTTCAATCTGCCTTCACCACTTACTGACCAGTGCCCAAAAGTGCCAAGAGATGAATGGTGGTCATTTTCAACATCTGCTATACTCAGTTTAATACTGTATCTCCTTTCATCTGGTGTTTTTCATTGTACCCAGGAACTCTGTACTCGACCACCTTTATTTGCCGCACTACACTCTGTACGTGCAATTCGTGCTATACAGATGTGTTTCTTCTCTCCATCACTTGCCTGTCTACTTGAACATTTCGCTTCAAATAAGGAAGTGCCCTTGCTGCTGAAGGTAGTTTATTGTCACGCTGCTGGAAATGTGATGAAATCGAACTGTAGTTCATTCAGTAACCTAATTATTATGTGAAGACTTGTAGAGATTGTTATTGAAATCAAGAAGAAGAACAAATTTATGCTCATAGCAGCATTTGGGAAAGCAGCTTGGCCATATGGCCCTTGCCGATCGATTCTGCCAGCCAAGCATCTCTTGGCCAGTTCACCAAAGGTTTAGGCGACTTGTTTTAGGCAACGCTTGCGGCTATCTAACGCAGCAAATCTACTCCAGCAGATGGATAAATGACCACAGGTTCTTTTAGGCAGACAGTTTCTTATCAAGCCCGACATGAAAACATGACATGAAAGCACACAATTGTCCATTTTTATGGCGATACAGATGCTATTCACCATTATCTTCGTCATAGCGATTATATTAACAGTTCTATTTCATTTCATTCAAACAACCCTGATGTTATTTCTGGGTTTGGTAAACATTCACCGTTCTGTACAACACATTGAGTTTTGTTAGTCGAAAAACTTTGATCTAATCATTTAATTGAGAAGACATCTCTTAATATCATGTTTGACTTGAAGGCAACAACGCAGATAGGGCTGAACGTCTTTTAGGATTTTAAGAAAACAAATTTGTCATTTCAAGGCATGTTGAGGCATAGCGCCGTATGACGATCCTGCCTTGGTGGCGGTTAAGTGGGAGATGTGTCTGAGAGCTGGATAGTGACAGATGGTGACGCGAGACTGGACGCGCACATAGTTTGTGTATGAGTCGATAGAGGACAGTATTGGATAAGGGACTGTGATTTTAGTTTCGATTGTGCCAACTAGAGTGCACTAAAGTAACAGAATGTTTTTCATAAACTATTCTAGTATTTTCATAAAGTGTTATTATTTCTTTTTGTGTATGCAAAATGTAATAAATGTGTTTTAGCAGTATGAATGATGCGTGAGTGTGGTTTAAGGTTACTATGAAGGTAACTGATTAACGAGTTGTGTAGTAGGATTTAGTGTGGGAACAATTCGAAGAAGTATGGATATGGACAAAGGGGATTTTTGTAGAACAGTTTTGTAAAGTAGGTTTATGGTAAAGGGAAAGTTAATTGAGGTATAAATAACAATAGTAAATAACTGTATGCATAAGCAAAACTTCAGCATGTTAGATAATTACGTCGGTAAAAAGTGCAGTCGTTTGGTTTACTATTTTGCGATTTGTTACTGATGAAAAGCGCGGACTGACGCGGGAGAGTGTTGTTTTACTATTGGCCGTTGAGTAAAGTGACCAATGGTAAAGCAATATTCTTCGCGCGCCTTTCTCTGCTGGTAGAGAAGACTTAGAGTGTTCTAGAGAGGAGTCGAACCCTAGCCATGAAAGAGATCGGACGTGCGCAGTAGTAGCTCCGATGGAAATGATAAGTTGCCGGATCTAGCAGTGTTTCATACATCAAAAGTGTTGGAAAGTGACGGCATAATTATTTCGATGTGTGTGTAGAAATTTCGGAAATTTTAAGTGAATTTTGTGACGAGAAAAGACATATATTCTGCGTGGCGTATTGAGCAGATCGGTGGCTAAAAACTGTGACTGCATTAGGTACCGACAGACTTAATATCTGGCGAGCATTCTGAATCAAAAACAATCAGTATTTTTGTAGCTGTTACGTTTTCGGGAAATGCAACACCATAAACTTGCTAACGTGAGTGAAAGGGATTGTGAGTGACTGTGTTAAGACTAGCACGGGCTTGGCAGTGATACTTGTTCACCTAAGGTTTAGAATATATTAACTGAGGACAAAATTTCCAACCTTCCTTTCGTGTTTCTCCCGAAACGTAGATTAGTGACTTAAATTGCAGCCTGGTTCACGTCGAAGTACAGTAGGTTTCACTCGGCTTTCCTACTGATGATCTGCTGAGACAATGTTCACAGGTAAGTGCAGGTCCGTCGTAAAGGGACGGAAAGAACCGCGCTGCCGCAATGTGCAAGATTTCACTGTGAAAATTTTGGGCCAATGTTTGAAAATAGTGTTTTCTGCTTAATCCGCGATAATTACGTATGGGGAACTTCTTTTTCTCTGGGACTCTCTTATCATTTCATCTTAAAATATGCCGTAGGGTACACGAACAGCTTATATCCTTCCTTCAAACAGGAGTTCGCCAAGTCCTTTACAAGTCACTTGCTACTATTGGCTGTGTGGGAAGGATCATCGATAAATAAGGCCTAGGAAAAGGGCCACTTCTGCAGCATATTCAATGTGAAGACTTCTAGGGATGTCGTCAGGACTTAGTCTTTTGTTTTCTTTGAGTAGCTTCAACGTTTTTCAGTATTGGGGACTAGTTGTTTAAATGCCTCTCGTTCTACATTGCATGTAACTGTCGAACACAATGTTAGTAATATCCTCATCTGAAAATTTTTCATTGAGTATGGAACCTTTTGTTCCACTCTCATTGAGGTCCTTTCAGTTACAGCACCAGACTGGTCAAGAGGCTCGGTGGAAGAAACGAACCAATTCATTTGCTTTCCTAAGGAATGTATCTCCCTAGAGTTTTGTACATGCGAAACAGTTTTCATTCTTTCTCTGAGTCCCTATATTCTTTTTGTAGACGAAATGGACCAAAATCTCCTCAACGCGCTCTTACACCAAGGTTGGCTTTTTCCATCTTTGTTGCCTTGACTCATGTTTGAATGATTTTCTTGTGCAATAATCACATCTGTTCTAGTTTCTTTGGATTTTAGCTAAATGTTCTTTGCGAAATTTGACAGTGGGATGTTCTCAGACAAATATATTCCCAGTTTTTGGGATCATCAACTTGAAATCTTGGTCACGTGCTACCTTTTTAAAATTGGTTACTGGTTTCAGGTTAGCACCTGTCGTTAGAGCTGATGATGGCAGCATATCTAAAAAATGGTAATTAATTTTAATGATGTAGCATGCTGGTTCCTTGCACCGCAAGTGGAATATCTGGGACATGTTTTCAGTGCATCAAAGATACACGTCACTCCACATCATATCGAGCCCATATCAAACCTACCAGCTCCCAGAGGTACCGAACAAATCAGATCCATGTTAGTCCATCGGTACTATTATAGAAAATTCATTCTTCATGAGACAAGACTTTTCAAGACCTCAAACCAGCTCTACTCTGTCCAACATATCTCGTGGCATATGATTCTTCCAAGTTCCTCATAGTGAAAGCAGAGGAAGGAGGCTCAAGTTTGGGGGAAGTTCTTTTTTACAAATTGGATGGAGTTGAAAGCCTGACTGAATTTATTTCCAAGGCGTTAAGGCTGGCACAGTGAAATTACACTCAAATCTAAAAGTAAGCCTTAGTTATCATTTTTGCACTGAAGAAATTTCATGATTATGTGGATGGAAAGCGATATATCCTATTAACAGACCATAAACCTCTGTTCTCACTTTTTAGTGCCCATATGTTAATATTCCGGCCTCATGCCAGCAGAGGGGATCACTTTCCCTCTCAAGGTATTACTATGACATCCATTGTTGGCCCACGTCACAGCATGTTAACACAGACATCCTATGACATCTTCCAGTAGGACAAAACTCATAGTTTGTTAGAGTACTGTAAGTCTGATTTCATACTGATGTAGAAACTAAGATAGCAGTGGATAGCCTTCCAAGTGAGAATGTAATCGTTTTCCCCAGTGGTCAGAGAACTCGGTCCTCTGAGCAATCATATTATTCATGAATAAAGATGGGCAAGTGAATTACGAGACTCTTCAACATCCACTGGACCTGTGGCTGTTCGACTGTTTGTGGCTAAAATTGCACCAAACAAGGATTTGGTGTTTGGCTTGAGTTGGGAGCCACTAGATGGGGGTAAACTGATTTCATCCCAGTATGGCGTCGTCGTCTTGAACTATGGACATCTATTATACTTTCGCTGTCCTGGTGACACCCAGTAGCCATGCTGAAACTTTCTTAAACTTAAAACTCATGCTTCAGTGCCCAGAGAGTAGTAGGAATGGTGGTTGGCCAGCGAGGGTTTGTTGTAGGCCTCAGGAGTCCCCAGAGTGGTTATGGTGACTATGCACCAGTTCCACCAAATTGTGTTTCGCAACTGCGTCGTAGACCTGCAGACGTAGCGCTTGGTTGGATTACTGCAGACTGAGTGGAATGGGGGTGTCATCCGGTTCATTATGTCATTCCAAGAGCAGAAATCCTGAAACATACCAATTCCATTGGCTGAAATGACTGCTTATGGAGCTCCATTAACAGCAAATATTTTCTACAACCGCACAATCTTTTCGTTGGCGTGGTATTCGGCATTCGAATGGTTCAAATGGCTCTAAGCACTAAGGGACTTTACATCTGAGGTCATCAGACCCCTAGACTTAGAACTACTTAAACCTAACTAACCTAAAGACATCATATACATCCATGCCCGAGGCAGGATTCGAAACTGCCACCGTAGCAGGCGCACAGTTCCCGACTGAAGCGCATAGAACCGCTCGCTCACAGCGGACGGCGGAGGAAGTGGATTGAGAGATGTTCCAGCCAACATTGGCAAGTAAATCTCACAATTCGCTTTAAACAGAGTCCTTCGCAATACATGCTGCTGTAAATGATGTACATAATTTTGTAGGGTCAACGACTAGGAAAATGTGTGAATATAGCAGCTAATGAAGAGAGCACCAAGTTGGAGGCAGTAGACCGTTTTTTTTTTTTTTTTTTTTTTTTTTTTTTTTTTTTTTTTCAGAAGGAAGGAAACCATTGGCTTAAGGTCAGTAGTGGAGTAACATTTTAGGCAGTAAAAATGACAGATATGACAGCAAGGACTTCTTTTCTGGTCGACCGATGTGGCCGAGCGGTTCTAGGCGCTACAGTCTGGAACCGTGCGGTCGCTACGGTCGCAAGTTTGAATCCTGCCTCGGGCATGGATGTGTGTGATGTCCTTAGGTTAGTTAGGTTTAAGTAGTTCTAAGTTCTAGGGGACTGTTGACCACAGCAGTAAGTCCCATAGTGTTCAGAGCCACTTGAACAATTTTTTTTAACATCTTTCCTGTTTTGAGTTTATTTGGCCTGAAGTTGTATATGCATATGTGGTGGGTTCTTCATGACTATCAGTGATTTTGTGAGAAAGAAGTGCCCCAATATTATGTTGAGAGACGTTGATGGTCAGAGTAAGGCGTTTCAGTGGTCTACAGGTCATTAGAGAAGTATGGGCTTTATAATATTGCTTAAAGTTTTGAAAAGTGTCCTGATACAGCTGTGAACATATTTTGCGCTTATCATGCATAAATTATAAAGAGATATGGCAATGCAGGCTGCATTTGATATGAATATGGCATAGTAACTGATTTTGTAAAGGTAGCTGCTGTCCTTTATGACCAGGAAAAGGTGTAAAAATGGGCACAGGTATAATTATGGGCATCCCTCAAGAAGAGGGTATGGGAAATGCTGCAGTCTGGCAACCAGGACTGAAAACAGTGCCTGTTGTTGATAGATCGTAGCGGTGAACAGTTGGAAGCATTGTTTCAAGCAGTGTAGTTACAGTGTCAGTTATTGTATGAATTGGTGTTTGTTCAGGACTGCAAACGTTTGACAGGTATGTGAAATCGTTTTCTTTTTATATCCTTCTGATTAGTTTAAAACAATTTCTCAGTGATATCCGGAATAACGGAATACTAAACTACTTTTAGGAGCACGTTTTACGTTACACACGCTTTTAGGTTTGACGTGATAGTGGTAATATTACTTACGAATGATTGGTGTAAATATGGGCTCACTGGGTTGGTGTAAAAATGGGCACCTCTTTAAGAAGGGCCCATAAATAATTTTACAGGGACATGGTTAGTCTAATTTTGTTCATATATACAATTTACTTCAGCAACAAACAAACAAATAGAATTTTCAAATTGCGATAGTAAACCCTAGTGCTTTTGTTCGTCCTTGCAGAACACTGAGAGCAAAGAAGTGCTATGAATGTAACAACCAATGGGATCAATGAGGTACATCTCAGACGTTACGTGCCGTAGCAGCTGTGAAAGCAAAGGAGGCTTCTATGAAAGGTGCCGCAAGAACATTCGGAGTGCCGCTTATAACTCTGCAGTAATTTCTTAAGCTTAATGAAATCCATGAGCAACCGGTACAAGAAACAAAGCTAGGACGGAAACCGATTTTAAATGCAGACCTAGAAAAACAGATAGTTTCTTATCTACTTGAGACGAATCAAAAATTCTTTCGGTGCGGATCTGAGAAGAGTGGCATTTTCATCTACCCAGAGAAACAGTTTGACAACCCCTTTCAAATGAGGAGAAGCAGGACGAGCTTGGGCTGATTTCTATCTCTCTCTCCATTTTTTTGTTTTTTTTTTGTTTTGAGAGAGACACAGGGATCAGCTGTCAGTTCACAAACCCTGTGAACTTCAATAAAGAGAATGTGATGGTTTTCTTTTCATTTATTGGCAGATGCTTTCAACAAACATTCATATCCAGCAGACCGCGTGTATAACATGGACGAGGCAGGCTTGTCCATTTTCGAAAGTAAAACTCCAGAAGTGATAGGGATGAAAGGGAAGAAACAAACTGCAGCTCTAACGTCTGCAGAAAGAGGAGCTAAAATTACACACAGTTTTCGCATGCAAGAGCGCTTCGGGACATCCGCCATTGATAATTTTCCCTAGACTCAACGTGTCCCAAGCTCTAATGAGAGGTTGCCTCTATGGTGCAATTGGTGGATCCCATCCTTCAGGATGGGTTCAAAACAATTTGTTCACCAAATGGTTCGTTCGCTTCATTGAGAAAACACGTCCTACTGAACAAAGGTCTGGATGGTCATTATAACCACGTTCGAAATTCGGATGTGATTGACTTGGCGAAAGAACACGGCGTGACTATCATCTCACTTCTTCCACAATTCACCCACAAATTGCAGCCTCTGATAAGACGTTCATGGGACCTCTGGAAACGTACTACAGCGGGGTAGTGAGAATATTGTTGCACAAAAATAGGCGTCCTCTCATACCTTAAGATGTTGTGGAGGTTTTTAGCCTAGCCTACCTTCGTAACCAATCAGCTGAGATAACAATAAACGGATTCAAAGTAACTGGGTTATTACCCTATGAACCGATACATCTTCACCGTCGTTTATTTTATTTTTATAGCTGCTGAGTTGGTTGCTGGAAAAACTTTCTCCACTGTGGAACAGAGACCTAATGTCTGAATCACCCGCTCCTCTACTTGTCATCTATGGACCATCGACATCAACTGCATCTTCTTCGAGTTATCCTCACGCAATCTCTAGCTATGCCACTTGATGAAGCCACTGAAACACCGGTGAAGTTCTCCAGGTACTTCAACAGATGCAGTTTCACTATTCGACATATCTCCAGTCCCCAACATTCAGAAGGGAACCACAACACGGGGACGAAAAGCAGCAACCGCCTGTCACATCAATGGAACGCCATACAAAGATCAGTTGTCAAAGTCGCTTGACAAACGTGTCTTCAAGAAGAGGTCGTTTATTTTCTCTGGGGTAAGAGGCCGCCCTGCGGACTGAGGTACAAAATCCAAAGGCCTTAAAAAAAAAGAAAATTTGTTCCACAAAACTATCTGATTCATCATCAGACTCTTCAGGCTCCTGCAGCCCTCACCTTGTACACAGCAATAATGATCTTGATGTGAATGATAGGGATACACCAGACTCAAGCGATCCAAATTGCATCTTTTGTGATGAAAAGATCTTTCAGGACAGAAGAGGAGAGGTCTGGATTAAACGTGTTATGTGCCAAATGAGTAAGCGGTTCAAGAGACAAAGCTTGGACGGCAACCGATTTTAAATGCAGACCTCGAAAAACAGCTAGTTTCTTACCTACTTGAAATGGAGCAAAATTTCTTTAGGTGCATTTCGGCGGATCTGAGAAGAAAGGCTTTTTTCCTTGCCCAGAAAAATAGATTGACAACCGCTTTCAAAGGAGGAGAAGCAGGACGAGCTTGGGCTGCTTGGACAAGTTGTGCTCTTGTATTACTTCATATGCCAGAGCCCTAGGCTTCATTAAAGAAAATTGGATGGTTTTCTTTCATTTATTGGCAGATGCTTTCAACAAACATTCATATCCAGCAGACGTGGACGAGACAGGCCTGTCCATTGTCCAAAGGAAACTACCAAAAGTGGTAGGGATGAAAGGGAAGAAACAAACTGCAGCTCCGACGTCTGCAGAAAGAGATTAATGTACATAATTTCATATTTCATGCATAAATGTAGTAAAGTTGCTTTTTGTAGATTAGTGTACCATTTTCTGTTGTTTTAAGCCATTTCATTAAAATATTTCAAAAGATTTCTTACACCTTCTTTTGGATGCTCGTGTTTCCACCCCTTTTTTTAAGTGCCATTTTACAAGCTTTTTGAAAATCTTTCTTTTTTCAAATAGAAATAATGGATACTAATCATTGTTTTGCCTCTCATCACTTCTTAAACTTATTATAGTTGTTATCAAAGGTATAAAATTTATAATTTTTGCGAAAGAGCGTACCTTTAAGTCAAAAACAAAACAGAGTTTCCATATTTACACCTTTTCCTATAAATATTTGGCCTACGTACTCCACTTGATCTTGAAAGAATCCAGAATTTTGTAGACAGCACTTCAGTGGATTTTGTTGCTGTATGTGGACCATTAGACGTAATTTTAGAATTCGTTGTTCTCTTGTAGTGCCACTTACTAATATAATGTCGAAATAGTTCAGTGTAATCAAAGTCTTTTGAATCAGCTGTTCCAGAAGTGTTGGAAAATTGCTGGTGCTCTAGCAGAGGCAGTCTGTTATATTTGTAAATGCCAAATAGGGTGTTTATAACCTTGGACTGACATTACTCTTCGTCAGCATCTGATTGTTTATTGGTCGTTGCTTTAAAATCACCATAAAAGCGAAGGGAACCATTTTATTTGAATAAAAACTACCAATGGTATTAAGCACTGACTTCCTGTGGTGGGTATGAGAATTTCTTGTAACATCAGACAATCTGTTACTGGCACTGGTCATGCTGATGCACCCTAAGCTTTGCGAAAATAGATCGGAAAATTCGGCCTTTTGTGAGGCAAAAATATCACATAGTACTAGTACTGATAGAATGTTGATGTGACCTATTATTTTAAACTTTATTTTTAAAGGTCCATCTTGATCTCTTTAACTGTACATTTCATTACCAGTTTCCGCCAATGCCATCTTCAGATCTGTTATAAAAAGAAAAATAGTGGTGTAACCAACTAAGGTCAAATAGCTGAAGTATAACTTATAACAAGCCTAGTGATACATGACGAAAATGAAATAAGAATATTAACATGATTAACACCAATGCATACCAGCTGCATATGCCATAAAAATATCAGTTTCAAAAGCTATATATCTACTTACAAAGGAAGTGCTGGTGATGGCCTGGATACATCCAGTATTTACACTGATCAGCCAGAACATTATGACCACCGAACTACTATCGATATAAACCTATCCAGGTTATAGCAGCTTCATCTGGCGAGGAATGACTGCTAGTCGGACACACGCACGGTGCATGTAGTATCAGTGAGCACAGTATTCACTTGTAGAATGGGGAAGGGGCACAAACTATACGAGATTGACCAAGGACGATTGTAATGGGCTGGAGGCTAGGCACGAGCAGTTCGGAAACTGCGCGACTTGTCATGTGTTCGAGGAGTGCTGTAGTGAGTTTCTTCAGCATGTGGTGAAACCAAAGTAAAACCACGTCCAGGCGACGTGGTGTTGGGCAGCCCCTCCTCATTACAGACGCTGGACATCGAAGGCTGGGTAGACTGGTAACGACAGGTGGCGAACTGTGGCGGAACTGACATCAATCTTTAATTCTGGGCAGAGTAGAAGTGTGTCTGAACACAATTTCACTAAATACCCCTAATGGTCGGCCATGCATATGCCAATGTTACCGTCATGAAAATGGCAACTGAAATAGTCGTGTGACCATTGGCACTGAGTGCTGGTGCAGTGGCAGAGCATTGCAGGGTCTGGTGAATCTAGATACATTCTTTATCATGGCGGCAGGAAGGCGTAAATCAGTCGTCTTCCATCGAACAGCTCCTTGAAATCTGTGCTGCAGGACGGAAACAAGCTGGTGCCGGCTCCATTATGCTCTGGAGCACGTTCACGTGGGCATTCATGGGTTCAGTGGAACTTTCCCGTGGCGCCATGGCAGCCAAGGAGTATTCTACACTGGTTGCAGACCACATGGACACCTTCATGACGGTCATGTTTCCCAACGGCGGTGTTTTTCAGCAAGATAATGTGCGGTGTCACAAGGCCAGAAGTGTTTAGGAGTGTGTAACGACAACTGTACCTATAATAATTTTTTTCTTTATGAATTTAGATAAATTAATGTATGCAATGTTTTGAACTTTTTTTTTT
The DNA here is from genome assembly GCF_023864345.2 of Schistocerca serialis cubense. Classification (NCBI taxonomy): domain Eukaryota; kingdom Metazoa; phylum Arthropoda; class Insecta; order Orthoptera; family Acrididae; genus Schistocerca; species Schistocerca serialis. The sequence continues at coordinate 526,871,790 of NC_064642.1, forward strand.
TTTTTTTTTTTTTTTGGTTCGTATCGTTATGTTAAAGAGACTGTGAGCAACTTTTGAAATGAATGTTATTATTTATGTTAGATGTCAAATAATGTGGTAATCAAAGGAAAGTGTATTTAATGTTAAAACTATTGTAAGATGTGAAAATTGTAATTTATACACTTGGTCCATACGTAGGTAATGCATTAGGATATGTGTAGTAGAAAACCTGTGGTGAATACCCTACCTGTAGGGGAGCGGGAAAAGGTGGAGGCAGGCGAGGCGGGAAAACGCACACTGGCGCGGTTCGGCACAACGGGCACAGTAATACAGTCGGAGGCGAGCAACAGTCGGAAGTACACGTACTGTACCGAGGAGGCTACCCAGGAAAAGTGGATTCCATTGAGCCTCGGATGAACCGATTCCGACAACTACTTGGCATGGCTATATTATGAGGCACGAAATTGGAAAGATTACGACGCTAAGAAGATGGAAAGTGCCGATGTTGTGTGAGCCTTAGCCGTGCTTGTATGTGTGCCGTGCTGCCCGCTATCTCGCTGCCCGCCAACCGCCGCACCGACTTGCACAGGTCAAACATTTATTTCATCTTTAGAAGTGTATCTGTGTGGACCAGTGTCGAAAATGTTTCTGACTGTTCAATAATAACGTGACTTTTACCAGAATTGCATTAGCCATGACTTATCCTGATCACTGACCTAGACAGGATCCTTACCTCGTATTGTGCAACCCGAGTATCCTAAACTGAAAGTTTAATGTTAGTGTTAATGAAAATTATCAGCAGATTAATCCATGCCATAAAGGAGCCCAAAATTTCTATGTGTCATTGCAAATGTTGAGAAAGAACAAAAGTGTGACTAAATTGGAAGAGAGTTTTTGTTGGATTGAGTTAGCGATGTTATTTAATTAATTTGAGACAGAAATAATGACAGTTAAATTATTCAGAAGTAAGACAAAAGAGTAGTTATCCATAGATTGATAATTTTGAGTGTTAATTTGCCTTCAGTACTTAACAGTTTCAGTATAACGACTATAACAGTTTCAGCCCCCCCCCCCCTCTCCTTCTCTTGTCCATTCTTGCAAACCTTGAAATGTGTTGATCAGATTTGACCAGTAAAGCTGAATTATATATTAATCCTAAGTGTATTAGTGTTTGTCCATCCTTAATAGTGACGTAGTGTGTGTACTTTCGAGATTGCTAATGCTAGGGCAATCTATGCCCGATTTCAGTCTGACCAAAATACAAAATGTAGTTCGTAGTAATCATTGCTGTGTGGTGTTGTGTATTTATAGCTCGTTCAAATTAGTACTAAAAGAGAAAACTTTAGTTCAGTGGATTTTTCTGGTTCCAAACTTTGCCGTATAACGCAACTTTACTACGTGTAGTTATGCTTGTACATGCACCCACTTGTACAAGGAAAAACTCACTCATTGCCTAAGTAGGCTGGCGACCGAATTGTTAATTACAGGTAGCATCTACTGTGTGTACTTCTTGTCCATGCGAAAGAGTAATTATACTTTACATTTGCTTGATGCATCACTGTAGTTATTGACTGAGTATAAGTCCGATCTTGCTTCTATTAGGTACACGCGGTCAACTTATGTACTAAAATCCTTGTTTATAAGGTGAAGCCCGTGAACTTATTGCAGTACAGGCTTTATAGAGATGACGTACGTCCGAGCAGGGCGGAAGCGTTACAAGTGGCTTCCCGGTGACAGGACATCCAGTTGTTGTCAGTTACAAATTAATGTAAAGATCGAACAGTGGATGTTCGGTGGCACGAATAGCAATAAAAGTCAGTAAAATAAACTACAGTGTGAGTCAAGTACGGTAGTGTGGGGTAGCGTACATTCAGTATGGACAGAAACGTAGACGGGATAGATGTGCCCAGTGTAATGGAAGAGGCGCAAGGCAGTAGCCGGAGTTTACGCGGCCAGATAACAGATGGCGTTAGCGAAAGACAGTTGGCGTACATACAATACCACGAACATGTCAATGAACAGATTGAAAGGTTGAGATCGCCTCGGACACAGCAAGGAAAAAAACAGGAAGTAGAAGATGACTTTGTAGATGATAGTGGTTATGTGAATGAATCCACTGACATGTTTAATTCTCCACAGATAAAGAAACAACCGAAAGAAACTTATGAAGTAGAACCGGAACACACGGATTCCGTAGAACAAAACAGTGTAAAAATTTTAAGCATGAACGACTTATTTGAACAATTAACTAAACAAATTGCAGGACAGAATGAGCAGCTTAAAACGCACGTTGACGAGCAGCTCAAAACACAGAATGAGCAACTTCAAAAACAAGTCGGCAATGAGGTTAATCAGCTCAAAACACACGTTGACGAGCAACTCAAAACACAGGTGGATCAAATTAAAGCACAGGTCGAAGGACAGGGAATTAAAATTAGTAAACAAATAGAACAGGTAGAACAAAAAGTGGGTAATTTAAGTTCTGTGGTAAATACTCTGAAACTTGAAATTGATACCATTAACAAAAATATGGATACTATGCAGGAGGAAATTGGAAACATTAATAGTAGATTCGATGTTGAAATTCTCAACATCCAAGAGAAAGTAGAACCTCTGGTTGAAACTAAGGTAGACGAAAAAGTTTTTGGTCTCAAAACTGAGATCGTAAACGAATGTCAACACGGGATATCACAATTGAAAAAGGTAGTTTTAGACACTGAAAGGGATTTAAGTAAAAAAGTAACCGGATGTGTTCAAAATTGTGAACAAAATACTACGAAAATTCAAGGCAGAATTTTCGATCTGGAGAGCAAAATTAAAGATAGGCCTGGTGTTGTCTGTAATGGCACACCAATTACGAAGCTGTTAGAAGGCGAGGAACGCTTCGATCCAGCCAAGAAACATAACGGGTGGCATCCGTTAGATTTTATTAAAAATTGCGAGAGAGTATTTCCTGAGCACTTGTCTGATCAGGAAAAGATAAACGTAGAAATTAGCGCCTTAGCGGGTGATGCTAAGCGCTGGGGAATAAATTTAAATACCGAACGAATGACGTTCGAAGAATTTAGGCAAAGATTTACGGAAGAATATTGGTCTGAACAAAAGCAGGACCATTTATGGCGCGAGTTTATCATGGCCAAACAGCATGATAACCGGGGCAGAAATTCTTTGAAAGATTTCTGTGAGTATTGGTACCGAAAATTGACACACTTAAGAGGTAGAAGATCAGATTCAGCAATTATCTGGGAGCTATATAAAAAGCTTCCGGAGGATTCCAAGAGGTACGTAGGAAGCAATCATCGTAGCTTCCAAGCATTTCTAGAAAGGGTCGAAGATGAAGACCATTGGCGCGAAAGTCGTGCCAATTATCAAAATTTTGGTAACCGTAATAACCGACACAATGACGAACGAAACGACGGCGATGGATTTCGCGTCAATGTAATACAGAGAGGAAGAGGCAGAGGAAGAGGCAGAGGAAATAATCCAGGTCGCGGTAGAGGGTATACCGCGCAAAATAATAACGACGCGGGAAACTAATTTCCGCGAACGTTGCGGGCCAAACGGAAGCGGACAATACATACCGGCCCAGATTTAAGAAAAGATATCGGACCGACCGTAATGTAACGAGACAGGATAGGGACAGTCATGGAACGGCGCGACGTGTTGTGGCGAATCAAGCGTCAGGTGCGAGCCAGAATGAGTCATCTCTACCGCACAGAGCGCTACATGTTAACAGGCGAGTGGAGCATCAGAGGGCAACGGCCCAGCCTAGCAGAACATCTGTTCGGAAAGAAGCCGCTAGCAATACGGCAGCAGTAGGTACGAACGTAGCCGTAAGAGCTGAGGAAAATTTTACGAGTGCTAATTCCGTGGCAAAGGAAACAATAAATGAAACTGTGAATACACAGAGAGGTGCGGTTAGCAGTGTTTGCAATGAGATACAAGGCGAGGATGAATTAGCAGAAGTAACTGATTGGCGTGTGCAGATCGATGATCTGTACAAGGGCCTAAAGCAATGTGAATGGGAGGATTTTAAAAGGGAGTATGAGGCGGAGAGATTAGTTGGTGGAAAGAGAGATAGTAGGGACGTCCATAAAGTGACGTGGCCCAAATTTGAAGAGGGAAGAATAAATAGCGCCGCGCAAAGTACGCGTGCTGCCGATAGGAGGAAGGTTAATGATAGGAAGGATTTGGGGGATGAAATCCTCAGCATTGACGAAGAAATAACTCCTGCTAACAGTCCGCCAATAGTACGAGCTGCTACCGAGAGGCACCGTGGAGAAGGGGCAGATGATTACCTGAAAGTAATTAAAGTCCACGAGAATTACACCGAATATGAAGTCACAGTGGATGTGAATAAAGCTGAGGATGAGGCCGTTTTGCCAAAAGAGGAGATTGAATTGAAATCCAAGCCTGACGACAATACAGAGGAAGGACTTAGTGCCTGTCTCAGAAAAGCTTTTATGTTAGAACCTGAAAGCGATCCGGAATGGTCGGATTCCGACGATAGTTCGTATGATGAAAGATACACAAATACAGACGAAAATGAATGTACTAACTCTCCCTATTGTGCTAAAGTAGCGTACTTAAGTGAATTTGATGTAGAGGAAGAGAGTAGTGATGACTCTAGTGAAGATGAATTTTCAGGTGTAGAGGAAAATGAATATACTTTTACTGAAAAAGGGTATGAGAAAATCAGTGAAAATAAAGGGGACACAGTTAATTGCGATATTGTACCTAACGATGACGACGTATCAAAACAAAATCCAGACGTTGAAACAGAACAAAGAAAGAAAGAGCCACCGGACGACTCAGGGTTTATTTCGCGAAGAGTTCAGGTAGTTAATGACTTTGAACTCCCGGAACCCAAGAAACCGCCAGATATATGTGAAGTGAATATTAAAAGCATATCTTGGGATGATGTTATTGTCGACCCGGATTTGCTCAAGGAAGACCACGGTAATGAAAAACATTCGACGGTTAAACAAACTATAATACCAATTGAAATTTATAACGTGGAATTGCAAGTACTTCTTGATACTGGGTCTCAGATAAGTGCAATTTCTCAGTCATTTTTCGAACACATTTGTGATAAGCCTGGGCTAGTAATTATGTCAGTGACAGGTGTAAAAATTGTTGGTGCAACTGGTAAGGCTAGCAAGCCGGTAAAGAACCAGATTTTGGTTGAATTTAGTATAAAAGGACAAAACTTTGAACACGATTTTTTGGTTGTGCCAGACTTGAGTACTGAAATGATTTTGGGGATAGATTGGTTGGATAAAGAAAAGGTTATTATTGACTGTAGCCAGGGAGCGGTCAAAATAAATAGTACATTTAGGAATTTGGAATTAAATTTTGAGGGAAGTGGGAAAGTGTTTGATTCAGAAATCGATTCTTTGTTGTTGGAGATCGACCAAGGGAATGATGGATTGACAAACAAGTACGAGGTGTACCATGTCCAGAGATTATTAAATGAGAGTGACAAGCAGGGGCATGAATTTAAGGGAATGGTGGAAAATTTAGAGGGAATATCTCCCGAACAGAAAGCAGAATTGCTTGAAATTTTAGATAGTAATCGCCCCGTATTTTCGGACAAACCTGGCCTAGTTAAGAATTTTGAATACCAGATTGAGACCATAGAGCATAAACCTTTCTTCGTAAGACCGTTTTCGATACCCATATCAAAGAGGCAGGCTGTTCAAGTGGAAATAGATAAAATGATAGAGTGGGGGGTAATCGAACGAAGTAGCAGCGAGTATAATAGTCCCCTTATCATAGTGAACAAAAGGGATGGGGGAGTGAGAGTAGTTATCGACGCCAGGACTTTGAACAAAATTGTAAAGAAGGAAATAGACAGACCTGAAAATCTGGACGAAATGCTCCAAAAATTTTATAACGTGAAGTATTTAACCAGTCTGGATATGACAGCCGGATACTGGCAAATCCCATTAAGTAAAGAATCCCGTAAATATACCGCTTTTCTATTTGCCGGGAAATGCTATCAGTATAAAGTAGTGCCGTTTGGGCTTAGTACTTCTGTGGCAGTATTTATTAGGGCACTGGACTTTGTGTTAGGGAGAGAACTGAGTTCCCAGCTAACCATTTATGTAGACGATTTACTGATTGCTACAGAAGCATGGCAAGAGCATTGCGAGTTATTGTGGAAAGTTTTTGTTGCTCTACAAGCAGGGGGCATGACACTTAAGTGGAAGAAATGTGAATTTGTGAAATCGGAAATAAAGTTTCTGGGGCACATTATTACTACAAACGGCATTGGCAAGGATCCGGAAAAGTTAGGTGCAATATCAGGATGTCCGGCTCCTAGAAATAGAAAACAGTTGAAAGCCTTTTTAGGTTTATGTGGGTTCTATAGAAAGTTTGTCAAGGGACAAGTCTTTAATAGTCCTCATCTGAATAATTTACTTAAGAAAAATAGTGCTTTTGTGTGGACAGAAGGGTGCATGAGAGATTTTGAAAAATTGAAAAACGAACTTTTGAATGACAATATTTTGCATCACCCCATACTATCAGAACCTTTCCATATGAGTACTGACAGCAGTGCTTATGGAATAGGTATAGAAGTTTTCCAAGAAATCTGTGAAGGGAAAGAAATCGAACACAGGACTTTCGCATTTGCAAGTAGAACTCTAACAAAATACGAGAGAAACTACACTATTTCGGAAAAGGAAGCTTTAACCATTATATGGGGGCTAAAGAAATTTAGAAATTATCTGTGGGGCCATAAGCTCATTATACATACTGACCACAAAGCTTTAACTTTTCTTAAAGATTGCCGTTTACTTAATGGTAGGCTAACTCGTTGGGCTTTGTACCTACAACAATTTGATTACGATATTTGTTATGTTAAAGGTACTGAGAATTATGTGGCAGATGCTTTATCTCGATTGCCTAATGGCATGAGTGAAGTGCCAAATGAAAATGGTGAAGAGGGTACTTTTCAGATAAGGTATATGAAAGAGGTTTCAGGAAAGAGGAAAATGGAGCAGATATGTAAAAATATAAGATACCATCAGAATGAGGATTCAACCTGGAAATCAGTGAAGGTAAAATTTGACAGTGTACAGTATCCTCAAATTAAGAAATATTACAAAATTTATAAGGGCATTTTATATAGGAAGAAAGATTTAGTTACTGAGGAATGGAGGGTATGTTGGCCAAACCAGTTCGACACTGATGTCATAGATTATTTTCATTTAGCATTGGGGCATAGTGGGCCAAAGAAATGTTTGGATAAATTGAATAGTGTAGTAGTGATTGTTGGTAGTGTCAGTAAGAAGGTAAAGGAACGGATTAAGTCATGTGATGTCTGCCAAAAGGCCAAAGTGCCGAACAAAACTAGTAGGGGACCAATGCAAAGTACATTGCCTGAAGACACCCTAGACTTATTATCGGTAGATTTATATGGTCCCCTCCCAAAGACTTCGGGAAATTGTGCATATATTTTGGTGATATTGGAAGTATTTTCAAAATTTGTGAAATTATACCCCTTGAAAAAAGCAACAGCAAAAGCTGTATTTAATAGGATGGTCGAATACTTCAGGACCATCAGGAAACCCAAAGCAGTACTATCTGACAATGGACCCCAGTTCATATCCAAAATTTGGAAACAAGGAATGGAGAGAAATGGTGTGGAGGTTAAATATATCTCAGCTTATCATCCTGCTAGCAACCCGGTTGAAAGGTACATGCGAGAAATCGGGAGATTGTGTAGAACATACTGCAGTCACAATCATAGAGCCTGGGGCAGGTTTATATCGGATTTTGAGAATGTCATGAACACACTGCATCATGAAACTAGAGGATTTCCACCGGAAGAAATTTTGTTAGGCAGAAGTAGTAAAAGTTTAATTGAAGAAAATCTAGAGTTTCCACCTTGTACAAGTTTGGGATTGGATCAAAAGAAAGATTTGGTGATAAAAAGGGCAAAGCAAAAAGCTGAATCTAGATCTAAAAGACACAATAAAAATTTAAAAGTTTCAAAATTTAAAATTGGAGATTATGTTCTTTTAAAAACCCACGAAAAGTCTAGTGAACTACACCATGAAATTTCAAAATTTAAATATATTTATAATGGACCATATATAATACAGAATATTCCACACGACAATGCTTACTACCTGATCTACCCAAAATCCAAAAGACCTTTAGGTGTAAGAAATATTGTGGACCTGAAACTGTATGTTCCTAGGAACGAATAAATGTGGTGTATCTTATGCTGAACCCAAGTTATTCTAAATGTATCTAATCTTTGTAAATGTCTGTATACCCTTGAAAGTGTGCTAATGTAGTTATATGAGTTTCAGATTACCAATTGTACTGTAACTGTAAAAATATATGGAGAAAAGGACTGAAAAGAAAGGTAAATGCTATCAGCCAGATAAAAGATGGGACTGTAAAAAAATGAAAATGGGCAGTGTATGAACCATAATATGAAGGACTGCCAAATACCAATGAGGGCAGATATATAGGCGATGGAAAATTGTAAATGTGATCCAGGAGACGTGACAATATGAAGTAAAAAGGACTGCCCAAATCCGCACAATAGGCAGCAAATATGTATATTTAATTTTCTGAATATATGTGTGTGTATTTTGGTAAGTGAGTAAGGAAATGGACTGCTATTCAAAGCAAGCAGCGTCAAATTATCTTATAGTGTATACAAAATATGCAATTGTTTTTGTAGTTAAATGTTTGTATTCCAGAATTTTAAATTATTTCTTTGAGAAATTTAGAAAAAATGAGTAAATTGCTATTTTAGTGATGTTATGATGGGAAGTTGGACTGTGCAAAAGGCACTTGAGTAAATGACAAGTAATTATTCTTGATACGCTAAAAAAGTGTAAACCTACATACAGTGAGTAAAAGGAAATATGTAGTGTAAATCTTTTTGGACAGTTAAGTAAAGATTCGGAACCACTGTATGATTGTAAGATTTAGTGTTCCCATAAAATTTGGACTTAAGAAAATTTTCTGGAAACAGGGGCATGTGTAACGACAACTGTACCTATAATAATTTTTTTCTTTATGAATTTAGGTAAATTAATGTATGCAATGTTTTGAACTTTTTTTTTTTTTTTGGTTCGTATCGTTATGTTAAAGAGACTGTGAGCAACTTTTGAAATGAATATTATTATTTATGTTAGATGTCAAATAATGTGGTAATCAAAGGAAAGTGTATTTAATGTTAAAACTATTGTAAGATGTGAAAATTGTAATTTATACACTTGGTCCATACGTAGGTAATGCATTAGGATATGTGTAGTAGAAAACCTGTGGTGAATACCCTACCTGTAGGGGAGCGGGAAAAGGTGGAGGCAGGCGAGGCGGGAAAACGCACACTGGCGCGGTTCGGCACAACGGGCACAGTAATACAGTCGGAGGCGAGCAACAGTAGGAAGTACACGTACTGTACCGAGGAGGCTACCCAGGAAAAGTTGATTCCATTGAGCCTCGGATGAACCGATTCCGACGACTACTTGGCATGGCTGTATTATGAGGCACGAAATTGGAAAGATTACGACGCTAAGAAGATGGAAAGTGCCGATGTTGTGTGAGCCTTAGCCGTGCTTGTATGTGTGCCGTGCTGCCCGCTATCTCGCTGCCCGCCAACCGCCGCACCGACTTGCACAGGTCAAACATTTATTTCATCTTTAGAAGTGTATCTGTGTGGACCAGTGTCGAAAATGTTTCTGACTGTTCAATAATAACGTGACTTTTACCAGAATTGCATTAGCCATGACTTATCCTGATCACTGACCTAGACAGGATCCTTACCTCGTATTGTGCAACCCGAGTATCCTAAACTGAAAGTTTAATGTTAGTGTTAATGAAAATTATCAGCAGATTAATCTATGCCATAAAGGAGCCTAAAATTTCTATGTGTCATTGCAAATGTTGAGAAAGAACAAAAGTGTGACTAAATTGGAAGAGAGTTTTTGTTGGATTGAGTTAGCGATGTTATTTAATTAATTTGAGACAGAAATAATGACAGTTAAATTATTCAGAAGTAAGACAAAAGAGTAGTTATCCATAGATTGATAATTTTGAGTGTTAATTTGCCTTCAGTACTTAACAGTTTCAGTATAACGACTATAACGGTTTCAGCCCCCCCCCCCCTCTCCTTCTCTTGTCCATTCTTGCAAACCTTGAAATGTGTTGATCAGATTTGACCAGTAAAGCTAAATTATATATTAATCCTAAGTGTATTAGTGTTTGTCCATCCTTAATAGTGACGTAGTGTGTGTACTTTCGAGATTGCTAATGCTAGGGCAATCTATGCCCGATTTCAGTCTGACCAAAATACAAAATGTAGTTCGTAGTAATCATTGCTGTGTGGTGTTGTGTATTTATAGCTCGTTCAAATTAGTACTAAAAGAGAAAACTTTAGTTCAGTGGATTTTTCTGGTTCCAAACTTTGCCATATAACGCAACTTTACTACGTGTAGTTATGCTTGTACATGCACCCACTTGTACAAGGAAAAACTCACTCATTGCCTAAGTAGGCTGGCGACCGAATTGTTAATTACAGGTAGCATCTACTGTGTGTACTTCTTGTCCATGCGAAAGAGTAATTATACTTTACATTTGCTTGATGCATCACTGTAGTTATTGACTGAGTATAAGTCCGATCTTGCTTCTATTAGGTACACGCGGTCAACTTATGTACTAAAATCCTTGTTTATAAGGTGAAGCCCGTGAACTTATTGCAGTACAGGCTTTATAGAGATAACGTACGTCCGAGCAGGGCGGAAGCGTTACAAGTGGTTCGAGGAACACAGTGGCGCGTCCCAGCTGATGTGCTGTATCCAACTCGCCAGATCTGGAAACGATTGGACACATCTGGAATGTAATTGAATATGGTGCCGGCCGGAGTGGCCGAGCGATTCTAGGCGCTACTGTCTGGAACCACGTGACCGCTACGAACGCAGGTTCGAATGCTGCCTCGGGTATGGATGTGTGTGATGTCCATAGGTTAGTTAGGTTTAGGTAGTTCCAAGTTCTATGGGACTGATGACCTCAGACGTTAAGTCCCATAGTGCTCATAGCCATTTGAATATGGTGTCAGAGCTCATCGCTCCCCACCTCGGAATTTACGGCAAGGTCCCGACAGTCACAGAGGGCGGGCCTATTAGTTATAGGGAGCTCCAACGTTAGGCGGGTTATGGAGCCCCTTAGGAAAATAGCGGGTAGGTCGGGGAAGAATGCCAGTGTGCACTCGGTGTGCTTGCCGGGGGGTCTCGTCCGTAATGTGGAGGAGGCCCTTCCGGCAGCTATTGAACGCACTGGGTGTGACCGGCTGCAGATAGTAGCACATGTCGGAACGAATGACGCCTGCCGCTTGGGTTCTGAGGCCATCCTTGGTTCCTTCCGGCGGCTGGCTGATTTGGTGAAGACAACCAGCATCGCACGCGGAGTGCAAGCTGAGCTTAATATCTGCAGCATAGTGCCCAGAGTCGATCGCGGTCCTCTTGTTTGGAGCCGTGTGGAGGGTCTAAACCAGAGGCTCAGACGACTCTGCGACTATAATGGTTGCAAATTCATCGACCTCCGTTATTGGGTGGAGAACTGTAGGGCCCCCCTAGACAGGTCAGGCGTGCACTACACACCGGAAGCAGCTACTAGGGTAGCAGAGTACGTGTGGCGTGCACACGGGGGTTTTTTAGGTTAGAGGGACCCCCCCCCCCCTTGGGCGAAACGATAAAATACCTGACGTCTTACCAGAGAGGACATTATCATCGTTGATAAAGAACGTCCGTCCTCAGAGACCAAAAACAGGAAAAGTTAACGTAATATTGGTAAACTGCAGGAGTATCCAGGGCAAGGTTCCTGAATTAGTATCTCTTATTGAAGGAAATAGTGCGCATATAATATTAGGAACGGAAAGTTGGTTAAAACCGGAAGTGAACAGTAACGAAATCCCAGACACAGAATGGAATATATACCGCAAGGATAGGATAAACGCCAATGGTGGAGGAGTATTTATAGCAGTAAAGAATTCAATAATATCCAGTGAAGTTATTAGCGAATGCGAATGTGAAATAATCTGGGTTAAGTTAAGTATCAAAGGTGGGTCAGATATGATAGTCGGATGCTTCTATAGACCACCTGCATCAGCAACCGTAGTAGTTGAGCGCCTCAGAGAGAACCTGCAGAATGTCGTGAAGAAGTTTCGTGATCATACTATTGTAATAGGGGGAGACTTCAATCTACCAGGTATAGAATGGGATAGTCACACAATCAGAACTGGAGCCAGGGACAGAGACTCTTGTGACATTATCCTGACTGCCTTGTCCGAGAATTACTTCGAGCAGATAGAGAACCAACTCGGGAAGCTAACGTTTTAGACCTCATAGCAACAAATAGACCGGAACTTTTCGACTCCGTGAATGTAGAAGAGGGTATCAGTGATCATAAGTCAGTGGTTGCATCAATGAATACAAGTGTAATAAGAAATGCCAAGAAAGGAAGGAAAATATATTTGCTTAACAAGAGTGATAGGGCACAAATCGCAGAATATCTGAGTGACCACCATCAAACGTTCATTTCTGAGGAAGAGGATGTGGAACAAAAATGGAAAAAATTCAGAAACATCGTCCAGTACGCCTTAGATAAGTTCGTACCGACTAAGGTCCAAAGCGAGGGGAAAGATCCACCGTGGTATAACAATCATGTACTTAAGGTACTACGGAAACAAAGAAAGCTTCATCATAGGTTTAAGAGTAGTCGAATCATAGCTGATAAGGAAAAGCTGAACGAAGCGAAAAAGAGCGTAAAGAGAGCAATGAGAGAAGCATTCAACGAATTCGAACATAAAACATTGGCAAACAATCTAAACAAGAACCCTAAAAAGTTTTGGTCATATGTAAAATCGGTAAGCGGATCTAAATCCCCTATTCAGTCACTCGTTGACCACGATGGCACGGAAACAGAGGACGACCGAAGAAAGGCAGAAATACTGAATTCAGTGTTCCGAAACTGTTTCACTGCGGAAAATCGTAACACGGTCCCTGACTTCAGCCGTCGCACGGACGCCAAAATGGAAAATATTGAAATAAACGATATCGGAATTGAAAAACAACTGCTATCACTTAGTAGCGGAAAAGCATCCGGACCAGACGAGATACCCTTAAGATTCTACAGTGATTATGCTAAAGAACTTGCCCCCTTTCTATCAGCAATTTATCGTAGATCGCTGGAAGAACGTAAAGTACCTAGCGACTGGAAGAAAGCGCAGGTCGTTCCCATTTTCAAGAAGGGTCATAAATCAGATGCGAATAATTATAGGCCTATTTCGCTTACGTCAATCTGTTGTAGAATAATGGAACATGTTTTGTGTTCTCGTATTATGACGTTCTTAGATAATACAAATCTCCTTCATCATAACCAACATGGATTCCGCAAACAGAGATCATGTGAAACTCAGCTCGCCCTATTTGCCCAAGAAATTCACAGTGCCGTAGACACTGGCGAGCAGATTGATGCCGTATTCCTGGACTTCAGGAAGGCATTTGATACGGTTCCGCACTTACGTTTAGTGAAAAAAATACGAGCTTACGGAATATCGGACCAGGTTTGTGATTGGATTCAGGATTTCCTAGAAGAAAGAACACAACATGTCATTCTTAACGGTTCAAAATCTGCAGATGTAGAGGTAATTTCGGGAGTACCGCAGGGAAGCGTGATAGGACCTTTATTGTTTACAATATACATAAATGACTTAGTTGACAACATCGGTAGCTCCGTGAGGCTATTTGCAGATGACACGGTTGTCTACAAGAAAGTAGCAACATCAGAAGACTCGTACGTACTCCAGGAGGACCTGCAGAGGATTAATGCATGGTGCGACAGCTGGCAGCTTTCCCTAAACGTAGATAAATGTAATATAATGCACATACATAGGGGCAGAAATCCATTCCAGTACGATTATGCCATAGGTGGTAAATCATTGGAAGCGGTAACGACCGTAAAATACTTAGGAGTTACTATCCGGAGCGATCTGAAGTGGAATGATCACATAAAACAAATAGTGGGAAAAGCAGGCGCCAGGTTGAGATTCATAGGAAGAATTCTAAGAAAGTGTGACTCATCGACGAAAGAAGTAGCTTACAAAACGCTTGTTCGTCCGATTCTTGAGTATTGCTCATCAGTATGGGACCCTTACCAGGTTGGATTAATAGAAGAGATAGACATGATCCAGCGAAAAGCAGCGCGATTCGTCATGGGGACATTTAGTCAGCGCGAGAGCGTTACGGAGATGCTGAACAAGCTCCAGTGGCGTACACTTCAAGAAAGGCGTTACGCAATACGGAGAGGTTTATTATCGAAATTACGAGAGAGCACATTCCGGGAAGAGATGGGCAACATATTACTACCGCCCACATATATCTCGCGTAATGATCACAACGAAAAGATCCGAGAAATTAGAGCAAATACGGAGACTTACAAGCAGTCGTTCTTCCCACGCACAATTCGTGAATGGAACAGGGAAGGGGGGATCAGATAGTGGTACAATAAGTACCCTCCGCCACACACCGTAAGGTGGCTCGCGGAGTATAGATGTAGATGTAGATGTAGATGTACGGGAATTAAGTAGCGTGTACGTGCAAAATGTGGTGCCAACTTCCTCCAGTGACCTACCAAGGCCTCATTGCTTCCACACCACGACTTGTCGCTGCTGTTATCCATGTCAAAAGTGGACATACTGGGTACTGGCTAAATGGTCTCAATGTTATGTCTGATCAGTGTATACAAATACCTGAGCTCAGTACAGGGCCCTGATGCTGTGGTATATGTGTAACCAGTATCGCAAATTCCTGAAATTTCTTCCAGTCTGATTAACACAACCTTTCACAGCCTTGAAAGCTGATCTTGTAGACACTAGATATTAAATATTTGTTGTTATTGTAGCCACCCTTATGGCGTAGCCTAGAACCGAACGTATCTTTTATTTGAAATATTTGTTAGAGGGGAAGAAATTTCAACAGTCGTATTACCGAGAGTACATATAGCCAAAATAATATCACACTCCATCCATATTTGTAAAAAGAAGGATCGGGAAATACAGAGGATGATAGGGAAGTATTACACAAGGCACCAAAACGACTGTAATTGGGCCGACTGGAAGAAATGGAGATTTACATACATAGTAAAGGGCAAGTGAGATCACCGCTGAATAAACAGAATGAGCTGAATGCTTATTTTGATGTATTCAGAAACCGACTATTTTGAGCAGCTTCGAATGTACAGCAGCTTTTCGTGCTGTGGTGTGCGCTGGCCACCAGTGCCGAGAAGACTATACCTTCTTCCGGTAGCTCTAGCACAGAAAAATAAAAAATTCCGAAGAGAAGCGACGATGCAGTGCCACTAAGATTCTACCCCGAATTTGTCATCGACTATCGACATTTTGACTAGTAATCACCGCCTTCTTAACTATCTAACATTTACGCTCATGTGTAACTGATATCTCTTTACATTTTTTATGTGGGTTTTAGGTATGGATTCTGTTTTCACTTGTTTTATATCAGTTGATTTTTTATTGGTAGATGCTTATTTTGCCATATTGAAAGGTGGCTACACTGAGCCACAGCGCCAGAGATTACGCCAAAGAGTTTTATTCCGCCGCCTCCACTGGCAGTGCCTGTCGAGAACTCGCTGAGATGTTGTAGTGAAAAGTTCTTGTCGAGAAGTCGTAGTGGAGAGTGCTTGTTCCATGTTTTATGCAGTTGTTTGATGGGATAGACAGCAGATGTTGTTCTAATGGAGATATTGTAATGATCAGAGTGCAATATGTATGAAGGTAAAATATTCCCTGTTTTTTTCATTATTTCAGTGTCTTAAATAATGCGTCATTACAGGTTCAGTCAACAAAGCATCTGGCTTGTGTTCTTGTATTAGAGTGTAATTCTGGTTTTCTTGCGCAATTATAGTACTTCTATTTTTTTTAATTACTTCAGTATAAATGGTATTCAGAATTTCTTGTCTTGTTGAAGAAGAACCGTGCCAGATGTGTACGTTGAATCACACTCCCACACACAGAACAATTACACTTGTGTTTTGGTTTCGTAGGTTTTATAGTTGCTGGGGACTTAATTAATTAATTGTGTTAACGAAAATTTTCTTTCATTCTTTGTTGTTATTCTATGCAGTCAGATTGCGTACTTAATACTAGTCAGGGCCAACCGGTTACGAGACTGCGTAGCCGGACATAAAGCGACTAAAAAAAATTTTAAAATTATTTGCATTTCATATTTATATAATTAAGCCCCCATGCACGTGGCGACCGCTGCTTCGGATCGTCCCTTGCAAATCTTCTGATTGTAAAAATAGTAGACAGTAGTATTGTTGTAATAATTCGTAGTTTAGTAATTGTAGTCTATTTTGCATGTGTAGATTTGGTAATTGTCATTCTTCTAATGGTATTTTTTCTCAGAATTTAATTTTGTTGTCTTGTATACGCGTTTGACAATTTAGTGCAATTATTTCAATTGTTCGTTAATCGTGTTTGAGGAAAACATTTCGTGTGAATGGTATTGTTGGAGATAAAGAGTCATTGTGTGTAATTTTCGTACAGTGGCGAGTTTTGTATGTTTTGTAAATGATTACGCGATCGATGAAAAAGGCAAAAATGTTGGATAGTCAGAATGACAAAATTGTTGACATGGCGAACTCGCCAACACAGGAGAACAGTATGATGAATAATGAATTGGGAAACAATTTAATAAGTCGGGAAAATAGTCCGGAACCATTTTTCTAAATCAGAAAATTCACAGAATACGAGATTAACGATAGAAGATTCTGAAATAATATCGAACACAGATAGCTTTACGGCTATGCAGAAGGAAGTTAGTTTTGCAGGAAATGTTAGGGGCGAAAAAAATTTCGAACCGGCTAATGTGGAGCAGTTGATGGGTGCTATATTAAATTTGGGAGCACGAATGGAAACACAGTTTAGATCTGAATTAAAAACACAGATGAGAACAATGGAAACACAGTTTAGATCTGAATTAAAAACACAGATGGGAACAATGGAAACACGGTTAGACTCACTGGGATCACAAATAGGAACAATTAAAACAGAGATAGGAACAATTACAACTGGTGTGGGAACAATGGAAACACGGTTAGACTCAGTGGGATCACAAATAGGAACAATTAGAACTGAGATGGGAACAATGGAAACACGGTTAGACTCACGAATAGGGACATGTTTCAAAAATATGAAAGATGAATTAAAGAAAGAAATCAGAGAAGAAGTACAACCGATTTTGAATTCTCACAATAATAGATTAATTGCAGTAGAGATTAGACAAAAGGAACAGGATAGAGAACAGGAAGAAAGAGATCGCGTGATAGTACAAAAACTTTCAGAGTTAAATTTGCAACGTGCACACGATAAGGAGGAAATATTTGAGAGAATCGAGGAATCCGTACCAAATGACAGAATAAATAATCTAACACAACAATATGAACAGTTAACTACCAAATGTGTTAATACTGAAACCCGAGTCGCGACACTTACGGAAGACGTAAATAAACAGAAAGAACAAATAGGTGATTTATCGGAAAGAGTTGAGGAGATTTCAGATAAATTGACAAGTCTTAGTTTAAATGGGGACAGAGATTCAGATGATAAAGCACCATTGCCATTTGCAGAAACTGAAGAGTACCAGAACATAAATAAACATGTTGAAAATCAGGGAAAATTTAATGAACGCGTTAAAAGGGAAGTTGAGGCATTACGAAAGCAAGTCAAACAAATTGAAGGCGAAATCGTAGGAAAAGACAGCAGAAGAAATTTAGAATCACAGATAGCAGAGGGCTTTGAAGAAAATAATTTATTTCATTTACGAGAAGCAACAAGAGAGCGCCAGGCGCGTGAACTTGACAATAATCGACATTGGGACTGGGACAGACGCGGTAGGTCTTTGTCGACACGAGGAGAAAACTTTGACTATAAACACTTCTGAACTGTTCGGAAATTTAAGATCATTCGCAATTCTAAGAATGACATACATCCATGTGCATGGTTAGATCAATTTACGTATGCACTTCCACCAAATTGGCCACTAAGTCACAAACTGGAAATTATGTGCGGCTGTTAAAGTCCTCAGGGGATTCACTACACTAAGTGAATATGTGCCGTAGCGTGCATAGAGCCCCGAGCTGTAGTGGTGCTATTTCCCTTTTAGTTTTCTGCACCGCTGCCTACTCTTTTACTATTCTTTGCATCTGTCAAAACAACTCTTCGACTATCAATCTATCTAGAGAGTAAGTAAACAATAACCGGATATGACTATTTTACCCAAAAGTGATCTCGGAAATTACCGTTTAGACTTACTGTACCTTCAGCAGCATTCATTCGTAGTTTAAACGAAATTTTACCTGTTCATCTTCGTGACAATATTACTTCATATGTTGACGATATTCTTATTGCTAAACATTCTTGGAGTGAGCACAACAAAATTCTGGATTCATTATTACGTATTTTTGCAAAAGTTGGCATTACAGTGAATTTGGAAAAATCTGAATTTGGTCGTTCTCAGGTGAAATTTCTTGGTCACATTATTTCTACAGAAGGTATTCTTCCTGATCCAGAGAAATTAGACGCTATTCGTAATTATGCTGTTCCTACCACAAAACGTGATGTTCGTAGTTTCTTTGGTGTCTGTAATTTTCTTAGACACTTTGTTAGATTGGACAATTTGGCCACACGTCGTTTATGTGAACTATCTGGAAATAAATCTAATTGGTGTTGGGATGAGGAAGCTCAGTCAGAATTTGAACAACTTCGTGATGCTTTAGTTGCTGCTCCACTTCTTTCACATCCGGATTTATCTAAAGATTTTTGTTTGGCGACGGACTTATCATACAAAGGCCTAGGTGCACATTTATTTCAAGAGATAGAAGAAGACGGCGTTGTAGTACAGAAAACTATTGCATTTGGAAGTCGTGTTCTCTCTAAATCAGAAAAGAATTATTCGATTATGGAACTTGAAGCTTTGGCTGTTGTTTGGGCTTTCACAAAATTTCGCACATTTTTGTTTGGCAGACATACTAAGGTTTACACCGATCATCGAGCTCTGGAATTTCTTATGTCGACAAAATTAACTCATGGAAGATTGTCACGATGGGCGCTGTACCTACAGGAGTTTGACTTTAGTATTGTTTACATACAGGGTTCTTCTAATATTGTTGCTGATGCTTTATCACGTGCACCTGTGGGTTTGAAACAGAGTGCTGAAGAGGATTGCAAGGAAAACAATTATTGTTTGATGTATATTCAAGGAGTTGCGTTTCAGAATTTTATTTCGTCTTTGCTCCAGGACATCGCTAAGGAGCAAAATAAGGATCCAATCTGGAAGGACATTAAGGAGAAGTGGAGGAGAAAGGAAAGCGTAGCGATCAGACAGCACTATTTAGTTCGCAATGATATTCTTTTTAAACGAAAATCAGTCGACAACTCTGTTTGGTTAGTTTGTATTCCTGATGAGTGGGTCAATAAATTGATTTGGTACACACATTTCAGTTATGCACACTTTGGTCCCAGAAAATGCTTTCATAAATTACGAGAAAATTGCTACTTCAGTAATATGGAAAAACGTATTAGATCTGTTCTTGCCAAATGAAAATTATGTCAAAAGGCTAAGCCACCAACTATTTCTCATAGAGCACCGTTGTTTCCTATCATTCCAGCGAAATTAAAGGACATGGCTGCAGTCGATTTGTTCGGTCCAGTGGTTCGTTCTACTAATGGTTTTGCGTACATTTTCGTAGCAGTGGAACTGACGTCAAAATATGTGTGTTTTACACCTTTACGCAAAGCAACAGCTCGTTCAGTATCTATTGCTTTCATCAAACATTTTCTTAAAGAAGTGGGTCATGTTGATAAGATTATTTCAGATAATGGATCACAGTTTCGCTCTAAAATTTGGCTTCATACTCTACGGCGTCGTAAGATTAAACCAATTTTCATTTCACTTTTTCACCCTCAATTCAGTCTGCAACCACAAAAGACTGCAGGTCCATCCAATAGAGAGTGTGCAGCGACAGATTTGATGGTATTCTTCTTCTTGTCGGCGGCAGATGTGGTCATTTCCACGTCTTCAATTGTTTTGTATATTGTCTGTCTGTCTGCCGTGCAAGACATTCTGAATGAACTTCCTAATGACTCAACTTCTTTACCGCCTATACTGATATTAAAAAACAAAGCACCGACAATCACTTTTCTGAAATCGTTCCTTTTCCGCCTTCACGGAAACTGCGACAATCTGAAGTTGTCAACCTGGCCATACAAAATATTGCATCTGCGGCTGCTAGAAGAGAGAAATCAGCTAAACGTCCTGGTCGTTTAAAAATCTTGTCAGTTGGTCAAAAGGTGTTAATTAAGTCTCATCGTTTGTCTCACAAAGGAAAAGGCTTGTGTCACAAATTTTTTCTGCTTTATAACGGTCCATATAGAATTCGCAAAATTATTCATGATAACACTGTCGAAGTAGAAACTCTTAAATCTCGACGCTCCAAGGGAATACATCATATAATCTAACGTTAAAATTTTTTGTGGAATGATATACTTTTGAGAAACTAACAGCTACATGTAAACACACGGAGAATACAAGGATACCGCGCTGTGTTTTGGTGGCAGCACATACTCAAAGTAACAGTCAAGTCTGCGTGCCGCACAAGGCAGTCGTTGACCGCAAACAATTACTTCCTACGTCACGCGCCTACAGCTGATCGAGCGCTCAATGCGAATGCACTGACAGCCGTAAACAAATACACAGTCCAATTTCTCCGATTAAATTCAGTATAAAGCTATAGTGACTTGATGAATTATGTTATTAACGTTCAGTATTTTTCAGGATACGGTTCTATAAAATATTTAAGAACTTCAGATAAATTCTGTGCATGTCCGACGTTAAGACGACTTGCTATCGAGAAAATTTCAGGAAGAATGTAATTTCGAAGAAGAAACTAATATACTAAAAAGGTAACTATTAATTGAGTTTATTTTTCAGGTAACATATTTCCACTTAGGTACGTACTTTAGACGTAATTTGCTGCTCGCGATTACGTGATTCAGACTTTGTGCTAAATTTCATGTTCTATGAATTTACGTGTGAAGCGACGTGCTTGCGTACATTAACTGATTTTGACAATGATTGATTAATGAACAGGGTTGTTAATTATGTATATTATGCATCGCTTGGCTGCTATGCTTTTTCACTGATGTCACATTATTTTTTTTATGTACCTGCTGTGCTTATTTATTTAAATTATAATTGTCACCTGATTAATTGTGCTGATTATGGTTATGTGTGTAAGTTATACTTTGTGATTTATCTGCTTGCGCCTTCATGTTTACTTATTAAGATTACATATGAACATTTATTTGCTTATGCTGATATGATGCTAATGACCTGTTTATTATGTTAGATAACATATTTGCTGCCTTGCTTATGGATTGCATATTTACACATTTCTGTTTTGTTGTCATAACTACTCTTTAATTTGGTATATAGAAATGCTGATGTACTGTGTACGAACATGGAGTGTAGGTCACACTATTGTATTAATTATAGATTGTTCGCTTGGCAGAGCCTCGTTGTAAGAATTGTGCTGCATCCACTTGTTGACATTCTGTTCTCCACTGGTATATTTACTCGCTATTGAATGTTTTGCTTATGCTCAGTGCCTTATACTTTTAAGACATGAAAATGAACTGCTGTAATTCGACGAACGACATTAGTACATGAAACTTCATAGAAGTCACATGAGCTGGAGGTTTTATGGAAGCTGTATAAATTTATGCTAATAGGAAGGAAACTAACGACATGACATACCAACACTAGGGTTAGACCATTGACAGTTATTACACTGCATTCTTCGTGAGCAATCGAAATAGCAAGTGACACTTGACACAAAAAATACTCCACATGTTTGCTTCTGCCATGATTCTTGACGTGGTGTACACACTGTGAAATATTATGATCATTCACACTCCGTAATCGTACTTATTTACTGAGAGTTATTCGAACTAAAGGCTGTTAGAGGTCATGTATGCATTTCTTTTGTTTAATGATGGACAAGGTAACCAAAATGTACCTTATAATTCATATTGAGTAGAAGATTTGGGTCAGATGGATTACACAGAGGTTGTGTGTGGACATTGTGTCTTCGGATTGTATGGGATGATGAACTGAAGTTTGCACTAGGATTTTATCTGTACTTGTTCGAGGAGACTGACTAGAGGAAAGAGTTGTTATGGAAGTGAAATGACATTGGTGCTAAGGTTTATATGTATCGACGTATTGAAGAGGTATTATTGAGGTATTGGGATTATGTGAAGTTGATGATTATTGGAGTTTTGGTGGACAAGAGGTAAGGTAAATGATATTGATGATAAGGTTTATATGTATCGACGTAAGAGGTATTATTGAAGTATTAAGATTATGTGATGCTAATGATTATTGGAGTTTTGGTGGATAAGAGGTAAAGTAAGTGAGGAGCATATTTTTTTTGTTGGTTTTATGGAACAAGGAGGATGAAGATAGCAGACTAGAACACTAAAGTGGAAGGAAGATTGTCTACACACACTTTGTTAAATCAATAAGCAGTACATTTTTTTTTTTTTTTTTTTTGGAGAGAGGAAGTAATTTCATATCTTGGCTCACTGACAGTTGTTCAGCAACAGTACATTTTGATCTGGCTTGGCAAACATTGGTCTTGACATGATGACTATGACGTTGACTGACGATTATTGACTGTTATACATTGCTGCCACTACTACCTGATACACAAGTCGAACATCAAACCTTTGGCCGAATTGCATTTACACAGTTAACATTATTCAATTACACAGTAGTACTTAATGTGGATGAAAGATGAGTGAGTGTGTTTTGTCTGTTTTCCCTTCCTAATCCCAGATAAGTGGTACCGACTTATCTCCTAAATATTATTTTACTTGCTTGTTGTGGCTTGCACTGACACCCATAAATATTATAGGTTTACTGATATTTGTGTATTCGTAGTAGTTAATATGACAATTATCTGATATCATTAGTGTGTTTCTTATAATTTGTATGTTTAGTGTAAGAGCATTGATAATAATTTTGTAAAAGCAATTGTGTGTGCATTCAAACTGTTGTTCATACCTGCACCTGTTCAACATTGATGTGTGACACTTAGAAATGTTTAATTTCTGCTGATGAACTGTGTGATTAGTGATAGTGAGTATTATGGACTGTTACCTGCACTTTTTCAACATGATGGGTGCCACTTAGACATGATTAATTTCTGCTGATGAACTGTGTGATTAGGATAGTAAATATTATGGACTGTTACTTGCACTTTTTCTACATGATTGGTGCCACTAGGACATGTTTAATTTCTGCTTATAAACTCTGATGAACAGTGTGATTAGTGATAGTGAATATTATGGACTGCTGTCTGGACCTGCTCTTCGTTGCTAGGTGCCATTGATGAACTGCTTCTACTGACATAATGTCACTTGTTGGTGTCTGCACCTGCTCAACACTGCTGGGTGCCACTGATGAACTGCTACTACTGAAATGATGTCACTTGTTGGTGTCTGCACCTGTTCAACATTGCTGGGTGCCACTGTTGGAACTGCTTCTACTGAAATGATGTCACTTGTTGGTGTCTGCACCTGTTCAACATTACTGCGTGCCACTGATGAACTGCTTCTACTGAAATAATGTCACTTGGTAGTGTCTGCAACTGTTCAACATTGCTGGGTGCCACAGATGGAACTGCTTCTACTGAAATGTTGTCACTTGTTGCTGTCTGCACCTGTTCAACATTGCCGGGTGCAACTGATGGAACTGCTTCTACTGAAATAATGTCACTTGTTGGTGTCTGCACTTGTCAACATTACTGGGTGCCACTGATGGACTGCTTCTACTGAGATGATGTCACTTGTTGCTGTCTGCACCTGCTCAACATTGCTGGGTGCCACTGATGGACTGCATCTATTGAAATAATGTCACTCGTTGCTGTCTGCACCTGCTCAACATTGCTGGGTGCCACTGATGGACTGCTTCTCCTGAAATGATGTCACTTGTTCGTGTCTGTACCTGTTCAACATTACTAGGTGCCACTGTTGGAACTGCTTCTACTGAAATGATGTCACTTGTTGGTGTCTGCACCTGTTCAACATTACTGCGTGCCACTGATGAACTGCTTCTACTGAAATAATGTCACTTGGTAGTGTCTGCAACTGTTCAACATTGCTGGGTGCCACAGATGGAACTGCTTCTACTGAAATGTTGTCACTTGTTGCTGTCTGCACCTGTTCAACATTGCCGGGTGCAACTGATGGAACTGCTTCTACTGAAATAATGTCACTTGTTGGTGTCTGCACTTGTCAACATTACTGGGTGCCACTGATGGACTGCTTCTACTGAGATGATGTCACTTGTTGCTGTCTGCACCTGCTCAACATTGCTGGGTGCCACTGATGGACTGCATCTATTGAAATAATGTCACTCGTTGCTGTCTGCACCTGCTCAACATTGCTGGGTGCCACTGATGGACTGCTTCTCCTGAAATGATGTCACTTGTTCGTGTCTGTACCTGTTCAACATTATTAGGTGCCACTGATGGAACTGCTTCTACTAGAATGATGTCACTTGTTGGTATTTGCACCTGTTGACCATTGCTCGGTGCTACTGCTGGAACTATCAATTACTTGTTTTTTTTTTTTTTAATCATTGAAAGCATTTTATGTGAACATTTGTATAAACCGATTTTTTGTGTATTGTGTAAACTATTATGTAAAGTCACATGTATGAAAGAGTTCATATTGCTTACTGTATTTTATATATTAGGTTATTGAAAGGTCAGTGCAAAGCCAAAATTTTATCTAATTGTGTGACATTTACGTATTAATATTACCTTTTATTTTGTCTGTATTTTTGTGGACGAATTTGGTGGTATTTTCACCACCAATGCTGGCAAAAATACCATCAAATTCTGGCCCGTGGAGGAAGGGCATATGAAAGGTGGCTACACTGAGCCACAGTGCCAGAGATTGCGCCAAAGGGTTTTATTCCGCCGCCTCCACTGGCAGTGCTTGTCGAGAACTCGTAGTACAGTGCTTGCTGAGATGTTGTAGTGAAAAGTTCTTGTCGAGAAGTCGTAGTGGAGAGTGCTTGTACCATGTTTTATGCAGTTGTTTGATGGGATAGACAGCAGATGTTGTCCTAATGGAGATATTGTAATGATCAGAGTGCTTTTCGTCAATATGTATGAAGGTAAAATATTCTCTGTTTTTTTCATTATTTCAGTGTCTTAAATAATGCTCATTACAGGTTCAGTCAACAAAGCATCTGGCTTGTGTTCTTGTATTAGAGTGTAATTCTGGTTTTCTTGCGCAATTATAGTACTTCTATTTTTTTTAATTACTTCAGTATAAATGGTACTCAGAATTTCTTGTCTTGTTGAAGAAGAACCGTGCCAGATGTGTACGTTGAATCACACTCCCACACACAGAACAATTACACTTGTGTTTTGGTTTCGTAGGTTTTATAGTTGCTGGGGACTTAATTAATTAATTGTGTTAACGAAAATTTTCTTTCATTCTTTGTTGTTATTCTATGCAGTCAGATTGCGTACTTAATACTAGTCAGGGCCAACCGGTTACGAGACTGCGTAGCCGGACATACAGCAACTAAAAACAATTTAAAAATTATTTGCATTTCATATTTATATAATTAAGCCCCCATGCAATATGTAGTACTTTTAATTAATGAATACGCTTACTGTACTGTAACTAATTAATTTATGGTACTTGTTACCCACGTATCCTAACATTAATACCCTCTTCTGGCCTCTGTAATTTGCATAGACAGTGGGTGTATCCATGCCATCATTAGCAAGTACCATGTAACTATACCACTGGCCATTAAAATTGTTACACCACTAAGATGACGTGACACTCGAAATTTAACCGACAGGAAGAAGATGCTCTGATATGCAAATGATTAGCTTTTCAGAGCATTCGCACAAGGTTGGCACCGGTGGCGACACCTACAACGTGCTGACATGAGGAAAGTATCCAACCGATATCTCATACACAAACAGTAGTAGACCAGCGTTGCCTGGTGAAACGATGTTGTGATGCCTTGTGTAAGGAGGAGAAATGCGTACCATCACGTTTCCGACTTTGATAAAGGTCGGGTTGTAGCCTATCGCGATTGCGGTTTATCGTATCGCGACATTGCAGAGTATGGAATCGGTGGGTTCAGGAGGGTAATATGGAACGCAGTGCTGGATTCCAACGGCCTCGTATCCCTAGCATTCGGGATGACAGGCACCTTATCCGCATGGCAGTAACGGATCGTGCAGCCACGTCTGGATCCCTGAGTCAACAGATGGGGACGATTGCAAGACAACAACCATCTGCATGAACAGTTCGACGACGTCTGCAGCAGCATGGACAATCAGCTCGGAGACCATGGCTGCGGTTACTCTTGACGCTGAATCACAGAGAGGAGTGCCCGCGATGGTGTACTCAACGACGAACCTGGGTGCACAAATGGCAGAACGTAATGTTTTTGGATGAATCCAGGTTCTGTTTACAGCATCATGATGGTCGCATCCGTGTTTGGCGACATCAAGGTAAAAGCACTTAGGAAGGATGTATTCGTCATCGCCATACTGGCGTATCACCTGGCGTGATGGTATGGGGTGCCATTGGTTACACCTCTCGGTCACCTCTTGTTCGCATTGACGACACTTTGAACAGTGGACGTTAGATTTCAGATGTGTTACGACCCTTCATTCGATCCCTGCAAAACCCTACATTTCAGCGGGGTAGTGCACGACCGCATGTTGCAGGTCCTGTACAGGCCTTTCTGGATACAGAAAATGTTCGACTGCTGTCCTGGCCAGCACATTCTCCAGATCTCTCACCAACTGAAAACGTCTGTTCAGTGGTGGCCGAACAACTGGCTCGTCACAATACGCCAGTTACTACTCTTGATGAACTGTGGTATCGTGTTGAAGCTGCGTGGGCAGCTGTACCTGTACACGCCATCCAAGCTCAGTTTGACTCAACGCCCAGGCGTATCACGGCCGTTATTACGCCAAGAGGTGGTAGTTCTGGGTACTGATTTCTCAGGATCTGTGCACCCAATTGCGTGGAAATGTAATCACATATCAGTTCTAGTATACTCGTAATATATTGGTCCATTGAATACCCGTTTATCATCTGCATTTCTTCTTGGTGTAGCAATTTTAATGGCCAGTAGTGTACAAGCATTTTGACGTTGGTACCTACATCAGAATATTTTTTGGTATGCAAGGATGGTGTGAATGGCTACTAACCATGTTATTGTTTTCATTGTGTATCACTAGGCCTTGTATAGAGTTTGCTTCAGCTAACTGAACTTAGTTGGTTACAACACTGTTTTTATATATGTGACAGATCTAAAGACGGCAATGTTTAAAATAAGTAATTGTTAAATGTACAATTTATGTGATCAAGACGATCCATTAGAAATGAAGTGCCATAATATGCTTGCAGACGCATTTATAGACTTTATATCTTCAATTGATATTATTTTGACACCAAAGAAGGAAAAGGACCCATTCCGAAACTATTCTGCGCCTGAGGCACAAGTAACAAAGGAACTGTACAACTACCTCTCTTGTATAACTTCATCACCGTGCTTTTAACACACAAAACAATACATTACATGCCATAGGATTATAATGGAATTTTGGGTGAATGTGTGGAGAACTAATCTCAACATAGTTTTCCTTATTTATGATAAGAACAGGAGAATTATTACCAACAAGGAATATTGTTAACAGGGTGATCGTCGTTAATGCGAGAGGAACATTTTGTGGTTGTGGTGGAAAAGTCTTCAGCAGTAACTTCGCATATTTACCCTGAGATAGACAATACCACCATTCTGTCAATGTACACGTCTGCCATGGGGTGGTTAAAACATGACTTTAGTCAACAGCAACCTACTTTTGTTAAGATCTGTCCTTCTCAGTTACTATAATGTGGAAGGAAGCACACCTCTGTGCAATGTATTGTCGAATCAGGTGAAAGGAAGCACACCTGTATGGAATTGTGGGGATGTGTATCTTGATCAGTCAGGTGAAAGGAGAGGTCTTCAGCCTTCTGTCCAGTCTGTCCTGGATGTGATAGGGTCCTAATATGTTTGGACGGTAGGTTCTGGATGCTGTGACGTTAGCAATTGGGATTTTGCTTGCTGATTAGCCCGTGTAGATTCCTAAGAAAAAGTAGTGCATGATCGCTGCTACTTCCAAAGACGTATAGAAGCCATATCTGAAATAAAATCACAGTCTATTGCTGTTATTGCTGACTGCAATTGCCTGTAATCAAACTTGTTACTGTTCACTGTAATTTGTTACGTCACTACCTAGCATTTCTCTGCCATAATCATACAGCTGACTAGTGAATATTGTATTCTACAACCTCTCTACTAACTGACTTGAACAAGTGCTCAGCTCCTTTGCAACAAAGGTCTACACAAATTCCAAACCTCAAGCACTTCAGTACTGTTCCATCCATACTAACACAGCAAAAATGTCTTACAGAATTTCATTTTGCGCATATTTTTGATAGAAAAAATGGTCAAAAAGCGTTAACCTGGCAGCGCTGCGATCACATTTGTGGTACAAGTAAAAAATGGAGTATTATTATTATTTGTGGCAGTTAAACGTATATGTTACACGTAGTGGTCATATTAGCAAGTGAGAGTGTGCAATGGTAGGAACAATGGGCAGTTTCTTTGCTCATCCATAAAACACTCCACACTTGTACTCCTTTTTTAATGAGTTCGATGGAACAGTTAGCTATAATCTTTCATTCTTTCTTCTTTCCAACCTTTTTTTTCCTTTTTTGTAATTAGAATTGACGTGTAACATCTATAACATGACATCACGACTCGTAGAATAGTGCCAAGAGAAGCAGTTGTAATTTGAGCCGCGGCTCGCTCTTGTTATGCGTTTTATTGAACCTTGATTGCTATTCTGTGTTTAGTCTTCCGCGGCTATCGCGATTATGCTGTTATCTTCTCCCTCCGCGAGTGGCAGCAGCGGTGTGTATCGATATCCGCACCTTTTACTATCTTTGGCCTGGCGCCTGTGCGTTGTGAGATCAGTTGCGCCGGCCGAAGTGGCCGTGCGGTTAAAGGCGCTGCAGTCTGGAACCGCAAGGCCGCTACGGTCATAGGTTCGAATCCTGCCTTGAGCATGGATGTGTGTGGTGTCCTTGGTTGGTTAGGTTTGAGTAGTTCTCAGTTCTAGGGGACGGTAGCGCCTAGATCCGCTCGGCCACTCTGGCCGGCAGGAGTGTGTGAAGCTGTTCCCATTGCTACGAGGTCCGTGACTCAGCGATCCGGGACACAGAAGTTGAGTTTTGACTTAATCTACCAGCAAGTCACGATTGTTCATCTTGCATCATTTGGATTTCGTTGTCGGCTGTTGGGACATCTCCGCGAGCAACGATATGTATTTTCAAGTAGGGTACTTGGTTATTTGAATTGAAGTGCACCAGCGGAATCTTCTGCCTTGTGGCCGTTAACGTTCCGGTTGCCTGCCCTGGCCGTTGACGTAAATTTAGGCAGTGTATTTTCCTCATCTTGTGGTCGCTGTCCGACACAGTGTGTAGTTTGATAGATTATGTATGAGTGGTTGTGGGAGCCAATACCTTCTACGTTGTTCCATTGAACTCCCTGTTGTGTGGTGGTCGGGTGAAGAGGAAGTTATCTTGTCGGTGGCTCCGTTGACTGTCTGTCGGTTGGGTTGTCGTAGGATCGAGAATGGTTGGGACGACTGCCTGTCTCACCTAAGCAGGCGTTAGTGTTTGAATTCCAGGCCGACCCTTGGAAACTTCTGAGCGTCGTTGGATGTACTGCCTTTTCTTATTTGTTCTTGTTGTTTGTGTTTGTATGGCTTTCAGCCGATTTTTAAATTATAGTAGTTTTGGTCATAAGGTGTCAGATTGTTTGGGCCTTCAGCTTGACTGAAGAACTGTTCTAAGGTAAGGCCTTTTGGCCTTTTAAATTTCTGAATTTGGTTTGTGTCTTAAGTTATTGGTTTTCAGCCATTTTTAAATTTAAGTGGTCTTGCTCTTAAGGCAAGAGATTGTATGGCACATTCAGCTGGTAATTAAGTTCCAAAATGTAATGCTTTTTTTTTGTTTTTTTTTAATTTTCTTGGCTCTTGTAATGTTTGGTCAAATAAATAAAGTTTTATGTTCGAGTGTAACTGACAGCCGCTTATTTGGGCCCCTTTCCACAATTTAACCTACCTGTCCTGTCCTGCGGATTTAGCAGAGCGTCTCAAACTTTCATTGCTACTCTGGAATAATTTTGTAATTAGACATGTCATGTGACAGATAAAGTGCTGTATAATTCTGTATCCCTTCTTGCCGCGAAGTTTTGCAGATGGCAATCTGCCATCAGTATATGCTTGGCAGTGTCTTTTCCTGCCATAGAAGTTACAATGTGTTCTCAAACAAAATCAAAGTTGCTCGGACAAATGTGGAACACATTCATAGTGTTAGGGGAGTTAGAGTCTGGTGGCATGCAATTCATCAACATGTCTCTAAGTTCTGTCCACTGAGCTGTAGCCCTTCGTCAGTGTGGGGCACTGGGGGTGGGTAAAACAGATGTCTCAGAATATTCGTTAATCTGGGGAATTTGACCTTTGGGGGCAGCAAGTTACAGTAAATAGAAGATTTACTTAACTTGTAGCTTCCTCCAAGAGTGCAAATGAACATGCAGCAGTAAAGTCCAGGCTCTCTCGACTAATGCACATGTGATAGCGGCAGGGCTGTGATTGTGCTGCATCACAGTGGAGACTTGGTTGTGACTTGTCTGTACCTCATTGTGAAAGGGCCATGTAGCTGTCACCCGTCTCATGTCACTGTGGCAAAGTGCACTTGTAGTAAGGAGCCACGGGAGGCACACGCCACATTCTGAACATTTGTCACACTCACACAGCCTATATAACTCAGGTAATTTACAGAGTACGTGACTTAAATTCCGAACAGACACAGACAAACAGATTATCATGCAATCCTGAACCTGCTCAAACAATCAGAGACGGTGATTTTGATTACAAGCATTTTCTATCCGTTAGGAAATTTAAGGTATTTGAAAATGATCGAACACAGTTTCACCCCTAGGATTGGATACAACAATTTAGCTTTGCTTTTCCACCAACTTGGCCCGTAACACACAAACTTGAATTTTTTTGCAGTTTTTTGGAAGGCGAACCGGCAACTCGTATGAGACCGATCGCGAGACAATGTTACTCGGTACAAGAATTTCAGAATGCCTTTCTGTCAGCGTATTGGTCGAAGACAGTACAGCTTGGTATCAAGGGTCAGCTAATTAGCTTACAGAATTATGAGAACTAAAATTTTTCCACTGTCACACAATTCTTTGAACATGGTACAGCAAAACCAATATTTTTGTGAGCCATATAGTGAGTCAGCACTTATCCAATTATGTATTTCAAAATTATCACGATCCTTAAGAGTGTCACTTTTAACAAGACAGCAGAAAGAAAATATTTCGGCATTTAGAGATCTAAAAAAAAATCGCTCTGAGCACTATGGGACTTAACATCTGTGGTCATTAGTCCCCTAGAACTTAGAACTACTTAAACCTAACTAACCTAAGGACATCACACACATCCATGCCCGAGGCAGGATTCGAACCTGCGATCGGAGCGGTCACGCGGTTCCAGACTGAAACGCCTAGACCGCACGGCCACACCGGTCGGCATTTAGAGATCTGTTACAGCTTTTGGAAGTTCAACAATCAGATTATCCCCCATAAACAAAAATTTTTCACAACATAACCAAGGCCAACAAGCATACAGCAATTACGATCAGCCACGCTGTTTTAATAGCAAAGGTGATAGACGCTCCTGGAATGACAACCACCAGAACTTTAATACCAGAACAATTTTTAATTATCATTATCGTCAAAATTACCAGCAACAGCAAACACATTTTGGCAACAATAGAGGCTTTTCCCCACAACAGGAACAAAACCAGCCGGTTAGCATACCTAACCAAAAATGTAATGTGCAAGGTCAACCAAGCTTCAATGTTTCGCCATCTACATGTATAGCTTCGGCTCCGTCAAATAGTAACGCACAGAAACAAGGAAGTCACTACGTACAGAAGACACATCATTGCAAGTCCTATCGCAACGCGCCGTATAGTAATGATTATCAGGATGGACGTAAGCCGGCCGCGGTGGTCTCGCGGTTCTAGGCGCTCAGTCCGGAACCGCGCGACTGCTGCGGTCGCAGGTTCGAATCCTGCCTCGGGCATGGATGTGTGTGATGTCATTAGGTTAGTTAGGTTTAAGTAGTTCTAAGTTCTAGGGGACTGATGACCACAGATGTTAAGTCCCATAGTGCTCAGAGCCATTTGAACAATTTTTTTGAAGGACGGACGTAAAGGTAATGAGCACAGTTTTCAGCGCACGTTTAATAACAGTAAGTCTTGTCAGCAGCAGAACCCCCCCAAAACAACAGATTATTATGAATGAACCAGACGGTCGATATCATTTATAGCCTAATACGTCAGGACGAAATAACAGAACAGTACAAATAGTCGAAATGCCACAGCATCCTCCCGCAAATAACAGCACGTCAGAAAGAATTTGACTAGATACAGTACAGATTGCATCTTCCAGCAACGTAAGTAGTACTTTTGACACGCAGAATCTTGTTCACGAAAACGTTATTACTTTTGACGACATCCGAGACACGCTTTTACATGAAAAACCAGTTATACAAAAAAACATTTACCACCCTGTTATTGAAGTAAGGATTGGAACATCCACATTTTCAGCAGCAATCGAATCTAGATCACCTACGTCAGTTATAAATGAAGAGACTTTCGACGAATGTAACAAAGAGAACACCTGATCTACGTTACCATTAGGTAAAACTAAAGTAAAAGGAGCAGTATCTGGTAAAGGAGTAGATGTAAAACTACAGAGAGACTTATCATTTTGTATTGCAGGTCATACGTTCCACAAAAAATTTTAGTTGTTCCCTTATTGACAATAGACGTTATTTTAGGTGGGAATTTTTTGGTACAACACGACGCAATTATTGACTTTCAAAATTCCTATTTAATGTTAAAGAATGGAAAGGTACAACTGGCATTAGAATTTCAGCACGCTTTATCTGCAGAAGAACAGGCAATTAATCGGACAGAGGTCATTTCTTCATCGCGTAACATAGATTGTCATTCCACATTGTTCACAGATACGTATGTACACAGCTACAATACACCAGACGAAGCCGACTATGACATAATGCAAATGATTTCTGAGAAAGTGAACCAGAGCTGTGCAAATACAGATAACGAACGTACTCAACTATGCAACGTTCTTTTACAGCATGCTCCAGTTTTTGACATCCCTGGCACTATGTCCGGTTTATTGTATGAATTTCAAGTTAAACAGCATGACACATTTAAAGCTAAACACTATCCCATTCCATATATACACAGAGAACAAGTCAAGAAAGAATTACAAGCTATGCTTGTCCAAGATATTATTGAATCGGCAGTTAGTCCGTACATAAACCCGCTCCATATTGTTAAGAAAAGGGATGGCTCACTTCGCCTCGTACTTCATTCGCGTCATGTCAAAGAAATTGTTATTAATGAAACAGATCGGCCACAGTCACTAGACGAACTTTTACAGAAATTTCATGGTAGTGTTATTTATTCCACATTAGATTTAAAATCGGGATTTTGGCAAATTCAACTCCATCCCAACTGCAGAAAGTACACAGCATTTCTCTGTTTTAGTGATTCTCATAATTTTTGCAAATTACCGTTCGGTCTAACAATTTCTACAGCAGAATTTATTCGCGGTTTGATTACTATACTTCAGACAGAACTTAAAGACAGAATCACAACTTACGTAGACGACATCCTTATCGCAGAAGCTAACTGCTCCGAACACAATTTGGTTCTTGAACAACTGTTGCAAACTTTTCGTGCACGAAGACTCACAGTTAATCTTAGTAAATCGCACTTTGGCAAAACTTCCATGAAATTTCTTGGACATGTAATTTCAGCAGAAGGCGTTGCGACTGACGCGGAAAAACTTCAAGCTTTACGTGACATTACTGTTCCAACGAAAAATAAATAACTACGCAGCTTTCTGGGATTAATTAACTTTTTCGGTAGATTTATTCATTAATCTGCTTTAGACACCCCTAGATTATTCCAGTTGACGGGTAAAAACGCTATTTGGTACTGAGATAGCCAAGTACAGGCTGCGTTTGTTAGTCTGAAACATGCCTTGTTGAACGCACGACTTTTATCACACCCAGATCCTACCAGAAATTTTTCCATTGCTACCGACAATTCTAACACCATTCTAGGCGTACACATTTTTCAGGAAATTGAAGAGGACGGTACTACAGTAATTAAAAACATCGCCTTTGGAAGTCGCATTCTGTCACCTGCTGAACGCAATTATTGTTACAGAGCTTGAAACATTATGTGTTGTACGGGCATTTACCAGATTTAGACATTTTCTTTATGGAAGACATACTACCATTAATACAGATCATAGAGCTATGCAGTTTTTACTTTCTACTAAATTTACACATGGCAGGTTAAGCAGATGAAAGCTTTATTTACAGGAATTTAATTTTGCAATTGTTCACATTACCGGTACACAAAATATTGCAGCAGACGCACTATCACGTTCTCTCAGCAACAATCAGCAAGTCATCGCAACGAACTTCTGCCAAGCAAATTTAGCCTCATCTATATTCAACAAGTTGCATTTGAAAATTTAATTTCGTCGTGATTATGAGACATAGCCCAAGAGCAGAACAAGGACAACGTATGGAAAGCAATTAAACAACTTTGGAAAGATAGGAGTAACGTTACCATTAGAAACAATTATACTGTACGGAACAGCATTCTGTTTCGCCGCTCTCACCCTGACAGCAACTGGTTATTATGCATTCCTGACGAGTTTGTTAACAAATTAATTTGGTATACTCATTTAAGTTACGCACATTATGGAGCCAGAAAATGTTTTCTTATACTGAGACGAAACTGTTATTTTGCCAGCATGGAGAAACGTATTCGACGCCATGTAAAATGTGCCTGGACTGATGACCGTAGATGTTAAGTCCCATAGTGCTCAGAGCCATTTTAAAATGTGCCTGAAAGCTAAATCAGACAGGACTTCACATATTCCTCAGCGACATCCTATTGTACCGATTAAATTGAGACATATGGCCGCTGTAGATATTTTTGGACCGATTCCCAGATCTAATAGAGGTTTTTGTTACATCTTTGTCGCTGTTGAACTCACTTCGAAATTTGTTACCTTCACTCCGTTAAGCAAAGCTACCGCTAAGTCTATTTCGAACGCATTTGTAAAACATTTTTTCTTCATATAGGGCACGTATTGAAAGTAATTTGCGACAATGGACCACAATTTCTATCTGCTATATGTATATGTATGTTACGAGCTAGAAACATTTCTCCGATCTATATATCCAGGTATCACACTTCTTCGAACCCTTCTGAATGACTGATGAAAGAAATTGGTAAACTATGTAGAATATACTGCCATAAAAGACATATTGATTGGGACTCACACATACTGTCACTCCAGGATGTAAATAACTCCATACCAAATGAATCTACCATGCTATCTATCACTGTTATATTGAAAATTGTTGAACCACCCAACACAAGTAAAGACTGAGTATCTTTTCCTACATCTCGTCGACTATGCCACCATGAAGTAATTGACATTGCGCTCAACAACATCAAACGTGTCGCAGAACGCCGCAGAAGACAGCAAAAACAAGTTTGTACACGTCGTGAATTTCACATGGGACGCACACACTATTTGTCCAACAGAGGAAAGAGTAGCAGCGGTAAATTAGGGCTTCTATACGCTGGTACATGTAGAATTCGCAGCATTCCTCACCTCAATGTAGTACATGTCGAAACTTTGAGAACCAGAAAAACCAAGGGCAATCACCATATTTCCAATATTAAACCCTATACTGAATGAACATGCTTTATGACTTGTCACTATGACCACTTATTGTTGATGATTATATTTTTCCTGACAAGTGCCCGGCAAGGTAAGGTTAGTAGGTCCCTTTTCTTGTCGTTGTACATCAGTTCATGCACATGTTTCTTTTTTTTATGTATATACAATGGTTTTCCTATCGAAAGTAGAATTTTCTCTGTATGCGCTATGATATCTTTAAGATATAATAAATACACCAGTTGACTTTGACACTTGGATTTATGACATCCCAATATCTTGACTATTCTACATTTTTTCATTTTTTTCTACAACATTATGATATTTTGTGTGCATTTTAGCACTTGAAAATTGTCTATGGTTTGAGCTAATACGTTTTCTGTCATGCTGTGCTGTATGCTTAATTATGTCACTAGAAACAAGTTATCATTTAATGGGTATATGATTTAAATGCAAGATATTAATTCATATTCATAATTTTCAGAAAGCAATAACGTGTAAAAGAAATAAATACAGCCACAGTGGTATACTATGAAATGGAATTTTACCACCAGAATGAAAGAAAGAAGATGCAATACTTCATCATGAAAAGTAAGTGTATCGGAATTAACAAGAATTAACAAGACTATACTATACACACTGTATGATAGCAGTCTTGACTAATTATTTTATTTCAGAATATGAGGCTATTGTGGCAGGCTGTCAGACAAAACTACACATGTTAATTTTAGTGACGAAATATGCTAGAAGTAAGAAACTCTATAATATATGAAATAACGAATGATAATGTATAGTTGTATGAAGAATATGGTAATATGAATAATGAAGTTTTTCTTCGCAGATGATGATAATGATGAAGTTTATATATTTTCTATTAGTTAAGAGATGCTATGTAATATTTAAGTAGTTGTTGCAGTTCTTTTTGACAGTACATCTTACGTCGCATAGTATAATGACTAAATGTTTTGGGGAAAACAGCTAGACTACATACATATTAAGTACACATATCATTACCTGTTAATTCAAAGTTTACTACATTTCAGCATAATATCAATACATTTCTTCTTTCAGCTCAATAATCCAATTTGTATTTTTTCCAGGAGAAGCTTTTCATGATATTAACATAATTT
Source organism: Schistocerca serialis cubense (assembly GCF_023864345.2). Lineage (NCBI taxonomy): Eukaryota > Metazoa > Arthropoda > Insecta > Orthoptera > Acrididae > Schistocerca > Schistocerca serialis. The sequence goes on from NC_064642.1 coordinate 526,908,991, forward strand.
CTGAAATATGTCCTTATGTTGTGTGCTACAGGCACTTAGTTATTAAACCCTTTCTAGTATTTGCAATTTTTTACCCAGTTGTCTCTATCATTCATGAATGTGATCACATATACTGTACTTGTTTGATAACATTGCTACAGTTGACTCATGACGAATGACGTTACTAATCCTTATTTCCAGCAATAAGTCAAAAGCAAATATTTTCATGCCCCAACAGTTGACTACTGATCCAGACGGAATTCACTGCTAGCACACACACAAAATAATTAAGAAAAGCATTACTAGACCCAATTATTGCCAATATACAACTAAATAATGCTACCAGTCTAAGATATATTTCTAGTCCTAAATGTAATGTAAATTTTTTTGATGTATAATTCCATTATGTCTATGTATTATTGGACTAAACATCTTGAGTACTAGTTCCAATGTCTTACATTTTGTATGTGTCTTATGTCACTTGCATGATACCAATATAGTCACTAGCAGCTTGTTGCTACACGGAATAACTCCTGTTTTGAATGATGTCTTCTGAATAATACTGAATAATGGTTTGTATTACTACATAAATGCCTTATAACTGGCCAATGAGTGCCAATACTTATTGAAATGAGATGACTTATGGATAATAAATGCTTTGTAACTGGTCAATGACTGCCAATAATTATTGAAATGAGATGACTTATAAATAATCTTTTGTAATACCCCATACATACTACATACATGCTTTGTAACTGGCCTATGAGTGACAACAATTGTTCAAATTGGATGATACACTAGTGTAGTTCTGAATGATGACTAGCATAAGACTTATTGTATCCTTCGTCTTCTGACCTAATTACCACCAGTTTCTGCAATATCCATGTGTCCTGTCCATCCTCATGATCATGGACCACTATATTTGTTTTTTGCACTAATTCTACGTTGATGTAAGAGTGTGGATTCTGCAAGAATGTGGTGTTGACATCAAGCTGTCTACCACCTTGAACGACGGAGATGTTATTATGGTCCTACTGTTTGGTGTACCTAATGTACTACCAAAATGGTAACATACAATATTAATACAACATTTCAGTGTCTTGGCTACACTGGCAAATACTTCAGGGAAGAGAACTTCCGATTGTCGCACTTGGTGTTGTGCTTCTCTAGAAAGATATGGACTTCTAGTGTAGCTATGTACAACCCAATGTGCTATAACCATGATGCTATCTTTCCCATTCCTTTCCTAGTTCTTGTAAAAATGCTAAAGATTTATAGAGTGTGTGTGCACTCTATTTCATTTCTTAGTAAGTACTGTACTCAGTGTGTGTCCAGTTTGTTATTTCTTAATATGTTCTGTACTCATTGCGTATGCGTTTTATGTCATTTCTTAATATGTCTGGTATTTATATTATTTATCAAGAATGTTATATATATATATATATATATATATATATATATATATATATATATATATATATAGCTTTGTGACTGTAGACTTAGTAAACTAAATAGGTTATAGAAAAATTTGTTGCTCATGGCAAGTCAAAATGATTCACCATCGCTACCAAATTTTTACACCCCCCACCCCCGCCCCCCCAGTGCAGGGTTATGTAAGAGGTCCATGACTAAGGAATTTATTGCTAGCGCACTCGAGCTGATGTAATTTCGATGGATTGGTCACGCGCTGCCTGTGATATGTAAGCTACAAGAGAATCGCTGGCCAGAGAGCAGTGTCGGCTGCTGTGGGAGCAGTGTCGGCAGCAGTAGTGGTAGTAGCTCGCAGTTGGGCGGTTGGGTCGGATGTGGAGAGCGATGACCGCGCATGAACGATGTTGTATAAGATAAAAGCAACTGCGCGCATTTGTAACTTGTAACACCTGATTTCGTACTAGCGTTATATCAAGTCCCATTTAAATGTTTTTAAAAAATTTTTAATAATAATGTTTCTTACAAAGATAACTTTTGACAATTATTCATCTGAATTTAAAAATTTTACGTATTTTTCCTATCCATGGTCATCCCTATTATCGTAAAGAAAAATCAGTTGTTTCTTTTTATGCATAGCAAATCTAGTGGCCAGCATTGCACTGGGCTGTGCCAGAAAAATTTCTTATAGGAGCAGATATATACGCGTTATCCGGCGACTTCATTGAGGTAAGAATCTTCAATTTATTCAGAATGATTTGCAAGGCCATGACGCAGCATTGCTGACGTCCAGATTTGCCAGCTTAGGTTCACAGTCAGTTAATTATTGATAGGTTATATATGAGTCGCATTTGTATTGAGAGATTAGTCACCCATTTTTATTGGGAGGTTACGAAATTATAAACTGTTGGGAGGTTTCACCAAAGTTCAGTAATTGTCACGATAGCTGTTAATCTTGCAAGCCTACGTGTGCCGCAAATGCCTTGAATTTCCTCTGTTGTAGAGTTTTCATTAATGGTTCTGCCCTATTCTCTGTACAGAGCAAACATCTTGGGGCTGCAGGAAGACCACTTATGTGCTACTTTTATAAGGAACTCCAGTCGGCTGGTAGAACTTCGGAGGACGTTTCAGCAGAGCCATGAAGGAAATGACACATTGCATTATAATGATATCAGGATTGCCATTTTGAAACAGAACTGATAAAAAATTATGTACGCCAACTATAATTGAGCTTTCATTTGTTACGTGTATACAGTACAAGTGGCGAGGTAGAGTCATAAGCAGATTTACCAAAGTCTTTATTAGCAAGTTCAAACATATGGTAGGTACGATAGGCAATTGAATCTCTATCATTAAAACTTTCAAGTCCAGGTACACTAGACACTCCGCTACCACCTCTCACAATGGCGACAGTGAACCATCCATTTCCATGTGAGAATGTATCGTTTATATCAAGGCTAAAATTCGGAGAACATCCAAGAAATACACAAGGTCAATCGACGAGGGCGTGGGCTGCAACACTCTTCACTGGAATAAGATTCTTCTTGTGACCAGATGTTGTAGTGAGTTCCATGTTCTATATGTTTTTGTAGACAGTTGTGCGACGACGACGTCGATATCTCCTGTACGGCATGTTGGCGGCGTTCAATGCAGTTGTCTGTGTAGTAGCAAGACACAGACTGAGCGTAGCGCGAGAGGGCGCTCGCTTATACAGGGTGAGTCACCTAACGTTACCGCTGGATATATTTCGTAAACCACATCAAATACTGACGAACCGATTCCACAGACCGAACGTGAGGAGAGGGGCTAGTGTAATTGTTTAATACAAACCATACAAAAATGCACGGAAGTATGTTTTTTAACACAAACCTACGTTTTTTTAAATGGAACCACGTTAGTTTTGTTAGCACATCTGAACATATAAACAAATACGTAATCAGTGCCGTTTGTTGCATTGTAAAATATTAATTACATCCGGAGATATTGTAACCTAAAGTTGACACTTGAAACCTCCGACGTTCAGTTGCGTGTTGTAACAAACACGGGCCACGGTCGGCGAGCAGCATCTGCACGGACATGTTTACGATGACGACCGTGTTTACGAGTGTGGCTGTAGTGCACTGTTGTGGTTTGGTCTAGCTGTCGCAGTGTCCGCATGTAGCGCTTGCTTCTATTGTTATTCTGCATTTGTCTCCGCACGCAGACCAACTATAGTACACCGTGGTACCAGACGTCTGTGATAGTGTAGTGTTGTAGGAACTGTGACCATGGTGTATTCGAACTCTGAAAAGGCGTAGATGATACTCATCTATGGCGAGTGTCGGCGAAATGCAGCTGAAGCCTGCAGGGTGTATGCAGAACGGTACCCGGACAGAGAGCATCCAACGTGCCGCACATTGCAAAACATCTACCGCCAACTGTATGCAACAGGTATGGTCGTAGCACGCAAACGGGTTCGTAACAGGCCCGTCACAGGAGAAGCTGGTGCAGTTGGTGTGTTAGCTGCTGTTGCCATGAACCCACACTTGAGTACACGGGACATTGCGAGAGCCGGTGGACTGAGTCAAAGTAGTGTCATGCGCATACTGCATCGTCACCGCTTTCACCCGTTTCATGTGTCGCTACATCAGCAATTACATGGTGATTGCTTTAATCATCGAGTGCAATTCTGTCAATGGGCATTAACAGAGAATGCGTTGCAGTTTACCTGTTTACCGATGAAGCGGGTTTCACAAACCACGGGGCAGTGAATCTACGGAACATGCATTACTGGTCCGTGGACAATCCTCGATGGCTCAGACAGGTAGAGCGACAGCGACCGTGGACTGTAAATGTATGGTGCGGAATCTTTGGCGACCACCTCATTGGTCCTCACTTCATTGCAGGGGCCCAAACAGCTGCAACATACATCGCGTTTCTACAGAATGATCTGCCAACGTTGCTCGAAAATGTTCCACTGGAAACGCGTCGACGTATGTGGTATCAGCATGATGGTGCACCTGCACATTCCGCAATTAACACTAGGCTGACCCTTGACAGGATATTCGACGGGCGTTTCATAGGACGTGGAGGACGCATAAATTGGCCAGCCTGTTCTCCCAATCTTACACCTCTGGACTTCTTTCAGTGGGGTACGTTAAAGGAGAATGTGTACCGTGATGTGCCTACAACCCCAGAGGATATGAAACAACGTATTGTAACAGCCTGCGGCGACATTACACCAGATGTACTGCGGCGTGTACGACATTCATTACGCCAGAGATTGCAATTGTGTGCAGCAAATTATGGCCACCACATTGAACATCTATTGGCCTGACATGTCGGGACATACTCTTTCCACTCCGTAATTGAAAACGGAAACCACGTGTGTACGTGTACCTCACCCTTCATGGTAATGTACATGTGCGTCAGTGAAAAAGGCCAATAAAAAGGTGTTAGCATGTGGACGTTATGTGCTGTTCCAGTCTCTTCTGTACCTAAGGTCCATCACCGTTCCCTTTGGATCCCTACGTAATTCGGTGCTCTCCGATACATACGATCGAACAGCGGAGGCGTGGTACTCAAGCGTCAAATTTAGGTTACAATATCTCCGGATGTAATTAACATTTTACAATGCAACAAACGGCACTGATTACGTATTTGTTTATATGTTCAGATGTGCTAACAAAACTAACGGGGTTCCATTTTAAAAAAAAACGTAGGTTTGTGTTAAAAAACATACTTCCGTGCAATTTTTTATGGTTTGTATTAAACAATTACACTAGCCCCTCTCCTCACGTTCGGTCTGTGGAATCGGTTCGTCAGTATTTGATGTGGTTTACGAAATATATCCAGCGGTAACGTTAGGTGACTCCCCCTGTATACTGTGCGTGGACTTAGCGTTTTCACAGTGGCCAGCGGGAGCGTTATCCCGGACGCGCATACTAGTTGTTCCAGGTATGCACGTCCTCGATGGCGCGCCGCCAACGCCGAGCCAGACGGTTACGTAGCTACCGTCAAACTGTTGCATCCTTGAGCCCCCGGTTCGAGATGTACCCTTGTACTGTACTGTATATTTCCATAAATAAAGATCTGTAGCGTCAGCCACTAACCGGACAAGGGTACATCTCGAACCGGGGGCTCAAGGATGCAACAGTTTGAAAAAAAATAAATTATAATGCATAGTTCCCCATGCTGGGCCTCCAGCAGCCAGACTGCCCGCTTATCGTCTATCTTCTTGTGACCAGATGTTGTAGTGAGTTCTATGTTCTCTATGTTTTTGTAGACAGTTGTGCGACGACGACGTCGATATCTCCTGTACGTATCAAATTTTTGAATTAGAAACTGACATTTTTCAGTTTATTTTTGATGGTGTCTCTCAGGCAATAAAGTGTTATCAAACAATGATTTTGGCATATGGAGAAATACTCCATCATAATACACATCTGTTTTGTAATAGTGAGATTTGTACTTTCGTCGATAATTAAAGAACAAGAATTGTTTTCTTTTTTAAAAAATCAAATCTTCTTGCAAACTGGAAGCGATGAATTAAAATTGTGCGCTTGGTGCTCTGAACCTTTAAATTTTGGAACAATGTTGAAGAACCAAACTTTGGCAAAAGTTACCCGAAATAGCCAACAGTTGTGACGCAAAGAGTGTTGAGTCAAATAAACTGCACCTTTGAGTTAAGCATTTGTCACTCTGTTACTTATTCTCCACTGCTGAACCTTTCGACAAAGTTTAGCAATTCTGTTCATTTTCACTTTCTCGCCGTCTTTGCTTTTGCATGCGCGATTGAATCCTTGTCCTGGAAGTTGAGAGTTGTAGTACAGTACATACTGAACGCGTTACAACTATGGATCAGGGGCTAACCAATCTCCAAATGTGTGAAAAAGTAAATTACCTTTACAAACGGTTATATAATCAGAAATGTTGAGAAATTTTCTATAATTTTACTTTCTTGTGCTTGAATATTCACAATATTTTCTTTAATTTGTATTTTAAAATGTGTTAATGCTTAGCTTTGTAGAATTAATAGAATATTTTACAACACGAACCACAGTTTCATCACGTACAATAAACGCCATGCCTTTCTAGAATGTAGCGCTAATTTGAAACGGAACATTGAGATTTCAAAATCTAAAAGGTCGTACATCAACATGACGCTCGCTAATGGACTAAAGTGCTTATTGGGTGCAGGTAAGGTCTTTGGCAGCATATATTACAGTTTATAGATCTCGCTGTGTGAAGCCGCAGATATATCACATTACAATTCCATGTGGTGATTTTTACATTTGAAGCATACATCACATAAACTGACACCCCGATTCCCATATAATGCAACAGCGCCGCCAAGCATTTCGTTAACTAATGTTACTTGCTTTCACAGACGAAATCACGCATAGAACTGTTTGTCTATAGCTATATAAAGCCTTTAGCAGCATATTTATCACAGTTTATCGACCTCACTGTGTGAAGTAACACATATAGCACCTCATAATTTCATGCGGTAATTTGTAGACTTGAAGCATACGTCACATTAATTGATCCCCATATTCCCACATATTGCAACGTTGTCCCCAAACATCTCCATAATTAATTTTACCTGCTTTCACAGACGAAATTACACATAGAAATGTTTGTCTATAGTTGTGCATTTCGTTTCACACGAAGATAGAAATACTCAATAAGTAAGTATTAAAATTTAATAATCAAGAAGCAAAATAGCAGTGAGGTGATGGGGATCTCTCACGAGAATACTGTTGATTCAGAATGCACTGAAATAGACGAATATCCTCGTTTTTCTATTTGTGTTCATCCCGTGTCTTCGTAGATTGGCACGTTCATTAGTGGATTTGCCAATGGTAGCAGTAAAGGTTCACCAGATGCCCATCCAATCGAAGACCCCTTCCCCCCTAAGGCAGACATTGTCTACCTCCACTGTCCGCGTCTAGTGTTACCCCATGTGAAATAATGTAAACGTTTCCCAAATGTCTGAGACTCGTGTAACGGAGGCCGGACATGCGTATCGGCCCAGTATTTACCCAGTCGCTTGTAGGCAACTTCCTAAAAACTACCTGGCAAATCGGACTTATCCTTAATCTCTCGGGTGTATTCAATCCAGCGCCCGTGACCCTCCTCAAAGCCGGCCGGAGTGGCCGAACGGCTCTAGGCGCTTCAGTCTGGAACCGCGCGACCGCTACGGTCGCAGGTTCGAATCCTGCCTCGGGCATGGATGTGTGTGATGTCCTTAGGTTAGTTAGGTTTAATTAGTTCTACGTTCTAGGGGACTGATGACCTCAGAAGTTAAGTCCCATAGTGCTCAGAGCCATTTGAACCATTTGAACCCTCCCCAAATTCTAGAAACGGCAAGTTAACGCTCGGGGCTATCCGGGCAGGTCTCCACTGAAACGGGTGAGTGTAATTGTAAAAAATGGATTTGATTGCTCGATCAACAGTGCTCCCGAGATGATAAATGGTACTCGAAATGCACCGTTTATTCTTTATCTGTACCACAGATTTATGCGGTCTGTTATGTGAAGGTTGAAAAACCCATAATAACAAAATCCATAAATGAAATTGCCATCGATTCATATCACTTGGAAGAATGCTGTTTTGAGAGTTGGAATCTGAAATTTAATAAGAGTGAATCCGTATTCGCCCAGTCACTGCCGTTTATCCAATTTCGTCTAAATGGAAGCCGCAATGGCATTTTAAAATATATATATATAGTGCGAGAACTAGGGGACGATGGGAGCGGGCAGCTGCCGCCCGCCATTGTGCGGACACAGTGAATTCATTAGCGCCCGCAGTGCAGAAACACTGGCAAGTCGGACGCGGCGTGCTGGAAACTGGATTTTTCCCCGACGAGCAGCTGCTGCCTGCAGGGCGGCGGTGCTGAAACATTTAATTCCGGCCAGGATGTCGGCCCGGGAGCCGCAAACTTTTCGGCTTAATCCCCTTTCACTGTCAATGAATGGTTTAATTCCGTACCGAAATTTCTGTTTGGTCTTCCTCTCGCACATTAGGCCTACTGTTGAAGGTGTAAATGAAAGCTTCGGCCTTAAAGCCTTGTTGAGTGTGCAAATTTGTTTTAATTACTTTTAAAATTAATTAAAAGTTCAAGTCACGGCTCAGGCAGAGGAGCAGGGGTATGTCTGAGGGCGCCAAATGGCTACGTGTAATCCCTTCCTGTGAGACTAGGAGATTACCGCGCCGGGACACGACCGTAACCAGTTCAGATTACTGTCTGCTCTTCTGCAACATTTAAAGTGATTAAAACAGTTTACTTGCCAAATACATTTATTTTCACGTTGGAATTTAATCAGCTACAAAACTCTACATATTGAGCATGGTTTGAGGCATAGTAAATCCCATTTCATCATACACATACAAAAACACAGACACAAACAAACATATAAAAGTAAAAAACAAACGAAAGGACCTGAATCACAGAAAGTTTTCCATTAATTATACTGCCTCCTTGGCGCTAGTCAAGTAATCAGATTGATAACCAGAGCAAGACAGTAAGAGCTCTGGAGTGTAGGTATATATATCCTATTCTGACTAGGATTCTAGTTCGTACTCAAAAAATCATCTCCAACCGCTTTATCTTTGAAATACAAAAAATATTTAGGAACCTGACTGGAACAAAATAGTTTTTGAGTCGGAATAGTTGCTTGCAAACAATGGAACAAGAGGGAGGTAACCTTGCGAGAAAGATGGAATAAGAAATGGAAGGATAACATTATAAGAATCGGAGCGCAGAATTTTGGAAGTCTAAAAGCGGTGTGGAAGCTAGAAAATCTGAAAAGGGACGTGAATAGCTTCACTCTACATGTAGCGAAGTGAAATCGAAAGAAGGTAAGGCTTTGGGATCAGGCGAATCCAACGTCACATCAACAGCAGCAGAAAATGGTAAATTGGGAGTAGGAATCGTTATGAATAAGAAGATAGAGAGAGGGAGAAAGAGAGTTATTGTGGACAGGTCAGTGATAGGGTTGTTCTCATCAGAACCAAACCGAAGACAAAAATAGAAGAATAAGAGATAAAGGAAGTACGGTCAGGTGATAAGAGTCTTGGGATACCTCCTAATATCGAGACGGACCTCCTTTTCGCTTGGCGTTGTGCAGGAAATCGACGGTGCATGGACTCAGAAAGTCGCTGAAAGTCCTCTGCAGACATAGTGAGCGTTGCTGCCTCTATATCCACCCATAATTACGACAGTGTTGCCAGTGAAGGAGTTTGTGCACGAACTGGCCTCTCTATTATGTCTCATAAATGTTCGATGGGCTCATGTCGAGCGATCTGGGTGGCAAAATCACTGGTTCGAAATGTCGAAAATGTTCTTCAAACCAGTTTCAAACGCTGGCCGGTGTGGCCGAGCTGTTCTAGCCGCTTCAGTCTGGAACCGCGCGGCCGCTACGGTCGCAGTTTCGATTTCTGCCTTGGGCATGGATGTGTCTGATGTCCTTAGTTAGGTTTAAGTAGTTCTAAGCTCTAGGGGACTGATGACCTCAGATGTGTCCCATAGTGCTCAGAGCCATTTGAACCATTTGAACCAATTGCAAACAACTACGATTCCGGTGACATGACATATTGTCATCCAAAGATTTCCATCGTTGTTGGGAAGCGTGAAGTCTATGAATGGCTGCAAATGGTCCCCAAGTAGTAGAACAACTATAAGACTCAGTCCATTATATATAAACACAGCCCACACGATAATGGAGCCACCACAATGTTGCACGGGGCCCTGTTGACAACTTGCGTCCATGGTTTCGTGGGGTCTGCGCTACTCTCGAGCCGCACCACCTGCTCCTGCCAACTGAAGTTAGGACTCATATGACCAGGCCACTACGTTCCAGTCGTCTACGGTCCAACCGATGTGGTCACGAGCTCAGGAGAGGCGCTGGAGGTCATGTGCTATTAGCAAAGGCACTCGCGTCAGTCGTCTGCTGCCACAGCCCATTAACGCCAAATTTCGCCGCACTGTCCTAACGGACGCGTTAGTCGTACGTCCCATGTTGATTTCTGCGGTTATTTCCCTGTCGTTAATTTTGCCAGCGATGACGTTGTCTGTTGTGGGAGATAATTCCCGAAATTTTGCTATTCTCGGCACACTCTTGACACTGTGGATCTCGGAATACTGAATTCTCTGACGATATCCGAAATCAAGTGTCCCATGCATTTATCTGTAACTACGTTCAGAGTCTGTTAATTCACTTCTTTCGGCCATAATCAAGACTGAAATCTTTTCACATGAATCCCCTGAGTATAAATGACAGCTGCGACAATGCGCTGCCCTTTTAAACCTTGTGTACGCGATACTACCACGATCTGTATACGTGTGTATTGTTATCCCATGACTTTTTCCACCTCAGTGCATTTGAGGATACTGAACGGATAATTCAGAACGTAAAGGAATATAGGAGAGAGGAACGTGGTAGCAGGAGTGGGAATAGAAGATGAAGTTTCGGGAAACTATCATGTTGTTCCTAGGAATGGAAAAGGAGGAACGCTAGCTGACTTCCGTGCTGAATTCCAGCTGGTAACAGCGAATACATTATTCGCAAGTCACAAGGCGAGGAGATGGAAGAGATCTGGAGTTACGAGTAGGTCATAGCTGCGTTACGTCGTGGAGGATCCCAAAATCAGGCACTTGAATATACTTTGTACCCACGAGAAGATACAGACTCAGACTACAATTTAGTGATTATGAAGACTACTCTGAAATTTAAGAAAATTATTAGGAAGAATAAATTTGGAAAATTGGGGTATCAAAGTACTAACGAAAAATGGTTCAAATGGTTCTAAGCACTATGGGACTTAACATCGGAGGTCATCAGTCCCCTAGACTTAGAACTACTTAAACCTAACTAACCTAAGGACATCACACACATCCATGCCCGAGGCAGGATTCGAACCTGCGACCGTAGAAGCCTCACGCTTCCGGACTGAAGCGCCTAGAACCACTCAGCCACAGAGGCCAGCAAAGTACTAACGAATGACTATGTCCGTTTGAAGTTGTCTGAAGCTGTAGAAACACGGTAATGACTACAATAACAGAAAATTCTCTTGAAGAGGAATGCACATCTCTACAAAGCACAATCACAGTAAAGGACATCTGTCAGAGCAATTGCAATCACAGCGAAAGGTTGTAGCTTAGTAGGGAACTCTTTCAAACACAGCAGAACTGCACTAGGCGTGAGTCGTTTGTTGATTCACATACATTCAATATTCGTCGCTGTCCGCGAGAGTGACGCATCGTGGTCAAAGTGCAGGTAGTTGCTACAAGGCTAAGGCTTTGGATAAAGCTGGTCCATCAGGGCACTAGATGTGTACTGTTCTGTTGGTTCGAAATACAAAGGCACTCTGGCTTTATCCTTCACCATCGTCAGCACGCTGTAGCAGAAGTGTTCAGACATTTGTATTGTGTATTTGAAGTAGACACTTTCGAGCAGCAACATTCGGCACAATGGTGAGAAAACAGTTTCCAAGAAGCATTCCAGGTCCACTCAAATGATCATGAACAGTGGTAATATTGAAGCTGGATAAAAACTCTCCTTCTCGCGCTATGTTTTTTATGTGGACCTGACTAGCGGAATGTTGCGCTCTTGATTTGGTTTGAAATTGCTTCAGAAAACTTTGTGAGCGTAATCTTTGTGTTAACCATCTGTGAATTCAGCTGACGTATACACTGCTTCGCACTTTAGTCGCTTTATAAACAATTTGTAAAGTTATTATTTTGTGATTCCGTGATATGACGTCCGGAAGGGATGTTAAATGTTCTGACTCGATGTCTGTTCGTAGCCACAATGGCTAATTTCAACAAATGATCTCCCTTTGCATTATACTGCACTGTTTATATACGAGTATATCTGGACTTCGCGAATTCACTGTTTCACTTTTCCTTTATTTACCAATTCTAGCATGTATGTTTTGCTTCCGTGTTTGAATACTTAATATTGGTTTCTGCAAAACGTTATCGATTCACTTACGCTGCTTCTTGCTCAGGGACTACACTGCACACTCATGTCACGCTTAGATTTACTTTTCGTAAGAAATTTCAGCTGAAAAAGCTCTTCGATATATACAGCGCCAGAGGTTAAGTCATTGTCAGTTATTTCTCCTATTACACAAAATCCATGTTTCGGGTTATTAGATACTGTAGGAACAGACGACAAAAAGTTTGGTCTGGGGAAAATCGGTGTTATGAGGTACGATTTATTATACTTTGAGGCAGTGTAATATGAAGTTGGCATTTCATGTTCAAGTTTAATATTCAGTTGTCTTGCCGCGTGGGATTAGCCGGCCGGTCTCAGGCGCTGCAGTCATGGACTGTGCGGCTGATCCCGGCGGAGGTTCGAGTCCTCACTCGGGCATGGGTGTGTGTGTTTGTCCTTAGAATAATTTAGGTTAAGTAGTGTGTAAGCTTAGGGACTGATGACCTTAGCAGTTTAGTCCCATAAGGTTTCACACAGACAGTTGTCTTACTTCTCCTACTTCTGAGTAACTATCGTCCCACTCCCCCACACCCTCTTTCGTTGCGCTACGCACTTTTCCATCTCCTGTTCCTATTTCAAGAACAGATCGAGTTTTTATGGGGGGGTTTATTTCAGTGCATAATTCTCGCTCATAACATTTTTTGAACGCTCGGTAATAGCTTTCGAAGGAGACAGAAGTTGAACAGACGAACTTAGGTACGAGGAGGTAACGGTGAAGACATCATGGATAATAGGAGAATAACTTCAAGTTATCGAGGAAAGTTGGAAGTAGGGGAAGTTGGAAAGGAAAACAGGAATTTAAATTGCCATAAAATAATCAGCAAGTACTGAAAAGCAAAATAGAAAATGCTGCAGAAACGTGAAATCGAAAAAGACTTGCTCGTCAAAAGACAATACAGACTACATCTGCAATAATCTAGAATATTGACAGAATGCTACTGTTAAACATACAGGAGCAAGAGGACAGGTTGTTGGTAAAAGGTACTTCTTAGAATTCATATGCTTGTAATAAGTAAAATATGCACCTGATAATACTGCAGACAAAATGCACTGAAAGCGTTCCTAGGGGAAAAACTATGTGCAATCTGATAGAAGAGGAAATGGAATCGACTTGGAAGACATATTGGATCCAGTATTACAATCAAATTGTGACAGAGCTTTGGAAGAATTGCTGTCAAATAAGGCAGAAGGCAGGGATAAATTCTGTCGCAATTTCTAAAGTCATTGGAGGAAACATCTGTTCAAGTAGAGATGTAGAATCTGAGTCCAGAGATGAACCACTAGACCGTCGGAAAATTATCATCCACACAATTCCTAAGAGCAGGTAATGGCAGGTAAGTGCGACAATTATCGCACATTCAGACTAACGACCCATGTGTCAAAGTTTCTGACAGGAATAATACACAGAAGAATGGAAATAAAGTTGAGGATCTTTTAGATGACGATTGGTTCGGCTTTCGGAAATGTAATAGCATCGCACAGGCGGTTCTGACGTTGCATCCAGTAATGGAAGCAAGGGTTAAGAAAAATCAAGACCTGTTTTTAGGATTTGCGATCTAGAAAAAGCATTGGACGTTCTAGAACGATGCAAGGTGTTCGAATTACTTAGAAAAATAGCTTTAAGCTGTAGCGAGAATGAGTAATATACAGTATGTATAGGAACTAGGAAAAAACAGCAGAAATGACCAACTACGAAGTGCTCGGCTTAAACTATTGTAACACAGGGATGCAGTCTCTCAGCCTTACTGTTCGATCTACACATTGCAGGAGCAACGACGGAATCAAAAGATAGGTTCAGTAGTGGGATTAAAATCCAGTTTGAAAGAACACCAACATTAGTTGATGGTATCATTATCCTCAGTGCAAGTGAAGAGGCGTTACAGGATATACTCACTGAGCGCAGAGTGTAGAGTTAGATAAATTAATGAAAGACAAAAGTACTGTGGTGTTGCAGAAACGAGATTAGTGAGAAATTTTTCACCGTAACTGGGGACTGTGAAACATGTGAAAGAATTCAGATACCTTGAAAGTAAGACGGACGAAGCAGTGGGTCATAAAAAGCACAGAGAAAGGGCTTTCATAGCCATAGAAGTCCTGCAGTGTAACAATGGCCTAAACTTGAGGAAAAAAATCTGGGAATGTTCATCCGGAGCATACCGTCGAAGTGAATCATGGACTGTGGGTAAGCCAAAAAAGAAGGGAGTTGATGTGTATGAGACGTGCTGCTACAGAAGGATCTTAAAAACTGGGTGGAATGGTAATATAAGAAATTATCATGTTCTCCACAGAACGCACAAGGAAAGGAATAAGGAACATATGGACAAGAAGAAGGGACACTGTGGTAGGACATGCATGAAGTCGTCAAAGAGTAACTTCCATCATATTAAAGTGAGCGAGAATCAAAAGCGTAGGGGAAGACAGGGAATGGAATATACCTAACAAATAATTGACGTTGGGAGTAACTGCTACTCTGAGATGAAGAAGTTGCCACAAGGGGGAAGTCATGATGTGCGAAGTCGAACCACTCAGAGGATTGATGACGCATAACGAAAGTTGCTATGAAGTTGCACTGTTACCAGTGGCACAGTGTAAGATGAAACATACACTGAAAACGCACGAATTACGATGAAGATCATCAGTTTGAGTAAAATATTAGTTATGCAACTTGCACTTTGCCTTTACATTACGTTGTGGTTTACTGTCAATGGTGAAAAAAGTGAACATATGTTAGTACTGACTTTTATTTCTGGTACGGAATTTAGACCTAAATTACTAGTACGTGATTCTATGGGCTGCTTATTAAAGCAGTGAACCACGTTTATTCTGCGTTCATTGACTGGTTCTCTGAGTCACAAAATTAATTAATCATTTTTAACACAGCAGTGTACAGTATTTCATATTCTGCAAGCAGTATTGGCAATAGTGGACGGCGACAATTATTAAATTTTAATTCAGCCAACTGCTATACATGTATCGCGATACGGTGTCAGTTAAGAAATTAAAATTGAGTTGTACAAGTGCCGTATTGTCCCGTTTCTTGAAAGCCTAAAATAACCTTATAGTTGCCTACGTCCAAAGAGGCAAACACTACATATTTAAGTATATGCATGTATGTGCCCTGACAATGAAGTGATATCTACTGTACGGATGTACACAACTGTGCAAATTCTTCGGGAATCAGCTGAAAAGCTGCAGCCAATCACGAAGTAGATGAAGTTAAGAAATTCTGCTTCCTAGGCAGCAAACTAACCCATGGCGAAGGAAGTAAGGACGACTTAAAAAAGCAGACTAGCACTGACAAAAATGATATTCCCGGCCAAGAGAAGTCTATTAGTATCAAACATAGTCTTTAATTTGAGGAAGGAATTTCTGGGAATGTACGTTTGGAGCGCACGGCATTGTGTGGTAGTGAAACACGGACTCTGAGAAAACCGAAAGAGAAGAGAATCAAGGCATTTGAGATGTGGTGTTAAGAAGAGTGTTAAAACTTGTTTACTGATAACGTAAGGAATGAGGAGGTTCTCCGGAGAATCGGCGAAGAAAGGAATATATGGAAAACAATGACAAGAAGAAGGAATAGGATAGCAGGACATCTGTTAAGACGTCATAGTATATCTTCCGCGATACTGAAGGGAGTTGAAGAAGGCAAAAATTGTATAAGAAAACAGAGACTGGAAGACATCCAGCAAATAAGTGAGGACGTAGGTTACAATTGCTACTGAGATGAAGACATCGTCACAGGAGGAGAATCCGTGGTGGCCGCATCTGATGATTGAAAAAAAAAGTAAAAGATTCATACAAATGGTATCTGTTGTCTTGGACATGACTGAGAGAATGGATTCGTATAAATTCGTGCATAAATGCTGCTTGAGAGGCAAATGATATATTCTGTGCGGATACACTGACTCGTCCGAACCCACGCGGGATTCAGTTGAATAGCTGCGAGGAAATAGCGGATAATGGGTGGAGGACACCACATACAGTGTGTAGTGTGCGGCATGTGGGAATTTGGGCTTAATGGGGGGCACGCTCGGATGGTCGACGCAGTTAAGGCAATCGTTCCAGAGAGGCAGAGCATCTGTTTTCGAGTTCCTCGCTGCCTCGTTCTCGTCGGCCCCGGGCTGCCCAGCGTCCACCTTTCACATCTCCACATACAGAAGCTCAACAGAGAAACAGCAAGCACAGATACTTAGTCCTGCACCTGAAATCAGTGCCGTATCGAACCTTATGATCCTAAGTGTTTTTATCACGTCATACCTGTCATTAGCTTATTAACTTACAATACATGTTGCATGGGTGAGATGTAGCTAGCTGTAAAGGGTATCCACTTCATAACGGTACCAGTTATTTGCAAAAATTTCGTTTCTAACGTCGTCTTCTCTTGGATAATTTGTGTGGACAAATACATCCACTGGACTTCGTTCGTACATGCAGGATTATTACCCCAAATGGTTCAAAAGTCTCTGAGCACTATGGGACTTAACATCTGAGGTCATCAGTCCCCTGAACTTAGAATACTTAAACCTAACTAACCTAAGGACATCACACACATCCATGCCCGAGGCAGGATTCGAACCTGCGACCGTAGCGGTCGCGCGATTCCAGACTGAAGCGCCTAGAACCGCTAGGTTACTCCGACCGGCCCGGTTATTACCCCAGTTATTAACTGAACCGGCCGTGTCTGCATTAGCAGATGTTACTGTGGAAGCAATGTTCAGGAGTTGGATTCATACCCAGGGTGAAAGGATATCAGTGGTAATATTGGCTGAATGCACTGCTATTCTCAGTGAAAGTAAAGATGAACTTGAGGACCCACTACCTAGAGTGAACATAGTAATGAGGACAGGATGTCCTTTGAGAGAAATGAAGAGACATGGCAATAATGAGTTTCAGATTCGCGATGTACCTAAACAAAACAGAATTGGAATTCACGAAGTGAAGGAATTCTGCTACCTACGGGGGGGGGGAAGAAAACATGACAGACGAAGCAAGGAGCACATATAAAGCCCACTAGCAATGGGACATAGGGGAAATATGGAATTCCTAGCGCAAAGATCTATACCAATATTAAAATATTAAACGTGGGCCCTAATTTGAAAGTACTTTTGGATCACAGAATTGTATGGAAATTAACCATTGGCTGCTGGAATAACGGAAAGAAGAGATGTGGTGCAACAGAAGGATGCTAAAAATCAGATGGAATGTTTAGAAAAGATTTACGCAGAACTGACGAGGAGAGTAACATGCGAAAACATTGACAAGAAGATGGACAGAATGATACGCCATGTGTTAAAGACATATAGCAATAACTTCCAAGGTAAATCACACAGCTACAGAGAACGAAATGTGTATCCAACAAATATTTGAGGACGTCAGGTGTAACTCCTATTCTGACAAGGGGAGGCCACGGATTTGCTTCAAACTTTGTACTCCTTTGGTAAGCCATTAAAACATCATAATGTTCAAGGCAAGTAGCAAGGTGGAATTCCGAGAAAATCGCAAGAGAAGTTTTACGTTTCTATTACGTAACAAATGTATCTGTCCATAGATGCTGGACGTTAGGCGGTCATGGTGGTCAGTTGGTTAGCGATAGAGCTTCGTAAGACAGACGCGTATCAGGCGGCGATTCTACTCCCACTCAAACCTTAATTTTTGTAGTACAAGTATAAATTCTGTGCTATTCACAAAATTTGCACCTATACACTATTCGTTCTATGTACGTTATCAATGTCTAACCGATACGCGGGTTGATTGCCAAGTGGGCGCAGCCTTTGTGTCTGCAACCTGAAACATCGAGGTACAAAGTAGTTCCGGGTACCTCATCAGATTGCTTGTACAAAGGATTTCGCAAATTAGAACAGGTATACATTTTCAGGAAAACTCTTTGGGTTTCTTCATTTACTTGTCAATAGTTTCAAATACGTTTGCTCTAAAAATTAAATTTAATTGTAAGTAGCCACATAACTTGAAATTCACTAACATTTCATGCGAACACACTTGGTTGTTTTCAATTATGTTACCTCTCAAAAGTCATATGAATCAAGTAATATGACCAGTTATCAAAAAAAGAATTTAAATTAGATCTTAAGTTTGACCAGGAGCCGAACCGTCACTTCATACACGGTTCTATTTCACAGTTCGAACGCTAACCACTTGGACACGATGAGTTCTAACGTCCGGTATCTACGCACAGATACTTCAGTTACATAACGCATAAAACTTCTCTTGCGATTTTCTCGGAATTGCCAGAGTATTGCACCTTACTACTTGCACATTATGTTGTTTTACTGGCCTACTAAAGGTGTAAAAAGAGTTTGAAGTAAATCTGTGATCCCAACGTCGTGACCCCCCCCCCCCCTCTCCCGCTTTCGAGAGATCGTAAATAAGCCATCTGAGACACTGTATAACATTAAAACACTTGATGATGGCACTTTAAAGCCACAATCATGATCGTGTACATGTAACACTGCAAATAAAAATCAGTCTAATGGCGGTACTGACTTTAAAGAAATATATTGAAATATATTGTGACTGTGGCCCCACATTATGAAAAAAATATTAAAAGAGAGGGAGCTCCGGCTGGCCTAATCAGGCCTGAGGACTGATGATGTACATCGATGGTACCGGAAAAAAACACCATAGTTCGTAAGACGGGAGTCTGTGCGATTTAGTATCCTAATCTTAAACGACAGGAACGAGCCTCACGCTGTGGAGATTATGTACCAATGTACTGTAGCTGGACAGCATTGTAAGCGACAGACTTCTGTATCTCGTTCAACGTAAGAGACGGGTAGAGCATATGAGCATAGGTAAAAATTTGAGTATGTTAACGCTGTTATAGCCACGTAAATAATACCAGCTCGCCTCATAACGAAATTCTTGACAATGGTTTGGGGGTAGGGGGTGGGTGGGGGAGGCCAGACAGATCGTCCGGACGTAGATACTTAGTGCTTCCTATGCGAAGACGGAACGGGTCGTTAGTCTCTAACAATGTCGGAAAAAAGGCGATCGTCCAAGAAATGCTATGCTAGCTTTCTCGCTTCATTAGGATTCATACTGGACATTAGCCTTACAGTATAAAGTCATGCCTCTGTCGCATATATTGCTTAGGGATGAGAAGAATTAGACAGGTAAGACTGATAAGGTGGCAGGCAGATCCAGCTTTTTCCACTCGCTGAATGGACCGGACTAAACACAAACGCAGTATATTCGGAATGAAGTGTAATTTTATACACAGGGTGAGTCACATAAGACATAAAACCTGTTTTATTTCCTGAACATACACAGGTGATTCACCTAAGACATAAAACCTATTTTACTTCCTGAACGGTTTCTGATATCGAAACAAGTTTTTCCTCTCTTGATAGTGTGCTGAACAGCAAATAATGTTTTCATAGACAATGCTCTGCATTCTGGTATCAAATGAGATATTGAAAAAAGTGTTTTTTTATGGAGCCGTGTACTTTACACAACTGCGTTCAGTAGCTCTTGGAAAGACAATTACAGTGATGTAGCGCTTGCGAGTATTAACATCGCAACCTTTCGCAGAAGATTTCGAGAAATGTACTAAAATTAGAAAGCAGTTCACCCACAGTTCGCTATTGCGGTGTAAACAGTGCCAAATAGAGCTGTCACAACACGTCCGTCGTTACATGTAGCAAGGCAGGCATACGCTCCAGCGGTTCTAGGCGCTTCAGTCTGGAACCGCGCGACCGCTACGGTCGCAGGTTCGAATCCTGCCTCGGGCATGGATATGTGTGATATCCTTAGGTTAGTTAAGTTTAAGTAGTTCTAAGTTCTAGGGGACTAATGACCTCAGATGTTAAGTCCCATAGTACTCAGAGCCATTTGAACCATTTTTAGCTTCTAAGACGACGGGAATTAGGTAAACTATTTCAACTGTGTGGGCTAACGAGGTGGTGCACACTGGACTCGCATTTGGGAGGATGACGGTTCAATCCCATGTCCAACCATCCTGATTTAGATTTTCCGTAATTTCTCTAAATCTCTTCGGGAAAATGCCGGAATTCTTACTGTGAAAGGGCACGGCCGACTTCCTTCCCCATCTTGCCCTAATCCGATGAGACTGAAGATCTCGTTGCCTGCTCCTCTCTCCTTTTTTTTCTTTATTGCATTTCGATTCCTCGATTCCTCTCCCACCACCACCCGTGGGGAGGGGCAGGGCGGGCTGGCAGTAGCGTAATAGGCTGCTCTACAGCCTACAGAAAAGTTGAATAACATAATGAGAATATAAACAAACAATAAAAACAGGCGACGAAATAGTGAAATTGTAAAAATGTAAAATGGTGGAAATTTGTGGAAATTACAACATAAATAGACGGTGTTGACGATGCGGATGAAGACACACAGTAAGTAGGCAGGCACAATTAAAAAAACACGGTGAAAGTCTGGTTTCGGTTCGCACGAGACAAAAATCACAACTAGCGACAGTATGGTCGCTGTTCGCAACCCTGACAAGGGATGTAGAACACTGAACATTCACTTTAAAGAACATTATAGAGGCGACACAGTGGCAGATGGGGCGGGTGAAGACCTGGACCGACGATGGGGAAAAAGGGGGGAGGAGAAGAAAATGGGGGTGATGGAGGGAGACAGAGAAAAAAGGGGGGCAGGGCAGACGGAGAGAGTATTGGGGAAGGCAGTGGAGGGGAAAGCAAAAGGACTCGGGGGGGTGAAGGAGTCAGGGTAGGCGGAGAGAAAACAAGATAGAAGAGGGGGTAAGAGGGAGTCTGGGAAAAGGACAGAGGGAGGGAGGGGGACGTGAGGAGCAGAGTTGATAGGAGGGATAAATGGAGGGAGAGAGGGCTTCATCTGAGAGGGGGAGTTGATGGAAGCCACGTCGCGAAAGGAGATGAATGGTGTAGAGATGGAGGGCAGAGGGAACACAGCGGTGAAGGCTTGGGAGAGGGCGAGGGTTGGAGAGGAGAGGAGTAACCAGGGCATGGGGGGGTTCAAGTCGGCGGGAGGTGTAGAGGAAGCGGATATGTTCGAGGAAAAGGAGCAGATGGGGAAAAGGAGTCAGGTCATAGAGCATCTGCATGGGGAAGGGGCATGTATGGAAGGCAAGGTGGCGTGTATGGCGCTTGAGGATCTGGAGGGACTTACTGATATTGGGGGGGAGGGGCGGATATCTAGGTGGAACTGGCATAACAGAGGATGAGACAGATTAAGGATTTGTAGGCGTGGAGGATGGTAGAAGGGTTCAACCTCCTTTTCCGGCCAGAGAGGAGTTTAAGGTGATGGAGGCGGTTGTGTGCCTTGGATTGTATAGAGAGGAGATGAGGGATCCAGGTGAGATGACGCTCAGTTGTGAATCAGAGGTAGGTGAGGGTGAGGGAGAGGCGGACATGACGAGCGCAGATGGTAAAGGAAGCTCCTATCCCTCAAATCAATCCAGTTCAAATTTATGTAAGTTTCCATGCTTTTTGTGGAAACAATTACAGTTTAGTCAGCGTTGACATTCATATTAAATTACTATGAATCTTACATTTCACATACTGTCTCTCAAGATAGCGTACTGGTTCATACTTGTAACATGTAACATATAGGGTGGACCACGCCAGACGTAACACACATTTCCTTCGTGGACTGTTCCAGATATCAAAACCAGCTTTTCGGCAAACGACAGTACACTAACGGGCACGTACTTCGGTATGTGATAAGGAATCTTAATTCTTGTATCGATCGAGGTACTGAAGCAACTATGGTTCTTTAAATAGAATGATGTATTCTTTAAAGCGCATCCGAAAGCGCTTGGGAAAGACAACTGCAGTAATATAATACTTGTTATTTTGGAGGGTGAAAACTCTTTGCAAAAGAATCCAAGAAATATTTCAAGATTTTAAACATGGCTGCAGCAGCAACTGTTAAAATTCTTCACAATAAAGGATGGCAGCCAAAAACAGTTGCAGGATAGAATTTTTTTATTAAAATTCTTGACCAAGGTTTCGGTACATATAAATATACCTTCATCAGAAGTACATTTCCTGAATAGAAAGACACATTCATTAGAAAAGCCATATCAACGAAAGTGAGAAACAGAAGTTTAAAGCAATTTCACCGTTATTTAAACTTCTGTTTCTCACTTTCGTTGATATGGCTTTTCTAATGAATGTGTCTTTCTATTCAGGAAATGTACTTCTGATGAAGGTATATTTATATGTACCGAAACCTTGGTCAAGAATTTTAATAAAAAAATTCTATCCTGCAACTGTTTTTGGCTGCCATCCTTTATTGTCCAAGAAATATTCTGAAGTTGAAAAGCAAGTCCACCGAAAACAGCTATCGCGTTGTAAACACGCTCATGACAGGCTAAGTTGTTGCATCAAGCCTTTTCAACTGTTTACCTTTCTGCACTGCAGGATCTGTGTTGTTTAACAGTAAGTCCTTTTTGCTTCAACATGTCTTGCATACAGATTGAGGTTTTTTCTGAGTAGCGTAGGCCTGTATTGCTTTATGTAACGACGGAACGTGGCGCGAGAGCTCTGTTTGGCGCCGTTTACGCCGCAATAGCCGACTCTTGCCGCGCTGCCTTCTAATTTTGCTACATTTCTACATTCCTCGGAATCTTTTGCGAAAGGTTTCATCGTCAGTACTAATAAGCGCTACATCTCTGTAACTATCTTTCCAAGAGCTATTGAACACGTTTGTAAAAAGTGTACGGTTCCATAAAACGGAATACGTTTTTCAATGTTTCGGTTGATACCAGAATTCAGAGCATTATCCACACAGAACATTACGTGCTTTACAGCATACTGTCAACAGAGGAAAAGCTCGTTTCGATATCTGGAACCGATAATGAAATAAAACGGCTGTTACGTCTTATGTGACTCAGTCTGTATATAAAATTACGCTTCATTCCGAAGATACTGCGTGTATGTTTCGTCCTGTCTATTCAGGCAGTAGAAAAACATGGAGCTGCCTGACGTCTTATCCGCCTTACCTGTCTAATTCTAGTCATCCCTAAGCACTATATGCGACAGAGGCAGTGAAATAGTTGCACAGTCTACGTCGAATAACGATTCTTTAAATTTGTGTAACATGGTTTGTTGAAAACAACTAACGTCTTGTTCGAAAGACACACATTTAAGTTCCTTCACAATCATCGTGAAATTTCATGTGGCGAGGGCCTCCCGTCGGGTTGACCGGTTGCCTGGTGCAAGTCTTTTTTTTTTTTAGTTGACGCCACTTAGGTGACTTGTACGTCGATGGGGATGACATGATGATGATGAAGACAACACAATACCCAGTCCGTGAGCGGACAATTTCTCCAACCCAGCCGGGAATCGAACCCGGGACCCACTGAACAGCATTCCTCCGCACTGGCCCCTGAGCTATCGAGGCGAACATAATCGCCGTTAAACTTAAGTACGGGTGATCCAACTATTCGGAATTCCTATGCACCTAGGGGCGTGTTTTTTGATTCCTTCCATGTCTGTTGTCCTGCTCACTCGATAACGACTCCACGCACTGTAATACGTCGCACTGGCGCCTTTTGTGGGATTTAATATCGATATTTCGTAATCAGGCTTACCAAATATATTGATAACTGACCTCCTATGTGATTCTGACGTACTGCTGTATCTTTTTGATTCCTGTAGTAAAGTTACAGCGTACTCCTATCATTTTTAAGAGCGTCGAAATACGGGTCTAACAATTGGTCGGAGCTTTCTCAGAAATTTGACTCTTTCATTCGTCTTCCCTAATACAGAGATAGCGTTTTCGTACCATATCGTATCAGTTCGAACTGTTTCTAGGCGCTTCGGCCCGGAACCGCGTGACTGCTTCGGTCGCAGGTTCGAATCCTGCCTCGGGCATGGATGTGTGTGATGTCCTTAGGTTAGTTAGGTTTAAGTAGTTCTAAGTTCTAGGGGACTGATGACCTCAGATGTTAAGTCCCATAGTGCTCAGAGCCATTAGTTCGAACTGTTACCTCGGCGTACTTAAATGATGAAGAAGCGGGGGAGAGAAACAGCAAAATATTATTGTTTTTATTGCATTGATGACTATTTTGGAACACCTCGACTGTATAGAAATAAGCAATCGAAAGAAAAGGTCCGAAGCATTATTTCAGTGAGCAGCTTGTCCCTCCATAACAAAAAAAAAAAAATGGTTCAAATGGCTCTGAGCACTATGGGACTTAACATCTGTGGTCATCAGTCCCCTAGAACTTAGAACTACTTAAACCTAACTAACCTAAGGACATCACACACATCCATGCGCGAGGCAGGATTCGAACCTGCGACCGTAGCAGTCCCTCCATAACAAGTTCCACGTTATTTTAAGAGAGGAATTTTTACTTTTATAAACATGTAACTAATTTCTCGTACACAAAAGAAATTAATCACTATTACAGGTACTCTGCAGTATTTTAGGTAAAGAGTAATTTCTCGGAAATGAGGTCAACCATGTGGTAATGGACGTAGATCATAGTCTCGCAAAAATAGGTTGTTCAATGCATGAAAGTGTGCCTGTTCGCAGTACTTCTTCTCATTACTCTAATTTAGTAGTGTTAATGCGTAGTATGGAATGTGTAATGCACAGAAGTGGATTAAGCACTGCACACTATTTTGGAAATTTGTGGTAAGTTTATATGGAACCAAACTGCTGAGGTCATCGGTCTCTAGGCTTACACACTACTTAATCTGACTTTAACTTCCGTAAAGGAGAAGACACACAACCAAGCCCGAGGGAGAACTCGAACCTTCGACGGGGGCAGCCACGCGACAACGTATCAAGGCGCCCAAGACCGCGCGGCTTGCCCGCGAGGCTGACTGCACACTATCTCATGTCTTTCGTTGATCACCTAAACCAGTCCAGATAGATGCTTCAATGGTTCTCCAAATTTATCTCATCCTGTTTCTCGTCACACTGTTTTACGATTGAACTTGAAGTTCATATTCAATGAAGTCCACGGGGACGAAAGCGACGCTTTAAGTTCCTACCTTCAACTTGTGTTCGGGTACGTACGATGTAGTATTTGTTACCCGTTGGGTATTTAGTTTGAAGTCCTACATTGTAAGTTTGCTTGACTTTTTGTTTGCTGCCGTAGTGATTCAGCACCGAACTAACTGTAGACAGCATAGCTTCCTTCACCGTATGCCTAGTTGACACTTGTCCTTACAATCTACTACTTCCACTTTCAACGTAGGTAACTCAGTATATATATATATATATATATATATATATATATATATATATATATATAGTGAAGAAAAAGGGATATTCCTATTAAAAATTTGTGATTAACACTGCGTTTATTATTTCTTCAATTCATGAAAGAAGTACCTTTGTCAGTCGAACGTTCACTCAGATTACATTAACACACTATAGACATTTTCACTAGAATTAGCCGTTTAGGATTCCTTTCGGTCGCCGCATATACAAATACACTATGTGAAGTATCCGGACACCCCCAAAAACATACGTTTTTCATATTAGGTGCATTGTGCTGCCACCTATTGTCAGGTACTCCATATCAGCGCCCTCAGTAGTCATTAGACATCGTGAGACAGCCGAAAGAGGGCCTCTTCAGAACTCACGGACTTAGAACCTGGGCAGGTGATTGCGTGTCACTTGCGTCACACGCCCGTGCGCGAGATTTCCACACTTCTAAACATCAATATATTCACTGTTTCCGATGTGATAATGAAGTAGAAAAGTGAAGGGACACGTACAGCACAAAAGCACACAAGCCGACCTCGTCTGTTGACTGACAGAGACCGCCGACAGTTGAAGAGTGTAATAGGCAGACATCTATCCAGGCCATCACACAGGAATTCCAAACTGCACGTGAACGTCATCCAGCCAGCGTATGTAGTACCAACAGCAAATTTCGGAGGCGGTGGTGTTATGATGTGGTCGTGTTTTTCATGGAGGGGGCTTGCACCCCTCGTTGTTTTGCGTGGCACTATCACAGCACAGGCCTACATTGATGTTTTAAGCACCTTTATGCTTCTCACTGCCGGCCGGAGTGACCGAGCCGTTCTAGGCGTTACAGTCTGGAACCGCGCGACCGCTACGGTCGCCGGTTCGAATCCTGCCCAGGGCATGGATGTGTGTGATGTCCTTAGGTTAGTTAGGTTTACACACTTCTAAGTTCTAGAGGACTGATGACCTCAGAAGTTAAATCCCATAGTGCTCAGAGCCATTTGAACCATTGTTTGCTTCTCACTGTTGAAGAGAAATTCGGGGATGGCGGCTGCATCTTTCAACACGATCGAGCACCTGTTCATAATGCACAGCCTGTGGCGAAGTGGTTACACGACAATAACATTCCTGTAATGGACTGCCCTGCACGGAGTCCTGACCTGAATCCTACAGAACACCTTTGGGATGTTTTGGAACGCCGAGTTCGTTCCAGGCCTCACCGACTGACATCGATACCTCTACTCAGTGCAGCACTTCGTGGATAATGGGCTGCCATTCCCCGAGAAACCCTGCAGCACCTGATTGAACGTATGCCTGTGAGAGTGGAAGCTGTCATCAAGGCTAAGGAAAGGCTTCAAATGGTTCAAATGGCTCTAAGCACTATAGGACTTAACATCTGAGGTCATCAGTCCACTAGACTTAGAACTACTTAAACCTAACTAACCTAAGGACATCACACACATCCATGCCCGAGGCAGGATTCGAACCTGCGACCGTAGCAGCAGCGCGGTTCCGGACTGAAGCGCCTAGAACCGCTCGGCCACAGTGGTGGGCGCCACGAACTTGTAAGTCATTTTCAGCCAGGTGTCCGGATATTTTTGATCACATAATTCATACTGTTTCAAATTGTACGATAATGATCATAAAATAAATAACTCGTGCCGCTATTCGCATCAACGGCAGCCGCACTCCGATTCACATGTTTCGTTTCATGTGGCGATGTTGTAGACTCCCTAAGCGCCTTTTCTGCATACCTTTAACCTTTCCCCTCTCCATGGCAGACGGGGTATCTCCATGTCACCTGTGGCCTAGAGTCCAATAAGGATTATTAAGATTCAATAAAAACTAGCACCACAGACAGGGATTCGTAGTCATTATTCTGAATATCTTGTCCAAATACTACTTCGAGCAAATAATTTAGAGAACCAACTCTTAACGTCTTAGACCTCTAGCAACAGAAAGGTTGAAATGGCTCTGAGAACTATGGGACTCCAACTTCTGAGGTCATAAGTCCCGTATAACTTAGAACTACTTAAACCTAACTAACCTAACGACAGCACACACATCAATGCCCGAGCCAAGATTCGAACCTGCGACCGTAGCGGTCGGGCTGTTCCAGACTGTAGCGCCTAGAACCCCTAGAACCGCTCGGCCACCCCGGCCGGCGCAACAGAGAGGTCTGAACTTACAATCTAGACTCGGATAACATTCAGCAACTGGATTAAAGTTTTAATGAAGGAGAAAAACAGCCAACCTGTTGCACAAATTTCACTGCAGTAAATGCAGTTATAATTTTGCAACCGGTTGGCTGTTTTTATTATTCATTAAGGCCTGAACTTATCGAACCAGTTAACGCAAGTTAGCGTAGAGCAACGTAACAGTGATCGTAAGGTAAAGATAGTAACTATGACTACGGGCTTTACAAGGAGTGTTTAAAGGTAGAAAAATATATTTGTTTAGAGCTGGAGTGACAGGATACCTATCGCAGAATATTTAAGTAGTCAGCATCAAATATTCAGCACTGAGGACGAAGTTGTGGAGCACAAATGGAAAAAATCCGAAAGCACCGTTCAAGGTGCCTCAGGCAAGTACTCTCCGAGCAGGGCCTTAAGGGGTAAGACAGACTCGTCGTGATTTTACAGCCTTGTTTGGAAACTGCTGATTAAACAAAGAGAGCTCCATCACAGCCTAAACGGAAGTCAAAACCTAGCTGAGAAGCAAAAGCTGAAAGGAGAAAAATGAGCGTAAGAAGAGCAATGAGAGGAACGTCCAATGACTTTGAAAGTAAAATTTTGTCAACTGATTGAGAAACAACCCTAAGAGTTTTGGTCTTAGATAAAATTCGTAAGTAGTTTAAATCCTCTGTTCGTTCATTCAAGACTTTCTTGCAGATAGAACACGTCGCTCTTAGCCGAACAAAATAGACAGACGCAAATGTAATACCCGAGTACCCCCGTGAAGAATGATAGGACCATTACTGTTTCCAGTGTATATAAATGAGCTAGTGGATAGAATCGGAAGCTCTTTAAGGCTGCGGTTGTCTATAAGGGAACAGAAATGTCATTATCGATGACTTACAGAGAACTGATGATCAGTGCAGGCTCTGGCAGTTAACCATGCTGGTAAACAAATGAATGATATCGCGCAAACCTAGGAAAAGATGTCCGCTGCTGTACAATTGCACTGTTGATGACAAATTTCTGTAAACTTTATTTGTTGTAAAATACCTGGGATTATCTATCCAGAGAGATCTTAGTGGGATGACCACATAAAACAAAAAGTAGGAAAAGCAGATGACAGACTGAGATTTATAGCAAAAATGTTAAGCAAACGTAGCTCGTCGACAAAGCCCGTTGTTTACTAGTGATTGTTCGATCGATTTTTCAGTACTGTTCAGCCAGCTTGGATCCTTACCAGGCAGAACTGGCAGAATATAGAAGATCCAACGAATATCCGCGCTGTTTGTTTACATCTATATGCACGTAACACTCCGCAAGCCACCTAATGCTGCGTGGCGGAGGGTACTTTCGGTATCACTATCTGATCCCTCCAACCCTGTTCAACCAGCGAATGGTGAGTGAGAAGAATCACTGTTGGTAAGCCTCTGTATAGCTTCTAATTTCTCGAATATTCTCCTCATGGTCAATACGCGAGGTGTATGTGGGGGGAAGCAATATGTCGCCCGACTCCTCCTGAAAAGTGCTGTCCCCAAACATCAATAGTACATCTCACCATGATGCTCAACGTCTCTCTTGTAACGTCTGCCAGTGGAGCTGTTTAGCATCTCCGCTGCCGGCGCGAGAGCGTAACAGAGATAATCAACAATCCCTGCAGACGTTACGATAAAGACGTTGTGCATCACATGGAGGTTTACTATTGATATTTCGGGGAGAGAGATCAGTGTGTTGACGTAACGAGGTCATTAGAGACGGAACGGAGCACAAGCTCGGATTAGGGAAGGATGTGGAAGGAAATCGGTCGTGCCCTTTCAAAGGAGCCATCCATGCATTTGTCTGAAGCGATTTATGGATATCACGAAAATCATAAATCAGGACGCGGGTTTGTACCGTCGTCCTTCTGAATGCGAGTTCAGTGCACTAACCTCTGCCTCACCTTGCTCGCTGACTGATATTTTGAATGAGCACATTCCTGGAGAGTCGGGCAATGTGTTGCCTCCGCCTACAAACATCTTACGAAGTGACCACAACATGAGAATTCGAGAAGTTAGAGCTAAGACAGAGACTCACCGGCAATCATCTTTCGCAAGTATGTGGTTGAAACAGTTAAAACTAAAAGTACCTAAATTATACTGTCATTTAAAAAGGTCACCACTCTCTCCCATTGTCATGCACATTCACCTACTCAGTCACATCCGTCATGAAGAATGTACATTTTGCAACTAAATCAATATCAATAAAGTATGTTGCTAAAATTCTGACTGAATGATAGAAAAAATTCTGAACAGCAACTCAGGAAAGTGTAGACGGCTCATCGCTGACAAGAAACCAAAATAAGACCGATACCATTGTAGCACAACAAACTTTCTCTTAAAAGTTTAGGGAGCAAATAAGATACCTCACAGAATTGTAAGTGGTACCAAATTGGTCTAACTGCCTGCTAAAATAAAAGGCAGTTAGTAAACCAATCTCTTTCTCTCTTGCCGCGCGGAGTGGCCGTGCGGTTTGAGGCGCCATGTCACGGATTGCGCGTGTCCTCCCGCCGGAGATTCGAGTCCTCCCTCGGGCATGGGTGTGTGAGTTGTTCTTAGAATAAGATAGCTTAAATAGTGTGTAGGTCTTGGGACCGATGACCTTAACCGTTCCAGTGGTTCAAATGGCTCTGAGCATTATGGGACTTAACATCTGAGGTTATCAGTCCCTTAGAACTTACAACTACTTAAACCTAACTAAGGACGTCACACACATCCATGCCCGAGGCAGGATTCGAATCTGCGACCGTAGCGGTCGCGCGGTTCCAGACTGAAGCGCCTAGAACGCGTCCGGCTTACGCCACCTTACTCGGGGGGCCCGTATGCCCGAATTGCACCACTCTACTGGTTGACGTCGGATCCAGCGTCTTCGTGCATCAGTAACCTGCCGATCATCGACGTACTGCTTCCCGCGGAGTGCATCCTAAGTTGGGCCAAACAGATAAAAATCGGAAAGTGCGAGATCTGGGCTGTATGGTGTATGACGAAGAACGGTTCTATGAAGATCTGTGAGCTCCTCTCGGGTGCGAAGACTTGTGTCACGGAGACGTTCGTTTGCATTTTTGTGGCGAGAAATACGCTGAAGTCGATTCTTCAGTTTACTGAGGGGAGCACAACAAACTTCAGAGTTGATGGTTGCAGAACGAGGGAGGACATCAAACGGAATAACCCCTTAATAGTTCCTGAAAACGGTCGCCATAACTTCACCGGCCGAGGGTGCGGCTTTGAACTTTGCCTTCAGAGTAGAGGTGGTGTGGCGCCACTCCAAAGATGGCTGTTTTGTTTCCGGTTCGAAATAATGAAGGCATGTTTCATCGCTTGTGACGATGTTCGACAAAAAATTGTCAACATCAGCTTCGTAAAGCGTAAGCAATTCCGCATAGTCCTACGTTGCTCTTTATGGTCTTGGGTTAGGTGGCAAGGAATCCAGTACGCACACACCTCTGAGTGCGCGAACCAGTGGTTCAGTTTTTCAGCACAACCACCAGAGACGCCCAGTTGGGAAGCGAGGTGTTTGAGTGCGATCCGTCGATCACCTCGAATGAGAGTGTATGCACGTTCCAACAATACAAGTCACAACTGTGTGCGGTCCGCCAGCACGCGCTAGATCGGACTGGTTTGTGCAACCTAGTTCTGATGATGACAAACGCGTAGCTCAGCGATTTTCCGTGCTTTTGTTCACTGCAAGGCCTTGTAGATATTCTGCAAACGCCTATAAATATCTGCAAAGCCCTGGTTTTCCGCAAAAAAAAAAAAAAAAAAAATCACGCCAGTTTCATGGCTACGTAAAGTACCGCCACTTGCCGGAACTTCATGAAACTGTAGATGCTGAAGCGGGAATATTCCACGATATCACACAACGAATTTCGCATTTTTTTCAGACGAAATTGACCGACAAAAGAAACGTGTGGTATTACTTATAGAACGCACTTCGTATGTATGTCAGTTACGATTCTGTTTAGACAGCGCCCTCTGTTGCCAGAGCACCACTCCGTTCTTCTACTGTTATTCAAGAAACCTCCAAACGTCAGAACTGTGCTGTACCAACGGTATCTTTGTCCACCACACCCGGGGCATCATACGCTGCTCACAGATGTGCGGAGAATTTCACTTCTATTAGACAATCGTTTCCCTTCTCTCTGTGTATCTCCTCTGTCCCCATCTACGTCCATCTCCTTCCCCTCCTTCTCTCTGTTTACCTCCTCCATCCTACACACTCTGTCAATCTTCTCGTGCCCCTCTTCCTGTCCATGTGCTACTCCTCCCTCCCCCTTTGCTCTATCCTACTCCTCCTCCCCCCCTCATTCTGTCTATTTCCTCTCCTCCTCTTTCCTTTCTATGACTATCTCCTCTTCCCCCTCTCTCTGTCCGTCTTATTCTCTTCCCTTTTCCTGTCTATCTCCTCCTCTTTGCCGTACAGTGATATAATTTTGCAAATTACATTCATATGTGGATGCTGTCCGCTGAATATATTGCGAGGAGAGTTAGTATCAAAGAAATAAAATACTTAAACGTCACAAACCATGTGGCAGTTTTATCACGCATATCAGTGTTTATGACGTCACAATGGCTCTGAGCACTATGGGACTTAACATTTGAGGTCATCAGTCCCCTAGAACTTAGAACTACTTATCCCTAACTAACCTAAGGACATCACACACATCCATGCCCGAGGCAGGATCCGAACCTGCGACCGTAGCGGTCGCGCGGGGCCAGACTGAAGCGCCTAGAACCGCTCGGCCTTATGACGTCATATCTGCTGAATTATATGCCCCATAGTGTCATAATTTTGCATGTATATTCAGTGCTATATGTGAACACTGTCTGCAAACGTTGTCGTGTATACACTTAATAGCAAAGAAGTGATAAGTAAAAATGTTATGCCTCATGCGACTGTTTTACTGCATAAACAGGGAAAATGTAGTAAGCGATAAAGTTATTTTCCCTTTCATCATTCCGTGGGAGTTGTAAACGAGAAAAATTTTCGTAAGGATTTGAAATCATGTTTGTTGCAAGTCACTAAGTGGTCTCGCTCTACAGTGAGCACATTATGCAACAAATAGTGTGCAAATATGGCTCAAACGCATTGAAGGTTGTATATGCATTGCATTTATTACTTTGAGTCGTATCACGTAGCACATATCAACCAAGAAAAGTGTTTTCACAAATATGATGAAGTTAAAAAGTCAAAGAGTAAATAGCGTTTCCTAAGAGTTAATTCTTTTCCCTAATTCGCGTAATATTCTTTAAATCAATCCTGTACTTAACATTATCCAAAGTGGCCTATGTTCATTCTCAGCGTTCAAGCTACCTACTTACCAAATTTCACTGAAATCCGTTCATTCACGTATGATGTGGAAGTTTTTCACGCATCTCATTGTGTACGACATCATATATCCTATACTATGTGTTGTAGAATGTTATAATCATGCAGTTACATTCAGTGTTACATGTGAACTCTGTCTGCAGAATGTGATATATAGGTGATTGTAAAGAAGTTATAAATTAGAACATCAAGCCTGATACGAAAATGAACTGCAAAAATGTAGTACGCGATAAACTTTTCTTTTTCCTTTGGTCATTATGTAGGGAGGGGGTCGAGCTGAGCGGGAAAAAGCCTCGTGAAAGTTTGAAATTGTGTACTGACTGTTGCATCTCAGTAAGAGCTCTCTTTCTCAAACACTGGACGAATGGATCCTGTTTATTGGCGCGTTGTGGGCTACACCGATTTTTAACCTCACCCTTACCCCTTTGACAGGTAGGTGTTTCATACCCCCTCAACGATCCTATCCAGACAGTAGGTGATATGTGTACCGAGTTTGGTGGAAATCGATCCAGTGGTTTTGGAGGAGATGTGGAACATAGCCGTACATTTTTGTAATACGTTTGAGTTTCTTTTACTTCCATGATCCGATTTTGATTAAATGTAGCCTATACCGTGCCCCTAGCTACGCGCAAGTTACCAGTGAAAATTCTATAAAAATCTATGTAGTAGTTTTGGAAATTAGCATGTTCAGACAGGCAGACATACAAACAAGGAGGTTTTAGTACAAGTTTAAATCACGACGTATTCTTCCATGATCCAATTTAGATGAACCAAAGACTATTCTGTGTCCAAACTCACGCTCAAGTTACCGGCGGAAACCCCATAAAAATTCAAGTAGTTAAGGAGATTAGCATCTTCAAAGACAACAGACAGACACGACAGTTTTACAGATCCGTTATTAGTAAAGATAACTCGGCACCACTGAAGGATCTACAACACTTCCAATTTATGTAAATCTCAGTTATCAGGTGCACATATTTTATGTAAACTTATGACTGTGTTATCTTTTCCTAGAGTATGGCTGTCTTTATTGGTCATCTAAACTACCGGCACATCCCACTAAAATACACGTACGTAAACATAAATAGGAACCAGCATGGGGAGGTATGTATCTATGGCACACAAATGAGGTGACAGTGTTATCGAGATACTAATTGTGGATAGTTCAACAGTTGAAATAGTGCTACTCTTATGGCAAATTCAACACGGAACAAAGTCAAGCTGCATTTTCCGTATAGCATCCGATAAAAAGCATGGTCATAAATTTCAGCCTCCATTCCCGGCTCACTGATCCACGGCGACAGTGTTTTGAGTGATTAATATTCAAGGGAAAATTGCTGGCTGCGACAGTTCAGAAGAACGGGGACCAGTCTGCGTACACAGACGACGCCTAACTTCGTCACGGGTGACTGTCATGGCTGCTTTTCCGGTGCGTTGCCCGACATGGTGCTATGAAGTGCCGGACGGGAGCGTGGCTGGACAGCTGAATAATTAGTGACGGCACAGAGAGGCAGGCGGAAGCGGATGACTCGTGCATAAATGCGAAAATCGCGTGCCGCTTCCTGACGGCTACGCAACGACGAGTAACTCCTAGTGTTGCCATCGGACGTTTACCTCACTGTAACTTCGTGCTGAGTGTCACGTTTTATTACGTCAGAAATAAACCTGTCACAGATTATTCGTACTGGGTGGCAGCGAGTCAAGGAATATTTTAGTCTATTGGTTTAAAACATTTTATTTCAAAGGATCAAGCCAAATCTTTACCAGTTTTCTCCCGGAGCAAATTCCGCTGTGCTTGCAAGTTCCCCGCGTTTGCGAACCGAGGCAGTTCTGTCCAGTTAAAGCTGCTAATAATAGACGCTTTGAGAGCCGTGCTGAAGTCACTTGCGAATTCACACCGTCTAATTTAGCCAATAGCTTGTATGGGATACAGGTCACGTATGTGGGCGCTACAGGATTCTGCAGTGCAGAACACAGTTGCTTCACCGTCTTGAGATCCAGGTCTCGCGCAGAACAGACGTCTTTCTTGGGAACAGTGCCTCCGGCTCAGCGTTGCATGACGGGGCGCTAACATAACATGAACCGTCTCCCCTTCCGTTGTCTAATTATTTAATTGTTTTTCCACCTAGACTGGCCTAAACCTGGTAACTCCCTCCCTAGGTGCTTCCATCGTACTCCGTACCTGGAAATATTTTACCTAATTTTCTGTTCTGCCACGTAACAACGTCTCTGGATGCCCAGTCGCAAGTTGTTGGTTCAAAATGGCTCTGAGCACTATGGGACTTAACAACTGTGGTCATCAGTCTCCCAGAACGTAGAACTACTTACACCTAACTAACCTAAAGACATCACACACATCCATGCCCGAGGCAGCATTCGAACCTGCGACCGTAGCAGACATGCGGTTCAAGACTGAAGTGCCTAGAACCCAACGGCCACAAGTTGTTGGTGGTTGGTTGGTGGTTGATTTGGGGGAGGCGTCCAGACAGTTAGGTCGTCGGTCCCATTGCATAACGGAAGGATGTGGAAGGAAGTCGTACGTACCCTTTCAAAGGAACCATCCCGAAATTTGCCCGACGCGATTTAGGGATGTCACGGAAAAACTAAATCAGGACCTCCTGCCGAATACGAGTCCAGTTTGCTAACCACTGTGCAACCTCACTCGATCCACTCACAAGTCGTGACCGCTGCACCTCCTGTACATTGTCATCGGTAGCTGAAAGCAACAGCTTTCTTCCCCCTCCCAACCATGTAAAATTCTCTGTGGCCTGTTTGTTTTCCATGTATGTCTCTACGAATTGTTATTCAACAGGTTGGCTTGGGCGAAGAGTTTTCTCTAGCCTAGACTCGTTACAATCATTCTAAGCTTTTCGGACTTGCATTGCAGCTTCCGAAACTGTAAATAGTAGGTCGTCATGTCTGACAATATATGCAGCCATTTGATTCTTCCTTACGTAGTTGTATTTCCACAAAACTGGTTTTAACTATTTCTTCCTTATATCTCAGCATTTGCCAATCAGTACTTCCATGAAATGGTGGAAATTCTTTTCGTCGATCCGTATCCTCATTGCCTCATATTCCATGCGTGCACTCACAGAGTCCCTGTTCAGCATGACGTAACACTTCAAATGAAAGTTTTAAAAGCTATTATTTTTCCACCGTGTGGCAGTGTTTAACCATAGCAACGGCTTTTGAAATCTGTTGGACAAAGATTTAGTTCGTTTGTTCTACTCCTCAGATAACCTGAAAGGCACCAGTGATAATGCAGATAAAGTGTTACCCATTTCGCTGGTTTACATTATTAACACAGTGTTTACTAACTTCAAAGATATACGCTGTTACTACATTTTCCACGTATTATATTTTCTGAAATCATAACATCATATCTGTCTGTTCTCTGGTCCTGAAAGCCATCTATCTAGCCTCTTATCATTTTAAAACATACAGGTAGCAACATACTTGATACTTATTGGTATATTACATAATTTATCAGCGTATCCCTCAATGTCCCCATTAACAACCAAAAAGGCTAGCAATAAAAATAAGCTATATCACGTATTACTGAAGGTTATTATAGCCAGAGCAAGGCTCTGACGGACATTCTATCGCTTATCTCTGGCTGAAGTTTGTACATGAATGAAAACAAGAAAAGTGTGGAAGTAAAAACAAGTATTATATTGGCAATTTCTGTGAAAAAAGTTACCGGTCTTATAAGTTGTGTTGCTCCTTTCGAACGCGAAAGTCGGGTCCTATCTTAAAATACATGTACGCTACTTGCTCCGTCATTTCCTAGTTTATCGGATTATTAAACTTTATACATATCTTAATGCATCATACAGGTGAAAAATGCTTTGAAAAATCATTGTAGATGAAGTCTCGGTATGTTTCTTTTGCAAATAACTTAGAAGAAAACTGTAACGAATCCTACAAATCAAATTTCTCTAAAAAGCTTTACAACATGCTTGTAAGGGAGTGACATACACCACAAATAAACACCGAATTAGCCTTAGGTGTGTGTATTTAAGTTCGGAACTTCCAACAAAGATTTTGCTGTTAATAAATGATCCCACTGTAGTTTTGTAGAAAAGTTTTAT
The DNA here is from genome assembly GCF_023864345.2 of Schistocerca serialis cubense. Classification (NCBI taxonomy): domain Eukaryota; kingdom Metazoa; phylum Arthropoda; class Insecta; order Orthoptera; family Acrididae; genus Schistocerca; species Schistocerca serialis. The sequence continues at coordinate 526,946,179 of NC_064642.1, forward strand.
GAGAGGTAGTTAGAAGGTAAATTTATTAGTTTCTCTGAAAGAAATTTGGCTTTGCTGGAATCCTTTTCTACACTAAATTTTTCGAGTTGTATTCCGCAATGAATGTTAGGAAACTGCACCGTGTGGGGTAAACCATAATCATCTGACACTGAGAAACCGACATACTGAATATTTCATATCAGCGAAGAAAATAGTATCATTTGTATTTATGTGTGCAAGGCTTACAAAATGACCAAGGGACCACATCAATGAGTTATTTCATTCGTTGTTGACTCGCCCTTTCGAAACAGCGTAAATGCGACACAACTTTTAACATATTTGATCTATTGGTTATTTGGTTACTGTTTGGAATGTTCATACAGTACGTTTTCTACACGATAAATCCTGAATTACATGCAGAAGGAAAACTCACTTCAGTGGCCTTGTGTTTATATCACTTCGCTGTATTAGATTTTTTGTAGGAATCATCATTTTCTATGTAATGATTTATTGAAGGAGATATAGTTAGCCTCGTAAGTCAAATGACAAACTGATACACTAAATAAGCAGCGACGTCCCCAGGAAAGATGACAAGGAATTGTTATCCATATTGCCACATAGCAGACCTTTTTATCGTGTGTGTTGGGAAAAGGGAGAGGGAGGTAATTCATGTGTCACTACTGCTTCGCTCATTGCCTGTTCAATTCACGAATCGGTGTTTGCTTATAGCTATCTTTTGCAACAATTCTGGAATAAAATCTTACAAAATTAAGTAGTCGTCAGCTGCAGTACTGAAACATTTCATCGCACGTAACTGGTTTCGACACGTTAATCTATTATCTTCGGAAATCTACGAAATTTATGAAAATACGAACCATTACAACAAGGCCATAAATGTATATAAAACACAAGACCAATGCTACAAAAACCTACTCAGAAGTAGCTTATAAATGAATGAGACACCAGATCAGAATCTGACAACTATGAAGTCCCGAAAAGATAAAAAAAATTCTCTGTTTAAATTAGCTGATATCTGACTGCTTAGAGTTGGAAAAATTACGTACCTAAGTGAATGAGCCACATAACAGGACACATTGCAAAATGCACATAGTCTATGGGGTAATTTCAACCACAGGCTGATAGAGTTGATTAATGACGATTGTGTACAGAATCAAGTGGGTGCGCTAACCCCAGATAACATTATAAAACAATATAAAATGTACGAGTGGCAAATATAAAGAGAATTATACGTTAGATAAAAGGCTTAAACCGCCAGTAAATATTATGTTAAAGAGGACTAACAAAACGCTGGTGTAGAGCTACATTTGTTGAATGCTGATTGCGACTCCAAGGGTCGATTATGTAATGGCAGTTCCTTGTACTGTTCAGTAAGCGATTTCACAACGAATGTTTACGAGCTACACCATCGACCCATGTTGCCACCATCATTCATGAATCATGAGCAGGAAGAACGAAATCAAATGTTTCCAATTTTCAGAGCATGTTAATTTTAAGAGAACAGTAAAAATCTCTGTGGCCACTGGAGTTCTATGACCATCTGTATGACACAATCGCGCTTAATAATCAGACCACACATCTTACTTGTATCTTACCGATAGAAGGGGCGCAGTAATAAGACACTGAACATGCATTCCGTACGACAGCGCTTGAAATTCCCGTGCGCCGTCCAGATTTTTTGGTAGGTTTTCCGTGTATGCCAGGAATAGCGAAAGGCACACATCGGGATGTTCACTTCAAAAGGAAATGGTCACTTTCTATCCTCATTATTCCATAATCCGAGCTTCAACTCTCTCTCTCTCTCTCTCTCTCTCTCTCTCTCTCTCTAATAACGATCGTCGATGAGACGTTAAATTGGAACCTCTCAGTCTTTTTCCTTATAGTCGGATCTTCCCATGTTTTCATGGCGACGTTCCGAGAACAACGAGTTGCCTGCAAAACACACACACACACGCACACACGAAATTATCAACCTACGTGTGGGAAATGTAACAGACAGTTATGCGGAGCCAATCTAGACACAGTGTGAAATGTAGTTATAAGCTCTTATGGACCGAAGAATTAACTTAAGAAGTTCCAACTGACAAAAATTGCAGAGTACGGATTAAAAACGTTTCTTCAGACGTATCCACAGCTCAGTCTGATGTAACACAATCCGCATCAATATTTTGCAACAATGACACATGAACCCAATGGCTGGGTAATACTTTCAGTTGTTAGCAACCGACTTCTTTGGAAATCGGATACTGACAGCTTCTGAATTGAGACTACACTTGAAGTCCGAGGTTCTTCCCCCTTCCTCAAATTGTAATCTGACCCCCTCCTTCCTGCCTGCAGCTATTGTCCACAATAAGCAAAATATTTTATGAAAAATCTGAGAGGAGCGAAGATTAAACAATTAACTTTCTAGTTTACTTAGTTCGTCATGTAAGTTGGCTCCAGTTCTACTTGTCTACGGGTCTGATTCTTGAAGCTGAAAATGTCACATTTTAGGTCCTCACGGTAGAATTCATGTGAATAAATTTGAAGATTGTTATTGCAGAAGTTTTGTTTTTACGTAAATATATTTTTTTTTATCTTTTAGTATATCAAACAGTCTTTTGATTTTTCACACTAACAAAGCCGAAATTACATTGTTCGCACAAAAATACAAACATACGTCAGATCACATTAGAGGCACGCATATCACTCCACGCACTGCGGAAATAACCATATTCCAAAGAGTTTGCAATTTTTCTTAAGTAATGAATTTCTGCTACTTTGGGTTTCATTGTTACTTTCGATTATTATTTCGTAAGTAAATCCAGAAATAAACATTGTATCCAATACAGTAATGCGCAATTAATAATAGAAATTGGAAATCTGTTGTAAGGTCTTATGAGACCAAACTGCTGAGGTCATCGCTCCCTAAGCCTACATACTACTTAATCTAACTGATGCTATGGACAACGCACACACCCATGCCCGAGGGAGGACTCGAACCGCCGACGGAGTAGAAATTTTAAGTATGCCAATAGCTCGTAATTTCAAATGATTCTAAAAAAAATAATTTTAATTGTACATTGAGAACTAGCATTTACCGATTATAACATCGAGACTAAAACATTTTATAAAGCAATTCATTTTCACAAATTTCAGCTTGAAATATAACATACTGCGTATAAAATTACATGAGAAATTTCGGAAGAGCAACTGAGTTAATACTGACCTGCCCAAAGTACGAAAAATAATACTGGTATCGACAACTACTGTTGAGGAAAAGTAATGCTAGAGGAGGACGTCCCATTACAATATATCTTATACACGAGGCAGAACAGTTTTGTCTTGTTTTCCACTATTATATCTATTAGCTACGAGTAATGATTTAAAATACGAATTTGTTACTTTCTTCACGTTTTCATATTTACTACTAGCAACAAGCAATGCTGCCAGTATGATACGCAGGACATCTAGTGGAAGAAATATATACTCCAACAAGCAATGCTGCCAGTATGATACGCAGGACATCTAGTGGAAGAAATATATACTCCAACAAGCAGGATAGCCAGTTAAGACGTGTGACATCAACAGGTGAAATATGTCTCGGCAACATATACAACAAATTTTTGTTTTAAAAGGCAGCTAACTATCAAAATATATATTCATGAATGATAGATAAGAACGTGTTCATTACTTACTCACAAAAGCGGTTATGTCAGCTGACAAACGTTCGTTTTTTTCCCTCAAAACGACGAACGACAGTCGTTTGCGAATGGGCTTAAATAACGCAGTAACTTAAATTGCTTTACTGATTTAAGCGCTGCATGGAGCGGAAACTGAGCGTCCTTCTCCGGTATCCGTTAATTAACTGATTGACGCAACTCTCGGCTGCATTAATGAACCAATTTTTTCCATTATCTGTAATTTTACATGCACGGCGCACGGGTGCAAAACAAAACGTGTATCTGCTATTATACATACCCTTTCGGGAACAGCGGATTGTTATATGCGTGGAGATAATTGAAGCGGCAGCGACAATAACGATTGCTGTCGGGGGGAAAAATAGAGGAGAACTGGATGCGGATGTTCTAAAGCATATTAGCGCCAATGTATGCATGCGTTTGTCCGCTGGTACTCGCTGCTTCGGAAGAGTTAATACCGTTGGATGGCAGTTGTCAGCGCCGTCGGAGCGCGGCAGATGGAGAACTGGCGCCATTCTAGTGGCGCGCGGGACGCGCCCCGCTGGCGTTGCGGCGGCAGATGAATAAATGCATGAAGCTCGCGTCTCAGGGATTTCGGCACTGTCTGCTGCGGGGAAGCGATTTTTTTCGCTCCCTGTAGCCGATACGGAACGAAATTCAAAACCCATGTAAATACGTTCAACGTACATGCGTGATCTAGAGATGCCCCGTCGCCTTATGTCAAATCTAATTTTAGAACATCTGGATTATCTCAGTAGACGAGTGATGGAGGGAGGTTGTCTTACTCCACACTTATTTTCATTCTGGTGAGAGCTATTCATGGACTACAGTCCTCCTTTATCTCCTTCAGTCTTTCGATCAGTTCATCACTGTAACACACGTTCTAAGCTAACAAACGGAAATCAGCGAACTTCGTCCATAATCTCTTTCATGTGTTATATTTCTCTTGCTACAATTGTTTCCTTATGGAATCAGTGACAGTAGACTTTCCGATTAGTATCACGGGAGATTAGGTTGTTTTACGATGATCGTACTGCGATAAGCTGCCACCATTGAGCATTTGTATCTGTGCTTCCCTTTACTTCTTTTGTCTGACGGGGGCAAGATAGCGCTCTTTCGTTTTCTGGACGCATTGCACGGAATATTCTGAGTTTTACCTTTACCTCCAGACAAGTCGGTGAGTTCTTAATATAAATGCGGATCCCAAACTTTTTATTTGTGTTAATGAGATCCGGCATTATTTTATCGTTTGAAGAAAAAAATTGCAGATGGCTTTGTACAGCGTGAAAGGTATTTAAACCGACAAACTCTGGGAGGTTGTAGGGGACATCAAAACAAATATTTTTGCCTAGTGTCATTTTTTCCTATGAGGAGTATTTAAACCGGTAGAGGAAATGTGCTCTGGGTGGATAATCAACTGGTTCCAGGTTGTGGACACACTGTATGTGAAATGGACGTAACAATTGCTCTCGAAGGACTGTTCCTACATTCATCTGACTCATCCCCATGTTACGTGGAATTACACGAGTGCAGATGGAATGATCCCGCTCCACATGCTGCAAGACAGCTTCCTCAAATTGCAGCGTTCTTACCGTGCGACGGTGTCCCTGTCCAGGTAATCATCTAAATGATCCGGTCTCAAGCAGACGTTGGTACACAGCAGCAAAGGTCGTATGATCCGGGATACGGCGATTAGGATATTGTTGCTGATAAACCCGCTGTGCAGCTCGTCCGTTGTGATGCGCTACGCAGTACGCACAAACCGTATCAGTGTACTCACTTCAGGAGTATCGCTCCATTAGTAAACAGAGACAATGCACTACTACATTGGTGGACAGCAGTTGCCTACAACTGAAGAGCGTAATACGCCCTCTAACACCTGAAGATCGTAATACGGCCTCTAGCAACTGAAGAGCGTAATACGCCCTCCACTGGTTTAAATAATCCTCATAGGAAAAAATGACATTAGGGAAAAATATTTGTTTTGATGTCCCCTGCAACCTCCCAGAGTTTGTCGGTTGAAATACTTTTCACCCTGTATAACTTTATTGACAAGGTCACCAGTTTCCTGGAACAAAGCAAACATACACTTGTTAGGCCGTTTCAAAGTGAACAAAAATACAAAAACGTTACAGTCTGAAATGCAAGGAAGGACGACACAGTAAAGCCATATAAGTAATTGGTATTTTATACTGTTCCTGTTGTGTGAGATGAGATTTTGTTTAATGTAGCGTTTGTAAATATTACGAGTTCTAAATATTTAAGTGCTGTGTAATATATTATAGTTATTTGGAGGATATTGTTTGATCTGCAGTTACAGTATTTTATGAGGAGTAAAATTGTGCATATTTCTAAAACTAGTTACATAACGTGTGGAAAATTAAGCCATACTTCATCAGTCCTACACCATCCTGTTTCTTTCAATGGAAGGTCTTCTACCAAAAACACATGATATCTGCAAATGAAGAAAGTTTCTTTAATGGCTTCAACAGTTTCTCTGCCTTGCAAATGAATATTGTTTTCATTGCCAACATTATCTATTTCAAAATGTTTTTAACTTGTAATTGCTCTTTGAACATACTTCTTAATTTAATTTCTTATTACTGATTATTAGTGTATAGCAGAGACTGCGTATTGTCTTAAGTGAAGTTGGCTACAAGAAGGTGCTAAGGAAGCACCATGTCTACCATTTACATATAATAATTTTACAGAAGTCCACGCTGTCCATTCACATAAATATGACCGCTTGTCAAAAGAATGAATAACTACCTTTTGAGGCGCAGATCGCTGTGAGATGTGCAGGAAGGGAGTCAGTGGACTTCTGGAAGATACCGACAGGGATTTAAGCCATGTCGGCTCCAGTGTGGAGGCCAGTTGTGCTAGGTTTCCCGTTTGAAGCGAGGGGAGATACACAGAGAGAGAGAGGAGAAAGACGAGACTGACTAACAGAAATGAAATAAATACATACCCGGACAACGCCAGGTTGTCAGATGGTATACAATAGGAGTAATGTTCTTGACAGACATAAGTTTCACTCTATAGTACACGCTTAAGACGAAACAACATCTAAATTTCGTGCTATGCAAACAAAATATTTGTGTTCTTGATTAGTTCACCTCCTATATGAGGAAACGTATAAACTACGTCAGACGGAAACTGGGTGCAGAGAGTCACTCTTATACCCCCTGACAAAGAAGCACACGCTTCCTGTGTTGATTTGGACACAGTAACTTTCGTTTATGCGCAAACAGCGAGTTGTGTAGCTTATCACTCATTTTTGTTACTCATTGTAATAAATAATACCACTTAGAGAAGATGCTTCAACCTAATTTTATGTTTTCTACCTCTGTCTTTACAGATTTGTAATGTCTCAAAAATGTGTAAATATCATCGTAGTTGCTAGAAATTCATTCAATTGATATTACATATTAAACAAAATTTAAGGCAGTCTTCGGAAAACTTTGTCTATACATCAAAAAATGTTTTGCGTCATCCCGGTTCCCAGAACTCCTGAAGATAGACGTTGACTATGGATATTGTATCACAGACACAGTACCTTTGACTGTTCAGGGATGTCACTAAACCTGCCCAAAGATGTAAACAACCTTGCATGAGCAGCACCTATTAGACGTAGGGGGTCCAACAGCCGATCAAATCCAATCATTCCACCAGGAAGGAGGTACACAGCTCGTGTTGTCTGTAGTTCAACCATGCTTAGACGGTAAAAAACGCGGTTCGCTCGCGTCAGAATTGTTACTTTGTGCCAGAAAGGGCTCTCAACAAGGGAAGTGTCCAGGCGTCTCGGAGTGAAACAACGCGATGTTTTTCGGACATGGAGGAGAGAGACAGGAACTGTAGATGACTTGCCTCGCTCAGGCCGCCCAAGGGCTACTACAGGACGTCGTGTTACGACTCAAATTCTGCACGGTTGGCTGCATGATGCGCAACTTCACACATGACGTCCATGGCGGGGTCCATCTTTGCAACCACGACACCATGCAGCGTGGTACTACGGGCCCAACAACATGACGAATGTTCCACTCAATCCTGGCATCACCTTCTCTTCACCAATAAGTGTCGCATATGCCTTCAACCAGACAATCGTCGGAGACGTGTTTGGAGGCAACCTGATTAGGCTGAACGCCTTAGTCACATGGGCCAGTGAATGCAGCCAAGTGGAGGTTTCCTGCTGTTTAGGGGTGGCATTCCGTGGGGCCGACGTACGACGCTGGTGGTCATGGAAGGCGCCGTAACGGCTGTAAAATACTTGAATGCCGTCCTCCAACTGGTAGTGCAACCATATCCGCAGCATATTGGCAAGGCATTCGTCTTCGTGGACGTCAATTCGCGTCGCCATCTTATGCACATCTTGTGAATGACTTCCTGCAGGATAACGACATCGCTCGACTAGAGTGGCCAGTATTTTCTCCAGACATGAACCCTATCCAACACGCCTGATACAGATTTAAAAGGGCTCTTTATGGAAGACGTGACCCACCAAGCACTCTGAGACACATACGCCAAATCGGCTTTGAGAAGTGGGACAATCTGGACCAACAGTGCCTTGATGAACTTGTGGATAGTATGCCACGGCGAGTACAGGCATGCATCAATGCAAGAGGACTTGCTTCTGGGTATTGGAGGTACCGGTGTGTACAGCAGTCTGGACCACCACCTCTTAAAATCTGGCTGTATGGTGGGACAACATGCAATGTGTGGTTCTCATGAGCAATAAAAAGGGCGGAAATGATGTACAGGTTCCGGGACTCTCGGAACCAAATTGATGCAAAACTTTTTTGGTGTGTGTATACAGATGTACGTATATTTGTATTTATGTATAAATCCATGTATTGTAACACGCCCAGGGGTCACTTCTTAACCGTGCGCCTCGTCCACACCACGTTCCTGAAACTCCCGCAGCGGTCGTGTTGGTCTGCTCCACACCGCTGCTTACTTGCCTTAAATTATGTGTCTAAATATGCAAGTGATTTAGGGGAGCCACTCAACATCAAACACAACACTGTCCTGCATCTGGTATGAAGAACTATATTCTGAGACGATAAAAAACATTAGGCTGCACTGTTTACATTCTAAGTCGTAAGTGGTTATGCCAATTAACATTCTTGATGATTATCTGCCCACAATATCACTCGGACGAGGGCACGCGTAATCGACACGACATGGGTGACTCTTTGATGATGCGGAAGCCGAATGATCGAACGAAAGTTCTTACGCTCGTCACGCATACACAGATATCTGGCACCATCCTCCTTGACGCTAGTAATAATATAACACTGTTCATAAAGTAAAATTTTCAGTTCTCACTTCTACGAGCGTGCGCGTAACCGTTACGGAGCGGCTGATTGTTGATGATGTGGAACGCGATGAATGGACGGACGTTCTCAAGCTCGCTACAAAATACTGGCACTTGAATGCTCTCTTTTGTGGTAAATAGTATCACTGATTGACATTATTTCATTCTGAGAGGCCGAACACGGAGCGGATGATTGATGTATTAACGACACGCAAATGGGCGGATACTCAGAAACGTCATCGGCGGCACTGCTCATATTTAATTACTTCTTTATGCTCTTTTCACTGAATCCACTTCCATATCTCATTACTTCACAGTATCAGCACTTGTAGCAACACTTGAACTTCCATAATAATGTCTTTCACACGTAGAGCTACTGACAGCACAATAAAACTGCTCCGTGTCATGTGCTCGACTCTGCCAAAACGCAGCAGCTGGCAAAGATACTCCGCAACCAAAACCAGCGATATGACAATACGCTTACAGTACGTATAAAAAGAACTTACACTTCAGAATGGCTATAACGTGGAAATCATGACTGTGTGAAATACACTGAAGAGGCAAAGAGACTGGCACATCTGCCTACTATCATTAAGGGCCCCCGCGAGCACACAGAAGTGCCGTAACATGACGTGGCATGACCTCGACTAATGCCTGAAGTAGTGTTGGAGGGAACTGACACCATGAATCGTGCAGGGATGTCCATAAATCCATAAGCTTACGAGGGGTTGGGATCCAGAAATACTCAATAATATTCTTATCTTGGGAGTCGGGGGCCAACGGAAGTGTTTAAACTATGAAGAGTGTTCCTGGAGCCACTCTGTAGCAATTCTGGACGTGTGGGTTGTCGCACTGTCCTACTGGAATTTCCCCAAGTCCGTCGGAATACACAATGACGTGAATGGATGCAGGTGATCAGACATGATGCTTTCGTACGTCTCAACTGCCAGATATGTATCTAGACGTATCAGGGGTCCCGTATCACTTCAGCGGCACACGCCCCACATCATTACAGAGCTTCCACCAGCTTGAACAGTCCCCTTGCTGACATGCAGGATCCTTGGACTCATGAGGTTGTCGCCAGATCTGTACACGTCCATCTGCCTGATACAATTTGAAACGAGACTCGCCCGACCAGGCAACATGTTTCCAGTCATTAACAGTCCAATGTCGGTGCTGATGGGCCCAGGAGAGACGTAAAGCTTTGTGTTGTGCAGTCATCAGAGGTAGACGAGAGAGCCTTCGTCTCTTAAAGTGCGTATCGATGATGTTTCGTTGAATGGTTCGCACGCTGACACTTGTTGATGGCCCAGCGTTGAAATCTGCAGCAATTTGCGAATGGGTGGCTCCTCTGTCACGCTGAACGACTCTCTTCAGTCGTCATTGGTCCCGTTATTGCGGGATCTATTTTCCGGCCGCAGCGATGTCGGAGATTTGATGGTTTACCGTATTCCTGATATTCACGGTACACTCGTGAAATGGGAAAATACCCACTTAATCGCTACCTCGAAGATGCTGAGTCCCTTCGCTCGTGCGCCGATCTTAAACAACTGCGCCAGACACTTGTCTTATGTAGACGTTGCCGACAGCAGCGCCGTTTGCTGCACACACACACACACACACACACACACACACATATATATATATATATATATATATATATATATATATATATATATATATATATATATATATATATATATATTACGCATGCCTGCACCAGTTTCTTTGGTGCTTCAGTGTAAATGTGTAAATGAATAGTAATTTACAGTTACATGGCGGAAATTCCTTTCAAAACTGTTGCGTACGTTGCTAGCATGCCAGGAATCCACAGTTATACTTGCAAACTCGTGTGTTTGCTCTTCTTTCTGTGCGAGTCGAATCCACTTGTATCCAACTACAGAATCAAGGGGCAAGTGGGCAGCGCCAGAGGCTCACGGCCTTCCAGCACAAGGAGTACCAGGTTGAGATTCATTGGGAGAGTGCTTAGAAAATGTAGTCCATCAACAAAGGAGGTGGCTTACAAAACACTCGTTCGACCTATACTTGAGCATTGCTCATCACTGTGGGATCCGTACCACATCGGTTTGACGGAGGAGATAGAGAAGATCCAAAGAAGAGCGGCGCGTTTCGTCACAGGGTTATTTGGTAACCGTGATAGCGTTACGGAGATGTTTAACAAACTCAAGTGGCAGACTCTGCAAGAGAGGCGCTCTGCATCGCGGTGTAGATTGCTCGCCAGGTTTCGAGAGGGTGCGTTTCTGGATGAGGTATCGAATATATTGCTTCCCCCTACTTATACCTCCCGAGGAGATCACGAATGTAAAATTAGAGAGATTAGAGCGCGCACGGAGGCTTTCAGACAGTCGTTCTTCCCGCGAACCATACGCGACTGGAACAGGAAAGGGAGGTAATGACAGTGGCACGTAAAGTGCCCTCCGCCACACACCGTTGGGTGGCTTGCGGAGTATAAATGTAGATGTAGATGTAGATGAGACGGCGACTTCGGCGATGACGGCACAGGACTCGCCGGCGAGTTTAAAGCGAGTATATGGAGTTCATTTCTGATCTCTTGTGCACATGTAAGTAGCTGCCACACCAGATCTTGATAAGTCTTGACTTTTTGCATTATCATCAAATTTCATCTCACTTGCGCTCAAAAAATATTTCCACATCTACCCCATTACCAGCTGTCTCACTCACCCTCTCTGTCTCTCTCCACCACAGCTTCATCATTAAATTTCATAAAAATTAATTATTCTATTACGTCGTCTGTCTCATCATACAACAATATATTGAGGGAATGGAAGGAAAATATAGACATCAAACAAAAATACTATAGATACACAAATTTTATTATAAAAATATTCAAACGACTATGACAGTGAGCTTTGACGTGCAGTACAAATCTTTTGGCACTGTATTCTGTCAAACGCAGTGGAAACGTACGAATTTAAGCTTCATTTTCAAAACTTTTTACAATATCGTCTGTTGTAACAGTAGGCTGTTACAGTTTGAGTAAATATTTGAGATATATCTATTGTTTTTGACTGCTTTATCTGCCTGAACCCTAACAAGGCGAACGCTTGTTCTATAACGCGTAATACCACTGGGGTGGGGGGTTTAATGGGCTTAACTCTTATTAAGAGCTTGCTTTTTAAATAGATGCTGATGTATAAGCGGGGTACAGAACCTCAAAATACACTTTATCACAGTCTTAGTAATGTCACATTTTCCATAACGTTTACGCCAAGTAGAGGGGTACATTATGACCGCAGTATAAAATTTAAAAAAATATACATTTCGTTAAGTGTAGATGTCATATAGATACCGATGTTTACTCTCCCCCACCCTCAACACTCTCCCATGAACCATGGGTCTTGCGGCTCATGGGGAGGCTTCAATGCCTCAGCGATACATATAGCCGTACTGTAGGTGCTACCACAACGGAGGGGTATCTGTTACGCGACCAGACAAATGTGTGGTTCCTGAAGAGGGGCAGCAGCCTATTCAGTAGTTGCAGCAACAGTCTGAATGATTGACTGAACTGCCCTTGTAACATCAACTGAAAAGGCTTTGGTGTGCTGGTACTTCGAATGGCTGAAATCTAGAGGAGTCTACAGCAGTAATTTTTCCTGAGACCATGCAGCTCTACTGCATGGTTAAATGATGATGGCATCTCCTTAGGTAAAATATTCCGGAGGTCGGGGTGGAGACCACTCAAGAGGACATCATTAGCAGCAGAAACAAAATTGGCATTCTACGGATTGGAATGTCAGATCGCTTAATCGGGCAAGTAGGTTAGAAAATTTGAAAAGGGAAATGGATAGGTTAATGTTAGATATGGTGGGAATTAGTGAAGTATGGTCAGGTGAACACATAGTTATAAATACAAAATTAAACAGGGGTAATGCAGGAATAGATTTAATAATGAATAAAAAAATTGGAAGGCGGATGAGCTACTATGAACAGCATAGCGAACGCATTAGTTTAGCCAAGGTAAACACTAACCCCACACCCACCACAGCTGTTTCAGGTGTATACGCCAACTAGCTCTGCAGCTGATGAAGAGATTGAAGAAATGAATGATGAGATAAAAGAAATTATTCCGATAGTTAAAGGAGACGAAAATTTAAGAGTCACAGAGGACTGGAATTCCGTAGTAGAAAAGGAAGAGAATGAAAAGTAGTAGGTGAATATGGACTGGCGGTAAAAAATGAAAGAGGAAGCCGTCTGGTAGAATTTTGCACATAGCATAACTTAATCATAGCTAACATTTGATTTAAGAATCATGAAAAGAATGTTGTATACGTGGAAGAGGCTTGGAGACACTGGAAGGTTTCAGATAGTTTATATAGTGGTAAGACACAGTTTTAGGAACCAGGTTTTAAACTGGAAGATATTTTCAGGGGCAGATGTGGACTCTGACCACAATTAATTGGTTAGTAACTGTAGATTAAAACTGAAGAAACGGTCAAAAGTTAGGAATTTAAGGAGATGGGACCTGGATAAACTGAAAGAACTAGAGATTGCAGAGGGTTCCAGAAGGAACTTTAGGGAACCATTGACATGAGCTGAGGAAAGGAATCAGTAGAAGAAGAATGGGTTCCTTTCAGAGATGAAATACTGAAGGCAGCCTAGAATCAAGTACGTTAAAAGATGAGGGCTAGTAGAAATCCTTGGATAACACTAGAGATATTGAATTTAACTGAAGAGAGGAGAAAATATAAATGCAGTAAATGAAGCAGGCGAAAAGGAACACAAACGTCTCTAAAATCAGATCAACAGGGAGTGCAAAATGGCTAATCAGGAATGGCTAGAAGTCAAATGTAAGGATGTAGAAGCATATATTGCTAGTGGAAGATAGATGGCGCCCACTGGAAAACTGAATAGACTTTTGGAGAAAAGAGCTCAGATAGAAAAGAGCTCAGATAGAAAACCAATCCTGAGCAAAGAAGGGAAAGCAGAAAGGTGAAAGGTGAAGGAGTATATAGAGGACCTATACAACGACGATGTACTTGAAAACAATATTATCAATGGAAGAGGACGTTGATGAAGATGAGATGGGAGATATGATATTGCGTGAAGAATTTGACAGAGCACTGGAAGACTTATGTTGAAACTAGGCCCTGGAAACAGACAACATTCCGTTAGAACTCCTGATAGCTTTTGGATACCCAGCCATGACAAGAGTCCTCCATCTGGTGAGCAAACTGTATGAGACAGGCGAAATACCTTCAGACTTCAAAAAGAATACAAAATTCCAATCCCAAAGAAAGCAGGTGTTTACAGATGTGAAAATTACCAAACTATCAGTTTCATAAGTCATGGATAGAAAATACCAACACGAATTCTTCACAGAAGAACGTAAAAACTGGTAGAAGCCGACCTCGGGGAAGATCAGTTTAGATCCCGGAGAAATGTTGAAATACGGGAGGCTATACTAACCCTACAACGTCTCATTCAATACAGGTTAAGGCAAGGCAAATCTACATGTGTAGCATCAGTAAAATTAGAGAAAGCTTTTAACAATGGTGACTGGAGTACTCTCTTTCAAATTCAAAATATGGCAGGGGTAAATTACAGGGAGCGAAAGGCTATTTAGAATTTGTACGGAAGGTAGATGACAGTTATAAGAGTCGAGGTACACGTAAGGGAAGCAGTGGTTGAGAAGGGAGTGAGACAAGGCTGTAGCCTATCCCGATGTTATTCAGTCTGTATATTGAGCAAGCAGTAAAGAAAACAAGAAAAATTTGGAGTAGGTATTAAAATCCATTGAGAAGAAATAAAATCTTTGAGGTTTTCCGATGACATTGTAATTCTGGCATAGACAGCAAAGGTATGGAAGATCAGTTAAACGGAATGGACAGTGTCTTCAAAGGAGGATATATGATGAACATCAACAAAAGCAAAACGAGAACAATGGAACATTGTCGAACAGAATCAGGTGATGCTGAGGAAATTAGATTAGAAAATGAGACACTTATAGTAGTAGACAAGTTCTGCTATTTTGGTAGCAAAATAACAGACGATGGTCGAAGTAGAGAAGATATGATATGTAGACTGGCGAAGGCAAGAAAAGCGTTTCTAGAGAGGAGAATTTTGTTAACATCGAGTATAGATTTAAGTGTAAGAAAGTCTTTTCTTCAAGTATTTGTGTGGAGTGTAGCCATGTATGGAAGTGAAACATGGACGACAAATAGTTTACATCAGAAGAGAATAGAAACTTTTGAAATATGGTGCTACAGAAGAACGCTGCAGATTACATGGGTATATTATGTAATTAATGAGGAGGTTCTGAATAGAATTGAGGAGAAGAGGAATTTGTGGCACAACTTGTCTAGAAAAAGATATCGGTTGGTAGGACATATTATGCGGCATCAAGAGATCACCAATTTAGTACTGGCGGGAAGCGTGGAAGGTAAAACTCGTAGAGAGAGACCAAAAGATGAATACAGTAAGCAGATTCAGAAGAGTGTATGTTCCGCTAGTTACTCGGAGATGAAGAGGCTTGCACGGCATAGAGTAACCTGGAGAGTTGCATCAAACCTCTCTTTGGACTGAAGACCACAACAACATAGATGTTTAAGGAGGATATAGAACCTGAAAGTAAAAATACGACAGTTGTTTTGAATCATCACAATCACTACTAAGACTTAAATTTTTGTGTTAAGTTCTACTGAAAAATTTAAAGAGGTCATGGACTCCGACGTAATAAATCATTAAAAATAATAAACATGTTTTCATAATTGTAAAATATTACATAAGAGACTAAATTACATTTTCAAAAGGTGAGCACAAAGTAGCCTCTCCCCATCCCTCCTCGCTACTGCAATGGTTATTAATATGGAAACGGCTTTGAATTGCGTTTTATGGGAAAGCTCTATGTAATATGAGTAATATATCTTCACTGAACGGATTGACCAGTTGTTTTACATCGGTACTTAAACATTTCAGTGTAATAAGAACATTCATACCTATTATACATTTAAAAAAGAAGAAAGTCTTCGGATTTTGTAAATCCGTCTCTCTTAAGCGACTGTTTCACCTTCGCATTCTCTTCTGAAAAAGCATTTAGATCACAGCTAAAGTCAACGACTTTGTATTTCAGAGCTAGACATTCTTGGGAATTAGACAATGAACCACAACAATTTTCTTTTAGAGGTCTAATAGTAATACCAGTTACAGTTCGACAACATGATACCTTGAGAATAAGGACTGACATTTTTATATAGATAGATTTTTTGCCTAACAGGCAAGTAAGAAAATACTAATGAACACTGTTTTCGAGATCAACTGCGTCCTTATTGTTCACTCTTTTGCGATAAATCATGCAAAGGTGCCACTGTTGAGAAATTCGGGTTGACCTTCTTCAACGTTTGCATGGCTACTCTGCAAATCACACTTAAGCGCATGGCAGAGGGTCTATTAAACCATCTTCCCCCAATTCTCTGTTATTCCACTCTCGAACAGCGCACGGAAATTTCGATCACGTACAAAGTTGCTGACTGAAATTTCGTGATAAGATTCTACTGCAACGAGTAACTCGTTTGTTTTAGTGATGCCTACCACAAATCCTGTATCGTGTCCGTGACACTGTCGCCTCTATTTCTCGATAATATAAGAGGTGCTGTCTTTCTTTGGCTCAAGAATCTTGACAGCAGATATATTTCGCAGTCATTCAGATGAACTTTGACTGCAGCTTCAGACGTGCTGCTGACACATCTTGCGCTCACTGCTACATGACCTTACCCCTTCGCCGGCATCGATAATCTTTCTGTATGTATTGCACATCTTCCGACGGTAATTTTCGTAGAATGCAAACAGAGGAATCCCTGCTTCCTTTATTATAGCAACTAACTGATAAGCAAGCTAAACTGTATAGATTCTATTCGTAGTAGTATGTACAGCATAGTGCACTTTCATTTTGGGAAGAAAGTGATGAACGCTGACAGTGATAACGGTTATGATGGCATCTCTGAGGGGTACTGCAACAATGACAAACTGGTCAGTGTAAGCCTTCCAGTTTTTGTAACACACCATCATGGCGAGTCGGCTGGGAAAAAATGTAGTTAGTAAAGCACACATCAGCAAGTTCTATCGCAGTAACAGAACATCATATTTCAGGTGTCCCACATTCTCAATAAGCAAATTAAGCGAGTTTAAGGAACTCTTCTATCTTGGAAGAAAAACATCGCATAACGTACGAAACATAAAATAAGCGTGTGATAGGAGAAGGCCTTACTGGCAAAAAGCAGTCTAGTAGTATCAAAAATACCCCTAAATTTCGGGAATAAGATTCTGAGTACCTACATTTGGGACACAGTACTTTTTGGTAGTTAATCATAGAGCGAATCAAAGACTATGGGAATACAGGAACAGACGATAAACTAAGGGCTTCAGATGTGGTGCTTCAGAAACTTGCCGAAAATCGGGTGGACTGATAATGTAAGGAATGAGAAGGTTCAGATCAGAATCGGCGAAGAAAGGAACATCTGTAAAACACCAACAAGAAGAGGGGACAGGATGATAGCACATCTGTTAAGACGTCAGGGACTAACTTACACGATACTAGATGGAACTGTAGCGGGTGAAAACTGTAGAGGAAGACAGAGACTCACACTCTGCCTCTGGCTGTTATGTATGTAACATACAAATTCAGTACATCAGTACAACTCAACGTAGCTGATGTGCTGGTTTATCCCGAAAGACGTACTATTAAAGTCATTCAATCACCAGCTGATGAGGTTTGAGGTTTTACTAAATGACCTATTCATCATTTCTGCAGTACTGTTCCAGTTATATAATATGGTCGCCTACTTCCTGTGCGACTACTTGTAGCATCCCCAACTTCGGTCTTTCTTCGGTTTACTATCGATTCATATTCTGTACTTGTTAGACTGTTCAATCAAATCTACAGGTCTTGCAGTTCTTCTCCACCTTTTGTGAATATAGCGTAACTCACTTGTCTACTCTGTGTCTGGCATAAATGGTAGTTGTTGACCAGTAGAATCGTACATGAAGCGGCACTTGTCCACAGCAAAGTCCAGACTGACATAAACTGGCGATAAAAGACGTATAAAGGTCTTGTGTTGGCACCGTTTTGCTAAAAATATTGTAACGCATCGCCCAGTATTGTGAAGTATGACATTTTGACCAGTCGCAGCATATTGGTTACTGTGAGATACGTAAAATAAGATACATTTCTTATCGATATGAATTATTACAAGCCACGAAACCAATATTGAGGTACGAAGGCCTGCCATCCCAAATAATTTTCCAGTCCCTGTCCTGTCCTAAATTTTACACATCATTTTTAATATCAGAAGAGTACCTTTTTCTACAAGATGAGGCGAGGAATATATCGAATAACTGGGGATTAAACGGGATCGTTAGATACCCAGAGTGAAGGTAGGAAAGAAATAAGATGTGTTCTGTTCAAAGGAACCATCCCAGCATTTAAGTGACTTTAACAAACGACAGAAAAAAAAACTATGGCTCTCCAGGCAGAGATCTGAACGGCAGTCTTCCCGAATGGGAGTGGAGTGTCTAACTACTGTGCGAAGAGGTCATCTTCTAATAGGAAGCCCACTCTCTTGATGATCTCCTTCGGTGCTGTAATGCTCTAATGCCGTTCCCAGCACGCTGCAATATTTTTGCCTTAATTTTTATGCCCTTTTTGATTCTTTGGACGAATTTTAAAATTATCATAATGTAGTAGTCCTCAATTGTTATTATTCTGAACAGAACGAAAAACCAGTCCAAGTTGCAAATATTTTATTTTTCATTTGATGACTGGTTTCCACCCATTTTGAACTCAACCTACAGGGCAGAAAACCAAATTTACACGGTTATTATGAAATTCTTAATCATATGCTCAAGTTACAGAACATATCGTTTTAAATTTACGTTACGAGGTCGAAAATGACATTTTCGAAGATCTCAGCAAAATGTGTGATGTATATTCACAGTGCATACAGATAACTGGCAGTTTTTACTCCTTCTTCTGTCGTAAGGAAACCTCAGGAAGGAGGATCCTATCGGAATGTAGGAAAGCTTTTTATTTATTAAAATGTTCTCCAACCATCAAGCATACAGTAATTCATACAATAACTGTACAAGTCCACAATAAAATGAATACTGTTTTTAAATCTTTAACAAAGAGAGTCAAATACTTAAAAACTGACCAGTAATATGCAGCAGCGCAACATACGGCTCGTATTAAAAAATTGTATGCCATGTTGGCACGTAAAGGTCATTAAATGAAAAACTGTGCAAGTGAACAATAAAATTACTATCTTTTTCAAGCCTCTACTAAAAACGGTTAACTTTTTAAAACGAATGTACAGTAAAACAGAACAGCACCACATACGGTGCGTATTACAAAGTTGTATGATATGTAGGCGCTGCTGTGTGTTACTGATTAGTAATTTTAATTATTTGACTCGTTATGGTAAAGATTTAAAGAGTTCTCCCATTGTTTTTAATACCAGTGTTACTGTTGACATTTAATGACTTTTATGTGCCTACAAGGTTTACAACTTTGTAATATGTGACATATATGGTGCTGTTTTGTTTTTACTGTGCAGTGCTTTTAAATAGTTGAGTGTTTTTCGTAGAGGCTTTATAAATGTAGAAATTTTATTGTTGACTTGGGCGGTTTTTCATTTAATGACTTTTACGTGCCAACATGGCATACGATTTTTTAATCGCATAGTATTTGACTCTCTTTGTTAAAGATTTAAAAATAGTATTCATTTTACTGTGGAATTGTACGGTTACTATATGAATTACTGTTTTCTTGATGGTTGGAGAACATTTAAAAAATAAAAATATTTCCTGTATCCCGACAGGGGGCCCCCTCCCGAGGTTTCCTTGCGACAGAAGAAGTAAACTGCCCTTTAACTGTATGCACTGTGAATGCACTTTACATAATTTCTTGACATCTTGGAAAATGCCCTTTTTGACTTTGTTATGTAAGTTTAAAACGATATGTTCTGCATCTTTGGCATATGCTTACAAATTTGGTAATACCTGCATTATGATTGAGTGTAAATTTGGTTTTTTGCCATGTAGATTGATTTCAAAATCGGTATTGGCCCGAAACTAGTCATCGAATGAAAAACAAAATATTTGCATCTTGGACTGGCTTTTCGTTCTATTGATGAACAGAAGTTTCTGATCTAAGTTACCCTAGCACTTTGGACGTTCGTAATTATTCTGTCTCTCCCAAGTCTAAATATTTTCCACAAGACTTTTCTTCCAAATTGACTTAATTTTCCTTATTTTCGAGGGAATAAACTATACATACATAGGTAAAAACCGTTACAGTTAATGTTTATAAAATTTCCCACGAAGTAACTGTATTTGGTAACTGTCATAAGACCTTAATAAAATCTGTTATTCTTCTAAATTCGAGATTGATTTCAGCTTTAGTACTTGTCAGAGGTTAGGATGGTGTCAAGACAATTAAATTCACTGATCTTAGCAAAAGGTGTCTTAGTAACTTGCAGTGTATTATTATTTGGTGCTTAGAGAGCTAAGATGAAGTACCTATTTTATCTGAAGTCATCAGAAGACTCGTACCTTTCATAGTATTCATTAATATTCTTACAAGAGCCTTAGATTCACTAATGTTGTCGTCTAATTTGGTAATAACATCAAAACTGGAAACTTATTCAAGGACCTGGACGAGACAAAGGAAATATGGTCACCCATGTACACAATGACTTGTTTTGTTAACCCACGCTGCACAAATTCCTATAGTTAGGATTACATTACCGGCTATAAGGACAAAACAAAAATAGTTGTATCAGGTGCAGTCAATCTATTTAACGCTTTATACGATCCGTCAAAGTCGCAGCAAAGGGCAGGTTTTCAGAAACCAATTAAGTAAATCCACTGGCGAATTTACATATAGGCCCCCTAGGAATGGGCCTAGGGCGGCATTTTTTGCTCTGTACTCATTTTAATCTTTTACGTTTTAAAGTAACTGTGCTTACAAACGACAAGAGTTTGTAATACTGTTAAGGAAATTGCTAGTGTAAATGAGCCTTAAGAACGGAAATAGACAAAAAAAGCTTGGAAATATACATAGTTTACTAGGTGGCTGAATGGAAATTTAACATTGGGTTTCTGTCTGGTATCATCTTCACGGTTATTCAAAATATTTTGGAGTAAGCTGTCAGGACGGCAGTCTACAATACAGTGTTTGAAACGTTATCATTCCGAGAATATTTTCAGCTTCTACTTAACCCTACTGCATTTTCCCCGTGAAAATAGCGGACCCCTGAAAAGCTATGATAAACTAGTCAGCGTTTCTTAAATACTGTAACATGTGTGGGCATCAGTATGTAAAATCGAACTCTACTTAAATTTCTTGTAGAAATTATGGGGAAGTGTTAAGTCAACCTTCCATTACTGTAATTAATGTGAAAGCTTTGTGGTCTTCGATATCTGAGCTTTGATGTAAGGACACCCGTTTAACGTGTTGATACTGGGAAGGTTTTACGAAAAGAACATTGGCAGAATACCTAATAATGTGTGAAATACACTTCACAACAGTTTAAAAATTTTATTTATTTATATATTAAGTTATTTTTTTGGGCGAAATAAGAAGGAGAAACCAACTTTAGTTTGTCTCATTTATGGTGCTGCAGCCTACACGATATCGAAGTTCTCACTCTGTGCAATCGGATAGTACGTGGCATTGCAAAATTTTATATTTAACTTCTTAACTAAGCTTTTCTTTTAGAGTAAAGGTTATTTTTACTTTATGTTGGAACAAAAGGTGCATTTGCGAGTAGACGTAACAGCAGTGTTCACACAAATGACAATACACCACATCAACTGCCAACAAGACTACTTAAACTTTGTAGTCCGTCTTCTCTGGCCACAGAAACCGCTGAAATGTTATAAGAATACGTCGGTAAGAGACGATCCAGCACACTTCACTGTAAGAAATTGCGAAAATTATTTTCTTTTTGAATTAGAAAGACAGTTTCAAGAATATTCAGAACATACCTGCGTTCCACCTACAATTCCGGCGACGCGGGATGCAGAAGCCAAAAAACGGACTGTCCCGTTTTCTTTACGAGACGAATTCCAGCTTACAGGTGTGTTTCTACCGTTCACTTAACAACAGAGCAACAGGCGACAATGAAATGAATTTATTCTCCATTGTTGTTCGTTCATAGCGCAGTTACGTTGAGTAATCCGAGATGGTTAGTTCATCGCTCCGTGCTTAAAGGAAAAATCGTTATGCTCTTGTGCCGTGCTTAAAGTAAAAAGCTTTGTGCTCAGGGTGTTGTGTAGTACTATTGGAAGTGGATACAGTCTTTCTTTCTTTCCTTTTACAGTTTTTTTCTTTTGTTTTGACTGCTGTTTGACGATTTTTTAAGTGCCTTAACATGAATAACAACGAAAAAAGCAAACGTGCAAACTTAAGTGATGCGGCATTTCGGAAATTATGGAAGGAAAGACGAGAACGAGAAGCCAATGTTATAAAAACGCTTGGCAGATAGATAAATTTTTCGCAAAAACTGTTGCTGGTTCGACTTCAAGTAGTACGGATGATATTTCTGGCACTGCAACTATCGTAAAAGACGTAAATACAGACGAAACAAAAGTTAAAAATGAAGCAAAGCGAATTGTTTCTGATTTCGAGTTTCACGTAAAACTAAGTGTCGAGTCAGACATTACAAAAAGAAGTAAGCTCGTTAGTGATGATCCTGCAGAACGGTGTGTCATTGAATCAACAATCAACATTCCCTTACAACGTGACATTCATCAAAATTGTAACAGTGCTTTTTCTAATTCAAGAAGATCAATAGGCGATAAAACCAGATATTTGAACAAAAATGTAATTTATCGTAAACTTTTAAATGGTGAATCAACTTTGCGTGATTTTCTACCATACTCCTGTAGCACCAGTGCTGTTTCTTGTACGCCACTTAAATTGTTTGGAGGTAAGGCCACGATTGCTACTAATGGTATTGCAGATTGGAAAAATGTTTCTAATATTTTATCTCGTCAAGAGAATTCACTAGAACACAAAAATTCTGAATTTATCACCCTTAACAAGAAAAAATTGACTTGGAACAATAGATAGCCATTTCGAATCATATGTTGAAACAGAAAAAATGTACTGGCGCACTGTGTTGAAAAGGGTGTTTGCAGTAGTGAAGAAGCTATTAAGTTGTGGACTTCCTGTAGGTGGACACGTTAAAATAATCCATTCATCACACAATAGTCAATTTATGATGTCCCTTGAACTTACAGCCGAGTCTGATCCTTTTCTTGCAGAGCACATTGAACGATATTGAAATCCAGGGCGGGGACATACAAGTTACCTTTCTTCAACACTCGGTGATGAAATAATAGAGCTTCTTTCCGAACGAATATAAAGAATTATCATAAGTGAAATAAAACAGGCCAAATATTTCTCTATAATAGTAGAGTGTACTGCGGACATTTCACATATTAATCAATTATCTTTCATATTAAGATATGTGAAAGAGAATGGTGAACCTGTTGAACGTTTCCTTCTGTTTTAGCAAACCTGGGACTCGAGTCCGAAAATTTAGCTGAGGCCGTACCAAAAGTCCTGTATACAAATTCCATTGACATTACTGACTGTAGAGACCAGTCATATGACAACGCAAGCAATATGTCGGAAACGTACACTGGTTTGAAGGCACGCATTAAAGACCGAAATTGGAAAGCGTATTATGTGCCTCGTGTAGCGCATTCTTTGAATTTAGTCGGCACTAGTGCTGCAAGCTGTTATCGGAAAGCACGTTCATTTTTCAATGTAGAACAAAGTCTTTATAATTTTTTTCTGCTTCTACATAGCGCTGGGATAACTTCTTTCTTTCATGAAACCAGAAAGCAAGACGATAAAAACTTTATCAAAAACACCTTGTTTAGCAAGAGAAGAAGCGTGTGGAAGTCTGGGAGGGCGTCATCAATGCCCTCACACATATTGCCAAAAATACGTTGGATAAACCACTTGTGCGAAATGAGCCTTCATCTTCATTGAATCAACTCAGCAGACTAAAAACAGTATTCATGATGACAGTTTATGAGGACATACTCGAGAGATTTAACAGTGTAAATCTGAAGAAGCAAAGTGTAAATATTGATACTAAAATAGTGCACAATTTATATGTATCATTTGTAGGATTTGTTGCATCTATTCCTGGCATGTTCGACTATTATGAAAATAAATCCATGGAGATTGTGAGTGATACAGACTATGAATGAACCTATAAAAGAGCACGAAAACGCAAACTTAATGATGGCGAATAATCGGATTCGGAAGAAATATTTCTGACTGGAAGGCAAAAATTTAGAGTCGAAATATTTCTCCCAGTACTCGGCAAATTGTACACCGAATTAGTGAGGTGGAAGGAAAGTTACAGACCACTGTTTGTCTCCTTCACAGTTTCCAGTAACCTTAAGAACAGTTCACCTGACGATATTGCTGTACGAGCAGCAAAACTCCAGTGGCATATGACACAGATTTAGAGACTTCCTTCCCTAGTGAATGTGTACATTTCGCGAGACTTCTGAAATCTTCTGAGATTAGTGATATACCAGTCGAAATGAGTAACTTTTCACGAAAAGACAGGTTACAGTCCGTGTTTCCCATTGTTGACATTGCTCTTAGAATATTCCTATGCATGGCACTTACGAATTGTTCAGCAGAACGCTCGTTTACAGCTGTTTAAAGACTAAATCGTACCTACGTTCTACTTTGTCTGAGGAGAGACTGAACGCCTTGTCCATTCTTGACATCGAAGCCGAACTCCTAACTGATAACCGTCTGAGCTATGATGATATGATCAACGAGCTTTCTGCCATCAAAGCCAGAAGCAAACTTTGCTGTCTGGTGAGTCTGTTCATATATTCATATAAGGTTTAAAAATTTGAGATTGTAATGTGATTTCTCTTATAACTTAGAGCACATTCATTGGAATTTACAAACTACATATTACCTGTTTATTTTAGAATTGCCGATGGCAGAACGCGGAACTAAACCTCGTTAACGTGCAGATGTGATTGAAGGCGCCCGACAATACTAAACAACACCCGAATGACTCAGTCGTCTCGGCGCTGTATGGTCAAGTCACACTGATACTGTAGGATATTACAGCTGATGCGTATTCTTGGCGTCTTCTGAAATGTATAGTTGTCGCGGAAATACGCTCCTGGAAATGGAAAAAAGAACACATTGACACCGGTGTGTCAGACCCACCATACTTGCTCCGGACACTGTGAGAGGGCTGTACAAGCAATGATCACACGCACGGCACAGCGGACACACCAGGAACCGCGGTGTTGGCCGTCGAATGGCGCTAGCTGCGCAGCATTTGTGCACCGCCGCCGTCAGTGTCAGCCAGTTTACCGTGGCATACGGAGCTCCATCGCAGTCTTTAACACTGCTAGCATGCCGCGACAGCGTGGACGTGAACCGTATGTGCAGTTGACGAACTTTGAGCGAGGGCGTATAGTGGGCATGCGGGAGGCCGGGTGGACGTACCGCCGAATTGCTCAACACGTGGGGCGTGAGGTCTCCACAGTACATCGATGTTGTCGCCAGTGGTCGGCGGAAGGTGCACGTGCCCGTCGACCTGGGACCGGACCGCAGCGACGCACGGATGCACGCCAAGACCGTAGGATCCTACGCAGTGCCGTAGGGGACCGCACCGCCACTTCCCAGCAAATTAGGGACACTGTTGCTCCTGGGGTATCGGCGAGGACCATTCGCAACCGTCTCCATGAAGCTGGGCTACGGTCCCGCGCACCGTTAGGCCGTCTTCCGCTCACGCCCCAACATCGTGCAGCCCGCCTCCAGTGGTGTCGCGACAGGCGTGAATGGAGGGGCGAATGGAGACGTGTCGTCTTCAGCGATGAGAGTCGCTTCTGCCTTGGTGCCAATGATGGTCGTATGCGTGTTTGGCGCCGTGCAGGTGAGCGCCACAATCAGGACTGCATACGACCGAGGCACACAGGGCCAACACCCGGCATCATGGTGTGGGGAGCGATCTCCTACACTGGCCGTACACCACTGGTGATCGTCGAGGGGACACTGAATAGTGCACGGTACATCCAAACCGTCATCGAACCCATCGTTCTACCATTCCTAGACCGGCAAGGGAACTTGGTGTTCCAACAGGACAATGCACGTCCGCATGTATCGCGTGCCACCCAACGTGCTCTAGAAGGTGTAAGTCAACTACCCTGGCCAGTAAGATCTCCGGATCTGTCCCCCATTGAGCATGTTTGGGACTGGATGGAGCGTCGTCTCACGCGGTCTGCACGTCCAGCACGAACGCTGGTCCAACTGAGGCGCCAGGTGGAAATGGCATGGCAAGCCGTTCCACAGGACTACATCCAGCATCTCTACGATCGTCTCCATGGGAGAATAGCAGCCTGCATTGCTGCGAAAGGTGGATATACGCTGTACTAGTGCCGACATTGTGCATGCTCTGTTGCCTGTGTCTATGTGCCTGTGGTTCTGTCAGTGTGATCATGTGATGTATCTGACCCCAGGAATGTGTCACTAAAGTTTCCCCTTCCTGGGACAATGAATTCACGGTGTTCTTATTTCAATTTCCAGGAGTGTATAAGTTATCGGAGAGTACGCTCAGATGAAAAAGTGTTAATAAATAACGTAGTTCAATTCTGTCGATAAATACGTAAAAGCTTTGCTAATACCGTTAGAAAGAGCTATAGTGAAAGTAGTAGCTGCAGTACCAGCCCTTACAGGGTTTAAAGGTATTGTCTACACTTATTATGCAGCATCTAGTTACACAGACACGAATCCTTCACACGTTAACTATTAGATTATAAAACAATTTTAATTTTTCCAAGCTAGTCTGTAAAATGATGTAACAGGAAATCCAGTTACGTGTTTGTTCGTTCAAAATGGTTCAAATGGCTCTGAGCACTATGGGACTTAACTTCTGAGGTCATCAGTCCCCTAGTACTTAAACCTAACTAACCTAAAGACATCACACATACCCATGCCCGAGGCAGGATTCGAACCTGCGACCTTAGCGGTCGTGTGGTTCCAGACTGTAGCGCCTAGAACCGCTCGGCCACTTCGGCCGGCTTTGTTCGTCTGTATTTAGTTATTAGTTCGCGCACCAAAAATCTCTACTTCGTTTTCATTTCTTCCTCTTTCCTGTAGATTCACGGATTAACACCGATCCTGTTTTTTTTTTATCTGCTGCACATTCAAGTTATTAGATCTTACCACGATCGTTTAATTTTAATTTTGAACACATCTCTGTAAAAGTACGTATAGATTTCCAATGTATGACACGTCCGATTGAATTTTTAGATAGTAACACGACCTTTTTATTTTTATTTTCAGCGGTTTCGTGTAAAAGAACATATTAAAACTGAATGTATAACAAAAATCCGTGTCTCCCACACGCTCTGCTGAATTTTTAGGCCATAAAAAAGTTATTTTCCTCATGTTCGTTGCTGATGTCCTGCGACAGTAGAATGTGTTAACATAATGCAGTTTTAAGCTTGTTTTATCCACTGTAGTACACCAAGTACAGTTCAGGAACCATATTACATTTTGATTGAACGCGACTACACCGATGACGCGTCCTTCACATCAACGAATAGCAGAGTACGGATACAGCTCACAGCCCTCTCACCCAAAACAGCAATTGTGAAGTGATCGGATGATAGTTATTATTTAAAACATATTTTTTTTGGGGGGGGGGGGCGCAAATTTTTTAAATCCGCCACTGAGTAAATCTATACTGACATCGCCCTTTACAGGCTAACAGAGAAGTTTCCCCCAATTAACAGTACCTTATCTGTGTAATTTCCCTTAGTGGACTTAACCAATGCTAGAGAGAGTTTTCTTTTCTCATCGTCCCTCTCGTGCTTTCAGTCCCTGAGATCTGACCGACATGTCTAACGTAAGACCTACAAACCAGTATTCTTTGTTCTGGGGGCTACCTCAGATACAGTGTTTTAGATGGAAAATAATATAGACAGTATTTCTTATTTATGAGTGTAGAATACTGAAATATTTATTATATACCCTCATCTACTAACATACTTAAAACAGTGAAGCTGTTACAGCTATTCAGTATTACACACAATATGTTTAATCAAATACCAAACCGGTGCATGTTTCCGGAGACTGTGTGTACCTTGTATTTCGTGTCTTGTTGATGGTAATTCCTCTGTCACGACCAGAAACTCTGATTAAGAGGCAGCGAGTTTGTACTGCACTGCGTAGGAGTTTCCTTCCTTCAAAACATTTCAAACGTTACTCCTCGCAGCTCGATGTTATCGGTACAAAAAAAGTCTAATGAGATCAGAGGAACTGGATAATTGCCTGCTGGAAGAAGTTCAAGCTATCCGTGCTCCTACTTTCAGAAGTTGATTAGTTCTCTGTCATCTCGACAGACTTGCAAAGATGGAACTTCACACAGTCGAAATTAATGACAACGTTATTACTGCATGCTGTAAAAGTTTCATGGCAACTAACCCCTATATTAGAATACAATGAAGGAGAATATGAAACCTGTGATGGGTTTTCGCTTGGTATGAGGAGGCCTAAAAGGGCACAGAGCGATGTGATATACACTCCTGGAAATTGAAATAAGAACACCGTGAATTCATTGTCCCAGGAAGAGTAAACTTTATTGACACATTCCTGGGGTCAGATACATCACATGATCACACTGACAGAACCACAGGCACATAGACACAGGCAACAGAGCATGCACAATGTCGGCACTAGTACAGTGTATATCCACCTTTCGCAGCAATGCAGGCTGCTATTCTCCCATGGAGACGATCGTAGAGATGCTGGATGTAGTCCTGTGGAACGGCTTGCCATGCCATTTCCACCTGGCGCCTCAGTTGGACCAGCGTTCGTGCTGGACGTGCAGACCGCGTGAGACGACGCTTCATCCAGTCCCAAACATGCTCAATGGGGGACAGATCCGGAGATCTTACTGGCCAGGGTAGTTGACTTACACCTTCTAGAGCACGTTGGGTGGCACGCGATACATGCGGACGTGCATTTTCCTGTTGGAACACCAAGTTCCCTTGCCGGTCTAGGAATGGTAGAACGATGGGTTCGATGACGGTTTGGATGTACCGTGCACTATTCAGTGTCCCCTCGACGATCACCAGTGGTGTACGGCCAGTGTAGGAGATCGCTCCCCACACCATGATGCCGGGTGTTGGCCCTGTGTGCCTCGGTCGTATGCAGTCCTGATTGTGGCGCTCACCTGCACGGCGCCAAACACGCATACGACCAACATTGGCACCAAGGCAGAAGCGACTCTCATCGCTGAAGACGACACGTCTCCATTCGTCCCTCCATTCACGCCTGTCGCGACACCACTGGAGGCGGGCTGCACGATGTTGGGGCGTGAGCGGAAGACGGCCTAACGGTGTGCGGGACCGTAGCCCAGCTTCATGGAGACGGTTGCGAATGGTCCTCGCCGATACCCCAGGAGCAACAGTGTCCCTAATTTGCTGGGAAGTGGCGGTGCGGTCCCCTACGGCACTGCGTAGGATCCTACGGTCTTGGCGTGCATCCGTGCGTCGCTGCGGTCCGGTCCCAGGTCGACGGGCACGCGCACCTTCCGCCGACCACTGGCGACAACATCGATGTACTGTGGAGACCTCACGCCCCACGTGTTGAGCAATTCGGCGGTACGTCCACCCGGCCTCCCGCATGCCCACTATACGCCCTCGCTCAAAGTTCGTCAACTGCACATACGGTTCACGTCCACGCTGTCGCGGCATGCTAGCAGTGTTAAAGACTGCGATGGAGCTCCGTATGCCACGGTAAACTGGCTGACACTGACGGCGGCGGTGCACAAATGCTGCGCAGCTAGCGCCATTCGACGGCCAACACCGCGGTTCCTGGTGTGTCCGCTGTGCCGTGCGTGTGATCATTGCTTGTACAGCCCTCTCGCAGTGTCCGGAGCAAGTATGGTGGGTCTGACACACCGGTCTCAATGTGTTCTTTTTTCGATTTCCAGGAGTGTAGTAGCTAGCAACACGCAGTCGGGAGGAGCAAGATTCGATTATCGTCAGTCATTTTGCTAATCAAATAGCAAAATGTATCGACTAATCAATTTCTTCCAATTTCTCTTGATTTTATTTCGACTGCATTGCAGGTTATTGTTTATCTTGCTTTACTTTTGCGGATATTCCTTTTATAACGTCTCAGAAAGAATTTTAGTTTCCGTTAAAATGATGAAAATCAGTTACAGTCTCTGACATAATTTCAGTATCACCGGAAAACCGTGAACTTTAAATTCCAAATTTATTCTAGATGTCTTTACCGTTTGCTCAGTGTGCTGATTAAATAACATCGGGGAAAGGTTAAAATACTGCCTTTCCCCACTATCAACTTCTTCCCTTTCCACATCCTTAGACTTTCCATGTCTATAGTATGATGTCTCTGCAAATTGTGGATAAAATTTCGCTTTCCGTATTTACTCACTGCTACCTTCATATTTCCAAACTGTGCATTTCAGTCAGTATTGTCAAAAACTTTCTCTAAATCTACAGATGCTATAAATATCGATTTGCATTTCTTCACGCTATCTTCTAAGTTACGTCGTAGGGTCAATACTCCTTAGCGTGGTTCTAGGTCCCTCCAGAAGCCAAAGTGTTGCTCCCCGAGATCGGCCTTACCAGTTCCTTCTTTTTATTCATTCTTCTGTAAATAATTTGTGCGTGATATTTGCGTAGAACATATTTGTCCACAGAATTGTGTTTTTCTGTTGGTATACGTTATGTAAAGGTTGAGTGTGTTCTCTACAGTCTCTTTTGTTCCGATAACATAATTGCCACTGGTCTGTCTGACTGAACAGGGCATAATTCGTTTCCAGCACAGTTCATAGCACTTTCTTCAACTATGATAAAATTTATCATATAACTAATCATTAATTCTTAAGCTTAGCTGCATTTAGAACCTGCTCATAGCGGCAAGGTAATCGAAAGACTTACTGAAGATGAAAGTATGGTACTTGGAACCCATATGATATAGTGGGCTGATATACGGTATAGAGTTGCACGTTGAAACGATTTTCAGGCTTTTGCCATTCCTTAACCCTGCAATACAAGATTAATATCGTTTCCTATACAAATTTTATTTGATGTCATTCACTTTTTCTGTGCTGCAGCCTTTTTCCCGTGTGTTACGTTGTTACTGTAAAGCACACCAATAATTATTATGAGAAATCAAGTTAATCAGAAGTATTATCAAAATTCACTTTCAAGGTAAATATATTATGAAGTAGAAGCTACTAGAAACCAACAAAAAACCTTCATCCGTTTCGACGTACAAGTTGGTGCACGACCGATTCATTACGGCTCAGACTTCCATACGTAATAAAATCAGTTTAAAAAAATAGAATTTCGTCTCACTAGAAAGTTCTGTACTTGACGAATCAGCTTCCTTGGGCGCTAATGACCATAGAAGTTTTGCGCCCTAAAACCACAAACAAAAAAAAAAAAACAAAAAAAGAATCAGCTTCCAAACAGCTTTACTACATTATACAGCACTTAAAAGTGTAGAACTTACAATATTTACAAATCCTACACAAAACACGACCTCATAATTGACGACAACAAAAACAGTAGAAAATGCCGGAAACTGTTTATGAAGGTATCTAGTGCACATTCCGTCATGTTATATTTAAAATCGGTCACTATACTGAAACACAGACCGGGAGACATCAATTTCTCCCATATAAACTGTCCTCAAGGTACAATACCATCCCCTACCCGTAGTTTCCATGTAATCCCTGGCAGCCGTTCTTTATATTCTATGTTTAAAAACATCATAAGATTTGAATATTTAATTTCGAACCAAGATTGTATCAACAAATAGAAAAAGAACAAGAAACGTAACTTGAATATAAATGTAAATCGAGCCACAGCTGAACAAAAATTTCGATTTCATTCTTGTACAGCAGGGAACGATCCCCAAACCGAACATGCGCTCAATATAAATATTGTAAACGGTTAGGTTCCCAGAATTAGCACTGATAGAATAAAAGCAAAAGCACTTTCCCCAAATAATATATCAGGGCGGACTCTAAAATTCAAAAACTCACAGCGAAGTAAGCTAAGCATGTGTCGCTAATTACTGAATTGATGAGTAAGTTCGTAGCGTTTCTCCGTTACTTTGATATACACAATAGATACGTATAACAGAGACTTTAACCAACAGTAATATATTCTCCATCACTATTTACAAGGAGACGAGGTACTGGCAGAAGTAAAGCTGTGAGGACCGGCCGTGAGTCGTGCTTGGGTAGCTCAGTTGGTAGAGCAGTTGCCCGCGTAAGGCAAAGGTCCCGATTTCGAGTCTCGGTCGGGCACACAGTTTTAATCTGCCAGGAAGTTTCACTATTTACAACAGTCTGCCAAAAGAGGGGTAACTTCTCGATTCCACGACTGTAGAAGTGATGTAGTCAAATTAAATCAGGAATGCTAAGGGAATTACATCAGGTAACAATACACTTTAAAGCAGTAGGTACGTTTTGCTATTTTGGCTGCAAAATAACCGACGATGGCCCAAATAGTGTGGATATGAAATGTATACTGGTAACGGCAAGAAAAGCATTTCTGAAGAAGAGAAATTTGTTAACATCGAATATAGATTTTGGTGTTAGTAAGTCTTTTCTGAAGGTATTGTATGACTTGTTGCCATGTATAGAAGTGAAACATAGACGATAAACAGTTTAAACAAGAAGAGAATAGAAGCGTTTCAAAAGTGATGTTAAAGAAAAATGTTGATGGCTCGATCACGCGAGTAAGGAGGAGGTACTCAACAGAATTTGGGAGACAAGAAATTTGTGGCACAACTTGAGCAAAGGAAGGGATCGTTTTATAGGTAGCATTCTGAGACATGAAGGGATCACCAATTTAGTACTGGAGGTATGTATGGGGCGTAAAAATGGTAAGGAGAGTCAGAAGGATATAGGTTGCAATAGTTATACGGAGATGAAGAAGCTCGCTCATGACAGAGTAGCGTGGAGAGCTGCATTAAATCAGTCTTCGGACTGAAGACCACAACAACAACAACAACAACAGAAATGACGTGATATCAGGGCAAAGAACTTGTGGAGCAACATTCGGAGCGCATTTTCATCCGGAAAGGGAATTCCTTGCCAATTGTTTGATGGAGAGTGGCAAAACTGAAAAACTGAGAGTGTAACGTCGGGTCAATAATGTGGGTGCGGTAAAACTTACCGATCCAACTTCTGTACAGTGTTTTCTGTTAGTCTAGCAGAGACATTGGGCCCTTGTCGTGGAGTACCATCACTGTGGGCAATCTTCGTGGTCATTGTTCTTGGACTGCGCCTGCAACACGTATCTGTTGTTAACGATAAATGTCAGCAGTGGTGGTTACATCTCGGAGAAGTAATTATTAGTACACCACACCGTCGCTGTTCCACCAGATGCATAACGTTATCTTTTGTGGATGTGTGCAGATCTTTGTACGGAGAATTGCTGCTTTGTTTGGGCTCAACCATTCCTTTATTTTCCTTAAGTTAGCACCTTAAGTTAGCATGAATGCGCCATTTCTCATTACCAGTAACGATACAGGTCAGAAATGGTAGGTGTCGTTCACGAGCGAATTGATGACGAGCAGGCAGAGATGCTCGTAAGACCACCCGTTATATTTGCGATTTTGGTATAGAGTATGCTGTCCCATGTGGTACCAAATGTTTCTGGCTGGCTCCACTGCTGGCATCCCACTACTGAACTCGTAAAGAACAATATATCTGAAATGGTCTCATTTATCCACTTGGCACGCCATTTACTAACGTCCACAGCTACACTCATTATCTCCAAAAGACTAAATGACAATAAGTAAATTCAAATAGCAACAGGGAACTATAAATAAAAGATGACGATCAATA
This sequence comes from Schistocerca serialis cubense, assembly GCF_023864345.2. Lineage (NCBI taxonomy): Eukaryota > Metazoa > Arthropoda > Insecta > Orthoptera > Acrididae > Schistocerca > Schistocerca serialis. Next base: position 526,980,111 of record NC_064642.1, read on the forward strand.
AACCCTTAGCAACAAAAGTAACAGTATAAAATTCTTAACGAACCGAAAAAGGGAGAGATTTTGGATACAAGTTTTAGAAATCGCATAATTCCGAATCGAAATTTAGCCATTAATAACCTTGGGGTTCCATTTTGAGGATAAACGAATATGTCGTAGTAAAAGCTTTGCTAATGACTAGAAGTAAGAAACATTAACAGGTCCCACTTAGTTAATGTTCATAGCGCTTCTTAGAACGGGCATTAGCTTAACGGGCTCATGCTGTTAGTGGAATGGATGAATCACGATGTGCGGGTGTAGCCGCTTTTTCAGTGGCTCATGAAGCACTAATAATATTAAGCTGAAACAGAATGAGTAACATTTTTGAGCCTCCAATAACCATGAAAGCCACAGACACGAGTGCAAATGCTATCATTTAATTGGATAATTGCCCATTTCTTGGAGATACTAAAATAAAAGAACGAAGCCACAGAGCACTTACACTATAAAAGATTATGGGGAAAGTTTCACATATTTCGTTTGTTGAACACCTGTGTCCAGAATTTAATTTACAGATGCCTTTCAGCAGACGAAGCTGGAGAGTGGCATAACATCTCCCGATATTTTTACCCTGATTACCATTTCTTTCTATTTACTGGTTTCTTCATTTCAACATACACCCGGTACGTTATTATTCCAGGATATGTAAAATATAACCCAGATTTTTTCGGCACCAATAGTGTCCCCACTTCCAGAATTCAGTTGTCAGTTTATTTACGTAATCTAGACCAGCATCCAGGAGCCAACTGGTAATTCGTTATGTGCTGCTTTAAAGATCCTCAGATGAAGCATTAATTAACTAACACTTAAGTAAATGTTTACAATGGTGTGAATCAATCGCAGACATTTATATAAAGAAAGGGTGAGGCACACCAGCTACTTGAATGAACTATAAATGGAATCTTCCTACTTTTATTTCCCATGAGCCGTTGACTCTGTGTTTCTAGTAAGAGTTAATTCGTGAAAGTAATTCAGCACACTAAAACCCTAAGCAGACACTTTTACATCAAGAATCTTAATCATTTCATAGTAAATTAGTTTTTGGTAAAATTAATGCCCGTCGTTTATGCTCTATGGGTTGCTTTTACTAAGCCATAAATTTTTAGCGTCCCAAGATAAAGTGAGTTAATTGGCATGCAAGGTTTTGCTTACATGAAGAAGTGAATTATACTACCGGGTGGTGAATTCGATGGCTTGGGACACACGGCATCCGTGAGCCACAAGCTTCAGTTCGGCAACGGCTAGCGTCTGGGAGACAGTGCCGTTACAGAAGGCATCTCATACATCGCCTGTCCATTACGTCCCGCCAACAGCTATCTTATCAGGCTTCAGGTATGTCTAGTTCAGAAGTGTACAAACTAGAAATCTCCAACAGAAATTCCATCATAGCTGATGAGGTAATCCTGCCATTGAACTGTTCACAGAAACACTCTCTGTTCCCTACCCCCTTATTCATAACACAGTGTACTTGAGTGGTACCGTTTCCATCTGTTGTTGATATTACCTAGTATTCGTCTAGCCCCATACGACGGGATAAACGCTTGTAAGGAAAGCGTGTATGGGCTCGTTCAACATGAGCATTAACTAGCTACAGCTGTTTACATTTGCCTAACAGCCTTTTAAACTTTGCACAGAAAGTTGTGCACCATTTCGCATGCTCAGTTTTTCCGCAGGTATTTAGCAGAGCTGGAAATATTACTGTTCAAAATTCAATCTGTAGTACATCACAACACTTTATAACATTTCTCTGGACGGTGATTCTCATTTTGTGGCGCAGCAATGCTGACAAGTTACCCGTCACTCATTAGTCCGACGTTCTAGTTTTACAGTCCCAGGGTCAGAGATAACAGCAAAGAGCAGTACACACTGCGTTCTCCAATTCTGAAAGAAGTTAAAGGTGTGGTGTCAGCGCCAGACACCACACTTGCTAGGTGGTAGCTTAAATCGGCCGCGGTCCATTTAGTACATGTCGGACCCGCGTGTCGCCACTGTGTGATCGCAGACTGAGCGCCACCACAAGGCAGGTCTCGAGATACGGGATAGCACTCGCCCCAGTTGTACGACGACTTTGCTAGCGACTACACTGACGAAGCCTTTCTCTCGTTTGCCGAGAGACAGTTAGAATAGCCTTCAGCTAAGTCCATGGCTACGACCTAGCAAGGCGCCATAACCGTATCTGAAGATAGTCTTATTTGTATTATCAAGAGCGATGTACCACAAGGATAAATAAAAGTTAAGTATTCGAGGAGCTGCATACTTTTCTTATTAGCATTCAATACTTACCCTGTTCCAGAATTCACGCCCGTCTGCGTTAGATAGCGTGCATTTCGGCATCCTCTATCTACAAGGTGTTGGCACATTTACCAACACATCATTGGCGACTAGGCAACGAAAAGGGTTTTGTTCTTTCTAATTGCTTACATTTATTTGTGTCATGGCTTCGCCAGATGTACTGTCCGAATTTTATCGCTTGCAGAATCAGCAGACGCTGGCGTTATTGGATGCCCTTGGACAGCTCGTCCAGGGTCAACGTGCCATTCAAACCGATGCGGCTGCCGCCGCTTCACCGCTCCCGCAGCCACACCATGCAGTTGCACCGCCGTTTCGCAATTTTGATCCACAGCAAGAGACCTGGACTGAGTGGTCACGCCAGTTTGGATTTCATCTCGCCGCCTACAGAATTCAAGGTAACGAGCGGCAGCCTCACTTATTGTCTAGTGTAGGGGTGCAAACCTACCGTGTGATAGTGAAATTGTTTCCCCGACGCGACATAGCAACTCTGTCCTACGAAGAAATTTTGTCGGCATTGGACGCCTATTTCAAAGAAACAGTTAATGTAGTTGCAAAAAGGTATACTTTCTTTCGTACAAAACGTACGGCCGGTCAAACTAATCGGGAGTGAGTTGCAACTTTGCAAGGCCTTACTAGGGATTGTGCGTTTGAATGTGGCTGTGGCCTTCCTTATTCAGATACTATGGTGCGTGATGCAATAGCACAGAACGTTTCTGATGTTCGTATACGTGAGCAAATTTTGAAACTAGTTAATCCCTCCCTTCAGCAAGTGATCGACATATTGGATAGACAAGACACACTTGACTTTGCTCAGGAATCATTTGAACCTTCGCCAGCTGTGTGTCGCATTAACAGGCCCGCCGGGCGCGCTGCAAGGAACTGTAAACAGCCTTCGCACACGTACACGCAGCTGCCGCCACGCTCTAAACCAGGTGTGCCACGCCAGCATCCAAATGCAGTGAAATCATGCCCGCGGTGTGCTACTAGACATTCGCGTGACAATTGCCCGTCACGCCAAGCTATTTGCTTTTTCTGTAATAAGAAAGGGCATGTTCAAAGTGTTTGCCAGAAAAAGCTCAGATCAGACAATCACAATCATTCCAGGCCCTTTGATTCGTGCCGGAATCGAACCAAGAATACTCAGGCTCGTGAACATTCGCCCATGTACATTCATGTAGTTAATTCCACTTCATCCAGTGCCACTTTCTCTAACAGTGACTGTGTTTGCCCCACAAAAAGTGTGCGCCGACGTCGCCGGAAATCACGTCAATTAGCAAGTGATGCTGTACCTGTATCAGTTCAAATTGCACAAGACAATCGCTCTTGTCGTCGACAGGACAATAAACTTTTTGTAGATTTGGAATTTAATGGCAAGGTCATACCATTCCAGCTCGATACCGGAGCTGCAGTTTCATTGCTCAATCACGACACGTACAAACAACTGGGCAATCCTCCGTTGTGTGCCGCAAATGTTCAGTTAAAAAGTTATTCAGGACAGCAGATCCCTGTGTTAGGACAGTGCGCTCTTCTTGCAACCTACAGGAGACAAACAAAACTTGTGTCATTTTACGTTCTTAGTTCTTCTACTGCAGTGAACTTGTTTGGTTTAGATTTATTTCAATTGTTTAACATGTCTATAGTAAATCAGGTCCTATCAGTGAATCAGACTGTGCCTTCAGACAGTGTTTCTCGTCTGTGTGAAGAATTTGCAGACATTTTTGCACCGGCCTTAGGTTGCCTTAAAAACTATGAAGCACATTTGGAACTGAACGTAAATGCGCAACCGAAATTTTTCAGAGCGCGCAATGTTCCTCACGCATTGCGTGATGAGGTCGCAAGAACATTACACGATTTAGAATCGCAGGGTGTAATTGAACGTGTGCAAGCTTCACTCTGGGCCTCACCCTTAGTAATTTTGCCAAAACCTTCCGGAAAACTGAGACTTTGTGTGGACTTCAAGGCAACAGTGAATCCACAACTCGTGATTTCAACTTTTCCCTTACCCCGCCCGGAAGATCTTTTTGATAAACTGTGCCCGGGTAAATACTTTTCCAAGTTGGACCTAGCAGGTACATACTTGCAAATCCCAGAGGACGCCGAATCCCAGCGCGTCTTGGTGGTTAACACGCATCTTGGTTTGTACCGCTTCAAAAGACTGCCATTCGGGTGTGCATCCGCCCCTGCATTGTTTCAGCAATATTTACAAACTATTTGTGCGTCGGTCCCTACTGCTGCGAACTATCTGGACGATATTGTGATCTCCGGAAAGACGGCAGACGAGCATTTAGCACACCTACGAACATTATTTCAGGTATTGTGCCAACATGGTCTTCGCTTGCGGAAGGACAAATGTGTGTTTTTTGCTCGTGACTTACCATACCTGGGCCATTTCAGCAATGCCCAAGGCATACATCCGAGTCCAGAGCACCTCCGTGCCATACAAGAATTGCCTTCGCCACAAAATGTGAAGCAGCTACAGAGTGTGTTGGGTAAAATTAACTATTATCATCGCTTTCTGCGCAATGCCTCTTCCATTTCAGCTCTGCTTCATAGCTTACGCCGTAAGGGTGTTCCGTTCGTCTGGACGACGGAATGCGAACGCGCCTTTCGCCAGTTGAAATCGGCGTTGCTTTCTAATACTTGCCTTACGCCATTCGATCCCCAGAAACCCCTTTTGTTGATGGTAGATGCATCGGATTTCGGGATCGGTGCTGTGCTTGCGCACAAAGTTGGCTCGCATGATCGCCCTATTGCCTTTGCGTCCAAATTGCTCTCAACTGCGCAAAGAAATTATTCCCAAATAGAGAAAGAAGCTTTGGCTCTCGTGTTTGGTGTTACTAAGATCCATGATTTCTTGTATGGTCGTCACTTTACCATCATCACTGATCACAAACTTTTGACGTCGCTTTTTCATCCGAACAAGCCTGTACCTCCGCGTACAGCGCCAAAATTAATTCGCTGGTCTATTTTCCTCTCGCAGTACCGCTACGATATCTTGTATCGGTCCACTGCTAAGCACGGAAACGCCGATGCGTTGTCCCATTTGCCTGTTGCTGAGGATAAAGCATTTGATTCTTCCGAACTTGCTTGCATGTTCATTGATGCGGAAACCGATGAAGTGTTCGAATCGTTTCCGATTGATTTTCGTCATGTAGCTACAGCCACAGCTGCTGACCCTGTCCTTGCTACCGTTTTGCGTTTTGTTGCTACGCAATGGCCTTTGTCAAAGTCTCAGATCGAGGATCCGTTGGTTCGCCGATTTTTTGCTCACAAGGAGAGACTTTTTGTTCGACGTGGTGTTTTGTTGTTGCGTTCTGATAATGATCAGTCCAGAGTCGTGGTCCCACGTTCGTTACAGTCCTCTGTCTTACAGCTTCTTCACCAAGGACACTGGGGTATAGTGCGAACGAAACAACTTGCTCGTCAGCACTGTACTTGGTTCGGAATCGATGCTGCGATTACGAATATGTGTTCTTCTTGCATGGCGTGTGCTGAACAACAATCCGCACCGCCGCAGAAAGTCTTTGCATGGCCAAACGCCACTTCCCCTTGGCAACGCTTGCACATCGATTTTGCTGGTCCATTCTGGAATGCTCGATGGTTGGTTCTGGTAGATGCCTTCAGTAATTTTCCTTTTGTTGTCCGGATGTCTTCCACGACGTCCGCTGCCACCATCCACGCGTTGTCTGCTATCTTTTGCATTGAAGGTCTTCCGCAGACTATTGTTTCCGACAATGGCCCACAATTCATGTCCGCAGAATTTCAGTCATTCTGCCAGGCCAATGGTATTCAACATCTGACATCCGCGCCGTTTTCGCCTCAGTCAAACGGTGCCGCTGAACGATTGGTCCGCACTTTCAAGTCACAGGTGTTGAAGTTGAAAGAGTCGCATTCTCGGGAGGACGCCTTGTTGCTCTTTTTGTCATCGTATCGCTCTCAGCCCCGAGTTGGTCGCTCGCTGGCTGAGTTGCTCCATGGTCGTCCTTATCGAACCTTGATGTCTTTGCTGCATCCGCCGCATCAGGTTCCTGTGCAGCGGCAGACTCCTGCTTTTGCTCCAGGCGACGTTGTATTTTATCGCAACTATCGAGGGTCACGGCGTTGGGTCGCAGGGCGCATTCTTCGCTGCCTCGGGCGCGCGATGTATTTGGTTTTCGGGGCCTCTGGTGAGGTGCGTCGGCATCTCAATCAGCTGCGCCTCTGTCGTCGCACGGGTTCTGCCGCTCCCCGTCTGCTTTCAGCGACGGTGCCGTCCGGTCAGCGCCCTGGGGACCCATCTACTGGCTCGCCTCATCCCCAGGTGTTACCGACGATGCCTTCCATTTTGCCCCATGGCGACGCGCCGCCGCAGCCGCCGCCGCCGCCTGTTCTCCCGCCGGCGCCTCCCGCATTCGACGCTTGGCTGCAGCCGCCAAGCGCCTCCCTGGGTCACGCGCCGCCGATCGCTTCCCGTGACCAGCTGTCCTCCGCCATGGAACTCTTGCCCGCTCCGGACCACATGGCGTCTTCGCGCGTCGGCTACCCCGACGCAATGGAGGTCGACCCTTCGGCCCCTCCTGTCTCTTTACGGGCGCATACACCGCATGTTGACGTGCACCCTGGAGTAGGTTTTCAGGCGTTTGCTAGCTCCCCTCGGACCGAATGGCCGGGTGCGGGTGGCACAGCCTCGCGTGTTGTTCGGCTCCCCACCTCATCGCATACGTCCACATGGGGTCCTCCCCACGGTGGGCGGAAGCCTTATGACACGACCGTTCGCCGATTTGCGGGGGAGGAATGTGGTGTCACCGCCAGACACCACACTTGCTAGGTGGTAGCTTAAATCGGCCGCGGTCCATTTAGTACATGTCGGACCCGCGTGTCGCCACTGTGTGATCGCAAACCGAGCGCCACCACAATGCAGGTCTCGAGATACGGGATAGCACTCGCCCCAGTTGTACGACGACTTTGCTAGCGACTACACTGACGAAGCCTTTCTCTCATTTGCCGAGAGACAGTTAGAATAGCCTTCAGCTAAGTCCATGACTACGACCTAGCAAGGCGCCATAACCGTATCTGAAGATAGTCTTATTTGTATTATCAAGAGCAATGTACCACAAGGATAAATAAAAGTTAAGTATTCGAGGAGCTGCATACTTTTCTTATTAGCATTCAATACTTATCCTGTTCCAGAATTCACGCCTGTCTGCGTTAGATAGCGTGCATTTCGGCATCCTCTATCTACAAGGTGTTGGCACATTTACCAACACATCAAAAGGCATTAAATTGAAATACTTATGGCGGGTCATCATTTATGGTCTTGGGATAAGAAAACTTTCTGTGACGGCTCAGTCTTGCAAAAAGAACTGCTTACCCACAGAAGTATTTGTTGAAAATGAGGTAATTTGAGCGTTCCACTAGCGAATTTCGTGGTACGCTGGAGATATTATTCGTTACAACAAATGGAATAGACTTAATGGTCATACCATACATTAAGGAAATACGTCCCACTGAACAGTATCATTTTTGTGTCTAATTCTGGCTTTAGATCAAAATGATTCATGAAATATTTAACAACGAGATTTGACGTCTCAAAGCAATTTAGGCCAGTAAAGAAATACTTAACGGAGCTGGTGTTTAGCGCTTGGCGCATTTTGTGGGACTGACGCTTTATGGGTTGGTCTCTTCAGTCTGGGTCTGAGTAGTCATTAAAAAAATATAGTGATCGTGAACTAAAATAAAATTTATAGTTGAGAGTAATTTGATCACTGAAGCTCTCTGCAAATAAAATGGCAAATATGAAAATTTCTTGGTAATTTATGGGTTATACCGGAAACGAGGCCAACGACCTACTTATAGGGGCGGATTGCTGGCGGATTAGGAGATACGTCTGGCTTACAGAGGTGAGCTGTCTCTGGCTTCCCAAACACAACAACTTGCACCTCACTACTATTATTTTCCATCGAACTGGTAAATTACTGTCTCCAGGAGAAGGAAACGTCAGTTCAGAATGGTCATCACCTTCATACCTCTGTGTTCTCGTCACGTGGGCCCACGTATTCGCCACGTGCTTTTTTAGTGCAGACTGGGTCTCTTCCTAGGAGACTTCCGCAGCGTCATGCCATATTAAATTATCCTCACTAGTCAAGTTGCAACAGTTCTGTTAAGATTCTCGAGAATTCGCCAGCTGTCTTCGCCGTTGTCAGTGTTCCGTTTATATCTCCCATGCAACAGTGTCTGAAATCTTCCAGAAGAAGTCCGATGTAATGCATGCCATCTGCCAAAATGGATGACGTCAGAAGGTGTGAAGATGTAATTGGCGCATTATCACCATAAACTACGAATACACATTTTCACGGCAACTAAATATATGTCACAGGAAGGTAAGATAAAGTTGTATCTACTTTTTTTAATTTCCTTCATTTGTTTCATGGCTTTATGTATATGAACACGTGAAGATACATCTTGTATAAATTTGTTGTATAAATTGATAACGTTATTCTTTCAATGTAAATAACTTCTATGGATCTTTGGAATCCTTGGCCTGGCAGGAAAAGGTTAATGTATGAAAAATATGGGAATGCCAGCATGAAAGTAACAGCTGATGTGTGGTAGCCTATGGCGGGCTCGGAAGTTTTGAGATGGATAGAGGTGGCACCTGTGATATATAAGTAGTGTCTTTGGTAGTAATCATAACGTCCATGTTTCAAAACCCGCCATCGCGTAAATTTTGATTAATAATCAGCATTGGCGGCCGTAGACTTCCGGCGTATCAAGTCACCTCATTCCGCCAACGGCTGAGAAGCGGACAGAGGTTCATGGCACTCTCATGTCCTTGGGGCGAAAACTGCCCCTCTAGGCGAAAGAATCAGCAATGATCAACGGTATGAGGATGCAGAAGGCAATGGAAACCACTGTATTGAAGACACATAACGTGTATTCACAGGTCATATGGCCTGTAATTAAAAAAGTGTCATAATGGTCCCTCCAGTGACAACGAATTACAGATTTCCGGGTTGGGGGAGGGGGGATAGAGGAGGAGATGGGGTTGCCAAAGATTGAACCATCAACGAAAGGATAACGTTCTACGAGTCGGGGCGTGGAATGTCAGAAGAGCAGGCCGGTGTGGCCGTGCGGTTCTAAGCGCTTCAGTTTGGAACCGCGTGATCGCTACGGTCGCAGGTTCGAATCCTGCCTCGGGCATGGATGTGTGTGATGTCCTTAGGTTAGTTAGGTTTAAGTAGTTCTAAGTTCTAGGCGACTGATGACCTCAGTAGTTAAGTCCCATAGTGCTCAGAGCCATTTGAACCATTTGAAATGTCAGAAGGTTGAACGTGGTAGGGATGCTAGTAAATCAGAAAAGGGAAATGCAAAGGCTCAATCTAGATACAGTAGGGGTTAGTGAAGTGAAATGGAAAGAAGACAAGGATTTCTGGTCAGATGAGTGTAGGGTAACATCAACATCACCATAAAATGGTATTAAAAGGCTAGTATTGGTTATGAGCAGAAAGGGGCTGTTGTGAACATTTCAGTGATAGGGTTGTTCTTATCAGAATCGAGAGCAAACCAACACCGGCGACGGTAGTTTAGATATATATCCCTCATGCGAGTGGAGACTGACAGTTATTGTTTTGTTTGTCAAATTCGAAAACTTTGTCGAAAGTTTGCTTGACCTGTGTAAGGGCCAAAGCTACAGATAATTTGAAATGATTAATGAACAGACGATCTGCTTTAAAACGTATGGTCCTGCAGTTGTCATTGTGCAGAGTGCAAATCTGCATCTGCATTACTTAATAGCTCGATATATTCCAATCCCTCCTGCTAGTCTTAAGCAGTCTAAAATTCATCCAGCAATCTTCGAGGAACTACAGCACTGTGACGGCGGCAAAGAGCTCCCTTCACTGTTTTACAACGCTAGTCAGTGTTTCCGATATTATCGTCCAGCCACCATCTTGTGTCTTACATTGTGTGAAGAACACAATCTTTAACCAGCTACTACGTGAACATAGACAAATTCAGAAGAACAACGTTCGCCGTCCTTAAGAAAAAATAATTAGCAAAATTTCATTGTATCTCAACTACATAAACGCATAGAACTAAAACTCACAGTTAGAATTGGTACTTGTGCAATATAAATGGAACTGTGATTAAAGATAGGGATTTACGTGACACGTAACAGTATGCCACGTTATCGTTTCGTAAGTACTTCTTTCATTTACAGCGTTGAGTATTGTTTTATATTGTGATAAACTAACTCTGCTGCTTAACGCATTAATACGAAACATTGCAACAATCAGTACCCTATTACTACTTTCTATCCGAATATCTCACGCAACACCGAGCAGCTGATACACATCAGTAGCGCATATCTATTCAATTTCTCTTTGCATTATACAATAGTAAACGTAACTGCCATACTTCAGCTCATAGCAGTTCCAGTAGCAAACAGTTAACTTCCCAGCAAAGATCATTACAATAAATTTATTTTCTTATTTGTGAGATTGTAAGTCAGGGTGAGTTTGTTGCCTGGCCCATACCAGACAGACAGAGAAGGAAATCTAGCCACGACACGATGTCACAGCTATATTTATTCAAATCTTAAGCACTGCGTACTAAGCTGAATCTGTCAGATGAGTATGGCAATTTGAATTTAATTTGGTATGAAAGACTTAGTTGTGGCCTCTTTCGGCGCTAGGACTTTCTGTATTTGTGACGATTTAACGAAATCATAGTCTCGGTGCCTTATAGGCAGTGAGGCGAGAGTACTAGGTCGTGTTATACTTGTCAGTGGCAGTCTTTGAGTAATAATTCAGTCTTTGAATGGTTCTTAGAGATCAGGGAGACCACACAAAAACTGAGAATTATAACAAACACCCTGGTATGTTGTTCTTTGAGACGGTGCGAGAAGTCTTCTCATCTGCGAATGCGAGGATCACGCTTCCCCACAAATAGATACAACGGTTTCTGAAATAGCTGTTGGGTACGTTGATTTTCACACGCAGTAACTGCAGCAAGATGATGCTCTTCCTCACTTTACCTCGATTACTAGGAAGGATTTGTAAGATACACACTGAAGAGCCGAAGAAACTGATACACCTGCGTAATATCGTGTAGGGCCCCCACGATCACGCGGAAGTGCCGCAACACGACGTGGCATGGACTCGACTAACGTCTGAAGTAAAGCTGGAGTGTACTTACACCATGAATCATGCAGAGCTGTCCATAAATCCGTAGGAGTACGACGAGATGGAGATCTCTTCTGCCAGCACGCTGCAAAGCATCCCAGATATGCTCATAATGATCATGTCTGGGGTGTTTGGTGGTCAGTGGGAGTGCTTAAACTCAGAAGAGTCCTCATGGAGCCATTCTGCAGCAATGCTAGACGTGTGGGGTGTTGCATGGTCCTGCTGAAATTGCCCACGTCAGTCGTAATACATAATGGGCATGAATGGATGCAGGTGATCAGACAGGACGCTTACGTACGCGTCCATCCGCTCTATACAATTTGAAACGGGACTCGCCCGTCGAGGCAACGTATTTCCAGTCATCAACTGGCCAATGTCGGTGTTGACGGGCCCAGGTGAGGCTTAAAGCTTTGTGTCGTGCAGTCAGCAGAGGTACACGAGGGGTCCTTCGGCTCCGAAAGCCCATATCGACTATGTTTCGTTGAATGGTTCGCACGCTGACACTTGTTGGTGGCCCAGCGTTGAAATCTGCAGCAATCTGAGTAAGTGTTGAACGTCTGTCACGTTCCACGACACTTTTCACTCGTCGGTGGTCCCGTTCCTGCATGATCTTTTTCCCGCCGCGGCGATGTCGGAGATTCGATGTTTTACCGGATTCCTGATACTCACGGTAGACTCGTGAAATGGTCGTACGGGAAAATCCCCACTTCGTCGCTACTTTGGAGATGCTGTGTCCCATCGGTCGTGCGCCAACTGTAACACCACGTTCAAACTCACTTAAATCTTGATAACCTGCAGTAGCAGTAGTAACCGATCTAAAAACTGCGCCAGACACTTGTTGTCTTATATAGGCGTTGCCGACCGCAGCGCCGTATTCTGCCTGTTTACACATCTCTGTATTTGAATACGCATGCATATACCAGTTTCTTTGGCGCTTCAGTGTGTATCCAGGTCGCCGGACTGGCAGAGGGAGACAAACTTCGTAGCCTGCAAGGCCTCGAGACATAACCTCGTTAGAATGTTACTATCTAGTAGGCTCTGCTGCAGCACCTGCAGGAACTGCAAGCTCGTAATAGAGCAGCAACTGCACGCGTTAATGAAGACATGCTAGGCTGGACGTGGGATGAGTTGGAATGTCAGTTAGATATCCAGTGTGCTACAGATGGCGCACACACTCAAGTCTGTTAAACGGCTACTAAAACCTTAGATGTTTCTTAATATTAAGTCTTAAACCGAACATTTCTATTCCCACTTCTGAGATATACACAATCAAAATTGCGATGATACGTAGTTATTGACATGAGACTGAAGCGTCAGTTTGAAATGTACCGCCGGCTACTAACGCCACTGCAATGGCTGCTAGATGGTGTTAAACTCCGTCTTCCAGGTATTCATCACTTCGGCCTTCTTCTGGAAGGTTCGAGGCACTACTATCAAACGTATAATAGCAGCGTTCCGCAGCAATCCCGACAACCAGTAGTTTTATTCTTAACAAGTAAAACGGAGTCAGTTGTGGACAACTCAATAATTCATTATGAAATACCGAGCCGGTTGTTTCTTTAACTCTTTCCCCCCATTCCTCTATAACTAGATGCTAGCCGCGTGTCTCAGCACCTAGTACTTAGAAACGAAACTTAAGCACTTTACTAAAATCTCTTACCTTTGAAAACTTCCAGGATGACGTTATTTTAACGTCGATGTTGTATCAAAGAATTCCAACCAATTAATAAAAGGCACGAATAAAAAGTTTACGCCGATTCTGCATAGGATATCTGCTGTGTCTTATTGAATTATTCAGTTGTTCTTTTCGCATGTGGAAACAGAGATAATTTAAGAACTTTGCTGGAAGATTCATAGAAAAAAGGAGAAGCCAAATCTTGGTCTAAGTCCAAGTACAGTTGTCCACAAAAATTACGAAATTTTAGCAACTGAATATCCTTGAATACTCATTACCTTAATCCTACAGATGGAGCTATTGATATACGTTTGGTAGTCAAAAATGAAAGTTTGACACAAGTTGACGTTGTTTGTATTAGTGTGAAATACTGAAAAGACTGCATGGACTGCTGTCCCTGCATACGCTCGTTGCACAGGGTCGAATTAAGAAGCATGAATTTCTGTAAATAATATTTACATATTCGTCAAGGCGTTCCTACTAGTATGTTTTTTTTAATGACGTAAATCTTATGAATAGGAATTTATTTTATCAACAGTGTCTAACGATTTCCATTTGATTATTATTACATTATGGGTACAACAAGTGAAGACAGAATCTCTAAACAGATCTGTCAACGGCATTCGTCGCTACGCTTTACAGATCCAGCTGTAGTGTTTTCCAGAATCTTTGCTTGCCATGTTTAGGCAATCGTGTTCACCTCACTTCTTTCAAATACCAACATAGTCATTATTCTCGTGTTATAGACGTAAACGTAAATCTGTTGCAAAAGTTTGAAATCCTGCAGACAACAGTCCTCAAGTTTTTCTGTTACTATCAGCTATCGTTCTGGCGTTATTGTTGATTTCTGGACGACACAGTACTTCAATAGAATTGTTTGCATTTGTATGATATTGCTTGTTGGTATGCTTAATCTACATTACATTTATCCATGTTTGTGTTTGTACATAAACAAATATCGCCTGTGCTCCAAAGATAAACACGTTACATATGGCATGCAGGGCCATTTCGAAGTTTTATTTACTTTGCGCCGATATTGCTTTTTGTCAGCGCGTTGCCCTCTGCTGTTTTCTGGCACGACTCCTGGAAATTCTGTTACACTTGTGACGATGTCCGAAATCAAGGCTATTATAAACAGCTGTAACCGTAACTAATGCTATAATTCTTCAAAACAGTGAAAAAGGAGGTACTACTAACCCTGAGAAAATAGCCCGCTTTTGTAAATACTGCAGTTTAATATTAAAACACCTCTGTGTAATTCATAGTGTGACTGGGACTTTGTTCAAGCTGTCTGCTTTAAAGCTGTCTACTTGAAAGTCGTAACTAATGTTTCTGCCAATGAGAAAATAGCACTATTTATACCTACATTTAGACTGCATAAATTCTTAACTACTTCCGCAGTAAACCAAAATTTTACGAAACGTTAAAATATCCTTTTATTCGACAACTGCCGGACCTCCTTTATAGAGTACAATTACATTAAGGAACTACCGTGTTTCTAATATCATTGAAATGTCTAATTTTATCCCCACTGAAGGACAACCTCCGGACTCATATTACAAATTCTGCGTCGTCCTTGGACTGCAAGAGGAGATTGAAATGTTGTTAATGAATCCTAAGTAGTCAAGAATTGCGAATAATACTCTACATAATGTCGTTCTATACCTTAGGAAATAGTGTTGGCGTCTGTGAACGTGAACTTTGTGAGTTTCTTACGTTATGCGAATAATACTATATATGAGGTCTGCTCACAAAATTGACATTACTATCCTGAATGAAAGTGAAGAAACATTAGAGGATCTTCTGAATGGAATGAACACTCTAATGAGTGTAGAGCATGGACTGAGAGAAAATCGAAAAAAAAACCGAGGTAATGAGAAGAAGAAGAAGAAGTGAGAACAGCGAGAAACTTAACATTGATAGTCAATTATTCAAAATGACAGTCAAAAACGCATTATTTATTTTGCTGCCAACCGGTTTCAAGCCGCGACGGGGTCATCTTTAGGGCAATTTACACTGTAAAATTATAATATTACTAAGTTATCCTGTACGTAATCTACAAGCAATTAGTCAAAGTTACATAAATAAACAGATTTTATACCCATTTGGTCGCTCGCTGGAGTCGCTACCCTGCCTGTGCACGGTTGGTTACTGTGCACGGTTGGTAACTATGCATGGTTGGCTCTCTGCATGAGCTTAAATAAGGGCCAACAACTTGTGGGCCGACGGTAACGCCCTCAACGGTGACCAACGTTAGTTACATGCTTAGGCAAGAAATTGTAAATTTTAGAGTTTGTTCCCGTTATAATATAAAAAAAATAATAAGTAAAATATAACTAATTAAACCTCGAGAAATTTACAATTAATTAGTTATATTTATTACTTGTTATTTATTATGTTTTATATTACAACTGGAACAAACTTTAAAATTTACGATTTCTTGCTTAAGCATGTAACTACCGTTGGTCACCGTGGAGGGCGTTACCGTCTGCCCACGTGTTGTTGGCCATTATTTAAGCTCATGCAGAGAGCCAACCATGCATAGTTACCAACCGTGCACAGGTAGGGTGACGACTCCAACGAGCGACCAAATGGGTGTAAAAATCTGTATATTTATGTAACTACGACTAACTGCTTGTAGATTACGTACATGATTACTTAGTAATATTATAACTTTACAGTGAAAATTGCCCTGATGATGTCTAAAAAAATTAACATTCATAATCTCGAAGTAGACGAAGTTAAGGCATTCTACTACCTAGTGTAACACGCTAAGTAACCCGAAAACCCAAATAAGAATGTCATGATAATTTAAAGTAGGGAAAAGCATTATCCTGACAGGTACGACAACTTTGACAATAATATAACACCTAAAAGTTTTCATGAACACTAGTTTCAATAATTACTGAGTATGTCATGATATAAAGCTAAAAGGAAAGAAAGGGTATTTTAATCAGCTATCAAACATCTTAATAATAACTCCAAATCAGTACAACGGAAGTTAAGTCCAAAGTGATATGTAGATCAGAGATAACATTTATTGTGAAAGAGAGTTGTAAACGCGGCGAAAAGGAAATTCAATGCGTCTACAGTACTCGATCATGGAAATGTTAGTCGCTTGCTAGCTTGCTTGCTATCAAGTCGAGAAAGAGCACCGTTTGTTATAGTACTACAAACGGAACGCTACGAGACTGTTTCTATTTAAAAAGAATGTACGACGAGTTAATGAACTTTAATTATTGGAGATATTGTGGTGGACTCAACCTTCATCAAAGTGAACAGTTACAACGAAGAATGGACATAGTATCGAAGACAGCAATAGCTGATTAGCCTGGAGTAGGAAACATTAATACGCCCACACGAAGATAATACAAATACGCCAATTGTAAAAGTTGTCCTAACTGTCACGATCACCTAACTGAAAAGAATCGTAATTGATCTGATCCATCCATGTGTGTGTGGTGTGATGATTATAAACCAACTTCTAAGAAGTTACAATAAAACTGTTCGTCAGTAATGGAAATCTCACGTGTTGGCTCCATCATTAATTGAACTGTGTGATAGTTGATGATCAAAATTAATTAACTGTGAACATTTTAATTGGAAGAGTCACTTGATGAAATTGAGCATTGAAAGGAATGTTTTGCCGAAATAATATCACGATGCACGAAAGCAAGATAGCATTACAGATTATCCCTGGATTTGCGTCGTGCCCCAGTGAACAATTCTGCCTAGCAACGTAACAACAACTACTGATAGTGAACCGCAAATGAATTTTTCGTCGCTTCAGTGGTGTGAAACGACGCCGGTATGAATGATTCACTCAATACTGCAACAACTAACTAACTGGGCACAGCAAATCATCATAAAGCCATTGTTGTTGTTGTGGTCTTCAGTCCTGAAACTGGTTTGATGCAGTTCTCCATGCTACTCTATCCTGTGCAAGCTTCTTCATTTCCCAGTACTTACTGCAACCTACGTCCTTCTGAATCTGCTTAGTGTATTCATCTCTTGGTCTCCCTCTATGATTTTTACCCTCCACACTGCCCTCCAATGCTAAATATGTGATCCCGTGATGCCTCAGAACATGTCCTACCAACCGGTCCCTTGTTCTTGTCAAGTTGTGCCACAAACTCCTCTTCTCCCCAATTCTATTCAGTAGCTCCTCATTATTTATGTGATCTACCCATCTAATTTTCAGCATTCTTCTGTAGCACCACATTTCGAAAGCTTCTATTCTCTTCTTGTCCAAACTATTTATCGTCCATGTTTCACTTCCATACATGGCTACACTCCATACAAATACTTTCAGAAGCGACATACTTTCAGAAGCGACTTCCTGACACTTAAATCTGTACTCGATGTTAACAAATTTCTCTTCTTCAGGAACGCTTTTCTTGCCATTGCCAGTCTACATTTTATATCCTCTCTACTTCGACCATCATCAGTTATTTTGCTCCCCAAATAGCAAAACTCATTTACTACTTTAAGTGTCTCATTTCCTAATCTAATTCCCTCAGCATCACCCGACTTAATTCGACTACATTCCATTATCCTCGTTTTGCTTTTGTTAATCCTCCTTTCAACACACTGTCCATTCCATTCAACTGCTCTTCCAAGTCCTTTGTTGTCTCTGACAGAATTACAGGATTGACATTCTGCCGCGCTGACCACTCAGCTACCGGGGGCGGACAAGGAATATGTAGAGAACACTGACAAGGAAAAGTGACAGGATGACAGGGCATTTGTTAAGACATCAGGGAATGACTTCAATGATACTAGAGGGAGCTGTAGAGGGCAAAAAGCGTATAGGAAGACCGAGATTGGAATACATCCAGCAAGTAATTGAGGACGTAGATTGCAAGTGCTACTCTGAGACGAAGAGGCTGCATTAGGAACGAAATTCGATACCGGCCCCATCAAGTCAGACAGAAAACTGATGACGCAAAAAGAAAAGTAGTTCGTGTACTAAGTTTGAGTGAAGTCGATTCAAGGTATGTAAGGGGCTTTTTACCCGTGGCTTTCCACGTGTACGGACATGTCTCATGTATTTCACATATTTGACACATATCTATACACTTATTTCAGCAGTATCTCTAGTGAATTTCACTCTGCACTTCCTGTGTGCAGCACTGGGAAATCAATCAAGGGAAATCTCAGCAGTTTCAGATTCTCGTTCAAGGTGAAAAAAGGGTCACACATTGGACTGTGCTCCTATCGATTTGTGCAGTGTTTATGACATATGTCTTGAGCTATATCAGGTGCAACAATATAATTTTTTCAGTCACATCCAGTGATACATGTGGATACTTAGTTATTTTGCTAGTTAGTTGCATGTCCCGTGGATGATTTTGCACGATAGGTCGTACTGATGTGCACGAGCCTTTTTACATTCGCTTTGTAATCTGTGCGTACAGTTACATTCTGAACGTTTCTAAATTATTTTAGTTATTTATTTTTTCTTTTCTTACTTAAGGAAAAAGGTATACAAATGTCCTAGTTACCACCTTTTACAAATTACAGTAATAGATATTCTTATACAAAATGGAGGGATTGTCAAGGAGAAAGGTTCTCAGTTTATATTCAAATTTTGCATTGCTGTCTGTCAGACATTTTATATCACTGGGTAAGTGATCAAAATTTTTTGTCGCAGCATTGTGCACTCTGTTTTGTGCTAAAGATAACCTTATTGCGGAATAATTTTTCCTTCAGCAGTTGTAATTATGTACATCATTGTTCCTTTTGAACTGCAATGGATTACTTACAACAAACTTCATGATGGAATAAACAAACTGTGAAGCTGTAGTTAGAATGCCCTACCTATTAAACAAATATCTACAAGACGATCGTGTGTGAGTGCCACATGTTACCCTTACAACACGGTTATGAGTAATGAAGACTCTTTTTCTTAAAGATGACTTATCCCAGAACATTATTCCATATGACATTATTGAATGAAAATATCCAAAAATATCGAGGAACTGATTAGTCTCTCTCCAAAATATTTTAGCGATTCTAAATGTGAATCTGCCTCAGCTAAATTGTTTTAGGAGTTGCAAAATGTTTTTTTTTTTCAATTTAAGTTCTCATCTATGTGGACCCCTAAGAAATTTTGATCGTTCGAGTCTATTTGTTATTTCCTCACCATATGTTACACTTATCGTTGGTGTCTTACCACTAGGCGTGTAGAACTCAATATTTTGTATCTTTTTAAAACTGAGAGTGAGACCATTTGCAGAAAACCTGTCAATGATACTTTTAAGAACTTTGTTGACTAGTTCTTCTGCGTCTGTATGTATGCTTTGATTGATTACAGAACTAATGTCATATGCAAAAGAACTAATCCTGCTTGTTGTGTATTATACAGATCGTTTACGTACATGAGGAACAGACTGAATCTTGGAGAACTCTATACGTGATTTCTCCCCAGTCAATGTCCCTGGACTACATTGATAGAATTACTAAGTACTACTTTCAGTGTTCTTTCCGTTAGATATGAATCAGCCATTGGTTGGCTACACCATCTCTCCGAAAAAAAGTAAATTTATCTAGGAGAATACTATCATACAGTCAAATGCCTTAGAGAGGTGGCAGAAAATACCAGCCAGCGCTACTTCATTATTTAATGCTTGTAAAATCAGGTTAGTGGACATGTAAATGTTATTCTCAGTAGAGTAACTCTTCTGAAACCCACGCTGAGATTTTCTAAGGATACTACTGTTGCTAAGGTGAGATATTATTCTAGAATAAATCATCCTCTCAAAAATTTTGGAGAATGGTGTTAGGACTGAAGCAGGTTGGTAATTTTTCACATATCTCTTACCATGGTTCTTGAAGAGTGGTTAACAATGGCATATTTCAGTCTTTCTGGAAAAATGTCTGGAGTTGGTGAACCATTACATGTTTCAGGTAATACTGGGATTTTAACATGGAAGCAATTCTTTGCCACTCTATTGGAAACACCATGAAAACCAATTATGCTTCTATTTGTGAGGAAATAACATCTTTGTTAATTGGAAAAGGAGAAGTTGGTGGAACATACATATAATTAAATTTTTTTCGAGTTACATTTTCAGTGTAATGCCCTTGAACTGTTTGTTTATATGATTTCTACTACATTTAAAAAAAATGGTTCAAATGGCTCTGAGCACTATGGGACTCAACAGCTGCGGTCATCAGTTCCCTAGAACTTAGAACTACTTAAACCTAACCAACCTAAGGACATCACACACATCCATGCCCGAGGCAGGATTCGAACCTGCGACCGTAGCAGTCGCGCGGTTCCGGACTGAGCGCCTAGAACCGCGAGACCACCGCGGCCGGCCTACTACATTTAAGGAATGATTGTTAAATGCATTTGCTACCTGTGACTCATTATTCATATCCCTTCTGTTCAGTCCAGTAGTGATGTTGCCTTGTTCTGTGGCTGGTTGTGCTGTGTCTCGTTTAACTACATTTCATATAGCCTTAAGTCTGTTGTCAGAAGCACAGACTTCTGATATTATGTGCATATCCCTTTATTAACTAACAACTTTTCTTAGTAATTTGGAATAGTTTTTGTAGTGTTCAACTCTAAAATATTCTTACCACATTTGCCCTTGAGTCGTTAATTATTCTGATTTTCACTGAGAAGTATCCTTACTGTATGGTGCTCTGTTAATTGTGCTAAGTAACTGTTCATCACGATCAGAGAGAGAATTTGTTTCTGGGTAAACAGTTAATTTCTTGCTTTTAACTTCATCAAAGAAAAAATATCATTTTGGGTCCTACTGTCCTTATCCACCTGTGTTGGGAAGTTTATTACTGAAATCAAATTGCAGGATCCAAATAACGTTTCCTGATCATTTTTCTTACCATAACCCTTTACAAACTCTACATTGAAGTTACCACAGACCATTAACTGCTTGATGCTCTCTGACAGATAGCACAGTAAGGAATCCAGATTCCTCATAAACAGTTCATATTTTTCCAGAGGGGATCCATATAAAGTTAGAATAAAAGGTGAATTATTTTTCAGTATTAATTCACAAGCACATATTTCTATGTGCTGACCACCACAAAATCTCTTTGTGTTAATGTTTTTGAATTTGTATTCCGTCTCCTCCTTTTGACATATTAGTACTGCATAAGTAAGTTGCAATAGTGTAATTGGTTATGTGTAACGTATTTAACCCTGTGGTTATGTGGTGCTCCTACAAGCAAAGGATGTGTGTCTTTTCACAGCTCTCAAAATTTTCCCGACATACAAGAAGCTCTTCTGCATTAGTACTTATTCCTCCAATATTTTGAGGAAATAAGGTAACCTAACTTTTTTGCATTATTAATCATTTTGGAAGGTTCTTCTGTTACATTCACTTCTTTAAAACAGAATGCCTGAACTCTGCTACTAATCTAAACACCTCTGACACCAGTAACCACAGGGATCCTGCTATGTGTGATGGTGCTCACCTGTATAAAACCTGCAAGAAGCTCAGCCAACCAATCTTTCGCCATCCTATTCAGGTGTAACCCCATGTCTCGTATATTCCGATCTCCCAGTTGTTGCCACTGGTACTGCACTCATGTATCATTCCAGTCAGCCGCAGCCGGCTTAACTCAGTTTTGACATGGCTCACAGCAGCGTCTACCCAGGACTGTCATGGTCCTACAGAACCTCCATAAAATTGACATTTGTTAGCGGTCACTACTCTTATTACATCCAGGTCACCCCTACTGCTGTAATTACTGTCCTCAGCCAGGCTATTCCCTCCTCCATCAACTACAATAACCTCATGCTCTTTGCCAAAACCTTTGGACAAATTCCCTATGTCCTCTGTCATCTCCTTAAGTCCAGAACTTGGCTTCACGGTACTTGTGATCTCGTATCCTATTTGTCCTGTACCGTCTAGTCTACATCCCTCCCATGACTACTACCCAGCAGTAAGACTCTTTCTTCCAACTGTCTTTTGGTGCTGACCTACACTAAATTTCTTTGCTAGAAGTTTGCTGCGCCCTACTGTGACATATAGTTGGATGAGGCTCTTCCTTACCTACCTCACCACCTACCTGGATAGTTTTCAGGTTGTCTGCCCCTTCACTCTGCGATGGTAGACACTGGGTTAGCCGACAAAAGCAGCTTTTACAAAAATTCGACTAAATGCCCACCACGCAAAGTCCACGTAATTATAGACCATGGGCAGTAGGTGAAAGTTAATTAAACTTTCTAGTGTTCGCGCTACTTGCATGACTTGTTTGAAAAAATGTCTAAAATTAACTTTTAGTTGGTTTATTATGACTAAAACAAGAAAATTGGTATCAAGTCCGTATTTAATATCCCTACACTAATTATGCAATGTTACTGACAGTCTCTGCACCAAGTTCAGACCAAAAACAGCGAGAAGATATTTATACCGACCCGCTATCTTATGCGTCCTAAACAGTCACTCACCAACGGATATTAGCGAGTTAACACAATCAGTCGTCCAGTAGTCTTCTTTTACAGAAGTTCGCGCCATAATGTGTCGTAATTTGCACGAAACACGCCACGCGAATTTTGTGTACGACTTGAAGTTTTCACAAGCCATATCTCCAAAACTAAATCACTCACAAAACTCAAACTTTCCCAAAGTGCTCAACACTGTAGGCGCTTTCTTAATTTTGGTTCAAATTTGTTCAGCGCGATGTTATGTCCGCTCCTGACAGACTCTACGGACTCGTAGATCTGAGGCACCAAACCCTACTCAAAAGCGAGGGGAAATACTGAATTCATATTGGCCAGTATGTTAACGAGCTAACCAGATCATCTACAACACTTCTGTAGTAGTAGTATTTCCTATGTCAGCCAATCAAATTACCACACATAATTTAGACTACAAATTTCGTAATTCCGAAAGAAGATAAAATTTAATGAAAACTATATAAGACCCGTTTCCACAAAGTAAATTAGTAATAAATTTAATACTCAACGCTCCTTCTGGCTGCCCTACATAAAATAAAGCTCTCTTGGACATACGTCACAAATTTCCTTATTACACAACAACTTTCTCACGCTTACATTTACATAGTTAAAATAAAATATCACATTCTCACTTTACTTATCTACTCTATTCACTCTCTCGGTCCCTCCAAAACATTCAGGCAACCAAAACACAATGAAATAATAATTATCCAATGTACTGCTACTTACTTCTTTAAATTGTGGTAATGAAACTGAAGAAAATTCCGCAAAATTCGGTTATATGAACGTTTACTGTAGGTCGTAGTTTCAATTGACATTACAGGTGAATCCATTAAAGTACTAACTCTGTTTCACAATGCAAGCATAGTTATTATGTGTTTTAGGTAAAAATTTATGTCCTAAAAGTGTTGAAGTTACTGATTTGAAAATTTAGCACTATTATTCTGTTATCCACAGAATTTGGTACACTAAATATGAAAAAGATCGATTAATATTTAATAGCATCTCTTCAGATTTATACAGAGTATGTGTAATCAATCCATTGCACGCACTGTTAAGGGGACATTGTATGTCTTATGCTACCAATGTTAAGTTATCCAATTTTGTGACCCATTATCTTGGAAACTTTTTAAGACACCAACTTACAATTTTCCATAATTATTGGATGCGCCTCTCTAGATACACTGAACTAGAATTATTACTAAAATTGTATTGTGGGGCATGTTATCTTTGTTTTCAAACAATTTTTTGACAGAATTCTTTAAATAAATGAACGCAAAAACAAAATAACTCAGGGTATTTTAATTATTCTTGTTCCATATGTGTTGAATCTCACAATTGGCATGCTATGAAAATTTCATGTCTCTACCATCAGTACTGTTTTAGAGAACAGGTCATTTATTGCAAAAAATGTAGTTTGGAGATATTGAGGTTTAAACTTTTTTATTACAAATTCTATACAGACTTACATTTCTGGGTCTTTTATGCACTAGAATTGTCCTGGACCATTATCTGTGTCTACTTCAGTGTCACAACAGCCCAGTGCTTGCCTCTCCTTTTCTTTCTTGTTTCTTTTGTCATTTGCTGAGCAGCTAACTCTGCTTCACACGGAGCTCATCCAGTTTCCGCCGTCCTTTTTCTGTGTTCTGTCCAAATCTTACCCCTAACTTCTCCAGAAACTTAAATCTTTTATAGTTCCCACCACTAAAAGTTATTACAGCATCAGACACTGTTAAGTTTAGACTCATAAGGTCAACAAATACATTTTTAGGCACATGGCACCACACAACAATGTTGAAGGACTCATTCACATTCACGATCTTCCCATGTAAACACTTATTTAGTAGCTCAGGATTTGTCAGATCTCTGTAAATAGGTTTGATTGCCTCCATTATCGGCAAAAGAAGAAAATGTTTTCGTGTGAATTCATGCAGGGTGCCACAAAATTTAGCTTGCCAAATTCAACACAGTGCAGATAACATTACCAGCCATTGCACCCTTACCAATGCATCTGAGGCCATAGAACAGTCTCGCACTAGTTTCATACAATTCATTTCCTGAACAATTTGATGAAGTATGAAATGCTTTTTAGTTTTTGCCTTTCTGATATTTAATAATTAATTTGGAAACAACACCTATTCTATCTTCAATCTCCTCATAAAGTTTAACTTCACCGCCATAATGACAGCAAGAGACAGTTTCAGAAAGCACTTGTGCAAGAATGTTCAGATCAATAATGACGTTGTCCACAGTATCAGTACTTTTACCACTGTCACCCGTTTGTAAAGTTACGTTCCTTTTCGATGCACTAGGGGGCGTGGTCCCTTCAGAAACATTACCGTGATTTCCTTCACTGCTAGCACACGTGTTTTCTAGTACTTAAGAAGAAAATGGAGGTCTCACATATCTGTTACCCAAAAATTTGCGGTTCTTGAAGTTACTTTTACGCTTAGTCATCAATACAAATTTAGCTTACTACAAAAATAGCCGCTAATCACACTACTTTCAACGAAAACTACGTAAGTAGGCTGTTTAGGTTTTCTTATTAGAAACGCCACGTAGCGCTCTGTATGAAAATCATTGGCTGTGCTGAGTGCAGTCTGTGGCTGGGTGGCATTGTTGTAATATTCGCTATTGTAGTGTTGGGCTGTTGGCTGTTAACAGCGCATAGCGTTGCGCAGTTGGAGGTGAGCCGCCAGCAGTGGTGGATGTGGGGACAGAAATGGCAGAGTTTTGAAATTTGTACGACTGGATGTCATGAACTACTATATATATTATGACTTTTGATGACTATTAAGGTAAATACATTGTTTGTTCTCTATTAAAATCTTTCATTTGCTAACTATGCCTATCAGTAGTTAGTGCCTTCCGTAGTTTGAATCTTTTATTTAGCTGGCAGTAGTGTCGCTCGCTGTATTGCAGTAGTTCGAGTAACGAAGATTTTTGTGAGGTAAGTGATTTGTGAAAGGTATAGGTTATTGTTAGTCAGGGCCATTCTCTTGTAGGGATTACGGAAAGTCAGATTGCGTTGCGCTAAAAAAAATTATTGTGTGTCAGTTTAAGCACAGTCATGTACAATTTTTCTAAGGGGACGTTTCATATGTCGACCCTTAGCCGAGGATACCTCACTGGAATCTTATGATTTTTTCTTGTAGTTTGTATAATTAGTGTAGCTTTAGTTTATTGCTAGTGCGTAATTGTAGAGAGAATCTCCTTTGTAGTTGCAGTCTTTCATTGTTGTGCAGTAAAACAGTTGTGGCATGCATGTAAATTTGCACCAAGTATTTCGCAGCTGCGCTTGCGATTAACCAGATAATTTTTCAATGCTCTTCAAATTGTGCTTTTCTGTGTTATCGTGTGAAATATTGTGACAATAATGACGTGTGAAAAACGTAACACTAGGCTCCAAAGTAAACTGAGAAATAATAGTGACGACGCGCGTAGCTTATCAGCACCACTGTGTAATGAATTAACAGACATTCAAAGTAGTAATTTGGTAATTGTGCATAGAGAAATGGAGTGGGTGGCAAATAATGGTGTAGACAGTGAAACAAGTAGTGAACAGGGAAGCATTATCGATCTATCGGTCGGCAACAGCTCGCCTCAGGAATCCGAAATGACAGAACACAATATCGCAAATACTGTAGACTCAGGTTTTGGGTCCTCACCGTTTTCTCAAATAAGTCAAGACACATTTTCTGCTCGTCAAAATGTAAATGTTGCCGGAGCAAATGCACTGCCGAAAAGCATAGAGGAACAGATTCCAGACACCAATACATTATTATTGCAATTAATGCAGCAAATGAAACAAAATCAGAGACAAACCCAGCAACAGTTAGACACAATGGAACAAAATCTTCAAAAGTTAGACACAATGGAACAATACCAGAGACAAACACAGCAACAGTTAGACACAGTGGAACAAAATCAGAGACAAACACAGCAAAAGATTCAAAAGCTAGACACAATGGAACAAAAGCTTCAAAAGTTAGACTCATTGGAACATACGCTTGAACAAACACGTGAAGATTTAACTACTGAGTTACATAAAATCGAATCGAAATGTCAAAAAGTCTGTAATGACGTGAAAACACAAGTTTGTGACCATTTTCAACCTATTTTTCGCGGCATGAAAATGCATTACAGAATTACGAAGGAGCCATAAAAGAACTGCAAACTATTGTTCATGAAAATCATGACACCTTGCAACCTAAAATTGACTCAGTTGCATCTACCGATTCGGTTACGCAACTCGCAAAAACTCAGGAAAACTTAAAGGACACAGTAGATACTCTGAAAATTGGTTAAGAAAGACACATGGAGGAAATTGGTTCACTATCAGAGAAAGTAGTCGAACTTTCGGATCAGCTAACTAATTTATCTACGAAGGTAGATGATAATCTGAATGACGCAAGACCGGTAGTCTTTAATGACACAGAAGAGTACAAACAAATTAGGAAATTCAAACAAAATCAGAATCAAATTAATACACAACACCAAAGAGAAATCCTGGAAGTACAAGATCAGCTGACACAGGTAATACAAGAATTGCATATTCCAGAGGGCACTCGCGCTCCAGTACGAGAAGAGTGACTTAGAAATACAGAAAAGCCGCAAAATAATAACACAGCGCTTTTCGGATATTATGAAAGAAATTGGCAAGGTGCACCGAATTTTGAAATGGAACCTCCGAAACGACGCAACAATGACCGACATGCGACTCGCCGACACGATGATTTTGACTATAAGCTGTTCATTACTACACGCAAATTCAAAACATTTAAGAATTCTGCCAACGACGTTCATCCACAAGCGTGGCTCCATCGGTTTCTCTCATTGCTTCCCCCCCCCCCCCCCCCCCCCCCCCGCAACTGGTCATTTGAGCACAGATTAGAATTTATGTGTGGCTATTTAGAGAATGAACCAGCTGTAAGAATGCGATCAGTCATTCACGATTGCCACAGTGAAGGAGAATTTTATCATGCCTTCCTCTCAGCATATTCGTCTCAAGCTACACAAGACCGAGTAAAACGTAGCATCATAATGATGAAACGTTTCGAACAATCTGAATTTTCCAGTCTTGTGAAATATTTTGAAGACATGTTGCACAAGAAGCAGTACCTGTCAAACCCATACAGCCCCTCAGAACTCATCCACATTTGCTTAATCAAATTACCTGAACATTTACGACATATTATTTTGGCAGGACGTTGCAAAGACGACATTGAAGCTTTTCAGGGACTCTTACAAGAATTAGAAATTGACACTGACAATCGCGGAACGCGAAAACAGGAACACAACAATTACAGGTCTCATCCGTTGCAATTACGCGATGAAAGAAATAATAACTGGATACGACATGGCTATTCTCACAACACAAATCGTGACCAAAACAAACACCAGCCGTATGACAACCGTTGGCAGAATAATAATTACAGGGAAAGATCACCTCTCCGTGATAGTGACTATCACAGAGACAATCAGAGAATCAGACAATATGGGAACCAAAATAATTATTATCAAGAGAGACAGAATAACTTTAGATGGAACGGTCCAGTGCACAGTTACGATTCAGGGAGAAATTCTCCACTATGTGACCGACAAGACAGAAACTATAGAATCTACCGACATGATGACAGACGATATAATCGTAACGACAGACTTGAATTGCATCAGAACTGGCGAGATTCAACAGAGCAGGTGAATTTGTAGAAGTTAGGTCTCCTAATCCTAATAACGACGCACGCCAACAAAGACTCGCACCACAGGCAGCCACGTGCGCCAGCTGCCTCAGATAAAAATAACATAGACGCTAACCTTGAGACAAATTTTAGCATTCTTTAACGACGTATACCGGATGATAATTGCGTTCAAGTTAATTTGCTGTGTACTGAGAAAAGGGTAAAAGATTGCACCAAATTTCACATGTAAAACCGTTTATTGAGAGATAATCTGCTTTTTAACTTTGTCTTTTCCATAAAACTTTTCACTTCACATTACTAGTACGCTTTGTCAGACTTAGAATCTGTTAACATGCAATAATGTTTGAAGTTAACTATCCAGTCTAGAACCCAAGGAACATATTTAGATAGTATTTACAAATGCATTGTTATGGTGAACAGACGACACAGTGTTGTTATTTGTATATTCTTGCTTGTTAGTTGCACGATTACGTAACGACTACCAGGCTTACATGCTTAGAACATATACAGGCACTCCTAATGAGATTTTAATGCAACATTTTGGTTTACTTGAAAATACATTCTGGATTTAAAGTTCTTTCTGTGAGATACCAGATGACACAGTGGTTAGTTTATGTGACAGCTACACGATTTTATCACGACGCTACTAATGAGTGACAATTTACAATGTTGCTTTTGCGGTATTTCTGTTTTATATATGCACAGTTTTTCTGTATTATTCTGGAAAGTAAAACATGTTTTAGTAGTAACTTTTGTGGTATAGCTACAATGAGACGGCCTTTTTCGTAACACAACAATACGTCACATTATAGTACTTTCTTGATCACGGTAAGGTACGTAATAACTACGATATATATATGCAAAGCATTTCACTTTTGTTTATCATGAGGTAAGTACATTGACTTCTGCAGAATGTAGCTTTCGGAGGACGATAACTGCGACACTTCCACAGAGATTATCTTACAACAAGACGCACAGTTTAGCGCTACAGTACACGTATTTGAGTGATTCATTTTGTACTTAAAACATTTATTTTTAAAGATATTTGAAGTACAATGATACAAAGGTTTTCCGTGATGCATTTCTTTCCATTGCTGTAATCTGAAACACCTGAGGGTATAATTACATTAATCCTCGGGGGGGTACACTCTTACTTTGTGTACCATATGTGTGGCAAACACAAGGATCCCTAGCTAATATGGTATTTGCTTATACAACTTTACACATCGGTACCATATTTCTCCAACACAGAATTACACAGCTACCTGATTATTTAACAGAGAAACAAACATTTTTTCTGCTACGTCAGTGACCGATGATTACATAATTACACAGTTGGATAACTTCACACATATGAAACTGTATTTTGTCTGTACTTTGTGAACTGTTTATATTTTTTCAGAACCATTGTGATACTATGAGAGCTTTGAATGATGTATTTGGTATGGGAACATAATTTTTAAAGTATGTTTGAGGTAGATGGCACTATTGAAATGAGCAGAGAATTTTTTTTTAGGTTTTGAAATTATTGCAGAAAGCTACGATGTTTTAGAGATTTGACTGAGGTGTTATGATGTTATTATTATGACGACAATGTGTATTATGCTGTTGAGGTATATTTATGATCAATAAGCTGATGCTATACGAGGAATTTGATTATGCTACGTATTTACTATGATGAAATATTGAAGAAGTGTCGACGAATATGTATATGTGTAATAAGGTAAGGAATAATGAGTAGTGGTTAGGGACTCTGACTTGGGAAAAAGGATGTTGGAAACCGAGAATCGTACTTTAAGAATTATGAAATGTGTGTACATGCTTGAATGTATTACAATGCTGTCAAAAATTTTTTGGACACTGTTATATTTATAGGATTTTGTTTCTACAGATTTGCAACACAAATTCTCGAACTGTGAAATTTTTATATGAGACTGTCACTGTAGTGCAAACTGGTGTCGTAAATATTTCGGTAAGAAATTTAAGTGACCACCTTCACATAATGCATGGTGGGCACCCAGCTTCGCGATAGTTGCCTGGGAAAAAGCCATTAGCGTGTGCCTTTCAGTGGCACAGGTGGAGAAAAAAAGAGACCATTAACCTTGCTATTGACATTCCTTTGTAGAAAGCATCGCAAATATGACACGCTCATTACTTGAAAACATATGATTACTCGTACTTTGTGCTACTTACTGAAATGCTTATGAATTGATGGGAAATATTTGTACCTCTGCACATTTGATTATGACAAGTGTCTTTCTATGAGAATTGAGAGAATTTCTACTAACTTATGAAATGCCTCATAACTACTGAATGATTATTTTATGTTTTACTTTGTACATAGTTGCTTATTTTATTTGATTTCTGTTTTCCAGGTGTGTTGCACTATTGCTTTTATAAAATAAAATTCAATGCATTTGCTAATGTGAACACTTCCTGTCAACAGATCTGTTAGATAATAATGTTATGATCCACATTCTTCAAAAAAAAAAAAAAAAAAAAAAGAAAGAAAGAAAAAAAGGGAGCACTTGAAAAGGAAAGAACAGTAAGAAGGGACTAATAACAGTAACTACATACATAATTTACTTTTCAAGTACTTGGCAATTTTTATGGTAGAATAAGTTGTGGTGCACCACTTTAATTACATAGACATTAAGATGTGAATATACATTTCCCTTGTCTGCACAGTTGTCTTTAGTGTAATATTTTTTTTCTGCTTGAGCTATGTCATATTTAGATATAAGTTATTGCATTTGCTGCTGCTGTTTGCCAGGCATAGTGCTACTAAATTTCACTTTACATTACTCTGTTAAGCCAGATTTACTACTGATTTATTTTTCTTGTTTACTGCTCATTGCCTTATATTAGTTGTAATATTGCTGCTTGCTTTGCCAATTTGCATTTTTTTGTCATTGCTGTTTGTGCTAATTGTTTTGTGCTGCTGCATTGCCTTGTCCCTTAGTTTAGCATCTGAGCTCAGTAGATTTAAGATAGCTTAAGATCGGGTGGGCTATATGTGAGAACGAGTTGTGATGAATTGGAAGAAATGCATAGAGAAGCTATAAGAAAATGGTTTGGCCAAAAAAGTATTTTGAAAGAGGATATGAACCAAAAAAACTAGGGTTTAGGGACAACAGGTTTAGGTAGGATTTTCTTGGAAATAAATGATGAGGTAAGGTAATGGAAAATAAATAATGAGGTAAGAAATATGTGAAGATATAAATACAGAAAGCATGCTTGGGTAGGATTTTTTTGGTGGATAAAAATGTTGAAATAAGAGGAAAGATCTATGGAATGAAGTTTTGGGTTGGACTGCAGTACCAAATGTCACACTGAAAACGAACCCTGTCTTTCCTTTTGTATTATTCCGCTATGTGTTTATGTACCCTTGTGTATTTGTCGTTTTCCTGTCTTTAAGTGTTTAGCTAATAAGATCTATGTTGTAGAATTTTTCTGATAATATGTTGTAAAGATGTTTAGACATTATTTATTCTGTTTTGTTTTAATGCTCATGTGTGAAGTTGATGTTTCAAAAGTAATTCTGATCTTTTATGTATTTACTTATGTCATAATTCTTGTAACACTGATGTATATGTCTATTTCTATTCTTTTGTAAAGCCTGTGTTACTACAGCTGTTATCTGTACTGTTATGTTCTTTAATGATGTATTTTGTACCTTTGTAATTATATTCTTATACTGTAAATTTATAATTGTATAGACACCAGTTCTTCAAATTAAGTATCATTTCACTGCACACGTTTCTGTTGGTCATAATATACGCACAGTATGTGAGAAGTTATGACTGTTAGTGCTTGCACATGTGTTGATAATTCAGCAAGGGACTGGATAACAGCATTGCTGGTTCTAAGGACATTTCAAAAAAAAATTTTCTGAGTGCACAAGTGGTGGTTTATGGACTTTCTATATTGTCCACAAGACTCTTCGATGGTGATTGTGCACCTGCACAGTCGCTACAGATGGTTGCTGGCCGTCTCTAGAAAGACTACAGTGGGTCTGCATCTTTGATGACTCACCAATACCATTATTTCTACATGGACCGCAGTGGGTCTGCACCTCTGATGGCCCACCAATACCATAATCTCTACCAGGACTGCAGTGGGTCTGCTCTGTGATGACCTACTACCAACATTCTTGAAAACTTCGACTGACTCTGCTGTGGGTTTGCTCTGTTGTGGCCCATTACCTGTCTGCATGTCAAGAGTCAGCACTGTCTTTCTGTTGGAAGGACAACACTACTTCAAGGCTGCATGGAAATCCACTACTTCCGTGTGCATTTTCTTTTACTGCTCAGACATTGAGAAAAAAAAACACTGCAATTTTACTGTGATGAATGATCAGGACTGTCTTTATGGACTGTGAGAAAATTTTAGCTTTTGACCAACATTGTATCAATAAGTGCGTGCATTTGATATCTTTGTTATTGCAATTATGAAAAATTTTTTGAAATCAGTATTGGCCACCGCCCAAAACAATTTGTAAAATTTTTTGTGGGGAGCATGGGGGCTATGTAAGTAGGCTGTTTAGGTTTTCTTATTAGTATCGCCACAAATCACTGGCTGTGCTAAGTGCAGTCTGTGGCTGGGTGACATTGTTGTAATATTCGCTATTCTCGTAGTGTTGGGCTGTTGGCTGTTAACAGAGCGTAGCGTTGCGTAGTTGGAGGTGAGCCGCCAGCAGTGGTCGATGTGGGGAGAGAAATGGCGGAGTTTTGAAATTTGTAAGACTGGATGTCATGAACTGCTGTATATATTATGACTTTTGATGACTATTAAGGTAAATACATTGTTTGTTCTCTATTAAAATCTTTCGTTTGCTAACTATGCCTATCAGTAGTTAGTGCCTTCGTAGTTTGAATCTTTTATTTACCTGGCAGTAGAGTCGCTTGCTGTATTGCAGTAGTTCGAGTAACGAAGATTTTTGTGAGGTAAGTGATTTGTGAAAGATATAGGTTAGGGATTACTGAAAGTCAGATTGCGTTGAGCTAAAAAAAAATAATTAAAAAAAAATAAATTGTGGGCCAGTTTAAGCACAGTCATGTACAATTTTTCTAAGGGGACGTTTCAACTAGTATCAGAAACAAATAACTGATTTGTTTATTCTTAATTCCATCTTCCGAGACGTAGCAGTTGGCACAAAAAAAAGTAGTTCACAGCCTTCTGCACTGTGTATTTCCCAAGATATGACTGCTCAACTGTTGCAGTACATGCGTAGCTGCGAAATTTGAGTCACATGTCAACATTCAAAATATAAATGAATGTCTCACAGTTGTCTGGTTTTAATGTATTACATACAAAAATGTTCAGGAAAGACTAAAGCACAATGAAAACAGAAAATGTCAAATTTCAAGGAATTTCACGTACAATGTGCCCTTAAGCAAGTACACCGCCCGCCTATCTCAGAAGCCATAGTCAGCTATGGGAGCGTGAGAACCAGCACCTCCTCTCCTCCCGGCTCTGCGGCAAGCTATGTTCTCAATACAAGCTGACGACTCATAATAATTTGATACGTTATAAAGTGTCGGACAATAATAGATTTTTGTGAGTACATTCAGTGGTACATGCGAATACCATCTGCTAAATGTGTTACAAATAGGATTAGTAATAATGAAGTAATAAATTGAAAGGTCATGCTTGATGCAATAGTTTCACTCCATGGACAGGGAAAGTCTAGTAAGCATGAATGATTGTTATACTGCTCTACATAGAGGACCCCAAGACAGTGGTGGATTTACGGGTCTAGGGGCGGCACCTTAAAGGGGGGCGGCATTTTTTGCTCTGTACTCATTTTAAATTTATACGTTTTAAAATAACTGCGCTTAAGAACGACAAAAATTTTTGATATTAAACAAATTGCTATTTAAAAGAAGCCGTAAGAACGAAATTCGACGATACAAGCCTGGAAATATACATAGTCTACTTGTGACTGAATGGAAATTTAGCATTGGGTTTCTGTTTGGTATCATCTTCATGATTGTTCAAAATATTTTGGAGAAAGCTGTCAGGATGTCAATGTACAATACAATGTTTGAAACGTTATTATTACGAGAATGTTGTCGGCTTCTACTTAACCCCACCATATTTTCCCCATGAAAATACCGGGACCCCTTAAAAGCTGTGATAAACTAATCAGCAGTTTCTTAAATACTGTAACATGTGTGGGACTCAGTACATAAAACCCGACTCAACTTAAATTTCTTGTAGAAATTACGGGGAAGTTCCAAGTCAGCCGTCCACTGGTCTTCAGTACCTCAGCATTGATTTAATGACACCCATTTAACAAAACATGTTGATACTGGGAATGTTTTACATTTTTAAACACATGTTTATACGAAAAGAACATAAGTAGAACATCTAATAATGTGTGAAATATACTTCACAACAGTTTAAAAATTTTATTTACTTATTTACTTAGTTACATTTTCGGCGAAAAAGGAGGAAGAAACCAACTTTCGTTTGTCTCATTTATTGTGCTGCAGCCTGCACGATATCAAAGTTCTCACTCTGTGCAATCGAATAGTACCCGGCTATGCAAATTTTATATTAAACTACTTAACTAAGTTTTTTTCGTGGAGAAAAGGTTGTTTCTATTTTATGTTGGAATAAGAGGTGCATTGCGAGTAGACATAACAGCAGTGTTCACACAAATGACAGCACCCAAAATCAACTGCCAACATGACTACTTAAACTTCGCAGCCTCTCTTCTCTAGCCAAAGAAACCGCTAATGTGTTAAAAGAATAAGTGGGATAAGAGTAGATCCTGCACACTTCAGTGCAAGAAACTGCAATAAGTATTTGCTTTTTAAGTTAGAAAGACAGTGTCACGAATAACAGTACACTTTTGGGTCCCATCTAAAATTCCACTGACGCGGGAAACAGAAGCCAAAAAGGCTTTACGAGACGAATTGCATGCGGCAGCTGTGCTTCTACTGTTCTCTGACAACAGAGAAACAGGCGACAAAGACGTTAAATTATTCTGCATTGTCGTTCTTTCATAGCACTGTTACGCTAAGTAATCCGAGTTGGTCAATTCATCGTTCTGTGTTTAAAGTAAAAGTCTTTGTGCCTGTGTGACGTGTTTAAAGTAAAAAACTTTGTGCCCAATGTTTTGTGAAGTACGGCTGTAACTGGATACAGTCTTTTTTCCTTTCCTTGTACAATTTTTTTTCTGTTCGTTGACAATTTTGTGAGTGCCTTAACATGGATAACAGTGAAATAAGCAAACGTGCAAAATCAAGTGGGACAGCATTTCGGAAACTATCGGAGGAAAAGCGAGAACGAGAAGCCAATGTTCTTAAAATGTTTGGCATAGTAGATAAATTTTTCGCAAAAAATGTTACTGGTTCGACTTCGAGTTCAATCAGTACAGATGATACTTCTGGTACTGCAGCTGTCGTAAAAGAAGTAAATACAGACGAAACAAAAGTTAAAAATGAAGCCAACCACTTAACTGATAACCGTCTGGACTATGAAGATATGATCAACGAGTTTTCTGCCATCAAAGCCAGACGCCAACTTCGATATTTTGATAAATAATGTAGTTCAGTTCTGTCGATAAATACGTAAAAGCTTTGCTAATAACGTTAGAAAGAGCTATGGTGAGAGCAGTAGCTGCAGTACAAAACTGTTCAGACCTTACATGGATTAAAGGTATTGTGTGCACTTATTATGCAGCATCTAGCAACACAGACCCCAGCACTTTACACGTTAACTATTACATTACGAAACAAATTTGATTTTTCATGCCAGTCTGTACAATTATGTAATAGCAAATCCAGTTCTGTGTTTGTTCGTCTGTGTGTAGGTATTAGTTCGTGTACCGAAACCTCTATTTCATTTTCGTTTCTTACGTTTTCCTATAGATTCATATATAAATACTGAACGTGTTTTCTTTGTCTTCTACACATTCAAGTCATCACACCGTAAAACAAGAGTTTAATTTTAATTTTGAAAGAACTCTGTAAAAATACGTATTAATGTCTAATGTGAGACACGTTCGCTTCAATTTTTAGATCGTAACACAACTTTTTAATTTTTATTTTCAACGGTTTCGTGTAAAAGGACAAATTAAAAGTGAATCTATAATAAAAATCCGTTGTCTCCTACACACCCTGCTGAATTTTTAGGCCATAAAAGAAGAGTTTTTTCCCTTGTGTTCGTTTCTGTTGTTTTCCGACAGAAGAATGTGTAAACGCAATGCAGTTTTAAGTTATCCGCTGCCGTACACCAAGTACAGGTCAGGAAACATATTAAATTTTGATTGAGCGCAACTAGACCGCTGACGCGTCCTTCATAAAAACGAATAGCAAAGTACGGGAAAAGCTCACAGTGCTCCCATCCAAAACGGCAATTGTGAAGTGGTTGGGTAATAGTTATTATTTAAAACATATATTTTTTGGAGGAGGGGGGGCGGGCCCATATAATGTGGTGTGCCTAGGGGCCCAAAATTTTTTAATTCACCACTGCTCTAACGAATTTTATTTGGCATGTTGACGCACTAATTCATCCTAGCCAAACTGTAAAAACAAACGTAGATTTAGGTCACTATGTAGCCCTTGTGAATTTAAGCCATCCAATGAAGGCTTCTCCACTTTCGATTTTGATTATCAGAAGGCAATCGCTACAGTGTTCGAATGTACGTAAAAAAGTAGAAATGGCTGTAAGCAGACAAACTCCAGAATAACTCCAAACAGTCAAGGTTGCTGGTAAAGTGTTTATTTTGACGACCGACTTCCATTAGCCTATGTTAAAATCTTCGAACCTTCAACTTTACAGTCAATACAATCTTTGTCTTTTGCACTTTGTAGCTTGTCATATGGCGCAGATTCCATGAATTGTGAAGTCGAAGATTCCAACGTGGTAACATAATCTTACCGAAACCGCTCATCTAAATAATTACAGGGTGTCCCAAACTATGATGACAACATAAGTCTTTAATACCTTTAAACGTGTCCTAGATATTAACAAATGATTTTCAACGTGTGATAAGATAACTCATAAAGTTTTGTTTCCTCATTCATACACCTCAATGTGTATACCCTTAATGGCACGGATAATGTCTTATCGGAATTCCGTTTCTCTCCACGTACGACTCCATATCTTCACGGTAGGAAATTTAGGCAATCGGACATGGACAAACTGAAAGAACCAGAGGTTGCTGCGAGTTTCAGATGGAGTGTTAGGCAACAGCTGACTGTAACATGGGAAAAATAGTAGATGATACGTGGGTAGCCTTAAGAGATGAAATAGTGAAAGCAGCAGAGGATCGAATAAGTAAATTCCTAAGTCCTAATAGAAATCGCTGGATAACATTAGAGATAGCTAATTTGACTGACGATAGTAGATAACTTAAAACTGCAGCAAATGAATCAGGCGAAAGGGAATACTAATGTTTAAAAATGGTTTTGACAGGAAATGCAAAATTGCTAAGAAGGAATGGCTAGACAACAATCGTAAGGATTTAGAAGCATGTTTCAGTACGGGAAAGACGGATATCGCCTACAGGAAAAGAGATGCCGCTGTACGAACATCAACAGCTCAGATGGTAAACCAGTCCTAAACAAAGAAGGAAAAGATGAAAGGTGAGAGGAGTGTATAGAAGATCTATAAAAGAGAGATGAAAGCAATATTATACAAAGGGAAATGGACGTGGACGAAGATGAAATGGGAGATATACTGCGAAAACAATTTGACAATCCTCTGGAAGATCAAAGTCGAAACAAGGCGATGGGGGTAAACGATATTCCGTCCGCCCTACTGACAGCCTTGGGAGAACCAGCCATGACAAAACTCTTACATCTGGTGTACAAGGTGTATGAGACAGGAAAAATACCATTGGAGTCGAAGAAGAATGTAGTAATTCCAAAGACAGTAGGTCTGAGAGGTGTGAAAATTACCGACCTATCAGTTTAATAGGTCATCGTTGCAAAATACTAACACGAATTCTTTACGGAAGAATGGAAAAACTGGCAAAAGCTGACCTCGGAGAAGATCAGTTTGGATTCTGGAGGAATGTAGGAACAAACGAAGTAATACGAACCCTATGACTTAGATGATAAGTTAAGGAAAGGCAAGCACACATTTATAGTGTTTGTGGACACAGAGAAAGCTTTTGGCAGTGTTGTCTGCAACAGTCTCTTTTAAATTCTGAAGGTACATGGGGTGAAATACAGGAAGCGAAAAGCTATTTACAACTTACATAGAAACCAGAGAGCAATTTTAAGAGTCGAGGGGAATGAAAGGGAGACAGTCGTTGAAAAGGGTGTGAGACAGGGATGTAACTTATCTACAGTGTTATTCACTCTGCGTATTGGGAAAACTGTAAAGAAAACAAAAGAAATATTTGAAGTAGGAATTAAAGTTCGAGGACAAGAAATAAAAAAAGTTTGAGGTTTGTCGATGACATTGTAATTCTGTCAGAAACAACAAAGAACTTGGAAGAGAAGTGTACGGAATGTGTGGTGTCTTGAAAGAACGACATATGGTGAACGTCAACAAAAGTAAAATAATGATAATGGAATGTACTGAAATTAAATCAGGTGATGCTAAGGGAATAAGATTATGTAACAAGACACTTAAAGTGGCAGATGTCAAACATTCGTTCTGTAAATAATGTCCTTGACATACCCCATGCACTAAAATCCAGGAATATGATCGGGAGACTGTGGGGTAAGGTAATGGGATCCCCCCCCCCCCTTCCCCAACCAGTATCTTTCCGATTCAATGCTCGGAAAACGTGCCATGGAGAAATGCGGTAACATCTATATGATAGGGGGGGGGGGGGGAGGGGGCGGCACCATTCTTATGGAAAATGATGTCCGAAGTCATCTGTGGAACTGCATATTTCGCCTACATATAGAGGCAGATTTTCCGCATCACCAGTGCGCTTACACCACGCTGCTCAGCGCTGTACATGAAATGGTAAGGATCACATCCCGGCGAGTGTCTCTGTCGATTGCGCATTTACTAAAAAAAAATGAAATGTCGAGTTCTTCATTACAACGATCTCTAGTTC
Source organism: Schistocerca serialis cubense (assembly GCF_023864345.2). NCBI lineage: Eukaryota > Metazoa > Arthropoda > Insecta > Orthoptera > Acrididae > Schistocerca > Schistocerca serialis. The sequence continues at coordinate 527,019,445 of NC_064642.1, forward strand.
AACACTCCGTAGTTTAGAAGGGATTGCGACTCAGAGGATTCATATTTTTCGAGAATTTTTCCTTCCTTGACTTACTAAAGACCGATAATCTGTACTCTAAATCTGTATACAGATATTCTCGACAAAGTCTTTCATGACCAGTGGCCACTCCGCATATCTGATCAAGGGTAGTGTCAGCAGTCCAGAGTTCTCTTTCGAGCTGAAAGTAAGGGACACAGACAGGACTGCGCACCAATGAATTAGTAGTTCATGGAAACATGGCATGTTACGCCTTTTTTTGTCACTTTGTATTAAAGAAACACTTTAGATGGCATGAATAAGCAGTCGATGACTTTCTCTGATATTGCAGGTACAGGTTCAGGTACAGGTAGAGGTACTGGTACCGCTAGGAATGCATCGAATTTGGAACTGGGATGTTTCTAGTCCAAGAAAAACATTTCGTTTCGTTCAAGGTATGCAGCTGCGACAGCGAGGTGTGCGTTAACCAGTGGATAAGAGAACTTGGAGCAGAACGTAACAGCGAGTGAGCAGAGATCCACGCAATGGAACCGCAGCAGCGGATGAAAACCATCTTCTCACCATGACTGTTGTTAACCGTTCACCACCCTTCACACCGTTGACTAGCTGTTGCAACAATGCAATGAATACACCCGTAGTCCAATCCGCTCTCGTTCAAAGGTCCTGGGGAAACAAATCGTAACGTTTTTGGAGCAGACTCACAACAGTATACTCCACCTCAGGACCTGATGTATGTTGGACAATATCATGGCGACCGAAATCGGCCAGCCAGCATTTTTCAACGACTCTTTCCATTTCCCAGCGTACGGAACAACTCGGAAACCAACCACCATATCAGGGAGATCCTTAGAGCTCAAGGTATTGCCCTTCATCCTGACAACTCCACACGTTATATTTTGAGCAGAATACTCTAGCCCACATAGAGTGAAATCAACGCATCTTCGTCAAAGACCTGTGGGTAACACTGTTTCCCTGGCCCGGACAATCGTTTAACTGCCACCTGTCTAAAATATCAAGTAAAATCTCTGCGATCCTCCGTCAGCCACTGGTTTGAGCACGAGAGGAAAAGCGTGTGGAAGGACCTACATGTAGTGACTTACAAAAGCTCTGCACGCAGAGGCTTCAACCCCCACTGGATCCTGAAGTCAGAGATAATCTACAGAAATAATGTACAGTTACTCTGTCACAATCGTTTTGCCATGATTACGCAGCGTGTCGTAGCTGCGCGGTCTGCGGCAACTTGTCACGGTTTTCGAGGCTCCCCCCGTCGAAGGTTCGAGTCCTCCCTCGGACATGGGTGTTTGTGCCATCCTTAGCGTAAGTTAGTTTAAGTTAGATTAAGTAGGTGTAAACTTAGGAACCAATGACCTCAGCAGTTTGGTCCCATAGGATTTTACCACAATTTTCAAACTATGATTACGCTTCTCATCTATAACGCTTCTCATTTATCCCTCGGCATTAAAATTTTGCCGATAGCTCTTTATGTAACTTAGTTGTGATATTGTGTATCCAACACATTTAATTTCTACAAGTCTCACAAACACAAGATACTGAGTCACGGATCCAATAGCTTACCCACTACCAGTTCAAAAATCATTTATTCAGAATAACACGAAAATCATTCGGAATGCAAACACAGATAATCTGAGATGTTTTATACAACTTGGAAACTAGCCACAGATTCGTCTCAGTGAAGACCCATGTCGAATTTAAATAATGAGAGCGTGATGCTCTAATGCAAATTCGATCCAAGAGATCCCATATTAATTTGTGAAACATACTCTGCGGAAAGATGCTAATTAAATGACGAATTGAGTTAAGGGATCGTAAATTGGCTACTGTAACCAGCTGCTGCCTATCAGGATGAAGTTGTATGTAAAAAATCCTGAGCTGTTACTTTGGGAGGTCTAACAATAGGTCTGAAGACCACAAGCCGCAGCTACGCACATTACCGACCAATTACCGCATATGGACGTTTCACTGAAGGCAAAAGCAAGAAAGATGGATTGGGTTGAGCGTCCCGTCAACATCGATGTCATTAGAGACGTAACACAAGCTCGAATTGTGTCAAGGGTGAGGAAGGAAATGTCAGAGGAACCATCACGGCATTTGCCACGAACGATTTTGGGAAATCATGGAAAAACTTAAATCGCGATGACCGGATGTTTGTTTGAGCCGTCGTCCTCCCAAATGCACCACATCGCTCGGTCGCTAACGACATCTGCTGGATGAAGTCGCCTGACCTCGTAACAGGTAGACCCCGGAATGGATACCATCGATGCACGCCCTGAAAATTACTAGTATTTCCCGGATGATCGGATAAGCAAACTTTTTTCAGAGATTTGCTGCGGTAGGAAATTCATAGTGACGCGACAGTCACGAAGTAAGTGCGTTTCTGCTTCACTTCTGAAAAACTGGCCACTGGTGACTGTTCGTCAATTAGAGCACCAATCCATCACTTTAACAGGTGCTCTAAACTTCCCACTAACATGATCTGTTGACTTTCCTGCCGATAAATGAACTTTCATCGTATTCTTCCGAAGGCGGGACTCTCTGGCTGACGTCATTGTCGTCTAGTCAATCCCAGTTGCTGTGAGGAGCTTCTTGTTGAAGCTTCTCGGCATTTATGGCGCCAACGGAACTTGTTACGAGCATTGTGTGGGCCCGGCGTATCGTCGTCGGTCCACCCGGGATTGCGTTGCCGTTTCGTCGAATTGTTATACACTGAAGTTCCAAAGAAACTGATGTAGGCATGCCTACTCAAACAGAGAGATATGCGAACAACCCGAAACGTCGCTGCGAGTGGCAACGCCTATGTAAGATAAAAAGTATCTGGCGCAGTTGTTAGATCGATTACCGCTGCTTCAGTGGCAAGTTGTCAAGATTTAAGTGAGCTTGAACGTGGTGTTATGATCGGTGCAAGAGCGATGGGACACAGCATCTCCGAAGTGGCAATGAATTAGAGATTTTCCCTTACAACAATTTCACGACGGTACTGTGAATATCAGGAATCCGGTAAAACATCAAATCTTAGAAATCACGGCGGCCGGAAAAAGGCCCTGCAAGTACGGGACCAACGACGACTGAAGAGAATCGTTCGACGTTACAGAAGTGCAATCCTTCCGGAAATTGCTGCAGATTTCAATGCTCAGCGTGCGAACCTGTCAACGAAACATGATCGACATCGGCTTTCGAAGTCGAAGGCCCGCTCTTGTACCCTTGATGACTGCACGACACATAACTTTACACCTCGCCCGGGCCAGTCAACACCGACAATAGTTGATGACTGAAAATACGTTGTGTGGTCGGACGAGTCTCGTTTCAAATTGTATCGAGCGGATGGACGCGTAGGGACGGAGACAACCTCATGAATCCATGGACCCTGCATGTCAGCACTGGACTGTTCTAGCTGGTGGTGGCTCCATAATGGTCTGCAGCGTGTGATGTTGGAGTGATATGGGACCCCTGATACGTCTAGACATGACTGACAGGTGACGCGTACGTAAGCATCCTGTCTGATAACCTGCATCGATTCACATACATTGTGCATTCCGACGAACTTGGGCAATTTCAGAAGGACAATGCGACACCCCACACATCCCGAATCCCTACAGAGCTGTTCCAGGAACACTCTTCCGAGTTTAAACGCTTACGGTGCCCACCAAACTCCCCAGAAATGAACATTATAGAGCATAACTGGGATGCCTTGAAACGAGCTGTTCAGAAGATCCCTCTCGTACTCTTTGGGATTTATGGGTAGCCCTGAAGGATTTATGGTGTCAGTTCCCTCTATCACTACTACAGACTTAGTTGAGTCCATGACACCTTGTGCTGTTGCACTTCTGCGTGATCGTGGGGGCCCCTGGGTGTTGTGTGCCCTTCATCATCATTGACACTCAAGTCGCCGACGAAGGGTCAACTAAAAAAAGGACTTGTAGTACGGCGGCCGAACTCCACCGAATGGGGCCTCCCGGCCAAGATTCCCATACAATCATTTCCAGGTTGGTCAAGAGTGCTCAGTGACTTCGAACGCGGGCTAAACACGTTAACCCTCCTAAAGCTTCCAGATTCAGTTATTGGTAATGTGTCTGTGAAGTGGAAACGTAAAGGGACAACTACAGCCAAACAAAGAGCAGGCAGACCTGATGTACTGACCGACCGGAACCGTCGAATTTTGGTGAGGGTGGCTGTAAAAAATTGCATGAAATCAGCGGAAGGAATACCATCTGAGCTCTAAACTGCAACTACAATGACGTGCTTAGGTACTGCGCGAGTTTCCTGGCAGACAATCTCTTAAATTTGTTCACCAGTCGGAACAGGAAACAGTAGCACTACTACTTATGACATAAACATGTGTAGACAGTTTTTTTTTCATAAAGACGCTCGAGGGTTACGGATATCACACCAAAATGTATAAAACGGAAGAATTTCATCCCCAAATATGGTTTTCTGATAGTAATAGCCCAAATTCGATGTTTTTCAGGATGCTTTCGCGTTGTGGCACTAGGAGGACATATTACATCGCGTCGCTGATAATTTATTAAAACAAGGACTGGCCAGTAGAGTTAAGCGCACTAGTAAAGCTAAAAGTCAGAGGTGGCTATCGCATGTTTTCCTACAGAAAAAATTCAGGACATCTGAGCTGTACCATTTCCTGCAAACAAGGGAAAGGCTGTTGCAATTAACTCTCAAAAGCTTTAACCACGCTCACTTCAGATACTGAATGCAAAATAATTAATATGACTGTGAAACGCGTGTACATAACCCTCATAGTACTTTCAGCATTATGTCTCTGTAATATCTTCCTAACTGCATTCACAGTCTCCAAAGCGCTTACAGATAACCTTACACCTCATACGCACCTGACGTTTGGAGTAGATATATGTCGCTCACAAAAACCGCTCCGCGCATCTCAGTTGTTACTCCGTAAGTGTTCCTGTTCTGTGTATACATGAAAGTCAGAAACAGGCTGAAAATCTTGTAAAAGTGTCGCAGCCTAGGTTGTGCCGAGTAATTAAGAAATAAGCAATTAAGAAAGAAGTTCTATACATCGCATCGTTTCCGAGATAATTAGCACTGAAGTTAGCTAATCAGGCTGTTGCGCACCTAAATGCAAGCCACCTGCCACTGACGGTGACGCCCAACGTGTACTTGGTTAGGTTTCCTAAAACCTAACACGAGAGCGGTACAAGATTTCGACATGTGACGTTAGCAATTATCGAGCCCGACTCAAAGACTCAGCAGTCTCGCGAGCTATCATCTAACAACTGTGACTAATTGTATCAGGCGGGCCACTTGAATCGGCCTGGTTGGCTAAATTAAAGCGTAATTAACGCGGAAAAGGCGCAGACCATCGAATTTTTTTCTTAACACAGTACCACCTACCGCGCAACATCCTTACGAGCTTTTCAGACGGTTTCTGACCATCCTGTACATCATAGAGGTATAATGAGAGATTGCGCTACAGACTGACGCTCTGTGTTACTTCGCAGCCGGCGCATAGCCCAAAACATTAGCAGCATAGTGTTTACGATTGCTTCTTGATTGTACTTTACGTCGTGCATCTGCAGCAATAGTTTGAAGTAATAAATTTTACTTTGATTTCGTGAATCACATAGTGTCAGACGTTGTTTCGTTCTTAAATGTGTATTTGATCCACTAATGCGACGCATTGAACGTCGTTAATGTAACTTAGTTTTTGTTCTACGTTCTACATTTCGAATAAACGAAAAGAGAAGTATGTAATGTGATAAGGGTAGTATGATGAAGCAGCATTTGCCTTAATTACGGACACACTTAACTAATGTTCGATCTATGTCATCTTTCCAAAATAACGAGTACCAATTTTTCTACGTTTGCTCAGTTTCCAATCTTTTCTTCTCTTACATTTCACCCAGAGAGCTTCTAGAACTGGTCTGCTGTTCTAAAGACAGAAATAAAATCACTGGAGGGAAAGTAATGAGCACAACTAAATTCGTGTATATAAAAGAAAAAATTGTTTGAACGATTCCACTTACAAATGAAAAATGACTGGTTTATATTTCAGATAGTAATCAGGGTGAAATAACGGACGTTGACGTACCGTGACGTCCTGCTATGCTCTTCCTTTCGCGGAGTTTTCTCTGTCCAAACGATATGCTTTGCGCCGCGCTGGTTGGCTAGCGCCCCCCTGATATGCATTCGGGAGGACGACGGTTCAATCCCGCGTCTGGCCATCCTGATTTAGGTTTCCCGTGATTTCCCTAACTCGCTCCAGGCAAATGCCTGGATGGTTTCTTTGAAAGTGCACTGCCGAATTCCTTCCCCGTCCTTCCCTAATCCGATGAGACCGATGACCTCGCTGTTTGGTCTCTTCCCCCAAACAATCCAACCCAATCCCTGAAATGCGGGACCCGGCGCTCTGCAGGGGGTAAGAAGTACGGAGCAACTCTGCTCGGGACATCACAGGAGATCAGTTGACCCGTGGTGTACTGCTGTGCCGCACTGGTTATTGCGGCGCCTGAGGCTGTTGGAGAACGGAACTGGAGTGTGGCTCCAGTGACCAATAAATATAGGTCCGAAAGAACAGATGCCATCTTCATATCGTTAAGGCTAACCGGCTGATGACCTTCTTCAGTGCGGATGCACACGAATTACCTGAACAGTTACGGGACTCGATGGATTGTCTGCCGCGAGTAATGGGTATAATGGCAGGGGCACTACGAATGTAGTATAAGTTGAGAATGTGGGTCTCACGGGGAGCGTGCCGTCGATAATTCCCTGCAGTCGCACTGTCTTCTGTGCCCTCGGTGGCTCAGCTGGATAGAGCGTCTGCCATGTATGCAGGAGATCCCGGGCTCGAGTCCCGGTCGGGGTACACATTCTTAACTGTCCCCGTTGATGTAGATCAACGCCTGTCAGCAGCTAATGGTATTGATTTAAGTGTAATATCAATAAATATATGCTCTGTTCAAGACTTCGTTCCGCCCTCGGACTGTGACGAGACTCAAGGAGTTTGGCCTGGCTTGTACATCTCCGTGGATTCTTTTCCAAATAGTGAGCTATTAGTCTGGTAGACCATTTCCAAACCGTGACTGCTTCGTGTGGTCACGCTATTTCTTCGAGGGGCTTTCACTAAATCTCTTGAGTCCTGCGTTTGCATCACTGTTAATCGCGAGTGGAATTAACTGACTTGTGCCCTGGTTGATTTTGCTATCAGTTCTTGATTGCCGTCAGTTGTGGCCGATATTCGGCGAATTTATAACTTATCTGAGTGAATTGCTACTTTTACGATTTGTCAATAAATTCCTCTCCTGGATGCTAAAGAATAATTTTCACCTTTAGCTGGAGTGCCACCTTCTGCCTCTGGGCGGCTGTGATATGTTGAAAACCTTGTGTCGTCAAAGGTCAGTATTTATAGTAGTTAAAATTGCACGCAAGTTTTCGTTTCTTACAATGTGAAACTCCAGATTGGCTATACAGATTTCCTTTAATGAATTTTAATTTGATTTAAGCTGTCTTAATGGAATCAACTGTAGATACTTAATACTGCGCAATACCGAATTTAAGAAACGTGAGCCGAATCTTATCTCCATTAGTTTTCTACCATGATGATCCTGGTGGTTTGTGAACAGTATGTTACATCTGCATGTACACATACGTGATTACTCTGCTATTCATAATAAAGTGCCTGGCAGAGGGTTCAATGAACCACCTTCAAGCTGTCTCTCTACCGTTCCACTCTAGAACGGCGCGCGGGAAAAACGAGCACTTAATTGTTTCTGTGCGAGCCCTGATTTCTCTTATTTTATCGTAATGATCATTTCTCCCTATGTAGGTGAGTGCCAACAGAATATTGTCACAATCGGAGGAGAAAACTGGTGATTGAAATTTCGTGAGAAGATCCCGTCGCAACGAAAAACGCCTTTGTTTTAATGATTGCCACTCCAATTCACGTATCATGTCAGCGGCACTATCTCCCCTACTTTGCGATAATACAAAACGAGCTGCCCTCCTTTGTACTTTTTCCATGTCATCCATCAGTTCCATCTGATGAGGATCCCACACCGCACAGCAATACTCCAGAATAGTGCGGACAAGCGTGGTGTAAGCGTGGTATGAATGTTGGGTTTGCGTTTGTTATAGAAGCTGTTGTCAATATACACACCGTGCTGGTTGTTTCCGTTCGAGTATTGGGGCACGAAATTCAGACGCACGCCGATGCTGAACGGTAATCGTCAACAGTGTGCTGTTTTGTGTTTACGCCTTTGAGGCTAGTGCATTTTTTATGTAATGATCACCTGGTATTAGTTGTTATGCTTTTCTCTAGAAGCTACAGGTTCTTTGGTTATTAATCTGGTTGCTCAATTGCGATAGAAACTTTTGCAGTTAAGACAATTTACACCATGGCCAGAATCTCCTAGCTTGTTATAAACTGTATTACTGTATTGAAATTCGTAATGAACTATCATGTTGCCTGGATGAGAGTTCGTTCCTTCAACTTATATCATTATAAGTACAAGTTATGTCAGTAGTTATTTGTCGAATTTTTTTTTTTTTTTTTACTGTGTCTTCGAGTTAATGTGACTTCACGACATTCGTGACACCTCTTCTTACTATACCACCATGGTGCATACCCTTCCTATGTGTATCCGTAGTGTGTGTATAAGGTGGACATTATTTTATTTCTGGTTGCGAAATTCAGTTTTTTATCTATCGATGCCGTGATAAACTGAGATCTGGTGAGTAACCAAGTGACCAATATTTTTCTTAACTTCATGAAAGTGCTTTTTATATAATACTATTGTCATTTTCTGTCGTCCAAAGACGGAAATCTAGGTTGGTGAAATATATAAATAGAACACATAATGTCTCCTATTGTTTGAGATGTAAAACCTTAACTAAATGAGAAATTGAGGCAACGATGTGGAACATATTTCGGGTGTCATACCTATCAACGCTGGCTCTATATTGCTTTTGGCTTTTATGAGGGAACACCGACGATGAGCGGATTTAGCGCAGAATGCTGACTGCACTTTAATAACGGTGCTCCCTGCCCGTATCTTACTTGGCCACTGAAGCACATTACTACACCGGAGAAACACTAATCTGCATGGGAGAGGTATAAGAACCGTGAGACCTCAGAGATATCTCGAAGAAAGACAGCGGCGATGGAACACCTCGAGAATTAAATCCTCGTCACCACTATGGAATTCTAATTAAGGGAGATCAAACGTTCACGTAGGGTGAGAAGTTCAAGGGGTGATTTTGGGGCTCTAAATGCAGACTTCCGCAGAGATAAGGATGCCGACCGCAAGGAGACTGCGCTGACATTTCTTCGCCCGTCGGGCGAGGATGAACAACTCTGTCTCTTTCACCCCGCTCTACCCGCCTTGGGCCGCTCACACACGCACGCGGACACAGACAGCAGAGCGAGGGAAGAATACACAAGAGGAAACGAAGCAAGTGCCGAAAATTCATTATTCATGCTGCATGCAAATGTCGGCACTGCAGCCTGGCTACCGGCACTCCTCGTTCGCGCTACTGCTTCTGGGCCCACTGCGTACCGAAAAGCTCGCGGAGAAACTGAAAAACAAAATAAACAAAATATGCTTAGCACCGTCGCACTTCGATTCAGTTGCTAAGAACATACTTTCCCGAAGCGAACGGAAGGTTCTGCTCTGAGAAACGCTGGAGAAATAAACGCTGAAGAGAAATTTACGCATTCGGCCGTCGCAGCGCGATTCCTCACATACTAGCATTACAAAAATGTCTGCCAAAAAATTCCGTCCTGCGTGTATATCCGACAGTAAGTGGACGTTAAGTATCGGCAGTCTGGCAACACTGTAAACACATGTACGGTAATCAGCTCTGCCTTCATGTGGTGGTAGTGCCGTGTTGTTGATGCAACGGACAGCGTTTTGTTTTAGCATTAGCGTGACCACCCGTACAGAATTTCGTAAGACAGTCCCACATTTTGATCCATTTTAAATTAGCCTTAGCGGGATCGGTCTTGACCTGCACAATGTATTTTAGGCTGTTTTATTTTCTTTTTTTTATCGGGCATGTATTCAGATTGTAAGTAGGCTGTTTAGGATATTATGTTGGTAACGCCACGTAGCGCTCTGTATGAAAATCACTGACTGCGCTGTGTGCCGTCTGTGGCTGGTTGGACTCATTGTTAGAATATTCCCTTGTGTAGTGTTGGGCAGTTGCATGTGGACAGCGCATAGCGTTGTGCTATAGGAGGTGAGCTGCCAGCAGTGGTGGATGTGGGGAGAAAGGTGCCAGAGTTTTGAACGGACGATCTGGACGTGTGTCGGTCAGAGAAAGGAAATTTGTTTAATTCGATGTCACAGAATTATAAGAACATTATGACTTTTCAACGCTATTAAGGTAAATACATTGTTTGTTCTCTTTCAAAATCTTTCATTTGCAAACTGTGCCTATCAGTAGTTAATGCTTTCAGTAGTTAGAATCTTTTATTTTGCTGGCAGTATTGGCGCTCGCTGTATTGCTGTAGTTCGAGTAACTAAGATTTTTGTGAGGTAAGTGATTCATGAAAGGTATAGGTTATTCTTAGTCAGGGCCATTCTTTTGTAGGGATTACTGAAAGTCAGATTGCGTTGAGCTAAAAATATTGTGTGTCAGCTTAGTGATGATCAGAATAAGTAAGAGAGAAATTTCTGAGTACGTTCAGTTTTGCTCAGGTGTTTGAAAATCAAATAACGTAGAAGTTTACCAGCACAGTCATTCTTAATTGTTCTAAGGGGAAGTTTCAAGATAATCGATATCTTGCGTTAGTCGACTCAGCTTTTCGGTTGTTGGTTCAGTTACTGTATTTGTAGGCTACGTTACACAAGTTAATTTAATGTTTTAATCTGTCGTTGTTAAGTGAAAATGGAAGTTTCAGAAAGTGAAGGTAATTCACAAGAAAACAGTGACAAAAAGAGGATTGAACCGATAAGTATGTCCAGAACTAAAAAGTGTTTATCAATGTACCATTGGAAGTGAGAAATGAAAGCACGAATCTTGGCAACACGTGCAAGCAACCAGTTCAAATCCATGTTTACAACTTGTAATAAGACATTTAGTGTTGATTATGGATGCTTTAATGGTATTACTGAACGTGTGAGCGGGGAAGAACACAAAAACAACATGAAGCACTCCGTCAAGATCAAATTAATAACTTAATTTTTGGATCAAATTCTGAAAACAGCATCCATTACAATAACGGTACAGCTTATGAATTGACAAAGATGTATCCCATGTTCTACACAATTTGCCTTACCATGATTATGAGAATCAAAACTGGTACCTATGATATTTCCAGATTCAGAAATTGTTAGGAACATTTCTTTGGGATGAAGAAAAGCAACGTCAATAGTTATCAACGTGCCTGCACCTACTCAATAACTCAACATATTAAAGACCTTGTTGACAGAAATATGTTTTACTCAATAGCAAGTGATGTCTTAATCGTGTACACACTAAGTTATCATTAGCTATTTCGGTTTTAAGAAAGGTGCAGTACATGTGCGGTTAGACTATTATAGTGACAATCATGAGTCTGTAAATGATATTTTCGATCATATTAAAGGCTGATTAACAAGGCCAAAAAAAAGCATGTCTTCGCACTCTGCTGAAAGTGCAGATGTCAACTTTGCAAATAAACTTGCGTTATTTACTCTGTTAAGAAATGAAATAATTTTTAAGCCCACAAGTTTCTCAGCTCATAAAATTCATACTGCATCTAAGTCTGCAATTGGTAAATTTCAGTTTTGTGATTTAGAAGGTTATGTTACAAGAATTTATAACTATATCTCTTGGCTTTCGAAAAGAATAGTGCGTTTGAAGGAGATTTTTAAATTTTGTGATACTGAATGAATTGATAGGCTACTACAATGTTTTCCAGTCATAAGATACTTTTTTGTTTCACAGGGAGAAAGATGTCCCGTAGCCATAGAAAAGTTTTTCGAGGATGTTCACGATGGTGATGATGATTTGTCTAGAACACGTTGTTATTTGTTATTATTTCATAATTGCCCAAAAATGTGTCACGTGACTGAGGAGTGCTTAGATGGAGATAAGTAATTGGCTGTTGAAGAGTTTTCTGTAATGGAATCCCTTAAGAGGCGGTTAGAACAACGAACATCAGATAGGTTTCTTGGGTACAGAAGTATGACCAATCTTAACCTTCTGCCAGCAGAAGTTATGCAATCAATGGAGTTAGGGTTTATACAGTAGCATGAATAAGCATTGGAGTATTTAATTTGTAGGTCTGATTTCTCAGTAAATAATGCATTTGTAAAATTAGTATTATGTCTCTGGAAAAGGAGATTGATTTCTACTATGTTCTGAAAATGGTTCAGGAATTAAATTTAGAAAATATAAAAGATTTTCATGAATTTTATGAACAATTATCACCAGTGAAGTACATAATTAGCATTACAGTAAATAATCTTGTGTAAGTAAATGGGTATCAGTTCGAAAATCCTTCTGGTAAAAAACAAAACAATGGCAATCTTGTTAAGTTGGTAGAGTATTGATTCCCTGTTCCATCAACAAATGCATTTGTTGAAAGAACTTTCAACCAGGGACTAAGGTTGTGACAGATAGTAGAAATAGGTTTCATATGGACACACTTAAAACAGAACTTCAAACGAAAATAAATTTGTACTCAGAGCGCAAAGACTCCCTCGATAAGGCAATAAATTGTAAGAGAATTTTGGCACGTGCAAGAAGCAACAGGAAATAGTGTTTTAAACAGGAATAATATGTGTTACGTGTATGAATTCAGTTGGCAAGAAATAATATAATAAGTGTGTTTCTAAAAATAAATCACGTAAAATATCTTTATAATTTCTAATCTTACAGTAATTTCAATACTGATTTTTATGCAATGTAACTTTAAATCGTATTTTAGGAATTAATTTTTCTCTGAATAAGAGAATTTCATGCTGTACTGTGTCCCTCAAAATCTCGAAACTATCTTTTTTGGCCGCTTGTCCTCATTCTACTCTTACAGAAGTGGTCACCCTAGTTAGCATGCAGGAGGTCGAGGGTTCGATTCTGGATAGAGGCGTGTTTCTTTTATTTGCTAAATGTAGTCTGCTTGGTTCGGTATCTTGCATACAGCGAGGTAATTTGGGAGGGTTCCGTTCTAGGGGCCGTTGGTGCTTGCTCTTCAGCCCATTTTTCTGTTCTAGACGAAATGTGCGTTTGCAATCTGCAGTAGTGTGATCCATATTCTGAACACCTCGCTTACTTCGGTGTTTCTAGTACCCAAAATGTATTGCCAGTCTAATTTATTGTAAACTGTAGTTTTCGATTCTTTAACTTTGAAATGGCGAAACACACTATGTGTATGAACTTGGTACTTTCATGCAGTATTCCAGGTGACTTTTGGTACTTCCTACAGTATCTGAATCTTCCCTGGTGACTTTTATTGAATGGTTAGATAAATTTTCTCTCGGTCAGTTTGTTATTAACTTAACGAAAGGCAGAGAGTAAATAAGTCTAGACTTAAATTTAAAGGCCTTTTAACTCGTCCTACAACTTTAAGTGGTTAAGTGATCCATTAAGTAAAATGTATATAACCTGTAATACACCAGTTTGTAACCTTCACTGTGTCGACGTTGTCCTTGTGCACAGTGGCCAAGTATAACGTTAAAATTACGTATTGTTTTGTGGCAGCAATGAGCACTGCACTTGCTCGTCTTACATTACTACGATTTGGTTTTATGAACTGGGGAGAGTTCCGTTGTCCTAGATTTATAGGCTGGCCATTGGCTGGGATTAATTCAGTGTATAACAGAAAAGTAGGAATTTGCATAAAGCAACAGATAGGATCAGCAGAATTATACTATTCTTTGCTGACGTGACAGTAGTGTACAAGGAAGTGTCGTCGTTGGAAGAGTATAAAGAATCGCAGAAAGACTTGAGCAACATTTCCTTTGGTGTAATGAAAGGCAACTCTCTTTAAATGTGAAAAAAACGTAGGGTTATTCCTACAACAATGAGAAAGAACTTCACGGTGTCTCATTAGATGATTAGTTGTGAACATACCATAGAAATTGGTATCTGTGGCATAGAGAAGCAACTGAAATGGTTGAAAACAAATAAGACACCATTTTCAGATGGAGTCGCAATTCATTTTCAGCATTGGCCCTTTACTTAGCTTGTATTTATCAGGACTCTTTCGCCCAGCGAAAATTCCCAGGAGACTGGAAAAAAGACCAGGTGACTCCTGTATATAAGAAGGGTAAAAGAACGGACCCGCAAAATTACAGATCAATAGCCTTAAGATCGGTTTCCTGCAGATTATTGAACTCACTCTCAGTTGTAATATGTTTCCTTGAGATAGAAAAGTTTCTGTGCACAAATCAGGACGGATTTAAAAAGCATCTCTCACGTGAAACTCAGCTTGCCCTTTTCTCTTATTATATGCTACAGACCATGGGTGGAGAGCAGCAGCAATATACCAACGTCAGGTTGGTATTAGGGAAGGTGAGTGGTCGACTTCAATTTATTTGGAGAATTTTGGGAAAGTGTAGCTCATCCGTAGGAGGCTGTGTGTAGAACGCAAGAGTGACCCATCCTTTAATATTGTTCCAGTGTTTGGGATTCCGACCAGTGCAGATTAAAGGAGGGCATCGCAGTTGGTCAGATTTCTTATCGGTAAGATCGACCAGCATGCAGGTATTACGGAGAAGCTTCGTGAATTCAAATGGGAAACCATGGAGGGAAGACGGTGCACTTTCCGCAAAGCACTAATGTGCAAATTTAAGAACCGCCATTTGAAGCCGACTGGAGAACGATTCTGCTGCCGCCAACGTACATTTCGCATAAGGACCGTGAAGATGAGATGCATGAATTAGGCTTCCTGCGCTGTATTTGTGGATATAATAGTGAGTGGTGTGATACAAGGTATTCTCCGCTAAGCACGCTATGTTGATTTATAAGAGTTTAAGAGTGCTACTAAGAAGTGATATAAAATGAGATCATCCATGTAAAATCAGTATTAGGGAAAACGAATGGAAGGCAGGCATAGATTTGTTGGAAGGCTGCCGGGAAAACGTGATGCATCGTTAAAGGAAATGACAAACAAGAGGCTAGTGTGATCAGTTCTAGAATATCGTCAAATAGACGTGAAAAGAGACACCGAAACAATTCTGACCGACGTTGCTAGAATCGTAACAGGTTGGCATAGCTCACATGGAACTGTAAAAGAAGTTCTCGGAGAACGTAAAAGAAATCCTTGGAAGAAGATGTAGCTGTCACGAAATTCAGTTGGGTAAATTCTAGACGGTGTTCTTGTTGCGTCAGGCTGACCAATTGTGGCGACACTCCCTTCGACCAGTACCAGCTTCGCGTTAAAATAAAATATGCATCTTTTATGTAAAAGGAAGGACGTTACATGTGCTCTCTTCTACTTTTTCATGAACTTCGCTACAATTGTCACCGGCCGCAAGAGGTAGCCGCGCGGTCCTAGGCGCCTTGCCACAGTTAGCGCGGCTCCACCCGTTGGAGGTTCGAGTCTTCCATTGGGGATGGGTGTAGATTAAGAAGTGTGTAAGCCTAGGGACCGATGACCTCAGCCGTTTGATCTCATAGGAACTAACCGCAAATTTCCAATTTCCAATTTCACCCCTCACATTGGTGGCAACGTAGAATCGTCCCCCCTATGTAAAGCGTCTTTTTTTTGGGTGACAGCATATTAGTACCTACTGGTTGCATGACCGAACATATCATGCGTTGAAACTTTCTGGCAGATTAAAACTGTGTGCCGGACCGAGACACAGTTTTAATCTGCCAGAAAGTTTCATATCACAGCACACTCCGCTGCAGAGTGAAAATCTCATTCTGGATATCATGCATTACGCTCAAACTGTTTGCCTGACGCACTGGAAGATGTTCCACTTCATGTTCGGCAGAGATTATGGTTATAACATAATGGTGCACCTCTATACTTTGGAATTCATGTGCGATGGTATTTATAAGGAACATTTCCAGTGAAGATGGAGGTCCGGTTGTACGGCTTTCCCGTTCACCTAACCTAAACCCCCCGGATATCTTCCATTGAGGACACTTCAAGAAGTACATGTATTTTACTCCGCCGACACATGTTGAAGAACAGATAACTCGTGTTCATGATGCTCATGTATCTATGGATGCAGGATGCAGCCATATTGCGAAGAATGCTGAGCTGTATGATCCAGAGGATCGTGCAATGTTTGGGCGTGTAGCTGGGTCGCTTTGAGCATCTGCTCTGAGGACAATGTACAGGGTGTTTCCAAAATGACCGGTATATTTGAAACGGCAATGAAAACTAAACGAGCAGCGATAGAAATACACCGTTTGTTGCAATATGCTTGGGACAACAGCACATTTTCAGGCGGACAAACTTTCGAAATTACAGTAGTTACAATTTTCAACAACAGATGGCGCTGCAAGTGATGTGAAAGATATAGAAGACAACGCAGTCTGTGGGTGCGCCATTCTGTACGTCGTCTTTCTGCTGTAAGCGTGTGCTGTTCACAACGTGCAAGTGTGCTGTAGACAACATGGTTTATTCCTTAGAACAGAGGATTTTTCTGGTGTTGGAATTCCACCGCCTAGAACACAGTGTTGTTGCAACAAGACGAAGTTTTCAACGGAGGTTTAATGTAACCAAAGGACCGAAAAGCGATACAATAAAGGATCTGTTTGAAAAATTTCAACGGACTGGGAACGTGACGGATGAACGTGCTGGAAAGGTAGGGCGACCGCATACGGCAACCACAGAGGGCAACGCGCAGCTAGTGCAGCAGCTGATCCAACAGCGGCCTCGGGTTTCCATTCGCCGTGTTGCAGCTGCGGTCCAAATGACGCCAACGTCCACGTATCGTCTCATGCGCCAGAGTTTACACCTCTATCCATACAAAATTCAAACGCAGCAACCTCTCAGCGCCGCTACCATTGCTGCACGAGAGACATTCGCTAACGATATAGTGCACAGGATTGATGACGGCGATATGCATGTGGGCAGCATTTGGTTTACTGACGAAGCTTATTTTTACCTGGACGGCTTCGTCAATAAACAGAACTGGCGCATATGGGGAACCGAAAAGCCCCATGATGCAGTCCCATCGTTCCTGCATCCTCAAAAAGTACTGGTCTGGGCCGCCATTTCTTCCAAAGGAATCATTGGCCCATTTTTCAGATCCGAAACGATTACTGCATCACGCTATCTGGACATTCTTCGTGAATTTGTGGCGGTACAAACTGCCTTAGACGACACTGCGAACACCTCGTGGTTTAAGCAAGATGGTGCCCGGCCACATCGCACGGCCGACGTCTTTAATTTCCTGAATGAATATTTCGATGATTGTGTCATTGCTTTGGGCTATCCGAAACATACAGGAGGCGGCGTGGATTGGCCTCCCTATTCGCCAGACATGAACCCCTGTGACTTCTTTCTGTGGGGACACTTGAAAGACCAGGTGTACCGCCAGAATCCAGAAACAATTGAACAGCTGAAGCAGTACATCTCATCTGCATGTGAAGCCATTCCGCCAGACACGTTGTCAAAGGTTTCGGGTAATTTGATTCAGAGACTACGCCATATTATTGCTACGCATGGTGGATATGTGGAAAATATCGTACTATAGAGTTTCCCAGACCGCAGCGCCATCTGTTATTGAAAATTGTAACTACTGTAATTTCGAAAGTTTGTCTGCCTGAAAATGTACTGTTGTCCCAAGCATATTGCAACAAACGGTGTATTTCTATCGCTGCTCGTTTAGTTTTTATTGCCGTTTCAAATATACCGGTCATTTTTTAAACACCCTGTATAAACGTCATAGGTTATTAATACAGAAATTATTAGTGTCACTGGTTTTTTAATGTGTCACATCTAAGGTCCTATGGTAGGTAACTTCTCTGACCACGTTTTCGTTATGTTCACCGTTACAAATCACTATACTGTAACAATATCGGATACGTGTGGCTTAAAAAACGGCTTACGTGTGCTACGGTATTATATGGTAGAATAAAATTTGCGAACAAAAACAAATACGGCTCGTCGCAGAATCGAACTGTCGACCTCCTGCACCCTAGACAAGAACGCCATCCCCAGTACCAAGTACACAGAGTTACTACAGCATGGTGACAGAGGTATCAGACTCCAAAGGCCGAGTGCGAGAATTTTTCTTCTCCCTGTATAGCAGCAAACAGTTTCTGTAGCAGAGTTGCATGTCAGTGGCACACGGATACTGAGACTTCTGCAGAACTAGTTAAGAGTCTTAACAACGGCACAAGTGTCTGCGCAAGTTACTACAGGTACAGATGTGTGTGACGAACTTTATAGCAAAATAGTTGCATCATTTGTGAATACACTTTTAAAGGTACAAGTGAAAATCTAGGATATATGACTGATTTTGTTTCTAAAATATAAAATTGCCTCGGACCTCAGCCACGACGCAAAAACGAAACGCAGTCTTTCAAGTTCTTCCTTTTGGAGTGACATACAGTTTGCAAAATACGTTAATTTGTAATCATTATTAAGATAACTGATTACCTGTTTTTGCCCTGGTTGTTAGTTAACCCAATCTATCTATCATGAAGATGTGGCAAAACAGTTTTATGCACATTAAGCCATAACTAAAAAGCCCTACAGCTTTATTGTCCTTTCTAAACTTTTAAATGGTTCAATAAAGTACCTTACGTACAGATCTACGTCCTCTCCTACAAAAACAACTTGCAAGTCGCTGTACAGTGCATGGAGGAGGGAAAATCTTATACATATTTTAAATTTTCGTTCCTGTTCCATTCGCGTACTGAGCGAGGGAAAAATGCCTCTAATGCCTCTAAATGCCTGTTTTATTTTCCTAATGTTCCCTATTGGGGCATTACTACTGGCTTCAAAGATTTGGTTTTCATATTTACGATCGTGCTCGTAACAAGAAATGCCACCAGTAAGCATGAAACATTAATTCTCATGGTTTGGAACCTGACACATTTACCTTTGTTGGATTGCAGGTTATCGCCACAAGACGAAAGCATTTACCCTCTAAATAGATTGAATCTCTTGTTAAAATCACTCTGATTGTTCTCAGACTCATTCAGATATTCTGTTTTGTCTCTCTTGTTTTTCATTCCATATTCCCCAAATACATTTTAGTAAACAGGAAGTTATTAACATGTCTTAATGTACTTGAGGTTCCCGAATCATTTCTGAGAACTCAAGATGTTACAGCGTGATTACCTGTAAGTACCACATGAAGGCAATAAATGGTCAAAATGATGTCCGTAAACCTCCAGGCATTTGGCAATTCGAGTAACGACGTTCCTCCCAACAGCGAGTAGTTCGCCTTCCGTAATGTTCACACATGCAATGACAATGCGCTGACGCATGTTGTCAAGCGTTGTCGGTGGATCACGATAGAAAATATCCTTCAACTTTCCCTACAGAAAGAAATCCGGGGACGTCAGATCCGGTGAACGTGCGGGCCATGGTATGGTGCTTCGACGACCAATCCACCTGTCATGAAATATGCTATTCAATACCGCTTCAACCGCACGCGAGCTATGTGCCGGACATCCATCACGTTGGAAGTACATCGCCATTCTGTCATGCAGTGAAACACCGGTTAAACGTTACGTAGGAAATCAGCATACATTGCATCATTTAGATTACCATCGATAAAATGGGGGCCAATTATCCTTCCTCTCATAATGCCGCACCATATGTTAACCCGCCAAGGTCGCTAATGTTCCACTTGTCGCAGCCATCGTGGATTTTCCGTTGCCCAATAGTGCATATTATGTAGGTTTACGTTACCGCTGTCGGTGAATGACGCTTCGTCGCTAAATAGAACGCGTGCAAAAAATCTGTCCCATAATTTCTCTTGTGCCCAGTGGCAGAACTGTACACGGCGTTCAAAGTCGTCGCCATGCAATTCCTGGTGCATAGAAATATGGTACGGGTGCAATCGATGTTGATGTAGCATTCTCAACACTGACGTTTTTGACATTCCCGATTGTAGCGCAATTTGTCAGCTACTGATGTGGGGACTAGCCGCGACAGCAGCTAAAACACCTACTTGGGCATCATCATTTGTTGCAGATCGTGGTTGACGTTTCACATGAGGCTGAACACTTCCTGTTTCCTTAAATAACGTAACTATCCGGCGAACGGTCCGGACACTTGGATGATGTCGTTCAGGATACGGAGCAGAATACATAGCACACGCCCGTTGGGCATTTTGATCAAGATAGCCATACATCAACATGATATCGACCTTTTCCGCAATTGGTAAACGGTCCATTTTAACACGGTAATGTATCACGAAGCAAATACCGTCCGCACTGGCGGAATGTTACGTGATACCACGTACTTACACGTTTGTGACTATTACAGCGAAAAACCGGAAAAAGCGGTCCAACTAAAACATTCATATTTCTTTACGTACTACACGAATAGTCAACAAAAAATGGATGTTCCTATTTTTAAAAACGCAGTTGATATCCGTTTGACCTACGGCAGCGCCATCTAGCGGACCAACCATGGAATCATCTGGTTTCCCCTTTTAAGCTAGACGAGTTTCGTTCTTTGTAGTTTTTTCGTTTGATGCTTATTTCAGGAGATATTGGCCCGGTCACTATCAATGGACCACCCTGTGTATCAGTTTTTTATTACGAAGTAGCATAGATACTTCGAGTGTTTTTTTTTTCTTTATTGTATTTCAATTCCCCATCGGGGTGGGCTGGCAGCAGCATAGGCGCTGCTCTTCAGCCGAAAGACATAGAACAAAACAATAGAAGACATTTAAAAACAGCAAAGGAGAGAAGAAGGCGAACATAGATATAAAAAAGGGAGAACATCATGGAAGGCAATATACAAAAAACGGGGTGACTGTAAAATGGAGATAATAAACTGTTTAAAAGTAGCACACACAAAAAGCCACACACTGCGACGGTTAAAAGAACACAAGGCACAGTACGACAGGAGCATAAAGGTAGCGACGGATGGCATAGCACATAACGTAACACTGACGGCGAACCTCAAGGCAGTACACAATTAAAATCACACCTCTTGACGCACACGAGAAACAGCACTAAACACAACACTGATGTGGCACACTGATGATGATCAATACAGAGGATCTGCCAGGCGCTAGGAGATGAGGGAGACCTGAAGAGGGGAGGGAGGGGAAGAGATGGGGGAGGGGAGCGGGAGGCGCACGGAAGAGGGCCAGGTAGGGAGGGATGTGGAAAGAAGAGAGGCAAGTATGGGGTGCAGGGTCTCAGGGGAGGGGGGGGACACAGGAAAATCCGCTCTGGGAGAAGGAGGAAAGAGGAAAAGGGGGCCCTGGGGAGGGGGGGGGGGACAAGGCCAGGTTATAGTTGGAAAGAAGGGTAGATGTCACGGCGAAGTTCGTCATCCGGGAGGGGGAGACGTTGGAAATTGCACTGATGAAGGAGATGGAGGGTGTGGAGGTGGAGAGAGGGAGGGATACAGCGATAGAGGCGCGGCATTGGGCGGGGGGTGGAGGGGAAGGAGGAAACCAGAGGGTGGAGGGGATCAAGCCTGCGAACAATGTAAAGGATGCGGAGATGTTGGAGGAACAGGAGGAGGTGGGGGAAGGGGATCAGTTCATACAGGAGCCGTGTGGGGGAAGGAAGGCGGATACAGAAGGCAAGGCGGAGCGCATGGCGTTCAAGGATTTGGAGGGCCTTGTAAAAGTGGGTGGGGGTGGAGATCCAGGCGATGCTGGCATAACAGAGGATAGGACGGATGAGGGATTTGTAGGTGTGGAGGATAGTAGAAGGATGCAATCCCCATGTCCGGCCAGACAGGAGTTTCAGCAGGCGGAGGCGGGAATGGGCTTTCTGCTGGATCGTCAGGAGATGAGGGGTTCAGGTGAGGTGTCGGTCAAGGGTGAGGCCAAGGTATTTCAGGGTGGGGGTGAGTTGGATAGGACGACCATAAAGGGTGAGGTAGAAATCATGGAGGCGAAAGGAGCGAGTGGTGCGGCCTATGATGATTGCCTGGGTTTTGGAGGGGTTGAGATGGAGGAACCACTGGTTACACCAAGTGGTGAACTGGTTAAGGTGGGTTTGGAGGATACGTTGAGACTGTTGAAGGATGGGATAAAGAGCCAGGAAGGCGGTGTCATCAGCATATTGGAGAAGGTGGACTGGTGGGGGTGGCTTGGGCATATCAGCTGTATACAAGAGATAAAGGAGAGTGGAGAGGACAGAACCCTGGGGGACACCAGCCGTGGGATAAAAGATACGGGAGTTGGTGTTGTGGAGGGTGACATAGGAAGGACAGTGCGAGAGGAAGGAAGCGACCAGACAGACAAAATTGATAGGCAGGGCGTAGGTTTGGAGTTTAAAGAGGAGACCGGGATGCCATACATGGTCATAGGCATTTTGGAGGTCAAGGGAAACAAAAATGGCGGAGCGACGGGAGTTGAGATGGAGGGACAGAAGATGAACAAGGTTGAGGAGTTGGTCGTCAGCAGAGAAGGAGGGTCAGAAGCCACACTGGGTAAGGGGGAGGAGGTGGTGTTGAGCAAGGTGCCGATGGATACGGTGGGAGAGGATGGATTCAAGGACCTTACTGAAGATGGAGGTGAGGCAGATGGGATGATAGGAAGAGGCGGCAGAAGGGGGTTTGTTGGGTTTGAGGAATAAGAGGACGCGGGAGGTCTTCCACAGGTCAGGGTAGAAGCCAGTACAGAGGACGTCATCATAGAGATGGGCGAGGACAGTCAGGAAGGAATAGGGGCTTTCGCGAAGGTGACGGTAGGTTACACAGTCGTGACCAGGGGCCGTGTTGCATTTGGACCGGAGGATAAGTTTAATGTCTTGTGCTGTGATGGGAGTGTTTACGTCGGAGGTGGGCAACTGCCCCAAGTACTGGAGACTAGGAGCAAGTGGAGCGACCGAGGTATCAGCACGTTCCATGACTGTGGGGAAAAGAGAATAATCAAAGTGGGGATCATCGGGCTTGGAGAAGACCTCGGAAAGGTGGGAAGCGAAGTGGTTGGCCTTACTGAGGTTGTCAGGAAGGGGACGATCGCTATGGAGAAGGGGGTAGTGGGGAGCGGAAAGGGAACCAGTAAGACGATGGAAGGTGGACCAGTACTTGGAGGAGTTGATAGGGAGGGTGGCGTTGAGTCACGTGCAGGTCTGGCACCAGTTGCGGCATTTCGTTGCTGTAATAAGGTTCCGTAAGTGTCGCTGTATTTGCCGGTGGCGTTGGAGTGTATCCCTGTCACGAGTGCGAAGGAAGGAGCGATAGAGGCGGCGGGAACCACAGAGAAGGAGGATAGCCCGTGGAGGGAGAGTGGGACGGTGTGGTTGGATGGTTTTTGTAGGAACATGGGCCTCCACGGCGTCAGTAATTACCTTCTGAAGGAAGCACGAGGCGTGGATGATGTCGTCAGGATGGCGATAGGTAAGAGGGTGGCTTTCGACCTGGGTGGAGATGGAATCCCAGTAGGCATCCCAGTTGGCACGGCGATAGTCATGGACGACCTTCGGAGGGGGTGCAGGGTGCGGAGCTGGAGGGGGGCGGTGAGCAGACGTTATGGTGAGAAGGACATGGAGGTGATCGCTACCTGTGGGGTCAAGAACGGCGACAGCGAGACGCCCAAGGAGGTTGGCGGAGGCAATGACAACATCGGGGGTGTTGTCACTTTCGGGTCGGGTGTGCTGGGGAAGGGGAACAAGGTCACCTTGTATTGTGGAGAGGAACTGATGCCACCGCCGAAGGGCAGCAGGAGTGCGGCTATGGATGTTGAGGTCGGCAGCAATCACATAGGTGGAGAAGGTGTGGTCAATGTTTGAGATGGAGTCATAAGGAAGAGGAGCAGTGGAGCAGACATAGATGGTAGCACAGGTAATGGTGAGGGAGGGGAAGAAGACACTAAGGATAAGGTGTTCAGTGGGGTCATTGAGGAGAGGTTGTGACCAGACAGGGATATGCTTCAGGTGGCCAATCGCGACTCCACCCTGCGTACGAGGACCAGGAGCGTCTGTGTGGTGGAGGATATAGGGGGAGGTGTGGATAGAATGGTGGGGCTGGAGAAAGGTTTCGTTCAGGAGGGAGGCGTCGACCTGGTGGCGGGAGAGGGTGGGGGGAGAGGGTGGGGGGAGAGGTATTTGTTGGAGTGGAAGGAGCGAATGTTGTGGAAGAGGATGCGAGACAAGTGCCGCGCCATGACGGGAAGATGGGGGGGGGGGGGAAGAGAGGGAAGGGAAGAGACTTAAACTAGGGTGTCGAGGCGGGTGAAGGTGAAGTGGGCTTGATTGTGGGAGTAAGCGGCGAAGGTGTTCAGGTGGAAAACAGGTGGAAAACAGAGCGAGCAGCAAGGGAGATTTTTTGGAAGGTGTGGGGGCGCTGAAAAGGGTGAATGTTTTGGATTACAACGGTAATGAACCGGATGATGTCCTCGGCGGTGGGGGGTGGACGGAGGGAATTGTTGGGATGGACAGGGGGATCGACGGGACGAACTGGGACTGTAAGTTCAGGGGTGGCTGGAGGGGGTTTAGCTTTACACTTGTGGGAGTATGTGGGATGGGGGCCATTGCAGGTATTACAGGAAGGAGGAGCAGCGAGGTTGGGGCAATTCTTAAGAAAGTGGGAGGCCTTGCAATGGGGACAGGTGGGAGGGGGGGTTTGCAGTTGGGAGTCAGGTGGTCATTGTACATCAGGCACCGCTGACAACAGTAGGAGTCGGGAGGGTATTTGGAGGATTCAACAGGGTGGCGACGGTGGTATATCAGGGCACCCTGGGTGAGGAGATGGTCTATGGATGGGGAGGACTCAGAGAATACCCGCATGAGGTAGCTGGGACCAGAGGCATTGTGGATACGGCAGGCAGAGCGGATTTCCAAGTCCGGGTGGAAGTTCAGTTTTACCAACACTTCATCCTCTGTGATCTCCGGGCTGAGCTTGGTGATCACAGCGGTGTAGGTGGGGGGGGGGGGGCGACGGGGAGGCTGGGGCTCACGGGGAGTGGAAGTGGGAAGGAAGAGTGTCAAAGAGGCAAGGGGGCCAAACATTACTCGTGGGAGTTTGCACAGGAGGTCTGTGTGAAAGGATGGGGACGGGGACTTGATAAGGACTGAGTCCCTGCGGGGAATGAGTTGGGAGATGGCAGCACCAGGTATGTACTTTCGTATTTCCTTGGTGAGGGTACGAGCGTCGAGGAACTTAGGATTGGGAGTCGACAGGACAAAGGTGTGGAGGGTGGGGGCCAAGGTATGGGTGGCAGGAGGAGGGGTGGTGTCCATGGTGACGGCAGGGGGAGGGGAGGTGGTGTTGATATTTTGTGGGAAGTGGCGGGAGCAGAGTCGGTAAGGACACGCTTTTGGGGTTTTTTGGGGACTGGAGGCTGGGAGGAGGGGAGAGGGACGGGGAGGAGAGGGAGGTGGCGGGTGGCAGATCCCTGTGGCGTAGTGGAGGCACCGGGAGAAGCAGCTGGTTCAGTGGTGGCGACGGTGGCTCGGCGCGACGTGATGCGTGCGGGAGATGCAGATGGCGAAACGACGGGGTCGGTGAGAGAGGGGAAGCCAACCACCTAAGGGGCGGCAGCAGAGGCGGCAACAGAGGCGTACGTGAGGGCGTGGGTAGGAGTGGGTGTGGAGGCTGGAGGAAGGGTGTAGAGGTGTGGGTATACAGCAGGAGAGGAGATAGGGGGATGGGCAAGTGGGGGAAGGGAAGGGGAGGTGGAAGGAGGGAGGCCAGGGGCGGCACTCCAGGAAGTGACTGTGGGAGAGGGGGAGGGGGAGGTGTAGATGACGGTGGAGGTGGGAGTAGTCATTGCAGACGAACGGCGACGGACAGACGGACGTGCAGCAGGCGGCGGCGGCGTCGGCCGGCGGCGAACAGACGAGCGAACAGACGGGCGAAACAGCAGGCGGCTGCGGCGGCGGCGGCGGCGGCGGCGGCGGCGGCGGTTACGACGACGGCGATGGACAGCGAGCAGGCAGGCAGACGGACGGACGGACGGACGAACAGCGACAGCAGCAAGCGGCGGGCAGACAGACAGACAGACAGACAGACAAAGACAATCTTCGAAGACGGAGATTCCACCCTGAGAGTAGCCCTGGCTTTGCAATCTGACGCTTTCGAAGGAGGGAATCTAACCCTCTAGATGTCCTCGAGTGTTTTCACTGTAGTGGAATTTCATGCTGTAGCGTGAGCATTTTGGTGCTGAGTAAAATTTTCTTGCTGACTAGGTACAAAGCTGATTTTTTTGATCATACTGTTAATAGTTCTCGTTTGGAAAAGTAAGTGTCTTTTACATTTCTTGGTTGCACTATTTTTTGTGAGAAAATAACTGTTTAGAAATTATTTGAAAAAGTTATTTTAGGAAGGAGCAAGGACCACTCAAGGCTCAAACCAACCTCAACACTCCCTACAGCGGCATAGTTTGTTCACTGCTCCTCCCACAGTTAGGATAAATGGTATGCAATAAAGTTACCTACGCAAACATATATACGTTGGATTGGTATCGCATCCTGTTCTCAGAGCAGCAGACTGGACGGGTTACCTTGAGCTTTCCAGGCTTGCGGAGATCCAATCTGCCATGCTTTAACCATTGTGCTTGTATCTCCGCTGCAGTAGGCTGAGCTGCTTTAATGGTTGTGGCGGAGATAGGGGCTGGCAGGCTGGCCAGAGAATTCGTGCGCGTGGGACTTAAACGTATTGGAGTGGCGTGGTGTTGCTGGCCAGTGATGGATAGGAAAACTCTACTGCAAGGTAAAACATATTTAATTCAGTTTGATGCTACGATGATTGAAGTGCTGCGACGCCAAAGACACTCTCCCATGCAGGCGCATGGTGTGCCGGCTGCATCGTCAGCTGCGGCAGCCGTGGTTACGTGTTGGACGTGTGACGTCACTGTTGGCTTTACGCTGGGGCGCAGTCCCAGTTTGCACTGTGCGGCCTTGAGCGAGAAGTGCCACATTAGACACAACGTGGCAGACAGAAAGCTGAAAACAGTAAAGTAAAAAGCTGCCACACAGGAGCAACCGACTTAAAGTTTATGATGCGCTCTCATTGGAAGACTGCAAGCGGATAATACATAACTTACTACTATACAGAAATCTGGTTAAGAAATTTTGTAAACAAAAAATCCAAAGAAATATTAAAGGAGGAAAAAGTTATGTACGTAGGTACAAATAAATAATACACTACTTACAAAAGTTTTCAGTTACCGCAACAAATTCATACGAAGGGTATTGAATAAATTCTGCAAATTTTTTTTTCTGGATGCATGTTGTTTTATTCAGTATTCCGATACAACACATTATTCCCCAGTCTTTTCGCTACAAAGCCTATTTTTCGGCATAATCTCTGTCTGCCTGTATGCCCGCATGGTACCACTCTACTGGTCGACGTCGGAGCCAAAGTCTTGCTGCGTCAGTAACTTCCCCATCACCCGCGTACTGCTTCTCCCGGTGGGCGACATTCATTGGAATGGCCCTTCGTTGCTTTTTATGTTCTCTTAAACGGTGTGGAAGACAGTGGACACAGACTTTTGATTACCGTAACTGGTGGACGAGAGTGTCAGCACAGCCAACAGAGGCACCAAGTTGAACGGCGACGTGATTCTTTGTTATGCGTCAGTCACCTCGAATGAGTGTGTCCGCATGTTCCAGCACTGCATGCTCCACATTTGTATGTGTCCATCCGCCACGCGGGATATCAGACAAGTTTGGGACAGATTATTGCAATGATGGCAGGCCTCTCGCCAACCGTCTCGCCGTCTCACCGTGCTTTTGTTTACTGACATGTTTCCATACTTAGCTGCATGAACCTATCAATATCTGACATGCTCTGGTTTTTCGTCAAAAGAAGCTCAATGACAGTTCTCTGTTTGGGGAGCACATCTGTTGCAGACACCATTTTGGATACCACGTATAGAGCTGCCATCCATCGGGACTTCATGAAACTGTAGGGGGAATATTCCAAGATGACCCACAACAAATTGTGCGTTTTTCATTCGCAATTTTCGGAGGAAAAGAATGTGTTGCATTAATGACTGAGCATTCCACGTATACCTTACGGAAGGAGTGTTTCAGCTTACGAGGGTTGGTCAGAAAGTAAGGCACCGCATTTTTTTCTCGTCCGAAAACACTGCTACGAATGCCAAACATTACATTCGTATTATCTGAACTCTCCTGAGTGAGCGCAAAGTTTCCTTCACTTCCGACATATAGCGTGGCTGCAGGACAGTTTCTAAATGGCTTCTGTAGGTGATGTACGTTAGAAGCACCGTGTCGTCAATGAATTTCTCACTGCAGAGAAAGAAGCTTTAGGGAATATTCACAAACGCTTGTGTAAAGTCTATGGAGCGTCTGAGTGGACAGAAGTACAGTTGGTCGCTGTGCATGGCAGGTGAGATCATCAGAAGGCGGTTCGGCGGAGCTCCATCATTCGCAGCGATCGGGGAGACCATCCATGGCTGTCACACCAGACATGTTGCAGCGAGCTGATGTCATTCGCGAGGACAGACGCATTGCGACTCGGCAGTTGGCGCTGTATATGTCAATCAGCAAAGCAAGTTCACACAGCGAAGCACTGGCTCCGCCACCAGGACAAGGGCTGGTACCGACAGGGCAAACATGCCCTTGTTTGGCACTGGAGGAAGACCATAGAACGGGATGGAAATTACGTGGAAAAATAGGATGTGTAGATAAAACACTATTCTTTCGTGTCCGGAATTCTCATTAGGTTCAATAAAGAATTATTGAATAAAAAGAATCCGGTTGCTTACTTTCTGGGTAACAATCACAGATTTGAAGACTGAGGGTTTATCTCTCTGTTTCATTCCATCTGGAACCCTGTGTAAAATTTAAACTGGTGAGTAGTTCGCATATTTCCACACAGTACTAAAGGAATGTTAGTATGGGGACAGCCTATGCGCCAGCTCACGTTGCAT
Source organism: Schistocerca serialis cubense (assembly GCF_023864345.2). Lineage (NCBI taxonomy): Eukaryota > Metazoa > Arthropoda > Insecta > Orthoptera > Acrididae > Schistocerca > Schistocerca serialis. The sequence goes on from NC_064642.1 coordinate 527,048,388, forward strand.
TGTTGCCAAATTTATTGAAGGTGGCGGCGATGACGTCATCCAAGATGGTGGCATGTAGACTTGGCAACATCGCATGACGTCATCCAAGATGGCGGATTTTGGCGGGAGAATAGGCCAATTGCGCTACGTCCACTAACCTAACCTCAAGAAAAAATGGAGGTGAAGTTTCAATTTTGGCGGGGAAATAGGCCAATGGTGCTACGTCCATAACCTAAGCCTCCAGAAGAAAAAATGGCGGGAAATTTGAATTCCAAAAGGATAATGCATGCAAAGACCGTACTTCTCTTATTATTATTGATTATCATTCATTGTCATTTATTATCATTCATTATCATTTATTATTATTTATTATTATTGATCTGCCTCCAGTAGAAAATTCCCTCCAAATTCAAATTCCAACACGATAATGGCTGCAAAACCTTACTTTTGTTTATTATTATTCATTATTATTTATCAACATTCATTATCATTCATTGTCATTTATTATCTTTCATTATCATTCATTATAATTTATTATTATTATTATTTATTATTATTATAGGCCTACATCCACTAGAAAATTGCGCCAAATTCAAATTCCAACACGATAATGTCTCGAAAACTGTACTTCTATGTATTATTATCATTTATTATTTAGTCAAGATGTCCGATTTTCTCGGCGAGAAAGCCATTTTCCTCATATTCATAACAAAAGTCTATCACAAGTTCAAATCCCAACATCATAATTGATCACACGTACGAACTTTCTCCCTCACTTATCTTTTTTCACTGGTAGCCTATCATAATCGCGTCAAATAATAAACTGCTCTTACAGGAACTTAAGTCACGTCCTTTGATTTTGCAGGGGGGAAGGGACTGAAGACTTTATTTCAAGCAGTGCCGTCATCACTTGTTTTCCAACACAGTCAGCACACATCTTTCATATCGCAGTGCAGTCGCCACGACATTCACGCTCCAACTGAATTAGTTCAAATCCTCGCCACTCCCTGGCCAGCGCGCGGAGACACTGCCGACGCCTGTCACGTGAGGCGGCCGGCCACACGCGGTGGACTGGTGGTACGCTGGGGGCGAGCCCAGCGATCGCTCCCACGTCGTAAACATGTTTTCGCTGGACACGCTGGAACTTGCCGAGTTTGAAGTCACAGCGGCCCCTTGGCCGCTCACCACGTGTATTCGTCGCGTCCGCACGTTTCCCGCCAAAATTGTTTGCCTCGGAGATGAATCACACAACGGTCGGCCGTTTCCCTGCAACACTTTCGGCCCCAAAGTTGTTTTTCCTGGTCACGTTCAAACCTGTCGATCCTGACCGCTCACCGTCCACCACGTGTCTTTGTGCAAGCGAGAACGCAGTGCTACACTTTTGGTGGCAAAGTTTGCTTGACAGTGGAATCCGCCATGACTATATAAGAGCACGTTTGGTCCGCACTAGAACGCTCGCTAATTGACTCGCTCTCGCGCGCGCTCGTAATAACTGTACAATCGCTGCGCCGCCACCCCGCATACGTCACACACCCTCCATACATGCGTCGGACATAGTCTTCTGTAAATACCTAAGTACTTAATTCCATTTCGATTTTAATCATATTAAATAATTCAATTTACGATTTCCATATAAACAGCCGTCCACTCAGCTCCAGGACCAGGCTGCTGAAGTGGGCTCTCCCTATACCTGCTCTCCAGCTATTGTCTAACGACACAAAGTACACAAATGGATTCCTGAATAGCGCAGATCTCTATCTCCCCCTTGAATCTCCAACCGGAAATGTAAACAGTGTCTCCCCCAGCCAGCGAACCCGACGTTATTCACCTTTTGCTAACTATTTGCACTCACAAATCTTAAACATTCTCATATATAAAACCATATTCACTCTTGCCAAAACTCACTTAATAATAAAAAAAGCATTCTCCCTTTCTAAGCATAGATGAGTATACATTTATCTTCACCCATCTGATCTCTGCAATTTAAGCGGAGAAAGACATATCTATTACCCCCTACAACCTGTCTAAAAACAGAACGAGCTCAGTTACTAGAACAGGACCTTGTTTTGACCATTCGCCGGAAATGCGCGCAATGTTGTACGCCTCAAACTAGGTACATGTACAACAGATCCTCAACACCCTATCATCTTTATCCTCTACCATCAAACGGTGAAAAAGTCACGAAGGTACGAATGCGATCCACCTCCAGCGCGGACAAACGGGATTCACAATACTCCCCAGAATAACTCAGAGTGCGACCATCCAAGAATTCCTAACAGCTCGTCAAGTCCGACTCCTCAAACTACAGATGCCTATATGGACAAGATCATATTAAATACACACACGCTGCAGAGACCCCTTCAAAGTTTGATCACCCATACTGTAAGAGAATGAGAAGCTGCCTCTCGCCTTTGTTCAAACAGTGTTTTCTAACACGCTTTTGCACACTGCCGAGCATTTCGTCTTTCTGCCGCGACTTCGAAGTCGGTGTCTGATTGTAAACAGACATTAACACGGACTGATGCACAGCCTCTCACAGGAAACTATACCTTCCACCTTATAAATCATAGTCTTACAGTCGATAGCATAACGTTGTAGCGACTTCCCTCGAAAGTGATTGACCACCTCTACATTTAAACTCATATGTCGCAGTGACCGAATAGTTTATAACTCTGCGTTCCATTTCTAGTGATTGGTCATTTTTGCACACAAGTACGGGATCACCGTTTTCGGTGCTAGCAACCCAGGAAGTTGCGGTCCATCAACCAAAATTTGTCCCCCAACTCAAGCAAGCATTGTCAGTCAATCATTATGTGATACCCAATGCACAGACACGATGGATAAGACACCACCGATCTACTGTGATATTATCCATCACAGCTGATATCGCGAAAATTTTTACAGTAAGTCCAACACTGGCCAATCATGTGACAGCTTGTTTTCTTAATTTCAGTATCATAGCTAAACCATACTTCCTCTACTTTGCAAGTGTCATTGCGAACATTCATAGATGACTGCTCAACACGTCCATTCACACTTAATTCTCGAACACATAAAAACGATCAAATTATACCAGACAACGCTATACATATTTCTAAGACCTCGTGCATAGTACTCGATCAATCTCTATGCGTACGGCGGTCACAGAGCTATCTAATCCTCTTACGTTAAAAGATCATCCTCACCTCGGCATTGACCAGCCTACCCCGCAACATCGCTACCCAATTATTCCTCAACCGAGCAGACAAATACAGCTACACTCCACCTCTCTTGACTGAATAGAGCTTTCCTAGTCCTAACCCCTGCACCACATTTCTCGAAATGTAACCAAGTCTTGGAGCTTACCACAACAAATCTATCGATAGTAACATTATCTCAAAGTGCCTTAATTTAATAGCATACAGTTAAGAAGAATAAGAACAGAGCGATATTTATACGCAACGTAGATACATTTTTAAGTAAATCATCCAATCTATCATGTGTAAAGTATTGTTCTAGAGTCCATGATCGGTGCATCGAATCAAATTATACCAGACAACGCTATACATATTTCTAAGACCTCGTGCATAGTACTCGTTCAATCTCTATGCGTATGGCGGTCACAGAGAGAGAGAGAGAGAGAGAGAGAGAGAGAGAGAGAGAGACAGAGAGAGAGAGAGAGAGAGAGAGGGAGAACATAAACACACATACTCACACACTCCGAAGACTATAACGTTCAGCACTTTAAAGCGGCCAATAACCTTAGATCGCTTACTTTTCCGTCCTGTCAGACATACATCATTCTCCCCGGTCACCCTACGCTGAGCTATCATACCCCAATCGTAAAACTTTTCCTTCTATGATACGAGCCCAATATAGCCCTGCGGACACGTCTAGCGCCCAATGATCACATCAGATCAAAGAAATAATACTATTACTCCGTCAGATCTATATACAAATGATAGTTATTAGCAGCCGGTACATCCTACAAGCAAACAGATAAGCATAACAGCAGCGTCAAACATGTGAAAATTACAAGTCATCCCGTCACCAACTCTGTAAACACCCGTCTGTCGGATAAGTGTGTACACAATGATTACAGCTCCTCACAAATACCCACAGCTAACTTAGTTATTACGCTAAAGTCTCGATTTCACGCCAAGCATGCGACAAGGTGGGGATCGCGTGAATCAAAGTGCGTTTAGAGGAATGTGTCAACTTTTATCACACATGAGATGGAAGTCCTCTGATGACCGACGGGTTCTCCGTTAACGATCGCAAGTAGACAGTGCTTTAAACCACATACCAGACACGTAGCCGCATACGACTAGAACACTGGCTATATAACGTGACTAAAGCATCCAAATAGAATATTGGAAAAAAATCTACCTTCACCAACTTGTCCTTCTCTAGAATAAATGAGTCAACGTTTCAATCGTACCTAGTTGAAGCTCTGTCTCAATAGATCATCCCGTACACCCTCTGTTATCATTTACCACAGAAGTAAGTTTAGAGGTGAATGATTCTCTGTCCTCCTGAAAAGCATCAAATACAGTATTCAACTCGCGTGTATCACTGCTACCTCAGTAGACATACACTATAATACGAACTCAACGAGAAAAAATTGACTGCCTTCCTTATCCAGCACCGCTTAGATGTCATCGTTTTCCTGCATTCCTCTTGTTGCCACATACTTGACTCCCTGTACAAATGCCTCCCTGCGAAGCAAGTACGTTCTCATTTTGACCGCATTTCGGTGTATATTAGGTTAGTTTATATCTATGCCCTAATCAGTTTTCACATTTCTTTCGATTTTATGTCAGATCCATCCAAGCGACCGCGACATATGTTATCGTTCTGTGTTCCAAAATTGTTTCTAAATGTAACCAAGGCGTATCCAGTCACCCCTACATTCGGAGAACGCTTGCTCTGTTTTCTGTATCTCTATTTACATGCACACCTCGCCACCGCCAGTGGCCGGCCGCCTCACGTGACAGGCGTCGGCAGTGTCTCCGCGTGCTGGCCAGGGGGTGGCGAGGAATTGAACTAATTCAGTTGGAGCGTGGACGTCGTGGCGACTGCACTGTGATATGAAAGATGTGTGTGCTGACTGTGTTGGAAAACAAGTGATGACCGCACTGCTTGAAATAAATTCTTCAGTCCCTTCCCCCCTGCAAAATCAAAGGACGTGACTTAAGTTCCTGTAAGAGCAGTTTATTATTTGACGCGATTATGATAGGCTACCAGTGGAAAAAGATAAGTGAGGGAGAAAGTTCGTACGTGTGATCGATTATGGTGTTGGGATTTGAACTTATGATAGATTTTTGTTATGGATGTAAGGAAAATGGCTTTCTCGCCGAGAAAATCGGACATCTTGAATAAGTAATAAATGATAATAATACATAGAAGTACAGTTTTCGAGACATTATCGTGTTGGAATTTGAATTTGGCGCAATTTTCTAGTGGATGTTGGCCTATAATAAATAATAATAATAATAATAATGATGATGATGATAATGATAATAGTAAATGATAATGAAAGATAATAAATGATAATGAAAGATAATAAATGACAATGAGTGATAATAAATGACAATGAGTGATAATGAATGTTGATAAATAATAATGAATAATAATAAACAAAAGTAAGGTTTTGCAGCCATTATTGTGTTGGAATTTGAATTTGGAGGGAATTTTCTAGTGGAGGCAGGTTAATATTAATAAATCATAATAAATAATAATAAATAGTAATAAATGATAATGAATGATAATAAATGACAATGAATGATAATCAATAATAATAAAGACAAGTACGGTCTTTGCATGCATTATCCTGTTGGAATTCAAACTTCCCACCATTTTTTCTTCTGGAGGCTTAGGTTAGTGGACGTAACACCATTGGCCTATTTCCCTGCCAAAATTCAAACTTCCCCTCAATTTTTTCTTGAGGTTAGGTTAGTGGACGTAGCGCAATTGGCCTATTCTCCTGCCAAAATCCGCCATCTTGGATGACCTCATGCGATGTTGCCAAGTCCACATGCCGCCATCTTAGATGACGTCATCACTGCCGTCTTGAATAAATTTGGCAACAATGCAACGTGAGCTGGCACATAGTTGTCCCCCTACTAATGTTATTTTTTTTAGCACTCCGTCTACAGGCCACGAGTGGCCTAGCTGGACCATACGACCGCTGTGTCATCCTCACAGGAGGATGGTATACTTGACCAAAGCCGCTACTATTCGGTTTAGTAGCTCCTCAATTGGCATCACAAGGCTGAGTGCACCCCAAAAAATGGCAACAGCGCATGGCGGCTTGATGGTCACCCATCCAAGTGCCGGCCAAGCCCAACAGTGCTTTACTTCGGTGATCTCACGGAAACCGGTGTATCCACTGCAGCAAGGCCATTGCGAAGGAAATGTCATCCAAGCCAAATTGTTTTTCCCTATAGTGTTCACGGGTGGAATATAGTTTTTCTGAGTGAGTGAATGTTGCCAAATACTAACCCGAAGATGGAGTATATGTACAGTGACTGCAGAGTCAGAATTTCGAGACACCTTAACAATGGTGCACATGAAGTTCTGTAACTTGCATCCTGTTTCACTTCCAGCAATCTTTTCTGCGATAAGAAAATTCCTTGTAAGATCCCAGATTTGCCCAAGGATGCGAAGTACCCAAAGTAAATAAGACTTTGTCTTTATAATAACGATAACAGCATCGAGTTTTTGCACAAGATCTAGAACGTGATCCTTAGTACAAAGCTTTCCACTTATCCTGAGTCATAAGAATTTAAAACTGTCGACTTCCTGACTGTTTGACTATGCGGAGACAATGAACCTTGCTTTTTTAAGCATTCCACTCCAGAAATTGTATGCATCGTGTTTCGATGCGGTTAAGTGTTAATCTGCTCTTTGAAAACCAGGGTCTCGTATTAACGACTACCATGTTAGGTAAATCATTTCAGTTGTGCTCCACAACGTAATTAGTATTTTGTCATCCGCAAAGAGAAATTCTTCTTGTATCATTCGTGATGTTAGTGGCAGATCACTGATACGTATCAAGAAAATTGTGCCACAATAAGACGTCACACAACATTGGCTGTTTCATATCCGCGCCACTGGCGCAGCAGTGATGGCGAACTAACTCCTTGGCGGCGCTGTGGCGCGACATAGACGCCACTGCGAGGATGGGTGGAGAGAGAGGGAGATGGAGTCTGGGGTTGGAGAGCGAAAAGGCCACAAGCAGTGGGTAGACGCCAGCAGGGAAACAGCCGTTGGATTGACTCCACGCCGTGGCTGCCGTAGTGGTACTCCTTCAACAAGAAGGAGCTAGCTGGCCGAAAATTAGTGACTACACAGAGACGCTGGGCACGGTTTGCTTCAAGATTAGCTGGCTGATCTTTTCCTCAAACAAAACCTGCAGATAGCGAATTTGCCAATGTGAGTGTGTTAAAAGACGAGGCTATTCTCTACTGGTAGGTTGTCCATGACTTTATAATAAAGCAATTGGTTGGTTGGTTCGTTGGTTGATTGATTTGAGGAGCAAGGTCATCAGTCCCATCGAATTAGGGAAGAATGGGGAAGGAAGTCGGCCACGCCCCTTCAAAGGAACGATCCCGGCATTTGCCTGAATTGGTTTAGAGAAATCACGGTAAACCTAAATCAGGATAGCCGGACGCGAGTTTGAACCGTCGTCCTCCGGAATGCGAGTGCAGAGTAAGTCAGTTGCCAGCTTCTGTACATACTGAGTGTAATTCAACCTAACCGGCCCACGTTATTGTATATTACAAGCATTCACTGTTTGATTTGCGTTCACATGTCTGAACTGTGCAGATGGAATACCCATATCCGCGCCACTGGCGCAACAGTGACGGCGTCGCTGTGTGGTTAGTAATTATCGGCCAGCTAGCTCCTTCTTGTTGAAGCAGTACCACTACGGCAGCCACGACGTGGAGTCAATCCAGCGGCTGTTTCCCTGCTGGCGTCTACCCACTGCTTGTTGCCCGTTCGGTCCCCAGCCCTAGACTTCACCTGCCTCTCTCTCCACCTGTCCTCGAGGTGGCGTCTATGTCGCGCCACAGCGCCGCCAAGGAGATAGTCCGCCATCACTGCTGGGCCAGTGGCGCGGATATGAAACAGCCGATGCTGTGTGACATTTTACTGTGGCACATTTTTCTTGATACATATCAATGATCTGCCACTAACATCACGAATCATCGGGAAAGTTTTTCGGACTTGCAAGTTCGTTTGGCCCCCTTTCAGTCTGATATCATTTGAGCTTTCACTCATGTTTTCTGTAACCCACTCACTCTTAACTGCTAGCCTTCCTCCGAATTTTTTGGGAGGTTGTCTAGAATCAAGGCTCTAGTAGTAAACATTTAGACTACTTTCACGTTTTTCCCATGGTTAGATATTTCTTTCAATCCGGAACAGAGGCATGTGAAAATTGAGTTAATATTTACTTACACTACTAGCTTAAAATTGCTACACCAAGAAGAAATGCAGACGATAAACAGGTATTCATTGGACAAATATATTATACTAGAACTGACATGTGATTACATTACATTTTCACGCAATTTGGGTGCATAAATCCTGAGAAATGACGACCTAGAATAAACACCTCTGACCGTAATAACGGCCTTGATACGCCTGGGCATTGAGTCAAACAAAGCTTGGATAGCGTGTACAGGTACAGCTGCCCATGCAGCTTCAACACGATAGCACAGTTCATCAAGAGTAGTGACTGGCGTATTGTGACGGGCCAGTTGCTCGGCCACCATTGACCAGACGTTTTCAATTGGCGAAAGATTTGGAGAATGTGCTGGCCAGGGCAGCATTTTCTGTATCCAGAAAGGCCCGTACAGGACCTGCAACATGCGGTCGTGCATTATCCTGCTGAAATGCAGGGTTTCGCAGGGATCGAATGATGGGTAGAGCCACGGGTCGTAGCACACCTGAAATGTAACGTCCACTGTTCAAAGTGCCGTCAATGCGAACAAGAGGTGACCGAGACGTGTAACCAATGGCACCCCATACCACCACGCCGGGTGATACGCCAGTATCGCGATGACGAATACACGCTTCCAATGTGCGTTCACCGCGATGTTGCTAAACACGGATGCGACCATCATGACGCTGTAAACAGAACCTGGATTCATCCGAAAAAATGACGTTTTGCCATTCGTGCACCCAGGTTCGTCGTTGAGTACACCATCGCAGGCGCTCCTGTCTCTGATGCAGTATCAAGGGTAACGGCAGCCTAGGTCTCTGACCTGATAGTCCATGCTGCTGCAAGAGTCGTCGAACTGTTCGCACAGATGGTTGTTGTCTTGCAAACGTCCCCATCTGTTGACTCAGAAATGGAGACGTGGCTGCACGATCCTTTACAGCCATGCGGATGAGATGCCTTTCATCTCGACTGCTAGTAATACGAGGCGGTTGGGATCCAGCAGAGTGTTCTGTATTACCCTCCTGAACCCACCGATTGCATATTCTGCTAACAGTCGTTGGATCTCGACCAGCGCGAACAGCAATGTCGCCATACGATAAACCGCAATCGCGATAGGCTACAATCCGACCTTTATCAAAGTCGGAAACCTGATGATACGCATTTCTCCTCCTTACACGAGGCATCACAATAACGATTCACCAGGCAATGCCGGTCAACTGCTGATTGCGTATGAGAAATCGGTTGGAAACTTTCCTCATGTCAGCACGTCGCCACTGGCGCCAACCTTGTGTGAATACTCTGAAAAGCTAATGATTTGCATATCACAGCATCTTCTTCCTGTCGGTTAAATTTCTCTTCTGTAGCACGTCATCTTCGTGGTGTAGCAGTTTTAATGGCAGTAGTGTATATTTACTGTATACATTGGCAAATAAATGTTTACATGTTGTTTAAATAAAGTAATGAAAATTATTTTGGCAAGTAACAAAGACCACTCACAGCTCAACCCAGTCCTACTATTGTCTCTAGCAGCAGATTTTGGTATCAGAGCGTGATTACGTGTACACTCACCAGGGTAGCCAAGAGCGCTAATGCGCTGGTTGCTGGACTCGGTAGGTGCGCCAGCGCTGGGTCTAATGTGCCCAGCAAATTAACGATAAGGGCCAGTACGCCGGTCAGCCTGGGTGTGGTTTTTAGGCGGTTTTCCACATCCTACTAAGTGAATACCTGGCTGGTTCCCATGTTCCGCCTCAGTTCCATGACTCGCAGACATTTGACAATGTTCTCAATGTTTCATGCCTTACACTAGACGCAAACAGTTGGGGTACAATAATTCGGACCCAGGTGGTTCGGGGTCGAGACAGGAAGGGCATCTGGCCACCCTCTACAAGTAACACTGCAAAATCTGTAACAATACGGCCGACCTCGCGTTGAAGCAGGACAAATGCCCATAGGAAAGGAAAGGAAAGGAAACGAGCATGATTATAGGTACAATGAGCTGAGAGTGGATCCTTGTTTTTATGAGGCAGTAACCGACCTACGACCCGCAATACAAGCAGATGGCAAAGGTGAGAGATTCCACATTCACGATTCAGGATGTTGCAGCTGAACTAGCTTTGGTGACATGAGTATATGAAGTGAGTGATTCCTGGCAATCACAAATTAGTAAGAGTTCAGGCTCGAATGTTACAGAGTATGAACTAGATTATGGGTACGCAAAGCGCCAAAGGTGTACAGGGATTTGATAAATCCATTGGTCCATTGTGGGGTCAACTGAATTGTTTACAAGATAGAATTCAACTGTTGTTGGGTAAAACTCCTGTTGGTTGTGGTAATGAGGCATTATCGTGGCGAGGTAAGTAATAAAGACTGGGCAGGCTCAGTATAAGGTGAGCGCATGTCTGAATTTTTCACTAAGTTGCTGTACTCTTTGACTGGATTACTGTGCGAGGGTGACATTCTGTCCATTCAGGGTAGTAAGAAAATGGAAACTACGTCACAGTTCGGTAGATCTGCAAGAACAATAAGAGGCAATGGGCTTGAACGATTTTCAGTATTATCAGTTTGTTGATATCGACGGTTTTGGATTTTGTCAATGTATCTACAATTAGTTGTTCTCTAACAGCATACGTCATGAGTTAAAGGTTAAATTATGCTTGGCAGTACAGTGCTCCGGGGAGACTTTAGAGGAGAATGTGTGTAGGATAAAAAGAGGTGCTCTGTCTGTCTTAGTTTCTGAAAATGAGATTGTGAACAGTATTTTAGAGTATATGTACCATAGGGATAGGACGTGAATGATGCTTAGCGTCTGTCTGAGTATTTTTTCTCGGTTGGAGCAACCCCCAACACAAGTTGCTGTGGTTAGGCAGGTGACACATAGCAACTCGATTGCCTTTTCTCTGCTCCCAGATTAATGGAGAAGCAATCTGTGTTCTTTTGGATATAACCAGTTCTTCGAAGTTGATCTGTAAGGAATTCTATGACACAAATAAGGATGTATGTAAATTTGGCACACTAGCAGAGAAGAAGCAAGTGTGCAAGCTACCTAATTTCAGTGAAATATTATTATTGGTAGAGTTGCATGCAAGGCTGCCATTCAACGGTTAACGTGGTCCTGTCATATTAAGGTAGCTTAAGGCATACCTATTAATATGAGTTTGGGAGCACAATTTGTTAGGCTTGTTGGGTAGGTGCCGGATTGGCGCTATAAGATGTTACCGATTTATTTTCAGCCACGTTCAGTCCCTGAAATTTGTAAACATGGGTTGCAGGTCGGTACGCACAGGACGGTTGACAGCCTGATATCGTAGTGAACTGTGCTTTGAATTCAGTCATTTTATCAATAGCAACGACAGTAGTTAGAATAGCTACGCCAAGTATTTCGTGATGTACTTACTGAATATTTAGGACTGGTAGTGGGCATATAAAACAGAACTAAGTGACAGCGTCAAAGTGACACATTAACCGTACTGCCTTTCTCCACCGCGCATCAAACAACTGAGGGCGGCGATCGAGCAACTCCTGAACGATGGTGTAACCAGACGTTGACAGACACCCTATGCTTCGCCTATTTTCGTAGTTCGAAAGCCACTGGGCGGAGTTAAACCGGTGATCATTAGTCATTTGATTCGTGTAAGTGGCTCACCTTCGTGTAAGTGGCTCGCCACGAATTCCTCTCCTGTGCCAACCTCTTCATGTCTGAGTAGCACTTGCAACCTACATCTTTAATTATTTGTTGGGCGTTTTCCAGTCGTTCTTTCTCTACAGTTTTAGCACTCTACAATTCCCTCTAGTGCCGTGGAAATTATTCCCTGATATCTTACCGGATGCCCTACCATCCTGTCCCTCTCCTTGTCAGTATTTTCCACATATTCCTTTCCTCGCCAATTTTACGGAGAATCTCCTCATTCCTTACCTTTTCAGTTGAGTTCAGTTATAAACATTCTTCTGTAGCATCATATGTCAAATGCTTCCATTCTCTTCTGTTCCGGTTTTGTACAGGGATTAATAAGAAGATAGTTTTACAATCTGTTCCTTTGCCCGTCTGCATTTCAGTTCTGCGTAATTCCAGATGGACACGGTCTTTAAAATTGTACTTAGCTGGGGAGAGGTTTTTACCTTTATCCTTAATGTGTTTTATTTTTGATATTGGTTTGAAGATTTTATTTATTACATTTTTAGTGAATTTTTTGAAGAAAAGTTAATAGATTTTAATTAACCCCATTTACAGATAGCTCTTGCCGAAAATGTAAGCCAGTTACAGCTTTTGTAACCAACTGGAGTTTGTATGAGTACAGTCGTATACCATCTGGCTTGTTCACGGGGATAGCGGTGTAATCGCTTATTCTGGACAATACTTTTTTCTGATTTGAAATTAGGTTGCGTCTACCTTTATCTAGACGATTTAATGATTTTAGTCTAAATTTTGAGGATCATGAAGGTCATTTAAGGATATAATAGAGCGATTACTTGAAACAGGATGTACTATTGAACCGTCTAAGGTCAAATTTGCCAAGCCCGAAATTTATTTCCGGAACGATTTGTAGCCGGTGCGCGTTAGCATTGATGAAACGCGAACCGAGTCCATCCTTACATGTCCTACGCCTAAGAACGTTAAACGGGTCACCCGTTTTGTACGCGTAGCTAATTTTTTTGGAAATCTGTCCCTAAATTTTGTGCAACTAGAGGCCCCTCTCAGCAAGTTATAGAAAAAGTTGTGGATGGGATCCCTCTCAACAGGCAGCTTTCAAAATTCTCAAGACTGCACTGACAATTTCGTTAGTATTTACAGTACTGGATTTTGACTAGGAATTTTTTATCCCAGACAGTAGCTTTTGAATCTAGAGTGGCCAACGTTTTACACCAAGAGGATCCTAAAGGAAGAAGGCTGGCAACATATGCATCTCGTAGCCTTTCACAAACGGAAGATAAGTACTCGATTTATGATCTTGAAGCCTTAACGGTTTTGTTCGCTTTAGAAAAATTTTATATGTATGTGGAACACAGACTCTTACAATTAGAGATAGATAACCAGTCTGCTGTATCTCGCGCGGCCGAGGCGCACAGGGCACATCGCCCTGTGGCCCGTAGGGATATCCGCCTGTCAATTCAAGACAAAACATATTAGAATTGAGAACGTAGTTGCAGGCAGCCTAAGCCGCATGTATGGCGATGATCATGAGAGAGATGTGGGTGGTGGTGACTTAATGCAGGCCACTGGTGTTGAACCCGATGAAGTGTTATGTCCTATTCTGACTGGACTCCCTTCATTTTTCGGGACGTCACCCAACAGCAGGATAAGAATACTGAGTTGGCACCCATTAAGAAACGGCTGAGGAAGGGAGTGACCGTCAAGCCGTATCTAGAGTATGAGGAACAATCTCTTATGTTGCACGGCGCGAGGTCGCAAAGGCGTCAAGGTCGTTCGACCACTGGAGTTAATTCAAGTATATTTAAATGCTTCCTCGAAATACCGCTGGCAGAACATTTGAATAATTTGAAAACTAGTATTAAAATTCGAGAGGTTCGTCTGGAATGTGGCCTGCAAACTGCACCCAGTGACATCACTACTCTGACCCTGTGAAATTTGCATCAGAAATAGGCCAAAGTCCCCCCCCTTTGCAACATGCCAGGCAGGTTGATGAGCACGTGGTACATGTAATGTACGTAAGATGCGTTGTCATTCCGAAGAAAAGGTCATGTTGCGTGCACACCAGGGAAACCAGAACTGCACCGACAAAATTTTGAAGGCTGTGCAGGATATATTTTGAGTGTTTTGGCATAACGGACCCTTGGTCTCTGGTGGCTCTTTACAAGGTAATTACACTTAGTTTGATTTCTTAGTCCCTATATAGCCACTGAATTGAAAATATCTGCACGACAGCAAAAACGCCGACGTTATGCGCTGTTTGCCTTCTTTGGAGACAAACTTGTTTCACTCACTCACCGTACTTGCCGTTGATAACAGTAAGGCCTAGTTTATTCTTGATCTCCAAGCTTGCACTCAGTATTCTCCGTCCGCTCTCAGGTTGGTTTTTCCAGCAATGATAGTTGTACCTTAAGAGAGATACACAGCAGGTTTACTGATCAACACTGTAGCGAAATGCATCTTGCCTACTGGTTCACTGGATGCAGTTGAAAACGGCAGGTTATCGACAGAAGATCTGATTGGTTCCATATTTATAAATTTGCAGAAGGCATTTATTACCTTTCCTCACAAGCGACTTCCAGATTGCGTGGGTATCGAGTATCGTCCCAGTTGTGCGAATGGACTTTTGATTTCCTGTCAGAAAGGTCATAGTTGGTTGCAACTGATGGAGAATCATCCAACAGAAGTGATACGTGGCGTTTCCCAACTAAATCATATAGGCCCTCGGCTGTACCTAATCGATGTATACGGGTTGAGAGACATTGTGAGCAGCCCGGTTCGACTGTTTGCGGATTATGTTGTCATTTACCGCCTAGTAAAGTCATTGGAAGATCAGAACAAATTGCACAATGATTTAGACGAAATATCCGTACGGCGCGAAAAGTGGCAATTATGACTATAAGTCATGAAGTGTCGGCCATCCACAAGAGTGCTAAAAGCCATCTGTTAAATTTCGGTTGCACAATAAACTACATAAATATAAAACTAAATATAATGGGATAAGAGTTGCAAACAACTTTAATTGGAACGATCACATAGAGAATGTTATGGCAAAGGTGAACGAAAGACTACATTTTGTTGGCAGCGAAAAGTTCAAAGAACGAGAACTTGCTATTGTATTACTGCAGAACAGGTTCAAAATGGTTCAAATGGCTCTGAGCACTATGGGACTTAACATCTTAGGTCATCAGTCCCCTAGAACTTAGAACTACTTAAACCTAACTAACCTAAAGACATCACACATATCCATGCCCGAGGCAGGATTCGAACCTGCGACCGTAGCAGTCCCGCGGGTCCGGACTTTAGCGCCCAGAACCGCACGGCCACCGCGGCCGGCTGCAGAACAGGGACGAGAGAGAGAGAGAGAGAGAGAGAGAGAGAGAGAGAGAGAGAGAGAAGGAGACGAAGATGTAAGCGACTAGGGGTGGCAAACATTAAAACAAAGGTATTCTTCTTTGGGGCGAGATCTTTTCACAAAATATTGATCTCCAACTTTTCCCGCGGCTATGAAAAAATTTGTTGACGCCCACTTATATAGTGATAAATGATCATCGAACTAAAATAAGAAAAGTCAGAGGTCACACAGAATGAATTCTTTCTGTGCGCGCTATTAGAGATTGGAGCAGTTGAGAAATGGGGTCGTAGTGATTCGATAATCCCTTCTCCAGGCACTTAAGTGTGAATTGCAGAGTACTCATATGACCGAAGATATAGATATGGATCATAAAAGAAAGTAAGGTAGGTTATAAATGGTAAAACAAGTAGAATCAATGTCATATGTGTATGTTGACAACTGGTGGCACGCTTGCTCTTCTTCCGGCGGTAGGACATTTCGTTTACATTCTTCATTTGCATGGCGGGCGTGGACTCGGCTCGGACGGAGCCGCATATTTCCCCACTGCGGCAGAGGATGCGAGGACTCTGGACGCCGGTACGATGTGACGTAATCAGCAGGTAGTTTCCAGGTATACTGGGTGAAACTTTCAAACATTTCCCGTTGGGTGCAAATTTCACTGGGTGCAATTTTTCTGCATAGGTCTGCAAGAGTATGGATAACGAGATTCAGCTGAGGTACTTTTCCAATACAGTTGGAGAGCAATGATTATGAGCTTAGGGGGAATTCCAAGTGGAGTGAGGCATGAATTGGAATTCGTATTGAGGAGAGAGGCGTGCTAGAGTAGTCAGTGCAGTTGTGGTAAACCACTGTGCCAGGGTAGCATAGTGGTTAGCACATCTCCTAAATGAGCAGGATACGTGGGCTCGAATCCCAACCTCGGTACAAATTTTCATTTGTCACTTCAGTGTGCCATATGTCATATTATAGGTGAAACTGTGACTCCAGATACCTTTTCAAATCTCGAACCTCAATTATATATACATATCATTGATTTGAAACGGTATCTGTAATCATAGTTTCACGCGTAATATAACGTGGTTCACACAATAAAATGCTTCACTTCACTCACAGAAACCAGCTACTGTCTTCCAACTCTTGCGTAGCTTTGCTAATTTCTCACACACAGAGCAATAAATTGCAGTTTTTTATAGTCCTTCCTTGAAACCAACGGCAGGTACGACATAAAATTATGTGCACTGAGATGTACCATCACTATCTTGCACATTTCTTTGTTAAAAACTTTCTACGACAGTGGTAGCAAATAAACTGGCTATTATTGTCTACATTCATTTTTCCTGCATTTTTATAAAATCGGTTCCCCAGCGGGTATTTCAATCTGCTACGAAACTGCTCACTCCGGAAAGGTCGATAGCTCAACTGGCTGAGTATTGTCGAAATATGTAGTGGAATGATCTTTATTATTACTTCTTGGTAGTTCCTCATACAGATGACTCTTTACTCCTTAGTCACTTAATTGCTTGTTTCCAGCAGCTGCATTAAATTTATTGTCTCGGAAACCAACTTTCATCTCCAAAGCCACATTAACCACACCGAGGAACTATGTATCTCTTTTAGGAAGAAATATAGAGGTGAAAGTTTATGTATTTTAGACACTACTTTTTAATCTTTAGCAAATTTGACTCTATTATTTACATGATTCTCCCGATTTTGTAACCAGCTGACGTCATGAAGACCAAATGCAAATCGAAGTTATAGTATTACTTGATATTTTGGCTGCAGCTCCTGCATTTCTGCTATCAATAAATTTAAAAATAACGTAAAAACTAATGTCAGGCAACCATGTGGACATCACCTTCAAGTTTTTGGTTGTTGCACGACGAACAGATTTCATTTAGTTGTCGAAGCAGGACTGAGGAAGGGAAGGGGCGTAGAGTATGTACGAGACCTACTGACCCCGTTCCGTGTCTGGAGACGTACGTGGGGGCGGCCAGCACGACTCGTTCCCTGGGGCATCTCTGGGACGGGACAGCGCCTCAAATATTAACGCACGACCTGAATACCCGTAGCGCCCGGCGGACAGCACACCCACGTTCCGCTGTAGTAACGTGATATTGGGGCGTGTCGTGGAATGTGAAACCATTCCAGAAATAGAACCGTGCGCTCGACTAAGTGCAGTGAAATCCTTGCAGTCCGCTGCCTAAAACATTGCGTATATCAAAGTGCAAGAGTGGGCTAACAGGTGCTCGCGAATATAGGACTAAAAAAGAAAGTAGGAAGCTTTGAGTGTAAAGTGAAATTGTACTGCCAGACAGGAAGAACAATGACCAGACGTAAGACAGAAACTCACTTCTCACATCCGAGACCATCTGCTCTGGCAAAGATCTACAGTTTCGGCAATTAAAGTGTGAAATAATGTTTTACACAGACCTTTGCTCTGTCTTACTGTCGTATATCGTCTTATATTCGTAATAAGTTCTGATGTATAAGGTTTTCAGAGTGATTAACTAATAAAGTCCGGCCGGTGTGGGCGAGCGGTTCTAGGCGCTTCAGTCAGGAACCGCGCTACCGCTACGGTCGCCGGTTCGAATCCTGCCTCGGGTATGGATGTGTGTGATGTCCTTAGGTTAGTTAGGTTTAAGTAGTTCTAAGTTCTAGGGGACTGATGCCCACAGACGTTAAGTCCCATAGTGCTCAGAGCCATTTGAACTAATAAAGTGTAAATTATAAAAATATACATTACCTGAGATTAAAAACTGAATAAACACAATGGTGGGGTTCCGCACGAATACAGTTATTTCCGAGCAAACATATTTCCGGCTCGTCAGTCTTGTTGACTGGGTTGATGCCGACCATGATTTCCCTGCTCGAACCTCTTCCTTTCCGAGTACGATTTACACCGAACGTTTTCAATAATTTGTTGGTTGTAGTTTAATCTCTGTCTTCCCATACGGAACTGAACCCCTGAGGCTCCCTCTAGTAATATGGAAGTTATTCCTTGGTATCTCAACACATACCGTATCACCACGTCGCATTCTCTAGTCAATGTATTCCACATTTTCCTTTCCTTTCCTTGCCAATTCTGCGGAGGATCTCCTCATTTCTTATGCTGTCACTCCACTTAGTTTTTAGCATTCTCCTAAAACGCCACTTCCCAAACGCTAAGATTTTCTTCGTTTCTGGCTTTCCTACAACTCGTGGTTCATTTCCATACAGTGCTGTGCTCTGTCATCTTCTTTACATTGATTGTTATGTTTAATTGCTGTATATTTCCCTTACCGAGCAATACTCCCTCTGCCTTCTCATATGCTTCTTGCTGCGTCCATCGCGTCATATTTTGCTTCCAAAGTACTACGGTCACTTCGCTTTCTTACGGGTCTCCTATTGTAATGTAAAGTTTGTTTTTCATGATTGCAGCCCATTGGCGTCGACATCTTGCAGCGATAGGCCAGATGCTACCAGGAAGACGTTTTCGGCTGATATTTTGCAACGTGAAGTCACTTCAAGATATTAAAACGTCGTCTTAAGGCAGCTACCCTGAAATCCCATTGCGACGGGAAAACTTCAACAATCAGATCTAAATTCTGCTGCTCATGACTTTTTCCTTCTTTGGTTTACTCTGTCCATATTCCACGCTCATTATACTGATCATTCTGTGAAAAAGATCCTGTAATTCTTCCTGTGTTAATGAAGATGGCAGTTTCAATAAATCTTGTAACTGAAATGCTTTCACCCCGACTTTAAACCCACACCTATAACTTTCTTTTATTTATGTCATTGCTTTTTCGATGTGCAGGTTCAGTAGTAGGAGAGAAAAATCTGTATCCCTACTTTACGCTCTTCTTATTTCGAGCACTTATCTCTCGCTTTCCTGTTCTGCTGTTTCTCTCTGGGTTCTTGTCGTGTTGTAACCTAGGAGTCTCTCCCTAAGTCTGCTTCTTCTTCCTCACAGAATTTCTAACATCTTGCACCAAAAAGCAATGGAAAGGCCATGATGAAAAAACGATAATATGTTGAATAGGATGGATTGCTACTCAGCATATAGAGATTTATAATAACGAAAACAGTCGTGCAATTTGAGAAGTTATTTTATTTTCACAACCTTTCGGCAATCCAGAACGCCATTTTCAATACCCATACGCACCTCATGCGTAGACACTCAAACGTATCGATATTGGCATGCTGGAGCTATCTATTCCTGAAATTCAAGAGTTGTGACGTCTTCGAAAGAAGCAACTGAAAGACGAATTCACGACTTCCAGAAACGGATCCCTCCAGTATGCCAATATCGATAGGTTTGAGTGTCAATGCATGAGGTGCTTATGGGGCACGAAGACGCCATATTGAATAGCTGAAACTGATTGTGAAAATGAAATAACTTCTCAAACTACACGGCCATTTGGCTATTTCCCATGTTAAATATGTGACCAGCCGCAACCCCACGTCCACAGCGGACCAACAAAGATAGAAGGGGAGACGTTGAGTTGCAGACAGGCACAGGGAAAGGCTGCCACACATTTAAGCTTTCGGCACATGTTTTACCATTTCACATTCTCGAATACTTCTATTACGACGAAAAATATCAACAAACTATAACGATTTTCCATAAATCTTACCTCCACTATCAATCGGAATGTCAGAATTGCTTCTCCCTTGTCTTTGCTGTTCCTGAAACAATTTTCCTCTGTATCTTACTTTCTTGTCAGATGCTGGTTCCAGAATCTTCTAAGTAGTTTGTTTTCGCATTTATCTGCCTTTGATATGACCGGAATTTAGTGCATTACATTCACCCAGGCGTCAAATGGTATGTCTCAGTTATGGTGGATTCTACGCACTATTGTTTATAATCGCTCGATAGCCATGTTCCACAATCATTTTAGAAATTCCAAACAAATATTATCTATTTCCTCTGAATTGTTCGTCTGCAACTGTCCCTTAGCTCTGCCTCAATATTACCTTAAAAGTAAGAGGCTGTGCGGCCGCGAATATTTGCTGCTACATTTGTGAATGCGGGGTATATTGTTAAGTGTCGTTACTGGCATACATTTTTCGTTTGCGTAACGATTCATTGCATTCCTGCAACTATTTACTGTTGGGTTGGTAAACGTTAGATGCTCTAACAAGAATTTCCTCTAGTCCTCCCTGTGTTTGAATCGTTTGTTTCGTTTGCAATAATTACCGAAAGCTGCCAAAATGGGTTATGTAAGCATATTGTTTCCTTTCAAGATTTGACAGATATTGTTATCAGAACAGACAACTATTTATTTCAATTCCGGTTAAAAAGTAATGGCAACCATGCCTTAACAAAGCTAAAAGGTTGCTTAAAGGCAGTCAGATGACTTCTACGCGAATACAGATACCCACAGGAATAATTATATGCTGGTGAAAGTCTTTGCATGACAGCTTACGAGACGAGCTGACATCTTCTAGTTGGGTTGCAGACTGTTCCTTCTCATTTCACTGCATCACAGACAAAGAAGCAGCCAGTTTTACAGGAATAATATTCTTTCGTAAGCTGTTCACGGACGACAATACGAGGATAACGTACTGTTCATTAAATATCCTGGAGTAATTGCACGTTCTTCAAGGAGCGTCAATAATGAAAGTAGTAACAGTACTTTTTGCAGGTCAGTTATTTACATCTCATCATTCTGTAAAATATTAGCATCTCGTAATGTAAAGTAGTTGATTTTACAACTGTGTGGACTGTAGCTGTCAAGTATTTATGTCTTTGCACAAATATATTATATTGTGAAGCTTCCTGGCAGATTAAAACTGTGTGCCGGACTAAGATTCGAACTCGGGACTTTTGCCTTTCGCAGGCAAGTGCTCTACCAAATGAGCTACCCAGGCAAGACTCACGCCCCGTTCTCACAGTTTTACTTCAGCCAGTACCTCGTCTCCTACCTTCCAAACTTTCATATCAGCGTACACTCAGCTGCAGAGTGAAAATCTCATTCTGGAAACATCCCCCAGGCTGTGGATAAGCAATGTCTCCACAATATCATTTCTTTCAGGAGTGCTAGTTCTCCAAGGTTCGCAGGAGAGCTTCTGCAAAGTTTGGAAGGTAGGAGACGAGGTACTGGCAGAAGTGAAGCAGTGAGGACGCAGCATGAGTCCTGCTTGGGTAGTTCAGTTGGTAGAGCACTTGCCTGCGAAAGGCGAAGGTCCCGAGTTCGAGTCCCGGTCCGGCACACAGTTTCAATCTGCCAGAAAGTTCCATACCAGCGCACACTCCGCTGCAGAGTGAAAATCTCATTCTGGATATTATACTGTGTCAGTTGTAACTATTGCTGCAGTATCCCTCCAATTACGTCTGTCTAAATTTTATGAAGTAATTGTTGGTGTATTTTGTAATGGCTTAACGTAGTTGTAGTTGCATATTGTAACATTATTAACCAGAATTATGTCCATTCCGTTGGAGTTCGGGTAGTGAACAATTTCAAAGCCTCTTTTGACAGGAGTAGACCATGTCGAACCTTTACGAACATGTTTAAAAGTACATGGAACAAGGGAAGCATTTCTTCTTCTGTGATCTATTAATCACTATAAAGTGATGTATTGGAAAGCTCAAGTATATGCCACTTCAGACGTTCACTAGTAATTTTTGGAGGAAAGCTACGACGATACTAATATTCAGCCAGTTTGTATTCTTCACAGAGTACATAATGTGTTTACCAAATGTCTCAATGCAAGCAAAGAGAGGATATATGTCTACTCTTGCGTAGCAACCGTAGCGCTGAATATTTGTGAGCAGTTAAACTGTAGTATCTCTCTCATACCTTTCACGTTAGTGTTGACATTATTGTATTTCGCCGCGTGTTGTGCTTCAAAAATCAACTTCTCGCTAGAAGAGGGACATAAAGACAGTGGAAGTGGACGCATCGGAATAAAAGCCATCAGCAAGTAGCAGTGTTATCCAGTAACCTATGACAGCTGCGCAGGACCCTGTCAAATAGTGCGTGCAAAATGGCGTGGCCGCTAGACGCGCAGTCGGTTGGGGAAGCATGGGGTGAGCGGCAATGGGGGGAGGGTCATTCAAAGCCTGCAGGGGAAATGTTGAGCGCTAGGAGGGAATGGGGGGGGGGGGGCGACGAGTAAGTGCCGTTCTAAACTCGCTCACATATTTTGTAAATATTAAGTGGGCCCCACCACGACCACACTTGCATGGTGACCATTCAAAAAGATCTACTGTCACCTCTGCTTTCATTGTTGTTTTTGTTGTTGTTGTTGTGGTCTTTAGACCTGAGACTGTTTTGATGCAGCTCTCCATGCTACTCTATCCTGTGCAAGCTTCTTCATCTCCCAGTACTTACTGCAACCTACATCCTTCTGAATCTGCTTAGAGTATCCATCTCTTGGTCTCCCTCTACGATTTTTACCCTCCACACTGCCCGCCAATGCTAAATTTGTGATCCCGTGATGCCTCAGAACATGTCCTACCAACCGGTCCCTTCTTCTTGTCAAGTTGTGCCACAAGCTCCTCTTCTCCCCAATTCTATTCAATACCTCCTCATTAGTTATGTGATCTCCCCATCTAATCTTCAACATTCTTCTGTAGCACCACATTTCGAAAGCTTCTATTCTCTTCTTGTCTCTTTCGTTAGTATCTGAATTGAATTCCGCTGAAATTTCAGTGAAGTGTCATGAGTGGCGAATCTTGAATAAAACCTATTCATTTCTCTGGCTACCATGTCAAAACTTGCTTCTTTCGTCAAAACACAGCGGAATTTACACTGTCTCACCTCACAAATATGTTGTGCAGACACAATTGTGAGAGATTTCTGAAACAGTGGTTTATTGAGTGAGAAGCTGAGGAAAAGTAAAGTCAGTAGCTTATGAGAAAAGACATTCTCCATACAAAAAGGACGAGTAGTGTCTTCGCATATGTGGTTCCAAAACCAGTTATCAATGGCTCTTAAAAATTATATTCTTTCACCGAACAATAATGTAGTTATTGGAATAACACAGTAGACAATGGAGTTTTACATATAAACGATATGGTAAAATACTCTCCTCTTTTCTTGCTATGATTTGCGACCATCTCATTTCGATATCTGAAACTGTTTATGAAATGTAGGGAATATAGTAGATATTTCTCCCTGGCTTTATCGCTGGCGCGGAGCAATTGTACATGAATATGCTAGATCAGATCAATTTTCTCAAGACTGATGACAGATACCTCTAACCAAATCTAAAGAAAAATTCAATATGTTAGCTAAATTTCATTTGCAAAATTTTATGTAATATGCACCATACGCCAAATCATAGCGACATCTATTTTTCATTGCACACCTTTCCGAAATTCTCGCAGTATCTTCCTTTCCTGTGAATATCACGAAATGATTACCATTAATGAAATCATGGGCACGTCATCGTGAACCTGACGTATATACAGTTGTAAATAAAGCAAAAACTTTTCTTGTTTTTGTACCGAATAGTTTCTGTAAAATCGTTTGAGAAAAGCTGCAGGGTACGCGCCTCAATTCTGTCATCGCTGACCGACCGAAAGGTGGAAAACACTTACTGACCTCACCTTTCTAACAAACGAATGAACTCGCCCAGCGCTTTGGTGGAAAACTGGTCACTGCACATCGCCCGCTGTAGCTATATCTACTGATTACACATGTACATCATTCTCATAGCACCCGCAATGTCTGGTATGTGAAAGACTCTTTGACTCTTTGGTAAGACTTCTGGGATTTCCTAAATATCCGCTTCCCATGAAGTGAATAGGTGGAGGCGCGCCAATTGCATGGTCCATACGTTCACTGATCCCGACAACTCTCAAATTTTAATTTCGGGAAATCATCTTATTTGTTCGACACTTGGCAGCTTCTCTCCCAGAGCTCAGAGTTACACTCGACCTCGCAATTAATGCCAAACATGCTGCAACGAGTCTGGCAACAAATCTATTTCAGATGGGATGTGTGCCACATAACCAACGGAAGTCACTTTTAATCTGTTTATATGGTTAAAAAATAGATGTGTCTTGCAGGAAAATGACACTAAACCTAGGTCTGCAGGCTGAATGAATGAATCAATATGAGTTTTCAAAGGTGTAAAATTGTTTCTGGACGCATCCTCGATATTAGGCGATCAAAAGGTTGCCGTTTGATTGCAACCCAGCGCTACTTCGATGCACCTTTTGCAACTTTTTGATCGTCCTTTATACTTGCAGTGCAACTCATTTCTTTGTGTTTTTCGGTCTAAGGCGCTGTAGTCATGGACTGTGAGGCTGGTCCCGGCGGAGGTTCGAGTCCTCCCTCGGGCATGGGTGTGTGTGTTCGTCATTAGGATAATTTAGGTTAAGTAGTGTGTAAGCTTAGGGACTGATGACCTTAGCAGTTAAGTCCCATAAGATTTCACACACATTTGAACATTTTTATATTTTTCCGATTTTTCCTTTTCGTAATTCCGTATTACAAGTGGACACATTTTGTCATTTTAGTGTGAAATGTAATTGTCTGGTGTATTGTAACTAGAATTGACAGAACGTCATTAAAAGTAATGTTGTATAGAAATTTAGCAAACACGTTGCCAGTGTCATGGTTTTGCCATGTATAATAACAATCAAGGATAACCTTCGTGTGGCACTAAACATCGCCAGCCGGTGTAGCCGAGCGGTTGTAGGCTCTTCAGTCCGTAACCCCGCGACCGCTAAGGTCGGAGGTTCGAATCCTGCCACGGGCATGGATGTCTATGATATCCTTAGGTTAGTTAGGTTTAAATAGTTGTACGTCTAGGGAACCTCAGATGTTAAGTCCCATTGTGCTCAGAGCCATTTGAACCATTTGAACCACTAAACATCGTTGGTACGCGAGAGCGCACACTTGCGAGAGTTGCAAGTTGACACTGAGAGGGACAGACTATGAGTAATGGCGAATGTGCGCACAACACTCCTTGAATAATCTTCGTGGTGATCAAATGTTGAGCAACGCAGAATGAAGAACGAGTGATAATATGGGCCGCAGCACAGTAATTATATTAGAAGAGAGAATATTAATGGGAGAAAAGTACTGTGTGGCTGGGCATATTTAATGCTGCTCGCTAACGGCAAGCAGAACCCGTGACTTAAAGCTGTCTTTATAAAATCGCCACGCCGCGCCTAAATGAACTCCACTTCAAAGTAAGCCTGTGTCATTTCGGAAATTTGTAAGTGTAACAGACTTGCCAATGCATTAGAATCAGCTATTGAACAGTAAAGGCGTTTTGATAAATTCATTATAATTCAGTGCCAATAGTGACCCCAAGAAATCGCGACCAACAGTAGGATTCTGTTCCCATCATTGTAATAAACAGGTATCACACAAATTAGAAGATTAGCATTTTAAATACACCAAACAACTGTTCAATAAATCTTAATTTTTGTTAGCTCAGTGAAAAGTGAATCTAAGTTTAACTGAGCGTGTTGATTAATTTTAGCAAATTTAGCTGCTTTCATTACCATTTGAAAAAGAAACGCATCAGTCACTTTCATCAGTTTGCCTTGCTAAACTATATTTACTTCAACAGTCTTTTATAATTTTATATATTTATGTGTATGTTGTGTGCTTCTTGGCTCTGGCACTTTCAGCGTTGCCTGTTCCCACTACTGCTGACTGTGACCCAGGTCGTATTCATTCATCGTGGTTCTCGTAATGAGTTCCATTTTTTGAAAAGAAACGATTACCAACACTTGAAAACAATAAACATTGTACTGAAGTACCGTTTCTCTATGGTTGTCATATTACGTGTCACAATTACTAAATGGCTTTTGATCTTGAATTGGTAAAAAATATTCAGTGTAATGCACATTAACTTTGTGTCATTTTACCAGGGTGTGCTTAAAAGTAATGCCTCCGAAACCTTTATGTGAAAGTCTTATGACTTTTTAAATGAAACAAATGTTAATAACAATATAGAACTTTAATTTCCATGTTTATATATTTATATCTCAACACAGTCACCCTGGCAGTGAACACAGTTCTCCCAAATAAAAGACAATTTTGCTGACGTCACCATAATAGAATGTTTGTTAACGAAGCCACGACCTCCCTGTAATTGTATTGTATAATCACTATCAACGTGAAGTCCAGGAAGGTGTTCTTTTAGTGCTAGAAACAGATGAAAAATCGGATCGTGCAAAGTCGGGATTGTGTGATGATAGATGACAATGAACCTAGGGCGTCGGATTGGGATGTTCTGGTTTTGTCATGCTGAAAGAGACGGTGCTCCAAGTGTGGTGAACTCATCGAATTCGGAACTAGATTACGGTATGCTGTTTCCCACGCACCGACATAGCTTGTGTTACACACCTCCATGTTACCTGCAATGATTCGGAGCCCTCTAGCGGCTGAGGACGGCAACTATGCAGACATGAAGAATATACATGTGAAATCTACATCTACATGGATATTCTGAAAATCACACTTAAGTGCCTCGTAGAGTATTCATCAAATCACCTTCACAATAAGTCTCTATTATTCCAGTCTCGAACTGCAGGCAGAGAAAAACGAAAACGTATATCTTTCCGTGCGAGCTCTGATTATGCTCATTTTATTGTGGTGATCGTTTCTCCCTACTTAGGTCGGCGCCAACAAAATATTTTTGTACTCGGAGGAGAAACTTAGCAATTGAAATTTTGTGAGAAGATTCTGCCGCAACGAAAAGCGTATTTGTTTGAATGATGGCCATCCCAAATCCTGTATCATGTCAGTGACACACTTTCTCCTATTTCGCGATAATACAAAACGTGCTGCTCGTCTTTGAACGTTCTCGATATATCCCTTTAATTCCATCTGGTAATTATCCCAGCAGTACTCCGAAAGAAGACGGACAAGCATAGTGTAGGCAGTCTATTTAGTAGATCCGTCGCATTTTCTAAGTGTTCTGCTAATAAAACGCAGTCTTTGGTTTGCCTTCCTCACAACATTTTTTATGTGTTCTTTCCAATTTAAGTTGTTCGTAATCGTAGTGCCTAGGTATTTAGTTGAATTTACGGCCCTTTGATTTAACTCATTTATCGTGTAACCGAAGTTTAGCGGAGTCCTTTTTGCACTCATGCGGATGGTTTGACACTTTTCATTATTTAGGGTCAACTGCCAACTTTTACACCACACGAATATCTTCTCTAAATCGTGTCTGGTATATAGCGTGTATCAGAATACTTGCTTTTATTAAGTAATTTAAGTTGCTTCACTACTCCAGGGATATCTGCTTCTAAGTTACTCATGTTGGTAGCTGTTCTTGATTCGAATTCTGGAATATTTACTTCGTCTTCCTTGGTGAAGGAAATTCGGAAGTTCGTGTTAAGTAATTCTGCTTTGACAGCACTGTTGTCGATAGTATTTCCAGTGCTATCGCGCAAAGATGCATTGATTGTGTCTTGCCGGTAGCATACTTCACGTACGACCAGAGTCCCATTGAATTTTCTGCCAGATTTCGAGACAAAGTTCCTTTCTGGAAACTGTTATAAGCATCTCGCATTGATGTCCGCGCTAAATTTCGAGAATCTGTAACAGATCGCGAATCTTGGAGATTTTGTGTTCGTTTAAATTTGGCATGCTTACTTTGTGATTTATGCACCGTAGGGATCAACTCTGTCGTTTGTTAACTTACTTTATATAAATTTCTCAATTGCTGTCGATATTATTTATTTGAATTCAAGCCGTAACTGGTCTACACTTACAGTGTCAATTTGGAAGAAGTGTGTGAATTGCTAAGGGACCAAACTGCTAAGGTCATCGGCCCCGAGTTTTACACACTACTTAAACTAACTTAGACTGACTTACGCTAAGGACAACACAACACCGATGCCCGATGGAGGAGAAGGCGTCAAGTGAATTTTTATTTCAACATGTATATTATTCGTTTAATTTTGGTGGATTTGGGGGTTACAATAATCAGTCTCGCTATAACAATCCTGCGTTCACTAATCCCTTCATCTATTTTGATTCTTGTTATTATCTCAGGATTATTTATTGCTAAGAGGTCGAGAGTGAATTCACAAATGTTTATTATTCGCTCGTGCTCATAAACTAACTGCCCGAAATAATTTTCAGAGAATGTTCCCATCACAACTTCGTATGATGTTTGATGCGTACCTCCGGATTTAACATGTATTTTCACCAGCATACCGAGGGTAAATTAAAGTCACCACCAACGATGACAGTATTAGTCGGGTACGTATTTGAAATCACTCAAGTTTCCTTTGAACCTTTCAACAATTGTATCATCTGAGTTGGGAGGTCGGTAAAAGGATCCAGTTATTTATTCCGGATGACCTCTGCCCATACTTGCTCAAAAGAACTACGTACTTCAATATCTCTACGAGATAAACTCCTCCTAATAGCAAAAAAGATGCCACCGTCCACTGTGTTTAGCCTATTGTTTCGGGACACCGTTATGTTCTTCCCAAGAATTTCGGGTGAACTTATCTCTGGCTATAGCCAGATTTCAATGCCTATAGCGATTTGAGCATCAGTGCTTTCTATCAGCGCTTTGAGCTCTGGTACCATCCCAATTAAGCTACAACAATTTAGAACTGTTATGCCGATGGTTCCGCTATCTACGTTCTTTCTGTGTTCGACCTGCACCCTTTTAGTGTTTCCCGAGACCCTCTAACCTAAAAATCCGCCCAGTCCGTGCCCCACAGCCACTGCTACCCATGTAGCGGCCCCTTGCCTGTGGTGGACTCCTGATGTGACGGAACGTCACATAAATTGACAATTCGAGAAAAATAAAAAGAGTTTTTATGTGTGTTAAAAATAATGACACGTGAACCATAAATTATTGAAAGGCTGCCTACGTGTGCACGATGAATATCAAATATTAAAAAGTGTAGTCTGTGAAGCTCGCAAACAGCGATGCGTTTAACAAATAGCCTTTTATCTGTAGTATCTGTGGCATGAGATGAAGAAGATCAGAGATAGTTTTTTTGGGTTAGGTTTTTTCGTCCTAGCTTGTTTCGCCAAGCAGAAGGCCACCATTGTATCACAAACTGATATCAAATGTAAGTATGTCTGTAAGTTTCAGAATATATAACCAATTGTTATTAGAAAGTGTTGATTATCGAATTGGTGAGCACCTCCAATAATAGCCACCATTAATTGTAATTAATAACTCTATTTCAGAACTTCGTGTTGCGGGGAGCTCTCTTTCCCTAGCAGTATTTGGTCGGCCATTACGCTGACGACATTTTTCAGTCAGGAATTGAGTCTGTAATACTAAATGTAAATGCGGGAGACTTCATTTAATAGTTTCAAGGCGAGTGAAGTATAGACAAATTCCATTCATTAATGTTTTCGTACTGAATGAGTTCAGTATGTTGGCCGCTTAACGGCAGATGAGATTCTCCTCAGCTTTTGCCTTGCAGATAACGAATAGCAAATACAGAAAAAATTCTGTTTAACAAGCATAAAAAATATATATCTCAGTTTTTTTGTGAAAGTTGGTACATAAATTACGAGTAGCCCCTGATAACCAAATTAATCATTACAGTTCGCGTAAAGGCAGTTCGCGTAATTTCTCTCCATAATAGCAGCGCTGATGCGAACTATCTGGGAGAAAGCGGTGAGACGCGCGCTGTGTATAAAATATTATTTCGTACGTACTTCGGAATAGCCGA
The DNA here is from genome assembly GCF_023864345.2 of Schistocerca serialis cubense. Classification (NCBI taxonomy): domain Eukaryota; kingdom Metazoa; phylum Arthropoda; class Insecta; order Orthoptera; family Acrididae; genus Schistocerca; species Schistocerca serialis. Next base: position 527,078,404 of record NC_064642.1, read on the forward strand.
TGTCCGTACGTATGTAATCGTGGTATTGGGTTATTTCAGAGTCTCATGCTAGCCAACAATATTTAACAGAATAAATAATACTGCAGTATTCAAAATTTATTTTTTTGATTAATCACTGCATATATAGAATTTAACAAAACTCCCAGTGGCCAGAACCGCGATACTGACCTATTCGGCGGAACCTGAAACCCAACTACCCTGAGGTGCAAGTCGGGGTATGTGCGGCCTACACGGTTGCAGAACCGTCTGAGCCTCTGATTCGGACCCTCCGCAATCAGTCCTGTCGACTATGCTGCAAATGATGAGCTCTGGTTCCATCTTGCAAGCAAGACTGGCAGCTTTTACTATTTCTGTTAGCCGCTCGAAACTAGAGAAAGGAGTTAATGTTAATACCGTTCGTTTAATTTCAAAAGTTTGAAGAGTTTCACATTAAAAATTCGGAGGCATTGTTTTGCAGCACGCCCTTGTATAACATATTGATGTGCACATATGCCACCCGCAGATTTTTTGTGATATTGGCTTAGAGCATACGGTAACCATACAGACGGTTTCTGAGCCTTCTCCATTGCATGCAAATGTCTAACGACGATGGAATGGTCATAGCTCATCACATTTGTCAGTTCTCGAGTAGACTGACCTGGATCATTGTGGATCAATGCGTTTGAACGATCTTCGTCAAACCCTGATGATCTTCCACAACGTGGAGTGTCCCTGTTGCTAAAATGATCCCCCCTAAAACGAGAAAACCATTTTCTTGTCGTGTTCTGGCCCCTACTTAACTCCCACAGAAGGAGATGTTGTCGGAGATGTTCCGATTTCCCTACTTGGTACTGCATTTTCTAAGCGTCCACGTCTCCACCCAGTGCTTCCAAACGACAAACTGACAATATGTAAACTCATTTAGCAACAGTAAACTACAAAAAAGGACACAAGCCATAATTAAACCCATAGTAATGCGAATTCCAACACGCAAAACAAAAACGCTACCAACTTATGCACCATCGTATATTTTGTCCAATGTGCTTCATACGCCAATATGGGAGCCCCAGCGCGTCCGTTTCTCTAACGGATGTCAGTTCTTCACAAACAGATGGTCAGCCACGTCTCTCTTCGTGGTAAACTTCCACCAACTCAGCATCAGTACAGAGAACATGTTACTGAACGATACTTGACATAACCAGTGGGCTGCGCCATTTTGACTTGGTTTCTATAGCAGTGTGCTACGGCAGTGTGACGCTGGTATATCAGTGTACACCAGAAGAGCAGACATATGCCTAAAAAGGAAAAACCTTTTTTTCTTAGAAATAATTAAGGCATAATATTCTTTGCATTTATTGCCAGTTAATATCTAGTAACTTCACTCGTATACTCCCCTGTACGGTGTAAAACTTCGGTGTTTATATGAACTGTCGTACATCAGATTCCTAATACATTTAACTACGTTAGCGTAGAACCCCACAAGCCTTACGTTTTTATCGTTGATTTTAGCACATAGTGGAAGAACAATTCCCCTGAAATTGCCAAATTGTTGGACATTTAGTACAGTAGACTACCGATGCGGTAGTCAGTTATCTGAAACTGAGGGGTAGTTAGAGGATCTATTTTGCAGCAGCCCTCAACGTGAAAGCATTAACTCAGTTTAACTTGCGCCGTTGATTCAATACGAACGGAGCTCCAACAGTGAAAGTGCTTGTACGTTCCGGAGGAGGGAAAGCTGTTACACGGCCGCAAGTAACTGGCGAACTCTCACGGTCAGGCCGACACAAGTCAGAAGTTCCGAGTTCATACTCTCTGACCACAAACGCAACTTGTGGGCACTGCAATGTTTGGCGATTTGCTACCCTGTAGGTGTAACATGGAGATCTTGTTATTACAAATACATTTCAGCGAGCCATTAAATCGAGTATCTTCTTTCTAAGGATATACGTTTCTAAGTTTCTTGTAGACTAAATAACGAAAAATATCAAGCGAAGTTGCTGTAGTTTACGGGACACCTATTTTATACAATGGTCTTTGTAACGATGACGAAAAGGTAAACAACGTACTCACTTTACTGTTGAGAGTATTTAGAGAGAAGAAACAGCACACACATTTTCTTAGAAATACAAAAAACTATATATGGCCAGAGAAAGCGCGCTCTGGCGGGCTGATACTCGAATATTAAATGCTGAATAGCTGCCGCAGTTTTAATTTACACATGAGCTTTAACATCAATAAAGCCATTTATATTTCGCATTCCTCTTGTTACTGAATTGATACAGTTAATATAAATCCAAAATTCTACGTATTTATAAAATGGCGGTTTCACTCCTATTGTTAATTTAAGGATATTAAATTGTGGCAATACTCGTATGCCCCAATAATTTCATATACAGGTGACCATAATTAAAGTTTCAATTTCAAGACGCTGTAAAAAGATAACCACTGTTCAGTATGACGTGAAATTTGAACAGCATATTATCAACGCAGTGTTAAATGTCACGGAACAAAAAAGAGGAAAACACAACGAAAATTTGACCAATAGAAGGTGCTATAAGCCTCAGAAAGAAACTGCTCACCAACAGAAGCGTGGGCACACACCTGTTCCTCAATTTGCGTCCGAAGCACTTAGCATGACTGCCTCCATGTGCGATCGTCTGATGCTGTGAAAGCTATTTTCAAGAACGGTGACTGGGCGCTAGTGAAGTTCCGGACTTTCAATGGTATGAAAAAATGTCATTGTCCGATGTCTGCTAACGGTCTGGGAGACCGTGTGTTTCTGCGTACAGTTCAGTGATATGGTTGTTCTTATCAGAAACGCCAGCAAACCAACACCAACAAAGATAATTCAGGTGTACATGTCGACGTCACTAGCTGAAGATTTCGAGACAGAGAAAGTATATGAGGATACTGAACGGGTAATACAGCACGTTAAGGGAGATGAAAATTGAATAGTAATGGGGCACTGGGAAGCAGTTGTAGGGCAAGGACTAGAAGAAAATGTTACAGGAGGACAAGGAGTGAGAGAGGGAAAAGAGTACTTGAATTCTGCGATAAATTTCTGCTAGTAATAGCGAATACTCTGTTCAAGAATCACAGGAAGAGTAGGTATACTTGGAAAAGGCCGGGTGATACGGGAAGATTACATCATGGTCATCATATATTCCTTACTCAGATAGTGGACTCTAAGGCGTACCCAGGACGTCATATAGACGGATCACAATGTAGTAGTGATAAAGAGTTGGCTGAAGTTTAAGAGATTGGTTAGGGGGAATCAATATACAAAGAAGGGAGATACGGAAATATTAAGGAATGAAGAGATACGCCTGAAGTTCTCCAAGGCTATAGGTACGGTAACGAGAAATAGCCCAGTAGGCAGTACAGTTGAAGAGGAATGGACATCTATAAAGCAGGGCAACCACAAATGTTGGAAAGAGAAACATAGATATAAAGAAGATAACTGTGAAGAATCGATGGGTAACAGAAGAAACCCTTCAATTGATCGATGAAAGGAGGAAGTACAAAAATGTTCAGGGAAATTCAGGAATATAGAAATATAAAGTCGCTGAATAATGAAGCAGATAGGAAGTGCAGGGAAGCTAACACGAAATGGCTGCATGAGAAAGTGAAGAAATCGAAAAAGAAATGAGATTGTTGGAAGGACTGAGTCAGCATGTAGGAAACTCAACCTTCGGTGTAATTAAAAACAGCATTAAGTCTGCAAAGAGAATTCCACTGTTAAATGCAGAGGAGATAGTGAATATGACGAAAAGGTACAGTGAAAACTTTATGAGGAAGAACATTTGTCTGATATGATACTAGGAGAAACAGGAGTGGATATAGAAGAGATACGGGATCCAGTACTAGAATTAGCATTTAAGAGAGCTTTGGAGGACTTAAGATCAAATAAGGCAGAAGGCGTAGGTAACATTCCACCAGAATTTATAAAATCATTGGGGCAACAAAACGACTATTCACGTTGGTATGCAGAATGAATGAATTTGGCGACAACCATCTGACTTTCGAAAAAATGTCATACACACTATACCGTAGACTGCAAGAGCTGACAAGTGCGATAAGTATTGCACAGTAAGCTTAACAGCTCACGCATTCACGTTTCTATCAAGAATGATATACAGAAAAATGGAAAAGAAAATTAAGGATGTGTTAGGCGACGATCAATTTGGCTTGAGGAAAGGTAAAACACCAGAGAGGCAATTCTGACGTTGCGGTTGATAATGGAAGCAAGACGAAAGTAAAATCCAGACACGTACGTAGGATTTTTCGATCCCGAAAAAGATTTCGCCAATGTAAAATGGTGCAGGATGTTCGAAATTCTGTGAAAAATAGGAATAAGCTGTAGGGAGAGAAAGGTAATATACAATACGTACAACAGTCAAGAGGGAATAATAAGGCAGGAAGACCAAGAACGAAGTGTTCCAATTAGAAATGGTGTAAGACAGGGATGTAGTCTTTCGCTCCTACTGCTCAATCTGTACCAATCTGTACATTGAAGAAGCAATGATGGAAATAAAAGAAAGTTTCAGGAGTTGTATTAAAATTCAAGGTGAAAGGATATGAACAATACGATTCACTGGTGACGTTGTAATCCTGAGTGAAGATGGAGAAGAACTACATGATTTGCTGAATAGAATGAACAGTCTAATGAGTACTGAATATTGGTTGAGAGTAAATCGAAAAAAGACGGAAGCAGTGAGAAGTAGCAGAAATGAGAACAATAAGAAACCTAATATCAGGACTGATAGTCACAAAGTAGGTGAGGTTAGGGAATTCTACTACCAAGGCAGCAAAATAACCAATGGCGGACGTTGGAAGAGGGACATCAAAAACAGACTAGCACTGGCAAAAAGGGCATTCCTGGCCAAGAGAAGTCTACTAGTATCAAACATAGACCTTAATTTGAGGAAGAAATTGCTGAGAGAGTACGTTTGGAGCACAGCATTGTATGGTAATGAAACAAGGACTGTGGGACAACAGCAACGGGAGAGAATCGAAGCATTTGTGTTGCTACAAACGAATGTTGAAAATAAGATGAGCTGATAAAGTAATGAATTAGGAAGTTATGCGCATAATCGGAGAAGAAAGGAAAATATGGAAAACACTGACTAGGGGAAGGGACAGGAGGAGAGTACATTTGTTAAGACATCAGGGAATGGCTTCCATGGTACTAGAGGGAGCTGTCGAGAGCAAAAACTGTAGAGGATGACAGAGACTGGAATACGTCCAGCAAACAATTGAGGACAATTAAAAATTGACTGTTTTTCCTGTGGTATAAAACAAATTAACAATTTTCCGATATTTCCTTTTACTTGTACTGTACAGCCTTAGTCCTTGCCAAATTTCATGACTGTAAGCCAAATAGAAATACCCTATAGATTTTGACGAGTAAGTTTGCAAATGTTAAAATGTGTGACATAAGTGGGCTTATCTTTAGACTGCACCGACTTAGAAGCTTCAGTGTTTTACACCACCAAGGAAACATGGGAGTTTGCATGTGACATATATTTCAGCTTGAGGCGTCTACCCATTTCGGAGAAAAGGAGGAAAAGGGTTTTTAACAGGCAGACAGACAGACAGAGGGAGAGAGAGAGAGAGAGAGAGAGAGAGAGAGAGAGAGAGAGACAGGCAAAGAGACAGACAGACGGACAACAATGTGATCCTAAGAGTTCAATTTTTACCGAATGAGATATGTAACCCTAAAAATGACCTGCAACTTAATATTTAGAATTTTTTTCTTGTGGCCGATTTAAAAATTCCATATGAACCAGTCTATGTTGAGTGGTATCTAGATGTAACGGCGAATATTTGAAGATTATGCAGTCATTGAAGATTAAGCAGTTTTGAAGCAGAGTGTATACGCTTGTGTCGCAGTTATAGTCATATGTTACTGGACACTTTCTTTGTGTTGTCAAGGCTGCACGCCTGGTTGGTTAGGAGCTGAAGTTTGTGATGTCTGAAGACTGGGGTAATATCGAAATGCGTAACATGTTCTAATAAAAGAGTCAATTGCACATCTCATGACTTTATTGCGATTGTACAGCACTGGTTGCCAATTATTAACAAATGAGAGGAGCTCATAGAACTTCGTTGAACTGCTCCCTCTCAGCCCCCGATCCCTCGGATGTCGTACCTTCCGACATGCACCTGTTTGGACCAATGAGGGATGCATTCTGCAGGAAGCAGTACATGTATAATGGGGACGTTATTGATGTGGAATGGTAAAATGCGGGTATAAAGGCCCTCCCAAGTAATGTGGTGGAAAGTCGTCTCCTTGAACGGAGATTATGTTGAAAAATAGCGATTTTTCGACAAAAGATGTTCGAGATTCTGAGAAAAACTCGGGTAAGCTGTAGGGAGAGACGGGTAATATACAGTATGTATGTTTGAAATTCTGGAAAAATATGGGTAAGCTCTAGGGAGAGACGGGTAATACACCATATGTACACAAGAGCCAAGAGGGAATAGTAAGAGAGAAAGACCAGGACCGAAGCGCTCGGATAGGTAAGACAGAGATGTAGTCTTTCGCCGCTAGTGTTCAATCTGTACATCCAAGAATCAATAATGGAAATAAAAGAGGTTCAGGAGTGGGATTAAAAGCATATCAGTGATAGGATTAGCTGATGACATTGCTATCCTCATTGAAAGAGAAGAATGTTCAAATGTGTGTGAAATCTTATGGGACTAAACTGCTAAGGTCATCAGTCCCTAAGCTTACACATTACTTAACCTAAATTATCCTAAGGACAAACACATACACCCATGCCCTAGGGAGGACTCCGCCAGGACCAGTCGCACAGTCCATGACTGCAGTGCCTGATACCGCTCGGCTAATCCCGCGCGGCTGAAAGTGAAGAAGATTTAGATGATCTGCTGAACGGAATGAACAGCATAATGAGTATAGAATATGGCTTGAGAGTAAATCGAAGAAAGACGAAAGTAATGAGAAACAGCAGAAATGAGAACACAAGAAACTTAACAAAGGGATTGACGGTCGAGAAGTAGTTGAAGTTAAGGAATTCTGCTACCTACGCACCAAAGACGGACGGGGCAAGGACATCGAGAGCAGAGTAGCACTGCAGAAAGGGCATTCCTGGCCAAGAGAAGTCTAGTAGCAATATGAATATGTGGGAAACATTGACAAGGAGAAAGGACGGGATGATAGGATATCACGGAGTGACTTCGATGGTACAAGAGGGAGCTGTAAAGGGCCAAAACAGTAGAGGAAGACAGAGATTGGAATACTTCCAGCAAATAACTGAGAACGTAGGTTGCAGGTGCTACTCTGAGATTGAGGTTGTCACAAGAGACTTGTAGATTTCTACGGAACCCCGTAGACCTTTATTCATGTCTTTTATCCAGGTTTATTTCAAGAGCTGTCCCTTCTAAAATATTTAGAAAATACTTGCTCACTTAGCTGCATTGAATTTTACACATTTCTTCCGACTGGTTTCGGTTTACAAGCATCGTCCAGGGAAAGATAAGAAGAACTGCGCCGTTCATATTTCATGTGTAATGCTACAGACGAATACTGTACTACAGGGCATATTATGATACACGTCTGTAGTTATCAGAGAAACATTGTGACTCATTCAACTTAGATTTTAACTAACTTGAATGACTCACAATATTTCACTGATAACTGTTGATATACAGTACTGCCCATTAAAATTGATACACCCCGAAGATGACGTCCTACATACGCGACGCCGTGCTGGATCCCAACGGCCTCGTATCACTAGCAGTCGAGATGACTGGCATCTTTAACCGACAGGAAGAAGATGGTGTGATATGCAAATGATTAGCTTTTCAGAGCTTTCACACAAGGTTGGCGCCGGTGGCGACACCTACAACGTGCTGACTTGAGGAAAGTTTCCAACCGATTTCTCATACACAAGCAGCAGTTGACCGGCGTTGCCTGGTGAAACGTTGTTGTGATGCCTCGTGTAAGGAGGAGAAATGCGTACCATCACGTTTCCGACTTTCATAAAGGTCGGATTGTAGCCTATCGCGACTCTGGTTTATCGTATCGCGACATTGCTGCTAGCGTTGGTCGAGATCCAATGACTGTTAGCAGAATATGGAATCGGTGGGTTCAGGAGGGTAATACGGAACGCCGTGCTGGATCCCAACGGCCTCGTATCACTAGCAGTCGAGATGACTGGCATCTTATCCGCATGGCTGTAGCGGATCGTGCAGCCACGTCTCGATCCCTGAGTCAACAGATGGGGACGTTTGCAAGACAACAACTATCTCCACGAACAGTTCGACGATGTATGCAGCAGCATGGACTATTAGCTCAGAGGCGATGGCTGCGGTTACCCTTGTCGCTGTATCCCAGACAGGGTCGCCTGCGATGGTGTACTCAACGATGAACCTGGGTGCACGGGTGGCATAACGTCATTTTTTCGGATGAATTCCAGGTTCTGTTTACAGCATCATGATGTTCGCATCCATGTTTGGCGATATCGCGGTGAACGCACATTGGAAGCATGTATTCGTCATCGCCATTCTGGCGTATCACCCGGTGTGATCGTATGGGATGCTATTGTTCGCATTGACGGCACTTTAAACAGGGGACGTTACATTTCAGATGTGTTACGACCCGTGGCTCTACCCTTCATTCGACCCCTGCAAAACCCTACATTTCAGCAGGATAATGCACGACCGCATGTTGCAGGTCCTGTACGGGCCTTTCTGGATACAGAAAATGTTCCACTGCTGGGCTGGCCATCACATTCTCCAGATCTCTCACGAACTGAAAACGTCTGGTCAATGGTGGTCGAGCAACTGGCTTGTCACAATACGCCAGTCACTACTGTTGATGAACTGAGGTATCGTGTTGAAGCTGCATTGCAGTTTTACCTGTACACGCCATCCAAGCTTTGTTTGACTCAATGCCCTGCGTATCAAGGCCGTTATTACGGCCAGAGGTGGTTGTTTTGGGTACTAATTTCTCACGATCTATGCAACCAAAATGCGTGAAAATGTAATCACATGTCAGTTCTAGTATAATATATTTGTCCAATGAATGCCCGTTTATCATCTGCATTTCGTCATCTATATCTACATCTACATGATTACTCTGCAATTCACATTTAAGTGCTTGGCGGGGGGTACATCGAACCACAATCATAATATCTCTCTACCATTCCACTCCCGAACAGCGTGCGGGAGAAACGAACACCTAAACCTTTCTGAGCTCTGATTTCTCTTATTTTATTTTGATGATCATTCCTGCCTATGTAGGTTGGGCTCAACAAAATATTTTTGCATTCGGAAGAGAAAGTTGGTGACTGAAATTTCGTAAATAGATCTCGCTGCGACGAAAAACGTCTTTGCTTTAATGACTTCCATCCCAACTCGCGTATCATATCTGCCACACTCTCTCCCCTATTACGTGATAATACAAAACGAGCTGCCCTTTTTTGTACCCTTTCGCTGTCCTCCGTCAATCCCATCTGGTAAGGATCCCACACCGCGCAGCAATATTCTAACAGAGGACGAACGAGTGTATTGTAAGCTGTCTCTTTAGTGGACTTGTTGCATCTTCTAAGTGTCCTGCCAATGAAACGCAACCTTTGGCTCGCCTTCCCCACAATATTATCTATGTGGTCTTTCCAACTGAAGTTGTTCGTAATTTTAACACGGAGGTACTTAGTTCAATTGACAGCCTCGAGAATTGTACTATTTATCGAGTAATCGAATTCCAACGGATTTCTTTTGGAACTCATGTGGATCACCTCACACTTTTCGTTATTTAGCGTCAACTGCCACCTGCCACACCATACAGCAATCTTTTCTAAATCGCTTTGCAACTGACACTGGTTTCGGATGACCTTACTAGACGGTAAATTACAGCATCATCTGCGAACAACCTAAGAGAACTGCTCAGATTGTCACCCAGGTCATCTGTATAGATCAGGAACAGCAGTGGTCCCAGGACGCTTCCCTGGGGAACACATGATACCACTTCAGTTTTACTCAATGATTTGCCGTCTATTACTACGAACTGCGACCTTGCTGACAGGAAATCACGAATCCAGTCGCACAACTGAGACAAATACCCCATAGGCCCGCAGCTTGATTAGAAGTCGCTTGTGAGGAACGGTGTCAAAAGCTTTCCGGAAATCTAGAAATACGGAATCAACTTGAGATCCCCTGTCGATAGCGGCCGTTACTTCGTGCGAATAAAGAGCTAGCTGCGTTGCACAAGAACGATGTTTTCTGAAACCATGCTGATTACGTATCAATAGATCGTTCCCTTCGAGGTGATTCATAATGTTTGAATACAATATATGCTCCAAAACCCTACTGCAAACCGACATCAATGATATAGGTCTGTAGTTCAATGGATTACTCCTACTACCCTTCTTAAACACTGGTGTGACCTGCGCAATTTTCCAATCTGTAGGTACAGATCTATCGGTGAGCGAGCGGTTGTATATGATTGCTAAGTAGGGAGCTATTGTATCAGCGTAATCTGAAATGGACCTAATCGGTATACAATCTGGACCTGAAGACTTGCCCATATCAAGCGATTTGAGTTGCTTCGCAACCCCTAAGGTATCTACTTCTAAGAAACTCATGCTACCAGCTGTTCGTGTTTCAAATTCTGGAATATTCCATTCGTCTTGCCTGGTGAAGGAATTTTGGAAAACTGCGTTCAATAACTCCGCTTTAGCGGCACAGTCGTCGGTAACAGTACCATCGGCACTGCGCAGCGAAGGTATTGACTGCGTCTTGCCGCTTGTGTACTTTATATACGACCAGAATTTCTTCGGATTTCCTACCAAATTTCGAAACAATGTTTCGTTGTGGAACCTATTAAAGGCAACTCGCATTGAAGTCCGTGCCAAATTTCGCGCGTCTGTAAATTTTAGCCAATCTTCGGGATTTCGCGTTCTTCTGAAATTCGCATGCTTTTTCCGTTGCCTGTGCAACAGCGTTCGGACCTGTTTTGTGTACCATGGGGGATCAGCTCCATCTCTTACCAATTTTTGAGGTATGAATCTCTCAATTGCTGTTACTACTATATCTTTGAATTTGAGCCACATCTCGTATACATTTGCATAGTCAGTTCGGAAGGAGTGGAGATTGTCCCTTAGGAAGGCTTCCAGTGACACTTTATCCGCATTTTTAAATAAAATTATATTGCGTTTGTTTCTGGTGGATTTGGAAGAAACGGTATTGAGCCTAGCTACAACGACCTTGTGATCACTAATCCCTGTATCAGTCATGGTGCTCTCTATTAGCTCTGGATTGTTTGTGGCTAAGAGGTCAAGTGTGTTTTCGCAACAATTTACAATTCGCGTGGGTTCGTGGACTAACTACTCGAAATAATTTTCGGAGAAAGCATTTAGGACAATGTCGGAAGATGTTTTCAGCCTACCACCGGTTTTGAACAAGTATTTTTGACAACATATCGAGGGAAGGTTGAAGTCCCCACCAACTGTAACCGTATGAGTGGGGTATTTATTTGTTACGAGACTCAAATTTTCTCAGAACTGTTCAGCAACTATATCATCGGAGTCTAAACCACTACTGACAGACACAAACACTCCACCACGAATTCTGCTTAATCTATCTTTCCTGAACACCGTCTGAGACTTCGTAAAAATTTCTGCAGAACTTATTTCAGGCTTTAGCCAGCTTTCTGTACCTATAACGATTTCAGCTTCTGTGCTTTCTATTAGCGCTTGAAGCTCAGGGACTTCGTGTAGCAATTTTAATGGCCAGTAGTGTATATCATAATACGCTCTGTAGTGTGATATTCGTCTTAAACATGAAATGTAGAAGTCGTATTGGTTTTTAATTTTACCTGGATGGTGGCGCAAGACAGAAATCTGGTAAAATTCAGTACAGCAAAGTTAACATGATTTTTCTGAAATATGAGTATACTCATGCTGTGAGCTGTCGCCTAAAAATATACTTATAGCATTCTCGTTCTGGAGCACATCAAGACGCCGCAGATCATCGCAGGACCGGCTGACCAGATATTCACGCAGGGAGGCAGTGGCTAAAGGGCTGCGCTGGCAACACGTGTGGATACCGTGAAGCTGGACTCCCTTCCGTTGTAGCTATGCGAAAACCAGTGGTCAATTATGAATAAGGCACGTGGTCCGACACGTATTGCCGATAAAACTCCAGATCATAGGTCGGTTCGCTTACATTTGGTCATTTCTGCAAGCTTCGCACCTTAGCCCGTGCAGCCGCTGCAGCAAGGTCGAACATTCTACGTTAACAGCCACGTTGAATCGTATAAGTGACCTAATCTTAGTTTTGACCTCAAATTCTGTCCGCAAAATTTCATCGTGTACTAAAATAACTTCCCAGTCCCTCTACTCTGACATTTCTTTTCGATCCGGCTACAAAAACTACAACGACCGATTCAGTTCAATACATGGCTTGAATCTGAACTTCTCATCATATGATGTTTCCATTTCTATCCCGAGTGGATGTAGGCCTCTAAGTTTACTCTTAATCTACCGTCTGATAACAATTACCTAACAATCATTTGCCCTGATCAACCACCCTGCTGATGTAGCAGCTACGAGAATGGATCAGGTCCAGGTAACAACTGTTCATGTATTACCAGCCGAGCTTTACCCCAAGAAACCTGAGATACTGAGAGTTGTATAATATTTACTGACGCCTTGTCAAAAAATGGTTCAAATGGCTCTGAGCACTATGGGACTTAACATCTGAGGTCGTCAGTCCCCTAGAACGTGGTGCTACTTAAATCTAACTAACCTAAGCACATCACACACATCCATGCCCGAGGCAGGATTCGAAACTGCGACAGTAGCGGTCGCGCGGTTCTAGACTGAAGCGCCTAGAATCGCTCGGCCACACCGGCCGGCTGTAGCCTTGTCTTAGAGCCATATGATATGCCACAGGCTGCACTCTAAAATAGTGCTACAAACCCGTGCCATGCACAATTTGCCGACCAACACGTAAAACAATTTACCTACCCTCTGTGAAGCTTAAACTCATCTCTTCAGCAACTGTCGTGAGAGTACACAGTGGTCTCCACAGTACTTAAATAAACCTGAGATTTCAGTTTCAGAAGAATTAATTTGAGCACAAATTAGCATCTCGTCCTAGAGCAAGTTCAGGTAAATTTTTCCATTTCATTTTTGATATAAGCTACTAACAAGCAAATCAAATGGATCCGACAAGACATCGGTGAGGAAGGCCCAACTGTAATCTACAGGTAATGGACTTGGGCAGGATCCGTACCCACGTGGATGGGTATCAGATGGATGATGCAAGTTCTTTGTTGTATTCTACAAAATTAGGAAAGCGTAAACAATGTCTTAATGTAAAATCGGCAGGTGACATTAGAGAAGATGTAAGAGCAAATCTTGATGTGTATAGTTGAAGGATAAAAAAGTGTGGAAAAGTCTGAGAAGGACTTTACGCAGCTCATTTTAAAATGTGGCTGAAGATGATGTTCATCGCATTTATTGCTGGTTCCATCAAGAATTTCGCATAAGAATCAGATTTATTATGTTGATTGCTGAAATTTTGGCAAGAGGTTCATAAATGGTTTGTCGAACAGATATTGAGTTACAATCATTTTGTCCATAGAACAACCATCGTTCCGTCGGTTCCTCATGATGATACGAGTGGTCGTACGGTGATTTTGTCCATAAGTAAATTGTATTACATCGATGCTTCAAACTTTCTGCGGCGATGTTCAGCAGCTTTGGTTTTTAAAGTGCACCAACGTGCGTTGATTTCGTAGACTCACGAAATCTGTTTCTGGTTGCTAGCTGATGGGACGAGTGGCCTAAAAAAAGTTATTAGTAAATTATACACACACACATATATATATGAGAGAGGGAGAGAGAGACTTAAAGGGAGAAGGGAAGAACGGAGGATGGAAGAGGAGACATAAACGAATTGTAAATGACACACAAGGCCCAAAAGATTTTAACAAAATAACGTTGATTTTTTTTGTGATAGGCTGTCTTCCAGTGGCGGCCATCTTTTAACCATACTGCGTCCAGGATGTACAATTAGGTACAATTACAGCGTCAACTACAACAGAACATGGATTTGATAAGCGACATCAAAGTAGCACTTCCAGCCTACTGTTTGGTATCAGATTAAAACCACACAGCGTTTGCCTCTCTCTACTGGAAAATGAAGCGAGGCCGTTTTCTTTGGTTGTAATAAGCACGCTAGTGGTGACATACATATCGTGTTCTCGGCTCTGCGAGAACTTTGTTACGAGTTTAACGCTTCGAGCGTTGCTTTTGAAAAGAGAAATGGAACAGACGCAGAAAACAACAGAGTAGTGTTGGCGACACAAAGGCAAAGAAAATGGAGAAAAAAAGTGAGCGACGTTAAAACGGGAGGCAAGAGCAGGATTTACAGCATTTCCTGTGAAAATAAAAATTTGTAAGTTAAGATAAAATGTTGGTTGGTCGTATGTGTTTTCTCTTGAGCACTAATATAAATAATAAATGTACTTAAACAATATAAATATACTGTTATCATAATGATCAACATAGTTTTAACACAAGAATATGTATAGTACTATATGTTTCAATATCTTTTAAATGCTATATTCTCTTTTTCTTATATTATAACTGAGGCTGAAAAAAAAGTGCTGAAGATCTCCTAATATTTTTAATATGCCCTATTGTAACTATCTTAGTAGTCTTAAGAAGAATTGTGGTTCTCCTGCACTGTCGTTAATTTATTTTAAGACAAAATTTGCTACTAAAAATAAACTGTATTTTAGTTATAATTGTTCTGTACGAAATAATGTAGATATGAAACTTTAAAGTAAGCAGCAATAGTTCTTAGAAGAGCTGACCAAGTAATTTAAGAATGCTTCAGCACGCAAGTCCATTCCTGTTTATGTGGCTTTAATCTTTAGTTATCAACAACTGAACTCCGTCTGAACAGGCTTCGGAAGGCCCAACGTTATCGACCGGCCGCCGAGTCTTCCTCCGCCGGCAGGCGTCACTGGATGCGGATATGGATGGGCATGTGTTCAGCACACCGCTCTCCCAGCCGTTTTGTCAGTTTACGAGACTGGAGCCGCTACATCTCAATGAGCTAGCCCCTCAGTTTGCCTCACAAGGGCTGAGTGCAACCCGCTTGCCAACAGCGCTCGGCAGACCGGACGGTGACCCATCCAAGTGCTAGCCCAGCCCGACAGGGCTTAACTTCGGTGATCTGACGGGAACCGGTGTTACCACAGCTGCAAAGGCGTTGGCCAATCTTTAGTTATATCCTCTATTAAAAAAAAAAATGTCTGAACTGAATTGTTGAAGGCTTTGTCCTCTCTGAAGTCATATCAATCATCCACAATGCCTCTTCAGTCTTTCACCTTTTTGTGCTGTGTTTATCGGTCTAGATACCTATTTAAAGGTGCAACATTGTGATCAAACTACAGACCATACGTTTATCTGTTCGACTTTCTCTGACAGTACGAGAAAAAAATGCTGAAAATATACTACTGAGACAAAAGTTCTTCTAGCTCTCAGCAGCCCCTTTGATTTAAGGTGCTTAAAATTAATCTCACTTGGTTGCCTGAGAAATCTATCATTCGTCTGTCTAACTCGGACTGCAACCTATTTCATGTAAATTAACTATATGCCTCTTTTCGACCGTGGTCTTCAACAGTTTTTTCCACTCTCAGAGAATTTTGACACTTAATTTCTTCTGTTCTAAAAGTTGTGTACCAATTATACTCTTGATACTAATCTTTCATACTCGCTAACAATGAAACTGACATCAACTTTCCATGTATATTGTTCACTTTTCTCATATTTTAATCTCATATAGTTTTCTTTAATACCACTGTATCGAGAAATTTTTGGTTTTTTTATATTTTAACTATTTCACACTTGTTAGAAAATTACCCCCGTCCGCTATGATTTTGTGTCATGTTCCAGTTTTGTTAGTTTAACTTTTTTGTGTCATCCATCTTCCCAGTTCGGAAACCTTTATGCAACAGGTTATCACCTTATTTCCCAGTTGATGTAGTCATTAATAACTTACGACAGATATTACACCTCTATTTATTAATGATTTTCGTTCTTACTTCATGTTGTAAAGGTATACAGGGAACAGTAAAAATATTTGGGACATTTCACTACATTTTCTTTACTTATGATGTTCATATTTACATAAGTTATTGGTTTCGAATCTATATAACGTGTAAGAAAAACACGCCGACAAACTTTGAGGAGTCACTGTGGGTGTCTTGAGGTACAAACTGTGTATAGGAAACAATGACCAAAAACGTCGTCCACCGGCGTTACAGAGCATCTAATCTATAGAATCTAGAAAAGACCCTGTCAGACCCAGCTCTAAATGCCGATAGAGTACAACAGAATAACGTTTTAAAATCATGAGATAGTAGCAGATGATATTCGGAAAGTATAGACACGTGGAACCTATAGCCGGAGATATGAAATATTCTACAGCCATCACTGGGCTAATACACAAAGCAGTTAAACACATTAGCTGCTAGTGGACATTGATTTATATCAATGGGGCAAAGTGAAAATTTGTGCTGGACCAGGATTCGAAACCGGGTGTCCAACTATCTAGGCAGATCCGCTTTACCACTACGCCATCCGGACACAGTGCTCACCATACCCGCGCCGACTACGCTAGCACGCTTCCAGTCAGACCTAAATTCTCAACTTACACCACACACCATCAGTGTAGTGCCCCAGCTCATTAGCCTCATTACTCCCGGCATTTCCGTAAGAGTTGGAGCTTCGTGTGCTCCTGCACTGAAGGTACCATTGACCGCCTTAGCCGTGATGATATACACTACGGGCCATTAAAATTGCTACACCAAGAAGAAATGCAGATGATAAACGGGTCTTCATTGGACAAATTTATTATACTAGAACTGACATGTGATTACATTTTCACGCAGTTTGATTGCATAGATCATGAGAAATCAGTACCCAGAACAACCACCTCTGGCCGTAATAACGGCCTTGATACGCCTGGGCATTGAGTCAAACAGAGCGTGGATGGTGTGTACAGGTACAGCTGCCCATGCAGCTTCAACACGATACCACAGTTCATCAACAGTAGTGACTGGCGTATTGTGACGAGCCAGTTGCTCGGCCACAATTGACCAGACGTTTTCAATTGGTGAGAGAGCTGGAGAATGTGCTGGCCAGGACAGCAGTTGAACATTTTCTGTATCCAGAAACACCAGTACAGGATCTGCAACATGCGGTCGTGCATTATCCTGCCAAAATGTAGGGTTTTGCAGGGATCAAATGAAGGGTAGAGCCACGGGTCGTAACACATCTGAAATGTAACGTCCACTGTTCAAAGTGCCGTCAATGCGAACAAGAGGTGACCGAGAGGTGTAACCAATGGCACCCCATACCATCATTCCGGGTGATACGCCAGTATGGCGATGACGAATACAGGCTTCCAATGTGCGTTCACCTCGATGTCGCCAAACACGGATGTGACCATCATGATGCTGTAAACAGAACCTGGATTCATCCGAAAAAATTACGTTGTGCCATCCGTGCACCCAGGTTCGTCATTGAGTACACCATCGCAGGCGATCCTGTCTGTGATGCAGCGTCAAGGGTAACCGCAGTCATGATCTCCGAGCTGACAGTCCATGCTGCTGCAAACGTAGTCGAACTGTTCGTGCTGATGGTTGTTGTCTTGCAAACGTCCCCATCTGTTGACTCAGGGATCGAGACGTGGCTGTACGATCCATTACAGCCGTGCGGATAAGATGCCTGTCATCTCGACTAGTAGTGATACGAGGCCGTTGGGATCCAGCACGGCGTTCCGTATTACCCTCCTGAACCCATCGATTCCATATTCTGCTAACAGTGATTGGATCTCGACCAACGCGAGCAGCAATCGCGATAGGCTACAATCCGACCTTTAATAAAGTCGGAAACGTGATGGTACGCATTTCTCCTCCTTACACGAGGCATCACAACAACGTTTCACCAGCCAACGCCGGTCAACTGCTGTTTGTCTATGATAAATCGGTCGCAACCATTCCTGATGTCAGCAAGTTGTAGGTGTCGCCACCTACGCCAACCTTGTGTGAATGCTCTGAAAAGCTAATCATTTGCATATCACAGCATCTTCTTCCTGTCGGTTAAATTTCGTGTCTGTAGCACGTCATCTTCGTGGTGTAGCAATTTTAATAGCCAGTAGTGTATGCGTGGTGTCCGAAAGTTCAAACGCTGCCGAGCGGAGTGGCCGCCCGGGTTGGGGCGTCATGTCAAGGACTGCGAGGCCCCTTCCATCAGATGTTCGAGTCCTCCCCCGGGCTTGGGCGTGTGTGTGTTGGTCTTAGCATAAATTACTTTAAGTTAGTTTAAGTAGTGTGTAAGTCTATGGACCGATAACCTAAGCAGCTTGGTCCCTTAGGAAATCACACACATTTGAACGTTTTTGAGATCAGACGCCACGTACATCAGTAAGATGTTGAAAATCCACTAGTTACCTTTTCGACAAGTTACCAAATGAGATTATCAGTGAACATCTGAACTGTAATTCCTGAGGATCATCTGGCTGGACCACAACTCTTATCACATCGTTTAAATAGTGCATGCTGTTTGACATTCAGGAGATCATTTAATTCTTGTTCACTTTCACTCAGGATAGCAATGTCATCAGCGAGTCGTATCATTGATATCCTTTCACCTTGTATTTTAATTCCACTCCTGAACCTTTCTTTTATTTCCATCATTGCTTCCTCGATGTACAGATTGAAGAGTATGGGCGAAAGGCTACAGCCTTGTCTTACACCCTTCTTAATACGTGCACATCGTTCTTGATCGTCCACTCTTATTATTCCCTCTTGGTTGTTGTACATATTGTATATGACCCGTCTCTCCCTATAGCTTACGCCTACTTTTTTCAGAATCTCGAACAGCTTGCACCATTTTATATTGTCGAACGCTTTTTCCAGGTCGACAAATCCTATGAAAGTGTCTTGATTTTTCTTTAGCCTTGCTTCCATTATTAGCCGTAACGTCAGAATTGCCTCTCTCGTCCCTTTACTTTTCCTAAAGCCAAACTGATCGTCACCTAGCGCATTCTCAATTTTCTTTTCCATTCTTCTGTATATTATTCTTGTAAGCAGCTTCGATGCATGAGCTGTTAAGATGATTGTGCGATAATTCTCGCACTTGTCAGCTCTTGCCGTCTTCGGAGTTGTGTGGATGATGCTTTTCCGAAAGTCAGATGGTATATCGCCAGACTCATATATTCTACACACCAACGTGAATAGTCGTTTTGTTGCCACTTCCCCCAATGATTTTAGAAATTCTGATGGAATGTTATCTATCCCTTCTGCCTTATTTGACCGTAAGTCCTCCAAAGCTCTTTTAAATTCCGATTCCAATTCTGGATCCCCTATCTCTTCTAAATCGACTCCTGTTTCTTCTTCTATCACATCAGACAAACCTTCACCCTCATAGAGGCTTTCAATGTATTCTTTCCACTAATCTGCTCTCTCCTCTGCATTTAACAGTGGAATTCCCGTTGCACTCTTAATGTTATCACCGTTGCTTTTAATGTCACCATAGGTTGTTTTGACTTTTCTGTATGCTGAGTCTGTCCATCCGACAATCATATCTTTTTCGATGTCTTCACATTTTTCCTGAAGCCATTTCGTCTTAGCTTCTCTGCACTTCCTATTTATTTCATTCCTCAGCGACTTGTATTTCTGTATTCCTGATTTTCCCGGAACGTGTTTGTACTTCGTCCTTTCATCAATCAACTGAAGAATTTCTTCTGTTACTCATGGTTTCTTCGCAGCTACCTTCTTTGTACCTATCTTTTCCTTCCCAAATTCTGTGATGGCCCTTTTTAGAGACGTCCATTCCTCTTCAACTGTAGTGCCTACTGCACTATTCCTTACTGCTGTATCTATAGCGTTAGAGAACTTCAAACTTATCTCGTCATTCCTTAGTACTTCCGTATCCCACTTCTTTCCGTATTGATTCTTCCTGACTAATTTCTTGAACTTCAGCCTACTCTTCATCACTACTATATTGTGATCTGAGCCTATATCTGCTCCTGGTTACGCCTTACAATCCAGTATCTGATTTCGGAATCTCTGTCTGACCATGATGTAATCTAATTGAAATCTTCCCGTATCTCCCGGCCTTTTCCAAGTATACCTCCTCCTCTTGTGATTCTTGAACAGGGTATTCGCTATTACTAGCTGAAACTTGTTACAGAACTCAATTAGTCTTTCTCCTCTTTCATTCCTTGTACCAAGCCCATATTCTCCTGTAATCTTTTCTTCTACTCCTTCCACTACAACTGCATTCCAGTCGCCCATGACTATTATATTTTCGTCCCTCTTTACACACTGCATTAACCTTTCAATATCCTCATACACTTTCTCTATCTGTTCATCTTCAGCTTGCGACGTCGGCATGTATACCTGAACTATCGTTGTCAGTGTTGGTCTGCTGTCGATTCTGATTAGAACAACCCGGTCACTGAACTGTTCACAGCAACACACCCTCTGCTCTCCCTTCCTATTCATAACAAATCCTGCAGCTGTTATACCATTTTCTGCTGCTGTTGATATTACCCGATACTCATCTGACCAGAAATCCTTGTCTTCCTTCCACTTCCCTTCACTGACCCCTACTATATCTACATTGAACCTTTGCATTTCCGTTTTCAGATTTCCTAGTTTCCCTACCACGTTCAAGCTTCTGACATTCCACGCCCCGATTCGTAGAACGTTATCCTTTCGTTGATTATTCAATCTTTTTCTCATGGTAACCTCCCCCGTGGCAGTCCCCTCCCGGAGATCCGAATGGGGGACTACTCCGGAATCTTTTGCCAATGGAGAGATCATCGTCACACTTCTTCAATTACAGGCCACATGTCCTGTGGATACACGCTACGTGTCTTTAACGTAGTGGTTTCCATTGCCTTTTGCATACTCATGTCGTTGATCATTGCTGATTCTTCCGCCTTTAGGGGCAATTTCCCACCCCTAGGACAAGAGAGTGCCCTGAACCTCTATCCGCTCCTCCGCCCTCTTTGACAAGGCCGTTGGCAGAATGAGGCTCACTCCTTATGCCGGAATTCTTCGGCCGCCAATGCTGATTATTTATCAAAATTTAGGCAGTGGCGGAGATCGAACCCGGAACCGAAGACGTTTTGATTATGAATCAAAGACGCTACCCCTCGACCACGGGTGGACCCTTCTTCTAGCTTATTCATGTACAAACAAGCTACGATATTCAGGTATCAAACTCACTGTCTCCCATCTAACAATCAACACACGGAGTCTTGCTAGATGTCACATGATACCAAATACCAAGGACAAATGTCCACGTAACCTGTTCATGGTCTGTGGTAAGATAATTCGGTTACGTCGAGTGATAGCGAAAATGTGTTCTCGTACTGCCTTCGGAGTGTTTGTAACAGCTCAGTTTACGGCTGCAGCTCCAGCGCGCAGGACGTGCAGTGGTGTGCTGTGCTGGTGAGACGGATGCATCCGCGCCGGCGCATCCCCTGCCACCGCCCCCTGCCGCAGTCCGGCCCGCGGTGTGACAGATGTCCTCCGCTCCGCGGCGGGCGCGCTCTGCCGCCGCCGTGTTAGCCGGCCCGTGACGCGCCTGTAATTGGCTGCCGCGAGCGCCAGCTGCGGCGGCGCGGCTGTGCCCGATTTTCCCCGTCCCTATCCCTGTCCCTGTCCTCCGGCACTAAACCTGCCGGCTCAGCCGCGGCGGGCGGCCTTAACTGGCAGTAACGATTCCGAAGCAACCCGCTCTTTTTGTCTTTGGAAGAACAGCGGACGGTAAGGCTAGTTAATTGCATATCCTGTAGCCGATCGAGAAAACGGCGAATGTTCACTTATAAATCAGTGATATTACACTATTTACCAGTTTTCTTAATTTCATCATTGCTATTACGAACATCCCATAGCTTTGGCCAACAGATTGCTCATCTGCTAATGCTAAGTGACGATGAAGTTTGTTGTAAAACTCGTGACTAACATACAACTACATAACGTCTTGCCATTAAATTGTTCCACCTTACAATACATGAGACAGGGCAAAGATTGTTGGAATACTGAAATGAAAATTTCATGGCAGTTGGAAATACACTGTTTGACAACCACAAAAGATGACGATATACTTGGATATCTCGAATTGACAAAACATATAAGTTGATTACATAATGACACAAAGATACCGAAATTGCCTAAAGAGTGTCAAAAGCTATCCAGGGGCAGATATTTATTCAGATCATATTTCAGTGATAGCTGAGGTTGTAGTTAAATTGAAAAGAACCTGGAAAGTACAGAAGAGAGAGCACATTAACTTAGAGAAACTGAAAGACAAAGGCAATTGTCAAAAATTAGTGAATGCGTATTGTGAAATCATGATGAAAGGACAGGAAACAGAATGCATAGAAGGAAGATGGGATCGTTCTAAAAATGGCGTCAAAAACGCAGCTAAGGGAACGCTGGGAGTCAAGGAAACGAAAAAAGTCAAGAAATGTTGAGTGGTAATTAAGTAAATATATTAGTGAAATCAAAGTGAAGTAGAAATTAGAAAATAAATGAAAAACTTGATTTAGTTAGAGAGTTACATACTGGCAAACAACGGGCAGAACAGCAGAGCAGAAGAGACAATGACCATGAAGTCAGCAAGTTCCACATAAGCGGACGCTGTCGATTCAGCCGTCAGGGCATCGCCCGACCGGCTCACGTGTTTCTCAGTTGTCACATGTGAGCAAATGCCCTCGCCTACATTCCAAGAGCCAATGACCGACGTTAAGAAGATTCTTCGAGAAGCTTTTCAACGTGACAGAAGAGGCAATGACCGGCTCACGTGTTTCTCAGTCGTCACATGTGATCAAAGGCCCTCGCCTACATTCCAAGAGCCAATGACCGACGTTAAGAAGATTCTTCGAGAAGCTATTCAACGTGACAGACGAGGCAATGACTGTGAAGTCGTTCACCTCCAGTGGACTGATGTGAATAAATAGGCGAGACGCAGTGGGCCCGACAGACGAGGAAGGCGAAGGAAGAAGAGAAGAGTAGCAGTAGTTTTCAGTCAGTTTCGGTGCTGAAGACCGTCATGCAAGAAGAGACTACGTCATGCACAGACGCACCAAGTCCGCCGCTGTAATGGAATAGCAAGCAGCAGCCTCGGAGCCAGAAGACAGAAGTTGAAAGGTATTTGAAGTCCGATTTTTACGTACCTGGATGACTCGTGAGGATGGGAAGGAGACGGCCTCACATCAGCAGTCACCTGTGAGCTGGGATGAAGATCTGACAGCCGAAGACTGGCCAGCGGGAGTCCGTTGTTCGAGTCTGGGACACGGGCCTTCCCCCGCCGCGCCGCTCCGCTGGCCACCGCACAACACACGCGGCCGCTCAGAGAAGAGAAACATTGGGACGCCATATCCAAGTTATCACCATCCGATGCACGACACCGCTCGCAATAATTAAAGGGGCCACCTCGCACTGCGCGTCTCCAGTCAGCTGGGCGAGACGGCGACACGAGATACACACTGCCACGCGTAATCAGAGGCCGCCGCTGCCACAGCAGAAGACTTCGCAAACGACACAGCTGCTGCTCTTCGAGCCAGAACACCAAGTAAGAAACAGTAGTACAAATCTTCAATAAAAGTTATCTTATGTAAAAATGATGTTTCATTCGACCTCATACCCGAGCCAAGGAAGAACCCACCCTGCCCACATGTCGTCAAGAGAGAAAAATTAATTAATTTAGTATTTTCACCCTGACATAATGCTTTAGAAAGCTCATCCTGACAATTGACTAGCATCAAAAGAGAAAACCCAGTTACATTTAGTATCAGAACTGTTACAGAAATAATGGGTAACCCCAGATATGATAACCAAGATGGATGATCGCACGAAATGGAAAACTGTAAACACTGAAGAAGGTAAGCGCAACTACAGGAGTTTAAATAATGAATTAAGAAGGGAAACAGAAAAAAGCAAAGGAGAAATGGCTGACAGAAAAGGGTGACAAGATAGAGAAATTAGAGAAAGAAGGAAAATATGATTTGATGTACAAAGAAGCAATGGATTTGATATTCAGGGAAAAGGGAAACAACACTGGACTACAGGAAGTAGAGGCAGCAGACGGTAAAATGGTGAGTGAACCCCAAGAAATAATGAGAAGATGGGAAGAACATACAGGATGACTATACGTTGCAGGCAGCCGACCAAGTGAAGAAGACCTTGGGATAGAAGAAAAACATAAACTAGCATATGATGACAAAGGAAATGCAATACGATCTAGTGAGATTGATGAGTCTATGAAGGAGAGGAAAAACGGAAAAGCAATGGAAATTGATGAGATTTCTGCGGAACTGTTAAAGTCATTGGAGAAAGAAGGGAAAAGGGAGTTGATTGAATTGTGGTTCAAAATGGTTTAAATGGCTCTGAGCACTATGGGACTTAACATCTGTGGTCATCAGTCCCCTAGAACTTAGAACTACTTAAACCGAACTAACCTAAGGACACCACACACATCCATGCCCGAGGCAGGATTCGAAACTGCGACCGGAGCGGTCACACGGTTCCAGACTGAAGCGCCTTTAACCTCACGGCCACATCGGCCGGCGATTGAATTGTGTAATCAAATATACATGACAGGAAAATGGCTAAAGGACTTTACAGAAAGTATCTTAATACCTATAGAAAAGAAAAAGAACAGCAAAAAGTGTGAGGAACATAGAACAGTGAGCCTGATATCGCATGCAGCCAAAGTATTGCCGAGGACCTTCAGCAGAAGGCTATATGGAAAGCTGAATTACGTAGTAAAAGATGAACAATTTGCTTTCAGGCGAGGAGTGGGAACTAGAGCTGCCATTGGGCTACTGAGAGTGATAGGGGAGGGGTACATGGAGAAGAAAAGGAAGGTGTATGTTGTGTTCATTGATCTTGAGAAGGATTTTGACTGTGTCAGATGGGACAAACTGATGGAGATCCTAAGGAAACATGGATCTGACTGAAGGGATAGACGGCTAATTAGAAATTTATTTTAGAACCTGAGAGCAAGAGTAAGAATAGGAGGTGTGATGAATGAAGAAATTGAACTGGGAAGAGGTGTAAGACAAGGTTGCTGTTTATCACCAACACTGTTCAATGTATATCTGAAGGAAGGTATTAGTGAAAGTTTTGATAGAAGGAGAGTTGTATAGGGGGTGGAGAGTGGAGTGTATAGATTTGCATACAACATGGTTGTGATGGCAGAGAGTGCAAGAGAGATGGAACAAATGTTAGATGAACTAAACACAAAATTAGAAGAATATGGAATGAAGATTAACAAGAAGAAAACGAAAATCATTTCAATTGGAGGAAAGGGGAGAAAATGCCGTATGAAAATACGGGGAGAGGAAACAGAGCAAGTGAATAACTTCAATTACTTGGGAAGTGTAATAATGGATGTTATGTATTGCTCAACAGAAATTAGGAAAAGAATTGCAATGTCAAAAGAAGGATTCAAAAGCACTCCGTCTTCAGGCCACAAGTGGCCCATCGGGACCATCCGACCGCCGGGGCATCCTCAGATGAGGATGCGGATAGGAGCGGCGTGTGGTCAGCACACCGCTCTCCCGGTCGTTTTGATGGTTTTCTTTGACCGGAGCCGCTACTATTCGGTCGAGTAGCTCCTCATTTGGTATCACGAGGCTGAGTGCACCCTGAAAAATGGCAACAGCACATGGCGGCTGGATGGTCGCCCATCCAAGTGAAATTTATTACACACGCCCGAAAGCGCTTAACTTCGATGATCTCACAGGAACCGGTGTACCCACTGCGGCAAGGCCGTTGCCAAAAGAAAGATTCAAGAGGAAACAAAAATTACTTTGTGGACCACTAAACAAAGGTGTGAGGAAAAGACTTGCCAAATGTTACATCTGGAGCATTGCACTATATGGTGTAGAGACCTGGACATTGGGGAAGGAAGATGAAAGAAGATTGGAGGCACTAGAGATGGGGATATGGAGAAGAATGGAAAAAGTGAAATGGGAAGACCGAGTAAGGAATAAGGAAGTATTAAGAAGAGTTGGAGAAGAAAGAAACATGCTGAAAGTCATCAGAAAGAGAAAACGGAACTGGATTGGACATTGTTTGACGAGGGACTGTTTATTGAAGGAAGGAATAGAAGGAATGGTGGAGGGAAAAAGGGGAAGAGGAAAAAGAAGATATGAAATGCTGGACACTATCAAAGGAGACAAATATTCAGAAATGAAAAGACTGGCTATGGAAAGACGAAAGTGGAAGAGGCTTAACCCATGACAAGACCTGCCGTAAGACAGAATACTATACATACATTTAATACAGTTGGAAACGACAGATATTTTAGTGTTTTAGAAATTCAAGCGAAGAAGAACACCGTGGAGGGGTTTAATGAATTTAACACAATTTAAGCAAGCATTTAATTCATATGAAAAATAACTAATATACTGCTCGTCATAAAAAGAGTTGCACTCGGAAGAACCAGACCGACCTGATATGTTAGTCAACGCCCCAGGATAAGGAAACAACTAAATTGGCATGGGAGAGGAGCAGGACATTTATTGTAAGTTATTTGTTACTTCACGAGCGTCCAAAAATCTTTTATTGCACAGATACCAAAACACTGCAAGCAGCAGGCCGACACTCCGTCGGTTGGTTGGCAATATTCGTGTCGGACGACCACTCGTGACCTGGCTGCCCTCTTCTACCCGGCTTTCATCGGCACAATTCAGTAGCCGCTGGACGCACTGTGGATCCATCGAACGACTTGCGGATAAAGGTGAGTAAAATTCTGTAATCCTAATGCTGATTTGTTTCATTGTCTACCTGTCTTTCTTATTATTTTCAGGTTTGTACCCCACCCTGGGAGTTTTACTCGGTCGGTTCTGTGATCGTAAATATAGGCCGTAGTATTGTACTAAGACACTAACTGTTGTTTGAATATTTGTCCCACTGTTATATGGCCTTTCCTTTCTGGTTTGTTCCCGATAATTAATGTTCTAATTAATCTACTCTTGGTCGCAAAGCCGGCCGGAGTGGCCGAGCGGTTCTAGATGCTACAGTCTGTCCCCGCGCGACCGCTACGGTCTCAGGTTCGAATTCTGCTTCGGGCATCGGTGTGTGCGATGTCCTTAGGTTAGTTAGGTTTAAGTAGTTCTAAGTTCTAGGGAACTGATGACCGCAGCAGTTAAGTCTCATAGTGCACAGAGCCATTTGAACCATTTCGTCGCAAATACAGCCGGAACAATTGTACTAAGGCACAGTTAGCTGTTAAACAAAAGAAGGACCTAGTGGTTGGAGTTAGCTGTTAACCGGTTCAATTCTTTGTTTGTAACTGCATGTGCCAGTCATTAGTTATAATCTGAACAACCTGTTGTACTAAGCTGTTCGTTTATGTATTTGAAAGACTGGATCATTATTGGTGTATTTCAGCTGGATCTTGTGGTTCCGTCTAGTGAGTTCCTTTGTGATGAGTGTTCACAAGTAATGTTTTAAGACATTCCTTCAGAGCCGCTTTAATAACTGATAATCAGTCTAACTTTGAAAATATTAACAGCAAACTGTCACCAGGGCTTTAGCCAAAACAAAATTCTCAGAAGGGAGGGTTTGGGACCCAGTCGCACCTTGGTTGCCGACTGAAATTAAGGGGTTGGTAGCCTTGATGTAAGCTTTATCAGTGCCATAATGTTTGCTAATCTGTTTAACCTTTAAGCACAGATGCGCATCGAAACCCCGAACCTTTGGAGATACAGCAAGTTAAGTCACCTGTCATCAATAGTGCTCATATACACTCATGCTCACAAATTAAGGATAATGCTGATACATGGTGAAACAACGCTCTGGTGGGCGGTATGTGGGTTTAAATTACCTCGTGGTATAACCATGCGGTGCATTTGACTTGCGGTCGTCGCACGGTGGCGCTGGCAGCAGCACACACGCCGATATGTGTTGGTGCATGCCAGAGTAAGGTGAAGCGAGTAAGTGCGCGGACGTTTTCAGACGAGCTAATGGGGACTGTGTGTTGAAAATGGCTCAAAGAACACATATTGATGACGTTATGATGGCAGAATACTATGTCGACTGGAGGCTGGTCAAACACAACAGGTCGTAGCACGGGCCCTCAGTGTGCCACACAGTGTGATCTCAAGATTATGGCAACGATTCCAGCAGACAGGAAACATGTCTAAGCGCTACTGTACCAGACGTCCACAGTGTACAACACCACAAGAAGACCGATAGCTCACCATCAGTACCAGCAGACGGCCACAGAGTACTGCAGGTAGCCTTGCTCCATACCTTACTGCAGCCACTGCAACAGTTGTCTCCAGACACACAGTCTACAGACGACTGAACAGACATGGCTTATTCGCCCGGAGATCTGCAACGTGCATTCCACTGACCCCTGGTCACCGGAGAGCCCGTAAAGCCTGATGTCAAGAACACAGTACATGGTCACCGAAACAGTGGTCCCAGGTTGTGTTCATGGACTAGTCCAAGTATAGTCTGAACAGTGGTTTTATCTGGCGTGAACCGGGAACCAGATACCAACGATACTAACCCCTTAATGTCCTTGAAAGGGAACTGTATGGAGGCCGTGGTTTGATGCTGATGGGTGGTATTATGATTGGTGCACGTACACCCCTGGATGATAACGCACGGCCGCTCGGAGCTGCCATCGTGGAGGAGTACCTTGAAATAGAAGATAGCAGGCGAATGGAGTGGCCTGCCTGTTCTCCAGACCTAAACACCATCGAGCCCGTCTGGGATGCTCTCGGTCGACGTATCACTGCACGTATTCAAAACCCCCAGGATACTTCAGAAGCTCCGACCGTCACTGTTGCAAGAGTGGGAGGCTATACTCCAGCAGCTCCTCGACCAGCTGACCCAGAGTATGCCAACCCGTTGTTCGGCCTGTGCACGTGTGCATGGTGATCATATCCCATATTGATGTCGGGGAACATGTGTAGGAAACAGTGGCGTTTTGTAGCACATGTGTTTCGGGACGGTTTTCTCAACTTATCACCAATACCGTGGACTTACAGATCTGTGCCGTGTGTGTTCCCTATGTACCTATGCTATTAGCGCCAGTTTCGTGTAGTGCGACGTTGTGTGGCACCACATTCTGCAATTATCCTTAATTTATGAGCATGTGTGTAGTTTTCATGTGTTGCAGAAGGACATTCAATAAGATACACTGTGTCCAGCGCGGTAGTAAACACCGCTGCTTCACCCGATAACGGGCGGGTTGGAGGTCCAGCCTTCTTCTAATCATTGTGATATTGTCTGCTGTTTGGCAATACAGCGCTTCAGATATCTTTTGCAGAGATTAAAAGCTTATTCAGCTTAAGGTTTAAGGTCCAAAGGATTTTCCAAATTGGTTTATTTTGTTAAAGAAAATTTAATGGGGAAATGCTTCGATTATCTGTAAAACACAGTTTATATGTTTTTAAACAGACAGGTTGTGTGAAAAGAAAGTTATATTGGTGGAACCTCCCTTCCACGTTAATTCCAGCAAGAACAACGTGTTACATCTCATGAGCACGAAAGATTCAGATGCTTTCAGGTAACTTATATTTTGTATCCCAGGTGTGCAAATGTGGTACATTTATATGCTTAATTAAGTACTGTTGATGCACTCGTTATCACAATTAGTTGGTCCACGATTGCAACCTATTATAACTGGCATTCTGTCGAAATGAAATAAATAGTGTATCGCACAAGAAACCTACGTGTTGTATCACGCAGTAAGTGCATCCCGCAACGAAAGCCTCCATTGGCCACGAGTATTATTGTCGAATTGATGCAGAGTGGTAGAGGTACTCCACAGTCCCGTGTCACGGTCAGAGTGGGGTAGCCACAGCCGGTGACCGGTATGCTGCGCGGTGGCAGCGATTTGGAGGCTGCGGAGGAGGCGTAATCCGCGCGCGGGCCGCTGCACTAAACATTGCATGAGGCGGCTGCGTGGCTGGTGGTGGGGCGTGGGAGGGGGAGCAGGGGCCTGGTGCAGCCATCCCCCAGGGGGCGCTGCAGGTGAATAACGCAGCCGCCCGAGGGCGCCTCATCACTTAGTCATCGCGCTGAATTAACGCTCATCGCCGGGACAAAAGCGTGGCCGTTGCCCCCGCCGCTGTTGTCATTCGCGCGCTGGTGGATGACACCGCGGTGGAAGGCAGCTCTGGCCCGTCCCACTACCTGCAATACCAGGGATAGCCGCAGCAATAAAACTGTCTACCCCAATCCAAGAATCGTAGTATACTGCGGATCATGGATGGAGGGCAACGTGCAATTTCTACAGTGCTCTCCATCGAAATTCGAACACCGTGAAGGCAGTATGCTGCAAACGACAAATTGACATGTAGTGAGCCGATACTTCATACTTAGACTTAAGCACAACATCACAAAGAAGGCAGGAATAACGGAATCCACGATCGGCATACGAGGAGAGATCAGGCAACCCGTTTCTGCTTCACAAATCGTATTTGATCGCTGTTCGTTCATGAGAAGATGGTATTACGCCTAGTGTGAGACATGGAAACGCCTACCAGCACGTGTCTGAATTCGGTAGAGGCAGGCTCGTAGCTTACCGATACTGCTACCTATAGTTCTGCTATATTAATAGAGTAAAAATCAGCTTCAGCTGCCAGTAATTCTTCGCACGATCAGTTTCGAAGCATAGAGACTCATCGCCTAGTGCCACCAAATAACTATGATAACATTAATGTAAGGCGTTCGGGTCAGTCAATTTTGGGCAGGGGGGGAGGGGTTCACACCTACGTCAAACCAACTGGCACGACAACCCGAGATCCACTTGTCAGATTACAAAATTACTGGCAACTTAAGCGGAAACAGCATTAAGGTGACCGTGTAGAGATATTGTTCTAAAAGTTACCTTCAACCAGTAGACTTTATTATTCAGTAGTAACATAAATCAACACATCATTATAAATGTAATAAAAATGTAATATGAAGTATGTAAACAGTAATTCTAACAGCTTTAATATACAACAGTGACGCATAATGGGTATTACGTAATGTGAACAAAAGTAGAAAATACACTACTTAAAAGCACTAATTTAATTACTGAAATAAGTTTTCACAATATTAATACTGAGGTTTTTTGTTGCTTGTCATTTTTTTTACAGCCAGATAAGACCTGTATAAAATTTATTTATGTTACCTCGTGGCAAAACATTGTTCCAAAGTCACGCAAAATTTGTTCACTTACTAACCTAGTAGTTCAAATGGTTCAAATGGCTCTCAGCACTATGGTTCAAAATGGCTCTGAGCAGTATGGGACTTTTCGGAGGTCATCAGTCCCCTAGAACTTAGAACTACTTAAACCTAACTAACCTAAGGACATCACACACATCCATGCCCGAGCCAGGACTCGAACCTGCGACCGTAGCGGTCGCGCAGTTCCACACTGTAGCGCCTAGAACCGCAGCACTATGGGACTTAACATCTGAGGTCATCAGTCCCCTAGACTTAGAACTACTTAAACCTAACTAACCTAAGGACATCACGCACATCCATGCTCGAGGCAGGATTCGAACCTGCGACCGTAGCAGCATTGCAGTTCCGGACTGATGCGCCTGGAACCGCTCCGCCATAGCGAACCTAGTAGTAGTAGATGTTTTGTAATCTAACAAACATTAACTCACACAGCACGCTAACAAACAACGCGAATTAAAAAAAAAATGGTTCAAATGGCTCTGAGCACAATGGGACTTAACATCTGTGGTCATCAGTCCCCTAGAACTTAGAACTACTTAAACCTAACTAACCTAAGGACATCACACACATCCATGCCCGATGCAGGATTCGAACTTGCGACCGTAGCGGTCACGCTGTTCCAGAAACGCGAACTTACGCTGAGATGACAAAAGTCATGCGATACCTCCTGATTTCGTGTCGGACTTCCTTCTGCCAGCATATCGCAGCAACTAGACGTGACATGGACTCAAGTCGTTTGAAGTCCCTTGCAGAAATATTAAGCCGTGCTGTCTCCACAACCGTCCGTAATTGCGAGACTGTAGGTATAGGATGTTGCACATAAACTGACCTCACGATTATGTCCCATAAATGTTGGGTGGAGCAATTGTCGGTCTATCTGGGTTGCCAGATCATTCGCTCGAATTGTACAGAATGTTCTTCAAACCAATCGCGGACAATTGTGGCCTAATGAGATAGATGTTTGGATACGAAGTCCATGAGTGCACATTGTCTCCAAGTGGCTGAGCAGAACCATTTCCACTCTATGATCGGTTGTTTCACCAGAGGACCCAGTCCATTCCCTGTAAACACTGCCCACACCTTTATGGAGCCACAGTGCCTTGTTGACAAGTTGGGTCCTTTGATCCGGGAGGTGTGTGCTACACTCCAACCCTATAATCAGTTCTTACAAACTTCAAATCGGGACTCATCTGACTAGGCCACGGTTTTACAATTGTCTTAGAGTCCAACCGATATGGTCAAGGAGAGGCGCTATAGGCGATGTCGTGCTGTTAGCAAAGGCACACTCGTCCGTTGCCACAACCCATTAATGCCACATTTCGCCGCACTGCCCTGACGGATACGTTCGTCGGACATGCTACACTGATTTTTGCCATTATTTCACGCAGTGTTGCTTGTCTGTCAGCGCTAGCGACACTGCACAAACGCGGGTGCTCTAGGTCGTTAAGTGAAAGCGGTCGGCCATTGCGTTGACTGTTGTGGGAGGCAATGCTTGAAATTTAGTATTCTCTGCACGCTCTTGGCACTGTGGATATCAGAATATTGAATTCCCCAATGATTTTCGATATGGTCTGTCCCAGTAGGATAGCTCCAACTATCATTCTGCATTCTAATTCTGTTAATCCCGTCGTGCGGCAATAATAACGTCGTAAGTTTTTTCACATTAATCACCTGAATACAAATGACAGCCCCGCCAACTCACTGCCCCCTTATACCTTGTGTATGCGATGCTACCCCCATCTGCATATGTGGATTCCGCTATCCCATGACTTTTGTCACCTCAGTGTATATTACAGGTGCATGGACTGAACAAACCGAGTTTTCCTGAGGAGTGATGATCATGCGAAAACTACTAACATGGGTAGCACCATACGGGGATGCTGGATTTGAAATTCAATACCGAGCATCTTCCATATGTGGTATTGGTAAAGGAACATCGATGACTATTCTTTCCCGTATTCTTTTTCTGCTCTTCCTAAAATATGTCACAAATTTATAATTTCCTATCACGAGATACTATCAAAGACAGTGTTGCCAAAGCTGAGTTACTAAACACAGCCTTCCGAAATGCCTTCACAAAAGAAGACGAAGTAAATATTCCAGAATTCGAATTCAGAACAGCTGCCAACAAGAATAACGTAGAAGTAAATATCCTCGGAGTAGTGAATCAACTTAAATCACTTAATAAAAGAAAGTCTTCTTGTCCAGACTGTATACCAATTAGGTTCCTTTCGGAGTATGCTGATGCATTAGATCCATACTTAACAATCATATACAACCGTTCGCTCGACGAAAGATCCGTACCCAAAGACCGGAAAGTTGCACAGGTCACACCAATATTCAAGGAAGGTAGTGGGAGTAATGCACGAAATCCCAGGCCAGTATCGTTAACGTCGATATGCAGCCGGAGTTTGGAACATATATTGTGTTCGAACATTATGAATTACCTCGAAGAAAACTGTCTATTGACACACAGTCAACATGGGTTTATAAAACATCGTTCCTGTGAAACAAAACTAGCTCTTTATTCACATGAAGTGTTGAACGCTATTGACAACAGATTTCAGATCGATTCCGTATTTCTGGATTTCCGGAAGGCGTTTGGCACTGTACCACACAAGCGGCTCGAAGTGAAATTGCGTGCTTATGGAATATCGTCTCAGTTATGTGACTGGATTTGTGATTTTCTGTCAGAGAGGTCACAGCTCGTAGTAGCTGACGCAAAGTCATCGAGTAAAACAAAAGTGATTTCTGGCGTTCCCCAAGGTAGTGTTATAGGCCCTTTGCTGTTCCTTATCTATATAAACGATTTGGGAGACAATCTGAGCAGCCGTCTTATGTTGTTTACGGATGACGCTGTCGTTTATCGACCAATAAAGTCACCAGAAGATCAAAACAAACTGCAAAAAGATTTAGAAAAAATATCTGAATGGTGTGAAAAGTAGCAGTTGACCCTAAATAACGAAAAGTGTAAGGTCATCCACATGATAGCTAAAAGGAACTCGTTAAACTTCGGTTACACGATAAATGTATAATCTAAAAGCCGTAAATTCAACTAAATACCTGGGTATTACAATTACGAACAACTTAAATTGTAAGGAGCACATAGAAAATTGTTGTGGAGAAGGCTAACCAAAGGATACTTAGAAAATGTAACAGACCTACTAAGGAGACTGCCTACACTACGCTTGTCCGTCCTCTTTTAGAATACTACTGCGCGCTGTGGGATCCTTACCAGATAGGACTGACGGAGAATATCGAAAAAGTTCAAAATATTTGTATTATCGCGAAATATGTGAGTGTCACAGAAATGCTACAGGATTTGGGCCGGAAATCAGTAAAAGAACGGCGTTTTTCGTTGCGACGGAAACTTCTCACGAAATTTCAATCACCAACTTTCTCGTCCGAATGCGACACCGACCTACATAGGAAGGAACGATCACCACAATAAAATAAGGGAAATCAGAGCTCGTACGGAAAGATATAGTTGTTCATTCTTTCCGAGCGCTATACGAGATGGAATAATACAGAATTGTGAAGGTGGTTTGATGAAACCTCTGCCAGGCACTTAAATGTGATCTGCAGAGTATCCATGTAGATGTAGATGTAGACAAGTATTTTTGCATAAAAACTTAGTATAATTACTGAACGTAAATAAAAGAGAATACAAAAGATCTGTCAAGAGAACTCGACTTGGCCCCAACTCCACGTGGAGCTGCGTGAGCAACAGTGCCCGTTGCCTCAACTCTGTAGCGTAATCTGCTGCACAGTGGTGGCCGTGGGTGCTGGGTAAGAGGTTCGTGTGGAGCACTACGGCCAACGTAAGTAACACGATGGTAGACCCTACTAGTCATAACGCAGTTTAAATAGAAATAATAGATTCACCTTGTCACTCGAAACCCTCAGTTACACATGACGGTTACATACGGCGTTGTCCAGCTGTCACATTTTGTATGGTATCGAGAATATCTGACCTAAGGTACGTTCTCACTTCATGTCATTTTTACAAATTTATATAACAGGTTATGTTTTTGTAACATAATTACGTGGAAAGAATGGTTCCTTAGCGAAAAATTCCCATGTCGGTGATTGCTTCATCGCCGATTGTCGCCAAGTAGAAAAAAAATTTTCTAGAATGCCGTCAAAGGCAGCACTCTTCCACATATGGCGTTGGTGTAGGATGTCCATACATCTATATCTATTTCTATTCTCTGCTCGGATTGAAAACCTCCTTTCATTTCTGCCTCAAAAAAAGGAAAGGAAATTTACGACCACCTTTTGTTGTTTGTGCCAAGATTTTTCAATATTACGATTAAGGATTTACGATGCACAAAGTTTCAATTGTCCAAGAAGAATAACGTAAAGCATAATTTTGATAAGGAGACAAGGTAGGCTGGAATGTGGTGTATTGCTGGTTTCTGGAAAAAGTTTCCGACCTTGAGATTGCGGTCAGGTGCCTAAGATATGCAACGCTGTCCCATGAAATTTCCACGACCATTGCCCCAAAACTGTTCCTAAAAGTTTTTCATCACATTGCTTTACTGTTTCTCGGTGGTAATAATGAACATGTTCTTGAAACTAATGATAATTGTATTATGTAATTAATTTTTCCCTTAATATATAATTTCTAGTGTAAATATTTTACTTTTGTCTCAATACACTTTTTCTTAGTTTTTTCATCAAGGAGATCATTGTTTCGGATTCTCGTCATGTGGCAGCAAAGAAAGTCTGCGATGCACCTAATGACAGCAATGCCCTCGGCAGTGCCACCAAGTCGTGTTTCTGGTTACGTGTTCAGCTTCGCGAAGGTATATGGGGATGTTCTAAGGCGAACGAATGTTGCTACAACGTACTTTTCAGCGTAGTATTTCTCCACTCGCGAAGTGATTCTATAGAGCGCCATTGGGTCCACTACACCACCACCTTTATTTCACATAGACAGTAATTTCGACAGCTTGCGTTACGTATCCTACCTGTCAAGGCTGTTAATTGTACCAACCACGCAATAATAGCACCCGAGCGGTGGGACTGACATTTTGAAAGCATTTATACTGTGAGGTTGGTTATGGTTGAAGTTATCACTCTCTGCAGCCCTTCACCTGGTAGGCAGAAGAAAAAAAATAATTTAATTCCTCACGAAGCTCCACAGCTCCTAAAAATAACGACGTTAATCAGATAGTTGTTGTACCTTGACAGTTATCGCGTGGTCCCAATATGTGAAAGACTGTTCTAGTCTCGTCAGCTGCCAAGCTGCCCCTGTATAATTTTTGAAATAACGATAAAGGAAAACAAGAAAATTCTTCTGCTAGCTGAAAGTAAAATCACAATCACTGTCACATTATACTTCCCAACAGGTCACAATTGAGGCAAGTGATCGGCATCTTCTCGATTGAGTGTGAAGTCGGGTCGCGCATCTCTCTTCTCTTTCAAGTACAGCGCTTCGTATGCGAGCTTCAGCACGAAAAAGTATCCTAAAAAACGCATGCACAGCATACAAAGGGCTTAAAAAACACTCAGTTCGAAACAAGGAAGCCTGTTTGAGGTCCGGAGATGCCAGACGTCATTTCTATTAAGCTTATTTCATACTCCATCGTATGGGACGTCTGTCTCTTGCACACTGTGAGACACGAGACCTAGTCTCTTCGGTGATTTCGTACTTCACCAAGCCAGTTTTAATTCAATATTGTGGTGGTTAATCCACCCTAATCAACCAATTGCTGTTCAGCGGGAGGGCCGGGCCACATAAGCAATATTCACAGTTTATAACAACAACACTTTTATTAACTTTCCTTTGGCCAAAAAAAAAAATTATTTTTAAAATTCAAAATCCTTACAAGCACGGGCAACCGCCCTATTTAAACAACAACATTAATCTTTAACCGAGCATTAATTGACTTGCAATGTAATTAAATTCTATACACAGTAAAGCTCCCAAAAGGAGACTACAATAATGAGATAAAGTTTAACTAATAACAAATATGACACAATTTTTAACACAAAAGAAAATACAAACAGATACACCCCTTCGTGACATTTTCAAAACAGGTGACGTCACATAGGCACGGAAAAATTCAAGCAGCAGAAGGGGGCCCACTGGACCCAGACCAGAGGCGGCTGGACCCAGAACCCACAGCAAGCGGGCAAGCTGGACAGGGTGCCGCACACAGCACACTATAACACACTGGAAAAAAGGTCCTAGAGCCCGTACTATTTTTCAGAGAAATGGGGGGGGGGGCGCTAGAATTAATTCTTCACACGTAAAATAACTACGATGTATAAAATAATAGCCTATTTCACGGACATTGAAATAAAATAGTCAAGGGTGAATCAATAACTAATGCCCTTGACGTAACCTTAAAGGACGAGGGCGAATAGCATAATACCAAGTCGGCTTAGAAATTTATACTACACTAGTAGGTTAAGATATGCTCACTGAAACTGGGGAGCTCCTTTAAATTACCCCTTAACAGAATACTGATAAATTTAACCAGTCAAGTAAGGCTACCATTTCACAGTTTACGAGTGAGCAAGCAATGCAATTAGATAACACAGAACGTACAGATTCAGTGTTAAGGCTGTGATTTGAACCAACTGTAACAACGTCCACACGTCTCACTGTACCAGGAAAAATATTACAGTTTCACCCTGCTGGCTTACGCCGTCCGTCACTCCGAACAGCAATAGTACCAATTAATACACCTCGCTTACTCGCACTGTATCACAGCACAAAATCCAGATAAACCTTTAACCAAACACAATAACACTTGTTTACTTAAATAGCAATAAATAGATAGGACCTTTTGGTTGGCAAGACAACAGTTTCCAGTCATGGTGCCGATACTTGGGAAGCAAGGATCAGTATAATATGCGCACCAAACACATGATAAGCATTTCTCACCAAATCTTTTATAATATCCTTTACAGATCCAAATCAGGGCGGCACGACTCAATTCGGGTAATGTGTCCGAGTCCAGATCCCACACTACACAACGGCTGTCCCCTTTCTAGCCCCCCACGCTTGTCGCGGCCAAAAGCCTCGTCAAACGGCCGAGCCCAAAGATCACACCATGCCGACCCGATCGATCAATCGATACCGGCCGGCACGGCTCAAATATTGTGCTACAGGACGTCAGTTTATAAACTCTTTTATGGATTTTTGCCATTAATGGTACGAGTGCTGTGATAGTGTGTAAATGTACTGAGGGACCTACACTATAAATCCTACGAAACCAGATATTTAAGTCTTACTTTTCCCAGCTGTTGTTTGTGACTGCTTAAATGGTGAAATTAACAGGCACATTACTTCATAAAAGTGTTTATAATATCGCCTCACCAAAAATATTCTCTTTAATGATGATTCCATCTCTTCAATTGAAACGTATGTTTGCGTTAGCAGTATTGTGCACAAGTAGATGTATACTACCACTCTCACAAGCTCTGATGTAAGCACACGCTTCTGTAGTCGCATATGTGACAGCGCTATTCTCAGTTTATACAACATGTAATTAAAAGCAGCCCTTAATTAATACTGTTTCAGACTATTTTATCTCCGGGAATTTCTGTGTAGTAGCATGCAGCTTCTCAAGAAATATCTACAAGGCACTGAAATGTGATAATAGGATTTATATTGTTTTATAACCTTTTTTCCCCAAAACAGACATGCTCGTTTACGTTAAAATGCATTCAGAGAATCTTAATTGACGTTAGTTGGAAAGACTCTGCTTCTCTTGAGAGCACATGAAACTTGTGTTATTTTTCGCTCCCCACTGTGATATTCTTTCTCTTCTAACAGCTCTGTATTTTATTTTAATTTTCTTACAGAGGATCCACTTCACTTCGCTGTATCAGATTTGAGTTCTTTTATTCGGTCAGGTAACTGGTCCCTGCATCTAGTTTGCGAAATGTAAGAAACATCTGCTCGGTCCCGTCGTAACAGAAAGTTTCCTATTCATCTTCCTAATTAGATTCATTCTCCATCGCCTTCGTGAAATGATCCACTTCCAGCAGTTTCTTTCTCGTTGTTAATACCACTTCTTCCAATTTTGTACATGTAGGCTACTGCTTATCTTTTTTATTTTACGAACCATATGTATGTCACAGGTGCGTTATGTCCAGTTCAGTTATTATTTTACTCCTCTTAGAGTAAGCTGTGCCCTATCCTCTTCTTAAAATATTGACAGTTATATTTGATTTTTAGAAATTCCTTCCGGTTTCACTTTACGTTGGCATGTAAATTCTACTGTCAATGTTTGACACATGGTTCACTGCAGTTTTATTTACGTAACTATGTGAATGATAATCGAGGAGACCAATAAACTGTAACGATTGAATGGTTTCTAACCGTTCTATTGCTGTTTCGCATATAAAAGAACATTCTGCACCTTGAGGTACTAGGAACGTTCTTTTGTAGCCTATGTAACTTATTTCCGCGCACTCAATTTTGTTGCATTTACATTTTAATGACAAATGAAATTTTTGCCATTGTCTACTTAAAGTAAAAGCTACATTTCTGAAATCCGCAAAATCATTTAAAGTGAGAGAACATTTCAACATACACTGAAGTACATCTAGTGTAATAATTAATGAAATTATTCCAGAGAACTGTGGTCACACGCACGTCAGCCTGTCCATTTTCATCTGAAATTGAAAACTACGACACTGAATACAATAAAAAAAATCTCTACCATTACCAAAATCTCTAATGCCGCGAATGTGATTTTTCAATGTCCCATACCAACGGTTGACAGTGGTAAGCTTAGTGGTTATGGTTAACCTCATTTGTCGTTAAAATGTAAAGAACAGTAATACCAGGTTTCTAATTCACCAGAACAAAACCGAGCAACTTTTACGGCTGTGCTCTTCACTTGGATGTAATTTCATTTCTGGCAGCAATATGGGCATGTGGGACACGGGACATTGGGACATTGGGGCATTCTTCTAGGTAAACGGTTAACCTCCTCCAGCAGGCAAGGCTAGCCGGTTCTAAGGGGTTCGCTAAAGAACGACGTGTCGGCGGTATCCTAAGTTACTTCAGCTCCAGTGTAGTAGCAAGCAAGTGCTTACCGTCTCTTGTTCGATACACCATAAGTTGCATAGAGGTTACATCCATCCTCCGTTAATGACTGGTTTACTTATGTCTTGAGAGGCATGTGTGAAATTTTTGGGGTGCACCTACAGCGAATACAATATTTCTTACACTGGTGAATACTATAGTTCCGTGTGAAACGAAATGTTTGTTGTACGAGGGTTGTCCAAAAAGTAACTTCTGATCGGTCGCGAAATGGAAACCACTGGGAAAATCCGGTAAAGCTTCGCACAGATATTTTGGGCAGTGTCTCTAGTATGCCCGTCGATCGTGTCGCGTCGTTCTTTTCTGTTTTGAGTGAACATTGAGCACGTAAAGACGCGTAGGGAATAGCGTCTCCCGCCAAGTATGAGGGCCCGGTTAGAGATTTCGCCTGTGTCAAGTAGCCCACATAACACAACTGTGGAGCAGTTCCTTCTTCATGCCAATTCTCGCCCGCACACTGCAGGGGCAATGAAGACGCTTCTGCCGAATTTCCGATGAGGAGTGTTTGATCACCCACCTTAAAGTCCGTAATTGGCTCCCTCCGAGTCTCATCTCTGCTCACAAGAACCGCTGGCTATGAAGACAAAATTTTTCCACAGACAACGAGGTGCAGACCAGTGCAGATAATTGGCCGAAAGCACAGGCGGCTGCTTTATATGACGAGGATATTGGATAGCTGATACAACACCACGTCAAAACTTGAAGTAGGAGGTGTGACTATGTAGAGGCGTAGGTAGAAGGTGTATCTAACTGTTGCAAATAAAACATTCCTGGTTTTCAATGTTGTTTCCATTTTGCGACCGATCGCAACTTACTTTCTGGACAACCCTCGTATTTAAAAACTGGTAACGTAAGACTCGCAACCAACTGAATTATGTATATAGCAAATTCATCCATTACAGGAATCGATTCTTGCTTGTGATCTACCCTGATATTGGCGAGATGCTGGTCTCGGAAATTTCTCGACTTTCGACAACATTTTAATTTTTAAGTTGTATAACAGACTACAAAAGAACTATCTTTTCGTGTGCTATACCTACGGCCATTTATTTCACACATATTGGTATTCGAAAACTCACTCGCCGAAACCTTAAGGGTATTCAGCATTCGACTAGAATCATGAAATTTGGAAGGAAGCAAGATTTCATAGTACAAGTAAAGGAAAATAAACCAAAACTGTCAGTTTGTAATTGCATCACACGAAAAATTATTAATTTCGTCATTTATTATTCGAGTTCAAATGTGAAACTAAAGTGTTTTAGAAGGTTTTGGAATCCCTGGGACCGATATCTTTCCAGTATCAAAGTCGACAAAAGGCCGAAATCGTCAATATAACCGCATCCCGCAGTGGATAAACAGTCTATACACCAAAGTTTGTGCGAATCCCTTAGCGCGCGAGTGCTGTTCGCACCTGGTCATTTTTAATAATATTTTACGGAAAACTGCATGAGTGATTTGAGTTCTTAATGGTTAGTAGGTCGATTAAATACATATTTGCTATACTGTGTAGAGCATTAAGGTACAAGTCCGTGGGTGGAAAGGAACAAACACGCAGTCTGGCACAGCATTTTATGTTGATCCTGATGATAGCTCTGTACGCCCGAATGCAGCACAAGAATTATATTTTGTAAATGAACTCTAAGTCAGAGCAGCCCATTAAGCCTCTTTGGAGTCGGAGAGGGCATATTCTTACTAACAAATTGTGCTCGTAGCTCAAACGAAAGTTTAACACGACTTTATGAAACTTTGTTGTGAAATGACAATTTTATCTTTCAGGCGGGTGTACACGCCGGAGGCGACCTGTGGCATGGAAGCGGCTCCTTTGCGTTCCGTCGACTCACATTTTGACACAGCTTCTTTGAGTTGCGTCTGCAAGCGCTTTGAGCCAGACAGTGATATTTTTATAAAGAACGAATCTAAATAAAACAGACAAATTTTACCGTCACTTCATTAATAATAGGGAACTGCTCTTAACTTGTTTTGTAATTGGCGAGGCTTGTAACGTTTTATTGTATCGATAAGGATCCAAGAAGCCTTAAAGTTCATAGTGAAAACAGAAAGTTACTGACTGAGTGAACTGAACAGTATTTTCTTAAGCTGCTGATAGGCCTGGAGTCGTTCTAGCTTGCCTCAAACGCAACAAAACTGTAGCTCTTGTTAAAAGTGCCAATGTTCAAAGGCACCACGAAGAAAACTCATCAGCACTTCCATAAAAATTATCTTCTGGGTAATGAAAACATTCAAATAAGCTCCATGCATATTTGGCTTCTTTAAAAAAAAAAAAACAGTATCTTGGAAGTGGGTGCGGCACTTTTTGAAGAGAAAAAGGGTGTTCCTACCGCCGTTCTAGGTCTTCCATTGTCGGCAAGAGTAATAGAAGAAGAAATGAAATCTTAGCTGCTGGCAATAAAAGTAATATCATCGAACTTCTGCATAAAACGTCGTGCTGTCCCACGCATCTTATGAACCATGCGACATTGTTGACGAAGAACAAATGTCTACTTTCGTGTGATTTTTCGTTATTGAACGTAAAACATTTAGGTAAGAACTGCAAGTACCATACATGTTTGAAAGCAATAGTCACGGAGATCTGTTCATGACTTTTGATTACTTCAAGACAAAATCAACCATTAGTTATAACAAAATGGTGTTTTTTTTCAGCTGCAACATAAGGGGCCCCAAACCCATCGGCAAAGAAAAGGTACTACCAAAGAGCCTGAAGGATAAGAATGCGAGACTACCATGTTGTCAGTACATTATTCACCACACAGCACTTTGTGGGAAATTTAGTGACACTCTAAAATAAGTAATGGACAGCTTCATCAGTTTTCATCAATTTTATGAGATCGCGCTCTGATCTTAAGTATAGACAGTTCAAAGAGTTTCTTTCTCAGTGTGATTCAGCACACCCTGAATTACTGAACCACAACAGGGTTCGTTTGTTATGTATAGGTCATCTGACTGAACATTTTTGGCAAATAAAGGAAGACGTAACCTCCTTAGACAATTTGCACACACGAGAAGAATGGAAGCATCTTGAGTTCGTAGCAAACCAATGCAATTTGTTAGCTGCGGATTTCCTGAAAGACATTGTGAAATATTTAAATGCGCTCCTTAACAAGCAACAAGAAAATCTGATACAAAGTGTGTCTTGTTTCCTTCGCAGGCTGGATATCTTTGAAAAAGGCTTTTAAAATCAAGAATTTATTTACTTTCTAATAACTCTTCAATACAAAAATAATTCTGAAATAGACATTAGAATATTTTCAAATTTTATGTAAGACTTTAGGAACGAAGTTCCAGCAAATTTCCAACATTTCACAGAAATCGAGGAACTGTCGCGATCCTTAAAAACCGCCTTTTGATGTTTCCTGAGCGGTAGAACTGACTGATGTAGCTTTTTGGTTTAGGTTTTGTGCCCGCATCTCGTGGTCGTGTGGTAGCGTTCTCGCTTCCCACGCCCGGGTTCCCGGGTTCGATTCCCGGCGGGGTCAGGGATTTTCTCTGCCTCGTGATGGCTGGGTGTTGTGTGCTGTCCTTAGGTTAGTTAGGTTTAAGTAGTTCTAAGTTCTAGGGGACTGATGACCATAGATGTTAAGTCCCATAGTGCTCAGAGCCATTTGAACCATTATTGTTTAGGTTT
Source organism: Schistocerca serialis cubense (assembly GCF_023864345.2). Taxonomy (NCBI): domain Eukaryota; kingdom Metazoa; phylum Arthropoda; class Insecta; order Orthoptera; family Acrididae; genus Schistocerca; species Schistocerca serialis. The sequence continues at coordinate 527,122,360 of NC_064642.1, forward strand.
TGTTTTGCTTTAGGGCGCAAAAACAACTGTGGTCATTCGTACCCAAGTCAAAACTTTAGAACAGGAAGAGAGAGAGAGCAGTTATGAAACGACTATATGTCAGTCCCAATTGACAAAATAGATGACAGCTAAAAACAGGCACTTCGTAAAATAGAAAAAGAAGACTCTATACAGAAAAACAGAAGTCCAAAACTAAAAATTAAATGGCCTCCGTCATATTGCTTCGGCGGATTAAAAGTAAGACGCGGTCGATAGCCTGCACGTCATTTGCTAAAACGGCCGATAACTCAGACGGCAAATGCAAACGGGAACGTAAAGGACTAAAAATTGGACATTCCATCAGGAAGTTGCGCATAGTTAAAACTTGAGTGCAGTGTGGACAAAGTGGAGAGGTAGCGCCACTTAGCAAATGACGATGGCTAAAAAGGCAGTGCCCAGTACGCAGCCGAGTTAAAATAACCTCCTCCAGGGGGAGGGCCGAGAGGACGTCGTCCAAGCCGCAGGGAGAGGCTTAAAAAGCCGGAGCTTATTCCCGTGAAGGGAGGACCATTGGCGATGCCAAAGGGACACCACTTCCTGAGAGGCGGCAATACAAAGATAATCGGAGGGAATATAGGCGCTCGCGGGCTGAAGTACGAGGACTGCAGCTTTGGCAGCAGCGTGAGTAGCCTCGTTTCGTAGCAGGCCGATGTAACCAGGAACCCACAGAAACATCACAATAGCTTTAGCAAGAGTGAGCAGTTGACAGTTTTCCTGGACACGCTGCACTAAGGGATGGCCGGTGTACAGCGCCCACAGACTATGAAGGGCGCAGAGTGAGTCCGAGCAGAGGACACAATTGATAAGGCTGTGTCGCCGGATGTACTCTGTGGCCTGGTGCAAGGCGAAGAGCTCGGCTGTAAATACAGAGGAGTGTGTCGGGAGCCGATATCGAAAGACATGGGTGCCAATGACGAAAGCACATCGTCCCCACGGTTGGAGAGCCATAAGTGTATACAAAGGTACTATCGCGAAGTTCCATGCGAAGGTCATGAAACTGAAGGCGATAGACCGGGGCTTGAATATTGTCCTTAGGAAGCGAATGAAGAACAAGGTCAAATTGGCCGCTTCACGAAGCCATGGTGGTGAAGGGTTCACACCCACCAAGAAATTTGAGGGTAGTGTGAAGTTAAGCTGCTGTAGCAAGTGCCGACAGCGAACTCCAGGACGTAACAGAGAAGAAGGTCGCGCCCCATACTGACGATCAAAGGAATCATCAAAGAAGGAGGCATAGGAGGGAAGCAGACAAACGACATGCATACCTGCTGAGGAGAAAGTCACGGTGGTAGGACAGGGTTAGTTCAGCATCTTCAGCATGCAGACTCTTAACCGGGCTGGTGTAAAAGGCGCGCATGGTCAATGGTGGACAGTGTTGAGATGGCGTAAGAGGGATGGGCGCGCAGACCGATAAACAAAGCACCCATAGTCGAGTTTCGAACGGACAATTGGCCGTTACAAACGGAGGAGGGTGGTTCGATCGGCACCCAGGGAGTACCATTGAGTACACATAAGACATTGAGGAACCCCGTACAGCGGGCTGCCAGGTAAGATACACAGGAGAACCAAGCGAGTTTCCTATCGAGCATGTTCCCCATGAATTTTGTAGTTTGAGGAACGGAAGGGCAACAGCCCAAGATGTAGAGATGGTGGGAGAAACCACTTGCGTCGCCAGAAATTCATACAGACGGTTTTGTCAGTGGAACAGCGAAAGCCACTGTCGATGAACCAAGAGTAAAGGCGATCAAGACACCACTGAAGACACCGCTCAGTGAGACAGGTCCGTGGAGAACTGCAATAGATGGCAAAATCTTCAACAAAAGGAAGCCGGAGATTCCCGGTGGCAGACAGGCCATAATAGGAATAATAGCGATAGCAAAGAGGACGACACTCAGGACGGAACCCTGAGGCACACCGTTTTCCTGGATAAAGGTGTTCGACAGGGTAGAACCCACACGCAGAAGCCCCACGTGTAAAGAGTACGAAGGATACCAGTTCTCCAGCAGGTGTCGTAGGCCTTATCCAAATCTAAAGACGCGGCCACAGTCTGGGATTTCCGCAGAAAACGATTCATGCATGAGTGGACAAACTAACTAGATGGTCAACTGCAGAACACCATGCTTGATATCCACACTGCGCTTTCGTCAGGAAATCGCGAAACTCGAGCCACCATACCAGCTGGGAATGAATCCATCACGTTGCATGCGTAACTGGTAAGAGAGATGAGGCATTAGCTAGAAGGAACGTTCTTGTCCTTACCGGGCTTAAGTATGGGTATGACAGTGGCTTCACGCCAGCGCCCAGGAAATGTGCCCTTCGCACAGATGCGGTTGTACAGCCGAAAGTGCTTGCCCGCAAGAGAAATGTGCTGCATCATCTGAATGTTGATGGCGTCTGGCCGTGGGACGGAGAATCACGATGAACTGAGAGGATGATCGAGCTCCCTTACATTAAAGACGGCATGGTAGCACTCGCGGTTCGCCCGAGCCTCCTCCGCTTCTTTCCGATGGACGAAGACAGAGTGATAGTGAGAAGAGCTCGAAACGTCTGCAGAATAGTGGCCCAAGTTGTTGGAAATAGCAATAGGGTCCACAATAAAATCATCTGGCACTGTGAGGCCGGAAATTGGGGAATGGATCTTGGTACCAGAGAGCCATCGGTGATTGGCCCACACAACACAGGAAGGGGTGGAACTGTTTAAAGAACTAGTAGATGAAATCCAGCTAGCTCGTTTGATATCCCTAAGACCGCAATGACACTTTGCACGCATCTGTTTATAATGAATGCAGTTTGCCATCGTAGAATTACGGTTAAAAACGCGGAGAGCACGTCTCCGTGCGCGAACTGCTTCGCGACATGGCTCAGTCCACCAAGGGACTGGGACACGACGTGGTAAAAAGGAAGTGCGAGGAATGGAACGCTCTGAAGCAGTAAGTATACTGTTCGTGAGATAGTCCTCATAGTCATCACAACTGCGGTAAACTTGTTCTTCGAAGGTCGGCAAGGAGGAGTAAAGCTGCCAGTCAGTCTTAGTAATCCGCCAATGGGCGTCCACGCGGAAAGGATAGGAGTCGGCAAACGGAGAGCACACGGGAAATGGTCGCTCGAGTAGGTGTCAGAAAGACCGTACCACTAAGACGATGGGAAATCTGGGCAGTGCAAAAGGATAGGTCCAAATGAGAATAGGTGTGCGAGGAATTGGAAAGCAAAGTGGGCGCAATGTCAAGGCAGAAGAGGTTAAGAGGTTAAGTAGGTTAAGAAGCTCAGCCAGGAGGGCACCTCTCTGACAGGTCGCGGAAGAACCCCAAAGGGGATGACGCGCATTAAAGTCACCGAGAAACACAAATGGAGGAAGTAACTGCCCAATAAGCTAAAGGAAGGTCACACCTCCCAAACTGGTGACATCGAATAACGGAGGTACATAAATGGTACAGAGGGGGGGGGGGGGGGGGGAGGGGGGGGGGAGGGAGGAAAAGGCGAACTGCAACAGCTTGAAGATGGGTAGTCAGAGAGATAAGTTGACTATGAAGGTCATCCCATAAGAGCAATTCGTTTCCTGAATACAGAGTAGAAGGGTATGCTGCGATGCTGAAAGCAACCATAAATCATCATTGTAGGACCGAAGGCCGCGAACGTTCCATTGGAGGAGAGTCATAAGGAGGAAGAGATATAGGGGTTCAACTTGGAGGCCGCCGAGTGGCAGCCGTTGTAGAGTAGCTACTACAGGCAACAGGAGCAGCTCCATGGGGTCCACAGAAGCATCGGCTTGCTTGTGCTGTCGGTGTAGTCTAACGCTGAAAAACGGTTGGTGGTGCACACTGGCGAGGTGCCACGTGGCGACACCGTCGAACGGGATCTTCGATTTGGCGAACGAGAAGCCCGCTTCCCTTTTTGGTAGAGGAAGACTCGAACGTTGTTTGGCTGGAGGAGCAGAGGAAATCTTCACAGGAGTACTCCTTCTGTCCTTACCCGCATACTGGTTGTGTAGATGGTGGTTTCGCCCCTGGAGGCGACAGTTTGACGGTTTGTTGCACAGCAGGATGGGGGGATGGCGAAGCTACTTTGACACTGGGCGATTTCACAACCTCAGAACTGAATTTCCCAGGTCTGCATGGCCAAGTCCTGCACGGAGCGAAGGCTAACAAAAACAGAACTATAGGTGCCAGACGGGAGAACACAGGGTTTGCGACCAGCCAGTAACTTGCGAGTTACTGGGTAAGGCACTTTTTGCTGTACCCTAATCTCTTGTACTGTCCGCTCATGAAGATACACGGGACAATCCCGAGAAGAGGCGGCATGGCCACCATTGCAGTCGATGCAGCGGGGAAATGGAGGCGGACAATCGCCCTTGGATGTCGACAAGACGTTCTAGTGTGGTTGAAACGATGATACTGGTAGCGGTGCATCAAGTTCGGAAAGTACGGCCAGATTGTGATAATTTCCTAGCCTGCTTTTTTCTTGGACGGAAGCGCTACACTATCAAAGGTGAGAAAGAGAGTGTGGATGGGTACTAAGGAGGAATCTACCTTTTTCGTTACACGATGGACGGCAATGAAACCCTGATTGGAGAGGTAAGATTGGATTTCGGCTTCGTTTAGACCGTCGGGAAGCCTGGTGTAAATTACACCACGGGAGGTTCTATTGGCCTCGACACGAACAGGGTAACCATGGAGAAGCGAAGCAGCAAGCAGTAGTTTTGCTTAAGAATCAGCAGTGGTATTCAAAAGCAAAGCGCCATTTGTAAACGAGAGCAGGATTTCACAGGGCTGGCAATTGCATCAACACCTTTCTGAATAACAAACGGATTTACCATGGCGAAGGACTGATCGTCTTTAGTACGTGAGATCACGAGGAACGGCAGTGCAGCAGGAAGGGCGTTTGAATCATTGGCCTCATTACGTTTACGTTTTGTAGACGTTGAATGGGAAGATGATTGACTCATTCCACATGATTGCCAGCTTCTCCAATGGCTTGCTTCTTCCAACTGGTGGCCCCCTTCACAAGGGGATGCCCCCGCCTTAGGTGACTGTTCACACCTCAGGTCACACCTCCCAAACAACTGACAGATGGACGGATAGGCAATGAGGAAGGATATAGCTCAGGCAATCACCTCTCCCTGGGCCTCGCCTGTACCAGGGGGTATGTGCAAACCATACCTGTCGACTCGGGGCTGGGTATTACACGTTACCTAGTCACCTGTTATGCGTCAGACGCGTGGCCCGGCCTTAAGGACTGCACAGGGAGGAAGAAGAAAAAGAGGATCCTCAAAATCTGAAGTGGAGGAACGAGAGGAGAAGAGAAACAACGAAAGGAAAAGGGATCGAAAAACAAAGGTAAGACAGTTCTGACGTCAGCGGTAGAACGCAGAACATTTCCAATAACACCCCAGACATATTCCCCAAGGTAGGGGAAAAAGAATAGCAAGAGGATAGACATGCAGCACGGAAGGGAGAAAATGCCAGGGCCCCATGGTGGCCTAGCACGTACCCGTCAAAGGGCGGCGAGACCCCTGGGGGTGATGTGGCTATGAAGTTTACCTCCTTTCAATACTTTTGCTCAGGATTGAGATAACAAACTTGCAGAAGGACATTATCTTGTGTACGTATAAGACTATCTGCCGCAGAATTTTGGAGTGAACATACCTTAATAAAATATGGAAATAGCGAAAGATAGCTATTTACCTGGGTGCTATGTCTGATTTAACATGAGTTTGTGAAACTTTATTTCCAAAAATGAAATTTTTGAAGAACGAATATCACTCAAAGTTAACGTCCGCCCACCCTAAAGACTCTTTTTCGTTAGCTGCTCCAGGTGTGAACCTGACTTTAAAATAAACTGGCTGAGGACGTCAGATGTAATTCATTCAACTGATTTTTGAATTCAGTTATACCTATCTATTGAATTTCATATTATTTTGCAAGTGAAAAAGTACAACAAAAATAGTGAGGGATATGAGTCTTCTCGTTTCTTTAGACGCCGATAAAAATTTTCAAAAGTATCTAGGCTGCTATTAAAATTATTTGCTGACCCATAGTCTAACTGTGTAAGTTATTAAATTGTAACTGACACAACGTGAAAGCCTGCTATCACCGTTACCTTTCATCCTGCATCTGCATTGCATTATTGCTTCTGATATTTTCAGGATGGACAGAAAGTCCTTACAGTGTTTCTTCTTTCTCCTATTTTTCTGATGACAGTGACAAAATTTCAAATTCGTGAAGTTTCCTCAGGCCCTTCATTCTGTCATTTTCATGTCGAGTAATAAATGTGATCCACTGAAGATAGCACAGAAAGCGCTGAAGTATGTTTGGCTAGACTAGAGCTTATGAGATACGTTCTTTTGTGTGGCAGAATCTCTCTGCAGTGTTTCTTAGAAAGTACAGAAAATTAGAATAGCAGCATCATTCGAAATATGATCAATTCAGTGCCAAGCAAGTCCTTCAACAACTTTGGGAACACAACAATCAAACATGAGAACAAAATACTTAATATGAAATCGAACAAACTAAAGTAAAAACTATTTGCAGCTAAGTGATTTTTATTGTACGTACCATTTCATCTGCAGCGAAATAGACGAAACTTAAAGCCAAACTCATCAGCATAAAGCAGGAAATCTGGTCTGTGTATTGCAAAAAATTGGAACATATGTTGATGCAGCATTAAAAATATAGCAGAAAAGTCGACCAAAGGAACTTCCGGAATGTTAAATAGCACAAAGCGTAACCATATAAAATACCAGTAGAATAAACACACATTGAACGTATGATTATCTGAACACAGAAACAATCTGCTTGAAAAGGGTCACAACAAAAACGGAATGGATAGTCGTTTTGTTGCCATTTCCCCCGACGATTTTAGAAATTCTGATAGAATATTATCTATCCCTTCGGCCTTATTTGATCTTAAGTCCTCCAAAGCTCTTTTAAATTCTGATTCCTCTTCTATCACACTGAACAAATCTTCCCCCTCATAGAGGCTTTCAGTGTCTTCTTTCCACCTGTCCGCTCTCCCCTCTGCATTTAATAGTGGAATTCCCGTTGCACCCTTAGTGTTATCACCCTTGCTTTTAGTGTCACCGAATAATGTTTTGACTTACCTGTATGCTGAGTCAGTGCTACCGACAATCATTTCTATTTCTAGAATGAAATTTTCACTCTACAGCTGATATGAAACTTCCTGGCAGATTAAAACTGTGTGCCGGACCAAGACTCGAACTCGGGACCTGTGCCTTTCGCCGGCAAGTGCTCTACCAAGGTCCCGAGTTCGAGTCTCGGTCCGGCACACAGTTTTAAACTGCCAGGAAGTTTCATATCAGCGCACACTCCACTGTAGAGTGAAAATTTCATTCTAGAAACATCCCCCAGGCTGTGGCTAAGTCATGTCTCCGCAATATCCTATCTTTCAGGAGTGCTAGGTCTGCAAGGCTACAGGAGAGCTTCTGTAAAGTTTGGAAGGTAGGAGACGAGGTACTGGCAGAAGTGAAGCTGTGAGGACGGGGCGTGAGTCGTGCTTGGGTTGCTCAGTCGGTAAAGCACTTGCCCGCGAAAGGCATAGGTCCCGAGTTCGAGTCTCGGTCCGGCACACAGTTTTAATCTGCGAGGAAGTTTCATTTCTGTTTCTAATTCTTCATATTTCATGCAGCCATTTCGTCTTAGCTTACTTGCACTTCCTGTTGATTTAGTTCCTCTGCGACTTGTGTTCCTGTATTCCTGAGTCTCCCGGAACATTTTTGTACTTCCTACTTTCATCGATAAACTGAGGTATTTCTTCTGTTACCCATGGGTTCTTCACAGTTACTTTCTTCCTATATATGTTTTCCTTCCCAACTTGTGTTATTGCCATTTTTAGGGATGTCCAATTTTCTTCAACTATACAGCGTAATGAGCTATTTCTTATTGCTGTTTCTATAACCGTAGAGAACTTCAAGCGTATCTCGTCATTCCTTAGTACTTCCGCATCCCTCTTCTTTGGCTACTGATTCTTCCTGACTAATCTCTTAAACTTCCGCCTACTCTTCATCACTTACGATATTGTTATCTGAGCCTTTATCGGCTCCTAGGTACACCATACAATCCAGTATCTGTTTTCGGAATCTCTGTCTGACCATGATGTAATATAACTGAAAACGTCCCGTATCACCCGGCCTTTTCCAAGTATACCTCCTCCTCTTGTGATTATTGAACAGAGTATTCGCTATTACTAGCTGAAACTTGTCACAGATCTCAACTAATCTTTGTCCTCTCTCATTCCTTGTCCCAAACCCATATTCTCCTGTAGCCTTTTCTTCTACTCCTTCCACTACAACTGCATTCCAGTCCCCTATGACTATTAGATTAACATATCCATTTACATACTGTGTTAATCTTTCAATATCCTCATACTCTTTCTCTATCTTTTCATCTTCAGCTTGCGACGTCGGCATGTATACATGAACTGCCGTTGTCGGTCTTTGTTTGCTGTCGATTCTGATAAGAATAACCCTATCACTGAACTGTTCCTAGTAACGCACTCTCTGCCCTACGTTCCTATTCATAACGAATCCTACTCCCGTATTACCATTTTCTGCTGCTGTTGATGTTACCCTATACTCATCTGATCAGAAATCCTTGTCTTCTTTCCAATTCACTTCATTGAACCCTACTATATCTAGATTGAGCCTTTGCATTTCCCTTTTCAGATTTTCTAGTAGAGTAGGGAGAAACGATCATCATTATAAAATAAGAGAAATCAGGGCTCGCACAGAAGAATTTAAGTGCTGGTTTTTCCCGCGTGCGATTCGAGAGTGGAACGGTAGAGAGACAGCTTGAAGGCGGTTCACTGAACCCCCTGCCAGGCACTTTATTGTGAATAGCAGAATAATCACGTAGATTTAGATGTAGATAGTAGGGAGCTGTAGAGGGTCAACTGTAGAGAAAGGCAGAGATTGGAATAAATACAGCAAACAACTGAGGACGTGGGTTTCAAGTGCCACTCTGAGATGAAAAAGTAGGAACAGGAGAGGAATTCGTTGCGTGCTGTATCAAACCAGTCAAAAGAATGTTGACTCAAAACAGACTAGACAGACAATCCTACATTCTTCCCACTACACTGTGTTCGCATAATAGTTACAAGTTGGTGTCTGGCTATCCTTCTTGGTGTATCAGTTTTTACGGCAAGCATAGCAGTGCATTTTCACCGACATTAGCTTGGTTTACAATACAGCAAAAATGGGAAACATTTCAGACGACTCGAGATAGCCCTGATGGTAGATGTCTCAGACGTTCTGCTTTCTTAATCATTTTCTTCACGATTTTTCCCCTCAGAACCTCTACTCGTAAATCAGATACAAACGTTAGTTTACCATTCCGTATCAGCACTGCATCGTCTGATACATTCAGCATATTGGCCTTACGTATGCAAGATTCTCAATCTTTATCGTTGCTTCTGCCTTTATTATATGGGAATGCAGCATTTGTCTGATCGAAAACCACAGTGTATTCGAGGTGATATTAAGCTTTTCTATTCAGAAAAGGGCATAGCTCCACTCTCGACGTATCACAGCTTTTTCCGTTCTCTGCAACACGGAATCGGTATCTGTCATACTGTCAATTCTGATTTTTTCTTCGTCTCACCTGCTAACACCACCCCATTTATAATGTTCTTAGTTGGGCCTCTTAACTGCTGCCAGTTATTTCTGTGTCACTACCATTATTCGACAAGACAGGTACATGTAAAGAATGACGTCACTGGAATACTCTTATCCGTATTCATTACTATTATTTGTGAAAAAATTATGAAGAGCTAATGTACTATCCTCATTGTAATGTTAACTACAAGCAGATTCTATTAGGCTCTTTGCTTACATCTAAGAAAACAGAACAAGGTCCTAACATTGCCAGCTAAAATAAATGTGTAAATATCAGAGTCCATTATATACTGTTAAAGCTAGTCAGTCGTACAAATATATTATATTGTAGTGACATGCACATGGAGATACTTTTGAGTGCAGTGTAATTCTGCTCTTAGCATTACGTGGCCACTACAAAGAACGTATAGTTTTAAGGTAACGTGTTGTGTTTTTCATAGACTTCTTTATAAATTGTGATCTGGATAGCGTGATTTACTTTCGTGTGTTTTATGCTGCAGCAGATGGAGTAATTAGGAGCTTGAGGCGAGAATATTTCGCAGCAAGTAATCTCGTAAAACAATGGCAGAAGTGACAAGAGGTAATTTTCCAAAGAGATATTAGCGGGGATACAAAGCAAAACGCCTATTCATTGCAGAGCGTACTGATTTGCTTTCATGTTAAAGTGCGAGTGTGAAGCCTCTGTGATACGTGATACGGAACAGTAGTAAGCGTAACTGATACGTCGAGCAAGCTAATGAAATTTAATTAGCCCATAGTACTTTGTTAATGAGAATGGACGTGGTTCACGCATGGAGGCGGAAATTTCCTGAGTGATCGCACGCCAGTGAAATTCATTTCTTCTGTTCACGGGATCGGCGGAATGCAGGAACATCAACGCCCAAAGATCGACAACAGTACATGCAGTTAACAGAACTGTCTCTTGTATTACTGAATACGAAGCTTATAGGGCACTCTGGAATACTGCGGTAACACAGAGTTCCTTAGAACACAAGAGTAAATGAAAAAGTACGAAGAAGATAATTCCAATATAAATTAAATATTAACGTCTTTCTTTCATCTCCTGCAATATCCAGCACTCTACTTTCGCTCACAGGGAGACATAAGCTGAAAAATGTCCCAGTAAAACCCTTACAAACATCAAGGAGCAACTGGGAGATAAATGGTACAAATGGCTCTGAGCACTATGGGACTTAACATCTGAGGTCATCAGTCCACTAGAATAACTAACCTAAGGACGTCACACACATCCATGCCCGAGGCAGGATTCGAATCTGCGACCGTAGCGGTCGCGCGGTTCCAGACTGAAGCCCCAAGAACCGCTCGGCCACAGCGGCCGGCAACTGGAAGATAGTCACAGTAACCGTAAACTACGTATTCTCCAATCTTGAACCGAAAAGAATTATTTTGCCCCATTATGTCGATTGTTACTACTTTGGAGCCGTATAATTACAGAAAAATAGAACGAATTTATCGTGTCATATGCTTTAGCCATTATTGTCTGCAGGGCATCTTCAATGGCCTGGAATTAGTACATACTGTTATTTGTGCTGTTTTGTTTAACATTTTTCACATTGAAAATTGAGGTTTTAATCAGTCATGGCAGTTTTTGTCTTTTATAACGTAATAATACTCTACATTTCTACTTTTAGACTGCGTATGTGCTGTTCTACTTGTGTTCTTTTTCCCGGTTTTTTTTTTCTCTTCTGCTTTATGGCATATGAAATTTCGTTGACACAGTACTAGAGAACGAGCGCTCATTTACTTGATGCCTATGTTCTGGACATTGTTGTCAGCTGTTGAATGTTTTTTTACTATGATTGGTTGCGTGTATGTGTAACAAGTATCCACATACACACCTAACCGTATTAAATCAAACGAATTCTTACACACCTTACACACACACACACACACACACACACACACACACACACACACACACACACACACACAAAGCAAATAGATTTTTACATACACGCTTCTAATCATATTAAAAACACACACCAGTTCATACATAGACGCAGACAGAGAGATGACCGATAACACGAACAACCATTCGTTAATTGGCGATAACATCTAACACTTGGCGGTAGCATTTAAAACGTAACATCAAGTAAGTGGGTGTTCTTTTCCTAGAGCCGTGTAAATGAAATGGCAACAATCATAAGAAGCTATGAAACGGGGAAAAGAATACATGCAGAGCAGCTGCTGCCCAACTTGTAAGCAGAAATATAAAATCAGAAAGTATAACGAAGGTATAATGTGCAGTATGTAAAACAAAATTTTGTTATAACACGTATCTCAATATTTCAGGTCTCTGAAGACACTGCGCAAAATAGTGAACGTGAACCGCTTTTGGCATGAAAAGTTCTATTTCTTCCGCTGTAATTAGACGAACGCAAATAACTAGCAAAAATATTGTAAAATGCATCTACGACGAAGGGCAATAAACGTTAAAAGTGTTAATTGTCCGACCTGAAAATTAACTACAGCAATTTCGCTTGCGCACTGTAGCTTCTGCAGTGAAGAATGCGTCACTCTGCTTTTCGTCGGAGCAGGTAGGATACCTAAACATTTCTTTCGAACTAATCACTCACTGTCTCCGCCACACTCTGCACTCGCCGTTCTGTGCAGTTTATGACGTAAGCTTCTTACAGTCGTGGCCCACGAGAAATACCGGCCCCGTATCAAAATTGTGAAGTCACACTCGTTTCCTTGCTCGTCATACTTCGCGAACGAACAGCTTTTTGCAGGGTCAACGGTAAATCGATATTTCAATAGAAAGGTAGCAACTAAGATCGTAACTTTGCCCTGTGCTGTCGGGAGCTGGCATGCATTTAAACACGCAGTTAATAATTATTAAACTTGCCTGACATACACTGACGAAAAAGAAACGTAACACCAAAAGGTAATTAGTGTAGAGTAACGACATTGCGGGAATGCAATTGTCTAGGTAACTCATTCAAGTGAGTTACATTGCAAGATCACGGGTTAATGCAAGCGAGAGATAAGTCATTGCAGAGTGAGATGCTGGTACATTAATAACAGGGGTAATACCAGAATGTTGAATGCACGCCTGCGAAGGTAAGTTCTTCATATGCCGGTTGTCAGTTTGCGGTATGGATTTCCACGCTTGTTGCACTTGGTCGGTCAATACAGGGACAGTTAATGCTGTTTGTGCATGACTCTGGAGTTTTTGTGCGATGGTGTCCCACATGCGCCCGATTGGAGACAGATCTAGTGATCTAGTAGGCCAAAGAAACATGTTGACACATTGTAGAACGCGTTGGGTTACAACAGCGGTATATGGGTGAGCGTTATCCTTTTCGAAAACACCCCCTGGATTGCTGTTCATGAATAGCAGACCAACAGGTTTAATCAACAGACTGACGTACAGCGGTCAGAGTACGTGGGACAACCATGAGAGTACTGCTGTCACACGAAATCGCACTCCAGACGATAGCACTAGAGGCAGCTCCAGTGCGTCTAACACATACTCAGGCTGTTTGCAGACTCTCAACCAGCATCCTTGTAACCAACAATGGCACCGAGGCAGAACCAGCTTTTTTCAGAAAACACAACAGGTCTCCACCCTGCCCTCAAATTAGCTCTCGCTTGACACCACTGAAGTCGAAAATAGCGGTGATCTGGGTTCAGTGGAATGTACGCTACAGGGCGTCTGGCTCTGAACTAATCGTGCCACTGTGATGTCAACTGCTGCTCAAATTACTGCTGCAGATGCAGGAAGATGCGTCAGAGCCATATGCCAAACATGATGGTCTTCCCTCCCGATAATACAACGAGGGTATTCGGAGACCGCTGTCCTTGCGACCGTCCATTCCGTGACCAACGCTGAAAGCAATCTTGTACAGCTGCTACATTCCTGCCAAATCATCCCGAAATATCGCAGAAGAAACATCAAGATACTGTAAGCTGTTGCACGGCCTCATTCATACTCAGTGAGCTGTTGATAATGGCGTCTTTGTTGCCTTAAAGGCATCCTTGACTACCATCAATTCACTACGTCCAGTCTCAGAAGTAACTAACGGTCATGACTGTTAAGCGTGTATGTGAAGCAAACCTGATTTACACCGATTTACAACCTCACAGTGGCGCTACAAGTGCCACTCTTATGTGACTGGCACGAACATTGAATAGGATGATCTTCCACATGTAGAAACACGCCTGCCAACTTCCGTTCATGTCTCTCATCTTCTCAATGTTGCGCCGGCCGGTGTGGCCAAGCGGTTAAAGGCGCTACAGTCTGGAACCGCGTGGCCGCTACGGTCGCAGGTTCGAATCCTGCCTCGGGCATGGATGTGTGTGATGTCCTTAGGTTAGTTAGGTTTAAGTAGTTCTAAGTTCTAGGGGACTGATGACCTTAGAAGTTAAGTCCCATAGTGCTCAGAGCCATTTTTCTCAATGTTGCGATTTCTTCTTCCGTCGGAGTAATTACTCGCTCCCCTCCGGAGACGCCTGCTGGCGCTCGTAAGGCCTGTAGTGTGACGTGCTGATACGTACGCATCGTGGCCTATCTTTCTCGTGGGCCTTAAAATAGTACTTAAAAAGCAGTAAAGCCATTTGGACAAGGGGCTCGAGTCGTATCTTCTGTTTTTGATGAAAATGTTCAATATAGATGGCGGTCGGAAATACGAGGCAGCCAAGTGTGGTGGGAGACTCGGGTACAGTATTTTGACATGGGTGAGAGGCATGAAACTCACGCCCTGGTGAGGGGACACCTTAACCAGACCGCGTGCAGCGATGCTGCCGAACGAAGGGCAGGAACCCGGCAGCCACGGCATCGCCTCGGGCACAGAGGAGGCGAGGCATCTAATGTTCCAATACACTGTTGAGGCACCATTGCAGCCCAGCTGGCCCTGCCATGATGCCGATCGGCCACTAATTAAGGCCTCTATTTTTTGAAGGAGATGTGCGAGTGGCAGTCCTGGACACGCAGAAAGCGGCAGCAGTGGCTGTGTCCGCTCTCCGGTCCTGGTACAGTCACTCGAGAACCATGTCGTTCCGTTCCGCAAACTATAAATAGCCAATGGCTACTGCTGATCGACGGCTGGCGGTAAGCTGTATTCACACATCCACAGATTCTTGCAGAAATTTCCTGTCTTTCGTCCACAGTGGAAGCGGCAGCGGCAGCGGCAGCGGCGATACCACAGTCTCCGCTGTCTTCACCGCTCTTTTTATACTAGACTTCAGATATAAATAAGCATTTTCGTACCAGGAGCCACAGCCACAAATCAATTAAAAACATAGTTCCATTTTACACCGATCTCAACGACTGCGCATACAATATTGAGAGCGCAGCGTAAAGCGTACTTGCAGGCGACGACCACAGGCGACGACTGACTCCAAACATACTAGTGAAACAGACGACAGCACATCATCTGACAGTGGCACAAGCAAAGACCGACAAGCCTAGAATAAGGAATAAATATACAGTCACTGGAATGTCAGGAAAATAAATGTTCATGATACTGCAAAATTATAAGAGAAGTGTAGGAACAGAGGGCAGCAGCCTTCCGTGTAGAGCATGCCCAGTGACAGAGTGCAGAATTTCACTCGTGCGCCGGCCGAAGTGGCCGAGTGGTTCTAAGCGCTAGAGTCTGGATCCGCGCGACCTCTACGGTCGCAGGTTCGAATCCTGCCTCGGGCATGGATGTGAGTGATGTCCTTAGGTTAGTTATGTTAAAGTAGTTCTATGTTCTAGGGGACTGATGACCTCAGCAGTTGAGTCCCATAGTGCTTAGAGCCAATTGAACCATTTCACTCGTGCAGCGTGTGCGGGCTGCATACCAGCCAAGACCCGGCCTATGAATCGGCTTTGGTCGGTTCATTTAGCATTGCGGTACCACATTTTGCGGTCTGCACAATTCTCTGAGTTCGGAAGAATCGTGGTGTCATAGCCTTTTAACCTTCGTTATTTGCTTGAAATATGAAAGATGTCCACACACCCAGTGGCTCTTTGTACAAAAGGAGGCACTTTAGCAGTCTATCTTCACAATTCTTTAAAATGAATACAATGTCAGAAGAGAGATGGGAATTCTCATTTCGCATAAGCGAAGGTTATTGCTTATTTGCTACGAAACGACATCATAGTACCATGTAGAAAGAATTTAAACTTTTAGATGTCAATGAAAGAGCAAAAAGTGCAATGATCTAAAGAAAGTATTCATTGATCAGTATAAACAACAAGCACTTTGTGCTAAGCTTGCAGCCGTGGAGCGCTTTGATAAACTCGGGGTACGAATAGCAAAAATTCCGCACCTGTTACATTTTCATTTGCAACGGTTTTCAGTGGAAATGGACGAAGAGTATGGAGACCTCGTGTTACTGCAACGTACATTGGTTAAGTGAAGGGGCAGGCCTGTAACGATTTTCCAATTTAAATCACGTTATTGTTGAATTTTATGAAGGAAACAGGAGTACACGAATGAAAATTACAACATCCAGAATGGTTTGCAGACTGCAATTTAAGTGAACTTGACTGCTCACTGCTCACGGTAAGACATTGCAAGGTAACTTCTTTCTGATTTAGTTGTGCTGCATTTAAGAAGAAACCATTCCCCTATACTCACTGGCATTAAAGAAAGCACGAGGTTTGAAGATTTCTTTGTGGTCTTGCAAGAGTTAAATACTTTTATAGAGGATTTCAGGGCAGTGTCAAACTTCCATCTGCTTCAGAACGGTTTTGGAAACCGTTTGCCATTTCATTTCAGTTGAGAGCGACCCTGATGTAACGACGGACCTGCAAAGTAATTCCACTTTCAGATACTATTTTTTTTACATTCAAACTGTCCAGTAAGTCTACATTTCTTTTCTAACATAGATGTTCCAAGTCTCCATAATGATAATGCTAAAGTGCTACAACATTGCGAACGACATATTTGTGTGAAAGACCATTTTTCGATTATGAAACTAAGTAAGTCACCATTACTCGGTAATCTGAGTGCGAAATTGTAAAACTGTCTGCAACTGTCCGTATGCCGACATTTTGTACCAGATAAAAATTATGACTTCAGTGACCAAAAAATAAGTAATACTGAAAATTTATTTTGTTTGTGGTCTACGTTTTTGAGAAATGTGAAATATAAGACCAAGTCTTACGCAGTACGACCACACCACCGTTTAACTGAGATTATTTCGCTGTTCTCTTCTTCCCCCTCATCGCACTCAGATAGGGCGGCGTGGCGGAGGCGAAATTGCGAATCGAGGCTAAGCACTTTTGTACTCGGGCCCGTGCGCGGCCTGCGCGGGGAAATCTTGGTCACCTCTGATGTAGAGCACCCTAAGCTAGATATAGGATAACACTGTCTGGGGCCGAGAGGCTCCACTATTGCTGACGTATACGCCCTCTGAAGGTGAATAGCAGTAGATAGAACAGATACTGCAAGGGAGCGAGAGCTTCATGAACTACTACTTTTTTTTTTTTTTTTTTTTTTTTTTTACAACATCGGTGTTGGCACTGTAAATTTAATCTCTTTCCTATCTTCCTACTTTCCTATACAGAAATTGCTAAGTTTAAGCATTTCAGTTTCTAAATTGGCTTTAATTTTCAAAGTATTAAATCTGCATCTTTTTTAAAACAGGGTTCAAACACTAAGAAATCATTACAACATAATTACAAGAACCTACATAGATTAAGCAACATTGGAATCGGAAGTATTTCGGATTCCGAAGGGAAAGCCTGGCAAGAGAGTAATGAAGAACGTACCGCTTCTCGGCACAGGTTTTGTAATCACTAAACAAACCCTGGAAGCCATCGCTGTCCTGAAACAGTAGGCTGTCCTTAGTTTTAGTGGGGCACATGCTCTCTGATATGAGACTAATAGCACATATACAGGTAAAGTAAAAGAATTTTGGAGGTACATGGAGGAGACACCATCTAAGCTTTCAGCCAAAAATTTATCCTACTCCTTGGAGACTTCAACGCTCAACTCGGAAAAGGAAGAGAATTCACGAGCAGTATTTGGAACTATCCAACCCTCAACAGTACTAAACGGAATGCCGAAAGACTAGTGGAAATTTCGAACAGTTTTGACAAAATAAACAAATGGACAGCTCTTAAAGACCTTTCAAGAAAACAGGAAATGTCCGTATTTCCCACTTCTCTACTAAGGGATTTCCAGATCGATCATGTAGGAATATCGAGACATGCAGAAAAGGAAATTCAAAATTTCAGTGTCTTCAGGCACGCAAACTTAGATACAGATCACTTCCTTTCCAGAATTAAGCTCAAAAATCCACCACGAGTCCATCAAGCTGAAAACGCTAGCAGTATCGTGGAGTTTGATAGAGGCCGGCCGCTGTGACAGAGCGGTTCTAGGCGCTTCAGTCTGGAACCGCTACGGTCGAAGGTTCGAATCCTGCCTCGGGTATGGATGTGTGTGACGTCCTTAGGTTAGTTAGGTTTAAGTAGTTGTAAGTTCTAGAGGACTGATCACCGCAGGTGTTGAGTCCCATAGCGCTCAGAGACATTTGAACCATTTTGATACAGGGGAACTAGCAAAGATTTTGAGATCAGGAATCGGAAGGACTATCAATGATGGGAACAGTTAAAATATTGACCGATTGACATTGCGAAGGAAACAGGTCGCCTGGAGGAGGAAGCTACATGGTCATCATAGAAGGAGATACGGAAATCTAAGAGGGAAGCTCCCGATAACGTAATTAACTTTCAAATCGTAAGGAAAAACACCACTAAAACTATCAGAAATATCGAGAGAAACTAAGAGGAGTGTAACAATACCGGTAGTGTTGTACAAGTTAGTAGCGCGTCGATAATGTTATTCCTGTGAAAATATACTTATTTGATGGTGATCACGCATAATGGATAGGAGTCTGACTAATTTTGTTTCCCCTAAAGATTTGTATTCTAAGGAACAAATAACAAGACGAACGAGAACCGAAGGAAGGTTCTGATGGCAATCATGTAAACTGTAATTACGTAAAAGAAACGGTTGCTAGCCTGATTAGACAAAGTTGTACCCAGTACTATCAGTACTAGCATGATTCATAAAGAAAGGTAAACTATTCTCGTAGCAAGAACGGGCATGCAGTGAGTGTGGGTGGTGCCAGGTTGAGAGGAGAATACATGCTCAGACAACAGGAAGGTCTGAGACACAGAATACTCTACTACTAGTATCAAAATTGAAATAGTTGCAATAATTTAAAAATAAGAAATAAGAATGTACATGACCAACTGGAATAGCAAATATTAGTAACTTGTTTTCCTTCTTAAAAACTAACAGGCACTAGAATTTAGCAACATCAGGCATCAGTCGTCAAAATATTACAAAAAATGGCTCTGAGCACTATGGGACTCAACTGCTGTGGTCATCAGTCCCCTAGAACTAAGAACTACTTAAACTTAACTAACCTAAGGACATCACACACACCCATGCCCGAGGCAAGATTCGAACCTGCGACCGTAGCAGCAGCGCGGTTCCGGACTGGAGTGCCTAGAACCGCACGGCCACCGCGGCCGGCCAAAATATTACAATACATGTCCCACAGTCACAGTTAAACACCTGCATCATACTATTTGTTAGCCAACTTCTTTCCTTAGAACAACTTCAACATATCTTGACAACCTTACCCATTTTACGGAAGCCTGTCACAAATCGCTACTACTGACAAAAAAAGGTCATTAAGATAAACATTGGACAGTTCAGATCTTCAGCTCTTGCGCTGTTACCAAAACTAGTACGCAAAAAAGGGTTACCAATGACAAGCCGACGATAGTGATTTGGTCTGAATTTCATTAGACGCCAACACAGCGACCCTAACCTCTGATTGGCTGAACCACAAACGCATCAAATAAGCCCTAATCGCCCAGTGCAAGTCATGTATTTGGAGCACGCAAAATCACAATTTTCTTGATCAGATCTCTCCCGCGCGCGAACTCTACCAGTGATAGTAACCTAGATTAACTCCTTTAACTACACCCAACCACCAAGGACACTAAGAAATGGACAAGCATAGTCCGAGTTATAAACAGCTGTATGTAGTCAGTGACTGACTCATGAAAAGAACACAACAGCTCGACAACTTAACTAGAAAGCTCAATTAGAATAACAACCTCACTAGGTAACAGATCTGTGGAAAATTTCCGTCCATCAGGTCACTGCTTCGGCACATCTGACAAGTATCCTAAAGCCTTCACGTTTTCTTCTGTGTAATCCAAGGTTCCTTTTCCCACTCTCGTAGAAACAGAGGTACCACGCAACACCAGCGGCAAGAAAGCTGTGCAAGTTCAGAACCCCTGAACTACCGCAGCAGACAAGTTCTTCAATATACACCATGTTCACAAGACCCTCAGCAGCTAATACAAAAATTTCAAACACAGTTAGAAATTTAGTACTCAAGGCAGAGTGCTTACATCAGACACATATTTCATCCCAAGCTAGCAGAACACTGCGGCAAATAAAACGTTACACTCCAATCAACTCCAACGTCAGTCTACCCTATCCTCTGTACCATTTGTCATCTCGTGTCCACGACCCGGACCGCCACAGCCAATGTCCGCACACATCCTTCGCCCGCCTCACGTCACTGTGCAGGGCCCGGAGTTCCAGTCCACTCCTCCTCTTCGAACGCCGAGCTGCCTCCCGTTATCCTCTTTCGTCGCTGGCGGAAATGCTGTTCTTCGACGGCGTGCTCTTTCCAGCTGCCGGCCGCGGTGGCAAGTTCAGGCACCAGCGCTCGGTGTGACACTGTAATGTCACAGTTCGGGTTGACTTTAACTGATACTGTAATTCTGTTTTGTTGATAAAATATGAGACAGTAGGACACTTTCTCAAGTAATGTACCAATGATCTGACTAGAACTACACATGATTAGCATTAATACACCTTCGAAAACAACTACACTCCTGGAAAAAAGAACACATTGACACCGGTGTGTCAGACCCACCATACTTGCTCCGGACACTGCGAGAGGGCTGTACAAGCAATGATCACACGCACGGCACAGCGGACACACCAGGAACCGCGGTGTTGGCCGTCGACTGGCGCTGGCTGCGCAGCATTTGTGCACCGCCGCCGTCAGTGTCAGCCAGTTTGCCGTGGCATACAGAGCACCATCGCAGTCTTTAACACTGGTAGCATGCCGCGACAGCGTGGACGTGAACCGTATGTGCAGTTGACGGACTTTGAGCGAGGGCGTATAGTGGGCATGCGGGAGGCCGGGTGGACGTACCGCCGAATTGCTCAACACGTGGGGCGTGAGGTCTCCACAGTACATCGATGTTGTCGCCAGTGGTCGGCGGAAGGTGCAAGTGCCCGTCGACCTGGGACCGGACCGCAGCGACGCACGGATGCACGCCAAGACCGTAGGATCCTACGCAGTGCCGTAGGGGACCGCACCGCCACTTCCCAGCAAATTAGGGACACTGTTGCTCCTGGGGTATCGGCGAGGACCATTCGCAACCGTCTCCATGAAGCTGGGCTACGGTCCCGCACACCGTTAGGCCGTCTTCCGCTCACGCCCCAACATCGTGCAGCCCGCCTCCAGTGGTGTCGCGAAAGGCGTGAATGGAGAGACGAATGGAGACGCGTCGTCTTCAGCGATGAGAGTCGCTTCTGCCTTGGTGCCAATGATGGTCGTATGCGTGTTTGGCGCCGTGCAGGTGAGCGCCACAATCAGGACTGCATACGACCGAGGCACACAGGGCCAACACCCGGCACCATGGTGTGGGGAGCGATCTCCTACACTGGCCGTACACCACTGGTGATCGTCGAGGGGACACTGAATAGTGCACGGTACATCCAAACCGTCATCGAACCCAGCGTTCTACCATTCCTAGACCGGCAAGGGAACTTGCTGTTCCAACAGGACAATGCACGTCCGCATGTATCCCGTGCCACCCAACGTGCTCTAGAAGGTGTAAGTCAACTACCCTGGCCAGCAAGATCTCCGGATCTGTCCCCCATTGAGCATGTTTGGGACTGGATGAAGCGTCGTCTCACGCGGTCTGCACGTCCAGCACGAACGCTGGTCCAACTGAGGCGCCAGGTGGAAATGGCATGGCAAGCCGTTCCACAGGACTACATCCAGCATCTCTACGATCGTCTCCATGGGAGAATAGCAGCCTGCATTGCTGCGAAAGGTGGATATACACTGTACTAGTGCCGACATTGTGCATGCTCTGTTGCCTGTGTCTATGTGCCTGTGGTTCTGTCAGTGTGATCATGTGATGTATCTGACCTCAGGAATGTGTCAATAAAGTTTCCCCTTCCTGGGACAATGAATTCACGGTGTTCTTATTTAAATTTCCAGGAGTGTATCTCACAATAATCCTTACTATCTGTATTCACAGATAATTATCATAGGTAAATGACTACTTAAGGTGTAGCACTTTTGATTTGGACAAGAGGTTCTTTTCTTATTTTAACTATAGCAAATTACTACTATTGAAATAGCTATGAAGTAATTGTACCTTTTGTACTGATTATTATTTGCATTCTCAAAGAACATTTACTTCCTTATATTATTTAGCTCAGATGGGACATGTGACACCTGAATCTAGTATAGCCTGAATACTTGTAGCTATTTGCTTGCTATACTACACACAAGTTATAAGAATGAAAATTGTACTTGTGGGGTACTGTTATTATAATATCAAATTTCAGTCTGGCTGAAACAGTAGCACGGGAACCCAGAAACTAGTCCATCGTTAGACCTAGGCTGAACATTTTTCGCCCAACACAGTATTAGATAAACTGTTAACAGTATAGCCATGAAATAATAAACACCGTTGTCTCGATAACAAGAATGTTTAAAGTCAATGCATGAAACCGTGTCCTAGCAACTGCACTTTGAAGAAATTTTAACTACCCTTTTAAGAAAATTACTTGGAGTATTTAAAAAGTAAAAGTGAGCATAAATTTTGAAATACTCCAAAACTTATGCTGACTAAATAATTATATTCTTTACAACTTCACAAAGTTCATTAAGTTTCTTTAAGGAAGATAACTGCTTTCAGGTCAGTAAAATAGAATACCCGAAATTATCGTAACACTTGGGATAGGACCCTATATAGGTAAACGACTAAAAATAAAATACAGAGGCTCAACACAATGTTTACGGCACACAGACTTATTATTGAAAAAGAAAGCACATAACTGGTCTACGCAGTTACACAGTACCCAGCTGATAATTTTGGATGAAGGTAGTGGCAGTGTCGATCAACTGTGTTATTCAAAAAGGCGACAGAGTATCCATGGTTCTGTCTGGGTAACTAGCTCTTAAAATGCTCTTCTTAACGTTGGGTTTTAGTAGTACAGAACCGGCCAAAGTATGCCATGGATAATAGGCCGAATTACTTCTGCATCCGAGCCTACATTATATAATCCTGCAGTTCTACTCGCCTCTATCAATTCACAAGATGCGGACCCTTTGCTGCTAGCCACATACTGACTCATGCCACACAGGAGCCTAGCACTTAGACAGCCAGATCCACCTTCCCCATTCCATCTTAGTCAGTTCCAAGTGCCTTCTCTCCGAGTTTTACATGGTTTCAAATCCACTTTCCCTATACATGAACCACTATTACAAGTAAAATTTTAACATTTTCATTTTCTTATAGTATATTACTTTTGAAATTACATTCATAGGTTAATTACAGTTACATAAATTATCATAAACAATGAATAAAGTGTTTACCTGGATGGTACATCAAAGAGCATGGTTTTGCGGGAGTCGCTTTAAGTAAAAACAGACAGAGAAGTTACACAAGATATTTATAGGTAATATCGATAACAGTGTAACTCAAATAGAAGACCGGAAGAACAATACACGAGAATTTCACAGAACGTTCAAGACTAACTTAAGGAGATATGATCCCCCAAATCGCAGCTTTAAGAACAAAGAAGGCAAGATAGTATATGGAGACTTGGAAAACAATCTGATCTTAGCCAAGTACTTTGAAGAGCTCCTCAGTTGTGAAGCACCATCTGAGACATTCAGCTACGACGACGAAGAACCAAACCCCGACTCAGAACCACCAACTATAGAAGAGATTAGGAATTCTTTGAATAATAATAACGCTCTTGGGGAAGATGAGATCATTTGCAGATCTCTCGAAGTATGGGGACGAGAATACTTTCACCCAACTGACACGTATCACAAGTAAAGTGTGGGTAAAAGAGCAGCTTCCAGATGGATGTACGTCGGCGCTAATACATCCCCTACACAAAAAGGAGATGAGTAGGTGCATGTGAAATACAGTGAGATATCGTTAATACAGTGACCTATAATGAATTTCGAAAGCTTTGCTTAACAGAGTGGAACAACTACTAAATCCACAAATTGTTAAGTTCCAAAGAGTCTTCAGAAAGCGGAGATCATGTGCCGAACTAATTTTGAATCTGAAACGCATTCAATTTGGTAAAAACACGGGAGTCAAATTTCGTGTGCAAGGTTTCAGTATTTTTAGATTGGTTATGAAGTAGTAGGTAGACGAACGCTGTTACAAACGTTAAAGGAGATGAGTTTGGCTAGAAAATAAAATGAACTGATTAAACAGACTTTAATCAATACAACATCCAAGGTCAAGTGCAAAGGGAAGGTTTCAGAGGTCATTCGGATGAAAAGTGGGGCGCAACAGGAAGATAGACTCTCCTCTTTGCTCTTTAACTGTGTGCATGATGTGGTGATCAGGGAGTGACGACGACAAAGGGAAGAAGTGGGTGGAATACGACTGGGGTGCAAGAAAAAAGAGCCGGAATCATTAGAAGAGGAGACTAACCCAACCATGCGACTACAGAGAGAAGTCACTAAGGCAGGTATACAGATCTCTATGGAGAAGACGCAGTATATGACAAAGATCAAGGCAGCTCCTAGATGGATGACAACAAAAGGAGGAAAAATTCAGAAGGTTTTGAGATTTTGATACCTAGAAGGGTGGAGAAAATGGACTCGCAGAAAAGGAAGCAATGGGAGCGAGTATTAACAAAATGCATTTAGAATACAAACGGAATGCGGCTATTTAAGATAAGAAGAATGTTTTAATCAATGCAAAACTACCAGACATTGATAAAGTACTTTAGAGACTAGAACTGGCTGAACGAAAGGTTCTCAGGAGGATAATGGAATCACAAGAAACAGAAGACTGTCAGTTTTGAAATGGAGCGAACCAAGAAGTGTACTCCGAGAGAGAGAGAGAATCTTGGACATCATCAGCAAAAGATGAAGCTTCTTATTCGGACACATCCTTAGAATTTACCAGAGTCGAGTAACACAGCAAATAATACAGCTTTCGTTGCACAAGAGAACCACAGTACTCTGGATCCAGGAGGTACAAGGGCATGCAGAAGAAATGCGAATATAGGAACGATAGATAAACAACAGGTGGGTTTGTAGATAAAAAAGGGAGCCTTTGAAAGGGTTTTTGAGGATAGAACTAGACCCAGAACAAAAGCGAAGAACGTTGCAAAGTATCAGAATGAAAGAATATTCTACAAGGAGAGAGACCAGAAAACGAAACTGACGCAAATTAATGTAGTCCTCAGATGGCCAAACCGTAATGAAGAAAGCAGAATTAATAAATAAAGTACGCTTCATGTTATGTATTGTATGTGGGAAGTATAATATTTTGAAAACACCACCTGTCTTAGCCAGTAGGCGGCAGGTCCGTTGTAAATTGAAGCAAATAAAATAAAATAAAAAATAAATTCCACTTTTAGATGAGTTGTATTGTGATCACACTATGGGATGTTTTCGGCGATGTGATATTCTCAAGGGCCCACTTATATCCCAGTAATTTTAAACTGTAATGGCACGGAAGAAAACGGAAGCTGTTGTATAAAAATTCTTCGCTAAGTATAACAGGGCGATCCAGAACACCACCGACACAATTTCGGAAAATGTTTAGGAATATGTTTTGAGTATTTTGGTATGAGGCCTAGTGGACTCTGATAGCTCGTTACAGAGCAATGATGTAATCATGATTTATTCAGTTTCTCAACTGAAATATCTGTCTATACGAGAAAATACCTTAACAACAGTGAAACAGTCTGTAATTCGGCATTACAAAGCAGAGTAATGCAGAAAAAAGTATGAGCGATTATTGTTCTCACGGTTACATTGTTAGTCTAATGACGATGAGGTCCCATACTCCGAGGAGTGTAGGGGACGATGCGGGAGACCTGCACCGCAGGTAAGGTCCTAGCGGAGGTGGTTTGCCATTGCCTCCCTCCGACCGTAATGATTATTAATGATGATGATGAAGACGACATAACAACACCCAGTCATCTCGAGGCACAGAAAATCCCTGAACACGTCTGGAATCGAACCGAGGACCCTGTGCGTGGGAAGCGACAACTCTACCGCAAGACCACGAACAGCGGACTGTTAGTCCGACGGATAATGCTATATTAAAGTATTCTTACGTTATTGATCATATTTCTTTTATGCGCTTAAGGCCAAGGACCATGACATAATTCTCTGCCTAATGTTTCGTCTTGCAATTTTGGAGACATCGTCAAAGCCTTAACGACAGAGAAAACAGTAACACTTTAAAACAGGCTTTGCGAACGGAAGTGTTTATACAGGGTGAGTCACTAACTATTGCCACCTAGAATAACTCCGAAAGTATGATAGTAGATGAAAAGTTTGTGGGACAACTGTTGCATGGGACAATGGGGCCCATAATAAGATCTTTTTTTATATAGGTGGGGTAGCTTCACGGATATGAAGTTCAACTTTGTTTTATTAATGGAGTGCTATAGTTTCGTATTTACTTTCTGATAGCGGCTATCAAGACGAATCCAGTGGTGTGTAACAGTAAGGTCTTTAAAGGTCCACGAAGTTCAAAAAGGGGGCATGGACGTCCATTTACAGAAGGTGTTCGAAGTGATGACCATCGGTATCACTGCAGTGCTGAAATTTTCGTATCATGGATTGGGTGATATTCCTCATCACTTCGACACTTATCGAAGCACATGCTCTGACAATTCTCTCTCATATATCGTGCAAATAGTAAATATTCGCCGAATACGGCGTATCCATCTAACGTGCCAGTGACATGTAAATACCATTCGACTGTTTCGCAATACAGCACTAATAGGAACGGTAAGACTAGTATCGTCGAATCAAGCGAATGTGAATAACGTATTCCTTCGATATGCTTCTCATTTACGGAGAATGCCAAAGAAATGCAGTGAGACATAAAGACTTATTCGCTGAAAAATATCCTCAACGTACTCAACCTACACGTCGCACATTTAAATATGTGTATGATAAATTGAGAACAACTGGATCTTTAACTCGTCGGAAACATATCCTGCAAAGGTAAGTTACTAACGAGGAAAAAGAAATTCGTTCTCTAGCCACTGTGGTTCGAGATCCTTGTGTTAGTTCACGTCGACTTCAAATTCAGAGGGATGACACATTTATTAATTTGATTTTATTTACTGGCGAGGCTACATTCACGAACCATGGAAATATTAATTTACATAACATGCATTACTGAGAATCTGAGAATCCATGTTGGCTGCGACAAGTTGCACACAAAAAACCGTGATCGGTGAATGTATGGTGTGGAAACCTGGAGAACAGAATTATAGGCACCTACTGCACTGAAGGAAATCTTAATCCTATAAAGTACACCACATTCCTGAAAGAAACATTAGGTCTGTTATTGGAAGAAATGCCTTTATGAACAAAGAACAGAATGTGGTACCAACACGATGGGTGCCCGGCACATTTTTCGTGATGGCTAGAAAAGAGTTGCAGAGACAATTCCCAAATCGTTGGATTGGTCGCGAAAGAGATGTGTCGTGACCGGCTATTTCGCCAAACTTGACGCCTCTGGATATTTTCTTGTGGGGATTCATAACATTGTTTATAAAAACGTTCCAGCTGCACCTGAAGATATGCGAGAGAGAATTGTCAGAGCATGTGATTCGATAAGTTTCGATCCATGATAAGAAGATTGAAGGTCATCATTTGGAACACCTTTTATAAATGGACGTTCAGGCCACGTTTTTGACCTTCGCTGACCTTCAGAGACCTTAGTGTTACATATCATTGGATTCGTCTCGATAGCCGCTATCAGATAATAAGTAAAAAATTACAGAATCATGTTTAAAAATAGGAAGTTGACCTTCATATCCGTGAAGCTACCCCACCTAGCAACAAAAAAACGTCACATTATGGCCCTCGTTGTCCGAAGCAACTTTTGTCCCACAAACGTTTCAGCTCCTAGCATTTTTTCCGAGTTATTCTTGGTGGCAACAGTTAGTGACTCACCCTGCATTTATCCACGAAACAGTTGGTTCCTGCCGTCATCAGGCCGCTATCTAGGATCAAGTAGTCGCGTCGACGTATGTTATGGAGCCAGCAGTACACCACACCGATGATGTCCCCAGCACTGGAAGACGAAATGTTAAGTAGAGGATTACGCTTTGGTCCACGAGCCTATGTCCATAAAGGTACACAACTTGTCCAGTTGTAATCTTTTTCCCTTTTGTTAATGTCGCTTTTCTGTTTTTGCATTTCTCTTTTCTGTCTGTAAATCCCAGCACAGTAACGAATAGATTTTATATACTCCTGTTGTGACAAGCGGCCGGCGGAGGTCCTCAAACCAAGAGAGGTTCACTACTATTAGAATACTGCAGAGGACGTACGACCACCACTTCCATCAGGAGGACTGTATAAAATCCCTTGCTCTTCTGGTCAACTGTACATGGGAACTACAGGTAGAAGCACTAGCACGCGTCATAAAGAACACAAGAGTAAATGTCGAATGGGCAATATAGAAATATCAGCAGAAGCAGATCCCGCATTACAACCAGGAAACCCGAAAATTCATTTGCTTCACACTGTGTTTTGGGCAAGGTCTATTTGTTACTGTACTGGGATGTACAGCAAGCTGTCGAAATTCAAAAACACAAAAAAACTTTAACATAAAGGAAGAAGAATTTTAGTTAGACAAGTTGTGGCTTTCAATGCTAAATAAAACGAACAAGATCAGCTCTTACCCACTGCAAGCCCCGTAACATACATCGCGTGCGATTCCTAAATCTGAGGCAGCGATTTCATGATGTCATGAACCGATGGTTGCATGGATTCATACACAAAGTTCGCCATGGTGAGCTGCTTTCTGAATCACTAAAGACACCGATGACATCCCCAGCACTGGGAAACGAAGTGTTAAGTAGAGGATTACGCTTTGGTCCACGAGCCTATGTCCATAAAACAATTATGACCAATAACACAAATACCAGCCACGAAAATCTACATTTAAGTTGCTTGCAGTGTTTGGTGGTTCTAAATGTACATCACAATCGTGCGTTATTGAACTCGACAGCTCTTACTTTTGGGCACCACTGCGCTCACATACTTGGATTTGGTTACTCTGTTTAGCGTTTTGTTTCTTCAACATTGTGTGATTGCCAGCACGTCACTAATGTATATTTGTATTGACACGATTACGTGAAGGAACGTGTTTTGTGTTTTGTGGGCATCGCTATGCATGAGAATCTACTTCTCAGTTATGTTGAAAGTTTCTAAAGGCCTAGTTCACTGGGTGGTTGGTTTAAAATCAATTACAAAATTGCGCCGAGCAGACAAACAGATAAGAAATCGATCTAATGAAAACTTGCTAAAATACCTTGGGATAACCCTCGACCGGTAACTAACACGACATTGCCCTCTGTTATGCAAATTGTGGTGTCACAGCCAGACACCACACTTGCTAGGTGGTAGCTTAAATCGGCCGCGGTCCATTTAGTACATGTCGGACCCGCGTGTCGCCACTGTGTGATCGCAGACCGAGCGCCACTACAAGGCAGGTCTCGAGATACGATAGAGCACTCGACCCCAGTTGTACGACGACGTTGCTAGCGACTATACGGACGAAGCCTTTGCTCTCATTTGCCGAGAGACAGTTAGAATAGCCTTCAGCTGAGTCAATGGCTACGACCTAGCAAGGCGCCATTAGCCTTACATAGTTTGATAGTTATCGTATGAAATGTCTCATCAAGAATGCTGTATTCACATGAACTATATAAAAGTTAAGTATTCGAGGAGCTGCATACTTTTCTTATTAGAATTCACTACTTATCCTGTTCCAGAATCCACGCCAGTCTGCGTTAGATAGCGTGCATTTCGGCCTCCTCTATCTACAAGGTGTTGGCACATTGCCAACACATCACAAATGTTTACGGATATCCGCCCCACCAAAACTGTTTGTATGTCATTCATT
Organism: Schistocerca serialis cubense; assembly: GCF_023864345.2. NCBI lineage: Eukaryota > Metazoa > Arthropoda > Insecta > Orthoptera > Acrididae > Schistocerca > Schistocerca serialis. Next base: position 527,152,242 of record NC_064642.1, read on the forward strand.
CGGCATCGCTTTCAGCGTCCATCTGATTCTTCCGCTTAAGAGTCTTTATCATCTCATCAAATTGTCACTATACCCCACACAAATCGAAAAGCTTCACATATTCTATACTATCTGCAACCAGATTCCAACAGTGCTACTGTTTCTCCTCCGATCAATCTCAGCGTGATGTCGCGCATTTACGTTTTTTTTTTTCTGAGTCGCCAGTCTTCTGAATGGTTTGATGCGGCCCACTACGAATTTCTCGCCTGTACCAACCTCTTCATCTCAGAGTAGCACTTGCAACTTACGTCCTCTATTATTGGCTGGATATATTCCAATCTCTGTCTTCCTCTACAGTTTTTGCCCTCTACATCTCCCTCTAGTAACATGGAAGTCATTCCCTCATGTCTTAACAGTCCTGTTATCCAGCCCCTTCTCTTTATCGATTCCTTACCTTATCAGTCCACCTAATCTTCAACATCCTTCTGTGGCACCCCATCTCAAATGCTTCGATGCTCTTGTGTTCGGGTCTTCCTACAAAGCTGTACTCCAGATGTATATTCTCAGAAATTTTTTCCTCAAATTAAGGCCGTTGCTCGATACTAGTATACACCTCTTAGCCAGGAATGCCCTTTCTGCCATTTCTGGTCTGCATTTAATGTCCTTTCTCCGTCCGTCATTGGTTATTTTACTACTTAGGTAGCAGAATTCCTTCACTTTATCTACTTCATGACCATCAATCCTGATGTTAAGTTTCTCGTAGTGCTCATTTCTGCTACTTCTAATTACTTTCGTCTTTCTTCGATTTACTCTCAATTCGTATTCTGTACTCACTACATGGTTCATTCCGTTTAACGCATCATGTAACTTCCTTCATTTTCGCTCAGGATAGCAATGTCATCAACGAATCGTATCGCTGGTATCCTTTCACCTTGAATTTTAATTCCACTCCTGAACGTTTCTCTTATTTCTATCACTGCTTCTTCGATGTACGGATTTAACTGTAGGTTCAAAATACTACATCCCTGTCTTACATCCTTTTTAATACGAACACTTCGTTCTTGGTCGCCCACTCTTATTATTCCCTCATGGGTCTTGTACATACTATTTATTACCCATCTCTCCCTATAGCTTACCCCTATTTTTCTCAGGATTTCGAACATCTTGTACCATTTTACATTGTCGAACACTTTTTCCAGATCGGCAAATCCCATGAATATGTCTTGAATTTTCTTTAGTCCTACGTTCATTATCAAATGCAACATCAGAATTAGCTCTCTGGTGCCTTTACTTTTTCTGAAGCCAAACTGATCGCCATCTAACACATCCTCAGTTTTCTTTTCCCGTATGCTGTATATTATTCTTGTCACCAAATTGGATGCATGAACTGTTAAGTTGAGTGTGCGATTATTCTTGCACTTGTTAGCTCCTACGGTCTTCGGAATTGTGTGGATGATATTTTTCCGAAAGTCAGATGATACGTGGCCAGACTGATACATTCAGCACACCAGCGTGAATAGTCCTCTGTTGCCACTATCGACAATGATTTTAGAAATTCTGATGGAATGTTATTTGACATTTCTGTCTTATTTGATCTTAAGTCTTCCAAAGATGTCTTAAATTCTGATTCTAATACCAGATTCCCTGTCTCCTCTAAATGGACTGCTAATTTTCCCCCTCAGATGCCTTCAATGTACTCTCCCCGCTTGGCTGCTCTCTCCTCTGCATTTACCAGTGGAATTTCCTTTGCACTCTTAATGTTACAACGCTTGCTTTTAATTTCACAGAAAGTGGTTTCGACTTTCCTATATGCTGATTTTGTCTATCTGAGAATCATCTCTTTTTCGATTTCTTCACATTTTTCGTGCAACCAGTTCGTCTTAATTTCCTCAGCGACTTGTATTTCTGTATTCCTCAATTTCCCTAAACTTTTTTGTACTTTCTTCTTTCATCGATTAACTGAAGTATTTCTTCTGTTTCCCTGTTTTCATCGCAGCTACCTTCTTTGTACCAATGTTTTTATGTCCGACTTCTAGGACTGCCATTTTAGAAACGTCCGTTCCTTTTCAACTGTACTGCCTACTGAGATATTCCTTATTGATGAATCTTTACCCTTAGAGAACTTCAGACGTATATCGTCATTCCTTAATACTTCTGTATCCCACTTTAATGCGTGTTGATTCTTCCTGACTAACCTCTTAAACTTCAACCTACTCTTCATCACTACTACCATCGTGATCTGAGTACGCCTTGCAGTCCAGTATCTGATTTCGGAATCTCTGCCTGACCATGATGTAATATAATTGAAATCTTCTTATAATATCCGGTCTTTTCCAAGTATACCTTATCCTATTGCGATTCTTGAGCAGAATATTCGCTATTACTAGTTGAAATTTATTACAGAACTCAATTTTTTTTTCTCCTCTCTCATTCCTTGTCGCAAGCCCATATTCTCCGGTAACCTTTTCTTCAACTCCTTCCCCTACAACTGCGTTCCAGTTCCTCATGATTATTTGATTTCCTTCCGTCTTTACGTACTCTATTACCCTTTCAATATCCTTATATACTTTCTGTATCTCATCATCTTCAGCTTGCGACATCGGCTTGTATACCTGAACTATCGTTGTCGGTGTTGGTTTGGTGTCGATTCTTATCAGAGTCGACAGCAGATCACTAAACTGTTCACTGTAACACAATCTCTGTAACGAATCCTATTCCAGCTGCACTATTTTCTTCTGCCGCTAATCACACCGTATACACGTCTGATCGGAAATCCTTGTCTTCTTTCCACTTCACTTCACTAGATGCACCCCGCCCTTATATCTAGACTAAGACTCTCCCTTTCCAGATTATCTAGCCTCCCTACTACGTTCAACCTTCTTACCTTCCTGACTCGTAGAGCCTTATCATTTTGAAACGTCCCCTTTGAACAGTTTATACATGACTGTGCTTAAACGGATACACAATATTTTTTAGCGCAACGCAATCTGACTTTCAAAAATCCCTACAAAAAAATGGCCCTGACTAACATTAACCTATGCGTTTCACAAATCGCTTACCTCACAAGAATCTTGGTTACTCGAACTACTGCAATACAGCAAGCGCCACTACTGCCAGCTAAATAAAAGATTCAAACTATGGAAGGCACTAACTACTGATAGGGATAGTTAGCATATGAAAGATATTAATAGAGAACAAACAATGTATTTACCTTAATATCATATATATATATATATATATATATATATATATATATATATATATATATATATATATATATATATATAGCAGTTCATGACAAATTTCAAAACTCCGCCATCTCTCTCCCCACATCCACCACTGCTGGCGGCTCACCTCCAACTGCGCAACGCTACGCGCTGTTCACATCCAGCTGCCACTGCCCAACACTACAATGGCAGACAACAATGCAAACTAGCCACAGACTACACACAGCACAGCCAGTGATTTTTACACAGACCGCTACGTAACGTTGCCAATAAGAAAACATAAACAGCCTACTTACAATTTCTTTTTCTCATAGTCATCTCCCCTTGGCAGTCTCCCCCCAGAGATCCGAATGGGGCACTCTTCCGGAATCTTTTTCTAATAGAGAGATCATCTGACACTTTTTCAATTACAGGCCACCTGTGGTTTGGATAAAACTTACGTGTCCATAATGCAGTTGTTTCCATCGCCTTCCAGATCCTCATGCTGCTGATCACTGCCGATTCTTCCTCCTTTAGGGGCAGGACAAGAGAATGCTTTGGACCTCTGTTCGCTCCTCCTTCCCTTTTGGTAACGCCATGGCAAGAATAAAGGTGACTTCTCACGCCGGAAGTCTTCGGCCGCCAATGCTGATTATTAATCAAAATTTAAGCAATGGTGGATTTCAAACCCGGGACCGAGGACATTTTGATTGCTAACTAAAGATTCTACCTCTATATTAGAAGTGAACCGTATCCCAAAACAACTTCTACTTAAATCTCTCCCAGACAATGAGATCAAAAATGGTTCAGATGGTTCAAATGGTTCAAATGGCTCTGAGCACTATGGGTCTTAACATCTGAGGTCATCAGTCCCCTAGAACTTAGAACCTAATTAACTTAAGGACATCACACACACCCATGCCCGAGACGGGATTCGAACCTGCGACCGTAGCAGTCTCGTGGTTCCGGACTGAAGCGTCTAGAACCGCACGGCCACCGTGGCCGGCACTATGAGATCCCTCCCAATACTTACCCGTCCTACCAACTATAACTCTTATTCACTCTACACCAGGGCTCCTCTCTCCATCTGTCTCCATCCCTTTCCTCTTAATACCACTGCCCTGCCCGCAAGCCAAACACCTCCTAGCATTCTGTCTTCCCAGAGTTCACCCGAACGTCTACCTTCATTTTCATAGTTTCCTACCTATCGGATCCGTACATTTTCCTACTACACCCCTCAGCCCAGTTGAATACATTCGATTCTCCCAAAATTCTTTCCATGAAGTGTTTATTACAAATCTTTCACACTTACAGTACCTATATTTTTACGAATAGTTTCGAATCGCCAGATACATTCTCAAGCCTGAGTAGCTGGGGCTGCAATGAAAGTGCTTGGTCTCAAGAAACCATTTAAATTTGGCAATACATGCATCACACAGTGACTGTAGATAAACGTGCTTACTATACAAGTTAGAGTTTGATTCTAACTTGTAGTGAGCAATGTATATTGCACATTTGTCTACCGTCACTGTGTAAAGCATGTGTTGCCAATTTTGGATGGTTTCTTAAGGTCGGGCACTGTCATTGCAACTCCAGTAGGTCGGGCTTGAGAATGAACCAGGCCATTCGAATTTAGTTCCCGAATATATGTAATGCAACTGTGACACTCGTAGCAAAAACTTCATGAAATTAAATACATAAAAAGATTTAGACTTTCATCATTATTTGTAAATTTTTGTCTCCCAGTGTACGTCATTTAGCTTCTAAGAGAAATTGCAGAGCTGATTATTACAAAAATGTCACCTTCTCGGCGATTTGTTTTAAAAAGAAAACATTTTCGTTTATTTATCCCTTTGACTTTCCTTAAGAAACAACAGTCCTAATGTTTTATGCACACCAGCAAAATTCATCTTTTTATAGTTCATTTTCATATTTTGGTATTATTTGTTCTCGCCTTTGTTATAATTTTAAACCCCTTGGGTGCAGAGTGGAATTTTGTACAGCTGAAGTCAATCCCCCTCCATAATGGGCGAGGGAGATAAAATAGCTGTTAAGGACAAAAAGGAAAAAAGTTGTAGTGTCAGTCCCTAGGGTGACCCTGCAGATGGCTGGAAAGTTTACGGCTGAAATAAATGTATGCGGCTGCGCGCCCGAAATGTAATGGAGCTGTCATTAAGCTGCGAAAACATGAAAATGCACATCGAGAGTCTGCATGTCCAGTGAAAGGTCGAGTCAAACGCCCTAGCGAACTCACGTCTGCTCGTCAATCAATATCGTTAGGTGGTTACAGTCAACATCGAAGTTTGACGTAGAGATATCCTTTAATGATTACAGCCAAAGGTAATGCTACTTCAGCAGAGAGCAATATTGACTGTATGGAAAAAACCTAATACCAAGATATACTACCGTTAGCATTTTTAAGCAAGATGGGTAATCCGCTCTTTCTTTCACACGAGTTCTTGGCAAGTCGTTTTCCTGCTGTTAAAATGATTGTGTAACTACCAAACACAACACGTACTATGTCGACATCGCCAGGGCAAGAAATCCAAAAACACCTACAACAACTTCATTCTTAACAACCTCAACAACCACCCCCCAACAACATCACCATTGCAGCTGTCAAGTGTTTTTTTATAGAAACGACGTGGAAGAAAACCAGAAATCTCAAAAGTTACAGCGTTGTTCACCGTATATCAGAACCATCATAAAATAAATCATTCACAAAATCCCTATGTTGGAAGACGGCTTATAGAACATCATAGCTCTGGTTGAAGGGTTCAGTGAAATTCTCGACTAATGCCTCAGTAACTGCTAGGAAAATACTAAATGCCATGAGATATCACCGTTTGCCATTTTTATGCAAGATGGGTAAATCTAATGCAAACTGAGTTAAGTATCTTCATCAAAGAACATAACGTCAGCATCCTACTAGTCACTGAAATCCGTCGAAAACTCAACGAATACATCATATTCCGAAACATGACTGGACGCCGCACTAACAGAAGGCAAAGATCTGCTTAAAGTTCGATCATCTTCGTCTGGAAATCGGTTAGCAAGAGCCAAGACACAATCAAATGCTTCAAATGGCTCTGATCACTATGGGACTCAACTTCTGAGGTCATCAGTCCCCTAGAACTTAGAACTACTTAAACCTAACTAACGTAAGGACATCACACACATCCATGCCCGAGGCAGGATTCGAACCTGCGACCATAGCGGTCGCGCGGTTCCAGACTGTAGCGCCTAGAACCGCTCGGCCATACAGGCCAGCAACATACTGCCCACCGAACACATTGAAACATTAGCATCAGTACCCGTTATGACATAAGTACTTTCTTTGCTGCCGATTTCAGGCCAAACCAACGGAAACCTACGAAAACTTAAGCTCCTTCGTGAAAATTATTATTGCAGATAGCTTAAACACAGAAAAATCCAGCTTGGACTACACCCAAAAGGTAGAAATTTATCCGAACTAGAGAACAAACTGACTATATCGGCCTATAGACCTCAGACGCTCAGGTGTATATCAGAAAATCCGAATTTCTACCCGCATGTTCTAGATATAGGTATTTTATAAAACGTCTCAATAAACGTTTCCCTAAGAACTGCACGTGAGTACATCAAACGACACGACTATACGAAAACAACGACGTATCTTATTACACTGTCCGGGGTAAATTTGTTAGAATTTTAAATAATGCGAGGGCAGACCTCGTCCTTACTACAACATAAAAGTCATCAGACGAGTGGACCATCTAGCACACAAAATACAAACAAGTACAAAGATCTCAAGCACCAGAATATAGAGAGACCTACCATAGTTAAATGATCTCTTACCTATGTTACATGAAAATAGATATCAAAAGCATCGATAGCGGAAAAGATGGTAGTTATACCGAAACTCGAAGAGAATTACATTAACGCCTCACAACGTGGAAAGCGGAACAGTGGGAAGACAAAAATGGACTATTTTATACTTAAAACAAAATCAGAATGGAGCATCGCAAACTCAGAAACAAGAAACCAAGATTACAATACTCGATACTTAGTGGCGCTGACCTAGCAAAATCTTCGTGTTTGTAAAAACGTTGGCCGAAATATTTTCTCCATATAACGAATGTATAGCAAGAAACTTAAAGCTTACGAGTCCAAAGGCGTTCAGAAATCCCATTATAAAATATGGCAGTAATATGCAGAGTACAAAATAATTTCACATGGAAAAATGCCTGGTACTTTTCGGGAGCAATCATTTCTAAAAAAAGCCAGAACATCATAAAACCCGGTAATCTTGACAATTTCACCTTTACTGACATACCACTTAATCCTAGCTGCCATCTAACCCAATTTCCAGGTGATGCAGCGATTTTCACATTCGGAAGCAACCAACATAACACGGGCCACCCTCTATAGTTGCTGGACAAAAGAATGAAAACGCCAAAATCACAACGCAGTTTAACACCGAATCCGGAGTAGGAAGCCTGTTGGCATTCAAAACAGCTTCCAGTCGTTTCAGAATAGATAAATATAGGTTCTGGATAGTTTCCTAGGGAATCTTATACCGTTCTTCCTGCAAAATATGAATGTTTAGGTAACAAAGATGGGTAGCGATCACGTATCCTTCTCTCTAAAGCAGAACGCAAAGGCTAATTAATATTGTTATCTGGCTACTGTGGTAGCTGTGGCAGATGCGACGATTCTTCTTCGTACTCACAGAACCAATCCTCGACGAAGCAAGATGTGTGAACAGGTACTTTGTCGTTTTGAACCGCAGCTTCCTCATTGCGTACCGTGGGATGGACTTAAGCAACCTAAACGGTTACAAAATCCTTGGCAGTTCAAATGGTTCAAATGGCTCTGAGCACTATGGGACTCAACTGCTGAGGTCATTAGTCCCCTAGAACTTAGAACTAGTTAAACCTAACTAACCTAAGGACATCACAAACATCCATGCCCGAGGCAGGATTCGAACCTGCGACCGTAGCGGTCTCGCGGTTCCAGACTGCAGCGCCTTTAACCGCACTGCCACTTCGGCCGGCCTCCTTGGCAGTAATGAGATTCATCAGTGTATCCTTGGCGAGCATGAAATACAATACGGTTGTCACCAGACCCCTGCCATTTTCCACTCGTGGAACGCAAACTAGGCCAGAAGTTGTGAACAGCGAGCAACAAGACTCATCTGACCAAATGACTTTCTTCCACTGCTCCATAGTTCACGTTTTATGATTTCGGCACCATGTTTTCCGTAATGTGTATTTGTATAACTGATGATTGGTTCTGGAATTCCAGCTCACCATGCAATCCATTACTTCCGGAGCTCCCTTCGAGTTGTGTTGCTGCTGACAGGGTTCGTGAGTGCGACATTCATTTCTGCAGTGACTTTCGCAGCTATCGTTCTTTTATTTATCGTCGAAATCCTCTTCAGTGACCTTCTGTCACGTTCGCACAACACAGTTTCGTCAACGTTGTGACCTGGTGGATGATATTCTTCTGATATACCTGTATGCGGTATAAAACTTCGATAAGCCGTCTCTTGAAATGCCAAACACTTCACCAGGCTTGGTTATGGAAGCAGCTACCAAACGACCACCAATAATTTGGCCATGTTCAAATTCACTTAGCTCTAGCATAATGCAGTCACAACTACACAGAACGCTTTTCTGATCACGACTGCACCTTAAATGTACTGGGGACATTGCATACGTGCTGTTCGTGGTCAGTTAAAACAGCGCAAGTCACACGCTTGGCTAGCATCCTCTTTTATGCTGAAGCATACTTTTCCCTCGATGTTATGATATTTCTGTCCAACCGCTGTATGATAAAGAAACAAAATCGTTAAACTAAAATGGGCTGGCCTGCCCAGAGTGCTTAACTATACCCAATAGAACACCTTTAGTACGAGTAAGGACGTCGTCTTCACTCCAGAACCCAACGATCAACATCACTCTTTCTCTGGTTTTCGCGGCTGAAGAACAATCTGGCCAGACATTATGGCACTCATTAGAAGCGTCTCCAGTAGAGTTCAAGCCGTTGTAAAGGAGAAGAGTGGCGACACCCCGTTTTAGTGTCCACTACCGGCTGTCCGGATGCTGGTATCCGACAGTGTATGTGATCTTCCATTTGATATTCCTACATATTGTTACACTCAGGTATTTGTACGAGTTGACCGATTCCAAATATATATTGCCGTCATAGAATACTTCGGATTTTCGGTTTCTGGAGTTTACAGTTTTAAATCTCTGAACATCTCATGGAAATTTCACACTTTTTCATCAATTTGAAATCTTATCAAGATCTAACTGAACATTTGTGCACTTTTCTTCAGACGAACTTTCGCCACCTACGAAAGATGTGAGGTAAGTATTGATATTGTCTGCATTTCTATTATTGTACAGTATGAGCAGCAAGAGGTCACTCTTATAATACGCCAACATCTGTCGACGGCTCTCCATCCGATATAGCGCGCTGCATCCTCCACACCAGGAAATTTTCAGTGCAGTCATAAATTTCAGTTTAGATCTCATGCAGTCATAGTTTTCATAATAAGCGCAGGTGTGGTACTGAGACAAATCCTTTTAGAAAGTCAAGACAATGTCCAGAAGTCTTCACCAATAGAAGAAATTGTAAACGCCCCTGAAGATTCAAGTATTAGCATCGTACGGTGAAAGGGGACTCATAAATCCAATGGCATTATGCTGTGAAGGCATTAAAACAGCAAACAGAAACCAGCCTCATCAGACCAGCGGATGATAGTGGTACCACATTTTGACACAATGTGAGAAAAGGGAGAACACCGAAGATGCATCTGAATTATCAGACAAACAAAGAAAGAAGGACGGTTGATTATGAGAGGAAACTGTTTGAGGGCAGAAGAAACCAGATATGGCTTAACTCTTGAGATGATGATGATGGTGATAATGATAGACAAACCAAAGAAAAATTATCACGGAAACCATAAATATATACACATCTAGACCTGTGTCAACGTCAATCATTTACTTAAACAGTGTAAGGAAAAAAAAAAAGAAAAGATGTAACGTACATTTATAGACAAACAAATGATAATAATATCAGAAAAATTGGATGATTTGTTCAAGACAAAGCATGTGTCCACCTTTGGCCTTTATGCTTCCAGCTATTCTGCTTGACATTGATAGTGTTGCTGGATGTCCTCCTGCGTGATATCGTGGCAAATTATGTCCAATGGGCGCGGTAAATAATATCCCGATCTGGCTGGAGGGTCTGACCCAAATACTCCAAACGTTCTCAATTTGAGAGAGATCCGGCAACTTTTCTATCCAAAGCACGAAAACAAACAGTAGGAATTCTGGACGTGGGTGGTTGGGCACTCCCTTGCTCAAAGGTTGTTGAAGGGCAACATGACGGGGCGAAGACTATCGTCGACATCACAGTGCTGTAAGTGTGCCACGGATGGCAACCAATGTGTTCCTGCTGTGAAAAGGGACGGCAGCCCAGACCATCACTCCTGGTGGAAGTCAGGTTGCTAACCTACCACTGCCCGGAGCGTCTACATACACTTCTTCGGCCTGGAACCCCATTGATTGGAGTAGAATTGTTGTCACTGTAGTCCTGCTTCCAAATGAGCCTCGATGACCAAGCGAAGACATGTCTGAAGACGCCCTAGACACCAGTTAGATGGCATAGCCATAAGGCCTGATGATCGAGAGTGAGACAGCGGTGCCATTTCTTTTCATACCAGGACCTCTTGGGCTGTCATCCGAGGCACCCAAACTGCAAAGCGATACATCGACTATAATCTAGGCGCCGTCTTGTTACCTTTCACGGCAAGACATTCTGTGTTACGATTTAGCAAGATAAAGCCCGCCCACTCACGGCGGTAGTTTCTACTGCTTCTCTTCGTGCTTGCCGAACTCTACCTTGGTCATCAGCGTCGCCGGTTCTCTTCCACTTTGAGAACGTTTGCAGCATTATGGGTATGGCGATTCAATCAGCTCGCCAAATGGACACAACTATCTAACGCGCCAAGTGGACATAATTTGTCATAATATCCACGAGGGGAGAACATCCAATCAATGCCAAGCCGAATGACTGCTCGCATAACGCCCAGAGGTGGACCAACCCGTTGTTGACCTTGTTCACTTTGTGAAGCTCTTTCTCCTGAATACATCGCCCAGTTCTTCTGAAATCATAATTATTTGTTTGTTTATACATGTATATCACATCTAACCACATCCGTCCCATTCTGATAATTCCTTACTAGTGCGTCGTTTCTTGTCTTAGACTGTATGTAAAGAAAAATAGAATCTAAGAAGAACTTTACGTGGGAGGATGCTAATTTTTATTTCGACGCTGTGACGGTTCATCACATAAATGGACATTTGAAGAAAGGGAAAAGGAAGTTTTTGTTATGACACGTGTGAATTATAAATTATTTCAAGACTGTGTACGTGTTCGCGATGTATAACAAATAGTAAAGAACGTATGTTATTATTATCAAATCACAAATATCGATGTAATTAACAAAACACAGTTTTTTTTTGTATAATCTCTGTGTAACATAGGCCATGAAGATCAGAGACAATGCTTTGATTGAACTAGCTCTCCTGCTTTGTTTTTTCTAGCGGTAGGCCGCCATTGTAGGGCTGTCTGATAATTAACGTAAGTTTTATCTGTATTTTGAAAAATATAATAGAAATTGTTATTAGAAAGTGTGTATTATTGACTTGGTTGTCACCTCTCATGATCGCAACCTTTAATTATAATTAGCAAAGTTTTTACAGAACTTCGTATTGCAGGGAGCTCATCAGGATTTAGTTGTAAAGCAACAGTGATGAAATATAAATGGAATTTTTATATTTTATGAAGTTTCCAAGATCGTTAATAGTCGGATGGATGGATATGGTGTTATGGGCGCTCAACAGTGTAGTCTTTAGCGCCCGAACGGAAACAATAACGGGCGCGTTAATAGTTATAGTTCATTACTGATAACATGTTGTAATATCTTCAAATTTTTTTTTTTATTCTTTGGTAGCAAAGTTATGATGATTCTGGGATAGCCACTAAGGAAAAGTGAATAAAGAAGTCTTAAGCAGGCCGAGTGGCGTATGTTCTTGGTGATTTAAAATTAGACTAAAATAGTCAAGCAACATCTTTTGGGAACTGCCGCAAATATTACGTTACAATAGTTATATAGTCGGCCATTATGCTGACGATTCATGTTATTAAATGTAAATGCGAGAGACTTCTCAGTTTTGATCTTTCATTAATTTGAAAGTTAAAATTAATTTCAGTTACCAAAATTCACAGCACTGAATGAGTTCAGTAGGTTTCATTTTGGCCGCCTAACGGGAGACGAGATTCTCTCCAGTTTTGCCTTGCAAATAATGAAATATTGAAAATCATTACATTCCGCATTATCTCAGTTAATCTTTATGTAATTTCGTACATAAATAACCAGTAGCCCCTGAGACCCATTTTAATAATTACAGTTTGCGTAAGAAAACGCATATTTTCTTTTCTAAATAGCAGCGCTCACGCAAACTATGTATTAGAAGGCGGTGAGTCGCGCGCTGTGTTTAAAAAAATATTATATCGTACGTACTTCGGGGCAGCCGATGTCTGTATGAGTGTTATCGCGGTATAAGTTAACAAAAAGTCTCATGCTGGCCCACAATATTTAAAGCCACTCCAACCAAAAACATAATATAAAATTATAAAAATAAAAATATATACTTATACCGTGATAACGCGCAAACGTTGCAAATTTTTTGTTTAGACACGTACTAGCACAATACCATAATTCATATCTTCTTTAAAATTTTTGTTATTTATTGGAAAATATAACTAGGAGGAGGGGGTTGGGGTAGTCATTAGAAACTGCTTACTTAAGTCTTCGCTATACCCAGATCCGACTGTGATTTCATCTGTAATACGAGACGACACGTGGCACAGTTGCTGTAAAACACCCGCCCAGTAGTAAGAGCTATGTAGGTAGACAAATCCGGTTCTCGTCTACATTGTTGCTGTCTGAGTTACTGTTACAATCCCTTTTTTTCAATAGCACACAGTGCAGATGGTCTGCGGGACAGACGGAGGCTGTAATAGAATCTGGGAGCGCTATTGTAGCGGGGCATCTTTTGTGGTGGCGCGTGTATTGTGGGCGGGACGTCCGTTTCCTTTGGCCGGCCCGCAGAGTGCCGCAGAGAGGGGTGGAATTTATCTGGGCGGCGAGTGAGTGATGCGGCGATAGTGCGGCCGTGATGGAGCAGGCCAATCTGCGGTGAATAAAGGCGGCCGCCGGGCTATTTGTCAGCCGGGCTTATCTCGCTGGCGCGCCGCTCGCAGCGGCCCGCGCCGCCCAGCCAGTGCGCGCTCAGTGGTTCGCCGCAGGGCAGGCGCAGCTGCAGGCGCCGCTTGTTCGCCTTTATCGGCGATCGCTGCGCCAGAAGCTGCCAAAGTGCCTCCTCCCGCAAACACTCATGTTGCGACAACTTTACCCTGTGCTAGTGGAGCGAAGGGGCTTCATTTCGTGAGCGTCGGATACACAGCAGGCAGAGAACTTCATTTAGTTCATAAGTTCATACAGCGTCACCTGAAAAGATACGAGGGAACACCGAAAAGTAAGTTACACAGTGTCATGACAGGTCAAGCTATGAGGGGCATTCAGTAAGTATTGCTACACTTATTTTTTATTTTTATTTTTATACTGAAAGCAGATTGGTTCTATTCAGGTTTCCAGTACGCTGTATTATTCCCCATGCTTTTGACAACAAAATCCTATTTTTCAGAATAATCTTCATTCAGTCTGACGACCGTACATCACCTTACTTGGAGGGCCTCTTTGCCCGCATGGTGCCATTCCGCTGGTCGACGTCGGAGTCAATGTCTTGATGGTCGGCCGAAGTTGCCGAGTGGTTCTAGGCGCTACAGTCTGGAACCGCAAGACCACTACGGACGAAGGATCGAATCCTGCCTCGGGCATGGATGTGTGTGATGTCCTTAGGTTAGTTAGGTTTAAGTAGTTCTAAGTTCTAGGGGACTGATTACCACAGAAGCTAAGTCCCATAGTGCTCAGAGCCTCAACGTTTGATGCATCACTAACCTTTCCGTCATCCACGTACTTCTTCCTGCAGAGTGCATCCTTCTTAGGGGTAAACAGATGGAAGTCCGAAGACGCGAGATCTGGACTGTTGGGGGGGGTGAGGAACAAAAGTCCAATGAAGTCTTGTGACCTCCTCTCGGGTACGCTAACTTGTGATAGGCCTTGCGTTGTCATGGAAGTAGGAGAAGTTCGACTTGCATTTTTGTGGCGACGAACGTGCTCAAGTCGTTTCTTCACTTTCCGGGGGGTAGCACAATACACTTCAGAGCTGAACGTTGCACCATGAGGGAGAACATCAAACAGAAGAGTCCCAGAAGACCGTCGCTGTAACGTTACCAGCCAAAGCTTGGAACCTTTCCTTAGTAGGGGAAGTGGTTTGGCGCTGCTCCATGGATTCCCGTTTCATTTCCAGTTCAAAGTGATGAACCCATGTTTCATCGCCTGTGACGAAATTCGACAAAAAATTGTGACCATCAGTCTCGTAACATGCCAGCAATTTCGCGCAGATGGTCCTTCGTTGCTCTTTATTGTCTTCTGTAATGTGGCGGGGAACCCAGCGGGCACATACCTTCCAGTAGCCCAAGTGGAGGACGAGTGTGTTAGCTCTACCAACTGAGACATTCAGTTGTGCAGCCTGGTGTTTGATTGTAGTCCATCGATCACATCGAATGAGACTGCCCGCACGTTCCAACATAACAGGAGTCACAACTGTGTGCGACCAGCTGGCACGCGGAAAATCGGACAAGTTTCCATGACGTCGTTGCGCTGATCTCCGTGGACATTCTGCAAGCGCCTAAGAATAACTGCGACTCTCTAATTTTCAGCCAAAAGAAACTCAGTGACCGGTCTCTGCCCGGAACGCATCTCCGTTACAGACGATATTTTAAAGCCTACTTGTAGCACTACCACCTACCGCAAATTCATGAGACAGTAGGATCTGAAACCTGAATATTCCACTACGTCCTACAACAAATTCCGCATTTTTTCAGCCGAATTCGGCCGAGAAAATAATGTGTTGCACTACTTATACTTTCATTGTATTACATTACTGTACACAAGTGTCACAGAGACATGAAACAATTTGTAACAGAGTCTGTGTAAACAAAGGTCGGAACGTTCTACCAGTCGCGTTCCAGGGCAGAAATCCGTTGGTTATGGAGCCATCAAGTTCCTCCATGTGAACGTCCTCATCGTTGGAAAACCTCTTTCCCCTGACATGTTCTTTAAGATAGAAAACTCAACATCTGGACTGTATGACGGCATTGGTCAAATTGTTGGCACTATTTAAACAAGGCTGAATGCAACACTGCATTTGATCCCTATATCCCTAGAATTTCACAGTGAATCTGTGTGAAATTTATACGTTTTGCCCATAAGAGCCGTACTGTCCCCATACTTTGGAGAACGTTTCCGGCTACGCGGTATTTTACTCGCACACCGTGACGCACCTATTGTCTCTACCGCAGCAGAACTATTCAAAAAATGACTGAGCACCATGGGACTTAACTTCTGAGGTCATCAGTCCTCTAGAACTTAGAACTACTTAAACTTAACTAACCTAACAAACACCCATGCCCCAGGCAGGATTCGAATCTGCGACCGTAGCGGTCGCGCGGCTCCAGACTGTAGTGCCTAGAACCGCTCGGCCATCCCGGCCGGCGCAGCAGAACTGTGTTTGACACTAGAAGCATGTACATTCACCTGACTACGCGCGACTCACTTTGTGCTATGGTTTTAGCGTAGGACGACAAATGTAACTTAATTTCTGAATTCCCTAGATTCGAGTCACCCACTTAACCGTCTGAGTTTCAACAATAAGGAAAAATATACAATTTTTCACAAAATTACCATTTATTTTTGTGATAAACAAAGAATACAAGAACACTTTTGTTCTTTGGGGCCCGCAGTGCAAAAATGTCCTCTGATGACATGGTTGTTATGAATATCACCCGACTACACAGCTCTTTACATAGTTTTTGTTTTATAAATCACTCAAGATGAGCCAGTTTCGGCATAGTGCCATCATCAGGTCCTCTTACATGTAATATTATTTCTGTCATATCTTTCCTTTTTCTAGAATTAATAGTTACACCTTTGATATCTGATTTTAGTTGGTTTCTATGTATGTATGTAAAAACCGACTAAATTCAGATTTACGGCTCAACGAACATCTAAAGAGAAACTAAAAAACAACTATTGTCTAAACACATTTTGAAGGCCCAACGATATCGACCGGCTGCCGTTTCATCCTCAGCCCTTACGCGTCACCGGATGCGGATAGGGAGGGGCATTTGGTAAGCACACTGCTCTCCCGATCGTTGTCAGTTTTCGTCACCAGTGCCGCTACTTCTCAGTCACTTAGATCCTCAATTGGCCTAACAAGGACTGAGTGCTCTCCGCTTGCCAACAACACGAGGAAGACTCGGATACTGACCCATCCGAGTACTAGCTAAGCAGGACGGCACTTAACTTCGGTGATCTTACGAGAACCGGTGTTAAAATTGCGGCAAGGCCATTGGCAAGGACAAACGTCCCGAAATGGACTCATCGCTGGTGATTTATAAAGTAAAAACCATTCAAAGAGCAGTGTAGCTGGTTGATATTAATAACAGTATGAGAAACAACTGGCAAGAAGTAAACAATAATTTGTTTTGAGGATGTGATGTGACTTTGGAACCTCTGGGGCACACAGTTTTCAAGCAGACATCATTTCATGTGATTAATTTGAAAGAAAATTAGTATTTTTCCTAGACACTATACCACACTAAACTTCCACGAAGACTTAATGTCGATAACAAATTACAGCCGTAAATAAGAAGCAAAAGTAAACCTAGAATCTAATACATTTTCTATCTATCTAAGCTACACTCTATCCCCGTGTTTTCATTTCGAAAGCACTCACAAAAGAAGTAGTACAAACTCATATTTATGTTACGTACAATAACTTTAGATATACTTCCATTCACTGTCAAGGACCTCCTCAATATGGCAACTACAAAATAATCCGACATTCACAGTCTCCTACAATCACGTAGCACAACCTCTGCACTTCGAACATTGTAAGGCTCCTATGTTCTTAGCAGACGTCTCTGTCTTTCAACAGCATGGTACTTCAAAACAAGGTTAATATAATGGTGGTTTCAGGCAGAAACCAGTGGTAGACAGAGGATTGAAAGAGCACATTTCTCCCTCTGGAGTTCTGTAGTTCGTGCACAACTGGCACCAGACGGTCATGAGATCATGTACGGCTGACGTATGTCTTGACAGTGGCGTGGTTTGTGTCTGACAGTCGGTTGTATACAATCAGCAGAGTAAATTCGGTCGATGTGGTGATGTGATAGAATGACAGAAATAAACTATCGTGTCTGGACGTGCCATTGACCGCAGAGTGAAAGAAATTGCTAGATTTGGTGATGTGCCAACGCAGACTGTCCACCGTATCTACAACGAATGAAACACGATGTTAAACGTTCGAAACTGAGAAGGACCAAAGACGATGATGATGTTTGCTAGTGTGGGAGCACGACAGCAAGGACCTGTGTCAGGGCTCGCCAACGACAATCGGTTTCAAATCCGACAGGAACTGTTGCTATCAATGGACACTAGCCCATCTCAACAATTTTTTCCTCGTACGCTGCAAGGGAACTATGTGTAATGGGCATTTGGAGTAGGGAATGTGTTTGGATGTGTGTACTGAACGGGGGACCTACAAACGACGGAGAGCCTTCGTCCCACCATACCTGCAGTGGTTCACAACGCCGCATCTTGCCACAACCCCACCGCCGCCCCACATCGAACCCAGGGTTACTGTGCGGTTCGGCCACCTGTGGACCCCCGGACCCCCTCCCCCTCCCGTCCCTCTCCCACCGCCCCCGAGAACGTCTCTTACCAGACGAGTGTAACCCCAGATATTTGCCTGGCAGAGTAATCATGGTGTACGCGTACGTGGAGACAGTGTTTGCGCAGCAATCGCCGACATAGTGTAACTGAGGCGGAATAAGGGGAACCAGCCCGCATTCGCCGAGGCAGGTGGAAAACCGCCTTAAAGACCATCTACAGGCTGGCCGGTACATCGGACCTCGACACTAATCCATCGGGCGGGAAGCAGCGCGTTAGACCGCGCGGCCAGCCGGACAGGATGGAGTAGGGTAACTCGAAAGCATCCGTTGTTCAGAACGTTACGTAATGGTTGGAGTCTTCAGTGCGTCAAACCATACAGAGACAGGCCAGAACCTGACGGTAGACGTTTAGTGTGGTCCGACGAGTAGCGAGTTTTCCTTTTTGAAATGCAAGGTGTCCTAGGTAAACACGTGTTGTCAGTTGTCGCACATTATAATGATAATGATGAGTATCCTGTGGGCACTGGCGTCTTCCCAGATCGTAATAGCTATGTTCACGGGCCTGAAATCAGACGCTTCAGGTCGAATCTGCTCACACTCACCCTACTGAGTTGCTAAACACCTGATTTTAATCCCAAGAAAATGACAAGGGCTATTTGTAACAGCATGTGAAACTTAGGAATCAACTTCCTAGAAATTATTTAGCTCTGCATGATCTAATCACCAACAAGTGGCTTCAGTTTGATATGGCACACCTGCAAGAAATGATGCGCAGATATCGGTATTAGCAGCAACATAGGCATGGAAGTGGCTAGCGGGTTGTGAAACCGTAATAATAATTCAGTACAGATACAGTTTATTAACGATAGAGCTGTTGGACATATCACTAAACTACACACATCAATAAAGTTTTGCATCACCCCGTTTCCCAGAACTTCTGAAGATAGATGCTGACTGTGCATATTGTATCACAGACACTGTTACTTTCACTGTTCAGAGATGTCGCTAACCCGCCAATAGATGTAAACAGCCATGCATGAGTAGCGACTATTAGAGACCCGATCATTTCCAGTCATTCCAACAGGAAGGAGGTGCACGGGTCATGTTGCCTACAGTACAACCATGCCTAGACGGTCAATAGTGCGGTTCGATCGCGTCGACATTGTTATTTTGTGCCAGGAAGGGCTTTCAACAAGCGAACAGTCCAAGCGTCTTGGAGTCAACCAAAGCGAATTCTTCGGACATGGAGGAGATGCAGAGAGACAGGAACTGTTGATGACATGCATCGTTCAGGCAGCCCAAGGGCTACTACTGCAGTGGATGACTGCTAACTACATATTATGGCTCGGAGGAACCGTGACAACAACGCCTCCATGTTGAATGATGCGTTTCGTGCAGCCACAGGACTTCGTGTTACGACTCAAGCTGTGCACAATAGGCTGCATGATGCCCAACTTCAGTCCCGATGTCCATGGCGAGGTCAACGTTTGCAACCACGATGCCATGCAGCGCGGTACAGTTGGGCCAAACAACATTACTCGTGGACCGTTGTGGATTGGCATCACGTTCTCTTCCCCGATGAGTGTCGCACATGCGTTCAACCTGACAATCGTCGGAGACGTGTTTGGAGGCAACACAGTCGGGCTGAACGCCTTATTGTCCAGTGAGTGCACAAATGTGGAGGTTCCCTGCTGTTTTGGGGTGGCATTATGTGGCGCCGACGTACGCCGCTGGTGGTCATGGATGGTGCCGTAACGGCTGTACGATACGTGAATGCCATAATCCGACCGATAGTGCAACCATATTGGCTGCACATTGGCGAGACGTTCGTCTTCGTGGACGACAATCCGCGCCTCCATGGTGCACATCTTGTGGTTGACTTGAATAGAGTGGCCAGCATGTTATCCAGACATGAACCCTAATGAACATGTCTGGGATAGATTGAAAAGGGCTGTTTATGGACGGCGAGTCTCGCCAACCACTCTGAGAGATCTACGCTGAATCGCCGTTGAGGAGTGGGACAAATTGGACAAAGAGTGCTGTGATGATCTTGTGGATAGTATGCGACAACGAATACAGGCATGAATCAATGCAAGAGGACGTGCTACTGGGTATTAGGGGTCCTGGCATGTATAGCAATCTGGGTCACCACCTCTGAAGGTCTCACTGTATGGTGATACAACATGCAATGTGTGGTTTTCATGATCAATAAAAAGGGCGGAAATGGTGTTTACGTTGATCTCTATTCCCAAATTCTGTACAAGTTCCGGAACTCTCGGAACCGAGGTGATGCAAAACTTTTATTGATGTGCGTATGAAGTAAAATTTCGCTACATGAAAAATTTTAAAAGAGCACTATAACATAAGCAAAATCAAACTGGTTCAAAATCAATAGTAATCGTTACCAAAACAATAATATAAAAGCGTTCAGAAAGAGAAATAGCATTACCAAAAGCTTCTTAAGAGTGACACTATGTGGCTGTGCACGTGTGTTACAAATCTCACAGTTCATAAGGAGTTTTAAGTTAATAGTACTCAGAATGTCAATCAGAGAATAAATATCAAGTTGAAAATTTTGAGATTAATTTGACCACAGCCAATGCTCCATAACGTCGTGGAATAACCGTTCACAAGTGGCGAGTGGCAGTACTAGCAGTCGATGGTATACTGTACGATTTGTGTCGGGGGATATGGAAAACAAATCTGTTGTCGTAATGCGTAAACGATGCGATTTTTCTGACATCCAAAAGGGCATGATCATTGGCATTCGGGCCATGGGTAGAAACTTTTCCAAAACGTCTAGGGTTGTAAACTGTTGACGTGCCTGTGTGGTCAAAATATATCGTACGTGGCAAAACGGCCGGCCTTATCCTAAACTGGCGTCGAGGCAACTGTGGTGCTCTGTGGACCATAGATGACAGGTGTTAATGAGGGCTGTGGAGATGTGTACGAGGGAATGGACGTGCAACTCTTGACCAAATAAACGCCCAAATGAACCGAGGGGCTACCGACAGCGTCTCCTCAACGACAGTTCAGCGAACGTTGCTGCACGTGGGCCTTTACAGCACTCACCTCTTCCATCCACCCAAGCTGACTGCTGTTTATCGGCGGCGAATGTAAGATTTCGCATTGCGGACCGCAACTGGACGTACTCTAAGTGGCGATAGGTGGCCTTTTCAGATGAATGACCACTTATGTTCTATTGAACGCGAAACATCTGAAAGCAAACAGCCTGCAACACTCGTCGCAAGGAACCAGGTCGGAGGGAGGAGCGTTGTGGTTTTTGAAATGTTTTGGGTGTCACTGCGTGATTTAGTCGAAACGGTTCAACAACACAAGAATGTATCTATCCTTGGAGACCACGTCCACTCCCAACCCTCCCACATGTAATTTATTTTACCCCGACACGATTCCACCTACCAGCAGGACAATGCAACGTGTCACAGCTCAGAGTGTACGTGCGTAGTTCGAAGAGCACCACGAAGAGTTTACCGTCCTCCACTGGCCACCAAACTCCCCGGCTATAATCCGAATCGGGAATCTACGGTCCGCCTCGATCGGTCTCTTTGCGCTAGAGACCCTGAACCAAGAAACCTGGTCACGACACTGGAATCGGGATGGCACCTAACTGTTCCAAAATCAACTATAGCATTACCTGCGCCATGCAGGGCGATTTTTATGTGAATCGAAGCATATCAATTCCCGATGAAGTTCTCCGGTACTTAATATCACGCCTAGAATGAGACAAGCTCCAGGATGGTAAAAGATCCTTAACGGGTTTCCTGGTAAATATCACAACTGATGTTAATATTCACATCGAAATTTTAAAGAAGTCGAGGTAAACGAGAAGTTCCCTCAACTTGTTTATCAAACATCATGGATCATTATCATTTATTACCACTAGGCCACAATGCTCGAGGTCCTACATTTTTAAGATAATAGATCGCAATTTATTTATGCATTAATTTCTCGTAGCAACATTGGGGCCTCAAGATTCTGACTCATATCTATCCAAACGTCCATGTTGAATCAACATAACGATTCGTATAGTATATGAAAAGTACCTAATAAAAATATGAGTGACAACACGAATATGTGCAAACCAAGAAACGACAGTGTTCTTAATATTGCTATTATCTTCTTGTTGAATGTGAGTAATGACGCCTAACAATAAAGTATGATAACAGTATAGAATGACTCAATATAAGAAAAGTTGACTGGTCAGAGGATGAGAAAATAAGTTTTCTGTATTGTCATCCATCAGTCATCTGACGTTAAATGCAGCCCACCCCGATTGCCTCTCCTGTGCCTACACTTTCATCTCAGAGTACCTCTTCCGACCTACGTCCTCAATTATTTGCTGGTTGTATTCCAATATCTGCCTTTCGGTACCGTTTTCACTTACTACAGCTC
Organism: Schistocerca serialis cubense; assembly: GCF_023864345.2. Lineage (NCBI taxonomy): Eukaryota > Metazoa > Arthropoda > Insecta > Orthoptera > Acrididae > Schistocerca > Schistocerca serialis. The sequence goes on from NC_064642.1 coordinate 527,174,759, forward strand.
CCTCTAGTACAATGGATATTCTTCTCTGAAGTTTCAACACAACTGTTCCTTCTTCTTGTCGGTGTTTCCCATATATTCCTTTCCTCATCGATTCTGCGGTGGTTCTCCTTATTCCTTACCTCACCAGTCCACATAATTTTCGAGATCTCAAATGCTTAGATTGTCTTTTGTTCCAGTTTTCCCACAGTCCATGTTTTAATGTCGGACGATGCTGTGCTCTAAGCGCACATTCTCAGACGTTTCTTCTTCAAATTAAGCCCTATGTTTGATATTCATATACTTCTCTTGGTCAGGAATGCCCTTTTTTTCCAGTGCCAGTATGCTTTTTATGTCTTCCTTGTTCTGTCTATCACGCGCTATTTTGCTGCCTAGTTATCAGAATTCCTTTACTGCACCCAATTCGTGATCACCAATTTTGATGTGAAGCTTCTCGCTGTTATCATTTCTGCTACTTTTCATTACTGTCGCCTTTCTTCGATGTACTCTCAATTCATATTCTGTATTCATTAGACTGTTCGTTTTATTCAATGGCACCTTTAATTATTCTGTACTTCAACTGAGGTTAGCAATGCCGTCAGTTTTCAAAATATTTTTCTGTCAGTCTTACAGGGCTGGGCATCTCAGTGACCTCACAGGAACTTACGAACAGCGGCGGTAACTTAGCTGACATCTTCTGACTATCCCCATTGCATAACATTCTTGATACTATAGAACCTGATACTCTTAAACAGAATTGGAAGAGAGCAGTTAATAGTATGCGCTCAACGCATCGGCGAGAAGCTGATTGACAACAACCGAGGTAGGTGTTCACTCTCGTTGCGGGTGGTTGACCATGTTTTTATTAATAACCTGTGGGCACACAGACAAATCAGAAGATGTCAGCCAAGTTACTGCCGCGGTTCGTAAGTTCCTGTGAGGTCACTGAGATGCCCAACCCTATAAGTTTGACAGAAAAATATTTTGTAAACTGTTAAAAAAACTTAGTCCAGTGACGCCATGAAAAATCTACAGTTTCTGTAGGAATATTGTATCTACTGGCAGAGTTCGTCACTTATGTTTTACTTTTACGAGATGAGGACTGACCCGTGAAGGATACAGGATCGATAGTTCGTTTTACTCTGTCTTTGCCAAGCACACAGGAAAAAATGGCTCTGAGCACTATGGGACTTAACATCTATGGTCATCAGTCCCCTAGAACTTAGAACTACTTAAACCTAACTAACCTAAGGACAGCACACAACACCCAGCCATCACGAGGCAGAGAAAATCCCTGACCCCGCCGGGAATCGAACCCGAGAACCCGGGCGTGGGAAGCGAGAACGCTACCGCACGACCACGAGATGCGGGCACACACAGGAAAGAATTTACATTTAGCACCCACAGGGGTAGTAGGTCGGTCACACTCATGGGGTCAATCGTTCGGTGGAGTTACTTGGGACATTATTACCGGTGATGGGCTAGAGGAGCTACGTTGCCATATGATTCCACATTTTGACCAAATGGGGAATCTACTTTGCGCTTTCTTCTTCCGAGCGGTTTATATAGTCCAGGCCTGCTTGTTAATTTCGAGAAGCTCCTTAAGAAGTAAATTAGTCAAAGTGGATGAAATTTGGATGTACGATATCAAGGGCTACTAATCGGTTACTCAAACATGATCAAAAAGAAAACACAAAATATTTGCTCAGAACTTTATGCTTAAACTCTCTCTGTGAATCTCAGCGTAAAATTGGCGCTGAACATTTTCGTTTTGCTGCTTGCCATGGTTAGTATTTTGTGTGTTTGTTTATCAACTTTATTTATTGAGTGATGAAATTTTCCTTATCTCTCCATGGGTCGAATGATAAGGTTGAATATTATAATATTTTTTTTAAATAGTTACCTCAGTGGGAGTCCTTCAATAAATATTTCGTTTTTCTTATCTGATAATTTCGGGAATATCAATGCAGAACATAGTTTCTGCAGTGCTTAACCATAGTTTTTTCGTGTGGATTTGTCGTAGTCTTTATACGTTCATAGTATCTAACTGGCACCTTCCGTGCTTTGTTAACCAGATATCTTTCTGGCACATCTAACAGTGGACGTCTTCTACTACGAGCCCTTTGCTTTCCATATTTTGGGAGCAGATAGTACGCACCAAAACAAGAGAAAAAGGTCCAGTAAACATTGGCACTGACGTGCAGGCCCTCAGAGCTATGAGCGCCGCTTCAATGGGAGAGATGTGTTCATAGTAGTAAAGATCGGTAGAAAGATGTATTTGACGTTAGCAAAGATGAACAAGTGCTAAAAAGTAAATGTCGTCTGACTAGGGCTTCCTGTCGCGTAGACCGTTCACCGGGTGTAAGTCTTCCGATTTGACGCCACTTCGGCGGCTTGCGCGTCGAGGGGGATGAAATGATGATGATTAGGACAACACAACACCCAGTCCCTGAGCGGAGAAAATCTCCGACCAGGCCGACAATCGAAACCGGGCCCTCAGGATTGACCTTCTGTCGCGCTGACCACTCAGCTACCGGTGGCGGACGAACAAGTGCTCTTTCGTTTTAGATCCCGGGTTTAGTAGTCGCTTTATCCTTCGTCTTCATCTCTGAATGTCTCTAATATCATCATGGAATAGCCCTGCATATAGGAAAATGTTTGAGGCTATAACCACTTCCAATTGACTTCTAAATTTACGGAACTGAGAACAGCCGATTGCCACTTAGTCATAGCAGCTCACTTTGATATTTTGTGAGGGACACGTACGGTATTTTATCTCCATCGATATTAAAATAAAACGAGTGCAGCAGATGAAAAGCAAATGAATATATTCGAAAAATAATCAAAATCAAATACAGTTCAAGGGTCATGAACGGTAAATACGAACAGCGAACTGGTGGTCCAATAATCAGGAACAAACAAATTTTAAAATACGTGGCCCATTTAGACCTTAATATGGTATTACTCCCGAAAATATGACACAAGCTCGAGAATAAAATGAGAGTGATATACGGCTAAATTTGATTGCCGTATTTCCTGCACCATACACGGGAGCTTGTGACAGACACGCGTGTGAAATGTAAATAAATACAGCAGGCGTGTAAACGTAGCTGATTGCGTGGCGAGAAGGTAAACACACGGGAGGCTTCGCGGTGCCCGACTAACCATACGGAAGCTGATTAAATCGAACGATGCCAGCGAGGGATGTTGGTTTCCGTGAAACATGCAGGCAAACTCTAGCAACGGCGGCAATCAAAATAGTGACTCGTAGTGTATTAGTTGTGCACGGACGCAGATTTTTATTGAGTAGTGCCTGACATTGTCAGTAATAGAGAAAGCGACCGTTGTATAATCTTTCAAAATATTTAAAAATTACAGAGTTTATGTCTAATACTGAAGTTATTTCTCGTTAATGTTTACTATAAATTCTCTTTGCGACTTTAATTAAAAATTCAACTCAGTTTTTACTAAGCATGGTAACGTCCGCTTGGCATACAGTTGTATCTGCACTGGTGTCCAAAATTAAAACAATAAATGCAAATTTTGTAAGGATACGTTTATTTTGCCACAAAACAGAATAAACAGGTGATAGAAGAGTAGAAACAACGTAAAGAATACAGAACATAAACAACTGCAACATGCAAAATGGTAGACAAAAATGTTATTCATTTATCCCAACTTAACGGATTTGGACATGCATTCCGACAGCTGGTTTAATGCGCTCAGTACAGGGTGCGACCACCTCTGGCTGCAATACACGCCTGACAGCGATGGGGCAAGCTGTGAACGATGTCATCAAACTCATGTTGAGATGATAACGTCCATTCTTCCTGCAGAGCTGCTCGCAAGTCTTGGAGAGTGGTTGGTGGAGGCTGACGTGATACAGCCCTTCTACCTAGTGCCTCCCAAAGTTGTTCTATGGGATTCAAATCTGAAGAGAGAGCTGCTTGCAATATCTTCCAAGAAAACGTCAACCACCAGTGCCCTATCAGATCGAGCATTATGGTCCATCAATACAAGGTCTGGCCCACAGCACCTCGCAACGACCGCACGTGAAGTCCTAAGATCTCGTCACGATGCGCGACGCCAGTTAAACCTTGCCGATTGACACGTACAATTCATGAAGATGTGTTCAGTTAATCAACATCATCCCTTCCCCAACCATTAGGAATCTTTCCACAACGTTTGAGTCCCGAAATCGTGTTCCACGTTTCCTCCAGATGCGAATCCGTCGTGAATAACTCTCCAGACGAAATCTGGACTCATCTGTAAAAAGCACATTGGCCCACTTTTCGACTCTCCAAGTGACATGCTGATGACTCCAATCAAGACGTTGCGTGAAGATGCGTCAGAGGAACACATACAGCACATCTCCTACAGTAATGTCCACTTTGCCAAAGCCTTCCGTATAATGTTTGCCCCAGTGCAACATGTCCAGTGGATGCTGCGAGGTAAGATGTCAGTTTCCGTGCGGCACTAAGGCGGAAGCGTAGTGCCCTCACAGTCAAAAAACTGTGTTCTCGTTCTGATGTCACACGTGGTCGGTTCTGCCCTGGTTTTCGGGCCACAATTTCGGTCTCCATAAACGGTCGCCATATACGAGAAACAACAGAACGATTGACATTGTGCCATTCTTCCTTTGGCCCTCCACCTCAGAGGATCTGGTGGGCGTCTTCTCTGTGACCGTTTACACAACTTTTGTGGTACTATCCGGCAAACGGTATCTCTTTTGATACGTGCCCTGACGTCATCGTTGGGGCAGTTGTCCATTGACCGGAATGCCATCTTCCGTGAGAAACACTATCGTACGGACATCTGTTGACAGTTTTTATGATAATATCGTGAATTACACACAGGACGGGGAAATATCGGTTTATTGCTTAATCTAGGACATCAGTTTATGCCATACTGAATGCGTCATTCTATGCGCCAGCTACCGATTCTCCTGTATATTTCTGTCAGGCCTGCACGAGTGCATGCATAGGTTAGTTGTATTTTGACTCCGAAAGGGGTAGCCAGGTCAATCCAGCTGGACATACGAGCATTTTATGTCCTTGTCGGCTAATTACGTAATGTAACGATAGTCATTTGAGATTCTATGGTTAACCACGATTTTATCAACCGTAGTATGTTCTTCCCCTGAGATTTGTTACTGCTTTTAACTTTAAGTTTCATTTCGGACAGTTCGCTATAAATTGTGTAGTTCGTTTCCTAAAGGTGTAGAACCATTCTCAATTTTTGTACCGTTACATAAAGCATAAAGATGGCAAACATAGTAGACAATCGTGTTAAATGTGCTCTACAAAGTTCGATAAATACAGTGGAAATCGGAGGGTACCTGAAGAAAGAAATGGAAGATAAAGGTGGTGAATACCTCGAGAGAATGTTTCAGTGGAATGAAATTTGAAGCGTGCATCGAAAACGCTAAAAATAGAAACAAAGCGTTCTCTGAAAGTGAGGGTAGCAACCCCCAGACAGAGGGAGGGGACCGCAGCATTGTGGAACAAGCGGCACCATCTGTTGACCAATAGAAGAAACCGAGAGCGACAACCATCATATGTCGTCGTCACCTATCGGGACCTCTTGTAACTACGGCAATTAGCCCCTTGACCACGACACAATAGTAGAGGCAAAAACCGGTGATAAATTTACGCAGAAGATAAGTCTCATAATGGAGGATTTCACAAACAATGTAAAGATTATCATAAAGGAAGAAATTGTGAGCAGAACACAAAAGACGTCAAAACCGCAGCAGATACCCAATACCACAAAGAGGGAGACCGAAAATGCGTTTCACATGAAAGAAGACGAAAAACCTACAACGCGAGACATGAAATAATACCAAGAAAAGGAAATGAATGCAGATGAAGAGCACTGGACTGGAGCTACCCATAGGAGAAAGGAAAGACCAACTAAGCAACTTGAGACACTGACGTGCTGGACCACGAGACGCAAAGCTACATGCCGCTGATAGTACGGCCTGGCTCTATGTAGGACGGCTCAAACCTTAGACAACACCGGACTCAATAAAACAATTCTTCAATAAGAAAGAGGGCAAAGAAAACGTGAAATGTGAAGAACTGGCAAACAACAAAAATACGAAATCCTTTAGAGTAGGAATCCCCTTTCACAACTCAGAATCGGCGAACAAATCTGAATATTGGGCAGCAGGAACCACTGTCAGACGCTTTCGTTTTACCCGTTTTTTTCTAGAAAAGTGTGGGGTGTCTCTTCCATAAGACACAAGAACACCGCCCAAAACAAATTCGAAGACGTAGGAATATAGGTGATTCAAAAAGGGCAATGAACATAGCTTCAAGAGACTTTCTACAGGGATCTGACGTAGCAGTCCTAACTGAAACATTTTCAACCGAAAATTGGTAACACCCAGAATTTTACTGCACTCATCTCCATGAAAAACAAGGCGGCACAGGAAGACCCAGTGGAGGAAGAACTGTTCTCATGAAAAGGGAATTAACGCCAATACCTGCAGCTATCAAACAGGGACATACACTCCTGACAGAAACGAAACACATTACAATAATACTAGGGTTGGAACTTAAATAGCGGCAACACTGCTGTGGAGAGACTATGCAATGGAATCTACTACAGTCCCTGATACCACGCGTTGTTGACATATCTACCTTACCTCCGAGCAAATGGACTCGCCCGTACCACGTCACCGGCGAGCGCACAATCGAAGGAAACACAGTGACTTTTGAGCGAGCGTTCTTAATGTAACGGTGTCCCGATTGTAATGGTGTTATCAAATGGTTCACATGGCTCTGAGCACTATGGGACTTAACTTCTGAGGTCATCAGTCCTCTAGAACTCGGAACTACTTAAACCTAACTAACCTAAGGATATCACACACATCCATGCCCAAGGCAGGAGTCGAACCTGCGACCGTAGCAGTCGCGCGGTTCCGGACTGAGCGTCTAGAACCGCTCGGCCACCGCGGCCGGCGATGATGTTATCCGAACGCATTACGTTCCTCCACGGCAGTATTACTGTCCGTTTTTGGAGCATCACCTTCGACCAGCTTTGCGAAAGAAGCTGCGATACTTTCTGCGCCACTCACCCATCATTTTGCACGACAATGCTCGGGCGCATACAGCACAAGCTGTGGCTGCTTTGTTCGGTCTATGGGACTGGGAAGTACTGTATCATCCACCATACTCCCCGGACTTAAGTTCTTGTGGCTTTGATTTGATTCCGAAGGAACCATTTCGTGGCATTCGCTTCAGAACTGTTCCTTAGATTCGCCAGGCAGTAGACCGCTCCATTCACACCATCGACAGAACAGGCTCTGCTGACGGTATACTACAGCGTGTACACTTTTAGATGGCAGACCTCTCCCTAGTCCTGAATCGGTAGAAGTCGGTAAACGTCGGGAGGCTTCGGTAGGCACGCAGTTTAGACTGCTGCCAACATCACGTAGCTGACTGTGTTGTACAAGGTAGCCATTGTCGTCTGCTTCGTTATTGTTTTCCGCTGTGCTGTTCTGCGTGTTTTTATTCTGCCGTTGAGATAAACATTATCAAAATGAGTGAAGAGGCAGTTGCTGGCCCATCTCGGGAGTCGCCAACAACCCCTACCGGTAGGCGTACGGTTAGAAGGAAACCAGTATTATGTAGCGATGCTCGCAAAATTATATTGCGTGTGATTGAATGCTGCGAACGGGAAAGGGAGCAGAAAAATTTGCTTCACTCCATTTACAAATCTTCTTTTTTCGACTAGGAACCTTCGTGGGCGTACGGAGAACAACTCACCAAAATTTCATCACAATCGGATGAATGGTTTGTGAGTGCATAGTAGACAAACATATATACATTCAATTTTATATGTATAGATTTTAATGTACATGACGATTTCAGTTTCGTTTACGAACAACAATTAAAGCGAGTTTTACTTCCAAGCCTTTCGTCTGCTTTCGTGTAAGCATGACGCGCAATTTGTAGTGCCAGCACTGCAACTGGTAGGCGTGCCTGCCCCCCCACCCCCCTCCCACCCAACGGCTCCACTTCCCTCGCCAGCCAATGCTTGCTTCCTCCTCTCCCCACACCCCCCTCACAACTCAGCCGTCTTACAGTTAACACACTGTACGCTTTCCACATCGCTGGCAACGGGTTCTTCACAACGCTGGTGACTAGTTTGAAGGACAGTAACAGTTACCAACATGTAACTCTTTTGTATCGGTTGTGAGTAAATAGTTACCACTATTTAAGTTCTAACGCTCGTATCAGCGTACTTCCAACCGAACAAAACAGCCATTGATATAACAGATGAAATAGGCCAGCTGATCATTCAGAGTAAACATAATCACCACTAATTATTGCTGGAGACTATTGGACCGGATATACAAAACAAAGGGTAACGTATCACCTCCCTGGACTGAGGACCACACACCACTTTGGAAACATATCCCTCTGGAAATAAATCTGCAAGGAGCATGGCGAAAAGCGCAAGAAAGAGAAAGAAGTACTTTCGAGAACAACAGACTTCGGGAAAGTGGAAGCAAAATGAGAGGACATAGAACAAATCGAAACGCTGAAAGACTAGAGGAAGCAACAGAAGCGACAGGAGAAGGCAAGCCAACAATACCACGTACAAAAGATGAGCAAAAAATGGTTCTACACAGTATAAGAAAAGATGTGTTAGAAAGCCTACACCAATTAAAACAGTGCGCAGGAACCCTACACTCCTCAGGACTTGTTCCGGAAAACGAAATATCTATAAGAAAACTCTAAAAGATAAGACCCCTATATTGAACAACGTCCCAGAAAACGAGCTGAAACACATTGCATCAACATGAAAATATGGGAGACGACCTTCGACAACATACTGAACAAGGAAGGGCTAAGAGGCAGACCAGAGGTCAGAGAGCATACAGTGCCACCTAGGACCATGGAGTGGGTGCTATTGGCCACAGAAGAGATCATAGATGCTATTAACAGCACCAAGGTCCGCCCCCTGTAGCTGAGTGGTCAGCGCGACGGACTGTCAATCCTAAGGGTCCGGGTTCGATTCCCGGTTCTCCGCTCAGGGACTGGGTGTTGTGTTGTCCTAATCATCATCATTTCATCCCCATCGACGCGCAGGTCGCCGAAGTGGCGTCAAATCGAAAGACTAGCAACAGGCGAGCGGTCTACCCGACGGGAGGCCCTAGTCACACGACATTTCATTTCAACAGCACCAAGAACAAAAAATCTGTAGGCCCCGACAGACTTTATAGCGTATATTTAAAAGACACTCCACAAATACTAACGCCAATGTGGACAAAACTCTACAATAAGAGCATAGAAACAGCCAGCATTCCAGGACAGTGGAGACGGTCAATAGTGAAAGTGCTGTATAAAGGGAAAGAAGACCCCAAGGGCCGTAGCAAATACAGAGGCATAGCCCTAGATAACTCGCCTTTCAAAGTGTTCCCAAAAATAATAACAGAAAGAAAGAGAAAACAATCGACGAACATCTCCCCAAAAGCCAAACTGGGTTCAGGAAAGGAAGATCAACTCTGACTGCAATAGATCTCCTGCTAAAGAGCGTATTGGAAGCGCTTGAAGACAGAGAAAAGTTTCATGTGGTATTTATATTCACAAAAGCCTTTGACTTTATAAACAGAAAATTAATGACCAAAATACTAGAGAAAACAATATATGGACACGGTACATAAGCGCAATACTGCGATGGAACGAAATAAGGATCTCAGACAGCCTCTCCCTTTCGGGGCCGATTCTCCAGTCGAACGGAATATCAGGGAGACCCACTGAGTCCCCTATTATTTATCCTTGCAGCGGAAGAAATTGTAAGAATACCCAAAGGGAGGGTGTATTCTCATATGTAGATGCAAACGATATTGCAATAAGGATATTTAAGATTGGTGTGTAGAACACAGCTTGGAAATAAATGTGGCTAAAAAAGAAATTATGGTATCAAGAAATGGAGGAAGAGTACCTGCATCAGCTGAAATCTTCGTACGAGAGAGAAAACTGAATATTGTACCAGACTTCAAGTACCCAAGGGTCACAATACAAACAACTGCAAAATGTTTCACTAAATATGTAACAGTGAATGCAATACAAGCAATATTAGCAATTGATGATACCTTAGCCTAAATACAGCAATAGCATTAATTAGAGCCAAAATCTTCCCAGTACTGATGTATAGAATATAAATTATCGGACCAAATCTTACAGTGAAAAATCTAACGACCCTAGAAAGCGTGTAGGCGACCTATATAAAGAAATCAATGGGAGTGTCGAAAACAACACGCACTGTATTCCTGATGGCGAGGGAACCCTTCCTCATCGAAGACCTACGAAGAAACCTGACACAACCCAAAAGCAGCGCTTTGGAAAGTCTACTTAATATATTGAAGGAAAACAAGGAAGACGTACCTCCAGAATTTTACGGCACAAGCGCCACGATTGACCGAACATGGACGAAGGAAAACTTGGAAACGAGTCGTGGTCACCACAATGGCAGTCCATGGTTTCCACCCCCTTATTTGCAACATAATGTCATGTCGTGAACCAAACGCAATATGTGAGTGTAAACTCCGCCATGAAATAAGGAAACGTTACCATATAGAACTCTGTACCAAAAGGACACTGTCAATAAGTGATAATGCAAATCACAATATGCAAAATTTCTAATTTCTTTTATTATGATCATTTTACTATGAATCTGTGTGGGTATTTGGCTGCAATAAACTTGTTATTATAAAACTTTTTTCGATGAGCTTAGCTTTCATACCCTTGCAAGTTAATGAATGATGTGATTTACTTCCACTGAAAAACCAGTCTGTTCAGCCTGCATCTCGTACAAGTGTGGTATGTTTTTAAATTATCGATTTAAAACTTGTACGATGATTTTCAAATGACATGATCGGTAGGTTTTTAGTTTCGTAATGATATCTCCTTCAGTTACTTTAATTTTTTTATGGATCTGCGACGAAAAATTTTTCTAACGTATTTATTTGTTGATGTGTATTCCTACAGGTATTCAGCCTGGTTGAGTTTCGTTGTTGCTCTTAGTTTCAAATTTCTTATCCCTTTTACTTTCTACACAAATGCACTTCACTGCATGATTATTATAAGTGGCACATCCACTCTGATTTCATTACGTTTGGCAATTTACATTACAAGTATAAAATTGTAACACTGTAAAGTCAACTGTGATGCGTGTTGATTTCCTACATATGATGATTTTTCTTTTACCCACTATTATATGCACTGCCAGTTTTACCAGAGTAGATGGTTTCATCATTGTATTTGGTGCTTTCCTCAGACGTCTCTACCTTGAATAATGCCCAGCAAAGAAGCTTTCTAGGGCGGTTTTCTTTATTTTGCTTATTTGCAGCTCTGAAGGTGGTTGTCGCTAACAACAGAAACCAACTAGTCATGGCAATTTAACTGTCTGATCTAAATGCGACTGGGCTTTGAAAGATTTTTGTGGAAACAATATTTGAAATTTTAACACAGTACTTACATTGTGGATTGGCATTGAAATTCTGTGTCTACAGGATGGTCAGCAATAGTCTAAAAAACTCATAAGAGCGTTGCAGGGGACGTTGTTCTGAGAAATATTGTTAAGGGAGAAAAACGATGCATTGTGCCCTTACCGACTTATTTAGCACTGAAATGAACCAGTGAAGTCGCCGCGGGCGCAGATTCGAGCAGCCTGCCATTGACAGTGTCGCCAAACTTGTTGCGCGTTTGGTTTCTCCAAACCTACAGAGGCAGCTCTTGTTCACCTAACTTAAATATAGCACTTCCGAAAATGCACATTTCAATTGGAAATGAGCATTTAAACAAGTGGTGACTCACGGACTCACAGGTGTCCGTGCATTATCGCGTTTTAGGCCGTGAAAGAACTTAAATGTGTTCGTACAACAAACTTATTGGCTTCATTCAGTAGTGAATAACATGGAAACGGAGCAATTCGAATTTTTTAACAATTATTTCTCAGCACAGCCTACCCTGAAACACTTACATACTTTGTTTATGACCCTGTATAGCTGACTTAAGCATGTCTATGCTAATGTATGTAATGACAAGGTTTGAAAAAAGGTAGTACATTAAAATACTAAACACTAAGTATGGCTTGAAAACCAGTGAATGAGAAATATATGGGAAGAGATCTGGGCTGCAAAGTAAAAAATCATTATCCTATACGAAAATAATCTCCCTGAAATGAACTTCAGAAAAAGTAAAAGTGAAGAATTTCCTGTATGAATTGTTGGGAAATCCCGTCGACTGACCGGATTTACTTCCACATGCTGTCCGATGAAAAAACAATTTTTTTGGCGCTTAGACGTTATGTATCTGCCGCGAGGGCTTAGCCGAGCGGTCAAAGACGCTGCAGCCATGGACTGTGCGGCTGGTCCCGGCGGAGGTTCGAGTCCTCCCTTGGGCATGGGTGTGTGTGTGTGTGTGTTTGCCTTAGGATAATTTAGGTTAAGTGGTGCGTAAGCTTACGGACTGATGACCTTAGCAGTTAAGTCCCATAAGATTTCACACACATTTGAACAACATTGTTATGTATCTAGTGTAAAGATTTAGTGAACAGTAGATGCACACTGTTGCAATAATTCAAGAACCACGCATCTAGATAGAAAACTACTCGCCAAAGACCGTAGGGGAAAGTGAGTTAACCTACGTGGGGGTTACTGCTACGCCAAAAATTGTTCTCCTTGATCTTGTATGCTGTCATGTCGTAATTTACATTTACGCGTTTTCCAGTGTTTCCATTCTCTCCTGTACAAATGAAGGTGATCACATTAGGATCAGAAAATTAACACAGTTGCTTCGTAAATAACAAAGATTAGTAAGGAAAGCGCACAAGAATATTTTTATAAATAACTCACTCCACCTCATTCTTAAGTAAATTATGAATGGTATTTACAAAATAGGGCCAGTCACACACAACGAAGACAAAGAAGAGTATCACGAAATTACAGTAACCCACATCAAACCAATGAAGTTATTTTTAAATTCGGTCACCAGTTCACTTCAACGAAGTCAGATCACTGACCAGAAATATGTTCCGTAATTTGATTGAAGTAACGTGGGCTGACGATACAGTTCGCATACGCAACCGACGGAACCAGTTTCAAAAAGAGAAAAGAGAAATATTAACTAAGGTTTTAAAGTGCTAAGGAAAATCCAGAGTAATAATTTTGAAAAAGAAACGCGTAACATTTTGGAAATTGTAAAACGGTGTGCTATTTCTATTGTATCAATATCGTGCACCTCGCAGTAACGTCTACCAATACACGCAAAACTCAACTATTTCACAAATAAATTAGCATTACACTCATGTTAAAGAACACAAGAGCATATGTCGTCCTAGTCAATTAGGTTAAATCGACAGTAGAAGAACATGCACGGGGACCAGGAAAGCACTAAGTTCATTACTGTGACGACATTTTTATTTTCAAGATCGAATAATCACTACAGAGAGGCCACAGAAATTCAAAAACGCAGAAACAAATTGAACAGAAAAGCAGAAGGAGTGAAATTAGAGAACTTGTTGTCCTTAGTACCAAATAAAGTTTTGTACACAAGTCTGCGCGATTCTGCGATAGTAGGCATTGATCAAAGAACGTCACTGACTGATCATTGAATGGATACGTATAAACAGCTTGGCTTGCTGAGCTTGTTTGGGATTCTAACTGCTTTCTGAATGTCTCCAGCATTGCCACTTCCCCCAACGATTTTAGAAATTCTGATTGAATGTTAACTATCCCTTCTGCCTTATTTGATCTTAAGTCCTCCAAAGCTCTTTTAAATTCTGATACTAATATCGGGTTCCCTATCTCTTTTAAATCGACTTCGGTTTCTTCTTCTACCACATCAGACAAATCTTCCCCCTCATAGACTCTTTCAATGTATTTTTTCAACCTATCCGCTCTCTCGTCTGCATTTAACAGTGGAATTCCCGTTGCTCTCTTAATGTTATCATCCTTGCTTTTAATGTCACCGAAGGTTGTTTGGACTTTCCGGCATGCTAAGTAAGTCCTACTGACAATCGTTTCTTTTTCGATTTCCCCACATTTTTCATGCAGCCATTTCGTCTTAGCTTCCCTGCACTTCCTATTTGATTCCTCAGCGACTTGTATTTCTGTATTTCTGAGTCTCCCGAAATATTTTTGTACTTCCTCCTTTCGTCGATCAGTTGAAGTATCTCTTCTCTTATCCATGGTTTCTTTGCAGTAACCTCCTTTGTACTTGTGTTTTCCTTTCCACTTCTGTTATCGCCCTTTTTAGGGATGTCCATTCCTCTTCAGCTATACTACCTACTGAACTATTCCTTATTGCTGTATCTATAGCCTTAGAGTACTTCAAACGTATCTCGTCATTCCTTGGTGCTTCCGTACCCCACTTCATTGCGTATTGATTCCTCCTGACTAATGTCTTAAACTTCAGCCTTCTCTTCATCACTACTACATTGTGATCTGAGTCTGTATCTCCGTACATCTTACAATCCAGTAACTAATCTGGGAATCTCTGTCTGACCATGATGTAATCTAACTGAAATCTTCCCGTATCACTCGGACTTTTCAAGTATACCTCCTCCTCTTGTAATTCCTGAACAGAGTATTCGCTATTACTTGCTGAAGGATATTACAGAACTCAATAAATCTTTCTCCTCTCTGATTCCATGTTACAAGCCCTTATCCTCCTGTAACCTTTTCTTCTACTCCTTCCCCTACAAGGGCATTCCAGTCCCTCATGACTGGTTTTGGAATTCCAGTTCAGACTACAATTCTGTGCTTCTGGAGCTCCCAACGTATTGTTTTGGTGCTGACAGGCTCTGCTAGTGTGACATTCAGTTCTGCAGCGCTTTTGCAAAAAAATGGTTCAAATGGCTCTGAGCACTATGGGACTTAACATCGGTGGTCATCAGTCCCCTAGAACTTAGAACTACTTGAACCTAACTAACCTAAGGACATCACACATATCCATGCCTGAGGCAGGATTCGAACCTGCGGCCGTAGCGGTCACGCGGTTTCAGACTGAAGCGCTTAGAACCCTTGGCCACACCGGCCGGCGCACTTTTGCAGATTTCATATTATCTGTCGTCTTAATCCTCTTCAGTGACCGTTTGTCACGATCCCTAAACACACATTTTCGTCCTCGATGTAATTTAGCGAATGGTGTTCTTCCATTTCCCTGACGTGAGATAAAAATCTTCGATGTCATGCCACCTTAAACACCGACCACTTTGGCTATCTTGGATACGGAAACCTCACCGTACGAGCACCAACAATTTGCGCACGTTCGAACTCATTTGGCTTGATTGTAATGCACTCACAACTACACAGGACACTGTTCTTACCACAACTGACACTTTGCAAGATGCTGAGGACATTGTATAGGTGCCTTTCGTAGTCAAATACAACAAAAAAACTTGCAGGCTTGGCTGGCATCTACATTTATATGCAAGCATGCATTTCTCACCGTGTTTCAAGATTTTTGCAGCCCCTGTACAGTTCAAAATAAATGCGTATATTTAAACCGTATGGCCCCGCAGCATACATAATTTACGGGATGTCACTACGTCACACACCTTAAGGTGGCTTGCGGACTCTAGATGTACATGTTTACCAGCAAATTAAAGAAAGCTTGTGGTTTACGCGTAACCATACCATCACATTCCAGGCATACTGATCGAGATCACTTAATCATATCTATTACGAGATGCCGATAGTTAGAAGAGGAATTGTTCTATACCCTTCACTTCCATCCCCTAATAATGTTTCGGGTTGTTATCTGTGGAGCCATTTAAAACATAGAGTTTTTTGGTAGGCTTTCCTAATGTTGAGACACTACATCATCTTATTGCGGAAGTTTGCTTCTAAGGCAGTTAGTCAGTGTACAGGGATCAACGATATGAGTAGTACAGGGGTCTGTAAGCGGAAGACATTTTGGATATTTACTTTCAGGTTATAGTCTGAGAATGCCCTAAAGTACAGTTAGGTTAATAACGCACAAATAAAGAATTTTATTTCTGTTGACTTTTTTTATTTAGTGTGAGGGCCCCAGCCCTGAATTCTGTAGAAGTGATTCTTGGTATGAAGGGCTTATTTCAATAGTGGTACAAGTCCATTTTTGTTCATTTTAAGATACAGACTCCTAAAGTTAAATGAGCACAGAAAAATCTGCAGTTGAGATATTAGAAATATTCAAGCATATGGCTTCTTGCTAGAGATGAACCGTCCTTTCTGTTCGTTTGGATCATTAATTTCAGAAGCATTATAGGAAGAAAAGTGAGATAAAGGACTTGTACCACTATTGTAATAAGCCCTTCGTATAAACAGGCTACAAACTTCATCTGAGTTGAGCCGTGCCCGGCTCGTGTTCGACCCATTTATTATATGACATCTTGTCTTTGCGGTACTGCCGTTCGTGCCTTATTCGATTTACTGGCGTTACTAAGTTGCTGGCTTGGCTGTTCGTGAGTGGCAGCAGCAGCGCTATCAAATGGCTCTGAGTACTATGGGACTTAACATCTGAGGTCATCAGTCCCCTAGAACTTAGAACTACTTAAACCTAACTAACCTAAGGACATCACACACATCCATGCCCGAGGCAGGACTGAAGCGCCTAGAACCGCTAGGCCACACCGGCCGGCAGCAGCGCTATCGATAACAGCACTGTCCTACTGTCTTTGGAGCGACCGCTAGTATTTCCGGGTCGTGGTGTGCGGGAAGTTGAGTCGCGACGGAGCTGCAGTGAGGTCCGGATAGCCAGTACTCGCCAGATCGCTGGCGACACACATACACTGTCCGACGGAAGAAGACTTGAGCGGGGACGACCGTTCGTGGTTCGGTCAGTCGTCTCATCGGGCAACGTGTATTTGGTCATCTGACCGCTTCTGGGCCCCTTCAGTGCTCATGTTGCCTGACTTGGGTAGGTTCCTTCCTTGTGCTGAGGTGTTGGGTTGCCAATTGCCCGGTGTTCCCTCTCCATGGTTGGGTCCGAGCCAGTGTCTCCGGGTCATCGTGTGTCCGAGTTGCGAACGGACATCAAGGGAGTTTGGTCGGGACAGAGTAACAGTGAGGTCCGGACAGCGAGTCCTCGCCCGACCGTTTCCGGGCCCCGTCAGTTGGTCATGTTGCGGGACGTGGGTCGGTTCTTTGCTTGTGCGGAGATGTCGGGTGGCCAATGACCAAGTGTTGCCTCTGCATGGTTGGGTCCAAGCCAGTGTCTCCGTGTCGGCGTGCGTCCAAAGGGAGTCGGGAAGGAGCAGCAGTAAAGTCTAGACAGCCATGACTCGCCCGACCGTTGCCGACACACATGACTTGAATGGGGACGACTTTGGTTCGTCCTTCGGTCGGTCGTCTCATTCGTCCTAGTAGTTCCTTAGTGACTGGTTTTAGTATTGTTCGGCCGGCCGCGGTGGTCTAGCGGTTCAGGCGCTCAGTCCGGAACCGCACGACTGCTACGGTCGCAGGTTCGAATCCTGCCTCGGGCATGGATGTGTGTGATGTCCTTAGGTTAGTTAGGTTTAAGTAGTTCTAAGTTCTAGGGGACTGATGACCACAGATGTTGAGTCCCATAGTGCTCAGAGCCATTTGAACCATTTTTTAGTATTGTTCGAGTTGTTTGTGGAAGTGTTTCCGCGGAATTGTGTGTAGCTTGTGGCTTTGGACTGGCCAGTTATTGTAACGCTATCTGCGTGTTGGATACAGTGCGTCGGTTGGGACGGAGCAACAAGCAAGTCCCTGGAACGTGAGGCCAGGCCACGCCCGCTGACGATGTGCACGCGTTGTTGGATAGTGAGACGCTAGCTGCCAGAGTAACAAGTTCGTTGCCTACCGAATCTGGACGCTGTAATTGAGTGATCAGTTAATCTGTTATGAAACCTCAACTATTCTGACTTCTCTTCGTTCATTTTTGGGTTGTTGCCGCCTTGACCGTTCGGGCTAGCAGCATCGAATGATATGTTGGAGTCGGCCAAATCTTGCAGCCGTCTTCCTATGTTGTGATTAATTATTAAATTGATTGTTATTTATCAGCGAAGCGCACCAGCGGTATTTTCTGCTGTGTAGCCGTTAACGCTCCAGTTACCTGCCCTGGTAGTTAGCGTAGTTTGTAGACAGTATGCTTTTTCCTCGTCGTGTAGTGCGACAGGCTTTCCAGTTGTTTGGTTTATATTTGCTTAGAGTGGTAATTGTTCCCCTGGCTGTTTTTAGACGCCAATTTCTGGAGGTGTAGTGCTGTTCGTATTCTCGTCCTCGGCCGATGCTCTCTATCGTGGTGGCATTGGTCGTACAGAAGGGAATTGGTTAAATTGTTAGTCGGTCCTTGGGTAGTCCCTAGGTTGGGTTGCCATCCGATTACCAAACTTCAACTCTTGGCTGCCTGTTTCACCTCACCCTTCGTTTGAGCTACCTTCTCAGGCCGACCCTTGGAACACTTCTGAACACCACTTGCTCTGTTTGTTTTAAATTGTGATTTTCGTTTTAGTTGAAGTATTGTGCGACGCCCTTGGCCGTATATTAAATCAGCTTCTTAAGTTTTACTTAAAGACCTTCAGCCATGTTAAATTAAAAATTTGAGCATTGATTGTTTGAGAAAAAGATTTTACTCTTAAAGATCGTTTTATCTGAAATTTCTTGTAATCCAGGCCCTAAGCCATTAGTTGTTCCACGTGTTGCGTGTGGCCTTCAGCCGAGGATTTGCTTGAACACCTTAACAAGGCATTCAGCCGAGTGTATTCTCTAAGGGACATTTTTTTTATAATTAACAAGGGGTTTATTCTAAATTATTTATCTGTCTTGTTTTCAGGCATTCAGCCATTGTTTCAATTTTTGTGGCCTTCAGCCGTACAGTAAGTTAATCAGGCTTCGGCGGTTATGTAGTAAGTTTAAAAAGAAATTTTCTTGCTTAAAAATGTTATTAATGTGCCTTAATTATAGTTGTCCTTCAGACATGTAGTGTAGGCCTTCAAGTGTTAATTGTTTTCATTGCATGTTCCTTTTTTTATAAAAAAATTACCTTCTAATTTTAATCACTTATGATTTCTAAGCCAGGCCTTCTGCCGTTCTTGTTTGCTGTGTGGTTTTCGGCCTTCAGCGCAAAAAGCATCTTCAGTTTTCCTTAACTAGACCTTCCGCCGTATTGTTTAATTGTGATCTTTTTAGCCAATGTGTAAATAAGTGGTTCATAGAAAAATAGTTGTGTGTTTGGTTGTGGAACTCAGAGTAACTGCTTACGGCCCCGTCCACAACCTGTGCGCTCTCTGACTACCTACCAACCAGGTCTTATGAGTATTAAATAATAGTGTTTCATGTATCCAGCAAAAATATAGTCATATTACAAAAATTTCCGGAGAACTCTGTACTATGCCATACAACTAATGTTACAGCGGATTGCTGATTTATTACAAAAAATTCCGGCATTATAGACAGCTTCTATCAAGGTAACAAGGACGCTGTAAACTCAAAGGAATAGAGAAACTGGGACAACATATCCGGCTATGAGAGTACACGCAGTGTGGTGACTTGAGCCATTGAAGTAAGTTGAATGGCCAGTCGACAGCAGACAGTTAATAGTGGAGAGCGTACAGTCATACTACGGTGGAGCGTTGTGGAGAGAGAGAGAGAGAGAGAGAGAGAAAGAGAGAGAGAGTGAGAGTTCTAAGCAAGCAAATAGGCTGTACTCCAAATCTTGTGTGAGGTGGTGCTACTGTTAAACGAGGTAGAAAGTTTGGTGAAATTTTTAGCTTTCCTATTATTTTGTGAGAAGTTTCATTAGTGAAAAGTGTGCATAATTATTTGTACAACCATTGACGTATTTCATCTTTTACAGACAATGCTATTTTAGTTCAAAGTGTCACGGATATATATCCGTAGACGTAATTCATTTTCTGAACCGTGTGCATCATTTTAGAAATAATATTTTCAGTTTTAATGTAAATTATGATTTTCCATTTACCTCGCCGAGCGCGTCTTTCGAAATCTGTTTAAAAGAATTGACGTTGTTCAGGATTGAGCTGTCATCTGTCGAAGTTTTTCTTGGGATTACAGTTAATAATTACTCCTTGAAATTTACTGCCCTCTGTTGCTCCTAGGAGAATAACCAGTCAGTATGTTGTGCACAGCAACTGAACTTCATTTACATAAGCCAATTCTGAACAATGTAGGATTGAGATCCTCGGAAATATGACGACTGATGACACGCCCTAGTCTCGTCCAGTTGTATCGTGGCTTCTGCCTCTAACACCCTTAATGTCGACAGGATTTCTTGCAGCATGCTTTGTTCGATCGCACTAACAAATAAAAGATGACTATACTGATTCTTGTAACATCTCTGGTAATGATCCCTAATTTGCACTGGACCTTTATTTCCCTCACTTATATCGCAAATTAAGTAGACCTGTCATTCACGACGGTCATCGAGACGATACATTTTCCAGTCTACAGATGATTTTTCCATCCGCTGGTATTGATGTAACGGAGGAAGTGGAACTGAAATGTCTGTAAGTGAATTATTTCGGCGTACGTTCTCCTAAAATTGTCGCCATTAACTTTAATGCCAAGAAAATTAACGTCTTTGTTACACAACTATCATGAAAATAAAATACCAATATGGCAACAATTTTTTGAGTGTCGACCACGACTATGGGACACGAAAAAAGCTAACATAATCCCGCTGGGAATTCATACCCATAAAATTAATGGAACAGGGCCCAGACGACAACGATTAGCTTTAAATTAAATTTCAGGTCTTTATAATCCGCTTACGTCGTCGCAGTAGCGACCGTCTTCCTGCGTTAATTATATGGCCCGGTCCCTAAAGTGCAATGCCGTTTCCAATTAACGTTTATCTCCCAAGAGCGATTTAATAAGCCTCTCTGCTTAATAAAAGTTTCCCCCTTTCGCTGTGGAAAAAAATATTAATTTCGGGTGTGATGGGTACAGGCAGTCGTGCCCCTGCTGTGAAATTTTATTGCCATAAGTCTCAGGAACGACATGCTGGACTGACTTGTTGAAAAGTTTTGGAAGAATTCTGTGAAATTCACGAAAAGTTTCGTACAACTTTGTTCTACTACGGCAAAACTGTCATATTTACAAGAGATGTTTATTTACAATGGCGAAAAACAAGAAAAACCTCAAAAAAGATGTTTAGATATATCTAGGGTGTCGGATCACTGTTATGTAAACGGTAAAATCTACTAGATTGAATAGTCAGAAATATGACAGTAATGATCGGAAATAACTGCTTAGCTGTTTACTGACATCAGTATTATACAGCTTAACGGAACGACTTACAATCATAGAAAGTGTTCATTGTAACTAATTCCAGCACGTGAATTTCAACGCCACATGACACAGAATGTCACTGTTTTATGTTGCTAAACGGAGTAGGAAGCTAAGATCCCGTCCGACAGTTTAGGCTCTACTGGGGACGCACATTCCACTGACTTGGAATGAGATGTGACAACGCTTCAGGGCGTGGAATATTTACTCTTTCAATCCAAAGACGGAGGTACCTGTTTATGAGATAGTCACAGTCATTAATAGCGCTGTGAAATAATCCTCCATCATGTGGAAACCAATCCCATCGCCAACAATGAGAAGTGTAGTCTGCAATCTCCGTGGTAGCACTCCTCGAACGAATGCCAATGATGTCCTTAATTCAGACATGGTGCCAGCATGAAATATGTCACTTGCGCTTCTACAATTCTGGACCAGAAGTTGATAGAGAAGCGTTGAAAAGTATCTAATACGAGCATGCTGTACAGAGTTTCGCCACATCAGCCTTCGTTGTTACGCTGAATCTTCATGAGTATTGAAAGACATGTCATCCTCGAAAAATACTAACTGTACGAATTTAATCAGTGTTGATGTTGTCCTATAATCGTCTTACCAGAAATCTCTGTCTTCTTTGCATTTCCTCTAACTAACTCTCGCTATTTCTAAATTGAACTTTAGCATTTCCCTTTTTCATATTTTTTTAGCTTCCTTGCTCATACTTGTAGAACGTTAGCCTTGCATTCGTTATTGACTCCTCTTCTATAGGTCACCTTCCCTTTGACATTCCCCTCCTAGAGATCACAATGTGGGCTAGTCCGGAATCTTTTGGCATTCCAAAGATTAACACGACACTTTTTCAATTACAGGCCACGTGTCCTGTGGATATATATTATGTGACTTTAATGCAATTATTTCCATTGCCTTTTGCATCCTCGTTCCGTTGATCATTTCTGGTTATTCCGCCTTTTAGTGGCACTTACCCATGACAAGGGCAGCAGCGTGCCCTGAACGTATGTCCGCTTCTCCACCCTCTTTGACAAAGCCGTTGGCAGAATGAGAGTGACGTCTGATGCCGGAAATCTTTGTCTACCATTACTGATGATTTTTATTCAAAATTTAAGCAGTAGTGAGGTGTGAATCTGGGACACGAAACGTTTTGACAATTAGTAAAAGAGCCTACCCAAATGCCATGGGTGCAGCTTTCCATGCAATGAAAATGAGGAACACTATTGTAGTAATGGCTGGAATTTATGAGAGCACTTTACCTCTATGCTCAGTTGTAATAAAGACTCTTCTTCTATACAACTCTTGTCAGCAAACTTGTCTCTCGGCACAAGTACCGTCTCATTGGTCGCCTGGAAGTAAATGCCCTCTATCGTAACTCTCTGAACCTTGGCCGTTCGTGACAGTCTAGGAATCTCAGCAGCCAATTACAGCAGACCGTACGAGTTTCTACCAATTATAATTTTGCAAGTAAGTCAAAGCCTTGAGTATTCTGCCAGTGATGGTCTGGCATGGGGAGAAAGGCACAAAATCTCTCCCAGTGCATGACAGGTTTGTAGTCCTGGTCTATCGGCTGTATTACGCGTAGAAATGCGTGGAAAATTGCGTATTCCACAGAAATAATCTTCTTGAGCCAGCATGAGTGACCGTTACAAGGATTTCAAAAGAACGTTATTTCATGGCTTGACTGCGGAGAAATTACGGATCTCAAGCTTCTCCCACATTGCCGACTACGCCTGGCTTCATATGTTACCTTTCCAAAACGATTCCTCCACGTTATTCACACTATTGAGTTTTTGCGGCAGACAGCATGGCCCCTCAGCTGCCCGCAGACCTGAGATGAGACGAAGCGAATACTGCATCATTTACATAGTGTGGACGACACCTTTCAGTTCCTGACATGTTTACGTCTCTGTGGTCCTTTTATGTAAGCTTCCATTACCTTGAACCAGTTCTCCAAGGCTGCAGAAATGAAGATGGCTCTCACTGTAGAAAAAAAAGAAAAACGTATCCTCATACACTCGCTAATCCATCACGCACAGCGAAACACAACAACGCTGGTGCACAATAGCTCCGGTGATTACTCCTCAGTGCTTTCGCTTCTGGATTCTGAAATCATACATGGAAAGTATAAGACGGAAATCGCCCCTACTTATCCATCGTCTCGTCAAATGCTCTCATTATTATTATCTTCCAGTACTGCCTCAATGGTTTAAACCTTACCAGGGAGTCATCCATTCATAGTTCAAAGCCATATTACTTCTTTGTACAGTTACCCACGGCTAGGAGAGCACCTCTTGATCCTCTGTAACATCTCGGCAACGAATCTGTTGAGGGACGAAATGTGTCACCAACCTTTCGAATTGCTTCTCTTGAGGGTCTGAATCTCGGCAAAGTTATTACGTATAATTTTCCACAGTGTACGTTAACTAATGTTTAGGTTATAAACGTTATCTCGTAAGATTTCTTTCTGGTCTTCAGTACCACTACATTGTCACAAACAAACTTGCTTCTCCCCGTTGCACTCTGCGGTTTTCATGGCGTCTTATTATTCATTACATTGCAAACGTTTATTTTCTGCGTATACATACATCTCCAAATTCCTATTATTAACAAATTCCTAACCTAATGTATCCTACTCCCATTGCCTAACGTCTATTTTCATCTTTTATGTCGAACAACGTGCCCCATGGGCCGTCCTCGTCATCGGGGGTTAATATTTCAGCTCCTTTCTGCCTTCTTTGTACCAACTGAGGCGCCGGACATTCTAATGTTCATAACACAAGTTTCCCTCTCTTGGTTTCATTCTTAGTTCCCCTTTATGTAGCCAAAATCATTTTCACTGGAGTCGATATCTTATTTGGTAATTGCAGTGTCACGTTTATCCACTCTTTTGCGCGCAGAAACACCTCAAAGTTTTTCCCAGCCTCAGCTGTTGTATTACATCCTAGGTACCTGCAAGTAGATTTTTCATTCTCTGACGCGCTAGACCAAACGTTTTCTCATTCGTCCATCACCCTCACAAGATTCAGAACAGTATTAGTAAACAAATTTCCATTTGTGAACTGCTGTGTTGTGATTATTACGGAAGTTTTCATGATGTGATGTCTTTTTTATTGTAAAGTGAGTAAAGCCACTAGTAAGAAAGTGAATTACGTAATTACAGCGTCATTACGTTAAACGTCTTTTCGAATATAATTATCTGCTTAGAAAAAGAGAGCAAGTGTTGCAGGATTGTTTTTAACTACTCTTTCTGCCTTTTCTGGACGCTGAGTGCTACATATGTAAGTTCACCGTATCGTATGATTATTATGAATAATGACGTTGTGTTTAATTAAAAACTGTATTTTTCAGCAAGCTAATTAACCTGCTGTTCCCTTTACATTAATTGAGGCATGAAAATAGTTTTTTAACCGTTTTAACTAAGTTGGTGGCAGTTCTTTTGATGATGCAACGGTGTAATTATCAGAGCCGTCACTGGCAGTATTATTGAATGTTGTCTACAGTAATGATTCAGCGTTAAAGGATGGACGGCATTGATCATCGGGATGTGCATAAAACATGAGATGTGTTGCGTGGCAGTTTAAGGTGTCATATACCAATTCTGACAAGGAAAGCGGTCTAGGCAAAATTTTCTGCTATTCTGGTCACTGAAATAGAACTTGAAGCAAATTGCAGAACCATATGACCAGTTCATCGGTGCTGTTAATAAGACTTTCTGTTAAGCTATCGCCGGCCGAAGTGGCCGTGCGGTTAAAGGCGCTGCAGTCTGGAACCGCAAGACCGCAACGGTCGCAGGTTCGAATCCTGCCTCGGGCATGGATGTTTGTGATGTCCTTAGGTTAGTTAGGTTTAACTAGTTCTAAGTTCTAGGGGACTAATGACCTCAGCAGTTGAGTCCCATAGTGCTCAGAGCCATTTGAACCATTTTTTTGTTAAGCTATCCCTCGCGTATGCTGTAACACTTACAATGATGATCTGAATCCAGATGTAATACCACACCTAGAGGACTAGCACAGGTTATTCTAACAGAACCAAATGGGCGAAGAAACCATCAGACAAGAACACCTTACTTCCTTTAACACTCTCCTCGAAGAGAGAAAGTTGAGAAAACTGGAGAACTAGACACATCAGAGAGTAGTCATGGGGCCACAGAATCTTGAAGAAACTAAACACAAATCTAAATCCAACACCTATTCGGATGTAACAGCTGATGAGATTGCTCATAAACTTTTACTGAATTTTAAACAAAACATCAGAATAAAACTAAGAGACCTGTATGCAACCTATGTCCAAAGAGGAGTGAAGAAATCTCTGAATTTACACTAGATTTTAACGCCACAGTAAACCACCGCAAGTTAGGGAAAGCTGCTGGTTTGGATGACATCACAGCAGAACAAAGAATGAACTTCAGTATTGGCACTAAGGAATGGTAGATACGACATTTTAAAATTATCCTAAGGTGGTCAAATATTTGAAAATTATGGCGTAATGAATGAGTAATGTCATTCTGAAGCCTGGAAACCTCAGCAATAACCCGAAGAAATGTAGAACGATATCTCTCCCGTCTCAGTTATACAAGACATTCGAAATAATGCTACTCATCCAACTCATTCAGGCTATTGTCCAACAACTCATCCCGCGACAGCCGAACTAAACATACTGAAAACATTTTTGTAAATTGACACATTACGGGAGTAGTCTTCACCGATCTTAGTGCATTATACGATATGATTAACCATCGTATTCTTTAAAAAAACGTATTTGCTCTCATCAAGGGCGCATAACTTAGCAGGCTTAAATCAACACAGTTGCAGAATCGTGTGTTTCTTGTTAATTTTCAAGTGCTGCATAGTAAATGGAGAATCCATTTCAGAAATACCGTTTGCCTCAATGAAGCGTGCTGACTCCGCTGTTTAATATTTACACAAATTACCAGCTGCTTTCTTAATATAAGGCTGGTTACCTAAAGCTCAACCCCTCACAAACTTTAATCAGCACTTTCCGTCTCAGGAACGACACCACCCCTTGGAATATTGATTTACACTAACGAACGATGGTGTAACACTGTACTTCTTCCTCACTGTTCCAACGTCAAACAGAAAAACCAGCATCTGAGCAAAACTTCACTAACTTCTGATATATTTTATGTTTGTTAGAAATTACGTAACTTTATATAGCCGCTTGACGTGCAAAACATTCGAATCGGTGTCGTCTTACAATACAATTCTCTGGCCGCTAAAAGGTATCATAAAGCTTATAATGGCCATATTAAATATCTACCTCTGCTCTTGCTTTCTCCCTTGGATGACGGGCAGTGGAGGTATACATGCATTTATTGTGTAACAAATGTGAGTAGATTTTAAATATTATCTTCGCGCAGTGCTTATTCATTAAATAGCTTCACGCCATGACACATATTTATCATATGAAAGTAAATTTCATCCAAGGAAAGAGCAAGGTACATAGTCGATTTATCTTACGCTGTGTATTCGCGTTCCTACCTCTAAAGATAATTACTAGATCCGCTATCTTCTTCACAATAACTCACGGAAAAATCATTTTACATTTTAGCGTTCTGCCACCAGACACGATAGGCACTTATAATATCTGTTATCATTGCTTGTTGAATATATACCTACATTTTAAAGTACATAGCGCGACAGGTCATAGGTGGAAAAGGTTTGTAAGACGTGCGTAAAATGTGAATTCAGTGATATAAACAAATTTCATTTGTTTATTATGCTTCACGAACGTGAGCAGAGGGCAAACTAAAGAGAATAAATAACTATTGCACATCGACGGAAGAGATGTTTTTGTCAGTGGAGCAGCACTTTCAGGTTAAAATTAAAAATATTGTCGTACCGGCCCACTTGAATGCCACTTACAATGGTTCAAAGCACTGATCTGCAGGTTTTTAGCAGTTATTACTGCAATTTTATATACTAATTAATGTTCTGGAGTTTGTGAATTAGATTGGCACGAGCCGCAACAATAAATATGAGTGCCTATATAATACTTCATTTATATGAACTTACTACAATTGTTGTAGTTTAATAAATTATGTGGTACATCATAATATTAATTTTTCTAGCATCGGAACGAGGATTTGCTTTTGAAATTTTGATGAGATCTAGGTAATGCTAAAGATTACCAAGCAGACAACCATAGACCCTGGACAGGCTAGCAATGTCGAGTCAAGTCATGAGTGGAAGAAACTGCCACTCTGAAGTACGACCGATAAATGCCTTAAGAGAAATTTCTACACTATTTGAATTGTTGTTTCCGGCGGTGAACGAATTAAAAAAAGTTGCTATCCCTGTCGAATTTGGGAAAATTCAAAGATGCAACATGTTATAGCAATCAGAAATCGTGGAGAAACCGAACGTGTTAACGTCCAGACTTGCCGAACTTTCGGAAAGACAAAATGCGTTGATGAAGGAGTTTTCCACTGAAATATCAACATTGAAAATAGCGTCTTCCAGTATACTGGACGTGTTGTAGAAACTAGCGGACAAGGTTATAGAATTGCCATGCTCTTTGAGCCTGTTAGTCATGGACAGAATGGGTAATATTGCTGCAGAGCAGGAAAGGGTACACCACGAACAATTTTAGACACAAGGGAACCAGTTTACAGCAAATCTCATGGTTTGGTCACCCGAAAACGACACCCAAATGGCACAATCACTAGTAACCAAAGCACAGGAAACCACTGGAAAAATTTCGAATGAAGTGATGAAAGATTATACCGATTTCAGCATTCAAGGTGATTTGCGTAATGGAACCGATAAATTAGTACAGGATATATCGTTGTTGTTGTGGTCTTCAGTCCAGAGACTGGTTTTATGCAGCTCTCCATGCTACTCTATCGTGTGCAAGCTTCTTCATCTCCAAATACCTACTGCAACATACATCCTTCTGAATCTGCTTAGTGTACTCATCTCTTGGTCTCCCTCTACAATTTTTACCCTCCACGCTGCCCTTCAATACTACACTGGTGATCCCTTGATGCCTCATAACATTTCCTATCAACCGATCCCTTCTTTTAGTCCAGTTGTGCAACAAATATTTCTTCTCCCCAATTCTGTTCAGTACGTCCTCATTAGCTATGTGATGTACCCATTCTAATCTTCAGAATTCTTTTGTAGCACCACATTTCGAAAGTTTCTATTCTCTTCTTGTATAAACTATTTATCGTCCATGTATCACTTCCACTCCACTTTAAGAAAAGTCTCCCTCACACTTAAATCTGCATTCGATGTCAACAAATTGCTCTTCTTAAGAAACGCTTTCCCTGCCATTACCAGTCTATATTTTATATTCTCTGTACTTCGATCATAATCAGTTATTTTGCTCCCAAAATCTAAAAACGAATCTACTACTTTAAGTGTCTGATTTCCTAATCGTATTCCCACAACTTCATCTGATTTAATTCGACTATATTCCATTATCCTCATTTTGCAGTTATATCCTCCTTTCAAGACTCTCTCCATTCCATTCAACTGCTCTTAGAGGTCCTTTTCTGTCTCTGACAGAATTACAATGTCATCAGCAAACCTCAAAGTATTTATGCCTTCTCAGTGAATTTTAATTCCCACTCCAAATTTTTATTTTAATTCCATTACTGCTTGCTCAATATACAGATTGAATAACATCGGGGAAAGGCTAGAACCATGTCTCACTCCCTTCCCAACCTCTGCTTCCCTTTGATGCCTCTCTACTCGTATAACTGTCATCTAGTTTCTGTACTATCTGTAAATAGTCTTTTGATCCTTGTATTTCACCCTTGCCACCTGTAGAATTTGAAAGAGGGTATTCCAGTCAACATTGTCAAAAGCTTTCTCAAAGTCTACAGATACTAGAAACGCAGGTTTTCCTTTCCTTAATCTATCTTCTAAGATAAGTCGTAGGGTCAGTATTGCCTCACGTGTTCCAACATATCTACAGAATCCAAACTAATCTTCCCCGAAACTGGCTTCTACCAGTTTCTCTATTCGTCTGTAAGGAATTCGTGTTATTATTTTTAATCCGTGCCTTATTAAACAGATAGTTCGGTAATTTTCACACCTGTCAACACATGATTTCTTTGAGATTGGAATTATTATATTCTTCTTGAAGTTTGATGGTATTTCAACCGGTCTCATACACCTTGCTCACCAGATGGAAGAGTTTTGTCAGGGCTGGCTTTCCCAATGCTATCAGTAACTCTAACGGAATGTTGTCTATTCCCGCGGCAAATTGGTAAGGTCTTATGTGACCAAACTGCTGTGGTTGGTTCAAATGGCTCTGAGCACTATGGGACTTAACTTATGAGGTCATCGGTCCTCTAGAACTTAGAACTACTTAAACCTAACTAACCTAAGGACATCACAAACATCCATGCCCAAGGCAGGATTCGAACCTGCGACCGCAGCGGTTGCGCGGTTCCAGACTGTAGCGCCTAGAACCGCTCGGCCACTCCGGCCGGCACTGCTGTGGTCATCGCTCACTGTTCGTGGGGCCATGTTTCAACTTAGGTCTTTCAGTGCTCTGTCGCCCTTGTATAAACCCTCTATATACTCCTTCCACCTATCCGCATTCCCTTCATTGCTAAGAACTGGTTTTCCATCTGAGTCCTTGATATTCATACAGGTGGCTCTCTCTTCTTCAAAGGTCTCTTTAATTTTCCTTTAGGCAGTATCTATCTTACCCCTAGTGAGAAAAGCCTCTGCATCCTTACATTTGTCCTGTAGCTATCCCTGCTTAGCCATTTTGTACTTCATCTCGATCTCATTTTTGAGACGTGTGTATTCCTTTTTGCCTGTTTCATTTACAGCATTTTTATATTTCTTCCTTTCATCAGTTAAATTCAGTATCTCTTCCGTTACCCAAGGATTTCTACTAGCCCTCGTCTTCTTACCTACTTGATCCTCTGCTGCCTTCACTATTTCATCTCTGAAAGCTACCCATTCTTCTTCTGTTGTATTTCTTTTCCCCCGTATTTGTCAATTGTGCCATAATGCTTTCTCTGAAACTGTCTTCAACCTCTGCTTCTTTCAGTTTATCCAGGCCCCATCTCCTTTTATTCCCACCTTTTTGCTATTTCTTCAGTTTTCATCTACACCTCATAACCAAAGATTGTGGTCAGAGTTCACATCTGCCCCTGGAAATGTCTTACAGTTTAAAATCTGGTTCCCAATTCTCTGTCTTAGCATTATGTAATCTATCTGAAACCTTGAAGCGTCTCCAGGCCTCATCCACATATATAACTTTCTTTCACGATTCTTAAACCAAGTGTTAACTATGATTAAGTTATTCTCTGTGCAAAATTCCAGCAGGCGTCTTCCACATTCATTCCTTTCCCCCATTCCATATTCACCCACTACTTTTTCTTCTGTTCCTTTTCCTACTATCGAATTTTAGTCCACCATGACTAT
The DNA here is from genome assembly GCF_023864345.2 of Schistocerca serialis cubense. Classification (NCBI taxonomy): domain Eukaryota; kingdom Metazoa; phylum Arthropoda; class Insecta; order Orthoptera; family Acrididae; genus Schistocerca; species Schistocerca serialis. The sequence goes on from NC_064642.1 coordinate 527,205,425, forward strand.
TAAATTTTCGTCACCCTCCAGTATCTGAATAATTTCTTTTATCTCGTCGTTCATTGTTCAATCTGTTAGTCATCTGCTGAGTTAGTTGGGACAGAAACTTATGCTACTGTGGTAGTCGTGGGCTTCGTATCTATGTTGGCTACAATAATGAGTTCACTATGCTGTTCGTAGTGGCTTACTCGTGTCCATATTTTTTATTCATTATTAAACCTACTCCGGCATTACCCCTATTTGATTTCGTATTTAGAACCCTGTATTCACCTGACCAGAAGTCTCGCTCCTCTTACCACCGAACTTCACTAATTCCCACTACATTTAACCTTAACTCATCTATTTCCCTTTTTAAATTTTGTAACCTACCTGCCTGATTAAGGGATCTGACATCCCTCGCTCCCATCCGCAGAAGGCCAGTTTTCTTTTATTTATTATAATGGCATAACACGGCGAAACATCATCTCGATAATGTTAAGAAAGAACTAGCAGAAGTAAAAGACATTGTGCAAGATGGAGAATCCATAGCACACGGATCCGAAGATAATTTTCTGAACTGATACTGAGCAGCCTGCAGCGAATACCAGGTGAATCCAGTTAATGCCCTTGCAATGTGGGTGCCACACCAGTATACACAACAATGTTACCAGAGGAAAAATTTAATACTCCATCGCCTACATCAAACTTTTCTGCCAAACAAGAGGTCCATTCCTCCTACCGTTTTCATTCGGACATTTTGCAGGACTATGCAAAGATCATGGTCGGGTGGCCGATAGATGGATTTTGTAAGTTATTTCATTCAGGGAGAAGCTATGATGTTCGTCACTGAAGCTGCTGAGTACAGCAGAACTTACAGTGCATTAAAAAAATCATTTCTCGCCAGATGTGGGTCCGCTGGAGACAAAGAACTACTTCTTAAGGAAGCGTTCAATCCAGGGCCTTTCCTGGTTCAGCAAGGCAGCTTGCACAGATACTTTGAGAAATACAATAACAAGACGAGGTACTGAGGTAATCCGTTATCTCATAGGCGTGTCATATGCATTTTACAGGCGAAAATGTCATTGCACAGTAGACAAAAATTGATTACTGTATCAGAAATTAATTTGGATGAACTTCTGTCAGTATTGGACGCGACAGATTTGACGCGGGCAGCTACTACCAACAATGGAAAGTTTAATACTTCCAGACTCGTTAGGCAGGTTAGAAGTAGGGTTGCGAAACCATAATATTCAACAATGTACTGTATGTAATTTTGGGCAGTTGTTTTCTATACTTTAGGAGAAAAATAAAGTATGTGAAAATATTTTATTTCGCATATCTTGGTTTCTCCTGCGGTTAATTTTACATATATAATCATAATGTTGCTTATAACAGGCTGAGTTACTGAATTGTGAGTTAAATAGTCGTTTCCGAATGGAACATCAGATTTCGTCCGTGTCTAAATCAAAGATTAAATTGAGGAAGAGTAAGAACGCATTAATTTCATATTCTTCATATCTAGCAAGTACCACGTCTGATTCTGCTAGACTGTGAGAAGTAAATAAACGTCTTCTTGTGGAATGCTTACTTCATGAAAAGTTAGGCAGCAGCATTCTAATTATTACTCGTCACATATCGGCACAGTCTCATCATTTCGTGTCCTTACGAGACGATTGCTGCCAACTTCTGCGGCTCTACGTAGCGGGGTAAAGCCTTACGTTGCGTGTTTCAATTTGTTTTTGTATGAGGCATATTGAGTATAACAAAGTTCCATTGTTCGGTTTTTTGGCATACTATGATAACGAATCATAGATAACAATAATTATAGTAAACTGAGTACTCCTTGTACACCCACAAATCGTAATCCTCAACATGAAACGGATGAAGTAAATGGTGTACATATTACACTGAAAAAGTATAACAGTGATACAAAGATGCAGAAACGACTGCAGAATTATAAAGGCCAACGGGATATCGGACCCAGTGCTTGGTTAACTAATGATCCAGCAAACTAATATAATAGGCTTGTGGTCTAGGGATAGCTTATTTGGCTAGTTATCAAAACGCCCTAGGTAGTGGATTCGAATCTCGCCACAACCAACGATGGTAACCGAGGACCTCGCACATAAGAAGTCACTCTCATTTCGCCAACGGCCTTGTCAAAGCGGCTGGGGGAGCGGACCGACGTTGAGGGCACTCTTTTGCCCTTAAGATGAGAAACTGCATGTAAAAGATTGAAGAATCAGCAATTTCCAATGGCACATGGCTACAGAATCTGTTAAAAAGAGATAAAGTGTATCCACAGGACCCGTGGCTTAAAACTGAGAAAGTGTCATGATGATCTTTGTATTGCCAAACAATTGCTGACTGCCCCCCCTTCAGATCTACGCGATGGGACTGTCAAGGGGAACGTTACGTTGAGAAAAAGACTGAATAACCAACGAAAGGGTAAGTTTTACTAGTCGTGGCGTGGAACGTCAGAACTTTGAACGTTTTAGGGAATCTAGAAAATCTGTAAAGGGAAACGCTCAGTCTAGATATAAGTGGGGGGGGGGGGGGTTAATGAAGTAAAATGGAAAGGAGACTAGTATTTCTGATCAGACGAGTATATCATAATATTAGCAGCAGCAGGAAATTGTATTACGATAATAAAATTTGTTATGAATAGGAAACGAGCTGCTGTGAACAGTTCAGTAATAAGATTGTTGTCACCAGACTGGACAAAAAAACCAACGCCTGCAACAACACTTTACGTATCATACCAAAGTCGCAGGCAGAAGCAGAAACGAAATAGAAAGTACATTATGTGATAAAAAGTGTACGAACAGCAAGCTGAAAACAAATTACAAGTTCGTGGCACCCTCCATCAGTCATGCTGGAATTCAATATGGTGTTGGCCCACCCTTAGCCTTGATGTCTGCTTCCACTCTCGCAGGCATACGTTCAATCAGGTGCTGGAAGTTTTCTTGGGGAATGGCAGTCCGTTTCTCACGGATTACTGTACTGAGGAGAGGTATCGATGTCGGTCGGTGAGGCCTGGCACTAAGTCGGCGTTCCGAGACAAATGGCTCAAGTGTATCTGAGCACTATGGGACTTAACTTCTGAGCTCATCAGTCCCCTAGAACTTAGAACTACTTAAGCCTAACTAACCTAAGGGCATCACACACATCCATGCCCGAGGCAGGATTCGAACCTGCGACCGTAGCGGTCGCGCGAATCCAGACTATAGCGCCTAGAACCGCTCGGCCACTCCGGCCGGCGTTCCAAGACATCTCAAAGGTGTTATCTAGGATTCAAGTAAGGACTCTGTGCAGGCCAGTCCATTACAGGGATGTTATTGTCTTGTAACCACTCCGCCACATACCGTGCATTATGAACAGGTGCTACTTCGTGTTGAGAGATGCAATCGCCATCCCCGAATTGCTCTCCAACAGCGAGAAGCAAGAAGGTCCGTAAAACATCAGTGTGTTCCTGTGCTGTGATAGTGCCACGCGAAACAACTAGGGTTGCAAGCCCCCTCCATGAAAAACACGACCACACCATAACACCACTGCCTCCAAATTTTACTGTTGGCACTACACACGCTGACAGATGACGTTCACTGGGCAGTCGCCTTACCCACACCCTGCCATCGGATCGCCACGTTGTGTACCGTGATTCGTCACTCCACACAATATTTTCCCTTTGTTCAATCGTGAAATCTCTACGCTCCATACACCAAGCGAGGCGTCGTTTGGCTTTGGCATTTAATGGCGTGATTTGTGGCTTATGAGCAGCCGCTCGACCATGAAATCAAGGTTTTTCTCACCTCCCGCCTAGCTGTCATAGTACTTGCAGTTGATCCTGATGCAGTTGGGAATTCCTGTGTGATGGTCTTGTGGTCGACCTGTACGCTTTTGTACTGTCTGTGTCGCTTCAATTTCCCACTTCACTATCACATCGGAAACAGTGGAGTGTGAAAATCTCGAGTACAGACGTATGACACAAGTGATACCCAATCACCTGGCCACGTTTGAAGTCCGTGACATCTGCGAAGCGTCCCATTTTGCTCTCTAACCATGTCTAATGACCAACGAGGTCGCTGATATGGAGAACCTGGCTGTAGGTTCCATAGTGCACTTGAAACGGAAAACGTATGTTTTGGGGGGTGTCCGGATACTTTTGATCACATAGTGTATATGAGGAAGTTGAAGACGACATTTGATATGTAAAGAGAGTTGAAAATCTAACAATCAAGAGGTATTGAAACGCGGTTGTAGGAGAAGAAATAGAAGAAGGTGTTACTAGAGAATTTAGATTGGCAGTAGGAACGACAAGGAGAACAGACAAACTGAGTTCCGCGATAAATTTAACATAGTAATCACGAATACTGTGTTAAAGAATCGAGAGACGAGGAAGTATGCCTGATAAAGACCTGAACACTTGGGAATATTCCGCATGGTCAGGCAGAGATTCCGAAAAATTGTAAGACATAAACAGGAGTCGATATAAACTCAAATCACTATTTGATGATGATGAAGAGTATACTTAAATTCAAGAGAATTGTCAGGAAGAATCAGTATGGAAGGAACTGGGATATTAAAGTACTGAGGAACGATGAGATGTGTTTGGAATTCGATAATGATGTGTGTACTACGATACGAAATTATAGCGGAGGCTTTCCACTGACGAAGGTTGGTTGGTTGGTTTTTGGGGGAGGAGACCAGACAGCGAGGTCATCGGTCTCATCGGATTAGGGGCGGATGGGGAAGGAAATCGGCCGTGCCCTTTGAAAGGAACCATCCCGGCAATTTGCCTGGAGCGATTTAGGGAAATCACGGAAAACCTAAATCAGGATGGCCCGACGCGGGAATGAGTCCAGTGTGCTAACCACTGCACCACCTCGCTCGGTCCCACTGACGAAGAGTGGACGTCTGTAACAAGGGAAATCACGGATGCTGGCAGTCAAACATAGCTACAAGGAAGAAGACTGCGGAACCTTGAGTAATAGAAGAAATACTTCTATTGATCGACGAAAGAAGGAAATGCAAAAATGTTCAACGATATAGAGGTAGACAGAAACATAAAACGTGTAGGACTGAAATAAATAGGAAGCGCGAGGAAGCCAAGGTGAAATGAATGTGAAGGAATCGAAAAAGGACTCTTGCAACATACAGATACGTCTAAACGTCATTCAGTGAAACCAAAGGCAAGGGTGGTAGCATTAAGAGGGTAGTGATAATACCAGTGTTAAACGCAGAGAAGAGAACGGGTTCGTGGAAAAAGTATAACGAAGGCATCTGTGAGGGGAGGGCTTGCCCGATAATGTGATAGAAGAAAATATTATAGTTGATATGGAAGACATAGGGGTGCTACGTTAGAGTCAAAATTTAAAAAAGCAGAAGGGATCAATCGTCCATTGGCGTTTATAAAACAATTGGGTCAAGTGGCAACAAAACGAATATTCAGGTTGGTGTGCTGATTCTACGACACTGACTATGTATCATCACACTTTCGGAAAAGATATCTCATTCGCAATTCCGGTATTATCAAGGGCAAATAGGTGCGTAAACTATCGCATTATCTGCTTAATATCTCGTGTAGCCAAGCTGTTGAAAGGAATAGTATATAAAAGAATGGAAATTACAAATGAGGATTTGTTACATGATTATCAATTTGGCTTTAGAGAAGGTAAAGCCGCCAGAGAGACAGCTGTGCTTGATAACTGAAGCAAGGTATAAGAAAAACGAAGATCCGCTCACAGAATCTGTCGATCTAGAAAAAGCATTCGACTGCGGGAAATGGTGCAGTGTATTCGAAATTCTGAGTAAAATACGAGTAAGCTACAGGGACGGATGGGCGATATACGGTATGCACAAGAACCAAGAGGGAACAACAAAACTGGGAGACCAAAAACTAAGTGGTCGGATTAAAAAGTGTGTAAGACAGAGATGCAGTCTTTTGCCCCTGCAGTCTATACATCGAATGGGTGATAAAGGGAATAGAAGTTCAAAAGTGTGATTAAAATTCAGGGTGCAAGGATATCAGTGATAACATTGACCGAAGACATTGTTATCCTGTGCGAAAGCGAAGAAGAATTACAGGATCTGTTGAACAGAATGAACATTCAAATGAGTAAAGAATATAGATTGAGAATAATTCTGAAGAAGTCAAATTAATGTGAAGTAGCTGAAATGAGGGTAACAAAAAGAATAAGATGATGATGTAGACGAAGTGAGTCATTTTGCAACCTATGAAGCACAATGATACCTGACCGGCGAAGCAAGGAGAACGCAAAAAATAGAGTAGAACAGGCATAAAGGACACTCCTGGACAACAGAACTTTACTGTTATGAAACTTATGCCCTAACTGGGCAAGGGTGCAAGGATATCAGTGATAACATTGACCGAAGACATTGTTATCCTGTGCGAAAGCGAAGAAGAATTACAGGATCTGTTGAACAGAATGAACATTCAAATGAGTAAAGAATATAGATTGAGAATAATTCTGAAGAAGTCAAATTAATGTGAAGTAGGTGAAATGAGGGTAACAAAAAGAATAAGATGATGATGTAGACGAAGTGAGTCATTTTGCAACCTATGAAGCAGAATGATACCTGACCGGCGAAGCAAGGAGAACGCAAAAAGTAGAGTAGAACAGGCATAAAGGACACTCCTGGACAACAGAACTTTACTGTTATGAAACTTATGCCCTAACTGGGCGAAGACATTTCTGAGAATGTACGTTTGGAGCACAGTATTGCGTCGTAGTAAATATTGGACAATGGGAAAATCGGAATATAGGAGATTAAAGCGTTTGAAATGTGATGCTACAGAATAATGCTGAAAATTAACCGAATTGATAATATGAGTAATGAGGAGTTCACAGTAGAATCGGCGAACAAAATAACATATGAAAATCACTGACAAGAAGAATGAATAAGGTTTAGAACGTGTGTTAAGGTATAATGGAATAATCTCCTAGGTGTCAGAGCGTACTGTAGAGGGTGGAAAATACAGGAGATGACAGATATTGCAATACATCCAGCAAAGGAATTTATGATGGGCTACATCAAACCAGTGAGGAGACTCAAAACAATAACAAAAAAAGAAAAATAAATAAATCTGTGTAGCATTTACAGTAGCTTTGGATAGAATGCACAGGTGAGTGGAAAAATATTTTGTGCATATATATGTTTGTGTATGTTTCTGTATGTTTTATTATCTTTATGATGGTTGGCTCGAACAGTAATTTGTGATGGGTGAAGTGAACGCTTTATTCTTGTTATTTTCAGATCGAGAAACACCTGGGAGCAACACATCACAAATCTAAAAAAGAAATGATAATAGAATGTTGACCGGTTGAAAAATTTCTGGTCTCTCCACTTGCTTCCACTTCTAAATTTCGACTGGTGATGATCACGAAAATGTTATTGTAGCTGAACTACCCGTAACATATCACACTGCAAAACGGAATTTCAGTTGCTGCATTATGGACTGTATTGTTAAGCGGAATAAAATTATTTACATTAATTCCAAGTATGGCTTCAGGTATTTCTTTGGTTTGAACCTCTGCTTATATTCGGATTAAGATTATGACATGTTCGATATGCCTGCGATCCTTGGTGATGATGTGGCGCAGATGAACAGCGAAATTCTGCATGAGCCGCTGAAGTGTAGGAACATCGATGCTGCCGATGACCTCCAGAACGGCTGGTTTCAGCTCAGGAGTGGTTTTGAGGTTACTGTCTTTGATATATTATAATATATTGTCTTTAATATAGCTCCATAAAAAGGAGTCGCATCTGTTCAGATCCGGAGAATGTGGCTTCCAATCGAGGCTCTTGCCAGTGGCCTCTGGTTACCACAGAGCCAGAATGCGGTCTCCAAATTGCTCCTCCAGGACATCAAATATTTACCTACTCCGATTAGGTTGAGCTCCGTCTTGCATGAACCACATCTTGTCGAAATCTGGGTCACTTTGGATAATGTAGATGAAACCATCTTCCATAACCTTCACGTATTGTTGGGTAGTTACCATGCCATATAGGAATATGGCACCGATTATTCCGTGACTGGTCACTGCACACCACACAGCCATCTGTTGACGGTAAAGAGACCTCTTGATCGCGAAATACGGATTATCAGGCCCCCAAGTGCGCCAATTTTGTTTATTAATGAACCCATCCAAATGAAAGTGAGCTAATTCCGATCATGCCCTCCAGCCGATAGTGTAGTTTGAACGTGCTAAGGCAAACCGTTCAGAAGTTATGACTACTTTATTTCATATAGTTCAGTGATTTTCACCCTGTACATTAGTATTAAACTGGAAAGCAGTCAAAGATTATGATGGAAGCTTAGGAGAAAATAGTCCAATGATTATTTGACATTTTTTGTGCTTAACATTGAAAAAATTTTGGACGCCATGTTTTACACTGCGTGACTATTTTGGGTTTGTATAATAGCATTGATAATCTTAAAAATAGACTAACAGAAAGAAAATATGGTCTTCTCATTGAATACGACACATGGAAAAAAATTTAACTGTTGTCCTCACCTGAACTGACTAGTAAAATTCAGAGAATTTTTTTCATAATTTATTGACAATGCTTTAGATTTGCCAAATAAAGTGTTTGGTTTCAGTGAAACACACTTCTATATAAAGCAATATGCCATATAAATTTCTAAATCATTATTAAATTGCATTATTTTGTTAATGGAACAGAAAATTTAAAGCTGCATAAACTCAAATAGGGATGATCTTTATGGAGAAGCTGCATTATTAATCGAATTAGATGTTTTATATATATATATATATATATATATATATATATATATATATATATATATATACATATATATATATATATATATATATATATATATATATATAAAAATTCAGAAGTTTTTGCAGAATTACTCACTGTACAAAGATCACAATAAGTGTTTAATAAAACAAACATTGATTTCACAGATTGCCACCAATTAACGTCACTTCTATTGTCGATTCCTGTCATTTCAGCGTTCAGAGAGACCGTTTTTCTGTGTTGGATATTAATTCCTGGGATTAAAGAAACAAAAGATTCATCAATTTGATAAAAACTTCATTATTTATTTATCTTAACTGAAATATGTTTCTAGCATTTGTAGACTTAGAGAAATCTATCAACAATGTTGACTGGAATACTATCTTTCAAATTCTGAAGGTGGCAGGGGTCAAATACAGGGAGCGAAAGGCAATTTATAAATTGTACAGAAACCAGTTGGCTGTTATAAGAGTCGAGGGGCATGAAAGGGGAGCAGTGGTTGGGAAGGCAGTGAGACGGGGTTATAGCCTATCCCCAATGTTATTCAATCTGTATATTGAGCAAGCAGAAAAAGAAACAAAAGAAAAATTCGGAGTAGGAATTAAAATCCATGGAGAAGAAATAAAAACTTTGAGGTTCGCCGATGATATTGTAATTCTGTCAGAGACAGCAAAGGACCTAGAAGAGAAGCTGAACGGAATGGACAGTGTCTTCAAAGGAGGATATAAGATGAACATCAACAAAAGCAAAACGAGGATAATGGTATGTAGTCGAATTAAATCGGGTGATGCTGAGGGAATTAGATTAGGAAATGAGACACTTAAAGTAGTAAATGAGTTTTGCTATTTGGGGAGCAAAATAACTGATGATGGCCGAAGTAGAGAGGATATAAAATGTAGACTGGCAATGGGAAGGAAAGCGTTTCTGAAGAAGAGAAATTTGTTAACGTAGAGTATAGATTTAAGTGTCAGAAAGCCGTTTCTGAAAGTATTTGTATGGAGTGTAGCCATGTATAGAAGTGAAACGTGGACGATAAATAGTTTAGACAGGAAGAGAATAGAAGCTTTCGAAATGTGGTGCTACAGAAGAACGCTGAAGATTAGATGGGTATATCACATAACTAACGAGGAGGTATCGAACAGAATTGGAGAGAAGAGAAATTTGTGGTACAACTTGACTAGAAGTAGGGATCGGTTGGTAGGGCATGTTCTGAGGCATCAAGGGACCACCAATTTTGTATTGGAGGGCATCCTGGAGGGTAAAAATCGTAGAGGGAGACCAAGAGATGAATACAGTGAACAGATTCAGAAGGATGTAGGTTGCAGTAGGTACTGGAAGATGAACAAGCTTGCACAGGATAGAGTAGCATGGAGAGTTGCATCAAACCAATCTCTGGACTGAAGACCACAACGACAACTGAAATATGTACTGCAATGATCCTTTGCATCTGTTTATCAGGACAATTATTAGTTATAAACAATCCTGTTGGACGAACATCCGCAACTGAGGCTGAAAATACCGCTACAGTTGTATAATTCTTTTATTACCACACGACGGGTTTCGGGCTCTTATAGGCCCATCATTTTCAACCTCTGAAAATATTAGTTGAATATAGCTACGAGCAATAATAATAAATTTGTGTACGAAATAATTGAGCAATATAAACAACACTTTATTTGCTAAGAAAAAAGTTGGCAGCCCGAGTCACAAAGGGCTAAAAATGTACCAGGAGATAAGCACAATGGAGATAACGATCAGCGCCAAAATTATAACAGTCGCTTTAACAGGCGAAAGTAAAAGAGACATGAAACCGGTATAATCCAAAAAACCTAAACCACAGCAGGCACAACAACTGGCAACAACTACGACAGGCTGAACACGTAATGAGAACTGCAATAGTTCAGTTCCGATCCGGCAAGTGACAGGCAATACGCGTCGTCGGTCAACATCCAGTGCAGAAAATTGCTCATGACCATGTTTTGGCCCCAAAACGATGGTTGAGTGCTGGAGTAGGGGCAGAGATCAATCCACACACCTGATACGATATAAGAAGGGATGTGACATTAGGGACGAATTACATTCTGATTGCACTAAGTGTGGCACTCGACATATTACCATGTTGTAGTCCGTTGTGAACATGTATGTAGGAAAATGTTTAATGGCAGTGGCACTGTATAGGTGCAGTAGTCATTATCTTCATGACCTGTACAAAAACACATTTGAGAATTTGTGTAAGCCAACCTTGCCCTTTAGCAAGTGCAAGATACTGGAGTGACAGGCACCAGGTCTCTTCAAGCGAAATGGCAAGTCAGCATACCATTTCATCTAGGAACTGAAGTAATTCTATGCTCATTCGTAGAAGTAGATTTATAGATGATGGATTGCATTCTATGAATGTAGTTGGTCTGTGAAACATGCCTTCGATCTTTCACCTGGGAGATGCCAGTTTGACACTGTCTAGGTAGTGATACAATTGCTGAAAAGCGACTTAGGCTGTAATAAATGCCAAGGTTTAAAGATGCAAATGATATGCTGTGGGATTGACTACATGGATAGGCAGTAAACCAAGTCGACTCCTGTGACCAATATCACAGAACAGATAGTCATTAAAATAAAAGAGTCTACATACCACACCAGTGAACAATGCAGTGACTTAACCAGCATTTTGCTGAGTTATACATATGTTTTTGAGGAAATACCCAGTATAATTCAGGGATAACAGTGTCGCCTGAATGTCACACTGCACCATACACTCTGCTGTACGTCCTACTTCATCCCTTGGTCGATAAGACCTTCTATTACTTGGGAGATACGAAAAATGTTGGAATGGAAGATCATTGCGCCGTCCAGATGCTGTACAATGGACAATTTGAAATTGAATTTAACACTGATGCTGGAGCTTATTTGCTAGTGGATCATGGAATTACGGGTATGTACCCAAACCTGAACATCAAAATTCTCCTGACGTGGTTTATAAGTACATACATAGAGTATACTAGTTTATAAATAAATATAGCTAACATTTCATAAAATATATCAGTGTAATAGGTCACTCTCCATATAGCGTGAAAAAGAAGATGTGTGCTTCTACAAGGGTATGTTTGTAGATAGTATGTATCAGAATATGTAAATTACTGGTCAATATTTCTATGGTAAAGGAAACCTAGAAAGATTCTGTACGTAAATGAAAACATGAAATACAAATTTATTGTCATGGTGCCTCATCTTGTGTGGATGTTATTGACAAACAGAAATAAGATTCATTTTACTCAGAGAAGCAATGTGAATCAACAAATTATTTGTGTTTCACAAACGGTGAGGCACTGGTAGTGTCGTGCCCATTTTGTTCTGAAACGAGGGGGAAAATCGAAATTTTTTCGTACAAAATTTGCAGTATTCGTAACGGGACATAAGATAGTCAACGTATCTCAACCTTTAACTGCCATTCTCAATGTTAGTTCAGGGTAATTTTACTTTATTAAATGGGACGGTGTATTTTTTAGGGAAATTTGAGAGGGCATTCAGTTTTTGAGTATAAATGTTGTAGTACACTTATCCGCTGGGAGTGATAGGTGATGTGATATTGGATAAATAACACAGCAAATGGTTTTCACCCACCAAGACTTCTCTCTTACTTTGTTTTTTGTTATTGTTATTCAGTGAAGGAAACTCATTTGTTTACGTGAACTGATTTGTTGGTCTTTTATTTGTATTCTCTTTACGATACTCATTAGTTTACAGGTTTGTTGACATCAGTATGAGTTTGTCCAGAGCCAATTTAAACCTCATAAGAACGTTACCTACTATTTTAAGTGTGCTCCACATCGTTTTCTAATCAAGGTTGTTCAGTACACGATTAATGAGAGAAGCTTCGTGATTTACGTTTATGATGAGACTCGTAAGAACGCTAAGGCAGCTTGCAACTTGTACGGAGAACAGTAACCTGAAAGCAGACAGCCATTTGTAAGAAATTTTCAACGACTTGCGGTCATGTCCTCTGCACAGGGGGAAGAAGGACAGCTACGCGGAAAAATTCTGAAGTCGCTATATTAGCTGCAGTTGCCGCTAATCCTCACGTAAGTTCCCGTTAATTGGAACGCGATAAGGGAATTTCGCAAATATCTTACTAGTCTACATCAAGCCCATCATGAGAACGATTTCCAGAAGCGTGGTGAATTTTCCCAGTGGGCTTCAGTACATATTGAAGATGATACATCTCCAAAGATATCATTTTCTAATGAGGCGACAATCACCAACTATGCTCGAGTATACCGACGTAATATGTATTATTTGTCAATGGAAAATCGAAGGTGATTACGGGAAGCTGAGCATCAAAGGCAGTGCAGCGTGTATGTTTGGTGTGCAATTCCGGGGTTACCCAACATTGGACCATACTCCACTGAAGGTAAAGTAAATGGCCGTAAATACAGCAAGTTTTTGGACCAAGAACTTACAGATTGCTCGAAGATGTACCCCTTGTGGAACGGGCTGCCATTTGGTTTGAACACAATGGTTGCTCATCTCACTACTCAGCTATAGCTCGATAAATGCTAACCAGAGAGTATCTTGATCGATCGATAGGATCTAGATGGCCTTTCCATTGAGCTGCTCGAGTCCCGGATCTCAGGCCCCCAGAGTTTTTTATGCGGATGCATGAAGGACAAAGCTTATTAAGATATGCCAATCACACTTGAAAATCTACGTCAACAAATTAGGAATGTCTGTGCAGAAATCAGCAAAGAAATGTTGAGGCGCCTTCAACTGACTTTTGAAGTGCGTTTTCGGGAATGCATCGAAGTTAATAGCCGTAACTTTGAGCATTAACTGAACTGGATTTCTTTGTAATGTGAATATGAATTATGGTTATCCAGTGTACAAGTACTGTAAGTATTGTATTTAAATGGTCGCCAGTAAAGCCAAAGTGAATGAAAACCATTTGCTGTCTTATTTGTCGAACTTCATAGCACTACCACCCCTAGCGGATAAATGTACTACAACTTATTCAAAATTCAATTGCCTTTCCATTTCTGTCGAAGAAAATACACCATCCCATTTGAAAAAAAGTAATTTGATCTAGAAAAACACTGATAATTGCACTTAAGGACGGAATCAAGTTCACTCTCTTTTGTCCCCTTACGAGTTCTACAAACTTTGTGCGAAACGTTTTCGATTTTCCCCTTCGTTTCGGAGCAGAGTGGCCACGATACCGTAAATGCCACACCTAAATTTTAAGGCGAGGCCGCCAATGATCTCTTTAGTGCAAATAACGCGCAAGGGGCACTACGTTAAAGTAAGTGGTTAAGCTGAGAATTTGAGTCATGAGGGAAGGCGTGCTAGCATAGTCCGTGCAGCTGCAATGATGGCTGTTCTCGGATGGCATCTGCCTAGTTCGAAGAAGATCCGGATTCGAATCCTTGTCTGGCACAGATTTCCAACTTTACCCGTTGATTTCATTCAATGCCTGCTCGCAGCCATTGTCTGCAGTTCCTTTGTTTATGTTCACAGACTACTTTTACTGATCATAGGATGGCTTGCAGTCATGTGAAATTTCAGATGCCAGGCTACCAGAATGTTATATTGTCGCGATTCAGTTTTACTTTTCAGTGCGGTAATGTATTCATTGGAAATAAGTATTGTGGTAGTTCTATTACATGTTTATTAACTTTTTTATTTTAAATTCGGTGCATTAGTGTTTGTAAAATGATTCATTCATATACTGTTCATTTAAAAAAAAAAAAGGGCAATCAATCCACTTGGGACCCGTGGAAGGTACATTAGCTTATTTGTTTCAGTTGTAAATATTTGTCATGTATTATTGTTTTTCTGACATGTTCCACATCCTGAAGGACCTCCTCACTATGGATAAATTCGAATGAAAGTAAATCAAACCTAATCTAATCAAAAGTTTAGGCCTTCTATCTTTCAAAGCTGGAATACTGTATTGTGGTGACTCCATTTTCAGGAATATCATTAGTGTAATAATCGGATAATGCATTCCTCTGGCCTGGCTACAGCATACTGATATCACAACAGAGGATGTGGTCGACATTTGTGATGTGTGAGATGATGGCTGCGTATAATATTGTCTTTCTTATCCTTTCTCGAACCAGCAGAGGCTCTCTTCATAACCAGGCCAATAAAGCAGTGAACCTTATATCAAACCAACTACTTTTAATAAACGATAATAGTTACTCTACATTCATCGTTGTACTCGTATTTATGTGACTGTTAACCTATCTTTCAAATAGGGAGGAGTACTGTGACAAGAATAACGCAAAAATTGATTGTAATTTGCTAATTGAGAGTACCAGTTACATTTTTTACGCTAAAAACTTTTCCGCTCTCGCTCCGTCGAAAATTAACTACCCAGCGCGGGGCAAAAATATAGCTGTCTGAAGCCTGTAAAAATATTTTTTGCACAATACCTCCTATTCAACACACTGTAGCTGCAATCCTTCCCCCTGAATTCGTGTAAGTTCTAGAATATATGGAGGGCGATGCACCTAGTTTGTCATATGACAGTTGAGATGTACGTATGTTATTTACCATTTGTACCTAATGTTGGAAAGGGTCCTACGTATTCGAGACGCAAGTGAAAGGACTAGTCTGGAATCTTACACACTCACCTGCTTTGACTGTCATGTACATAATAGTGTTTCCACTCGTGACACAGCGTGGTCGTTAGCTGTTAAGCTAGGTTCTCTTTCCTCCTCAAGGGTCACCAAATTATCTTACAAGGTATGTGCGTGATCTGAAACACTCAGAATTCATCAAAAAATTACTTGGAACATAAATAACTCATCCCAAAAACGGTAGTATACACTGTTCGCATGCGAAACTAGGCGCCTTAACACGAGAGACATTTGAATGATCATCTGTCGAAGACCTCAGAGTGGGATATTAATAACGCGAAAATAACAAAATTCAGGTATAAATCACTCAATCTTCAAGCCACAAGTGGTCAATGGGGACAATCCGACCGCCGTGTCATCCTCAGTTGAGGATGCGGATAGGAGGGGCGTGTGGTCAGCACACCGCTCTCCCAGTCGTTATGATGGTTTTCTTTGACCGGAGCCGCTACTGTTCGGTCGAGTAGCTCCTCAATTGGCATCACGAGGCTGAATGAACCCCGAAAAATGGCCACAGCGCATGGCGCCTGATTGGTCACCCATCCAACGGCCGGCCACACCCGACAGCGCTTAACTTCGGTGATCTCACGGGAACCGGTGTATCCACTGCGGCAAGGCCGTTGCCTAAAATACAGCTACAGCAGCCCAAAAACACGCTGGAGACGACAGACTATTGCCAAATTCCTGATGTGTGCTTCTTTAAGCACTGTGAGCGCCCCATGATCGTTCATATTGTAAGACGCTATACGTATCCCAAAGACTATTGCCTTGTCGGTGCAACTACTATCTTCTGTAATTGTCTCGTCGTTTCAGTACCATGTAATTCTCACATCCTATCTTCTTCTCGAATCATCCTAATCTGTCCTCTGTATTTCCTTCCCTGCAATTTCCCTTCGAGAATGATAATGACGAAAGTGTTGTGCCAGAAGGCTGGTCCAAGACATTCAATTTGTGTCTTTTCTGTTTCTTTTAACAATCTTCTCCCTTCATTGACTTCGCTTAAGATTCCAGGTTGGCTTTCCTTCCCGTCAAGTTGGTTATTGACATTTTGCGCCATATTAGCATTTCATCAGCTTCAAGTCGCTTTCTGCGCATTTTGCCCAGAGTTGCATCTCAGAGTTTGGAGTTTACGGGCGCTCAAAGGCGAGGTTATCAGCTGCCTTACATACAGATCTGGGTAAAATGGCTAAAAATGTTATCACACAGTTAGAAGCAAAGTTGGAAAACGACACTCACTCACTCCTCCCTCACATGTGTTGACCCACACAATCATTCTACAACACACGTCTTAATACAATGGAGAAAGGGTGAAAGGTGCTATACCCAGGATTAAAACATGAGTAAATCGACATAGGAGCTACAATAATGGTGCGAGGAAATGTGACTGACCGACCACTTTCAAAAACATGGAAGAGCCAGTCACCCAGTTAACACTGAAGAGCATCTCCCTGAAATTTTAGGAAAAATGTTGTACATAACACAATATCTGAAAATTCTCACTAAATTCGTTTGAAAATCCAGTCGAAATGGAGGGCAGACCTGTCAGAAAATCTGCTGCTGCCCTCTGGTCTGAAAATAAAACTCAGTCTATTTGGAGGGTTCTCTCTGCTGTGGTCAATGCGAAGATGAGGAAGGAGGACCTCATCCTATCTGTGTGGCTGGAAGAACGTACACGACGGTTGCGTTGTTCACTTCCCTATAAGCACCTTACTGTCTGCCACTTCCAGCCACTCTCCTTCGATGCAAGACTCTTTATCTCAACAACGCGGCCATAGCATGCTGGGGGATGGCATACTGATCTAACTGAGGACCTCTCTCGCCTCCTTCGCTGCTAAATCCACCTTTTCAAATGGCTCTGAGCACTATGGGACTCAACTGCTGAGGTCATTAGTCCCCTAGAACTTAGAACTAGTTAAACCTAACTAACCTAAGGACATCACAAACATCCATGCCCGAGGCAGGATTCGAACCTGCGACCGTAGCGGTCTTGCGGTACCCGACTGCAGCGCCTTTAACCGCACGGCCACTTCGAAATCCACCTTTTCATTCCGCGCAGTACCTACGTATCCTGGCACTTAGCAGAACGACGCCTCTTCCTCCAGCCTTTTCAGTCGGCGGAGGGCGTCCTGGGTATTCTGGACTACTTCATCTACTGGGTACAAGCGTTGTAGAGAGTTAAGGAACACACGAGACATTTGGCATCCACAACACATTTCATCTGGTACAATGCCCACAAAATCGCTTATAATTCCGCGTCGAATACAGTAAACCCGTGACGCAAACGAAATTTTAGGACACGACCAGGGAATACAACATGACAATCAACTGAGTCTTCCTGTTTAGATCCATTTGTAAATACAGTTACAGATTTGTGGTGCTCAGTCCAGATGGCATAAAACTGCATTAGAGACATATGTAGAATTGCCTTCTCTCCCGCACCCCACCGAATCTATGATCACTCTGGGCCTCTGCAGTCACCAAGGCAGCAGGCATTTAAAGTGCTGTACATCAAGTGACACCAATGCATAGTTTGCGCGGATAGCAAACGGCCTCGTTGCCTGTGAGCGGTTAGTAAAGAAGCGTTCCGTAGCTGGATGAACAACGGTAAGGTATGCTGATCAACTGGAAGTAGGGAGGAACTTATATGCCTGACGCACCGCCAGGATTTGCCACCGGATGATAAGTGGCGATTCCCCAGACTCAGCACAGATTGGATATGGCCCTGGTCTTGTAAGCTCCCGTTGCCAGCCTCACCCCCTCATGGTGGACAGCATCATTAGTCTTCAGACAAGATGGCATCACGTATTCATACAACGTGGAACGACAGTCCAGCCGCGCTCGCATGGAAGTCCTATAAACCTGGAAAACATGCTCCCTGTCTGCTACCCAGGACCTGTGGATAAGACACTTCAAGATGCTCAGTGCCTTATGGACCATTGCCTTCATGTCCTTTAGGTGTGCTAACCACGACAGTTTTTATTTCCTTCTTGTAGAAATCGTAAACAGCCAGTAAGTTGGAAATTGGAAGCTTTCTTAAAACCACTTTATCATGGTTTCAACGTTTATAAATACTTCTTCTTCGGAAGGAAATTTTATATTTCACTAAAGCCTTTCGACTATACAGGGTGTTACAAATAGGTACGGCCAAACTTTCAGGAGACATTCCTCACATACAAAGAAAGAATATATGTTATGTGGACATGTGTCGGGAAACGCTTACTTTCCATGTTAGAGCTCATTTTATTACTTCTCTTCAAATCACATTAATCATGGAATGGAAACACACAGCAACAGAACGTACCAGCGTGACTTCAAACACTTTGTTACAGGAAATGTTCAAATTGTCCTCCGTTAGAGAGGATACATGCATCCACCCTCCGTCGCTTGGAATCCCTTATGCGCTGATGCAGCCCTGGAGAATGGCGTATTGTGTCACAGCCGTCCACAGTACGAGCACGAAGAGTCTCTACATTTGGTACCGGGGTTGCGTAGACAAGAGCTTTCAAATGCCCCCATAAATGAACGTCAAGAGGGTTGAGGTCAGGAGAGCGTGGAGGCCATGGAACTGGTCCGCCTGTACCAATCCATCGGTCACCGAATCTGTTGTTGAGAAGCGTACGAACACTTCGACTGAAATGTGCAGGAGCTCCATCGCGCATAAACCGCTTGTTGTGGCATACTTGTAAAGGCACATGTTCTAGCAGCACAAGTGGAGTATCCCATATAAAATCATGATAACGTGCTCCATTGAGCGTAGGTGGAAGAACAAACTAAAATGAGCTCTAACATGGAAATTAAGCGTTTCCGGTCACATGTCCACATAACATCTTTTCTTTATTTGGGTGTGAGGAATTTTTCCTGAAAGTTTGGCCGTATCTTTTTGTAACACCCTGTATTTTGAAATACCTTTGCCTCAAAATGTAATCCTGTTAACTATATTTCATTGCATAGAAAACGTTTTTATAAACGTTGAAACCATGGTAAAATGTTTCCAATAAACCTTCAATTTGTAACTGATTGGCTGTTTAAAATTTTTGCAAGAGGATTTCATTTCACGTTGCTACTCCAGACATGTACAAACTTTCAAAAAGTCTCATTTTTTGTATTTCCATCCTTGTGGTAGATGGTTTGCGGGACTTCAACTGTTCACTTAGGGAACGAAACCAAACACCTGACGGTTACAGACACAACATCGGCACCAATGACTCCTGCCGTCTGGGTTCAGAGGTCATCCTCAGTTCGTACAGGCGGTTGGCGGAATTGGTGAAGGCGGAAAGCCTCGCTCTCGGTGTGAAATCAGAGCTAACTATTTGTAGTATCGTTCCCTGAGCCGATTGCGGTCCTCTGGTTTGGAGCCGAGTGGAAGGCTTAAACCAGAGGCTCAGACGATTCTGCGGAGATCTGGGGTGCAAATTTCTCGACCTCCGCTATCGGGTGGAGAAATGTAGGGTCCCCCTGAATAGGTCAGGCGTGCACTACACACCGGAAGCGGCTACAAGGGTAGCGGAGTACGTGTGGAATGCACATGGTTTTTTTTTTTTAGGTTAGATACTTCCCTCCCTAGGCCCGACAAGACGCCTCCTGAGACGCGGCAAGGTAGGAGCAGGCAAAATGCAACAGGGAATAACAATATTAATGTGCTTATAGTAAACTGCAGGAGCGTCTACAGAAAGGTCCCAGAACTGCTCTCATTAATAAACGGTCACAACGCCCATATAGTACTAGGGACAGAAAGTTGGCTGAAACCAGACGTAAACAGTAATGAAATCCTAAACTCAGATTGGAATGTATACCGCAGAGACAGGCTGGACAGTGAAGACGGAGGCGTGTTTATAGCGATAAGAAGTGCAATAGTATCGAAGGAAATTGACGGAGATCCGAAATGTGAAATGATTTGGGTGAAGGTCACGGTTAAAGCAGGCTCAGACATGGTAATTGGATGTCTCTATAGGCCTCCTGGCTCAGCAGCTGTTGTGGCTGAGCACCTGAAGGACAATTTGGAAAATATTTCGAGTAGATTTCCCCACCATGTTATAGTTCTGGGTGGAGATTTTAATTTGCCGAATATAGACTGGGAGACTCAGACGTTCATAACGGGTGCCAGGGACAAAGAATCCAGTGAAATTTTTTTAAGTGCTTTATCTGAAAACTACCTTGAGCAGTTAAACAGAGAACCGACTCGTGGCGATAACATATTAGACCTTCTGGTGACAAACAGACCCGAACTATTTGAAACAGTTAACGCAGAACAGGGAATCAGCGATCATAAAGCGGTTACGGCATCGGTGATTTCAGCCGTAAATAGGAATATTAAAAAGGGTAGGAAGATTTTTCGGTTTAGAAAAAGTGACAAAAAGCAGATTTCAGAGTACCTGTTGGCTCAACACAAAAGTTTTGTCTCAAGTACAGATAGTGTTGAGGATCAGTGGACAAAGTTCAAAACCGTCGTACATAATGCGTTAGATGAGTATGTGCCAAGCAAGATCGTAAGAGATGGAAAAGAGCCACCGTAGTACAACAACCGAGTTAGAAAACTGCTGCGGAAGCAAAGGGAACTTCACAGCAAACATAAACATAGCCAAAGCCTTGCAGACAAACAAAAATTACGCGGAGCGAAATGTAGTGTGAGGAGGGCTATGCGAGAGGCGTTCAATGAATTCGAAAGTAAAGTTCTATGTACTGATCTGGCAGAAAATCCTAAGAAATTTTGGTCTTATGTCAAAGCGGTAGGTGGGTCAAAACAAAATGTCCAGACACTCTGTGACCAAAATGGTACTGAAACAGAGGATGACAGACTAAAGGCCGAAATACTAAATGTCTTTTTCCAAAGCTGTTTCACAGAGGAAGACTGCACTGTAGTTCCTTCTCTAGATTGTCGCACAGATGACAAAATGGTAGATATCGAAATAGACGACAGAGGGATAGAGAAACAATTAAAATCGCTCAAAAGAGGAAAGGCCTCTGGACCTGATGGGATACCAGTTCAATATTACACAGAGTACGCGAAGGAAGTTGCCCCCCTTCTTGCAGCGGTGTACCGTAGGTCTCTAGAAGAGCGTAGCGTTCCAAAGGATTGGAAAAGGGCACAGGTCATCCCCGTTTTCAAGAAGGGACGTCAAGCAGATGTGCAGAACTATAGACCTATATCTCTAACGTCGATCAGTTGTAGAATTTTGGAACACGTATTATGTTGGAGTATAATGACTTTTCTGGAGACAAGAACTCTACTCTGTAGGAATCAGCATGGGTTTCGAAAAAGACGGTCATGTGAAACCCAGCTCGCGCTATTCGTCCACGAGACTCAGAGGGCCATAGACACGGGTTCACTGGTAGATGCCGTGTTTCTTGACTTCCGCAAGGCGTTCGATACAGTTCCCCACAGTCGTTTAATGAACAAAGTAAGAGCATATGGACTATCAGACCAATTGAGTGATTGGATTGTGGAGTTCCTAGATAACAGGACGCAGCATGTCATTCTCAATGGAGAGAAGTCTTCCGAAGTAAGAGTGATTTCAGGTGTGCCGCAGGGGAGTGTCATAGGACCGTTGCTATTCACAATATACATAAATGACCTTGTGGATGACATCGGAAGTTCACTGAGGCTTTTTGCGGATGATGCTGTGGTGTATCGAGAGGTTGTAACAATGGAAAATTGTACTGAAATGCAGGAGGATCTGCAGCGAATTGACGCATGGTGCAGGGAATGGCAATTGAATCTCAATGTAGACAAGTGTAATGTGCTGCGAATACACAGAAAGGTAGATCCTTTATCATTTAGCTACAAAATAGCAGGTCAGCAACTGGAAGCTGTTAATACCATAAAGTATGTGGGAGTACGCATTAGGAGTGATTTAAAACGGAATGATCATATAATGTTGATCGTCGGTTAAGCAGATGCCAGACTGAGATTCATTGGAAGAATCCTAAGAAAATGCAATCCGAAAACAAAGGAAGTAGGTTACAGTACGCTTGTTCGCCCACTGCTTGAATACTGCTCAGCAGTGTGGGATCCATACCAGATAAGGTTGATAGAAGATATAGAGAAGATCCAACGGAGAGCAGCGCGCTTCGTTACAGGATCATTTACTAATCGCGAAAGCGTTACGGAGATGATACATAAACTCCAGTGGAAGACTCTGCAGGAGAGACGCTCAGTAGCTCGGTACTGGCTTTTGTCAAAGTTTCGAGGAAATACCTTCACCGAAGAGTCAAGCAGTATATTGCTCCCTCCTACGTATATCTCGCGAAGAGACCATGAGGATAAAATCAGAGAGATTAGAGCCCACACAGAGGCATACCGACAATCCTTCTTTCCACGAACAATACGAGACTGGAATAGAAGGGAGAACCGATAGAGGTACTCAAGGTACCCTCCGCCACACACCGTCAGGTGGCTTGCGGAGTATGGATGTAGATGTAGATGTAGATACAGTATTTTACAGAGTCCAGTTCATCAATGTTTGTCACTGATGGGATCGTGTATACGATTGGAGTCCATGGGGACACCGAAAATGGTTGCAATATAATAACATCAAAACGACGACTGCTGTTGTTTCTTTTTATTACGACAATTTGTAGTCAAAAATGAGGTCAAAAAGTTTAAAGGGAAATTGGTGTCGCACATAAGCAAGTTAGGTAAATAAAAAATATGGGGGAGAAGGATTAAAATGAACAAACACACACTTACCAGCAAAAGACTGAAAAACCATCTTCACAATCCATTCCTCGAAACTTCGCACTGTACACTGTACACTGCAACTGACAAGTCGCGGTCGCAATACTGGAGAAGAAATGGAAAAATGCAAAATCGTCTACAAATAAGGAAAATCCCACAAGTCATCTTAAGATAGCTATAGCAAATAGGGTAAGAGTTGAAACACTGTCCTGAGGAACACCATTCTTGGGCATAAAGAGGTAGATGGCTGAGGGTGACCCAGTAGCAGCACAGAAATGAGTGTGTGTGTGTGTGTGTGTGTGTGTGTGTGTGTGTGTGCGCAGAGGGCGCACAACTGGTGAGATGTCGTGAGGGTCCCCAGACCCAAATCCCGAAGTAAATAGAGCTCAAGCACCACAATACACGATGAGCACCGCAGTCTTCCAGTAATAAAAATCGTCGGGGATGATGTTGTGTTTGGGCTTCAGAGCCCATCGCATTATGCGGAGGTAAATACAGTGAGCAAACAGAGAGCTTCTGACACGCACGAATTGACAAACACAGCGATACCTGCCTTGTCCCCTTTCCCAGTCAGATCATCCAATTCAGTGGAGTATATATCGAAGTAGTACAGGGGCATTAGGTGCTTTAATATGCATTTTCTACTAACATAAGCACATGAGGCGTTCCTGTGCTAGAATTTCCTCCACATGTGGCCTGAACACATTAACGTTCATTTAAAACAGCACATTTGGTTGGGGCCTAAGGCCTCACGTTGAAGTGAAGGAAAACTGCCTTAACGTGCTTTGTAAGTTTGGTGCTGTTGAAAGTCAGTGTAAACGAGTCTGATTTGACCGATTCGGCACCAAAACTTTTGAAGATGTTTTGCACGTCAGCAGTGCCTTCTTGGGTCAACTAAGCTTTTAGTTCTTCATTGGAAATATCCACCAGATCCCGGTAAGTCACAGCACTTTAATGTAGTTCTAGGTGTCGTCTAGCTCAATTTCAGTGGCATATTCCGCAACACGTCTCGCTTTCTGTAGGTTCGTCGCTTTTGGGAACTAGGGGTTTCGACCAACAACGTTCAACTGCGCAGTCACTTGACAGATATTATTGATTCTGCGATACTCTCTTAACCTCTTACGAATATGAAAAGATGAGGCGGTTTTTTTAACTCACAAAAAATACATTTTGACTAGTACCATGCGTCCTGTTCTTATGTAAACTAAAACTCTGAAATATTCCTGAGTCTGGAGGACTGTTTACACTAGTCCTCTTGTTAGATACAGCGTTACTAACTACCAGCGGCCCACCGTTCCGCTGCAAGAAGGAGGAGAACAACGGTTCCATCTCGGTCCCACGAGCATATCGAGATACAGGTACAAGCATCCTCTCTGACTGAACCCCTGTTGCCAGAGTAAGTCTTATGAACTAAGTTGCGGCACTTTCCCCAGCGGTTGCTCACTCATGACTCTTCTACCTCAATAGCCATGCATCCCTTATGCGCGCAGCACACCTTGAGTTTTTTTTTATTGGGTTTTGTCCCATCCCCTGATCCTGGTGGTCAAACCAACATCACCGGTCCCTGTGACACACAACGTTCTACCACCGCATCTCTCGGTGTTCTCTGAATCATGCGCAGAGATTATGATGACAAAGGAATGGCGGCACTTACCAGTCCCTAGCTCAGGAACCTCAGGTTCGCCAAGCCCGTGCCCAGAAAAAGAATGATGAGCCACTGAGGGCTACCCAGAGTCATACTTTCACTGTCATAGAGGTGTGTATTCCATACAAAGGATTTGTAAGCATTTTCTGACGTATATGTTGACATGTTTTCTGGTTAAACTTGTCTTTCTTCGCTCAGTCCGGAACCGCGCGACTGCTACGGTCGCAGGTTCGAATCCTGCCTCGGGCAGGGATGTGTGTGATGTCCTTAGGTTAGTTAGGTTTAAGTAGTTCTAAGTTCTAGGGGACTGATGACCACGGATGTTAAGTCCCATAGTGCTCAGAGCCATTTGAACCATTTTTTTGTCTTTCTTACTCGAAAATGCCTGTTTTACTAATGCAGTCCTTCCCTTCACTATGTCCCTCTGTGATTACACTACCAAGTTTTCGGTAAAATTGTTTCACCTGATAAATTCTGGGGTCATCAATATTATAGTCTTAATTTCTCTTATACTTTTCGGTCTACCAGTGCTTTATTTTTCCATCTGTACGCTTTCGATGTACGTAGATAAAGAGTGACTGATAAGACAGATTGCAAGAGCACAATACGAAAAATTTCTAGAGAACCTGCAGAATTATTATTTCATTCTCAGACTTCGGTATATGCTACGTAAGCAACTTCCTGCATATGTTATAAAATGTTTGGCTAAAGACATTCATACCAGTATCATCGCTTAAAAATGTAAATAGTTTGTCGTTTGATATTTGACTTTCTGAGTACAGGGGTCATCACGACTGAGGAAAAGCAGATTTAGTGAGATGTGCATATTGCTCTGCTCCACACAGCTCTGAGCAGTTCTGTGAAATTCCACACCGGCACTTTGAGCACTGATTAGCTATGCAACATCATCAGTCAGCAGAAAAAGTTTGTTGTTCTGGTTGTGTAATAATTTTAAGCAAACTAAAACGCAACAAAAAGTCACGGCATTGAAATATGTGTGTTTTTGGTTGTGTTATTACACCAGTAGCCGCATTACGGAAGTTCCTCTCTTAGACCTTGAACAGGCAATCATTCGGATGTCTCTCGTGGTAATACCCGTTGTTTTACATGTGAATGCATCATACGACTTTTTCCCCCTACCGAGCGAGGTGGCGCAGTGGTTAGACACTGGACTCGCATTCGGGAGGACGATGGTTCAATCCCGCGTCCGGCCATCCTGATTTAGGTTTTCCGTAATTTCCCTAAATCACTCCAGGCAAATGCCGGGATGGTTCCTCTGAAAGGGCACGGCCGACTTCCTTCCCAATCCTTCCCTAATCCGATGAGACCGATGACCACGCTGTCTGGTCTCCTTCCCCAAACCAACCAACCAAACTTTTTCCCTACAAACGAATTATATTCCACGTACAATTTAGTGGGGTTCTGAGCGTTCAAGGTCACAAACTTTCCGTGTTAGGGTGAAGGCACACTTACCTGTGTTGTACATGCTCAACTCCTTGGAAAATGAACAGTAAATGGTACACCTGCAAGAGACAATGTATAATACCCCACAGGGAACACAGTTACTGCCTGAACTACGTACCTAATAAACCCCTGGACGACCATTAACGCTTCGGCATTAACGACGAACTTGGGGAGATATTAGCAATTGCGACGTTCGCACGAGATGTGACATGACTGCCCGTACCTGTCCCGGATGGCAATAGCTGTTTAAATAAAAATGAATGTTTAATGTGGCAGACTTTTAAATCGGGCTAAAAAGAATAAAATAATTTCTGCTAACGGTATATGGATTTCTAATCTCGTGCACATATTTCTGAAAATCTGTAATAGTGAACTTTGAATAGGTATCAAAATACTTGTGTTATTTAAAGAAAAAAAAAAAAAAACTGCAATGTGTGCGGTTGATAATAGTAAGGAGATGAACTACACCCTCGTGAGTTAGTAAGCAATGCAGCGGTAAAGAGGGTACTTCGATAACCATTGTCAGTTTGTCAAGAGATACACACGTTAAACTTCCAACATATCTATTCATGCATCAATTATTTATTACTTGCGACCCGTGAATTTCGTTTAAGTTTCTACAAGTACTTTCACAACTATAAAAATTTCACAAGCTCAAAGATTCCGGACTGTCTGTATCGCGTTAGGAATCAGTATGTAGTTAGCAGGAATAGTTTAACACTGTTTAGTCCGATTTAAAATCGTGGTATTTTAAAAATTAGTTTTTCAAAATAGTTATTTTCTAGTTTTTAGTTCTGTGTGTCTGAAATTTTTTAACCGATTTCAAACATTTTGATCAAATTACAAAAGCGCGTGTGGTAAGTTTAAGGTTTACTTCAATTTCCCTTCACCTAATGTAACCAATATATTGTTTCCTCCATAGTATTTGTTGCGAAAAATTCATGAAATTAAGAATCAGATAAATCTGAACTCACCAGAGCCTTACTAGATATTGTTCTTTCTACAAAAGATTCGCCTTTGGAACAGGAAAAAGGGGAATAGGCAGTGGCGCACAAACTAAACTCTGCTACACATCAGACAAGAAAACTAATTGACATTGCACTCTTATACAGTCCCGAGCTTTCATGTCTGTAGATAATCGGCAAATGACAGTATCCTCGGCTACATAACATACAAGAAAGCGAGTTAACATTGTGTTATCAGCTAATTCTGAACTATGTTTACAATTTCAAGTCTCTAGCTCATCTGAGACACAGTTTAAAACCAACTGTCTGATATAACATAATGAGCATTATTTCGGTTTTTTTTCGATGTAAGTAACGCAAAAACTAAAAATAAAAAGGTTTCTTCATAAAGACTCGACTCCATGACCCCCGGACAATATTTTTGAACTCTTTGCGCTGTATGAATCGTTGCATGGAAACAACGCTAGCATATATGGGCCATGCCTCCCACGACCCATGTGAAAAGTGCTATTTTTTCTAAAAGCTTGACAATTAGTAGGTGCCACCTGCATGCCTTTTATTTCTGCCCAACCCCTCATATACCAAAAATTCGAACGAAATCTGTGATGTTGGGTAGGCGCGGTCCCCTCGACAGTCAAAGAGCGGAGATGTTGTCTTATGATTGATTTGGTATGATCTCCACTGCACCTTACAGGAATTTTGGTGAGAATGTTGCATGCTTGCGCTGCATTTGTGTAATTATGTTTTGCATGGTTTTTCAAGTGCACTTGTGTATCCATGTACGTTCAGTTAAGTTTCTTTATTCCGATCTAGGCTTTGTATGAATAAGTAAGGATCAATATTAGCCTGTCACGTAGCCATCCGTGGATTCAGGTCGAATTTCACGTAAATTTCGCACTCATTTTATCGCGATAACTCTACTTGAAAGTATACTGAATTCTTCCTGCTTTTGTGAATGTCCTGTATTTCCACAAGCACCTGGTCTGAGTGTGAATACTTCTATCAATCATTCAGATATTTCGATGTTAATTTTGAATAGTATTTGAAGTAAACTTAAAATCACTAATGCGTTATTATCTCCTGAAATAACTTTTAATTTCACAAATTATTACAGTGGCACATATGCTCATTTAGCATCTTTTTTCTACGTAATAGTGGATGACAGCAAAATTAACTATAAACGGATGAAACTGTATGGTTCCGGAGGCCTTTTAGTGTCCCAACAAGTCCGTAAACAATCTGCGTCCAGTAGAATCCATTCCACAATAAACTGTCATCAGTGGATGAAATATTTACTAGTTCTGCAGATGATTTTCAGCTCAATTAACGTAAGCAATGAGTTATAGGAAACATCTAGACACGTGTTGCAGCCATCAAAATTTCGAGACTTTACACTTCACCAATTCATGCCTTTGTTGTCTGGCGTTAGGCAGTACAAAGACCAGTCCCATCTGTATTCTACGCGTCATTTCTATCATAAATGACGCATTCTTGCTTAAAGATTGCATAAAGACGGTTGAAGAACTTGGACATAGATTTATCTTACCTTATCACATGATAAAGGCCTTTTTACACATTCCATGGAGCTTTCAGAGTGGCTCACTACCACATGTTTCATTAACAGTAGTCAGATTAGGTTGTTTGTAAATTCGTGACTTACGTGTATAAAAATGAGAATATTTTCAGGGCATCAACACAATGCAGTCTTAGGCAGGTAAAAGCCGTTAATAGCAAAGTATCTCCAATTTTTTACGTATCAGTCACTTAACATCTAAACAAGCAGTTGTCACTAATGATCCAAGAGTTTACTTTTGGTTTTCTTTATGTAAATTATGTCTAACGTCACTAACGCTTATATCTCACGAAATAAGCATCAAACGAAAAACTGCAAAGAACCAAACTCGTCTAGCTTGAAGGGGGAAACCAGATGGCGCTATGGTTGGCCCGCTAGATGGCGCTGCCATAGGCCAAACGGATATCAACAGTGTTTTTTTTTAAATAGGAACCCTCATTTTTATTACATATTCGAGTAGTACGTAAATAAGTATGAATGTTTTAGTTCGACCACTTTTTTCGCTTTGTGATAGATGGCGGTGTAATAGTCACAAACATATAGCTCATAATTTTGGACGAACAGGTATATATATATATATATATATATATATATATATATATATATATATATATATATATATATATATATATGAAATATGGAACAGCCTGTGTATCTGTGAATAATGACAGAACTCGTGCTCAGTGTTCAGATGCCGTAAAACAGCAATAGTCCTATAGTACTTCCTTAGGGTATTACCAAAAGTAGTTTTATATAGCGTTAAGAGTTTTTGTCAGTTATGAAATCCTGAATTCAGAAACAGCTCTGGTCTGATACTTCGGGATATCGTATTTTCATCACTAAACTATTACGAACAGCTGTGTCGAATGCCTTCCGGAAATCAAAAGAACACTGCATCATCCTAGGTGCTGTTGTGTATGGATCTCATGAACCAAGAGAGCGATCAGTTTGCACAGTGCATGTTGAGTTTAACAGAAAAATTTTCTTTCTCTGAAGTGCTCGTAATACGTGAGCATCAGGCGTGTTCCATACTGATGAAACAGACCTGTTTCCTGCAAGACGTGTTCAACAATAACATTTTCGTTCCTTGCTTAACATTTATTGAGGCATCAGTGGTTAATAATACAGTAACAGCTTTAAATCACTGATGCCTCCGCTGGTTTAACAGATTTGTTAGAGTACAAAACGTGATAATGTCGAAATTTGCCATAATATCTGGAACAATCAGCATAAAGTCTATAGAAAACAATTAAAACACAAACATTTTACACATTATGTACTTCATTTGAACTCTTGAAAACTCGAAAAAATCATTACTGAAAGTTGTCCAAGTTTGTTAAAAAATAAAAGTAAAAATATAATATTATATACTACACTCAAGTACGGTACCCTATATGTTGTTATATTCCATAAAGTTATAAAGTATGTAAATCGTCAGAAAGCAATAGCTCTGAACTCATTGTCAGATGAAAGCTTAACGTCTGTAGTATTTTTGTATAAAGCAAAAGAAAGGTAACTGTATCATTTACCCAAAAATACATTAAACGAGACAAAAATGTTTTCATATATCATGTTTGAGAATATGCACTAAGCAACAGTTTTTGCACAAATGTTAACAAAGTGTCGAACATGTACACAAATGCCAGTCATTTAGCAAGATGTAAGGATCACACACAACAAATAAAAGTGAGAGTCTGCAGACAAACTTATATGTAAAGCTGAGAACAAGTGAAAATCATGATACGAAACCAAACGCAACTGCTATCTTCTAGTACAAATAAATGAAGTCCCTTGCAATTCATATAAAGCTTATTATGCATATGTACATTTCCTTTCAATATATTCATCATAATTCAAAAGAAAGAGCAAACCTAGCGAAACATGCCAGCCTGAGTGAACCAAAAGCACCTGTATCTCTGATTACTAATACCATGTATCTACATCTACATCTACATTTATACTCCGCAAGCCACCCAACGGTGTGTGGCGGAGGGCACTTTACGAGCCACTGTCGTTACCTCCCTTTCCTGTTCCAGTCGTGTATGGTTCGCGGGAAGAACGACTGCCGGAAAGCCTCTGTGGGCGCTCGAATCTCTCTAACTTTACATTCGTGACCTCCTCGGAAGGTATAAGTAAGGGGAAGCAATATATTCGATACCTCATCCAGAAACGCACCCGCTCGAAACCTGGACAGCAAGCTACACCGCGATGCACAGCGCCTCTCTTGCTGAGTCTGCCACTTGAGTTTTCTAAACATCTCCGTAACGCTATCACGCTTACCAAATAACCCTGTGACGAAACGCGCCGCTCTTCTTTGGATCTTCTCTATCTCCTTTGTCAACCCGATGTGGTACGGATCCCACACTGATGAACAATACTCACGTATAGGTCGAACGAGTGTTTTGTAAGCCATCTCCTTTGTTGATGGACTACTTTTTCTAAGGACTCTCCCAATGAATCTCAGCCTGGTACCCGCCTTACCAAAAATTAATTTTATATGATCATTCCACTTCAAATCGTTCCGCACGCATACTCACAGATATTTTACAGAAGAACTGCTACCAGTGTTTGTTCCGCTATCATGTAATCATACAATAAAGGATCCTTATTTCTATGTATTCGCAATACGTTGCATTTGTCTATGTTAAGGATCAGTTGCCACTCCCTGCACCAAGTGCCTATCCGCTGCATATCTTCCCGCATTTCGCTACAATTTTCTAATGCTGCAACTTCTCTGTATACTACAGCATCATCCGCGAAAATCCGCATGGAACTTCCGCTACAATTTTCTAATGCTGCAACTTCTCTGTATTCTACAGCTTCATCCGCTTCCCCGAACCATATATAACGATGACAAAACTGTTGTACTTAATAGCACATACTTTTACTGCTATTTGTACGAAATATAGCAGCTTTAAAAGTGTTATTTACAGAATGTTGATGAATAAGAAAATTGTACAGTGAGATCAAGATTCAATAACAAAAGCAAGGCACAGTAGTCGCTGTAATTTAGCTTCGCTAACAAAACATTGTAATTGCTCAGTTTTATAATTTCACACTGACTACACTCGTCGTTGCAAAGACACCAACAGTGTCTTTCCACAACTTACCAACAGCGTAAGTGAACTACCGAAGAGCTAGACGTATGAAAGCTGTAAAAAAAGCCAGAAATGTCAACACCACAGTTAAAAAAATGACAAGAGAGCAACCTTAGAAAGAGAATCCCCTTAGAAACCCCATGTCTGTGTCAGATTGATAGCAGTTCAGGCTTCTAAGCTAGAAAACACGAAAGTGACTTGTGTCGGGAAAGAGGGGGGGGGTTCCTTAACTTCATGTCACAGAGTCTGAGGCTCCTTACAACACACACGACGGTAGTGGGCCCTGTCGGCGATCGCCATGAACAGTTAGTTGCTAGCACCGTCTGTTCCGCGTCCTTCGTTGTCATGGCAATATCAGCAGGTGAAGATACCAAAAAATGTTTCACCTGCACTGCGGTATTAACTGGCCTGTCCGTTCATATCAGGTAAGTGACGTCAGCTCAGGTGGTGGTATACACCCAGCATGTATCCACGGTGAAGTTATCTGGATGTCAGTGTGTCAGCACCAAAACAAAGACATGTGCTACTACACCGTTGCTATGCACCTGTGTTCTATCCTTCTACTACCTCATTCCTACCCTCCTAACCGGCCAACCTTCTCCCCTTCAACAACAAGCTCCCTATCCTAGGGCAGGTGTTTCCGGTTTTAGCGACAGGAAAGTGCTTTTTCCAAATATCAGTCTTCCGGCATCATGTTTTAAATGTGTTCTTGCATTACTTTGTTTTATCTTTTAATGATACTGTTTTCAACTAAAAACTCAAGAATCATATATCTCATATAAATAAAAACGTTCATTTTATTTTCACGTTTAAAAATTTTTAAATTCATTGTAAATGTCTCTTCTTTCCGTTTTTTGTGTTTCTTCCCTTTTACATTTCGTTGTCATTCGACTGAATACCAGGTTAACTGTATCGTTGAAAGTACCCTCTAACCCACCCCATCCCCACTCCGCTGAAATGGGGTGCTGGGGGATGAAAAAAAAGAACCTAAGTCTTAATTTCACACACATACAGGTACCTTGCAAGAAGTGAGAGACGGATACTTAAATGAGGAAATTGGGGAAAGTGTAAGGTTGAATAATTCAAGATCCTTTGCATTTCCGTCACCAAAAATTTTTCAGCTTCTCTGTCGAACATAGATCTCTTTATTCCAAAAGCCCTATTGGTAATGATAATGGTCCCAAAAAATTTGCTCTTGTCCATTCCTGATCACTTCCTCGTCTCAAACCTAAACTGAAAGAAGAAATGTGCACAAGGACATTGGAGGATGAAGGGAGATTGGAGCTTGGCTGCTTTTTACTGATTTTCCA
Source organism: Schistocerca serialis cubense (assembly GCF_023864345.2). Taxonomy (NCBI): domain Eukaryota; kingdom Metazoa; phylum Arthropoda; class Insecta; order Orthoptera; family Acrididae; genus Schistocerca; species Schistocerca serialis. The sequence continues at coordinate 527,238,541 of NC_064642.1, forward strand.
AAATAAAGCATTCTCAAGTAAGGAGATTATAGCCCGCCCGGCTAGCCGCGCGGTCTAACGTGCTACTTCCCGAGAGGGAAGGGGTTCCCGTCGCCGCCACGAATCCGCCCGGCGGATTAGTGTCGAGGTCTGGTGTGCCGGCCGGCCTGTGGATTGTTTTCTAAGGAGATTTTCCATCTGCCTCGACCAATACGGGCTGTTTCCCCTTATTGCGCCTCAGTGATGATTGCTGTGCAAACACTGTCTCCATCGTATGCGTACACCATCATTACTCTACCACGCAGAGATTTAGGGTTACACTCGCCTGGTATGAGAAGTCCCTGGGGGGTGGGGGACACTGGCGGCCGAACCGCACAATAACCCTGGGTTCGGTGTGGGGCGTCGGTGGAGTGGGTCGACTGCCGTGGCCTGTTGTGGCGTTTTGAACCACTGAGGGCTACGGCGGGACGAAGCTTATTCGTCTTTTCCAGGTCCCCGGTTTCAATACACACACAATTTCCCCTTGGTGAAAACTCTGAAATCAATGTCGAATAAAATGGTTTATCGTTCTCTATAGAAATTTTAGGAACAAATGAGTTTTGTTAAGGTCGTGTTTAACAGATCGAACACACCCTCCCCTCCCCCTCCCTTTGATAAAATCCTGACTACGTCGTTGATATGAGGGACACCATCCTATATTTTAGAGACTCGATGAGGTTACTGGGCGTCATTTTTGACTCCAGATTGTCGTGACTGGCACATCTGAGAGACCTGGAAGCTACAACGCTCAAGGCACTGAACATCATAAAGTGCCTTAGCCTCAGGTCTTGGGGAGTGGACAGGGCGCGTCTTCTCCTGTTTTATAGGGCTTTTGTGTTTTTGCAGTTGGACTATGAGTTCATGGTATACGGATCGGCGACGTCTTCTTATTTGAAGATCACTGGCGGTGTCCACCATGAGGGGATTCGGCTGGCCACGAGTGCTTATAGGACAAGTCCCGTACCCAGTCTCCGTGCAGAGGCCGGGGAACCACCACACACCATCTGGCTCACAATCAGGCGGCAGCTCCTCAACGTGCATCAGACATGGAAATTCCTCGCCGCTCCGACTTGACCCGCATGCCATGGTGAATAAATACTATAGAATAAATAACATCGCAAGGACGGCTGTAGGTGTTCCATTTTATTACATACTGTTGTTCATTTGCCTCTGGAATGCTTTTCTCCAACCGTTCAGGAGCCACAATGTCGTTCGGGATCCGTGTGCTGCATAGGCTTGAGTCACTTGGTGTAGATCAAGTACAATTCTAAATCCTGGGTTTTAACCGTCTGCCGCCCTGGTTATTGCCGTGTCCCTTGAGTAACTTTAGATTTGGTGCAGTACAGGAGAGTTTACACTTTGTTTTTAATGTGATATTTTCTGATATTTTATTTGAGCACCAAAACTATGTAGCTGTCTTTACGGATAGGTCTAAACAGGGATCTCAGTTGTTTGCTCTACCGTTTTTCCAGACAGTGTCCTGAAGGTCCGACTGCCTGAAGACTTCACTGTCTTCGACAAACAATTATATGGGATACTGTGGGCAGTTGAGCAGATGAGACGCTCTTCTTCCATTGATAAATTCTTTCAGTCTTCTTGTCTGTTCCAATTCCCTGATTGCCGTTCACTCTCTGAAATGTTTATACCTAGCAGATAAGGTATTCGAGAATATCCAGAAGGCCCTCCTCCAACTGCAGCGACTGGGGAAGGAGGTGTCTTTCTGCTGTGTACCATGTCACGTTGGTATTGGGGGGAACGAGAGAGTGAACCTATCAGTCAAGGAAGCGTGTCGTGATCCTCAGCTGTTTCAGTGTGCGATCCTCTGCAAGGTATGGCCTGGCTGTTGAGCTCCATAGCCTTGCGTTGGTGGGAGAGTGTGTGGCTGGAAGTGACAGACAGTAAGCTCCGTCTAGTAAAGCCCACTACGCGTATGTGGGGTAATTTTTTGTAACTAGTCAACCGGTGACATTTGCATGTGTCATTCGTGTAGCTCCTTAGTTGTTTTACTTGTGTTTTAATATCATGTATAGCTACTTTTACTCTTTCTCTGTTGTTTTAGCGCATGTGAGATAAAGTGATGGCGTCGTCGATTCGAGTCCTAGAATGTGTAAAAATTGTAGAGGCTTTAACCATATACTTTTGTTTTAATAATGGTAAGGGCACTGATAGCCTCGCCGTTGAACGCCCATAAGGTCCAAACACACACACAGACCCACCTTGAGTCACAAAAGAAATATTTCCATTGATCGACAAAAAGAGGAAGTATAAAAATGTTCTGGGAAAGAAATGAATACGGCAATATAAATCAATTAGAAATGAAGTAAACAGGAAAGGCAAGGCAGCCAAGACGAAATCGTTACAGGAAAAATGTGAATAAGTCTAACATGAAATGACCGTCGGAAGGACTGTCTCGGCATATAGAAAAATGAAAATACCTTTCGATGCAACTGAAAGCAAGGGTGGCAACATTAAGAGCACAACAGCAATTCCTCTGTTAAACACAGAAGAAAGAGCGGGTGGGTGGAATGAGTACATTGTGGGCCTCTATGAGGGGCAAGACTTGTCTGATGAGTTGATAGAAGAAAAATCTGTGGTTGAAATAGAAGACTTATGAGTTCCAGTATTAGTGAATGTTCTAAAAGTGTTCTGGAAGATTTCATATCAGGTGAGGCAGAAGGGATAGATAATATTCCATCGGAATTTCTAAGATCAATGGGCCAAATGGCAACCAGTCCATTATTGAAGATGGTGCTGAGATTCTATGTGACTGGCTGGGTACCATCAGACACGCGGGAGAATGTTATCCACACAATTCGGTAGACAGCAAGGGCAGATAGGTGCGAAAACAATTGCACCACCAGCTTAACATCCCAAGCAACCGAGCTGCTAACAAGAATAATTAACAGAAGAATGGGAAAGATGAGGATATATTAGACGCCGATCGATTTGGCTTTCGGAAAGGTAAAATCAACGGGCAGGCAGTTGCACTTGATAACTGAAGCGAGAATGAAGTAAAATCAAGATACGCTTATAGAATTTGTCGATCTGGAAGGAACATTCGTTAACGTGAAGAGGCCTTACATATTCCAAATTTTACGGAAATTGAGTAAGCTCCAGAGAAAGATGAATGACATACAGGATGTTGGGCATTTCTAGTTACAAACTTCTAGGACTTGTAGAGGCGCTGAGTACATAAAACCAGAAAAGAAAACGATAATCGGTACGGCGGTTTCAGTTCAGTTGTGCAACACATCATCGTCTGCTGGGGGAAGAGTCTTAGAGAGAGCCTTCCCTGGTACGCAGTAGGGTGAACAGGATGACGCGTACTGCGTCAGATGTCACCTGATGTCACTTAACGGCTCCCCTTCAGTATGATGGTACACCACCTAACTTCCCATGTGCCGTTTGGAGACATTGCAGCAGACGATATAGTGAAAAATGGATAGGCTGAGTTGGTGCAGCCATGTGGTCGCTTAGAGCGCCGGATTTAACTGCTATGAACTACTCCTTGTAGGGTTGTATGTAAAGTCTAGTTCGCGATAATCCTATGGAGACAGAGGTAGATTTGCAGACATGAGTTGCCGCCGCTGCACTAGAAACTCATGGTACAGTGTAGATCACAACATCGGTGGTCACCACACCTAGCCGCTTTTGATGTGTATCAGTACTGTTCTGTACGTACAGTGTACTGTGTTTTCCTTTTGTTTTAGAGTAATGTAAACACGTATGTTTAAGTGTTAAATCAAACAAGTGTGCTTAAGTGATAGCGGATGTTTCGTTAAGTTTCCATTCGAACTGTTACGCAATAATTGTACTGCGTTACACCTAATTAAATTCCTCAAGCAGAAGTGGATGTGTTAAACATCGCCGGCCGAAGTGGCCGTGCGGTTAAAGGCGCTGCAGTCTGGAACCGTAAGACCGCTACGGTCGCAGGATCGAATCCTGCCTCGGGCATGGATGTTTGTGATGTCCTTAGGTTAGTTAGGTTTAACTAGTTCTAAGTTCTAGGGGACTAATGACCTCAGCAGTTGAGTCCCATAGTGCTCAGAGCCATTTGAACCATTTTTTTTTTTTTGTTAAACATCTAAAATGAAACCGTTGGAGAATTTAAACGGTACATTTCTAGACATGGGTTCCTATTCAGTGTATTACGTACTCACTCCGCTCTGCAAGTTCAATAAGTTTGTAACAGTAATTTCCGAACCACCAAGAGGGACTAACAAGATTGGAAGACCAAGAGTGAAGTGATCGGATTAAAAAGGGTGTAACACAGGCATTCGGTCTCTCACTCTTATTGTTCAGTATATGCTTATAAATAATCTAAATACACGAAAGATTCAAGAGTGGAATGAAATTCAGGATGGAAAGATATCAATGACAAGATACACTCATAAAGTTGCTACTTTGATATGCTGAGCAAAAGTGAATAAGAATTACAGGATTCGTTGAATGGAATGAACAGTGTAATTAGTACAGAATAAGGACTGAGTGTGAACAGAAGAAAGAAAAAAATTAATGAGAAGTAGCAGAAATGAAACGGCGAGAAACTTAACATCTAGACTGATGATCGTAAAGTAGTCGAAGTTGAGGAATTCTGCTATGTTGGAAGCAAAATAATTCATGATGGAAGAAGCAAGAAGCACATAGAAATCATTTTCTGGAATATTGTTAGAAGACGAACACCTGTCTTCATAATATTATAACTTATTGCAACACACGCAGTCGCGATCGCATTCAGATTCTTTATTTTTATTTTCAGATGACCGGTTTCGACCTGCTAAAAGATCATCTTCAAATCTTACGTTCCTTGCGTAATATCTCAAGGTGATCTCTTAGAATACCGAAAAAATCGTTTGAAATTAGAAATTAATGAACTCAAATGCTATCACCACTCTGTGTACTGAAATAAGACAAAAAAATCAAATTAGCACAGACAGAGTGCACTCCTAGCCAACGGACGTTTACTGGTATCAAATTTCTAAGAATGCACATTTGGAGCACAGCAATCTATTGTGGTAAATCAGGGATAATGGGAGAAGGGAACAGAAGTGTCTGAGATGAAGCACTACAGAATAATGTTGAAAATTAGATCGACAAACAAAATAAGGAATGAGAAGGTCCTCCTCAGAATGAGTGAATAAAGGAAAATATGGAAAACACTGACAAGAAGATGGCAGCAGGGTAACCGCACATGTCTTACGGCATCAGGGAATAACCTCTGTGGTGCTAGATGGAACTGTAGGGGAATACAGAAGTTGTGTCATCACAAACATTTGGAATTTTTATAGGCTGATGCAAACACTTTTAATGTCAGTACGAAATAATTCATAAGAATCATCAGCAGCCATCTTGAGATATGGAAGACAGACAACAATAAAAATTAGTTTAAAAGTTAAAAATGAAAATATGCTGTGTATGATAAAATTAAAAGATGTATAATACACTGATTTCACCACATTAAAGGAAACAATACCTTATTCCAAATCACACTGAGGAGAAAATAGCGCCAATAAATTGGAGTCAGACTACTCGCTTGATGGGCATGAAACTAACTATTCAATCTGCTAGTCAACATATGTTGACATAATACACAAAATTTAAAATAGCATTGAAAAATAATTTTTAAAACAGCATTAAAAGTTGGAAGCAAGTTGGCATCTATCATGTTAAAGGTGCTATACCTCTGAGATGAGAAGAGACGTTATGTACAAACTGGACACCTGTACACCATTCAGTTCACAAAAATTTTTAAAACAATTCATACTGTTCATACTGTAGAAAAAGAGTCTTTTTATATAAACAGTATGACTAGAGAGCTGAATAAAAGTCAACAACCACATATTATAAAAGTGAATTACAGGGTATGACTTTCTGTTCCTTTCTTTCACATCTACATTCAGAACCATTAAAATCGTCTATTAAAGAGTTGCAAATGATTTAGTTTTTTGTTGAAACAGAGAATTTAACATGTCAGGCGTTTAACTAAGTGCTCCGTGTATTCATCTGCCTGTTGGCAGCACTCTGCTCCTCTGTGCTATTGCTCCAGCCGCAACAGGATATGTTGTGCAGCGGGCGGATTCTGCACGTCTTGTATTCCTAGTGTTTATACGCGGTTCCACACGCCAAGTGGAATGAAATGGGTCTATAACATGTCGTCAAAAAATTCAGTCTGGGAACTGACTGTGCTCATTTAAAGTATTAATCCTCATCCTTTTGTGTAGAAATGTACACCTGTACTTGCTCAACGATACCCATTTCTTTTCCTTCTCAGTTCTGCGCACGATTATTAAACTTTGATCTGTATTAACTATGCTTCGTTTTTGCTGCATAGGGTGAAGCCCCCATGCTAATTTGTTGCTCTTGTATACTCATTTTTTGAAATGAGCTTTGTATGCCCCACCAGTTTGTCATATGTAGTCTTTTCTGCAGTCTTGACACGTAATTTTATAAACTCTGATTTTTGAGAGCTTATCTGTCCTAGGTCCAATACAACAACATAGTTTTAATTGTAATCCATTTGAATTTTCTCCGTGACATGTACTCTGTTTTATCTTGTAGTGGTGCTGTTTGTCACTGCACAAAAATCTCTTTTTTCTCGCTGATTTTATATTTCTGTGATTTACCTGTGGTCCATTATTTATTTTATTACTTATCTTTACTAAGATTTTGGGTCATAATTATTGGCGAAAGTACCATGGTGAAAACTGTTAAATTACTTGTTGACTTGGGCCCCATGTAAAAGAACTTGTAGAGTCTTGAGCAAGTGTCACTGTATAGAAGCAAGCAAGCTAATTTCCAACCTTTTATTTGTGTGATTACAGTAACAATTGCAAACGAACGTTTTTCTACTTTTGAAATAGCTGAAACGAAGAAATATATCTTTTGTTCTGACCTGAATTCCTTCTTAAATTAAATTCTGTATGTATTCCAGTTAACCTAAGCGTTATTAGTTCAATAAGCGTTGCATTCCGTTTACGAAGCGCATTGGAGTCATGGACACGTCTCCAGTGACAAATTATGTGTCTTGCTATTTTGTTATTCTAGATGGTTTTCAACCAGGTTCACAATAACCTCAGCAGTTTCCAATTCTGAGACCGTCTTCTGATAGTAAAATTCGTCACTAAACTAAAAAAATATGACCATATCAGATTGGAGATGCTCAACATATTTGTGACGTTGGCAGACATACGTTTATGTGATTGTACCATAAAACAGTTACTGACGTCTTCATCTTTCAGAAAGATCATTTTTTCCATGTCATCGTGAGTGCTTCTCAGTCTCTCTGTATTCTCTCCTGACCAGAGAATGCTCTACTTACAAAAGTGACGGTACAATGTTCCGTAACTCTACTGACATCATACGTTTAATGGCGTTACTTCCCAATCCTTCGTTCACTACAAGCATTGCTGAGCTAAAGACCATGCATAAAGTCAACATTACACAATGTTGGAGCTTCTAAAAGTTGTGATTCAATTTTGTCAATAATTATACATTATTCAATCTTCTGAGCGCATAAAGCTGGAGGTGTTAAACAGTGTCGTGTGATTAACTGCGCATAAAATTTGTATGAAACCAAGAAGTGTCTACAGCTTGTTTTTAGTCACTAGCGAATATTTTTTTGGTTTCTTCCTTTTCCAGTTCCTTTTCCATTGCAACTTGTTTCGGTGAAGTTAAGTGTCCTAGATATTTAACTTCATTACGTGAAAATCCTAATTCATATAGACTTTCAGAACGCTTCCAGAACTCTATAGGATACTTCATTTTATTCTTCCGATGACTTTCAATTAAGCACAACGTCACTAATGTAAGTTGTCTAGTTTTGCTGTAATTTATTTTCCTGATTCTGACTCAATGCACGGACAATGCTGCTGACGAAATGTTTAATCCGAAAGGTAATGTACTATTTTTGATATTGTCTGTGCAGTTTATGCTCTTCAGATACGACTGAAACTGTCAGTAACTGAATTGTTAGAAGACAATTTGTTAAATATTTGATGTCCTTGAATTTTGCAAATATTCTCTCTATATTTTTTGGTTGTTCTGTTTGTGGGAATGATGCGGTTTAAAGCTCATGCATCAATAACAACTCTGATGGAAGGATTCGTTTTGTATCAGGTCGCTTTATCGTGACATACGCTACCGTACAACGAGCGTCACCAACAACTGCTTTGCTTTCAGTCGACGTAAGTTAATTTCTGCTTTTGAAAGTGCAGATGATATATTAATACCTCATGAAGTTATTCCGTTTAGAGCCACAGGCAGTAATACAAAATATTTAGTTGTCAAACCTATCCCATTAACAAAACCTTTTAATAATTAATCCAGTTTTCATACTCTTCTAGGTTACTTCCTCTTGGCACATTCCCAGCATCATCGCATTCTCTCATTCAGTGCCCACACTACCGCCAAGTAATCTGTGTGGCATATTCTCATTCCATCACTGTTAGATCTATAATCCAGTATTAAGATATTATGTTACTTCAGCTTTCAGATCACTTCTATCAACAATTAGGATCCCAAAATCGGTCACATATATTAACAGTGGCAATCACAACATTTTTTTCTTCTGAATAAACTCTGAACTAAAATAAAGACTGACATATAGCTGTTTCATTTTTAATTGCCAACAGTGCTGAACACACAAATTCTGTTCGTAGGAACAATCGAAATGTTCTCTCGTCGTTAAAACAGCATCAACAAATTATTTGAAATAGTCGTGCGCTCTCTCCCTGAATCTAATAAAGTACCGAGACTTACTAAAAAAATATTTACATCCATGTGAGATGCATCTATTTTACCTTCTTGGTTGTTTGAGGATGGTGTAGTAAATTTTTTAATGTCAGATTCCGCTTTATACTGAATCTTATTAACTGGTGTTACATGTACACAACTTTTCATATTAATATTTTCAGTATGAGTCTCATCCAAAAGTTCTTTCAGTATCCTGATTTACGAGTTGGCTGTGTACGCTCGTCACCTCTTGTACATTCTGCACGTGCTTTAAAACACTGGCGATTTGTATTTGGGCTGTGATGAGAATGATAATTTTGATTGAGTTTGTTTTCATTTTCGGAACAGTGGTCTGGAATTACCGTACTGCCTGTTTCCTGTTGACGCTGTCCTTTTTCTAGCGCCTCGATTTGGTTGAGACTGGATAAACTTCCTCATTAGATATGTGCTTGGTTGGAGGAAACATTTTACGCACAGTCACCGGTAATATTTGAAAGAATACAGTAACGGCTTCGTTATCTGGATCATCGACATAAATATCTCTATCGAAATATCTTTGTAAAATTCGCAGATGGGAGTGTCATTTCCGGTATAATTTTTTCACTTGAGTATGGTTGACTTTATTGTCCGATCCCGCTCGTGTGACCAATATTTTCCCAGGGAAGTTATTTCAGATTTTTTGTAAGTGAGAAAACACTTCGTGATACGTATTTTCTTTGAGTGCACTTCGTCCTGAGTGTAGGCGTCACAAACATTGATCGTTTGGCGCTCCAATCATCGTGAGCATAATGTATTTGGAAACTGCTTGATGTATGTTACAGGATGGAAATCCTGAAATGCTGGACGTTTTTCCTTTACTTATAATTAAGCTTGGAATCAAAAACAAAAATTGATAATGTGTATTTTTCAGAGTGGACGAAAAATTTTCACGTAACAATTGTCTAAAGGTTTCAGGTTGGGTAACAGTCTTCTGTAATTTTTGCATGGGAATTTCAGACTTCTGCATAATTAATAAACACCAGAGAATAGTTTAAGTTCAGCTTTCTCGCCAGCAATCACTCTGAGTTCAACAACATACTTTTTTTAGAAGGCTATCTATCGTACGTTCTTAATTAATTTCCCAGCTATTGTCTCTTAATCAGAAAGCTATGTTTCGATTTCTGTACCTTCACTTTACACCACACTCTGAAACTCTGATCACAATTCGTTTTCTTCTATATCTCGTAATTTACTTACCTTGTTTGATATGTTCGTGAACGCTGACTTTGTTCAACGGGGTCTTTGACATGTCTCTGGAAACATTAGCATTTATCACAGAACTTTGGCTAGACGCTTGACTCGACACCTACATTGCCAGGCTCTGTATATCGCTACCGAGTTAGTGTGTTTCAGAAAGTTTGTTACTTGACATTTCGGAGTTACCGTTTGTTGTAAGGTTACTTACACTGTCTACAACTGGTGCTATGCCTCAGTTACATTCAGCATTGCACTTATGTTAACCGTCTTATGACAACAGTGATAAGCTCTGCCAAGAGTCTTTCTTCATACGTATAACACTGAACAGTTCCAGTCTACACATCACAGTTCACTGTTCTATAAAAAACGCGATATGAACGCTGTATTTTTCTGCAAAGGTCATCGAGGGTTACCAAGACTGAGTTGGGGAAAGTCCTGGAGCGCATGAGACCAGTGCTCGTCCCCTTACAATTAGAACGCTTTTATGTTCATTACTCAAGACAGAAAGCAAATGCGACATGTAGCTGCTAACGGGCAACCACTGTACCAATGGGAAAAGTTGAAAATGTGTGGCGGACCATCATTCGAACCCTGATCTCATGCTTACTAGGCCGATGCTGTGACCACTGACTCATACGGGCACAGATGTTATCATAACTGCAGAGTCTGCCACAGCATACTTCCTGTCTGATCCATATTCTCTACTACTTGCTTAGTGGCCCTGCCAATTATTCTCATTACTCGCGGCGTTTCGCCGGTTCCCATAAGTACGATATCACGATTCTTGTGTTATTCTGATTGTGATGCAAAGTTCCTTGGACGTACATGCATGTCCAAAGATACAGGCACTGCGGCAATTACAGCCGTTATGAAATACATCTAGTTAATGGGCAATTGCGAATAACGGCAACCATCAGCTGTAGAATGGAAAGACGACAACGAAAATTTGTTTCGGAGGGGGACTCGTCATTCCATTTTATAGCCGTATGGAAATGTGTACATAATGGATGTACGAGCCCAGGTCATAGACGCATGGTTGATGAAATGGATTCATGCATGTCTAAAGGAACTTTGCATCGTGATCAGAATGACACAAGCACTGCGATATTGTACTTATCTGCCGATACCGGAAAAGTAGCTTTCATGTACGACGTCTCACCTCATAACGTCTCAGTGTGGCTAACTAGCTGCAGAGCTGTATATTTTGACGTTATATAAAAAATCTATTTGGGCCGCGCTGAAGTCGCACCGAGTGCGTATTATTTGTCTCGATCAAGTCAAGCAATTACGTGCTCCCCGGTGTATTTAAACACAGCTACACCTAGCGATGTATCAGTTCCTATTCCGGTATTAATCATATCTTCATTACATGCACAACACCAATATCTACACTGAAGTTTTCAGTTTACTAGAGCCTAATAGTTCGTAACAGAGCGATAATTTGTTAATGCGGCAAAGAGTACTTTGCACAAAGCGTTCCTTGGACAATCAATGTCGTCACACAGATAATTATTTACTGAGTACATAATAATGAATGGAATGGAAGAAGTTATTAAAGCAGTAATGACACTGAATGCTGGTTTATTGCACTATTTCCACATCCTAACATTGCCGTAAGGAAGTAGCTTTTCCTATCTGGGTGGAATTAATGACTTATACTTCAGTCCAAGATATTATGCAAGTTCCAGAGTCCATTAACTGATTTTACGAAAGTTAATTCTTTTCTCAGAATTTGGTTTCAAAGGTTAATCTCTATATCGGTCCACCATTAATAGTCTCTAGCTTTGGGTAATGTCCAGTCTTTTATTGAAAATATTAAATTTAAGACAATTTCGAATCTTTCACTATCTAGATTCTACGTGATATCCTATTTGAAATTACTGATTTACTTGATATAAGTTCAGTGCGTCGTAGTAGATCAAAGATCTTTAGCGTTCAAAAAAACAGCCTCGTCGTGCCCACGTATACGAGCACATGCTGAGGTACGACTTGCTCCGGCAAACTCTAGTAACACAGTAACAGTGCACGGATCTTTCTTAGGTATTACACACGATTCTCAAATAGTACTCATAAGGAGTATTCATTGAGATCGCTCGTCCTACTCCGTGATTTCTAATTACGGTACTTTGCGATCTACTACGATTTTATTTTGAAACTAGTGAGATTCTATCTGTTTTATTTTTTTCTTTTTCAAAACGCTAAGCTACTTGGTACTGAATTTCTTTTGTATCTACGTGCTAATGTTCAAGCAACCTTATTCCAAAAGGGATTTTATTTTTCATTTATGAAATTTGGAACTTGATTTTTGGGGTTTTTGGGCTTTGTGGTACTATTATTATATTCTTCATTTTTTCATGCAAAGGAAGCGGCGTTACGACCTGTACGGGAATGCTCATAATGGATGTACAAGTCAGGTCGTTGATGCGTGGTTGACGATATATGGAAGTTTGGGTGTAGGGGTGAAACGCACGCGGATTGCCAAATGGTATAGCGACCGTGTGCGATAAGCGGAAATGCAGGATCGAGTCCCGGTCCGGCATAGATTTTCATCGTCGTCATTCCATTCAACAGCTGATGGTTGTCCTTATTCGCAATTGCGAATTTATGTGATTCCCATAAAAGATGGAGCGTGGTGTGCATCTGTATTGAAGTTATCGTTGGCCAGTCTCGCCCTAATTGTGTATTTGGTGTCTGTTCTTCCGGACATGTCCGAAAGAACTGAAACAACTTTGATACTACAGCCTAGTAAACAGGAGACCCGAGTTTGAATCCTTATTCGTCAAAAGTTTCCAACATTCCTCAGTCATGTAGATCAATGCCCACTAGCAGCTATAAGTGGGAATACCTTTGTGTCTTGACTGACAGTGGATGCAGAATGAAAATGGTATTTGTTCTTTTGGACATGTCCAAAAGAACAGAAACAACATTAATAATTATTGCGAGACTGGCCAATGATCCCTTCAGTGCAGATGCAGGTCACTCTTTAACACTTATAGGAATCGGCGAAACGGCTTGAGTAACGAGGATAATGGGCAGTAATGTGTGGATAAACTGAGAATTTGGGTCTGACGGGAGGCGTGCTAGGGAAGTCTGTGCAGGAGAGATGACCACTGTGCCCGGGTAGCACAGTGATAACGAGCATGTAAGAGGCGTGTTTTTTTAAGTATGTACCGTTTTGCCACACCGCGGCCGCAGCGCAGCGGTCGGCGTTCTGCGCATGCGCAATGGGTACCTAATCTGTTGTCTACGCACTGACGCCATTTCAGCCTGACTCTTCCTTGTTTACGTTTTGTACTGAGTGTTTAAGATGCCTCCAATAATCGTGAGTCCCGATGACTGTGAAGTACGGGCTGTTATAAGATTTCTTAGTGCTAAATGCCTAAAAGCGATCGATATTCATCGTGAGATCTGTGCAGTTTACGGAGAAAACATTATGATTGATGGAATGGTACGAACGTGGATGAGAGTATTTAAAGATGGACGCACAAATGTGCATGATGAACAACGGAGTGGGCGTCCTTCGGTCGTTAATGAAAGTTTGGGGCAGGAAGTGGACAATAAAGTGAGAGAAAACAGACGCTTTACGATTTCCTGCTTGCAGGATGACTTTCCTAATGTTTCTCGTAGCGTTTTGTATGGCATTGTGACCGAGCACATGAATTACCGAAAATTGTGAGCACGTTGGGTACCGAAAATGTTGAGAGATGTGCACAAAACCAAACGTTTAGACAGTGCATTGACTTTCATTGAGCGGTACCACAACGACAGTGATGATTTCTTAAGCTAAATTCTTACAGGTGATGAAACATGGGTGGCCTACGTCACATCACAATCAAAGCAACACTTCATGGAATGGCGGCATTCAGATTCACGCAGAAAAGTGAAGTTTAAGCAAACAATTTCTGCCCAGAAAATCATGTGCACCTTTTTTGGGACAGAAAAGGAGAATTGCTTGTGGAATTTCTGCCTCGTAATGAAACAGTCAATGCAGCAGCTTATCGTAAGACATTGCACAATCTGCGCCGTTCAATTCAGAACAAAAGACGTGGCAAGTTGGCAAGGGCATCGTTTTGCTGCAAGACAATGTCCGTCCGCATGTGGCGAATCAGACCAAAGATCTCATCACATCTTTTCGGTGGGAAACTCTAGATCATGCTCCGTACAGCCCCGATTTTGCGCCTAGTGACTACTATCTGTTCCTGCACTTGAAGAAACACCTGGGCGGTCAGCGTCTTCAAGACGATGACGAAGTTAAAACAGTGGTGATGCAGTGGTTAGCAAGTCAGGCGGCAGACTTCTATGAGGAGGGTATTCAAAAACTGGTACAGCGTTATGACAAGTGCCTCAATATTGACGGAAATTATGTAGAAAAGTAGATTAAGGTACAGGCTTTCACATTACCAGTATAGCACGTATTCAGTTATTTTATTAAAGACTGTCCGACAGTGATTGTCAACAGATGCAGTAATTATAGGCGTCTTATCTCTTTAGAATTACGTTTGGCTGGGCTGGCGTTTCACTTACAGGCTGCAGATGAAGGTCGGTCGAGGGGCACTATTAACTTAAAACAGGTTGTAAAACGTGACGTCAACGCCAGGTATGACAGTAGTCGCAGAAGGTTCTTCTGTGTGCTGGACAGGACGAGGGGCCCTCGTCGCGAGCCTTCACAATGCGGACGGCAGGTGCCCCGTGGCAATCCCGATGGCTACAGAGGAGTCGATGGAATTTTGCGTGAGATTTCTGTCGCTCCCACGTTCCTAAAGGAGGCTTTGTAAAATGCAGTAAAGGTTCCTGAAGGCGCGCAACAATGAGCCTGGGCGGAGAATGCAGAGAAGATGACTCGAGTCTGCCGATAGGAGAGCAATATACTGGTGGACACTATGCAGGCTGTGTGAAAGCTACAGGTATTTGCGGCACTACGCTCTCGGTAGAAAATGGTTGGTGACGCTTGAGGTCTCTGTAAGTGTGAGGTTTCAATTTTCTCATCCCAAAAATATCTGTAGTTGGTCCATCATATATACAAAGGAGATAGGAATCATAGGATGGTCGTGGGAAAGAATATGACTACGTGCTTCTTTGAGGCATCTAGAGTATAAGGCTGTAGGTCTCTGGACGCGAATTTTCAAATTCTGTATATCATCACCGCTTGTACAGCTCGTTGGTACATTTGTCGAGCTATGTGGCACCAGGTTGATTCAAATGGCTTAGAGCACTATGGGACTTAACATCTGAGGCAATCAGTCCCCTAGCCTTAGAATTACTTAAACCTAACTAACCTAAGGACAGCACACACATCCATGCCCGAGGCAGGATTCAAACCTACGACCGCAGCAGCAGCGCGGTTCCGGACTGAAGCGCCTATAACCACTCGGCCGCAACGGCACCAGGTTGAAACCAGGTTGGTAGATATTCAGTGAGTGCAGAGGATAAGGTTATGATTGTGGATGGGGCCTTAAATAGTTACTGAGAGTTGCATAATCAAACATACAACTTTATTTTTCTAAGAACCACTCATTTACACATTGCTTTAAAAGATCACAATTAAACAGTACAGCGGAAGTCCTAGTTAAAGAACTTGAGATGCTTTCTGGGCTGAAGGCCCGAAACCACACCAAAAACAAGACTGGCTGTGATGGACAGCATCAACACGACGAGCAAAGGCACACTGCCATAAAAGTACGCTAATGACCCGGGCAGGTAACTGAGGCGTTAACGGCCATAGAGCAGAAAATACAGCTGGTGCGCTTCACTGGTAAGTAACAGTCAATTTAATAATTAATCACAATATAGGAAAACGGATGCAACATTTCGACGACCCCAACACATCATACGTTGCTGCTAGCCCGAACAGCCCAGGGAGCAACAACTCGCAAATGAACGAAGAGATGTCACAATAGTTGAGGCTCCATAACAGGTTAACTGATCACTCAACTTCAGCGTCCAGTTTCGGTGGGCAACGAACTTTGTCGCTCTCGCAGCTAGCGCCTCACAATCCGACTGCGCATGCACATCGCCAGTGGTCCCGGCCTGCCTGTGCGCCGTGGTCAGTTCCTCGCTGCTCCATCCCAACCGACTCACCACTACACACACCACCTCCATCCGGAAATACTAGCGGTCACACCAAAGATAGTACGACAGTACTAGTATCGATGGGCGCTGCTGCTGCCACTCAAGGAGGCAAGCCAGCAACTTCGTTGCGCCAGTAAGTACGGAAGAAACAAGACGCCACTCGACATGACAAAATGCCAAAGAACAAACAGCATGAACGCGAGCCGCATAGGGCTCACAGGGGTCTGTGCACAAGTCATGTAACTCCTCCAAATAACTGGACGCTGATTTGTGATGTGATAATGACGCTCGATAGCGACCCAGTTTGGAATCATCAGTCTCATATCAGGGGAATATGTTCGCTATGACACTACCGTGATTGCTCTACTACGCTCCTCGAACCGTTGTAGCACGATTCCGGCTTCTAGACACGGACAATTATGCTGCTGAAAGACGATATTCTCGTCAGGTGTGAAGGAATGCACGTAGTCCGCAACTGACCTGGCGTCTTCGGTTACTACCACAGGTCCCACGCAAAGCAGGAGAACGTTGCCTCTGAAGGGCTCTTATGTAGCGATTTTATTATTTCATTGTGGTTAAACAAATAGATTCAAATATTACTGCACAGCTGACTATTGCCGTCGTGATATTCTCATTGTTATTAAGCATGAAACAGATATTTGTTCTTAAATTAACTCTTTTCCATTAATAGCAATGCATTTGTTATAATCAGTGCTGTTTAAACCAGGACCCTTCTGCAAGCATAGTGGAGTTGTCTTAGAGGTATTGAGTATTTCAAGGTTGAAAGTTATTTGTGGTGCTTTATGTTCAGTCAAGCTCAGTATCCAAAACTTTTTAAGATTCACAGCATCAGTCTAATATTCCTTCGTTTAAGATTTTAAGGTGTTTTAGATTTGGTTAAGAAAAGGCATTGGTTAGGTCTCTGTTTATATTTGAAACTCTGTTTATATTTGAAATGTAATTTTAATGTTTAGTTTGCTATAGTGATTTGATTTTAACTGTCCATGTACTCGCGGCAGTGAGTCCCGTTAAATAATTCTACAATGGCGACTGAGCCCGCCGTATTATGGCTGTCGCCGATAGTGGCTGCCTATAGATTCTTGTTCAAAATCTAATCTTTTATTTTTTGGAGAAGCTTTACGATCACGACGTAAATAGTTTCCTAATAAGTGGTGCGTAAACTAATCCTTTAAAATACAAGCTTATTAAATTTTGTTAATTAATTGTCTGTGGTGTCTGAAGTATTATTTCCTTTTACTTGTAGGCTGCACCTCTTACCCAGCAGATAATTATGCTGACGTCAATGTGGCACACTACATCTCACAGTTCGTGAAAAGTAGAACTAGAATGAGAAATAACAAGCAAGTAAATTTAAATTACGACCGCCACCAGTAATTGACATTACAGAAGAGGTGGAAGAGAGGGAAACAAGAAATGTGACAAGTGACGTAATTGGCCGAGACACGAGAAAGAGAAAGACCAGTACGTGGTGGGAGAGCGGAGGATTTGCATGACTGTTTGACAGAAGAAAGTAGCTGTATAGGTTATATTATTTGGGGAAGAATTATGAGCTTTGCAGAAAGAATTGCCCAATTTTTTTTCGCAAGTACATCAAAATTTTGAACTGTGCTCAGTGTGTAGGGTTAGCTTGTTCCAGAGGCGAACAGCAGCAAGAGAAAACAGTTTTGCGAATATTTTTCTTTTATAGATGGGCACAGCGAAGGTATTAAATAATGTATAGGCAGTGCAAAAGGTCTTACGCATAAACTGGAAGCTGTTATGTGCTTTGTCAGATTTTCTCGGCGTGATAGATTAATGGCGCGCTTCCTGGTGTTCTACGGAGTTGTTATTTTCATTAAATGTACAATATTTCGACGATCGCCACAATGTTCTTTTGCAGGTGCTGCGTGTTTTGACGTAATGAGTACTCGCTGTCTGGATTGGAACGAAACAGTAAATTACTGCTGGCCTCGCGCCGCTATTTATAGCCGAGTTAGAATACCGGTATGCACTATGACATTTCATGCTTTTTCAGAGGTCGCAGTGATATTTCACTGAAACACAAAGTCTTTTAGCGTTTTCCAGCCCTGGTGGAGGTGACGAGCGGTCGGATTTTGATAAACTGAGTGCTGCTTAGAAAGCCTAGTGTGGCAAGACTGCCAAATACCGCTGTAACGATTATGCGATAATTAAATACATGAATATGAAGGAGGGAGTGCATATGAAGGGATCGAGAGACCCATAAGGTCGCCAAAAGACTTTTCTCGATGTCTTAGAAGGAGCAGCTCCTAGGTGACAGCAGAGGCCGTGTTCCTCGAAATCCTTACTGTAAATAGTTCGTCCGCAGCTCGTGGTCGTGCGGTAGCGGCCTCGCTTCCCGTGCCCGGGTTTCCGGGTTCGATTCCCGGCGGGGTCAGGGATTTTCTCTGCCTCGTGATCACTGGGTGTTGTGTGCTGTCGTTAGGTTAGTTAGGTTTAAGTAGTTCTAAGTTCTAGGGGACTGATGACCATAGATGTTAAGTCCCATAGTGCTCAGAGCCATTTGAACCATTTTTTTGTAAACAGTTCCTTCGGCTAATCCGCTTTCGGCGGGCACAGATGACCCCGGTCTTCACAGGTTCCCCTGAGGTTGTCTGTGGGTGAAGTCAGCCCTACTATTTGCACATAAAAGAGGTGGCCACCTACTGGCAGGTCTCTGGCATGGGAGAGAGTTCGCTGCTCCCGTCCAAATTACGGACTGTCCAACCCACGGTAATGCTGCCGCCAGAAGCGGTTCAGTCGGTGTTGACCAACAGAGGGTGACTGTTCAAACTCGGCGCCAATCTGATGAATGTTAATTATGTTTTGTGCAATGATTAAGTTGGAAGTTCCTGTTGCTTTCCCTTGTTTTTATGTAGGAAAGGAAACATGCTCGTCCATCAAATAAAGAGCAGCAGTCAATCTCCTCTCTAAAATGAGCTTGAAAATTGTGCAGGTTTCGGAAATAACTTGGTTTGGAAGATTCGCTTCCGAGCTCTCGTCTGGTGTTGTCTTGCGCCCTCTCGCTGTGCGTGGTAAGTTTCGCTCAGCCAGTAGCATACCCCCTAATTCACTCATTTGGTTATGTATCTTGAATGCTCAATTACCTGTGTAGCGTATTTGTTTTTGCGAGTCTTGCGGATCTTTGCTTCCTGCAGTCTTCCAGCTAAAAGTTGGCAACATAGAGCTTAACACCATTTTATCTTATTTTTCAACAATTTTCAGAGCATGGCTCTGTACTACTCGCTCTTAAGCGTCAACTGACTTATAATGAAATAAAATTTTTGAATTCTCCATATAAAATTTGAGATCCCAATTGTTGTACAACTTCCCTGTGGTTAGGAGATCCAAAATAGAAAATAAAGACAGTGAAACTTTTAGGGTGCCAGCTTCATTGTGACAAGTTCCTGTTGTGTGCAGTGGTAAAGCACTTTCTTCGAGGATGTGAGAGAACAGTGGTGGTAATGAGTGTAGAACCCACCCAGGGCTATACAGAGTGATTCAGTTGCTCCTCCCGAAGGGTTTTATGCAACCTACAACGCCTTCTGTGACCAGGTGCGAGATTTTCATATTATTCTGGTTACAACGCACAAACTGTTAGTAAGAAAAACCATTCCGTCTCCAGGCCACAAGTGGCCCATCGGGACCATCCGGCCGCAGTGTCATCGTCAGCTGAGGATGCGGATAAGAGGGACGTGCGGTCAGCACACCGCTCTCCCGGTCGTAATAGTAGTTTTCTTTGACCGGAGCCGCTACTATTCAGTCAAGTAGCTCCTCAACTGGCATCACGAGGGTGAGTGCACCCCGAAAAATGGCAACAGCGCATGGCGGCCCGGATGATCACTCATCCAAGTCCCGGCCACGCCTGACATCGCTTAACTTCAGTGATCTGACTGCCGAGGTGTATCAACTCCGGCGAGGTCGTTGCCACAAACTGTTAGTGCTACAGAAAAGAAAGAACAGAATCTTTCCGTTGGATATTTAATGCAAATAAATTTTGCCCTGGGATACGTTTTCGCAGAAGGCCAATGTATTTGACTTTTTTAAGATCACTTTTGTAAGTTCCTCTTAAATAACTCGAAAACTACAGCTTCTTGTGAAAATTCTATCGCTTGAGCCTTGTCCTGCAGTTACGCAGGGTCAGCCATCGTTAATCAGATTTGGCATGTTAATGATTAAGGGGTGGCCGGATGCCCTTCCTACCGCCACCCCATAGCCCTGGGACGGAATTAGTGTACCCCAACTGTCTGCGTCGAGTGTAATCCATGGAATAGTGCGAAAGTGTTCAGTTATCTGTGAGCCGTGTAACTGAGGCGGATCATGGGGACCAGCCCGGTATTCACCTAGGGGATGTGGAAAACCGCCTAAAAACCACATCCAGGCTGGCCAGCACAGTGGCCCACGTCGTTAATCCCCCGGGCGGATTCGATCCGGGGCCGGCGCGCCTACCCAAAAGTTCAGGACGCAGCGCGTTAGCGCTCTCGGCTACCCTGGCGGGTTTTCTTGTGAAAACGTAACCGATTACAAATTTAACTACATGAAATTCCTACAAAAATGTCCTGTTCATATTTGCTGTTTTCCCATACCGAATGACAGAATTTCAAAAAGATGTGTATGGTATTAGCAGGTGTCGCAGTTTGCATACGACTTATAGGTAGAGGCACTTGTATGACCCTTTATAGCAGGAATGGTTCGTGCATGAACTACCATCTTTCTTTTGACCTTTTGCACGTTGGTTAACTGCGTCATTATTTATGTTAATTGTGTTACATGTCATCTGTAAAAACGTTTTGCATAACTGGCATTTAATTTCTGCAGGCAATAATTAGATAATTACACGCCGCTTTCCTTGCGACAGGCATCAAATTTTCATTTGTTTAAAATTAAACTTCCATTTCCGTTTATTAGATTTTCTGACACCAATACTTCGATAAATTTCTCATTTATGCTGTCCCATAAACTTGACATTTGCACCACGATCCTGATCTCCTCATGAAAAGCAACTGGAATCACTCAATAGAGGAAAGTCCACTGGACCTGATGGGATACCAATTCGATTCTACACAGAGTACGCGAAAGAACTTGCCCCCCTTCTAACAGCCGTGTACCGCAAGTCTCTAGAGGAACGGAGGGTTCCAAATGATTGGAAAAGAGCACAGGTAGTCCCAGTCTTCAAGAAGGGTCGTCGAGCAGTTGCGCAAAACTATAGACCTATATCTCTGACGTCGATCTGTTGTAGAATTTTAGAACATGTTTTTTGCTCGAGTATCATGTCGTTTCTGGAAACCCAGAATCTACTATGTAGGAATCAACATGGATTCCGGAAACAGCGATCGTGTGAGACCCAACTCGCTTTATTTGTTCATGAGACCCAGAAAATATTAGATACAGTCTCCCAGGTAGGTGCTATTTTTCTTGACTTCCGGAAGGCGTTCGATACAGTTCCGCACTGTCGCCTGATAAACAAAGTAAGAGCCTACGGAATATCAGACCAGCTGTGTGGCTGGATTGAAGAGGTTTTAGCAAACAGAACACAGCATGTTGTTATCAATGGAGAGACGTCTACAGACGTTAAAGTAACTTCTGGCGTGCCACAGGGGAGTGTTATGGGACCATTGCTTTTCACAATATATATATATAAATGACGTAGTAGATAGTGTCGGAAGTTCCATGCGGCTTTTCGCGGATGATGCTGTAGTATACAGAGAAGTTGCAGCATTAGAAAATTGTAGCGAAATGCAGGAAGATCTGCAGCGGATAGGCACTTGGTGCAGGGAGTGGCAACTGACCCTTAACATAGACAAATGTAATGTATTGCGAATACATAGAAAGAAGGATCCTTTATTGTATGATTATATGATAGCGGAACAAACACTGGTAGCAGTTACTTCTGTAAAATATCTGGGAGTATGCGTGCGGAACGATTTGAAGTGGAATGATCATATAAAATTAATTGTTGGTAAGGCGGGTACCAGGTTGAGATTCATTGGGAGAGTGCTTAGAAAATGTAGTCCATCAACAAAGGAGGTGGCTTACAAAACTCTCGTTCGACCTATACTTGAGTATTGCTCATCAGTGTGGGATCCGTACCAGATCGGTTTGACGGAGGAGATAGAGAAGATCCAAAGAAGAGCGGCGCATTTCGTCACAGGGTTATTTGGTAACCGTGATAGCGTTACGGAGATGTTTAATAAACTCAAGTGGCAGACTCTGCAAGAGAGGCGCTCTGCATCGCGGTGTAGATTCCTCGTCAGGTTTCGAGAGGGTGCGTTTCTGGGTGAGGTATTGAATATATTGCTTCCCCCTACTTATACCTCCCGAGGAGATCACGAATGTAAAATTAGAGAGATTAGAGCGCGCACGGAGGCTTTCAGACAGTCGTTCTTCCCGCGAACCATACGCGACTGGAACAGGAAAGGGAGGTAATGACAGTGGCACGTAAAATGCCCTCCGCCACACACCTTTGAGTGGCTTGCGGAGTATAAATGTAGATGTAGATGTAGATGTTACATTTTATGATTATATTCGAGGCAGCTTTCGGTGGCCACTTATTTGCTTCGGTCTTTCTGTCTTGTGTATCACTGATGCTCCTTATATCTCTGCTCGACTATTATGATAGTGTGCCCCACGTAAGACGTGTTACATTCGCATGGTAATCGATACTTACCTCACTTTCGCAGACCTAGATCGTCTTTAACGTTATAAAGAAGTATTTTTGTCGTATCTAAATGGAGCGAAATACACTGGATGCTATCATTCCGTAGGAGCCTATGATATCACCACATTCTGAACTAGCATAAGATGATTAACGATATTTTGCTTATCTTTCTCGGGCTCAGTCAGAACCTATTTGTCAGGCGTTCTTCATTTTGACCGCAACGACCGTTCACTTTTACGATGTGAGAACCGTTTCTCCTGTACATTATTCATAAGTGCTGTAAATCTTGGGTGAAACTCTCCCTTTCTGAAAATGTTAGAGCTCTACCGATCATAGTATTTAGTTTTCAATTCAATGGACTTCATCAGCAGCCGTACACCTTAAGATATTTTATTTTATCTTACTTCTAAGGCAACCAGTTTCGGAAATTCATTTTGCCGTCTTCAGGCCCATGCATAATAAAAGAGTGTACATGTAGTAACATAAGGGTGTACAAATCAAGTTTACAAGAAGATTACAAATGATCATTGTAATGGCATTAAATCAAATCTATGTATACATCCATCACAACAGACTAAAACATGTGTATATATTTGTTAGGAGCAGTGAACCAAAGCTCTGTGTATATCCTGCACAATAGACTAAAACATGTGTACACATTTGTTAGTCATAAATCTATGTAACATCACAATTTACTAGGGAACGTGTAAATTCGCTAAAAGATCAGCACTAGACAGCATAAAATAAAGAGCTCCGTAGAAACAAAGCTCGTAATTTTTTTAATAATAATAAAATCCTTTAAAATTCCTTTACATGAGAAACGGCCTAGTATATATGAGTACCAATTTTCATTGAAAATTAACTGTCACACAGCGAATTATGAAATACAATAGTATGCATATGTACAGCCTATTCAATATCACGGATGGTAAGACAAGTAGTTGCCACAGCATCAAAAATAACTTGACACAAAACCCAACGGCAGCTGACATATTAAGAAAAAATAGCATACGTAGCGAACACTAAGAATATTCCTATCTTGTGGCCTAAGTTGTACAGGAAATCGGCATAAATGATATGATTCGTTTCCTTTATATTACTTATCAGGTCGTCATTGCCACAGTGAAACAAATCAACAATAAAGTGAAGACAAATGAGTGTGGGAAGACCACCATATTGTCGAAGTTGAAGCCCATAAAGTGAGTATCTCTATGAACACCAAAACTCATATCTAGTAAGAACACCGTAACATACTCTCTAAACCGTATGGGGAAGTAAGGACACTGACAATATGGTGGTCTTCGCACACTCATTTACCTTTTATTTGTTTTCCGTACCCACGTTCCCTATCGCGACATAACTTGCTATGTCTTAGTATTTAGATGGTTTGGCATCTATTGATACGTCGTGTTAGGTATTGCCTTATACTCCCAGTGAAATTATAGGAAGTTGCCGGCTGTGAACTTGCTTTTCGCTCGAAGCATATAAGCCCCTGTTGATCGAGCTTCAGCCACAATTCATTGAATACTACTGTTTGCGGAAGGCAGGCTGTATGGAGAACACATCGGTTGGTTACATGGCGCCATCTACATGAACGTATATAAAATTCAAGGGAAGAAAGCCACTTCAAATTGGCGTGAGAGTTACATAAAATGAAGCATAAGTAAAACTCTTTACATTGTAGTCCAACTTATTTCATATTTGCCGGCAAGTAATAAAATTTTCTTGTTCATTCCCTGTGAGTCCGTTATTATTATTAAAACATCTAAATTGTATCAGATAGGTAAAACTCTTTAAATGTTTTAAAAAAGTTTATGAGACACAAGGAGTTAACAGGGAAATTTCATTACTTGCCGGCAAATATGAAATAAGTCGGACTACAATGTAAAGAATTTTACTTATGCTTCGTTTTATGTAACTCTCACGCAAATTCACTCCCCTTGAATTTTGTATACGTAGTTCATGTAGATAGCGCCATCTAACCAACCGATGTGTTCCTCATACAGCCTACCTTACGCAAACTGTAGTATTCAATGAACGGTTGGTGAAGCCCGATCAACAAGGACTTACATGCTTTGAGCGAAAATAATCGTGCTATATAATATACAAACCATATTAGTTAAGCTATTACTTGTTACTTTTTATGACATCATCTGACTGCGTACTTTTTGTATTCTTAGCATTGAGAATGGCTAGCTTCTAGCTGAAATCTATATCTGCATAGTAAAATTTTAAAAAAAGAATGACTGATTGCTGCAATCTATAATTTAAAAGTTACATTTGCTGCCGAAGGAGTGGCCTAATAGTAAACGCTGGACATTACGTTTTTAACGATTTGTAGTTTACTTGGATGCCGTTTCCTGAAATGTGATCCGCATCCTCGATCTGTTCCTCAAGACACCCTCTACTACCCTTATAAATCTGTCGCAACATTTCTGGGACACTTTCTACACTGTGACCTCGGGATCCCATGCACTCTTCTCTTGACCAACACATCGAGGAAAGGTAGCTGGCACTCTTCTTCAAGTTCTCTCATGAATTTTATCTTACGATGGTTACAGTTTAAACCGCCAGTGCAGACGCTGAAAGACAAATGAGCAACAAGTGGCATAGAGGTCTTCAGTAAACAAACACAGCCCGAGACCAAAATAGTTCACAGTACAGGCAGCGAGTATAAATGTCAGCAAAACTCGCAGCACCTGTAAAGAAGAGAGTTACGTCGGTCATCGAAATATTTTGCGTAAAACAGAAATAGTTTGGAAGAACACCCGGAAGCACTGCATTAATTATGCAGTCTCCAATTTGTACGTATCAACTGAATCACAAGTACTTGTTTTACGAACTATTTATAATGAGAAGTTAACCATATAATAAGCTCCTGAAAACTGTATTATCCCTCACAAATAATTCTGTACCGATGATCAAAATTTCGGTCATCAGCTGCACAGGAGAAGCCAGTAGATTTGCGCAGCCGTGCCTATCGTTAATGCATGGCGAAACAGGGGACCCTGTTGGGCTGCTGCCTCACCGCCGTGAAAGATAAACGCGTGGCTCGTTTGGGCTTTCCTGCAGCCGTTACGGACAGTGCGTGAAAACTAATGGGCAGATTTATGAGACATTACGCTAAAAACTGGGCGCTAAACTGCACCCGTAAACGGACCGTCGTCCGGCCGACGGCAGGTGAAATAAAATGGAATTAAGCGCCCTCCGCGTCGCGCTGCTCCGGTAGCCGCCTCGTGTGTTTTACTGCGCCCGACAGCTGTCGCATTCCGCCGCGCCCGGGCCAGCGGAATGCCGCACGGAGGATACGCATTGTAAATCCAAACCTTCAATGAAGAAAAACGCCGTAATTTCAATGCGGCCGAACGATTCGCAATAAATCCGCACAGTTCATTCAATTAAATCCCCTTCGCCCCACGTTAATCTATATACTGTTTCACGTAAATAAATCACATATTGTATTCTTAGACGTTCAGTTTTAAAACGTGATTTAAATAGCCATGTTGTTAGAAGCAAACAGTAATAATAATAACAGTAAAAGCGAATAAAAAATATGATTCAAATAATGAAACAGACTGTTTACCTTTTGCAGGTGATATAGCCATTGCGACAGAATGCTTCGAATCGGCAACGAAACAAATTATTGTTTTGAATGAAACAGCAGAACAAACTGGCTTCCGAATATCTTTTGAAAAATAAGATAAGCACAGTCAGATATCAACGACAATACAACACAGTTAACACCACATACGAAGCAATAAAACACGTGAATAGCTTTAAATACCAACGCGAGTCGATTTCAGCCGGTAAGCTAGATGAAGAAGCCTTGAAACTAAGTGCGAGGAAAAAGGAAATGGTTTCCAAATCCACACGAAATATTTACAACCAAAGGCTTTTCATTAACAACATTCATCATTACATCTTTGTCACAACACATTTGTGTCTTTTTCAAGCTAATTACCTCTAAGAGAGGGTTACAAGAGCAATTAGTGAGAAAAGAGAGAATGATCTCCGATAGTGTACTGGGTCTAAATGATAAAAACAGTATCTTTATAATAAAATACAAATAACAAATATTTAATACAACAAAAAAAATTACGGACACAATGCGCAAACGAACAGTTCGGTTTTTCAAGCCATGTAAGAAGAATGAATCATTACAAATTTTCGAAACTGATCCTCAACGTCTTTGACCCAAAACCTAAAACATATGGTAGTATGAACTTCGAAAAAGATCTAGACGAAATAGGTACACAACCGGGAGATGTGTTACAATCAAGTATCCAGTACAGTCGCTGTATGTAGAATTCTTCCTTTCTTAGCGTTAGTGCTGGCTACAGATACAGCAAGGAGCAATGTACTGTTTGGTACACATTATTATTGACGATAAAATTTGAACTTGATGATGGTCCAAGGCAAAATGTTATCAGCAGCTCTTTGCAGTAAATCTTGAGGTTCTTCCAGCTATAACGACATTTCGGACTTTCCGAGGTGAGACTAGGACAACGGTTGTCAAATTGTCATATGAAACAGACTCATTAAGAATTAATACCTAGAAAAGTGTCTCTTTTACTATCAAAGATAATATGAACGTACTACTGTTTTTAAATCTTAGTTATGTCGTAAAGTTGTTATCTGAGTTTGTTAAATTTCTTTAGAGTGAGATATTAAATATTTCAGTGAAAGTTAACCAGCAGTATAGAAAGGACGGATTATGCACAAATAAAAGTAATTACGACAATTTATATACGTTCCTGAATGTGGTAAAACTTATTTTCCCTACTGCTTGCAGATGCAACACTTCAATATATTAACTACTCTCCTTAATGGCAACATGTTGGCATTAAGAGAAATGGTTATAATTGACAGATATGAGCAACGTACGAGGGTTGGAACTTTAATAGTGGCAACTGTTTATTTAGAGCTTGTGTAAGACAGGTACGGGTTTCAAAGTTTTACTGACTTCCAAAGTAGTCACCAGTACTGTGTATAACCCGTTGCCAGCGTGCTTGAGCCTTGTCCTGCAAACTGATGGTCAGGTCATGCTGAAAGAGCCATCACTTCTGTCTCTATGCTATTCATCTTTGGAACTCAATCTACGACCAGTCTAGAGACAGAGGTAGGACCTGACCATCCTTTTGCAAGCTGTTACTGATTTGTTTGACTGATGGGACTGCTAAGTGCTATACCACCTACTGCACTCCCCTGACTTAAGCCCTCGTGAGTTCAACTCGATTTCTAAACTGAAGGAAAAACTTCACAGCATTCGCTTCAGAATTGCTACACATTCGTCGGGCAACAGACCGCGCCGCTCCAACTGTCAACACAACTGGCACTGTTTAGAGTATCCTACGACTTCCACATCGCTGGCAAAGGGTTATACACAGTGCTGGTGACTTGATTACTTTGAAGGTCAGTAAAACTTTGAAACACGTATCTATTTTGTACGAGCTGTAAATAAATAGTTGCCACAGAGACAGCAAAGGACTTGGAAGAGCTGTTGAACGGAATTGACACTGTCTTGAAAGGAGGATATAAGATGAACATCAACAAAACATAATTTGGGGAGCAAAATAACTGATGATGGTCGAAATAGAGAGGATATAAAATGTAGACTGGCAATGGCAAGGAAAGCGTTTCTGAAGAAGGGGAGTTTGTTAACATCGAGTATAGATTTAAGTGTCAGGAAGTCGCTTCTGAAAGTATTTGTATGGAGCGTAGCCATGTATGGAAGTGAAACGTGGACGATAAATAGTTTGGACAAGAAGAGAATCGAAGCTTTCCAAATGTGGTGCTACAGAAGAATGCAGAAGATTAGATGGGTAGGTCACATAACTAATGAGGAGGTATTGAATAGGATTGGGGAGGAGTTTGTGGAACAACTTGAGTAGAAGAAGGGATCGGTTGGTAGGACATGTTTTGAGGGATCAAGGGATCACCAATTTAGTATGGGAGGGCAGTGTGGAGGGTAAAAATCGTAGAGGGAGACCAGGAGATGAATACACTTAACAGATTCAGAAGGATGTAGATTGCTCTAGGCACTGGGAGATAAAGACCCTTGCACAGGTTAGAGTAGGATGGAGAGCTGCATCAAACCAGTCTCTGGACTGAAGACCACAACAACAACAACTATTAAAGTTCCAACCCTCGTTGTATGCCACGACGAATACAAAAATGGTTCAAATGGCTCTGAGCACTATGGGACTTAACATCTGTGGTCATCTGTCCCCTAGAACTTAGAGCTACTTAAACCCAACTAACCTAAAGACATCACACACATCCATGCCCGAGGCAGGATTCGAACCTGCGACCGTAGCAGTCGCGCGGTTCCGGACTGAGCGCCTAGAAACGCGAGACCACCACGGCCGGCACGACGAATACAGGCATGCATCAGTGCAGGAGTACGTGCTACTGGATATTAAAGGTACCGATGTGTGCAGCAATCTGGACCACCACCTCTGGAGGTCTAGCTGTATGGTGGTACAACGTACAATGTTTGGTTTTCATGAGCAATAAGAAGGGCGGATATGAATTTATGTTGATCTCTATTCCAATTTTCTGTACACTTTCTGGAACTCTCTGAACCGAGGTGATGGTTCAAATGGCTCTAAGCACTATTGGATTTAACATCCGAGGTTATCAGTCCCCTAGACCTAGAACTACTTAAACCTAACTAACCTAAGGACATCACACACATCCATGCCCGAGGCAGGATTCGAACCTGCGACCGTAGCAGCAGCGCGTTTCCGGAGTTAATCGCCTAGAACCACTCGGCTACAACGGCCGGCACCGAGGTGATGCAAAACTTTTTTTTTATGTGTGTACATACATCTCATAGAAGGTTGATCTCTGCACCTCCTGGACACTCATTTTCCATCGCCCGTCTGATTCACCTGGTGAGTTATTAGCAGCTAACATTTTTTCTGTCAAGATTGCTAGCACAAAATATTCTAATGAGCCTTACTACGCATTTGACTACCGACCTCGCGCTCAAATGGTTCCTCAATGGAAAATATCCATGAACGTCCTTCGAAATTTTGTGGTGGAGTTCGCATTCACTCTATATAAGAAGTTAAAATTCTATTTATCTATAGTAAATGTTTGATATATTTCAGTTTTCCTTTACAGTTGCAAGCTTACCAGCAAAGCGTTGTACGCTGGCAAGTCTAATGTTGACAATGTACGCACGTGTGCTTTCCAGGTAGAAGGCCGTGGAAACACGGTGATCAGCACACAACACGTGTCACAAAAACCACACGGGGTGAGGTCACAGCAGGTAGCAGAGCGGTGCCGAGGGGCTCGCGTGGCATCTGAACCCTGCCAGCCGCTAATTGAATTCTGTCGCCGCCGGGGAATGCAGGGTTCGATCTGTGTGAATTACGTCCATCATTCACTCCCAACACAGTGGGGTCCTCTCTGCAGCTGAGTTATACTACCCGTACTGTGGCAAGCTTGCCTCATCGTTCCTAGAATTTTTTTTTGTTGATTGGTTATGGAAAGGCCTAATGTTTAAGAATGTGGAAAAGTCGTACTGATAAAAGAGTGCTATATGGGCAAACGCTATTGACTCTTTACAGCAAACTGGTCGGTCTCCTTTCCAGCTGTAATTGTTTCAGCAACAGTTAGTAAGCACAATTAGAACACACACACATATACCCATACAAACAAGGCTTAATTGGCGCTTGACAAGGAAGATTAGAGTTTAACATTGTGCCGAAAACCATGTAATTCCAAACGCTGCGTTTAAACTTGTCTCTACGCGTGCAGACGATAAGGGAAAATTGCTGATTAACGTCTCGTCGACGACGAGGTCGTTGCAATCTCGAGTTGAGTGACGTTGTGAAGAGAATCGGCTGATCTTTTTGAAGGAATCGTCGGGCATTCACAACAAGCGATGTTGTGGAATCAAAGCAAACGTAACTCTGGATAGATAGACGGGGATTTCAACCAGTGTTCCCTCTAACACGAATCCAGTCTCTTACCATTCCATCAGTTTCTACGCTTTTACCTGTGCAGTTAGGGTTACTTAGCGTTATTTGTTTTATGGCTCTAAACTGCCAGGTCGTCAATGCTCTTGCATGAAATTCGTAGAGACGAGGTTGGTCGAAATTTTTATAACAATAAATTGTAAAACACGCTGTACTCACAAACAACGTAATCAAGAATATATAATACCACGTTGACATATACAAGACACACGTTGAAATGCAGACAAAACACAGCAGAATCTTCCTGACTGATTAAAACTGGCCGGACGGAGACTCGAACTCGGGACCTTTGCCTGAAAACGCAGCAGAATAAATACAAATAAAATCAGGCACCGAGACAGATACATTTAAAAGGGTCCAGACGTCTGTGGCAGGGTGACTCGATAGCAGTGTTACAAACCAAAATCTCACAGCCTTTATTTCTGGAAGGGGCTCTGTCAACACCCGAAAAAACGTATACCACAACCGTCTCATTTTCATACATTGTAGTGCAAAAAAATAAACAAAAAGGAAAAAAACCCTATGTAATGCGAAGAAGTTATCCGAATGGAATGGAAATCGGAAGGTCGAATGAACATGTACAGACAAACAAATAATTACGGTTTCAGAAAAATAGGATGATTTACTCAAGAGTAAGAGTTTCACAAATAGAGAAAGTCAATAAAGCATTTGCCTACCTCCGGCAATTATGCAAGTAGTTATTCGGCTCGACGCAGAATTACAAAGTGGTTGAATATCCTCTTGAGGAATATCGTGCCTGATTCTGTCCAATTGTAGTGTTTGATCGACCAGATCCCGAGCTGGTTGGAAGGCACAGTCAATAATTCTCCTAACGTCCTCAGTTGGGGAGACCAGCGGCGAACCTGCTGCCCAAGGTAAGCTTTGCAAGCACGACCACAAACAGTGGAAACTCTGGCTGTGTATTGGCGGGCGTTACGTTCTGTAATGCAAGCCGAGGTTGGCTCGCCATGAAGAGAAACAAAACGGGGTGTAGAATATCATTGGTGTACCGCTGTACTTTAAGGCTGTCACGGATGGCAACCAAAGGACTCCTCCTATGAAAAGAAGTATCATCCCAGATATGGCTGTCGGGTCATATACTTGTTGACAGTCAGGTTGGTATCTCACAGCTCTCCAGATCGTCCCTGAAACGGGTGTTACGATTAATCAAGGAAAACCCCCAGTTGGGAAACGGGGCCAAAATTAGTTGGTTACTGAAGATTTGCAATTTACAATTTAGTTATTGATTATTTCAACCATTAAAAGTCATTTCTTTATCACTTGACCAGGAACAGATCCAAAAGCTAGTAGGCATGAGTGTTTTTTCAAAACAATTTACTTTACAGTTAACGACCAAGCCATTTTACTTAAAACCGAGTTCGATAAAACATTTGATAACAAATCAAAATTTTCCAAGTAATGAAATTAAAAACTTTACTTTACCGTTAATAGCCAAGCCATTTTACTTCATACAGACTTTGATAAAGCATTTAAACCTTTCCAAGTAACGAAACAAAAACCATCAATTTTCATACAATTTCGTTACCGAACATGTAAGGAGCCAACTTCTTTTAAAATTTGGCACAACAAGATATTAAATTACAAGGGCTCGCTAACAGGGAGGCAGAACTACCATTTTCAAAGGATGCTAAGTAGATTAAAACAATCAAAGTAAAGATACAGTCATTCACCTTTCACAATAACTAACAGTTATAAAGCCACGTAATTTTAAAAACCCACCAACAAAAGGCAAACTTAACCTTTTTAAACAGGGGCCAAAAAACTAAGTAAAATACAACCATTTAACATTTTACAATAACTAACAACATTAATACCATGTCCTGCCAACATAATGCCCTGGGATAGAAATAATTAACCGACCGGGTGTAAGGGCGGCCAAAATTGTCTCCCGAAGGACGCTCAGATTAGAAGCAGACTAACAAACCCACAACGCCTCACATTCAGCAATCACATCGATTTCACGCGACGTCAGGGGAGGAGGACGAATCAAATCAGGTACCATAATCCCTGCCCAAAAATACACTTCCTCCCAGGCAGTACTAATAAGAATTCAAAAGATCACTGACTATAATTACACCGGCAACAGGGACAGGAAATCCGAAAGCAGGAGGCCACCAGGAAGAAAAAAATGTAACCTAAAACAATAATCACTGCCCAAAAATACACTTCCTACCAGGCAGTACTAATAAGAAGCGGAAAAGATCCCTGTCTATAAATACAACGGCGACAGGGAGAGGAAACCCGAACACAGGAGGCCACAAGGCAGAAAAGACGCTGGTTGCACAAACCAAAATTCTTCAATTAACGTCTAAACCTTTAACCAACTTAACTTGCAGTTTATCAGAGAAACAGCAGGTGAACTCCAATGCAAAGGTTCCTCACACCCGACCGTGTACACGTCGCTAGCGTACCCAACCGGGCACAGTCACGCAGCCACGCGCTCTGTCACCGGAGCCCTCGTCTTCTCTGCACCCACGGCGGCGAAATACCACTCCTCACGTTAGGCGAGTTACTAGTCCATCATTCCCGCCTCCAGATGGAAAATTTAAAGACATCCATTGCCGCTCCCACCAAGTAGTGACTCGGAACCACAGCCGTGGCCCCCGGGTGCTCACAGAAAGAGCTTACAGCCTTATCCCGTCAGCTCGTCGCACTCGTCTCGCACCGCCAGGATACACCACGCGGCTTCTCGGAACAACGGCTAACTCTCTACTGTCACGACACGCTTCGGTCTCATCGTCCGACATTCTCTAATTCCCAATTTTAAAAACCGACCGATCGACTCTTCACCGCTAGGCAACCAACCGGCCATCCCCCCAAAGATCTTATTCCCTTACACGAGGCTGACAGGAAGCAACGACTCGAAAATCGATAAGACCAGACACGCCGCCAGAGGGGAATCTCAACGGAATCGTACGCAGCATAACGATAAATATGAATGAATCAATTAACGATGGAATGGAGGGACTCAGAATAATCTTTACAGCGCTATATATGTTGGGAGCCGACACACGGCTCAGCCTCCACACAGGCCTTTGCTGGTTATGGGGCTTAGAATCACAATGGCAGAAGCAGAATCATCCTCATTGTTGAGTCCCGTTTCGAACTGAGCCCCAATGATTAGCGAAGACATGTTTTCAGACTCCCCAGACAGTGGTGGGATACCAGCCTGGCTGTCATTGGCCGTACGGCGCGACAGCCAGGAGTATTGATCTAAGGGGTCATTTCATTTCAGAGCAGGACCATTTGGTGGACATCCGTGGCGCCCTTACGTTGTCCACACTGGTGAGCCATTGTGGGCTTACGTTTCAGCAAGATGACGTCTGTCCGCACACGGCGAGGGTTACTTCTGCTTGTCTTGTGTGTGAAATCTTATGGGACTTAACTGCTAAGGTCATCAGTCCCTAAGCTTACACACTACTTAACCTAAATTATCCTAAGGACAAACACACACACCGATGCCCGAGGGCGGACTCGAACCTCCGGCGGGACCAGCCGCACAGTCATGACTGCAGCGCCTTACACCGTTCGGCTAATCCCGCGCGGCTCTGCTTGTCTTCGTGCTGGTGAAGCCCTACACTGGCCAGCAAGGTGGCCGGATTTCTCACCCTTTTCAGAACGTTTGGAGCATTATGGGCAGGGACCTCCAGTCAGCTCGGGATCTTGACGATCATACTCGTCAATAGGACAGACTTTGGTGCGGTATCCCTAAGAAGGAGATCTAACAACTCTGTCAATCATTGAAAGTCCAATAACTCACTGCATAAGAGCCAGAGGTGGACCAATGCGGTTTTGGCTCGTTGTGAAACTCTTTCTCTTGAATAAGCGTTCAAATATTTCTGAAATTGTGATCATTGTTTGTCTGTACATGGACATCACATCTACCGGTTTCCAACCCATTCGGATAATTCCTCCATGGTGCGTCGATTTTTTGATTGTTCTTTCAGAGTGTATACGCAACCGGGGAAGAAAATGCAACACCCTCAAAGATAAAGTCATTTTATTGATAAGAGAGTTGACGTAGTTCAAATAAAGGAGTATGTGATAACAAATTCAGATCAAAAGAAACACACATATCACAGTAAAGGATGCCCAAATAGTCCTCACCCAGTGACAACAACGCAGGCACGTCTTCTTGCATGCAAACGATCGTAACAGGGCTAAATGGCATCCTACGATAGTTTGTCCCATGCATCTTGCACCATTTGTTGCAATACGGCAATGGTTCTTGCAGGCTCTGAAGTCTGGGTAACTTCCAACTTCATCATCTCCCATATTTGTTCATCTGACGAGACATCTGTTGTTCTCCACTAAGAGCACGTAGCGTTGCAGCAGCTGTATGTGGACGTACATTGCCTTGAGGAAAAAGCACATACCTTTCTGTCGAAGAAAATGCATTGCCATGGGGATAATACAATGTACAATGCAGCGGACACTTGTTACTTCACCCTGCAGAAACCTCGAGCTCTAACTGATGGCCTCCCTCACCTTGAAACGTGGGTTGGGACCTGTGTGTCGTGGGCGAATGCATTATGGAATAGGCAGGTGACCAGGTCTACAACAGACACTTGAATGTCCATCACTATCATGCAGGCGGAATCAACTCCCATTACTTAAGACAAGAGAACGTCGTTCTACGCTCCAGTCAACTCTTTCATGACACCAAAGTAGCCATGCTTAGCAATGTCACTGGTAGCCTGGCCAGGGGCACAGATGACCTTAATCGTACTTCAGGAGGACGTTTCCCAACTGTTCCTGCTGGTAAAGCAGGTGCAAAATGTGTACTAATTTCGTCCCTGAATAATGTTCAGTCGACTACTGGTGGTCGCACAGTATGTCGATCTTGACGTGCATCTGTACTAGCGGACGTCGAGAACCTGGAGTACAGGTGTCGAAATTTTTACAGATCGCTGTTGAAACCACCGATACACTATGCCAAACATGTGCTGCAGTCCTTCAATACATTCATCCAGCTTCCTCCTTGCCCGCAGTGTGACCCTGTGTAAATAACTGAGGCTTTTAAATACGACTTCTCGTCAGTGGGGAATGGTTGCACCCTCAAATTATTCCTGCAAGCGCTGTACACTTCTATAATGAACAACGCCTACAGAGCCAAAATAGGCCTCCTGAGCTCCATCTGATCGCTGATGTCCGTCGCAGACGAATTACCTACGCTACAAACCCTCTGTAGGCACATATTATAAGGATATGCCACCGAACACAGCCATAGAACATGTTGCATATTTTTACGGCGGTGTAACAGAGCATAGGTCCTCTGGGAGACACAGGTCTGCCCTGAGGTCATCAATTAAAATATGCTGGTTTGTCCTCCTGTCGGAACAGCCATGCGTCAAGCGGCAGTCTCGCATTCTTCGCTGTATAAGAGCCACTTCTTCAGTCCATCATGGTCGGAAGAACGTAAGCCATAGTGGCACTGCAAGTTTGCAAGTTTCGCCGACGACAGATTATTGCTCCTCACTTCCAGCTACTGAGCCTCTTACCGACATACAGGGTTCCGGATCAAGTGTGTGGTGACTGAATGCGGGGAGGAAAAACAGCAAACAGGAAGTTTAAGGAAGCCTCCCTGGCAACAGAATCAACACTTAGGTGGAATGTACATGTGACTTGGAATTGAACACAAGATGATTTCCTTCTCGTGCCATTGCAAGATAGCGACAGCATCTTGGGTATCTTACGCCATCCTATTTGCTGGACTCATACGCCCTGTAGCTAGAAGGGCACATTGGGAATCAAAGCAGACGAGGAATTTCCTTGTCACGATATCGTTTCATACATTTCAGTTCTCTCGGGGATGAAAAAGAGTTTGCGTAGTAAACCGAAATCAGCTCTGAATGCCATAGCCGGGATCATCCTCTAAAGAACCGAAGGAAAACCTCCTCTGATAAAACATGTTGTGCGTTATCAAATCGTAGTCGAGTGCAAGATCATGGGCTGTAGAGAATGCAGAACCTCACTTCCCTAGGGAGGTAGGTAGGCGGTATTCTTCCGTGTTTGTGGAACGAATAATCCAACCATATCTCTCTCTCTCTCTCTCTCTCTCTCTCTCTCTCTCTTTCTCTCTCTCTCCCTCTCTCCCTCTCTCTCTCTCTCTCTCTCTCCTGTGTCATCCTATAGTGTCTGAAAGATAGATCATGTCTGTTATCGACCGTAACGTTTTTAAGAAGTCAGCCACCGCCCGGGCGAAGCATCTCAGTGTTGCCAGAAGGTTGCTATTAACTGTCACGAGAGCCCTGAGGAAATCCCCGTACGTCTTTGATATAATATACTTGTGGGTGTGGAATGTTGATGGAGCTCTTGCCATGACCTCTTCTTACTGTAATCTTCTCCTCACCTTTGCAGTCGCTACTCATATAGTTGACACAGTTCTCGTCTGTAGAACCCTTCTTGAACCTTCGCGTAGCCGTGCGTCAGTGTCTGATTGCCGAACTATCATTCCACCAAAGGACAGGCTGCCTACTAGGCGTTCGTGATGACTTTGGGATGGGTGCTTCAGTGACTTTGCGGATCGAAGATGTAATGTAATCCACCCAGTCCTGCCTATAAAGAGTCGAGTTAGCTTTTCGACTGCTCAATCTGACTCATTAATCGAGATGTGGAGTGGTCTCTTTCAAGTATGTCGTGATCCACCTCCCACTAAACAGTGTGCGCTACGGCACGTGATCAGGAAGAGAGGCCTTTCTATTGCTAGGGATGATCCTGATGTAGTGCTGAAATGAGTGGCATAATTTGTGTGGGATCCCCAATTACTTCACTCCTGAGGCAAATTGTGGTGAAGGCCCAAAATGAAATGTTTGCTTTGTAATCTCCTATGACGAAAGTTCAGCAATAAGCTGTTTGTTCACCGTTAAGGTCCTCATGTGGTGGTAAGTACATAGAGCATACGGTGACGAGGAAAATAGGCCTTTATCTTGGCAACCTCCACCTTCTGCGTAGGGGTTAAGAGAGCAGTTGAACACCACCGCCCAATCTTTAAACCTATCAACAGTACAGTTCGTAGCTTTCAATGAACAT
Source organism: Schistocerca serialis cubense (assembly GCF_023864345.2). Classification (NCBI taxonomy): domain Eukaryota; kingdom Metazoa; phylum Arthropoda; class Insecta; order Orthoptera; family Acrididae; genus Schistocerca; species Schistocerca serialis. Next base: position 527,276,311 of record NC_064642.1, read on the forward strand.
AGAGAGGGAACACTTTCTCAAACGTCCAGCCTTTCTCTTAATCATTAGAAACACGTTTAGACTGACGACTTCTTGAGCACATTTATTAGTTTTAATCAATCAGGGGACCTTTAGTCTTGAGGTAAGGTTTCGATTACTAGTTAAAACACACCGAGTCGCGGTATCGACCACAGTCACTGCTTAAAATATGAAGAAGAATCTTCAACAAAGGTGGCCGAAATGTTCCGACCTTAGGAATCAGCCTCGTTCTGTCAACAGCCTTGCCAAAGAAGGCACGGGAACAGACTGATTTTAGGGCAATCCTAAAAGGCTCATAATCAGCCGGAAGGATTCCAGCTAGACAGCATGATGGCGAGGCAGAAATTTTAAAATTAGATACTGAATTGTAAGGCGCACTCAGGAGTAGATATAGACTCAGATCTGTGTTTAGTAATGACGATGAGTGGGCTGAAGTTCAAGAGAACTGTGCGTAAGAATCAACTGGAAAGTTGTAAGATACTGAAGTACAACGAAATGTCGAGATGCATCTGAAGTTCTCATAGGAAATATATTGTTCGATAAAGAATGCCATACGACGCTTTTCAGAGGTATGGAAAGCTCTGAAACGGCTGATCCCAGTACTTGGACAGGCAAACATACGCACAAGGAGGCCAACGGATAAGAACTCTTGAATAACAGGAGATAAACTTCAGTGGATCAACGGAAACAGGAAAATACTTAGGAATGAAATAAATACAAAGTTTAGGAATGCGAAGGCGATATGGTTGAAGGAAAAATCTGATCAAATCGAAGAATAATCGTTCATCGGAAGGACTGATTCAAGTATACAGAAGAAATAAGACAGTAAGGGCCTCAGCATTAAGAATGGGATGGGAATTCCAATGTTAAACGCATAGTATACAGCGAATAGGGGTACATTGATGGCGCTACCACTACGATATGGTGTCTGATGACGTGACTCAAATAAGAGGCGATATGGAAGGCACAGGGAACCCACTGAGAATGTAACAGAGCGCTGGTTTGTGATCAATGGAGGTAACATTCGTTTGGAATTTCTAAATAGGTACACAGGAATTGCTGCCAAACGAATATTCAAGTTGCTGCGTAGAATATATGTGGATATAGTCGAAAACGTAGAATATATGTGGATATAGTCGAAAATATCATCCACACAGTATCAAAACTTGGACGAGCAGTTAAGTGCGAGAAGTATAGCAAAATCGACTTAATAACACACACATCCTAACTGTTAAAAACAAAAATGTTCAGAAGAAGAAGAGAAAAATGCAGGATCTATTGGATGACGGTTGGTATGGTACGCTTGGAAGTAAAAGCCATCAGAGGGGCTGTTCTTACATCGCGATTGATCATGGAATCAAGACAAAGAAAAAACAAGACACGTTCTCAGGATCTGTTTATGTGGAAAAAGCGTTCGAAAATGCAAAATGCAGCATGATGTTGGAAATTCGGAGAAAAAGTGGAAAAAGGTGTAGAGAAAGAGGGTAATACAGAATATGTACAAGAAACAAGAGAGGACAGTGAGAAAGGAAGACCAAGAACGAAGAGCTCGGATTAAACTGGGTATGTCAGGGACGCAGTTGAGCCGTGTGCGATCCTCATCTGAGACGCGTGCGTACAATATTGATAGAAGCCGCTCTGCGGGAACGTCTTAACCCGGTTGCTGTGTACCTGTTGGAGGCGCTTCTGCAGGGGTTGCGCCTGCGGCGTCGAGCGGCGATATGTGGGCATAGATGACATACGTTAGGAGAGTTGACTTACTGGAGGCACAGTGCGTTGCTCGGGGTTTGATGTTGCTGCGAACGTGTTTACCTTCCCGACGAGCTGATCTCTGGGGCAGAGACGGCAGCCTCGCCTGAGGACTTTCGCTGTTGAGATGGCTGTCTGAGTTCGATCCACCAGTCGATCAACGCTCAACAATTTGACGGACGGAAATCTGGCCTGGCATTTCTTTATGGTGAGCATCTACCTCCGTCATTGGAGAGCGATTTGAACCTGATAAACAGGTGTCCTAAGTTTACCTCATCTTGCAAGTGTGCTTTCTGTGCTTTGCAAAGCGAAGAGCCGTCTTGTCGTATTAATTAATTTCTGAAAGTAGTGGCTAATAGAGGCATATGTCTCCTTCTATTAAAACACCGCCCAAGTTAGCTAAATTGTATGCTTTTACTGTCTTTCTTGAAAGCTTGAACTACATTTTGAGTGAGCTCCAATCTTTATGGTGTTAGCATAACTTTCTGTCGTTATTTGTTGTTCTGCCCCCTCTGCTGTCACAGTGGACGAAAGATAATTTAAGGATTTTGTTTTTATTGCCCCTGTCCGCTCAACGGCTTTAGCCGTTAATCTTTTTTGTTAAACTGTTCATAAAGAATATCTTTCTATTTCAAAAATTTGTTTGCTGTTCCTGCAAGGCGTGTTCCTGATTTATTTATTTGGTGCCAGTAAATATCTAGCTTGTAAATTTCCGTTCGCACCATCTATTTACTGCTCCATTTTTGCTTATTATTGCACTAAGGCGTTTGTTCAAAGCCTAACTAAACGTGGCGGTTCCCTTTGGTTCAAGAAACTTTTCTAGTACTATCTTCAGGCCGTATTCAGTCTTCAACTTTTAATTGGGCACTGACGGCAAATTATGACTTAAAATTATTTTTATTATCCTCTGTGGTCCTCGTCTACATTCCAGTGTGACGTTCCGTGTATGCTAAGTTCAGTTTTGAAAAGCCCCACTGACTATAAACTTATAATTTTCCGTAAATATATTTTTTAAAAATTATTATTAATTCACCTATGACTGATAATTTTTAAAATGTAGAAATTTTATGTTCTTTTCTATTCGTCCGTGGTTCTAAAAGATCAGAAACCAACTGTCTTTCTAAATTACTTTCTCGGTGGAGAACTGTAGTAGCCTTCTTATTCATTTTGCCTTGCAAGGCGCTTTCTCGAGAAGGGCTTCCACATGGTTTACAATTTCTTTATTTGGTGACTCTTAACATTAAAATTTTATATGTTTTTATCGGCCCAGTATCTCCCAGTCACCCTACCAGTTTCCTACCGCTTCAGCAGTCTTTCGCTATTACACATTGAAGGAATAATGACGAAAATAAATGCAAGTCGAAGAGTGGGAGTAAAATTCAGGGTGAAAGATTATCAGTGATAAGATTTTTGGATGACATTCCTGTCCTCAGTAAAAGTGAAGGAGAATTACAGTCTGTATTGAGCAGAAAACGTCAGATTAGTGCAGAGTTGCTCTGAGAGTAAAACAAACAAAGACGGAAGTAATGAGATGTAGCAGAAATTAGATTAGCGATAAACTTGTAAAAACAAATATTCTGATGAATCACATTGAAAACAGAATTTCAGCAAAAATAATAGAAAAAAACGTATAAAGTATTATACGGGTATAGATTTGTAGACGGCGTCAAGTGCCTCATAGATGAACCACAAGAATACATGAACCGTTTACCCAAGCAGATAAATAGCGTAGACGACAACATTCAGTTCACCATGGAAACAGAAACCGAAAAGGCAATACACTACCTCGACCTCAAAATCATCATATCAAACTACTGATGCAGCTTCAACACTTTCAGAAGAGAAACAGCTACAGATATGGTAATACATCATGACTCAAATCATCTATATTGTGAAAAAATAGACAACAGGCATATGATGGACAGACTGTGAAGAATATCTCTAAGCATAGGGGACTATCAAGAAGAACTGAACATTACAGTTACCGTAGCACAAAACAATGGATACACTAGCAACACAGTTTACAAACTACGTTAAACTATTAAAGGGAAAATAAAATACAGAGAGGTTGCATCAAAGTTAAAAACAAGTCGGTTATACAAACATTACCGTGATAACACACAACGGACACTGACATCTCTTAACAAAAATTGGTACACCGTGACATACACTTAGTAACATCTTCAAAAATCATACAATTATTACCTCCTTTGAGACAAAGAGAAAAATACAAAAGAAACTAAGAACTTTGACGGAAGAGAACGATAAATACAACAGTTCAGGAATATATAAATGAAATGTAAGAGCTGCAATTCTAAATTTTAAAATAATGGTAAAGGCACTGAGGAGTGGATGTACCTATTCCACATACGTGGAAAATATAATAAGAGAAGAATCACCATGACACGGCAATAAAAACGGAGATGGCAGTCTTATGGCATAACAACAAAGAAAGGGAATACTGACTCCATAAGAAGAATATTTCATACAGAATGCCACAAATAAAAATAACCAAAATAGCAATAACAGAAGTCCAGTATAAATTAAAATAAAAAATACAAGAAATTACAGTAACCTACAGACACACACACACACACACACACACACACACACACACACACACACACACATCACCATCATTATCATCATCATCAGATACTCATGCACATACAAGCACAGACGCACACACATAGCGCCCCACCACCCACCCTTCCTCCTTCCTACATTCGGACCCCAACACCCTAATCCAATTTCTACAAACCCCATGATCCCTCAGTCAGCTCTAAAGCATGTACAATACACTATAGTATAGGTTACATGCAAGGAAATGTTTATTGGAAGGAACCTGTACTATTTGCATTTAGCGCATACAGAGCAACAAATAGTTACATAAATAGGGCAAAAATTAGTATAAGTAATAAACAGAATCATACTGCAAATACAAATAGCTAGTTTAAAAAGCCACAAAAAATCACTAAAAATTTCATGTCGAAACTTTCATAATTATAAACGATGTTTCGAAATACTTTTACAAATTTTGAAGATACATCCTCTACATGAAAACAAAAAGAATTTCATTAAACATGTGTCTGAAAACTCTTTCATTCCGAGTTATTTATGACAATTGACATGCAACAGCTTTCCATGTACAATCCAGCAACTTCACATATCTATGTACCCCTCTGACACATTGTATCCTAGATGGCGTTATATCCTAGATGGCGTTTTGTCGGCAGTAAGACTTGTTTACAATTGTTAGTCGTCTTCGTCTGTCTTTAAAGTGTCCACGTACTACAGGTAGTAAGTTAACTGAAAGTACTGTCTTCAAACATGGCAGAATGTTGTACCCTATTGGGTACAACTCCAACTGCAAAGGTGCGATAAGAAATAATGTCTCTTTCATTGTAGACATCCAATCGTTGAAGACGTCTATCAGTACCTCTTAAAATAGCAATTGTTAACCATGAATTGCCACTAATTACTTCTGTTGTAGTACAAGAAAATTGAATCTTGCAACCAATAAAAGTAATAGGTCCTTGTAGTAACTCCTGTCGACCAGTCTCATGACTGGTCAACAGGAGTTACTACAAGGAGACTTAAGAAAAAGTTACACGCTATTCTGGCAGGCCAAGTTACTTTCATTAAATGCTGCACTATTTTTCAAAGTGACACAGATACATGTCACCGATTTTTAAGATAGTTATCAAGTGTGTGTAAAGAACGGTCGGAACGTTCTACCAATCGTCACTCGATGACAGAAACCCACTCCTTGTCATCGAACCACTCCAGAATCATTATGTGAACGTCTTCATTGTTGCAAAACCTTCCGTTTCATTGTTCTGAATGAGATCCTCGATTGCCTGGACACTGTAGTCTGTGGTCGATGTCCATAGCCGTCCTTCCCTATCAATATCATCAACATCTGTGCATACTTGGTCAAACTGTTGACACCATTTCACTACGGCTGGACGCAAGATTGTACCCTCATTTTCACAAAAAAAGAAGACCTTGAATTACTAGAGATAGGCCGTACATGTTCACAGGTCACCTACATTAGTATGCTCTGCAGAAATGATTAGCATTTCATTCCCTTCGGTTCAGCATGTGTTCTGTTGCCCAGTAGCCGCAGGGTCCTCCACGGGCCCTGATAACTTGTTCCGTGCGGGAGAGCATCGATACGTAAATGGCGAGAATGGCATCCTGTGGTATAGCCAGCCACGCTGCATTCCCCTGGTTCCAAAATTCATCTGTGATGGTTGGCATTGGATCACAGCGCTGCACCCGTCGTTCCACCATATCCCACACGTTTTCGACTGGCTACAAGCCTGGGTATCTGACGGGCCAGGGCGAAAAGCTGACACCAAGAAGGCACATGTTGGTGCAGCAACATGTGGCCGTGTAGTGTCTTGCTGAAAAATGGCATCTGAGGTGTTGTGCAGCAAGTGATGGCTAAGGGTCACAGGATGCCATTCATGTGAGTCACACTGGTCGCAGTGCTTTGGACACGTACCAACCGTGATTTGTGGTTGTACGCAATAGCATCCTACAGCAGAAGGCCTTGAGCTGGCGCTCATGTCTTATGCAAATACACTGTGATGCCGTTCCCCTTGTCTGCGGCGATACGAAACATCATTTTCAAACAAACAGAACCTTTACTAAGTGACGTCGTTCCATACACCATTGCCGTCTAGAATGTTTTTGGAAATTCGTCAAAGGGAGGCGGAGATATGGAAGACGCACACGTAACCCATGCTGTATTAATCGGCGACGGACTGTCACTCCTGATAGTGGTACGATGTGCTACACTGTTCCGCTCTTCCGCCAGAGTTAAAGAGGACGCAGATCTGTCCTGCAATGCCGTCCGAATGAGGTGCCGATCATCTCGGGGCAGTAGCCTTGGTGGTGCGACCTGACCCATCTCGTCGTGCTCTACGGTCTTCCATGATCCGTTCCACACAGACCAGCTGCACTGCCGAAACATTTCCTACAATAGGAGCAGGCATTTCCCGAATGGATGCATCACAGTCTCTCGTACCAATAATGCGCCGTCTATCAAACCCACTGATCTTACGGTCAGTTCGCGCATACATCTGCGGGGCATCCTGCACGTCTGCGCAACTCACACTGATCCATTACCATCGGTTTATGGCGACAACGAGTGCCGCAAGCATATTTTACCGGTAGGAGGCGTTGGGGGGCGATATCGATGTTGAAGCCGAGGGCCGACATGGTAGAAACGCTGATCATTTTTCAGAACATGCTAATGTACATGTACTGTGAATATATAGGTCCTATCTCTGTCCGTTCAAGGTGTTCCGTTTTCTCGGAACATGAGTGTGTTTGGTCCATAGAGCGACAGCCTTTCACGTGAATCCGTACGAAATTTAGTTTTGTCCACTAGAATCGTACTGCCCCGCCTTCTTCTACTCTGGTGTACGTTCCCTGTTACCGCACCATTCCATTCCCGCTCCGTGATGCACTTGTTATTCGTACCGCAGCAGAACTGTGTCAACAGGAAACGCAGAATATTTACTTCCTTTTCACAATGCGGCACTCTTGTTGCGTAAATCCGGGCGTATTCTTTTGTCCGTAAAGGATATGGGATTATAGCTGTTAAGAGGATTCAGAAGAATTCTGAGCGTTTGTTCTCTTAAGTCGAACTCATAGTTATCTGTCGTGGAATGGTACTGGAGTGGTGACGTGCATTATGTTTTGCATAATGTATTGAATACAATATTTATTAGACCTGCAATAAATATCAGGTGCCATAGACAGTTAAAATACTTCTTCAAATTACATGTCGATTTAGAACCACGAGGATGATTTTTTTTTTAAAACCTATACTTTGATTTCAGTAATAATTAGTCTAGCAACAGATACGTTTCACAAAACCTTAGGCACTGCTAGTAACTACTAGTGTACTGTCATCACATTCGACTACACTTCAAAGATGTCAGCGAGTAAAACCGGTGCCCGTCGCTGAAATGTAGCCACGGGCACATGCTTTACACCAATTGCTTCGTATTCTATCAATTAATTAAATCAAACAAGCAATAAGCCTCCTAATTCAGGCGATAGCAAGGAAAGGTGTTTGTATCATTCTCACGAACCGCTTTTTCACAATAAAGAACGGCGGTAATTGTTTATTCCCTATTGTACTTCGATGAAACGTGAATAATTCATAGGCATACCAACAGCGTTTGTTGGTATTTCATGTGATATTTTAGATTCCTCAAGGTACTCTGTTGAACAATGAGCTGCATTAGCGTAATGGTTAAGGTGTTTGACTATTAAACGAAAGGTTATGAGGTCAAACCTTGTTCGGATTTAAATATTTCCTTTATTTAAAAACAATATCGAAGTGTCTTACTTCATGAATTTTATTCGTGTGAATGTAATTTTTTTGAAATTTCTAGTGCTTGTCTCCATTATAATCATAACAAATTTTCGGTTTTTCTAATTTTGTCCTCCAGTATTCCCTTTCATAGCAATTAAAAACAGTGAAAAGGCACACATACAATATTCATGTTATCTGTTTTGTTTGTATATTTTCTCTTCCGCAGTCACTGTTATACTACTCATACTGAGATATTATATTCTTTTGCGATAGTATTAAAAGTATTATTTAGAGCAGAATTTCGGCTCGTACATTGCCGAGCTACTTGATGGTCTGACGCAATTCATTGTTTCGCTGCTTTGGCAATATCATATTCAATATTTTCGTCGACTGATCTATGTTTTGGCAAGTATTTGCTGTATGTTGTGAAAAAGACAAATTGTTTTGCACTGCGCCTCAATGGCAATATATTTTAGTTTCAATGTTTCATTACGTCCACAGTTCAGTTTTGTGTACTTCGCCAACTTTTTTTAATCAGAACGATTTAGAAAAAAGCGAAATGACTCTGATACAAATAAAAATTTTATTACAGTCGCTAAAGATGGAATATTTCCCAATATTACATATGACACCTATCTGGTACTTAAATTAAATGACATATTGTCATACAGTAAATTTTATATTAAATTTAGGTGTCTTGTCCACATTTCATTCTCAACATTGTGGCAACTAAAATCGACCATACGGAAAGTATACTCTACGGATTTTTACCTATGCAAACTCTTCAGAATTTCGTGCAATGGTTTACTACATTTAATGCTGCACAATAACTGCGTTGAACATCGAAACGAAATTAAGTCATTTATGGGGGGAAGGTATCAGTCAAGAAGATGTGAAAAAATAAAATTTTTGGGCCAAATGGGTTTTGTGACATCGAATGATAAGTGTGGCAAAGCAGTCGGAACACCATGTGTCTGCGCAGGCGAGCAGTGCAGTGATGACAAAATCTCGCACAGCGCGGAATGCAGGGAGTACGTCTCTGTCGCAGAGAAAGGGTTAATGCGGCCGTGGTGGCTTCACTTAATAAACAACGTGCTGCCCCCTAAACGTAAGTTTCCGAATTATACTATACCATGGGGCTGTTTCTCTTGGCGCGTGAGTCGTTTGCAACTGGCAACGCAGCAATCTCCCGCGTCTGGGCGGGCATGCGCACACTATAGTAGTGCAGGGACAATCGCGCCCTCTATGGGGCTCAGCTGCGTCGCTCAACTGTATATATAAAAAAAGCCCTGCGCCCAAAAGAGGCCACGAAGGCCCAACGGTACCGACCGGCCGCCGTGTCATCCTCAGCCCACAGGTGTCACTGAATAAAGGTACGGAGGAGCATGTGGTGAGCACACCGCTCTCCCGGCTGTACGTCAGTTTACGAGACCGGAGCGGCAACTTATCAATCATGTAGCTCCTCAGTTTGCCTCATACAGGCTGAGTGCACGCTGCCACCAACGGCGCTCGACAGACCGGATGGGCACCTGTCTAAGTGCTAGCCCAGCCCAACAGCGCTTAACTTCGGTGATCTGACGGGAACCGGTGTTACCACTGCGGCAAGGCTCAGCTATGCCGCCGCAAAATTCAAAATCCATGCCGACGTCACTTTAACGATATCCTCGAGTTACGTTTGACAAGAAAGGACATTATTGTATCCGACCGCCATGTTGTAGCCATGTTCCTGTAATCAATCTGACCAATCAGTACCGACCGCAGTATGTTATAAACTAATCCAGTTACTGTAAAGAGAGCGGAGGAAGTTCTCACACTGGGCAGTGGCTGATGAAATGTACAAAAAAATGTTGAACACTCCAGCGGCACATTAAGTAATTGATTAAATGTGTAAGTAGGCTGTTTATGTGTTTGTGTGTTAGCAGCGATACGTAGCGCTTTGCATTAATGACTCTGACAGCGCTGTGCGCACTCTCTAAGAGACTCTGTGGCCGGTCGGACTCGCAGTTGGAGGTGAATAGCCAGCAGTGATGGAAGTGGGAAGTTAACAGTAAGCGCTGATGGAAGTTGGAGGTGAATAGCCAGCAGCGGGTAGTCAGCAGTGATGGAGGTTAGAGGTTAATAATTAGCAGTGTTGAAGGTTTGCAGTATTACCACGAGCGGATGGTCTCAATGTGTATCCGTCACGTAGATTTGTTACTGATGATTATATACTTTTTTTAACTGGTTGTCACTTGATTAAGGTAACATTTTGTAAATACATTGTTTACTCTGCAACAAAAACTTTCCTTTGCTAACCACTTGCCTCTTAGAAATTAGACCCTTCAGTAGCTACAATCTTTTATTTAGCTGGCTCTATTGGCGCTTGCTGCATTGCTGTAGGTCGTGTAATGAAGATTTTTGTGAGGTAAGTGACTTATGAACAAGTTTGTAGGTTATTGTTAGGATTCCCTCGTATTCAGGGCCATTCTTTTGAGTTAATTTTAAAGCAGTCAGATCGCGTTGACATTGAATATTTCGAGTAATTAATGAATACGAAAAGTTTGAACTGTAGGTCAGTGTTGAAACAATAAAGACAAGCAAAGAGACAGTTTAGTCAAAGTCACTCAGCAGTTTAAGCAGGTTCACTTGTATTCAATTTCAGTCAGCAGTTTCAGAATTAAATTAAGAAGTTTCATCTTCCCAGTTATTCCAGTCCAAGTAAAATTTTTTAAAGTTTGAAATGAAGTTCCGGGACTGCAGCTGATTCTTGTCTACCTCCGGAAATGATAATTCAACCATGGACCTTCCGGTCATCTTCATATGAGTTGGTGAAATTGAGTTTCTCTTCACAGTCTTGCACTAACTAACAATTTCAGCTCATGTCAAGTACATAATAACGATACTAAACACCAGAGAACCTCATCTGTGAGGCGAAGCTGCAGGAATGGCGTTAATTCGACACTGGTCTGTTTAAATAAGCTTGGTGGCACTTGGCTAGCAATTTCCTCAGTCAGGTTCACAAGAGCAAGCAACCGGCAAGTGATACCAGAAAGACCCATGGCTCTTCCTCATGTCTAAGGAAGCATGGCAGTTGGCTACGTCACATTGAAGCTTAAGGTGTAGTGGTGGGTAAAGGAAATTCGTCACTAGAGACCGGATTATATGCACTTGAATGTGCATATGCACTTGCATATATGGCTCCTTTTCACCTGCTATTGCATATTTTAACTAAAAACTAGTGATGATGCATATTTTCGCTCTATGTTTACAATATTTAAAAAATTTAGACGGGCGGTATCTATCTCGATATAGTTTTGATGTCTCACAGTTTGACGGTTACCTATAACTGCGTTCAGTGGCTAACCGATAGCTCACTGCCTTGAGAAATCATTGCAGAAGAGGAACAGTAGCAGGCAGAGTCAAAGTTCTTGCGCCCGCGTCCCCGGTTAATCCCCTCCGCTGTTATACCGTACACGTCGGCAACAATTAAACTACGCAAGCCTTCCGTCGCACGTCCATTGTTTCAGTTTAGCTTTCTGTTTACTTTGACACAGTTGAAAGTGTTCACGACATGTAATGTGTAAAGTGCTGTGCGCCATTCTGTCCGAACAAAAAAACGTCGTTTCGTGGGTAGCTGACCATCCTGGAACATTTACATATGACAGGATTGTTTTATACTGTCGAGTTTGTGAGAAAAAAGTTTCCAATAGAAGAGCATGTCAAGACTAGTCTTCGTACCGCAGGAATGCAGAAGAAACTACCACGACAACTTGTGACAAAAGCAGATTTGTCTCAAGGTAACCAAAAAAGTCGGTTTAACGTGCATCTATGTGAAGCATTCATAGCAAGCAATATTCCTCTTCACAAACTTAAAACCCTATCCTCAAAGGCTTCCTGTGCAAATATTGATTAAATAAAAATATACCAGGGGAATCAACATTGCGTAAAAATTACATATCGACAATGTACGTAAAAGTTCTGAAAGAAATGCGCAATGAACTCAAGGACAGCATTATCTGGATTTCAGTTGACGAAACTACAGCCATTTGTGACCGTTACATTGCTAATTTAATTCAAATCAAATGGCTGTGAGCACTATTGGACTTATCTTCTGAGGTCATCAATCCCCTAGAACTTAGAACTACTTAAACCTAACTAACCTAAGGACATCACACACATCCATGCCCGGGGCAGGATTCGAACCTGCGACCGTAACGGTCGCGCGGTTCCAGACTGAAGCGTGCCAATTTAATTGTTGGTGCTTTAAAAGAAGAGCTTTCTTCTTCCTATTTAGAAGCCTGCAAAGTATTTGAAAAAGTAAATGATTCTACGATCGCCACATTTCTGAATGAGGGTATTAGAAAAATATTTCCAGAATCTTTTGAGATGAAAGGATGTTTGTGTTTATTTCAGATGTTGCTCCCTATATGCCGGCCTTTGGTGGCCGAGGGGCTCTAGGCGCTTCAGTCTGGAACCGCGCTACCGCTACGGTCGCAGTTTCGAATCCCGCCTCGGGAATGGATGTGTGTGATGTCCATAGGTTAGTTAGGTTTAAGTAGTTCTAAGTTCTATGGGACTGATGACCTGAGATGTTAAGTCCCATAGTGCTCACAGCCATTTCTGCTGCTCCCTATATGGTCAAGGCAAGAAAAGCCCTCTTAGTGTTTTATCCCAAGTTCATTCATGTGACGTACTTTGATCATGGAGTACGTCGCCTTGCTGAAGAAATGCGCTCCACATTTGTGAGTGTAAATAAATAGATTTCATGGAAGGAGAGACTGCATTGGTCGTATTTTTGTTTGTGTTTTATTAACCCCAAAATCGATTTTCGGTCACCATCCTCAGTGCTGTAATATACAGTTTAAATTGATAGGCACTGGTGTCAACAAGCTTAGAGCGATCACATAAACTGAGCCATGCTTGCTGACACCAGTGCTTATCAATTTAAATTGTATATTACAGCGCAGAGGATGGTCACTGAGTGACCGAAAATCGATTTTGCGGTTAATAAAACAAAACAAAATACGACCAATGCTGTCTCTCCTTCCAAGTATATGCATTATCTGGTCCTGGTGCACAGGACACTCCATACAGTCGCCAATCAATAAATAGTTTTCATCCACAAAAAAAGTGTTTCTGAGGGCTCCTGCTCGCATCAAGACCTACAAAGAAAAACTGCCTTTTGTCTTCTGTCTCGGGTTCTTCTGCCGACGTTCGTCTGATGATTTTACTGACGTTTCGCCAGCAAAAGTTCCAATAGGACCGATTGTTAGCGATCCTGGCTCACCGACGTATAAACTGACAAAACACTTGGCCTCTCTGCACCAGCCGCACCTGGGGAAGAGCGACACATACATAAAGGACTCAGGACATTTCATTGAGAAGCTGAAGAAACTGAAATTTGCACCAAACGACATCCTAGTCAGCTTTGATGTTGTTTCTTTGTTTACGGAAGTGCCACTCTGACTCTCTGGAGCACATCCGTTCCATTTTCCCGCAAGACATCACAAAGCTCTTCCATGCATGTCTCACCACGAGCTATTTCAAGTGGAATGGCAATTTCTACGAACAGTTGAAAGGTGTCGCCATGGGTAGCTCTCTTAGTCCAATGGTGGCCAAGTTCTTCATGGAACTTTTCGAAGCACAAGCACTGGACTTGGCGACTTGTTAACCTAAGGTGTGGTACAGATACGTAAATGATACTTTCATTGTGTGGAGCCATGGTGAAGAACAGCTCGGTGACTTCCTAAGACACTTGAACAGCCTCCGTGCCAACATAAAATTTACCATGGAAGTAGAATATGACAAAAAAACTGCCATATCTAGATGTGCTGGTCACAGGGGATGGCAAAAGCCTGGGACACAACTTGATCCGAAAACCGATACACACGGACCGATACCTGCACGAACTATCAAACCACCACCCGAGCCAGAAAAGAGGCATGATTAATGCGCTCGTAAAGCGATCAGGACGAATATATGAGCAGCAGCACCTCAGATGGGAAATGCAACACCAGGAAAGTGTTTTGAGGAGCAATGGGTACTCCACGAATTATATTAGAAGTGTAACAGAGGAAAACACTCAGCGAAGTAAGAAACCTGGAAAAGAAATGTCGGGTACGGCCTTTCTGCCATACATTCCCAGAGTGACAGGCAGAATCCGTCGTATATTGCGCAACACGGCGTAAAGACGATTTTCAAACCGACAAGGAAGATCAAAGAGTGTCTTAGATCGGCAAGGGAGAAAAGGGGCCCACTTGCAACGTCGGGAATATACCGCATATCATGCACATGAGGAAAACTTTATGTCGCAATGACTGAATGAACAATCAACACCAGGATCAGAGAACATAAGCGACAGTGCAGGTTGGGGCAGGTGGAGAAATCGGCCGTGGCAGAGCAAGCACTGAGTGAGACCGACCACGTAATAAAATTCACGGACACGGAAGTTCTGGCTGTAGAGAAGCATTATCACACCCGCTTGTTCAGAGAAGCTGTAGAAATACAGAAACACGCGAATAGCTTCAACGAGAAAGAGTAAAGCCTTAAGGTAAACGGATCTTGGCTTCCTTTACTGCAGCGAACGACTGTCGGAGGTAGCAAGAGGAGAACTGCACCGGAAATGATTGCGGAGAAGCCCTCGGACGTTGGCGCGCCAGGTACATATAATCTGCGGCCGCGAGCTCGGCTCCAGTTCACCACCGGCAATGGAGAGTGAAGCTTTGACAATGCCAGCCACTCGTGCTGGCGAAACATCAGTAAAATCATCAGACGAACGTCGGCCGAAGAAAACGAGACAGAAGCCAATAGGCAGATTGTCAACAAGTGGCCACAAAATCATTAAAAATTTTGTAGTACAAAGAAAAACTACCAAATGTGCTTTTACCTCTCGAACTAGGGGTAACTCGGTGGAGTACGTGGGTCGAAGATGTGTTGTTTTACAATGAACATTTCAAGGCCATTAGAGGGGTAGTAAACGACTTCGATACCGCAGAAGCTTTGGCAGTTTGTCAGTGCAAGGAAGCTTTTAATGATTCCGGCAGACCTTCCTGCGATTAGCAATCATTTTTCCCATATACCTGAAAGTATTAAAAAGCTTGAAACTCAAGGTTTGGCGTTTAATGAATCTACTCAATTAATGAATAAAATTATTCTAGTGAACTCCTCATTGCTGGAGGTATTCAGAAGAAAACTTAAACAGAGGTTTGAAAACATTTTAAACAATAAACCAGGCTTTCGAGTCCTGTGCAAAATTGATTGTTTTATTAATGGGACAGGTGAGTTTGTACCAGAAACAATAAGTGCCAACAAAGCACCCACATCTAAATACTGCCCAGCTACCTCAGTTGATGTAGAACGGTCCTTTTCTACTAATAAAAATGTTTCCCGTGATCGAAGACACAATCTCACCACCGAAAATTTGGAACTGTACTTGGTCGTTTATGTTTACAATAGTAGGAAAATGTAAAATGAACTGTAAATGATGCTTTGGCCCGATGGTATTAATTAAAAGTTAATGCTGTTAAAAACATTTCACTACTGTGTGTTGTTTTTTAAATAAAACATTACAGCATTCTTGAGCGTGCCCCTAGGCGTGCGATATATCTCGAACTTGGTCCTGTACATATCGATTGTTTCGCAACGCATTCACTTGTTACCATCAACAGTAGCAAAGAAAGAACAATTCTTGAAACACGGTACGCGTCCTCATTGTACAAATTTTTAGAAAACGATCCCAGAAAGTACCCCTTCCTAACCTCTACCAGAAACTATTCAGAAAATGATATCAGCGTTTTAAATGTACCAATTCTTCTCGTGGCCGACGCTCTTCCTCGTAATTGAAATGCACAGGTTCGACTTTGAGATATAATGCACGAAGTAACCACCACGTTTTTATTTAGTAATTGATCTTGCATATTTCGACACTTTTAATGCATTTTTAAGTATTTCTCATGCATATTCGCCTGCATATTTTAAGGTTTTTATGACGCATATAATTCAGCCGTTGTGGCCGAGTGGTTCTAAGCGCTTCAGTCTGGAACCGCGCGACCGCTACGGTTGCATGTTCGAATCCGGTCCTGGGCATGGATGTGTGTGATGTCCTTAGGTTAGTTAGGTTTAAATAGTTCGAAGTTCTAGGGGACTGATGACCTCAGATATTAAGTCCCATTGTACTCAGAGCCATTTGACCCATTTGAACCAATCCGGTCTCTAGTTATTACGCTTGCATACAGTGCATCTTCGCAGCCTATACGCAAGTGAGACCATCTGAGTGGGATCCGTTTGACCATACAGGCTGTGCAGTCGCCTGTTCAAATGGTTCAAATGGCTCTGAGCACTGTGGAACTTAACTTCTGAGGTCATCAGTCCACCAGAACTAAGAACTACTTAAACCTAACTAACCTAAGGACATCACACACACCCATGTCCGAGGCAGGATTCGAAGCTGCGACCGTAGCGGTCGCGCGGTTCCAAACTGTAGCGCCTAGAACCGCTCGGCCACTCCGGCCGGCGCAGTCGCCTGTGTTGTAAGGCGAGATTGTATCAGTTATCTTCAGAAACTTTCGCCAAGCTGTGGACGTTACAGCTGATCACGTTGCTCGGTCACATACCGGTAGTCCTACGTTAACCATAATGCCCGGTGACGTGGGCCAGGCCATCGATGGTGAAAGTGGGAAACTATACTGTTCGATAGGTTGTAGCTGCCTTGGGCCTTTATGGCCTACTTTCGTCCACACACAAAGTAGATGGTGGAAACGACGGATTTCATACACAGTTCCACTAGTAGCAGCTGTAACAACAAATAAGTCTCTGTGTAATGCGTCCAACAACTAACTCTTTGTTAATTCAGTCCCTAAACTACGTTGCTGACGCCGAAATTATTGTTTAAAATTTAAAAACTTGTATCACAGGCTGTAATACCATATAATTACAGTTCATGAATTTATTTGCTAAAATTTAAACAAAACATGTACAAAAATATTTTAATGCCTAGATCGCATTTATACAAGACAGATAAAATGGAATGACTAGTAGTTTCTGTCGTAGGTGACAACCATCTTCAAGTCATACATATATTAGATGCAAGTTAAATACAAACTGATGTTCTTGTACTAATCATTAGGGAGTTAGATGCATTTGTCTAGAAAGGAACATGGATAAAGAACTTGGTGATATCAGCAACAACACAACCGGGTCAGGTTTACATCATACTGGTACAGGTCGCAGGTCACTGATGGTACATCGAGTTTGAGTTCAATCTGAATCTAACATATGCACGATCTGTGGATAGTTGTTACTTACAACTGAAACAAACAGAAGTTATCGTATTTCAGTTGTATTACGTAAATGTGATCTACGCATTAAAAGATTTTTGTGAATAATCATACAAGGATCGCTATTTATTAGCACGTGAGATTATTAATTACTTTTGTGTGTAAGATGTCTTCATATAATATACAAAGTTCACAGGTAGATTAGCATTTCTCAGACCCTCATACTATGATGCTTGGCGGTGGTGGTGAATGGAAAGGGTGCTGTAGCTTGTAATGGTACTTGAATTACGCAACCATTACGGCACCTCAACTCGACCTCTCGATACCAGCAATATTCTATTGTGTTTCTGTAAAGTAGTTAACATATTTCTGAGACAACATTCAGATTTGATTTCATTAATGTAGAGGTACTTTGATACATCGATATATTTATATTACAATGATATTATTCTTATGTGTATTCTTTATTTTGTCACTATGATCTTTGACGTACTTGTAACTCTGATTTTTAGGCGCGTAAGCGATTATTAGTTAGTTGTAAGAGAGTCGGGCCTAGAGAAAGTCAAGTCTTGGACGTCATATTGGAAAGACGCATATTGTAGTTGGCTTATTAAATGTGAGGAAGACATTTTCAAGTATGTTTTGTATTGTGAAGTGATGTTTTGTGTGTTACGTGATATTGCAATAAAAGCAATTAAAATGAAGTGTAACTTAAATTCGGAGTGCTGATTTTTTTTTACGTCACTATTGTGCTAACTTTGAAAGGTTTAATCTTCAAGAGTGGTTTGTGAAGCGCATCTACAAAACTTTTGAATATAGCAGAATAAAACTTTTGCCTCTTTGCATCCGAGCTTGGAATCATCACCACCTAGATTTTCGACGATTGAGCCATTATTTTACGAGACCAGCGTTGGAAACACGAAAATATGAGTGCCTAGTTTATTCATCATTACATGAAATGACTTTATTAACTGTGCTCCAATTGCACCTGCCACATAATAACTTAGTTGTTGCCTGAAAATGCAGTATTTAGCAGCGTGAGCAACACCACAATCGTTATTAAATTTTGACCTTTGTTGTGGTAGGGTTGTTAGAAGCTCCACGAATGTCAACTGTTCTCAGAAATTACTGTTTCCCAGAATTGTCAGCCAGGTTCCAACTATTTCTTCATTTGCAAGTAAACAACTGGTAACAAAAGTATATTTAACGAACATGAATCTCTCAGCAAAGATTAGCTTTTTGGTAGTTATTCATGAGATTTGAGATCAGTGTATGTTCTGTTCACTTACAAATAGAGAAAATACTTTTCCGTGCATATGTAGTTTCTCAGTCTGATGGTTCTTTCACAGTCGTTTACGATGGTATCTGTAAGAAAATCCTCATTCACAGACGACGAAATTTCAAGAACGAAAATCATCCTCCAAAATGAAAAATAAGTGCTAAATAGATAAGAGGGTGTACGTTGTAATATCGTTTTTAAATGAGATAAATCCTTTAACGTTTTCTGAGCAAGTTAAATAATATGCTGCTTTATAGACGAAGGAAGCGAACTTTTATATTGGTTCATCAGCGTTACTCATTTAGCCTGAAGAAAAAGTCTCTAACAAAAAGGAAACACAATGAATTCCCCTTATTTTTTTAAAGAAAAAAAAAGAGAAAGTGCCGAGCTCCATTCTTCCACTTAAAAAATTCTCTCGTGTTTTGGCGTGCTCTTGAATAACGCTAACAAAGAAGAGGGCGAAGAAAGCTGCGTAAGAACCTTAGAGGAACATCACAGAAATGAATTCTATAACAAGCGGGCGCGCTGTCTTAGCTCCAAGCACTGTGCTTGCTCTTCCACGAGGAACGACGAGGCCGTGAAAAAAGCGTAACGCGGCGCTCTCAAATAAACATTAGAATGAGATATTTTCATTTTAATTACATTCCAGGGGGCGCGGAGTTCTTTATTACTTTCCTTAGTGCGCCGGCGGACTTCCAGGCGCCGTCCGTCACGACGGCAGGCGCGCATGCGCACACGTGCCCGCTGACGTCACACTGCCGCACTGGCTGGGCTCGGCTGTCGACGCCGCAGCAACGTCCGTGGAGGCTGGGAGCAGAAGCATTCTCCCCCACGCCAAGCGACGTCGCGCCGCTGGCGTTTTACGCCTCTGGGAACAGCGCGTGCTTTGGGCGCCGCCGTGTTTCATGCTGCCTTATCCAGCTGCCCGTTAATTCTCCCTCAATCTCCTTAATCAAGTATTCCTTTTAACCCTCGCCATCCACTCTACCCTCCTGTACCCAAAACAGCTCGACCAACAAGTCTCCCCGTAATCTGCTTCACCACTGTAATCTTTCGCACGGGGTTTTACTGCTTATTTGCAGCGTGTATGTGGATTAAATCTGATAACATTTACACCTACCTTCTCAGCGCCTGTTCTTCCTTATACATCCGTCCAATTGTACTTGTGTATCCGTTGGTGTTACACACCTGGCTTTAGTTCTGAGAAATTTGCAGAGCAAGAGAGAGAAGCAAAGACGTCGTGGTTTCATATTATCTGAAGTTTCAACTACTTCTATCGTTATTGCCTCTTGAAGGATGAGCATCTATTACGATATTAACGACAGTATAGTTTTGAATATTTCAGTTAAAAATTCCCCCATCAATTATATTAAAATAGTTTTGAAATAAATTTCCACTATTAGACTGTTATTACTTTACGTACGAACATTTTAGCTTAGCCTTACAGTGACTCTTATTGACATCAAATGAAAAAATAAGTTTGCTGTTACCAGTCACTGTTTATTTTTAAAATGGTTCAAATGGCTCTGAGCACTATGGGACTTAATTTCTGAGGTCACCAGTCCCCTAGAACTTAGAACTACTTAAACCTAACTAACCTAAGGACATCACACACATCCATGCCCGAGGCAGGATTCGAACCTACGACCGTAGCGGTCGCGCGGTTCCAGACTGTTGCGCCTAGAACCACGCGGCCACCCCGGCCGGCCTTTATTTATATCCAAAACGACTTTCGAATGTTTAAACTCCATCATTAGGTGGATTTACATGTGTTAGTATGACATGTGTGTGTTGTGTCACTACTTTGGGGTAACCTACGACACTGTCTCCAGTGGTCACTGGCTCCTTTCTCTGTTGTAATGTACCACGTGCAAACTGTCATGCCTTTAACTTCTGGAGGCAGAGCCACAAGTTATCACGAAGTCATAA
The DNA here is from genome assembly GCF_023864345.2 of Schistocerca serialis cubense. Taxonomy (NCBI): domain Eukaryota; kingdom Metazoa; phylum Arthropoda; class Insecta; order Orthoptera; family Acrididae; genus Schistocerca; species Schistocerca serialis. The sequence goes on from NC_064642.1 coordinate 527,296,877, forward strand.
CACGAGACACACACGTTGTACTAACACATGGAAATCCACCTGATGATGGCCTTCGAAACGTATTCTGGGTATAAATAAACAGTGACGGGTAACAGTAAACTTGTTTTTGGTGTTGCTGAGCAACCGTCATACAATAATTTTTAATAATTCGCTCCGCACGGAATGCCAGATGTTAAATCATCATCTTGTAAAAAGATCAGTAAATAATAGTACATTAGCCGTGCTCCTTCTATTATTTACCGATCTTTTTACAAGATGATGATTTTATATCTGGCATTTCGTGAGGAGAGAACTTTTTTTTAAATTTATGGCCAATTTTGAGTTTGATGTCCTGCAATATATGTTAATGGCATAAAGTCAGTCACTTGAAAAATAGTATAAAAGGTGGAAACCATGGGTCGTAATTAAATGAATAATAGTATAGTCAAAAGCGGTGTGTTCATTTAAAAAAAATAAACTTCTTGTTTCATTCAATCTAAATTACTTTTCATTTTTTTCATGCAAACTTATTTTCAGGTTTATAGTCATTCTTAGGCGCAAGCCGAAATGTTACAAAACGTCCGATATGCCTAAACGATGTGTCATCGTCTAAATAAAGTATATATCTTGTCTTATGAACTAGTATAAGACGACTGGTTTATAAGAATACACATACTGTTGTTACTTCGACGATGACATGTCATTTAGGCATGTCAGACATTTTGTGACATTTCGATTTGCACTTGAGAACGACTGTAATACCGAAACCATGACTGTGTGAAATAAATGAATAGCAGTTCACATTCAAATAACGAAAGCTTATTTGAAAACATTATGCAACCCTCCCCCCCCCCCCCACCCCGAAAGGAAATTTGGGAATTTGTGGTAAGTTCCTATGGGACCAAACTACTGAGGTTATTGGTCCCTCAGTTTACACACTACTTACACTAAAGACGACACACACACACACATGCCCGAGGGAGCTCCCGAACCTCCGATGGGAGCAGCCGCGCAGACCGTGCAAGACGCCCAGACCGAGCGGCTTACTCGCGCGACAACCCTCGATAGGAAACTTATTATTATTAACATATTATTTATTGTGAAACGTACTTCTATGTCTGTCGCTTCAGTGTCAGGTGAATTTTAGTGAACGTGAGATATTCGTTTTGAGAAACAACGAGTTGGTTTCCCACCAAAGATTTTTTTTTTTTTTTTTACATACAGTAAGAGACAAATTGTAACACAGAATATAATTTTTTACCTTTAGTTAGAAGTTAAATATGCTGCGATACTTACCGTTCTTTGGGTTGAAACGTTAAATTTCGTAAATTATTTTCAACTGTATTTCCATTCACTAACCACCCAACATCCATTTTGTCACTGATACGTCTGGTAAACGACGTACATTCATAAATAAGCCAAATTTTCGAGCTTCATACATCTAAAATATTGTGTATTATTCGCTATTCACGTTAAATGTTTTTTCTGTTTGAAATGTCAGAAGAGTTGATTGATGGAATCAATCGCTTGTGTGCTAAGCTCAAACACTTCGTAAAATTTACCACCGTAGTTGAGATCGTGAAAGTCTGTTTTTCATTGAGTGGTCACTGAAATTCATCCTGTGGAAACATACTTACAGCTGTTCCTCCAAAACTGTGTTTCTCCAGATTGTTTTCAGAATGTATGAAGGGGAGGTGCTCTTCCAAGTCTTCAAATTTGTTTTACGCATGCTTTGTTATACCGTACTGCGTTTCGATTTTCAGGAAAGGTCTACCTACCCGTGGTGAAATTACATATTGTTTATCATTTCTTCGCTTCTTGTGTTGTCTAACTATATTTTAGTTATATGTCTAATTCTTCTGGTAATTGCCTTTCTCTTACAGGAGCGTCTATAGAAAGGTCCCAGAACTGCTCTCATTAATAAACGGTCACAACGCCCATATAGTACTAGGAACAGAAAGTTGGCTGAAACCAGACGTAAACAGTAATCAAATCCTAAACTCAGATTGGAATGTATACCGCAGAGACAGGCTGGACAGTGAAGGGGGAGGCGTGTTTATAGCGATAAGAAGTGCAATAGTATCGAAGGAAATTGACGGAGATCCGAAATGTGAAACGATTTGGGTGAAGGTCACGGTTAAAGCAGGCTCAGACATGATAATTGGATGTCTCTATAGGCCCCCTGGCTCAGCAGCTGTTCTGGCTGAGCACCTGAAGGATAATTTGGAAAATGTTTCGAGTAGATTTCCCCACCATGTTATAGTTCTGGGTGGAGATTTTAATTTGCCGGATATAGACTGGGAGACTCAAGCGTTCATAACGGGTGGCAGGACAAAGAATCCAGTGAAATTTTTTTAAGTGCTTTATCTGAAAACTACCTTGAGCAGTTAAACATAGAACCGACTCTTGGCGATAACATATTAGACCTTCTGGTGACAAACAGCCCCGAACTATTTGAAACAGTTAACGCAGAACAGGGAATCTGCGATCATAAACAGGTTACGGCATCGATGATTTCAGCCGTAAATAGAAATATTAAAAAGGATAGGAAGATTTTTCTGTTTAGCAAAAGTGACAAAAAGCAGATTTCAGAGTACCTGACGGCTCAACACCAACGTTTTGTCTCAAGTACAGATAGTGTTGAGGATCAGTGGACAAATTTCAAAACCATCGTACAATATGCGTTAGATGAGTATGTGCCAAGCAAGATCGTAAGAGATGGAAAAGAGCCACAATGGTACAACAACCGAGTTAGAAAACTGCTGCGGAAACAAAGGGAACTTCACAGCAAACATAAACATAACCAAAGCCTTGCAGACAAACAAAAACTACGCGAAGCGAAATGCAGTGTGAGGAGGGCTATGCGAGAGGCGTTCAATGAATTCGAAAGTAAAATTCTATGTACTGACTTGGCAGAAAATCCTAAGAAATTTTGGTCTTATGTCAAAGCGGTAGGTGGATCAAAACAAAATGTCCAGACACTCTGTGACCAAAATGGTACTGATACAGAGGATGACAGACTAAAGGCCGAAATACTAAATGTCTTTTTCCAAAGCTGTTTCACAGAGGAAGACTGCACTGTAGTTCCTTCTCTAGATTGTCGCACAGATGACAAAATGGTAGATATCGAAGTAGTTGACAGAGGGATAGAGAAACAATTAAAATCGCTCAAAAGAGGAAAGGCCGCTGGACGTGATGGGATACCAGTTCGATTTTACACAGAGTACGCGAAGGAAGTTGCCCCCCTTCTTGCAGCGGTGTACCGTAGGTCTCTAGAAGAGCGTAGCGTTCCAAAGGAGTGGAAAAGGGCACAGGTCATCCCCGTTTTCAAGAAGGGACGTCAAACAGATGCGCAGAACTATAGACCCATATCTCTAACGTCGATCAGTTGTAGAATTTTGGAACACGTATTATGTTCGAGTATAATGACTTTTCTGGAGACTAGAAATCTACTCTGTAGGAATCAGTATGGGTTTCGAAAAAGACGGTCATGTGAAACCCAGCTCACGCTATTCGTCCACGAGACTCAGAGGGCCATAGACACGGGTTCACAGGTTGATGCCGTGTTTCTTGACTTCCGCAAGGCGTTCGATACAGTTCCCCACAGTCATTTAATTAACGAAGTAAGAGCATGTGGACTATCGGACCAATTGTGTGATTGGATTGAGGAGTTCCTAGATAACAGAACGCTGCATGTCATTCACAATGGAGAGGAGTCTTTCGAAGTAAGAGTGATTTCAGGTGTGCCGCGAAGGAGTGTCATATGACCGTTGCTATTCACAATATACGTAAATGACCTGGTGGATGACATCGGAAGTTCACTGAGGCTTTTTGCAGATGATGCTGTGGTGTATCGAGAGGTTGTAACAATGATAAATTGTACTGAAATGCAGGAGGATCTGCAGCGAATGGACGCATGGTGCAGGGAATGGCAATTGAATCTCAATGTAGACAAGTTTAATGTGCAGCGAATACATAGAAAGATAGATCCCTTATCATTTAGCTACAAAATAGCAGGTCAGCAACTGGAAGCAGTTAATTCCATAAATTATCTGGGAGTACGCTTTAGGAGTGATTTAAAATGGAATGATCATATAAAGTTGATCGTCGGTAAAGCAGATGCTAGACTGAGATTCATTGGAAGAATCCTAAGGAAATGCAATCCGAAAACAAAGGAAGTAGGTTACAGTACGCTTGTTCGCCCACTGCTTGAATACTGCTCAGCAGTGTGGGATCCGTACCAGATAGGGTTGATAGAAGAGATAGAGAAGATCCAACGGAGAGCAGCGCGCTTCGTAACAGAATCATTTAGTAATCGCGAAAGCGTTACGGAGATGATAGATAAACTCCAGTGGAAGACTCTGCAGGAGAGACGCTCAGTAGCTCGGTACGGGCTTTTGTTAAAGTTTCGAGAACATACCTTCACCGAAGAGTCAAGCAGTATATTGCTCCCTCCTACGTATATCTCGCGAAGAGACCATGAGGATAAAATCAGAGAGATTAGAGCCCACACAGAAGCATACCGACAATCCTTCTTTCCACGAACAATACGAGACTGTAATAGAAGGGAAAACCGACAGAGGTACTCAGGGTACCCTCCACCACACACCGTCAGGTGGTTTGCGGAGTATAGATGTAGATGTAGATGTAGATGTAGACACAGCCTATTGAAAGATTTTGTGACACCCTCCACCTCCTCCTCCACTTTGCGAATAGTTTCCTCTCTGCGTAGGTACTGAGCCACTCCTTGTCTGCCCTGAAACTTCTCCACGTCGTTGTTCTTTAGCTATGCGATGTCAGTTCGTAAGGATAGGGGGAGGAGTTATATAAATCTGTATTTCCATTCTGAACTGAAATGAGTGTATCCAAACATTCGCAAGAGCTGGTACGTTTGCGCTGTATTAATTGATTAGTAACGCAAATGTAGTAACTTCAGAAAAGAAATGCTTAATCCACATCACATACAGCCATTAATGCGGTTCTTAAGCTGTTCAGTACCAAGACAGTTTAATTAACATTGACCTATGCACAATACAACATCAAATGATTATCGTTCCCGTATGGGATCGACAATGTACAATTCTCGTATGCGTGTACCACGGGTAAGCGGGAGAGGCAGAAGAAATTCAAATACATTCCTTTCCAATAATTGTTGGTCAAAGCTCGCATAATCACCTAACATCATAAACAAATGCATAGCTTGCTATATTATGACTGAGGAGGTTATAATGCATCAAAACGAAGTCAAAGCCATCCGTCAAGCATTTGTATGTGCATTTCACAGGAGAAGAGCATCGGGATACTAGCTAATCCGCAACCAATTTGTGATCTATCAATCAGAAATTTACCGAGGTACTGAAATTTATCTCATGAAAGATTGGTGTATCAAAGTGAGCAAAACCTAATCAAACGTACCATGCACCCGCAGAGTAACGCTTATGACTAAGTAGTCGGGGTCCCTCTGAAATCAGCATTGCTGCCCATCAGTACCTGAGGTCTTCTACGTTCAACTGTGAGAATCATGTCGCTCATATTAGAGTCGCTCCCCTGCAGCGCTTACGCCCGATGCTGAGGTACATCTTCTTCCGAAACTAAAAGTCGACTGACCACGATCATTTTCTTTTTTGAGATTCTCTTTGGCTGTACCAAAGAAGGCTCGTACGTTCGTTCGCTAGCAAATGACGTAGCGTGAACAATTTTACCACCAATTGGAGAAGTCATTGTTTGCAGCTCATCTCGCCTATACACTAATTTTTGGTGGCAACACAATAGGATAGAGAGAAACAGGAATTCTGACTTCCGCTCCTAACAGACTGGAGTGGAATATTAACCACTGGAGACTAGAGAAGAGAGGGAGGGGGGGAGTGAGAGAGAAAGAGAAACGATAAGAAATGAGGGAAATAGCGTGTATTTGTGACACCCACAGCTTGGTGGCAAGTTGTCGAAGGAATTCGCTTTATCTCAAGAACCTCTTTGCATTAGAACCACAAAGACAGTCTCACATTCCACCTCTTGAGATGAGACGTGTCCGAACTCCTATTTGGGAAAAGTTGTATGTTTTGCCACGCCTCTTCTAGTGCCATCGTACCATGCTGTACAGGAAGCTCCCACTGTCAGTGAATAGTGAGGTGCTTAATTGCAGTCTGGCATCTTTCCAAAGTGTCACCACTCAATCATCTAAATGAGTGAAATAATAATTAAATCAGGACCCTAATCCGTCGACAGGCGTTGATATACATCAACGGGGACAGTTGGAGATGTGTGCCCCGACGGGGACTCGAACCCGGGATGTCGTTGTCCGTCCTCCTTGGGGTGGACCACTTACATATGATGCGCAACTGGTGACCATCGTCACGGAGGGCGTCCTGCAGAGCGCCGCAGCCACGCGGGTTACAAAGAGTTCGATGGGGAGGGGACGTGTCTCCCGTGCCTGATGCGATCTTCCTTCACAAGACATTCGCCACAGACATAGCTTAAGGGTTGGGCTTAGAACCAACATTTATGGAATTCATAAACTGTATATGGAATCGTGATAACTAAGTAAAGCTGCTCTTAATCAGGCTGGGCAAGGAAATCCTTCTACATTACAATTTGGGGATATTAAACGAAAAATCTTATGCACTGATCATAGAGGACTTTCTCACTAGTTAAAAACGGCGGTAATTAAACAAACAGCGTTATGCAAATTTAGTCGAAATGCAACGATACAAATGACAACGTAGTAGGACCTTCGAAAGTTTTGAAGTTAATTTAACGCTCCTATCTAGTAAGACCTTGTGATAATTCTTTTTCTCTCGTCTACTCTCTCCAGGTAACCCTTAATTTGATAGCTTTCTGCTCTACTTGAGTTTTAACATTATTATGCTGTATCACACATCATCTGCTTCATAGTACATTCTTCTTCCTTGTTTTGACATTCACTGTCGCACTTACGTCCATGCACAGTGTACAGAATTTTAGACGTTTATCATCAACGATCTCCAAATATTTAAAACCAGGAAAGCTATTCACACAAAAATTGCTCTCTCTGCGTGCTATAATCTATTTCTGGTATCTCCGTTGCTTAGAAAACTTTGCATTGTTATTCTTCCCTTAGAAGAGGATGTTTTCTTCTTCCTAATCACATTCCTCTGTACCACCGCGGTCTCATATTTTGCATCCTACTGTCAAAAGTCCAGGAAGTTTCGTTTAACAATAAGAGTGCATTGTCCACATTCCTGCGTCAATGGAGAAGATCACTAATACACTTATCGTGGCGACCATCGTGGATAACCGGTTGGCGAGAAATTTTCGCTGCCTTGGTTTGGTCAGCAATTTTAGAAGAAGTGTACTAATCATCGAACTTCATTGCAATCCGTGACTTAAACCCCAAAGCTCTACGCTCATTGAGTTAGGTTATGTGACACTGGTGATGGTGATGTCATACGTCAGACAGGACTTGTTCAGCGCTGTATCTCAATGAACTGGAGACAGTTTGTGACAATATTGACTGGACTTCCAACGGTTTCTGGGGTAAATAAAAAAGACCGAAAGGTTGTTTACAACTTATGAGCTGGCCACTGCGCCATCCTGGCACAGTGGTATTGCACAACTACGCGGACTACCACAACACGCCTCCCTCCTCAACGCAAATTCCCATACACGTCTCAGCCCACTTGCCACAATTTGATTCTCTGATCAGAGAGGAATTTTTGGGACAGAACCTAGGTAGGCTACATATGTATGATCACTCTGAGCTGAATGGTAATAAGATATCCTACCACCTAAAACGTGACTGGCAGTGACTAGCTCTGAAGCTATCACATTAGGCAAAGTCACTGTCTCTTTCCTAGCAAGAAAATGGCACCCTCTTAAATGTTTCCACATCTAGCAGGCTTCAAAATACTGTTACAGATCTAACCTGATACGGCGCTTGATGATGGTTCCAAAGCGTCGTAGATGGCTCTCGAATCCTCTTTGTAATAACCTAGCGGCGTATTTAACAGAGCGGAGGACCTCACGAAAGCCACCACTGTTGCGTTTCTATAGGTAGACTCGTGCCACCAAAATATCTCCCTCCCCCCTCGGATGACTATATTTGATTTCATAACTGTCGAAGACGCCTCCCTTTGCACAATTATTCAAACTTGTAAAATATCTATCTCGTTGCTTCGTACCGTAGAGGCTAATAGAAACAACTCTGCGATTTCCACAGCGTGAAGCTGAATGTGATAACAAGTCTGCTGCCCGCAGTGTAAGTTCTCGACGTCTGTAGCGAATTATCAGCAGCCAGTGCAGTACTCAGGATGAACCTGTTGAACTGGTGTTAAGGGAGTGGAATCATAAGAAGATGCCTCACGTGGACCGTGACACGCCTTTTCGATCTGTGTAGTTCTGCATTCGATAAGTGTGTTAATTTGGAAGAGGAATGTCCTATACACTGTTGAGGAACACGATTCATCAATCTCGCTTAGAGCTTTTATAATATAGTACATTGAAACCACAAAGCCTTTCTGAACTGTTATACACTACTGGCCATTAAAATAGCAACACCAAGAAGAAATGCAGATGATAAACGGGTATTCATTGGACAAATGTATTATGCTAGAACTGACATGTGATTACATTTTCACACAATTTGGGTGCATACATCCTGAGAAGTCAGTATTCTGAACAACCACGTCTAGCCTTAACAACGGGTTTGATACGACTGGGCATTGAGTCAAACAGAGCTTGGATGGAGTATACAGGCACAGCTGCCCATGCAGCTTCAACGCGATACCACAGTTCATCAAGAGTAGTGACTGGCGTGACAAGCCACTTGCTCGGCCACCATTGACCAGACGTTTTCAGCTGGTGAGAGATCTGGAGAATGTGCTGGCCAGGGCAGCAATCGAACATTTTCTGTATCCAGAAAGGCCCGTACAGGAATTGCAACATGAGGTCGTGCATTTTTTTTTTTTTTTTTGGTCATCAGTCTACTGACTGGTTTGATGCGGCCCGCCACGAATTTCTTTCCTGTGCTAACCTCTTCATCTCAGAGTAGCACTTGCAACCTACGTCCTCAATTATTTGCTTGACGTATTCCAATTTCTGTCTTCCTCTACAGTTTTTGCCCTCTACAGCTCCCTCTAGTACCATGGAAGTCACTCCCTCATGTCTTAGCAGATGTCCTATCATCCTGTCCCTTCTCCTTATCAGTGTTTTCCACATATTCCTTTCCGATTCTGCGTAGAACCTCCTCATTCCTTATCTTATCAGTCCACCTAATTTTCAACATTCGTCTATAGCACCACATCTCAAACGCTTCGATTCTCTTCTGTTCCGGTTTTCCCACAGTCCATGTTTCACTACCATACAATGCTGTACTCCAGACGTACATCCTCAGAAATTTCTTCCTCAAATTAAGGCCGGTATTTGATATTAGTAGACTTCTCTTGGCCAGAAATGCCTTTTTTGCCATAGCGAGTCTGCTTTTGATGTCCTCCTTGCTCCGTCCGTCATTGGTTATTTTACTGCCTAGGTAGCAGAATTCCTTAACTTCATTGACTTCGTGACCATCAATCCTGATGTTAAGTTTCTCGCTGTTCTCATTTCTACTACTTCTCATTACTTTCGTCTTTCTCCGATTTACTCTCAAACCATACTGTGTACTCATTAGACTGTTCATTCCGTTCAGCAGGCCATTTAATTCTTCTTCACTTTCACTCAGGATAGCAATGTGATCAGCGAATCGTATCATTGATATCCTTTCACCTTGTATTTTAATTCCACTCCTGAACCTTTCTTTTATTTCCATTTGCTTCCTCGATGTACAGATTGAAGAGTAGGGGCGAAAGGCTACAGCCTTGTCTTACACCCTTCTTAATACGAGCACTTCGTTCTTGATCGTCCACTCTTATTATTCCCTCTAGGTTGTTGTACACATTGTATATGACCCGTCTCTCCCTATAGCTTACCCCTACTTTTTTTCAGAATCTCGAACAGCTTGCACCATTTTATATTGTCGAACGCTTTTTCCAGGTCGACATATCCAATGAAAGTGTCTTGATTTTTCTTTAGCCTTGCTTCCATTATTAGCCGTAACGTCAGAATTGCCTCTCTCGTCCCTTTACTTTTCCTAAAGCCAAACTGATCGTCATCTAGCGCATTCTCAATTTTCTTTTCCATTCTTATGTGTATTATTCTTTTAAGCAGCTTCGATGCATGAGCTGTTAAGCTGATTGTGCGATAATTCTCGCACTTGTTAGCTCTTGCCGTCTTCGGAATTGTGTGGATGATGCTTTTCTGAAAGTCAGATGGTATATCGCCAGACTCATATATTCTACACACCAACGTGAATAGTCGTTTTGTTGCCACTTTCCCCAATGATTTTAGAAATTCTGATGGAATGTTATCTATCCCTTCTGCCTTATTTGACCGTAAGTCCTCCAAAGCTGTTTTAAATTCCTATTCTAATACTAGATCCCCTATCTCTTCTAAATCGACTCCTGTTTCTTCTTCTAGCGCATCAGACAAATCTTCACCCTCATACAGGCTCTCAATGTATTCCTTCCACCTATCTGCTCTCTCCTCTGCATTTAGCAGTGGAATTCCCGTTGCACTCTTAATGTTACCGCCGTTGCTTTTAATGTCAGCAACGGTTGTTTTGACTTTCCTGTATGTTGAGTCTGTCCTTCCGACAATCATATCTTTTTCGATGTCTTCACATTTTTCCTGCAGCCATTTCGTCTTAGCTTCCCTGCACTTCCTATTTATTTCATTCCTCAGCGACTTGTATTTCTGTATTCCTGATTTTCCCGGAACATGTTTGTACTTCCTCCTTTCATCAATCAACTGAAGTATTTCTTCTGTTACCCATGGTTTCTTCGCAGCAACCTTCTTTGTACCTATGTTTTCCTTCCCAGCTTCTGTGATGGCCCTTTTTAGAGATGTCCATTCCTCTTCAACTGTACTGCCTACTGCGCTATTCCTTATTGCTATATCTATAGCGTTAGAGAACTTCAAACGTATCTCGTCATTCCTTAGTACTTCCGTATCCCACTTCTTTGCGTGTTGATTCTTCCTGACTAATGTCTTGAACTTCAGTCTACTCTTCATCACTACTATATTGTGATCTGAGTCTATATCTGCTCCTGGGTACACCTTACAATCCAGTATCTGATTTCGGAATCTCTGTCTGACCATGATGTAATCTAATTGAAATCTTCCCGTATCTCCCGGCCTTTTCCAAGTATACCTCCTCCTCTTGTGATTCTTGAACAGGGTATTCGCTATTACTAGCTGAAACTTGTTACAGAACTCAATTAGTCTTTCTCCTCTTTCATTCGTTGTCCCAAGCCCATATTCTCCTGTAACCTTTTCTTCTACACCTTCCACCACAACTGCATTCCAGTCGCCCATGACTATTAGATTTTCGTCCCCCTTTACATACTGCATTACCCTTTCAATATCCTCATACACTTTCTCTATCTGTTCATCTTCAGCTGGCGACGTCGGCATGCGTACCTGAACTATCGTTGTCGGTGTTGGTCTGCTGTCGATTCTGATTAGAGCAACCCGGTCACTGAACTGTTCACAGTAACACACGCTCTACCCTACCTTCCTATTCATAACGAATCCTATACCTGTTATACCATTTTCTGCTGCTGTTGATATTACCCGATACTCATCTGTCCAGAAATCATTGTCTTCCTTCCACTTCACTTCACTGACCCCTACTATATCGAGATTGAGCCTTTGCATTTCCCTTTTCAGATTTTCTAGTTTCCCTACCACATTCAAGCTTCTGACATTCCACGCCCCGACTCGTAGAACGTTATCCTTTCGCTGATTATTCAATCTTTTTCTCATGGTAACCTCCCCCTTGGCAGTCCCCTCCTGGAGATCCGAATGGGGGACTATTCCGGAATCTTTTGCCAATGGAGAGATCATCATGACACTTCTTCAATTACAGGCCACATGTCCTGTGGATACTCGTTACGTGTCTTTAACGCAGTGGTTTCCATTGCCTTCAGCATCCTCATGTCGTTGATCATTGCTGATTCTTCCGCCTTTAGGGGCAATTTCCCACCCGTAGGACAAGAGAGTGCCCTGAACCTCTATCCGCTCCTCCGCCCTCTTTGACAAGGCCGTTGGCAGAATGAGGCTGACTTCTTATGCCGGAAGTCTTCGGCCACCAATGCTGATTATTTGTTAAAATTTAGGCAGTGGCGGGGATCGAACCCCGGACCGAAGACATTTTTGATTATGAACCAAAGACGCTACCCCTAGACCACGGGTACGATCATTATCGTGCATTATCCTGTTGAAATGTAATGTTTCGGAGGGATCGAATGAAGGGTAGAGCCGCGTGTGGTAACACATGTGAAATGTAACGTCCACTCTTCAAAGTGCCGTCAATGCGAACGAGAGGTGAACGAGACGTGTAACGAGTGGCACCCCACACAATCACGCCAGGTGATACGCCAGTCTGGCGATGACGAATAAACGCTTCCACCGCGATGTCGCCAGACACGGATGCGACCATCATGATACTGTAAATAGAACCTGGATTCATCATAAAAAATGACGTTTTGCCATTCGTGCAACCAGGTTCGTCGTTGAATACACCATTGCATGCGCTCCTGTCTGTGATGAAGCGCCAAGGGTATCCGCAGCCATGGTCTCCGAGCTGATAGTCCATGCTGCTGCCAACGTCGTCGAACTGTTCGTGCAGATGGGTGCCGTATTGCATACGTCCCCATCTGTTGGCTCAGGGATCGAGACGTGGCTGCACCATCCGTTACAGCCATGCTGATAAGATGCCTGTCATCTCGACTGCTAGTGATACGAGGCCTTAGGGATCCAGCACGGCGTTCCGTATTACCCTCCCGAACCCACCGATTCCATATTCTGCTAACAGTCATTGGATCTCGACCAACGCGAGCAGCAATGTCGCGATGCGATAAACCGCAATCGCGATAGGCTACAATCCGACCTTTATCAAAGTCGGAAACGTGATGATACGCATTTCTCCTCCTTACACGAAGCATCACAACAACGTTTCACCAGGCAACGCCGGTCAACTGCTGTTTGTGTATGAGAAATCGGTTGGAAACTTTCCTGATGTCAGCACGTTGTCGGTGTCGCCACCGGCGCCAACCTTGTGTGAATGCTGTGAAAAGCTAATCATTTGCATATCACAGCATCTTCTTCCTGTCGGTTAAATTCTCGTCTGTAGCACGTCATCTTCGTGGTGTGGCAATTTTAATGACCAGTAGTGTAAAACAACTTAAATGTGAACTGCATTACTTCTCAAAAATTATCAAATTAAAATAATCAAAAGATTTTTTTCTGAGTGAAGGTGGAGATCTGCTCCACTCTCGACATAAAACTCTAAGTCTGCCACACCAAGTCATGTATCTTTGTCATTGACTGGCGAAGTATCAGTGGGAGGGACCATAGACATCGTAGGTTTATTGGCTCCGCCACAAGTGGCGGTAACTTCGACACGAAACGTTTAGTAGGGCGCCTGAGGTACTTGGAGAATGCCGATACAACGGGCCGCAGGGCAGGGGGAGGACATTGCTCTCCAGCCAGCCGCTTCAAGCAGATTATCACCAGCTGCGCTACGCCATAGTCTTCGCACCTCCACTGCTCCTGGACTCTGAGTACAACATCGCTGTCCCTGCTGGATTGCCAAGGAACTCTGCCAGCAGCTCTCGACGACAAGTGATAGACTCTGAAACGTTTCCTCATGATATCTGCATTATCATGGCATACGTCGTGTGGTAACCTCTGCACCCATTCACATTATTATGAAAGTCACTGGCCGCATCCATTGATCTACGCCGAACTTCTGGAATTTCAAGTGCCAATTTCTTCTACGCCGCTTATTTTCTCGCGATATTTTCCTCTATACTATATCTGCCGATTTAAGCATATTATGTAGCCGTAAATGTGGTTATTCATATGCTGTGGTTACAGTAAGACGACGATTTACTAGAGTCTTGTGTACAATACTGTTACAGTTCCAACATCAACACCATCACCTGCAGAAACATCAATGCCAACTTACGGAGCACCTATCCTCCATGGTACAGCCTTCACTTGCTATTGCCAATTTACAACATTGACTGCGGGGAAATGACCTCACATGCGGCATGCCTGCAACGGTATCTCATGATGGGTCTCATTACTGACTCTGCTTGTCACTGGGATTACTTGCTCGCATGATGCGAATCATAAATTTTTCAAATAATACAAAAATTCGCCTCCGAAGCTAGAGGCTTCTGCCTTCACCGTGGGGGAGCTCACTGATTAACTAGTTCGGTACTATGACTGGCGCGTGTGCGTGACGTCTGGATAATTGTGAAACTTCCTGGCAGTTTAAAACTGTCTGCCTGACCGAGACTCGAACTCGGGACCTTTGCCTTTCGCAGACACGTACTCTACCAACTGAGCTACCCAAGCACGACTCACGCCCCGGCCTCACGGCTCTACTTCTGCCAGTACCTCGTCTCTGGCTGATTGTGTTTCTTTCCGTGTGCGAAACAACCGGGAAAGAAATACTTGCAATGGGCCACCAGATTCGAAGGCCCTAGTCTATGGCGTAAATTCATTTCTACGGCAAACAGCCTTGTACGGAACAGTTTGGTTCAAAACACATCTGACCAGCAAATCCCGATCGATGCCTGCAAGTTACTCTGTCCTAGGCTGGAGATCTTCCCATCGGGAGGTCATCTGGAATAACACAGAGGCCCAGTTTCTGACGTCACATCCTACAGGCGTCTCCTTCACAGCTTCAGTCAGCTGTCCACAATGGGCTCCTTTCCAACAGCGTCAAAGCAAAATCACGCATCCGTACCGAGTGCTTCTGCCGCAAGTGCCGCCAACACAGAGCTGTATGCACAGCTTGCGGTTGGAGGGGAAACATAGCTGCCGCCTGTCACAGCACCAGATGGTGGACTGCAAACCTGCATGACCAACAGAGGTCAACATTGTCCACGAAATGCAGGAAGGGTGTCACCGGCCACCATCTACTATTCAAATTGGGTACTGGCGCTACATCTACATCTAAATCTACATCTACATCTACATGGTTACTCTGAAATTCACAATTAAAGTGTCTGGCAGAGGGTTTATCGAACCATTTTCATGCTACTTATCTACCATTCCACTCTCGAATGGCACGTGGGAAAAAGGATCACCTAAATCTTTCCGTTCGAGTTTTAATTTCTCTTGTTTTCTTATGAGGATCATTTCTCCCTACGTAGGTGGGTGTCAACAAAATATTTTCGCATTCGGAAGAGAAAGCTGGTGATTGAAATTTCGCAAATAGATCTCGCCACAAATAAAACCGCCTTTGTTGCAGTGACTGCCACCCCGATTCGTGTATCGTTTCAGTGACACACTCGCCCCTATTGCGCGATAACACGAAACCATCTGCCCTTCTTTGCACTTTTTCGATGTCCTCCGTCAATCGTTCCTGGTAAGAATGCCACACCGCGCAGCAATATCCCAGCAGAGGACGGACAAGTGTAATGTAGACTGTCCCTTTAGTGGGTTTGTCGCATCTTTGAGTATTCTTTCAACAAAGGGCAGCCTTTGTTTCGTCTTCCCCACAATATTATCTATGTGGTCTTTCCAATTTAAGTTGTTCGTAATTGTAATTCCGAAGCATTTAGTCGATTTGACAGCCCTTAGATTTGTGCGATTTGTCGTATACATAAAATTTATCGGATTCCTTTTAGTACCCATGATGATGCCTTGGCACTTTTCTTTGTTTAGTATCAATTGCTACTTTTCGCACCATACAGAAATTCTCTCCAGATCATTTCGTAATTGAAATTGATCGTCTGATGATTTTACTAGACGGTAAATTACAGCATCATCTGCAAACAATCTAAGGGGGCTGCTCAGATTACCATCTAGATCATTTATGTAAATCAAGAGCAGCAGAGGCCCTATGAAACTACCTTTCGGAACGCCAGATATCACTTCTGTTCTACTCGATGATTTACCGTCCATCACTATGAACTGTGACCTCTCTTAGAGGAAATCACGAATCCAGTCACACAAGTGAGACGATATGCACGTAATTTGATTAATAGTCGCTGGTGAGGAACGGTATCAAAAGCTTTCTGGAAATCTAGGAATATAGAATCGATGTGAGATCCCTTGTCGACAGCACTCATTACTCCATGGGAATAAAGAGCTAGCTGTATTGCACAAGAACGGTATTTTCGGAATTCGTGTTGGTTTTATATCAATAAATCATTTTCTTCAAGGTGATTCATAGCGTTCGAGTACAGTATATGCTCCAAAACCCTACTGCAAATTGAATTCAGCGATATGGGTCTGATATTTCAATGGGTTACTCCTATTGCCTTTCTTGAATACTGGTGTGACCTGTGCTACTTTTCAGTCCTCAGGAACAGACGTTTTGTCAAGTGAGCGTTAGTATATGAATGCTAAGAAAAGCGCTATTGTATCTGAATACTCTGAAAGGAACCTGATTGGTATACTATCTGGGCCGGAAGACTTGCCTTTCTTAAGTGATTTGTTTCGCAAAACCTAAGATATCTACTTTTATGTCACTCATGCTAACAGCTGTTGTAGTTTCGAATTCTGGAACATTTACTTCGACTTCTTTCGTGAAGGAATTACGGAAAACTGTATTTAGTAACTCCGCTTTAGTGGCACCATCATTGGTAACATTTCCTTCGTTATCGCGCAGTGACGGTATTGACTGTTATTTGCCACTGGTGTACTTTACATACGACCAGAATCTCTGTGGGTTTTCTACCAAATTTTGAGACAATATTTCATTGTGGAAACTATTAAAAGCATCTCGCATTGATGTCCGCACTAAGTTTCGAGCTTCCGTGAAACGTAGCTAGTCTCAGGGATTTTGGGTTCGTCCGAATTTGGCATGCTTTTTTCGTTGCTTCTGCAACAGTGTTCTGACGAGCACGGTGCGACACCGTTCATCAGCAGTACATGCTTTCTGGTCGCGACACCACTAAAAATGGAGCCATTTGTGTAGTGAGACTTTAAATCCCTAGTCTGGCTGCTGCTGCTCTCCGACCCACGGTACAGGATGAAATAGAGTGTTGCAGTGAATCCATTACTTGATCTTGGGCGGTGTATTTTGATTTGATGGGGTTAGTGTGCCTCATGCGCAATACAGCAATCTTCCCTTGTGGTGGTCAGACGTGATCGACTTTAATGAAATATGTTTGTCAGTCTAGGAAGTATTCTGGAATTTTCACAAGTATGTTGTGTATAAATTATTTTAAGACTGTGTTATTAGATCCATTAGTACATGTAGAAGACATTCAGTAAACTATAGGCTTTTTACACGAATCAAATTTCTTTAAATTTTGATGTGAAACACAACATACAGATTTAGCTACAGTGTTGTGACACAGAAACTGGTGCTGTTTTTGGTAAGAATGCTTATTGTGTAACTAAGAAAATGGTGTATTATGTAAGATTTAGTTTCGTAATATTGTAAAAATAGAAACTGGATCATAGTGTCAGTTACTTTTGTGTTCCTATCGTTTTTAGATGGGGAAACTGCTAGAGACTGATAATTCTGAAATGGGTTGACAGGCTGAAAATAAATAAACCTTCAAGAAGTAAAGATCGCTAACATCACTCCCTGTTGGCTAGTATGTCTATTTTTAATAAATATTTATGGCACTGAACTGCTAGAGGTTCCCCAGAATGTCTTGAAGTAAAGTTTCTTATTTTTATTGTTTTATTTTTTTAATTTTTCTACATTCTTATTTCTTTTATTAGAGGTGTAACCGTACGATCCTGGTTGTTAAACTGAGATCTCCTCTTTACTTGCCATCAACGTTTCCCTGCCAAGATACACGATGGCTGTTGAAGCATGCCCAGAGCTTGTGGTTACGAAGGACTGGCGGCGCTCATCAACACCCCTCCAGCATCCCTAAACAAGTAGCTAGCCATGAAGGCTGAGCAGTCAGAAGGATTCGCGTAGAAGCAAAGCTGGCTTGCCAATTACTGTGCACTAAGGAGAGCACTACACCTATCTTAACTGTACACATTCTCTAATATTATTATCGTTTAATATTATAAAATCAAGCAAAAAGGCTGTTTAAACAAAAATTACTGGAAAAAAATTCCTGTAAGTGATGTGGTATAAGGCCCCAAACAGGCCTGAACGTCAACTAACTTTGCGAGAAGTCTTTCGAATAGACACTCAAATGTAACTTTGCTTCGAATGAAATTTAAACAAAAGTAAAATAACCGGCACACTGTGACGGGAACTCTCATAACTGTAGAATACACAGGTTCCATGATGACTGTGCGGCCTGGACCAAGGTGAACTGCGACAACTATGAAGCGGTGAATCCGGAAAGCGACGTCTTCTGGTTCCGCTGCCAATCTGCCTTTAGTGTTTTGTTAAATAAATTTATAATTAATAATGATACATCTAACTCCCTAATGCGGATCTTGTACCGGGGGAGAGGGGGGTGGAGGTGGGAGGGGAATCCCATTTATCAATGTCCACCTACTACAACATCCAATGCCAAAGCAGACAAATATTATAGCTGTGCTACTGTAAATACGACTGGCCAAGCAGTTTAGTGTACTAAAAGAAGTGCAATCATTCTAACATGATGAATATGTTGCTTTAGTGAGAGCTTATTGATAAGGCCGTCTAACTGCCGGGCGAGGAGCCAGACTGTGTAGCTGTTGAAGATGCTTGACTAACCCCAAGCGAAGAAACAGTGATGGTGACGTTTGGCATCTGTTCCGTGTCGCATCGCTAGGTAGTGGCTACGACATGCCACGTCAGCTAGCCATTCTTATTGGCAACAACTGATTGCCAGAAATGGGGTTGGGGATGTGCCGGCTATGCAAGGAGTGATAGGGTCGCACAAGCCCTAATAGCTGATTATGTCCAGGGACTGCAGGTGCTACAGTATCTGCTGCTCTTGCTGTTACTTTTGTTGCAATGTCATTGGTTGTAGATTTTACAACTACTATGCCTCCAATATCTTCATTGCGATCTGTGCCTCGCAGTATGTAAGAAAACTGAATGACTTCACGATAAATTAACTAACGAACAAACTGTTGGTATGATGGACAGTCCTCGTTGCCAGTTTACTATATCTTCCACCAAAGGTAGCTAGAGACACAAACAGTGTGAAACCAGAAACTACCGTTATTGCAGCTACGGCAGAGTTCCTTAAAATCTTGATGACATATTGTGTGTGCTTATTTCGGCAGGAGCTGTATATCTGATAGAGCTGCCTGTTCAAAACTGTGGAACGTTCTCCTGCACGCAGGCTCTACAATCTTTCTAGGACTCTCTCTGACAGCCAACAAACGCTTCGTGTCGAACTGACTTGTATAGGGTTCAGTGCTTAGCGTAGTGAGGATATTCATAAAGTCCTTCGTCTCTTACATCGATGGCGCCACAAACATGGAGAGTACAGATACTAGAGATCCATTATCGAAATTGAACATTAATTTGACAGTGTATCACTACATTAGTGCAAATATAAACATTATCCAGATAAATATTCTATAACGTGACTGACCCATTACTGGGTCAGTCGCTACTGTATGAAACTACGAAATGACCAAATCAGTGTGCATGTCAGAGAAAGTTAAGTGTGAATGTTGAACTGCACAGAAAACGTGCTTCAAGGAATGGTTTTAAGCACATCGGTTTGTCTTAAAATGTTCATTTCTTCCATCTCAACGTCTCTCATGAACTGTGCGTGATGTGTAGTTACTCAATAAGGAGCAACGTACTACAGGGAGATACTCATGAAAGGTACCAACGAATCAAAAGTTTAAGTTTTTGACCTGTAAGTCACAACTGAAAGAAGTTAAAAGTGTCTAGTGTTAGTTGATAGTTACTAAATGTAGAATAATTCATTACATTGTCTTACATTCCTGCTCTACGTGTTACCGATGAGACATATGGTCTATACATTTTGTTTAAATTTGACGTGTTGAGTGTTCACAGATGTTTTTTTCTTTTTCTTCTTTTTTTATATGAGGGCTACTCTACACTATATTGGAAGGGAAGAAAAGAAAGCGGGTCTAGATTTCAGTGATTCGTACTGTCGCTTGAGCAAACAAAAAAAATCAGTGTGTTATTGACTCTCTCTCTTCCTCTCTACCTCTTTGGCACACACACACACACACACACACACACACACACACACACACACACACAGGCGCGCGCGCGCGCGCGCACGCACGCACAGAGAGGGAACGAGAATATTCATTATGTAACAGTATTTCGAATGTAATTACTGGAAGTTATTATAATATTTATCGTTAAAGCTGATTGATTTCATTGTGACAATACACTCCAAGTTCTTTTAGAGACGGGGTAGGGTGGAAAACAGTCACGCATTCTGCGTGTCACAGGGTGTGTAACGCTCCAATTACACTAGCATTCTTATTACCGTAAAAATATTGATTTAAACGGTGGAAGTAGAATCATGTGTTCAAATTCTTTGACATGTGGCTGGATAAGGACTGCAGCTAAGGATTAATTACGTTTGGAAAATTTGTTAGACATTAAGAAAGCCTGAGTCGCCACGCAGACGGATACCCCAGGGAAAGAAGGACGCGGTCTACAGTTGCTGCAGCCGCGCCAAAGGAAAATGTTAATCAAACTATGTATCAGTCAGCCTTTGTTTTGTGTTCAATTCTGAATGACAGTTATTCCATTAGCGTCATACCAGGAAAAGTGAACTTAATCTTGATTGATTCTCGTTTAAGGACATAGGGTGATCAGATCTTATGAGGTGCAGCTATTGTATTTTTCTCTGGAAGAGAGAACAGTTAGAATTTCAGCACTATACAACAATGAACTCGCTGTTTCGTTTTACGCAGTGAGAGGATATGAGTCGCAGTGTGGGAACTTATTTTCAGATAAGCACAGATCATTTCTTCATTTTTTGTTAGTAATTGTGACGTGAAGTGGAGAGGTGTTTATTCTTTCACTTTTGGTGGACTTCTCTTTGCTGTTTTACACACGCAGACCAGTGTAATTAAACTGTCATTGGAATTTGGACCAATAAAACGAGGTCACGTCGCATGCTTGAGGGCTCCAGTATGACGTTTTTTCTGCAGTATTTGCATTACTCGGGGATTTATATTTTAAAATTAAAAATTAAGACACTCTTGATCGGATAAAAACTTACGTCAAGAAGGTGAACGATTTAAGTACAAAATTAAATCTTCCTCGCTTATTAACTTATATTACAAAAAGTAACTGGTTTCACAATATTTGCAGACAATCCTGAGACCATTCTCCAGCGGTGGCAAGCGGAGATGGTGAACGGAGGATGTACCCTTTGTTTAACTTTTTCTGAGTTTCCATCGTAGTACATTTACTAAATTTCGTGTGTGTTTTCCTGTTTAAAATGTTCAATTTGGCATTTTTTATCAGGGTAAAATCACTCAGTCTGTAAGTCAAGTTTCTCACTGAACAGCCAGCTATGTAGCTCATTAAACGATCAGCATCCATTGCTGACACATCAGGAAAGTAGCAACTCGCATTTGCAGGATTCTGTCTGCTTTTATAGTTTGCCTCCTCAGTTAGCCTTAGTAGGATGGTTAGGATGTAAGCATACTATCTGCGGACACAGGAGGAGCTGGCTGTGATTCATAAGCAGCTGAAAGAGTTTTTGGCTACGGTCAGTCACCTTCAGGTTGCAGCCTCAGGGCGTCGCATGGGACTCCTAAAGGGTCGCTTGTTTCACCAGGGGCTCTGCTTCCGGGGCAGTTCCTAGTGTACCCGACGTGGTGGATCTGCCCTCACAGCAGGGTGAGTGGCGGGTGGTAACGCATTGTCATCGCCCGCTGCGGAGGGCCAATGCGGATGCTGACCGTCTGGCATCGCCCATTCAACCTGTGAGCGCACAGGTGGCCATTCCTTCGGGGGGTCCGAACAGGCACAGAGGGTGGGGAGGGTGAGAGGCTTCCTAGTTATTATCGGAGGCTCCAACGTTAGGTGCGTTATGGAGCCTCTTGGGCAAATAGCGTTCAGATCTGGAAAAAAAGCCAATTTTTGCTCGGTGTTTCTGAAGGGGGCCTCATCCAAGATGTAAAGGTGGCCTTGCCTGCGGCTATCGAGCATGCAACGAGCAGCTGTTGCAAGTTGTGGCTCACGTGGGCGCCAACAATACCAGTCGCATGGAGGTTGTGAAGACTGCTGGCCTCGCGCGCAGCGTACGATCAGAGCTCGCAGTTTACGACATTGTTCCCAGAGTTAATTGGGTCCTTTGATTTAGAGCCGACTGGACGGTCTCAACCAAAGGCTTTATCCACTGCGTGACAGTCTTGACTGCTGATTTCTAGACCTGTGTTATCGTGTGGGTGTTTGTAGAACTCCCCTTGATAGGTCACGGGCGCACTACACAAAGGAAATAGCTACTCGGGTACCAGAATCCTTGTGGAGTGCACACGACGTTCTTTTTTAGGTTAGACGGTAGTTTGAGGTCCTCTGATGACTACTCACCAGTCGATATGCAACAAGGGAAGTCAGACCGCGTTCAGAGTAAAGACACTTCGACTGGCAAAATAATTTTAGTAAACTTTCGAAGTATCCGGAATAAAGTTGCAGAATTTACTACACTCCAGGGAAGGTCTCGAGCTCAAATTATTCTTACTCTTTGGACCGTGAGCTCCTTGAAACCTGAAATGGAAAGCTCTGACATATTTAGCGAAGCGCAGAATGTACATCGGAAAGACAGATTAGAGGCCGTAGGATGGGGAGTGTTCATTACAGTTGATAAAAGTATTGTCTCTATTGAGTGTGACATTGGAGTTATCTGGACGCGTATAACACGTGCAGGTGGAACCTAGTTAATTATTGAATGTCTTTGCCGGCCACCTGATTCAGCTGTGAGAGTTCTAGAGTCATTCAAAGGTAATCTACGGTCAGTAGCATGTAACTGCCCGGATCATGCAATACAAATTGGTGGCGACTGTAATCAACCGAGTATAGACTGGGATGTCTTTTTACTCATCGCGGGGAACACAGAAAGACAGTTGCACACGTTTTCTGAAAACTGTCTTGAGTAGCTAACTCGGCTACTCACGCGCAATAAAAATATCTTAGACATTGTATCGATTAAAAGGCCGGACCATATCGACAATAGCAGTATCCAAACCGGGACTGGTCATCAAGATGTCTTTATAGCAACTACAGCAACGAACGTAGTTGCTAGGAGAGTGTTCCTGCTAGGCAGAGCCATAAGCTGTTATTACAGTCCCACTTACACAGTGATTTAACATCACTTAGTTCCACTAATACGGACGTACAGGAATTATGGGCAGAGTTTAAGCTGATTACAAATCGTGCTCTGGATAGTTATGTAGCTAGTAAGTGGATAAAAGATGGAAAAGATTCACCATGATTTGATGACGAGATTCGGTAGAGACTGAGGAAGCAGAGGCTGTTGCACTCACAGTTCAGGGTAAGGAACAAGCAAAGGTTAGTAGAGCTTCGTGCATCTGTGAAAACATCTATGCGCGAAGTGTACAACAACGACAACAGTTATACCTTAGCAAAAGATCTGCCAGAGAACCCGAGAAAATTCTGGTCGTATGTAAAATCCCTAAGCGGGTCATAGGCTTCCATTCAGCCTTGTTGACCAATTTGATGTGACAGTTGAAGACAGGAGAAGTTTTAAATTTCACGTTCAAGAAATCGAATTTCTGGATTTCCGGAAGCATTTGGCACGGTGCCCCATTACAGGCTGCTAACGAAGGTACGAGCCTATGGAGTAAGTTCGCAGTGGCTCGAAGACATTGTAAGTAATAGAACGCAGTATGTTGTCCTCGATGACGGGTGTTAATCACAGACAAGATTATCGTCAGGAGTGCCCTAGAGAATTGTGTCAGGAAATCTGTTGTTCTCCATACACACAAATGATTTGGTGGACAGGGTGGGCAGCAATCTACGGGTTTTGGCCGATGATGCCGTCATCTACAGTAAGGTGTCGAAGTTGAGTGACTATAGGAAGATAAAAGACGACTACACAACATTGTTAATTAATACGATGAATGGCAGCTAGCTCTAAATGTGGAAAACCCAAGTTAATGCTGATATGTAGGAAGAACAAACCTGCAATGTTCGGATGCATTATTAGTAATGCGTTCTTGACAAAGTCAAATTGTTTAAATTCCCGGGCGTAACGGTTCAAAGCAACATGAAATGAAACGAGCATGAGAACTGTGGTAGGGAAAGCGAGCGGTCGACTTAGGTTTTTAGGAATAATTTTAGGAAACAGTGGTTCTATGTAAAGGAAACCTATTCTTGAGTAATCTCGAGTGTTTGGGATCCGTATCGTGTCAGACCAAAGGAAGACATCGACTCAAATCAGAAACGGGCTGCTAGGTTTGTTACTGGTAGACTTAGGCAACATTTAAGGGTTACGGAGATGCTAATGGAAATCCCTGGAGGGAAGGCGACGTTCTTTTCGAGGAACACTGTTGAGAAAATGTAGAGAACCAGTATTTGAAGCTGACTGCCAAGCAATTCTACTGCCGCCAATACACACTCCGCATAAGGACCGAGCAAATAAGAAACGGGAAATAAGGACCCATAAGGAGACTGTTTTTCCCTTGCTCTATTTGCGAGTGGAATAAAGGAGGGGTGACTAGAAGTGGTAGATGGTACCCTCCGTTACGCACCAGCGGTGGCTCGCGGAGTATCTACGTAGGTGCAGATGTAACTGTGATGTGAGAGCGAAGTGTCCATTTTCTTTCTTTAAATTTTACAGCCATTTCATTGTTATTGCATACCATTTTATATTAAGTGAAGACTCCAAAACAATTTATTACAACATAAACTTTTGCACTATAACATTATGTAGGCACTTAAATCCTCTACGCCAGTACTAATGCTATAATTGAGTGTGCCAGTCCATAAGGTATGAGAACTGTGACGGAAGCAGAGAAATTACAGAAGCATTTGCTGGATATGATCCAGTATGTGACTTACCATCTGGATTTTTAAATTCCTTTCACGGGATAATAACAAGATATTTGCTAAGTCTTACTTAGCTTTTGAATATGAATGCTTGTATCAGGTGAACATATTAAAGTTTTTGGTGGTGTCTAGTCAGCTGTTAATAATATTTGAACGACCCTAAGTATTTGGATGATCTTATGTTCTGAACAATATATATATAATTTGGACTTTTTGGCTACTAGCAGAAATATTTATTGCGATGAGTATTCGAAACTACGCAAATTTTTGGATAGACCATAAGCCACGAACATCTTGTAAGTAATTTAGCACGTCAGCATTTAAAGTGTGTCTGTTTTTATGATCCTGCGTGGAATTACCCATTGATGGTGGTTCAGATATGTGCTGAGTGGAGTGACGTGGTGAAAGGGGTCAATTAGGACCTCCTACCATATTTATCTGTATTAGTATGTTAAAATGTCTCACAAATGTTGCTCTGTTGTCCAGTTGAGTACTCGGAAATAAATTCGTTTTAGCAACTTTTTTGTCTCATCATTACATGAATCACCTTTCCCTTTTCCCACTTTTCCATGAATAACGAATGTAAAGTGTGAATGGGTGGACGAGTGAATCTGAATACGCCGGTAGTGACCAGATAACTTTCGCTTCCATAGAGTAAGGTACTACCAACTTCATTAGGACTATCCAAGGATATACATTAGTCTAGTTGGCTGTCGATTCAGAGTTTTCCCGTATTTTTAATTCATGCAATTGCGTAGGTCCAAGCAATGAATATCACTCCATTCCGCTAAAAGAAAAAGCCTTATTTTCATCGTGCCTGCTGCTGATCTGTGAATATCACTGTTCTTCGGAACATAGTTGTCACATAAGTTTCGGTTGATTTATGATCATCAAATATTGTTTGCCTCCGAAGCTGAGTGGCAGCTGGCACAGTAGCTCAGCGCGTCCGGTGAGAGGGTTAGCTGCTGATACAAAGTGTAGTGAATGGATCAACGATGGGACGTACGAGCCGAACAAATGTAACGGACAGTAACGAAGAAAATGAGATTAAAAAACAAATAAATGGAAGTGGTCAACCTGCAGAATTTCATGCAGGGGCTCCAAGTTCGATTCCCGGCTAGGTCGGATATTTTCTCCACTAGGGGACTTGGTATTGCTTTTTCTTCATTATCATATAACCCTCATCGACACGCAAGTCGCAGGAGTGGCGTTACCTAAAACGGCATTCACCATGTGACAGGTCTACACAGTGGGAGGCGGTACCCACGCGAAATATCATTAAATGTTGGTTATTGTTAGGGAAAATTTGTCTTATCTCAATTAAATTCTCAGAAACGTTTTTTCGGTTTGAATCGTGGTATAATTTGATTAAATCACAGTGAAATGCGTGGATTCGTAGTCATGATTTCGTGGCCACACCTGTGCAGATTTTTCCAGTAACCAGAATCTATTAAATTTAATGAAATTTCGCTAGAAATGTCTGAACTTAACGTCCATCCACGTAGCTTTCCTCTTTCAGACACAAGAATTTTTTGGCCTGGGGTAGAGAGTAGAAATTTTCTGTAATTTCTTTCGCATGATTGATTACACGAATTATGAAAGAGAATTATTCTTCCTTTAGAGACTCTCGGAGTCCATATCCAGATCCTCTGTAATCCGCAACAGCGTTTATGGCCTCTGGGCGGGGTGTGTGTAAACTTCCGTCATATTTGAGCGTTCTATAGTGTTCTACGACCATTAAACTACGATTGAGCGATTTATGTGGTATTTTATGTGTTCTGTGAGCTTTCCCATAATGATTGAAACATCTATATCGCATCAAGTGTTTCAAAAACAGAGAAGGGTCTTAATTTTTAAAGTGCACTCGTTCTTCGAACGTAAGGCAGATTCAAGTGACCCTGCTGCGACGTTGCTGTCTTTGCCCTTTTGGTCGAGTTGACAGCGCAACGCTCCTTGTCAACTGCGCGGCCAGAGCCCATTAATGTTATTTGCGAATATAGTACGGTATCCATGCTACTACTTATGCTCAACAAAGTGATCAAGGACCCTTTGTTTGTTATAGGGCACCTGATAATTAATATTGGACACGTATCGTGCCACAAGTGCTTGTCAGGTGATCATAGCTTGATTGTAACGTACCTCCATTTCTTAGTATATGATTAATTCTAGCTCTGTCTCTTTTCCAAAAGTTTTTAAATGCAAGCATTCAAAATGTACTAAGAGGCAGACTCTCAAATTCATTTTTACAATATTTATAAAAAGATGGCACCCTTGTCTTGGGTGATCCAGTACGGCCCTTATCAGGAGTGACGATAAGAATGGCTACTGTGAAATGAATTCTTCAAGGTTTCTTGGTAGCTCTAACTGCAGGAAAAAAGGTTACAAGACGTCAAGTCTGGCACCAAGTAGCTCACAAAGTTGCGCAGCCTATCCGGTGAGGTGGCAACATCTCATTCATGTGCGGCTTGTGGAAAATTTCGCAATGTGCTACAGTGTGATGGCTTGTAGCCTTTTGATCTTCAAGGGTTGTAATTATAACTAATTTTACATATATAGAGTGAACTGTTAAATATGTATAAATCTTATAATTAATCGTTTGGTATCACGTTCAAAAAGAAACTTGGAATCTTTATGTTTCTCATACTGATTCATTCGTTACACTACGTTTAGCCATTTACTGACACTTTCTTAAAATGTTTTACGGATTTTATAATAACCCTGTATAAAAATAAGCAGGAACCTACTGCAAGGTAATATAAATATTTATAAACGCATTAATGCCAAAACGACGTTTCCATTTTATACCAGAATAAAAATGAATATTGTCTGTCATGCAGCTAATGTGATGTATTAACCAGTGGGGTAGAGAGTTAGAGATCGAGACAGAGGGAGATAGATTGTCAAATTTGATAGGCTCCATTGATTCAGAATATTTAGATTATTTGCAGAAAAGGATTTTGAACCTCCCACTGTACATATACACCACCACGGAGGACTATAAAATAAAGAAACTAAAAAACATATGTGGAATCTATAGAAAATCTATTAGAACAAGGAAACACGTGAAGAACGATGATGTGGAGAATACTTAGAAAGCTGGGCATCGATGGATTAAAAATACATTACATTCAAACAGGATACAGCTTCACGTTCAGTACTGACTTGACCCATAATAGCACACGTAAATGCAACACCTCTCAAAGCACAATGAACCGTAGAGACAGCATAGTGCACACTACACTACACTTATGTGTTAAAAACTAGTAAGTTCAGGTTTACAGAGGTAAATATTACAAACTGACTGTCGAAAACAATACTATCAAAGGTTACAAAAACATACGAACACCTACAGTCAAAGAATACAGGATCTATGCTCTTGTCAAGAAAGGTAATAAACGTCAAAATGGTCAGTAAATGACGTTCATAAGATCGATGTACTATAAAGGTCTATAGAGGCATTCCATCTAATCATAACAAAAATTTAATACCTAAAGATAATTAAAATATGGTTAAAAATCTTATGTAAAACCAATTGTATTTTTAAAAGGCGTTAGCGATAAAGCCACAATACGGCAGATTTTTTAAAGTGATGAAGTGCGATATGAAACTCTTTTTCCGTTAGACAGATTTAGAACAGTAACTAAACTGAAGCATAGCCCCTGTTGCTCCATTTATGGGAATATAGTTTTATAAAGCAACGTGTATAAGTGATAAATATATTGTAGTGTGAAATTAGGTTTCCAATACTAACGAAACGAAATGATTAAATCGCATTTTCTGGCCGGGAGACTCAAAGTGCTGTTGTTTGGCTGTCAGTGCAAGTCTTCTTATTTCACGCCACTTCGGCTTGTTGTGCGTCGGTGATGATGAAATGAACGTGAGAAACGCACAACACCCAATCCCAGACTGGATGAAAATCTTCCATCTGGTGTGGAATCAAACCAGTCACACCTATACGTCATGCCACATAGTTAATAACAGATAATAGTAATTAAGTCAGTGAACCACTTAGGTTCAGTACACCTGGATGTATGTTATAACCGTCAAAATCAAACTTAGTTACATGGACACAGTAATCCTAGACTTCATGCAACTAAGGAGCTAAGTCTCAGCTTCAAATTACGTATTGCTTCTATGGCGTAGATGTATTATTAACGCAAAGTAATGAAATTATAGCTAGTCCTTAAACAAAAGACTCACCACAAAACATGCTAAACAGTTTCACTGAAGCTAGACCTCGGGTAACTACTAACCTAGAACTTGGGGAATGCATATTGTAACATGGCCACCTTATTTAAGAGCATCATTATTTACAGACGAAAATAAGTGACTGTGTCTATAACCAACTTTAAAATTTACATAGGAAAAAGAGACTGTCATCGCATATGACCTACCACCATACAGGCTCACAGTTTATAAGTTAATGTATTCGAAAAAAAATTATATGCAATGGTCTAAAACTAAAGCAATCGTCTAGTTAAGAGTGTATAAAGAAAAGCGTGTTACAACTGTTGGTCATTAAGATTACGTCGGAAGATTACAAAAGTTAGGTCAGCCGAAGACCATTGAAATAATGAAACTTATGCACAAGGTACAAATATAAAATACCATCATAAGAATGTAACAGTGTCACCTGACTGTGTGTGTACTTCATGAACTATTTGGATTCACTATACCTGGACATGAGTTATGACCATCAGAAACTAAATGTAATTACATGAGTATATTAAACGTGGACCTCAGAATACATAGGATTTAAACCTAAGGTTTCACAAATGTATATCCTCCACAAATGGAATATACATAAGTATAGAGCGAACTTATCAACGTAGAGCTAATCTTCATATAAAAGGTCAAACACAAAACATGCCAGACTTTTTCGCCAAACCTAAACCTCAGGTAGATAATAACCCACATTTCAGGTAACACATAATGGAACATGTCTATTTTATATAAGAACATCATTAACTGAAAAAAATAAATAGGTGACTATCCTGTAAATAACGTGAAAATTTTCATAGAAGACATAGATAAACATTGTATATAAACTACCTATCATACAGGCTCACTATTGGTATGTAAATTAATTTTTAAGTAAAATATATAAAACGTTCCAAAGCTAATGTAATCACTTAGAAGTTATCTCTGAAGTAGGTGCGATTATTAATGTGCCAGAGAACATACAATATGTATTGAAAGTGTTATGCTCTTTTCTATAAACACAGGAAGTAACTTCTCATATTTATGTATGAAAAATTATACCCTTGGTACCAGCCGCGGCTGTGCGGCAACGAGCAATGCGTTCATTCAAGTTCTTTCAAAAAGTCTGGTGGGATGCCGTTAATAAACCTTTCATTCCATCCTTCGATGGGTCTGTCATTTGTGGTTTGTTCACGTACACTTTTGATTTCACAAATACCCACAAAAAAAGCCACAAGGCGTAAGATCGCTTGATGGGGCAGGTCATTCCTGGTTGCCGCACAGGACATAATTTTTTGAGGAAACATTCAGAAGAGCAATCTTTTCACGAGATGTGTGACATGTCGCCCCATCTTGTTGAAACCAAAAATCGTAATTTTCATCAATAAAATGGAAAAAACCAGTAATAAAGCATGTTTCGGAAACGGTCGCCGTTCACAGCGGTGGCAGCTCCATCATCATTTTAAAAAAAGGTACGAGCCGATCAGTCCTCCTGCTAAGGAACCACACCACATTTCTGCAGTTCTGCTTATTGACGATCCCACGGTGGAAGTGCGGCTCATCCGAGAAAATGATACTTTTTGTGAACTTCTCGTTCTCCGCTTGTCGATCCAAGACACACTGAGCAAATGATATCTCTTTACATGATCTGCAGTCTTCACCTCTTGCGTGCGTTGAATCTTCTACGCATCCGTTTTCAGATCTCTTGAAAGGTTTCCATGCAGTGAACTTGCTGACAAATCCAATTGAGCTCGTCAGCGGACCAATTTTCTGGGGCTTATTGTCACATTGTCACGCCCGACAGGAATTTTTTCTTGTCTTCGAATAGACCATGGCTGTACTGTTTTCTTAATGTCTGAAACAGAACCAGTGGTCTCAAATTTCCCGATCGTCTTCCGAAGTGATGATTCGGTTCGAGCAACATTATATCCGAGTGTCACACGCAATTCACGAACGGCTGCCGTGGGATTTTCACTCTCTTTTTAACAACTTTTTATCGCTTACATACGTTGCTCAATTGTCACCTGCTCCATGACGAAAATAAACATCAAACAACAATCCTCACCACACAAAAGCTTTGGGATACTAATAGGAAGGATCGCAGACAACTAACATGAAAAATCCACGGCTGCCACCATCATATGACAAAATGGCGCACAGTTCAAATTCGTCCTTACTTCCCGGGCACCATTTAGTTATACACATTACAGAAGGTCACATTAAAATTATACAAAGAGAACGATTTTGTGATATTAGATAACAAGAATATACCAGATGATTACAAAAAACTGGTTAGATGAATACTGTTTAAATAAAATATATGAAAATTTATACACTAGGTACACATACATCATCACAAGTCGATAACAGCAACATTTTTGTGTATGTGTATATTCCACCAGGATGATAAATAGAAATATATATATGAAAATAAAATGGAATATTCTAACATTGGACTAATTTGAAAAGACTGAAAAGTGGAGAAGATTGCTTTAGACTGTGTACTGAAGGACACAACATCAATATGAGAAAATCTATTTTGCATATCAATGAGTAAAAAATGTTACTATTCAGCTTGTAAAATTTCTGTGAAATTATCAACGAATATTTTATTTGCCAAATCTCCTGTTCGTTTAAAATATCTTCTGGCTGTAGTTTGAAGATTAAAACTGTGTGCCGGACCGAGACTAAAACTCCGTACCGAGTTTTCATCTGCTAGGAAATTTCGTAACAGCGCACACTCCGCTGCAGAGTGAAAATTTCATTCTTCCAGAAGTACTAGTTCTGGAAGTTTCGCAGGTGAACTTTTGTGAATTTTAAAAGGTAGAAGACGAGGTACTGGCGGAAGTAAAACTGTGAGGGCAGGTCGTGAGCCGTGCTTGGGTAGCGCAATTGGTAGTGCGCTTGCCTGCAAAAGGCAAAGGTCCCGAGTTCGAGCCTCAGTCCGGCGCGTAGTTTTAATCTGCCAGGAAGTTTCGAGTTTTATGTTGATCAAGCTGGCGAACCCATTAAGACTAGATTCCGAGAACACTTCAACCAATCTAGCACCCCAGCATTAAGTGAACATGTGAAAACAGGAATCATACAATAGGCCACATAGGTAAAAGCTTAATATTACTACACAAATTAAATAAAGGTTGGTTTATAAATTTATTAGAGAAAATAGAGATATTTTGGTACTTCAAACAATATAGAGAGGATATTTTGAAGAAAGAGATTTGAAGAAAAAGTCCCTTGTAATTTCACAGAAATTTTGCAACATGAGCAGTAATGTACTTTGGTCATTGATTTTGAAAATACTTTGACTGATAGTAGTGTTGCCTTCTTCAAACATAGCCCTATAACCAACTTTCCTACTTTCCAGTCTTGGGAAATCAGTGCACTGTTAGAATATTCTGTTTTATTTTCATATATTTTCTTTGAGTGGTCTTCACCTAACTTTCTGATATATTCTTAGTGACCAATGCTATAAAATAGTTATGATTATATAATTTTAATTATGTCCTGTTGAAATATGTGGTTACATTAGTTTGGGACCATTGTATATATTGTACTTAAAACCAAATTTACATACAAACTGTGGACCTGTATGCTAAAAAGTTTACATATAATGGTAATCTCTATTTTCTGTGAGGATTAACGTTATTTACAGACACAGTCACCTATTTTTTATTCACTGAATGATATTTTGGTGAATCTGTCTGGCACGTTTTGTTTTTCGTCTTTTATCTGAAGATTTTCCCTTTGTTAATAAGTTCACTTTATATTTGTATATATATTCCATTTGTGGATCATATATATATGGTACCTGAGGTTTAAATGACTTTTAGACTTAGGACTAAATTTAATTTCTTCACTTAATTCCATTTAGTTTCTGACGATTATATCTCATGTGCAGATATTTTGAATCTAAATGGTTTCTGAAGTTATTTATGCATATAAAAGTAGGCCTCACTGTCTTACTTGTAATCATACTCCTTGCATAAGTTTTATACTGTTTTTCAATTATCTTCATCTAACATATATATACTGTGAGCTGTGTGGTAGGTCATACAGAAAGACATTCCATATTATTTTCTTTAAATATTAATACTTTTATCAAGATAGACCTGTTACAACTTGTTTTGCTAGTCAGTATTTACTCGTAGTCTAAGTTAGGTGAATTGGTCCAGCATGTTTTGTGTTGAGACTTTTACCTAAAGAGTAGCCCTAATTTGCCTATTTTATGTTATACTTTACTTATTGTCCATTAATGAATTATTTAAATGGGAACTGTAGTTTAACTGTAGCTCCTTAAGAACTTGGTATAGTGTGCCCATGTAGCTGCATTTGCGCTTGATCACCACTGCTAATATCCAGGAATAATGACTAAGTGGTTGATTGATTTGATTACTGTTCTCAATTATTAACTTTGTAAACCTAATTTCACACTAAAACATATGTATGGTTTATACTGTTGGCTATAATGGGTATATTTCATTTTCATTATAGTATGAAAATGACTAACGCAATCCTTTCAAGATTGTTGCTACGTTTTCTTGCCTGACTTTGGCTTCATGTTTAACATCTGTTAAGGAATTGTATAATACACTAATGTTATCTGCTCGTGGACAATATTGACATTTATTGTCTCCCTTAACTAGACAATGGATTCTGTATTTTTTGTGTGTAGATTTTCACATGTTTTTGTAACCTTCGCAGTATTGACTTTGACAGTTAATCTGTAATATATACTTCTGTGAGTCTCAATGTGACTTGACTTACTTAACTTAGTTCCAGTCGTCCCTCTGGAACATATGGCCATGACAATTTCTAGCGAGTCTCTTCACTTCACTCCAGGTTTTCCCATCCTGTGCAGCTTCTCTCTCGATCGCCGTTTTCCAGGTCTGTTTGGAACGACAACGTTTTCCAGCTCCTTGATGGCTTCAGTCCAACGCCACCCTTTCAACAGCTCCATCTGGTTTCCTCGATGTATGCCCAATCCAGTTCCATTTTCTTTCCTTGATTTGTGTATTGATTGGTTACTGATTTGACTCCCTCCAAAGATCTTCATTTGTCACTATATCTGGCCATCCCACATTTTAAGTACGCTGGAGACAGCGATTGATAAAACATGGAGCTGATTTTTGATGTGGTTAGTCACCTTCCAAGATTCTCAACCGTACAACAGAGCAGCCTTCACATTGCTATTGAAAATCCGCAGGTTTTTTTTTTCTTTGAGATGTTCCTATTTCTCCAATCAGGGTACAGTTGTACAAACACACCATTTGCTATGCGCATGCGACCAAGGACGACGTCCTTAGCGCCTCCTGTAGTCGTGACTATACTTCAGAGATAGAGGAAAGATTGAACCTGTTCTGCGTCCTCTCCATTAATGGCCAACCTATTAGTGATGGTGGAATTTATCCGCATTTATTTGGTTTTCCGAACATTTATATTGGGGCCTGCAACTTCTGCCCCTCTCCGTAACCTGGCCACTTTCTTTTCGATATCGTTGTGCCATTAAACTGATATCGTATGCGAAATCGAGATCTTCAAGGCTATGCCGCATCCCTCATTGTACAACTCTCTTCCGTCCCCCCCCCTCCCCCCATCATTCTCTTCATCACAATGTCCAACACCAAAAGAAATAGGCGAAAGAATATATCCTTGTCGTACTCCCCAATTGGAAAGGCTCTGTTAGTTCTCCATTATGTAGCAGTTGGCATTCATAGTCTTCATACATTTCCTTGATGATGTTAATAATCTTCGTTGTAATGCCGTATTGATAATAATGGTATTTATGTACAGCTTGTAGCTGCAAATATTTTTCTCCAAACTCATGGCAGCCACAAAAAGGTATCTGGAAAAGGCTCTAAATTCAGCTTGTGACACGATTTTCGACACTACCTGTAATGGTCTTACATAACTTCTTTGTCTGTTTTTACTTAATATGACTTTTGGACAACTGTGCTCTTTGATTTAATGTACACCTTAATGTTTTATTCGTTGTTTATGATAATTAACGTGATTGTAATTAATCTATATATGTAATTTCATAAGCAGTATAGTGTAAGAGAGTGAAAATATTAACACTTCACTTATAATACTGGTTCATGCATACGAAACGTGGACTCATAATCATGTAAAATGCGGGGGGAAGCCCCCCTGCAAACGAAACTGATTTGTCAGGAATAGAAAATGTGGTTCTGGCTTTCGAACTGCGAAGCTCCTTTGTGGCATGGTCAGTTATTGGCTAACAGCCAAAGTGTGCGCATCTTGTGAGCTGAACGAGGGGAGAAGAACTGTAATATTATGTAACAGAGCCTCAGATGTGTATATTATTCGGCTTATTATTCAGGCGATAGTTTGACTGGCTCTATACTACGAAAAATAGCTGGCACTGTACCACGAAACTCAGACTTTAAGAACAGAATTTTCAGAGCCAGTTAAACAGCAAGAACAATGGATACTTTTAAGGCCTTTTTTGAATAACGCGAAAGATCAACGCTGCCACCACCTTCATAATAAATTATCGGTTGAATACTGTATAACTGCATTGAACAGTTATACAGTTTCATTTCAGGAATAAGTTTTTGTTCTGTAAACGGTGTGTTGAGCTCCCAGATCTTATCCTGAGTCGTTTACCTAGACGAGGTCCCACCCAAGTGCTACATTTTTTCCGAGTATCCTATTTCATTGAACTTTTACTACAGTTTATAAACATCGTGGAGTATAACATTCCATAATTATTCAGTGAACGTAAGTTTTGAAGAACACGTATTTTTCACTAAAGCATACTTAAAAGTTATCATAAAATTACAACTATCAAGACAGGATTTAAGGAAATCAGTCTGAAGATTTTTCTTAGTGAAATAATAGGGTTTATAATTTCTTGTGTTATGTAGCTATGAGTGTTTCTAATGTTGTGTTGTGACTAAAATGTGTTTATATCCTAGTCTACTAATTTCTAGATCACCATGCTAATAATTGAGCCACATATAAGTTTCATATCGCAATAACAGTACTCAAGAAGTACAGCTTTCTTCCTTGTAACTCTAATGCAGTAAGCAAATAGTCACAACTGTTCAAACTATACTAGAAGCAGGTATCACGTGTCGCATCTGAGTTAAATAGTATAATAATAATCAGTAGTATAATAATAATCAGTACAAATGATGCAATTACTTGAAAAGTATTTCAGAGGTCATAATTTCCAACAATTAAACTGACAAAAGTATCCCTTGTCCACGGTACTTCTGGTCTACCATTAATACTCATTTACATATAATTATCATTAATTTTCTACTGTAATGTACAGATAGTAAGTGTTACTAAGAGCCAGTTGTTGCCTAAACGTATTAATACTCCTCCTTTATAGTTCAAGTCAAATCACTTGCACATTATTTGCTAAACTGCTCTACTGTTTTGTGTCTTATTAGAAAACCAGAATTTCAGTATCAAGTAAAGTCAGTCCCAATAGTTCATTTTCGTTGTGAATAATCAGACTGGTGACCGTTTCCTCATAAGTAATTCCACTTCACTTTATTAGTATTGGAATCTTGATTCGATTCCTGTTTGTTTTGCTACTGTTTCCTCTCAGTAGGAATCTTTCCAGAAACGACTAGCAATCCGATACCTATCCATTACACACAGTTACGCTCACAAAACAAACATTCTTTCGCAGGAGTCACGTTACCGGTGTATTCCTATTGTCGTAATTGCCGGAAGTGTTATAAGCTTAATTTTCATTTGGATGCATGGGGATGGCCGTAATGGCTCAGTTACATTTCGTTTCGGCAAGCTGTCACCCGCTTTAATCATAAATACGCGTCTGAGGGAAGCTACTCACGTAACACCACAATCAAACAAAACCAATGAATAATAGCGGAAGTATGAATGAGAACACTGACAATTATTAATCTACACGGAAAAAACCTAAATTAGTTACAAAGTACGTCGTGCACACTCTTTATTCAACATGTAAATGTCACAACAGATATTCGGATTTGGGTTGTGACAGGACAGGTTCGATATGCCTGCCATCATTAGCGACAATGTGGCACAGGCGAATAGCGAAATTCTGCATGACCCGCTGAAGTGTAGGAAATTCTATGCTGTCGATGAGCTTCTAAATGACTGTTTTCAGCTCAGCAGTGGTTTTGGGGTTACTGCTGTACACCTTGTCTTTAATATAGCCCCACAAAAAGGAGTCGCATGCGTTCAGATCCGGAGAATATGGCGGCCAATAGACGCCCTGTGTACCCCAGAGCCTGGATACGGTCCCCAAAAGGCTCCTCCAGGACATCAAACACTCTCCTGCTTCGATGGGGTCGAGCTCCGTCTTGCATGAACCACATGATGTCGAAATCAGGGTCACTTTGGATTTTGGGGATGAAATCATCTTCCAAAACCTTCACATACGTACGTTTCGGTAGTCACTGTGCCACCAAGCAATATTGCACCGATTATTCGTGACTGGACACTGCAGACCACACAGTCATCTGTATTCACTTCTCGATCGGCTAATGCGGATTCTCAGTCCGCCAAATGCCCCAATTTTGCTTATTGACGAACCCATCCAAATGGAAGTGGCCGACATCAAGAAGACACTCGCGCATGCGAATACAAATTCCCATCATGCCCCGCGGCCACCCGTGGAGTTTGAACGTCCTAACGCAAACCGTTCAGAAGTTATAAAGATTTTATTTCATATAGTTCAATGCTTGTCACCCTATAAGTTTACAAAGTAGCGACAAGTTTTATGAAATTTTCAATAACTAGAACTAGGTGACAAATCTTACACAAAAAAATGACGGACACTAATCAGGTAGGGATTGGTTTTTGATAGACAAAGCATACATTTGGCTGGAAGCTATATAAATTCTCTCCTGAATTAATCTATTTTACAGTGTAATCTGACTTTGTTTATGTGAATCGTCTCCACGGCCCAACTCTATTCAAACGGAACCAACCACTATCACCTATACCAAAAACTACAGTTCACCTGAGAACATGGAGCTGTGAATATCGTTTGACAACCTCAAGCTGATGCAGGAGTACATTATCCTTTGACCTTGATTCAGGCGGCAGCAGCGGTCGCTGCAGAAGCTGCAATGTTCTGACACGTCCACGCAGATTAATGTGTAGATGTTGTTGCCATGCCAAAAGAAGATTTTAACCAAACGATGTTCCAACCAGCCTCTGAATGTGTTGTTCTCCGAGAAACATACATTTCATTTGTGCTTGGCCAGGATAAATACGAACAATATTGCATTAAAGATTGAGTGAGTCTCATTTATTTCAGTTTGTAGTTGGATAGTGCGAGGAAGAGTGAATGTTTTGTTCTCGTGAGAAATCTACTGGTACATTTGTGCTCAACAGTTCACCCCCTTTTTTTCCTTTTCTTTAAACATGGACTCAGCTCTCATATTTTCGGGTCTCATACGACTTTTTTACTGGAATACTTATCGTATGAGGGAGTTTTTACGTTACGCCCCTAATAGGCTGATTCACCGTAAAAACTGAAAACTTGCACATTTTTCTACTATATTTTTGGGAGATGATGACTGTACTCTTGCTGTTAAACCTAGTCATTCCATGCACTAGAAGAATCGCCACAGGTGGAAGGCAGGCGGATATATTCAGTAAAATCTGTATAGATATATATTTTGGTACAAAGTTTGTGTCTGATTCACTGACTCTTAAGAAGAAAACTTTCGCAAATCGTCGTAATAGGTTTCTTGTAGTATCAAGCGCATGTGTGAACCGTTGAAAATCCATTTTCAGCTTATGGGTGTAGAAGATTTTACTCTGTTCTCACAATCTCAGCTTATGAATCTGTGGTATTGCATGTACCGTATGTAGCTGTAGTTTATTAACAGGCTATGAAGTGGGACGCTAACCTATCAATATTTTGCTACGTGTAACTCCTATTAGTGCCGGAAACGACATCCAGCACTTAAGTTTGACATCACGTAATGTTAAAATTGCAATTGCGGAATAAAATCTTTTATACCCATAAGCAGAAAATTATGCCCGTTAAACAAACAATATAGTGATTCTGAAACGACAGGCTGACAGTTAAAAATTTCAAGTGGCTTGTTAAATGGTTAAATACAGGGAAGTGCAAATAAAACACGCCTTAAGGAGAAGTAATGTTCTTTCTGTATTGCGTACTACTGCACACGGAATTCTTTGTATAGAAAATTAAACAGACAGCGAGTTATATGTGATTCTAAAATTGTTTAAAGGAGATATACGATATGCCACGTCTTGATCCGTTTGAGTCTAGCTACACATTACTGTAGTCTACCACGCTCGACAATGTTGTTATCTAAACTGAAGGAAAAGAAATAAAAAAGAAAGAATACAGTTAAACGTTGGACTGCAGTTCGTATTACAATGTTCATTGGTGCAACTTACAGGCATTCAGTGTGATCCAGCTTCTATTTTGCAATAGTTTTTAGATTACTTTTAATCGTAATGATTTTCACTCTTACAAAATCCAGTTGACCAACTATATCAACGAAAGAGCCCATTTCGTTATAATAATTTGAAATTCAACATGGTAGCTGCAAACCATCGAATTTAATAACATACACACACAACAATAGTGACTCCTATTACTAAATGACAACAATTCGTATTATACCCGACTTCACTAAACGAAATAGTATTCATATACCTCACAATTATAGCGAAATTACAACTGCACAAACCTAAATGACAACACAGGTCTCACATATTTCATACAGACCCACATTTCAGTATCTGTGGGTTCACTAACCAAACCATCAGAATGTCGTCACTATCTAGTATTCTACCTGATTCATTATGTCACTCACAAACCCAAAACTCAGTCAATTATTTCGAAAGGCGATTATGATGGCTTATGTATGTACCCTAACAAAGGGTCACAAAACAAATGTTTCATTTTAACGGTATGGAGTTTGTTGCAGACTTTTCTTAAACTTATTGTTCCGAATTTGCAGGGAACCGAAATATTAGCAACGTTAAAGTTGATAATTACACTTTCATCTGTTCTCCTCAAGCTGCCGGACCTCCGTAAGTCCAGCATTCTGTTTCGTTGTGATCATTACATAAGGTGTAAGAGAAGTAACAAGTTTCTTGATACAGCTTGAACACGCATTGCGTTTGTAAGTTGCTCTTCTACCTTACTCGTGCCAACATAAGAAACGTAAGACGCAACTTTCAGCTCATTTTCGATTCATCTTAATTTCTTCGGTCGAGCAACTTGGTGTCTCACACATATGAATAGTGCTTCGGAATGGCTCAAATGAGGCATGTCTTGTGATAAACCGCAGGCGGCATTTGATCGTGTAACATTAAATCATTCCGATGTGAAAGGCACACGTGACGCATTTTTCCTAATGTATCCAGTAAAACTTTCATAATTAAAAACTGTATATAAAGCTTTAATTTTCGTCTTTTAAAAATGATCATATAGCGATAACTTTGCAAATATTTCCATGCAGGTAAATGGTGCTGTTACACAGCAAATGCTGCATCATTGATCACTCTATTTGTATTATTACACACCCAAAAATCACAAAATATTTATTGAAATGTAGTATTAGTTTCGTTAATCCGAATGTCAAGCAGTAGTACTTGTGAATATACGTTATTGTACGACCGCACGGTAACACCATCGTTATATGTCAGAATGTGTAGTTCTCTATAACATTTCGTATATTTTGGAATCTGCCATCGATAAAAGTATAGTGTAGGCAACATTTTCCTACAAAAGTATAGTTTATACCTTTACAGAAATAACTGTATGACGTTTTAGCTCTCACGTCAGCAAAACACTCAGTACATATAAAGCAGGTTAAAAGTTGGAAAAGGCATCCACTTAGCTTTTAAGTGCCTAATGATGAGCTACTTGATTAAATGAGCAGGAAACTGATATGCAGATCGGACGCTTGTACATGTCTGCTGATCATACGATACTTCTGCACGTTGCGCAGGATAAGCGTCGCTTTTAGTTTGTGTTCACTGGAGCAGGGCGGCAGAGCTATACCACTGGAGTCACTGTTGGTGTTCTGTTTCGTGACTCGGAGAGTTAAGCGAGTGGAAGTAGCAGTAAGCAAAGTCTCGCGACCCATTTGTTGTGTCCACGGGGGCTGATGCGAGGGGAATTGTGTTTATGGAACGCATTCAGATGTCGCAGGTAGTTGCGTCGTTTGCGCATTTCACGAGGATGGACGGTAGCGCGCTGCTCTAAGTGGTGCCGTAACCGGTGTGGTGCGGCCAGGCGTTAAGTGCGCCTGACG
The DNA here is from genome assembly GCF_023864345.2 of Schistocerca serialis cubense. Classification (NCBI taxonomy): domain Eukaryota; kingdom Metazoa; phylum Arthropoda; class Insecta; order Orthoptera; family Acrididae; genus Schistocerca; species Schistocerca serialis. Next base: position 527,338,295 of record NC_064642.1, read on the forward strand.
TGCTACTAGCACAGTGATACTAGCGAACTCAGCGAAAACGGAAAATAGAGCAGTAGCCGAAAGCGTCTTTATGTCCTCTCTCTTCTGAGTGGTTTGGTGATGTCCTCAAACTACTCCTACCTTACGCTAATATTTTCATCTCCACGAAACAGGTACACACAACATCCTATATAAAATATGTAACATTATCTAGGCGTTGACTCTGCTCTTTCTATTGTTCCCCTGAATTGCTTCTCACCGTCTAAAGCCATTACCGTATGATGTCGAAAATGTGCTACTAACATGTCACTTCTTAGGGTTAGTGTTTTCGACAGATTTGTATCTTCGTCTATTATTTTTAGTATTTGTTAAATCTTCTTATGTCTTCTGTAATACTACATTTCAAATTCTGTCAGCGTCTCCGCATTCATACAGTGGCGTGCTAGGGACGTAATTAGTTTTTCAGGATCTTCTTCTTCACTTTCATGTCAGTGTCTTATCCCAATATTTATTAAGGAAGAAAACTTCCTTCGCCTGTCCCATAGTACTGATGTCTTCCTTGTGTAAATAATCCTGTATAACATATCTTCCTACATTATAGTTTTTTCAATTCGTCCAACATTGCGCCTGTGTGAAGTGAGTCGTTATTCTCCTTTCTGCGTCTCTTCATTATCGTAGACAATGGTTCATTCATCTTCAACATTTATTTTTCATGCTAAGTTTGTTATCAGTTCTGTCAACTCGTCTTATAAGCCCTACATTCGAACAGAAGAGCCAAGCATTTTGTGTACCTTAACATCGGTATCTCTTTCCTTTTTTAATTGTATTTCAAACTTTCCTATCACTTTTATTATTGATTTTTCGACATCAGAAATGACTAGCTGTGACGATGGAGCGCATCTCTCCTCCAGACAAACTTGTCCATCCTCAAATGTAACTCCCACCTGCGTTCTGTAACTGTCATCTGTCTGTAATTCAGCCACAGTTTTGTAACAGTTGTGATCATATTAATTTTATCAATCTGATGTAGAAGCAGCCAGTTGCAAGGTTCACTTTTTATTTAATTGATGACTGGTTTCGGGTAACGTAAAACCATTTTCAGATCACCCACACATTCAAAACAATATTTTCCGTAACAGTATATGAACTATATCAAGATTATCATGTAAGTAATAGAATAAGCCTTTGTGGTGCAACTTTGATATCAAACTGATATGCAATTTAAATAAATTGACCAACTAATCAACCCCACCCCTGAAAACCTCCGCACACTCCCGCCCCCGACCACGCCAACCCCCACCCCTGGATGACGTCACTTGTCTTCTCAGCTGCACGTGTGTCCCGGCGGCCTCTCGCTGCACTCGGCTTTCCAACATCTGGCTGCCGCTTATGGCAAAAAAGGGAAATTACGTAGCATAACCCCACCCATCCAGAGAATGGTCCAATTGGTCCACAAAACTTTGCTTTCCACCATCTGCGCGCCGCCTTAAGTCGATGCTCCTACGGCAACACATACCGTCTGTTCAAAATGGTTCAAATGGCTCTGAGCACTATGGGACTGAACATCTGTTGTCATCAGTCCCCTAGAAGTTAGAACTACATAAACCTTACTAACCTGAGGACATCACACACATCCATGCCCGAGGCAGGATTCGAACCTGCGACCGTAGCAGTCGCGCGGTTCCGGACTGAGCGCCTAGAACCGCGAGACCACCGCGGCCGGCCATACCGTCTGTAGTCATAATAAATGTCCTCTTTCCACGAAAATAAGTAAAGCCCATTTTCTTTTAGTTTTACGAGCAAAATAGGTATAGTTTTTACGTTCGACTGCAGTCGCATGACATTATTTTGTGATGTCCAGCGAAGTGTACTGCCGCCGATCACATACGTCCCACCCTGCATAAAATCAGGAAAAAAATACTTCGACTCTTTTGATACGAGAGCTACCGTTCGCCACATAATGTCCTCGTTGTTTCGAAACCGTCATCAGATAAAGAAAAAGCGAGAATTTAAATTCCAAAGAAAAAAAAATATGTTTAATAACCAATTTCTTCCAGCTTGTTGAACAAATTACGCGACATGAGAGCGTCTCTCGCACTCAGTGTCTGTAAATATACTGTCATGCACATCTCTATTACAAAACATTTCCGAGTATCTTCCACGGCATTGGCACACATGTCGGGAAAAAAACACATTCATTTTACGTTTGACAACACGAAGCTTTAATTCAAGAGAACGTAGCTGTTTTGTACACTATGACAGGACCTCTTTTACCAGTGCGATGCTATATCGTACTAGCGTTTACAAAACAGATCGTGAGAGCCTTTCTCGCTCTTTGTAGGCGGGTGATTGAAATTTCGTTAAAAGATATCACCACAACGAAAATAAAGAAAATAAATGCTTGTCAGTTTGTATGGCGAGTAATTTTTTTTTTCAGTAGTCGGATACCACTCCCCAAGTAGGACATCTGGGAATCCATGAAGGGAACGCGATGTTCTTTTAGAGAAACATTATTGAGAAATGACATCTGAAGCTGACGTCAGATGGATTCTACAACCCACAAGATACATTTCGCGTAAGGACCGCGCTATTAAAACAACACGATCATAACGCCTACTTTACCACCACCCTGCATATAAAGCGGTCTTGAGTCTACATGCACACAAGGTCGCTGACAGTGTTACGCTTTCAAGCAGAAAGGCTGTCCGAAATGCTGTCCGCAATTTGGTATCAAGTCTATCTATTCAACCACATATTTGCGTTGGATCTTGTGGAGACGTCTTTTAATGATTACAGCCATTGGTGAAACATATTCGTGCCACTCTTGTATTTCGAAACGAGTCACCTTTTCTTTTCGAACCTATCTGCTAAGGATGCCATAAAACAAGAACTCCAGCGCTGTTTTAAGACAGTCGGTCTGCATCTCCTAACTGCTTCTAACAAAGGAACCTCCCCATCGCACCCCCCTCAGATTTAGTTATAAGTTGGCACAGTGGATAGGCCTTGATAAACTGAACACAGATCAATTGAAAAAACAGGAAGAAGTTGTGTGGAACTGTGAAAATATAAGCAAAATGTACAAACTGAGTAGTCCATGGGCCACATAAGCAACATCATGGACACAATATGCTTAGAAGTGCCGTGGTCCCGTGGTAGCGTGAGCAGCTGCTGAACGAAAGATCCTTAGTTCAAGCCTTCCCTCGACTGAAAATTTTACTTTCTTTATTTTTGCAAAGTTATTACCTGTCCGTTCGTTCATTGACATCTCTGTTCACTGTAATAAGTTTAGTGTCTGTGTTTTGCGACCGCACTGCAAAACCGTGCGATTAGTAGACGAAAGGACGTGCCTCTCCAATGGGAACAGAAAACATTTGATCGTAAGGTCATAGGTCAACCGATTCCTCCACAGGAAAACACATCTGATATATTCTATACGACACTGGTGACGGCATGTGCGTCACATGACAGGAATATGTTGTCGACCCACCTAACTTGTACACTTGGCGAATGGGTAAAAAGATTCTTCTACATGGCCCGATTTAGGTTTTCTTGTGGATGTGATAATCACTCCCAAAAAAGTGATGAAAACATAAGAGTTTGTCACATAAACTGAAAATAAAAAATTAAAATTTACACTTGATGGAAGATTTGAAACTAGGACCTTTCATTCCGCAGCTGCTCACGTTACCACGAGACCACGGCACTCCTGCGCTCCTATTATCTTTATTGTTGCTTGTTTTCCCTTGAACTACTCAGTTTGTATCTTTTGTTTATTTTTTTACAGTTCTACACAACTTCTTCCTGTTTTCTCAATTGATCTGTGTTCAGTTTTTCAAGGCCTATCCACTGTGCCAACTTATAACTAAATCTGAGGGGGGTGCGATGGGGAGGTTCCCTTGTAAGTCTCTGTCCCGCCCTCCCTGGAGTTTAGTCCATGTGATCATCCCGATTTAAGACTGACCTGTACGGAAGTCAGAGGGTGCTATATTTAAAACCTTCTGCATCCTGTGGGGAAGAGTACGAGCTGAGTTAATGCGACAGGAGCGCGTGTTTACCACTTGGTGGAATTGGGAATATGGTGTCATAGCTGGCCTATAGTGTGTAAGGCCAGCGCCCAACGATGCTTTCCCCTGGAACAAGAGGTAGTAGAGGAGATTGTACGAGCAGTTACGGTGGTGTTTCTTGTTGCGAAAATTAGGAAGTTTATACATCATATATGACATGGAGGAAGGATGAAGGTTTTGCGACAAATCTCCTAACTACATACAGTTAGTCCGAAAGAAATGTGTGTCTCTCAGGTTGCATTCATGTCTATCGCCCAAACATATTTGGCGATCCTAATAAATACACAGGTATTGGTTCATTGGAGAAGGTGTTTCATGATCAAAGTCACTTCCACAGACCGGTGTAAAGATTCAGCACCTGTACTGTAGGATGACCATATCCAACAGACTATCAGTCCACCACATTCTGCAACCTGTTTAGAAACAGATCGAGCAGAGTTAATGCTATAGGAGTGTGTTTTGACCACTCGGTGGAAGTGGGAACATGTCGTAGCTCCGCAACCCGTTTACGATGTGTAAGGTCAACGTCGAATGAAACCTCCACCTGCAACACGACGACAGTACAAAGAGTTACAATTGTGTTTCTTGCTGGGAAGATTAGGAAGACTCAAGATCGAAGCAGATCCGTTTCCCTCAGGATCCATTCACGTCTAATATCCAAACAATCTATCATCGTTGTTCTGTATCATCCAGCAGAGAAAATGTATGAACTATAAAAGCTCCGTTAATTTCATCTTATACATTTTTACTGCATCTCTCTCTTCCGATATATCGAAAACGAATACTGTGTACATGCTGTCATCGAGCATATGCGGAGATCCTATTAGATATACAGATATTTATCGACTGGAGCAGGTGGCCAGCGATCCACATCGCTGGCACAGACTGACGTATGGTTTCATCGACTGTACTGTGCGAGAACTTTCTTCCACATGTAATCAGTCACAAGAGAGGGACCTTGTTTGGTTGTTTGATACACTACTTTTTCATCTGTAACATACTTTATACACTGCCATAAAATTTTTTTCCATCACAACTTCGACGTCTGTGTCAGATTCTAAACTGACATTAACACGTTTGGTCTATTGACTCCCCCAGGAAACTAGACATCGCACAGTGTAAATCACATTACGAGGTGATCAGTGTACCTGGTCTGTTGGGATGGAAAAGACACCGTCAATGCACTGTATTAATAAGCATCATAGTTGATAGTGCTATCAATTTTAGCAATTTTTTGTAATTTCAAGACCAACCAATTATATGGCAGCCGGCTAAACAACCCCTACACTACTTTGCGAGTACGATCACGAATGTAAGAAGATGACTGTACAGTATGTTCATTCATTGTTGGTTCTCAATCGTATAAATCAAGGTATACCATACATCGACCTACATATCTCTAGCTCTGCGATCGTAGTGCATCTCTAGCTCTGCGATCATAGTGCATATTTATCTATGTGGATGGGAATCACAGGGCTTTCTCGCATTATTAGGATAAAGTTAGAGACTGAAAAATCTCCTCTCATTGTCTTCAACCAACACTCCATGCAGCTGACTAGAAGTAGACTGCTACATTCCACGTTCCGTGTAGGAACAGAGCTAACTGCTAATGTACCTGCTGTCCCACACTAATCCCAGAGCACAATATTTCTCCAGATGAGAGAATGACGAGGAGGTTAGCACCCCTTGTCGGTGTACAGTAGTTTTAACAGGCGGTTAAGGACAAGAAACGGGTTGTTTTTATGAATGATGTAGCTCCAGGAGGTCGGAGTTCGTTGCGTTTTACGTAAATCAACTGCGCTATCAATTTTAAAGTGTTGTTCTCGTCTCTGGGGCCATTACCAAGAAGGTATTGGTAAGAGAGAACATACACACATGCTCTCATAAGGCTACACTCTTCTGCACTTAAAACACGCTATAATCTTAGGTCGTTGCGGTTTCCGACCTATTAGTCGTATGGAATGATACACTGTTACTATCCTAATTTAAGAAATATATTTCCAGCGTATGACATACATTCTCCTTGCAGGTTTCTCTACGATAAACTATGGTGATAAACTGTAACATGAAAAACTACTTCCTTAAAAAATCGATTCCTTGTGATGCTTGTGCAATGTAGCTTTCCAGAGGTGTATAGCTCCCCACTATTCACGTCCGATGACGGTTCCGAAATTATACTATGCTTAAATCAGTCCTATATAAAATGATATTTAGAAACGGAGTATGCCCCTTGTAAGAAAAGAGACAAAAGCATAGCATTCACATGTGAAATTACATGTCGTGCCACCTCAGGGCATCTGTCAAGTAGATGTATACGTGGTGATTGTAGTACCTCACAAACATAAGTCGCTAACTTAGAATCACCGTAGTCATGAATTTGGAGACTCGATTTTATGCCCAAGATGCGGCACGGGGATTGAGTGCCTAGCATGAATCTTTGTTCGTCCTGAGGAATGTGTCGAAACAGGGTGGAAGACCTCTGATGACCGAGAGGTTTGCTTTTAACGATCGAAAGTAGACAGTGCTCAGAGTCATACACAGAACACGCAGTTGTATGGGAGTCGAACGCAGGTTGTTACACAACTGATGCATCTCGACAAAACAACAGAAAAAGTGGTCAAATGACCTACAGCGGCATGTCCCTCTCTCACTAGAATGCATAATCAGTCTACCATTAAATGCAACCTCTTTAAAACTCCATCCACCCTATCACTCCAACCACTCTCTGTTATTCTTTAACGCATATGCAACTAAATTTAGAGACAGATGATTCTCTTTTTTCCAGGAAAGCATCAAAGACAGCAGACAACTTGCTCGTGTCACTATTACCTCGATAGATATACAGTAGAATGTTGCCTCGATGAAAACAAAAGATTGCATCCCTGGTTCACACTAGTTTCATGTACCAAAATTGCTTGTAAATGTAGAGTAGCTGCCAACACCTAGTGCCAGTGCTTAATTTTTCTGGTCGTCTGATGTTGCTCTGTTCATTCTAAGATCGACGGGTAGTCTGACACCCCAAATACCAGCTACAATCCTTGACATATATCTCGATGTTTTACTTAGGGCAGAACTGTGGCGGAAGACGCTAACTTTGCGTTCCTTTTCTTGTTGGTGCAAGCAGTTGCTGTGGGAGATACAAAAATAAAATTCGGTGAAACAAGTAGCAGCCACATTCCAAAAACATCCTGTGTCTGCTGGCAAGTGGATGGAAAAATGGTATGCAGCTGCTAGCTTTAGAAAAACTCTCTTTGTTCAATCTGAGACAGATGGATAGTGTGACTTTCCCTTAGGACAGAGCTGCTGGGGAGGACGCTAGCCCAGTAGACCGCTGGACGTGTGACCGTGCGTCGCATGTGTCATGGTTGTGCCGTTAGGCTGCCTGACAGTTAAGTGCTTGCGTGGTGCAGTGCCTTTGATGTCAAAAGGCCTGCAGCTGGTCAGGAGGCGTCGGGTAGGCGTGTCCCGCGATGCGGCCGTCGTGAATGCCGTCGGGCTGGCAAGCTGCAAACTTCTGGAGGGGGTCGGGAGGGGCGGAGGGGGAAGGGGGCAGAGGGGGAGGTGGCCGCGCGGGAAGGGCACGAGGCGAGCCCCGCAGCGCACTACGGTGCGTCTTAATGACTTTGCGATCGCGATATACAAAGCGATGAAGCGATAGAAAGTTAAACAAGAGTATCCATGTCTTACGAAATGCATATTATGTCCTTCTCAGAGCATAATTCTCCGATTTCGTGTCCTCTGAATTGTTATTTTTTCCGATTTCTAGTACATATTGTGCATGTGCCGCAGATCGGTATCAGGTCTCCAAGCAGACTCGAGTTAGCGTTCGAGTGTGGATCCGCTGAGCGTTATTTCCAGAGCGATGGTGAGTTTTGGATCCACAACACATCACATTTGGGATAGAGCTCAAAGGTGGACCAATCTTGCGTTACATACAAAGATATGTTCTGTGTTCGAAGTTGAACCCACCAGACGGAAGCGCACATCATGGGAGCCATCTGCGACACATGAACGGACACAGACATAATGAAACAGGGCAAATGTGCTGCAACTTAAGAATATGTGGTTGCAGGTGATTGGTTGCATTCGTGTACTATGCCACCCGACCAGAAAAACAGTGCATTTGCGCTAGGTATTGGCTTCTGTGCTACATTTACAAGCAATTTCGGAACATGGAACGAGCGTGAACCAGGGATACGATCTTTTATATTTCGTCGAGGCAACGTTCTACTGTATGTCTATTGAGGTAATAGTGACATGCGCGAGTTGACTGCCGCCTTTGATGCTTTCCCGGAAAAAAGAGAACCATCTGCTTCTAAACCTACTTGCATATGCGTTAAAAGATGACGCACAGTGTATGGAGTGATAGGGTAAGATGGAGTTGTGACGAGGCAGGATTTAACGGTTGACATATGATGCATCCTAGAGAAAGAGGGACATGTCGCTGTACTTCATTTGACGATTTTCTCCATTGTTTTGTAGAGATAAATAAGTGGTGTGACATAACCTGCGTTCGACTCGCATACAACTGCATGTTCTGTGTATGACTCAGAGCACTGTCTACTTGCGATTGTTAAGAGCAAACCTCTCGGTCATCAGAGGACTTGGATCCTGTTTCGACACGTTCCTCTAGTCCAGACGAACAAAGATTTATGCGAAGCACTCCATCTAACTGACGCATCTTGGGCATAAAATCGAGTCTTCAAATTCATAACTACGGTGATACTAAGCTAACTACTGCTGTTTGTGAGGTACTACAATCCCCACCTATACATCTACTTGACAGATGTCCTGTTTACGGGGTTAGTGGTGACACGGCATGTAATTTAACATGTCAAACACCGCTGCTTGTCGTTTGTCTCTTTTCTTGCAAGAGGCATACTCCGTTACTAAAGATAATATCATGTAGGACTGATGTGAGCATAATATAATTTCTGAACCGTCATCGGATGTGAATAGTGGGGAGCTATACATCTCTGGAAAGCTACATTGTACTTGCATCACAAGGAATCGATGTTTTAAGGAAGTAGTTTTTCATGTCACAGTTTATCACCATAGTTTATCGTAGAGGAACCTGCAAGGGGAATGTATGTCATGCGCTAGAAATATATTTCTTAAATTGGGATAGTTACAGTGTTGCATTCCATATGACTAATAGGTCGGAAACGGCAACGATATAACATTATAGCGCATTTTAGGTGGAGAACATTGTAGCACTAGGACTGCACGTGTTTATGTTCTCTCTTATCTTTTTGGTAATGACCCCAGACATTAGAACAATACTGTAGAATTGATAGCGCAGTTGATTTACGCAGAACGCGACAATATCCATCCGCCTGGAGCTCCATCAGACATAAAAACGACCCGTTTCTTGCTCTTAACCGTTTGTTATATGATCACAGCAGTTTCATATCTACTGTACACCGAGATGGGGTGGTACCTTCCCCGACATTCGCGCATCTGGAGAAATATTGTGCTCTTGATTGGGTGTGAGACAGCAGTTACATCCTTGGTTGGCCCTGTTCCTACACGAAAGGTGGAATGTAGCGGTCTACTTCTGGTCAGCTGCATAAAGCGTTGGATAAAAAGTTATTTCTGTCTCTAACTTCGTCCTAAGAATTCGGGAATGTCCTGTGACTCATCCATGCTGAGAAGTGTCGTACGTTATGCACTATGATCAAAGTGCTGGAGATATGTAGGTCGCTGTCTGGTATACTTTGGTGTATATGTTCGAGAATTAACAGCGAATTAACACACTGCACGGTCATCTACTTACATTCGCGATGGTACTCGCAAAGTAGTGGAGTAGTTGTTAGCGATGATACAGATAGTGTTAAGCATGCAGCTGTGTTATTGTTTGGTGTTGAAATTACGATAAAATTGCTAAAATTCATCGCACTATCAACTATGAAGCTTATTATTACAGCACATCGACGGAGTCTTTTCTATCCCAACAGTCCAGGTACGCTGTTGGTTACCACATAATGTCATTTACACTGTGCGATATCTAGGTTCCTGGGAAGTCAATGGATCAGACGTGTTAATGTCAGTTTAGAATCTAACACAGACGTCGAAGTCGTGGCGGAAATAAATGTAAGGCAGTGTACAAAGTGTGTTACAGCAGAAAGTGCGGTGTATCAAACAATGAAACAGGGTCCCTCTCACCGACTTCTGGGCAAAATTGCTGAAAATGATCAGGCTATCAACTAGGGTGTGTATTACAGTACATCGCTCCTTATCAATGGCATTTTTTTAATCCTGACCATCCACTCAGTACGCTGTTGATTACCGCATAGTGATTGACTGACACCAATCCGTTCAGATGGTGGGAACCTTGACAGAACACTGGAGATCTGCTACTTGTCACTGTGAAACATAGGATTCAATATAGAGGTCATCACCTTATTAAAGTTGTTTCGAAGCATTCCTCATTATTACAGACTCGCCCTATTTCCGTATGCTGCGATACCCTAGACATATCTTTTTTTATTTTTTTTCACCAATAACACAACAGTACCTATTTTTATTTGTGCTGCCTCACGCGTGTTGTGAACAGCACCTTCCGGCGGTTGTCAACACCGGAACAGTAATCATGTACATGACTGCAAAATGAAGGAACAATGGTTTTCGAAACTGTGCACCGAGACATCTGCTACCCTTTCGATGGGAAGATGAGATTAACTGTACAGATAATCCACCTTCGAATAGTTGGTGGAAGCACTCTACAATACCACAAACACTTCCAGTTTCCATATGTTATGATGTCTTCCACATTTTTGTCAATGAGGAACATTGTGTCTGTGTTTTATTTCTACCAGCCTGTGGTATGGTAACTGTATAGTTTATGCCGTGCAACGTTCGGTATTCTGTGAAAGCCAGCGGATCGAAACGTGTTAATGTCAGTTTAGCAGCAGCTGACATGGGTCTCTAAGCCATGGTAGAAAAATCGTAGAGTACACTGATTGTGTGTGTTACAACCGAAGGAAACAATTTATTAAACTGCTTATGAAGGAGCTATATAGGAACTCTCTCGTGTGATTGATAGTCTGTTGGATATGATCACCCTACAGTGCAGGTGATGAAACTACACACCAGTCTGTGGAAACAACTTTGACCATAAACCGTCTGCTCCAGTGAACCAATACCTGTGTATTTAATACGATCGCCACATATGTTTGGGCGATAGACATGAATGCACCCTGAGATATTTCCTTCGGACTACCTGTATGTAAAACTTCCTGGCAGATTAAAACTGTGTGCCGGTTCGAGACTCGAACTCGGGACCTTTGCCTTTCGCGGGCATACCCAAGCATGACTCACGCCCCGTCCTCACAGCTTTACTTCTGCCAGTACCTCGTCTCCTACCTTCCAAACTTTACAGAAGCTCTCCTGCGAACCCGCAGGAGAGCTTCTGTAAAGTCTCGAACCGGCACACAGTTTTAATCTGCAAGGAAGTTTCATATCAGCGCACACTCCGCTGCAGAGTCAAAATCTCATTCTGAATACCTGTATGTAGTTAGGAGATTTGTCGCAAAATCTTCATTCTTCCTCCGTGCCATGTATGATGTGCAGACTTTCTAATTTTCCCAACAAGAAACACCACCGTAACTTATCATATTATCTCTTCTACTGCCTCGTGTTGAAGGGGAAAACTTTGTTTGGCGATGGCCTTACACACTGTACACGGTTGCCTGAGCTATGACATTGTATTCCCATTTCCACCGAGTAGTAAACACGCACTCCTATCGCATTAACTTAGCTCGTCCTGTTTCCCCATACGATGCAGAAGGTATTAGATATAGCGTAATCTTACTTCTATACTGGTCAATCTTAAATCGGGACGATCACATGGACTCAGCTGCAGGGAGGGCGGTGCAGAGACTTAGGAGCAGTTGTGAGATGCAGAGGGACTGACTAAAATACAGCGCTGGAGTTCTTGTTGTATGGGATCCTTAGAATACAGGTCCGAAAAAAAAGGATGACTCGTTTCAAAACACTAGGATAGCACAAATGTGATTCACCAGTGACTGTAATCATTAAAAGCCGTCTCTACAGGATCCAATGCAAATATGTGGTCAAATGAATAGACTTGATTACAAACTGCGAACAGCATTTCCGACAGCCTTTCTGCTTGGAAGTGTAACACAATCAGCGACGTTGTATGTGTGGAGTCTGATGGTAACATATGATCGTATTCTTTTAATAGCGCGCCGGCCGAGCGGTTCTAGACGCTACAGTGTGGAACCCCGCGACCATTACGGTCGCAGGTTCGAATCCTGCCTCGGGCATGGATGTGTGTGATGTCCTTAGGTTCGCTAGGTTTAAGTAGTTCTAAGTTCTAGGTGACTGATGATGGTTCAAAGGGCTCTGAGCACTATGGGACTCAACTGCTGAGGTCATTAGTCCCCTAGAACTGAGAACTAGTTAAACCTAACTAACCTAAGGACATCACAAACATCCATGCCCGAGGCAGGATTCGAACCTGCGACCGTAGCGGTCTTGCGGTTCAAGGCTGCAGCGCCTTTAACCGCACGGCCACTTCGGCCGGCGGTGACTGATGACCTAAGTCCCATAGTGCTCACAGCCATTTGAACCATTTTTTAACAGCGCAGTGCTTATGCTAAATGTATCTTGTGGGTAGTAGAATCCATGTGATTAGCTTCATATGTCATTTCTCAATGGTGTTTCTCAAAAAGAACATTGTGTTCCCTCCATGGATTCCCAGTTGTCCTCCTTGGCTACTGTAATCCGCCTGCTGAAAACAAGTTACTCGCCATACAAAGTGAGCCACATGTTCAGTTTAATTAATGAGCCTATCAAATTGATAAAAATGACGGGCCGCCTGGAGGGTGGACTAGATGGACAGGGTACCACAGAGTGAATCGTGACAATCATTTCTCTCTTCTTTTTTTTTCCGTTGTTGCGATATCTTTTAACGAAATTTCAATCTCCCATCTACACAGAGCTAGAAAAGCTCTCACGATTTATTTTGTAAACGCTTATATGATATAGCATCGCACTAGTAAAAGGGGCCCTGTCATAGTGTAAAAAACAGCTACATTGTCATTAATTAAAGCTTGTTGTTGTCAAACATAAAGCGAATGTATTTTTTTTCCCTGACATGTGTGTCAATAGCGTGAAAGAAACTCTGATGTGTTTGTAATACACATGTGCGTGACAGTTTATTTACAGACACTGAATGCGAGGGACGCTCTCATGTCGTGTAATTTGTTCAACACGCTGGAAGAAATTGGTTAATACAGATTTTTTTTTCTTCGGAGTTGAAATTCTTGCTTTTTCTTTACTCTGATGACGGTTTCAAAATAAGGAGGACATTCTGCGGTGATCGGTAGTTCTCGCATCGAAATAGTCGATGTTGTTTTTCCTGATTTAACGCAGGGTGGGCACGTCTCTGGTGTACATTTGTGATCGGTGGCGGTACACTTCGATGGACGTCACAAATTAATGAGATGCGAGTGCAGTCGAACGTAAAACTATACCGATTTTGCTCATAAAACTAAAAGAAATTAGCCTTTCCTTATTTTCGTAAAACGAGGACATATATTGTGGTCGCAAATGTGTTTTGCTTTATTTGATAGATACTTGATTATAGGTGCATTGACGTCAAATACAATTGTTCTATCGCCGAACGCCGGGGTGCTTGAGGTGAGGGAGGGGCGGCATGTCTGCTGTTGTGGTCGCCAGACACAGCTGCTCTCTGTCTGGGGGGGGGGGGGGGGGGAGGGGAGATATCGTGTGGGGGCTCTGTCGCTATATTTTAAACAAACAAGTTGAACTTGAGGCGGTCGTCCTTTTATCTCCTATTGTTTTGTTGACTATAGACACTTCTGTGTTGCCGTAGAAGCGCCGTCTTAAGGCGGCGGCTAGATGGTGGAAAGTCTAGCGCGGTAAGCGACCATAGGGGGTGGCGGCAAAGGGCAGCTCGCGCCGTGAGGTGGTCGGCAGAGCAGCTGGCCGTTTGAAGGAACATGTGTCCCCCCACCCCTCACCCCTGTAGGTGGATGGAGGGAGAGAGTAGTGGTGGGAGGGAGGAAGGGGGCCCGATTTTCGGCAGTATGTGGACGCCTATCGAGGAGAATGCACATTCAGCTAACCCTCCTCTGCTGTCTTTTAGGACGAGGATTTTCCCCAGTACATGTGCTCCATTTTACGAAACTTTCAAAGTATAATTAGAGCTGTGACACATTTCTTTCCCATCAGCTGTGGTATTAGCTTCGATTACCTGGGCTGCAGGTTGACTTTTGCACAGGCATCTGTAGCGAACTCTGACGTCAAACAGCGATACAGTTAATACACTTTTTAAACTCATCTCTCTTCAACACCAGCACCCCATCAGTTGAACGTATTTCACACCAAAACGAATCAAGTTAGTACCTTATACCACAGCCTTTTTCTCGCCAGCTTGTAGGTGTAGGGTAGAGTTTGAGTGTGTCTGTCACTAGTTGAGAGTGGTATTGCGAAATGTTTTCCGAGAGGTTAACTCCAATTGTATGATAACATCAGTGTATGCAGTGTATTGCGCATTTATGCCATCTTTGTGTAGCGCTATGCATATAGTTGTGTGATTAGGTCCAACCTTTGTGATTAATCATGTAATTAGCATCGATATTTGTGTCAGTTCCGAGTGGTATTGCGAAATTTTTTCCCAGCAGGATAACACCAGTTGTATGGTATCGTCAGTTTTTGCGGTGTATTGCGTTTTTATGCCGTCCTTGTGTAGCGCTATGCATATAGTTGTGTAATTTGGACCGATCATTGTGATTAAGTACATAATTAGGATCGATATTTGCGTCAGTTTATCTACGAAAGTAAATAAAGGACGCTATCCTAACCTTCCTCTCCCGCATTTGGACAGTTTCCATGTATTGGGGGGAGGGAGCACTTAGGCTTCCATTCAGGAGCACCAGGGTTCGAGTAACAGAAAGGGCACCACCATTTTTAATTTCCCGTCAATTCCAAGTGCCTCTGTTGGGTTAATTGTGTTAGGGGGGGTGCACTTATGCTTTCTGACCAGGAGGACCAGGGTTCGAGTCCTGGTAAGAGAACTACCAATTTTAATTTCCTGTCAATTTCCGATTGGGAGTTTGCGTGAGGTGTCAGCACAGCCCTGGGACAAAGAAATTCCCACCAATATTCGAAATTCCCGCGAAAATTCGAAATTTCCACTAGTAGGGTAGGTTGGTGGGGGAGGGGAGGGTGAGGAGGGGTAAGGGGGAGGAGGAGGCTGGGGCATACGTGCATCTGAGACGAGTCATGACGTCATCTGGGGGTGGGGGTTGGCGTGGTCGGGGGCGGGGTTGGACGGGGTGGGTGTGGTTAATTGATCAATTTAATTAATTTGCATATAAATTCCATATCAAATTTGCACCATCAATGACTTCATAGTACTACTCATGTACATATAAAAGCCTAGTTTAACCATGGTTAGTGACAGACCAAAGATACATTTGTTCTGTCACTGTTCATGGTTAATCTTGACTTTGTTATTCGTTATTCCGGAAAATTCCGTTTTGTCTATCTAGATGATTTAAAAATGTCTTCAAGTAACCCTAAATTAATTATCAACTAAATAAAAAGTAAATCTAACAACCTGGTCTCTTTCGATATCGAACTGGTTAACACAAAGTGTTGTACTGCCATTAATCCAGCATGCTGTAAATCGACATTAATTTTTCTTCAGTCCACCTTCCATTCCTAAGCACAATGACAGAACTGCTGTCTAGTACCGTTCCTCTTTTTAAAAACAAACCGATCTACAACCGGTGGGTATGTAACTACTTTTATGAGACGTTCTAATTAGAGACAAGGAGTGACGAAAATATATAAATGCTTTTTTTGTGCTCACAGAAATGGTCATTTGAAAAATAAAATTTCATGTTGACACACCGGTCGATAACGAGTCAGTTGTTGCATAGAACATATTTCAAATATTACTCTGCTTCGTTTATATTTGGACCTTTGCTCTTTGATCCGAGCGTGTTTACTTTATTTATTTATTCACTTATTTACACGTCAAGTTCCATAGGCCCAGAATGAGGAGCAAATCTCTCAACGTATATACTGTAAACTTATTTGTTGCGAGTGTATGAGTCATAGCAAGACTTTTTAACACGTGAAATTAAGGTAGACCCGTGTTTCGTTGATCTTTTAACACATTGAACGAAGGTGGTAAGATGTCCAGTGTTTCACCTGAACTATGAAATCAATAAAATGTGCAAGAAGTGTTGCATACCATTAATATCCTTGAGCGGAGGCCTACAGCTGAAATGACCCTATGGCATTGCTAGTTGAGAGATCCTGTTTGAGGTTGCTTGGCGTCCTGGAGCAAGTCTTTTCATTTGACAGCACTTCAGCGACCTATGCGTTTATGAAGATGATGTGAAGTTATGATGACATTACAAAAGCTCACTCTCTGGGCGAAGAAAATATCCGACACGGCTGGGAGTAGCACCCGGGACTCTGCGAAAGACAGGCATCATTCACTATGGCACAAGCTGTGGACGGCCTACAGCTGTGATGTAAACGCTTTATGGATATCTTTATGTTCTGTTGAGACATGTTTGGTAAAACTTACAAATGTAAAGTTTTTACATGTTTTACCAAGTTCATGTTGGAGACAATGCTGTTCAGCTGCAGTTATATCCACGGCTATGTACCAGCTGTGACCTACTTCCTCGAGTACATATTACGAATGAAGCACTTATTGCATATGATGGATCAATGAATCATATGTACCTATTATTATTATTGTTATTGTTACTGTCGTATTCATCGCGGACGAACTGGTAACGGAACGACAAGTAAATTGACATTTCGAGAAAGATTAAAAGGGTTTTTTTGTGTGTTAAAAAATAGTGACGTGTGAACTATAAATTAGTGGAGCACTCCGTCCGTGTGCGCGTTGAATATCAAATATTAAAAAGTGTAGTATATTATCTGTAAAGCTCACAAACAGTGATGCGTTTAACAAATAGCCTTTTGTTTATATTATCTGCGTAATGGAGATGAAGAAGAACAGAGATATGTTTTTTGCGTTAGATTTTTTTCTAGCTCGTTTCATTTAGCGGAAGGCCGCCATACAGTCTGATATTTAATGTAAATCGGTCTGTAAGTTATCAGAATATATGCGTCCAATTGTTATTAGAAATTGTTGGTTGCTGAAGTAGTGAGCACCTCCCATAATAGCCACCACTAATTGTAATTAATAACTCTATTTCAGAACTTCGTGTTGCGGGGAGCTCTCTTTCCCTAGCAGCATTTGGTCGGCCGCTACGCTGAAGACATTTTTTAGTTAGAAATTCAGTCTGTAATAGTAAATGTAAGTGTGGGACACTTCTCTATTTTGATCTTTTAATAGTTTCAAAGCTAGTAAAGTAAAGACAATTGCCATTCATTGATGTTTTCGTACTGAATGAGTTCAGTATGTTTAAGATTGGCCGCTTAACGGCCGATGAGATTTGCCTCAGATTTTGCCTTGCACATAACGAATACAGATAAATATTCCGTTTAGTAAGCTTAAAAAAATATATCAGTTTCTTTGTGAAAGTTGGAACATAAATAACCAGTAGCTCCTGAGAACCAAATTAATTATTAAAGTTTGCGTAAAAGCACTCATATTTTCTCTCCATAATAGCAGCGCTCACGCGAACCATCTGTTAGAAGGCGATGCGTCGCGCTCTGTGTATAAAATATCATTTCGTGCGTACTTAGGAATAGCCGATACCGTGGATTGGGTTATTTCAGAGTCTCATGGTAGCCCAGTACTTAAGAGGCTCCGGAACGCCCTATACTTGCAATGTTAAAATAACGCTTATAAATTACATCTTTCCTCACAAAGTATTTGAGGTAGGAAGTTGAACTTTTTACAGATTATTTATTGGAATATGGGCTACAACTTAACACAGGGATTTTACAAAATTTTAGTTCAGTTATTCAAGATGATTTTTTTTTCAATTGTAATGAAAATTCACAACATTTTTTTGCAATTTTTTATTTATATATTCAATAATATACAGTTTTTAGGAAAAAGGCTGTGTTAAATTATGCAGAAGGTACTGTGTAACATTTACTGAAAGTTTGAAACAAATATGTTTGGAAGATCCTTAGAAAACATGTAATTAGTGTGAGAAAATAAAAGTTTTGGGAATCGAGCGACAAAGATTGGATTAACTTTTTAGTGCATTCCAGGTCCATAGGATGGATTATCTTCATCCTCTGCAAACTCCTCCTCCAGCTTCCTCTTGTTCCTCCTCCTGTTTACTCTTGCTTGTATTTCTAGACTCTTTACAGCTCTGTCTGCAGCCCGAAGGCGTTCCTTGTCTAAAGCAAGCATCGCTCGTTGTTGTGTTCGTAGATTTTGCTACCATTTTCTTCAGTTGCAGTTACTGCAACACTGTTCCAAAAGCTGGTCATGTATGAACACTTATCACATTTCAGTTGTATTTCACTTGCAAGACCTACGTGCTTTATTATGGAGAGTTCCAGACCAACTTCACTACAATGAATACATCTTACACAGTTTGAAAAAATTCCTTTGAGAACCGACATATCAAATATTTCATTCACATCCGATTCGCCGATAAAACATCCATAGTTTTCACTCATTGAACCAAGCTTCTTCTGTGAAGTATTTTCTTTCCCACTTTGACTGCTATGGGCAGGTGTACTTGATAGGTTAGGTTCACTCACTTGGTTATCGTCTTTATTGTTTACAGTAATAACACATACCTTTGGCTTTCCAACATTTCTCCTTTTCTTAAAAGCCTTCAGAGGATTTCTAATAACTTTACTTTTACTCATTATTATACTTCAACAAAACAGAGACTCAAGAAACAGAATTAATTACGAATATTTTAGAGATAACGGCAGAGTAAATAAACATGAAACAATAGACAATCACACCAGCGATATATATTGAACCATCACAGGTTAGCCACAACACATACTTTATCTCACATCACTAAAATGTACCTGATGAACACGGACGTTAATAATAACACCATTTGACAGCAGTTTAACAGCGCCACAGTGGGTCACGCCCATGTAGAACACATTTCCAAAAAAATTTAAAAATAGTTGTAGTCTTCGGAATTGAATAAATTATATATCTATTAAAAGGTAATAGTCTGCAGATTCAGAAAACGCAAAAAAGTAAAAATTGAACTTTTCATGATTTTGAGCCTTTCCGGAGCCCCTTAACAGAGTAAATAATATTGCAGTATTCAGTCCGCAGCTCGTGGTCGTGCGGTAGCGTTCTCGCTTCCCACGCCCGGGTTCCCGGGTTCGATTCCCGGCGGGGTCAGGGATTTTCTCTGCCTCGTGATGACTGGGTGTTGTGTGCTGTCCTTAGGTTAGTTAGGTTTAAGTAGTTCTAAGTTCTAGGAGACTGCTGACCATAGATGATAAGTCCCATAGCGCTCAGAGCCATTTGAACCAATTTTTGCAGTATTCAGTATTAATTTTTTTAATTAATCACTGCACAAATAGAATGTACCAAAACTCCCCGTCCTGAGTGTCGCGATGAACGTTAACCATAATAAGCAGCAAAGTTACAAACAACCAGATATTAGACATTTATTATTCTAGAAAGATTTGAAAGCGGTTCCCTGACTCACCCCTCCGTGCACTGCGTGTAGACCGCCGAGCAGTTTCATTTCCCAGCATATCTCCACACGCAGGTTAGCTGGTTGCACAGCACTCAATTAACGTGGAAGCTAGTGGCTGAGGTTCCTTTTTTTGTGCCTAATGTAGTTTCACAGTCCCTTCCCTGTGCGGTATAAGTTTAAGGAAGGTAAGAAAGTCAGATTTAAATTACAACGACGAGGAGCCATAGACAGTAAAGAGAAAGAGAGTCAGTCTTATCTATCTCAAGGAATTCATCCGGTCATTTAGCCTACCCGATTTTTGGAATCCCGGAGAATCTAAATTTGGATACGTAACTGGGGCTGAATCAAGTTCCTCTTAGTCCAGAGACTAGTTCTATGGCTATTGCGCCCACTCGTTCGGTTCAGTGGTAGAGTCCTAATATCGGCAGAATTGTGGTACTTTGGTTTTCAAGGAAATTTTCCCGGCTCTTTCGATGTCAGAATTTTCTCTAGGAAGGCGTACTAGTAGCATGTGCAATATACCGTCGTGATACATTTCCTTTTCTGTGTCAGAGATAGTTTCATAATTCCTGTCAATTTAGAGAAAAAGCCAATGGACAGAATTACATGCTTATTTTGGAAAAATCATAATTTAACAAAAAGAAAACTCCTTTTTCTAATATCCTGGAGGGAACTTTGGCATCTGGCCTAAGGAAACCGGAAGCAGATAGTAAGTTTCGAAATTTGTTTAACAACCAAGGGAAATCACCACAAAATTTTGCTCTGAAGCGCCGCTAGGAGTGGCCGCGTGGTTTGAGGCACTATGTCACGGATTCGCGGCCCCTTCCGCCGGAGGTTCGAGTCCTCCCGCGGGCATGGGTGTGTGTGTTGTTCTTAGCATAAGATAGTTTAAATTAGTATAAGTAGTGTATAAGTCTAGGGACCGATGGCCTCAGCAGTTTGGTCCTTAGGAATTCACGCACATTTGCACTTTTTTTTTTGGTCTGAAGCGCATGTTGGAGTAGTTTTTATTTTGTTTCTGGTCTCACAAACAAATATATGAAATTCTAATCTGTGTGTGACAGTGGTTACCTAACTTTCTGAGACCCTTATTCCAGATTTCAATAAAATATTAGTTTACACCCCCATTTTAGCAGCATCCACAACATTAGCGCCGAACTGAACTCCTAAATGAAAAAGAATTTTCGTTGGAAATTTCTATGCAGTGAGTCTACGAGTCAACTGGTCCTACTTATTTCGAACTATCATTGTTTATAGAATGATGAAGGAGTTCTCAGAGCATCCTGAGTGGCATCTACAAAGTGCTACTTACAAATCTTCCTCAGGAAAGGGGCCACGATTGGTAGCGGTCTAGGGCGGTCTAAGGGGCCTTGTCACGGCTCAAGAGGCTGCCCCCGTCGGAGGTTCGAGTCCCCCCTCGGGCGTGTGTGTGTGTGTGTGTGTGTGTGTGTGTGTGTGTGTGTTGTCGTTAGCGTAAGTTAGCTTAAGTTGGATTAAGTAGTGTGTAAGCCTAGGAAACGATGACCTCAGCAGTCTGGTCCCATAGGAACTTACCACTAAATCAGAAAAGGGAAGCTAATTATCAACATTAAAAGTAGGTACGTGTTGATATATGCTTCTTCTGCGAGACTCCTCTCCCTAACCACTCTTGCTTCACACATACCCTCCACTCCCATTTAGTATTAACCAACTTAAAATACGTGCGCTGTTGTTTGTAAATCAACTATTTGCTGTACTCCTTACTTCTGAATTGACAGAAAGTGGAAGGCTTATGGTTGCCAATGCTTCGCGTCTGAATAATGCCATTCCTCATAATAATAACATTACTGTAAAGCCCAGTGACCCAGATTCGGCTCACGATCTGTGCCCTGGCATGGCTGTCATAGAGCTCAATTTGGCTGCCCATTTCCACCGCCACGGCAGGCTATGTGAGGAGGGGGTAGAGCAGGAACTCCGAATGCACCGCAATTAAATGGTAATGCAGTCGCACTGCATACAACATGGTTTTATATCTCACATTTCTCAATAAAATATAACACAAAGAGAACAAATTTTCACTTGTATTTAACTATTCTTCCAGGTGAATTTTTATCGGGTTCAAACATTCTACATACGAAAAGACAAAGGAAAATTCACAGATTTTCGCAGTGTGGACGCCACGTAATCGTGACGCATTTAGTTTCATAATCAAAGAAAGATCTTTGACAAACCTATGCTGATAGAAATGCTGTACTACTTTTACAACCGCACAAAAGAGACGTAGAAACTCTAGTTGAGGAAAACAATGTAGAAGTCCTGGAAATTTTTAACGAAAAAGTATTTGCCCTCAGTTGGGAACTGTATTTCAGAATAACCATTTACATCTTCATACACAGAGGGGCACTTTCAAATGAAACGGCAAACGGTCTCGAAAGCAGCTCGGAAACAGATGTAAGGTTGTCGGTTTTCTCAAAACGTTTAGCAAAGAATACTTGCATTTCTTTCTAGGCTACAATGAATTCTTCGAACTTCTCTTTTTCCTTAACGCCAGTGAACTCAGGGAACTGGACCTTGTTTGGCAAAATTTGTCCCTTATTCAACGGAATTTCCTTTTTAAATACATCTCCATAAAATCAGAAATCAGTTATTTCTCACCTTACGCTGTCTTACTGGGGACAGTGCACAGTCAACCTCACTTAAAATGCGAGGTCTGCAATTCATTTCGGATGTTCTAATTTTCGTTCTTGTACTCCTTCTCCCTTTATAAATTCAACAACAGTTGGTTTTACATTGGGAATTCGTTCCAGGTATTCCTCTTGGCTTAACCAACACATTTTGCAGTAACATATAAAGTCTGCATACATATCGTTCACTTCCATCGAAAACTGTTGCAAACTCACAGTGGAATAATGCGTGCGACTTCAGAAATTTCGCTATACGTAACCACCAATTTCGTCGTGCTACCTACCTGAAAATTTAGCAGCTATTGTTTCTTTCGAACGCCGTAATTTTTTGCTGTTTCATCGCCAATTGTAATCTCGTTTCAGAACAAATTTTGCTGTACCCGTCGATTATGCGACTGCATAACCGATATTGAGAACTCTTATCCCTCCTCTCTTTCATTCCCATTCAAAGTTTTGTGACGATGGATCGCTAGACTGCTTCTTTTAGTACAAACAGTCACTGCTCAACTGAAGAGAGCCGTGCATTCGAAAAAGGCTGCACCGCCATTCTAGAGGAAATGTCACGCTGTATCGAGTCATTCCGATAAGAAACGATCAAAGCCGAAGCCTAACATTGTCCAGTGCGTGGTCCGCAAGGCCGGCCCTGGTGTAGGCTCTAGAGGAGTATTAGCAGGTAAACTTGTCAGTTATCTATTCCGAAGTGAATAATGAAGCAATTTATGGTTCATTGCAGGATCTACCTAGTAATCGGATAATGAATTTTCATGAGATATATAAATATATTTGACGCACATATATCAGTTTTACTATGGTATATGCATAGTAAGTAATTACTCCGTCTTCAGGCCACAAGTGGCCCATCGGGACCATCCGACCGCCGTGTCATCCTCAGCCGAGGATGCGGATAGGAGGGGTGTGTGGCCAGCACACTGCTCTCCCGGTCGTTATGATGGTTTTCTGTGACCGTACCCGCTACTATTCGGTCGAGTAGCTCCTCAATTGGCATCACCAGGCAGAGTGCACCCCGAAAAATGGCAACAGCACATAGCGGCCCTGACAGCCACCCATCCAAGTGCCAGCCACGCCCGACAGCGCTTAATTTCGGTGATCTCATGGGAAATGGTGTATCCACTGTGCCACGGCCGTTGCTCATATGCGTAGCACAAAGCAGAAAACATGCACGTCGTGGATTGTTGGTATATTCGTTTCCCACATCCATCCTCCACCATAAAATGGTTCAAATGGCTCTGAGCACTATGGGATTTAGTATATGAGGTCATGAGTCCCCTAGAACATACAACTACTTAAACCTAACTAACCTAAGGACATGACACACATCCATGCCCGAGGCAGGATTCAAACCTGCGACCGTAGCGGTCGCGCGGTTCCAGACTGAAGCGGCTGGAACCGCTCGGCCACCAAGGCCGGCCCTCCACCACATTTTGACATGCGTTACTGGTACTATTACAAAAATGTGATCGTTTGTGACTGAAGTAATCCGTATTACAGTCTTATGAAACAGTGATAATAGTAATGATCTTTTAAAAATAGCCGGCCGGAGTGGCCGTGCGGTTCTACGCGCTTAGGTTAGTTAGGTTTAATTAGTTCTAAGTTCTAGGCGACTGATGACCTCAGAAGTTAAGTCGCATAGTGCTCAGAGCCATTTGAACCATTTAAAAAATAATTTAGTATCGTGACTGAAACGAATCGAAACCTTTTCTTTGTACCCCTCAGAAAATTCCATTTTACCCCTCATGGGCTTATAGATGTCTGTTGCTACGCACATCACTGTACAATGTTGCGGCTGAAGAGAACCTCTTACATTTTTATTCATTTTCTATTCCAAAGAAGAGAGTCGACTGTTTGATGCCCCGCCCTTTGTAGAGGAGGCGGCTATGTTCACTCAGTTCCCACGTGAGCTGGTCCTGGGCCAGACGAGTTCTCAGTTGTGAACATGCAGAAGGAGATGACCAGCTACAACATTTGTTTTACAACCAAGGGAACAGATCTGAATCTATTTCTGGGAAAATGTTGTCCATTGTATCAGAAAAAGTTATGAGGAGTGTTCTAATGAATAGGTACGAAACGTTGAAACAAGTAAATCGCATGAAACTTGCGAATGCCACTTTGGGATAAAGCAGTGAGACAGGGAGTGAAACGCTGTTTACAACGTGTACAAAAACCAGACGGCAGATATAAGAGGCGAATGACAGGGAAGTAGTGGTCGAGAAGCATACAAAATACATTAATCGTAACGGTTAGACTCTGTAGCCTACGCAAGTCCATCAACAGCAAACAAGCAGGTATGCTCACGCAGATAGTGATTCTGCTCCAAGACAACGCGTGTCCACACATCTCCAAGGTCACACAAAGTGTACTGCCAACTGTAAGTGAGAGCTGATTGAGCATCTGCCCTACAGGCCAGAAATGTCGCCCTGCGACTTCCATGTGTTTGGTCCTCTAAAAGAACACCTGAAAACAAAACGTTTCTACTTGGACGACGAACTGTAGGACAGAGTGAAGGACTGGTTCCTGTAACTAGTACAGGAATTCTGTGAACTGGGATTGGCTCGTGAAACAATGAGATAGTCGTGCTCAGGCCTCTGGTGATTAGTTTTGGATAAACATTTCAGTTATACCCACACTGTTTTTTCTGATTTAAAAAATAACTATGGGACTTAACTACTGTGGTCATCAGTCCCCTAGTACTTAGAACTACTTAAGCCTAACTAACCTAAGGACATCACACACATCCATGCCCGAGGCAGGATTCGAACCTGCGACCGTAGCAGTCGCGCGGTTCCGGACTGCGCGCCTAGAACCGCTAGACCACCGCGGCCGGCCCCAGACTGTTATTTGATAAATTTTCTTTTAAAACCCTCCCCCTCCCCCCACAGAAATACGCATACAAACACTCACTGTGTGTGTGTGAAAGAGAGAGAGAGAGAATTTGTGTGTTTTCTTTTATTGATATTCCGAGATGCACATTGTACACGAGGCAGAACATTAAACAGTTTCTCCAAGTCGACAGTAAATATGTATTCCGCTGTTAACTGAAAACTAATGTAGAGGAAACAGTTCACATAATAACAACTAGACTAAAATTACAGGAGTACATATATGACAGCCTCAGTCGTGCAGAAAGAAAGCAGCGAAGACTGAGCCTTGATAGCCAAAATAAACTGCAGTACACTGGCAGCGAAAGGACAAGTGGGTAAACCATATCTCCGAATTTCTGTGGCAATGTACGTACTGTCACACGGAAACGAGAGCACATGTAGTTTTCAAAAGTCGGCTCTCTGGTGTAGCATCGCGTATGCATAACATACGAAGTTACATATTCATGGCCACAGAAACGCGCACGCGTGTTCTAAACTCGCTGTCTCCTGTGCACCGTCTGCGTTTTCTCCGTTTCTGCGGAATTTTCGCCACCTAAATTGAGTCTACGGTCAACGAAGCATGTCGTGTACAGCAGCGGGCAGCAGACGAGAAGTATTATCTATATCTGCATGAAAAGCGGGTCGACAGAGGAAATTCTCAGGGCTACATGGAATACGCTAAGCTTTTATTCGAATACGTAACGGAATTATAATGCTTGTGTTTTATAGTCAGCAACAGAAATCCGTTTAGAGAGTGCGTCAACCTATTTGCGGTAGCTATTCTTAAGTTCTAATTCTCATCTCGAAAGAATAGAGTTACGTAACTAATTTTTAATTCATTTGAGGCTCTATGCATACAGTCTTCGTATACATTAAAATCCCTACGTCAGATTGCGGTGCCACTCCCTATAGGTACACCAGCATAAACATCAGTACTCGGCAAGCGACCTGACGAGGTGTGCTGAAAAGTACTTCTGGTACCATTAAGTGGTCCCCCATTCTCTGTTCCATTCGTAAATAGCGCGTGCGAAGAACGATTGTCGCAATCTTCCATGTTAGCTGTAATTTCTCGCATTCTATGTTCGTAATTATTTCGCGATACGTATGAGGAAGGAAGTAATGTATTGTGCGACTCTTCCTGGAAAGTTATCTCTCGAAATTTCACTAGTAAATCTCTCCATGTTCCACAACGCCTCTCTCTCAACGTTTTCCACAGGAGTTTGTTGGGCATCTCTGTAACGCTCTCACGCCGAATTTACGATCTCGTGACGACTCGCATCGCTCTTCGTTGCGTCTTGGTATCATTCTATCTGTCCTATTTGGTAAGCGTCCCAGATTGATGAACAATACTCAAGTATACGTCGTACAAGCGCCTTGTAACCCACTTCTTCAGTGGATGAACTACATTTAATTACATTCTTTCTATGAATCGCAATGCATCTCCGTTTCTTGCTATTTATTTTATGTGGTCATTCCATTTAAGCTCGCTCCGAACGGATACTCATAAATGTGTGTGAAATCTTATGGGACTTAACAGCTAAGGTCATCAGTCCCTAAGCTTACACACTACTTAATCTAAATTATCCTAAGGACAAACACACACACCCATGCCCGAGGGAGTACTCGAACCTCCGCCGGGACCAGCCGCACAGTCCATGATTGCGGCGCCTATGACCGCACGGCTAATCCTGCGCGGCCGGATACTCATAAATATTTTAAGGTGGTCACTGTTTCCAACAGATTTGTCATCAACAGTGTAGTTGTACAGTAGTGCATTTCTTTTTCTACGTATGCCCAATATGTATACACAAAAACAAACTGAAACAAGGCATTGATAATGTGAAGTACCCTGTGGCAATTCGTTCTCTGCATTCGAAGGCGAGCCGTCCCGCAACAATTCGAGTTGGTGAATGTCTGTGGCGACAGTGTACCATCACATGTCACAGCAGTCAAGTACTGCATAGACTTCCATTGTGGTCAGACAAGTTCGATGGTACACCATCTTTCACGGGCCTGGACAAATTTGCACTGCCGAAGTGCGCTCGCGCAACCCAGCCACTGCCGAGCCTGCTTAGCAGTCCGTATCCCACGGCGCTATTCCGACCAAGTGTCTTGAGTGATATAAAAGACATCATATTTACGCCAGTGACTGTAACACTTTCTTTCTGAAATAAAGAAAGTGTTACAGTCACTGGTGTAAATGCAACGTCTTTTATAAAGTTCTACATCACTGTGAATCCCAGGTATAAAAAATGAATTAATGTCTTGAGTGAGACGGCTATATGCCGACAGCTGCACACGCCAGAAACATAGGAAGACGTGTTTGCAACACAGTGCTATTACTTGTAAGAGGCAAATACTGCAGCATACTGTTATGAGGCGGATTTTATCAGTAATTGTTTATTTTTACGTCAAAGCAATAGCTTCATTACCTAAGTCAGTGAGTACATTAGACTGCGCTAATATAGAGAGGAGAACTACAAAAAGCTTTACATATGGGCATTTAACATTAAGTGGCGATGTTTGTAAATTTATAAACATATCAAATTTAGAATACTAATATATACGAACTACGGTTCATGATACGACCACATAATGTTACCTCGGTTAAAATCTGTTAAACGCGATCGTTGGTGGGACTTAGTGAGTTTTATAACAGAAAGAAACCGTTCACGCAGTTACGCTGAACCAAACACTGAAATAACTTCAGTGACTTGTCTGCGCTATCGACGGTATTGCTTTTTGTGTAACATATTATAAGAGTCTCCTAAATTCTTGGATTCAACAAACGGCTCATTGAGCTGGGGGACAAACAGTACGTCTATAAATTCAATATGGAAGTAATGAAGAGATACATCATCACACAAAAGCGAGAACAAATAAATCGAAATCAAACTTAAATCTAAAAATATCTCGGAATATCTTTGAAAGCTCATGACGAAATGTTGTAATTACTGAAACCTAGTCACTCATGTCTGGTCCATAAATGACTGCCTTCAGTTCCGGCAAGTGTTGCATCTCAAGAAACAAGCTGATTTTTCCACAGGATTAGTTTTAATTCCATAGAATCAGTCATGTCCACCACATCTGTTTTCAAATGATTCACTCCTTTCATTAACAGACTTACTAAAATCAAATGACTGGTGATGTCGACCATAAAAAATCCTTGTCACTATACTATTTACCCTTAACTCAGCTTTTTTCCTAACAGACGCCTTACTTTCAACTAGCATTCACTCTAGGTCGTCAGAAGAGAAGTGCATCATATCGTCCTTGTGGCTGGTCTTTTCACGGTCTTCAAACTCTACGAAAAGTGAAGTAATCCCCCTTACGCATTGAATGATGTGGCTTCTTGAGTTTTTTTTTCTTTTCTTTTTTTGCTAAAGGGCATGGACGTCATGGTATTTCTGATACGAGACGTCGATCTCATTTGACACAATTGGTATCGTTAGTAAACTATGTCAAGCCGACTGTCTCGCTCTAGCAGTGTCCAGCTGCGGTCTCCTTCCTTCCCCGCTTCGCTTTTCTTCCCTGTGAGCTATGCTCCGAGCGCTAAGCAGAAGCGCGGACTGGGGTCTGTCGTGCGCGGAGGTGTTCGGCCAAGCCGATTGAAGAACCGAAATTCGCTAAAACACGCGGAGACACTGCTGCTCGAAGGTAAGCGGTAGTCGAGAAAGTGAAAATCAATCACGCGTCCGTTTTCAGCATCTTGCATGATATTCTGATCGTGACAAAAGTCGCCTGCAGCTGAATTCAAAAAGTCCCCCAAATGACTTCTTGGGCCACCCTCGACGTATAGCTACAGATGCGTTTATACCCATGCGCCTTGCGCCTAGTCGCCGAGCGCCATTGATCATTTATGGAACATACCGAGAGGTCAGTTGTTGAACAAATATTTTTCGTAATTATGGAAGGCTGTAGAGGCATCATGGCTCAATATTTCTGCAGGGGACTTCCAACGACTTGTTGAGTCCATGCCACGTCGAGTTGCATGCCGTACAGGCAGGCGGGAGGTGGTCACAGAGAGGTCTGACACGATATTAAGACGTACCTCACGACTTTTATTACCTCAGTGTATGCTCGGACGCTAGTCATAAGAGCGCATGATGCTGATGACGTTGCTGTCCTCGTAAGAAATGGAGATGCCACCTATAAAAGGAGACAACGGCAGCTTCAGGTTCGGGTTGTCGAAAATGTAAGATCCTAAACATCGCGGGATTCGAGAACGTAGCCTTACCGCGGGTACAAATTGTGGATAGTTATAAAACTTTAGGAGTCGTCTTGGACAGGTGACCTCTTATGATGGCAACCAAAAATCGACCTATCACAAACAAAATGCGAGGTGAAACTGAGAATAATAATTACGCTCCGTGAACGCAACTAAAAAAATTAGAATCATAAACACTTAGGTATTCTCCAACCATACTATATCTCACAGTTCTTTCCAATACCAAAACTGCAAGGCAACTGGATAATTCGATGAAAAAGCAGACACATACGGAACGGAAGCGTATGATACGCTAAGCAAATCTAAATGCTCTGGCGGTCTAGATCTTGTTCACAGCAAAGGAAAAGCCATGGCCTTGTTCCTCAAGACAATAATAACACCGCTAATCGCAATTGCAAACAACATCGTGACACAGCTTTTCCAAGGAATGCGGCCAGCAAGTGTGCATCCTTCGATCGACATAAGGAAAATTACTGAAAGTTAAAACATTTAAGAAATTCTACCGCAAGCTAGTTACACAGACAGTAGTCTCCTAAAGAGGAACCACCTGACAAGAGATTTTCACTGCAGATGGCAAAACCGAACAATATAGAATACAAGCAACCAGCCTGCGACTTCCGTCGATCGGAGGATATATACTTGCTGGGCTGACGGTTTGGAAAAGCTTTGTTGTGATATTGTCTGTCATCGCGCTTAGCAGACACGAAACAACGTGGTGGTGTGTCTGTTGATGTGAACAGTTTGTGGCCCTCAAGAGTATTTGGATTTGGGTGGCGTACAACACGCCAAACTGAATACACTTCTGTTCCATGTGCATCCATTGTTCTGTCACATTATCCTGGTGCCTAGGATTGGGAGACTGTATGGAAGAACATAACATTCAATATACATACATCTGTCGTAACACACGTGTCGTACGGTTTTGTTCAAAATACCGTTGCAAGAAACGAAAAGCCCCACCGAACTGGACATAGTGATACGGATAAATGCCTCTAAACTGTAAGAAGTAAGCCTTGCGTTCCACAAATGGAAACAGCAAACGCCGTTGCGTTTCATTGAGGAAAGCTGTAAATGTAGGAGACTGTACTTACCTCTCCGTGCCTACCGAGTTGGGAAGCCACTTTTATTAACAGTTAAATCAAAGGAAATGAACAAAGAGCTGACCACAGTGTGCAATGCTTCTCGATTGTAACTAACTGAGAATTCACGAGTAGCAGAAGCCATCACTGGTACAAGCTGCGCGTCGTTTCCGTCGCAGAAACTCGGAACAGAGGAAATTGTTTCTCCTTGTTCCTGACTTCTGAACTTCGACTTCTTCTGCTAGACTGCAGAGAACAAGTTTAACCCCCAGTCTGCGGTTCCACGCATTGGCGACAGAGCGTCACTTCATTTGTCTCTACTTTCCTACGCGAAGCTCTCAGAAGTTGCCACAGTCTGTCGAGATTTTCTCTTGTTTCGTCAGCTGTTCTGTATACCCTTTTGAATTAACGTAACAGCATATAAAGATGCCTACCGCCAAATTCTAGTAGTAGAATATGACTTAGACGCGTAGTGCGTCATTCACCAAGTAGGCTCCATTTTGTTCATTAGTTTTCTGTGGGGTACACGGTGAACTAGTAAATGGATGAGCGGTAATCAGGTTCCTTTCCGACTATCATCGTTGCGTCAACACATCACACATTCATATTTAACGAAGATGGTGTCCTACCCAGAACGACGCAGATATTAACACCGAAACAGTTGCTGCATTTTTGTGACACTGATAACGTATTCAGTAGAAACTTATATGAAGTCACAACCCAATCACCCGGATTTAGACTCTTAGCCGTTCCCTTAAATCATTTCAAGAGAACGACATTATTTTGTTCAGCATGACCACGGCCATTTCCTCCTCCATTCTTGTGCAACCAGACATGTGCTTCATCTCAAATGACGCTCTAGTGGCCATGACGGTAAACTGGAGCATTAAACGTTTCTCTCGGTATAGACACAGCGCTAAGGAGTAAGCCTTCTTTATACTCAGCCTTTATCCAGTAGGTGTTACAATAAGCAAGGCTGCAAATTAAAGGATATGAAGTAACTGTTATATATCAGGTATTGTTTTCAGTTACGTGGGACTTTCGCGAGTTTCGTATGTCTCCAGAAATATAGGTTCTAACTAAGTCATGGGTCAAAGAAACGCTGTCCACATAAAAAGGAAAATCCATTAATCGTCACAACAACAGGTACACCAATAGGGATATTTAACTTTGGGTATTTCCGTTACGTAACTCCAACCAAAACGGAAAAGCAACGATGTCATGTGGTTACAGAAATAAGAGTTTGAACTTACGTAATAATTTCCAGTTTTCAAAGTAATGGAAGAAAAGCGGAGGAGGGGCAATTCGTGTGTAAGTTTCAATTAATAACAAGGGCTCTACATCTGCTTCTGCGTCTGTAACCCTCAAGCCACCATATGGTGCACGGCGCAGTTGTAAGTATGTGTTTGTATGTTGGCAGCGCTATGTAGCCCTCTGCATTAATAACTCTGACAGCGCTGTGCGCACTCTGTAAGAGACTCTGTGGCCGGTCGGACTCTCTGTTAGAGGTGAATAAGCAGCAGTGATAGCAGTTGGAGGTGACCAGCCAGCAGTGATGGAAGTTGGGAGTGAGTAGTCAGCAGTGATGGAGGTTACAGTCAATAATTAGCAGTGTTGGAGGTTTGCAGTACTAGCGCAAGTGGATGGTCTGAATGTGTATCCGTCATGGAGATTTATTACTGATGATTTTTTAAAACTGGTTGTCACTTGATTAACCCTAGGATGCATGGTGCCGAAAACACACATGAATGCATATGGAGTGCCTCCAAGGCCCTGCCCTAATTTAAAATTTTCCTCTTTTCACATAATAATTTTTTGGAGTTAAATTTATTTCTGTCATATTTATTGTCATATTGAAAGATTCCTAAGATACAGTAACAGGATCTGATGTGCCTGATTAACATTTTATTAGTCTTTTTTAAAAACTTTATTATATCTGGTTTCTTTTTTGCATGAGCTTCATCAATGTTTCTGTCACGATGCATTGTGCTAATGAGAACTACAGACTTTTTCTTTTTGGGAACATAACTCACCATTGTAATGTCACCTCTAAATGCAAATAAAGAGGAATGAATCGCTCTTGAGGCAGATGGTTTCACCTCATTAGAAATTTCTGGTTTATTTTGTTTGATTGTTCCAACCACTGTAATTTGCTACTGAAGCATCTCTTCTGCCAGCTGGACACTAGTAAACAAGTAATAATTTTTGATGATCCTTCAATGCTTTTATCAAGATCTTTCAGCACATTCAATCTAAGATTTTTCTGAATAGGTTCATGGGGCTTCCTTTCCGTGTTAACAATTCCGTCTAAAGCATATGCAGATGTAGCAGCACATAACCAAAATATTTTTATGCCATATTTGGCTGGTTTAGAGGGCATATACTGGGTGAAGCTGCATCTTCCACTAAATGGGTTTAGCTATTCGTCAACTGTGAGCGAATCATTGGGAATCATTCTATTTCTACACTTGTCAGGAAATAGTTCCCATACACAGCGAACAGCCGCAAGTTTGTAATCTGCAGATCGAGCTTCACGGGTACGCCTGTCATCATATCTAATCAATCTCCTTATATCCTCGAATCTATTTACTGACATGGTGGCCTTATTTGTAGGATTTGCCCTCTCATCCAAGAATAATTCTCTAATAGAGACATCCCATTTCTTCTCAACACCAGAAAGCAGTAAAAGACCAAGAAAACCCTCCATTTCAGCAAGCGAAACGTTTTACCACGTATAGCAGCCACTCTTCTGCCTTCAATATTTCTGCAGTTGATGATTTCCTCTGGTATTTCCTT
The DNA here is from genome assembly GCF_023864345.2 of Schistocerca serialis cubense. Taxonomy (NCBI): domain Eukaryota; kingdom Metazoa; phylum Arthropoda; class Insecta; order Orthoptera; family Acrididae; genus Schistocerca; species Schistocerca serialis. The sequence goes on from NC_064642.1 coordinate 527,371,609, forward strand.
GGAGATTAAATAGTCCCAGGCATCCTTAGGTTTACAGGTTTTCAAACCACGGGCTGGACTCGGTGCCTTTTTTCGATATTATGGACAGGCGTACGAGAAGTTTCCAAATCGTTCCATTCCGACTAATGTATGTGTGGTCTTCTATACCTTTTTGTGGTGGTTCTTCATTTTCAGAGTCTAATTCTTCACTGCTTGCATCTTCAAAAATATTTCCTTCCTCGCATGAATTATCTTCTTCAAACCACTGAGCCACAACACTTTCAAAATTAGCTGCATTTGCACGTACTGACTCTCTTGCTTTGCGTGTCGAAGCCATAGCAAAAGGAGTGTCTCTCGAACAGTAGCTTGTGCAGCACTAAACGAGTCATACTAGTAACAATATGGGCCTTGCAGCAACAAACTACAGTATCAATGAGGCTGACAAGAGCAGCACTGGATAACAATTCTATGCAATAATACAAACATTTGATAGCAAAAAGATCAATAATACTCAGACATCACCAATATGTGAAAGAAATGTGTTTTATTTTTTAGTTATACTGTTACTACTGCTGCTGTTGGCACTCCTGTTGCTGTAAATACCACTAGAGTTTTTGTTTAATTAATAACTGGTTCCAAACAAATGTTGAAGACAATATAGGCTAAAGAACATTTACAAATGTGTGAGGGCTTCTGAAGCCCTGCTTATGCATTCACGGTGTATGGTTAAACGTATTGAATTATACAAAAGACCTAAAAAGGTATCTCGTTCAGACGTGATAGGTGGAATGTCACAGTGTTAGTGAAAGATTACTGGAAAGCAGTTTGAAATCAAACAAAAAATTACAGAATTTTTTTTTAAAATGAAGACGTAGAAGGGCCTCAGAGGCCCTGTATATGCATCCTAGGGGTAAGGTAAAATCTGCTAAATACATTGTTTGCTTTGCAACAAAATCTTTCCTTTGCTAACCACATGCCTATTAGAAGTAAGAGACTTCAGTAGTTAGAATTTTTTATTTAGCTTGCAGTATTGGCGCTTGTATCGCTGTAGTTCACGTCATGAAGATTTTCTGTGAGGTAAGTGACTTACGATATGTATGGGTTATTGTTAGGATTTCTTCTAATTCAGGGTCATTCTTTTGTATTAATTATTTGAAGTCAGGTTATCATTTTTTGAGCAGTCATATTGCGTTGCGCCAGGATATTGCGTGTCAGTTTTGATATGATAAGAATAAGTAAAGAGAAAGTTGGCTCAGTATGTTCAGTTTCACTCAGCAGTTTCAGAATCAAATAATGTAGAAGTTTCACCCTCTCCTAGTTATTATAATTTAAGTAAAAACTTTTTACTAAGAAGTTTCGCAGTATACCTTGCATCACACACTCCTCCGAGAAAAATGACTCTATATACTCTCCCATACGAATCGTGATTTCTCTTTGCTTCACGATCGTCACGCGAGATGTATGATAATGGTTATAGGAACATTGTATAGCGTTTTGTAACTGCAGATTCTCTAAAACTTTCTCGGTAGTATTTTGTCAAGAGAACGTCGTCTCCCCCCCCCCCTCCCCCCCCCCCCCCCCCCACACACACAGGGATTTCCGCTAGGGTTCACGTAATATGCCCGCAATCCCCGCATGTTGATCGGACCTACAGCTAACAAGACAAGAACACGCCTCTGAATTGCTTCGATATTTCCTTTAATCCTTGCTTGTGGGATCACAAACACTCGAAGTGTACTCAGGAACGGGTCGCACATGTGTTCTGTACGCGATCTACTGTATAGATGAACCAACCTTTCTATAACTGTCTGAATAACTGAAGTCACCCGTTCGTCTGTCCTACGTAAGCAGACTGTTTAGGTTTTTATGTTGGTAACGCCACGTAGCGCTCTATATGACAATCACTGACTATGCTGTGTGAAGTCTGTGGCTGGTTTGCATTGTTGGAATTTTGCTATTGTAGTGTTGGGCAATTGGATGTGAACAGCGCGTAGAGTTGCGCAGTTGGAGGTGAGCCGCCAGCAGTGGTGGATGTGGAGAGAGAGATGGCAGAATGTTTAGAGCGGACGATCTGGACGTGTTTTCATCAGAAAGAGTAAATTTGCTATACTGGATATTATGAATTTTGAACATTATTAAGGTAAATACATTATTTATTCTCTATCAAAATCTTTCATTTGCTGACTATGCCTATCAGTAGTTAGTGCCTTCAGTAGTTAGAATCTTTTATTCAGCTGGCAGTATTTGCGCACGCTGTATTGCAGTAGTTCGAGTAACGAAGATATTTGTGAGGTACGCGATTCATGAAAGATATAGGTTATTGTTAGTCAGGGCCATTCTTTTGTAGGGATTTTTGAAAGTCAGATCGCGTTGCGCTAAAAATATTATGTGTCAGTTTAGTGGTGATCAGAATAAATTAAGAGAGAAATGTCTGAGTAAGTTCAGTTTTGCTTAGCTGTTTGAAAATCAAATAACGTATGGGGTTTACCAGCACAGTAATTCATCAATTTTTCTAAGGGGGGGGGGGTGTCACCTACAACCGACTTAATCCAAGCTGGTAGCCGAACAAGAAAAAATATCTCACATACTGCATAGCGTTGCTATTAAACAGGCTAGCTTATCTACAAAATACTCTAGTTTAGGACAGAAACAAGATAACCTTGTAGCCGAACAGGGAAATTACTTTGTTAGAGATTTGATTGCTAAAGTTAACATATTACCTACCAAGTTAAATTTTGACAATCTCAAATCTGATGTTCACCGTATAAATTCAGAATATATTGATTTAGTGGGTGATATGGCTAGTCTAAAAATCTCTCAACAAACTATTCCATCCGAGACTTTAAAAAGTAAATCTAAGGTAACAATATTACCAGACAAGGTCGAGGAAGTATCCTCGGGTTGTGTTCAAGTGGTTGAAACTGAAGTCTCACAGTGTGTTGCTACACTGTTACAACAAGCAATACAACAAATGCCAGCATCCGTAGTACCCAATACTGCACAAATCCAAACCGAATTCACTAATGTAAAGCAGCAAATCGAAGCCGAATTTATCAAATGGAAGGAAGTCATGGAGGAAACCATAGATGACTGCAATAAAACCACCATGACCTCAAGTAGAATATTTCAACAAACCATGTTGCATTTTCTGACGAAATTATGCCGAATTTGCCAGCAACAACTTTCGTAATGAGTAACTCTGTACCGACAGCTAACAATGAAGTTGCTGTGTCAGACACATTCCATGGCAATATACCAAACAATAATCTGTACGTACATATGCTCATGGAATAGAAGCTACTAAAGCATCGAAAATATCAGACTTTTCCACCGAAGCAGCGATCGGTTAATCCAGTGGTTTTTATTCGAGGATTTCGAGGAGTCTTGTCTAGGGCATAGCCTGATGCCCAGAAAATCAGTTCCGTGGCAGGCTACATACAAGGGGAGGGAAGCCTTCGGTGTACAGATGTAATAGAGACGTACCAGACGTATGAAGAATTTGAAAAGGCTTTTCTCAACCGGTATTGGTCCAAGGAATCGAGGAGCGTTTGAAGAAAGCGGTGTAAATTTGTGGTAAGATCTTATGGGACCAAACTGATTAGGTCATGTGTCCCTATGCTTACACACTAGTTCGTCAAACCTAAACTAACTTATGCTATGGACAACACACACACTCATGCCCGAGGGAGGACTCGAACCTCCGACGGGGGCAGCTGCGCAGACAGTGACAAGACGCCTCAGACCGCACGGCTACCACGCGCGGCAAGAAAGAGGTGTACAATCCACAACCCTTTCCATTCAAATCATTCAATCTCCGGATATACTTCAAGTAGTATTTGAATAAGGCCAGACATTGGACGGAAGCAATTCCTCAGAAGGACATAGTGAAAAATATTGAGGCCGAACTTCCGGTGGTGGCACGTGAGAAGTTAATGTACGCACCAGAAGACAATGTTGAGGAATTTCTATCCGTGGTAGACACAGTTGACCTTCTCCAAGAAGATTTAAGATAAAGAAACCAAAATAGTGGTCCGTTTAATTCCTTTCATAAATATTTTGCAAACCACAATGGACAGAACCTCAAAAACAGGCAAATAAATTCAGGTAGCACGAATCACGCCGAACGCCAACAAATGAACAACATTCAGCGACTTAATGCAAACGCACAGAATTTGCAACCTCGCTGCAACGAAAACAGGAGGTATGATAGGCGTTTTGACCCTATCAACCAGGGCAACAACACACAAAGTAGACCACAAAATCAAGGCAACTGGCAGCAGCCATCAAACTCGAAACAATCTACTGCCATTAGCAGTCCCAACTGGAGAAACAGTCCGGTGATAATTACCAATGTAACAGATGACTCAAGAGCACCAACCAACCGACAATTAAACTAAACGAGACCAAATCGTGCCCCTGAGGAACGGTCGTCAGTGAAGACAGGGGCTCCAACGAGAGAATGAGTAAGTTCATATGTAATAATGGTCATAATTTGAAGGCTGAACTGACTGAGGACGTAAGTGGATTTGCCAGTAGAAGGATGACAGTTTTTACGCCAATGATTTTTTTCAGGGATTCTGGGTAAAACGGTCAACTTAATTCCTGACACAAGTGCCAACGTTAATGTTATTTCAGCATCTTTGTTTAACAAACTCTCTCGAAATGCCAGTCTTTCCTGTAAGTAATTGTAAGGTAATTTGAGCTGTGGGCAGTAACGCTCACAACATACGTGTACAGACACAATTGGAGTTAAGACTAGAAATGCAGCGATTTCATGCGCGTTTTTAGTAATCAGTAAGTTGTTGGATAGTAGGAATGGAGGAGATACGCGAGAAGGACGTGCACTTCGACTTCTCAGCGTGATATGCAGATTTATATGTTGATGGTGAGAGGATTTGTGTGGAGTTGAGGCGGGAAGAGAGCACACACGGGCAATTTTTTCAGAGATCCAACATCAAGCTGATCCATTATCACAAGAAGAAAAATTAGAATAATATTCTAAAAGCTTATATTAAGAGAATTTGCACCTTGGCTGGTCATGTAACTCAGAAGACATCTGAATGAACTTGTCTGAATTATATTCAAAGAGTTCAACTTTCAAACCTTATGAAAGACTACCTAGCGGTTTTCACTGAAAAGTCAGGTATCATCAAAAGATATGTGCGTCCCTTGGACTTATATCCCGGTGACATATACTGTCATAGTTTCTACCCAACACCGTACAGAGTACTTCAACCTGTTGACAAAGAAGTTCATTGAATGATGGAGTGGAATCGAGATTTCATCTAGTCCACGCTGTAGTCCACTGCTGGTTGTACCCAAGCCAGATGGTAAGGTTTGCCTAGTTTTGGATGCCCGTAAGATCAAGAAGATTATCGTTCCAGTCAGAACGCACCCCGAAATTATTGACGAACTGATTCAAGAGTTTCACAGCAAGATGTACTTCACCACATTCGACCTCCACGCTACGTACTGGCAGGTCAACCCAGAAGAAAATTCTAGGAAGTATACCTACGCGGACAGAAGCTACCAATTTAAAGTCCTGCCATCGGCCAGAACGTTAGTTCAGGAGTCTTCATTCCGGCCCTAGTTGCAGTACACAGGCCTGAATTTCAGAGCCAGCTAACGTCTTCGTGGACGATATACTAATAGCAACAACATTGTGGGATGAGCACATTAATCTCTTGTCGAGAGGCCTCTCAACATTTCAAGAATCTGGAATTACTGCGAATTTACAAAAGTCACTCTTTGCACTGAATAAGATCAAGTTCCTCGGACACCTGATTAATGTCGTTGGAATTCTACCAGATTCTTCCAAGATAAGTGCTATAAAGAACTTCCCGAAGTCCAGCAACAAGAAACAGCTGACGGCCTTTTTCAGAATGTCGTCATTTTTTAGGAGATTTCTCGACGACCACTTATGAATGCAGAAGAGCTTCACCGATTACAACGTGAAAATGTTCGGTGGCGGTGGACAAGTGAATGCTATATTGCATTCCGGCGCATCAAAGACGGCTTATCAAATGCAAAAATCCTACACCACCCGGATGTATCACAGGAATTCGGACTAATGACTGATTATTCGAGCATAGGCTTAGGCTCAGTGCTCTTCCAGATTAAACAAATAGATGGAAAAGCAACGTTCTACCCCATTGCATTTACGAGGAGAATTTTGTCGTGTTGTGGGCGACCATATGCGACAACTGAATTAGACGCCCTTGCAGCCCAATGGGCTTTTAAGTAAGTTCATTATTACTTATACCATGCATGCAAAATAGTAGGTTTACAATCTGAAGGTATCATGGAACAAGAACAGAGTCAGCATTGTATTCTTCGTACTGTGAAATCATGTGCAAGAATTTGGAAAGTTTACAAAGGAAGGATCCACAATGGTCTTCAGTTCTAGCCAACCTTAGACAGAGCAAGCAGCCACAATCAAAGAAGTTTTTCCGAACCGAGAATGATGTATTATTTTACGGAAGAAATCCGCGGATGAATGGTATATGAGCATCCCGGCGGATATGTACGCGTTATGTTTGGGAACACTGTGGTGTAGCTCAATGTGCGACGAAGATAGGCACTTACTGCTACTTTCCCAGCTTGAGAAGAAAACAGTTAAGAAAGAGTAAAGAGTTAAGAAAATGTAAGATTTCTCAAGTAACTAAGCCGAATAACCAAGGAATCTACATCTACATGCATACTCTGCAAATCACATTTAAGTGCTTGGCAGAGGGTTCATCGAACCATCTTCACAATTCTCTATTATTCCAATCTCGTATAGCGCACGTAAAGTATGAACACCCATATCTTTCCGTACGAGCCCTGATTTCCCTTATTTTATCTTGGTGATAGTTCCTCCCTATGTAGGTTGGTGTCAACAAAATATTTCCGCATTCGGAGGAGAAAGTTGGTAATTGGAATTTCGTGAGAGGATTCCGTCGCAACGAAAATCGCCTTTCTTTTAATGATGTCCAGCCCAAATCCTATATCATTTCTGTGACACTCTCTCCCAAATTTCGCGAAAATACAAAACGTGAAGCCTTTCTTTGAACTTTTTCGATGTACCCCGTCAGTCGTATCTGGCAAGGATCCCACATCACGCAGCAGTATTCTAAAAGAGGACGGACAAGCGTAACGTAGGCAGTGTCCTTAGTAGATCTGTTACATTTTATAAGTGTCCTGACAATAAAACGCAGTCTTTGGTTAGCCTTCCACACAACATTTTCTATGTATTCCTTCCAATTTAAATTGATCTTAATTGTAATACCTACGTATTTAGTTGAATTTACGCATTTTCGATTAGTCTGATTTATCGTGTAACCGAAGTTTAACGAATTCCTTTTAGCACCCATGTGGATGACCTCACACTTTTCGTTATTTAGGGTCAACTGCCACTTTTCGCACCATTCAGATATCTTTTCTAAATCGTTTTGCAGTTTGTTTTGGTCTTCTGATGACGTTATTAGTTGATAAACGACAGCATCATCTTCAAACAACCGAAGACGACTGCTCAGATTGTCTCCAGAATCTTTAATATAGATAAGGAACAGTAAAGGGCCTATAACACTACCTTGGGAACGCCAGAAACAACTTCTGTTTTACTCGATGACTTTCCGTCGATTTCTACGAACTGTGACTTCTCTGACAGGAAATCACAAATCCAGTCACATAACTCAGACGATATTCCATAAGCTCGCAATTTCACTACCAGCCGCTTGTGTGGTACAGTGTCAAAAGCCTTCCGGAAATCCAGAAATACGGAATCGATCTGAAATTCCTTGTCAATAGCACTCAACACTTCATAAGAGTAAAGAGCTAGTTGTGTTTCACAGGAACGATGTTTTCTAATCCCATGTTGACTGTGTGTCAATAGACCCTTTTCTTCGAGGTAATTCATAACGTTCGAACACAATATATGTTATAAAATCCTGCTGCATATCGACGTTAATGATATGGGCCTGTAATTTAGTGGATTACTCCTACTACCTTTTCTGAATATTGGTGTAACCTGTGCGACTTTCCAGTCTTTGGGTTAAGATCTTTCGTCGAGCGACGGTTGCATATGATTGTTAGGTATGGAGCTAATGCATCAGCATACTCCGAAAGGAACCTAACTGGTATACAGTCTGGACCAGAAGACTTGCTTTTACTAAGTGACTTAAGTTGCTTCACTACTCCGAGGATGTTTACTTCTACGTTACTCATGTTGGCAGCTGTTCTCGATTAGAATTCTGGAATATTTACTTCGTCTTCTTTTGTGAAGGCATTTCGGAAGGCTGTGTTTAGTAACTCTTCTTTGGCAGCACTGTCTTCGACAGTATCTCCATTTCTATAATGCAGAAAAGTCATTGATTGTTTCTTGCCGCTAACATACTTCATATACGACCAGAATCTCTTTGGATTTTCTGCCAGGTTTCGAGACAAAGTTTCGTTGTGGAAACTATTATAGGCATCTCGCATTGAGGTCCGCGCTAAATTTCGAGCTTCTGTAACAGATAGCAAATCTTGCAGATTTTGCGTGTTTTTAAATTTGGCATTTTTGTTTCGTTGTTTCTGCAACAGTGTTCTAACCCGTTTAGTATACCAACGAGGATTGGCTCCGTCGTTTGTTAATATATTTGATACAAATCTCTCAATTGCTGCCGATACTATTTCTTTGAATTTAAGACACATCTGGCCTACACTCATATTATTAATTTGGAATGAGTGGAGAATGTCTCCCAGGAAGGCGTCAAGTGAATTTTTATCTGCTTTTCTGAATAGGTATATTTTTCGAGGATTTGGGGATTATAGTATTCAGTCTCACTGCGTCAACCCTGTGTTCACTAATTCCTGAATCGGTTTTGATAATCGTTATTAACTCAGGATTATTTGTTGCTAAGAGGTCAAGTGTGTTTTCACGATCGTCTACTATTCACATGGGCTCATGAACAAACTGCTCGAAATAATTTTCAGAGAATGGGTTTAGCACAATTTCGGATGATATTTTATGCGTACCTCCCGAATTAAACATGTATTTTCCCCAACATATCGAGGGTAAATTAAAGTCAGCACCAACTATTATCGTATGAGTCGGGTACTTGTTTGAAATCAGACTCAAGTTTTCTTTTAACCTTTCAGCAACAATATCATGTGAATTGGGAGGTCGGTAAAAGGATCCAATTATTATTTGATTCCGGTTGCCAACAATGACCTCTGCCCATACTAACCCACAGGAAGTATCTACTTCAATTTCGCGGCAAGATAAACTACTTCTGACAGCAACAAACACGCCACCGTTAACTGTGTTTAGCCTATCCTTTCGAACACCGTTAGGTTCTTCGGAAAAATTTCGGTTGAGCCTATATCCGGCTTTAGCCAGCTTTAAGTGCCGATAACGATTTGAGCATCAGTTCTTTCTATTAGCGCTTGGAGCTCTGGTACTTTCCCAACACAGCTACGACCATTTACAACTGTTATACCAATGGTTCCTGTATCTACGTTTTTCCTGAGTTTAACCTACACGCTTTGTGACTGAAGCCCTTCTTGTGTTTTCCCGAGACTCTCTAACCTAAAAAATCGCCCAGTCCACGCCACGCAGCCCCTGCTACCCGTGTAACCGTCTCCTGCGTACAGTGGACACCTGACCTATTCAGCGGAACCCGAAACCCAACCACCCTTTGGCGCTAGTCGAGGAATCTGCAGCCTACACAGTCGCAGAACCGTCTGAGCCTCCGATTCAGACCCTCCACTTGGCTCTGCACCAGAGGTCCACAATCGGTGCTGTCGACTATGCTCCAAATGGGAAGCTCTGCTTTCATCTTGCAAGCAAGACTGGCAGCCTTTACCATCTCTATTAGCCGCTCGAAACCAGAGAGAATCCCTTCCGATCCAAAGTGACACACATCACTGGTACCGACGTGAGCCACCACCTGCAGTTGGCTGCACCCTGTGCTCTTCGTGGCATCCGGGAAGACCCTTTCCACGTCTGGAATGACTCCACCCGGTATGCACACGGAGTGCACATTGGATTTCTTACCATTCTTGTCGGCCAAGTCCCTATGGGGCCCCATAACGCTCCTAACGTTGGAGCTCCCTGCTGAAATGTATGGTTTCGCAGGGATCGAATGAAGGGTAGAGCCACGGGTAGTAACATATCTGAAATGTAATGTCCACTGTTCAAAGTGCCGTCAATGCGAATAAGAGGTGACCGGGAAGTGTAACCAATGGCACGCCATACCATCACGCCGGGTGATACGCCAGTATGGCGATGACGAATACACGCTTCCAATGTGCGTTCACTGCAATGTTGCCAAACACGGATGCGACCATCATGATGCTGTAAACAGGACCTAGATTCATCCGAAAAAATGACGTTTTGCCATTCGTGCAAACAGATTCGTCGTTGAGTACACCGTCGCAGTCGCTCCTGTCTATGATGTAGCGTCAAGGGTAACCGCAGCCATGATCTCCGAGCTGATAGTCCATGCTGCCGCAAACGTCGTCGAATTGTTCGTGCAGATGGTTATTGTCTTGCAAACATCCCCATCTGTTGACTCAGGAATCGAGACGTGGCTGGATCATCCGTTACAGCCATGCCGATAAGATGCCTGTCACCTCGACTGCTAGTCATACGAGGCCGTTGGGATCCTGCACGGCGTTCCGTATTATGCTCCTGAACCCACCGATTCCATATTCTGCTAACAGTCATTGGATCTCGACTAACGCGAGCAGCAGTGTCGCGATACGATAAGCTGCAATCGCTATAGGCTACAATCCGACCTTTATCAAAGTCGGAAATGTGATGGTACGCATTTCTCCCCTTTACACGAGGCATGACAACAACGTTTCACCAGGCAACGTCGGTCAACTGCTGTTTGTGTCTGAGAAATCCGTTGGAAACTTCCCTCATGACAGCACGCTGCAGGTGTCGCCACCGGCGCGAACCTTGTGTGAATGCTCTGAAAAGCTGATCATTTGCATATCACAGCATCTCCTTCCTGTCGGTTAAATTTTGCGTCTGTAGCACGTCGTCTTTGTGGTGTAGCAATTTTAATGGCCAGTAGTGTACATTATTGGAATGCTTCATACCTTTTAGAAGTACAATCAGTTGTATCCAGTACGTGCAGTAACCAGCAAGGCCATACTAAGAAACTTTTCAATGACTTCATACCATCCACTGGAAAATCAGAAGCAATTCTTACAGATAATGCATTCGTATTTACCTGTTATACTTGGAAGAATGCTAAGCAAGCAGCAGGCATCAAACATATAGAAACGAGTTGTCACCATCGTGAAACCAGTCCGAGAGGATGAGTCTTAGTCTTTAGAGAAGTGAGCCGGTTTATGAAGACCTATTGCTCCAACCAGCAAACCAAATAGATAGAATACTTTGAAGATTTTACTCAGATTAATCTGAATAATTCGCAGCATACTACAACCGGATGTACACAGAAGGAACTAATATTTGATAAAGAAGAAGAAAACGAGTTGACAAGATTGTTACCAATAATCCGAAGAAACAAGATTAACCGGGTCAGAAAATTAGAAATGCTTACTTGAATATGTCAGCAGTAGCTGACAGAGGAAAAACGAAGCAAGATCAATGGATAAATAGAAGACAATCGTACGCCATGGGCGATTTGATACTTTTGAGGTCGCACACGAAGCCGTCATCAATTTCCAAGCGGAATAGGAAGTGGCGGGCCTTATATCAAGGACCTTACATCATCATGAAGATCCCACATCCTGGGGCATACCTACCTAGGATATCCAATTTCGATGAAAGTCAAGCTTGTGCACTCACAAAAGGACATAAGTATTTTTTAAACAGCGGACTAGTAAGTGAAGTATTTGTGGAGAAACTACTACAGACAGTGAAACATAATTGTTTTAATATCATATCTGTAATATTAATTGATGTGTAAATAGTAGTTTAGGTGTTCTTTGATGTATTGCATGAAGACAATGTCAGAAACTACTGAGTGACATTAGCGGACATTAAGTGTGATTAAGCCAATCGCTACTCACAAGACACTCTTATGCAGAGTGGAAGATTTTTGTTTATTCTTTAGTGTATAAGATTTTTACATCTAGTATTAAGGATGGAAGTTAATTTCTTTTTTGAAGATTAACAATTATATTCTATTTCTTGATCCTGTGCATAAGTGATGCAGTTTCTAACTACAGATTTCCCTTGTATCTCGTGTCAGTTTGTTGATTAGGTGTTAGTTGATTGTTTTGTGATTCCTTCCTCAAGATAGACCTATCTTTCTATGTTTCCTGTCTTTCAACTCTTTTCTTCAGGTTTTCCCTTATTTTTGTTGATCCTTCAGATCAAGAGAATTTTTCTTGTTGGTGCTAGACTTGAGAGCAATTTTCCTAGGAACAGACGGAAATATGATTGATGCTATCTTGGACAGGTGAAAAGGTTTTCTAAAGCAAGTCAGCGATGTGCCAGAGAGGACTAGGTCATGTAATTATCATTGAATGATTGTTTGATGTAACCTGGCTATTGACTGTGAAGAACAGTGTCCTTCGGCATTGTGTTAATCGCCTTCTGCGAGATGGACAGTGAACCATGTTCCTGTTATTTTGTGTTAGGTTACGAACTATCTTTTCAACGGTCTTCCGCTGAAGTGTTGACTTTGGACAGTGTCGCAAAATTCTTTCGATTTTTGTGTTCTTCATTTGGAAGTGTTAATAGGCATAGACAGTGTGTTTCTGATCAATTGCTAGTGCATATGAGGAATTTTTCACCGCCGGCGGCGGTGGTCTCGTGGTTCTAGGCGCGCAGTCCGGAACCGCGCGACTGCTACGGTCGCAGGTTCGAATCCTGCCTCGGGCATGGATGTGTGTGATGTCCTTAGGTTAGTTAGGTTTAAGTAGTTCTAAGTTCTAGGGGACTGATGACCACAGCTGTTAAGTCCCATAGTGCTCAGAGCCATTTTTTTTTAATTTTTCACCGTTCTTCGCTGAAGCAACTGTGTAACTGTCGATTAAGGGACAATGTACCTGTGTTGTGAAGTTTTCTTCAGTTTACATGACTCTAAGTACTGTGTTCTGTCACTTTTTTTTTATTTTGACGCAATGTGTCCAAACCGACACTGTCGAATTTGTTTGTTGACAGAAGTGAGTCGGAATGCGAAAATAACCCAATTCCATTCCAGATGGGCGCTGTGGCGAGTCATTTCGTCTTTTCTCTTTCATGTTTCATGTTTCCTTTACATATCGGGAGAACATCTAGAACTGTGAGGCCTAGATCATACCATCCCGTCCCCAGTCCCGACAACCCTCCACTACCAGTATCTCACCGCACCTTGGACGACAACATCCCTTTCCAGTTTACATCCAGCTTCTCACCGTTCTTCGACATGCGACGACACCACCGTACGTCGTCATCGGCATGTTTCGTCGATACAATATACTCAAATACGTTCGGTAGTATAAGATGAACTAGACGATTTTTGTAACCAGTAAGTGATTCGCCAGCATGCCGTACGGAAAACACATATTGCTTAATCAACTCGTTCCTGACCCGAGTAGACAGTCTTTGCTGAAGGATCATCGTGCTTAGCTCACGCAGATGACTCTCATGCGCCATGACGCTGCTTCCCATCTCAGCTAAAGAACCCTTCCACAAGGGTGTAAGAGGTCCGTGACTAAGGAATATATTGCTAGCGCACTCGAGCAGATGTAACTTCGATGTTACTGCGAGCTACTACTACTGCTGCTGCTGCTGCTGCTGCCGACCCCTCTGGTCTGCAGTTCTGTTGTAGCTTACATATCGCAGGCAGCACGTGAGCAATACATCGATGTTACATCTGCTCGAGTGCGCTAGCAATAAATTCGCCATGGATCTCTTACAAGGGGTACCGGAATAATATGAAGTACCAAATCCCCAGTGCCCTTAAATATAGGGAATTTCTTCTCTATGTTTAAAAAAGAACTAAAAAATGTCCCCCAACTAATTAACGGTATCTGTGGCAAGATAATATATGCCATTACTCACGCTAAGGAATGGATTCAGAAATTTGGCTAATCAGGCTGTCTCACTACGCATATTCTGTTCCATGGGACTGTGAGTTTTCCCGGACGCTTCAAAATGTCACATCAATCTCCTCATGCTCTCGGGATCTCCAGTCCCATCATAAGGCCCTTAGCTTTCTTTGCACCGGAGTTACCGCGGACAGTAATTCACTCACCTTTGCTCCTTCGTTTAGATGGAACACCAGAAACTACAGACCCTAAGTCCTCCACTCGGTTAGACAGATGCACGATCTGAGCTTGCTGGCGATATATTTGCGCATGAGAGGAACTAGTGTCTGCCAAGAACGCCACATACTTAACTAACTGTACCAAGGGAGCGGAGCAACCGCAAGCGCAGCACTTATCTGGCCTGCGTGACCCATCGTGACCTCCACGTGGAACGTGATCACTCCATGGTGAGTCCGCATAGCTCGCTATGAAAAACACGTTTTCGGTAAAAAGAGGTTTAGACTAGGACGTAACCATGCTCTAGCTAACAGAACGGAACAATTTCTTTGTTCACGTTCACACCAATATCTCTGGATTTAGAAAGCCAGGAATGCAATGCGCACACGGCGCTATAAACACTAAGGATTGAGGATTTGCGGTTTGTCGAAAACTGCAGCAGCAACACATCTTGAATCGCATGCTGTTTATATTCCCACTTGGCCCTTTCACCAAAAATTGTCGTGCTCTATTATCTTTTTCGCGAAAGTACAGACAAATATTTTTCATCTCGTGTTATCAAACGCATACTAGATTTAGAGTTTACGTCCGACAACGCAAATTTCTACATAAGAGAAGTTCTGAAGTCCATGTATTTTTTATCATGGTTCATGAAGGTAAATAACTTCATCAAAACATAAATGGAACAATCAACAACTGCGTTTACCTAGTTAGAGAACACAAACAGTCAGGTCCTAGAAGTAGCGCTGGGGGAAACCAGACGGCATCATTTGTTGTTAAGTACCTCCTCCAAAAATTGATTAAACAACAAGAAATTCTTTCCAAAACAATAACAAGGTACAACTAACAATGATTTCTTTTATATTTAAAAAAATGAATTAAGGCTCAACTTTAAGAAAAATGGTTAAACTCCAAATACCAGATGTTAAACGGTGCTTCGCAATTTTAAAAGGATTACAAAAGGTCAGAACATTTTATGTTAATGAGTTAACAATTGAACAGCCCCACGTGAGGTCTGGACATAGCCCACTAGTGGCACAACAGCTCCTGGCGACAAAGCAAGCGAGGGTATGAGTTCCGCTACAACATGTACAGCAAACGCTCTCTTCAACAGAGAAAGGGAAAAACAAAGCTTAGGCTTTTGGCCAAGCTCTGAAATATATCACACCTAGAGTGGGTATAAAGGGGAGTAACAAAGACTCAAAGGTCATTTAAAATTTGTGTATCATATAAAATATTCTGCTTATTACGCTAGAAAGTAAGGAGGGAAATACACTGCTGGCTTCAAGGACCAAGTCACTGCCACTTTATGTCTTGAGCTTCTATCCTTGTGAAATCGAAGGAAAACTACGGAATGATGACATCTCCTGTCTCAAATACTGGATTTTATTAATTAAAATACCTTTTTGTAAACCAACATTTATAAACACTCAACAGACATGAAATACAGTGTGCCATTACGCCTATATTCTGCCACTAATCTCCGGGCCCGTTACCGAGCAACCGTCTCTGGCCTCTCGCACACCCTACATCCACTTACGGACTCTTGAACACTAGACTCCTAGCTCACCCACTCGCACATTGTTGACTGCACTGCACTCCAGTGTATCCTTAAGTTTATGATCACTTCATAGATCGTATGATCGATACTACGTAAAGGTGCAGCTATTAAGGCTACTATACCCTTACACACTGATTAAACGGGATCCCATTTCAAGTTCAACACAGTGGCAATGTGAAATCTACAGTTGAAGTTGGGCACATGCCGCAAGGCCTTAAAATAAAAATCAAAAGAAAACCACAGTTTGAGCCTAGGCACACGAATTACTTAAAAAAACACATACCGTAAACAGATAAGCCAAATTACATAATGGAGGGAGTTGAGTACATGCCAATGGCCCCTTCAAATAATCGCAAATTAAATGGAAAATACGGGAACGCAGCACAACTGAAGATGAAAATCTCGCGGACAACAAGCGCCAGGGCCGGTCGAGGTGGCCGTGCGGTTCTAGGCGCTCCAGTCCGGAGCCGCGCTGCTGCTACTGTCGCAGGTTCGAATCCTGCCTCGGGCATGGGTGTGTGTGATGTCTTTAGGTTAGTTAGGTTTAAGTAGTTCTAAGCTCTAGGGGACTAATGACCACAGCAGTTGAGTCCCATAGTGCTCAGAGCCATTTGAACCATTTTTTTTTGCACAAGCGCCACGCTCCTCCAAAAAAATTGCAGGAAAACTAGACAACTTTCTGGGAAACATTATAAACGACGCTCACCCTCAAACAGGAGGGGGTTCGCCGTAGCTCTATCCTAGAGCTGAAAAACAAAGAAGGCATTGACGTTGACCCAGTGTCTGGCAAAATCCCATCATGTAGGCATTCCGAGCGACTGCTCAGCCCGGGGCACGATCCGTAGACTTCGTCGAAACGTTCTAACATCTGCAAGAGGAACCGCGAAACCATACGAGCTAGTGCAGCGAGGATAGGTGTAGCCTCGGGAAGCTCGTCAAGTCAACAATCTTAGCACGGTAGACACCAGCTCATGACGCTCGCACCAGAAAGTCTGTGTGCCAGCAATGAATGCTTCTCAACTGCTCCTCAAGAAACACGTATGCTCCGCCGGACACCACTATCAACATCCGTCCCCTACCTTCCCACCCACCCCCACACACCATCGCCAGCCTCAACCCCTCCTTCCATCTTACCACAGACAGAGACCACAGACCGGCAAAGACTGTGCTCAGCTCGCTGAACACGAGCTATCGACCTCGCAACACAGTTTAAGAAGTGTGTGTTTCTAAGAGTGTAAATGGATGCCCTCGGTTGAAATGAGGTATCACTGCAAGCGCCTACTTGTGAGAGTAGGTAATGTTGATTATTCATTAGGATCCAGTTATATCTGTATGAAAAGTAATATTATTAAGTTTGTTTAGTTAAAAGAAGTCCACTTCTACGAGGTTTTTGAATGTATATTCTAGCAGTGAACAATTAGTGAAACGCCTCGAAATGGTGTATCATAATCAAAGCAAATTTTCTGCTTCTCAGTGCCTGGCTACAGCGAGTTCCACTGCATGGGCGAAGGAGACTCAGTAACGGTTTGATACGCCGTATAATGGCCGCTCTTTGGTTAAAAAGGACTATTAAACATACGAACAGGGCAAGCGAGAAGACTTGTCGTAGGGAGTCTGTTAACTAGCACTCAGTGATAGAAGTAAAATCAACTCCCATCAGTATGAACACTGATAGAATATCTCGATAAATCGAAATTCCTTGATAACGGTTTCGATAAACTGAAAATTTGTTTTTTTTATACACTCTATAAATCTAAGCGGGTTTCTTCACAGAGCGCTCACAAACACTATAATTCCAAGTCAATGCCTACCTAGCACATGGGAATTCGAATTTCTTCAGTTACGTTATTAAACTCATTGGAAGCTCCAATGTAACACAGAATATAAATTGTACAAATGTCGTAAAAGAAGTACCAGTGTTTGTTTCTCGCAGAAAATATGGTGGCCGTTGAGGTTATGGAACGTGGCGTGTGAAAGAACGTAGGGGGAACTTTCGAGATTCCGCTGTCCACACTGTCGACAAATGTGAATCAAAAAGACTGCATTACTGAAAACATATCGTATAGCAGGAGTAAGCGGACACAGCAATATTAGTATTAAGGAAATTTGTGCAGCAAATGCGAATGTTAATGACATAGTTTGTTAGGCATTGAAAAACGAAAAACAAAGTCTGCTAGCAAGTTATGATTCACATGACGAGTCCAGTAGTTGTTCCAAGTATCTTTCGGCCTGCACTCTAACTTTCAAAGACGGAAGTCGTACTGGAAAACGTAGCGAAGAATAAGTAACGGTATTGCTTGTAGTGAGCATGGACTGGTCTCAGAAACTAACGCCTCTTATGATAGCAAAAGCTGTAATCCGAGATGCTTCAATGGCGTCAGATCATGTCCTGTTTCCTACCGCTCCTACAAAACGGCGAGGATGAGAACAGAATTGTTCAATGAAGGGTTGTTTAACCTGAACTAAGACATGAACACACGGAAGCGACGATTCCTATCAAAATTTTATAACTTCGTAGCGCAAATAATTTGTGGCGCTGGTGATGAATAGCACTGAAGTTTGTCAGAGGTCTTACTAAAAAATTTTGGCAGCGATGACAGTGCCTGATAATGCATGGGGGAATATTCTGCGACCATTCTTCCTGCTATAAGAGAAAACCAGTAAACCCCCGATTCTGTAAAGAACCGAACTCCCTTGTATACAACAGCTTCAAACTGATTACTTCAGGAAATAATGAACTCTCATTAAGAAACACTGGATAACCATAGTCTGGGAAATTTGCGCTGTATTTTATGCACAACTACACTATGTGATCAAAAGTACTCGGACACCTTCAAAACAATACGTTTCTCATATTAGGTGCATAGTGCTGCCACCTACTGCCAGGTACTCCATATCAGTGACCTCAGTAGTCATTAGACATCGTGAGAGAGCAGAGGGGAGCGCTCCGCGGAACTTACAGACTTCGAACGTGGTCAGGTGATTGTGTGTCCCTTGTGTCGTACGTCTGTACGCGAGATTTCCACCCTCCTAAACATCCCTAAATCGACTGTTTCCGATGTGACAGTGAAGTGGAAACGTGAAAGGACACGTACATTACAAAATCATACAGGGCGACATCGTCTGCTTACTGACAGAAACCACCGACAGTTGAAGAAGGTCATTATGTGTAATAGGCAGACGTCTATCTAGACCATCTCACAGGAATTCCGCAATGCATCAGTATCCACTGCAAGTACTATGCCAGTTAGGCGGGAGGTGAGAAAATTTGAATTCCATGGTCGAACGGCTGCTCGTAAGTGACACATCACGCCGTTAAATGGCTCTGAGAACTATGGGACTAAACTGCTGAGGTCATCAGTCCCCTAGATCTTAGAATTACTTAAACCTAACTAACCTAAGGACATCACACACATCCATGCCCGAGGCAGGATTCGAACCTGCGACCGTATCGGTCGCGTGGTTCCAGACTGTAGCGCCTAGAACCGCACGGAAACCCCGGCCGGCTCATGCCGGTAAATGCCGAACGACACCTCGCTTGGTGTAAGGAGCGTAAACATTGGACTATTGAACAGTGGAGAAACGTTGTGTGGAGTGACGAATCACGGTACATAATGTGGCGATCCGATGGCAGGGTATGGGCATGGCGAATGGCCGGTGAACGTCATCTGCCAGCGTGTGTAGTGCCAACAGCTAAATTCGGAGGCGGTGGTGTTATGGTGTGGTCGTGTTTTTCATGGATGGGGCTTGCACCCCTTGTTGTTTGACGTGGCACTAACACTGCACAGGCCTACATTGATGTTTTAAGCATCTTCTTGCTTCTCTCTGTTGAAGAGCAACACGGGGATGCCGATAGCATCTTCCAACACGATCGAGTACCGGTTCATAATGCACTGCCTGTTGCGGAGTGATTACATGACAGTAACATCCCTGTAATGGACTGGCCTGCACAGAGTCCTGACCTATATCATATAAACACCTTTGAGAGGTTTTGGAACACCGCCTTTGTGCCAGTCCTCACCGACCGACATCGATATCTGTCGTCAGTGCAGCACTAGGTGAAGATTGAGCTGTCATTCCTCAAGAAATCTTCCAGCACCTGATTGAACGTATGCCTCCGAGAGTGGAAGTGTTATCAATGCTAAGGGTGGCCAACACCATATTGAATTTCAGCAGTATCGATGGAGGGCGCTACGAAATTGTAAGTCATTTTCAGCTAGGTTTCCGACCTTTTGATCACATAGTGCTAGTTTTTCACGATTCTCAATGTTTATGTCACCACATCTCCTGAACTATTTGTCGCACAATCCTATAATTTTCAGAAACATTCATTGGTATACGTAGACACTATCTGCAAACTGTTTTGCAAATCGAGTCAGTTGTAAAGAAACAATAAATCAGTACGTTATGTTTGATGCTGAAGTCTTATTACGTGAGCTGTGAAAAATGTGGTAAGTGATAAAATTTTCTCCTTTCATCATTTTGTGAGTGGTGTCAGCGATAAGAAGTTTCGCAACGATTTGAAATTAGGTGTCAAATTTGTTAGAAATCTCTAAGTGCTGTCATCCACAAGTACTGGTTAAATACTTATATTGCCTTATAACTTGCCATGTGCTAACTCAGGGATAGAGGAAAGACAGGAGATTTGAGGTCATTCTGCAATTTCTGAGCGGTGAGGAGCAAATGCAGAAAGACACATTTCCCGTGAAAGCAGGTTGATGACTTGGATCAGCGCCGAACGTGGTCGCATGACACGTACGTGAGGCACGGATCTTGGGACTCGGCAGTATGTTTGCAGTAGGACAGTCATGGAATTCAGGAATCTGATTCACATTTTTTACTAACCATCAGACTAACTACTGCTCTGAAGACTAATTCTAAACATTAGCAAAAGTAAAGGAGGCAGTTGTTTGCAGAATACGAGAAGGCAGTGACTGAATCCATGGAGGTGAGCGTAACAGAAGTATCGAACAAACTTGCGTACAAACTTGAGATCAACACTCCAAGTGAAGAAAATCGTCTCATCGAAGGTTTCCAGGCTGGCCATGAGTGACATGTAGTTGTCGCCCCAACAATCTGACTAAGAACTCTCACTGAATACAAAACACGGGTTTTTAAAGAATTTTGGTGGCACACTATTTCACCTTCCTATAGTTAACCCACCAATCCACCAGCACGTAACAAGCTTCAGCCAATATGACGATTTACTCTGCATCTCCAGGCGCCTCTGATCAACCACGTTTAGATTCCTCCTCTTCAGCCACTCAGTAGGTAGGAATGCTTCAAGAATTTACATAAACGAACTCCAAGTTTCATAGCAACAGCGTTCCGCTGAAACCTGAACGTCATTCCCACTTGTTATGGCCAGCAACGACAGTGTTTTACGTCATTTGGCCCTGGCCTCAGTCCTTCTGTGAGTGGGGACTGCTGCAGTAGCACTCCAGCCTGTGAAAACCCACTAACGCTGCAGTTCTCAGGAGCAAGTATCGAGCTTTCTGCCTCTGCTAAAACCTGCCTTTTCGTGGCCATCTTCTGTTGTGACACATTACAACAGCGTCTAGGCGGTGTGAAGCGAAACTTCTCCTGTAGCCTGTTGATGGCTTCCATTGGCCTTAATCATAACAACGTACAAGTCATTATGTCGTCAATATATGACAGACTCACGATTTCTTACTGCAATAAATTTCTTATTTTGTTAAACTTATATCGCAAGACTGCATCTGCTAGAGAATACATTATGACAACATTTAAAATTTTAAATTCCGTTAATAACTATGCGAAATACTGAAAATAAAATATTTGATGCCATTGCAACTGATGCAGAATTCTGCTTGCAGGATAATCGTTTAGTAATATTCATGTGCATTTGAGGATTTCGTAGATTTTTACGACAAGAGAAAGTCTTCAGTGCCCTGACTAAAGTGGATTCAGACTAACAGGTACACAGATGGAACATTGATGACAACGAAGCAAAGGGGGGAGGGAGGAGAAGAGACTAGAAAATGATCATGAACGAGTCTGCAGGAGGTGGTTAAACAGAAAAAGATCACTGTTTTCTTAGAATGATGAAACTGAATTACTTTCTGTGCTTTCGGAAAATTAAGTCTTTTGTTTCAAAGGTTACAATACATAAAATTAATAAAACTAGAAAGAAAGCAAACTATAGGTTCTAGTCATTGCTTTGTAAAGAAAAACTAGCGTTACTGAAATTACAATAATATTTTTTAATTTTAATTTTGGAGGGGATACTCTTAGGCTGCTTTTTGTTGATTCATCGGGATTGATCAGTCAAACTGTAGCCAAACAAAGGTTATTCTTTGGATGCTGACAATAACATGCTTTGTGACTACCTCTTGGAATTCCCTAGCACAATTTTAGGAACGTGTAATGGGATTTTTTTTGTGGACGCCTTGTGTGCAAAGTTTTTCAAAAAGAATATTCGTTTTGTAAAGTATTATGTTGTCACAACTATCGATCGGTGCGTCACGCTTCAGTTATTGGAGGAACTAATGCATTATCTAGTTTATATTCATCGCCGCCAGATGTCGTTTCTATTCTTTTTGCTTGGTTGCCGTCACACGTTGCAAAATGTCTACTCCGCAGCAGAAATCATTCTGAGTTCTCTAGTTTGGGAAGTGCTATTCCATGATTACAGTGCAAAGTCATTTCAGGTTGAGGTACAAAACTGATGCTCCGAATGAATAGACTATTCGAAAATGGTATCGACACTTTGTAGACACAGGATGTGCGTGTAAAAGAAAGAGTCCCGGTCGCTATCGTGGTTCTGACGAAAAATATCGCACGAATTCAAACCGCTTTCCAACGTAGTTCTGCAAAATCAACATGTCTTGCCAGTCGTGAGTTACAAGTGTCTACAAGGTTTATCCGTGTTGTGAGACGTCGGTTGGTTATGAAGCTGTGCAAGTTACAGTCGTTATAAGCTCTATGTCACGACGACAGATGCAAGTACATGGCATTTTCTGATGAGCTTCAGAATGCTATTGATAATGAAAACACTTTCGCACACCAGATGACGATAACTGATGAAGCCACTTTCCACTTTAATGGGAAAGTAAAACACAGTGTTCGAATTCGAGGTATACAGAACCCACACGCATACACTGAACACGTACGATATTGTTCTGTGCGATTTCGCACTCACCTGTTTGCGGCCCGTTGTACTTTGATGAAAATACGGTTAACGGACATCAGTGTGTTGCTATGTTTCAAAACTGGCTGTTTTGGAAATTTTTTGTACAATTGTGGTAAGGGACTATGAGACCAAACTGCTGAGGTCATCGGTCCTTAGATTTGCACACACTACGTAATCTAACTTAAACTAACTTACGCTAAGGATAACACAAATGCCCGAGGGAGGAGTCGAACTTCCGAAGGGGGAGCCGCGTTAACCTTGAAAAGATGCCCTAGACCGCGCGGCTACCCCGCGCGGCAGAAAAACTAGTTTCTTTATGTTAACGATGACAACATTTTTCAACAATTCGGGGCAACCTTTCACTGGAGTCGCCAAGAGCGTGAATATCTGAATGAAAATCCATCGAGCCGTTGGATTAGTCTTCAAACAGCCGGCGACTTAGTACTCCTCTGCTGGCCTCCACGAACACCATATCTGGCGCCCTGTGACTTCTTCCTGTGGCGTTTCATTATGGACGACGTTATGCACCGACACTCCACCGAACCTAGAAGAGTTAAAGACCCGGATCTGTACTGCCATAACATCATTGCAGTGATGATGGACGTTTTCAACCGAGTATGGGAGGAATTAGATTATCCATGTGGTATGTACATGTCGTTTTTTTTTAAAACCCTTTATAAAGAATCCGTCAAGAAATATTAGATGTGATGGTGGGGCGGTTGCTAGTCGAGAAGCCAAACAAAAATAATGAAAACAGCAAAGGAATCTCACGTTGCCGTCCACGTCACCAACATATCGTTTATTTTCAGAAGTATGTAAATGCAGAACGATGAGTGTGGAAATGGTTCGGATTACCTCGTCGTGCTCTTACGGTAAGCAGACGAAAATTCAACAGAAAACAGTGTCTTCACCAATGAAATAGTAATTTATTATACACGAGTGGAGCCCCAGTAGATGGAATCGCAACGCCGCAAGCATTCCATTTCTGGAGGAGCAGAGCCGCACGTCGCGCTGCCAGCGCCTCCACCATTTCTCGCGGCGGACCCCGCAGTTAGGTATTCCGGGAGCGCGCGAGCAGAGGAAACTTGGGGCTTATGAGGGCTGCGGCGGGCTATGAGCCCGACCCGGACGCCGCAGACGGATCGCCCGCTCGTGGCTCGTGTGGGCCGGGAACTACCCTCCCCAGGCCACACCCACCCCTCCCCCGCTATCCCCTTTCCAGCACTACGCCGCCAGCCCAACTGATCCGTGCAATAACTGCCGTCCCGCCGGCGGAGGCAGTGACGTCGTGGGTTCTGACCTTCACGCACTGCAATACCGCTTCGCAGCCCCACTCCCATGTCTACTCTGCTCTGTCCGGTACGTGTTCCTCCCGTGCCTGCTTTATGACCCGTAAACGTAGCTCTGCGCATATCACAACCACCACAGTCCAGAAATTCTTCAAAATTTCGCCGGAAATAAATGAAGAGCAAACACGAAGAGCAACGGAACGAAGAGCCCACTTTCTTTGATAACTGTTCTACAGAGTGGCGCACGAAATGTGTTACCATTGTGTTTTTGAACATAAACTTTGTTGTCAATACAATCTGAAAGGAACATATACTACAATGAAGAGCCGTCCATGGAGATTTGTTCTAACTCAGCACATACTCAATATGTCCACCATTTCGTTACCTAACTTCCTTCAAACGAACACTGAAGTTAGTGATTATCCTACGGCACATGTCTTCCGTAATTTCACTGCAAGCTTGAAGAATAAGTCATCTGAGCTCCATTAAATCACGTGGACGTTTCGGGAAAATTTTTTCCTTCAAGTACCCCCAAAGGTAAAGTCACATGGATTGATGTCTGGACTATTGGGGCGCCGGCCAGTGTGGCCGAGCGGTTCTAGGCGCTTCAGCCTGGAGCCGCGCGACCGCTACGGTCGCAGGTTCGAATCCCGCGTCGGGCATGGATGTGTGTGATGTCCTTAGGTTAGTTACGTTTAAGTAGTTCTAAGTTCTAGGGGGCTGATGACCTCAGAAGTCAAGTTCCATAGTGCTCAGAGCCATTTGGACTATTGGGGGCCAATTTTGTCCGTCGTTGAAGCGACCTGGAGACCTGAGTGAAATGATCCGTATGTCGAAATGCTCGTGTAAAAACTCCAACACAGTCTTTGCAGTTATGTGGCCTTGCTCCATCTTGCATGAACCACAACGTGTTGAAGGGCAAGGCAGTAGCAAGAGGCGCCGGCCTTGGTGGCCGAGCGGTTCTAGGCGCTACAGTCTGCAACCGCGCAACCACTACGGTCGCAGGTTCGAATGCTGCTCCCTGACGACGTTATCGATACAGACACACAATATCATGCAACACTAAGAGAAAACCTACACACACCATACAACACTGCAACTGTCACCTGTCCTTTTGCGCAAGAATAGGTTGTGCTAGCAATCTCAGAGCTCAAAAATAAAGAAGCACCTGGACCAGATGGTATCCACTCGGAAACACTGAAAAAACTAGCACCGCAGATCACCCCGTTCCTAACAACGTTACTGAACGATGCCTTGCGGCTGGGCAGGGTACCTACAGTATGGAAAACTTTCAAAGCAGTCATTATTAAGAAATCAGCGGACAGGGATCCTTTAGATCCAAAGACTTACAGACCAATATGCCTAATAAACACCCTAGCAAAGATTCAGGAGAAGCTACTGTGTAAGCGCCTGCAAACACACAGAGCTCTCAGGGTTATGAGCCAACACCAGTTCGGCTTCAGATCTGGCAGATCAATAGATGATGCCATCAACGAGGCCCTGCACATAGTTAACACCACAAAACAGAAATACGCCATGGCAATAATGATTGACATTGCAGGAGCATGTGATAATCTTTGGTGGCCAGCACTGTTTCAGAGGCTAAGACATCTGGAGGTACCGCAATCACTGTACAACAGTTTTCTGGACTACTGTAAGGACCGAGTAGTCGAATGGCAGATGGACAGCCGGAAAGTAATTAAAAGAAATACCAAAGGCTGTCCTCAAGGGTCGATCTGCGGCCCCATCTTCTGGGACATAACAATCGAACCCCTCCTACTACTTCTGGATGGGGATGACAGGTCAGACGGAATTGTCGCCTACGCAGATGACCTATTAGTTGTAGTCACTGCAAACAACAGAGCCCAGTTAGAAGATGGTTCAAATGGCTCTGAGCACTATGGGACTCAACATCTTAGGTCATAAGTCCCCTAGAACTTAGAACTACTTAAACCTACCTAACCTAAGGACATCACACACACCCATGCCCGAGGCAGGATTCGAACCTGCGACCGTAGCAGTCCCGCGGTTCCGGACTGCAGCGCCAGAACCGCACGGCCACCGCGGCCGGCCCAGTTAGAAGAGAAAGCCAGTGGATTACTACAAACAATTTACTCAGTGGTGTCACAAGAACAAACTCAGGATAGCCGAGAACAAAACAACATACACTTTACTGAAAGGATCACTCCAAAGGAATCCTTCGGTTAAAATTGGGGACACAAACATCAAAGGAGCACACATTACGCGCTATCTTGGGGTACACATAGATGAAAAATTGAATTTCCACGAACACATAAGGCTAACGACAAAGCAGAAAAAATGCTCCACAAACTGGTGA
Source organism: Schistocerca serialis cubense (assembly GCF_023864345.2). Taxonomy (NCBI): domain Eukaryota; kingdom Metazoa; phylum Arthropoda; class Insecta; order Orthoptera; family Acrididae; genus Schistocerca; species Schistocerca serialis. The sequence goes on from NC_064642.1 coordinate 527,398,122, forward strand.
GGCTAAATTCAAAACAGTACAGACTACCTCTACCAGTCATACGTACGTACCACTGTGCGCTCTTCGAATCAGTACTCAGCTTTGCAGCTAGCACGTGGGCACATAGACTGAACGTGGTCACCAACAAAGCATCCGTCAGACGAGGGCAGAGAAGTGTCCTACTTAGGCTATCTGGAGCCTTCGGTACCTCCTCAGCGGATGCACTGTGTGTGGTGCTCGGAATATGCCCCATAGATATCACGATCAAATACAGAGCTGCAAGGTACTGGTTAAAGGTGGGGAGACTAGATAAGGTACACACAATAACCGGTGTGCCCATGGAGACGATACGTCACCATAAAAGTTGGCGTTTGGATACATGGCAAGGTGAGTGGGATGTAAGTGATAAGGGACGTAGACTGCACGACTTCCTCCCTGACGTAAGGGAGCGGTTGAGAATGAGACATATCGATCCCAGCCGCGGTATGGTACATTTCTTAACCGGGCACGGACCTTATCCCACGCACTTAAACCACGTGAATCTGAGGCAGACACCTACATGCACATGCGGGGAAGAAGGTTCCCCAGAACACACTTTTTCTGCGGGCAATACGCGAACAATAGACATACACTACACTTAGATTAAACAGATACAGACATAGATCTATACACAGCAATAAGATACGAAGAACAATGGGCACAATTAAACGCACTGACAAACAGTATTTCAAAAACAACACATGAAGAGTATATGCGGACGCGACATCACAGACGTGCCTATGTGCAGCGTAACAGAAATCTCCAGAGGATGGACAGCGATACCCACAGTGACAGCGAAACACCAAGTGCTGTAAATGGATGCGCACCTAATGTAGTTAATACATAGGATTAGTAACAAATAGGATAAGAAACATTATTTCTCTACTAATAACCATTTGTGTGTGTGTGAAACCATTCCGAGGTATTCACCGTCAGTCACACTCGGTGATGGTACTAATAAATCTCTCATCTATCCTATCTTCTTTTTATATTCTTCTTAAAAACAACAAAATTTTATTTATATTTCAACCTCAAGTTATTGTTATTTTGAATCATTCTTTGTAAATGTTGTAGATAAAACAAAAGGAAAGAAAACTGTAAAAAGATGAAAAACGAAAATTGTAAGATGTACGACCTGTTTTAAACATCAGGTAACAGGTCTATAATTTGGCAATAAATAAATAATAAAAAAATAATGTGTGTGATGTCCTTAGGTTAGTTAGGTTTAAGTAGATCTAAGTTCTAGGGGACTGATGACCTCAGATGTTTAGTCCCATAGTGCTCGGAGCCAGTAGCAAGAAGCTGTGGAATGATGCTATTGCGAAGAAAAAGGGTTCAATATGTCGGTGACTGAAAATTGCTGCTCACGCTGTAATCCTCAGAGCATAATGTTGTCCTTCATGTAGCACTTGTGGGCTTTCAGTGGCCCAAAAGCGTACATTTTGTTTGTTAACCACACAGTCTAAATGAAAATGCGCCTCATCTGAAAACCAAACGTTGTTGAGAGTTTCTTCCCTATCCTCCGCCCACTGAGCAAACGGTAGTCTCTGCTGCTTGTGTTCTTCAGTGAGCTTCTGTGCACAGGTCATCTAGTATGGGTACGTATGGAGGTCACTTTTAAGAACGCGTTGAACGGAGCGTCTGGATATTCCCAGTCGCACTGCTGCCTTTCTACACGATTTCCCGGGACTTCTCTCTGCAGCAACTCGTACCTCTTCAATATTCTCCGGCGAACAAACAGGCTTAGGCGGAGGTCGCTTCGCTTCCAATACTGTTCCTTCCTGTACAAATTTATCGTACAACCTGTGGATGGTCTTCTTGCAAGTGACCAATCGTGTGTTAAACTGTTGTCGAAAACGCCTCTGAGTCACAACAAGGCTTTTCGTTTCATGAAAAAGTAACACAATTGACGATCGTTGCTGTGTCGTCAGTCTTCCACTGTCAGCTATTGCTGCTTACTAGTCTCCTAGCGGCAGTATCGTGAATTACACGTCATTTCGTAACTCGTTTGTTTTTCCGAGCTCTGCTGGTACTGCTGTAGAGATCCCAGCGGGATATCTAATGTGCGTCGTAAATTGTGAAAGAAACAATTGGTAACACACTTCGTGCGCCACCCTGTAGTTAAGAGCACTTTCTGTATTCTTTATCTGGTTTGTGCATCATCGTATTTATTATCATGATCTGTATACCGATGGTATTTGAAGGTAAATTAGCACAGGTCGTTCGGTACGTCACGTCGCGTCCCCTCTAAATATTCCGCAATGCATTTGAAATGACGTCATCCACATGTGGCAGCATCATACGTCACACGGCAGTCAACGATTCTCGGGAAGAAAGTTTTGACGGCTGACGTCATCATCCGTTGTTGATCATGTGATCCCAAAACTCATTTCCTCCCGATAAACCGCCATGCGCTCGTCTCCATACATTCTTTCGTGATGCTTTTCGGGTTTGATATTGTTATATCGCCTGTGTGTTTCTTTAGTGTATACAGGAGCGAGGAACAGATGCCGTTCATGAACAGGAATTCAGATATTAATTTACTTTATATCTAATACCAAACAGTAAGAGTAATTCGTAACTTCGCTGCTGAAGTTGCAGCGTTAGTTGTTAACAGCAGATCTGAATTTAGAAATGTATACAGATACAAAAGGTTTATGAATCTATCACTCTTTAATACAACGTGGCGAGCCGTGACCACTATCAAAGTCTAAATGTTAGTCAACTGGCAAACACACAGGATGAGCTCAGTCCACAAACGTTCGAACTGCGAAGAGCGGTCTCTATCGCTCAATACAGCAGATATCAGTTGTTATTTTAACTCTTTGTTATTCGCTACATTTTTATTTGTTGAAAACTGTTTTGTTTCGCTATCGTCATTTCTTTTGTTAAGATGAAATATTAATTGATAGAGTGAGATAGCAGTCTCAAATGTACGGATCGAGTGTTCTGTTGTCCTCTACTACAGGCATAGACTGGATTTTTGTACATGTTGGTACAGTATTTAATATATTGCAAAGAAATGAAATATAATGTGGCTGCAATTTGAAATGGAAAAAGTACTGTCGATAGAATGAGATAGATTATTAAGTGGAATTTACTTCTATGCCAGGCAATCGTAATGTTTGATAAAGAAATTTAATGAATTCTTTAGACACAGCAACAGTGACAAAATGCTGATTCCTGAATTATACATCAAGTAATGTATCAGAATTGTCTGTTCTAATATGTGTTTTTAATACGTGTTTGGCAGGCCGCTGTGGACGAGCGGTTCTAGGCGCTACAGTCTGGAACCGCGCGACCGCTACGGGCATGGATGTGTGTGGTGTCCTTAGATTTGTTAGGTTTAAGTAGTACTAAGTTCTAGGGGACTGATGACCTCAGATGTTAAGTCGCATAGTGCTCAGAGCCATTTGAACCATTTTTAATATGTGTTTGCGTCAGGCCTATTTATTACTTAGTAGCTATCTGGATTGTGTGTAAGACAGTTTTGCAAGCATCAGTGCTCAATATTTATGTGGTTTCACTAGCTAATCCAAGTACAAATAAGGCAACTGAATTATTAAAAACCAGATACAAGATGTAAACAAAACCTTTAAGTCTTGATGACTATTTCATAAAAATTTGCTCTGAACTGGCCACTAAACTTAACCCTAAAGAATATAAATTTTCACAGAGTGTGATGGCAGCTTGTTTTAGTAACTCTGGGTGAAATTTTAAGTAAGAAATGAAATAATTGCTACTTCAATTTTCTAAAATATTTAGGAAATGCAGATTCCTCGTCATCGAGCTCGTTATAGAGTGGGTGAAATCCCGCTTCTGTACCACGTAATGACGTTTTTGGGACCCAGTCTCTTTTTCTTGAGTTGATTCTCAATTCTACCTTCCTTTTCTTATGTAGAAGCTATCAGCGTTCACGTACAAAAGGTACCGTGTTATGTATGTGCACTTCGCGCGTAAAAACAGTTGAAAATCACCTTGCGGAAAGAGCGATAGCGATTTCCGTGAAAAAACAGTCGAGGCCTAAGGTCAGCCATGCGAGTTGGGATCATGATAGATGAATTGTAAAAAAAAAAAAAAAAAAAAAAAAATAGAGGAGGAAACGCTGAGATTACTGGCTACACAAGATATGGAATTTAACAACTGAATTTCTTTGAAATGGCTAAGAAGTTATGTCACAGGAGGGAGAGATAATGAACCAAATGAAATCTGGAGAGAGGCTTCTGTTATGAATAATGTATTTATTCATCGACAAGCAACTAACAGGAGCAACAAATCTCCTCACGTACAAGACAATTGTGTGTCTGTTATTGGCCGACCGGTGTGGCCGAGCGGTTCTAGCGCTTCAGTCTGGAACCGCTCGACCGCTACGGTCGCAGGTTCGAATCCTGCCTCTGGCATGGATGTGTGTGATGTCCTTAGGTTAGATAGGTTTAAGTAATTCTGAGTTCTAGGGGACTGATGACCTCAGATGTTAAGTCCCTTAGTGCTGAGAGCCATTTGAACCATTTGTGTCTGTTATTACTGTATAGGACTGAAACATGGACACTGACCAAGAAGGTGGAGTGAAAAATTATGACCTTCGAAACCCAATTGTTCAGAAACATCATCGTACCTTTGTCAGAAAATTTAATTTTTGAGAGAAGGAAACACACATAAATCCACACGGTGCTTAATGAATCAAATGTGACAGCCGTAATAAAGAGCAGAATAACTGAATGGCTGTGACATATCATGGGAAGGAGGGATGGAGAAGACAGTGCTGCAAGGGATGACGCAACATACGAAATCCCTTGGTAGACCAAAACTGATATGGATGGGTGGATGGAGACAAGAGACGCGTGGAGAACATTGGAGCCCACGAGAACATGCCCAGCGACAAATACCAAGTTTCAATGGTAATAGACATTCTTGTAAGCAGCAAGAGGGAACCGTTACTGATTATGTGCAATTATAGCAGTTGGAGCTGTTCACGTGTGTCATACAAATCATCTCCCTTCGAAGTAAGTCGTAGCTTCTGTACATAGGATGTGTGCAGTTTATCATTCCGCCCTTTACACTTTAGCACGTTTGTGCAACTGATGTGACGCGCTATGCGAGGTAACGACCGTCCAGACGTGTACAGTGTAACGGTGCGACTACTCTTGATCGTGTTTAACTGATGAAATTACTGTCTCTTCTCAGGGAGATACTGCATTCTGTAGTTACGCTAGAGACGCAATACCTCTTGTGGCTGCATCCGCTGCTACTGTTGGGCAGTCCATAACAGCGGGCGCAGCTGAAAAGGAAGAGGGTTACAATCTGCCTAATGACATTTGTGAACGACATGTGCTCTATTTTATATCACAAAGCGCGTGATACCTGCAAGAAACTATACGTATTATCACTGACACAGGAAACCACCAAAAGGAAAATTGACACAAAGCAATGAAGAACAACTATAACTAAGCAAGACACAAGCAAGATGTATTTTGAATATATCTTTTACAAGCTGAAGACATATGCGTCAACCTGAAACTTTGGAAAACAGCTCAAAGAACTACTGTTTACCTCTGGCATTAACCATATAGGGTGATTAGTGAGGAAGGAGGATGGACACAGCTGGCAAGACTCAGTATATTAATCTGTTAGGGAAAGGTTTAAAACTGAGATATTAAGTGCAGTAAAAGTTACTACTTTGTCATACCGACTGGTGAACACACATCCTACTCTAATGCTTTCCTATAACGACCAATCATTGTCGTACTCACGGAAGTGATGATTTAGGTGACATAGTGAACTACAGCAACAAAAAAATAATATTTTAGGCTCGATATAACCGACGGAAAAAAAGAACACTCCAAGATCAAAACAGTGTATGGGACACGGAATCTAGCAAAATTTCCCAGCTGACCGCGGGTTGCAAATGCATGGTCGTGGCAAGGTCGCTAAAAAACGACGCCAATCAGCGACGTGCGTGCAGATGTGTCTGTATTTAAACTACCCTGCGTCGGCGAGTACCTGTTATGCCGAAAGTCCCAGACGAGGCAAACTTTGATTTCCATCCCATTACTGGCTACGTTTTTAAATGAATATACTGCGACGTTTACTGGGAAAAACTTCACTAACAAATCATCTATTCCAAAAGAACTGTAATGACATTAATTTCTTTGAATGACATCACTCTTAAGACTTCTAATTAAACTGCATACCTATGGGGTATCGCTTCAGTAAAAAATGTAATGATGGTGTGACATTTATTGGCGGGATTCGGCCGCCGTATTTCTAGTCTTTTCTAGTTGACACCACTTCGGCGACTTGTGTGTCAGTGATTGTCAAAGACACACAACACCCAGTCCCCTGCCGGGAATCGAACCCAGGCCCACGTGCGTGGTAGGCACTAACGCTACCGCTGTGATACGGAGGCGGACATCACTTCATGTACGCACCTGGAACCGGATTTTCCTCTCAGGAAGTTCGCAGTACGTAGTAATAGACGGAAAATTATAGAGTAAAACAGAAGTGGTATTCACGATTCCCCAAGGAAGTGTTACAGGCCCTGTGCTGCCCCCAATCTACATATACGAGATTTTAAAGACAATCTGAGCAGCTGTATTTGGTTATTAGCGGATGATATGTCATTTACCGTCTAGTAAAGTCAGCAGAAGACCAAAACTAATTGCAAAACGACCTAGACACGATATCTGAATGGTGCGAAAAGTGCAGTTTCTCTCTCAATAAGGAAAAGTCCGGGCTCATCCTAATGAGTACAAAGAGAAATCCGTTAAATTTCGATTACATGACAAATCACAAAAATATAGATGCTGTCAATTCGGCTGAATCTGTAGGAATTACAACCACAAAGAGCTTCAGATGGAACGATCGATAGCCTTTTGGGGAATGCCTACCAAATACTACGTTTTTTGGCAGAAGTCTTTGGACACTGGAACAGGTCTACTAAAGAGATTACCTAAACTAGTTGTTCGTCCTCTGCTAGAGTATTTCTGTGCTGCACAGAATCCTAACCAGATGGGATTGACGGATGACATCGAAAAAGCGTTTTTCGTTGCAGCGAGATATATTCACGAAATTTCAGTGATCAGCTTTCTCCTCTAAAAGTCAAAATATTTTATTTTCACCAACATACGTATCGAGAAGTGATCATCATAACAAAATAAGAGAAAGCAGAGCTCGCACAGAAAGTTTGAAGTGTGAATTTTCCCCATGCATTGTTAGAGACAGTCTTCATGTAACTGGAAGAACACTCTACCAGGCGCTTAAATGTGAACTGCACAGTAATCATGTAGCTGTAGATGTAGATGTAGACTTTATTTTCAACTTTGGGCTGTACCTGTTCTTGTAGTGAATGATGAAAGTTGCACTGAGGAAGGAGTAGTACGCTAGCCTAGTGGAAATGTGGTCCTCTGAGGTGGTATGTTATTAATAAAGATTACCTAAACGCTACTTACTTTAATTATTGCTGTTAAGCAGAGAAGAGTCAACTTACAATGAAGAGTAAGTTAATCACTACAGTGTAGCAGCTTACTTGAACACAACCGCTCTCTAGCCACATCCAAACACGCTCGCTTAAGCACAAAATTCTGGGCGCTCATCGATGTCTGGATGTCGTTTTACGACAGCAGCGTCACAAAAGTGCATTTCCGTCCTGTCGTTACCGGAAACATTTTCCTCAGTTCGACATTCCCTATCTTGGCCTGTACTTAGTTTCATTTTTTTTTACTACATCCTCTACTTAATATGTCTTCTATCGAAAGGCTCCGTGATACAGTGGTAAAAATATGTAGGTGCAGTCGCCTCTCGACAGTTCGAAGTTCAGGGGACCCAATAAAAATGGTAAGTTACGTATTAAGTTTGCTCGCTCGCAGGCTGATGTCAGCAGTCTAATTCCACAATGAAATTTCCGCATCGCAGTACCAGAGCAAGCCACTAGAGGAGGCAAAACAAAATCGCGCTTTCTGCTTTACTTTATCAGTTGGCTGTGTCATGTGTCTGGAAACAAACAAAAATTATGAACATAACTTTATTTTTGCTAGATATTTACACTTTTATCAGTATCCCTCACGGTATTTGACGTTTTACATACAAGAGTGTGCTGAAAAGTAATGCCATCGAATTTTTTATGTGAGAAGTCTTAATGTTTTTTTAAATAAGATAAAATGATAGGATAGGTAGGAACGGACAGTGTCATGAAAGGAGGGTATAAGATGAACATCAACAAAGACAAAACGAGGATAATGGAATGTAGTCCAATTAAGTCAGGTGATACTGAGGGAATTAGATTAGGAAATGAGACACTGAAAGTAGTAAAGGAGTTGTGCTATTTGGGGAGCAAAATAACTGATCATGGTCGAAGTAGAGAGGATATCAAATGTAGACTGGCAATGGTAAGGAAAGCGTTTCTGAAGAAGAGAAATTTGTTAACATCGAGTATAGATTTAAGTGTCAGGAAGTCGTTTCTGAAAGTATTTGTATGGAGCGTAGCCATGTTTGGACAAGAAGAGATTAGAAGCTTTCGAAATGTGATACTACAGAAGAATGTTGAAGATTAGATGGGTAGATCATATAACTAATGAGGAGGTATTGTATAGGATTGGGAATAAGAGGAGTTTGTGGCACAACTTGACTAGAAGAAGGGATCGGTTTGTAGGACATGTTCTGAGGCATCAAGGGATCACCAATTTAGTATTGGAGGGCAGTGTGGAGGGTAAAAATCGTAGAGGGAGACCTAGAAATGAATGCACTAAATAGATTCAGAAGGATGTAGGTTGCAGTAGGTACTGGGAGATGAAGAAGCTTGCACAGGATAGAGTAGCATGGAGAGCTGCATCAAACCAGTCTCAGGACTGAAGACCACAAGAACAACAGGTAGGGACAAAGGTGCGCACAGGGCAAAGATAGGAATCCAGTTTCTTTTCCTTTTGGGAATGTAGTGTGGCAGCTGTGCATCTACAGTCGAGACCTTTCACGGTGGAAGAGAAAGGTGTCTTGTGTTAGTGGTTTGCCCTTTGAAGCTTTCGAGGTACGAACTTTCGATCTAACTGTAAGTATTTTCCATGTAGTTTGTGGAGACCTGTGTGCGACAAGAAACTCCCAAAGAATTACCAATGCTTCGTACGTAAGTACGTAACCTAATTCACTCTTTAAGCTTAGTTGTTAGTTCAACAAGTTACCAAATCTGTCAGCTGATAACAGAAGTTCAGAAATCACCGCCACAGAGCAAAAATCCTACGAACTGACTGGGGCAAACGTCCGCAGGTGCACCTTTACGCCAAAATGTTTCTGTACGCATAGGTTTATTTAACATATTTAACAGAGCTAGGTTTAAACTTTCCTGTTTCACATGGTCTGATTCAGTATTAATAAGCCCAGTTCAACTTCACGTTAGAGAAACAAGGAAAGAGAAACATCCTCCTCTCTTCTAAAACGTTAGAGGAGGCTAAGAAGCTACTAAAACCTGTTCTTCCAATAGAAATGCGGCTAAAGGGCTTGGATATAATGAATTCATATTACGTATAACTAAGGAGGCTACGAAGTGGCATCATAGGGGGGTTCCAAGAGAATGTTTCCTGTGACTCAGGGAACTGAATTGGTGGAGTACTGTATCAATCCGAATTCTATGTTCTATGGCCTTACGTTTAATCGCTTCCGACATTTAGCACATGAGTTTGCCAAAAGGAAAGGCGTAAACCACCCTTTTAACACAGAAATCCAATTGAGAGGGGAAGACTGGGCTCAGTCATTCATAGCTCGTCATAATTTAAATTTGAGGAAACCGGAGAAAATCAGAATTTGCAGAGTAATGTGGCTCAATGAAGCACAAATGGAACTTTCGTCTAGTAACTTGGAATCTTTTCAACACAAAAATAATTTTCCGCCCTGTCAAGTCTATAATGAAGATCAATCAGAAATACATACTGCACTGGAAAACTAGGAAAGTGATTCAAGAAAAGGCCAAATAATATTAATACGATGTATTTTCTTGTGTTAAAATGTTTTGTATTCAAATCAGTGAACTGTTAGTGTAATGTTTTGATGTTTAATACGATCACGACGACGAAGACAATGATGATTAAGATTGTCAAGCTGGTGATGATTTTGATATAATAAAACATTATGCAGGCTAATAATGGCAGTAAAAATATTGTAATTCTCCTTTAGTCTGTTATAATACTTTCTTTTTGTGGGAAAATTGACGCATAACAGTATGATGTACACACAGGTCTGGGGCAAAGAAGTATTTTGTTAAATATAACTTTATTACATCATAGAAGCAATCGTGAACGTATGACAATTATAAGGTATGATCCTAGGTGTATTGTGTGCAGTTTTCACTGTCATGCAGCCAGAAAACAGGAAGTGAAAACAGATAAGTGTCAACGTCGGATCTCTGCCCCCACCTATCCTATTATCATTTTACATCTTTACTCTTCACGTCTACAAATTTTCATCCATCTGATGCTATAGGGAACCGAACTGTGGCGTGTAACATGGGTGCGTGTAACGCAGCTAAGTCAGTGCATGAGAAACAGTGTGCTGTATTTGAGTTTCTAACCGCAGAAGAGTTCAGCCACACTTGGAGCACCCTCTCTTTCAGCATGACGATGCAAGGCCACGCAAGAGAGCTGCGACATCTGTAACAACCCGATGCCTTAGGTTCACTGTCGTCGATCCTAGGTATATTGTGTGCAGTTTTCACTGTCATGCAGCCAGAAACAGGAAGGGAAAACAGATAAGTGTCAACTTGGGAATCCGTACCAGATAGGGTTGATAGAAGAGAGAGAGAAGATCCAACGGAGAGCAGCGCGCTTCGTTACAGGATCATTTAGTAATCGCGAAAGCGTTACGGAGATGATAGATAAACTCCAGTGGAAGACTCTGCAGGAGAGACGCTCAGTAGCTCGGTACGGGCTTTTGTTAAAGTTTCGAGAACATACCTTCACCGAAGACTCAAGCAATATATTGCTCCCTCCTATGTATATCTCGTGAAGAGACCATGAGGAGACAATCAGAGAGATTAGAGCCCACACAGAGGCATACCGACAATCCTTCTTTCCACGAACAATACGAGACTGGAATAGAAGGGAGAACCGATAGAGGTACTCAAGGTACCCTCCGCCACACACCGTCAGGTGGCTTGCGGAGTATGGATGTAAATGTAGATGTAGATGTAGATCATTGTCATATAGTCCCGAATTGGCACCATCCGACTTTCACCCGTTCCCAGAATTAAAAGAACACTTTCGAGAACTTCAGTTTGATAGATATGAAGCGGTGTAAGCAGAAGTCCGGTTGTGGTTTCGTCAACAAAGTTAAACACTTCAGCGCCGGGGCCGTCGAACATTTTTGCTCAAGAGTCAATACTGACATTGTGCGACGGCACCTCGGGCGGAACATGTACCGATTTTATTATTAATAATTAACCTACATAAATTTGTTATTGGGAACCTCAAATAAACTACTACCCGAACATAATACGAGGGTTGTTGCTGTTGTTGTGGTCTTCAGTCCTGAGACTGGTTTGATGCAGCAAGGTAAGTCCATTATTATCCGCAATTTAGTTAAATTTTTGTTGATTTTGTTAGTACTGTCGTCTTACGTTTGTAACGTTCCCTGGCAACACACACACTATTAATAAACTAAAATTTAATTGTACTATATACGCCGCTATGAAGCAATTTGTATATACTGTAATTATTTAACAAAAAATAGTATTTAATTTTGTGTAAAGGACATTCGTTATTATTGTAATATTTTCTCTAGTAATATTCTCGATGTATTTATGATTGTAATATTTCTATACTCATAATGTAATAACGAAATGTGTCAATATCTCCGATAACAAAAATGTAAAATACAGCCGCAGATTGCAAAGAGACATTAACGGTTGATAGTGATATAAATAGGAATACATAGTGTGCATTCTTTGTCTTCTTCCTCGAGAGCTGAGAGAGAGAGGAACCTGTGACGTAGCATTTTATGAATGGGTAGACTTCATCTGTCTGTATCTAGATTTAGCCGCCATTAGAGGAGAAATTACAAACTAATGTAAGTTGAATTATTGTTGTGGTCTAAATACATTATAATTTATCAAAAGTGTGTATTACTAATGTAAATTAGCTTGCCCATGTCATCTATAATATATCTTTAAAAAATTTTCAGCATTTTTAGCGGTGTTGCTGGGCTGTGCCGCGACCGAACGATTTGCAGCGGCGGCACATTTAAAAAATTGTTCCGCTAAGAAAAATTTAAACAAACCCGTAAATCTGGAGCAGATAAAAATTAGCAGTGAATTAATAAAATGTTTTTCTTTTACAGCGATCCAGAGACTCACAGAATTTATTACTAGTTTCACATTTGTGCATTCATAGGTGGATAGTTAACGTTGAAATTTAACGATTTGTTGGTTCTTTCAAATAACTTAAATGTATAGTGAAGTGTGTTTTATCAACGATAATTAAACGTCGGCTTGGCAACATTTAAGCATTTTCTGCTAATAGAGACAGTCTTGTGTTCCATAGCTAACGCCGGGAAAGAATTCAGTAAATATTTTAAAAAACCACTGCATTTAGAAAAAGTGTGCCAAGGCCGAATTATGTAAAAGATATAATTCTCAACTAAATATTCTTAATCAGTTGATATGAATTTGTCAGCATGAGAGGGTTGACTAAGTTCACGTAATTTTAAATGTACTTAATTCTGTCTATATGAATTTTTATTACCACACGTAAATAAGAGGTTCTACAACAAAGTTCGTACTGACTGAAAGAAATAAAGATAAAAATAACAAAAAAAAACAATTTTAAAAAAGGGTAACTATATATTTTTAATTTAATTTAATTTCATTAAACGTTGATGACGCATGCTTTGTTTATTTGCTGTTATATCTTTGTAGTTTTGAAGCTGCTAGGTTAGTTTCGCTGCCATGCTGTTAATCATGGCCGTTTGCCGTCTACTGTGGCCGAGGGGTTCTAGGCACTTCAGTTCGGACCGCGCTGCTGCAACGGTCGCAGGCTCGAATCCTGCCTCGGGCATGGATGTGTGTGATGTCCTTAGGTTAGCTAGGTTTAAGAAGTTCTAATTTCTAGGGGACTGATGACCTCAGATGTTAAGTCCCATAGTGTTTAGAGCCATTTGAACCTTGGCTGCTCCGCTGTCTATTTGCACGAAAGAAGAGCAACATTCAGTGATCGGTTTTTGTGGTCGGAGGGCTTATCAGGGTCCAAAATTCATCGAAGACCTTCGGTGCAATGAGGGAACAGTGTTTTGCCACAACGGAGTGTCTACTAATGGATTGAAAAATTCCGAAATGGTCACTCAAGTGTTACACACGATGAAAGAGCCGGACGACCGTTTACTGTCACAAACGAAGAAACCATTGATCGTTCATGTGAATGATTCCCTTAAACAGATTAACTATTAACGAAGTGGCACACCGTCTACAAATTAGTCACGGTTCTGAATAGGAAATCATCCATAACAGACTTGGGTGTCATAAAGATTGTGCAAAATGGGTCCCAAAACAACTCACACAGTTGCTTAAACAAACGCGCTTGGACATCTGCCAAAACATGTGGATCGCTGTGGTAACGAAGGGGACACCTTGTTAGACAGGATCATTACTGGTGACGAAACATGGATCCATCATTACGAGCTGGAGAGTCAACGGCAGAGTATGGAATGGAAACATTCAAATGCGCTGTGGAAGAAAAAGTTCAAGGCCCAACCATCCGCAGGAAAACTGACGGTTTTTTGGGACGCACAAGGTCCAGTACCGGAATATTATGGGAAAGGAGCACAACAATAAACACTATACGTTACAGTGAGATGCTTACTGCAGGCTAAAAGTTGAAATTTGAAGGAAACGACGATGATTGCCGTCAAAAGGTGTTGTGCTGATGCAGGACGATGCCCGTCCGCATACTGCTGCCCACATTGCGGAAACGCTCCAGAAACTCAATTTTCAAGTACTGGATCATCCTCCATATACTCCCAGTCTTGACCCTTCTGACTATCACTTGTCTGGTCCACTCAAACAGGCATTAAGGGGCCGTTGATTTGCCTCGAACGAAGCAGAGAAAGAAGCGGTGCATTCCTAGCTCGCAGCTCAACCGAGAACCTTCGTTTACACGGGCATCAGGAAGCTTGTACAACGATGGACCAAGTGTGTTGAAACGCAAGGAGACAGTGTAGAAAAATGAGGTTCTCATATGTTTCCTATTTGATTACAATAAAATTTTATAACTACTTGGCGAATAGTAATTGACTTACCCTCGTATTACTGCACTTAGCCTCCCATGGCCATTATCAGAAAATACGAGGTGTTAAAGTGAACAAGTACAGTCATGACTGCTGAATAAGGTAGGGTGAATGATTTCAGGTTAGCTGTGCATATATTATCAAGTGGTTCGGCGTGTGCTCGTGAAATATCACGATAAAAACTCACCCTAAGCCGATCGAAGTGCCTTTGCTCCCAGATGCAATAACATCAAGGTAGACTAATAGCTACAGTATATGAAGGGTATTGTAACATAGTTGCACCTACCCGAAACCCCCCCCCCCCCCCCCCGCCCAAAAAAAATCAAGTACTCCAGTACTGGTCGTTAAAATCTGGCGCAATTTGGGACATTTCATATCGATTCTTCTCTGTTCAGATCACCTCCATCCTCAATGACCTAAAAGCTGTGAGACTCTAATTGCTTGACGAAGTGTTGTTCTTTTTCCATGTGAGCGGATGATTAACAGAATCATAACAGCAACTGTACTTACATTTACATGTTTTGTGAGATATGAGACACGATCCCGAATGTGTACTAAATGTCGTGAACGTCATTTTTTTCCATTTATTTCTTGCGCTACAACAACCTTAATTAATTTGATGTTCTACATCACATCTACATCTAAATAGATTTTCCACGCTCCGTCGTCCGGTGTCTGACACGGGGTACCATGTACCTTGCTATAAAGAGGTACACCAATTGAAGATGACCGTCTCTGCAACACGCATTTACAACCATGGTTGGAGTGCTGACATCAGACCTGATGGTATCATTGGAGCGTGGAGCAGATCCCACGAAACCATTGACCCAAATTGTCATCAAGGCACTGTGCAAGCTGTGGGCTTGTGTTTACATGGAATGGACTTTGTTTACTGGATGTTCGCCTACTTGGAGATCATTTAGAGCCATTCACAGACATCACGTTCCCAAATAACGATGGAATTCTTATGGATGACTATTCGCCATGTTAACAGGCCACAGTTGTTCGCAATTGGTTTGAAGAACATTCTTAACAGTTAGAGCGGGAATGAGTCCCATCGAACATTTATGGAACATAATCGAGAGGTCAGTTCGTGCAGAAAAACTGCAGCGGCAACACCTTTCATAACTAAGGAAGGCTTTAGAGGCAGCATGGTTCAATATTTCTGTCGGGTACCTGATGAGTCATTTCACGTCGAGTTGCTGCACTGCACCGGGCAATAGGTGGACCGACACGGTGTTACAAGGTACCACTTGACTTTTTTCCACCTCAGTGTATATTTATTACTAGCGAACCTGTCAATGCTTAGCAACTGCTAAATGTGTGTGGGAACTGGATATGCATCATAATATCCTTCCCCACCCTCTCTCTAACCATCTACTCCTCCCTTTCTCTCTGTTCATCTCCTCCACTCCTCTATCTCCTCCTCCCACTCTCTGTCTATTTCCTCCTTGCTCTCTCCATGTCCACTACCCCTCACTCGACGAATTTACTCTACTCCCCTCTCTCTACTCTTGAGCCACGATATTGAAAATTCAGATTCCGTAGTAGTATTTTAAACAAAAGCTGATACTCTGAAGACGCAAGTTCCGTGTTTCCTGTAAAAATCGACTGCGAGGAAGGAAACAAAGCAACACAGTATCGTGACCGCAATTTTCGCTTGAAAATGTGTGTAATGAAAGAGCATGTATATGGGACAAACAATTTGCCTAATGCTCTAAATGCCATGGAGTCGTAGTTAAAACGAACTGCGATAAACGAAACAAAAGTGCACATTTTCAGAAGAGAGCACAGAACGGCATGATCTTTCTCACACTGTATATAGCCTATTTCCGTTTGAAAGTTTATAGTAATATTGTGTATAATTCAAATCCAATAAGTCAAGAACTTGTTGAGATATTGCTTACAATCATTCCAAACTATATACTACACGTACATTAATATATTTTAAAAATATATAGCCTGTTGTTGTTGTGGTCTTCAGTCCATGGACTGGTTTGATGCAGCTTTCCATGCTACTCTATCCTGTGCAAGCCTCTTCATGTCCGAATAACTATTGCACCTTATCCTTCTGAATTTGCTTACGATATTCATCCCTTGGTCTTCATTTTCGACTTTTACTCTCCACGCTTACCTCCAATACTAAGCTGGTGATCCATTGATGCCTCAGAACGTGTCCCACCGACGGATCCCTTCTTGTAGTCTAGTTTTGCTACAAATTCCTCTTCTCACCCATTCTATTCAGTACATCCTCATTAGTTACATAATCTACCCATCTAAACTTCAGCAATCTTCTGTAGCACCACATTTCGAAAGCTTCTATTCTCGTCTTGCTTACACTGTTTCCCGTCCATGTTTCACTCCCATACATGACTGCACTACATACAAATACTTTCAGAAAAATCTTCCTGACACTTAAATCTATAGTCAATGTTAACAATTTCTCTTCTTCAGAAACACTTTCCTTGCCGTAGCCAGTCTACATTTTATATCCTCTCTACTTCGACCATCATTACTTATTTTTCTCCCGAAATAGCAAAATTGATTTATTACTTTCAGTGTCTCATTTGCTAATCTAATATCCTCAGCATCACCTGATTTGATTCGACTACATTCCATTATCCTCGTTTTGTTTTTGTTAATGTTCATCTTATATCTTCCTTTCAAGACCCTGTCCATTCCCCTCAACTGGTCTTCCAGGTTCTTTGCTGTCTCTGACAGAATTACAATGTCGTCGGTAAACATAACAGTTTTCACTTCTTCTCTATGGATTTTAATTCCTACTCCAAATTTTTCTTTTGTTTCCTTTACTGCTTGGTCAATATACTGATTGAATAACGTCGGATCTACAATCCTGTCTCACTCCCTTCTCAATCACTGCTTCCCTTTCATCCCTTTCGACTCTTATAACTGCCATCTGGTTTTTGTACAAAGGGTAAATAGGCATCCGCTCCTTGTACTTTATACCTGACACCTTCAGAATTTCAGAGAGAATATTCCAGTCAACATTGTCAAATGCTACAAATGCTAGAAACGTAGGTTCGCCTTTCCTTAACCTATCTTCTGTCGTAGGTTCAGTATTGCCTGGCGGGTTCCAACATTTCTACATCAAACAGTTTTTCCATTCGTTTGTAAAGAATTCGTGTTAGTATTTCGCGATCATGACTGATAGTTCGGTAATTTTCACACCTGTCAACACCTCCGTTCTGTGGGATTAGAATTATTATGTTCTTCTTGAAGTCTGAAGGTATTTCGCCTGTCTCATACATCATGTTCACCAGATGGAAATTTTTTTTAGGGCTGGCTCTCCCAAGGCTGTCAGTAGTTCCAACGGAATGTTGTCTACTCCCCGGGCCTTGTTTCTACTTAGGTATTTCAGTGCTCTCTCAAATTCTACACGCACTATCATATCTTCATCTTCATCTATGTCCTCTTCCATTTCCAAAATATTGCCGTCAAGTACATCGCCCTTGTATAGACCCTCTATGTACTCCTTGAACCTCTCTGCTTTTCCTTCTTTGCTTAGCACTGGTTTCTCATCTCAGCTCTTCATATTCATACACTCCTGGAAATGGAAAAAAGAACACATTGACACCGGTGTGTCAGACCCACCATACTTGCTCCGGACACTGCGAGAGGGCTGTACAAGCAATGATCACACGCGCGGCACAGCGGACACACCAGGAACCGCGGTGTTGGCCGTCGAATGGCGCTAGCTGCGCAGCATTTGTGCACCGCCGCCGTCAGTGTCAGCCAGTTTGCCGTGGCATACGGAGCTCCATCGCAGTCTTTAACACTGGTAGCATGCCGCGACAGCGTGGACGTGAACCGTATGTGCAGTTGACGGACTTTGAGCGAGGGCGTATAGTGGGCATGCGGGAGGCCGGGTGGACGTACCGCCGAATTGCTCAACACGTGGGGCGTGAGGTCTCCACAGTACATCGATGTTGTCGCCAGTGGTCGGCGGAAGGTGCACGTGCCCGTCGACCTGGGACCGGACCGCAGCGACGCTCGGATGCACGCCAAGACCGTAGGATCCTACGCAGTGCCGTAGGGGACCGCACCGCCACTTCCCAGCAAATTAGGGACACTGTTGCTCCTGGGGTATCGGCGAGGACCATTCGCAACAGTCTCCATGAAGCTGGGCTACGGTCCCGCACACCGTTAGGCCGTCTTCCGCTCACGCCCCAACACCGTGCAGCCCGCCTCCAGTGATGTCGCGACAGGCGTGAATGGAGGGACGAATGGAGACGTGTCGTCTTCAGCGATGAGAGTCGCTTCTGCCTTGGTGCCAATGATGGTCGTATGCGTGTTTGGCGCCGTTCAGGTGAGCGCCACAATCAGGACTGCATACGACCGAGGCACACAGGGCCAACACCCGGCATCATGGTGTGGGGAGCGATCTCCTACACTCGCCGTACACCACTGGTGATCGTCGAGGGGACACTGAATAGTGCACGGTGCATCAAAACCGTCGTCGAACCCATCGTTCTACCATTCCTAGACCGGCAAGGGAACTTGCTGTTCCAACAGGACAATGCACGTCCGCATGTATCCTGTGCCACCCAACGTGCTCTAGAAGGTGTAAGTCAACTACCCTGACCAGCAAGATCTCCGGATCTGTCCCCCATTGAGCATGTTTGGGACTGAATGAAGCGTCGTCTCACGCGGTCTGCACGTCCAGCACGAACGCTGGTCCAACTGAGGCGCCAGGTGGAAATGGCATGGCAAGCCGTTCCACAGGACTACATCCAGCATCTCTACGATCGTCTCCATGGGAGAATAGCAGCCTGCATTGCTGCGAAAGGTGGATATACACTGTACTAGTGCCGACATTGTGCATGCTCTGTTGCCTGTGTCTATGTGCCTGTGGTTCCGTCAGTGTGATCATGTGATGTATCTGACCCCAAGAATGTGTCAATAAAGTTTCCCCTTCCTGGGACAATGAATTCACGGTGTTCTTATTTCAATTTCCAGGAGTGTATATGTGGTTCTCTTTTCTCCGAAGGTCTCTTTAGTTTCCCTGTAGGCAGTATCTATCTCATTCGTTTTGTGATATATGCTTCTAAATCCTTACATCTGTCCTCTAGCCATACCTGCTTAGCCGTTTTGCACTTCTTGTGGATCTCATTTTTGAGACTTTTGCATTCCTTTTCAACCACTTCATTTACTGCATTTTTATATTTTCTCTTTTCATCAATTAAATTCAATATCTCTTCTGTTACCCATGGATTTCTACTAGCCCTCGTCTTTTTACCTACTTGATTCTCTGTTGTCTTCACTATTTCATCTCTCAAAGTTACCTATTCTTCTGGCTCTGTATTTCTTTCCCCTGTTCTTGTCAACCGTTCCCTAATGCTCTCTCTGGAACTCTCTACAACCTCTGGTTCATTCAGTTTAACCAGGTCCTGTCTCCTCAGATTCCTACCTTTTTGCAGTTTCTTCAGGTGTAATCTACAGTTCATAACCAACAGATTGTGGTCAAAGTCCACATCTGCCGCTGGTAATGTCTTACAATTTGAAAGCTGGTTCCTGAATCTCTGTCTTATCATTACATAATCTACCTGAAACCTTCCAGTGACTCCAGGCCTCTTCCACGTACACAACCTTCTTTCATGATTCTTAAACCAAGTATGATTAAGTTATGCTCCGAGCAAAATCCTACCAGGCGGCTTCCTCTTTCATTCCTTACTCCAAAACCATCTTCACCTACTACTTTTCCTTCTCTTCCTTTTGCTTCAATCGAATTCCAGTTCCCCATGACTATTAAGTTTTCGTTTCCCTTAACTACCTGAATAATTTCTTTTATCGCATGTTACATTTCTTCAATCTCTTCATCATCTGCGGAGCTAGTTGGCGGATAAACTTGTACTACTGTGGTAGGCGTGGGCTTTGTGTCTGTCTTGGCTACAATAATGCATTCACTATGATGTTCGTAGTAGCTTATCCAAGGTTTTTTTATTCATTATTAACCCTACTCCTGCGTTACCGTTGTTTGGTTTTGTGTTTATAACCGTGCATTCACCTGACCCAGCGTCTTGTTCCTTCTGCCACCGCCGGCCGCTGTGGCCGAGCGGTTCTAGGCGCTTCAGTCCGGAACCACGCTGCTGCTACGGTCGCAGGTTCGTATCCTGCCTCGGGCATGGATGTGTGTGATGTCCTTAGTGTAGTTAGGTTTAAGTATTTCTAAGTCTAGGGGACTGATGACCTCAGATGTTAAGTCCCATAGTGCTTACAAGGGAACCTCCCCATCGCACCCCCATCAGATTTAGCTATAAGTTGGCACAGTGGATAGGCCATGAAAAACTGAACACAGATGAATTGAGAAATCAGGAAGAAGTTGTGTGGAACTGTGAAAAAATAAGCAAAATATACAAACTGAGTAGTTCCTGGGAAGATATGCAACATTAAGGAGACTGGGACCGCAGGGGTGCCGTGATCTCGTGGTAACGTGTGCAGCTGCGGAACGAAAGGTCCTTGGTTCTAATCTTCCATCGAGTGAAAACTTTAATTTTTTATTTTCAGTTTATGTGACAAACTCTTATGTTTTCATCACTTTTTTGGGAGTGATTATCACATCCACAAGAAAACCTAAATCGGGCAAGGTAGAAGAATCTTTTTACCCATTCGCCAAGTGTACAAGTTAGGTGGGTCGACAACATATTTCTGTCATGTGACGCACATGCCGTCACCAGTGTCGCATAGAATATATCAGTTGTTTTTTCCTGTGGAGGAATCGGTTGACCTATGACCTTCCGATCAAATGTTTTCGGTTCCGATTGGAGAGGCACGTCCTTTCGTCTACTAATCGCACGGTTTTGCAATGCGGTCGCAAAATACAGACACTAAACTTATTGCAGTGAACAGAGAGGTCAATGAATGAACGGACAGATAATAACTATGCAAAAATAAAGAAAGTAAAATTTTCACCCGTGGGAAGACATGATCCAAGGACCTCTGCTTCTGCAGCTGCTCAAGCTACCACGGGACCACGGCGCTCCTGAGCTCACGGTCTCCTTGATGTTGCCTGTGTCGCCCATGGACTACTCAGTTTGTATGTTTAGCTAACTTTTTCACAGTTCCACACAACTTCCTCCTGTTTTCTCAATTGATCTGTGTTCAGTTTATCAAGGCCTATCCACCCTCCCAAGTTATAACTAAATCTGAGGGAGGTGCGATGGGGAGGTTCCCTTGTTAGAACCATTTAAAACATTTGAACCTCCTGTAACCGAACTTTACTAACTCCCGCTATATCTAGATTTAACTTGTCCATTTCCCTTTTGAAATGGATCTGACATTCCGCGCTGCGATCCGTAGAACACCACTTTTGTTCTCGGGATAGCGACGTCCTCCTGAACAGTCCCCTATCGGAGATCCGAATGGGGGACTATTTTACCTCAGGAATGTTTTACCAAAGACGACCCCATTATCACTTAACCATTCAGTAAAGTTGCACCCTCTCGGGAAAGATTACTGTTGTAGTTATCCCTTGCTTACAGCTGTTCGCAGTACCAGCACAGCAAGGCCGTTTTGGTTAGTGTTACAAGGCCAGATCAGTCAACCATTCAGACTGTTGCTCCTGCAACTGCTGAACAGGCTGCTCCCCTCTTCAGGAACCACACGTTCGTCTGAGCTCTCAACAGATACCCCCTCCGTAGTGGTTACACCTACAGCACGGCTATCTGTATCGCTGAGGCACGCATGCCTCCCCACCAATGGCAAGGTCCATGGTCCATCTAAAGATAATGGGTGTTGCTTCCGCTATTTAACTACCGGCAACTCAGTGGTATTTAGCAGTATTCTCCACATCTGCACAGATGGACCTGCACCATGCCATCGGCTCCTACTGTCGTCAAAGGTATACCATATGCTTTTTTTTTACAACATTGTTTTCTTTTAGTGTCTCTTCGATTTTAACTATAGCATTATGTTTTATTCTTCCTTCGCAGAATGTAAGATCTGAAGAACACATATTAGGGACTGAACCGGTCTATTTAAAACAAAATTAAACAACTTGAATGCGACGATGACTGTGTATATTGAAAGAAACTGTAATATTATAAAGATCGCTGTTTTACCTATAACAATGTTCCATAAGACTTAGCTCGGAATATACTTGGTGATTCATGAAGATACGAAAATATTTTGATATATTATTCTACAAGTAAAACTAAAGAAAAAAGTTCATACAAACATAGGTCCGCAAACGTTTAGTTACGGAGTTCCGGGTAATAGAAAATTTTGCTTGAAATTTAGCGACCTCGCTAATATGAAGCCATCGCAGAACTGTACAAGGTTAAAGTGAAGCACGATTTCCATTTATTTTGTTGTTATTGGTCTGGTGAATCTAATAAAATATGCCCCAGACATGTATCTGCAGTAGTTTTACAGAACATCCAGAGAAGCAAAGAAGTAATGTCGTAAAATTTTTAATTTATTAACTACTTGGCCCAATTTTTTTTAAATACTAGACAACTGCACAAAGTTTTCAACAAATATTTGTAGAGAATTTAATTTTGGAAAAATGATGATAATAAAGTTAACTGAAACTGTATGAATGTGTCAGATAATCTGCTTTTATTAATACCATAGCACACATTATTCACGTTGAACCGGAAAAAACGAAGCTCATTGCTAAGGAAGTTGTACAATCTTAACACATTTTGACAATACATTCACAACAGATGTTCAAAAATGTCTCCACCGAGTTCAGTGCATTTAGCTGCACGTGTATAAACAGATGTTGTTGCTTGTTTCCGTGTCTACCTCTACATCTACATCTACACTCCTGGAAATGGAAAAAAGAACACATTGACACCGGTGTGTCAGACCCACCATACTTGCTCCGGACACTGCGAGAGGGCTGTACAAGCAATGATCACACGCACGACACAGCGGACACACCAGGAACCGCGGTGTTGGCCGTCGAATGGCGCTAGCTGCGCAGCATTTGTGCACCGCCGCCGTCAGTGTCAGCCAGTTTGCCGTGGCATACGGAGCTCCATCGCAGTCTTTAACACTGGTAGCATGCCGCGACAGCGTGGACGTGAACCGTATGTGCAGTTGACGGACTTTGAGCGAGGGCGTATAGTGGGCATGCGGGAGGCCGGGTGGACGTACCGCCGAATTGCTCAACACGTGGGGCGTGAGGTCTCCACAGTACATCGATGTTGTCGCCAGTGGTCGGCGGAAGGTGCACGTGCCTGTCGACCTGGGACCGGACCGCAGCGACGCACAGATGCACGCCAAGACCGTAGGATCCTACGCAGTGCCGTAGGGGACCGCACCGCCACTTCCCAGCAAATTAGGGACACTGTTGCTCCTGGGGTATCGGCGAGGACCATTCGCAACCGTCTCCATGAAGCTGGGCTACGGTCCCGCACACCGTTAGGCCGTCTTCCGCTGACGCCCCAACATCGTGCAGCCCGCCTCCAGTGGTGTCGCGACAGCCGTGAATGGAGGGACGAATGGAGACGTGTCGTGTTCAACGATGAGAGTCGCTTCTGCCTTGGTGCCAATGATGGTCGTATGCGTGTTTGCCGCCGTGCAGGTGAGCGCCACAATCAGGACTGCATACGACCGAGGTACACAGGGCCAACACCCGGCTTCATGGTGTGGGGAGCGATCACCTACACTAGCCGTACACCACTGGCGATCGTCGAGGGGACACTGAATAGTGCACGGTACATCCAAACCGTCATCGAACCCATCGTTCTACCATTCCTAGACCGGCAAGGGAACTTGCTGTTCCAACAGGACAATGCACGTCCGCATGTATCCCGTGCCACCCAACGTGCTCTAGAAGGTGTAAGTCAACTACCCTGGCCAGCAAGATCTCCGGATCTGTCCCCCATTGAGCATGTTTGGGACTGGATGAAGCGTCGTCTCACGCGGTCTGCACGTCCAGCACGAACGCTGGTCCAACTGAGGCGCCAGGTGGAAATGGCATGGCAAGCCGTTCCACAGGACTACATCCAGCATCTCTACGATCGTCTCCATGGGAGAATAGCAGCCTGCATTGCTGCGAAAGGTGGATATACACTGTACTAGTGCCGACATTGTGCATGCTCTGTTGCCTGTGTCTATGTGCCTGTGGTTCTGTCAGTGTGATCATGTGATGTATCTGACCCCAGGAATGTGTCAATAAAGTTTCCCCTTCCTGGGACAATGAATTCACGGTGTTCTTATTTCAATTTCCAGGAGTGTATATCCATACTCCGCAAGCCACCTGACGATGTGTGGCGGAGGGTTTCACAGACTTGTCCTTAATTTCGTCTATTGCATTCATAATGCGAGCAAGTAATGCCTCACGTGTATTGATTTTGTCCTCATAAACTATGCCTTTCATTCATCGCCATACACAAAAATTCATTCGTGTTAAATCGGGCGATCTGGGTGGCCACAGACGTTTAGCACCATGAGCAATCCATTTCTGTGGAAAATGTTCATTTAAAAGTGTAGTAACGGCGTTGGTGAAATTTGGAGGAGCACCGTCATGTTGAAAATACATTTGCACTCGCGTAGCAAGTGGAACATTATCGAGCAAGAGGGGCATTTCTTCTTGAAGAAATTGTAAGTACATCTCACCAGTTAGACGTCCTGGGAAAATGAATGGTCCAGTAAAGTGTGTTGATTATACCACACACACATTTATGCTAAATCGCTGTTGGAAATTACGTTGCACTGTTGCATATGGATATGCTTCAGACCATATGTGCTCGTTATGTAAATTGCTTATTCCATCTCGAGTACAATGTGCCTCATCAGTAAAAAAAATGTATTTTAGCAATTGACGATTAGTATTTAACCAGTTGCTCAACCCCAAGCGAAGGCAGTATCTCCCGGATATAAATGATGCACTTTTTGTTTATGGTAAGGATACAGATTATTGTCCTTCAGTGACCGCCATACCTTAGATTGTGGAATGGCTAATCGTTGAGAGATACGTCGTGTAGTGGTACCCGGGCTACGTTGAACAGCATCCATAATATCCTCATCGTCGTCTTCACGTATCGAGCACTCGTACTGATTATGAACGCTAGGTACAGAGCCTGTCTCCCGTAACATTCCAAATACTCCGCTAAAGGTTCGTGCATTCGGAATCCTCTGAGTTAGATAACGCACGCGACGTCCGTTAACTGCAGCCTTAGCATTACCATCTCATATTACATAAATAAACACCGTATCGGCGTATTCCTCGTGGCAAATTTGAAAGATCCCTGTTTCATAAATAATCTACACACTACAACTTACCATGTCGTTTCACTTCAATACGCTGTTATTATGTTACTTCACTGAAAAAAAAGAAAACTAACTCGTTATAAGGTTAGGAAACGACTGAAACAACGCACTAACGGTTGCCAAAAATGACATACAAATTTCTACATTCTTAAATTGTATAACAATCTTTGCTTTTCTGTATGTTCGGGAAAACTAATGCAGATACAGGTCTGGGGCAGACCAATAACAACAAAATAAATGGAAATCGTGCTTTACTTTAACCTCGTACAGTAAAACTATGGGTTCATATTAGTGAGGTTGATAAATTTCAGACAAAATCTCTTATTAGCCGTAATTTGGTACCTATGTTTATCTGAAAATTTTTCTTTAGTCTTCCTTGTACAAAAACGTACTAAAATATTTACATATCTTCGTGCATCATCCTGCATATTCCAGCATATAGTTTGAAATACATAATATGTATAAAAATTTTAACAGTATGTTCTCATCCAACTCCACAAAATTGCCAGTCGTTTTAGTGGGAAGGTATCAATTTATAAAGTTCATTTTATTTCCAAAATACTGTGTTAGAGCATAACTCAAAAAATACTGGTTTGAGTGAGAGAGCATTTCCACACACACAGACACTCGTCTCATTTTGCTTCTTATACATATTTGTTTTGTTATTCTACAGGTGTTTATTTAGTTGTTACTGTAATCACTCACTTCCGCCCTGGCGGCTAACTCCTCCATGCTGCTCTCCAACAGCCAAGCACATCACGGGTCTTGGCAGACCGCGTACCAGATCACCGACTTACCTGCTGTCCTCCTGCTTCTGTTATACACTGAAGCACCAAAGAAAGTGGTATAGGTATGCACATTCAAATACAGAGGTATGGAAACAGCCAGAATATGGTGCTGCAGTTGGCAACGTCCATATATAACAACCAGTGTCTGGCGCAGTTGTTAGATCAGATACTGCTGCTACAATGGCAGGTTATCAAGATTTGAGTTTGAACGTGGTGTTATAGTCGGCGCACGAGCGATGGGACACAGCATCTACTACGTAGCGATGAAGTGGGGATTTTCCCGTACAAGCATTTCACGAGTGTATCGTGAATATCAGGAATTCGGTAAAACGTCAAAACTTTGACATCACTGCTGCCAGAAAAAGACTCTACAAGAACGGAATCAACAATGACTGAAGAAAATCGTTCAACATGACAGAAACGCAACCATTCCGCAAATTGCTGCCGATTGCAATGCTGTGCCATCAACAAGTGTCAGTGTGCGTACCATTCAACTAAACATCATCGATATAGGCTTTCGGAGCCGAAGGTCCAATCGTGCACCCCTGATGTCTGCACGACACAATAATGTCTTACGCTACTCCGGACCCGTCAACACTGGGAACATGTTGCCTGGCCGTACGAGTCTCGTTTCAGATTGTACTGAGCGGATGGATGTGTACGGGTATGCGATCAACCTCGTGAATCCATGGACCCTGCATGTGAGCAGGGGACATTTCAACCTGTTGGAAGCTCTATATTGGTGTGGGGCGTGTGCAGTTGAAGTGATATGGGACACTTGATACGTCTAGATACGACTCTGACAGGTGACACGTACGTAAGCACCCTGTCTGATTACCGGCAGCCGTTCGTGTCCATTGAGCATTCCGACGTACTTGGTCAGTTCCAGCAGGACAATACGGCTCCCCACAAGTCCAGAAATGCTGCAGAGTGGATTCAGGAACAAATACTGTTCTGACTTATAACACTTCCGCTGGCCATGAAACTCCCTAGATATGAACATAATTGAACATGTCTGGGATGCCTTGCAACATGATGTTCAGGAAAGATCCTCACCCCTTTGTACTCTTACGGATTTAAGGACAGCCCTGCAGGATACGTTGTGACAATTCCCTCCAGCACTACTTCAGATATTAATCCAGTTCGTGCCACCTCGTGTTGCGGCACTTCTGCACGTTCGCGGGGGCCCTACACGATATTAGACAGGTGTAGCATATTCCTTCCCTCTTTAGTGTACATGTCAAGCTCTCAGTGTGTACCAATTGCGGAGTCTGATATCCGTCGCCACCTGCTCACCTAAGTGACTCCACCACGCGGCGAACGCAACCGCCCTTGCACGGCTGCTGATTTAGCCCAGCCTAGCACGCCTGACACGTCTCCTCGGCTGTCAAACGTATCGTGTTTTCAGTCGCGTCTTCTCTTCCAGCAACAACAAGGCGCATGGACGGCCATAATTGCTTTTTAAAGTTCTACTGTTCAGCCGTATTCGGCTCTAAACTCATAGCGGATGGGGGCAGCGAGGACATTGAAGACTTTTCTCTACGGTTAAGGATAAAATGAGTCTCGATATGGGCACAGAAGATCCATTACAGACTCACAGTCAGTTTATTACAAGGGTAGGATACTTGTGATCAAATAAGGCAGCTACGTAATTACTGAAATCATTGGTGAAAGTAGCAACCAAGCGACCGAGACATCAGACCTTCTGAAAATTATCATCCATACAATCCCAATGGTAGTAACTGCATATAAGTGCGTGTCCCATCGCCAGATTAACGGCTCAGGTCCTCATAAACATAATACACAGGGCAACCATTAATAAAACCGACAAACAGCGGGGTCGGATTCCCGAAGGGAAATGGAGGAACAAAGGTCCTATGAACATGTGTCCGAAAACGGACGGTATGCGTGCAACGTCCCGGAACACAATACAGAACTGCATCGCATTCGCATCACAACAGATGTTCAAAGTGGCCTCCTAGAGACGCAGTGCACGTGTTCACGCGACGCATCATTGATTGCCGCACTTTTTCGTCAGTTTCGGCCTCTCTCCGAATAGCGTCATAGACGTCGTGGACACGCTTGATACGCCCGCTAAACCCGCTAGGCAGAACAGGTAATAGGTCTGTGAAAAGGGCCAAAGGTTGAGTACAGTTTCTCCTTATAATTGTGATTTATTGTAATATAATAACCTTTACAACCAAAGCGGCACATAGCCGGACCTTTACCGAATGCAGCTCTTTCACGGCTGAAGGCCTCCAAACAAGAAATCTTAACAAAGCTACAAGATCAAAATCCAATTAAGATAGCAATAAAATAATTTTAAAAAAAGCAAACACATGCAAAGTGCAATACAAGTGGCTGAGGGCCACAATTAAATTTCAGAATTTTAGAATATATTACCACACACTTTTAAAGGGAGAAGGCCAGAGCGTTTAACAACAAGAAATCTTAAAAATCAACAAGATTAAAATGCAGTTAAAGAGGCAAATCTAATAAATAAAGGAACGTATCACGGCTAGGTAGAAAAGCCTTAAGACTAAGCAGATGGAACACACATATGCAAGGTGCAATACCAATGGCTGAAGGCCACAATTAAGTTTCAAAATTTTAAAATATATTACCATAATCTTTTAAAGGCAAAAGGTCGCAGTGTATAACCTTGAAAGATTAATTTAAAATTAATTTTGTAAAATTTTAAGTAAATCAAAAAGTAACCATAAGCCTTAAATTTTAAGCAGCTGAAAACCGATAATTCAACACCGGTGGCACTCAGAAGCCTCCAGGAAGATCGGTCTGCCCTCGTTCACTTAGACGAGACGTGTGGTGAGCCCAACTACATTTGATCAGTCGGAACCCAACCAGGGGCAGCCACGGACCGACCGACACTACTACTTGCTTTCCATCAATCAGTACATGAGAACTGAAACAGAAAATGTTACGAACGTAATTATCCACAATCAAATATGAAGAAACACTCGGCGTCGGTAACAGAAAAACCTCCCCAACAGCGAACCACCGAAACGAACCACAACATGAATGCACGAGGCTTGGGTACTTAAAACCGCACTCAACTTTGACGTCCTGGGTGGGCGAACCGCGAAGTTCGTAGCGATCGGAGAGCACCGCACACGCTCCGACACTACGCAGGGACCGGCAGCGGATCCAGCGACTGCACCGCGGGGAGATATCTTCCCTGGTCTGCAGCAGCCGACCGACTGCCTGCTGGTCCGTCGCGACTGCTGCTCCGTCGAGACTGCACTGCTGGTGCGGCTCTCACTCACTTCCAGGCACACGACGGCGGAAATACTTGCTCGGATCCAACCAAGCAAAGGAAACACGCCCACTGGTGAAACGACATCCCTGCATCAGGAAAGGGCAGACCCAAGTTCCACAAGATGGTAACTGAAGGGGCCCAGAAGCGCTCTGAGAACCAGTTACACGTCGCCCGATGAGATGAGCGACCTCTCAGAGGCAGTACGCCGACAACATTTAGATAACTTGTCAAGGAAATAACGCCAACTACACACACAACCTGTCAAACACTTGCACAAAGACTTGAACGATACCCAACAGTAACTAAGCACGCACGAAGACAAATAGGGAGTCGATGCACACACACACACACACAGCCGTCTCATGAACGATCGCCGAGCCAAAACGCGTCTTCCGTTAGGACGACCGACCGACGATCCACCAAGAGCGTGGCCCGGCTCAAGTGATGCGTGGTGGCAATGGTCGGGTGAGCTATCTCGACACCGACCTCACTGCTGCTCCACCCGACTGCTCTAGCGCCGCATTACAACTCCCCGACTGGCAGGTCCGGACTGCGCTCCAGACGCGTTCCAACCCACTGGCAGACCCGAACTCGCAACCCAAACTCCCGACACGAACTCGCGATCCGAATTGCTTACGGCAGATCACGACCGGGAAGTAGTAGCAATCGAGCAAAGATACTACAAGAGGGGTTATATCGGTACGTGCTGCTAGCGCCGGTCACAGTCAGGCAAAGCAGCAACTCGGTAACAAAAATAATTTAACGTAGAGACATGGAAGTACGTTAAAAACAGGGTGTAAAAATACATGAAGGCATTAACACGAACCACGAACGGCTCAACGCTGCGAAAAGTATCTGCGCATCTGGAACTGGCTCAGCATACGACTTGCTTTTCAGATGGCCCCAGAGGTAGAAATCTAGGGGGTTTAATTCCGGTAATCTAACAGGCCATGTTACAGGGCCCTCTCGTCCTATCCAACGTCGGAGAACTGTAATGCTGAAGTTGGATGGTGCTCCGTCTTGCAGAAACCACATTCACTGTCGTACTGCCAAAGGTACATTCTCAAGCAGCCTAAGCAGGGTATTCCGCGGGAAGTCTAGGTACATTCCTCCGCCGAGGGTTTGTAAAATAATAACCGGTCCAAGTGTGTTGTCGCCAAGAATATCTGCCCACACGTTGATGCTGAACCGATGCTGATGAGACGCCTCTATCATTCCCCTAGGATTATCTGTAGCCCATAGACGACGATTATGCAGATTGATGATGCCGTTTCTAGTCAATGTCGCTTTGTCGGAAGTAGAAGGCTGATGACAGAAATCCGATAATTGTGATGGTCTGGTGCAAATCCATCGACAAAATGCTTCCTTCGGAGGGAAATCTGCTGCTGATAATCCTTGCTCTCGTAGCAGGTGATAGGAATAGCGATGATTGTCATGCAGGGTACACATAATCGCACTTTGGCTTACACTATGTTGGTGCACCACTTGCCTGGAGCTAGTATTAGGGTTCGTCTCACTGTTATGTTGAACCCGGTCGTCCATATCTGATGTACACACAGTCCCCTACCTCCCTGCGCTTTCGTCTGTCTGAAGGGACCCATAATCACACAAACGCCAGACAGAGCTTGAAGAGTTGCGTGACGTGGATGGTGTCAGAGTACTTGTACTAGTAAGCATTCACTCTCTTTGGACCCATACAAACATCATCTCGGCTTGTTCGTTACATGAATGCCGGATCACACTGCCGCATACAGTAGCTGCGTCACTTACACAGCCGGCAACATACAATTCGATCACCCTGCGTAGTAGAATGGAAAAGAAAAATGAGCTGTTACATCACAATCAAATTGGCTTTCGGGAATGGAAAGGCTCGAGTGAGGTAGTTCTGACGTTGCAACTGATACCAGAAGTAAGACTTTAAAAATATGAAGACACATTGGTAGAATTTGTCGGCCTGGAAGAGGCATTTAACAGTGTAAAATGGCGCAAGTTGTTCTATATTGTTGTCATGATAGAAGTAAGCTACAGGGAATGATGGGTAGTACTGAATGTCTTTCTACATCGATATTTAAACTGGATAAAGGTGAGAAACAGCTGGTATAATTTTTACTAAAAATGAAATTCCTCCAGCTGTACTTAAGATTTTATATCTACTGCGGTACTAGTTTCGGCGTTGCGTCAACGCCTTCTTCAGGCCTGTACACTTCGATGAAATCAGTTGTGTTAGTTACTGCCCGCCACCCTTGTGGAGCACGTGTTGGTCTCACCGCGGACTGCTGGACTGAGCCACACACAACTGATTTAATTAATGTGTACGGGCCTGAAGATGGCGTTGACGCAACGCCGAAACTAGTAGCGAAATAAACATAAAATCTTAAGTACAGCTGGAGGAATTTCATTTTTAATAGAAAAAAGTGCTGAATGTGTTCAAGAAACAAGATGAGTGATAACAATGGAAGACCAAGGACGAAGTGGTCTCATTAAAAAGGGGGTCACACAGGGATGGATTCTCTCACCCCTACGGTCCAATCTGTACACCGAAGAAGCACACGGCGGAGAAAAAGAACGGTTAAATATCTGGATTAAATTTCAAGGTGAAAGGATTTAATGATGAAATTCGCTAATGACATTCCTATTGGTGAGAGTGAAGTACTCGTAGAATTACAGGGGCTATTGAATGGAACGGTTACTCTAACGAGTTGACAGTAATCCGAAGAAAGACGAAAATCATGAGAAAAAGCAGAAATTAGACAAGCGATAGACCTAACACCGAAATTGGTGACTACGATGTAGGTGAACTGAAGGCGCGCAAATGACTTTCCTGGCCAAGAGAATTCTGCTAGAATCAAATAGCGGCCTTAATCTGAGAAGCAAATTTTTTCTATGTTTGGGGCAAAGCATTGTATGGCAGAGAACCATTGATGTGGGACGACTGAGAAGGAAGAGGCTCTGGAGTGTGGCGCTATAGAAACATGTTGAAAATTAGGTGCTCTGATAAAGAAAGGGGAAGTTCTCCACAGAATCGGGGACGAAAGGCGTCCATGGATAACACTGACAAGAAGAAAGGACAGGTCGATTGGACACGTGTTGCGACAGCAGCATAAAGCTGTAGAGGAAGTCAAAGACTGGAATACACTGATCAAACAAATGGGGCTGTAACTGCTACTTTGTCATGAAGAAATTGGCTGAAGAGGGGAATCACTGGCAGTTCGCATTAAACCAGTCATGAGACTTACGACCCCCCTCCCCACCCCCAAAAAAAAAGGTTCTTCAGAATATTTTGAATGAAATAACATGAGTGGTTTGGGTCTTACAGTTTTGAACGCGTTTATAAATGAGGGGTTTCGAAGTCGAAGTGTCCCATTATAATGATGCAGTTGCTCGTCTTTTCTCATGAACAAAACCACGGTCATGGGTTTAGGTCATGCTCCATGCTTACTTCTAAGTTGATAATTTTCCTAATGTACTTTAATCGCTGTTAATTACGCTATAGCACATCTTCTCAAAGGTGGATGAGGATAGTACTGTTCGGCTTCTACAGCACTTTGATGAATTAATAAATTGCGCGCTTTGGTTACGACATTGCCTACGTGACGATTCGATTTAAGCCACCAGGTTTTCCGACGATTTTACACACGTGCCTTATTTAATACTGAACAACTTTAATAGCAGCTTCACTCATCGCTCTCTTTCTTGGCGTATTATTAATTAAATATTCCGTATGGAAATAATCCGCAAGAACGGCTAACAGATGACTCTACTATTACAGCAAAGATTATGTTCAGTTTAATTTAATGTCAAAATACTGTGTCTATATTTTTGTACGGTTATGTTAAAGAGTCATTCTGGAAGCGAAAGTGGTTAATAGGAAGCAACTGCTTGCCTCCCTTGGAGACGAGAGACAAGGAAAATTGATTGAGTGTGGATACTACAGTGTGGTTATGTTGTGGTGGATTTTTATTAGAAAACGACTGAGTCAGCATGTCGTCCCGGATAGTGGTGAGTAGAAATTAAGAAGAATATCTACTTTTTTTATAAATGATGATGACACACTTACAACGCAGATTCATTGTCGTTATTTAACTTCCTTTAAAAAAATAATGTCAGTTACACATATATATAATTTCCTTTTCTTTGGATGCCTTCTTATTATTTTCGCTACGTTCTTCCGTGACACCAGCGAAATCATCAGCGACAAGTTGTGACCTTATTCTTAGCTCTGATCCAAGAAAACTAATTGTGTGGTTCCTTCAAGAGGTATTCGGCCGCTTCCTGGAAAAAATATAGAAGGCAAATAAGAATAGCGGCAACGGTAATGAAAGTGAGATTTTACGACGTCGGGATCACACTCACAATGCAGCAAGAAAACTGTAGCTCAAACGAAATAGAGACACGATGTTGGTATTACAGCATAAGGGACGTAAAGTAAGTTATTGTGTCATTATCTTGGAACTATGGAGAATGGACGAAACAGAGCACAAACAAAACGAAAGACAAGCAGATAAGCTGGTAAAGGTATAGTAAGTAATGGTAGAATTACAAACGCTGCTATAGTACGGTTCACTTGTTGGAAATTTCTGTATTTTACATTGTGCTAGTATCATTTTTCCCGCCTGTTACGAACTAATTTCCTTGACCACTGACCGGATGAAGACAATCAATCTCCATCTCCTTTAGCGGGGAGGAAAATGCACACTGGTAACATTGTATGCACCTATATTTAGCATTCCTGCGAATGCATTTCAATGGAACATGACAATGCTTAATCCAGGTATTTGGAGTATGCATATTGATGTTGAATCCAACATTTTTCGGTTCATTAGTACAGCGGAAATATAATAACTCTGCCAGCGGAATGTATTTAGTTACGGCACGCAAATAATCCGATTGCCCCACTTGTGACATGCCCAAGCGTAACAAACAATGTAATGAGGCACTAAAACTCATGAGGTCAGCCTTCCGCCACACACGCTCTTCCCTGTTCCACCGCTGCATGGCTTATTCAGAGACGAATTAAAGTTCGTCTTTTATCTAGCTCGTAAACAGAAAAGATGTCACGTTAGAGATATTGGCTCTGTAGTTTTACACAACTCGTTTACAATAACTTAAATTCTTGTTGCAGTAAATTCTCAACTGGGGGAGGGGGGGGGGGGGGAGGGCGGGGGAAGTGAATTTAGTATGACTAACAACACAGTGAACGTTTGGTTGCTGACTGTGTTCATACTGCTGCAGGTACTTCAAAATTTTAGCTGGAAAAGGCGCTGTTATCCTGTAACAAGAGGAATGTGGTAATGAGTGACCAGAGACGCACCCACTATTCTCAGTACAATATTCTCTTAAAATTGGGGATTCTTCGAACGTATTTGTTTCATCCATTTGGTACTGAAAACCTACATAGTACAGAACAATTATTGTTTTGCCATTTTTTTCATTCCAGAAAACATTGGCCATAAATTCTGTACCAGATAAAATGTATTTTTCTTTCTTGAATTATTGACACTGGCTCCTCAAAAGCAGTTTAAAGGATGTTTAGCTTTTTGTACAAAGTGCTCATCGCACGTCTCATTCACAGAATCCAGTATAAAGGAACAATTTATCAGAGAAATCATCAGTGTACCGTGTGTCACCTTATGCGAGTTTTTCTTTCGCCTTCGGCGATGGTGGCCTACAGAGTTAATTTGAATGACCTACTGCTTCAAATTTTTGCATGCTACTGAAGCCTCTAATGATCTCTGGCGTATAAAGAGTGCGTCAACTGGCGCTGCTATATGCCTGCCGGCGAATTGGAATGAACTACAAATTTTTGGCCCGTTTACGTCGTGCAGTGATGAGACAAACGAGGCCCATGTTCTACAATCTTTCTCAAACATATTACAGGAACTAATCGGTAAAGAAAAATTAAGAAAATGATTTTCATAGTGCTTATAGCGAATGCTGAAGTGCGCAAAATTGCGATAATAGTGATGCACTTAGCGCGATATTTAAGTACGACGCTGCACAAAATTCGAATTTTGCAATGAAAATTAGAAGTCGCTATGATTTTATGTTTGGTGAACATTAAACCATATGCTTCTGTGAACGTAATTTGGCTCAAATATTGAATTGTTCTTTAGACTTGGGAGGAGGTCTGGATCCTTCTCCTCTCTCGAGAAAATGGAATTTATGTACCTCATTCACTTCCGGCTGCATACACACGAGAATGAAATATTCATAACATCCCTCATATATCCTAAACCATTTGAGATATCGACACGATATTTTGACAAGTGACGGACACAAAGAGAATAGTATTTCGCTATATCGTTAACAAAGAGAACTTCCTTATCCACGGCGATGTAGAAGAATCTATGGTTTTTATTTTATTTTTTCAATCCATTACAGTAACTTTAAGTCTTCGACAGGCATTGAAAAGAGAGGTTGCTAGTATGAAGATAAATTTCAAAATTTCTTCTTTTATGCTGCTGCAACCCATAACAAGAAGGTTTTCTGTAAACTATTGACCTCTCTAGCCGTCAACTGCTTGTTTAATATGACATTGTCTCACGATTGTGTCGCAATAGCTACTGCGAGGCGAGAAAAATTAATCCTGCCAGCAAGAGAAAAGTAGCTGTTTCACGTAACTGATGAAGCTTCTTCAAATGAGAAAAGCTTAACCATTGACAGCACTTTGCTACAACAGCATAAAGTGGCAGTAGAGATGATACAAGCCACTGCTTTTAACCATGGGGGTAAAAAAAAAAAGGGAAGTCTCGTTATGTCACAGACTTGAAGCCGATGTCCGCTGTCTTAACGAGGCCGAAACATTAAGTTCACCGCATTTCCATCTCCATGGTTCACCGCTTTGATACTTCCCCGTGAAGTTACTCTGATGGGCCCGTGCAATGATCCGACCGTGTTGTGTGCTTTGTGTGTAGACGTAGTGGTCTCATCAGAAATGCCAGCTTGCGTTGATTACTGGCGTACTAATAGAACCGATCCTAATCTAAAGGTTAAAGGAATCACATTTCATTCCCAAGTGGAGCGAGTCAAGCAATATTTTCTATGTATACATGAATTACTGTTGCACTATTTGCTTTTATTACAAATGTTTTACTCCTGACATCCGAACCACACTTTTTCAACGGTCTCGTTCCCGCATAACACACGGCTTCATAACCGCGCAGATTGCTGGGGCACCATTTCATGCCCTAGGTTCCTCTCGCCGATAATTATTATTCATTTCTCACATTTCCTTCCCCTTTAATAAAGATTTTGGCTAGAGCAGCCGGAGACAGCGGTCATGCGTGCGTTAAGTTTTGTGTGTATGACTGTATGAAAGTGTATACGTGCTGTACTTCGTTCCTGAAGAAGGATTTGACTAAAAATTTATATGAACACTCTTTTCTTCGTGCCGGCCTTGTGCTCGGCGTGTGAGTAGCAATGAATCAGTTTGATCGTATAGTTGTTCCTTCATGAAGTTTGTTGTAAATAATCCACTGCACTTCAACACGGGCAATGATGTACGCAAATATAACACCAGTAAAAAAAAAGTGACATTCATTACGCCACATTAAGGTTGTCTGTAACACAAACAATGGATCACAATGCTGTAACCTAAAGTTTCGATCACTTACCCATTCATATAAAATGCTTGACACACAGCAAAGTAAAATTTGAAACTAAACTCAAAACGTTTGTCTTGGATAACTCCCCCTGTTCCTCAGAAGATTACCTATTAATGTAATGTGTAATTGGTGATGGGTAGGAATTACGGACTAACATCTGTCTGTCTTTAATTAAAACAGGGTAAAAGCTAATAAACCAACAGTATGGCGATATATAATGACTCGTTCCATATCATTACGATTTCTCGTGCAAATGATACATGGAACGAGAAACTAGGCAGCTGACATTGGTACTCGTATATCATAAAATATGGTATCGACTTATATACTTTGAAAATCTGAAAGAGAAATTCAAAAGTAAAATAAAGCAGATGATCAAAGCAGACGTACATTCCAATTGTGCTGTGTGTGGTTATTCCCGAAAAACTGTCAGAGATACTGGCGAAAAATTTTACGGGAAAAGAAGCAATTAGGCTAGGCAAGTTGGGCTATCATTACTAAAAAGTTACTCAAATGTATGTTATAGCAAAACAGTCAAAAAAATGGCTCTGAGAACTATGGGACTCAACTGCTGTGGTCATAAGTCCCCTAGAACTTAGAACTACTTAAACCTAACTAACCTAAGGACATCACACACATCCATGCCCGAAGCAGGATTCGAACCTGCGACCGTAGTGGTCGTGCGGTTCCAGACTGTAGCGCCTTTAACCACTCGGCCACTCGGGCCGGCGCAAAACAGTCAATTTAAGGGTCTTATGCGTTTGAGACCATCCCCTTAATCACATTTATAGCATTTCACAATGCTGGAAGATATTTAAAAAAAAAAAATATATCGCTATTTTTACGCTGTAAGTTGCTATTGTTGGCCACACACTGAATGACGCACCATAGATAAGATCCCGAATTGAGAAGATGGGTAAACTACAGTGAGACTACCAGGTGTAGAAAAATTAAACCGGTATTTCCCTATAGAAGATGTTGGCCATCAATGTAGGGCCTATGAGACCGCGTCTGCAGCGCCATCTGCTTCTTGTAACGGCTGACGACGAATATCAACACACAGTAACCCCCAAGTTTCATACATTGGTATCTGCTCCAGACCCGTAAACATGACTTTTGTGCCTACGAACTACGATTTGCGGACAGCATTGATTTCTTTTATCATCTGAAGAAAACTTCTGCGGAATCGCATCGAATGCTTGTCGAAGCGTGGGATTCATAGCCTGCCGAAAAAGTGGGATAAATGTGTAAATAGCAATGGAGATTATTTTGAATAAAATATTGTATATCAGTTTCAAAGTACAGACGTGTAATTAATTGCAACCAAATTCCGGTTTCGTACTTCTACACCTGATGATGCACCGACAATAGAATTAAACAAGAACTCTATTGCCGGCCGAAGTGGCCGTGCGGTTAAAGGCGCTGCAGTCTGGAACCGCAAGACCGCTACGGTCGCAGGTTCGAATCCTGCCTCGGGCATGGATGTTTGTGATGTCCTTAGGTTAGTTAGGTTTAACTAGTTCTAAGTTCTAGGGGACTAATGACCTCAGCAGTTGAGTCCCATAGTGCTCAGAGCCATTTGAACCAAGAACTCTATTCATCATGCAGATACACCCCTGTGCAGTTCTGTTTCATTGAAATTTCAATAATCATTCACTTTGTTGACATGCACAAGATACGATAGCATGTCTTCCTTTTTTCCTCATTGCGCGCGTGTACGGGCTAGCAAAGAACACATATGTATGTCTTTTTGCAAACGTGAACGCTAGATATGTTGTGCATACGATTTGAAAGCTCAAAATATAACGAACAATGTTGTGTCCCACTGACGTGTCCTGAGAGGGAGTGGAAGGACTGCGTTGGTGGGCGTCAGAGAACTTACTTGGCATGAGGTCTCGGTGGTGTGGGCCGCCAACTCCTCACTGCTCCGTTGTAGAGAAGGCTGCAAGGTGAGCTAGAGTACGGAACTCGTATAGGATCTTATGGAAGCTGACATGTATGAACACTCGATGCATAGAACGATTATACTGGAAGTACCCCCGGCACTTTTCATTTAAATAAGATTCTATATACAGTCTCCAATGATTGTCTATCTGGCTATGCAGTTGCCATCCCTAACTTCCGAAACCTAAGTCCTAATACAGCAGAGGCGAGCGCACCAGACTAAGTGTCAGCTGTGTTGATTCAGCCTAAGTCCCTACTTGTTGCTGTGCTCAATACTCTCCTGCAACTCTTGCAGCATCCCGACGCAGACTAACGTGGACCGGCGTCCTAAGTACCTCACTCCATCACTCCTTCGATCTAGCGGCTATCCGCTTTTATAGGGGGTAGTGCACCCGGCACCACTTGTTCTAGAAGGTTCTAGCACCCCCGAACTTTGAGCCCTGAGTAGGCTAGTCACACGGCAGCATGTGATGCCTACGTGATGAACTAGCCGTTCTCCACTGTTTGCTGTGTCCAAGGGTTGCCACTAACTGTGCTTAGCCTCGTGATACTGCATACTCCGCTCTTGTTAGTCACATTACACATTACACATGAGATAGTCTGGTCATGTCTGTAGCAATAATTTTCCAGCCTACAGCCTACATGATTTTAATTCTGTCTTCTACTATTCGCGACAACAAGAAGCAGTACCGATGCCAGTAAACAAACAAAGACTGATTTCAAGTTCCACGTTAATTTGCTATCGATATAAATACAGTAAAAGTGGAATACAGTGGTTTACGAAAGCATGCTTTTTACATCACTTCCTTCACTTCCTTCCGTTTCCGGTTATCCGAAGTATACCAGCAAAAAACAAGTTACATTAACGTGGTCCATGTGTCATATTACTAGAGCAAATACGCACTCAAGAACAGAGAAAGTTCAAAATTGCCTTCCTGACACTATGTTATTCATGTCAGCTCTATAATTTTTCATATATGAAATGGTTACTGCGCACAAAAGACAGAAATAATGAAGAAGAGGCAATCGTAAACAGTAGTCTGTTAATGCTTAGGGCTCTTTGAGATAGTGGCAGGCACTGCCCACTCTCCTGGCTTCAAAACAACTTGCAGCATACGTCTTTAGTGTAACCTTCCATCTCTTTTTACCTCAATGGTTTTAAAAAACGATTAGCCAGTCGACTGTTTTTTTTTCGTTCAGCCGATTTTTTTTAGTCAAATGCAACAACCAAATGACACCAATATCTGCGGCCACGCCCGCAGTATGGAATATTTTCGCTCACTCCCCGCGTTTCAACAATCTGACTTAATGTGACACAACCGTCACAAATCTCCGACGGATACGTCAATCATATAAAATGTTTTGCTCAGTCTCCAGATCTGAGTAATTTCGTTTTCATAATTTTTGAGACTTTTTAGTTATACAGCAAGAGACAAATAACGTAACTTATACCAAGGGAGCCAAATTAGAAATGTGCTTTTAGAAATGAAACATTTTCAAAAGTTGTGTATTTACTCACTTAAACACGAAGTTTCCGTCCTTCTGACATCAAAAATAGATTTTTGGTTGGTTTCAACTTCTGAGCTCATCAGTCCCCTAGAACTTAGAACTACTTTAACCTAACTAACCTAAGGACATCACACACATCCATGCTCGTGGCAGGATTCGAACCTGCGACCGTAGTGGTCGCGAGGTTCCAGACAGTAGCGTCTAGAACCGCTCGGCCATCCCGGCCAACAATTACTTTTTTGTTTCAATTTATTTTATTCCCTCTGGTTTGCAACAATCACCGATATTTCCCCTTCCGTAAATGATGAAGTGGCGTAAATAAAATAACAGATGACATGCAGTTCTGTTTTATTGTTTGGTTACTCAGTCACTTGCTGTTATACTGTCCCATGCCACAAGTATTTTTTCACGAGAAATATTTGTCATCATTCGTTAATATTCTTTTATTTTCTTTAATTAATACTGTTTCAGTGTACCAATCATCCACGCAGACACTGTACATTGCACTGAACTTATCTTGAGGATCACCTTCAATCCGGTCATAGAATTTCTTCCATTCCAACGCCACTGAGCGTTTCGGCATTTTCTTTCATATACAAAGTTAACTAATAAGTAAATGCCTATTTACAAACATGGACGAGAAACTGGGCTAAAGGCTACTTCCAATAATTTAGTTGCAACAAATCTCCACTGCCTGACAAAAGTCTTGAAGAAAAATAAGTTTCCTGCGTAAGCTGTTACTTGTTTTCGTTTTATTTTTATTTCGTGTACTACGACGTTTCGGCTGTGTAGCAATTTTCAAGTAAAATAGTGGTTCCGTTAACTACGATTGCTTTGAGTTACAGTCATTTCCATCGGTAGTTTTTGGCTGTCCGGCTTTGAAAGCTGTAGCCATGATATTCAGTGCAGTAGAAACTGTAGTATATATCTACGCCATTTACTATTGTCAGGTAGCATTAAACACTTCCGCGACTTTTGACAATAGAAAATGGCGTTTATTAGTAGCTAGAGATACGCCTAAATGTGAAACTGAAGCACCAACGTAGAACATGAATAGTACTTATCCATACCCGTGAAATACTATCGCTGATACTTTTCAGAGGATCTGAAATGTAAGCAAGTTTGTTTTGTATGTATGATTTGTAAATACGTAATCGGCAAGTATTTTTCTGCTCACACAAATAAGTGGCTGAACATGTGTTTCGCGAGTGGATTCAAATGACTTCTAGTTAATCGACATCATCACACCTTTACAGCAAAAAGGAATTTAAACTGTCCCTAAAATTTAGTAATGTCCCTTTCTTCTTCTCGCACTCGTAAGAGAACTTTAATATCAACTCCGTACCCCAGACGACATATCAGTTCAGTTGGTAATATGTAAGCTGCATCTGGAGCAAGTTAATCCAAGGCAGTATACCAATCAGCTTCAAATAATTAATTGAAGAATTTGTCTATTTAGTACGTAATTAAATGAATATGTATAATGCATACTTTAACTACGGCGTACCCTTTGTGACATCTTGAAGTATCCAGGCAGTAGGGCTACCGTCCATGGGTATATGTACCACGGTTGTTTACCACTGCCTTAGTTCACCTAATGAAAGAACGAGGGATGGAGAAGAATAAGGGAATAAATAATTCAGTTTCCTAACACACTAAACAGTGGTTCAAGTTGAAACA
This sequence comes from Schistocerca serialis cubense, assembly GCF_023864345.2. Lineage (NCBI taxonomy): Eukaryota > Metazoa > Arthropoda > Insecta > Orthoptera > Acrididae > Schistocerca > Schistocerca serialis. The sequence goes on from NC_064642.1 coordinate 527,440,439, forward strand.
CCAAATATATGGTTCAACTGACAGAGAAACTACGGACTGTTTTCACTTCAAACTGTTTTCATTTTTTTATGTACATAGACTGAAGCGACGATTGTATCAAGGCCACGAAACGAACCCTTGTCTCCTGCGTATTAGGTTGGTGCGTTCGCCACTTTTTTCTTTTTTTTCATTTTGTCCGTTATTGTTTCTTGTGTTTGGTCGTAGTGGACGTCATATGACATCCGTTAGAAGTTGGTTGTTGATCCTTTCACTCACTTTTCTTATTACAGAAAGCAGAGAGATATGTGACCGAACACGCAGAGGTACAATGCCGACACCACTAAGCCACGTTGGCACAGTGGTTATAGCAACTGCACGGATTATCCTAACACGCTTCCTCATCGATGAAAATTCTCACCGCCCCAATCTACTTTGAATTTCCCCTCACACATGAACAAAATCACCCAGGCTACTTCTGAAATAGCACCTCAGCATAGATCATAAATGGGGGATCCAGCCTGAAACCTGTAACACCAGAGCTCCATAGCTCTGCTGACATAAATTTTGCTGTTTTGTCTGTTCTACCTTCTGTCATTGAGATATTGTAAATATTGTTTGATTGAATTAATAGCACAAAAGTATTCGGTTTTTCCTTTATGACAATTTTGATGTCATGGTTTAATTCTATGCAGTGTAGTGTATCTGTCATTTAAATTATTTGTCTCATTTGGAGGGAACAAAACATACTGTATATAATTGTAATTGCTGTGTGAATATTTTTTTTAGAAATGTCAGTATACCCAAATGTTCTGCTTTATTTAATATGTTTGGTTGCTGTTATGTAAACTGCTGACCTTCACGTAGGGTTTTGAGTTATTTTGTATGAAAAAGGTGGCGTGGTTCCCTTACGGAACGGAAGTTAGTAGCGATCGCAAAATATGGTGGGCATGGACAGAAAGGTAGAACCAAGAGTCAGTCGGGGACGAGGTACCAAATTATCAACTGCTCATGTAAAAGTTGTGTATTGTGCTGGTTCCGAGAGAGGCTTTTCCTGACGCTTTCCAATGCCTCGGATGGCTGGATAAAGAGCTAGAGCTATTCTGAAATTGGTATCTATCATCGCCACCAAGAAATGCCAGAGTCCCGCATTTCCGCCTGCAAATCCACCCACTGACATGCATTCGCCGCCACGTTGCGCAATCACTGAAAAGGAACCAAGGAATTATCAAAAGGATCAGCTCATATGGATGATTTATTTGTTTTGAATAATAAGGTAGCCAAAAGACTATTTATGAAAACCTACCTTGATTTTTCCTCTGTCACATTTCCACTTAGGATCCTTCCCATGCTAAAGTTTTACCGAGTGTCCTTATTGAAAGTGTTTTACTAATTAATGCCACTTGAAGATAGTAAGAAGAAAATAAGTTAAAGTTAACGTAGCAGATCAGAGTAATATAGTAAATTATGCTTGCTGAAAACAATTTTTCTATTAAAACTGCTTATTAATATTTTGTGACCAACTGCTAAAGTGAATGTTCTCAAAACTGTCGCTTATAGAGTTTTGCAAATTAAATGATCACACTGCAATCTGTTGAAAATCACCCAAAGGTGAGCTATTCTCTTATAACCACATCAAGTTGTGCTCTACTGCAGTAAAAGTTGAGAACTATTACTATTGCAAGTTACATGTTCATGTCTGTTAAGGGCTTTTTTTCTGTAGTGTATTGAAAGTGTGTTTAGTTTTCTCTGCTACAGTGGTCAAGATTAAGGGCCCCCCTCCGTTGAAAGTAGTTCAAATGAACAAAGTTACTTAATTATATACAGTTTTAATTACTCTTCCTATTCAAGTCAAATTCTGTACAATATTGGGTTCCTCTTGTGTATTAAAAGTGCATATTAATGGTGTAACAGGATCCACAGTTTGTCTATTATGCCCATACTAGATAACGATTAATAGAAAGACCACTATCTACGAAAACAGTAACTTCTTTATTCAAAAGACAGTGAGAAGTATAATCTGTTAGTGAATTCTGTTTAATTTTTCGTTCTAAGCAGAAGGGTGTTTAGTAGTGAGAGACTTAATCTATGCACAATTACTAATTTTGCTGTGAACCATTATATCCATATTTCATGTCAGATAGGAATATGCTTGAAAAGTAATGTTGAACCCATGTCCAGTTTACGATTCTATAGTGAATATTAATAGTAACATTATTGAGACCATTCAGTTTGAATAAGTGTGTTTCGTTATCTGTTATATTTATGCAAATAGTTTGTTCAACTCTGTCAGCTCCAACTTTAACGTGAACGTATACAGGTGCCAGAGTTCATTGCACTCTCGTGTGACATAGTATTGGTTGTGCTTGCCCATTGAAGTAACTTATTTTCATTTTCTTGAACAAGAATGTTACTCATCCTTATGCCTAATTAGGCTGGCGACCGTTTCTATTATTATTTGGACATTGTGAATAGGCAAAATGTTGTTTGTTACTGTTTAAATATTTACGTAATTCTGACTTTCACTTCCGATAAGCCACCTCCGTTAGGTAAATAGCGTTCGACACAACAAAATTCCTTTCAGAGGGTAACACTGCTCTGTTGCTTTATACCATACTTACTTTAACAAGATAGTTCCATTTTACGATCTGCTTCCAACTTTAAGGTTATGGTATAGCAGTAGCAGACGGGAGTGTTGTAAACCCAGATGAAGGTACTTATACAAATGAAATGACAACTTCAGAGGCTATACTGGTCTCATACAGATATGATTTTGGGTGCCTAGACTGAAGCAGCGAGTGAAAATTTTTACCAAGACTGGCAATCGGACCTGAGTCTTCCGCTTACTAAGCAGATGCGTTACACAGGAAGCCACCTTGGCACGGTCTCTGAAGTTATGTGATTTTATTTGTATAAGAAACTGCGCCTGCATTTCAGGCTGGATCCCCCACTTATGTTCGATGTTTAGGTGCAGGTCCATAACATGGACAGCCTCGGCAATTCTGTTTGTGTGTAAGGGGGAATTGAAACAGGCCGGGGCAGCAAAGAGAATTTGAATCGAGGAGGAAGCGTGTCAGGGTAACCTGTGCAGTTGCGTTGACCACTGTGCCAAAATCGCAATCGCAATTCTGTCTAATTCTCGAGCTCTTGCTAGTCTCGGGATTTAGTGCCACTGATCGTAATATGTGAACAGGGATTGAATTACTCATTTGCAACTTAATGGATAACCATTACCGCCCCTTACAAACAAATGAAATATTATACTGCGTTCAGTCAAGTAATATCCTTTTAGAGGATAACATTTTCGTCTTTGTCTGTCACCTTAATTTAAAAATTAGCATAAATGTTTTGTACTCATATATATCCATACATAGAGGTACTGTGTGAAAATACGTATTATAAATTCGATCGAACACAATAGGAGATTGTGCAGTGCTATTTTCGTCAGTGTATCACAAAACTATCAAATTTTAAGCAGAGCCATAGCTTATTGTTGTGGCTAATTTGTAGTTTCTTACTTATCCCCTGAAAGCGAGCCGCGCGCGCCAAATGTAACGCGATTGTTCCAAAACGCTCGATACTGCACTGAACACTGCGGCGTATTGGATCGGGAAATCTCGAGCCTGTTCGAACGCTACTATGGTTGGCCCAGCCCTTCTATGGAACCTACAGCAATCGTTAATCAAAGATGTATAGTTACTCTGGTCTCAGCTCACTTGAAAAGTACACGTCTTCGATAGATATTGTCTTTAAAGTAATTGTGGTTGTTAAAAGCCGCCATTTCCGAATTCAGGTTAACTAGAAAGTTTTCATTAATGCTATGACGATAATATTCGCGGAAACAATGAGATTTGTAACTTAGTTTTAAGAACTTGCGGAATATAGCTCATCTCTCTTGGAGAAAAAATAATTAACGTTATTTACTCCACGAATGAGTGAAATCTGTTCTCGACATTTTTCTAAGCTCTGTACACGTTTGGAATTGATGGACATTGGTTTGATGAGAGGAACCTGCGCACGGTCATTCATTACATTATTTTCAACAAAAATTGCCAGTGCCACTTAATGAATGCACCATAGACTGTTACAGACTTAAACTAAACGTTGTTCTGTTTTTTGTTATTGTTTTTCCTTTTTTTCCAAAGCTTCATTTCAAGAAATTTAATTAAGATATTCAATTTTAATTATTTATTTTGCATTTCGGGTGTTCATTTATTTCATTTCAAACAGATTAGTTTCCATTTCAAAGATTTTCCCTTTCAAAAGCGGTTATGAGGAGGATAGGAAATATTTTAATGACTTATAATTGGGGTTGTAACTTTTGAGATTAAACCACACGAAATTATTACGGAAATTCTGAGGCATGTAAATGGGCAAAGTTGAAGTAGGAAAGACGTTCTCTTCTCGGAGAGCTATTGTATAAATTTAGTGCCCCTGTTTTTCAGGGGACTGAGATACCATTCTACCGTCTCTGCCGTATATTTCCCGGTAAGTGCCATGAGAACGAGATAAGAGGACGCACGTACGTATCCAGCCGTTTTTCCGTAGCAAATGGAACGGGAAGTGGACGATTAAAAATGCTAACGAAGTACCGCCCACTGTGTATGTTGTACATGACTTGTGATAAACCGTTGCAGATAGACGCAGGAGGGAGATACGGTATTACGAGCATGGCTAATGATAGCACCAACTGCGTGTTTTTCTCAAAGTAGAGAAGTTTCTTGAAGTCGCTGTGAAGTGCTGAAGCATCTACATTCACATAAATTTCATGCTTGTATCGTTGTTCTGCGCTGTAGTACAGTGATCATTAGAATTGTTTGGCCGGCCGTAGTGGCCAAGCGGTTCTAGGCGCTACAGTGTAGAACCGCGCGACCGCTACGGTCGCAGGTTCGAATCCTGCCTCGGGCATGGATATGTGCGATGTCCTTAGGTTAGTTAAGTTTAAATAGTTCTAAGTTCTAGGGAACTGATGACCTCAGCATTTAAGTCCCATAGTGCTCAGAGTCATTTGAACCATTTTTAGAATTGTTTGCTTCCGCATTCGTAACTTAAATAACTGTGAGGCAGTTCCCTGTAATTGATATGGTGAGGCGGATCTGCTACACAGCGTAAAAAGCTTTGTCGACTTACGAAATTAGGCCGTAAGATTTTCTGTTCATTTCAGTAAAAAAGTTACCAGGTATTTCTCTTTTCCTTTTATAAGGTCTTTATAAATGCTTGCTTGGACGTAGGTAACCTATGTTCATAAATAGACGATGTCAGCATAGTGCTTTGCAACGTATGCTGGCACATCTAAAATCAAAAGCCGTGTTGAGCCCGCGGTTGTTTCTATTACAGAATCTTCTTCACATCAGTCGTCCCTTCTGCATTAAAAAAAAAGCACACTGCTAAATTATAAGACCTACCTAACTGCAAAGCTTCCTTACAACCTAGCTTATCTGACGAACGAGCACTTCGACAAACTTTTTCCTCAGGTCGTGGAACATCCATCCACTTCACAATCGAGAAACAAACTATGAACAACATAATCACTACTGTCTTAAAATTCCAGAATCCAGATAAGATGGAAAAATTGTTGTTAAATTGGAAACATTTCCCTGATGTTTTGCAAAATATTAATTATTTGATCTATTGCCAATGTCTCTCTCCACCTAATAGTATGAAGAGAGACGCCAGTCACATACATCGACATCTGCCTCATCTACTGTACTGCCTCTTGATTAATTTTCATCACTCCTCTGAGCACAAACAAAAAATTAGATACAATGCTTTCACACCTGCCTCATCAACATCCCTCTGATTTACATACACAGTAAATGTCCTCTCTCTATAATCCTTGCGTTAATAAGGAAGAGGAAATGGAGATTTCCACTGTGTATCAGCAGTAGGTGATAGCGTTTCGCACTGTTACTTGTGACCATTCTGTTAATATTGCTACGTCAAACTTACGCTCGCATTATCAAGATGGGAGGTGAACTGCTTTTTGCGTTTTGTCATTGTTTAATTTGCTAATTGTCGGTGTACTTTAGGCTGTAAGATCTGCAGTAGTGCTCTAGATTAACTTAATGTTTTCAGTAAGTACGCTGTGTGTATTTTCATGATTTACACAGACAATTAAGATACGGAAGCAATTTAATTTAACGGTCAATTCTGATTCTGAAAGTGTGATACGAATATCGAACTTTCGGGTTTAGAGACGAGGTTTGGTCGTGAGAGTAACATTGGTAACTGTCGGTATACTTTTGGCTCAAAGTTAAATCTGCAGCAGTGCTCTACATGAATTTAATGTGTGGTACATAGATCAAGCTTCCGGCGAGTTGCTAACCTATAATTTATTTAAATCGTACAAATTATTGAGCTTTGCGTACTTTAATACGTTATGGAGATAATTTAGATTCATAAATATTTAATTCAAAATTCCAGAGGGTTAAAAGTGTGGTACAACTACCAAACTATTACCATTAACGAGAGTTGCTTAACCTAGAAGTTTTTACGGGCAGTGCCAATATGCAAGCTGCATACGCTTTAATAACTAACACAATCAATTTAAACCTGGAAATATGTAATCTGAAGGTCCATTGTTCCTCCAAAGTGCGCGAACTCTTACAAATTTTGACGAAAATAAATAAACTTTATTTTGCTCGAATTTTCATAGTTTTATAATTGCCTACTACAATACGCAACTTCGATGTGTGTGAGTGTGGGGGGCAGGGGGGTATTTTTATTAGATGTTGTTGTTGTTGTTGTTGTGGTCTTCAGTCCTGAGACTGGTTTGACGCACCTATCCATGCTACTCTATCCTGTGCAAGCTTCTTCATCTCCCAGTACCTACTGCAGCCTACATCCTTCTGAATTTGCTTAGTGTATTCATCTCTTGGTCTCCCTCTACGATTTTTACCCTCCACGCTGCCCTCCAATACTAAATTGGTGATCCCTGGATGTCTCAGAACATGTCCTACCAACCGACCCCTTCTTCTAGTCAAGTTGTGCCACAAACTCCTCTTCTCCCCAATCCTATACAATACCTCCTCATTAGTTATGTGACTACCCATCTAATCTTCAGCATTCTTCTGTAGCACCACATTTCGAAAGCTTCTATTCTCTTCTTGTCTAAACTATTTATCATCCACGTTTCACTTCCATACATGGCTACACTCCATACAAACACTTTTAGAAACGACTTCCTGACATTTAAATCTATTCTCGATGTTAACAAATGTTTCTTCTCCAGAAGCGATTTCCTTGCCATTGCCAGTCTACATTTTATATCCTCTCTACTTCGACAATCATCAGTTATTTTGCTCCCCAAATATCAAAACTGCTTTACTACTTTAAGTGTGTCATTTCCTAATCTAATACCCTCTGCATCACCCGACTTAATTCGACTACATTCCATTATCCTCGTTTTGCTTTTGTTGATGTTCATCTTATACCATCCTTTCAAGACACTGTCTATTCCGTTCAACTGCTCTTCCCTTTTCTGTCTCTGACAGAATTACTATGTCATCGGCGAACCTTAAAGTTTTTATTTCTTCTCCATGAATTTTAATACCTACTCCGAGCTTTTCTTTTGTTTCCTTTATTGCTTGCTCAATATTCAGAGTGAATAACATCGGGGATAGGCTACAACCCTGTCTCACTCCCTTCCCAACCAAAGCTTCCCTTTCATTCCCTTCGACTCGTATGACTGCCATCTGGTTTCTGTACAAATTACAAATAGCCTTTCGCTCCCTGTATTTTACCTCTGCCACCTTCATAATTTGAAAGAGAGTATTCCAATCAACATTGTCAAAAGCTTTCTCTAAGCCTACAAATGCTAGAAACGTAGGTTTGCCTTTCCTTAATCTTTCTTCTAAGATAAGTCGTAGGGTCAGTATTGCCTCACGTGTTGCAACATTTCTACGGAATCCAAACTGAACTTCCCCGAGGTCGGCTTCTAGATTACTAGATACTGATGTTATTTTGCAGCTGATAACACTTTCAGACGGTCACAGTCACTATGGCAGCAGTTCTGTTCGGTACTTAATCTTAGCTAATTTCAGTAACTTGTAATGGTTGCTGATAAAGCTCAACGATTATATTTGCCTAGTGAGATACTATCTTCACCCCTCCTAAGTCAGTGGTGAAAAAAATCGATAGACACAGTATCAGGTTACTGGGCGTACCCTCGTATGGTTGGGGATGGAAATACGTAACGGACGCTGGAACATTGTAGAAGATATTGGTTTTTGTAGTCCACGTGTTATGATGTGGCAACACACAATGTTGCGTTGGCGTACTGACCAACTATTTGAACACGGTAACGCAATGGTCAATGTTTTGTGATACTGTACACTTTACCCAATGTGCGCCTTTTCAGGGCAGCATTCGACCTTGACTTCAAGTCTGTGGGTGACAATGGGCGACCGCTTCGAACACCGCCTGTGGAGGAACTCTTGGGAAATGAGGATATTAGTCTGAACCTTCGCCTCGTCTTAAATCCCATCGAGCACGAGAGGAATGCTTTGGGAAGTATGTTCACATGTGCCAACGACCATCCAACAACTGCACAGGCGATGGAATGATACGCCCTACATCTGTCGACCTGGTCGCTAGTATGGTAGCATGTTACAGAGTATGCTTTGCCATCCGCGGTGATCACACAGAATATTAATAACCATGTCCCGCCTTTTCTAACTTCGAACGCATCATCACAAATCTGAATGACTTGTGTATAACTATTGTCTTTAAGGGGGGATAGGACATCAAACGGGCCGACTTGGAGCAGGAGAGTCACCACAGGACATTTTAATTTCTACTGTCTATAATTTTACAAATAAATTCATAAAACTTAGTCACCATGACCAGGAAGGATTGAGGACTCACACTCATCGCACTGGAAGTTAAAAAACGTAGCAAAAAACCTTTTTTTACATGTGAAATTTCATCATTTTTTCACTTATTACTGGCTCCGTTTGTTGCTATAGGTACACTTTTCTTCCTAAGTAAGAGAGATTCTTCGATGAATTTTTCATAGCATACAAACAGTAGTTACAAGTGTATGAAATTCGAAAATTTTCCAAATCTATTAAAAAACAGTGGAAAACATTGAGGTAATTAACTATAAAACTTGAGTTTTTTCTAAACATGAATTTTAAAATGTAACAGTTGATTCATTTTTCATAAATTAAATAACTTCTAGAGTTTCATACACCTGTAACTATGGTTTGTATGCTGTGCAAAAGTCATCGAAGAATCTCTCTTACTTAGTAAGAAAAGTGTACCTATAGCAACAAATGCAGCCAGTAGTAAGTGAAAAAAAGATGAAATTTCACATATAAAAAAATGTGTTTTGTTACGTTTTAGAGCTTCCACTGCTATGAGTATGAATCCTGAATCCTTCCTGGTCATGCTGTTAAAGTTTTATGAATTTATTTGTAAAAGTATACACAGTAGAAATTAAAATGTCTTGTGGTGCCTCTCCTACTCCAAGTCGGTCCGTTTGACGTCCTACCCCCCTTAGACAAAATTGCCATTTCTGTTCCTCTTATTGTGTTTTTCTTTCATTTAACTTCTGTGCTGTACTGTAGCAGTTCTTTTTATGCATGGACCACCTATCATCGTGCTGTTACTTGTATTGACACAAGGTGAGAAATTCACCTTCGTCCTTACGTTTTGTACATCAATATACACCGGTATATCGATCCTGTTAGAATGTTTGGCTCTAGCTGAACCCTAGTGAGCTAATTACAGTTTATCCCACTCCACACTTTCAAAATGAGTGTGCTCTAACCATTTGCCCAAGTGATTTTCGTCAGCACAGTTCAGAGTATTTGTCATTTCACAGTGCTGTCTCAGGCAAACACGAATTTCCCAGTGAACTTCAGAACGACGTTTGTGGCTGTGGTAAGCAATAGTATAAATACGACTGCGCTGTCTGTTCTCGCCGTGTGTATCCTCCACTGTTACTATCAGGACTTCTGCGTATGCTACTGATGTAGGTGTCCGCGGACAACACTGCACACTTAGCCGCGCGGGATTAGCCGAGCGGTCTCAGGCGCTGCAATCATGGACTAGGCGGCTGGTCCCAGCGGAGGTTCGAATCCTCCCTAGGTTATGGGTATGTGTGTTTCTCCTTAGGATTATTTAGGTCAAGTAGTGTGTAAGCTTAGGGACTGATGACCTTAGCAGTTAAGTCCCATAAGATTTCAAACACATTTGAACATTTTTGAACTGCACACTTAGCATAACAACGTTGTCCGCTCCCGGTAGCTGAATGGTCTGCTGTGCACCAAAAATTCCCCCCGAGCCCCCACCGGTCCACTATACCGATAAAATTTTTAAAAAAGTAAAAAAAGTGGTCAGCGCGACAGAAATAAAGTAAAAAAAACAAAAAAGACAAAAAAAGAAAGTGAAATAAACAAAAAGTAAGTGGTCAGCGCGACAGAATATTAATTCTAAGGGCCCGGGTTCGATTCCCGGCTGGGTCGGAGATTTTCTCCGATAAGGGACTGGGTGTTCTGTTATCCTAGTCATCATCATTTCGCTTGCACTCCTTGACGAGTTGCAAGTGGGCTGTTTAGGTTTTCTTATTGGTAACGCCACGTAGCGCTCTGTGTGAGAATCACTGGCTGTGCTGTGTGTAGTCTGTGTCTAGTTTTGAAATTTGTCGTGAACTGCTATATATATTATGACTATTGAGGTAAATACATTGGTTGTTCTCTACCAAAATCTTTCATTTGCTAACTATGCCTATCAGTAGTTAGTGCCTTCAGTACTTTGAATCTTTTATTTAGCTGGCAGTAGTGGCGCTCGCTGTATTGCAGTAGCTTGAGTAGCGAAGATTTTTGTGAGGTAAGTGATTCGTGAAAGGTACAGGTTAATGTTAGTAAGGGCCCATTCTTTTGTAGGGATTAATGAAAGTCAGATTGCGTTGCGCTAAAAATATTGTATGTCAGTTTAAGCACAGTCTGTATAAATTTTTTCAAAGGGGACGTTTCATATGTCGACCCTTAGCCGAGGATACCTCACTGGAATCTTCTGATTTTTTTCTTGTAGTTTGTGTAATTAGTGTAGCTTTTGTTTATTGCCAGCGCGTAATTATAGAGAGAATTTCCATTGTAGTTGAAGTTTTCATTGTTGTACAGTAAAACATTTGTGGCATGCATATAGATTTGCACCAAGTATATCGCAGCTGCGCTTGTAATTAACTACATATTATTTTCAGTGCTGTGTTAATGTGTTCTCTTATTTTTGCTCTTCAAATTGTGCTTTTCTGTGTTATCGTGTGAAATATTGTGACAATAATGGCGTGTGAAAAACGTAACACTAGGCTCCAAAGCATACTGAGAAATAATAGTGACGACGAGCGTAGCTTGCCAGCACCACTGTGTAATGAATTAACAGACGTTCGAAGTAGTAATTTGGTAACTGTGCATAGGGAAATGGAGCGGGCTGCAAACAATGGCGTAGACAGTGAAACAGGTAGTGAACAGGGAAGCATTATCGATCGATCGCTCGACAACAGCTCGCCTCAGGAATCCGAAATGACAGGACACAATTTTGCAAATACTGTAGATTCAGGTTTTGCGTCCTCACCGTTTTCTCAAATGAGTCAAGACACATTTTCCGCTTGTCAAAATGTGAATGTTGCCGGTGCAAATTCACTGCCGAAAAGCACTGAGGAACATGTTTCAGACACCAGTGCATTGTTATTACAATTAATGCAACAAATGGCACAAAAGCTTGAAAAGTTAGACACAGTGGAACAAAATCAGAGACAAACACAGCAACAGTTAGACACAAAGGAACAAAATCAGAGTCAAACACAGCAAAAGCTACAAAAGTTAGACAGAATAAAACAAAATCTTCAAAAGTTAGACACAATGGAACAACACCAGAGACAAACACAGCAACAGTTAGACGCAATGGAACAAAATCTTCACACCACGCTTGAACAAACACGTGAAGATTTATCTTCTGAGTTACATAACATTGAATCGAAATGTCAAAAAGTCTGTAATGACGTAAAAACTCAAATTTGTGAGCATTTTCAACCTATTTTTTCGCGGCATGAAAATGCATTACAGAATCACGAAGCAGCCATAAAAGAACTGCAAACTATTGTTCATGAAAATCATGAGACCTTGCAAGCTAAAATTGACTCAGTTGCGTCTACCGATTCGGTTACGCAACTTGCAACAACTCAGGAAAACTTAAAGGACACAGTAGAAAGACACATGGAGGAAATTAGTACATTATCAGAGAAAGTAGTTGAACTTTCGGATCAGCTAAATAATTTATCTACGAAGGTAGATGATAATCTGAATGACACAAAATCGGTAGCCTTTAATGACACAGAAGAGTGCGAACAAATTAGGAAATTCAAACAAAATCAGAATCAAATTAATACGCAATACCAAAGAGAAATCCGCGAAGTACAAGATCAGCTGACACAGGTAATACAAGAATTACGTATTTCAGAGGACACTCGCGCCCCAATACGGGAAGAGGGACAACCACAAAATAATAACACAGCGCATTTCGGAAATTATGAAAGAAATTGGCAAGGTGCTCCGAATTTTGAAATGGAACCGCCGAACGACGTAACAATGACCGATATGCGACTCGCCGACATGATGACTTTGACTATAAGCTGTTCATTACTACACGTAAATTCAAAACATTTAAGAATTCTGGCAATGACATTCATCCACAAGCATGGCTCCATCAATTCTTTCATTGTTTTCCTCCCAACTGGTCGTTAGAACACAGATTAGAATTTATGTGTGGCTATTTAGAGAATGAACCAGCTGTAAGAATGCGATCGGTCATTCACGATTGTCACAGTGAAGGAGAATTTTACCATGCCTTCCTCTCAGCATATTGGTCTCAAGCTACACAAGACCGAGTAAAACATAGCATCATGATGATGATGAAACACATTGAACGATCTGAATTTTCCAGTCTTGTCAAATATTTTGAAGACATGTTGCACAAGAATCAGTACCTGACAAACCCATACAGCCCCTCAGAACTCATCCGCATTTGCTTAATCAAATTACCTGAACATTTACGACATGTTATTTTAGCAGGACGTTGCAAAGACGACATTGAAGCTTTTCAGGGACTGTTACAAGAACTGGAAATTGACACTGACATTCGGGGAACGCGGAAACAGGAGCACAACAATTACAGATCACATCCCTCACAATTCCGCGATGATAGAAATAATATACGACAAGGCTATCCTTTCAACGTAAATCGTGACCGAAACAGACACCACCCATATGACAACCATTGGCAGAGTAGTAATAATTACAGGGAAAGATCACCTCTCCGCGGTAATGACTATCGCAGAGACAATCAGAGAAACAGACAATACGGGAACCAAAATAATTATTATTACGGGAGACAGAATAACTTTAGACGCAATGGTCCAACGCGCAGTTACGATTCAGGGAGAAATTCTCGACCACTTAACTGACAAGAAAGAAACTACAGGAACTACCGACATGACGACAGACGATGTGATCGTAACGACAGACCTGAATTGCATCAGAACTGGCGGGATTTAAACAGGGCAGGGCCCTCTCGTCACGGTGAATTTGTAGAAGTTAGGTCTCCAAATCCCAATAACGACGCGCGCCAACAAAGAGACAATAGGCAATGACTCACACCGCTGGCAGCTACGAAACGTACGTATGAAACTGACGACGCAGCTGCCATAGCTAGTAAATACGTAAAAATGGAAGACATTAGGGACATCTTACTCCAGGAACACGATGTAAAAAATAACAACATTGCATATCCTGTGATTCACATTACAGTAAATGACGTAAAATTTACGGCAGTACTTGACTCTGGCAGTCCCATTTCAGTAATTAGTGAAACAGCTTTTAGCAAGTGCAACAAATCGAACGATTGCCCCACACTTCCGTTACGTAAGATTAAATTACAAGGTGCAATCATTGGAAAAAGTGTAGATGTACGCCAACAAACCAACTTAGAATTCTTTTGTCAAAGCCACAGCTTCTCTATGACCTTTCTCATTGTTCCATTATTGTCGACGGAAATTATATTGGGAGTAGACGTTTTGAATGAATACAAAGCAATCTTAAACTTTCATGATGCTGAAATAAGTTTAGAGAAAGAAGGTAACTAGACACTAACAATCACTCTGCAAGTACTGACAGGGATGATATCGACGGCATATTTGAAATTAATGAGTTAATTCAGAATAAAATTCAAACGATTGAGAATTGTAAAGACACTGATAGGCAGGACCTTTTTGAGATTTTACAAGCACATTCCACAGTTTTTACTCATAAAACAGGAACAATCAAGGGATTTCAATACCAATTTCGTGTTCGTGAGCATACTAAATTTTGTGTTAGACCATATGTAATTCCAGCACATTATAGGGACCGTGTTAGAACAGAAATACAATCTATGCTTGACGAGGGCATTATTGAGCCTGCAGTAATCTCATACAACAATCCATTACATGTTGTTGAGAAGAAAAATGGATCGATCAGGCTTGTCTTAGATTCGAGACAAATCAATACTATCATTAGTCCTGAAACAGACAGGCCGCAAACGTTGGAAGAATTTCTTCAAAATTTTAATGGTGTAAAAGTGTTGTCTTCCATTGATCTCAGATCCAGCTTTTATCAGATCGAACTTCATCCAGAATGTAGAAAATACACAGCTTTCCTTTGTTTCGGCGTTTGTTATCAGTTTCGGAAACTTCCTTTTGGTTTGAACATTTCTACAGCTGCATTCATTCGCGGGCTAAATTCCATATTACCTGAGTTCTTAAAACGTCACATCACCTTATATGTGGACGATATTCTAATAGCAGAAGCTTCATGGGAACAGCATAATCGCATCCTCAACAGTTTGTTACGTATTTTTGCAGAATCTGGAATTACAGTTAACTTGGAAAAGTCTGAATTCGGTAAGTCAAAGGTGAGGTTTTTGGGACATATTATTTCTTCTGAAGGCATTCAGCCGGATCCTGAAAAGTTAAAAGCAATCAGAGCCATTCCAGTTCCATCCACAAAAAAACAAGTCCGCAGTTTTCTAAGTCTCGTAAATTTTTACCGTCGTTTTCTGAATATGCAAATTCTTGTTACACCAAAACTTTGTTCTCTCACTGGAATAAATTCTACTTGGAACTGGGACGAACAAGCACAGTTGGAATTCAATTCTTTGAAAAAATCGCTACTTAACGCGCCAATACTAGCTCATCCAGATCTGTCACAAGATTTCTGCCTTAGCACGGATTCTTCTAAAGTCGGTCTTGGTGCCCATTTATTTCAAGAAGCCATAGAAAATGACACTACTGTTCAGAGAACCATTGCTTTTGCTGGCCGAGTGCTAACAAAATCTGAAAAAAATTATTCCGTTACTGAATTAGAAGCTTTAGCTATCGTTTGGGCATTTAACTAGTTCTGTTTCTTTCTTTCTGGTAAGCACGTAAAAGTATACAGTGATCATCGTGCATTACAATTTCTTATGTCTTCAAAACTAAATCATGACAGGTTAAGACGTTGGGCATTGTTTCTGCAAGAATTCCACTTCACAATAGTCTACATTCCCGGCAAGGAAAACATTGTTGCGGACGCACTGTCACGCGCACCGGCTGGGCTTGAGAAAAGTAACACAGAAGGCAACCTCGAGAAAAACTTCAGTATTCTTTACATTCAGAAAGTCGCCTTTGAAAACTTCATCACCACATCTTTAAAGGACATTGCTCATGAACAAGATAAAGGTCCGATTTGGAAAGACATCAAGAGCAAATGGCATGAAAAGACACACACACAGATTCGGCATTATTACCTGGTTAGAAACAACATACTCTTCAAACGCTGCACTGTTGATGACAAGCTATGGGTACTTTGCATTCCAGACGATTTTGTTAATAAGCTCATTTGGTACATTCATTTCAGCTACGCACATTTTGGTCCACGAAAATGTTATCATATTCTTCGAACGACTTGTTATTTTAACAATATGGAAAAGAGAAATCGAAGAGTCTTGTCTATTTGTAGACTTTGTCAAAAGGCGAAACCATCTACTATCTCCCATCGTGCTCCGCTGTTTCCTATCATTCCTTCTAAATTAAAAGAATTTGCTGCTGTTGATCTCTTGGGACCGCTTGTCAGAACATCTAATGGATTTTCGTACGTTCTAGTCGCTGTTGAACTTACTTCAAAATTTGTTTCTTTCATACCATTACGTAAAGCCACTGGACGGTCTGTATCCAACGCCTTTGTTAAAAATTTCTTACGTGAAGTTGGACACGTTAGTAAAGTCATTTCAGATAACGGACCGCAATTCAGATCTGCTGTTTGGTCACGCACGCTTCGGAATCATAAAATCAAACCTGTTTTTATTTCATTGTACTCACCACATTGTAACCCGTCTGAACGGATTATGAAAGAAATCAATAAGCTTTGCAGACGTTATTGTCACAGAAAGCATCAGCATTGGGACAGATATTTACACTTATTTCAAAACGTGCTGAATGAAATGCCTCACGACTCCACTGCTTTACCACCTACTCTTCTACTAAAGAATGAAGAACCACCGAACAGAATCAGAGAGCTTGTACCTTTCCCGAATACACGTAAACTTCGACACAAAGACATAATTGATTTGGCTGTTAAAAATATAAAATCTGCAGCAGACGAAAGGAGAAAACTGCACGGTAAAGCAAATGCAAAGAAATTATACATTGGTCAGAAAGTTCTCATTAAAGCTCATTCATTGTCACATAAGAAGAAACGCTTAAGTCACAAATTCTTTCTAGTTTACAATGGACCATACAGAATCCGACTTATACCACATGATAATTGCATTGAAGTTGAAACTCTGCGTACTAGGAAGAGTAAAGTTTTACACCACATTTCACACGTAAAACCATTTATTGAGAGATAATCTACTTTTTAACTTAGTCTTTGGTATAAAACTTTTCACTTCACATTTCTAGTATGCTTTGTCAGACTTAAGAAACTGTTAACATGCAACAATGTTTGCAGTTAAATATCCAGTCTATAACCAAGGGAACATTTTTAAACAGAAATTACGAATGCATTGTTATAGTGAACAGACGTCACAGTGTTATTGTGTGTGTACATTCTTGCTTGTTAGTTGCACGATTACGTAACGACTATAAGGCTCACATACTTAGAACATTTACCAGTACTGCTAATGAGATTTTAATGCAACATTTTGGTTTACTTGAAATTTGGTGTATCATGAGGTAAGTACATAGGCTTCTGCAGAACTTAGCTTTCGGAGGACGATAACTACGACACTCCCACAGAGATTATCTTACAGCAAGACGCACATTTAGCGCTACAGGACACGTATTTGAGTGACTAATTTCGCACTTAAAACATTTGTTTTTAAAGATATTTGAAGTACAATGATACAAAGGTTTTCTGTGATACACTTCATTCCATTGCTGTAATCTGTAACACCTGAGGGTATAATTACATTAATCCTCAGGGGGGTACACGCTTACTTTGTGTACCATGTGTTTGGCAAGCACAAGGAGCCCTAGCTAATATGGTATTTGCTTATACAACTTTACACATCAGTACCATATTTCTCTAACACACAAATTACACAGCTATCTGATCATGTAACTGAGAGATAAACAATTTTTTTTTTACTACATCAGTGACAGATGTTTACGTAAATACACAGTTGGATAACTTCACACTTATGAAATTGTATTTTGTCTGTACTTTGTGAAATGCTCATATTTTTCCGGAACCATTGTGATACTATGAGAGCTTTGAATGATGTATTTGGTAAGGGAGCATGATTTTTAAAGTAAGTTTGAGATAAATGACACTACTGACATGAGCAGAGAATTTTTTTTTAGGTTTTGACACTATTGGAGGAAGCTACGACGATTTTGAGATTTGGCTGAGGTTTTATGATATTATTACGATGATGATGTGTATTATGCTGTTGCCATAAGTTTATGATCAATAAGCTGATGCTATATGAGTTATTTGATTATGCTACGTATCTGTTATGATGAAATATTGAAGAAGAGTCGACGAATATTTATATGTGTAATAAGGTAAGGAGTAATGAATAGTGGTTAGGGACTTTGACTTGTGAAAAAGGATGTTGGAAACCAAGAATCGTACTTTAAGAGTTATGAAATGTGTGTAAATGCGTGAATGTATCACAATGCCGGCGAAAATTCTTTTTGGACACCATTATTTTCATAAGATTTTGTATCTACACATTTGCAATGCAAATTCTCAACTTCTGAAATTTTTTATATGAAACTGCCACTGTAGCAGAAACTGCTGTCATAAATATTTCAGTAAGAAAGTTAAGTGACCACCTGCACGTAATGCATCGTGGACACCCAGCTGTGTCAGACGCCTGGAGAAAAAGCCATTAGTGCGTGCCTTTTTCAGAGGTACAGGTAGAAAAGAAAAAAAAGGGAGGCCATTTCCTCGCTATTGACATTCCTTTGTAGAAAGCACCGCAAATACGACACGCTCATAACTTGGAAAGATACTTACATCTGCACACCTGATTAGGACAAGTGTCTATCTATGAGAATTGAGAGAATTTCTACTAACTTATGAAATGCCTCATGACTACTGAATGATTATTTTATGCTTTACTTTGTACATAGTTGCTTATTTCATTTGATATCTGGTTTCCAGCTGTCTAGCAGCATTAGTTTCATAAAATAAAATTAAATGCATTTGCTAATGTGAACACTTTCTGTCAACAGATCTATTAAATAATTATTTTATGATCCACATTCTTCGAAAAAGGAGCTCTTGGAATGGAAAGAACAATAAGAAGGGACTAATAACAGTAACTGCATATATCATTTTCTTTTCAAGTACTTGGTAATTTCTTTTGTAGAAATAGTTGTGGTGCACCACTTTAAATACATAGACATTAAGATGCGATTATACATTACCTTTATCTGCATTGTTGTCTTTAGTGTACTATTTTTTCTGCTTGAGCTTTGTCATGCTTAGGTATACGTTACAGCATTTGCTGCTGCTGTTTGCCAGGCACAATGTTACTGAATTTGACTTTGTATTACGCTGTTAAGCCAGTTTTACTACGCATTTATTTTTCTTGTTTGCTGCTCATTGCCTTATATTAGTTGTAATTTATGCTGCTTGCTTTGCCTTTTGTATTTTTTATCATTGATGTTTGTGTTAATTGTTTTGTGCTGCTGCATTGCCTCGTCCCTTAGTTTAGCATCTGAGCTCAGTAGATTTAAGTTAGCTTAAAAGGGGGTAGACTATATAAGAAACTAACTATGATGAATTGGAAGAAATGCATTGAGAAGATATAAGAAAATGGTTTGGCCAAAAAAAAAAGTAGTGTACAGTGGAGAAAAACTATTTTAAAAGAGGATGTGAACAGAATACAGAAAGCAGGCTTAGATAGTACTTTTGGGAATAATGATGAAAAAAGGGAGATCTCCATGCAAAATACTGCAGTAAAACAAACCCTGTCCTTTCCTTTTGTGTCATCCCTCTATATGTTTGTGTACCCTTGTGTATTTGTGTTTTTCCTGTCTTTATGCGTTTAGCTGATGAGAGCTATGTTGTAGAATTTTTCTAATACTATGTTATTTACTTTGTAAAGATGTTGAGACATTATTTATTCTGTTTTGTTGCTCATGTGTGAAGTTGATGTTTCAAAACTTATTCTGATCTTTTATGTATGTACTTATGTCATAATTCCTGTAACACTGATGTATGTTTATTTCTATTGTTTTGTAAAGCCTGTGTTACTGCAAATGTTATCTGTATTGTTATGTTCTTTAATGATGTACTTTGTACCTTTGTAATTGTATTTTCATGTTGTAAATTTATAATTGTATAGACACCAGTTCTTCAAATTAAGTTACATTTCACTGCACACGTTTCTGTTGGTCATAGTATATGGACAATATGTGAGAAGTAGGGACTGTTAGTGTTTACACGTGTGTTAATAATTCAGCAAGGGACTGGATAACAGCATTGCTGGTTCTAAGGACATTACAAACAAATTTTTTGTGAATGGACAAGTGGTGGTTTGTGGACTTGCTATATTCTCTGCAAGACTCTTTGATGGTGATTGTGCACCCGCACAGTCACAACAGATGGCTGCTGGCCATCTCTACCAGTACTACAGTGGGTCTGCATCTTTGATGGCCCACCAATACCATTATTTCTACAAGGACTGCAGTGGGTCTGCACCTCTGGGGGCCCACCAGTACCGTAATCTCTACCAGGACTACAGTGGATCTGCTCTGTGATGACCTAACTACCAATATTCTTCACAACGTCGACTGACTCTGCTGTGGGTTTGCTCTGTTGTGGACCAATACCTGTCTGCATGTCAAGAGTCAGCACTGTCTTTCCATTGGAAGGACAACACTACTTCTTCAAGATTGCATGGAAATCCACTAATTCCGTGTGCATTTTCTTTTACTGCTCAGACTTTGAGAAAAACACTGCAACGTTACTGTGATGAATCAGGACTGTCTTTATGGACTGTGAGAAAATTTTAGCTTTTGACCAACAATGTATCAATAAGTGTGTGCATTTGATATCTTTGTTATTGTAATTATGAAAAATTTTATCAAATCATTATTGGCCACTGCCCAAAACAATTTGTAAAATTTTTTGTGGGGAGCATGGGGGCTATGTAAGTGGGCTGTTTAGGTTTTCTTATTGGTTACGCCACGTATCGCTCTCTGTGAGAATCACTGGCTGTGCTGTGTGCAGTCTGTGTCTAGTTTGCATTGTTGTCTGCCATTGTAGTGTTGGCAGCGGCAGCTGGATGTGAACAGCGCGTAGCGTTGCGCAGTTGGAGGTGAGCCGCCAGCAGTGGTGGATGTGGGGAGAGAGATAGCGGAGTTTTGAAATTTGTCGTGAACTGCTATATATATTATGACTATTGAGGTAAATACATTGGTTGTTCTCTACCAAAATCTTTCATTTGCTAACTATGCCTATCAGTAGTTAGTGCCTTCAGTACTTTGAATCTTTTATTTAGCTGGCAGTAGTGGCGCTCGCTGTATTGCAGTAGCTTGAGTAGTGAAGATTTTTGTGAGGTAAGTGATTTGTAAAAGGTATAGTTTAATGTTAGTCACGGCCCATTCTTTTGTAGGGATTATTGAAAGTCAGATTGCGTTGCGCTAAAAATATTGTATGTCAGTTTAAGCACAGTCTGTATAAATTTTTTCAAAGGGGACGTTTCAGAGTGCCCGTGATCTGTTCTACTTCGATGTGTCTCAACATCTCCTTCTTAAAGGCGAGTGTTCGAAGTGCGTGAACATGGTCATTTTTAGCCCAGAAACCCGGGAAGCACACAGATTAATTTTTTTGCAGTATTTATAAGGCCCGTGTTAGATAGAATAAATTTCTGATTGACACAAAATGCTACAGTGCGTACAGTGAAGGGGGAGATGCACAGAAAACAGGTTTTCCTCTACACACAAACAATAATTCTGGAAACCCTACAAACCAAAATTACGGTAGGTGCTTCCAATTTTACGGTTTTCATGATTTCTCCCAATAGCACGAAAGTCGAATGATGCAGACTGTCTTCAATAGGAGGCCTAATAGTAACTTTTCCTGGACGGCAATATAGGACTCGATGTCCCGAACCGTTCACCCTGCTGTATGCTGCTTGTGTCCCTCCTCCCTCATTCCCCTTCCACCCTTGGCCGGACCGTCCGCACCGGCCACGACATATCTTTCGGAGGCTTGAGACTAATTATCGCGTTGGGCCCTCGACAGAGGCATCTGCACTTCAGCAGCTAAAGAGGATGACTAGCAGGAAAGTAGTCGAAACGTTGTGACAACATGGTGCCGTGACTCGGATGAAAACCTGGGAAGATTTCGTCAACGAAGTTCGCCAGTAAAGACTGCACTCCCACATACCAGACGTTCAGAACCTCTCCCACTGCCATTAACTTTGCCATATGCAAGCAGTATAACGATCTCATTCATATCTGCTTACTTGTATACGTAAAAGTTACGAAATTTTATTTTTTATATTTATTTGAATCCATACCCTCAATGTGTTTTGTGAATGAAAACAAGAAGCACATTCGCTAGATTCTTTTTATTACCTGTGCGATCAGCAAGTTTCAATCTTGGTTCATTTTCAGGCTAGTATCTGAACCTTGCATATTTTTCTTACATTTCAATACATCGCTGGTACACGTGTACAGGAGTACACACACAAGTAAGACGTATTCCTGTCTACATGTACCAGCTATGTGTTGCAAGTAAAATGACTTTGGAAAATTAAGATACGTGCTTGAAAATGACCCAAAGTCTGAAACTGGCCGATTGCACAGATAATAAAAAGAATATAGCATACTTGGACCACGGTTTCATTCTCAAAACACGTAACAGTTCTATCCACGTTACTGAACTGCTGTTTTGCAACACAACGTATTCATCTTTCACGAGAACACAGAACTGCAAAATATTAAATGATGAACTGCATGTGCAGGAATGTGCAGGAGGGACAAGAAGTGAATTCTGTGAATCGTCCTAAAGTGCTGGTTAGTGCATTTCGTAACTGTAACTAAGTAAGATACCAAAAAAATCCCTCGTAATCATACTTGATCTGGGTGTCAAAATCTGAATTTTGGGACATGATTCCACAAAGAGTTCCTGTACTAGGTTCTCTGTTCCACGATATTCATTTTGTTTCGAATTGTAAGACGTTCAAATGGTTCAAATGGCTCTGAGCACTATGCGACTTAACTTCTCAGGTCATCAGTCGCCTAGAACTTAGAACTAATTAAACCTAACTAACCTAAGGACATCACACATATCCAAGCCCGTGGCAGGATTCGAACCTGCGACCGTAGCGGTCGAGTAAGGTGTATGACTTGCGCAATTTTGATACTGGATGCATGACAGTCATTTAACCAACCGTTCTTTCTGTTGTTTGTTTGTCGCTGTAATCCAACAAAAGTAGTCGTGAATCTCACACCCGCATACCAGCCATTGTATAATGTATAGGATTATCTGAAGAGCGACAGCAATGACCGATTTATATGAATATTCGTTGTAAGTTTAAAAGTAGTCTGTTCAAGCGAATACAGCTAGAAGTAGGTGCAACGGCGTCTGTCATACTCTCATCTGTCAAAACGACAACTGCATCCACTACTTTCACTACAAGAAAAGTTAATAATGTCATTTTCGCATTACAGTTTTCTTTTCGTGTAGTTTAAATATTTTTTTTCTTTATTGTCATTTTAAACCTGTTTACAGGCAGGCCAGCAGCAGCATAATACGCCGCTCTTTGGCCATAGAGAAACACAAAAGAGACAAATGAAGACAATTAGAGAAAAACATGGTGGACATATAAACGGAGACAACACTTTTTAAAATACATGGAGCCGTTCACGGGCGTAGAGTCCAAGATAAAATTTGTTCAGACACTTGGACACATACATAGACGAAAACTGTCACACGCGAAGGGAGTTTAAATAATTTATCCAGATTTATTATTCCATTGCCGTTTCTCAGTGGCATGAGAACATAGTTAAAAAGCGCGTCATTCAATACAATGAATATGTTGTTGGCACCGTAGAAGCTGAAAGAGATTGCTTTTTACTCGATTGCTTTTTACTCAACTATTTGCAAATTTTCTGGTTCACATTCTTGCAGCATAATACCCGCCCGGATAACCTAATACGTTACAACGCCTCTTTCGGGATACGGAGAGACGAGGCTGCCCCGGATCGAATCCGCTTCGCTGATTAACGACGGGAGTTGGTGAGCCGGCCGGCGTGAATGTAGTTCTTTGGCGGTTTCTCACTTTCAGTTAGGCAAATACCGGCCGGGTACCCTCGTCTCGTCCCATATACACGCTACAAAAACGTTTCGGAAACCACTCTCATACTTAACCCCGAGCGGGCACGCCGTTTGTCATAACAAGACCGGGCACGCGGCGCACTTTCTACACATTAAACGAATAGGTTTCTTTATGTTGCCAAGGTAAGTCATGTATGATCAAAATCACAGTATAATCTTAGTTTATTTCAACAAGGAGAAAATAAACTTACATAGTATGAGCTAAACTACTGTTTTATTAAACAATAATGAAATAAATTTTCACTGTAACTCTCTGTTGCCAAGGACAGGTGTTAAAGAGACAGTAATGACGCATTCGAAGCATTAAGCAGTGCAGTTGCATCAGATCTCGGTCGGCTGATTATTCAATCACTAATTATCTCTGTCAACAGCTTCAATGTGGCTTATGTTACTAGTTCGAAATTGGGGTCATTCTTTCGAACTGATTGTAATTTTTTTCTCGCCAAGCTCGCTTTGTGTTTTATATTACTGCTGCTCCCTTGGCCGTACCACAACGCAGTTTATTGCCGTGTTACCTGAAGCAGTACTGAAGGAACAGGTATAGCTTTGCTGTTGTGAAATAATAATGGATCCGCACAAAGTCATTTTAATTTTGGTTGACGCACTTTATACACAGGCGCGCCCGTTCGAGAGTTAAAAATATAAATTCACTGTAGACGAAGACATATGGGTAACACAGATTCCATCTAGGGCTGAATGGTGACGTCACAAAGTGTCACTGCTAATAACACTACCTCAACCCCTATATGTCCAACTCCGTAGAAGGAACAGAAATAGGCAAAAGAAGAGGAAGAGGAAGAAGAAGAAGATACGCTCAACATACTAATGATTTAAACTGGCTTTGGTGGATCTGAAATTGTATTTACTTGTCCGAACGAAAATTGGTAGACTTGTTTTTACATGTCTATTCAGGTCTATTACAAGTCACATAAGAGTGGAGCTAGGAGCGCCATTATTGGTATGCAGATCAAGTTTGCCTTAAATACACGCTGTATCGATCGTGAACGTCTGTTACTTTTGAGACTGGACGTGGTGGGTTAACGTTAGTGAACAATGCCTTTAAGGCAGCGAAGACACGTCAATACCTCACTGAATTTGAACGTGGCTGGATGTTCCTTCTGGATATTATAGAAAAACTTGGCACGGATTTCGTTCAGTACAAGCTTGCTGACAGCCGAGGTCACTAGAATGTATGGTCGCAAGAGATGAGCCCCGGACGTCTAAGTGGGACTACCGAGAGGGAAGACCATCATATTAGAAGTATGGTTTTGGTGCATCGCAACTGCATCTGCAGCAGTTGACACCACAGTGACACAACGAACTGTTACAAATCGGTTAATTCAAGGACAGCTCCGAGACAGACGCGTTGTAGCGTGCATTCCACTGAGCCCATACCACCACCGTTTGCGACTTCCGTGGTGTCAAGCGAGAGCTCATTGAAGGGCAGGGTAAAAATCTGAACTTCTTTCGTGTTTTCTGGCGAGAGCTGGTTCTATCTCGGTGCCAGTGGCGGCTTAAATATTATAGCTCATCCTCAAGTTGAAACTTCCTGGCAGATTAAAATTGTGTGCCCGACCGAGACTCGAACTCGGGACCTTTGCCTTTCGCGGGCAAGTGCTCTACCATCTGAGCTACCGAAGCACGACTCACGCCCGGTACTCACAGCTTTGCTTCTGCCAGTATCTCGTCTCCTACCTTCCAAACTGTGGCTAAGCCATGTCTCCGCTGTATCCTTTCTTTCAGGAGTGCTAGTTCTGCATGGTTCGCAGGTGAGCTTCTGTAAAGTTTGGAAGGTAGGAGACGAGATACTGGCAGAAGTAAAGCTGTAAGTACCGGGCGTGTGTCGTGCTTTGGTAGCTCAGATGGTAGAGCACTTGCCCGCGAAAGGCAAAGATCCCGAGTTCTAGTCTCGGTCGGGCACACAGTTTTAATCTGCCAGGAAGTTTCATATCAGCGCGCACTTCGCTGCAGAGTGAAAATCTCATTCTGCATCCTTAAGTTGTACGTCGTGGAACATCTCAAATAGAAATCTCTGTGCGGCATCTCCACTGTCCAGACAGCTCGTTCCGCCATGATCCAACATCCTCTCTCTAAGACTCCACAACTACTATTACACAAAGCTGTGTTACGACTTCATTGATACTACCAGCTTGCTCGCACTTTTCTCAGTAATGCAGCCTCTGAAAACCGTAGACTGTGTATCGCTCACGTGTTCAGCATGCAAAGATATTCAAGGTGGCAGAATCACTAAAAACCATATGATTTTCAATATGTTTGCATTCAAAGTTGCACCAAGTAGTAATATACCAAAGTAACTGTGATTTCCTATTCTTTCATTTAATGAATAAACCTTTCACAAATTTATGTTTTTCATACATGTTTTTTTTTGTGCTGTTCCCAGTCTGCATCGTCCTTATGACTAAATTCGTCGATTAATTTTAGCGTCCCAGTTCTTTAATTCGATTATCATTTTAACACTTTTTATAACTTCTTTTCAATACGTTATTCAAACGGTTCAACTACTCTTCCAAGTCCTTGCCGGTCTCTAAAAGAATCCCAATGTCACCAGGAAGTCGCCAAGTTTTCTGCGTCTGAAGTTTATTTCTTTTTCCTGATTTTTCCTTTATTTCCTTTACGGATGGCTCAAAGTACAGACTGTGTAACACCTTTCTCTTTCACTGCTGTCGTTCCGTGTCCCTTGATTCTCGTAACGGCAGTCTGCTCTCTGCACCAGTTGTAGATAAGATTTCGCTCCCCATATTTTATCCTTACTACCTTCCAAATTTCAAAGAGTGTATTCCAATTAACGTTTCCAACTTTTTCTGCTTCTACAAATCCTATAAATGTAGGTTCAGCTTCCTCAGCCTATCTTCGAAGGTAAGGTCTACAAAACAACTAAAGTGCAAGGGAGACAAAAATAAATTTTCCCTTGATCACTTCCTTCCCAGTCCCGTAATTAAGTGTTTGTTCAAGTTTAATCTTTTATTTTATTCCAGGCGTTACCTTTTCTCTATAGCTCGTCTTCTATACCATCAAGTATGGAATTCTTGGGATCAGTTTCAGCCGACTCTTACATACGACCCAAGACATTACGACTCTGAATGGCGTAAGGTGATGTTGCGCAACGTCTAGCGGTAGCAAAAGTAGCGGATGAGAGACGAGTGGGGACTCAGTCTACCGTGGCAGCGATGCATTTCCGGACATGTGTTCCTAGGACCTTTTTTCCTCCTGTTGCATTCAGACATTCGTCGCTGCAGTTTGTCAGATTTATTAATATTCACCCTCCACATATTTTTCTTATTTTGTCAGACTTAGTTACATGAATGTACAATTTTTGCAGCAGCGACTACAGTTTTCGAGGATAGCACGCCCATTCTCAAGCGACACACAATGCTATTAACTGTAACTACTCATACAATATTGTGCCAAAAGGCACGAATAGCTTCTGTACAAAAAGTCAGACTGTGGGCAACAAGGACTTTCATTGACAAGTTAGTCTACATGTCCACTGCTACACCAGAATTCAGGTATAACGTTTTCCTTACGATTTCCGACACGGAATGTCCCATGCATCTAGCTCCAATTACAATTCCGCGTTCAAAGTTTGGTAATTGCCGTGAGGTGATCACAATCCGGTCCGAAAGCTTTTCACATGAATAACCTGAATACAAATGACAGTTCTGCCAATGCTCTGCCCTTTGATAGCTTGTGTACCCGATACTACCGCCATTTGTATAATTTTATATCGCTATCCCATTACATTTGTCACCTCAGTGCAAGATACGGATACAAGTTTCAGGAATAATCTCTTAGCTAAATCTGGTAATGACGGAACTAGAATCGGCCAAACTACAGTGAAGAGCCAAAGAATCTGGTACGCCAACCTACTATCAGATATCGCCCCAGTGAGCACTCAGAAGTACAGCAACAAGACGAGTCATGGACTCGACTAACGTCTCAAGTAGCGCTGGAGGAATGGTTCAAATGGCTCTGAGCACTATGGGACTTAACATCTGTGGCCATCAGTCCTCTAGAACTTAGAACTACTTAAACCTAGCTAACCTAAGGACATCACACACATCCATGCCCGAGGCAGGATTCGAACCTGCGACCATAGCGGTCACGCGGTTACAGACGGAAGCGCCTAGAACCGCACGGCCACACCGGCCTGTGCTCTGGAGGAAACTGACACCGTGAATCCTTCAGGGCTGTCCGTAAATCCTAAGAGTGCGAGGGGGTGGAGATATCCTTAGAACAGCACGTTGCAAGGCATCCCGGATATGGTCATTAATGTTCATCTCTGGCGAGTCTGGTTGCAAGTGGGGGTGTTTAAATTCAGAAGAGGTTCCTACAGCCTCTTTGTAACAGGTCTGTCTGTGCAGGGTGTCGCATTGTCCTGATGGAATTGACAAAGTCCGTAGAAATGCACAATGTACATGAATGGATGCAGGTGATCGGACAGGAAGCTTAAGTACGTGTCACTTGTTGTGAGTCGTATCTAGATGCATCATGGGTCCCGTATCACTCCAACTGCCAACGCCCCATACCATTACAGAGCCTCCATCAGCTAGAACGGTCACCTACTGACATGCAGGGTCCATGGATTTATGAGGTTGTCTCCATACCCGTACACGTCCATCCGTTCGATACCGTTAGAAACGAGCCTCGTCCGAGCAGGCAACATGTTTCAAGTCACCAACAGTTCAATGTCGGTGTCGACGGGTCCAGCAGAGGCGTAAAGCTTTGTGCCGTGCAGTCATCAAGGGTACACTAGAGGCCATTGGCTCCTAAAGCCAGTATCGATTATGATTCTTTGAATGCTTCGCACGCTGACACTTGTTGATGGCCCAGCATTGAAATCTCCAGCAATTTGCTGAAAGGTTGCACTTCTGTCACGTTTAACGATTCTATTCAATCGCCGTTGGTTCCGTTCTTTCAGGGTCTTTTTCTGGCCGCAGCGAAGTCGGAGATTTGATGTTTTACCAGATTCCTGATGTTCACGGAACACTCGTGAATTGGTCTTACGACTTCATCGCTACCCCTGAGATACTGTGTCTCATCGTTCGTGTTTCGACCATAACACCACGTTTAAACTCTATTAAATCTTGACAACCTGCCATTGTAGCAGCGGTAACCGATCTGACAACTGCATCAGAGAGTCGTTGTCTTATAAAGGCGTTGCTGACCGCAGAGCAGTATTCTGCCTGTTCACATATCTCGGTATTTGGATACGCATGCCTGTACCAGTTTCCTTAGCGCTTCAGTGTATGAGCCCTTTTACAACAGTCTTGCTCAATGTGAGCATAGGGGAAAATAACAGCCACTATGCAAAGCTTCACAAGACTATGGCGAAAATCTGGCCGCTGTAGCCGAGCGGTTCTAGGTGCTTCAGTCCGGAACCACGCTGCTGCTACGGTCGCAGGTTAGAATCCTGCCTCGTGCATGGATGTGTGTGATGTCATTAGGTTAGTTAGGTATTAGTAGGTTTAGTGATCACAGATCTGGGATGTGTTGCAAATGTCCTTCATTCTTCTATTACCTCAAAAGAAGAGTGGTACATTTGAATGAAGACATTCATTCAAATTGTTCAAATGGCTCTGAGCACTATGGGACTTAACATCTGTGGTCATAAGTCCCCTAGAACTTAGAACTACTTAAACCTAACTAACCTAATGACATCACACACATCCATGCCCGAGGCAGGATTCGAACCTGCGACCGTAGCAGTCGCACGGTTCCGGACTGAGCGCCTAGAACTGCTAGAAGACATTCATTCCTCATCTGTTAATTGCTTACAAACTCATATCACTTGAGTGAATTTCTGTTGGCCACAAATGTCAAATAGAAAGAATTTTATAGCAACGTCGTGGTCAGTTTTGCCCATTTGAACGAAACACGCACAACTAAACCACTTCAAGTACATAAACAGTACTCTTCAACAGATCACGTTGACACGTAACCTATTTTCCTTCACACGCTGAACCGACTTAACAAATATATATATATATATATATATATATATATATATATATATATATATATATATAGTTTCATACTTGTTCACATGGATCTTCTTGAGAGAGTCGTGGTCGTGCTTCAGTTTAACTGGCCATTTATTAAGAGTTGGAAAAGAACGAGTGAGGCGTGTACGTCATTTTCTTTAATACAGATGTGTAAGCTTCTTACTTTGATATATCAATATGCGCGTATCTGAGAGTAATCAATGTTGATCCACGAATATTGGTTGTGTTCTTACACTGTTTGTACGAGACGGCGCTCAAAGACAGAAATTTTTTTGTGTAGGTGTGCTGGGAAGCAGACGTGGAACTGAAAGGTCAGAAAATATTTATCTAGAACTGAGTTGCTAAATATTGACAACAGATGTGCTGGAAGTGATGTGATGAGGTGATGATGGGAGCAATTAGTGATGTTGAAAAGAATTTTATGAATAATTGTGATTTAAGGTGAATCTGCAGCTTTTCATACTTGCGCCTGCTTGGCACTCTGTTGTAAAATTAACTGTCATCGCAAGATTTGGTTGATGCATTTATCTCATGAATTATGGATTGCTGACAGCTAGAGAAGTTAAGTTCTCCACTCCCACATCATTTTCTTAAAAAAAGTCAGTTGAGTAGGTTCATCTTTTATGCGAAGTAAATTTTTGAATAATCTATCATTAGAACAGTTTCTAATATCAATCAGTTTTGTATAAACTTAATATCGTTCACGATCTCGTAAGTGAGGCTATAAAGCAATTCTTTGATGTAAAATTGTTTTATAAAAATCATTTGTAGAGCATTATCACCCAAAATTGTTCCCACGCAAGAAAATTTATGTTGCTTGTGTCTGTATTGCACGTGGCGTTACACACGCTTTCGAATATCCTTACTAGCTTACGATTTTAATTTGCTGCTTGCTGTGCTCCTCTTTCGAGATAAAATTTTTACTGTACTGAAGCAAGTGCAGGGATAGTTTTACAGTTACACCATACGTACAGAACAATGGCATTACAGAGCTGATCAGTGTTATGCCAGATAGCATACATTCAGTGTCGAAGTTATTTTATCGTTATACAAAAATTTCAGTGAACAGTGTGATATATTCATGAGTGAAACATCTTTCGTATTCTGAGTTTTGTTCCACGACCTAGCTGCGTAAATCAACAGCGAACTTTTATTAAAGTAATTTGGACAATGTATTCGGACAACATTTAGTAGTTCATTTGATACGTTATTTTTAAGGGTTTTATTTTGGCGTATTTTGAGACGTTGAAAATTACCCGCTATGACTTTATGCAACACACCTCTGTTAACTGGAAGAATGCGCAATACAACGCTTAAGCGATCTCTCTCTCTCTCTCTCTCTCTCTCTCTCTCTCTCTGTCACACACACACACACACACACACACACACACACACACACACACAGATACAAACAAGAGAAGTTATAAATTTCGTCTAAGACTTCACCAAGTTAATCAATTTCCGTTTGGTGTAAACCCCCTGAAATGTATAACATAAAAGAGGCATGGTATTCCAGTCCATTTGACATCAGTCGATTAAAATCCTGTATAAAGAAAACATCAAATTTCATAACAGTTACCAACCTATAACAAGTACTAACCTAAGGAAAGGAAATTATCATCGATGTCAACTGCTTATTTGTGCTAGGCAGACAACATTTCAGCTTAATCTCGTACAAGAAAACTTTTGAAATAACCGACAGAATGAATAGATCATTAAAGAGAAGTACAAAAGAATCTATGAACGATAGAATTGCTGTCACGGTAATGTTTAACTTTTTAGGAAGAAGAATTTAAGTTTGTGTTTTCTCTTGGTCATTATGAACTATAACTTTTCTTTTGAAATTTTTCTGCGTTAGGAATGATGTGGTAAACGGTTTGCGTCTGAAGTTTCACAAGCAGTGTTCGTGACCTCAACAATTATATTCGTAATTTTCATTACAACGAACGTCCAGTGTTAGGGTCTGCCTCATGACTCTGGCGTTATGTTCTTGTTCATCGCCTCGTCACTTTAGAGAACATACTAACTGGAGAATACATTATTACAAGAACTAGTTGTTTAAATAAAATCTTTATTTTACGTTCAAGTTGACCGTTCTGTCAGACGTTTAACAGTATCCTGCTTGTAAGCGAGCCAACGGACGTACCCTTCGCTTACGCTACAGTTTTCTCATTTGTCTGTACGCCTCTGTTACCCCGAGTTGAGCATCTACTCCAAGAGCTTTGTGCCCGCCGCGTCTTTTCTCCGTAATTTTTAGTCACATCCTCTGGCGCCCCTGTTTTCACCCGGATCTGCCTTTAGGCAGTTAACAACCGTTCCTTGGACAACTGAACCGTAGACAGCTAACAAGCGTTCTTTGCACAGGGCAAATAATTACGTCCGCTCTCGGGTCGATGCGACAGAAGCTTGTCTCTGAAAATCTCCAATTAGCATTAGCTTCGAGGGCACTAATGACGGCTGTGTTGCACCTTTAAATTGCTTCTAGCCGACGTGTAATTTGTGTCAGCCGTGAGGTAAAAGCGGATATAGTGCTGTATCGTCGCCCATGCAAATCTTTCCTTCGTTACAAGCAAAAACATTTTCCTAAAACTGTTATTTTTTAGACACTTTAAATACATTATGCTGTTACACAGAGTGTTCATTTCGATTCAGAC
This sequence comes from Schistocerca serialis cubense, assembly GCF_023864345.2. Classification (NCBI taxonomy): domain Eukaryota; kingdom Metazoa; phylum Arthropoda; class Insecta; order Orthoptera; family Acrididae; genus Schistocerca; species Schistocerca serialis. The sequence goes on from NC_064642.1 coordinate 527,472,971, forward strand.
ACTATGTAACCACACCGTAGGCCGACAAACATTAGTTAACTGCACTAAGACAGTAAACAGAGACTGAAGTAAAGAAATAAGATAACCGTGATCGTCGACGTCCGCAAAAGTTTTTGGAAGTTTCAAAATTGGGTATTCTTGGTGTAACTGATACTATGAGTTTGAACAGGAATCGGTCGCGAAGAACTAAATGTCACAAGAAGATTGACTTTTGTCCCCAAATGGTAAGCGTATTTCAACAGCATATACAAAATACACTGAGGCGCTGAAGCAACTGGTACAGGCATGCATATTCAAATACAAGGATATGTAAACAGGCAGAATACGCCGCTGCGGTCGGCAACGTCTATATAGGACAAGGGTCTGGCGCAAATGCTAGATCGATTACTGTTACTACAATGGCAGGTTATCAAGATTTAAGTGAGTTTCAACGTGATGTTGCTGTCGGCGCACGAGCGATGGGACACAGCATCTCCGAGGTACCGATGAAGTGGCGGTTTTCCCGTACGACCATTTCACGAGTGTTCCGCGAATATCAGGAATCCGGTAAAACATCAAATCTCCTACATCGCTGCAGCCGGAAAAAGATCCTGCAAGAGTAGGGCCGTCGATGGCTGTAAAGAATCGTTCAACGTGCAGCCCTTCCGTAAATTGCTGCTGATTCAATGCTGAGCCATCATCAAGTGCTAGCGTACGAACCATTAAACGAAACATCATCGACATGGACTTTCGGAGCCGAAGGCCTACTCGTATACCCTTGCTGACTGCACAACACGAAGCTTTATGCCTCACCTGGGCCCGTCAACACCGACATTGGACTATTGATTACCCGGAAATGTTGCCTAGTCGGACGAGTCTCGTTTCAAATTGTATCGAGCGAATAGACGCGTACGTGCATGGAGACAAACTCATGAAACCATGGTTCCTGCACGACAGCAGGGGACGGTTCAAGCTGGTGGAAGCTCTGTAATGGCGTGGGGCGCGTGCAATTTAGTGATATGGGACCCCTGATACATACGTAAGCATCCTGTCTTATTACATTCAGCCATTCATGCACATTGTACATGTCTATTGTGCAATTCCAGCAGGACAATGCGACACCCCACAAGTCCAGAACTGCTACAGAGTGGAACACACTCTGAGCTTAATCACTTCCGCTGGCCACCAGGCTCCCCAAATTTGAAAATTACTTAGCATATCTGCGATGCCTTGCAGTGTGCTATTCAGAAGAGAGCTTCACCTCCTCGTACTCTTATGAATTTATAGACAGCCCGGCAGGTTTCATAGTGTCATTTCCCTCCAGCACTACTTCAGACATTAGTCGAGTCAATTCCACGTCGTGTTGCGGCACTTCTTAGAGCTCGGGGTACCCTACTTGATATTAGGCAGGTGTACCAGTTTCTTTGGTTCTTCGTTGTACATCCTTTATCTCATGGATTTAGCTGCCACTGGTTTGAGTCGATATGATTAAATTCCGATCCAATGAGCTATGAAATAAAGGTAAGAAATATTGAAAAAAGTGATTTAGGCAAATTCCCATAGTATTATGCTGATAGTGAAAATTAATAATCTGAAATAGGGAAACAAGTTAGAATGACTGGGAAAATCCTGCTATATATCAGCAAAAATTCCACATTAATACTTATCGAAGTGGAGAAAAAGGAAATAATTTTTAGAAAATATTTATTCACCTCTTATGCCATCTTTTGTACTTATAAAACTTCACAACTGTTCATATAAACAGATTTTTTTCTCTTACTTTTTATGATCTACATTCTTTTAGTGTCGACTGACATACCTGAAGTAGAACGAAATGTATTTTGAAAGCAACATTTTCTTAGTTTGGTTTGATAAAGGTAGACAATGGCCATTATATGGTGACACCAAGATAATTCTCGTATCTTCTATTTGTCATCAACTAGAACGCAGAATTTGTAGCTCTGTGACTGTATGTGGAGCTGTTTTGCATCCATGTACCTCAGTCCTGCACATTTTTCCGACCATAAATTTCTTTCTTCCCCCTCGTCTATCAGCGAAAGTCGTAGTTTCTTATTTCGATTGGTGTGTTTGGGTTTAAGTGTAGATGTACACACCTACAATACGGCATAGCTGTGTTCTTCGGAGTATACTACAATAGCCATTAGGGGTTTTTTTGCACAGGGAAATGGTAGGCTACTGTTGTGATACCGTTGTGCATCAAGGGGAGAGGACTACATTGTTAATTGATCTTCCCCATAAAATTGTTTGAAGAGGGAATAATTAACTAACTCCGCTATCAGAGACGGGGTAAAACACGACCACTACTTCATCTTCCGCACTAGGTGGCAGTATTATAGAGAACAGAGTTCAGAAAGCAGCGTTCTGGGCAATTAACAGGAGGCATAAAATTTTACATATCGCCTTTAAAACACAGAGATGCAATCGTGAAAATTGGTGACTATGTTAGTTCTTCTGTAAATATTCACCCATAAATGCGGCACATTTTTCGCAACAATGTATGTCTTGGATATAGCCTTCATTTTCGCTCTTACCTCCTTGTCATTCTGATGGCTACTACGCGAAAGTCACTTCATCTAAGAAATAGGAAGAAATCATTGCGTTCCACATCAGGAGAATACGGGGTAGTGAGTAGGCAAAATTTTGTAGCCCATGAAGCAAGATGTGTGACCTACTCATGTCTCAATCTTTTATTGTAATGCAAGTAACAGAGATAGCTTAAAAATGCCTTAGGGGTAACATGAGTTAACAGCTACATCATGAAGTAATTACTTCAAAATGAAAATAGCTTAGGAGGTAAATGATTTCTCAACCTGTCGAGAATGAGCTTGATTGCTGTAGAGTGTTCGGCTTCCCGTATCATTAGGCAGACTCCGGATATTTCGTCAGCAGATGTCAGTTGTGTGCTCTTTACGCGGTTTGCCCCTTACGAATATAGTCTGTTAGCACCACACCTTGGTAATTACAAGCTAAGGAACAACTCGACTACTGACAAATGGGTTTTAGAAATTTTCGGCGATTTTGAATGCAATGTCCTGCTTTGCTCCTCGGTCTCGGCGTCATGGCGTTACGCCCAATACTAGTAGGTGGAGATTGTGCGGCCAATCTCGATTAGCCTCAAACAGCTGCTTCCTTGATTCGGCGGGTCTTTTTGAGTGGAACCTAGTGGTGATTTGATTATCGTGAACTTAGCAACACCAACATGTAAGAACGAATTTGGAGCTTGAGATCGCTGGCATTCACTGGTTGTGTGAAGGAGATAAATACCTTTATCACAACTCCACTACCGCAAAATCTAATACATGTAGAAAGAAGTGTTCATGGTATTTACTAACCGGTGAAGTCTTCAATGAAGAAACTCTTACGTGAAATTAAATTTTAATAATTGCATCAAACGAAACGGCAAACACTGTTGGTTTCTGATGTACAAATACAGTATATCTTTTAGTTCCAAATATGATGTTCTGCTTTACCCCTAATGCGCGCCGTAATGGCCGACTCGTTTATGCAACCAGAAATATTTTCAAGTATATGTATTAATATGAAGGATGCACTTACAGCCAGTTGTCATACATAAAACTTAGACAATCCTTCAAATAGAAAATTTTTCGTTCATGTGAGTAAAAAAGCCTTCGTTATATCTGCAACAAAATAAAAATTATGTCTGAGTAAATCTGTATAAACATGATAACTGCATGAAGGTTAACAATAACAACCTGCTAGATGTCATTGGTTAGCTCAGGGCAGTAGTTACCAGAATACACAACGATCGTTATACGGGTGAGTCACTAACTGTTGCCCCAAGAATAACTCCGAAAGTATGATAGGAGCTGTAAACTTTGTTAGACAAAAGTTGGATGGAACAACAGGGGCCATAATTTGACGTTGGTTATTTGTTGTTAGGTGGCGTCTCTTCAGAGTTATGACAGGTGTTTTTTTAATGGGATGCTATAGTTTGGTACTTATTTTCTGATAGCGGCTATCGAGACGAATGGCTCTGAGCACTATGGGACTTAACATCTGAGGTCATCAGTCCCCTAGAACTTAGAACTACTTAAACCTAACTAACCTAAGGACATCACACACATCCATGACCGAGGCAGGATTCGAACCTGCGACCGTAGCGGTATCGAGACGAATGCAATGATGTGTAACAGTAAGGTCTTTGAAGGTCAGCGAAGGTCACAAAGGTGGCATGGACGTCCATTTACAAAGGGTGTTCGAAGTGTTGACCATTGGTGTCAATGCAGCGCTGCAATCTTCATATCATGGATTGAGTGATATTCCTTATCACTTAGGCACTTATCGAAGCACATGTTCTGACAATTCCCACTCATATATCGTGTAAATAGTAAATATTCGCCGAATACGGCGTACCTATCTAACGTGCCATTGACGTGTAAAAACCGTTCGACGGTTTCGCATTACACCACTTAAGTCTGTGTCCTTACTACCTATAGCGGGCAACGTTATGATCTTTCCTGTGAAAATAAGTAATTACGAAATATATGTGCCAGTAACAGACAGCTATGTTTGCTTGAATTACAGGGCTTACAGTCACGTGACATTTTTACACCAAACTCATTTGAGTTCTCATAATTTCCAGTTTGTCTCGCCACAGGCAAAAACTGAAGTAACATGGAAATAAAGCAACACCCAAGAATGGTGTTCATATATGGCTCGACAAGTCATAATTTCAGGCACTACCTTAACAAAATATCAACTGACGTAATTCTGAATCGCATGGAGAAAGAAATTTAGGAAATGGCGCAGTACAAACGAGGTACACAGCTGTTATCAGATATGGCGCCAATACCGCCAGATAAATAATTAAGCAATGTCAAGAAAAATCCTTGTTGTTAAGGGTTCCATTACAGACAGAAACTGATACGGAGACGTGAACGTGTCCTCATGAATTCTCTCGCAGCGCACCTAAAATCCTCTGCCTTTCTAAACAACAAGTCCAGCCAACCTGCCCAAACAGCCAACACGTCCCAGAAACGCATTCATGATAACTCTCATTTGACTCAGTGCGTGTAGATGTCGTTTTTCCCCGGGCTCTCCTCTGTAATCATCAGCCGGCCAAAACCAACTCTTTCCGCCACGCTCTACAGCTCCGTCACCGACAGCAGAGGACGCCACCATCAAGCGACACCAAAGATAAGCGACCGGAAATACTGTCTATGTAGTATCATTGCTACAGATACTACTACAACGCCGCGCCAACACAAGGTTGGCAGCCCGTCGTCTGCCAAGCACTCTACCGGGCTGCGCAGCTCGACGGAACTGGAGTATGCCCTGTTCACCTCTTAGCTGAATTTCAACCTAGGCAGACGCACTTCCATAATCGACCTTCAGCCAGTTCTGTGATGTTTGCATTGATTCTCTGAGGAGTTCCCATCAGGCTTAGTCCCTGAGAATATGATGTATTAGTTCATGGTATTCAATGTTACGAGATTGTCAGTTCATAGCCGCAGCTGCAGTCCTACAAACTACTGAAGATAAGTAATTTCATTGTACTATGCGTTTCATGAATAATAATCCTTCTCTTTAACAGTGTGCCGTACCGCATATTATTGCAACCGGGAATCCTTCAGCTCCTCTCAACTCGGCCTCCTACTTATTTGCATTTAGTAACGAGCTGAAAACTCCCACGCGTTTTGTTCCTCTAAACTATGAGACAATAGTCTAGAGATCGACATTTAGGCGCCACGGCTCAATTGTGTGTTACGAAAATAGAACAGCCGCAATTAGAACAACGTAATGCCATCAAGTTTTGTAGTAAACTTGAGGAATCCTTGAGTCTGTCCTTGAAAAGATGAAATAACCTAATGGGGGACATTCCTTATTAAGAATAAAAGTTTTTCGCTGGCACGAATCATTTCTGAAAGGCTGAGAACACGTTAAAGTTGGATCTCATTCAGGGAGACCAGTTTCAAAAAACCGACGAAAACGTCAAACATGTGCGTACTCTAGAGAGACCTTTCCTCCGGGGCAAACTGTCAACCGAGTGTTATGCGAATATTGCCTTGGAAGGCTCAGGGAAAGGGCGGATCGCGTGAAACCATAGCAGACAAGTGGATGTTGTATCATGACAACACCTCATGTCACACAGCCATTTCAGTCACGGATATTTTTAACTCAAAAAGCATTCCTATCGTTTCACAGTCCCAACATTCACCTGAGCTGAGTCCTTGTGACCTATCTTCTTTTCTCTAAACTGAAAAATATCTTAAAATGACTTTTTGGACGATGTAGAACATTCAGAAGAATGCGACCGACATGTGAAACGCCCTACCAGCTGAAGCCTTTCAGCGCTTCTACCAACTCTGGGAAGAGCGACTCGGCCGATGTATAGCTGCCGAAGGGAACTTCTTTGAAGGACATTATGTTGGTGTTTGAAAAAAAAACCTTCTTAATAAAAATTCAGTCTCTTTATCTTTCTCACACACGGTGTGTATATGTATAAGTGACATATAGGTTTTATAATGAACAGCTGATCGTTAATAATGCATTTTATCAGTTACTTAACGGCTATTGGTTGTCACATAAACAAAACATCAAACATTCCCAAATGCTCGCGGTTCTACTGAGTCTTACCCACTGACGCATCGGACGTCGGAATGCGACGTAAATACCGTAAAAACGGCGCTTGGTCGAAGTAAACAAGTGATCAGCAGAGATACTTGTCAGAAAGAAGACATAACAATTGAAAGTGCTTCAAACGGATCTGAGCACTATGGCACTTAACATCTATGGTCATCAGTCCCCTAGAACTTAGAACTACGTAAACCTAACTAACCTAAGGACAGCACACACATCCATGCTCGAGGCAGGATTCGAACCTGCGACCGTAGCAGCAGCGCGGTTCCAGACTGAAGTCCCTAGAACCGCTCTTAACAATCGAACTGTCGTTTGTCAAAGATAAAATTTGTCTATTAATTCTGTACTTTGGCTGTCCAACATCAAGTTTCACAGCTTCATTTCTCTATTGAAATTGTCCTAATGTGTATATATTTCAACGGATTCCCTAGATTGCGGTGGATAACAGTCACGTACACAAATTTTGGTTTAGGAAAATTTCAGTTCGTGATATCCTGACTGAAGAGCATGCTCTGCTACAGCGTTCATTATATGATATATAGCAGTCCTAAGAACCTCAACACTTAATTCTCCTGGTATTGAATGACTATGAAGGTAAAGAAATAAACGAGAACTACGTTATTAGAACCTTCTTCGTTACACGCTTCAGAAGATGAAGTAAAATACGGCCATATGGAATTTCGTAAGCCACTTCAGGTTTGTCCTCAATAGTTGTGGCAGCTCGGCTGGAAATTTCCTGCTCACTGCCAGGGCAAAAGAAAACGCTTGCCCCTCAGATTTGTTTTTCAAGCGAACAACATCGCGCTGATGTAATAATCTGTACGGCGGCGGCGGTAGAACGACAGCCCTTTGGGACCTTTTATTATTTCCTGCGATCAAACAGTTCCAATCCGGCAGCAGATCAAACACTCGACTGTGCCCTCGGCGCTCTTTCATCCCATCCCGCGTCGTTCTTACTTCATTTCTCTCCGTCTTTCTTTACCCCTTTCAGTTCCCTTTGCTCGCTCTTCGGCAGCTCCTTTTCTGTCGCTTTTTTCCCCTCTTTCTGTTTCGACAAACAGAAGGAAAGCTTCCGACTAGGGCCGGCGAGGGAGGGACAAGCTCCCTGATTGGGGTTGGCTCTTCTAATGACGCCAATTAAGTGCCATTCAAGTTACGCAGCTCGCTTCTCTGCTATCTGTGAAAGGAATAACGAGGCCACTGGGTGGCCGACTCGAGTTATAATTGTGCTGATTTCTCACGGCTCGAGAGTGCTGTTAAGAGCCGACGCCATGTTGCCTTAATCGGAAACTAAATTCCTTGTAATGATCTTTTTAAATGATTGGTCCAAGACAGAGTATCACACAGTAATACCACTCAAAATTTGCGATAAATAAACGTTGAAACATTACTGTCCACTCAAGGAGAGTACATAAACTGTCGTGATTAACGTTATCGAATTAACGGCAATTTTTGCTCACGAAAATGAAGTTCTTATACAAAGTTGCAGGATAACTGCAAGTAACAGATCGGAGAAATTTTTTTGGATTTGTTACCTCGGAAAGGAAGTGTCATCTTTGGCAGCAATATTTATCAAAACGCCACAACCATTGAGTGTTAATACGTAGTTGGAATCGCTATCCGTCTTCGGAGGGTACAGTAAGAGAAGTATCTATAAAATGGAAATGGTTGCATTAGCTCTTTTTCTGAGTATTCTTCCTCCGACATACAACTGACTTTATTTATGAGCCGTGCGAGTACATCGTGTCGCGATTCAGTATCCACAGATCTCTCTTGTTGGCAGCATCAGTGTCGGTGGCAGAGTAAGAGCGAAGCGCAGTGACGATTGGGTTGATTTAAACTCGACCGTGCGGACGGTTGTCCTCCGTCAGTAACGACGTGTCAGGCGGTTTGTGTGACGTCGGCGGGTAGGAAGCGCCGTGACGTCGTGGCCGATAAGATTCTTGGCTTGCTGCTGCATTGGAAATGTTTGCCAGAGCGGGTTACGTGATATACTATGTCGGTAGGATCAGTGAAGACTGCCCCATGTATAAGTTATTTCCGTGCTTTGCTTGGGCACCTACTTGCACTGGGTTTTGAATCATTCCTGAAAAATCCCGCGTCCACCGTGGTGCCAGGTTGGTTTCCTGTCATCCAGTTCCAAAGGACTGAACACAAGGACGACTCGTGGATGTGCTCATCCGATTGCAGCCACTAACCGGGCGGTTATTCACTTAACTTTCTACTTCCTGGGAACTATGATAAAATGGTTCAAATGGCTCTGAGCACTATGGGACTTAACTTCTGAGGCCATCAGTCCCCTAGAACTTAGAACTACTTAAACCTAAGTAACCTAAGGACATCACACACATCCACGCCCGAGGCAGGATTCGAACCTGCGACCGTAGCGGTCGCTCGGCTCCAGACTGTAGCGCCTAGAACCGCACGGCTACTCACGCCGGAGAGTTAACATAAAACACAATTAGATGTTCATGCAGACAAGGTGCCTGCGTAGGGCAAAAAGAATTTTCTACTTTTGTTTACGGTTAACAGAGAGAGCAACCAGTTTAGGATAAACGTTTAGCTGGGTAGCTCTTACTCGTGTGCCATACATTCACGACCTCTCCCCGTGCGATTTCCATATGTATGGAGCCATGCAGAAAGACATTAATGATCGTCGACAAAGAGGTGCACTTCCAGGTATTTTTCAACGAAGGCATTGACACTCTTTTCTCACACTGGGTTAAATTGAATTGCGGTAGGGAGCTCGTGTTGAGTGGTAGGATAATGGGCAATAATTATTTTAGCAAAAAAAAAAAAAAAAGCCTTTATTACCACGTCAAAGAGATCGAGAAAATCTCAGAATCTATCACCGGAATTTAATTTACTAGTGACTTTTTCTTTTGGAAGCAAGGCAACTGCTGGCAGAGTTCACAAAACCTGTAAAATAATATTTAGTCGTTAATGTCTTTCATTAAAAAATGTTTGCGGTTGTCTAAGGAAAAACGATTCTAGTCAATGGTGCACTTCTTCGCCCGAGGAATTCGACGTCCACGAGTGTCTTCCTTAAGAATTGGAAACATATGGAAGTTACACAGTGAAAGGTCGGGACTGTATAGTTGATGTGTTAGGAGGAGGAGGAGATCAGTGTTTAACGTCCCATCGACAACGAGGTCATTAGAGTCGGAGCACAAGCTCGGGTTAGGGAAGGATGGGGAAGGAAATCGGCCGTGCCCTTTCAAAGGAACCATCCCGGCATTTGCCTGAAGTGATATATGGAAATCGCGGAAAACCTAAATCAGGATGGCCGGACGCGGGATTGAACCGTCGTCCTTCCGAATGCGAGTCCAGTGTGCTAACCACTGTGCCACCTCGCTCGGTGATGTGTAAGGGCTTCCCAGCGAAACTTCTGCTGCGCACTCAAAACAACCTTGGCAACTTTATGTACAGAGTCGATACTTCAGGAATAGCGTTGCCACTCGTCCAATGTAGAGGTACCACTTTTATTCTTTCTCCGGCCGAATATGCGAGTCATGTCAGTAAAGAGAAAGAATGATATGTGATTTTCCTCCCCAATCACTACGCGTGATTCAAAATACGCACTTACCTGTTAAATAAGGGGTTACTGGGTAGTGAAGTTACCAGCTCTTTCATGGCCACTTCGAGCATTTTGAACTACAAAGGAACGACGTTGGGAAAAGATGTTTCTTCCTTCTTCTAACGATAAAAGTCCATCATGCTCGTCTGTCTCGAAGAAGAAAGTTAAAATATATACGGTATTCAAGGAAGAATACACACATTTGACGTTGTTGGTTAGAATGGAACTTTGCTCAGTAATAATCCCTATTGAGCCTGTGCTTATGCCTTTGTCTATTCTCTGGTAATTCCAAAGCACATCAAAACCTCTTACTGCGCCGGCCCCTGTGGCCGAGCAGTTCTAGGCACTTCAGTCCGGAACCGCGCTGATGCTACCGTCGCAGGTTCGAATCCTCCCTCGGGCATGGATGTGTGTGATGGCCTTAGGTTAGTTAGGCGTGTTCTAAGTCTAGGGGACTGATGATCTCGGATGTTAAGTCCCATAGTGCTCAGAGCAATCTGAACCATTTGAGCCTCTTACCTCTTTCTGTATGCTGGAGTTCTTGATAGAGCGACCCTAATCAGAAACAGTGGCCTGACTTTAAGTATACATCTACAGACTCTACAAGGAACCTGAAATGTAATCGGTTTAACAACGCAACGGATAATGCTAAGAGTACATCAAACCAACTCATTCAGTACAGAGAGCGGTAACGTTCAGCATTCACGCAATGACATATTCGTGGAGGGGTATGGGCAGTAAATGGGAAAGAGTGATACTGCTTGGAGGCTTAATTAAAAGGGGAAAATGCAATAATTTTAGTAGCTGTGTGACCGGTTACGAAATCTCGTAACCGGTTGGCCCTGACTAGTATTAGCACGCACTCTGACTGCATAAAATAAAAATGAAGAATGACAAGGAATTTCTATTAACACAACTGATTTATTAAGTCCCCTGCAACTATAAAAGCTGCGAAACAACAAAGCACAAGTGTAAGTGTTCAGTGTGTGGTAGTGTGACTCAACGTACATGTATCTGGCTCGGTTCTTTCTCAATACGACAAAATATTTTAAACACCACTTACAATGAACTAATTGAAAAACCGGAAATACTATAATTGCACATAGAAACCAGAATTACAAGTCTAATAAATGAACACGAGCCAGATGCTTTGTTGACAGTACCTGTGAACAAGAGGCATTGGCATTAAAGAAAACTGTAATACCTTCTTACCTCAATATATATAGACGAAAATTTTCCATTACACCAGCATCATAAATCAAAAGCCCGTCTCCTTTCTCAAATACACTGTGACAATTGTTACTTCTTCCATCTATACATTACACCAACCGAACAGCATCTACTCTCTCCCCCAGAAGAACAACAACTGCCCACGATACCCTCTCAACTACAACTGCACCAGTGGAGGCGGAGGAATAATAATCTTTGGCGCAGTCTCTGGCGCTGTGACGCAATGTAGCCTCCTTTCATATGACCCTCCTCCACGGGCTAGAATTTGGTGGTATTTGTGTCAGCGTTGGTGGTGAAAATACCACCAAATTTGTCCAAAAAACACAGACAAAAATAAAAGATAATATTAATAAGTAAATATCACATAACGAAATAAATTTTGGCCTTGCACTGACCCTTCAATAACCTAATATATAAAAATATAGTAAGAAATACAAATGCTTGCATGCATGTGATTTTACATAATAGTTTGCGCAAATATCATTTCTCAGAGTAGTTAAACAGTTTAATCAATGGCACCAGCAATGACGAGTAGGTGCAGATAAGAGTCTCATAACAATTCATAATGAGTAAATACACAATAAATCAGTTTACACAAATATTCGCATAAAATCTTTTCAGTAGCTTAATAAACAAGTAGCACCCCTCAGAGTAGTTGACAGTTCCAACAGTATCACCCAGCAATGGTCAACAGGTGCAAATAGCAGTCCCATAACATTTCATCAGCAGTATTTGAACAGCTCCAACAGTGGCACCCAGTAATGGCGAGCAGGTTGTAAGGGGTCCGTAGGCCCATACTATAAGTTTTGCGACAGCACAGGTCGACAGGACAAACAATCGATAGTGTGTGTCGGGTTGCGAGAGCGAGAGCGAGTGTTGAGACAGTCGAGTGGGACCCAGGCTGCGGGCCGGGCCGTAAGGCGGCCGGTGGCCGTAATGCAAGGCCGTACCGACAAAGGGGTGGCCATCGCCGCGGTTTAACCCCTTTTGTGTTAGAAATATACGGGAAAGTGAACAAGTATAATTACTAGTGTGATTCAGTGATATTTCAGTGCCGATATTTGTATTTTCGCGTCTACCGCGCCGGCATTATTTGGATTATAGTGTTGGATTACAATGGTTGAAATTGCGTGTGACGATAATGATTAACGAAAGGGCCTGTGCTGAGATTAGTCGTTATTAATGCTGTAAGACGAAGGCAGTGGCTGTCTCCTTACTTTGTGTTTTTGTGATGAATATAGGTTGTTGATTAATGAAGCTGTGTTGTCGTTCTTCTTGGCACCAGACATTTCTTTATTACAGCATGTGAGAAGGACAAAATGGAATGTAACATCTCCGTAGCAGTCCAATCCGATTTGCCAGCCCATTAGGTACACGGTCACATTAATTAATATCTATTTGGGCTGCTATCAGATCCCGATCGAGCGGGATAAGTCAGTAAAATAAACCGGAGTGTTACACCCTTGGCTCACCGTGAAAGGACAAGTGCAATTTTCGGACGAATCGCAAAGAACAATAGGTAATTTTGTCTTATTTAACGTGAAGAAAATATTTTCCAATGTTGAATCGGGACAGAGCATAAACTTTCAAATCGCGACAAGAATCAGTGCATTTTTGAACAATACGAAGTAATAATATCTTACGATTGTGAATAAACTGTTTTTTTTCCTGCCATATTAGATGAGAATAACAGTGTCGATAAACTGTGTTGTAATGTGCAAACGCGTAAATCCGCACGAAAAACTGTGAAAAGTGAACATTAAAGAAAGACACGTGTGAACATTATTACGACCAAAACGAGCCAAGAATCCGTCACGAAAGTTTTAAAGAAGTGTTTAGTGATAATATTTTGACTGGAATTGCTTTTCAAATAGTGAAAATCGGACAGCTTCTTGTGGACCCATAAACTGTTATGTGGACGACAATTCGTGTGGCGACGCAATTGTTGAGTGACATCACACAGACCCATGTAGCAGTTGTGCCAAAGAGTTTCGATCTGCGAGGTGATTTCACACGTCATCCCAACTACCTGTGCAAAGAGTAGTTCAAGCACAGACGCACTACACCGAGCGCCGTCCCGACATCTAGCAGCCGAACTACAAACTATGCCCGCCTGCAGCGCCACGGAGCGGCCGACGGAGAACTACGACGTCCAGCCACAGTGAGCAGCGCGACTTCACGTGGTTCCGGCGGCAGTACAGCGCCATGCCCACTTCAAACGTCAAAACATCGCGACTCGTGGTAACGTCGGTTGGTGAGTGGAGACGACTGGTTGACATAACATTAAATTGCAATGTGCAGTTTTCGCGGTAAATAAACGTTTGTAAACTGACTTGCGTGTTAGGAAAAGTGCCCAATTGCAGTAATTTCCGAAAAGTTTGCGATAAATACTCTGAAATTGAGCATACTTATTTATGCATACTGCGCTGTCTAAATGATAACTATACAGATATGCATATTGTTTTTGGGGCATTTTATATGTATAGATTTTATGAATGGTATGATTTGTCTTATTTCAAACATTTTACATAAACTGTGTAGGTGAAAATTAATATGTGAAGTGATTAAGTAGTTAAGGTGTAGGGAGCTAGCAACTCTTTTGCTGGTATACCAAGTGGCGACTGGTACACTCCCAGCTGGGTGAGACTTTATTTCTAATTTCAAGTGTCACTCCTCTACCATCTTTCTCTATCCTTAGGTTAAGAAAGTTAGTGTGTAGTAATTAGAATAGGTAGTGGTTGTACAAATGATAGTTAGGAATCTTGTAGCAAATTTATAGTTCACTCATATATGGAGAAGTAGTTAAGGTGTAGGGAGCTAGCAACTCTTTTGCTGGTATACCAAGTGGCGACTGGTGCACTCCCAGCTGGGTGAGACTTTATTTCTAATTTCAAGTTTCACTCCTCTACCATCTTTCTCTATCCTTAGGTTAAGAAAGTTAGTGTGTAGTAGTTAGAATAGGTAGTGGTTGTACAAATGATAGTTAGGAATCTTGTAGCAAATTTATAGTTCACTCATATACGGAGAAGTAGTTAAGGTGTAGGGAGCTAGCAACTCTTTTGCTGCTGTACCAAGTGGCGACTGGTACACTCCCAGCTGGGTGAGACTTTACTTCTAACTTCAAGTTTCACTCCTCTACCATCTTTCTCTATCCATAGGTTAAGAACGTTAGTGTGTAGTAGTTAGAATAGGTAGTGGTTGTACAAATGATAGTTAGGAATCTTGTAGCAAATTTATAGTTCACTCATATATGGAGAAGTAGTTAAGGTGTAGGGAGCTAGCAACTCTTTTGCTGGTATACCAAGTGGCGACTGGTACACTCCCAGCTGGGTGAAACTTTATTTCTAATTTCAAGTGTCACTCCTCTACCATCTTTCTCTATCCTTAGGTTAAGAAAATTAGTGTAGTAGTTAGAATTGGTAGTGGTCATCCAAGTAATTCAGTCAGGAACCATGTAGTAAATTTGTAGTAGTTGCTGTTGATGTAGAGTGTGAGATGTCATAGAATCAATAACTTAAGAAAATCTCAGTTTACTGTGAGTAAATAATCAAAATTAATAATGCCAGAAGGAATAAAATGAGAACCATATCAGAAAGCGAATGTTTCCATAATGTCGTGGTAAGCTAATTGGTTAAACAAGAATTTGGGTAATCTTATAGAGTTGTTTTATGAGGCATGAAAAGGTCAAACTGTTGTAAGAAAATTGAAGTAATGTACCAGCTTGTAAGTAGATGAACATATAAAGAAACAAATACACAAGGAGATAGTTGTTCGGATAAATGATGTGAAGTATGATGAATGGAGAGGCTAAGGAGCCTGAAGTAGTATTTTTATGTGGTTATTGCAGCGAATATGGAGAGATGATGTAGGTTGAAGATATATATGCAGTTGAAGTTGCTGTTAAGTTGAGGGAGTTATGTGTAATGATGTATATTGAGTATGAGAGGTTTGAAGTGTTGAAGTATATGGAGGATTGATATAGGTTGAAGATATATATGTATTTGCAGTTGAAGTTGGTGTTAAGTTATGTGTAATGAAGAGTATGGAGTATGAGATGTTTGAAATATTGAAGTATATCATTTAGCACATGAGCAACATCTGTTTGCAAGTTATTTGTGGGTATACATGTTTATCTGAAGTATGCTGATAAAACAAGGTGTAACTAATGAATAATTAGTAATTCATGTATCCAATTAGCTATCAAAGTCAATTATGGTTATACGTAGGTCAAGCTTTAGAAGCAGAATTCTGGCACTGAGTAATGAATGACAAATATCCATATAGTGGATTTAAATTAGTGTGAATATAACAGGAGATATTGTACCTCTCATCTAAGCTTTCTTGATAACAATTCACATATGGAAGTGATGTTTGGCAAAATGAAATGATCAGTAGTTTAAAATTTTTTATTGGGTGACCACATTAGTTATAGTGTTGCAAATAATTATGTAAGACATGCTTAGCGGTACAATGTAGCATTTAAATTTATGGAATCTGTAATGAACAAATTGTGAATTTCTTCCTTAACTTTTATAAGTGTTGGCCAAGTGAGTTATAAATTAGAGTGATAGTAGTATGGACGGCACAAACCCTGCTGAAAGGACGGCATACCAAAGGGGTAGCTGGCATTCAATGTATAAATGTCATATTTTGTCTCAATTTCAATTTGCTTGTGTTAAAGATTTAAATAAGTTGTGATTTTTTCTTCCTTAACTTTTATATGCGTTGGGAAGGGAGTTATAAGTTAGTGTGGTAGTGGTATGGACGGCACGAACTCCGCTGAAAGGACGGCATACCAAAGGGGTAGCTGGCTTTCACCTATTTGTTTTCTTGTCTTTGCTGTAGCAATAA
This sequence comes from Schistocerca serialis cubense, assembly GCF_023864345.2. Taxonomy (NCBI): domain Eukaryota; kingdom Metazoa; phylum Arthropoda; class Insecta; order Orthoptera; family Acrididae; genus Schistocerca; species Schistocerca serialis. The sequence goes on from NC_064642.1 coordinate 527,489,229, forward strand.
GTTGTGAATTTCTTCCTTAACTTTTATAAGTGTTGGCCAAGTGAATTATGAATTAGAGTGATAGTAGTATGGACCGCACAAACCCCCCCGCTAGAAGGACGGCATACCAAAGGGGTAGCTGGCATTCAACTAGTTTCTTTTCTTGTCTTTGCTATAGCAAGTTATAACAGATATGTAGTTAATGACTCGTACTAACCTTTGAAAGTGAAAAGTTTTTGGAAATTTTTTGGTAAGATAAGTTATAAAAAATATTTAACATGCTATGTTAAGTAAGTAGGATTGATGTTGTGTGTTATTTGGACAATGCCATATTTTTGAGATGTAATAATTTTTTGTAGAATATTATTGTAGCGGCAGCCCACTACCGGAGTCAAGGATTTTCTTGGTGATTGTAATTTCATTACTTATTTGCACTGTGTGTTTTGTTCATATGTAGTGATGTCTAATTCCCTAGCCGATTCTTTTACGCCAGTGGCTTCAAAGAAGTTTTCGAGGGCGGGGATGTAAGGGGTCTGTAGGCCCTTACTATAAGTTTTGCGACAGCACAGGTCGACAGGACAAACAATCGATAGTGTGTGTCGGGTTGCGAGAGCGAGAGCGAGTGTTGAGACAGTCGAGTGGGACCCAGGCTGCGGGCCGGGCCGTGGGGCGGCCGGTGGCCGTAATGCAAGGCCGTACCGACAAAGGGGTGGCCATCGCCGCGGTTTAACCCCTTTTGTGTTAGAAATATACGGGAAAGTGAACAAGTATAATTACTAGCGTGATTCAGTGATATTTCAGTGCCGATATTTGTATTTTCGCGTCTACCGCGCCGGCATTATTTGGATTATAGTGTTGGATTACAATGGTTGAAATTGCGTGTGACGATAATGATTAACGAAAGGGCCTGTGCTGAGATTAGTCGTTATTAATGCTGTAAGACGAAGGCAGTGGCTGTCTCCTTACTTTGTGTTTTTGTGATGAATATAGGTTGTTGATTAATGAAGCTGTGTTGTCGTTCTTCTTGGCACCAGACATTTCTTTATTACAGCATGTGAGAAGGACAAAATGGAATGTAACATCTCCGTAGCAGTCCAATCCGATTTGCCAGCCCATTAGGTACACGGTCACATTAATTAATATCTATTTGGGCTGCTATCAGATCCCGATCGAGCGGGATAAGTCAGTAAAATAAACCGGAGTGTTACAAGGTGCAGACAGCAACAAGTGACATCTCATCAGTGGTTGAGCAGTTCCAACAGTGGCACCCAGCAATGTTGAACAGGTGCAGACAGCAACAAGTGACATCATTTCAGTAGAAGCAGTTCCAACAGTGGCACCCAGCAATGGCGAGCAGGTCCAGGCAGGTATGAGTGTCATCACATCAATAGTAGCAGTCCCAACAGTGGCACCCAGCAATGGCGAGCAGGTGCAGACCCCAACAAGTGACATCTCATCAGTGGTTGAGCAGTTCCAACAGTGGCACCCAGCAATGTTGAACAGGTGCAGACAGCAACAAGTGACATCATTTCAGTAGAAGCAGTTCCAACAGTGGCACCCAGCAATGGCGAGCAGGTCCAGGCAGGTATGAGTGTCATCACATCAATAGTAGCAGTCCCAACAGTGGCACCCAGCAATGGCGAGCAGGTGCAGACCCCAACAAGTGACATCTCATCAGTGGTTGAGCAGTTCCAACAGTGGCACCCAGCAATGTTGAACAAGTGCAGTAACAGTCCATAATATTCACCGGCAATAATTAAACAGTTCATCAGATTTCATCAGCAGAAATTAAATATTTCCAGGTGGCACCCACCAATGATAATAGGTGTAAGCACGAACAACAGTTTGAGTGCACACACAATTGCTTTTAAAATATTATGATCAATGCTCTTACACTAAACATTCAAATTATAATAAACACACAAATAATATCAGATAATTTTCATATTAACTATTACAAATACACAAATATCAGTAAACCTATAATATCTGTGTGTGTCAGTGCAAGCGCCAACAAATAAGTAAAATAATATTTAGGAGGTAGGTCAGCACCAATTATTTACGATTAGGAAAGAAAAACACACAAAACAGCCTCACTCATCTTTCATCCACATACTAAGTACTACTGTCTAATTGAATAGTGTTAACTGTGTAAGTGCAATTCTGTCAAAATTTGATGTTCAACGTGTGTATCAGTTAGTAGTGGCAGCAGTGTATAATAATCAATAATAGTTAGTCAACGTCATAGTCATCATGTCAAGACCAATGTCTGCCAAGCCACATCAAAATGAACAGTTGCTGAACAACTGTCAGTTTGCCAAGATACGCAAATACTTCCTTCCCGCTCCCCCCCCCCCCCCCCCCCACCGAAAAGTATATACTGCTCATTGATTTTACAATGTGTGTGTGTAGACAATCTTCCTTCCACTGGAGTTTTCTAGTCTGCCATCTTCATCTTTCTAGTATCATATAAACTAAAGAAAAAAAACTACTCCTCACTTACTTTACCTCTTATCCACCAAAACTCCAATAATCATCAGCAGCACATACTCTCAATACTTCAATAATACCTCTTCTATACGTCGATACATATAAACCTTATCATTAATATCATTTACCTTACCTCTTCTCCACCAAAACTCCAATAATCATCAATATCACACAATCTCAATACTTCAATAGTGCCTCTTCAATACGTCAATACGTATAAACCTTATCACGAATATCATTTCACTTCCATAACATCTTTACCTCTAGTCAGTCTCCTCAAACAAGTACACATAAAATCCTAGTCCAAACTTCAGTTCATCATCCCATACAATTCGAAGACACAATGTTAACACACAACCTCTGTGTAATCCACCTGAGCCAAATCTTCTACTCATTATGATTTATAAAATACATTTTGGTTACCTTGTCCATCGTAAAATAAAAGAAATGCATACATGACCTCTAACAGCCTTCAGTTTGAATAACTTTCACTAAGTAGGTGCGAGTACCCAGTGTTAATGATCACATAAGAATTTGAAGGAATAAATCGTAATATTTCACAGTGTGTGTACCACTTCAAGAATCATGGCAAAACAGAAGCAAACATGTGGAGTATATCTTTGTGTCAAGTGTCACTTGCTATTTCAATTGCTCACGAATAATGCAGTGTAATAAATGCCAATGGTCTAAAGTTAGTGTTGGTATTTCATGTCGTCAGCTTCCTTTCTATTATAATGAATTTATGCAGCTTCCATGAAACCTCCAGTTCAAGTGACTTCAATGAAGTTTCTTGTACCCACGTAGTTCGTAGAATTATAGCAGTTCATTTTCTTATCTTAAAATGTAAAGCACTGAGCGTAAGCAAAACATGCATAGCGAGTAAATATACCAGTAGAGAACGGAATGCCAACAAGTGGATGCAGCACAATCACTACAACGAAGCTCTGCCAAGCGAACAATTTATAATTAATACCATAGTGTGACCTAAACTCTATGTTCGTACACAGTATATAAGTATTTCTATATACTAAATTAAAGAGTAGTTATGACACAAAACAGAAATGTGTAAATGTGCAATCCATACACAAAGCGGCAAGTATATATCTTACATAATAAATAGGTCATTAGTATCATATCAGCATAAGCAAATAAATGTTCATATGCAATCTTAATCAGTAAACATGAAGGCGCAAGCAGATAAATCACAAAGTATTACTTACATACATAGCCATATCAGCACACCGAGCGAGGTGGCGCAGTCGTTAGCACACTGGACTCGCATTCGGGAGGACGACGGTTCAATCCCGTCTCCGGCCATCCTGATTTAGGTTTTCCGTGATTTTCCTAAATCGTTTCAGGCGAATGCCGGGATGGTTCCTTTGAAAGGGCACGGCCGATTTCCTTCCCAATCCTTCCCTAACCCGAGCTTGCGCCCCGTCTCTAATGACCTCGTTGTCGACGGGACGTTAAACACTAACCACCACCACCACCATATCAGCACAACTAATCAGGTGACAAATATAATTTAAATAAATAGGCACAGCAGGAACATAATAAAAAATACGACATCAGTGAAAAAGCATAGCATCCAAGCGATGCATAATATACACAATAACAACCCTGTTCATTAATAAAACATTGTCAAAATCAGCGAATGTACGCAAGCATGTCGCTTCACAAGTAAATTCATGGAGCATAAAATTTAACACAAAGTATAAATCACGCAATCGCGAGCAAGTACATACCTAAGTAGAAATATGTTATCTGAAAAATAAACTCAATTAATAGTTACCTTTTTAGTTTATTACTTTCTTCCTCGAAATGACATTCTTCCTGAAATTTTCTCGATAGCAAGTCTTCTTAATGTCGGACACGCAGAGAATTTACCTGTAGTTGTTAAATATTTTGTTCAACTGTATCCTGGAAAAACTGAACGTTAATAACATAAGTTATCAAGTCACTATAGTTTTATATTGAATTTAATCGGAGATTATTAGACTGTGTATTTGTCAACGGCTGTCAGTGCATTCGCACTGAGCGCTCGATCAGCTGTAGGTAAGCGTGACGTAGGAAGTAATTGTTTGCGGTCAACGGCTACCTTGTGCGGCGCGCGGACTGACTGTCGCTTTGTGTATGTGATGCCGCTAGAACACGGCGCGTTATCCCTGTACTCTCTGCGTGTTTACATGTAACTGTTAATTTCTCAAGAGTATGTCATCCCGCAAAAACTTTAACGTTCGATATGTGATGTATTCCCTTAGAGCGCCGTGATTTAAGAGTTTATACTTCGACAGTGTTATCATGAATAATTTTGCGAACTCTATATGGACCGTTATAAAGCAGAAAAAATTTGCGACACAAGCCTTTTCCTTTATGAGACAAACGATGAGACTTAATTAGCACCTTATGACCAACTTAGAAAGTTTTTAAACGACCAGGACGTTTAGATGATTTCACTCTTCTAGCAGCCACAGATGCAATATTTTGTAGAGCCAGGTTGACAACTTCAGAATGCCGCAGTTTACGTGTACGCGGAAAAGGAACGATTTCAGAAATACGATTTGTGGTGCTTTTTTTTTAATATCAATATAGGCGGTAAAGAAGTTGAATCATTATTGAGTTCATTCAGAATGTTTTGAAAAATATGAAGATACTGATCCCATGTTCTGTGATTATGATGACAATAAAGACGTCACAGTTTATTGATTTCCTTCATCCATCTCTCTGACGCGTTAGATTGAGGGTGAAAAAGTGAAATGTAAATTGGTTTAATCTTACGACGCCGTAGAGTACGAAGCCAAATTTTAGAGCGAAACTGTGATCTATTATCAGATATAACTTTATCAATATGACCCACTTCTTAAGAAAATGTTTGATGAAAGCATTAGATACTGAATGAGCTGTTGCTTTGCTTAAAGGTGTAAAACACACATATTTTGATGTCAACTCCACTGCTACCATAATTTATGCAAAACCATTAGTAGAACGAACCACTGGACCGAACAAATCGACTGCAGCCATCTCCTTTAATCTCGCTGGAATGATAGGAGACAACGGTGCTCTGTGAGAAATAGTTGGTGGTTTAGCCTTTTGACATAATTTGCATTTAGCAAGAACAAATCGAATACGTTTTTTCATATTACTGAAGTAGCAATTTTCTCGTAATTTATGAAAGCATTTTCTGGGACCAAAGTGTGCATAGCTGAAATGTGTATACCAAATCAATTTATTTACCCACTCATCAGGAATACAAACTAACCAAACAGAGTTGTCAACTGATTTTCGTTTAAAAAGAATGTTATTGCGAGCTAAATAATACTGTCTAATCGCTACTCCTTCCTTTCTCCACCACTTCTCCTTAATGTCCTTCCAGAGTGGATCCTTGTTTTCCTCCTTAACGGTGTCCTCGAGCGAAGACGAAATGAAATTTTTAAACGCAACACCTTGAATATACATCAAACAATAATTGTATTCTTTGCAGTCTTCCTCAGCACTTTGTTTCAAACCTATAGGTGCACGTGATAAGCATCAGCAATAATCTTAGAAGAACCCTGGATGTAAACAATACTAAAATCAAATTCCTGTAGATACGATGCCCATCGTGATAATCTTCCATGTGTTAATTTTGTTGACATAAGAAATTCCAGAGCTCGATTATCGGTGTGAACCTTAGTATGTCTGCCATACAAAAAGATGTGAAATTTGGTGAAAGCCCAAACAACAGCCAAAGCTTCAAGTTCCGTAATCTAATAATTCTTTTCTGATTTAGAGAGAACACGACTTCCAAATGCAATAGTTTTCTGTACTACAACGCCGTTTTCTTCTATCTCTTGAAATAAGTGTGCACCTAGGCCTTTGTATGATGAGTCCGACGCCAAACAAAAATCTTTAGATAAATCTGGGCGTGAAAGAAGTGGAGCGGCAACTAAAGCATCACGAAGTGGTTCAAATTCTAATTGAGCTTCCTCATCCCAACACCAATTAGAATTCTTTCCAAAAAGTTCACATAAACGAAGTGTGGCCAAATTGTCCAATCTAACAGAGCGTCTAAGAAAATTACAGACACCAAGGAAACTACGAACATCACGTTTTGTAGTAGGAACAGCAAAATTACGAATAGCGTCTAGTTTCTCTGGATCAGGAAGGATACCTTCTGTAGAAATAATATGACCAAGAAATTTCGCCTGACAACGACCAAATTCAGATTTTTCCAAGTTCACTGTAATGCCAACTCTTGCAAAAATACGTAATAATGAAAGCAAACTTATGTTACTCTCACTCCAAGAACGTTTACCAATAAGAATATCGTCAACATATGAAATAATATTGTCACGAAGATAAACCGGGAAAATTTCTTTTAAACTACGAATGAATGCTGCTGAAGATACAGTAAGTCCAAACGGTAATTTCCGAAACTGATAAGAGTTACCAAAAGCTACAAAGGCAGTGTATTTTCTACAATCAGGGTGGACTTCAATTCGCCAAAAACTTGCGCGCATATCGATTGTGGATAAAACTTTAATTCCTTGGAAATATTGAAGAAGTTCATCTAAATTTTGTGGACGGTCAGTTTCAGGAATGATGATATTATTTACCTGATAGGAATCCAGAACCAAACGAATTGACCCATCCTTTTTAAGAACGACATGTAATGGGCTGGTATAAGAACCGACTGCTGGCTCAGTAATGTCTTGATCTAACATGCATTGAAGTTCACTCTTAACCTTGTCTCTATAATCCAAAGGAATAGCGTACTTTTTCCCCAAAATGGTGTGTGTTCTTTTACTTTAAATAAATATTGTAAGCCTTCTATAGTTCGTGTGTGAAGACTAAATACTATAGCATGTGAAGTCAAAATTTGGCGCAATTCTTCTCTTGCAACGTCATCTGTACAAAAGAAAATGGTTCAAATGGCTCTGAGCACTATGGGACTCAACATCTTAGGTCATAAGTCCCCTAGAACTACTTAAACCTAACTAACCTAAGGACATCACACACACCAATGCCCGAGGCAGGATTCGAACCTGCGACCGTAGCAGTCCCGCGGTTCCGGACTGCAGCGCCAGAACCGCACGGCCACCGCGGCCAGCAACGTTATCTGTCACTTCAGCTTTGTTAACCTTTTCATTAATTAATTCTTCACTATTAATCATATCATCCATCGTGTCTCTGTATCTATTGTCGTTGTCATGAATGAACACATTGTCGTCACAACACTCAGCGAAAACATCAGAAGTAACAAACCTTAAATATTTTGTGTGTGATTCAGATTTCGTTACACACTCGAAAAATTTCAAACATCTCGGCATTCCGGCAACAGTCAAGTTCACACTTCCTTCCTTAAAGTTTAAAATTGCCTTATGTGTGTTAAGAAGCTCCATACCTAATATAATTTGTGTACTGAGTAATGGAATAATGATAAAATTAGCAGAAAATTCATATCCTTTACAAATGAAATTCAAGTTGGTCTGTTGTTTGACTTCCACACTTTTTCCAGAAATAGCTCCTCGAATTGTAGTTTTAGAAACAGGAAACACAGGACAAGCAATAGTTCTTACACATATACGAAAAACTCATTCACTAATAACATTCAACGGGCTCCCAGAATCTAAAACCGCAGTGAACTTATTCTTACTCACGCATATTTCAATAACAGGATGTAAAAACGCGTCTACATTATTTTCCTTTTCGTCTTGCAAAATATCTCTCATGTCTTCCAAGCGTACGTAGTGTAAAGTCGTAGTGTCATTACTTCTGAACCGTCTATATTGCTGCCAGAAACCGAAGCTACAAGTCATTGTCGATTGTTTGCGTCACGTCTTTGAATAATCGCGTCATTTCGCGGATCAATTTCTACGATTTACACTTGTCTCTCTGAATTTCTGTCACGTGGAGGATGCCAATTACGTCCCTCCGGTCTGTTAGATGTAAATTCTTGGTTGTGTCTGTTATTAACATTTCTATTTTCCTGACTATCTGCATGACTGCTTCTTGTGTAATCTCGACTGTCACTTCTGAAATTATTGTTAGGTCTACTAGCCTGGTTATTTCTGTACTAATAATTTCTATTACTGTATGAATAATTTCTGTCTTGATGATACCGATTACTGTTTCCGTATGATTGATCATTCCGGTAAGAATTTCTGTTATTATAATTGTCTGTGTAATTTCTGCTAGAACGTCTGTTGTTGTCATAAGGCTGGTATCTATTGTCCTGCCTGTTTCGTCTGTCATTTTCTAAATTACCGCTGTAACGTCCGTTCAAATCATTATCCCTTTTCTCTGAAAATCTATTGTGCTTATCGTTGCTGAAAAAATTACAAGTCGTTCCGTCGTCGTTGTCATACTCAAGTTCTTGTAGCAAAGTCTTAAAAGTTTCAATGTCGTCTTATCGATTGTGGCAGCTTAGATAAACAAATACGAGTTAATTCAGTCGGGATATAAGGGTTGGAAAGGAATTGTTTTCTTCGAATCTTGTCTTCAAAGTATTCTGCCGGCGTGCGGAACTCAGACTGCTTAAAACTACGCTGCATAATAAGGCTATGTATGACTCTGTCTTGCGTGTTTTCGGACCAATATGCCGATAGAAATGCATGACAAAAATCATTTAAGTTATTACAATCTCTAATAAGTGCGCGCATGCGAGTCGCTGGTTCGTTTTCTAAATATCCACACATGAATTCCAATTTGTGACTTAGTGGCCAATTTGGCGGAAGTGCGTACATAAATTGATGTAACCATGAACATGAATGTATGTCATTACTAGAATTGCGAAAGATCTTAAATTTACGAACTGTTAAAGTGTTTATAGTCAAAGTTTTCGCCTCGTGGCGGCAAAGACTTACCGCGTCTGTCCCAGTCCGAATGTCGATTATTGTTAAGTTCGCGCGCCTGGCGCTCTCCTGTTGCATCTCGTAAGTGAAATACATTATTTTCTCCAAAACCCCCCGCTATCGGTGATTCTAAATGTCTTCTACTGTTTTTTCCTAGGACTTCGCATTCAATTTGTCTAACTTGCTTTCGTAAAGCCTCAAATTCCCTTTTAACGCGTTCATTAAATTTTCCATGATTTTCAACATGTTTCTTTATATTCTGGTACTTTTCTGTTTCTGCAAATGGCAATGGAGCTGTATCATTTGAATCTCTGTCCCAATTTGAACTAAGTCTTGTCAATTTATCTGAAATCTCCTCAACTCTTTCCGATAAGTCACCTATTTGTTCTTTCTGTATATTCACGTCTTCCGTAAGTGTCGCGACTCGGGTTCCAGTATTGATACATTTAGTAGTTAACTGTTCATACTGTTATTCTGTCATTTGGTACGGATTCAACGATTCTTTGAAATATTTCTTCCTTATCGTGTGCACGTTGTAAATTTAACTCTGAAAATTTTTGAACTATCACGCGATCTCTTACTTCCTGTTCTCTATCCTGTTCCTTTTGTCTAATTCTTTTGAAGTTAATCTATTATTGTGAGCATTCAAAGTCGATTGTACTTCTTCTCTAATTTCTTTCTTTAATTCATCTTTCATGTTTTCAAAACATATCCCTATCCATGAGTCTAACCGTGTTTCCATTGTTCCCATTTGTAATCCCAAATTTAATATAGCACTCATCAACTGCTCCATATTAACTGGTTCGAAATTCTTTTCGCCCCTAACATTTCCCGTGAAACTAACTTTCTTCGTCATAGCCGTAAAGCTATCTGTGTTCGATACTATTCCAGAATCTTCTATCGTTAATCTCGTATTCTGAAAATTTTTCAATTGCGAAAAACTTTGAACAGATTCCGAACTATTTTCTCGGCTTATTAAATTGTATTCTACTTCATCATTCACCATACTGTTCTCCTGTGTTGGCGGGTTCACCAAGTTAACAAATTCGTTATTCTGACTAGCCATCATTCTTGCCTTTTTCATCGATCGCGTAATCATTTACGAAATATACAAAACTCGTCACTATACGAAAATTACACACAATATAACACTTTATCACCATCAACACCATTCACACGAAATGCTTCCCGACAAACACAATCAAGGAAACAATTAAAGCCCTCAGAATTGCACAGAATTGTCAAACCCGTATACGACACATCAAAAATTAAATTCTGCAAAAAAAACATCAGAAGAGTGACAAGACAACTACAAATGTTCACTTACAAAATCTACACGTGCAATAGAGGCTCCAATCACTAAACTACGATTTACTACAACAATACTACTGTCTACTATTTTTACTATCAAAAGAATTCCAAGGGGCGATCCGAAGCAGCGGTCGCCACGTACATGAGGACTTAATTATAAATACTAATGAATAAATGCAATAATTTTAGTAGCTGTGTGACCGGTTACGAAATCTCGTAACCGGTTGGCCCTGACTAGTATTAGCACGCAATCTGACGGCATAAAATAAAAATAAAGAATGACATGAAATTTCCATTAACACAACTGATTAATTAAGTCCCCTGCAACTATAAAAGCAACGAAACAACAAAGCACAAGTGTAAGTGTTCTGTGTGTGGTAGTGTGACTCAACGTACATGTATTTGGCTCGGTTTTTTCTCAATACGACAAAATATTTTAAACACCATTTACAATGAACTAACAGAAATACTACAACTACGCATAGAAACCAGAATTACAAGTCTAATAAATGAACACGAGCCAGATGCTTTGTTGACTGTGCCTGTGAGCAAGAGGCGTTGTCCTTAAAGAAAACTGTAATACCTTTTTACCTCATTATATATTGACGAAAATTTTCCATTACACCAGCATCATAAATCAAAAGCCCATCTCCTTTCTCAAATACACTGTGACAATTGCTACTTCTTCCATCTATACATTACACCAACCGAACAGCATCTACTCTCTCGCCCAACAGAAGAAGAACTGCCCTCGATATCTTCTCAACTACAACTCCACCAGTGGAGGTGGTGGAATAAAAAACTTTGGCGCAATCTCTGGCGCTGTGACTCAGTATAGCCATCTGTCAATACATTAAACTAAAACACAGATGGGCTCCTTTTCTTATCCAAAGGCCGTATGGCGCGAATATAAAAAATAGAAAAATACTGTTATGGCACGGAGTACAATGACAGTCAATGTAATGACACTTTTGGCAACTGTTTATAAAACAAAATTTTTTCCACATGGTTGATGAAAGAAAACGACTTCGCAACAAAGTGTTTGATTCTCCCCGTTACGTTTTCGATAGAATTTGGTGGAACGAAAGCTGAAGTTGATCGTCAGAAGACACAAAAATAGCTTCTAGCACAACAACAGTGTTGTAAAAGTAGCACAGTTACAACTTCGTTAGTGAAGAAACATACATCTGCAGCAGATGTAGTGATACGTGCTGACGTTGTACTTGTTTACTACAATATAAATCACGGCATTATTTACAAGTCATTCGAATATTAAATGTTCAAATGTGTGTGAATTCCTAAGGGACTGCTGAAGTCATCGGTCCCTAAACTTACACACTACTGAAACGAACTTATGCTAAGAACAAAACGTACACCCATGCCCGAGGGGGGAATGGAACCTCCAGCGAGAGGAGCCGCGCAACCCAAGACATGGCGCCCGAGACCACGCGGCCACTCCACACGGCACTAGAATATCTAATGAGATTGTATCATTGCTTGTTTCCAGACTAACATTACGTCTAAAATTCCTTATTGAGGGAATAAGTCAACGGATACCACGGAGAATGTTCTTGGCCCCTACAGTCACAGATGAGCTCCATGAACCTTTTTATTTTTCTGTGTCCTCAGGTGCTTCTAACCGAGGAAATACAACAGCTTATCCTTAAGCAGTTCCGTTCTTTGATGTAACCATGGAATAAGTCTGAAATTGCTATATATTTATGAAGAGGCCGAAGAAATCCACAAAAAATTTTCCATCCAATAAAGAGCATTACAAGACATAATTCCTTTCAAGTGAATGGAGAACGTACATATAAAGCTGACAATGCTCCAGCGAACTATGGAAAAACCCTTCGGTTTCTGTTTTACTGAAAATTCATCCAATTTGAGAGGTATCTGCAACAGCCGTGGCATGAAGTTAAAAGATATCTTTATGATGCAGATACGTTCGATCTCAAAATCTACAGATAATTTGGTTCCTCTGCATCAATTGTTCAGTCACTGAGAGAATTTCAGAGCTTGTGGATATAGAGTTGAAGAAAATGTTGCGATACGGCCGAACAAGGTAACTCTCACTGCTTCTCGCTATTGACAGAATTGTATACTTATGGCCTACGATAAGTCATATTTGATTTCAAAGCACGAGAATGACCGATTAAAATTGCTTTGGCTGCTTGTGACGTTAAATAGGAATCATGATGCTGAAGAAATTGAACATTCACTTTCTGAATGCTATCTACGTTATATGGAGCATATCGTGGCCATGTTAGAAACTGCTCTTAGAAAACTGGAAAACAGCTCAGATACTTTTGTGAGGGATAATAAGAACAAGGTAAGGAGGAGAAAAACAAGACAAATTCTAAAATAAGATAATTCATGAAATCTTGAAATCAGTACCAAGTGTACAGTGGGTGAGTTCTGAAAACGATACACAATCTCTCATATGTTGGGAATGAAGTCCCATGCTTCTTGACAGAGCGTAGTTGAACGATGTGGGAGACCCACACCACCGTATTATGCAAGGTCCTAATGGAGGTGGTTTGCCGTTGCCTTCCCCCGACCGTAATGGAGATGAATGATGATAATGAAGACGACACAACAACACCCAATCTTCTAGTGACAGGGGAAAAGTCCTAAGCCCACCGGGAATCGAACCCCGGACGCCGTGCTCTGGAAGCGAGAACGCTACCGCGCGACCGCGAGCTACGGACTCATGTCGTATTGAATATTTGTTCCAAAACCATGACTTTTCTGAGAACAATGTGTTCAGTCCGCTTACAGATTATATTCTTAATAAACATGGAGCTCTAGGTTTGCAGTTATAGCATGTTTTAAGGATTACCTGCAAATTGAAACTCGACTGGATGAATACTGGTTACTGGTACGCATTACTGTCGTAAGGTTGCCTGCAAGTGGAAGAACTGGGCATAATCATTGTTAAACATCTTTCGTGTGAATATTTTTATTACCATTTGCCAGAAAAATAATTTTATTAATTAGGTGAACACGACCTTCACATATTAAGACAAAAGTGTTAGTTTAAATGAAATTACTTAAAAACAGTAACTGATAATCCGTTAACAATTTACCAAATATTTCAGTGAGATCAAATAAAAGTTATAGTGTTAATTCAGATACCTGCTCTCAACTGTCCTGAAGTCATTGATGGAAACACGAAGTATACCTCTTCAATGATCCTGAGAAAATACGTAGTCCACAAACATTTCTGGAATGTTTAAAGTTTATTTAAAAAGGGATTCAGTAAAAGAGAACAAAAACAATTAAAACTGCTTCAAACGAAACCACAACACGTCGGGTAATGCGATCCGGATAAACGGACCGAAATTACTTAGGGCAGGCGCGATACGTTGCTCACGACACTCATTTTCTAACCAACCGATGGGAACACGCCCCAGGGCACAAACAAAGAATGATAGACTGATGAACAGAGAAGCGATTTTTACGTAAAACGTGTAATAGAGTTGTGGAGAGTTGTTAACAGACAAGAACGTAATTGGCCAAGGCAAGCACCCTCACCCCCATCCCCACTTACAGATGGTAGTGAAGAATTTTTGCGGCCAACCGACATTCAGCTTCAAATCACACCACGCAGCGGAAACGGTAAAAACGTAACCGTCGTGCGTAATGGAAGACATAGGTGGAAGGAAGGCGCGAACGGTTGGCTAATGAACATCACCTATGTAAGGAGAAACTTGCCTTGGATGCATAACTCATCAAAATATGTACGACAAGATTTGCCCCGGTAAGGCGAATAATCTTTCAGGTTTAAGCTCACGGGCTCCAAGTAACTAAAGAAAGCGACTTGGCGATTTAGTGGACAACGTACTAGACCATACTTCTAACATCCTAAATAATAACGCATTAAACATTAAAGCAATTTACAAAACCCCAATATTTTAAAACACACCTGCAAATAAGAGCTTTATGATAGTTACCATATGGAAGCTACTATGTTTTCATAATTATGGAGCACAGCAATCAGTCGTCCTTTTCAGGTTTTGTTAGAGGTTGATTGGTTTATTCGAGGGAGGGGACCACACAGCGAGGTCATCGGTCCCATTGGATTAGGGAAGGGTGAGGAAGGGTGTCAATTGTGCCCTTTCAGAGGAACCATCCAGGCTTTTGCCTGAAGCGATTTAGGGAAATCAAGGGAAACCTAAATCAGGATGTCCGGACGCGGGTTTGAACCGTCGTCCATCCGATTGCGAGTCCATTGTGCTAACCACTGTGCCACCCCGCTCGGTGCTTTATTAAAGCAAATGTAGGCTCGGCTAGTGCGTAATCTTTATCAGTGCTCTATGTCATGGTTCCAATACATGTCCTAGTACGTCAGCCCCTTGTTCAAATGGCTCTAAACACTATGGGACTTAACATCTGTGGTCATCAGTCCCCTAGACTTAGAACTACTTAAACCTAACTAGCCCTAAGGACATCACACACATCCATGCTCGAGGCACAATTCGAACCTGCGACCGTAGCAGCAGCGCGGTTCCGGACTGAAGCGCCTAGAACCACTCGTCCACATCGGCCGGCAATCTCTTGTTGTTCGGGCTTCTGTCACAGTTCATTCAGGACTATGTTTTGATACAAGGAAGACGCTCATCAAATTATCTGAAGAGACGGAGGAAGAGAGAACAACAACAAGAGAAGGCTGAACCGAATCCGATATATAAGCAACAGGGTACACGCACTCACAGGAAGGCAAGCAGTGACAATTATCACGCTCACAACGGACAGCAAGATCAGTCTTTGCGAATGCCCATTGTCTCGGGACCGAAGCAACGACCAAAAGTAGCTCAGCGATAATACAAAGCAGCTGTGCGATGACAAGCAGCGGAAAACTTGGAGCCGGCAGAAGAACTCTGGACGAAGACGAACCACTGCTCGCCTCGAGAGCTGGTCGGCAAAAGGAATAATGTTTCCACTCCCTTTTCGCTTCCGCAAGATGCTTACAAGGGGAGGCCATGGCGTTGGGACCGTGATGTTCAAATGGTTCAAATGGCTCTGAGCACTATGGGACTTAACTGCTGAGGTCATCAGTCCCCTAGAACTTAGAACTACTTAAACCTAATTAACCTAAGGACGTCACACACATCCATGCCCGAGGCACGATTCGAACCTGCGACGGTAGCGGTCGCGCGGTTCCAGACTGTAGTGCCTAGAACGGCCCGGCCACCCCGGCCGACGACCGTGATGTATTTCATACTTTCTACAAATTTAGTAAGCCATAAAAGGAACATAACGTGCAACTAGTAAGCAACTTCAGCAATTCTGAGAAAATTGCGAGAGAAGTTTTACGTTTCTGTTATGTAACCGATGTAGTTGTGCGTAGGTGCCGTATGTCACGGCTCATGGTGGTCACGTGATTGGTGATCGAGCTTCATACGGCGAACGTGCGACGTTTGGACTTCAGCTCAAGCTTAATTACTAATCTCCCTTTTTTCACCACTGGTCATATTATTTATACGACATTTGTGAGGTAATAAAATTAAAATAAACAACGTTTACTTGCATGAAATGTTTGCGTGAAGTTTCAGTTTATGTTTTCCGTACTTGTTTGACAGACACCATGCCGCAACGTTGATGTCGAAGGCACATCCCTCTAGTAACTGTACGTTACTCTTGTGGTCTGGTACATTGTGACTTACTATAGTACTGATTGTAAATAGTGTCATCCGCATCATTATTTATCGAGGTTTGACTTGAAATTTCCAAGCCTGTCCTTTGTCCTTGAAAATTTAATTACGAATGGTAAACAGTTAAACAGTCAGACAACATACGAAATTCACTAAAATTTCATGAAAATGCACGCGGTTATATTACATTACCCAATTCTCAAGTATCATATAAATGAAGTAATGTGACCAGTGATGAAAACGATGTAGATTAGAAAATAGGTATCAGCAGGATCTGAACCGCCGCCTCGAACACGAGCCTTTTGCACAGCTCCAACGCTATCCACTTGAACGCAATAACTTCTTAAAACCGGCAGCTTTGTACAGATACATCAATAACACAATAGACGCGAAAACTTCTCTTGCGATTTTCTCGGAATTGCCAGAGTAGTGCACATTACTATTTGCTCATTATGTTGCTTTAATGGCCTATTAAAGGTGTACAAAGTTTCCGTGATCCCAAAGTCGTGGCGTCCGTTTTCAGCCAGATGTACTTGGAACTCACATGGGTGGTAGAACAAACAGCCGGTCCGTTGCCCCGCAGGTTTGTCCTGTATGCGATGCTTCACACGCTACCTCTATCCGGCAAAACGGTCTCAACGGGACTCACAGCAAACGTACGACGGCTCCTCCACGCCAAAGATTGTGTTTCAGGAATGTGGCGCGAGCTATCGATCACGCAACGGTTCTGTTATACAGGGTGTATCTAAAAGAATCATCCAATTCAAAAATTATGTTATTTGAGATATGTGCATGAACAGCATACTGTTGGAAAGAGCAAACTATTGAGTTTTACATGGTTCTCGCTACGTAGCAGCAGTGTTAGCCCACTTCAGTTTTAGTAAAAATGGTGTCGGGACAGCAGAAAGCGTTTTGTGTTCTACGTTTTGCACAGTGCGGGTCAGTAATAAATGTTCAGCTTGACTTTCGCACTAGGTATGAGGTGGATCCTCCTACAGCTCAGGGAATTGGACGATGGCACGAACGATTCCGTGAAAAAGGTTGTTTGTGCAAACGCAAATCGCTGGGCCGCCCCCTTGTGTCTGACACAGACGTCGAATGCATCCGCCATAGTTTCACAATGAATCCTCAGAAATCCGTTTGCCGTGCAGCTCGACAGCTCAACATGCCCCCGATATCCTAGTAGGAAGTTCCAAGCAGCTTTTCGCGGGTGATGCTGTAGAATACAGAGAAGTTGCAGCATTAGAAAACTGCAGCGAATGCAGGAAGATCTGCAGCGGATAGGCACTTGGTTCTGGGAGTGGCAACTGATCCTTAACATAGACAAATGTAATGTGTTGCGAATACATAGAAAGAAGGATCCTTTATTGTATGATTATATGATAGCGGAACAAACACTGGTAGCAGATACTCCTGTAAAATATCTGGGAGTGTGCGTACGGAACGATTTGAAGTGGAATGATCATATAAAATTAATTGTTGGTAAGGCGGGTACCAGGTTGAGATTCATTGGGAGAGTCCTTAGAAAATGTGGTCCATCAACAAAAGAGGTGGCTTACTAAACATTCGTTCGACCTATACTTGAGTATTGCTCATCAGTGTGGGATCCGTACCAGGTCGGGTTGACAGAGGAGATAGAGAAGATCCAAAGAAGAGCGGCGCGTTTCATCACAGGGATATTTGGTAAATGTGGTAGCGTTACGGAGATGTTTAGCAAATTCAAGTGGCAGACTCTGCAAGAGAAGCGCCCGGCATCGCGGTGTAGTTTGCTGTCCAGGTTTCGAGAGGGTGCGTTTCTGGATGAGATATCGAATATATTGCTTCCCCCTACTTATAACTCCCGAGGAGGTCACGAATGTAAAATTAGAGAGATTCGAGGGCGCACGGAGGCTTTCCGGCAGCCGTCTTACCGCGAAACATACGCGACTGGAACAGGAAAGGGAGGTAATGACAGTGGCCCCCGCCACACATCGTTGGGTGTCTTGCGGAGTATAAATGTAGATGTAGATGTAGATGTCCGTCTGGCATGTGTTGCGTCGACGTTTATGTATGAAACCATACAAGATTCAGCTACTAAAAGACCTTCGTGAAGGTGACACACAACAGTGTGTAGAGTTCTGTAATTTCGTTCTTGGGAAGATGGAGGATGACAGTTTTCGTTCACGCTTAGTGTTTAGTGACGATGTAACATTCTGTTTAAATGGAAAAGTGAACCGTCATAATGTGAGAATAAGGGATACGGAAGGGCCATATGATGTTGTACAACATGAGAGGGACTCTCCAAAATTTAATGTGTTTTATGCAGTTTCACTGGGAAAGGTGTATGGTCCATTTTCCTTTGCCGAGAACACTGTTACAGGAAGCAAATATCTCTATATGCTTGAGAACTTTCTTTTCCCACAGTTGGAGACTGATTCGAACGCCTTCATTTACCAACAGGATGGGACACCGCCACACTGGCATCTGGAAGTCCGTGAGTTTTGAAATTAAAGTATTGCTGAACGATGGATCTTTCGCACTGGACCAAATAATTCAACCTTCCCTTACTGGTCTCCAATGCCACCGGACCTGACTGTATGGTTATTTCTTGTGGGGTTTAAAAAAGACTATGTTTACGTGCCTCCGTTACCAGGGACAATGAATGAACTAAGATATCGCATAACAGCAGCTGTGGAAGCTGTAACTCAAGACATGCTCACCGCTGTGTGGGAACAATTCGAATACCGCATTCACATATGCTGTGCATCTCAATGAGGCCTATGAAAAGGTATGAAAGAGGCGTTTTGAGTTTCTCTTTCATCAAGAAACAAAAATAAATGTATATGTTTATTAGTTTCAGAAATAAAGATGTCCCAAATCGGATGATTTTTTTGATACAAATGCATTATGGCAAAGAGATTTGAATTTTGTTTGTATCCATTTTTGCTGATGAGAATTGAAACGCAAATAGTTTTTAGCGATTATAGCGGTATCTGTCGCGAATAAAAACATGTTTGAATTATGTCTATTAAAAAGAGGCTGAATTTTTAAAAATAAGCGTAGTATCGATTTGCTTAAGGGAGCTTTATCTCAGATGACACTCTCCGTCTCATGTCATCCTTTGATACGAAGAATATTTATCACTGAAAACTTCGGCTTGCGGCAGGTATGTCTCGAGTTAAGAGGGTGCTCCTGTGTATTGTAATCAACCGAAAGAACGCAAGCAGGTATTTAAATAGGCCCTAAGCGATGCGCAACGCAGATGAAAATTTAGAACAAAAGAGGAAACCAAAACAAAATTCTAATTCAAATAGCCGCAGCGGACGCAAGCGAAAAGCAGCGTCAGCGACAAACGATCTTCCACCCGAGTGACGAAACACCGTCAGACTGAAAAGCGATTGTCGGTTTTATCGACAGCACGGTCGCGGGATTCCCCAGGTAGGACGTAATCGCTGGATCCGCAGGAGATTGATTCGGGTCGGGTGGCGCGTTGGGCCAGGGGCCAGCCTAATGTGATAGTCAAGCGGCCCGGCACGGGACACTGGGATTAGCGTCGGGCGCGTCCGGTTTTACTGATGAGCTCCAATGACCGGAAGGGTCGACGTTATATGTACAATTTATTCCCGAGGTAAATCCGGCAAATGGGGACTGCCCGCCCGCCGCGCAAATCCGTTTAGCTGAATGCCGCGAGCATCGGAGGCTGTTTGTTGGCTGATGTCCTAATTTAGAGAGAATGTGGCCGTCATCTGTCAGCTCCATTGACCTCACACCGACCGAGCGTTGGTTGCATTCGCTGCTGACAGACATTGTCTTCCGATTTCGACGGGAGGTGTATGTTATTGAAATAAATGAGCCACTCTTTGTTCTGTAGGACTTACAGTAAACCAGAATTTTATTAAATTAAAGTTCGCATCTTCTATGAACCTGTGACCCCAATAGCAGTTGAACGGAATGGACAGTGTATTGAAAAGAGGTTCAAAAAAATGGTTCAAATGGCTCTGAGCACTATGGGACTTAACTTCTGAGGTCATCAGTCCCCTAGGACTTAGAACTACTTAAACCTAACTAACCTAAGGACATCATACACATCCATGCCCGAGGCAGGATTCGAACCTGCGACAGTAGCGGTCGCGCGGTTCCAGACTGTAGCGCCTAGAACCGCTCGGCCACTTCACCCGGTTCTTGAAAGGAGGATATGAAATGAACATCAACAAAAGCAAAACGAGGATAATGGAATGTAGTCGAATTAAATCAGGTCATGATGAGGAAATTAGATTAGGCAAGATATGATACTCGGAAAATAAATTGACAGAGCACTGTAATCCCCAAGCCGAAACAAGGTCTATCGAATAGAAGACATCCCCTCAGACCTCTTGATCTGCTTTGAAGAGCTAACGTCGGCCGGGGTGGCCGAGCGCTTCTAGGCACTACAGTCTGGAACCGCGCGACCGCTACTGTCGCAGGTTCGAATCCTGCCTCGGGCACGGATGTGTGTGATGTCCTTAGGTTAGTTAGATTTAAGTAGTTCTACGTTCTAGGGGACTGATGACCTCAGAAGTTAAGTCCCATAGTGCTCAGAGCCATTTGAACCATTTTTTTATCTCTTTGAATAATAGTGCCGTTTCAGTTCATCTCATTTCTCTCCGTCACCTTCTGTGTGATACTGTATCAGCTCTTTCTACGTATGGTCTAAGTTTCATCTAGCTGTTACTTGGCGTTGACATACCAAGCACAAGTTCCTTTCGTCCTTAAGTTTTGCACACGAATGTAATTTGTATAGTACATTGACTTCACCTTAGCAGGATGCTGTATATTCAACGTTTCACGGGTTTGGTACATTGTCAGTCACAGTAAAGTGCTGTTGCGAGAGTTTAATGTTTTTTATTTGGCATTAATTATCCTAATGCTGATTCTAGTTGCATTTTAGGGCTGATTATTTTAACTTGGTGAAGCACACGCTTAAATTTTTGTGCCATTATGTGTTTTCTTTACAGTGGAATCTCTTAAGTAGTTAAATAAATATTGAATTTATTGTATAATCTATACCACCTTATTAAAAGGATGACATTTATCCTGATAAACTATGTTCACTAAATTTACAACTATATTTAACGCTATTGTGTTTTTGCGAAGCTCGAGGTCTACCTCCCATTAAGCGTCAGTCAAAAGCAATTCTGACAAACATTTTCTCCTGCTGAAGCAGAATGAACAGACGCCAACGAAGAAGAGACTAGAGCTATATGCTTTCTACACGTCAATCCTTGCTAGATTAGGAGAATAATTCGAAAATACGGTTTCCAACGTACATAGAGTCTATTACTCTGGATTAAATTCACGTCCTCGAAACTCTGGTACAAACTGCATATCATACGAATGCCGTCGTGCCAAATCTCTAGGGCATCTAACAAAAAAGTAATGATGATTTTAGCGAAAGTTAGTAAGACATTTGCTACAGAACATTCATTTAAGTAAAGGGTGGAACACAGAGTTCACTTTGCGTCAGTCATGATGAGCACAATTTATTGATTATCTTGAATGGCATTAATTCGATCCAGCACTATCATCTCGCAAATAAAGAACTCTCGTCGATATACTTACCGTGTAGTCATTTGTTGTCCAGGGATGCAGGTTCACGACTTTATAAGTATGTTTCAGGTCTTTTTTTAAGCTTGTAAATGAAAAACAAAAACTTGACTATATTTGGTTTATTATTGTTCTCTAAGTAGAAACAACATCAGATTGATGTACTGCAGTATCTCGCAGCCTCAATGATACAATGTTGCCACTTCCACCCCAGGTAACTGCAAAACAGCGCCATATTAGAAACATACGTACATCTCATAGTTTCTCCATGTTCGATCGGTTCTTATTCTGCAACTATATACTCAATGAATGAAGTGCCGCTACATTTGTTAGAAAGAACTAATTCTATATTCCGACATAACTGTCGTAAGGAGTGTGACCTCAACATAATTGTTTATTTGACACCACAGTAGTGAAGCCATAATCACAGTACGTACATGTTTTTCTATTAAAAAGGGGTTACATTATCAGTTTCAACGAACTACGTCGTCATTTTCAAATGTAAAACATCAGTTGGAGAACACACAATGGGCATTATGACTATATATCTGACAACAATTACGAGAAATAATGAGACCAGGCAACCGAGGCAATAGTGACCTGGTTGTGCCACTATTGTCTAGGTTGCCTAGTCTCATTATTTCTCGTAATTGTTGTCAGATGTATGGTCATCATGCCCATTGTATATTCTCTAACTGATGTTTTGCATTTGAAAATGAAGACGTAGTTCGTTGAAACCGGTAATGTAACCCCTTTTTTAAAAGAAACTGTTACTATGGTACACTAATGTAGTGTGAAATGAACATTTAACTAAGAACTAAGTCGACGAACGGTTTCTGCCTTTACATAAGGTAAATACCAAGAGGGTTCTGAAACTGCCATTTTTGAAGCATAATGTGATGGTTATATAAATATTTTACGTGAAAAGAGAAGAAAAACTTAGAGAAAAACGAAGTTAAGACATGCACTGAAGTAATATGTAGCTATTACTGGCGATTTATTACTGATTGATCGTACGGAAATGAAATGTACTGATTCTCACTGTTTCCCTCTCGGCAGGTAAAAACACTCTCATCTGATAGACTTCTATTCCCTGATCCGAGGAGACATCAGCGTTCTTTTCGTAGAGCAGCTGTTTCTGGGGCCCATATTAATAAACAAGTTCATGAAACGGACGGGAGGAAAACTGCAGACCACTACCACAGTGAATTTTAAATTAATCGAGTATATTGACGATAAAAGCTCATTATATGCGGCGCAGTCTTGTCATACAGAATGGAACTCAACTACGCAACAAATTCGGGTTACGTAGTGAGTTGCCGTCCAGTTGTAGGACAAGTAAATATACAAGGAATGAGAATATGTAGTCTAGTCCCTAGAGAGGGAGAAGTCGGAAAAATATAGAAATTCTGGGAAATAAAAATCACAAATGAAGTTGTTAGCCATGAGGTGTAATGTAATACGAACACATAGACAGGGATATCAAGACAAAACTTACCGCGTTAGCATCAGTGAAATCGCAGTGCATGTTGTTCGCTGTGGAAACTGAGTAACTGCATGACAATCGCAACCTAATTTGGGAAACATGTAAAGTAAAGCTATTTAAGTCCACACTTGGTTGCTTTGAAAGTGATGATCCCCAACACATGAACAATACAGTGGTGGCATCTCCCTCACCTCCACTAATAACGAAGTGAAACCGATCAATAACTGCGATAGACTGGGGTCCAAAAATGGTCTTTCTATGCTTTTGTTAGCCCACACGTAGCACAGCAGTGTGCATCCACGATAGAAAAAGGTTCGTTTAACGTATTTGACTAGTTGTCGCAGTCAGAATAATTGGTACTGCTGTCGGCTGGCATTGTAGATCGGCCTGCTGGCACTCAGGTTGCTGAGCCTGTAGTGGCGCCAGTTCTCCGAACGCTGGTGGAAGAAGGGTCCTTACGCATCGGCTTGACTGGAGTTTGAATTTGAAAGTAACGGCACTGAACTTCTACAGATGTTCGCTGTCTTGTGAATTTTCTGGATTGATTGATTTGTGAGGATCAAACCTGATTTGCCCACATCATTTGATGGTCCTCTACTCAGGCAAAGCATCAGTGGATTCAGTTGACCAGGGAAAATTGCTTCCAAAGAATAAAATATTTGATTAATATCACAAAATTTTTAATTAGCTGATTTATAAGAATATGTCTACACTCACTGAATATGTCATTACTTACGCAATATAACTGATAATTCTAAACATAATTTTAAACTAATTAAACTCTGTTTCTTTGTAAGGGTACTGGACTGGACAGCTGCCGAGGCTTCTCCAAGTGTTTCATTCATTCCTGAATAGTCTCTAGGTTACAAATACAGGGTGGTGCAGATATTTCTGTTGGTGACTGAGGATAGTGTACTGATTAACATTACATCAGTACTTTCTCATATGAAGACTAATAATTATAGCTAATGCAAGTTGTATGTTTGTAGGTTGGGTAGTACCTCCAAGCTGATGTTGCAAGAACTAGAAATTAATGCTTGTTTCCACCTGGGCAGCAGGTCAGGTGTTGGCATGTGGATATGTGGATGCAAGATGGCTAGTCCACATTGAGAGGGGCGATCTACTTAGTGATGCAATTATTACCATGCAGAAAACATCAGGTCGTAAATTATGTGATGTATTTATGGGAAGACTGTCCGGCACACAGAAAAAAAACAAAGAAAACACTGACTTGTGTACATATAAGGCACCGCATATATACCCCTCACACCCTATACATAAGTTACATTTGCTGTAGTGAAGAAGTGATAGACTGATTCTCTACAACACAATGTACATTATACATTCCTTCTGGACTTACACTGTACATCTTTTTCTTCTTCATCTCCTATTTTGTAAACTTTTTAAATAAACATCATGTAATACATAAACAATGGCAGTTCCACAATCCGTAATGGCCTTATGTAAAGTCCGAAACAGGTTGTGCACTTAAGTTCTTATTAGCTGCTTAAGTGCGATGTTGTTAGTATCTGTATCTGTCGTCTCCTAAAGCGTGTGCCACAACATCCACACAAATGCGACTGCCATTGTGTGCCTTCTTCAGCTGAGAGAGCTCCTGTTACGCTGGTGACTTGTGATATAATTACCCTGGCGTCAGAAAGGTCCTAAGTCAGAATTATGAGTCTTATGATTGTTTCAGTACAGTGAAATTTTAAGTTATGATAGTGACTAGTTATACTTACAGTTCACTGCATCCAAATGATTCTTGCAATTCCTCAAAAACTGCCTATTCTAGTTACACTGCGTCTCGAGTGTTTTGAGTGAACCAGGTTGAAAAGGGGTGGAAAGTGGTGGAAAGGGCAAAAAAATTTTTAAAAAATCTGGAGAAAAATGTCAAAATTAATATCGAAAGGGATCCAATTGTGCTGTATATCAAACGATTCCGATGGAGCAGAGGATTGCAAACACGAAATTGTATTTTCTGCCAAGTATTACGGAAGGTATTGATTTTCTTTACTGGTGATTTAATTAATTAATTACTTTGTTGTACATAATTTCGAGTATCATTTACAGATGCATCAAATGTTTCTTTAATCTACTTTATTTCTTCCTTTCAGGTACATCATTTCGCAAAACAGTTGACAGTTTTTTTTTTGTTCTTTTATTTTAAGCCGTGTTTTCTTTACAAGAGATGTGAGAAGAACGTAACACATGTGTTAAAATTTGGCTCATGGACAATGAGTAGTTAGAGATGTGGTACAAATATCATTTTGAAGTTTATTTATTTATCCTGATCTCTTAGGGTCATCAGACCCTCTCTTACGTTAGAACAGTATCTCTTTTACATCATATTTAACTAAGAAATAACAAATTTAATATGGCAAATAGTATTACAATGGTTTGATTACATGTGACCTGACTACACTGTGACGTGAACGATTGTAGTTAATACTGGCAGTACTTGTACTGCTGCTGCTGCTGTTACTAATAGTGATAATAATAACAACTATAATATTAATAATAACAATGGTAGTGGCAGGTATAAAAAGCATGAGTAGATGTATGAGACAGCTCTTTTCTGAAGTAGCGTGTTCTGGAGAAAGGAAAAAAAATGGTTCAAATGGCTCTGAGCACTATGCGACTTAACTTCTGAGGTCATCAGCCGCCTATAACGTAGAACCAATTAAACCTAACTAACCTAAGGACATCACACACATCCATGCCCGAAGCAGGATTCGAACCTGCGACCGTAGCGGTCGATCGGCTCCAGACTGTAGCGCCTAGAACCGCACGGCCACTACGGCCGGAGGAGAAGGGAAACTTAAGGAGACTGCATTAGCTAATGAGGAGATGATGAGGATCTAGTGGAAGGTTGGATGTACAAGAGTAACGACTGAGTACAGGGACAATGGTAAACATATCTGTAGCTTCAGTAGCTATGTCATCAATTATTTTCTTAAGCTGGAGATGTTATTCAGTTCTTTAACATAATTTGGGAGGTATTCCAGAGTCGGGTTCCTGCTACTGAAAACGACATCGAGAAAGTGTCTGAACGATGGACAGAAAGCAATTTGCTCTTAGGGGAATGAGAGTTTCTCATATGTTCTAAAACAAGAGCGTTAATTTCCAGAAGATACCGGTCGTACACAATGTCAGTTGATAGGGCAGAAGAGACGATACAGGAATCGGAAACCTCTGCGCTTGTTTGCACGCAACCTGGGTAGCTACACATATGTTGTTGAAATACGGTCAAAGAGGCGAACGTCAAAGATATAACGAATACAGGCATTCACACTAGTTCCTTGCAGAAAAACATCGCTGTAATCGGTAATTGGAAGTACAAGTGTTTGTACTTTTCTTTTTTAGGTAAAGAGTGAAAAGATTTTTATATTTCTATAGGACATGGAGAGATACTGATATCTTCTCGCACACTGAAGTTACACGCTCGTTCCATTTAGATTTTCACCTACTGTTACTTCTAGGCGCTTTGCTGATTGACAGAAGTTGAAGTATTTCCCATTTAGGGTTAAAGATGGTAGGTATTCCCGACATTCCGGCCTAATAAGCCCAGAATGTTCAACAAGTACCGCTTGGTTTTAAATGACCTGAGCTTTAACCCGATAGCTAGGCCCATTTTGGTGGTGCACGCTGGTCGGTGCTGAGATTCTCGATAACTGTCTTCACGTTTATTAGTTTTGCACTTAGACACAGCTGGAGGTAATAAGCATACACATGGTATTTGCAGTTGGACAAAAATGATGTCACATCACTGACATACTACGAAAAGAGTATAGAAGTAGCACCGAACCCTGGGGGACGCCTGATACTACGTGGGGGACGTGACTCAACTGCGCCGGGCACGCAGCTTTGCCGTCGAGATGTCAGGTACGAACAAAACAATCGAAGCCGGCCGGAGTGGCCGTGCGGTTCTAGGCGCTACAGTCTGGAACCGAGCGATCGCTACGGTCGCAGGTTCGAGTCCTGCCTCGGGCATGGATGTGAGTGATGTCCTTAGGTTAGTAAGGTTTAATTAGTTCTAAGTTCTAGGCGACTGATGACCTCAGAAGTCGCATAGTGCTCAGAGCCATTTGCACCATTTGAACCAAAACAATCGAAGAGCAGATGGCGGGCATTTTAGCCTGCTAAGTTTCACAAATAAAATGTTGAACTCAGCAGTGTCAAAGCCTTCGCTGAAGTCTAACAAGCACACGATAATCGCCTCTTGTGCATCCATGGTAAACTTCAGGTTATATCTTACCTTCATTAAGGCCAAAATTGTGCTGCGATGGCCGCACTGAGTGGCCACGCGGTTTGAGGCACCATGTCACGGATTGCGCGGCCCCTCCCGCCGGAGGTTCGAGTCCTCCCTCGGGCATGGGCGTGTGTGTTGTTCTTAGCTTAAGTTAGTTCAAATGGCTCTGAGCACTATGGGACTCAACTGCTGAGGTCATTAGTCCCCTAGAACTTAGAACTAGTTAAACCTAACTAACCTAAGGACATCACAAACATCCATGCCCGAGGCAGGATTCGAACCTGCGACCATAGCGGTCTTGCGGTTCCAGACTGCAGCGCCTTTAACCGCACGGCCACTTTGGCCGGCCTTAAGTTAGTTGAGTTAGCTTAAGTAGTGTATAAGTCTAGGGACCGATGACCTCAGCAGTTTTGCCCCATCGGAATTCACACACATTTGAACATTTGTGCTGCGATGTTGACGGTGTTGTGTGATGTCCTTAGGTTAGTCAGGTTTAAGTAGTTCTAAGTTCTAGGGGACTGATGACCATAGATGTTAAGTCCCATAGTGCTCAGAGCCATTTGAACCATTTTTTATGTTGACGGATACATGATCGGTATTCGTGTAGTAGGTTGTTGGTGGTTAGACAGTTTGTAGGCTAGTCGTGGAGTATATATTCTAAGGCCTTTGACAGTCCAGCAAGAACACAATTCTATCGGTAACCAGATGATGCTGTGGCGACATCCATTATTGGTACCGGCTTAACTTGTCCGTTTCCATGCCACAGGGGAAAAAATTATTGTTAAAGAATGGGTGAAGATATATGTTGTAGTCGGCAGTAGTGGGTTATTAATAAGATTCATCATTTGGACTGTGATGCCATCGTGTCCATTAGATGCTGATCTGATATATATATGTTGGCCTTCTTTTATTATATTATATGAAAAAGGCTTTAGATAGAATTTTTCTGGCTGCAGCCGTTAATTCCCATGAAGTAATTAATGTCTCGCTTGTGTCTGTAGGTAATGTGATGTACCGTTTCGGCTGGGACAATGGGATCACCTGAATCTTTTATTTTGCATATACCAAGATCACATAGGTTTTACCGTTGGACAGGCGGTCAATTTCTGCTATCGGTTATTGTATGGGAATGACTGAGTTTGCATTTCTCACTGCTCGACTAACTCTGTTTCGCTTTTGCTTGTAAGCAATCTGATTTTCGGGCGTGGAAGGCAGTTTTTATGCCCAATGTGGGATGTCTCTGGGATTTATTAGCTGTTTTAGTTATTCATTTAGCCAGAAGTGTACCTGTAGAAACAATGAGACATTATCTCTGCTTTTTTTGCTAGTTGTAGAAATAGGTCTGCGAGCGGCTGTAACTGTGCGACCCAGGCGGTGACGCGATTCAATTCCCAGGGTCGTGGAGAAACATTACCCACTGTTCTCTTTCGCTGTGAGCCGTCACGATTTTGTGCACTACTGGTTGCAATTAAGCGTGGCGGGTCGCTGAAGCCATTGTCGGACACCACTCTCAGGAATGCATTTCGTCGATGTATGTTATACAAACAAACAGTTTAGCAAACAAAACACATTATAGGCTCCCGAGCGGACTCCCGCTTTCTCGCGTTTCCACCCGCCTTGTGGCTGCTCAAATCTTCAAAACAAGAAAAATACAACGCAGTGCGCCAGTGCGATGATCCTCGTTCTTCCGTGCGCCACACAGAGTAAACACTATTCCCGCACTGCACACACACTGCAGCTCGCTCCGGCACAGTTGTCCTGTCAAACAGAAAAACAATTTCATTTCTGCAGCGAACGCAGGTTGCACACAAGATGTCCCGAATGCTGCCACACGTTTGTGTTAACGGTCAGTGTGGTGACCATATATTATTATTATGAGTAGTAGATGTAACTATAAAAAAACATGTGTGAATCGAGGGCAAACATCCACCGCAAGAGACAAAAATGTAATTGGCTTCAATTAGGAGGGATTTTCTAATCTGTATTTAACATACATTTAAGTATTTCACGAAATCTGATTCCTTTCAGTTATTGATTAATAACAAAAATAGCTCATGAGTCGTGTAACAAGACTGTATATGAGTTTTAACATTAAAGAGCTACTCCAGAATAATTGCTAATCGCCGTCTTTGTAATCTCTATGATTTTTTTTGTATCTGTTGTCAGTGGAGAAGAAAATATCTGTTAGAATAACACAAATGCATCCGCTTATGCTTGTTTATTACAAGGTGTAGCGTTTCCTCCATGGTGCAAAAGTATCCATTGAATACGGTAACCGCTGATTTCAAAAATGTCATCAGTGTACCATAAATATTATTTGGAAAATCGGTTTCTATCATCTGCACGCATCATGAATTACTTGTTTACTATTGGTCAGTACGGTTCTTTACTTACGCCACAATTGGTCAGTTTTACGTGTCCGTTCCGCAATTTTTATAGAAGCTGTAGCAGTAAATAATTTACTGGTAGTAACAGTAAATTCAAATCCACATTACAGCCAATAATATGAAGATGTTAGAGCTCTCTCTTCCTCACATAAAATAATTTGTCTGTTCCTTTGTCCTTGTTTCGGTTTAGAGTCAACGTAGTTTGATTTCAGTGTTCAAAGAATGCCTGAGGAATACGATTAAGAGCTAAATCGTTAATACAATATTTTCCAGAGTATTTCGATGAATTTATTGGTCATGATTCTGTTATTCTTGCGCGATATTACAAGGGAGACCACACCTACTCGACCTCATCGATTTCGTCCAGATTTGTGTTATACGCAGGGCTTGGCCTGATATGAAAGTGGCAGAAGCGACAACTCCAGATGTTAAGCGTTTAGAAGAAATAGAATTAGAGGCGCGGATCGGGAGAGGTCCGAGTCATTTACGTTGACGTGGTTTCCAGGCAGTCACTGGCGTAGCGGAAAGAGTACAGAACGGCAATCTGAGTGTAGTAGGACCGAGATCCCCTTCTTAAACTCTTTTATTTGGAACTTTTACGATGCTTATTCTGAAAATGAACAGAAATAATGCTCTGTATATTGCATTTAATAATATTTTCACAGAAAGCATGAAAAATTAAAGTCAAAGGAAAGTTTGAGATTGCGAATAAATTTCCAAGAGAGGATTGCACTTACAGCATACACGAAGACTGTGCAAATAAACTTTCAGGAAACGATTGTAATTAAAGTGCCCAATTAGGTAAATCGAGAATTTCCAGGCTGCTAGTACCAAATCAGCTTATAACCGGAACCCGAACCATCAAGTGTCAAAAGTAGCTTCCGTGAAGCAAAAATATGGTTCAAATGGCTCTGAGCACTATGTGACTTGCTATGCTGTGGTCATCAGTGCCCTAGAACTTAGAACTACTTAAACCTAACCAACCTAAGGACATCACACACATCCATACCCGAGGCAGGATTCGAACCTGCGACCGTAGCGGTCGCGCAGTTCCAGACTGTAGCGCCTAGAACCGCTCGGGACCCTGGCCGGCCCGTGAAGCAATACCATATGAACAAAGTAACCCACTTGTTTGCAGCTCAGTATGCTATAATACTTTCTGGAAAACTATTGCCAACTTTCTATATATACCTAGAAGAGAGGGGGAGAAACGATTATTTGCTGCTAAAGTGTGCGATGAGAGAAAATCTTTTATGAATGTAAACTGTTTATTTGTCTGTAGAAACTTTAAAACAACCACGTGAGGCCGCACGGAGTGGCTGCGCCGTTTAAGGCGACATGGCGCGGACTTCGCGGCTCCTCCCGCGGGAAGTTCGAGTCTTCCCTCGGGCATGGGTGTGTGTGTTGTTCTTAGTATAAGTTAGTTTAACCTAGTTTAAGTAGCGTGTAAGTCTAGGGATCGATGACCTCAACAGTTAGGTCCCTTAGGGATTCACCCACACATCTGAACATTTTTTAACAACCACGTGACTGCAAAAATATGACCTTTACAACACGTGAAAGGCGCTGAGAAAATTACTGATCCCAGGATTTTACGATGAAAATCATCGCAGAAGTTGTAGATCATAAACTGAAAAATCTTTTTACAAACCAAGTTCTCGACGAATATCAGTGTAGCATGCGCAGAAAATAAAGGTATCTAATTTTTCAAAGCAAGTTCTCGGGTATATCTTACACTCCCTCCTAGAAATTTATTTGTAATCCTAAATTATCCTTTACCTTTCCTTTTCATGACTTTTCTGAAATATGAGTAATGCAATATAGAGAGTATTTTTCAGTTTACTTGCCCTATAAGTATGCAAAAATTGAAAACCCAAATAAGTTTCCGCACAGGGATTTGGTCTCACATCACTTAGATAGCTGTTCAGTATTCTCTTCGTTGTGCCAACCACTGTCTCGAGACTGTGCTAAGAAGAATGGTTAATGTGGTGCCCGAACAGCGCCAAAAATGTCATTTTTTGTTCTAAACGCTTGGCCATCTGCAACTGCCACTTCTATCCTATTCATTTCTGGCAAATCCCTGCATACACCATAAATGTGAACGAAATCCGTTACGACTAGTGGCCTTCTTGTTAGTTCAGTCATCAACATGTTCATTCATCAGCATTCTTGCAACATAGCCAGATGAAAATTTACATGAAATTCATTAAAGCAGCTTGTATCCAAATACACATTACTAATAACTGTTTAGTATTACGATGGATACCAATTAGGCGTTGTTCTGCGGAAAATAAGCCAAAGAGGTGGAGTAGCTACCATACGTGTCCTAGAGCAAACATTATCAGTGAGAGAATCAGTAGCGCCAGTAGTGAAGTCATCAATGGTCTCAGGTTTACAGCCATACCTGAATAGTACTCTCTTGTTCACAAAAAAGCAAAACACCTTGACCGACTACGGATAGGACGTTCATATTCACAGGACATGTTCATTAGGATGTTCTGCAGAAATGAGTAGCATTGCAGTGACCACGGTTCAGTATGTGTGCTGTTGCCCAGTAGGCACAAGGTCCACATGTGCCCCAATAACTTGTTTCGTACGTAATGGCATCGAAGCGTATATGGCGCGAATGGCGTCTTGTGGTATAGCCATCCATGCTGCATTCACCTGTTTCCAAAGTTCATTTGTGGTGGATGGCATCGGGTCACAGCACTGCACCCGTCGTTTCACGATACCCCACACATTTTCGATTGGCGACAAGTCTAGTGAAATACAAAAGGCTGACATCCTGTGACACCTAGAAAGGCGCGTCTTCGTGCAGCAACGTGTGGTTGTACATTGTCCTACTGAAGAATGGGGTCTGGGGTGTCGTGCAGAAAGAGTATGGCTGCAGGTCGCTGGTTCTTATTCACGCAGGCCACAGTGGTCACAGTGCCCTAGACATGCATCAGTTGTGATTTGTGGTTGTACCCAATAGCACCTCACACCATGCGGCCTTGTGTTAGTGCTCTATACAATGTACACTACTGGCCATTAAAATGGCTACACTAAGAAGTAATGCAGATGATAAACGGGTATTCATTGGACAAATATATTATACTAGAACTGACATGTGATTACATTTTCACACAATTTGGGTGCATAGATCCTGAGAAATCAGTACCCAGAATAACCACCTCTGGCCCTAATAATGGCCTTGATACGCCTGGGCACTGAGTCAAACAGAGCTTGGATGGCGTGTACAGGTACAGCTGCCCATGCAGCTTCAACAGGATACCACAGTTCAAGAGTAGTGACTGGCGTATTGCGACGAGCCAGTTGCTCGGCCACCATTGATCAGACGTTTTCAGTTGGTGAGAGATGTGGTGAATGTGCTGGCATGCGCAGCAGTCGAACACTTTCTGTATCCAGAAAGGCCTGTACATGAACTGAAACATGCGGTCGTGCATTATCCTGCTGAAAAGTAGGGTTTCGCAGGGATCGAATGAAGAGTAGAGCCACGGTTCGTAACACATCTGAAATATAACGTCCACTGTTCAAAGTGCCGTCAATGCGAACAAGAGATGACCAAGACGTATAACCAATGGCAACCCATACTATCACGCCGGGTGATACGCCAGTATGGCGATGACGAATACACGATTCCAATGTGCGTTCACCGCGATGTCGCCAAACATGGATGCGACCATCATGATGCTGTAGACAGAACATGGATTCATCCGGAAAAATGACGTTTTGCCATTCGTGCACCCAGGTTCGTCGTTGAGTACACCATCACAGGCGCTAGTGTCTGTGATGCAGTGTCAAGGGTAACGGCAACCATGGTCTCCGAGCTGATAGTCCATGCTGCTGCAAACGTCGTCGAACTGTTCGTGCAGATGGTTTTTGTCTTGCAAGCGTCCCCATCTGTTGATTCAGGGATCGAGACGTGGCTGCACGATCCGTTACAGCCATGCGAATAAGATGCCTGTCATCTCGACTGCTAGTGATAGGAGGTCGTTGGGATCCAGCACGGCGTTCCGTATTACCCTCCTGAACCCACCGATTCCATATTCTGCTAATAGTCATTGGATCTCGACCAACACGAGCAGCAATGTCGCGATACGACAAACCGCAGTCGCGATAGGCTGCAATCTGACCTTTATCAAAGTCGGAAACGTGATGGTACGCGATTCTCCTCCTTACATGAGGCATCACAACAACGTTTCACCAGGCAACGCCGGTCATATGCTGTTTGTGTATGAGAAATCGTTGGAAACTTTCCTCATGTCCGCACGTTGTAGGTGTCGCCACCGGCGCCAACCTTGTGTGAATGCTCTGAAAAGCTAACCATTTGCATATCTCAGCATTTTCTTCCTGCCGGTTACATTTCGCGTCTGTAGCACTTCATCTTCATGGTGTAGCAATTTTAATGGCCAGTAGTGTATGAATGCAGTAACAGTGATACCGCTTTCCCTTACTGTAGCGAACCAAAATGCGGCCACCGTTTTCAAACAAACAGAACCTGGATTCGTGTGGATACCCATCTGATGCCATTCCTGTCACCAGTGACGTCGTTCCATACAGTTTTGCCGTCTGGAATGTCACTGCATATTCATCAATGGTAGGCGGAGAAGTGGACAACAAGCACGTAGTCCATGCTGTAATAAACGGCAATGGACTGTTAATCCTGACGGTGAACGATGTATTACACTGTGTCACTGTTGCACCAGAGCCGAGGAGGACGTGAATCTGTCCTGCAGTGCCTTTCGGCTGAGATGTCGATCTTCTAGCGGGGTGGGTGGGTGGTGCGACTTGACCAAGCTCATCGTGTTCTACAGTCTTTTCTGAACCATCCTGCGCACTCCCGTCGCACTGCCGGAACAGTTCATCCCACGTGAGCAGCAATTTACCAGATGGATACATCACATTTTCTTATGCCAATAATGCGACCCCTTTCAAACTCACTGATCTGATGGTACGGTCCGCTCATACATCTGGCGAGGCACCCTGCTCGAATCACACCGGCCCATGACCTTCGGTTTATAGCGGCAACGAGAACCGCAGGCACTTTTTACCGGTAACTTCTGCTGCGATACGATATCGATGTTGACCTTGAACCCGTGGTCCAACATGTTTCAAATGCTATTCATTTCGGCAGAACATACTAATGTACACCTCCTGTGGATATGAAAGTCGTATCTCTAGGCGTTCATGGGTTTCTGTTTCCTTTTTCTTTTTAACGTGAGTTTATTTTCGTTTCTGCCTGTAACATATCGTAAAACAGACGTTTTCAGCTGGTGCACAGTAATGTATACAGGGTGGTCCATTGATAGTGGCCGGGCCAAATATCTCACGAAAAGCTATAAAGAACGAAACTCGTCTAGCTTGAAGGGAGAAACCAGATGGCGCTATGGTTGACCCGCTAGATGGCACTGCAAAAGGTTAAACGGATATCAACTGCGTTTTTTTAACTAGGAACCCCCATTTTTATTACATGTTCGTGTAGTACGTAAAGAAATATGAATGTTTTAGTTGGACCACTTTTTTCGCTTTGTGGAAGATGGCGCTGTAATAGTCAGAAACGTGTAAGTACGTGGTATCACGTAACATTCTACCAGTGCGGATGGTATTGGTTTCGTGATACATTATACGTGTTAAACTGGACCGTTTACCAATTTCGGAAAAAGTCGATATCGTGTTGATGTATGGCTATTGTGATCAAAATGCCCAACGGGCGTGTGCCATGTATGTTGCTCGGTAATATGAAAATCATCCATGTGTCCGGACCGTTCGCCGGATAGTTACGCTATTTATGGAAACAGGAAGTGTTGAGACACATATGAAACGTCCACCACGACCTGCAACAAATGATGATGCCTAAGTAGGTGTTTTAGCTGCTGTAGCGGCTAATCCACACATCAGTAGCAAACAAATTGCGCGAGAATCGGGAATCTCAAAAACGTCGGTGTTGAGAACGCTACATCAACATCGATTGCACCCGTACCATATTTCTATTCACCAGGAATTGCATGGCGACGACTTTGAACGTCGTGTAGAGTTCTGCCACTGGGCACAAGAGAAATTACGGAACGATGACAGATTTTTTGCATGTGATCTATTTAGCGACGAAGCGTCATGCACCAACAGCGGTAACGTAAACCGGCATAATGTGCGCTATTGGGCAACGGAAAATCCACGATGGCTGCGACAAGTGGAACGTCAGCGACCTTGGCCGGTTAATGTATGGTGCGGCGTTATGGGAGGTAGGATAAATGGCCCCCATTTTATCGAAGGCAATCTAAATGGTGCAATGTATGCTGATTTCCTACGTAATGTTCTTCCGATGTTACTACGAGATGTTTCACTGCATGACAGAATGTCGATATACTTCCAACATGATGGATGTCCGGCACGTAGCTCGCGTGTGGTTGAAGCGGTATTGAGTAGCATATTTCATGACAGGTGGATTGGTTGTCAAAGCACCACACCATGGCCAGCACGTTCACCGGATCTGACGTCCCCGGATTTCTTTCTGTGGGGAATGTTGAAGGATATTTGCCATCGTGAACCACCGACAACACATGACAACATGCGTCAGTGCCTTAGCAATGCATGGGCTATATGTTTGTGACTATTACAGCACCATCCATCGCAAAGCGAAAAAGGTGGTCCAACTAAAACATTCATATTTCTTTACGTACTACACGAATATGTAATAAAAAATGGGGATTCCTATTTAAAAAAACGCTGTTGATACACGTTTGACCTATGGTAGCGCCATCTAGCGCGCCAACCATAGCGCCATCGGGTTTCCCCCTTCAAGCTAGTCAAGTTTCGTTCTTTGTAGTTTTTTCATTTGACGCTTATTTCGTGAGACATTTGGCCCAGTCACGATCAATGGACAACCTTGTATATGTACTAGAATGGATTTTAAGTGCCGGACGAGTATTGCTTTTAAATATAATTTTTAAAGTGTTACACAATGATTAATCTTAAAATACACCCGTTAGTAGTGTTGATTCAATGCTCCGTTTTTAGAGGTTCTCCATTAGAATTATTCTCTAACCATCTATGGCTGACCTATCGCCCTCACCCCCACCCTCAAGTACCTTGGCGTCACCCTCGACCGTCGCCTCTTCTGGACCACCCATCTCCGGACAATCCAAGCCGAGGCACACTCCCGACTCCGTCTCCTCAAGCTCCTTTCCAGCCGTATGTGGGGTCTGGACCCCTCCACCATACTCCACACCTATAAGTCCCTCATCCGCCCTATCCTCTGTTACGCCCATCCTGCCTGGATCTCCACCCCGCCCCTACCTTTTACAAATCCCTTCAGATCCTTGAACGCCATGCTCTCCGCCTCGCCTATCGCTTCCGTCTCCCATCCCCCACGCGGATCCTGTACAACCTCATTCCGTTCCCCCACCTCCTCCTTTTCCTTGAAAGGATACAGATCCTCT
Organism: Schistocerca serialis cubense; assembly: GCF_023864345.2. NCBI lineage: Eukaryota > Metazoa > Arthropoda > Insecta > Orthoptera > Acrididae > Schistocerca > Schistocerca serialis. Next base: position 527,526,625 of record NC_064642.1, read on the forward strand.
ACACTTCCTGTAAACTCGATCCTCCTCACCTGCTTGTCTCCCCCATCCTCTCCCACCCCCACCCACTGCCGCGCCTGTATTCCCACATCTCACCTGCTCTCCATCTCTCCACCCTCCTTACCCTCTCCCAAGGTGGCTTCCGCCAGCTCCCCCTCCCTGATGATGCCCTCCTCCCCCCCATCTACCCCTCCTACCAAATTTGATCCTCCCTCCCTCTTCCTGTGTTTGTTCCTTTGGGCACCCTCCCTTCCTTCTCTCCCCCTTCCCTCCCTCCTCCATTTCTCCCCACTCCTTCCCCAGGCTTCCTGTACCCTGTCCCTCTTCTCCTCCTCCCATCTCCCCTGCCATTGGCATCTTTGTTCTACCCTCTCCGCCCCCCCTCACCCCTCTTCCCCTCTTGGCAGATCCCCGGACTCACACACACTACGTGGGCATTTGCGCGCCGGAGATTATCGCCATTAGTGTCTCATCGTGTTTTTTGTTCAGTGTTTACCATCACACTCCATCGTTCATCTGTGCCATCGACATCTTCAGTGTTTGTGCGTCGTGTCAACAGTTTGTAGTGTGGATTATCGTCGAGTGTGAACGGCTCTGTGTTTGTATTTATGTGTCTACTGTTTTATTACCCGCCATTATGTAACTTATGTGTATTCTTTCTGTTTTTTCTCATTGTCTATTCTGTGGCTGAAGAGCAGCGTAGAATGCTGCTGACAGCCTGCCTGTTGTGCAGGTTTTAGAATAACAATAAAGAAAAAAAAACATAATTATTCAGCACCTCCTACCCTTCTTCTGGATCATCATCCTCCATTGGCTCCTTTCCCTCCTCCCCTCCCCCCTTCACTTTTTCTCTCCTTCCCACCTTTTTTTATTTTCCCATCATCTGTCCAATTTCCCCCCACCTGCTCTCGGCTGTGGTATGTCATATTTGCCATCCTTTTAGTGCAGTGTTCCAGTGACTGTTCAGTGTTGTTTCGTCTTTTCCAAGTGTTGCGAACAGAAACCATGCTGTCGCTGGGTGTGAATTTTATGTCTTCTGCGAACAGAAACGAGACTGTCACCGTGTGTTTTTAATTGTTTGTCTATTATTTTACCTTTCTGCTTAATATGTATTCTATTAGCATCGTCATCCCTTTGTTCTATGTTTTAAGTTCCACGTTTTTTTCGCCATGTTCCCATTTAAGTCTCCGATTTAATCGCCTGTTTTTTTATTATATATTATCTTCACCTTTTTCAAACGAAGTCTGTAGGTTGAAGAGCGGCATACTACGCTGCTGCCAGCCCGCCCCCTTCGGGGGGTATCGAAATTCAATAAAGAACAAAAAGAAATAGAATTGTATTAGATTGTATAAATCTGTATGTATTTTCAAATTTCATTAAAATCCTAGTTACATTTTAGTAAATGTATCACGTGTACCACATTTGTTTCATTTGTCCTTTCATTTTCCTATGAAGTCCCCCACCCCCCCCTCCCACTGCATAGTCATTGCCAACCTTTGCTCGACTTACTACTGACTTTCTTGTTTTGTGATCTTTGAAATTTGTGTGTTGCTATGCTCTTCACAACTGATGTATCCAGGAAATGTACTATTTGTTAAGGAATATTTCCGCCTATGCTTTGTACAGGAAGGTGTATATGGCTCACGATAAAATATGTGTACGATGGATGCCACATTACTTTTACGTAGTTGCGTACTATACTGGCGCATAATTCTCTTTTCTCAGATGAAAGATGCGCTTTTGAAAGCGTTTCTCTTGCCAGTGCATCGGGTGGGATAAAATTTCCTGCTATAAACATTGTTCGGTACGTTAACAATTTTTCATCTTGTGCTTTCTTCCTAGCCCTTTCCTGACGACTTCAGGAAACCCCTTTTCTACTGCTTTATATCGTCCTTCAGTGAATTTACTATGCTACTTCGTCAACAGTCACAAATCACAATATGAAATCGGTTATATTCCTGTAAAGGCATTACAGTTACGAATTTCCAATTTATGCCTGGGAAGTGTTTGCAATCACCGTTTCAAAACACGTTTTTTGCCATGTTGGAACGTAGGCTATCGTAAATCCCCTTGCCCGTCATAAACTATGCTTTCACTAGGTATATATAAACGGCGTTTGAGTGCCAACACCGATGCTCGTTGCCGTTTATTGAAAACGAATAGGTCCAGTAGAGATTTCTGTATCGTAGTCACTGCTTTTGTCCATTTCAAGAAGTCGCAGTCTAATAAAGCAGCTATAGCTGCAAGGAATATATACGTAAGCAGCGTTGATGTCTAAACATACACTTAATAAGTATATTATCAGGCTCTTATTCTGGCAGTTTTCTGACCTAACGAATGTATGTGTAATACTTTTGAGTACAACAGCAGTAACTGTGTACCTCTGTACCAAAACTAAATATCAGTGGACTAATGGTACAGTTTGTTAGTTCAGACGAAAAAATATTCTGTACGAGAAGTTGTGCCAATATATGTTTACGGATTGTATGTGTTCAAACAAACCAATGCGGTTGTAAACAATAGGAAACTGGCACACGTTGTACTTTTCTAGCTATCAAACTGTTTTCGAAGATGGAGATTTTTCACTGTAGGTTCACCAGTAGTTATAGAACCTTAGGCTATTTTCGTGCCATAAAATCCAAGACAGTATGAATTAGCAAAACAGTTGCAGTTGATTCCGTGAGGAAAGAAGACGCTGCAAAACCTGTAGCACCTCCGCGTCTGTAAAATATCGCAATGTTTTCTGTTGATGTTTGAGTCCATAACTAGCTTTGTGTAAATTCAGAGTCACCCCAATAGATTAAATGTGCAAAATGAGAAAGAATATAATTTCTTTTCAACTCTGTGTAACGGGTCCCTTAATCGTCCCAGATCATTATTCAGTATCGCTCAATACGGTTAAGTGTAGATTTTTCATGTAAATTAAACTGTAAACTCGGAATTTAGGATAAACTACAACTACTCACTTCTTTAATTGTCTGTTTTTAATCATTCATTGATTTGGATCACTTAAGTAGTAGGTTAATTCGTAATAGTCTGTATTGATTATTTTGGTAACTGTAAACAGAAAAGTCACTTTGTCTCGAATTCAGTGCCGCTTCCTTACTAACATGAGTTAATATCTTTTTGTGTATGCATAATGTGTACATATACAGATATACATATACGAGTGAAGGATCTTCCAGCCACTGAAACTTCCATTAGTCGAGATCCTGTCCTACCGTTGGTTTTGGCGCTACAAATTACAGATTTACAAATTAGTGTGTAGGTATTGGAAATATTCGTGAGTAGTCTAGAGTGACATATGATACTTATAAAGTGCTTAACTTCTCTTGAATTTCCAGGCGTTTATTCCCAAATTTTCCTCTTGTGAGACATGTACTTACATACCACCTGTTAGTCAGTTAACAGCGGCGGAAACAAAAGATGAAATGAAGATTAGAATTTGATGTCTTGCCGACAAAGAGATCATAAGGGACTTAGCTCAACCGCAGATTAGGGAAGGAATTAGATAAATGTCTTGTTGCACTCGGAGTTTGGCTTGATCGATTTACGGAAATCACGAAGAATCTAGACCTGGATGGCCGGTCGGGCATTTGAACTGTCGCCTCCCGAATCCGAGCCTAGTGTAGTAACCATTGCAACTTGGTCTGTGCGGCAAAAAGCCTAGTAATCAAGAATTATATCCAAGGCTTATACGGTAGTATGTATTGGTATCAGTGTAATGTACTATGCAGATACGCATCTAATGGCTCTAACAGGCAAAAATTATAACAGGAGCAGCTGATTAAAGGAATCAGCCATTACAATAACAGGGCAAAGTAAGCTTTCAAGTCTTGTAAACTAGAATTAATGACCAATAATTATAGCCCAACAAGCTGCAATAATATCTCGGCGCAAATTTTTCAGGAGTCTCAAATCATTTTAAATGGATTTGTTACAATTCATCAAGAAGCCTTCTGGTAGATCTTTGTACGTGAACATTTCTTTTCGTGTGGTTTCTTTATATGATTATTTCTGTGAACATATTACCTGTCACGAAATGCTAAACTGTAAAAGAAACTGCATTAATGTCTTTCCTGTCAATGAAACTTTGTGTACTGTGAAAGAAGTTGGATCTATCAGTTTACTTCCAGTGGATGCAAACATTTTTCTGTCCGAATACAAAAAAAGGAAGACGGCATTCTTCCACTCTTCTGTATCTCAGCACCTGAGACAACATTCTTTTACTTTTTCATAAAAGTTATTTCGTCAGTTTCTTGCTGCAGCGGTCAGTTTGAAGGATTTAGGAACAATCCATCTCCCCTGTTTATTTTTATTTACGCCACACAATGTTACTATTATTCTTCTAACAGCTGCCTCAAAATGTTGAGTTTAAAGCCACTTGAAATATACGGTGTTCTGTTGTATCAACTGTATTTATGGTCTTCAGGTTTCAATACTGCAAATCCTTACTCGTATACTCAATCTGTTCAAATTCCATTCGTACGTCGTAATCATTAGTGGTTCTCGTTTTCATGCAGACATTTTTCGGCTAAATATTTCTTTCTGATGTGACCAAAAGCTTTCGTTCCCCAAAAATACTTTTTCTAGTGACCAAATTTACACTTCTAATAATTTTGGATCATTACTTTTATGTGCTTTTTGTCTTCCTTTGTTATCTAAACTCTTCAGAAAACTCAGATCGTCTGTCTATGAACTGCGACGTGGTTACTTTTTTGTCAATAAATGTGCTTGTCTACACGATCATTCCCACTTTGACAGTTAACGGAAGCAAATGCTTTTCTCACTACTTCCCTCTCTGCGAGAAAATATACATCGACTTGTTGTCAAGTTATCTCCCACCATTGCCGTTCATAGTCTTTTAAAGATGATCTCTCAGTGTCATATCTGAATTACGATTTAAGTTTCATTGACAAATTTCTGTTCCTTTTCTGTGCTTACGGCCCTCTGATGATCTTATTGTACGCTATTTCACCACCTGCCTCAAACAACACCAGTTCACATTGCACCTGAATATGTTTACGGTACTTGAGATGTAATTTTTTTATTTGTATTATGTTTCTCTTAATATAATAACAAGCTGCAATCATCATTGAACATTTTACTATGCGTAGTTTACTCCACTTTATACAGTCACGTAAGACGTATGTGAAGTACATGATATTCTCGAGATAGAAGTTCATGCATTATTCACATTAGTATTTCTTATCCTAATAATTATACTTCGTTACATTTACCATTTTGTTATATGTTGTTCTCTGTGGCGTCAACTAAAAAGCCTTGCAATGCGGCTGCCGAACCCCGAAGGGGATATCTCACCCAATAAGTGTCATACGATCATTTAATTTTTCTCTATGTTACACGTTTCTGTTAGACATTTCGTGTTTACTTCTGATGTGCTTTAATTTTTTTAATTTATATGCATGAGCTGTATTGTAAATCTTTTGCCATTTTTCATTACACAAAGCCACATTTGTTAATACCCATGTGGAAGTTCTATTTAAGTGGATCATGGACCTGTACAATTTTTAAATGAATGTAAAAATATGTGTCGACAATTATTATCTCCATAGCTATGTTTGTCATCATCTATTTGATTTTCAGTGCGGAATGAAGTCCTACTGATAATTTTCCATGCGCTACGGCCCTGCGAGATTAACGTACATCCCTTCTCAAGTTGTCGAACGTGATCAATAAAACTTACAGGTGGGACGTTTTGTAGATATTTCGTGTCATAACATCACTTTTACAGCAGTAGCTACGTTTATGGATGAATATTAATGGTTTCAACAAGCTATAGCGTCCTCAAGATGGCCATATTTTCACATCCCACACAGATGGCTCAAAAAAATGGCTCTGAGCACTATGGGACTTAACATCTATGGTCATCAGTCCCCTAGAACTTAGAGCTACTTAAACCTAACTAACCTAAGGACATCACACAACACCCAGCCATCACGAGGCAGAGAAAATCCCTGACCCCGCCGGGAATCGAACCCGGGAACCCGGGCGTGGGAAGCGAGAACGCTACCGCACGACCACGAGATGCGGGCATCCCACACAGATGCTCTGCTACTTTCGATATAAGTAAGGAAAGAGGAGATGTGAGAATTGGTGCCCTCTGAGAATAAATAGAATTACACGATACCATTATATCATTGCATAAGTGTATTACTGGATTTTCAGTCAGTGTCTAAGAAATTTAGCTCTTAGTATGCATGCCAGTCTTCAGTTATACTGTTACCGCTCTACAGAGTATGCAGTCACTATTGTAACTTTATAAGCATATGATGCAGTTGCAAATTTAGTTCTTGGAAGTGGCTGTTGGGGCATCGTAACAAATTCTCTGATCAGTATTTTTGTATCATTCAACCTCTCATTCACGTTTTTGAAGAGTACATGGCTCGTCGTCCCACCATTTTGTATTCTACACCATGTGTAACGTATTTTCATCTCACCACGTTGATTTAAATTACTGGGGTTACTGAGTTGCTGTTTTGCCTGACCGTCATCGGCGCTAGTAGTGCGTATCGATATATCCCCTCTGACAGGATCTTTGCTCGGCTGCTATGACTTGCTGGTTGTCATCTGTCGTGGAGTCAGTCGGAACGTGCGAGGAGGAAAGTTCACGGCGGCAGTTCGGGTCGTGAGTTGGGCACTGACGGTTGCAATGCGTCTGGAGCGAAGCCAGGACCAGCCAGTTGCCGGCTTGCAGCAGCAGTAAGCCCTGCGTGGACATCGCACGCCCGACCGTTGCCGCCACGCATCACTTAAGCCGGGCCTGACTTTTCGTGGATTGTTGGTCGGTCGATTGGTCCGAGGACATCTCCGTGCGTCGTTGTCGACTGAGCCCGCTGGCAGTCTCTGCACAGTGTTGGAGTGTCGCTCGCCGACCCAGGACGAGAAGGTTGAGTGGTTTTGAGCATTACGTTGTTGGTTCCGGCGTTGCTGTTGTGGAGGTTTTCCTGTGAGCAACAACGAGTGAAGTGTTCGGGATAGTCGCCGTCAGGTGGAACTGATCAAAGTAATTTATCCGCAGTCAAGTGCATCAGCGGATTTTTCTGCCTTGTGGCCGTTAGTGTTCTGGTTACCTGCCCTGGACGCTAACGTAGTTTTTAGGCAGTGTCTTTTCCGCACCTGTTGTTGCAGCCCAACATGGAGTGTAGTTCGGGCAGCTCAGTTCACATACGCGTTTGTTTGGGGATAGTGATACTTGTAATTTTTTTTGGAGCCTTGAATTCCCGTGTACACCGTCGTGACAAGCAACCGGTTGATCGGTCTGTCCATGGCTGTCCCTTGGTTGGGTTCTCACGAATTAAGTGTAGTTGGACTCACCCCCTGTCTCGCCTAAGTGAACGAGGACAGACCAATCCACCGGAGACTCCTGAGTGCCGTTCCCTTAATTATCAAATAGCTCTGAGCACTATGCAACTTAACTTCGGAGATCATCAGTCGCCTAGAACTTAGAACTAATTAAACTTAACAAATCTAAGGACATCACACACATCCAAGGCCGAGGTAGGATTCGAACCTGCGACCGTAGCTGTTGCGCGGCTCCAGACTGAAGCGCCTAGAACCGCACGGCCTCTACGGCCAGTTCTTAATTATCCTTTTGGCAATGTGAATGTTGTTACAATTTTGTTGTATTTTATATTTTTAATTTGGCGGGGTTGGATGTTCTCAGAGTTTCCTTCAAGTGGAAACATTATCGCCTTCTTCTCTTCAAAGGTTATCGTAATTACTCTGAAAGATTTTACAAGTTATTGTGGGCCTTTCGCCGTTGGTGTTACAGAAAGGCAATTTTTAAACTAAATATATTGTTTTACCGATTGTTGCAATATATGTTTCCTCAATTTGCAGAATTTAACTTTGCGGATTTCAGCCATTGCGTTTGTTTATCTCTTTCTGTGCACCTTGGGGGCCATCAGCCCTGTTAGCATCTTAAAACATTGTGGCCTTCTGCCTTCAGTAATCATCATAGTATATTTGGAATTTTGAAGATTTAATCCGGCGGCATTCACCCCTTCCGCATGCTGATCTCATATATGTATATGATTTGTCTTATTCGTAACTTTAACTGTGTGCCATGTCTTTTCAAAATTGAATTGATTCTAAAGCATCTGTTTGGAGCCCTTCAGCCGCGAAGCAAATTTAATTCTATCCAAAGCGTATTTGTGAATTAAATGATGATAAATTATAACTGTAAAATGAATCAGACCGCAAGTCCCTTGGCCCTTTCAACAATCCTAATTACCTGTTAGCTCTGCGTGATTTAGCGGGCGTTTCAAGTAGAGCTACGTTTAACCATTGCACTGGTTTCGCAGGCCGCCATTGTCTTTAAACGTCACTCTCCTTCCAGCTCAGAGCACACAAGGCTCTCGTTACTGGCGGCCGGGAAACACGGCCTGTACGTCGGAGGGGCTGGTCTCCGTTTGTGAGGAGAGATGATAAAATATTGAACTGTAGGGGCCTTTCATCTCGGCTCCATTAGAGGGGCAGAGGAAGAAAGGCACCCAAAGCGGATCACATGCACGCAGCCCTCAAGCCCCTGTCGTGGCCCTTACAAGCAGCAGCGAGCACCTCGCTCAACGTCGTTACGGAGATTCTCTGTTCCCAAGGCGCCTAGAGGTTTGTTAATTCATGAATATCGCTATCGTGTGGTGAACACCGCTATTTCTGAAAGTAGCTACGCCATTAATATCTCATAAGAAATTCACGCGACTTATACAAGGTATTCACTGTAATTATACAAGGAAATAACAAGTCCAGAAAGGAGTTCATTGCTGTTATTATTATCATTAAACGCCACAGCATGTATGAAATTTTAATTAGATAGATGACCCACTACGTTTTGCAGGGTATTTCACGATGTCCAAGACGAACTTCGAGAAACGATACATTAGATAAAAAGGGGTCTTTTGTTCTTAACTTTTTGACCATTAACATTTACGACACGGCATGCGAAATGCGTCAAACTGGCACGATGTGTAGGTGCTCTAGAGGCTTCAGCGCAACAGGTAAGGATAACACGTCCTCCATCCTGTATATAAGATCAACCAAAGGGCATCGCTTTTGAATCTTTTTCATTTGTGAGATATCGTGTTAAGCCTCGTTAAAAAAGAAAAGTCTACTAGGTCACTTTGGAACTCTGCAGCGGTAGCATAGTGACCTATCAAGAACGCAAAACAATAACTGTCACGTGAATCTGCAAAGCCATGCAGGATCTCGACTGCCCCAAGCGACTTCCACCTAGTAGCACACACATGCAGGGTGACTCCATGATTTTCCGTCCGCAGCTCGTGGTCTCGCGGTCGCGTTCTCGCTTCCCAAGCACGGGGTCCCAGGTTCGATTGCCGGCGGGGTCAGGGATTTTCAGCTGCCTCGAGATGACTGGGTGTTTGTGTTGTCCTCATCATTTCATCATCATTCATGTATGTGGCGAGTTTGGACTGAGCAAAGATTGGGATTTTGTAAGGGCGCTGATAACCGCGCAGTTGAGCGCTCCACAAACCAAATATCATCATCATCATCATAATCATCATCATCATCCGTGATGTTCCAGGGAGGATGGAGAAGGGTAAATGTATCGATTCGAAGTGAGGATACCTGGTTCGAGTCGAAAATTATAAGGAAAAATCTTTCTGATACCTCTGACTGTGTACCTCTCCTAGTGCAAGTTCTTTGCTTTCCGTATTTTGAGAGGACGTTGTATGGATCAAAACAAGAACGACTATCTGTATGCTTGGGCTCCATAATGCATTCCTTTAAAAGCTATGAGCACGTGTTCAGTAGAAGAGATGTGTTTCACAGTAGAAAAGATGAACAAGAACCACATAGCTCGTAAGGTACGCGCTTTAGAGCCCTATGTTTTGGACACTTACTTCTTGTTCCGTATATTTGTATTTTACACGAAAACTGCTTTTGAAAGAAAAATTACAGGATACTGATGACATTCTTGTAGATCATTTTTCCACATTATCGCCATCTCGTTCAATACAAGTGGCAAGCTATGGCGCAAGCTACTTTCTGGCCTTCTCGAAGAAGTATCTCGCCATCTCCTTCCCCCACTGCAGAACATCTTTCTGCTTCTGCTCGTCGGTTGAAAAATTAATTCCATTCACGTGTGCCTTCGGTAATGTGAGAAGATGACAATCTGGAGGCGGCAAGTCAGGGGAATATGTGAGGTGTTTCAAAACATAAAAATCAAATGAGCACAAGAGAGCATTAGGGCTGAGACTGTGACAGGACGGGCGTTGGCGTGCAGCAACCACAATCGTCTCCTCAGTATGCCCTTCCTTTTGTTTGGAATGCTCCTTTTGAGTTTTCTTTTGACGTTTTAAAACATTACTGTGCATTGAAGTTTCCCCCCCCCCCCCCACCCCCATCATCCCTAAGGCAGAAATTCGACCAAAATGATGCCTTTTTGCTCTCAAAACGGCGAGGCAAAGATTTTTTTGCCCTTAATTGCAGTTTTGAAGTCTGAAGCCAGACACTCTGGGTAGACGCGTGGTCTCGGGCGCCTTGTCAAGGTTCGCGAGGCTGCCTCGTCGGATGTTCGAGTCGTCCCTGGGTCATGAGTGTGTGTGTTATCCTAGGCGTAAGCTAGGTTAAGTTAGATTAGGTAGTGTCTAAGTGTAGAGACCGATGACTTTCGAAGTTTGGTTCAATAGTCCTTACCACAACTTTCAAAATTTTCTTATGACAGATGGGGAATTAATGATAGTTAATTGAAACCCTCAGCTGCCGACAGGTGTTGTTGATATACCTCGATGGGGACAACTGAAAATGTGTTCTTTCGGGAAGAGTTACTATCTTCATATATAGATGGGGAATTGGTTTGTAGCCACTGCGACAACTGTTTTATTACATCAAGAGTGTATTGAGCAACCCACGTTACATCTACAGTTACAACAGTGGTAAGAAAATCCTCAGTTTCCAGTTCAAGTCGCTCAAGAAACTTGTGGCCGCTATTCATTCGATTTTTATTGTGCTGCTGTCTGCTGTTTTGGGAATCATCTTGTGCACAGTTTCCAGTGTCCCAGAGTTTCTATGAGTGCCTCGTATAAGAGAGCTCTGGAAAGCTGCGGAAACATCGCAGAAATTTCATCCACTGTGAATCGACAGTATACACGAACAGTTGTCGAAAATGTTTGCACCATCTTATCAACCAAAATCATCCGCCCATGAACCATGGACCTTGCCATTAGTGGGGAGGCTTGCGTGCGTCAGCGATACAGATAGCCGCACCGTAGGTGCAACCACAACAGAGGGGTATCTGTTGAGAGGCCAGACAAACGTGTGGTTCCTGAGGATGGGCAGCAGACTTTTCAGTAGTTGCAGAGGCAACAGTCTGGATGATTGACTGATCTGGCCTTGTAACAATAACCAAAACGGCCTTGCTACGGCCGTAATTTTTCCCGAGGGTATGCAGCTTTACTGTATGGTTAAATGATGATGGCCTCTTCTTGAATAAAATATTCCGGAGGTAAAATAGTCCCCCATTCGGAACTTCGTGTGGGGACTACTCAGGAAAACGTCGTTATCAGGAGAAAGAAAACTGGCGTTCTACGGATCGGAGCGTGGAATGTCACATACCTTATCGGGCAGGTAGGTTAGAAAATTTAAAAAGGGAAATGGATAGGTTAAAGTTAGATTTAGTGGAATTAGTGAAGTTCTGTGGCAGGAGGAACAAGACTTCTGGTCAGGTGAATGCAGGGTTATAAATACAAAATCAGGTAGGGGTAATGCAGGAGTGGGTTTCATAATGAAAAAAAAATTGGAATGCGGGTAAGCTACTACAAACAGCATAGTGAACGCATTTTTGTGGCCAACATAGATACGAAGCCCACGCCTACAACAGTAGTACAAGTTTATATGACAACTATCACCGCAGGTGACAAAGAGACTGATGAAATGTATAATGAGGTAATTCAGATAGTGAAGGGAGACGAAAGTTTAATAGTCATGATTGACTGGAATTAGATAGTAAGAAAAGGAAGAGAAGGAAACGTAGTAGGTGAATATGGAATAGGGGTAAAGAATAAAAGAGGAAGCAGCCTGGTAGAATTTTGCACAGAGCATAACTTAATCATAGCTAACACTTGGTTCTAGAATCATGAAAGAAGGTTGTATAATTGGAAGAGGCATGGAGGTACTCGAAGATTTCAGATAAATTATATAATGGTCAGACAGAGATTTAGAAACCAGGTGTTAATTTGTAAGACATATTCAGGTGCAGGTGTGGATTCTGACCACAATCTATTGGTTGTGAACTGTATATCAAAACTGAAGAAACTGTAAAAAGGTGGGAATTTAAGGAGATGGGACTTTATAAGCTGACAGAACCAGGGGTTATAGAGAGTTTCAGGGGGAACATTAGGGAACAATTGACAAGAAATTGGGAAAGAAATACAGTAGAAAAAGAATGGGTAGCTTTGAGAGATGAATAGAGAAGGCTGCAGTGGATCAAGTAGGTAAAAAGACGAGGGCTAGTAGTAATCCTTGGGTAACAGAAGATGTATTGAGTTTAACTGATAAAAGGAGAAAATATAGAAATGCAGTAAATGAAGCAGGCAAAAAGGAATACAAACGTCTCAAAAACGAGATCGACAGGAAGTGCAAAATGGCTAAGCATGGATGGCTAGAGGACAAATGTTAGGATGTAGAGGCATATATCACTAGGGATAAGGTAGATACTGCCTACAGGAAAATTAGAGAGACCTTTGTAGAAAAGAGAGCCATTTGTATGAATATCAAGAGCTCAGATGGAAACCCAGTTCTAAGCAAAGAAGGGAAAGCAGAAAGGTGGAAGGAGTATATGGAGGGTCTATACAAGAGCGATGTACTTGAGGACAATATTATGGAAATGGAAGAGGATGTAGATGAAAATGAAATGGAAGATATGATGCTACGTGAAGAGTTTGACAGAGCACTGAAAGACCTGAGTCGAAACAAGGCCCCCGGAGTAGACAGTATTTTATCTTTTAAAAAAGGTGTTTGTCAATTCATTTTGGCGAAGAATAACGTCAGTAATCAGTTTAGTTGGTAAAAGGCCATCTATAGCCAAGATAGCATAAATATTTCTTTATTTTCATCAACCGGTTTCGACAGATTTTGCTGTCATCTTTTGATCTTCACGTAAAATGAACGACCGCATCACATCTTAGTAAAATCCCCAAAAGCGGAGAATGCAACATCACTCGCCACCTTCATGATTCACGAGGTAGGAGAGACTACTTTGCAAAGATCTTTGGGCACTGAAATGCCCGTAACAGCAAAAGTGAACAAAATAACATATAACGTGTACGTAACAGAAATTAATATACAGTTTGACGATAAACTAATCAGCTGACACTTTTATTTGGTTTTCCTGCACAGATGTTTATGATGCAATAATCAGAGTTAATAATTGTCGTGACACTCTGTGGGTAGCGATACATTAAAGGATAAAATGTTTTGAAACTAGGCGTAAGCTAGTTTATATCATTTACTGTAACAATTTTAGTCAGCAGAACATTTATTTTGTAATGTTTCACAGGTGTCAGTGGTGTGTATTTCAGCCTCTACAAATGGGTTGTAAACACAGTTTTGCGACCAAAGAGTTGTGGCATTAGTTTCAGGCACAACCCTGTAACTAGTCAAGTAATATGCGGGCCAGCCACCAACGTAATTCTGCAGCTGGGGGCTGAAATAATGCTGGCTCAGCGCCCTGCAATGCAACGTTCTACCGTCGGCGGTTGACTGGAGTGCTACATGCTGTAGCACCAGGCAGTCCTTCAAGAGCCGTCTACGTCAAGGCTCCTTTCATAAAACACGCACCTGGAGCTAGTATAAACGCTTCCATTTGAGCTGGTAGCAGGATTCCTTTGGCACCGTGCCAGGCGCATTCTCTGTACGGGTCACCGGCCGAATGTGCGACAGAACTACCACGGCCACACCAAGCAGCGTCACCAACTACGTAAAGCTGCTGATGTACAAGTAATCAGCTGGCCCTGTTTGTTCTGGACTTCTAAAATGATCTGTCAATGGGAGGCCGCCCTGTTGATGCCTAGCACTCCAACCCGGCTCCAAGGCTCCTCTTTTCAACTCGGAGTGCGTAGCCACTCCTGCTATCCGCCTAGGAACGCGTGCAGCCAGTAAGCCTCGCTCCGCAATGGAGTCGGAACTTGACGTGTGTCAGCAGGGCGAATGCCCGCCGATTACCGTCCCTGCCTTAGCAAACGTCACTCGCTGTTCTCTAGCTGCCGTTGGCACCTGGGTCAGAGTCGCCGAGGTACTGCATGGAAACATGGAATAAAGAAGAAAATTGTTGTTGAGTTGGTATTACTGACTCTACGCAAGCAGGGGTACTAGGGATCCCTTACTACAGCTTCCAGCGCACGCGGCTCTGGGGACAGAGGTAGCCGTCTTGTAAAACTGGCATCAACCAGCTGCAACAAAAGCAAGGATATGTAGAGGAAGAACACTTGCAAGAAAGTAAACACTAGAAAAAGAAGTAATGACGGAAATAAAAGAAATGTTCAATAGTGCCATTCAAGGTAAAAGGACATCAAAGAGAAGAACTGATAACAACATTGTTACCCTTAGTGAAAGCGAAAGACGTTACAGGATCTGTTGAGTGGAATGAACAGTCTAGTGAGTAAAGACTGTCCGCCACCGTAACCGAGTGGGCATCACGCCTGCTTGTCATGCCGGGGACCCAGGTTCGTTTCCCGGCTGCTCAGGGACTGGGTGTTTGTGTCGTCTTCATCATCATCCTTTCATCCTCATCGACGCGCAAGTCGCCGATGTAGCGTCACCCCAAAAGACTTGCACCTGCCGATCAAGTCTACCTGCCAGGAGGCCCTCGTCACACAACATTTCATTTCAGAGTGCAGACTAAGAGTAAACCGAACAAAGGCGAAAGTAATAAGAATTACCAGAAATGAGAACAGCGATAAACTTGACATCGGTATTGGCTTAGACGAAGTTACGGAATTCTACTGTCTAGGCAGCAAAATAACTCATGACGGACAGAGCAGGCTAGCACTGGCAAAATAGGGCGTTCCTGGTCAAGAGTGGTCTACTACTATCAAATAGTATTGATTTCAGGAATAATTTTTTGAGAATATATGTGATGGAGTACAGCATTCTATGTTAGTGGAAACTCGGACTGTGGGAAACAGGAACAGAAGGAAATCGAACCATCTGAGATTTGGTGCTACAGAGAAAAGTTGAAAATTAGGGGGATTAATAAAATAAGGCATCAGGAGGTTCCCCGCAGAATCGACGAGGAAAGGCATTAATGCAAAACACTGATAAGAAGGGACAGAATATTAGGACATGACATCGGGGATTAACTTCCAAGGTACTAGAGAGAGTAACAGAGAGTAAGAACTGTAGAAGAAGACAGTGACTGGAATACATGCAGCAAATAGTTGAGGACGTATGTTGCAATTGCTCTTCTTAGATGGAAAGATTAACACAGGCGAGGAATTCGTAGAGACCACATCAGCCAGTCAGCAGACAGACGACTAAAAAAAGTAAGTTCCGATACTGCTATAGCGAGAAACAACAGCGAAGCTCGTTCTACATAATGTCACATCACCTACGGCTTACGATGCCGACGTCTCACAGCCGCTGTCGTAAACTGAATGTTCAACGACCTGCTGAGCCACACCATTTGCAATAATTAAAACTAAATGCATCTGCAATGTGACATTCTCCAGATATTCGTCACCAATCCTGCAATCCGATATTTCTCCTGCAATAGTCAAGATCGTACAAGGACTATTGTCAAGGTGAAAGAGAGATCAGCAAACAGGCTGATAGTACTGCTGATCATGTCAGATACATCGATGATGTTTTCTGAGAACGTTAGAGATTCTCTGTCGCTTTCTTGGTGCTCCTCAGTGTTACTAAGGTTTTCCTAGAGCGTTCAAAGTGCGGTATAATGCACTGGGTTCTGTTAGTCAAATGTCTGTCGAGGTGAACACAGGTTTGAAGGTAATCAGTATGACAGAAACATAGTTATCACAACGATATGGTAGAGTGTCGAGGAATCTAGCAAGATAGAATATACCTGTCCATCAGCATGTGTTGACTGTAGGTTATGTGTGAATAATGCAAAATGTATTCCACGCAAGTGGATTTTAGTGAATCAGCGCTGAATCTCTTAGGAAAGCTGGTAAAGCTTCTTTCCGTCTAGAATCCTTCAACAGTCAGATGCTAGAGCCAATGATATATTCGCTCCTTCACTTCAAAAATGGTTCAAATGGCTCTGACCACTATGGGAATTAACATCTGAGGTCATCAGTCCCCTAGACTTAGAATTACTTAAACCTAAGTAACCTAAGGACATCACACACATCCTTTCCCGAGGCAGGATTGGACTCTGCGAGCGTAGCAGCAGCGCGGTTCCGGACCGAAGCGTCTGGAACAGCTAGGCCACAACGGCCGGCTCGCTCCTTCAGTTATTGTACCATTTCTATAAAGAGGAGAAGACGAGTGTCCTGCGTTCTTTTCCAGTCACTCGGTAAATCGTATGCAGGAGTGACACTGATTCCGCGGCGTGTTCACTGTAAAGTCCAAATGGATTCCCGTCAGTGCATGGTGCCTTGTTGGCTTCGGGCGCTCTTGTTTTTCGTTATCGGGATTACTTACATCAGTATCTCTAATCTGCGACTCTGTGCATGGTCAAACGAAAATATGATAGATAGCCATACGTGCATTCGTTGCTAAATACAGAATCTAATATTTTCTGTTTTCTTTTTCTGCCTTCAGTCTCGATGCCAAATTGATCGACTAGCATTCACTTATGACCAGAGCTTCAGTCGATATTTTCATAAATTTTTCGTCAAGACCCTGCTGCGGAGAATTATATAGGCTTCAAGCATGGCCTTTCCAACGGATGGAGGATTATACATTCAGTGTGTTTCCTTGGCGGTATTACAAACATTCATGGGTGATGCAGAACGGTAAACGTATCAGTTTGAGGTAAGAGATCCTGGTCCGGAAACGACAGTCGAAAGCTGTAAGCCAAAATCGTTGTTATGCCTCTGCCAGTGGAATACTTTTACCGGAATTGTTTTTGCTAAGACTGTAGAGTAGGCAACTTTTAGAGGATTAAAACAAGAAATGATTGTCTAGAAAGCATGGGCTCTAAAACGCACACCGTAAGAGCTCTGAGCACCTCTTCATCTTCGATACTATGAAAAACTCCTCTTCTACTGCATGAATTATGGTTTCCATAGTCTTGGAAAGTACTATGGACCAAAAAAAGAAAAAAAAAACGTTAAAAATGGGCTCTAAAATGCATACTTCATGAGTTATCGTCACTTTTCCAGTGGAAGAGATTTCTGTCACAGTTGTCAAGATCAACAGTGCTCATAGCTCTTAAGATATCTGTTTTAGAACATTCCACTCTGACGTTTCCAGAACGGGTCCGTTACCTCAAATTGATACATTTACACTTCTCCACCATCATTGAAAGTTTGTAGTGTTATATACATTGCGTCAACTGTTAGTTTGGAGATTACCCGAGAAGGTTGTGGGGAGCCGAGGAATAATGCCAGTATCCGACCCCTGCGACGGGGTGAAGAGCCGTGTGGGGTAGAATCACGCGTGCTTCATGATTCCACGAAATCAGAAATCACACACGGATGTAAAATCGCTTAAGCTTCATCCATAATCGAAAACGAAGCCTTGTTATGTACTGATATATTTATTAAAGACCTTAACAGCAACAATTATGTACGCCTATCCCAAGGAAAGAAAACCGTACGAAACAGAGTGAAATACAGTATGGCTGCCTAGCAATGTACTATCAACTGGGTAACGTTGGCTAGCCAAAAGCAATTAACAACCGGTCGAAGCCTTCTGCCATATTCTACCGACACAGGACTACGATGCTGATAGACTAAAAGTTAACACACTGATGCCTTTGACTTTTTAACGCTCGAGAATGGTCGCACTAGTCCAAGGTGCCACTTTGCCATCCTTTTCTATTTATTAAGCCAGAAATTTGTGCATTATCCTTAACTGTTCTGCGTTTGGTGGATTTGATGCCGTCAGATTTCACCCAAGCAGGACTTTCGTAAGCTCCACCATATTAGCAGCTTTTCTCCTATTAAGAGAAAATCGTTACAGAGAAATGGTTAACAAATTGCTGTTTTCCTCTTAAGTTGATGGAAGCTAAGCAAGTTCATGTTAATGAACATGCAGCAATTTTCCTTGAAAAGCATCAAAGTAACTTGCTGGGTTTGTTGCTGAACATTTTGCGTAGAGTGCAGTGTGGCTTGTAAATGATTATTTTTGTGTCAGTTATTTGAGGACGGATATGTAGTCGGGATTGCTCATGATATTCTTGTTGTGTCGAAACTGACACAGTATCCCTCATGGGACTCCGCTCGTGTATTTACATATATAAATCGAGTATAGCTATATAAATCTCGAGGATGCCATGTTCGAATACGAAAGGTTAAAACAATATTGCCAACTTTCTCTCGCAGTACGTACATTTGGACTAGCGAGAAACGCGGGCGTTATTGTTTCTATAGTGCCTGACTTCCAGATCGAAATATGGCAGAGCTTGCGCGACATTACTTAGTCCGTGCGCAAAAACGCATTCTCTTTGTTAGTTGTGGAGAGAATATCCTCCTGTTCTGGAAGGACGGCCCCTTCTCTTTCCAAATATATTAATTGCTCTGTCTCTTCATCCTCTGCATGTTTCGTCAGCGGGTATGCCTGAATTATCATTGACGGCCCTCCTTTACTGTTGAATCTGATGAGGAGAACACTATCACTGAACTGTTCACAGTGGCTCAAACTCTGCTCTACTTTCCTTTTCATAACGAATCCTACATCCGTTATATCATTTTATGCCGCTGTTAAAATTAACCAACGAGGGTGAGTCAAATGAAAACATTAAATACTTATTTAAGTATTAATTATTGTGCATAAGTGGTACAAAGCCGCATCACTTTTCAACATAATCTCCTCCCAGCTCAATGCAAGTCCTCCAGCGCTTACAGAGAGCATAAATTCCTTTAGAAAAAAATTCTTTTGGTAGTCTGCGCAACCACTCATGCACCGCGTAGCGTACCTCTTCATCAGACCGGAACTTCTTTCCTCCCATTGCGTCTTTGAGTGGTCCAAACAACTTGGGGCAAGGTCTGATGAGTATGGTGGATGAGGAAGACACTCAAAAAGCAGGTCTGTGATTGTTGCAACTGTTGTACGGGCAGTGTGGGACCTTGCATTGTCATGTTGCAAAATGGACACCTGCTGACAGCAATCCACGTCGCTTTGACTTGATTGCAGGCCGCAGATGATTTTTAAGATATTGTGTGTGATGCATTGGTGACAGTGGTCCCTCTAGGCATGTAATGCTCCAAAATGACACCTTTTTCCTCCCAAAAGAGTCAACATAACCTTCCCTGCTGATGGTTCTGTTCGAAACCTCTTTGATTTTGGTGATGAGGAGTTGAGGAGTGGCGACATTCCTTGCTCACTCTCTTCGCTTCCGGTTGGTAGAAGTGAACCCAAGTTTCGTCCCCAGTAACGATTCTTGCAAGGAAGCCATTACCTTCTCGAGCTAGCCGCAGCCTTAGTATAATTCATTAACAATCAATCAATATAAAAGAGACAGTTACAGGAGGAAAAACCAATACGACATAGCGATGCCAAAGTGAATCAGAAATAGAAACGGGTTCTTTAGACAGAAATGATACTTTACTTCTTGAAGAGCAGGAAATGCAACATCATGAAGAAGAATATGTTGGTGAAAACGATTTTGCTTCTGTTAATGGATCCTTTCTTGGTAAAGGTAGTAAAACGTGTGGCCTATGGAAAGCGTTATAGTGAGAACAGCAAATACGCTCTCAAAAATAAAATAAATCAAATTGCTCTGAGCGCTATGGGACTTAATAGCTGAGGTCATTAGTCTCCTCTAACTCAGAACTACTTAAACCTAATTAACCTAAAGACTTCACACACATCCATGCCCGAGGCAGGATTCGAATCTGCGAGCGAAGCATTCGCGCGGTTCCGGACTAAAGCGCCTAGAACCGCTCGGCGACAGGAGCCGGCTAAAAATAAAATAAAACTCCTTCCTAGTCCAAAGATATCTGATGAGGCTATTACACTCCAAGTGGCGGCGTTCAACAAGATTATTAATGAGAACGCGATCGATTCACTTCTGGGATACACCAACTTGCTTATTAGAAACAAAATATCACAAAACAACTATTCTAGGGACAGAAATGTAGAGAAGACTTGGAGTGAAGAGGTATCTTTGCTGCTTGAGATGTCAAAAAATTCTACACAGCATCAGCTGAGTTATACTGGGGAATACAACCACACGTCCTTTACACTGTGTCAAATAACCCATATGATGTTGAGCACCGACTGGTAGACACTCTGAATGAATGCAGTAGAAATATTTCTTTTGATAATTGGTGTACTATTTGTCATTGGCAATCACACTTTTGCAGAAACACATCACTTGCACTGGAACTCTGAATTCCTCCCACTGAAACCCAGGAACATTGGGTATTCATTATTTGGATACCAGAAAGACATCACAGTGGAAAAAAAGTGTTGCTCTCCCTAGGAACATGCACACTGAAGGCAAAACTAATGGAGGAATCAATAAAGCGTACATTATCTTGGGCTACAGCATTACTATGGGAGAGGTTGACACAGTCGATCAGATGTGCAGAAATACTTTGCGGCTCATGCAACCAGAATATGGAAAATGCTTTACTAAATATCGCTGGCGTCAATGGCAAAATATGTTTCACCCCAATGCATAAAACAAAAGTAAACAAAGGAGGATACTTTTTTGAGAGTTGTCTCAACAACTTTTGAAAGCTCATTTAGTTACAAGATCTCGCATTCCTACATTTCCAAATGACCTCAAAATGTTTTGGCACATTATAAATTGGTAGATACTCGGCAAGTGGAAGAGGCTTCGAAACAAAGAGAAGAATCGCTGCCTGGTGTGTGGCCCGAAAATGAATGTTGTGACCACAATTCGTTGTTTCCTCTGTAAGATGTTTGTCTGCAAAATAATTCTTCCATTTTCTGTGAAAAGTGTACTTGTATCTCGGTGTGGATGAGCTGGAGACACAGAATGAGTAAAATTTGTGTATAGATACTAACAGTAACATGTAACTAATAGCAAATTATGATAGAATAAGTGCTGCAGATGCAATATACTCGTACACTGTAAAAAAAAGTAGGTCACGTCCCGTGTGAGATTCTTATTGTGTTAGAAATTGTTGTTAAATAAGAAATGGATAATTCTGTCTGATCTTGTAACTAAAGATTAAGAAGAAATTATGTTCAAACATTAAAATGTATGTTAATGTATGTAGAAGGCAAAATAAAGTTAATTTTTTTCAATATCTACCACATTAAGACACCATATTTCGTGCCTCTAAAGAGCGCGACAGTGTCAACAACGCGACTGCTGATGTTACAAAACCTGACGTGACTGCTCGGGGTTAAAAAGATGAAATAAAAAGATCTACAACGTACCAAACTATTATCGTAACAAATCTGATATAATTAAATGACTGTGCACAAAAAAGGCTTCATGCGTAGAAACAAAATCTTTATATACAATATAAATTTACCCCAATCAAATCCCCAAAAATACAAGCACACAAAAAAACTCGTTCTAGTGTCTGAAAATTTTAAGAAACTTATCAATGAGTTGGTCCTCTGTGCACAGAAAAATCACTGTCACTGTGACACGAGCAGCTTAGAAATACATTAGGTTGTATTTGTTATTCTTGGGTCGATTAGTCAAGGAAAATCTGTAGGACAATAAAGCATCTTGAAATCTAAGTAAAAACCAAAATGTTTTGTTTTCATTATGCCACAAATAACAGAACTGGTTTAAATGTCTGTAATTCTTGTAATGGTAGAATTTCGCAATTGTTTGAGTCATCTTACGCTTTGCAGTCTTTCTTGACATTAATCAGAGTTTAATGTTTCAAGAACGCTTTTCTTTAAAGCAAAATCCTCCTCCATCATGCCGAGTAATGTTTTAAATCTTTTGTCGTGAGTGCATTGCACCTTACGCCACACATAGCCACACAGCGTTTCAGACAATCAAAGGAAAATTTAGTAGTTAGTTGATTATTTTTCTTTAGCTGCTCCGTTTGCCGATTTCAGTCAGCTTTCGAGAACGCCAGTAGACCAGACACAAAATAGCATGCTCTCCAAAAGATAGGTTACTTTTCTTTCAGGGCGGATCTCACTGTATTCGTGTGAGTAAACAGTATGCAGTCGTAATTTTTCAATGTTTTGCTAAGTAAGCATATCAATTTACGGTAGACATTGAAGGTTGAGCAGTATTTTGTTTTGTGGACATTTCAAGTCAGACATTGCACTTCATATTATATAACTTTCACAACTTACTTGAGTAGTGAGTTTCAATTAAACAGTTTTCACTGAGTACACAATAACTTTCTTTGGGATTTAATTAGATTAATTTTCATCATTTCGGATTCAGCATTTCACAGAGATTAAAGACGTTGTTCACAACGCAATGCAGCGTTAACTAAAAGTCAATATTTCTCCGTAGATGAATACAAAAATTTATACAGTTTATAATAATGCGATCTCTCTGCCACGGATATTTCTTGTGACGTTTGACAAATAATGATTCATAAGACGAGGTAGAGTCCTACGCAAAGGTCCTCAACATGAGTCGTTCCATACACAATTAAGAATAATACTACATGTTCACACTAGTAGGATCAAAACTGCTCAGTGGGCAGATAAATCAGGCAGAGAATATAATAATTATACAGTAATGTTCACAGATGAACATTTAGCTTTCATTGACATGAATAACTTCTATCTTGTAGCACCTCCTGGCGCTAACAGCAACTGTTAAAACTAACAATCGCTCACTATGCACGGATGATTTACAACGCTGCGTAAAATTATATCTCACTTCGCAGATATCACTATAAAACAGCGACATAAGACCCCATCAACCAGTTGCCCTACAGTCTCTGCATAGGTTTTATTCACCAACATCATGTAACCGAACCAGAAGGTCATCCAGCACAGTACATTTCTCCCCTTTTCCATTTATTGATGAAGGTATCTGTTACCCAGATGCCCATGGGCACTAACACCAAAATTGGAAGACCAACCGCCTCACTGATAGATACTCTCTCACGAATAACATGAAGTACAGTCTTCAACAACAGTGACAGGTCACGGTTAGCGCAAGCTGTAAGTTGTCTACGTGACTAAAAAAATTAAATATTCGTTTTCGACTATTACCTTCTCATACAAAACCAAGTCGTTTGGGGACTTCTACCATCTGTACCACTTTTGATTTGTGGTGAGAGGGGACAAGTTACTCTCACTTGTTTTGAGATTCTATTTACATATTCAAGGCTATTCTTTAATGTTGTTATTACTACCTAGACATCATTTTCAGTTAGACAACAGGAAGTTATTAACATGAGGGAGCGTTGATAGGGGCATGTACAGTGTTAATGGTAGCCCTCCTTAGGATAGTATTTTCTGGGGTTCGTTATTTAGTAGTAATTCTGCAGTGGACATCTGGGGCTTGGAAGCCATGTGCAGCTATTATGGAGAGGAACACCTCAAAGCACTTATTGGGACAATAGTGTTGGTCTCGAGAAATTCTCGTGTCTGTGTGCAGACAATGCTTGCAGTCAAAGAGGCGAGAAAGAGTCAGCCTTGATCTACCTTTTAGATGTTTCAGGGAGAGGGGCAAAGGAGACCAAGTATGTCGCTTGTCCGAGACATTCTGATAGTGTCACAAATGCACATTGTGTATAGAGCTGGCGTCCATAAAAATCCGTGAGTTTCCATATTCACATTTCACCACAAGGTACAGAGGGAGCCCTAGGGTGGTGGTGTCATTCGGCCTGCCGATGGCCCTGGTCGGACATGCTGTAGCATTTGGCCTGTCACTATAATAATCTCTGTGATAAATGGGTTGTGCACTTTAGTCCAAAATGAAAACATCTAAAACAACGCCGCCTAAATTCAGGAGTGTAACGCCTTTTCCTCCCTGTACGGAAATTTATGAGTTAAGGGTTGGCTGCAGGGAAAATGTATTCTTAACTATGTTTTTGATTGGTCCGGAAGTTGAGTAGGCGAGCTAGAGGTGAGATGTGACGCTTGCAGAGCCTTGTGATTGGCAAAAAACCGTGTAGGGGCAGTTGCGTTCGTGTATTTTTTGAGTTTACCAAGGTTTGATGGAAATGTGATGAGTGGAGAAAAAATTCTGATTCATACTTCAGCCTGGGGGAGGTTTTGATGTCTTGACTCTTGTTATGAGTGAGTTGCACTTGGGACACTTGTACTGAGGGTGACTTCGCACTGGTACTGGTGTTGACTGGGGAGAGAGTGCTGAAGTCTTAGCTGTTCCGACAGTTGGGAATTCAATCATCTCGAGCAATTCGCTGTGCCGAGCACAATATTATACGTAACATAACCTCTGTGTGGAATAACCCATCAAATTCTATTTAGTTTTAGGTAACTTCAGATGGCTTTATCCATATTTTGAGAAAGGGTAAACAGACATATACATATCCTTAGCTTAGCCAATCAGACGACAGCCAGTGGAGTGATAATTATTTGTTGCCTGTATTTGTGTTGCCAACAGCTGATGATTTCTTTCTCACCTCGCTTAACTTGTGTTGTTTGTCCTATTTTATGATTAATACATTCTTGCCAGTTTTATAAGAGAATAAACCCATGTTGGTATACATAAATCACTGATCACTAATTGAGTACAATGATGGAAGGTCCACCTTTTCATTAATTTTTCTTAGCATTAAATTTTTAATTTAAGATCCTGAAAGCAGACTATCTGTAGCAGCCACTTTCAGTCGGCAGACTTAGCAGACACACTCAGTAGACAAGTGGAAAGCCTACAAGCTGAAACGATTGCTGACAAGGTGTCAGACCGCCGCGGTCACCGAGCGGTTGTAGGTGCTTCAGTCTAGAACCGCGCCACTGCTACAGTCGCAGGTTCGAATCCTGCCTCGGGCATGGATGTGTGTGATGCCCTTAGGTTAGTTAGGTTTAAGTAGTTCTAAGTTCTAGGGGACTGATGACTTCAGATGTTAAGTCCCATAGTGCTCAGAGCCATCTGAACCATTTGAACAGGTGTCAACTTTCAGTTGGTAACGCCACGTAGCGTTCTGTATGAAAATCACTGAGTGTGCTTGCTGTGTGCAATCTGTGGCTGGTTGGAATTGTTGGAATGTTCGCTATTGTAGTGTTGGGCAGTTGGATGTGAACAGCGCGTAGCGTTGTGCAATTCGAGGTGAGCCGCCAGCAGTGGTGGATGTGGGGGGAGAGATGGGAGAGTTTTGAGAGCGGACGATCTGGACGTGTGTCCGTCAGAAAAAGGAAATTTGTAAGACTGGATCTCATGAACTGATATATATATATATATATATATATATATATATATATATATATATATATATATCCCCCATGAACCATGGACCTTGCCGTTGGTGGGGAGGCTTGCGTGCCTCAGCGATACAGATAGCCGTACCGTAGGTGCAACCACAACGGAGGGGTATCTGTTGAGAGGCCAGACAAACGTGTGGTTCCTGAAGAGGGGCATCAGCCTTTTCAGTAGTTGCAAGGGCGACAGTCTGGATGATTGACTGATCTGGCCTTGTAACAATAACCAAAACGGCCTTGCTGTGCTGGTACTGCGAACGGCTGAAAGCAAGGGGAAACTACAGCCGTAATTTTTCCCGAGGGCATGCAGCTTTACTGTATGATTACATGATGATGGCGTCCTCTTGGGTAAAATATTCCGGAGGTAAAATAGTCCCCCATTCGGATCTCCAGGCGGGGACTACTCAAGAGGATGTCGTTATCAGGAGAAAGAAAACTGGCGTTCTACGGATCGGAGCGTGGAATGTCAGATCCCTTAATCGGGCAGGTAGGTTAGAAAATTTAAAAAGGGAAATGGATAGGTTAAAGTTAGATATAGTGGGAATTAGTGAAGTTCGGTGGCAGGAGGAACAAGACTTCTGGTCAGGTGACTACAGGGTTATAAACACAAAATCAAATAGGGGTAATGCAGGAGTAGGTTTAATAATGAATAGGAAAATAGGAATGCGGGTAAGCTACTACAAACAGCATAGTGAACGCATTATTGTAGCCAAGATAGACACGAAGCCCACACCTACTACAGTAGTACAAGTTTATATGCCAACTAGCTCTGCAGATGACGAAGAAATTGAAAAATGTATGATGAAATAAAAGAAATTATTCAGATTGTGAAGGGAGACGAAAATTTAATAGTCATGGGTGACTGGAATTCGAGTGTAGGAAAAGGGAGAGAAGGAAACATAGTAGGTGAATATGGATTGGGGGACAGAAATGAAAGAGGAAGCCGCCTGGTAGAATTTTGCACAGAGCACAACATAATCATAACTAACACTTGGTTTAAGAAACATGAAAGAAGGTTGTATACATGGAAGAATCCTGGAGATACTAAAAGGTATCAGATAGATTATATAATGGTAAGACAGAGATTTAGGAACCAGGTTTTAAATTGTAAGACATTTCCAGGGGCAGATGTGGACTCTGACCACAATCTATTGGTTATAACCTGTAGATTAAAACTGAAGAAACTGCAAAAAGGTGGGAATTTAAGGAGATGGGACCTGGATAAACTAAAAGAACCAGAGGTTGTACAGAGATTCAGGGAGAGCATAAGGGAGCAATTGACAGGAATGGGGGAAATAAATACAGTAGAAGAAGAATGGGTAGCTTTGAGGGATGAAGTAGTGAAGGCAGCAGAGGATCAAGTAGGTAAAAAGACGAGGGCTAGTAGAAATCCTTGGGTAACAGAAGAAATATTGAATTTAATTGATGAAAGGAGAAAATATAAAAATGCAGTAAGTGAAACAGGCAAAAAAGGAATACAAACGTCTCAAAAATGAGATCGACAGGAAGTGCAAAATGGCTAAGCAGGGATGGCTAGAGGACAAATGTAAGGATGTAGAGGCGTATCTCACTAGGGGTAAGATAGATACCGCCTACAGGAAAATTAAAGAGACCTTTGGAGATAAGAGAACGACTTGTATGAATATCAGGAGCTCAGATGGAAACCCAGTTCTAAGCAATGAAGGGAAAGCAGAAAGGTGGAAGGAGTATATAGAGGGTCTATACAAGGGCGATGTACTTGAGGACAATATTATGGAAATGGAAGAGGATGTAGATGAAGATGAAATGGGAGATACGATACTGCGTGAAGAGTTTGACAGAGCACTGAAAGACCTGAGTCGAAACAAGGCCCCCGGAGTAGACAGTATTCCACTGGAACTACTGACGGCCGTGGGAGAGCCAGTCATGACAAAACTCTACCATCTGGTGAGCAAGATGTATGAAACGGGCGAAATACCCTCAGACTTCAAGATGAATATAATAATTCCAATCCCAAAGAAAGCAGGTGTTGACAGATGTGAAAATTACCGAACTATCAGCTTAATAAGTCACAGCTGCAAAATACTAACACGAATTCTTTACAGACGAGTGGAAAAACTAGTAGAAGCCAACCTCGGGGAAGATCAGTTTGGATTCCGTAGAAACACTGGAACACGTGAGGCAATACTGACCTTACGACTTATCTTAGAAGAAAGATTAAGGAAAGGCAAACCTACGTTTCTAGCATTTGTAGACTTAGAGAAAGCTTTTGACAATGTTGACTGGAATACTTTCTATCAAATTCTAAAGGTGGCAGGGGTAAAATACAGGGAGCGAAAGGCTATTTACAATTTGTACAGAAACCAGATGGCAGTTATAAGAGTCGAGGGACATGAAAGGGAAGCAGTGGTTGGGAAGGGAGTAAGACAGGGTTGTAGCCTCTCCCCGATGTTGTTCAATCTGTATATTGAGCAAGCAGTAAAGGAAACAAAAGAAAAATTCGGGGTAGGTATTAAAATTCATGGAGAAGAAATAAAAACTTTGAGGTTCGCCGATGACATTGTAATTCTGTCAGAGACAGCAAATGACTTGGAAGAGCAGTTGAATGGAATGGACAGTGTCTTGAAAGGAGGATATAAGATGAACATCAACAAAAGCAAAACAGGGATAATGGAATGTAGTCTAATTAAGTCGGGTGATGCTGAGGGAATTAGATTAGGAAATGAGGCACTTAAAGTAGTAAAGGAGTTTTGCTATTTGGGGAGCAAAATAACTGATGATGGTCGAAGTAGAGAGGATATAAAATGTAGGCTGGCAATGGCAAGGAAAGCGTTTCTGAAGAAGAGAAATTTGTTAACATCCAGTATTGATTTAAGTGTCAGGAAGTCTTTTCTGTAAGTATTCGTATGGAGTGTAGCCATGTATGGAAGTGAAACATGGACGATAAATACTTTGGACAAGAAGAGAATAGAAGCTTTCGAAATGTGGTGCTACAGAAGAATGCTGAAGATTAGATGGGTAGATCACATAACTAATGAGGAGGTATTGAATAGAATTGGGGAGGAGAGACGTTTGTGCCACAACTTGACCAGAAGAAGGGATCGGTTGGTAGGACATGTTCTGAGGCATCAAGGGATCACCAATTTAGTATTGGAGGGCAGCGTGGAGGGTAAAAATCGTAGAGGGGGACCAAGAGATGAATACACTAAGCAGATTCAGAAGGATGTAGGTTGCAGTAGGTATTGGGAGATGAAAAAGCTTGCACAGGATAGAGTAGCATGGAGAGCTGCATCAAACCAGTCTCAGGACGGAAGACCACAACAACAACAACAACAACATATATATATATATATATATATATATATATATATATATATATATATATATATATATATATACACTCCTGGAAATTGAAATAAGAACACCGTGGATTCATTGTCCCAGGAAGGGGAAACTTTATTGACGCATTCCTGGGGTCAGATACATCACATGATCACACCGACAGAACCACAGGCACATAGACACAGGCAACAGAGCATGCACAATGTCGGCACTAGTACAGTGTACATCCACCTTTCGCAGCAATGCAGGCTGCTATTCTCCCATGGAGACGATCGTAGAGATGCTGGATGTAGTCCTGTGGAACGGCTTGCCATGCCATTTCCACCTGGCGCCTCAGTTGGACCAGCGTTCGTGCTGGACGTGCAGACCGCGTGAGACGACGCTTCATCCAGTCCCAAACATGCTCAATGGGGGACAGATCCGGAGATCTTGCTGGCCAGGGTAGTTGACTTACACCTTCTAGAGCACGTTGGGTGGCACGGGATACATGCGGACGTGCATTGTCCTGTTGGAACAGCAAGTTCCCTTGCCGGTCTAGGAATGGTAGAACGATGGGTTCGATGACGGTTTGGATGTACCGTGCACTATTCAGTGTCCCCTCGACGATCACCAGTGGTGTACGGCCAGTGTAGGAGATCGCTCCCCACACCATGATGCCGGGTGTTGGCCCTGTGTGCCTCGGTCGTATGCAGTCCTGATTGTGGCGCTCACCTGCACGGCGCCAAATACGCATATGACCATCATTGGCACCAAGGCAGAAGCGACTCTCATCGCTGAAGACGACACGTCTCCATTCGTCCCTCCATTCACGCCTGTCGCGACACCACTGGAGACGGGCTGCACGATGTTGGGGCGTGAGCGGAAGACGGCCTAACGGTGTGCGGGACCGTAGCCCAGCTTCATGGAGACGGTTGCGAATGGTCCTCGCCGATACCCCAGGAGCAACAGTGTCCCTAATTTGCTGGGAAGTGGCGGTGCGGTCCCCTACGGCACTGCGTAGGATCCTACGGTCTTGGCGTGCATCCGTGCGTCGCTGCGGTCCGGTCCCAGGTCGACGGGCACGTGCACCTTCCGCCGACCACTGGTGACAACATCGATGTACTGTGGAGACCTCACGCCCCACGTGTTGAGCAATTCGGCGGTACGTCCACCCGGCCTCCCGCATGCCCACTATACGCCCTCGCTCAAAGACCGTCAGCTCCACATACGGTTCACGTCCACGCTGTCGCGGCATGCTACCAGTGTTAAAGACTGCGATGGAGCTCCGTATGCCATGGCGAACTGGCTGACACTGTCGGCAGCGGTGCACAAATGCTGCGCAGCTAGCGCCATTCGACGGCCAACACCGCGATTCCTGGTGTGTCCGCTGTGCCGTGCGTGTGATCATTGCTTGTACAGCCCTCTCGCAGTGTCCGGAGCAAGTATGGTGGGTCTGACACACCGGTGTCAATGTGTTCTTTTTTCCATTTCCAGGAGTATATATATATATATATATATATATATATATATATATATATATATATATATATATATATATAATGACTTTTGAACACTGTTAAGGTAAATACGTTGTTTATTCTCCATCAAAATCTTTCATTTGCTAACTATGCCTATCAGTAGTTAGTGCCTTCAGTAGTTAGAATCTTTCATTTAGCTGGCAGTATTGTTGGTGCTCGCTGTATTGCAGTAGTTTGAGTAACGAAGATTTTTGTGAGGTAAGTGATTCATGAACGGTATAAGTTATTGTTTCTTAGGGCCATTCTTTTGTAGGGATTAATGAAAGTCAGATTGCTTTGCTCTAAAAATATTGTGAGTCAGTTTAGTGATGATCAGAATAAGTAAAGAGGAAACTGTTTGAGTACGTTGAGTTTTGCTCAGCTGCTTGAAAAGCAAATAACGTAGAGGTTTTCCAGCACTGTCATTTATAATTTTTCTATGGGGACGTCTCATATATCGACCCTTAGCCGAGGATACCTCACTGCAATCTTCTGATTTTTTCTTGTAGTTTGTGTAATTGGTGTAGCTATTGTTTACTGCTAGCGGGTAATTGTAGATAGAATCTTCTTTGTAGCTGTAGTTTTTCATTGTTGTACTGTAAAACAGTTGTGGCAGGCATGTAGATTTGCACCAAAAATAATTCGCAGCTGTGCTTGCAATTAATTAGATATTATTTTCAGTGCAATGTTAATGTGTTTTCTTGTTTTTGCTCTTCAAATTGTTCTTTTCTTGTTATCGTGTGTGATACGTATAAGAAACGTAACACTAGTCTCCAAAGTAAATTGAGAAATGATAGTAACGACGAGCGTAGCTTATCAGCACCATCATGTAATGAATTAACAGACATTTGGTAACTGTGCATAGGGAAATGGACCAGGCGGCAAATAATGGTGGAGACAGTGAAATAATTAGTGAACAGGGAAGCATTATCGATCGATTGGTCGGCAACAGCACGCCTCAGGAATCCTAAATGACAAGACACAATCTTACAAATTTCCTTTTTCTGACGGATACACGTCCAGATCGTCCGCTCTCAAAACTATGCCACCTTTCCCTCCACATCCACCACTGCTGGCGTCTCACCTCCAACTGCGCAACGCTACTCGCTGTTCACATCCAACTGCCCAACACTACAATAGCGAATATTCCAACAATGCCAACCAGCCACAGATTGCACACAGCAGAGTTAGTGATTTTGATACAGAGAGCTACGTGTCGTTATCAACATAAAAACCTAAACAGCCTACTTACACAGTTACCTGTAGCGTTTCAGATCTAACGGCAAGAGCAGTTTGATCTGCCAGTTTGACAACCCTGCCACGATTCTGAATAGATGTCACATTCTGTCACTGTCATACCCGATTTCTCTTGCACGGTTTCTGTTTTCCTGTGTTTAAATTTATTTCGTGCACTAAGGCAAATTAGATAGCTGAAGCTAAATGCGTTGATGATTTGTAAGTTTTTGTACCTTGTTCGTTTGTGTTTTCATTCATTTATTGCTGTAACTTCTGTGTCATTTGTTGATTATTCTTGACGGAAAACGACGCTATGTTAATTTGTGGGAGGATAGATCATTTGAGGGTCACTATGTTATTGTTGATTAGGGATGCTTTTACTTGATATGTCTTGTCATGTAGTCAGACTTAGTAGCTCACTATATCCAATTTCAGGGTAGAATTGTGTGTAATTGCGATGGTAGCAATTGAAATCTCTCGGTATTAGGTATCTGAATATATGCTTACTAGAAATAATGCACATTTGCTTCAAAGTAGTGAGAGTACTGAAATCTCGTCATAACTGCATAACTGGATCAACTTCAGACCAGTAGCGTTGATTAAGAGAAAGTTGTGGAGAACTCTCAGGCAAATATAGAAGCCAAATATAAAAGTTTCCGTCTGCCTAATAAACAGAAACAGCTGTGCCACAAATTCTGCCCTACTTCTAGCGGACCTGTATGATTCTGCAGGATTTCTCACGTGAACACACGAACTCTAGACCTTGAAATTAAGGGAATCTCTTGGTATTCATCATGTCTGTCATGTGAAACCACTTGTAGAATAGGTGTTTATGGTAGTTCCTTTAGGGTAGAGTAAAGAATCAGTTTGTACATAGAACCTCAATGGATTAGCACATTCTAGGTGATTGCGTAGCATTGTCTAGATTATCCGTTTATTCAATTTCTGTATTTGATGAATTTGTAACTGTCCTTTAGTAGCGTATGGTATGGTTCCTTGTGGAACGTGGTCAAATGAGTTGCTTGGTTGTTACATCACCGTATCAACGCTTTCACTTGCCGCTTAAAAGTCAAAGTCAGGATTGAATAGAAATTCATCGTAAGTGACGGTTCCTCATGTAAACTGATCTCTAGTGGCGTGACAAACCATGCACGTTAATGAACTAAGGTCTTTGTCCAACCAGCATATTACCTATGTTGCAAATGGCCACATGTCTTTGGACTATCGGTGTCCATTACCACGCTAAAAGGACAGGAAGAATATTAGTCAAGAAAAGAACTCGTTATGACTATCTAATTTAGCTGTATAATTCTCGTAGCAGTGTCTTCTATAGTATCACTGCGGTCTACGAGATTGTTTCTGCATTTTTTCGCAGTATCTTGTACACTACCTAAGAGGCGAATGTACGTTTCTGTCCACTGTTTTGCACTGACGGGACTGCGACCATACCACAGCGCATGTTTGTATTTATTTTTTGATACTTTATGAGTGGTATTAGCTGCCCACGAATTAGGTGACCGGAGACGCTAATTCTGCCGCGATTCTAATCCATCGCGTCATGCGACGGAGGCTCTCTCGAGATCTTTGTATTTGGGTGGCGCCATGAGATCGCTATGGGAGTAATATATGGCATGAAGCGTGAGAACGAATAGTGGAAGTCATGATGGTGTGGTGTACCATACACTCAGGAAAAGGAAGGCAGTAGTTAGAAGAGGACAATTGGTGAGGATGATCAGCCTACACCGGAGAACAAATTAACATTTTTGTAATTTATTACAGTGGCAATCCAACAAGAGGAAGGCTGGAGGCATTTCTGTAACATGTTAAGCAGCATGTATTTGGGAACTAGTGACGTTTATAAGTTTCAGATGACAGAATATAGGTGCAGTTGTCATGATACAGGAGGACAGCTTCAGACCGCCTCAGCACTGGGTGACAATGTCGGCAGAAGTACTAAGAACAGGAGGAGCATCTGTAGTGCAGTCATAATCTAAGAGCGGAAAGGTTTTAGAGGTAAAGTTGACAGGTGTTGGATAAAGAAAATAAGTTAATACTATGTGTGGAGTGAGCAGGTGTGAATGATCAGTGGATGCAGTTGTGGCATAATGATGCGGTATGCACGACAGGAAATGGTACCAACACAACTCACATACAGACCAGAGACAGTTCACGTCATATTTTTAAGACACTAGTAACTGTTCAGGATGTCATACTTAGTCAATACAATAACACTTATTTTCATTTTATTACAATCGCTCAAATTATCATGTACAGGTTCATACTGTATTTATTCAAATAGGTCATGTTCGTGTTGTTGTTCTACTGATAAGAAACTATTTGCAAAAACTGATGTAAAGACATGACACTGAACGACACTATGAGGACTGTGCAGGTCTTGGGAGCTGTCAAACCCTGTTTGATACATTCTGGCGGTATCATGCGGCAACACCTTGCAGACAGCAGTGATGCCCTTGAGGCAGCTTGAAGGAGAATACCTGTGGCGAGTGCGGCCCAGAATGCCAGCAAGCAAAGGGCCAGTCAACAGCGCTGAATGTATGTCCGGACAGCTGTGTGCTAGCCATCTACCTTCACAACAAAACGAGAGAGAGGAAGAGCGCCACGGCTGCCATAAACCAACCCACCCTGGTGGCTTTGAATTGAGGTGGCACGCTGGACAAGAGTGGCCCAACATTGAAGTCACACTGCACCATCGAGAGCCTTGCGGATGCCCTGCCGCCACCGCGTAACTGGCAGCTAACAGCAACCACCCACTGTGCTGCTGCGAATGGGACCGACTCTACAGGAGGTCATCCCTGACATCACGCCACACCCTAGAGGGACCTAAATAAAATAAATTTTGACAACGTAGTCTTTGGAGAGCTGTGACCTGATGTTATATTTACGTTTAAATGAACAGTACGATCGTGGTACCACGAGAAATCCGAGGGGCCATCAGCACAAGCCATCGGAGAGTAAGAAATTCTGAAGATGGCTTGCATATAAGCCGAAACCGGTACAGTGTACGATCATGGTACCACGAGAAATCCGAGGGGCCATCAGCACCAGTCATAGGGGGCCAAGAAATTCTGAAGATGGCTTTTATATAAGCCGAAACCAGTCAACAAAAAATATTAATCCGCTCCCGATTGTTCATTTTAACATACACCTAAAGAAAAGCTGGTGCCACAAGTCTCAGAGGAATCCTCCAGGTGGACAGATCTCTCTACAGACAGTGTGGGGTGTCTGATGACCACTATCTGGCCAATTTCCTCTTTCAGTTGTGCATTAAAATGCAGACGAGCATTGGCGATTGTGGAAACATCACTTGCTACCCAGTGGAACATCGAGAGCCAAGAACTCGTCACTAAGAGACAGGGTGTGCACCAAATGCAATGCTCTCGTGCACTGCTTCAGCTACCTGGTCTAGAAACAACACTTAATCAGTTGCAGACGTTGGGTGCCATCCATCAACGCTTGTGTTTCAAATCCTCCTACACATGTAATGTCCATCGCAACTAACAATGCGCCAGACTGTCAAATGCTCCCAGGTCGAGAAGATGCCAACAGCACATCTGCCATCCAAATGCTAGCAGGTACAAGAAGGCGAACCAGAGCTATCAGCTGCTGTTCCTACATCAGGCACTGAGTAATGGGCAGGGTTCACTCTGGCCCAATCTCGCTGCATCTTGATGCTCCAGCCAGTCCAGAGACAATTTGTTTTGCATGTGTCTAGTGCCATGTTTCACCTGTGCGACTTTGTGAATGTATTGCCCGGGGATCCTTGTCGAGGCAGCGATAAGATGTTTCACGAAACTCTTGATTTCATGTAATTCTGTATATTTTCTGGTGAAACTGATTTAATCTTGATACAGTTATACTCGTACAGATAATTTGTCACACATATACGTAAATTCTACTAGAAAATGGAAAAGTCTTGTGGGTAGTAGAAAAAATATGCCCTAAGAAATAAGCACAATAGATGACACACATTACTTGTTTGTTTAGATTTTGAGAATGAGTATGTTTCTTAAATTATAATTACTGTCTATACATGTATTAGGGACCACTGAAATTTTGTGGATGACTCAGCAGCGGTAAATCACTGATTCAGAGAAGGTCTGAAATCGACGATTTTATAATCTGATTAGGGACATTAGTCACCTCTGATGTCAGAAATTGTGTAAGGAGTAAAAATACTGCTGCAAGACCTTTTAACCGCTTACCAATTGTTCATCCGAAGGCTGTGGTGTAGCAAATAATCTTAGAGTCCTCTTGCATCAAACTACACACAGTACTGTTCGTATGTTGTTCTTGCAGGCATGCAGCTGAGTGTGAGTGACTCCTTTGCTGAATGAGGCCAAGTTAAGAAGTTTTTCTCATGTGCAGTCTTGTTTGGCGAAATGGCCCCTATAAGTTAGCTTATCAGTACTATTTCATGATTTCCTCTGTTCTGTGTCACACTGTACCAATTTGAAGTGTGACGTAGGTGGGGGGGAGTCTTGAGAGAACACTCTCATTTGTTTAAATGTTCCATGCTATTCTTCAAGATTGATATTACACCCTAGACGTCAATTTTATTAGGCGACAGGAACTGATCAGTATGAGGAGGCACTGATGGAAGCATGTACAGTGTTAATGCATACGAGATCATTGTGGTAGCTCTCCTTGGAATAGATTTCCTGGAGTTGAGAACAAATAGAGGGCGCGGTTATTTAACAGTAAATCATCCAGAGGACACGGAGGGCCTGGAACCCACCTGAAGCTATTAGACAGAGGAACAACAGTTATTGGGGAAAGAATGTTGGTCCCAAGAATTTCTCACACGGGTGTGCTGACAATGCCTTTGGTCGAAGATGCGACAAACAGCCTACCTGGATCTACTTGTTTCTGGCCACAGTAGGAACAGGGCCACAGAAGAGAAAGTAGGTTTCCCGGTTGAGGCTTTTCGAAAGTGTCGTGAGCACCCATTGTGTACATAGCTGGAGTCCACAAAAACCCGTACCGAGCGAGGTGGCGCAGTGGTTAGCACACTGGACTCGCATTCGGGAGGACGACGGTTCAATCCCGTCTCCAGCCATCCTGATTTAGGTTTTCCGTGATTTCCCTAAATCGTTTCCGGCAAATGCCGGGATGGTTCCTTTGAAAGGGCACGGCCGATTTCCTTCCCCATCCTTCCCTAACCCGAGCTTGCGCTCCGTCTCTAATGACCTCGTTGTCGACGGGACGTTAAACAACACTAACCTAACCCTAACCACAAAAACCCGTGAGTTTCCATATCCACCATGCAATAGATGCTGTAGGCAGAGCCCTCAGCTGGTGTCATCCCTCTAGCTGACGAGATTTTTGGAGAGCCTCTGGTCTCCGTAGGAATTTTAGGACAGAACGCAACATTTGTGACGGCTCGGAAATGGTCTGCGTTCGGACACAAAAGCACTTCTCATAGTATAGCCGAGACCCCTGGTCGGACATGCTGTATCATTTGGCCCATCAAGATATAAATCTCTGTGCTAAGAGTGTCGTTCACTTTAGGACTAAGCGAAAACTCTCAAAAAGATGCTGCCTAAAGGTGACCGAGGGGAACATAACTCAGGAGCGTAACGTCTTTTCCTTCTTGTGTGGAAATTTACAAGTCATGGATTGGCTGCTTCTCCAGCAGGGAATATATGTTGTCAACTTTGCTTATGATTGGTTCGGAGGGGAGGAGCTAGAGGGGAGACGTGGCACTTGTGGAGCCTTGTGATCGGCACAGAACTGTTTGAGGCGGATGTATTGGTGCTCTTTGCTAGTTTATTGAGTTTTCATGGAAATGTAATAAGTGGACAGAAATTTCTTCTGATTCAGACTTCGACCTGGGGAGTGAAATCTGGTCTCGATTCTTGTCGTGAGTGGGTTGCAGTTGGGACACTTGACCTGAGCGTGGTTTCGCACTTGTACTAGCCTTGATTGGGAAGCCTTTTTTAAAGTCTTAGTTGTACCGACAGTTGGGACTTCAATCATCTGGGGCAAGTCGCTCTGGCGAGGACAGTGTTATTCGTCTCAGATATGCTGCCTTGACTTTTGATGGTTTTGTGCGCACTGCCGCATGAGTGAGTAAAATTGATCCATGGTATGACCGGCGAACTGGAGTGTCACACTATGGAATCTGCCGAGACCTCAGGACTCGGTTAGAGAAGATATGGGATCCGCCTGACAAATCGCCTACCCACGACTTTGCATATTTGTTGCTCGCGAGAACGAATTATAGGCTCTGCACATTGCTACTGTGCCGACGCTTGCACCATGGCCGTCACCCAAGACAGCTCCAAGCATCGAAAAGAGGTTCAGTATTGCTGCTCCGGCTTGTTAGGGCAAACAGAATCACAGTCTCCGCACTTGTTCTCATCTTAACCAACATCTTTAACTTCTGTGTAGAATAAACGCATCAACGTCTATTCAGCGCTAGATAATTTCAAATTGTTTTATCCATGTTCTGAGCCAAGGTAAATGGGTTATACAGATATCATTAGTCTTTGCCAATCAGACGCCAGCCGTAGAGTGTTAATTATTTGTTACCTGTATTTGTATTCGCGATTTATTTGTCATCTCGCTTAACTTGTTTTGTTTGTCCTATTTTATGATTAATAAACTTTTGCCATTTTTATAATAGATTAAATTCGTGTTCGTGTACATTAATCACCCATCACTAACTGAGTACGATTTTCTAATTTCACTCAGCATTCACTTATTATCTAAGATCTGGCATGTAGGGACGAAATACTGAAGACACATTCTTGAAAGCGATGAAACTGCCATGAAAATTATGTAATTGCTTTAGTGACGACACATGAGATGACGTTGAGACATTCCAGATGATTATGAACACGTAGGCTGCTAATAGTAAATTCAATGTAGAGCTGTAACTTTACAATGGTAGGGTAATTAGATCTATTACTCTACGTGCACAATTACTTTTAAGGCCGGAATTCCTCTAAAAACATGAATTGCACAGTTTTCGCTTTCTGCACATATAACTACTTCTGTTGGAATGAATGACGCCAAAGAAGAATTTATTGCGTATAGTTGTGTTGCCACCGCGGTCGTTATATAACTGATGTTCATGTTCTTTTTAAAGAAACGGCCAAACACTCAGCAGAAATAATGTAGGACAGTAGTATGAAACCTGATTTAAGGCGTGTCGAATACTGTAAACTTGGTTTCAACGCTGTCGGAAATTTTGAGGTTAGCCTACAACATTCTATAGGTATCGATGCGTCTAAATACGTAACACGTACCCACACAGGCCACGGGTGCAGTGATTTGTACATGTACTACGCAAGGGAAGTTACTCGCCCCTCCTAAACTTTCCCAATGTCCCCAGTATGCGACGTATGATGGAAGCAGTAGGATGACGACCTGTTACGTTCACAGTCACACATGTCCATATATATTCGTCGTGTTGTGTTAGGCAGTAATTCTGTAGAGGTCACACTAGTATTAGAGTTACACAACAGTAGAGTGGGATCTTCTGTTCAAATTCCTTCCATCGATGATATCAATTAATTGCATTTCAGATCGTTCAGTAGTTCTTTTCCTAGCTATTTCAGAGTATTTTGCAGACACCAGTAGTTTACTAGTAATGTTTCAACTTCATACTTCCAGTTCTGTCAGTATTGAAGAAATATTGGCTATAGCTATGAGGTCATATTGTTCGAAACTGAACTGCTCAGGATGTGGTAGAACGTATATTCAAATATTTACAGGAATTTGAGGGTACGTACATGAAGCAGGCAACAGACAGTGAGCTCACAGAGGAGGTTTACGTCACTGGAAAGAGTAATTCAATCAAATGGCTCAAAGCACTATGGCACGTAATATCTGAGTCATCAGTCCCCTAAAGTTAGAGCTACTTAAACGTAATTAACCTAATGACATCACACACACCCACGCCCGAGACAGGATTCGAACCTGCGATCGTAGCAGCAGCGCAGTTCTGGACTGAAGCGCCTAGAACCGCTCAGCCACGGCGGTTGGCCAAAGAGTAATTGACCTAGTGTAGACTGTTGTAATTCATGTTTGAGTAGAAAATATGCGTACATAGGAAAATAAGTGTTTTTCTCTTTCTGCGTTACAGGAAGTTAATGCAGAAACACTTTATGGGAAAGAGGAGGATAATGTTATGTTATATTCCCCATCATAATCAGTTAATACTTTACCCACGTTAGCAGCAGATCAAAGTCAGTCTATTAATCTAAGTACTAAACGTTCGGAAACTGTTGAACAGAAATATGCACCTGATACAGGATATAGACTAGAGATGTTTGTCCGAAAGGACTTTTGCACGGTCATCAAATGTGTAAAACATTTGTGAAAATAGACCACAACCTGAAAAAAGGAGGAAAGGTGAAATTTGATTCAAAGATTTTCGAGGAGAGGAAGAAACAGAGGAAGTTAAACTGAACTTGGGAAGACATTACTAGACAACTTGCATAGGTGTTGCCTAAGAGCGGCTGAGAGCGAGCGCGATCACCGGCACTCGAGGAACTTCCTTCATTAAGAAGACACCAGAGAAGCAGTGGCAGAGCTAGACAGGGGGCGAGAGTATGCAGAACTTTTCATTCCAGGTTCTCACGGCACGAAATCAGCCGCAGATGCTTCGTGCGCAAATGAAATGGCCTGGAGAGTGCCTTTAGAAGTTCCAGAGAATCCGCGAGGAAAGCGTGGTTACCTCTGAAACGTAAGCAGCACACAGTTGGTCTTTGCCGCCCAAGAAACTTAAGACAATACTTTTCTCCTTCGCCAGTTATCAGAGTGATGTTTGAAAATGACTGCTTTTGCCCCTTCGCCTTATCCAAGAATTAACGACACATTCGTCAGCGCTGTACTTGATACATATTGGGCGCTGATGACCGCGCTGTTTAGCGCCCGAAAACCTCAAACCACACACACACACACACACCTGATACATAAGGCCCATGTTAATGCTGCAGTTTCCTTAACTAACCAGTGTGTCATTTTGTTGTAGAATCTTCTGGGAAACACGAGGCACATTATTGCCACCATCTATAGGCACACATTTCCCACTGATCGACTGTAAACAGGAAACACTGTGCGAATAAGATCCATGGTTGTAGCGCACTTCCTTATTCTTTTCTAGTGCTGCTAGTTCATATTTTTCGGTATTTCTATTACATTACTTCTAGAGTGTCCTCAAGATGGCGCATTGAAGCGCCGAAACTGGTAACTACAAAATAAACAAAATCATAAGGCGTTTCATTTTCTCACAATATATACCGCAGAGACAGGCTGGACTGTGAAGGGGGAGGCGTGTTTGTAGCGATAAAAAGCGCAATAGTATCGAAGGAAATTGCGGAGATACTAAATGTGAAGTAATTTGGGTGAAGGTCACGGTTAAAGCAGGGTCAAACATGGTAATTCGATGTCTCTATAGGCCCCCTGGCTCAGCAGCTGTTGTGGCAGAACACCTGAAGGAAAATTTGGAAAATATTTCGAGTAGATTTCCCGACCATGTTACAGTTTTGGGTGGAGATTTTAATTTACCAGATATAGACTGGGAACTTCAAACGTTTATAACGGGTGGCAGGGACAAAGAATTCAGTGAAATTTTTTACGTGCATTATCCGAAAAGTACCTTGAGCAGTTAAACAGAGAAACGGCTCAAATGGCTCTGAGCACTATGCGACTTAACTTCTGAGGTCATCAGTCGCCTAAAACTTAGAATCAATTAAACTTAACTAACCTAAGGACATCACACACATCCATGCCCAAGGCAGGATTCGAACCTGCGACCGTAGTAAGCAGAGAACCGACTCGTGGCGATAACATAATAAACCTTCTAGTGATAAACAGACCCGAACTATTTGAAATAGTTAATGCAGAACAGGGAATCAGCGATCATAAAGCGGTTACAGCATCGGTGATTTCAGCTATAAATAGAAATATTAAAAAGGGAAGGAAGATTTTTCTGTTTAGCAAAAGTGACAAAAAGCAGATTACGGAGTACTTGACGGCTCAAGACGAAAGTTTTATCTCAAGTACAGATAGTGTTGAGGATCAGTGGACAAAGTTGAAAACCATCGTCCAGTATGCATTAGATGAGTACGTGCCAAGCAAGATCGTAGGATATGGAAAGAGCCACCGTGGTACAACAACAGAATTAGAAAACTTCTACGGAAGCAAAGGGAACGTCACAGCAAACAACATAGCCAAAGCCTTGCAGACAAACAAAAATTACACGAAGCGAAATGTAGTGTGAAGAGGGCTATGCGAGAGGTATAATATGGTCGCATGAACTGTTTGCTTCAAAACAATTTTTTGCGGCTTTGTATTGCAAGCCTGAAACTTGCACTCAGGGTAGCTAGTTTTGTTAATAGGTTTTCGTTCACTTACGTTTGCGCATACGCTGCTTGTTAAGGGGCTCCGGAAAGGCTCAAAATCATGAAAAGTTCAATTTTTACTTTTTTGCGTTTTCTGAATCTGCAGACTATTACCTTTTAATAGATATATAATTTATTCAATTCCGAAGACTACAACTATTTTTAAATTTTTTTTTGAAATGTGTTCTACATGGGCGTGACCCACTGTGGCGCTGTTAAACTGCTGTCAAATGGTGTTATTATTAACGTCCGTGTTCATCAGGTACATTTTAGTG
This sequence comes from Schistocerca serialis cubense, assembly GCF_023864345.2. Classification (NCBI taxonomy): domain Eukaryota; kingdom Metazoa; phylum Arthropoda; class Insecta; order Orthoptera; family Acrididae; genus Schistocerca; species Schistocerca serialis. Next base: position 527,568,787 of record NC_064642.1, read on the forward strand.
ATGTGAGATAAAGTATGTGTTGTGGCTAACCTGTGATGGTTCAATATATATCGCTGGTGTGATTGTCGATTGTTTCATGTTTATTTACTCTGTCGTTATCTCTAAAATATTCGTTATTAATTCTGTTTCTTGAGTCTCTGTTTTGTTGAAGTATAATAATGAGTAAAAGTAAAGTTATTAGAAATCCTCTGAAGGCTTTTAAGAAAAGGAGAAATGCTGGAAAGCCAAAGGTATGTGTTATTACCGTAAACAATAAAGACGATAACCAAGTGAGTGAACCTAACCTCTCAAGTACACCTGCCCATAGCAGTCAAAGTGGGAAAGAAAATACTTCACAGAAGAAGCTTGGTTCAATGAGTGAAAACTATTAATGTTTTATGGGCGAATCGGATGTGAATGAAATATTTGACATGTCGGTTCTCAAAGGAATTTTTTCAAACTGTGTAAGATGTATTCATTGTAGTGAAGTTGGTCTGGAACTCTCCATAATAAAGCACGTAGGACTTGCTAGTGAAATACAACTGAAATGTGATAAGTGTTCATACATGACCACCTTTTGGAACAGTGTTGCAGTAACTGCAACTGAAGAAAATGGTAGCAAAATCTACTAACACAATAATGAGCGATGCTTGCTTTAGACAAGGAACGCCTTCGGGCTGCAGACAGGGCTGTAAAGAGTCTAGAAATACAAGCAACAGTAAACAGGAGGAGGAACAAGAGGAAGCTGGAGGAGGAGTTTGTAGAGGATGAAGATAATCCATCCTATGGACCTGGAATGCACTAAAAAGTTAATCCAATCTTTGTCGCTCGATTCCCAAAACTTTTATTTTCTCATACTAATTACGTGTTTTCTAAGGATCTTCCAAACATATTTGTTTCAAACTTTCAGTAAATGTTACACAGTACCTTCTGCATAATTTAACAGAGCCTTTTTCCAAAAAACTGTATATTTTTGAATATATAAATAAAAAATTGCAAAAAATGTTGTGAATTTTCATTACAATTGAAAAAAAAATCATCTTTAATAAATGAACTAAAATTTTGTAAAATCCCTGTGTTAAGTTGTAGCCCATATTCCAATAAATAATCTGTAAAAAGTTCAACTTCCTACCTCAAATACTTTGTGAGGAAAGATGTAATTTATAAGCGTTATTTTAACATTGCAAGTATAGGGCGTTCCGGAGCCCCTTAAACGTTTAAGCTATTCACAAGCGCACTCGTAAACAATCTTACAACAGCCGTCTTTAGTAAGACATAATGCAGGACGAATCAGAGATACAGTTAACAAGCTTCAAAAGAAAGCGAACTAGGGAGAGGACTAACGCTACGCGCTTTTATGCGTCTGTTGATGCTCGTACCATAGAAAGCTCGTTCGATGATTTCGAACATTACAGGGAGCGTCTTCAAGAAACTCTAGGGAAGCTCGTTTCATTAGATGACGCTATTCATAATTTTCTCTCTGACGATGAATACAATGCAGACGTGCTGAGTAGTGAGGAATATATAGACAAAGTCAAACACGCTATACAGAAGGCTACAAAAGCAATTAATTACAAGCTTTCAGCGACAACGTCGCAGATGCATATCACGTCGCCACCAGTGCTCACACAACCAACAGTATTCCATTCTGTCAAGCTACCAGAAATTAAGCTTGAGTCATTTTCTGGAGATGTCGAAATGTGGCCCCTCTTCTCGGAACAATTGGAATCGACCATTGATAAAGACCCATCCCTTTCTACAGTAACAGCTGTTGACTTCGCTGGTCCATCATATGTCAGATAAGGACATATTACGAAGAAAGCGTATATTGCTCTATTCACATGCGCAACAACACGAGCCATACACCTGGAACTATGCTCAGATATGTCAACTGACAGATTTCTTCAAGCCCTACAAAGGTTTGTCGGAAGACGAGGAGTGCCCAGCACAATTTACACTGATAATGCTACTACCTTCCATGCCACGCACGTAGAGCTGGCAGGCTCTCGTGGCAAGCAAGACGCACAAGTACCTCGCCCAGCAAACCATCACTTGTAAAGGCACGTGCCTTGGTGGGGAGCATTCTGGGAACGGATAGTGGGATCTGTCAAACGCTGGCTGAGAAAAGTTTTCGGACAGTCACAGTTGGACGAAGGTCTCAACACAATCCTGGTCAGCATAGAAGCAGCACTAAACTCTGGACCAATTACGCAAGGGGGAGAGGAGTCTGAGCCACTGACGCCCGCACATTTCCTTGTAGGTGATCGACTCACAACACTACCTACTGGTCTAGAATCACCAGTTAGAAAGGACTTGTCCAAGGAATTTCAATGCCTGCAGAAGATGGTAGAACACTTCTGGAACAGGTGGAAGAAAGAATATCTGATCCTGCTCAAAAACTTCCATGAAACTCATCAACCAAGGCCAGGTTCAGGAAGAGTCCAGCTGGGTGATGTCGTTCTTCTACAAGAGGATGTTCGTCCACGACACCTGTGGAGGAAGGCGCGGATAGAAGATCTTCATGAAGGAATAGATGGGAAAATACGAACTGTAACCTTACGAACTTCAGAAGGATCCATAATCTCACGTCCCGTTCAACTGGTCATTCTTCTAGAAGTTGACCAGGGTGGGGAGGGTGTTGCGGGTTGATATTTGTAATTATAGACACTCTGGACATATTGATTATCCTTGAATTAATGTTTTATATTCCATGATGTACGTTCCTTGGAGAGAAATAAATTAACGTTGTATTGGAATCACGGTGTTTTGTGTCCGTAATAAATACAAAAGCTGTTTCACAGAGGAATACTGCACTGTAGTTCCTTCTCTAGATTGTTTCACAGATGACAAAATGGTAGATATCGAAATAGATGACAGAGGGATAGAGAAACAATTAAAATCGCCCAAAATAGGAAAGGCCGCTGGGGCTGATGGGATACCAGGTCGGTTTTACACAGAGTACGCGAAGGAACTTGCCTCCATTCTTGCAGCTGTGTACTGTAGGTCTCTAGAAGAGCGTAGCGTTCCCATGGATTCGGAAAGGGCGCAGGTCATCCCCGTTTTCAAGAAGGGACGTCGTACAGATGTTCAGAAGTATAGACCTATATCTCTAACGTCGATCAGTTGTAGAATTTTGGAACACGTATTATGTTAGAGTAAGAAGGGTGTAAGAAAAGTGCTCGTATTAAGAAGGGTGTAAGACAAGGCTGTAGCCTTTCGCCCCTACTCTTCAATCTGTACATCGAGGAAGCAATGATGGAAATAAAAGAAAGCTTCAGGAGTGGAATTAAAATACAAGGTGAAAGGATATCAATGATACGATTCGCTGATGACACTGCTATCCTGAGTGAAAGTGAAGAAGAATTAAATGATCTGCTGAAAGGAAAGAACAGTCTAATGAGTACACAGTATGATTTGAGAGTATATCGGAGAAAGACGAAGGTAATGAGAAGTAGTAGAAATGAGAACAGCGAGAAACTTAACATCAGGATTGATGGTCACGAAGTCAATGAAGTTAAGGAATTCTGCTACCTAGGCAGTAAAATAACTATGACGGACGGAGCAAAGAGGACATCAAAACCAGACTCGCTATGGCAAAAAAGGCATTTCTGGCCAAGAGAAGTCTACTAATATCAAATACCGGCCTTAATTTGAGGAAGAAATTTCTGAGGATGTACGTCTGGAGTAGAGCATTGTATGGTAGTGAAACATGGACTGTGGGAAAGCCGGAACAGAAGAGAATCGAAGCATTTGAGATGTGGTGCTGTAGACGAATGTTGAAAATTAGGTGGACTGACAAGGTAAGGAATGAGGAGGTTCTACGCAGAATCGGAGAGGAAAGGAATATGTGGAAAACACTGATGAGGAGAAGGGACAGGATGATATGACATCTCCTAAGACATGAGGGAATGACTTCCATGGTACTAGAGGGAGCTGTAGAGGGCAAAAACTGTAGAGGAAGACAGAGATAGGAATACGTCAAGCAAATAATTGAGGACGTAGGTTGCAAGGACTACTCTGAGATGAAGAGGTTAGCACAGGGAAGGAATTCGTGGCGGGCCGCATCAAACCAGTCAGTAGACTGATGACCAAAAAAAAAAAAAAAAAAAAAAAAAAAAAACTTTTCTGGAGATTAGAAATCTGCTCTGTAGGAATCAGCATGGGTTTCGAAAAAGACAATCGTGTGAAACCCAGCTCGCGCCATTCGTCCACAAGACAGAGGGCCACAGGCACGGGTTCCCGGGTAGATGCCGTGTTTCTTGACTTCTGCAAGGCGTTTGATACAGTTACCCTCACTCGTTTAATGAACAATGTAAGAGCATATGGACTATCAGACCAATTGTGTGATTGAATTGAAGAGTTCCTAGACAACAGAAGGCAGCATGTCATTCTCAATGGAGATGTCTTCCAAAGTAAGAGTGATTTCTGGTGTGCCACAGGGGAGTGTCGTACGACCGTTGCTATTCAAAATATATATAAATGACCTTGTGGATAACAATGGAATTCACTGAGGTTTTTTGCGGATGATGCTGTAGTATATCGAGAGATTGTATCAACGTAAAATTGCACTGAAATGCAGGAGGATCTGCAACGAATTGACGCATGGTGAAGGGAATGTCAATTGAATCTCAATGAAGACAAGTGTAATGTGCTGCGAATATACAGAAAGAAAGATCCTTTACCATCTAGCTACACTATAGCAGATCAGCAACTGGAAGCTGTTAATTCGATAAATTATCTGGGAGTAGGCATTAGGAGTGATCTAACATGGAATGACCATATAAAAGTAATCATCGGTAAAGCGTATGTCAGACTGAGATTCATTGGAAGAATCCTAGGGAAATGCAGTATGAAAACAAAAGAAGTAGGTTACAATACACTTGTTCGCCCACTGCTTGAATACTGCTCATCGGTTTGGGATCAGTAATAGATAGGGTTGATAGAAGAGATAGAGAAGATCCAACGGAGAGCAGAGCGCTTCGTTACAGGATCAATACCGACAATCTTTCTTTCCACGAACAGTACGAGACTGGAATAGAAGGGAGAACCGATAGAGGTACTCAGGGTACCCTCCGCCATACACCGTCAGGTAACTTGCGGTGTATGGATGTAGATGTAGCTGTAGAAACGGCCGTAGTCCCCAAGAATTCCAGTCAAAAGGACGGACATACAAAAATTTAATTACCTCCGCGCACACTTTTCCGTCCGCAGCTCGTGGTCGTGCGGTAGCGTTCTCGCTTCCCGCGCCCGGGTTCCCGGGTTCGATTCCCGGCGGGGTCAGGGATTTTCTCTGCCTCTTAATGACTGGGTGTTGTGTGATGTCCTTAGGTTAGTTAGGTTTAAGTAGTTCTAAGTTCTAGGGGACTGATGACCATAGATGTTAAGTCCAATAGTGCTCAGAGCCAGAGCAAATTTTTCCCACTGATCGCTTGTGAACAGGAAAAACTTTGTGGAAGACAATGAGGTGATAAAATTAGTGGTAGACCTAATATCGTGTAGGACCTCCTTTTGCCCCGTGTACAATTCGTAGTGGCACAGACACGACGTTGGAAGTTCCTTACAGAAATATTGACTCATGCTGCCTCTATAGCTGTACTTCACTGCGAAATTGTTGTTAGTGCAGGATTTTGAGCACTGACTGCTCCATAAATGTTCTATGGGGTTAATGTCGGGTGATGTGGGTAGAGAAATCATTCGGTCAACCTGTCCAGAATGTTTTACAAAGCAATGGCGAACAATTGTGGCCCAGTGACATGGCGCATTGTCATCTATAAACATTCTACTATTATTTGGGAACATGAAGTCCATGATTGGCTGTGAATGGTCTCTCTAATTAGTCGAACGTATTCGTTTCTAGTCTATGATTCGTTCACTTGGACCAGATGACGAATCCATTCCATGTAAACATACTCCCAACCCCCCATTGTGGAGCCACCACCAGCTTGCACAATGCTTTGTTGACAGCTTGGGCCCATGACTTCGAAGGACCTGTACCACACTCGAATCCTACCGTCAGCTCTTACCTACTGAAATCGGTCCAGTCGTCTAGGGCCGAACCCACGTGGTCAGAAGGCCAGGAGAGGCACTGCAGGCCATGTTGTGCTGCTAACAAAGGTTGATTGGTTAATTGATTTGGGGGAGGGCACAAAACAGTGAAGTCATCGGTCCCATCGGATTAGGGAAGGATGAGAAAGGAAGTCAGCCGTTCCGTTTCGAACGAACCATCCCGGCATTTACCTGAAGCAATTTAGGGAAATCTCGGAAAACCTAAATCATGATGGCCGGAAACGTGTTCGAGCCGTCGTCCTCCCGAACACGGCCGGCCCGTGTGGCCGAGCGGTTCTAGGCGCTTCAGTCTTGAACCGCGCTGCTGCGACGGTCGCAGGTTCGAATCCTGCCTCGGGCATGGATGTGTGTGATATCTTTAGGTTACTTAGGTTTAAGTAGTTCTAAGTTCTAGGGGACTGATGACCTCAGATTTTGAGTCTTATAGTGCTCAGAGCCATTTGAACCATTTTTTGCTCACAGCCATCTGAACCATCCCGAATTCGACGAGTCCAGTGTGCTAACCAATGCGCCACCTAGCTCGATTGTTAGCAAAGGCACTCTCGTCGGTCGTCTGCTCCACAGTCCATGAACCATACTTCGCCGTGCTGTGCTAACGGATACACTCGTCGTACAATCCACATGGATTTCTGTGATTATTTCCCGCAGTGTGCTAGTCTGTTAACACTGTTAACTCAATGCAAACGCCGCTGCTCTTGGTCGTTACGTGAAGGCCGTCGGCCATTCTGTTGCCCGTGGTATTCTAGACACACTCTTGACACCGTGGAGCTCGGAATATTGAATTACCTAAACATTTCCGAAACAGCGTGACGCCTGTGTCTGGCTCCAAGTACTAGTAGCGTTCATTGTTAATTCCCATTGTGCGGCCATAATTACGTCGGAAAGCTTTTCACATGAAGAGCCTGTGTAAAAATGATAGCTCCGCCAATGCACTGTCCCTTTATACCTTGTGTACGAGATACTACCGTCATCTGTGTATGTGCATATGGCAATCTCATAATTGTCATTACTTCAGTGTAGAATGGCAGTTGTAGCGCACTTGCTTCGTCTTTCCATATGCTGCAAGTTCACATGTTGTGTTAATTCTACTAGATTCTTCCTAGAGTAACGCCGTTTATTCATCCTGGATGTTCTCTTCATGATCAGTCCCATGTGAATCTCCCACAATTCAGCTATGTTCTAGTGTAGTGTGTGTTGCGAAGCCATCTGTCCAGATCTCTATTACAATAATAGCATCGAAATGGAGGACAAGTAAGGCCTAAATTCTACACGCATTTTCCAGAATTGTTTCACTGAAGAAGATTGCACTTCTGGTATGATTTCTTTTTTTTTTTCTTAGTAATTTAATTGAAAGCTTTGTTGCTTTGGTAAAAATAAAATTGGTTCTTTTTGTCGTGACAGAATAAATTACTATTAATCACACCAGATTTGTCGGAGAACAGCAGCAACATGTGTAATTGATCCAGCTTTAAGAAACTCTATTACCTTTTAGCGGAAAATTCGTGCGGTACTCTCCGACGTTAGAAAAGTCGTAGTGTTCCGTTCGGAGCAGGAGGCGGCTGTCTTTTCTCCTTCGCGATATCGAAAATTACTAAAGAAAATGAACAGAAATTTTTTTTTCGGAGGAAGATCGCGCGGAGAAAACAGACGGAAGTTACATGAAAGAAACCTAAGGGACCAACTGATTGGATTTGTACGAACATATAAACGGAACTGAAAGAACTTGGAATAAATACTATAGCGATGTCGTCACGACAGCCTCCTGTTCCGACAGAACACACGCTGGATCATAAGCTGCATAAATCTTTTAAACAGGAAGGATTATCATAAGTATAATTAATGAAAATAAGGTTGAGAGATTTTCTTTGAAATTAAATAAACTTCAAGGCTTCAAGTATTATAATATGAAACGGAAACTTACATTAACATGGCCACCCATTGTGGCGGTGGAGCGAATTTTTCACGATATACATTCTCGCTTGTTTGTGGCTACATATATTTTTAATCACTTAAACTCTTAACTTTACAATAAAAATGATTATATCAGATGGAGCACAATACTTTTGCGTCCGACTCGCAACACATTCACAGAAGAGCTAGACAGCGACGCGGCTCCCTGCAGAAGTAAAAACTGGCAATTGTTATTTTGAAACATAGGTGCATCGGTTTTTTTTTTTTTACTGATCGATAGCAGCGTATAACAGTTTATAGCTATCGTGATATTCTGCGCTTTTCAGGAGCGCGGCAAAGATATCTGGTTACAACATTCATTGGTATATGTTAGAAGTTCGCACATACTGACGCAAATACAGAAAAAAAAACTTTTACATGTTAAAAATCGCAGTGATAAAGGCTGTAATGTCACAATGCCTCCCATGTGAGGCATGATGATTCCGGAAGGATCATCAGGACTCACATGTAGTTTCAAGACATTACTGTGTTTTATCATCTGTTTACTTTCGTTCTAACATTAAATTGGAATGAGTTTGTCATCTAGTTATTTTATGCTTCCAGTACAGTTATGAAAACAAATAGTCTTTCAGTGTCTTTTGTGCACTTTGGCACTTCTCTCAGTTCATTGTAAGGTGTCCTTGCACTGTCATCTTAATTGCTGTTACGGTGAAACAAAATATGAAAAAAAAAACAATCTTAAGTCTAACACACACAAAGATAAATGAATAATACTCTATATAGAAAACAAAACATGTCAGTAGACAAACATACACAGATACATTTAAATAATTACTTAAACAGTCCTCTAAAATTGTCTGTGACCTGTTTGGTCTCATAATGTTTTTTTTATCCGTTTCATTAGATTCTTTTAGAATGTCGTTGTTAATCAGGACGTTTCACTTGACACTACACTGTACACTTTTATTTGTTACACGCTCACTTAACCGGAGTCTGCAACGTCTATTCTCGTTCGGTGAGCGGCGTCGTCCGAGAGGTCACGAGCCTGGGTAGCGTCTTTTTTTGTGTTCGCTCGTGTTGCCTCTCTAGTGTCTCGCATCAAGCGTCATGTCGTTTACATGCAAATAAACAGAAAGAAACCTGTGTTAGGTTCATGCTATAATGTAGACTTACAGGTAAAGGTTTTATAGGATTCTGGATAGGATTGATAACCTTCCCCTCCAGTTAACGTTTCAGTGCTCAGTAATGCCTTGTCTTTATTTAACTATCTATCGCAAAATATCCGACGTGACTGATTAAATGGAAATTTATTTGAAGCTAAGACTTCTCTTTTTACAGAATAAATAAAGTTTATAATTAAGTTTCACTGTGATAGCTTTAGCAATGTCTCTTGCGCGTCGGTTGTGTTTCAAATGTTAATTGTTGAGTCCAATTGCAAGCAGCTCCGCGCTGTTGCCGGTTACTAGTCCAGTGCAACACGCGCTCGTGTATGCTCGTATGAAGCTTAACGTGTGTCACTCGCACTCTGCTAAAATGAGAACACGCGGAAAACACACGTCTAGTGTCCTTTCTCCATCGTCGATCGGCGTATCGAAAACTTGGGTAGAAAATACCATCGTCTGTTTCGAGGATTTCACACGACAGTCCCTGCGACCTGCCATGCTGCTTACACACAGGTCAGTGAAGCCAACGTTTTACATATAGTTTGCAAAATAATTTTGCTGTGATCGCTGTCACTACCTGCACTTGCGTGTACACATGTCACTGCACACGTATTTTGTACACTTTTATCACTCGCATTTTGTTTAGAACGTCTTAGTGTCTGCAAATTCACATCTCCCATCTCACATTGTGATTTCAAAGTTCACAGTTCAAGTTACTCACAGGTAAATACATTACAAGATTAAACAATGTCCATAAATTACATACATACATACATACATACATTTCTTAAGTTTGCTTACAGTCACAAAATTCTGTTAACCTTTTCAGTCACGCCACGCCGGATTAGCGTATTGAATACCACTACTTGTGCATCAAGGCACGATTATTTCGGTTATTCTCTCTCCCTTTTACAAAGGTAAAAAAATTTTTTTTAAACAAATCTTTTAAGCAGCTTGTTATTTCGTTTCTCTTCAAAATTTAGTGTCACTGTTTATGTAGAGCACAGATTGAACAAATTCTGTCTCTACTGGTCGACCATACTCATGCATTTCTCTCCGGAAGATTCATGCTTCATAAAGTTACTGGCTGCAAGTACTACTCGCGGAATGTATTATAATCTCTCAACATTGCTACTCGCGATACGCGATTAGAACAAAACTTTCGCTAACGGATCTCTCCCACAAATTTCGTTTCCACTTCAACCGTCTAAAGAGCACTCAGATGAGCCTGTCAAATTCTAATCCTCACTTTTTTTTAATGGGATAGGATGGGGAAGTGGAAGAGGAGAGGATCAAATATGAACATAAATACACTATATACATATACAAATTCTAGCACAACTACACTAGGATTTTTTTTTTTTTTTTTTTTTTTTTTACCTTAGATGCATGACATGCGTCACGTGTGTCTTCAAGTGGCTATTCTTTAATCTAATATCAGATCTTAGTTTTATTATTATAATGTGAGTCATATCTGGTGACAGCTTTCTAGTTTATCACGCTTCCTTCTGGGCGCTTGTCGGGCTTGGCTGTGAAATAACTAATTACTTTAGTGCATCATACATGTTTAAAGAAGAAACGTTTACCATCAGGAATACTTCAGACTTGTCAGTACGACGTATATGTTTCGATGTAGTGGCACTCTCGACTACATGACCTAATAGCTGTTGTAAAACACAATAAAGGAAATGCTTTGTTGCTTAGCTATTAAATCTTTATGAGGCTTACTGTTCGTAGATGATACTTTGAATCTGAGATTGAATCTCCTGAAAACTATGAAACACTACGTGATACTCTCTCTCTCTGTTATTTACTGCTTTTGACAGTTCAAACACAAAATCTGTTTAATTCTGAAGATCGCGCTAACAAACGGTATAGTTCATGGCGGTGTTACAATAACGCACAGTTTACACGCAATAGGCTGTACTCTGTACACTTAAAGACTAACATTCCATCTTGAGGGCTGAAAAAGAAATTGCTTAACCTAATATTTCATATATATATATATATATATTCATTGGAGTTGGAAGGTGGCAATCTGCTACTTCCTTCCGTATCTCCTTTCACCAATAACGGCATTCCTCAATGCCAACAGCCAACTTGGACTGCTTACACCTATGACTAACTTAAAACTAACTGAGAATCTATCCTCTCAAATGGAATGTGCTTTCTTTTTCGTACGCCATAATAAATCAAATCTTCAATTACCTCCATAGTTTTTCGCCAAAGTGTGAGTACTCGTATTGGTGTGTTTGAATACCGAAGTGTTTCGCAGGTTAAACCTTAGGCTAATGTTCCTTTGCTCGTTACTTTGCCTCGTTATACTTCTTGAGATCCTGGTGGTGATACAATCCTTTAATTCTGCCAGATGCTGGATCCGCCATTAGATAACATCCTGTATGTGGTTTTCTAATTACTACAAATGGTCCGTCGTACAATAGCCTCCATTTCCGATTTCTTTTCAGCAACTTCGATGGCTTAAAATGTGTCCGTAAAAGCACCTTTTCATTAATATCATATGTAAGGGCCTTAGATACTTTCTTGTCATAAGACTTCTTGCGTAGATTCGCCTGTACAGCTAAGGATACCAATGCTTGCCTAAGTTTTGCATCTAAATCTAATTCTGGTTCTACAATTTTAGGTATGGGATCTAACCATTCATTTCTTTCCCGATGACTCGTCATTAGTTCCGCAGGTGTAAATCCAGTTGAGAAGTGTGGAAGATTGTTGACAATCTGCTCGAATGAAGATACAAAGTCAATCCAACGGGTTTGTCTATTAGGTATGTAGGTTCGAATGAATCTATTGAACTCTTTGAAGATACGTTCGGTGGGATTAGATTGCGGTCTGAAACGAGATATAAGTATTTGTTTGATGCCATGTCTGGCAAGAAAATTGCGCCATTGTCTGCCAGTGAAATTCGATGCATTATCTGATAGAATGGCCTCCGGCTTGCCAAATCGAGGAAAATAGTCTTGTTCGATTCGACGGATGATCGGAAGTGCACTGGATGATTTCACTGCATAAAGTCTCACATGTTTTGTGAAAAGATCCAACAATGCGACTAGGTATTTCACCCCTCCCCTCCCTTGCGGCATGGGGCCGGCGAGATCAAGGGCCAGAACTTGATTTGGTCTCTCAGTAATAATTGGATTCAGAGGAATTAGGTTCGAATGGTTGAAGGGTTTTGCCTTCTGGCAGATAAGACATGTACTTAACAACTTATGGATTCGATGGTGCAAGTTTGGTACATAGCAATAGGCAGAAATCTTTCGTTTGCATTTTTCAGGTGCATAATGACCCCAGGAAAGATGTGTGTACCAGATAAGGTGTTCAACGTATGCGTGTGGTATACACACACACCATCTACCAGAGAGGAGAGAAGTTCGATGGAATAAAACATCGTTGTGTAGTTTATAAAATTTGGACAAGTGGTGATCGGGTTTTGTTAGAAGAAGTTGTTTGATCTTACGCCATTTGGGATCTGTTTCTTGGAGTATGCGCATCTGCTTGCAGAGCTGAAGGAAATACTTTCCATGTAGTGGGTCTTTCATTAGAAGAATTCGGTAGTTAGACATCTGCTCGATAAGTTCACTGGACTCGGGAAGTCCTTGCGGCATGCGTGACAAAGCATCCGCGATAATGTTGTTTTTACCCTTGATGTATACTATTTCGAAATCATACTCTTGCAAGAAGAGACTCCATCGTGTAAGACGAGGATGAAGAAGTTTACACGAGAGCAAGAAACTAAGAGCTTGGTGATCAGAAAAGACCTTAATTTTCCGACCATGGATGTAGTAATTGAACCTTTTAAAGGACCATACAACGGCCAGAGCCTCCAACTCTGTCACCGAGTATGACCTCTCACATTCTGTGAGAACCCTACTTGCAAAGCTGATAACTCTTATCTCTTCTTTTCCATCAATTACTTCTATTTGAAACAAACAAGAACCAAGCCCCTGAAATGAAGCATCTGACGAAATACAGAATTCTTTATCCATGTCTGGATGGAACAAAATATTGCTGTTAAGAAGTGCTTGTTTAATGCGATCAAAATCTGTCTGACACTCTGGCGTCCAATGCCAGTGAGTGTTTTTCTTTAGAAGATCATGCAATGCTTGACTGTTCATCGACTGGTCCAAAATAAACTTTCTGAAAAAGGAAGTCATTCCGAGAAAGCCTTTCAACTGGCGTTTAGAAGAGGGCACAGGAAAGTTTTTAATAGCTGCTAGTTTGTCTGGATCTGGGGTAATTCCCTGTGATGATACAAGATGTCCTAAAAATTTAATCTCGCTTTTACCAAATTTAGACTTATGTAGATTAGCTGTGACTCCATAGTCAACAAACCTCTGGAAAACTTTGCTTATTATGTCTAAATGTTCTTCCCAAGATTTCGTAGCAATCAGTAAGTCATCAACATACACTGTTACTCGATCCAACAGTTCAGGTCCTAATACATGATCAAGTGCAGCTATGAATACGCCTGAACTCACATTCAAACCAAATGGAACTACTTTGAATTGGTATGATCTACCTGCAAATATAAACGCTGTATATTTTCGAGACTGTGATGTCATCTTGACCTGCCAGTAGCTCGATCTCAAGTCTACGGATGTGAGGAATTTTACTCCATGAAACCTTTGTAATTGTTCATCCATAGCCTCAGGTCGAGTTCTTACTGGAATAATTATTTTATTTATGTTTCTTGCATCCAAAACTATACGTACACTACCATCCTGCTTCAAAACTGGCAATAACGGACTACTGTAAGGTGAGTCTGACGGTTCAATGATCTCCCACTTAAGCATTTTACGTATTTCATTTTTCACAGCCTCGCGCCTTGCATACGGGACAGAGTACGTTGTCTTGCAAAAAGTAGAATGGGGAGCGACCGTCATGTCATATTCGTAGTCACGTATTACTCCAGGTTTCGAAGAAAAGACATGAAGATACCTCATAAGTAAGTGCAGTAAATCTTGCCTTTGTATGTAATCAAGTTCACTTGATTCGCTTACTTTATTCAAAATCTCTTCTCTAGTCGGAAGTCCGTCATCAGTATCAAAATCCGTCCAACTGTTACCCTGTCTTGTCATGTGTGCTTGGTTCAAAAACATTCGCTGTACCAGTCTCCGTACCTTAACTTTGTGCTCAGTGTTGACTCTTTTGACCTTGCCGCGCAACAATTGCAGCGTTACCTCCTGTTCACCTACTCGGATTGTACAGATACCCTTTTCTATATCAATCACTGCCTTATTCTTCCTCAGGAACTCCATTCCTAATAAGCATGACACTGACAAATTCTTAACTACTAGAAATACACACATGAAAGAAGTAGAATTAATCCTTATCGGTACCTGAGCTTGCAAATTGACTCGCTGTGATAAAGATCCTACCGCTCCTGTTACTGAACAACCTTGTACTGGTAACGTTAAAATTTTCATCCCTGCAGAAACTTTCTTAAACATACATAGTGATAAAGCATTTACATTTGCACCAGTATCAATAATAGCATCTATTGGTGTATTGGCTATGTAAATTTTAGTCATTGCTTGTACTTCGTCTTCCCATACGTCATTCAAGTCTGTCTCAATATTTTCCTGCAACAAATCGTCTCTCAAGTCAGTGTCGCGATCATAACGTATTACGTTAAGTCGTTCAAGGTCGAGTTTGCCCCCATTATGTCCCGCAGCATCCCCAAGGAGGCGAAAAGGTGCTGCCTTTAGTTTTCCGCTTTCTTGTGATGCGACTGATTTGATTCTTCTGTCACATCACTTGACCATTCTCGCTGGTTTTTTACCCATTGTGTTTGTTGATTTGTATCAAACCCTTGTTGGTAATGCACTTGATTACCAGGCTGAAAAATCGGTACATTACTTGCCTGCGTAAAATATACCGGTGGATTGTATTGTTTTCTTGGTTTATTGTTATTGTATCTAAAGTCCTGTTGTGGTGCCGTGTACTGTTGTTGTCGCATGAATGGTTGTTGCTGAGGCGTGTATTGCTGTTGTTGCTGGTGTTGTGGCTGCCCATAGGGTTGTGGTGGAGGTAGCTGACCTCCGCAATTTTGATTGTTGCAACGTTTACCCTTGTATTTGTTCCCATTCTCGTAGAAGTTACTACCGTTATTGTTTGATTGGTATGGGGCATTCCCGTAATACTGTTGTTGCGTGTTGTATATTGGATTGTACCGTTGGTTGCCGTAATGCTTGTTTTTGTGTTTACCATTACGGTAACCATTGTTTCGGCCTCTATTGCGGTTATTGTACTGTTTGTTTCCGTATTGTGTTTCGTGTGAACCATTTCCATTACTACCGTTTCCATTCGAATACGTGCCTGCGTTGTTGTTCTTACGGTTAGCATTCGCACGCGCGTCTTCGTGTACAAGATCGAGCGAATCAAGGACGGATAAAAATGCGTCCTGATCTTCCTCTGACACGTTCACTAATTTCTCGCGTATGGAAATGGGTAGTTTTGACTTAAGGATCATAATAACATCTTTTGTTGTTATGGGAGTGTCCCAATATTGTATCTTTCTCAAGTACTTCTCAAAGTACCGGCGAAGTCCGCCACTGTTCGAATGGAAAGGTTCGGCGTTATAGACCTCTTTGCGTAGGCGTTGCTGAACACCTGCGCTCCAAAATTTGCTTAAAAAGTTTTTCTCAAACTCGCTAAATGTTTTGCACTTATCAACCATCTCGGTTCCCCATATAGCACTTTCTCCTTGTATGTATCCGGTAATGAATTGTATTCTCTGTTTGTCATTCCAGGCAGCTGGAAAGACTCCTGAAAAGTTCTTTAGGAAAACGACTGGATGAATATTTCGCTTTTCCGGTTGGAATGGTTGAAAAACTCTGTGTTTCAATACACTCTCCTCTTTCATGAGGGTTGTGAGTGTCAATTGTTCAGTGTTGTTGTTGTGTGAATCGTTAAATTCATTTTTCAGTCGCGGAATGTACTGTGGTGTGTTGTGTTGTTGTGTTGTCTGGTATTGATGTTCATCTGGCTCAGAAGGTAGTGAGTGTTTCCCGTCACTCTGGTTATCATACTGTAGTGTTTGAATTTGCTGTTTCAGGTCGGATATCTCATCTGTTACTTGCTTCCGCCATTCCGGCAAATCCCGGGTAAACACTCGTCTAATTTGGCCTAGTTCAGTACAAACAGTGTCTCCTGAACTGCCGGGTGCAGATAATATGTCTAAGGTTGCGGATTTAACAACATCTTTCAAGTCACGTGTAACCTTCTCCTCAACTAGCTTCTCTTGTACATCAATCCATTCTTTGTAATGTTCGGTAAGTGCTTTAGTGTGCGAAGCAACACTACTGTTAACTCTTTCGTCAATAGTTCGGTCCGAAATGTCATTCGCCATTGCACTTACTTTTGATTCTACAGTGGCTACCGCTGTCGCTAACTCGTCTACCTGTCGTGCAACTGTTTTATACGCAAGTTTTACCGAATCGGTTTCTTTGCGACACGCTTCGATTTGAGTTGTGAGATTCTGACCGATGTTCTCAATTTTGTTATTCAGAGTGCTTATCTGGGTTGTCAAAGTGGTTACTTGCTCGGTGACGTCACCCTTAACCGAATCTATCTGTGCCGTGACGTCACCCTTAACCGAATCTATCTGTGCCGTGACGTCACCCTTAACCGACTCTATCTGTGTTGTCATATCCGTTTTCAGCTCTGATAAAAACTTGTCTCTGTCTTTCTCACGTTGTTCGCGATCACGTTCGCGCTGTTCCCTCTCCTGTCTGTCTAATATCAATTCCTGTAACATTTTGACAATGTCAACTGATACCGTTATCGGGGAGGTGGGTGTTTCCTGCTGAGTGTCGTCCACGTTAGGTACCTCTTGTCTGTCGTCTGTCCTGGCCGTCGTTCCGCGTGAGCGGAGTCGGTAATGTTTGTTAACAGTGCCGTCGCTTTCGTCTGCAGAGTTCGCGCTCGATTGTCCGTCCGCCATAATGAAATTCAACTATTGCCAACTTAAAATGGGTACTGCCAACTGAAATTCTGATTGTCAATTATTCTTGCCGCGCAAGTTAAAGTCGCGGCGCGTTCGTCAAATGTCTAATGTTACGTGGGTAATAACTGACACACGTCTGTAGCAAAAAGACAAGATGGAGTCAACGCCGTTGAAACAATTGATTGCCAACGCTGTTACACAGAAAAGTCTGAAATGGCATCCATCTTGAACTTACACGAGAATACTAACTACAGTATAAAACAAATAGGCCAAGCAAAAGGTTACAGAAAATGTTCAAATATTTACGTAGAAAAAAAAATGGTTTTTTACGTTAAGCTACAGAAAGGATAGAGTGAGGTCGAATTTGAAGGTCAATGAGCTACTCTTTAGACAGAACTATGGCAAACGAAAATTTGGTACTCACTCGGCGTTGTCTTCAAAACTGCAAATCTGCGTCTTATTAAATCCCAAGATACTTGTGTAAATACCGCGTCCTTCAAGATTGCGTATATTTATTGCTCATCCGTAATTTTATGCAGCAGTGGGTTCCAAAGAGCGATACATGAAATAAGACAATCATATATTAGTACCGTGACACATTCAATATTTTAGTCAAGTCCCTGTTCGGGCGCCAGATCTGGTATGATTTCTTTTTTTTTTTCTTAGTAATTTAATTGAAAGCTTTGTTGCTTTGGTAAAAATAAAATTGGTTCTTTTTGTCGTGACAGAATAAATTACTATTAATCACACCAGATTTGTCGGAGAACAGCAGCAACATGTGTAATTGATCCAGCTTTAAGAAACTCTATTACCTTTTAGCGGAAAATTCGTGCGGTACTCTCCGACGTTAGAAAAGTCGTAGTGTTCCGTTCGGAGCAGGAGGCGGCTGTCTTTTCTCCTTCGCGATATCGAAAATTACTAAAGAAAATGAACAGAAATTTTTTTTTCGGAGGAAGATCGCGCGGAGAAAACAGACGGAAGTTACATGAAAGAAACCTAAGGGACCAACTGATTGGATTTGTACGAACATATAAACGGAACTGAAAGAACTTGGAATAAATACTATAGCGATGTCGTCACGACAGCCTCCTGTTCCGACAGAACACACGCTGGATCATAAGCTGCATAAATCTTTTAAACAGGAAGGATTATCATAAGTATAATTAATGAAAATAAGGTTGAGAGATTTTCTTTGAAATTAAATAAACTTCAAGGCTTCAAGTATTATAATATGAAACGGAAACTTACATTAACATGGCCACCCATTGTGGCGGTGGAGCGAATTTTTCACGATATACATTCTCGCTTGTTTGTGGCTACATATATTTTTAATCACTTAAACTCTTAACTTTACAATAAAAATGATTATATCAGATGGAGCACAATACTTTTGCGTCCGACTCGCAACACATTCACAGAAGAGCTAGACAGCGACGCGGCTCCCTGCAGAAGTAAAAACTGGCAATTGTTATTTTGAAACATAGGTGCATCGGTTTTTTTTTTTTTTTACTGATCGATAGCAGCGTATAACAGTTTATAGCTATCGTGATATTCTGCGCTTTTCAGGAGCGCGGCAAAGATATCTGGTTACAACATTCATTGGTATATGTTAGAAGTTCGCACATACTGACGCAAATACAGAAAAAAAAACTTTTACATGTTAAAAATCGCAGTGATAAAGGCTGTAATGTCACAATGCAACTCCACCCTTAAAATCGTCACCCAACTTCAAAACGACAACCATCGATATAAGTAACCGTGGGATAGAAAAGCAACTGAACTGCCCAACAAGGGGACATCAGCACCGTTCTAGAGATGGGTGTGTGAAAGATTTTGTTCCTCTTCTGCCAGCTGCGTAACGTAGGTCGCTAGAGGAACTATGTGTTCCTAATGAAAGGACACAAATGGTAAGGTCATCCCCTTTCCAAGAAGGGTCGTCGAACAAAAGCACGGAAGTGCCTATAACGTCGGTCTCTTGTGGGATTTTGGAACATGTTTTAGGCTCCTATTTCGCAACATTGACCAAGCTCGCTCTGTTAGCCCACGAGATCCAGGAAACAGGAGACACAGGTGCCCAGATTGACACAGCGCTCCTTGTGTTCCGCAATGGCGCTACTGAACAAAATACCACCGTACGCAATATCAGAACAGCCTTGTGATTGGATTGAAGAGTTTCTTGCAAACAGAACACAGCATCTCATTCTTAAGGAAGAGAAGTCTTTCGACGTAAAAATAATTTCGGGTATGCCTCAAGGGAGTGTTACTGGACCTTTGTTTTTCACAATTTATATAAATGACCTCATGCTATGGTTCCCAACCCACGGTAATTGCTACATGAGGACTAAAATTTAATTTTCGGGAGGTTAAAAACAAAAGTACGGAATTGTGTGTCGTTACGAAAGCAAATTATTTTTAATAGATTATGCCTAATAGCACTGTTTCCTGAGATTATTATGCTTAACATAGGTCACCAGTAATTACTTTACTTAATACTAGCATTAATTCGTAACACAATATAATGAGTGCTGCAGCTTGTGAACCGAATATAGGTACACCACCCCCTCACATGCTCCATTGCTGCGCGGGGTAGCCGCGCGGTCTCAGGCTCTTTGCCACGGTTCTCACTCGAATCCACCCTCAGGCATTCGTCTGTGTGTGTTGTCCTTAGTTTAAGTTAGATTAAGTAGTGTGTAAGCCTAGGGATCGATGACCTCAGCAGTTTGATGGCATAAGAACTTACCACCACCGCCACCATCACGACCACCACCATCACCATATACCATCCAGTATGGGCCTACACGTAACTGGTACTGTGTGCTACGCAGCTACGACAGTAAAATTAAGACTTGAGAACCGCGTGTAGTTAAATATCACATGAAAATGCCTTCTTCGAGTCTTACGTAGTTCTCTCATTGTCCAGAAATTGCAAGTGTTCACCTTCGTTGTGCGTAGATGGTGGCATATTTTCAGAGTAGGACGTGTAGTTGATGGACGGGGAATTATTTCATCATCGCAAAAAGCGTTTCCTAAAAGAAAGCAGTACCAGTTGGATCGTTGAGTAATTAGTCCGTTGCTTAATAAAACACATCGAAAAACTAAACGCTATTTACCTCTTATTACTCTAAAAAGTAAATTGTTCGAAGGCGGTTCCTTTCTATTCTAATGTTTAGTTACACACCAATACAGGTGATGGTGGGGTGATTACGTGTGTGGAACACGCAGGTTTGATAAATAACTAATATCTGATTGTACTGAGGTATAATGGTCTCAGAACTTTGGAAACCACTGACCTTGTGGATATCGTCGGAAGTTCCTTGAGGATTATAGCGCACTATGCTTTTGGACACAGAGGAATCGCAACTAGAAAGTTCTATCGAAATGGTCACATTGCTGCAGAATTATCATTGGATGTCATATCCATAAAAGAAATTGGAGTATGCATGCGGAGCTACTTACATTTCAACGACTATATACCACTAGCCACAGCGAAGGCAGATGACAGACAGATTCACTGGAATATTCCTCAGGAAATGTATTCTACTGAAAAAGGTGATAGCATACAGAAACATCGTTCGATCAATAATTTCTCGCCAGTCTGGGATCCGAACCAGACAGTCTTGATAGATGAAACAGAGAAGGTCCTAGACAGCTTCATTTAATAAGAGCAAAAGCGTCACAGAAATGCGCAGGCATAGGTGCTAAAAACACGCGTCCTTTGTCATGGTGTGGTCTGTTGTTAAAAGCTCCGAGCGCACTTTCCTAGAAGAGTTCAGATGGTTCAAATGGCTCTGAGCACTATACGACTTAACTTTTGAGGTCATCAGTCGCCTAGAACTTAGAACTAATTAAACCTAACTAACCTAAGGACATCACAGACATCCATGCCCGAGGCAGGATTCGAACCTGCGATCGTAGCGGTTGCTCGGTTCCAGACTGTAGCGCCTAGAACAGCACGGCCACTCCGGTCGGCCCCACAAGAGTGTAACAACATATTACTTCTTCATAGGAATATCTCAAGACGATCACGGGGATAAAATTTGGACTCACAAAGAGGCTTACCACAATCGTTTTTCTCGCCAACTGTTCGGAACTGGAATAGAAAAAGGGTAAGTGATAGTGGCACACAAGTATCCTCAGCCACACACAATAACATGACTTGCGGAGTATAGATGTACATGTATATGTGCTACTAATCTGTCGGTGATTTCTCATTAAATGAGAACTTTAAATTAAATAACGCTGTTGTGGTCCTTACAGAGGAGCAAGCTGTTTTATAGGTACTACGGAAGATAATCTGCAAAGAAAGAGACAAATGGATGTTATTTAAATGTCACCATATCATAAACGAAGTTGGTATGTTCAGAAAGGAGAAATTTCTATCTCTCCCGCATTTGAGCAATGAAAGAATTCACTAACAACAAATAAAAATTTGTAACTAGTCTATGGATTCGAAACCGAATCTCTTGCGTATTAGGCAGATGCGGAAACCAGTTCTACCATATTACCACGGTTGGACACAACTGTACAGTCCAAGCAAGGACGCCTTCTCACTCCATCAAAATTGCCAATGGCCACAAAACTATGATAGGAGCTTCCCCCAGCCCGTTTTCCTCATGTTGCTCGTCGCATCACGCGAAGTCACGCACTAAATCAGGGGGAAAAATGCTCTGCAGATGTCCGAAAGAACAGACACCGTTCATATAGAAACAAAGGTGATACCGTATACAAACAAGTCGCTACAAGTACCAAGGACTTTATGGCCAACGAGACACCTATGACAGCTGCTTGAGCTGTCGCCATAGATGTGAAGATCTGAGAACTGTAAATACGTCGGAATTGCCTGACAAGCATATTCTCTGTGCAGTCGATACTGAGTTTTCTACAGCATACTGAAAACTTCCATTTGTGGAAAGAAGTCACGCAAGCTGCATGCCAGTCTCGACGAGAGTTCCAGATGAAAATAGCGTGCCACTTCCGTGCACCACAGAGATGCTTTTTACCGCGAGTTTTTCCTCTTTTTCCCTTTTTTCGATCAAAGAGATTATTGGTCTACGAGAAAAAACGAGGCTCGTTGGCCAGGAACTGCGTGTAGGTATCTCAGTGCACGTGTGTGTGTGTATGTGTGTATGTGTGTGTGGGGGGGGGGGAGGGGGGGAGGAGGAATGGACTAGCGTCTGTTGGTGGATGAGGGCCCGCTCGTTTGCTGGGCCGATGCGAGAGAGTGCGTCCGTGACGCGTAATGCTGAGGCAGCCAATCGGTGGCGCGTAATTGGCGGCGAGGGCCCGGTGTGGGGGTGGGGCCGTGTCCGGCGGGAACCGAGCGAGCGACAAGACGCGGTGCCGCTCCCAGAATGGCCTGCGCGTCACGTAGCGCGGCGACGCTGTTTTCGCACCGGTGATTGCCGGTAACGCCATTACGATTAGTTGGCCCCGTCGCTGCTGCCATTACTCGCCGCTCGTAATTGAAGGCCGCAGGGAAGGGAAAGGGGGACAGGGAGGGAAAACGAAACGGGACTTGACTGATGCTGGCTGCATCTTCAATTGCGAATTCTGTTTTTGGTCAGGAATTGCCGATTGCCTAGCCGCAAGGGTACATGCACGGTAGCCATGATAGGCTCTTTCGTGGTTAGAAAAAAATATTTTTAGGGGTAAACTACTTTAAAACTGATGTCTTTATATGAAAGAGATCATCATCACCACCAAAAACACTTGG
Source organism: Schistocerca serialis cubense (assembly GCF_023864345.2). NCBI lineage: Eukaryota > Metazoa > Arthropoda > Insecta > Orthoptera > Acrididae > Schistocerca > Schistocerca serialis. The sequence continues at coordinate 527,591,582 of NC_064642.1, forward strand.
GTTTAAACCAGTTTCCGGTTGTTTCACGTGCAGGTATTTCGCTCTGGTCATTTTTTCTTTGGCTTATTGTACGCCATTTCCTGTATCGGTTTAAACTTCAGTCATGAGACTGACTGTATGCCTCCTTACATTCTTTCTGTACAAGGGTTAAGTTTTAACTATCGATATAAAAGAATAAACGTACTTAACAAATATGATCTTCGTTTTCCGGTTTACATCTCCCGTCCAAATCAAATGAGGCAGTTAATCACTCCTTCATCAATGATTTTGGTGCTGGCGGTCGTTCGAGTCGTCCCTCGGGCAAGAGTGTGTGTGTTTGTCCATAGGATAATTTAGGTTAAGTAGTGTGTAATCTTAGGGACTGATGACCTTAGCAGTTAAGCTCCGTAAGATTTCACACTCATCTGAACATTTTTTGATCAATGATTTACGCTTGTCGCGGTATATCCTGACGTGATACAGCAGGTTTAATAAGGAGATGTAGCCGGCCTGTGTGACCGAGCAGTTCTAGGCGCTACAGTCTGGAACCGAGCGACCGATACGTTCGTAGGTTCGAATCCTGCCTCGGGCATGGATGTGTGTGATGTCCTTAGGTTAGTTAGGTTTAATTAGTTCTAAGTTCTAGGCGACTGATGACCTCAGAAGCTAAGTTGCATAGTGCTCAGAGCCCCCCTCCCCCCCCCCCCCCCCAATAAGGGGATGTAACATTTGTTTTTCTTTGCTCGAGTGTGTTTCGTCACGAGTGGGAAGGTGAAGGAATGGATGTCTTAGAAAATTATCAATAGAATACGAAAGTAAACCAAAGTAAAGTTATTTACAGCAAATGTAAGAGAAAGCATGAGAAAACAACTAACAGTTTTCTTTCCTGTTTATTCAGTGTGGAACGGCGCTTGTACCGAGTGCTGAGGGAGGATTTCGCCAGTACATTAAAGTGCGCTTTAGAAACAATTTAATGAAACAAGCGCAGGCGTTATGATTGCAAGTAGCACCAACAGGGAGCATAAAATGTAAGAGTAAATTTCAAACTTTTCGCAGAGCAATCTCCTACACACGGAACATATATTTAGAAACGAAAGTATTATGTGAACAAATGGTGGAATTGTAATGACTATTATCTTCGGTCACTGATGCATATTTAGAAGATAATACTGGACGTTAAACGAGAAATAAATTGGTAATGTTGAAACATAAAGTAATTATGCGTGTCAATATGACTGAAATTTAATGTGAAACAAATACAGGGTGTTACAAAATAGTACGACCGAAATCTCTGGAAACATTCTTTACAAGTAGAGCGATGAACTTCGTTGTACGGGCTGTAAGCGTTTTATGTCCACGTTCGAGCTCATTTTCTAATTCTTTTCATAGTCATATAAATCATGGGAAACACACTGTAGAAGAACACTATCAGCAGTTGCTTTCCTACACGGGTACGCTTCAGCGAATGATTCATTCAACAATGTGTTAACACTCAGTTGAGTGGAAATGTGCTGTTCACGAATGAGCCTTTGTTTCAGTGTGATGGCACTAAATTTTCACAACCAGCATGTATGGACTGTAGGGAATCCTCACGAAATTAAGCAATCACATCGTCAAGAAAGACTTTCTGTCTTCGTATGGGCCGGCATTGTTGGTGACTCTAAGGGCCTCACGTTCTTTCATTCAGTCTCAACGGAGAAATAATGCTTTCTTTAGAGAATAGTCTACCTGTTCTGTTATAACTTGTGCTTTCACGAGTAGGAGAAAACTTGTACTTCATGCACGACGGAGCTCCTCCTCATTTCAGTGTTAAAATGTTCTTACAGGTAGACTTCTTAAGAACAGATTCGGTGACGAATGCACAGGTACAGGTGGACGAATTCCTTGGAACTTCGGAACTAAACTCGCCAGACTTTTATTTTTGGGGGCGTTTCAAAGCTCTTGTGTGTGAAATCCCAGATATAAAATATACAGTCTTCGTGCCCTTAGTGCAAAAGATTGTAAAATAATACGTTTTAACGTGGTAGAGCACTTGCCCGCGAAAGGCAAAGGTCCCGAGTTCGAGTCTCGGTCCAGCACATAGTTTTAATCTGCCAGGAAGTTTCATATCAGCCCACACTCCACTGCAGACTGAAAGATCTTACTCTCAATACGTATTTCTCAGCGGGCCACATAAGCATATCAGGGATTCAGTGCGACGTAGGAATGATGCATGTATCCTTTCTGTCGGAGGTCTTTTTGAACATTTCCTACACGGAAATGTTTCATCCTGTGCGTATATGTTATTTTCCTGTGTGGTTCCCATGATCAATGTGATTATGAAGAGAAGTAGAAAATGAGAACTAACATGGAAAATAAAAGCGTATCTGTTCCCACGTCCACATACATCCACGTCCATATAACACCTTTCATTCCTCTGTGTGTGAGGAATGCTTCCTAAAATTTGCACATAACTGTATTACTCCCATCTGAGTTAAGAATAATCTAATGGTCAATCTTTGCGAGTCCAATGGAGTATGAACCCCCCCCCCCCCCCCCCCCCGCCTACCATGAACCATGGACCTTGCCGTTGGTGGGGAGGCTTGCGTGCCTCAGCGATACAGATAGCCGTACCGTAGGTGCAACCACAACGGAGGGGTATCTGTTGAGAGGCCAGACAAACGTGTGGTTCCTGAAGAGGGGCAGCAGCCTTTTCAGTAGTTGCAAGGGCAACAGTCTGGATGATTGACTGATCTGGCCTTGTAACAATAACCAAAACGGCCTTGCTGTTGTGGTGCTGCGAACGGCTTAAAGCAAGGGGAAACTACAGCCGTAATTTTTCCCGAGGGCATGCAGCTTTACTGTATGATTACATGATGATGGCGTCCTCTTGGGTAAAATATTCCGGAGGTAAAATAGTCCCCCATTCGGATCTCCGGGCGGGGACTACTCAGGAGGATGTCGTTATCAGGAGAAAGAAAACTGGCGTTCTACGGATCGGAGCGTGGAATGTCAGATCCCTTAATCGGGTAGGTAGGTTAGAAAATTTAAAAAGGGAAATGGATAGGTTGAAGTTAGATATAGTGGGAATTAGTGAAGTTCGGTGGCAGGAGGAACAAGACTTCTGCTCAGGTGACTACAGGGTTATAAACACAAAATCAAATAGGGGTAATGCAGGAGTAGGTTTAATAATGAATAGGAAAATAGGAATGCGGGTAAGCTACTACAAACAGCATAGTGAACGCATTATTGTGGCCAAGATAGATACGAAGCCCACACCTACTACAGTAGTACAAGTTTATATGCCAACTAGCTCTGCAGATGACGAAGAAATTGAAGAAATGTATGGTGAAATAAAAGAAATTATTCAGATAGTGAAGGGAGACGAAAATTTAATAGTCATGGGTGACTGGAATTCGAGTGTAGGAAAAGGGAGAGAAGGAAACAGTCGGTGAATATGGATTGGGGCTAAGAAATGAAAGACGAAGCCGCCTGGTAGAATTTTGCACAGAGCACAACATAATCATAGCTAACACTTGGTTTAAGAATCATGAAAGAAGGTTGTATACATGGAAGAACCCTGGAGATACTAAAAGGTATCAGATAGATTATATGATGGTAAGACAGAGATTTAGGAACCAGGTTTTAAATTGTAAGACATTTCCAGGGGCAGATGTCGCCTCTGACCACAACCTATTGGTTATGACCTGTAGATTAAAACTGAAGAAACTGCAAAAAGGTGGGAATTTAAGGAAATGGGACCTGGATAAACTGAAAGAACCAGAGGTTGTACAGAGTTTCAGGGAGAGCATAAGGGAGCAATTGACAGGAATGGGGAAAAGAAATACGGCGGAAGAAGAATGGGTAGCTTTGAGGGGTGAAGTAGTGAAGGCAGCAGAGGATCAAGTAGGTAAAAAGACGAGGGCTGGTAGAAATCCTTGGGTAACAAAAGAAATATTGAATTTAATTGATGAAAGGAGAAAATATAAAAATGCAGTAAATGAAGCAGGCAAAAAGGAATACAAACGTCTCAAATATGAGATCGACAGGAAGTGCAAAATGGCTAAGCAGGGATGGCTAGAGGACAAATGTAAGGATGTAGAGGCTTATCTCACTAGGGGTAAGATAGATACTGCCTACAGGAAAATTAAAGAGACCTTTGGAGATAAGAGAACGACTTGTATGAATATCAAGAGCTCAGATGGAAACCCAGTTCTAAGCAAAGAAGGGACAGCAGAAAGATGGAAGGAGTATATAGAGGGTCTATACAAGGGCGATGTGCTTGAGGACAATATTATGGAAATGGAAGAGGATGTAGATGAAGATGAAATGGGAGATACGATACTGCGTGAAGAGTTTGACAGAGCACTGAAAGACCTGAGTAGAAACAAGGCCCCCGGAGTAGACAACATTCCATTGGAACTACTGACGGCCTTGGGAGAGCCAGTCCTGACAAAACTCTATCATCTGGTGAGCAAGATGTATGAAACAGGCGAAATACCCTCAGACATCAAGAAGAATATAATAATTCCAATCCCAAAGAAAGCAGGTGTTGACAGATGTGAAAATTACCGAACTATCAGTTTAATAAGTCACAGCTACAAAATACTAACACGAATTCTTTACAGACGAATGGAAAAACTAGTAGAAGCCAACCTCGGGGAAGATCAGTTTGGATTCCGTAGAAACACTGGAACACGTGAGGCAATACTGACCTTACGACTTATCTTAGAAGAAAGATTAAGGAAAGGCAAACCTACATTTCTAGCATTTGTAGACTTAGAGAAAGCTTTTGACAATGTTGACTGGAATACTCTCTTTCAAATTCTAAAGGTGGCAGGGATAAAATACAGGGAGCGAAAGGCTATTTACAATTTGTACAGAAACCAGATGGCAGTTATAAGAGTTGAGGCACATGTAAGGGAAGCAGTGGTTGGGAAGGGAGTAAGACAGGGTTGTAGCCTCTCCCCGATGTTGTTCAATCTGTATATTGAGCAAGCAGTAAAGGAAACAAAAGAAAAATTCGGAGTGGGTATTAAAATCCATGGAGAAGAAATAAAAACTTTGAGGTTCGCCGATGACATTGTATTTCTGTCAGAGACAGCAAAGGACTTGGAAGAGAAGTTGAATGGAATGGACAGTGTCTTGAAAGGAGGATATAAGATGAACATCAACAAAAGCAAAACGAGGATAATGGAATGTAGTCGAATTATGTCGGGTGATGCTGAGGGAATTAGATTAGGAAATGAGACACTTAAAGTAGTAAAGGAGTTTTGCTATTTGGGGAGCAAAATAACTGATGATGGTCGAAGTAGAGAGGATATAAAATGTAGACTGGCAATGGCAAGGAAAGCTTTTCTGAAGAAGAAAAATTTGTTAACATTGAGTATAGATTTAAGTGTCAGGAAATCATTTCTGAAAGTATTTGTATGGAGTGTAGCCATGTATGGAAGTGAAACATGGGCGATAAATAGTTTGGACAAGAAGAGAATAGAAGCATTCGAAATGTGGTGCTACAGAAGAATGCTGAAGATTAGATGGGTAGATCACAAACTAATGAGGAAGTATTGAACAGGATTGGGGAGAAGAGAAGTTTTTGGCACAACTTGACCAAAAGACGGGATCGGTTGGTAGGACATGTTCTGAGGCATCAAGGGATCACCAATTTAGTATTGGAGGGCAGCGTGGAGGGTAAAAATCGTAGAGGGAGACCAAGAGATGAATACACTAAGCAGATTCAGATGGATGTAGATTGCAGTTGGTACTGGGAGATGAAGAAGCTTACACAGGATAGAGTAGCATGGAGAGCTGCATCAAACCAGTCTCAGGACTGAAGACCACAACAACAACAACATGGAGTATGAATTTCTAACTGTACAAAATAATTAAAAATGTTTCTTTTTAATGTCACTTTTGGCTGTAAGGAATATATCACAAGTTACGCTTTTCTTACTGACGGGTTTTCATTGCTGGGTCTATGATGCTACACTGTTGAACTTTGAAATCCAGTGTACATCTTACATTCATTTTTAAGTCGCCTGTTGCCGTACGGGATTAGCCGAACGGTCTAGGGCGTTACAGTCATTGACTGTGCGGCTGGTCCCGGCGGAGGTTCGAGTCCTCCCTCGGGGCCGCACGGGATTAGCCGAGCGGTACAGTTCGGCGCTAGCGGCCGTGCGAAGCGGAGGTCCGATACTTCCGCCTGTGCGGCGTGTGCGAGTGTTTGTTTACTTGTGGACTTAGTCTGCGCGCGGGCTAGTAACAACGATAATGGCGAACAAGTACAGGAAAACTACATTACGATTCAATTTCTGCAAAGACTACGAACGACCAAAGGCTTTAGCAGTGGAACGATTCATTCGAGAGGACGTCAAGATACCGCCAAACGATATTGTCGGAATTCACCTGTCCATCGTTAGTCCATGGTGTATGTTAAGATGGTAAATGACGCGGCGCGTGAGAGAATTCTACAGGCGACAAAAGCAGGTCTCCGATTTTGCCATAGTGACGGGAATGTCGGCACGGTAACTGTAGAACATGCTGGTCTGGGTGTACGGACAATACGTGTTTTTGAGCTGCCATTTGAGCTCCCGGCTGACGAAGTTATCGAGGCTTTTAAGCCATACGGCGCGGTACATGGTCATACAGCAGAACGCTGGACAGAATTCGCCACGTACCCCGTTCTTAACGGAGTGCGACAGATCACTATTGATCTTCAGAAGCATGTACCGTCCTATCTGACAATTAGTGGTTGTCGGGCGGTGGTGCTTTACGATGGTTAACCACGTACATGTTCTGGCGGTGGCCAGGAGGGACACTTTAGGTCGAACAGTATGCAACGGCGGATTTCGCAACTGCCTTCAGATGTGCGGGAGCCGTCGCCGGCGATGACAGTACTACCGATCACCAATGCCAAAGCCCTCACTGCGTCCGCTGATGACCGAAAGGACACAGCCCCGGTGGAAGATCAAGATGGCGCTCTCCGAAACCTTGTCGCAGACGTCGGGATGACAGAGGATGCTGCTCCATCGGGCATACAATCTACGGCGAAAACATCAGATGAGACCAAACTCCCACCAAGCACACCGATAGTACATGAAGCAGTTCCAGCCACTACGGATGCTGTTCCGTCTGGAAAGCACTCTGTGACGACAACATCAGTTTCGACCGAACTCTCGCCAAGTACAACGATGGGACCCGAAACACTTCCTGTTCCTACGGATGCTTTTCTGTAGGGCAGCCGTGATTCCCTACAATCTGGGGACACGGAAGGAAGATCACGCAAACAACGTTCCCCGAAAAGGAGGAAACGGCGTCGTCGCACGACATCTCCTAGGGATGGCTCCCCTTGCCCCGACGACGATGTGCCTGTGGACCAAGACGACACAACAGGATGAGGCAATCTGTTCGATCAGAGCCGCAGCGGTCTGTCACATTGACGGTACCGGGACGTGGTGATGCTGAAGAGGAATCACAACCAGTTGGCTCTCCAGACGCAGATGCTGTGGCAATGGACACGAATATATCACTGCCTGCAAAGATGTGGTATGACGATATTGAGGAGGCGCCGGACGTCATACAGAGGCAGCCGGCACTCACGAAGACAGCCTAATAATTGCTGAAGGTGAAGGGAGAGGGGCGAGAGAACGTCTTCTAACTCAGCCCCCAGCGCCGATGCAGGGAGATGTTGCGCATCGACAGAGTGGGATTCAACGCCATGCGAACCGTATTGCGACATTAAATATAAATGACGTGCGTTCACCGGCCAAAATACGCCTACTGAAGGAAACGATTTGGGCATCTGATGTGGATATTGCTTTGCTGCAGGAAGTCCATATAGCTGCACTCCCCTACATCGCAGGCTACCAATCCTATTCGTCACATGGAGATCACAATGGAAGTGGGGTGGCAGTTTACGTGCGAGATGGCTTCCAGTGGAAAACGTGTGTTACCTTCCGTCGGCCAGGGGAATGGCTTTCACGACGTTTGGGACACGCATCATCAATCTTCATGTACCGTCGGGAAACAATCGGCGGCGGGAAAGGGCGCGATCTTATGCAGAAGACATTGCCCCACCTTTCCATGGACGTTATGAATGTGTAATAATTGGTGGAGATTTCAACTGTGTTCTCAACCAGAAAGACCAATGGCCGCAAGCAAACATCAGCCAGGAGTTGCGAATCGTTGTCAACGACCTTGTACTTAGTGGCACGTGGGAATTAGGACATGGAGATGCACCGGGATACATCTATGTGACAAGTCATTCGGCGAGCAGGTTAGCTCGCATTTATATCTCACGGGCTCATGCAAATTTTGTCCAGGACACGGAACGCTGGCCATTGGCATTTTCCGATCACAGCGCTTACATCTGTACGGTGCTTCTTCCCCGTAGAGAGGTGTGGAACAGTAAGGCCCCGTGGAAATTAAACATTCAACATCTACATGATCCTGAATGCCGTCACCGGATCCTTGAAACATGGACGACGTGCGAGCGAAGGGTTGGAAGGTATGCGACGAAGCTTGATTGGTGGCTGACTTGTGCTAAACCGGCGCTTCACCGTACGTTCATCTCATATAGCAGGGAGATGGCAGAATGGCGCCGCCGTACGACCGACTTTTATTTTGCAGCGCTGCGCGACCTGGACGATGGTCCGCTGGGACAGGACGTCTGGATCGAACGCAAAAGGATAAAAGCTAAACTAGTGGCTTTAGCTCGGAAACATCTTCAGGGAACCATGGTGCGTGCCAGATGCCACGATACGATAATGCACGAGATTCCTTCCACGCACCACGTCGTGAATGAACGAAATCACCGACAACGCGTTTTCGTACGGGAATTAATTACCCGCGAAGACCGAAGAGTGACGCGTCAAGCGGACATTGTCTCTGCATTCGTCGACCATTACAAACACATCTATCGGGAAGAAGCAGCCCCTGTCGATGACCTCGACCGTATAGCCACGTGCGTCTCCCGTAGACTGACGGTGGAAGCCGCGGGAACCTTACTGGAATCCATTAGCTGTGAGGAAGTGTATGATGCGATCGCAAAGGGTGCGTTGAATCGGTCCCCAGGCGTTGATGGACTTCCTGATGAATTTTATCGAGAATTTCGCAACGAAATGGCACCGCGATGGACGGAAATGTACAAGGAGATGTTAAATTCCGATGCGCCTATTCCTCCGGCTTTTATGGAAGGCCTCTTGGTGCCAGTACATAAACCGAAGCCAGGAATTACGGTAACACATTATCGCCCCATCACTCTGCTTAATGCCGACTATAAGATCTTTGCACGGTTGCTAGCGTCCCGATGTCGTATGTTAATTCGTAGCGTTCTCTCTCCAGAACAGACGACACCGGGTGGATCGGTGAATGTGCAAACAGCTACTGGCGAATGCCGTGATGTGATAGCGTTGGCGGAGGAGTGTCGGCGTAAGGCGGCGATGGTGGCGGTTGATTTTGACAGCGCTTTTGATAAGGTGCGCCACAACTGTCTGTACGCTGTACTGGAACAAATGGGATTTCCAGACCGTTTTACTGGTCTCATTAGAAGGATTTACGGGGGCGCACAATCCTTGGTATAGGTTAATCGGCGTATAGCAGGGCCCATTCAAATTCGACGATCCATTCGCCAGGGCTGCCCTCTTTCGATGCCGCTGTTCGCGATAGCGTTGGAACCATTAATTGGGAGGCTAACAAATTCTCTTTCTGGGATGGAACTGCGGGGCTACACCTTCAAATGTCGTGCCTATGCGGACGACCTCCTGCTGCTCGTTCGTTCTGAGGAAGACGTGAAGACGGTCCTTGAACTGTTGTGGACCACAGTGTGACGGTGGGTAGTGCAGTGAACATGAACAAATCGGCGGCAATGCCGGTTGGAAGGGGCCTTACGCCGGAAGAAATCAGTCCGTTTCCTTATGTGCAACGATTCCGCTATCTCGGCATAGACTTTACCTCATCTGTAAAACATACTGCGGCAGTTAACTACTGACGTATTTTACAGACAACACGTACCATGGTCCGACAACATCTCCTACGACGCCTTGATCCTTTGCATCGACTCGAATATCTGAACACTTACGTGGTTTCTCGAATGGTGCATATTTCGCAGATCCTGCCCCTACCACTCACGCTCGGACGTCGACTTCAATCAGCACTAGGCTATTTTGTGACGATTTGGTCGCCCCTCAAGGTGCGATACGCAACGCTCACGCTCCCTACGGACATGGGGGGACTCGGAGTTACGAATGTTCACTGCCGAGCGACGGCGCTCCTTCTAGCCACTATGTACAAGCAATGGCGTAGCGGGCGTGATTCCCTTGCATCCCGCCTACTGGATCTCCTAGTTCCAGCGTCCCTCACACCGCCGGTGGCGGTGGGCAACATTACGTCACATTTTGTGCATGTATCAACATTTATCGTGGAACTTAGTTATATCAGAGACGAGCTTCCGCGCACGAGACCACCATGCGCGAAGGATTTTTATGTTTGGCTGCTACGACGGATAAGTCGTAATGTCATTGAACTCAAACACCCCAAGTTGCATTGGCCGAAGATTTGGAGACATCTGCACCTACCTTCGTTCGGGCACTGTGGTTCTATGTCACCTGTGGCAAGTTCAACACCAACCAACGACTCCATGCAATTGGACTAGTGGACACTCCATTATGCCCGAAATGTCGCCAAGTGGATGACGACCATCACCGCTTAACTTGTATCGCGGTGGAGGACGTATGGCTCCTAGGAAGACAGATGGTGGCTTGCTACCTCCGTGTGACCCCGCAATATATTACACCTGCTTCCTTCTTACATCCGGAGAGTGACTACTTTCCGGCGACTAAATCACACTCGATCATCTGGGTCAAAGGCTGGACGATCGCGTACCTCTATGGGGATGCTGCCAAGTTGCGACTCGACTTTTGGTATTTCTTGCAGCAAGCCCACAATGAGGTTCATAGATGGTCACACTATCGGATTTACTAAGATCGCAACTGTTGTGTGTGGAGGTCCAGGCCGAGGGATGAGAGATGGTGCGTGGTGGAGAAGCCGGAAGGTGCGTACAGCGCCTGGCGTCGCTGACGGGGCCCTCCTGCGCGGCCCTCTTGCCCACGGCGATGGACATCAGACAACTGAGCGGATCGCGGCACAACACCGAAATGGCGGGAACCACGGAAGCAGACCGTAGAGGAAAACAAGTCTACATCACCGCCATAGAAATCGCCCTATGTATTTTAGATCGTATAAAAATGATAATTTTACTGTTTTTTAATTTTGATGAGTACAGATTTTAACCTTGACATCTACAGATTTTAATTAAGTATTTTGGAGATTAAAGTTAATCAAAAAAATATACTGAACGCAATATGTGCAAATTGAATGTGACAAATGTACCAGACACAACCAGTCGGTAATAGTGTTATAATTAATGTAAATGACGTGCATTCTGCCAACCAATTTTATGTGACGCAGCATGTGAAAGTTGCTGGATTTGGACGGGTTACTCCTGTAACTGAAATGTCAGGTACGTTCTGGTACATTTGATGTTGATTAGATAGGATAAAAAAGATTTGCTTTCGAAGAAATAGTAAATTAGTATCATTATCGTTACAGATCTGAAGATGGTTCTCAATGAACCGAAACACGTCATATGAATAAAAAAATTTTGCAATCGAGACGGATTATAAGTAATATTATACAATCACTGATTGCTGCTATCCCATCAGATATCATGTCTGTTTTTGCAAAAACTCGGTGTTGTATATTTACACGCATGTTCGCCGAACCTACGTTGGTACCACCTTATAGGCAGTTCCCCGTTCGACGACACAGAATTGGGAGAAGTATGGCTTCTGGATCTCTGGAAGTTACCTCCTCTGCCGTTCCAAGCACCACCATGGCACAGTAGCGCGCTAGTATGTGTGCACAACGTGTAGACTTTCATCACCAGCGAATCCAGTTCCTTGGACTCGACTCTTGGTACCACTGGTTTACTGTTGCCTGGCACTAACTTGTGCCGATGGGATGGCCTCTTGAATCCGACCTCAGAACTCTGCTACCGCATCCAATGTTATTTCCATCTGCGATGCTACTATCGTTTTGACTTGTGCTAATAGTCGGCTACATGACAGGGAGCATAGCAGGTTGTCCGGGACAATAACTGTATCAACTTTGCTCCGCAGATATTACAACGCCTTACGGTCACCCGTGTCTTATTGCGTCAGTACATGTCTGAGTCGCTGTTCGTGTGATGTATTGACTCTCCGGATTAGCTTTCCATCTGAATTTTAGTGCGGCAGAGCAGTGATCAAGAGTGTAGTACCTCTGCAGCGTAGATATGATCAAGTAGGCTCACGACCTGGGCGAATTTTGTCGAGTCGGCCGTAATTCCTGCGTAGCTAAAACTGGATTCTAGTACGGTAACCATGCGATCGAGTTGTTCGGCCAAAAAGGAGTTAAGCTGACCGCCAGTTTACACACATTTGGTGCCCTTGTATCATGCACGATATTTAAACTCCGTACTAGTTGCTAAACCTTCTTCTTCAGCTCAGTTCATTTCGGCCTCACCACTTTCCAGGATTAGTGCGATTTGGGCTAACCGACCACTGCTTAGCGTGAACAAAGCTTAGTCTCGTGGCTTCAACGGAACAATATTCATTATCGTGGTAATAATATCCGCTGAACAGACTGGACAAGCGGTTACTCATGAGTCCAGTATGAATCCGAACGTTTAACTCGCAGGTGAAACATTCTAACCGTGCGTATAACAAAGAAAGGTGCTTCACCGCTTCTCTGTGTCACCACCATATCTCTTGGAGTTACACACCGTCGGGGAAATTTCAAAGCATTACCGTCACGCGTTTTTAGTATCAGATTCGACTGTTACTCAGACATTGCTGTAAGTCCGCTCCTACCTGTCTACCGAGTCAGCTGGAGTGGATTCGAACCCGTGATGCAAACTTCACTTCTCTACATCCGCAGCGTCGGAAACTAATATGAAATTTAAAAGCTCTATCGCCACACATTCTCGTGGGCCCCTACCACCACGGCACAGCGCGTCCCCAGGTTGCGGATAGGGGATACGGTCTTCAGATATGAAGGATAGCTGCGAATACAAAAAATAAGCAGTCGCGGACAGCCGGTGGGGAGCGGGCGATGGCGTGATGAACCATCCCTGTTTCCTCTTCTCTTACTATCAAATCTATTCATCAAGAATCAGCAACATTAATGGGCATGGGTCCCTTTGAAGTGAAATATTCCGCAGGTAAACTAGGTTCCCATTCGGATTTCCGGGCGGAACCTACTTCGAAGAGATTCAGGCCGAAAGGAACTTACAGGTTGGGAACATGGAACGTTAAAAGTTTGAACAGACCAGAAACGTTCCAGACATTATCAGACGAATTAGATACATATGATGTAGACTAGGTTCCCATTCGGATTTCCGGACGGAACCTACTTCGAAGAGATTCAGGCCGAAAGGAACTTACAGGTTGGGAACATGGAACGTTAAAAGATTGAACAGGCCAGAAACGTTCCAGACATTATCAGACGAATTAGATAGATATGATGTAGACATTACAGCTATTCAAGAAACTCTGTGGCAGGGGGAGGGTAGCATAAAGAGGGGTAACTATACGTTTTTCTACGGAGGTGCGGAAGCTCACAGTTTCGGAACAGGTTTCGCAGTACAGAGAAAAGTGCTTCACGCAATCAGAGATACAAGGTTCATTAGTGACCGACTATCAGTCATAGTGTTGTCCGGCAGGTGGAAAAGACTAGTAGTAATTAATGTACACGCACCAACTGAGGACACTGAAGAGGTTGTTAAAGACGGCTTTTATGAAGAACTTGATCAACTGTGGTATGAGTTCTCCTCGTACGATACAAAATTAATCATAGGTGATTTCAATGCGAAGATGGGGAAGGAGGAAGCATTCCGGCCTACAATTGGGAAAGAAAGTTTGCATAACATTTCGAATGATAATGGCACAAGGGTGGTTAATTTTGCTGTTTCAAAAGACATGATTGTTGAGAGCACATACTTCAAAAGGAAGGACATTCATAAAGCAACTTGGGTCTCTCCGGATGGACACACCCGAAACCAAATCGATCATGTTCTTGTAGATCGGAGGTGGCACACTAGTATAGAAAATGTTAGAACTTTCAGGAGAGCGGACTACGACTCTCATCATTTTCTTGTAGTTGCCAAAGTTCACCAACGGCTATCTCCAGCAACATCAAGGTGTCACAATGCAGAACTTGTTAGGTTCGACACTGACAAACTAAATGATGAAAACTATAGAAGAAGGTGCATGATAGAAATTTCAATTAGGTTTGGTGCTCTCAGGACACAGTAACATCAAGACGAGGATGTAAATAAACAGTGGATCACTGTGAGGAACAATATCAAAGAGGCAGTGAAGATAGGTGCAATTAAGAAGAACAGGAGGAAACCGTGGTTTCATGAGGAATGCAAGAAATTGGTAGAGGAATGGAGAAAAGCGCGATTAGATTGGGATAGAATGGGAGACGGAAAACGAGAGGAGTTCGTGAACTTGAGAAGGGAAGTAGGTCGTAGGCTACGGGCAAAGAAGAGGGATTATTTGAACAATCAAATTATAAAAATGGAAACAAACAGTAAAACAAAAAAACATCAGGGAACTTTACCTAGACATAAATGGGTATAGGAAGGGCTTCAAGGCTATGACAAATGCACTTCGAGGGGATGCTGGGGGAGTACTGACAGACCCCAGTGCTATATTAAGTAAATGGAGGGCTATTTTGAGCATCTATTAAATGTACACCAGGAAGCAGGAAATGAGCAGGCGTACGAAATATATACAGCAGAACCCCAGATACCCGAGCCAACGTTAAAGGAAGTAAGAGATGCAATCAACAAATTGAAACACCATAAAGCACCAGGATCAGATTGCATAACTGCAGAATTAGATAAAAATAGGGGACAAAAATTGGTGGAAGTAGTTCACAAAGTGATAACTAAAGTATGGAACTCAGAGATAATACCTTAAGAGTGACAGGAGTCGATACTGATCCCAATTATTAAGAAAGGTGACAAAATGGATTGTAGTAATTACAGAGGGATATCGCTATTACCAGTATGTTCCAAAATTTTATGCAGATGAAATTGTGGGGGATTACCAAGCCGGCTTTCTGAGGAACAGATCAACCATAGGACAAATATTCACCCTGCGTGAAATTTTGGAAAAGAAATGGCAATACAATAAACCAGTTCATAGATTTTACAATAGCATATGATTCAGTATTGCAATCAAAATTGTACAGAATTCGTTTGGAACTTGGAATGCCAAAGAAGTATGTTAGACTTATAGAAGCGAGTTTGAAAAACACAAATGGTAGAGTACCCTTGGGGATATTGGAGTCAGAAGAATGTGTAATAAAGATGCACTGTCTCCGCTGCTTTTTAATTTAGTCCTAGAATATATTGTACGAATGGCAGCAGATAATTCAGAGGGTGTGGAGTTAAATGGCAATATTAATATTTTAGGGTATGCAGATGATCTAAACATCATTAGCGATAGGAAAGAATCTGTAGCAGCATATGCGAATGCGTTAATCAAGGCTAGTGAAGATGTAGGTCTAAGGATTAGTGAAGAAAAAACTAAATACCTCGTTATTACTAGAATGCCAACAGCGGTAGATCAGGAAATGTTATGAGTTGGAGACATGCAGTTTGAAAAAGTGAACACATTTAAGTAGCTAGGCGTGGACATCACTTTGAGAAAAGAGATTGAATCCGAACGGAGGAAGAGATTACGGGCAGGAAATGCGTGCTACTTAGCTTTGAATAGATTACTTTCATCACGGATATTGTCTAGGAATTTAAACATTAGAAAATACAAAACTGCTATTCTACCATTTATGCTGTATGGGTGTGAGACTTGGTCTCTCACTGGGCAAAATGAAAAGCCATTTCGAGTATTTGAAAACAAAATTTTGAAGAAAATTTTCGGAGCAAAAAGGGATGACACTAGCGGAGAGTGGCGAAAACTGCATAACGAAGAGGTTCATGAACTCTATTCAAGCCCTGACATAATCAGTATTATTAAATCACGTAGGCTGCGATGGGAGGGTCACGTAGCTCGAATGGATGAGGGCAGGGCAGCACGCAGAGTACTGGTAGGGCACCTAGAAGGAAAATGTCCTGTGGGGAGACCGAGGCGTAGATGGGAGCACAATGTGAAGGCTGATTTGAGGAGCCTAGGTATTGAAGGTGAATGGAAGGAAATAGCCCAAGACAGGGACAGATGGCGAAAATACGTTGCTGCGGTAATGGACTCTCGAGTCCGGTATGACCAGTGAGTAAGTAAGTAAGTAAGTAAGTATGCTGGACTGTTACTCATCCGTTGCTGTGAGTCTCCTCTCACTTGCCCACCGAGTCAGGTGGACCGGATCCGAACCGGTGACGCTATGTAATAGCACACTGACATAAAAAAAGTTTGTAAAAATAACAGAGGTCGTAATGTTCATAAACTTTATTAAATAAAGTAGGTAAAGATATATAACGAAACCGAGTAAGTGGCGTGAGTGCAGAAGCTGTTTGATATTAACCAAAACTGACAGATGTAATCACAGAAAGAAAAATCATGGAACATATGAAACCATTTAAGAAATCAGTTGCTGAAGTGTTTAGCTGCTTTGACAGCTGCGACTCATTTGTTATCACACACGTCACACGTCGCTAGCTAGTGAGAACTACGTAGAAGATGCTACTAAATTGTTTAAATTTTGATTGTAAAACTTTTCTAAAAAATACGTAAATCAAATTCAGAACTAATAATTTTGGTGCTTCGAACTATTCTCAGATGGCACTCGTAGAGGATCCACAACGTACAGCAGTTTGTACCACAGGGCGCACAACGACGTGTAGACTTCGCTCTCCATTCCGTCGCAAGGACTGAAGTTGACAAGGGACAGACGAAGTCCATTTTCCTCTGACGGGTGAGGTGAACACTCAGAATTGAGGAATTTGGGAATCCTCTCTTCAAGTCACTGGACATGAAGTTCCTCAGTATGGTGAACAAGTCACTATATTCCGTAGCTTCACGGCTAGGTTCATCATTGGCCCATTCTTTTTTGAACAGGATGTCAAATGAAACGCCTTTCAGCTGTCAGTTGTCATCCTTATTTTATCGGGCAACCTGTTTCATCGTTTTACTACGCCATCTTCAGGCCCCTGACCGACTTGTAGGCAGGTGATGGTTGAAGTGATCACTCCAACAAATATCTACTAATACCAGTATTTCTGGCCCCTGTTTTGATCACAAGCGAGGTAGAAAATTCCTACACGTCGGTCAGGGGCCTGAATATGGCGTAGTAAAACGCTGAAACTGGTAGCCCAATAAAATAAGGTTGAAAATTGACGGCTGAAAGGCGTTTACTTTGACATCCTGTATCGAACAGCAGAGTCTCGCAACCATCACTAAAAAGATAGACATACGGAGTCGTTTTTGAACAGGTTGGTGCTCAAGGAACAAAGACCCACAGTGTGACTGGCCAGCGCTACTGCGAGCATGTTATACCCGCCCTAATGGAGAGAGACTTATTGAACTCTGCAGTTTTCATGCAAGATGGGTCCCCATCCACATCAGTCGTGTTCACCTGCTTCTCCGAAAACCATTTGGAAACGATCGAATTATCAGCCGATCGTATCCTTATGCCTGACCGGCACTATCACCTGATCTCACTACCTGTGATTTCTCGTTTGTGGTCTACCTGAAGGATAGGGTTCACTAGGTCGGCATTCACAAAAGGGCTGATCTGAAGCGCAGCATATCAAAACAGGTAGCCAGTATACCTACAGACATCCTTCGTTCTGCTGTGAAGAACGCAATCTTGCGCTTTAAGACTCCTATGGACAGTCGGCCAGAGTGACCGAGCGGTTCTAGGCGCTTCAGTCTGGAACCGCCCACCACTACGGTCGCAGGTTCGAATACTGCCTCGGGCACAGATGTGTGTCATGTTCAAAAGAATGATTCAAATGGCTCTGAGCACTATGGGACTTAACTGCTGAGGTCATCAGTCCCCTAGAACTTAAAACTACTTGAACCTAACTAACCTAAGGCCATCACACAGATCCATGCCCGAGGCAGGATTCGAACCTGCGACCGTAGAGGTCGCGCGGTTCCAGACTGTAGTGCCTAAAACCGCTCGGCCACCACGGGCGGCGTGTATGATGTCCTTAGATTAATTAGGCTTAAGTAGTTCTAAGTTCTAGGGGACTGATGACCTCAGATTTTAAGTCCCATAGTGCTCAGAGCCATTTGAACTCTTCTGGACACTGATGGGCGCCATACGAGCCCCTTTTGTAGAAGTAATGGTAACTGAGGTGTCCTGCCCACTCGTCTCTCATAGGGTGCCTATAGGATGCTGCTTTCTCTGATAGCTATACAACAGTTCAAGTAACTCATATTAACGGTTTTTATTACAATAAGGTAGATTGACAATACTTAACTTTGGTTTACGATGTCGTGTTGCAAGCTATTGGCGACATGCAAATAATCAATTTCCTTCGCTATATGGAATTTCCGTGCAAGTAATGAATATGGATCACAAGTAACAGGACTACGAATGCTCTCTTCTAGGTCTGTGTGTACTCGTGTCTGTCTTCTACTGTACGGGTCTGTTAGTGCTGGTCTGCTACTGTACGGCCGAAACTGGCAGGAGCGGGGTTTGTATTCTCTTCGGCTAGAGGCCGCTCCTGTTGTGGTGCGGTCCTAGTCAGCGAATTATCGGCTGACGTTGTTTAAGGAGGAACAGTACCGGAATGATTTACCGTAGCAACACATTAAAAGTGTTTCAATTGAACTGATTCTGCATTATTCCTTTTCACCATTGGCATTAATGCTACCAAGTTTGGTATTCGTACGGTAATTAGTTGTCGTGTTATAAAGTGTTAAATAGGAAAAGTTTAATAATAACCACCCAGTACAATTGAACATGGAGACAACCACATATAACGTTGGCTCAGCAGCTTGCCCTCAGTTCACGTTCAAAGGTTTATTACGAAATACCAAACCCTCAAAGGCTACTACGCGTATGCCTTGTGGTCCATTCGTGCAAGCGAACAACTTCTCCATACACAAACATGAGCGGAGGAAACCCCATTCAAAATTGTAGTGTTCCTTATAATGCAACCTCCTACTAGAGGTGTTACAGTGGATCTATATTTGAGAAAGATTAAGGAAAGGCAAACCTACGTTTCTAGCATTTGTAGACTTAGAGAAAGCTTTTGACAATGTTGACTGGAATACTCTATTTCAAATTCGACAGGTGGCAGGGGTAAAATACAGGGAGCGAAAGGCTATTTACAATTCGTACAGAAACCAGATGGCAGTTATGAGTCGAAGGGCATGAAAGGGAAGCAGTGGTTGGGAAGGGAGTGAGACAGCGTTGTAGCCTCTCCCCTATGTTATTCAATCTGTATATTGAGCAAGCAGTAAAGGAAACAAAAGAAAAGTTCGGAGTAGGTATTAAAATCCATGGAGAAGAAATAAAAACTTTGACGATCGCCGACGATATTGTAATTCTGTCAGAGACAGCTAAGGACTTGGAACAGCACTTGAACGGAATAGACAGTGTCTTGAAAGGAGAGTATAAGATGAATATCAACAAAAGCAAAACGAGGATAATGGAATGTAGTCGAATTAAGTCTGGAGATGCTGAGGAAATTAGATTAGGAAATGAGACACTTAAAGTAGTAAAATAGTTCTGCTATTTGGGGAGCAAAATAACTGATGATGGGCGAAGTAGAGAGGATATAAAATGTAGACTGGCAATGGCAAGAAAAGCGTTTCTGAAGAAGAGAAATTTGTTAACATCGTTTATAGATTTAAGTGTCAGGAAGTCGTTTCTGAAAGTATTTGTATGGAGTGTAGCCATATATGGAAGTGAAACTTGGACCATAAATAGTTTGGACAAGAAGAGAATAGAAGCTTTCGAAATGTGGTGCTACAGAAGAATGCTGAAGATTAGATGGGTAGATCACATTACTAACGAGGAGGTATTGAACAGAATTGGGGAGAAGAGGAGTTTGTGGCACAACTTGACTAGAAGAAGGGATCGGTTGCTAGGACATGTTCTGAAGCATCAAGGGATCACCAATTTAGTATTGGAGGGCAACGTGGAGGGTAAAAATCGTAGATGGAGGCCAAGAGATGAATACACTAATCAGATTCAGAAGGATGTAGGTTGCAGTAGGTACTGGGAAATTAAGAAGCTTGCCCAGGATGGAGTAGCATGGAGAGCTGCATCAGACCAGTCTCAGGACTGAAGACCACAACAACAATAACAACATATTTGAGTCTCACGCCAGCGACCAGCTGCAGCGCCATGTTACAAAAACAATATAATTTCTCACAAAATCATACGAAACCTTGACGGACACCCAGGTGCCTTAACACATGCCCATTCCCAGTACCAGCAGTTGACTTCAAGGTGCATGAAATCCAGAGCAAGTCGTTCCAACGACCAGGGCCGCCCCATACACCCCAATAACCATGCATGTGACTCTGTATTCGGTCCCCGACGGCCAGCCGCCTAATATCCACTCCCGCAGCAACGCCACACTGTCCCCGGCTCGCCGCGCTTGCCCTCCATATTGCTGATCACATCCTGGCGCCTGGCCAACCCGTGCGTCCGCGACTGCCCTGGGGGACCGAACATTCTCCACTTACACCACTTGAATGCTTTGCACATTCCCTCTAGCTCTCCCTACGTGGCTCTCAGTCAAAGATTATAACTCCCGTCGTAAAACATGGTCGACAGCAGCCCACACAGCTGAACGTACTCCTTCTAAGTAACGGCACTTTGTTTGGCCTCATTAGGCTGCACCCATGCTGCTTTTTCAGATACGTGAACAACACGTTCTCCGTATGTTCCTATGGCGAAACAGTACTACATTGATTTTACGAATATTTGAAGAAGGTACTCAAGGATATCCAGTTCACGATCGAAGTAGAGGAGCACTGGTTAATTCCATTCAAAGACGTGGAAGTAAATAGGTCACACTACAGAGTGTATCAGAAGCCCCCAACAAGCACAAATGTTTACATGACGAAATCGATCACCACAATTCAGTAAAGGAACTCATAAATTCTTCCGCTGAATGCCAGTGTGTGGCATCTACGTCTGCGTGGCAGTCAAGTGGTAACGAGACAGATGGAAAAAGTAAATATTCGCCATAACTGTTACACATATACACCACTGTGAGACAAGGTGGTCTTGGAAAAACGTCTGCTATTGCCTGCAAAATCACGATTGCGCGCAGGCGTGCACCTCCTCTACCGAAGAAATTCTAGGGCCATTAGTGTCTTCCTTTTGAGCTCCAAACACATGGAAATCGGCGTACGAAGAGATCGGGAGTGCTTGGAGTATGTGTAAGAATTTCCAAGCGAAACTTCTGGAGTGTAGTTAAGACAACCTTCGCAAGGTGTGGACGGTAATTTTGTTGGTAGCTTGTATCGAGTACGTTGCCGAAGTCTCGTTGAGAAGCCCTTACACATTCACCTTACAATCCTAATCGATTTCATGTGTTTAGAGCCCTGAAGAAAGACATTCGTGGCCGCAGGTTAGGTTTTAATCGTTCATGGTTAGGGAGCTTCTACACAAGAACGAATTCATAAGTAGTGAGAGCAATCGGCCCACTTATCAAAAACAAGACGTTCCTCCACGATGAAGACGGAGGTCTAGCATTCGTAACGAAAAGGATCTCAGAATCAAACTTCCATTCTGATCCTGAACACCAAATACAAATATTGGGATGATTCCCTTAAAACCATAGTACGCTACTGCCAATCCTATTCTTGTCCAGTCAGAACTTATGTTCATTATGTAATCTCCTCTTCGCGGGATGGATATTAAAATCTTGTTTTCCCAAATTAACTGAAAATTGCCAACTTCATAATCTGCCTCAAAGACTGAAGATTTTTATATGGTTTTCGGCTTGTCCTCTCTGAAGAAGACCTCTTATACTTGTGGCTACACTGATATTGATACACAGGTACCACTAAGTAGAACAAGTAGAATGGTAAATCAATAAGAGGAAATAATCGGTACTGAAACATCACAACGTAAGTATACTTGGTGAGCTCAGTGGCGGATACAGAAAAATCTCAAGGAGGGAGCGCTACAGATATCTTAAGCTACCTTTACTTTTATCGTAATAAAAAATAAACTCACATGCAAAGTTTAAGAATGTTTTATTTACACAGATTATACACATATACAGGACAATGCCATCTTATGATATAAAAAATTTGCAGTTGTGGTTCTCTATCTTAAATGATAAATTTTATGCGCCTATTCTTCCTGGCAAATTGGTTAATTAGATCGCCAATAGGACAATTAATGTCAGGGTTAGTGTTCAACAGAGCTAAGCCATTAAGTCGATCCTACTTCGTTGTCGACCTCAGCCATTTCTTTGTACGCCGCAATGTTGAAAAAGTCTTTCTACTGTAGCACTAGATGCAGGTAGACAAGCAAATATGTAGTAGAGTGTGTGCAGGGTAGGTTAGTCAGATCTAGGACAAACAGACAATGCTTGCATAGCAGATCACGATCATTAAGGGCGCTTATGCTCGTTTCCTTGTATTGAAGAATCTCTCCCATTAGTCTCTTTTTAATCACAAAGAGTTATTCTTCTTCAAAGAACGGTAGTTCAGTTAAGCACTGATTCAATTTTTGTGGCAGATCATTACCGTCATGCTTCAGTAGTTGTGAAGGCAAAAGTATGTTGAATTTTAAATGATATATATTTTCCTCACAAAACGTTCTCTCATGTCTGTTGTAACATGGTCCAGTGTTGGAATAAAAAAAATCTTTCCAATATGTCACAGTATCATCATTGTGATCGCAGTATTCCCTGTGCCGGTGTCTGCCTGTAAGACAAGGAACACTCATCTACACGTCTAACTCTTCCATAACTACCTTCGCCTCTTCAGCAATACGAGCAAAGTGGCTATCAGCATTAGCTCTCATACACCTTGAGCCTCGAATCTAATTTTGCTTTTGCCATCGCGACGTCCTAGCTAGGGTCTTGTAAGATTTTGCTTACTGGATATGTTATGCTCACAATGTCACTTCCCGCGCCTGGGTTCGATTCCAGGCGGGGTCAGGGATTTTCTCTGCCTCCTGATGACTGGGTGTTGTGTGATGTCCTTAGGATAGTTAGGTTTAAGTAGTTCTAGGTTCTAGGGGACTGATGACCATAGATGTTAAGTCCCATAGTGCTCAGAGCCGTTTGAACCATTTTTTTTTTTTGAACTCTCCATTAGATATAGCTCGAAGGAGAATATTGGCTTTGGCAGCCGCTGTTCTATCCCTCAAACACTGTATTTCTTTAAGGACTTCCCAAATTCTTCCGAGATCAGCTGCGAATTGAATAACAACACCATGTCGCTCAACCCATCTCGAATGTCAATGTGACTGCTGCCAGTGTTTTAGGTGACTCTTTAATGTTGCTAACCGCTTGCTAGATGATTTAAAGAACGACAATTCTTCTTCAATAGTGGCATGTGAATTTTGCACACTTGTAACTTTGCAACTAACGGGGGCAGCGCACGTGGCAATGCGGTCGACGACCGCCCCCATATATATCGGCCACTGGGTGAAGTACCTGCTGAGAAGGATAATGAAGAATATAGTTCTTGGAAACACTTCTGTTTCTGTAGGATCTGGTAGAACTTGGAGAGACAGAAAATCTAACGAAAATTCAAACCAATCGCTGAATACTTAAAATAATTGTTCAACGGAACAACTAGCACTTTTTTCAGTGTAATTCCTTTTTTCCCTGAGAAAAGACATTTGTTTTTAATTCTGAACTTTACTGTATTAGAATGCAAGTAGGTTTTGTATTCGATGTTTTTTTTTCTTTCTTTAAATAGATTTCACAATTAGGAAAGACAAAATAATCAACAGGTGCTAAATTTAGGGCTTAGAAGGTAAGGCATTTACATGTAATTAACTTTTGCCATTACCAAGGCTGACGTGTGAGGATGTGCTATGACCTGGAGCAAGAACACTTTGAGCGTCAGCTGTGTATGCAGACTGTAAAATAATGAAACTTAAAAATTATTACCATTTTACTCTCTTTCAAATAGCCAGATATGATAGTATCCTGTAAACCTGAAATAAAACCTTCGACCATCATTTACTCCGCCGACACCGTTTCCGATATTTTACAGTCCTTCTTAGCCTTCAACAGTTCTCTGTGTTGATGTGAAGTTTTGACTCCAGGGTGAAATGACTAATTCATATCACCTCTAGGTACCAGCACTTTTGAAAGGCACAATTTTTGGCAAGTGTTTGTCTATAGGTTGGAGGAAATTTAGGATATTGAGAGCTACTCCAGAGGAGTTAGTGAATTAGTTACATGTTCCATGGATCATTTTGCGCAACAGATCGTAATGATGTGGAACGAGACAGCTTAAATTCACATCGCAGATTAAATACAGTTACGTTCTGAATACTTCTAATTTCATTTTCTTTACAAAAAGAAAAGAAGATATATAGATGAGAGTAATTCCTACCCATCACCTCTTTCACACATTACAGTAATACAGTAATAGAAATTCTTCTACAGAGTAGAAACTTTCTCAGTTTGTTATCAAATTTTACTTTGTTGTCTGTCAGATATTTTATATCACGGGGTAAATGATCAAAGATATTAGTGCAGCATTCTGCACCCCTTTTTGCGCTAAAGACAACCTTAATGAGGAGTAAAGAACGCCATTTTTCCTTCTGGTATTGTAATTAATTATCCCATTGTTCCATTTGGACTGTAGTGGAGTATTTACAACAAAATTCACGAAGGAATAAATATACTGTGAAGCAGCAGTCAGAGTACCAAACTCTTTAAATAGATGTCTACAAGATGATAGTGGGTGATCACCACATGTTATTCTTACCGCAAGTTTTTGCGCAATGAAGACTTTCTTTCTTAAAGATGATTAATTACAATACTAGTGTCATCTGAAAAACGAACTCATTCTGTTTTTTTGATACTAGATGGAAGATTTACATATATGAGGAACAGTAGTGGACCTAAGATTAAAGCCTGGGGAACCCCACAAGTGATTTTTTTTTTCCCCACAGTTATATTATGTCCTGGACTATATTGCTTGAATTACTATGTACCACTTTCTTCATTCATTTTGTTAGATATGACCTGATCCATTGGTTGGTTATACTATCACTCCCATAAAACGTCACTTTATCCGGGAGACTACTGTGATTCACACAGTCAAAGGCCTTAGTGAGGTCGCAGAAGATATCAACCGACGCTATTCTATTATATAATGCTTGTCAGTTCTAGTAAATGAATGTGTAAATGACATTCTCACTAGAGCAATCCTTCTGGAATTTGCTAGGGATAGTATTCTTGCTAAGGTGAGATACTATTCTAGAATACATCACATTCTCAAATATTTTGAAAGAAGGTGTAAGCAGTGAAAAAGGTCTTTAGTTATTGATATCTCTGTTATCACCTTTATTAAAGAGGGATTTAACCATGGCATATTTCAGTCTCTCTGGAAAAATGCCTTGAGTTACTGATTCGTTACATATTTCATATAAGACTGGGCTTATAATGGGTAACAAATTTTTAGTACTCTGTTGGAAACGCCATCAAAACCAGATGAGCTTTTATTTTTCAGAGAACGTATAATTTTCTTAATATTAGTTAAGACACAAATTTAAATACAGGAATTAACACATGCACTAGTCCATCATCAGTAAGGACATACACAAGGCGATTTTTGCAGAATACCATTAGACTCCTTGCTGGGGAACACTTTTCTGCTGCCCCTCATGTGAAAAATTCCGGCTTGTACTGGGAAAACCCGACCGTTAAGGATGATAGTCACAGACATATTTGTTAAAGTTCGTCTATATGGACGTTGTCACAGACACTTATGAGCAATAACCAGTACCCACAAGTGCTGCCGTCTCATGCCTAAAGCATCTAAACCGCGAATCTACATCTACAAACATATTCCGCAGGCCACTGTATGGTGCGTGACGGAAGGTACCATGTATCGTGTACCTCTACGTAGAATCGCTTGATACCATGCACCAATCATTCACCATCCGGTAATAGATGCACTGAAGCACCCCCATTAAATTTCCATCAGCCAGTGATCCCTATGCCTCAAACTCATAGGTAAGTGACACACAGGAAGCCTGCGATAATTATTAGTACTTTGAGAATATTATTGATCACTCTGAATAAAAATTCCCATATTTTCATCTCTAGCTATATTTATTAATTTTCGCTACCATCAATAAATTTCAAAGGCATATATCTTCATCCTCAGTCAAAAGGTGCGGGCATCGATGTATTACACCTCCATAAGTATATCAGCTGACCAGGAGGCAGTATATACAACGAGTATGATTGCACATCGACTTGTAATGTTAGTTTAAAAACAGCATGTATTGAATATCTTCAAAGAATGACAGAACTGTATCTGCGTCAAGTCACATGAAGTTCTTTAATCTTTACTAACAACGGATGTATAAGAGAAGCAAAGGCTCTATATTTTTCAACGTTTGAGCCACATCAGTATAACTAGAAGAGGAAATAGTTTTAGAATGAAGGTGTAAAGACGCCTGACAGCTACGATGGGGACCTAATCCACATCTCATGCTTGGCATGTTGAAACATTAGTAGGGTTGCTATTGTAAGGTCATTATTATACATTGTAGCCGTAATACGTTTACGATATGTGATTGCATTTAATAACTGTGCACGATATTACTGTAACTAACGTTGCTCATGTTTCTTATAAAAGTAGTATACGGTGCGTAGAAGTGGGTAGATAGAAGACTCTCGAGGCCTTGCGACAAATAATACAAACGTTCGACAGAGAAATTCAGCCTCCCAGACCCATAATAATAGAAACAACAGTACAACGTTCGTCAAGGATAAATTAAACGTTTTATTGACAGCTGATTGAGAAATCCTATGGAGACAAATTTCGACAGCACTGATTTTGGGATCGATATTTGGAGTCGTATTTAATTGAAACATCAAGGCACACAGAAGCACAGAAAGAACGAGTGAATGTACGCTTTCTAGAGACACGAAAAGATTTTGCCACTGACGTGCAAAATCTCCTAGAAAAGATGCATAAGAGAGCGATACCACCCCACTACTCGTCATTCTACATAGAATTTCCCACTACTGTGGCAGCCTTAAAAGGTCTCCCAGAATAGGCGTATGCACTCACTCTTGCATGCAATGATCCGCCCTCTGTGGATGAGCGGCTTTTTTTCTCCTCGGGAAAACTTTACTCCTTGACCAACGACTAATAATTTCACATAGGTCTATTAATTCACTTTGTGTGATCCGCTACAAGAGCAACGTATTTCTACATGGCCCGTGCTGTGTAGTTCTGGACATCCCTTGCTGCACCGATAGACAGCTGTGCATACACTATCACCTACCAAGTATGGATTTGTGGTTAAAAGAGTGATTTCGTTTTGAATATTAAGTTGTATACCCCTTCTGATTGTAAAACAAGTATAAGTCTCTCTTGTGTATATGACTCGTTGTTCTCATAGAGGGGCACTGGTGAGGTCCACAACAGTGATAAGCCTGTACCTAAGACAGTTCCGTTCGAATAGGCCTCAGCCCTTCATCTGTCTTTAGAGAAATTAGTTCACATTCGTTTACAGTACGCTTTTCGCAACTAGCAGTGTGCTAGTATACCTAAAATGGTTTATAACACATTAGCTCCTAATGGGATGTGACCAGAAGACTTGATTTGGAAAACGTGCTTAATTTTAGCACCGCATCAGAAAGACTATTCTAGTAGGACAAAAGGCATAAAAGTTGGCGTAGCCCAGTTTACGGTGATGCGAGGAAACCGGGGCCAATGCAAGTGTTTTTCGATCCCAGAAGCCCCCGGGTAATATCATACAGAGAAGATCGGGTCATATGTTTTCAGTGTAAAGGTCAGAGGATTCGTACTGCCCCTGTAATACGCCGGGGTGTCAATAGTATGCGAAAATCTCCAATCTCTATCTGACCACCAGTATTTAATGGGGCGCACCGCGGTGAAAACACCTTTATTAAGCAAACAAGGTGAAAGGAGGCATTAGACAAAGCAACATCAAAACTGGAGGGTGCAGTAATGGTCCAAGATGTTATTCATGGACTAATCTAAGTTTGAAATGTTTGGAAGCTATCGTCGAATGTTTGTACTTCCATTTTGTGGAGGAGGTATGAAGAGTGAGCGTGTGTCGCCAACGGTGAAACATGGTGCAAGATATGCCGTAGTTTGGGGTTGTTTTGCGGTTGGTAACGTGGGAATTAATCGAAGATTAAGTAAGGCAGGATACTGAGCCGTAGCAAAATTTCCTGATTTGAAGAGCGCGTCGCAGCACGTAGTTTGAAGCAGTCGCCCTCCGTTTCTGGCGGTGGCGCCGCTGTGGCAATCGCAGCTTTGGCGTCTCCCTCTGGTGGAAAAGGGAAAAGGTTGCCTGTTCACGTGCATTTAAGTGACGCTATAAGCTCACCAGGGGGACTCTGACAGTCTCGACGAGTCTAGTAGGTCGGTCAGTCGGAGTGAGGCTAGGTCAGTCTCGTGTCACCAGTTGCTGGTCTGGCTCTCGTTTGCATTTGTGCGGCAGTTAGTGTCTGTCTGTCGTCGGAGTGCTAGTATGTCTGTCGTTTGGATCAAACCTTAAAGCCAGAAAATGAGTCTTGCCACTCCGCCAGTAACAGAACTCAGCCAGTGGTCGCCCGGTCGGGGCTGAGTTCCTGCACCTGAGTCTGCGCGTTACGCCACCAGTCTGCTCGAGTTGCTCGGGCAACGGTCATTGGCGGTTGGATCGTTCGTTGGTCGGTCGCACACTGGGAAACAAGATGACTTGTCCGTCTGGAGTGTCGGCGCATGTGAGGTCACCACGTGAGTCCAGTGGCCGCGCCGTATAGCGAGGCGTAGTGGCTTCGCGGCCGACACGAGAGCAACACTGGTCAACCCACGATATCGGTCTGGCCGGGGCAAGCCGCGACGCCGTGAGACGGGAGATCGGCGCGCCTTCCTGCGTCCGTTGAAGCGGCTGGCAGCGGACGGTTCGGAAGAGCGTTTTGGCGGTGCTGCGCTAGGTCTTCGCCAGAAATCGCAGTTATTAGAAGCTGAGTGATTAGTGATATGTTGTTTCATTACTTGTTAAATTCTACTTCTGTTGTTGGTCAGTCTCTCATCCCCAGCTTGCTCGTTTGTCTCGTCCGCATTTGCTAGACAGTTAGTGTCTGTCTGTCGGTCTGCCATAAGTTAATAGCTGCCTCTGTCATGTGTGTCGGATTCGGTGCTAACGAATTTATAGAATTAAGGTAAAGGCCGAATTCCTGAAATATCTTTTTATCTTGCCTGTCATCTTGCGAGGCGTTATATGTGTAATATAGAGCATGTTGTACAGTTTACTTAAGTCTGAATTTCATGGGTTTTATTTAGTTATTTTTATAAAGTTGCCACCCTTCCATCATAAGAGACCTTTTAAAAACAAATAGCACTTTTGGTAGAAAATAATTTCCTAGTGTGAGTGTTTGTACCATTTCCATCCCTCTTACGGGGTGCATAGTTAATGCGTTTGTGTGGGTTGTTAAAATTTTTAGTTTAAAGTAATCTGGTGTGTTGCAGATTTGCACCAGTGTAGTCTTTCAGAGGTCGTTGTGAGCGGTCGTGACTACGGCCGTGTTAAAAGGGAGCGGAAGCTTCTCAGTCCGAAGTCTCCTACTGTACAAAAACAAAAAAAAAAAAAAAACAAAAAAAAAACAAAAAAAAATGTTTATTCTGCCTCTGAATAGTTCTAACTTGATATTTCGAGGGTGCTTTTCTGATTATAATATTAAATCTGTTTTGAGAAAGCTTTTGGGAATAAAATTCACATTTGTTAAATTGTAACTTGATATTTCGAGGGTGCTTTTCTGCTTATAAATTTTAAATCTGTTTATGAAGAGGCTTTTATGAATAAAATTTCCATTGGTTAAAATTTAATTTGTTTCCATCAATTACTCCTCGGCAACTACTTCCACGCTCACATAGTGCGTTAATGTTCTTGATGAATCGCTAGTAAATAAAGTAAATTCTTTAAGGAAAGATTTTGAAAGTGAATAGTAAATTTTCACGGTTCAGATATCACAGGATACTGTTCAATAATGCAGTTCCATCTGGGAAGAGACTTATGCGTCGTGGGCTCGTTCTGCAGCAAGGCAATGATCCCAAACATACTTCTAAATTGTGCAGAGGGCATGTCAATAGAAAAGAGAAATATGGGCAACTGAAGAATATGATCTTGGCAAGCCAATTACCTAACTTAAATCCCATTGAATTCTTAAGAGATGAACTTGACAGGGTGGTGAGAAAACTGAGGTCATCTTATGTCGAAGACCTGTGGAATAATTTGTGGACGTGTTGGATTGCAATATCTGCAGAAACAGTGTAAAATCTTACCTCCAGAATGCCAAGAGTTTGTGCAGCTTTTCTGAGGGCAAAGAAGCTAAAATATAAACCATATTGTATTGTACATAATGAGAGAGGGAGGAAATATTTGTTTTGTTGGTCTATTTAGTCTGTATGATATCTTTGTACAGTGAAATAAAATACATAGTTTTTATCACGAGTGATCGAAAAGTTTGAACAGGTAGTTTGTACAGAGCCATTATAGCTACATTCACTGCTGCGTTTTTGTAGGACGTTATCCTAGTGTCATATGTCCTTTCACTGCCATAGTCTCCTTCTTCTTCTACTTCTAGTTGTACTTCTTCTTCTATTTCCTGTTTCCTCCACTGGGTCAGTATTGCAAGCCTGTATGGGAAGAATCACTGTTATTGACAGCTGGTGGTCGGATATCCTGCCTCATGGCAGCAGTCCCGCCGGGACGGAATTCATGCATCCCATCTGTCGGTGTCTAGCTTGAATCTCTTATTCAAGTGTGAGAACGCTTCGAATTATTTGCGTAGTTCGTAGCTGAGGCGGGAATTGCATACCACCCTGCAATTCAACTAGATGGATGTGAGAAACAGCCTAAAAGCCACATTACGTGTGACCAGCCCACTGGCCCTCGTCGTTAATTCGAGAATCGGGTTAGATCACTGGCAGTTTCGCCTCCACTAACTCGGAAGCGGCGTATTACCGTGCTCGGCTATCTGGTTTATGACTGCCACAGTATTTTCAAGGTAATACTGGAAGGAGCTGGGGTCGGGGGCGTGACAAAGATATACTTACCTGTTTAACTCAGATATATTCCTGAGTTCTGAAATCATATTTGGGCCGCCTGTCTTCCACCCAAGAGGAAAAAATACAGAAAAATGGTTGTTTTCTTTTTCTGGCAACGTAGATAAAAACAATTTTTTCCTCTGTTAAAACAAGCTGTCAACCTTATATTCGTTTGACTGATACCTGTCACTAATGAAATTATTTAATGCTTTAATATATGTAATAATCTTAGGAGTATTCATTAACATTAGTGTTAATTATTATTTTTCCCACATATCTTAGGCTTAGCCTCAGATCGGAATAGTTGTATTGTGAGCGATGTCGGTCCAATAATTCCTTAAGGATACGAGTTAATAGTTGTGAAACTAGCTGCAGCCGCTTCATATGATGATGGAATTATTACTGAATAATAGAACTAACAAATAATAGAATTTCCATAATGTAATGGGTGCAGAAAATGGTAAACCTGTACAATGGAAGATATATGTTGAATGCAACATTTAGCTACATTATTACAATAATCTGACTAAATTATCTTATGTTGAGAAAGTAGAAGAAGCGACCTATTTTTTACTAGGAAAAAATTTTCAGTAGCCAAGGTCGCATAAATTAGTCTTTATTGTTGACAACCGATGTCGAAAGTTGTAACTGACATCTTCTGGCCTTCAAAAACTTTTTGTTTTAAAACGTGTTCCATTGCGAGTTAGTACCTCGTGCCATGTCGTCGTAATGGTGGATAACATGCAGCACATTATACACTGGTGAGTGCTACGTATGTGAACATTCCCATGGTTTTATTGTGGAAAATTTGTGTACAATGTGCTGCATTTTATGCAACATAATAACAACATGGCATGAGGTATTAAGTCACAAAGGAACACGTTTTATAACAAAAAGGTTTTGAAGACCAGAGGACGAAAGTTCGGAGCAGTCGGAACCGGTTGACAATAACAAAAACCAACTTATGCGGTCTTGGCTACTGAAAGTTTGTCCCTTTACAAGAATCAATTTTCGTGAAAAATTTTCAAGTTTAATGGTCGCTGATTATTCTTACATTCGATAAATATAGGTTTGAACGGTGTTAACATGTGATCCATTGCCTTTAATGAAACTAAGTTTTATCAGAAATTAATAGCTGATTAGTTAAACTTTCCGTATTCTCAAAAATCTCTTCTGTTTGAGAAAGAGCAACTTCAGCTGCTGTAAGAGCTTCATATGCTGATGGAATTATTACTGAAAAATAGAACCAACAAATAATAGAATTTCCATAATGTAATGGCTGCAGAAAATGGTAAACCTGTACAATGGAAGATATCCTGCAGTCTTGCTAAAAAAAAAGTAAGTTTTATGCAGAATGACTTTACGATGTTGAAAGAAAGTGAGACGACGTACAGGTAGTACAGCACGGAACCAGAAAGTTATGTAGCACTTGTAATATAAAATAATATCATGAAGTATATATCACAAATAACAAGTCCAAAAGATATAAAATTAGTTCTTAAACAAAATTGTTCCACTACAAAGGATTCGTGGCACTGCTTCGTTTAAACGAAATGCGCTGGCTACAAGAAGCGCGAAGAATTTAAATAATGAACCGAGAACAATAGGGTCGTAGTTTGGGATACACCACACAGACATCCACATGCGGCTCCCTGTTCCGGCTACATGCAGTTTGCACTGTTCGGTACTATGAACAGAAATCTTTGACATCAGTTATTGGCTAAGTTTTGCTCTGAACATATCCATTCTTTTTCCAACTGACTTTAATGTATACTTCGTTAAATCACTTGCAATTAGTCAATATATCTTTATCATTAAATGGTGGAATATTAGATAAAAATGAGGAATGATGGTTAAAAAATTATTTTCAGCGATTATTATATAAACATGTATTCTACATACTATCGCAAGGAAAGATGGTGTATATATCGAGGACAAGTCGAATGAATTCCTGCAAGTTACTAACCAGCCATGATATTGCACTTGGCCTCCAGTAACCGTTAGAGGAAACATGTTGTGACGTTATAGTAAACAATTACTGTGGTCAATCCTTTCGGGACAGTTGTGCATATACTATCAAGTGGGTGCGCCGTGAAATATCGCGATAAAAACTCATTATAGCCAATCCAGGAGCCCTCACTCACACGCGCAATAATATTGTGGTCGAATAATATCAACCCGTCGTAAGTAAAATCCATAAATCGCTATCTCCATGTCACAGATTATTAAACTTTGTAATTATCTATAGGAGTAACACTGTTATATTAATTTGATGAAATGTGTCTTACCATATAGAACTGCCACCTCGAGAGTGAATGTATATAGATACTGTGGTCGATCACAAACTATGGTTTTTGAAAGACTACAATGTGTGTTATTCCCCTCCCTTTCTCTACTATCTTCGCCTTATGTTTCCCAGTTATTGTATCTTCTCATACTTACGATTAAACTAAGCAAACACCCATATGTTGCGCGTGTGTCAAATTGTGCGTGACTGAAATTTGTGGTAAGTGTCTGTGGGACCAAACTGCTGAGGTCGTTGGTCCCTAGGCTTACAAACTACTTAATATAACCTAAACCAAGTTAACGCTAAGGACATCATAAACATCCACGCCCGAGGGAGGACTCGAACCTCTGACAGGGGGAACCGCGCGAACCGTGGCAAGCCCGCATCTCGTGGTCGTGCTGTAGCGTTCTCGCTTCCCACGCCCGGGTTCCCGGGTTCGATTCCCGGCGGGGTCAGGGATTTTCTCTGCCTCGTGATGGCTGGGTGTTGTGTGCTGTCCTTAGGTTAGTTAGGTTTAAGTAGTTCTAAGTTATAGGGGACTGATGACCATAGATGTTAAGTCCCATAGTGCTCAGAGCAATTTTTTTGAACCGTGGCAAGGCGCCCTACACCACGCGCCTGTCCCGCGCGGCTCTGAGTGACGGAGAGAATACAAAATGACGAATCAAGGAAAGGGAGGTTTAACTAAATACACGCACACATTACACCCAATAAACATATAAAAGACCACAGCACTTGAAAATCCGAAAAGATTCCTGAAAGGGGTGGTGTTATGGAAGGAAAATTCTAACATCTTCAGTCCTTTTTATTTGAATGAATAAAATTTTTGTCATATGACATACTTCTCTTATTCTTTTTCGATCCAGGCTGTTCTGTTTGATTCCGAAAGAATCGGCAGTACACTTCTGTTGTTAGTTTCTCTTTTTGGCTGCAATCACTGTGTTATACGATTTATTTTTATAATCATCTTTTTTTCCTTCAGCAGGTAGTCTTTCACAATCGAATATACGATTTGGGTAGTGTTGCGTAACACGTATTCGTTGTCAGATATGCTGCTGGCTCCTAGAACGTGTCTGCCTTTAAGACAACGTTGGAGCGAGGCGGGGAATAGCACCGGTTTTGCATGCAACCAGGTGGATTTCGTGGAGAGTTGCTAGCACATGACGGGAATGTTAGTACAACTCATGGACAATAAGTTCCCAAAGTTTCAATGTTGAAATCGCATCCGAAGAGCCTGAAAATTAACTAAAAGTGTGACGCGGCCTCCATGCCACGCCCACGTTTTGAAGCAGCACTTCAATACCAGCTCACTGAACAACGATTCTGTGTATTACTTTCAACCAAACGTGTGTGGGATACATATAGAAGGCAGTGATACATGCTCTGTGGTTTTATTGATCTTCTTTGACTCTGTTCCATATCTTCTAAACTCATAAGGAAACGATGCCCTAAAAACACATTTGCCTCTGATACAGTTGTCAGAATTACAACTTATGATGCATTTATTGTAGTGAATAATGGGAACGTCTGGAGGATGAAGGTATTAGAAAGAATGGTCTTGAAGGTAGGAAATTTTACTGAAGACATCCTGAGAAAAATAGATTTACAGCACGTCCCGGCAGCTGATAAGTCAGTTGAAGACCTGGTGAAGGAAAGAAGACAGAGTACAAGAAACCAGAAGAGAAACCTTGAAGGAAAAGACGACCCAAGGTACAAATGTGGTGCCTTCCGAAGAAGTGAGATAAGGAAAAAAGTTAGGATGAATTTTAAATTGCTTTTCCTGAAAAGTTTGTTTTTTAATGTTTACGTACCTTTTCCTCAGAGTCTATGAACGCTAGAATTATGAAATTTTGTACTCATATTTCTGTAAACCTTATAAACGTTGTCCCAAGAGAAAATTTTGAAATTCTGGTTTTAAACTGAGATTTGGGGCGAAGTGCTTGAAATTTTATATGAATTTGAAAATGTATTTGTAGAAATATAATTAAAAATTATGAAAATTCTCTTATTTGACCTATTCCAAACACCTCATGAGAGACGTTTACTACATATAAAGACATGAAACAGAGAAATGTTTGTAGAAATCTCTTGAATACTTTCTGAGAAAAAGGAACATACACAATTTTTGGAAATAAATCTTCGATTTTCATTCGAAAGAAGTTGAATATATATAATCAAAGGATTTTATATGTAATTGTGTTACTTTCATGAAAAGAGTGGTAAAAAATTTCTTTGTCATATCTCCAAAATTGTGAATTTGGTGCATTTTTGAGAGAGTTTGTGTTTTTCATCAATTTCCCTCCTTAACGCACCAGATTAGAACCATGTTTTTGAAGCTGTTGTAAATATTATTTCTACTGTTGGACTGTAACTGCCTGGATTTAAAAAGTAATGTTGGAATTCAGTACTATTTAGTGAAAAGAATAGTGTGTGACAAGGCTGGACAGTGCAGTAGGACAATTATTAACGATTAAATTAGCTAACTTTAATTCTTGTGTAGGGCTTGTTTTTGGTGAAGGTGCTGTTGGTAACGCAGCAACGTAAAATTAACGAAAAACTAAACAGAACATTTTTGGGTAAATAGGAATACACACTGTGCCCCAGTTCCGTGGTTATGAAATATATTAGTCACGAATTATGTTCACAAAACCAAGTATTTATTCAAAATAATATTCCCCTGAATCAGTAGGCAGCCGAAATCGTTTCAAAAGTGTTTTGAAGCAGTCATTGTAGTCTTACTTAGGAACTGCATTTAGTACTGTTGTACAATTCTCTCGGGTGTTCCTAATTACATCGTAACGGTGTTCTTCTTTGACTACTTCAATCTGGGGAAACAGCAGAAGTCGGTTGCGGCCAAATTCGACGAATGCTGTGGCCTATCCAGGACGATGAATGGTTTGTTGGCTAGAAGCTCGTGGACAATTTTCACTCTATGAGCTGGGACTTTGACGTTGAGGGCGATCGGCGAATTATCACCCATAAATACGAAAATTTGTTGCCTCGCTGCTTCGCCGCCATTTTCCGACGAGTGTCGGACACGTAGTGTTGCTTTCGCGACCAGATACCTGCTGCAGAGAAGATAGACAGCTGCTGTTCAAACTTCATGGATCGTCACGTCAAAATTCGCCACGAGATAGCATTGCAACTTAGAATTTCATACAAGCAGCCCCAACGGCTGTACTTGTAATTTTAGGAGCTACGCAAATAGAATACAAATAAACTAACTGTTGGCCAGAATCTATAGGGTGATTTTGCTAAACGTGGAAAAACTGCAGGAAACGGTCCCTAGGAATAAAAGAAGCAAAACAATTTCATGTGCATCTGGACGCAAATGCGATCCAGCGGAGGTACTTCCATTAGAAGATGGAGATAAGATATATTGGAGAGTGTAGGTTTGCATGCAGGCCTGACACACCAAGAACGTGGGCATGTTCTGTCTGTACTAGTGTTTTAGCTTCACACTCAAGAGTGCAATGAGCTGGAGCACAATCATTTAGTACTCGTACCTGTGCTACACGTTGTCCCACAAAAGGCACCTCTTGCAGCAGTCACCCGCAAAAAGTGCAGATTTGCCTCACCTATGATGTGTTGTGGAGGGGTGACTGGTCCCACGTGGCAGTCGCCGGTAATCTGCGCCCATATAATGATGCTGAACTGGTATGATGATCGCTAAGGGGATTCTCCGTAGACCACAAGCCGGTATTATCAAGGGATACGATATCGCGTTATCTATGAATAGGATGGATGACCAATATCCCAGCAGCCCGCTGGGTGTGGGCAACGGTCCATCGACAGAACTATCGATGCGGTGCCAATTCCGCCACCACGCATTGTAAATGGTGTGGATAGTCGCAGTTCGTGGAGAACGTTCCGCGCGATTCTTTGGGGTGTACTAAGGTAGCGGGCCGCCTATCTGGTGCTGATCTACCGAAGTTCTTTTGTCTCCATCTTTATCGCAGGGGAGACCGGGGCAGGGGGGGGGGGGGGGTGAAATAGCAAAGGCTCTGGCCTGGAAGTGGCAGGGATTGGTTACCCATATCAGTTTTTGTTCACATCTGTAACACTTTAAATAGCCTGTTTAAATGTCCGCAGCACTATAGACTGCATTAATATTCTAACATATCTGTGCGCCCTGTGTAAGAGACTCTCTGTGGCTGGTGAGACTCACAGCTGGAGGTGAATAACCAGCAGTGATGAAGGTTGGAAGTTAGTAGTTTGCAGTAATGGAGGTTAGAGGTCTGAAGTGTTAGCGCGAGCGGATGGTCTGGACGCATGCGTTATGGAATTTTAATTTTGTTGATGATTATACGAGGGTTATTCGGAAAGTAAGCAACGATTGGTCGCGTTTGGAAAATACAGTGAAAATCTAATGAAGCGTTGCACAGATGCGTTAGGCACTGTGTCTAGTACGCCCCCTCGATCGCATCATGTCGCTCTTTTCAGTTCTGAGCTCAAAGTGAGAACGTAAATATGGCTAGAAGTTAGCGTCTTCCGCCAAGTATGAGGGCCTGGCGAAAGATTTCGCCTGAAGCTATGCAATCTACATAACATAACTGTCATGCCGCACTCTGCAGGGGAAATGAAGATGCTCCGGCAGAGTTTTCGATGGGAAGTGTTTGATAACCCACAATACATACCGCAATTGGCTACCCCTGAGGTTCATCTCTGCTCAAATGAATCACTGGCTATGAAGACAAGATTTTGACACAGACAACGAGATGCAGTCCAGAGTAGAAAATTGTCGAAAAGCACTGGCGACTCTCTTCTACAACGAGGAAATTGAAAAGTTGGTACAACGCTACGACAGATGTCTGAGCGGCGACTGTGTAGAGAAGTAGCTAGAAGGTGTAGCTAACCGTTGCAAATAAAACAGTTTTCATTTTCACTGTGGTTTACATTTCGCCACCTATCGTTCCTTACTTTCCGAATAGGCCTCGTATAATTTTTTGGAACTGGATGTCACGGACGATTATACAATTTTTTGAACTGGATGTCACATTATTAAGGTGAAATTTGCTAAATACATTGTTTGCTCTGCAGAAAAATCTTTCCTTTACGAATCACATGCCTATTAGTAGTCAGAGCCTACAGTAGCTAGAATCTTTTATTTAGCTGGCTGTATTGGTGTTTGCGATATCGCTGTAGTTAGTGTAATGGAGATTTTCTGTGAGGTAAGTGAGTTATGAAAAAGTGTAGGTTATTGTCAGGATTTGTTCTAATTCAGGGCCATTGTTTTGTGTTAATTATTTGAGGAGTCAGATTGCGTTGGAGTTGTATTTCTCAGGAATAATTCTGATGGTCAGAAATGAAATGATAAATACAGACAAAGAGACAGTACGCTCACCAGTTTCAGATTTAAATTAGGAAGTTTCATCATTTCAGTTATTTCAGTTTAAGTAAAAATGTAATAAAGAAGTTTCAACACATTTATTTCCCACAGTCGTCATTCTTAATAGAGGAAACTGAGCCAGTGTCAGAAATTGTATTAAAGCAAGCCTTGATTATTAATAATTGTGTTTTGCCAAACAAGTGTACGGATTGCTGTCGTTAATCCATTTCTTTAAATTGCTCTTATCAAACCTTTCAATTAAGTTCCCAAAAGTCAGGTCATTGAACTAAGAAACCTCTATCGTAATTAGTTGAAACAGACTCCTACACAAAAGTTAATTTACCAGATATATCTTAAATGCCTGAAGAAAATTTCTTTCAATTGGATGCGAATATAATTTAGACACTAAATTTTTGATACATTTTAAAAAGAAAATGCTTCTGTTACGTGTAGTGATATTTGACGAGAATACATTAACCAAGTTGGCGAATGAAATGGCTACCGTACTTGGGGCTGGAATGGCCTTCCGTTTATCGCACCTTAAACGCTCGTCCTGCTGTTAATGGACCGTACAAAGTATTGCGTCGATGGGAAGACCAATGGGTGGAAGTGACCGACAGTAAGCTCCGTGTAGTACAGCTCACAACTCGGCCGTGGCGTACTGTAACGTTCCCTGGCAAACTCACGCTATTAATGCACAAGAGTTTATTTGTACCATATACGCCGCTCTGAGCAAGTTGTATATACCGTAATTATTGAACAAAAAATATTATTGAATTTTGTGTAAAAGACATTTGTTATTATCGTAATATTTTTGTAGTAATATTCTCTCTGTATTTAGTATAGTAATTTTTCTATATTTATTATGTGATTGTGAAATGTGTCAGTATCTGCGATTACAGAGATGTAAAAATTAGCCAGAGGAGAATAATATTGTCAAATTACAAAGAAATGTTAATAGTCAGCAGTAGTATAAAAGAACCATGTACAGCGTATTCTTTGGTCTTCTCTGTGTAAAGCTGAATGCGAGAGAAAGCTGTGTTGAAGTGATTTATGAATGTGTAGACTTCTTTTGTCTCGGTCTTGGTTTAGCCGCCATTAGACCAGAAGTTACAAATTAATGTGAGTTGAATTATTGTTTGATCTAAATATATCAGAATTTATCAAAAGTGTGTATTATTAATGTAAATTAGCTTGCCCATGTCATCTATAAAATTTCTTTAAAGAATTTTCAGCATTTTTAGCGGTGTTGCTGGGCTGTGCCGCGACCGATCGATTTGCAGCGGCGGCACATTTAAAAAAATTGTTCCGCTAATGGAAAATCAACCAAACCCGTAAATCGGGAACAGATAGATGAAAATTAACAGTGAATTAAGAAATTGTTCTTCTTTTACAGTGATCCTGATTTTAAACTAATTATACGTTTGTGCATTCTTAGACGGATAGTTAACATTGAAATTTAACAATTTTGGTTCTGTCAAATAACTTTAATGTATAGCGAAGTAGGTTTGATCAGTGATAATTAAATGTCGGCTTGGTAATAATTAACCATTTTCTGCTAATAGTGATAATCTTGTGTTCAAAAGCTAACGCCGGGAAAGAATTCAGTAAAAATATTTAACAAAAAAATCCACTGAATTTAGAAAATGTGTGCCAAGGCCGAATGATGTAAAGAATTTAATTTTCAACCAAATATTCTTAATCAGTTAATATGAGTTAACGTAATTTTTAAATGTACGTAATTCTTTTGAAAGTGAATTTTTTTATTACCACACGTAAATAAGAGAGAGGCTCTACAACAAAGTTCGTACTTACAGAAGAAAGTTAAAGAAAGGCAAATTAAGTAACTAAAAGCAATAACGATTAATAATTATTCTTTAACGAAAATAAAAGCAATTTCGTTAAAGTACCTCCTTCGAGCCAAGCCGATGAGACGATGTCCTTCCACTCGTCTCCGCATAGGCCACACCTCTATGACACATGGATTCTTACTCCGGCAAGAGGTCCCTCCAATGTGTGTTGCTTGATTTATGGTTTGCTGTTTATGGTTGTGCCCCTTTTCACGGGCATTGTCGTGCAACAACACATCATCATTTG
Source organism: Schistocerca serialis cubense (assembly GCF_023864345.2). Classification (NCBI taxonomy): domain Eukaryota; kingdom Metazoa; phylum Arthropoda; class Insecta; order Orthoptera; family Acrididae; genus Schistocerca; species Schistocerca serialis. The sequence continues at coordinate 527,632,509 of NC_064642.1, forward strand.
ACACCAATCCTCGGCGTGTCTTCGAATTGCAGGCTTTAGCCCGGCAGTAAGCATCTCACTGCAACGTACACTGTTTATGGTTGTGCCCCTTTTCACATAATGTTCCAGTACTGGACCTTGTGAGTCCCAAAAAAAAGTAAGCATTAGTTTTCCTGCGGACGGTTGGGTCTTGAACTTTCCCTTGCACGGCGAATTTGCATGTTTCCATTTCATACCCTGGCGTTTACTCTCTGGCTCGTAATGATGCACCACATTTTACTGCGCTGTGATCTATTTTCTGACCGGCGGGCAGCTGTCGATTTTCTGATGGATCTACCCTCTATTTTAAGTAACGTTCAAACGAATGAGGTTCAGGTTTTAAAGTTTTGTGAACTGTTCAAAATTTTTTAAATGATTTTAGCGAGATATTTTTAATGTGTTAACAGGATGACTGGATCACCCAAGCTTTTTGTAAGTGACCAGCCATTCACATTTCGTGCGTTTTATTTTAGCTCTTCTATGTTTTGTTTTTTCTTTACTATGTTTTAATTTCATGTTTAGCTACTTTCCCTCTTTCTACGAGGGTAAGGCAATTATTATCCGCAAAGTATTTATAAAATTTCATTGTAATTTTTCTACATACGTTACAACTCAATTGGTCCATCGTTGTACAAGCTTCCTGATACCCTCATAAAAGAAGGTTCTCGGTTGAGCTGCGAGCCAGGAATGCACCTCTTCTTTCACGAGCCAGGAATGCACCGCTTCTTTCACTGCTTCGTCCGAGGCAAATCAAGGGCCCCTTAATGCCTGTTTGAGTAGACCAAACAAGTGATAGAAGTGGCAAGATCGGGACTATATGGAGCATGTTCCAGTACTTCAAATTTGAGTTTCTGGAGCTTTTCAGCAGTGTGGGCATCAGTATGCGACGGGCATTGTCGTGCAACAACACATCATCATTTGACACCAATCCTCGGCGTGTCTTCGAATTGCAGGCTTTAGCCCGGCAGTAAGCATCTCACTGCAACGTACACTGTTTATGGTTGTGCCCCTTTTCACTTAATGTTCCAGTACTGGACCTTGTGCGTCCCAAAAAACGGTAAGCATCAGTTTTCCTGCAGACGGTTGGGTCTTGAACTTTTCCTTCCACGGCGAATTTGGATATTTCCATTCCATACCCTGCCGTTTAGTCTCCGGCTCGTAATGGTGGATCCATGTATCGTCACCAGTAATGATCCTGTCTAATAAGTTGTCCCCTTCGTTACCATAGCGATACAAATGCTTTTTGCATATGTCCAAGCACGTTTGTTTATGCAACTTTGTGAGTTGTTTTGGGACCCGTCTTGCACAAACTTTATGAAACCCAAGTCTGTTGTGGATGATTTCGTAGGCAGAACCGCGACTAATTTTCAGACGATGTGTCACTTCTTCAATAGTTAATCGTCTGTCAAAGAGAATCATTTCACGTGAACGCTCAGTGGTTTCTTCATTTGTGGCGGTAAACGGTCGTCCGGCTCCTTCATCGTGTGTAACACTAGTGCGACCATTTCGGAATTTTTCAATCCATTCGTAGACACTCCGTTGTGGCAAAACACTGTTCCCGTACTGTACCGAATGTCTTCGATAAATTTCGGCCCCTGATACGCCTTCCGACCACAAAAGAAGGATCACTGGACGTTGCTCTTCTATGGTGCAAATAGACAGCGGAGCAGCCGTGATTAACAGCACGGCAGCGAAAACTAAATTAACCTGGCAGCTTGAAAATTGCAGAGATATAACAACAAATAAACAAAGCATGCTTCATCAACGTAAAACGACAGTAATACCTAAATAAACAAAAATATAACTAATTTATTTTAGCGCATGTGAGATACAGTAACTGTGTGGTCATTTCGAGTGCACGAGTGTGCAACACTTTAGAGTTTGTGTTTTATAAGTATAAGGGTGCTAACGACCTTGCCGTAAGATCCAAACACAAACACACACACACACACACACACACACACACACACACACACGCGCGCGCCCGCGCGCGCGCGACACAGTCCGCTTACTATAACGCACAGAAACCAGAGTTACAAGAATGGCAATCAGCTCGCTAAACACGCTGCGCGATTGCTGGAGCACGACAGACAATTTTACCAGCATCGTATACGAACTGACATTAAAAGGAGTGTCAAAAGCAAAACACAAGTCCGGAAACTGACTGTCTGGAGTACTGCCACGTAACACTCAAACTAGAGGGAATCACTAGTTCCTTGCCTAGCTTTCCAGAATATACAATACGTCATTGGAGCAGTTCCACAACCATTACAAGATACCTCGATGGTGAGTGTTCATCGGAGGTGAGGGTATCATCTGGAGTGCCCCAGGGAAGTGTGGTAGGTCCGCAGTTGTTTTCTATCTACATAAATGATCTTTTGGATAGGATGGATAACAAGGTGCGGCTGTTTGCTGATGATGCTGTGGTGTACGGGAAGGTGTCGTCGTTGAGTGACTGTAAGAAGATACAAGATGAATTGGACAGGATTTGTGATTGGTGTAAAGAATGGCAGCTGACTGTAAGTATAGATAAATGTAAATTAATGCAGATGAATAGGAAAAAGAATCCTGTAATGTTTGAGTACTCCATTAGTAGTGTAGCGCTTGACACAGTCACGTCGATTAAATATTTGGGCGGAACACTGCAGAGCGATATGAAGTGGGACAAGCATGTAATGGCAGTTGTGGGGAAGGCGGATGGTCGTCTTAAGTTCATTGGTAAAATTTTGGGAAGATGTGGTTTATCTGTAAAAGAGAATGTTTATAGAACGCTGGTGCGACCTATTCTTGAGTACTACTCGAGCGTTTGGGATCTCTATCAAGTCGGATCGAGGGAGGACATAGCAGCAATTCAGAGGTCGGCTGCTAGATTTGTTACTGGTAGGTTTAATCATCACGGGAGTGTTACGGAAATGCTTCAGGAACTCGGGTGGGGAGTCTCTAGAGGAAAGGAGGCCTTCTTTTCGTGAATCGCTACTGAGAGAATTTAGAGATGCGGCATTTGAGGGTGACTGCAGTACAATTTTATTGCCGCCAACTTACATTTCGTGGAAAGACCACAAAGATAAGATAAGAGAGATGAGGCAGTCATTTTTCCCTCGTTCTGTTTGGGAGTGGAACATGGAGAGAAAATGCTAGTTGTGATACGAGGTACCCTCCGCCACGCACCGTATGGTGGATTGCGGAGTATGTATGTAGATGTAGATGTAGAGTACCATGTCTGACCACAGTTACAATGTTTTCTCTCCAGATTCAACAGACGACGCCTTAAGTCCTACGTGTTATAGTTCAAAGCCCTCTCTTGACAGCTGCCTTGGATGAACGACAGCGTCGCGTATACCACGCTCTCGAGCGCTTCGGGCCGGAAACGGCCATCCAGTTGCACAGCCAATAGTTCGTCCCCGCCTGGAAGGGTGACGCCGCAAGCAGTCCGCTGACATCCAGGTGTGTATCGATTAACTAACAACAGCCCTGCCGTACTACATGCAAAGCAGGAAATCTCCCTGTACGTAGACGCGATCGGAGCTATGTGTACAGGGTGGCAGCCAATCAAGGAATATTTTAGAGAAATGGTTTAAACAATTTATTTCAAAGACACAGTCAAATATTGACAAGTTTTCTTCCAGAGCAACTTCGGCAGTTCCTACGTGACACAAGTAGTCTTCCTTTCACACCCGAGGCAGTTCCGCCCAGTTAAAGTTGCTGACAAGAGACGTCTTCAACCCCTTGCTGAAATTGCTAGCGAATTCACGCCATCGGTTTCAGCCAGTAGTTTGTGTGGGATACAGGTCACGTGTGTGGGCGCTGTAGCGTTCTGCAGAGCTGAACACAGTTGCTTACGTGTCATGTGATCTAGACTTCTAGCAGGTCAGACGTCTCTAGCTCTGCGTCCTATGGCCGGCCACCAACATAACTTAGCAAGAACCGCCTCCCCTTTCGTTACCAGTTTTTTTAATTGTTCGTCCTCCTACACCGGCGCAAACCTGGTAACTTCCTTCCTAAATGCGCTCCTTGGGTAGGTAGGTAGGTGGTTAGTGTTTAACGTCCCGTCGACAACGAGGTCATTAGAGATGGAGCCCAATCTCGGGTTAGGGACGGATTGGGAAGGAAATCGGCCGTGCCCTTTGAAAGGAACCATCCCGGCATTTGCCTGAAACGATTTAGGGAAATCACGGAAAACCTAAATCAGGATGGTTCGAGACGGGATTGAACCGTCGTCCTCCCGAATGCGAGTCCAGTGTGCTAACCACTGCGCCACCTCGCTCGGTGCGCTCCTTGCATACCTAGTATATTGAAATATGTTCTCTTTATTATGCCTAATTTTCTATTCTGTCTTTTAACGGCAGCCCTGAATGGCCGCTCACAAGTCCTGACCGCACGACCTCCTGTTCATTGTCGTCGTACGCAGGATGCAACAACCTTATTCCATCTCCTGCCCACGTACTTAAATACTCACTTGCTGTCAGGCTCACAAGTGGTCTACCTCCATTGGGATGTACTTCTACCCGTATGTCCGTATGGTAATTTTGGCTTCTCAATCTTTCAGATTCGTTTCCTGCAGTCTCTCCCTGTAGAAGAATCACCACCTATAGTGAAATGATTGTTGCAACGCAGTGATCTAGAAAACACTAGAGAAAGTGTGGTTGGTAAGACAGTAGACTTGGATTCAAGAGCAGCAGGAGTCAAGTCCGCGACGGGCCATGTGGGTTTAGGTCACAGGACCTTTGGCTTCTTTCAACATAAGATGAGCCTGTGCTGCTCTCGGATATTTAGCAGCGTGGCGTAGTTCAGGTGTAGCAATTTCCGGCCAAAGCTCGTTGGCTCCATCAGGTTCTGATGATGGCTGTAATCAGTAATCACAACCGCCTGAGGGTGGTAACAAACCAGTCTGCCGAAACATCGCATCATTCAGATGAGGCCACCTGGCTGAATACCTAAGAGCACATCTATATTCTGATAGTCAGTGATACACTTAAAACAATTGTCCAGTACGACCGGGCGGTCCATATTTAACAATTTCACTGTCGACAGAACGTTATAATTTAATCTATCTTCCTTCTACAACAGTTGACTCGTTCAGATATCGGAAATAAGTTAAAGAGGGCGACTAAGATTTTGTTAGTGTGGTTCATTACTTCGTAGCGTTTTTCCATAAGTTTAATAAAATCAACAGATTCACATAAAAGAGACATTAGTCATCAACAATGAATCGTCCTATTCTGTTTACAACAGTCTGCCAACGCTGCGGTAACTATTCGATTCCGCAGCTGTATGTGTCACGTGGTTTTGAGGCGAAGAACTAGTTGAGCCTTCTTCGGTGCGCATTTTTATCCGGGAGGAAAAATGTTTGAAGATTTATAAAATAAAATGGCTCTGAGCACTATGGGAGTTAACATCTGAGGTCATCAGTCCACTTGAACTTAGAACTACTTAAACCTAACTAACCTAGGGACATCACACACATCCATGCCCGAGGAAGGATTCGAACCTGCGACCGTGGCGGTCACGCGGTTCCAGACTGAAGCAGCTAGAACCGCTCAGCCACAACGGCCGGTGAAGATTTATAGAAAGAGAGTGCAAAAGTTGAAAATGTGAGGATGCAAGACCAGGTTAATAAAGTGGATGCGGAATGACTGCCTAACCCAACTCCTTTATAGCTTTTTCTGTCAGTCTAGCAAAATGCGGACGGCATTACCATGGAGTAGCATCACTTCACGCACCCCTCCTGGTCGTTGTTCTCGGACTGCGTCTGCAAGACGTCTCAGTTGTTGACAATAGTTGTCAGCGATGATGGCTACACTTTTGGCAAGCAATTCGTTGTGCAGCACACGTTTGCTGTACCACCAGGTACATAACTATCTTTTGTGGATTCCCGCAGGTCTTTGTAGGGGGATTTGCTGCATCTTCTCTTTGACTTAATCATAAAAACACAAATTCTTTTGACGAGTGATGATGCAGGATAGGAATGGTCGGTGTTTTCCACGAGCCAATTGGTGATGAGGAAGCATAAATGAGTTTTGTTATTTGGTCTTAGAGCACGCTGTACCCATACATCCGATGTTTGAACCTTCTCTATTGCATGCAAACGTCGCACGATGGTGGAACGATCACACTTCATCACATTTGCCAGTTCTCGAGTACACTGACGTGTATTATTCAGGATTAATCCTTTTCAACGATATACATCAAACCCCGTTGTTCTTCCCGACCACGGAGTGTCACTAATGTTAGAACGATTCCCCTCAAAACGAGGAAACCCTTTTTCTTCCTGACGTGCTCTGTCTAACGACAGTATCCCCATATAAGGCGCAAATGTTTCTGGCTATCTCCGCTGCTGTCACTCGTCTATTAAATTCAGACCGAAGAATATGTCGGAAATGTTCCGATTTCTCCGCTTGCACTTCACTTCATAGCGTCCACAGCACCACTCTCTATCTCAAGATGACAAAATGACAATATTTAAACTCAAACGGCAACAGTGAACTCCGAATAAAGATGACGATCGACAGATAAACCTAAAGCAACCGGAACATCAAAAATCAAATCAAAAACGGCACGAACTTACGCACCAACCTGTTACTTCCTGTCAACGACGATGTCGTTAGTAACATAGAACAATCTCCGAATACTTGAGGAAAAGGGTAGGAAACTGATAGTGCCGTTGTAAATGTAGTCATGCCGATAGCATTCTGACGCGATGTAGAAAAAGGAGAAAGAGCCCTAAATATTTTTGACAGAATAGGAATCTGAAACGCCATCCACCAGAATGCAACTCCAAACGTTTTAATTACTTCCTTAATCGCTGCTTCACCTCATGCGATAAATTGAAGCTCCTAGCGTACTGCAAGCGTACGTATTCGTCTATTGAATTTCTGACGTTGATATCCAACGTTATTTAATAACAGAAGCGTAAAGCTCTATAGGAGATTCAAAAGTTGCGGACGTTGCCACTATCCTCGTCCGAGGGCAAAGGAAGAGTAATTCAACAAATCGTTTCCTATATTCGCCTTTTCACAACGGACATTTATAAAAACTGATTTCGGACTCAATAAAATGGAATGCATTTCACATGAAAGCATTCAGAATTTTAATTGAGCGAGAAAGCTTCTCTCCTATACAACGAGCGTTCGTGAAGGGAAAACCATTTACATAAAGATTGGTTTTATATTGGAGGCACAGTCAGTGGCCATGAGCACAGAAACGCAGCTATAAACGACGTTTTAAAAGAATGGAAAATAATTTTTTTGCAGATGCGTTGAAAAATCACTTCCGCAACTAAAATGAACGTTATTCCCCTGCGCTGTATGCCAATATATCGCCAGTCGGAGCCGTTGTCAATAGCACTTTAGTAACAGTCACTGTCATGGTAACATGGTAACCAACTAAATGACCTATTGGCCGAATCGAGAACGTGCCATAGCTGTGCTTTCGTTGTAGATCATTTACTACAACGTCCTCGCGGATATTAACTTTCATCTCAATGGAAAAATTCTATTTTCCTCTCTCGTACTGCATGCACTTTGATGACATGATTGTATCTCGGTTTTACCGAGCGAGGTGGCGCAGTGGTTAGCACACTGGACTCGCATTCGGGAGGACGACGGTTCAATCCCGTCTCCGGCCTTCCTGATTTAGGTTTTCCGTGATTTCCCTAAATCGCTTCGGGCAAATGCCGGGATGGTTCCTTTGAAAGGGCACGGCAGATTTCCTTCCCCATCCTTCCCTCACCCGAGCTTGCGCTTCGTCTCTAATGACCTCGTTGTCGACGGGACGTTAAACACTAATCTCCTCCTCCTCCCTCTGTATCTCGGTTTTGATACATTAGTTCCGAGCTACTTAAGTGCATCAATTACTGGTAGCTCTCTAACTGCCTTGGTGGCCGTAGTTGATGAAGCATGCTAGTAGAATGATACAGTGGAGAAGTGATCGGTTCGTATCCCGGTGGTGGAAAGTGAGGGAACATAACAATTGTATTATTAAACTTCACAGTTCTTTTGATGCTTATCTAGTGGAGAAATTCCCACTGAATAACTCATCGATACAAAAAAACGAAGGCACCATTTGACATTCAACTGTCATCTACTCTAAATAGGAACGTGTGAGATTCAAGACATTAGATTTCTGAGTAATAAGGCTACTAAGGAAATCGCCAACTCTCCGTTATTCAGTGTATTGCAAAATTGCTGTGCCGAAACTGTTGCTTAAAGTCTGTGATGATATGTAGGTTTGAGCAGGCAGATACACCACAAAATATTAACAGGGATGATACGGCAGCATATATAGCTCCGGATGAGATACTAAAACTTCCATGACGCAACTAACTAATTATTTATTGTGATTCTCCCATACGAGGAGCACTGACGCATGCTACGTTGAATTCGGACGGTCGTGGATCTTTAGATATAAAGCTCTGTTATGATAACAAGATTCCCCTGCAATAGGTGAAGTAACTTCCTACCACCCATGCGTACCTGACAGTACATGTGGGTTGATCGGTTGAACAGAGACTAACTGATACAAACACACCGGATACTGTGATCATAAGTGTAGATCAATGTGTGCAATAGATGTGAAGTAGTGCAATAGTGTGGCACTCGAAATTGGTCCGGCGCCGTGCTTTAGACAACAAATTATAATTTAAATTCTTCCATACAATTTAAATTAGCCTAACGCTAATTAATTTTAGACCAAACGGGTTGTTCCAATCTTGTAGAGTAGGAGAGATGCTGCTACAAGAAATGTTAACATTATTAAAAAAAACTTATTTATTTTACTAAATACCTAAAGGCTGGTAATTTCAAATCACAATTACTGACATATAGGGATGGATTGCTTTTATCCGCAAAGGAATGATAGTTTAAATTTATATTTCCGCAAGACCATGTAATAAAACCAAACAAAAAAAAAATTAAATAACCTTACAACAAATTAAAACGTCAATTCTAAAATTCCCGTAACTTTCATCAGTGTTAAAAATTTATTTCGGTTAACTCTAAAATAAATTTGAAGAAAATAAATATTCATAGTTATCAACAAGTTAAGTCACTTGAGCGGTAATCAATGAGATGAAAAGTCTGCCAATCTCTCTGACAATAAGTGAACGTCAAGCGTGACGTTCCGAAACGGACTTCGTTTACATGGTGACTTATCTATAGACCGACCAGTGGGCTGGTACCACTCCGGCATGACACCTCCGCGATTGTTAGTTTGGCCTCGCATCAACACAATTTTCGAACATAGTAATAACAGCTCCTGCGACACAACAGCTGCCGCCCGCTGTGACCAAACGGTTCTAGGCGCTTCAGTCCGGAACTGCGCGCCTGCTACGATCGCAGCTTCGAATCTTGCCTCGGGCATGGATCTGTGTGATGTCCTTAAGTTAGATAGGTTTAAGTAGTTCTAAATCTAGGGGACTGATGATCTCAGATGTTACGTCCCATAGTGCTTGGAGCCATTTGAACCATTTGGTTTGACACAATAGCTCTTAAGCACTTATAATAACCAAGCACTCTAAATAAAATACCTTGGCCCTTCACAACTTCAGTTTGTAATTAGCTGATCTGAAGCTTTTAATTTACCAAAAGATGTTGCTTAACTGGAGAAGCAGATAGACATGTTAATCGCCAAACATAACGACAAATTTTAATGTTAAAACAAACACGTATCTCAATTTAAAGCAAGGAATGTAAATTGACAGAAAATTACTTAACAAGAAAAAAGAACCTAAGTTGCTTGGTGCACTACACTCTTTAAATTTAAAGAGACCTTTGCGCAGTGAAATTACGTTTTAACTGGAATTGAATCTCTGTCCGGTAAATAGTATGTCGAATTTAACACAGGTTTGTTATAGTACAAATTGTTAGAGCAGGAAAAGTGCTTACCAAATGTAAAACTTTCAATTTGTCCATCTTCGATAGTGCTGGAATACCATTCTAACACACATTTGCTACGCTACAAGACCACACTACAAGACGCACTCACTCTGTGGTAGCTCTTTCTCTCTCTTTGTCTCTCTCTTTCACTGCCTGTCCCTGTCTTCTTTCTCTGCCTCTCTGTCTGTCTTCTCTCTAGCACCACCGTCCGCGCCCTTTTACAACTAGCCAAGCCGGGGTTTCTCTATCATTCGAGATGCAATTTAACGCGAGATACCGAACCCCGATCGAAGCTGGAGCGTGGTCGACCACGCCATGCCTCAGAAATAGCAGTTTAAAATGGCTACATCGACTTCCACATTCAGAAGATTGTCCAAATCACGAAGTAAAGAAATAATGATACGATTTTATGGGGATCGCTGTGACAAAAAATAAAACTGAGCGGCTGAGCAGCTGATCAAACGTATCCGGACACCCCGCAAAACATACGTTATTGGTATTAGGTGCATTGTACTGCCACCTACTGCCAGGTACTTCATATCAGCGACCTCAGTAGTCATTAGACATCGTGAGAGAGCAGAATGGGGCGCTCCGGGGAACTCACGGACTTCGAATGTGGTCAGGTGATTGGCTGTCACTTATGCCATACGTCTGTACGCGAGATTTACACACTCCTAAATATCACTGGGTCCACTGTTTCCGATATGATAGTGGAGCGGAAACGTGAAGGGACACGTACAGCACAAAAGTGTACAAGCTGACTTCATCTGTTGACTGACAGAGACCGCCGACAGTTGAAGAGGGTCGTAATGTGTAATAGGCAGACATTTATCCAGACCAACATACAGGAATCCAAAATGCATTATGATCTACTGCAAGTACTATGACGGTTAGCCGGGAAGTGGGAAAACTTGGATTTCATGGTCGAGTGGCTGCTCATAAGCCACACATCACACCAGCAAATGCCAAACGACGTTTCGCTTGCTGTAAGGAGCGTAAACATTGAACAATTGAACAGTGGAAAAACGTTGTGTGGAGTGACGAATCGCGGTACACAATGTGGCGATCCGATGGCAGGATGTGGGTATGCCGAATGCCCGGTGAATGACACCTGCCAGTGAGTGTAGGGCCCACAGTAAAATTCGGAGGCGGAGGTGTTGTGGTGTGGTCGAGATTTCCATGGAGAGGGCTTGCACCCCTTGTTGTTTAGCGTGGCGGTACCACAGCACAGGCCTACATTGAAGTTTTAACCACCTTTTTGCTTCCCACTGTTGAAGGGCAATTCGGGGAGGCCGGTAGCATCTTTCAACTTGATCGAGCACCTGTTTATAATGCGCGGCCAGTGACGGAGTGGTTACACAACAATAATATCCTTGTAATGGATTGGCCTGCACAGAACCCTGACCTGAATCCTATAGAACACCTTTGGGATGTTTTGAAAAGCCGGCAACGTGCCAGGCTTCACCGACCGAAATCGATACCTCAGTGCAGCACTCCGTGAAGAATGGGCTGCCATTCTCCAAGAAACCTTCCAACACCTGACTGAACTTATGCCGGCGAGAGTGGAAGCTTTCATCAAGGCTAAGGGTGAGCCAACACCATATTGAATTCCATTAGTCATTTTCAGCCAGGTGTCTGGATACTTTTGATCACATAGTTGTATGCAATCAGCAGTAAAGCAATAATTTTAACGCAGACGCACCAGTCGTCGAGAAAATATCTGAAATTGTGTCAGAACTATCTTGGAGAAATGATGTAAACAGTAAAGGGTTAGGTTTTGGATCGGGGACAGTCAGCGGTAGCAGAACGTCTCAAAAATAGCGTTGGGTTACGGAGTATAAACGGAGAGCAATGTGGTCATGCAAAATCTCTTACGATCACCAGAAAACAGATGGTCGTAAATAGGAACTAAAATATGTTCCTAAGTTCTGAAGCTGAAACAGTTACTGAATAAGAAAATTTTCCTGGAAGACAATAAGGTATGTGTGCAGGTGACACAAAGCTTGATAGAAAAGTGTAAGCCCATCACCTCATTTATTTCTTTTCCTTATAATGTTGTTGGATAGGTGGTATCGAAAGAGATGGTAACACATCGTTCAGATATTTAACGACTGCATCCCCTAAATCCAAGACCGGTCTATTGTTATTTCAATATTTTTCAGTGTGTTATTACGAGACTTAGGTATTAAAAATTTTTAGATTCATGCCTTTACCTGAGATCTGTGACGAACTGCTAAAATGCATTGTTAGTATTGAATTCACACAATGAATCACAGTTGGGTATACGTACTATGATACGCCATAAATTTTATTGTTTTTAATGTTTAACAATTATAGTTCATAATTTCAATGTTCTAGTGGCAGCTAAACTTCCAGATATTAAAGCCTGTAGTTACGTTACACATCTCCAAGTATGCGGATACACCAAATATCCTTACTTCAGTATAATAAATCTTACTGCATTCAACATTACATCCACCTGGAGTTCTATAATCCATCTCACACCCCCCTCGTGAATGTCCTCAATACTCCTCCACCACCTCGTCACACTTTCTGTCTCCTCCTCCGCTGTGCCTCTGACCACCTCCTACCCCCCCCCCCCCCTCCCTGTCAACTCGCCATCTGTGTGTGTGTGTGTGTGTGTATGTGTGTGTGTGTGTGTATGTGTGTGTGTGTGTGTGTGTTGTGTTTTATCCTCCCTCTCGGTCCATCTGCTCCTTCCCATCTCTCTTGCCATCGGCTCCTCCCCTTTCTCTGCCCATCTCCTCCTGTTTTGCTTCTCCGTCACCTAATCTTCCCCCCTCTCTCTACTCATTTCCTCCTCTTCCATAAGTAGTATGTGTACCAAGTTTGGCTGAAATCGATTCAGGAACTTACTATGCGCTTTTCACACACTGTTTTGACCGCTTATGCATTTGTCACATACAGTACATGGCAGATACATTAAACGTATAACAATCATGCTTGTACATGTATACATTTTCGCACGTCTCCCTCGCGCGCATTTTGTAATGCAGTTCCGCTTTAACACAGCTCACGACTTACGACTTTATCTCTTCTGAAACATGTGCCATACAGTAACATAATTTAGCAGGTACATCCAGTGGTATAAGTGAATACTGTCTGTGAAATGGGGTGGAAATAGAGTTATTAGTAAAGATGTAATAAATTAAAACGCCTTATCTGATGCAGCAGTTTTACTGCACGAACAGCGATATTCTAGTAAGCGAAAAGCTTTGTTCCTTTCTTCATTTTGTGGGGGGTTGGGGGTGGGGGGGGTGGGGGGTAGTTTGTGTGAAAAAGTCTCCTAAACATTGGATATTACAAGTAAAATAATTTCTTGCAAGCGACTAAACTTTCTCACTCTCAAGCAGTGGATGAATGTAGTCCGGCTATTTGTGCGTCATCGGCTATGATACTTCGTACGCCCTCGTATGAGAAGGGTGGAAAATACATGTGTAGACACATTCGGTTATATATGTAGTAATTACAGCCTTCCCTTGTATCCAAGGTCGCACCGCTTCATAATACGTACATCTGAAGTCAGCGGCAGCACATATAAGAATTATTGCACAACTCAACTTCATCTCGGCGTACTGTTCAGTGTAGACATTTTCCTCAATTATCAGACCCTGAATTGCGATCTAAGTTCGCGATAAAACTGCAAGAAGAATAGCGCTATATCATGACGGCTCAGCACAGGGTGTTGGTGCACTTAAATTAACAAGGGGACTGAGGAAACCTTATAGTATTAACGAAATTTTAATCACACTGAATAAACGTTTAGTGTCGGGGGTGATAAGGTCGAAAAGTAGGTGCTCGTTTTGAAGTAAACGTACAATGTATTATAAGACGTATGTGTTGCCGGCGATGGGCGAGGCATGGCAGAGTCTCTGACCAGAGAGCAGTATGTAGTTAGTTGTTGCTTGTCGGTAGTCGGCGCGAGTCGGCGTCAGTCGGCAGTAGTGGTTGGTATGCAGTAGTCTTCAGTCCGTGCTAGTAAGCTGTAGTATGCAGTGGTCGGCGCGTGCCCGCGCGTGTCGGCAGTCTGCTCTGGTCGGGACTCTGGAGGATGAGTATTATTGTAGAAGGTAAAGAAACAGCCTTGCGCATATCTAGTAATGTATATTAACTGTCATTAACTTCTTTTAAAAATGCCCCAATAATAATTTTTGTAATATCAAGTAATTTTTTTTAAAAAAAAGCATTCATTTCAATTTAAAGAAAATTTCCAATGCATGATCATTCCTGCCAAGAATCAGAAAAAAATATACGCCAGCATTGCACGAAGCTGCGCCCAAAAAATTTCTACATAAGAGCAGATATATTCGCAGTTTTTATTGAGGTAAGAATTTTTGCTTTTTTTTATTCAGAATACAGGGCCGAGGCGCAGCGCTGCTGTCGTCATAAAATTTACCAGGTTACTGAAATTTTTTTATTATTTCCCGATTTACGAATTGAATTTTGTGGTTACATTAAACGTGAATGCATTTCTGTACAGAGATTATAAATGGGAGCAAAGTTTGTTCAGAGGTTACGTTAAAACAAATTTTGTTCAGAGGTTACAATGTAATTAAAATTAATTTAATGATTATTATTCTTGTGCTTGGTTCCTGGTTCATGGTTCTTGGTTTCTCATTTAAATATTTCTGTGGCGAGGTTACTGGTTTTTGGTTTCATCATTTAAATGATATTTATTGTGGGGAGGGTTACACTTGGCGACATCCGGCCAGGATCGTATTTCTTTGTGAATCTTCTGAGAAGTAGTCATATATCTGCTTTTATTTACTTAATTGTAGTTTGCATCTGGCGCAACGCATTTACTAATTTGTCACTCTTTCTTTCACAGATCATCGGCAATTTGTTGCTCTTTCTTGTAATTGTTTGTTGCACTTTCGCATTGTCCTTGTTTCATTTGTGCTTAACTCTGATTTGTGAAAAATGCCGCGAAAAACTGTTAACAGTACATCGCGATGTGCAATGAGTGAAATAGCCGACTCGAATAATTTGACCGATAATACTTGTGACACTCAGTGTAATGATGATAATCCCCTAATTGCAGATAATCAGTGCGTACCGACCACTAGTAATGATTTTAATGCTAATGATGAACAAATAAATTCAATTACGTCCTCTGTTAATTTAACGACAATTGATGACGCGGGACGTTCTGTTACAATGAACGCTGCCCAGTTTAACACACCCGATTTGCAAAATTTGAATTGTGAACAGATAAATTTTTCTAGCGAAAATGAACAGTGTACTCAAAGTACGACAGATTTATTTGATTCCGGTGTAGTGACCAACAGTGCACATCCGATTAGCAAACACCATATTCTAGAATCACAAAATGACCGAATGGTTACACAAAACGTGACAATTGCAGGTACGCCATCAAACAGCACAGAGAATAGAGTAGGTAATATTGGCTTGGATCAAGTTATGGCATTAATACTACATTTCAATGAAGAATGTGACAGGTCGATCAAACAACTTAATGAAATTCTCAAACAGCAGAATGAAATACTAGATAACCATTTCAAACACCTTACTGAATCGCGCAAACAACTTAATGAAAGTTTCAAACTGACGAACGAAAAACACGACAACCTTAACGAACAGAACAAACAAGTTAGTGAACAGATTACAGCTGCTGCCGTGCAACGTCACGACACGAAAAAACAATTATGTGAGGAAATTAAGGCTTGTGCTAGTAACAGTAGTGAAGAAATTAGATCTGTTGCACAAGAATTAAGTAATACAGATGCAGCGACAACAGAATCACCTAGAGACGAAATTAATGCAGTCACTGAACAATGTTCAGAAAACGCAACACAGATACGCGACGAGTTTAATTTAAGGTCACCAGAACTTTCACAAACTCTGAATACGGAAGTCGATAAGAAATTTGAACAACAGATCAGCCACAGTGACGAACATATTAAAGTAACAGAAATGAAAAATGTTTTTGCCTTAGCGACAACAGAATTTACTTAGAGATGAAATTAATGTAGTCGCTGAACAATGTTCTGAAAATGCGACACAGTTACACGACGAGTTTAATTTAAAGTCACCAGAACTTTCACACACTGTGGATACGGAAGAAATGTGAACAGCAGATCAGCCAAATTGACGAACGTATTAAAGTAACAGAAATGAAAAATGTTTTAGCCTCTAACACGGCACAGCATACGCCACATTCCGAACATTTGACACACTCACACAGCCAGTTTAATTTAAGTAATTTACAGAGACTACGTGACTTAGAATACGAAGTGTCACAGACAAACAGATTCTCACACAAACCTGGACCTGTTCACAAATTCAGAGACGATAACGTTGATTATAAGCAATTTTTATCGGTAAGAAAATATAAGGTATTTAAAAATGACAGAGCGCAGGTACACGCTTTGAAGTTGATACATCGATTTATTTTTGTACTTTCACCAGCTTGGCCCGTAAGGCAGAAACTAGAATTAGCATCGATACAGCAATTTGTTTTTGAATTTTCATCGCCATTGCCTGTAATGCAGAAACTACAATCAGCATGGATACAGCAATTTGTTTTTGAATTTTCACCATCACTGCCTGTAACGCAGAAGCTAAAGTTTATTTGCAGCGCGTAATAGACCTCAGGGGATTCATTACGCTTTAATGAATATGTACCGTAGCGTGCACAGGGCCCCGAGCCTTAGTAGTACTGTTTCATCTTTAGTTTTCTGCACTGCTGCCTTCTCTTCTACTATCGTTTGTATCTATTAAAACAGCTCTTTAACTATCGCCCTATCTAGGATTAAGAATGTGCAAAGAAAACCTGATACGACAAGTTACACCGAAAATGACAATTTTATCGTTATACGTTCCCGAAATGACAAGAACTACCAGCGTAATGTTAATATCAGAAAAAATTTTAATCATCAGTATGTACAAAATTTTCAGCAGCAGCAAACGCATTTTGGTAACAATAGAGGTTTTTCACCGCAATAGCAACAAAACCAACCGGTTAGCATACCTAACCAACAATGTAATGTACAAGGTCAACCAAGCTTCAATGTTTCGCCGCCTACACGTATAGCGTCAGCTCCAACAAATAGTAATGCACAGCAACAAAGAAATAACTACGTATAGAAAACACACTATTTCAATTCCTGTCGCAGTGCGCCGTATCGAAATGACTATCATGAGAGACGTAAAAGTAATGAGCACAATTTTCAGCGTACGTTTAATAACAGTCGGTCTTACCAACAGCAAAATCATCCGCAACAACATATTATCATGAATGAACCAGACAGTATGTATCATCCCGAACGTAATACGACAGGAAGAAATAACAGAACAGTACAAATAGTTGAAATGCCGCAGCATCCTCCTCAGAATAATAGCACGTCAGATAGAATTTGACTAGATACAGTACAGGTAGCATCTTCCAGTAACTCAAGCAATACTTTTGACACAGAGAATCTTGTTCACGAAAATGTTATTACTTTTGACGACATCTGAGACATACTCTTACATGAAAAACCAATAGCCTGAATTAGTCAATCTGAAACATGCTTTGTTGAATGCACCACTTTTGTCACACCCAGATCTTACTAGAAATTTTTCTATTGCCACCGACAGATCTAACACCGCTTTAGGCGTACACATTTTTCAGGAAATTGAAGAAGATGGCACTACAGTAATTAAAAACATAGCCTTTGCGAGTCGCATTCTGTCACCTGCTGAACGCAATTATTCTGTTACAGAACTTGAAACATTATGTGTTGTGTGGGCATTTACGAGATTTCGGCATTTTCTTTATAGAAGACATACGACCGTTTACACAGACAATAGAGCGATACAGTTTTTACTTTCGGCTAAATTTACACACGACAGATTAAGTAGATGGAAGCTTTATTTACAAGAATATAATTTTACAATTGTTCACATTCCCGGTACACAAAATATTGTAGCAGACGCACTATCCCGTTCTCTCAGCAACAATCAGCAAGACATCGCAACCAACTTCTGCAAAGCAAATTTCAGCGTCATGTACATTCAACAAGTTGCATTTGAAAATTTCATTTCGTTGTCATTACAAGACAAAGCACAAGAGCAGAGTAAAGACAACGTATGGAAAGAGATTAAACACCTTTGGCAAGATAGGAATAATGTTACCATTAGAAACCATTACACTGTACGCAATGACATTGTGTTTCGCCGCTCTCACCCTGACAGCAACAACTGGTTATTATGCATTCCTGACGAACTTGTTAACAAATTAATCTGGTATACTCATTCAAGTTACGCATATTACGGAGCCAGAAAATGTTTTCTTATACTGAGACAGAACTGTTATTTTACCAACATGGAGAAACGTATTCGACGAGTTTTAGCATCATGTAAAATCTGCCAGAAAGCTAAATCAGATACGACTTCACATATTCCTCCGTTACATCCCATTGTACCTGTTAAACTGAGACACATGGCCGCTGTAGATATTTTTGGTCTGATTCCCAGAACTAATAGAGGTTTTTCTACACCTTTGTCGCTGTTGAACTCACTTCAAAATTTGTTACCTTCACTCCATTACGCAAAGCTACTGCTAAAACTGTATCGAAATCATTTGTAAAACATTTTCTATTTCATGTAGGGCATGTGTTGAAAGTAATTTCCGATAATGGATCACAATTTCGTTCTGCTATATGGACACGCATGTTACGAGCTACAAACATTTCTCCGATCTATATATCCAGGTACCATGCTTCTTCGAACCCTTGTGAACGATTAATGAAAGAAATTGGTAAACTGTGCAGAATATACTTCCATAAAAACATATTGATTGGGACACACACATACTCTCATTCCAGGATGTAATTAATTCCATACCAAATGAATCTACTATGCTATCTCCGTCTGTTGTACTGAAAAATGTTGAACCACCTAACAAAATTAAAGAATTAGTAACCTTTCCTACATTTCGTCGACTACGACACCATGAAATAATTGACATTGCGCTGAACAACATCAAACGTGCCACAGAGCGCCGGAGAAGACAGCAAAAACAGGTTTGTACACGCCGTGACTTTCACATTGGACAGAAGATATTAGTACGTACACACTATTTATCCAACAGAGGAAAGAGTAGATGTAGTAAATTTGAGCTTCTATACGCAGGTCCATATCGATTTCGCAGCATTCCTCACCCCAATGTAGTACACGTCGAAACTTTGAGAACCAGAAAAACAAAGGGAACCACCATGTCTCCAACATCAAACCCTTTATTGAATGAACATACTTTATGATTTATCACACTATAATGACATTTCCTAATTTTTTTAATGACCACTTACGCAATTATATTCACATGAACACTTACTGATGATTATCGTATTTTTTCTTGGCAAGTGCCCGGCAAGGTAAGGTCAGCAGGTCGCTTTTCTTGTCGTTACACATCAGACTGTGCATATTTTTCCAGATGAACTTACACATGTTATGACCACTTCTGCAATTATATTTATGTGACTACTTACTGATGATTATCGTATTTTTTCTTGGCAAGTTCCCGCGGCAAGGTAAGGTTAGCAGGTCGCTCTTCTTGTCGTTACACATCAGACTGTGCACTTTTTCCATTCTTCATGTATGTTTGATTGTTTTCCTATTTTGTTTGTATGCACTATGCAACATTTAAGGTATAACAAACACCAGTTGACTTTAACATTTTGCCTTATAATATCTCAACATCGTGACTATTTTACATTAATTTTTTGCTGCAACATTTAAGATATGACAAACACCAGTTGACTTTGACATTTGCCTTATGATAGCTGAACATCGTGACAATTTTTTTTTTTCTTTTTTTTTTTTTTTTTTTTTTGCTGCTACATTGTGATACTCTGTGTACATTTTTGCACCTGCACACTGTCTATGTTTTTGACATATTACGTTTTCTGTCATCCTATGCTGTATGCTCAATTATATCACTAGAAACCAGCTTTTATTTAAAGGGTATATGATTTAAATGCAAGACATTAATCATTGTTTATCATTTTCAGAAAGAAATAACGTGTAAAAGAAATAAATTAAACAGAAATGGGAATTTCACATTCGATATGAACGAAAGACAATGAAATACCTCGTCACGAAGAGTAAATGGATCAGGATTAACAAACATTAACAAGAATATACTATACACATCGTAGAATAGCAGTCTTAACTAATTTTTTCTTTCAGAATACGAGGTGATTGATGCAGGCTGTCAGGCAGAACTACACTTCTTAGTTTCAGTGATGAAATATGCTAGAAATAAGGAACTCTATACTATGAATAGTTGTATAATGAATAATGAAGTGACTTTTTTGCAGATGATAATGAATGGTGATGAATAATGATGAAGAATATAGTGACATGGATAATGAAGTTTTTCTTTACAGATGATGATAATAATGGAATTAGGGTGATATGGATAATGAAGTTTTTCTTTGCAGATGAAAATAATGATGAAGTTTATATATTCACTGTTAGTTAAGAAATGCTGTGTAGTTATTTAAGTATTTGTTGCAGTTCGTTTGACAGTATGTCTTATGTCGCATGGTATGATGACAGAAGGTTTTGGAAAGGACAGCTAGAGAACGTATATATTTAATACACATTTCATTACCTGTTAATTCGAAGTTCACTACTTTTCGGCATAATATGCGTTTCTTCTTTCAGTTTCATAATACATTTTGTATTTTTTGCAGGAGAAGTTATTCATGAAATTAATGTGCTATAAGCAGTTGGTCTTTAAACCTGTGTCATTCATAAATGTGATCACATATACTCTATTTGTTTCATAACCTTTCTACAGCTGACTCATGACGAATGACGTTACACATCATCTTTTGCAGCAATAACTCAAAGGCAAATATTGTTATGCCCCAGTAATTAATTATCGATCCCAACGCAATGCATTGGTAGCACAAAAAAATTGAATAATAGTTACAGTACGTTACATTTTCAATATGTTCTATGTCACTGAAATGATCAGTTCTGAGTAATATGTCATTTGAATGATGAATTCTGAGTAACACTGAATAATGTTTTCTAATCACAGACCTTGAATAATAGTTACAGTAGGTTATATTTTCAATATGTCCTACATCACAGGAATGATTAGTTGTGAGTAATCGTGAATGATATTTTGTAATAATGCATAAATAGTATGCCCATAATTTCTGTAAATAATATTTGGTTATACTCTATAAATGCTATGCCAATAATTGACTCTCATTTTGAATGATAACTTCTGAATAATTCTAAATAAGGTTTTGTAAAACTATATGAATACTTTGTAACTGGCCAATGAGTGCCAATAATTATTTTTAAATATGTTGTATGTCACTTGAATGATGAAAAATGTTTTGTACTATTCAATACTTGTTATTTGTTTTGTAACTGGCCAATGAGTACCAATGATCACTGTAACTAAGTGAATTATGTTAATACTATGCCATTCATTAGCTCCTGTTTTGAATGATGACTTCTGATGGTTTGTAACTGGCCAATGAGTGCCAATGTTCTCTGTAAACAGATAACTTATGAAAATTATTCTGTAATACTTCATACATGGTACAGAAATGTTCAGTAACTGGGCGATGAGTGCCATCAATTACTCAAATCAGTTGTTAGACTAGTGTAATTATCAATGATGACTGGCATAAGACTTAATGTCCTTCACCTTCTGACCTAATTACCAGAAATACTGCAATATCCGCTTGTCCTCTCTATCCTCATGATCATGGAGCACTATATTTGGTTTTTGCACTAATTCTACGTTGGTGTATCTTACAAGAACGTGGTGTTGACACGACATGCTGTCCACCACCTTGAGCGATGGAGATGTTATTATGGTCCCACTGTTTGGTGTACCTAATGTACTACCAAAATGATAACATGGAATATTACTTTGACATTTCAGTGTCTTGACTACACTGATTAATACTTCAAGGAAAAGAACTTCAGATTGTCTCACTTGGTGTTGTGCTTCTGTAGAAAGATATGGACTTTCAGTGCAGCTGCGTGCAACCTTATGTGCTACAACCATGATGCAATCATTCCCAGTCCTTTCCTAGTTCTTGCAAAATGATAATGACATATACAGTGCGTGCGCACTTTATTTCACTACATGATATGTTATGTAAAACTGTTAAAGACTTTTACAGTGCGTGTGCGCTTTATTTAACTCCATGATATGTTATGTAAAAATGCTAAAGACTTCTACAGTGCATGTGCACTTTATTTCACTCCGTGATATGTTTATTTGTTGTAAAAATGCTTAAGAGTTTTACAGTGCGTGTGCACTTTTGTCATTTTGTTAACATGATTTGTACTCATTGCGTCTACATTTTGTGATTTCCTGATATGTTCTATACTACAGTGCGTGTGCACTTATGTCATTTGTGAATATGCTTTGTACTCATTGTGTATACATTTTGTCTTTGATTGATATGTTCTGTACTCAGTGCATGTGCACTATATTTTATTTCATGTTCTGCACTTATATATATGTATATATTCTGAGATTGTAAACTTAGTTAATTAGGAAAAATTTGTTGCTCATGGCAAGTCCAGTTGACTCACCATCGCTGCCAAATTTTTGCCCCCTCAGTGGAAGGTTATGTAAGAAGTATGTGTTGCCGGCGATGGGCGAGGCATGGCAGAGTTTCTGACCAGAGAGCAGTATGTAGTTAGTTGTTGCTTGTCGGTAGTCGGCGCGAGTCGGCGTCAGTCGGCAGTAGTGGTTGGTATGCAGTAGTCTTCAGTCCGTGCTAGTAAGCTGTAGTATGCAGTGGTCGGCGCGTGCCCGCGCGTGTCGGCAGTCTGCTCTAGTCGGGACTCTGGAGGATGAGTATTATTGTAGAAGGTAAAGAAGCAGCCTTGCGCATATCTAGTAATGTATATTAACTGTCATTAACTTCTTTTAAAAATGCCCCAATAATAATTTTTATAATATCAAGTAATTTTTTTAAAGAAAAGCATTCATTTCAATTTAAAGAAAATTTCCAATGCATGATCATTCCTTCCAAGAATCAGAAAAACATATACGCCAGCATTGCACGAAGCTGTGCCCAAAAAATTTCTACATAAGAGCAGATATATTCGCAGTTTTTATTGAGGTAAGAATTTTTGCTTTTTTTTATTCAGAATACAGGGCCGAGGCGCAGCGCTGCTGTCGTCATAAAATTTACCAGGTTACTGAAACTTTTTTATTATTTCGTGATATACGAATTGAATTTTGAGGTTACATTAAATGTGAATGCGTTTCTGTACAGAGATTATAAACGGGAGCAAATTTTGTTCAGAGGTTACAATATAATTAAAATTCATTTAATAATTATTATTCTTGTGCGGGGTTACGCTTGGTTCCTGGTTCCTGGTTCTTGGTTTCTCATTTAAATATTTCTGTGGTGAGGTTACTGGTTTTTGGTTTCATCATTTAAATGATATTTATTGTGGGGAGGTTACAGTATTTCTATAAAAAGACATTCTCCTCAAAGCATCTTCTGTTTCCATGTAACGTACACACTTACAGTAAAATTATTGAGGTCAAATAAGTAAACAGTTATAGTCGGTACGGTATGCAATGTATATTTATCAGTTTCATCATAGGTGTTTGTGATCTAGCCACCTTAAAATCAAATTTCTGGCGTTACTAGACGTCTGATTAGTGTTTACCTTCGATGAACTTACACTATGTGATCAAAAGTATTCACACACCTATCAGTTGACATTAATATAGGATGTTCAAAATGGCTCTGAGCACCATGGGACTTAACTTCTGAGGTCATCAGTCCCCGAGAACTTAGAACTACTGAAACATAAATAACCTAAGGACATCACACACATCCATGCCCGAGGCAGGATTCGAACTTGCGACTGTAGCGGTCGCGCGGTTCCAGACTGTAGCGCCTAGAACCGCTCGGCCACTAATATGGGATGTGTCCACCCTCTGTCTTTATGATGGACTGAACTCTGCCAAGGACACTTTCAATAAGGTGGCCGAATGTCTGGAGAGGAATGGCAGTCCATTCTTCCTCAAGAGCTGAAACCAGGAAAGGCAGCGATGTTTGACACTGGGGTCTGGAGCAACTACGACATACGAACTCAACTAAAAGAAAGTCTATTCGATCTTAAAATGTAAGCTTTAACGGCCGGTATTGTCTTCACTTAAAACTTTCGGGCTGATAGGCTGTGGTCGAAGTATAAAACTCTCCGCTGACGTTTCTTCTCCGACTGCTGGAGACGTCCTCGGAGGATGTCTCCCGCAGTCGGAGAAGAAACGTCAGGGGAGAGTTTTATACTTCGACCACAGCCTATCAGCCCGAAAGTTTTAAGTGAAGAAAGTCCATTCGGTTCACGTCTGGACTCTGTGCATTCCAGTCCCTTTCAGGAATGTTGGTGCCCACAAACCTTTGCTTCGCAGGTGCTGCTTTCTGACGAGATGCATTGCCAGACTGGTGTAATCATCGTCTCGGTGCTTTTCCTGTACTGTACGCAGTGTACGATACTTTAAAATATCTTAATATTCTACGGTGTTTAGCGTTTCCTTAAGGGTAGTAAAGGGACCACCACCCTCACAATAAAAAACTCCCTCATATCGTAACACCACCTCTTCTCTACAACTAAAACCAAACTCCTCCCGAACAGGCCTTCAAGGTCCAACAGGACCGACAGACCGTCGTGTCATCCTCAGCTCCCAGGCGTCACTGAATGCGGATATGGAAGGGCATGTGGTCACCACACCGATCTCCCGGCCATATGTCAGTTTTCGAGACCGGAGCCACTACTTCTCATCAGTTTACCTCACAAGGGTTGAGTGCACCCCACTTGCCAACAGCGCTCGGCAGACCGGGTGGTCACCTATCCAAGTGCTAGGCCAGCCCGACAGCGCTTAACTTAGGAGATTTGACGGAAACCGGTGTTACCACTGAGGCAAGGCGTTGGCGTTCTTCTGTACGACACTTTTGACAATATGGATGAGGGCCGGTAACATTCTCCATGAATGTGCCAAACCCAAATCCTTCCATGGATCGCCACGGGGTGTAGTTTCATTCGTCACTCATAATATTTCGTTTTCAGCCACACACTGTCCAGTGGCGTCAGTTATTATACCACCTCGAAATGACTACAGAAATGTGTGGCTTATGAGGAGCTGCTTGATCTTTTCCGCTTGATCATTCTTCGCCCGATCTTCACTGGTGGTAACACATTGGAAATCACGAGTGATTTTTTCTCCTGATTTAATGCCATTTTTACAGACATCCACCCCAGTGCTCAACGGTCCCGCTCCGTCAGTAAACTGCATGTGGTCGTCCCCCTCTTGGATTAGCTGTGTTGTTCCTTCACGTTTCCACTTCACTGTCACATCATGAACGGCGAATTGGGCAGCTTTAGAAACGTTGAAAGGGGATATGCACTGGTTAGTCAACGTTTGAAGTCGCTGTTCTTTCCTGACCGATCGATTCTGCTGTTACAGCTGTCTTACTGAGTACTCAATACTCCCTGTTTCCTTGTATACTGGTGGGTGCGCATCTCACGACATCTAGCTGTCATTTTCGCATTGCATATGGGTGTCTGGATACCTTTGATCAGGCAGTGTTACGAATCACAAAATTGCATCTGAAATTAAAACGAAATGAGTCGGCGATGTGCGGCGAGGTCACAGTCAGGATCTGTGCCGCACTGATCTACGTTCAGGTATTATGATGTGTTTGTGCTGTTATTTTTCTGATGCGTTTAATTCGAATGCAATTGAATGCACGTGGAAAATACAACAGTTAAACGCGTTACTCATCCTCTGTAGCATCTCTATGTTGCGAACCATTAAATTTGCAATACCTTGAAGGGCGTTTAACATACATTAGGTTGTCATGAAGTATACTACATGTTTGAATGTGTAGATAATTATCATTTACACACAACCATACTTGTTAGAAATAATACGATCTAGATTCAATCTACGAGAAAAAAATCCACAAATGATTTCCCTTTCAGAAATTACATCTGCATCGGAGGTCCGCATCTGGCGTTTATGCTCAATAGAAATGTTCTGTGCTCTTAGTTCCATGAAAGGCAGATGTCAATGTAGTCGTTCTGCACGCAGGGAGCAACTGCATTCAGTTTCCCTCACGCTTATTCGAGCATCCCATCCTCGAATGACACGACCTCCCACTCTGGGAAAGAGGAATAAAGCACTTTGTTCTCTCTTTTAAGATTCTTGAAGGTACACAGGACTATGGACTACCGTTGTGAGATATTTTTTTCGTCACTGTCTTCCTAGCGATAGACAAACTTCTGGTTTCCATTTCTCATTGCTTTTAGTTCCATTAACATTTCTCAATACAGTTTGAAGAATGTACACACTTAAAATTGATTTTATCACACATGGTACTGTGGAATCTTTTAACTTCTTAATAAACCATTTAACTTCCCATAATTTGTTAGAGTCATTATGAAACGACCCCATTTGGCAGGAATGTACCCTTGATTTACAAATATTTTGTTTAAAAAGTTATAGTATAAAGCTTACCGATCGCTGTGTTTTAAACTATACCTTACTGCTAGTGAAATATTGCTAAAAGTAGAAAATGATTTTAGAAGAGGTAGTAGTACTGAAATCTATATTCTCTCACAGGTAAATGCAAGTTATCAAACGCATCAGTGACGCGATCAAAAAACCGATGGAGCTAGCGCTGCTTCAGTGAAATGTCAAACACCGCTGGAGAGAAAAACAAAATACTAACGATAAAAACAGGCCTAAAAAAAAAAGAGAAACGACGTACTACGAAGAAATCAATGGGACGGAAATCATTAGATGTGATGTACATGTGCAGACATAAGAATGACCACTTCGAAACGTTGGATGAATTTATGAACAGAAAGAGCTTCACAAATTCAGCATATCTGGGCCTGATGCAAACAATTATACAGCTTGGCATCGATCCTCGTGAAGGATACTGTGACAGATTCTGTCCAATTGTTGCGTTAGATCGTCAACATCCTGAGCTGGTTGGAGGGCCTTGCCCATAGTGCTCCAAACTATCTCAACTGAGGAGAGACCCAGTGATCTCGCTGGCTAAGGTGGACTTTGGGAAGCACGAAGTCGAGCAGTAGAAACTCTCACTATGTGCGGGCGTAGAATATCGTCGACGAACCATTGTGCTGTAGGTGTGCTGCAGATGACAACCAATGGGGTTCTGCTAAGGAAAGACATAGCACACCAGATTATAACTCTTGGTTCTAAGGCCATATGGCGGGTAACAGTCAAGTCGGTATCCCACCGCTTTGTGGGTGATCTCCAGACACAGCTTCGTTGGCCATCAGGGCTCATTTCTCAGCGGGACTCATCACTGAACACAATTCTACTCTAATCGAACAGTCATCAGGTATACTGCTGGTCCATAGTGTCTAACGGGCACAATATTTCGGCGATCAGACATGCCACCATCGTGTTGCGTTGTCTGCGCAGTTCGCACCCGGGGTCGTGCGTCGGCAGTTGCTGAGACGCTGGCGTCGGCGTCTGTGGAGGGGTCGGTGTAATTGCTTCGTCTGTCTTGGTCGTTCGTTCGTTTTCTTTGCTGAGTGTCTTTTTAATTAGTCTCAATGCTGGTCCCCATGCCTTGCTGACGTTGTAGCCGCAATCTCGGTTGATGAGTCCGTGCATGGTACAAATGTCGATAGCCTCTCTAACGACGCTGTCCCACTATTTAGATGTCTGTGCCAAGACCCTGGTACGTAGATAGTCCATTTCGTGATTTTCAGAGAGATAGTGCTCTGCGACCGCCGACTTGTCGGGGTACCCAAATCGAGTGTGCCTCTGATGTTCTCGCTAACGATCTTCGATGCTGCGCACTGTCTGTCCAGTGTAAGTCTTCCCACACTGACACGGAATCTGGTATATGCCGGCCTTCCGCAAACCGAGATTATCTTTGACACTTCCCAATAATGCTCGTGTTTTATTGGGTGGGTAAAAGACAGTTCCTACTAGG
Source organism: Schistocerca serialis cubense (assembly GCF_023864345.2). NCBI lineage: Eukaryota > Metazoa > Arthropoda > Insecta > Orthoptera > Acrididae > Schistocerca > Schistocerca serialis. Next base: position 527,660,407 of record NC_064642.1, read on the forward strand.
TGTTTCCTCAATATTCGTCCCATTTTCCCCGATAGTGCGCCAGTATACGGTACATAGGCAGTGGCTATCTCTTCGTCCGTGACTTCGTCCGTCTCCACACGCTGTACTGTAGAGGCGGGGCGCAGAGCGCGTCTGATCTGCCATTCAGAGTACCCGTTTTTCAGGAACACAGTTTTGAGGTGTTCGAGCTCATGAGGCAGACTCTCTTTGTCAGAGATGGTGCACGCCCTGTGCACCAGTGCTTTTAGCATCCCATTCCTCTACGAAGGGTGGTGGCAGCTATTAACATGCAAATACAGGTTGGTGTTCGTTTTCATCCTGTATACCCCGTGGCCCTGGGTGTCATCCGCTCTTCTTGTGTCCATGACGTCCAGGAATGGTGAACTTCCTTCTGCTTCGTTCTCCACAGTGAATTTGATATTCGGATGTATGGAGTTCACGTGTGTAAGGAAGGCCAGGAGCTTGTCCCTTCCATGGGACCAGATCACGAACGTGTCATCCATATAACAGAGAAAACAAGTAGGTTTCCATGTGGATAACGCCAAAGCTTCCTCCTCGAAGTACTCCATATAGAAATTCGCGACCACGGGCGAGAGTGGGTTCCTCATTGCGACTTCTTCTGTTTGTTCATAATATTCTCCATTAAAGAGAAAATACGTGGAGGTCAGAACGTGCCTCAAAAGATCGGTCGTCTTCTCGTCAGATTTCTGTGCAATAAGCTCAACTGACTCTCGAAGAGGCACCCTGGTGACTAATGAAACAACGTCAAAACTCACCAGGATATCTGAGTCTTTCAGCTTGAAGTTGTCGAAACGTTTTACGAAATCCACAGAATTACGAACGTGATGAGGGCATTTACCCAAATAAGGGCTTAGTAATACTGCCACGTATTTGGCCAGCAGGTACGTAGGTGCCCTGATGCTGCTGACAATTAGGCGTAATGCCAACCCTTCCTTGTGGACTTTAGGGAGTCCATAAAGTCTTGGCTGTACAGGTCCTTCAGGTGTCAATTTCTTGGCGACACCCTCTGGTAAATCCGGGTCCTTGAGAATTGCCCTAATCTTCTTCTCCACCTTCATTGTGGGGTCAGCGTTGATCTTCCTGTAAGATTCGTCATTTAGCAGTCTCTGCATCTGTCAATGTAGTCCTTATCGAGAAGAACAACGGTAGCATTGTCTATGTCAGCTGGTAAGACCACAATCTCAGGGCTCTGTCTCAGGTCTCGAATGGATGCCCTCTCCCTACTGGTAATATTGGACTTCATCTGTTTAGTTCTCGTCAGAGCAAGGCAGGTTGCCCGGCGTACTTCTTCAGCTGCTTCAGGCGGTAGTCGCGCAGCAACCTGTTCAACTCCACTGACAATGTCCGCTGCTGTCGTGAACCTAGGTATGGGAGCAAAATTAAGTCCCATCTGCAGGACAGAAACTACATCCCCAGTCAGATCAATGTCCGCGAGATTGCTGACCGTATTGAATGGGGCCTCCAGCGATGGTTTGTTAGAGAGACGAGAGAATTTAGATATTTATGTGCAGAATCGACGGTCACCCAGGTAACACCATCAATCTAGTCCCAGGCCCCGGATTTAAAATGATTGGCTAGTTATAGATGTAGTTTAAGTAGTTCCTGGTAAAGTGCACGCAACACATCGATTCTGCCGCAGCTAAGAGAATTAAGAAGCGACTCCAGTGCCGTGGCAACCTTTGCTAGGTTTCTCAGTTGCAGATCAGTGATACGAACAGTAGGATCAAGGTGATTTCGCAGATTCCTGACACGAGGAGTTTGTGGCTGAGGGAGTACAGTACACTCATCCTGCTACTCTTGGCTCTTAGATCCACACACGCCCACTGCAAGGTAGATGCAGACTTGCATTAATCCACTGTGCTATCCAGAATGATGACACTACCTAGGGAATGAGAAGAAAAGGTTGTTCAGGCCATACCGCTCCCTCCTGCGGCCTGGACCCTTTCGACGTTGGTTGCAGGGTGTTTGCTACAAGACATTTCACTCGAAAGGTCGTGACCTATCAAGACTGTGGTTTGTGGTTCCACACTATTGCTCAAACTATTGGTCGGGATCTCATGACTGTCGTGAGAAAATTGCATCCGTGGGCTCAGGAGGGCCATACTCAACATCATGCATGATATCAAAAACCCTACATGACCAATGCTCAGGAGGATAGACATATTGGTTGCTCAGTCAACAACCATTTCATGTACATTGAGTCATTAAATGGACTTCTTTGCAGCAGGAAAAATGTCCATTCAGACAGTGTGAGGATATACGGAGCACCATGACCATCAGGATGGCATTTACTAAGGCTACCATTGACGCATCTACGGAAACAGTGCCCAGTGGGGAGATGGGCGAGCCACGGGAGATGGGCGAGCCACTCCTGAACTGATTCCAAAAGCTAGATACTCAGAAATATGAGTGGTGGCTCTTGTGATCCGAATAGCCTATACAGAGGCACCAGTGTGCAGAATCATAATTCTAGGACAGGCTGCCACAATAGTTTCCCACCCAATATGCTGAATTACTAAATTCAACAGAGATTAAGCTGCAAAAAATACACTGTAAACATTGTGTTGCGTATATATTTGTATACCGTTGTGAACAGTTTTTGTCAGCTGTAAACCAAACAGAAAGCAAAGACGTTTTTCGTCGCAGTGAGATCTATTTACGAAATTTCAGTCACCAACTTTCTCTTCCGAATGCGAAAATATTTTGTTGAGCCCAACCTACATAGATAGGAATGATCATCAAAAGAAAATAAGAGAAATCAGAGCTCGAACAGAAAGGTTTAGGTGTTCGTTTTTCCCGCGCGCTGTTCGGGAGTGGAATGGTAGAGAGATAGTATGATTGTGGTTCGACGAACCCTCTGCCAAGCACTTAAATGTGAATTGCAGAGTAGTCATTTAGATGTAGATCTAGAAAGAAGGAACACTAACTTAGACCCCTTCAGTAACAAAAAAAAAAACCACTTCATCGCTTTCATTTCTGCTTTTGATTTAAGAAGACAGTTTTCTAACAGCTGCCATCTTGGCCCATTCACCACTTCGCCGCAGGAGATGATGATCTGTGCAGTGGAACCGCTTGGCTCCCCTACCAGTCCTGACTCAGCATGGAGAGAATCGCAGGTGAGTTATGAGACGCTTCGCTCTTGGCTCCCAGTGTCTGGCTCCCAGTGCCTGGCTCCCAGGACTTGGCTCTGAGCACCTGGTTCCAAGCTACTGGCTCCCAACTCCCAGTAGCGAACACTTCTCCTGACTCTGCAGAGAGTGGATTGCAAGGCGACACGGCCACAACACGCAGATTAGAGGTCGTTGTACTCACTTGAGTATGTTGCGCTGGGGAACGACTAGGTCAAGCAGAAGCATTCGGAGTGGACAGGCTGTGGTCATAGAACGTGCCGCAGGGAGGTGACAGCAGAGATCACCCAGCCTGGTGGGCTCACTGCTCTGATGATGTGGCTGTACTGTAAGACCTTCGGTACACACACCATCAGATTATATGACTTGTCGCTCTAACGAAGTAGGCGTGTGTCAGCAATATGTCTCGTGGTCTTATCATGGCGGGTTTATCTTCTGTCGTTTAGTCAGACGATAGAAATGCCACTTGCACGCTTAGAGTAGCAGATTGACGCTGACCAACGTTAAACAAAACTTGATTAATTTTCACACACATTTATTATAATAATAAATAACATAGACAGTGCACAACTTGATTCTGGATGCGGTTTACAATTGACATTCTGAAGTTCCTTTGGTCTTGGTACATTAATCTCATTCTCACACATCTCTGATACTTGACAAAGTGTCTACACATTTCTGTTCATGGCTATGTACAGGAATATGATAATATTATTAGGCGCAGACTGAAACATGACTATAGACTGGTACAGAGTTATGCAGACCAATGCAGACTGGTACAGACTAATGCAGACTGACTAATCAGAGGTCTGTACACTCGTTATAATACCTCGAGAATTCAGGTATCACTGCCCGAGTGTGATCCGCGAGGAGAAAAGGTTCTACATTAGCAGCAATCTCATTGGCTGCGTTACATATTAATATGCGGATCAGCGGAAGCAGAATTAGGTCCATCTCTAAGACAGCGCCATCTCGTAGTGCGGAGACAGACGAGAGCTGCGCCTGCGCTGTTGTGCTTAGCGGGGCGCGCACTATTGGGAAAGTTGTGTACGCGCTGTCTACGCGGAACTATGTACACAACATAAAGCATGAAATTTTGATCTTGAGTCAACAAAATGAGTATGAAGCTCAGTTTGCTTCGAATTCTAGCAGTCTATCTGTCATTTGTTTGTTCGCTTCTGAGACATTCTTGTTCAGGTGGGGGTGCTGGTCTCATGGCAACAGCTCGGTTTCAGCGAGGGTGGCCGTGAGAAGGTTAAATTGGCAGTATGGCGCACAGAATGACCAATGCAAAGCAGACAGGTGCAGTGGCTCTCGCCAGATGGAAGTGGCAGTTGGCGTTAGCATGTGACTGCTAAAACCAACAGAAGGGGACCCGACTGGTTTTCCGAACAAGAAGACTACAGGTTCAAGGTGATCATCATCCACCCTGGTGGTTTTCCACTGCTTAGTGATCTTATTGTCTTCTCATACGCAGTGGAATGGCTGTAGTGCTATGATTCTGGACACAAATTATGATTATAGTTACAAAACTCTGACTGATGGCATGCCTAATAGAATGAGCACAGATATTTTCACCTTGTGGCAGTTGTTTCACATTTATTCAGTTAATCTGAAGCCCCCCTCCTCCCCATGTTCTTTTCTAGATTTCTCCTGACATCTTCAAAGTTATGTGTGTGTATCCTTAAACACCACCCTTGAACTGTGCAAGTCTTTTTTTTTGGGGGGGGGGGGGGGGGTTCACCTAAGTTGAGCAACTGTGTGATTTAACCTCTGTGTCTATCTGTCACATCTGGAGTTGTTCTGTGTCCCTGTAGCGTATCTCCTGTGTTTTGGTTTGGTATGGCCATTTGGAGTTTGCAGGTCTTGGCTTCTGTCTGTTGCTTTATGAGCCCCTGGTAGGTAAGTGACTCTGATTTCACAAAGGCACTGTGCTATTTTCCACTGGACTTATATTGCCCTCTCATATGTATTTATTAAAACTGGTTCTGGACAAGTGGTATTGAACCGACCATTAACACACGCCGCAGTGTCTTCTACTTTTGTGGCATGAGGGCCACACCTTGCAGAAGACGACACTGATCTGACAGGGTGGAAGGACACTCGGGCCTGTGACAACCAAGGGAAAACACCTCTGCAAATGGCTCACCAAATCAAAAGCCACATAAAGCAATTTATACACCTTTGCCAAATTGTCTCGCAAATGGTTAATTCTCTGAGAATTTTGTAGTTTGTTTGAGTGAAATAAATAAAATGGAAAGGCCGTGTGGTTAGGGCCTCCCGTCAGGTAGACTGTTCGCCTGTTGCAAGTCTTTCGAGTTGATGCCACTTCGACGACTTGCGTATGAATGGGGATGAAATGTTGATGATAAGGACAACACAACACCCAGTCCCTGAGTGGAGAAAACCTCTGACCCATCCAGGAATCGAACCCGGGCCTTTAGGTATGACATTCCGACGCACTGACCACTCAGCTAACAGAGGCGGACTAGTGAAATGAATTGTAAGCTTTTAATAAACGTGATGAAATCGCTGAGACATATTTTAAAACAATTATACGTAACTGGAAACTTTCCTTGAAAGCACAATGTGCGGGTCTCTCAAAGGGTTGCTTTTTTACATGGTTAATGCCTTACCAGAGAGAGTCTTCCTGTTTTTAAACTGAAAGAGGTTGTAAGATTTTATGAAGTGTTGTGGAATTACTGAGACATTAATGTTGTAATTATATATAACTAGAAGCTTGCCTTGAAAACACATTGCGGTGTCCCTTAAATGGTCGGTTTTCATAAACGGTTAATACATAAATAATATAAAGAATATTAGTTTGTATGCACTCAGAGCATGTTTTGTTGATGATAAGATTCAGTTAAACTCATAATCTCTAGACCGGAACTCATCTGAAGAAGATGCATTGTAGAAAATATTTTAAATTGGCTATAGGATCTTACAGCCAAATATAATTTAAGTTTAAAATTACTGTCATAATAACTGACAATACTAAAAATTAACTCTGCTGCCTTGACTTTGAACCTTCCATATGTCCCACGTTTTGTACATTCTTTATATCATATTGTGCAACATACACTACAAGAATCTATAATGGAAACTATCGATGAGACCAAAAAACCAGTTAAATTTTTCAGTATGTCTGCTTTTGCCTTAAGAGAACTCGCTGAAATACAAGGAAATGAAAAGAAAAACCAAACACCAACCAATCACTGCTGTAAAGGCTAGGAACCCTTCAATTTGGAAGGTGTTTCATGACACCGTCAGTCAGCTTCTAGAAAGCCACGACCTGGGAACTGCAGTGATTATCATACTAAATAATTTTATGAAATAGAAACTTAATTTAAATTATATATCAGTATTTATTTGAACTTTTCTTCTCAATAAAATTATGAAAAAGTAACAAGAATGAATTGTTGTTGTTGTTGTGGTCTTCAGTTCTGAGACTGGTTTGATGCAGCTCTCCATGTTACTCTATCCTGTGCAAGCTTCTTCATCTCCCAGTACTTACTGCAACCTACGTCCTTCTGAATCTGCTTAGTGTATTCATCTCTCGGTCTCCCTCTGTGATTTTTACCCTCCACGCTGCCCTCCAATGCTAAATTTGTGATCCCTTGATGCCTCAGAACATGTCCTACCAACCAGTCCCTTCTTCTTGTCAAGTTGTGCCACAAACTCCTCTTCTCCCCAATTCTATTCAATACCTCCTCATTAGTTATGTGATCTACCCATCTAATCTTCAGCATTCTTCTGTAGCACCACATTTCTAAAGCTTCTGTTCTCTTCTTGTCCAAACTATTTATCGTCCATGTTTCACTTCCATACATGGCTACACTCCATACAAATACTTTCAGAAACGACTTCCTGAAGCTTAAATCTATAAACTATGTTAACAAATTTCTCTTCTTCAGAAACGCTTTTCTTGCCATTGCCAATCTACATTTTATATCCTCTCTACTTCGCCCATCATCAGTTATTTTGCTCCCCAAATAGCAGAATTCCTTTACTACTTTAAGTGTCTCATTTCCTAATCTAATTCCCTCAACATCACCCGACTCAATTCGACTACATTCCATTATCCTCGTTTTGCTTTTGTTGATGTTCATTTTATATCCTCCTTTCAAGACACTGTCCATTCCATTCAACTGCTCTTCCAAATCCTTTGCTGTCTCTGACAGAATTACAAAGTCATCGCGAACCTCAAAGTTTTTATTTCTTCTCCATGGATTTTAATACCTATTCCGAATTTTTCATTTGTTTCCTTTACTACTTGCTCAATATACAGATTGAATAACATCGTGGAGAGGCTACAACCCTGTCTCACTCCCTTCCCAACCACTGCTTCCCTCTCATACCCCTCGACTCTTATAACTACCATCTGGTTTCTGTACAAATTGTAAATAGCCTTTCGCTCCCTGTATTTTACCCCTGCCACCTTCAGAATTTGAAAGAGAGTATTGCAGTCAACATTGTCAAAAGCTTTCTCTAAGTCTACAGATGCTAGAAACGTAGGTTTGCGTTTCCTTAATCTTTCTTCTAAGATAAGTCGTAAGGTCAGTATTGCCTCACGTGTTCCAATATTTCTGCGGAATCCAAACTGATCTTCCCCAAAGTTGGCTTCTACTAGTTTTTCCATTCGTCTGTAAAGAATTCACGTTAGTATTTTGCAGCTGTGGCTTATTAAACTGATAGTTTTGTAATTTTCACATCTGTCAACACCTGCTTTCTTTGGGATTGGAATTATTATATTCTTCTTGAAGTCTGAGGGTATTTCGCATGTCTCATACATCTTGCTCACCAGATGGTAGAGTTTTGTCAGGACTGGCTCTCCCAAGGCCGTCAGTAGTTCTAATGGAATGTTGTCTACTCCTGGGGCCTTGTTTCGACTCAGATCCTTCAGTGCTCTGTCAAACTCTTCACGCAGTATTGTATCTCCCACTTCGTCTTCATCTACAATCTCTTCCATTTCCAGAATATTGTCCTCAAGTACGTCGCCCTTGTGTAGACCCTCTATATACACCTTCAACCTTTCTGCTTTCCCTTCTTTGCTTAGAACTGGGTTTCCATCTGAGCTCTTGATATTCATACAAGTGGTTTTCTTTTCTTCAAAGGTCTCTTTAATATTCCTGGAGGCAGTATCTATCTTACCCCTTATGAGATTAGCCTCTACATTCTTACATTTGTCCTCTAGCCTTGCCTGCTTAGCCATTTTGCACTTCCTGTCGATCTCATTTTTGAGACGTTTATATTCCATTTTGCCAGCTTCATTTATTGCATTTTTATATTTTCTCCTTTCATCAATTAAATTCAATATTTCTTGTGTTACCCAAGTATTTCTACTAGCCCTCGTCTTTTTACCGACTTGATCCTCTGCTGCCTTCACTACTTCATTCCTCAGAGCTATCCGTTCTTCTTCTACTGTATTTCTTTCCCCCTTTTGTGACAATTGTTCCCTTATGCTCTCCCTGAAACTCTGTACAACCTCTGGTTTAATCAGCTTGTCCAGATCCCATCTCCTTAAATTCCCACCTTTTTGCAGTTTTTTCAGTTTTAATCTACAGCTCGTGACCAATAGATTGTGGTCAGAGTCCACATCTGCCCCTGGAAATGTCTTACAATTTAATACCTGGTTCCTAAATCTCTGTCTTACCATTATATAATCTATCTGATACCTTCTAGTATTTCCAGGATTCTTCCATGTGTACAACCTTCTTTTATGATTCTTGAACCAAGTTTTAGCTATTTATTTATTTTATTAAGTGATTGGAGAGTGGTGAGTCATCAAAAAGAGTAAGTTGATTCCAGTGGACGAGTGGTTCTGATCCAATCCCAGAAAAGAATTGATCTACCCATCTCCACCCAGCAACATGGCT